>NC_092597.1:11142500-16142500 GCF_047663525.1 Anas platyrhynchos
CAGGAAGTCAAATTACTCCTAGAAAACCTTTTAAAATGCTGTTAGGCCCATGAATAATCACAGCTGATGCTGATTTTTGTAAAGCTCTTGCACAGAATTGTTACATGTACTTTACTATGACAGCTTCATTGCTTTCTGTTAGATAAGAAAATTTGAAAAAACAACAAAACCATTTATTTTCCTAAGCAAAGTATAACAGAAACTAAGATCTGAACATATGATCTACTGATTCCTTATTTTTAAATGTTTTTATTTTAAGTCTTATTTTATGTAACTTGACGTTACCCACGTCCGGTATACTTTCGTGTGTGTTCTACACAATCAAGAGATGCAAGAAGGTGACAGCGAGACAAAAAAAAAAAATCAGGCTTGAACACCATCAGTGCTTAAAGATAGATTTTAAAGAAATAGAAAATCATGTTTCAGCTTTAGCTACTGTAAACATACATACAGCTTATCTCAAAGACCCGTTTTTCACTTTCTTCCACCTTAACTCACCACTGCTCCTTAGGATATAAATGCAGTTGTTATAGGAACACATTCTCTGGCAAAAACACCGTAAGTGTGTTCAAGAGCAAAGCTAAGTCCATGACTAAGACATTATGGATACTTGAATACATCCTCCAGTAATGTGGAAAATTCTCTGAAGTTTTAGAGACACCTTGACTGATTCTCTAACACTGGGGTTAAAACTAGTCACAATCCAACAGGATATTAGATAGTGCACACATCTTCTAGAGGTGATTAATTCTCAAGTTTAATAATTCCCTTTCTCCACTATGAAAACATTAACAACCTTGCCCTACATGGAGGTTTAATACAACTAACCAGACCTCTTGTGGCACACGCATGAATGATCATCAGTCCAGTAAAAGATCACTTGTCAATCAAAAGTGACAACTGAGATCGTATATGCAGCCTGATTCCTTGCACATGTTAACATATAAAACCTACATAATCCATGCTTTTTCACGCGAATGCCATTTAAAATGGCTTAAGCATAAACCAAAGCTGTGCAAGGAGAAAGGCTGTTGCCTGAGGGACACTTGCACTATTACTGAACAGTCATGTTTATCAATTGGGCATCATTCATTGTAGGACTAAATGAGGGAAAGATTTAGGAATTGGAAGCACATAACTATGCTTACTTAAACACTTAACACAGACGAAGCTCAAATTAAGGTTATAAATGCCCTAGCCCGCTCTGGAGCAGCTGTTAACAGCCATTAAAAGGAATTGCCTGTAATCAATCCTTCAGAGAAGAAAATCCCTCTTTCTTGTGAAAACAGCATAGATTAGATGACTGCTACAGATTAAAATCCCAAAGCAAATTTATCTTACTAGACACAGGAACTGAAGTGCTTGTGACTCGCTAGCTCAAAACAGGCAGGGGTAATACCAGTCCATAGCTTTAAAAGCAAGTTCCTGCAAGGGCTCTGCTAAGGCAAACACATCTGTCAAGAGGTTTTGGCATGTTACTGTGCAACTAACTAGCTTCTGACAAGGTTGTCACTCTTGTCTCAGGGACAAAAGACATGGCCAAAGACAGTGTGCAACTGTCCACATATACACTTCAGATTTTCACTGCTGGCTCAGTAAATCCTCTGCAAAATGACTTTTGAAAAGCTCAGGAGAGTACATTTGAGCATAATGAACAATCCTGACAGTAACACCATTTCACACTGTTATCAGTTTGCAAGAAGGAATGCCTGCTTTAAGATTTAGAGGGGACACTAGAGTACACCATGTAAAAAAAATCCGTAACTTCATTTTTTTTTTTAAAAAACAAAACCTGTTAGTAGATATTATCTTATTTTTTTCCAGGAACATTTTCAGAGATGAACCACTGCAGCTGAACATCTCCAGAAAGAGTGGAATAGAGGAAGGAGACATTCACCCTACAAGAGCTTCAGAGCGTGCAGTTTTCTTTCTTACATATTGGCAGAGATCTGCACAGACTCCAAACCATTAGGATCACAGCTACACACAAAAGAGCCAGCAATGTTATGCTAGAATAGCTGCTGGACCACCAGAAATAACTCTCTCCCACCAATAGGGCCTCCCAAACCCTAGCTCAACTACCAGCCTTTCTGCCCTGTTTAAGGGAAACAATAGAACACACAAACCAGGCAACACTGAGAAGCTTACCCTGACACTGCCCTTCTATCTAGACTTCCCCAAAGCACATCGCCTGCAATTCAGAAAAAAAAAATCAAGAAGGAAGTTTTAAAACACGAGCAACATTCTTGTGCATCTACAGCCGTTAAAAAAAAAAAAAAAAAAAAGCCAAGTAGCATACTTTGTGACCTCTCAGATCTGTGCTTAACAGGAAGGCTTTAAAAGGGATGTTTAACTTAGCGTGCACTGCTGTTGAAACCAAACAACATTTTATTGACAGCTGAAGAGGGATGTGGTCTAGTTACCCAAGCCACAGCTCTGCTTTGTGAACTGCTCTGTAATAGTACTGCAATATCCTTCAAATAGAAGCGGAAGATTCGTCTATGCTGGCAAAGTAAAATAGAAAAAAAAAAAACAGAAGGAAACTGTAAACACGAGAGCTGAAAAAGAATATTGCTGCTTTCCTTAAAACAACTAATACTAAAGAGTAAACTCAGTAAGAGCGAGGGGACAGGCTGTGGGTTTGCTGTTGTTCAGAACGGGTCTACCACATTTTTGCTCAGGAATTCAAACTTCATGTATTTCAGATCTGTAGGATTCAAGTAGGAAACTGTCTCTGCCAGCAGCTATCATTCCCCCATGTCACCAACTTACTTGATTTCAGTGCTCCATTGTTTAAGTGAGAAATTGATGGCACTTGGTTGGACTGGCGCAGGCTGGGAAGCTGCTTGTTCCCCCACCAGCTCTGTAGGAGAAGTCTCCACAGCTAGAATAGTTCTAGCTCTCTCTGCTGAAGCATTTTGGCTTAGGATACTCAAATCTATTCCAAAAAAAAAAAAAAAAAGCAAAACTTTCAGTGAGTAAAAGAGCAGCTGTTATATAAAGCAATGTATTACTAAGTCTGTTAGTAATGTAGTCAGGATTTTATCTTAAATTGTATCTTAACTTTGTAAAAATACTCTGTTCAACTTTTAAAAAGGCACCTTCTCAGTAAGCTCTCAGTGCAGCCACACACTTCTGATAACAGGACTTGTGTTAATGCTCTTGCAGTGTTATTTCATGACCAACTCATAACCTCAACTAGCCAATATTGACTCATCTAGTTTAAGCAGCTGTGAAGCCATACAAATTAAGGTGGATTCATTATATTAACCCATAAAGCCCCTTGTAAAACAACCTCAGGTCTATCAGAACTCCTAAGTCAGGAACAGCATCACTACAGCACTGTTACACTACGCAATCCATACCCCCCGCTCCTGACCCCGGCAATATGTTTAGTGCAACCAGCAATAAGGCACATATCTAAAATAAATAAGTGGGCTGCTAACATATACCCCAGCCGTACGAAAGCTATACCACTCAGATAAAAATTCTGCAGTTCGAGAAGAAACTCACGTGCCATGGAAAGGAGTAGTATATTATTAGTAACAAAAAAAATAATATTTTTGGCAATTCAGTAAAAAATCTACTTGCATTTAACCTGCCATGTTTCACTGAGCATCATCTCAAAAGCAAGCATATGCATAAAATGAGATGAGCTTAAGATTCAGTTCCCTCTGAGCACGCTTTAGGTATGCAATGGTTTTATTATTTCCCAGCTGCTATAACAGAATACATTTTGGCACAAAACAAACATACATTGGCCCTAGCATGAAACTCTGTAGCATCTTCCCCTTCATCCTTTTCAGCTTCCTGTGTGTTTTTGTTTTGTGTCTTTTTTTTTTTTGGTTGGTTATTTGTTTTTTGTTGTTGTTTTGCTTTCTGGTGCTTCAGGCTCACTGCTATCCTAACACAAGTATCCTACACAGGTACATGCTCTGGAAGAAAGAATGTGTCATTAAAACTCACTATGAAAGCAAAACATGCAACAAAAAAGAAGAAAATAATTGCCTTTCTGTAATAACTCCTCCAGTCTCCTTATTTAATGAATACAGATAGTGAAGGTGTTTCAATGTTGATTATGAAAATGTTCTTATCTGAGCACTGATTCTGTCTATTAACTTGAAAGAAAGAAAAACAGCAATCCCATGATATAGGCATAGTATCACCAGAGGGGAATAAAGAACTGAAATCCAAAACCACATTGCATCTCTGCAATGTTTCTTTGCTGAAGCATACAAAAACAATCACTAGCATAATAAATTGTATACGACAAAATGAACGAAATAGAGCCCAAACAGGTAGCTAGCTTATTTGCCGTCTTGTAATTTCTTCTTCTAAAAGCCACATAACATAACTAACTGAAAGAACTTGACTAGTCTTCAGTCGTCCTCAAATAAAATGTAAGCATTCGGACATTAAGCATTCAGGAGCTGGACTGGATTGTCCTTGTGGGTCCCTCCCAACTCAGGATGTTCTGTGATCTACAGCTAGTTTAACACACACAGCAGGTTCTGCTCTGTAACATGAGCTGGTAAAAAAAAAAAAAGATTTGAAAAATATCAACTGAGTTCTTGAACTGTACCACTGAACGTCTGCTGAAATGGGAGTAGAGAAAAGTGAGCCTTCCACAGCGGAAAGAATCCATCAGTCAAGGTGACCCAGAATATAAAGCCGTTGTTCAACAGCTTAAGTGGGTAAGGCAGCTTGAGAAAGCACACCTGCTCTTCCGTACTGCCAAAAACATTTATGCAGCAAGGAAAAAAAAATGAAAAAAGGAGTTAGTTTTTGAAAGATGGTTCTTACTGCATCTGTTATGGCTTAGACAAAGGAACTTTCTTGCCAACAAGAACATACAGAGAAAGCCAAGGAGAAAATACCCACCCAAAAGCCCCATTTGTGCATTGCATAATGCACAGGAACTCCTTATGGGACAACTTACTTATTAAATCATTAGCTGATATTACTCATGCCCATACCTCCTGCACTGAGCAGTGGTAAGGTCATATTTTAATCATCTTGCTTATTGTTGAACCTCTTAATTATTTTTTTTTCTTTTTAAGAATAACTATAGCTGAAAGACACATGAAAACTCAGTTATTTGTGTTTGGGAGGTAAGATTAATACTGTAATATCTGCACTTCAAAAGTTTATTTCAGGTTTTAAAAGAGAAATTAATAAATTGGAGTCTTTCTTTGCAGAAGAGCCTGTAACAGGCTAGATAATATACCTGTTTTGAGATTCCAGGGTTCAAAAGCAGTTCAGAAAAATAAAAATTAACGTCAAACTTCCCCATGTGCACCTGGGGTGTAGCTCTGCTAAATGGCATACCTCCTACAAAGCAACTAAATCCTTTCTACGCAACAGACCAGTGATGACTAACTAGTAATTAACAGTGGCCTGTAATCTAAGAGAAATATTCACGACAGCAGACAAAGTAATGTCAAGATCTGATTTTTACATCTGCATCCAGTTGTGACTTTTTTCTGAATACACTGATTGGAGGTGTGAACTCCACTGCAGATACAGCACAGCAACATGGCTGTTAATGCAAACATTTCCCCAATCTCATTTTTGAACTTATTTTAAAACATTGCAATCTTAGAAAGACATGACATACCGTTTTGCATTACTGCAAATTAAGAGTTGAGAAATTAAGAATGGTCTACTTTAGAGCTGAAATGATGAAGACTTAAACAGTCAACCAATTAAAAAGAATCAAATCCTAAAAAGAGAAAATCATTTATTTGACTTACATGGTACTAAAGCAGCTCCATTACAAATCCTACAGAATCTTTTGTTACATAAGCTTTCCCACAACCCTCTTGAAAAATGTTTTAAACCATTTTCCCACATCTTTACCACTTCCTTTGATTGTTATAAAAAAATTCTAAACTTGATCCATGAAGCTTTCCCCAAACCCTACATACGTTCCAGTTACTCCAGACCTCCAGACTTCTGAACTCAAAAACAGCTCAAAAAATAAAAATAAATAATAATAATAAATATATATATATACACACACACATACAGGAGTGAAAAGGGGGAGGCACAAAATAGACAAGACTACAGCAAGCAGTTTTGGTTCTGGACCAAAGCAGGCTACTTCCCCACTTAAAACATTAGTGATAGCACCTAAAGCCCTAGCACATTAAAGCCCTAGCAAAAGAAACCAATTTCTGTGCTCCAGTATAAAGCACATCTTTGAACACACAGTAAGGGCTTTTTAGAAGACAGAGGTTAGTCACTGGCATGGAACCAGCGCCTTAAAGAGTCCTACGGAAAACTTTTGCAGTACTTTGAAAAGTAAAAATAATAATTCAGGCTCTTCCCACTCTCCCCTGAAGTAATCCCTGCTTAAACGGTTTAGTTATGATAAAATCAGTATTGCGATAAGCAGTATCACAAATGAGATACTACAGATGCAGTTTCAAATTACACATAATGGAGTTTACCTGCTGGCTGTCCACAAAAGGGATAGGTCTACTCAGCCCATGCATTCCCTTTTGTCATTATTTGCATTGGATTTAATGAATTTAAAAAAAATATCACCACAGTCCTATAACAAATTTGCTCATCTTGCTGATCCAGAAAAACCCAACAACTTATAAAAAAAACACAGCAAAGTGATCCAAAGTGATGGCACTTTTTCACTTGCTATTGCTACATCTGAAGCAAAGCAGGAATGAGGGAACAGTACTCAGACTGCAGAGACAGATGAGTTTCACAGTGTACCTCAGTTCTGAGGTACAAGCACAAGCCAGAAAGAACACAGATGTGGCGTTAAATCACACAATACGGTTTATCCAATCCAACAGTCTGCTCCCAGAAGAGGGCACTCCTGTCTCTTGCATGCTGACTTCCATCCTCAGCTGCTCAACCCCTTGTCCCCTCCCTTCCACTTCCAGCAGCTCCTCCAGTCACCTGATTGCACAGTAAATATATTCCACTCAGTAATCCAGCTGAAAACAGAACAAAAAACAACCTTCCCTTTTGGCTAAACTTTGACTTGAACCAACTCAGCACAAGGTCAAACAAATACCACACAACAATGCAAAAAGGGAGAATACATAGCAAGAGAGTGAGAGGCTCACAGTAGAACAAGAAAGATTTCAGAGAAGAAAACCTTGTTACCCTTTCCAACACCTGCAAGCTGTTAGGTCTTTACACAGCAACACATCTATTTTTGCAGCATACGCTTTGACAAGCTGCTAACCAGATTGTCTACCAACAAAAAGGCCGTCTCAAACCACCCTACTTCATATTCCCACCAATTCTCCTGCAGTGATCCCAGCACTCATCTGTCCCTGCAGTAAACCACTTCAGGAAGCCACACCAGCCAAAAACTAATGTGGAGACAAAGATGTTTCCTGCCAGCTTCACTCCCTGCACTACCATAAGGAAGGGTGAGACTAGCACCAGTGCTAGACCAAGGGAGATAACTGAGCGTCTGTTTAGAGTGGCTGGCTATTCAACTGGCGTAGCTGACACAAAGCTGAGCTCCTGCTGAAACAGACTCCGAAGCCAGCTGTGGCTGAGCAAGCAGCCACAAGCAGGCTGCTCTCAAATGAAAGCAGTAAACTGGGTTAGAGGACAAAGCGGCAGCATGGGATCTGAACAGGGGGAGGGGAAGATGACAGCTTAACATTTCTGGGTTCACAGGAGGAGCAGATTGAAAACAACCAAATATAAAGTTTGTTGATGAAGTATGCCTGACCTCAAGACACTGCTTAAATCCAAAGAGCTTTACTAACATGTTTAACTTGGCATAGAATAGGATTTCTTAATGCTTGCTTATTTATCAGTCACAGAAATAAGCAAGCAACTCATTTTTGTAACCATCTAGAAATGAAACATTTCAGAAGTGTCAAAGCAGTGTAGTCAAAAAAGCAGAATACTTTTGTACAATACATTGCTACATTTTTATATCTCTGATTCAAGTCTAAAATTACATTTTGATTGGTTGAAGCTATTATGGAGACTGAATTTCATGTGTGTATGCTCTGTGCAAACTGTCTTCCAACTGCAAAAAGCAAGGAGTATTTATCACAACCACCACAAAGTATACACCCACCACACCAAAAAACAAGTATGGTTATTTCCAAGAACAAAGTCCAGTTATTCAGAAGACAAGATATACCTGCTCCCATTAATACCTGCACTTCACATTCAGAATGCTGAACACACTATCTGTTAAGAATCTAAAACTACAAAAAGACAACAAGCCTCAACTGTACTTGGCCTCTTCATGAAACCTAGTCATAGAAATACTCTGTTTTACTTGATTTTTTAAAATCTGTTTTTAAAGAAATCAATGGGTTTCAAAAGAGAGATGAAATCACACACAATTACATTTATGTCATGTTACTTCAGTATCATCAAAATATGCAGTTTAAATAGTTACTTAAAAAGATGAAACAAAAATTCCAAAGACTATGGTCACTGTTCTTCTTTTGTGTTATGCCTTGTGCTCATTAACTTACACTGAATATAAACACACAGCTTTTACTCAAATTTTCAACCTACCAGGATTGTCTTTGGCAACAAGACCTTTGGAAAAGTCACTTGGCGTAGGAGAAGTTCGACTGTCCCTTTTTGCTGCATCAAGGTTGTTACAATACTCCCACCTTTTCTGCTGAAGTTCCTGAAGCCAGTAGGTCATATCCTGACGAGTTGCTGCCTGCAACACAAGGAAGCAGAGTGCTACTGAGATCAGTGCGTCTCTCAGGCATTTGAATACCCAAGTGCAACCAAAAGGAACAACCCAGATCCCTTTGCTGATCTGGTAATTATAATTACCTCAAACCAGTTATGATTTAAAAGAAATAACCACTAATGTAGACAACACACGTTGTGCAAGCATTCATATCCCTGACTTCCATACCGAATCCACTTCCCTTAAAATGCAAGGATTTGTTTTCTCCAGTTTTGAACTACAACACTAGAAAACACAGCAGCATCCTATATTTCACACAGAAAGTGTTTAGATACACAGCTATACATCTTTATTACAAAAAGTCCCATACACACAGAAAAATTCCCATTTTCATTACTTATTTGCTTTATCATCAGCAGAAACCAACAATTTAATAATGTATCGTACTGCCATCTAATTGCATGATCATCCCATGAGCTATCTTGTATCAAGTGTTATTATGTGTTCATATACATAACCTACAGGCCTACAGTCGTTAGTATGAATAGCTACTACGAGTCCAAGAAGCCAAACATCTGTAAGCCTCAGTCAGAATCACAGCTATATGAGTCCTTTCGAAATGTGGCAAATGATGGTCTACAAATGCCAACAAGAGACAAATAAAGGTAACACACTGCAGGAGCTCCCTGAAGAGAGTCATTTTAATTAAAACACATATCCTCAGAAGCCAACCTAAAGCAAACAATTGATGCTAGTAACGTGGTATGTTAAGGAATAAGAAATTAATTCTTGTGAAAAGACACCTGCCTAAGTCCTTATTAAGCACGCAGAGCGTCCTGCCACTAGCCAGTCCCTCTGCCTTCTCCTAAAGTGCTTGGTGGCATTCCCAATGAAAAACCCTCACTACCTGGGCAAATTACTGTTTTACTCTTTAGAGACAACTAAGTACTGCATAAAGCACATTAATGGCACGGGTTTATCTTCATTACTGATAGACGCTGACGTCTGGTCTAGTCAAATGAAAGATCCATTTACCATCGTACCTCAACTCAGAGCGGTTCGTTACAAGACATCTAAAGCAACATAGCAAACAACAACTGACTCCCCCCCAGGGTGCTCTCTCTCGATCAGCAGTGTGTGATATTGGTGTTTAGCAATCAGAGATAAATTTTTATTTTACAATTTGGCCTTTCTGTATCCATATGAGCTTTAATATCCAGAACACCCTACGGCAAATGGCTCCAAAACACAATTTAAGCAAGCTAGTGAGAAAACTGGGACAGTAATACTTGGAGCTGATGCTCCAGTTCCTCTCAGCACATTATATGCATATGTGAATCTAATCAAGTAAGCACACACAAAACAAATTGAGTAGTGCAATACACCAAGCAGATACAAGAGGATGCTGTAGGCTCACCTTCCTCATTTGCTAGGGCAGACCTGTAAGCAACATATTTACATTCTGTAACAGAAGCAAGTCTCATATACTTACTCTTGCTTGCTCATAGGAAACTGGGGCAAGGGGAATATTTCCTTCAAAAAAGACTTGTGAACAAACTAGTTTAAATATGTCGATGTGGTTTCTCAGAAAGCATCAAAGAACTTGGGCCCTGTGAAATACCAATTCACACAGGTGCCGCTGGCATTCTTGGAACAACCACAGCAGCAAGCGCCTCCCCTGCTGTTCCAAAGGGTTCTTTGGAGTTCTGCTCAGCAACAAGTGTCCATTTCTAATACATCTGAGAATCTACATTCCCTTGAGATTTTCACACAGGCCTTGTCAAGCAAGGTTTTACTGTGCTCACACAGAAAACCACTCGTTATTAAAAAATCTTCCACTAACAGAGGATGTTGCGTTTAAGCGGTTCTCTGCTACCACAACACAGCTAATGAGGTAATTCACACTGACTCAACCTAAGGTATACCTACAATTAACTTCTGCCCATGACTAGTGCAACTTAATGAGCTCTTGTAATATTTTGTACCATTATCCTCTTCCCAAAGCTCTTTAGGAAACAATGAATTGATTTTATCGGAGCTGCTGCTTGCCATTGCTTTTAAATTCCCATCTGCACCTGTTCTCTGTTGAGCAGCAGATAGATGCCCTCAGTTTCCATGGGATGGCACGGAGGCACAGGGCGGCATTTAGCAGTTACGGTCCTTCAGTGTCAAACAGCTTGGCAAAGCAGTAGGTGTTTCTCTCTTCCCGTTTTAAATCATTTCCCAAGAAGTCCTTATTACCATGCCACTGCACTGTGTGTGTTATTTTGCATTCCTTCCTAACATAATTGGTCTTCTCTTTCTATAAAGGATTCCCATTCCCTTTGAACACTTTTGGCTTAGTTCATATAAGTATCTACGTTATTTTCTTTACATGTAAAAGAACATCCTGCGACCTTGTGTTATGATGACTTCTCTTCATTCAAGTTGGTTCTTGGAAAATGGCTTTTTCTAAAACCACACACAGAATGTAGTGTTTATCATTTCCCCTCCTAAACAAACAAAAGGAAAATCTGCAAACTTGGTATGTGAGACTTTAACTGTCATAGAAGGGGAAACTCCCACGCTTGCCCCCTTTCTCATGATTTCATCTAATATTTGGCTACTGGTCACCATTACAGACAGAACATTTAACTAGGAACAGCACTGATCAGAACTGGCAAAGAATCCTTACTTGTACTCATCTATTTTGTGGCTCTTCAGTAAGTGAGAACCTCAGCTAGTCACTGACAACTTAACAGAAGTATTTTTGCTAGAAGAAAAACCACCATCAATAGAATAGCAGAAAGAATGCAGATGGTCTACTTGCCTTCTTAATCACTTATTAAATTCAACAATTACTGATTTCACAGTAGAATAATTTTCCTTTCCATATGACCCTTGCCCATAAGAACAAACCTGTATCAGCATGACTATACCCATTAGTTCTGACAAAATGACATTTTCACAACAGAACAAATTCTGCAACAATACAAAGAAGAGCATTCATGTGTTAGAGGTGTAAAAAGCCACACTTGCAATAATGTCATCTGAACTAGTGCCAGAAAAGGAACTACTATTGCAACCCTGTGGGCAACAGCAGCAGCAGAAGACAAGGTAAGTAAAGAGACGTGTAGTCCCCAGTGCTTTTCAACATAAAGGATGGAAAATCAACATCATTTACTTAAAACCCTCCTTGTGTTCTAACGATGCTGCAGGATCTGGCTGCTTCTGATGCATATGTGACATGAACAGAAAAAGTCCTTGGAAAAAACAACTGCACAGTGATATCCTCTACCTGGACCACGGTGGAACACATATGACAATAATACAAACAGTTTTGAAAAGGGGATCACAACCAGAAAGCCTGTATTTCCTAAGACTTTGTAACCCTGTTGTGCTCAAACAGCAAATTGCAAACCAGATGTCTATTTTTGGAGGGCTGCCCAATACTCAGTTCAAGTACTGTAACCACTAATCAGCAAAGTCTTAAAAAAAAAAAAAAAAAAAAGTCTGACCAACTCAGGAAACAAATCACCTTCACAACTGAGCTGTCTTCTAAACTGAGTTAAGACCTAACCATGCTGGGTCCTAAACCAACACTACCTAAACTCAGCACCTTGAGAGGTTCACGAAGACCCCATTTATCACTGCCACAGCCTTAAAGATTATTGACAAATTGGAGTAAAAGCTCCTAAATAGTTCTGATTTCACTGAGTTTGGTGTCCAACACTTTCAAGGATCTGGGCTCCGAACTCCGCAGTGCCTGGAACACGTACTACTTGGCCAATAACCCAGAAAAATGTGTGTTTGTTTTTTGTTTTAAAGAAGTCTGTGCAATTCTCTCCACCCCACCCCAATTCACCACTGTCCACAAAGAAGTTATCCACCCACAAGTGACCAGACACACAGGCTATCATCACCAGCCAGCATTGCTTTGTTTCAAAAGCGAGGGAACAGAGCCATTAGCCAAAACACGCTGCTTTAAAAATTAATGAGAAACAACCTGTTTATATATTCATAATGCTAATTCTTCTCTCCCTTAATGACAGACCTCACTGTGCCAATATGAGCAAATGTTCACTTGACTGTATTACCAGCATTCTATGCCACAACAAGTATTTGCAGGATCAGGCCCTTTCCACAATATTCTCAAACAATTCTCCATCTACAATTCCCAAAGTGCATACTTTTCTCTGACTCTTCACCTAAAATTATGGTACTTGTTATGTATTTTTAAAAAGGGGTTGGAAAAAGCCTTTTACATATATTTTGCTTCTTCTAACGTAATTTAACTGCTTAAAATACACAGGAAAAACTACAATCACTTAATTGTCAGGCTGATTGTCTACATTTCTAAATAATGAATGATTTGCTTTATTAGCTATGAAGGCTACAGTATGTATTTTTTCTTCAGACTGCTATCAAACTGAGAAACAAACCCCAATTTTATCATACCATCCTCAGTTCCCATAAAATACAAAGACTGAGCAATCCAGATGATGAAATCATTACATTAACAAAAATACTGAGGCATTCTGAAGAAATAATGCATTCCTGAACAGCGCCATCATTGCAATCTGGAATTCCAGTTGCTTATTTCTTACTGCTCTTCTCAGCCTATAACACTGAATGAGAAAGACCAGATGATGAGAACTGGAAATTTTGAACAAGAAGCAGATTGAGGAAAATAAGGCATGTGAGTTAGAGGGTGAAGGCAACATTTGATTTGACTTTCGTCCTCGTGCTCTGTGTGTAATGTTTTCTTCAAAGATTAAACCACATTTGTTTTCAACAGAGGCTGGATCAGCCAGTCCTTTGGTTTTCTTTTTTAAATTAACATCTTGAATTCATTCTTGTCTCTACCTAATTTAGCTGCAAGATATTTTTATAGGCTTTAAAGAGCCATCATGCTAGAAGAAAATTAATTCCATCTCCAAAAGCCTTAACCCCTGGTGAATCACACAGCTGCAAGAGGCCAGCTGATCCTGCAATATCCCTTGAGATCTTCATTAATTCCTTATTGTATAAATGCTTATAACGTAATAGCATTTTATGGACAATCACTTTGCTGCTTTAAGGCGAGCCTCAAAACAATGAGAGGTAGAAGATAAATTATTTTTTCTGCTAGTTACAGAAATGACCTTGACTTTTCTCAATCTCTGTATGGAAACAAGAAGAGATCTCCAGCTATCATAGGTTCTTTCCTAGAGAGTACAGGAAAAAATGACTGAGAAAAGTAAAGGCATAGTAACATCACCAATGAAAAGATACCAACAGAAACACAAAAAAGGACACCCCCCACCCGTTGCTTACATTTGTGCATCATTGTTGAGCAATTCCATCTCCGTGAGTGGAAGAGGCACCTGTGGCTGCTGTTGCACTACTACTGTTTGACAGACTATTCATTACACAGGTAGCATGTTATTTCCCACTATAATCAAAATCATAAGCTACTTATTTCCCAACAAAGGCCTACCTGTTCAGAAACATCCCCAAAATAAAACGTGCACTACTTACTTTCCTGAAGATTTCCATATATAAAAAAACACTCAATAGTAACATAAAAATAAAACAAACCCTTACACCCAGTTTGCAGTTTTAGCTTCTGTAAGATAAATACTCAGGGTATAAAGGCAGATTCATGGAAAGTAACAACAACACATGGCTATATGGACAAAAAAGTCATATTTACAAGTGATTACATGCAAAATTGCTGATTACACTGTTTCTCCTTAAATAAACGTAGTTAAATTATTATCACAATAGTTTTCCAGTTAGATAACTTGTTTACTCTTTAGCAAAGTATGTTAATAATTCCTTATTTTGACAAACGTTTACAGAGTATTGAAAAATGTATACAAACACATTCTACAGTATCAGCATTTTTTACCGCTGTTCAAATCCCCACTACCAAGTAACCACATAAGAAAGATCTCTTCTAATATTCAATACAAAGCTCTGCTGTTTTACTTAAATAACTTCATGGATTCTTTATAATCTGATATTAAGAAACTTGCTGCAAAAGAAAGCAGTTCGTGTGAAAGCTCACACAGAGAGCATTCCTTGAGCAAAATATATGCATTAATAGCAATCAAAATAATACAGTCTTAGATTAATTTATTCCTACTTTATCAAGTGGAAATGGCTTCTTTGTCCCCCCTCCCACCCAGCCATGACGACAAAGGAAAGATGTGTAAAAACAAGCCTGATGTTTAGTCTCATCCTTTGAAGGTCTGCGTCCTTGCAGACAGCACGATCCGCAGCCTCCGCGGCTATCGGGAAACAATTCTCCCTCCTCTTCCTTCCTCCCAGAACAGACTAGATTAAGACTTTGCCATCTATATTTCCAAAATAAACATCCCAAAAGTGAAAAACGCCAGTGAAAGCCTCCAAACCCACAGCCCACCAGATTTCCTTGGCAATCCCTTCTCCACCGAGACGTCTCCACAGAACCCGCTCGAGCGCGCCAGCCCTGCGCTCACCTGAGGCAATACCTCCCCCGTTCAGCGGGGCACTTCAGAAACTCCTCACTAAGGCAAAGATGAAGCAAACACTAGGCGTAGCCAGACATCTCTAATCCGCCCCGGGTTGGGGAAGGATTACTCCTCTCCCTCACAACAACAAACCGAAGCCAGCAGCGGGAAGCCGAGGGGCCGGGCCGGGCCGGGCGAGCCGCGCACGGCGCCCCGGGGCCTACCTTGAGCACGGCGACGGCGCCGCCGGGGCTGTGCACCTCGAAGGCGGCCCCCTCGTCCCCAGCGGCAGCGCCGGCCTCGGGCTGGTGGTAGCTGAAGCAGGCGGAGGCGATGTCGAGGTGCCCGAGGGGCAGCGCCTCCTGCGGCCCCTTGAAGTAGTAGAGGTAGCAGCGGCGGGGGTCGAAGACGAACCAGCGGCTGCGGAAGCCGCGCAGGGGGCCCTTGCCCGACAGCTTCTGCAGGTAGCCGCACAGCTTCGGCGAGCACGGCCCCGGCTGCTCGCCCACAGAGCCGGCGCCGGCGCCGGGCCCCGCGCCCTCCCCGCCGCCCTCCTCCGCCTCCGAGCCGGCCGCCGGCATCGCCTCGCCGCCCTTCCTTCGCTTCGCCTCCCTTCCCTTCGCCTCGCCCCGCCACGGCCTCGCCGGGAGCTGGCGGGGCCCGCGCCGCCTGACGGGACTTGTAGTGCGGCCCGGCCCGGCCCCCGCCCCCGCCCCGCTGCCGCGGCCTCCGCGCTGCCGCTGCCCCGGGCCCAGCGGCTGCTGCTGCCGTGGAGTGCGCCCCGCGGAGTCGCTGCCCTGGCTCCGTGCCCTCGTAGCGTGTCGCTTACCGCTGCCGGGCTGCCACTGTTGTGTCACCGCGTCAAAAAGTGTTTCCCAAATCGTGGTCTAGCCCACAATCAGATTAAAAGCCTTCTCTTCTGCGGGATGCTACATTACTAACGTGTGTTCTCCAGTTCAGGGCCTTATCTCTGCGCTAGCAACTTACCAAAGGTTGCAGCAGTGACCGCAGGAGTGCTCGTGCCAAATGCTGTCCTAACGCTCTCCGTGCAGTGTTTGATCTCACCTAACAAACTCTTGCCACATGTTAAATCCCATCCCAACATCTGTTATTTACAGGGAATAAAACTATGGAATATGCAGACAGCAACGGGTAAAAAGCTGTAGCTTACAGGTTTCAGACTTGTGAAGGCTACAGGCCAAACTGCTTATATGTTTCTCTGCAACATCTAGCACATTTTGGACTCCAGGGAACTGCTGGTGCTAATAATAGAGGACTTAACGTGACTCTCACTGTGACTTTCACAGTGAAGAGGTCAAGGTACACACTTCACATAATTCCTCCCTGTGTCTGGAAGGCAATGTATGCCTATTTCCATCAAACATGCCTAATGCTTAGGGTACAAATAGAGAAAAGAGCCTGGTGAGGCATAATCATCCCAAAATAGGAGGAGGCAACTGCATATTTAATGACATCGAGCTTTTCATTCTCAACTTTAAAGACAGCACAAAAAGTTTGTCGTCAAAAAAAGCTGTTGCAATTGTTGTAGCAATGGTGTCTTTATTAGGATTATGCTAGGTATGAACTTGGTTCACCTGACTGAATTCTGACAGTTTGGCAGTTCTCAAGGTATCCAGAAATCCTTAATCCCCAAAAGCTTCTTAGTCTGCCCTCATTTTTAATTCCCTTAATTTCTCAGTAAAAAGTAACTGCATCATCAGCCGGACAACATTTGCATTCTGTGCTAAAAGATATAATTGATATAAGGCACCTGAATATCTAGCGTGGTTGTCCTTGGGATCCACTTCTATGACATAAGGAATCACAGCATTCTTCAAGTCCTTCTCTCTGGATGTCACCTACCGATGAGAAATGTGTCAAGTGAGGAAAAAGCCAATGTTCTCCTACAATAGAAACTTGTAATAGAAACTGAAGAATGGAAGTAGATCTCCCCAGTCAACTCACGTGACATGAAATGTGATGCACTGAAGGATTAAATGTTGCAAACGCCAGACATTTTTGTCCATATTTTTTTCAGAACAGAATGACTGATTCTGTTGTGTTACAAGCTGAGAGCTTTTTAGTAAATGTGGAAAATAAGAAGGTTTGATCCTGTCAGGTCAGTCAGATTTCTCTCCTATATACTGCTCACTATGTTCTTAAACAAACACAAAGTATTCTCGGTCTTCCCGTAGCATCACAGACTTTCTTGGCAAGCAGCATCTGCCAGTACATGAATTACACGTGGAAAACACTGAACCCCTTCAGAAGCTGCCTGTTCCTTAATTCTATCATTTAGAAAAGTTTGAGTGCCGCAGCACTTATCCCTGATCCGTTACATTATCTTACTGATTTAGTGAAGCAAGGCCTTGTTCTTTGCAGGCAGAGTACCCATGACTCCTACTGGCTATCAATAATTGCATCTTGCAGCAACTTAGACAATCGATTCCAAAGCCTGCAAAACTTTTGCTGTCAGTACTTCTCTTTTTTAACTTGCTGCTCAGCTTCCTTACAACACTCAAAGCAGGAGAATCCCCTAGTTCTGCAGTTGATTCATGTAAACAGGAAGTTCCTCTTCTTGGGGATATAAGTTCCTTATTTCACGTATGCCCTTTTTTCACAGATCAGATGTGGAATGGTAAATAACAGAAACTTATTTCTAATTGCTATGGGGAATTAACATGAAAACAATGTTTGTAAAAAATGCTTTTCCCTTTACCTGCCTCTTTTTTTTCATGTTTTCATGTCTAGAATGCACAGATTGATATAGGTGGCATTCTGTTGCTAACAAAAGTCTAGAAAACAAATATAAATAGCATCCCAAAAGATGAAATTTCACTCCTGTTGAGAAGGGAAGACCAATGAACCTTTTGGTCTGAATGTATTTCCTAACCTTACTACAACAGTTAAGTAAATTTTTTTGTACTGAAATAGTGTTATAGTGGTTATACTCTGAAAAAATGAGCGACTGGTCTAATTCATTACAGTTGTAACAGTTTTATCTTAAAATGAATATAAGCATTCATAGTTCCTGAAAAAAATCCCCTTTAGAATAAAATCTTAAAAAAAAAAAAAAAAAGTAAATATGCAAGAAAAAGAGAGACTATCATTAACTATGAGGGCAGAGAAGGTCCAGTTAGTGTTTATCATGATCTCAAGCTGCCATATTTACAGGAACAGAGCAGGAACCTGCAATAAATGACAAGCAGTACATCTGTACCTTGCTTTTTGTTAAAGTGAGATCACAGCTCCAAAATAAGAATGGTTAAGAGTATAAATTACTTCCTTTCATAGAAAAAAAAGCAAAAATATCTCATCTGATATCATCTGAGATATGGGGATTCATCTAGAGATGAAACCTTGTTGTTTTTTTTTGTTGTTTTGTTTTGTTTTGTTTTTCCCCAGAACTCACATTAAACATCCACTGTTCTTTTTTCCAGAATAATGGAACTACGGGCAACTACCCCCCTAAAGCCCTCTACCACACAGTGTCAGTCCAAACCTGCAACTGTTACTTTTATTCTGTTCTAAAAAAATAATTTGCAGGTTCTTAGATAACTTTAACTGCAACTGTCAACGTGAAGATGAACATTTTCGAACTGTTGCAGCCTGTTCAGGTCTAGTAATTGTGTAGAAAACTATATTATTTCAAAAAGTGAATGGTTTTAGCCTACTATTATTTAAATTCTTTGGAGATCAGAAACCAAAAACTTTCAGATGCTTTTACTTACCACAAGAGACAAACGACCAAAAAAATTCAGACTGTATCAAAGGCAGTAATTGAGAGAAACATCATTCTTCAGCTGTATCACATCTCATTCTACATTCCCCTGCTTCTCTGTCACCACAGTGACCAAGAACATCATATTATTACATTTCCAGAACCTTTTCTTTCCTTATATACAAACAAGTCAGCCAAAGAATTACATGGGCAATACATTTTAACTGATGGGTAATATTTCACATACTTTTTGTTCTCCAGCATTCTCTTTAAACTCTAGATGGTGCTCCTTTCCTGTTTCACATTCTCCTTTTGTGTTTCCTTCTCAAAACGGAAAACACAAAAACCTTAAATATGCAGAGAAGCTTATCTGTATTTTCTGATTCAGTAGGAAAGATCTAGTTTAACTCCAGTTAACTGTCTCACATAAAACCAACTGAATGTACAACAATAAATGCATTGCTTTTACTTTTTGTTGCACTGCATCTTACCAAGAACTCTTCACTAGGAAAATGTAACAACGATCCAATTCATTTAAAGGCAGCACTGATTCCTAATTACACATCTGCGATCTGACTTGTAAAAACATCTACACAAGTTGTTATGTACGTAGAGGAGAGAGTCAAATTAGATCGCTTCTGAAAAAAAACCCAGAACTACTTAATTGTAGCAACAAACAAGACAATCCACACATACTTAATTGTTGGCTTCATGTAGATCCAGACTGGCTCCCAACTGTGACAGAGCTTGATGGGAATGCCAAAGAGGATAAGCAGAAGAATCCAGAATACTCTTGTAGAGGGGAAAAGATTAAAGGGCAAGAGATACAAACATTTACAACGAAGCTTCATTATTTCAGGTACTTACAGTGGAACTTCTTTCTACGTGTAAGTTGTCCTTGGTTCCCAGTGGAGAACCTAAGAAAATATATCTATAATGGGGACTCACAGAAGTGTCCAGTAAAAAAAAATAAAAAGAATATCAGAGGAGATCAGAGGACAGACTTTAACAAAAGTCCTCATGTAATCCTTGTGTCATTTTTATTTATTTATTTATATGATGTGGAAGCACTGCATGCTACAAGAATCAGGAAATACCTGGTGGGATAGAATGGGTTACAAAAGTTTTACATGCACTATCTCTCACAGAGTGACAAATAACTTAGTGAAAAGCTGCTTAGGGTTACCTTTCTTCCCTGTACAGCAGCTTAAGTAATGCTGGGCTACACAGTTTTAAGATGAACTCAGATTCATTAATTGTTCATTAATGAACCATTCATCACTTTTCAAGAAAGGAATCAAATATCCTAGCAAAGGGCAAATACAATTGTCAAGGCTGAAGAAGATCAAAAGAAACTGAAAATGGTAAACTGAAAGACATTTAGTTGTTTTAAATAAGAATCTGTAATTGAATAGTTAACCTAAAAAAACATGATCTCTTAGCTAGACTATTTGGTCTAGAACCCAGACTACATTTGTAATGAAAAAAAGCATTGCAGGAAATTTATCTTGCTATTTGTTTTTGCTGAAGACAAGCATTACCAGAGTGGCTTTTCCTGTGGTTTTCTGTTTTGGAATTTTGGGCTTTGCCTTTGGATAAACACAGGAAACACACAGAAAATCAAGGAAACACAGAATCAAGAGCAAGTCACATCACTCAAATCTGGAGCCAAACTAACCTCAAGTCCTTTCTAAAGCAAATATCCAATAATAGTATTATCTAAGAAAATGCAATATCCAGACAGATGGTCTCCAATACCCAATTCTGCTACAAAATATGACAAATTCAGCTTTACATCAAAACATATTCTGTGTTTGGTCTACCTGGCCATAACAGGTTTTCTGACCTGGCTACATTGGCACCAATAGAAAAAATTGCATAGGTATAGAAAAAGAGAACTATATCCTAGAAAAATATACAAAATACAGATAACTGAGATGGGGGAAATTCTAGCACTTAAAAATTAGGCTATGTTTTCATGGCATATGTTAAGAATTGCTCTAACAACTAATTGGTTTATTGAAAACAAACATATTCCATTCTCCCCACCCCAAATCCTAACAGCCTTCTGCAGCATCGCCTTTTATTAATACCAACAATAACAGATGTAAAACACTGTTTATGCTTCACAGAAAACACTGATAATTGCATATGTCATTAGCTTGAGGACTGCCAGCTTACAATTAATAAAATGCATCCTTTGAATTATTTAGGAATTCTTCACAAAGTTTACGGAATATATACCTCACCTAAAGCAATACAAGGCTTTGGCAATCCTACTTTTATCTGGAATGTTCTGATGCTTTAATTGAGTTGATTCAAGCAGTTATCAGATAGCTACCCCATCACAGCACTGATGTGTACTGGCATATCTGATTTATTTCCTGAACGTGAGATGCAAACACAGAAGCAGCTCTCCCAAATGTTATTTCATGAGCTTTCATTACAAATTAATTTCTCCTAAGAAGTGAAAGAATTTGGGGAAGCAGGTGACATTATCGTATTTATTAAAACAACTTAGATTCTCTTTCTTGAAACATCTGTCTTCAGACCATCTCACTGAAAAGGAATACATGATGCAATGTATTCTGCAAATATGGGAGCAGCAATTTGAAAGGGCTAACAGGAAAGCATTGCGGGAAGGTTAATGAAAGAACCGAAAATGAATAAGGAGTACCAAGGACAACTACAATGGCTTATTTCCTGCCAGTGTATTAAGTGGTCATTCAGACTCTTCACAACAGCGAAGAAATTAAGGCATTGGAACGGGCTGCCCAGGGAAGTGGTTGAGTCACCATCCCTGGAGGTCTTTATAAGACGTTTAGATGTAGAGCTTAGGGATATGGTTTAGTGGAGGACTTGTTAGTGTTAGGTCAGAGGTTGGACTTGGTGATCTTGAGGTCTCTTCCAACCTAGATGATTCTGTGAAATAACTGATTGAAGAAATAACTGAATAAAGAGGCTGGATATTGGGCAGTAATTGTGGAGATCTCTAGCACCAACTGCATTCAGATCATGATACAAGAAACATCAATTAAGAACAAACCTCGGGGATACACTGAATGTTACAGCACAACACAGAAGTGAAGCCAGCACTGGCTATGCTTATGCAGTGTTTTGGCAGGACAGTTGTGTATTTAAATACAATGTCGTGCTCCTTCTGGGACTGAAGATACCATCAGTACCCAAACTTATACTCCATTGTCTGCGTGTAGAGCTCAGACAAGCTCACCTGGTGTCGCAGTGCCCCATGCAGACTTTTCTGTGACAATGGGAATTGGATGCAGTTCATGCCAACATGAACCTTAAAGTTCAACACTTAAAATGAGAAACTCAGGCCTTGTTTACCAAACATACTGGTATCTCATTGGCAGGAAGAGTGTTTCATTTACAAGGGTGAAATTAGCACAGGAAAAAGCACTTCCTAAAAAAGCAAACTGTACTCAGATGTATGTTTATTAATGTCGTAGACAGTAATGCATAACAATGAGCCGGCAGTCACCTTAGACCTGTGAATTACGGAAAACAATTACTACTTTTCAGCCTGAGCTCATCACTCTTAATCCATAAGCTACCATAGAAACAATTTTTATGTAAGCAAAGGAAAATAAAGCATCATTCAATCATAGCATCCACTCGTTTCCTTACTTTTAATAACCAAGACAGAAAAAAGTGACTTGGCAAGCCCAAGCTGATGCTTCATCCTTATAAATTCCGTTTTTTCCCAACTTGGCAACACTTACAAGGTAAAAACATCAGACAATATCCTGTAGTTTTTGCTCTGGTCAAAGTTATCTTAGAAGAAATTTTTTAAACTGTAAAAATAGAAATGATTGCAAAGAATTTTTTTTCTCTCCTGTATTTCCTTATGGCATGGATCTATAATGATCTCTTATTTGCTACTGTTAACTTCTTCATTCTCCTCTGGTTTATGTTAAATAAAAGTTTGTGTTTTCCTGCAATATTACTAGAAGATTCCTTAAGTAAAGTAATTTTAACCAAGATAGCAAAGATGTTAAATGCTTCAGAAGGTAATATTTCTCTGATGTAATCTTTAGGAATCATGAATTACAAAAAGACAATAAAGGATAATAAGCAGCAAGGTGCTTTGCACATGTACACCAGTGTCTCAGTAAAGTCAATACACAGAAATGGACAGGACAACTCAGTGATCATAATGAAAATTCCTTGCCCCTGCAGTCATTCAGTTTTCAGTCCAGATGTCACAATTCAGGTTCCAGTAGTTCTCTATGCCTATGCTCCCAAACAGTTTTGTAGCAATAAAAAATTCAAGGTCCAATACCCTTTAGACATACTCAATAGCACCCAATAGCAAACTTCATTAACTATTAAAAATTCTGTAATGGCACTAATTTCATCCTAACTACTTTACATAAGGCTTGATTATGTCTCAGTGATTAGTTCCATATACATCAAGCATAATTTAATATCATTACATGCATTAGTTTTTTTTCCTGAAGGTGTTAGATTGTGGACATAGGTTTATATGTGAAACCAACATGATTAAACACATACTGATTTTTAACCACAGAAGATATGAGAACGTACAACTGCTAGACTTGCCCTTTAGAAACCTGGGATTTTGAAAAGGATTGTGTGTTTTGGGTTTCTTTGTTTCTCGATTTCAGTGACAGCAAAAAGCAGACCACATATCTGCAAGTTATCAGATGTTGAATCTTCTTCAGGTAGCTTAGACATTTCCACTTTATCTTAGTGGGAGCTGGAAAAGAATGACACAGTGCCAATGAAAAACATGTATTAAGATGTTTCATAAAGAAAAAACAGGAGTCCTATGATTCAGTTTAGACTCCTGGTTTTATGGTTTTGGAACATACATGTAGAACACAAAAGAAAAATCCAGGTTTATTGTAACTGTCATAAAGAATATGAAAAGCTGTCTGTAACCATATCAATATTAGCATTGCTCTGCAGTTGATAAAGTTATTATCCAATTTATTTCCAAGATTGATAACTGAAAGCCTGAGATGTTACAGAAGCTTTAAATACATAAAGAAACTTCCAAGACTGAGTCGTTCTAAGAGTGCAACTGCCTAGGATTACATTTTTTCCTCTAGATTTTTTCATAGGACATGGGCTAAAACTTTGATTTGTGACACAACATAGACATGTAGCAGGTAATATAGCGTACAGTGTGAATGGATTAAATGAATAACTTTTCTGTCTTGTGTGAAACTGTCTCAGTCACAGCTCAAGCAGACTTAAAGATAACTTCCTTCTAGTGATATAAAGCTTTGCTTCATATCCTCCTCAGTTTCATTAGCAGCAAGAATGAACTGCATTAATTGTTTGCTAGACTTGCTGGCAATTTTAGTCCTGATTGATGACCTACTCTTGCAGTGCTCAATAGCTGTAGAAAATAGATGTAAAATGTTTGTCACTCTGGTGTTTATCACAGCTGGTTTGATTGTTTATAAAGGGAAAATGAGATATGTAGCAGAAAGAAGTAAACATTTTTATAGAGTAGTGTAAACTTCAAATTATCAGTCTGTTTGTGGATGCTTAATATCTTTGAGTAACCAAGATGTAGCCGCTTCTGAATATTTTGGGCAGGCTTTTAACTCCATTAAAACATTCCATGCCAAAAGATCTCAAAATTAACTCCAAAAGAGGAATCTAATTATTTTCCCTTTTGTGTGTGAAATAGACCCTATCACAAATTTTTCATTCTCATTTATTTTAAAACCATTTGCAAATGAAAGAACAAAAGTATCTGTGCTCTTATGCAAAGTACAACCGACTCTAGTTAAATGTAAATGATACAATAGAGCTTATGCTAATGAAGAATTGCAGCTAATGGCAATATGTGAATTTGTGTTCCTAAAAGTCTGACTGACCTTTTCTGTTCTTCATATTCTTAGGTTGTAAACACTGCTGAGGCAGAAACAAGGATTTTGTTCTGTCTTTGTGCAGGACCAAACACAAAGAAAACCTTGTGGGTGGCTTAAAATACCATCAGCATTTTAATAACAACTTGTATACTTGATTACATTAATTTAATTAACAGTTATACGCAGGTAAAGTAGTATTTATGTGCAATGTGTAACATTAATCACTATCAATGTAATGAATACTGTATTTTTTACTGTAAGCAAAACCTTTGGTTTGACTCATCTTAAAATTTCCATGGATAAATTCAAAAATAACCTTGTGAGAACTGAAGAAGAATCAAGCTCTTTAAACTTAAATTTATTCTGTATTTATTTGAAATCTTCATTTGGATATCTGTAGAACAATCATTCATACCTTTTATCACCTTAATAATAAACATACCATTTACATGAGAAAATATTTATTTTTAAATATATCGTCTCTCTTGTATAGATTCATTGATTTTCTGTGAATGATGCAAACACTCATATTCAGGATATGGTATAATTGTTCTTAAGGAACGCTTTCTTAGAAATTAAAAGTTATCATGCTCCTTTCCTTTTGTTTCACATGCATGTTTATCATAATGAGTTTTATAGCTTTTATTTGTTACAGATCTTAGTATTCATAACCTCCAACCCCTCACAATTAGTGTCACTGGGAGGAACGTAATAAAGTTTTCTGAGAAGGTGTAATTAGTTTTGAATGAAAGCATTGGGATTTTTTTTTTGTCAGTATCTTTAATACACTTAGCTTCTCAAAAAGGTTTTACAGCTGGCATATACAGAAACAAAAACTCTATGACTCTTCACTGAGACTTCAAATTTGAACAAGTAAGTCTAAGAAGGAAAGAAAGCAAATCAAAAAAGAATAGTTTCTGGTACAACCTCAAGCCCTCTGTCTTACTCTCCTATAGTTATACTAATCTAATAGCAAACAAAATACCAGATCTTAAAGTGGAATTAATAGCTTTCAGTCAAGACTCCTTCTCCTCACAGTGTCTAGACATTCGCCAGTGTTTTTTGGAAGACTCTGAATACAAATTGTAAACCTTGTTCAATAATGAATAAAATATAACCCTTCATAATAAAGACTCTGAAACCTCATGCACATTAAAATAATTGGTGATACACTAGTATGTGTACATCTTTCATAAAAATCTACCCAAAGTTTTGACCAACATATTTTATGTTTTCTTGTGAATATTGGGATAGCTTTATTTAAAATAAGCGACAGTGCACTTCTGCAACTCAGATGGATTGAAGGCACAAATGCAATGAGGAGACTTTACATTCTCCAGATCCCAAAGTGGTAGGACTATTCCGAAAGTGCTGCTACCTATTTCCATTCTGTTCAGTTGCGTTTCACCAACCATGCATGTTCAAAGACACTCTGGCTAAAATTCCTAACAAATACTTCTAGTAAGCTCATTAAGCTTGGAGCTGAAAGATGCAAAACAGTTATATCATAAAACCCTGCCATATATCACAGGTGATTATAAATCAAAACTATTAAAAACAAAAATCTAGACTCCTAGGGTGAGACAAGAAAAATCATTCAACTAAAATAAAAAAGGGGTCTACCTCATTTCATGAACTCAAGAAGAAACATGCAGCCAGCAACATCATCATAGTGTTTCAGTTAGCAGAAACAGTAAAAATATACTAGACAGAAATAAAATCCCATTCACAAAATATCACCTATGAATTTTCATTAAAAATTATCACCACAATTGTCTTTTTCTCCTGTCCTTATAATGGATTTCTAAGCTGAAAAGGAGCTTAGAAATTGGCTGCCTCAGCAGTCATAGAGGTGACTGAAGGTCCCACTTGGGGGCAGAATAAATCTATCAGTAGATGACCAGGGAAGTGTCCTTGACTCCTTTTCCTCTGTACACACTTCATTTTACCCGTTTTAGCGGGACATAAAATGGAGATTAATAAATATCATACGTCATGAAGAATCACATTTATTTTTAACTTATTAGATTCAATTGGGGTAGATTAGCTACCAATTCAAGAACTGTTTTATATAACTAAAGGTAAATAGTAGAGGGAAAGGTGGGAGGCTTTGTAGGTTTCAAAACCCAGGTCACCGAGACAAGTTTCCTGAGTTTCATCACAGGATTCATAACCCTCTCCGTTTCACTTTCCTAAGACAATACTTTGTCCCAGTCTCTTTTTACATAACAGGCTTAATTTTCCCTGCTCACCCTACCTTATCTCTGCACTGGCATTCACAAGGTTCATACCACAGATAACTGCGGAAACACCATGATCTATCTGCTTGCTGCTAAAAACAAGCAAAAATTAAGCAATAGTTAGAATATACTATAAATAGGTCTTAACTGGTCTACTTCAACACAGCTGTAAGTTTCAATGAAAATTAACAGAACACAATGGACTTTATTTCTACAGCTGTGTGATCAGAATAAGCCCCAGATTTCTCGGCAGATCTGAAGCCAAATGTACTGCACTGAGGTAGACCAACTAGTATATAACACATGACAGAGATTCAGGAGTGAACCTTCAAGTGCTATTCAAACATTTTCAAAGGGATATATGACAAATTAAATTTATTCCTAGGAGAGGTTCAGTCTAAATATGCAATTACTATTTAATGTATTTACTCTGGTTTTACCAGAATTTATCAAATGCTTACTCAGTATGTCTAGTACAGGGACATTTAGTGGTAAGCCTGCAGCCTCTTTGTGGACAAAATGTACTCATTTCAAGCAAGCAAATTAAAGGGAACGTTAGCTGAATTCACTGTACAATGTTACAGGAAATAATTATATAGTGCAAACTCAGATGTCCTATTCTGTATAAAACCTCAAATATATTCTGTTTGAATCAGTAAAGTCATAAAACTCCTACAACAAATGTAAGGCACAGATTAAGTGGCTAAGGATTCAGGGTGTTCTTGTATTTTTCAGTAGTCTCGGGGCAAGATTCATCCTTATTGTCATTTATTGGCTCTTCATCTTTATGTAAACTCACCAAAATCAAAGGGTCATAATAGAGAGAACAGTACTGCTTCACACAAATAGTATGAATGGATCCTCAGTGCAAAGAACTGCATTGGCTAGTATCTGCCTCAACACAACTAAAGCATGCAAGGTTAAATTGCTACCTGCACGCTTAAAGAGGAAGATATATAAAAAGAACTATACCTCTACTGAGAAATTAATCCATTTCATTTTTTATGAGGAGACTGGATGAAGGCTGTGCCCAGAAGATGCACAGACATGCCCATTCTTTGCTATCCCAAAGGGTCCTTTCTGTTTGCTTGCCACTGAGATGTATGCTATTGGCGTCAATTCCTTGTATAAAAAAAACCTGTTCCTCACCCTGTGCTCCATGACTTCTTTGTATTGGATGAGTATATGAAAGCAGATGGAAAGTAACAACTGTGGCCTGCAGTCCAGAGGTTTTAAGAAGAATGATTCAAAAAATCGTGATCTATTAAAATAATATGCTCAAACTCATAGTTACACAAAAAATAGCTGATAATTTCATAAAAGATAATTTCTTCTCCAGAAGTGAATGCTGAGCTCCAGAATTAAAGCTAAACTAGCCATAAACAAGATACTTGCATTACATTGGAAATACCTAGAGCAGTGGTCCTACAGAACATACATGTAGCAAGACTAAAGTTCTAGTTTCACAAGCTGCTCAGAAATTCTTCCCTTCTTTTTATTTTGCAGCTACAAGCTTGCTGCTCACATGACATGCTCTAAGTCTCCCCACCACTAAAAGTGACGTACCTTGTGTGTCAAAGGAAATTTGATGGAAACTGCTGAGTATCATTTAGACTCCACCCAAACCTGGATACCTCTCTCTGTAGAAGTGGAATCTGGGTCACAAGACATTCAACTTTTGCATTATCATGGACTGATTTGTGAATTTTAGCAGGTTTCCAAATCCATACAAATTTCTCCAGCTTGGAAAACAGTGCTGATACACAGATTGTTGCACGTGTTTCCTTTAGCTCTCCTGGCCACTGTTATCAAACATACCACTTATCTGTCACATGAACCTAGAATATTTTCTCACTTTTTGTATTTTGCTTAATAAAGAATGAGATGATAAAACTTGCAGCAGATCTGTTTTCCATTTCCAATAGTGCCTGCTTATTAGTACTTCTTCAGAAAAAATAAAATATTTTCTGTCTTTGATCTGTTTTTTAAGCATTCTGTGTTTGAACAAAGCAAAATATTATTTAAGATGTGATATGAAGTCTGCCTACTGAAAGGAGTAGGAGTCTTCCTGTTGTTGAAATCAGACCCTCAAGGATATCTGGCTAATACAGAATTACCACAGTGAGTGAAAGAAACAACTCTAAGCAATTCAGTTCAGATTTACTGCATTAATAAACCAGTATTTAATTTGTGAATTTCCTGGAAGAAGGAAAAGACCTCAAATACGCCATCTTTGGATGCCGATAATTCTTTCCTTATATTCTGCTTTTTCATCTACAGGGGTTAACTGGAAATGGAAAAATACTGAAAGTGAGTCACATGGGATCAAGTCATTTCATTAAGAACATTTGCTAGCAAATTCTGCAGAAAGACAAATTTTACTATTTCTCAGGTCACTCTTTAAAGTCTACTGCTACTGCCATTAGGATGAAATAAATTACAATAGACAATATTTCTATTTCCTTATCATATCTGTTTTTTATCACTGAAAGAAAAACAGTCACTAAAATCACCATAAAACAGAGGAAAACTTTTGAACATGAAAAGCCTCATTGAATTTGCTGGAATTTAGTTTATTTCTGAGAATACACACATTGTTTAACCTATTTGTTTAGACAAAGCAAAAGGCAGTCTTTCTGGTTCAAATTATTCCTGCACAGGGAATTGTCTCTGAATCTACAGATTTTTATTTTTATATTTTTGTATGCAGAATCTTACTGCACAAAGTCATGCCAGAAGAAGTTGTAGGACTATTTTCTGAAAAAACAAGAAGACCATTTTGGTTAAAATCCTAATCTTTTTTTCTTTCAGGGTCTATTAGTTTATAATGACAAAGTTTAACAGATTCCAAAATAGAAAATCATTTCCTCTCAAAAGAAAAAAAAGAAGTCTAGTGAAAATTAACACATTTCTAACTATCATTGGAGTAACCCAGAACAGCAAATACTAAAACCAGATTGTTAACAATCAGAGTGAGTTTACTGTCAGTACTGTCTCCAGGGTGGTGTGAGAAGCAGCCCATAGGCTGTGGGGGTGAAAGGTCTGCTAAAAGTTGAACCTGACCTCCTGTGCAGGAGCTGGGCTGCGCTTTCTGAAACTGAGCTGAGAAAACCTTTTCCTGTCAAGTTAAGAGATGGTTGGTACCTGCATTCTTACCGAGCTTTTCCTGAAGGGCCCAGGTCTTCAATTAACACCCTTTCATCAATCAGCTACCATTCTGCCTAGTTTGTTCACACAGGTAGCGGACAGCAAGCCTTGTCTGTGCTGAACTGTCCAGGCTGTGACTCAGCACCCAGCAAGGAGGTTCTTGCTACTGGCAGGCTGCCACCGCCGCTGATTTCACTTGAGAGGATCTACAGTAACAGGAGGAGGCTGGACTGCTGCCCACAGCCCTCTGCAGCAGAGTTAAAAACACTTTGGCCTACATATTCAAGCACATGCAGCCTTGACCTGTATGTGCACAGAAGTGGAAAAGAGTATAAATCAGGGTGCATATTGCAGGGTTTGCAAGCACGCGGTCAGCAGCATGCATGCAAGATTAACCGTGTGTGTGCAAAATATATCTAACAAAGTCATGGATTTAAGTAGAAAAATATTTGGATATGAACAAATCTTAACTGAGAAAAGAACAGAGGGAACGATTAATTTACTTGATAACTTAGCAAAGCACAGGAGGCTGATGCTATTGACTTGTCTGTCACTGGTCTTGCAAATTAGTCTAAGGAAAAGGGCAGCAGGGAATTTCATTCAGAATTCAGACTTTGAAATGTCTTTTACAGACAAGAACGGCAGAAATTCCAGTTAAATAAAGGCACTCATCTGCAATGGTGATGCTCTTTTAATTACACCAAGAACAGTCTCTTCCTCTTCCCCACCAGAGAGAATTTGATAGTCACTCAGCATCACCAACATCTCTGCAAGACACCTATAACTACAAAATCATGAAGAGAAAAAAGCAGAATGTGCTCACAACATCCTCTACTTCTGTCTCAGACACATCTTCCTAAAGACATCAACAATCATGACTAACGCCTTCTTCATCCAATTTCATTTCCACTTTCTGTCCCAGCTGAGCTGTAATGGGTAGTAACATAAACACATTATAGTCCTGCTGTTATTTCAACCTAGATTGATTTAATGGGCATCTTGACTCCACTGTACAAATGTATCGGTACCAAGACCTCTATTTAGCTTCCTTTATACTGTTATTTCAGAAAATCTGCATCTGTTAAGTCTCTACAACATGAGTTTTTCTAGTTTCTGCAAGGTCCCAATTTGTTTAATTTTTCACGTACATTTAAATTTTCTGGAATTTTTAATAGGACCTCTCCAGTTCTCATAAAAAAACAGCATACCCTAGAACTGACTCCATTGTGCTAAGGAGAAAGATAATGTCCCATATGAGGCTGTACATTGCTTTGACCTTAATTCACTGAAGCATTTCTACTCAGAACAGTACACATGCCACATTTTGAACATCAGCCATATGTTTAAGTCCCAGTGAAGTTTAAATAGATAGATTACCTGAGACTGAGATGTTTTAAAGCCATCAGCATAAAAGTGGTTAACAGTTAACATTATGGTGGATAACTTCAGCGCATCACACAGAATCACACAGAGTCACGTAGGTTGGAAGAGACCTCCAAGATCACCCAGTTCAACCTCTGACCTAACACTAACAAGTCCTCCTCTAAACCATACCACTAATATATATCACCATATCACATAATGCACATCTAGAAAAAAAACACTTGAATTATTCTATTTTTGTGCTTTCTCATAACATAAAAAAGACATAAGTACCACAGACAACCTAAAAAGATTTCAACTTTTCAAGTGTGTCACTGTGTTAATGTAAACGAGCTAGCACAACTTATGAAGGGTAAGACAGAAAATAAAGAAAACATTCTATGAATCAAAAATTTTCTATTAACTGTAACAGCTGTGGCCACCATATTTCCAAAGAACATATAACAGATGCATAAAAAAACAAGTTGCTATTACATAATGAAAAAAAATGAAAATAATATCTAATTATATTGAAAGACAGCAAAACTGAACAGATGGAATTAAAAGCACATTAACTCATAAAAGGGAAAAACAACCTGGTATTCTTAAGCTATCGGATAGTACTGGGACCAATGTCATGCAAAAGCAAAAAAGTAATTGCCAGGAAACTTACAGTATCTGCATTTGAGAGTGGGTTTAAAATGCAATAAGGTAGAAGTCATCACTATAGTGGGTCACAGTCCAGTTAACACATATTACAAATGAAGTTCCCTTGTACACAAACACAACAAAATTATTTAACTTTCAAGTATTTATTTTTGCCCATTTTAAGATTTAACTGTTAATTATAGCAAATATGAAGATTTGTCTTATTACCTACAGTTTTAAAATCAACAGATAACCGCATTTTTCATCTTTTTGTTTGTAGCATCAAAGTATATAAATACCCTTTATTTCAGAAAAACGTTTAAACAGGTAACTGAAGTCATGATGTGATGTGATGTTATGGTGCCACCTTGTGAGATTTCATCAGAAATGCCTCTAACGGGTAAGCAAACAAATACTAGCCCTGGGAAAAAAGAAAAGGAGATTGTGTATTTCAACAGCAAGCTACACTGCAAGCTTACCAATCATTACAAGTTCCAAAGTAGAGAGCATTATCACACCTACAGAAATGGCAGAAGGATTAATTTCTATATTTTATCAGCTATTTCAATAAGTGTAACATGTTTCAGCCTTTGAAAGATTTAACTTTACAGTAGTTGGAATAATGAGTAGAATGGAAGTTAATGTGCTTAGCCCAAAAATTCTCAAGGCACAACAAAATGCGTCAAAAGTTTTAATTGTTATGACTTTGATACAGAAGCCATGTAAGTGACAGAGCCCTTCTATTAACTGTTAGAACAGTAATACATGTATGATTGTCTTCAGGCCGCAGTACCTAAACAGTACTGGAATAAAATAAAAAGAACATAGCTGATTTCCAGCTGAAGAGGAAGGAGAAATACAGAGCTGCATTCATGCATTTTATGGGAAAGATTGCATAGCTCATTTAGAAAAAAATGTCTTTTCATGTCCTTAGTAATAGTGCTGTGCTTCTTTAATTTCTTCATAGGTAACAGATGATCGTATTCTTCTATTCAACACTATCAGCCCATAGAATCAGTAAAATGCAAGACTTCCTTTGAGATTAAGGACAGTTTTAAAGTTAATCTTGGAAAGAAATGAATCACATATGCAGTTATCATAAACAAAAGGCAAATATTTCAAGTTTCATAAGGACATGACAATCCATAAAATATTGGTTGAAGGTAAGCACCAAACCCAGCACCTGCCATTTCAGCGACTGAAAGGCAAATCTGGGATGTGGTTGTCTTCAACACTGGGAGTTTGATCTTGACTGCAGTTCTTTCATGTAAGAGTATTTCCATGCAAGACCCCCAGCTGTACACCACAGTGATAGAGGCATCTCATTATTTAAGGCCCATGCTTGCTTTCTCTTGGAAAAGTCACCCAAGTTCATCTTCCTGTCAATCTTCTTTTTTTTTTTTTTTGCTTTTAAGAATAGTATTAAATATTCATAAATATAAAAACTATGTGGAAATACCTTTAATAATACTCTGATGATATTCTGCCTGTTTTTAAAAAAATAACCACAACCCAACCACCTTTGCCAGAGTACTTGGCCAGCAGTGAAGATAAAAATGCAACTGTTCCAAATATCCTGTAGATCAAATGATACTTCTCTCCCTTTGTGCACCAGAATTATTTCAATACTTTTTGCGTTCTAAGAAGCCACAGTTAGAGGACAAAAGTCCCCAAGGCGCCTGAGATTCAGGAAGGCTGGACTGGCAAGTCATTTCTGATAACACCGGCTCACAGAAACATCTTCAGATTCTTATGTGGAAAGTACTGCAAAGGAAAGAAAAAGATTAAGAGAGATACATAAATTTGTCATTATATACAATGCTTTCATTAGAGTATATAAAGAAAGGTGCTGCATAACAAATCTGAATCTCTGGTCTTCTTTGTCCTGTCTCCTAGCAAGGACATTTGAGAAGATGAAAAATTGAAGCACATTCTCATTTACACTGAAGTATTTCAAGATGAAATGCATTTTTAAACCTACTAAATTCTGCTTCAGAAAGTACAATCATTCTTTTACTGAATGCCTAACAATTAGGAAGATCAAGTACTAAAATATAAAAATAAAAATTAGAACAATGATAGAATGAACAGAGACTGCATTTAGAGAATTTCTCATTTTGAAATCTTTTACTTATCAAAGAGGCAGATCTAATACTTTAAACTTCAGTTTTATTAGAAAGCTTAAGATCTTTTGGACAAGGGAGACATCTTCTATTTACAATCACGAATTGTTGATAAAGACATGAACAGACTGGCAACAAAACTACTCAATGACTTCCATACATCTATACCATCTCAACTGCAGAAATCCTGCTCTACTGTTCTGGTTTCAGAACATGTCAGAAGGACAGATCTTCCCATAACCTAGAAGTCACCTGCAGAACATTGAGCTACAAATGCAAGGATTACTAATATTCAGGCATAGGCAGGATGCTTGGCAATGACACAACAGTCAATCGTAAGGCCTGATCTAACCTACAAGAACAACAGCGAAGTGTTCAGGGACTCTTTTCATCTGTAAATTACCACCATTTCAATGGACCTCTGCTTTGTTGTGATAGGAATAATCTAATTTTTCTTATGATTACAATAATACAATATTAACTCGAGAAAACTGCCAGAAAACTACCACTGATTAAGTCACTTGGGCAACTGCTTATAACATTAATATATCTATTAATATCTCTATTATATCTAACAGAGGAAATGAGTAGCTGACAGAGCAAAATGTTAACTCTCAATAGGCAAATGGACAAATCAAGCACCTGGCAAAGCTATAGAATGTTGGATAGGTCACTATATTTTCCATTGATTTTGCTAAGTTTCTCCTCTGGTCAGGCACAGGCAGCGCATGAACAGAACCAGTCAGTGTGTTGTTATACTGCGAATTTTTGTAGACCCACAACTATAGTACTTATGGGGGAATGATCCCAAAAAGTTTTTCTTATCCTATATAGTAAAAAAAAATAAAAAATAAAAAATACTCTGCTTAAGTGACACTTCAGACGTCAATATTTGGAAAATAGTAAACTTACTCAAAAAGCAGAAATGCACTATAATCTTGAAAAAGATGTAAAAGTATTATTGAAATTCAATATTCTGAAAACCTGACTTTACAGAAACTGTTCTGCTGAAGATCCTACAGTGACTCCTCTGGCTGGAATGCCAGCATTGTAAGAAAAAAGCATATACTAGTATGCTCATCCTTTCCTTGCATTTTGCAATAACAGTGAATAGATACAGGACGGCGATGCCACTTTAAAAACATACCAAAGGTAACCTTCTGGTCTTCTAGCATAGCAGCATCACCTCCACAATTTCACAGAATAGTAGTGAAACAGAATAGTAGTGATTCATCTCTCCATTTCACAACTTCATTTTACAGTCCGCGTTTAATTGAAACTGAGCTCCAAGCATTTCTCAAATGTACTGTCCCTATGTGCAAAGTATCACACTGTCAATTAGACCTAAAAGAACTTCAATTCTAGTTGCAGACTGAGACGGTAAGGTTAGCTAAATCATCATGTTTCCTTCAATCATGTAAAGTTTCATTAGCCAGTCAGCAAGAAAAAACTCTGTGTCTAGAATGACCTCTTTGTGTGTACAAGGTTCTCATCACTTGTCTAACTATAGAAATTCAGAGGTACTCATAATATTTCTTTCAGATAAAAAAGTTTATCCCAGAGCACAATATACAATGGGATATTCATATCATAAGAAAAATTAAATCTTAGTGCAGGAGAGATGGTCCCAAAGATCTGTGATGCGGATATAACAATATCTGAATCTGAAAATGTGCAAACATCTTGCAGTCTTTAGACTGAGCCAAACCTAGATGCTAGCACTGGAAACCTCAAATCTTTCTGTAACAGAGAAAAGAAAAAAATACAAGAATATCTACTTATTTTCTGGTTTGTACGACAGCCATAGAGTATAGATTAATTACTGACGTTACAAATTGTCCCATTCTCTGGGACAGTTAGAATCCATGATTGGCCAATGCATTTATGACTATCAGTTATCTGCAATAACAAGTTTTCTCTCACAAAGATTTACATCTCTTGAACACATTAGATCACAGGGCAGAGCACAGTACTGGATTAAATCAATTATCCATTGGCTTACTTATTGGATATACAGCAGAGTGCCATTTCCCAGTTGCACTTTTGATATAGCACAGCATTTGGGTTTCTATGCACATCACACTAGGTAGATAAATTTATCATTTCTCTTGCTAAGGAACAAGACATTTTGATTATTTATCCATGATTTGCACTGTAATAGAGGTAATTAGCACAACACATCCTACAACTACTATCAGTTTTCAGAACTCTTGAGAAACTTTTCGGGATGGTAAAAGATACAGGGAAGGCTTTTCTACTTGCCCTCTAGGTGATAATCTCTGCCCAATGTTGTGACAGTGCCTACAGTGTTACAAACTGGATGTTTCCTTCTTGACTGATATCAGAAGGTATTCATCACGTTTATTTACATGCAAAAACTGTAATTTTGGTTCCTATATGGAAGAAAAGAACTTTAGAGGTTTGGAGCATTTGAGAGGCTGAAGTGTTCTGGACATACGGTTTTGGATTATTTTCCAGGGAGGCTGCAATATGATTACAGCTATTTGATTTGAATCAGGAATTCACTGAAGGAAAGCCTGTGGTATGTATACAGAGGAAATAAAATTTTATGTTCACAGTAGTCCCCAGGAACTTCATATCTTGAAATTTATTCAGTCTGGGTGACACTGAAATGCATAGAAAGCATATTGTAATGCAAAGAGCTTACCGATATTAACACTTCAGAAAAAAAGAATAGTAAACATTTAGTTCAGAACTCAAGAGATGTATAGAGACCTGCACTAATCTAGGATATTTAAAATTTAAGTCACATTGGCAATATCTACATTCTAAAAATAAAATTTAAAAAATCAGCATTTGAACACATTTTTACAAATGACACCTTAAAAAATTCATGTAAATCTACTTCACTGGAAAACTGTTTAAGGTTGGGTTTTTCTTGATATTTCTATCAGACTGTCGTTTTGGCCTTTGGAGATAAAGCATTTTACTAATGAGAAACTGAAATACATTGTGAAAAATACTGATAAAAATCATTTCTTGTCATTGTTTGCTCACTAATCATCTCTTATCAATTTGTCAATAGCTTTGACTTTAATCCTTAGAAACTAGATCATCTGCAATTTAGGACAGGTCTTTTGAGATGCACATTTCTTGAGAGAGAGCTCCAGTCACATCAGCTTTGGGTAGGACTAGAGTCATGACATGGCCTGTTACATAGGTAAAGGCCCACAAAGGTTTCACAACAGTGCATATCCAATGAAATCTTTGTTTTATCTGTTGTTTCTGTCTAGTTTTGGCACCCCCAAGGTGGTGTTAATGCCATGGTCTTCTCAAGCTCCATTTTAAATTGTTATAGTATGTTTCACCCCTGGGCCTTCAAATAAGTTTAAACTTCCAGGATGATTTATAAACCAATTTCCTGTGGAAAACGTACCCAGTCTTGTAGAACAGAACACTTAGCTAGTGCCAGTTCAGAGTGCAAACGCTTCCATTAAACTGCAAGTGGCTTCTTGATAACAATTGAGTGAAATAAACCTACTGCAATCAAATTGTCTGTACTAGCGATTGTCATTATTATTTACAGCTTACTCTACATTCAAGAATAAAAGCCAAAACTGTATACATCATCTTCCCTGGTCTACAATGAGCAATATTTTCTTCTAGTCTTAAAAAAAAAAAAAAAAAAAAAAAAGTGTCATCAACAGCAGCAGCACAAATCAAGCAACAGACTTTACTGCGTCTTCATTTATTTGACAGCAGCCCAAAGCTTGCAAAGACTGTCTGTAGGAGATTAAACCTACATGGGGCCATTAGAGGTTTGAGAAACAAGTGGTGAGATAATGAAAATCAGTCAACACAGAATGGATGAACTTTAGCTCATAGCAGGTCAAAGCCTGGATCATAGTGCCAAAATTAATGGTTGCTGTATATATTATATGCTGTATATATATTATGCATGATAGTATGGCAGCTTAAAAGATAATACATTGAGCTGTGTGAAAAAAGTGCTTCAAAATAGGAATTACAGAAAACCTTTAAAGGTAAGATTCTTATCAACAGGGTAAAGATATTCCTCCTCAGTAATTTTATACCTCATTTTAATGATGATGCAGATTTTATAGTTGGACAGATCATCTTATAAAAGTTCTCAGTGTCTGTCAGAAGTCAGGTAAGCACTGGACCCATATAACAACAAAGGGAAAGTAATATCACCTATGGCTTAGCAGCAATCACATAGTGAAATAGTGGCAAAGCCACAGAACAAAAAACTTGCATCTAAGCTTCATAATCTTTTGTTTTAATGAAGTGGTTTTTGAAGACAGGAAAAAGGTAAAGAATAGAGTAAGAATTTCTTTACTGATAACAAAAATCATCTAGGGTTTGGAAAAGCATTTAACATTTTTAAAAGGATCCCATATTAGGTACCCATGTGGTATTCTAGGATCCAGTATTAAGAAATACTGTACATAGTCTCTGAAAACTGCAGTTGCCCAGCATCTCCAGTTGCTCACTGGCTATCATTTTCAAAGGCGGCCATTGCTTCGATGCATTGGTGTCTAATTTTCAGAGCTGCCGAGCAGCTGAAAGTATAAATCAATAGGCACTTTGTTTTCCCTGAAATTAAAGTTTGGAGTGTATTCAGCTGGGCACAAAATGTGGAGATACACAAAACCAAATTAAAATTACTGCTGTCTCTGGACATGTGTAGGTTGGTGTTTCTTCCATGCATCTGCTAAAGACTTCAAAAGAAACAATTTGACTAAGATAAAAAAAAAAAAGTTTTCATATTTTTTTGTACTATCAAGAAGATGGTTCAGGCATAAGTTTAGCATTCACTTGGCAGGGTAGTTCATGCCTGCACCAACACATCAAAAGCTTGTAAAAGAAAAATAATTATAACAGTCATTCCAGTGGGTATGGTGGAGAATATTCTTCTTCTCTGCCACCTTCTCAGGAAATGATTTGGTTGCACAACATCCACAGCTTGGATTTCAGTCAGCAGTTTGCAAGCTTATACACCACAGCACTAAAGTCAGTCATGGCACAGGAAACCTCTGAAACTACAGCTTCTGCTGAGTCTTTACAACGGTCTTCAATTCTTCACATTTGATCTGTGCTATCTACCAGATCTGTAGGTACATTTCATGGCCTTTTCATTGCTTAAAAGAAATTCTACCTGATCCCAACAGTTTCTTTATGGAGAACAGTGTACAGAGAACATTTTTTTAACTAGAAATATGTATAAACACAACATTGGAATGCATACTCAGCTGAACCTCACCATAATGATATGTACATGTATCTTGTTTTAAAAGAATTCCCAGAGACACACTTGGATTGTCAAGTAGTGCCTGATGTGTTTCTATAGTATAGAAGACACTCACATTGACTTGTAACGTATCCTCTTGAGATGCTAATGTTTCCTAGGATTCAAAGGAATGGTGTCCTCATGCTTTACATATCATTTTGTTACAATGCCTCTCCTCAGAAATTTAATTTACCAAAGAAAAACTCTTCTGTTTTCTTCAGGACGCTTCAAACTTGAAATCATACCATATACCTGCCTGCAGTCCAGATGATTGTTAGATTCTTATTTTCCCAAATGTTAGAACTTATGTTATTGTCAATTATCACCAGTCACACTACCAACTTGGCAATAATGTGTATGAACAAAGACTTTGAATTTTTTCAAGTTATCATGCACTTACTATTAGATGAAGATAACACAGCCCACTGATATTTGGTGAAAAACAGACCTAGGCTTTAGCTTCAGCCTACACTGCCAATAGATTCAAAATCCAAATTAAACTCTTCTCAGTCTTGAAGTATCTTACTTTTGCTGGCTGTTCCACTGCAATTTCTTAAAGAGGCTCTATCCTTGTATTACTTGAGTAAGTCTTATCCATAACTTATGTAGAATGTTTCATTAACATGTAAAAATTAGAAGCCAATGGTATTTTTATAAAAGTTCTCTTTAAATATGAAACACGAAAGAAAAGTTCTACCTTAAGAGAACTGGGTTTTGTCTACAGAACATTAAGAACAGACAGAAATCAATTAAAAAATAGTAAAATAGTACTTTTTTTAAAGTATTATTTAACAGCACATCCAAAAAAACCCACAGCAATAGATCATTTTAATCAGTTTTCTGCTACCAGTATGAACCTCTAGCTCTCACCTTCTCAATGAGAATAATCCATGTTTCCATGTAAAATGTATTTATGCGCATTTATAAAATCTACGTAGCCTTCACCAACAAAGCAATACTTTGGTATTTTCCATTAAGGGAAAAAAAAAAAAGGGAACTAAACCTGCCACGACACTTAACATGTGTAATTTTATGAATAAATTTAAAAAAAACTGGCACATTGGACACACTGTGCCACACTACACAGTCATCACCCAAAAAGAATACCTGAAAATACCTAGTGACATACTTTTTCTTAAGGCAATACCTGAGAAAGTCTGGTGCTTTGGAAATCATGTTTTCAAAATCTGCAAATCCTAGCTTCCCATCACCATCCATGTCAGCTTCTTCTATCACTTTCTCACAAACTAAAGTGATTTCTTCTGCTGTTAGCTCTTCTCTAGTTAGCTTATTGAGGGTTTTTTCCAGGTCTGCTTTACAAATGAAGTTATCTGTGTTAAAATCTAAACAGTAAAAGAAACAAAGAAAAGATCACCAGCAACTCTCACTTTAAACAAGCAGGGCATACAAAAGCATCTCAATACTGTACCATAGATCTTAAAGGCATAGATTGCTTTCAGCTCTCTGGGAGCCATTTCACTGAGGACAGAGAACATGTCCACAAAATCATTGAAGCTGAGGCTCCCCTCTCCATCTTCTGAGAAAGATTCCACAATTCTTTCCTTGAAGGGATTTTCCTGTAAAAACAGAATTATACTTTTTTATTATTTATTATTTAGAACATCAACAAAAACACAGACTCCCTGCAAATAAACAGTAGTCGGATGCTTGAGGATCACTTTCTGAAGACAACTTCTTTCTCCCAAAGCGCATCCAAAAATTGACATTTGCACGCTTTGGCACAAAGTGTCAGTAAAATATACTGCCACCACACCACTTCTCACCCAGATTTTCTCAGTTCAATTGTTACTAATTGTTTCTAAACCGATGGTCACCTCATTTCTCCAATGTGAAACACCCGTTTTGTAAATGTTAGGATAAGGCCACTAAGACTGTGAATATCATTTGCACATAACTGGTTCCAGACCAGCTGTCAGACTAACAGAGCCTAGAGGATTACTGCTCCTGCATTAAGATGTTAGCAGATACAAACAGGGAGTGACACAAGAAGGGAACTGAGAGACCAAGGTGGAAAGTCGATGAAACAAACAGGGTCTTTACATCACCTGGTAATATCTGGCTGGAGGAACAACTATTATTTATGAAAGCATGTTAGGAAGTAAAAATCTGTGCTATCCATTCTGTTTGATATGAAATCATCAATCTACTCATTAAAGATGTAGAGGCATACCCCCAGTAGCATCTTGTAGAAGGTTCTTTCATTTTCACTGTTACCAAATAAATAAATAAATAAATGATATCCAACCTCTGCTTGAACTCTGGTTGAATTCAAGAGTTTTGAACTCAATTTCCTCTGTACAGAGATGATTCTGAGATTCTATTCTGCACCTCACCAACCCAGCTGGTGACCAAGCCACTCTAAAAAAGCCAATATTCTATAACCATAATAAATACAACAGTCAGGAAGCATGAGAAAAGCTGCTTTAGTACTCTGAAGTCCAAAAACTGTTTTCATAGGAACAAAGCAACAACTTTCCCACAGCTATATAAAAATCAAGATGAATTTGTAGCTATGTCTATAAAACTGGCAAAAATTAATTCAATTGGATAGGAATAAAACCAATGAACATCATCTGGACTGCAAGCAGCATCTCATCAAGTCTGTTCTGTAGACCTTGTCTGAAGCCAAGAATGGCAATTAAAATATTGATCTCCTATAAATGCAGTCAGCTTTAGTCATTATTTTTAATATGCTTGCAATGTTTTGTTTGCTTTTAAAAGCAGCAGTATTGTGAAAACTCAAAAGTTCACTCATATCCATTTCAGTTTTTCCCCACAAAAATTTAACTAACAAATATTCATAATACCTTCCAATTATTTTAAATAAAATTCCATAAAACAGCTATATTAGAGAGGTAAATGGCCAGAAAGCGTTAATCTTCAGTTTACTATAATTATTTATTGATAATACACACACAGCACATATGCTCATACAAAACACAGTATTTTCTGTGTGCCCCCGGAGGCTAAGTACCAACAGCATGTACAAAGCAAAGTTACATGAACAGATTGATGCTTTATATTCAAATATCCTTCATCTTACAGGAGCACAAACTTCCTTACGAGAATTGGGTTACTTACTCTAATATGCAGCCACCTCTGAAGTTAAATTCAACAACTGTTTAATGGTGCACAACAGCTTAAAACAAGAGCTAAAGATAAAGATATCCAATTGAAATCACAGGGGGATCTTGGAAGCATAATGACATTTGTCACACATACACATAGATAACATTTAAAATATATTTCGTTACAACCTCAAGTAATGAAAACTTTGACATAGTTCTAATCTACCAAAAATTTCAGATCAAGTTTATGAGGGAAATGAAAATTAATCTAAGCCAACATGGACTGAGATATCATAAGGCAATTTTAAATAAAACTTGTGCCTAATCTTTCTAGCTCATGCTAGTTAGCACAACTCTGACTTATTGCATTTGAGGACACAGCCTGGTAGAACCCAAATTTCAGGCAGATACAGATTTTGTAGTTTAAGTTCCAATAAAGAATTGTAGCTAAGTTCCAGGAAAACCATTGTTCCTCTGTAAGTGTTATAAAAGTGCCTGTTGTATGACCACTATGCGGTTACATAACAGGCTTCTGAGCCTCAGCAGTGACTATTAAAGTATGCTCCCCTATGGCCTCTTTCATGTGCCAGTTACATGTTACATAGGGGCACAGACCAACATGCCATTTATAGATCATTTTAGCTTTTAAGGATTCTTATTAAAAGGCTAGCATAACATACAACAGCATAAATGCTCCAAGAGAAACATGAGGTGTGACTGTGCACAAGGACAACATTTCAAAGGACATCCAGTTCCTGGAAAGCAGCATTTCTTTCTTCTTCAGGTGATTGGTCATGTGTGGACTCTTACTGTTGGATGACTCCTTGCAGTGTCTTGCTCCAGGATGCAAATACAGAGAAGTGGTTAAACATTTGGTTATGTGGCCTGGATTGAAAAAAAGCTGTCCTGTATCTACATACATTTAGCAAGACATACAGCCTGGCAAGTATAAGAACATGTTTTGGCAGCCTTATCAGCTAGAATTTGAAGATACTTTCATGCAGAAGCTAACAGGCTATTCATATCCTCAGAGCATACCTGATTTTATCAGATTTCTCTTCACTGGTATCATAGGACTCAGCATACACTAACAACCTGAGATGCCTTTGAGCTTTTCAGTTTGCACTCTACAACTACTTCCATGGTAGAAAGTGATTGGAGTCTGCCAAAAGCCATATAACCATCCAGTGCCAAACAATACAAGCGTGTTTGTCAATCTTTTGCAGATGAGTGAGGCTCTCAGAAACCAAACTTGGAAGCGTAATTAATCTCTTGGGACAATCAAGATTTACAGCATAGCCTTTACCAGAGATTTTAAGTACTGCTAAATGCCAAGATCTCTCCAATCTTTCTGGCTGAGATAACAGCCAGAAATAAGGCTGTTTCAAAAGATAGCTGAAGTAGCAACCACAGAGCCATGGTCTCAAATAACAAAGCATTAAGGCCATCAATACTAAATTCAAATTCTGCTACATTGTTTAATGAGTGAAGTAACTCCACAGTACAGAGCATGGCTACAGATTTCAAAAGGTAGAAAATTAATGACTTCACTGTGCTCTGAACTTAATATGAGAGTCTGAGCTCACTATTCAGATGAGGAAAATACAGGCCAATTAAAATGAGAGAAATTAAATACAGATTAAAAAAGGGGGATTCCTGAAAATAAAAAGATGTCAAGATCAAAAACGCAACAGGGTCACAGCCGTAAAGAGTTACAGTACAAAAAATAACTCCCCAGAATAAGCCAGGTGGCTGAGAGGAAGTGTTGTAAAAGGATACAAAACGATCCCTCCCATCATTTGCATGATGTATAGAGGAGGTATAGGTGTGCATCAGTGGGTACCACTCAGAGCATCTGACTCAAGTGCTTGGAAGTACACCTGCCTGGGGTATGAATATACATATAGAAGGCCACTCAGTGGAAAAATAGCTGATTCTATAGTTTCAAATGGTCGGTTTATCGTAAAGACAAAGCACGATTCAGTTGGGCTATACAAGATATGACCAGTTTCTTTCTCAAAGGACACAAAACAGCGTGTCTGTTAAACGTGTAGTATTAGGAAATGCTCAGTATCAGGCTGGATGAGAAAACATGTTAGATACACTGCCATTCTGAACTGCTGTATTGTTTTCTTCAAAACCAACTCCATCAGAACATGGTGGCATGGCAACAGCTGGAAACTGGCATCTTATTGGCAGCATAGGGCAACAAGCAGGGACTACACAGAAGCAAATATCCCTATGAGCAGTGAATATAAAACCCAGGACTTTCTGCATCGTAATGTTAGTCACAATCTCACTAATATATTGCAGTTGCTTAAGATAAATTATCTATTTGGCATGTCAGAGGCCTTGAAATTACAGATAGGTCAACAATCAATTAAATGGACCTAAGCATACTTCTTAAGTAACTCTTTGCCAAATGGATCTCTAAAGTCTAAATGAAAAATAAAATCTTTCCTCATATTGATTTCTTTCCTTTAACTTTCTCATATTGTGTGTCTTCAGGCAGTATATCTGCGGTTTACACAATGGAAAGTATTAGTTTACCTTCACAGATACTTTTCACATCCTTTCTGTAATTTCATTACCTCTACTCTGAAGAGCACAGATTAGGCTTCCATCATATTTAAAGGAAAAGCCATGGGGGAAGGGAATAAAGTGGAAAATGATACGGTTCCCTCATAGATTGTTTTCCTTCAAGCACTAATTGTTTAAAAAAGAATCCTTTTACAACTAGAAACCTACATTTATCTTGTTAAAAAGCTTTTTCAGTCCTCTCATAATAAAAATGAGAGTGGAGACAGAAACCATAAAGAACTGTTACAGCTAAAACTTGGCTGTTTTGCTGATTGCTGCTGTTTAAGTGGCTTGAAATCATCTTCCTCAACATGCCATCTATCTTCTTAACCATAGCTTTTTCTACTCAATTGCGTTTCTAAACATTTTTAATATGCTGTTACATCTATTCTGACAGAGACTTAGAACACAATATGATAAATCATGACTGTTAGTTTTCTAAGACTGTGATTATAGGCCTCATGCTTGTGATTACAGTTAAATCTTACTGTGGCATTTGTTATTTACACCCTGTTCTCTCACTTCCATCAGAGACTCAAGGAAAGCACTGTGTTGTCCTTTTGCCCTATCTGTTTTTGTAATCATCCTGCAGCTTGACCGCTGAATTTGAAGCACTTTGTCCACCTATCACAAGCTGACTGCATTTTCGAAATAAGGTGCCGCAAGTATAACTATAACAATTCTCTTTAGATCAAGATAACTAAACTAGAGAGGCCGGGTAGTCATTACAAAATGCTCAAGTTTCAGGAGTTACTCCTAAAAAATAGAAATGTTTTTTTATTAGACAAATATTAACATAAAAATGGCTAAATTGTTCATTACTAGACATCCAAAGGAATGGCTGGCACTATGGAAGAAACATAAAAAGTGCAAGAGCAAATTGTCCCTGGAGCAGACAAAAGCACATTTCCATATTTTTATTTATTTATTTATTTATTTTAAGTCTAACACCTTCCTCAAAAATCAATTACAATTTTTATTTATGTTTAGATTGTTTTATTTATGTCATCCCAACTTCTCTACAGCAGCTACAATGTGCTGCATAAGAAAGTCCTGCACAAACCAAGGCTAAGATACAGCTAGATTGATACATTTACATCTTCAACAAACAACCATATCTGTCTGTACATGCTTAATAAAGCTCTTATGCTTATTAAAACTCCTAGAGTTTCTAATGAGAAATGCAAAATGCATTGAATTTCAGTTTTGTTAAGTATTGTAGATAAAACAGGTGAATGGAGTAGGCGACCTTTTGAGGTCTATTTCAACTACAACTTTAAAAGTCTATAAAATTTAAGCCAAAGTGAATTTTACAAGGTTTTGAGCAATTGCACCTGTGCAGAAAGCAGAGATGTAAGACAGCTTGGCAACAAGCTTACCTATTTAATGATGATTGCACCACGGTCATGAGGGCCAAAAAAACAAAGATGCCAGTTGCATATGGGATTGCTGATTCTTGCAGAACATAGTAGTCCATCATGGCAATATAAGGCATTGAAACAAAACCTGATTCACTACAGCAAGAAAGTGTAGAAAATACTAGTATAGAGCATCAATAGGTACAGATTTAGAATTTAGAGAAAAAACGGCCCTCACTTGTTACACTTGGAGTGCTCAGGGTTAACTTGAGAAACACTTGTTAAAAATGACCTTCAGAAAGACAAAAGGAAAAGTCTAAAAGGCATAAAGCATCCCACAATAACTAGAAACAACTAACAGGATGCAGGGACAAGGATGTCAGGATGAGCTAGAGGCAAACGTTAGCCAGAGCAGGGTGAGGGTCTGGGAAGACAATCAACCTGCTCTCTTGGGTGACACCATCCATTACACAGAAAACTTTAAAACTTTTAAAACTGAGGACAGATCTTTACTTAGCACCAGTGCAACAAAATCATTGGAATGACTTCTAAAACTCAATCCTCTTAAAATTATAGGAAATTATTTTATTTTTATTTTGAAGCAGCATGTATGTGTTCATGTTTAAACTTAGAAAAAAACAGGGTGCTAACACTGATTCTGAAGTGTGATCAATTCTCTGTTCCCTGTGTGTCCTTTTTTTCCCCTGACTGATTCCTGTGCCTGCTGGTCATTCTGTTTCAGTAGTGTGTGGATTTATGAACTACCTCACTCACCGCTGCAGCTAATGACAAGGCCTGTGAGGATCAATGAAGTTACTGCACAAGCCAAAAATGGAAAGCAACAGACTGTAAAGTGAATGAAACAAAAACGGTTCCCCTCCAGAAAGCCCTTTTATGACCTCGTCTTGACGCAAAGATTGCTACGCTGCCACAACCAGAAACAGCCGTATGCCAACTTGAAGGTTCTTACAGTCAGAGATTTATACATCACAAAAACGGCAACCACACATGTAGTCCTGCATCCTACAGAACACGTGTGATCTCTGTGATCAGGTTACATTCCCACATCTAGTTATGTGGAAATGACAGGGATAATGCAAGTGAAATCAGCTGTGTTTTGAAATAAAGGCATCTTCCCTTTTTACATGGCCTCATACTCAGCAATTCGTATTGTTGTGACAAATTTGCAGTATTAATTAGCATAATCTCAAATGTTCTCATATGCCCTTGAATGAACTTATTAGACTTTTGCTTGTGTAGCCAAGATTGTCAAAATTAGAGGACAGAGACTCCAATGGAACAGATGGAGTAAACTCGATCTGTTAACTTCAGTGTAATGGTAGAACTAATCAACTTAAAGTATCTGCCCCTTCTTTATTTATTTGTTTCTTGCCCTGACTTTCAACTTAAGGACCATGAATTAGTGAAAAATTCATTGCCAATTTAAGTTAGTGAAGATCGTTTTTTCCTTTGAAACACAGACATATTTAAAAACATCCTGGCTCAAAACATTAATGCGTGAAGTAAAGATATTTCTTTATAGTAGCAGAATCTAATTTAGAAAAGTGCATTATTGATTCTATCCATTTGTCAGAATCTGCAGTGGTATTAAGCTCAACATTGCCAGTAACTAGAAGTGTAATGTGCATATGAAAAAAGCCAGGTGCATTGAAATTATCACTAATTTTATTAGAATTCAATAGACATTTAGTTTGTTTGTTTCTATTCTGAGATTCAAATGTCAGTTTTGTCTTCACCTTGATGAAAATTTACTGAATAAACAATATCGATTTATTTAGCAGTCTGGGAAAGTTGCAAAGGTTAAGGACATTTTTTCTTTGTGTATGATCTGAAGTCAATACCTAGACTGCTTGGAAAATGAACTATAGGTGAAAGACTTGTTCCCCTGTCTTTATAAGAGATAGGGAAATGCTTCGTGACCAACGCTGGCCCAGGTTTATGACTGAGATCTTAGGTGACATTTTAAAACCTTTAACTGTCAATATTTTGAAAGACCCTGGGAGGTGGGGCAGATCCAGTCTCCTCTTTTAACTGTTATTTTACTGGAAACAAGCTCACCAGCTATGGAAGGTACTCCACAAACTCAGTTCCTGAAATGATTGGTTTGACAGCAGTATTTCTAAGGGTTTTCACAGCCTTGGGAAACTTGGGAGAGAATTATTATTAAATTTGACACTGAGTTTTGTCCTGCCACTTGCATGAAACCAAATTCAATTTGTCTCAGGACAGTCTATAGCTGGGTCAGAAAGCTTCACAGATTTGAAGGGGTGAAAGAAGATAGATTTTGATCCACCTTAAATACACCTATGCAAATTTATTACACCACTACCACCTAAATATGTTACAAAAGTGACATACGCTCTTGTATCACAAAATCTAATCATGGGTCAACATAAAACCTATGTTTTATATCTCAGCTTACGCACCACACTGTCATGTAAAAAAAGCAGTCCACCACTTAACATTTTCACAGAACAGCTGTTCCCTAAGTGTCTCATCCTTTATCTCTGAAGACAAAAAAAGTACGTGTGATTACCATCACTTCTTTTCTTTTCTGAACTGTAGGCTGAAATCAGCCTGCCAATGTCTCACAAAACAACTACCAGCCATCTGGCAGCTAAGCCCTTCAGAGTTACATAACTGAGCCAGAAAATTCCATATCACGCTCTCAACATCCTAGAGATTCTGCTTTGATAACTACGTAAAACTTAAGGAATAGTGAGTCTCCCCACCTGAAGTGCCAGTACAAACACCTAAGATGCTACAGTGATGAAAGAGTTGCAGGCATGACATGATAGAGATATCAAACTACTTGCAACAAAGAATGAGTCAATCAAAACCCCTTAAGAACCATGTATTTTAATCACAAATCTAAAAAATCAATATTTGTGCATAAGCAAAACACAGCAGATGGCTTAATACAATCAGGATACTTCAAGATACTCCCATGTACTTGACCACATGAAGCACATACTATTTTATCCTGCCAGCTACTGGAAAAGCTGATGAGCTTATTTTAATTTTTATTCATATTGGTAAGACCATTAGTAACTTCTGCTATTGCATCTCATACAAGACTAATTTGCATTTTTATATACAGCTGTCCATCCAACATGTCAGCAAGTCAGAAATATATTCATATTTTAAGATAGGTTCCAGGTAACTGGCTGGTTCAGGATAACTGTTAAGAACTGATCCTTTAACTAATCTAAAGCAAATCTCACTGGGACATTAAAAACAAATTCAACTCATCTAGGGATCACCTCTAAGAGAGAAAAAAAGAGTAACCATCAAAATCATCAGTCCATCCAGTCCACCAGCCTAACTCTAACTGGAACCAGCAGCAGATGGAAATAAAATTCAGAAAGAAAGAGATCAGTGCAATGAATATGAGGGACTTCTGAGTTACAGAGATAACATCCAAATCATAAATCTAGTTAGTAATCTGTGGAATTATTCTCTGTACGAGCACTTAAATAGTTTTTGAAGATATCAGTGCTGTCTCATCCACAATGTGGCATCGGGTTCTCATTGTTCACGTGTTGTCAGCCATCTCTCTAATAACTTCTTGCAGTAAACTCCTTGTCTTTCTGAAAAGTAGTGCATAATTGCGCTCAATTCACCTCTCACCACTCATCTGATCCCATCATAACTACAAAAGATAAAGCTTAGAGCAAGCCTTCTACTTTCCAACTTTTAGCTCCATTAGCAATTTAACAATATACTTCAGTATACAGCCTAGGGGCCTAATTAGCTCTGCTTGTGCTAGCTACTTATCTCAGGCTACCAATTTAGATGCCTAATTATGTTTTAAACAATCTAATTCTAGATAATCAACTTAGAAATCCGTGTTGCTATCTCCAATTTAGACTCAATTTGAGAGAGGAAAAATATAAAAAAATACTTTGCATTTTTGCAAAGTATTGCTAACTTGTCCTGTTGCCTAATTTTCTTATCTGTACAATAAGAAAAGAGTATAAAAACATCTGTGTGATGCAAAAACTTGCAGTATATATTTATGGTATCTGAACAGTTAACATATAGTAAGATATTTTATGCCAACTGATGAACTGAAAAGAACATTTCAGCAAGATCTTTATACCATCCATTTTCAAGCTCCATGATTACTTCTCCGGATGCACTTTCTTCTTCATTAACTCCATAGGCACATAATTTAGGCTCTTTCATAGATATTTCAACATATTTACACACATAATATTGTTTAAAAAAGGGTTTATAGAATGCTGCTGCTGTTACAGTTTCATACATAAACAAACCTTAAATTATACTACTTGCACATCCTTTTCCTAATTGATGCTGAGTACTGTAATGGGTGAAGAATAACTTTTTAAAACTGTAATACCTACATGATTTAGTAAATGCCATACATTTCATTAGAGATGAGATAAGAAGGTCAGCTTCATAAGCTGCAGAGGAGGGAATTACACCAATAGCCCTGGCAGTCAAGGACACAGACTTGGAAAATGCAAACAGCTGATACAAAGCTAACCTGTAGCTGAATTCTAATTTTTATGTAGTTTGCATTACATAGCTCTAGGAGTTACAAGGGTGAACAGCTTTCAACTGGCTGATAAAAGAAATATTATAATAACTCCGGGAAAAACTCATTTCACATCTCAGGTTTCAATTTTGTAACTATTTTAACAATAATGAGGTACATACTAACTACATTCCTATACTATACAATATTATTAAGGAAAGTCATCAGCAAAACAACCCACTGGCTTTGAAAGGATATATGACGTGAAGAGAGTGTTTTAGTTTTAGTTGTTACTAATTTCCTTTAATTTCTATCCCAACTATCTCTTCAAGGGAGACATCCACCTAAATATTTTCCATTTTCCGTGGCTGGCTTTGCCCTTGAACAATAACTGGAAGGGGAAAAGATACCAAACTTATTTGACACTATCTCTGGCAGGAAAGCTTTAGAGCTTATCAGAATACAGTTTGTAAGCAGTCAGAAGCCATACCTTTAGCTCAGGCATGTTTATTATAAGCTGCATAGGTAGTTTAACATCCGGGTCCTTTGTATAGTCCATGGGCACAACGTTTGGTGCCATTTCATGGTACCGGCCATGCAACCTGTAAACAAGTAGAAAAAAACAGTCATTTTAAATAACCCATTCAATTCATACAGTAGAGAATCCTAGATAAACCTAATCTGGAAGAGACCCATGATTATCTAAGTCCAACTCCCAGCTTCACAAAGGAACACCCAAAAACCAAACGCTGTGTCTGAGAACGTTGTCCAAATGCTCCTGAGAACGTTGTCCTCTGGAGGGCCTGGTGCTGTGACCACTTCCCTGAGGACCCTGTTCCAGTGCTTGACCGCCATCTTAGTGAAGAACCTTTCCCAGTTATCCAACCTGAGTAATCAAACAAATCTGGCTAATCATTATCTGTAAGTGCATAAGACTGACATATCCAACCCCCATCTTTTTGGAGATAGAGGGCTTTGATGTAGTATCCAGCACAACTGCTGCTAACACTGACACGTACCTTCAGTTTTTTATTAAGCAGGGTTTCACACCATTTGTATATAATTTTTAAGCACCGGATTCCTACATGTACACAAGAAGCAGGCCTGAACCAATGTACTAACACTGAGCAAAACCCAGGGATCAAGATACAGGCATGAAACTGAAAAGACAAATAACATGCCATCTACGCTACGGACAACAGCATCTTGCAAGACCTTACTTCTCAGTAAAAAAAAAAAAAAAAAAAAAAAAAAAAAAAAAAAAAAAAAAGCCCTTTACCTAGCTGTGCCTCACTAGCAAAGTAGATCTAGACTTGTAATTGTAGCACTGTCACACAGACCATTTCCATTTCACTCCATTTCACACAGTTTTGCTTCATTCTTGTCTGAGCTTATTCCTCAAAATGGTGTATTTTAGAGGCAATAAGCAAGTGTTTTTCCTAGAGAAACCCTCAGCAAGCTATTACAATGATTAGGTTTTAGCTAAAAACTTTGCTAAAGGACACAGAATGAAAGCAAATAGCTTTGCTCTGCTGCCACAGAGTATAATAAAACTCCTTTCAAAAAAGAAAGATGAATGAGTTCAGGCCAAAAGTGCTGAGCTGAACAATACATTTGCTGACAGAATTTGCTTAGTTTTTAGATTCACAAAGAGAAATACACGTTTAGGGACAGGAAGTTGGTAAAAACCACCAAAACAAGAAAATAACTCCCCAGTAAGATGTCTCTGCTGTAATATATATATATACACACACATTCCTAGGTATACACGTGAGTACATGCAATTTCTGTTTTATTCAGCAACATCCACAAGAAGTCAACATCCATTTCTACAGAAAGCTGTTAGGACAACCTGTTCCCCGTCAGTCCATTTACAGTTAAGTCTGTTTTGCTTTTTCTCTGAAGCAGAGCATAAAGGACCTGCCAGGCACTAACAACTAGAGAGCCTTCCAGAACACTGCCTCAGGCTCAGCAGGACTCTGTCAGATGTAGCTAGAAAGAAGACAAGGGATGGAAAAACATGCAAGTAATTAACAGCAGATTTGTGGGAAGCTTTCTTATCCTGTTCTCCTCCCACTAATTCTCTCCCTAATTCACCAAATCACACAAAGGTCCATAGGAATAAGAACTTTCCACCTGAGTGGATTTCACACTAAAGCATCCAAATGAGCCTGTAGGAAGTGGCTGTGATCCAGGCTCCTGCAAATAAAATTACAGCAATAAAATAGTCTTTCACAAGCTTTTATCTGTAAGGATCCTACAACTCTATTTGAGATAGCTTTATTATATGGCATTATCACGATGAAAAACACAAAGGTTCTGAAACCAATATGCAGTATGTTACACAAGCACCATTATCCTTCGCAATAAATAAATAATAGTAATTAAAAAAAAAAAAAAAAAAAACAATAAAACCAATCAACAGAACACCACAACTTTTTTTATTTTTTCCTCTGCTGGGAAGTTGTAAAGACAGCTGGAAAGTTATTCAGGGACACCACACGCCATTTCATGATAAACTAAGCACTAGATTGCCAGTCCCTCAAACAACTTTGTGGGTAACTGGTAGAAAAACAGAACTTCTGCAGCCCCTTATAGGATCCTGAGAAAGCCATATATCACATAGTGTGATACAGTCCCTTTTGCATGAATTTTAGTCAAACTTCCATGCACTTGAGTAACCTGCATTACACTGGGTGAGTACTTACTTTTTGGCAAGGGAACTGGACACTTCTCATCAATCATTCTATAACACAATGCAAAGATCAGTGGACATAAAGGTTATTTCCTCAGATGACTACTTGGGTTAGTCTAGAACCACAAACCTCCTGCATGCAACAGCACTACATCGATCAGCCACACCACGGCCATACCTGGACCAAGTACTAAGACCAACACAGAGAGCCAGCTTCAGCAACCATCTCCCGAGAGCTGTGCTGATTGCCACTGTACACGCTGCTGTGCTGACACATTTGACACAATAACATTAATTACTAACTGGAAATGGCATATGAGTAAACCTCCATGCTAAATGTTCTACTATTCCTTCTGTTTGTATAGAAGCAGAAGGCACTTCAGATGATGGCCTGAATTCATACGGAGCTGTGACCTGGCTTTGTGTCCTTTCGTTCAGCATGTCCCCGAACAGGAAGCATATCTGAAAATAATGAAGTGGCTTTGGCTGTCTGCCTTAGTCATAGACACATTTATGCCTTATAAATAGAGCAATGTGAAGCTTTGCAGTGCAATCTAAACACACATAGATTTGGAAAGGCTGCCCTCACCATGCACGGACCATTAGAAATGCTCACAAGCCCAGGGCCTGCAACAAGCCTCACTGCCTTTGCAGCAGTGACTACAGATCCTGATGTGGTATTTGCCTCAAGAAATTCTTCCAGATGCCTGCAAAAGCATCTCTCCATTCCTGGATGCACTCCCCCTTTGTTGCCAGAATGCTGTATTTATTCTGCATGGAAGGAGAAGAAAGGCTAGTAGCATTTGTTAGTGTTTTCCTTCCCACAGATTAGAGTAGAAGAAATGTAATGACAAACGTCATAACAGACAAATGACACTGTTTCCTCAGATTTTGGTGTATGTTTAAGCTTAATGTACCATACCCAAGGACCAAGGCTGTGATTCTCTCACAAATTAATTCCGTCCAAACCCGAACTGCTGATGTGCACTTACAGACTGTTCAGGCCTGCCCATCCACTCACCTCCTTTGCATAAGCAGTAACACTTAGGAAACTGCAGCAAGGTCAGGGAACTGATGTGACTGAAAATACGGAAGTTTCACAGCTCCTTGAGGTAGCTCACAGTTGCAACTGCAACACTGCTTGTGCAAGTAACTGAGGGTATACTTTTTCTATTAATCAAACAAGGACAGATCAAGACTTACCCCTGTAGACAGCAGAAGCTGTTAAATCAACCCAGCTCAGTGAGCAAAATCAAAAACAAACAAACAAACAAAAAAAAATCAAACCACTACAGCACCCTACGTTTGGTTCTGCTATTTCATTCTACCATGTGAAAGTGTTTTAATTGGCAAAAATGGTGGGTCAGATTCCTTACTCCAGTTCTCAAGGGTGTAACACCCTGGAATCACAAAAGGGCATGTGCTAGACATGGCGGAAATGGGATCTCTCTAAGCTCATAACGGAGCCTCTAGCTATACCTGAACAGACCTAAATAAATAAATAAAAAATTTCTAAGCACCCTGCAGTGATTGTTTTAATTTGCTATTGAGCTCGGAATGAAAGTCAGATTGTCCTTGAGGTCACCAGCGGGTATGCTGAGAAACAGAGAAGCTCTTCCTTGGCTTGATACACATCAATCACCACCGTTAAATGTTGCGACATTACAGCTAGCTGGGCTGCTTCTGTAATAAGAACTCTGCACTAAAGGAGTGCTGAAAACAAAAGATAAAAGCTGGTAATGGCTCACTGATTAGACGGAAGCAGAACCTTTAAAGCAGCCTGTAGAACCTAATACCTTAAAACATCTCACCAAGTCTGGTGCTGCCTTCGCAGTACCAGTCACTTCATTTTTGGTATGGAAAAAAGAAAAAAAAAATTCAGGAATATCTATCCTATTTTAGGCTAAATAACATGAATACATTCAAAATACATATGAATGTAACACCACAAATCATAAACACCCCAAAGACTAAATTCTAGACTGCTCTGCATATTCACAGAAAACGAAGAGCAATACGGCAACAAAGCAAGGCCTTGAGTGCTGATGAGCAGTCCCACAAGGAGCTGTACTGGGTCTGGCTGGGATGTTAACTTTCCCTGCAGCAGCCCATGCAGTGCTGTGCTCTGTACTTGGAGCTAGAACAGCAGTGGGATCACAGCAGTGTTGTGTCTGCTGCTGAGTAGTGCTGGCACAGCATCAGGACCCCCTCTAACCCTCCTAGGGGGTGAGCAAAAATTGAGAAAAGAAACATCACCAGGGCAGCTGACCTAAACCAACCGAAGGGATATTCCATACCATATGTTGCACTCAGCAATAAAAGGTGGAAAAAGGAAGAAGAGGGGAGGGGTGGGCTCTCGTTATGAAAACTTCAGTCCTCCTCCCAAACACCAGCTACATGCATTGTTGAGGCCCTGCTTCAAGGACGTGGTCAAGCATCGCTCATTTGTGGGAAGCAGAGAGTAATTTCTTTCCTCTGCACTTCCACATAGCCTTTATTTGTTTTGTTTTTCCCTTTCCCCCTCACTTTTCCTATTTTCCCTTTAGTTAAATTGTTTCATTAATAATAATCTTTCCTTAATAATTATTTTTTCCCTTTAATTTAATTATCCTTATCTCAACCCGTACGTTGTTCTTTCCTTTACATCTTCCCCTCCTCTTCGAAGGAGGGGGAGTGAGAGACCAGTTGTGGTGTTCAGCTGCCTAGCACAGTAAAAGCACCACAGGAGCTCATAGGAGCCACACCTTAATCTAGCCAAATGTCAAACGTACAGAATGGAATAAACAATGAACAGCACATCCAGAGAAGCACTCTGTTGCTGTTCAGCTGCACTTTCAGTTTCCCACCAAAATCAAAGCTACTGGCTCTTGTTCAGATGTATGAGTTATGTGGAAAAGCTGCAGAACAGCTTCTGGGAACATGCAGGAACACTTCAGAGATGAGCAGCAGCAGCGATTTGTCTGCCCACAGCCCTGGGAACGGACAGATTGGCACTTGTGAACTCCCAGAGATATGGACAGCTAGAAGCAAAAGAAGCACCAACATTCAAGACAGAATCGCACAGACTGCAGGGAGAATGCAACATACTGATGGCAAAGCCAGCAGCTGGGAACTGATTTTCAACTGCTGCCAGTTGTTGTAGCAATGCAAACTGTTAGAGTGCACGCACACTTGTCCTACAGCGCTGTTATTGCAGACAGTCAAACGTGGGGTCTGAGAGCTGGGGTGCAGATGACTCTCCATAAGTCTGCCACACACAGAAAAAGTTACCGCAGCTCGAAGAGAAAGAGGTTCGTGGAATCATAGAATATCCCGAGTTGGAAAGGACCTATAAGGATCATCAAGTCCAACTCCTAGGTTCTTCAGTTTGGGGCTGAGAAACGAGGGACTTTCAGGGCTGTCTGCAACTGGTTAAGGAAAGATTCCTTTCACGGTCTCAGATTTATGCCACCGGGCTTAAATGGCAAGGTTTTTATTCTCTTGGCAAAGCCCTTTTTCTCCAGAACTGACAATATGGGCACTTCCCCTTTCTGCACGTGGGCCCCAAACTTTTTGAAAGACGAGATGTGCTAGGAAAACAGAAGCTGTGTTCTAGCTTCTCCCTCCATCTGCACAGCAGCTTGCTCCCAAGGGAAATGCATCTCTAGCCCTTTCCCATATTTGTTCCCTTATAAGGAAGGCTTTCCAGACACTTGGAAGAAACCCCTGCTTTTCTTCCCAACTTCACTCTCAGGCAGGTTTTGGGTTTTAAATCCATCATATAGCTGGATTGGCCAGAATTGGCTCCTCTGTACCTTATCTTTTACCCCTCAAACACACGCCAATGAACACGCAGAGAAGGGAATGCAATGGAATTATAAATGTTCTTCTGCACGAGAAGGTTCAAAGCTTTGCTGATTGTCCAGATAGTGCCCAACTTGGTAATTTAGTGCCATATTCTTCTAGCAGCTGTCTAGCTAGGTTAAGCCAGTCTCAAACTCTACAACTCTAATTTACAGAGTTCATACTTTTTGGCTAGGACAGATATCCAAGAACACCTGTGTTTGAATGCTTGGGTATTTGCCAAATTGTACTAGTCTAGAGGGAGAAATAGAAACAGACGGGTTGGCTAGCAGATAAGCATTATTACTGGAGTAAAAGCTTGGCTGCTAGAAAATCAGATTTACATTTCTCAGGAGGAGAAATACTGCCTTATAGGAGACAAGCATTTGATCCCATCTACAATCTCAAGACAGGCATGTTATATAAACAGATTAATTATTGCCATCAATAACATGTTTTTCCAACCTTTCTTCTTTCTTGTTTTTCCTCCACAAATCCTCTTATTCCTGTTTCTCTCTACTGGACCTTTCCCAATACAACAAATCTCTTTTGAATGGTCATGCCCAAAAGTGGACAGTCTGTTCACACTGAGGTCCCAGAATGACATGCTGACTAGAATGGAATTCTTCCTTTTTACACACGATGTTTAAGTTAACACACCCTAGAAGTACCCCCTGCTCCCATCCCCCCCCCCCCTTTTTTTTTTTTTTTTACAAAGGTATCCAGGGAGGGTGGGGCGGTGTCAGTTTGTTTTTTAAATTTGCTTAGATCAATTAATCCCCTTCCCATATATCTTAACTACTAATGCCATTTACCATTCTGCATTGACAATTTTTTCTCCTATCTATTGACAGTTCGTAATACTTGACTGTATGAATTTCAGTGCAGACTGTTGGTGATGATCTTGGACTTTCTCTCTAATACACTGAGCATGGCTTTAAAAGGTAACGTTGATCTTCATAGTGTCTCCAATCCCCCCTCAGCTCAATGCTTCTTGCAGTTCTTACAATTTTTTTCAAGTGTGTTCACTGGTACCTTAGCCAAGAGGTTAGTGCACTCATACAACAGAGGTAGAAAAGGACTAATGTATGCAGGAAAATGCAAAAAGGCTTTACTACAATAAAGATATGTTGCATCTGTTTCTTCTCTCTTATCCACAAGAGCAGTCACTCATGAAGGAGGAGATTTGCTTTTAGCAAATCCACAGTGGCTGCATCTGAGCACATATTATGTTCTAGGCACTTAAGAGCTGATCATCAACTCAGCGGTCTGGCATCTTTCCATACACTGAGGTTGCGTCCTGCAGTCCTGGTGTAATCTCCACATTCTCAGGCAAAGTGGGGTATGCTTTCAAAGCCCTAACACACACCTATCAACAGAATCAGTAAGGATTCTGAACGTTTGTCAGCTGTCCTGTAAGTATTTTAGATAATATTTTGTCATTGATAGTACGTACACGTCTACATTATCCACAGATCTTCAACATGCTCTTGCCCTGGGTTCATTTAATGAGTTGTGTTAAGCACTTCTCCAAGAGACTTTTTAGATTTTTTGGTGATAAACACTCAACTGAAAAATAATAAATAATTATTTGTTTCTTCTCTTTCACCAGGCATGATTATCTTTTCTGCAGTCCATTAACGTAGTAGTTTTCCCTCCTCCTAGATCCATAATCATGGGCCACGATGATATTTTCATTTCTTCTTCACCTTAACTTAAATTGCACTATTTTCTTATAGTTTATAAACATACTTCCTTCCACACCTAGATTATCGGTCAGGAGAACGTGTCCTCCTTTGACAGCAGCCTGCATTTATGTTGACTTAAACTGATCATGGTACCGAAGTCTTACAGTGACACTAGACTAATCCAATCTAACATCTCACCTCCACTGAAATGTAGAGTCTTGCTCTCCTTTACTTTCCTCATTTTCAGTCCCATTTTCCTGTTCTGGTTCTTGTTCCAGCTTTAACACTCACCCTTGAGAGAGCTGATTCAGCTCATTAAACCAAAAGAAGAGAAATCTGTTGTTTGGGCTTTTTGATAGTTTATTTTCCCGCACGGAAAGATGGATAATATCACTTAGCCCATTTCACCTAATTGCAATCTCATGCTGTTTTGCATGAGTTTAAAGTCATCTAAATTGGAGCTGCCATATTTATTCCTTCATCCCCATCTAAGCAACTGTGTCCCTTTGCTTGTGTCATCACTAACACTCATACTAATAGATGGTGAACCAGCCAGGGAGGCTGACTTCAGCCAAAAACTATTTGCCTTTTTTTTTTTTTTTTTTTTTTTTTGCTAAGTCATTTGTTTACATTTCTGTGCTTTTTAGAGAAGCAGCCCTTATTCAAATCTATCAGGGTTTTTCTAACTTAAATACTGTTTCCCATAGTCATCTCTTTATTGTATTTAAACTGGTCTATTTAAATGCCAGGTGATGATGACACCTCTCATGGACACCACGAGCTTCAGGAAGTATTCAGACCAGCATTTTCACTACAACAGAATGCAAGCCCTATAACTAAGACCATTTTTAGCATTCTGGAGGTAAAATAGTTTGGTTTATTCTTACCAGGAGGAGCTTGCAACCTCAACAATCAAGATAAAAGGAATATTTTCCTCATACTTAAAAGGCACAAAAACATTAAGACAGACGAATTAAAGAGGCAATTTGTCAAAGATGCTTAGTTGCTTACATAGATTAGTGAAGGAGTAACAAAGCAAACCAACAACTTCCAGTTCTACAGTCCCTATCCCATGCATAGTCACCATGTCAAACTTTATTAGATAAATAATCATTATCTTGTTCTTAAGCAGCAGAACCTTTGCCACAGTTCAGTGCTCCTTCCTTTATCAGGAAGTCTTATGAATCGCAGTGACCTCCTCTACTCTGTCACACTTACCATGCGAGGACAAAAAATCATAAATCACCTGTCTGCAAATGCAGTTTCACATTACACAGCTCTGAGACACACCTGAGAATACTGTTACATAAACATTCACAAATCCAGCTCATTTATAATTGCTATTTTTAGAATGTTCTGAAACATTCAGTGCCTTGATATCAAATTTCAACAAGTTTTATTTCAGTATCATGCATCAAGAAAAAATCCAGAATGCATGTAAAAAAAAAAAACCTTAGGACATTTCTGTGAGGAAATCTCTCTTCATTTCTGTCAGTCTTTACCTGCTTGTCAAAACTGCACATTGGAAACTTCTCTACTACTATTTTTTTTATCCACTGCAACCCAGAAAAAAAGAGAACAAAAGTTGCTGACTCCTCAGTTCATAGCCAGATTTCACGATGCTGTAACATTCCTGCTTGCCTATCATACAGTGACATTTTCTGACTTCAGAACACCTTTTCCTGAAATCTGCAGCATATTTTTTCAAAGTACACTTACTGTGTTCTCTCAGTTGCTCGTGATGGTGTAAGTTTTCATTATGGAAACGCTGTTTTCCAAATGTCAAAGTCTGTGTACTCAGATTAACAAGTTTCTTAATTACATCTTCTGGGGAAATATTTGATTCCTTACTTCCTTTCTTTCATCAGCATTTCTTTCATCAGCATATTACAGTTGTGTGTCCATTCTCCCCCTGCCAACATTACAATCTTGCTAGAAAATTAGTTGTGTTTTGTGTCATATTCTTTAATTTGGGCCTGTATTACACATGCTCTAGACTCCTATTTGTCCACAAAGTTTTCTGTAGATGTACCTTAGATGCACAAATACCAAGAACAAAGGTATGTAAGAAATTAGCTGAAATACCACCAAAAAATAAAGCAACCCAATTTTCACCTCAACAGAATTGCTGAACATCAGTCTTACTGAAGTTTACTGCTAAGGCAAAGAACACCTCTCACAGAGACCACATCTATTTCTGATCTCAGAGCAAAGCACTTTCCAATGTTTATGAAAACAAAGGCTGTTTCCCTGATACTGTTTATGTCTCAGAAGCTATTCAAATTTGAGAATCTAGAACATTATGAGCTCCTAAGTTACATGCCATATCATGCATCCTAGATACATGCCACAGATGTAGTCTCACTCCTTATTAGGACAAAAATCCTGAGCAAAAACAAACAGAAAAGCAGCAAATTCTATTCAGAAAGTCACTGACTCCCTACTATTCAATGTCTTCTCCCTAGAAAAGCCTATGTTATTGACGTTAACCCAACAGACATCTTTTGCTTACATACATTTACATATTATACATGTACCCTGAGCCCCATCCTACATTCATTTATGCAAAATAACTGGTTTCATTTGTTTTCCTCACCAGTCAGAAAAAAGCAATTTTGTTTTTTCCATGTGATGACAGAAAAAATAATACCGTTTACTTACCGAAGGATTTCTTTCCGAGTGAAGAATGTGCAATCCTGTTAAAAAAACAAAATGTATTACCATACAAAAGAAATATTGAAAGTGGGTGCAAAGGATTACTTTTTAATGTTTCGGAGAAAACTGAGAGCTGGCAGAAAAACATTAAAGATACCATTTATGTACCATCTGGTTTTGATTTGGAAAGCAATATATGCTATAAAGTAACTCTATAGAAAGCAATGAATGTTATAATATAATTGAAACATCCTAACATGTTGTTTTATTTTGTTTAAAGGGGAAGTTATGCCCTGTATTCAAAACTAGAAACACTGATGATAATGAAATACTGGATGATCAGTTCTGCACATTGCTCAGGCCCTGAGTTTAGAGAACATGCAAGTTTGTGTCTCAGAGTTACTGGCTGATGGGAGGGTGGGAGCGCCAGAGTGCTAGATGCTAGTATAACCAAACCACAACACTCCTGATGATTACCTGCTTCTCTCACAGGCCTGGGTGATGTGGCAGAGCATACGCTTAAGAATTCAGCTCCTATCATAATAGGTTTTCTCCTTTAATGCAAACATTTAAAAAATACATCCTAAAATCAACTAGTGACAAGATAACAGACAGACTTGTTATGCTGTACCTATAAGCACATAGAGCTACTGCACCCTCACCCTGGTCCTGCTCTTCAGTCAACTACTGAAAATGCATTTTGTCCCTAAGGTGAGAATTAATCTGGCTAAATGCCTGCTTCTTCAAAGGGTGAGGGGGGGGGAAAGCAAATGATCACAGCTAGCTGAAGCAATCAACCAGCTCATCTCAGGTATCCAGGTACGGTATCAGTCCTGCCTGGTATCAATTATTGAGTTTGCTTGCTCTCCTCTGCACCAAGCAGGAGCAGAAGCAGCTTTCCCTTCTGTGTATTGTGTAGCAGAATAGTGTTACAAGGCAGGATAGGAAGGCACACCGTGAGCTGCCAACAAAGATGTCACATTGTCTGGAACCGCACAAAGTGAAATAGGAGCCAGCTGGGTAAGTCTTCATTAATTCCAGCTTGTTCACCACTTACAGTCAAACTGCCACTAAAGGATGCATCATTTACTAATGAAAGGCAGGTGCAATCTCACAAATGATGGTGGTGCCCTGAGCAGCAATCATCCTGTAATTATATAGGCTTGAGAAAACAGCAGACACTGTTACTTAACTAGAAAGCTGACACAGAACTGATACACAGATAGAGATAAAGACGAACAAGATGAGTTACCCTTCACCTTCTAGAACTCTTGTGAGAGCACCACTAAAAACCACAGCAAGATGTCATATCATAAACCTTTTCCAATGAACGTCCACATTTATTTATTTTTTTAAATCTGAGTCACTTCACTTCTTTGACAGCAAACACTGTATTAGTTTTATCAAAGGAATTTTTTAGTACTGTAATCTAAAAACATGGACACTGGAAACCTTTATAACAAAAGACAACACAATCCTGTTTCCCTGTAATAGCAAGTATTTGCCTGACCACTGATGCTGACTGCAGTATTCCAAATACGCCTGACAATTACATGGCATTGTGTATTAGGGGTGTCACAAAATTTACAATGATTTCTGAGACCACTTTCAGAGAGCTTAGAGCTATTCAATGTCAAGGCACCAAGGTCAGGACCGTGGCTTCTACTTCCAACCCACAGCAAGACCTTACACACCACTTAAAAAATGCTTTGCCTGGCTGATCCTGAACAGCAAATGCAAAAGCCATGGCTCCAGCCTCTGAGAGGGAAGTCCAGCCAGCTCTCCTGCTTCTCTCAGCTAATTTCTGTTCTTCCTTTATGCTGACTTCATGCCAATGAGTAGTGTAACTGCATCAGAGAATTCAGAGAAGGAACTAATGTGTTTGGAAACTAAACATCCAAAAAGGGATTCGTTTTCAGCTTGGATCACCTCCTTGTTGTGGCTTGGAACAATGTCACTAATTCTAGCACCAGTGTTGAGAGAAGAAACTAAAACAAGTCATTACTGGTGGGAGGGAAGAGGTATAGGACTACCCTTTTTGTTGGAAGCACAGCCCCAAGTTGGATTAAAGTCACCATGGAACCCAGGTCTAAATATAATTTCATTTTGTATTTGCTGTAACTCCATCAATTTAATTCAAATCTAATTAAAGACTTTTGGCCAGAGAAACAAGGAGGTGAATCATCCAATTTTCTTCTGGCTACTTCATTCATACAGAAAACACAAAATGATGGACAATAAATAGTAAATAAACATGTCAAATTAAGTCCCTCATATGGAAATGTGAAATGGGTCCTGGGAAGTATGCATATGCCTACATCAATCTTCCTTTAAGCTATGAATATCATGGAACACATTGTTACCATGTAGACGGTATTTTAGTCTACCACTGATTTACAAAGCAATCTGCCTTATTCTGTTTGGACACTAAAGCCATGAGGAGTTCTGCTAGAAAAGCACAGGCTAAACACTCAAAGGAATGTGACCACAGCTTTCATAATTTGTATCAGTTCTAGATTTCCAGCAAGAACTTATCCTGGAAATGGAGGCTTTTATTTCTAATGCTACACAATGGCCTGAAAAACTACTGCTAACAGGAGGTCCCCTGTGGGTTTCAGATTATTTAGGACAGAGGTCTTGCCTTGAAAGATTACCTACTCCTGCACTTGAGAGAATACCCGCTCCTTTTCTAAGATCAACTATCCCACTTGGTCTGTCCTTGTGCCCTCAGTAATTAAACTAATTAGAAGTGTGACAAAGGAACACTGAATATATATATATATATTTTTGGAGATAACACAAATCTGCAATTACACGCTTCCTTATGGCTAATGACGACTGAAAAACAAAGCAAACAATTTTGTCCATTGATTTCAATTAGATCATTAACTCATATAATGGAACTTGATTCTCAAATGTGGCATTTAGGTAGCTTAACTGGTTCTTAAAATATTCTGCAGAATAAAGAGGCATATAGCTGGTGTGCTTTGGTTTTATGGGTGGCTTTGCTCTTGGCTGGTGGTGTGACCTTCTGCTAGTCACACAGTGCTGCTCAAAGCTAGATTAACAGTCTCTGCTCTTAAAATTTCCTTTATAAAACAGCATAATGTAAAGAGTTTAGCAAAACCAGAACTGGCATTTTATTCTTTCACCTGCTATGTCAGGTGAATGCAAGTTTAGGACAAGATGGTAACAGACAAACACAGCAGTCCACTACCTTGTCTACTAGTCTGTAAGACTTCACTGCAAACTCCTAGATCAGTTCTACTTTATGTTTAGCTCTACAGGGATTTGAGCAAAAAATAGGAGTAGAGTTAACCGTGCTAAGAATGCTGATTAATCAGCATTAATTTTATGTAATGTACACATACAGAGTGTAATGTGCAGTATTATTCTGGAACTGGACCATGTGTAATTTGTTCTGCAAGATCTACTGGCTATCCCAGAGAGCAGAATGCAGTTTATGAGTTTTAGCAGTCCACTGAATAAAAGATTATCACTTACCACCTTTAGAAGCAAAGATTGTTGTGCATAAAGCACAATTTTCAAATAAAATTAATTGTACATAGAGAAGGGCAATATTTATCTGCAGGATGGAAGAGAAGAAAAACTGGATAACAACCAAATGAGAAAAGGGCAGCACTCAAATGTGCAAGTCTATTGCAAAATAGCATTTCATACACCCATTATATTTCTCTTCAATAACAATAGTTGTATAATTGTGTCATTTATGTGCATAATTTCAGAAAGGCAGGATTAGTTTGATCCTGCAACAGCTTCATCAGAACATTTTATAAGTAAATAAATAATACAAAACAGTCCTAGCAATATAAAAGTCACTTCAAATTAGAAGGAATCTCAAACAAGAGCCAACAAGCCACAGATAAAATAAACCAACAAATAACAGGAACTTTAAAAATATCCTCAGTGCAAGATAGATTACATACTTCTAGCTATATTACTGAGCAGCTTTTAAGAAAATGACAAGTACTGAATGCTGCATTTTAAATATTAACATTTTAAATATATATTTCAGGGGTTTCGCTTGTAAGATCACAAATGATCTTTTGCACTGTGACAGAAGTACTCAATGTGCCTAAGAGCCTTTAAATGAAACACCAAGAAAACATCACCTTATGAAGCAATCAGAAACCAAAAGTTAAGAAGACAAAAGGTGATGGACAAAACCTATTCTCATATAGGTAGATGCTCTACTATTAATTTTACTCTTGTAACATTTTTACAAGTGCAGTACTTTATTATTTTTGGATTCTAATTGCCATACAAATAAGAGTGGTATAGAGCTGTGCAAGACTGAGGCATCAGTACATTCATGTATCTTCGTCACTGTAAATACAAAGTTACTGGAAGCCAATGAGACTAACACCAGCCTGGAAGTCGCACATGTGTGCAAGTACTTCAGTAAATCCCAATTTAAATGCTAAAAAAAAAAAATAAAAATGTCACAATCAGTATCTGCACTAGTTACAGTACTGTTATATGGACTTTTATCTTGAAAAATGCTGGTTGCAGCAGACAATATCACTGGAGATTTTCACATTCTCTTTATTTGTAATCATGTTGCTGAACTACAGCCAGAAAACCCCTAAAATCCCCACCAAGTTTCAGTAAGCAAAACCTGCAGCCACAAGAAATAGTTTGTGTATTTGTACTGAGGCACTGGAGTAGAAACAGCTAGACATAAGGAAGTACTGATGAAGAAGCAAACTGTCAGCAAATTTAATTTGGCTCAATCCGTATATGCACCAAACAGTAACATGAAACCGGAATCAGACTACAAGATAATTTCACAAATGCTTCTTCCATCATTATGCTACTTAAAGTTTGCACATTAAAAGCAATTCTTTATGAAACTGAAAAGTGCTTTTAGCAGAAGGTCCTGTAGGACCTGTGACAAGTAGGCTTGTTGCACTTTTGCCCCCAAAAGGGTACATTTTCATCACAGATCCTGACTAAGTCAAGCACAGCTTTTTAAAAAATCCAAAGACAGCTTGATGACCTTTTTTCAAATTTAAAAATGGCATTTACTGACATATAATGTAACTTTTTTCTTCTGGTTTTGCATATTTCACGATATATAGTCGAATCCCACTTTGACCAGAATTTTAGTACAAGGAAAAAAGTTAGCTAATTGACAAATTCTTGTTTAAAAAACAATAATGTTATTTTTTCAAATTACTATTATTTTTTGCAGTATTGCATAGAAGACAACCAACTGGCATAAATACCACTTTCTTTTAGTGCTGTATTAAACATATGGGGAAAAAAAATCTAGTAATTAACAAACACAAAAAGAATTGACTTAGAATAAAAACAGTAATACCTGGTATAAAATATTTGCGCCCTACATTCCTTAAGTTATGTCTATTAAGGAAATAACTGGAACACAATTTGTGTCAAATTCAGGCCACCTTTTCATGTAACAGCGAAAGCAGTGAGATTGCTTGAGGAGTAGTTTGTTCAAACTCCAAGCACAGCTTCTACACATTTCTTACTCAATGTAATCATGTTTCTCAGTGAGAAATGCAGTGCACTCAGGCCAATACATGCACCTGATGTTACTGCTTTGGTTTATGTCTTAATTTTCTCCTGCTCCGATTATATTTATATAGCACAACTCAAGGTAAAATTCCTGGTTAATTTACTTTTCTCATTATGGAACTTGGTATCCAAAAGTTGTCCTGTAGACAACTTTTAAAAGCTTAAAATTAAGACGTTATTTGATTGCTAACACTTACCTTTCCCCTAGTCAGACCTTGGTCAGATTTTGCATTTTATGTAGTAAGACAACAAAACAGTCAAGTACTCTAAGGGCACAGGAAAAAGAAATCCCTGACAGAAATCATTTTCTTACATGGCTAACATTGTAACGAGGTGAATCTCAGTGAGGAAACAAATGCCTGCAAAAGCCTAACTCCTTAGATTTCCCTAACATTTCACTAAGCCTATGCCTATGCAAATTTAAAGAGCTGTCAACTAGAACAGGAGCTAAATAAGTTTCCAGGTGATATGACAAGGTGTTAGAAGATTTGCAAGTTGCCAGTCCTTCTTTAGTTAATGTCCTTCTACCTATTCTGAGTATAAAAAAAAAAAACAATGAGAGGTTTAATGTTACTGAGTTCTATTATTCATCTCTTCCAAGAAAAGCTTCAACTGGCTCTCCCATCATCACTCTTTTAGGAGGCTAATTAAAACAGTCATCTATTTTAAAACATTGGTGCACCTTGCAGCTGACCACATTTACATTTCATTTAAATATAAAGGTTGTGCTAAAAGGTGACCCTACAATATGATCATTTATATATTACAAAGTTTTCATGTGGGCATTTCTGAAAAGTTTAAACAAATCAGGTAGGGAGAGTTATTTTATTTCTTTAATATCATATTGATGATCTGAGATTACTGTATGCTAGCTTTTCATGCAGGTGATTTTTCTGCAGCTTAACTTTTACTCCTGAAAACTAAAGTAATTTGTATGTGGATTTACTGTACTTTAAGCAGATTAACTTCTCACTTTTCCATTTTCCTCTTACTATCGGAAGCACCTTCTATGAAACAAGCTCTTAAAACATAACCTGAAAAAAGACTTCACTGCTAAAGTAACATTCAAATGCTGTAAATCCAGAATAACTTGTGTTGAAAGACAAAAATGGTGCAAGTTACCACCAAGTAATAAAATGACCTTAAGCAAATAAATTACAAGTCTAACCATCAGGAGAGGGAGTTTTTGAACAGCTTTCTAATAGGTGCTGATTGACCCTCTTGCTTCTGACATACTGATATGATTCAGTAACCCTGAGTTCTATGATAAGGAGCAGAGCATCAACTCACAAACATCAAATTCTCAAGAAGTTGCCTAGCCCCCATTTGGGATAAGAAAAGGAGTAACCCATCTTTCAGTTTAAAACTTATTTATAAGTATATACCTGGCTACACACTGGGGCACCTATATGCACAACAGGTTGTTGCACATCATGTTTTACTAATGCTAATGAACTACAAGTCCTCCTGTAACAGAGAAATCCCACAGGCTGACTCAATCCAATCGCCCTAACTACTGCAAGGCTTTGAGATCAATTACCCAGCATTATGAAAGGCAGGGGCTGCAAAAGCCATTAGAGGAAGGCAATTTCTAGATGAAGAATAATGAATTAGGGATGACATTTCGGCTCTTGCATTTGCCAGTTTATGTCAAGAAGATAACATTAATTACATTTGGATTTTGTTTTGTTTCACTGCAGTTGGGCTCTGTTCTGTGTTCACTTTTACTGGTAGCAGAAGACAGACATCAGTGTTTTCAGAGATCTGTGATTTCCCTCTTGCCTATCTCACAGGGATGTAAAAAAAAAAAAAAAAAAAAAAAAAAAAAAAAAAAAAAAGTCTGTTTAGAACTTTGGCAACCCAGTCTGCAACTGGTATATTACAGTGACAGACTGCTGGTGAGGATGAGATGTGTAAGGAAATGGAAATTAAAGAAGCTGTCGTTGTATGAAATGTGAAAATGGAGCAAGAACAATGACAAGTATAAAATCCTGATACCAACAGAACTAGGAAATTAATAAGAACATTTAACTTATGCCTTATTTTCACAATTGGATAACATTTTAGAGCATTTTTAACCTGTATGCCTAAACAGACTTGATGTGGATAAATACTTACACCTGTGAAATGTCCGTGTTAGCACTAACTCCCCCCCAAAATTGGTATTTACAATCATAGTTTCAACTACAGGGATAGAAGTCAAAGTTCACAAAGGCAAATACAATGTTATTTACTTTTGTGTGCCTTGGATCTGTCCTTCGGTTATCAGGAGAAACTAAATGTTGATTTCCCACACTGTTAATTCTGTCTGTATTTATCACTTCTTGTAAAAGAACAGAGTGATGCAGCCAGCCCTGTCTGCATCTCAGAACAGGTACTCAGTGCTTCCGTCTTGAGCATACTTCTATTTTCACATATTGCCTCACTTGCTTTTTCATAAACTTGTTTTAAGTGCCCACTGTGCAGAGAGCTTCTCTCAAAGCATTTCAGTAAGATTTAGAGTATGCTAAAACATGAATGAAGACTGGAAATTATTTATTTTCTCGAGTATTAAAAATTCAGTTAAAAAATTGATGTGACAGAAATGAAGTGCCACCAATAAACTACCTCCAGAAATAAGAAGTGTAATTCTTCTGTCAAGAAAGAAACTACCATCCAGGAGTGGATACGAGCATAAAAATACCTATTTTAGATTTACATTAGGTATATTTCTATGAGTCACTGTTAGAAGTGAAAGTAGATGTGTCCTTTTTTTTCCCCTCACACCTAATACAGCAAAGTCAGCACAGATTAAATAAAAATGTTATAGATACACTTCTTTACAAAATGCTCAGTAAGAAGATTGCACCAGAAATTCCCCTTAAGCAAGCTGGTCACAGATTTCACACTGTTTCCCAGCCAGGACATGAGCGATTTGACTCCTCTGTACACAGAGAAGGAAGAATTAGACTGGGCATATTGAACAACCCATCCTTATTATACAAGTATGAGGAAGGAACAGTAAAATATATACATGCATGCTAAAGAGCAAGTTTTTGTTTCTATTTGCAAAAACACTCCCCAAACAAAAACAAAACAAAAACCCATCAACCCACAAACATGCTGAGGTTACTCCTTTCCTTTCAAACTAAGATATCTTACCTGGTAGGCATCCAGCTGTTCATCAGTAAATATTGTCTGCTTATTACCCATCTTAGAAGAGGAATTCTTCCTTTATGCAAATGCATCCCATTAGAAGTAGCTGGATTCCTCTGTGTTGTAGGCATTTAGAGCATGTATACACTGTGAAAGTGCTGAAAAAATCCCAAAGCCTGCATTGAACTGTTTTTGCCTGCACCTGTCCAGCGAGGAAGGAAGCGGTACTGGAAAATCTTTGCAAAGGCTTGACTTCAGTGTGCCAGGAAGAGAAGTGTTGAAGTCATAGGCAGGTGTCACCCCAAAACAATGATGCCTATTTTCCCCTTTTTCAGACGCTTTTTTAACTGACACAGAGCTTTCACGACTTAAAAAACAAGCAGGAAGCACTTGAAGAAATCAGCTCTCTACTGCCTCAGTGTCTCCTTGCTCAGTCTGCGAGTTCAGGGTGCTCTTGCTCGGCACCTTCACGTTTCAGAACAGCTCTGCGTCACCTGATGGCGCTCGGTAGCGCAGTCATGTAACGCACACGCGCAGAGCAAGGCTAGGAACTGGAAGAATGGAGTAGCAAAGCAAGCGTTTCTGCAGTCATTCTCCCCTCAGATCAAAGTACATCCTCATCACTGCTTGGATCTCACCTGCTGTAGCATGCTGCCAAAGTGGGAGCCTCCATCCAGCGGTGTTTAAGTGCCCAAAGCATCCTCACAACACCACCAGGTGCCACGTGGGTTCCACAGTAAACATTTGTGTTCACACTGCGGCTCCATCAGCCCTGGCTACCCAGGGTATAAGCTCGCTACCAGAGGTGCAATACTCTCAGACAGACCAGGAAACGCGAGTATTCCTCTCACGTTAAAGAAACAAATCCGGAAAGTTTAATTAAGTAGCTTAAACAAAAGTTAATCTGACTCTTTCGGCTCAGGCAAACAAAGCTGGGAAGAAAAAATACGCTACTACAGCCTGAAAGAGAGGTGCAGAAAATGCCGCTAGAGGGCTCACAGCATACGTTAAAACAACACGACCCTCCTGTATTTCCTGGAAAGCGAACAACAACAACAACAACAAAAAAAAAAAAAAAGAGCACGTAAGAGATGCAGGCAGGCAGAATGAATGAATAAACTCAGAAACAAAATCATATTATCTAACGTCTGCAGAAGGATGAGCTCTTATAATACGACCAGGAGGAAAGCTGGGTGAGAAAGGATGTGAAGATGGAGGCAAGACCTGTTACAAATAAGCCTCTTCAGCCTGCTCGCTGCCCAGTCGTAAGCATAGGCAGAGCAGAAGTTTTAAAAATGTTTAATAAAATTCCTTCCTTTACCTATAGCTCTGACCATGGTCGTTATTCCTTCAGCAAGTTAGTATATTTAGTATCTGGAGAATTACCTTCTGCTTTTTTCCTACATCTAATGACCCTGACCAGATAATGGCATCGGATAATAGGAGTTGAGTTTACCTTCACATGCAACAAGGAACAAATATTTCACAAAAACACTGAAAATACATCTATCGTATACAGTGTAATGTTCTATGAAATGTGTTGGGTATGTAGTAAAAACATCCAGTGAATGGGGAACAGTCTCTAAGAGACCATTTATTTAGATTGCAACATTTAGAAATGCAGATTTGATTAACTGTAAACCAGCACTGCCTGGTGCTACTAAAACACAGTATTAACATATGTACAAAATTAATTTACTGGGATGAGAATGCATTCAATAACACTTGTTATTAGTGTTAGCTAGCATCAGAATTTTATCAGTGACAGAAATGGACACCACCAACAGAATATATTGCAGCAGTTTCAAAATAAGAAAAAGCTACACTAATAAGGGTAACACAAACTGAATGACCGACCTCCAATCAGATCAACAGTGCAGCAAGCATCTATTCAAATAGCACCCACTTGAATCAACCATTCGCTACCTGGCCAAACTGACCTCTTTTTTATCTAGTCACCAGTTTTTATTTTTTTCACCAATGTATAATGGCGTTGGATTCTTCTTCTGTTCCAAAGAATTACCCCCAAGACAGAATATAAAGAAGAAAAAAGCAAAACATACAAATTAGAGTATTTCTATTTCAACAAACTTTTTGAAACTGAAATCCACCACCCATAATGGCCCTTTGAGATTAAGAAGTTTAAGAACTTCCAGAATGTCCCAGTTCTTACACACCCTCAACTCTGAATAAGTTGTATCACTGGCTTTAGTGGTTAACCATAACATTAAGCACGTTTCTTACTCATGATCTGGTGCTACTGAAATGCACCAACTAGCAGCAGATTGCAGTCATATCAGAACAGTACATAGTCAAGTGATCTGTGTGAAACAGCACTCCTTTCACAACCACCTGATTCAAGCTGCCTGTCTATGCAAATCAGATTAAATATAAACGACCAAACTATCCTCAATGCCATCATACAGAAGTGAATCAACACCAAAGATGGATTGGGCTCCCTATCTTTTCATCTTGTGACTCGGCATACTTGAGAGTGTTATTACAGTGGTAAGACTGACATCTCATTTCTTACCTGCTGTTACATTCTTGGCTTCTTGGTCCCACTGTATCCTAGATGACACACATCAGCCAGTCTTTAGAAACCAAAAATTAAAAATAAAAGAAGAAAGGCTAAATGGAAAGCACCAAGTAGATATGACTTACTTGTGGATACAAAGCAGGCTAGAAGTAGAGTTCCTGAAGTTCACACATTCCTGTTTATTCTTTTGCACCCTCTTCCCACTCTGTCCTCCTCCACTTTTCCATTTAAAAATGCTTTGATTTCATTCTAACATAGAGAAAGTACGTAAGAAAACTAGTATGGCTGAAAGGGATGATTGCTTTAAAAGTTACAAGTTCTTGCTTAAAAAGAAATACATCTTACAAAGGCAATGGCACCCACAGAGCATATGGACAGAAAGCAAACTGTTTCTCTGCATATTCTGAAGATTTTAAATTGTTAAATACCTTTAAAATGTACAGGATTTTTATTATTATTATTTTTTTTACAATAACTTCCAAATACTGATTTTTGAGGGCTCCTGTATACTAGCTAGCTATTTCTCAAGCGTGCTATAGCAGTATCTATATTTCATCATGTAACGATCTTGCTACACTAACCAGGTAAAATTTCAAGACAGCATAAAGTACAAACTCTTTTTCACTCCTATCTCCTCATATATATCAAAGCTCAGTTAAATTTTTCAGTTTGCTCTTTTTCACTTCTTCTGTTTGTATTTTTCAATGATTAGTATAATCTGCCAGTTGAGCGTTAAGCAATATTTACTCCTAGCACATTACTGCCACAAATCAATACTTCTCTATATACACAGCAGACTCTAATCTTAATGTTATCAGTGCCAATTTTGCATCACTTCATGGTATTTGAATTTCCCTAAACTGTTTGTCAAAGGGACTGATTGTAAGCTATTTAGCAACACACAACGTATACCTTACAAAGTTGCAAATTAAGTTTAATGAAGAGGACAAAATATATAAACATAGTAGTCTTGCCATTATACTGGCCATTATAGCAGAGATTATGCTTATGTAGCCACTCCCCATCTATTTCAGAAGTTTAATTAATAGATCAGAAAATAAACTATCAACCACATACACCAGATTTAACATTTTATAGCAAGGCGGCTGTCAGCTGCAATTGCTTAACACCCATCTAAGGCTGCAATCTGACCCCAGCTGTAGGGACTTGCCTCCACAGCCCAGGCAGCTGAACAGATCGTTCTCACAGTTCTGAGTCCCTTCAGTGTAAAGTCTTCTGCTTTGAACTGTTGCTAGCTGTGGTTGCTAAACCAGGTGACTTTGCTCTGATTTATTAGTAGAGGTCTAGGTTTAACAGCCTCCAATAGATAGGTCATCCTACCTTAAATTGCCTCTATAAATTATACAGCAGGAGTTTGACTGTAGTCTAAGAACGAAAGCTCTTATTCCTCCAAGGAAGATCAAGCTACCGTGAACCCTGGCCACGTTACCTCTGAATGCCTCATTCCATGGAGAATTTTCGCATCTGCACACAGTTAACAAGCTGCATATGAGCTGCATTCACTCCCAAAGATCACCTGCTATAAACTTTCTAAGTTTTCATACACAGATACAACACAAAGTTAGGCTTTAGACTGGGGAAAAAAGAACCCGCAGGTTTTTGTGCCCATTATACCAGATACACCAAATCCCCTCCTGCACAGATGCTTCCTTGCAAGTTACCTCTTTGTAAAGTTCCACTCTACTTGCAAAATGGTTTCAATCCAAAAGGGCAGCCTATACAGTTATGTTGTTGCTACTTGTCATGAGTTAAGTTAGGGCAGAATATTAAGAATTAAAAAGTTACCGATTTCCTGAGGTGACATTTGATACCAGGAATTCCTTTAAAGTAACTCTCAATAGAACGAGGGTAAAGAAACTACTGCTATCTCTACAGAGGCATCTTTTGCCTAGGGAAAATAACTGGTGTTTTTATTACTGTGTTGTTTGGCCCTTCTCAGAAGGGATGCACAGCAGCCACTCTTGTGCATCTTGCTTGTTATTGTGGTGTAATTAGAGTAACACCTACGCTGCTCGGGGCTTTAAATCAAAGCTGACACAGTCGTTTGTTCCTATAATTAGCTTCTTGAACTCACAACAAAGCAGCTGACATAAATTGTGTGATAATTAAAAAAATAAAACAAAAAAAAACCGTGCACACTCTGGCAGTACTGTTATTTAAGACAGCAGAGCCTACCGTGCCGCAGCAGGCTGCCTCCACACAACCGTTTGCCAGCAGACCACACGGAGGCTGAGACGATTCCCCCATCTCCCGGGGGCCAAGCCCCTCAGAGGCCGCTACCCCTCGGCTGGAGGTGCCTCCACGCGGTGCCAGGCTCCTAGGGACGCTCAGCGCCCCCAGGCACATGCCCGCAGTGGCCTCTCCCCCTCACCGGGAGCGCTCGGTGCCCCTCAGGGCGGCACCAGGGACTGAAGGGCTCCAACCACATCCCGCCACCTCAGCGCGACCACCGCGAGCGCTGGGCGGGAAACGCAGCGCATGCGCACGGCGCTGCCGGGGCCGGGCTGCCCGGGGCGGGGCGGGGCGGGGCTCGTCCCGGTGCCGGTGCCGGGCTCCTCCCGGTTGCGGGCGCTGTGGCCGTGCCTGCGGGGCCTGCTGGGGCGCGGCGCCGGGCGAGCCATGGCTGCAGCCGCGTGGATGCCCGCGGTAGGTGCGGGGCCGGGCCGGGAGAGCGCCGCCGGTTGTGTCGGGCTGAGGGGGAAGCGCGGGGCTGCGACTGCCGGTTCTGAGGGGAGCGCGGGTGGGGCGGGCGGGGAGGGGGCCGCTGGGCGCTGCGGGGCGACTCCCGCTGCCGTGACCTTGAGGCGGCCCGGCCCGGCCCGGCCCCAGCAAGATGGCTGCGCCGCCCGCACGGAGGGAGGGATGGCGGGGAGCGTGGCGGGGCTCCGAGCGGCCGGGCACGGGGCTCACGCCCTGAGGTGGGACCGAGCCGCTCCCGGCGCCGTGCTCGGGGTGTGCCGCAGCCTCCGCCCGAGGCCCGGTGCCCGCTGTGCCCGTCCGGGGCCCGGCGCGATGCGGGGCCGGAGCCGCGCAGGCAGCGGCTGCTCTCGCCATGGTGAGCGTGGCCGTGCCGCGTGCCTCGGGAGGAGGCTTCCGCACCCCGCTGCGGCACCAAGGGCACGGGTGTGGGGCAAGGACTGAGGCACCCAGCGTGCCCTGCAGGAATCTGCACCGCTGGAAAGCAGCTGTGGAAGCGTGACCTCAGCACCAACGTACTGCGGGTGAAACAAACCTTTCGCTTTGCTATCTTAAGCCGCGTTGTATCATCTCCTCAGCTGGAGTTATTGCGGCTGCTTCCCCGCTGTGTGGCACCTGAGGACTCGGGCTGCTGTGCAACGGCTTCCCCGCACCTCCAGGCACGGAGCGGCACTGCGGCACGGCGTGCCTGGCCCGGCCTGACCCTGCCGGGAACACCCGTGTGCGGAGTTGGGTACACTGCTTGTGGGCAGCTTGGCAAGGCACCAGCTGCTCGCTTTCGAGTTGTGTGCTGGTTTGAGACTGGACTTTAAAGTGACAGGACTTTAAAATGCATAGTCGCTGCACTATTGTTAACTGTTTAAAATCCCTTTGGTGCAATAAGTTAGCAGCTTCTTGTTCTGTGTTTCTGCAGGTTTCACGATTGCTAGGTGCTTTCAAAAACCAAAAACAGGTGACCAGAAGTTTTGGTAGTGCTGTGAGTATGATAGTACCATTTCCTTTTTCTTTTAAGAAGTTTCTCAAGAAAGAGCCCCAGAAATTGACCTTTATAAGATTGCTGCTATTAATTTTATCTTCTCAAAAATAAGGCCAGAATAAATGAACATACAGGCTCTTAATGCCATACTGGATGTATATTGGTTAATCACTGTCTTTGGCTACTTTATATAAAAGAGTAAGTGCTAATTTAAAAGACTCTACTAAAAAAAAAACAAACACCTTTTCCCAAAATATGGGTGTCATAAGCCAGTCTTCTGAAACTCATCAGGATATAGGCAAATTAGGAAGGTTGTTGAGAAGCTTCTCATCTTTATTTTGCAGACATTCTGCTACACGCTGGATTTACTCTAAATCTTGCTGCTTTTAGAGTACTTTGCGTTTACAATTCTGCCTTTTCAAGGCCCTCTTTAATGTATTTAGACACCGGCTGTGTATTTCCCTGTAGATGTTTTACCTTCTTTTTGTGTGTGTTTGAGGTGCCCACAGGCCTTTTTTCAGTGAAGATGGCCTTGAAAACTGCTCAGGCAGAAGCAGGGCTCAGCACCACTGCATGTACCCTTAAGCAGGACTTAAGTTTAAGGAAGAATTGTGGCTCTTAACTCTTAAGTTTTCTAGAACTGATGGTGGAGAGAAGAAACTGAAGTGTAGCTTGTGTCTTACACAGTATAGAAAGTTGTAGAAGGTAAGGCTCCTCCAGATCTGTTTATACCACATTATTGTTTCAGATAAAACCTTCTGAAATTCTGAGTATCCTCTTTGGAGGAGGATGGCAGCATATCTTGTCATTTGATTGTAGTTGGGATTTGACACGTAATGCTGTATCCGAGCTGCCTTTTTGTAGGTAGTAATGATTCCTTACAAAAATATTGGAAATTTATAAGTAAAATCAAGACTTAGGGCATGGAGGATGAAAATAGCAATGATCAATATATTTTTTAATCAAAGCAGAGTACTTTCTTCCCCTGTTATCCAGTGAGCCTAGGGTTTGTGATTTTTTTAATCAGTTTGAAGATGACATAGGAGAGAAAACTGAGAAAATCATGGCAGAAAAATAACTTGACAGGATTAAAAATGAGTGTGCATTTTTTAGAGAACTGCTTGAGAAGTTTAGATATGTTTTTGTTTTTATTTTCTATAAGCTTTACATAAATTAAGTCTTTCCTAGCGTAGGTCAGTATTACACAGCATGTTGATAATACTGGAGATGTATGGAAAACAGATGACAGTGCTGTCTCCTCTCCACTTTTCAAGAAGAAAGCATGTTGAGATCACTTATTTCAAGGAGCACTGAGCAGGAACCTGTCTTTCAAGTTAAATCTGTGTTCTAAAATAAGAACAGTAGGCAAATCTTAAAAAAATTCTCTTAAAATGCTTGCACGCTCCTTTTGAAAAAAAGCTTGTCATTCTTGCTTCTCTGTTCAATACTGCTACCCTTCATAGTGATTTTTGGTAACTCAAACTTTCTTTTCTAGTAGTTACTTGGTTTCTGCAACTTATGAAAATGTTTCCTGCATTGAACATAGCATTCATTAGCTGTGCTACTGGTATTTCTTTGCCTAGGTACAAACAGTAACTTTAATCCCAGGAGATGGCATAGGACCTGAGATTTCTGCTGCTGTGATGAAGATCTTTGATGCTGCCAAAGTAAGTCTACTTGTCTTGCTGTGAGCACTGTAGCTTTAACTACCACAACAGACGTTATCTAGGTTATAGTTACAAATGTTTTTAACTTCCAAACGATTGAGTCATGTTTAAGCTATTAAAACTTCTTGGCAATACAAACAGTCTGAAGCTTCAGATGTTAAAAGATAGTATTGCAATATGGCAGTGTTTGAAAGTGTTAGCTGGCAGAGTAGTAGTGACTTGAGAGCAAATGTTGCACTTAAGTTCTGGAAATGTCAACTCAATGTATCATGTGAAATCATCTTGTTGATGTAGCAATCCTGAGCGACTGATAGGACCTTCTTTGATCCGTTGTGACTTCTCAGTGCAGATCAAAGCATATGTGAAGGGAAGGAACTATTTTATTATTAGAAACCTTACTGCAGTTATTCTGCTGCACTGTTAAATTGCATTCACCTTTTGTGATAATGAAAACAGTCCAAGAACTGTTTTCCTACTTATCCCAGGAACTTCAGGAGAATTTGTATCATTTGCTTTGAATAAAATAGTGCTCTTTCCTGAAGAGCTGTTAAATTGCTCCCTGTTAGCAATAGTGTCAAAGCATATTCACTTTTTGTTGCAACTGTCCAACTTAGATTTGGAAAAGGTGAAGTTATCTTTAATTACACGTGAAAGCTTTTAATAGCTATGGCTGTTTTGGGGGAGAGAGGCAGGAGGTATGGCAGAGTAAAACCTACCTTTGTGTATGAGTGCAGGTTTTCAGTCCTTACTCTGATCTGTTCATTTTAAAGGAGATTCTTTTTCTAGTATGTTAAGCCTAGATTGGTTCTGTTTGCTTATGTAAGACCTTGCACCTTTTCCTTTATGGCCTTCCCTGATGAACAGGTGGCAGCCTGTTTCCTATTAGAAGAATCCCATGGTGAACGAAAATTCAGAAAGCACTGTGGAACACTTGCAGATTCCATTTAGATAACAGATATATCCATGTTATGCACTGTCTTTCAGGCAGTTTGTATGATCAGTTCTCAATGATTTCCATTTTCAGATGTCTTGTGCCTCTTGAATACAGGGAACTTGAGAACTCTTTAAAGGTTAAAGGAATTAGCATGTAAATGCAGTTCTCATGCTACCTGTATATCGTTACTAGGGAGGCATCTTGTGATGGTGAAATTTGTGCTGGTATAGTATATTGATCGTACTATTTCATTTGCAATTACTTGTGTTTTAGAAGTTCTTATTCTCAAGTTCAAGCATCTAATGCTTTCTGTCACTCACCAGAGAAAAAATGTTTAGGAAGGTTTGGACAAAATTCCTCGAGCACCTTGTTGTGAAAAATAAGCTAAAAGTGGAAGCAAAAGTCTTGATATTGAAGTTAATGTAGAGAAAATGTGTTTAGGCTCCTATTCAGTGGGAAGAGAGGAATGTTACAGCTATCCAAGGACCAGGAGGAAAGTGGATGATACCTCCGGATGCCAAAGAATCCATGGATAAAAACAAAATGGGATTAAAAGGTACTTGGGGTTTAACACAAAGGTATTAAGTATTGATTAAGGTGAGTTTGGGTTAAAGCAAAAATCCTTCATCAATAATATAATGGCTAATTCTTGGGGACAGTCTGTCAGGTTGTCTTCTGTAGTCTTAAAACAGTTTGTCATGTCAAAGCTGTGTCACAGATTTTCTAGGACATATGTTAAAGGTGGGCAGTACTAAATATCAACTTTACACTCTAAACAGAATGCATTTCCAAGGTAGTTGATTTACAACAGAATGTAATAATTATACTCTCAATTAATAGTATCTTCATTTCAGTAAAAACCTTTTATAAGAACTCCTGTTCCACGTGAATGAGGGAAACAATTTGGCCTTTGAACAGCTGATTTATATCACTCTGTAGTATTTTTGATGGCACAGAGAATTTCTGTGGCATTTCAGTGTAAGGGTTACAGAGGAATTTGGAGTTCCTCTGTCAGAGTGCCACAGAACTTTACCTAGAGTTTCAACTCTGAAATTTGTAGAATAATATTATCATCTCATTTGTCTTATTATTTCTTGCCTTCAGGCCCTTTAAAAACCCCAATTGCTGCAGGACACCCATCAATGAATCTGCTTCTGCGTAAAACCTTTGACCTTTATGCAAATGTACGTCCCTGTGTCTCAATTGAAGGATACAAAACCCCTTACACAGATGTAAACATTGTCACGATAAGAGAGAACACAGAAGGCGAATACAGTGGAATTGAACATGTGGTATGTTGCTGGAAATGTTGTATTTCTGGAGGGTTTCTATGTTTTGTTAATAACTTTGCCCATCTCAGTCGTTTCTTACTGAGAGGCTGAGTGGTGTTTTTTAAGTTCTTTACCCACAAAAATGGTCTTTTATTGTGGTATGCATTGTGCAGACTGTCTTGCTGAAAATTCTACTATTTTGTTGTTCCAAAGTTTGAAAAAATAAGCTTCTGTTTCTACTAGCAATGCAACTGTTGTCTTTCAGATTGTTGAAGGTGTCGTACAAAGTATCAAGCTAATCACAGAGGGAGCTAGCAAGCGTATCGCAGAGTTTGCTTTTGAGTATGCCAGAAACAATCAGAGAAGCCACGTTACTGCTGTACACAAGGCAAATATTATGTATGTTGAAACTTCCTTTTAAGAACAACAAAAAATAATAAGCTTTTATAAACCGCTTTAAATTTTCCTCAAATGTCTAACATTAATGCTAGCAAGAGTAAGTAAAATGTTTGAAGTAAGTGCCTCATAAGTAAAATGGACAATATTGACCTACTATTAATAGGTCTGGAGTGACCTATTAATGTTTGTATTCTAAATCTAATTGTAAGACTAATGTTTGTATTAGTAAGTCTGTGGGAGTGCTGTGACTTTCTTCCCACAGCTCTTACTTTAAAAATAAGCTAAGAAAAAGAATTTAAAAAATGAGGATGAAAATAGCTAGTGTCCTTTGTAGCTTCCAAAGCACTTCATAGTGAACTGAGTCACACTGCACGTGATAGATAGTACATGTCACCCATCTGTACAAATTTAGTAAGCCTTTAGTAAAAGAACAAGTTGGTTTGGGAATTAATGCGTGACAGTCAAACTACTGCTCCAAAAACATTTTAGATGGGAATACAAAAGGGTTAACTTCTTTGACTGTATCGTGTTAAAAATGTTTGTATTTAACATAAGGGATTAATAGTCAGCAATTAGGTGTCTGCACTCTAATGTTTTTCTTTATTTAAATTCCTGTTGCACGCATTCTTTACCTCAATATTTTGTTTACTTTTCAGTAACAGCCATATTCTCTCACTTAATTGCAGGAGAATGTCTGATGGGCTTTTCTTGAGAAAATGCAGGGAGGCAGCAGAAAACTGTAAAGATATTAAATTTAACGAAATGTATCTAGATACTGTGTGTCTGAATGTGAGTATTTATCTGGTTTAGTTATGGTTATTTTTTAGTTTACTTTCTTAGCCTTAATAAAAATATACTTCTTTCTAGATGGTTCAGGATCCGTCACAATTTGATGTGCTTGTTATGCCAAACTTGTATGGTGACATCCTCAGGTATGGAGATTTTGATTTAAACTAAATCAGCATGTAAAACACTGTTCGAGAAAGTTAATCCAGTTACATGCTAGCCAGATGAGTGACTAGTTTTTGCATCCAGAGTTCTTCATGTTGTGGTTTAACCCAGTCGGCTGCTAAACACCACACAGATTCTGAATAGGAAGAAAGGATGGTATTATTACACTAATATTATTACTATGTAGTTGGAATGAGCTATATGATGAGAATATGCATATTACTAAAAGAAAAAAGTTTCTGCAGATAGAGGCTAGGAATATTACTCAAATGGGGTTTGGTGTAGGAGAAATTCCTCCAGAAGCGTGAAAAAAGTTAATGACTCAAATTGTAGCACAGAATGCTTGGGCAGACAGTAGGAAAAACTTGCTATTTTTAAGCATTAGGAAAACTTACATAAGATGACTGTGGGAATATCACATTTAAAGCAAGCTATCCATAGAGGTAAATGATTCTGAAGATTGAAATGTATGGCCTCTTACTATCCTACCAGCTTTTGGGGTTTGTATTGTATTTTTTTTTTCACTTTGAGATTAAATTTCATATTTAAAAAACATTACTACAGTTACTTGATGTCCTGAAAGCCAAGTCAATCAGCAGACATTTTTTCCGTTCTGTAAAAATGTTTAAGTAGAATGTAAACTCAATTACTACTGCTTAGTAAAATTAAGTATCTTAATCTGAACTTTTCCAGTGTATAACAGAGCACTGCTTCTCTTTGCATGTCCAAGGAGAGATTGAAGAAAACAGCCTTGGAGTTTGATTAAAAGTTAAATGACAGCTTAAGTCTTTAAGTTCATCTCCTGTTTTCTGTACAGATGAGTGTAAAAGTAACTGATGCATAAGAAGAAATGTTCATTCAGCTTTTCTTAAGATAGCATTCTCCCTCTGATAAGGACATCTGTCACCTCTAAGAAAAATCAGACTCCAAGTAATGCTTCTTGTTTTAAGAACTGGTAGAGAAGTCCACAGGGCCCTCACAGCAGACATTGCACTATTAATTGCAAGATGTCAGATCAGTTTGAGTCCCATCATCGGTACTATTTCAACTTACTTTACCTAGTTCAGCATTGCCGGTTTTAAAGTTCTTGTGGAAATTCTGTCAACTTCATACTTCCAAAAAGCTTCAATAAATTTGAGTCTTTTTTGAAGAAGTGCACTTGTGTCACTGGAGAAAGTCACCCCCTGTGCTTTTTTAAAGCATGAGCATAATGCCAAAGGTTTCTTGGCCTGAATATACAGAAGGAATCTCCATCCTGAAGCATTAAATACCTTAAGTTACAAGTTTAGACCGTATCTGTTTTTATTCTAAACTATAGTTGATCAATTTAGGTTAATTTAAAAGATAGTTCTGCAAGCTCATCCAAACTTATCTGCTTTTTATTCATCTACTAGGTACCTTGTAGACAACAAAACAGTGTGCTAAAATATTAGAGTTTTAAGAGCCTTATCAGTTTTTTCAGCTTTGAGGGTAGAGAATGAAAACTGTAGGCAGAGTTGGTTTGTCCTTTCCTATGCTAACTTTGGAGGAAACTACATGCAAATTACTAATGTCTGATGGTCTGCTGATGTCAGATTTATGACTTTCAGGCTGTTCAGTAAAGAGAAGGGTAAAGCCAGTCTTGTGCCACTTGGAACATATTCCTTAAGTCTCACACAATAAACTTTACTAGTATTTCCTTAACTGAGCAAAATTATTCAATTTTTTCTAGAAGGTCTTTATATACAGTAAGTGGTTCTGTGGCTTCTTCAAGGGAAATAAGACTTAGATATGTACGTATGTGTAGATAATACATCAGAATTTTTGGTAGTTCTTGAGGCTTTTACAGATTTCTTGTGCTTTGAGTACCTTTTGTTGTGCCTGTGTCTTAATCAGCTTTATTTTACTATTTAGAATTTCCTTTTTGTTATTCCTTATTGAAACTTCTCTTGCTAGTAGTTCTGCAAGTTCTCAAATGTTCCAGTGGAATACAAGTGGCTAACAGGATCTATACTTTCATAATATTATTCTTAGACTGTCTTGTTAGAATATTGTCAAAATAAAATGAGAATTAACAAAGCTATTTTAATACATTGCTGGGAAACAACTATGTGGAAAGAACTTGTGGATTTTTTTTTTCTAGTGACTTGTGTGCTGGATTGATTGGGGGTCTTGGAGTAACACCGAGTGGGAACATTGGTGCTAATGGAGTTGCAATTTTTGAATCGGTAAGTCTTCTTATTAGTGGTCTAGTAGTAATAATTATTTTGTCTCAACTTGAGAATCTAAAACTCCCATGACACATAATGTGACTATTAAAGTAAAAATTTTACTCAAAAAACAGAATATGTATTACATACAAACTTGTGCATGTTCTTTTATGGACTATTTGTTCAGTTTTAAGTTGGTCGCATACTAGAATTAACTAGGACATTTTTATCAACATAGTAACTTTGTAACAGCAAGGCTCACTTTTCTTTTCAGGTTCATGGAACAGCACCAGATATTGCAGGAAAAGACTTGGCAAATCCAACTGCCCTTCTTCTGAGTGCTGTAATGATGTTGCGTCATATGGGACTACACAAGCATGCCACAAAAATCGAGACAGCTTGTTTTGATACAATTAAAGACGGAAAGGTAACATGAAGATGTGGAAATACATAAAGTGAATTAAAATAATATTTTATCATAGCTAAACTTAGAACATCAACACCAAAACAGCAGATGCCCTGCTTTGCTGGCTTGAATCTTGAGCAGTACTGCAACTGTTCTCTTATAGTAATTATGTTACCCTCAGTGGTATCAAGTTTGCTCAGCTCACTATGAGGGATACTCTGTAGCTCTCCTTGTGTCTCAATTTCCACTAGCTCTAAAACTAGAACTGTATCTCTGTTTTTCATGAAAGGGATTGGACATTCAAGTAGCTAGTGTTACTTTCCTTGTGAGGCCTGTAATACATTAAAATCAGGACCTTAAAGTGAAGTATGCTCAGTTGCCTTTTACAGGCTTAATCACTCATTTCAGTGCTGACTGTAATACTTCTGCTCCTATTTTTCAGGTCACTTATTTTCTTTTTCACTCCTAACTACTTTGGCTCCTTTTTGGATTACTAAATAACAGTTAAGGGCAAAATTATATCCGGTATTTACCTTTTCCCTTAACACTGTATGCAATTTCCCTTGGGCAGTAAACTCTCTCCAGATTCCATACCCAAAGGGGATTGGGGAGGAGGGGGGAGGAAAGAGTTCTGCTCTGAAACCTGACCTGAATTTCTGCTCAGAGTTCTTTTGGTTCACTCACCTACTTTGACTTCCACCTTTTCGAAACATAACTGGAAAGATCCTGATGATTCTCTTTAAAGAGGATTAGTATTTAGCCATGCTAGTGCAGTTATCTGGGGCAAGAGCATGAGAAGCTGCTTTGTAATTAAAAGTAACAAGCATGCTTAAACAAAAAGCTGTCATCATTTCATAAGTGGTCTGTTTGCAGCTACCTTGCTGTGTGTAGGAGCCAGTTAACAAACAAACAAACAAAAAAATAAACTTACAAGTGAATAAAGAGGTGCTCCTGTAAAGTTTCCATTTACTGCTCTGGAAATGAAATTCTCCATCTGCAGGTCAGTAATTCTACAGAAGATAACAGTGCAAGTTTTGTGACATGGCTACTTGTTTACTAGTCGCTTATGATGTTATGATTACATGCTCACAATGGAGAGAATCTTTTTAAATTGAAAAAAGCATGATGCAATTAAAATTACAAGATTCTAAAATAGTAACATTTTATTGCCTCTCATGCTTGCCGTTTCTTCCCTTCCCCACCCCAAGCTGTTTAATTGGGATCTGTGTGTGTGTGATATAAGGGGAGAACTAATGATTTTTAAATTACCTCTTAGGCTGCTTTAATCTGACTAGGTTGGACAAGCAACGTTGCCCACTTTCTTAAGTATTATTTTACAATCCTCATGCTGGCAGACAGGAGTTGTACTTGAAGAAAGTTTAACTGTCTGTTTTTCCATCTCTTAACTAAGCAAACATGAGACAATTGTTAACGTGCAGCATTTTGAGAGCTGTCCGTGTGCTTTTTCCATGTGGAGTTCCTTGGAAAAATAACCCCCCCAAAAACCTTACTGAATAATACTCTTAATTAGTTAGCTTTGTGCTGAGTCCTCATATATGGATTTTACTTCCAAAGGACAAACTTGTTAAGGAAAAAAAAAGTTAATACTTAACTTGAGAGCGTTGGCCAAATTTGCTTTCTTCCTGTAGTTAAGACAAAATCTCACACTGAGATAACAACGCTCCATGTTCGTACTCACTTTTCTCTACTGGCCTCAGTTTGCATAGTTGTTATTGATGAAAGCTATATGGAATGCAGAAAAACTCATATGTGATGTAGTCTCTCATTTGTATTCAGTACCCATGTACAACATGTAGAAGATAAAACGTTTAATGGGGGTAGTCCTGCCTCTGCAGTTTTATTAATACCATTTTTTCTTCCTTCAGGTCTTGACAAAAGACTTGGGAGGTAATGCAAAGTGCTCAGAATTCACAGAGGAGATCTGCCGCAGAGTACAGGACACAGACTAAACATCTCATACGGCTTGTAATAACTCTGAGAGGATGCATCACAGTAGTACGTTGTGTAACCTGGTATCTATATGCATATAACTTTTGTCTCTTAAGAGAGCAAACGTTTTAGGAAGGGTCTCTTCATTAATAAACTTAGTCCAAATGGCTACAGAGGATACTTGTGCCTGCTTTCGTTTGTTTCTATCTGGTGAAAGTTTTCATGTAAGTAAACTGTTTTCTTTTCTTGTAACTGTCTACCATTTCAACTAGCTGGTTTTCACTTTCCACAAAGCAAATTTACGTGAATATAATATTAACAGAATCAGTGAATTCTAATAGCACCTTAATTCTTAAAGCCTACTTTTATTGGTCTTACTGAAACTTAAATGGCAGATTTTCAGCCTAACAGTAGCACAAGATAACCTTTATAAAAAGAAAAGGGTATGAAATAACAGCAATTTTGCATTAAAAGCAATGAAAAAACACTTCCAGATGGTCTGATTCATGAAATACAGCTTTGCCTTTGAAAGTCATGAATAAAGAAATGCAAAAATCTAGAGATTTAATTTATGTACATAAAGAAACAACAAACCAGCTAGGTGTGAGAACTAATACTAACAGAAAGTTGTTTTTCACATCTGTACCAAAGTTGTTCTTAAATGTTTTCCTCTCTCAAGCACAGTTTAATTTATAACAGAGTTCTAAAGAGAGAAAATTATAAAAACTTACTTCTGCCATATATTGTGAAGGAAAAGTACTAACTTTGCCAATTTATACTAAATATTTTATGGCTTCTGCTGTATTGCTTTTTTGTGTTGTACTTTGTTTTTATGCAGTGTATCTCATTGCACTGACTAGTAATTTTAGTCTATAAACTCGGAATGTAAGGGACTGGTCCTAAAGGGATTAAGACAGAGTTAAAGGCTTGGCTCTGGTACCTACATTTCAGAAATACATTTCATCCCTATTGGAGGGAATCTCAAATTCTTTTTTTCTTACTGCTTACTAAGTCCAGTAAGCATAAAAGCACCTTTTTTTCCTTCCCTCCTTCATCACATACAGTTCCTCATGAGTCACTCTGACCGACATGTCTTAGGGTATGCTTTCCATTAGCATATCCTACAAGGAAATGCACATTTTTACAAGTCGTGGCTATAGCATGGGATTATACCTAGTGCCAGAACCAGACTTCTTAAAGCTTTATTGTGTTAATAGGTATTACTCCTCTTAGTTACTTCTCAGTGAGACTATTTAGGCTGGTTGTTTCAGACTTGAAACTAGTTTGGGTAATGTCTGTCTTCTAGCATTGCTCTATATAGTAAGCATCTCAGCTATTTTATACCACCTAATGCCATGGTGGTAGAGGGACAACAAGCTTTATTCCTTATGTACTCTGCTTTTGGTGAATAGGATGACAGTTCCTTCTATGTTTTGCAAGCTGCTGGCTGTGTTGTTTCCTTTAATATTGTTTAAGAACTCCTGAAGTACCATTACGCACAAAATAGGGAAAAAATAAAGTTTTCCAAGTCCAATTGCTTGTTGTTTTTGTAATCCTAGATTGCTGTCATGGCTTGTGTATTGATCTGATTGTTGGTACTTGCAACAAACTGAATTTACAGGATGTTTAAGACTGATCATGGAACTTTCATAGAGAAAATAGCCTGTTCTGCAAGGTGTTTTTTGTGTTTTTGTTTTTAAATCAAGAATTGTAGTCTCTGTTGTTGTTCGCTATTATAACTCTGCCAAATATTACTCACTACCAGACCCTTTAGCCCTTCATGTGATGTGATTTATATTTTATAAGGGGAAGAAGAAATACAGTTCCCCTTTGTAAGCATTAGTACAACATTAATATTGAAACACAATGATACTGTTGCAATACAGATAAACTTTCCTTCTAAATATTTTTGCTTTAAAGAGTCCTGTGAACTCTTTAAACTATGATTTAGAACACAAACTTATTTTTATGCGAGAGCTCTTATATTACCTAGTTTGTCTTTCACTCTTAGGAAGCTATTCCCCCAACTTCTTGGAGTGCTTGTTTTTAGGGGAAATAACGCTTATTTCAACATGGATTTAAAAAGTGATGACCTCCTGCTTTCAGAGAAGTCTCACTGAAGTCTAGCCCTTCAGAAGAGTGTTGGTTAGGCTCCAAAATGGTATGCTAGTGAAAATTTGCTTCTCCCTTGGACAGAAGAAAAGAGGCCTTGTGACTTATTTTTTTTAATAATCATCTTTATCAGTGGAATGGTATAACAGTTTTGTTTAACACTACTGCTAACTACTGATCTACTGAAATAAAACATGAGCTACAGCGAACCTCCTACAGAACAACACAAAGGTAAATCACTGCATAAAGATTTTCCTTCTGTTTCAGTCTAGAGGAATTAATTAGTTATACCCACTTCATACATAACATGCAGGTGTCTTTAATCTTGTTCATTCAGGACATAAAGTAAAAGCTATATTAGAAAAAGGACACACTGTAGATGCTGCTATACGAACAGGACAAACTCTCACGTGAGTATCAGAAATAACTAAATTAATAGAGCAGTTTTCTAGTGAAACTAGACTACATAACAAAAACAAATTTTCCTTAATGCTTATGATTAGGAAATACTTTCTTTAGCTCACAGGTCTTCCTTAATGGTTGGATGAAAGACTTCTTATTCTTGATAGAAGGAGTCTACTTCTTTTCTGTATTTCTCAAGCACAGTGAGCCGTTTTAACTTCATTGTCGGACCTTAAGAGAAGATGTTAGTCACAGCAGCAGAAACAGAAACAAAAATTTACTTTGTTTAATCTTTCATTCATAACATTTCCTACTGAATAGCGTTGCATGGGAGAGTATCTACTTTGTTAGTGTAGATTTCTGCTAAAGGAGAAGCAATTGTATGTAAGGTTGCCTCCCGCTAGTGAGCACTTCAAAGGCAACTGTGTGTAAGGGAGTGATATCTGACTACTTCCAGGTGTCCCATTGCCCGCCCTGACCCCGAAACTAATTAAAAGGCTGATAGTTTTGAAACCTTTTAAACAATTCCCAATTTATTCCCAAAAGCCTGTGTTTGGGGCTCTGTCAATCCTTCACTTTATCCTCCATTTTTTGTTAGGATGACCTTTTGGTATCATTATTGTGAAATTGGATTTGAATGCTCTTAGATCAGCAGCCCCATTACAGTGTGTGCTCATTAGGATAAATCAACAGATCTTACCTAGTTCTCCCCCAGAAATGGAAAAATCTCTTGGCAGAACTATCCATTTTTGAATACAATGAACCCTATTTGTAGCACTCATGTTGACTTTGTTGATTCCCTCTTGAATGGCCTGGTAGATTGCCTGATCCCTTGTAGCTACTATCTCTGAAACTTTAGTGGCTTTACTACCACTCTTCTGGCAGAATTCTCTAGCTTGCTCAGTGAGGAGGTCAGTGGGATCTGATGTATCTGGATCCAGTACGCTCTAGAATATCAGATGAAGAAAATCATTAAATGCTTATTCTTACAAGGCATTAAATGTTTATTAAATCAATGATCATTAACTGATCACGTTCTCCCCAGCTTTTAAAAATCAAAGCAGCCAAACACCAACACCCAAATATTATTTAAGCCTGAAAAAGCAGAAATATCTATCTATAGATGGTAATGCTTTATTTTCTTTCTACTTAGCTATCAAATGCAAAAAAAAAAAAAAAAAGCTTAAAAGCAGAAGACATGAACAGACCTGAAACACGTCAATTAAAATATGTCTAATGACCTTGAATTTCTACCAGACCTACCACTTATTTCATCATTACAGAGAAGCATTTAGCTCAACACTGCACTGTTTGTCATTGTATCATCTAACCATAACAAGTTCAAATCATGATGATTTGGTCTGTAGTTCCCATGCATTTTTTTGTTGTTTAACCAATGCCCTCCTATCAAATTTTGTGTCTTTCTACCAATGGTTCACAATCCTCCTCATTTTGTTAGGTGCAGGTATAACAGTTTCACTGATATGAGTATTAAAACTAACGTACTTTTAGGGTCAACAACATGGACAAAAACTTCTTTTTGTCTCCAATCACCATGGCATTACTAACAATTGGGAGTTCTTTTTTCACAGCATCTTCAATTGGAACTGGAGGCACATTTTCACCTCCAGCTGTAATAATCAAATCTAGGAGAAGAAAAACAAACAAACAAACAAACAAGGGCTATTAGTTGAATTCAAATAAACTCTAAAGAACAGGTTAATTCCTGGATGGATCCACATTTCTTATTCTGACATGCAGAAATTCGTAGTTTTCAAAAAGAACCAAACCTATTAAGTTGTATGATTCTCTTCAAAATAGCAATGCTGATAATTTCGAGTATGTGCTCAGATTTTCAATTCTCCCTCCACGTAACACATTTGCTCCCATGTACACACAATGCAAATTCCATTATAACAAGCTCCAGATACAGAATAGTTCAGTTAGAAGGAGACCTTCAGAGATCATCTAGTCCAACTGCATATAGGATAATATATTTTTATACGATCCAGTAACCGTTACATCTCATAAGTTGTATGATACATACCTTTTCTCTGAGCAGTCATCTCTTCCCAACTAGTGTAGGATTCACTCTTTATTTTACTGTTGTTGATTCACCAAAAAGCAAGTTCATGGTTAACATCATATTTAATTCTTAGAGTCACCAACAGGGGCCAGACAAAAGCAAGTTACTACTACATGAAGGCTCCACAGAAGCAACATGGAAAGAAGGGAAAGGAATGTGAGGAGGGAGAGGTCAAGATCTGGGAGAGGAAATTCACAGCGGAAGCAGTCATTCCTGCCCTACTCTTGACATGAGAGGAGTATAATGACAGACTGGAATCTTAGTATTTTTGAGGTTTGTAAACAGTGGTAGGGATACTGACCATTGACAAGGGCATGTATAACTATTTGAATGCATTCATTCTTAAGTATAATACACCTATTTACTGAAATTTTCATGATTCAGAATTATCCTATTAAGTTTCAACCCTGTTTTCATTACACTGTTGAGTTCTCCCTGCCCTCAAATAATAGTCTTGGCAGGGTTTTAATAAGTAACATGCTTCAAGAAATAAATAACACAGGACAATGGCAGACCAGTCCTTTGTGTAATAATGCAGATTATATATGAAAGATTGGGTTGATTCCCAATCCACTGCCAGTGATAAAAGAATTTAGATGCAATCAACGGAATATGACACCCTTTCAGCGCTCACACGTGTTCTTTACCATCTCTACTGCTCCTGAACAGCAATGATCAGAAGTAACTCCCAATCCGTACTCCACATTCTGGTAAGGAGTACACATTCATCTCATAATTACAAATGTTATTTCTCCCTAGTCAGCACAGTGAGTGCATTTGAGGAAGCATGACGTGTTTATAGAAAGAGAGATTTCTGCCAAACCACATAAATACAGCAAAGCTGTTGTGTATCCAAACTTGTAAGGTTTTCTTTATTTCCTTTCCTTTTGCCCTAATGCCATTTTTTTCCTAGTTTTTCAATCTGAAATGTCAGCTTTTTCCCAGCTGATCAGGAAAACTGTAATAATTGCAATAACTTTTTGCACAACTATACAGATACTCCCTGTATGGGCTCCTCTAGCAAAATCTTGGTGCTTTGCAACTTCTCTGGATCTCAGATATCAAAAAGCAACTTCTACTGTTTCATGCTTAATATAATGAGTCCTAAAACTTGTAAGAACAAATCAACCAAACAAAGAAGTCACTAAAAGAAGAGCTTCTTTACTACCTTCTATTACATTTTACCTTATTTGGACTTGGATTTAAAACTTGAATGAAACTGGACAGACGCTTATTTTATCCCAGATGTATCCTACCCTGTAATTTAGAGTAATCGTTATTAGTTCAACAATCAAGGAAGATGCGAGTGCAACACAAATGTTATGACAGAATGAGACTAGAAGATGTTAATAACTACCTGAAAGAAAAATGGATCAGATGAGAAAGCAAATTAAAATCAAGGTAACTGTATTTGGTGCAGGCTATTAATAGCATCTACTGACATCCTGATGCCTAACAGGCTACTGTTACGACAAATTCACTCATCCATGTTCTCTCCCTAGTGATTCATCACATATTCTAAGATGATGGTTACTCAGTTTTTAAATCTTCTTCTGTTATGTCTACCATGACAAATCTCACTCTACAAACACACATTTTGAAAAAGTGCTTCCACAGTACCAACAACCAGTGTTATTCAAGCAAGACTTCAAGCTATGTACTGTAATAACACCCAGGTTTATTGCTTTAGCTCTCCCCTCCACTTTCAAATTTCAATAGTGGCCTCTGCAAACAAATTGCCTAAGGCATCAGAGGAACCTAGCTCTGACCTCCAGCAATAGCTTTTATATAATAGAGGGCTGTCTCCTGTTACTGTCTAAACATTCTAATGTGTAATTACAACAACTGGGCAAGATTCAAAGGAAGAGCTTAATGGACCATTAGAATCAAAGGCAACACATTAAACCTGCATTATTATTTTATATGACTTAGTAATCATGAATAAGGGCCTGGGAAATGAAAAGCCTCATTGTAGGAACGGAATTATCCCCACCTATCACAGATTAGAGGAAAACCTTCCCTAAACAAAGTATGCCGCAGTTTCATCATAGGAAAGTTTATTTTTCTTTCCTGTTAGACAAATTCTGCTGGCATTAAAAGAAAAACACTTATTTAGATGCACCACATCTGATATATGACTGAACAGTGATGAATAGTTACTACGAATATGATACAAGATTTTGCTTATTACCTTTAATTCTTCCAGTGACATAGAGAAAGCCATCCTCATCTAGTTTTCCTAAATCTCCAGAATGCAGCCACCCATCCTCATCAAACGCTTCTTTTGTTTTGTCTTCCATATTTAAATAACCCATGAAAACAGTCCTTCCCCAGAAACAGATTTCTCCATTGCCTTCTGTGTCTTCATTCACCAATTTCACTCTGCAGCCAGGTACTGGTTTGCCACAGCTATTGGGAAAGAGCAGCAACACACACAGGGAACACAGCAATACTAAATTTAATATCGGCAGGACATCTACAATACCAAATCCCTGAACCTACCAATGTATTAGTGTCAGTTTTCAGTTGTGTATCTTGCCTTGTGCTTCCTGTTCCCCCCACACACACCCTGCGCTGTACCTTTAGGCATAAAAATACTTTTCTCTTTGAGGCCTCGTATCTGAAAGTTATCCTGCCATGGGCCAGGGCTATGCTACACGTCTGATTTAATAACTATGTCCTACATAAAATGCTTTAGATCACTTTCAGTGCTCTTGACTTGGCATGCTATGGAGGAAATGTGTTCAGTTTCTGACTTGAATGTTTTGTCTCCCAAACTCACAACAGACTGGCAATGCCTTGAGAGAAAGTAAGTGGTAAGATCATTGCTGAACTCAGCAAATACTTTTCTCATAATGAAATATAACACATAAAATTAACTATAAAATTACCTGTGCTGCCTGTAATTATATGGCCCAGACAGGCAATGTGGGCCTGTGGTTTCACTCATTCCATAGGCCTCATATAAGGTGATGTTCAGACCCAAGAAAAAATACAGTGTTTCTGTATTGAGTGGAGCAGCACCACAAAAGTGCTTCTGACAGCAAGAAAAACCCAGAGCGTTGCGTATTTTAGCAAGCACCAAGTAGTCTGCTAACCTTGTCCAAAACTGCTTTAGGTCACTGCTGAGTACAAAACACAAAAGAGGAAGAGATAGTAGTAAGTCAGATGAACCAACAGAATTTCCATAACAAAATCAGATGCAAGTTTTGTTTAGAGATATATTTGCCTTTTGGTTTTGTGTGTTGTCAGAAGTCACATCAATAAGAACAGGAAACTTATTTCTCCTTGTTTCATTTATTTAGTGTCTTTCATTGCAAGTGAACTCCAACTCCTAAGGTGTCAGAATACTGCAAATTGAAAAAGAGGCTACAAAAATGTACTGCATAAGACAAAGTTCTGGTATTCCTGATTTTTTTATCAGTTAAATGAACATTTGAGAAACACTAAAATCTGAAATTTACACAACTTATCTGAGCAGTTGGAAGATCAGACAAGGAAATCAGTACCAATGTGCAGTATCTTTGGAAATTCCATTTTCAGTAAGTAATTTCACACTTCATATTTCACATTTTAAGAACTTTGGAACTGTGAATTAAGTTAATATTTGAATTTATACAATATTCAGTATCTGTGTACTCTTATCCAGGAAAATACCTGTTATTCAGAACAGACTATTTAGAGCTCACAGAATTCAGGGGGTTGGGATAGTCCCTGAGTTTGTATCACGATGAGGTATCCTTGCTCCCGTGGTGCATACTCCAAATTGTCATGAGAGTTTATGTTTGGGCTGCCCTCAAAATGAGAATTTTCCCCTTCTCACACGGATCCTTCAAATTCATGCCCTTTCTTCATACCAGTAACTAGTACTTGCACAGTCACATGGTAGGCTGGACCTCTCCCAGCTGAAAACTAGCCAGTTCAACTCACAGAAGACACAGAGTTCAGGGAGGTGATAGTGGAAAAACATCCTTGGAGAAGATGGAGGGACCCATTTAACAGTCACTTGGGTTTATGATTAGGCTACTGTAATTGATAACTATATCCTCCCTCTTACATTATATTTGCAGTGTTGTTAGGCCAAATTTTACCTGTTTATATTTCGAGAGTCTCACTGAGGCTTGATATTTCTTTTAAGCAGACAGCTACTTCAGGGATGATGGAGATCTCACTCGTAATAATACTTACCTGCTTGAGCAGTTCAGGTTTCTCTCTAAGCTAACTGACATAGCCCATGACAGCATTTTCCTCTTCAGAAATCCTGACTGAGCAGAAGCATCCTTCAACTTCTCCATGACTTTCTCCCACACTCTGGGAACTCCCATGTGAGATGTTGGCCGCACTTCTTTTAGTGTGTTGATCAAGCTGCCCTGTTAAAATCATTTCAAAACGTTGCAAAAGGTCCACATAAGTGAAAAAGAGGTTTGGTGATACAGTCTGCATCTTGCAATAACAATATGTAGAACATCACTAAACATATAGGATATGAACAAGGACTGCTGAACCTATTTCAATCAGGTATACTCACTAACATGGATCTGCTCTTACACATCAGGGGAAGCATGTACTCCAAAAGGAAAAAACACAGGTGGTTTAGTTCCATCTGCCTCCCTTTCTCCCCCAAAAATCTTATACTTCTTCTGCATTAGAGGCACACTTCTGCCTTAATTAAAGCTTACAGACCTGGACTACCAGATATATATACATTCAGAATATTTTGAGTACAAATTGTTAAGTTAGCTGTTAAATTACGGAAAACACTGGAACTAAGATCTTCTCAGTCTCTGTTGTATCATTTATGCATTTATGAGCTTTTTGTGGGGGGAGGTAAGGGACCAGTTCCAGGTACACTCTTCTTATAGCAGTTTATGGACTCATAACTACAAAGAGACTCTTTTCTATGCAGTTTCGCCACATGGGTAAATGGAGTCCAGGGCACTGCATCTTGAGTCTAAAGGATTTTAGTTTTCCATAATTCTTAAAATAATGGACTCTCCATCTTCTGCACCTCTTCAAAAAACACATTTCCTCCTTTGGATGTTTTCTAAGATGAAAAAATGCAAGCTTAATCAGGTGCAATGCAAGGCAGATACCTTGAGAGCATCTGGCTCAGCAAAGTAAACTTGTTCTCCCCATTTGATTCCAGTCCACAGGTCATATATCTGTGCAGCTATGTGGCTGAGTGGAAGATAACTGACTATGGACTCTTGTTGGACCTCTGCAGGTTGCATATCTCCTGCTCTGCTGCAATGTGCTGATGTCCAAGTTATCTATTTAAATAAAAAATAAGCAAATTAGATTTGTTTTTTTCTTTTAACACAAACTAAGGATCCTTATGCTATGCCAACAAACCTATGACAAGTCTGCTTACAGAAATTGCCGAAGACACTTCAATCTTTAACAACATACCAGATGGCCATTCCTCTGGTGCCATCCAGCCAAAAGCAAGATGAACTCATCTAGTAGCAACAACAGCCTGCAGATAACAGAAGTAAATGCAGTCTTTCTGCTGCCTGACCTGCTGTGAACACTACCAACTCCCCAGGTCCTAGTGGTGCACTAAGTAAGGCAGCTTCAGCCTGGATGGACAAGAAAACTGATCAGCCCCTTCATTTGCAAGTCTCCTACTGTGCACGCTTTCTATCTAGCTGGCACTTTTCATCAGTGTATGTCTATATGTTTACCTGAAAGAGAACAATAAATACTCAGTGATCAGTGAGCTCACAGGACAGTTGAATATCTGCAAGAAGCTCATCACATTGTATTGATCACCACATGATTAGCAGCTGTATCCTGTTCCTCTGGAAGTCTCTGGGAGATTCACCACAGTGGTTCACAAGTGACATCCACACACACACCTCCCATAAGCAGAACTACATACGTGAATAATGGTTAAGATTCACTGCTTGACTTCTTAGTGAAACTGTGTTTCCCCCTTTTCTTCCCAGTTCTTTACGTCAGAAGATGCAGCCGAAGGATGATAAATACACGTATATTCATTAACAGAATACAGTATATGCAAGATCCACAAATATGTGTGATGGTAAGAGGAAAATAAATATATGCATATGCACAGCAGAAAAAGAGGAGATGGCTTTTTCAGAGGAGTCTAATCTAAACTAGGTAGGATAGGACACACAAAAAAAGTTACTCAGCACAGCAGGGAAAAGATATAAATTGTGCAATACCTGCTCTCACGGTACGTTTCAGCCAGTTGCTTTTCTTCAAAATAAATTTTAAGGTTAACATGAGAGTAGGTTTGGTCTAAAAAAAATAGCAATTCTCCAGAAAAGCTTTTAAGGAGCAGCATGCTGTCAGGACAGGCCACTCCAAATTTAGGTGGCAGCATTGGTCAAGGAGCTATTGGAGACTTAAACACGGTAGGCAGAATGGGATGTCTTTGAAACGTAGATATATTGATTGCTTATCCTCTTTATCCTCCAAAGCCTCACAGCATGCAGGCATGCTCACAGTAGATCTCTGTGGGTGCATATGACTGACTCAGCATTGGTTTTACAGATGGACAGTGGCAAACTTTTTTTGACTAAAGAAGGCAGCAGCAGTTACAGGCAAGGAGTGTTTTCCACTGTTGGTCAACATAAAAATAGCCTGTTTGTGATCATCAGCCAGAAATAGTTTGGCAGCTAACATGGAAATGACACCAGACTCCTTTGAGACAGAAGAGCATGGAATTTGCAATGTCAGATCAGTCTTTTTGTCTATTGACTACACTATGTTCTCCTTCCAGATATTACTGTGCTGATTCCCTACATTTGGGTGAATTGCTCACTATCTGTAGTAGTTTCTGCATTCTTCTAAGAGGAGAGGTGACAACTTAGGCCAGCCCTTTCACAGAGTAAGTGTTCAGAGAGGCTCTCTACCACTTCCCACTCCTGCTCAGCCACCTTAAGTAAAATAAATCAACTACAGTCCAGATCTTAGCTAGTAGACCTATGGAGAGCCATTTTTGCAGTTGGCTTTGCTGTTCTCCATCAGTAGGCAATTTACTATTCACAACAATACAGCTAAAGTGATTATGAGTACTTGAGTACTAGGACTTAAAATAAATAAATAAAATTTGCAAAAGTAGTCTGTCTCAGGCTCTTACAGCAGCTGGCTGATGCATACGATTTGTTTTAAGATGACAAAACATCATTGAAATGTTATGGCTATATATAAATTATTTGCAGAAGTAAAGTACTGTATCTCACAAACAACCCAGCAAGTAACAAAACGCATAGTCATAATCTACATTCGTATTTGTGAAGTGCTACTTAGAATGTAGTTTTATTCTTCACTGTGCTTAAACATAATCAAAATCAGATGACTCCATTTTGAATATTGCTTTGTAGTACACTACCCATGTTGCAAAACCAGGGAAATTTCAATGCTCTTCTATTATGCACCAGTCATTTAAAAAACAAACAAAAAAAAAACCACCAACAACAAAAAAACAGGAATAAGTATCCTCATACTTTGCTATTTTTATACTAAAGGAGGAGTTTAAATTACATACATTGTCATGACTCAACATGGCTCCTTTTGGCTTCCCAGTTGTTCCGGATGTATATATTAGTACACAGCATTGATTCGGCTTTTGGGAGTTAATAATATCATCCAAAGTAGCATCAGATATGTCATCTCCCAAGTCCAGAAACTCTTCCATCTAGAGCATGTAACAGAAAATAGAGGGTACTGTGAACCTCCTTGCAAGTGGAAAAGATGAGGCACCTTACCAGCCTAAAAAGAATGGCAGAAAAAGTTTAGTGCCTTACTCTGGACACATTTCCAAGACAAGTTTACTTCAGGTCTTGCCTATGTAAAGAACATAAGACTAGCGTATAACTTTATGTGGAAACGGCAAACAGACTGTCTGAAATTATGCTGCTACATGTCTTCCCAGTGCCTATGAAGGGAATGGTAGTTCCATTCCTCATCTAAGACAGATGTTACGTACAAGTCGTAGAGGATAAAATTCTGTTACTATCTTACACCTAGAAGGACTGTGATTCTTATTTAAAAGAATCTGGATCTACATTTTAAGAGCACACTTATGACATTCAACTTATAATTCACCGTTCTTGTACCTAACTATATAAAGCAAAAGAATGAAAGCTTCTGTGCAAAAGCATCATCATCTAGATGTGTGAGTGCTTGCCCAAATTCCCTGCTATTTAATAGCAAACAGAACATATAATGCTGGTCACAATCTCCATTCAGATTTGGCTCCATCTAGAATGAGCTAAGCTTTTCATGATGGTGGACTTTTGTGCAGCACAAATTGGTCCCAGAAAAATGCTGAGCCTGATCGTCTATATTTTATTGGTCGTCCTCAGATGCATCTACCACATGCACCTGATATCCTGCTGGGTATGCCACTGATTTCAATGCAATGAAAACTAGGGTAAATAAAAATTAGTCAATAACCCAAGAGTCAATTTCCCATTGAGATCCAATGATTCAACCAGTGCTACAAAACTGTATTATCCAAGAGCAAGATGCAGCACCTCTGTTCCACAATGATTTCTTGGAGATATATCTAGGACCACAGAGTAATGAAGAGGATGACGCAAAGGACAGCAGAGGTTAACACCTCCCCTTGTGCATGAGGGGGAGTTCATTCCTTCCTTCCTCTGCTCTTTGCTAGTGTGCTACTAAGGTTACAATAGCTAACCTCTGTGGCACCCAGACTTCCTTTCCTTGGGTGGCAACACTGTCCTAGCATTCTGCTAACCACCAGTGACAAGCTTCATACGTTCTTCCACCATATCATCTCTCTGGGAAGAGGGGGAGTACAAAGCACAGCTCCATAGCAAGAAAGGATTCGTCACATATTATCTCTGCCCACACAATACAGCCATATCTATTTCACCAGCTCCTGGAAAGCCTGGAGGTGTCAAGGGCGTAATTGTTTCTATGTGACTTATCATTTGCTCCTGTTTCCCTGACCTTACTGTCTTCTCATACCAGAATGCGTTAATCACTTGTGCATCTGTTGCCCAGGCTTTATTTACTGAACAGTACCTGCAATAGCGAGTGTTCCCTGTTCGGGAGTATGAAAGGTACAAACAGCCACACACATTACTGACTGCATTTGGCTTCTGGTAACACGCGCTGATAAGAGAACTAAAGCTTGGCCCCTACTGCAGCAACTGCTCATTACATCTCTGCTGTCAACTTGTAACATAAATGTCTTTCATCATATGCCATGTGGTTTGGGTGCCCTGCTTTCCATCCAAGTTATAAAACCATTTCTGCCTTTGGTGATTTGATCTCCAACTTTTCCTTTACACAATATAAACTAAGGCAACTGTCAAGACTTTCTCAAAGCTACCCTTCTCCATTGAGAAAACATGTCTGACCTGGCACTTGAACAGGGCGGTTTTCTGATGTATCTTTCAGTAACAGAATAAACATGCATTACTTCTCTCTTCCCAAATTCTCAAGCATTTAGGCTTCAGCAACAGAATGCTGTTCCAGAATTAACTGCTAGCCTTATTCCTTTTACTATGAAATATAAGTAGCAAAAAAGTAACATTTTTATTATACTGGGATGTAAAGCATACTCCATACTGATATGTACAGTGTTGTAACACTGGTTACTGTTTATAAAGTTTATGAAATTCAACACAGCATAAGTATTGCTATGCTGTTCCCTCTTCATTAAGAGGTTTTTCAGACTGGAATCTGATAATCTGAAGCCAACTAAAAAGAAAGGTTTTGTAGTCTTATTACATTAATATTTTCAACATATTGAAAAAAACATTTTTACAAAAAACAAGTCCTAACATTTCTTAAGTGCTGGACTTCTACGACTCAAATTTCTGATCCTGCATTTGTCCTTTTTTCAGCTTTCTTTTTTACCGTGTGACCCGAAGATTCTGGACATGCTAAGAAAATGCGCTCTGCTTTGTGTAGCTTGTAATAATTTCTCTTCACCTGTTGCCTGACACCAGAAATATTTGGTGCAAACATGATGCAACTATCATCAGTAGAAGTACAGACATTTTCATGTCCTTGGATCCAGTGTAACCACCCACAATGCAGCTTTCGCTACAGCCAGTGTACAACTTATTTTTAATGGTTTGAGAGTACATATTCCGACCTGAAGCCTACAGGTGTTTTGTTAATCCAGTTAAAGAAAAAAAAAAAAGAAAAAAAAACATTACAACAAAAGACAGTCAAGCAAGGTAACTAATTTTAAATGTCAAGCATCAAAAACCAAGTTACACTTAAATTCAATAGAACGCGCTCATGAAGCTTGTGAATGCTTTTGCTGGAAGACAGCAATGCATTCTGAATGGCAGACATTCCACAGATCAAACATAGTAGAAATTCATTAAATAAATAATACCCTAATAATTGTAACTCTGTTCTAGCATTTCACATACCGTATACAGATTTGGACATCTCTCTGGAATGGAGTCCTTGTACAGCACAACTGCTTTCAAGTGTGGCAAACGATTCCAGATCTGTTAGGTTTTTTAAAAACAAATTTATAATTTGTTATTCGTATCTTGTGTTTTTCCCCACTGAAGTACTGCCAAAACTGTAATTGGGTCGACAGTCAGAAGAAAGCTCCTGTTTCCCTCCTCCCTCAAGTATTCTCCCCTAAACTCACAACCAACTGGCTCAAAAATAAAAGAGGGGGAGGAGGAGATGCTACACAGTCTGCTAATCTGCTAAGTCTGGTTTCAGCCAAAAGACTTAAATTACACCAAAAAGGTTCGTCAGTATCCTTTCTCTTATTGCATCAAAGGACATCAAAGGCCAACCGTGTCCTGGGGTGCATCAAGCACGGCATCGCTAGTAGGTCGAGGGAGGTGATTGTCCCGCTCTACTCTGCGCTGGTGCGGCCTCACCTCGAGTACTGTGTGCAGTTCTGGGCACCACAGTATAAAAAGGACATGAAACTGTTGGAGAGTGTCCAGAGGAGGGCTACGAAGATGGTGAAAGGCCTGGAGGGGAAGACGTACGAGGAACGGCTGAGGGCACTGGGCCTGTTCAGCCTGGAGAAGAGGAGGCTGAGGGGAGACCTCATCACAGTCTACAACTTCCTCGTAAGGGGGTGTCGAGAGGCAGGAGACCTTTTCTCCATTAACACCAGTGACAGGACCCGCGGGAACGGGGTTAAGCTGAGGCAGGGGAAGTTTAGGCTTGACATCAGGAGGAAGTTCTTCACAGAGAGAGTGGTCGCACACTGGAACAGGCTCCCCAGGGAAGTGGTCACTGCACCAAGCCTGACTGAATTTAAGAAGAGATTGGACTGTGCACTTAGTCACATGGTTTGAACTTTTGGGTAGACCTGTGCGGTGTCAAGAGTTGGACTTGATGATCCTTAAGGGTCCCTTCCAACTCAGGATATTCTATGATTCTATGATTCTATGACATATCAAGGAACAGTCAAGCTCAAGCTGAAAGTTGACCATAGGTCCTGTGGTTCCCAATAAAGATAGAAGAAACCATCCCCAATAAAAACTGTTAAACTGCTAAAAATAAATAAATAAAATGTTTTATCTTCCTAAAAGAGAAGAAAAAAAAGGGAAGCAATTTGCATATTTTAAGGATAAATAAAAATATAAAGCTGCAGGCTTACAGTCTTTCTCTGCTTTGGATGGCCTTCAGAGAGCATTAATTTCATTCAACTTTGTGAGACCCAGTGGCTCATATATATCTTTGACTTTATCACAGAACTGAACTGATCAGTCTGTGCTTTTACAAATGGAGTGGCCTGGCGATAGCCACTATGCATATATCATTAGAAGTATAACAAGTTATACTTTTTTTTTTTTCTGAAAGAAGCAAAGACTGAAATAATAGCTCCAAAAAACCCTCAGATGGATACAGCAGTGATTGCCACAGCTGTTTTTTCCTATTTCTAGAAAGAAACATGTATGAACCAAACCTCTTGAGCTCTACAATTCCTATTCTTCTATGTTGATGACAGCATAGCCTGGTATTTGGTCAATTAATTTTTGAGCCACTTCATACCTGCATTATCTTGTCCAGTTGTTTCCGATTTTCCACAACCATGATGTTGGTTTTGCTATCATAAGCAATGTAGTGGCAGGCCTCTGGTGAATTGGTTGTATATATTCCTGTGACAATTCCTCTATATCCAAAATTATATATTAGAACATATATTTATATACACACATACATGCATTTAACATCCAGAAAGAGTAAGAGATCACATGAAAGATGAAAATATGAGGATGTGGAGGTACACATCAGCACAGCTATCATGTTTGTTTCAAGTATTCAGATATACTTGGATGATATATGCAAAATAAATCCCTGAACTCTATGCAGTAGGAGATGCTGTAGGCTAGGATTCATTATTTTAGCCTACTTGAGGCTACAGGGGAGTTAGCTCAATAAGTGGTAAAACAAAACAGAACAAAAAACACCATGTGCTCTTTTTGTTCAAGCTGCACACAGATACCAGTTTGAATTTCACTGGCAGAGAAACAGACTAAGAGGTCAAATCCAAATTGTATTAACACGTATCAGGACAGAAGGAATCAGGCTAGCGAGTATTTTATCTGTCACTTCATTCACTTGAAGATATCGTGTATCACTGACATAAAACTGGGACTGTCCTCTGTATCCTACATCTTCCAGTAAGAGAAGATATGTGACTGTCACAATTAAGTCCATAGCAAACAGGTTCAATTTATGAGTGTCCGGACTATTCCAGATACACTCAAAGCTATGAGACTCCAGTAGGTTGCTGAATAGGCTAATCAGCTGCAGCACAACTTCCAGGATGTGACACCAAATAACAATTTGCTACATTTCTAAACCTCACACAACTGAAACCTTGAAATCCCTACACAAAAGGGAAGCAAATCCTACCCAGCAAAAACAGCTCCAACAGCTGAGATGAACCATTCCGGAGAATTAAATCCAAGGATTGCTACGCTGTGGAATCGTTCAAGACCAAGCTAAAAAGTAATAAGGATGAAGTTATACAATATAGGCATGTTGGAGAGAAACATACAGCACAATTTTTATTTTTTGTCTTAAGACCTCATGATGAACTTTGTACCTATGCCTGAATGAAACAGTGGCATTTACCTGCAACGATGGAAATATTATCTCTTTGACTGAAAACAATTTTAATTATCATTTATTTATTTATTTATTTGAGGAGACAAAGGGAGAAAAGGGAATTGGTTGTGTTTTCTGTACCTACCTTCAAGAAGCTCTTGGCTGCTTTCCTGGAAAAGCAATAATACTCTGAAAAAGTTATCTTCTCCCACTTTCCATTCTTTCTGCTTGCCAAAGCATTAAGAGATCCGTATTTTTCTAGGCTCTCCTTGAACATCTGATGAACTGTTATGGGAGTCTGCGGACATGTGTTATCTATTCTCAGTCTGACTCTGCCATCAGCAAAGGAAGTCCACAAAGTCTCTGGAAAATAAAGCATTATGAGGGTATTCTCCTAGTGAAAAATACTGTGTGACTATACCAAAAGATAAGAGGACTGAACATAATTCCATCGATTCCCATCTTTTGAGAAAAGGGCTTTCCAGTTTTATAACTTTAATGAATATTCTATGTAGACAGAAAACTATTTCTTATACTTTGTTCTGTGTCTTGAATAGAAGTGCTAACATCATTCAGAATTATGCTGATCTTCCATGGTACAGGCACACCACCAATTTGTGAAGACTGTTCATGCTCAGCACAGCACAATCCACTATCCCTTGAGCTAATGGAGCAGCTCTTGAAGCAGAAGGCTATGTGGCAATCTGAAATCCCTGTTCCTGCCCAGCATCCCAGCTTCTTTTGCTCATCCTAGCCCTTTCTTCCCCTCTGTTCTACCCAGCTGTTCTGCTCTATCCTGCCCCTACCCCCCCCCCCCCCCCCCCCCCCCCACTGCTTTCTACAGTTTTTTTTCCTGTGGTCATCTGCCCTATGTTCTAGTATATTTATCTATGGATCTCCACTCACCCCTGTCTTGTCCCATTACCACATCAACTTTTGCCTTCTGCTCTTGCCTTTCTCATGCTAACCATCTTTCCACCATTCACTTAAAAAAATAAAAATATTTTCTACCCATTGCTGACAGGACACAAACAGGGAACACCACCAAAGTCTTTGCTGCCAAGGACTGTAGGTGTCCCTGGCATTCACAACAAATGGCTGCCTCAAAGATCCTGCTTAGCTATTGCTGACCCCGCAAGAAGCAGGCTTAATATCAATACGTTCTTTAGAGAACTTAGGGGTTAGTAAATTGGCAAAATTTACGTGTATTCTTCTTAAGAAAGACAAAAAGAATGCTCACAACCCCCCTGCCAAACAGCTAGTTCCCATCCTTCTGGATGAAACAGTACAAGAACAGTTTAAGAATATTTTTTTCCTTAGATTTACTTTCATAAATGAAGCTGGTTTGCTGCCAGCATTCAGTGAAACTATTTCTAAAGATTTCACTGCCCCCATGCTTTGTCTTAACACGTAGAAAGCATTTGGAAAAAAATACTTAACCTTTCTACCCCTTCCCAGGCAAGGAGATACTAACCCTGGTGCAGAAAGTAATTAGAAAAGTCAAAGCCATGATGCGCGTCAATCTGGGATTACTGTTCCTGACTCATATTATGCTGCATATGCAGCAACATATATGTTCCTGACCCATATTATGCTGCATTCGTGACTCACACCCTAACATTTGTTCTCTTGACCATCCTGACAAACAGAAAGTAATAATGACAGAAGTAAATACAAATAAAGCTGCTTAATCTCCATGTGCCTTAATTTTCTCATGTATAAATTGTATATAATGATTTCAAAATATAGGTGTGGAGCTTTACCAAATATTCTCACGTGTCTTAAGGTCAATGGATAAAGGGCACCACAAATCCAGGCAGCAGTAATGGAGGAGGTTAGGTAATGGACAAAGAGACTTCATTGAAGTGTAAACAGTGGCACCCAATAAACATTTAAGTGTGAGGGCAAAGCAGGTGTTTCTGCTTTTAACTCCAGTCCTGGTGTGAATAGGATGAAATGAAACCTGTCAGAGAAGGAAGCTACTGGTAAGCCAAGTGCTTATTTTCTGCACGCACACAAAGCCTGGGTGAAAAACCCTCTATGATGTTCTGGCTTCTAAACCAACGAAGATGGGAAGGATCACAGGTGTGAGTGGGCACAAAATCATACCATACAGAACTAAATTACAACATCTCAGTTTACCTCTTACAAAAAACTCTTCAAAGTCTCTTTCTCGCTCTCTCCAATGGAACTAAAAATATTAACAGTGTTCCTAGAATAACATTGCAAAAGTTGCTGAATCACAATATTTTCACTGCAGATGTTCAGCAGATAGTAGTTTCCAGACAGGAGAGCAAAAGATCACATCATTGCAATATCTATAAATGAAAACCAAAAGTGTACTTTGAAACAGGGAATCGTTTTGTTTTTATTTAAGCAAATTTTCCGGTGTCAAAAAGGCTTCTTTGACTCACACCAGAAAGCCTAAGAACAGAATCACTTTCACAGAGACTCAACGAGCCACCTTAATAATACAAAATATATACTGCAAAGGAATATAAACTTGAACACTCATTCAGTATCTGTATTTGCATGTATTTGCAGGTAAAGCTTAAATCTAAAAATAGTCCTTAAATCTAAACCTAAGCCAAAAATAATAATAATAATCTAAAGATTGCTCTCCCACGGAGTTTCTAAAAACAGCAGAAAATGAACAACATGCTCTTGTACGTACACAAAGGGATATTAAGCAGAGGGCTCGTTCTTCCCAGAAAGAGCCTGGGAAAGAATGCCTGGCTAAATACTGAATGAACTGATTATAAAGTGGGAAAAGCAAAATAGGTGCCCTGCCTCACTAGCAGCTGAAAGCTCAACTGCAATGCCCATGATAGAAATGAACTCATCACCTGAAACGAAGTGGAAATCAGAATAAAGATCCTTTAAATAAACTATGAGCATTGATGCATTATACATCTGTAGGTTTACATAGAACATAAAAAGAAATAAGACAGGATTCCACCTCAAAGTACTTAATGCCACTGATAGTTCTCTATATGCAAGCAGAGAGGAGTATTTGTTCCTTTCCTCTTTCTTCTAGTAACTCCTGCTATCTGCATTACACTCTGTACCCCAAAAGCTTCTTTATTCACTAACATATGACCTCAGCTCATGTCCTGCACATGAATTCAGTTAGTCAGAGATGGTGAGAAAATATCTGCTCCTAGAAAACCTATTTTATTAGATAAAACAAATGAGCACAGATTTTATTCAGATAGGTACTCACCTTTGAATATCTGAGCCCCTTCAAGTGTCCCTATCCCACCCCCTCAACTCCACCATTCTCCTCCAAGGCACAATTCCTTATCAGACTAATTTTTCCATGTACCATTGTCTTTGCAGCTGGAGGAAGAGGCAGCTCAGAGTTGCTGTATACAAAGCGTGTAACAGGATGATCATTTCTGCCTTTTGTCTGGGAAATTGTTCTAATTACATCTGATAAATTATTCTGAATTTTAAGCACACAGTGTTTCCAGTAAAATTAAAAAAAATCACTATGAAACTTTACAGGAAATAAAAACAGTTTAAAACTGTTTTCTATTTAAAAAGTACTTTGAAAGTTTTCAACTGATCTTTCGCAATTCAATCCTGGACTTGTGAACCATCTATAAGTGAATTCTAATTTATGAGTTCATTTGCTAATAAAATATTTCCTACCAAATTTGAAATAATACATAATATAAACATATCAGAATTTTTCTATTTTTGTAAGCCAATTATTTCTTTCCACTCTGTACGGCTGAACAGTTGCAAGATGGTAGAGGCTGTCTCTTCCAGACTAGATACCAAAAGACTGTTTTTAAATAGGCAAGCAAATAGCAAAATGATACACTTTTCTCACATGCATAGTATATCTGGCTGAAATGCCTGCACCTTTGGAATATATGACAGAATGTGTGCTATTAAAAAAAAAATAAATAAATTGCAACTAATCCTATAATTTAAAGCTAATACCTGAGACCTCCCCTCTGTTCACTACTTGTCTTTCAAGTACCCTGGTGACTGACTGCCAAAATACATTTTGGAATGTAAATGAAATCTCATGGAAGAACTCCAAGCTGTAGGAAATGCAAAAGAACCAAGGTCACCTTTCACACAGGGAAACAGGTAATAAAGGCTGATTGTGGAACAGCCCAGCTGCATGACCTCAGTTCAAATGGTTATGCCATGGATGTGCCTGAGAAGCAGAAACTAAAACAATAATTAAATTTCTGCTTGAAACTCTTTCAGTTTTAACTCACAGAACAGTATCTTGATTATATGCCACTTCCTGCAAAACATCACTCTGCTCTAATGACAAGAGAAGGTATTAGGCTCTTAGCTGGAGGCATTTTTTTTAATGGACAGTTGTCATCCCAGATTCCACAATTGTGATGCCATCACATTCTGCTGACAATAGAAATACATCATTCCTCCTCTCACCCATTACTGTTGTTAATTTTCTTCAACACGTCTTTGGCCCTGAAAAATAAACTTATTTTTAGCGAAAGCTGAAGTTGAATAGACAGAGACTGGAATAAGAGAGCTTGGCATCTGCACCAAATTTTCCCTTGTGCCAATGAACAGATTAAACAGAAAAATACAAAACTGAATTTCAAGTGAACCTGAACATATGAGCCAGAAAACATGCACAGTGATACTTTAAAAAAATAAAAATAAAAGAATACAGCAACAACCTTTCCCTGTTTCCTGTATATAGCTTAAACTCTTAAGCAGAAAAAACTGAATAAAATAGACAAAATATTTTTAAATTATCCAAAAACCACAGGAATGTTTTAGTTCATGGAAGCTTTTACCGTTTCCAGTGGACAAAAAGGGAACGTCTATGAATCATAATAAAATATATTGCTCTGCAGATGCAGGAAGCTGCTACCAATGTGGATCAGAGATGAGAGATATCCTTCAAAGAATGTTTTTACAAACTGACATGGAAGGAGTGATGCAGCAGAACAGACAACTACGTACAAAACAAGCTTTGTAACAATTGTGACACTTCTAAAACTGATGGTGATGTACCAAAACAAAGGTGTGTGCATAATCACAAGGAAACATCACTCCATAAACATTGCCCAGGCATGCAGAGATAGAAGGTCCAAAGTCAGATGGAGATGAAACTGGTAAGGGACGTGAAGAGCCACAAGGGCTTCTGCAAGTACATTGGAAGCCAAAGGGATACAATGGGCAACTTACTGACATAGGATGTGAGGAGGACTGACAGACTCAGTGCCACCTTTGTCTTGGTCTTTACTGACAAGGTTTTCTGAGCTCCTGTGCCCAGTGGCAACAGATAAGAAGTTCTACCTACCATAGCAGAGGAAATTCCAAGTAAAATCCTCTAATGCAGAATTCCGTGTTACACATGCAAAAACCTCCCTGGGCCCAAACGGGATTCTTCAGGCTCAGAGAGCTGGTATCATGCCATCCCTAGGCTGCTCCCATCATCTTTGAAAAAGCATGGCAATCAGGTGGGATCTCTAATGACAAGAAAAAGGCAAATGTCACATCCATCTTCACAAATAGGAAGAAAGAGTACTTGAGTAACAACAGGACAATCCGAATCACCCCAGACTGTGGGAAGGCTATAGAACAAACCCCCCTAGAAATCACTGTGAGGTATAAAATGGTTACTGAGACCAGCCAGAATGGATTTACCAAACCCAAATCAAGTCTGTCCAATCCAACTGCCTTCCACCATGAGATGACTCGCTCTGTAGGTGGGGAGAGGAGAGCTGTGGCAGGTCATTTACTTTAACAAGGTCTCCCACGGCATCCTTGAAGGCAAACTTGGAACGTTTGGACCAGATGGAGTTGGAGTAGCAGGTGAAGCAAAACCAGGCAGGATAATTAGTCTTGGAGAACAGCGGTCAACATTTCCAAGTCTAGCTAGCAGTCAATTACAAGTGGCATTCTTCAGGGGTTAGTCCTAGAAACAATATTGTTTTAATGACTGCATTGCCGTCTTGAGCAATGGAATGCTCCCTCACCAGCTTCAATGACGACACTCCACATGAAGAATTGGTCTGGCACAAACCTCAAAGCCCAACAATGGTAAATGTTAAGTCCTGTACATGGGCTAGGATAACCTCATGCAGCAGCACAGACTGGGTGCTGGCTGGCTCAGCAGAAAATTCCCTGTGGCTCCTGGTGGAAAACAAGCTATGTAAGAGTCAGTATTGTGTTCCTGAAAGGCTTGTTCCTGGGCTGCATTAGCAAGATAACAGCCAGCAGATCAAAGGAACTAATTATTTCCCCCTACTCAATACTCAATGAGGTTGCCTCTGGAGCAGTGTGCAGCTTTGGAAGTTCCAGTGCAAGAGATCCTGACAAACTGAAGGAAACCTAAAGGAGGACCTCTCAGATGTTCACAGGACTGGAGCACACCTCACACAAGAAGCCCTTGAAAGAGATGGGGTTCTTCAATCTAGAGAAGACCAAGAGTAAATATAACGACAGTTTGCTACAGACTGGAGGCAGGGCAGGTGGGCTATAGAGAAGGCAGATTCCTCTCAGAGACACACAGTGGAAGGACAAGAGGCAATGGACATGAGATGCAGCAAGGAAAATTCTTGCTAGATAAAGAAAAATAATTTCACAATGCAGGTGGCTAAGACCAAGAACAGTGTCTGAGCGACTCTGAGAGGAACCCTTGTCTTCAGAGGTTTTTAAAACTCTGCTGAATAAGGGCATGAGGTCATCTTTTAGCAGGAAGCTGGACTACCTGCCCTCCAGAGGTCTTTTCCAGAAAGTTATTTTGCAATTCCATCAGAATATAACCAGCATGCATGAGTTCTCATTTACTTTTACACTGGTTTATAACCAATATAATGCTTGCTGCCAAGAGTGAGGTTATTCTGGTTTTATACATGCACTATTACGAAAACCAAAGTGTGGCTTGGTTTCACAAGGATGAGCTTCTATAAGGTGGTGGAAAATAAATGGTAGAAAATTCCAAAAGCAACTTGAGGTCTTCATTAAACATATTTACATCTGAAATTGCAGAACTATCAATTATAAAAAGAGACAGTTCACAACTACAAAGCATCAGAATCTCCTTTTCACCTAACATACGAAGCAAACCCACTGCAGCTGAAGACTGATTCATCAACTTAGAAATGTACCTAAGCTCAAATAAAGGAACTGCTCAATTAAGATGAATGGGGCGTGACTTGTGATTGCAGAAAAATTATCATGGAACAGCTGGAGTGGCTTCTACCCTTTGTTGTTTGCCTCGCCTTTCTTCAGATGCCACAGGCACCTAATGTAGGAGTGGCTGAGGTGGCATGTACACTCCTTCCTGAGCACCGTGGTTTATAGACCAGAGTACTACGTAAACTGGAGCCAGTAGCAACCTCTGGGAGAGAAGCGGGACGGATAGCTGGTGACAGTAACCAGCGTCCCAGATATATTCTCTTAGAAAAATAGGTCAGAGCCTTCACAAGCACACAAGAAGGTACTCTGCAGAATCACAGCCTCAGCAATAATCTATGCACGCAGCGTGTCTCCAATAGCTCAATAAAACATGCTAAACATCTAAAAAGAGAAGGTAGTTGTCACCTTTACCCATACAAATTTCTCCCCTGCTTACTAAACAACAAAATGCAAATGGCTGGCAGTGCAATTCTTGGGAAAAAGAAAAAAGACAAGCAAAAAAAAAACAACAACCAAACAAAAAGCACTGTTGTGGATTAAGGAATTGCCTTTTTAACAGTATATATACACACGTATGTATACAAGTGCATATTCATATGTGTAAAGTCTGCAAATCAGATTCCTACATAAATTTGTTATTTCTTCAAGATCTGTTTGTAGTCACTACTCCATTTGTCTCCTAGTACAAATAACACCATATTTAAACAAGCACATTTAGATAGCAGTCTCAACAAGGCATCAGAGAGCTCCCTTGGGGCTGCAAATCTTCCAAAGCAGCTGCTTATATTCTGCTTGCAAACCTCCCTTAAGCTGCATGGTAGCAGAGCTCTTTTAATATAACACTGCACTTGGTTTAAACTTGCAACAGTGTGCATGTGCTACAATACAATGCAGAACTGACCCAAGGACAGGTACTCCTTCACAGCCCCCAGTTATTACAGCATGGCAAATTCTCGATAGCTACTAGCTGGTAAGCAGGCTGTAATGCCAAAGAACACCAGGATGGGGATGGCTTTGCTGGGGATCAGGCTACTTTTCACTTTTATATAACAATCATCTCAAATACAGACAAAAATCATGAGAAGCTACTGAATTCATGCAAGTTTACAGAAAACTCCTGAAAAGTTTCAGTTGCCTGATTCTTTTTTTTTGGTGGGTTGGGGAGCGGGGGGTTTGCTCTTCTTATCATAGCCCTGAAAAACAGACAGTTTGCTAAAACAGAACAAACGTTACATGTAAAAATTCTAAAAGGGGTTCCAAGTTTCAAAAATCACCTTTCGTGTGCTTACCTGCTGGCTCTTCTTGGGTCCCTTCTCTTGGGTCTCCTCTCTCATCTTGGGTGTCCTCAAAACAAGTCAGCAAATCTCTGCAGATAGGCTGTGTATCTGTAGATATTCTGAAAGGAGATATAACTATTAAAGATGTAACGCTTAAACCCACATACTAATATACCCAAAGGAAAATAAGAACACACCTGGCATACAGCTGCAAGGAGAAAATACACTGCAGAATTATGGTTTGTTGGTAAGATGCTCTATCAACACCAAAATGTTGTAAATATCTGGACTTTGGCTGCAACAGTTAAGGCTGGTGTTCTGCATAAATCATTTAAAGTTATTAGTACAGGGACAGCATGTTCCCAAATTCAACTACCAATTTAAAAGGGAATTTCCTATATAAAATTTTTATTTAACTAAAGTGTATGATTACAAAGGTAATATGTAAAAACCTCTACAAAACACACACAAAAGATTTGAGAGTAGAAGTCATTTTAGCATGCCAATTACAACAAAACGAGTTCAAGTTACACAGTGCTGACCAGCCAGAACTCAACAAAGCATACTCCTGTGCAACTCCATTAGCATGAGGGTTTTTTGAATGACAGTACTTCCTGACAGGCTGGGATTTAATGGTGAGGTACCATCCTATCAAATAAGACCCTGTCAGCTGCCTGAAGTCAAGAGACCAGCCCGCCCCTGAGGCAAAGGCACAGCAGGCTCAGGCTGGCTGGCCCAGAGCCTGGCGCAGATCCCAGAGCAGCTCCAAGTGCCTGCAGCTACCGCCCTGTGCTACACCAACTGACTGCTAGAGCATACTGAAGCTCCTCTCACGTATCAGGTGAACCAACAACCGAAATCAAGAGTCTGAACATTCCCTGTAGTGGATTAACAAAGGGAAAAATTCCATTCGTTGTTTCCAAGACCGAATCAGCTCCAGTCATTTCTGTCTTTGCAAACCAGCAGAAGTAATGCATGTGCAACAGGGTACGAGCACAGCAGTGACTGAAGTAACTGACAGACCTCCCGAGCCCTTGCTGTGGGTAAGGATTCTGCAAAATAAAGGCAACCAATCTGAGCTTGCTGGCAGAGCAGTTAGCCTACGGAGAAAAAAAAACAAAACAACAACAACAAAAAAAACCTTTGAACAAATCCAGTGAATACAGCACTGTTTCTTCTTGGAAACAAAGAAATTTAATGGAAGAGCTAAACCTCCCCACTCTGATCATTATGAAATGGCAGTCCTCATGTGCTTAATGTTATACATTAGGAAAAACTGTTATTAGTATGATACTGAGTGTCTGATTAATGACAGTCCATGTTGTGACACTAATTTCTTCCTTTTTTTCTTTTTAAAACTTCAAGAAACTTTGGAAGCACTTCCACAAGCTCTACTTTTTTTGCCCTGATACTTGGAATTTCTGCATACATCTCACATCCTAGGTCAAATACAGTCAGCTCATTTCCTGTGCTTAACCTTCTCTCCTGATGAAAATACTAAGAATAAAACCTAAAAGAATGAATAAAGTCAACATTTAATATGATAATGAACTGATGATTTCTATGGAGAGCAAAAGTAATTCTTACTTTAACACACCTCACAAAATACACACATTGTCCTATACAATTTGGTTAGAATCTTTTCTCCCGTATTTCAAAATGAGGAACTAGTTCAACATATTTTGGCCTTAATTCTGCAGAGTGCTTCCTTAGATAAAAAACTGTACCAATGAAATCTGAACTTTGTTACACAGCAGTCAAATTATCATGAAATTTAAGGGGAAGTTGTTAAACTCTATGTGTAGTGGCAAACAAACAGAAAGCTCTTATTCTTTTTGTATTCTTTTGTATATTTTATCACAATTGCTCAACTTCTGTAGCCTTCTCATTGTTAGATTTTTACCAGTGAGCATTAGGGTTTTTTTGTTTGTTTGTTTTAAAGTCAGCTTTCTATAAACTTGCAAAAATATGAGCAGTTGATCAAATGATAAAAGTCTGTGTATATTGTTGATATATTATTCAGTACAAGTTACTTTTTTAGGCTTCAGGATATTTAGTCACAACCCCTTAAATATATACAGAAAGTCAAAATACTTTAAGTCTGGAAATCACATTCACAACTGGTAACAAGGAAGGTTTGAACAAACAGGTTTTTTTGCAGTTTAAACAGTCAGTAGTTTGGGCTACGTTTCCATCCAGAATCCACTACTGCTGTCAGGATTTAAGATGATGCCACCATCTCTTCCTCCCTTTCCTGGTATTTCTAATGCAGAAGCTTCTCCCATTGCACAGCTGCTCAGCTCTCATCTCATTCCTGAATCATGTTGTACTACATGGATGGCGTCACCATACAGTGAAAACATTTTTATTAATAAATTTTGTTCTCAGGGAGATTCTTTGTTATTTTAGGGAGAAGATTGTGCAAATCCCCATTTGCGCAAGTATTTATTTCTCAAACACACTTTTGTTGCCTTATGCTTTCCCAATTATTAAAAATTAATCTTATTTTAAAACATGCAAATGAGACTGAACTGGAAAACATGCATTTTTTTCTAAGGCAGAAACCTCTTCATAAATTTCATTTTCACCTTTCATTGCTTGCTTCTTCTGAGGATGACTTGTAAATTCTTATAGTTTGGTTGTTTAATTTAAACAGTAATAAAGCAGGTGAAAAAAAAATCTTTCTTCCAATTAGTCTGTGACCAGTGTTATGAAATATTTGTCTGTTTTAACAATTGGACTTTTTTTTTTTTTTTTTTGCCCCCTAAGCTTTTGTTGCATGGGCAACCTAGCTATATATAGCAGGGCAACCTAGCTATATATAATACACCAGCTTTAATCTACATTGGAGCTGTTTTTGGCAGTATGTTTCGGGTCTGCATCTGCACTTTCCAAAGTACTTTTCATGGGGTGTTAGGCATTTTCAACAGGTCACTTGGCCATTTTAAGTTAAGATGGAATCATTAAGTAATCACTTGACAATTCTTTTGGCAGCAAAAAGCAATGGGCCAAATTACCTCTGGGTATCTCTGAAAACTTGAATAATCCTGGCATTTTGCCCAGAAACTTCAGCCACTAGCCATCACCATCTGGATCCCATTCATGAGTAATCCTTTCCCGATTTCCCATGCGTCTTGCAAGTGCTGACTCCAATATTTTAAAACAGAACTCTGGGGAGAGGATGTGGGAGGGAGCACAGGACAATAAATTTAGAATCATGAATCTGTCAGAGATCTAGACAAAGACTGTGAAATTACTCAGATTCAAATCTGAGTCACACAACATAACTTGGCCCCCAGGTTTGATAGCTCATCAGATAAATCAAATTATGTGAGCAACACAAACAGCTGAGTAGCAAATACTACATCTCCTGACTGAGAAGCTATTAATTATTTCCTAAAACACTTTTAAATGGTTTCTCATCTTCTATTGCATCAAGAAAAACAGACAGTAATGGCACACAATACTAATTTTGTAAATCCTAATTTTGTATCACATGCAAAATTGTTCCTATGTTAAGGAGCAAAGTAAGGAGAGTCAGAAGATGTCCTTGTGGTCCTTTACAGAGGCACTGCTGTCTATTATGAGTGGTCTTATTTACCAATTACTCCTCTTTTTAAATTAGGGAAATATTATAATACATTCCTTATTTGTTCTATTTAAAATTTCCCCTTCTCCTTGAAGAATGGGTTACATTCGGGTTTTAATTAGTTTCATGTCCTTATGAGACTTAAAAAGGGGGCAGCCCAGATATGTGCCACTCTTGCAAAAAGGCTCAGCTGATTAAACAATCAGCTTTCTTCTCAGAGTGCACAAGAAAACCACCTTTCTCAAGTTACTAATATAACTTCTTCCCACACAAAGGTATCTTTAAGAGCAACACAAAAGTTTAATAAAGAACAACGAAGATAAGAGCTGAGACCTGTTTTGCCATATGCCAGACTTGACACACACCTTCTAGTAAAGCCTATCTTTGTTTGCAAAAATAAAACTTCTTTTTATCTTTTGTATGACTAATTTCCCTCCAAAAAAAAAAAAAGAAACAAAACAGGCCATTTATTTTGGCAAGCAGACTAGTTCTACAGATAGCTGAGAATTGTGTGGGTGAATAGGAAGGAATACATCAGCCTTTTTACTCTGTTCTACCCTACCCAGCAAAATCCCCCACCTGAGCCTGAAATCTTCCAGTAGCTGCTTCTGTACAGCAATCTGTAGGGATTAAGGCAAAGTTAGGTCATGCAGAACTCATTATTTCCTCTCTTTCTCATTTTTGAGGTCATGCTGATTAAGTTTCAGACTAACCGAAGGTCTTTTTATCTCTGCACATTTTTGCTAGAATCTTATATTTTTGTCTAGTTTTCTCTACCTGAAATCCTACTGCCAGCATGAAAAAAGAAACTTTGCCAAACTTCAAACCACACCAGGGGAACACCACCACTTAGCAGGACAACAAATATGCACCAACTTCTTCAAAAACAAGAAAGCATTTAAGCAAAGGAAACTGAACACATCAAAAGCATTCAGAGTTCTGGTCTGACATTCTTTCAATAGAAATTCAGAAACAAACCATATGCCAAACATTTTTTATTGAAATGAAGTAATACATAAGACACTTAAACTTCCTGTTTGCAATGGTTGAAAACCACTATATATTTTAGAATTCTTGCAGCAGTTTTTTTAAATAATGGAAACCCAGAACACCTTCTTTATTTAAGCACGTCACAAGTAGAACCATGCTTGGACTAAAACAGAGGCATTGTTACTAATTTACAAAAATCCTACCTTCCTCAGGTCAGTGTGTACATATATCTACACCAATCCCAAATCAAACTGTTTCATGGGTTTGGTGCAGATTTAAGAATGTCAATCTTGTGTTAAATATTTTACTACTGCAAAAGAAATATATATATATATTATCAAAAGCTTTCCAAGATTTCTTCAATTTTTTTCTTTTCCATAAAGTCTTTTTCCACAGTTTACTCCTGAGTGTGCTTATCTGGGATTACAAAGCCCTGAATAGAAGAAACCATTATGATAAAATGGACCCCGGCCATCTGTTTACCTGAGAGGATCAAGCAAATCTTTCAAGCAATGTAACATGTAAGTTCTTATCTAAGTAAAAGTGAAGTTAAATCTAACTTAACAGAAAGAAGTCTACCTAATACGATAGTTCAGTACATGGGAATCAATAATTAGTACTCAGTGATACTGACAAACTTACAATAAGAAGCTAAAATATTTCCTTTGAGATTTGTTCATCTATTCTGAAAATCTTGGGCATTTTGAAAAACTCTAAATAGAGATGGGGAGATTTTCTCACAGGAAATATGATTACAGCAATGGAGTAACAGGAAAAGGGAAATGTTTTTTCCCTTTTGTGTTGGCTACCTAGGACAAAAAGAAGAGAGCAGCCGATAGGGTTGTCTTTCATGTAAAAATGTAATATCAACTCTGAAGTAAACTCTTTTAAAAGCAAGTTCCCCACTCCCTGCTCAAAGAGATGGGATACATTTTAAGGTATCCCATGATTTAAGTTCAGTTGCCTTTGATGGAAAGATGATGCTCAACCACAAAGGCAAATTACGACCTAAGGTTTATTCCCTCAAATTTAGCAGGGAAGAGAGCTCTACATTCATAGCTGCAGCAGGGTATTTTTGAAGGTCCATTCAAAGTACATAGTATGAATGGTAGTATGTGCAGAGCAAACAGTACCGAACTTTTAGTCTTTGTTGCTGCTCTATTCATTGGAGACACATGAAGGGATGGTTCAGGAACATGACCACTCTTTTCTTTAAGACTATCAGAATTTTGCTATTTTATGGTATTTAAGAATGTATGTAATCTTACCACATGGTTGGAAAGCCATTAATCATTCAATTTACTGCAGTATAAGAGTCTAGTATCTTACCAGCATTTTCAGCTAGCATTCCCTGTCTTTACTAAGCTGTGAGCAACCGAGCCACAGGAACTCAATGTACCTCTTGTTGGAACTGCTATACACAAACCTCTGCTGAGCCCATTTCTGGGACTCTGCGCTATAAAATGAACACTACACAATTAGATATAGGCAAATAGGATACAAGCAACGTAGTTCATACTGAGTGAAACAGTTAGGATTAATGCCAAACTAGAAGTTAGCATAGGAGAGTAAATCCATTTAGAATCTTCATTACAATTTTCTCTCATTTTAGCCTCAAAAGATACTTCTTATTCGGAATCAGATTGAGTCACTATTAAGAAAGTAAGGTTCTTGTGGACCCACATGGTGGTAGAAGATGAATTTAAGTCGTGAAAAACTGGAAAATCAGTTCATCAATATAAATACGTAAACTACTTTACCCATTTTCATCTTGTGATTTTTTCGCAAGAGTCTCTCCACTGTTAGGCATGCTGACAAACCCTCTAAAGCTGGTGACAAATATGCTAAGAACTGTGAAGGTTGGGCATAAATAAGCCACTTGAACAACAGAAGAAACCAACACTAACTGGTTATTTGTTAGAAAAAAACAACACGTAATAAAGAGGAGGAGACTACAGCTACAAAAGCTGTTTCTTTCTGATTTTAGCATGCTTGAAATGTCGCAGTGCCTGTGAGCTGCTTACTGCTAAACTTTCTTTTTTATTCAGTTTTCTTTAATTATCCATGAGAGGAATTTTAATGAGCCTACAATGCTTTAAGATGCAAATCATTTCTTTTGCCAAGATTTTTAACAAATTAGTTCACAGAAGTTGAATCAATTCTGATTTTTATTACCTCTATTTTCAAAAAGGAACATTCAGCGAAGTTAATTTCTTAAAGAAAACACAGATTAATTACATTAGGAAATGCCTGCAAGTCAATTATACCAATGAAACCCAGTACTGCAACAGCCAAGCACCTCCTCCAGCATCACAGCTACCAGCACTTCATTCACTTCACCAAACGAGGCCTACCATATATTGTAGGAGTTTCTACACATGACTGAACCAATTAGTTCCCAGGATGTAATAAAGTCCAGTTTGTCCACTTAGGCTACTTCTCTACTAATAAATAAAAGCCAGGGAATAGCTCAAGCCACCCACTGTGAGGATCTTCCCTGCAACAGCTTTGGTCTGAGCCAACTGGTATTTCCCCACACAACTGCCACAGACAGAGGGGTAACTTAAGCCACGGGCAGTTACTAGAAGACTGTGTTAATGGCAACCCTTCTCAAAGGAGAGAAGGATGCAAGCTGTGCCCTGCCATTTCCCTCAGAGCCGCAGAACATGCTCAAGAATGTTATTTACTGGTACAAAGCCACGTTGATTAGGAAAATGTAGGACTAGTATACTTTATAGATGCTTTATAGATTGATATTTTATTCCAGAGTATTTGCACCATATCCAAATGCCTAATTACTCATAGTGAAATTTGAAATTAAAGGAAAAGAAAGAAAGCTTCACAGTGGGATTTTAAGTGCCCTATTTTCACCACTCACAGAAAGTCACTTTGAAAATCCCTGAACACAGAACAGGGGATATTTCAACTGTAAAAAACACTTTACCTCACAGAGATATGTTTTGTTCTGTTTTTGATCAGGGCTGATTTAATTCCTTTGTTCTGGAATAATTCTCACTTTGCTCCAAGGACTGTTTTCAGAAAGCCCCTTGATATCTTACCTGAGCTTGCAACTAGCTTTCCAGAAGTACTTCAAAGAAAAAAAAAGAAAAAGAAAGAAAAAAAAAAAAAAAAAAACACAGATTTGAAACTCCGTTGCAAGAAGTCTCACTTTATCTTTTCTTCTGGTCATGTGAAATGTTTTCCTTGCTATGTTAGAGGAAGGAATCCAAATAGATGATCACATTACCTTGTATAACTTGTATCTTGGTGTTGAACAGCTAGTCTCATGGAAGAGAAATGGCTGTTTATGCTCCAAAACTTGTGCTTTCATTTAATAAACAGAAGAAAACATTTCTAAATAGAGTATATAGAGAAGAGATCTCTTCTATAACTTAATTTTAACTACAGAATTATGAATGTCATGCTGTAAGAAAAAATTCCACAATGAAATTGTCTTTGCTGTCCTAGTACAACGTTTTTCAGTACTCTTCAAATACATCTAGTAAATGAGGATAACTTATGTAAAGCTCAGTAAGGAATCTTGACCTTCAAACAATTTTTACATGCTGCAGTTTACACAATGCTGTTGTTAGCACAGTGTTTTCTTTGATGCCTGTATGCAACACGCATGAGATTGTGCTCAACTCACAGACTGAATTCTTGCAATGGGACAGGCTGCTTCTTCCAGCTGCAGGTGAAGCTTTCTGCGGATTGACAGGCTCACAAAGCTATGAAGGAAATGAAGAGGTGAATAAAGCTCATGTGTTGTTTATGTCCTTTGTTTTACAATCATGATTGGTACCTTCCAGGAATTAGTGTTAAGACACTGTCGCTGCAAACTTGTGCTGTCACAAGATCCCAAACAGAAATATTACACACGCCAAAACAAAGCCGTGCTGTTACCATGGCTCGTAACCAGCTCAACCACAGTGCAGAGATCAGCCGACAGGTGGGTGGAGTGCTTGGCACTCCATTCATATTTGGGATGGGGTGTTTCAGGTTTAATTCACACTGTTGCCATGGCAACATAAAGTTGTCCATTGCTGCGTGCTCTGTCATTTCTTCCCTAAGGCAAGCGTGTTTGTCTCACTACAAAACTTATGTTCATTTAAAACAAGTGGAGAAATATACTAATTCTGGATGCTCCTTGCTGTTTATCCCAGTTAGTTTAAGCAGGCCGTTGATTCATGCAGCTGAACAACTATGCGTGATTGGCTTTTTTTTTTTCTTGATTTCGTGACTGGTAAAAAAGCTTCTTAATGTAGAACAATGGTTTCTGGTAGAAGCATGATGCTAACCTGGTGGTCCTATTGTTATTTCAGACTTCCAGCACTGAGTCTAAAAACAACAACAAAAAACATAACCAGAAAAAAAGGTCTATAATACTTTTTCAGTTCCTACTTCAAAGGCTTGATGACATTAGAACAAAACTCTAAGCCCAAACAGTACTTTGGTTATGCTGCCAGTAACTCTTACTAGATAAATGTGTACTAAACCACTCCTGGAAGATCAACTAATTTAAGTTAGCTTGGACTAAGCAGTAGTTAAGAGTAGGTGGTTCCATAATGAAAAACCCTAGGCAAGCAACATCTTTCTAAACTCACGCATATGTCTTCTACCAATTCACTTCTAATGAACAAATTCTGATTAAAAATAAAATTAAAAAAGGACAACTTTTACCCTTAGATGAGTTTCCCTACACTTCCAGAACTGAAGAGAATTTATCTGCACTCAAATCAGCATCTTCTTTACCATGAGGGTTGTGAGGGACTGGCACAGGCTGCCCAGAGAAGCTGTGGCTGCCCCATCCCTGGCAGTGCCCAAGGCCAGGCTGGATGGGGTTGGGGGCGGCCTGGGCTGGTGGGAGGTGTCCTTGCCCATGGCACGGCAGTAGAATTAGATGATCTTTAAGGTCTCTTCCAACCCAAACCATTCTGTGATTCTACAGTCTCTAGGCTAAAATGAGGCATCTACTTCACAGACATTGGGCAGGAAAAACACAGTTTAACCCACAAAACACTTCGCTATCCACAAACATATCCAACTGCCATGTATTTGTATATCAAGAAATTTCCAGTAGCAATCTCTAAAAATGTTTTCTCTCATTGGCCATGCTACAGTGACAGGAATTTCACCTTACCTTTCTGAAAAATGCACTCTGCTTTTAAGGAACTGTTCCACAATCAGAAAAAAAACACCACACCACAGACCAGTTCCTGTAAAGCTGTTGGAGCATCTATACCCAAAGCATCAAAGTTTGCTTTCAACTACAGTTTGTACAGATGGAGGAAGAAAATTGTAAGAAAAAAGCAGTTGTGAATGCACACAAGGAAAGAGCTATTTCTGAGCACCTAGAGAGAAGAATGTGACCCATAAGGTCAAAACAACTGTTGGTTGGTGGACAAGCACATCTAGAAACAATTTTGCTGCTTCCTTCTGAGGAAAAGCCTGGTTTAGACTGCAAGCAATGTACAATCTCACAGTTACTCACAGGTGTTTATGTATCCAGTTTCAAATTGTATACAGGCCCAAAACACTCACAGCTGCACAGCCTTAACCAATTAAAATGGTACTATGGAAACAGGTCTCTCTTATTCACTTTGTATTACTATCACTTGAAGTTAATTACTTCAGATTGTCATATATTTTAATTAAAACTTGGCTCTGAAAAATCCTCTGAAGATGCTAATCACTCACTACAAACTGCCCTAACATCTTAAAACAATGCCATCATTTCCATTTTCTTACAGATATTAGTCTTTTACTTTTCACCAAGAACAAAAATGCTTTCCTAAGAGCTGATTTCTGCCCAAATTATCCTTTCAATATTTCATTCTGTGGAAAGAATTCCAGTACCACTTGAAGTCCACTACATGATACTGTTCTAAAACTTTCTGAAGCATATCTTAAGAAAGACTAAAAACTATAGGTTGAGTATGTTATTTAAAAGGTATTTTTCCTAATGCACTGTAGAAATCATGATATCTGTTTAGGTTTGGATACTGGAAAAATCCAGCTCAGCAGCAAGGAAGGTTGTTGTGATTCAGATTTCACCTTTGTGAGGGACAGCTGAAGCTCCCTTTATGCAAATGTCAGTGCCTTTGAAAACACAACTCCCAAGCACCCAGATTTACCTTTTTTGTTTGTTTGTTTTTAGGTTATTCTTGGAACATCTTTACAAAAAGTCAAGGGTGCTCAAAGAAAGCCCTGCTGCAGACTGGACTCTGGGACGCCACTTCCAGCAACAGCTTAATTGTTTAGAAGGCACAGTTCACTACATATGGTGTGGCCAGGTAAGAGAAACAAACACAAACAGAGAGATTCTGTGAGTATTTCATAAAATGCATACTTCTTACAACCTATAAAGATGATGGATGTTCCAAAAGTCAGGATGGAGGGAATGTTTTGACTCATTTTGTGCTAACAGTGAGAATACCTATTTTAAAACCAAATACAGAGTCCCCTGGTGGTTAAATGAAACAGGCAGTAGGAGCTAATTATTCCCCAAGTCCCAGTCCAGTCCAGTCTTCTTGGAGAGAACAGAGCTTCTCTGCTTTTTTTTTTTTTTTTTTTTTTTTTACACCTAGACACAGACTTGGTAAGTAAGAAGTGACAAGGTGATTCATAGTGTTGCATGCAGCAGGAAAAGAAGGAAGGAAAAGGAGAGCAAGAGATCGGGTGTTCATCTGAGAAGCAGGTAAGCAACCGCTGGTGAGGAACAACCAGCTAGAGAAGCATTGTGCTCCCCTCAGGTACCGCAATCACTGTGGTTGTCAGAGTAGAGGAATGCAAACAATAGCGATGGACTGACACCACTTCCATTTACTCGAACCCCAAACACCAGCCCTTGCTACTTTCCCTGCTAATTCTTTGACTAAATAATGAGTTAGGTGTCCCAGCTGGCTCCAAAGATGGAGAAAACGAATGCTTGATAGTAACTATAACCTGATAGTTGATTAAAAGAACACAAAGCAAGAGGCCCAATGCTCTTCAGCAAAAACCCACAGCAGAGCAGCTTCTGGCAGGGTACTCACCAACAGCTGTGACTGTGAGCGCACTGACCAGAGCTCTGAGCTGCCCTGTCCTTACAGAGGGTTACATTTACGCACACAGGGGTTCCTGCCCCCCGCAGCGATGCACTGCCTGCCTCTTTGCAACTTGCTTCAAATTGACCTTTGAAATTCAATTTTTGGTGAATTCACGACGTGCTTGCAAAGCCTCTGGAGCATTCAGCTACTGCAAACCTGTTAACTGGTTTAACGTTACAGCCAACTTATCTTCAAGGTAAAAACCATTGAAGATTATTTTTTTTCCCCAAAAAATTAAATTCCCACCATACAATTTTTTTTCTGTAGTCATTTTTGGAAGTTTCTTTACTTGCTTGCCAGGGCAACATCACAATTTTACGATACAGATTTAGGTGCTTTGCTGTTACTAACCACGCACCCAGAGGACAGCAGTTACTGACGCTGACCCTGTGGCGCTGAACCGTTCCCTTGGTCACTGCTTGGATTTTTCCCTGTGGATTTTTCCCTGCTCCCCGCCCTCAGGAGCGCCTGCCCGTTACCAGGAGCGGGACACACGCCGAGCAGGCGGCGGCGGGGCCGGGCAGGGCCCCGTCACTCGGGCTCCGAGCCCGCCAGCCCTGACAGGAGCGGCCACGGGGCCGGGCGCTGAAGGGGCCGGGCCCAGCGCAGCCCCCCCGAGGCCCCGACGGGCGGTGGCGGCGGCTGAGGCCTGGCCCGGCCCCGCCCCGCCGGTTACCGGCGGTGACGTCACGCGCAGGGATTCTAGACCGTTCCAGGGCCGTGACGTCCGGCGGCGTCATTCCAGAAGATTCGGCCGGCGCCGCTATAAAAGGCACGGAAGAGGCGGGGCTCGCGCAGAGCCGGGCGGGCGGGCAGGTGGCGGGGCCGGGAGGCTGCGGCGCTGAGCGGGGCGGCAGCGGCGGGCCTGGGGCCGTGACGGGCGGTGAGCGCAGAGCAGAGCAGGGCACCATGGTGAAGGAGACGGAGTACTACGACATCCTGCAGGTGAAGCCCACCGCCTCCTCCGAGGAAATCAAGCGCGCCTACCGCAAGCTGGCGCTGAAGTACCACCCCGACAAGAACCCCAGCGAGGGCGAGCGGGTACGGAGCCGGGGCCGGGAGCGGGCCGGGGGGCGCGGCGGGGCTCGGGGCTGCCTGGGCCGGGCGGGCCCCGCGTGGCCGCCGCCTGCAGGCCTCGGGGCCCCTCCGCCGGGGGTGCGGGGCCGTGGGGCGGCCTCCAGGTGGCGGCTCCTGGGGCTGGCGCGGAGCTGCCCGGCTCCCTGCCGCCCGGGGGAGCTCCTCTGCTCCAGCGCTGCCCCAGCACGACCACGGACGCAGCGCCCTTCCTGCGGCACCCGGGATGAATGAAGGGTGCGGGTGTGCAGAGTGGGTGAAGAGGCCTCGGCTTGGCAGCAGGCCTGGTGCTCGGCCGCGGCAGGAGGGCACGATGAGGAGGAGAAGGGGGTATCGAGGCTCCTTCCCCTGGGCACTGCTCTCACCATTCCTTACAGCTGCCAGGAGTTCACTCTTAGCAGTGATGCTTTTTGAAGCAGGTGAAGCTAGAAGGACTCCTGCTGCCTTAATGGTCATCGTGCTGTATTGGATGTTGTGAAGGTCAAAGCTGGATCCACCTGCCAGCACTACTGTGCTCGTTGGGGTTGCAGTGGATGGATTTGTGCTTACGAACAGCATGAGTTCCTCTAAAGAACCACAAATGCAGGTGGATAGGGTAACTACCCAGAGGAAGCCATTCCATTGGGCTGAGCCATGAGTGGACTGTTTACAGCACATCTGTTTTATTTAAAAAGAGAGACCCACTCAGCTTCCTACATTGTGTATGAGAATAAAGGAGCACCACAACTGGAGACCTATGGAAAACAAACTTGATTTATAGGTTTATTTACATAGAAATGGGTCTGATAATTAATACCCTAATGTAAGAAAGGAAACACAATAATTGTGCATGTAGTATACTAACTCACAAACCTAAACTAGTTAAATAGTAACATAGGCCAAGTTAACTTCCAATGCTTCTGTTTTTGGTCTGCAAGTTTACCTGGTCATAAGCAGATCATGTTGAAAATGAGCAAGCTGAACAAGCCATTTCAGCCCATTTTTCAATGCTATTTTCTATTACTATTTTAGTAATAAGATTTAGTAATAGAAGCCTTTGGATGGCTTTTTAAAGAACGTCACATCTGGATAAGGGTGATGTTTTGATTTGTATCCTAATTCGTTCCATTTGTAATTACACCAGTGCTTTGTCACTTAAATATTTGCTTAATTTTAGCTGAATATAGGAGCTCAGCAGCCATTAAAGATCCCTGTGTAGCTCTAGAATGACTAGTGCTGCTGTGGCCAGTGAGCATCCAGGGACCCCAAAGACTTAGGGGATAGCATCACATCCCTTCCTAAACAGGTTTGTTAGAGGTGTATGATGGCTGCAACCCATGAGCATCAAAGGGGCAGTTTGCATATGCCTGTAAGTTGGATGCGACTCCAGGTTTGTGTGTAAAATGCTGGTGGGTGGGAGGGAGAAGACGGCTATTTTTCCTGGACAAAAGTGTATTATTAGGCTCTATTGTTGAGGGAGTTTACTCTTGGAAAAAACAAACACTGCAAGAGTATTGTAGTGGCTCAATCTGAAGATTGAGTTGCACGTGAGAGGGTTACATTTCCTCTTGGTCATAGTTGTTCAGAGCTTCTTTTTTCTTTTTAGTTTAAACTCATATCCCAGGCATATGAAGTTCTGTCGGACCCAAAGAAAAGGGACCTCTATGACCAGGGTGGGGAGCAAGCTATTAAAGAAGGAGGCCTGAGTGGCGGCAGCTTCTCTTCACCCATGGACATCTTTGACATGTTCTTTGGTGGTGGAGGCCGAATGAATAGAGAGAGAAGAGGTACACAGTTCTAAACAAGTTCTAGAAATTCTAACCATGCACTTAAGCATAAAACAAGTGTGCTCTGGTACTGCTGTTCTGCTAAGTGCACGTAGTGTGGGTTTTATTAGTTGAATTGATAGATCACGTAATCTATGAATTTTAGTTAATCTAGTAGTAAGATTCTAATAAAATAGATAACATGATGTAGCCATAGCAATCTTATTACTTGTGCTTATTTTATTTTTGTTAAAATGGGTATGGGTAATTTTTAGGGGAGGGGGGAAGTACTTGTCAAGGTGGCTAGCAGATAAGTTTTAATTTATCTTCTTTCTAAATTTGTGCCTCACCTGCTCATATGCTTTGGGCAACTTGCTTCAAAGGACACCATCAACTTAAGTTAATGTTGAATCCCATGAAAAGATTTGGGAGAAATTATGTGGCACTAAGTACATACTGTTGCCAAAAGCACAATGATTTCTTCTTGTTCATTCCCAATGTCTGTTGGAAGAGCAAGTAGTAACTTGCTGCCATGTCTTTGAAATCATGCTATGAAGTGGCATGTAAATATATAGGTAGGCCTAACAGCAATTTCTAAATTGACTAGATCTGAAGCTGGTAGTGTCCTTGCATCTTTCTGTTTTGGTTAAGCTTATAAAATTATGGGGAGAAGGAGGGGTCGGGTGGCTTTAATGATGCTTTACTTAACTACAGCTCAACTTTGTTCTGACCTAAGTGGGTGCAGCTTAGTGGAAGCTGATGGAACTGCACATGCTTTTAAGGGGGCTGAGCTCTGTTCAAAGTCTGGAATTAACATTTCTTCAGTGAGACTGCATGTATGGACAAGTATAGAAGCCTTTAAATAAGCATTAGTCCTCCCAGTAGCTGGGAGGACTAATTTTTCTTTCTCTGTTTTTTCTTTCTTTTTAATTTTTCTTTCTCTGTTTTTCCAAGGCAAGAATGTTGTGCACCAGTTAGGTGTATCTCTTGAAGACTTATATAATGGTGTTACAAGGAAACTGGCACTGCAGAAGAATGTTATATGTGGGAAATGTGAAGGTAAAATAAGCAGTGGTTTCAAGCACCTCTTTTTCCAAGATTTTCTTGAATAACATAGTGGAGGGCTGGGAACGAAGTATGATTTTTTTAATATATTTTTCTCTTCCCCCCGCCCTGAATCAGGCTGCTTTATGTCAATCTTTATTCAAGAGTAAGGCCCTCTTCCTAGACAGTGGCGTTAACCTATTGCTCTAATGGCAGACTTGAAGTCTATAAATTGTCATCAAGAGCACCTTTATTACATACTTGAATCGGAAGCTTTAATCAACAGCTGTTTTGTTAAACTTTTTCTTGAATAATTGGCAGTAGAATTGTAGCTAGGGTTGTGCAACTCGTTTTACACCTCTTAAGCATCCATAATGCCTGATCTTCACTGAGGTAAATCTTAATGTAGCCTTGTATCTTAGTATGTTTTTACATTTTTACTGAACCAATTCTTACCAAGGCATTAATGGAAAATGTAGCTGTGGAAGGCTGTATGTTGATGATTCATTTCAAAACCAAGATAATGGGGGAAGGGGGGGGGAGAGAGCTGGTGGTGCAGGGACACTATTAAATGAGCTGTGAGTAGAGAAGTTGGCTTTCTTTTGTATGTTAAAACTCCTAACTTGTGGGACACGTTTGTCATGGAAACTAAATTCTAATTAAATTGGAATTGCATTACAGAACTACTTAAGTTGCCTAAAGGTTCTCTTGAAGTCAGTGAGTTGTAGCTTGACTATTGTAGAATAACTTTTTTTTTCCCCTGAGATCACCTTTAACTTCTTCTGTTAAAGGCTATGGTGGAAAGCGAGGGGCAGTAGAAAAGTGCCCTGTGTGTAAAGGAAGAGGAATGCAAGTTCTAGTTCAGCAGATTGGACCTGGCATGGTACAGCAAATCCAAACTGTGTGTCCAGAATGCAAAGGCCAAGGTGAAAGAATAAACCCAAAGGACAGGTGTGACAACTGCAATGGCTGTAAGGTTGTAAGAGAGAAAAAGATCATAGAAGTTCATGTTGATAAAGGTGAGAGACGTTTATTTGTTCTGCATCCCTAATCCCATTTTAATAATTCTGTTGAGAGTTCACTGCTTTTCTTCTGCAGGTATGAAAGATGGTCAGAAGATAGTATTTCATGGAGAAGGTGACCAAGAACCTGATCTGGAGCCTGGTGATGTTATAATTGTACTTGATCAAAAGGATCATGCTGTCTTTCAGAGGCGAGGGCATGACTTAATTACAAAAATGAGAATTCAACTCTCAGAGGCTTTATGTGGCTTCAAAAAGACTATTGATACTCTTGACAACAGAGTTCTTGTCATATCATCTAGGCCAGGTAGGTCTTCAGAATTCTGATGCCATGCAAACTGCTTGTCTTCTGGACTGTGCTAGAGCTGTTTCTTAATCAACTGTTGCAACAAATCTAAACTGTACTTTTGCAGTCGCAGAGTCAGGAGTGGCAAAACTATGAACTGAAACTCTGCATGCAGAATTACAGCTAGCACTGTCAAATGCTTCTTAGGAAGTTGCTACTTCATTTGCAGGATAGACAGGCCATGAGAGGCCAGAAACTTACATATTAATCTGTGAATTCAGCCTGGAGGCTGTTCTAAGAAAAGCTGATTTGCCTACAGTAGAGGAAATACTCAAGATGAACTTCTATTTGGTGTTTTGATCCCTTTGCTTTGTTTTAGTGTGTTTCAGTATGCGTGGTGTTCTGTAGATTGCTCTGTAACCTAAAGTTTATTTTTATTGGTTACGAAACTCCTGTCATGTAAGATTGCTTACAACTCCTGACCTTTGTGCAGGTGAAGTGGTAAAGCATGGTGACCTAAAGTGTATCTACAATGAAGGGATGCCTATCTACAAATCCCCAATGGACAAAGGCAGCTTAATTATACAATTTTTGGTAAGTTAACTACTTGCTTTTTATAGCAAAGAAATCTATTAGCATCAGGAGTAACTATTTGTTTAAAAAAAAATTGTAGGTCCAGTTCCCAGAGCACCACTGGCTTCCAAGGGAGAAACTCAATCTGCTGGAGGCTCTGCTTCCTCCACGAGAAGATGTTATGATTACAGATGAGATGGATCAGGTAGACCTTGAAGATTTTGACCCTAGTGAGCAAACCTACCGTAACAGTGGGGGAGAAGCATATGAAGAAGATGAAGAGGGTCCAAGAACAGGTGTACAATGTCAGACATCTTAAAGCAAGGTGGAATGGCTATCATCTAAAATGTAAATTTTCACAATGAAAACTGCATGGCTGTAATAGCCACTGCTTCTGGTTTTTGTGTTCAGCAAATTGAGTTGCTGCGCTGTCAGTATCACTTTTTTTGTAACTAATTTATATTGTGTTCTTGTCTTTATATATAAAGCAAACGTCACACAGCTGGGAACCAACTGAGTTGGTATACATTTTCTTGTGCTGTGAAGGTTCTCACTTTATTTCACCTATGCTATTTATATAAGACTGGCAATACTGCTAAGAAGTGGAGTGTCTTATGTAAATATTTTCATACTGGAAATTAATTTCATAGAATAAAACATAGCTGAAGTTACTTCTAATAAATAGAACTTCACATTTTTTTTCTCTTCGTGCTTTGTAAGCTAGTCTTCTTAAACATGTTTCTCTAAGTTCCTGCTCCTTTGTTCAACTAGTTCAGATGTCTTTGTGTATGCAGTCCATTAACCAGCTAACTGTATTTCAAGAGTATTTTATTCCTGCCCCACTACTTCATAATACTGTTCTCCTGTCTCTTCCTTTTCTACAGATGAGAGTAGGCTTTTTTCATCACCTTAACTCTGTTAAGTGTAACAAGAAAATTATGAAGTATTTCTCTCCTGTGTATACAGTGCTTGACTTCAGAATGATTTAACCAGAGGTACTTCCCCCCTCAAAAATGACTTTTTTCAGAAACTGATGCTCTTTATCTCAGGCTTTCCTAGAAGGTGTTGTGGCTGTACAACAGAAGGCTATGCCTTGCATATACTGTTGGTGCTTTGTACTGTGCCAAGATAGCAAAGTAAAATTCCATTTTATCTGTTTTTATAAAAGCAGACTTTGTACTGAAGTAGGGTTGAGAACAAGTAGTACCCATTAGTGAAATTAAACCATGATGAAGGTGCCACCTGTCACCATACAATGGCTGGAACAGGTGTTCAACTTAAATGACCCTATCCCACACAGAGGACCAACACTAAGATGAATGAAGGCTATCATAATCTCAGTCACTCTTCCTTTTCCTAAAATAAGCTTGTTCAAGCTGGTCAACAATTTCTAGCTCTAGTCTATTTATGTGGGAAAGCCAGGAAGCTAGATGAGATACCAGTGGTAGATTAACTGAGCAGTTACCTCACCCATGACTGTATATTTCCAAAAATACATTTTTCCAAGGATTAGTTACAAGTTACTTGCAACTATAGCTTTTATTTTAAAAAAGTAAAGCTTTCTTTCATGCTCAACAATAAAGATTGCATATAAATTTCTGATTTTCAGTGGGAAATCAGATCAGCATTACTAAAATGCTTTTTATAAAATAAACAAAAAAAAACAAAAAAACAGGATTGCAGTGTTAACCAAAGACATTTAAACAGGACAATCATAGATATGGATTTCTTTGTCATTTCCAACAGATACAATTTTGGACCCACTTCCATTGTATTTCACTCCCCAAACCTGCAAATAGGACATAGAGAAGATCATAAAGGGGAGGTACTGAGACAAAGCATTTATTTATCTTTGCAACAAATAATGTATATCAACTACAAGAAGCAAAAGAGGATTATTTAAGAACATCCTCTCAGAGCTGATACAATTACAATTCCTGCTTTAACAAGTGATAAGGCTCGTAAGGGGATGAGACCTCTAGCTGCCTGGTAAATTCTTGCTTTCCACTTCCATTGACTACAGATCATGCAGCCTTAAGATACTTGGAAAAATACCAAAGTGTACTTGCCCCAAGTAGCGTAAATCTGTCTTAACGTTATTCACTCTTGGCTCCCATCTTTTCCTGAGTGTATTTTGAAGTGCTTTTCATGCAGACTGAGAAGCAGTGTATGATAAAGAATGACCTAGTTTATCCTTGGGTTAATTGAGAGCCATTTACTTACCAATGCAAAAGCAAGAGAAGTTCAGGTCAGTCCTTTGGCTTGAGCTAAAAACTTATCAACCTGTAAATGACTCTCACTCATCCCTTTTATTAGGATAACATCAGGAAGAATGAAGTCCATCCAGCACATTAATACAAGATTACAAAATAGCTGTATCAACATGTTTTGGGGGAAATCTCATACGCCACTTTTCTATCTAAAAACCAGAGGGATCAAGTGTTTCAAGGGGCTGACATATCCCTGCCTTCCACAAGTCCATGTAATTACAACTAAAACAACACTAGAAATCCAGTTATGCTTGGTATCAAAATCCTCACAGATGTAGATAACTGAAAAAGGGGTTACCAGCAAAAAAGTATTGTGGAAGAAAGAGTCTAAATAAAATATGCAGGAATTTCCATTCTTAAGTCTTCTCTTAAACATTAAAATACAGCCTTGTTCTACTTAACACCTGGCATTTGGGGAAAAAATAAGCTGGTACCTAACCTCTTTACTCAATTATAGCTTTTCTTCAGCAAAAATAAAACAGAGTTTCAAGGATGGTTTGAAACATTTTTTAAAAATACCATCCGTTTAAATAACTCCTTCCCCCTACACCTGCACACACTCTGTAAGTGATAAAAATAAATAAGACCATGAAGATAAAAAATACAGTCTGATAAGAATCCATTTGGCCACTCAGGAGTGCCCTTGTTTGGACCTGTAAAACTGGGTTCCGTGAAGAGCTCAACCTATACCACTCTTGGAATATTAGATTGATATTAAGTGCCTAAACATAGCAGCTTTTAAGATTTCATTATAGTAAGCTGAAGTCCAGCTCCACTTTTAAGCACAAGCACACACAACTGCACAACTTAAGTTTTCCTGTTTACAGTGATTTAGGTAAAGTGATGGTAGACCAGACAATATTAAGCTCGTAACATACCTGATCTTGGTGGTCAGAGAAAGTGTGAACACAGGTTCTTGTTCCGGCATCCCAAACTTTTACACTTTTATCAGATGAACTGGAAAAATAATCAAAATTTAAGTTAATAGATTAACTAGTTTACTTCAGAGCTTAAAAGATAGGGATAAATTAACAAAGATTTGCATCTTCTACCAGGTCCAGTAACCTTTAAGATACATCACTGTTTCAGTATCTGCAGTATGAAAATGAGGACTCCTGTTTTAGTCAGAAAATTCTTTGAAAATTCTTTATCCAGAGATCAAGAAATGCTTATTACATATACCAGGTCTCCCAACTGTCTAAGCTGTTTTAAGTGGCAGTTCAACTCAATCAACACGTACTACATTAGGTTGTACTTGTTTTTTAACAGCAGCTTTTCAGATATTTAGAATCAAATTGCCCTTTTTTTTGTTAAAGTATTTTTCACTTGTAGGGAACTACACTGCAGTGAGATGACTTACACTATAAAATAGTATTGACTACAACTGCTATTACATCACAAATCGGCTTGAGTCTTTTATTGTTATGTTTGCTATTCCATTACAAATTTCACTGCAATTTGAACACATCTACTTTCTGATTAATCTCCATTTATAAATATAAAACTTTTTTTTTTTTTTAATAAGCGTAAGAGTTTAAAATCCTCATTACCTGGAAACAAAATGGGTATCATCAGGACAAAATGCTACATTTAATACCCAGGATCCATGACCACTTAATGTGCCAGCCAAGTTTGCATGCTGTCTGTAGAAAGAACAAATTTAGAACACAGAATTGTAAGATCAACATTTGGTTTGTGAATTCCAGGGAGAAAGCAACTAGAATATACTGTAATCAGTGCAGTCACGAATAGTTCAATGGAAGGATCACGGAAGGAGGACATTTTTTCAACCAAGCTGTCTTGTGTTGCAATAGGTTCTGGTTTTCCATTTCCAAACTTAAAACCAGGTCACTACAAAGATGCATAGGTGGACAAAACAGTTTGGCCTGGAAAACTTCTACAAAGAATGCACAGTAATGCAGGTATAGAGGAGGGAAGATGACTGAATCAGTGCCTTTTCCTTCCCAGGAAACTCCTCCAATTTTTGGCACAATGCAAGAGAAAAAAAAGTAAACAATGTCACTTCAGGTAGGTACAGATGTTTCTGATGTGTAAACACAAACACACAGGACAGATATACAAAACAATTAACCTGTTGCTTACAGGGGCAAATATGAGGAAAACTGATTTCAAACTAAGACTATCATCTACCTATGTACTTCTTAAAAACTAGAAGATTTAATATTTTATTATTTAAGCTAAGGTTACTTATTCAATAAAGAATTGTCCAAAAGACGAAGGGAATTTTACATTTTTTACATCCTCAGCTTTTTGGAACAGTTACTTTACTGTTAGCATATCTTGCAAAATGAAAACTCACACATCGTAGATTTTGATATAGCCGTCATCTGAAGCAGTTACAAGTAACTGAGAATCTGGAGAAAATGTCAGTGAACGAATAGGCATCGCATGACCTGAAATTCAAAGTTTTACATGGCTCAGAATTTATCTCTACTGCTTACTAATGACAGTAATAGTAGTGAGAGTTACATCAGAACAGCATTCCCTGTTAAAAGAAAGCAACTTCTCTATGCGTCTGCTGGCTTCTTCACACAACATACAATGGGAACTGGCAATAATTCTGAGCTTTGAATGTTAAAGCATGTCCAAGGCAACACAAAAGTACTCTTTTCAGCTGAGGATCTTAATTAGAAGTGATGTAGGAAAACATAATTTTCTGATCTCACAATGCTTTCTAATATGACAAGCGTCATGTTTTCTAACATGATTTAATAACGTTTGAAGTTGTTGGGTTCTATATTATGCACTGGGCAGAATCTGCATGAACAGTAAAAGCTCACACCTTAAAAATGCGTATCTTTTACAACATAGTATGTTCAGTTGTTTTCTGAAACAAGAATACTTTGCTATAAATCTGATACCATATTCAAAAGAAAAATCACATATAGCAGCATAGATTCGGCTTAGTCTCACTTGTAGTGCACTACAATACAAGAAGCAACTGCAATTTGAGAAATGAGTTAAGCATTACTGACTTGATATTTTAAGATAGGGATGGGATTTATGCTACAAGCCTGAGTTTACAGTTTGCCTCTTATTTTGCAAATTAAGTAAATGAATAAATAAAACCTAATGGACAAAAACATAAATTCATTTATGCTGTGGCTGTTGTATCCAACTCTGACTTATATCTTTCAGTTTTCCTGAATGAAACCAGAACTTAGGTACTGCAAATAGGCAAACCATTACCTTCTAGCGTGTGCAAAAGTTTTCCAGTTGCAATATCAAAAATATTGATAATGCCATCTATCGCTCCACTGGCTAAGTATTTCCCATCTGGACTCTGTAATAAAACACAGCAAGTATGCATTTAACAACTGTATGAATTTATGCTATGTACCTCCCCTCCCGATGCTCTTAGCGGCTTGTCACAAAGCACGGTCGACAATATCACGTAGAAATAAAGTGATGAAAGAAAAAAAAAAAGGTTTATAACATATTACCACATATTTCATATAAGAGATGATCAGTTGTTCTTACATATGCAATGCTAAGGATGAACTTTCCTCTGGTATCCAGAGAATATTCTTTTTTTCCAGTTTCAGCACCAAAAATATTTACTTTTCCCACATGACTTCCTGTTGCAAGGTACTGGGAATCAGGTGAAAAAGCCAGAGACCAAGCATCAACTATATTAAAAAATAACAACAACAAAAACAAACAAAAAACCAACATTCAGTTATCTGAATACTGTTGTTAGTCCTTATCCAATGTCAGTTCAGAACGCATATGTTTAGACATTTATCCCTGGCTACTCTTAATACTCCAAACTCTACTAAATACTCCAGGAGCATACAAGCTCATTAATGTGAACTTCCTTTTAATGGAGTAAAGCATGAGATATTTATTTAAGTTTAGTGAAAGATGACATTTTCTACTAAGATCTCAAGTTTAGTAGCCCCTACTGCACCAACAAATTTAGCATTTAAGGCTGCATATGTTAAGTATAAACTCGTTCTTTTCTCCTCATGCTGACAGGTATTGAACCAGTGTAAGAAAGCAACAACTAGCAGTTAGCAATGCACATAAGATGGAGAAGAATCATGCAGATATATGAATTTAACGTGGATCAACATGTGTTACAAGTGAATTAAAAAACCTTTCAGAGTAATATAATATATTTATCTGGCACAACGTAATTCACAGATTTTTCTATATTCTTATGATTAATTACCTAAAACACTCCAAGATTGTTCTTGATTAAGGGACTGCCAATGGATCAATGAAGTAACAATAAAATCTTAGGCCCTGTGTTCCAACTCAGAGAATGCAACATCAGTCTAGACTTCAGCTTTCCCCTACTTTGACTTGTTCCCTTAGGCTTGGATGTACTGCATAAATAAGCATCACATATATGGCTTAAATTCAATTCAGATATAACTAGAAATCAAGACTCAGACTTTCTTTGTAAACCAGTCTGAGTAAGTGTTTGGATCATTTTTTAAAATATCTTTATATTAACGTATGTGTAAGAGCAAGCTGGTTTCCATTCTGCTTTATCTAACAAGAAAACATATCTAAAAAAGGGTAAATAGTGTACAAATGTAAAATCATCTGATATTACTTTATGTTGAGCTGATAAAAATCACTCAGATTTTAAGATTCTGCAAATCAAGAAAGATTTTAAAAAATCCCAGTCATCTCATATACCCTAATTATACAACGTACAGTAGTTACCACCTAGGTTTAGGAAATTTCTTACACACAGATTAACACTGATATCTTACCAGGTCCAGCATCTATTGACTTGATCTGTTTGCCAGTTTCTAAATCCCAAAGGCGAATATGGGCATCTAGGGAGCTGGATGCTGCAATGGAACCTGTGTGGCTGATATCCACAGATACCACACCTAGTTGGTGACCCTCTAACGTCCACTGTAGGTTCAATTTTTCACCATTCCTTTTGTTAAAGGGAAAGAAAAGGCCAGTTATGAATAGCTGGAGGTACTTAACTGAAATCCAACCTCAGATAAAACAAATAAACAAATTAACCCACACTTCTCAATTCTTGTCAACCAACAGAAGTAACCATGGAAAGTGAGGACAGCTATGCACAAATTGCTCACTGTACTCAAAGGAAAGAAACAACAAATCATTTATCGTATTTCTGAAAAGCATGTACTTCATTTTAAGTTTGCAAGGAGTCCCACAGAAATCTCCATCACACAGCAGTATATGACTACTTGCACAGCAGACCCAATCTGCCAGCTCAACATGAAACAATGACTAACATTTTTAGAATATCACACAAAGCTAGTCAAGTAACTAAAGTGAAGCACAGACTTAATATTGCCCTGGCTAAGAGAGAGGAAAACATTGCAAAAGTACACTTCAGTGTCACTTGTATGAGGATTATGAAGATATATTTCTTTTTTTTTTTTTTAGTAAGAAAGGAAGGTAACATTTTCTCTTTTACTTTGTTCTCATTATTCCTTTCACAGTATACATGCCCCCAATGCATTGTCTCATAAAAAGCTTCATTTCTAATTCTTTGGTTTCAAAATGCATCAAGTTCTACCATTCTCTAGCAGAAGACATATAAAATTCAATGTATATTTTCAGAAGGGTTTGTGTTCTTCCCAATTTAAAGCACATTGGAACGCTACCACTCCTGTAAAAAGCATGTACCAATGAAGATAAGCTTGCTCAAGAGCTGTGCCATGCTACCTGTTGTGGAAATTTAAGGTTGCTTTAACTCCACACTGACTACTTCCCAGGGTTAAAACCGGTTTTAACCATTCAGTATGGAGCAGTTCACTTACCACTTCCAGACCTTCACTAGATCGTCCAAAGAACCAGAGATCACAATTTCAGAACCATCCTTTTTGTTCTTTCCCCAGGCAACTGACCAGATGTCATCATCATGAGCTAAAAGAGAATATAAACATAGAAACTAAAAGTTAAAGTGGTTTCTTTTGATGGAAGATAACAACCAATTTTTACTTCCCATTATAGGCTGGACACCTATGTAATATTCAGAGCAGATAGCCCAATTAATGTCTTAACATGACACAGAGTAATTCAATTTAAACCAGGAAACTGCCCTTTTTTGTGTTCTTTTACAATTTTAAGATTGCTCTGACAAAGGTCTATATTGTAGCTGTATTTTGACATTTTTATGAAAGGAAGTTTTAAAGCATATGCAGCTGGTTTATCAGGCAAAAACCATGGAGTTTTTTTATCATAAGTCTATTGCATCTGCTGCAGCAAGAACGTGCTACTCTAGTCACAGTACCTACAGACTTCTCCTGGGACTACTTCAGTATGAGAGTCCAATCACCAAAAAAAGTGACGTAGGCTTTGGTAATGCTAAAATTGCCTGTTTAATATTAGCAGCAGACCCCCTTGCACTTCATGTCTATCAGTGCTCTGGGAGCCTTATCACTGCTTTTATTGTTTCAAGGCACACAAGGTCTATGTTTACCAAGGTCACTGTTGAAAAACTGCACAGATATGTTTAAGCTATTCAGATTTACATGTCATATAAACATAACCCAGGTGATCTCAGACACATATCTGCTTTACATTGCCCAAGGAAGCCAGTATTATTTAATAAATATTAGCATCTTCTCACCTTGCTCTTGCTTGAAGAGAATACCGTACTAGAAAGAAAAAATAATTAGTATTATGCATAAGCAGCCTAAAAAATATATATATAGTATATATATCAAACCAACAATTACTTCACTTAAAATTAAGTTCTCATTTACCTGCGTGGTCATGTCTTTATGGAAGCAATCTTAACAGGAATGCTCTGGAAGGAGAAAACCCATTAGGCTCAACAATAAGACTCAGGCTCAGAAACACCGCTCTGCAAGGACAAAACGCGGTGGGCACAGGCGTCAGGCGTGAAGAAAGCGCTGCCCTTGGGGCACCCCCGCCTCCCCACGGGACCCCCACCGCCACCACCACCACTCCTCCTTCACGGCCACAGCACGCCCTGAGCTACCGGGCCGAGCCGCGACGGGCCGCGAGGCACCGGGACGCGCCCTGAGGTACCGTGAGGGGCCGTGAGGTACCGGTCCGAGCCGTGAGGTACCGGGAGGGGCTGAGCCGGGCCACCGGGCTTTCTGTCGCCGCCGTCGCGCAGTGATGAGGCCTTCTCGGCGCCGCGACGATAGAGAGGGGCGGTGGCGGCGCCGCGCTCTCTGCCGCCGCCATGTGGCGATGGAGGCTCCGCTCCCCGCGCCTCAGCTGAGCAGCGCCGCTGAGGTAACGCGGGGCTGAGGGCGCCGCGGGCTGGTCCCGCCGCCTTCACGCGTCCCCTCCGGCTGCTGCAGGTCCCCGGGGAGCGCCTGTCCCTCCCTGGCTGCCTGGCGGCGTGGCCGGGACGCTGCCACCTTGCCGCTGATGGGCAGCAGGCTGCTCGCCGCCCGGCCGCCCCCGGTTCTCCCGCTCGTCACACGCAGGCAGCGACCCCAGCGGGCTGAGGCATCAGCCACTGTGCTTGTAGCTGTCCTAAAGCAGTCAGCGTTTTTTGGGTGACCTATAAAAAACAATAATGCACTTCAGTGTCGTGAGGGCAGCTGTGGGAAACGTGAGGGACTCGGGCAGCAGCAGGGCTGGAAGTTGCTGACTGAAAAGTGAGGCTGGCTGGCTTTTGTCAAGGGTGTGGAGGAGCAATGCCAAGCAGTCAGGGAAGACTGAGCTCCAAATTTACTTCTTATCGTAGGTATTGGGTCACTTCGCAAACAGCCGTCTCCCAAGGATCCTGGAGCTGCTGTAAATGTTGAGCAGCACTGCCCGTTTCCCCAGCCAGAGTGCCGAAGTTGGCTTTAATTTCACGGGAGGGAGAGGAAGCTGGTGACAGAGGGTGACAAAAAAGATAAGACTTTTCTTGGAAGCTGACTTTTTTCATGTTGCATTTACTGCCTCTGCTTAAGTTAGAGCTGGGAAAAAAAAAAAAAAAAAAAAATTAGAATTAAAGTTCAGGAGAACAAAGCGGCTTCCCTGAGGCTTTAAGCTAAAGACAAAGGATCAGTGGCCTTTCACAGTTTTTAATCAGTCTTTATGTGTACACAAAGCTCACCGAGATCAATAGAGCTTGTCAGAGTAAGCAAAGTAACAACCAAAACAGGAATTCTGAATGTGTCTTAACACAGTTCTGCAGTCAAGAATGAAAATCTGGGTAAAACTCTTACAAGTAATTACAGAATCCTTAGTTCTCTTATTATTTAGATTGAGCTTTGAGAGGCTTTTAAGGCAAGCTGCTTTAATACACTGAATTTCAGTTACTAATGATACACTGGAAAGCATTGTTTCAGTAGTCAGGTAAATTAGTGTATTTATGCATCCTACCAGGATTCTCCTAAGAATTTTTCCATTTAAATTTGTGCTTAAAATATCCCACTTTCACCCTATGTCCAAATGTCCATGACTGGGTTCTGCAATTCTGTGGTACTGTCATGTAATCTTTGAGAGTCAAAGTGTTTCTAATCCCTCCAGAATTTTCACATCACGCAGAGTTCTCCTATGTACCAGTATTAACCTTGTACACAGACCGTTAGACCTTCACGGGAAATGGTTGGTATTGTTCTCCTGCAAGTGCAGAGTGAGACTGTGGGTTATTTCCTACAACACTTATGACACAAATCTGTATTTGTTAAGATTTAAAGCTGATTAGATGCTGCTTTGGTGCATCAAGAGGATAATCTGAAGCAGTGTGCCACATGTTTGATTTCTAGATAAACTGCCTTCTTGGAATGGTTACCAAGAGTGTGTTTCTGTATGTTTGCCCTTGTTCTGGAGCACTAGCATGCTCCATATCTGTGTGGATATTTTAACCCTAATCAGAATAATACTTTATGAGTGTACATGTGTTTAAATGCATTTTTCTTAATGTTACAAAGGAAAACCTGATGTATTTAAAAATACAGTACAGTCACCTTGGTATTGTGAACAAGTACAAGTGATTTAGGTCAAGATATTATTTTTTTTTTCCCTTGGGATGCCATACAAAAATTGCAAAAGGCAGTTCCCGAACAAAAGCACAGTTGCAGAGGACAAACTGAGAGCCGAACAGCTAGTTTCAGAAATAATAGGTTGAGTGCCCTTGTGGCCAGCTATTGCAATCATAATTCAGGATCAGCATTCACAATTCAACACTTGCTTGGCCTTTCTCAAAAGCCAAATGCCAAGTGAGCCTTGATTTATGAAGGTCTTAAAGACACCTGAACCTCCATAAAGCAGAAAGGCTGGGTAGTTAATTTAGAACTTCAGTTCTGCAGTTAGATGAACACTGCAGTATTCAAATGTTGTCAGACATGCCAGCTCTTCTCTCTCATCCATGCTAAATAATTCCTTAACTAGTGGGTTTGAGGAAAGTGGTAATGGTATTTGCAGTTATGGGTGGTGTGTGCTGAAGTGGGCATGTGTACAGAGATGACATGAATATGTATTCTCATGATCATCAAGATGGAGCAACACGGTCACTTTGGAATGGGACTATGTAACATAACTACCTGCAGAGGGCTGGATTGGATGACAGGTCCCTTTCAGGGCTGATCTATCAATTTCAGGTTTGATTTTCCATGTTAGGGTTCTGGTAGGATCACTCGCAGAAACTGTAGCACCTGCAGGCACTGCAGAAACAAAGAGCTTGGTGTCAGCGTGCAGAGTTATACCATCTGCCCGTTGTGGGGCAGCAGCATCAAGATAATCTCCACCTCCTTGTAGTAGCAAGGGGTTGGCGTACACAATGACACATTAATCATTCTGAGTCCTTTACCCTTTAGGGACTCTGAACAGTTGTGGCAAGGAGAAAGATTCCTCTGTTTACATTACCCGGTGTGCCCCTTGGAAACTGCTAAGAGACTGTTCCTGGGAGCGAATTGGAATGATATTTGTACTGTTTGCTCATTCATTTCAGGTATTTGTTCCCTTCACAAGCTCTAGGAAGACAGTTACACATAGAACTTGGATGTTTTTCTTGAAAAGCAATGTATAAACATGTATAATCCACACACCAGCTTTGTAGCATGTTACTGTCAGGGTAGTTGAGACAAAAGCAAGAGCCACAGAGAATCAGACCCTAATACAGTCTACAGTTCCACTTTAGAAGTGATCCCTACACATTGACATTGCTTTAAGATTGCATTTAAATACTGAATTGCTTCTCTAGCAAGAAAGCAAGCCTTTCTATGTATTCAGTCAACAAGCAGTGAAAAGTTTTTGAGACAAACGAAAATGGAAAAGAAAATCAAAGCCGCCAGAGACTGAGCCAAACAAGAATGAAAATAATACTTAGCACTTGCAGGAACAAATCTCTCTGACTGGCACCCTGCAGTTCCACCCCAAGGCACCTTTGTAGGGTACTGGTGAGAGGACAGCTTGGCCTGGATTTCGAATGGGCGAGGTGGGCAGTGAGGCTAGAGAGAATGAACAGTTTATTCTGGGAATAAAAGAGGCATATAAAGCAGTTAATTAAACCAATAAATCCTAAAGAAACAGACTCCCTCCTCCATGGAAGCAACCTCATCCCCACCATTGCCTGCAGAGAAGCCAGAATGCTCAGATGTAATTACAGGCCTTTTAATCTCTAGGTTATAGCATTTATAGGCTGAGAGGAACCTTTCAGAGCACAACTGTTTTGAAAGGAATAATAATAGTAAAAAAAAAAAAAAAAAAGTGTTGTTCGTTGTGAGAGACTTTCTAACAATTGGTCTGTGCTTGGTGATAACTGAACCCAGACATTATTCTCACCCTGTCTTTTTTTTCTCCTCGTGAAAAAAGACTTCAGTTCTTCCTTCAAGTATTTGCTGTATTTAATCTGAATTACTATGTTTTATTCTTGATTTTGTTCTTTCTTGCAGCTCTCTTTCTTATGGGGGGAAAGGTGGGTCAGAGAGAGTTTCTTAGATCTTCACATGAGCCTGAAATGTTGAACGAGTATATGAAATGCAAGTATAATAAAAGAAACATCTGGTGCTCATTTGTCAGGATTGGAATAAGGCACTTTAAAATGTCATGCATATGGTTGGGACTTGCTTTTAGAAAGCACAAAGTTTCAACTAGTACATCAAAACTCGTAGTAAAACTTTTCTCTCCATTATGATGTATCTCACATGTTTCACCCAAATTTATGTATAAATTGCTATTGTCACTTCAGATATACATGGCAGCTCATGAGAACCTAATCTATGACTGTAAGCACTGAAAGCAAAGTACCTGAGCTCTAGGAAAATGTCTTTGGTTGTCACTAATAGGCTGTTTAGTTCTGAGCAAGTAAATAATGATCATGTTAGCTAAGCTGCTATTTTACACCCAATTGTGTACTTTTTAGTTTGGTATCCATTCCTGAAGCTGCAGCAGAAAATGCTCTTACACGTGTATTGGTAGGCTTTCCTATGCCAAACATCACCCAAGCAGCCAGTTAATTCTCAAGTGTAAATGAATGTCTGCAGTCACCACCTGTAAGGTACTGTTCTCATGAGGAAGAGTATGAAGGTATCAGGGATCCTGTGCTCCTGTGCACCTTTTTGTACCCAGGATGCTAGTTCTATTTGCATCTTGGTCATGTGAAGTTAGGACAGGTGGTGGCAAAGGAGACAAGGGAAGCATCTTTTTTTTAATTATTATTTTATTTTTTTTCCTTTTTCCCCGATCCCTGCAGACAAATGTTTGAATGGGTTGCTGAACTGAAGGACGGGAGGGAGAGAAGGAGGTTTTCCACTGGCTGTGGGACTTTCTCTGCCTGACTAAGCTGTTCACAGTTCACTAAAGAGGGAGAGAAGGCACAGTGGTTCCAGTCTCTGCATGTGTTATTTGCTTCATTGTAAAATGTTATTAATTTTATACTTCTTATGGATTCTCTTTCTAAAGTGACAATCCAGTTAGCTGCTTGAATTGGCTGTAAGCCTACTTTTTGTTGGAGTGGAGAGTCAAAAACTAAACTGGCACTGTGGCATCTTTGTAATTTTAAGGGTCTTTGTGATATGAAAAACATTTACAGGATCAGATGCAGAGGGTGCAACTCTGGCTGTTGTGAACAATTAGTAAGAAAACTCAAATTAGTACCCTTTATTCATTGGCAGTAAATGGAAAGCAGGTTTGTAATAATTAGCTAGGAGACTTTCAGAACATTTTCAGAAGTTGTACTTAGAGTTTGTTCCTATGTATTTTTGTGTCACTACCCTAGAATATATTTACATACATGGACACTCGGATCTTCAATGCCTAGTATCCGTTTGCATGGTTTGCTGGCAGGCAGGCTACGTGGACTCACACTTGGCTCAACCAGCCAATTACTTTACCACTTATCTTCATGTCACTGCCCCACTTTGTTACTGCAGCCTTCAATGCCACTTCTGTCTTCATCAACACTGTCCCATTCATGCTGTTTGCTTTGATGACTTTGCTGGGCAACCTCTTTCGTGTCCTTGTCTCCTTAAGAGGGGGGCTTATTCTTTTTTGGTTTGCTAGTCTGGCTCACAAGCCCTTGTGAATCAAATTGACAGTATTAATCTTACACAGAGGAGCCATGCTGGAGGATAAATGCCAGTGCTCTGCATGCTCTGGCTCCTGTGGAAGTCAGTGGGAAGAGGACTAAGCATGGCACATCATCAAACATTACATTCAGCTACTTTCAGATGAGATGCTTGAACCAAACTTTATAAATTTGGGAAACCTTTGAGTCATTTCCAGGCTGCAGAAGCCCATTTTACAGCGGTGATTCCACATACTATTCCTGCACAGCAAAAGAATGTTTTCTTGTCTCAGAGATCTTACGAGATCCAGAGCACACGTGCAAGTTCTCTAGTGATTCGATTCCATAGATAATATACATCACATGCTGTACGCTTTCCCCTGCTATTGTGAGTTATCATCGTGATGACTTTTGACACTATACCATCAATGAGAGTGTCATATAACGAAACAAAATCCAGATTTCTAATGAGATGATTGCTTGTTGTGGGCCACCTCTGTTTAGGGATGTGTTAGCAGATAAGCAGAAGTGTGGCGTGACAAAATCAGAGATTTTGTCTGTGAGACAAACATCATCTAGGTCCCAAGCTTTCTAGGACAGACACAGAGCAAAAGAAATAACAGAGGAAAAACTCCTTTTTATTTCAGTGATCATCAGATCAATCTCTGTGACTGGAGGATTATTGCCAACAGCACAGAACACCGTACTGGAGTTTGGATGCTGATCCCAAGGCAAGATTCAGTACTACGAGTTTTCCCCAACAGGAAATCCTGTTCTTCAAGAACTGCAACATTTGAGTTAATTTACGAGGTGGTAGCCAGAGCCCTGAGCTCCTAGTAAGAGATTCTTGAAGTTTGGTGGTTTCAAAATGCCTTCTAAAATGCAAGTGCTCCTCCCAAGCCGGACTTGCAAGTTTCCAGAACTGTGGAGGGAAACAGCTGAGGAAAGGCTTTCTTGCAGGGATGGGTCTGTTGAAAATACTAACTGCAATTCCCCTTGTGGTGTGTTGGTCCCATTGAACCTGCTATCTCAAGAGTGGACTTGGCAGTGCTAAGGATGAGGAGCCCCTAAACGTGCTCGCTGCATGAGGTTTGACAAGTGTTAGTGAAGAGTGCGCTGCTCAGGAGTCTGAGCCTTCTGTGTTTATCTGCAAGAGGGAGCCACCAGCTTACGCAGCTGTACTGAGCGGTGCCTGGATTTGTGACCGAGCTAGCTGAAGCTCTTGATGCTTCCTTCAGGAGGGAGGTCACGCACATTTCTGTAATGACACCTCAGCCAGAACTGACCCTGCAGGGAAACATTTGCCCACTGACCCCAAAACATGTGGGGTCAGGTATGAAGAGAGATCTTTTAGGCCCTTGCTATACACCCTCAAATTTAGTGCAGTGCAGTCAGCAGCTCTCATTTACTACTCATAGTTCATGTGTTGTTACTGGCAGTGATTAGCAGCTTACAGTTTAAAGTGCAACAGCCACCAGAGGAATGACCGGGATAGTTCAAATCTGAGTGCCCTCACTCGATATAACTGGAAAGAAACAAGTAATAGAATATGAGATTGGTGCAACTCTGTCACCGGGAGTTTCATGGTAAAAGCTGTATTGTGGAAATTTTCCTCCTAAGAACAGTGGTGGTAAAAATGTGTAGAGTGTTGAGCAGTGCAGCACTCACCGGTCTAGTGCAAACAGGCAAAGACAGGTCCAGTTCCTGCCCGCAGCAGCACAGTCTTAGAAAGCAGAGAACCATGGTTTCAACCCGATAGCTCAGTATAGAATAAGAGAAGGGACAGCAGTGGTCCTGCCTGGACTACGACTATAAACAGGAATTTTATGCGAATGCTCAAAAAGCAGCGGGTTTTGTTTTTCTCTTTTGCATGGCTGGAACCAGTACATACAAGGTGTTGATCCAGCAGAGCATTTAAGCATATGCCAAGCATGTTAGCATTGAAGTAAAAGTATTTTGAAGCACAATGTTTAAGTATTTTGCTGGTTCTGAGCCTTAATAACAGGAGTTAAAGGTAATAAAAGTCCTTTCCCATCTGTTCTGTGAAGGTTGTTGCCCAGATCCTGCAGAATCAATTTTAAGGAGGTATTTTATACTGATATTTTACCAAGGCTATATTCTTCAGTCCCTGAATTGGGGTTCCTCCCAGAAGAGTCTCCATGCGTTTTGATAAAATGAATAAGGGTCTGGAGGCCCTCTGAAGTGTCACTTTCCAGTATAAAAGGTACTCTATTGAGCAGCAGAAAAGAGAATGAGAAACTCAGGTTCACAGCTGGGTGGTCTAAATATTGGCACACGATCCTCTGCAGCAGTTTTAGATTTTGAAAAGCAGCTTTTCCAGCACATGTTTGGAATTGGAATAATTTACAATGTGAAGAAAAAACAAATGACAGATTTCCAGTGTAAGAATCAAGGACCAGTCATCCCTCGTTTCCATATACTGCCTCTTGTGCCAGGTTGCAGCTTCTGAGGAACCGAGTAATGTCCAGGAGAAAGTCTTTGCTGGGAGGATAATGCACAAAAGCTAAAAATGACTTAGTAATGTGAGCTGCAGACTGACTTTCTTTGAACCTTTAAGTCCTGGAAAGCTAGAATCTAGACACCTTCATTCTGACCCTGTGAGTGGCATTGTCAGCCATGGCCAGTTATGTTCCATGTGCAGTCACCTCTCCTCCTGTGCAAATCACAGCAAGAACAGCTTCTTTTCCAGGGATGGGAAGTTCCTGGGACTATCAGATGTGTTAATAGAAATACGTTATAGCAACTGCAGGTGAAGCACTGATTTGAAGTGATGCAGACTGTAAGTCATGGGTTTCAGTGGGCAGTGTTGCCTTTGAAAGACTGAATGCAACAGAATTTTTTTTGATTGTCTTCAGTCAACAATATCTTGAATTTGAGAGCTGGATTTCCTCCAAAAGCAAGTGGACAAAATCCACTTGTTGTGCAGAGTGAGTCTGTCTGTGAGGATTTCACATTGTCTAGCTTCTTAAAGAAGATCTCATCTTGCTGAGTCAAGACAATCTCCTTTGCTTTGCCATCTTTGCGCTGCTGTCTTCTGCACAGATTCTTTCTATTGTTGCTTATTTTTCTTTCTTTTTTTTTTTTTTTCTCTTTTTTCTTAAACACGAAGTGGGTCACTTTCCAGTCTTCCTGTATTAGGCTGTGGTGACAAAATGCAATGTGACAGCTCCCCAAATGTTCTGATGTTTCCAAGAGGGAGGTGTGAGGCAGTGACGAGAGGCTCTGCCCTTGAAGGAATTAAATCTCTTGGAAAACACAGTCTCAGGTCATTCCACGTGCTTCAGTGACCAACGTTCCGGCAGACTGCTGGAAACCTAATTGGACTGTTTCAATTGGTAAAGCAGATCTGAACCTTCTCAGACTGCTACATGTGCAAGAGGAAAACAAAGAGCCCCAGGCTACTGCCACTTCCTTTTACCTTCTTCTCTGTGGTGAAGTCTAGCTGGTGCAAGTCCCAGAGACCGCTTTGCTGAGGCTGGGCAGAATGTGCAGATGCTGGGCCCCAGGGAACCAAACTCGATCGTGTGCACTTTGAGAAGGGGGTTGGAGGGAAAGATCGAGGGAAGTCCACAGGAACAGAGCTCTCAGCTACCCGTTACATGGCTGCATCGTGCTCTCTATGACCTGATGCAGCTGCAATACAGTGGCTGAGGATCATGATCACCCCTCTTTCCAGAGTCTCTTTTGTCCCCTCTTCCTCTTTTAGGTGCCTGACTAAAAAAGGTGATGAGAAATGCTAGGGTTTGCTGGATGGCTCTGCAAACACAGTCCCTAACGCAGTCCAGTTAAGACAGCAATTTTTTTGATGCCATGCCTATTCCATTTTGGAGTGGCTGTTGTCCCTACTTCTGATGAAACAAAATCTCCAATTCGTGTTTTGAAACATACAGCACACGCTGAATTCTGATCAGACACGTTTATCTGAGGGTTAAGATGATGAGCATGTTAATATCAGTGGGGTGCATTCCACTACAAGCATACGCACTCAGATAAATTAATGCAATAGATGCAATACTTGTGGTTGAGGTGCAAGTTTCCTTGCAAAATTGTTATAATTGGAAGCCCTGATATCAAAAGCCCAGGAATATAGAACTGGAGTGGTCTAGCTGCTCCCAGTGGGCATCCAGAGATTGCATACAACCCATTCCGAGTATGAGAAAGAAAATCTGTTCTGAATTATTATTGTATAATAAATAATCTCCAGATGAAATCACTGGATTGATTTCAAAATCAGTATCCTCTGAAATAATAATGTAACAAGAACAGATGTATCATCGTGTTTACACGCATTACAAACAAAGTAAATAAATGACTGCTCAACATCCATCAGCTTCTATCTTGTAATAACTGGGGTAAGAAATTATGAGTAATTAGCATAATGACATAAACTCACATTCAATGAGAACCACAATATTGCACCATTAGCTAGTTTAGAAAGCTTTCAGAGGCAGTTATGGATAGATTTAAAGCTGCACTGCTGAACCCGTAAGCTCATCTATTAATCTTTCATCTGTGCCCAGGGCTGCCTTCTTTGCAGTTAATAGGAGTTGTTCTTGGTAATGATGAAACTGTTTAGAAATGAGCATTGGTAGAGACTTAATTAAATACCATTAAAAGATCAGAAGTAGCTCTTGTGGCCACAGAGAATCATGCAATCATTGAGAGATGATTGGATTTAACAGATTCGCTGAGCAAAACACCTCCTTTCAAGTCCTTTCATGGTCTGAACTTTTGGGTAGACCTGTGCGGTGTCAAGAGTTGGACTTGATGATCCTTAAGGGTCCCTTCCAACTCAGGATATTCTAAGTCTGAGTTTTAGGCTTTCCTAGGACAGCAGCTGAAATTCCTTTTCATGAGACCATGTATGATGAAGAATGGCATTTCCTTGTTTGGTTGTTCTTTTGTTTGTACAGTGGGTAAAGCTCTGTTTCTGTGTGTATAATGCTTTATTGGAAAGTTCGGACTGATAAATTTGGAGTAGATAATAACTAAAAACCTGGAGATGATTAAAGTTTATTTTGAAGATGGGGAAGGGTGAAAACCAATGGCATATGTAGAATTCATGAAGTAAAAAGGCATCTTCAACTCCAAAATTGGCACAGATAAGTAATTATCTGCTTTTCATTGTATTTTCCCTTTGAGTACATACCCCTTTTTTCAATTACTCTAAGACTTTATTAATTAAAAGTACCACTCTAAGTTGGTGAAAAAAAAATTTGTTTATGAATGTGACATGCATTGCATGGAAATTATGTCAAATTGTGCAATGTTCCTAATGTTCCAGATAAAGCTCTGCCTTTTATAAAAGCTTTCTTAGCAGCGAAATCAGCCTCATAGATAAAGTAATATCGTTCTAGCTGGAGGATTGCACAGTTCTTTTTTTAGGGAAAAAAGGTGAAAGAGGTGCTGTATACAAAAAATACAGTGCTTTTTGACAGGCATAGTTCTTACAGTGGCAGCCATTCTAGTAGGAGATAATCTTCCCAGAACTGATCGAAGTGGTAGAGAAATAATGATATCCTAAAGCAGCGGAGCATATTAGCATTTGCAGTGGGAATTTATGTTTCTGACACATTGCCCCTGCAGTGCTTTACCACTGCGGTTCCTCTGGAGTTGTGAAGTTCCTCAGTAGTCTCTTCTTTATTTTCTATTCCTGCCCAACCCAGAGGCTCATTCTGTCAATGTGCTCCTGTAAGGATGGAGATATCACAAGGATTTTTAAAATTCAATTTCTGTTTTGTTTTGATTTGTTGTTTGTTTGTTTGTTTTCCTTATTAAGTTCCAAGCCTGGCATCTCACGTTTACACGTGAGCTTTCTTTCATGCTATCACTGTAAATGCTTGCCCCGGTGAGACACAGCTGGCAGAAAACAGTACCAATTTCAAGCAGTACATTTAATATAGAAATAGGTGCTGCATGGAGTCTTTCTGGACATCTGTGGCTTTGCTACCACTTCTCTTACTTTTTTAAAACGGTTTTCTTTACACTGTAGCTTTGATAAAGATATAAAAAGAAATGTGGAATGACTAAATGCTGTGGCCCTGGCTAGGATTTACAAGATTTCCCTCTCCTCTCCAAACTGTAACTAACTTGGTAGAGCAGAGCTGGCTCCGAAGAGAATTTGAAGAAAACATCAGAACATACTGGATGCTGCAATTCACAAAATGAACAAGTTGAAAAGAATATCAGAAGAATGTATTTTTTTCCAGTTCTTTTCGTTTATGGGAATTTGTAAGAAAATCACAGACAGATATCATTTTGCTTCTTTTTCCTTTAAATTATGTCTGTTTTATGTGAACATAATATTCAGATTATTTCAGATATTAAAACTTTAGATTCCTACCGTACTACTCTCTTTATGTTGCAAGCTAGGGGAAGTGATTTTTCTTTACTTTCTTCTGATAAAATTCCAGATATCAATTTTTGTCCCACAAGTGAAACAATTAGACTGGGAGAACTGCCAAGAGCTTAAAACCTCTTCCAATATGTTGGCTTGTACATCTGATAGCTTTGCTAAGTAAATTTTTTCTAATACGCCCATCATTTTTCTGCATATGTACACAGTGCTATCCTAATGTTCTCATCTGCTACAACACCACATGGTGTCTAGAGACCGTAAAGAGTCAGTTGAGCGGAGTCTCTCCAAAACAAGCAGTGGTATCATGAATAGATGACCACCTCCCTCGTATTTCTGTTCGTGCCCAGGGCCAGGAAATTATAGGTTTTAATCTGAGCTGAAACCAGGGTGTTGATGTGCTGCTACTGGGCTTTGACAAGCAGCAGTAAACAGTCTTCTGGCTAAAATATTCAGGACTGTCATGCATTTAATTAGGGCTATATGAGCCCTAGCTGGCCTTACATACTATTTACCTTTCACTTTTGATACACCTTTACAATCATGAGACCATGATGCAGACCTTTTTTCCAGCTTACTCATGGGTGTACTGGTAAGAGCTCGTCTGTGCCAAGAATCACGTTACAGATTCTGCAAGGTGCGGAGGACTTCTGATTCTTGCTTCAAGGAGCATAACTGCCTCAGTATGAGTCCCACACAAGTAGTTTGTTGTCTATTTGTCTTTTCAGTGCATCACTTACCCTTTCTGCTCCTGTCTTGCTTTTCCTCACCATTGTGATTCTGTTTCATATTTAGCATGGTGCCCACCTACTCTTCGTCGGGTGTAATTAGTGTCACAGAGACCTGAGGAAGGAACGCCATCTGAGAGCTGGCTGTACTGACTTGTTCCCTTGGTACAATATGCCTCATCAGATACTTCACCTATTTCTTTGCCTAGCTATTTCCAGGCTTGGGACTCCATCTGAAATGTGTGCCAGCTGAATTGACTGTGAGTCATTTCAGATGTGTGAGATAATGGCTGAAGCCAGTAATACATTACATATATTTATGAGGTTTCTCCCAACCAAAAGAGGTTAGTGGTGTGGTGTACTATATATAGTCACTGTCATGCTGCACTCTGCATGTGCGTATGGTACAACCAAGCCCTTCAGAACTGTCAGATAAAACAGCATTTGAAACCTCTAGCCAGCAGCAAACCACTCCGTCACACTCATTAGACTAAAAACATGGGAAGTGCATTAGAGATTATTGTGAAAGTATATTCTGTCTAATCACAGCTGCAGGCAGCGTGTTGCTTAAGCAAGAAACAAATCAGCAGAATGAAGGTCTGATTTAACAGCACCAAGTCAGAAGGAGCTTATATACTGTTTACTCTAAAAGGCATGGTGAATCTTGTTTTTTGTGTCCACAATTGTTGTAATGAGTTAATGAAAATATTTCCTTATTAAGTTGTGCTTAGTCCATTTCCTAAAGGCAAATGTTGTTTCTGGAACTGCGATATCTCAAAATGATAAGCAGCAAGGTATTGTATTGCAGAGAAGTTTGCTGTTGCCACTTGAGAAAATCAGCAAACCTCTCACACACATAAGAGTGCATAAAAATAGCTGCAGCCTGTGCCACAGCCTGGTCTCGTGCCCTTCACCAGGAGGGCACCACTCCCTGTCACTGAACCAAAATGCTGCCTCCTGTCCAGTTCCAGTTCCCTCCATCTCTCAGTGCTCCTACCTCGCAGTTTCTCACTTGCAGGTGCAGCTCCCACATCTGGCGCCTGGAAGCAGTGGGATTCGGTATCCCACAGACCGATTGCCTTAGCACTGGGTCACCTATGCCACACCTATGCCACAGTCTACTGAAGTCCTTAGTGTATCAAATCCTTTGTTCTGTTTATTCCGGGACCTTTCCTGCTGTGAGGTCATTGATCGCATAGTTAAACCTTCTGCATCAGGAGACTGGCCACTGAGTCTTTGAAAAGGAATTTTTCAACCACAGTAACTTTATTCTAACTCAACAGTGAGTTCGGATTTCCAAAGCACAACAAGGTCCTGAATACAGTCTGGTTGCCTTGATATCTACCAGCTTTTCCCTGTTGATTTAGATCAAAGACAGCCCTCCTAGCCATCTTGCTTCTGGCAGTGGGACAGCTCTGTTCAGGAAGGTAGCCTCTCTGTCTCTATGGCAATCAGTTTAAGTTTTTTTCTTTTCATTAACACTACTCTGGCAGCAATGAATTTAAACCAAATCAGAAACTAAAAACCACACACATTAGAGAGTGTCCATTCAAAGCCAGTGGTATTATGTGCAGAACCTCTCTTGTTAGAGAAAGAAGGGTGCATTCACCATAGTGGCTTTCTATTATAGCTCATTAAGGAAAATCAGAATTAATCAATATACTACAATTTCCTCGTTTCCAGCTGTGCTAATCAGAAGTTATGTCTCTGACATATGGGCTCCGTTTCTTTTTAGAAATTCTGCTTAGGCTTGTAGACTTCCTTTTAGCAGAGATTCAACAATCTGGGTCCCAGATATATACATTGATTTGTTTGTGCCAAGAAAATATCATTCACAATTATTTATGAGTGAAGAAAAGTAGACAAAATTAGATCTATAGCACCTGGCATAACAGTGACTTTAATCTTTGGAAGGCCTTTTGAATGCAGTATTAAGAAACAATACATCATTGAAAAAGATGAATGTTGTATGAGTCCACCAGCCCTTTTATGATGTAGGTCCAGCTGTCTATGTGGAACTATTGAATTTTTCTTTTTGATGTAGACTTAGTGTTGATTTTAAAATGTTCATATAAAGCCAGTTGTTCTCCTTTTTTAAACTTTATCTGCCCAGACACAAACACTTTATATGATAGAACAAACAATGTTCTATCAAACAAGTTTAACGATTCCCCTTTAATGCTGCGCCTATAATCCTTCTATTGTTTGTGTCAGCTTTTATGAAAACACTCTCCTGAAATTTAGGTGCAGTATCTCTGCAACTAGTAGTAACCCCTGCTTTGGGGGTTGATACCTTCATATTACTTGACATAGTATCTCGTCTTTCTCCCATGTTTTTCCTTTTAACATTAGTGATGGAAGATGCCCATAGGAAACTGCTCAAGACTGAATGCAGCTGTGATTCAGATGGAAGGGCTACATGTGGGTGCGATGACATGGAGTGTGCTCTGCACTAGGTGGTGCTCATGGGAGCAGCTACAGCCTCCTGAGAGCTTCAGGAAATTTACTCCCACTATATTTAAAGTAAGAGGAGTACAAAGATATTTTGAGACATACAGAACAGAACACTTCTTAGATTTTGAATGGACTGTTTTGAGGGCAGACAGGACTCTCAAGAAACGTGAGACAAATTCCATTGAAAGTGACTTATTTGTGCTAAAAGGTTACATGAATGTCAAAATATGTCTGCTGTTCCTAAGGGCCTAGTAGTATGCACCTGTATCTTGGCCAGAATTTCTGCTTTCCCAAGGTATATTATACAAAGATGCCTCAGCCTGTACAACTACTCAGAACTTCAAACTTACTATGTCTTACCTAAACAAAGGGAAAGAGTTGTCAAAACCAGGTACTTCACTCAGAAGTACTGTTGAAAATCATGTGGATTCTAAAACCGTAAATTTAGAAATCTGAATGCAGCATCTTCTTTTGAGAATTTTGTTCATACTGTCCAAATTTGATTGCTTTCAGCTAGTTATCTAAATGCGTAGTGAGGCATGTAAATAAAAACATTGCTACTCATAGAGATGCTGAGCTCTCTGTCTTTTTACTGACATCAGTGGGAGCTTAAATTATAATTAATTCAGAAGACTGAGGTTCTTTTATAAAAAAAATTATAGATACCTTCTCATATAGTTTGATACAAGTTTCAGAATATAAATTTGAAAACTGTGGCCATAGTCACCTAGGTCCCTAGAGATGACCCCTCAAATCTTTAATGGTGTGGAAGTGGCTTGAGTTATCTTGATGCTTTCCAGATAATTTGTAGACAAAGAATGTCTGCATTATTCCTTTTCACTCTGAAATCTGCAGATCTAGTACTAGGGAGGAAGCCTGGAAAACAATGACCTCCTTGTCAGAGATGCTGATTTCAGTTGGGAACGGTCACTTGGCCTGTTTAGTTAATAAGCCCCAGAAACCTTCTGAATTAGAAAGAGCAAAGGATATTAGTTTAGAGGGTCAGAGGGTTAACAATGGAAGGAGCAGTTGTATTCAAGGTCATTTTCTGAGCAAAGTTTGGCAGGACAAAACAAAGAACGGAGAAGGATGGATAGGAATTCGAACACTTACAGCTTACATATTTCTGGACCTCATCTTCTGACTACAGAAATTGACATAACTTCACTGGAACTAGTAGAATTACAGTTACTTGTGCTGGGAAGAAGTGACTCCAAGCCCTTAGACTTATTATTGCTTTGAGATAGGCTGATGAAAAACCTTTGAAAGCACATTTGGAATTCTAAATTGAATTAACAGATGAGATTCCTATTTCCTGGTTCTAATTTACATGGAATGCTAAATACTGCATTTTGCCACGAAAGGGAAAATGAATTTTCTTCATCTTTTTGTCTGCCAGATGTAGTGGAAAGCTTTTGAATTTAACATACACACAAAGGTCAGGGCACAAGAGTAAAACCTAGGATTGTGCAAATGGTATGGCCCCTATAGCTTCAGGACATGGCCCTGTTGGGAGTTCAGTTCAGACATAAACGAGAATATACTCCTTTGAATTCAGTCATTCTTCTTCTGGACATGTGGAAAAAATAACATGGTCCTCTATCCCTGGGGACAAAGATCCTTTAAGAGTCTCCAATATCTAAGGTAATCCATGCATCAGCTTGGTCCATCTGCCTGAGTAAGTAAATCTTAATAGACCTGGGTCATCTTCAGAGAGGAGCTGACACAGGTTGATTGCTTTTATATTGACAGCTTTATTAATGCCTTTTGTTCACACAAAAGAGAATTGCAAAGCTCCTGAAAGCCTCTGTGAAAATCACTGATTTCTAATTTAATGATAACCCTTTCATGAGAAAGAAACAACTTTTCTGCATTAGTGATTGTGGGGAGTGTTCCCAATTTAACAACCACATTTCAACAATGTCAAATGCGAAATATCAAATCAAGGCTGCATAACATGCAGAGCACTGCTCTCACTTTTCAACACCCCTCACTTATTTGTCATGGGCACACAGGAAAACTACCAGGCATAGCTCAAAGGAAAGGTTGGGTTTTGAGAGTAGCTTTATCAACATTTCTATCTGTTGCCTGACTTAAGTGCACATTCAAAGGATTCTATTTAAAACATCGTATGAGGTATTAATTTAAAAGCCTCTGATAGGGGAACAGTAACTTTGTTCCTCACTGTTGAGCATGCCTACAGAAGCTTAGAGCAAGCAAGCTTGGCAAAGGTTTGCTTTTCTTTCTTAGACAGTGATGCAGACTAGTGTGATCTGACCTTGGGAGCCCAGGAGGCAGATTTGGGCTTCAGCAGCCTCTGCCTCAGGTCCTCTGCTTCCCTAGCCTAGGTCGCCTGTGAGCAAGTACAAGCAACTCCAGTGCTTTAAGAGCTCTTCATCATCTTATCTGGGGTGAAGGTACTTGTCTGGACAGAACCAGTCCCCAAATCAGTTGAAACAGTCTGAATAGACTATTCTGTTTAGCTCTCTTCAGCAAAGAATATGCTGGAGAAAGAGAAGAGAAGGCTGGAGTCTTATTTCCTAGTCTGTCATTCAGAAAGCCATCCTTGATTCACAGATCCACATAAAATCCATTTAAGCATGCATAAGGCTCTTCACAGAGGAGGACTTTCACTGCCAGGCCATTCTCGTGAGTCACGGGTTCTGAAACTCTTAAAATTCTCTCTCTTTTTTTTTTTTTTTCCCTTCCTGAAGCACATTATTTCATCCAACAAAACATGAAAGCTCTTTTTAGTCATGTGAATAGATTTTTTTCCTGTTCATACAAGACTATTTTAAACTTGGCAGATTTTTAATGTCCCTTCAAAACTGTTCCCTTCTGCCACGTTGCTTTATCTGAAGCAAAGGAGGTTGGGGACTTATATCTCCTTTGCAGCAGTCAAGCCACATGCAGAGTCTGACTTTTGGGAAACAAGAACTGAAGTCTTGTGCTGAAGTCGGCTGTTGATAGCTGGACCATTTAGACAGAAGGTAATGTCACTTATGCTCTGAACACTCTCAGTCAGTGCTCAAATTCTGTGCATGTCAGTTAAAAGGTCCAACTACTGAAAATCTGTATTAGATGTTTGTTATTCGGTGTGACCCTTCTGCATAAGGATTTGGCCATTTGTAAATGGGTTTCCAAAGCAGAGATTTAAACTATTACAGATAGAATATTAGTCTGAGACTGAACGATCTTGATCTTCCTCCCCACTGATATCGGTGGTACTACCCCGAGAAAACATGCCTGTGAGCACCTCTAAACCACAGTTTGTACTTATTGTGTTGCTGTTGTTGCTACTGCGCATTGCTGGATCCGAATCAAATTGCTCAGTGGTCTGCAGAATTAATGTGCAAGTGAAGAGACAATCAAACTCTGTATTCAGAGTAAGAGCAACAAATTATACATTGGTTAAGGAAATATTCTCAATTTCATTGTATTCTCGTAGCAGTTCATAAAAAAGATAGAAAGAGCAGGTGGCCAGCTTGAAGCCTGAATGCGGGAGATGACACAGATCAATTAGTGCCTCTTGAAAGGGAATATCATAGGGAAGGAATTAAGGTGATATTTATTTTTCTTAATGCACATAAGAGTGGCAGACACTTTACTGCCCATCTTTAACAATATGAGTATTCATTTGCGTTCCTATGAGTTAGGTCTCAAAACCCCAAAGGATAACTTGGGACTGGAAATCCCTCCAGCACTTTAGCCTGGGAACAGTGGGTATTCTTTCAACTGTTAATGAGAGTGCGGTAGACAATGCAACACTGCAGAAATGCTTTTTATTCTGCATACATCTGTATTACATTTCACCTATTGTCTTGCTGGAGGCTCGTGGTAAATTAATTTGGCAGATAAATTTATGACGGCAATTTGCCTTCCAGTTGTATAATTTATTCATGTCAGAAATAATTCATTATATTCTCCTTTAAACCATTCTTTTTTTGGAGGTACCACCTTAGTAAATAAAATTTATTGTTTACCCTGAGCCTTGTGTGACTTCACAGTGGTCAGTCAATAACCTCAAGGGGATAGTTTTGGTCACATTACTGGTCACTTATTTGGATGGATGATGGAGTACCCTGGTCCCATCTGTACATATATTACTTTCTTTTGTCTTAGGGGCACTGCTGGAAAGATTAATTAGGTCCATCTGTGGGGAAAGATCAGCCTTAGGGGATTCAGGTAAATAAAATAAACGCCAAGGGGAAAAAACTGCTGAAGGGGTTGTTTTGGAAATCAAACTGTTTCCCATATATGAATGAGGAAATTAAATACAGAAGGAGACTGAAAGAAAAGTAAAACTGCCTTTTAGTCTGGGTTATTTCAGCATGACCTGATAAACATCTCCTATTGCTGCTGTGCTAGGATAAGGATCTGTGATGAGGGGAAAAGTCCAATGAGAATATTCTCAGCTAACGTAAATCAGTAGCTTTCTGATCTCGGCGGAACTACCCTCACCTTATGACAGTGGAGATTTGAGTCATATCTGCCACAGTGATATTATTTCTCTCCTTCATTTGAGTGATCCAAGACATGAAGCAAGCTGATCCTGATTCTCATTGTCCCCTCTTATTTATTTATTTATTTATTTATTTATTTATTTATTTATTTATTTATTTATTTATTTACTATAATGGTGCTAGATTCTTTATGGCTCTTATATCCCACATCTGTTTTCTTTTCCTTTCTCTTGCCTTTCTTCAAGCTTCTTGCCATATTTTCTTCCTTATCTTTTTCTTCCTTTTTTTTCCCCAAGAAGTCCAGCATGCCTTTAAGTCTAACAGCATTGAGCTAACTGATATGATCACAGCTTGTTAACAGAAACTCAGCTCTCACTGACTTTTATATCCTTATTATTATACGTTTAGTTAATTGGTGTAACTGGTAGTTTAGTGGGTACTGTTAGCGTTAGGTCAGAGGTTGGACTCGATGATCTTGAGGTCTCTTCCAACCTAGAAATTCTGTGATTCTGTGATTCTGTGGTATGTAAGAAGGGAAATTTATCGCAATTTAAGTTATATCTCATTCCGTTGCCTTATCAGTCTAAGGGAGGACTTCTACACCACAAAAGAAGGGGGTCACAATCCCAACATTTGCATAAGACAGGAAAGGAAAAAGAAAAAAAACAAAACAAAACATTTTTCTCACTGAATTTTACCTGTCTTAAGGGCCTGGAACATAAGAGTTGCTTTGCTTTTAAACTTTTGTTGAAGTGAAGTTAGATTCTTTATGAGATTGCAGTTCAGATGCTGCCGACAGTTAAATGAATTGGTGAAGTCAGAGGAACGGGAGGGCATATTTTTGAGATAGAAAGGGAAAACATAAATGATTTAAAAGGAAAGAGAAGACGCCTACAGGAAGGCTACATGGAAGAATGTAGCTCAGAGGGCAAGGGGGAAATGGCTGTAGGTGATCAATTCAACTTCAGTATACATATGAAGCACTTTGGGTGAGAAGGAAGGCATGTGCTCTGGAAATACATGTGCCTGTCTCCAGCCCTGTACTTGCAGCACTGGCAGGGACCAGTCTCAGGGACAGTTCCTAGGGGGTTGAACTTTGAGGTCTAATTCTAAAGAGCCGGTGAACCCAGTCTGCACTGCTTGAGGGAAACTTGCTCTGTGTATAAATGAGGTGTGAAAGTGTACACATGGCCAGACAAAGCCAATTCAACACCCAAGAGCATATCAGGGGGGTTGTTTTAGAAACTATACTGTATAGGTGGATTGGTACCTCGCTGCCTGTAGAAAAGATTATTGTCTGAATGAAAATGTAGTTCGATGTCTGTGCATTTGGGCTGCATAGCTCCATGCACTGCCCTTGCAGAAGAGAGCCTTTATCACCCGTAGGCACTTGTTCCTTCAGCTTGCTGCGCTCTCTAGATGAAGGGTATTCTGAGGGCTCTCTGCTGGTCAGCATGAAATAGGTCAATGGCCACAGTCCAAGACAAAAAACCCCAGTCCTCCGTCTTAGGAACACTCTCACAGAGCGTGATTCCAGCTACTGAGAAGGGAATATTCCACCCACTGCAACGCTTCTGGTTCCGGCAGTGGTGCAGCAAATGAAAGAACAGTAGTGGATCTTAGGTGGTCCTTTGAAGACCAGCATGCCCCCATCTTAACATCTTCTGGGCCAATTTGTTTTCTCCGGTAGAGACAGAGGGTCCCTTCCAGTTTATGCTGCACATGTTTATTACCGTGAAGCCATTGTCCTGCAGAGGCCGTACTGCTCCCCCTCGGTCCGTGTGTACACGTTCTGTGTGCTTCTGGGAGCAAGCCTGGCCCGTGGCAGTGGGAATCCAGCGGTGCAGCTGGGAAGCTGAAACTGAGAGACTGAGCAGGGTCCCCTGCATCACGGCAGAACACAGACTTGGTGCAGGCTCCCTGGGCTTGTGGATTTTTGTTCATAAGATTCGAGCCTACCTGCACGAGGGCTGTGATCTGTGTGTGATCTGTGTGTCTGTTTGGTGTTTTCTTCCCCAGGTGTTTGGTTTGGTGGTGGTGGGTTTTGTGCTTTATTTGTGCTTTTTGCTTTTTTTTTTTTTCCTTCTTTTTTTCTTTTTAATGAGGTGACTGGGAACCTTAAAACATTTCAGATGGGGATTCATTCTCTTGTCATTTGCTAAAAGCTGAAAAATGCTTCGCATTTTTTTTCCTAGAGAAAACATGTTATTGAAAACAGATACTCCCCACTAAAATTTTTGTTTCTTGAAAAAAAAACACAAATACAACACATTTTCCTTCAGAATATTTCAGATAAAGAACCATGCCAGGTCTCCAGGGTATGCTAAAAAGACAGGAGAAAAGAATTGGTAGAAAAAGAGGGACTGTCAATGGAGAGAGGTTTTGTTCTGCCCGTATGGTTCTGCCTCACGGCTCTTTACTCGAGTACAACTCCTCCTGGGGTGACAAGTAGAGGAAGAGGAGAATGCTGCCTAACCTCTGGCTGAAGAAACTCCTAGATCTGTACATTTTCCAGGAGTGAACACATTTTATACATACCTCAAGCAACCAACTCGTCCATTTTACAGAGTGAGGCTAACAAGTGGAGGATGGTTGTGGCCGTACCGTGAAGCTGGCTCAGCAGAGCTTTTCCTATAATTACAATACATCTGGCTCTGGTCTGAGTGGGGAATCACAGACCTCTGAGCGTCTGGAGCATTTCCTTACGCACAACAGCAGCAGCAAAACTGCCTTAACCCGCCAAACCCCGCTCCCCTTCAATCAGCCGGGTGGGTAAATCAGCTGCAGTCCAGCACCCCGGACCTGACACCGGGACACTCGAGGCCAGGCACTGGAGGTGCTGCTGACACCGGGCGAGGCGCTCCCCCCGTAGCACACCGCTGGGGGCTGCAGCAGGCAGGGAACACACCTCGGGGGGCTTCCCCTGGGGCCTCGGTAACGACCCGGGGGTGCCTTCCAGCCGGGCAGCCCCACCTCGGCCCCCCTCCGGCGCCCCCAGCCGCGGGCCGACCGATCCCCCCCCCCCCTTCCCGGGGAGCCCCCCGGCAGGGCAGGGGGTGGCGCTGGCCGGGGGCTGCGGGGCCGGGCCGGGCCGGGGGGGCTGCCCCTGGCGGGGGCCGGGCCGGGGGCCGGGGGCGTGTGCCCCGTTGTGCTGCCGCCGCCGCGGCCCGCCCCGCTCACAAGGTGCCCGAGCCGCAGCCCGAGCAGCAGCGCCGCGACCCCGCCGCCGTCCGCAGCGCCCGCCCAGCCATGCCCAACTTCGCCGGCACTTGGAAGATGAGGAGCAGCGAGAATTTCGACGAGCTCCTCAAGGCGCTGGGTGAGCCGGGGGGACGGGACGGGACGGGACGGGGGGCAAGGGGCAGCCGCGCTCCGGTGCCCGGTGCTGGGCGAGCTGGCGGCTGAATTCAGGCTCTGCTTCCTCTCCTCTCCGCCCAGGTGTCAACGCCATGCTCAGGAAGGTGGCGGTGGCTGCCGCCTCCAAGCCCCACGTGGAGATCCGCCAGGACGGGGACCAGTTCTACATTAAAACTTCCACCACTGTCCGCACCACCGAGATCAACTTCAAAATCGGAGAGAGCTTCGAGGAGGAGACGGTGGATGGCCGAAAGTGCAGGGTAGGAGGAGAGCGCGCGTGTGTGTGCGCGTGGGGTGTCTGTGTGCACGCTTACAGACACACAACTGCTGCCCTAGCCATGAGGGATGCTGTGCCCATCCCACAGCGTTACCAATCTCTTCTTAGATAGGACAAACACTCCTGGTGCCAGCATCTCCAAACAGTGCCATCGCTGCCGTCCACCCACTTCATCCTGGGAAACACTCTGGGGGGGTTCATGGTGGTCGCAGCACCCTTTTTCCCTCTTCCAGCATTCTCCCTCATGCAGGACAGGGTAAAACTGAAATCTGAAGGCAACAGAGTGTTGCAGGTCCTGAAGGCACAGCTCGGTTCCTTGGCTGGCAGGGTTTTGTACAGTTCTCTTTGCCTCCCTCTGCCTTGGACACCTCAGCTGCAGTGGAGGATCTCCTGCGTCTCCCTCCATGATGGGAACACAGGGAATGGTGGAATGAGAGAGACTTCAAGAGTCAGGATTTAGTGCACAAGCCTGACATAACTTTTGTACTAAAATCAATCGGACATCTTCACAAGCAGGACCACAGACTATTGGTAGTTTTGGGCTGGAATCATCTCTCGAGTGCATGTCTTCAGTTTGCTGATCAGATAAATGTTTAACAGTGTAAGACAGACTTTCAGCCAGAGTTATAACAGACATAATTACACCATCTCCTTGTGCAGAAGTGCATCAGAGGGCGTTCACTGGAGTGTTTTGGGTTTGATTCTGAGTGTGTGAGCCCCTGCTCCTCTGCCCTTTGTAACCACTTTTGTGGCTGTGGAGGGGATATAATAGTGGTGCTGTCAGTCAGCAGCATCTGACACCAGCTTCTTGCTGGTGTAGATACATGGGATCAGGAGTACTGGAGAAAATCATAGCTGTCTTTGAAAAAAGTTAACAAAGACATGCGTTTGTAGTCCTTTGCCCAACTGCTTTGCTCTCACTGACATTTATATTTATATAGAGTACCAGAATGTAGTCCCAGATAAAGAGTATGGGTTTTAAAATATCTTGTGATATTGAAATAATCTTCTTGCCAAGCTGTAATCTCTGTTGATTTTTGGGCCAGCTTCTGAGACCATTTGAACAATTAAAAATTCAGCATAAACATGCTATCTTCAGTGCAATTGCTATGACTTTAAACTTACGAAAAAGGGAGGCAGATCTTGGGAGATGGTGAAGATTTAGAACATCCATTTCATCTCTAGGATGAGTTATCGTATATTTAACAGTTTGTTCAGGAAATGTTGCTGGCTTTGGTAGTTTATCTTGTTCAGCAAAAGTAGTATTTTAGTGTCTTAGTGCATAATGTGCACACAATAAATGTGACCCGCTTTCTGGAGAAGGATTTATTGCTGCAGATGGAAAAACAATAATTACGGCTGTAAGCTTTGAAAGTTGGAAAAATCTGAAAGAAATGTGTTTTCTGAAGTAGTAAATTTTTTCCATGTGTTGTGAAATTGTTTACAGTCCAGTCTCAGGAATGAGTTGTACGGTTGTGTATATATAATCAAGATGTGGCCACAGTGCAGAAACTGAGAGATAATAAAATAATACTTCAGAATATAATTTGCAATACCTGGCAAAATTGTGAACTGGTGATAGATTGTGATACACTTTATGGAGTGGAGGGTTTTGTTCTGCCAACTAACTTAATCCATTGTTCAGACAGACAAAGAAGAGTCCTACGCAGTTGCACTGAAAGGCATAGCTTCTATAACTGCTGCTTGAGATGGCTTGTCGGCCTAAAAAAAAAGTACTGTTTTGAAAAAAGTATTTATAAAGTGAACAGCTAATTCTAAATCAAAGGAAAGGGCTTTTATTTATTTAATTAATTTCCCCTTGCAAAGTCTGGGATGTGTTAACTTGGATTTATGCATACATATGTGTGCACACAGTATTTGTATATAATCACAGACTAATGAATGTCTCCCATGTGCTAGTTGTAAAGCAATTACTTGCACATTCATTATAGGGCATCCTTCTGCACAGCTGTTCCATTGCACCATAGAATAATAGTTCAATGCTAGAATGAAAAGCAACAGAAAGTCATGGCTTGCCTATTTGTGAAAGCTAAACAAAATCCTATGTTTTCTTAAATTATTTTTCTGTAGTTTCATAGTCATTATTCAAATGCTTTGAAAAATGCCTGAGGGAATTTCAATCTCCAGACCCACAGCCTTAAAAAAGAAATATTGCAAACAATAGAATCCTAACAAAGTTTCTTTAATTTAATTGTGATTTATTCTGGGTTGTTAGCACAATATGTGCTTAACATACTGTTAACTTGGCAGAGTGCCATATAGCATGAAAGGTTATAAGAGGCAGATACTGCATTATTTATGACCATAAAATGATACATACGATTCTTGATGCTTTTACACTAAGGGGACGCAGTAGTGATAAATAACATGTCACATCAAACACGTGTTTGGGAATGTGAACACTACATCACATTTTTAAAATATTTTTCACTATTAGGCATTTTATGAAAATGGCTTTTAATTTAGAAACAAATGCTGATCTACACTGAAAAGATACATCTACAATTACTTTGCTATTAATATATACTTACTTCCAGGAAGCCCACTTACACCTTAATTTTGATTTCACCACTTTCCACTGATGCCTTTTTCCCTTTGCCTTTATCTATGTGTTGCTCCTTTACTGCAGCAATTATTCTCACTACTGCTCATTGCTGTCTCTCTGCCTCATGCTGCTAGAGAATATAATTAATGTTATTCCTAATGGTTTTCTTACCCGCAGAGTTTGGCCACTTGGGAGAATGAAAACAAGATCTATTGCAAACAAACTCTTATTGAGGGAGATGGTCCTAAAACATACTGGACTCGAGAATTAGCTAATGATGAGCTGATTTTGGTAAGAACCTTGAACCCACCCAATGCATGCACCATATTAACAGCTTTCATTACTGTGTAGCATGATGTAGTATTTTTCCTTACCCAAATCTGTCTGGAAAACTGCTATTTTCAAAATTCTCTGTAGTATAGTTCACACATCAATCTTTCCTTTCTTTTTGATTTTTTAAAGAATGAATGAAAATATATGCAGTTTCTCACTTGCATTTTATTGTTATAGCTTTCATCATACTTTTACTGGTAAAATAATCACAAGTGGGCCACTTCTGCTCCACAATAACGCCAAAGAATTTGCTTGATTTATTGCAGATTTTCTCTGGTGAAAGTGAGATCAAAGTGTTTGACCTCATTTCTGAAGAACCTTCTTCTCCAGAAGGCATGCGTTTAATGTGTTGCTTCTTAAACAAAGTCACATGGTGTATAGGAGCGATGTGGCATGTTGTTAGTATGCTCTAATCTCATTTTGTTTATGAAGAACACACAGTTACTCCCTTTCTTTGCCACCCTCCCCAATTCCTTGATCATCTCTGAATGCAGTTCAAAATTGCCCTCATGAGCTTGTCAGAAATCCATCCATTTGCATGTTTGCTGTCAGCCAACATCCCCCCACTCCTGTGTAACTTTACATGTGGCAGCAGGGTTACTTTGAGCATTCTGAGCAGCACCTCTGCAACTGCCTCTCCATTTGTGCCATAAATCATATGCAGTTTCTGTATTTATATTGCACTTATTTCTGTTAGAGCTGAGTTCTCTTTACTGAATATTTCCTCAGTCATCAATTGACTTTAATGAAACAGTATCCAGAACTGGATATAGACAACAGTTTCTCTGGGTTGCAAGTAGCACAGTTCAGCTAGAGTTCAGAATCATTTTATTGCATGTGTTCTTACAAGTTAATTCTGGGTAAATCAGTAGGTTGAACTCCTGTGCCTCATCAGTTTGGTCACAGAAGGCAAGCTGCTGGAGTGACACGTAAGACATCAAAGCAGGAAATTTTTATTTTGAACTATCCAACTAATGAAAACCCTGCACTTTAAAAAAAAAAAAAAAACAAAACAAACAAAAAAAAAACCTCACAAATGCTTCTCTAAAGCAGTTGGAGCTCTGTTTTAAAGATTGCATCTAAAACAAAAACAAGACCCAAACCTAACCAAGTATAAATAAAAAGCTTTTAAGGTGTTAATGTTATTCCAGACATCTTGGAACTGTTCACCCACCCCTTAGGAGGAGGTGTATGCTGTTAATGAAATCAGAGTGGTTTCCTTTGAATTACTACTGTAATTCTGGATCTTTTTTTTTTTTTTTTTTTTTTCCAACTCAACCACTGAAATTCTTTATACTATCCAAAAAGTTTAGGAGACAAAGTACTTTGATCTCTGCTTCATCTTCATATATAGTGGAATGAACAAAATGTATTCTCAGCTATCATTTTTTCAGCCTTCTAACAATTAATTTTTGTAGTTTATCACCTAAACAACAAACTAGTGAGGTAGCTGTTAAACTAAGTGAATTGTTTCCAAGCAAAGCAGGAAAGCCAGTTATAATACTACTGTCTCCTGCAATCAGCAACATGAACTTATCCAGATGGCGAAGGGGAATGACGTTGGTTAAGAAACAAGAGCAATTCAAAGATTATAAAGCCTCCAGCCTTTTTTCTTGCATAATAGAGCCTGTTGAGCTTTTCTGAATGAATTGTTTTTCAAATTAGGATATAAGTTAGAAAAACCTCCTTCTTATTAAAATATTTCAAGTTATAGGAACACAAACATAACTTCTGATAAGTTGTTTTACTGGTTAATTGCCTTGCCACTAAAATATACACATTACTTCTAATCTGTACATGTCTAGATTCAACTTCCTGCTGTTACATATCGTGCTCATTAGAAGCTAAATATTATTCCTAATGTTCGTTATTGCAAATAATTTTCTTATCACCAATGAAGCCACCTCCTAGAAAAACCTTATTTTTGTTAGGCTAAATCACTAGAAGACCTTGATCCCTTCAATGTAAAACAAACTTTCTTTGAATCATTCTTCCAGCCCCTACAGTTTATCAATTCACTTTCTAAACTGTGAAGAGTAGAACTGCACGTGCTGTTTTGCCAGCAACCACACTAGCATCTGATGCAGTAGTGACTCCATCTCCCCAGTCTTAGCTGAAATTCTTCTGATTTATATGCAAATACTTTTTTTTTTTTTTCCTGGAAACTCTTGCTTAGCTGATCATGATCCCAAGTGTTTTTCCTAGTTTCTTATTCCCCAGACCAATCATCTTCCCCTTTTCTGCAAGTTAGGACCATGTTCATTGGTTGCTAAATAGGATTTTACTGTGGCCATTATAAAAACATAGTATATGTTTCCAAGTGATTGAGATCATTCTTCCTGTTTTTCACTATTTAATATGATTCTGTGATTCCATTTTTCTTTTCTGAAGCATAATGGCCTATTTTATTTTATTAAATAGTAGGGCATTGCTAGGTTCTCAAGACAAAGTTTCAAGCTCCTTGATGAGACATTTGATGAGATTGAATGTCCAAATCTTTTAAATGCATGGGTCAACATGTTCAAAATCCTCTGTCACCCTGGAGCTCGGTAATGAGGTTTTTCTGAGAGTAATGGTGGTAAGTGTGAGGGTCCATTTGGAGAACTTAAGATGGACAAAATTAATCCTTTTGGGAGACCTTCTCTTTAGTGGAAGACAGAAAGGATTAGGGGATACTACATTTATTGTCTGTAGCTTCTAATTGTAGAACCCCAGAATATTCCCTGCAGTCTGTTCTTTGGGCTTTAAAAGCTAAACTACCCAAAGGGTTTGGCTGAGGTGCATCCCTTGACCATGACAGGGAGCAAAGTAGGAGTAGGGAGCCCTTAGTGGGAAGACTGGGGAATCCCTTTTGATCTCGTGTCTCAACTGTGTTTGGATTTTTCATCACTCTGGTGAAGAAATGTTCAGCTTGGAATTTTATTTTATTATTTTATGTCTTGCTTGGAAATCTGCCTTGTGTCTGAGTCTGCAACCCCTCATTTATGTCTTACTTCTTCCAAACTAAGATCATGGTGAGAAGATGTATTGTCTTTGTCTTCCCCCCTTTTCTCCTTCCATCATCCTAGCTTGTTGAGGGTTCTTTAGGACCTGAAACTCTCATGCAGTTTTGCTGCCCATATCAGTTCAAACGTTTAATGGTTCCCATCTTCACACTTTTCAAACCTTCTTACTTACCTAAGAAATACTTTCTGGTCCTTCACTTTTCCTGAGATACTTTGGTAAAATTTCCACATTTCTATTCTGGCAAAGCTCCCTAAAGCTCCCTAAGCAGAAGAAACCACATTCCTATGAACTTCTAGATGTCTGCAGCTGGGAAAATGTCCTTTATGGAGCAGACCCTGTGATGTAGCAGTTCAGGAACTCTGTAAGGCTGATACTTCTCACACTCTGCTCTTGCTTCTCCAGCCAAATAAATCTTTCAAGAAGTCCTGTCTCCTTCCTAGCTATTACATGCATTTGTAGAGGAAATCAATAAAACTCATATACCATGTGCAAAAAGTTGCAAGAAGGAATCTAAACTGTGTTAGACTGAGGCATTAATGGGAAATAGGCTTGGGGCAACAGGCAGGGGGTGAGGAATGAGTTTTACTCTGCTAATAGTGTCTGTATAAACCTTGGAGGTTTGCCACATAATTTTTGATCTAATGTGCCACGTTGCTTAGGGGGTCCATTAAATTATGACATTTCCCTAGTGGAAGGATATATTTTTCTTTCCAACACAGCATGTTAAATAAAATGCATTTTTTAATCCATATTAAAAAAAAAAAAATCAGTGTTGAATTTTCATGACTACCACAGAGCTAAAATAAAAACTTTATTACTATATAATTATCAATCCTTATTGCATCCTAGCAGAAGAAATTCCTTGTGTTCTTCAAAGATACACCCTTGGAGCAATATGATGTTCTTTCATGGCACCTCTGTTCCTCTGGTATACAGATGCTGGGAACAAACTATTTAGTTAGGGAAGGTTTTCTTTACCTTCAGGTGCTAGTTAAGTTTGCCTTTAGTTCTTAGTTCCTTGCAGCATGGAGAGTGAGATTCCACTTTCTAGTAGCATAAGTAATATTTGGCTCACAGTATGGCAGATGTATGTCTGAAGTCCCATTAGAAAAGAGACCTTTCAGCTAAGTGAGGGATTCAGGATCGAGCTCTGCTTTATAAAAAAAGGTGCTGCAAATGTGCTAGATCATTGCATCTACTTTAATCAGTGCTGTTAATTATAATTTTGTGTGATGCTCTTGCTGAGATTTCAGCATTTCTGATTTTCAGAAGGACTGAATAATCTAGATGAAAAAGATTACATGGAATATGTAAACAAAGGAGGGTGGAAAGGATAGATCCCCATCAAAGTCCACATCTGCTTGTCTTGACTCTATTTTTGAGTCAGCATATCCTTGTCTACAATTCCACTCTGAAGCCACTTGGATTAGAGCTTGGGCAATCAAAATTGGAATCTAATACAAAAGTACGTTTTTCATTTACTTGTCTAAAAATTAAGACCTGGTATTTAGGCTGTTGTAACATGCTTTTCCATCCCTTAACTTTGCTTTTATAGTCTGTAGAGTTTTTGCTCTTGCTGTGTGTTTTTGTCAAGGAAATTAATGAGCTATCAATCACTTGGGTAAGTCAGAAGAACAAAAGGTCTGCTCTTACAAAGTTAAAGGATACTGCTTCCGAAAGTTTGCTATTCAAATGAGAAACATCTATATATTCTGACTTTATCTGCCTTGCTGCTTTCATAGCTGCTCATGCCTCTGTAGAAGTTTAATCTATAAAACAAATATTTTAAAGTGGATGGTTACTGAAGGCTTTAAAAACAGCCTCAGACCACATTTTGCACAGTTGATGTATCACACAGGGGTTCTCAGAATCAATTATAGCAAGGGTCAAAGATCAGAACATTAAGGGGGCAGAGGGGTTCAGGCATGGTTTATATCCTCCTTTCCCTTCCCAGAAAAATCATGGCATAGTTGATTAAAACTGGTGAACTGTGGAACTTAGATGAGTGAGTGAACATTTTTTAAATTATATTGCTGGCTTCTAAAATTAAACATAGCAGGTAAGAAAAGTCAATGAGGATTGGGAAAGATATTTTGCAGCTAAATGCTGAGATTTGTGACGTGCCTAAACCTTGTACAGAACAATGATAAACTACCTAAGCATTTAACTTTTCTATAGTTCTTGAAGAGTGATCATAGAATCATAGAATGGTTTGGATTGGAAGGGACCTTAAAGATCATGTAGTTTCCACTCCCCTACCATGGGCAGGGATGCCACCCATTAAATCAGTGTATTTAAGTGATGTTAAATTCAACCAGTTAACAAAAGGAGGGTCACCTCATATGGAAGTCAGTGTGGGACAGTGTAAAGTAATGTCTGCTTTATAGTATGCACGTGTACATATGGAGGTCTGCACGTGGATCCATGCAAAGCCTTTTCTGAGGATGGAAAGATACTACTCATTTAAGTAGTATTTTTTCTTTTCCTTTTATTTGCTGATGTCTTATGTCTTCCTTTTGAGAGTTGGCTCTGCAAGTTGGTCAGTCATGAACAGATAACATGATTTTTGCATATGGTGGCAGAAGTGATCTTAGCCAGTGATTGTTTCAGTGACAGTTTTCCTGATTATACTGTTCCACTTATCACAAAGGCTCCTTAGCAAATGTTTATAAAGAAGGCCTTATAAAAGCAATTTACTCATACAATTATATACTACTGCCCTGTAATTCTCATTTTATATGTGACGATATCAGTCGTCATCAGATCTTGAGGGAACTGAGAGATGGCAGTTTGTTGGATTATCCCCTTGTGCAGGGCTTTCTTTGCAGTGTGCATTTGGACTCTTAGCTACAGATTATGTCAAGCTAAATGAAGAAAACTCTTCCGTAATTGGCAGTCATTGCACATTAAAAACCCTATTTTAGATTCAGATAGAAGTCTGATCTTGTAGCAATTTGTAAATGAGTGGGTCCTTTGCAAGCTGGTGGGAGTGTGGTGTTTGAAAATCCTGCATCTTCTTGTTAGATTTGAATTCAGCTTGGTAGTGTTGCACTCTTTTGATTTGCAACTTCACCACCAAGTAGCCAGGATTGTTCTCTCTCTTTATTAAAAAGTTCTACTCCCTGAGTCATGGGAACCCCTAAAGTCTGCTTGTTCTGACAGGTACTAGCACTTTTTGCCAGTCTAGAATTAGAACCCTAGATATTAAACTGCTCCATCCTACCCCTGAATACAAGGATTTAAGTGTGAAGGATATAAGAGTAACAGCCTTTTGATTTGGATCTTCCCCTGAGCTTGGGCCCAGCTGTACAGTAGATGCTTCTGTGATTAACCACAAGAAAAGGAAAGCAGCACGTTTGAACGTGCTCCTCTTTGCTTGGTTTAGTAACGTGTAGTGGAGTTTTATCAACACTACTAGTAAGTTACAGTAAGGTAGGGAAACACCTTTTACCTAAGTCCACATTTAAACCATGTACATAACAACAACGGTCACAGCCATTTCTTTATGTGCTTCAGCATGGAAGTAAGAGCAGCAGCGACCAAAACTTCAGTTGGCTTAGCAGAATTTGAATGTACCACAGAAAGACTATCACTGTCAGTGACCTTCTAGTCTATACAGACAACCTCAAGCCCTACATGGTCTTGATTCTGACTTCCTTTCTCTGGCAGTGATCCTGCTGAAGCAATTTCACATTTGTGTATAATTTTGGAAATGCTGAAGGAAACCGTAGTGGGGGTGTTTGCAGCTGGTGCTGCGGGCAGTAGGAAACTAGCCGCATCCTTGAATATTCCTTCTCAGACATTTTCATGTTTAAGTTAAAAATCTTACCATCCAAAATTTTAACAGGCCTTTTTCTTCAGTAAAGTGAACAAAACACATGCCAGAGGTGGTTTTAAAGCCAAATCCCTTCAAAGTGGTGTTGGCCAAAGCAAGCGTAGGAAGCGTTAAAACAAATAAAGTCCAGCTGAATTTTCCTAACACACCGGGGTAGGTCTTAATTATATTTTCAGTGAGACCTTGGCAGTTATTACAGCCAAGCACCCCACCTCACAGCTCATTAGTAGTGAGCTTGAAACTGTCCATGTCAGTGTAGCTGGACATCTACTGTGCATGTAGTCAGTATTTCCTCATTCTTGCACACATATTTCCTTTATGTTTAATTGTTTACTTCAATTTTAGCCTGCCAGACTTGAAATCACATACAAACACTTTGGGTTTAGGTAGCTTTCTCAGGCAGCTGCCACAATCTCTCTCATGCCTAAAAGCCCTGATAATCTCTACTGCAATATTGCTGTCATTGAATTGCCTTTTACTTACAGGACTAGGAGGTGATTTGAAAGCAAGCAAGCAAGCAAACAAAAATGAACCAACAACACCAAAAACAACTCAAGTTTCAGATACATGTGAAACCCTATCTGAGTCAGTATAACATGATATAAGACCAACTCTAGGTACCTGGAAAATCAAGGCACCCTGAGATACTGAATCTGGCATGAGAAATGGGATGGTAATGGGACATTGTATTAAGTCAGTGACTCTCAGATGTGTAGTGATCAAATATTTAAGAGATATCATAATTTTTTCCTAACATGAAATGAGTTTGATCTCCACTACATTTTTTCTATTATGTGACCTCATTTCAGACTCTTTCTGTAGTTAACTAATTCACTGGTTAAGGTCGACATATCCTGAAAGAAGGCTGTGATTGACACTGTCCACATTACAGCTTGGGAGCAAAGGTTTCAATATCTTGGTAGGTTGTGTCAACATCTTGCAGCATTATGTTCACAGATCATACATACATATTCACCAACTCTTCAACATTGCTCTACTGACTTCATTTGAACTACTCTGATTTATACCTGCAAATACTAGAGAAGGTGTTTTGAACATGCCTTCTGATCTGAATTCCACCCCCACCATTTCCAGTTCAAAGTGTTGCAAATGTGTCTAAATATAACAGCACTACATTCCAAATTGTCTTTCTTTTCTCATGTTTATTTATAAATGCATGCCATGGAACTATAGAAAAAGGGAATTTCTGGGTCATTTATCATTCTGACAAAATTCATGGTGCCTGGGAAAGAAGGTCACCTACAGTGCATTCCTCTTCCAAAATGACTCCTTTCTTTGCTCTCATCTGTCAAAAGGCATAGGAAATTGCATTTCTGCTGTAGGACTAGCTACTATAGTAAAAGTAACATTAAAAATGGTGTTAAGCGTTTGCTGATTCTGTCTCTTCTGATTGATTTCTATTTCTTTTCCAGACCTTCGGTGCTGATGATGTTGTGTGCACGAGAATTTATGTAAGAGAGTAAAAAAATCCATTTACTTGTCATCTGGGATGAAGTGGAGAACTGTGAAAAGCCCCAGTGTAATGAGTATCCATGTGTGCTGTTACTAATGCGGTGTTGTATGTGACCGTGTGTGTTATATATGAATCCATATCCTGTTAAGTGTATTTCACTTTATTTTTCATCACAGACACTACTCCTTCTCATTTTTATGCCATCATTTTTTTTGTGTCTGCTTTGTATTCTGTAGTTGTCATTTGCTATGGTTTCATCTATTATTAAACTTATTGGGCATAACTCAGAGCTGTTTTGAGGTGTTTTTAATAGAAAACCCAGAAGTGCTTTGATAAGGATTGAAACGCTTTTTAACCTCTGTTGAAGTCAGTGTGGAGTTTCACTGCTGCTGGCTAGACTTTTGTAAGGCCTTTTGCAGAGCTGCAAGCTGCTTTCTCAAACTGGAAACTCTGCCTCTTCTTTTTTTCTGACCTGCCTCCTTTGGAGAGTCACTGAGGAACAATTCCTGTGATTGCTGGGGCTGTGATTCAGTGGAACCAGACAAGGAGAGCTCATTGCCCTCTTTCCAGCTGCATCTGTAAAGAATGACCGAGTAGAGCAACCATTTTTCTTTTTGAATCATCATTGGTTCGCTTTCTGGGTGGAAACACTCATTAACCAAATACAAAACCCAGCTGTATCTAAAGGACAAATAACATTTGTGATCATGACTAATACTTACTGTCATCACACCCAAGCATCTCAGACATAGTTAGAGAGCCAGAAGAATCTGGTAGACTTTACTTATTTTGGTCACAAAAAAGGTAATGCTGGGCAAAGCTGCTTTTCTCCTACCTTCTCACCTATGATGGGGAAAACTTCTGATGGCTTCACTCCCATTCTCAGTATTACAGCTCTCAATTTTGTCAATTCAGTATTTCTTTTGTTGAACTGAGTAAATTCACAAAGCAGGGCCATAGCTCAGTAATGAAACACCGAATTTAATGTACTTATTCTGGCGCAAAGTTCCAGCCACAGCACTATCAAATGTTAGATTCACTCTGAACAGACATTCCTATGATGAACCAAGAACTTTCTTGTTCTTCAGTGTGTGAGATATCTAGACATACATGCTAGGAGCACTACTTCGTTCTGTGCAGTCTCCAATCTTATCTGACCAATTTTTGGCTTTGCAAAATCATTTATCAGCTTTGCATTACCCAATCATAGCAGATTTTGAAGAGGTTCAGAGTTAGCAGAGTGTATGTCCTGTTCACTGGGCTGTACTCAGTATTCATAGCAGTAAAATAGGTCCAACTCTTGATCGTCTTTGGACATCTGTGGCAAAAAATTACTTTGTCTCTTTGTAGCTCTGCAGAAGAATCCCCTTGACATGATTCTTAAACTGCTGTGGAGAAAATAGCCACCTGTTCTATGTATCACACAGTGAGCTACAGCAGCACAACAGGAGAGAAACAGGATGTTTTCTGTCTCCTCTGCTCTCTGACAGGTCACACCTTCTTCATCCAGGATCAGCATTCAAGATGATTCAAGTTCAAGATTGTTCAGATTCACATAGTGCAGTTGAAGAGAGGGATCTTTTCCTTCCACACTCTAACCTTAAGCCAAGCCCCATTTTCACAATCTTGTTTCAGTTGGTACCAATTAAATATACTGCGTGTCAGCTTGCACTGAAGCATCAACTGAAATGAGTTCACTTTGGTTTGGATTTAGGTCATGCTGCCCACTGATGAGAATGAAACCATACGGGGGGGGGGAACAGTGATCTATCTTTATTTTTTATCTTATTTTAAGATAAAAATTGTAATTTTTGCCCACATAAATTCCATTTATGGAGTATCTGGACCTGCTTGTGCAATCAGCTATACCAAAGGGACTCCACAAAAAGTGCCAGGCAGAACTAGCTCAAAGCGTCTCAGTGATGTGGACAAAACTGTGTATTGCCACATCAAGGCTGAGAAGAAAAGAGCTCTGTGTTGTAGAGCATGCTGGCTCATGCTGTATCTCTGCATCAGCAGGAGGCTGCCAGCACTGTAGGGTGGGTGCTTTGCTTCCAACTCCTGACTCTGGGGTGGGTGAGAAGGTGGACGGTGGAGGCTGGTACAAGCAAGAGGGGGCAAGTACCAGAGTCCAGGCTGGTAGGTTCAGGACCCTTTTGCCTTTCCAGAAAATTGGCAACTACCTTTTCTGCCTGTATCTAAAGTAGCCCTCGGGTACACTCTGTGAGGACTCAGCAAAGAATTGGTATGAACCTCACTCACACTGTCTAGAGCCTGTGAGTGCACTTAATGGAAGCAGTGATGTCTATGTCTCATTTCGAGGAAGGATCATGCTAAGCTGTTGTGCCGCTCCAGCAAATATCCTTCAGAAAGCTTTACCACCAATTGGAAAATACCAACTTACATTTCCATCCAGTTGGCAACTGCTGTCCATGCAGTAAAGCACGAGCTGTGAAACTGGGTTGTAGAGGTTATGATTAAAAACAGACTCTTGAGATATGAGCTGCTCAGCGTAACTGGGAACTTTCCTCTTCCAGGATTTAAACTGTTCCCCCAAGCTCTGTTTACAGTCTGGCAAGAAAGAAGTTCCTTTCTTTAGTAATTTCAGTGTGGAACCTTCACCACTTGATTACATTTCATGGAGTTACATTAGAGTTACTGGTGCGTGGGTAAATTTGTATGAACAGAATTGATCCAGAGTTAGTTTTATGGTTCATTCTTGAAACTTTGCAAAGGCCAAATTGCATTTTGTGAGTCCTCCTGGATTTTAAAGCTCTTCAAATGTAGGCACACAAGGATTTGGAATGATTTTGCTGGCCAAAAGCCTTGCAGTCATCTCCTGCCCTTTTTTTCTTTGCTGAGATTAGGCCCCTTGGGAAACATGGGAGTTGAGCAATGCCAGGGTGGCCAACAGAGACAGTTTTATACACTTTTTGGGAAAAAAAAAATGAATTCATTTCTCTCCAGATGAGGTGATGGAAGCATAGTGGGGTGACTGTAGCCAGCATCCACAAAAGCTTGGTGTCACAGTGTCTGAGTGTTAAACAGTTGCTTAGCAGAGTAGGATCCTCAAAGCTTCAGGTGGCCATTCTGTGCACATGGGAGTGAGGGACTTCTATAGACGAAGATGCCAGGACAATGGAGCACCTAAGGGTTTACACAGAGGGTTTGTTGCCTACTTGATATCACTCGGATACCTGAAAAGGGTCCACGGCATTTATGGATACTGTTTTCCACATCCAGATCAAACAGACTCTCTACATCTCTAGGTGTTGAATCAAGCATGTGATGGAGCAAGCAGTAGGGTTCTAGGGTTCTGCTCACAGCTGTGTGTATCAGCAAGCAAGCTGTGCTCCTCCAGAGATGCAGAAACTTCCTTCCCCTCGTGCTGCTGTGTTCTAGATAGTGCGTTGGCCCTTGGCCTGGAAGCAGCCGGTGGTTACAAGCATGTCATGGTGACAAACAGCTCACCTCTGTCCAGCTGGTGGCTGCTCAGTTGCTGTACAGAAACCACTCACTGCATGTCTGCTCTCTTGCATGTCTCTCTGCCCAAAGAGCTCAACTTCTGAGGTCTGCTGGTGGCCAGTCGTGATGGCCAAATGCCCTTAGGGCTTTGTTGCTGTGAACCATACAAGTGAGTGTGTTCAGGAGCTCTTCTCCGTCATTTTATTCCATGCTGTTATTTATGGTTAAGAGTATCTCTCCACACAAAGCCAGCAGGTTACAGATAACTAAGAAGGTGGGAAGACTTCCTCCCTGGAAGACACTAAAATAGAAATGCCCTGATTTCAGTTGCCTCAGCAGTCCTACTGCTTTAAGGGGCCAAGGGAGTCTAAACATAGGTGCCTGTAGCTGTTTTAGATAACCTGTGTATCCACAAGATCTGCACCAGGCTAGTGTATAACACAGCCTGTGCATGAAATCTGTGCCTTTTTTTGGAGAGGCAGGAACAGACTGGGGACAAAACGTGAGAGCATTATAACGTAGGTGGCTGTGATTAGGCAGCTGACTCCCAGCCAATGTGTCTGCGGGCTTGGGGCCATGCTGTGCACTGCACGACTGATGGCAACTGCCTGCCACGGTAAGACAAAGAAGGGGCTATACAGCTATCTGCAGCAACTTGGAGCATGTGTAACATTTCACAAAAACAAAGCTTCTCCACATGAGTGGAATACTAGGATACAGCAGCCATGTTCTCTTCCCTAGGCAAGAAGAGTTCATTTTAGGATTTTCCTTTGGTTTTCCATACTTTGTTCTCATGCCGCTCTCATAAAACATGTATTGTTTTTCTTTTCTCCATGAAAAATAAACATCCTAACCAGTAAACAGATCAGGCAGTGAAGTTGAATTCAAAATAATCCACTGTGGGAAACCCAGCATAGGGAAAAAAAATCTTAGCCAGAAATGTGATATTGCTTTGAATTGTTCAGTTTGCACATATCTGTCCCAGCAGCTGCTATTGTATGAGAACAGAGCTGTCCCCCTGCATGCTGCATGCCCTGAAGAGCTAGTGTTGTGTTAGCTCAAGGGATCACTTATTGCACTCGTAGTGCAAAGGGATCTGTTCCTGCTGGCAGGAAACTCCAAACGCCACAGGGCTGCAGAATCCGGAGTCTCTGAGTCCTGTTAAAATATGGGCTGTCTGGATATTGTCCTGTCAGAAGTGGAACAACGTAGAGTTTTCTCTTTGATACTACAGATGGCTGGCTGGCTGAGGAGAGTGGTGAAAAAATGCTGGTTTTAATAGTGAAGGCATAGGTGGGAACAGATGTCATAGTCCTTTCTGCTAGTCCCTTCATTTCAACATTAACCATGTTACCTCCCAGATCATGAAGCCAGTTTGGATCAGAGGCAAAAAAGCCCCACCAGGATTCCTGAAATTTTCATTCACTCTTCCCCAACTCTTGCTGCACTCTGATAAATCCAAGTTCTGAAAGTTCTGAAACTGAAAACTCGTCCTCTGTCTGTCATCCTGCTTCCATCTGAGGCCTGCCGGGGATGCTCCACCAACGTAATCTGTGGCAGGCTCTCAGTTGTTTCTCCATGTTCTCAAAACAAAGAGGAATCTGGCAGCCCCTTAGTTTTATGAGCTTGAGTACAATTCGCTGTTAGAATTTGCTGTATGACCACACTGTGACCGGAGAGGAAGATGACAAGGTTTGAGATGGTTTCCGTGGCAGGCAATGCTTCAGTCTAGTACTAGATACTGCGACCTCCTGCACAAACCAGGTGTTCGCTGGGAGACAGCTCACTTGCTCAGGGGGAAAGGAGGTGAGAGTCTCGGTGACTGACTGAATTACAAAATTCTTAAAAGCTCTGTAGATACGTATCTCAGTGTTAATCTTCACAAGATTTCATCATACATCTGATGAATTCACAAAGTTTTCAAAGGGCTAAAGCTTTCATGTCTAAGTAGCTGCCAGTGCTGGGAGGTAAAGGTGCATCTGGAAATTGAGCGATCCCATGGAAACTGCAGAGAGGAATAGCTGCCATGGGTAAGAGCAAAGATTCTCTCTCCCCATGTGTCCACTGCCTAAGGCCCTTCCCTGACACCCTGATGAGCCTGCATATCACTTCAGCAGGCTGGGAGACATACAGCTAGCCTGCCTCTAAACCAGGCCTTGGAAATCTGCATGCTTGTGTCCCATTCTCTCAATTTCCTCACTTTTGTGTCCCACCTGCACAGAAAAATGCAGGACCCATCAAAAAGTGAAAGGGGTCTTCCACTGAAACCACCTTTTTAAAAGCACTGAGAATTTCGGGCATCTCAGGCTGGGCTGAGACAAACAGCATCACTGAAATCTGCAATAGTTTTGATGACCAGTGTCTTACAGCTTTTACCTAATGTGAGTAAAATATAAGCTTTGGTAGCCTTTTTTGTTTGGCTTCTGTTCTGCCCCGTGACACAAACCCAGAACATACACCTATGGGGTAAGAGTTTATCTTAGTGTCTCTGGAGAAAGATGAGTAATTTAAAGCAATCTTGATAGAAAGCAGTGTTATCAGTGTGAGTCAGGGAGACCTTTTGAGCAATAATTCATTGTCCATGTAAACGCTGAGATTCTGGTGCTATTAGGAGGTTACTGATTGCTGAAACTGTTCCTTTCAATTTCTCCTGCTGCAGCTGGGAGATTTTTAAAATGTTCCATATGTGGAAATTTATGCAAAATTGACACTGTGTGACTCTGGTGCACAGTGTGTCTGGAACATCTAAATAATGATTTTAATTTGCAGACGATCCTGCACAGGGTGTGCCAGGACATCAGCAATGACTGCAGTGAGAAGTCTGTGTCTGAAACAAGCACCTAATAACTCTTTTTGCAGCAGTTTTTAACACTGAGCTTATGCAGTCTGTGGCAAGGCTGGAGACTGAGAACATATTGCAGTTATTACAGACCCTGAAGTCCAAGTTCCTTTTTAGACACGTCACCAGTAATGCGTTTTAATCAAAAGTATTTTAGTGAAGGAAATTGGAATCATCTGGACATGGCTGGCATCATGTTCTCTCAAGTGTGATTTATTTCCTAATTCCCTTAATGATCTTGATATCAATACTCTGTGATGAGCATGAAGAACACTAAAGACCTGTAATGTGACCATTAGCTCAGGTTATACAGCAGTGTTACCGTCCTTGGCTTTATTGCAGCAGCAGAATCTTCAAAATGGGTCATGAAGCCATAGGGCAGCTATGAGAATGGTCAGAATGCTGTGAAAAGATCATTCTGGGGACACAGCTTTCTTCTTTGCTAGTGTCTAAGTAACAGCAGGGTGAATAAATTCACTGCTTTACTGCCCTCAGTTCATCCTGCTGGAAAAAATACCTAGGACGATACTTTGGGATGTGGGGTGGGGAACATAGTACAACATTTCCCCTCACCCTCTAGCCAGAGTCATAAGCAGGATGAACACAAAATTACATTTTCAAGAAAGGGAAAAAGTAGGTGAGAAAGGTGTAGTGTGTGCCTGCGTGTCTGTGAAACAGCCGTCATGCCAGAAGACCTGTATTTCACACAGCTCTGGCAGTCATAGCTAAAGCTGAACGCAGTACTTTTTTGCCTTTCTTCCAGTTTGTTAAAAAGTGACCAAATTTGTTTAAAAGTTGTTTCAAAAGACAGGCTAAAATGCAGAAGGAGATGTGCAGCTGACACAGCTGCAGTGACAGAAGGGAATGCGATATGCTCCCGTAGGCAGCGCCGTGGTACGGATCATTACCTTGTTGCTCCCAGAGCTCTGTGATTTGAGCACGTCGATCGATGCCGTGGCACACAAGATTTCCTGTACAAAACTCAAACAGCTCTTTCTCCTCTCACCCCAGAGAGCATTCTGTGTGTTATGTCAATAGATAAAAGTGATAAAAATCTAAAGTGTAGTACTTGGAGGCGTAGACAGACCTCAGAATAAAGCCCTGAATCTGTTCCAAGGTAGGGAGGAGGAGAGAGGGAGTTTATAACTTTCTCCATCATTTTTTTTTCTTCTTGTTTTTGGCTGAGGAACAGAATTTAAGGGAGAGATTGAATTCTCTGTCGTAATTAAAAGCCTGGGAAGAGCTTCTTTGTATGCTTTTAAAATTTGATGCAGTTGAACAAATTGCTGTTTAGGTCCCTAAATTGTTTGGCGTTTGCTCATGTTAAGGCAAATTGTGGTTGCATTTACTTTTGACCCCAATACCTTGTGAAAGAGTATGTTGCTCTCTACCAAGTTTAAACATTTGCATGTGATAAATTTGTGTAGTAAGTATAATGGTCTGTTAAATTAAGCTTGAACGTATTCAGAATATGTTAATTTACTTGGAATAAGTAATTGTCGTTTTGCCTGAAGCCTATCATTTGGATGCTGCAATAATTAGGGTGCCCCTTAGCCAGATTTTATCATAGAATAACACAGAGCAAGTAGGTAAGAAAATTGCTGGGTGAGAAGAATAAGCTTATACCTTGAAGAAGATGATACTGGGTTAAATGTAAAAGACTTGTCTCCATAAGCAGACAGGATTTAAATAAATTTTTGGAGCAGATTCAACAGTGGCAGAGTGACAGAGCTCCTCTCAGAGAGCAGCAGTCACAGCTGGGTGGCTGGAGGCAGCAGTGGGCAATGGCCCATGGAGACAGTTGGGGGCAGCCGCTCGTTGCGGCGGATGGAGCAGAAGAATCTGATGGCAGCCTGCTAATGTGCCTCTGGTGAAGAGAACAGTGCACATAAATGGGTCATAAATAGATGAGATCAGCCCCAAATAAATGATGCAAACGTACAAACATCCTGGTGTCCGCTGGCTGGGAATGGTGCGAGTCTCCCTCCTGTTTACCCGGTGCGGGAGGCGTGCAGTCACTGTGAGGCACTGAGGTCTGGGCAGCAGCTTCCTACAGAAGTGCATTATGGCCTGGCAAGCAGTTTATGAGCATAGTTACCCACACATATAGTAGAGGTGCTTTTTAAAATAACCTTTTCACTCTGTAGATGTGGCTTATGTTCCCACTAGAGCCCAATGAGTCTCTGCAGAAGATGGAAGGAGTTAGCTGGCTTTAGAGGGATATCCGCAGAAACACAGTGTGAGGAGACGTATGTCACACCAACGTGAGGCACCGTGGAACAGCAGGGTAGGGAACGCTGTGCGTGGAGCCAGTGCAAATCAGCAGACCAAAACAAGTTGCCTTTGGGCAAGGAAGCAGCTCTTGTTCCTCCTCTGCCCCTGCTTGCGAAAGTCAGGATGTGCCTTTCCCACTATGTCCAGGGGTAAGGCACGGGAGTGCAGGAAATGACAGGAAGGTGGGTGGTCAGGGACTGCAGCCATGCGCTGCTAAAATGGAAGGTGTTTGTGTGGGACACATGTTTATCCTTTGGAAATAGATGCAGCAGTCTCCTTCGAGTTCCAGGTGCCTTGCCCAGCCCGTTCCCTCCCCTAGTTAAGGCCTCAGACCTGCCATCAGGGTGCTGGATGCTGCTCACTTGAAAGCAAAGGGTGTTACATGCTCAGAGGCTGCTCAGCACGTGTGGGCCATGTGTGCACACTTCTGCACCAGGAGATCGTGGGGCAAGGTTTGAGGAAAACTACTGGCATGGGCATAGGGAATTTCTTTTATGGTTCGTCTGTAAAGTACCAACTGCATTTCTGACTATAAAAATAGCAACAGTGCCCTTTGTATACGTGACTTTAAGGGCAGCATTTGTCTTACATTAGTATAATAACTACTGTCTTTGCATTCTTAGTGTTGCAAGAATAGCCAGAAGGCATTCAGCCTGCATGAGGCCTGCATGAGAGATGCTGTGTTCTCCATAACATGTGGTAAAGTCCGCTATTGTTTCTGGAAATCTTTGTACTTTGAACGCATCATTTAGCTGCCTGATCATCTGTGTGCATGATAAACTGTGTGCTTTGACTACTCTTTTATAAAACTGTGGCTATGAAAATGCAATGGCCTTTTATTTTATTTGGGCAACAAAGTGGTGTACTGGGAGACGCACCCATTTCCCTGCTGGGAAATTACCGGGTGCTTTACGCCCCGGAGCTGACTGTGGGCTGTGTCTGTGCCTTTGCCATTGTTACTCACCATGGGCAGAGGGCACAAGAGGACTAAGCCCTTCTGTTGCCCTGGACTGTGCTGTGCCAGGTGCTCTACAAAGGCAGTTTGAAGATCTCCCAAACTTCAGCCTCTGTATAGGTGCCTGAGGGCACACTCCTTGTCCCTACGGAGTTCCACCAATCTACGTGTGGGTTGCCAGCTCGTATTTTAGTGGAGAGCTGGCGGGACGGGAGCAGGATTAGGGCAGTGCAGAAAAGAAGCCATTCACACAGCCTCATTTCAGGGCCTCCCCTCTGAGCACTCTGCACAGCAAGGCTTTCCTCCAGAGCCACACCATTTCCACTTTGCTGGGTTTTTGGCACAACCTGGACCTGGTGGAAGAGGCATGGCAGCACTGCCCCATCTGTGCAGTCTGCAGGGTGGGTCTCAGGACAACCTGCACTTGTGTGAAATGAAGCCCTGCTCAGCGTTAATCTGGTGTCACAGTCGAGCGCCTCCAACTTGCTTTGCTCAGCCACGATAGCTGGCTGAGCCCACTAGGCTTCATCTGGTGAAAGATACATGGCTGAAAGATGAAAACAGGGCTTGTTAATTGCCAAGCCACCTGAATCAATAGGGAGCTCTGCACGCTACTTCGCGTGGTCTCCATGGACCCCGTATGAAAGATGAAGGCAGCTGTGACCTCGCTTCACCACCCTTGCCTCAATCAATAGCGACCAGCTTTTAAAGTCCCAAAAGGTGTGATTAAGCCTCTGCTGCATGAAGTTAGCATTTCTTACCATACAGCCCATTGTCCAGAATGAAAGGGCCTAAAAGCCCTTATACCGAGAGAGTTAATGACCAGATGTCCCTGGAAGGAAGCCCATCAGCCCTGGCCCTCAGTGCCAGGAATTACCACAGCAGATTTCGTTCCTCTTTACATCTGTATCTTAGCTTCAGTGGGCACTCCACTTGAGTAAACAAGTGTATGTGTGCAGGACTAGACCCAGAGGTGTCCTGGGAGAGCACTGGAAGGAGAGTTGTGTTCCTTATTTCTGTGGCATGGAGGATGCTCCTAGTCAATGACAGGAAACATCAGAGGGTTGCAAGTTCAAACCCTTCCATACCTGGGAGGAGGGTGGGGTGTATTTCTGGTCCATATAGCCAGCACTTTCTCTGGACTAGTCCCTCTTACGAAGTGAGTGCTTGCATGAATGTGATAGTGGCCAGCGAGGCTTAAATCAGACTGTCCCCTTGTAAAAGCAAGGCTTTAATAATGCACAACAGGACGATGTCTGGGGGAAAACACTAAGGACAGGTTTGTGGTTTGCAAGAGCAGATGCACAAGCACCTTTAACAGGAAGGCAACGGGCAGCATTGTTTGGAGAAATGAATGAGGAAGGCAATCCTCATTCATATATGATCTATGTAGCATGCAGATTTGGTGGTTCTGGTACAGACACACCACTCTCCAAGGGCCGTCCCGATGTCGCTGTTTTCGGGCAGCAAACCACCAGTACATATGCCAACATAAAAGGATCCTTTGAGCAGCTGGCCTTCCTACTTGCATTTTTCTTTCCCCCCCTGTCATTATTGATCCCAGGGCTCAAGAGGCAGTGAGGACATCTCACTCCAATGCTAATACTGATATCTTGTTGTCCACATGGGGTACTATTGACTGGATGTTACTCCACACAATGGCACAGGGAATTTGGATAGCACAGTGTAACTGGGGTCTGTGCTGATTGCTGCGGTGTCCTTATCAGTCTTCTGTCATTCTCTTGCAGTTGCTAATTAAGGCTTTTATTTTACCTTAGCTATTTTGCATGTTAAAATTCTGAAAACCTCTGAAAAATATGGATAAACCTCTGGTGCCTATAGCCAGCAGCAGTTTTGCTTTTGGAGAAAGAAAAGCCCTGTAAGGCTGCTTCTCTGCAGTCTGTACCTTTGCAGGTGAGCTTGTGTGTAAGAACAGGTCGTTAGGGATTTGCTGCTCAAGGATGGAGGCAGAACTAAACTTTTTCAGGCACAGATGAAGCTGTTCATAATTCAGTTTGTGTGAGATTAGTTTCCTCTGAAACACCATCAGAAAGCACTTGTTCACAATCTAGGTCACAGCAATGAAAGCTGTTGGAGAGGCTGACTGAAGGCAATGGGAGTGAGGCTGAAATTACCTGTGTTCAACAGCAGCCTGAGTCTCAGCTGGATGCTTGCAAGGATAAATATTGTGTGGGAACAGAGGTCTGTACCCGTGTACTCTGTAGTGGGAAGAAACAGAATTGCGTGTTTAATCAAGTCCACACAATGACCTCCTAATTGTTTTACCTGTGCTATCGCAAATAATCTCTGCTTCTGCTTTTGCTAAAAGTATGCTGAATGCTCATTTTCACAGCTAGCTCGTACTGTGTTTTTCCTACAGTTTTACTTCCTTACCCTGAATAATAGATTTGTGCTTTGAGCTCAGTACCATGAACCAAACCTTGGTACGGATTAACATGACCAGCAGATGATGTGAACAGAAAATCCAGCTAGACTCATTCAGCATAAACAAATATTTTGAGGTGCATTTCTCAGACAGTGATTAGTTTGCCATCTGTAAGTAGAGCTACAGAGGAAATGAAAAAGATGGAGTATGCTGAAAACTGCAGTGGGAAAGAAACTACATCAGGGTACTGATTCATAATGCAGCCGGGAAACGGTGGGGTTTAGACTAGGATCTGCTGGGTTTTAAGATTCTTGCCTCTTTGAGAGTCAGCCCATCTGTGAGATGCTTTTCATGTTGTCAAGTCAGCAGTGGAGTGGAAACTTTTTTTTTTTTTTTTTTTTCAAATAGGCAGGAGGAGGGGGAAAACCCTGCATAAAAAAGAAGCTCCCATGAGAGGAAAATATTGTATGTACCTTTTCAAAATCCTTCAGGATGCAGCTGCAGATATTGAAGACAAATGGTTGCTTGAAAATGCCAATAAAGAGAGTAATGGAAACAAGCTATGCCTAAAATTCACTTCAGCCTTAAATTCTGAGAGCAACAAAGATAACAGCATAATTTAGGGCATTGAGTGCACCCTCAGTAAGTTCACAGATGACACCAAGTTAGGTGCGTGTGTCGATCTGCTCGAGGGTAGGAAGGCTCTGCAGGAGGATCTGGATAGGCTGCACCGATGGGCTAAGGTCAACTGCATGAAGTTCAACAAGGCCAAGTGCCGGGTCCTGCACCTGGGGCGCAACAACCCCAAGCAGAGCTACAGGCTGGGAGATGAGTGGTTGGAGAGCTGCCAGGCAGAGAAGGACCTGGGAGTGATGGTGGACAGTCGGCTGAATATGAGCCAGCAGTGTGCTCAGGTGGCCAAGAAGGCCAGCGGCATCCTGGCTTGCATAAGAAGCAGTGTGGCCAGCAGGGCTAGGGAGGTGATCGTCCCTCTGTACTCGGCTCTGGTGAGGCCGCACCTCAAGTACTGTGTTCAGTTTTGGGCCCCTCGCTACAGGAAGGACATGGAGGTGCTTGAGTGGGTCCAGAGAAGGGCGACGAAGCTGGTGAGGGGTCTGGAGAACAAGTCCTACGAGGAGCGGCTGAGGGAGCTGGGCTTGTTCAGCCTGGAGAAAAGGAGGCTCAGGGGTGACCTTACTGCTCTCTACAGGTACCTTAAAGGAGGCTGTAGCGAGGTGGGGGTTGGCCTGTTCTCCCACGTGCCTGGTGACAGGACGAGGGGGAATGGGCTTAAGTTGCGCCAGGGGAGGTTTAGGTTGGATGTTAGGAAGAACTTCTTTACCGAAAGGGTTGTTAGGCATTGGAACAGGCTGCCCAGGGAGGTGGTGGAGTCACCATCCTTGGAAGTCTTCAAAAGACGTTTAGATGTAGAGCTTAGGGATATGGTTTAGTGGGGACTGTTAGCGTTAGGTGAGAGGTTGGACTCGATGATCTTGAGGTCTCTTCCAACCTAGAAATTCTGTGATTCTGTGATTCTGTGATAATGGAGCCTATTGATGCACTAGGAGGCTGAAATATACAACAGCTAGAAAGGTAAAGAGTTATTTAGAATCTGAAAGTAATGTGTACAAAAGTCTGAGGTGGCAGATCATTGCTGAGATCATCAACACACAACCAGGAGGTGCTGAATAATGGAAGAACACTATGGCCTCCCGGCCTTCTCTTGCAGGCAGTATGAGGAGTGTCTCCAGTGCCCTCTCCCAAATGAGATATCTCAGCAAACTATACTAGGTGGAAGATAGTCACAACATTTTTAGAAATACAATTCTTTTTGCCAAGGAACATCAAATAGGCACCAAACCTTTCTTGTCAGTGATGGAAGTTTAGCCAGGAAAATTCAGTAGTGTTAGCGCAGGGTTTTAACTGTAAAAGCAACCACTTATAGAAAACATCCCAGTAATTTGGGCACTCAACAGTATTGCAAGAAAACTGGTTCTAAATTACTCTTGCTATTTTAGATGATGCTGTGAGCTTCAATCTGATGGTATGGAAGGTGCCTGCTGATGGTAAGAGCTTTTTGATGGCATGGAGATTTCTCCTAAGGCCTAAGAAATGAAGAAAAGATCTGAGAGAAATTAGTCTAAACTCTTCTGAAACAGAATAGAATACGAGTCCCCTTATCACTTCACATCTATACATCTGATATGTCGCAGGGCAGGAAAGTGTCCAGTTGTCCCACTTCCTCTGCTTTTGAAGGATCCTTGGGACACAAATTCCCTGCAAAGGAATATAAAGAACATATTTTGAGCTAGCAGTTCTAGAGAGGGGACTGAGAAGATTGAAGGATGGGACATAACAAATAGGAAAACAGAAAGGCCGGTTCATTTCTGTCAAATTCATCACAGGTTTCTTGGATGTTAATGGGGGTACTGTCTGAATCTGGGTAGGCCTGTTCTATGTACAACAAATACGGGTGGTCACTGAGCTCTGCTGAGAGCAAGGCTGTAAGTGTACGGGGCACACACCACTGGAGCAGTGGCACTTACAGGCTGCAAACACAGCTAGCAGCCTGTATTAATTAGGTTAGATCCGTTATCCAAGGATACCATAGATATATCACGGGAGTCTGTGACCTCCCAGAGAGACATCAACTACTGACCTCGCAAGGATGGCTTAGAAATGATCCTGTAGCCCTTCACGGCCTCTCCTCTTGTGTGTTATTGAGAATCTATCTCACACCTGCCCTTGAAACCTCAGCCTGCTCCTTTTGAACTTTCCCTGGTCGCTCACTTAGACTTTCTAACTACACATCTGCAAAACTCCCCAGAGGCACAGCACCGGCCCTCCTCAGGGAGCTTCCCGTGCCAGGGAGTCTGTGACACACTGGGCAGTGCTGTGGCAGCAGCAGGTCTGTGCTGTGCCACTGCTACTGGCGGCCGCTGGTACTTGGGGCTTCCCCTGCCGTCTGTCACCTCTCAGATGCTAAGGGTGTTGCAGCAGGAGCAGCCTCTGTCCCACACGCACATCCATTTTACAGCGGGGCCTCTGGTTGGAGGCAGCACTCCATTACCTCTAAACAGAAAAATACCACTACCAAGAGAACAAAGGCTTTCAGCTGAGATTAACATTTTATTGCATAGGCGGTAGGTATCAAAGGGCTTTATGGCTCTTCTGGAGGCACTTCAGTCCAGTTGGATTAAAATCAGCACAGCTGTTCCCCAACTGGTTATGAGAATGCTTCCAGCAAGCGCCACATCCTGCTGTCACTGTCCCTCTTCTGGAGGATGCGCCATCCGCTCCGCTTGCTCTTCCTCCTCCTCCCCCTCCTCCTCCTTGCCCGGGGGTTTGGTTCAAGCCTAGCAGCCTTCATCCCAGCGTCTTCCCCACACTTCCCGGCAACAACCTTCAGTACGAAACTGATGAGCAGGGAGCAGGGCGTGGGGTTACCAGTGAACAGAATGAAATTGCCCAAAGGAAGCGACGCCGTGAGGATGGGAGATGTCAGCCTCCTCTTGCACTCCTCTCCCCTGGACATTGGGCTTGTAGCCAGCAACTCCTCACCTGCCTCGGGGCTGCTCAGCAGAGGCAGCAGGGCAGGCACTGCTTCGTGTGGGCTGCTCTGGAGGTGGGGTGGTGAGGACTGCACAGCCACCACCACCAAACAATTGATCCTGCCTCTGCAGAAAACTTTAGTAGCAATGCAGCAAAGAAGAGGGGCTGAAGACTCAGGCCTCTGACTGCACCTGGAAGCGGGCAGTAGAGCGTGTACATTTAAAAGGGAATACACGAGAGGCCCTGTGCCAAAGAGGCCAGGACAGCAGGGCTGGAGCAGCTCCTCTTCTGCTACAGAGCTGCAGACAGAGGATGCCGGTGGGAAGCAGTGACAGAAGGAGGGTTCGGAGTTTGTCTAAGCTTCTTTGATTGCTCTGCGATGCACTGCATCAAGTGAGACTCTTGCTGTGCTCTAGCCTGGATTTCACTCCATCTCTAGGATGCAGATGCCATCTGCAGGAGCCACTCGATCCAGCCTCCTGGAGGCCACAATAGCCATGAAGGGAAGCTTTAATTCTAGCAGCTGAAGAGGCGTCAGAGAGGAGACTGCCTGCATCCCAAGAAGGAAGCACAACCTTGTTTGTGGCGTGAGCTGCAATGGCAGATGGCAGCAAAACTGCCCTCAGCCAGGGCCTGGGAGGGAGACCACTTGGCTCAGGCACGCTCCTGTTTTAGGTCATAGATTGTAGATAGCAGGTCTCTCCTGGAAAAGCTTTGGGTTTCCTGCCTTCAGCAAACATGTTTGATAGCATTTAGACAAGAAGACTGTAGTCCCCCTGCTGACTTCCACCCCTGAATACCTCTTGGGTTCTCCTAAATACACAGGTCTCTGGGACTCTTACCTAATCATGACTCGAGGACCATTTTCTAACATGGATGATACAGTGTTCTTATCTCAAACTAATACTCGGTCTCTGCTAAAGATGGGTATGGTTTTGATTGGTCGCTAGCTTTATGAATTGGATTTTATCTTGCTAAAAGCCTCATTCAATTGCTGTGAACGAGCCAGGTCCCACTAATCAGAAAACAAAATGCAGATAGTGGCTTGTCCTGCTGTGGAGGTTTTGGTGAATGACTGAGGATTGTCAGGTGGGCATAAACTGTCTTCATATTAGAAGTGTTTAATAACAATCAGTAGTTAAAAAGATCTTTAATTCTGTCCATACTCCCCTTGTGCACTAGGGAATTGCAGTGCCTGGTGCTGCGGGGCACAACTTTGCAACCATTCCTGCCAACTGTCTCACTAAATAAACCAATTTTCTCTGTTGTGGGTGTATGAAATGTCTTTCCTGCTGGTGTCCCTCTCTGAAGGCATGGAGCTGTGGCTCTCTGTGGCCCAGATGTGCCCGGCAGCAGTGCCCACTTTTTTCCCTCCAGCTGTGAGAATGCACATGGTGGTACTTGTGAAACTAAGAGCCCTCCTGCAGTGAGTGAGGAGAGCAAGCGATTTGGCTCTCCAGCATACAAGGGAGCAGATGGCAGGTGAGCCCTACTTTCCTGGGGGGGGGGGGGGGAATACTTGTGCCCCGAGGTTTTGGGGTGAAAGCTCTGCCAGCAATGTCCAGGCTTGTGAAGCTCCTGAGGTAAGAAAGCTGAACTGTGCCTCCCCCCACAGTTTCCAGCAGCATTTAGGAGAAGGCAACAGATGCCATCCATTTAAAACAAGCATGTCAGTAATAACCACAGCCTGAACCAAAACAGATGTCATCTCTATGGCTGTTAAGCCTGATATTTCACAGACTGCCACAAGCACTGGACAGTGTAGCTTGAGGTTCCCCAGTTGCTTGTACTTCCTGAAATGAAGACCTTGTGCTCACAACTCAGAATCCAGTTAATCTGCCAGCAGCACAGAATATCCCTTCTTCTTCCTGACATCTCTGGGAAAAGACTTTGCATGTTTAGACTCTAATGAGCAACTAGAAAAAGAGATTTTCAAACCCCCAACAATACAGCAGGACCAACAGTACTGTAATCTGAAAATAGATGTCTGCTGATGGAATAATAAAAGTTCATCATCTTATTCTTTTATTACATGATTTATTTGGAAGTAAGCATGTTTACCTTGCTGAATTTCCCCTTTGGTGCTAATAAGCTCTTCACAGCAAGGCTATTCTCCCAGACACCATTTAGACCACGAAATATACTGAGCCCCAGAATTAAGTTTTGAAAAGTGGCTTCCAGAATACTTAAACCACTCCTATACTCAGCCTGAACTTGAGAACAATTCATGTGCTATCTGCAGATATTTATAAGACAGCGTTATCATCTGATTTACTGAGAGTCTGCTGAATGTTTGGGAGGGACTTTTAGAGGGGTTTTAGCATTGTGTACATCTGTGTAAATGGCAGCTCCTGCAAGAGATTAAAACAAACTTTTTAACTTCCTGAGTGCCATCATTTCAGAGGAGAATTTACTGAGGCAAATGGAATTGCTATCAGTGAATCAAGTAATAAACACCAGTCTGAGATAATTAATATCCCAGGGGATGAGAAATCAAAGGAGTGTTATTTCTCAGTGGAGCCTAAACATGGGTGAGGAACTCGATTTTCAGTGTCCTTTGTGAAGCTGGCTCATGCAACACAGATTCATTGCCACACAGTTAGTGTTAGCAGTAAATGCTTTTTCCTCTGGAATTTATTTATTTACTCGTTTTAATACTGGGGATTTTGTGTAGGGATTATTAAACAAAATGCAATTGAAAGTAAAGCTTAAATTCATATTCTTGAAAACTACATGATGGCACTGAAGATACTGCAATACAAACAAATTACAAAAGCTAAGATGTATCTCAAATCATGTGGTATCAAAACAAAATATTCAGTCGGGTTCTTGCTGAAACATTCAACCTGCCTACGTGTCAGGAAGCTACATTCTTTGTTCATTTACAGCTAACCTAATTCCTGCAACTTTGCTGGAATTTTATATATATCTATACACAGCATGGGAACATGCCGTATATATATATATATATATAATTATAATTATATTTTTTTTTTTTCTTACAGGCTGTCCAATAAAAATTGTATAAACCTTTTCTTTAATTTTTTGTTACTAAAAATATGCTAATGTCAAAAGAGCTTTATGATCCTATTAATTAGCTGCCTCAAGCTACAACTTCAACACAGTCTGTGCATAGATTACTCTGTTCTACCCATCTCTGTAGATTTACTTGTGCATTTTAGATTCCTGATTGATTGGTCTGACCTCAATTTCTTAAATATCCTACACAAGTTTCTCAGGTTTTCATTCTCAAACTCCTACATTCCTGCATATGGAAAATAAATGTCAGTTGTTCTGGTTTTCAATCTACTACAGCTAGATATGGAAATTAAACATTATGCTCTTCCCCTAAATATCCCTTACTGCTTTAGACGGGAGAACTGTGTAAGGTTCACTGCATTCAAGCACTAAATACAGCAGTCACATGAAGCCTGTATGTAGCCAGGATTAAAAGAGATTTGATTCAGAGGCCTCTACTTCAAACTGCTGGACTGATCTGCTTCTCAAGTGGAACGTATGGGAATGGTGTGGCTGCTGCATGGCTGCTCCTACTATTGCCTTTCATCCACCTTTATAGAAAGGGGAGAAAAGCACAACCAGAAAAGTGTCTTGCGTTACACTGGGTTTTATCTTTCTTAGCATGATCTCTCTTCTTTATTATACTACTCTGGGACACAGAACTGAAAGCATTATTTAGCTCAGCTTTTTCTGCAACAAAACTACTTTATCCGTTTGAAGGTTGAAATACGGTAAAGGAGAGTGCTGACATTCTCTGTGTGCACTGGCTGCCTTTTGCAGAAGTAGCACAAAGTGCTTCCTTCTATTTGGATTCTCTTCTTCACTAAGACATTTCCATTTAGCCTGCTTCTGTCAGCTCCAATTAACTCTAGACCAGCAGTATCTATCCCCATTTTTCTTCTGGGCAAGCCCTTCCTTGAATTTGACTTATTTGGGATGTTAGGGTCCAGCTGGGAAATGGAGAAAACATTTTGGAAACTGCAAAAACACCTTTATTTTTAGACGGTCACATAACACCTTAAAGGACACCCTAATTCTCAAAGAATCACACAGAATGCAGAACAGTGGGGTAACCCAACTGCTACTAAGCAAAGAAAAAAATTCAGTACAAATTAAGACCATGACCAAGTGGCCAAACATTGTGTTATATCAAAATATATATGGGATTTGCTGTCAAAAAATCCATCTGATTTGATGGATTTGATATTCCTTTCATCTGAGAATGGAACTTAAAAACTAAGCATTTGATAATAAAGGATTTAGCACATGAACAAGAAATAGAGCAAAGTCAGACTTCAGTCAACAGTGGAAAAAAAACAGAAGTCATTTTGCCACTGGCACCCTGTAGACTCAGCCCTGTGAGACGAGAGGTTTCCCTCAGAAAGAAAAGCAAGTGGGTCAGCGATGGCGCAGAGCATCCCTGGAGATGCATCTTATCTGAATTTGTCAAGAGACAAAGCTGCCATCATTTGTCTGCCAACGCTTCATCTGCCCCTCGTGTCCCTCCCAGCACTGCCCCCCGAGGCTCCTGCCCACGCCCCCATTCCCACGAGCCAGTGCGTGGCCAGCACGTGTCACAGCCGCCTGCGCTGGGGAGCAGAGGGTGGCCAGCTGCCGTGTGCCAAGGAACAAGGCTGCAGCCCTCCCTGTTTGAGCTTTTAATGAAAAATGACTGCACTGATCCTACAAGGGCAAAAGCTGTAAACAAGATGCCGCACATAAACAATCTGTCTGAAGAACCAGACAGCTTTTGGCATCATGAACTCGCTTTATGCAGCAGAATTGGCGGAGCTCCCCTGGGCAGACGTCTCAGCCAGATCTTCCATCGTCTTCCTTCCCTCCTGCTGATCAGGGCCTGCCCCCTCCCTCAGCAATAATGCAGACAGTGCTGCGACCTGGGACAGACAAAAGGATGCCAGAATTACGTTGCTCAGGTGACTTTGAATAAAACTTTTGCAATCAGTGCCTCAAGTCATTCTGTTACAGCTCGGGATGTCAGTGTCAGTTTAGGTAAAAAGGGATGCAGACAAAAGGTAGTTTGCAATCAGACAGCGGCCAAGTCACAGACTCTCCTCGGCAGCCTTCCTGGGGGCCTGAGCCCGGTGACAGCCTGTGGGGGGCTTCGTGCCCCCAGCACTGCCTGGGCCTCGCAGCCGGGAGACACCAGCACTGAGGGATGGGGCCCACTGTGCTGCCACCTCAGGCACCAGCACCGTTGCTCTGAAGGTCAAGACAAAAATATTCCAGCCCCCAGCTATGGAGGAAGATCGTAATCTGAACGCAAGGAAAGAAGAAATCATGGGGTATGGCAGGAAGAAAACCTCCACAGGCAGGCTAACATCAGCAGGCGGCATGGCTGCACCTTGCGCCTGCCTTCCCAGGCTGCGGGAGCGCCTGCGCTTTGTGGGGCGGGTCGATGGGCTGGCACCCGCCAGGAGGGTTTGTCACGTCCCTGTTTATTAAAGCACGGGGATGAAAACAACGAGACAGCGGCTGTCTGCAAATAACGAGACATCAGTCGTTTTGGCTTGATTTCACGAGTACTGGTCAAATGTACAGCTCCAAAAATATTTTGGGGATATTCACATTGCTGCTGCCTTTCTCCCTTTCTCCCTGCGGCCGTTAGCCGTTAACCGTTAGCCCTCGGCCGTTAACCGTTACCGCCGGCCGTCAGACAGACCGGGGGTGAGGTGAGGCCGAGCCCCGAGCCCCGCCCCCCGCCGGGCAGCCCCGCCCCACCCCGGCCCGCCCCGCCCCGCCGCCTCCGTCACCGGCCCCACGGGTCTCGCGAGAGCTCTCTGCCCGCCCTCCCCTTTCCCTTCGCTTGCCCACTTCCGCCCGCTTCGCGACGTCTCGCGAGACCCCGCGCCCGTTTCCCTGCTGCTCGGCGGCGACTCTCGCGAGCGGCAGGCGGCGGGGCGGGGCGGGGCGGGGCGCGGCGTAGTCTCGCGAGATCTGTGCGGCCCCGCCCGGGCTCGCTCCCCCCCCGGCGCCGCGCTCCCCCCGCCGCGCTAATATGGTCGCCGGCGATGGACCCTGCCAGGACAGGTCAGTGCGGGCAGCGCGGCGCCCATACGGCCGGGGCTGGCCTCGCCTCCGCCCTCCGCACCGGCGGCACGGGCCCGAGCGCGGGGCTGCGCTGCTCCTCAGCCGGGCCGCCCCCTGGCTCCCTGTGTCAGGCCGGGCTGCGGCAGCGCTGCCTCAGGCCTGCGGCGGGCCGGGGGCGGCAGCGCCGGGCCCCGCACCCCCCCTCCTCCCCCCCCCCCCCCCGTTGTCCGCCGCCACCATCTTGGGCCCCGCGGTGTTGCTCGCGGGGCCGGGGCCTGGCGGCGGGGCCCGTTTGGTGCCCGGCCTCTGCCGAGACAAAGGGGCGGCGGCGGCGGGGTCGGCGCTGGGTGCCGGTGCCCCCGGGAGCAGCCCGGTCCCGTCCCGGCCGCAGCCCTTCTCCCCTGCCCCGCGTTGCGCCTCCTCCTCCCGCTCTCGCTGTTCGCAGCCCAAGGGGCTCGGAGGCACGGCAGCGGTGCGGGCCCTTCGTCTCGTTGGCGATTAAACAAGCCCCAGCCCCTCTGTGAGCCCCCGGCCTTCTCCAGGAGGCGTTTTTCTCCTCACTTAACGTCTGCCAGGAGGCTTGTTTCTGGCTCTTGCTCGCCTGTCATTAGCCAAGCACTTAATGATTTATGCTTTGTAGTGTATCTGGCTCTTATCTAGGTTGGTGAGGTGCATTTATTCTGTCCTGTAGATGGTAAACTGAGACAATAAAGGTCAGACGTGCATGTAGGCTTCTGACTCTGCTGATGACTTGCATGACCTGTACATACCTAGTAATATGAAAATTCCTGTTAGTCACACATCTCCATCGTCAGATGTCTTAATCCACTTGGAAGCTTTTCCATTCATGATTTACTTACAGTCCAAGAGGAACAATTTTTTTGGTAAAACTTGAAATAAAAATCTGGCCTTCTGTCAGTTATCACACCTTCCATTCTTTCGTATCTGCAACTTTTTTTTTTTTTTTTTTTCAGGAAGCCCTTACCAGCCCGTAATTGAAGCATTAACAAACTATCCACAAAAGAGGTTCTACAATGTCTCAAAGCTTGGAGGCTCCAAGTATGGTAATGATAACTTTTAACAGTTGGCAATTAGAACAGTGCCAGTAATAAACACACACCGCTTACTGCTGTAAAACGTTAGGAGATGCAATCGTGAATATGTGGGCTCTTAATAGGTATAGTTGAAAGCTTATTATTTTATGCTCTATTACTGCCTTGTGAAGCTGATTAATAGCTTAGGGCAGGGGGGATAATATTTCATGCAGCTTTTTTTCATCGAGGGAGAAAGCGCAGCAGGTATCACCAGAGTCTTACTCTAATACTACAGATCCGAATAATTTATCTTTTGTTAAAAAATACTGAAGTAACTTGAGAACTGGACTGTAGTGCTTCCAAAAAACTTTTTTTTTTTTAATTACACCTTTGTCCTGTTTGTTGGTGTGCTAATTTCACCTTAACAGTATCTTCAGACAGTGGATAACTGTTTACTGGAATGTAGCTTTTACTGCAGTTGCTGCGGAAGGATGAGTTCTGGTGGTGTACAAACAAATGCTGAGTCTCAGCATGTCATTAGTATGCTATGTGTCACTAAGTGATATGTGCCAAAAAGGTTTTTATTGGGCGTCTGTCTGGTTGCCTCCTAAAAAATAGAAAGCATTTGTGTGTGTGATGGGGGGAGGGTTAGAACTGCAGATGGGGAGAGCTATAGATCACTGTCAGCTGGAATAGGTTTTAATCTTGCAGATAATCAAAGCCTACTTTCGTTATTTTCTTAAGCTTTCATGTTAAACTCATAAAATACTTATACAAATAATATATTATTAGAGTTATTTGGGATTTTATTTCAGTTTTACTTTTTTTTTTTAAATCTGCGTTCCTTAACTAAAAAATTACCAGTGGATATTTCATTTTAAACCTGTGTTTGACAGCAGTAATTACTTGCCTGTCCTTAAAAGGGAATAGATGGGAGCTTTTTCCAGAGCAACAATGGCTGCTGCAAATTTTGTGCAACAGCTTTGTGCTCTTGCAAATTCCGACTAATGTAATGCTGTAGTTAATCTTTCAGATAAGCACGTGAGAAGGAGGTAGAATGCTTCTGTTCATGGCTTTGTCTGAGAAGCAGCAGTAGTGTGGTAGCAACAAAGCCAGTCAGTTCTGCTCTAGTTTTTCTGAGCGTCCTTGTGGCTGGAGTGAGAATTTAAACAGAAGATACTGCTTTCTGTCTGGATGAGTGAGTAAAGCTTGGAGCAGTACTGAAAGTAGTTGGAGAAATGTAGAGAAGTAATGTAAACAGAATAGGATAAGAAGGCCTTTCTCTTCCAATGGAGGCTGAGGTGCAGGAGGTGGAGGCTTCACATTAACTGCATATTGAAAGCATTTAAGTGCAGTGTGGGACAACAACTAATAAGGAATCCATTATCTGGAATTGTTCATTGCATTTATTGCTAGAACATTCATTTTGGCTATTGCTTGTTTGTCCTCTGCCTTGGGGCTTCTGACTATAATATGACAATAAATTAATCAGTTTTCTAATGTAAATGTTAATTGAATTATTTGCCAATTTGTAAGAAAAATCCAATTTTTCTAGTGTTGAAAACATGAATGAGTTATGGGTAAAATGGTAGCCATGAAGACCTCAGGATGATGTAGGACAGGAGGGACATTGAAGATCTAGGCCCATATCCTTGCTGGCACTAGTGCTAACTGGGAGAGCCTTTCTCACTTGAGCTCCACCAATCTGTGAGGATGGAGATTCCACTGCCTCTCTTGACCCTGTGCTTTGCCATCCTCCACATCATCTTCGCTGTATCCTATCACAGTATCCATTCCTGCACCTTCTGACTTTTTTGTGCTTTCAGTGGGCACATCTCAGAGTCAGACTTCTCCTTCTCTGCAGTTCCTGTTAGGCTGTAGAAGACAACAGTTGGTTTGCTTTGCTTTCTCCTCTCAGAGTGAGCAAACCAGGTCTCTCACCTGCTCCTGTGTGACAGGAGCTGCAGCTCCATAACAGCCCTCGGAGGCTCTTCTCTGGCTATGCTTGTTTTGTTGAGATCTGCCACATCCCCAGAGGCCCAAAGCCACACACGGTATTGCAGATAGGACCTTACTGCTGTCTGTTGGGGAGAAGTAATCCCTCCATAGCTGCTACCTGGCCCAACATGCAGTTAGCTCTTACTGCTGCAAGGGTGCCTTGTTTGTTGTTTGCAATCCAGGCAAAAGCAAAACAGTTTGGTTCTGGTTATTTGGCTTTTAAGTGAAGTGGTGGCATTACAGCTGCTTCAGAATAGGTTTGGTGACACTTCTATATTATTTTGATTGACTTGTCTAATTAGACAACAGTAGATGCATGATGAGAACAGTCAGCAAATCCTGTACTGATAGTCCAGAAGTTCATCCACAAGTTAGGTTGAGACCACCAAATCTTAACTCTCTTGGCTAAAACTTGAACTTAACTGTTTAACCCTCTTCTTCCAACTATTTAATATTTCTTACTGTTACCAAGTCATTTGTTTCCTTGAATTATACTGAGAAATATGGTATCTGGAGGAAAATGTGAATTCATCTTTTTTGTTGTTTGTGGGTAATAGTGACACATGCTTTTTTTCTACTTCTGCTTTTTTCATTTTCATTTCCAGTTCCCTGGACTTCACCATGCCAGAAAGCTGTTTCTTTCAATACCTTAATCCAGATCAGAAACAAAGTAACTGAATAGTGAAATGTTAGCTGTAATGTTTTATGAAATATTTTTATGGCACATGTAAGGATGGTTTCTGTTCTTTATATCACTGTTTATCAAAGACAAAGAAAATGATGTGACATTAGTTGCTTTTGGCTTGATGTCTCAAGTAATGATGAACTTTACAGGTTGGAAATCTTTCTGGCATATTCTCATTGCTGTTGCCTGTCACCCATTCTGTTTGGTAATCCCGGCTCTAGATGCCTTGCATGTATCTCCTGCTGGCATAGCATACCTCTTAAGTGTCAGTGACTTAACACAGTGCAGTCAAGGCATTGGTATCTTCTGTTCAAATTCTGTATGGTAATTCCTCTTCTGCAATGTACACGCTCTGCAGCTCGCCTTTCCACATCTTTCAACGAAGATCAAACCCAAAAGCAACTGGACAGTTGGGTTCCCATAGCTCTCATTCTTCTAATCCCTAGCAAACTGGACCTCTTTAGAAATGTGAAATTGTAACTTAGCAAAACACAGAAGCTTAAGGCTGTTGCACTAACTAAGTCACTTTGCCTATCCTAGATGTTCTGCCTTATTCTATACGAGTGTTGTTTGAATCCAGTATCCGTAACTGTGATGGCTTCTTAGTGAAAGAAACAGATGCTATGAACATTTTAGACTGGAAGACAAAACAGAATAATGTTGAAGTGCCCTTCTGTCCTGCCAGAGTTGTTCTTCAAGATTTTACGTAAGTGGAGTGTGTGCTTACATGTGTGCATGAAATACTGTGAAATATCTGTGTAAGCTCACTGAGTAGTAGGTGTACTTTAGCTTGAAAATAGAAGTAGCAGCTAGCCTTTTGATACTGAAATAGCTCTTTCTAAATAGCTCATACACTGCTGCTGCTGTTCAGCAGATATAACGTAATTGCATGTGATGGAAGAATAGGAGTCGTTCGTATGCTACCCTGGTTTTAGCACAGGTTGGTGAGGACGAAGCTGTTGGCCTACAAGGAACACTACAGGATAAGTGCCAAAACACAGATGGAAGTGACAGCATTCTGACTGTAGCCAGATGGCTGGCAGTTCATTGAAATACATAGTTTGTGCTTGAGACAACTGGGGATAACTATTGCTTGCTCCACAAGAATATGTAACCCAGTTCAAAGCATGAAAAATAGATATTTAATAAGTCTCTTAATATATTAACTTTATGTGATTTGAGTATGGCCAAGCTGAAAGGACAGTCCTTCAGCAACTTGCAAATATTAAGTGCCGGATGTCTTGGTGAATCATTATCTTAAGTGTTTATGAAGAAGTGAGGAAATTAAAAAATAAATAAATTAATTTTATTTTGTTTAGCAAGCAAAATTAAGAAGACTGATCTAGTACTGTGTTCTCCCTTCAGTTCTGTACTTCAGCTACTCTTACCTATGTAATAACCAGGGTATCAGCTTCAATAAAATGCTGAGCTTCAGAAATGACAGGTTCTGTAAGAACATTAATACATGCTAACATATTAAAATGTATAGCATGAGCATTGTTTGCAATACAAGATTTTATAAAGTAATAAGCATCTGAAAATTATGTACATCACACTTCAGACGCTTAGCAGGACAAAAGAGCAAATATAATTATTTTCTTTAAGGTGTTCTCATACTTTCTGGTATGTTAACCTAAAGCATGCTGTTTGTTGTGAATTAGTATCAATTCCATTAAATTATAAAAATATTTGGACTTCTTTAAAACTTAGAGAATAGAAAAACAGGGTTATATTGTCTGAAACAGAACTCAAATAGGTAGATATAGACTTAGAAAGAAGTTTCTATATTTTAGAGCATTAATGTCTGATGTTACTGTACTACTTTGTTTTTTCTTCTCTAAGTGGAATTCCAGCAATGGTGGATTTTGCTGCCATGCGGGAAGCAGTGAGAAATGCTGGAGGAGATCCTGTGAAAGTCAATCCTGCCTGCCCAACTGATCTCACTGTTGACCATTCTCTGCAGATTGATTTCAGCAAATGGTAACACCTTATTTTTTTGAGGCAATACATGCTTCTATCTGATGCTGAATTGTGGGTTTACTCTGGTCTTTGTATTGTCCCATCCCATTAAATCACTTGTTGTGTCTGGATCCCTGAAAGTAGACTTGATGGTAGCTTAAAGAGGACCAGATAAAAGTAGCAAAAATAATACTTTAGAGGGAGAAAGAGAATGGTTCTGAGGGGTTATAGATGGAGCTGACAGAATATAAATTCTGGGCAGGAGATTGCTGAAGTAGACTAGGTCTGTTATGTTTTCCAGAAGATAATGTCTCAAGAATGAGGTAGAGTGTTTGTCATTTTTGCTTTGCCCTGTTCTTACTGGTAAAACCTTTTGTTAGGTTAACATAATTGTAAGTCCCTTGTCGCAGCTCTGGAGGAATGGCTTTGCAGTCGGATGTATTGAAGGACTGTAATTTCAGCTCGTAAGTTATGACTGTGACTTCATGTAGGTCTTGATTTTGCTACAGATGAAAAACGGTTGTATAGATTTAGGGGAAGAGTGTACTTGGAGTCTGGAAAAGTATTAGGACAACAAAACTGTCAGCCTGGTTTTCTTCTGACACACACACTGATGTGATGAAAACAGCCTGGGGCTGCCTTGTGGTAGAAACATAATGCTGCAGAAAAGAAAAACTTGATTCAGTGTATGCTGAAGTTCCCTTCTAATACCCTCCACCCCTAATCCCCCTTCATCATGGAGCCTTCCCAAAGGTGTGCAGAACCGTGAATTGCTTGTTCTTTGCTCCAGGCCTTTTCCCCTGAATTATTAGAATTCACAAACTGGGTATGGATATGAGTCATAATTCTGTAGACCTTTCAAGCATATACAGGATTTCCATTTGGTTAATATCTTAGGAGAGTGGAAAATATGTTGCATATGCAGTTTCAGTCCTGTGGTCTGTCTCCTTGTGTCTGAAGAGACAGTGGACTCGATTACATTTGGGCTAGCCTGAAATTATCAGCAAGACCAAGTATTGACAAGAGGTCTCAGTGTGCTGCTTTGTAATGATAAATCAGGTTTCTGTAGTTTCACTTCTGGAAAGCTTGCAGGAACTCAGCAGCTGCTGGCCTAAGATAAGAAACCCTTCCCTGCAGGTTGGTTTGTGCTGCTTTTTACAGCTTGTATCTCCTGCTGATCAGAGGCTCATGGACTAAGTTGGGATTTAGACAAGGTATCCTCTAAGGCCATACAGTATTCTGCAGTTAGATAACTACCTATCTTTCTGTGTTAAAGCTGCAGAAAGCAGTGGCTTTACAAATCAATGATTTCGTAAATAATAATATGTAAGAAGTCATCCATCTTTCACAGCTGGTTTCTTGACTCTCATGGGGAAACTGAATATCCAACAAATAGTGGGTAGTGTGCCATATGGACTTCATTTTTAAAAAAAAGCACGACTTTTGTCTTCTGACAGAATTGATTAGAGCATAAAATGTATCTGAGCTTTTGAGAATTTGTATCAAAAAGCTTAATTAAATAGTAAGTTACATTTCTTTACTTGAAAAAGCTTTGTCATCTTCCTTAATGGATTGTATAAAACATGTATAGTACTACTGTAGAATAAGAAACATGCCAGTCCACTGCTTGTGTGAGGCGCTGCCCACCCATTCCAAGTGTAATGCCCTAAGTTTAGCCTTTGCAACATGTTCTTTTTTTAAACATGATCTTTCATGAATGAATTGATGGAGTTACTTGTCTGGTGTTAATCTTTCAGGAAATTCATTGCAGTTCACTTAACTAGTATAGCGGGGTAATAACTAAGTGAGCTTAAGTGGTTAGGAACAAAACAAACCTCATGTTTAAATGATTCTTCTATTTTATATTACAGTGCAATACAGAATACTCCAAATCCTGGAGGTGGTGAGTCACAGAAGCCGATGGCAAAGCTTTCTCCACTTAAAGTACAGCCTCGGAAGTTACCTTGCAGGGGTCAGACTGGCTGCAAGGGGCCATGTAGTGCTGGAGATTCAAGTCGCAACTCAGGACAGTTCTCTGCGCAGATTGAAAACACGCCAATCCTCTGTCCTTTTCACCTTCAGCCGGTGCCTGAGTATGAAAACTTACTATTTTAATTACTTGCATCTTTCTGTGTTGGGTACTGCCTGGGACAGTTTAGAGAGACACGTCTTTCTAAACATACTTCTGTACTTCTAGTCACACATTCTGTAGACTGGTTCCAGCATCTAGGAGGTCTGATGTAGCAGGTTTCAGTTAGTCTAAATTAGTCTCATTAGTCTAAATTTTTTAGAAGGATTTCAGTAAACAGTGCAGATGGCCATTTGTGTGACTCATGACTGTCATTTTAAATGATATTTTGAGACTTACCTCCTTTCCATACAAGGACAATAAAGCACAGGAGCAATCCTGTGTAAGTTAGAAAGTAAATGTCAATGAAACATTGTTTCATGGCTCAAAGTAAATTTTCATTTCCCTATGGGAGCTTTGCAGGAGTTTTTGGCTCTCAGCCTACACATTACTTCTCTCTCTGTAGTCTCGCAGTCTTTCTGTCACTGAGTTGAAAGTCAGCATACATTCTGCCTTTGTGTAATGGCACAGAGGAACCTCATCTGTTTGTCTTTTCCAGATTTTCAATATTAACAGATCATTGTGTACTGTTCCATCTATGACAATTACATGTAATCATCCTTCTTTCAGCTGCCACCTCTTTTCTCTGATAGACTATTCAGATGTCTATCACCTTGTGCCTGACAGGTGTAGAATTTAAAAGCTGATTGTCTTTGTTATTTTATAGATATGCAAATGTTCCTGCTCAGTGCAGGTGCAGTAACACAGAATTAGTGATGTTTTCAGCAATATTGATGTCTCTGGCAGGAAACCAGCAGTAGCATTTGTTAAGCTGAAGGTTGAATGATGGCTGTCCCTAAGGGCTTTGCAAAACAATATACCTGCTAACCTTCTGACGCTGCAAAGAAGAAAGGAGGAAGGGTCATGATGTAAAATCAGCCTCTGGAGAACTGAGGATTTTTTTTCCTTCCTGCTGTAAAACAAGTGTATTCCTTCCTTGTCCACCTTCTCAAAGCAGAGGTTATTGCTCTTAAGTTGTGGGTTATTCCATAATGGATGACAGTATCTTAATTAATATAACTTACAGAAGATAGTTCATGTTAAGAGACAGTACTAATGAGTAATCGTGAACAAAAAGTAGTGCCATAGAGGAAAAATGTATGGATATGGAGGATAGTTACCATGTCTTAACGTTCTACCCAGTTGCTAAAGGGCTAGTACTGAACATGGAGGGTGTTTTCCACATGAACTAGTGAACACCTTGATTCTTTACAGTAGTTGAAATTTGAGGTGTGCAACTCAGCAGAACATTAATTAGAGGAAAAAGATTCCTTATACTGTAGTACATGCTGGGAATAGATCTTATTTTTTGAGATTAAATGCTTGAGGCAAACTACACCTAAAACTAAATCTGTTCTCGGCACAGATTAAATCAGTTATTTTTGACTGTTTACAGACACTTTGCTGTAAGGAAGGAATTACCTTTGTTTTAATAAACCACTTCAAATTTTGCTGCAGGCTTAAATGAGTCTTTTGTCAAACAAGCAGAAATAACTTGTTTTTTTGTACTTTGAAATTATGGTAGTGCTTGTAAACTTACTGTCTTCCTAGGCCTGAGACAGTATTGAAGAATCAAGAGATGGAATTCGGCAGAAATAGAGAGAGACTTCAATTTTTTAAGGTATGTCTGTGAACTTCAAGCTTTGCGTGGTGTGTGTTTTGGTTGTTTTGAGATCTTGCTCTGTTCTCTGCTGGTGGTCAGGTTTAGATGATAAAAGAAATGTAGTAATTTGGAAATATCAGATGCTAATTAAATCCAAATTTAATATGTGAACAGAAAATTAGCTAATAATAGGTTTATGGCTTGAAATTTAAAATTGTTTAAAATTGTTAGACTGCACAGGTTCTAAACGTAGGTGTCACTTAAAGGGGAGAAAATATTTCTAATTCTGATTTGAAAAAGTTCACTATTTGATTGGTCTCGCAAATGTGATAGTAATGGGCAGACAAAGTAGTTATTTATGAAGCAGTAGTCTTTTAATGTGTTTTAATGAGCTCTGTGCTGTAGATCTCAATGAGCTTTTGAATAAAAGTTTTGCTTTATCCCTATTCCTGTTGAAAATCTTATTGAAGTTAGAAGTGTTGAACAGAAGCTGGTATTGAGGCATTGCTACTCTCCAGCTAGGCAGCCGTGCTAGTAGGCATTGTGATTAATACAAGTCTTCTGTGGCATCAGCATCTTTTTAGTCATGGATCTGCAGGATTGGTATTTGATCCTCATCCACTAATGTTGTTCATGAATTCAACGCAGTGATCCAAAAATCTTTTCATATAAGGAAACTAGGATATTTTTCAGAAAAGCTGCAAATTAGCTTGAATGTTACTGAAAAGGGGAAACTGCCAAGCTGAATTTTGTTACAAGTCTCCATGGCAGTTTCTTTTATATCTAGTATGCTGAGTTTAAGTGTCGTGCACTTCTCTAAATTGCCTGTTCAGTATTATACAGAGATGTAAAACCTGAACTGCAGTCTGCTAAATATTAATGGTCAGGTTCTGTTGTCCAAATATTAGTCTTAGTTGTGCTTGAAAATTAGTTGCATCAACTGGAAGTTAAGACTTCTGCCCAAAGCCCTGTTTTGGGAAGGCAATTATGAATTATTGGTGCAGCCTTTAACAGGAATTGAATTAATTGATTCAATTGCTAATCATTAAGAATATGTAGAATCCAGGGGGCTCATGTAACTCATTGACAACTGAGCCACTTATTCAGTATAACAGTACTTGCTGTTTATCTATTAGCTTTGTCATTTTAGCTGTTTAGTTCTAGTGAGAATTGAATAAGCCTTTGGGAAAAAAATCTTTCTCATTTTGTTAAAATCACAGTGGAGTTCAAAGGTTTTCAAGAATATTTCCATAATTCCACCGGAGACTGGAATGGCGCACCAAGTTAACTTGGAGTATCTGTCAAGAGTTGTTTTTGAAGTTAAAGATTTCCTGTATCCAGATAGTGTGGTTGGCACAGATTCTCATACGACCATGGTAAATGGCTTGGGTATCTTGGGCTGGGGTAAGTATGCGAAGAGTAACTTGATAGCACTTTCAAAGTCATACTAAACTGTTTCCTACTGAATATTTCTGTCTCAAGCATAACAAATTGTCTTGAATTGTTCTTCAAAATGTTTCTTGTTTAATAGTAATCTCAGGTAATCTCATCAACAAATTGATGTAATTTAAAAAGAAAATAGCAAAAAAACCTGTTGATATTGAAGTGCTTTTGGACATGCAGTAAAAAATCTAGAGAAAGGTTTCCTTCCTCATAGGAAATGAATTTAGATGCAGAGTGTTTTGTATTAGGTTGTGAAGTCCAGGAACTTCAGCAGTAATCTTGCTCAATGTCTTCCATGTACAAATATTTATTGGAAAATGTCTGCACTTCTTGCTGTAGCCTTTAGGCTTACAAGGAAGAGCTTTAGTAGATTTTTAGAACTTAAAAATATTTAGTCTGTTACTTAAACTGATGAAAACCAACATAATATTCATGTTACAGGTGTTGGGGGGATTGAAACAGAAGCAGTGATGCTGGGGATGCCAGTTACTCTAACTCTGCCAGAGGTGGTTGGGTGCGAACTGACAGGCACAGCCAGCCCACTTGCTACATCCATAGATATTGTTCTGAGCATTACAAAGGTAAGAGTTCAGTGCCTTCTCAAACCAAGTAAAATGTGTTGCGAGTTCCACCATGGGAGAGGTTGAGAAGAAAATAAAATGCTGGGAGTATTTGTGGTATACCTTTAAACATTCCAGAGTGTTTTTCCTCTGTAGTGGCTTATTTCTAAGTCCTTAAAAAAAAAAAGTCTGTGCAGTACAGAGGAACACAGAAAAGCCTTAATTCCCTTTTTTCTTCTATTTACAGCATGTAGGCTTCTTCTCTAGCTCAAACTTCTTCTGGATACCTTTTTTCTTCTAAAATCCTACTAGACACAAGGCCAATCTATAGTTATAATCTGGTATGACTGAAGAATGTATTTTCTGAAGCCAGGGTTTTGCCAGGGTGGCACAGACTATCCAGATTTAGTAAATGAAAAGCTAGTGTCAAAGCATTTAAGAACTTTGATTGCTTTGAAAATACATTCTGGCATAGTGCTTTGAGAAGCATCTGTATGTTCTTGACTAAGAAATCTGAAGAAATCTGCTGCAAATGGAGGTGTGTGTAATCATGTCAAGTTCCAGTCTAGAGAACTTAGTATCTTAATGGGGTTTGGAGGTTGTTGTTTTTTTTTTTTTTTTTTTTTTTGGCATATGTGGGACTTTGTTTTATTTCAGACAATCATGACTTGCTAATTGCATACTGTTGCAAGAAGTATTGCTTACATTATCTCTTGAGATAACAAATGTTGTTGTGTGTTCTTTTAAACAGCATCTTAGGCAAGCTGATGTTGCCGGAAAATTTGTTGAGTTCTTTGGGAGTGGCGTTTCCCAGTTGTCTGTAGCAGACCGAACCACAATAGCAAATATGTGTCCTGAATATGGTGCTATTCTGAGCTTTTTCCCTGTTGATAATGTGACATTGAAGCACTTAAAGCATACAGGTAAAGATGAAACTTCAGGTACTGGTTCATAGTAATAGTTTCAGATGTGTTAATGCACTTGCAGAAAACTCCATACTTAGAACCCTGCAGAAGACCACTCTTTATCTTGGATTTAACATACAAAATCCTGCCATACAATTATGATCCGTGTTGTGGGATATACTAGGATAAAATTTCTATCCTGTAGAATCCCATGGCCTATTTTGTCTCCATGTATTCCCCATATTTAAGTGAGGCTGTAACTTTTGCACATAGAACACTGGGGCACGGAAAACTGACTTGTCCTTGAGGTTTGCATCCAGTCTGGTTCATTTATCTGATACCTAATTTATTAACATTGTGTTGTTTTTGCTGAACTATTCTTTTGACTTTCAGAATCCTTGTTTTTGAAAGCATGTGTAAACTTTAAAGTATAAGAAAATTCTCATTTATATTTTCAAGAATATATGGAACATAAAATGGCTTGGATTGGAAGGGACATCTGTATATGAAATTAATCCCTTAACCACCTGTAGAATCCTTACGAAATCAACATCTAAAATACTTCTTAAGACGTGAAACAGCGAAAAACCCACAGCATGTTTCTGACTTTCACAGTGATTTTTTTCCTCTGAAAAGCATTATTTCAGTGACATTTGAAGCTAAGGTAGAAGGATGTCCATTCCTTATCAACCTAGAGCAAATGCAGAAAGCCACAGGGTAACAAGCAGCAAAAGCTTGTTGACATTAGTAAGCCTCTCTGAAACCGAAGTCTGTTGTTTTTAAGTACTAGTTAAAATATTTTTAATACCAAATATGCTTTGTCTGGTCAGCATAGATCAAACAAAACAGATTTTCTAACCATGGTCAGTAATATGGGATATTATAGACTAAACACGTGATCTGTCTAAAGTCTCAATAGGGGAAGAAATTAATGAACTTAAGGGAAAAATCTGTAAGTGTAGAGCTAATTGCTAATGTCGAGACAGCTTATTTTGTTCCTTGATTTAAGAGGGAAAGTTCAATTAATTTGAAAACAAATAAAGAACAAACAAAATGTGTTTTAATTCATATGTCATTCTTGATAGCTCCTAGATGGTGTGGTACAGAAGTGGTGTGCCTTGGAAAAAGGACTACTTTGGATGTTCAGGGATAATTTTAGATTGAAACAGTCTCAATTTCTGAGAGCTGTGTTTTGTTTTTATTTATTTGACTTTTTCATGTTTGTATTTACTAAGGTTTTGACAAGGCCAAGCTTGAAGTCATGGAAGCATATCTTAAAGCTGTGAAGTTATTTAGAAATGATGAGAGTTCTTCCAGAGAACCTGAGTATTCCCAGGTATGCTTGAAATGACTTGTTTTCTATTTGTTTGTTTCTCTAACAAGTAACAGCGGCTGATTTATGTATCTCCTGCTGTAATTTGTATTGGTTTAATGAAGTTGTATTTAACTCACAATACTAAACAGGGCATGTTTGCAAAACTTGGGTCGGGGTAGGAGAAAGGGGAAATGATGTTCATTCCAATGAAGAGGTATGTGTTTTAATTCCTGTCACTCCCAAGTAACTGTGCAAGTCTTAGGGATGGTAGAAAGTTAGGGGATAATGTTGAAAGCAGTTTGAAGAAGAACCTTTTAAGGTTTGGCTAGACAACATGTTTTTACCCCAAAAGGTTGGACCAGATGATCTCAGAGGTTCCTTCTAACCTGGGCTATGATTTTGTGATTTCTATGATTTTGTGATTGATAGCCTTGTACAGTGAACCATCTTGAAAATTGAAGGCTAGAGTTTTAATGTCTCAGAACACTGGTATTTTAAACAGAACATGTCCTGGGTGTCTCAAAGGAGTGTATTAAATAATGTGGAGCTGGGATTGATTAATGCATGCTTCTTTTCTTTCTTTTTCAGATAGTGCAAATTAGTTTAAGTTCTATAATTCCGTATGTCAGTGGCCCCAAGAGATCCCAAGATAGAGTGGCTGTTAATAACATGAAAAGTGACTTCCAAGCCTGCTTAAATGAAAAGGTTTGTACGACAGATGTACTCTTTGAAAGGCACCATAATCCACACAAGTAAATGTTGTTTACTCCTTGCACACCTACTGAGCCCTAGTTATTACTATGTGAACAGATAATCTAAAGATACTATTTTTTTGCTTGACAAACATCCCCAGGGTAGTAGCTGGTAAATTGTAGACATGTTCATCACAAACATAATATTCAAAAATCCTTATTCTCATAATTTAGACCATACAGAGGGAAACTTTAGTAATGGATAGTGTAAGCCGGGGAAGTGTTTTATTTTCTATTTTTTTAAAGAGCTGCATTTTACTTAATCTCCTAAACAGAACTAACAAGAGGAAGAAGTCCATCTTGTGTTAAAGGAGATGCAGAAAGACTTAGAAGATTTGAAGCTTCCTAGTGGTCTAGGTTTTTAAATTCTGTTTCATCCACCTTAACTTAGCACAGAACTTTTTGCTTGCAGCGTAATTTGACTTCAGAGGAAGTTATTTCACTCTTAAATTGGTATTTTTGGTTTGCAGTAAGCATAAGCATCTAAGAACGTAGATAATACAGAAATGCATGGTCACTTTTAATATTGCTCATTCAAGTTAAGGGCTAGCAACGATATTTGGTCTGAAACATTTCCACTTAGAAGTTCCATCAAAACTCTTTGGCTTTAGCATTTCTGGCTTGTAATGAGGTATATAAAATGGAATCATCAGTTGTGGTGGGGAGAGAAATCAGAACAGATTATGGATGACAGTGCTGCAGAGCTGGAGGAGCTAGTTTGCATTTAGTTATCCTTTTCAAATTTGTCTTAGGTATGTATCTAATTCAGAAACAAGCATTATATCAAATGAGATATATTCTTAATATACTCCTAAGAAACTTAAGGAACTGTTCTTACTGTTCTTTTGTGTGTAGCAAGAAATACGTGGCATCAACCATGCTTTGATTGGCATTTGTTCACAATTGTTGAAAAGTCAATGTATCTACAAAGAAAGGATAAGACTGTTATATGTATGGCAAGTGAGGTGTGTGAACTGATCCAAAATCTGCGTAAGGGTTCCTAATGGGACAGCTGATTATTAGTCTGAAATGTGTGTTCACTTGGTCAGGCTGTAATGTCATACTTAATATATAACATTTGCTAACATGTTTTTGTTATCTAGACTGGTGTTAAAGGGTTTCAGATTGCAGTTGAGAAACAGAATGACATTGTACCTGTTCAGTATGAAGGAAATGAATACAAGCTATCTCATGGCTGCATTGTCATTGCTGCAGTAATCAGCTGTACCAATAATTGCAATCCATCTGTCATGCTTGCTGCAGGTATGTTGTCTGGTAGCAACCTGATCCTAATGTTGTGCCCATGTTTATACAGCCTTTACCTTCATTTTCGTAGGTTCTCTGTAATGACTTGAAGGTTTTAAATGGTGTGCTTCTAGCCTTAAAATTCTACGTTCAAGAGGTTAGATAGTGTGAGATTTTCTTCAGTAATATGATCTCAAAATTTGTCATAAAGTAGTTGTAATAACAGTAATTCAAAAATATTTCTATTTGCTAGCATTTCAACAGGTAACCAGGTTTAGTGCTACCTTCAGGCAGATGCCCATTTTGAAACAAGTTGGTGCAGAAGGTGGGCTTTGTCATAGATGGTAATAGCTTGAACTGTATGGTTAGCAGCAGAGCCTGGAAGGTAAATCCAGTTTGCTGAACAATTGCTTTGTGCCTTAACAGTTAGGTACTATGTGTTATGTCTTTATAAGATGCATGTAATTTTCCTGGAACAGTTACATCTTCTCAGACCTTGCTTTGTTTCCTTTAAGATCCCTTGTGGCTAAAGCAAGTTTCGCTTTGAAGCTGTGTGACCTTTATCAGTAGAAGAGTGCTGTACTGATGGCCAGCTATAACATGGGAAATATTTTTGTTATAGAAGAGAAAATGGGCATCTACAGAGCAGGAATGAGAGCTAAAACCTGAATGATATTGTTACAAATAAAGTAACTTTATTCAGACAAGTAGTTACTTTAATAAATTGGAGGTCCCCATGGCCTTTTTTATGCTTGGTTTAAATAAGCTAGCATCATGTAAATGTTATTTTAAGGGGTATACAAAACATAAACTGTCTTTTTTTTTTTTTTGTCTTGTAGGACTTCTGGCCAAAAAAGCTGTTGAAGCTGGCCTAGTGGTAAAGCCCTACATAAGAACAAGTTTATCACCAGGCAGTGGAATGGTTACGCATTACCTCAGTTCAAGTGGAGTATTACCATACCTCAGTAAGCTTGGGTATGTTTTGATTCCTGTTCCATTTGTAATTTCAGAAAAATAGTTCACATGGGTTCTTGTACAGGTTGATAGCCATGCTTGCTATTCACTTTGGGATGGCTAAGTCTTAAGCTTGCTAGTCTGTCATTTTAGCTATGTGTTTATTTAGGGTTGTTTCACTGTTTTACTCCCACCTTAGAATTGTGTAAAGTTTTACTGTAGCTGAGCTCTGACTTTCAGTAACAATCCACATATGTGTGAGTATCTTTCTCGGGATGTACTAGTTCATGTATTTTGAAAGTGGAAGCTGGATGTAAATTCTTCAGGGCAGTCTGTTAATATTCAGCCTGAATTGGCCTTTTCATGCTTTCGTGGGGTGTTTAGCATGCTTTTGGTTACTTGGTAGAAATACTAGTTAGATTAGGTTCATATTTCTCTAATAGTGCCCAGCTGCGCGCTAAGAGGAACATAACTGCCTTTGCTTTGCTAGTATTTAAGGAACTGAAACCTTTTGAGGTATTTTATTTGATTAACCTTGATTGGTTACAAAAATTTTCTTGCGTCAATGAGATGCAATGTCTGCCATTAAATTCCTAAAATGCCTAATTAATAAAGGGGAAGAAAAATCCTCTTAGGGACAACTAGTAAAAAAAAAATGCTTTTTGCTAACAAACTGCTCTTAATCAAGAAGTACATTAAATCATTGTGATGTTTTTTTATTGTAGGTTTGAGGTTGTCGGTTATGGGTGTTCAACCTGTGTTGGAAACACTGCTCCCCTTCCAGAAGCCATCAGGAATGCAATAAAACAGGTAGAGGTCCAAGGCTTGTTGAATACAGAAACATACTTGTTATAGGGTTGAATGACTAAGAAATACAGGAATCTGCAAAGGAAACTTTGTTCTTGGTTTGGACGTAGTAATATTCTCAAGCCTCTGCATTTCAGAAGGAGACCATTGATTGGTGTGTAAAATAAATGTAACGTGGTCTTCATAGCATACAGATACAAACTGTAAGATAAATACATAGGAGCTAACCTTAGGAAGAATGTAATGTGCAAGGAGTTTTAGGAGTTATGTCCTGGATTGATTTGAACCAGCGGTGTCCAAATAGCTGCAGCACTTTTCTCCTGTGAAATAGAAGGAAGAGGTAACAAATTAGACAGGAGTTCACTGAAGTGACTGGAGGACACATGAAAGTTGAGAAAAATCCTTTTGATGGTAGGAGGAAGAGAAGGGGTAGCACTGGAGAACAAAGTGCCTTTGTGTTGAAGAATTAGGATATCTTTTTGAAGTGGAATGCTAAAAGCACATCTTAGTCATCAAAAAAATAACACAAGCTGTTGTAGTACTATGAAGTCCTGAAAAAGTTACATCTGGATCTGACTTTCAGGGTGATATAATTGCCTGTGGAGTGCTGTCTGGAACAAAGAACTTCGAAGGACGGCTCTGCGACTGTGTCCGTGCCAACTACCTTGCTTCTCCACCGCTAGTAGTTGCTTATGCTATTGCAGGCACTGTTAGAATAGACTTCGAGACTGAGCCTTTGGGTAAGTATTTCCATATGTCTCATATTTCTAATGCATATCTAGAAGAAGTTTCTTCCTGTGCATTTCAGCATAATATAACAGGATATTTGAAGAGAATGCACAGTTACATTTGATGTTGCTAGCAGCTAAAACAAAACATCCACTTAACTGTTTCTTAAATTCTTTGTCTCTGAAGAGCTGAGTGTGTGTACATATATGAATATAATGTGTATTAATAATCTAAGTATTTTGCTTCAAAATTGCTTTTCTGTTTAAAACCGTCCTCAGGCACTGGCTTTAATGGCAAAAGTATCTACCTACGAGATATTTGGCCCACCCGAAAAGAGCTACACACAGTGGAGGAAGAGTGTGTGATATCATCCATGTTTAAGGAATTGAAAGAAAAAATGGAGGTAAGAATGGTCTTTTGTTCTAAATAACTTAGAGGGCATTTCATTATAGTTTTATATTCCAGTTGAATGTGATTGGATTGTCAGTTATTTCTATTATGCTAAAGGAGGATTTGACTGATATGGTTACCTATATACTACAAATTACCTTATTGATATTATTTCACATAACTTAAAAAAAAAAAAATCACCGAAAGGTCTTTGCTTTCAGAATGTAAAAAGACTGTAAACAAATTCCTGTTCATTTTGGTTACTTTTATGTAGAAGGGAAACAAACGATGGAATTCACTGGAAGCACCTGAGTCAGCTTTATTTCCCTGGGATTTGAAATCTACTTATATCAGATGTCCTTCCTTTTTCGATAAACTTGTAAGTACATTAGATCTACCTACCAGACTATATGCATTAGATTTAAGTAAGGGAATAGCTGTTCCAGTAAAGCTTTGATGTGTAAGTATCAAATTTGATCATCGCTAATACTTGTCTTCTAAATACTGTTTGTATATTTGGAACGAGGGGAGCCTGTGCTTTCTCTTCATATGTTGCAGATGCCTGTTATTTCTAAAAGGCTCTTAGAAGAAAAATGGGTGTTATCCATCTTGTTCAGTTCCCCCTCATCACATCTCCCCCTTCTCTTTTAGGCCAAAGAACCAGTTTCACCACAAGCAATTGAAAATGCCCATGTCTTGTTGTATTTGGGAGATTCTGTAACTACAGATCACATATCCCCTGCTGGAAGCATTGCAAGGAGTAGTGCTGCTGCGAAGTATCTGACCAACAAAGGGTATGTTTTTTCATATTAAACAGCTCTGATTATATCAGAGGATTGCTTTACAAGTCAAATAACTGATCATCATTGTTGCTTGTCAATATAAATACCTATCTGCATCAAGTGGGGATTGTACATGGTTAAGCAAAATAGTAATTGCTACTGGGATTTATAAGTAATCATTGATCTTGTGGTCCTGTCTAGCGTTATATCAAACAACTGAGACCTACTGCAAGAGCTCCTTGTTATAACTGTTAAGGTAACATCTGCTGCCAAATACAGGCCAAAGCAAAAATGACTTCTTAATTTACAAAGTGTGATCTTACGTGAATGTGAGGTTAGAGACTGCTCCTGTTATCAGCCTCAGGAAGAGTCGGATAGATGTGCAGAACAGATAAGAAGTTCGAGAAGCATGTATCATTTGAGAAAGTGAAGCCTGGTCTTACAAATGTAAATTTGGTGCTCTAGATTATTTCTGCATCAAACAGCATCTTGCAGTGGTAGTACTGGGTGCCTTTCATCTCTTCTGAAATTCTGAAGAGTCCATGTAATGAGATGCTGATCTCTTCAGTGTCACAACTCCACTGAGTATTTTGGAAATTGTTTTGTACTATATTGCAAAGATGTATTATGATTAGTATCAGTGGAGCATGACAAAATAGTACCCTGTGGTGTGGACTCTGTGTTTTTAACTTGTATTCAGTCTGAATGAGTAGTATTAAAAGAGAATGGATGTTTGCTCCTAAGATGGTGGTTTGATTTAAGAGTAAAGCTGTCATTCTGGTGCAATATTTATTGATAAACATGCTGTTAGAGGTGAGAGGATAAGTAACCATGCTTTTTGTAAGATAATTCCTGTTTTAAATACCATACTGTTTGTAACACTTGATAATGAAGTTACAGAAAATGCATTTAAAATTTCAGCTTTCATGTAACAATGATTTACATGTTCATTATATTATTATAATAGTATCATAATTATAATAAAATTAAAACAATTGCATTTGTCAGATAAATAGGTCTTTACCTCTTGTGCTGATAACTTAATGTTTTTGAGATGCTGTGATACTTAAAATCATAATATCGTTCTAAATAAGGTAATCTTTGAAATGACTGATTCCCTTCTAAATGTTTTTATTGTAGACTCACACCTCGTGAATTCAACTCTTATGGAGCTCGAAGAGGTAATGATGCTGTGATGACAAGAGGTACCTTTGCAAATATCAAGCTTCTGAATAAGTTCATAGGAAAACCAGCTCCTAAAACAATTCATTTTCCATCTGGACAAACGGTAAAAATATTTGTTTTTATAGCTACTTTAAAAAATGTGACATGAATTTAGAACTCACTCAAATTATTTCATTTTTTTATTCCACAGCTAGATGTGTTTGAAGCAGCAGAGTTGTACCAGAAAGAAGGCGTTCCTGTAATTATTTTAGCAGGAAAGAAGTATGGACTAGGTAGCTCAAGAGACTGGGCGGCAAAAGGACCTTTTCTACTGGTATTGCTGGTTGTTTTTTGACAGCTGTGTTTTTTGGTACTTTAAAAGAAAAAATAGCTTCGGGTATAAATTTGTTTAGAAACTGTCTCCAACCTCAAATATAATGCCACATTTTGTTTGTAAAAACGTAAGTAATTTCTTTGCTAGAACTTCTGTAGAAGAACCTTCGTGGAAAAGTGACTGGTCAGAGGAGTAAATCTGCATTTCATAAATGTGTAGCTTACAAACATGTAACTTAGCATCCTAGACTCCAGACATTGAGGTAGATTAGTTATTTATCTAGTGTTGGACTCTGGTTGGTTTCTATTGGGATTTTACCATCTAGCTGTTATAGACTAATTCCTTGTAATATTCATAATATATTTGGAGTTAGTCATTCTTGCACCAGTCTGGAGTAATAGAAGCAACTGCATTGCATGTGGGACTTTCTCCCTGATAACTACAGCATCGTCACTTCATTCTAAAACTGTTTCATACTGTATGGGCCTGCTCCAGCTTATTTGCTTTTGGCTAGCAATAAAGCTAAAAGATGTTACCTACATACAGGATTCGTACAAAGCACTCTTCTTCACCTTGTATTGCAAGATTTTCTACATAAATTATTTGAAGCTTGCTTTTGTATTTAACTTTAACTCACTACTGTACTGAAATACTAAATTTTGTGTGTTTTTGCAGGGTGTTAAAGCTGTCCTGGCTGAAAGCTACGAGAAGGTCCATAAAAGCCAATTGATTGGAATAGGCATAGCTCCACTTCAGTTTCTTCCTGGGGAAACTCCAAATACTTTGGGTCTCACTGGCAGAGAGCAGTTTTCTATATTGTTCCCTCCAGAGCTGTCGCCTGGAATGACTTTGGATATTAAGGTATTTCTGCAGTATTTTTTCAATTTCTTACTGAACATGCTCATGATTAATTACTTTCTGTGTTTTCAGTCCTGATGATTGGAGCAGGAAAGAGTATTTGATCTTCTTCGAAAGTAAACTGATACTCTGGCCTAAAGTTTGACCTAGTAATTGAAGTTTACTGAAGTACATATAAACATATTAGGTAACAAGCCTTCCTTCTATGCACTCCTTGTGCAGCCTGAAATCCTTGATTTTTAATTTTTTAGCATTGCTTTCCCCCTTTATGGGCACTCCGTTAGGGTAGAATTGCGTCTTAGCTCATTCAGGTTCTTTGAAAGACAAGAGTGAAACTATTTGAGGAGGGTTCAGCTTTCCATCCTGTGTAAAGGATCTTTATGTTAAATATAATCTGCCATTTTAAGGAAGTGGCTCTTTGTGGTTATGGGTAGTGTAGTAACAATATATAGCATGTCCCCAACTGGATGGAAGCTGGTAGAGTAGGCTTCGTTCTATTCCCAGAAGTCTCTGTTCTGCAGTGACAGATAATCAAATTGAATTTGCTTGTGTTAGACAAAACTTGGGGTTAGAATACTAAGAATAAGCAAGGGGAGGTGAAAGGAAAACTCTTGATTGTGGTCTCTTTGTTTTTATTTTGAAGACAAGCACTGGAAAAGTGTTCAGCGTGATTGCCTTGTTTGAAAACGACGTGGAGATAACTTTATACAAATATGGTGGAAGTCTAAACTTTGTGGCTCGAAGATTCTTATAGTAACTACTGACTCTATGGGTACCTTGCATTAACTGGTAATCCTGAAAATGCCTTGTGTGAACCCAGGAATCTGTACTGTGGAACTGCAAACAGTCCTAGTGTGCTCAAAGTTACTTCGTCCATGGATGTAAAAGATTGTGAATCATTGTAACTGCAACAAGATCCTTCCTGATTTTAAATAATATTCTAATGGTGCTATTAAACATTGCTAAAATCAACATGTGTGTTGTGGCAGAGAGCTGTAAGTATGGAGGGGATGTTTTATGAGACCATTTTGTAAATAAACTACACGAAATCTGAAACTGATTGTGCTGAAGATTATTATGTAAGTTTTTCTGCAGTTGTTTCCACTTAGTTTTTGCACCTGTAAATCTGTGTACTGCTGTTTGTTGGTTTAAGGGTAGCAGATGGTATGAAATGGTAAAGGCCAGACGTTTTTTGGCATCAAAATCTTAGAACAGATCTTCAGTTTTGAATTACCTGCTCTTTAAATTATGCGCTGAGCAAAAGGCAGTCCACAAGGCGCACGGTGTCCTGTATGATAGATCATGATTTACCTTATGGCATTATATCCCTTACGGATTTTAAACTGCTCACACCATGAAGTACTGTGTGCTGGAAGTATGAAGTTTGCATGGGCAACATCTCCGCATTTAAGAAAATGCCCACGATGTATTTTGTTCATGCTGATCAAATATAGCACCCTGGCCTTTTGGTAAGCTGCAATTTGTCATGTCTACCTTAAGGTGTGCAGTTTGTCCTTTATGCCATCAGGTTTTTACTGTAATGTTTGATATCATTACCCAAAGTACTTCCCTTTAGAATTTTAACCTTTAAAAAACTTTATTATGACTGTTTAAATTCCTCTGCTATAAACACAGCATATGTCTAATAAATTCTACTTGTCAAATGTTAACTAGCTGAGATAGCCATGCAGCCTTTTACTGCTTTCTAATATGCTGTTAGTTTGCAGCTCTTCTGAACAAGTATCATATTCCCCAGCTGAAGATCTCTGGATACCGAACAAATTTGGCTCTTAGCCACTGCAACTCCAATAAATGTAATTATCAGTGTATTGGTGATTAAAAAAAATAATAATCCACTGTTGCATATTTAATGTTAATGAAAGATGCATAGTTTCAGCATAAGTGCATTTGTTTTTATCACTGCAATAATCATTGATTTTTCTAATCAGAGCAAGTGAGTCTTTACCGATAGCTTCAAGATAGCTATTTCTGTGCTCCTATATCTTGAACAGCTTCATAGTACCACTTATTATTATGCAGAGATAACTTCTTTTGAAGGGCAAAGCTGCAATAACTTGCCTATAACTTGTCGAGATTTTGCTTTTAGGATTTTGCTCTTGATAAACATTGTCTTAAATGTCAAAACTTGTAAGAGGAGTACATTAGCTTTACTACATGTGCTTTATTTAAATTTATAACCAGACGCTAAGCCAGTTGACTTGCAGAATAAGATGCTATTTAAGGATTTGAATGGTGTAGGTGTGACATGCCTAAAAATATAAAGTAAAAAACCTGACAATTATATCAATACAGTATAATTTCTGGACAGTTCAAATGCTATGTTCCATTTCTTTGGCATAATTCTGATATATCTTATTTTACTAGCCAAAATTCCTTAAGGTTTGAAATTCTATATGCTTCACTAATTTGGCTGTTTTTCTTTTAGTTGAAATGAAAAAAACAACCAACATTCCAGTGACTCATACCATTGGTGGGTACTAAATCAATGCATTTTTGAATACTGTATTCAACTGAATGCTGAATGAGTGTTCTGCGGTATGCTTTTGGCTAATTTTATCAAGAGTTAAGATCTTATTTCTTGTATAACAGCGTCTAATACTTCTTTTTCAGCTCAAGGATATATTCTTAATTGAAGAAAATGCATGTTCATTATTGAGGAGCAAATAAGACTTTAGAGCTGCCAGGTAATGATGCCTCATGCAGATGATAAATGAAAATACAGCTACCAAACTCTTGAAAAAATTTTTCTGTAACTGCTTATGCTTGAGTGGGATGCAGCTCCCACCTTCTCTAGTGCAGTAACACTCATTGCTTCAGACGGAGATAGTGATCCAAGCCATTTTAAGGTAAACCAATATTGTGAAGTTACGTGCAATTTCAAGGGCTGTGACTTATCCATGAGTTATTGTCACCAATAAAAGTAGTCATCTCTTTTAAGAAACTTGATGGCTTCATTTATCATAGCAACTACTTGAAATCTGCTGCACTCTTATGCCTTAACATCAATGAACAACAGCTCAAAGCAGAGATGCTGTTAACCTTGAGGCTCATGCTGATAGCATCTCGGTCTCTTGTGCAGACTGACTCCTACCCTTAGGATCTGTACGTATGAAGTGTAGCAGGTGCTGAGAGGAACAGTGCTGCTTGCATAGCCATCTCCTGCTTCTTGCGTGGTAGTGAACTGCCAGTGAAGAACCCTTGTGTGATTATCCATGGCAGCGTGCCTGTCCCTTCTCCCCATGTGCAGCAGTGAACATTACAAATTACACAGTCCAGGTCAATAATTCAGCAGTGAAGGAGGGACATTTGACTTTGAACATAGTGCTAGGAACCTGTGAGCAACAGTGAAGTTTGCCTTCTGGCAGTGGCAGTATACAATACAGTCTGAGGATTGCTGTGATCACACAAAAAAGCATTGTTCAATCAGACTTCATAGCATCTTAAAATATAGGAGAAAGTGCTCCTTTCTGAGGAAGTGACTGTGTTAGATGTATGTAACCTAGAATTCTGTCTCCAGTTTGATTTGGAGAAGAATCTATTACAGTTTTTCTAAACATTTACTCTGTGCCCTTCCCCCCCCTCCAAATGACAAAACTTTGGGATAGTGTTGATGTTTATACACTTTACACTGAAGTTTAAGGACATGAAATTATGTATATTGATAATATTTAAGCAACTGCAAATCTGTCTGCTGTTTAAAGCCAACAAAACAGTCATAAGTTTTAAGTTCAGTAAGTATTGTATAGCTGTATCTTACAAGAAGTTCAGTTGATGACAATTGTGCATAAAATGTTACTGATGCTGTAAATTATTTTTAATAAAGAAAATTGTATCACAGTTCTTGTAGTTACCATCTATTTTTAATAGATCGTGTAGAATAAAGTTAAAATGACACGAAGTCTGGAAGTGTAGGGTGAATAAGGAAAAGGGTATCATTATGCATCAGTGTAGTTTTCTCTTTAGGAGTATCTCATGTGGTTTTCCAAAGCGTGCTTAATCAGTTTAGAAGAAGGCTTCCTTTGTCAGCTGAGCTCCAGATATCCCTGTGGTTATTAAATCAAATGACTAATGAATAATCTGCTTATTTTTCTTAAGGTAAACATCTACGTCAATTTAGAATGTAGATCAACCCATGTATCAAAGCAGACTGCTGACTAAGGTTACATTTATGGCATGTAGAGCTTACGTATGTGACAAGTTTTTCCGAAGTTGACTTGGGGCTATCTGACATGAGCCTGTCCTCAAAGACTTGCATTCAGAAGAGGCAATTAAACTGGTATCCAATGCAGATGGTAATTTTATTTTTCTTACAGATAATGGTAGGAAAGGCTGAAGTACAGCTTTAGCCCTGGGGGTTGCCTTATGAATGCAGCATGCTTTCCACCAGAATACCAGGCAGGCAAGAAGCATGCGTAACTGTCTTAAATGTTGGCCCTGCTGTCTGGAGACTAAGGCAGGACTAACTGTAAAATGCACTGTAGTTATTGTTTACGGAGCGAGTGAGGACCTTCTGATTACATACTTTAGTCACAAGCATAGCAAGAATAGCAATGCTTTCCTGTTATCTCTGTTGCCCTTCAGTCAACTAAACCTTCTGTCTCAGAAATTGAGAGAGAACCTTCAGTCTTCTAGAGCACCTCTAATCTTAAAAAGCTCATTTGTGATTTCATGGGGCTGGGAGGCCCCTTGCTGGTAAGCAGCTCTGCATTATGGGGAATCATAGGAACAAAGACTGTCCTGGTAACCGTACAGCTTATTCTCTTTATTAACAATTGGACAGATTATGATTCTGAAATACGGGACCAAATTGAGGTCAAGGTGTGGGACTCTGCTACTAAAAACGGCAAGGTTGCAGTGGGATTGCTCGGTACCTTGCGAGCAGTCTCTGAAGCCTTAAAGAGCCCTGTGGGACCACAGTCAGACACGTGTGGTTTGCCAGACAGTGAGGGAGCTGCGGGCTCGTCCACGGATACTTCTGCTACACCATCTATCCCCCGCCGCTACAGCCATCGCAGGCCTTTGCTGTTACGCCCACTGCTGACCTGGATGGGCCTTTTGACCCAGGCCCTGTTGGCCCTGAAAAGGAGATGGGTCTGTTTCCCTTTGCTCCGGGAAGAATGGAATGCATAAAAGCCGAAGGCTGATTGCTTAACAACTTAAAGCAAGACATACAGTTCTGGTGTCTGTAATCAAGAAAAGGAATGGCAAATGGAGACTGTTATATGATCTGAGAAAAAATAATGATGGCATGGAATATATGGGAGCACTTCCACCAGGATTACCAACTCAGCTGTGTTCCCCCACTCATGGACATTAATAGTAATAGACTTAAAGGATTGTTTGTTAATCAAAAATGGTTGTTTCAATTGATACCTTTTCTGATTGCACATATGTATACAAGTACTCGGGTTTCTTATGTATATGTAAAAGCAATGTTCTATATATATTTAGGAAGTTTGATGTTTGTGTGTGCATGATGGTAGAGCATAGACTCCACTGGCACCCAGCGCTGTTTACTTGCCTTTTATAAACATTACTAAATTTGGATTGAATTGTATCTTCATGTTTAACAGTAGAAATATCTGCTCTAAAATGGGGTGGAAGGAAAAAAGAAAGGACCTTGTCTTTGTTACTTGGAAGAAGTTTCTATCATATGAATTCCTAAATGCATTAAAATATTCTCAAATGTATTTAATGTTATTCATAACACTGAAGTATTGAGACAGGCTTTTTAAACTGATCTACTTAAAAACATTAGGATTTTGGCCTTTTCTTCAGATTCCCAATGCTGTGATTGTTGAACCTCAGTGTTGTGGATTACTCCGTTTTTGTCGGGAGGGGTTCAGAGGAAAGTTCTGTACTGAAGGTGTGTGTGGTGGGGGGGAAGTGAGCTTTGTCAGCGGGTACAAAGTCTTAAAATTCTCTGAGACCGCTCAAGTGTTGCCAGCCTGAGTTCTGGTGCAGTCCAAAGGTCAGAGTCGGCTGATGCATCAAGTTTGTTTTAGGTAAATGATTATAGGTCAAACCACGACTTTTCCAAATCTTGTGTACTCATAAAATGATTTAAACACGCACGTGGACCTGTTTCTGCGGCTAGCAGGGGCACGTTTGGACAATGTTTGCAGGTTCTGACAGGAAGCTGCAGCTTTCCGCGCTGCTCGAGAGCAACCCCAGGAGGCGGGCGGCGCACGGCCTAGTGCCTGGGAGCTGCCCTGGCTGAGGGCTCGGCGGCCACTCAGCAGAGGGGCGGCCTGAAGCAGCCCCTGTGCCCCAAGGCCCCGCGGGGCCTCCCCCGACCCGCAGCCCGTGAGGCGCGGCCCCGGCCCGGCGGCTCGGGCGCAGGCGCGGCGGCGGCAGCGCCTCAGTGCTCGGCGGGGCCGCGTTGTCCCGGGGCGGGGGAGCTGCTGCGGGCGGCAGGAGGGGAGCGGGGGCAGCCCAGAGGTCCCCGGGCAGAGCCCCCCGGCGTCTGCTCGCTTCGCTTCGCGGAGGCTGCAGCTCGGCGCTTCCAGCAGCCGGGCGGGCGCCGAGAGCTGCGGCTGGAGCGGGCGGGCGGGACTCCGCCGTGCGCTCTGCGCCCCCGAGCGCTGCAGCTGGTGGTGGCCGGGCTGAGCGAGCAGGCCTGCTCTGCCGCCAAGTATCCGCAAAAGTCTTGCTTACCTTTCGCGGCTGCGAATCGAGAGCTCTCTGGTTAGGAAATCAGTAACTCTGTGCCTTAGGAAGTCGTGCCCTGTTAGCGATGCACTGGGTTAGGCTGCTACTGGAAAGCAGGCGATAAAAGCGCTGATCATTAACAATTCTGTTCTGTCTGCTTGCTGAGAACAGATTGGGTGCAGCTCACTTGGGAGGCTGACTTCTGGGGGGCAACAGATAAAGCAGTTGGCAAGGAGCTGTGATATAAGAAACGCAGACTTGCTTAGCACGTTAGTTTTTTTCCTTGTTTAACACACTCATCTCACTTATCTGAATGCAGTTTGTTGCAGTAACCGCTGCTTCCGATGTCAGAATGCAGATTGTGTCTTCCAGCATCTCTTTTTTTTTTTCCTAGAGACACGATGTCTTCTGAAAGCGAGAGCCAACCACAGACGTTGAGCAAACCAGCATTTGGTGAAAAGGAAGCAACAGAATTGGTTGACAGGGTGTTTGGATTAAAGGTGTCCTGGATCAGGCCTCTCCCCAGCTATGATGATCAGAATTTCCATGTGCGTGTCTTAAGAAGCAAAGGTGAGGCTGAAGGTGCAGACGAATATGTCCTTAAAATCACCAATTCGGAAGACAGCCAGGAGCCTGACCTCATTGAAGCACAGACACAGGCCATGATATTTCTCAGTGCTGAAGGCTTTCCTTCAGCTACACCTTACCTTACAAAAGATGGTAACATCATGTCTCTGGAGCCAAGAGGTGAGCAATTACAAGGACCTTTTCTGCCCTATTATCACCCTTAACTCAGTGGTAGTTTTGTGACGTGCTTGTTGCAATACAGCAGAGGGTTTGGATCGGTGACAGCCCGCATTCTGCTCCGTTGCGCTGATGCGAATGTGGAGTAATCTTGGATGATTACTTGCTCGTACGTGAGCGAGCCGGAGCAAGTTGCATGAGAGCTGGTGGTTTTCACCAGGCACTCTGCGCTCAGCTTCCACCTCTAGCGGTTCCTGTGCCTGCAGTAGTGGTCTGGTACTTTCTCAAGCCTGTAGATCCTGATCCATCTCACCTTTAGCTTTTGAACAAGAACTTCCCTGGTGAAATATTTGCTTTGGGGTGCAGGAATATCATGTTGAGAACATCAGGGTTGAGCCGCCTGCTTAATTCAGAGTGATAACATAGAAAAATCTGTAGAGACACCGGAGAACCTTGATCAGAGTAAGAGCAGTGCTGCAAGTGTCAGTAGGTGTGGGCTTGAGGTATGGCACAAGATCTTTGAATGGAATCTGTTTTTTCAACTACACCTGACTCCTGCACTGGGAGAAACCATTTTGCCTCTTGTGTTAACTAATGCTCAGTAGCATGTATTGAAGTGACTGTGTTTCTGCTTGCTTGTTAGGTAGCGAGCCTGACAACAAAAAGTACATGGTCAGGCTGCTGACTTACCTGCCGGGTACACCAGTAGCAAAAGTTGCTGCAGAACTTGCTACAAATCCTCAGATTTTCTATGAGATTGGTAAACTAGCTGCCAGTTTGGATAAAGCTCTCACAGAGGTGAGTTTTTGTTGCTCTGGCTTGAAAAACTTCAATAGATTTTTCCTCTGTTTCTTCTTGTGTTTGCTGTCAACTTTCCTGACTGTAAAAGTGAGGATGGTGAATGCAGACTTGAATTCAACTTCCAGGTGCCGGCCCCCATGCTGTAACTGGGGAAGCTGGCTGTTACTATAGCATTTCCCCAGGTAACACAACCAGCCAGTGCTTATGGCAGAGTCTCAGTGATCCTTTTGCAATGCATTTTTGTACCTTGAACAGGGATGTAAGTGTTTTGTTTTGTTTTGTTTTGTTTTGCAAAACTCACCTGTCAGGTATTTCAAGTCTGGCAAATTACAAGACTGAATCCTAGGCTGCCTGCACGTACAGCTTGTTTTGAAGCATTTTTGTAAAAAATGGTGCTCACAACTGCGTGAGCTTTTAATTTGAATTCATTTTGACTTGCTCTCCTGATCATTAGAACCATGACCAGTTATTGCAGTGGTAGCAGTTGGTTCCTTTTCTGTAATGCCACTTGTGCTAGTGAAGAGATATTTGGGACACTTCTGTCAGTTTCTCTGCTTCCAGTCAAATAATCTGAATGCATAGTAAGTTCTTTCTTTCCTCTGTAACTATGCAGAATAATAAAGCTGATAAATCATCCAGTGATTGTTTGATACATCAAAGAACTCTTGAATTATTTATTGCCTTTCATTAACCTTTCCTTCTCATGTTCTGGCTACCAGCTTCAGACAATTATGCGATGTGAATTGCTAGCTTTACCAACCGCATTCCTAAGTTACAGCAGCATTTTTCCATTGGGAAAGATAATTTACTATTGGCTTTTAATATTCTGATCGTGCTCTTATAATGTGATTAAAATAATTTATAAAGACCAGCTGGTCTCAAAAAATGCCTGTGACTTCTCCTGCCCAGTAGGAAGCAGCAGATGTGAGTGCAAATTTTGAAGGGAAATGCTCCTCGTGCCCTTAATATAAGGGTTATTATTTACCAAGTTTTGTCATTTAAAACAAAGAAAATTGCAATTGTTACTGTCAAAACTCCCAGATATCATTGACACCAAAAGTAATACCTAAGGTACTGTATTTTCTGATGGCAGATCAGGACGTACAGCCTTTTCTGTCCAGTTAATTGCTTGGTCAGTTTGATAGCAAAGGAATGTCCCATGCTTTGTTTTGTGCACCAAATAATAATTCCACCTTCTCTTGTTGGTGTCTTCTTTTGCCTGGATGCGTCTTTCATTTCATAAGTGGAAAAAAAGTGGCTGTTGATGGCTTCATAGTGATGAGGGCTCATGAGATTGAGATCTCTGCCTTTTTATTACCTTTCATGCATCTGGTATCTCATAGTTGGCTGGAATATCTGACTTGTGCTGGGGAAATTGCAGTGGTTGCTCACCAGATGGCACCAGATAGCACCAGTGTGGTGCTTTATAAAGGGTTAGGGACCCTCTGCAGTGATTTATATTTTAGGCTTGGTATTGCTCCTTAAATTTTCATATAGCTCTAGTTTTAACTATCATTTAGCTATCTTTAAGTAATAGCCTTAACTCTAAGCATTAATTTCTTTTTAAGAGGAAGGCAGCAGCTGTAATGGGAAGTGTTTATATGTGCCCTGTGCAGTGGCAGTATCTGGTTCGCAGGTACCTTAATGGGCGTTAAAGGGTTCAAGGATAAGAGTGGTGTGCAGTGAGAGAGAAGCTTTTCCTCCCAAAAGGTCACTTTCCAAACCACCTTTTTTACTTCTAGTGAGAGAGAGAGAGATCCTGTTTGTTTAAAATATTTAGGATACCTGGATGCACAAAGGCAAAGTCATACACAGCCAATTTGGCTGAACTTCCTTTCCAAACAAGTCAAGTGAGATGCGCATAGCCTACTGCACGTGGGTCAATTTGCTGGGGTCTTTGTGTACTGCAGATCCTGTAGACATTTTCATAAGAATAAACCTGTCAGCAGCTCTGTAAATTCCTGTCTTCAGGATTTATCATGTGCCAGTGGGTTCTAAGGCTCAACCCCAAAAACTGCCACCTTTAAGTGCACAGAGTGCATCTGTGTAACTGTTCTGACACGCTGGCACAGTTTGTGTCTCTAATCCTTTGGCAGCTTTTTGCAGTGCCAGCTCAGCTGCACAATCCAAACTCTGCCCATGTGCGGCTCCAGCCTTGGCAAGGCCTCAGAACTGCTAGAAAGTCAGTATCACTTGCAGAAACATTGCAGAATGCATCAATTTTAAATGAGTTCAGCGACAAAGGACTTATGATAACTTATGTACCTAAAGAATAGGGGGAAAAATGTTTTGTGTAGATATTAAGATGCTTGTCTGAAATAATCCGTCAGATTATTCTTTTGCTGGTTGATATAAATGGTCAGTGGTGTGGTGCTTTTCAGCAAGTCTTGTTTGGAACCTGTTAAAAGGGGCTTTGAATCAAGGTGTTTAATCACAGGAATGGGTTTTTAATTATGGCCTATTTTCTCTTGTACTTTTTCTAAAGAAATTCCATCATCCATCAGTGAAAAGTCTGCATCGAGGCCAGTTCATTTGGAACCTGGCAAACGTCCCTCTTCTAGATCGGTACATTTATGCCCTGGGCCAGAACCAGTATCGTGAAGTTGTGGAACAAGTTATTGAGCAATTTAAAGAGAAAGTCATACCCAAACTAAGCAGTTTTCGAGCCTGTGAGTATTTTATTCTCAGCTAATTATGTTGAACTGAGACACTGACGTTTCTTACTGAGGGTTCATGGAGAAGGAAAAAAAAAGGCAAAAGAAGCCTCCTTTATCCATAGCACACGTGGAAATACTGTGCTGAATTCTGCAGTGCTGCTGCTGGCAGTGCAGAACTTGCCAGGGGAGCGTGCTGTGCAGTACTGGTAAAGTCAGGTTCAGTTCTTCACCTATCTGCTGAGGTTGTTTCAGTTAAGGTCATGACTTTGATGCTGTTTCATTAGCTTAAGAATATGTGGAGTACACTACCTCCTTTCATAAAGGTCTAAGTAAATCACACAGAATCACAGAATTTCTAGATTGGAAGAGACCTCAAGATCATCGAGTCCAAATATTTACTATTTTTCTAAATCCAACTCACAATGATATTGTGGTAAGTTGACGATTTGATAGTTTGAAAACTCTGCTATTCTAGCATAAAACAGGTGTTACCGGAGCAGAATCAGACCTTGTACTTCTCCCTTGCTGTCTGGCCACCAGTTAGTGGAGTTTCTAGGCCCTTTGTATTTCCTAGGGAGCAGCAAGGCTGCTGAAGGCAGCACTCAGTGCAGGGGACACTCGTCTGGTTTTGTAGCAGAGTGTTAATTGCAGCCTCTGTGCATCTTTTCACAGCTGTTGCTTTGAGAAACTGGAAAAAAAATGTGCTGATTAATAATTATTTAGTATTATTTGTTTCTTCTGTGTTCAGGTATCAATCACGGAGATCTCAATGACCATAATATTCTGGTGGACTGCACCTCTCCCTCCCAGGGGGCTCCTCAGTACAGGGTGTCCGGCATCCTGGACTTCAGCGACATGAGCTACGGCTACTACGTGTTTGAGGTGGCGATAGCCATGATGTACGCCATGATCGAGAGCGCGGACCCGCTGCGGGTCGGGGGCCACGTCCTGGCCGGCTTCGAGCGGGTGGTGCCGCTGACGGCGGCGGAGCGGGGCGCCCTCTTCCTCCTGGTGTGCGGCCGCTTCGCGCAGTCCCTCGTCATCGCGGCCCACACGGCGCTGGCCTACCCGCACAACCGCGACTACCTGCTGGTCACGGCGCGCACCGGCTGGCGGCACCTGGCGCGGATGGCCGAGGCGGGGCAGGCCGCCGTCGAGCAGCTCTGGTTTGACACCGCCCGCGCCTACGGGCCCCGGGGGGACGCCGACTGAGGCGCCCCCGGCCCCGCCGTGCAGGTGCGCGGCCGCCGAGCTGAGCTGGGGGGGGGGGGCGGGCTGAGGGCGGGCTCCGTGAGGCGGCGCGCGGGCGGCCGTTACCGCCCCTCAGGGCGGGCCCCGCCCTCGGGCGGGCGGCGGCAGCGCGCATGCGCGGCGGCCATTTCCGACGCTGCGGTGAAGGTGCGGGAGCGGCCGTCGCGCCCGGGCCTTCTCCGCCGGCAGGGCCCCGACCCCCCCCCGGGCCCGGCCGGCCCGCAGTGGGCCCGCAGTGAGTGCGGGGGGCGCCGTGACGGGGGCGGCCCCGGGGGGCGGCCCTGAGCCGCGGGGGGAGCGCGCGGGGCCTTCGTCCTCCGGTGGGGGGGGGGCGGCGATGACTCCGCACTGCGGGCGGGAGGGGTGGGGACGGCCGGGAAAGGGAAAGGGGAAGGGATCGGGGTTGGGATCGGGGTTGGGATCGGGGTTGGGATTGGGATTGGGATTGGGATTGGGATCGGGATCGGGATTGGGATCGGGCCCGGTGCCGCTGCCCCGGCTCTTGGTAACGCTCCCGCTCCTCGCCGTTTTCCTTGCAGGCCCGCTCGCCGCCCGCCCGCCCGCAGCTCCGCGCCGGCACCATGGTGAGTGGCGGCCCCGCGCGGCGGCGCGGCCCCACGGCGCGGCCTGGTGGGGCGGTGACGGGCGGTGACGGGCTGTTTGTTGTTGCTTCTTGCAGTCTCGAAGATACGACTCCAGAACTACCATTTTCTCTCCAGAAGGTACTCGTTAACCGCGCTTTTTCCAATGAGCCGTAAATGTTTTAAACCGCTGTTCGGAACCAGGTGTCACGCAGATAAGCACAGATTCCCCGCGTTTCTGCCCACACGAGATGCAGAAATCAGAGTTACCCGCCCGGAGTAGTGCCCGGTTCTGTATGGACTCCAAAGGTCCAAAGTGGAGGCTTTAAATTCTTTCCTGTTCTGATTCAAGCAGTAATGTGCGTACGTTTCCACCAAATACCACTGATGCATTTTTTAAAAATAATTCAAATAAATCTTTACCGTTCATCTTTTGTTTGAGTGTGGATGGGTTTTGTTACTGCTTTGCCCCCTAGCCCCTAGAATGTGCATAGCATCCTGCTGGTGTGATCACATCTCCCTATTATTCTTATACGTGCTGAAGCAAGCACTTGCAAATATTTTTTTCGATGTCTTGTAGAAGTGATTGATACAAAATCTAGTATTTTTTTTTCAGTTAAAACTCGTTTTGTCTTGTTCTACTGTTTCAGAGAGTTCTTTATTTTTTTCTGCTTAGTAAATTATTTTTTTCCACACTGACTCTGCCCAAAATTGCCTTTTCAGATTTGTGTTTTTTCTCTCTTCTGACTCCTTCCTATATTTCAAAAAAAATTAATCTGCTAGTGACTGGTGATAGACTGAAGAAATAATCCTAATTTGCACACCAAGCACCTTTCATATTCTTGCGTATTTAAATCACCTTTTTGCATATTTGGTCTCATTCAGTGCTATTTTATGGCTGTTATAATTTAAATTGTTTCCTAGGCCGATTGTATCAGGTCGAGTATGCAATGGAAGCAATCGGACATGCGGGTACTTGCTTGGGGATTCTAGCAAACGATGGCGTTCTGCTAGCTGCAGAGAGACGCAACATTCACAAGCTCCTCGATGAAGTTTTTTTTTCAGAGAAAATATACAAACTTAATGAGTAAGTTGAAACGATGACCAGATGTTCACTGATGTTACGGCTAACTCTTCAGACGTTTTAGCATTGAGCCTGGATTTATTTGAAATGTTTATATTTGTTTTGTTCAGTGCTACAGTTGCGTATGACTACTTCATCGTTACCGCATTCATTGATTGTTTTAAAGGAGCACTGTGTTTTTATCTCTAAAGATAATTTTCCAGGAGGAATAGCCTGTTTCTTCTTACTTTCCATACACCATAATGTTGTTACATCACTCTTAAACTGAGAGTTCTCAGGTTACAAAATAGCAAGGGGTGGATGGGTAATACATAATCCACAAATCACTGTGCTGAGTCAGCTCAGCATCCTCTTTTACATCTTTTTTTTCACCTTGTATTATTCAAAGAGAGTAAGACAAATCAGGTAAAACACGCCTTAGCTTTCTTTGCTGCAGCTGTAGCAGAGATGATGTATGTCACTATTGTGACCTTCTAGCTCTATAAAAGTTAAACCTGTCATGGAGCTTCAGCCTTATTGTATGGTGCATATGAAACACAAACAGGTTTTCATCTGTTGATTTCCCATTCTGAATTATTTTGGAAGCAGCTGGAATTGTAGGAAGTACTGGATTTTTGAGGAGGTGGCAGTATAGTAAGTGCAGTGGAGTGGTTGCCTAGGCCGGCTCTTCCATCTTCTTAGCTAAATTAAGAACTTTTCAGAAGAATGTGAATTATTGTCTGGTAGTGAAAATTTTACAACAGTATCAGATTTGGCAAAAAAAAATTAAGACAATTAAGAATTAGATAAGAGGTGTTAATTAAGAAACAGTCAAGGACGCAAACTATATGTTGCTGGAAATGAAGATTAATTTTCAGCTAAAGCAGTTAATGGTGATTTTTGAAATCATCAATATCTCTAATTCATGTTTATATGAATGCCATGTGTGATTGGTGAATCCCACTGAAGGCTGTCACAGAAGCTGTACGGCTCCTTTAGTATTCTGGCGTGCTGTCTGTGTCAGGTTGTGCCCAGAATAGGTACTTGCTTGTAGCTAGTGGCTCTTGTGAAGATCCTCAGGATCTTGTCAACATGGTTAATCGTCTTTGGCATAGTCCTCAGAACCGTATGAGTAGCTGAGCTGCTTGCTTTCTGCTGTCCTGCCAAAACTTTTCTCCTCCTGCCAAAACTGTTATACTTTCAACATACGTGTACTCTAAATGCAGGAGCTTAGCAATCTGTTGCACGTGGCAGCTGTGTAGTTTTGATCAGAGAAGCCCAACAGCAGGTAATCTGCTTGAGCTACTGCATGAAGACAGGATTATTTCTTGGAGACTGATAGGAATCCAATTCATTCGTGTGCTTCTCTTGCAGGGATATGGCTTGCAGTGTTGCAGGAATAACTTCCGATGCCAACGTTCTGACAAATGAACTGCGACTGATTGCCCAGAGGTAGGTTTGCTGATAGTTATGTGATTTTACTTGCCTACGATGCCAGATTCAGTTCTGTCTATGTATTAAAGCAAAATGAACACGCGCTCAGTAGAATTAAGATTGATTGAACTAAAACAGCTAGGTTGGAGAGGCTTTAATGTAGGAGCTTGCTAAATGTTAAATGTACCAGGATAGTGTTAACAAAATTTTTGAGAACTCTTTTGTCTTTGATACTAGGTATTTGTTACAGTATCAGGAGCCCATTCCTTGTGAGCAGCTGGTAACCGCGCTGTGTGATATCAAGCAGGCCTACACCCAGTTTGGAGGTAAGGAAGTGTGAGGAACCATAGTGCTTTTAAATGTCTAAAGAAAGATTCTATTATGTAATTTGAAGCATCTGAGTCTCTGGACAGTTCTACTGAATTCTGCTGTAACAAGTTAAAGCAAGAAGAACTGTAGCCAAATTTAGGAGGGGAACAGGCAGTCATAATTAGTAACAAACTTGATTTGCTATTGAAGATGCTACTTTTTAGTCACAGAGAAACTGATGGCTGAGTTTCAGGCCCAGTGCTTTGAGTGCTCTTGAGTTTAGTGAACGCCTTCCAAAAGACCAACAGAAAATTGTTTGCTGTGTAGACTTTTAAAAGTTTTGGTCTCTCCATTGTAATGAATAGCAATATGTTTTTTTCTGCTACATGTAGCAGGGTATTAATATTGTAAAACATTAACAATGAAAAAAAAGTATTTTGGTGGATTGAGGAACATGTTAGAAAATGGCACTGTAAGGAGTGTTCCTTAGAATGTGAACTGACTATAATGGTGTTTTATGTATATGTAATGTGGAAGAATGACCTTTAATATATTTGCCTTTTGACTCTTATAAGTTAAATGCTTTAACTACATACTTCAAATGCTGAATTCTGATTTAAAGTTCAGAGATGATAAATTCCAATTTGTGGAGATGGAGATGAGCTGCTTATTGGGGTTAAATGAAATAAACCTCTGCTATTCCCTCCCCTCTTCACTTAGAAAGAACTAACGCTGTAGTGCTTATCTCAAGTAGCAGAAGTGCAGAACAGTCTGTTAAATCCCAGTTCATAGGAAAGGGTTTGACAAAGGAAATCAAAGAAAATAATTGTGACCAATCTTGTTACTAAATTTAGGTTACTAATGGCCTTCTTTCCAACAGGAAAACGTCCTTTTGGTGTTTCACTGCTGTACATTGGCTGGGATAAGCATTATGGATTTCAGCTGTATCAAAGTGATCCTAGTGGAAATTATGGAGGATGGAAAGCCACATGCATTGGGAATAATAGTGCTGTAAGTTCTGTGCTTTTCCTCTCCCCAAAAGTAATGAAAACCAAAAGTACATAAGTTGCATTGTACTAATTAAATTGAATTGTTGGTTATGAGTACAGAGCAGAAATGGATAACTGTACAAACACAATTACTTGTTTTTTGCCGATAATATCAAAACCTTTTTTGGTTCATTGTCCGATGATACCATTTTAATTTCCGTGGAATTTATAGGCAGCTGTGTCAATGCTAAAACAAGACTACAAAGAAGGGGAAATGACCTTAAAGACTGCGCTTGCGTTAGCCATTAAGGTTCTAAACAAGACCATGGATGTTAGCAAACTCTCTGCAGAGAAAGGTAAGCAGTTCTCCAATTTGGGATAACGCTCTTTCCTTAAAAAAAAAATAATAATAATAAAAAAAAAATTGTAAGTTTCTATATTCCACATGTGGCTTACTGGATTTTTAGTGCTCACATAAAAAATCTTCAACAATATAGTAGCAATCCTTGTTAACCTTGCTGAGAGGCATACCTATGACTTGGTTGAGGATGATCCAATGTGGTCAGCTCCAGGGGCTAGACCACAGTTCAGGCACTGTAGGTAGGCCACATGGGTGCATTAGCAGAAGTGGCTAAGTGTCTGGTGGAAAAACCACTGGAGAGGTATTGGGTGTGCTGCTGCAGAAGAAGACTGCTGCCACCTGGCTCGGCATCCAGGCTTTGTTGATTAGGTGGAGGCAGGACAAGAACCTTCTGCTTCGCTGCCAGTTGTAACAAATCTTAACCCATCTAACGATTGCTCTTTCAAAAGGACAAAATGTAATGCCGCTGTCTGTTCCATATGTTTCAGTTGAAATTGCTACACTGACCAGAGAGAACGGAAAGACAGTGATAAGGGTTCTGAAGCAGAAGGAGGTGGAGCAGTTGATAAAACAACATGAGGAGGAGGAAGCAAAAGCTGAACGTGAAAAGAAGGAAAAAGAACAAAAAGAGAAGGATAAATAGAATATGAAATCAAATATTCTGTAGATAATACAGGACCTGCTTCAGTAAAAGATAATCTGGATTTCTGTTTTGTAGCAGCCTACAAATACGCCATGAATTTGTATGAAACCAGAATTACTTTTGCTGAACCAGGTCCTTAATCATCATTCAGATAATTGATTTTCCGCTCCTTATATTGACCAATAATTGCTTTAATTCTCGAACACTTTCTTTCATCTTCTATTTTTTATTATGGAATAAAATTTAAGAAGAATAGTGATGAGTGTCTTTATTTCCTCAGTAATGCCTGGTTATGCACAATCTTGAGGGAGTTAATCGCTTTAAACCATTAAAGGTATATGCTAGTTGGTAAAGAACAAATATGGTGTTAGAATTGTTAGACTTTTGTGTGTGTGCGTGTGGGGGGGTCTTTTAAAGTAGTGAAAGGGGCTCCTAAGTTTGGAAAATCATTCGTGATCACTTCACAAATACTGAAATAAAGTGTGCTGGCATGCCAAGTTTTAATTTTGGCCTATTTTGTTCTATTAACAGGCTGTGTCAAACTGATGGTCTTGCAAGCAGTAGTATTTTAAACATGCCCTGTAGCAAATGTGTTCAGTTTAGCATAACCTTTCATGAGTGCATGTGTTTTCTATGAAATTAATCATATAACACTAGTTAGAGTCACACAAACTAGAAAGACACTTTACAAAGGCCATGGGAAAATGATAAGCTAACTTGTCCAAATACAAATAGTTAAATAATAGTGTGCAATTTTTAGGCCATGTTGACTATTTTACATTTTATCCTGAAAAGAAGTATACATGTTTTATATTTAGCTTAGTGTTGCTGATACTTCCCCAAAGAATTCAGTTCCCTTATGTCAGACAACAGCCTAGAAAACTAACCAGTTAACCACTTGAGAAATCATAATATATGTACATGAATTAAAAAACAGAATAATTTTTGTTGAGATTATTATTTTGCATTCAGAATAGGGACAAAAATTTCTGCTAGTTCTGAAAATGATTGGGAATTTATAGAGAAAATGTAAACAAGTTAGTTAAAATTGTTTTACACCCCTTTAAATTGTAAAAAGCAAGATGAAAAGCCCACTCAATTAACCCATTCTTAATCAAGAGGCCTTACCTGCTGTTCTTCAAGCTGTGCTAGTTGATTCAGCCTCTGTGGCTGACCCGGATTGATTGTGTGTGTGTGCATGCGCGCGTGATATCCGATGTTGATAGGATTTAATATGACCATTTAAAGCAAGTGAGTGAATCCATACCTTATTTTTAACCTATCCCAGATGTTTTCACTGATAAAATGTACATTGTCAACAGGGCCAGAAATTACCCTTAGTCTCAACAAAACCCATTTTTGAGCTCATTGCTGTAAGGTTTGCTGTTGAGTACAGAGGAAGGAATCTGGCTTGAGGTGTCTGTGCTGCAGCTTGCATAGATGTACTGCGCTCACTTCAGCATCTTCTCTACAGGCAGCGGTGTGGAGTGATGTGGGTTCTAAGCAGGCTGCAGTACTGTTGTTAATTTTGCAAGTCTCAGTGTAGGACAATTGCTTTAGTATTTTATACTCAGTACTTTGTTAGTTTTCAAATTTGATAGCTAATAAAGGTTAGAATTTTTTTTTGCACCTTGTGCAATATTAGATCTTTGCTTCCATATCATAACATAGGAATGATATGTAGCAAGTTCTGAATAGTTGCAGACACCATCTGATGAGTAAGGTTTAATCTCCACTATACATGGAGATTACAATCCTCTTTATAGGACTGTATAAATACCTCAAGCTCCATTTTTATGTAGAAAATATAGTGCCCAATCTTCTTATTCTTTGATGCCATAAATGCAATATTTCAGCGTCTTTTGCAGATTTCTAAATCAATGGGGATGGTTGTTATACCAAGAGCTCAGAATATGCCCTAAAAGTAGCAATGCTGAATGGGAGCTTTTCCCACCTTGTCAAAGATCACTTGAAACAGAACATGATAGACTCCAGCAATGCTTTCTGTCTTCTAGGAATCCATTAGAGCATTTAAGTCACGGTTCACCAATGTATATAAATCATGCAAGGTAATCTCACTGTTGTGCTACAAATATTACTAGATAATTTAGGTTGTAAATGTATTAAAATATTTTTTCCTAAGTTATGGTATTTCTAACAAAAAGGGGAAAATGAATACATGTAGGTCTTTGTTTAAAGAATTGTCAATAGTATTTCTTTGCCAAACACTACATCATTTCCTGGTAAAGGGGAGCTTTTCAGATACTGTAGTAAACATTGGAATGATTTAAATTTTCTCATCTCTACTCTGTTACGTGTAAGGAAACGTGATAAGTTGTGTAGTTACATTGCATTTTAAAAGGTCTACTTATTGAAAGGTTTTGTTTACTAAAAGTATTGGCAAATATTTAACAAGTGTAATCTTTGAACAGTAATAACCATTTTATTTTTAAAAGCTCCATCTCTACCGAGTGCTATTATTAGCTGATTGTGAGATGAGTCTCTACTGCCTTGGAATATGCAAGTAACTACAATATTAATAATAAGCTGTACGCTAGCTAACACCCATATCCAAAACTATCAGTAGCATTCCGCTAAACCTCACGTCTGATTCTTGTCTGCATTTGAGCCTAGGACAGTAAGCAGATGCTGGAGATTTTCTGTTGGATTGAATCTTCCTGGGACATTCTGACATCTGATGCAAATTTCTTACCTGTTTTTCCTAGAAATAGGGCAGCCTTTGACTGCTCAGGCCTACTGTGTTGATTCTGGCTTTGTGTGTTTAAAAAAAAATCACCACTATCTGTGCCTTTTCTGGGAGTGGTTTGGGGATAAGTCGTAAGAACAGAAAAATGATTCTGGCGATACATTTCTTTGCTAATCAAATGATCTTCCTGTTCTTTGTATTTATTTATTTATTGGGTGTATGTAGTGTTTATGTAGAATTTACGGTGTATTACATAAGTATTTCAAATATTTAGCTATTGCTGTGGATTAAATGTTATTTTAACACCAGAACTTCATGTGGTGCTGTGGAAGGTGACAAATTTTTCAAATTAGGTAGAAGTATTTACTTGAAATTGTTTGCATATTATGATGTTAGTAAACTTAAAGACTGGATAGTTTATATCTCACTTGACTGCATGATAGAACTTGCTAGGACAGGTACTCACACATAGATGTCCTAATAAATTGTAATGTGCTTTGTTACTCTTAAGTAGTTTAACGGATAATGAAACTACTGCTTCTCCAGTAATACCTGTGCTGTCTCTTGCATTTGTTGGTGTTTAGGAAAAAAAAAAGTTAGCTTGTTTTCTAGATTAATGTATTCTGTTCAAATAAAGTCAATTCAACTTCTAAGACTGCTTCTTATGCGTGATTTACTGTATTGTGCACTGAAAGATAGAAGATTCCTTTAGATACCTATTCATCTGAATGTTTTTCTTGGTGTAGTTAAAAAAATAAATAAACAAAAACACACCCACATTAAGATGCTAAATAACATGTTAAATTTGACTGCTTTTTCTATTTTGTAATGGATTCTCAAGGTCATTATTCTTTCAGTTCATAATCTTAAAACTAGGGATAATACTTCTCTGCCATGTGGTGAGAAAGAATATGCTAATTATTACAAAGCATTTAAATGTAATGCTTTTAGAGGCCGCAGAGCTGTATGTGATGCATGGTTTATACATAGCTATGTATACACAAGACGTCTAAGTCCTGAGTTAATACACTCAGGTACAGCAGAAAATTGAGAAGTGTTGTAGTTTCAGACCAGATGAGGTTCTAGGACTTCTTTATATGTCTTTCATGTCCTTTAAAGAAAAATTTTCATTACAGTTTTTTCTGTAGTAGAAGTTCTTATTTTAAAGTTTTAAATGCAGTTTATTCTATTATAATACGAAGAACTGCTAAAATAACTTATCTGAAAGAACTCATGAGTACCCTTAGCTGGCTATATAGCTCTTGGCTTTCATCTGGAGAAAACTCAGCTTCATAGAAAATTTTTGAAATATTCTGATTTCACAAAGAAAACTGAACAGCTTGCTATTTTTATCTGTGATTAATTCAGCATTCAGCTTTCCAGTTAAAGTACTCTTTGGTGCACGCTAAAAGCTGCCATCAGCCAATTTACTGGAGATTCACAGAACATGCTTCTGTGGGGACCTTCAGACGTCAGCTCCCACTGAGAAGGACCCTTTGAAAGATACCAGACAGTACTCGTGTAATTGTTTTGCTTTTCGCTTAACATGATGCTCTCAGTATTAACGTTTTGCTCCAAGCTCAGAGCAGAAGGAAAAAATCGGTTTCTTATTTATTACTACTCTTTTTCTATAACAGTAATAATGACATAATTAACGTATGCCAGATGATGTTACATAAAATATTTAGCAAAACGTTGGGCATGTAACCTAGACTGTTTAATCCTTATTTATCGTAGAGCATCTGTTTTTTCTAGCTAGGACGCAGCTGCAAACAAATTCATGGTTATGTAATAAAACCAGTGTGCTACGTCCTGCATGTTTGAGTGGCAGCTATCTTTAGCACTGATAACTAAACGTCATGGCTCTGAAATGCATTTACTGTGATGCACATACGCTGCTAATAGAAGTAAGGATTTTACATGACAACCTTATGGTAGGAATAGCAGGTGCAGTGCAGTGGTGGACCAGTTGCCATCCAAAACTACAGATTTCCAATTTCTGTAGAAACAATGCCCAGTAATTTTGGAGTACTTGGAAAACATCAAAACTCCAGTGTAATACAAAAGAATAGAATGCTTGTGGCTTTTTTTTTTTCCTTTTCATTGCTTTTTTTTTTTTTTTTTTTTTTTTTTTTTGGTGCCACACTTTGGGCTAGAATATGTTTTTATTTATTGTAAAATCTTGGGTTGTCCACTGCGTGCACACTGAGCATTTCAAAATAAGAGTCACACGCTGCATCCTTTAACACACACACACACGTTTTGATTGTGCATGCAATATATAAATGGATTCTTGATATACAGCACGAGTGTATTCACCGCAGAGCCTTCTGATCAATACAACATGCCACCAGAAGTGTGCTGGAGAAACTGCTGCGTAAGCACCCGCTTTTCAGATGGCTTGTACCGACTGCATTGTGTCTTGCACTGACACGCATAGCCTAAATATGGCTGCAGGACAATAAGACAATACAGAAAAAGATGACTTTAAAAATTAGGAGTGTGATTGAAATGCTGAGGCACTCCATTTTGATTGATGAACAGATTCACAGTGTACAGAAATAGATAACTATTCTTCTATAAAGCGAATACTTGATACAGAGAATTTTGATAATTGACAATGTGCTTAATGAAATTACTTCTTAGGATAATGTTCAGTTTAGGAAGTCTAAAGTTGTAATAAATAATCCGAGTTGAACAAGGTCCATTTTTTCTGAGCAGTCTGCTCTCTAGCTCTTCATGTAGCAGATGATGAGCACCGGGTTCAGCCATTAGCCCCTCTCTCCAAATCTTTTCTCTGTGTAAAGGTAAAAATCTTCACAAACAGTGCCTTAAAGACGAAAAAAATGTATTGCTTAATGCCAGCTGCTTCCATTTTCTGTGGCAATGTGCAGACTCTGTACGTTAACATCAGGATGATTTAGGAAGATCGCTCATATTTCACAGCTGGTGCTTTTAAAGCTGTCCTTCCTAACAGCTTTTATTCACCTGACCCTGGCATCAGGTTTGTTTTTGCGTCCATTATATTTGTCGGATATCCATAATACGCAAGAAGAGGGGAATACCCCGGGTCTTTTTAGCTTGCATCAGCTTATCTATTTCTGATGACGACTCCTAAAACACTCTGATTTAGAAACTCAGAAGAAGCTGCTAAGTTTTTTGTACGGAACGGAGGTTAAAAAGTCCTTTGCTCAGGAATCTCTTTCCCTGAAATCCGGCCAAAAGCACCCTCCCAGACGCCCCTGTCACCAGAGCCGAGCTCTGCGCTGCCCCGGGCCGCTTTACCTGGCTCATTCACCGCTCGCAGCGATCGCGGCTCAGCCCCAGCCCTCCGGGAGCCCCTCTGCGACCGGGGCAGCGGCCGGGAGGTGCCCGAGGTTCCCTCGGGGGCACCCGCCAGCCCCCCGCCTGCCGCGCACCGGCTCCCTCACGGGACGCGTCTCCTCCGGGCAGCCCGGGGGACTCCGAGCCGGCGTCTCCCGACCCACCCGGGGCCCGGCCGCCGGGGGAAGGGGCCCGGGAGGGCGCCTGAGGGGGGCTCGTCCCCTGGCGGAGGGGCGGGGAGGGCGCTGCCCCCCACCGGCCCCGCGCCCGCCCCTCGCGCCCCCTCACGGCTCCCCGGCGGGGCGGGGCCAGCGGCGCCCGTCGGGAGCGGAGCCGAGCCCCGTGCCCGCCGCGGGGCGCTGAGGCGGCGGGGGCCGCGTCCGAGCCATGGCCGAGCCGGGTGCCCGGCGGCGCTGTGGCCGTCCCCTGCTCCTGCTCGCCTGCCTCTTCGCCACCGTCCTCGGCAAGCCCGGAGCCGGCCCCGCTGGCCGTGCCCCCTATGCCGGTAAGGCGCCCCGCGGGGTGAGGGCAGCCGCGCGGGAGCTGCTCACCGGGACGGGCGCTGAGGGGACCGGGACGGGCTCTGAGGGGGTCCGGGAGCCGCTCGGGTGTGGCGGGGCTGAGGCCAAGCGCGGCCGGGCGCGGGGCGGCCCCTGAGGAGCGCTGAGGAGCCCGGCGAGCAGCGCTGCCGAGGCGCTGAGGCGGCTGTGCCCTGCAGCCCCGCTCCTGTCACCCCTCGCAAAGCCGCCACCCCGGGGCCCTGGTGCTCGCCGTGAGCCGGCGGGAGGGCAAACTTCGCCCAGCCCGAGCCGGTCACCGCAGCGGGCGGTGCTCCTACACGTCTGTAGCGCGGTCACGGCTGTCTGAAGTGCCAACTGCAGTATTCAGGAGCAGAAAGGGAATTCGTGAAGAGTAAAATTGACTCTTCTGAGTGTTAGCGCAAAGTTTAAGAAGTGTGGTTTAGGGCCAGTGAGTTGCTTTGGCGTCTTGTTTTTAGTTCAGCAGGCAAAACTGCGATCTGTTACTGCTAAATATGGTTTAGAAGGCAAGTCCTGGTCTCAGTTGTTAATGGAGCAGTGCTTTTCATCTCCGTGAAAGGTCTTGCGAAGTGACATTGCTATGGGGCATTATGTGGTGTATGTAAGCACCTGCAGCCGCGTTACGCCAAACCTGGCCTTTTGGCACAAGGCAGGAGATGTAACTTTGAGAACACACCGTACGTGGTAAGCATACAGCTTCCTTTTCACGGCGTTTGATCTAAAATAAAATGAGATTTGCTGTTAAGCTTAGGAAACGTTACTGCTGCCTGTTATTAAGGTATGGGCCAAACTGAAATAATAACCTCAATAAGTGCAGTTGGCATACCGGTAAAATTATTTTAGGCTTCTGTTTTGCGTGTGGTACAGCAATCGTTGTAATGAGTAGAAGAGAATTATGGATGTGACTTTGTTTTGATGATACTTCAAAAGCAAATTAAAATAAATTTGCTGTTTCCTTTAGTTAATAGTTTGGTGATGGACTAACCTTTTATCCTGGATCATTCTGATTTGACAAGACGAAGCATGAGCTGATTTAATATACAGCCAAATCATAAGTTCTGTTCCTTGCTGTGTATCTTAAATGAGCAGGAGAGATTTAAATGCACGGATGGAGCCGGGGCTTAACCAGCACCCAGAGCACCTCTGTGCCATGTGTGGGGCTGTGCTGGTGTCTCCTTGGGAGCTCCTTCACCCCAATGTGCACCGCTCGGCTTGGCACAACCGATCCTTCTCCTGACCAACAGGGAGCTGCAGGCCTTCCTCCTTGCAAGAGGCTCTTGGATTGTTTTTTTGTTGGTTTGTTTTTATTTTTTACTCTTTATATATTTTTTATTTCTTTGGAGATTCTTAGGAAGAAAAATGTGAACACTGATTTGTGGAGGAACATTGATTTGTGAGGAACAGGAAAAGGAAGTATTTGGGTACTTTCCCACTTCCCACAGTGGTTAAACCTGGTTTTTATTTGATATGTTCCAAAATCTCCCACTCTGCCTCTGCTTTTATCAGTTTCTGAATAACTGTGAGCCGTGGTTTGTATGTTCTAGTGTGTCCAAGACTGGAATCAAGCTGCATGAGCAAAATGCTGTTGTGGGCAGAAGGTAATGCCAGCGTGCAACTTTTGTAGCACCCAGGGCTGTGCTGGCAACTTGTCAAAAGCCCAAGGCCTGTGTCCTATTTGCATAAAGATTTACATCCATTGATACGTTGTTTACTTAGATTTGCTTCCTCTAAATTAAATCTGTATGAATAAATGGCTTGACCTTTAAAATTCTATGTACTCGCTCTTCCTTTTACTCCCTGTGCTCTCCACACTTGCTGTGTAAATGTCTTCTGCTGCTTGCACTCAGCATTCCTCAGTGCTGCCTTTGTGTTTCATCCTCAGTCCTTGCTGGCAGGTCGACAGTTGGGTGAGAACGATGCACATCTCCTATGGTGAGCTGAGGCTAGAAGTGGCCTAAGAGAGGTGACAGACTCCTGCATCTCTTGAATCCAACAGAAAAGGGCCCAGTGGCTTCTAAGATACCAGAACTCCTGCCCTGAGGCTCTGCCCATGCTTCTAGGCAGCCTGTTCATAAATGTGCCCTCGCTGCCAGGCAGGGAGGAGGATCGGAGTTCTCTCTTCTGAAAATGGAGCGGAGTGTGGGTGCCAGTGGACTCATAAGGAAGCGCCCTGCATCTGTAGGTGGTGCTTCATCAGGAGACTGCCTCTGGCCATGGCTTTGCTGGAGAGCACAGGAAGGTGTTTGGTGCATCCGTGTACTTAGCGTACAGTGCACGGCTTGGGTGTTGGGAAAGGGGCAGTTTGTGCTCCAAACAGCACGTCTGAAGAGTGCCACAACAGGGAAGGGGCAGTCTGCAGCTGATCGTGTGTTTCCCAATTAACTGCAAGCTGCGTGGCCATACAGTATGCTGATCTGTTATTTATAGCACTTGCACATGCATTCGTTAATGTGAGCAGTAATTATGCCTTGATAATAAGCTGTTAGGAGATAGTCTGGTTGTACTTTTCAACTACCAAGCAGGGAACTTTCATCTTTTAAATTAAAATTGAATGTAAGAAATATCTTGCCTGCTTTCTGTCTGTGTACTTCTGTTCCTGGTGGTTAGGGCCAAGCAACATCACAGTTCAAAATCCTTGGGAGTTTCGTGCCTGCAATAAGGGTGCTGCTGCTGGTTGGCAGCTTATTGCTGTGCTAGGTATGAGAGAAAGTAGAAATCCTCCCAGGAACTTGAAAACCCTGAAATAAATGTAAAATTTTAAAAGTTACTGCAGTAGCTGGTGGCTATAAGCGATGTCGTAGCACACAGTGACAGAAACACAGGACTGTTACCTTTGAGGTACCCAGATAGTGTCTGAAAAGAATAAAGCAGAACAATTCTGCACAAAGAGCCACCAAGAAGCAATGGTTAAGAATAACTGCTTTTTGTGTGCTGGTGGAGTTTGATTTGGCTTTGGTGAGTTTTCTGTGCTTGTTGTAGTGTTTGGCTTTATTTCTTAGCCAGGGAAGAACAAAAGGCCCATAGGAAGTTCAGAACACAGGAACTTTGGGCTCTTGCTGAGTAAATTGGGCAGAGTTGGTGGTCATCCTGCTCTGACTTAGGGGCATTCTGATAACAGCTGGTCTGTGCTTTCTGGATGCTTATTGCTAACTGGGTACTTGAACTTTCATCAGCTTCCAGCAATCTGTTCACTAAGGCATAGAAGGAGAAGTAGGGAAAAATACTGACAGTCATGCAGAAACTGGCTTGATCATTTTAAAGGGAGGGGAGGGAATCAAGGAAAAGATTATCATAATAAATTGAGCATAAAACATGTTCACACCTCTTCTGATCAGTGAAGTGGTGGCAGGAGGTTCTTGAAAATGCAAAGAAAGCTTTAGACAGAAAGAGATCTGTGTAGTTACTATTGAAAATCATCTTGTTCTGCTTTTTCCTGTCTGCTGCATTGTGAATGTGGCTTGCTGTTAAAGTCATCACCAGCTACCCAAACACTGTGGTGTGACCAGGGCTGTAAACTTAGAGGAAAAACACAAATGCTGAATGTAGAAAAAATTGGAGTTTATCGGAAAGATGGAAATGTATTTTAATTTCTCTCCAAACGACCACTGAACAGTTTTAGAATAAGGTGTCAAATGTTGCTGTTGCACTTGTAGCCTTCAAGGTGCTTCCTTTGTTATAAATCATGTAAAATGTACTAAACAAAATAGATTATCGCCTTAAAAATGCAAGTGCACTGAAAGTACACTTAGTAGTGTTATTTTCACTGTAGTGATATTTGGTTATGTGTCTGCATTAAGAATACGTATTTATTTGAAATGTGCACCTTAACATTAGGTTCCTAAAAGGTGACCCCTTACCTATCTCCCCTGGACCATGAATCTCATCTCCAGGCACACCAGGTGGCGATCCAAGGACAACCCGAGGTTGCTACCGCTCAGTTCTATCAATTAGGAAATGCTTTGACTTAAGTCATTTGTTCCTGGAGTTCCCACGTGTTCTTTTTCTAAGGAAGTGTATGTGTTTTGTCACTACTATCATTACTGCTTGCAATTTAGCAAACAGGATGCTTCAACTACAAACTATGACTAACTTGGTGGCTTTCTGTTTTAAATCATGAGTGTGCTTTGCAGAGAGAAACTTTTGGCCAACTAGCAGCTCCATGACTGAGGGCTCTTTGTGTTCTTGGCATGGAAATACTGAAAAGATTGAGTGGGAAAGAGTTTCAGGTGTAAGCAGTAGTAGACATTGTCACTGGATTTGTCATGGAACAGGATGGCTACTGCCTTGGGTTTAGGACACAGAACTTAACTGATGTCAGCCCAAGTAAAGTCATGTAAGCACAGGGGTGCTCAGAATGGCCCTTCAGAGGCTACAAAACCTTCCCAGAGTGTGGGGCAGTTTGCTGGTGGCAGAGCTGGGGGCTTCCATCTCCTCTCTGTCTGGTTTAGGGCGAGACTCATGCTGTGGATTGTTTGCTTGCTAATCACGCTACTCATAGGTTTTATCCTCTTTTTGCTTACCTACGACCAGTGTAGCCAGCCTGCTGTCCTAAGCCATTAACTGTATTTCCCCTTTCACTCCTTCTGTACTTGTTTTCTGTTTAGCACCAGTTCTTCAGAATCTTTTTCTTGGTGCTAACACCAGTAACGAACTTCAACAGTTACACACCCTATAATCCTAAAAGCATACAGACACACAGAAAGGAGAAATTGAACACCTGCAATTTGTGTGATGGGTGAGACGTGTGGTCCTAGGAAATAAAATATCCAAAGGTGGGGGGTTATTTATTTTATTTTTGCCAGCTCTTGTTATGCTTTTACCATCTCCAGCCTGCCCACGGAGCTCTCCTGGATGGAAGCTCCTCTTAGCGGGCAGCATGCCCCAGTGTAGCAGGAAGCACAGCAGCTAACCAGAAGTCTGGGAGGAGCATGGATATTGCTATGAAAGAAAGAAGTCCGAGAAAACTAGTTGGGTGATACTGTTAGCAAATGTGGTCATCTTATTAATTGGTGAGTATACTGTAGGTCCAAGTGAAAAATGTTTGAAAACACTTTTTTTTTTTTTTTTTTTTTTTTTTTTTTTTTTTTTTTAAGCCAGGAAAAGCATTAAGGGAGCACGTCCTTGTTTAGCACAGCATAAGAGAAGCTGCCCCTGGACAGTGTGTACCCTGAAGGTGCTGTGCTGGTGTACCAGAGGTCGTCTTACAGGAACATGGAAACCGTGGCAGTGCAGCTCTGCCTCTGCATTGCTTCAAGGTCAATTATCAGAGAGAGAATACCCAGCTGTGTCGTCACTGCAGATTGTTCAGAAATGCAGTACAGTGTCCTAACTGTAAAAGGGAAATGTAATTAATGCTAATGCAAAACTCAGGGATTTATGAAACATGAGGCTGAAATATATACAAAACTATTCATAATTCGGGAAATAGGGATATAGAAATAAAGAAATTAAGTTGTATCCTCAGGAAGTATTCTTTCAGGTGTCTGCAAAAAACAGGACCTGGCAAATCCATGTAGTTACAAATAAGAAGTTGTCCCTGGCTAACGAGGGTACTTGGAGCTTGTAAGGTGTCAGTACAAACAAGTACACCTTAACCCGATAGCTGTGATGGGTTGCATGCATGCAATGCCGTGTTGCTGCATCCTTCTGGGCAGCAATCCTTATGGCCGAAGTGTTTCCATGCGTCCAGCACAGCAGCAGCCAGGGTACAGGGTGAGCTGCCCCTTTGCTCCCTGCCCCTCCATGTGCCCGTGGCAGCACACGGGTAACGGGGCAGGCAGCTGTGCAGCACACGCAGGTAACAGCTCAAGGACCAGCAACGTGGTGTTTGCCAGTGAGCGACGTACTGCGTAAACAGAGGGGTGTTTTGGAACAGGAGGGTGGGCTGTATGAAAACCCAAGTGCTGATTTGGCATGCAACGAGAGCTGTTCAGCCACACCTTAGCATACGGTGGGATTTCCAGGGAAAGGGATCCTGCTCTTCCTGCTTTGCCGATCCTTTCTGAAGCCACAATTCTGCTTTTATCCCGACTTGGAAATTTCAGGCACAAGCCAGTTTGGGCTCATAATGCTGTTTCTCCTGGGCTGTCCCAGAACTGCAGTGCAGGAGGCAGGGAGCCCTCACAGGGCTGGGCTGGCAGCACAGCGCTGTGATGGATGGCAGGAAACGAAAAACTTGGGTGCCCTAGATGCCTAGGCCCAGCTGAATTGATGCCCTGATGGGGTTAGGCAGTCAAATGCAAGCCCTTGAACTGTTGATCAAGTTGTGAGGTGGATCTTAGAGAACTGTGTTAAAGTGAGAGCTGGTGTGCAGTGTGGTGCTACCTGCCCAGGCTCAGCTCAGTAATCTGAGGCAAGTGTGAAAGCTTAGTCTTCTGGTGTCTGACAGTCTGTGGTTCGCTGAACGTTTATGATGATAAACTTCAAATAGAAATTGTTTATTTAACTGACCCTTTTGTTTCCTTTCCCTTCTTCAATGAAAAAGCCTAAATATCATGACTGATTTGTCTGCATGTGTCATTCACTACTTCGTTTATGTCTGCTATGTGCACCAAATTCACCTCCTTGCCAAACAAAATAATGTTAATCTTTTAAATCTCTACTCATGTGGATGTCTGCCTCTGCTTTTAATCCAGTTATGCCATTTCTGGTGCTTTTCTATTCTTGATGCATCTTTTTTTAGACTGGTAGTGAGCACATCATTTCTAGAAAGGTCGTGCCATGCATTTATGTCATGTCAGTCGGGTTAAATCCCGTCAGTGAGCAGCAAAAACCCTTTCCTAAAGCAGGTGCTCCTGTCTCCTGCTTCTTGCTCTGAACTCGGCCTGGGCGTTGGAGGCCCTCCCAAAGCCGTTCTGGTCAGGGCGATGCCTGCAGCTTGCGCTGCTTCTGGAGGCAGTGCTCTTGTTCCACGCTGCCTTCACCTGAAAGCTCTTCTAACACAGGTTATTTTCTGGGTACAGATCTTTCCTCCTCTCTCCCCAGATCTTCCCCATGTTCATCCTTGTCATGTTATTTAGGGTATATAATTTTTGACATCGTGTCTCATAACAGAGAAACATGAAGCTTTACCCTAGATTGGGTAGCAGTGTTTCTACTAATTGTACTTAAGTGAGACAACAGAGGTAAAGGACTCAACTCTTGTGGGTCCTTTAAGATAAAGGACAGCAGTTGCTTGATGGAGTACCTAGGATGACTTAGATACCTGCTTTCAAATGTGGGCTGCTCTCTGCCTGCAGTTCCTACATTTACAGTGCTTTTATCCAAAGCTCTTCCAGGTATTCTCTTTGCTGTTCTTTGTAAGCTGCCCACAAAGATTTTTGGCTGTTCTGGGCCATCAGTTGGTCTCCAGGCCTTGAGATGGATCCTTGTGTACTCAGAAAATGAGCTAACTGCATGCCATTACTTAAAAAGAAAGGTGCCTTCCAGTCTATAAAACGTTAGAATAAATAGAGGAGTCACTGGTAAATAGATTAGCACGTGTTTTTAAAGTACAAAACTGTGTGTGTGGGGGGGGGGGGTGGGAATAGATCTTATGCATCATGGATGCATAACCATGAGAAGAAGTAAGGTGTGGAACGTGAAGGTGATTGTATTTCAAACAGGAGCACAAATTATGCAATATACTGAAGACCTGTATAGTGTGGGTGCAGGTTTTAGGAAGTGCCACCTTGGTATAGAATGATAAAACTTCGGTCCTGTGTAAGTTTTCAGTTGTAGAGGCTCTCTGTAATTACATGGCACCAGATCAATGACATAAGTGCGTTTTGCCTTTATTATTGTTATCATTATCCTTGTGTTTGTGAGTCATAGATTTAAAGACTGCGATAGTGGTATGGAGATGCTAATAAAAGCAGGTAAGCAATACATATGCACAACATTGGCCACGCTTCCAGATGAAAGGGGATAAGATGAGAAATTTAATACTGCATAAACATAATTGCAGCTGTTTGGACACAGGAAGGCAGATGTATTCTGTTCATTTAAATCAATGTTAATAAGTTATTTTTGTTGTATAGGCATATCTGAACCATCTTTTATTGCTAAAAGTGAAGATCGCTTGTTTAAACACTTATTTGAAGACTATCAAAGATGGGTTCGTCCAGTGGAACGCTTGAATGATACAATAAAAATTAAGTTTGGCCTTGCAATCTCTCAGCTAGTAGATGTGGTATGTATTTACTTTTTTCCCTACTTATTACAATTTTTGAATGCAGTATGAGGTGAATTAAGTGTGCATATTTTAGCTTAAATATGGTAGATTAAACATTTAAAATGATTATAAGCATAATGAGAAATACATTGTAGAAGGGGGCATGAAGAAGTGTTGACAAATTAATTGAGAAAACAAGGGGCTTTTATGTTTAGTAGTTTTCAGCCGCCCCCCCCCCTCAAAAAAAAAATAATGTGAGTGAAGTGCTTAATAAGCCTAGGGAATTGTGTTTTAATATACTTATTCACTAGGAAAACAAAAAAAAGCCAAATTTTAAAGCCTTATTTGTCAACTCTTTTTTAAAGTTCAGTAACACTTGCAAATACTACTCCTTTTTTTTCTCCTTCCTAACCAGGAAGAAATAAACAATATCCCTGAAAGCCTTCAGATACATTACTTCCATAGTAAGAAAGATTATCTCTTGGCATTACTTATCATGTAAAAAAGATGAACCAGATTTTGTTTTCTGAAACTTTTAACTTCAGAATATTCTTCTCATGTTGAATACATTGGTTATGGCTGCAAGAGGAGTTTTTCATCTTATAGCTCTTTTCCTCTTAGAAAATCAGTAAGACTGCATGAGATACAGTCAAAATAAAATGAAGGGAGGAAAGAGACACAGAAGAGGAAAAATGCAGCTTTTAAAAAAGTAAAGTGTAGAAGGCTCTCATATAAATGTGCTTACCAAAGACTGGAATGTTTTTAGAAGTGCTTTCTGTATTTAAAATTACAAACCTGTATGAACTATAGAGGTTAGTTACTATGAATGTGCTGTGCAATCTTTTTCATAAATGCACTTAATTTTTATAGGATGAGAAAAATCAATTGATGACAACAAACGTCTGGTTGAAACAGGTATGTGTAAAATATGAGTAAAAAAAATCTGAAGTTTCATAACTGCAAATCAAAAGTTGGAAGTAATGTTAAATATTTATGTATTGAGAACTTAAGTGCATAAATTCTTGTTTTATGTATTATCTTTACAAAATGTCCCTAGAAATGCTTTAAAGGATTAATTGCTATAAAAGCCAGTTTAAAGAAAAAAAAAAAAAAGTAAATTGGGAGGAAGAAAAAGTACCTGATTAAAAGAAATCTGACACTGCACTGCATGGCTATTTAAGACCAAGGCATGTGTATACACATGAAAGTTACTGCTTTGGTACATAAGCTTTCTTTTAAAAACTGTGTTAAGAAAAGTATGATGGATTTGTGTAATCTCTTGTATTATTGTTTTAATGTATTTCTGTTGTCAGAAGTTGGATAACTACCACTGAAGAATTTCAGAGTTGTATATGCTTGCTACAGAAAGCTACTTTTTCCTCTTAAGAAAATTTGTTTATCATCAGGAGAAAGCCTTAAGCCTGATAATAATCAAAGTCCAACAGTACAGTTAGCAGCCACTGTGAGCTTGGGAAATGCTTCTCACAAATCATTCTCAATTTAAGTTTGAGGAATGGTTGCAGACCCTAATTGTACTTACACGCTAACTAAATTATTTTTATTTGGGCAACTGCCTTTTGTTTTTCTTGGTTCTTCACGTTCTCTTCTTCTCCAGTAACTAACCTCAGGCATTTATTTTCCAGAAAACTTTGTTGCTACTTAGCAAGTATAAGATAGGAATATGTTGATGAGAAAACTTTGTTCTCTCTTAGTAATTTCTGCAAAACTTGTTGCAGTTAAACCAGTTAAAATGAAATAAGAACAGACCTGAATGTGCTTAAAATTGTCTTATGTCTAACTCTTAGAAACTTGCATTTTTTTTCTTCTTGAGATTTTAATTCAAATATAAAAATACCAAAATACTACTATGTTTTTAATGGTGTTATTTTTAGCATTGCTGGTGGAAATAGGACAGAGTTTTTTTCTGTTTGTTTTGATGAAAAACTTTATATTGCTTCTGATCACTTTGCAAGTTTCTCGATGTTCATTCAGAACCTATTTTTTTTTCTCCAAATTTAATTGTTTCAGCTTATAATACCTTTTATTTGTGTAAACATGCTCTGAAAAATGAATTTAATATTTTAAGGTCTCTGCATAAATACTGTGAATTGGCTCTTATAACAGAAAACAAACATGATGATATCGGTTGTCTGTTCAGCATATTCAGTGTTGTATGCTTTAGAAGAGTTTTAGAAGTTTGATGCATTTATTTATTTCAAATTGCCTTTATATCTGTTTTCATCAGATCTTGTCCTGCCTAAATAAACTTCACAATAATGATTTTTTCATTTCATGCATCTACAGGAATGGATAGATGTAAAATTAAGATGGAATCCTGAAGACTATGCTGGTATAACATCTATTCGTGTCCCATCAGATTCTATTTGGATTCCAGACATTGTGTTGTATGACAAGTAAGATTTTAATCTTTTCATATAAAATACATTTAGTCTTTATCACTTTACCATCCAAGCTGCATGTACAGGGCTTGCTGAATGGACCATGCATGTACATTTAGTAGAGCTAAGAATGTGTAGAAGACATTAGAATTTGCCAAATGCATTTTACATAGCAACAAAATCAATATGCAAGTTTTGGTTTGCTTCTGTATAGCATTTCCAGTCTTTGAAAAGTTTATTTCCACTTACTCATATTAGCTCTTTGTTAATTAGAAGACAACGTCTTGCACAGTGTTGTGTACAAACTAATAGTGTAGAGGGAGTGTGTGATGGGAGACGATTAACCAACTCATGCTGTTTTAAGTCATATTCAGCATGGATTTAAAATGAAGGACCCTCAACTGTAAGTTTGTTTTCTGTAAAGTAATGGATCCCAGAAGAAATAAATTTTGAATGAACCTTTCTGCTTAATTCAGGTGCGTGTACAACACTTTTACTTTTTATGACTTGCTGAGATGAGAAAAGCTGTTACTCTGATTATAACTTCAAGTTTGGAAGTGGCACCAAGTATTATCTGTCTAGAGTGTTTTTTTTCTTGAATGATCATGATTTTATGAAATTTAAATATATTTATGCTGTATTAGCAATAGAAACATTGGAGTTTGGTTATGGGGCTAAAAGTCAGGATTTTTACAATCCCTTGCTTTAATCATCAGAACCACCAAAAGTTGTACAGATATTTTCATGACTTGAAAATGTTCTTCACTATTGAAAATCTGTCTACCTGTATGAGATTCAGGTTTAAAAAACAAAACAAAAAACAAACGAACAAAACAAAACAAAAAAAAAAACACCCACCAAACAACCAAACAAACTTGAGAAATGGACTCTGCAATACAAAATTTTGAAGGAGCAAACAGCTGAAATGACATTAATGAAACATATTTTCCTATTTAAAACACACACACTCCATCATAAATGCATACATATATCTCTTTTTCAGTGCAGATGGACGTTTTGAGGGAACGTCTACAAAAACTGTGGTAAAATATGATGGCACCATTGCTTGGACTCCACCAGCAAACTATAAAAGTTCTTGTACTATTGATGTAACCTTCTTTCCTTTTGACCTGCAAAACTGCTCTATGAAATTTGGTTCCTGGACTTACGATGGCTCACAAGTTGATATAATTCTAGAAGATTATGATGTTGACAAAAGAGACTTTTTTGATAATGGAGAATGGGAAATAGTGACTGCAACAGGGAGCAAAGGAAATAGAACTGATGGATGCTGCTGGTATCCCTTTGTTACATATTCGTTTATAATTAGACGTCTGCCACTCTTTTACACATTGTTTCTCATTATTCCTTGTATTGGACTTTCATTTCTAACTGTCCTTGTCTTCTATCTTCCTTCAAATGAAGGTGAAAAAATTTCCCTTTGCACTTCAGTCCTGGTATCTTTGACTGTTTTTCTTCTTGTCATTGAAGAGATTATTCCATCATCTTCTAAAGTTATCCCACTTATAGGAGAGTACTTGGTGTTTACTATGATATTTGTGACATTGTCCATTGTGATAACTGTCTTTGCTATCAATATTCATCATCGCTCTTCGTCTACACACAATGCTATGGCACCTTGGGTTCGCAAGATATTTCTTCACAAGCTTCCCAAGCTGCTTTGCATGAGAAGTCACGTAGATAGATACTTTGCGCAGAAGGAGGAAACAGGAAATATGAACGGATCAGAATCATCTAGGAACACCTTGGAAGCTGCTCTAGATTCTATCCGGTATATTACGAGGCATGTTATGAAGGAAAATGAAGTTCGTGAGGTGGGTATATTAGTCATATTACACTAATCTTGTTAGAAGTAGAAATTAAACAAGTAATGGTTTGCTAAGTGATTGCATATTAAATATGAGCTAGGATTTCCAATTTTCCAATTTTGGTACTTCATGGGAAAGAAGTATGCTACAATACGGAGATACTGGAGATACTGGGCTGTCCTTGGATTCTTCAAGTATGTCTTTTTTTTTTTTTTTTTAGAAATAAACTCATGTTAATTATATGTTTTCAGTCACTTGTCTGTTATAAGAACATGTACTGTTAACATCCAGCAGCACCGCAGGTATTTTCATGTTGAAAGAAATAGGTATTTATCATTTTAATTTTGTACCTGAAGGCTACCTGAAACATATGTTTTGTTTACGTCTTCACAATAAATACTGCTAAGCCTTATTTTGGAGCTTTTTATTCCAAATAAAAACTTTTTTTTTTAATTCCATAATTTGTATTACTTCAAATACAGGCTATTACTGTGTATTAGCCATTTTGTGCTGAGACCGCACATGGACTCAACAATTGTAAGAGGTTTCTTGTAGCCCTATCATTATTGGTTTTTAAATTATATTGAAAGATGTCTGAGGGTTGTTTTTTCAGTCTGTACATTTGCACTCTGAACTATCCTTGGTGGGTATTTATACCATGCAGGTAAGAGCATTATGAATTTATTTTCTTTCCTTGCTTTGAAACTGGCACCACTGGAGCATGAGAGATCAACCTGCTGTTTTCAGGCCAGTATAGAAATACAGAAGTTTGCTGTCTTGTCTCATGATGTTGCTACATGTTTCTGACAGTGAAGTCTGAGCTTCTTTCAATTTACACAGAAATGATTGTCTTCAGAAGTTGCTGGTTGTTGAGAGGTATGAGCTTCTATGCTAGTATAGGAGTAAGCTAACTCCTCTGATGCAGCTTCTCAGGACTCTAATGTTATCGCAAGAGATACAGCCTGGATTTTGAATAACTGTGCTATCTACTGTACTGGTATATCCACTGTACTGTTAAAACAGGATCAGTGTATATGCAATGCATTGTGTACCCATGCCTTGTTTATACAAGGCAAAAAGAGTAGTTTGCTATTAAATATATAATTTCCAGTAAAATGATGGTTAGTTTTCTTTCTTACTGAGCCTACTCTGACTATGAGTGACAAGAAAGATGATAGCTTTTTTGTTTGTTTGGTTTGTTTTGGTGAAGAGTTGCTGTGACTCTAAACCTTAGAACTGAATACATAGATGACAGGGGGACTCACCTGTGTTTTGTTATTTGGCTTCCAGAGAATGCAAGTTTTACCTGCAGAAAGTTGTTAGCCCTGATTGTTGAAAATAAAATGTACACAACTGGTGTTGTAGCCTTGCCTCTTAGGAAGCAGTAGGCCTGGGAAATGCAGACAGCTCCATTTCAAATGAAAGATACTTGTTTGGCAGGGTTTTAATTTTCTTGTGTAACTACATTACGCATACTTGCAAAACTGTGTGTAGACAGGAGTGATCCTATCAAAAAGGAAAAGACTTTTGAAAGTAGTGTAAGTATTCTCCCTGGTGTGTAATTCCCTGCAATGATAACATAAGTTTTCAGGTTTTGTATATAACAGTAGACAGCAGCTATTGTATTAATCTTATACAACTTTTGTATCTAGCTCCTGCCTGGGAACTCTACTTTATGATGAGGCTGTGGCATGAATCCTAAATCCTTCTATGTTATAAAGTTGTCTACAGATTTTTCTATATATATAGTTAAGGATGTGCAATGCTTGTCAGGGTCAGTTGCTCCATTAAAATCTAATATTTGTGCTGTATGGTTTACCAGTCATAAAGAGAAGTTTGTTCCTGCTCTAGGTCATAGTGTGATTCTTATATATAGTGCGTGTGTGTTTGTGTGTGTAAATATAAAAGAGGAGTTATCAAATTGACCTGATTAGGAGGGGGAAGCAAATGTGAAGTGGTTAACTATTGCAGGGTTTGATGCTTGATGCTGTATTTTTACCTGTTCCTGCATGTACTGAGCAGCTCTTATATGTTCTTTGTTTTTTAGGTTGTTGAAGACTGGAAATTTATTGCTCAGGTGCTTGATCGAATGTTCTTATGGACTTTTCTTCTGGTTTCAATAATTGGATCACTTGTGTTATTTATTCCGGTTATTCATAAATGGGCAAGTATAATAGTACCTGTGCACATAGGCAGTACAAATGCATAAAATAGTTTTGGATCTGTCTCTTGCTGACATCCTTCTCTAAAAAGTTTGCAGTAACTCTGTTTCCATGCATGTTCTTTATAGGCATGTTTCTGATAAGAAAAAAAAGGAAAAACCCCAAGCCATAAAATTGTTTTGATGTTAAAGCATGACATATAGGACACCCAGAAGTCAATTTACTTAGTGCCAGTCTACTAAGATACTTCTAAATCAGGTCAGGCTCTAAAGAACCTTTTCAAGCACTTGCATGTATATGTCAGAAACAGTATATACTGACACCTACTGAGAAGTAGAAGGATTTAAAAATTTGTAATGATGATTGCTGTAGTCTTATTATTAAATTACTATGCAAATTGTTCTATTGCATATTAAATGTTTGCAGATACTTACACAGTAGAGTTGCTTATTTCAATTTATTATAGTACGCAAAGGTGAATTTATATTGGCATCAGCTGTCTTCAGTGTATTGTAATTGTACGGAGTTTCTACAGCGTAAATTAAAAATGATGATAAAAATGTCATCTGAACTTTATGCATATTCAGCATACAAATAGTGATTTGGCTGTGTTGTGTCTTCGTAAATTTTCAGTCGAATTTGCTGCTGAACTTACAACCTTTTTAACTCTATCATACTAATGTGAACACACAACACAGTAGGCCTTAAAACGCTTACAGGATACATGGATATTGAGATCTCTGTATCAGCTATGGAAAGAGAGGCAAAGGCAATTAAATGAGGTGTCCAAGTTGCACAATTGTTCTAATAGGTCAGAACATTCAGATTTCTTTATTCTTGATGAAGATTGTGATACTAATCTTAGTTGGCAAACATGTTGCTTTTTCCCGACCTTGTTTGCTTTGCAGAATTAAGTTTTGGAGCACAAATAGCAGGAATTTGAAGAATGCATTTCTGAAGGAAATAGGCTGAAAATTCATATGCCATGTAACAAAGTACAGACGATTAAATTTTCACATATGTTAAATTGAATTTAGAAAATTACCTTTTATAGGTTCTCTCACTTATAGAATCACATATAACTGAACTGTAAGGACTTAAAGCTTTCCATCTTTTCTTTTCTTTTTTCTGTGTTGAAAACTAAATAAAGTGTGTGTATATATATTGCAACTTTTTAATTATATCATTAAAATATATTTTAATAATGAATTTAAATTCAAATTCATTTCAATGCCACTTTTAAGAAAAGTTTTATTTCTGAAAGAGACGAGATAGTGTTTTCCTACACGTAAGCTTTGATAGTTACTTATGATGTTATTTTATAACACATTTGTATCCTGCAAGACTAATGGAGTAATGAAAAGGAAGAACAAATCTTGGTAAGTTTTTTGTTTGGTTAAATTCGCAGACCAATAATAGCATGTTTAGGTGAAACGTTTAATGTAAATTGTTATATTGTTGATAATGTAAGTAATAGTATTTATAGATTTGGGGAAAAGATACATTTTTCCTCTCTCTATCACCTTTAGAATAGCTCTATTTGACATTGTATTGATTATAATACTGATTGCTAATATCATAACTTATATATAACTGGAAGTTTATTTCAAATTCTTTCGCCAGCAGAATTTTCTTGGTTTTGTATAGCTTCTTCAGTCTCATGGGCAGGGAAATGATGCCAACCAATGTTCTATTTTTTAAAATATTTTTTTAAATCTAATTTCAAATAATTATGAAAAAGGAATCTCTTCTTCAGATATACGATTACATATGTCATTAGATATCAGTATATTCTGTATTTCCACAATAACTTAAAGTTGAATTTAAATGATTATCTAATCTAATCCATTAATTACATTTTTAACTTTCTCAGTATTACTAAGACTAATGCATCAGTAACTTTGTGTGAAAATGAGAAGTGCTTTAGTTATCTTCTTTTCTCTTCAAAATCAAAATTTCTTTTTATAGTCCTCCTTGTTTTTGAATTGCTTATTGAAATTTATCTGAACAGAAAACAAAGTAAGGAAAGGTATGGACTAGCTATATATATATATATATATGTATATATATATATATATATAAACACCCTTACTGCATCTTTTTGTTAAATGATGGTCGGAGACTGCCCAATTATATCATGAGATGTTTGGCAGTTTATTGGCAATGGAGTCCCAATCTTTATCTTAGTAACTAACAATTTTTGCAAATCCTTGAAATTCTTTAAGGTGTTTCTATAATCATACGATATGTTCAGATTAGAAAGATGATGCTCAAATCCTTGGGGTCTCCAGCCCATCCTCAGGTGTGTTTGAAGCGAAAAAAAAAAAAAAAAAAAAAATTAAAAAAAAATGACCCAGAAGCATGCACCTCTACTTATGTAACTCGTTTCTGAATGTGCTGAATTGTACCTAATGCTGCTTTATATGGCTTTTGTTACTCAGTCAAAATAAATGGGAAAAAAATCACTATTTTCAACAGCTTCATTCTCTTTATTTTCGTAACAGTTACATCATTTGATACCACTGCATTTCTAAAAAGTTTCCAGTTTGGTATGGAGAGAATGGTTCATATCTTTACAAAACATTTTCTCGTTACAGTATTTTGTTGCATGTTTTATTCATTATTATTATTAAATGATTTGCAGATATTAATTAAAAAAGAAAAAAGAAAAAGATGTCATATACCCAAGAGACAATTTTAACATACTTTACAGGAATATTTAATATCTACATGCCTTCTGTTATAATAAAACACTGTGCAGGATGTTTCTGTGTCCAAAATATCATACCACATTTTGATACTTTGCGTTACCCAATGACTGCATCTTACTGTGTTTAACTTGTATAGTTTTAAACATTATTAGGTTTAAATAACTTTGACAGACTTCTCATGCAGTGACAATACGGGGATACACAGACACTACATGACAATGCTTTAATTACCATCATCTATTACTCACCTATTTCTTCTGTAATAAACGTGCCCATAGTCCTTTCTTCCTACAGTTTGCATCAGTTTATACACTAGGTGGCAATGTTCTGCATTCAAGCAATTTGGTATGTATGCTTTCTAAATCATTTCATCCTCACGAGGGCATTCCTTAAACTAAATATGAATAAACTAAATATCCCAGAAGATCCTGCCAGGAATTAAAGGTACTTAACACCAGACAAAGTTGCCCAAAGTATTCTACCTGTCTTGACTCTTAGAATATTCATGCAATTTTCAGTTTCTTTACTAGCTTTTTAAAACATCCATGGCAAGTTTAATGTATGATCTGCATCTTTTCCAATTATTTTAAAAAATAGCTGGCAAGCATAGTGCATATTACTTTGGAATTAGCGGTCATAATAATTCAAAATATTTTTTTCATGTTTTCACATTTTTTAATAAAGCCTTCTTGGTCAAGCAAAGTTGAGGCCATGAAAGATCCTTACACTACTACTGAAACACATAGAGAGATCAGGTGCTTGGGTAGGAGTGCAGAGTTTGGTTGGCAAAAGTTTTATTTGACTTCACAATATAACATTTTGAATTTTTACATCTCATCTCCAGCCATCAAAGGTTGTAAAAACAATCCTGCTGTTCCTAGAATACATACCAGGATGAAAACCCATAGAAAAATACGATCAATTACCATGGCAACATATTTCCAGTCATCCTGAATCTGAAAAATAGATCAAATAGCAAGTAAGCAAGTTTATTAGATAAATAAGTTGCATTAGCCGTTAGGAGCATTTCATATAGCAAGCATAGATTTTTTTTTCCATATGTAGGTTTTCTTTCATGTATGTACAACTTTCATGTTGCTGTTTTCATTCATAAATATATTAATCTTGAAGAAGCTTTGTTTGAATATGCTATTAGTGTTAAAGCCAAAAGCTGTTTCTTCAAATACAAGGAGTTGTTCACCAAGACACTAAACATCAGAAGTACAATTTCTCCTCTGTATGTTAATCCTGAAAGTGAAAAGCCTTACATTCTTAAGTGATCAGGTTTTACAGAAAAAGCTTACTGAAGAAGACTGTTCCTATTGCTCCTTAAGCAGCATGTAGCAAAGATTAATTGGTATATAATTATTTGATATGTTTCCTATGTAATACTGAAATTTTACCATGTTCTCTTGCAAGATGTAAAACTGATCTCCTTACCTCACATTTAAGAGGGAACGAAGTTTCCAATTTTTTTTTCCAGTGGACATTACAACAGGAGTGACATTGAATGTATATGTATCTACGTATGTTACATATTAATAGTAACTACATTAGGTGATCCTTTTAGGTACTCTTCAGATCATAATCTAAATTTAGACTTAATTTTTCTTCAGGAAGGGTAATGTGAAATGGAAAATGGTTTTTTTTTTTTTTTGTTTTGTTTTGTTTTTGAAGTCTTTTGAAGCTGTTCTTGAAGGCAGACTTAAAAAAAAAAAAAAAATTCTCTATCAAGTATTCTAAATAAAGTTCTAATCTCAGCATAAACAAACTAACTTCATCCTAACTTTGAGTGCCTTACTGCATAGGATTTAGATTCAGTGATGATTGTAGTGGTGTGGTTGCTGTTCTTAGAATGTTTAAAGAATGCTGATACAGTTTTTGCTTTGTTTTTTTAGTGCATCGAGATGCAGAGTTATGAAAGGTGATGGTCCCTATCTTACAGCAATTGTCTCATTTCACTTCATTACTTTATTCCACAGCAGCAGAATAGGAAATGTCTTCACTGTGAAGGAAGTTTAAGTCTGATTCTCTCTATTGATGGTCAGGTGTAGGGAGATTGTAACTTTCTAAGGACACAGAAACAGCAAATTCCACTGTTAAGATTACAATTTGGAAAATCTACGCTATAAGTCCTGTAGGAGTTGATACTGAGCTGGCTGTCTAGTTACCCTAACATGCTTCACCCTGTGTATGTGTTGTCAATTGTCAATGAAAAGAATGCAACAGAGCTGCTCACCAAACTTACCTACATTCAAAGTTGCGTATATTCGTAATATACAAGTAAATTACACAAGCCATAAAATAATGGTGTTGTTTTTTTAAAGATATCTTTTTTCTTACAAAATATATTAATTGCAAATGCTGTCTGCAGTTTGAGTAATAGTAAAATACATTCTTACCTCTTTTGCTTCATTCTGCATTTTCATATTTTCTGCAATGTATTTAACACTTTCAATAGCATCTCTCATTTCTGGTGACAGAACTGAAAATGAAAACAGAGGATCTAGGGATTCAGAGCTTGAACTTCTTGTGAGATTGCCACTGAAATCTGAGAACTTCATTCTCTGATACTGGCAACAGCTGCATGCTGTATCTTGACATACAAAGCCATCTTTGCAGCATTTGGTTTCAGAACTGTTGAAGCAGTTTAAGTTTGAAAACTCAGACATGTAAAATGGTTTTGACTTATGATTAGTCTCTTCATCGCTGGCAGGCCTTGTCATAAACATGATCCTGGGAAGTAAGTTCAAGAAGATCGTTCTCACCCACACAGGCATTGTGTGTGTCTTGGGTGTTCTGTAGTGTACATTAAGTACAAATACCGTAATGACAATAGACAGAGTTACAAATATCATGGTGAAAAGGAGGTATTCCCCAATCAGTGGAATTACCAGGGACGTAGAAGGTATAGTCTCCGTGATAACAAGTAGAAACACTGTTAAAGATAGAAGGACTGATATACAGAGTGTCACTTTCTCACCACAGTCTGAAGGCAAATAGAAAACTAATACAGTCAGAAAAGAAATCAGTAGACATGGAATAATCATGTTGATAGTGTAAAATAAAGGTAAGCGCCTAATATAAAGAGAGTATGTGATGTCTGTATATATCTCTTCACAGCAGTTGTATTTGATGTCATGTTTATAACCAGGAGCTTTAATAATAGCCCATTCTCCACTCTCCCAGTAATCTTTCAGGTTCATTGTAGAGCCAATTAAAACCAAGTCAATCTTGGCTTTATCGTAAGACCAGGAACCAAACTTCATGGTGCAGTTTTGATAGTCAAATGGGAAGTAGGTTACATCTATTTTACATGAGCTTTTAAATATAGCTGGGGGTATCCAGGTCACATCGCCTGTGTATTTCAGTAGGGCCTTTGTCTTGTCATCGACCTGGAAATCCCCAACTGCACTGTAAAACAAATAAAAATAACAGTCAGAATGCAACTGATCCAGGTAGTTTCATATAAACAGTTCATGTACATTAAATCTTTAATCTGGTTTGTGAAAGGCAGCAGATACATGCTGATGTGGAACTGAACTGCATATGCAGCGCAGTCAATGGCTGTCATAAATTTTCACAGTTAAAAATTAAAATAAACAGCTGTGTAAATTTACTGTGGAGAATTTGAAAGGCAATATTCTCTTTTACAGGAACAGGACTCAGTGCAGTCAATATACAAAACAGCAAATGTGAGATCAAGCAAGTCAGAACCCAAGGGCTGATAAGAGGATGTGCAGTACTGGTATTTCCACCTCGTCTGTGGACCATGGAGGTAGTAACTATAGATAGAGGGATTAGGGTTGGGATGTATCTTTGCCTGCGTAGCATATTGGTGTATTTTTTCTTTAAGTCTCCCACATTGTTATCTTGATCTTGTAACAATTTCATTTGTTCATGTGAAAAAGTAAAACTAAAAAGGTAGTTAAACTTATTTAGGTCTGCAGTTAGAAAAGGACTGTACAAAGGCATAGAGGTAAGAACAGCAGTAGGGAGATGTGGGATGTTGAAAAGCAGTCTTTTTCAGCAAGTTCAGTGAACTTGCTGTTTGTTTGTTTGTTTGTTTTTTAAATAATAAATATCCTCCCTTCTCCCTAAAGAATACAGTCATAGAATGGTTTAGGTTCGAAGATCCTTAAAGATCACCCACTTCCAATCCCTCTGCCACGGGCAGGGACCCCTCCCACCAGCCCAGGCTGCCCAAAGCCCCATCTAGCCTGGCCTTAAATGCGTTCAGGGATGGGGCAGCCACAGCTTCTCTGGGCAGCCTGTGCCAGTCCCTTGCCACCCTCATTGTAAAGAATTTCTTCCTTATGTCTGATCTAAATCTCCTCTCTTTTAGTTTAAAACCATTACCCCTGAATTAAGCTTGAATTAAGAAGATAAACATGCAAGAGTCTTACTTGTTATATAAAACAATATCTGGCTTCCAGATCTGGCCAGATGGTACTCGGATAAATTCAGCACCTCCATAGTCCGCTGGATTCCACCGGAGCTTGTAATCATTCCAAATCTAATTATGGAAGAAGTGAGCCTACATTAGGTTTGTGATGAAATTGAAATTCTGTGGACCAAAGTCAGAACAAGTGCTGTCATATTGATTTTAGGGTTGTTTTATTCTGGACACTACAATGATTAGATGTTTCTTAGTTAAACGTGGATGTTTAGCATTTATTCACATGGAGACCATGGGCCCATGGGGCTAAGTATGACTTAGGCATGTTCGAGTCACTGTACAAGGAATGTGTACCCAGTAGATGAAAAAAAGATGAAAGTGTAGGATGGGAATAGTAATTCAGGTCTCAAGAAGCCAGGTCCACTGTTAAATGGTGAACACAAATTGTTAGGTAGCTCCAGTGCTAGATGAGAGCATTGAATGAAGGACCCCCACAGCAGATGGGTTGGGAAAAGCTGCAGGTGGCCTCATTCAGCGAAGTAACGGTCTTGTTTGTCAGTGCTCGTTAAGCCCCAGTTTAACCAATCTGAATATTAAGCTGAAGCTAGATATTAAGTTGGTTATTAAGCTGCTATTTACAACAGTAATTGTTTGAATTTTTAACCTATAAAAGTTCCTTGTAAGTGAAGTTGATGCTTTTGCTTTGTTATCACTTCTGTGGTGGCTAAACAGCACGGCATGGCCAGGTGAGGGACCTCCACGCTGGGGTGTTTCCTCTGTTCATTTTCCTAACCACCAAGACACTACTCTGGGGATTCCTGAGGGGAAAAAATGCATTTGGAGGCGCATTAAGTGTAGGAGGGTTGAGGCTGCAGCTGCCAGCTCTGCCCCTGGGCTGCACAGCTGCCTCCCGCGGTGGGCCCCGCGGGTACGCGCTGTGGCAGCCGCAGCTGCTGGCAGAGGAGGGCGGCGGGGCGGCAGCGGGGCTGGCGGCCGCTCGTGAGGGGCAGGAAGGGCCAGAAGCGCCTCCGGGCTCCTCGGGCGAGCCGCAGGGGGGCGGTAACGCTCCCGGTACGGCACCGGGGATGAGGGGAGCGGCGGGGACCGGGGCCCCGGGTGCCGGTGCGGGCCCCGCCCGTCTCCCTTCGACGCCTCCCGGGGGCTGCGGTGTTCCCCTGAGGGGTGGGGGCCGGGAGGGCTGAGGTGGCCCCGGCGGGAGCGGGGAGTCCCGCCGCGCTGTGGGGAGGGCGGCGATCCCTACTTACGTGCTTGAGCCACAGGTTGGTTTCCATTATCTGGTTGACTTCGTCCTGTAAAACAGAACTGCGTCGGGAACGGCGCCGGCCCTACCCAGGCCCGCAGGCGCCCCGGCGGGCCGCGTACTCACCACCTTCACCAGCTGGGACATGGACACCTCGAACTGGATGATGACGGGGTCCGAGACGTTCTTCACGGGCCGGACGAACTGGTTGTAGTTCTTGAAGAGGGCCGCGTACAGCCGGTGTTCGGCATCGGAGCCGCCGCAGCCTGCGGGGGCACGGCGCGGTGAGAGGGCACGGGGCCTGGGGCCCGCTCCCCTCACGGCCCGGGGGAGGCCCGCACGGCGGCCCCGCTGCCCCCGGTGGGCTCTGGCGGCCACCCGTGACAGGCTTTTCTCACATGCATCTCCCCAAACGCGCTCCAAAGATAGCGTGAAGAGGTTACTGAGGAGTTCGAGGTGCAAAACCGCGTTTCCCCCCACAGGTCTAGGCCCCCAGGCCTGCGGGAGTAGCAGGGGTGCGGAGCTGAGGAAGGGGTGAGCAGAACCTCACAGAGCGGGCAGTGTGGGAGCTGCTGGAGGGCTTGCAAAAGATTCCAGACAAAGGGTAACCTTCTGCTTTCTAGCCCTAGTGATGTCGGTGTGATAATAGTGATGATAGCAGGGTGCTTGTTGAAATATGCAAATAAGGATTAAAATTGATTAACCATTGTATTCAGCGTTGCTCAGTACATACAACGAAATGTGGTAATTACCCATTTGTTACTCTAAATAATGTTTATTTGCAGTATACGCCTTTTCTACGTTTTGCTGCTGATACTGCTGCTCATGGTGCCTTGTGGCTGATGGGAAAGCTGTAAGCTGGAATCGTTGAACCACAGGCTCCTTCAGCTGTTTACAGTGAGGTAGGTGTGAGAGCCCGTGTTTCAAACTACATCTTTATTCCCAGATCTAGCTAGACAAGTATCCTGGCAACTGGACGGTACTCAAAAGTCAGTGCCCTTTTCTCTTTTAAAGGCACTGCTGGACAGCACATTTTCTAGTACTCCAACCTAAAATAAATAAATAAAAATAATAAAAAACAACTATTTTTTGTATTATTTGGCAAAGACACAGACCTTAAGTCTGTTGAACAAACTCTACAGTTCCTCTGGAGCACAAATACAAATCTAGAGATATTTGCAAAGACACTTAATGTATTTTCCTCCAGGCTAGTGTTTTTCAAGGGGATAAATACAGGGGAAGCAGAAGTATCTGCAGGTGGCTGATCTGTTAGCAGATGACATTTGTAAGAGCTTTTCTCACACTCAGACAAAAGGTTCCCCTCATGTCAAGCTGTATTCAGTGAAAACTTCAAAGACAATTTTATTTTCAGATTAGTGAAATCTCTTAAGCCAACTTGCTAATTAAAAAATGAACATACTTCTTTGATACTTTTTAACTGCTAGCCTTACCCTAATTATTTTTTGTTATCTCTCAGACTGAGACTTCCTGGAAGAAATACTCAATCTTCTAGATGAATCATGTTAAAGCTAGATTGTAACTACACTTTACTATAGTCAAACCCAAATTGCCAGACTTTTTATGTGTCACCACCGATCTGATTAATCTAGCACCTGCTTTATCTAGAGAATAAGTGTATTAATATTTTTTCTTTTGAATGTAAATGTTTCTGTGCTTTCTATATCTGCAGATATAATGCATGCTGTTTGCAGCACATATGTAATGCTTTTTAATGTTGTTTCTTTCTTCTAGTCCTTCAGTACTCTACAATATATCAAACCAAATCTTTACATGTATGGTGCACTCCTTAATGTTAAAATGGCTCTGTATGTCTTGTTCGGCATCGTGATTCAGAACTACTTAACCACTTCATAAGAAGGAATTAAAAAACCACAAAACACTATATAACAAAAAGCTGGGGTAGGATTCTGTATGTTTCTTTCATTAGTTTGCAATAAGCTTCAACATTTCTTAAAATAATTGGCACCAAAGCCATCTTCTGCTCACCTCTTTAGCCCCCCCCTTTACCAACAAAGAAAAAACAAATTAAGGATCACTCACCTTGAGAGAGAATGCAAAGAGCAGCGGTTAGAAGGAAAGCGTGTATGCTCTCCATGGTGTTATGAATTACTGTCTGTCGACAGAGGCTGCTGAAGATGAGCTGAGCTGCGAGGATTGTATGAGCATAGGAAGTACGGGCAGCTCCGCTCCTCCGATGTGTGAAATGCCTGGAAGCAGCAGACGGCAGGACCCTGAGCGCAGTTCTGCGCAGTGAGCTCCCATTAGACTTGCTGTGCTGCCCCCTTTCCAGCTACTCGGACTGTCAGAGCATTGAAAACAGCAAATAAATTGCAGACAGAATAGACGTTATTGTAGGCAAAGAGCAGTGTCCTGGCAAGATTAATAGGCAAGAGTCCATAAACTGGTGCGTAAACGAACCTGGTACTCTGACAAGGCTGAAGATTTTTCCCGTTAGCTACTATAGAGGATTTTTCTTTAAAAAATTCTCATGCCAAGCTACTAGGAGAAGTTTAGTTAATGAAAATCTTATAATTGAATTGTGCCGAAATGGATATCGGCATTAGGGACACCTGATTTAGCAGTGAACTGAGATCATGAGACCTGAATTTCCAGTTATGCTTTTAATGTTGATTTTTTTTTTTCCTGACTGTGTGTCATCCTTGCAGGTGGTAGTGCTAGGTGCTTTACTGTAGCCTGGTTCTTCACAGTGTAAGAAGGATGTTGCTGTTCCCAGGGGTAATTCAGCACAAGCATAACTTCCCAGAAATCTAAGCCCAGAGTGATACACACAGCAGCCAGGGTCTGGCAAGAGACAGGGGTTAGAGCTGGAGGCAAAATTTAACCAAAGCACTTGAGAATAACTGTTGGTGGACCATCCCTGCTTTAAGGGGTTATAAAGGTGGAATTTGGGAAGGGGAATAAGAGCATAGGATCCTAGCCTGATCCCACAAAACCCTGTTGTTCAAGGGAAAGATGGGGGAGAATGGGACACTGTATTTGAAGTTCTGGTGAAGGTTACTCTCACACCATAACCCTGTCTAGAAGAGATCCTGGAGGCTGTAAATTCTCACTGCTGAGGAAATAGATTCAATCTTTTCCTATTGTCACGTATTTTCTTTGTGAAGTTAAAAAATCAAAACAAAAATGACCCAAAACAAACAAAAAAAACAACTGAAGTTCCTGACAGGATCTCTTTTAGCAGAGTTTTTATAGTAAAAAATCTTCAGGGGAGAGAATATTGCATCAGTCAAGAGAGAGAAGTGGGAATATAGTTTTTGTTTGTTTTTTCTTGGCATGTTTTTCTGAATTTAGGCCTTTTAGTAGGAACATGTAGCTGAAGTTGAGGTGTAAGGGATTGCCTTTTTCCTCTTGCCTGGGAAAAGCTTACTGCCAGGGATCATCCCATATCAGCCTTTCAGAGCCATCAGTGTTTGGTTTGTTTCCTCTTCAGTCAAAATCATGGTTTGCAAAGTGGCTCATTCCCCAGGTGCCCATCAGCTTCTTTATAAACTTGTATATCGCTTTTTGCCTCCCCCTGGCATGGCCAGGTGGCGCAAGACTCCTGCTCGCAGAGCTTGCTGGACTCATCTGGGCAGTGGGCGTGAAGGGAGGAGGGAGATGGAAGCGGTGAGAGGGGAGCGGAGTGGGGCGGCAGGCAGCCCCTAGTGGGTGCTTCTCTCTCTGTTGTTAGGGAAGGATAAATGACGACCCCATTTGGCGCTGTGTTAAGAGGCAGTGCTGAGAGAATGAGCGTCAGGCTGGGTTCAGCTGCTCTTGGCACAGAGCTTGTTTATCCAGTTTCTGTCTCTCAGAGCATCATTCACTCCATCCCCAGACACAAGCTCTCATGATAATTTCTGTAATTCTATTAGCTTAGAGGAAATAGGCTTTACTGTCCATTTGATTTTATTATTTTTTTCCAGAGAACTCAGCCGTTTGGTCTTGCAGCTTAACCCTTTGTGAACACATTTTCTTGCCTTGCCAGGACATTGAGATTAACTGTTTTCCCTTTCTGCCTTCTTGGTTTCCATGAAAGGGCAGCATTATGACTAGGATTTTTGTTTGAGTCATAACCAGAAATGAGCTAAAGCTTCAAAGATCAGATCCTAGCCTGTGTTTCCCAAAATTATGTGTCTAAAGCTGAGGAGTTTGGAAATGGCTGGTCTGCAGAGGCAGTGAAGAGCCACTGTATCCAGAGGTACAGGTATTTTAGCTTAATTTGCCTAGTTGCTGACATTTCCAGCTGTATTTGTATGTGTAGATGTTTTATCTCTAACATTATGTGATGAAGCTCCTGGTGAAATCAGCTCAGATGTGAGGTAGGATTATTTTTCTGTCCAGGGAGAGTGATACATTAAGAACACGTCACCATGACTGCATTGCAGAAGTACATAGAAGAATCTGTATGGACAGGGGAAAGCTCATTCCCCCAAGAATATCTGCAGTAACAAACTTTGTAGCCTTTGCTTTTTAATGATCATGCTACTTTGAAATGGCTTCCTTTTTGTTAAGATTTGTTAAGATCAGATCTTGATCAAATCAGGTGATGAGGAAAAGAATACCCTCACACCGTACTAGGGAATGGAGGTAGCGTCATCAGAACCTTTTCTTCACCAGAAGGGAAGCAACAGCTGGTTGTGCACTTTCATTGAAACAGTTTTAGTGGAAAATATGTTTTGAATGACCACATTCTTCCTCTTTAAATGAAAGTATTGCTGTAAAAACCTTGAAAAGTAGGAAAGTTAAAGTTTATTTTGTTTGATGAACTGGGACCTTATCATATTCATATAATCCTGCAAGAATACATTTCTAATGTTTCAATTTCTCTGGAAAATTTCTGGTTTTGAAATTTTGTCAAGAAATCAAGATGGAAAACCCTGTGATTCTTTGACAAGTTAATCTGGGATGGTTTATGTCTTATGTAGGCAGAGCTGCTGAGAGGCAAAAATAGATAGCGTTTACCAATCTGAAACCACAGTTTTAAGAGGTCAAAATTTTGTGAAATTTTAGCAATTTGGGTGAAATTTCCCATTCTGAAGTTTGCTATGGATGGAAATACTTCTGAAAACTTGACAAAAATGCCGAAGTGGTTTCTGAGAACATAACCTGAGAAAAGCATATCGCTTTACTCGTGATTATAAAGGAGTACGGCAGCCATGGAAAGCCCCAGAGCTCACCATATCTTGAGTGAGGAGCTCGAGCCCTGAAGGGATCTTCCTGGGGCCAGGGTTGTGCCTCCTGAAAGCACTTTCTGGGTTTGTCAAGTCGAGGCCTGGATTTGCCTGAGCTCCATGGTGGCTGCTAGCTGAGTTGCCAGATCCTTTTGGAAGCTCTCGGCTGCGCCAGGGGGGTAACGGAGCTGAAGGCTGCAGTTACAGAGCCGAGCGTTACCCATCGCTCCTGCTCACAGCATCAGACAGTGAGACAGGAGCACTGGGGGCCTTGTTCAGATGCGTTCAGGCAGTGCAGGGTGGGTGAGGCGAGAGGGTAAGTATTGGTAGGAGAGCCAGACGGAGCCGCAGTGCTGTTGGTGGGGGTGGAAAGGAGCGCAGAGGGGTCTCTGCTCTCAGCATCTGCCTACTGATGGGCTGCAGGGTCTGAGGACCACTCGCCGCAGCCTCGCTTGCTTGGATGTTTGAGTCCCTCTCCCTCCTGCCCTGCAGGTGGGTGCAGTGATTGGAGACAGTGTTCAAGTCTGTGCTGTCCCTTCCAGACTGGCTGTTCAGGGTTGTTGTGGGATTTAAAGTGGCTTCACCTTTATACTGTGCAGCACCAGCAGCTGCTCTGGCTTTCCTCTGGCTTCTCTGTAAGCAGAAAAGGCTGCGTAGCAGCTGTGACAGTGTGTGCACATGTGCTTGTAGTGTTCTATGCCACGGCAGCTTCTGGAGTATAACCCAACATGGGGTGTGCCTCCCTGCAGGGCACAGTCTCCCCTCTGCTCCCTTGGGACTGTGTGGGCTCCATCTCATCTCACAGCTGTGAGCAGTCTCACAGTTGGCTGGAGCCAAACAGCTCTGCTATTCGGGTTTAAGAGGGAGAAGACAGTTAAGAGGGAGAAGGCATGGAGGAAGGTTTGATCCCTTCCAACTCTACACAACTCTACACCACCCACCGGGCACCATGGGAAATTCCCAGAACAGTTAATGTTCGGGGGGGACCAAAGCATTGGCACCCTCTGGGAGAGGAGGATGAGGCAGCTCCTGTGGTTACAGGGCACACCAGCACTAATAGGGCCGTCCCACAGGCCTCCTTCACCCTCCTGCCCTGTCCTTCAGGGCACAGCTTGAGGACACAGCATAAGTGGACTGGAAGGGAGGATGACAGTGTTACAGCCATTCCTTCCTCTAGCCTACAGCCTAGGAGAGAGGCTGCTGCTGCTCACGGAGCCTTCCCCACCCCAATTCTGTTGCTTTTTCAGTGCATCTTTCCTAAGCTGCTGTGTTGCAGTGCTCAGGCCCCTGGGGAAGGCCACCCCTTCAAGCACTCCGGCTGCAGGTGGTGGCACTGGGAGCAGTGGGGCTGCAGCAGGGGGCAGGGCTGGCAGCAGTGCTGGGAGTGTTCAGCACAAGGGCTAGGAGTGAACGTAGGGATCAGCAGAGGTCCTGGAGTATCTCTGAACAGTCGGGAAGGCCTCCGTGTGACTGGTGTGGCGTGTTGAAATGTGTAGTTGTCTGTAGCTGCTAGGGAATGGTGATCTAGATAGGGATGTCGCTTAGTTCTGATGAGGGCAAATAAACCAGAGGTGTCTTCACCGGCAGCTTGCTGATTAATACACATTTAAGTGTCTGCTAATCCTCTCCTGGAACAGGTTGGCCTCAGGTCCCTTTCAGAAGAACTAGTAGGTGTTAACAGTTTGTTCACCAGTCGCTAGTTGTACCTATCAGTGGTGGTAAAATTATTCTGTGTCCTGACAGTGTCCCTAGCAAAAGCTGCGGTTGGTTTAGTTTGAATCAGCAGCCCACTGCTCTTTGTGGAGGATACGAGCTGGCTGGGACAAAGTTTGGCGAGATTATTCTGTGGTGGGAGTCTCAGGCCCTGATCTGCCCTTTGCTGAAGGCTTAAAGACTGTACATGTGCTAGCTCATGATAGCTTTCATAGCTCATTTGTTGAGGGTGGTATTTAAACCTGCGTAAACATCTTCTCAGCAAAATGCACAGGTCTGCTTGTTCTCAGGTGTCTAGCCTGATTCCAGCCACCTTTCACGGTTGTTGTGTCCTCTAGATGCTCTACTGGACTTCCTTTCATCCTTTAGATTCGTGAAAGCGTCTGTAGCCCCCACTTACACGAGCTGTTAAACTTGCAGGAACATTTCAGGACTAAATCTATATAAAGGAGGAGAAATTTTACATTTTATTTATATTTTATCACTGAACAAAGCATATAAACATTTGTTAATGATATGTTAATTTAGCCTCTGCTGTTTGATCTAGTAGCAGAGATGGCAAGATGAGAAACCTATTAGTGGTTACCTCAGAAGTGGCTCTGTTTCCCAGTTCGGTCTTAAATATCACACTCAGAGCAGCTAAACAGTGATTCCACCTGTCAAGCTCTTTATAAATCAGACACAAATAGTTTGATGCATTTGAAAGAACTAAATACCTTCTTTGAAGTATGGACAGTGCAGTATTCTAAGGAAAGAAAATGGCTTTCCTGAAGCAATGTATATAAAATTCCTTTTAATAAATAATCCCTGTGAGCCAAGCTGGCATATCGTACAGTAAATGCCTTTCTCTGTAATGTTCAGATGTCAAATAATTGAAAAAAGGGCCAAGATGCCACCAGAAGAACTGAACTTGTTGGAAAAAAAAAAAAAAGAAATGTTTTTGGATTTTTTCCTATCACAATAATCTAGCAAGTCAAGTTCTACTTTCCACATCCCTACCATAAATCTGATGTGAGAGCAACTCGGCTGACATCAGTCCGGATTTGACAGAGAGGAAACAGAGCCAAAAGAAACCCAGCATCTATGTAGGCATTGACAATTTTAAATAACAACTAAGGGTTCACGGCAGCAATGTGGTTTTGAAAAAGTGGCTGCAGAAATAATCCAACAGTCCCCAGGACACAAACAAGGACAAATATCCAGAGAAACAGCCTGTCCACTACCATGGCAACATACTTCCAATCTTCAATGACCTGGAAAAAAAAAAGCCAATTAAAGGTATTAGCAATTCGTCATATCCTTTTGCTTTTCCTCTTGCTGATACAGAGTCTTTGATTATGAAAACAAAAGGAAATAAATCTCAAGGTTCAGGGAATAAAATCACTTTAGACTTGGGAAGGATTCTGTCTCCTGCAACCATTCTGAGCAGTGGAGAAAAATACTGTAAATTTATCTAAGATGGTTTTGGTGCGTCAGTGCCTGGTGTCAGTCCGGAAGGACCCACGCTACAATCCAATTAAGGAATTTTTTCTTTAATTTTAGTTTGCAGATGCTGTTAATCTCAGTGGACAAATACAAACAGTATTTACTGCTGTTAAACAAGGTTAGCTTCTGAGCTCTTATCAGCAGTCTTCTTAACCAAGGGTTTTAATGTGTATTAGTACTGTTGTTTTTATTAAAATCCCTTTGGCCTTGCATGTGTTGAAACACAATGTGAGCCTTCGTTTCTGTTCTCAACCTGAAGTGACTTTGATGCTATTATTGTAAAGGATGAATATATCAATCTTCATTTGCATCTCCTCTGTCATTGATTCTAGTTACGTGTGGGACATCATCACCTCAGTGACTTTACCATGCTCGTCAATTATCTCACGTCTTACATTAGAACATTATATAGATTTCTTTCAGCGCACCCTTCTAATTTCCACTGCTGCTAATGGGAATTCTGCACTTCTGAAAAGAGGCTATAGGAAATGTACATGAGCGGTTGTTATCAGAGCGTGATAATGAAGGAAGATAGCAGAAATTAAGTTTATGAATCCAGAAAACAGTGATATGTAATATCAGAAAACCCCGTGTAAAAAGCATTCAATTCTTTTTTAATGCATGAAATACCCTCAGAAATTGTTCTTAGTCTCAAGTGGAGGCTCTGTAGATCCTTTAATATACGACGTATTCTTGCATGAGTTTCTGAGCTATTAGAATATTTTTTTTCCTGCTCTGTAAAGCATGCTTCTGTTCAGGCAGTTCTAATATGTATAGGCTCATGTCTAACATTAACTCCTGATCTTCTTTATTTATATTGACAGTAATTTCAGTTAATAGAAAACATGAACTACTCAGCAGCATGTTCCTCAAGGGACTTCTGCAATATCAGAAGCCAGACTATAAAATTATTTAGTCTGCTGGGCTGAAGGAGGGAGAGCGCAGCAGGAATAGAGAACCTAGAGTTTGAGTGGGATCTGGGACTGAGCGGGGTCACAGAGAGGATGCCTGACAGTTTTTCCTAACGGTGGTCTAAACAAATCCCAACCACCTGAGTTTTTCCAAGCATTATGTGCAGTGTATTTATATCAGCTTCAGCGTGCCAGCTAGTTACACATGAGCAGGGCATGTGAACAGGACACCAGCAACACTGCTTAAACATGTCTTGAATCCTGTACTTCTCATAGCTGATAACAAGTCTCACTTAACTCAAATGGAAGAAGTAACATCTCTGCTGGCATTAGGGTCTTGATTCTACCCACTGTATTTGCCATAACAGAGCAACATAATGTCTTGCTCAGTTATGGACAGAGATCTTAGGGCGAAGACGATGTCTGCAATTGTTTCCCAATTTTACTAAGTCCTTCTTCTGTGCCCACTTAGGTAAATTAAAGCTTGAGCTGCAGGTATGTTGTTTCTGGTTAACATGGGCTGATCATGTTCAAGTCTTTCTGAATACATTGGGGGAAAATATTCTTAAGCGGCATACTCCCAGACCTGGAACTCAGTATTTCCCCCCCCCGCTAGACATTACTTGAATGTCACAATGCAGCTTTTTTGAGGATGTTTCATGATTTACTGGGTAACCACCATTCTCTTTTCTTTTTATAAACATCCGAGTTACTTTCTAGGAAAGCATGGCTTTACTGAATTAATATTCATGAAGTTGTTTTAATGGCAAACATTATTTTGTCTGATAACCTATGGCTAGAATCTCTAAAATCTTCAAGCTAGCTAGGGAATTCAAATCTCCTTCCTGAAGAACAGCATGCTACAGAGGACAAGGGATGAAGTTTGGAAAGACCAGGATGATTTCTCATTTTTACTTACACTTTGGTCGTTGTCATCACTTTTCATGTGCTCTGCTATAAAACTGACTCCATCAATTGCTTCTTGGACTTCAGGAGAAAATTTCATGCCTGTTCTTAGCCTGAAATCTTGATGGTTGCTGACATTGTCAAGAGTCTCAGTGATTTTCATATCATATTTTTTGGCAGAAGCTGTGTTCACAAAGTAGGTAGAGTTCTTGTACAAGACGGCTGGGTCCATGGAAAGATTCTCTGCTCTTGTCTTTTTGCAGTTGCACAGCTTTTGCCGTGGAGAATTATTTTCTGGACGCTTCATGAACAGATAGGCTGGGAGTCTTTCAAGGAAAACCAGTTTTACCCAAGGAGGCATAGTGTGAGTACTTGGAGATCTGTGGTGGACATTGAGTACGCAGACACTGGTAACTATTGAGAAGGTGACTAGAACCATTGTAAACATGAGGTACTTCCCAATCAGCGGAACATCCAAAGATGTTGGAGGGACAATTTTGGAGATCAGCAGTAAGAACACAGTCAAGGCAAGCAACACAGATATGCATAAGGTCATTTTTTCACCACAGTCTGAAGGCAAGTAGAACACCAGGATGGCTAAGGAAGTAATTAGCACACAGGGAATGATAAGATTGATGGTATAGAAAAGAGGTTTCCTTTTAATAATGAAGTCATATGTCACATCGACATAATTGGGATCCAAAGGATTTACAGTCCTTCTTCCAGGGAGTGCTACAATGTCCCATTCTCCACTGGGTGTGAAGTCGTCCATGCTTGCCATGGAAGTTTTTAGTACCATATCAATTTCTGTATGATCGTATGTCCAAGACCGGAACTTTAAGGTGCAGTTTTGTTGATCAAATGGGAAATGCTTAACCTCGATCTTGCAGGCACTCTTGTAAATGGCTGGAGGCAACCAGCGAATGCTTCCATTATTCTGTACAATTACATTTGTGTACAGTGAAACTTCGTACGTGCCATCGGCACTAATGAAACAAGGGAAAAGAAAAAGGAGAGAAGACCAGGAAACATTAAAAGGGAAAACACAATTCAAAACAGAAAAACTTGCATTCTTTGTCTTGTGGGCCTCAGTTGTTGCTATAATTAAAGCTTAGGAAGATTTCAGTTTTGAAATCTATGTTGTAGGCAGCTATAATTTGATAGGGAGATTAATGTATGCATTTCTCCCAGTTAGAGATCTGATATTTTGTCCAATGCTTACAGAAAATTATTTTCATAAAATGGTTATTAAATAATAAATTTGCATGTCCAGTTTGTCCAAAGAACTGAAAGTGCTTTTAAATATTTTTTACAGTAATTAGGGCTTACAATATCTTTGAAGGCTGAGTAAAAATGAGATCATCCAGCAAGAAAACAGAGGTACCTTTGGTCTGGAGCACAGCCACTGCTAAGAGCACACAGCAACGCTCCTAAGTGACTTAGGCAAGGAAATAAGGATGTGCAGTGCTAGTTAGAAATGCAGGGAGAGTGCAGGCAGAGGAAATGTAATTATATAGTTTATAATTGATCGGCTTGTTCCAGTTAATGCTTACATATTACAAAACCAGGCCAGACAAGCCACAGGGTTCTTAATGCCCACAAATGATGTTGGCTTTGTGTCTCCTCCAAATGCTAAGCTTACACCAGGAGAGTCTCCTGTGTTATGCTGGGTCCTTTAATTCAGGGAGAGGATCATTATCAGTCAGTAGTCAGTATGGTTTCTTTTCCAGCGTTTCTGGGCAAACAACATGGGATTGTTTATCCTATGAAGTATCCTGAGGCAGAAGTGTGGTCAATTGTGAGAAATTTCCTTGAAATCTAGAGTTTGATAGTGTATTCACTGCATCTTTTCAAGCACGCTATGCAATGCCTTTCAAACTCAGTCAGTCCTGCTGACCAAGGAAATTGGAACAGGAGGGAGGAGGAACTTTCAGTGACTCTTTATTGATGGAAGAGGAAACTCAATTGCTGTTACTAAAACTGGGTTAGACACTTGTTAGGCTGCAAAAGTGAGTCTGGACTAGATATATCCCATTTCCTGTTGGATAAACAGCTACATTTGTAAGGAAGCTCATACAATTTAGAGACAATATGTTATCTGCACAACTAAAATACCAAAGTCAAAGTGTAAACAGAGGAAGTTCAACTGACCGTGATTAAATAGCACCCTTTTACTGCAATGGGAAATTTGCTCCTTGGGAGTTAGCAAGAAAGTCTAGTGAATCACCTGTCTGTTGACAAGTCATAAAAATAGAGCTGTTTCTGTACTAAGGTTGATTTTTCTGAGCAAAAAATCAGTGCAAGCATCCAAGGCTTGGCACGTGTATAGCTGCCCTCCAGATTGGTTACACTTGGCGATGCAAAGACGTCCTGGAGCCTAGCACTGCTGAGCTGAGACCCTTGCAGCTAATTTGTGTAGGCAGTGAAACAACTAAGTGCAGAAGTGAGAGGCTACAGTGTGTAAGGGTCTTTAGTTGGTTGCCAGTCAATATGTGTGTGTATATATTTATTTAGTTATTTATTTTTAGTAAAGAAACTATTTTGTCTCTCACATGTCTCTATTTCTCTATTTCCCTGAGTTAGATTTACAGTTAAGCCATAATACTGCATAGACTTGGGGGCTGAGAATATGCAGGTGCTTTTGCTTGCTGCCCCTGCCTGAGCTCTGAGGCCAAGCTGCTGGTGCTGTCTCAGTGTCCTCTACAGCCCCCTGTGCCACCTGCATTTGGGCAGAGCTGTGTGGTGCAGGAATGATCGTCTGTTTTCCTTGTTGGGACCATGCTGGACTGACTGCTGCCTACAAAACACTGCTCCAGCAGAAGAAAGTTACAGGGGGATCAGTCCTTACCTAAAACTTTAATTTCAAGCTTTGTACTCATGTAAAAAACAAACAAACAAAAAAAAAAAACATCAAAACAAAACAAACAAAAAAACCCACCAATATGGTGTTGCTAAAAGCTTGTTTCTGTACATTTAGCAAGCCTTTAAAAAATGTTCCTTGCCCTTCTTACAATCCACTAAATTATACTATTTGGGGAATAGGAAGAAAGACGCTGGGGGCGGGGACACAATTTAGCAGAACAAGATTTGACGAGGCAGAGTACATCCTAATCCACTAGCTGAATTATTTTGTGACTAATACAATAGTTTTTAGTATTTAAATATTTCTCAAATCTGATTTCCAGTAGTAGGATTCCAGGGACTTAATTCAGTTATATATAAACTTCCTAGGTTTCCCATCTGTACATGTTAGTAAACCATCCTGCGTTCATGAATTCATTGGTTTTCAAAGTATCATGAAAGTGTATTATAAGTTTTGGTTATTGTGGTGTTTATTTGTTTTCCAAAAAAAATGATATTATCTACTTCAACGCTTTGCTAGAGACTTAAAAACAAACCCCCCAAAAATCAGCAGTTGTTTGAAAGAAAAATCGAATCATGTTCTAGCTCCAAGGTTTTATTTTTCTTAGTATCGTGAAGCAGTGAGGTCAAATGTTGACAGATTTGTTATATATTCTTATAATTGACTTTTGAATGCTTTATGAAAATAGAATATAATCTGGTTTTGAAAGTTAATATTAACTCATGGAGTTCTGTTGTCTGTGAGCTTGAGGCAGATTTATGTCCTGGAGTCTGTGGTGGAAGGAGAGAAGAAGGAGGAGATAAAAATCTAGCACAGTGCCCAAGATGTCTGATAGAATTCCAGCTGTCTTTGTTGAAACCTGGTCAGCGTGCAGCTGTGCTTGTTCTTAAAATTCATTCTTTCCAAGCTTTCCAAGTAGTCTAATCTGATAAAGCCTTGTGTCTCAGTTGTGAGCCTTCTCATTGATCTTCTGGTGTTGTAACAACTCATGCTGCAGACTCGCCCCAGCTCTGCTAGAATCTCTCTGCCTAGAGTCCCGATTTTGCTGAAATGATCTTTAAGGCCAGGACCTCTGCCAGATATACTTGATACTGGCTAAAAGGTCTACCCTTTAGTTTCAGACTTGTCAGACCTACATCATTGGTTCTGATGCTTTTTTCTCAATATGTGGTTAACATTTTGTTCACCATCTGTATAAATTAGGGATGTTTTACTTACTTATTGTAAAGCACAATGTCTGGCAGCCAGATGTGTTTTGCAGGTATTCTCAGCGTATTTATTCCTTCATAGTCAGAGGGCTTCCAAGCCAAACGATAATCAATCCACTCCTAGGAGAAGAATTATACATTAGTGATGGGAGGATCCAGACCATCACAAACAAAACAATCACTGTGCTGTAGAGAAAGCAGTGCTGTTTGTGCTTTGCAAGGGCGTGCCTCTGTGGGTTTTGTTACCTGGTTCAGCCAGACATTTGTAGTCATGATCTGCTCCCGTTCATTCTGCAGGGGAAGAGACAGAGAAAAGCTGTCCTCTGAAATGTTCCATTTTATTGCAGTAATAAGATTTATTCTTTCTGGGATTTCAAGGATATTTCCAACTGTACAGAATGATTTTGCGTGGTGTATTTCAAAACAGGCAGTTCTCTACTGGTAGATGCCTGGCTTTGTGCACATATTGATAATGTATTGTCACCCCATAAGCAGGTAGGTCCAAGTGGCTTTTAACAAGGACAGTTGTGACTGGTGTGAATGCCACTCCTTGGGAACAATTTCTCCCCTGCAAGCTGACTTTTTTTTCCCTCGTGGGTCTTAGCTGAAACAGGAGGCAAACTTTTGCCACCAAAAAGCTCTAAAAGAATTTGTGTAAAGTTTATGTAAGGTTTGCCATGTAAGCTCTTATCTAGGAGGTTCATCTTCATGGAACTAGTAGGAGTTTCTACCAGAAAACCTTATAGCGGTCTTTCAGTACCAAAGAGGGCCTACAAGAAATCTGGAAAGGGAATGCTTTGTCAGGGTGTGCAGTGATAGCTCAAGGAGTAATGGCAAGCAGTGACATTATGTGCACAGCCCAGGAGAGATCCTGACCTGGTGTAACTCGCTGCAGCCTTACTGAATCCAGAGAAAGATCTTGATTTTTGATCAGTGGGATTGTATTGGATGAAGATCTGGCTGCTGTCCTTACGCATAGATTGTTGTAGCTGCATTCTGAAATAAAACCTGCAAACTGCATGTATGGGCCCTGCATGTTATGCAAAGTAGGAAATAGTGGGGACAGACTAACACCAGTCTGGCTTTTACTTAAGAGTGCTGTGTCCATAGTAATGAACTAAAAGGTGTAGCTTAACGTGAGCTTACCACGCTGATGAGCTGTGCCAAGGAAACCTGCAGTTCTATAGATACCAACTGGGATGAGTTGACAGCCGGGCGAATTAACTTATTGTACCTGTCAGGACTCAGTAGGTGGTTCATTAGCTTTTCTTCAGCATCTGCTGCGGTGCTTCCTGTAAAACATCACGTAACGGGCTCACAGAAGGGACACCAAGTGGCATGATGTAGAGATCATGGAATACCTGTGCATCGGATCATCTTCATGAAGTAATGAGGGCTTTTGATTTTCTAAAGACCGTCGTTTTGCAGGAGCAGAAGGATGTGGTGCTTGCACCAGTATCTGTTCTGCTGAAGCTGACTGTCTTTCACAGAGCATAGATCAAAAGCAGAAAGTTCAGGGCACTATGTGTTTGTGTTTGTTTTTGTTTTCCCCACAGTAAAATGCAAAGCTCAGGTTGATAGGTACTTTGGGGAGTGCATTCAGAAACCAGGAGGAAACCCACCTTCTTAATAACACAGGAAAAATGTTTCAAAGATCTAAATGGAGGGAGTCTGGGTGTGACTTTTCTCTTCATTGTCACAGGAGACGAGGAAAGAGTTGCAGGCACAGGAACAAATTGGAAGACTCTGGTCTGCGTAGGGAAAACCAGAGGATGAGCTGCAGGAGTCATAGGGTATTTTTAAAGATTTGGAGCTCTTTGGTGGCCAGTGATGTTTCTGTTTCAGAATACTTTTATATGAAATCCAGATGCACTAATATATGCCTTACTTTATGTGTAAAATCAACCTGATTTATGGACTAGCACAAATGCTTTAAATCTTAGGCAGCTAAAGCTGGAGTCCAGTATCTGCAAAATACAGGATCTGCAAGCTGCTGTCAAACAAGCCTGAACGTTCCCTGTGGAGCAGGATGGCTTATGGCACAGCTCCAGAGGTGACTGGGTCCCATGTTCTCGTGTTTGCTTTTTTATGGTATGGTAGTGGACTTTTCAAACCAGTGTTGACCACGTAATAATACTGATGACGAAGGTCCTGGTAACAACCTACCAGCAGTATTGTCCCCTTGCAGGAGAGTGATTCTGCTCTATGTAGAGTAATTCTGTGTTGTGTGGTACACCTGGCAGCGATGGACACAGGCGTTAATGAAAACAGATTCTAGTCCAGCGAACAGCGTGACTCTTCAGTAGGAAAGGGTACCTAACAACCTTAGAAATTGCAGAAATTAAAAGCATGTCTCTACAGCATATTTGCTTTCATGTGAACTGGGCTGTAAGTTGCTAGAGGGAACAAATCTCTCTTGAAACTTGGTAATTTTGAATTACACTCAGATATAAAAATACCTTAAGAACTTGTTTCTGATCCAGTATGAAGTGGGGAGACATGGAAGAAAATTTCATCAAACGGATCTGTCATATCTAAGCACAGCTTTTACTCAAGCTGTGGGGAAAGGATGAGATAAACAGCAGGCATGCTTTACTTCTCTTAAAAGGAGTATGTGCTACGTCATTGGTAGCACAGATTTTGTCACACGTCCTTAACTGTAATAGGGTCCTCTAGAATAGGCTTCTCAAGTACATCCCAAGCCATTTGGGAAAACATCTGTGTTTGTTGGGGTTGTTGGTTTTGTGATTCACACTTGCTTTGTACTCCTGCACAAGTCATTATGAAAACCTTAGTATCATGTGGTATTTTAATGTTATATTTATCCCCAATGTAAGCCTGCCTAATCAAAGGCTTATCAAGCTAGAGCTATGTTGATCCTTGCTAAGCTCCAGATTCTGTTTTTTTTTTTTTTTTTTTTTTTTTTTTTTTTTTTTGTATTGCAATTAAGATGGAGCTAAAGTTTATACAGTGTAGAAAAGGGGGCTTCATTCCAGGAATGGATTGTTTTGTGTTTACAGGGATAGCTGAAAAGCCTCATGATAGCTAAAGAGATAATTTATGTTAGTTATTTTTATTTAATTTTTAAGCAAATATTTGTGTTGCTGCTGCATATATAAGTGACATAAACTGACTGCTATAATTAAAATATAAACAAATTGTCATTTGGTTTGTTTCATATAGTGGTTGCTGAATGTTGCTAGCACAGAGAGTGAATTCTTGTTTGAATTTTTAAATATGGTTTCCCTGTGTTCCCATCTTTCTGTAGTTATTCTAGTGTATGGAGTGTTTGCCTAAGCGGTGAGAAAAGTGGAAACTGCAGAATATTTACAGAAACCTAATTCTGAAGGTACAGTAATCACTGCTTGTTCTCTGAAACCTGATTTGGGAAGTCGTGGTCATCTGGTCTGCAAATCACAACATACTGTGGGTCTCCATGTCTGATGAGAACAGCTTAGATTTTGAAGTACTGACTCTGTCAATAAACTTTATGCAGCTGAATGACTGCCATGACTTAATTATAAGAACAGCCTGTTAAATAATGAAGCCCTTTGAGATACTGTTCTCTGTTCTTAGGGAAGGGGTTCCTATAATGAAGAATTATTAACAAAATTGCCACACCATCCCAACTTTTAAAGAACTTAATCATCAAAAATTAAGGTCAGAGGGGCTACTCTACCTCACTCAGCTGCCTGTATCACATGCCGCTAGATGTCAGCAGTGCCCTGCCTTAAAGGTTGCCAGGTCTAATCTGCCTGTAAATAAAGTGTAAAAATGAGTGGCTCTTGAATAATTTTTATAATCCACTTTCCATTACCAATCTTATAGTAACCAGATGGCACCTAATGAAAACAAAATTGTCCTTATATGTATTTCATGATGTCAGTGGTTGCGCATTTGAAAACTCCTGTTTTTCCCCTCAGTGTTGAAAGAAATGCAAGTGCACTTTTTCCCCTCGCAAAATCCTTTTCTCCAAATAGCAGTAATCACCACAAATGCTGCAGGAAGTAAAACGTTGCTTTTAGAGAAATGATGTTAACAGTAATGATGAAGCAGCCCTAATTTGGGGGTAAAGTGTATTTGTGTACTGAAAGTAATAGGGAAAACACATTGGGGTGGATCCTGAGCTAGTGAAATTTTCATAGCTTCACTGAACATGCTGCACATCTCCTCCATTAAAAGGAAAGCAAATCACCCCATAAATTGCAGCACAGATTCTGCAGTAAGTTTGTATTCTCTGTGTAGGGGTATTACTGTTAAAAACAAACTGCTTTATCATGCTTTCAACTTCACAGTAGAAGAAACAAAAACAGGCTTGATTCACTACTCTGTGCAAACTTTACTTTTTACATGGTCAAAGTTAAATATAAAAAATGAAATAACTACTTAGTCTGTGCTGTACTGCTTATTTTCAGTGTAGTGACAAATACGTCGGCATGATTTCCCCAGAACAGAATAAGGAGCAGTGTCAACAAATACAGGCAAGTACACTGTTACCACTATCTAAACTGTAGAATTTAACAGAAGACATGCTTCCCCCATTTCCCTAACAAGTTATTAAAATAACTGTTGAAATAATAATAGTTTAGAAATAATATATTGCACAACCTATTGTCATTTTGGTCTTTCCTCTTTTGCAAATGACTTATGTTGACAACGGTGACGTACCAAATTCCCGTCTATAATTAGGAAGGAGCAAGTAGGATGCAGCAATAAGACAATCTTATTATCTTCTCTGAAATTACTTAGTGATGTTGTTACTTCTCAGTGTACTATTGAGTAAAAAGATCTACATGGCGTCTCAGGACAATGCACACTACTTTGGAATGCTTATTGTTCCTAAGCAAGTAATAGTGAATTTACTGTATTTTACAGCATATTTTAACTTCTGCAGTACAATTAATGAAAATAAAAATAAAATGCTGACGGATTCAAAAATGTGTAATCTAAAGTAGGCCCTCACCCTGCAGTAGTTACAAAGCAGATGTTTTCTGAAGTATAGAAGAAACAAAACTGCAGGTTGACTAGGTACATATAGGAAAATGTGATTTTTGTCCCAGTTCACTTTCTGCCAGTTTCACTCTGAATGCTTCAGTGGAGTCTCTCCGTGGGAAGATGCTCCCAAGGTAAATGCACTATTGTGTGCTGCTGTTGAGCTGTGCGTGTTGGCTAAAACATAGGCAAGAAATCCTGACGGGCTAAAGAAAATGTTCTTAATGTATGTTTACATTTTTAAATATATATTTATGTATTCTAATTGAATTTAAACATTAATTATGTATGAATCAAACAATTAGGAAATAAGAACTTTGCAAATACACAAACTTGAGTCAATAATTGTACAGAGGGGGGAGATCTCTCTCATTTATGCTTTATGTCTTGGTTCATTTTTTCTTTTTTTCCCTCTAAACGCAACGCCTGCTTTTCCTGTCACAGATTATCCGGGGAGCATCTAAAGGAACATTCTTTACTGGTTATCAATGTCATCTCCTACTGCTCTGTCATTTTATGTCCAACTTACATAAGCATCGTAGTGGATTTGCTGATACCGAATGAGCCAGAAACAACACTAAAACAATCAATTTCATGCATCTTCGTAAAGTCTGCAGCCTACTGAGGTGGTAGTTACGAATGGTATCATCTACCTCCTAGCCCTGAAAGCTAACACTGTTTCACAAACTGTATCTGAAAGAAAAGATCACTTACCGTTAAAATAATAGGAGCCCACTACAAAGAGAAAGAGGGTGTATGCATTCCTCATGGCAACAAGAAGAAGAGGTGGATTACTGTTCTTCAATTAAGACAGCTGGCAGTAGGCTCTGTTGTCAGGGTTGCACAAGGAAGAGATGTAAAAGCAAACCTGGATCTTGGAGGTATTAAATCCCTGGAAAGAGACAGACAGTAGGACCTGGCAGAAGCATTCTGCAAAGTGGAGTTTTCATAAGCATAGTGGTCCCTCCCCCTTTGCAGCTGTTTAAAGAGCTTTGTGGAGAGGAAAAGCACATAAGAAGAGGAACATAATGTGATAATGTTGAATAAGAGGAAATGAAAGAGCAAGCTAAAGAACATGATCTGCAAAACACAACTGCTTAATTCATGCTACTAGATAACATTTAGAAGGATTTCTGGTTAATAAATGCAGTGGGTGGGAATAGCTATGTGGGAAGAGCTGGATATAATTTTGTGCCATAAGACCTGTTAGTAAAAGTCATGTCAACTAATTGCACCCCTAGCAGAAACTTATCTTCTGTGTTAAGAGAAACAGTCGACTGCCTGTTTACAGCCCTCTTCCACTCCAAGGCCTGCACATGTGATCTCTATGAACTAGAACTCTAAAAGGCTTTCTGGGAGCAGCTGGAGGGGAACGGGGAATTTGCTGTCATTAGCATTTGACAGGATTTGTAGAAGAAAGCAAATGCAGCTTGGTGAGAAATAGCCAATAGCCATAAAGACATTTCAGAGCAGTGTTAGAGAAATCTTATGGAAGTTATCTTTTATAGCTGAAGGGTTCAGCAGAGTATAGAGTATCATGTTTTGGGATTTGCCATGGGAAGAGGTATAGAAAGAAGGGATAAGAAGAGTTTAGGTGTCCTTTGCAAGCACTGTGGGGCAGACTGAAGTTCGTGGTTAGAAAATGTAAGTTAATCTTCTAGTTACTATCTTATCCCCATATTGAGATTCCTCTCTGCGTATGGTGGCCACAGGATACAGTTCTGAGCTCGTCCCATCTCCCGGCAGTCTAACTCCCAGTGGAGGCATTCCTTATTTACCAGCATAACCCATGTATGGACCAGACCCTTAATCTTTACTTCTGCATCAAGCACAGTTGCTTTCTAACTGGAGCTATTTGGAGAAGGGCAACTGCTGCTATTTTGAGGCAAGCTGTTGGTGTAGCATTGAGCAATTCATTACCTTTCCTTTAAGCACTGTAGCCACCACCTATTTTTTTATTCGTCGCTAAAGAAGCCAGTGCAATCCAAGTGATTGCATGTGAATGGACTAACTGCAATGAAAACTTCAAAAGCTGGAGGAAAGCAGAGAAAGCACATGTTGAAATTGAGCTTTCCTACAGCAAATTGTTCTATTTTAATAGTAACAAACTCTAGTAAGTATGTGCCAAGGAAAGCGTTTATGCTGAGCCCTTCACTTCTGGCTCCTCACCATGGTGTGCTTCGCTTGTACCTCATCATAGGCCTCTACCAGCTGACTTTGCTACGCTCTTGTGCCTGCTGCTTAGCAATGTTGAATGGGGAATTGCTCTCAAGGGACTATGCCTTTAGTTGTTATGGGTATGGTTGAACAAAGTACCAGTCTGTTGGGGAAGAAGGACTGCAGCTGTTTCTCTGTTTTTACTTTCTGATATATGACCTATTTATCCTCAAAGGCAAATCTTACATCTGCCAACCCAACCTCTGTGCTTCAGCAGCAGTCACAGGAGTAACAGATGTATGCACCCTGAAGCCATTGCACTTGTACCATGTACACTGCTTGACGCTTGAGAGTTGAATAGCAGCTCAAGGTATAAGAAAACTGACAGGGACAGATTCACCAAACTGGCGGGTGGTCACAGAGCCAGAGTCACAAGTTGTTCACTGATTTTTGCTGCTGAAGCTGGGCAGGGAGAATGACCACAGCTGTGTTCCTTCTCTTTGGCCATATTCTTTCCTTTGCCATTCATGTCTGTGCATTCTTACCAACAGGTCACTGAAGGGCTTCCTTGGTCACTTGTGCTATGCAATACATCTTCCTAGGGTGATACTATAGAATTCCACTTGTTCATTACATTGATATCCTGAAATGACAAGTCTTTTCCTAGACGTTAGCATATGCACTGTTCTGGATTTGCATGTTAATACACTGTGCAAGCATGGGGATAGCATGGCAGACAGACATCCACTCGGGATTGTTCCTGGTGCTGCAATGCTTTGCATGTCTTACGGTCTTAAAGCTTTTAGGTACATGAGGAATATAAGATAGCCAAGTGCACAAGAGAACTGGCAGATCCTTTCCATGGATTTGTCACAGTGATTTGAAGTTTCCACTTGTATTAGGAAAGAAGCAGTCAGAAATGCTGGAGCTTCCAAAGCAGAAGCAGCCTGGAGTGCAGTCGCTCACTTTAGTGAGGCAGGTACAGCGAACAAATAAATGCTTCCAGGTAGAAAGCAGCAATTAATTTCCAGCAGTGGTGACATTGAAATGAATTTCAGGGTTGAGCTCATGTCTAAACTGTATCAATAAGGGACTTCAGATCATCTTCTAAAATACTGGCCTTACAAAACACAGAAGACTGTCTTTATGTTGTGCTTGCAGAATAGCTGTCACTTGCTGGCTGAAAATTGCTACAGAAGATGTCAACTAATGGCAAACTTTGTTTTTCTAGCACCTTACATTGAAGTGAACTTCTGTGATACCTGTCAAGGTCTTGGTCATCTCATCAACATCGAGGCATACTTGGCTTTCTGATCAGTTGAAAAATGGAACTTCTGGTACGTGAGTTCTCCAGGTAGCTGTTGTGGCCCCCTGTAGTTAAAATCATAGTTTTGCCTAGTCAACACTTTTTAAACAAGCTCATTAGAACAGCAGTGTTGGGGTTAACGTTCTCCCTTTTGTAATCTAAAACTTTGGAATTTAATAAGCTCCTTTTTCTTGTTCCCTCCCCCTCCCCCCCCCCCCCCCTTTTTTTTTTGTGATTAGTAGATGTTTTGTATGGGATAATTAGTTTTCATCCAGAGGTATGCTCTATGGTGGTGGACCATGTCTACATGTGAAATAATGTCAAGTCCACTTCTTACAGCACCTCTGTATTTATATTTGCCTTTCCAAATGGGATCTGACTAACATGGACAAGTCTTTGTGATAGGCTGTCTTCAGACATTGTGTCGTTCTATCACACTTTTGTAAATGACAGTGTGAAACAGGGCTGTGGATGCTACCAATTTTCAGATAAATAACACTCCTTTAATGTTTTGAACGATGATGATACTGTATGTTGATGCCTGATGTATCATCACATTACAGTCTGCTCCAAACCAACAAAATGTTCCAGAGAATTGCACTAATAGCACTGTGACAATAACACAAATGATGCATACAAATGATTCAGTAGCAATGGGTGTGATTCTGTCTCTCCTTGTCAAAATATGAATGATCAAGGATCAATGAAAAAGCCACCTTTCTACTTTAGGAATATGTCTGATGGTAGACAAAGTCACTTCTGGAAAAAATTGTTTTCTTTTTTCTGGTTTATTTTTTTAAAGTCATCACCATATGCTTTATGAGCTAGCAGGTGGGTTATGTTTGTAGATTCTTTGAGGCAGTAATAGTAAAGCATCTGACACTAAATGATTATTATCAACGTCTTAAACCTCCAAACTGCACAAGTGTAACAGGTTCAGAGTGTTTTCTAAAGCACTGCAGAAGCAGCAGCTGAGAGTGTGTTATGCTATTTTGGAGCTGATGCTTTTACTTTTATCAGTCTTTTTTGCTTCCTCTTATATGCTTTGAGATTCATTGCAAGCTTGCCTGTTACACATAGAGCCCAATGTTTCAGCTCTGTGCTGAGCAGTACCAGTATAATAATAAGCCAGTTTCATGATGTCTTAATGTATCCACTGAAAGTGTAAATTTTCAAATAAACACATATTTATATTGCTTTTTGAAGTACATCTGAGATGTATGTTTGTTGGGATTCAGGAGGTTTGAAGTGGGAGTGAACTAGTGCTATATTCAAAAGAGGAGTCTGTTGTTGGATACATCATCTTGGACATGTCTGGGTAGATTCAGGAGCTGGAAAATGTTTGATGAAATGTTTGAGGATAGTCTTATAATTTAGCCCACTGGCTTCCCTGTATGGGGACAAAACAGTTGAGTCTAATGTTATCAATTGTATGGGAAACTCAAAGCTGTATTTTTCTCCTGCTGTGGTGATCTGTTACCTTGGATATGGTAGAAGTGAGAAGCCCGTGTTCATTGTTCACTCATGTAGCCCAGATTAATCAATTTTTGTGAGTCATTTAATCCAAACTTTGTGATGCTGTAACTATTTATCTCCATTAAATCACTCCTCATATAAACTGTATGGAGGGATTAAGCCCAGATGATCAATTAGATCTTTAGGGGGATAACCTCATTGAAACACTCTATATCAAACCCCTAAACAGCATTACTGAATTGACACCAAGACATTGTTTGAAATGTTTTTATTCTGAAGTAAAGATACTACATAGTGAAGATCAAAAGAAAAAAGCAAATTTATAAATATATAGGCAGAATTTTCATATTGTATCAGTGTGATTGTTCAAGTGAGTTGAATAAATATTAAAAGATAAAAATATCTGTAGAAACCATCCTCTGTATAGATTTTGATTATCTTGAGCAAAGACAGGCAGTTTATAGGGATTTCAGTGTAATAATATTTCCTGATTATCAAACTGAAAATTTAGTGGAGGCTAAAGAAAGAAATGGAGGTGAATGTTATCACTAAGATAGTGAGAGACTTTTCTAGGTGAAAAATCATGAATAGAATCTGAAAGAAACTCAGAAATAAGACTGAATTCTATCTCTGTTTGTGTTATGTAAAATTCCAACTGATAGGGAGAAAAAAAAAAAAAAGATGAGAGATTTGGGGATTAACCCTAATTTTTCTTCTTGATTATAGAAGATAACAACTGAATAACATACAGATTTCTCTACTATGTATGCCATGCTTATGTCACTGGCAGAAAAGGTGTTCCCAAAATCTAGATAGAAATTTCCTTCAAGTTTACTTAGCGGAAGTCTCTAGGGGATATGAAGGAAAAGTACAAAACATCTTTTAAAAGATCGTAAACATGTTTGGTGTTGTGGTAATGGAAATAATCTTGCACTTGTTGAAAAGTGGGATGGTGTAACGTCACGAGGAGGAGAGGGGAGGTGGACCTGTGAAAGTGCCGCTCCAAAACAAGGCCCAGTACCAGAAATCTAGGTAGCCAGTTCATGTAAGGCAATGTTGTCCTCAGAAAGAGATCTTATTGATTTCTTTAAAAACGTACGGCTGACATGCACAAAAGAGGGAGATGAACTAAAATTCCAACTTGGGGAAGGCGCTTTTAAAGCTTCAGTAGATCAAGTCTCTCTCAGTGGAAAATGCAATCTGGGAGAAGATTCTAAGTAGGGTAGTCCCCAGCTGGCTGCAGTGAAATGCCACATTTTGTATTGATTCGCTGTACGTTTCTTGGTCCACATCACGATGCTCATCTCGTTCCTTAAGATATGTAGTGGATTTGGATCAGGTAGCTCTGTGACCATTTCTCTCTGTGTTATACCGCAGCAGCTGAAATATCCTGGGGAGTTAATTGCCACCCATCTATAACTCTCATGACCTCAGTTATTGTCTTCCCTCCAACCTCCTCCATTTGAAGGCTGTGGTAAACACCCTGATGTTGTTTATGTCTGAAAATTTTCCAAATTCCTTCTTTCAGGAGGCTTTCAATTTGTATAGAGCAAAGAAACTATATCTTGGTGCTTAAATTCAATTCCGTGATATCAGGTGCTCTAGAAATATCTTCAGATAGTTGCATTGTCTTTTCCAAGACTGCATCTGTGCTCATTTGTTTAAGTCTGTCAGCTGCCTTTGCTGACTGCAATTTTTTGCTGATATGTGCTGCAGCTCTTGCCTGAGTTTGAAATATGCTCTTAGGGGTTATGTTCTTACAGGTGGTGGTTTGGTCACTGATTTTAGCTCTCCTCAGGGTCTCATCCATGAGCTTTGGTCAGTCGTTCTTTCCTGATCACTGATGCAATCTCTCTCTTCATTTAATTCCCTAAACTAATATCTAGAATGAATTTGATGCTTACCTCACATTAGCTCAGAAGCTCTTCCCTGACTTTGGTAGGGGTATCACTCTGGTGGCAAACAGTTATACATTCTTTTAAAACATTGTAAATGAAGCCCTGGTCATTTCTGTAATGCCTGTATTTTTTCTGAAACTTATAAAAAGGGGCTAAATATATGGATGTTTAAGAACACATTTTAGCCAATACCAATATGCTCCTGTATGCAATATAAGCATTTCTGTGGGCTTGCACTTTTTGAAGTAAAAACTCTAAAAGTAAATTCCAGGAGTAAGTAGTGATATTTCTTCTGTTTATCTACCTTGCTATATTATTCCAGCTAAGAAACCATGCTTTACTACTGCTGTTTTCTGCATAATTTCTACCAGTTGTGGTAAGTTATTGAGAAGAGCTCTACTGACTACGAAAAGTAGGTGTTATGAGTAAATCACATGCAATATTTTCAATTCAAATGTGTGTGGAATTTAATGGTGCAGGGCCAGACCTACAGGTCATGCTCACTGTAGTGTGGTGCGAGTTTTATCTCGGAGGTTGGCAGATTTTGCACCAGACAGAATTGTATTAGGAAGATCCCTGTCTACTTGGCAGTAAAATATTTTTTCTTCTCAAGATGCCTCTATATTTTGCAGGGTGCTAATAGCAATAGAAAGCTCTCTGCTTCATAAATGGCCATTTGGAAAACCTAGAAGAGCTGTGGTGCAGAGCGCATCATTTCAACACGTGAAGAATTTTCCTTGATTTCTGAACATCTCTCTTCTTCACTGGGGTAGAACTGCCCATTGCTACCTCCTTCCTTGCTTTCACTGTATTGGGCCCATCCCAGGTTAGTAATGGCTGTTTTGTACACTGGGGCATTCGATAACCTGTGTGCCAGGAAAAAGAAAAACAAAACAGCTCTTTGTAGTGGACTCCAAAGGTTTCGGTTTCACATCCATGCTGAAGGGAATCAGAGCACCCGTATCTGCCTGTCCCAGCAAACAGAGGGAAGGGAGAACAGTGGATGGCAATTGTGCTGTTTGACATTTACCTTTTTATTTAGAAGTGCTGCATTTCAAGATGAGTAATTTGGAAAGTGCAGAAAACGGAGGGGTTTAGGATACAAGATTGAGAGCCAAAGGCAGGGGCTTAGCTCTCAGCTCTACCATGAGTCTCCAGGGCCTTGTCTAGATAAATACCATCGCTGTTCGGTGCTCCAGCTTCCCCGGTTGTAAAGCAAAGATAAGGATTGTCAGAGAATTAACTAATGTTTGTAAAAGGCTAGGATGGCAAGGAATGAAAAGGAATCATAAAAACAGAAGGAAGCCCAGCATTACTGTGGCTTTCACACTTAATTTCTAATACCACAGAGGTTTTTGCTTGTTGTTTAATACATGCACTGAACCAGGGAAGGAAGAGCTATCAGAAGAGATGTTTGCCTCCCTCTCGTAGGTGCCCTGCCTCCCCATGGCAGCTGAATAGGTCAGCTCTGAGTTGGTCAGGGAGCACTCCTAAGGGTTGTCACAGACCTTCCCCCAGCGGCTCACATGGCTGTGAAATCTCTGCTGGCTGCTCTGCAGTGGCAGCAAGCTAGATGCTACCTGCTCCTTACCAAAGGGCACTAACAGGGAGCAAACACTAAGAAGTATTTCATCAGAGAGCTCTGTTGTTAGCTACAGAGAGCTTTCTGGATTTATTTCCAAATTGATTTGCAGATCTTGAAGGGGATTGAAGGTCTGGAATGAATATATTGGCTCTATCTGTCATGAAGCTAACCTGGCAATAAATACTGCTTCATCAGGGCTGGTAGTCATTGAAGTCCTTTTAACTTTGTAATCCCTTTGTTTGTTTTTTTTTTTTTTCTTCTTCTTGAAGACAAAACCCCAGATGTGGCTATAGCGATGATGAACGCATCTTGAGCAATAGCCTGCATTATCACTGCTTCAAAGGGAGGATCATTAAAATCACATTAAGAGTTGGCAGAAGCCCATTAAAGGGCTGGGGACTCGCTGGACTTCCAGCTTCAACATTTCAGGCTTCTGCACTTTTCAAGTGCACAGGCTTTCAGTGCAGCACTGGGGGGTTGTTAGCGAGATTCCTTTTTATTTTAATTACTGTGGCAGGACATAAGCTGTACTTTATTTGCAGGTAAGGTTTAACAAAGTTTTGGGGGAGGCCAAGCAGTTTATGGCTGCTGCCAGTGAGAGCTGGATCCCTGTTTGGTGTCAGCTGTAGCCCAGCAGAAAGCCGTCTCGTGGCTCTTGCGTGAGACCTTCCTGTGCGGAGCTCTTTGGATCACACACAGCAGTGAGAACAAATATTAAGCCTGTGTAAGAAAACAGAAACAGCTACTGCTTCTGCCTCTGGCAGATACTGAAACTGAATGTGCAGACAGTGGCAAGGGTCTGAGAAGAGTGAAGTGGATAATTCCAGAACAGTTGTCTTACAGGAGCATAGAAATTCAAAGCAGAAATTCTTTGGTTTGGTTTGACAGAACACAGCCTACTGTGATTTTAGTGTCAGACCTTCTTAGAGGCACTGACAAAGCTGGCTAATGATTGGAAAGTATTTAACATATAGCATGGATGTTTTCGATGTCTTTCAACTCTTTAAAAATTAAACATGCTAATTGCAAGTAAATATGGCCAGGACAGATGTATAGGGCATGTGGTTCTGTAAATATAGGAGTGCAATAAGCTTAAAAATTTCAATGTGAGTGACTTCCCTTGAGGTCATTTAAAAGGTATTTGGTATTATTTTGGGATTATTTGGGGAGTTAGAGTGCATTAAACATTCTCCATATGAATAGCTGGGCAGCATTTCATTAAAAAAGCCTCCCAGATTTTTTTCAGTCACCTGTCTCTGGCAGGCTGTCTGTGGAAGCAGCATTTGTGCCTGCTCCTAACAATTCTTTAAAACTCTTTGTGACCTGGCCTCACTGATCAAAATGATGAAATGTAAACAAAGAAACAGCAGATGGCAACCGAGAGCTTGACTTCCAGTGCACACAGTGCAATAATAAAATGCTTATACAGGAAAATTGTGCAAGATAATGAAGTATTTCCATGTTTTTGGATTTGCAAATTAAGTATTTGTATATCAGCTAACAAAAACATTTTAAAGCCATGTTCCTGACAGCTTTTTTTTTTTTCTTTTTCTTTTTTTTTCTGGTCGTATTACTTGATCTAATAAAAGATGCTATCACTCCCTACAAGCCTTGCTTCATATAAATCTTGCGAACCTTTCCCAAACACCTGACCTCTAGCATTTCCTCTGACCTTTCTTCTGGTTTGGTCTACTAGGAAAAACTGAAAGAATAGGAAACCATCTAGAAAAACATTCTAAATGAGATTCTATTTTTTTTTTTCCAAGCCAAAAATAGGGCTCCCTTGTTTACTAGACAATAACCTATTATCTCAGTTTTGCACATCAGTAGATAGTTAATGGAGGGATATGAGCATCCAAAGACAGGCACTTCTATTGTTTTTTTTTGTAATCTAATGCAAGAATGCACAGTTGAATTTTGATTTTTAAGTATGTGAAGTTTTTTAAGCTCCACTAATGTCCCAAATTTTATTTCTCTCCTTTGCCTTACCTAGCATGCCACAGCCAAATTTGTTATTTCCAAATCAAAGGAAGCAGTTCCTTCTGTCTATTCAGATTTGCTTTTTGTAAGCTCTTTTAGTGCCTCTGGTCCTATCATCTGCGGAAAGGAATAATTTGTGCTGACATCATATAATTGCCCTGAAGAAAAAATATGTTGCATATCACCAAGTAAAGGAGAAATTTATCTATAATTTAGGACAACAGTAGGGTTTAATTCAAAGAGTCTTAGAGCATCTTGCATACTGACAGTTTCTACTGTCTTGGGATTCTGTTATGTGGGTATAATAAGATATGACTGAAAGGAAATCATTATGAGGACCTCAGTTTTGTAACTGTTTCTAAGACTTATTATCCTTTGTGGCAGCTGTGCTTTTGAGAACTCTGCAATCATTTGTTTTAACAAGGAAAAGACCCCCCACAAATGACTGACGTTCAGGGAGGTTCTGATAAGGAGCAACAGGCAAGGTTTGCCTCTCCGGTGGCAAGCCAGTGTGACAGCCTGCAGTGAGTCACTGGACTCTCGGTGGTTGTTCATAGCTCCCTAGCCTGCCAGGCCTGTGCTTGGGGCCCTGCCTTCAGCACAGCACTGCACTGCTGCAGAGTTTTGCAATGGCCTTGAGACATCCACTTACTCTTCATTTTCATGGTCCTCTGCACCTGGGCTGCTGCGCAGATGCTTGCGTCTCCCCAGAGGAAGGAAGCTGGAGCTGGATTTCGGTGTGAACCAGCTAGAGGTGGCACTGAGAGAACACACAACGTTCAGAGCCATAGTTCTAAACTCCAGACCTGCAGCACAGGGTGCTGTCTCTTTGGGGGGCTGCTGTCCTACAGCTGTGCTCTCTTCCTGTGCTACTCACTGCTAGAGGAATACCAGAAAGGCAGCTTTTGGCATTCCTTGTGTGGTATCCCTCTGTTCTAGGATATTTTTCAGGTAGTAAACTGTGGGATTTGGGGCGAGACATGCTTTTTGCTTTAATATTTTATGTTGTGTATCTGTTCCTTGCGTTTAGCACATTTCACATGCATGTCTGATCACTGGCTTTGCAGTGCTGTGTACAATAACAGCTTTTAAAAGTGCTGCAGAGTGATGGATGCTATGTGTAGTCTGGATTGCACAATAGCCATGTGTGTTTGGGAACAGGCCACCTCTTCCCTGCTGCCAGTGCAGGCTGAATAAGTAGCAGCGTGCTTTGACTAAGCTTTGCAGCTAAGCTTTTTCTGAAAAGCAGAGCCAGTTAAGCCCAGGGTGGCTGTTTCCAGGGCTCTTGTTGCAGAAGTCTTGCATCCACCTTTCATCATGCAGTTTAGAGCTAATGGTACCCATGTGCCTTGGCTGCGTTAGTCAACACCGCAGCTCTCCTTGTAAGGCTTTTCTTCTACTGGAGATGATGAGTCCCTGTTTAATACTAACACAGCACATTTGGGGCACACATTTGCTAGGCAGTTGAAGCACAACTGGTCCTCTTTTACAGATCGGGAGACTGAAAGTGAGAGACTGAAATTAAGGCAAATCATGTAGCTAATCAGTGACAAAATTGGGTTTAGTATCAGAATGTCGTTCTCAGTTCTCAAAAATTGTCACGTATCTGTGGTGCTTCCTTAGAGAGGGGGATGGATTTCTGTCAAATCCAAACCTTCCCAATCTTTGAGAGAAAAGCTTCCTTGACTTGTTCCTCAGTCCTAGCAGAGGACTGTGACTGGTTTCAGAAGGGTCTGCCGATAAATAAATGACAGGTTTGCTGTAAGATTCCATATGCTAATGCACAGCAGACGGAATGATCTATGTTCTTCATTCCTGCATGTGTTAATGGAGGCATGGGATTATTCACTTCATAAGAATTTTACAATTATGTATTTGTGTGACAACTGTAGATACGTAGACTCTAAAAGCAGAACACATTATCTGTGTTCTCCCTGCTATAGACCACAGGATACGTACCTCTCACATACAACTTAAGTTGATCTAGAACATAACGGCAAAACTTCTGCTTTTTCAATTAGACAATATCCATATCCTTAAATTGCAGAGTTCTGATGCTTAGTTATTTTGTTGAAATTTTGCACTTTATTTCTAGATTTCAGCCACTGTATATCATTATGTCCTTGTCAAAGATCCTCTCATATTCTTAAATATCCCCAACTAGATAAGTTTTAGATTCTTAGCCTTCTTCTGGATGAACAAAATAGCTTGTGTTTCTTGGTGTCTTGTTAATAAAGCAGGGTTCTTTTCCCAGACCGTAAGTCATTCTTGATGCTCTTTTTGCAGTTTGTCAGGGCACTCGGAGTTCTTGTGTCTGCAGTGTCAGGTAGAGATCTCACTACGTGCTTAATGGATTACTGCCACATTTTATTTGATTTTTCCTTGTTTGCAAAGGGTTGTCTTTGTTCTTTTAGTTATTGGCTCGTGGCACAGCCTTTGTGTCCTGGGATGTTGTCTTCAGCTAGCATAGGTCTAGTATAGATCATGATGCTTCATGGCATATAAGGCAATATATTGCCTCTGGTTTAAGAAATCAAGGCTTTGTTTGTGGAGATGATACATCTTTCACTAGATCATACATCTGATTTGGCAAGTAGTAGATCTAACTCACTGGGTCATTTATTTGTTTGATAAGTAGTGCATATAAGGTAATTAGTGAACTATCTTAGTTTCTTAATTGCATGCTTGATACATGATATGATTCTCCTGAATAATTAACGTGTGTGTGAGAGAGATTTATCTCTAGCTGTCTGTATGTCTGTCAAATTGTTTTTGTGGCATGTCTATCCCAATGCCTGGTTAAACACTACAGTTTCCCTGTTGTCACATAAAATACAGCAGCAGTCTCTCTGAATGTGAACATGAGTTAAATATAAACATACAATGTATTTTTTTCTCAGTGGAGATAGTGTATTTTTAGAATTCAACTGGAACATTACAATTTCTTGTATGTAACTGAGAGTCTCCAGAGACTACTGTGTCTTGGGTAGCTAAAAATCTATTTTGAGTGCTACCCAGTGCAGTCTACATTTTCATCTGCTCCTTGTTTGGGGAAGTGTGGAGCATGCCAGCATGCAGGAGAACAAAACCAATCCCATTTTTGCTAGACTAGAACCGCATCTGATTTCTTTGGTACAGTCCCATTTGAGGCTGTAGGAGAAATTGATTTACAGGGGTTGGCAAAAAAAACATATCAGGTGAGATCAAAGCTGAACTAATTTATTGAGCGTTTCTCATATGGAGTTTCTTTAAAAACAAATTTTCATCATTCCAAACAAAATGTTTTGGTTTTATATAGGCTGAGAACACTGCAGCTACTGAACTACAGATATTCTGGGGTGGAGTGCTTCCAGTCTCTGATTGCTCCTGCTTCGCTTTCCCAGAGCTATTTAAGTATTCATATCCCTCCATTTCTAATTCCTCTGCTTTGAATGACCACTTTCCAATACTAGGAGCAGGAGGCCTGCCTGGTTTCAAGCGTGTGCAGTCATTTGAAATTCAGAGTTAGCCTGGGTGTTTCTGCTTGCCCCTACCTTGTGCCATAAGGACATGCCCTGCCTTGTTATGATTTACAAGACTATTTGTTTCTGCTCAAGTATCCTTTTGTTAATGTTTCAGTTACTTCTAAGTGTAATTAATTTTTGTCAGATTGGAGCTACAAGAATTAAGAACTATCAGGGAGAGGTCGTTTTTCACCTGAAGACAGCTACTGAATGTGAGTGTCTGAGAACAAGGTGAATCCTTTGCCACTAGGGCTGGGTGGTTTGTCTGAAGGATCACATGGATCCTCTGAGCTCTCCTGGTGACCTGAGTTCCCTTAGTCCTTGCGCTTCTATAGAATTGGCTTGGGCTGCTGCCATTGAAACACAGAGCTAAAGCAGCCTTAGGAATGGGAGATGATGGGGGTTGGAAATCAAGGAGTTGAGAAACAGTTTGGTGGTTGGAGGAGAGTTGGACCAGATGATCCTGGAGGTGTTTTCCAACCTTCTGATTCTATGAAGGAGGAGAAACTTCCCAGAGCGATTGGAATGCGTGATTCCTCTATAACAGCTAGACATGTCAGGATGAAGAATTTAAAATGGCTTCAACATAAATGTTTAAAAAGAAAATGGAGCAAAAGACAGTTTAATCTAAATGTTCTCAACCATTCTATATACAGGAGTTTTAAGTATCCCCTGAAGAATACTTTTACGACAGCAAAGACATATATGCCATAGAAAATGGTACTGTTGATTTAACACTAGCTATTTTCTTCTTTTTTTGTTTACTTTTGGAGAGGGGAGAAAACAAATCTTCCTTAATTAGTGATCAGCTGCATTGAGTTTCTACAAATTTACTGATGGAGCAGGCAGGGGCTTTTGTAGCTTCCATTGACATGAGGGGAATGGGGAGAGGCTGTTCTGCTCTGCACAGCTGCACATTGCTTGATGGCAAATCCTCCTTCCAGAGGCTTATGGTGGTGGAGGGATAAAGCTCCCAGAGGCCATGCTGTAAGGCTGTACTGGGTGGGCTAAGGGAGGGTGTAAAGCAGATGAAAAAGCTTGGACAGTTTGAAAATTTGTAGTTATGAAAACCATTCATGCATTTTTTTTCCTGTTGAAAGTCAGTTTTGAAATTTGCAGAACTGTGAAAGTAGATATTTTCTTTTTCTCATTTAAAAAACAAATATGTTTTGGAACAATGCAGATACCTTTTGCAAAACTTCCCATTTTGCTGACGAGGTTATGTTCTGTTAGAAAAGTGACCGCTGTTTTTGAACAAGCGTAATTAATTGTCTGTGCAGAAATGCTACCCAGTGCTAATCCTTTCTGTACATGCATCTGGTCCAAGGATGTCATAAACTGGATTTGCTTCTGCTTTGTGTATGAATGGGTAAAAAAGTGAGGAGCTTAGGGTTTTAAAATCAGGAGAGACTTCCTCTCACTTCTAGATTAAAACTGACTCTTCTCTGGGCTGAAGTAGCAGAGTACAAGTGAAATGGCTACTACAAAGAATCAGGAGCAAAATGGCATAGGGTTTTCATTCTGCTTGTTTTTGAACTTGCTTTTATTTTTCCTGTTCTGAATAATTCGTATTTTGGAGAGAGGAAGCAGAAGTGTGATATATGTTAAAGATTCATTATTACCTGCTAACTTATATGTGGAAATAGCAGAGATGCCAAAAGCTTTGCCTCCAGCAATGTCAAGACAAGCTAGCCTTGATAAAGTGTATCCTTCTAAGGTGCAAAAAATTCTTTTAAATGTATCCCTTAGGTTTTGATGAATCCTTGGGGTAATGTGGGAAACATAACAACTCACTTTTCATATACAAAATTTATAATTCATTTATAATCAAACTGTATTTTGTCTCCCTGACAGCATGCCAGGATCAGAAAGGCTGTAGAGTGGCTGGCATGAAAGAGTAGGATTAAAAGGATACAAATGTCTGTCTTGGAAAGGAAGTTGGCTTTTGAAGCCAACAGAATTTCCCTCTGCTCTCAAAGCCTAATTGCAGGCTTTGTTAGGTGGAGCCAAGAAGGAGACAGGGAGATGCTGTTCATCAGTGTGCAGAAACTTTAAAGAGGGGGTTCCAAAACACTCATGTTATGTGTAACAGGTCTCTGCTTACAAAGGAATTATTCCAGCCTTTATATGACTAAGTGGGTTTCTTCATAAAACAATTTTGGAGGAAAGTGGTGACAAGTAAGCCCAGAGCATTAGCATGTGATGTAGTAGCTTACTTTGATTTTCCCATCCCTCACACCTCCCACATTCTATATTTCTCTCCGTCTGACTGAAGTCAGTTGCTGTGTGGTAGGTGGGGAGAAGTGTCACATTGCCAGCTCCCCCAAGTCCTGTCTCCACCAGCTTGTACTCGGAGGACTCTGATATCCTACCTCCCACTACCCATCCCGTGTTTGTATGAATCCCTTTGCTGGGGACGTCACCAAAGCTGCAGAAATAGAACTGATCTGAGCTCACACCCCATCAGCATGAAATGCTGTTTCCTGTTAAACTGAGAGCAGTGCTGATTGTACGCAAGTCATACTCTGCAGAGCGCAGATGAATACATCAGGCCATCCGTTTTGTCCTGACAGTCATGTAGAGTCTGTGTAGGGCAGCAAGGTGGTGAGCTGGCAGGGAGGTGCAGATCCCACAATGTCTTCTCCACCCGTTTTGCTTTGTCAGGCAGTTATGTTCTTCACATTGAGGTTTATGTTGGCTTCATTGCTGTCTTGTAAATCATCTTTAGGATGTTCCGTATCACCTTACTACATGCACTTGCAAAATATTTCAATTAAGGCAGATTAGTGTTTTACTAATATGATTTGGATATAGGCTGTTTTCAAGAAGCAGCAATGAGAGGGAGAATCTCAAAGCACTTGGTCCAGGCTCATGTTTGGAAAGGTTATACCTGAAACTTCCCTCTGTGTTGTGGTTAGCATAAAAGATAGCTTCGAACTAACTAGCCAGTGCAATACAAATAATAGAAATATTCTGACATGTTGCTAATTTAAATGAGTCTTTGGTCAGTGCTGGAATCAATGCGCTGCTTTCAAGTACAGCTGAGGGGCTGTCTGTGCATGTAGTCAGTATTTGTGCAGTATTGTTTCCCCAGAAAGCCCTTAGTTGATAAAGGAAGCTTCATTATTTTGAGTCTTCAAACTGTATGACAAAATTAAGGTGAGGCTCAGTAGCATCCTGACAGCCTGCTCTGCACTGGCAGCTGCTTCAACCACCTTGTAGCTACTTAGCCACGAGGAATAGTTTGTAAGATGGGGGTCAGAACAAGATGTACAGAGGTTTGGGAGGTCGTGCTAGTCAGCACTGCACTGCCTATAGGTCAGACAGGTGTCTTAAGGAGTCACATTGCACAAAACTGTAGGTAGTCAGCTTGTGAAGATGTAAGAAGGACACGTTTATAGGTAAGGGCTGTTAGTCCAAAGCTAAATACCAGAATGATTGGGGTACCTTTGTGTGCATGCCTGCAGGAAGAATGGGAGAATCCTTTGCAGTTTGCCTGGCACCATTTCAAAGCACCTGAAAATCATCACAGTACTTTGTATAAGGGTACTCTTTGAAATTATTTGCTTGAGGTCATACAAAGAGTCAAGATAACTTGATACTATATCCAAGGCCAGGCCCCATAGTACATGCTTCCTTTATATAGAGTAAGCCATGCTATTCTGCTTCGAGTTAATGTGCAACTACATTCAATTTTAAGTGGTGCTGTATTCTAAGGAGTTGCTACCGCCAATAAATAAATAATCAAAAAAAAAACCAAAACACAACATTCCACAGAAACTCGGATTTGTAGTTGCATCCTTTCTTGTGGCTGGGGTTATTCAAGGAGAATTGCTTATAGTTATGAATAAATCGGGGTCGAAAACTTCAGGACTGTCTGGAAATGGTGTCTAATTCACAAGGCTGTGTTTTGTATAGGTTTCCTGATGCTTTTAATTTAAGGTGAGCATATTGGCATTTCTCTACGCTGCTGGTTGCTGTTGCTGCAAACGTACTGGTGTGTTTAGAAGCCTAGCCCTTCTGGAGAGCTAGGCTTCAATAAGCTCTGAAGTTCAAAAGTTACTGGGGGCAAAGTAGACAGGAATGTAACATGCAGAAGTCTTGTTTCCTTGACAAGCAAGGCTGGGAACATAAAGCATGAAGTCACTACCCATCTAAGTTGAGGAACTGGGCTTCCCTTCTTTGTAGTGACCCTGTTTTTATTTGCTTTCCACTCAGACGGTGTGGTTTTTATTAGGCCGTTGCTTATACTGAATCTTCTTTCCCCAGTCCTTCCTCTCCCTCTCATTTAAATCTCTCAGCGCTGGCTTACCCCAATATCTTTGTGAATTAACTTTCCTCAGGATCTCCTTCACTGTTCAATTTACAGGAATATCCTTTCCTTCTCTCCCATCTTCTCTATCTTTATTCTTTGCACCTTCTTTCTCCTCCCTTGCTTTTACACACTTCCTCCTCTTCTGCTTCACACTTCAGCTGTTTTCTTCTTCCCATTTTATCACACTGGTGGGGGACCAGCAAATTGGAAATGCACAAAGTTTCTTCACGGGTGGCTCTTGCTATGTTTGCTACTAGCCAGCTGGAGAAGGAAATGCTGGAAAGCCAGATTCAGTCCATTTTCATCGAACTCCATGTTACAGTTTTCCTTTTTCCCTCGCCCCTGTGCCAGCTGGTTCTTTTCTGCTTACTTTATCTCAGAGCAGCATTGATGCTGATTTTGTGCACTTAATGGCTAGACAAGAGACCCAGGGTTGGTGTTGGTAGCTAAGCCTGATCAGATATTATGTTCTCTGAATGCAGCAGAAGTGCAGAGTAGGACTGGAAGAGGGCATAGAGGCTTGTGAACCAACAGCTAAGGAACCGTAGGTTTGGCACGTGAATAGGGGTGGACTTAGCACCTGTGTGGTCTTTATTATGCCACATGGTGTCAAGATGGCACCTTTGGCCTAATGCTCCCATTGTGTGTCTGTGTATTGGAAGTCAGCTTCCAGAAGTTGCTAACCTGTAAAACAAGATGCCAAGAGCAAGGTAATGGGGAGAGAAAGCTGGTGAGTCTGCCTAGAGCTGGCTTAAGCTGTCCTGAAGAGTACTGAGCAGGTGCAAATCCACTGGTGGTCCTGAACAGGATGAAGACTAGATTTCAGTGTTTCTGGATATCAGCGATTTGCTCCCCCTCAGAGGTCAGTTATATTTTCTCTGCCCAAGTGCAAGGGAAATTGGAGTCAGCAACCAGAAGCAGAACCTAAAAGCTTGCTTAGGCCAAAGAATAGAAAGTATCCTGCGTATCATATGTGTGAAGGTAGGAACCCTAGAATTTCGTCCTTCTATTTTCAGTTCTTTTCTGCAAACACGTACAAAACTCAATCCAATGCCCACAGAAGTCTCTAACGAAGTGTGAGCTTGGTACCCAGTGCCTCATCATTGCAAATTCCTCATCCCCAGCTAAAAAAAAACAGCCCTGTTCAGCTGCTTACAGCCCAGAAATACTATGAGTATTTTTCCATGGCGCTCTGTAGAAGGAGCAAGCTATTAAACTGGCGTGCTGAAAAAGCAACAGAAGCCCAGAGCCACATAGCAGGTGCACAGCATAGCACACCAAAGCAGTGAGCCTTTGGCCCCTCCTCACGGAGAGGACAAGCCATTCCCTGCCATTCTCCAGGGGTACGTGGGCACGGAGCCCTCATTACCGATGCAAAACCAGACTTTGTGTAAGGAGATGAAAGTTTACCCTGGCAGTGCCTTTGCTGAGCATCTCCTGTTAAAACATGATGCTGGGTCATCACAGCTAAGAAGTAACTTCTTACTGTTGACTAATACACTGCTATGAACTGACCTATTTGTGGGACTGAGCTCAACTTAAACAAATGTCTGTCAAACTCGGGCACTAACCTGCGTACAGTTTTCCTATGTCAAGGTTGCCTTGATCAGGAGAAGTGAAAAATGTATGCTGTAAGTCTGGCCATGAGGTACGAGAATTTCTGGCTGCTGACGCTCTGTTGCAGACATTATGGCTTTAAACAATATGAAAGTCAGCTAGTTTTTATTTTTCCTTTTATCACTGTTCAGAAAACAATTTGGCTCCATCATTCTGATGAATGCCGCATAGCAGTTGATTGCTTTTGCAAGGCAAAAGACAAATAGCCCAGCTCCTGAGATATGGCTTGAGGACCAGCTATGTATTCTGCTCAAAAGATTGCTGTCCCTCGACAGCTCGCAGAGGACACAGCCGGTTCCTGGCACTTGCATTGCAACAGACTCCTTATAGCATGTGCTTCTGAGGAGGTCATGTCATCCTGCTCCCGTTTGGCTCTTAGTTGTCTATTTTAATTAGAAGATTTCTTTAATCCTGAAGCAATTAAAAAAATCAAATTAATCTACTGCTATAAAGGATGATTACCTGCTGGTTGTTTATTGCTAATAGTTTACTTACTAAGTCATTTAAATAACAGGAAGGTGGGAACAGCCAGGTGATATGTCATATGTTAATAGGGATGCAATAGGTGCACGCAGGTAAGCACACATCAGTAAAGGTCTCGATCTGTTACAGTCTCAGTCATTTCAGGAGGGGAAATCTGTCTTAGTGCAGTGGTTTACACTCCAGCATGCGTAGCGGTCTTATCCCAAACAAAAAGGCAGGATCGGGTAACTGAATTGATCTTATATGCTCTTAAGAGTGAGTTGGAGAGATTTTTTTTTACTAAAAAATCGTGTCATGCTGCTCTTTTCTCACCTCACAGAGGGAGCAGACAAGCAAGTTCTCTGCTTTGCATACCGTTGGTTTTGTTCCTGCTGTGATCAGGAAAGGAAAGATTGTGCACTGCACTGCTGGTGTTTCCTTAAAGTCTCCTGTTGCTCTACAGGGGGAAAAAAATAGGGAAGAAAAACCACCAACAAAAATTGAGTGGAAAATACTTTCTGTCAGTGCTGCTTTTAAGTTTGCAAGAGAGGGTGATTACTTCTCTCCTTGGGATTTCCGGAACAGCACTAGAGCTCACACTCAACTTCACGACCTCTGAATGATAACTAGATGCAATCATTTTGGCAGATACTTACTGATTTCAGATTTAGGAAACCTGGGAAAGGAGGGAGCTTTACTCTGCTCCTTTGTGCTGTGCTTGAAAGGCTTGCATAGCTGCGTGTAGGCACTGTGTTTCTGCTCTGATTTCCTTCAAAGTATGCAGCAGCAGCATTTAGCGTTGTAAATCCCAGGCTGTCTCCTTTGGATGCAGACCTGCCTAAGAAATCTGAACAAGGCTGTCATTTGGTTTGTCTAGGTTACTATAAAGGAAGTTTTGAAGCCAGTCTTGCTGGGCTCCTCATCTCATGCTGCCTTTACTTTGGGAGACTGATAGACGTGTATAATAAGATAAATATTTTGGCACGTACAGCAGCCAGTGAGGTCATTCTTGGGGAGCAAAGAAGAGCACGTGGTAGTGTTGTATATGTAGGAAGGTGATAAGACTGGGCAAGTCCTCTTTGTTCTTGAACAGCTTTTGGCAAGGGTTTGGTAAACATGAACTGTAGCTGAAAACCAAACCATCCCTCCCCTGAGAGCTGGGGTCAATTAATTTCTGTTCTTCCTTTGTTCCATTGGGATGGAGTCAGGGAATGCCCAAAGCTTGTCCCTTCTCTGTTTCTGCTGTCAACTGGAACAGACTTCTCAAGTCATCTCTGTGCTATGCTGTGGTTAGAATTATCCCTGAAACAATGTTACTGAGGTCAATTAAAAGATGAGCCTGGATTTCGGGAAATTCATTTTCTGCCCAGCCTGTAGTAATTTATTTCCCTTGCCTTCATCCATGACTTCACTCCAAAACAGCGTGGTGAAGTTGGGAGTATTCCGGGACGCTGAATTTGTGTAGCAGATGCTTTGGAAGATGCACAGTGTTGGATTGTTTGTTTTCTGTAACCAGTGTGTACACTAAGTACTAGGCTAAATCCTTTCAGATTAGATAAGTGAGAGGAAGAGCGACTGTTTCTAGAGGGTATTTTCTTTCCATGGCCCTGATTTTTGTGTGCTTACTATTTTGCACTTGGCTGGAATCTGCATGTTTGGCACATTTGATCTTTTCAATCTATTACAATTGCAAAGATTTGAAGTAGCATCCAAAAAAAGTGCTGATCCCTTCAGGATGGCACTCAGCAGTCAGCACAGCACTTTGTCACCACTCTGCTTGCCAGCGTGCTGCGTGCTATTTATATCTCTGCACATGCACAGACTGTGGGAGCCTTGATGCGCAAATAAAAGGAACAAAAATCAATATGTTTCTGACATTGGAAAGATAATGGTGGTTTGTGCGTTTGGTGCTAGGGTTAGCTCTCCAGTGTGTAGTGAGCAAAGATGCTTCTAGTGCTTTGGAGCAGTAAAAAAGTATTAATATTTAAACATATATGCCTTTTCCATTCCACTTTCCTGAAAGGCATGCAATTATATATCCGGCTATCCCAGAGGCCTTTAAGAAAATGGACACACGCAGAGTGTTATGGTGACCTCCTTATTAAAAACTTCTTTGTCTTTTGCTCTGTCCTGGCATTGCTGGTAGAACTGTCCGACTCTCGTTGTAAAAATTCTGATGTGGAAGAATTGACATGAAGAAAAATAATAAATACTGAATAATGCCAGCTCTCGGGTTCTTCACCTCTTTGCCAGAGCTCCCCACATCTGGGTTGGAAAGTTTTTCTGTGTAGCAAATGCAGAATAAAAGTAAAAGGGTTTTGAAGGTACATTCTCATGCTTTTTAGGGGCTCTTTACGTGCTCTGATCATGGAATCATTTAAGAAGTCACTTCTGCTTTCACGATGCTTAGGACTTAGAGGACATTAAATGAAAAGCCAGTGGGTAATGGAAATAGTGAAATTTACTCAGTTTACAAATACGTTTAGGTAGTGTGATGCTGTCTTTTTATTTTTTAAAGATGAAGGGCAAGTGTTGCATGAAATAGAGAGGGTCTCATCTCTGAAACAGTGTGCACTCCAGGCTGTAGATGTCATTGCAGCCCATTAATAACAGTATAGAATAGTTACTAAAAAGTCTGCTCATGGACAACAAATACTTTTTATTTATAGTGATATGCAGCTGGTACTCTCACACAATGGAGAGCACTTTCCATATAGTATAAATCTTACTCCCCTTGCTTCATAAATACAGAAACTGATGAAGAAATGCAAGTGACTTGCCCCAAACTCTCTGTAATGTGTCAATTCCAGTAGTTCACAGATGAATGGCCAATAACTGGGCCTTAGCAGTAAGCACCCTAGTTTTGTGTGGAATGAGATGAAAGTGCACAGAGGAGATCAAGGAACTGGAAGAATTTCTCTGTCAGCTCCCAAGGCAGAGCAGGGAAGGTACGGTGGGTGCAGGAGATGACTCATTTTGCCTGCGGAAGCTGGGAATGGTTACAGTGCCTCCAAGGGCAACGGCTGAAGGGAGTATGCTTAATCTTGGTCTTAAAAACACAGAAATCACCATGAAAATTTGTCTTCAGGTGCTTTCTGCCATGCAGGGAGAGTGATTTCTCAGTAGCACCAGTAGGACTTTAAGCACTGTGTTTCTGTTTAGTTGCAGGGGGCCCTGGATACCCATCTTGGCCTTCTGTCTCTTTGAAATCCTTTCTAGTGGACTGTTGTCTCCTGGTGCTAGGCAGTGAGGAGCAGGGGCACTGCTTTGGGCTCTCCTTGTCCAGATAGACATTCTCAGGGGGATGCTGTCACTGCTTTGCTGCCACTTCATGCCAGCGGAGTCCTGCCACATCCATGTAGTCACTCTGTGGCTGTATTGCAAGGATGCAGTGTCTGGGAGGGAATGCTCAGCAAACGCTGCTTCCTCTGCTGCTGTACCTATGCAACATAATTAATTTGGTTCATTCTGAATCAAATTCATCGCTCTTTACCCAGTAATTGATTATTCTTCGTGCATCAGCAGGTCTTGTAAAACTTGTCCTTAATCCCAAAGTTTAAAATGCCAGGGTTCCAGATGTGGAAAAGACAAACACATCCAGACACCTCTTGCTGTTCTCACAGTGTTGAAGGTGTTCTCTCTGAACCAGCATCGGTCCCACTTGTGTGCATCTTTGTCCTCCAGATACACTCTGCAAACAGCAATCCAAGTGCTCTCAACAAGTTCAGGGGCCGGGGGGGAGCAGTCATGGTGCTGTGAGGCATTTGGGCAGAGCTGGGTGTGGGCTCCCTGTGACTGTCAAGCCCAATGGGTGCTGTGAGAAACAGTGGTGGCTGCTCAGTAGCTTCTGCTATGACATCTCAACTGTGTGCAGGGATTTAAAAAAAAGAATTACATATTCAATTTTATCTTCATTAACTATAATTCCCCCCGCTCAAAAAAAAAATATATAGGCAGGAAAAGGTGACTAGTAATTAACACAGGGAGTAAGAACAATCATGCTGGAGCAACTAAAGGTGCTTACTCAAATACCTGATCTATGCTGGAGTCGGTAATACATAAGATGCTTAGGGAAGGATATAAGAAATAGAGCAGCACTCATATGCAGGTATATCAGAGAGGTACAACATAATCATTCCAAACATCTCCCTTTTTACAGCCTTTGAGCATCAAACTAACATTTTTATTGACCCATTAGACATTATTCCATGTTATTTTCTTGAGGGACTATGGGTGATTTAGTCTATTGCTAAGTGCACACATATGTAGTTGGTGGTGTTTTACCCTTGTGTGCATTACTATTACATTGAATTTGAATACCCAGTGATTTAGTATTGTGGGATCTTTCTGAAATTCCTTGCAGTTGCATTTAGATTTAATTTTCCAAAATAACTGTATTTATACCAAACCAGTCAAGCAACTTTCTTATTCAAGTCACTCAGTTATGGGACTGCAAGGAAATTTAGCTTTGAGAGAGACATCTTGATTGCATGTGTGCTTTGAATATAAACATGGATTTTTAGGCTGACGCTATTCTGCTAATGATAGTATAGCTTTGCCTTTTTTTTTTTTTTTTTCAGATTTAAATGTCTAAGGACTAAGGCTAAGGTCCAGAATTAACAAATACATAATTTGATTACAGCTGTGGAGAATTGGTGAGATAACCTCCTGTGTTTACTATCAAATTTTACATGCATACATAGGGACAATGCAATGTACTTAAACTCCCAGTTTCTGTTTTTGTTAGTTAATACAGTTCTTGCATTTATAGAAGAATGCATATTTTCTATGGAGACCACAGGAAATACTGAAAGCTCATTTATTTTAGGTATTTTAGTGAAAAAGTGTAGTCTTGCTTTTTACATTGAGAACTTTAGATGGCTATAATTCAGTATTCAAAGGTGTAATCTAAAAATTATGTAAGATCACAGCAGTAAGTAGGGAGTTGGTAATAGCTAATAATATGGTTGCTCTGTATTTGTTTCTACTGTAAAACTGATCTGAAAAAAAGCAGTACTGAGAGAACAACCAAAAATGAACCTCACAGGGCAAGCTTGGTGACTGAAAGTAGTTTTTAGTCTGGTATGAGTTTGAAAGAAGAGAAAAGGCTTACTTAAATTTGACAAGCAAAGTTTTCTCTCTGTAAAGATCCAGTAAAATAAGAATAATAAAGTATCAAAAATATAAATTTTCTTATGAACTGGTGGCACAAATAGTTTCATTATGTACAAGAATTGGATGAAAAAGGTAAATTCTTTGGATGACGAATTTCTTGAATGGACAATTTATCATGGTAAGAGCCATCCATCAAGCCAGTCTTTTCATGTGAAAAATCACTGAAGACATCTTACCTCTTACCCCAAGCACTCCAGAGTTTGTCTGAAATAGAGCACTTATTGCTGTGCCATGATGAAGCCTGTTTAATGCTTAATAAGTCATGTTGAGAAAAACCTGCTTTGTAGTTTTCTTCCTCCCCAGAGGCAGCTGCATTTGAGGAGTGTGTGCCTACTGTGGGGCTGCCCATAGCTATTTTTAACGAACAGCAACTATACGTTTCTCTAATCAGAGGCTTCACTCTGTTGCGCATATATTCATTATGACCACAAGTGTGGTTTTACCAAGGAAGCTTCCAGATTCTTCTAGAATGTTTGGAAACTTCTTAAAACCAGACTTAGCTAAGCTGATGCTTTCCTTTTATAAATTCATCTATGACCCTGGTCCTTTCCTGCCTCCATCTCAGAATTCAGAGAAGTACGTGGCTAGTACTCATGGACGTGCGCGCTGCACTGGAGCTTCCCTCCTGTTGTTTCTCAACACAGCCACTGTGCTTCGGTGCTGTGCAGCTCTGTGGCAGAAAATGTTGCCTGGTTGTGGGCTGGGCAGAACCAGGAAGGCTTTCTTGAGACCATCTAGTTCTTGCTTGATGTGGGGACAAACCATTTCCCAGGATATGAAGTTAGTTTGCTAAGTTACTGTCTCCGCTTCATCCTTTTGAATTACTTCATTTGAAAGTCAGTGGCTATTTAATAGAAATTTAATGTCTCTTTATCAGTACTTCTCCTGAGGAAAGTAATTTGAGGGGAACAGAGGGAAGGATTTTTGACATCACTAATTCACCATTAGCTACCAATTACATTTATGGATATCAGTATGATACACAGAAATAATGCAGAATGACTTAATTCTCTGCTTCTTAATGCTGACCTGCTATGCTTTCTGGTGAGCCCACATAAAAGCACTTTAAAGAAGAGGCAGATACTAACCAGTTCTACTTACAGTTCTACTTATTTGTCTGTCTGTCTGTCTATTTACTACCTTTTGAATGTTTTACCTTATGAAGCAGGACTTGATTTTGCCTCCCAGCTCTGGTGCCAGTCCCAGTGACTGCCTGCCCAGAGGCCTTTTGAGCCCCATATGGAAGCAGGTGTGGTTCTCAGGCGGTTTTGAGGATGGTGTCTTCGCCAGAGAAGGCAGGGGATAACGGAGCCACGGAGACCTTGTTATTGTTTGTCCACAGGGGCTCACCTGAACTGTGCTCTGCTCTTGCGTGTGCAGTACTGCAAGCAATTAAGCTTGCTTGGATGGAGAAAGACACAATTTAGTAGTCAGCATAAGTAACAGAAGCATTAAATTATTGCTGTGACAAGATACTGACCATGGTTTATCTTCATAGCTAAGTTGCAGTCAGATTCGAGTCAGCAGACTCACGGGATTGGTGTGCAGTGGCAGTGCACTAAGTTGCAGGAGATAAAGCAGTTGTGGCCCTCTGCTCTGTTTCTCCCTGTGCCAGAGAGCTGAATGGGCCACAAATGAGCACCTGACAGGCTGCAATCTTTTAGATGGAGTGTAAATTGAGCCAAAATTAAATGTTGTTTACCAGGCTGAAGAAGGCAATGGTTTGGGAGTGGGCTTGTGTGCTGGTCCCTGGGGGGAGTGGCAGTCCCCTGGGCTGAGCAGGCAGCTGGGAGGGGAAGTTCATGGGGAGCGACAGTTTAGTCCACCATGTGTTGCCGTCATTTCATGTTGCAGGCCAGGAAGCATCAATAGGAAAAGAAGAGATTTCTTATGTATGGACCTGGATTTGGTTTCTTATCTGAGAATAAAGAAGTGTTTCTACCCTTCTACAGAAAAGAGTTAAAGGTTTTCTGCTGGCTATATTGCAAGAACATGCAATTCCTGTGTATAGTACAGTGATTCACTTAATTGTTATGTTTTCCCGGGTGTGAAAAAAGGAAATTACAATATCAGAAAAGATCAGACCCCCCCTGATTTCTTAACACGTGCTAAGAAACAGTGAGAAATGCAGTGATGTTGTTTGAGTTACTGCTCTGAGTAACAGTCATTTGCCCATCAGCTTTTCATGCAACTGCTTGTCTGCTAGTTTGTACAAGTCAGTTGCAGTTACTTTGTAAAAGGATGCTACTTACCTGAGACATGTGGAATGGAGAACTTAAGGTAATTACAGGTAATTCAGTGGTTCCCTTATCCTGATATCTTTATTCTTTCGCAGCTAATTGGTTTTAGGTTTTAATATTTTTTCGTTATATCACATCTGTGTAAAAAAGCCATGCAAGCAGTAGAGGAAATAAATAGGCCCCAAAAAAGGGAAACCTTGGGAGGACAAAACAATGTGTAATATGTGAACAAAGGTTAATTTTAACATCAGCAAATAGAAATTTTTCTGGTATATTTGGAAGAAGTTGGTTTTATGATGAAAGACTACTTTTAATTCAGAAATTGCTTATAAGGTCTTTGGTTTAATCTGGACATACGAGCAGCAGAAGGAAGATTATGCAGTGAGTAATATCCTCTCAGGGCTGTTTGAACCGAGTCTCAGCCTGGAAGTCAGGAAACCTGTTGTAGTCCTGGCTCTGGTCTGCAGCATGACTTGGGGCACTGCACCTCAACCCCATCAGCTTTCATTTCCTCTCTGACCTTGGGTATATTTTGTCTATTTGGGATGCAGATACACTGTAAGTCAGATTCTCTCTGAAGTACTTGTGCAATGCAGTCATGATCTCTGCTACTGAAATAATCTGTCATTAAATCTGCCTGGGTGAGGGGCCTTTCTGAGACTTTTTCTAATTTAGGAGCCATTTAAGATAAGCAGATCCTTCCTCCTCCCCCCAGTGCCAGTGATTTTTAATTGGAGCTGAATTTTCAATGCAATCAGAGGAATATTTTAATTTGCTTTGCACTTTTGTCTCTTCCTCATGGTACATTAGCATTGCTGGAATAAGTAATCTTCAAACAAGTTCCCCAGTCAGGAGCTTGGAGCACGTGCCTTGGCCCTGCCATGATGATGTTAACATCACATAACGCCCGTGCTTTGCAGAGGCTGTGGTTCTGAGCTTTCAGGTGCTGAGTTCCTTGAACCTGACTAAGTCAGGCAGTAGCTGTATGGGATTTCCTTGTGTTTGTTTGTCCTCCTTCTGATGACTTCAGAATTACTGTTACCCAGTCAGATCCTAAAGGGATGGTAAAAAATGTGACATTGTCAGTCATCGTGGGAAGATGAGCATCAGTGTGCTGGGTTTCATCTTGGGCTGTCAGAGGGGAAAAGGACTTGCTAATGAACAGTGAAGGGAGAGGCAAATAGGGTGCACTCTTCCTTCTTAAAGTAGGTCAGTCCTCATTAGGTAGTGTTTTCCTATGTCAGTGTAGCTGATAAATCCACACTTTTCTGAATATAAATGGACTTGTGTTACATCTGTGGATGTGAGAACCATTACTGGGTTGCATGTTTTAATTTGTGCTAATGCTTGCTCAGCTCCTGTGCAGCATGCTGAGTGTTAACTCTTTGGAGAAGTTTGACTTGCCTTTGACTTAGTCTCAAGCAGCACAATCCTCATTAGGCTCTGCAACAAATGTGCAAATTGTGCTACGAGTGTTTCAAGTAGCATTTTCATGCTTATGCGTCTAGCTCTTGGCTGCTAATCAACATGCAGAAGTGGTCTAATGTGTAGACAGGGTCAGGAAACTTTACTAGGATTTCTTGCAAAGAGCAAATTGCAGCACTGAGCTTCATTTCGCTGAATGGGCTTTCAAACGCCGGTTCAGCTTTAATGCGAACCCTTCAGACCTGCAGTTGCACCTGCCCCTGAGAGGCAGACTGCTGCATGCTGATTTAGCTGGTGTAGGCTGCTTGAGTGACCCCCTGGAGTCATCCAGAGGAGTAAAATGTCAGTAACACTTTCAAGCTAGCAGCAATAGAGCAATGGCATTTAATGGTTCTCTTCATCTGTATGTGTCTGGAGTGTTTTTGTTGTTGTTTGTTTTGGTATTGGTGTCAGTAACATCATTAATTCATCTGTTAGCTTTCCCGGTGAAGTTCTCTATTTCTCTGTAGCTGGGAATTTCTTAGGGGGGAGCTTCAGACTGGTGCTACGAGAATGGAAAAAGCCCTCAAGAAAACAAATACTCATACATACAGGCATCTATATTTATTATATATATTTGTATGCATAAAGTAAGTGGAGAAAGTGATTTAAACAAAAGCTTCTCCTAGGGAATATGCAGCAGGTACTTTCTCAGGCTGGTGCTTTTATATGCTACAAATGGAATTCCGCTCAAGAATACAGGAAAATGTAGGTTAATTTTGACTGAAAGGAGTTAATACCTATTTAATATGCTGGATGATTTAGGAAAAGAAAAGTCTGTTAAAGCATGTGTTGCATTTAAGATCACTGATTTACATACTGAATATTTCTTGTAATACTAGAGTGAATTGATGTAGTTACTCAACTGCTGGGTCCCCAGAAATTAAGAACTAGTAGATTTTAGCCCCTCTTACTTGGATTTTAGTCAGGGATTAGGAGAAGAAAATAAACTTTCCATATTTTTTCAGTTCTTACTTAATTTTGTGGCTTTTAGTGAAACAGAATGAGAAGAAAGTAAATTCTTATCCACCTGTGTAAGAGATGGCATTTGTGCAGATATGTTTATACTGAGCTTCTGAATGTGTTCAGTCAGCAGCCTCCATCACTTCAGCAGTCTGAATCAGTTCAAAATTTTGTAGAAAGTGTGCATTTATTTTGCATTTAATTCTAACTCTTTTAAAGAAGGCATAGTGCTATGAATCTTTGATGTATGATGCCTTTCAAATTACATTTGAAATACTACTTTCAAAAAACATAGAGAAAAATTAAAACTTTGTATTTTCCTGAGTAACATCAAGATACCTTTTTGTAGCATCCTTCATTTGAATTCCATTCCAGTATGCTTTATTTAATGAATAGTTTAAACTGAGGTGCAGTAGATGGTATTATACATGTAGGGAGAACTTGAAAAACTTAAAGACAGGGGCCCTGTACTACAATACCACAGGGTCTGTTCAGCTGTGACTAAGCCAGAAGCTCTTGACTGAATATTGAGTGTAATCCTTGTTGTGCAGTGACCTCTACAGTTAAAGGGATGATAAAGGCTGCTTTTAGCTTGTCTGCTGGTCCCTGACTGGCATCTGCAGTTGCAACTCATGTCAAAAGCAATCTGTGTAACTACTGTAGAAAGACCCGAGGGGTTTCAAATAAAGTTAAACTTGTAACAACCTGTCCCCATTTTGTTACTGAATGAAAATCATGGGCTGGCTTACATGTGCTACTGACATCAGCATTGTAAAAATACCACGGATTATCCATTCTTGGTTAAAACTTGACAGAGGAAACTTCCTAAAAATTTACAGTAATGACAAACTTCTGTATGTGCAGTGTAGGATTTCATTTAGGCACAGTTCTTCCAGAAGTTTAGCAATGGGTTGTTTTAATTTTACTTCACTTTTACATTTTCCTAGTTATTATTGAATTTTGTCTTTTATGGCTTCCTTCATTTCCACTGCAAAGATTCGAGGTTGTGTCTTCTGGTGGGAATTAGTGCTGATGCTAGCAGAGGTTCGTCAAAAATACCACAGTAAATTGATTTATTTTTTTTTAGTGTCTACAGGTGACTGCTGCAGTGACTCTTTTGTCAAGTATATTATGATAGAATCTCAGGAATAGATTAAAATCAGGGCCCTGTTGCACTGCTGTGCACTCAGGGACATCATCTCTGTTCCAAAGAACACCCATTCGTACTGTCCCACATGGGTCATGTCCATGAAATGGTGGAGGGAAGAGTATCCTGCTCTGCCTGCAAGCTAGGCATGGGACACCTTGTCCAGCTAATGCAGGAATTCTGATGCAAATACCATTTTGAATCAAGAGCTGGTGAACTGCTGTCCTAACCTCATTGTTGTCTTCTCTCTCAAATATCAAATTTGAAATTCCCCAGCATTACGAGGTTGTTGTAAATGAAGCCAGTGAGGACTCCAACAAGATTTTCAAAGGGTTTAATAGAAGGTCTAGCATCTCTGAGCAAGGTGTGAGGCTGCAGGCGAGTGTGGTCATAGAGTTCCTGGCTGTAGCAAAGAATTTTAAGGAATGTTAGTGGCAGCCACAGCACTGATAGTATGGCTTTTTCTGTGCCTTCAAGCAGCTCTGTGTTCCCATGGTCCCCTCTGTCAATAGGTTTTGTGATGCTAGACCTCTGATGTTCAAATAGGTGTTGACTAAAACCTGCTTTTTGTTTTTTCCTTTCCTGTTATTTCATCCATGATGCATGGTGCTAGCAGTATCTTTCCACACTTGACCACACCTAGAAAAGGCAGACAGGTTTCTCACAATTCAGATAAAGTTACACATTGGAATATGACAAAATGCAGGCTGGGCTTGCAGAAATCCTAACAGTGCTGCCTTAGGTATATAGCACAGTATGGTGTAGGGTTCTGTGCTGTGTCTGCTTGCACCTGTCTCAGGCTGATATTCTACATCTGTAGATGATGTTCTGACCCTGGTGTTCATCAGATAACCTTTGCTGTGAGCAGCTGTTCCCTAACATCTTCCAAATCCCTTTAGAACAAAGCCTGGAAGTCTGGAAACTGAGAGGCAAATGACACTTAGAATGGCACTCCCAGTGTTTTGTGTTTCTCTTTTAATGATTAAGAAAATCTTGATCTGCTGTTAGTCTGTAAGTTAGCACTGAGAGAGAAATCAACCTCCCTGTGAGACATTCCTTCATCAATTAAATATGAGATCTCATTTTGCAGATTAAGTATCTTATAGCGTGTGACATGGAGCATGCTATGGGTGGTGTTGAATTCATTGACAGTACAGAATGCCGGGTGGACTCTCCCAGAAATCCAGCTAATGCTAGATTGCTTCCCCAATAGTAGGCTTGTAAGTCTCCTGATAACTAGATTGATAGGATGATACAAGGTGAGCTTGTTTGTTGTCCTTCCAAAACCAGAAGCAATTACTGTTTCAACACACACACTCTTTTTTTTTGTCTCCAGCAAATCTTTGTTAAAAACATTTTGTGCAAAATGAAAGAGAATTAGCAAAAGCGTAAATCAAAGGTGCTAGCTGACATGCATCAAATGTTATTTACTGCAGGGATCCAAGGGTGCTTACTGCATCTTAGTTTCAGATCCCTCATTTTTTCATTCCCTTATCTAATTGTGAAAACATTTTTTACCAAGCAAATATAGCAAGCAAGCAAGAAGAGGGTCTGGTGAACCAAATACGTGATATAGTCAAGGGCTCAATTATGCATCAGTGGATTCAATTTATAGAGCAGAGAGCATCAGTCTTGGACTAAGTCTCCCACACAGAGCATTAAAGCATGTGCTGACAGAATGAATTAAATAGAGTGCTAGCCAGAAGTCACTAGTTCCAAAAGGTAATTTGATTCAGTCCTACAGAAATTAGACTCCTGAGGTAGACTATTTACATCTTTTGTTTGAAATAACTCAAAGTGTAGGACAAAAAAAAAAAAACACACAAAAAAACAAAAAACAAAAACCATATTTATTACTGTCTGCTTGTTCTTAGGTAGAAACCTTTCATCTCAGACTATGATAAATTTTTCCCAGCTGTATTCTGATACAAGTGAGCAATTTGTGTGAGACTAGCTGTAAAATGGTGGTGATACACCATGCATATAGGAATTGAGAGCATTGAAAACCATCTTATCTGCTTCTCTTATTTATAGGACCAAGAAAATCTTATTTGTGAAAAAGTGAGTGCCTCCCTGTGCTCTTGATGCAACATGTGCAGAGACTTCTTTAATGCACAGACAGCTGCAAGAGAGGAAATAAGCCTTGAGGATCCAGAATGAGGCCAGTTGCATTCCTGTTTGCTCTTGTGTGCCAGTAAAAGCTTTTAGCTGACTGTGGTCTGTTGCTAGCAAGCTAATAGACCTTAACCTTTGTTGTTGCAGGCAACCCAGTCTGGCCTCTCAAGTACTCCTACGTGGGTTTGTATGTTTGAACTGGTCAGGTTTCTCTAACTTTGCTTCCTGTTGGAAGGAGGATTATTTTTCAGAACTACCTGACAGATCTGGAGACTTTTGTTTTTCTATGGGAGTAGCCTTTTATAGCACCAAACAGGCAAAATTAGACTTCTTTTTAGTTAAAATGTATGATACAGAGGAGCAGAGAGTTGCAATCGAGCAGTCTCAAGTGCTTAGGTTTGTCTGAGGCATTTAAGCTCCATCTCAAGTGCTGGATGATGAAACATTGCTCTGCTGCCAAAGGAAGGAAAACAATACACATTTATGTCTGGTGTGTTCTGCTAGGAAGGCTGCTATCAGTTCCTATTAGCTGACTTAAGAGGTGAGCAGACGCAGCGTTGTGGTGAAGGACTTGGTTTTGTGGCCTTCCACAAGCCTCACCCTCCCATGCTTTAAAGAGTTGGGGGTTGTTTAGAGCTGCTCCAAAATGCTATACCTCATCTTTTTCTCTCTACTCTGTTCCACTGATGATTTACCAGCTCCACCAGAGGTTGCTGGACGCTGGAAAAGTGTGGTAAGCCTGTACTTCTCTGCAAGCTGAGCAGTCTGGCCCACGAGGGTTAGGCTGACTGCAGTGAGCTTTGCAGTGTGTTTTGCAGATATTTTTCACTCGATTGCTAGCATGGCCCCAGGCTGCTGCAGCTCACACCACTGACTCTTTCACTTGTGTTCCCAATTTTCTGTGCGTGAAGGTCCCAATCTATCACAGGCAGCCTTTCCACCGGCTGTTAATTCTCCCTGACTGGCTGATTGACTGGGCTCCTGTGCTGCATCCTTTAATAGGATTACCAGAAATGCAAGAACCTGGTGACTGGGGGGAAGGGAAGCGATAGCCAATTTGTCAGGATTGGTACAGGGAGTGAGTTCACCTCCTCTGAGGTATCAGAAATTGCATTTGACTCGTGGCAGCCTTAATGGCCCATTGTCATTTTGACTGACAGCCCTACAGCACAGTATGATGGAGGTGCTGTAAATCAATCGAGGACACAGTGACAGGCGTGTGTGCCTAGGGGCTGTCACCAGGGTGTACATCCTGGCTGCAGACAGCAAGTGGGGCCCGAGGCGGTGCTCGAGTCCAGCCCTGCCAGTGCTTCCACACTCTCTGCATCCATCTGAGGGAGACTGGAGGCTGTGCTGTGGACTCTGTGGACTGAAATGCTTGGCTGCCTGCACAGGATAGATGTGTCATGCCTGGTGCACTCAGTGCTGTGAGAACACACCAAAAATTAGCCTGAACAAAGAAGGAAAAGGTGGTGTTCATGGTAAGTTTGGGAACGGCTGGAGGTTAAAAAATCACCCAGGGTAAACAGTGGAACTATTTTTCTTAGAAATCTTCTTCCTTGGGTTAGAACAAAACTAAAAAATATTTCTTTTCACACTCTTGGCAAGATCTCACAAAAATCTGTATCTCTGTGTTTGTAGCCCAGCAGAGGAGGGGTTTGCATGTCAGTGGATACATGAGACAAATCCGGAAATTTCACAAATAAAGTTGGTGATGGACTTTCTGTTGTGAACCTAGAGAAGGTAAAAAGTGGGAAGATTGTCTCCGGGTAGGAAATATGTGAAGAAATTATAAAGTGAGGATGCTGCAAACCAAATGTTCTTGAGATTTTGAGGTGAATGATAGTTCTTCCTACTACTTGAGACTTCTACAAGTTTGTTCCCAGTACTTCAGGTATTCAAAATATCCCAACGTTGCCACTTTCTTTTTCTAGTATAGTTCACTGTAGTTCTCTGTCAAGACAAGAATTTCTTTAGTCTGTTCCTTAACTGCTGAGTTGGATTGATTTGTTTTTCTGTGCTTGAGTCAATCTTGTTTAATGAAGTGATTGAGGGTTTTGTATTGCCTGAATATAATTTGGGTGTGGTGCACAGGTCACATAAAACACTTCCCTGTGGCAAACACGTGGTGGTTTTGTCCTTTTGGTAACACCAGCATTAAGACCAAAGGCCAAAGACTAAAGCAGAAAGGATTGCTTACACCCCAAGAGAGATCTGTCTGTGTTGGAGGAACAAAGGAAGATTTTGGGGAACCATTTTTGTTGCCTTTTGTTAGGAATTTTGTGCACACTCCTCTTTTTCTCACAGAATCATTCAGCAGATTCAATTTATTTTATTCTTCTTTTTTTTTTTTTTTTTTTTTTCCTGATGAACGGGGAGATCATTTCTTTCTCACCCTCTACTCTCAAAGCGAGGTGTTCTCTCAAGTTAGCATTACTTTGTTTTGCACCTTGAGGACTTGTCACCATCAGCTTCTATATCAGCAAGGCTGCTCTAATCCTTTCCATCTGCTGATTTTGTGAAAACAGTTGTGTGATCCCTGTGCTGTAACTTGCTGCAGTTCCAAAGGCAGTAGTACCTGTGAGATTTCCGATAGACACAAGAACAGAACTGTTTTCGTATCAGTCATTTCATGCAACACCACGTGCAAATCCCAGCGTGCATGAAGTCTGCAGAAACTGTGTATCCTCACATAGATCATGAAAAGTGCTCATGAGGATCAGAAGTGCAATTTTAAAATATAGGCATGTACAACTTCCTGAGTTATCCTTTGCCTCTCTCAGTATTGGAAATGAAAAATAGATCCTTCTCAAAACAGTGCTTCTAGTCCTCTCTGAAAGCATAGGTTTTTGTACCAGTAGAGCAAAGTTAGTGTATCAGTGGAAAAAATGTAGGCTTATGTTTTTACAAATATATTCGTATGACAAAACGATAGTCATATAATTCATAATTAATCTGATTAAAATAGAATCAGGTTTCCTTTTATCAAATTTTCTTCCTGTGCAGAAATAACTCTTTCTGATTTAATACACACACAACATTGAGGCCTGGGGATAGATGTCTATCTTAGCATTACCAAGAGCACTGAAATGCCCCAAATTCTGTGTGTGACTGGGGCTAGGGCTCCATTTTGAGTGGTTTCTTCTCTCTTTAATAGCAGTGTAGCTAACCAGGAAGTTCTTCCTTGGATTCCCACTGCCTCTCTTTTTCCTCTCAGGTTTGTAAGCAAAAGACCACGTGTGTTTTGTTTTTAAAGCTAATTTGCTGGAGTACTAGTAAGCCAGAAGACTTTCATCTCTTACCATGCACAGCTTTCACAGGAACATTATTCTCTTCACTTACAGACAGCCAGAGAAGGCTGGACTTGGAAAAAAACACTCCAGATATAACTGAGAGTTGAACAGGGGTGCTGAAACTGACCTTCATTAATATTTTTATTAGGGGAAGGAGACCATGCAAAAGTTCACAGAGTTTCAGATCAAACCAAGGTTTAAATGGTTTCCTTTTCTATGAGGGCTGAAGAACAGTAAAGATGAGAGAAAAGCCCTATTCGTAGGGAGGCAGCTAAGTTTAATTTGCTGTCTGCGGATACATGCATAGAGCTGAACAGGTTTGAAAGGTACCAAACAACAAGGGGCTACCACAGTTCTTCAGGTATTTACAATGCATCTGCAGGTTGTTTGGGGTGATTCAATTCCCTTTACACATTGATTTGTCACAACTGTGTTTGAGGGGTAGGAGAATTCACAGGGGCAATCCTAACGTTAGAAGATAAAAATAGAGTGGTCCTTCCAAGGTCCATCTGCGTACCTCAGAAGGATAGGCACAAGTCCAAGCCAAGCATGGAAAACTGTGTGTGAGATTTAGAGAGCATCTACAGCTCGTGCCTGTGCTGTGAACCGGACCTAGAGACCTAAGAGGTGAGAGTAAGTACCCCATCGGGCAGCATGCATCTCTCTTGCAAGCCCAGCAGTGTCTGCAGTGCAGCAGTTGTATGAAACAAGCTGGTGGGTAAGGGTGCTGGGAATGCCAGGAGCTTGGCAGAGCTGCTCCAGTATGTCTGTACTCAGGAGCAGGACTGTAACTGCTGTGTAGATGCTCTGAATAAGCAACTGCACAACCTCTGCCATTTGACCAGCATTGCTTTCCACTAATCTATAGTTAATTTACTATTAAATTCACGTTGGTTTTAAGGCCTAATTTCCCTGCCAAGAAAGACAATCTGAGGAACCTCCTTTCAGAACAGCCAGAAACACAGACATTTTAAGAAAAATGCAACTAGAAAGGCCTGTACTTAACCAGGTGTCTCACAACAGTGCCAGTCTTGAAAAGGATCAAATCTTGTTCTCTAAACCATTTCTGTGCCTAGAAATGTTTTTGTTTGTTTTGTTTTGGTTTGTTTTTTTTGGTGTCTTGGATTTTTGTTTGCTTGGGCCCTTATGGTCCAGAACAGTGAGTCTAATTTCCACACACACATACAATAAACAGACAAAAGGAAATGGTAGCCCTGCGTTTGCCTTCTACTTGTTTATGGAGGGCAAAGCAACCAGAAGTCTGGGTGTAATGCCCTGACTGTGTGCTGCATATTGCAGAGCTGACTGTGGTACGTCTGCGTATGCAAGGCTTGCGAATTTTGCGTCTGCAGAGCTTCTGCTAATGCTCTAATCTAATAGCATTTTATGAATTTCTGTTTGCCTTGGTGGCCTTATAAAACATATGTTAACTGTATAAGGAGACTTTAAAAGGGTTTTTATGTACGGCTTATAAAGTATCTCCATGGACTAGTAGGAAAACAGTTTTTGCCTTGCAAATCAAGGCGGCCTGTACCAAGCTGAAGTTTAATTGCTCTTAGAGCTGTCAGAGTGATTTCTCAGTGTCTGATTTATGGCAGTGAATTGTACTTTATGTTGCTCTTTGGCTGTATGCCTTTTTTTTTGTTAATTTTATTTTCATGGCAGTCTTGGAGCTTTCCTGAAATGGAAGGAGCATTATACTGAGAAATGAATTTGTGTGTTTTACTTCTTTTTTGGGAAAAAATGTCCTGAACAACTGTTTACTCTTTCAAATAATGGAGCCTTGTGAGATAACTCAAAAATTCTCCGCTGTCATGAAAACAGAGCAACAGTGAAGAAATTCAAAGTAAAATAAAAGCATAGTAAAGCGAGGTTGCTGGTTGTGACATGTGCTAATAACATCTTGTGCGATTTGGAGCAATTTCTCATGAGTTCCCAAGTCATGTTTATAAATCCATCCCCTGAGAAGAACAGCGCTCAGGTCTGTGACTTCCATGAGCCATCTAAACTCAGTGTCCACTTCTGTATGCATTCTGCTTGATCCTGAGGGAATGCTGGAAGAGCTTAGCTCAGTGTATGGCGGGCCCTAGGAAGCTTCTCTAGCACACTTGGCAAAGAAATGAGCAGCAGCCAAAAACCACTGAGTGCCCTGGCTGGGCCAGGAGTGACTGGAATGGTTCCTGCTGGCTTGCCTAATGGAAATAGTTTTCAGGCAAACTGTGCTCTCCCTGTCACTGGTTTAAATCCAGAAGAACTTCACTCAGATGGGAGGAGAGCGGCAGAGACTGAAGTTAGCCTCATGGATTGACTCTGGAACAACTCATTCTTTCCTGGCAAGACGAAACCCCAAGGCATGGTAACTGCCCACAGGCTGCTTCCCTGCCTGTGCACTGCCCCACAGCCGGTGTGTTTGCAGCCACAGCTCGTGCTCTGCTTATTGTCCTGCTGGCTGCTGCAACTTTTGCCTCATCTACGCTTTCCTGGATCACCTTTCTGATCTTGGTTCACACCAGGTAAATCCTGGCTGTAAATACAAGGGAACTGTTCTGTGTGTTAAGAAATGGGTTGGGTGCTTTTAAGACCTGTTAGTCCAAGAGCAACAAGTCCTGTATGGGAGATGGGGGTTCTGGGAGACCTTCAGTGCATTAAATATATAATGTAGAAAATAAATACAAATATATTTACAGTGTTCACAGTGCCATCAGCCATAAAAAAAAATATGCAGAGGAAAGTTAATAGTAAAAGGATAAATACCTGTAGCCTTAGTATTTGTGTTTCTTTTAGCTTTTCATCTGTAGTGCAGCATGGAAACTGGACAGGGGTTGTGAATGGTGTTACTTTTTCTTGTGTGTGTCATGCCATGTTTTCTGTGATCCTTCCAAGTTTTCTGCTACATTTCCATTGACTTCACTGAAGTTGTTCCTGACCCTCCCCACTTGAGGGGGTGGGGTGAGCGTGGTGAGAACAGAAGTACTTCAGTAAGGTCAGTGGATTTTCTGAGATTGAGGACAGAACAACACAGCCAAAACTCCGCCCTGATATAATGACATTTACCTGCTGCTTTCTGTAACTGTGGTATCAGCAGGCAAAAAGAGTCATTGCTCTCCTTTCTAGCATGCAGACTCAGTCCTGAGTAAGTTTTGCTTTTTCCTGAGTTACCCAGAGGCAGCCACTATATCCTGGGTCTCCATAGCTGGTTACAGAAATGATGATGTCACAGAATCACCTAGGTTGGTGATTCTAGACGCCTCTGAGATCACTTAGTCCAACCTCTGACCTAACGCTAACAGTCCCCACTAAACCATATCCCTAAGCTCTACATCTAAACGTCTTCTAAAGACCTCCAGGGATGGTGACTCCACCACTTCCCCGGGCAGCCCATTCCAATGCCTCACAACCCTCTCAGTAAAGAAGTTCTTCCTAACATCCAACCTAAACCTCCCCTGGCGCAACTTTAGCCCATTCCCCCTCATCCTGTCACCAGGCACGTGGGAGAACAGGCCAACCCCCACCTCACTACAGCCTCCTTTAAGGTATCTGTAGAGAGCAATAAGGTCACCCCTGAGCCTCCTCTTCTCCAGGCTGAACAAGCCCAGCTCCTTCAGCCGCTCCTCGTAGAACTTGTTCTCCAGGCCCCTCACCAGCTTCGTCGCCCTTCTCTTGACTCACTCAAGCACCTCAATGTCCTGCTTTTCACTTCCCCATATCCTGCTAGTTTGTATTCTTTCCTGATTTATATTGCTGGCATCTTCCCTACCTCTCTTCCAAATAGTCCAATAGAAGTTAAAGAAAAGTTTTCCATTCTTACGTTTTTATTTAGCAGTTCCAGCTACTTTACAATAGAGCACTTGTGTATCAAAAATAAACAGGCAGGAGTATGAGCAATAAATGGCAATGCTCATTAATGCTATATGTTTTCCTGCCATGTGAATTCTTTTTCTCCTAATTATTTTTCCTTCTTCAGAGCCAATTAGTTTAATGTGGTAACAGGAATTTACAATAGGGCTGCCAAGCCATATGTCTAGAAATCTCCATGGATTCCCAGCATGACTTTTTGTTACGCACTGAGACATGACAGATGCGTGACTCTGAAAATATTACTTAAACATGGCCTATTTTTTGTAGCTTTGCACAAGACTCAGTTTAAAAAAAAAATAAAACGCGTAAGGTTACCGATAACAGTACATATTTTGGGAGTGTCTGCACTTGCCTTCTCATCCCTTGGTCCTGCAAAGATTCCTGTATATGCTGGGGTTCAGGTGCAGACAGGTCTTCTGAATTTGCCTGGACTATTCACAGAGATAAAGGTGAGCCTGAGAGTAAATCATGCAGGAAGGACTGGTACCTGAGCAGAGCACAGGGCTACAGAAACTGCAGCTGTCTGTCCAGGATGGGGTTCTTGAGTGTAGGGCGCTTCACAGAAAAGTGTGAAACATCTGTGATGCTCCTGGTTTCCCAGTGCTGTCAGTGAGGTCATGCTGTATTGACAGAGATTTTTCCTAACCTCCTCCTGGCCTGGATTCTAGTAACCAGTATCTGCTATCGAGGACTGCAAAAGAAGTACCCCTCTCTTTGTAGATGGCTAGACTTGTGATACTGATGGACGTTATTATTTTGGCTGTGCTGCACTGTCAGCATTTACCATACTACAGATTTTTGTATGTATTGTGATCAAGATGTGCAGTGCCAGCTGAAAGTGTTGGCAGCTAGATGGGGGAACATTTGTGATTTTGGGCACTTGGGAGATGTACGTGATGATTTGGGATTGGGTTTGAGCACTCCAGCTGACCATCTCAGTAAAATATTCAGCTGTGACGTACGTGTTTTGCAGTTTTACCCTTTCCATTTTCATTAGAATGTTTTTTACTTGTTGAAATGAAATGGTGACTGTTCAGGCGGCTCAATACTCATGTCTGAAGCCATCTGGGCAGTCTAGAAGATAGCAGTGGATGTGGTGGCTCAGGGATTCATGGTAAGGACTACACTTGAGTAACCTTGACATCCAGGAAGTGCACTACTTAGCAGTCCACGTGAACCATACAGTCATGCACAGAGTTTGGGAGGTGCTGGGCAGGTGATCTTTAAGGATCACAACACACCTCTGGCCTGGATGGTGGCTGGAGTAACACTGCAGCACACTGTGGCACAGCTGCATTGTGTAAAGACACAAATTGCTTTGTGTAGTGTAGAATGGAAGGCTACAAGTCTGACCCAGACTTAAGTGGTTTGATTTCTTGTTATAGCTGTTTCGGTGGTTGTATGCTGCCCTTTTTATGTAAATACCTGTTTTCCTTCCAAATAATTGTAAGGGATTTCTGGACAAGCACCAGTGCAGCAAGTTATTCAAGTCTGTGATATATTTGAAACATCTGTTTGGATGCTTACGTGAAGCTGAACTCACCCTTATCATATTACTTTATAAGCATCTATGTTATATAGCAATTCTTTCCAGGAGCAGTGTAGAAGAACAAATGTTAGTCCTGAAACAATCATTCAAGCTTCAGTTGTATTTTCTATTTATGTATCTGCTACATATGTTTCATCTGAAAGCACAGCATTTTCTTAGCAACGACCATGATGAAGCCCTTTCAGATGCTTTCTGATGTTCCTTATCTTTACTGATGGTGCTGTATCTGGGCATAATGTGTTTGGGTTTTTTTGTTTGTTTGTTTGGTTGGTTGGTTGTTTTTTTTATCTGAGCATTTGTTGTTCCAAAAGAAATCTGGCTATCCATAATCAGTGGAGTGAACGTAGCTTTTACAGTCACTGCTTTGTGTTCATCACCTCTATCCCTTCTTAGAATGTCTAATAATAGCGTGCCCAATTCTGCTGTATTTGAGGCCAGTGGAGGGTCCTGTTGCATTAATTGGAATCTGGAGTAAGATCAAAGAGAGATGACAATTAGGCTTGTTGTGAGGGCTGTGCATCCAATCCTGCCCTCAGCAGTGGCAGTATCCAGGCCTAAGTGTGAGTTTGGTTGTTAAAAAAAGGTGCAGTCCACAATGCAACAGACAGAGTGCTGTGTCTTACCATTGTATTAAAGGCTACTGACACTGAAGAGGAGAGTGTATTAGTTCAAGGATTAGTCTGAGGATGAAGGCTAGGCAAAAGGAGAACTACAATGAGCATCAGGAAAAATAATCTTGCTTCTGCAGTCCAGCGGAACAGAGAGGAAGTGGAAGCGCTATTGATGGGGTTATTTCAAAAAGGGTAAGAAAAACATCTCATCAAGAACAATCTTTGGCTGGTTAAATTACCCAAATGTTATTTGCCTTTTCAAATTGATGTAATTTTATCTCATGATTTTGTTGGGCATCTGAAGGATTAATCCCACACACACACACACACACACACACACACACACACACATGCAGATCTTCTACTGATGTCACTGGGAGATACTAAAGGTGCGTAGGGGAATCATTAAGACGTCAGTTCATAGGAGAAAGTAAAACTGATTAGGTATGAGCATCCTATAGAGCCTGCCAGCTCATCAGTGCACTACCAGTGTCATCTGTCTCTGTAGTGTTTTGGGCTAGTCTGCAGGGTCACCTAATCCTATAGGACGGCAAAGGATGGCAAAGGATTACAGCCCTCCTGCCAGTTCTTGGAATAAGGTACTCAAAGCAGGAAGGAAAGTTACAGTCCCCTTTGCAGTGGGATAGCTCAAGCAGAGAGCACTAGGGAGCTCCTGTATCAAAAGGGCAGAAAAGGAGTGGCAGAATAGGAAGGAAAGAGGAAGGAAACTAGCTCCAACCGTACCAAATTGCACTGTGACACCAGGATGTACCTTCATGGCAGCTGTGTGGAACAGCAAATGAGGGTAATAAAAACACACAGGGGAGTTTTCCTTTTGCATTATGATGCAGTGTATGTCATTCTGCTTCTGCAGTATCAGTTAAGTGATGATTCCCAGAAGAAACAGTTGATGATTGACAAAATGCCTTTGTCCAACAGGACCACGTCCTTCCCAAGAGCATTGTCACTGATTGCAGTGGGTACAGGGTTGATCTCGTGTGATGTCAACACCATTTAAATGAACTGTAAGCAGGCTGGATGTGTCAGCAAAATACACTGTCACTAAGCTCCAGTAATAACTGAGTCTGCTGCAACATCACAGTCCAGGTGTAAGTAGTGCCAATAGAAATACAGTAGCTACAACTTTTATTAAAATGTCTACTTTCTGTTAAAACTGTTTCTAACTCAATATTTTAACTGAGGACTGTGGAAATATTACGGGTTTGCAAGTGTAGTTAGTTAATGTAGACCATCACAAGCACTGGATTGAAATACGGGAGTTTCACCACATTTTCTGTGCAGACAGCTTTGATAGTATATAGGCATTTTCCTCTGCAAGGTGACAAAAGTTATGGTCAGACTGCAGTGAAAGCATTAACTGTGCCGTTAAACTGCAGATATTTCTTACCTGGATTATGAACTGTAGCAGAATTCATTTTCCATGCCATCCAGTTTTGCTGAAGATGTGATACGTGAATTGCTGTTCATTTGTCAGGGCTGATAATATTCGGCTTGTCTAGACTTCCCTGAATTATACTTAAAACCAACCAAACCAACCAAACAGTTTTGTGCATGAGTGTTGAAGGTATCTTCATTCTGGTGAACAGTTGACATAAGACTGAAGATTCGTAGATGCTTATTGCCTACAGTTATTTGTGGTGGAGGGTGGTGCTGTGCGTTCTGGTACTACTGAGGCACTGCCCATGCAATGGTGGGAGCAGTCCATGCCTCTGAATCCCCTAGAGGGGAGAGCAGAAACTCACGCTCACGTGGAGGATGGGACTGGCCCAAGAGGAGGTGACAGATCTGTCGGAGGTCAGTGCCCTACCATTAGCAACTCCCAGGTCTCCTGGCTGCCTCTCCAGTGCCCCTCAGCTAGAGCAGAGGGCATCCCCATCTTCCTTTGGCACACACTGCTTCAGGAACTCTGTCCTGCGTCATCCTAGGGGAAGGGGGCAAGTAAGCCACGCACCGTGCAGGCTGCCCAGAGTGCCTCTGGCGCTTTCAACATTCTGTCTCCCCTGACACACTGAAAAGATAAAATGTTGTCTGTAAATTGCATAATGTTACCTAGTATCTGGAGGAAAAGTCTGCACACCCACCCATGTTAGGACCTGGTACAAATGGCTGTCCACTTTTGGAGGCGCACTGAATTTTGGATACATGCTTAGAATGACACATCTGTTTAGAAGGTATGTTGAATTAGGGTCTAAATTTTTAGGTGGTCCGGGGGTATTGTGAATGTCATGTTTCAGAGCATCCTTTCATACTGGTGCTTTGCGTTGCCTGCTATGAGCTCTGCTTCTTAGTGCTTTGAAGCAGTTCTGTGGTGTGCTCCTGTCCATCTGGACTTGAATGTCTTGACACAGGTAGTTCACATCCAATCACACGTTCAGCTCACACAAATACAATCTGCTTTACTGAGGTGTTACCATCTACTACAACATAGACACTTAACAGGTAATGCTTCCACACGCTGAAAGTCACGAGCAGCGAAAGCACTGGGCTGTCTTGTTGGTAGGCTTTGCACATATGTTTCAACTATGGTCTTCAATTCCTTACGTTATTTTGAAAAACTGTAGAAGTTGTTAAACTGTCCTGTTTTCATTTGGACTTCAACTTCTGCGAAGATGAGGTGAAGAGGAATGATGATGCCCCTTGTTGTAATTTCATACTGAGATCATCAGTGGGTTTCTGCTGCATTGCACTGAAGTTGTTTTTCCTTTGTAATCTTATAATAATGGGATCCTAATGACTTCTCTACTAGACATTCGGGATGCAAATTGACAGCTTTTCAGCTCTATGATATTTTTCCTTAGAAGGAGCAACTTAATGGAATCATCAAGAGGGTTTCAAAAAGTTCTTTCTCACTTGTTTTGCTTTGGCAATGTGGTCTCTGTGTGCTTGCATTTACATCATGAGATCACTGAGATGGTACTAGGAAATTAGATTTAGTGCCATTTTGAGAAGGGGGGGGAAAGAAAGTAAATCAGTGTATTTGAGAGGTGGTGTAATCTGTGGAATAGTGCTCTAATCCTCAGTGGAAATCCAAATGGAATTATGGGCGCTCATGAAGTTTCAAGATTATAAACTTAATGATGATGGAGTTTCATTTTATTTTATCTTCTATGCTTTGTGGTTACAGCTACAGGGTTGCAAGCAAGCATTAAAATTCAATGAAAGAGATTTTCCCACAAGGAAGATATGTATCTGATAGTGATCAGTCATGCAGAAATTACACTAGCTTTTTTTTTTTAGGGTGAATAAGGTTAATGGGTTGAAAGTAAGTATAGACAGAAGAACTGTTAGAAAAATTACAGTATTATGGGCTGCTAAAAGTGGCTAGGGCAAGTGTGGGAGCATATCAGCTTTAGAATACCTGTGCCATTCTGTTTATGACTAGTATAAGTGTAGCTAAAGATGATGTTTCTCTGGCATGTATAGGGCCAGGTGCTCCAGTATACTATGAGATAGACGAAATCTTTTCTCCAGTTTCTGCTTTCTCTGATTAATCACTTCTGTGAAGAACTCCCACAGCAATTAACTGGTTGATCACTTTACAATTTCCATTGAAATTCCCTCTAGTCATTTGTGTGTGTATGTTGTGTATTTGACCTTCCTGGGAGTCCAGTGCTTGCTTCTGTACAGTTTGTTACTTTCTCTCTTCCACTTATATCTATATATCAGCTTTGGCTTCCAACGACTAAGAAAAGCAACTGCCAATGCTTTCTGGTTTTGGAAGTCTATTCAGGTGGAAAATAAACTGTGCTTTTACTTCCTGTCATTTGACTATCCCACAGTTACAAGGATTTCCAGAAAAAAATTTTCTTCTATTTCTTCTCTCTGTGCTGCAGACGAAAGAGGTGTGACTTTTCTCTTGGCTCACCTCTTTCTATTTATATTTTGTGTTTAAAACCCATAGGAGAATTGCTAGCACTTCTTTCCGATTCCAGCAATTTTGGTCCAAGACCTTGAGGTGTGCTGCACGCTGGCTAGTAGATAATCTCAAGTTTGCTCGTTAAATGCAAATCTCTCAGGCTGTTGACTCTTCAAGTCATAGAGTTAAAACTTCTCTTTCCTTGGCAGAAGATCACGGACTGTTCTTTATGGTTTGTTATCTATCTGCTATGGTGTTGCAAAGAGTTGCCTTTGCATGTTCACTACCACTTCTACCTTAGCAAGGTCCCCTGCTTCCAAATGCTGCTATGCTCATATAGCCAAACTCCAGATTCTTATGTAGCTTTTACTCTGACTCCTGTATGGGACCTGGTAAGAAGATAACGGCTGCTATAAGAGGCTGAGCAGGGGCTTTTGAGCTTGGATGTTGTCAAGTGACTTACTGTGTGAGTATCACTCCTGGCCATCTCTGTGAGGGGCTCCACAAACTTTCTTGATATTGCTTTGGCAATGTACTTCCCTTCTTCCCTGAGGTTTCCTGCCTCGCAGTCTGCATTCCTGTGGTCCTTACGTCTGCCTTTTCTTTCCATCACAGTCTGCCAGTGTGTCCTTACAGCGCTAAGTGATAGCACCTTTAACCTCTGAGGCAGCATGATGTCTTCAAATGTCTGCCCTTCCTTTCTGATTTAAGTTGCCAAGAAGGTGCACAGCTGATAGGCACTTAGGTAGTCAAACTACACCAGGTCGTTCCCCGAGGTTAATTCCCCCTTGTTTCTGGCCAGAAGCCACGTACCACCATTACAAGCAGGAATAGTTCTTGCTTTGCTTTTCCTCGGGGACTTTTCAGCAAGCGGGTCTTGGAGACTGTAGAAGGCTTTGTGTACAAACACAATTTTGTACCTTCTTGCTTTTATGGTTGGGACATAATTCTTTGCTTGGTGTCATTTTGGTGAAGTTGTTCCTCCTTTTGTGTCTGCTGTTACTTGAATGAACTGCCCTAGAGGGTTGGTAAGAGAATGGATGTATTCCTTTTGGTGTTTTTTCCAGGCAGTACTTCGAAGAGGTAAGAAACCTCTGTTGTCCTGGTGTTGTTTTTTGTTTGTTTGTTTGTTTGTTTGTTTGTTTTTATGTTATCACAGTCAACACTGGGAGAGATGTTGATGCATGGTAGGGGTTACAGCTAGCTTCTGCCCTTGTGCCTAGGTATCTGTCATATCAGGGTGCTTCTGTCTCAGACCCTTGGAGCAGGATGTTTCCAGGGAAATGCCTTGGGCCCAGGATCTTCTAAAGCCACTCTCTGGACACAGACACAAAACTATGGCTGCAGGTGGAAAGAAAAAATAGAACATGGTTTATTCAAGAGGGTGGCTGGGCATTTCAACCAGTCTTTCTTTCCAGTCAGAAGAAAATCTTGCCCCTAGGATCATTAACTGAACAAACAGTATTTAAAAGGAGAGCTGGCTGTGAATGTTTTGATTTGAAAACTTTCCCATTGGAAAACACTGACTATGTCAGAATCTCACTAGAAACATCAGTTTGGTGAAAATCTATTGGGAATTTTCTCAGGCATGAGATGGCAATTACTGTAAAAGCAAGCGATAATTAGGACATTAATTCTCTTACATGGAAAGTTAAAGTTTGAGGCCTTAGTCTTTTTCGAGCAGATATTTAGTCTTTCCAAGATCCCCAGTCTGAGCAACTACTTTTATTTCAAAAGTGAAGGTCTTGAATGAGTGCAACAATCAGATAAGCTGACTGTCTCGCTGTGTAAATGATGCAGTTTATAACCCAGTTGTGTATTTCAGAGCTGACTACAGGGGAGTCATCCATCAGTAGCAATTTGTACGACACTTCAAAATCCATTTAAATCAAAGAAATCAGAGTCGGAGCTCCTCCTGTGTAGGGGTCTGATAGAGCAGATCGAATTTCATTTGTGCAGATGATTCTTACAACTTTTTATGTCAAAAAGTTGAAATGCTAAAACTAGTTTTTTATAACGTGTCTTTCAGAGAAGGAAACAAAATCAGGTGACAGATAAAATTATATATACTTAAATGAGCTGCTAATCTTTCTGCTCAGAGTTGGAGTTAGAAAATTTGGTAAGGAATCAAATAGATGTCAAGTCCGTTTCTTTCAGAAGCAACCCTTGGTAGAATACTACCAAGTGATGACTTCTGAAAAAGCAGTTTGTGTAGAGGAGTTCTCTTAGCAAAGGAAACAGCCAAGCTCAAATGCAAAGGGTACAAAGCAGAAGGAGCAGAGGCTCTGGGAGAGGGAAAAAACAGCTCGTATTAGGTGCTTGCATTGGGTGTCAGACCTAACATTACTCTGTGGGGTGGGGAAGGGGGAAGGAATGGTTGGAAATTCCTGGCCTAAGAAACCAAGTTGTGGAAGCTGAGGAGGAAGATATGAGGTCAGACTGTGATGAAGTCTGGAGACTAGGCAAGAATTAGGCTTGTGATGAGGAGTTGCGGAAAATTGGGATGAAGTATTGAGAAAGATGAGGTTCGTGCAAGAGGCAAGAGATATCAGAGAAGTAATAGTAAGGACTAAACCGCAGGAGAAGCAGAAAGGTCTGTCACTGCCTATATGGGCTTCCCTCCAGGACATGGAGCTGCCTCTGAGATTCCCAGGTCTCACCTTGCCTTTTCTGCTGGTGTCTGCCAGCAGAATTGGAAGCAGTAGAATCCCTCATGGAAGTGTATCTTTGTCTAACATCAACTACGTGCCCAACATATGTATGTAACATTTATTAAAATAACTATTTATTTAAATGTCTTAGTGGAAGAATTCAGAAAAAAAAGTTAGGGAAACCTACGTACCTGGTGACTGGGACAAGAATTTTTCCTTTCTTTGGAGAAGAGTCAAAAATATTTTTGGTTTTCTTAGCTACTGTGAGATCTTCTTCTAGGTGTAGTGAAGATAGCTTTATGAAAGATAGGCAAAAGCTTGGGTAATACTTGTATCTAATATTTCTGGGGTGCATTTTATTAAAAAAAAAAAAAGACAAAATGAAAACACCCACCTGTGAATTATGCATGTACTTCCATGGTTGCATTCTGTTCTTGTTCCCAGCCTGGCCTATCAATGAACAAACACAACATTCAGCAAAGTTGAGACTTGCACCCGTGACCTCTCCTTCCTCTTGTAAAGATGTGGTATTATAAAAATGTGTTCATTACTGTGATTACCACTGCTGCCAAATTGTAGCAATGCTGGCGGTCTACATGGGGTCTACAGCGTACTTGTGCTTGCTGCTGGGACTTTGCAATAAGGGGCTGAAGCTGACAGCCATCACTGGCATCCATCTTACATTCCAATACGTTCCTACACTGCAATAAGCTAGACGGAAAATGTTTTGTCAGCCCAAGTTTATGCCTGCAGCTCTAGGTACTGAGCCATTTAACTGCTTGCAAATGTCAGCAGTTCTAGCTTATCTATTGCAATGCTTCGCTGCATTTCAAACCGCTGTCACGAAGTATGAAAATACTTCTTTCCTATGCGAGGTAGGCCAGCTGTGCGTTGGTCACCGCAGTGCTATTTTCTCACTCCTTAAAATGCTGGCTGTCATACATGAGTCATAAAAGTGAGTTAGTTGGTCCAAGCGTTCTGATTATATGTGGTGTATTAATTAGTATTCATGGTTTCCTTAGCATTTCTGCAGCCTAAAAATGGAGATGCGTGAATTTCAGTTCAGCTGTCAGTCAAGCAAATTCCCTCATGCTGATGTAATGGTGAACGTGTGCAATATATCAAAACATTTGGAAAGCAATTTTCAAAAGTCTGAGTTCAATTCTTGCATAGCAGTGGAGAAGCTGGGTGAAAGTATATGTGCATTAGGTCATCTGGAGATTGTGGAAATGGACGTAACTACCTGCAGTCTGCTCTATACCCTGTTACACGGGTCTGTAGAAGGGCACAGGGACACCTGAGCAACATACGTAAGGAGAGGGGTCTCTCCTTAGGGGAATGTCAAACCAGACCTAAGCATTGAATGATAGAGGACAAGGAGTGAGCAGGCAGCACTCAACAGGGCAGCTCTGGGGGAGCAGTTTTTAAGGAACCAAAGCAGAAACCACTGAGAAGCAAAGCATCAGCTCAGGGGTACAGCCAAAGCTTCACGGTCCAGTTCAGTTCTCTCCTAGCTTGAGGGATGGTTTGACCTGGATCCCAAAATATCTCTCCATAGGCCTATCCCAAGGCTGCCTTTCAGCACTCTCCAGTGGGTTGTGGGTATGACTTTTGTCTGTCAGCACAGAGTTCCTTAGGTGGAGTTTGCAGCTTACAGAGAGCTCGGTACTGCCATGGGCATCAGAACTAGGTGATGTGAAGCTAGCCCAGAAGGCTGCTGCAGGATGAAAGTGCCCCATGAAACCAGCAGTGCCCCAGCAGTGAGGGAGGTTGCTGTGCCCAGTTCAGAAAGTTCTGGATGTTTCTTTATCTGTACAAACCAACAGTGTTGATTCAGTGGTCCTGAGAGATCTCGCAGGTGAGTGTAAAGAGCTGTGAATGAGCATAATGATGCTAATGGGTTGTGTCACTTTGCTCTTGCCCTGGAGAAATGATGTGGAATGAAAGTAGAGTGTAAATTTTCCTGGAGGTAACGCAGAGCTCATTCACCCGACTGCAGCAGCAGCTCAGCTTGAGGTGTCAGGGTGTTTTCTTTTGCCTTCAGATCTTGCCATTATTACAGGTATTGCATGCAGTGGGAGTCATTCCTCTTTTTCAATTACTATGGTATTTTTGCTCTTATTCACTGTATTTAATCTTTACTCCCTCAATTTCTTTCATCTTTTTGTTTGTTTTCTGTTTAACAAGCAACCTGGGAGCTCCCAAAACAGTTTTTAGATAAGGGAAAACTCAGAAGCTTGTTTTCCAGTAGAACTTGGCCAGACAGGATGATGAAACACCGCTAAGAAGCAGGTTTTGTCAAACTGAGCTCTTGTGAAAAAGATACCTGCATAAAGAATTTTCTATATGACAGAAGAATATAGGTTTTAATTGATATTTTTGCATGCGGAGCAATGTAGTTTATTTTTGGATCCAAGTCAGTAAAGCTTTTGGTGTCCATATCCTTAAGTCAATGAACTGAGAACCTGGAAACTGGAGCTGCTCTCTGGCTTGGCTGCTGTCACTGCATGTGGCTGTGGGAAGACTTGTCCCACCTGGGAGTTTTTATAGCTGACTTCTCCATCTGTACCATGGGTTTGATGTTACTTCCTACATCTCTGTTCTGTATATAAATCCAAATCGAAGTGTTCAGATTTGGATGGAGGTGGCAGTCTAAGCTAGAAGTTCCACAGGCTACTTAAAATAAATTGCATTCCTATGCTGTCTCCATGCTAGGATATGCAAAAGCAGTTAATATGTATAAATAATGAGCCCTGCTAACAACAGTGAAGAATATATGGTGTGTTGGCTCTTGCTCCTCGAATAGAGGTGTTCTATAGGGGAAGGGAAGCAGGGTAGAAACGAGGCTGTACTGCCGCCTCCTGACGGCAAGGTCAGAACCCAGCCCAGCCTGCTCTGATCCTCAGTAGGAATTTCACTTAAGCTTTGAGGTTCAGCATGCCTCTCGCTTTACACCTGAACCGTGAGTTAGGTGTTCCTAGAAAGTACCTGCACAGCAAGTTACTGTTCACTAGTTACTGTCATCTCAAGCAAACAATCTGGCAGCTGACTTCTAAATATGAGTCAATCCTGTTATACATGTACTCCCCTTGACTAGTGTCTCAGGATTGCTCTATCAAAGATGTTACCTGAGCACTCTGTATTCTTAAAACTTAAAGTTGGGTACCAGGATGGGAGATTTGATCTTGCCTAAGCTCCTAGACTCCATTGGCTAGGTATGTGTCCTCTTCAGCTCACCCGGAGGAAAACAGAGCCGCATAGAGCTTTATGTACTACAGTTACACATAGACTTTGTGTTCAGTTTGCCTGAGGACAATTCAGTTTTAATCTCTTACTGCACAAGCTCAAAATAAAAATAACAGATCTGAATACCCGGGCTTCTATTGCAAAGTTACTGAGTGAAGGGCTGTCATGTTACATTAAGAGCACTGTTACTGCAGCTGATTACTTCATATAGTATATTTGCCAGTCTGTCTCCCGTGTAATCGTGAGGAATGCATTGACTTCAAAATATCTGTGGATAAATAAGTTGTGAAAAAGTCTAGGAGACAGCTGAAAGTCCCTGCCGTGATTGATAGTGGGGAGAAATATGCCAGAGCTATCAGAAAGGTTGTGTCTTTTCATAATGTATTCCAAAAGGTATGGACCAGTATCCCAAGAATTCTTCAAATTACTCTAAAAATTGGCATAATTAGTAACACTTGCTAGTGCTTAAGCCTAAGTTAATAGATTTAGTCCAGGTGAATACCAGCGTATGGTGTTGCCTAGAGCGCGTTGCTGTGTTTTGTTGTAGAAAAAAAGGAGTAAATAGCTGCTTGGGCTTGCTGTGGTCATTAAATACTGATGTGCTTGGGAGTATTCCATGTCTGGCTATTATGACAGCTCTTCAGAAGTCATCGTCTACAAAATATAGAATCATAGAATCATAGAATATCCTGAGTTGGAAGGGACCCTTAAGGATCATCAAGTCCAACTCTTGACACCGCACAGGTCTACCCAAGTTCAGACCATGTGACTAAGTGCACAGTCCAATCTCTTCTTAAATTCAGTCAGGCTCGGTGCAGTGACCACTTCCCTGGGGAGCCTGTTCCAGTGTGCAACCACTCTCTCTGTGAAGAACCCCTTCCTGATGTCCAGCCTAAACTTCCCCTGCCTCAGCTTAACTCCATTCCCGCGGGTCCTGTATGTATTCCTTGGTTCTTGTAAGGAGTAAAGCACTTCAGCTCTGTCCAAAGCCCTGAAGTCTACTTATATTCTGCTCTGGCTAGATAAAACCCAACTAAATAATCTCTTCAGTGAACTTAAGCAGTTTAGAATTGCATCAGGAAAAAGAACACCAGCTGCTTATCTTCTGTACATAAATCAGTGCCAAGGTGCTCAGTCACATACTTGTCCTGTTGAAACCTGGTGGCAGACACATTGCTTCTTCTTTGGGATTTTGTCTTTAAAAAGTCTTCCTATTTCTTTCTGCCTTAACTCATTTTTTATCTTCTCAAATCATCGTACTTCTTCTTAAGTCGTCTTACTGCCAAAGATTTCGTTTTTATTTGTCTCTTCCTCCTGTCACCAGCTGGCATTTCCATTTATTAAAAGATTATAAGAAGGGTTGGTTGTGTTCTTCTGGCAAATATATGGTTTTGCCAAAGATTGATTTAACTAAGTAAATTATCCAGAGCTGTCTGGATATCTCTTGGGGAAGACTACTTGTTTTTACTCCTCTTTTGTCTTGGGTAAAGCAGAGTTCCAGAGATGCTGTGTTTTGCTGTATATCTTGTGGTAGGCCAGTGGCAGATGAGCAAGCAGGAGCCAGGATCTTCTTTGGTCCAGCAACGCAATGAAAGTTCAAAACAGGGATAAGATGGGGAGCTATTGCCGTGTGCAGTTAAGCTGTGAAATTCGTGACTGTGGGATTCCATGTGCCAAAGATTTCCATGAACTTCTTTGTGGAAGTGATCTTCATCCTATACAGGCACCACCAAATAGTTCAAAACCAGGAAGTCCCTGAGCTGCAGCCTGTGAAGGGGCCACTGCCTTCCTGCGTGTGCTTCCCTCTGCATCTAGCTTGGCTGTTGGGACAGGCAGGATACTAGGGCCAGGAGAGTGTTTAGATCCAGCATGGCTGGATCTAGTGTGTCCTCAGCTAGAAGGTGAGAAATAAATGAGCGTGTAAATGGAGTTACCCGGTTCCAGTGACTGCCCCTTGCAAAAAGGGCCGAGATGCTTCATCAGGTCAGTGTCACACAACATTAGTGCCTGTTGCTCAGGCAGTACCAGCTCTGTGGGCAAACAGCAGGCTGCTGTTTTGCCTGCTGGTAGTCTGGCACCTCTTGTGAACACTAAATTAAATTTTAAAGTGAAAAAGTGCTGAACTATTGCCAAGAAGTTATGAGGCTGGGAAAGGTACATGGGGCCTGGGAGGAAGCCGCACGAAAAGAGCACTAAGTGAGGGATTCTTCTGGACAAGGTCTGTGCGCTGAGCCAGAAGTAACTGCGCTGAACTGGAACATGTTAAATGATTGATAGGAGATGTAGGCTGTCTCCAAGCAGCACAGAGGCCTTAGAGACTGGTAAATAATGAATATAGCTCTGCTCTGCTGCTGTTAGTGCTGTGACTCATGGCTAGCTGCCTGTTGTAACCACCTGCTGTAGGGCCAGAGGAGGACTGGACGTTGTCCTGAACATGGACCACAAGAAAAAAGAGCGGGGTTTTAAGCTCTCACTGCCGTCTGGTCAGTCCTTATCTACCTGGATATGAAAGATACCAACAGCACTTAATGATAGAGGTAACCTGAGAAGGGAGGACATAGGACATTCTCTGGTGTTTGGCAATAGAGGGTCTGGACTCGGAAGTTGTTTTTCTTCCTTGGCTTTGTCAAAAAGCAGGGAAACAGGAAGGCAACAGCTGCCATGAAGCTCTCCAGATGCGTCTCACACATCTTCTGTCAGCAGGTGCCAAGGGCTTCCCCCAGCACAAAAGTCTGGGAAAGAGCTGGGACAGAGCCCCTCTGCTAAGGGAAGGCCCCTTGAAGCAGCTGGGTATCTGAACTAGTGATGTGCGGATCAGTAGTGGCACTGGAAAAAACCTGGTGCTTTGTTCTGCCCATTTGACCAAGCCCAAAATAGTCAAAAGTTGAAGCCCTCAATTTTCTTCCCCAGCACTGATGTTCAGAAAACAGGAGCCAGATGTGCTGGGTGTTGCCGGTGCTGGTGTTACTGTCAGTCTGTGCCAGTCCCACTGCACAGGGCTAGGGGCAGCACAGAGCTAAAGGGTAAAAAAAAAAAGGGTAAAAACAGCTTGTGTGGCAGCAAGAGAAAGGTGTTGCAGGGCACCAAAAGCAGGGATCAGGTTGTGGTGTCCGTTGTGCACTAATCTTTGTTCTTTGATTGCCAGTTTCTGTCTGGTTGTCTTTACTCCCACATGAGCGTGGCGAACAAATGCAGGTCTGTAGCTGTGATTTTACCTCAGGTGTATCAGGCTCGTTACTCTGATGTGAGAAGAAAGTAAAGAATACCAAGTTAGTCTAATGGTTGTAAGGTTGCACTGAGAGACCAGCCTGAAAACAGTCAAACAGGAGCCGCAAAGCTACACAACTTTATTTCTTCTATAGGTGCCTTTGCATTTTCTGTTTCACTGAAGCTGCTGTGTAAACAAGTAACTCCTAGATTTTCCTCTGCAGTAAGCAGTACAACAGCAAAGAGCACCAGCATTCAGGAAAGAGTCCGTTCTTTTACTGCATACTAGAGAAGTATCTAGGATGATGTGGCTGTCTGGCAGGCAGCGTGCAGCACTGGGTGATGAGGTTAGGCTTGGTTCCATTAATGACTTCTGAGTCACTGGCATACGCTGATTAACATTGCTTCCACACAGGTCTCCTTTCTGCAGTAATACCATAGCTAAGGCTGTAGAAGGGAATGGTGGGACTGGGCAGGAGAAAAGAGACTGGAGAAGTAGAGAAGGAAGAAGGACAAGGCCTGAGTGAACTAAAGCGAGAAAAAATGTTCAGGGGGAAAAATGCCAGGCAGCACACCTCCTGTTAGAGGGGTCCTTGAACACCTCTTAGGACTGCATTTAATGTAGTTGTGATGGGAGGGTCCTCGAGGTCTTGGCAGATTTTTTTTTCTAGTGCAGAAAACTTGCCAAGCAAAAGAAAATTCCTTGAAGTCCAAAGTCAGTAGCAGGCAGGTGCAGCTGTAGCTGCTGTATATTAATTGCTGAGATAGACTAAATCCTTCTGTCGGACATCGGACCACTCTCAGTTTCAAGTACTTCGTCATCTTCCACAGGCTGCTTTGCCTGTTTCATTGATGGAGGATCTGGCAGCTGATGAGTGTAAGGTCACAGGTTAATGTTATGTGAACTGAGCCATTTTCTCAAGCCATTTACACCTCCTGCACCTTTCTCAGCCTGCCCGAGGCTTGCTGCCCTACCTTCTCCCTCCCAGTGTCAAGTCTATCTCCCTGTTTTTGTGACTGCTCCCTGCCTGCCCAGGGCTGTTACTAATAAGCTGCTTCTGTGAGATTTGGGACATATTTGTATCTGTCCTGTGCAGCCTGTAGGGGTGGGGTTGTGGGTTTTTTTGTTTGTTTGTTTTGTTTTAAAGTGCTTTCTTAAAAGCACTATTTTCTGTTGTTGTATTTTCCTTTTTTTTTTTTTTTTTTTTAATCCAGAATAATATATTGATGGTATTGAGACCAGCAAGCAGGCAAACACTTTGCACCAACATCCTGCCTTGGTTTTCACACCCCAAATTGCTTCATGTTTCCTACAGCCCCTCATCACTGGAAGTATTTTTCTCTGGCACATAACTCAGTGCCTTTGGTAAAGTGGGTATCTCCCTGTTTAATCCTACTTTATTCTGCAAGAAAATGTCCTTTCTGTTTACAGAGTTGAAAATCAAAATCCTTTAAGGTCTTTGGGAAACTGGAATATTCCCTAGACAAGCCTCCAGTATTTTCTGCTTAGACCACTTCAGAGTGTTTGTCGCGTGTTAGTTGTCTGTCTCTTCTCAAGTGAATTTAATGACTGTAATGTGCTCCCTGATTTGCTTTTAGACCTTCAGATAAGCAGTCTTCCTCTTTATGAATTCTGCCTTTGACGTGTCCTTCTGGTGATGCTCCTTGGGCTCAGTAGCCTAACACTGCCTACAGCCTTGCAGAATAGCTCATCTCTGCTTTCATGTTCTCTGTTGTACTGCCTGTGTGCCTAGAAGCTGCACCTGTGATCTTGGATGTATTTATTGTAGGAAAAAGGGCATGTTCTTCAGAGCTAGCAGTCTAAATAAATGAGGTGGATGACAGATGAGAATGAAAAGGAGGCACCAGCAGCCTGTGTGACTCACTTGACCTCACATGACTGGTGAGAAAAGTCCCACACGCAGGGCTTGTGACAAGGCTGGGAAAAAGCTGTCTGGGTTCCTGTCTCTAGACCGGGCAGTCTCCCAGAGTATCAGGTAGTTGAACCTTAAAAATACTAACAGTGCAGTGTGGCTGTAAATCAAAATGGTGCAAACATTTGTGGATAACTATATAATCTGTAGAGCCTTTGTATCTTAAAATGGGTTTGCTAGGGATTTACTCATCTTCTGTCAAAGGTAGCAAAGGCTGAGAAACTGTGCAAATACCAGCAGTGATGCAGCTACTTTTGTAAAGTACGAGATCATTCCCAGAGGGAGTGGCTGCTGGTAAGGCAGCATTAAAGTTCCAGGAAGAAACCTGCAGCTGTGAAATAACAGGAGCAGCGTGGCTACTCCAGAGACCGGCTAATTGATAGGGTCTCAGCAAGAATGTTCTTTGGCTGAAGTAGAAAACACTTGGATCATCCTCTTCAGATGTCCACCTCTGTGGGGCAAGAGCAGGACTGAACAGTCACAGCTGGGAAAGGCAAAAGTCACAGAAAGTCTTGGCTTTATTAGTTTCTTTGAAGTCAAATAGAAACTTCAGGTACTGTATTTATGTGTTATTTACCTAGTTTCCTACTCTGAAATGTACTTTAAGATCATCTGCTGAAAAAATTAATTTCCAAAATAAGCTTTTTTAATTTTTATTTTTTACAATACTGACAAAGGCACAGCCGGCATGTGGTAAGGAATTGTCAATGAAATTGTGAGGATATCGTTCAGCAGGGTTTGTTAGTGCATTAAAACACAATGCCTATATTAAATGTAGTAAAAAGGTGTTCTGTTACCATCCCATCGATTGGGTGTGCTATAAAGCAGATTTAACACCAAACTCTCATCTCACTTCTGCCATTGAAGGGCCCTGTGCTACAAATGCACATCTACTGCAAGTTTCCTTGTGGAGGAAGACAGGGATATTTATATCTGCAGGACGTTTATGTAAGGTGCTGCTGCCAGAAACATCTGAGCTGGTGCATAGGTAGGTCATTGGCAGGGTGTTTTGCAAAGCATTCACAAACAATTACTTATCCAAGGCTGCAGTAAAAGCAGTTGGGACGAGAGTGTATTTCGCACTGAGTTTAAGGTGTCGTTTACCTTGATATCACACTAAGTGAGGATGTGCTTAGTGCAAGTTGCAAGGGTGCACTCTTGTGGCTAAGAGGTGATAGACAGGGTATAGGTGGAGTTGAAATCACCTTCTGTTTGTTAGGAAATTGAATACTTTCACACAAATAAACAAGAGAGAAATTAGCTCTGCCAGAAAAAAAATCACTGCAGCATCACTGTATTGTATGAGTTCCCAGGTTGTGGGAGCTTTGCTTTGCTCTGCCGGAGGGTGCATTTGTACTCCTGTTTCTCTGAAGTTAAGGCCAGCTGCTGTTTGGCACGCCTCCCTGTTTGCTCCCCTTGTCAGCTATCCGTAGCTGCATCCCAGCCAGCTGTTTCTCTCTGCCTCTTATAGGAGGGGAGCTGTCAAAGGGCAAATATCAGTGGAGACACAGCCAGCTGTCTCCCTGAGGCATGCTGCATGCTTAGTGAGCCTTGCAAACCATGAAGCTCTGTCTCTGCTGCCTTTTCTCAGCAAACAATAGAAAAACTCCACAGTTGAAGCTGCACATGATTGTCTCCTACCCCAGCCTTGTGATACTTTCAAGGTTTACTGCCAGGAGAGGATGGCATGAGAAGGAGCTGGTGACCAATGCACCTATGAAATATTAATGGTAACTACTGAGCAGCAAAATCAGAGCCAAGGAAAAAACAACGGAACCAAAACCAAACAAAACCAAAGCAAACAAAACACATAACAACAACAAAAAAACAAGCTCATGTCAGAGAAGTTGCCAAGAACTGCTGCAGGTTGGTTCAGTCATCTTTTTTGTTTTCTTTGTTCCTCTTCTGTAACTCACAGGAGATTGTGTGCTTCTTTCCCACTGATGTATCTGCCTTGTGTGTTCAGAATGATTCTTTTTTAACTGTTTGCTGGGGTGTGATTGAGAAGTATTTAGCATGAGTCTCCATCCCATTCCTGCCACTGAAGGGCCCTGTGCTACAAATACACATCTATGACACGATGGGGATGTTTGCAGGACTTTTCTGTAAGGTAGTGCTGCCAAAAACATTTGAGCTGCTGCATAGGTAGGTCAGTGGCAGGGTGTTGTCCAAACACTTCTGACCATGTTTTGCAAAAGAAAGAGTAGTCAATTGACTAAATCAGTGAGTAATGTAAAAGGTTAATACCAAATAAATGTGAAGAGTGTTGCAGCAATCTGCCAAGCAGTTGGCTTGATTATACCTATGACAGATGGATCCCAGGTACCAATGCCAGTAACTGATGTATAGAGAAAAACATAATCTGTTAACGCTGCCTCTGCTTGTCATACAATCTCCTTCTGAAGATAAGTGGCTCTGCCCAGCTCCCAAGAGACCCAAAGCTCCCCTCACAGAGTCACTTTGAGCAGGACTTCCCAGCATAATCAAGAAATATCATCTGAAAGTGACAATAGAGACAGGTTTGATCAAAATAGATTTGAATGGTTTCCAGGATTTGTAGTTGAAAATAAGGAAAAAATGAAACAAATGGAATATTAAAAGCAGGAAAAATTAATGACCATCATTGCTTCTCCAAACTGTACATTTTTCCCCTGTGAAAATGTGTCAGTTGAATCAAATGGAGTAGATTAGCTTCGGAACACTGATATGAACATATTTTCCTTTTACAGCAATAAATTGCAGCTATTACCAATGGATCTGTATGTCAGACTGTCCTGTGCTGCACTCAGATGGTGAAGCTCTTCCCCGCAGCTCTGGGTGGCTGTCACACAGAATTAATGCCCTGGCCCATACAAGTCTGAGCCAAAGCAAATACTGGCAAGCAGATGAAGACCCATAGGAAGAAAATACACTTATATATTTCTAGATGCTTTTTCAAAACGTAAAAAATGTTATAGGTCTAAAGAAGAGTGAAATGATCAGGGGACTTTTAATCCCATGCTGGAAATACCGTGTGTTTGAACAGATGTTGAACAGGAAAATTGGTGTGATTTAAATTAATAGAATTAGTTATCTAGAAATAGTACACTTTGCTTGACCTTTAGAGTTCACTTTAATTCAGAATGCATTACCTGAACTAACACATCACTTTGGGAGGACAAAAACCGTCCCTTTCCATGGCAACTCATAAGGAATTATCTTTTAAGGTCCAGATTTTCAGTCTTCTCTGGACGAATTCAGACCCGTAGTAGCTGCAGTGATGTAATGAGAATGCTCCAGGTTTACCTTGTTGTCATGGACTTGTTGTACTGAGATACCTGCCAAAGAACGTGGTATTTCCCAGTCTTAAAGCTACCTTGATATCTTAAAAATATTAAGAACTATTTTCTCTACTCCTTTCCAAAAAGATTGTCAGGTTGTTTTCCTTTCTGTACTCACGTTTTACAAATTTTCAGAATATGTCAAATTTCCAAAGCAAACATAATACCCATTTAATGAACCAGCTAAATCTGCTCTGAGCCCATGTCTCCCACTGAGGTGGGCATCCCTCCTACTGTCAAGGCCGGGGTCAGCCCACCGAGAGTGCTGGCTGAGAGACTGTCCCAGTCTGTGGCAGCCTCAGCTGCGGTCAGCAGATGATTTTCTTGGAAATATGTTCCTCTCACGCCATCTCCTGGTCAGCTCTTTGGGATTAACTAACTGTACTTGGGGCTCCTCCTCCTCCTAGCCCTTCCCTGGACTGCTCCCCACAGGAGGTGAATCGAGATAATTAGATGTGCTTTTTGGTAAGATTTACTGTGCTCTTTTCTTGTCCCTACTGCTTTCCCCTGGCTTTTGACGAACAGCAAACATGCTGACAGCACTTTCTTAGGCATAAATGTGTTGAAGAAAGTTGTTTGTATTAAGCATTATCTGCTCCTAACTGTACAGGTCATACTGCGAGCTCCATGTGGATATTTAGGTCTCTTTCTTGAGGCAGGCTTTGCTATAAAGGGTGACAAACGTTCACATCAAGGAGTGTAGCAAGGTAACTTCTCCATAATTGCTTCCACAGAAGTACCGTGTAGCTTCCTGTGACTCAGCCGTCAGATGCTGCCCGTTGGATTAGACTGGTGCCTAGAGAAGCATTTTGAGCTGCGGGGGGAGAAGGGTTGAAAGTGTGGAGGGGTTCAGATCTCACTGCTGGGGACTGAAGAGCAGCGAGCCTGTAACTGGGTTGAAACATCAAAAGCAGCACCAGAAGCTGCTAGAAAACCCGTGTCTCCAGAAAGTACAAAATACGTCGAATCAGAATTGGATTGACAAAGGAGATTTGTGGATAAGTGAGTCTGAAGTCCAAGCATTTGTTTCATAGGAAGTTAACAATAACAAAACCTCCAACCCCCTGAGAAATGTGTGCAGGCTCAGTCTTTCCCCTGAAGCAGGGCAGGGAGAGGCTGACTAGAGAGATTTGTTTCTCCTGAATGTGCAGCGAAAACGGGCATTCAGCGAGGTTTTGTGTGGCTACTGAGAATGTTTCTAATCGATCCTAGAAAAGAGGACAAGAACCTGATGATGTAGCTATCACCGCACCCTTTAAACAAGAATGAAGTTCTGCATTGCTCCTGTATCACCTTGGCAATGCCGCTGAGACAGAGCAGGGACAGAAGAGACCCAGGTCGCAGTAAATGATGGCCAGCAGCTCAGCGGGGTGGCAAAATGGGCCCTTTTGATCACGTTCCTGAGACTGGTCACTGGCCTTCTGGCTGCTGCTGGAGACAGATGACTGTCAGTGCTCTTCTCCCATCCCTCTTGCAAGTTGTGCTCTGCCAAAGTAACTGCACGTACAGGCACTCCCTAACCTAGTTCTGTCAGAATGATGCAGGTTAGGTGAAGGTTTTGTATTTTTTTTTAATAGGGGATAAGTAGCCTCAAGGCCAGGTTCCCTCTCTTAACTCTTATTACAATAATAGCATGCGACGGTGGTATTACGCTCTGCAGAAGTGTGTGTCATCGGCTCCCGATTGGACTTAATGCCTCTGTAAGTAAAAGAAACACAGAACAAAAAGCCAGAGATTCTATAAGCAAATAGTCTCTCCGAAATCTGCCAGTTCCTGGAAGAGTTAACTCATTTAGCATGCTTTTTGTGGGACATATTGATGACACGGACGTGTTCGCAGCAGCTGTGGATGCTGCAGTAACAATGAGCAGAGGCAGTTTATCAGCACATCAGTTCTTTTGCTGGTATAAAAAGGAGCTTTAATTGGACTAATGATGATGGTCTCGATCTAATGCTGAAGCTATCTGGCCATCACAAAATTATCTTTGAGTGAGCTCATCTGTTTTGCAAGGAAGAAACTTATAATCTCCTAGGGTGGGAGATATGTTGGCTATTTATAGTCACTGCGTTTATTTGTAAGGAATATCTTGACTTCACAAGTGCAGTGCCACTGATCTCCCTAGTAAAGCATTTATCAATGTAAAGGGAGTTGTTTGCTATGGAGCCAGCCCCATGCTTACAAGGGCCGTTGAACAGATCTGCAGCGCTGCCTCTCATTTGCCTGTATAAGCAGGTGGTGAATCTGTGTGTCCTGAATGCGGAGCAGCCTGAGAGCCAGCCTGCTCTCTGAGAACGAGACAGGGAATCCGAGAAGACAACGCTCCTACGAACGTGGCTGTGACTAGCTGAGGGGAACAGGGGCGTTGGAGCAGCGAGGAGAGCGCTGCAGCCAGGCGGCTGAGGGAGGCAGGGTTCATCCTGCCCAGCTCAGGAGCAGGCTGCTCTTACTGCAGGGGCAGAGGTCACTTCTCACGTGTTTCCCGTCTGGTTCCAAGCTAGCTGGGCTGGGGTTAGCTGTTGGTATTAAGTGGTTTGGTTTTGCTTTCAGCATCTGCTGCCACGGGATGGAAGGACCATCCTGGTTACATTTGTGGGATTGCTGAGGACCGCAGAGCTAGCTGGAGACATCTCCCAGGGAGCAAACCTGCTGCCAGCAGGGGCAAGTGTGCTGTTAGTGAATCAGAAAGCAGAGGTGGCAGAGGACTAGAGCAAAGAGGGCTCTGCAGAAAGGGACCATGGCACCTGCGTTGCTGCTCTCAGCTTCCTGCCTTGCAGCTGCAGTGTCCCTCAGCTGTCAGCAAGCTCCTGGGCTGCTGCTGGCCCTAAAAGGATAATGTGACCTGTAGTCTGACTTTATTTTTTCTGCTTGGAGCATGCAGGAATAGAGAGGGGAGCAACACTCCCTTTTATGCTCTCTCTTTGCTTGCTTTCAGCCTGCTCTGAAAGCTCCGCTTTCCACCCCTGGGCTCGGTGATTGCACAAAGATAAGCAGATGGGTGCACAAGGTATGTACAGGATAAGCTCTGACCGTGTCAGCTGAAAAGGCCAGATATAATAGTGTTCCTTTAAAGCATAATCCTTCATGTCGTATCACACTTGGTTGTTATAGAAACCGTGACATCACCAAGATTTACAGCTCTGATCCAGCAAAACAGTAGAACATTTGCTTTTAATATAAAGTATGTGCTTAAATCCCAGTTATTTCTGTGGCATTGGTTGTGCACCTTAGACCAAAGCCTACACTTCAATTTTTTTTTTTTTCTAGATGAAAGTGATGTGGCCCCGTAGAACCCTCTGGCTGCTTTAGTTAAAGTGAAATCTGCCTGCATGTGTCTCAGTCATCAAAATTACAAATTCAGGACTGGTCTAAAGATAGTACAAATACAGGATTTTTTAAAGAGAATATGTTGGAAATTGAATGCTTGATTAGATTGCATCCCTGTCTCTGCTTCTGCAATCCGAAAAAGTGTTCCAGAATCACAGAATCACCTAGGTTGGAAGAGACCTCCAAGATCACCCAGTCCAACCTCTGACCTGACACTAACAAGACCTCCACTAAACCACATCACCAAGGAATTCTAATCACTTGAATAATCTGAGTTATTTTCATAACTAGCTCCAATGCTTAGAACATTGGACATTTTTTAGTTCTATTGAATGTATGAAGAGAATTCCAATTAGAAAACTCTAGAAAATGTGGAAATTTGGTTGTAATTTCAGTCTGACACAAGCACTCATGCTTGCAAGTTAAATAACTTCTGATGTAGCTGCTGACAGGGTATTTTGTGCTTTTCTTTAGAGGCTCATTTTCTGGATTGTTTAACAATTGCTATTATTATTTTAAGGTGTATTTTGTCACTCAAAGTAACTGAGAAAAGTATGAAAACATTCTTGTGTCTCCAAGAAAATAAACACAGACTGAAGACAGTTAGTGCCAAGGAAACACGCTGCTCTGCACATCTTCGATAGATGAAGGTGGCAGTAACCCCGCAGTGAGGTCGTGTGTTTGTGACTGCTTCTGCCAGCAGCAAAGCACAAAGATCCCAAAGGCATTGGCTTTTGTGGAAAAAAAAAGCAGGGTAATAAATGTGGCTGAGTCACAACTCACTTCCAGTTCAGAGGATGCTTGTAGACAAATCTCTGCTATTTCCTGAGCTCCACCAGCTGGTAAATCACTGCGTACTCCTAAAAGCTCCTCTTACCAAAAGCAACATATTTGTGAATGGAGAAGGGACTTGGAAATGTTCCTGGCTTATCTCCTTGCCTGGAGAGGAAGCTCTGAGCCTTTGTAGAACTATGTGAGGGTAAACCAGTAAGTATGCTGTTGATTTTGCTGACTCTAGAGTACCTGGACAAAAAGACAATCTTACCTCTAAAAAATGTCACTGAATAGTGTGGCTGATGTGAAGAATGAGTATTTATGGTCAGCTGGCTTGGCTCACGAGCCCAAGAGCCGTGCAGAGGGATAATTCCCCAGGTTAGTTGTTTGGGCTAGAATTACTGCATAAACTTCCTTAATTTAAGCCCTGATCAGCCGTCAAGAAGCTGAGGAAGAGCCAGGCAAAGGGCAGAGCAAACCCCTTCTCTTACCTGGGGGACTCAGTTTGGACTGACAGCTGGGTTTAAGACCCGTGCAGGGTTCCAGCACAGTCCCTTCAGTGCGTTTTAGGCATCAGACACAACAGCACTGAGTGTCCTGAAGGCTCCAGAGAAAACTGAGAGCACTGACACAGCCACTGCCGCCCTGCACAAGCATCTCCTGGTGCGGCCTGGGCGCTGCTGGCCCTGCAGGGCGCTGTGGGGCGCTGGGTGGCGGTGTCAGCTCGCTGCAAGGCACCCGGGCTGCCTGCACAGCCAGCAGCAATCCTCGCCAAGCTCACACCCAGCCAGGGCTGCTCGTGCTGTCAGAAATTGAAGCCAGTTACTTAGCCGTGTGGTGAGATTCACTTTGGGATGTGTCTGGCCAGAGCAGGTTTCTAAGCAGTCTCTAATGGGCATTTCTTGGCTACAGCTCGCCTTGCCCTGCTTGCCTCGCCACCCTGAAGCCGCAGCCTTTTCCTTTGGCCTTCCCCATCCTGCCCACCTCCATCCTTATCTCTCGTTTAGCTGCAGTGGTGGTGTGAGGCTGGTTCTCTGAGCCAGACAGCTCTTTCTCAGAGACTCAGGGGCACATTAAGTCTTGTCTAGAGAAGAAAATCATCCTGGTGAGTGTATTGCCCCGCTGCATCCTTGTAGGTGTCACACACACGCTGTGCCGTGTCAAGGTGGTTCTGTGCTGTGCCTGCAGCTAAGGTGAGTGCAAGCCAGATCTGGGATTGGAGCGTGTCAAAGAGGATCTGTGTGCACAGCCGAGGAGCTCGCTCTGGTGGTTAGCCCTTTTAAGTCACCCTTCACAGGTCTGTGCTCCGAGTCCCGCCCCTTGCTCTGCTGCTTGTTGATTTTCTGCTGAGATCACAGTGCAGTGCTGCAGGTACAGGTTTGTCTCCGTGGTTATCAAGGAGCTTTCCTTTCCTCGTGCCATGGCACTGACAAGCACCACCTGATGTTGTACTGACCTTGCTCTTCCTGCCCCTTGAACACATTGGCCTGTTTAAACTGTATTTAATATAAACATAGAACTAAAACCAGAAACTGTTCCACAAACTTTCTAAAACTCAGGCACTGACTACAGCCTGGGCAATAGCCGTAGAAGCTCGGTCTTGCCCTGTGTACAAACCAGAGCTCACCTGTATGAACAGGGCATTAGCCAAAAATATGGACTCCCTTTGGGAGCACTTCTTGAGGTGAGAAACTGGTGCCAGCCGTGGTTTTTAGGGTCCTCAGTAGGGTTCTGCTCAGTGTTCTCGGGCACCGGGCGGCCATGTTGGTGCCCAGGGCTCGCCGGGAAATGTAGTTCTCGGGAGAACGCACAACGCTGGGCTAAGCCTGATAAAAACAAACAAACAAACAAAACCGCAGCTGCTCCTCCTCCTGCTGCCTTGCTCCCTTCTTGTGCTCTGCCCCTCCCCTTCCCCCGGTGCTTGGGGTGGGTGCCAGGTAGGGTCTGGGAGTGTCTGAGCCGCAGGTATTCCAGCAGAGCTCTTTCTGCCTGAGGTGCTCTGCAGGTGGGAGCTTTGCTGCTCCTTCAGCCAGGGGCAGGGCTCCTCAGGGGAGGCAGAGCCTGCAGGTTGATGTGTTTCCCAGTGAAGAGAGGTTAGGATGTCTTTTTGAGGTAACAGCTAGCGGGATGTTTTAGAGTAAAGCAATCTGTGTAGTAGTAGGTGCCTTTACTGCACGCATCTCTTCTTCAGGTGAGTAGTTGTCACAGCACGCTTATGGATGGGAAGGTGATGTTACTTGGCGTGTTTGCTCTGTGGTTCTAGGTCCCTTATGATTTTTGCAGAATTAAGGGGCTTACTGTGAATGTGACCTTATGCCTTCACCTGTGTGTCAAATATTATCAAAGTCACAACCTTGGTGGTAAGGTGATGGAGCAGGGCTTAGGGAAATGTATCATCCAAGTTCCCTGTGCCAGTATCTATTTGAAAACAGCAACCGTAGGCACGTAAGGTGTAGTCTTTTTCAGGATTAGGGACAGTTTGTTACATTTTTGGAGCTTTTTCCTGCTGTTTTGCTGGCTGTAGAGACTTTAGACCTTGTAGCCTTATAGATTTTAAGTGCTTGGAATTCCCTTAATAGAGGGATGTTTAGCAGAGGTTGCTGGGTAACTTATTTTTGAGACATGGTGGGGTACGCTTCTGGTTTTGGGTTATGTTTTAATCTCTAGATATATCAAGCCATTTGCATAACACTCCAGAGGATTCACAAAGAGCTTCAGTACGCACCGCAAGGGGCTTGACCACGTGGGCACTGTATTGCCAAGAGACTGAGCAGGGTCGCCTTTTTCAGCTGTAAAGGGTAAGTCTGTGATGCCCCCTGTTGGGGCTGCTGTGCATTCATGGCCTGTTGGCATTTGTGGACCTGAGGGTTGTGGGTTTTTTTAATTTTTATTTTTTTTCTGTCTCTGGTCTCTGTGCTTGAGTCCTCTGCAAGGAGCTGTCCTGTTTGCGTGTCCATCACAGGTATGACATTCTGTTTTTGTTTCTCGTAGCCCAGGTCATAGAATCATAGAATATCCTGAGTTGGAAGGGACCCATAAGGATCATCAAGTCCAACTTCTGGTCATAGGCATGGACTAAGCCAGAAACTTGAATGAGCCAGGCGGGTGAGTGGATGGCACTGTGGGTCAAGAGTTGGTCAGTTGGTTTCGTTAGTCCGTTTTGCCTGGTGGGCAGGCTTGGCAAGCACCTTGTGACAGCAGTGTCCATCTCCTGCTACGTTCCTGTGTCACGTCAGATGTCAGCGGTTCCAGTTCCTGAAATGCTGGAGATGCTCAAAGTGCAAGAGGAGCAGGGAGTGTGACGCATCTCTGGGAAGTTAGGTGAGCAAAGCAGTGGTATTGGGTTGGAGGACGTGGGTCTGGGGCTTGGCTACTGGGGTAGGGGAAGAAAGAAGAGGAGTGGGTATAGACTGTTCTGTGGATTGTCATGTTTGTTCTTTCTCCTTGGTCTAAGTCACATGACCTTGCCTCGGCATGGCAAATGGAAGCGCCAAACCTGGATCAGGAAGGTGAGTGGAGAAAAGTTGGAAAACGGGCATAGGTTTCAGTTTGGTAGTCTATCCGCCCCCCTCTAGGTGACTCCTCTTTTCAGGGGATGAAGAAGAAACTGTCAACATCCTAGCTGGCCTCTGTGGTCCACGCTGAGGATGGATTCTGACCCTCTGAGAAGTAAGTCAAGGGGCAGATACTGTGTGTGAGGGATGGTTGGCAGGGGGGTGGGGAGTTGTCTAGCAGTTGTCTATCTGGCTGAGTAGCAGAGCAGGGCAGTTGACTACTGTTTTGCTTCTCAGGAGGGTGTTGCATTGGAAGAAGTTTGGCTGGCGTGCCTGATGGCACTCTGTTTCTGCAGGTGAAGAGGAGCCTTGTGTCTGAAGCAACATCCTGGCTAGCCTTTGTGTTCCTTGTTGAGGATGGAACCTGCCTCCCAGCATTCCCAAGGTAAGCTGGGGGGCAAATGCTATGTTTGGGTCAGGGTCGTGAATGGGCACCCAGCAGGGTATGTGCTTTGAAGTCATTGCAGTGGATGGGGCCTCTCAGGATTGGTCGTGGTCAGGCAGAGAGGGTGTGGGGGGGTCTGTCAGGTACAGCATGAGCTCTGCCAGGCAGGGCAGTTCCAGCTTGGTGTCTGTGTTCTGTGTTGTCTGTGCTGTGCTGTTGCTCTTGGTGTGGTCTGGGCGCTGCTGGCCCTGCAGGGTGCTTCGGGCTGCCTCCTGAGGGTGGTGTGGGAGCTCCGTGTCTGGTGTCAGCTCGCTGCAAGGCACCTGGGCTGCCTGCACTACTGGCAGCAATGCTTTCCAAGTCCAGGCCTTGCCAGGGCTGCTCGTGCTGTCAGAAATTGAAGCCGGGCTACTTAGTGGTGTGCCGAGATTCACTTTGGGATGTGTCTGGCCAGAGCAGGTTTCTAAGCAGGCTCTAATGGACATTTGGCTACAGTTCACCTTGCCCTGCTTGCCTTACCACCCTGAAGCCGCAGCCTTTTCCTTTGGCCTTCCCCATCCTGCCCACCTCCGTCCCCCCTTGCTGGCCGCTCTGGGGCAGCTCTGGCACGCTCTGCAATTGCTGCCCAGGGATGTTGTCTCCTCCATCACTGCACCAGTAAGTTTGGTCCAGCATTCAGGTCGTGTTTTCTCCTTCCCAGTTTATTTTTCTTGCTTAAATCCCCAGTTGCCTCTCTGTCTCAATGCTCAATAATTCCTGTCTTTACTTAGTGCTCGCAGTGCTTGGAAGCCAGAACACAAACGCAGGATCGTGCATTACATCCACTTCTGGTTACACTCCAGTCATGTGCTAGTGTGGTGGAGGGGATGATTAAGATCCTTCAGCTGCTTGCCTCCAGCCTTTCTGCTCTCCTCCTGTCCCCATGGGCATTAGGATATCTCTGTTTAACTATCGTTTAGCTGCAGTGTTGGTGTGAGGCTGGTTCTCTGAGCCAGACAGCTCTTTCTCAGATACTCGGGGGCACGGTAAGAGTCTTGTCTAGAGAAGAAAATCATCCTGGTGAGCGTATTGCCCCGCTGCATCCTTGTAGGTGTCACACACACGTGCTGTGCCTGCAGCTAAGGTGAGTGCAAGCCAGATCTGGGATTGGAGCGTGTCAAAGAGGATCTGTGTGCACAGCCGAGGAGCTCGCTCTGGTGGTTAGCCCTTTTAAGTCACCCTTCACAGGTCTGTGCTCCGAGTCCCGCCCCTTGCTCTGCTGCTTGTTGATTTTCTGCTGAGATCACAGTGCAGTGCTGCAGGTACAGGTTTGTCTCCGTGGTTATCAAGGAGCTTTCCTTTCCTCGTGCCATGGCGCTGACAAGCACCACCTGATGTTGTACTGACCTTGCTCTTACTGCCCCTTGAACACATTGGCCTGTTTAAACTGTATTTAATATAAACATAGAACTAAAACCAGAAACTGTTCCACAAACTTTCTAAAACTCAGGCACTGACTAGAGGAGAGAAGCTGCTCCCCGCCTGGGCAATAGCCGTAGAGGCTCGGTCTTGCCTTGTGCACAAACCAGAGCTCACCTGTATGAACAAGGTATTAGCCAAAAACATGGAATTTTATCTATAATATGTTTTTTCATTAGATAGTTTGACGTAAATATCGCAGGATATACATGGCAGGATAGATTCTGAAACCAGCCACAGCATCTGCTCTGTCTCATCTAGCCAGAACTGATGGTGGAAGTAGGAGGAAATATGGAGAATCCTGTGCAAAGTAAGAAGTGAGAGACATGGGAAGGAACTGGGAAGGGGTGAGGGGTTTTACAGCATGATACCAAGCAAGATGCAGTGGTATGGTGGTATAAAACCAGAAATGTGTAGGAAACCAGGAGTCACTAGGTTTGTGGCTTACAAATCAAGTGGTTGTTTTTGTTCTTACCATTTTATTTTTTTTGCACCTCTTGGAATTATTTTGTCTTCATTTTATGCAGAATGCCTCTCTGTTAGCTGATAATTTCGTTAGTCATAGTTTCTTGTAGATCATTGTGAAAGTCTTGAGATCCACTCTAACACAACACTACCACGATCCATTTAAAAATGATAAATACCTTTCCCTGCTCATTAATTTTCTATTTTTATTCCTTGATCACAATTGTTAAACCGGTTCCCAAACTATGTGGGTGCTGTACCAAAAGAAAATTGAATCAATGTTATTTATGGATTGTTGTGATGCAGTCTTTCAAAATTTTTTTAAAAGCCCCATATGTAGGTTCTGCTACATCCCTTTTATTATATCTCTGATTCTGATTCACAGACTTTAATTCTGTGGGAAGTACCACTCTTTGTGAAGGGCAAATAAAACTACTTGTGAGTCTTCTATCCTTCATCTGTTTTAGTGGCTTTTTGTGCTCATAATTTGTTCCTAGTGGAAAATGTGTGAGGTTTGCAGAATGGCAGTTGCTAGGGTCATTCTTTTCCAAGGTTTGTTCTTGCATTTGTTTCTCTGAGACTTCTGGGTTTGTGACTTTTTTCTCAGTAATCAGGTAACCTCTCATGCTGCAGGCCATCTTTGTAATGGAGAAAAGTATCTCATCTTCTGTCCTTCTTTTACCTGTAAAGATAAGAGGATTACTTTTTAAAATGTACTTGGCCACTTTTTTTTGATGCTGTATCACCAAGCTTGTATTGACATTTGAAGGTTCCTCGATGCAGAGTATGTCAAGGATCCCTTACCAGCTCCTGATAGGTCTTGACCTGTGCTCTCTGGGGCCCTGCGAACTCCAAATCAGAGAGTGGTTGAAGATCTCTGGCCTAGCTCACCAGTATTTTGATTCCTATGGATGCTGTATGACCTTGGTAAAGCATGGCCTGTCCTGTTGGGATGACGGCAAGAAAAAAGTGTCTGTGAAGTGCACTTGGGAGCAACAGAACTGACATTAACCCCTTCCCATAAAAACCTTTAGCATGAGCTCTCCACCCAGCGATGGACTTAAGTTTATGCTGCTGATGGACAGCATAAGCAGGACACATCCCAGCACTGACACCAGCTCACTGCGTAGCCTTGGGAAAGTCTTAAAGGCTGGGTCAGAAATTAAATTAGCTGAGTTACTGCAGTGGTTAGACTGTGGTTGGCTCCGAAGACTGTCTGTACACCTGGTTCTGCAATGTCCCTAACTCCCAAAATGTATTTGACCTCAGTGAGGCAGGATCGCATGCCAGCTTTGGTATGATACCCGTAATGTTTGTATTGGTGCAGCACTTTTGACGTTCTGCAGAGTGTTTGACTGGGGACAGCACTGCCATGGGCACTGCTTTGCTTCCCCAAATCTAAACTTATCTACAAAAAGTAGTAACAATAACTGAGAAGCCCTGCACGCTGTGTGTGTGGTTGCTGAGCTCTGCTTGATTTGTCTTTTCTAAACTAAGTGATGTGGTGACATCTGTCTGTGCTTGCAGAGTCTGAAAGCAACAGCTCTGACCTGCCCTGTTAATCTCAGTGCCTGCCAACCTGGATGCTCTGTGCTAATACTCTAAATATTGACCGAGTTAACTATTTTGCTGCCTAGCAAAACAAGGAAAGGGGAAGAAGTTGCACATTGAGCTATGGCTAAGATTGCATCTCAGTGCTGAGTTCTTGATCTGGGGATCTGTCCATTTCCCTGTCTTCCCCTCCAGCCAAAGGTGTTCAGCAGGACTGAGCCTGCCATCTGACCTCTGTTCCTATCCATCCCTTTTAAGCTTCTGTGATGACAAGGGAAGCTAAGCTTGCCAAGACCTGTAAGGCTTAGGACTTTATGGATCCCAGGAAGGGGTGTGAGGCTTTTGAAATGCAATTCTGTAACTGTTGCAGTCTTTAAAAGTAAAGTGGGTATTTGAGGAGGTAAGCAATATCAGGGTCTGCTGTATACTGAATTTCTTGAAACTGTATTGTCCATCAAACGCACTGACACTGTTTTTCTAAAATGCTTTGAAAGTGACTTCAAGTGACTGAAGCTATGACTTAGATGCTCCAAGCTCAGCTGTGCCTTCATGTCAGCTTCTATGGTGATCAAGACAGGTTGGATTGCATCTTGGAGAAGCAGGATCCTCTTGACTCACTGTCTTTCTGCCTGTGCCAAGGTTCCAGGTAAGGTTTCCTGCCATATGCTTCTCTATGTGGGTGTATCAGCCATTATTTGTCTTTTCTGGTCTCACGTTCTGATGCTACCTGGGAAAACCTTAAAGTATCTCTTCAATCCCAAGATCAGTTATTATCAAGTTACCTAATAAGTACCAGGGAAAAGAAACAAAGAGGGTTATGAAAGTATGTTACCTTCACAGCAGAGAGGTTTGGCCAAAGTGCAGAGCCCAGGAAGAGGAAATCTAGATGCATGACATCATGGAAACCACTCTCTATTTATCAAACATCTACAGGCAGGAAGAAAGGTAGAAAAAAAGTGGTGCTTTCAGGCAGTATAGATCAAGGAAACCAAAGAGCATCTGTAATTACTGGAATCTCATACAGTGCTCTTGAGGGTCTTTACCGCTATTAATTTCCTTTATTACTCAGAGATGTCAGGTCTTTCCCCACGTGCATTCGTTTTGGTCTTTGGGAAATTCAGGATTTCCTGAGTCACCTTGTGACCAATGTAAGATTCATGTTTAAGCCCTTTGGCAAGTCCCTGAAGGAAGGAATAGGAATGAATCAGACATGATGAACAGCTCTTTGCACCTCTGCAGCAGTTTCTGTATTCCAGACAGCAAGGCATCCCCGATGTGTTCTCAAGGTCTTTAACACAGAAATGAATTCGCAGGCAGAGCTATGCCCTCCCAGCTTGCACAATGCCTGCTAAACATGGAAAAGCGCAGCAGAATTTAGGGGAGTGGTGGCAGTGCAGCTGCATGTTGCTTCTTGAAGCCTGCAACAAAAAGGCAGACTGAAGGAGCTGGGGAATGTTCTCTACCAGACTTAAACAGCATATGGCTTGCAGGACGCACTTGGCCGATTAAGCAGTTTGTTTGGCCTGCCAGATGGCCAGGAGACACCATGATGTTTGGATCTTTGGGTGCCTGAGAGAGGTTGTCGTGCCTTCCGCCAGCCAGCCAGATAGCACAGCCGTGGCAGCCTCCCTGCCCACCAGCACACCCGCACCTCGCCACTGCCCAAACAGGTGGGGGGTGCAGGCAGAGGAGGGGCAGCACAGGAGAGAGGCAGGTGGGAATGCTGAAGGAGGACGAGGAGAATGGAAGCCCAGAGGTAGGGATGGACAGAGGCAATTCTGGGGAGGGCATGACGAAAGGTGCGGTTTGAACTCACTAAGCCTCCCTGCTGCGGTGAGGCGTTCTAGGCCAAAATCCTATCGTCTGAGCGAAATAGGGCTGAGTCACCAAATACACTTCTCTGCTGTTTCACGCATCACATCACGTAATGCCTAACAAAGTCTGGTTTGTTTGGTTTTTCTTCCAGTGTTCCTATAGAAAGGCTCTTCCAGGCCTTCCTTTTTTAATAGGTAGACTTGTAATTTTCTGCTGTTTGTTTATGGAGTGTATGCCCTTTGCTTACGTCTTCCCTTATCTCTCTAAGGTCTTCACTTTGCCCGATGACACATTGGCAGACAGCTGTCATATCCGCTCTCTGTCCTTGCTTTGCAGACTAAAGAGTCTGAGCTAACAAGACAGTTCAGCCCTTCTAGGAAGGCTGAGTTGCACACACTTTACAATAGGCACCTTTCAAATGATACTCAGAAAAACAAAACAAAAAACAGGTCTTTCAACTCTCTTTGGACTTTCTGGTATCTTTCATTCAGAGTTTTTAGCTAGTGTCAATCCTTCCTGGCTGGTTTTGCAGCAAAGTATGTTCTTTGCAGCTCTCTTTGCTGGAAGGACAGATTTCAAGCCCACAAATCAATAAGATGTCCATATGCTGCCATGTGGAGTTGGGCATGTGCATGACTGTTTTTCTGGATCAAGATTAGAGTTCTCACCACTTGAAAAGATTCAGTCTGTGGTTTGTGAAGCGCTGCCAGTTCCTCTGGAATTAAAGATTTATATAAAATATCAATGTTTAAAAAAAAAAAAAAAAAAGGAAGCCTTTCCCTCTTCCAGCTTTGTGTGTGTGTGCACGTGGTACCTCGTTAATTAAAACTGGTTGGGAAACAAGAGGGACTCTGCAACACTGCTCCCTGTAGTGCGTAGCCCCTTGGTGCTGTTTGAGCGTTGCTCCTTGTCCCCAGGCGCACAACCGTCTGTGGACAACGCAAAGACGGAAAGTGACAAATAAAGGCGAGGACAGGGGGTGTCCCCGAGAAACAGGGGCAGCATCGCTTCGTCCCTGCACGCAGTGAGTATTCACTTGCCTCTACTCTCAGGCTTCGCGGCGCTTGTCTTTGGGTAAACCGAGCGAGCTGTTCCCGAGGCACTGGGGAGCGAGGCTCGCACTTGTAGCGAGCTGCTGGGGCTGCACCCGAGCGGCTCCGTGCGCGGCCCCCAGGCGCGGGGCCGAGGGGAGCGGGGCTGAGGGGCGGCCCAGGTGAGCGCCGCGGGGCGGGGGCGGCCCCGGGGGAGGAGCAGGGCCCGGCCCGGCCCCGCCGCGCTCCCCGGGCAGCGGGAGGAGGCAGGGCCGGGCCGGGCCGGGGCGGGGCGGCTGGCGCGGGGCTGGCCCAGCCCGCCGGGGAGGGAAGGAAGGAAGGGAAGGAAGGAAGCGGAGCGGAGCGGGCTGCGCCGCTGCCCTTTGAAGCGAGCGGGCGGGCGCCGCAGGCCGGTCCCGAGGCAGCCGCCGCCGCTCTCGCCGTCTCCGCGCCGGCCGGGGCTGCCCCGGCCCCCCCCCGCCCGCCGCCATCTTCCGCCCCGCGGGCAGGGCCAGGGCCGGGGGCAGGGGCAGGGCCGGGGCCGGGGCCGGCCCGGGCAGAGCAGCCGCGGGGGCGAGGCGAGGCGGCGCAGGCCCGGGCCCGGAGCCGCAGCCGGAGATGAGGCCAGGATGTCGGTGTCAGGGCTCAAGGCCGAGCTGAAGTTCCTCGAGTCCATCTTCGACAAGGACCACGAGCGCTTCCGCATCGTCTCCTGGAAGCTGGACGAGCTCCACTGCCAGTTCGTGCTCCTGCCGCCGCCGCCGGGCTCCGGCCCGCAGCCGCCGCCGCCGCTCACCATCCACTGCAACATCACGGTGCGGGCCGGGCCGGGGCCGGGCAGGGCAGGGCAGCGCAGGGGCCGCCCTCGCCATTGTGTGCGGGGCTCGGGCAGGGGGCGCGGGGGGTGACTCAGCAGCCGGGGCCGGCCGGGGACCTCCGCCCGCCCGGGGCCGCTTCCCCGGGGGGCTCCGCGCTCCCCTCCCGGCCCCGCCGCGGCGCGCACAAAAGTTGGCAGCGCCCCGGGCCCCGCTCCCCGCCCCGCCGGGCAGCCCCGGGCCGCCGCACGGAGGGGGCAGGAGCCCGGCCGGCAGCGGGGCAGCCCCGCTCCGGGCCCCGGCGGGGCGAGCCCGGCGGGCAGGCGGGGGCCGGCGCTTTGCTGAGTGCGCCACACCGCCGCGGCCTGCGGCCCCGGGCCCGCTCCGCCCCGGGCCGGGCGGGGAAACGCGGCTGGGGGCCGGGCTTCGCTTCCCTTCCTTCCCTTGCTTTCCCTTCCCGTCCCTCGGGGCTCAGGCCCTTCAGAAGTTTAATTCTCCGCGCACGGTCAGGGCGCCCTCGCTCCCCTGCCCGGCAGCCGCCTTCCCGTGACGGTGGCGGTGAAACTCGTGAGGGGGCCAGGAGCAGCCCCCAGGCTGAGGGACCCCCGTGTGTGCTTTGCCTTGGGCCGTGGCTCTGTTTTTTTCTCAAACTTTCCTATAAGGAGTCGGGGGGGGGGGGAGAGTAAAATGTTCAGTGTTGTTTGCTGTGGTAAAATCCTCTGTTTTTAAAAGTTACTGGTTAGGGCCTAAATTTGCCAGAGGATTTGGCTGGTGTGGTATCTGTGACTCATGGACAGGAAAGCGCTGGAGGTTTGCTTTTACTGGACTACCTCTGCGTACAGGTGAACTTAGATGCATCATCTCTGTTCAGCTTAAAACTATTGAAAAGTTCTGACTGGGTGAAAATACAGTTAGTATCTTTGGGTTGCATAAGCTCTCAAGGCTCCTTTTGTCTGTAAGAGAATGAAAGTTTCAGACTGTGGGGGTGGAACCACGCATGTAAGTCTAAATACCTGAGTACTGAAAGGTGAAAACATGCATGCAAAGCAGGCAGAGCTCGTAATCTTGGTAGGAGCCTGGCTTGCCATACGGTAATAAATTGAAGGGGACGTGTTAAGGGAACCTTCTCATGACAACTAGCTGTGAAACCTAGAAGTCAGTGCTGTGTTTGTAGGACAGGTGTTCGTGTTCGCTGACTCTGCTGCAAGACATAAGATGTTGTTACTGGTAAAATGAGCAAGTTACTTTGGTGTTCTTGTTTTTAGGAACGGCATATCAGACAACAGATTGAATAAATAATATTTAAAGAAAGTCACACAATAGGGAGTGTTTCATTACTGAGAAGTCTGGCTGTCTGCCCCCCCAGCATGATCTATTTCATAAATATCTTCTTTAAGAATTAAATGAAACACCTGATGATTGTACACCCTCAGCAGGCAGTTGATTTCAATGGGTTATGTCTTCTTGTCAAGTGACAGCTAACAGGGAAGCCCAGCAGTAAGGCCTAATGTTTTTGTGCCTTGGATTTGTGCTGCTGTGTATTTTTGCTTCTGTTTTGTCATAAGTATTTCTGATGGTAATTCTTGCTTATTCTGCATCGAGATATGCCCTCCTGCTTGTAGGCCTTTGGTTGAGGTGTGCCAGAGCAACCAGGAAACAGGCTTAGGTCACAGTTGGTATTTTTATGTGTCATTGAGGAAACTGGTTCTGTAGTTGGCCACTGCAGTTGCTTGCCCTAGAAGTCCAGAGATCTTTTGTGTGTCATTAGAATTGTGGCATGCATGCTTCCAAAAAGAACAGGAAAAGAGCTGTTTCAAACCTTAGAGCCAAGGCTGCTGCTTTGAAAAGAAGCTGTATCCGAGATACTTGAAACTTGTGCCTCACAGTTGTCTGTGAGCAGCTTGGTTCTTTCCAGTGTTGATTAATTTTTGGCTCTTTGAGGTAGGTGGCTATTTTCCCCCTCTGCTAAAAATAAATGGGAGAGGGCAACTTGAGATACAGAGGATGGTTCTCTTGATACAAGTGGGAAGCTTGCGAGAGAGCCAAAAAGAGAAAGCTGTCCTCTGGACTTCTGTCCTAGTCTTTTGACATAAGTCTTAAAGCTCAAAGTGTGAAAGAAGTTCTGTTTGTCTTTCTTCCCTCCCTTCCCCTCCCCCCCCCCACACACAAATTGAGTCTATTGGCTCTGACTCCTAATTGCCTCCAGTTTGTTTTTTTTTCTGTAGGTACTGTAAGTGAGAAAGGTGTAAGTCTTGTTAACTGTGCTTCATTTGGTGTGCAGAGCTTCTGGAGAGCTGAATCAAGGTACTGTGGGAACTAGAGCTTCAAATGATGGTACTAAAATAAGCTGGTAAGACTATAAAGATAGCAGTAAAGGTTTATTTGAGGAGATTCACTCTCTGCCTCAGAAGCAGTTGCCCTCATGCTCTGGGTGTGTAGTGAAAATATGTAACTTTGTTTGTGTGCTGCTTGTAACCAGTTCAACCTCTAGAATAATGATAAAGTCTTCAAGGATGTTTCTCTTACTCAACAAAAGCTTACATTAGTTTGAACATCTGGTCACTCAATGCTATTAAGGGGAAGAAAAAACACAAAGGTGAATAATTGCTTTTATTCTTGTTGGTTTTATTTGGGCGCCTTAATATTCTAGCTAAAGTGAAAGCTGTCTAGCAGTATGTACAGGTGCTGAAGTTACTGGATGGAGAAAAGTCTGGTAGGGAAGGAAGCTTCCAGTAGCTTCTGCGCTAAGTCTGAAAAGAGATGTGATAACTGAGTTACTCTGATCCTCACAATGGATCTCTTTCTTTTTTCCAATCTAGAGAGAGAGAAGGCAGAGGAAGGAGGAAACATTCTCCTGGAGAGGTGAGGGAGAATATCTGCTTAGGAACTGTATGGATCTCTACCAGTGTCCTTGACTAAATTCCAAGGTTTGATTAGAAGTCTGCCGTGGAATTTCTATGATATTCTGATTGCCTGCATTTGAGTTTGCAGAACTGTCAAAGTTAAGCATTTGCTGCAGCATCCTAGGGACAGTCTACCTGTGGTACTGAGCAGTGCTTCTCATTGAAGCGAGGTACACTTCACTTGATAGCTTTCTGTTTTGTGAAGTGACAGGCAAGCCTTGTGAAGGTCTGTCTTTCCTTTCTTCTGGCAGTGATCTATGTTGGAATTTAAGTGGTTAATCTGATTATTTTAAGAGGCACTGTAGGGTGGAGTCATCTCTGTCAGAAACATTGCTTCTTATGCCTCAGAACTATCTAATTATTGAACTTGTTCAGGCTGTGTACCTTCACATTCCCGTTCTGTTATGCCAACAGCAGTGTCTCCATTCTGGAGTTTTATTTCTTTTTTTTTTTCAGGCTTCCTTTTCATTCGTGTAACAGCAGTGTTCCAATTAATCGAGTTCCATAAACCAGTGTTCTTTACAAAGCATTTTTATTTATCCTGGTCATGCATGTCTTTTGAATTAGTGTCAAATCAGTGGCTTTACTCAGAGTAGTGTATTCTTGATTATTTAGGTCAGTGCACTCTTATTGGTACCTTATCAAACTTACATACCAGTATTCCAATTCCCCTATTATTGGGGGGAGAGAGGGGGAAACCATTTTGGACTCCTAAAAGTGGAGGAGGAGTACATTCCCCCTCCCTAAAGCATATTTTTGATCTGCAGAGAGGCTTGATGATAGGATCTCTCCGCTCATACACAAAATTTCCATTGAATTCTGTGTCCTTAAGTACCACTTGCAAGGTAGGATAGGGTTTGTGCCAGCTCTGTGTAGGTGCAGATTTTGCCCAAACAGATGCCGGGTTCTGATGTGTAATGATATCCCTTGTACATTTACAATTCAATCCACGTGATATGCCTGACTTCGGTATGCTCTTGCTTCCCTGCTGTAAAGAAGTATCTTCTGCTTTCACTGAAAAATGCCCTGCTGCTAAATCAGTTGAAGATCCTAAGAAAGACTTGAAAAAGGTGCTGACTACAGATAATTGCAGTTGATGGGAGGAGACTGTTCTCCCTTCCGAACCAGAATGGATGAAAACATCTTACCTTTGAAACTTCTGACAAGTTGGGTAGATACAGAAAGTGAGTATATTAGAGCATATGATAGTTCTTCAAAGGCATAAGATCTTAATATCAAACACTCATAGCCTAGACAGCTGATAAACTTTTATAAAGGCTATTTATTTGTACACAGAACTAACCACGTAATGAATGAGGCTTCCTGTTCAAGCCACAGAAGTTTTTTTTAACATCACCACATGTTCTGTAGTGAGCTTGAGAAATTTGTCTTGCAGTCTATGGATACAAGGATTAAATAAAAGCATACAGAGCTCTACCTTCATAATGCATGCTTTTCTGACTCTCATTAGGTATGCTTTCAGTTTTAAAAAAGGCACTTGAGTAACTTCTCCAAGATAACACTTAGGCAATAGATGCTGAGAAGTTCGGTCTTGTTTTATTTATCAAAACAAAATTAAATAAAATGCAAAGAGTGAGGATGCTAACTGCTGTCTGTCCCAAGACTATGATTGGAAAAGGAATGATGTGAGAAGGAGAAATCCTTCATCTCTGGAAGACATAAGACCTTAGTGTCTGTTGCCACAGCTTACTTGTGCTATGTGTGAAAAGCTGTAGCTAGCACTTAAGAACTTTGCAGGTCAGTTTTGTTCTTCCCTCTCTAATGTGTGAAGTGCTCCTAAAATATCCTAGAAAGCCCCAGTGGTGGGCTTCAAATACAAACACTAGCATATGTTAAGGCTTTATTCTACAGGAAATTGCCCTTACTACAGATGGGTTGCTTACTGGAATTTCTTGTATAAATGGTTTCAGAACTGGGACTGTTTGTGGTCCTCACAGGAGCTCTCCCTGCCTTTTGATAATTGAAAGAGTTTTATAAAAGAACTATATTCTCTCTATTCAGCTTGCTGCTTTAACTGTTCTAGGAGGTTTTTGTCCAAGATTGAAAGATGCCTGCTGATTTTCCTTAATATTCAGTAACTTTAAAGAAACTAAAACTGCGGGCGGGGTGACTTCACTGACTTCACAACAGTCATTTGATGTTTTGTGATGGTTGCATTTGATTTGTATTGTCAACAGTATTTGTCAAAATAGGGAGCTGGCATTACCTTTCTTATCCTATAGCAAGGAAGAATACACTTAACTTTTTTTTTTAGTTGGGAGTGGGAGGTAAAATTCTTCTGTCAAAGCTTTCTGTCACTGAAATAGGAATAAGGGAGTAGTATATGAGGTGTGTCCTATTCTCCAAATAAAGCTGCACTTCCAAATTCACTATGGCAGTCTGTCTGCAGTGGGACACTGTAAAATCAGAAGTTATTAATGGAGTTGATCGCTTTTGCTCTCATAAAGTAACTTCTTTCTGTTGGACTTAAACTAGAATGAACCTGCAGGTATTTGGTCTGTCATATGCCTGTGGATATTGGTTATTGATGACATGTTGGTACCCTCAAATGTGTATTAAAAATTAGGGTTGATAGGAAGAACAGAGTGTGATTGGGTCCTGTGCGCTCTGTAATCCTGCTGATCCCATAACAGCAAAGGCTGTGTGCCTTGTGAGGTGGCCAGAATTGATTTTACTGGATTAAAGACCTGGCTGGCACATAAAAATTCTTTACTGGGTCATTGTTAATCTGGATCGCTTCCCAGTCTGCTTCAGCGTGTGGCTGCACAGACAGCTGTACCAGCACAACAGAGGGCAAAGGAATGAGTGAATGCTGGGGAACAGAGCCGCTTGTCTGAGCCCGCAGTGGTACTTGGGATCGCTCCTGTGTGGGGAAAACCTGAGCTGGTGTCAATCCCGTGGGTTTACACGGGTGTCTGGTCTGTGACAGTGATGCCTAAATTGAGAGAACTGGACTTGAACAGTCAAACTGGAATTAGAGTTTACCTGTAAAATCAAATTCATTTCAGGAAAATAGAAGATGGAGACAGTTCTCTGGATAGTGTTTGAGCTGTTTTAAAAATGGCAGTAAGAGTTAAAACTTCTGAATAGGAACAAATGGAGGGCCTGGAGAACAAGTCCTACGAGGAGCGGCTGAAGGAGCTGGGCTTGTTCAGCCTAGAGAAGAGGAGGCTCAGGGGTGACCTTATTGCTCTGTATAAGTACATTAAAGGAGGCTGTAGAGAGGTGGGTGTTGGCCTGTTCTCCCATGTGCCTGGTGACAGGACGAGGGGGAATGGGCTAAAGTTACGCCAGGGGAGTTTTAGGTTAGATGTTAGGAAGAATTTCTTTACTGAAAGGGTTGTTAGGCACTGGAACGGGCTGCCCAGGGAGGTGGTGGAGTCACCATCCCTGGAAGTCTTCAAAAGCCGTTTAGATGTAGAGCTTAGGGATATGGTTTAGTGGGGACTGTTAGGTTAGAGGTTGGACTCGATGATCTTGAGGTCTCTTCCAACCTAGAAATTCTGTGATTCTGTGAAATATTGGTAGAGGCTGATGAACAGAAAGAACTGCTGTTTTAGTTGTGCCTCTGTGGATTACTGTGCAGTGCTGTCAGGTTGTTTGCCTTTCTATGGTTCTGAAAGGTTATAAAACCCTGAATTCTGGCTGAAGCTGATTTATTTTAGATTATGAATGGGAATATGTCATTTGAAGAGATATGATTGCTTATTATTTAATAAGCAATCCGCTGTAGTTCTTCAGCTGTCAGCTCTGTAGGAGAAGTGAAAATGACCTGTCACCAGCTCACAGAAGACACCTGGAAAACTAAATGACTGATCACAGTAAGGAGATGCTATTTAATGTTCAGATGTTATGTCAACCTGCCTGTATGCAGTGCAGTTGAAGCTAACAGGAACAGAAGAGTTCTCAGTTGCACTTTGCTGGAAGTGAGCATTTAGCATATGTTGTGCTGGTTTCCTGTTTCCAGCTGTAATCTCTAAGTGTGGTACTGAAGTCATGATACTACATGTTTTGTTTCTTCTTTATCTCATGCATACAAGACACCCTGGTGTTTTAAGTAAGCGTAGAGAAGTTGGTGTGTGATTTCTTGAGATTTAGTTTGGGCTATGTTCTCCTTTCTCTCAGATCTCTTAACTTCTTAACCCCTCTGAGAGAGAGTGTGTTGGAGTTACAGATTTTCCGATAGCTTCTTCACTGTGTATTCAGAAAGACTGTTTGTGAAGGGAGAGGAAAGTTGTCAAGTTGTGAGAGGGGCAAGTGCACCATGTCTCCAATAGGATGGGGGTGAGCTATTTGGGCGCTTGAAAGGCCTAGATTCTCTGAAGGTAAAGAGAGTGGAGAGGAGGGAGGGAAAGCCTGTATTTTTGGGTGACAGCAGAAGTGACATCAGACTTTTCACATTGAGGATAACTGTCGTAAGTGTTAAACGCAAGACCATGTCTCCTGGGGAAGTTGTTCTTCTGAAGTTAGATGGGGGAAGAGCGTGGTGTGTTAGAACTGCTGCTAGCCTTACAAGAAGCCATTCTTGGCTACTCCAGGTTTGTGAAACATATGTTGATGATTTCTAGAAATACATTCAGAAAAGGTGTAGTTAAAGAAATAGGTGATTAATAACTCTTGATGGTTATAAGAAGTTTATATGTTTCAAGAAACTGGAATTCCTTCATCGACTTTTTACAAAAGTCTACCCACTAATGACAAAGGAAGAATATTGAAGAATCTGATTTGCAGTGTAACTTTATCTTTAGCACGTTTCTAGCTTCTTACTAGATAAACCATTGCCAGCTTGAATGCCTATGTAATGCATGGTTTAAAGAACCTGTGGTGGCTGAGAGCTCTAAACCAGCCATACTCTGACTGTCAAGTGAGGTTTTGTGCCTTCTCTACTTGGCTTGTGTGTGTTCTGGCTGCTTTTAGGGTAATGGTGCTTGTTTGAGCTGCAAGAGAGCATGTGTGTATGTGGATAGCAACGTGGATGTAAATCACAGAAGTGTGGCTTAGGTTACTTGACAAACTTGGAGATTACTGGCCTCCTGTACCTGCCTGTTTGAAAGTAGCATTTGGTTGAGTCTTTCTGGGAGTCTTTTTTTTTCTTTTTCCTTTCCTCAGAATGTCACTTTCTCCTTTATGTTTTCAAAGTAAAAAGATAAGGATTCTGCAGTAGTTTCAGGAGAATTCCTAGGGCTGGAGTTGAACAAAAGAACCTGTGCAGATGAGTCTGCAAGTTACAAGATTATTGCTTCTTGAAATATTCTTGTACAAATAAATTATGATAGAAATACTGGTCCTCTTCTTATTTAGCTGTGCTGTAGTTGCTATCGTATGAATATTGGCAATTTTAGCTGAATCTGTGTGTTGCAAGAAGTGTTTCATTATCTAGGCTTTCAGTTCATTTTAAAAATGTGTGGTAGTTGACGTGTGTTTGTACAGAACGTGGCTGTGCAAGGCGCAAAGCAGCAGACCATGGCACACCTGTCTGTAGGAGTCTGGTGAGACGAGAGCAAGGGGAACTGCACTGCCTGCCCTGCCCGGGAGGCCATGTGCTGTGCAGGCTGAAGTTGTGTCCGTAACCATTCTGCGTGCTCTTAGTGGAATCGTTTCCTTATGGTTAGCCTCCTGTGGTAGCCTCCTACAATCAGTAGGACGTGTTTGTACAGAGAAGTAATTTATTTTTGCTTGGAACAATTTGTGATTGCAGAGTGAAGTTTATAGGCACCTATGGAGGTGCGGTTTGTTGTGGTCTTGCTGTTCTCTGAGGCACCTGCCTTTGACCCTGCCATCTCTAATGTGGCTGCGTTTAATAACATAAACAGTTCTAGAGGAAGAAACGCTGCTCATTCCCTGGAGACTGTGTGGGAGAGGAAAACCACGACTGTGTTAGTTGTGTTGCTTTAATGTGCTCCTGAAGGTATTCGGCTGTGTCGTGATGAGTGCGTTAGCAGAACCCACACAGAACAGGATGATGGGATCCCTTCACCTGCCTCCTGCAAGCTGACGAATCTCTTGCAGTCCCTTGGGGTCTAAGGGGCTGCCAAAGCGTGCAGCTTCATCTTGGACTGTCTTGTTGTGCAGCCCGTCAATGCCAAGACAGTCACTGAAATTGAGGGTAGAATTAAAATAATTTTCTAAGTTTAAAAGCTGGCTGTATTGTAGTCAATTGAACTAGGTTCCTTACCAAATGTGGGACCTCTAACAAGTATTTGTACTGAACTGAGCAGGTTAGGCTTTGACTTCAGAAAGATTGTAGGGAAATTAAAACTAATATAATCTTGCTTTCTGTGGTGTAGTAGCAGCTAAAGATCGCTGTTTAACTCAACTCTAGTGTATAAAGTATGTCCTGCTGTTTATCTGCATTCAGCAAGTAACAGTGTGTTGTATACAGTCTTAACATCTAGAAAGAAAAGGTGGAAGTTTTCCCCTTATTCAGTAGGGACGTGTAAAATTGATGTTCTCTCCACAACCATCCTCTGTTAAATTTGATTTTTAATGCCCCCCAATGCATATAAGTGTTGCTCTGAAAATGAGTTTTGTTTAGTTATAGATGATGTAAAAACAGTGGAACTAGCTTCTGTCAGCGATGGAGATTTTGCAAAACCTTAGAAAATGGAATCCCATTAGAAATTCAATTCACTAAATTCCGTGCAGCTGGTGTACTAAGGAGATACAAAAAGGGGGAAAAATAAGACAGTCTAAGTTTATTTGAAAATTAAAATGAAAAACTGTCAGTGTGTACTTGCCATTTTAAACCGTAACCATGCAGATGTGTGTTTAAATGTGTTTTCTGACAATTTGTCGTGGTTAAAGGGCTCTGTTATGTGCAAGGAGACTTGGGTTACTTTTGCCTCTTAGTAAACATATGCAGGTTGCTGTAATCTTAGGAAGGTGAGCAAGATGATTTTATTATTTTTTTTGGGGGGTGGGGGATGAGGTTGTGGGTTTTTAGTGGTTTTTTGTTGTTTTTTTTAATTTAACTATTTCTCCCTTTAAATGGTATTGTTAAAATTTAGACATAGCTCATTCGAGTCCTTTTACTAACATCAAACAGTGTTGCTGTAGATCTATAAAGCAAGTTAAAGATTATATAACCTGGCAAGTAGAACACCCTTGCTGCTCAGCACCTATTGTTAAGAATGAGAAAGCTTAGATGGGATGTACGTAGAGGACAGATCTGTCTACCCAGGAGAAGCAAAATCAGTAAAATGTGAGCAGACCAACTTAGAGAAGATGGAACAGAGTATCTCAATGGTGAGATTCTGTGTGTCTTCTCTTAATATGCTGTGGTTTATTAGATGACTTGATAGGTTTTTGAATTGTTCCAGTGGCAGGAGCATGAAGCTTTTTTATTTTGTGTGCTTGTTAGCAAGCTAAATTCTTTTGCTGTATTCTGCAACAGAAGCACCAGACGTGTTTGTGCTGAAAAAGCTGCCAGTCTGTCCTGGTGTTACACAAAGGCTCTGTAGAAGTGATGATCCCATGCATTGTAATTATCTCTAGGTTGCTGTAAACATTCAGCCTTTGTCCTCAGGCCTCAGTCCCTGCTAGGTGTGAGGTCATCCCCGCGTGTCACAGCCTACTGAGCGCTCGCACTGCACTTGCAAGCTGTGCGGCATGCGTTAGCTTAGGAAAGCTGCCCAAATACGAGCATGCAGCCTTCTTCTCCTGTGAGGAATATTTGCTTTTGCTTGTGAAGAGCAGGAACATGTTACGTTACAGCAATTGCATAAAACAGATCATCTGTACAGATAAGCTAGATGCAGTGTCTCCAGAGGTCAGCTATGTAGTAATAGGTCCAAAATAATGTCGTTTTTAGCTGCTGAGAAACAATTATCATTTTCAACAGCAGGTATCTAGTATTGTAAAAGAATTGCTATTCTAGGGCTCCTTTTATGAAATGTCAACTTTTTTTTTTTTTAATTTGTGTTTCTTATGTAATATACCATAAATCCATCTGTCCTCTCTACAGAATGCAGGTACAGAAGAAAAGGCTGACTTCATTCTCTGAACACAATTAGCTCTTGTGAAGTTCAGTTGTTTGACCTCACAAACCACAAGCTTAGTTCTTCATTGCACACTGTGGTATTACAAACTCATGAGCTTGTTTATATCTCAGGATCAGAATGTTTGAAGTTTGTGTGTGAATTCTGTATTTCAAAATATAGTGACTCATATCCGCGTGAAACTCAGCTGTTCCAAAAATACGGATTTTTGATCTAGAAAAACTTGGTGTCAGTTATCTTTTTAAGTTAAAGAGAGCATAATTGTTGGTAAGTCTGAAGAATTAAAAAGTGTTGCAATAAGTAGAAAGGTACACTAACTTGCATTTGGCTGTTAATACTACGCATCTCCTCCTAAAAAGTTGGAATATGAAATGAAGTATCCATATTCCAGAATTCCAAAAATTCTGTCTTTTCTGCTACAGAGGAGTGAATGTGCTTACACAGTGTTTAAGAAAATCCTTTCTGATAAATGCATGGTTCCCATTCATGTTTCAAAAGCTAAAGCAGACTAAAAATAGAATGTCTAATGCATTTGGGGGGGTACAGTAATTTATATGTGCTGTACATTCACAGGGCAGGCAGTATCAAATCCTAGTATGTTTTCTCTTATACGGCAGGACTTGGCATTCATTACAGAAAATGGAATGAATTGAAATGAGAGCAGAGAATGAGGAAAGGATTTGTCATTCAATGCAAAAGGCGTCAGCATGTTCAAATAGCTGCTGAAAAACACATAATCAGTCCTGTGCTACCAGTCTCATGAAAGATTTGCTGCAAGTTTTTTGGAGGTGATTATTCTATAGCCCTCCAGACTGGGAATAAGTACTGAATGCAAACCATAAACGGCTTATTCTAGGTTTGTCCATGGTTTTGTTTTGGTGGAGAAAGGAGCAACAAGCGTCTTCCTTTTGAAGGGCTGTCTGCATGGCATCTTAGTGACAGAAAAATCATTTATTGTGGATCATGTGAGTGGTTGTTGGGCCATATTTGTTCCATGGTTACATGTGCCCTGACCATACATGTAGTTTATTCTGGAAAATCAAGTACACTTCTAATCCTGTGAAACCAGTTGATTTCACTGTCGTGACGATTGGTGCCTGCCGAACAGCTGTAGGAATCTATTGATGAAAGAAAGGTCTCTTCTGTAAGCTTTCTTGATAGGGTTGTGTGCATTATATCATTTGAGAAATCCTTCAGCGAAGGTTAGTTCTTTACGAGCCTTGTTGGTACAAAGGTAAAACAGTTTTGGGCATTGTGATCTGCCTGTTAACTTGTCCTCCAAGGCAGATTTGAACTGTGTTGCTTCAGTCTGAGGCTAATGTTAGAATAGTTCAAGTAATCCTGATTAAGGAGGAAATCAGAAGATTTCAGGTTTTGTTGCTTTCACAGATACTGTTTGGAAGAATCAATATTTCCATGAGAAAAATGGGGTGGATATAACTTTATTCTTTGATGTGTACTACTTGTGATTTTTTTTTTGTAATAACCATTTGTACTGAGTTTCTAAATGTCTTCCTCCTGCTCCACCTGCCCTCAGGGCTTGAAACTTTTTAGTACTGTCTTATGTATGTCCATTGTCTGATCAAGATAAAAATAGAACATAATACTAGGGGAACCTGTTAGCTTGGATTTCTTTCAACTTCTTTTGAGTTGTCTAAAATTACTGTTTTGCTTTTATTCCACATTACCTGGCTTAGAGTAGGATGAGGTGATGTTACTATGTTGTGAAATTTTTGGGTGATTGAGCTTTAAAAGCTTTGTGGTTTTATTTTGTTGTTGTTTTTTAAACAGGAGTCTTACCCCTCTTCATCGCCAATATGGTTTGTAGAATCAGATGACCCAAACCTGACTTCAGTCTTGGAGCGTTTAGAAGATATTAAGAAGAGCAATACTCTGGTGAGCAAGTGTCCGGGTTGTTTTGGGTGTATTTTTTTCAGTTCAGCTTTGTCACATTAATGAGCAACTAAATTAGGTCAGTTCAGGGGATGTTTTGGGGCCTTTGTAAACATAAGTTTCCTCTTTAAAAAAAAACACATGTAAGTAGCAGTAAAGATTTGAAGCAAGGAAGGAAAGATGACTTAAAAATGCTTGTTCTCTCACAGAAGTTTCATTCCCAGTAAGTTTAAGGCTTTCTGAAAATGATTAGTGAAATTCATGAGAACCTAACTGCTTGTATAACACTTGTAGTGTTTTCTTCGCACAGAGATCCACTACAGAGGCGAGAGGATATTCAGAGGAATGTTAAATAATATAGATCTTAGTCTGTGACCTCTAGCCAAGAAGACACAGCACAGCGTAATAGTAGAACACGTGGCCAAATGAGCTGTCTTCGAAAATGCATTTTTTCAGGAGGTTCTCCAGCTTGCAGCTGCTGTGACTAGTAGCTTCAGACTAAAACAAGGTTTTAGATAAGATGTTTCCTACTCCTAACTACCTACAGGTTTGCTTGCATTAGGGTGGAAAGCTTTATCATAAACACGTGTGGGACTTGCTGTGCTGAATTGCACGAGGACATAGACTACTTCTGTTTGTAGTAAGAACATCTGGTATCAAGATTGTACTTGCCTATGTAAATACTGATGGGTTGATGTAAGACACCTGTGGATGGCCCATTGTCTTCTTAGGAATCCACCCCACATCACGTAATGTCAAAAATGAAGACAGACAGGAGTAGTTGAAGAGACAAATACTTACGCTCCAAAATCTGACTTATTGTTCAAAAGGCTGGAGTTTGTGGGTATTGAGTTTTTGTACCTACAGCTTTCCCCCTTACAACACCCCCCATTCAAGGGAGTTGGAGTGATTGGCACACACCCTTCTTGTAGAAGGGATAAGGAACTACTTGCAGAAATGAATCCTGGAGTCTTCTGATTTATCTCCTAAAAACTAATTTAGTTGAACTCTTTTTTTTTTTTTTTTTTAAGTTTCAAATCAGTTTCTGTTTAAGTTATTGCAGCTACAAGACCATTTGTCCCATGTTGCTCTGTAGTTATATTAGAAACATTACTGAAACAGTAAAATTTTGAATGGGAAACTACATTGGGCTTTCCAGGAGCTCAAGTCAGCACAGCAAATATTATAAAGGAATTTATCCTGGTCTCTGAAACCATTTGGTATTACTCTGTTCTTTCTGCTTGCTTTGTAACTTTTGATGGATATCAGTTTGGGAAACTGAAGAGCATGCTCTTTAGGCATGAAAGTTAGGCAGGTATGTAAAAGCCTTTCGTTTCATGTGGTAGAAAGAAAACTGTTTTACCTATGTTAAAATCATGCGCATGTTTCCTGGAAAATCTTTTGTTGGTCTGAAGCTGATACTTATCTGGGTATCAGCATGGTATTTCTTTCTAAGAAAATTCCCCAAAACACAAAAGATTGAAAAGTTATTAAGAAGGTAGTAAGCACAGATAGCAGTGGCTTTGGAAGCTTCGGCTGTTTAACTGACTGTTCGTAGTGAATAAGATCCAGCCAGCAGAAGAAGGGGCTATAGGGTCTCTCTGACCCCTAATGTCTCCTGAGTTCATTATCAGACCCTGAAAATTGGCATTGCCTTAGTCTTGATAGGTAGTTGAAACTGACAGCCACCTTCCCTTGTGGTTGTGCCATGCAAAAGATAACTCCTACCTCAACTTCATTGTTCTGTTAAATATGAAGAAGGTTATAGTTCCAGTAGGGCTTAAATTCATGCAAAGATTAAAGCTGCCTGCAATCTCCAAACCTTGAGGGCTTGAGTTTACATGGACGACTTGAAAAGTACAGAATGCCTGGCACAAGTATGTGTACAGCTTGTCCAAATTGTTGTCACTAGGACACTACTTCTACATTAAGAACTTAGATTTAGCCCTACCTGGAGGAATGTCAGGTGACTGTTGGTGCTTCCAAACTAGCAGAGCAGCAGCAACTGTTATGTATCAAATCGTAGACACAGAAGAACACAAAAGTAAAGCAAAGTTCCTTTCTGAAACTGCCCAAGGCTGCTAAATACATATGGAACCAGTACTGTCACAGATAAATTGATAGCTAAGTAGTGGACGTGCTCTAAGTGACACTTACTTCTTCCCTCTCTTTCCTCATGTATCCTTCTTCAGCAGTTTTGTTCAGTGGTAGGCTAAGACTTATTTGTATATATACATATACGTGTATATATTCTCGTGTAATTATACACACCCTCTTCTACATGTATCTATATAATTACACTGTACTTGAACCCCATGTTTTCTTGGTAATCGGAAGACGAAGGTGCTTCATGATGAACTCAGCAGCACGCTAATCTCTTTAAAGATACCCTAAAGTTACTAATGCTTTCCTGCTGCATTAGAAAGATCTCCTTGCATGTCAAAAGGCCTCCCGATGTAGGATAGGTTTCAGAACAAATGTCCCGAACTGTTTTCAAATTTGTAAGATGTTAACACAGGCAAGAAAAAAATCCAAGAGGTGTTTTTATGTTCAGTATCAGCATTGTGGTGTCCATAAGAGCTGCTCACATTGCAGAATTTCTACAGGTACTGTTACAAAAATGACAATAAAATTTAACGATTATAATGTATGTATACAAGTATTTAATAAATTTGTTATCGTGCATTGATCATTTTCATTATTAATCATGCAGACTTTTTTTACACTGCACGTTTGATACCCTGTGGGTTATGCATATTGGTTTCTGTGTAGTTTCTGCTTTAGGCAGTTGATATTCTAGGGAACCTCTTGGTATCCTGATGGCCCACTTTCTGAAGTAGCAGCAAAGCTTGTGTGTTAAGCATTCATTTTCCATTTCTCAAGCACATGAAGTTAGCCAGGAAAAGCATTTAAATTATTCATACATGGCAGAAATCTGCTATTCCTTTTGATTCAGTGTCTTTGTGTACCACTAACACGCACCAAATCATGCTAGGCCTTGCTTAGAGCATGAGGTTGGATTGCATGATTTCCAGATGTGCCTTCTGGCCCAAATTAGCTTTTAATTTTTCATACATATGAGCAGAGCATAAAGGATAATGGTGATGGTGTTCCATGGCAGAAGGGGCAAGGGTATGAAAGTAATTCCTTCAGAGGAAAAATACTAAAATATTGGCAGTAACAAAGACTGAAGAAACTGGCATCAAGTGCTTTGTTATAAAAATGAAACTGCGCTTTGACAGTTGCATTAAACTAACCCTGAATTGTAGACTGCTGCCAAGGAAGGGAATCCCTCCTCTCCAATGCATGTTCCTGCCTCATCCTTTGTGGTGAAACTGGGTCTTTTGTGCTGAAGCACATTGGGGATTGATCTGTGTAGAAGCTTGTAAGTTGCTGCATGGCTGGGTGATTGTTGGTGCCAGTGTTTCTAGTCTTCTTTCTAGTGTGCTGCGCTGCTGTGCTCTGAAAAGGGATTCTTGATGTGAGGGATAAGGCTGTTCCTTCTTATAGTTTAAGACTTGTCTCTTCAAACTGGGAAACTGAAATGCGCTAGCATCTCTTAAAAAAAAAAAAAAACAAAAAAAAACGACCATTTGGTTATTCCCTAGCGATTTGTAGATCTGAGACCTATGCCTGGAATGGATGGTGTTGCCTGTGCAGATTATTCTTTTGCTTATTACTTTCTCCACTTGACATGAGGGAATCTTCTTTGTCTTGCCTTGTCCTTGGTTTCCCATTACGATAACTACAGAGAAAAATAAGTGTCTCTGTTCTAGTACCTGCAGACTTAAATGCTGGGAGACTGCATTGACTCCCAGTGACTGGGAGTTTATACCAACATGTGAGGAAACTTCTAAATACACCGTTCTGTGGTTTGGTTTAAATAGATGCTTCCATATTTTTTCTTGTTACAGCTTCTTCAGCAACTGAAGCGACTAATATGTGACCTCTGCAGATTGTATAATCTTCCTCAGCATCCAGATGTTGAAATGTTAGATCAGCCATTACCAGCTGGACAGGTAAATTAAACTCTGTGAATACCTTTGTATGGAAAATACTCTTTTTTCAAGTTTAAGAAAGTAGATGGTGAGAATGATTAAAGCATTTGTGTAAGCCGGAACTTAGATATGAAGCAGTGTTGCTTTATGGTGACCTCACTCCGTATTTTGTTTGTAGAATCCATTTCAAGTTGTAATTCTGGGGTTATGTGATACTCCACAATTTTATGTGGAGTCTGTGTCACTGAAAGGTGTCTCTGTAATACCAGTGCTGTTAATTTAATTGCCTTCTAAATTCTGCTCAAGCCAACTACTGCGTGTTCCTAGTGCTTCCCAATTTCATTTTTTTCTAAAACGTAAGTACAATAAAACACTGCTCATTTCTCCTTGAAGAGAATGCATTTTACAGTGTACTCTTGGATGAATTTACTACTGATATATTCCTTCCTCTTCAATCCCTTGCAGAGATATAGGATATCAAGACCATATGCTGCTTTGGGCAGAAAGTATCTGTTTGAGGTGCCTTGTTTACTTTTTGTGCACTTGACAAATGAAGAGTTGTGAAGGTCTGTTAAGTGTTCTGGTTGACTAAAATGTCTTGTGCTGAAAACAGAACTGGTAACAGACAGTGAATGTGTTCTCTTTTTTTGGTATTTTAATAGGATTATGATATCTGCTTTTGCTTATACATGCTAAGATGACAAGATTTCTAAAAACTCTTTTAGCATAACAGATGGTTTCCTGTGGTGATCGTACTATTGTAATGACAAATAATTTGCTTAATTTTGGTCATTTGCCAAATGGTAATTCTAGATCTCTTCTGCCTCAGCCACCCACGTAGCAGTGCAACTACAAGGCAATAGGTCTGGAGCACTGGGAAGTAGCCTCACTGAAGAGTCTTGCTTGTGCTCTGAAACTCAGAAATGAACTCACAGAAGGTTTTCTTAGCCAGAAATGTTGGATAATTTGCAAATTAAATAAGAGTGGGCCTAGTAAGTCAGATGAAAGATTCATCTAGTACACTATGCTGCATTGTCTACAGCAGTGGCATTCCTCACTTGACAAAGAAAAAGTTAGCAGAACAGAAGTGTCTGTCACTGTTTCAAAATAGGATATCCTTATCTGGATCTTGAGATTCCACTTAGAACTTAATGTGAAATTGTGACATTCTACTTATCTTTGGTTCATGCAGTTATTTCTTCACTATTACATTCCAGGAAAACATCTTTGTGTATTCTTCCCATTAAGCTTCAGTCCTTTGCAGACCTTGATAAGTGTGACTTTCATGTGTGCTTTTTGTTTGATAGTAGACTTCCTGATTTTTGAAATAAAAAAGCATGCACAATTTATGCAGAAACCTCACTGTTGTATTGCAGAATGGAACAACAGAAGAAGTTACGTCAGAGGAGGAGGAGGAGGAAGATATGGGTGAAGTATGTATACATACAGTATTGTCGTTCTAATCTAGCATTTCGCTCTGTGGTGACAGGTTAATTATTAAGCCCAAACTGTAAAATGTAATCTCCCTAGAGTTCAACAGAAAAGATGGTAGAAAAAAAATTGAGTGTTTACCTTAATGTCAGTTTTCACTTAAACCATCAGAACTAGTGATTTATTTTCTTAAACCTAGACGTCAGCTGTGAGCTACTTGGATATAGGAGTTGAATATCTGTTTGTGCTTTAGTCAAACAATACATAACATTGTATGCCAAATCAGTAGGCTTGAATTGTAAACTCCTATTTCAATCAGTGTTTGAACTTGCTCTGACATGATTGAAAGTGCCTGGAAGCAGACAAACTGAGAGTAAATCAGTTTGCTGATTTATTGGGCGGCTGAGCTTTTTTTTTTTTTTTTTTTTTTAACTGTAATACATTGAGGAAAATGGAAGGACATCTGCAATACATACACCCTTTAAACTTTAAGGGCCTTATGTCAATGTCTGGCTCTTTTAATGAGCTCTTCACTGTGTAAGAACCACCCCTTCGAATTAATTCTGCTATATTTTAGAATAGCTCCAGGATGCTTGGTATTTAAAGCACTGTAAAGAGCCTTATTATAGGAGAGCTGTTCTGACTTCTTCAGATTTAGGCTTTTTTTAATGAAGAAAGTATGTTGTAAGAATAAACAACTCATTCTTTGACTAGAATGTCTTCCTTCAGGAGAGATCTAAGTGTTACCCATTCTCTGGAATGAATTTGAAGCAGCCTTCCTTAAACCATATTTAGCCTAATCCAGACCATGTTGGTTAGAGCCAAAGTCTTTGTAAAGGTAGTATGAACACTTCCATATCCTCTTGCAGCAAGGCTCTTTTTGCTTGCAGACTTGTAACCTTTTGCTCTGTTCAGATGACTGTAGACAAAAAGATTGTCATATCTGTCATATTTATAAGCAGTCAAAACTCTTAATTCCAGTCCAGTTGCTAAACTGAAAAGCAGTTGAGGGTTTTTTAGGGCTATAGCATAATTTTGAGAAATGTGAGCACCTTAACAGATTCCAGATGGAGTATTCTTTACAGTTGGAGGAAACAGCATTGTCAAAGGCACCTGGTAGGTATGTTCCTTTCTGTAAGACATCCTTGAATTTGCATTGATGGCCGGGCTTTCCTGCTGTGCAAACAGATGGCGCTTAAGAATAGCCTCAGCTGTGGTGGAGCATTCTGCACATTGGAGTATAGCTGATAACTTCGTACTCGTAGATCGCTGGCATGGCTGCTGCAGTGCTTCCTTTTTCATCTTAAGTTATTTACATCTGTCTCTTCTGTTCCCCAGGTTGCCTATATGGCAATTCCAGTGCTGTTGTCTCTAATTTTTTAGTGTTTCTTGGCAATAGGATAGCCTCCATTTCAGAATATGGAGTGGAAGACTTTTTAGTTCTTAGTATAGAACTCAGAACTGAAACATTGGCTCATGTGCTCAGCGTACTTGACCATATCATTTTGTCTTGTATCGCAATTCCAAAACAGCTGCATCTAATCCCTGGTCAGAATGTTCACCTTGAATAAAACACATGCTGCTTTGTAATATTTAACTTTCTTGGAGGGTTACTGTAGCCCTGCCAGGTATGTTAATCACTGTTTGCCAGAAGTGTAAAGTAGTGAGGCTTCTAACAGAGAAAAAGTCTGCTTTTAGAAAAATCTTAGACCTGCCCTAGGTTTGTGTACTTTTGGATTCTTGATCCCTGTTCAAAATGCCTTAACTTCCTGTTTTCTGTCTACCTGTTTTAACAGGCTAATTTACTACAGTCTTCGCTTCTCACAGGAGTTTAGTTAGTGCTTGTTTCTGTGACCAGAAACAGGTTGTGAATTTGCCTCTCATTTATATTGAGGGCTCCCTATGCTTTCATTGAATACTGTTGGTTCAATGAGTAAAGTCTGAGCAAAACAGAAATGGCATGCAGCCGTCACTGATACCTAATGCCGTGCATTATGCTGACTGTATTTGTAAATGCTCTTACAGAGTTTTTGATCAAAGAGCATGAAGTTGTTTACAGTGAATCTTCCTCTATCCTACAGGACATTGAAGATCTAGATCACTATGATATGAAGGAGGAGGAACCAGTTGATGGGAAGAAATCTGAGGATGAAGGCATTGAGAAAGAGAACCTTGCAATCTTAGAAAAAATCAGAAAAAATCAAAGGCAAGATCACTTAAATGTGAGTTAACAAGATATTTTTTCTTTACAATACTTCAGCTTTAAAATAGAAATGATTTTCAGCAAATAGAACCTATTGCTACACGCCTAAAGATAAAATCAACCTATAGCTGACTTCCAAAAATGTATAGGACAAAATGAGACCTGTATAGCTCTTAATCTTCATATTTAGTTTATGAAGTTAATTATCAGTCAACATTCCACAGAGACACAAAAACTGCTTCAAAGCACTCTGCTTTTATTCAGTCTGGGAGAATGCTAGTCTAAGTTCTTTTGTCAAAATGGATTAGGGTGGCATGGGCCTGTTGGATAAAGTATCCCGTAGCTTTTGATGGAAGTCAAGTCTTACATACAAATCCATATTTCACACTTGTTATTTCACACGCATCTAATTCTTGTGCTTGATGCCCGTGTTACGAACTGCTTGCAGAGTAAGCAGAAAGATTCTGTCAGCAGGCAGTTGTAGAAAAAAGGCATTTCTATACAGCAGTATCCTGAGGACATGGGTTTCCAGTATTACAGTACGACTGTAAATACTGAGTTGCATGGTTTCCGTTTGTTTCCAGAGGCTTAGAAATGTCTTCTCACTAATGCAAAGTTCCAGAAAAGGTTCTGCTTCTCAAAGATGCATGTAGGAAAGAATATTGTTGTACAATCTTAATGTTATGTAGGCTGTCTTCCAAGGAAATTAAAACTTCTGTCTCACAGAGGCTTAAAATGTATAACGCACAAAACTCAAGACTTCTGCTAGAGTTCCAAGACCAAAGGTACGGGTTCTAAAATTTTCATGTCACCTTCAGAAAGTGGGTGCTTATGTAAAATTAGTCTCCCCACTATTTGAGCTCTTAAATACCTTTTTTAATGCTGTTTGGCACGTAAGCAGACTTGTAGATCTTGTCCAGATACAAAAAGTGCTTTCTCCTCAAGCTAACAGTTGAGGATGCGAGTAGTAGTAGCTAGGTGTGGGGTAGTGACCTGAATGTATTTAGGGAAGGAATAAGATTTAGGATTGGTAAGTAGGGAACAACTGGATTTTTGCCTGAGGAACCAGTTTTGTTAGTTCTGCTTTTTAAATTGGATGATTTTTCTAGTAAATCTTTTCTTAAACAGTTAAACTGTTCTTAAAATTAGACTGAAGGGAGCTGCTGTTGTCTTTTGATTTGTAGTAAAATCTGTATATATTGTGTTTAGTGGCAGATGAGTCAGTTCACTTGTAACGCTGGGTGAGCTCCTGATAGCATTTTCCCTACATGTTTATAACAACTAGATCTCCTTTAGTTAGCAGAAACTTGACTTTTTTTGTCATGAATTACTTACCATAAATAATTTAATGTAGTATAGAAAAGACTTGTTCATCTCTTACTGACACTTAAACATGGAGAAGAGATTCAGTTTGTAGCCACCTGCTTTGCAAAGGAAATAAATCAGAAATGCGTCTCAGAGCTCTTCTGCTGATCTAATAGGACTTGAATGCAAACTTGAAAAAAACAAACAAAAAAAAAAAAACAACATTTATGTTCTGCTAAAATAGGCTCACTAGAGGAGACTGCTCTTTGATTTGTGTATGAATTCAATATTTATATATCAAGTTTGATTAGATGTGTACAATAATGGTCATCTCTTTGGAAAAAAAAAAAAAACCTATACCTCATCAGCATTTCAGTATTTAACAGCAAGTAGATGTAAGACTCCAAACTTTTTGCTGTATCAGACTGTTCTAAGGCTTGACTAACCCTAAGCAGAATGGACACTTAATGTTTTTGTTTAGACTTAGATGTCTCTTTAGGGTTTGAGACTGCCTACTGAGGTTGCGTATATTTCTGCATTTATAGCTCGGACCTAATGGTAAAGGCTTCTTAATCATTAATTAAAACCTTTTGCAGCCTGAAAGGCATGGTTTACTTTCTGTCATCTAAACTGCAGTAGAACTGAAGGTTTTTGCAGTGTCACTGTTTTTATTTGGCGTAGAAAGCCCCTTAAAACTGCAGATTTTCTTTTGCTATTTCTTCTTTCCTATTTGGCAGATCTTACCTTTCCTTTTGTTTTTTCCCTCCACGTCTAGCGAAGCTGAGATGAACACTGCTGGTTTTTTTTTTTGTGTGTCTTTTTTTTTTTGGTTTGTTTGACAACAGCAGATTCAACTTACATAATAGCTTTTTCTCATGCCAAGACACTCTCGTTGATGCTGGTGCATAAACAAGGTCAGCTGAGTACAGGGAACAGGGTATTCAGCTGCTGCTGAGGAACTGTGGTAATTTTGTGGGTCGCCAGAAATAGCTGCTCTGGTTAAATAATTTCTCAATGGACTTGTGAGGTTTTACCCTTAACACTTGAGAGCTGAAAACGCTAGTTGTACCACTGACCCAGGAAAGAACTAACCTAGTAGCACTTAAATGCACTTTGCTGCTGCCAAAATGGGGAGCTTGTAACAGAATACAGTCTCTAAGGTAGCAGCAGTTTGCTTGGCATCCTAAGGTAAAGTGAAGTTTAAATCTCTACAGCCTTTCAGTGGGTTTTCTTAAAGGACAGCATGTGTTTCAGGGACTGAGGTGTACTACCTAAGCATAGTCTGTTTTTCACACACACTACAGCTCTTTTAGTATACTTTAGTCTGTCAGCAGAGGGAAGTAAAATAAAACCCATGCCATTTACATGCTTTTGTTGCAAGAGGGAATGTGAAGCCTAATGTAGGGCTTCAACTAATGCCAAATGCAACCAGAAAACTTCTATGTCTTTACACCTTCTTCGGCCTAAGTCCATGGGTTGTCTTCTCACCTTGACTGAAGAGAAGGCTGAAGGTAAGCGATCATATTAAGGATTTCCATAGGAGAGGAGTGCACGCAGTCCCAATTTTGCACCCTCCTAAGGTTAAAGACATGGTACTTTTTTCTTATTTTTTTTAAAAGGTTTGTGTCTTTTATATAAGTTCAGAAGAATATGTATCTGCTAATTTTGTAAACATGTTCTTTTCCTTGGCGGCATCCCTGATGCTATTCTTGCCAGTATCAAGAAATAACCTTTAATTTGACTTGAAGTACAGGATGTAACATGGAGCAAAATTTAACCCTCCTCTTGACATTGTAATACCTTTAAAGAATCACTTGCTTACTGGGAATTAAAAAAAGGTCTTTGAACTGGAATCATTAAATATTTAATGACTTGCTGCTGCTTGCTTTTCAGAGTTCTCTCCCCACTTAGTCATTTAGAGATGAATGTTTTTCTTATTTAGATAATGCTGTTAACCTTTTTGATTTCCTTCTGAGGAGTTTATGCGCTTTCCTTTAAAAGTCTCAAATGCCTGTACTTTAATCTTCGGGCTTTATGAATCCTAAGGTGTCACTTCCATTTTCAGCTTAATCCTTGAAATATGAACCTGCTTTAACTTCCAGGAATTAATGTAGTTTGCACAAATACCGAGAATGTCAAGTAATGCTAGAGGGAACTTGTCTTCCAAAGCTCTTTTGCATTCATTATTTTGTGGGAATTTCTTTTTTTATTTGCTTGGGTTTTGTTTGCAACGCCAAAAGTTACTTGATAAAAACAGCTGAGTTGTCTGAAATGTATTGGGAGACATTTTCCTGTGTTGTTCTGAGGTGTGCAATGTATTTCTGGTCAGACAGAAAACAGGCAATCTGGTACTCGGGTTTAACACTGCAGTGAATTGCACCTCGTGCCTTGGATAACTCAAGCAACAGACTGTGGTTGTGTTTTGAGAGGAGGGAAGGACAAAAAGGAATGTGCAAAGCAAAAGAACTGAGGCTGCAGAATGCATCATTAGAAGCTAAATGCAGCAGACAGCTGAAGCAGCGGCATGTGCAGTGATTTCTGCATGGTTAGGTGAGCACTACTGACTTGTGAATGCTCTGTTCTGAAGCCCTAGTTTAATCAAATGTATATGTTCCCCCTAAAACACTTGTGAAGATAAGAAGCACTTCTGAAAAAAGTAATGCTTATATTGTCTTGAATGAAAGATTCCTATTTCCAGTGGTGGCAGAAGCACTTTCCCTTAGGGGGAGAGTTTGAGAACGGGGCAAGCTTGTAGTGGTGCATCTAATGGGTATTTTTCATGTCCAACAGTTTTTGGCTCAGGGAATTCCTGCACCAGATGTATCTATCTCATGCAACCTTCAGCAAGTGGAATGTTGTCCATGTAAATGCTTGCACCCTTTAGCAAGGATTTCTTCAGTTACTTACCTATTGTTCTGTAGAACCACCTCATAAGCAGTGTGCTTGCACAGGACAGGATGATGGTGCGAGACTTTCTGAGCCTGTTCTTTTACTTTACAGGAAAAAAAAGTCACTCGGGAGCTTATCCAGTAGTTCTTTGAATCTTTCAGTTTACAGATCAAATGGCCGTGCTTTTCTGCTCTTGTCTCTTGGTACCAGTTCCACATAAACAGATACCTGCCACATCCTGTGACTGACCAGTTATTTCTAAAGCAACTGTAAATCTTGCTCTCATGACTGGAGAAATGGGAGTTTCCTCTCCTTTGAAAAGTGAAGTCACTTTTCCAGAAGGATACTTACTTCTGTCTGAATTCAGTCTTTGTAACTTGCGCATAGGGAGTTATTGAAAGGTAATGTTTTTAATTTTAGCATCATTACGGCTGAAGCTTAATTTACTTCTCTACTGTAACTTGCAATGGTGTGATGCAAGGAGTTCTCTTCTAAACAGCAGTTTAATATCAGTTATAAAAAATCCATCAAAATTGTCACTGTAATGAGGGCTTTGTTTCACAGCAGCGGCATTTAGCTTTAATGCTGCCATCAGGTATAACAGTTAATCTCCCTAGGCTCAGTCTTTAGTGTCCTCCCAGAGTAGTTCAGAGCAGGTAAATTATGCTCCTATGCTAATTTTTTTTTGGTTAAGCTTCCTAGACTCTTACTTGATCACATATTACTGATCTGCAGTGTGTGGATTCATCAGAGGGTCAAGTCGAACTTTTATATTGCTCTATAAGGTGTGGGCAGCCCAACAGGAAACTCCTGGGTGGAGAAACTCTTCCAGACGAAGTCTACTGAGGCTTGCTTAGGTGTTCAGGCAGGTGCTTCAGTAAACGGAGAAATCACTTCTCTTGAGCCCTGTCTTTACGTGGGCTTTATTTAAACAGTTGAAAGGAGTTGGTTATTATTTGCATATTCAATTACAAAGCTCATTCTTCATATCTATCCATTAAGAAAATGAGTGAAATTTCAGCTATCTGTATAACATTCAGTATAACATGAAAATAAATAGCCTAAAAGAGTAGTCTGCAGGTTATAATGTGAAGCTAAGCATATTAGATGATGCTGCTGAATAGAGAAGACAAAGGAGCATGTGGAGGCTTTAGTTTCAAGTAACTGGCTATTGTATCATGTAACAATTATTGGTCTTTAATCCTTATTAAGAAATAATTTGATCCTACAGTTGTGGAATATATAGTATACTTTTGATTCCAGGCAAACAGGGATGGCATTTCAGGTATAAGGCAGTGGTCCTGTCTGTTTCAGATTCCTGCCTAGTGGAGGAATACCTCTGTGACACTTCTGTCCAAATAAGATCAGTCTGTAAATGTTTATAACATCTGTAAGGAAACTGAGGGAACCAATCTCTTTGAATTTTTGGAGCAGAAAAATAGACTTAAACTAATCACTCAGGACTTCATGTTGAGAGGCTGAACTTAACTTTGTTCTACTTTTTTCTTTTTTTTTTTTTTTTTTTTTTTTACGTGAAACTATGCTGATGAGCCATATGTATTAGCTTGCATTTCAGTGGAAGTGACTGAGATCCAAGCAGCAGCAGAGAACTGCATCAATCTCAGGAAATAATTTTGTTTTGAAAAACCTACTTCCGGTGAAAGCTAAGAAAAACAAGTGATTTTTAAGTTTTCAAGGGTTAGGGTTTATAGCTCCTTTACCTTATCTGGAATCCTCATGCATCTTCCATGTTTTAAGTCTTGTAATGCTAATTTTTTGTCCTGGCATTATCCAGAAGTCTAAAATGTTAATTGGTATTCCAAGTGGAATATATAAGGAGAGTCATTAGGTAACATCTAAGGTTTAGTTTAAAAAATTTTCCGACTAGCTTTAAAATGGAGTTGCAGAGAGTAACCTCCGTACTTTTGACCATTGTGTTTATTCTAAATAAACACAGTAAGTGTATAAGACGAAAGAGTAGTGACCTCCAAAGCTTGTAGAACTGAGACAAGATGGTTAATACTCTGGTCACAGAACTGTCAGTATTGGTTACCTGTGCAGAATGTATGCAATCCAGCAATTGGCCGTATTAGTAGACATCAGTTACTTGATAACTGGTGTGTTCGTTAATTGGTGAATTACTGGTGTTTTTTAGAGCCTGTCATATTTTGTATGCCTGTCACTTGAAGGTGGTTTTTGCCTTTGGCACATTGCTACGCAGGTTGAAATACTAGGGTCAGAAATTGTATGTTTAGTTCTTAGCATCTCAGATTTGCTTAGCAATCCAGTACTGAGCTCTAAAAGAACTGAAGAGATTTCCGCTCTTGTTGTGTAAACTGCAAGAACTGTGACAAATCGTGACAAAATATTAGGTATTTAAAGCTTGCTTACCTAGTCTTGCTCTATATAGGTGTTGATTGCTTTTCTCTCTATTGCAAGTAAGTGTTGGTTTTGTTTGGCATTTTCTGAATATATAGGTTGGTCTTGCCTCTTCCAGAAGCTGGTGTTCTGTAGTGGGTACAGACACAGCTCCTATGTCTTGTTCCCTAGCCACATAAAAGCACACTTCTGAGAAAACAGTAAAACCTTATGTGCAGAAGCTTATACTTAGCAATAATCTTAGCTTTTTTTTCCTTTTGTGCTCAAAGTCAAAATGCCAAAGAGATTGAATTCCTTTATGGAAAAATATAACTGTCATTGTAGCCTGCTTAAAAGTTTGTATGGTACCACCTATACCATGTAGTGATATATATATTAAGGAGCTGCTATTGAGAGAGCATCGTGTTTCTTTGCTCACTAGAATATGTAACTTCTTGAAAATCTAATGCTAATACAGAAATTAAAATAATCTTAATACACTCAAGATAACGTAACTTTGTAATGAAAATAAAGCTGTTTATCAGTATTACTTTTTGCTTATTTGGAGTCTTTCTTGTTTGTTTCAGGGTGCAGTCTCTGGGTCAGTTCAGGCTTCAGATCGACTTATGAAAGAACTCAGGGATATATATAGATCACAGAGTTATAAAACAGGTAACATGCTTCAGATTTCCCTTCTTAAAATGCATTTTAAAAGAATTCTCATGGAAATACTTCCTGTAATCCTGTGTTTTGTACTTGTGTGTATACGTGTATATATTTATAGATGTGAAAATGCATAGATAAGTTATATATAAGCTAACTATATATAACAGTGTATTTATGAAGAGAAAGGAAGTCAGGATGCATATCTTCTGAAATGTTCTTCCTTTTTGTTATGTAAACCTTCATACCAAAATTAACAGGATTGATATAACTATGGGAATGCTCTTGGGGTGGATGACTACAAAGTACAGCTCCTGATGACTACTGTGGGAGTTCTTGAGTTTTCAGAACTGCCTGAAATTTATTTCTCCAGGTACAGGGCAAAAGCTGTGAGCATGTCCTGGTGGGTGGCACTCTAACAAAGAATATGCTTGCTGTGGAGGAATTTGTGTTTAACAGCAGAAGGTTTTGCTATTACGCAAGATTTAACCTTGATTACCCTCCTGTTAGTTGCATTATTTTGTCGTGATGCTAATCTGATCCTGAGCTCCATGTATTCCTCAGAATAAGGATACAAATGACAAGAGAAAAGAATTTTGTCTTTTAAATTTGTTTGGTTAACAAGCATTGACTAGCTTTCTGTAGGTAGGTGGTTGGCTGTTCTCTTGGCTGCTCCATATAAGGGCTATGTCTAAACTAGCCCAGCAAAGGAAACAGCATGTTGAATTATATGAGAATAATTGTGCAAGAAGTAGAAGTTACATACATTTCAGGCAAGTTGTATTCCTGTAGGTCAGCCCAATAGCCAACTCCATCACTGCAGCCAGGAATGAGAACCTGCTGGTGCAGGCCAGGATGTGAACAGGAGGAGTGCCGGATTAGAAAGTCAGTCTAAACTTTAATCCTCTATCTTGTACTTGTCTGAATTACTCCCCTAGTTTGTTTCTAGTGGGTTTAACTCTTGTTCGGTGGCTATGGGATTTTAATTTCTGTGTAGAAAGACAGTTAAAGAAGCAATAGGCTTCTGTTTTTATTTGGTACGTTTACCTTTCGGGTAGTTTTATGTGCTTTAAATACTGTGGACAGTGATAAAATGTTTGAAGTATAAATTTGATTATAATTTACTGTTGATCTAATGTAGCCTCATACTCTCAGGTTTTATCTCAACTGAGTCCTTGCCAGTATATCCTAATCATCATCTATGTGATAGAGAATGGATGAATAGGGTTAAGGAAGAGCCTATAAATAGTTCTGCAGTAAGTCTTGGGGGATGCTTTACTGCCTGTATGTGATCATGGTTTGCTTATATGGACAGAACAAGGATTGAGTATAAAAATCTGTTTGATGAAAAACTGTACAGTGCATAATGACATAGATACTGCCAAAGGGACAGCCAGGAGCCTCTGTAACAGGTGTTTCAAGGTGAGGATTCATGTTGCTTAAATAATGCCATTTCTGGACTTCAGATCAATTGCAAGTCTTAAGTAGTTACAGAAGACTAAACCACTCGTGTTAGAAAGCACACTCTAAATGACGAGGAAACGAACAGCTTTCTTTACAGATGAGCAAGATGAGATACTGAAAGATGATTATGGTAACTTATTATTAGCTTATGACTCAGGAATATCTAAACAGACTGCAATTGGACACCCTGTGTGGAGTCCTGAAAAGTGTTAAAGAAGTCAAGTGAAAGAATTCCCAAGTCCAAGGAACTACCATAGCTTTCTTGATAAAAATGCCAGTGGGGGGTCCTCCAAACACTTTGAGTGGTGTTTTGAATCACTTCCTAAACTATTTTATTCTGTTTCGGTTTTTTATTCTAAGCTATAGGAATTTGATGTTCTTTATGGGAAGAAGTATTAGTGCCCTCTGTGGCAAAAATTATGCATTTTTAAGGAGCTAAATGACATACTCTTTCCTGTAACACAATATAATCCCATGCCATTTCCTAGCAGTCTCACAGAACAAAGTAAGACTATTTTGTAATCTCAGTCTATCCTAGTCAAGGATCTGTCTTGTTTACCTGGACTTCTGTAATTCCATTTCTTCAAATCTCCCTGTATAAAAAAATGTCTGATCAGAGTAGTTTCCCTGGTTAAACTGGATATCTCTAAAATTTCACTATCCTACTGATCTGCTTATTAAATTGTCAGTAAACGTTGCTACTTGTTATGAGACACCTGGATTCATTCCTTCTGGTTCATTTAGTCTTAGGGCTTCAGTGAATTAAGTATCAGTTCCTCTCCTTTGCAAACAACTCCTGTTATTATAGCCTGGTTCTGTGTTTTGCTGTCAGACAGCTGTCACCATGTGAGCAGGGGCATGATAGATAACGAATTCTCCCCCTCACCACCGGGGTTTTGATCTGAGTGCTTTCTTCCCAGGTCATTTTTCCTGTAGTTTGAAGTTCTTGCTATGAGCACACAAAGGGAATCACTGTGATACATTAAGGTTGTGGTAACTGTTGCAAGGTAATTTAAGGCTGGTTTCATTTTTTGTAATATAAGCCAGAAAATTAAAGGTTGCATAGGGATCATTTTATTTAGCCTCTCTGAGGTTACGTACTTTTGGGATTGTCAGGGAATGTGGTGATAAGACAAGGAGTAATGGTTTTAAACTAAAGAAGGGTAGATTTAGGTTAGATACTAGGAAGAAATTCTTCATAATGACAATGATGAGGCCCTGGCTCAGGCTGCCCAGAGAAGCTGTGGCTGCCCTATCTATCCCTGGCAGTGCCCAAGGCCAGTCTGGATGAGGCTTGGGGCAGCCTGGGCTGGTGGGAGGTGTCCCTGCCCATGACGTGGAATTAGATGATCTTTAAGGTCCCTTCCAGCCCAAACCATTCTGTCATTGACAGTAGGACAGCACTGGGACTTCTAAAGTAAGCAATACATTTAGTAGTAGTTCTTTAAAATCTTCTGCTCTGTTAAACTATTCTAAAAAGTAGCATGAGAATAGAATGAAATTGTCTAAAAAACAGTGTTAAAAATAAACCCAGGGCACAGGATGGGAGGTGCAGGGCAGTCCCTATGGCCGAGGGGCAGCCTTTCTCTCTGTCAAGCCAAATGGCCCAGGGGAGCCAGCCCCAGAAAAGGGGCCCTCAGCCCCCCCCAACCTCCTCCTTGTCCACGCGAGGGCATCTTCCAGGCCGCTCCCAACACAGCCACCTTTGGCCACACGTGGGCTGCTCCATCGGGGGCCTGAGAACATTCCGGACGGAAGGCATCCTGTCTGGGCAGTCCCGGGCAAGGACTGGCTTAGCCTTCTGCCCAACACCACCGAGCCCATGGAGCTGGATCCACCAGATGTGGAAGAAGGGATGGAAGTGGGTCCACCTCGGCCAGAAGAGACCTGGGGCTACTGCGGCACGTCTTTGTGCTCTGCCATCCGAGAGCACCAGCAGCATCACAGGAGTGCCCGGCGAGCCCCCTACTCGTTGCTCAGGCTCCATCACAAGCGTTAGCTTGGAGCCACCAAACACCACAGACATCCCACAGGTTTGCCTGCAAGATGTCCCGGCAATAAATAGCTCTTGCGGATTCTCAGGGGTTGTGTCAGTGCTTCTTTTTTTGGGGGGTGGGAGAGGAATGGGCTCAAGTTGCACAAGGGGAGGTTTAGGTTGGATATTGGGAAGAACTTCTTTACTGAAAGGGTTGTGAAGCATTGGAACAGGCTGCCCAGGGAAGTGGTGGAGTCACCATCCCTGGAGGTCTTTAAAAGACGTTTAGATGTAGAGCTTAGGGATACGGTTTAGTGGAGGACTTGTTAGTGTTAGGTCAGAGGTTGGACTAGGTGATCTTGGAGGCCTCTTCCAACCTAGGTGATTCTGTGATCTTCAGCTAAGGGTGTGTGTTCAAGATAGTATCCATTTTAAAACCAAAGTTTCTTCAGTGATTTAAATAGTGCTGTTGGAGCTCAAGCAAAAGCAAAATATAGCTAGAGGCTTGCTGGCAACGGGAGAGTTGCTGACCTACCTGTAAAATGTAGTTGAACTACCCTTAAAAACCGAGAACCCTTCTCTCATAAACCTCACATAAATTAACGCAAGCAAAAAATATTCCAGCAAATTAAATGATTCTGCTGCAAGTTAAACAGAATTTCATTAATCTTTTGGATAACGGGAATTGCAAGTTCTCCAAAGTAAGAATTATCTTTTGTTTCCAGATACAAAATGGGAAATTTGGTTAGTTCATATAAAAAATTCTTAAAGATCTTAACTTATTTTTGGAGGATGGGGAGGGATGAAGAATAATTTGTTTATATTTAAGTGAAATAACATCTATTTGTGTCTTTAGTGGCTCTGTTGTTCATATCATTACTTTTATCCAAATACTGTATGTGGTTTATTTTTAGTTACAGTCAGGTTGCTGGAAGCAAGAAATGCTGTCTGTTCCCAAGGGGTTGTTTTCCATACTACCTTTTTATCTCCTAATCTCTGGCTTGCTTTGTGGTTCTGTTGTGTTCCTTTTTTTTTTTTTAAAAAAAAAAAAAATTATCTCCTCTATGGATAGCCTCTTAGAGGAAAAAAACAAACCACCACTATCGCCACCAGAACCCTTGTGTTAAGAGGAGAACCCACACTGATTGCCTTCCCCAGTTCGAGGATCTATCAGGAACCAGTATGGAAATGGTTAGCAGAAATACTTCTTGAGAGTAACTCTTCTTCCTGTATTTTTTTCCTCAATTAAGAAAAAAACATCTGAGATGGTTCCAAATAACATCTCTTGACTATTTAAAAACAAAACAGCAACAACAGAAACCAGCTACGGATAGTGCTGTTAAAAAGCGTCCATATCAAAACAGTGAGCAACCCCCTGCTGCTGTTCAGGAGGACATATAAATACTGCTCAGGTCAACATTTGGGTGCTTGGAAGGTTGATTAAGTACCTTACTTGTGTGTTAAGGCTGCATTCTTGTCAGTCCTGAGCGACGTGCATCTCTGAAGAACTGTTTTACAACTTCAGGTTTAAGCACAACGCAGCTCTGTAGGACCAGCAGAAGTTCCATCAGAGAAGCAGCTAGTGAAACACAGGGCTCCTGGTAACTGGTAGAGTTGAAGGACTAGCACACAAATTGTGGGTAACAGTTGGGCAGCTGTTCTGTTGATGCATCTTTGAAGTTTTCTGGCTTGTCTGGTCATCTGTTGGAAGTGTTTCATCCAATGCAGTTCTGTCCTCTTGGGCTCTCACTCCATACACTGTTTGTGTCCTGTCCTGGTCTGCCAGTAGTGGAGAGAAACTGGGCTTGGTCTGTGTGTTAAGTGTTTCAGAAGTGGGTCGTTTGCTGGGTGCAACATTTATACCAAGTACTAAGCAAGCTGTAGTTACAGCTATGTAAAATTGGAAGGGGAACTGGGCTGGGGGAAGAGGGTCTAGAAGCCAGAAAAGCGTTCTGATACACATGTCATTTTTTTGATATGTAAGTGACAGAACTTTTTTCCCTTGTAGTTGCTCAGAAGTGCTTCTGCTGTTGGAGAAAGGATGTGCCTCAGTATCTCACCCATTGCTTACATCTACCGATAGTATTTGCACTTAAAAGCAAGGAGTAGTTTATGCTAAATGTTGCCTTTCTAAAATGTTAGTGCATAGCTAATCCTATCTAATGTTTCCACAGGGATATATTCAGTGGAACTGGTAAATGACAGCTTGTATGAATGGCATGTTAAGCTTCTAAAGTAAGTTCTTGAACTTTTTTCATGTTCTGAAGAATCCATTTTAATATTGCTTTGGAAATTCTAGTTTTGATGAATGAGAATCTCTAGCCAAAGACTAAAAAATAGTGTGCAGCTGCAGTTCTGCTATACCAAAATGCATTCAGAGATGGAAGCTGATAATTGAGCTGGTAAGAAAAAACAACTACCAAAAAAAGAACACAAAAACACTTTGCACAGTCAGCTCTGTGTGTATCACCATAACACTTATTACTGTCCTAAAATTACTCTAAAATATGAAACTTCAAGTGGTTAAGTTCTTTGTCTGGAGCTTTTTTTTTTTTTTTTTTTTTTTTAAAGAAAATGCAAGTTGTAGTTTCTTATAAGACATACGAAGGAACAAAACTGATTCAGTTTGTTATTTCTGCAGTTGAGCAGGCACATAGGGCTCTCACCTGGTCTGGTGAGGGGTGTCCCTGCTTATTGCAGGGGTCTGAAACTAGGTGATCCTTAAGATCCTTTCCAACCCAAGGCATTGTTTGTAAACCTAACCCTGTAACAATATGAAGAATTACATTTCTTCATCCCAGCAAAAAGTGTCCGTAAACAAATGATCTACCTACAGTCTAGTTGAGGGGTAAATATCAGAGAGAAAATAGCCCTTTAGCCTACAGAACATTCTTGTCACTGGAACAAGTAATTCTTAACTGGCCTGCTGCTGGCTGTGGCTGGAAGTGTTAGGTTTCTAAGCACGGAGAGATTTTTTTTCTGACACAGCTTTTCAGCTTGAGGACAAACTAAACTGCTCAAGTAACTCTGCAATGGTTTGTAAGCTTCACCTATAGTAGAGGATGGGACTCCCATGGTCCCTTTAACTAATCTTTTGGCTTGTTACAGGCATTTTTGACTAGTCCCTTAAAACTGTATGGGGTGTCAGTGCCTGGGTTGGATTAACCCCGTAGTGTCTGAATTAATGTTCAGGGTGCTTGCCACCAGCGTTTTTTAACAAACAATTGTTGAAATTCTGCTGAGAGCAGAAAGTGCCAGCTTCAGTACTTCTGTGGATGCAGATTACATTTAACATCTGATCCAGACCTCTGATCACATACTTCATGGAGGATTCACTAAGTCTACTGAAAACTAGATCGCTATAGCCTTTTCCTTAAATGTTTTTTCTCTTGGGCCATACATTTCCAGTGAGTTGAAGATTATTAAAGTTACTGCTCTAGAACTAACAGCTTTTTTTCTTAGTTGCCAATGTTCAGATAACATTGGATAGTGGTGGGAATGTATCGCATTGCAGTAAGCTTCCAGCGTGATCTCGTGGCAGAGTGTTTACTTTGTAAGGGGAGCAAGTATTTTCTACAATTAACTTCAAATTACAAGTTGTAATCTACGCATATATAGAGGAGCTCTTACAGAGAGTGGTTGTTACTTACAGGTAGTGAAAATACTGACTTCATCCAGGATCTCCCCCTGCTTCTTTTATAGGGTTGATCCTGACAGCCCACTGCATAGTGATCTTCAGGTCTTAAAAGAAAAAGAAGGTGTAGAATACATCTTACTCAACTTCTCTTTTAAGGTATGTGTCTATGGGAAGAAATGTTGGGGGGAGGAATTGTAGCAAAATGTAGAAGATGACTTAAAATACATTGACGTATTTAAAATGGGTAAAGATGGAGGTACAATGGTTATTTATTTTTTTAAAAGTTCAACTGTAAGTGTGGAACTAAAGCTTCCCAAAAATTGCTTTTGAACCAGTTCTGTGGAAAAGTGATTATTACAGAACTGAAAAATGTTAATGTTCTAAATCTTATTTGCCAAATAAGGCTCCTGAAGTATCTCCTGATTAGGAAAACAGTGTCATGATATAGTTCGTAACTTGTTTTTTTTTTCTTCATGCTTTTCAGGATAATTTCCCTTTTGATCCTCCCTTTGTGCGAGTGGTATCTCCTGTGCTCACAGGAGGGTAGGTTGGAGTCGCTTTACGGAAATCTGTCGTATCTGTAGTCTCTGTGGTAAAAGTGTTGCAGGGAACTTTTTGAGATTACCAAGGAGACCTGAAGATATTTTCCCTAAATATCCAGCAATGAGCTGCTCTAGTCCTTGAGTTTGGTGAAAGGCTCAAAGTGTGATACAGAGATGTGCTTCTCAAGGGTTAGAAATGATAGCAGACAAACAGCTAGGTGCTCTTTCCAGCTGGGTACGATTCATTTGTTTGAATAGGATTGCTCATTTTGTATCCAGTTTGGAAAGGCGCTGTCTGCCATAATGTTTAAGAACTGGTTTCTTTGTGGGCTGTTAACATCACTGTTACTTCTGTTGTTCCAAATAGAAATGTGTTTAGAGTTCTTGCTGAAGGATCCTGTTGCTTCAAACTTGCTGCACAGTATTAACTGTGTGTTGTTGTTGTTTTTTTTTTTCTCTTCTGGTAACACTGCTATAATTTTTTTGTCTAAAAGTTCCTCTGATGCTAATCAGAAAGCATTAAATCTAATCAACACTGTGCTCTGAAAACTATGTGAAGTTATCTAAAACTTGGTTGAAACATTGCGTGGAGCACAGAGGCTTATATATATCAATGGAGAGAAGATGAAATTCACCTTCCAAGGCTTTTGTGCATCTTCTGCTGTCAGGAAGTTATGGCTCTGTTTGAAAATGTAGTCTGACAGCTGGTGCTGAGTCTAGTTTAAAATGCTGCCTGTCTTTTCATTTCCCTATGAAAGATGTATAGATCGTCATTGTTTAAATGCACTGATCACAGGGGAGGCTACACTTTTGGAGTGGCAAATTCTCTGTTCTCAGTCCAGGTTTTGTGATGGCCAGTAACCGCGTCAGCATAGCCATGGTGTAGCAGCAAAAAGCAGCATTCCTTTCCATGGTCTGGGGACAGTTGTGTAAGCATTTTTACATACCTGCTGCATCACTGATTTCAACTAAGCGTATGTAGCAAAGGAAAGCAGTTTCTTTTGTCTTACGGTGCCAATTAATCTCCTCTACAGCAGTATGATATGGCTAGCTAGTTACAATGTATTACTGGCCAAAAGGCGTTCCAGCTTGTGTGAACAAAAACATTAACTAGCCTGAAAGAGCTTGAAGTACTTTGAACTGTTGCATATTTTACTAACTGTTGATGTAAAATATAATTTTGTTTTCACATTTATTTCTAGGTATGTCCTAGGTGGAGGTGCGTTATGCATGGAACTTCTTACTAAACAGGTGAATGCAAACTCTTCCTCTCGTTGCTGAAGTACCATGAGTAAAGGTGCATTTTTTTTCAGTAAAAAGGCACTTGGTGGTAGTAGCTTTTGTCCAGATGAAGTAAACATTCTTGAAATAAAAATAGGCATTTCCCCTGAGTTTGAGTCCCTGTGTGTAAAAACAAATAAATATCTGTGCTCCAAAGGGAACATGGTGGAAGAACCTTCAGTCTCACAATACTAGTCTTGCTCCTTTTGTGCAAGATCTTCATTTCCACCTTGAGTAGGTTACAGGAGGTCGGAGAAAGGAGCCAGAAGTGAGAGCACATCAGTTTTGAGCTCTCAGAATTTCTTGGAGGAAGCAAGTGTAAAGAGTGAGTTCTGAGAAGCAAGATGTGTTCTTTCCTTTTCCAGAAGCCTCTGCTACTGCACAAAGTCAGTTTTGGAGAAGTGAGGAATGTAGAAGATTCTTGTGTAGACACAGTGATCACTTTTCTCTCTAAAGTGTAAATGAGAGAGTAACTAGTTGCAGGCTCTGGCAGAAGCTTCTGTGGACCCTGAAAGGTAAAATAATGCCAGAGAGAAACTGCAATTTTGAGAGTAAAATCACCTTAGCTCACTTACTGGCATTGTTAGATAGTGGTCTTCTGTGCTTACAACAAAAAGTCTAAGTTCTGTTGTGAAGTTGCTGACAATGTGTAAGTGCTGTAACATACATACCTGTTCTTGTTTCTGTCTTGCTGCACTCTGGAAATGTGTGATTCAGCCTATTAATTTTTCCTACAAGTTCTTGGTACTAACACTATATATCACTTGCCATTTCTATCTGGGCAATCACAGTTGGTAATAGAAAATGAGTAGTTAAAAACTAAAAGGCGTCTTACTGGAGTGCAGTTAAAAAAAAAAAAAAACACACCACTGCACACACAAGAAGAAAAAAAAATAAAAAGATACCACAACAAAACACACATTCCAAAACAGGTTTGGGAGACGAGCCCAAGAAGTATGTATTACATAGAAATGTTTTCTTTCTCCTCCAGGGCTGGAGCAGTGCCTATTCAATAGAATCAGTCATCATGCAGATCAATGCCACTTTAGTCAAAGGAAAAGCCAGAGTACAGTTTGGAGCCAATAAGGTAAATGTACCATGTCCATCAGTTACACAAATTATTGGTAGGCTGCTTCTGTTCCTTGACTGACTTGCACAGAAGATGCTTAGTGACAGAATTAATGATTATACTTGCATTTTCATTTACCTCAACATACGGTGCATGTGTGAGTATTTTATTGGTTGTTAATGCTGAGTTTAAGGCAAGATGAAGGTTTGAAGAGGACAAAACTGTTGGATGGGCAGGGTGTGTAAGTAGGGAGACGTGATGGGGGAGAAGGAGGACTCAGAATTAGAAATGAGGAAGATTCAGAAGGAATTCACAGAAGCTTTTTATGATCACAGTTCTGTCTAGCCTTGTAACTTGTTAGATGAATAAGGCAGAATCTGGGGGGAAGGAAGGGTGTGCCTGAAGTGCTGCTGCTTGGGGCAGCTAGCACGTGGTTCTGAGCCCTCTGATAGAGGGGCCTGTCCAGCAGCAGGGCTATGCCAGTCCATGTCGTCATGATCAAGGCAAAATGAGGAATTAAGGGTATTTGTTCTGAAAATCTTGTACTTGAAAGCCAGGAACATCATACATCGTTTTGATTTGGAAGTCCACCATAGAGTTTCTTTCTACACTCTTTGAGGTCTTGCATGTTTAGATGCAGGTTCTCTCATGCTGTTTTATTTTTTTTTTCCTTTCAGAATCAATATAATCTAGCAAGAGCACAGCAGTCCTATAAGTCACTAGTACAAATACATGAGAAAAATGGTAAGTATATCTTGTATTTTCGTTCTCATCTGCACGGTATCCTGGGGTTTGATATTTGGCAGTGATAAAACTTGGAGTGCTGGAATGTCTTAATGTTGGCTTGGAAAGACTGGAAGTAGTGTTTCTGTTACTAATCTTCAAGTGTTGTTGTCTTTCTTGTTCAGGTAACTTGACTAACTGTCAAGTCTGTCTGTCTCTTAAAAAATACAGAAAGTCCAAGGGAAGTGCACTGTCTGGGAAACTGCAACTGAAATGAGAGAGGGGCTCCCCTCCTCCCATTTAAAGCCAGTTATTGGTCTCTCAGATGCTTAAAACAAGTATTTAAAGGACTCAAGGTATAATTGCAATCACTGTGGCAGGATGAGAAGGCAACAAATGACCTGAGGCTTTAGAAAGGTGTAAGTGACTTACATTGTATAAAAGCAGTCAACAGAGTTGGTACCTGGTCTTGTGATGAGAGATTTAGTCCCAGTTCCCATCTCAGTCACCGTCTTTGACTCAAGGTGGACACAGTGTTCTTTGTGAATTCATGTTGCCATGAACACAAGAGCATGTTTCAGTATGAGTGTAGTGAGCACCTTAGTTTTCCACCTCTGAAATGAACGTAATGCCTCCGGTACTGTAGAAAAGGAGACGATTATTTTAACTGCTTTCCATTTTTGTGATTTATTGATCTTGCCATTAACAGAGTCTTTTGCTTTTTTAGTTTGCCACAAAAGCCAGCATGGCTGTTAATTTTTAGCCACGTGCTAGGGTTGACTACAGTGCTTGCTGCAACAGTTGTTGTTCACAAAGCATTCACAGCAGATTTACTGCTGCTGCAAAGCTGTCTGTGTTAACTTCTAGCTGCTACCAGTTCTCTGGGACAACATAAATAGGCCTGGTACCCACCATACAAACACTATGAGGAATTGTTACCGTAGTGGCTGGGAGAATTAAGATTGGAGATCTGAAGGTGGCCAGGAAGAGCTATGCACACTTGTGGTATGATTCAACTGCTAAACATGCCAAATCCTAGCAGGAGGCAGAGTTAACTCAGCTGACATTCCTAAGCCCATTACTGCAGCAAGACTTGCAAAAGTGGGATAAACTGTGCAAAGGCTTGTGCACACCTAACTCTTCCATGTGCAAGATAAGATGTGTATATAAATAACCCAGTGTAGTCGTGTGTATGCCTAGACATTAAATGGCTGGAAGACATGTTTTGTTTTGCTTGTTTGTTTTTACCAGTATTCCACCTGTTTTTGTTATGGCAATGTTTCTCCTTCAACAGCTTCTTCTGTTCATGCCCAACTTGTCCAACTAAAGATAGCTGCTATTACAAAACAAAAAACAAATACACCACCACCAAAGAGAGGACCCATGAAAATACTGAGTTTTCACGCACAAATGCCGTGTCTGATCTTGGAATATGCCACATGCTCTATGTCCTGCTGGAGATGACTAAGGCCTAGGGTGCTGGGTGTCACGGAGCTGGCCTCCTTTGGGAGGGAAGGAAGGGAGCCAGTCAAGGCTTCCGTCTCCCACCAATCCAGAACGGGCTGGTAAGATCATCCTAACCTCCCAGTGTCAGTACCTAACACGTGTCTCTGTTCTCCGTAGGCTGGTACACTCCTCCAAAAGAAGATGGTTAATACTGAGGACTGTTGTATACCTGGACCAATGTCAACAAAACAAGCTCTTTTTTATGTTTTCCAACACACAGACTCAAGCTACGAGTGCCCCCTATAACAGCCGTACTGAAGACTTTAGCTATTAGATAAGTTAGTGGATAATGTCAACTGACACGTAAAGTATAAGTTACAGCCTTACCATTCCGCTCTTCTTAGGTATCTCGGACTGAGCAATTTGGGCCTTTACTGTATTTGTTCTTTATGGATTGCGCATATTTGGGCCACTCCCTTCTTTCTCCCCCTTTTTTTAATTTTATTTGAAAGTGTAAGCTCCCTACGGCAGGCTATCAAGTTACTAAAGATCATTCAATAGGAGTTGTTCACACACTTTTTTTTTTGTGTATTTCTTAACTTTGGCAGAATGCAGACTGCAGACTTGCGTTGTATTGTTTCATTTAAAGCCAGGACATTGGATACGTTGTTTAATACTGTTCTAGGCAATGTCAGATCTTGCAAATCACAGTAGTTTTTCTGGTCTGAAATGACGGCGTTTGTAGTATTTCCAAATTAATGATATAGGAAAAGCACATGTATGTTAAGTCATTAAACATTTTTCATGGCCGTATGAGAATATGAACTGTTTCTTGGAAAAGATGCTCTTCGTTTAGAGTTCTTTTCACGAGGAGATCAAGGCCGTGCCACGGAGACCTTCCTGGGGCAGCCGCCCCTGCGGGGCCGTTCCTCGCTGCGGAGCCTGGAGTTACCCGCAGTGCTCCCCTCTATTATCGGGTTGTTGCAATCGTTTGTAACCTAAAGAACTTATAAAGCCATTGGAACCAGCGCGCGGCGCTCCGTGGGTGGAGTTTTTTATCCAGAGCTCGCAACAAGGTGCGGGAAGGGCAGCGGCCGCCTCAGCGGGGCCCGCGCCGCCCGCAGCCGCCTCAGCGCCGGGGGGCCCGGGAGGGGGGCGGGGCCGCGCCTCGCGCCGCCGGAAACGGAAGCGCGCGCGCGTGACGCAGCGTCCCGGCGCCGCCGCCGCCGCTGCCATGGAGGCGAGCGGCCGGGCCGCCTTCGTGCTCAGCAACCTGGCCGAGGTGGTGGAGCGCGTCCTCGGCTTCCTGCCCACCAAGGCGCTGCTGCGCGCCGCGTGGTGAGGAGCGGGGGGAGCGGGGCGGGGCCGGGCGGGGGGCGCCGTTTCTGAGGGGGCCGGGGAGGGGCGGTGGCAGCGGCAGCCGCGGCCGCCCCGTGTACGCGCGGTGTGCCTGTGCCTTGCAGCGTGTGCCGCCTCTGGAGGGAGTGCGCCCGACGGACCCTGCGCACGCGGCAGCGCCTGGCCTGGGTGTCGGCGCTGGAGCCGGGGCCCGCCGACAGCCACGCGCTGGTGCGCGCGCTCGCACGGGAGCTCGAGGTGGGTGCGCGCGCGGCGGGGGCGGGAGGGGAGGGGAGGGGAGGGGAGGGGAGGAGCCGCTGCTGAGGGGGAGGTGGTGCCTCAACGGCCAGTCCGTCAGTCAGTCAGCCCGTCCGTCTGTCTGTCTGTCAGCGCCCCAGCCGTCGGCCCGGCGCTCAGGCAGCCCCCCAGCCGCAGTCAGCCCGCGCGGCTGCCGCCCCGTCCTGGCAGGGCTCCGGGGAAGGTGGGGACAGCCCCTGCCAGCACCCCCCCCCCCCCGCCCCGACCTCTCCCGAGCCCGGCCGGTGGCTCAGGGAAAGAGGAGGTGCGGGGAGCCGGGACACAGCGCAGCCTGCCCCTTCCCTCCTCCTGCAGAAGGTGCACGTGCTGCCCCAGACCGTGCTCTACATAGCGGATGCGGAGACGTTCAGCGGCCACGAGGAATGCCACGAGCAGAAGAAAGGTAACTGCGTGATTCCTGCTGCGAGGGAGCTGGCAGCCAGGTCCAACGCAGAAAGGAAACATCACCTACCAAGGGATTCTCTTACTTTGAATTTCAAAGCAGAGTAATCTTTTGAAAAAATATGACCACTTACCCCATTTGCGGTGCAAAACGCAGCCCTCAGTTGTTTGTTATTTTACACAGACGCGTGTTACATGGAGGAAAGTACAGCAATTTATTTTCTCACCCCACTGACAAGATTGATTCCAATTCCACATGCTGTTAGTGCTGCACGCTTACATATAGTACAGGTTTTTTGTGTTTGTAGTGTTGATAAAATAGGGTGGGGTTATTGCAATGCTTGTTCTAGTCCTGTTCAGAACAGCTCCCTTCTACTTCTCTGTGCTTATTCTTTTTTCTCTTTTAACAGCTAGAAAAAGAAACAGTAAAGAAACAGCAATTGCACTTGAAAAATTGTTGCCAAAACGATGTCAAGTTCTTGGACTGGTCACCCCAGGGATTGTAGGTAGGAGTCTTCTTTAATGCTTTGGGTTTTTATTGTTAGCATTTTTTTTTCTCATTTCTCACCTTAAATTCTCTTTCTATGGTGTACTAGGGTGTATTTTTCTGCTCATCCCTATGAGCATAGAGGATAGATTATGCCCTGTATGTTGGTAGCAAGCTGTCGTATATCAAAGTGTAGCAGGAGTCTGCTTAGTATGTTTGCTTTCCTTCTCTGTCACTAGTCTTGAACAGTCCTGCTTAACATGTGTCAGGAAGGGCAGCACAGGCCTCTAATGTGAAGGAGTAAGGAGTTGCTTGGGCAACTTTTTGAGGTCATCTCTAGCCGTAAGTACTTGTGATTCTGGTCCTACTAAAGATTGTTTGAATACTTCCGGTTAGAGTAAGTAGATTATTGTTCTCTTCTTTTGTCAGCAGGATCCTTTTGCTTTCTTGGTTCTTTTCTTCCTGTTTTCTCTTGCTGTATTTATAAAGTATAACAATCTCAGCCTGTAATTACTTAGACAAATCACATAGTTTCTTCCTGAAAGGAAGAAGATAAGACCAGGTGGCTTATCTCTGCAGTGTGGATACAGACAGTGCATCAGCTCGTCCTTGTCCTGATGGAATTAGTTAACTTGATGCACTTTTTTATTTTAATTTTTCCTTGTGTTGATGCTCAGTTCCCCTGAGATCAAATGGCAAAATCTTTTTAGTATTTCTAAGTGAGGACACCAATTGCATAGCTCAAATCCAGGTTCTCAGTCACTTGAACCAGATCTCTGGAGCAGTGCCATCTCTTCCATTTATCCTCCCCTAGTCCCGAAGTTGGTCCACGGTGTTGTAGTATTGCTCTACCTTGACTGTGGTGATTGACTCTTGTCAGCAGCATAATCCAATAATAGGGTTCTGATATTTGTGTCAGTTTGCTTTATACTGTATCACGCGCTTGTACAACACTGTTCCCTGTTTCGTAGGTAGTTCTTAAAAATCAGAGTATCCTTGTGTAGCCACAGAAGTTGGCTGGAAGGCTGGGAGACTGTTGTATTGCATGGTACTTGTTTTCCATTTGATTTGAATTTGGTGTGGCTGTGGGAAATTTTCCAAATTGTCTCCTCCTGCAAAGTGACTTCAGCATCATCTGTAGCAAAGGGGACTCTTAACATGTTTCGTCTTTCCAAAACAACAACAAAATTAACACCAACTATCTTTACATGTGTATGGAAATGAGCTGTCATGTTTTACGTCATGTATACTGCTCTGCCTCTTTTAATCTACATCATGGTGTAGACAAAAACATAAGAATCACTGAACGTGAGGTGTCTTTTTGTGTCATTGTAGTTACCCCTATGGGTTCAAGCAGCAATCAACCTCAAGAAATTGAAGATGGTGAAGCTGGGTTTGCTCTACTGTTTCCCAAAATTGATGGTGTAAAAATCCAAACCTTCCATTTTCCTAAAGACTTGAAGAACAGGGTCTTTGATGAAAGTAAATTTGCTGAAGCAGGTAAGTCCCTGTTCACCCTTCGATCTGGGCTTTTGTGAAGTGTTGTCTGGCTCTTCTAGGCTCCAGCATGGAATTACACATAGAACCAACAGCTTCTGTGCTAATTGTGTTCACAGAGCACTGTGGGGCTCTGTAGGGCTGCTGTTGGTCGATCTATGTTCCCTTTTTTGTCTGGAGTACTGAGGGTAAATTATCCTGAGTACTGCTTTCAGATTTCTTTAGGGCTGCTAAGAGGGAGCTGTTTTGTTTCGAGCAACTCTCTTAACTCATTAAAAGTAACAATAAGTGAGTTTGTGTCATTGGGAATCGTTCTTACCACCACAGTTTAGAGGTGGGTGGGGGGGAGCTGCTGCTTTTCTTCTCCAAGATAACTTTCCTATTAGATCCTAAGTCATTTATTGTAGCAAGGAGAGGCAGAAGAAAAGACAACAGATTACAATAAATACAGTTTGCATTCTTTATGTTGTGTTCTTAGCAGGACACAACAGATCATTTATGAAGAGTAATATGAGGATTTTGTGAGTGTTCTTGTTCTGCAGACTTGGGATTTTCTGTCTTGGGTTAAACAATTGGCTGATGAGTGCAATTTATTAATTTTTTCAAGTAAAGTTACTTACTGCACTGTGGTTCGTCTTGAATAACTTGTATGCTCGATTCCTATCTGTAAAAGGACAATTAAAGATGTCAAGTAAAACATAGAAACTGTGCTGTGGTAAAACAAATGCTCTGTGAAAGAAGCTGGAGGAGCAGATACAATCTTCTTTTCATCAGCAAGATTTTTCAGAAATTCTTACGTAGGTAGAGAATGCAGCCCAGCTCCTGAATACGTGACCAACCTGTGTTTTGTTTTTCAGTTGCAGCAATGGAAAGCTGTTAGTAAAAGCATTAGGTGTTATTTAAGGAGAGAGAGAAGAGTGTATATGGGATACCTGAACTTCAGGGGAAGTCAAAAATAAGGGGAATTATGCTTGTGTTTTTATTTGCAGGTCTGAAGAATAATCCAGATCTCCGTGTGGTTCTTCTGTTTGGCTACAACTCCTGGAAGTCTGGAGCTACTCGATTTCTTCATCAAATAGTCAATCCTTTGAATGAAAAAAGTATCATCCTAGCTGGGGGACAGGTGGAAAGCTTTACATCGCTGACATCTGAGAAGTAGGTATCTTTCTCAAGGTAAATTGTGAATTAGATTTAAAATAGGAAAAACTCCGCAGAAGTTGTAGCATGTTAGCTGTGTCCTATTGGAAATGTCCTAGTGGTAGCAGAATGGTAAATTATTTTTTTTAAGAGAACAAAGGCCAACTGCTACACCATGATTCAGCAAGAAGAGCTGGAAGCTTTGTTTGACTGTTACAATTAGGGTTCTGGAAACCCAGCTAGGAAAGAACTGTGAACAGTTCCAGCTTCAGAAGCACTGTATGAGTTTATTGCAGTCTGTGCTTACTCTCTGGCTTGCAGATAAATTGTCACTCATTGTGACAGAGACCACTGTTCTGGTTCTCTGTCAGCCTCATCTCACTTCACATCACAGAGCAGTAGCTGAACGTGCAGCCAGGACTGTTCCCAGGAGCACACTTAATGTGCTGCAGCTCTGCAAGGACGTGGCACTCACAGGAACCGGCTTGATATGATCCAAGTTAAACCTTGTCCCTCTATCACAATCCCTGCAGGGCAGATGTGGGCTCCTTCGCTCCAGCTGCTCAGCTGTATAGGGAGAGCTGCTTGTGCCTTCTGACTTGCTGGTGCCAGTGCATCCTCCCTAGAGCAGCCTGTGCTGGGGAGTGTGGTGCAGACACTCCTGTGGGCTTCTGCCAGTGTAGGTCTGGACTCTGTAGTGTTACAGACATGTTACAGACATGTTTCTTGGGTCTGAGTTATACCAGCTGCACCATTATTCCAGATAAGAGAGCTGACCATGTTAAATTATTGCTCATAAGCAATAGGTAACCATTAAAACCGGTGCATTTTGGCCAGCCAGGGAGACCTGAAGCACCAGGTCTTTGCTCAAGTTGAACTTATAGCTCAGTTGGACTTAGAGAGCTGAGAAGCAAGCTTATGATTAATTCCAGGTATTGATGTGAAAGGCTTTCCTTGTGAAAGGTTGCTGTTAAAAGAGGATAAAAATGTTGGAAGTTTTTTTTTTCTGTTTTTTTTTGTTTGTTTTGTTTTGTAACTAAGGCAGCTTCCAAAATCACCAGGATGTTGGTCTGTTTTGCGTCTTACTTCTGTGGCAGCAGATTATTCAGGTGTGAAGTTGACTTCCTGAAATGTTCTCTAACTAAGGCCTATTTCCTTTCAGTAGTAACGCCCAGCCCAGCGATGCCTGTGGTGTGGTTGGACTGGCTTTCAGTGGTCCCCAGATCCAGAGTGCGACGGTTTTGTTAGACCAGGATGTAGCTGATGAGAGGACAGCAGAAGCCGCCATGCAGCGTCTCAAAGCAGCAAACATCCCTGAGCGTAACACCGTTGGCTTCATGTTTGCATGTGTTGGCAGAGGATATCGGCATTATAAAACCAAAAGGAATATGGAAGCAGATGCATTTAGGAAGTTTTTTCCAAATGTTCCCCTCTTTGGCTTTTTTGGACATGGTGAAATAGGATGTGATCGAATAGTTACTGGGAATTTCGTGTTAAGAGAATGTAATGACGTAAAGGATGACCTGCTTCACGGTTATACTACCGTAATGACTCTTATTCATCTTGGTTCAACAAAACCAAACCAAGTGTAAATATGTTTTTAATGCATCAGTGACCTGTTTCTTTCATTACAGAAAACAGAAAAGTCTGGCAGAGTGGGCATCTGCAGTCAAAGCACTTTCCAAAGCATAAACATCATTCTTGTATTATCCAATCCTGTAGGTGGAATAGAGTTTCTTATAATAGCTGTGGGAAAGCTTTGCATTGTGTGTAATCCCATGTACGCATCAAAATTGCAGGCAAATGGTATTTAATGGAATTCTGCAATTGAAGAAAGACTCCTTTTTTTCTAAAATGAGAATGGTTTGCACAAATTGCAGTTGGAGTCCAAGTAATCAACATGTAGAAATAAACTGTACTTTGATGTGTTCTATTTATGTATCCAAAACAGTCTGGAAAAACTACTGATGCATACTGAAGTACTGATGCATAAAATCCACCATTTCCTGGATTTTATTTTGAGAAATGCACAACCTGCCCAGATTTGAGTCCTAGTTACAACACTGAATGGGTTTACTAGGTAAAATGAAAGAATATCTTTAGAAAGAAAAAAAAAAAAAAAGCTCATTAAATAAAAATGAAATTATGTAGAAGCATCTGGCCTGCCATTCTTAGAGGAAAAGCTCTGATTTAGTGAGATATGCTGTCAAGTTAAAAGCTCAACTCATTTCACTATCTTGAACTCAATTTAAGTTGTCTTAAATATTTGGTTTAGAATATTATCTGATAGTTTGTACGTACCAGCAATTTTAGTCTTGGTGTGTATCAGTTTTCTCAGTCAAAATGCACTAGTTACCCTTCCTTTTGGATTCTCTTATAGCGTGATGCTTGCTATTACAAACTTTTAAGTCCAAAGCACAAAATATGAAGACTTCATCTGGTATCTTTAAGTTCCTTTAATTCCTTCCTGCGTTTTTCTTTCATTTAGTAATAGAGTGACAAGAAAATAGGATTTATTTTGCAACATATCAGCACATTTCCAGTTGCCCTATCAAGTTACTGGCCTGTCCAGCGTAGTAAAAAAAGAATATAGTTTGCTGTATGTTGTACTATATCATACTAAATGTCCTATAACTATATTTTGCTGTAAATGTAACACCCAAGACTACGCCATGTTCTTGTCAATGTCTAGATGAAACTTTTCACTGACAGTAGCCTAACAGGCTAAGGAAGAGGCGTATCTGTTCTGAGAGTTGAACTATTGGTCTCACTGGGTGCTGAGCACTGACAGTACTTTCCCATGGCTCTGTTGGTGATTTGGTGATCTTTTCTAATTTTTTTATTTTTAATTCAAAGAAAGTGGATGGGATGTTAAACTCCCACTGGCATTCTAGGGATAGGAGATTAGCTACTGCATTTGGAAGAGAAAGTAGCTGGGAATTCAGAATTTTAAGAGAAGCATGAGGGTGGGCAGGGGGATACATGTTTTCAGCATAACTGGAATGTCATGTTTGGTCCTTTCTGATTTTGTAATGTTACACATTTAACAGTAGGCAAAGAAAATGTGTGTTTCATTTCTGTAATAGACAGGTCTCCTGTAACAGTATGAATTAGGCCTAGTTAGCAGCATGGCTGTTAGCATAAGCCTGTGAACTTTACCCAACTTCTTGCTGTAGTAGAAGTAAATGAATTACAATCAACCACGTGTCTGGAACAGCAGTGCAAACATGTCTAGAAGTGTCTGAAGAAGCAGATTGTGAGCTTCAGCAATGGCACAGCAAAACAGAAACTGAGAATGCAGTTTGAAGGAGCTAATCATCAGCGAGGTATTCTCTGCCCAGTCCTGTAGCTAAGGGTGCTTACACATCTTGGAGGTAAGCACAGTGCAAAAAAACCTCTGGCAATGGAATCCCAAGAGCTTGCAACAGACTGCTGGATCACCTCCAACACCGGGGAATGGGGAATAGGCCAGGGAATCCCAGACACATACCCTGCCTGGCTGGAATTGCTGTGCTGTCTCTCCTGGACTACATCGTCTCTCTGCCGTGTAATTCATTACACTGCAACATGTGTGATTAAAGCGTTTTGGTATCCGGATTTGGTTTGCCTCCACATTATCATTTAGTCTAAAACCATAACAACTCCTGAGTTAACCCCGAGTATATTTGTTTAAGGTAGCATGTACCACCTGTCTAGTGCATTGCACGAAAAGGCAGTGTGTGTTCTTTGCTGACAGAAAGCTTTGCAGTGCAGTAACTTGTACCTCTGTCATTCAAAAGTGATAAAGTGGACAAAGTTAGTCAAAGGACTGTTCAGCAACTGAAGCAAAGTGAATAGCAATGCTTCTCACAGAGTGCATGAACACACAAGACTTCTCTAATGATAACTGTCTGTACAGTTAGTTAATGTGGTGATGGTAATGTTTGCTGCAAGAGAATATAAATCCTAAGGATTTTGTTTTGCTGAAGGAAAAAAGAAAATCTAAGTCACAAGACGTGCAGAGAAGAGTGGTGATTGTGCTGACACAAGGTAAAAGACATTCTTTATCCCCATGTTTTGAATATGAGCAATGTTTCATTACATGTTTCTTTTTAATGCATCTTTTAGTTAAGTGAACTGTAGGTGTCAGAAGTATAAAAAGTAATAGGCAAATGTATGATGTCTAATCTCTTATTTGCACAATCAAAATAGCATTTACAAAACGTAAAACTATTACAGGAATTTTTATTTTCAAATTAGTAATTCAATTAATAATGGATTAGAATTCAGTTGTTAATTCAAAAATCCACTCTGTAGGATTTTTCTATAATTTGCCATTGTAAGAAAGCAAGAATAAATCAGTTAAAGCGGAGGCAAATTGTCACAAGTGTATGTTCAGAAAGCAGTTTCAGTTAAAAACTGCAGAAAACATTTTTTACTGTATGAGGCTGTAGTGAATCCTTGTAATAATTCCCACCTTAATACAGCAATTGTAATTCATGCACATGAAAGCAGTTCAAGATGAGTGTTAGATGCTAATTCTCAAATTTCTTACTTGAATTTTTTCCTGTTCCTAAGTCCATTTCTCAGCCAGATACAGACTCCAGAAGAGGCTGCTGTTTTGCAAGAGGCTCCAGGTTAGCCTCAAGGGTGTTCTGCCTAGGAACATGTCTCCTGATCTACAGGCTCAAAAGTGTGCAGCAAGGTAAACAGCTCATTTCTGGTGGTGGTGTGCCTGGGTCCAGTACCACAGTTTCAGATGAAATAAATACAAGTTCAAACATTGTAGGACCCTTGCACTGGTTACTGTACACCTACCAGCAGTTCATAAAAAGTGGGGTATTCGAAACAGGTAACACACAATTAGTGGGAAAAAATGGAAGCTTTTCAAAGGAAAAGAGCAAAAAAAAAAGTTTAGATTATTTGGAAATGATATTACCTGGACATGTGTGTTTAGACTTATTAACAAAGAAATAGCTATTTGGAAAATAGCTTTGATAATTTAGGAACAAAAAATTTATTCCTAAATCAATGGGATTTATGCTTCTAAATTGTTTAAACACTTTAAAAAATATATAAATTGCCATAATTAACATTTCACAGCTAGATCCTCACTGAGATTAGCAGGTAGCACTGACTTCTTAAAATAGCTGTTTCAGAGTGATTCTTATTGCTGAATCAGTGGTAGTCATGTCACCTTCTCAAGATAATTTTTCACAACTCTATGAGTTAGAAACAGCTTTTTTAAAATTAAGCTCATTTTAGTTGAGTAGACAGTGTGGCAACAGTGAGAGCAAACACTAATCCCCTGAAAACAGGAACTCCAGAACCGGTGAAAATGACTGAATAGTTTGAAACAGCAGTGAATGTTGTGATGGAGAAAAAAAGAATAGAACATACAACATAGATTCGAATTACAGAGCCCTGTTAAAAATGCCAGTAGATGGTCAGCTACATTTTTACAGCCCACTGTTTGCCTGTACAAAAGTAGTAGTGCAAACACCATTACTTATTTCTGAGAGCTTAACTTGAAACCAGTCTCCTGTCATGTTCACTGAGAAAGTTCAGATGTGGTACAAACTGACACAGAGCTGAATTTAAGTGTTAGAAATTGTATTTAGTGTTCATTTGGGGGATGAAAACATGTATTTAGTGTTCATTTGGGGGATGAAAACAGCGCTATCTTGATGTTATTTCAGGTTCTGTTTATGCACCCTTAGCTAGCTGTAGGAAAAATTGCTGGTGAAAGGCTTTTTGGCGTATCGCTTCCAAATATGCAACTGAGCTGCAACCTGCCTGTAAGTACTTCAGTACTTCATTTCTGTTTGGTACTTTGCTGTCAAGACATTTCTCTCAGACACTAGAATATAGGTTATGTTGAACAGGTTAAAAGTACTAAAAACACAAGAAGAACAGACTTTGAATAAGCACAAGCAAGTAATATTACATACAATAATGATTATTATTTTTTAACATCTTTAGGCGAACACATGTTTTTGTTTGCTTGTTTTCCCCAAAAGTGCAGAAAATACTGCAGTACTTCTTTAAAGAAGAACCTTTTTCACTTATGTTAATAAAAAAAAAAAAAAAAAACAAAAAAAAACACAACAATTTGTCTAGATTCTTCTGGTTATGCAGTATAATCAGAAATACAGTAAAGTTCCATCTCTTAATTTACATGCATAGATGTCAACAGAAGACATTACATCTGAGAGAGAGATACAATGAAGATCTGCATCCTGGTAATGTAAATAACATTGCCAAAGAATCATAACCAGTTTAGCTCTAGTTCCCCTCCACTCCCCAACTCGCACAGATACACATTCAGTAATAACCTGGGTTTGAATACGGTCATAGTACAAGTGAAAACTCCTACCCAAAATAAACCACAGTTCTGTCAGTTTTTATCTTTAAACAGCTTGGTATAGTTTAAAGCTGAAAGGATGCCAAATACCAGTAGAACATCATTGATGGGTATGGGCTTGTCTTTTAATGTAGTAGAGGTAGTTGTCCCATGTTCCATCCATAACCACCTTGAACAAAAGCTCTCCCTCCCTGGGCAGCCCCTTATAGGTACGTATCTCCTGATACAGAATTTGCTGAACACATGTCAGGAAGTTTAAGCTTTTTAGCCATGATCACTGCTTTACCTTTCCGCATGGATTCTGGTCAGTTGGTAGTTCCTACAGTCACAACACTTAAAACAGAAAGCGGTGGTGCAGATGGGATGTCTGTTGTGATAAGTGCTCTCCCCCATTTCTTCCCTGCTTTCCATTTTGAAATAACTGAATCATACTGTCAGAGCCTCTCTACTGTTCTTTCAAAATGCAGGGCCAGGAGAAAAATAATTCTTTTGGTGCAGTAAATTGTGAAGGGGTGGCATAATATTGAAAGTACCATTAGAGTGGTTAGTGCTACCAAATGGATTGCCCGTTGGTTATTCCACATAATATTTAACAATATAAATCCGAAGACAGAAAAATCTTCATTTTCCTTGAACAGGTATTTGAAAAAATACGGGAGAGAGAGACTGAACAACATATAAGCAGCCTCTTAGGTCTATAAAGAGGTTTCCTGTTAGTGGTTGGCATTTTGTTCTGCAAATGATCAGAAGGATTCACTAACACATTAAAAAGAGCCCTTTACTATGAGGAAGGAAAGGAAGGAAAACATGATCCTCAAGTATAAGAGAATTTTTGCTGTAACAAATCAATTGGTGTGTAATTGTATTAGTGTAGGCTCCTAGGAAACCAGTCTTTTCCCCTTCTCTTCCCCCTGTAACTTTTAAACTGGTGTAGAGATAATTTCAAAGATAGATTTTATGTTTCATGAAAACTGGAGTCAAGCAGAGAAGAGATCGTGACTCATCCCTGTGTATGCACGTAACACCCTTTACACTCCACTGACTCCAGCCCCAAGATCAGATCCATTGGAACCAATGTTTCTGTAGCTTTCTTGCTCACAGGACTACTTGCTTAATTTTGTAAGCAAGCATTGCACAATTTTATTAAATTGGATGTAATGTTGGCTACCCTGCACTTCCTGTGGCATTTGGCCAGCTTAAAATGAATTTGCAGCCAAATCTCCTTTTGACCTGAAAGACAAATTCCCTGAGCTTGCGAATTGAAATAAATAATTTTAGAAACTGGAATGTTCTCTTTTGCAGTGGATTAGAAGGAACCTGAATCGCTAATAGGATTTCATTCAAAGATAACATTGTTTCAAAAATTGACCTGTTTGCATTTAAACATGGTTTTGTTTTATTCATTCTCACTTGTACAAATTGTTTCCTGGATAATGCAAACATGATTGGTAATACTGAGTAACTATTCCGTGTTTGTCTGGAAAGCTGAGAGGGTTGTAGGAGGTTATAGTGTACAACTTGAGTCCATTTATTTTTCACATCTTCTATTAATATTTCCTTCCTGAATTTCCATTTAAGACGACCATAAGCCTTTTCTTCTTTCAATGAAAATAGCATGCTGAAGTTTACTAAGTCTGAATGTCTCGTGATCAATAACACATGGAAATTATTTAACAGCCATCTTCTGTGACTAATTTCCACTGAGGCTATGCGAAGTATTTTAGGGAACACGGATTCTAATGTAGCTGTCATTATTGCTGCACATCTAAGCTCTGCATTTAACACTGGTATGTCCATATGTGATGAAAAAACACTTTCATCTTTCTTAGCCTTTAAAACAACATTATCAGCTTCCTCATGAGTATCTGCTAAGGGTTTGAAGTCCAAGAAATAACATCTAAGTTCAGTTAATTTGGGGAGAAACTTATCTTTCAGTGCTTTATATAACTTAATAAGGAACTTGTCTGGATCAGGGCCTCTACTTGATTTGATGCTTTCAGATTTTCCCTTTAGATGCCAAGCTTTAACTTGGGCTCCAACTTCTCTGAAATGAATCCTCAGAAAGTAATGTATTTTTCTGTGTTGTTTTCTAATAGTTTCTATGTTACGTTTTTTTCCTTGACTTCTTACCTTACACACTGTAGCATTATGCCTTTTCTTCTCTGTCTTGCTGTACTTTCGTCTACATTGATATAAAATACATAGTATTTTTTCTGACAAAAGAGCATGCAGTAGACACCCTAGGAATTGAAGCTTATTCAAATTTTTCTTTGCACTTCCATTTTTATACACCTCCATTTTTTTTATTTCAGAGATGAGAAATATGCATTCAGCATTTTCTCCCATTTGAAATCCTGAAATTTTCTCAATAAACTTTCTCTTCAAAACAGTATTATAAATGCCATACAGTGAACTGCTAGGTAATGTGCCATTATGGAAATAGGTGCATTTTTTCCTAGTTGCAACCTCCAGTGATAGAAATGAGTTGAAAATAAAATTGTTCAATTCACAATTTCTGTGCCGCTGACCACCCATCCGGTCTCTTTGTGTCATCAAGGCAGAAAGAGAGAAAGACCATGCCATGTCATTTGACCTCTCTTTGCCAGAGTAAGGGAATCCTGTAAGGAACCAGATAGCGATATATATATCGGTGTGATCAGCAAATGGTTATGTGAGTAAAACAAAGGGATCCTTAGAGAGGGCAGTGCTTGTCCAGCCAACACACCTGGCTAGATAATGTATTGTTTCAGGAATGGACCTGATGAATACAATTCCTGACTTCTACTGTCTGAAATATCAACTGTAAACCTAAAGTAAGATTTAGATCAGTAGTGAGAATTTTAGAAGGCGGCAAGACAAAAATAAAACCAGCAAGGAAGGTACCTTGCTTAGTATTAGGGACATATACCAAGCAAAGGGTAAATACTCTACCCAGTAGGCTACTTTAACCATTACCAATCTCTTCTTTTAGTATTTTCTTTTAATTTGAATTAAAATCTTGTGCCAGAAAGCTGACCAATACAATAGTGGTATCTCACCCTCTTATCTTACTATTAATAATAATAAAAAAAAAAGCTGAAGAAAGGTACTTCTTTTTTCCTACATCTGGTAAGAGTATTCTGAAACAAGCCAAATCCTTGACATATTTCACAAATATAAATTTTGAAGCTACTGAATGAAGAGAGTTTTCAACTCCTTTGGGATGATTGTATCAAAAGTTCATGGTGTTACCTCGTGCTAAAAAATCCTGATAGTCTCACATTCTCTATGTAGTGAAGAAAGATTTCATACTTCTCATGCAGTAAGAAACAAAATTATGTCATACTTTTATCTGTTCATCGTTGAAAACAGTATCTCACAAATTTCAAACATAGGTTATACTGATTTCTGTATAATTTTATACACCTTTAAAAAACATAAAACTCTACTGAATGCAACTGTTTATGTATTTTTGCAGTTTTCTCTAACACAGAAGTAGGACTGCTCTTACAGCCTACTTTCTTTACTTAACCCCCTTACCATTTCAACCACTACAACTTTTATGGTTGCTCTGCACGTCGTTTTCTCACCATTCTTCCATGCTAATGCTTTACTCTGTTATTATTTCTGAAAAACAAAAAAACATGAGTTTCACTAATGAAAGCTTCCTCCCCAGCTTTTGTCACAGAGTCCAATCATTTCATTTTAAGTGTACTCACTGTTGCAGCCATTGCTGCTTGTAGTATCAACCAGGTTGGCACCGCACTCTGATGAACTTGTTCTGGGAATGGATGCTTTCCTGACCGTAAGAAACAAAAAAGAGACATCAGGGATGAATAAATCAAACGACACAGAGAACAAAAAGAAGTTGTCAAAGAAGACACTAATTAAATGACCCTTCTACCAGGGGAGAGTAACACAGGTCTTCTGCAATTACTGTTGAACTAATACTCATCATTGCTGAGAAGCATGTATGTGAGGGAGAACAACAGAGATCAGAGGCAGGAACAGCACTTGGAACTAGACAGCTTCTCTCCTGAAGTTAATGTTTCTGTTCCAGTCTGATTTCTCAGGTCTTTATTAAACAATGAGTAGATACCACAAAATTATTTAATTTATCAGTAACTCTCTTAGCATTCGGAAGTGAAATGTCAATAGTGTGATATTTTCCATACTTTCCTGAGGAGAAGCAGATCCTTTAGACAGAAATGATCTCTTGTTTCTTTCCTTCTTCCTTTTAATAGTAATTAGGCATATGTGGTCTTGAGAAAAGTCATGAGCTATTCTCTTTTCTGTCCAGTTTGTGTCCTGTGGTGGTATAACTCCTCCACAAAATCTGTTGTCTTGGATAGCTCAAATGGCTTTATGCCTAGACCCTGTTGTTTTGGCTGGCTGAGTTCCCATTCATCAATATAAGCTTATCATACAGGTTATTTGGCATTTCAATATGACTTACAATAAAGTATAGCAATAAATTGCAATTTATTTTATTTTTCCCTAGGGTTTTCTCTACCCCTCTGAGCTGTGTGCGTGGCACTCTGCACTATGATTTTTTAAAAAAGCTGTGTTATGTGAAATCTGTGCTAATCAGCTTTCTAAATTGTCTTCCGGTAAGCCTTGTACAGTATGTTTCTGGAGTAGGAAGGCCAGGTGGACCTCTGCTGACACCTAAATTGCTTGTAGTAAAACATACCATTTGTTCCTTCAGTAACAATGTAATAGCAGGGATTCTGAATACTTTCCTGTTTTCCTTAGAGGACAGCTGTAGACTTTATCAGTGCTGTTTACAGACAGGGTGCTGTGTGTGTTTGAGAGCAGCTTGATCTACTTCCATGTATTGGATCATGTACTTCCATCTGCTCACAGGTTATACTGCACCTAAAGAGGCACTGCACCCATACTCCAAGACTTTTTTTAAATTATTATTAAATAGCAAATCACTCTTATAACACCAGTTCTGATTTAAAATGTGTGTGTGTGTTTATATATATATATGGATATATTTTACATTTTCAGTCTTTGCTAAAAATATAGTTGTTGGTATGATGTCCCCTTCCTAGAAGTGTTCAAAGTCAGGTTGGATGGGGCTTTGCACAGCCTTATCTATTGTGTCCTCATATGTGTCCAGATGTCCTTATCCAATAGCTAGACATAGCAACGTGCTGAGCTTCGAGAGGAATGCAGCAAGCAGAAGTGAGCATGCTCTTTAAAGACTGGGATTCCCCCTTTGACAGAGAATTGACATTTATTGCCCATGAAACAGCACAGTCCTGGAAATAAATAGGAAGCTAAAGTGCTGAACTGGTTTCCACATTACTTTTGGGCGTGGACAGCACTGTTTTTACGGTGATATAAAATTGTTCTACGAGACTCATTTTTGATGAGGCATAAAAACATAGTCTTTTCTTTGTAACTGTTAAAGATTCTTCTTCATTTTTCATAAAAGGAAAGTAAACCAACTCATTACTACCTAGATAATTATATCCTATTTACCTGAAACTCAGAGAGAGTTCTAAAGTAGCCATTCCTTCAGCAAGTTTCAGCAACAGTAGGAGGTTTAATCTAGACAACTGTTTATACTTCCCAGTTATAAGCTGTTTTTTTCATCACCAGTCTTTCAGCACTCCTGAATTCCCTCTTCCTTCCCTACATTCTCTGCTGTTCCTTTCACTCAGACCTTAATTCCCCTATTGTTATTTCACTCTACTTTCCATCATTCTCATCCTCCAGCCATTTCAAATACTGTTTCTTCATTATCTTTGTTTCTCTCTCCTTTGCCTTCTCCTTGTAGGTTTGATTTCTTAAACTATATCATTGTGAGGAATCCTTGTATATAATCAAATACAGCATGAAATCAGCCTATCAGTAGATTGAAAAAAAGTAAATCTTTGATAAAAATGCAATGAATAAGCTAAATATAAAAGGAGAGTTGTTTCCTAACGTTCACCCTGAGCTTTTCCTATGCAGCCCTTCTCTTTTACAGGCTACTTTCACCATTACATATGAGTTTTATGAGCAGAGTAATGCTATCCTTTCTCCTGTCCTTGTATGCTGCATGAATTTGTTTGTGGGGAGCATTAAATGGACACACGCATGCCTGGTCCTGAAATCCGCCACAAGCAGCCTGAGAGGAAGAAAACTTGGAAAGGAGGGCAGATGCAAGTGATTACAGTGACAAAATAATACAGCATTGATTTCCTAAATTCTAAAAGAGCTGATGTATAATTGTAGGGAATCAGTTTCTCTATAATAAGTTGCAATTAATGTCTCCTCTTCTGCATTCTCCCAGATCACATTATGTACTAAAAACACACTAGAATCCTCTGCTTAAAGTGCCACAGAAATGCTTACTTACACACAATATGGGGGAAGAAACTCTGCTTTCTTCTTTTGGATCAAGCATATTTGCTAACAAAGTGTAGTAGTGGAAGCTTGATAGCATAATATATTTCTCTAAAACTTAGATGCAATATATCCTGTCAAAGAGGACAAAGTCAATGACAACACAAACTTTCAGCTAACCCTTACAGGCCCTGGTCCCACCGTCTTCTAATATGTTATGATACAGCTGGTAGGGCAAAACAAAACATATTAATGACAGCTGCTAGCAATTATCCTTGTTTGTACATCTAAGGACAGGAGAATAAATTAAAGTAGCTAGGTAAGACTCCTCTGATACATTGGTTACATCAGTCAAGAAATAAGGACTTTTGGATGTGAAGTGTTTCTTTTATAGAAGAGTTCCCTAGTATATGATGGTTGTGTTACACCCGCCTTCTGGAGTGTTCAAGGTGAGATAAGTCAGTTTTTAGACAGTAATGTTCTTTTCTGTACTTTAAAGAAATTAATTGTGATTTTTATGAGATTTCCTAAGTTAACCTGGTATGTAAGCTAGATTTAAGGGCAACTGTGTCAAGATTGAGTTGCTGACCTTGTTTCTGTATTAAAGAGACTCTACCTGTTCTGCCAGTTAAATAAGGACCGAGTAAATTGATCTCCTATAAGTAAATGGTGTTTGAGGCTCACCTTAAAACTGTGTAAGAGAGGACTTGTGTAGGCCTGCAAGTGCTGTACTTTTAAGCTTGTGTACTCTGTTATGCAAGGCTCTTTGACTGTGAAACTCAGTAGGCTGTCTCCAGCCTTCACCTTATTGAAGGTATACCTTACTTGTATACCTTACTGTATACAAGACAAAAGGGTTTCCTGAATGGATTAGTCTTTGAATTCTCTGCTCTCTGAAGCCTTTTTTCCTCTTTTCGAAGACAAGATTTGCTTCTAAAGAAACAAAAAAGTTATAACGAGACTTGCATGAATTTTTCTAAGTTACTTAGCACCGTATTCTGTTTTGGTAACTTTATAGTAATCTGCAAATACTCTTGCTAACTACTAATCTGTGGCTGCACTGCTGATAAGACAGGATTAATTTAATTAAAGTGACTAAGGTAAGGGGTAGCCTCTACAAAAACTTTATTTAATACAAACTTTGTTTGTCAAATACTCTGAAGTCTTTTCTCAATGTCCTCAGCTATGGGAAAAACAGGCACCCGGTGGGTTTCTGTGACAGCAGCTGAAGTGAAAGTAGACTGGCTCTTCCCTGAAAGGCATGGATCAGAGAGGTTGATTTGGTAATATGATTATTTAAGAGCAAAGAAGCGAATTGCAAGAACCTTAGGATATCATAGCTAAGGAGAAATTCAGAAGAGCAGCAACAGAAAAAGCAAATGATCGCTAATAATTACAGGGGTTAGCAAGTTATCTCATCAATACATGTTCACAGCATAAGGGAAAGTAAGCTCTCGCAAAAGGCATGGTACCCTAAAAACAAGGGAGGACATAGGAGATGAAGTTGTCTACTCAGATGCAGAGGGTAAGTTTGTTTGGGTTTGGTGCAAGTCTACTGATATACATGTATGTATTTAGCATTACAGCATCAAATAGATGGGTTATTTAATCCTACTAACTCTTTACACGTTTTCATTGGGGTAGATGAGTTAGCCCTCTGATGTGTTCTAAATTTCTGTTAGTTAATGAATATCTGTCTGGGATGGTTCTTGATTTTGATTCTTTACTTACAATTTTCCTCATTAAAGTGGAAGCTGTAAAGGCATCAGTTAGTTTGGCTGCCAACTCAATGCAGTGAAACAGTTTCTAGTCACTTCGGTAATTTGCTTCTACTTCTAAATCTTTGGAGAACGTAAGGGTTGACCAATATTTCAAAGTAATAACTCTAGGTATACTGTAAAATCTATCAGAAACTAGTTTACTGGATGTGTTGTGGTTTTTTGTTGTTGGTGTTTTTTTTTTCTTTTTACAAAGCAACTAGAAGTAATAGCTTAGAAAAGTCATTTAGAAGGAATACCACAGGCAACAAGTTGAGACATCCACATTAATTATGCTGAATAACCACACAAACCTTATGGATAATGCATTACATACTTTTATATTCAAATAATTAGTACATGATTACCAGAAGAAATTTCTACTTGATTAAATAGCTTCAACACTCTGAAGCACTTTTACCTGCAAAGGAAGTAGAATGTTCCAATTAAAAGAACTCCTAGCAGAAGTAGTGAAGCCAAGAGAACTGCAAACAGGTCACCTTTTGTTTGAGACTTGATGCTGGGCAGCAGAACTTCTTCACAACGGGCTCCCGTGTAGTTCTCAATACACCTGGAAAACCAAATTTTATACGGATTAGAGCATATCTTGTTTGTGAAATCCAAAGGCTGCTTTTGGTCTTAAGTGGTGTAAGAGTGGGGAGAGATTTATATTCGTTTCAGAGCACACTTTCTTATAGAATTTCCATTTGCTTCTTATTTTTGGAATATAGGTAATTGGGCATGTTGGGTATTAAGTTTGTATTCTGACTCACACTGCTTTTATATGTCAAAATGTTAAACTATATCTTTTGTTATACATTCACTGGATGAGCAATATATCTTGCATTTAAGTTTGCCTTCACAGGCAAACTGGATTAAATCCACCTTTTCAATGTTAACTCTGTCATCCCACTGGTTCTCACCTTGCACGCAGTAGTCATGCTTTTTTCTTTTGGTGTAACTTTTTATTGCTCTTTGCTAACGAGCTGGTACTGTCAGCTGCATAAATGAAATGAGCATTCATTGAGGCAAAGTGCACCTAAGACAGTTGACTAGCAAAGGTAGCTTATGAAGTAAAATAACCTATACAGGGAAATGTTACATGCTTGGGGAATGACCCTCTCATTCATTGAGAGAACTACTTAAAGGATTTCCCTACTATGTTTATTTTACATATTGAGCTTCTGAAATTTTTTTCCAAAGACGATTCAAAATACATCAGGAGCTGCAGAAGCAGCAAAAATTCCCACTGCTTTACTAAGTATTGCACACAGTGCAGAAAAACACCTTGGATGCTTATACTTCTTTCAGACAGGACTCGTTTGCATATACAGGTAGTCAAGCGAAGCACTCTAGGGAACGATGCTTCTGAAAAGCTAGAATGAGCTAGCTGAAACTGAAGCTAAATTTTTCTTTATTTGACTTATTTTTTGCACTTATTCCGCAAAATTTTCTTGGAATTTAGTGCATCACAGAAAATGGAAAGCACTTAATTCAACAACTACATTCTGTATGTATTTTTCTTGTATGTATATTTGCTCCTTTCTATTTGAATTACTGAAGATCTTGCTCCTTCTTGCTATTTCTGGCACTGACGTCGTAATAATCTTGTGCCATAAGCAATTTTGGGCTCTAGCTGAGGAAAGTGGGCTGAACTCCTTAACGTGTTTAGTGTTCTCCATTGGCAGTGGCAAGGTATAACTTTAGATGAGGGATTAAAAGTTGAAAGGGGGACAAACAGCCAAGATGTCTAGCTTATTTAAATCCAACAAACATATTACTGTCAGTATACCACCATGCGTGCCTGGTATGGCTCCCAGCACCAGTTTCCTGTAGCTTATGGACTACTCTTTCAGTACTAATTGTCTAAAGAATTGCACAAAGAATTACTACCATTTCTTTTAATTCTTTGCTTTTGAAAATAAAATGGAAGATTTGCACAGATCACTGGGAGAGCGATCTGGGCCAGGATGGGAACAGGTATCCTTATCGTGTATTAAAGCTGTGCTTCTGATCAAACAGTCTCCCTTTAATAAGGACAACGTGAGACTATTCAGAGTTACTACATTTGAGTGCTGGGAGAAGGAAAGATAGGCAGGCTGCCCTGATTGCTTGAGATAATATTCCAGATACTTACTGTAAGTGTAGTGGCACTTCAGTAGCCTATTCCTGTACTGTAGAATGCTTTAAGAATAGAAATGTAGTTTGAGTGGGGCATTGTTCTCTAGCAAGTGAGAGAAATGCTTTATAGAGCTGAATAGAATAACAGGAATAGAAAATGGAATGTAATATTCATACAAGTATTTTTGAATACCAATGACATCTGGAGAATAATGCAAGGCTAAAATGATACAGGAATAAAAAAATAAATAGGCTTTGGCATCAAATGAAGAATTGTAGAAAAGTTCTAGAGAATGAGTATAAAATGAAGCAGGAGGAAGAAAAGATAGTCCTTCTAGCTAAAGAGAGCTGCATAGGTAGGGTTAGGCTAAAATGTCACGGTTAGAGAACTGTTGTGATAAGGTAGACTGACCTGTCATGAACAGTCCATGGAAGCCACATTTAACATAGATTAAAAAAATTGGAAATGCAATGCCGGTGCAGCTAAAAGGTTGTTGAGATTTTAGCCACATTGTATGAAATAGAAAGCAGAACCAGATGTTTAAGGCAGTACTATGCCCAAAATAAGCAAAGGAACATGACAGCATTGCATCGGTTTCTATAGGAGGTCTTAAAATACCCTCATGGTTTGTAAAGTGCCAAGCATACATCTTAAAGCATGTTCTGTGTTCTGCTCTGGAAAATGTTGATTATAAAGAGGGAGGGAGAGAACAAAAAACAAAGAAAAGCAGCACACAACCTGTATCTTGTCTGAAATAAAAAAGATGACTCTCAGCCATCTTTCAAGTAAGCACATGGAAATATCAGAACTTCACCTCAGGCAATGAAATCTTAATTCTGCACTGTGTTAATTAATGATTCTGGGACAGCTGCATATCAGGTGCTGAGGCAAACATCTTTCAGCCCCGTGTTTGATGACACACCTGAGGCGGCTGCTTTTACAGCCTTCTCTGTTCTGCTGCCTGTTTGTTTCTGTAGTACAATTGAGCATTCCCAGGTTTGAAGCTTATCTTGTATATGGTGACAGGTGTGCCTTTTGCTGCTAAGGTCATTAACTCAGTGCTAGAAAAGGAACAAATAAAGATGGCAGCTGAGCAACTTCATGTTTTAACATACATCAGCTGTATTTAAAAGCTGCTTTGTTGCACTGGTGGGGGAGGGTCAACTAATGTTTTATTTCCATTAAATATCTTCTATGTATATATATCAATTTCTTAATAGTGTAAATAACTGAAATGTCCAAAAGTAAACAGTGGCTCTTAATTTGATCATGCTACAAAATACGTGTTTCTAAAGAATGATGCAATTTTCCCACTTACGTTGTGGAATTACTTCCAATGACATTGCATCAGGTAATGTGGACTATGTTGAGCACAACACATTTGTCTAAATAAATAGCATGCCAAGGCAAATATGTTTTAAGATACTTTTACATTTTGCTAGTACATTCTTATTGCATTTCCCCCTTCTAATCAGTGCTTCACAGTGATGCAGCCTTTGGTTCTAAAATTCTGATTCAGTTGTTGTGTTGGTGGGAAGTAATCATTTGAGAGCACTTGGAAGCTTTAGGTTTTCTGCAAGAAACCTGTATCATAGAAACTTTGAACAACTGTGATGATGCCAGTTTTGAAGATCCAGAATGCCAAATATTTTTCTGCATTCTGCTGAATAGCAATGCATTTTTTTCTGTTGTTTCTATTCACATCACTGCTGATTACTAAGATATCTGTGTGTAAACAAAACCTTTCTCATCTATAATTAGCCTCCTCTGACTGATTAAGGAACATGCTTAGAATGAGGACATACTTAAATAGAAGCGTTCTATTTAAACCCGTATAACTTCATAATCAACCATTAGATACAGAGGAAAAATACTTGATAATTTAAATGCTATAGGATTGCCTGAGTATAACAGAAATGCTCTTATAATGGTACTTTTTCTGCTTCAGCAGATTATAAAATCTTCTAGTACCTGAATTACAAATTCCTTCATTTGGAGCTCTTTTAAAGTAAAGTTGTCTATGCTGTTCGACTTGTGCTCCTGAAGATTGAGTTTTTCTGAATACGTTACTTCATCAGATAGACCTTTTTTGTTATGTAGTCCAGCAACAGTTGAGAGTGGGTGCTTTGAAATCTTATCACCGATGCTGCTTAGTCTACTTTTTTTTCTATTTAAGCATTTTAATGTCAATAATAAGGGATTCCTTCTTGAGGAAAAAAAACAAAACAAAACACATGCATATATCAACATGCATGAAATGCATTACTTTGTGTGCACATAGTATTTATTTTACAACACAGAAGTTTGAGGTTTATCAGCTAGAATAAATCATTACAATGCAGCACGCTTGTGCTTTATCCTCATTTCTGGATCTGATTTATTATATGACAGTGATATTCTGTATATATTTTTAAATGACCATTTACCACAAAATTATTTTCTCACCTACTAGATGAGTTTACGTACCTGAGTGTATTTGTTTAGATTGAACTGTCCCATATAAAACAAAAGAAAGTAATATTTGAATTAGACACCTTAGAAAAGACTGTTTCCTTTGTCTGCTTCACCTTATTATTGTTAGCTACAGTTTATGATTGGAGATGGAGTGGATGCTGCCACAGGGAGGAAAATAGGTAGTATCCTGAAGTACATACAGTAGGTGTCTGAATGTCTATTATTATGTTATGTAAATTCATTAAATTAACCATAATTTATCTTGATAAACAATAGCTAAGAATTAGTAAATACAGAACCATGACAAACTAAAATTAAATTTAACATCGTCTTATGTCTTTGTTTAAAAAAAAAAAAAAAAAAAAAAGAGAGAGGGCTGTATTTACACAGGAAACAAATACATATGCAAAAGCAGGAAATATTTCTTTTTCCAGTGTGCAACCGGGGCTCCAAAGGGAAAAATGGACCTATAAACTAATGGCCCAAGAAGCATCTATATGCGCTGTCTAGATGTTTCTTTAGCAAGTGGTCTGTCACTGTAAATACTGCCCTTCAAGTGTTGCAGTGAGATTCAGAGAACACAGTAAGTCTTGAGTTACGCGTTGTGTTGTTTTTATCTCCCTTAAAAGATTATATTCCTTTTTGCATGCCTCCTCCTTTCGTTCAGGTCAGGCCATTTTTATGTTATCAGAAAATTTGCAATATAATTCATCTGCAAGAAAAGCTGGCAAGGTACTTTGCCATTCTGAATGCCTTTCCTACAGCTTATTCTCCATTAGGCAAAGGGTATTTTGTTCCTTTCAATATTGTAATGAGGGGAGGAAACATGGCCCTAAATATAGATATCATTCTGAATGCATATATAACGGAGTACTGTTGCAACCGTCAAACAAGTATATCCCAAGTACATGACTGTTTTTCTTCACTGTCATTTCTGTGTGGGCTAGGTAAGTAATCTGAGCATGAATTACTGAATTTGGGATAGCCAAGGTAACAGGTATTTTCTTTCATGTAATGGTTTAACAATACGTTCTTAAAGGAGCAAAATGGAGAAAGTTTTGAGATAGCTACTGTCCAATATTTAAAAACACAAGTTTTGGCATCACTAACCTGCAGAATGGACTGGATACAGTAGGAATCATATAACAAATTCCTCCATTTAGACAAAAAGATCCATAACTGGTGCCACAGAGTTCTTCATGATCTTCAAAATAAGACCAAAATAAACACAGTGAAAAATGGAGATTTCTGGATTTTTATCAATAATTAGACTTTTTTTTTTTTGGGGGGGGGGGGGGGGGAGGGGAGTGAGGAGGACAGCTTCATTTTAATAAAAACAAACTAGAACAACAACAAAAAAACCACGCTATCACTACACTAGGAACAAATATGAAATCAGTCTTGCCTTCCAGGCTAGCAGTGTATGGCATTATCCATCTTGAAGAATTGTTTTATGTAATTACATGCAAAAAGATCACAAATCTGTCACTGTATCAGATAAAGAATGCTAAGATTATGAATAAATTTTAAAAGTTTATCTTGTAGGAACAGGAACTTTTGAATTTTCTATTACCTCATTTGCCTTTTGTGACCACAAACCATACAAAATAAAGGGATACATATAATACGAAGTCCAGTTTGTCCTGTTACATTGGCATAAACAATTTTGAGCTTAACTAGTTTCTATGAGAGGATCAGAGTCAGTACAGATAATCCCAGAATATTCCCAGCTGTGGCCCAGGACATTTTAAAGCTTCTTCAGGCTGTATTAAGAACTGAATCATAGCAGTTGGACACTACCAGTTTTTCTCATCCTAATAAAGTACCTAGCCTGTGAAGTGTCACATACATAGAAGACTGTTACAATGCAATTTCCACAAATCTCAAAAAATTTTATTTATTTTTTTAATGCAGTTCATGCAAGAAGCCTAAGTTATGTTTTAAACGTAACTAGGCATTCTAATGAAATGTCCAGGACACTGATGCTGGCACTTATAGAAGCAATTGCCCACTATATGATAAATGGAATAGCTGACTGCAATTACACTCTTGTTGACAGCAGTCTAAATTTGGAAGTTGGACTGCATATATTTAATGTGTCATTAACTCATTTCATATATATGCGTATATATTTATACTTTCAGTCTTATGAAACCACAATATCTCAATCAAAAGTAAAATAGAACAGTCTTCTGACATCACAAGCCTGAGAATCATGTGTTACCTCACACTTCAGGTGTTGTTTTTGCTGTTATTTCTCCCAGAAGTTCTGAAAATCAGAATTCTGCTGTGTCACTACTTATGCATGGAAGACATGCTCTATATAAAATACAGCGTTGTTTACAAGGAGTTGAGATTTTAATTTTCGTATTTGTTTCTCAGAAAACAAATAGTTTTGGTTCCTCTTTATTCTTGCAGGAAAAAGGAGAAAGTATGGTCATAAGACATTCTTCCTTAAAGGCAGCTTCCATGGCTTTGTGCGTAGAATAAATCTGACCTTTCAGAGTAGTAGAAAAGCTTAGCTACCCCTTACCCTGTGCAACAAACACATCACGCACCCTGGTAGGTACTGGGCCATCTTTAGTAATCCTACTGTCTGTCTTTTCACGCATTCTTCAATTTCTACAATGTCATATTGACACAGGAATGTGGATGATGTCCATATATCATTGTAAGACCAAGGCAGTTCTATCACAGAGATCAACAGGAATTCAGTTTCATGTTGGTGCTATCAAAGTGTTAACATTCAAATGGTAACCAGACCTTTTAGTGTGTGTGCAGATAAATTAGGAAGCTGGAGGAGAGATGTAAGGCTGGAAAGATTGTTGATGTTTGACCTGATTGCCCTGGTTCAAGATGTGGCATAACAAATATATGTGCTTCACCCAACATTACTAGGAGTTAAATGGAAAGTTATTTTAACTCTGAGGCTATCTGTGCTTGTCTAGTGGCAAATCATTTACTGCAAGTTCACTGTAAAAGACAATATTATTTTGCATGAGTAACAGTATAACTACAATTAGAATAAAATGGCAACAGGAAAAAAAAAAAGAAAATTTTTGAACAAGAACTACAAATGATTAGATTTTAGCCTTTTTGAATGTAACAGTAGAACTTCTGTGGCAGTGTAACTAATTGAAGGCCATATCCTTCCTTAAATGAAGAGAGAGGATATTGAATGCAAGAACACTGTATCAGGATATCTGTGCAATTATAAGAACTAAGAGAAAAAGCAAAACTCTCAACTTTGACCTGGTCTCAACTCCATTAAGTATCTGAGGGAGTCAAATGTTGTTGACGTTTTACCAGATGGAGGAGCGAGATAGTAGAAGGTAGGCCCCACAGAAAAAGGTCTTCACAGACAGCTCAGGGGAAGCCTTAGAAGTTCTTGAGAGAACTTGTTAACTTTCTTAAAATTCTGCCTTATGGGTCTACGCCTTTTCCTCATTTTTATTCAGAAATGTACCTGTCTTACTTTTTTTATACTGGCAGAGCAGTAGAGTATTGAAGCAAACTAGATGCCTCAGTCATTCAGGTCTCCGAACATTTGGGGAAAAAGATCCTCTCGCTGTTACAGTGTGATCCATGTATTAAGGACCAGCTCTGCAATCCAGCCAGGCATTTCTGTTCTGGAAAAATACCTCAGGCACTCTGTCTTATGAAAAGCGAGGGACAGAGAACAAAAAGTGCCTAGGAGGCCTTCAAAACCTTTTCGATTATAACTACAGACAATTTCCCTACAGGCTGTTTCTTTCTAGTGCTAGACATTATTTCCAATGTTAAGGGAAAAATGGTAACCTTAATTTTACCAGAAATGTGATATTTGAAGAAGCGTCTACATCCATGTGGGCCAGGTGCTCCATTTTCCAACCAACTGTGCTTTTTATTAATCCTAGCTTTTGTGTTAATATTTTGCTACTACTTAATGAAAGTACCTGAGTAATGCAGTATTAAGTAGAGCACACAATTATGAAAAAGAATAAAAGAAAATTCAGGATGCTACTAGTAGTGGGTTTTGATACAAAAAAGGTATTATTATATTCCATGCCCACTTTACTGGAATACAGTAGTTTGGATCAAATTTGATAGCTACAGCTCTGGACAGGAGTGTATGAAAGGAACAGTTTATCCCCTTGAATTTAAAATCGGTGATGGAGAAGAATATAATGGAAAATCAGAAAGGTTTCAATACAAGGAAAAATCCAATTACATTAACACTGGGGAATGTGTTACAATTTTTCATGACATAAGTTAATATATTAAGCTAAAAATGCCGATTATATGTTTTGAAAGTTAAATGTATACATTTATGTATAATGTTAAATATATACATTCAGACTTTTATAATCAAAATAGAGAAGTTTAACAATTCATGTGATGACGGGCAATTAAAAAATATGAAAGCTTTACCTTTGCAATTAATGATTGCAGAAATGCTATCAACATATGTTCTACACGATATGTCTGTATTTTGATATATCTGTCTATGTGAGAGATTAAATAGAGAAGTAGGAGACAAGTTACTTTTTTTTAAAATAAAAAAAGTCATCTTTTACTGGTGGGGGGTGGAAAAGAAAGAAAAAAATAGTGCTCTTTTTAAAACTAGTCTGATTACTTAAAACTGGCAGAGGTAACAGCAGCTTCTAAATACACTGATGCACAATTATTTTTTTTCAAGGACATGCATGAAAACCTGCCCCTAAACTATCTTGCCTGTTCCCATTCAAACTTTTTTTAACCTGGCCATCCTGTCTATTAAAAAAGAAAAACAAATAAAGGCTCAGCACCACCTTAACCCTCAAAGAACTAAACTAGCCTTGATAATCCACATTGCCTCAGCTGTCATGCCTAGTCCAGAGGATAAAATACTATAGACCGCCCAAACCTGAAGTCTGCTAAAACACAAGGGAAGGGGGACTGGTGGGAAATGCTGACAAATCAGTTTTGGACTGTGTGATAATCAATTAAAACCTGTGAAATGTTAGGAATTATCAAAGCAAACATCTTAGAGAGTTTGTTCCACTGCCTAATGAACTAGTTTGCTGCCTAGTAAGTGGAGTCCCACAGAGCAGTTGTTACGATCCCAATGGCAGCTGTTGAAATCAATGCAACTTCAATGAATACTAATTATACATGTATACATATCCAAGTAAATACCTGGAAGACGTTACCTGTTCGCATATTATTGCAACAACAATTTTTAATCTTGATCAGAGGCTATTCTTCCAAAACAGCACCTAAAAAGAAACACATAAACGTAGCATGTCATTATTAATCCTAGTGACCTTTTCCCCTGAAGGAACAGCTATTGGAATGCATCTTACAGTGTTGCTGCTAAGATATTTCTTGTACTTTGACAGCAATATTATGTGTACATTCCATTAATTCAGAGTTAATGGCAAACATTCAAGTATACCGTCAAGTTCAGTTAACTTCTAAGGGCAGAGCTACAGAGTGAAAATAAATTCATACTAAAGCATGCTTAAACACCAAGAAGTTCAAAAACAACAACATTATGCCATGGTTATTCAGAATTGTATTCCTGATGCTTTTAAAACACCTAAATTATTGTTTCTGGCTAGCTAATTAAATTATGGTTTGTACCTTGACAGTCAGTGCATATAATTGACTCAGTCTTCAGACTGATTATTATTCAGTCAGGTAAGATCTTAGTGGTAGAATTCTTGCATTTCACAAATAAGAACAATTTAATTCTTGGAGAGAGCATGTGTGTTTCACTTGAGTGCTTCTTGCATCTGAATGTCAGGTGAAATTAGTAATGTAGGCTGTGAATTCAGCAGAAGTCAGCAAATCTAAATTTGGACTATTATTTTTAAAATATGGAATAGGAACTGTCTAGACAGAAGCCAGCTTTCAGTTTACATTGCTAAAAAGCAATGTAAAGAAATTGTTATTCTGTCAACATGACAACTCTACAACCATCTACCATTATTACATTCTCTATTCTTGTAAGCTGAACTCAAGGCTTAACGTAGCAAATAAGTTACTAAACGTGCCTAACATGAAAGGTTTTATTTTTCAGTGTTTTTATTTTTTTTGGTCTTAATTATATTTTAAAGTGTAAATAAAACAAATAGTCAGGCAAACTATCCTGTATTGGAAGAAATGCAAAGAATCACAGACAGTAAAAGAATCCTTATTTCTCTTTCACCTTTAAAGTAGATATAGTAGTTCTTCTCCTTGCACCATCTACATGAAAGTTCTTCCTCAGTTAAATGATTTTTTGCCCATTAAATGACCAAATAAAATAAATTGCCCCTTTCACCAGAAATAACTTCAGCTTTTAGTAGTACAAAGGAAACGTTCCCTAGAGGCCCATTTCAAAAGGTATAACATGTTTGTACTTACTTTATAAGCAGACAGTTCTATTTTTCTTTGGCCCTTAAATGGCTTCTCTAGCTCTTTAAGTGTCCTGTCCATACAAGAAAATCTGAAATGGCAGTTCCCTGTGATACCAGGCTGTAACAGCAACGTCACCACCCAAAGGCTGTCCTCTTGGGCTGTCTTACAGATATGCAACTTTGCTTTCTTTGTGTACACAACCACGATTAAAATAACGTGGCACAAAGGAACCAACCAACGTTATCCACTTCAGAACTAAAATCCTGTTTTCCACAAGAAATAGGTCAGCCTGGAGATGATTATTTTCAGCATCTAAGATCTGGATTCTGTGTGTATTATTAAAAAGGCTTCAAACTTACACAGTTGTGTAGTGCACTGTGGGTGAGGTTACAACAAAGACAAACATGAATACGGAGGCCAAGTATAGAGTAGGGTAACACCCCATTATGCTCACAGAATCGCTTGTGTATTTTATTATGGTTACCAGAGCTGAAATTTACTGCAGAATGCAAAACATTCACACAATGCAGTGTATATAAGTTGTGTTATAAAAATATGCAGCAGTCAAGAATCTGATTAGAAGCTGCATTTTATTAGAGCTAGCAGTGCTTTATAATTTAACCTCCCTTTTCTCAGAATCTCCCACAAAACTATATAATATCCAATAGCTCTCATAACAGAAAATATAAATAGGATATAACCTACATTTCAGACTAGTTCCTTTATCAGATTTAATCAGGCTGTGGGCCCTTGAACAGCCAAAAAACCTTGATTTTGCTGTTGCCAAAAGGAGATCTCCTATCTCCTTTCCTATCTTACTGCCAGGTATGCATCTCACCATCTCTCTGCTGCTATGGGTATGTGTCGAACCTTTTCATGAGATGCTTAAGTTCACCGATTTAGCAGAAAATAACTTGGAGGAAGCTGACAGCTTTTTACTGCATCAGTGTGTTGTGTGTTGAATGGATATGCTATACCTCGTCAGTTGTTTGGACTAGGACTATACTTGTTCAGCGTACTACAAATTTACAAACTGACTGCAGAGAATGAAATAATTTAAAAGAATACTTTTTTAGACTGTTGCTCGCATATTCATAAAAATTGGGGGTGGTGAAAAAGGGAGTGAAAATATCCCCTGAACAGTCCAGGGGTATGTATGTGTGTATCTATAACTCTACTTTGTGCTTAAGTTTTGATAACAAGTAGTACAATTTCAGATTTGTCTACTTGTTTATGTTTAAGACTTAAAAGTAAATCATTAGGTAACCATGCATTTATTTATATAAGCAAATATTTTTCTCTGAGATGTTTGTTTCACTCTTACCAGAAGTTTAGGTATGTATCAGTCTGAAACAGAATAAATCGGGCTGTCTACCTCATTAGAAAAATAAACTGATGTATGGTGACATAAGGCAAAGAAAACAAATTGTTACAGCAGAAATTGTTGCTAAACCTGATTCTAACTTGTTTACATCTGTGCAGTGAATGCAGTGAACCAGTACTTGCAAGACAAGGGATTGTTTGTTCATCCACTCAACACTTTCCAAACTCAAAGTCTTCTTTTAAGACACAGCTGTAGCTTTACTTTCAGAGAAACTCGAAATGCAATTCTGTGCATGTTCAAACATTTACATTGCATGCACCTTGGGAGATCTTTGGAAGATTACTTTGTATATCAGGTTAGAGTATTTTAACCTGAAATTTAGTCTATTTTGCTCTGTGGCAGTTTACTTTGCTGAAAACAGTTCAGGTCAGCTCTACCATTTTTCCTACACATTTTTCATCCGAACCAATATTAATATTAATACATTGTTTGAAAGGTTACACTATATACGTTAAAGTTAGGTCACCTTGTATACTGAGATATATATACGGATACCGTTTCAACTTCTTCAATTACTTGAAAGTCCTGTCCGTCTTCATCTTCATGATCTGATTCTGTTAACAAGGGCTTCAGTTTAGGAAAGGATTTAAATCATGTTTAGAGTTAAAAATATCCTAGTCCCCTGTAAATCACCAAATTAAAGTATATTCAAGTACTTTGCTGAACTGGGCCTGTGAGGTAGGAACTCTGTGTGTGTCCCCTGTTGAATGCTCAGAAAGCTATAGAAACACTGGGTTGCTATTCTGTAGCTGAGAAGCCACAGATTAAAGTGAGCCATGTGGGAAATCGCATGCACATTTGTGCTTCTTGGGCATTGGAGCACTAGGGGAAATAATACAGTTGTTCTTTTGTGGGAACCACTACTGGGTTTCTGGGAAAACTGAGGGCTCAAACCCCAAACTGCAGCATGTTCAGCTCTCTAGCAAAAATATGCACTAATGTACAGCCATACTGGAGGCTGGGAAAAGCCTTGGCAACTAATCAGATTTGTCTTTACATAAACCCATGTGCTTTACTCCCCATACACTTAAAACAGTGAATTGTTATTACCAAACACACTTGTGTGTATTTTTAATGGCTAACTATTCGAAGCATCCGCCAGATGCAGTATCCCCAAAAGATGATAACTGGAAGTTCTCTTAATGAGCAGATAAAAAGAACACACTGAAAAAGGATCTGGGGTTTGTTTTATGGTTCTTTGCTATCCAAACATACTCAAAATTAATTTCTATAAAAGCTCTCCCCCAAAATAAAGATCATTTCAGTCACGTGACTATTTCAAACATACCCTGTTTGCTCATTTAGATTAAGTTGTACCTTACGGCTCTCTTCAAGAATGGGATTTTACCGCATTATGTATTTATTTTTAAAACAAAAGAAGTAAAATCTCATTCTGCCTCGGTACTGAGCTCAAATATTTGTGTACTGAAAAAGTTTTAGGAATTGCACTATCTGCTAGCAGGCTAATTAAACCTAAACGTCATTCTCAGACGTGTCCTTGATATCTCCCAGGCAGTTAGTGCCTTCGCCTCTTGCTTCCTCGCCCAGCGCTGCCGCCGAGTTTGTCCCCGCCGGGACGCCCCGCGCCTTGCGGCCACGGCTCCGCGACCCCCGGGGCTCGGCTCGCGGCGAGGCGCGGGCTGCAGCCGGCTCCCGGCTCCCCAGCGCCCCGGCTCCGAGCCCCGCGGCACCAGCCGGCTGCCGGGGCCGGTGAAGGGCACTCCCCGGCGGGGACGGCGCTGCGGCAGCGAGGCTGTGCCCGCCCCGGGGGTCCGCTACCGCCCGGCTCCTGCACCCCAGCGCCCTGCGCTCAGCGCCTGCCTCCGCGGCTGCTCCGCGGCGTGCCCGAGGCACTGCCCTCGCCTCCGGCCCGGCGCCAGCAGCGCTCGGGGCGCCGCTTACCCCGCAGCTCTGCGCTCTGTGCTCTCAGCCCGCGGGACCCCGCCGTCACCTGCCGCCGGACCCGGCCCGACCCCGCTGCGGGACCCCCCCCGCCGGACCCGCCTGCCCCTGGGGGCGGGGCCTCCCTCCGGGCCCGGAGCCCCCTCCCCTCCCCTCCCCTCCCCTCCCCTCCCCTCCCCTCCCCTCCCCTCCCGTAGTACTACAGCGCCCGGCGCCGCCATTGGGCTGGCCGCGAGCACGTGACGCGGGGCGAGCACGCGCACCCCCCCCGCCGAACGTCCCCGCTGTTTCCTAGGCGACGCGCGGGGAAGGCCGGGCGCGCGCGCGAGCATTGCCCCCCCCCCCTCCCTCCTTTTCCCGCCTCCCCCCCCCCCGGCCCCTCACCTCGCCTCACGGCCGCCGGCCCCGTGCGGGGAGCTGAGGCAGCGCTGAGGCGGCGGGCGGGCGGCGGGCGGCGGGCGGCGGGCACCCAGCGCCCGGCACCAGGTACCAGGTACGTGCCGAGCCCGGCGCTGCGGGACGGGACGGGACGGGACGGGGCGGGAAGGGGAGCCCCAGCCTCCGCCGCGGGGAAAGTTCGGAGGCGGCCGGCGGCGGTGGGGACGGGGCCGGGGGCTCCGGGGCCGGGGTCGGGGCCGGGACCCGCCGTGCTCGGCCGCGGCCGGCCGGGGCCCCTCGGGCCCGCTGCGGGGCTCGGCGGGGGCTCGGGTCCCGCCCGGGAGGTGCCGCCGCTGCCCGGCTGCTCGCTCGCTGCGAGACCCCGAAGCCCCGGCGCTCAGGGGGGAGCCTCCTGCCCTGCCCCCCGTATCGCCTCGGTGCCGCCTCAACCGGGACCGGCCTCTGCTGAGGTGGAAGCCGCTCGGGCCGAGGGGACCGACCGCGTGCCTGCTGCCAGCGTGACAGAGGTACCGGGCCCGCTGCGGGGCGGCTGTGGGAGCGCGGGGCTGTGGCCGGGAGCGCTGCCGTGCTGCAGCTACCCTGAGGGAAACAGCGCGCCTGTCCCCCGAGTCCGGGGAAGGAGCCCGGCAAATGTCCCCGGCGGGATCTCGTGGTCCTCACACGCGTGTCTGCGAGCAGACCGATCTGCGAGCTGTGTGCTGGACCAGGCGTGCAGCTGGCACCGCTGTGAGGGCTGCAAGAGGCTGTGTGTGTACGAAGGGAGTAAAGGAGTAACGGGGTAGGCTGCCTACAGCTGTCTGCTCGTAAGGCAACCAGCACACAGGGGAGGTTTGCCTAAACGCAGGGCACCTGTCACCTCGTAGGCACGAGTCAGGAATCCCCATTTTGTGGTAGGACTGACAGGATTCCCTCTTTTTTTTTTTTTTTTGTGATTTACTACTGAAATCTGCACAAACCAAGAAAGGTAAGTGATTTGCCTGTTTTCAATGTGTTGTGAAACGTTGCTACCTGAGCATGGCTCAAGTGGCCAAATACTTGTGGATAGTGGTTTTCTGGTAGTTCCTGTGTGGGTGCTGCAAGTTCACTAGGGATGGTGGTAAAAGGGTTATTAATAGTGTGACTGCATTATGGACATACTGTAAATTGGACTGTATGGTAGTAGCATATAAGTGCTCACAACAAGATTTAGTGATTAACATCTTGCAGCAATTATCTTGTAGGGAAAAAACTGTTACTTGATCCTGTGAACAAGGTCTATATTGTGAGGCAGAAAAGGGAAGGAATGCTTCTCAGTTACTGAAGATGCTGAATAAGAAGCAAATGTGTACTGCCTCAAACGTGTTATGTTTCCTAAGCACTCCGAGGAGAATGCTTACAGTCAGAGAAGTGACAGTGTGAGTAAAGAGCCTGTATTCTGAAGCAGCACATATGCTTGAATGTTTGGGAAGAAAGTGGAGTTTTTGTAGCTCTGTTCTGATGCTACTCATTGAATTGCTAAATTAACTTCCCTCTGTTTAGCACAAAGGGTTGTGTTTTTTCTACCTGAAGGTTGAGAAGAGGTCCAAGTTTTTAAAAAAAGTTAAATGTTGCTTGCATGTCATAAGTATGCTAAACACAATATCAGGCAAAGAGAACAACACGTAGCAAGAGTTTGTACCATCTATTCTGGCTTGTGTACTGGAGCAGTGAAGGAGATGAAGATCTCAGCTCCAACGGATTTATGAAAAGGTCAGCAAGAAAATTAAGACATGAGCAGTGTATGCTTGCAGTGCCAGTGCTAGCGAAAGCCTGCTACTCAGCTGAAGTATTTTCAGACTGTGACTGACTGTAAATGCAGAACACAGTGCTCAGCATAGCTGTTTTTCTTGTCACTGTGTCTGTTCTTGAAGGTTAGTAAGGTATATACCTGTGACGGTAGTTCTGAAGGTGCCCTGTAGCAGATGTGTGCAGCTCTTTTTGCTCGCCCTGGGTGCTGTGGTGCTATTTCTTCAACTTGGGTTCAGCTGAGACTCGCTGAAAGCTTGCTAGCTGGCAGCTTGCTGACGGTTCCATCTCTGATGGGCTATACACTGCAGTTTCTGACTCTGCAGTAGTATTGCATCACAGGTTGCTACTTCTGTCCCTCTAAGCTAAAAGTAAAATTTCAAGCGTGATCAAGAACGTGGTTTCACTGTAGTGTGTTTTCTGCCCTGTTAGTAGGAGAAATTGCATTGCCCTATAAGACCCTGATAAGACACAAATTTACCTACAATTTAACATCAATGTTCATCTAGATTTGCATGCGTTACATACCAATAGAATGGTAATTACCTGAATTGTGTTGTGTAGTGTAAAACCATCTGCCTTCTCTCTACAAGAGCATCAAAAGACAAGCCATGTCTGCACAGTGCTCAGCCCAGGTGCTCTCTGGGCAGTGGGGTTACTTAACAGACAGGATATTTTGTCCATGTGAATGCTGCAGAACCACTCCTACTGGCAGTGAGACAGAGACCTTTCTGCCTGGTGTTATCATCAAAAGTGTCAACAAAATGCTATTTGCAGAATCTTTGTTGCTACTTGGTACGTGAGAAGACGACTGTGGTTTGATTCTTCCCTTTCCTCTCCTGGCAGGCCCTGCCTGATACTGTGTGCTGTTGAAACCTGGTGGCACCACTCTTGTTAGGTTTAGCAGTTTGAAGTGCAAATCTGGAATGTGCAGGGTTGGAAAATGGAGAGTTGTTTTTTACTTGCCTTGAAGAAATTCTGAACTCTATCAATACTTGTAGGATTGCCTTTGTAGCAGGGGTGGGCATCATCATCCTTGGTAAAAATTCCAACTTCAAGTGATAAGTAATAGACCTTAGTTTGTTGTCACTGTGGGGTGCTAACAACTTGCCCTGTGTGCTTTGTTTGGTTCCAGAGGCTCATGCTGAAGGTGAACTGAAACCTTCTTTTGCACTTTTTGTCTTAGGAGGTACAGTGGGAGCTAGGGCTGTGTGAAACACAACGAAAGGTTTACTTCAGTCTGTTATATTTCAGTCCACCTGTTTGCTGGGGGTAGGATTTAGCTCAACAAGAGCTATGCATAAGGGTTTAAATCCTTAGTTATAAGGTCACAATGAGCTCTTGGTTAGATACCTGTAATCCTGTCAAAATCACTTTTTTCCTTGAGTGTAATAAAAGGCTGACCCAAGTAGCAAGGGAAGCTTTAGTGATTCTTGTCAGTACCTAAGCAATATAAAATACATCTGCTTATTTCCTTTTTATTCAAGACCATAATAACTTCAACATGACGAGGTTGTCCTTCTGTCTCACTTTTGTTTCATCTTGTCTAGGGTCTAGTGTTGCTTTAACATCTTCCAATTGGAAGCCTTGTGGCAAGTACTGCATCTTTCCCTGCATTGCGTAAATGCCTCGTGCACCTGTGGTGTTGTATGCTGATTAACACAATGTGTTAAAATGTATGTTCAAATGTTTTGATTGCAAAATCAGAGACCTGTAAGTCAGAAACTGTCTGATTTAGAGATGGAGTGACTTAGCTCTGCCTGTACGCTGAATGAGCCAATGATTTGCAGAAACACAGCATGTGATTCTAGCGTTTAAAAAGATGACCAATGCAGACAGTGGTTGTCAGATGCTGTACTAAGTATGATGCTTCCTAATAGTCTGGAGTTTAACTTTCGACTCGAATAGCTGTCTTGCTAAGTTAGGTTCTAACATGGAACCTCTTTGTATTGCATAAAAAAAAAAAAAAAATACGTAGAGGTATAACTTCCCTCCTTGACCTTAACGAATCCCGAAGTGAGATTTGAGTCTTCAGCAGTAGCTGCTAGTTCATGCAACTGCCTTATTCGGTGAGGTGGTTGTTCTGTGGGTGAGGAAGGACCTCTGGGGTCTGTGCTCTGTCTAGGGAAACAATGGGTGAAGTCTGACCTGTCTTGTCTTCTCTCCTGCCTCTCGGTGTTCTTGCTTCAGCAAGCTCTAAGTGCTCCATGGCACTTGTCTGCTGCTGTTGTGCCAGCAGTGCAAGCTGCTCAGCCATGGTGTACATGGAGCTTGTGGCCAGTGGATATTTTTTCTTAAGAGAAAAAAAAAAAAGGCAAAGGAAAACCATTCAGTTGCATGGATTGCCATGAGACAGAGTATCTCTGCTGTCCCAGACAGCTTCAGAGGCTGCCTGCAAACAAGGCAAGTGGCAGAGTTTCTAAAAAAGTTGCAAGTCTTTGCAGTGGGAAGTGCTACATCTGAGACTTAAGTGTACCTACCAGCTTTTTCTGCTAAGAGAAAATGAAAATTCATATATAAAAAATAGCAAAGTACAATGTTCATTGAAGTTGGTGTGATTTTGGCTGTTGATTTTAATGTTTTACCTTAAATACTCGTTCTCAAGTCTATCAAATAATGTCTTATAAAAAAAATCCATAATTTGGACAACCAGTTCATTTAGGTGATAGTGCAAATTAAAAAAAAATAATCTCTTCTTAAAGGGAACTAGAGAGCTCCTGTCTGTAATAATTAATGTCATCAAACAGCCACGATGTAAACAAGAGGTGTATGATGTCTCAGCTAGCGCACAGTCCACAACTTTTTTTTGTATGTAATAGCTACCTGGATTTTATAACCCGTGTCTAGTAAGTTATCACATTCTTATCTGGAATGATAAAGCTAGCTTTGAAAGCCTCTTTTGAAAAGGAAAGTGAGATATGGGTCAAGGTGCACGTTAACTTGCACAAAGGTCTTAGAAATAGAAAACAAAAAAAAAAACAACTACCTTTTTCTTGCCTATATTTATTTTTTTGTCTATTACCAGCTGCCACCGTCAGCAATATTACTGCGTTTTTTTTTAAGAAGGACTTTCTGAGCAGGGAGCAGTAGTGTAACAAAATAGATGTGCTTAACTTTGAAAGGCGTTATTTTTAGGATTAGTTCAAAAGGGCAGGTACTCCTTGGAGATGTAATTTGGCTGAACTGACACCTCCCGCTGAAAGAGCAATGCGACAGTTAGGTAACATCGAGGTTTACCTAAAAGTTTTTGACACGATATCTCTGGGCAAGAAAACCTCAGAGGATGGTGCAGAGGGGGCGCAGCTTCTGAACCTCCCAGCTCTTGGTGGTGTGTTGGAAGAGGCCTCTGCAGCCGTGCCATGCCTGTCTGTCTTCCCTTCTCTTCCCCTTACCCTGGGGCCATGGCGATGAAGGTCCTTGCCCTGTGTCTGTACCGTGGTTGCCCTTAGGAGCGCAGTGATGCTGGGTATGGTGCAGGGGGGTCCCTGCCTAGCAAGGATCAGGCTGGAGACAAGAGCTGATCCCTAGCAGCCCCCTAAGGATTGCCCTCACTTCCCTGCAGGTCGGATCCCCAGGTACAAGGAATGAAAAAGTTTGCATGAGCTTCTGGGAGGAAAGCGTCTGTACAACTTAATGGGTGTACTGCAGTGGTATTTGTTTCCCCACTCTCCTTCCTTTTTTTTCTGATCGTATTTGCTCGCTTCACCTTTCAGCAAAGGAGAGCATATGGCCATGTGCTGTCCATCTGGTTGCCGCTTACTGTGAGGTCGTTATGCAGGCAAATTTGGCCCATCTGACATTTCTTACGGAGGTAAAACTGGTAACAGAGTGACAGCTGAAGCGTTTATTCTGAACTGTAAATGGGAATTAAGTAGGGAGCGAACACAAAGGGTGCTCTATGAACACTTTCAGACTTCTGTCTTTAGAATTACTTGTGCTATGCTTGTATTTAAGGCAAAGACGGGGACTTTCACTGTGGTATGGACTGCTCAAGTAGAGATAAAAGACAAGTCCTGTCCCAGGGGGGTTTATAAGGTAACGTTGTGAATGGTGATAGATGTGTAGGAAAACCTTAGTTATGGAGGTAATACTCTACACACACCACTAAATATTCTGCTGACACTTTCCCATCCTAGCACAGGCTTGTAACACAGTATTTTTAAGTGCGTAACAGACACTAAATTCATAATGTAGTATGTATGAAATAAATTGCATTTAACCTTCTGTATGGTTTGCTTCTTCAACCAATAGTGTTTTTTCCATGTAAGAACATGGAAAATCCTTTTTTTTTTTTTTTTATACTGGAAACACTGATTATGAAACCAGAAAGCCGGTGGGAGAATCAGAAGCTAGTGATTTACCTGAAGCCATCTTGCTTGCTGCTTAGGTCAGGGATTCTCATCTTTGGTAGTTACCTGCGGGTTCGTTATGTAAGAGTGCTTCAGCGCTCCTGCTGTGGTAGTGAAAGTGCTGGGGGGCTGCTAGGAATAGGTTGGGCTTGCGGGGCGGGGGGTGGAGAGTGGCTAGAGTTGAAGTTCACTTCATTCCTCAAGGTTTTTATTTTGTATTAAGCAAAAGCTCAGTCAAGTTTTTAACATGACACTGATATCTTTTGTTGTTGTTCTTTTTTTTTTCCTGCAAAAAAGATTTTGCCCTGTACTTAAATATTCAATGGGAAGCTCACATGAAATTTTCAGAGAAAGTGTGAATTTGAAACTCACATTTCAAACATAACATCACAGGAAATGTTTCTGAGTAGATGCTCTTTGTATTAATGTATTTTAAAGCAGAAGTTTAACCCTCAGTACCCAGTTGTGTAACTAGGCTGACCGTGGGAATACCGAGTGGTGTTTGGGAGCAGCAAGCACACAGCGCTGGGAGTCCCGCTGCTGGGGTGCAGCCGCCTGCAGCGCTCACAGCACCGAGGGCGGGTGGCTCTGTGCTCCGGGGCTGTCACCGGCAGGGCCTGCCAGCTCACCACTCAGCTGCACCATCTGGTGTTGGGGTGGAATTAATCCTAACGGGAAGGGCTGAAGACCTCTGCTCTGTGAAATCGTCTCCGCTTCAAAAGAAGACACAGGAAAACCCAAAGGTTTGCTGTTAGCCTCCAAAACGGAGCTTCAGAGACAGGGCGGTTTGTGTGGTGGCTGGGTTGTTTCAGTGCGGGATGTTGTATGACTTGCAGTGAAGTCTTGTGAAATACATTATTTAAGTACTCAGGAGCTTGCTGAAGGTTAAGTCCCTGATGGATGTAATTGTGGCATGTTCATTTTCGTGGATATTTTCACCAAACTTGGCTCCCTGCTATTGACTTGTAATGTGACAAGGGGGCGGGGAAATCTTTAGTAGTCTGCTTTTTGTGAGCATGAAAAAAACTGATAAGGCAATTTGTTTACGGTCCTAGAAGTGAGGATCAGGTCATCATAGTGACTTGCAAGACTAGCATTAGATGAGGGGTTTAGATGGTATTTAAAGACACTGGCCTTCTTGCATCTGCTGTTCTAACCCTAGAAACAAAAATAACTTGTGCAGGTATAATGAGACAGCTCCAGCTAAGCAGGAGTCTATTATTTCTCCTTTTGAAGTGCAGCTTTTCGGCTAGTGCCCAAGCTTCAGGTACTGCCAGACAGTAGAGGAGTTTTGATGTGCAAATGAAGGTATTTGAAATGCTGGGAAGGCCTGGAATGCAAGGCAGAGGATTCCCTCTACAGCAGCAGGAATAGGGGCTCAAAGACTTTACAACCCCTTTTGAGGGTATTGAATATTGAGCTACATACTGTCCAGTTTTAAGTTTTATTTCCTTACTTTTGCTTTTGATTAAAAACATTCTTTGGCAACTCACTTAGACTCCTTTGAAGTTTGGGACCTATGGAAAGAAACTTGGTCCTTCTCGCTTTGGAGGCTGGATGTTGCACCCAAACTGAATGTGCTGCTTGTTGGAAGATCAGATGGGCTTGTTGCTCCTGAAGAACTTCTAGCTGTGTAAGATAACTTTACTTTTGGGGGGAGGGAAGGTATTGCAGCCACAGAAGCAGATAACCTGTCAATCTGAATATGAAAGTGCTGGGTGCAATGAATAGCAAAGACTAACTGGTTATTTGCTTGCTTAATGCATTGAGAAATGCAGCCAGGTCTCAGAGTGACAAGGTGACTGTCATCAGCTAGTACCCAGTTGGAGTTTGCTGCGTTCCATGACGTACACCAGCTCATCTATTGAGAAATGGCCCACGGCCTCATCTAAAAGTACCGAGTAGCACTTTCACAGGCAGCCTTGAACTGTATTCGCTTACATTGTCAGCTGTGTGGGACAGGAGATTTCTGTCCAGGTACTGTCTAGTGTAAGTGAAATCCTTATCTTGATTATGATGCTACCATAACACAACGCAGGATGCTTTGTTGTAGATTGAAGGTAGGAAAGGAGAAATCCGGTGTTGAGGTCCCTGAATTACATAATGGAGAATCTGGTATTGCAGAAAACACAGGTGGTGACAGTGGTGTCTTCCTTCCCTAAAAGGAAGGACATCTCATCTTGAGGCTGTGTACTGCTTTTGCTTATGCAGTTTATCAAAGCAATTAGTGGGCTGAAATAGGCTGTGTTTTTTTTTTTTCTATGAGTTTCACTGGGTATGTAATGCATGCTGCATGAACAGCAATAGGCAGAAGAACATAATGTGTCTGAAACCTTTAATTACATGCAGTAGACAGCTCTGTCCAGGTCAGGAGACATCATATTGTCAATAGCATATCAGCATTTAGAACTTTGCCAGCAGTTTGATTATGCCTTGAATAATTGGTTTGCATTAAACAGATAATGGCAATGTTTGCATTCCAAGCCTAGATTTGAAATATATAAAATATGCATATTTGATATGTTATCTGGCTGGTGGAAGAACTAAATTGAGTTCTGTGAAAGTTTTTACAACACCAGAGGCTGCATATTTACTACCTTTGTCGCACTTCTACTTTCTGTGTGGTACCTGAAGTTCTGCAAGTGTCTAAGATGTTTTGTGGTTTATCAGATTTAATTTTGTTACGTGTGTTTGCCCGCAGCAACACTCAGGGCTGTACAGACTGTTTAATCTTCAGGGTGTTGTTTTTTCTTAATACAGTATGTTTAAAACTGTCTAGAAGCTTACCAAGCTGCCTGGGAGGAGAAAAAGGAGGAAAACAAAAACTTGTTCTCCTTCATTATTTGATTTAAGGCACGCAAGTGGAATTTTAGACAGAAATAGTGAGTCTTTCTCAGTCACACACTATACCTTATTTTCCTTCTCTGTGGAAGAACAAGTAGCTCTACCTTACAAATAATTTAGATTTTGATGCTTTGAAGATTATAAAGTAAAATAGGAAACTGACTGCAGTGGCAATAGCTGATAGTTCTTGCAAGTGTGTCAGAGCATGATCTAAAGTAAGATCACAGGTTCATTGGGGCGTGTGAGTTCCTGACTGGAGTGAATTGTCAGCTTGGCAAAATCCCCAGGTGCTTCAGTAATCTGCTTTAGAGCACCTGGGGAACAGGTCTTGATGGACAAACCTCTTTCTATGGATTTCATTCTGCTTAAAAGCCAAGCATCTTTTTTTTTTTCCTAAACTGGAGTTTAAAGAAAAAGCAATGATGTGATAAAGCAATTGCCTTAAAGGACAGCAGAAGCATTCAAACCTTCTCAAAGTAGTGGGAGCCCAGCGTGTTCAGTTAGCTGGCCGCATGTTCTGTATCTGTGACTGTTCAGCCTGCAGAAGATCAGTCTGCCTTGCAGTAGAGAAGCTGTATTTTCCGAGTGAGCTATATACCTATTTGAGCTGTGATCAGCACTCTCTGCCTTCCCTAAGGAGATGGCAGTGATTGAAGCATTTATCATACATAAAGGGATCTGTCTAGCTGTATATAGCTGCCAGAACACACATGAAAAATGGGTAGCAAGAGGGCAGTGTCCATGATCTCAGTAACCCTTCAACCAACAAAACTGACAGTGAACTAAGGAAATCATTTCCTTGTGTGTGTTTTATTTTTATTTTTTTCACCTGAACCCCATACTTAACAGCGTAGCCATGAGTGGGGCAGATCTGGCAGCACGTCTGTAAGGAATCTGCTAGCAAAATGCTGTCAGAAATGCTGGTCTAGCGGTCTGCTCATGGAGCCATTGGCCCGAGCAGTGACGAGATGAACCTCTCAGTTGAAACCAGTTCTTGTTCACTCCAGAAACTGAGTACGCAGCTAAAATGCTGTGGCTTGCTTTAAAAGTGGCTAATTGGAAATATTGTGGAAGTGATGGCCAGAAGTTTGAGTTAGTGGTGTTTAAATAGCAGCATTAGTAAGAGCAGAGAGTTGTCTGGGTTATTCAGGATTGAGAAAAGGGCAGAATGTAACGCGTCTTCAGCTACTACCAAGCAGCTCTGTGACTGGAGCAGAGACGAAGCCAAGGGCAAAAGTTGTCCTTGGGAGGGGAAAAATGAAGCAGAGTGAAGTGCTAGAGCAAGGGAAGACAATGAACATTTTTGAACTTGGCTTTAGTTTTCCCTTTGTGCCTTATAACTTGTAGCAAAGATGACAAATTCTCCTGACCTGGCAAAATTGACTGCTTTCTGGGAAATGCAGTAAGAGAGCGTCAGAGCCTCTCTGGGGATGCCTACGTGTTTGCGCTCTTACGACAAGAGTGCATCTTCACAAGGAAAGGAGAGAGAAAGGACTTGCTGGTAAAGATCATAGCTGGTGTACCACAGAGTGGGACGTTATCTTTTCCACTTCTCTCCTGTGGGCTGTGAAGCTACACGGTACGTCACTTCTAATGACTTCCCTCGTACCGGGCTAGGTATGCTCGCACCCCAAAGGTCTGAAGTGTTGGGATTATTGTGGTCCAGCCCGGGAGCGTGGTATATAGCTACAGCACTGAATCTGCGTGCTGCACCCGGGTGCTTCCCTACTCTGCCGTGGCGTTTGTCAGTGGCCATTGACAACTCCAGTGGCCAGTTGGGAATTTAATGTCCAAATGAAAGGAGGGAAGAGGATATGGATGTGTCCATAACTAGCTTCTGTGTGTCCCCTGTGTAAGGGGAGTGACAGTGTTGTGTCCAAGCTTAGGCTTTTTTCAGGTTGGTGCGAATTTTGTGTTTGTTTTAGTGCATGGATAAATATATGTTTAAACCAGTTCTTGTATTTCCCCCCAAGGCACAGTTTTGCATTTTTATCGTCATTTATAACTGAACTGTTGGAAAAAAGCTTTCAGGCATGAATTTACAATAAATTAAGATCTAATAACACTGTTCACTTCAGCAGTCCATTCCCCTAGAAAATCCTGCAAGGTGTTTTCATTAAATAATTGGGTAAGACTTCCTGCTCTTTCCCAGTTTTACACAAGTTTCAGCACCATATCTATGGAAAAAATGCATAGGTCAGATTAGGAAAATCGTGGAATTAGGTTAGGAAGTGCTGTGGAATTTTGTTATTATGAACGTGTGCATGGCACGGCCAGGTGAGCCCCAAGCCCGCAGCTTTCATGTGTTCAGAGCTTTCCTTAAGGTTACCCTGCTGCAGCAGTGCAAGTTGATTCACATTGTATACCAATTTGTCTCTGGGACAACTACTTCTCCCACTGATTTGTTGTGACGTTTTTATGCTAACTCCAGCAAAAGGAGAACATTTAGGGAGAAATATTTTTAATTGTAGATGTAATTTTCCACTTTTGGATGCGAAGTGATGTAGAGGAGGGGGGAACAACATGCTGTGACCAGTCACCTCTGTCTGCTTTCAGTAGAGCACGGTTTGAGAACATCTGGACTGTAAAATGCACCTCTTGAACTTTCATTGATCAGTTCCTTGGGCTCTCAGCCATAATGTGTATTTTTAGATACTTGCAGTAAATCTTCTTGCCTGCTAAAGAGTGCCAAATCCATAGTTCCAGTCAGCTGCTGTTCTTCTGCATGGGAAGTATGGAAAAAAGGTTCCTGGTTTAAATAGTTAACCTGCTGCAACGCTGCAGGCTGCAGTTTGTGCAGCTCTGCCTGGCTTGGCTTTAAACTGGCCAGCTTGGCGACTGGTGTCAAAGTCCAGCTGCAGCCGTGCTGGCTCAGCATGACCTGCTCTGATCTCTCTCTCTCTCTCTCTCTAATCTTAGGAGAAAAACTATTGGCCTGGACACAGTAAAACAATCTCTTTCATCGGCAAAACCATCTTATCTAAGAGCAGAGAAGGGAAAAAATGAGTGGGGCTTTTTCATTTTCATGGTTTATGCTTTACCCTTCCCTTTTACAAGAACAAAGATGCATGGTAATGTAATGAGAAGTGAATGGGTTGAGCCCTTATCCAGGTAAAAGTTTGATGCATGCTGCAGTTACGTGTCACACTATAGCAGAAGTATTCACTGGGACTTTAGAAATGGGACACGCCCTTTTTGAAAGGGGAAATTAGTTCTGCCCTATAAATGTGTGCTCTGTCAGAAGTTCTCTGCTCTTGGATGAGGGTGCCCTGTGTCTTGGCCTGCCTGCACTCAGCAGACAAGTTTATTTTAGTCCTTTGGGCGCTGCCTTTCACTTCTATGAGTAGTCTCTGAAGCTCATTACATTTAGTTTGCACACCTGTCTCTTTTGTGCTTAGTAGGAAAAGAGTTTCTGTATTACCAGCTGTTAAAGAAGGGTAATGTGCACTAAAAAACCATGCTTGTTAACAGGACTTTTTTTAATTATCGCTTTTGATTCAAGACAAGTCTTCCTGTCTCAAAGCATACCCCATTTCTCATGCTATCCGTCCTTCAGTTTTTCCTAAAAGTATCACAAAGTATCTTAAAACAACTTGTATTTATAAGCTATTGAGCTTGCTCAAAACTGCTCTTACTGCTGCAAACATTGTCTCAGGTTAAGCGCTTTGGAGCAGGGCTTATGTTACTTGAAAAAACCCCTATCAAGTGCCTGCTGCATCTCTAAGTAGTGTATGAATAGTAAACTTGTGGGCCAACTCCTTCTTGCCCTGGCAGACTGATCACTTCTAGGATCCTAAAAATCAAAGAATTTGGTTTGTCAGCTTTTTCTCTCTCCTCTCCTGCTCTTGTAGTGGATGCCTTTGTCAGCTTGCCCTGAGAACAGAAGCGTGACACCATCCGAAAGCTCTGTATCCTGCATTTGTCAGTTGTAAGCTCTTAGCAGGTCATGAACTATCAATTGTTAACCTTCTATGTTTGAAATAGTATATTGAGAGTGAGCACAATAACACAAGGGAGAACAGGTTTGTTAAGGAGCAGTGCCTTAGAGTGATGAAGAGGAGAAATGATCACAGGATCCTGCCTCTTTGACCCCCTTTGCTGGTCTTTGCAGCCAACAGTTTGTCTCATTTCTGCTGCTTGTTTTACAGGTCAAGTGCAGTAAATGTCTGACCTGAGGCTACTGTAGTCTGAATTCCTTGCAGATATACTGGTTTTGTTGGAGAAGTTGTATTGGTTTTGCAGTGTTTTATATTGCTCATTCAGACAAGATTTAAAACAATTACTTTGATTTGTGGGAGATTGTATAGAGTTGTAGGTATTTAAAAACAAAACCAAACCAACAGCCTGTGCTAATAACACTGGGGGCTTTGTTTTCTGTTGGGAAGTGGCATCTTTCAGCTACTGAGAACCAGACCCCAAGTCAGAAACATGAATTCTGACCTCTCTGGCACCATTTTCTATGCGGTCTTGGACTTGGGTTTTAGTTAGGGAGTATGTATTCATTGCACTTAGATTTTGGGGAAGGTGCTAGTGCATCTTTGTCTGGAGATAGCTGACTCAGCAATTGGTGACTGGCTTGAGAGTCAATGCAGTGCTGGTGTTAAAATACTTCTCAAGAATGTCCAGCAGGCTGGCCGGTTCTTTGTGCTCTTTGTCTGGAAGCGAATGCAGCTGTAACTTGCTGTCATCCCTTTGGGTGCATTTTTCTGAGTTTCCTACCTCTTAATGATGCTCTCCTGATGAAGTTTCTTCTTAGTTTTTCCTAAAGAGGAATTGATAAATCCTGGAAATCTGTTTGCAGCTGTAACAGACGTCGCTTGGTTCCAAGCAGGAGGACAAGGTATTGGATTTAAGAGCAAGGATTTTTAACTCGGCATTTTTTCAGTGTCTGAGGGCTTGCATTGCAACGTGGCTCCTTTGCCTGGAAACATCCTTGTATCTGATCAGTGAGTTAGAAACTCCTTTTGGATATGGGCTGCGGGTTGTGAAGCACCAAGTAAGGCAGTGCCAAAACAGAGCTGTGGGGGCTGCTGTGTTGGGTCACGGAGCAGGGGCCAAAGCTTCCCTGCCAGGGCAGTGCTGCGAGGGGCAGTGCCCTTGGCTTGCCCTGGCGGGTGCTTGGGAAACAGCCTGGTGTGCTGCAGGATGAAGGGAGCTCTCCTGTGGAGCAGCGTGGTTGGATGGTCCTGTTTTCTTTCTCATCTTGTTTTAAGGAAAATTAGTGAGGGAACAAGCTCTTTGGAATGCGTCTGCTTTACTGATTTCCTGTCTGAACTCTGGGGTAGCAGTCTGTTGCACAAATGTGCAAACATTGTATTACATTCCCCCAGCAGCCTGTGAGGTCAGTGTTCACAGAAAACTGTTGTATCACTGTTAATAAATGTTTGTTACAAATACTGAATACACAGGAAAAAGCAACTGTGCTCTGATTCAGAGTTAGTGCCGGGCATTTTAGATGGCACTTTTCTCAGCTAGTTATCTCCCTAACGCTTTGGGCTATCAAGAAACTATTAGTTCTGTGTTTAAAGAGCAGCCTAGGAAATAACGTGTGTGCCTTTTAATTGAAAGTATATGAGGCTTTACGTGCTGTTTGTTTCTTCCAATTTCTGCTATGTCTTGGTAAGTATTTGGTAGAACAATTACACAAAAGCTGACGTTTGGAATTGGCAGAGAAGCTGCAGCCAGGTGCTTGTCTACGCAATGCTTCCTGTGCTTTTGTGCTTTTGTGCTACATCTTCAGGGACAGCAGAAGCCTCCCTGTGCAGCACCTCTGGGGTTCTCGGTGCCACGTCAGGCAGACCATTTGATGAGGTGAGGGTCTTATGTCTGCATGACGAAGGAAGTCTTGCTACCCTTGCACTGCAGGTACTTTTTGCTGCAGGGCAGTGTGTGCTTCCCATCCTGGTTCCAGGGCCGGGGAAAGGTTTGCTCTCTTCCCTGTGCAGCTCCCTAGGCACCCTCCAAACATACTCTAGCCACACCTCCTCTGTGGTGTTATCTTCCAGAGCTCAATTAAAAGTGAGGGGGGAAGGTACACGCTTGGTCACTAAACGGGGAAATGACGGGTTAACACGGCTGTCCTGGAAGGGCTGCTTGCTTCGGGCTGTAAGCAGGTCTGTCAGGGTTGAGCCTGCTTCAGCTGGGGCCGGGTCCCCCACCACCAGTAATTTGTGGCAGAAACCCAGCTGCTGGCGTGTCGTAAGTGCATGCCATTGCCTGCTGAGGGAGCCAGGGTTATGCACGTGAGTGTGTTGACTTCATGCTCTGATAAGGCCATCCAGTCCTGTGTTTTGGGCTCCACGTGGCCAGGTGAGGATTCTCCCAGCCACGAGCAGTACAACGGAGGTGACCACATGCACTGTGAGAAATAGCTGACTTTTTTCTGAAGTATGAGGCAGGACATGAGATCAGGATTGTCAGCTGTCTCATCTAGCAAAATGAGGTTTAACCTGCATGCATCAACGGGACAAAATACTACAGGTATCTGTAGTCGAAACAGTTGGGCTTTTTGTTGCCAGAAGCCAAGCTACAAGGCGTAGCTTTGTGCCTGGGGGAAGAGCAATGTATTTCACAGTAACAGGCTGGCTGGTACATGCTTGCTTTTAAGATGCACAGTGAAGCCGTAAATTCATGTAAAGTTATTGTGCTTTGTCTGAAAGGCTGCCTCTAATATTTATCATGAATGACACAACCTAGCTACTTCTCAAAAGTGTATTTGTAGTGTGGTTGGTTCTTGCAGCGAAATCCTTAGTCCCAGGTGCTGGCTATGACTTGTCCAATGGTGTGACCAGACTTAGTACCCGTCTAATGGAGTTCCTCTTGCTCATGTACTGCTGACTGTGAGATGGAATTGGTCAGAGGAACTTTTTTCTCCGTCTCCTTACATATGAACATAATATTTACTGGCCTCACAGAGCCTGTATTGGTAAGATGAACTGAGATCCTTAGCTCCAAGAAAAATAAGTGCCAAAAACTTCTCAGATGCTTCTTCTGTTTTTACTCTGTTCTGATTGTAGCGTTCTGAATCTTTTGTATTTTGGGTGACGTTGGCTTCTCTGGAGAACTAGAGAACAGTTCTAACAGTTCCTAAAGGACTTTCAGAATCTGTGCCTAGGATGCTAGACAAAAAATAGTTTTCCTGAGGAAGGCTGAAGTCTAATGGCTAATTAATGGCTAACACGTTAATCTAAAGGTATGAACAGATACTGAAGCTTGTGTTTATTACAAAGTTCACATGTAAGTCCGATGAACTACAGGTATTGTGGGTGCAAATTAAAATGTAATGAGTTCTGATCATTTTCATGGCAAACATGGGGCAGCCCTAGGACATTCGCATGCCTAAAACCCAATCCCTAAGACAGCTTGACAGTGTCATTCCCCTGAGCTGAGGCACTTTCTTTAGAGGGACCTCTCAAAGCAGGGAGACTTTTTGTGTTCCTCTGTCTTGAGTTAAAAAATCCTGTGTGAAATTTCTGCTCTGCTCAAGTCAATTGGTATTTTACTGTTACATTCAAGTGGACTTGTATTTTTACCTCAGACACCATTGGCAGACTGCAAAAAGTGAAGTTCGTGTGTGATTAACTCTAAGCTAATGAGAGAAGGCAGATTTCTTTATAGCACTAAAATTATTCACACTAACATGGTGAAAAGGGTGTGTATTTTTCCTTAGCTGTTCTAAAGAGTGGCTGGACTTATCTTGCTTGGATTGAAAACAAAAGAAAAAAATAACACATGGCTGTGTCTTGGAAACAAAGACATGGCTGCAGGTCTCTGGTTAGTGACTCTTCACTGCAGTTCTGGGGAGTTAAGGGGGAAAAATAAAAATAAATAAATAAATAAAAAAGCTTGAAACCAAATCCAAGAGCTGATTCCTGACAGACACCAGCAAACCAAGCTTCTTTGAGATGGAATTGCTCCTTGATTTGCTTCTATTAATAACACAGCTGACTTCAAATGACTCAGGTAGGTTAATGTTACACATTTGAAATTCAGGAATAAATTGTTGCCATGAAATAAATATCAGCCCAGCTCTGTTTGCTTGGGTTTGAAATCTTTATATTCTTAACTAAAATCTACTTTAGATTTCTTTTTTCCCCGTTTGAGAACCAGAACTTGTGACCCAAAATATTGAGGGGGAGGAGGTGCCAGACTGCCTTTGTCATAAAGTTGATGCAAGTTGCCTTCTACCCATGTGTTAGCTTAGCCCAGAGCTGTTTTGTTTCCAAGACTGGAGAAAAACAGATGCTTTCAGTCTAGTGGTGCTGTTAATGCCAGGCTGATGTCTATCAACATGTGCAGAGGCACATAGCAAAAGCCAAGCTTTCCAGCTCTGAGCCCAGAAGCAGCATCAACAGCATCAGGCCTGAGCTATTTATCTGAGTCCATGGTCAGCGTCTGTATCATCGTACTGGGCTGTATAGAGGTCATCTCACTAGAAGCCCCATCTGGTCTAAGTGGTGCTGCTTGGTATGTGTAGGTATACCTTCACTTTTTCCTCAAATAGAAGTGCTTTTTCTAGCAGTTAGAGGTGTGAGCAGAGCAGGGGGTGTTGAGATGTGCAGTAAAACAGTGCAAGCTGACAGCCTTATGCCTAATGCTTGTATGTGAGACACCAAGCATTCTTTTGTGGTTTCACTTATTAAACAGACCCAAACCTTCAAAGACTAGATTAATCTGTAAATGGGCCTTTTGAATACATGGTTGATCTCTCCTTCGTTCTCTGGACTTGAGAGTCCGTTAGTGTGGTTTGTTTTCCTCCTTTCACTTTAACCACACTGGGAAGCTACAGAGGAACAATGTTGGGGAAACTAATTTACTGCAGGTAAATGGGGATGATGTGTAATGAGGTGGGGTAAATAGCAAGCTTGTAGAGTTAATCCAGAGTTAAAGGCCAAATGAGTACTCTCCGTACTAAATGTGCGCGTGTCTCTTGTTAAGGAGCTAACTTTCTGTTTGGGTGGCCTTGGGAGCTGCTCAGTTCTTCCAGAATTTTGAGATTCCTCATAACTCTTGTTATTTGCCGTAGGTTGTTAAAACTCAGCAAGAAGAAGGCCTAGAGAGGTACCTTTTCTTCATCCCCTGATGTCTTCAGATTTAGCTACATTGTGAATTGCTGAAGTACCTGCTGGCTGTTGTGCTTTTCCTGGAAAATGTTGGTAGTGCCTCAGAACAACTGACTGCAGCTGCGACAGCAGCACTGGTATGTACTGTACAGTAATGTGAATTGGAAGGGCAGCATGGGCACGGGCTGGGATGCTTGTATGTCACAGAAGCCTGTCTGTAGGTAGGCCTGCTGTGTGGCTCCCTTCCCCTCTCCCCAGTTCCTCGGTGAAGAGGCAGCAGAGGGAAGGATTATAGGAGGAGTCCCTCCATAACCATCCCAAGCAGAGCAGCTCCTCCAATTTCTCTCTGTCTGAAAGTACCACGTGCTGCAAATCTGCAGGTGCCTTGGAAGAGAGGGGGCTGGACTGGGCTATCCTGGGAGTTTGTATTGGCTTAGTCCTCCTCTGATGGGTTTTAATTTGTCCTGAGGTCCAAGTTTGCAGTACTGAAAGCTCCAGATTCAAACAGTGCTCATACTGTGTTGTGGAGAGATTATGCTTGTGCAGAAAATTATTTTTTCTCTTCTTTTGCCTGTCTAAACTTCTCTAGGAATTATGAACTATACTTACAAATAACAAGACAGTTTTTAGTTACATGATTACATGTCTTCCCACCCCCCAGCATTCTGCTTAATTTCAGCATACAGGATGATCCCACAAGGGGATGGAATTATAGCTGCATGAGCAAGTTCCAATCTGCCACTTCCTAATTTCTGGATGCCTGATTTTTTTTTTTTTTTCCAATAAAAATACCTTCCCTGTGATGGAGGTTCGTTTTTTTTTTTTAATGATGTATTAAAAAACTTGACTGTAGATCACTATGACAAAGAGAAAAGTTTAATGTCCCATTTTTTTCCTTGAAATAAAAAGCTCTATCTTTTGTACCTCTCTCCTCTTCTGGATATTGTATAGGAATATTGAAGCTACAAATAGAGTTGGGTATCTGCAACTGTTAAAATAATATGAATCAAATGTAGTTGGTTTGTTGAGCAAATTATTTTGCTGTTTGTTTTCTGTGAGATTTCTGCATTCATAACCTACTAATAAATTTAATATATTTTTTTTTTAAATAAAGGACACGTTAAGTGTCCATATCTAGAGACATATAAACAAATAATTCCTTAATGTTGGGTAACTGAAAGTGGATTTGAAATTTGTTTTCAACCCATTTGTTGGGTAAATGAAAGTGGAGGGGCAGTTCAGTCAATCTTGTTTTTTTAATCATGATGAATCTCTTAAATTTTGTTCAACCTGGAGTGACGAAAGGAAGTATTGCTACCTCTTCTGCAGGAGTTTTTCAGGGTTTCCCTATCAGAAGAGCAGGCTGCTGGATTTCTGAAGGAAACACTGACATACATGACCATTAAAATTTTCTAAACGCAAATGCATGGAGCTGGTGAACATTCACCCAGATGTTGAACTGAAAACACGCCATAATTGCCAGGTTGTGATCCCAGGGAGCCTAGTTTCAATCTGTAAGAAATGTAACTTTTACTGGTATAGATAAGTGATGAAATAGAATTTGTGCCAATCTTCAAGGTGATAGCAACGGTGTTAATCACAAAATCCCACGTGGCTAGGCTGATTCACAATTAGCTACCCCTGAATTACACTTCCCCTTTCTCTTTAAAAGCTCCAAAGGGTAACATTGGGTTAGGTATTTCCCCTAGCCCTATTCAAAGTTATTTGCACCTTTCTGGATAGCTCTGTTGCTTCCTTAAGATTGTCTGATAGGAACTTTAATAGCCATAAATTCCATGTAAATACTAGATCTATAAGAAATTTAATTTATAGACTAAACTAACATAACTTACTTTGCACAAATTAAACAATTCCATTTCCTCATGTGTACTAGATTCAATGTAAAAGCTTTAACGTCACACACACACACAAATCCAACAAAACACAATAAGAAAAAGCCCTAAAGAGAGGGCTGCTTTTCATTTCCCCCTTTGTAAATCTGTTAAGCATTTCCAGGTCGGATGCTTATTCCAGTTTAATATCACCAACTGCAAGAGCTTGGCACATTATCTTAGGTTTAAGTCTTTCTGAATTAAGCTGCTTTAAGTATTTCTCCACCATGCCATTTGTTCCCGTGGCTGTGCCCACGCACCACTGCCCTACCCCCCTTTTGCTGACACAGCTATTTTCGGAGCTGTAGTGTGACCTGCACCAGGGAAGCAATCCTGCTTCAAGAAAAGCACAGAAATTAAAAACAAACCAAAAAAATCAGCTGCTGTTGTTGATTAAAGTGCCATATTTTCCTGGTCACATTCACAGTAATGGTCTATGTGCATGGTTGGGGCAGGGGAAGAGGGCGAGACAGAGGCTGTAGAAGAATGCCTAAAGCCTGTTACTGCCCCAACAGCAGCGTTGTGGCCACGTGCGGCCTGTTGCATGTACTTTGCCTGCATCTGGTGAGCCTGTTCACCTCTAAGCTTCTGTTAGGGGGCTATGTGGAAGAACCTTCAGTTAGAAGAACAGGTGAGAATCTGGCTACCTAGATACTTGTCAGTATAGAAACTCAGGTGGCTCTTTCTGTGTGTTTCATGCAAGAGCTCACAGCATCATGATGATAACCCGGGGAGAGTGGGAGCAAATACAACAAATACTGTGAGACATGTTGTCTTGACTTCAGCTCAGCTAAAGAAGATACAAGCTAGCAGGGACTCTGGTATAAAAAGCTTAAATTAAACCATTTTCCTCCATCTTCCTCTTCCCCGTATCTGCTTTTTTGTTTGTTTGTTTTAATTCAGGCTTTTTTTGTGCCCCATTGTGGCACATTTTGTGAGACTGTCTAAAGCAGTGCTAAAAGATTTTAATTCAGATGTGGAATATAGATTTTTTTTTTTTTGAAGTTACTTTTTAAAAAAGCTTTGTACTTAAAGCATGTACCATCTTACACATACAGTGATTCTACGTATACTTTCCCAGCTGTTCTGCATGTTGCATTGTTTCAGCTGACCTCCATCTGCTTATTAGCAAGCTATGGCTAAGGTGTGGTGACTGACAGCGGAAGGTTGTTTTAAACATTAACAAATTAACTCAGACAGGATGGATCTGTGCTGGGCAAGGGCAGCAGCATCAACCTTTGCTCATGCTCTATAGCACATGACACTGCTTTTCATCCTGCGTGATTCTGAGCATAACCTGTGAACTGTGAAGCAGCTGTGTGCCTGTGCCCCCACACAGGAAGGGGTAAAAGAAATCATAATTAAACAGAAAGTAGATTACAAATGTCTTGGAGACACCAGTGTGTGTGTGTGATATCTGTGCAAGGAACAGAGAAAAGCTGAAGGGATTGAGAGGCAAATAAAGCATTTCTAAACACTTCAAAGGCCTTGCTTCAAAAAGAGTTCAGTGAATTGGGTGCAACTTCCTTTGCTTACTGCAGACGGGTGAAGAGCTGAGTCAGCTCTGCCGAGATCTGAACTGTGAACTTACGTGTTTTAAGCTAGGCTATGAGCCTACAAGCTTGACTCTGCACAGAAAACCAGGTGCAGAAGTATGCTTCCCTTCAGACTACACTGCCTTCTCGGTACATGCAAGCTGGTGCCTTAGTCATTCAGTCCTGTGAATATTTCTGGGTTTTACAACAGTTCAAAGCTTGCACATGAAACGTTTGGGGGCAATTCTTTCCTTTGTGTTTTATCACCTCTTAAAATTAATTATAATTCTGTTTAACTTGGGAAACTGTGCTCCTTCCACAGCCATCTCTCCTTGAAAATACTTGTGCTGCAGAACAAATAGAACTGCTGAACTCCCACAAAACGGGCATCGCTCGTACTCACGTGGCAGCTCAGCCAGTACCATGTGCTGTCTGGTTTCAGTTCCGAGAGGCAGAAAAAAAAAGGCACCCTGAAACTGCTAACTGATGCCCTCAGGTGAGACCACGTCAATTTTTGCCTCCTGAGCAGTGACTGGGCTAGGTGCAGATAGGGCAGTACAGGGAAGTTTCCACTCAGGTGGTGGATGGAAGCCCCAAAGGTTGCCTGCCTTCTGCCCCTGCTCATCGCTGCTGGCAGGCAGGAGAGCCACATCATTGCCCTTTGCCTACTCTATATCCTAGAGGAAGGCAAGTGAGAGATTAAGTACAGGGAAACAAATTCTCTCTGCTGTGCCTTGTTGCCTTTAAACACTGCTCAGTTGCACAGAAATTTCCTGTAGGACTTCGAAGTGTTTTACATTGCTTTAATGAAGTTTTGTACATAGTGGCTAGGTGGGCTGGAGTGGATAGAAAGATGAAGTTTCTGCAAATAGCAGTACGTGCTTGTGTATAGCCTAGAAAAAAGCATGAATCCTCCTAATCCCTTTAGGATATAGATACAACCTATTACATCCATTTTGAAGGTTTCTATTGTGCTACTCTCTTACTGGGGGCACCATTAACCACTCATCTTTTCAGTTCATTAAATCAGCCAACACATTAGTCATCTGCATCAGAAATTACTCACTTTTGCCACTTTTTCTCTCAGGAAGGCTCCACTGAGTCCTTTGGAGACTTGACTCCCTTTTCTCCTTCCCCGTTTCTTTCCACGTTTCTCCCCTCAGCTTTGCGAGTGCCTTATGGCATGGTAGCGATCCCTTCGGCAAGGGTGCCTTGGACTCTGCTCTCTGGGGAGCCCTCAGAGTTATCGGAGGGTTCCCAGCCGTGAGTTGCTCCTTTGCTCCTGGTGGTCAGCAGATGTTTCCTGCAGAGCTGCCAGCTTCAGGAGGAGGGGGCAGGTCTGGCTTACTGGTGCTGCTACTGGTCGGATCTGGTTGAGTGAGGAAACAAAGTTCTGCTTGAATGAGAATGTATTTCTAGCTTTAAAAAAAAAAAAACAACACATACATTGCATGTTCAGGTCATGTTAAGGATTTGCAGTGTTGCTGGCCCCCCTGTTATGACTTAAGTTCCCTAAAAATATTGAGATTTATTTAAAATAATAATTTTTAAAATCTAGCTGTTGTGTTTTTAGTCTTCCTGTTTGTCAAAGCTCCTTTGGGAGAGAAGTGGTGAATATTAGCACTCTCCCAGATAGATGGTGAGTTTTCATCTCTGTGAAAAAATTCCCATCTCCACATCTGTCTGCTTGTCCTTGGAGTTCAGTTTCAATCAGTTTTAGTGCCATTTCCTAAATCAGATGCATCCCATATGCCTTTTATTCTCAAGGCTTGCAAACAGGAGTGCGGTAAGATTTCCAATTTCTGTTTCAGTCTCACAGGACAGGTGCAGGGTGCCATGTCCTTTACCATTGTCCTAGGCTGACTGCTTGAGCAATAGGTTTGGGTAAAGCACTTAATTAAAAATATTTTTTTCTATTTTGTTTTTGAAAAGAGTTGTGAAATTTCAAAACAAGGCTGATGGTGACATTTTGGTTTTGTTGTGTGCCAGTAGGTGTAACAGTTGCTGTTACACAACTGTCACAGGCACAGATTCACCGTATTCCTTCAGCGTGTGATTTAAATAACATTTAATTTTAAGAAATTATTTTAGTGGTTTGCTGCCTTGGGGATATAATGAATGAAATAATTCAAGGATTGAGAGTACAAGGAAACAGACTCCCATTGATACCAAATGGATGTTGAATTAAAGCTGTACTGTATCAGATAAGGTTTATCTGAAACAAGGTGGGTTGTTGCTCTGACTTTACAAGCATTGAAAGTGTATAGATAAGTGGAGTGTGTGCGTTTTTCTGGAACATGTATGTTTTCTGTTTTAAAGTCAGTCATGTTTCTTTTCTTCATATAAATAATTAAATGTTTTTGGCTGCCTTATCTACATGAGGAGGATGATCACAGTCTAGGTCCTTTCTTTTCTGTATACCCAGGCACGTTATCTGGAAAATTTGAGAATGGATTAACTATATTTTACATTATTGCAAGTTTACGGGACATGAAGTAAAGCCTTGGAAATGACACTACAAATGATGTAAGTTCAGTTTTATTATTTGGTATCAAATGATTACCAAGGATTATACTTTTGTTATATTTATGTTTCCATTGTAAATACTCAACTGATACTAACAGTTCAGCCTGTTAATGACTCTATGTATAAAGTTCAATATAAAAAGTATTTTCTATCATCATGGAAATAGTTTGGTGTTATTGTCAGTAATATGCTAATTTTCCAACTGCTATTTTTGTTAAAATACAGTAAGAATATCTTTTTGTATTTTAGTTACTGATTTTAATTATTTAGCTTATAACCCTGACAGTAGCTTTACAAAATCTCTCATGATATCATTTTCTATGAATTTCTATTTTTTATATAGTATCCTTTAGATTATATTTTCCATCTACTAAAACCTATTTTATCAGTAGGTTTTATTCTCACAAGCTTGTTGTTTTCCATTCTGGTTCCCTTTGGTCTAGGTACAACACAAACGGAGATTTTGCCATAGGTAAATCTGGTACATTTTCCAAATGTGTTGGTGGGCTTAGTTGGTTAGTTGTTTGAATTATCATCTCGATAACAGCCTATCTAAACTATTTGACAACGTGAACTAATTTTTAAAAGACACTCGCCAAAGTATCAGAAGAAGTCAGGAACACGGTTCCAATTAGAAAATGGAGAACAAAACTTTGTAGACAAAGCTAACGTTCATCTCTATTCAGTATATTAATTTGTAATTGAAAATTGTAATTATAAATTGTCCTTTGGCTTCCAGTAGCATTTGTGCTCCTGAGGCCCTGAGCTTTGTTTGAAAATCCCACCACCTCATTATTTCTCCAAACGGTCTAGAAACTTAAAGCAAGATACATGTTGTTATACATGTTGTTGGTTTATATGTGAGCAGGTGTCTATGTGTGTACATAAATGCAATGTAGCTTTACCCCTTCCATAAAGTAGAGGAGTTTACCTGAATAAGAACACCTAGAAAAGAATCACAGGGGAAATAAAATAGGCAAACTCACAACATGACCAAAAATGTCAATGCAGCCCTTTGGAGTTTTTCCAACTGTGTTCTAGATTTTTAGACTTTGTTTTGCCTCTTGCAGAAAGCTCATCTTAGAAGGCTAGAACTTCTGTGCAAAAGAGCTGGAATCAGTTAAATACTGTAACCACTGCTGATTGGGTTGCATCCTCCAACATGACCAGTCCTCAGTAAGTGCCATATAAGGATAGTTACAGCTTATTTTAAATACACCATAACAATTCCTACCTGCAGGAGAATGTTGTTGTGATATTGAGAGAGTTCCATCAGTATTACTGGGAAAGAAAGTTGCTACTTTGAGAAGGAATAGTAGGATTTGGTCGGTTATCTGAAGAGTGTGAATTAGCAGAAATAGCATGAATGCAGTGAGTGTTTTGGATGTGTTACTGAGAGACAGTAGCTGAAAGCTACTTTGTCATGTCTACATCAGACCCATTGCTTTTTTCCTTTCCTTTCACCACAATTCTTGCAAAGCTGCTTGCCAACACTAGTCTGTTGGCATATTTGTTTTGCTTTTCGGTCACATCAGACTCTGTCTACCATGTAGTCCGTTTAAGAAATACAAATGTAAATACTTTTGGGAGGGGAAGGCTGCACTAATCCGTTTTCCTTTTTCCTTTATTATACTGAAAATTTGATTGCTCTGTGGACTTCCATGCAAAACCGAACCAGCTTATCTTGGACTTGTAAACATAAAGGTCCACAGGATGGCACTAAAGGTGAAAATCAAAGAAATAACATTATTTCTAGAATTGGCTCCTCCCTCTGGGCTTCCAATTCCTGTTTGTTAACAGACGAATACAATTCTATTGGAAATTCCAAGAATCTCATTACTTTCAATCATTAGCTGGGCAAAAAATAAACTAAAACCAGCCTTTAGGTTGTTTAAATGGTAGTGCCTCCCTTCATTTCGGCTTTCTGACATAGTATGACACAGTCGCAGCCTTCCTCTCACAAATACTTGAGTTACAACAGCATTTTCAGATTTTTCAAATAACTTTCTTGTGTAATGCTGGTAGTGATTAGCTCCTTTAAATTTAGGAATGTTTTCCATCCAAAAGGGTTAGTTTAATGGTTAGGCTCTGAGCAATAGGGTTTTTGTCTCTCTTTTGCTTAAAATTTTAGTTCCTTCAACTGCATCTTCAGACTTACAACATACATGAGTTAAGAACTCTTCTAAATTATTCATTTTTCTGGAAAAATGAACTGTTATTCAGGGTGCTTTAATAGCTGGAAGATTTTAATAAGCTTCTTTAAAAACAAAATCACCACAATGAAGTCACATAACAGAGGGAAGTTGGGTGCTGTGAACTTTTTAACTATATCCCTAAGGAAAAAGTATCTTCACACCTGCTGTTGAAAACCTCTGAGAACTAGCCTGAGATTTCTTGAGAAGTTAACAAACTTCCCTGGATGAAAGCTAGAGCAGATTATCTTTGCACCCTACTTTGAATCAAAAGGAGCAAGTAGCATTCACTGGGGACTGCAAAAGATCAGTTACGACTGGGACTCGACATACAAGGTTTCTCCTAAAGTGAAGTCATCCTTCGTATGTACTAGATAGTATGCTAGCTGACCAAGTTTGGGTTTCTAGGTAAGTACTATCTTACAAACATGGAAGACATGCCTGCGGTTAGACACTTGCATACAGTTTACATTAATGTTAGTGGTCTGGTAGAAAAATGTATGTCCAGACTTAAAAGCTGTTCATATGGCTACTTAAGATAACTGTTATAAATAAGTTCTCAATCTTTGTTCTGCTTTCAGAATTATTTTGAAATAACTTGTAACAGAATGATATTTTGTGGTTGAATGCAACCAAATCACCAGCCATCAAAAATCTGGCTATACTGACTGACAGTGAAAGAGGGATCATATTGCATCTAGTAACTAACAGCTGATTTATACATAATTCATAAGCTGAACTATTCATTGTTCCCTGATTTAAGTTACAAAGCAGTGAGTTGCTAAGTAAGGTAGTCGCATCCCTCCTTTCTGTTGTTCTTGTCTGTTTTGCACAAATATTTTGCATTTGGGTTCATACATTGTTTCTATTTTTGTTTGTTTATAACACTTTCATTTTTATTTAGTGCTTCTGAAGCAGCTTCAGCAGAGTGAAATGTTCTCTTTTATCTGTGAGGGTTCTGTTGATTTCAGTGAGATGTACTGAAGACAAGTTTAGAGAGATCTGGTCTTTCCCCCTCAAAAACGATGCCTCCCTCAGTGTCTTTGCAAGGGCCATTTCAGTTGTCTGGTTTTTGGGGTTCACTGAAGTCACTGTCTTAAACTTATTTTTACTTGTTTGTTTATATTTGTTTATATAATGTAGATGTATATGTGTGCTTATCTGTAAAGAAAGAAGTGTTTTTTATCGCTGATTATATTTTCAGGCCTACAATAGAAGGCAGTGTTTCAGAAGTTGAGATAATTTCGCAACAAGTGGAAGAAGAGACCAAAAGCATTGCTCCTGTACAGCTTGTGAATTTTGCCTATCGAGATCTCCCATTAGCTGCACTTGATCTGTCTGTGGCTGGGTCCCAGCTTTTGTCAAATTTGGATGAGGAGTACCAAAGAGAAGGGTAAGTGCAAAGGACAGAATTTAATGTTCTAGTGTTATGTTATAGGAATTTCACAGCCTGAAAAAAAATATATATAAAAAAAAAAAAAAGTCCAGCTGGAGAAGAGCAGCCAGCCAGTTGTCCTTAAACGCATTTTAAAACCACTGTCTCAGAATGAAAATGACTTTTTTGAATATAACTGATCAATGCTGGTTTGGGGCTCTTTGAAATTACATAATTCATAGCAGCTACTCGACCACAGTCTGGAAACTTTCTGTCAGACAGAGGAAAGTAGACTAAGCCTTATCAGACAAGCAGAACAGCCTGGTGAAAGCTCTTCATTTGAGGGATTTCAGGAGGCTTTCAAGATAACAAAGGGTTAACTACTGTGATTCTTTTATGTCACTGTACATCTCCTGACCGAAAGATAGTGACTTAGTGCTGCTAATTCCAGAACAGATCGTTACTTTTCGCAGAATAATTTGTACTGTGTAGTTTGCTTATGTGAGAACATGGTCATTGATGATATCAGCATATTACCCTTTGTTTTTGTAGAACAACTGCTCCAGTTTTATTGAATGAAAGATCTTAACCAGTTCATAACATTTGCTCAAGCATAACCCAGTGTAAGCTTATGTAGCATTGTTTTTCTGCAGAACATAAGAAGTTGTCCTTATGCCTGATTCAGGCTTTAAGTGGCTGTAGGTGGGCTCTTGTGCTAATTTTTTCATGAAAGTGTTGGGTCAATTGGAAAGAATCTAGAGCTAGGCAGTGAGAATGATGAGAGGTGCAGAAAACCTGCTGTTAGAGGACTGATGGAAGGAACAGTTTGCATTTCACATGAAGAGACTTTGGGGGAAATTATAAGGGACTTCTCAGTGAGGAAGTGAAGTCTGTTCCATCTCCATGGAGTGTAGAGCAAGAAGTGAAGAGCTTGAATAGCAGCAAGGAAGAGAAGAATAAGGTTAGCAAAGTGCTGGGATAGACTAAAGTGCTGGGTGTGCGTGGGGAAGAGGGGAGTAGAATTGCAATAGCTTAAAGAAAAAGCTATTACTATTAAAGAAAAAGCTATTTTCTTTAGTCTTAAAGAAAACACAGCTGTCAGGAACGTGAATGTGAACAGTGTAGTTCAACGTCTGTTGGCACAGAGGTTCAGTGAGTGCTTGTGCTTAGCCCCTCTGATTCTGTGATTACCACGCACGGTGTGTTACACTGGATGTATATACATGTATACTCCACTGTTGGTAAGAACCATCTAAAAGCACTTCACAGAAACCCATACAGAGCCATGATGAAGACATTAATAAGCCTCCAATTATTGGTGGCTGAATGTGTTTTAACATGTGCTCAGAAATCAGTAAAGAGACCTGCTTGATCTCTGCTCAGCAGGTATTCTGTATGGTAGTCAGGAAAGAGTACAGAGGAAAGACTCTTGCCTTTAATTTCTTTCCAAATTAGACTTTGTGAGACATCTCCAGAAAGTTGTTACTCCAAACAAGGGGAAATACATTTCAAGTAGGTTATGTAAGTACGGTACAACTGTAACATAAAATAGCCTGCATAGCAAAAGAGGCACTTGAAAATTAATTTGAGTATGCAGGTGTAACCCTCAGGATATTTTGGTGCTAAGTAAATACTAGTTTTGTTCAAATATGCATTTTAATAGATTTTTATGATCTGAAACTCCATTCTTCACTGTGCCAAAGTGCACAGATTTCTCTATGTGACTTTTTGAGCAGCCTTGCAGTCTAAGCGTGGAAATAGACTTATCATTTTTTTCATCAGCAGAGATCCCTTCCTTCACACAGACTTCTTTTGTGGCTTTATTGCTCTGAATAGAAATAAGCAGGTGCCATCCAGACTGCCCAGCTGTAGAGGGGATTCAGTGAAGAAAATTCAGAGCTTTAGTTTGTATATCTCAGTGCATTTTGGCTGAGTAAGTTCCACTGAGTCCTAGGGCTGCATCTTCCTTGTAGGAAAGGCTCCTTCTTTCTTTCAGAAGCGCTGATTGCAGCTGAGATCCTGTGAAATTTAGGAGCAGAGTCAAGCTCAAGAAGGCCCTAAGCAACAGTAAAATTCTGTCCCCGTACGACCTCGTGGCTTGTTTGGGAATATGTCTGGTTTTACAAGAGTGCTTTAATTCCATTCTAGTGGCCTTGTTAGATGTGGCTGGCTCACTTCTCTTCCACCTGGGTAGGAAGGATCCATGGTGAGTCAGATCAGCCTGGTACAGGACCTGCCAGCTTCCTGTCCCTCATGTTTGGAGAGAATGATGTGGGAATGGCAGTGCAGGAAGTGACAGAAAATGTTTAAGTCCTTGTATTTTCTGCAAGTATCCATATTCATGACTGTGAAGCTCTGTGCCCCCACCACTTCTGTACAGGTTGCAAGTGGAGCTACCGGAAGGTAGAGCTAATGCCGGAGAGTACTACAAGGGGATGTTGGCCTCATCTTTGTCTCATGGCAGTCTGCCTTTATCACAGACCTCCAAATGTTACCTGCTACATACTTTTGCCTGAGAATTGCAGGGAAGGTGCCAACCTCTCTGACCTGCATATATTCTGTATGGCTCTGTTGGTCTCGATCTGTAGCCAACCTAGACAAACTGTACTTACTCAAACTGCAAGGCTCTGAGTAGGAAAGTCTGGTGCATGCCCCCTTCTTGGGAAGATGCAATAAGAAAATGGTAGGGATTTGGGAAATACTGGGTGGTTGTCACAAGCTGCATCTGTCTGTTGATGGGATGCTTTTATTTATCTGAGAGATTTTCTCTCAATAAACCCAATATTAATAGGCAAGCAGGAGCAGGTGGGTGATAGCTCAGCTCTCCTTGTGTGCCTGGAAACTCTCAGATGGCATCAGACCAGCTACCCCTCACACAAGAAATGGGGGGGGGGGGGAGGGGAGGGAGGGAAGAGAAAGGAAAAGTAAACAGAAAATCATGATCTGTCTTTTATTAGGCAGATCATATGTAAACTGACATCCCATGGCTTTAAAGATACTGGAATCAAAGCCTTATTTAGCGCAGTTTGATGTGGCTTTGCTCTATTGTATCAAATGCTCAGGGCAGGCAGTTTCCATCTCTCAATGTTACCAAAGGAATTATGTAGGAAGTTTGAGCTATTTCCATCAGAAATTCAGTTTACAACTATGATCCATGCACTAAGCAACAAAGAAAGGACTGCAGATTTTATGACACAAAGTCAATCCCTGAAATACACCTGTAAGTAGTAAAAGTGTAACTATTAGGCAGGAAAAAAACTTTCTCTGGCTGGCATTGCCCTCCTCTCAGTCAGAAGCAGTGAGCTGCCTGTGGTCTCTGCACGCTGCAGTGTGGGGTAGGGGGGCTGCTGCATCTGCCTTGCTTCCTAGCTGCAGCAAGGCTGCTGTGCCCCGCATTAATGCAACCGGGGTTCTGCCTTTTCAGGAAAAGCACGTGTTCTGATGAATGCCAGCAGTCCGTAACTAAAACACTTTTAATTTTATGTGACTGTAATGATTTGTGTTTACAAAGGTCTGTCTCCTCCATGCAGCAGAGCCCTGTGAATAAATAGTAGCCTGGTTCTCAGAACCGATATGAGAATGATGTTTGTTACTCATTAGTCCTGCTTACCTGCCTTGCAGATAACTCATTTAACTGTCCTTAGATACTGCTGCTCTGTGATATGCTCCATGATTAACTCCAAAACTGTGCCTTGGGTGCCCAGACCACCATTCATTTCTAACATATCTGCAACAGATTAGATGATATGTGTATACCAAAAGCAGAATTTCTTTGTGTCTGTGAATTTAATGGAGAGTCTATGTCTGCACTGAGCTCAGTTTGCGTGAAAAGAGCATAATCACCCAGAAAGCTAAGGAACTTTTTCAATGTTATTAACTCTAAGTGCCACTCTTAATTTCTTTGTTGTCAAGTGTTCTGTCCTCCAAAAAAAATACTTTCCTCTGTTTCTGCATCAATGGCCAATAAAAACAATGGAGAACAGTTTGGAAATTGTCTACATGTAGATTGTGGTATGCGCTAGCTTTTCTTCTCGTATTTTCTTTAAACGCCAGTTAGGAGGTATCATTCATAATAACCTATAAAAGAATTTACAGTCAGTTGTGTGATAGACTGTACTGTTGGTGAAGTAATAAGCAGTTAGGCAGTGAGCCTCTCTCAGTAACGATCTGTGTTTGGTTCTGGTTGGGAAGCAAGGGGAGGGAGGTACACCAATTTTCAATTACACTGTATTTGTTTTGGGTTGCAGTTCCTGAGTTTCTGTATGCTAAACAACTTTGAAATGTGAAGATGCTTTCAAATGTGGTGTTTTACATCAACAGCTGTAAAGGTTTGGAGTTGACACAGTTAATATGATTCACTTGACATTAACATCATGCCATTGTAATTTAATCATTTATGATCATGTCTTAGGGTTGTTTGGTCCCAGCTTTCTTTTCCTTCCCAGAAAGTGAAGGAAACAGTTGGAATAGCTGGGAAAATAAATGATGTGTGAAGGGATAGAGAGAGAAATAAGAAAGAAGGAAAACCAAAACTGACCAGAGAACACAGAGATGCACAGTTTCAAAAGTTAACACGGGAAAGATTCCTGCAAGCTTATCATTTCAAATTGGTAGAAAGCTGTCCTTGATGAATCTGTTCACCCATTCTGGGAAAAAAGAACGTCTGTTCCTTTGATCTATCTTCTGTAATTGCATCCAGTGTATGCCATTATTTCTGGTTTTCATATTCACGCTTTAGTTTTTATTTTGATCTCTTTGAGGGTTTTTACTTATATTTTCTGCAAGGCTTACAGGTGTTTTAACCAATTGAACTCAAATGGATTAAGTTCCTATGTTTCCTTTGTTTTCTGCTTTTCTTGTCTTCATCTGGAAGCATACTTAAAGTACAGTCCCTTTTCTGAAAGGTTCTTTGCACCTCATGAAGACCCTGGAGCACACCATATCGATACGTGGTGAATAATCAGGTCCAAGCTAGAGATAAGGTGCAAGGGTTTTGGATGGCAGAACCATTTCCTATAGTGAACAAGCTCCTTGTATTTACAAAAGCAGCTTCTTTAAACTTATTTTACATGCTGTAGTGCTGATTTGTCCTCTATGTGGTACTGTATCACTGCTGCTGCACACAGGTGCTCTGGTCCAAAATCAAGACCTGCACTGCAGCACAAAGTGAGCATTTGGTGCTACAGAGTTTGAGAGGTGCCCAGCTCTTCACTAGAGCATGCATGAAATGTTGGGCTGTGTTAAAGGATGTTCAGTGATTTAGAAACTTCCTTTTCTTCTACAGATCCTTTTAAGCATTTATATTTGTAAAGGTTGTTGTCTTCAATAGCTTGTTACTGTGTTTATCCTAGTACCTAAAGCCTTTGACTCTGTTCCCCTAATGTCGTTCATCAGTAATGCCAATTGATAGAAGGAATGCCTATTATAAATAAATGTATCTAGCTTAGTGGTTTGCAAACTTTTTAGGGTTGTCAATTTTTTTTTATTTTTTTTCCCAACAGAACTTACTTTTTCTAGGTACTTTTTGTGGATAGAAATGTAGTAGATGTAGCCCACAGACCACTGTTTGCAAAAGACTTTTGGAGAGTGGAAGTGATGTGGATTTGACTTATCTGGTTTACAACTGGGAATGATTGTCTAACTTGAAGAGGATGTGGCTTGGTGTAACAACTGAAAGATGGATGAGCAATTGGATAAGGGAGAAATGTGGAAAAGAGGACTATTAGTCTAGAAGGAGAGCTAAGTGCTGAGCAGCAGTGTAAAAACAAACCAAGTGTTAGAATTTGTAAGGAAAGGAGTAGAGAGTAAAACAGTACATCATTGTGGATCTCTATAAATCCAAGCTTTGCCCACATCTTGAACGTGAGTGTGTAGTTCTGGTCCCTGTCAAAAAGGACATGGTAGATAAAAAAAAAAAAAAAAAAAAAAAAAAAAAACTGGAAAAGATTTAAAGGAAAACAGTGATCCAAGATGTAGAACAACTTCGGTTGGAGAAATGACTCCATAAGCTAGGGCTCTTCAGTCTGGAAAAGCCCTAGATAGAGCAGGTAGATGTGAGGTTTGACTGAGATTGTGGAATTGGTGACACAGACTTTAAAGTGTGACAGCCCCTCCCTCAATCCAAGTGCCAGGGTACTTTACTGGAGTAAGGTGCTTTTGAAAACAAACAAAAAGGTGGTTGGTACTTTACCTAGGGGGCAGTAGATGTGTGGAAATACTTGTTAAAGGATCTGTGGCTTCTAATAGCTTATGTGACCGTAGGGAGAGTTTGGACAAGTCTGTGGAAAAGGAATTCAGTGAAGGTTACTAAGTAGAGGCCTAGAAACCACATCTGGCTCAGTAAGTCCTCCAGCTGAGAATAGTTGGATGCTGGGAGAGCTTGAACAGGAAGTATATCTATTTGCCTTGTTCGTGTTTATCTTGAGACATCTGCTCCAGGCCTCTACTGGAGACAGGACATCAAACCTCTCTTCTGATCTCATGTGGCTGTTCTTGTGCTTCTTAAAGGTTGGTTTTAAGTCTGATGTTAATATTTCAGTAAAGAACTTTAGCATAAAACAAAGCCTAATAAGCAATTTTCTAATGAGAGGAGTAATCATGGGATGCCTGTGAGCAAATGGTGTCATATGTATCTATGAAGGAGGCAGAAACAAGCCTAGGAGCATCAAGTAAGATACTTCAGGGAGAGCTGGGAAGCATTCATGTAATTAAACCTATTCCAGAGTATTATGTACCACTCATCTTGTCTGTATTCTCACAAGGGCAGTCAGAAAAACTGAGTGTCTGTGTTACAAAAAGCACACACTTCTTTGACTAAAGTAAATGAGGAGATGTCACTGCTGTATATAAATGCACTGCAGACAAAATGCCAGCAAGGGAAAAGAGCTAACTGTCCTAAAGTACAAGACTGGCACGAGAACAGATATGTATAAACTGGCCATGGGTGAGTTTAGGTTGAAGGCTGGAGGAATCTTTCTGGAGTTGCTCAAGGCCTCCAGCTGCTATTTGCGGCCTCCTGTGAGGCTCTGCTGTCTGTTTTGTCTCAGCCAGATTTTGTGTTGTTATTTAACCTTTCTGTGTTTCACTTACTTCCTGACCATGGCCTTTCTGCTCCTACAGATAGTGATTTGGATCTCATCCATCCTTCTGTTTTCTAACCATATCTGTCTTGTGAGATGCAAACACTTGCTGCTGAGCCAAAAAAAAAAGGCAGGGTAAGGTATAATACAGATTTGGGGGGATTTATTTCCAAGACCAGAAAATAGAAACAGTGACAGCTGTTAACAGCTTGAACAAATTGTTTGTAGTGGTTCCTTACCAAAGAAATGTGTTAAACCTTTCCCAGTTTTGCCTTATGTTCTTTTCTCCAAGCTGTTTATTAAGAATACTAGCAGTGATGGTGACAGATTGGTTTTCCACAAAGCCATGTGTTGAAAGTATCTTTAAAAAGAATTACCCCTGGTAAAATTCCACTACATATTTAAATTTCCCATAACAAAACTTTAGTCATCAACTGAGATATTCCAATTCTAGTGCATTTATTTACTTCACCCAGGTATTGCAAGACAGGTGAATGATGCTCCTACTATATAGAGTAGCTGAGATACCTGAAGAACCTGACTGAAGTCATGCAGTAATGTTGTCCCAAGTGACATTTTACGTGTATCTTAAACAGTGCCTGGCATCAACAGGCAACACAGTCAGGACACTAACAGAAGCTGTATTTGTCCTCTGAACAAAATAACAGTTTTGTTGTTGTTGTTGTTGTTTTTTAACATATAGAAACCATATGGTTTCTCTATAATCTCTAGATAAATTTATGAGCTGTATAATTTAACTTTTATTATTCTGGAATATATTTGTGGCTGAATTTCTAGTGTAAACTCTAAACTTAGCATTGCTCCGTAGTATTAGAGGAGAAATGGCCAGGATTTGGAATGTAAATTTAAACCTACTCTAATTCTGGTATGGATTTGTTTTCCTCAAATACCAGATTCCTTATCCGCTGGCTAGACAAACCTTATACATCAGGAGAAAGAGATACTCTAGTAAGACAGGCTAAAGAGTTAAAGGAGATGAAAAGATCTTTATACTAGGATCCAGTGTGGTTTGTGTGTCACTAGGTTTATCTAAGATACATTTCTAGCACAGTTCCTTTTATTATTTATATCTCTTCTTTACAGGAGGTAAGAAGAAGAAGAAGAAAAAAAACAAAAACTAGGCAAGATCACTCCATTATACAATTGTGTAGAAGTAGCAGGAGCAATGAGCTATCCTTCCAGCACCCAGCAAAAAAAAACACGCAGTGCTCCTTTTTTAGAGCACGATGTAATCATCTGTGTCAGTGGATTTAGAGGACTTGGAGGAGATCTGTGAAGAGCTTGTTTGCTAGGCAGTGATGTGAAGGTGCTAATGTCCATTCACAGGACAAGCTTTAAATAAATGTACCTTGGTGTAGTGAATTAAAATATGAAACTGGAGGTGGTTTTCTAGGGCTTAATTTTCAAACATTTTTGCATCTTTGAAATCAAATTATATATTTTGTGAGTGATATGTAGGTGTAAGCATGCAGGTGATCTGCACTTGGTCTCTTAAAATTGTTGCTTTTTCAGTCATAAGCTGATAGTTTCATTCAGAAGTTTTTTGGAATTGGTGGGATACTGCTGCTACACAGACAGAGGAGTAACTCTGCATTCCGTAGCAGTTCTAGGAGTAACGATGAGCTTGAACAAAGATTATCATGGCTGCATGTAAAGCATGCTGAGAATCACAGGTGATTTACTCTTAGTGGTATGTTTGGTGTATTTGCAAATCTTGACTACACGGAGTTTTTAAAGGAATGTTTTTAGGCCCTCTACTGATCATTCTGAGAATAGGACAGAGGAAAAGCTACCCTGCAGTGTTAAAATGCTGGCAAAACAGATCTTTTTGGAAAAGAGAAGATAAATGTAAGAAGGGAATAGGACTAAAAACTTTTCTAATTAAACAGGGCCATTCCCTCACATTATTTTTGGAAATACATCAGAAAACAAACAAACAAAACCCAACAAAAATACCAGCTGCAGTACAGATGGGCTCTCCTGTTTTGAGAGGGAGTCAAATAAAATCCGTTAAAAAATCAAGATTGCATGAAGGCTTTATTCCAGTCTCCATTTTTCCCTTACATTTAAAAAAATACATATTTAAAATCTAGTGCATCTTGTATTTTTTTAGTTCTTTATGATTGTTTTATCTTGCAATATTTTTTTTCTGGCAATGTTTGAGAGAAAAGCAACTTTGAGTACTGCTTCAGGTTAGAACCTTAATGCAATTGAACTAAGGGCAAGTTCCAGATAGTAACACCTGCCAAATCTTCTTGGAGGTTTTGAGAGTCAATTGAGAAGGTCTTTTAAGGGTAGGTAATCAGGCAGCTCTGTGTACAAGTATTTAGCTGATACACTCAGTTCAGAGAAGCTGCTTGAAAGTGCCAAGTCTCCGAGCACTGTTTAGCATCTCTACTTTCTCCCCCATTTTTAAGTGTGGCTATGTCAGGGAATGTTTTGTGATGTTTTTCTGTTTGTTTGTAACAGGAGTTGGTGTATCTAGAGCTATTTATGTGGAATTGCTCAGTATCTTGCATGCCGCTGATTTCTGCATATTGACGTTTTAGTTCAGACAGCGTGGTTACCTCATTACAGCTCGCGTGCTTGCAATTATAGCTGAGCCAGTAATTCACGCCAGCTCTTTATTAGTTAATGCGTGTTTACAGGGCTTTGAAAATAGTGTCAGAACTTCCAGAGCTGGGCCAGTACAAGAACATTACAAAACACTGAGATGAGAAATTATATGATAAATACTATGTCAAAGTTAAGCTATGGGAGAATTTTAAGAGGAAAAAAAGGCAGCAGGATGGGCTTTATGTTTTGGACCTCATATGATTACTAATATGTTTCTGAATTTCTATGATTCCTAATACAAGTGTTTTCAAAAGAAAAAGCAGATTTTTTAATTTTTTTTAACAACCACTTTGAAAAATGTGGATCTGCATTAGCACAGCACTGGTATGACATTTATTGTTTTATCAGCTTCCTTCCAGAGCTCTCATCCTCACAGCTGTAGTCAGCAGGAATTGTTGCAGTTTCTCTCTCTAGAACATGCAAGTTTTCTTGTGAAATTCAGCTACTGGTTTTGGTTGAAGCTGCTGATTCCTAAGTTCTGACAGCCTTGCTGTATCCCATGGGCATATACTGCCAGCTACTAAGGGAAGTGCGAACCAGGAATGAGAGAAGATTTCTGCAAAGGTTAAATGGTTCTAGCAGTTGGCAGTTGGGAATTGCAGTGAATGATCTGCACTCTTAATTGGGCAGTGGTTATTAACTGGTACTAAAACCAACTATCATAGTTTTTGCTACAGATCTAAGCTGGTTCTCATACTAGAACAGGGATAAGATGCAAGACAATAAAATTCAATGCCCAGAAAGCTCTTACGAAGCTTCATTACCTTCGAACCAAATAGCAGAGTCCTGCTATGTCTTGATAACCACAGGTAAATGATTGCAGCATGTATGTCAATATAAAAGTGCATGAAAAATAGTGAGGCAGGAAGAGAAGCATGTATGATAATTAAGGTTGCATTACTCAGTGCCTTGGAAGGCTCTTGAGCACTGATACGCTCAGGAGGGTTGGAGAACCTCATTGAAGTTGCCACACGTGATCCCCAGAGTGAAGTGTTGGCCGTTACAGGTGTGATTAGCCATGCTTATTAAATCAGATGGTGCAGTTGACAGATGTAACCAGGATTTATCAGTGTACCGATTTGGAAAATAGCCCAACCTTAGTAAAGAAACCAAGAAAAGTGCATTTAGCAAACTCTATATACAATATTGATGAGTGTATCCATAACAGCAGAAGTTGTCATTTTGAGTCCACTGCTCATTAGCGCTCTTTCTTTTTCACTTCTTCTTCTTTTCTTTTCCTTTCTTTTCCTTTTTTTCCTGTTTTTTTTTTTTTTTTTTTTTTCCTCTTAATTTTCTTTCCTTAGATCTAACTGGCTAAAACCGTGCTGTGGGAGACGAGCAGCTGTGTGGCAGGTATTTTTGCTCAGTGCAAGTCTCAACAGTTTCCTGGTAGCCTGTGTAGTGTTGGTGGTGATTCTTCTGACTCTGGAACTCCTAATAGATATAAAGCTTCTCCAGTGTGAGTAGGAGGATTATTATTATTTTTTTTTTCATTTTAATGAAATAAAGGCTTAACTTGCTGGGAGGTTTTTAAAGGGTGGGGAAGTTGGTGGGGATTTTTTTTTTCCTACCATGTAAATGATTAGTAGGCTAGGAGAGAACTGTGTTTGTGGAACCCTGGTATAGTGAAGTCAGCCCCTCCCCTATTTTGCTGACCAAATTCAGTATAGGACACATTTTCAGAGGATACAAGCAGACTGTACATGCAGATATCTGCACATATGTCATTAGTACGTGAAAAGGTCTGTCCTTCAGGACAGCCACATTCTGTATGCAAAGAAGAAGGTCATCAGTGTATCGTTAATCTCCCTGCTACTTGTCACATGTATGTGGATGGATACGATGAACTTGCTAGGGTACTCAATGCCATCATATTATTAACTTAATATACTAAGGTGGGTAGGAATTGCAATTAGTTTTCTATTTTATGAACAGAAATGATGTAGATTGGCATTCTACTCTGCTAATATACAGTGAGTCAAATAATAGTTTCAATGGAGTTTTGCTATATCTGAATTCTCTGAACTCACTCTACACAGGTTCCACAGTGCTATTTTTCATGCTGTTGTTTTGCTTCCCGATTCATCTTTTTTTTTTCTTTTACTGCTGTTTTCCTCCATTCCTTTCTTTCTTTTTTTTTTTTTTTTTGCTTTTAAAATACAAACCTGATACGAACACAAATACCAGCTACATTTTTCCCACCACTAATTGTTACAGAGCAGCCTGCCCTACAGTCTCAAATATGTCAAATGGTAATTATGGGGTTCAGACAATCCTATAAATGCAAGAATACACAACATGAGAGTCACAGTCTGGTGTCTTATATGGCAACTTTGAACCGAGCAAGTGAATGTTGAAGTCCTTTTATTTTCATGATTTTTGTGTTGATATTAATGAAATTAGATTTCACTGTAAAAATTTAGGTATTACAGTTGTAATAAGATTAGTTTAAGGGATTTTATTGTTACCTGCAAACATTTTTTTATTAGGCCTATAAGATAAATCAGTGATTAAGCTGCCTTTCCACAACATTGTCCAAACTTTTCCCCAGTCCTCTTACAACCCTGTCTGTCCGTACTACACACAGTGTTATTATGAGCATGGCCACTCCACTCCACTTGTTATTTTCTGCAGTCTCTGGCAGCTTACCATTTTACATGAGGAAACCAAAAATTTGGACAAATCTGTAGCTTCTAAAAAAGTCAGGAATGCTAATGATGGGTGTAAGTCCTTAAAAATTGAATGAAGAACTGTATTAAGCCACCACATTTTTCTGTTCATGTATAGAGTTGTCACTTCCTGCAGAGCTGAAGAGTTTAAAAGCTGTTTCTGTTGATTTGTCTTAGACTTTTAACAGAGTTTTGGAGACTTTCCTCTGGAAGCACCTGCTTTCTTAGCCATTTATTTTGCTTTAGAGAAGGCTGTATTTTAAGGGGCCATTTCTCCTCTTTTTACCTGGTGCATGTGATACTCTTAAAAGCATGCCAGCTTATACCTTGTGCTTGGCCTAGAGATGCTTGGAGAAGCCAGGTGAGTTCATTGTGCAGAGGCTGCCCCTGCCCTGTATGGATTTTCTCAGTACCTGAGAGTGTGTAGCTCTGTGCTGCTACTTGGCATTTTAGCTAATACGTAACCCATCATGCTTCTTGCCTTCGCTAAGCTGAACTCTTTCTGTTTTGTTTTAAACCAGATAAGGGTTGTCTAGGTGGGGCTAACAGAAGTATTGCAGTTGTGTCACAAGGAATGTACATCACTCACGTTAAGCTTTTAATAAGCTGTTAGGACGTAATTACATTTTTCAAACATGCTATTCTAGTTTATAACGATTCCTTATTCTATATGAAATTGAGCAGTGCATTAGGATACGTTAGGGCACATCACTGCCAATTTTGTTTGTAGTAACTGCTGTTCCACATTGTAGATGGCAATTAATTACTGTCTCCTCTTTTTTTTTTTTTAATGAGGGATTTTAATGGGTTTTGGGTTGTATGTTTAAAACTATTGCATGAGAAGTCAGGTTTCTTTGACTGTGACATTTTGAGAGCATCATTTTCCTCTCATACTTTTAGTGCAGTCCTTGGTTGCACCATGCACTTCTCTCAAGCAAAATGTGAAATAAAGCACAACTCCTTGGCTTTTAATGACAGCTCGGAGAGGGCTAAAAAAAAAAAAAAAAGGGTACAAGTAAAACAAACATGGAATGCTGTTCCAGATAAAAGTAGCAGCTGCTGACTAGCTTAGGTGTTTTGCCTCGACCTGAATCCCAGTGAGGTATCCAAGCCACCACAGAGCAGGGATGGGCACCTCTTGCAGAAGAGCCTTCTCCCTTTTTGTAGCCTTTCATTACATTCTTGAAGGGCAGTCTTATGGAAGAGGCAAATGTCCAGTCAGTGTGTGGGCTAGTGATTCAACTCTTGAGCAAACCTTCTGGTTTGGGAGACTTTTTCACATTTACTGTTTACTGGCAATTTGATTGCACACTGTCTGGCACTGGGCCCAGCATTCTCCTCCAGTTACTGCAGCATCAGAAACTGATTTTCTTTCAAGAATCGTTGTCTGCTATATCTTTTTCTGTCCACTAAGGGGCAGCTGGAGCCTTATATGTCAATAGACAACTGTTTGAAAAATAGCTTACAGATGGTTTCCATTTCTTGTTCTTTATGCCACCCTATAAAGACAGTGTCATGGGAAAGGTAAATATATTATATTTTTCCCTGTTGTTTCATCTGTAAGTAGTTCCTCTGCAGCAAACCCTCTCACATCAAGCCCCAGAGGAGCCTCAGTTGTGAGAGCTCCAACAGCAGCCCCTAGCAATGTTTTTTTTGTATCCTGATTTCTTCTTCCATTCTTTCCTGCCCTTTCTCATTTTGATGAGTTTTAATTTTAAAACAAGATGCTTGATTTAATGCATGGCATACATGTTCCTTGGGACTTGGTTAATTCTGCTGCAGAGCTGCATCTCTGTGTGCAGAGTCATCAATTGCCTTCAACTTTTCTGATACACCATAGTTCTTTGAAACTGCAGGACCACACATCAGTCTGCTCAAGGGAGGGTAGACTCACAAATACCCTGAAGTAAAGTGAGGTTTTTCTATTCATTGCCTTAATCGAAACTTGATAGTGTGTGATCTCCAGAGTAAGAGTTGCCAGTCGTGCAGATACTGGACCCTTTCTGCTTTTTGCTTTTTGTCATTAATGAATTTCAGTTGAGCTACCTTGAGAAACCTTCCACATTTCAAGACAGGCACTTAATCCCACAAAGACAATCCTTACCATAGAGCTTCTTAGGTAGTCTTACAGCAAACAAGCAAAGTAAGTTGAATGAAATGAAAGCACAATTTAATGCCAGTGAGTGCCCATGCAAGGCTTTGGTACACTCTCAGTTCATGCTTTTAGTGAGTTCAGGCTAGTGTTCCTCCAGTCAGGTCCTGAAAGGACTTTTTTTTCAGTTGTTCCGCTCTGATAGTGAAATAACTACATCATAGTCAGTGTGCATGAGGAACACCTGTATGGAATGTCTGTGCGCAGTATCCAGCGTTCTCTAAGTTTCCCCTTTAGTTTACTCTTTACAGACTTTGTTTCATGGAGGAGTTTGAAATGAATTGAACAGAAGTGATTTTAATATTTCCTATCTTTCTGAAAAAGATTGTGGAAAAGAAGTTGTATTTTTTAACCAGTTATCTTACCTCGAGTTTTATTTCATTTGCTGTAGCTTTCTCAAGTGCTTGTATACCAACCTACTTAAAGACAAAGCTGCCCCTTTGACAGCCACATTTCCTGAAATACACTCTACAAAAGTAATCACATTTTTATGTTGTACAAGTTAGAATCACTGCTATTTCACAAACTCTAAAAATAATACATTGAGATTTGATCTTCATAACAATTAACAATGACATTCATTCTTTCTGTTGCTGAACTTGCTGCCATATCCGGACAGCTGTGTGGAAGTCCACATAGCTTGGTTATTCATTTAGGTGAAAAGGTTTTTAAAGCCCAGTTTGAGCAGTAGTTTTTAATCACTTGTTCCAGACAATTATTGTTCTTCTGAGCTGAATTGTCAAAGACTGCATATAAGGAATGATGTGGGAATAATGGACCATTGCTTCCTTGCAGAATTCTAACTGAATTTTTAGGTACGTGGGATTTAGTCACACATCTCGTAGTAAAGCAGTGTGTGGAGCAAAAGCACGCAGCAGTGACAGATTGTCAAAGGCCTAATGTGTATGTCATTGCTTACTGGTAATCTGATGTGTACAAGATCCAAGGCAATATTGCTGTGGCTGCTGACGTGCTGGCCTGAATTAGGGTGAGCAGCTGATGGGGCTGGAGTTCTGTGTTCCATTACATCCCATTCCCTTTCTGGCACTTCCATTACGAACTTTAAGAAAGAAAGCTTGACCCACATGTAAGTTGTAGCAGTACTAATGATACTAAACATAAGTTGCGTTCTGCTCCTATAATGATGCCTCATTGTACTGTGTTAATTGCAGTTTCAAGTGCTTCACAGTTTGCAGGAGTAATTCACTGGATCAGCCTAGTCATCCTGTCTGTTTTCTTTTCAGAGGTATGTATGATCAAAGACCTTCATGCACAGAACTGCAAAGTATTTTTATGATGTCACTGGAATTAGCAAGCATTTAACATGGTTTAGATTGTGAATAAAGGTAGTGCAGTACACTACAAAAAAAAAAAAAGAATGAAAAACAGAAAGGGAAAAAATGTTGCTGCTGAACTTAGCAAACTAAAAGATCTTGTTTGTAGTAGTGCTGTTTGTCAGTTGCCTAGAATTGGCTAGGGAACATGGAAGATACTGCCTTATAAATTACAATTGATAATCACCTCTGAATCACCACAGACACAGGACAGACCTATTTCAGACATTTCTTCTCACAGAAATCTTATCAGTGTCACTGGGAATAAAGAATTAATTTGGGGTGAAAGATCTGCAGATTTATTTTGCAAAAAGGTCTGTTTTAAGAATGGAATTCTCTCAAGATTTATGGAGCTAGTTTAGATGCTCTAGGTTGCTGCATGTAAACACAGTGAGAGAATGAAACAAATGGTGAATTTCTTTGCAAATATTTCTATGAATGTGCTTTCAGAAATTGGAAAAAGCTGTAGTAGTGACATAATGAGTGACAAAATTGGGATTACCTATTACAGTTTTCAACTTTATTCCAAAAAGAAGTAATTGATACCAAGACATTTAGACTACACCTGAAATATCTCAAAGTATTCATTAAGGTTATTTTTCCAGGTCATATGGTGTTACTTGTCACCAAAAAAAAGAAAAGTTTTTGTTTGTTACATCATACCAACTTGTATGTTGGAAGACAACCTGGACTTACATATTTTAAAATATTTTTTCTAATTCATAGGATAAAATATTGTCGTCCAAAAAGAAGTTAAATTCTTCACTCTGTGAAGACGCATTGACTTCACTCTGTGAAGACACATGTAACGTTCACATTGACGTGAAAGTTACAAAGAAATTCAGACCAACAGGGAGCTGTGATATCTGCAAATTATTTGGTAGTTCATTGTGTTGAATTGATGCTCACCGTATTATATCACTGATTATTTTTGTGGTTCTATTATGCCTTTATTTACATATATCATTTTGTATTTCTACTTTGCATTTCTACTCATGACAGGGGCTTTCTAGCTGGTGTTGCCACTGCCAGTGGGAACTTTCAGAAAGCATTCCTTGATAACAGGCAGGGGTCTCAAGACTGCTTTACATCCTAGTCTCCTGGTGCAGCAGTTATACAAATGGATACAGCTCATTTTTTTTTTCCCTATCCTTTGACAGTGATTGTGGGTTGTAGGATACATGTAAACTGCCTGGAAAAGAATCTCTAAACCATTCAACAGTTCTGCAGAATCTGCTTTGTGTACTGCATATCCTAATACTTGAATGCTTAGGTTTGATAGGTGGAGTCCATTCCCTGTAATGAAATACTTGCCCCTCTCTCTGGGAAGCTTTCTTTTGCTCCAGTGGGGATTAGCACCCTGGACCTGTAGTCCTGAGCTTTCCAATAGGATCAGCCTGTAACTCTGCTGCTGGCAGCATGGCTGCACAAACACGCACCTGATCTTCATCGCTGCCTGGAGCTTGTTTCATAGCAGCTTCTCCTGTGGTCCTCGATTTCCTTCTACTGGGCATAACCTTGAGTTGTGTTTTTTCCCCAAAGCCTGATGCAGCTCCATGTATCCTAGCAGCTCCTTGAAGTGTCTTGTTCCTGTGCCCCTTCCATAGTCTGGTTCACATGCAGGCAGTTTTTGTTAGGTTGCTTGTGGCAGTGCAGATAGGCCAGTTCTCACCTGTCTCAAGGCAGACATCAATAGTTTTGGTTCTACTCAGAGTACCTGCATAAGTGAACAAACTGTTTCAGAAATGCTTTGCAGGAAAACAGTAACAGAAAAGATTAGCACAGCCAAAGCTGATTGCCTGACTCACCATCCTCATTGTGCATTTGTCTTGGATATTTTCCTCCTTTCTACATTAGATATTTCAAATTAATTTTCCTTCTCTGCTTGCAGTCCTAAATTTTTATAAATCTCTTTCTGTCTTTCAAAGTATCTTCTTTGTCTTCCTCCACTTATTTGATTATGGGTTGAATTTCCATCAATGAAAGCCAAGGCTACAAGGCAGCCATGTAATGAGTGCAGAGGAGGTTAGACGTTTGGATAATGGTTCATTAAGTGAATTTTTAGCAGCTCAGAGTCCTAGACCATGTTATAGCAATAGGGGTGGATCTGCAGCATATCTGGATATGCTTCAAAGACCACAGACCTGGAACAGAAGGAAGGTGTACCATTGCTACTGGGATTGCTGGGAATGGTCTTGTGCCAGGGCGGTTTAATGAACAACAGCACAAAAAACAGTGTATAATCTTTTCTCATCCAAATCAAAAATGTTGATTTGTCAAGGGGTTATAAAATACTGTAAAAACTCCATATCACAGAAATGCTTTTTTTTTTTTTTTTTCATTGATCTTTATTTTATTTACTCTTCTGGTGCCTTCAGAGGCTTTCTTGCCCTCTGATTCTCAAAACCATGAGTCAGTTGTCTTTTTGAGTTTTTGAGTTATTTGTTGAGAAAACTGTATGTTACAGTGAGACTTTGCAGTCTGTGACTGTTGATGTCAGAATGAGTTTCCAGATTTGAGCAGGCTTAATTGGTTTGCTTGGATATAACAGGCAACTGCTGAGGATTGATTAGTCTTTCAGCCGGTGCTTTTCTCCCCAAACCAAGGATTGAGAGACGCTAGTGTTCACAAAGGGCTGTTTCCATAGCAAGCACCATGTCCCAGCCTTGGATGTTTATTGGTTTTTCTGTAGTTTGGTTCCCATTAGTAGTAAAGGTGGATACATAATTCTTCAGAGAGGCTTCAGCTCAGATGTGGAGAAGAAATAATAGAAACTTGTAAAAGACTTATTAAAATCCAGAAAACTTCCAGAAGAAAATCTGAATGTTTTAGAAAAATATGACCGATTAAAAGCTGGTGCTGTAAAGACACTGCAAGCACTTTTGGTCCTATCGTGGTGGAGTTAAACAGGCACTGGCTTTCTGCTTGGTTAAAATGAAGGGACAGACATGCCAGCAACTCGCAACTGCCAGCAGGACATCTGCCAACCAAATTAAGTAGCTACACTCCCAGCATTTTCCATCTCTCTCTCTATTTCTGTTATAGCCATAAGCCTTAAAGGAATTTATTACACTCCGTCAATTTTATATTTTCTTTCTGTCACTGTCTGTGACTTTCCAATGTTAAAATAGCCTTATTCAAGTGAATTGCACATCAGCTCTTTTAGCTTTTTTCCAAGTATTTTGAAGAGGATTTACTAGTGGTGATGACTGTATATGTTTGTCTCTTTACATACATCACTACAATTTGTCTGTGCACCAAATGTTACCCAGATGTTAAGACAGAAGAGAAGAAAAAGACACTGGGGGAGAAACCCCAGTACCAACAGCAAAGCAAGGCTGGGGTTACACCCTGTCAAGAGGGCAAATTCAGCCTTGGTTGACTGAGAAAATGATGATGGGGAATGTCACAGTGCTTTGGTAAGTGGCTTGGAGTATGCTTGTATTTTAACAGCCTTATCACATTGCCACAGATATCTGATTCTGTAGCTGTTCAGTTGTGTTTTTCCACTAAGATTGTTGAGACCATTTGCGTGCAAGAATCGAGTTCTTTGATATTCGTTGTTCGTGTTGCCCTGTATGCGCTTCTGTCAGCCAAGCACTCAGGCATTCTGCTAGCTTTCAGCACTCAAATGTTTCCATGGGAGAAACCAAGTCTTCGGGTGTGCTTAAAGTTAGGCAATCACTGAATCACCACTTTTTTCCTGTAGCAGGGTACAAGAAACAAGTTCTGGAATGGAGTAGAGTAAGTCTGGAGTCCTAGTTGATAAAGGATTTGTTTCATTGGCTATGGCTCATGAGTGCATATTAGATTTTGTCAGATAAGCAGAAAGATAATAATCTTCTATTAATTCTGTAATGTTTCCATAAGCTGGAAGAACATTTGTTTCTGAATATTTGCTTTCATTCTGTGTACACAAGTTTTCTCATGGTGCACAAATATGGTGCATTGCTGGCTGTGTAGGTTTTGATTCTTCAGGTGGTTGATGAGGGGGGATCTAGGATGAAAGATACAGATTTTCGATGCTAACATAATTTATAAAGGTAAATTGAAGGTTACTTCTCTGTTAGTGTGTAAAAATTAAATATTTAATATCTTGTGGAATGTATTTTCTAGGCTCTTACTTTTCTTGCTTTATAAATGAGTAGTTACCAGGTTTCGTAGAGGTCTAGTGACCTTGCTTGACACCTTCTCTTGACACCAAGAATATATCACACACACACGCATACATATATACAGGGTGTGCTCTATCAGCACTTCATCTGGGCTTTCATCTCCTGATAGCCACAGGCCAGCACCTTCTGCACTGCCCTACAGAGATAAGAACTAACACGAGCGTACTCATGCCTAGAGGGAACCTCTGGTTGCTTAAGACAATTTTCTGTCCAATCTGTACTTACCTTCTGGTGGCATACTGTGGCTCTAGTAAGCCATTTCCATTCCTGTAAAGCTCTTTCAAATCACTCCAGAGCTTTCAGTTTAAAATTCGTTCTTTTTCTCCTTATTCTAAGAGCAGGACTACAGTTAACTTCAGTGTTTGTGCAAAGGTGCATTTTGAGAGTATGTGATACCACAGGAGAGAATTAGTGGTAGACGATGACAAAGATGTACTACGTTCGTGGTTGTTCGTGTCACCAGGCTTTTGCCATTAATTATTCCTAAGTGACCACGTGTGCTGATAGAGCCACAGCAGTGACAGAGAACAGTAAGTGGGGAGTGTTTTGTGCTGTGCGATACATGAAGGGAGGGCAGTAGTTATCCTTTTCATTTTGGAGCCTTGCTTTGAAGAGAATCCATGTGAGGAGGATGCCCGTGCACTGGAAGCAGAAGGATGTGTCATTTAAAGGTGCTAACGTGTTCCGCCATGCTCTGCGGGCAGGGGAGTAGCACACCCTAGAACAACTAATGCAGTGCCTCAGGTCAGGCACACCAGGAAGTGACAAAAGATTGTTTTGTCTATGAGCTAAGGCCTCTGTGGAGAGATCTGAGCCAGAGAGATTATAAATCACAGGCTGGGTACAAGGTGTACTTCCTGAGAAAGATTTCAATAAACATTTGGACTTATGAGGTATATCCTAAAGACAGATGCTTAATCTTACAGTTTCTGCATAAGGCAGAAGTAAACACCCTCTGTAATACATAGAGAGTTTTGCGGCAGTGGAAGGAGGGAAGCACTCGACTGAAGACCCTTTCTGCTCCACTCCATCTCTTGTGCAATCCTCCTGTGCAATAATTAATCCTCATCTAGGAATGCAGAGCTGTGAAGGAAATCTGGTGGGCCAGCCTCGCCTGCTGCGCTGCCTCCTTTTTGATTTCTTTACACCATGGATGAATTTAGCACAGCAAGTCACTCAGTGGTAAATAGTATATTAATGGTGCAAGCAATGACGTATTTAAAATTACCAAATGTACAGTGCAGTCAGCTGACAAATGTGGCTAACTCACGCAGGGTGTGGGGATTCACACAGCTGGCTCAGCAGAGGACTTGGCCAAGCTTCCCTAGAAAATTGGACAGCAAACCTGCAGCATCACACAGTTCTGCACAACCTGCGTTGCAGGCAGGCCGTGTTGTGCAAGCAGCTGTGCATAACCAAGGGATAAAGTCAACTTGGAAATTACGTTTCTTTCTAAAGAATGGTTTAAGGTTTTATTTTTATCTGGCTTTACTCTGACTAAAACAAGTTAACAGAAATGTTCAGTCCCTTACTTTTATTAGTACACTGGGCAGACTTCTATGTAATAATTTAGCTTTCCTCAGAAAGCAAAAATGTATTTCTGATACAACTGAAATACATACACACAAACACACACACATATATATGGACAGATGGATGGAAGTTAAGTACTTTCTAATTGAAAGTTCTTAGGTCAAGAAATGTTAAAACATTTTTTTTTCTTTTTTAACTGTTTAAAGGCAGTGGCCTTTAGCAGAAATATATTCCCACTGATATCTAATGTTTGCATTCAAACCTCTGTGACCAAAAAGCAGAATGCCTGTAGTGTACTGCAAAACTGTGTGTGTGCATCTGCTCCAGTGCTGAAAAATACCCCCACACCAGGGAAAACAGCAGCTCTTCTCCATTTCTCCTGATTTCTTGTAGATTTTTATGTCAGTTCTGCAAATGGTAAGAGTCACATCTAACATGTCTGTTTCATCTGTGATGAATGCTCAAGTTGGAATTCCTTTTCAATTCATTTGTGCTTTTCAGTTTGGTCCATATACAGTGCCTAGGAAGTTTGTTGGAGTATTTATTTCTGTCTGTTTTTTTTCAGATTCTGCTAGGTTCTGTACAGAGAAACCACACAGACAAATGCAATGGGTGTTTGTCTGAAAGCTGTTTCTGACAGTTTAGGAAAAATACTAAAGTGCTGTTTATAAGTAACACTGGTGCTCTCATTTCAGTCGAAGTATTTATTGTTTTGAACACTCAGGGAGATTTGCCTTGAGAAGCCCAAATGTGTTTGGTTCAGACTCTGCTGGGTAAGAGCAATGACAGCTGAGGTGGGTGTGATCCCATACTTTGTGCCCACACAGGGAGGGCAGAGCAAGCTAAGCCTGCTTTGGTGGTGCCAGTAAGTGCCAGTAGTAAGGACTGGCAAGGGGCCCATGAGCATACCGCGGCTGTATCTCAGGCTGCACTGTATGTGTGAGATGCACTCGCCCACGGCATTTTCCTGGGACTCCAGCTCCCTGAGGGCACCAAGGCAAAGCTGTCTTATGTGGTTTTTTTTTGCAGCAGTTGTGAGGTGCTGTGTTTGGTTATGAGCGAGCGACAAGCTGATGGATAATGCCAGCGTGTGGCTTTAAGGCCTTCCATATAGAAGAAATGCTTATACAGCTTAGCCCTCAGTTGTGCCTGGAGTTTGCCCTGAGGTTAGTGGCTTTCTGAGAGGGAGCTGGGTTCATCCTGCCTTTGTGCTCTCCCCTCCTACAGCTCGCTTGTTCTGTGTGTGAGCAGAGATGGTGATCATCAAGGCGTTTCTTGTGAGGGGGGTGCCTGTCACCTAGAGGTAGCACCCAGAAGCATTACTGCAATAAATGTCTGCCAGAAAGACTTCCCGACAGTGCTGACTTGTGCTGATTCACACAAGCAGCCTGAAAATGAAAATGTTTGTGCTAGCTTCCAGCCCTTGGAATGGCTCAGGCCCACGAATCTGACAGTAGTGCAGTCTTACTTAAACACTGCAGTGAGAATTAAAAAGGCAGAAGTGACTTTTTTTTAATGTTCTCTCAACAGTTCAGTGTTAAATTATCTTTGGGGGTGTGAGGCAGTATATGTGTTTTCTTTGTGCAGGTATGCCCTGTCATTGCAACAAAAAGATCGCTGGACAGCTGCACACCTATCCAGAGGAAGGTTTTCACCATCAGCTACTGTAAAGATGTGAAGCGTGTAGCCATCCTGTAGTTGTTCACTGATATAGCACTTCATAAGCCTGCCTAGGCATAGAAGAAAATGACCTGGATTCTTCCCTGCTGTCAACAGGGTTGCTGAAAAGGTAGCACCCCGTACTGTAAGGAAGGCACTGCTTTTCCTCATGCATTGCCTGCCAGCTGTGGACACAGGTTAACTGACACAACTGGATGTGTGTGCTCACGGGTGCCTTGTACTTAGTGTTTTGTACAGCTTCTCCCTGGGGACTGGGGGAGCTGCTTACAGGGGAGCTGGGGTGCTTCTGTCTGAAAGGGCCTGAGCTGAGACTGCAGAAGTGCTGCAGTCGTACAGCAGTGTGTGCACTTACACCTTGTGCTTGCATCACGTCTCATCATGCCAGCAAAACGAGATTTGAGGGGCTGCTGCTGCTGGGCATCTCTTCTTTGCCATCTAAACCACTGTGCATACAAGTTCCTGAGGAGATTGCTGCAAGTAACCTTATTCCTGCATTGCGTTTGTGAAGGGCTTTGGAAGTAAAATGTTCTTTTAGGAACAGAGACCAGCAGCATTAGCAGTTCTTGGTGTCTACATAAAGTCTTACCATTTTTTGTAGAGGGAAGAGAGCACTGCATTTGCTCTTCTGACTAGTGACTCCCTTTCTCAGCCGGACTTGGCCAGTGCTTCACGTGTACCATTCCTGAGCGAGCACTGGCCAGTTCACTTTCCTGCTCACTTAGGAGTGTTTATATGAGACTGGATTGGGGGCAACAGATCTCCCGTAGCAATGTCTCCCTCTGCAAAACACGTTAAGGTTTGGAGTGCCAAGACAGAGCTCTGCACAGTCATCCTGGGCCCAATGAGGCAGTTGGACTCCTGGGGTTTGACAGAAGCATGCACAGGAGCAGTACCCTCCTGAAAAACCCAGGGCTGTTCTGCAGATTGGTAGTGCTGCTATGTTTGGCACAAATTCCGAGCTGGTTGGGATTTAATATGGCTGTATTTTTAATGAAGAGGAGTTATGGATATTCATCGCATAGGCACTTAGTTTCTTTGGCACAGTTCTTGGCATGGTGACCCCTCACACAGCGGCCTGCCGCGTTCCCTGTCGGTTGTGCTGTGCTTTAACGCAGAAGGGATTTCGTCTTCTCTGTGAGTTGTGGAGCTCCAGTTGTGTCTGTCAAAATCTGAGCTGATGTTGTAGTGGGCAGAAAACATCCCTACCAGTTTTGCTTTTATGTGAATTCAATCGCAATCATCAGATTGTTGTTTTTTTTTTTTTTATTTAATGGTGTATCCTAAAAGCCGGATTTTAAAAGAAGGGGAACAATGCCATTGGATTGTTAATAGGAATTCACCATTGGTTCATTCTCTTTTCCATCTGTATTGTTCTTTTCTAGTTACTGATGCATCTTACAGCTCTTTTGCTTAAAGAGGAGTATCATAGAAATATTTTTCTCCCTTATCCTATGACTTTCTGGAACTTCATAATAAGGCAACAGCTCTGAACTCCCGAATAGTACAGAGAGGTTCAAATGTTCACATCCAGAAGAGTACAGAGAGGGGACCCAAGTGTGAATCTTTTAAAGGCTTCTTTTTTTCTTTTTCTTTTCTTTTTTTTTCTTTCTTTTTTTTTTTTTTTGGTAGTAATCTGAATCTCATAACTAAAAAACTCTAAAATGGAAATTTTTGGAGGATGGAAGGACTGATGAACATTTGAACTTGGAACTTACTGACTCAGTGAAACATCATAAAATGTGGTTAGAAAACAGTACCTCCTTTTATAATATACAGACCTAGCTATTTCTGGATCCTCATTATTATTTAGAAGAAATACATAATGCATAGATAAGACAAAAATGTACCCCTAAATAGATAAAGGACTAAGTGTTTATCTACAATTGCAATGACATTCATCATTTTTTCCCCTAATCTATTTTACTAGACTATTTTGAGGATTGTGGTCCTTGGCATATGGGATTACATTGAAAACAAAATAGAGGTGAGTAGTCTTACTCTTTGTACTGTTTTCCAGGCACGCACAGTAAAAATATTAAGAACTGCTCTGGGTGTCTTCGTTACAGATCCGGTGCAATACAGATATCTCTTAAATCAGATAAGTATGCACATACCTCTTGGTGTATGCTTGGATACATAGCAGTATGATTCAGTCCCTTGTTCTGTAAGACTCTCAGAAGAGCATTGTGTTTGGAAATATTTTATTACAGGGGGAGGAAGGGGCTGTAGGTTTTTTGCTCCATGTGTCTATGATTTTTATTGTTAGAGCTGTGCTTGTCTGACAGTTGGTACCGCTACCCTGAGATAATGAACAATATGAGTAAAAAGTGGCATGTGACTTGTGTAGCCATGTTCTCATGATCAAGTTGAAAGTAGAACAGATTGAAAAATAGTGTGTAGTTTTCTGATAGACAATACAATTTTGGAAAAAAAAAAAAAAAAAGTATTTTTGAAATGATTTTTTTAGTTAAATCTGACTTTTGATAAACACTGTCATTTATACCTCAAATTAAAGATGAGGTAGAATGTGCATAATGTTCCAGAGACAGAAAAGGAAATGCATATGTTAAAAGTAACACATAATCCCAATCTGAGCAACAATCTGGGGAGTGGGAAAATGAAAAACTCTTTCTTGATACTGTCTGGTGTTCACTGTCCATCAAATAGGAGCAGTTAGAAGTGTTTATTTTCAATACACTGGATTGTAATGCACAGTTCTGACTTGTAGTGGTTACAAAATTTATGTCCTGTCTCCGTATGAAAACCATTAACCAATGGTCTTTGGCAGCTGGGAAGCATCCCAGCAGGAACGAGGACACGGTACTCTGTTCTACCCTGCTAGGCAAGTGTAGCACATGCACAACTCTATTGCCAGTTCGCTGTGAGATGTGTTTACTCTCACAGTTGCTTTTTCTGATCTAATCCACAATGCAACCAACATCATACAAATCATTCTGAATAGTCCCTGTTGCCAAAAGCCTTGAAACCCTTGCTGCCCAGTAGCAGTGAGAGCAAAGTCTTTCTGTCTTGCCATAGAGCCCACACATGCTGTGTATTCAGGATGTGGCCATGAGCCATTAAGTCACTTTGCTCCATCTTTTTCTACTTGTCTTCTTGATCTTTTCATTTAGACAGTAAAGTCTGTAAGCAGGGAATGTATCTTTTTTGGGGGATGGCATCATCCCAAGTAATGGGTAATAAATACCAGTGATAATAAAACTCTTCAGCAGCACTATCATTTAGTCTATCACTTCTACATGGAGATTTTGGCCAGGTGGTCCAAATACCTTTCTTCCTGCCCTCCCATCACAGTTTATTTCTCCTCACCTCATAAACTGTGGGTGAAGCACTGAAGAATTCTATTGCACTGCCTCAAAAGGACGCAGCCTTTGTGGGACTTGGCCACCTCTCGTATCCCTTTCACATACATACCATAATTGCATTTCTTTCTGGGGAAGTGGGAGTCCTTCATGACCTCAGGCAGAAATGGCAGGGCTTGTGATCTTTAGAAAGAGTTTGAAAAAACTCATTTCTCTCTAGGTGTTTGATGGTGCTGTCATAATCTTGTCCTTGGCACCAATGGTGGCCTCGACAGTGGCTAATGGCCCCAACAGCCCATGGGATGCTATCAGCCTTATTATCACATTACGAATATGGAGAGTGAAGAGGATCATTGATGGTGAGTGGTGATTCAATTGGTGACTCCAAGAATTACCTGACAGGCTGGGAAAAAAGTGGTTTTTAAAGTTTGGAAAGAATGCTTACCTTCTCCTTCCTCTTACAATTTAAAATGCTTGCCTTCTCCTTCCTCTTACAATTTACCCTGGCTGCACGTACAGACTGGGTGATGAGACGCTGGAGAGCAGCCTAGAAGAGAGGGATCTGGGGGTCGTGGTAGACAGCAAGTTGAATATGAGCCAGCAGTGTGCCCTGGCAGCCAGGAGGGCCAACCGTGTCCTGGGGTGCATCAAGCACGGCATCGCTAGTAGGTTGAGGGAGGTGATTGTCCCGCTCTACTCTGCACTGGTGCGACCTCACCTCGAGTACTGTGTGCAGTTCTGGGCACCACAGTATAAAAAGGACATGAAACTGTTGGAGAGTGTCCAGAGGAGGGCTACGAAGATGGTGAAAGGCCTGGAGGGGAAGACGTACGAGGAACGGCTGAGGGCACTGGGCCTGTTCAGCCTGGAGAAGAGGAGGCTGAGGGGAGACCTCATCACAGTCTACAACTTCCTCGTAAGGGGGTGTCGAGAGGCAGGAGACCTTTTCTCCATTAACACCAGCGACAGGACCCGCGGGAACGGGGTTAAGCTGAGGCAGGGGAAATTTAGGCTTGACATCAGGAGGGGGTTCTTCACAGAGAGAGTGGTTGCACACTGGAACAGGCTCCCCAGGGAAGTGGTCACTGCACCAAGCCTGTCTGAATTTAAGAAGAGATTGGACTGTGCGCTTAGTCACATGGTCTGAACTTTTGGGTAGACCTGTGCGGTGTCAAGAGTTGGACTTGATGATCCTTAAGGGTCCCTTCCAACTCAGGATATTCTATGATTCTATGAAAAGCACTGAAGAGGAGAGAGTTATGACTCCCATGGAGGACAGTAAGTCTCAAGTTTGTGGTTGTTTTTTCCTGTTCCCTTTGAGCCTTTAAAACTGATTGTTTTGTATTTTGTAAGGCCTCTTCAAATCCCCTATCTGGTCAGGAGCATTTTCTTACCATGGTGGTTCCATGCTGAAGGTGCTCTCTGCAGCGCCAGTGTACAGCACAGTTGTCACTAAGCATGAGTCGTGTGTTTTGCATAGACCTCTGTGGGGAAGCACCAGGAGAGAGAAGTCCTCGGGAAGTCAGGATTGCAGAGCAGCAGCAGTGGCTGTGCCTGGAAGGAAGGACTTAAGTGTAGGCTACTTTATGCGAAGTGGTTTCAGGCATTTCAGGTGACAGTGATAAGAGGTGGGAAAGGAATAAATGAAGGATCACTTTGGTCCTGCGTGAAAGATCAGTCAAGCTGTTATTTTTGATTCAGATACCCGAACTATATTGAGAGTTGAGGAAAGGTCATAGCACCATGAGTGAAGTGTCCAAGGCAAGCTCAGGATCTTTTGTAACTTCATAAAACATCAAGAATTGCAATAAATGTTGAACAGCTTTGCTCATCAGTCTGAGTTTGCCTTGATTGTGAGAAAAGCAACATTTCTAAACACATTTGGAAGGCCTATTGAAAACTGGGCTGTAACTTAAAAAACAATAGAAGTTGTTTCCTTTTTGTTTTTTAAAGTCTCCTTCTTAGTCTACTATTTCCATCAGGGACTTACTTCCTACCACCAGGTAGGAATTAAATGCTTAGGGCTCTGGAATTGTTCTTCTCCCAAGGGAATGATGCTGTTCAGGTTTAGAGGGGATGGGAGCAACTCCAAGCAGAAAAATTTGCTACCCAGCAATTCAAAAAAACTGTGGTAAGCACTGGGAAAGATCAGCATTAGTGCCAAAGCTAGGAAGAGCAAGCAGGATGCATTTCAGCTCAGCCATACAATTGGAATTCTGACCAAACAAGAGCTAGGCCCTGCTTATGACTTGTATTTCAGGTGTTAGAAATCCTTACCCAGAAGAAATACTCGAGTTCTCTCACTGTGGTTGAAAAGGTTGAAATTCTTTAGTCTGTAAAGGGTTTTCCTCTGATTTAATAAATAAATAAATAAATAAATTACAGCTGGGTTAACTTTAAGTACTTATTTATGTTTTCCAGCCTATGTCCTTCCAGTGAAAGTGGAGATGGAGATGATGATTCAGCAATATGAGAAGGCAAAGGTTATTCAAGATGAACAGCTGGAAAGACTAACCCAGATCTGCCAAGAACAAGGGGTAAAGTTCAGTTATGTTTTTATTTGCGTAGAGCTTGTTATGGCAAATCAAACAGTTTATGTACCTTGCCACAGGCTAAGGTTTGAGGAATATTGCTGAGATTTCTGTTGCAAGGTGACAGATTTCATGTCGTTAAAGAAATATTAGCTGCAGCCAGGATATTGTCAGCACGGTATTTGTCAAACAGCAGTTGTCTCCCTCTGCTGCTGTGCATGTGTTTTTTAAGGTGAGGAGAACAGTTGTGAGGAATAGAAAAGGAATGCTTCCAGAATTTAATTTATTGATAGAGTGCAGTTAGACATAATATTCAGAGCATGCAAAATTCATGCAAAAAGATTGCAGCAATATTAAAGCAATATTCCTAGGCAAATGTATGCATGTGCAGGAAAGCTAGTGAATCTCCGTGCTTTGAATGCAGGAGGCAGCTTCCCAGTAGGTCAGTCGGAGGCTCACTTGGCAGACTTCTGTTGCATCAGAAGCTTCTAGTTTCTGGAAGAAAGTCAAGATTTTAGATTCTTCCCAGCCCACCCCAAATGTTTAGTGATTCGGTCTTTGAGATAAGGGAGGTGAAAATAAAAATATCTCAGACAAATATGTTTGAGAAAAGTGTAAAACCATCACTTGGGGAAGAAGCCAGGAGTTCTGAATTACACTTAATCTCATGTAAATGAGTCCCTGAGTAAGCTGCTTTAAAGTAGAAACCAGCCATATAAGTTAAGACTCAGGCTAAGCGGGGCATTCAGGTCACCACCAACCCACAAAGGACTGATCCCCCAAGTAACTTATTTCAATTGCAGAGTTAACTGTGAGGTGTCCAAGTAAGGGCTGGAGTTTTCTAGCATCAGCTCCCACTCCCCACCTGTGACAGGTGCTTTTCACATACAAAATGAGGGTTAAGTCTGAGTGGATCAATCAGTCAAAAAGCTGAAGGGCCTGAGTAGACTGGAAGGGAGGCAACTCATCCCAGAACAGGCCAGCTGTCCAACGGGAGTGTAATCTGAGTAGGGATTTAGGTGCCCATCTCTTACCTAGGAACCTAAAACCTGACAGCAGTCCTCTTCGTGACAACTTTGTGCAATGATATTAATATATCCCTGCTTCTGCACTGGTCATGAAATGAACAGGAAACGGTACATACCCAGTTTTACAGAGAAGAGCTTATCCTTTGACCAAACGTGCTAGACAAATCAACGATTTCCTGAGTCCCCCTACAGTATTTTGTCTGTCAGACCATGCTATTAGGTTAAAGTTCTTGACAGACATAAATATGAAAGCATTCATTTTTAGGAGATGTATTATGCAGCTAGATAATATTCTCAATAGTTAAACAATGTCTGTAGTCTGAGTGAAATGGGCTCATTATCCCAAGTGGGGTTCAGGAGTAGCTTTTGCCACCTTGCATTCTGATCCCCGTTCTCTTTATCTGCATGCCTAGCTTGCCAAATATCTAACCATGGTAGCCCTCATCTGAGCTCTGATGGTTACAGCATAGCTGTACATCAAGCACAAAGAAATACTGCTTTGCTAGATGAGTAAATCTGTGAAAACAGAGCAGGTTCTCTCCTAGCTTTCAAGTGTCATCAGCTATAGAAAAATATGGACTATAGAAAAGTGACAGCATACTAATATCTCATGTTTTACTGTCCTGAGTTCCTGCCAAACAAATGTCTGAGCTGTTTAATATGAGGTAAATGTACTAATTTGCTGCCGTTAGCAACAGAAGACATTGACACAAGTCCTGCATCCTTTCTTCGTAAATTAATAGATTCATAATTCAGTCAAGAACAAGTTGTCAGCATTATAATATTCACATTAACATTGTGTACAGTATCTGGTGGGAAAGATATCTCCTAATGGTATTTAATGTCTAAAATTCTGCCAGGTTTTTGCTTTTTCATTTCATCAGCTTTCCTGACCTTTTAAAGGATTGCTCATTCTTGGAGTTTGAGTGTGCATGTCTGTGTGTTTTCAGGCGGGGTTCCCTACAGCAGTTCGGCTGTTCTTGAGTCTGGAGCCCTGGCAGGGAGGATCCCAGAGTGCCTTGCCTGTGTAGGGCCACATCTGGCACAGGCAGCCGAGGTAGCAGGGAGCTAGCTGCCCAGGGCCACCTCTGCACACGGGCTGACCTGTTGCCTCCACTGCATGCAAAGTATTTCCCCTCTGGGTACACAGCTGGACACACCAATGCCAGCCCCAGGCTACCTACCTAAATAGGAAGAAGAGGCAAGCCACTGTGGTTGTCTGCATCCCAGCAGTGGATGTAGATACTGCTTCATCCCAAGGCTGTGTCGTCGTGACCACACCAATGAACTACGTTTGTTTAGTAATTATAGACAGGGCTGAAAACGTTCCCGTTAGAAAGGTTTCTCAGCACTTTCTTTTCTGAGATCTTGTTTGCTCTGTCAGGGAATAGGGATTGAAATTCTGAAGGTGTAACATCTTCTGCAAATGAAATTATTTTGAGTGCTTTAGATAAATATGCAGTATTTCTGGTTTGTTCAGGATTAAAAAAAATAAATGGTGGCCAGTTCTCTGAGAAGTCCCATGCCCTCCTGTTTTGAAGCTGATACTTAAGACTTGGCAGGCTAATAGCCTTCTTGTCATAGATGAATTTTAACCTGTATTTGTGAGCAGTTATTTCCTCCATGCTAAACCGTGTGATTTGAGTCCTTGTTGTGCATCTACACAAAGGGGAGGAATCAAAGTCACAACAACAGCATTTGTCTGGCATTTCTTTCCATGTAGGTTTGTTGAGTGGAGTTGCCTTGTTTGTAATTAATGTAAACATAGCCAAATGCATGTCATGACTGCATGCTCAATTTAAGTTGGCCTATGTTAGTACTGCTAACTGTGCTAGGCGCATTATCCTCCTTCCCCTTCTGCCCAACTGCCTTCTGCTGTTTATTTGCACAAATGCTTTTAATGAAACAGATCTGGAAAGTAATCAAATTAAGCTTAGTGTAACCAAACAAAGTATCAGTTTTTATGGGAATAATTTCTAGAGCCTGGCTCACTGCACAGTTGCAGAATTGCTTCTTTTGGCCCGAGGCAGGAAATGAGGTAGCAGGAATGAAAGATGAGTGCACAGGCGTACAAGGAAAGCAATATCACCTGTTTGCCAACTTGTACCAGTGTAAGGGTGTTGGTTTTTTTTTGTGTGTGTGGCTGCGTTGTTTTTTGTTTGCTTATTTTTTTAATCTGTTTGGTTATGCATGTGAATAATTTATCTTTTCCTTTTGCTTAAAGTGTAGCTTCCTGGAGAGCCAAATTTGTCAGCACTAAGGTTCCCTAAGCATCGCTAAGTAAAACGTGCACAAGTCTTGCAAATCCTTCAAATCTTCCTGTGCTCTTCCCAGTGTCCCCAGCTTGACCTGGCTTCCAATGCCCCTGCCCATTTTCCCTGCGAGGACAGCCTAGGAGAAGGTTGGGGTTGGCTGTGGCCGTGATCACGCGTCCTCCACATGCAGGTGCTTTTGAGCCTGGCCAGTGTCTGTGTGTCCCCCTCAAGCTGTGCTCCTTGTATGAGTTACCCTACCTTGACAGAAATTCTTGTTGCTCTCATTGCTCCATCTTTTCAACTTCTCCCCTCACCTCTATTTTACTCTTTGGTGACCAAACATCTATGGCATAGCCTGTTCTAATGAGAAGAAGATGGACAGGTCAGATCAGACCAAGCAGCAGTCTGCATGGGGGTCTTTGCCTGTAATTCAGCAAATGGTGCTGCATATAGAGTGTGAAAAATGGAGTTCACATTTAAAAAAAAAAAAAAAAAAAAGGCAAGAAAGATGCAACCCCATTGTCTTGCTTTTTGAATTATGCTTCATTTGTCAGTTGTATATGCTTTTGCCAGTGATAGGATATCACAGCTATAAAGCTATGTTTCCATTCCTGAGCAACATTGGATGTTCCTGAGGATATACTTGTACAAACATGAAAACTCTTTCCAGATGTTGTTTTTTTGGCCAGCTATACATCCGAAAGCCAGGATATATTTTATAAATTATGGGTGCCTGGACTACCACTTTGGTCTCTGTAGTACCCTGCTGAAACTGTTTGAATAGTTTGCTGTTTTATTTATTCTCTGTTGGACAAGAAAGATGTCATTAAAAGGGAGTGGAGCAGGAGGGTGGTCAAGGCAGAAAATGCCGAAGGACTGAGATGGTTAAACAGAACTTCACAAAACCTCAGAAACATTAGGAATCACAGTAATGGGGATTTCTAAAAATGTGTAACAGTAAAAGCTAAAGAAGTCTCACTGTAATTACTATAAAATTATAGAAAGAGTATATTGCTGATGGTATTGCTCTATCAGTTTAATAACTTAATTAAATCCTAACACAAAGAAAATCCTGAAGTTTCACTAGAAATGAAAATTCCATTGAAGGAAGATTGTCTTGGTTTTTTTCCCCTCTGGAATCACCTGTAAAGGAATTTCCATTTCTGATAATACATCTAGTTATATGATCTTTTCTATTTAACATTCAAAAGAGTCATTTGGCTAAGTACTGTGCAGCCCAGTCTATGTATTCAGCCTTATCACAACAGCTCCTTTTCTGTCAGCTCCTATAGAATAGGGTTTTTCATCATTCTCAAAACTGTAACAAGTATGGAAGCTATAATTTCTTTTTTATCTTGGAATATAATTTGTACAACAGCTGCTAGCTTAATGACAGGGCTATTTAGCTGGTAAAATTACCTATCGGAGAAATAACTTATGTTATCCTTTTGCAATAATTTTAATTCATTTCTAACTAACAGTCATTTTCTTGGTGAATGGAAGGCAGCCAAGGTCATCCCATGTTTCGTTCTGCCCATAAATCATTAGTTTGCAACTGTCTCCTGATTTTTATTGTTACCAACAATGACTAAACTAATGGAAATAAACATTGGATTGTATCCCAGTGGCAGATGAGTTTTAGGGCAGGGCGTTCTGTACAGACAGCACTAATAGAGTGGAGCAAAGTTATTACTCCTGCATTAGACACAAGTAAGCTTCTGGCTAAAATGTTCATTGATCTCTCTGAAACTATGTCAATCATACTGCCTTGCAAGACCATTAAAGGAAAGTACTATAAGATTCACTGTTACGTCTGTCCCTTTTTGAGTCTTACAGGCATGTTGTAAAACATCAGATAGGATGGGTGGCACTTTTTATACAACCAGGCATATAAACTGAGATGTTATGTAGAGCTCTGGGTCATTTTACCTACTTATAAATAATTAGCTAATGCATTTGTGAAGGGAGGAGGTGCACAAGCATGCCCTGAGTTCTTTCTGGTTTGTTTCCTGCCAAAATAGCACTAATGTTGAGAACAGTAAGTCAGTTTAAATTTCCAGACAATTAGCTTTCTCTTCCAGCCTGACAATGTAGCTACTTGTTCTTTTGTGAGATGATCTTTGTCTCCCTTTTTCTTGGTAATAAGTGTTTTTTCACATGAGCCACATGCATCACACCTTTATTTTGCACATCTCATCCCATGTAAATACAAAAGTTGCTCCAGCAGCGGTACATGTATAAAATACAAAGACATCTTAAATTTTAGTATGGCTTTCTTTTGCCTGATGTGAAAAAAACACGTGTGATTTAATCCTTTGTACCCTGCAAAGTTAGGATTTAAGAAGTGTAGCCCAGTGCTTGGGAGATCACACCTGGAGTGCTGCGGCAGTGGGGGCGCCCCAGTATAAGAAGGACTTGGACACACAACAGTGATGGGTAGGGCTGCGGAACATGGTGCAGGAGGAGAAGCTGAGGAAGCTGGGCTTGTTCAGCTGTAAAAAGAGATGAAGAGGGATCTTACTGCTGTCTTCAGCTCCCTCAAAGTGTTGGACTAGGTGACCCTCAGAGTCTGTTTCAGCCTAAATTATGCTGTGATTGTACAAAGTTTTCAAATACATTTTTCCATTGCGAGGTATATTAGGAGCTTATTGATAAAGGAACCCACCAGAAGCTACCAAAGGAGCTGTAATTAAAGACAATGAGTAACATAGGTGTGCTGGTAAGTAGCATGATTCAGTTTGTAATTATCTGAAGTCAGGAGGTAGTTTACCTTAGTCTCTCAACAAGTTATCCTCCACACAACAAAGTTATTTGCCCGCTGGCGCTCTGTGAGATTTCCACGGTTCCTAACACAGAGGTGATACCTATGAGTAAGTAAGTCTTAATTAAAACAAATCAAAGCGAGTATATAAGCTCGCATGCCTTTTTTTGCTTTTCCCTTACGATAAGCTTTTTTTTTTTTTTTTAAAACAGATAAGTTCTTGTAGGCTGAAGTAAAGGTCGTCTACTTCAAAATACGAACCATAACTTTCTCAGTATAGCTCTCTTGTAGTTACCTGTATTCGAGACGCCCAGATCCATTCGGATAGCTGCATCAGCTCCTACTGCAAATGCAAATTTCACATGTTAAGCTTTGGCCCAGAATTTTTACTGAAAAGGAACATTATATTTTACACCCTCTGTGGATTTATCTGGCCTGCCCTGATCTGTGTGACATGCAGTCCGAGCAATCTCATTAGTTCTTTTACATGTTAGAACTGCCCGAGGTCAGCACTCAATGTAATGTCCAATAGATGTAAGCACCTGCAGAGTGATTTGTTCTCTCAGTCTCTCATTGAATTATGCCTGTAAGGAACACACACTTCTCTTAGGCTTAACCTTTGTTTTTAGCGGGTTGCTTTTAGTGGTCAAACCTGCCAGCTTCTCTATAACTTGGGATATTTTTTAATACTTGTGAGCAATTAATTCTGCACTGGTCTCCTGAGCATCTGCATGCCTTACATTAGCCGAACCCCTAGGAAAATCTGTGTTTCCTGATAGACTTTTCTTAGATATCTTAATGACTGTCATACTTTCTTAAATCAATCCTTATGATAAATGGTGATTTGCCATCCCCCAGTTCCTTTTTTGAACATGGCACCGTAGCATAAGAGAGTTTTGTTTTGCGTTTGTAAGCAGTAATATTGAGCTGGGTTTTGACCCTGTCTTGTGCTCTGCCATCTGTGACGGAGCTGTGGTTTGTGTCTGTGTTGTATGAACCACTTTGCATCACTGACAGTGAGTGTGGGAGTGTAACAAACACTGTCATTACAGGGCAATACCCTCCTCTGACAATAAGAAAATGACAGTTGCATACACAATAGTATCTAATTCTGACTTGCCACTCTTTTAATGACTACACAGGCTTCAGGGCAGACTTCAGAGACCCGGACGCTGACCATCTGAGACAGTGGAAGGGAGAGCCTGTGTTACCCAGCTGCAGCTGTGTGGTCTTGTAGGCAATGTTGGTTCTTGCTGTTATCTTTCTGAACATCTCTGTGTGCTGGTATTTACCTTTCACGTGATGTTGAAGTCCCGAGCAGTGTGCTGCTTTCCTATGGATGTAATCCTTGTATCTGCTCTTGCCAGTGGTGTGTTCAGTTCTGGACTTTACCAGTCTAACCCAGCGGTAGACAAACACGTAGATGGTATTTGCAGCAAACAACACGAGAGGGTTCACGTAGCACTTCAGAAGCAGTGGATGAGTGCACTCCACGGGCAGTGGATGAGGGAAGCAGTGCATGAGCCAAGGTACCAGACCTGGCTTCCAGTTTCTTCTGCCACATGACAGTTGTGCCACCTTCATAAGCAGCTGCTTCCTCTACTGCTGCAGACAAAGGCATGCACTTCTGCCCTTTAAGCATAAGATGGCAGCAAAGCTTCTTCTGTTTCTGTGGTACCAGGGTGAGTAGCTGTTCACCTGGGTAACTGGTGGTTGCTTTTTCTGTGGATTCCAGTTTTGCATGTGGTCTGTGTGGTTGGGACTCGACTAAGGCAGTCAGTTTTGCTATCCAAATAGGAAATGAAGAATTCTTTGTAAAAAGTGGAGTTATCCAGTGCAGAGATCCCAGGCAATGGTTGCAGACTGCTACTTGGTCTGGCATGTCAGGCTGAGTGCTTTATAGCTTGTTGGCAGAGCCATTTTAAACAATAAAATTCATGAACTCATCTGTTAAAAGCTGGACGGTGCTCATGCGTGGAAATTTTAAGGGTTAACAGTCATCTATGGATTTAAAATATTTGGAAACTGTTGCTTTATTAATTAGGCAATGGAAGGAGGAGTCAGAAAGTTGGTCTCTTCCCCCATTTTTGTTATAGGTTCACCACAGCAGGAAGGATCACTTGGTTTGCATCCCTTAGCACAGCTGTAAAATGCAGGGATTCTCTTCAAGCTTTTGAAGCTTGAAGATTTAGTTACAAGGTTTAGTCAATCTTCATAAATGCTTAAGGTAGCTAAATGGGGCGTGATGCAGAAATAGAGTTTTTGAGCTCACTTTTAAGTATTTATCTATTTGTGTTATAAAATGCCTGCCATTTTTTTCTCTTCCATGAAAAAAATTATATCTTGTTTCTAGGCCAGAGGTAAGCATTTTAGGAGCACCATTTGTTTTTTGGAGACACAGGAATATCACTGAAGGATGAAATGTGAAATGTAGAAAGACGGTAATGATGCCTAATTCTTACTGCCTTTTCGTTTGAGCTAGGATTAAGCAATAGTTAAAAAAAAAAATAATCTCCAAATGTATTTTTTACCCTTCACTTTGATAGGTGCTTCTCCTTTTATACCAAGGGAGCATTTGAAAGGGTGTTTTTTTCCCCTTAAAGGAGAAATATGAGCTATTTGGCAGTTTTTCTTTCCTTCTAAGATTCAAGAATAAAACCTGAAATTCTCTTTGTTGTAAAATCAAGCTCTCGACAGCTCTTTCAGCGCTGAATGGCACATTGGTACTGCCACCTCTGAAATGGGTGTCTGAAGCCTGGGGAAAGAGTTAGTTGTCCCATTTTGCTACCTCCTAGCTGGTAGGTAACCACACAAAACACCAGCAGGGACCTGCCATGGAGATTTCATTGACGGATCAAGGAGCAGGGCTGTGTTTTGATGTTTGTTGACACGACCTGACTCTTCTGACTGCCACAGCCAGAGGCCCTTTGATAAGAGCAATAGGCATTTCATGCAGCATTTCACACAGCATTTCATCTGGCCTGCATCTGCCAGACCGCTGTCCACTGATTTAAAGAGAGAAAAAGCTGCAAGCTTTGTTAAATCCCTGTAGCAGGTGGTTTGAATGTGACCAGAGAGGTAAAACTGCTCTTTTGCTCTCTAGATTTGAGTTCTCTCAGCAGGCCTTCTGATCACTGTAAGCTCCTTTGCTTATGCTTGGAAAGCAGATAGTCTCCAGATATGGCAAGTTGGAATCCCTTTTTCTTTTCTCTCTCATTTTTACCAGTCCAAAATCTGTGGAAACTCTGTCTCATTTCCCCTCCAGTCACTTATAAAGCTTGGAGGAACTGCTGGTTCTCTGCACCTGGTGTTGGTGCTGTATCTCCTGTGGACCGCAGGGAAGCAAACTAGGTCAGCTGAAGGATTCCAAAATCTGACGGCAAGGTAGATTGGAGTCAGCATCTGAGAGCCAAGAGCCAGAGCCAGCTTCATTTAGCCGACATGCTGTTACACACTGGTTTTCAAGCATCGGGGTGCTAATTCCATCTCTGCTGAAACACAGAGTAACAGGTGCAGTGTGGCTGCTGCAGCTTCATGCTCTCTGATGGCTTTTCTGGCTTTGAACTATGGGAAGCCCAGCAGCACTGCATTTTAAATGCCTTAGCCTGTTACTTGCCTCATTTGCTTTCCCCTCTCAGATTCTTTATAATTAGATATGACTTGGTCAGTGCTGTACTACTGATCTTAAAAAAGAGTCTGAAGAGGGGAAGGACAGTGGGATTTCATAGAACTTATATAAGGTTTTAAATGGTCTCTGCAGCCTCTCTGGAAAAATGATTTTCCTTCTTGCATTACGGAAGACATGTGGCTGTCAGACACAGGAAGAATATGCTGTGTCCATCAATCAAATTGTACCTGGTAACTTCTGTCTTCTTGTCTGTGTCTGTTTTATAGCATCAGTCCTGAGACAAATCCTATTCTGACTGCAGAATGCCATTAACTGCTGTAGCTCATATATTTCAGGAGAGTGGACAGGAAAGTGGCAGACTGCCCCCAGGAGTTTCTGCACACTGGGGAGTACAGACGACATGGGGCTGGAAGAGTACCTCAGTGCTGCTGATAGAACCTTCCTCCACAGAAATCCCCGTTATGAAGTCTGGCAGATTAGGGATGTTTATCAAGAATCTAAATACCTAAATGCTTATCAAGGGTGGTCTTCTGTAAAGGTTTTCTTTCATTTAGCAGTTTCATCTGTAAGAAATTGTCCAAAGGCGTGTCTTCAGGAGGCAGAGATATGCAAGACAGAAGACCAGCAGGAGACGGTCATTATTTTTAGATGATATGAACAATGGTCTAGTTCACATGAGCTGCGGGATAGTATCAGCACCTTGGACTCAAATCCCAGCCTAACCACATTGTGTTTGCTTTCCCCAGACTGTAGTGGTTTAGTGATAAACCAAAAAATAGGTACCAAGCTGTAGAACGTGGATTTCTGACCATGTTCACCTGACATGAGTACGTGTTGTTGTTTTATTCTTCCAGTTTGAGATCAGACAGCTGAGGGCCCACCTTGCTCAGCAAGATTTGGACCTGGCTGCAGAGAGAGAGGCTGCGCTGCAGGTCCCCCACGTACTGAACAAACAGAGCAGCAACAGATACAAGGTGGTGGCAACTGAAGATTCAGACGATGAAGGCACTGAGAACATCACTGAGTTGCAGACTCCACGAGGTGAGTGCTGTCTGTGTGCTGCTACCTGCTAGCACAGCTGTTCCCTTGCATGGAGTGACTGAACCCACAAAATACTTTCACTCTGCTAGTGACTTGATTGCTTTCCCTGGAGACTGCATTTTCCCATTTTTGCAAAGAAGCTGTGTCTGCTCCAAAGTGGCAGGAGCTGTTATATTTATGAACAGGTTCTGACCAGAGCCAATAAAATGACTCGGGATGAAAATGACTATGATGTACCTTCCCAGTGTCCTCATGTTTATATCCCTCAAACACTAAAGCAGCCGCAGCCAAATTGGAATTGGCAAAACAATAATCACTCAGAGGTAAAAGCAGGGCAATCGAGAAGAACATTGAAAAACAGTTTCTGAGTTTGGCTGCTTGCATTTCTGCGGTTTAGAGAGGACCTGAGGCAGTTCTGAATTGATGTCATGTCTCACAGCTTCTGCTTTGTCTGTCTGCACAAAAACCTGGTTTGTAAGTATTCATAGTATTGTATTTTTTCATAAAAGTATCAGGTTAAATTTATTAGGCCAGATTAGCCTCACATGTAACCTATCTTGTCACAATATTTACAGATCTTGGGAGTTAGTTTGGCCAGTTTTTTACCCTTTGTTTTTGGCCATTTTTTGAGTCCATCTTCATCCAGGCAAAGAGTCTCGTGTCTGTTGGGAGGTACTCAGGAGCATGTATGTACATGTATGTGTAAGAGGAATACAGACATAGCTATGTAATTTCAGCCATGTAAATCCATAGAAACCTGCGTGTCACATTTTGTTCTGTGAGCTACGTTATGTTTTGTGAATTAAGGAATACAAGACTGTCTCTCTTCTACTAGTCCCAGCCATCCTGCTCACTGCCCCACATCCCAGCTTGCCTACCAGGGTTGGGCAATTGCCCATGCACCAGTTGTGAAGCTTGCCTTGCCCAGAGACTGTTCTCTCACTCGGTGCCTTAAAACTGCCAGTGCTGGGCAGCCCACCTGTGCTTGGACAGGGCAGCTCTGGTGCCAGAAAAGGAGCATTTGCACACTGTAGGCAGCTCCTGCTCACCTGTCAAAGTTTCACGTGCCTGTGGTGAGCAGCAGTCCTGTGGGTGGTCTGTGAGCTGTCCATTGGGCCAGGTGTGTTGTTCAGGGGAACACTACTGCTTATATCTACCTAGCCCCATGTTATTTTTGTCACTGAAATCTAGAGCAGAAGGCTTTATTTGAAAGGACAGCTCTTTGTCCCGTGATCCCCCAATGCTCACAACGGAGGACAGAATCTGTCATGGTTTCACTAATGGTTGCCGTAATATCCCAGAGAAGACAACATTTTTCACCATGGTGATACGTTAGTCTTCTCTGGACGTCCTAGTTTGGTCATTTTGGTAGATGAGCAGTATGTGAATAGATATGAATTACAGGTTTGCCTGGTATCTTTGCCACACTCCTTAGAATTTAAGGCACAGAAGTATCTTAATCAAAATTTTAAGAGAAAAAGCTCACCAAACTTTTTCAAACTATATTTTTTTCATTTTCTACATAGTAATGAAAGCACGTAGAAGTTGTTTCTGTTTCTTCCTCTTTAATAATAGCCAAGCGCTAACCACAATTCAGCTATTAATTATTCCTGACTCAAAATTGTGTTTAAAAGCAGGCAGTTGAGCAGGCTGCCCCCTGAAATGCATTTCCCCCTTTTCTGTAGGATTTCAGAGGTTTCCCCAGTGGATGTATTATAATTTATGCATGTGTTCCTTGAGGGTTACATTTGGACAACTGTGCACAACCAGAGAGTGTTGTGCTCAATTATAGGAAGGCTTGCTGAAACTACAGTGCTGTGGAGGTTAGTCTAATTTTTTTTTCTGTGCAACGTATTCAGTCCAACTTCCAGGTTAACACAAGTACTCATTATTTGTTTCTCTCTGTAAAATGCTGGCCACACATGCAACAAAGCAGGAGTGATTTCTATGTTCAGTAAGGTTACGTGATGTGAGCAATTAATGCTTTTTACTGGAAAAGTATGTCCAGCAAATAAGAAAAGGTGCATTACTTCACATAACAGATAAGGTGCAGTTATGCTATATTTAAACATTCATACTGAGAATATAGAATTAATTTCTGATTCCCAGAGGTCAACTAAAAACAGAGGAGGAAATATTTTTTGAGCATTGTATCATATACTGCATACAAAGCCTTCGTAGCTATATCATTTTCAGTGTTTTTTCTTCAGAAGTTAAATTTAGGTCATTGAATGTTTTACGGTTGTCCTTTATGTTGAGTGAAGTAGGAGTTGAACAAAAGAAATTTCCCAGAGCCTTAGAGCAAGGCCTTATTCCATCTGTGGTAGTATCCATCGTAGTGGAGCACTGAAAGGGGGCCCAAGTGCAGATTGCATGAGAAACCACAAGCCGAGCGGTAATGTTCAGTGCTGTAGTTCACCACCCAGAGAGCAGTCAACTGAGGCAGTCAACAGTCAGCATGGATTCTGCGTGATTTTTGCATGGGGTACACCTGATGGAAGAGGAGCATGTCCTCAGCTAAAGGGGCCCCTGTTTACATACCATGGGATGGGTTTATCAGGTTGGTGTAGGATCTCCCATCAGACCAGTGAAATGCTCATCAGGCGTGGCTCTGCAGAGCAGAGGCTATCGAGACATTTCCTCTAGGTCATTTCTGCACCTCCTGCTCGTGCTGTAGTTACCCTGGCTGTGCTATCTTCAGGGCTTCCCACACCACTTGTTCTGCGTGGAAGCATAAGCCACCAGTGTTTTCACCCCTGACTTTTTGGGTTAAAGGTGATATATTGCCAGTTACTGCTCTCTCTTATCAGACCGCATTAGGAATTGCTTTGCGTCCACTTTCTTTTAGCTGTGTTTTCCTCCTTAAAGACTCCAGAGTGATGACTGCAGTTAATCATCCTTTGTGCTACATTTGCGAGCTTTGAAAACCACCTGTAATTGCCTATTACAGCGACTAGTTTAAGGACCAGGTTGCTAATATGTTAAAAGAAAAGCAACAATTCAAAGCCACAAGCCAGCAAAACAGGCTCTGGGGGGTCCCTCCTCTTATGCTCTGGCAGAACACGAGCCCTACATACAACACCTGAGGGCAGGGTATGGCATGGAATGCATGTGTTTGTGCCAAAAACTTTGTCAGTCTTCAAAAAATCACCATCTTTGGAGAGCCCTGGGTTCTGCCAAACCAGCAAGCTTTAGTTGGCTAGAGAGCATATGGCAAGAGAAAACGGGATATTCCATCTCAGGCTAATCTCATTTCCCCTGTCTGCATTGAACAATGGAAACATTGAGCGCAGAATGCTTCATCGTGGACGGGTTATGGAATAAAAGAGCATTCAGTCTTCTTGCTCATTTCCCTACCTAGGAGTTTTATGGGACAGTGCATAAGCTGAAGCTCCTCAGGGGCTGTAGCTGTAGCTTGTACTCTGGTATTTATACCAGGTTTTGTGGAACCATTCAGTGCAGCGTTCAATAAAGCAAGCCAAGTAACCCCAGCACCGCGTGGTATGCGCAGCACCTCAGGGAGTTGTGCAGACACACCGTGGCCTGCACCAGGAGAGTGCTGTACCTACTAGCTTGTTTGGAAGCTTTCGGTACATATTGCCACCCAGCTTCTCTTTCTGTGGATCTCTTTCTCTTTGTGAAGTACCCTCATTGCTGGTGTGAGACTGGGAAAGGCAGGAGTTCCAATCTAGTTCTGGCAGCCAGTAACCAGCGGGGTCCCACAGGGCTTGATGCTAAGGCCAGTTTTCACAGTTGTTATACATGATCTAGACACAGGACTTGAATGTGTGCTACGTTTGTGGGTGGGTGATACTAACTTCGGAGCTGTTGACTCCCTTGAGGGTAGAGAGGCCTTGCAGAGAGATCTTGGCAGACTAGAGGGCTGGGCAATTACCAACTGGTATAAAATTTACCAAGAGCAAGCGCTGGATTCTGCACCTGGGATGGGGTAATCCTGGCTGTATGTTCAGACTGGGGAATGAGAGGCTGGGGAGCAGCCCCGCAGAAAGGGATTTGGGGTCTTGGTCAGCAGCAAGATGAGCATGAGCCAGCAGCGTGCCCTGGGAGCCAAAAGGGCCGACCGTGTCTCGTGGTGTATCAGGCACGGCATTGCCAGCTGGTCGAGGGAAGGGATCGTCCTGCTCTGCGCTGCACTCACGTGGCCTCTGTTCTTCTCTAAATGATGATTTTTTTCTTGATGAATTTTTGCCTAGTGCAGTATGAAGCTGGTCATGGCCAGCATGACATCTAACATTTTCTGCTCCTGCACAAATCATTTTTACTATTTAGTATACAAACCTCCAGGCTCCAGGGAATTCCAGGTTCACCACACACCATATAGCCATTAATACTTCCTTCCAAAATTTATTATTCTGTAATCTCTCCCATAATATATGAATTATGGTCTCTAGAGGAAATTCCTCATTTTCTTGCATATATCATTGCAATTCTTGAAGTTCTGCAGTAGTTTAAAATTGATGTGCCAGCCTTATACACATTTGAGCAAGAACTAGATCCCCGACTCTGTTAGTTCCCATTGCAGGAGGGTTATTTTAGCTATTCGGAGCCGAATTTCCATGTTTGCGAGGTTATCGGGAAGTGGTTTTCTTTGTGGAACTGCTGCAATTTATGTTCTTGCTTAGAGCAAAGTAAAGCTTGCTCTCCCCGTAGGTCCTCAACGTTCTGCAAGTGAAGGAAGTGGGATATTGGCAATAGAATATGAAAAAATCTGGAGCTTCAAAGGACTCCCCATCAGATTATTGATAAGCTGTCTGGGAAGGCAAAGTGGGGCACCAGAAAGCATTTTGACAGCTGTTGCTTGCGAGGCAGTCCGAGCTGGTTTAACACTTCCGATTTTCCAGCTCTTAAGCCACTTCCTTTGGTGATCGTCCGTTAGTGATCTGAAGAGAGCCCTGTTACTGCAGAGCAATAGATAAAAAAATAGTTTTTTTTCAAATGTTGAAATGTATCTACTCTGAAGCCTCCACCTGGGAGCGGTTATATGTTATGTGTGCTCCACTTGGCCGTTAAACTCCGTGAATCCTTGCAGGAGACCGGCTTTGGCTTCTCCCATAGGTGCTGGTTTTAGGCTTTTGGGTTCTCTGCACTGATATCTGGACAGAAATAGAGGAATTACACCTTAAGTAATGGTTAAGTAAATGTGTGTGTAGTTAGTGAAGCAAGGCTCTTGAATTTCATACTAAAGGGGTGAGGTAGAAACTCTTTATCACTTCCCAAAGTAGAGACCAGTATAATATTTTGTTTTTGAATCCATTTCCTTAAATTATTCTCATCTTACCCTGGTGTTTACCCTGAAAGTTCCTGTTTCATCAGTATCCATGTTCTTTGTCAAATTATGGTGTTCTAGCTGCAACAAATGAAGCTGTTTTGCAGAGGCAGACCCAGGCTCCTGTGTTTGCTCCAAGCTGCCTGTCACGAGCCAGCTCAGATATGGAGCTGCCAATCCATATTTACAGAGAAAAGAAAAAACGTTGAGAGGTCCCCCAGGCCATCCCACACCCAAAGCCATCAGCCATAGCCACTCACAGATGTCTTACATCTCAGCCCTGTTCAGCTCAGCCCACTGTGCTCTTGCAGCACAATCTGCTAAAGCAAGGGCCAAACCAACCCAGTACCTCGTCAGTTAAGGATGTTGGTTTTCTGGGACAGAAATATCTGCTAACAATGGATCCCGTTCCATGTCTTGGATTTTCCTTGCAGACAGTGACTTCCATCTCAGGTTCTTTCCTTAGAACCAGGCTGAACCTGGTGCTGTTTTCTGTGCAAGCCGACTTTGACAGTTCCTCTCATGGTGGATTATCTCACGTGCTCAGGCATCTATCCAGCTTCTCCAGAGCCCGTGTGAATGGAAGTCATGTGAGCGCTGCAGCTTGCACCAGTGAGGCAATCTGCCTTCATACGGAAGTCTTGTGCAAGGCGCCAGCTGGCTGCTGATATTTCCTATTGGCATAAACTTTCCGTGTTGCTAGAGGGAAAAGAGGAGACACCTTTTGGGGCCAGCAAAGCAGAGCGGAAAAAAATTCCGCTCAGGTCATCTTACGCAAGACCAGAAAGGTGAACTAGGCACAGCACAGCCTGGGGAGCATGCATGTGCCTTCATAAATGGGCGTACAGGTGAGCAGTGAGCTACACTTGGTCTGCCAAGGAGAGGAGTTAACGTCTGGCTGAGAATTTGGTTATATGTTCAGACGACCAAGGTCAGAGCAAGCTGAAATTCCAGTGCATGGCAATTTGCAGGGGAAAACTCCCTGGGAGGGTTACAGCTTCACCGAGGAATTTTCCCCTGTGGACCACCAGTGTGCTCTCAGAAATGCTTGCATTTTTCCTCCTTTATGTCCCTTCTCTCTTCCTTTCTTACTGCACCCCAGTGGTACAGTAAGGCTGTGTCCGTTTCTTGCCAGGTCACATTGTGGTGGTGTTTCTGCCTAGTTCCTGTTGCTGTTCCTACATCTAGAACTGTTCGGGGGTCAATAGGTTGGTCCTATAGCTAATGCCTTGAAAAACTTCCTTGCTCACTGTGTCTTTGTCTTTTTAAGCTCCTTGCTTTCAGTAATGAAGGATATAGTCAGAGATAACGGGAATTGTTTGTAGCCTGTGATACCCCAAAGAGCTGTGACCCCCATATGGCTAAGATAAGTTTGTCCATTGTCAGTTTGCTTTAATGTAATTATTCAGAAACTTAATCTGTTGTTGAAATATTTATCCTGCTGTTGTTATGCCAATGCTCTTTATTGCTTTTTATTCATGAGAAACTACTTGAGGTAAATATATATATATATACACACACAGACACATGCGTGTGTTTGTAGATACTATTTACATATATACATAGAGAGAAATATACACATACATAAAATCACCTAGAGAGCGATGAGGTTAATGGGGCCATCACACAATGACAGGACCTGAAAGCAGGCAGCTGTGCTGGTCGTGCGTGCAAGTGGTCACACACATGGCCAGGCCAAAGGGTAAAGCTTAGAGGTAGACAGCGAGTTAAATATGATGAAAATACATTACCAAAAACTACACATATGCAGGTGTTTTCTGAATGGATCTGAAGGTTCCCTGCCTGAGCAAGAACCGGTATCTCTACAGGCTGGCAAGTTTGGTAGCATTTAGAGCATGAATTATGTATGATAGAAATGAAGTGTATTTTAGTAGCAGATAGCTGAAAAGCCTTGCAATGTACTCCTAATCCAGCGGCATTGCCTTGAGCTACTTTGAGGCCTCTTTGTCAAACGCAGACATTAGCACAAAGCACACCTCTGACTGCAGGCATTTAAAGATCAACAAGGGCCAAAAAAGCTTTTAAGAGCCAATGAAACCAGGAAAACGACCATGTTCCCTTTCAGTGTCAGGTTAGATTGCCTTCTTATGAGTGCAGCTATTTCAGGTACAGAGTGCTTGGTGGTTTGGGTCTTGTTGCATGGAGAATGCGTTCCCCAGAAAACATCTGTTTCCTTCACCTGCAAACCGCAGTGTGCTGTGAAAAGGGAGGGCTGTAGCCGCAGGGCCCCAGGGGAACGAAGGGAATCTGGCTCAAAGGGATGATGAGCACGGTTTTCTGAAACATGGTATCAGAGGCAGCACTTAAAAGCAGAGAATGCTTTTAGAGCACACCACTGCTAATCAGGCAGGTCCAATTCCCAGGCAGGTCCAAGAAAGAAATGTTCCAAAGGAGAAGCCCCGCTTGAGCTGGTTCCTGTCAGCCGCTGGGGCTGGTGGGGGTCTGTGGGCAGTGTCCCAAATCACACCTGGTCTGCGGCCTGGCAACACACAGCTCAGGCGGTGCTCTGGGCATGGAGGACAGAGGAGAGTGTTTCACAGTCTGCCATTTCAACCATTTAATCAGGTGCTGCTTTTTTTTTTTTCAGAGGATGACATGAATAATTACATCAGTCGGTACTACAATGAACCTAGCAGTGGTAAGTTTTGCTTTAAAATGTAAATGTAAACTGAGTTTTTACATCTTATTGTGTGCTGTAAACCCAGCGAGACTGACCAGTGATGTATCTCTGTCCCAGAAATCAAACCCAAACATGCATCTGGGGGTTGTGGTTGACAGCAAGCTGAATATGAACCAGCAGTGTGCCCTGGCAGCCAGGAGGGCCAACCCGATCCTGGGGTGCATCAAGCACGGCATTGCTAGTCGGTCGAGGGAGGTGATTGTCCCACTCTGCTCTGTGCTGGTACAGCCTCACCTCGAGCACTGTGTGCAGCTCTGGGCACCACAGTACAAAAAGGATGTAAAACTGTTGAAGAGCATCCAGAGGAGGGCTATGAAGATAAGCCTGGGGGGGAAGACGTATGAGGAGTGGCTGAGGGCACTGGGCCTGTTCAGCCTGGAAGAGAGGAGGCTGAGGGGAGACCTCATCACAGTCCACAACTTCCTTGTGGGGGGGTTGGAGGGGAAGGAGCCAATCTGGTCTCCATAATCACCAGTGCCAGGACTCATGTGAATGGTGTTAAGCTGAGGCAGGGGAGGTTTAGGCTGGACATCAGGAGGGGGTTCTTCACAGAGAGAGTGGTCGCACACTGGAACAGGCTCCCCAGGGAAGTGGTCACTGCACCGAGCCTGACTGAATTTAAGAAGGGATTGGACTGTGCACTTAGTCACATGGTCTGAACTTTTGGGCAGACCTGTGCGGTGCCAGGAGTTGGACTTGATGATCCTTATGGGTCCCTTCCAACTCGGGCTATTCTGACTCTGCTCTGTTGGGTTTCTCTGTGGCAGTGCTGTGCCAGGAGTGGGCTCCAGCGCTTCAAAGTGTGGGGTTCTGGGTCCCAGCTCCTACAGGTGTGAGGTGGTGGGGCCCGGGGCTTCAAGTGTGCCGCTGTGGGGCCTTGTCTGCTAACGGTGTGCTGGGGCGGGGCTCGTTCCTTGGAGCTGTGCCTTACAGAGGGGCCGTGTAGGCCCCAGGGCGTTTACGACCCAGCTGCGGGCCCTGGGCCGTACCAGGGAGGGTGTGAGCGTGGCCCCCGGCTCCTGGCGGCGCCCGGCTCTGGGCCCGGCTCTGCACCGCTGGGCCCCGCTCAGCGCTGTGTGTGGGCCCCGCCTCGCGCTGCCGTGCGCCTGTGGGCCCGGCCCTGCCGCCTCCAGCGCTGGGGGTGGGCCCGGCCCGGGCTGCGGGGCGGGGACACGGCGCGGCGCTGAACGGGGGCCGGGCCGGCCTTAAAAGGGGAAGGGGAGTAAGGGGGCTCGTAAAAGGGGCACGGCGCTGTAGGGTCTTAAAAGGGCAACGGGAAGGAACGGGGTTCTTAAAAGGGGCGGGGCCGTGGGGAGGGCTTAAAAGGGGCACGAGCACCGGCTTCTTAAAAGGGCACCGATGGCAAAGGGACTCCGGGGATCGCGGCGCGTGAAGTTCTGAAAAGGCGCGCGACCAAAAAGCGCGGCCTTAAAAAGGGAAACGGGGGGGAACGGGGCACGGACAAGGGGCGGGAGCGAGGGGGTGGCCTGAAGGGCACGAGCAGGGGAGGGGCTGAGCGGGGCGCGCACCCTGCCCCTGGGGCGGGCCGCGTGTCCGTGCGCGTTGGCAGCGCCCCCACGTTCGTGCTATTAAATTGCGCGTGGGCCCCGCGCCTCTCACACGGGGTGTGCGCAGCGCGGGCTGCCAGGAGGGGCCCCCACGGTTGTTGCGGGCAGTAGGGTCGGTGCTTCTGGCAGCTCTTAGAAGGGGCACGCGGCTGGGGCATTTCCCAGGGACGTGTAAAAGAAGTGCGCCCAAGTTCGTAAAGCGGGTGCCTCCAGGGGCTCTAAGAACCTTAAAGTTCAGCCAGTTTGTAATTTGTCCTGTGCAGCCCGTGGAGACAAAAATGACTCTGTCTGTCCAGGCCTGTTGTTACACCTCTGGTAACACCACTTACATTTACCCTTCCTGCAGACAGCGCCATTCCCGAGGCAGCCGTCTGCGTCGTTACCACTGCCGCCATTGACGTCCATCACCCCAACATCTCTTCCGACATGTTCACCGTGGAGGTGCCGCTGCGGCTGAACAGCACCGGGACGTCTGCCAGCATCACCTCGGGCAGCGCGTCCCGCTCCACCGTCAGCTCCGGTACCCAGGCGTGCAGTGAGAGCAGCCAGACGCTGGGCTCCTCCCCAGAGTGCAGCGTGACCTGTGAGGATGCTGCAGAGGCTGGCACCAGGCCGCGGGCTGACCACATGTGCACCGAGCAGCAGGTGGCACAAGCCATGGTGCAGGAGCTACTCTCCTCCCTGTCGGAAGAGGTCTGCCTGGCTCAGAGGAGTCTGGACCCCGTCAACCTGAAGCTGCCCAGCCCAGGAGACTCAGTGAGGGCCAGCCCCAGCCTGGGCCACCGGCTCACTATCTACAACCGCAGGAACCAGGACAGCCTTGATGTCTTCCAGCTCAAACCGCTCATCGACTGTCCACAGGGGGCCCCAGTCATTGATGAGAAATACGCAGCACTGGGGCACCCTGAGCCACCGCTGGGCAAGGTCCCAAAGGCATAAGAAGAGCTGCAGGGACATGCTCACTGTGCGGGCATGCTCACAGTGCTGAGGCATCAGGCTGCTGCAGGCAACACCCCGATATTGGAGGCAACCCAGAGCAGCTCCTGGAGTGGCTGCCAGCCCTGCGCCAGGCCAGCGCCTCCCCACTGGTGTCCACAGGACCCAACCACCCCACCCACCTCCATATCTGGGCCAGCCCAGACCTACGGTGTCCTTCGGGCACACACAGTGGACCTCCCAGCCATCTTCAGCCCACATGGACCCACAGTACCTGGTGGGGGGGAGAACAGACTGCAGCCCTGTCCTGCCCTCAGCCTGGTCCCAGCCCCAAGGTACACGGACCGTCCCCTGCTTCAGAGCCACAGGGCAGGACAGAGCCAGTGGCCAGCCTGGGCCCAACCTGGCCTCCTAGCTTGCCATCCTTCCGGCCAGGGGGCTGAACATAGCTGGGAGGGAGTAAGGATGGCAATAAACACTGATAAACACTGGTGCCTCCCTTGTTCCTACCTTCCCTTCAGCTTTTTTCCATCATTCCTTCTTTCCCCTACCTCTCTTTTCTTTGCTTTCTTGTTGTCTCTCTTCAGTACCCACCCCACACCCACCACCTGCTGTCCCAATCCCATCACCTACTACACACAGAAAACAACAAGAAGCACAGCGACAGGCCCTCATTACCCTACAATCCTTTATTTGTTATTATTCCTTCTTACCACCTGTCCCACCAACCCACACTGCCCAGCAAAAACATATGCTGACACCAGCGCTTTCCAGTACTCTTTTTTCTTTCTTTGTCATTTCCTCCCGCAAAACGCAGTGCAGGGGCCAGCGGTGTTGCTCACTTCTTCTTCAGGAGCTCCGTCATCTCGGGCACTGCCTGCAAACACCAGTGCCAGGGTAGCACCTGCTCTCCCCTGTCCCCCCCAAAGTCTCCATGTGAAGCACCCAACCCCCCCCAAAGGGCAGCCCCTGCCCTCCTGTTCCAATGCGTAACACACAACTCCACGGGCTGTGGGTCACCCCAGCTCACAGCACTCCCCGCTTCCCTCCTGCTGAATAGAGCCTCTTAATTATTTAAGAGCGCTACATTTCCATTAGGTGGAAATAATGCATTCGTACAAAATTTATTAAGGAAATTGTCTACACGGTGTTTCTTCAGAACGTGACTTTGTCTCTGGCTTACGAAAAGGCCCGCTCTCGCTGTTGAGCCAGCGGGCATCAGTTCAGGAATGGCATTAAGTGCTGGCAGAGTTTCTGTCCATGCCTCTCCACAGAGCCACTACCAGCCCACGCCAGTCACATACGTGGCCGCGCACACAGGCTCCCACCTGTGAGCCGTAAGGCACTTGGACATGGTCTACTTCACAGCGCAGTTTTCCAGGAGAAAACTGCCAGTTTGTCATGAGCTGCAGTAAGGCAGTGAGCCCAGGCAAAAGGGAGAACTGCTGCAGTGTAAAGACACTGCTAATTCTGCATGATCATACTTTCTGAAGCTTAAAAACACATCTGAAATACCTACATGCAGTTATTTCTCAGAACAGTGTGTGATTCGAGTACCAGAATATGGGCAGGCTGACTGTGAAACCCACGCCCCAAAATTATCCTGGCAAGCGCTGAATTCTGAGACTGAAAATAATGAAGTCATAAAGCCAACTCTTTAACTAAACCCAGAGCAAACACCCTGCCACAAACATCTTTAAAATTTAGTAGATTATATTACCTATTTAAGATACCATTACATATCTGAATGAGTTATCCCACACATTTCCAAGTTTAGCCTTACCTGAAATAAGTCTGCCACCAGTCCATAGTCTGCCACTTGAAAAATTGGAGCTTCTGGGTCCTTGTTAATAGCAACGATGGTCTGCAAACAACAGGAAAGCACCATGTGAATTTATAGTGATTTACATCTAGGGTCAGATTACACAGACAGGTCTCATCTACAAAGCATGGCCTAACTTCTCTCCTAGCCAGCAGACACAGCGGATAACAGATCGAAACACTTAAAATGCTTTTCCTTTCCACCTCAAAAAATACAAACACAAGCAAGCAAACAAAAAACACAAACACCTCTAAAATCCACCATTACGAAAGTCTCCAAAACTGAGCCACGTGTTCATAACAGTGATTAAAAAGTCCTTTCCTTGCTTGTAGCACACATCAGGGCTATCCTTCCTCGTTCAAAGTAAGAACCTTATTTTAGAAAAAAATTACTACAGCGGATTATCTGCACTACTAAAGCCATAATATTACAGAAATAAATCAGGTAGCATTTAAAACACGTATGATCAAATGATGCCAGAGGCCCCTGTACTTACAGTGGGCCACATGATTTACTGTGTTGCACAGTAGAAAAACATACAGTAGACAAATGTGATCTAAATCCCAACACAACGGTCTGTAAAATGCCTTGATTTCAACTCTTTCATACAGGTAAATCATTCCATAATCATCTGTGACAGCTTCCAGCAAAGTAAGTGGGTGTCCACATCCGAATGTACAACAGGATGGGCAGACTCCATAAAGGATGGAAAAAATCAAAACCGCGACAGCTCGTAAAATGAGCCTGACACCAAATGGGTCTAAACCACAGCACTCCGGTAACTGCCTTTCCACCTAAATGCAGCAATATGAACTCTGATTTGAGGCAACAGGAGTCCTCAGGACAGCTCTAACCCAACATTTACTTCATAGGCTTATCTGCCATTCCCAGGTAGCCACGGCTCATGTTTCTCACGTGCTTTACTCCCTCCACTGAATATACTCATCCAACAAAATTAATAGCTCAGTGCCATGTATCTAATGGCAGTAACTCAAAGATGTGAGTTCACAAATCCTGCGCTCTTAAGCCCACGGAAACATTCTTTCTTCACAGCTCTTTTGTATCCTGTGACTCACTATAAAGAAGGACCGCATCCTTTATGCAAGGAAGTACCTCCAGCAGAGCCTTGCTGCTGCCTGCTCGCCAGCTCACAAGCAAAGACTTGCGAGTATTCCAGTAAGGCTTCCCCTGCAATATTTTCCCCTAAAAGGTACTTGTTTTATTTCAGTTACACCATTTGTGAACACTAGCCTCCGCTAACAGCTCTACAGTACAGGAAACAAAACCTAGGTTATGTCAGCCCAGGATATTAACTCAATAAAGACCTTCTCTAACCATGCTCTAAGGCCCTACCATGCTTTCCAAGAGCCCTTCGCAGGAGCATGAGGCCTGAGGGGCTAATGCTGGGGCCTGCCGTCGGTGACACCCTGGGGACTGCTGGATCTGTCCTTAAGGCTGTGGGAACTCTGGCAGGCAGGAAAACGATCCAGCTGAGATGGCAAAGCACACACCTGGGTCATCAGCCCAGCCAAACCAGGCAGGAGGCTATGGGCAGGCAGATGGCTCCAATGCCCCTGCTCTCACCTGGCCCAGGTGAGAAGCACACAGGTACAGCAAATTCCCATAAGTTGCTACTTCAACACAAAGGATACCTTCAGCCACAAAACCAGCTGACTTTCCCTCCGCATGCTCCCCTCTTCAGCCCCACTAGCCCTGGAAGGCTCCTTAAGAAATACTGTGCCACATTCACACACACAAAAAAAAGAAGCACCCGTTGTTTGAAAAACATCTATTGTAAAGCTTTAAGTTTGGCAGCCTAGTCCTTCCTCCGCCTCTGTCTGTTCAAGTACCTCTGTACTGAGATCTGGTTCTCTACCTCATCGCTAAAATCAGACTTTCCATAGTAAGAAGCAAAAGCATCACCTTGTTTGCTACAAAACTTTCAGAAGTTACATCTCTTAGAGCAGATGCTGGCTGGAACTACCTCAGGAGGGAATTGAAAATAAGGGAAGAAAGCAACAAGGATTCACCAGGCCTCCTCAAAAGCTGCATTTTCTACCTTGCTGTAAAAGGACAAATAAATTATACATTTCACTTGGTAGAACGCATCTGACTGCTCTGGAAAACATATCCTTAAGTGTGCAAGTTCACAATGCCAGATAATTCACAGTGCTGATGGAAGGCAGGGGACGCTCCCGAGACAGTTTCCACGGCTGCATAATTCTTTTATGTTTGTATAAATGGGATCTTTTCCATAATTACACCTCTAATGCTTTGCCTAAAAGGAATGCAGAATACACTTCAAACACAAGTAAAACAACTTTAGAATGCACATATTCGTTTACACTAGAAAAATTATCATCTCTGGGTGAAATGAATCTTAAGTATGTCTCTAATATTGACAAATCTTATCTGTACTTCTTTCATATAAAAAACATCTCAAAGTACCAAATACGGCACCGAAAAAGCCAAAAAAAAGCCAAAAAGCTGGAGGTCTTACTGTTACAGCACAGCCAATACTGCTACACAATATCAAAGGAAATTCTGGCACATAAAGTAATAGGTTTCCAGTATGGCTGGTAGTTTTTCTGAGATGAAACAGGAGATAAACGCAAACAGGGTCAAATCAAGACTTAGGCAGCTTTACGTATACCTTTCTCAGTCTGTGCCTGATTTAATCCCACCCACCCATTTTCTCCCTCACCCAAAAGCAAGGCAGGAGACTAAATGCTGTGAAACAAAGACATTTTTTATGCTGCGGCCCATCAGCTCCTACTCCTAGCAGAGTCCAGGGGAGCTAAGGACAACGGGGACGACTGTGATAGTACCGCATCAGGGCTGCTTTAGCCATCTCTCCTTGGTGATGGTCCCTGTTGTCTCCCTGTTGCTGTGCTGCAAGAGACTACAGCAACCCTGTTTCCATTAAGAACAGTGAGAATACACCGCTACAGATACTATTATCCACATTTCTCTATCTCAAGAGTGACCTTCATTACCTCTGCCCATCATTCATCCTCAGCTTCTCATTCTGGTTGTTTTTTCTCCACTGTGTCGACTTAGGCAAAACCAGCTCCACTCCCATTGTAGAAAGCTGAGGCACCAAAAAGGGTGCTATCTCCCAACTCCACATATTTAAATCATATGTTCAAGAAGAACTAAATCCTAAGAAAGTGTGGACCATCCTACCATGCAGGCTGGATTGTGAGGACAAATACCAGTCACATAAACTGATTACAGTCTGTCACTGGTCAAACACAAGACAATTTCAAGGATCCACCTGTAAAGTTTTATAATCTTTTCCTTGGTTGGCGATAGTTTTATAAAAGCCTCTCATCAAATTTTTGGGTGCTGGAAAACGGATTCAAAGCCATTAAAACTTGTGATAAGTTCCCCGAATATAGACAAAAAAAATCATTTCTTAAAATACTTGGCAAGAGACAGGACAACCTACATTGTCTGACATTTGGCATTTAACAGTATGATTCAGCAGGTAATTCTGCTCCTCTTTCCAAACACTGCACTGTGGACTGAACTGGCAATTCCAATTTCAGATGATGTACTTTGGCAACTAATGAGTTAAACCTTTTAAAGTTTTACTGCCATTTTATAATAGGTTTCCATTTGAATGGCTAAATGCAGGAATGTCAGAGACATCTTTTACTTTATGGAATACTAAGTTCATAATTCAAATTACATATTGTTATGCATGAATTAATATGTCATACTCTGAAATAAAGGCAAATGGAACTACTGTATAGAATTCAGGCAAGTGTATGTTGGTTTTTAATAAACAAGTCAACTAGCTTCTTTTACTTAATACTTCAGGCTTAGTGCAATAGTTGCTCTACCGTGTTAGTCGTTCCACCACAGAATCTTTTTCAGCAAGGCTTAGAGGCATGGTATAAAGCAGCAGATAAAACTTCAATCTTACCACGGAATGAATTGGAAAGCTTGTTAAATTACTGATGAAAAACAAAGAAGTCAACTCTTTTCCTTCCTCAAGAATCTCTTCTACCACATCCAACTTTATATACCTTGCTGTCTTTCATCCCAGCCAAGTGTTGGATTGCTCCAGATATTCCCACGGCAATATAAAGTTCCTAGAAGAAAACAAAAATGAGACATTTTTGGTACCCACAACATAGTTTGAGTAAGCTCTCACAAACCTTACTCAAGATCAATTACATACAGTAGTTTTTACATGAGAGTAGTTTTCAATATTAAAGTCAGTTCACGATTTGTTCCCCTTCCCACTTTTGGATGCAATGCAGCTGTAAAAGGAGAATCCCAAAGGAATGTCTGCCAAAGACAGATGAGAAAAACGGGGATCTGCAACAAACATAAGACACTGCTGGGCTACAGGGTAGGGCAATCAGTGCTACCCATAACCCTAGAGATTCCCAAAACAACTATTAAGCAAGATAACCTATAACCACATAAATGCAGTTCCTAAAGAGAAAAAACAAGACTCTTTTCCCTGAGTCCTCCCTCCGTGATTCTCCTAAAATAAGACAATGCACAATGCTGAAATTTGGGTGTTTACACCATTAATAAATTTTTCTACCTGGCAGGACAAAAATACTTCAGACACTGGGGTCTATGAGTGCAACTTCCACTTGTAGTGATAGTTTCTATTACTTACGTACAGAATATCCCAAGTTAGAAAGGACCCATAAGGATCATCAAGTCCAACTCCTGGCAACACCCAGGTCTACCCAAAAGTTTAGACCACGTGCCTAAGTGCACAGTCCAATCGCTTCTTAAATTCAGACAGGCTTGGTGCAGTGACTACGTCCCTGGGGAGCCTGTTCCAGTGTGCAACCACCCCCTCGGTGAAGAACCCCCTCCTGATGTCCAGCCTAAACTTCCCCTGCCTCAGCTTAACACTGTTCCTGCGGGTCCTGTCACTGGTGATTACAGAGAATAGGTCACCTGCCTCTCCACTCCCCCTTGCGAGGAAGCTGTAGACTGCGATGAGGTCTCCCCTCAGCCTCCTCTTTTCCAGGCTGAACAGGCCCAGTGCCCTCAGCCGCTCCTCAAGTCTTCCCTTCTAGGCCCTTCACCATCTTTGTCGCCCTCCTCTGGGCACTCTCCAACAGTACACATGCCCAACACGACATGCCCTAACGCTTTTCTTCCCCCATTCACTATCAACACCTACACCAGATGAGAAAAGAAGTACTTTCCAGGTAGGTACCACCATGCAACTGAATCGTTACACTTCCGGACTGCCAACCCGGCACATCTAAGGAGACTTGCATTCCCAATACAGGAAAAGTAAAGCATTCTATATCGATGGTCTTAATTCATAGCAGAAAAGCAGTTTTCCCCCTTGGGCTAAAAGTTAGCCAGGCTATAACCTACCCAAAACCAAGTATATTTTTAACTCGGTGGCAGCTTTCCCATCACCACCATGTCAAGTAACAGTCAAACCTGCACTGCTCACCTACCTAATTTTACAGAAGAAAAAAATAAAGGAATTATTCTCACTAAATCCATTATAAAAGCAGCAACTGGAACACACAAAAGTAGCTAGGGGATCATCTGTCAAAAACAATTACAAGGTTGTATTTATACAGACTTCAGAAAAATGCAACCTTAAATACTAGCAGAAGTTCTTTTTCAAAAACGCCACAGTTAGTCCCCATTTAAGCACACGCAGATCTACATCAAGAAATTAAAATGATCTCATCCTGTGCAACTGAAGATGCACATTCCAGCTAAGTGGCTTTTAACACAACAGAACAAAGCCCAGCACAGCTGTAGAACAGGGACGGACTACAGAAGAGGCTGGCAAATGAAGGTGTTCAAATGCAGAGAAATTGCAGACTGCATCTTCCATATAGGCCTGATAGTCACCATATCAATTCCAGAAAACAGACAATTGCTTTCTGATGTTTCTACAGCTACAGATTCCACCTATTATGTTGGCTTTTAAATACAAACAGTGAAATCCGAATGACGAATATTCTATACTTTTTAAGAAAAACTATCTCCTGTAACAACTAAATGGAAGGGTAACAGCGCAGGAATGAAGTATTTCGTATTAAATCAGCTTGCTTTGAAATCGAAACACAGAATCTACTCTACATATTTGCACAAAACCACACAGCTGTTGAAGATACCCAAAAATTTCTTAGTCTTAGTTGCTTTTCAGTGTGTAGATTAGCACTGGAGATCAACCCATTTCAACCACAGCTGCAGTGTAATATAATATGTACGTATAAGATCTTGTAGTAAGAATGAAATATTTTAATTATACCATATAAAAGAACAGATGTTACAGAAGACATTATTCTAACATCCTATAGTCTTTAATACAAGCTCTTTTTAAAAACACATTACTGTGATTTGATTTTTTGGAGCAATTCATTAAGTGCCAGTCATCTAGACTACCAGATACTCTTACCGCTCTGTTTAACAACATAAATGTTCAGTCTTTGGAAAGAATCCAGCTAACCAGGAGCCAGAAGCCTTCATATATATTCTACTAAAATATCTGGGAAAGACAAGGATGTTTCATTAAAAGGACATCTGTAAACCACCAGGTTTGTCTAAAAAGCCTTCATCATGCTTTTAAGCTGTGCCCTTCTAGGTTACGGGCTTTTGGCTCTCTAGCCAAAATAACTGGTCCATTCACTAGCTTCTAACACTTCACAGAATCACAGAATTGTAAGGGTTGGAAGAGATCATCGGGTCCAACCCCCCTGCCAAAGCACGTTCCCTAGAGCAGGTTGCCCAGGTAGCCATCCAGACGGGCCTTGAATATCTCCAGAGAAGGAGACTCCACAAGCTCCCTGGGCAGCCTGTCCCAGTGCTCCATCACCCTCACCGTGAAGAGGTTCTTTTGCATGTTAGTGCAGAACTTCCTGTGCTCCATTTTTTGGCCATTGCCCCTTGTCCTGTCCCCACAAACCCCTGAAAAGAGGTTGGCCAAATCCCTCTGTCTCCCACACTTAAGATACTTGTAAACATTGATAAGATCCCCTCTCAGTCTTCTCAAGGCTCAACAGACCCAGGTCTCTCAGCCTTTCCTCATGGGGAAGATGCTCCAGGCCCCATATCATCTTTTGTGGCCCTCTCTGGACTCTTTCCAGGAGATCCCTGTCTCTTTTGTACCAGGGAGCCCAGAACTGGACACAGTACTCCAGGTGAGGCCTGACCAGGGCAGAGTAGAGGGGGAGGATCACCTCCCTTGACCTGCTGGCCAAGCTCCTTTTAATGCAGCCAGGATCCCATTAGCCCTCTTGGCCACCAGGGCACAGTGCTGGCTCATGGTCAACCTATCGTCCACCAGGACCCCCAGGTTCTTCTCCGCAGAGCTCCTCTCCAGCAGGTCGTCCCCCAGCCTGTACTGATACATGTGGTTGTTCCTTCCCAGGTGCAGGACTCTACACTTGCTCGTTAAACATCATTTGGTTACTTCCTGCCCAGCTCTCCAGCCTGTCCAGGTCTCGCTGAATGGCAGCACAGACTTCTGGCATGTCGGCCACTCCTGCCAGCTTTGTATCATCAGGTACTTGCTGAGGGTGGGCACTATTCCCTCAATCAAGGTTATTGATGAAGATGTTGAACCAGCACCGACCCCTAGTGACCACCAGTCACAGGTCTCCAGCCGGACTCTGTGCTGCCGATCACCACCCTCTGAGATCAGCCAGTCAGCCAGTTCTCAGCTCACCTTACTGTCTCTACTTACAGTAGGTCACTTCAGTACTGTTTACACAAAAATAACACAAATGATGGTATGTTTCCTATTAGTAGTCTGATACTGCAAAAGAGATCTGATTGCTTAAATCTTAGTTTAAATCTATTCTACCATTTAAACATGTTCTATTATTATTATTTAGTACGGGGGAAACAAAGGACACACAAGAACTGAATGATAAGGATTCAGGACTGTTCAGTGCTCTCTAAGGAGAGAATTCAACTGCTCATTTTCAGGGCTTGTCTGTGTAGGAGACTCATGCCAAGAACAAACCAGAACAAGTAGAATCTGGATCACACCTCTCAGGTGCCAACAAAGATGGCTTTACACCAACACCTGCTTTTTGGACCCTTGGAAGCTGCTCTAATTACCGCTGTCATGTGGCTGGTCCACAGCCCACAATTAGAGGCATTCATGGCAGAGATCAGTACATGGAGTGGCATTTACCAACTCCCCGCTGCTTGCACACAGTTATCACTGGCCAGTTATCACTGAAGAGCTGCTGCAAGCACTGTGCCACACAAGCACAGCATAACAAAACAGCAAAGAGATTCTGTATCAAGGGGCTCACTGCACTGTCTAAGATGAGATGAAACCCCAAAAGTAATTTAAGTGGAGAAAAAGGAAAATCACAGTTTTGGTGGTATGAGGGCATGGCATCACATCAGAGAGTTGTCTTCCCTCACAATAACTTAACTTAGCACAGGAAATATTTATTATACATATGTCACCACTATGCCACAAATCTTACTTTTTAGGAAGTGGATAGCAGACAGATGACTGAGAAAAGAGCTAATGGTAAGAAAGAGCAGAATGAAGGAAAGAAGCAGCATGGGAAGTTGAACAGACCAAACAGCCTAAGAGGGGATGAAGCAGAGAGCAGGCAGGCACAGTCAGGAAATACTTACATTACAGATGCACTACTGCAGAAAGGGCTTGGTATGTCAGTAACGGGACCATGTGAAGGCAGGAGCATCAGCACGTAACATACCCATTAAGCTTCTCACAAAGGCTACAGCAGCAGACAAAGCCAATTCTGCCAGTAAACCGGCACACAGCAACAGAATTATAATCTGTCCTGCTGCAGAGCATCCTGCAGGACACCAGTGGAAGCCAGGGTCCCAAGTGAGACCTCAAATCTTGTAAGCACAGATTTACATCAGAATGACCCTAAACAGAAATACAACTCCAAGCCTCAAATGTTTCGTATTTAAAGGCAAAATTCCAAATCAAGAATGCAACTTCTCATTTGCTATGTAAATAAAGCATTCATCTAAGGATTGTGGTTTTTTTTTTCCACAGCCTTTTAAAAACATGACCCCAGAATGCCTTGAAGGGAGAGTCACTGTACACTAATCATCTAAATGAAATAATTCTTAGTCATCCTATAAACTCCCATTTCTGATTTAAATGTACCCAACACGTATTGGCATGTACAGAAAGTCCATGAGATTTCACGTACGTGAATTTGCACAACTGGCTCCAGAATCCACAGAGCCACTTACACGCTGTTTGGATAAATGTCAGAGTGCTCTATGTGGATGATAATTACCAACACTCCAATGAAGTTTTTTTCCTGTGCATACTGATTCTTCCAATTATTTATAATTGCTGGCATATAATATTACTTCATTTTTTCTTAGGTGAATATTTTTTTTAATGCCTTAGGCTGTCTTGGGGCAGTTAAAGCTACATTTGAGTAAGATAATAACAAGAACAGTTTTTAGTTGCAACTTACAGTGATTTCAAATGCTGTAGAGCTCTATTGTGCATCTTTCACAGGTGCAACGCAAGATGAGGCAGTTACTTTGCAAGAGTGCTGTCAGCTACTATTTATTTTCATGTCAACTTTTAAATTGCACTGAAAACCCTCAGTGTACATCAGTTCATCCCCCTACCAGTGGCATGCATTTAAACATGCTAGTTTGATCAAGTCCTTTGGCACGTGTCCTCTTTTCAAAGGCAGCTCAGACATTTTATTTTCTTTGCAAGAATGAAAGGACAATGGAATTAGAAAGAAATTGTTTTAATGGGAATTGGAAGGAATCTCTTGTATGAAACAATTACAAACTATGAACCCAATAAAATATGTTCTGGCTTGACGCGAGTTCTTATATATTGCACTGTATATCAAACAATTATCCAGTATGTACTACTCAGCAACGCTGTCAAGTACATTCCATTCAAGAAGTACATGTCACTAAACTGCATCCCAACTACAGTTTCTTTTTCATCGTAAGTACCTTTGATGAGACAAGCTATGTAATTACTCTTAAGCATGGTTAGGGTGTCTGCTGGAGTGTGGGGCCATACAGCAATTTCTTTTTGCTCTCTAGAGAAAAGCACATCAATTGCTTTCAGCTAAATGCACTCACATATGAATATTTTAGTACAATTTAATGTTTCTGCACCAACCCCCAAGGAGCAGAGCATCAATTTGTGAACATAGTTTCCTTGGAGTTAAAAGCTACACTGGATAATGTGGGATGAAAGGGGTTGTCAATCCTTAGCTTTTTAGCAAGTCAGAGAAAGGTAGTCTGTAAAATTCAGTCCCAGCTGCATACAAAGTTTGCCGCTATAAAGCTACTTTTCAACAGTAGCGAATTATCAGAGGAGATATTCCAAAAACAATTTTCCAAGCCTGGTCAGTGTTCCCAGCCTTATTCCCATCTGTGAGCTACCTAACAGCCTCAGCCATTTATACGATGAAAAGTGCACCTGCTGGTCTATTAAAAAAAAACACAAATTTAATGCAGAAATAACATTCTAACAAAGCTGAAGGTGTGACAAATTAAGTGATGTATCATACGTTTGAATACAACAACTTTAGTAATCTCAATACTCTCTTCTATGGGTAAGAAATTCAGAAGTAATGAAGATCTTGTCATCAATAAGTAAGGAGAAGAACATTTTTCAAGTCATGGGTTACACTTCTCATGAACCTAAATAAATAAATTAATTCATTCTATTGTTAAAAATTCTAGATAAGAGTCAAAGACCAAAAAGGAAGATAAATACTGGAATAAAACACACCTTGTTTCCATTTCCCTACACTTCCTCACAGGAGCAAAGGGAAACAAACCCTAACAGATACACTGATTTGAGCAAGTAAACAATATCTAAGAAAGTAACAGAAAGAAAACTGGAAAAAGAATTTGTATCCATGTATCCACTCATGCTTTTTAGAGGAGAAAGAAGAAATCCTGGCTAGGTGAGGTATTTGATTGCTTTGGCACCAAATACAAACAGAAAAATAATGTTGATAATATTAAATTGCCCTTCACCTTTGGAGCTACTCCCAAAGCAAGGTGGCGACTATCAAATGCTAACAAGCCACTCACTGAGCTGAAAAGGACAGCTGAGTAAAGCAACGGAGCAAATATGAGCTCAGAAGAGCTCAGAACATGTCCCATCACCTTGTAAAACAAGTGGAGAAACAAGAGTTCCAAGCTCCTTGAAAGACCATTCTGCAGCTTCAGGTATCTCACTGCTAGGAAATGCTTTCCTGCTATTCAGCTTTCTTTTTCCCCACTTATATTTTCATCTCACTCCAGCATTTTCTACCTGATACAATACACTAACTCGTTCCTGTTTTTCCACAGCATTTGTGTCTTTCAGCCATTTGAACCAGTATTTCACACTTCAGTATCCTAGTTGAAGCTGCACTTCTTTAACATGCCTCTTTTCCCCTCATTAAGTCAATTCCTGCCTGTTGTAAATCTGCCTCCCATTTCCTGCAATCCATAACACCCATGGAGAGCCTCTGGTATGAAACTGAAGCTTAAGCACTGAAGCTAAATGGATCAGCAAGTTTACTCCTGGTGATCACATCAGACCTACACTGATACTGAATTCCCACGTGCCTCCCCCACAGGAGACTTCTCAGCATATGCAGTATCCAAGTGCATCTGCCTTCTGTGCAATCAGATCACATTTCTAGCACAACCACCTAATCTGGTGACATTATTACTACATCGTATATTTCCTAACTTCTGCCTTCCTGAGTTTTCCATCTTAGCTTCTTGTTACCTCTCTGCTGGAACAGTGTGCTGTGCCCAACTTTGGAAGAAACAAGACAACTGCAATGGAACATCTAAAAGAATGAATGGAGTTCTGCCTGGCTGGAGGGACCCTCTGTAAAACATCTTTCTCAGGAAGACAGCCTTGCAACATCGTGAATTACTGGTCTGGCCACCTTCCTCGTTGCCAGCTAGGAAAACCTATAAGGAAAGCTAAAGCCGTTACAGAACTGAACCCTGAAAGAACACTGACTTCTAACTCTGAAGAAATTAAACCAGAAGGATGCATTTCAGGAAGCAGAAGATCCTTCAAAAGGTCAGAGGGTAACAAAACAAACAGCCTGAAATGACACACACTTTCTGGAAAGGGGAGAAGCTGAGAGAGTGAGAATCCCAATGCGACCCCATCTTCAAAAGCTGAATGGAGAACATAACCAGAAGAGGGCACAAAGGAAACCTTGGGAGACCATGGGAAGAATTCTGGTGCCCACACATAGGCACCTAGTGGGACTGTAGACAGCATAGGATTTCCCACCTAAATCCCAGATGCTGCTCCATATTGACAAATCCTCCAGGTCCCCACAGGAACTCCCAGCCCTGTAAATCTATTTCACATACCCTAAATGGCTAAAATGGCATTAGACACCTATTTGTATAGAATCAGTCATCCCCTATGTGCCTCTCCTCACAGATCTGTACTGTGAAGGTCCCAAAAGAAAAAATACCAAAGATCCAGTCAAAAATAAACAAAATGCGTAAGAAGCTCACGGTTTAGAGATCCAAGGCTATTTTGAGAGTGTACACGTACTGCATAGAACTACTTCTCAGCCAGAAAGAAAGGTGAAACTTGTACTCCTTAATTAACTCCATTCTTTCATTACTTAAACCAAACAACCTGGAACTGTTTCCTGGTTGTTTGTTCATGTATTAATACATCAACATTTCAGCAAAGTTACCGTGGCCGTGAGGTTCTCACATGCTGTGATACACTGGTGGAACTGCACTCTTAAAAACTGAAGTTTGTTATGGAATTACTGGAGGTCCAATGACCAAAAATTACTCTTTCTTCACCAATTCCCCAACAAAAGGCACAAGGGAAGAAACAAGCTATCTTTTAGAAGAATACCCAGTGATCAGCTCAGAAACGCTCCCCACACATTCATAGGCAAGAAGCAGCAGCAAAAGCACCTCCCTTCCTCCTAAATTCATAATTAGCTCTTCTCCCTCCATAGTCTTAAAAATGACCCTGTTCCAGAGGCCTAGAAAAGCAATGCATTCCAATCCTCCACTGAGGCTGGGCGAGAGACTATTAATAGCAGAGCAAGAACACACACTAAGATCCTTTTCCAGCGGAAACTAACAGCTGCATAGGATAGCAAGTATGTCTCAAACTCCAACTATTCCTTGTATCCAAGATTCTTATCCTGCTCAAATCCCACCTGCCTAGGAGGGCATACACCTTGTGAACCAGAATTCAAAGCTAACCACAAAGCTAAGGACTCAGCTAATACAACGAACCAATGTACAAAGCTGTTTTGCAATTCTCCAGAGAAAACATCATGAGCTCTCTCTGAACTGGTAATATCAACCAAACCTCATAGGAAGAGGAAGCAGTCACTTTCTAGAGGATAGTTAAAATAGCCACTATAATCTTAATCTGATGAAGAAAGTTCAGTTCTACTTCTTTAAGTGAACTCTGTCTCCTACTGCACAGGACTGTATTCTCTCTAAAGAACCAAAATGATGGTGAACATTAGGAATGTGAAGGTAAGTATGTGCATCTTCAAGTCTTCTCCTCTTTAAACACCGACCCTGCATGCTGAAAAATTAATTCGAGTCAGTAACTCCAAAGGCTTAGTACCAATTCAATTTGTACTTCCATTGCAATTAACATAAAATATTTTCTATCACATTTCTAACCCACCGTGTGCTGTCCTTGCAGGTATTCCCAGGTCCAGAACAAATATCCAAACACGTGTGCTGTCCTTGCAGGTATTCCCAGGTCCAGAACAAATATCCAAACAATTGGAAACAAGAGGGGTGCAGTTTGCAGTACTCCAGATAACACATTGCTTATTAAATATTCGTTAAGAAGGATGAGGGGAGATGAGAGAGTAATGCATCAAACTGTTGACAGAAGGATGTAGCACCATGCAATAGTACCAGTTAGGATCATTTATTGACACAATAGTTAAATATTCATTAGTCAGCCAAGGAGGTTTCTGATGACACTGACATGGTCCTATGATGTGGCTGTATATTCTTACGACTTTCACATGTTGCTATGAACCATCTGTGCTAAGTGTTTAGCACTATTGCTTCATCAAAAACTAGCCTTTTTTTAATGTCAACATAAACAGTTATCTGCCCTTGACTCTGGAAAGAATGCTCATCACTGAGCCTTGAGACACAGAAACAAGAGCTGAGCTGTTTTCAAATTAGCATTTCCCACTTCACTAATGGAAATCTGGGTAGTAAAGAGCTAAGGACAGTCAGTCTCACGCCCTTTCAGAAGATGCAGTTAAATGACATTCCCTTCGCAAAGAGAAAGTATTACACTGGGGACTATGGCTGGCCTGCACTATTTCCAGAAAGATAACAATTACATGTTATGCCAAAACAAAGACATCACCAGAAAGAAGAGTTAATGTTGCATTTGTATTCTGTACTGCTTCACAATTTCCTTGCATAGCAGAGGTTAATATCACTGCTATCAAGGTTTTGGAAGGACACAATATGCAAGCAGACAGACCTTAATTCTTATCAATAGGTTTTGTATCTGTTCTTCAGATCCTGTTTTTTGTAGCAATGGGTTATCACAGTGATTAACAGCTTAAACATTAGCATGCCTAGAAATACTTCCATTTAGCCCTTCTGCAAGGCTATCATCAGGCGGCCTCCTTCTTGATAAGGACTTAAAAAAGCAAACAAAACCAGCCAGCATCCCTGTTCACATTTCAAGATGAAAGAACTCGGAGGCATAGAGTATCCCGTTCAAGAAAACCCAGGAGACAGAACTGGCAACAGACTCCAGGAACCCCAAATTCCCGTCTTTGACACCTCCAAGTAATGCCGTCTCCTGCTGGACGTATTACTGGAAAAATAACGGTCATATATTGACTGGTTTGACACAGTCTCACTAAGACCTTAACAGGTAAAAAGTTGCCCTTTGGTGTCTTCTTCTGCCATACACACTCAGAGGTAACTGCTTCCTGAAGGGCTGCACTTTTGCTCAAAGGGTGCATCTGACAGATTTTCGTGCCCACCCATGTTAGTCACTCGTGTCCTTACTTGTTTCATCTCATGACACTAGTGTACATTCTACCTCAACACTGAGATGAGCTCCATTTGTACCTCCTTATTTTACAAAAGCTCAGCTGTATTTTCTTTGTATATCGCTTTCCCCAAATTTTCCTGGGTCATAAGGAACAATGAAAAGTAGTCTCAAAAGCACCAGCCCATCCCAATCCAAAAAGATACATGAGGGCAGAAATCAGTCCTCCGTGATATTCACATGCATTGCAGAAAAGCAGTACAGCAGGTTTTTTCCCCAGCATTGAGATACTTACTAGAATATGTCCCAGCTGGAATTCCACTATACAGCAGCCAATCTGTAGATCACTTATATCTTAAATTTCTCACACTTTCATCCCATACAAATAATTGGCTTAGGATGTAACACAACAATCCATTTACAGTTTACCAACGCTTAAAAAGAAATCATCATCTAGCCTACCTGCAAAAAGAACACTTCCCAGAGGCCAAGCCATGTGTCAGCATGATTTCAAGTTTACATTAGCAACAACACCTTTCAGCCTATCAATAACAGTTGTTAGAATGCTAAAAAAGATCCAGCACAGACAACTAGAAAAAAATCCAGCATGTATAACCTCTAACAAAACTGTCTGCAGAACACTTCCAATTGACCTGAAGTTGAGATTTATATCACAGCTTGCTGCTACAGTTTTCAAATGCATATTCCAGTGACAGTATCATGCCGCACATAAGTTTTCCTGTTAGGGTTAGGATTAAAACTTAGCTCATTTCTAAGCATTTGCTTTGAATGAACATGTATGCTTGAAGACATCACAGCTCTTTTATGAAAGATATTTCCATACTTACTGGTGCTACTATTTTGCCCGTCTGTCCAACTTGCAGATCATTAGGAACAAAGCCAGCATCAACAGCTGCACGGGAAGCTCCAACTAGTTGAAAGAAAATATTTCCAATGTTTTCTTTTAAAATATTAGCAAGCCAAATTTATATCACCATAAAAGCACATGCATTTTACTGAAGAGTCCCACACACTATGGGCACGTATTAGAAACTTCCCTCTAAAAAGCTCTTATAGTAATCCCTCTCCATACCACTGGCTCAAACTTCCAAATACTAAGTGCTAATGCACTTCTTAAGCAACAGGAAATCCTTTCTCCCAGCACCAAAGGGCCATATATTTAAAACCAAGGATTTCGGTCTGGCATGTTTCCATTATTTTCTCTTGTTGCTTTGTCAAAAGAGGATTTTCCCATAAATGCCTTCTCATAACGTTCCACCAAGTTTGAACAGAACACATGTGCCACCTTATATTCTCATCAAGCTCAGAAGTCAGGCATAATAAAGAAAAATAAACTGAACTTGAAAATACCACATGGTCATTTATCCAGCGAAGCCACCGATTTAAAAACAAAGACATTCATGTAAATTTTTTATTTATTATTACATGTAAAATCTAAAGCTAATGTAGTAAGAATCCTAGCACAAACGGTTCTTCCTCCTCCCCCAACCATTACTTAGAATATTCGGCTGAAACACTGTACACAGTCAGTTTTCTCCTGGTAAAGCAAAAGCATAGCAAGCAGAGAACCACTCAAACCATAAGAACTGGTATTCTGTAAAGAAGCAGTATATAAGAATGTAGGAAGAAAACATCAGCACTTTAAAAGTGCTAAGCCCAGTTTTTTTAATTTATACATTTACAATTTCATTTTCTGTTTGTGAGCTCGTGTTCTGGAGATTTGAGGACAAGGAATAGGATGGTTTACCATTTTGCTTCAGACCCTGGAATTTAAATACACAGTTGAACACCAGGACAAATCAAAACTTTAACCATGACTAAACTGACAGGATTTGATAGAGATACGAAAATAAAAGACTTACGATCTGTACTGTTTTTCATGGGACCTTTTTAAAAATGTAATTACAAGGACTAAAAGGAAGAGGAAAACAAGTTTACCTGCAGCATGCAATTGATCCGCAAGATCATACAGCAATTTGAAATTTTCACCGCTCTTTAAGCCTCTTCCTTAAAAGTTCAGAAAAAAAGATGAAGAAAGAACACAATATGCTTTAAGATTTTTTTATGACATACATACACGGTCTGTATTAGTATCTGCATTTGCAAAGGCAGAAATACATTCTTGTGTAGGCTATTTTTGGATATATTATTAAATGGTGTTTAACATTTTGAGATTTAGCTTTCCTCTTTGAAATAACTGTTATTTTGCATGTATAAACCAACACCACTCTGACTACTTTATTAGTACTATCAAGTTCTTACTCTAAAGTCAGGAAATGGGATTTTTGTGCTCCCTCTGCTGGCTTCAGGCAGAGTTTTAGGTACAAAAGTCTAGTGGGATAACAAAGTATTTTTATATTTTTTAAGCTGTAAGCACAAAAAAATCACAGTCCTTCACTTGATACCTGACCAGCAGAATACAAGCAGAATACAAACAATGATTTGTAAAATGACTGAAAATTGCCTGTAATGATTAGCTGTAATTTTAAAAATTACAGATTTGCATCTAAAAATACTTCATATTTCTATAATTTTAAAGAGACTTGCCACATATGATTACGCTCTTAAAAAAAACTTACTCATGTATGTTAAACTTTCACGTTTTGCCTCTACATGATACACAGATGCTGGATGTCTTCCCACTGTCTCCTATGCCCCATTTCAGAATTACATCATCATCTATTTCAAAGATGTATCAAATTACAATATTTTGCTACAGATACTACTTAATCAAGATGTACCATCACTTCAGTGCACCATAACACATTTCTAATATTGTCTACTTACCACCTGATACAACTACTTTTGCACTGGTAAGCTCTGGTCGATCGCTTTTGGTCAACTTCTGCTCAATCCATTCAGATAGACCAACAGGTGGTGGAGGGGTTACTGTTTTAATCAGATTAAGAAAAACGTCCACAAGAAAAAGCATGAAGCATGTACTTTCAACCTTGAGTTTAAACTTAATGCACAAGTTCATCCTAGAACTAATTCTACCACAAGATTTTAATACAACCCTATCTTATCAGTTGTGTTCACTTACTCTACAGTACAAGAAAACACACTTATATAAACAGTTTCTTTTTTGTACATCAAACTGCACTAAAGTGAAGGTCTGCAGTATGAGTAATGTATTGATATCAATCCAGCATAGTAAGTGTGGTCCTTTTCAAAGACAGGCAAACAAGCCAACCAAGGAGTGCAATGACAATACAATACGCTAATCCTGAGTAGCAAACAGCATCTGTTTCCTAACTTCCACAGAAGTTGGGAAATAAAGGAAGGTTCAGGGGCACTTACTCAGCCTCACAGAAAAACACAAGGAGTGGGAATGCGACATGGGAGACATGCAGCATATTAATAATGATTGCCTCCGCTGGATTTATAGTACTGTCATAAAAAGCCCCAAAATGAAAAGTGACAGTGGTGATCAAACACTGGAACAGGTTGCCCAGAGTGGTTGTGCCCAGGAGACACTGATGACCTGTTGGAGACATTCAACACCCAATTTGACAGAGTCCTGGGCAACCTGCTCCAGCTGACCCTGCTTGAGCAGTGGGGTTGGACTAGATGATCTCAATAGGCCCTTTCCAATCTAAATAATTTTGTTGTAGTCTTGAGACTGCAGATTTCTCTGTGATCATAGCTACAGTGGCTTCATTAAAATAACAATTTAAACTGATTTAGGTAAAGCTAATATAAAACCATAATGGAGTGTTCTCAATCCAATTTAAACTGCTGCTAATTTAGCTCGACACTGTAACGACCCTGTCTCAACCTAAATACGACAGATTAAACCAGAACTGTGAATAGCCAGCCACTGTTACTTGCGCCCAATTCTGCTTTGAAAACTAACCTGGCTATTCAAACAGCTGTAACTTTAAGGAAAAGTTTCAAGATTGGCGTGGCAGAGGTTTAAGCAGTGAGTGAAACAGGCACAGATTTCTGCACAGACAATCTCAATTTCTGGTCAAAGAGAAAGTAGTGTGTGAGATGATAATCTGTATCTTCCCTTACCATGCATCAAAAGAAATGCATGTACCCGTAAGCATAAACCTAAGATTACAAAATCATTATCAGTTTGCTTTGACAAATACTCCTGCAGCGAGCAAAACTACCTCTATCACATAAAATGAAAAAATACCAGAACAAATGCTCACCTTTTTCTACACTGGCACTACCACCACTTGTTGGTGCAGCCTCAAAAGAAGTTCCACGTACAGAAAACACTTTAACCGCTTCATCGCATTGGACGGTGCAAATGACATTTCCTAAAAAGAAACAATCACACTGTTTTTACAGAAGACAGTATCACACACACTAATGTGAAGTTATATCCAAAATAAATGTTTTAGATGATCAAAACTGAAAACCTAGGCACTTAATAAAAAGTAAATTAAAATACTGGATATGTACGTTTATCTCTATGTTTCTTCATTATAACAATTCCCTTGTTTTAAAGGGATGTAATGAATTCAAATAATCCCTTATGTATTTTTTTTATTATTATTATTTATTTTTTTTACATTTCTGAAGGAATAAAGACACTTTGCAAGCATTGTTCTTAAACATAAAAAGGAGCTATAATTCAAAGTTGATCTTTTACCGTTTCATGACTTCATCAGAACAGAAGACAATGAGGTCTGCTCCAAGTACCTGTGGGTTTGTGTTTCTTCTCAATTGTCTTAGCTATATAAGGTATTTATTTCACAGCAAAGGCTACAGGGAAGACTAAACAGAAAAAATGCTGCAACACCAACTATTTAAAAAAAAAAAAGTCATCTTGAAACTGTGAATTAATGGGAAGCAGCTTAAAAATGCAACACAAAAATCACATACTGGTAATATAACTCAAAATAAAATACCACCTTGGTACATGTGGTATGATCTCGTACAGTAAAATTAAAAAACACAAGCTAATGAGCCCATCTCTTAATTAAAACATAGGGTCATACAAGCTTTAGAGAAACAAGACTGAAAAAAGAATTACAAATTATGACAATTTAATACTATAAATAATCAGTTTAGTGTCTTCATAATTAGGAAAAATAACCCTGTGGTATCTTAAATCAGAACTAATGGCAACCATATTAAATAAAGTTGGACAATTGACTTAATGTTTTACATTTTACAAAATTGGGTCAGAAGTACACTGAACAAAGAAATGGAATATATATAAAGAAGAATATAAAATTCTATTCATTTAAGTGAAAGACCTAGTTTCTAACTAAAATCATACAGTACCAAAGGTACTGGTATTACTTGGATTCTCACATATGGAGCACTGCATTCACCCCCACATTTGATTTTCATGAACCTCTGTATTTCAGATTGCAAAGCGAAAATTCCTGATATATACCAAGGCAGGACCCAAAAAAACAGTTAACAGCATTGGGTCCTTCTTTGCACAAGCACCGCGTACCTTTTGTGATCACTTACCTGCATAAATCGTTCTCACAAATGTGTCTGGTGACTTAATCTCAATGATGTCAGAAATAGGGGCAACATCAAGTTTAGCAGCCACTCTGGGAATAAGATTCTAAAAGTTAGAGATGAAGAGTTAGCAAAGTAAATGCCGGAACCTGCAAACTGAACATGAGAAAACGCAAAGGAAATAAGGTTAAATCCCCATGTTAAGTAAAGAAACATTTGCTGGCCTAATTTTAACTTCATACGGTTCTGTCTCTGAGTAAAAAGGCGCATGTGACTCCAAGATTACTGCAGGACTACTCGTGTAGCTTTAGCAGCCAAGTAAAAACCCGGTATTGTAATAACATTATAAATTTTATGAACCTTACAGTAAGTAAACCCTTAATTCAATATCTTAAATTAGGAGGCTTATTTGCTTCAATAGTTTAAGACTATAGATGCAATTTACTCAGAAAATTGACAATTATGGATTGCTGCGTTCTTGTAACAGCACTTCAAAAAGAAAAAAAAAAGCATTTTGGAAGCTATTTATCAAAGACAACAAGAGGAAAAAAACAGTACTCTCCCCCAAAAAACAAAAATGTATTCTTTTAAAATTAATATATATATATATACACCCCTACTCTGAAACTGACTCCAGAAAATTATTTGGCAACTTTGGGAATGGGAAGGAGGATAACAAGAGCAACATAAGGCAATAAGAAACTAAGGACAGCAAGAGCTTTACTTGGTTTTTCTCCCCCTCCTGTCTGGTACAATACAAAGAGCCCAGACATCTTCACTCACATTAAGCAGTATATAACTATGACAATAGTTATTGATTCACTCCTCTAGAAAAGCACTACTCAATGATGGAAGCATACCCATCACTGATATTAACCTTTACTAAGACACTGAAGATCAAAAATAAGTGAAAAATAGAGGAAAAAAATAAGAATAAGCCTTAAGGCATGTAAAGATTTCTCTTAGCAAAATTACAAGTATGTGAATTGATATTGACTGGAATCAAAAGTAGCCAGATAGAAGGCTGATAGCACCATTCATTCCACATTGGCAAGATTTCTAAAATATTCTTTTTCCCTAATGTACCTACACTACAACATTGACCAGATTGTTAGTACTAGGGCTCTCTTAAGTATGTACCTGTTAAAAAGTACTGATTTTATTTTTTTTCCCAGAAAGATCTTCAGTAGAACTTGGATCTGTATTTTGACGTATTTACAGACATTTCCATCTACATCACAGATGCAATTCCTCCCCACAAAAGCATTTGCTCCCAATAGGTCTACACGTCTTCCTATCAACATGGAAATCACACAACAATCTTGATAGCACTAAAAGTGGAACAAGAGTCACCAAAAAATGTTTAATAGGTTTTCATCTCTATTTACTGCATTCTTCCTTAAAATTTTCATAATACTTCTAGATCTCTCAGTGTAACACCAGATAATGGTGTTACACATTTTATACATCCTGCCTTATGCACGCAGGACTAGCTGGCTACTGCTTCTGCACTGCTCCTTTGTCCAAGTCAGCCCATAATAGAACCCTGAAGTGAATCAGTGTTCCTAACTAATGACTCTTAAATGCACAACTTTAACATTTTTTGAAAACTCCAAATTGTCCATGGCTGATCTGAAAGCCCTCTCTCAGGTATTCGATTTACACTCATACCTATAAAAGAGCCTCTGTCTCTTTTCCACAAGAAATTTTTGATACGCTTTGATCTACTTACCTTCCCAAAGGCAGATGCTCCAGCGCAAATATGGGTGTAATTAAATTGCTTCTGAGTTGCCAAAACCAAGGGAGTCAGCTCCTCTGAGAATAAATAGATATTGCTGAAAATTTACAACTATTTTATCTTCAGCGAGAAATATAAATACCACTTCTTTTGTCAATAGATAAAAACAAGTCTCACCTGCTAGAAATCCCTTGTATACATCGTGCTGAGCCACAAGAACTTTTGCAACACCCTGCACCTTGCTGAGTTCTTGCGCTACCTGCGGTTACAAACAAATTATTACTAGTTTGTATTATTACTGCACATGGAGGCTCCAACTGCACTTAGAGCTCCGTGGTGGCCAGCACCATAAACAAATAGCAGGAGACAGTCCCTACTGCAAATTGCTCACAGACCATAGCTTACTTAAAACTGGAACACAAGAGCACATGTATTTCAAAATCGGAACAAACCTTTCAGAATGAGACATGGATCTGACTCACAGCACAGTGCCATACAGGGTAGTGCAAAGGCATTTTTTTGAGTAAGAAAACTAGAAAGCAAATCAAACCTAGAAAAGTTTGTCCTCTGTATTCAGGACTACACAATGATTTCAAGTTTTATTATAACAGCCAATAACAATCTCACTCAAAGATTATTACTCAGTATTCAAAATATAATAGTCAAGAAAACAATCCTACTTTCTTTTACATCAGTCAGTATCTACAACACAAGAATATAATAAAAATAAAACCATACAGCGATGTTATGATCTTTGTCCAAATGTTAGGAGCAATCCTTTGTTTGCAGCTGACTCTGCCTACTGATGCAATGTATATTTTCAACACTGTATTTATGCATTTTTTTCCTTTAAATTTGCAGAAGTGAAGTTTAAATGATAAAAGGGTTATTACAGATCAGAGGCAACATGACTGACAGCGATGTCTGGAGGCCACATGCATTGTCCTAGAACTAACATAGTTTACTGAGTTGGCCGAGAATCAGTTTTACCCTTACAAATTACCAAGAAGAAACAAACATATTCCATAATAGCTGCTACAGAATAGTCTTTTGTCCTACTAATACAGATTCTTACAAAGCAGCTTAAAAAGAGAAAAAAAAAAACAAACACTTCATTTTCTGTGAAGAACTTTTCCCCAGCATGACATACATTGCCAAACAGACACCATACAGTTACCATTAAAAAACAAATAAATGAAACATTCCCAATCATTGTTCTATTATACAAGTGCCAAAGAATAAGGAAATCCAAAGGCAGGAGTATAAGATGGATTTTTTTTTGTTTTCTTTCTTGATCTAGATAAGTATTTGCTTTCAGTCTCAACGCTGAACACCTGGGTCTTAGTTGCAAATTAGTCTTCAACAACCAGAGAGGTTTCCCCAGCCACTTGTGAATTAGGTGCTATGAATGAATGGGCCTCCTGCACGGGACTGTATGTGCCACTTTCAGAATAACAAGTCATAAGCAACAACCTAGCATAAAAAATACTAAGCATAATTATTGTTACTTTTCCTGTTATGCTACTAGTAGCTGACTAGTAATAGCAAGACACTCAGAAGCTCCACCCGTCGCCGTGCTTTTTCATTTTTGCTGATGTCTGTTTGCACAGAACAAGTTTTTTTTTTCCAAATCCTCAGCACCACAGTATTTATTTTTCAAACATTACAGTGAAATGTTGTTTTAAAAGTTAATTGCCATTTAGTCTTGTAAAAACTTGCTTTCTTAACTTGTAACAGCTTATACTGATACTCTCCCTTGTGAAATCAAAACTATCCCCGCATTTCCACTTCAGAAGAGAAACAGCTCAAGAGCAGGACGTTTCCTGCAGATTAGCAATTCATGGCACAGCTCCGCTTCACTAGAGATTATATTTCAAGCCAGCCAATGTGCTACTATGCATCATTTCACTGCATTCATTACTTCATTCACATGAAAATAGCATTTCCTACCTTGTCACAGCTGGTACCAGCTACCAAACAAGAAACTTCACCTCCAAGACGTTTTGCCGCAGTGATGGCATTTAGTGTAACGGGTGTTAGAGTCTCATTGTTGTGTTCTGCTATGACCAACGTACTCTGAAACCGCTGGAGCAGTGATGTCTTTAAAGAGAGGAGAGAGATGAGTTTGACACTTAGCATTTAAGTAAAAAACCTTCCTTAAGAGAATCCAACAATTCACAGAAAATTATGAATTGTACAAACTGTATACCGGTGCTGTCAATCAAAACAGACTAAATCTAGATAATATTTATTAAGTAAGCAAAATACTTAGTATTTAATTTTAAAAAAGTATAAACTTGCTTGACTTCAGCATACCAATTTTAAGCAACTAAAACCTTCACAGGAAAATACTGAACAATATTAAGAAGAAAGTTTTAATAAATCACATTTAAAATAAGTTGATCAACCGAACTAAGCACCTTAAAGAGTGAATTTAATTTAACATGAAGGTAATATTAAGATTTCAGGTGTTTGTGGACTGAAACGCACACGGAGATTTGACAAGCAAGCCTAAGACCCCAGGAAACCAGGGGCAGGAATTAAGTAGTTACTTCTTTTTTATTATTATTATTATTTATTTATTTTCCCGTGTGTTTTAGCCAAAATCTTGCTACAGAACTCATTTTTTTTAAATTAGTTATCTGTAACAGCAAAACTGTACATAGTAGCAGGATGACAGGTAAGTAGCCCAGGCTCCCAGTCTGAAAACACACGAATAAAGCCTGTTAAACAGCATCAGGTTTGACTGGTAGATAATCTATTTTCCTTGAAAACATTTGACACTTTTGTCCACTCAGTCTACACCATCACGATGTAATGGTGCTCAAATAAGCATTTTCATCAATTCACCATCCACACTGACTTCAGCTTCTAAGGCAAGAGAAGAAGAAGAAAATAAACAAACAAAAAAAATCAAACCACAACATTCTGAGCTCTGAAATTTCCCTCGCTAATTTTCAGGTTAACCTGGAAAACAGGTTATTCCTCCAACACTAATACTAGGGTTTAGAAAGGGCTAGGGGTAGGGAGGGGAAAATTAATCTTCAAGTTTCTGCTTTTCATACATGAAGCCTAAATGAAAACTCCAGTTATGATCACCGTAACACAGAAAGCAAACTACATTTATTAATGCGACAAGGCACAAATACTAACAAAATGCTAAAGAATACACAGCCAAATACTACTTTAAACATACATTCTGAGCCCATCTCCACTCATGCCAAATAGGTAACCCCTCATTTAAGCTAGGAAAACAGCTCACAAAAATCTGAGAGGCTGAAATCTGGCTATGGGGCTCAAACATACAAATCCTACCACCATGTTAAGCTTCGCAGAGAAAGTGCACCCGAGGACTGCTCTGAAAATAATCACAGTATAAATATGTAAACACAAAGATAAGTTTCTGCAGAATCAGGACCATCATTTGTCATTTTGATTAAAATGATAAGGAATTATTGTAAAAGTACTGTTTTTCATATTTTAATGCATAAGCTACTTGTTATGATTAAAGATTCTAAGAACGTTTGAAGCCAATTGCCAGTAACAAAATATTTATTGCCAATATAGATCACACAGCATATTTTTGATTATGTTTCATACATCATTTGCAATAAAAGTTATGAGATTTTAGTCACCGTTTGAAGAATAAATCCATGCTTTTGTGGCAAATAGCCCACTTCTTAAATGATTTATAGTTGTGTCACAGGGTAAAGCGGACTGTGCTCCTGAAAGATTGTGAAGTTTTCAAATTTCCAAAGGGAGCCCCAGACTCTTTAAAGATTTCTTTAATAAGTGCCTGGCTTGGCTCGAAGCAGCATGCATTTTAAACACACATTTAGTTCTGACTATATTATGAACTTTTCCCTACATAAGCACTGCACCACCAGAAGTGCTCTGTATCACTGTCATCCAATTCTAAAATAAACTGAGAAATAATTCCTTTTTTAGCCAAAAAGAAGAAGAGTAATGGCTGTTGCTTGAACACACTGGATATTACAGCATTAACTAAATATTATTTCTAAACCGATAATGCCCCATTTTATATTTGTGGGAACCGTACACCAGAAGGCCACTTGACAGAATCACAGAATCATTTCAGTTGGAAAAGACCTCTAGGATCATCGGGTCCAACCGTTAAAATGCCTACATACATGGCATCTCTGAACACAAAGGTACGACCGAATTTAAAACAAGTTAAAATTCCCATTCGAGATCTTGGGTAAAAATCCTGGATGACCAAATGAGATTCCGATGTGAGTCAGAATTTTAATATACTAACACAGGTAACACCACTTGTAAAATCAACTAAAACCAAACCAGAGTTAGCCATAAAAAACAGGTTAATTTATCCAGTCACAGATGATCCTGAAAACTGAGAATGTGCAATGAAGTGGTCAGTGAAGAAGACTGGTGGTTATTTTGATCAATTAACTTCTCCAGCTGCATGTGAGCAGGAACCCCTAACTATGTCACTGACAATTTCTCCACCAGTAACAAGGCAGCATGTCTAGTTTCAAGCCCAGATAAAATAGGAAGGCTAAATGTAAACCTAACCAGCTGACAGCAAAAGCACACTTAATAACACATACAGAACAACAGAGCTACTGAAAACAATGCCTTGAGAGGGAACAGCACTCAGCACATGTGCCATGGAAGGCTCCTGTTGAAAACCAAGTTCTAGAAAAACAGGCTAGTCAAGAAAACCCATCACAATTAAACATCTTGGGCAATCAAGTGTCTTCTCACATGCACACCAATATACCACAAACGCATCCAACAGTGACCAGCAGGACTGGAAAGTATTTCACCTAGCTTTACACATTGATCAAAGCTAAGCTAGGTACCCCGGCTCCCTCTACAGGAGGAACATCTCCATTTTCTTTCTGGAGGAGCCTCACGGAGCCACACGGTGACTCGGTCTACAGTAAAATACACATCTGTGAAGAAGTGTCTGGAGCTTTCACCTCCCTCCTTTCTTCACTCACTGGTGACTAGACCTGGCCTCTGGCTTCCAGATTAACCTAGATGCAGCATGCGCCACTTCAGTCACTCACAGAGCACCAGAGGCCTCGCTGACTCTATCTGCTCAAATTACCTCCAAGCATCTCTTTGCTCCCCACCTGAGAAACCCAGCAATGCATTCCAAGCAGAACGTGAAAACCTTAAATGTAACCTCAGGAATTCTGTGCTTCGTGCAAAGAAGCTGAGAACACTCACTGTTACTGCCCCAGACAAACCTTTGAAAGCTGGACACACCCAGGACAGGGGCAGAGAAACCCATGGAGAAGGCCAACAACATGCCATACATCCCAAATCCTCCTTCAGTCTGCACAGGTGGCCTGCTCCTCACAGCAACACCAACACCAACCAAGTGCAAGCCGGTCGCCAGCACATGGAGGGGTCACCTGTACAACGCACTAGTAGGTCCAGCGCTTCTTAAATGTGGATTTGCTGCTTATACACTACAAAGCACATGTACTAACAGCTAGGAAATCAGAGACAAGAGTGTCATAAATCTTTCATTGCTGCTTGGTACAACTGGTGATGAAAAAGGTGCTAACTGCCTCTACAGTCAATAGTTGACAGCAAACAGCCTGCAGCCAATCCCTAGTCATGATTTTCTTCGCTATAAAAACAAACCAGCCAGGAAACAAAGTTCTAAAGCAGCTTAACAGAAATTAAGTATCAGACCCATTGGCACTGGACAAAATTCCCAAGAACAGCCTCCAGGGACAAGCATTCAGGGTACAAATCCTAATAAAGACAATGGCTGCATCCCTATACAAAAATAAATAAATAAATAATGCCTAATTGACAGTCTCACAGCTGCAAAGCTTGGTGGGGAAAAAAAAAAAGTAAAAAACTATTTGGAAAGCTCAAGGAGAGGAGGGAGCTCTAGCAATGAAGTTTATACTTCTTGAACATCTGTAGAGATCTGACCACAGAACTGGTCTGAGACACTTAACTCCAGGAAAGGCTTTGCTAAAGGTACTAGACTTGAAAGGGAGGAACTACAACTGCAAGAGGAAAAAAAAAAAAAAAAAGCTTAAAGATTTATTTAGGAATTATGATAAATTACGAAGGACTTGAAACAGCAGTTGAAAGATGTAATACGGAGGTTCTTCCACATGTATCTCACGTGAACTGTTAGTAAGCGACAGAGCTGTTTTTAAACACAGACAACACTACTGGCAGTACACTCAGGGTACATGAATACACTGAAAAAAAGGCACCAGTCTGAGCCAGCCAACGGCAACTGAGGGCTACATACAAAGCATTTCCTGAGGCTACAAATAGAACCCTGTGCATTCTGAGTAAGGTCCAAATTCACTGGTATGTTTCAGGCTATTAAATCCATTTATTTTAGTTATCTCAGGCTAAAAAAAATAAATAAAAACCAACATATGCATCATGGTGTGTATATATATATATGAAATACAATACACTGATTTAAAAAATATCAGGAAATTGGGAGCCCTGAAGAAATCAAGAGAAACTGAAAGACTCATTAGCTGTGAAAACTGGGTCGTCCCTCAGCACACTGTAAAGACAAGTTATGACTACCTGCTCCATATCACATAAATATTATGCAAGTGGCATTATCTTTATTCAAAAGCTATTATATGGTAAAATACTACACTACAGAAGAAGAAAGAAAACCTTTTAGTTAAGCCCATCTCCACCTGAAGATCCCCAATAGCTTCACAAGAAGAAGCCTCTTATTTCATTTAATGAGAAGCCAACTCTAAAGCATCTCTTTTCAATAAAAAACACATCACAGAAACAAGATCAAATATTATTCTATCTGGATCTTTAAAACAAAATCAGAACCCTGAAATATTAGACAAAGCAAAGCAGTGCTCTTAAATGGAGAGCCACAACATCCTTCACTCTTTGGCTCTATTGTTTTCTTTTTTTGAAGAAGCAGCATAGAAGTGAGGAAGGCCAAGAGATTCATTTATGTCTTTAAATAGCCAGGACGAACACTGTTTGCCCTTCAAGAATACCCGAAGGATACACTAACTTCAGCACAGGCTGAATGACAACTGGACACAAATTTCAAGGCACTGGTATGATATCTACCCACAGTGAACTTGGCCTTGCACTGCTGTGCAATGTCATGGGGCGGGGGGGGGGGAGGGGGTAGAGAAAGGCAAGAACTCAGGCACATGCTTATCTAGTTAAAAAATAAAAAAAAAAAAAAATAAGGGAATATGCAATCAGTTATTTCATAGAAGTATGAATGTTTGACCTCAGAACAATCCTGATGACCACAAGCTGATACCAATGACAAGCAATCATATTGATGCTACTTCTGACATATGTCTAGCTCACTGTTAGAGCATTCCAATGACTCCTAGGCAACCTATTCCAAAAAGTGACTAACCTTTCAAAAAGATTTCTTAACGCCTGCCTTCATTCTTCCATAATCATCTTCAACCGCTTTCTTGTAGTTTAACTGTACTGTTATTATTTTACTGTCTGTGGACTGGTGAAATGGCTTATTCCCACTGCTGCACCACTTCTTTTTGTACTTGCACTCGTACCCTTCAGTCCTTGTTTCTTTTAGTTATGCAACTCCAACCTTTCCTCGACGTTTGTACTTTACAGACCTCTCAAACTCTGTTTCTCTGCAGACACTTCAGAACTGCACAACCCAAAACCCCATGGAGTGTTTCAAGTCTTAGTGCTGAACAGAGAACTGCTTCAGGTCTCCCATTGGCTACTTTGTACCCTGCACATGGAAGATGGACACAATGTTTGACTGCTTTTATAAATGTATAACTTCAGAGGCATAAGGCTGAAACAAGGAGTTGATTTCATTTCCAGGTTGTGAAACTGAATCACGTGGCTAACCTGGGTAAATTATTATTTACACAGCCAGAGCATATGTTCTAGGAGCTCTTAAGGTCATAAAGACCTTTGCTCTGGAAACCCTACAGTCTAACAATTACTCAGAGACATCTGTGATTACAACAGCTACAATTTTAGATCCATTAAATCATGTATGTTCCAGTGTACCTTTGCTCTTTAAACCACTCTTAGTACCTCACAGCGATTAACAAATATTTTTATTATTTTAGAGCTCTCCAGGACTGCAGTACCTGTAAAAGCACTCAAGATCTCAACTGGAAAGTTGGGAGATTTAAAGCTCTTTTACTCTGGCTATCTGTGCACAGTTCAAGTGCACGTCCCGGGATGTTCGGGGAGACTTCATCAATCATCTGCTGCAACTAACCTTGAGTTCACCTAGCTGTTAAATTTGGCAACGTGGGCGCAATGGCAGAGCAAGCGGCCTCCCAAGGCCATCGAGTTGAGCAACGCGAGGGTCCCCACGGCCAGCAACGGGCTGCGTTTGTCTTCAGCTCCGGCCCGCAGCTCACTCCGGTTCCGCACGGCACCGAGCTGCCGGCGAGCGAGCCCCGACAGCCTCTCCCCGGGCCGCAGGCAGCCCCCGCCCGCTGCCGGCTTCGGGACGAGCTCCCGGGGCCGGGGCCGGGGCCGTGCCCGGCTGCTCCCCGCTGGCTGCCCGGGGGCGCCCCCGCAGCGCCAGGCGCCGGCCCCGAGGGCTCGGCGGGCGGCTGCGAACGGCCCCGCGCCCCTCCGGCGGCAGCTTCGGTCCGGGGCAGGGGCGGGCTGGAGGCGAAGCGGAGCCCGGGGGGAGCGCGGCCCCGGCGGCGCCCGCCGCTCACCGCCCGGCCGCCCCCTCCACCTCACCTCACCTCACGGCCGCCCCCGCCAGGCCGGGAGGGGCGGGGGGGAGCCCGCGCCCCCCGCCCGCACTCACCGCCCGCCGCGCGCCCCGCGCCGCGACCGCCCGCAACATGGCTCCGCCGCCGCCGCCCCGCGCCGCTCTCGCGAGAGCCGCCCCGCCGCCGCCACCGCCTCATTGGGCGCCGCGCCGGGCCAATGGGCGCGCTCCGCTGCCCGCTCCTTGCCTCTCGCCGCCGACGGCCGGCCGCGGGCAGCGCGCGGCGGGCGGTTGGGGAGGGCGGGAAGCGCGTGAGGGGCCGCTGGCGGAGGGCGGGAAGCGCGCGGCGGGGCGGGGCCGCACGTGCCGCAGCCCCCTCAGCCCGCTCCTGCGAGGGGCTGCGCGAAGCCCGGTGGAGTCAGGGAGCCATCCAATTATTTAGGCCAGAGGGGCTCGAAGATCAGCGAGGCGTTGCCAAGGCCACCGCTAAACCGTGTGCCTAAGCACCGCGCCTGCAGCCGGGCCCGAGCGCCGCTTCTTCCTTCCCGTCCTGAAGGGGGTTGGGGGAAAGAAAACAGGCGGTTACGGCCCTTGGCCCGTTCTTCCAAGAATCAGCGTGGGCCTGCAGCACATCAGTGATTCGTTCTGCGTTTCTGAGGCACCCGCAGGAAAGCAAGAGGCGAGCTGACCAAAAGGGCTCCTCAGCCTTGCCACAGCCCTGGCACCGGACCACCTCTAAAATGCATCCAGCCACACGGCTTTCACCTCAGATGCCAAGAAGTATTTCAGCTTTACAGCAAAACGTAGCCAGGTCCAGCAGTACAAGCGTCAGAGCGGACACTACTTGGTCTCAAACGCCTTGGGCACACTCCAGCTCCCCGGCCCCAGAACAACAGCAAAACAAGGATGCAAAACAAAAACATCCTCAGCATCCCTAGCTCAGCCATGATTTCTTTTTAATTAACTTGTTTTACTCATTAAAAGCATGACACACAATTTCATAATCCTATTGTCAGCTCCAAAAAGGAGCTTCCAACGTGCAGACAGCACATCTCATGGGGATGAACTCTTTAACAAACAAAAACAATGCATGTACACCTAAAAACACCAGAGCAAAGATAAACAAACTGATTACATTTGAGTTTGGGGGTTTTGGTCTGTTTGTGAGCACCTCAGACCAAAACAGAAGTGAGCCACTCCATCAAAGTTGACCCAATTGCATCCTAGCTCGGAATAAGTTGTTCCTTCCCCCAGATATCTGCTGTAATAGCACACAGGTATTTGGACGAGCAGGGTGATGTTGCCACCCGCCAGGTCAGACTTCATAGCGTAGTGTCACCCATCCAGAGAAGTGACAGGCTGTTTATTTTCTGTTTATGACTTTGATTTTAAACCTCAGCAACACTTAAGATGCACATAATCTTTATTGAAACTGGCTTGATGCGGATTACACCCTGAAGCACAAAGGAAGTCTATCACGTATGGCCAGTGTTTTAGGAGCTTATAACTGTAATCAGGTAGGGATTATATCAGCATGATCCATATTAGCTGCACGGTGGCAAAAGGCTTTTTTCTACTTGACCTTCCCACCTAAGGCATGACAATAAAAACAGTAAAACACGCAACAAGCAGGTGCTGCTGAAGGTGGAGTCACTGTCTAATGCATGCAGAGGATCTTACTCTGCATTTGAAGGAAAAAATGAGTCCTTAATTAGTGGAAGCAGATCCATTTATGGTGCATTGTTATCCAGGATTATTTCATTAGGATCTGCTGACCCAATTTCTGCATTTGAAGGGGAATTACATTTTTTCACACTACAAATCAATAACGCTGATTGCTCAAAATTATATAAAAAAAAAAGGGTTTCAAATGAAAGCAGGTGCCTGCACTGGCATCTCTAACAAAGGCCACAGAAGAAAATGAAATGAGCCATTACAAATATGTCATTATGTCTGCATCAGAATCGGATTTCGGTTCCCTTAAAATACATAATTCCTAATTAAAACATATGGAATCCAGCTAATACAGTCTCATGACTATGGGATTTAGAGAAGGAGAGGAATTTATTTATTTTTTTTTATTACTGCTATGATGGCCCCTCTGGCAGGGTTCATCCTCAGCTTACTCCTCCCACCATCTCTGGGCATAGCTGACTCTGGTAAATTAGAAGAGCTTCATTTGGGAAGCTTCCCCAGCACGCGAAAGGATTCGCCTCCTAATCTGTCAAAATCCAATAAGGTTAAAGCAACTGCAGCCTGCTTAGGGCGCAGCGGGGCTCTCCAAGCCATGCAAGCGGGACCCATGGCCCAGTACCAGACAAGCAGCCGCAGGGAGAAATGGGGTGAAAACCCACCTGGGAAGGGGCAGTGGGAGAGGTCTCTGCTGCTGAAATATTCCATGCCCGCACTCTGTAAATCCACTCAACCAAAGCAGTTCAGCAGCCCAGGACACTGCCTGACCCCCTGCACTCATCCCTTCCCCACAGACAGGGAATGGAGGCACCTCCCCAGGGCCCTGCTCTCTGATCCCCATCCATCCTGCCCCTGAAACGCATCCCAACAGCTTTCAGTTCCTTTACATTGAAAGCCCCAGCACAGGTGTGCTTAATGCTCTGCCCAGATCACCTTACAGCCTCCCACCTGCACGCCTCCAGTCAGCATTTGGTCTTTCACAAGGCCTCTAGAGGGCTCACCAACAGGGACAATGTCACCAGCCCCATTTCCAAAGCTGGGGATGGAGGCAAGCACTCCCCCAGCGCCACCCCACAACAGCCATCAAATCAAACTAAACCTACAAATCCCATTTGCAGGAAACATCAGGCAGCTGCGTTCCCTTCCTCATCACCTCCTCTCCCATGCTAACCATTTCCAGGTGCTGACCAGGTAATGAGGGAGCGACACCGTGTTGTGTTTCCTGCAAGTTGTCACTGTTCCCAGAGAACATGGTCACCAACAGAGCTCAAGCTGCCCCTCCTGCTGAGGACAGGCACAGAGGGGAGCCGCAGCCTCTCCCAAAGCATGGGCTGTGGTTCCTGGGCAGGCAGCTCCTGCTGCCCAAGAGAGCAGTGCCCGGTTTCTACCGGGTTGAGGGGCAGGCATCCCAGGTTACACTCCGCTCCCTTCCTATGCCGGTGCCTGTCACGGCCGCCTGGTGACCTGCATCCCTCCTCTGGCGCGCGCCTCGCCTCCTCGCTAATGGGAGATGCGTGTAAAATTCACAGCCAGGTTGTGTCAGCATTATTTTTTAAACAGGGAGCTGCTTTTTCTGCCTGTTACGCTGCTGGGGAGGAACCTGGAGGTTGCAGTGCTGCCACCAGCCCACTCAGCAGCAGGGACGCCCAGGGGAATGGCCCTCCCTGTGCCTGCAGGAACAGAAAAGGGAAAGTTGCTTTTCCTTTAGTTTCCTTCAGTTTCAGCTCAGTAAATAATACCTTGAGGGCCTGTTTTCAGCATTTGGGACCCGTTTGATTTTTGACGTTTTTCTCCACTGAGAGAGGAGCACCTTCTGGTGAAGCTGCCTGCTGCTTTTTCCACCTGGCGGCAAGGCGAATGTGCCTCCTGCTCCCCCGTCCCCAAGCCTAAAGTGCCACAGCAGACCCACTGCCCTGCAGACACAATACACCCACTGTCCCTTTTACCCAGCAGACAATGGCACAACAAGATTCCCACAAACATAGATGCAGTTTGCATTTCAGTGAAAGTTGCGAGAAGCCGGACGCTTCACAGGGAGCCGGGCAGCCTCTCCCATGCTGGCAGCCTACATCAAGACCAGATGCATCTCTCCGAGACATGACTGAGGTCAACCAGAAAGTAATGGGATCGGAGCAGGGGGAAAAAAAAGAATCAGAGGGGGTCTGCTAGCACGGCCTGGTGTGGAGGAGGCTGGATGGGATGGTGGAATGAGTCCTTCCCCTGCCCTTGAACTTTCTGTGTCCCTCCTACCCAGAGGGCACAAAATGGCAAGGACTCCCTTTGCCATTTTACCATGGCTGATTCTTAATCAATAGCAGGGCTGGCAGTAGCTCTTGTGCAATACCACTTTCCGCAGAGCTGGGCCCTCTTCCCCTGCAATGCTCCCAACCCCTGCTGGTCTCAGAAGAATTGAGCCCAAAGCTCCACATAGCAATTCAAATGCATCACCAGACATTAGGCCACCGGGTTAACCACTGTTTAATTTCGTCACATTTGTTTGTGAGTTATGTACGTGCCTTTCTTTTGTCAACATCTCCTTTTAAAAAGGATATTGATTTTGTTTTCAAAGGCTCTCGAAAATAAAATGAATGACTACATTCTAAGGAAGAGTCATTTTCTCAACAGCTGTAAATAATTTATTGTTCGCAACCCACCCAGATCAAAAGATACTTCATCAACTGATGTGGCAAAATCTGGTGCAAGCTGCATTTCTATTATCTCAGATCCAATTAACCATTTGGAGCAGACTAAAACATAACTAGATCAATCCAGAATCAGATTAATAACCAATCCATAATCACATTAATCACAATCTGTCCATAATTAGCCATCAGATAATCCCATTGGACAGGAGGTGACATGCAGTATCCCATTATCTCATTAATTATCTATTTTCAGTATCAGGCATTGTCCCCAAACACAGGGAAATGTTTTCTAAAGGAAAAATGGACAGGGAATTCGCCTTTGGCGACATCCTCCCCATGGAAGACCCTAATGGTTCGACGCTGAAGTTTTACACCCTTTGTTCGTGCGTGTTCTGCTAGAACCAAAGCTGAGTCTTTGGGAGATGTCATGTTTTTGAATAAAATATGATTATCTTAGGAAGACAGATAAATAAAACATTTGTTTCATGTGAACAAGTTTCTGAAAGAAAAGGAAAGAAAACCCTTCATCAAAGGTTTTAATGGTAATATGATAACAATAGCTTTGCAATGCTAAATCTTATTGCAGATGGTTCCTGTCCTTTTTTGTAGTGTAAGTGAAATTGTGTTCCATCTGTTTTAATTTTATAATGGACTTAATCCATGGCTGGCTCTGAAAGAATCGACATTTACTGCCTTTGCAATCTGCTGCAAACAAAAAAAATTGTTACCGTTTCCCTTGTCTAGAGGCAACTCGTATTTGTGTTTGGGAGCAGAGACCAGAGCTGCTCCGTAGAGAGCAGGAAGCGCTGCCAGCCTCCCTGCGGCCAGGCAGCCCCGCCAGCGCTCACCCCAAACCCCGCTGGAATTGCCCCAAAAGCTGTTGGAAACCCTGGGCGCTGGGTGGAGGAGAGCTCCTGCTCGGGGTGGCAGGAGGGACGGACGGTGCCTGGTTTTCACTACAGGCACTCCCCTCAATTCCAAGCAACCTGAAGGCGGTTTTCCGGAGGTCCCTCCTGACCCGAACTGTTCGATGGTTTTATGATGCGCTTTCCCTCAGCGTCCCCAAAACGATCCGACAATTGACCTCTTTGTAAAATGGGGTTGCAACGAAATGGTTTTACGCCTCTTGGCATCACCAGGAGTCACTTCAAAGTTTGCCGTATAGCACCTACGGGGCGGTTCAGGGCTTTCAGCATTTCCCCGGCAAGTCATTTTTCAGGGTTTTCGACGGCACTGCCTGCCCGGTTCCTACCCGCCCGGGCACACACCAAGTCCTGCCCCACCGTACCTGCCTGCTGCCAGCGCTCGGCTCTGTGCTCACAGCGCTGAGCCTGCGGCACAGCTCTGCCCGGGGTCAGAAGCGTTTGGCTGGCTGCTGCTGCTGAGCTGGAGGGAGGTTTGGGAGGGCAGGAGGACCCTGCCCTCGAGTGGGAAAAGGGGTGATGCAACACGCGGCATCCCTGCCAAGCTGCTGTGTTCTTAGACGTGTCTCGTTCTCCTATCACCCTGACGCTTTATTTTTGCATTTTATTGTTAGCACACGCAGATCCTGACTCACTCAGGACTCGGTGCGTTCTACCCCGGCTGAGGACACCCTCGTGCACCCCCTTCTCCGTGGGAGGTGCGGGCACAGGCAGGACTGCAGGGCTGTCACCTGTCCCTGGGGGTAACCCCGCTCCGAAGAGCCGGCGGCACATTTCCTTTGCGCCCCTCACCTCGCAGCTCCGCTCTGCTGCCGGCCACCGAGCCACAATGCCGGCAGCGGCCGGACCGCGAGCCCCGACGTGTGCTCGCCCGGCCGTGCGGGTGTGGGCGCTGCAGCCCCCCGGTGCCGTGCATCGCCCCGCGGCCGCTGCGATCCCCTGGCGGTGCGTGCCCCTGCTGGGGCGGGCACCACGAACACGTTCTCCCGCTCAGCTCCTGCTCAGTCGTAACCACTTTGCTTTCAGCACCTCCGGGAGGTCCCAAAGGTGCAGCGGGGGCTGCAGCCAGCTGGGGAGCGTGGGTCAAGCAGACAAACCCATCGGTTTGGCTATCGCAACCCTCCTCTCCCCTTTCCGAGCTCCCGGCGTCTCGTACCGACAGGGCGTCTGGCTCAGAAACAAGTGCTTCAGCCGAAAGCCCACCCTGCCCCTCCGCTCGGAGCAGAGCGAGCACAGCCTGCCCTGCCCGGGTCACATTCACAGCCACCACGCTGCCCTACACCCGCCCGATGCGCGGCTCGGACGGAGGAGGTGGCTGCACGGAGGGGAGGGACGGGGCCGAGCCCCCAGGACAGCAGCGGTCGCGATCCCGGCACGGCCGAGCTTTTATCAAGCTCTCGAGCTGCTCCCGGCAATGCGCCGTGAAGTCTCGGGGAATTTAAAGCCGAGCCAAAGGCCGCCGAGGCGCTCTGCCCATTTCGCTGCTAATGCACAGGAAGCCCGTGGAGACCGGGGGCGGGGGGGTTGCAGCGGGGAGGACAGAAAGCAAAGGGGAGAGCCGGGGCTGCAGGGGCGCCGCGGCGTCAGGTGCAGCGCCGCACCCCCGCTTGGCCGCTAGTCCCGGCCCGCCGGGCGGCTGCCGCCGGGACCCGACGGCGGAACTCGGGGCGGCCCCTGGGGCACCTGCGGGACGGGGCAGCAGCGGGGCCGGGGGCACGGGGCTGGGACGGCGCCGAGCGCTCCGGGACGGGGCGGCCGGCACGGGGCGGCCGGGAGCTGGGCTGCCTCGCCGGGGGGGCTGCGCTGCGCTGCCGCCGAGTGCCGGGTGCCCGGGGGGGACCGGGCGGTACCGGGCGGTACCGGGGGGCACCGGGGTGCCGGGGGGTGCCCGCGGTGCCCGCGCCCCGCCGCGCGCCCATTGTTCGCCGCGGCCAATCCGCGCGCGCCCTCCCCGCGGCCGCCAATCGCCTGCGGGGGCCGCGCGGTGAGGTCAGCGCCGCCCCCCCCTTGCCCCCCCCCAGCCGGTGCGCGCTGACATCACGGCGCGGCCCGGCGGGGCGGGCCCGGGGGGGCGGGCGCGGCCCCCGCCCCGCGGGCAGTGGAGCAGCGGCGGCGCCGTCCCGCAGCCGTCCCGCATCGCGCCCCGCGCGCACGGGGCCGCCCGCATGGTGGACGTCCTCCTGCCGCGGCCGCTCCCGGGCGCCATGGGGGAGCCCTCCAAGAGTAAGTGCGCGCCGGGCCGGCCGGGCCCCCGGTGCCGCCGTCGGGGCGGTGACAGCACCGGGCACGGCTGCGGGGCTCCGAGCCTCGGCCCGGGCGCCGCCGGTGCCGCCGCTCCCCGCGTGCCCCGCGCTGCCCGGCCCCGCGGCGCCGGCTCGTAGCGGGCTGCTCCTGCTCCTGCTCCTGCTCCTGCTCCTGCCCGCAGCCCGCGCCCTGCCCGCCCCGCGCCGCGCTGCCGGTCGCTGCCCCCGTCCCTTCCGCGCCGCCGCTCGCCTCTCTCTCTTTCCGTGTTTCGGTTTTCTTTTTTTTATTTCTCTTTCCGTTTTTCTTTCTTCCTTTCTCTTTCTGTTCTTCTGGTTTTGTTTGCTGCTATTTCTCCGTCTGTCTGATATCTTGTCTCTTTCCGTTTTCGTTTGTCCACGTTCCTGTTTCACCTCTCTCTGTTTTGTTTTTGATTTTCCATTGGGTTGGTTTCCCTTTCTGTCTTTCCGTTATCTTTTATTTTATTTCTTCTTTTCTTTCCTTCATTTTTTTCCTTCCTTTTCTTTCCTTCTCTTTCTTTCCTTCATTCTTTCTTTCCTTCCTTCTTTTTTCTTTTGTTTCTTTCTTTTTCTTTCTTTCCTTTTTTCTTCCGTTTTTGTTTTACACTTTCCCTGCCGTTATTTCCCATTCCGAGGTAACACTTTTATTTCTCTTCCCGCGGTCCTTTCCCTCCCTCGAGTTTCTCCTTTAATTTCTCGCTCCTTCTCCCTCCGCTTTCGGCTTTCCTTCCGTCCTTCCCTTTCCCTGGCCACGCTTCTCCTTCGCCTTTCCTTCCTTTCCCCTGCCCACATTTCTCCTCCTTTCCCCCCGTTTCGTGCCCCCGTTCCCGGCGCCCCGCCGCGCTCCGCGCCGTGCTGACCGTGACCCGCTCGCTCCGGCAGGGCGGCCGGGGCTGGCCCTGTGCGCGGGCTGCGGGGGCCGCATCCAGGACCCGTTCCTGCTGCGGGTGTCGCCGGACCTGGAGTGGCACGTCGCCTGCCTCAAGTGCGCCGAGTGCGGGCAGCCGCTGGACGAGACCTGCACGTGCTTCCTGCGCGACGGCAAGGCCTACTGCAAGCGGGACTACAGCAGGTGACCGGCGTGCCGCAACGAAACCGACCCCAAAAAAGCCCCGCGCCACCCCTCCCTACCCCCCCAGCCCCGCGCTCCCTGACGGCGCCTCCCCGCAGGCTCTTCGGCATCAAGTGCGCGCAGTGCCGGGCGGCCTTCAGCAGCAGCGACCTGGTGATGCGCGCCCGCGACCACGTCTACCACCTCGAGTGCTTCCGCTGCGCCGCCTGCGGCCGCCAGCTGCTGCCCGGGGACCAGTTCTGCCTGCGGGAGCGCGACCTGCTCTGCCGCGCCGACCACGGGCCGCCCCCCGACGGCGCCGCCGCCGCCCGCGGGCCGCGCAGCCCCGCGCTGCCGCCGGCCGCGCACCTCGCAGGTACCGGCCCCCGGAGGGCCGCCGCGGCTCGGGGAGGGCGGCGGGGGACAATGGGAGGGGGGCGGCGGGGAGCGGCGGCGGCGGGGCTGACGGTGCGCGCTCTCCCCGCCCGCCGCAGAGCCGGTGCCCGGGCGGCCGCCGGCCCCGCGGCCGCCGGCGCACAAGGCGGCGGAGAAGACGACCCGCGTGAGGACGGTGCTGAACGAGAAGCAGCTGCACACGCTGCGGACCTGCTACGCCGCCAACCCGCGCCCCGACGCCCTGATGAAGGAGCAGCTGGTGGAGATGACGGGGCTCAGCCCGCGCGTCATCCGCGTCTGGTTCCAGAACAAGCGCTGCAAGGACAAGAAGAAGTCCATCCTCATGAAGCAGCTGCAGCAGCAGCAGCACGGCGACAAGACGGTGAGCGGAGGGAGCGGGGCGGGCGGGAGGGCGCGCGTTGGGGGGGGGGCCGGGCCGCCCGGCGCCGCGCTGAAGCCCCCCGGCGTGCCCGCAGAGCCTGCAGGGCCTCACCGGGACGCCGCTGGTGGCCGGCAGCCCCATCCGGCACGAGAGCGCCGTGCAGGGCAGCGCCGTGGAGGTGCAGACCTACCAGCCGCCCTGGAAGGCGCTCAGCGACTTCGCCCTGCAGAGCGACCTGGAGCAGCCCGCCGCCTTCCAGCAGCTGGTGAGCCCCGGGCGCCGCGGCGGGGGGACGTGGGGGCGGCCGCGGGGCTCACCGCACCGCCGCTGCCCCCCCGCCCCAGGTCTCCTTTTCCGAGTCCGGCTCCTTGGGCACGTCCTCCGGCAGCGACGTGACCTCGCTGTCCTCCCAGCTCCCCGACACCCCCAACAGCATGGTGCCCAGCCCGGCCGAGACGTGAGGCCGCCCGGCCGCCCGCCGCCGCCGCGGGACTTCCGCATGCCTGCGCTCCCTGCATGAGACACCCGGCCCCGGGCCGCTCCCAGAGCGCCGGACAAACGCCTTTGTTTTTTAATTATTCTTATTTAAAAACAAACAAAAAAAATACCTTACTGACGGCCAAAAAGCACCGGGATTCTCGCTGCCTTCGCCAGACCGGAGAGAGAGCCCCCGCCCCGGTTATTTCGTTGCTCGGGGGTTTCGCCCCGCGGATTTCGATGTTTCCTTCCCCCGAAGAAACGCGCCTTTCCCCCGCTGGAGCCCGGCGCGCCGAGAGGCTGCCTCGCCCGCCGCTGGCGCTGGGGACGGCTTCTCTTCCCTGGCTGGAAGGGAAACGAGCAGAAAGGCGAGCATCAGCCGAGAGAACGAGCGGGGAGAGGCTCCCCCGGCGCACGCCTTCCCGCGGCCGCGGAGCCGGCCCGGCGCCCCCTCCGCAGCCGCTGCCCGGCCTCATCTCACGCCGCTGCCTCGCCCGGGGTCGCTGGAGAACGGGACCCGGGACCGAGCCTTTGTAACGGGGCCCCCGGTACTAGTGGTGTTAAGTTATCGGTGGACGGAGGATGGATTGTTTGAGCCTTTAACGAACAAAAGTAAGTTATTGCTATTTATTGTCAGTCAGCGGTTGAATAGTGGGATTAAATATTTTGGACTTAATAAAAAAAAAAAAGTAAAAAGAAAAAAGGATTGAAACGAAAATAAGGGACGGGAGGGCGGCGGCGGGGCCCCGGCCCCGGGAGCGGGCGGGCGGCGGGGCGGGGAGGGCCGGGCGGGGTCCGTCGCAGCCCCCAGCCCCCGGCCCCGCAGCCCCCAGCCCGGTTTTGCCGTCGCGGCCTCTCCCCCCCCGCCGGGGCCGCGTGTTCACGGCTTGGAGGCGGAGCGCCGCTTCCCCGTTCGGGCAGCCCCGGGGCCGCGCCCGCACCTGCCGCGGAGCCGGGCCGCATCGCCTCCCGCCGGGGCTGCCCCGGGGCCGTCCCGGGGCTCGGCGGCCCCTCGCACACCCTCGTTCTCCCCGCCCAGCCGCGGCCGGCGGCCCCTTACCGGCCTCTGCCGCCACCCGCCCGCGGCCCCGGCTCCCTCCCCGCTCCCCGCTCCCCGCTCCCCGCAGGGCGGCCCCGCGCTGCCCCCCGCGTCCCCAGCGCCCGGCGGCTGGGCGGGCGCCGCTGCCCCGCGTCCCCTCTCCCCGCACCCCCCTCACGGCCCCTGCGGCCGCTCCGCGGCTGCCGTCGGGGCTCGCGGAGCGCCCGAGCGGCCCGGGCCGCCCCGGTCTCTGCGGGTCCGCGGCTCCCCCCGCGGCAGGGCCCCCGCCTTCGTTACCTGCGGCCCGCTGGGCGCTGCCGGGTGGAGCCGCGGCCGGGCCGGGTTTCGGCTCCCGAGAACGATCCGCCGGGCCCCGTCCCGCTCCTCCGTGGGCGCGGGGCCGCCCTCACACCGTGCCCGCGGCCCCGGCCCCCTCAGCCCGCGGCTCCCGGGCGGGTCGGGTCCCCAGCGCCGCCGCCTCAGGTGCGGGCCGGAGGCGGGGGGAGGGGGGGCGCCGGCGCGGGGCTGCGAAGCGGGGACAGCGCCCGCTGAGGGCGGCCCGGAGCGCGGCGAGCTCGGCACGGCCCCGGCGGCGCCTCCCTGACGGGCCCCGGCAGCGGCGGCCGCGGCTCTGGGGCCGGGCCGGGCCGGGCCGCGCTGAGGGGGCGGCTGGGGCCGGGCCGCGGGGCCCTGCGCGGGAAGGGCGCGAGGCGCGAGAAGAAAGCGCTGAGGCGGGCGGCAGGGCCGAGGGTTTAATGGGGGGGGTGCTGGGGAAGGGCGCCGGCAGAACATCACAACGTTTAAAACAGCGTTATTAAAGGCTTCCCGAAACGTTAGAAACGCGCACGGTTTACAAAATCCGTATTATGCGGGGCGTATCAGCAAAACATTACAAACGGAGGTTCCTCAGAGCCAGTTCTGAGAAATGCTTTAGACGTCTAGGTAACTGGAAGGACATCTTACCCGCCTCGCTTGGCTGCTTTTTTCCCCTCTCCGAGCCTTGTGCTGCTTATCGTAATTCAAACACACCAACATTTGTAATGCAGAAGTCACTCCATAGTCAGAATAAGTTATTTTATTACAAGACATATAGAACATATTTCCTCTATTGGCAATCTTGGTTCTGCAGTGCAAGTACCACCACATCACAAGGTAGAAAGTACCCAAACCATGACATAGATCCATGAATGAAACAAACTCAAATTATCAAAATTACGAAACAGAACTTGAAAGTATCTACAGTACTTATGATATAAATAGTGCAAATTATATATATCTACAGCATAAGTATTTAGAGTATCAAAAATTTTTCGGAATAGCCTTTTAAAGAAGGTAGTCAGCATGAACCAGTCAGTATTACAATGCCGGGGACCTTAAAAACAAATACACCACTTATTTTTTCAAGAAGAACTGTCGAGCTTCTTCCCAGGACTGCCGGGGGAATCTGTTGGACAGCTCAAGATAATCTTGAGAATTGAAAAATTTTTCTGTTGAAGACAGAACATAAAATCACCAAGTTATTCCCTCTCTAGATAAGATGGCAATAAAACAAGAATAATGAACACGCAGCCAATTCGAGATACTTCAAGTCATTTGCTCCCCCTCCCCCTAACAAAAACTTCTCACATCATGGAGTAACGCTAATGCAGAGCTACAGGCATCGAGGCTGGGCTTTGAAAATGTGGGCACGGGGGCCTGATGAGCAGAGGTGCAGGTTTTTAATTTACTGGGTCGGGCTCTCCGCGGCAGGCACTGCGGCATTATGTATGGCTCTACATACTGCGTGTTCCCAGACCCGTGGGGACCCGCTCAGCCGTGCTTGTGCTGGCACAGCCTGGCTCGGCTCAGCAGCCCCCTGCTCGACAAAGCGCTGCGGAGAAGCTGTGCTCCCCGATTCCCCCAAAGCTCGCAGCAAGATGGCAAGCGCAGCTTGTACTCCTGCAAGCACTGCTGGTGACGTGAATGGACTACACATGCGTGCGAAGGTTTGCAGGATCTGACCCCGCCAGCAGCGTGTTGCAGTGCAGCACTGAACAATGGAGAACTTTCAAATTCTTTTCAGAGCAGTGTTACTGTTCCCATTTTTATTTTTTATTCTTTTTTTGGGAGGGGGAAACAACACTGTCTGTCCTTCACATTAAAGTGATATAATAGATAAAAATAATCTTGCTCATACTGCTATTATTAACTCAGCTTTTTGCAACAGGGGAATGTTTAGAAATTACACTTTCATGTCACCACATAGTCATCTTTGTTTAAAAGTTCATTCAGTTTGAATAATGAAAATAAAAAAGCAGTTTTCCACTTGGATTTTAGATATTTCTTCAGCAGATTCTCATGCAAATGCAATCCTGGAAAGTTTGTTTTGCAGACACTGCACGAGGCTGCTTCAAACTAGAAGGTATAATGTTGACAGTAAAATCACCATGTTTATGTTAATTTTAAATTTTGTAATTTATTTTTAAACACAAAGCTTATGTTTTAGACCTAGAACTGCTTATCTTCTGCCAAGCATTCAGCAATACAGTGGTGAACTTCTGCTTGCTATTAGGGAGAAACAACTGTCCAAGCGACATACTTTACGCAAAACGCGGGTGACTCAAGATGATTTTCCCATCAATGTACTTGAATTTCACATTTGTTCAACAAGTAAGAGCTGTCTTAGCTGAGAATCTTTCAAATGGTTAGTCTAAAATGGTTAACTGCATTTTTACACAATACTTGGAACAGAGGAAAAGCTGCAATTCTTCTGCAAACTGACAAACTTTACAGGATAATTACAGGACAGTATTTTACTAATTTTTGGCTCCTCTGGTGTATTGGTATGGCTCCACGGCTTCTGTAACCTAAAACTTTTGAAGGTAGTCTTTGTGACAGCTAATTAAATGTGTGCACGTACAGGATCACATTTTAGGACAGAATACCACACAGCATTTAATAAAGATTAACAGCCTGAATTCCTGATACTGTGAATAGCAGACTGGAAGCCACACACGTTTTAGTCAAATTTCAAGCTAGGGAGCCTTTCCCAAAACTGTAAAATCATTCTGCTGTATTCCTTTCATGGTGAGGCAGATTGAAAAAATATCTCAGTCACAGTAAAATGTATTATCTACATATTTTGTAGCCTAATTGCTACTATGTTACTTTTCATGGATACCTACCCCTCTGATGAGATAACTGATTATCCATTTGGCCTGAACTCTGTGCAAAGTCCTATGAAAAAAAAAACAAAAAACAATCAGGTATTCAGATCTTGCATCTGAGGAAATAGAACAACTTTGTAAGCATTCACAGCCACCCAAAAATACTAATACATTATGAAAACTGTAAATTATCTGTAAATTAACAAACTGTCTTGTTTGCTACACATCATAACAGAGAACTGCTAATAATTAAATTCTATAATATACAGTGGAGTTCATAACTTTTTTTTTTAATGATACTTTAATACACATCACAGAAAAACAGCTTTTCAGTATCTTCTTTGGAAATAATTATCATGACTTTTTAATTTAAGACAATTGATATAGCTATATTTCTTTAAAACAAGTAGTGTTTTAGACTTGCACTACAGAGCCCAAACACATGCTTACAAAATTGTTGAATGATCCCAGTTTGATTGGTTGTGCTTCCCGGTGACCCAGGAGCCTGAGATCCCGATTCCCTGACAGTAAGTGAAGTTTCTCCAAGGATTAACTCCAGGCAATACTGCGCTCGCTGCTCCTACTGGGCAGGAGGCTGCGTCCTCCAGAGTCGGCAAGGACACCGACTTCGCTCTGAACCAAGCAGGATTATGCAGCTCAGCTGCCCCAGTTCGGAGGGGGTTTTGAGGAGCAGATCTCAGAGTTTAAGCTCTCCCTGAGTAGAGGTGGTTTATTTGACAGGAGATACAATTTAGCACATCATAGATACTTCTAAATATGTATTTTTAAAAAGTATTTCAGCCCATCTAGAAACAGAAATAACAAAGAAAGGATGATGCAACCTTCGGCGGGAGGATGGAAATAGATCTGTTGGCCAGGAGGCTTAACGTGGATAGCTGCAAAATCCAGCAATCATTTTCCTTTGATTTACGCTGCACACATTTAACACACTGTATTTAAGTGTTATATTCGTACACACGACCAAACTTTTACGTAAACGGGACTTCTTTTTGCATTCCCTGGCACAGGAAGAATCTCATTTTCTAGTCACAGGGAAACATTTTACAGACTTTACCAAAACTTCCACTGAAGCAAAAGAGAGATTTGCTTGACAAACTGCAGCGGGTTGAAATAAAAGTGCAGGGGCAAGGCTCTTCTGTGTGTACGGGGATTTGAGCATTCCTTGGTTCCTTTCAGAATCGTTCTTTATGTGTGTGTGTGTGTGTTCAACATTTGGGATGAGATTTTAAAAAGAGTAAAATATTGAGGTATCAGCGAAGCCAGCAAAAACTTGACAGTGTAGAGCCCACGAGGATCTTCTGTATTTTAAGGCAACTCTTCTAAAAGCCTGAAGGAATAGCACGGGGACTTGGCATCTGAGATATAAATACTCCTCTAATTAGAAATCGAATGAATAACACTGACCCTTGCAAATATACTTACATTTTGCTGAAGCTACTGGGGATTTAAATGCCACTATTAGACTAAAGGAATCAAGGTAAATAGCCTTAATTATTTGATGGGGGACACTATTCCCTACTTTTTTTTTTTTTTTTTTTTAAATTGGAACACAAATCAAGCTTGCTGCATTTACTGATAATGCTTATTTTTTGCTACTGCACCTTCTAGAGTGAAATCTGTAGTTTCCATATTAAAATGTTTCAATATAAAAGAGTCAAAGATGAATTACAACTTTGTATTTAAACAGAAGTTCATTAAAATATGGCCAATTCTTCTAATGCTAAGTTATGAAGTTTTCGTTGTCATTTTTAATTTGATATGCAATTATTTTAGTATTGTAAGAAGAAAAAGTAGTCCCACTCAGAAGCTTGATAAGTCAGTTACAACTTAGTTAAGCTAAGACTTTTAGTAAACATTTAGTTCTTATGCCCTCTCCCCCAAATCTGTGTAGCCTACCCTTTGACTAGCTGTAAAGCATTAGGAACGAGTTGGAGCAACATTTCCGTATCAACAACAGTAACTCTCAGGTGACTGATAGAGAGTCCTAAAAGCATATTATTCTGTAATAGCAAAGTGTTTATGAAAACAGCATTTATTCATTTGAAGATAGATGGTAAAATGTATGGAAAGCATGAGGCACACGTGAAAGCTGATAAATAAAGCACAGCATATAAATTTACACAAAGAGAACAAACTCGCTGTAAATCCTTATTCAAAACAGTATTTGTAATGACCTCAGTGGCTTACTGTCAAAAATAAAGATTGCAAGATTAGACCGGTAACATATGTTCTGTGTATTTTCTGCATAAAATATATACACTTCTGTTCAGTTCTCCCTGTAAATCTGATGTACACAGTATACAACTGTACATTTATATATAAACAGATTAACATACAGATTTCAGATATGCTGTATGTGCAGCCCTTTTAAAAAAAAAAAAGTATTTTAAAAGAATTGTCTGGTAACAGTATGATCTACACCAAATCTTCTTTTCACATCCAGTAACTTTAATGACAACAGGATGCTGCAGGCGATAGGGAGAACCCAAACTAAACGGTAACCTTTCAGTGTTTTAAGATGTCTCAAGTACAGGCATCATCTGTGGTTTGAAAAGAGCTGCACAGAATCTTAAAGTACTTCAATGCTGTTTACTTGTTTTACCTAAGGCAAGCGATTTCTATACACACAGCAAAGGTGAGAAAAATGGCTGCAGTCTTCCTGTACACACTGCTCTTACTGGCATAGCTACCTGAATGAACGTGGCGAGTAACACACAGCTCATCTCCTGCTCCAGGATGATCTTGTTCTGGGAGTTATTGTAACAAGCAGCTATTAGTGAAGGGAAGAGCACTTTGATTAAACGAGGATCACTGAAATACTGGAAAGGCAACTGGCATAGCTTCTGCAGCACTGTGGGGTGACGGCCAGATTGTACAATGATCTGAAAACACAAACGTAACAAAATTAGAACACGTAGCCTATCTGGTCTTCTCTTCCTGTTAATCATCAAGAGTGTTGAAGTCATGCTAAAAATATGAGCATGGCTGAGAAGAAAACATTTTAGTAAATACTAAAAATAAATCTTAGAACATTTAGTCCAACTAACTTCTGTTTTAGTGTGCAAATATTATTTTTATTGCAGGGGAACACAAAGAAAATAAGGCTGTGAAACTGCTTTTGCCTGTATCACCAAAAAAGACAGTAAAAATAAGAACTGGATTAATCTGAGTATTACAATACTTTTGTTTAAGACAAAGAATTAAAGCAAAGGCACTGTTCTAAGTTTAGGACTACAAAAAAAAACACCCACAAAAACAAAGATAGAAACAACTGCTGCCATTTAAACACAGTAAGCATATCTTTATTGGAAAAAAAATAAAATATGAAGAGCGAGATCACCAGGACCATAAAAGCCTGATGAAGCTTGCTCATCCTTTACTGGAGTGCTCTCTGGCAATCACAGAGGACTCTGTTTCATCATAGATGTCTGCTACGCATTCTCAGGCACAGAAAAGAAAAGGTGATTGTAAGCTGCACAGCAATGAGTTTCAGTAGAGACTCCAAAAGATCCTCCCATCTGTATTTCTTATCTCAGTTTCTATCAGTGCCATTGACTCTAAAAGGAGAATTGTTTAGATAAATGGGACTGTTGTCATGAAGCAGGCTAAGTTTACAACTGTGTACATCTGGAAAAATAAGGCAATGCTATACTGGTCTCTTGCAAAGGAACCTTTCCAATTTACTTGATATTTTTATAAAGTCTTTGTGATAAACTAACAAAAATTCAAAATCAGATCTGTTCCAAGCAACCTCGATTAGACAATTATAATATGAAAGAGCTGTTTGACCCAAAGTTGGCTTTTCAGCATAGGAGGAAGCTCCTATAGGGCTGAACACTGTAAAACTTAGGGTCATGACTGTAAATTGTACTTGGAAAAACACAATTTTACAGGTACACACCCAGACAAGACTGCATTGAAATTAAAACCAGAAGGACAGAAAGAAGCAGTTGAGACCACAGGAACATAAATTACAGGGATTTACAAGTTTTCAAAGCACTTTTAACAATACCTTAAGAACACACTCTGAGTTGATAATGCATTTCAGTTTAAAAACAAGATCAACAAAGTAATAGTTTGCATTTTTTCAGTTCACCAGCCTAAAAGGCACTGAAAACCTTTCAAAATACTGGCAGAATTGTCTTAATGCCCTTAAAGCCAGGAGGAATTTTTAAGAGACAGACAAATACGTGACAATTAAGTATACAGTGCTCTTTTGAGGAAAATATCTAGCCCACCACGAAAGCATTTGGATGATGCTGAACTTAGCTGTTGGCTACCACGCTTTGTGCTTACTGCTGGAATTGTAAATTAATCACACTGGGTATGATCTAACTCTAGGCTTTTCTATGGCAAATCCTACAGTCAGAAAAGTACTTTGAATCAGTCGTAACCGTACTAACGTAACTACAATTGGTATTTGTACAGGACAGAGTGAGAGAACTCCACTTCTTTTTAATGGCCACTGGACCTGAGGAATAGACCCAGAAAAAGCAGTTTTGAGGACTTTTAATTTTTCATTTCGCACTTCACTTCCCTTACCTGTTCTAGAAATGCCATGGATAATTAGCGAACTCTTCTCAAATGAACAGTGCAGACACCCAAACAGCGCTCACAGAATTACTATTTCATTATCTTTTTTTAAAAAAAAAACTTTTTTTTTTTTTTTTAACTAAGATGTTATCAACATTAAAGATAGGGAAGTTATACACAAGAGCTGCTGATTATTTTAATCTGGTATTTATCACACATGGAATCAATTAAATGAGTTCAGCTCATTGTACTAATGCAGCTACACTAAACCTGATACACTGCATTATGTAGCCTGAAAAAAATCATGAAATAACTTACCCCTCACTGGAAAAAATTCCCAAGCAAATAAACCTCTAAGAGCATATTCCTCGTTTCACTGTCGAGTGGCAGAGAAAGTGAAGTCCAGCACTTAACTGAGCAGATGAACATTAAAGAAAACATATGAAAACCTTGTCTATGAATTTTTTACGTTGGAAAAAGTATTTTTTTTTTTTTTTAAACAGTCACTTCCTTCTCTTTGCTGGACAATTCTAGAGAGTTTTGCAGACCTGGAATACTCTTCTCATAAAATCCTCTCACATGAGATACAAACCCCTTACTGCAAGGCTGTGCAGGAATTCCTGTCACATACTAGAATTAGCTTTTCTCGTTGCTCTCGCTCCAGCCTGAAAGTCAGATATGCCTGTCAAACGTAACAAGATCTTAATTAAATCACTGCATTTCTGTACAGCCAAGCACTTAAGCACCTGCTTAACTCCAGATATGTGCCTAGGTCCCATTAATATTTGCTTGTGGTCTTTTTCCGAATTGTCTACCAAATTAGTAAAAGCTACTCTACTGTTATTCAGAGCAGTTCATTCAAATTGCTGTTTTCTGTATTTTACTTAAAGTGTTGCCTACTATTAATTTCAAGATATTCGTATCGCCTCATTAGTTTTGCCTGTGCTTTGCTTAAAGAAATTGCAAAGACGATGAACTTGCTTAGCCTAGGTTGGTTTTGACCCAACACAGTAAACATTGGAAAAACCTTATGAAGACAGAAGCTACATGCAGGTAAGACAAACTGCAATTATGTTTGTGAAATACTATTTCATGACGAATTAATAAAGTTTTTCTTGCTGCTACCTGCCAAACTGAAGACCATCTCCGGTATGTTTCAGCAGCGGAAGTGGAGCCCAGCAGACGATGAGGAGATGTGAGTAACAGACAGCACATGAGCAAGCACTGGCCAGTGGCACACTCTGCTCTCCACGTAAAAGCATGTCCAAAACGAGAAGTTAGAGCATCTCAGGTCCCTTACTGTGCCAGACAGGCAGCCTTTCCACCGCGTAAGTGACAGTTAGGAAGGGCTGTACACAATGCATGCCACTCTAATACTTGATATTGTTTACTTTCAAGCTTCGCTAAGAGCCATGTTTAGGAACAGCGATCTCCACGCTGGGTCTCTGTCTGAATCTCCAGGTTCCAGCTCACATGCTGTGTTACAGAGCCGCGCTAGCTGACTGTCCAGCACAATGACTGATGTGATGACCTGGGGGAACTTTTTACCGAGCAACACCTCTCAGGGTTGCCTATCTGTTATCTTCTGTCACTCCCACCGGTTAAAGCCTCCCGCAGGCCCCACTAATGTACTTCATCTCCAATAGCCAGAGGCACTCGCCTCTTCCCTACCCCACCCAGCAAGCCCTGCTCCCGTGTGCCTCTCGAATGCAATAACCATCCCCATCCACTGAAGCTTACCACTTAGGAAAGAATGATTCCTGTTGTCTTAAGGTGGAATCCATTTTTTTCTCAAGTTTATTTGGGCCAATATTCACTATATAGTATATTGCTTACACATTGCTGCAATTCTTCTAGCTGTGAAAGTCTGAAGCAGTATAAAAGTCAGTCTTTCAAAACAGGCTACAATGACAAAAGCCAGCAATATGCCACACAGCACTTGAGCAATAAAAAAAGGACAATCAATCAAAAAAATTAAAAGCTCCTTGTAGTATTGGAACAGCAATAAAGTTGTGAGGGGAACTCATCATTTTGCTAGGAGATAAGGCTTCTCCTGCTGCTGAAGCAGTGTTTCTGGCTACACAGTCCAGGTGACTGCTAGAAGTCTTTTCCGTCCTGGATCATGCAATTCTTCTTTGTATGCCCGCTGGGACAGCTCCAGCACCTTTCTTTTCCGTTTTCTTTTCCGGCACCTTGCAAAGCAGATCTTCACAGGACTGAAGACCTTTGCTAGGGACCTAATAAATGCACAAGCATGAACCTAAATAATGTAGGTTCAATTTCCTCTGAATAGCTTAGGCAATGTACAGCTCTTCCCTTTCTCTGAGAAGCTCGCGAGACCCAAAAGGAGCTTTCTATGGATCCTGGAGCAATGAGAATCTGGAAGCTGTGACTCCCTTCCTTGCTCGCAAGGGCAGGGAGATAACCACTTGCATACGCAGGGGAAGTCTTTGCATGAGAACTACCAAGAGAAAGACATTTTGGTGAACACCTCATAATTCTTCTTACATACTGTATGCAATATATAAAACATCTGTCTTGGATTCAATCTTTCCCTATATACCTTTTATCATGAAAAAAAATACTTACATGCCTATGCATAAACTTTTGCCAAAGCTATGCAGTAAAATATTCATAGCTAACAGAATCCTGCTTTTTTGATTGATACACGTCAGCAGCTACATGTCATAATAAATAAGAAGTCAAATCTTACCAACTCAATGGCTAATTTTACAAAAAGAAAAAAATAAACCAAGAAACCTCTAGTCTTTGGAACCACACTAGGGTAGCTGAGTTTATAAACATCTTACAAGTAATAAACAGAATTTTCATTGAGAAATCTGATGTGTCAGTCAGAAAGCTGAGGGATGGGTGCATGTAAAATACTGAAAAAACATTACCCAAATTGAGGTGAACTGGTGATTCATATATTCTTTAAGAACTCTAATATCCTGATTTGACTCATAAGTGAAGATGCTTGTGGCTTGGTTTTCAAGAACTAGTTTAATCAAAATGTTTTTTGAAGATTTACATTTTTTTTTAACCCATGAGGAAGTATTGCTGCTGACAATCCAAATGTTTGTTTCCAAGTTGTAACTTCATACTTTCTACATGACAAGCATTTGAAAAAAAAAAAAAAAAGGAAAAAAGAAACTAACTGAATTATTTAAAATTTGCCAGCAACGCTTCAGAGATTTAGAGAAGATTAAGATCACAGATTGTTTTTAAGAGCTTCTATGCACACACACATTAAATATTATCAGATATTTTGCTACAAGGAACAACAGAAAAAAGAAGGTTCAGTCTTACAAAACGATCTTTTTTACTCCTTCTGTAACGCTCAAGGCCAGTCCAGGATTACTAGAGAGTGGAAGTGGTGATTTTCAGAGCAATATTTAGTTTAGTTCGACTGACGGATTTAGGTTTTCTTGTTTCACTTGGACATTTGCAGCTCTGGAAAAGCACCACTCATGTCATTTATTTCTGTCCATACACACCATAAAAACACAGGAATTATCTTTCAAAAAAGTGTAATTAATTTTCTGGTCAGGAGGAACAGAAAGCCTGCAGCAAGCTTTTTGTCTATGCAACGGCGAAACAAAGAACGGAGAAGCAAGTATTCAGTTGATTCAGAAAGCCAGGTTCTCAAGGAACTAAACTGTGCTAGAGCAGACAAACATCATATTGTGAAATTATTATTATTTACCGAGGACTGTATATACCTCTGAAAAGCTGCAAGACATCAATAATTGTACTAGTGAGCAGCATGTCTAAAATTTGTAAGAGTTTTTGCCATTTATTGTTTCCTCAAAGGTTGCTGGCATTTTTCAGTATTTTTTTTTCAGCATTAGAAGTTGTAGCTCTTGCATCAAATGTAAAGTGAGATGAAATTATCACAGCAACGTGTAATTGGAAACAGGAGAACTGGCTTGAATCTTAAAGTTAAGTATAAAATTTCCTGAAGTGATGGCTTCCTCAGCTCTTGCAGAGAAAACACTCCTAATGAAGAACTGTATTCCATAGTCTCTTAGTAACAAATAACAGTCACTGTCACTGCAAGCTTTTTTTTTTTTTTTTTTTTTTTTAAATGAAGCAAAGCATTAAAATGTCCACTTTGACTGTGGTCTTCTGCTGTAACCTATTTCAGGTTCAGACACAATATTCTCCGAACAATGTGGACTACAAGGCTAATGGTTCTCTAAGGGGCACCCCCTGGCACTTCCACAATCTTGCATGACCTACAGTTCTCAACTTGGACATGGCCATTGTAAACACTTGGCTCTTAAAACTGTACTGTTGGTATGGGAACTATTAATGTTTCTTTTCTATTTATAATTTCTATCAAAGTCAGTTCTAATTGGCACAAACAACTAATCGCTTTATTGAACAAGAGCTGAAATGTTGTGCATCGACTCTGTAACTACAGAGAATACATCAAACGGTTAAATGCTTTTGTTTGATGTCAGGTTATTTATAACTTTGTAAAAGAAATAAGTCTTTATATTAGTAGCCCAGAGTTTCTCTTCAAAGTTAGATCTGCATTATTTCTTTGCTTCTATATAAACAGATCCCATACTGCTAGTATTTAATCAGCGGAATATGTCACCACTTAGGCTCTTCTTCTGTTTTAAGGTCAAGCTCTTTTCTTTCCATTTTGCAAACTCTGCTATTGGCAAGGCTCTGAGCAAAGAATGTTCTAAACTCCTTCTAACATTTATCAGGAACCAGAGCGCCATTTCTACGCAAAACCAATGTTCCAAAATGCTACATTCAAATTTAAAAATAAGAATTTGGTCTATTTGAAATATTTCAGTGTTTATTTTCTTAACAGCACACACAAGCTTTCCGAGAGAAGTTGGGCAGATAACAGAGTTCAGAAATAGCATTTGTCTTCCTATAAACCACATTATGAGTGGTGTCCTTTCAGAGCTAGCTCTATGGTTTAAGAGCACAGTGCTTTGTGGTGCTCTGGGCATGCATAAGAGAAGAAAAAAATATCCGAGCAGTTTTTGTAGAATCATCCAAAGTTCTTTAAACATGCAGATAGGATAACAGCAAATATAAGTACAGTGATATGTTTAAAAATGTAAAAATGTCTATCAACAGTGACACTAGTGAGAAACTGAGATGAAGAAGTTCTTGGTGTGAAACTCTTGAAAAAAATGTCACTCAAAATGATAACCAACAAGGTACCTTAGATAAAAGAACAAAGATTATAGAGATTAAATTCATCAATAAATAAATTTAAAATATCAGCTTGACTAAAAGATGAGAAGAGAATGGAAATGATTCCAATAATTTCTGAGGCTACCTGTGAACTCAGCACATGCCCAGGCTACAGGATAAACTGGTTACCTAACAGCCAAACCAGGAAGAGTAGTAAGGAAGAGCTTTACTTTAAAAACAATGGAATTTTAGCATTTAACATAATGACAATAAAATAAACATTTAAACACGTGAGGTTGTTCTCATGCTTAATGTCAAGCACATACTTAAATATCTTGTTAAATTCAAGGGTAACATTACTTTCTAGAAAAAGTTAAGCTTTATAGCTTCCAAAATAATGTAATGGTGGATTTACATGTTTAAGTGTTGGAATAATTATTTATTTATTTTTATCAGAGAAGAATATTATTATATATCAAATGTATTGTGAAATACATGTATAAGCTTAAAAAAAAAAAATCTACCATGTCTCAGTTCCTTAAGTATGGTTCTGAACACTGAAACGATCAGAACTGGACCTTGCAGCCCTGCATTATTTTTCCAAGAATCATCTTCTCATTTAGATAAGATCTTCAACTTTAAGGATGCACCACTTGGAACTTCAAGCTAGTGTTCTAGGCATGACCCTCTACTCATTTAGAGGTGGAACTCCAACTCCACTGATGAAAATGAAGAATTCTTGATTTGAAGCCTAGAGAGGGAACAGGACCTCAGTCAAAAGAAGTTCAAACTGACTATTGGAAGAGGTTTCTGCAATGATCCTTGAAAACAGATCTAGCTGGGTCAAAAAGGTGCGAGTAAATAAATTACTACAGTTTAAAACACAAAAAAATACTTTGTTTCTCTCAGAGCATTCTCTCTTTTCAAAACCAACCAAAAATCTACTTGCAAATAAGCTACACAGTCTTAGAATTTTTACTACTAGAACATTTTGCTTTCTTGCTTCAACAATAAATGTAAAGGCTTTGTGAAAGTATCTGATTGTCAACTAAAAAGACTGAAACACATGGAGCTACTTGACGTTACAGAGCTGGCTTGAGAAAAAAGCTTCAGAGAGCAAGAAAACGTACTTTTCTGCCATGAAAAATATGCAAGATTTTCCATAGTATTCACTTTTGCAAGACTTAATCCATTTTATTTTTTTTCTTTATATTTCAATATCACTTCAATCAAGTGATACTCATTTATTTGAGCTAAATATGATGAAATAGGTTTGGGAGACTTCTTTGGGTCTCTTGCATGTTCCCACCCATACTGCAGCATCCAAGTACTTGGAACAACTGCCAACTGCTGAAGCCCAAAGCTGTGAACAGAGAGCAGGCTGATGTCCTCTCCGTGTGGGGCCAGCGATGTTCAGGACAGTCACTGTGGTTCTGCAGAGACTTGGAAAACTTTAAGTTTATGGGAGAAGCACAGGGAGTTCCTTCACACATGAGGCAAAACAGACAATAGCTCACAAGGCCTGATTAAAGATTTGCAGACTTTAGACTTTGTGTTCAGTTTTGGTGTGAAATTTAGTTCTCATGGAAAAGAGAGACTGTCACGCTCGATTAGAAAGAGGCAGAGGAAAGACAGGCGTCGTGCAAGCTTGTGCAGGCATCTTTGCCAATGCATCTCCACTAGCCAATGCCAAAATATTCCAGGTCTAGGTCTTTGCTGAGAAGAAAGTGCTTACGCCAAGCTTTATTTATTTATTTATTTATTTATTTTTAAGTGGAGATTAAAAACCGAGGCCACCGAACTCTCTTCCTGATCTGAGATTAGGACATAGCTCTCTGGAGGCTGCGACATTAGCCGCTCACTCTCTCCAGCCCTCTCCTCAAGGCTTTACTTATGGATGACGTATTAAGGTTGCTGGAAGTACTGCTTATGATGACATTGGGAGCCAAGTTTATTCTTTGGTGTTTACAATTTAAGAACAATACAATAAGATAAATCCAAATGCATTAATTTCTCATATTAACTCCTACGTGCTCTCGCTCCCTCTCCTACAGGAATCAGCCAGCCATCCTAAACTGAAACTAAATACAGCTGATTTCATTTTAAGTCTTTGCTCACATTATAATTCCTTCCCTGCACTCTCTAAACAACAAATAAAGAAAAAAGAAATGAGACACATTTTGGAGCGTTAGAAATACAATGGAAACATGAAGCGTGAAACATGCAGTCCACCATGCTCACATCGTATTTTATTTGCTTTGTCATCGATCGCTCTTTAAATGTTGTTGTTCATCAGGAAGCTCAAATAACAACAAAGGTGTCCGACAAACCACCCCTGAGGCACTCCCAATTTTCACTGCTCGGCTGGCGAGGAATGCCAGCTTTTCTAAAGCCATGGGTTCGTTTAGGTAAATTTATGCAATTTGACTATGTAAGACTGATAGAGAAAAAGCATACGTTACAACGCTGTTTTCATTTACTCCATTTTAAGATGGTGAGTTTAATCCTCTGGGGGCTGAAGTGCTCCTAAATGGTAGTCAAGACTACAATTTCACATGATTCACTCACTGAAATCAGCTATTCCACAAAAATTATTATAATTTTTTTTTAAAATTAAAACTTATAAAGTTTTAAAAGGCTTTTTGGAAAAGACTTAACTAAACCAACAAGCTCAGTATGAAATCCATACTCCTAAAAATACCCCCTCTGAAAAAAAAACACTATCAAAATCAGAACTAAGTAATTTCAGACACTGTTTGCTAACATAAGCAGCTATTAAGCACACAGTAACTACCAATTCCTGTACCTTTACTCTCGTGTTGTTTTTTTAAACCTCCACCTATCAGATCAAAATTATTCCAGTCCCAGCCTAGCCCTACAAGCAACATGAATAATGGAGGTTTAATGATGGTCTCCAGTAAACAACCTGCATGCAATCTTTCCATAATATTTTATAACCATTCTAAGTTTCCCTGTTATTCCGGTTTCCAAGTTCCATGATTGTTACTTTTTAAAGCTATGTTCTTTACGCTAACACTAGATGAAGCTGGCCATTTACTGGCACAGTCAACTGCACAAAATAATTTCCCTAAAGAAGACAGCTTTTAATCTGAATTCTTTTTGTAATTGTTCTTTACAACTAGCAGTACTTGTAACCGCAGTTAGGGCACATAATATACGTATGTACGTGATACATTAATCAACTTCAAGTTCATACGCACACTACTTAATGAGGGATAAAGTATTCTGTTATTTTATGTCAGAAATAATATTTGTCACAAGAAAAAACACTAAAAAGTAGGAAAATATAAGCCAGTCGTTTAAATAAAAAAGAGGAAAGAATCTATGTTTGGAACCTTTCTTGGGGACTTTCTACCATATATTTTTGTGATGAAAACAAACAGTAAATTTCACAAACCTTTCAGAATTGTGCCTTCCATCCAATTTTATTTCTTTGAAATTATATTTTTATTTGTTACACTACTTGTGATGTTCTATATTTTTAAGACAGAATAAATTCCTCTCCCCAAATATTCTGAAATCTTACTGGTCCTTGTTCCTGTGAGTGGAACAAGATGGCACACCTGAAACATGCTTTGCAACACATTTTCTACATCTATGTAGCATGGATAAATTTCTCGTGAGTGAATGACACTATCAAATTTAACTCCTGCTAATTTAATGTCTACTGCTATTTTCAACTTAAGGATTATTTGATATTAACACCTCAATTATTTCTAAGCTTACAATGAAAATAATGTACTGCTCGTACGGACACAACTGCCTAGGGATAAAAAGTTTGGAGTGACAGAGAAACAAATTAGTTAAACTACTGCAACTGCAAGACAAACTTCCCAGAATAAAATCCCTTCTTCAAAGACATATGGTTTGCATATCTCTTTTCTTCCAGCGACACTGATTACTCTAGTTAAAGTTCCTAACTGTATCTACAACAAACCCTACCTTTTGTAACAAAAAATTAAAAAGCTGCATATGCATCTCCCTAGCTCTTTTACAGACATGTTAGGTTTTGCAATGCAGTACCGCTATGTTTTAGCTCAACAACTTAGAAGTATAAAGTCCTGTGTACTACAAATCCCAGACGTTAGTGAGATTCTGCTGGAGCATTTTCAAAACAGCGTGTCATATGTGCCAAACAGTGACAAAAGAAAAAGCTCTATTTATTTAAATCAATTGCACAAACGAACAATGCAACTTCTTTTGAAGCTTGTCAGACAAAGCCCTGAGCTGGAAGATCCGATGTCTGATGACTTTTCAAATGCAAAATATTCAGTAAGTGCAATGAATATGGAAAGATTCTTATTCCCAGTACGGCAATGTGAAAGAAGCCAAATCATCTGTCATTCATGTTAATTTAATTACAGGACCACATTCAATTATCCAATATAATATGCAAATGAAGTGAGTTGACAGCACATGCTAATTACAGTCATTGTAATAATTAAATCCAAGAAAGGGAATAAAAATGTAATGAAATAGAAGGATATTTTTAATTAACAAGAACATTTTAATTAGCGACTGCAGTCCTCTAGTGCGATTGGCTTATTAAAAGATGGGACATTATTTTTATTACTGTTTTGTTTTACATCTCTACCCTCAGTATCATGGGAACCATTTTGTAAGTTAATAGATTAAAGGGTGGCCAAAAAAGGGTGACCACCAGTTCCTGGATCATACTTCATGCAAAGCAGACGCCTAATAAAGCCGAGCCCCGCTCGGGCATGATTACAGAAGGCCGTCTCGTGGAAGGCAGGCTGTCTAACTCTATAGTAAACAGAAGTTCACGTGCCGATACAAAACAGACAGCGCGGTTTAGGCTTGACTAATGATGTTGAACCATTTAAAATATTAAAAAAACACTTTGCTTTTTGAATTTTTCAGTTTCATAACTGATTTATTTCCTCAGTGACAGCAGCTGCCCTGACAAGGCTTTATGAATGTTAGAACAAAGAAAAAAAAAAAAAGGAAAGGAATATTACCAATATATTACATGTGGGCAGAGTCAGCAAAATCATAGTCTTTCTAGAATAAACAGAGCGAGCACTATCAAAACACTTGGGAATGCATTCCTTCGCTGTCCATTGTCCTCATTGCTCCTCGACAGAACCATGTGGGTCCGGACCAAAAGCTAACAGTGATAAAACCACGAACTGGAACCCAGCCACGGACACTGCACACGTGTGCAGGACCCACCGCGAGACCCTGCCCTTCCTCGGGGCTCCTGCAAGCTGCACTGAAATAGCAGGCTGGAAGACAGGAGACAGAAAGGAACTTCCTTTTTGTGTTTGCCACTTGACTAACTGTAAAGAGCTTTACAGATAGCAGAATGAAACCAGACAAACCTGAATTACATTCAGTGAGTGGTATATGATGCTCTTGCAAGATTTTGCTCTATAATTGTGAAATATTTAGGAAATTGCCCTTCTATTATTTTGACTGCATAGGGGCAATAATTCACTTAGCTTAAATCACAGTACTACTTCAGAAGGTCAATGTCGAGGTTGACAGACTGTAAAATTTCTTTTTTTAGAAATCTCTCTCTTCTCCGAACTGCAAGTTTTTGAATAATTAACACTATTTTTTCTTTTTTTCCAGTATGCCGTTTGGGATATTTTATCTGCTCATGTTGTTGGACAAAGTCACACTGAAAGCTCTAAATAACTCTGTTCTTTTTTGGTAGTTGAAAGGAATGAAAACTTACACAGCTTTGTAATAAGAATTACAAATGCAGAGAGGAAAAGACCTATTTAAACTACAAACAATTCAAAACAAAAATGGATTTGACTGTAAGAATAATGCGAGTCTGCTGCAAAATACATCAGTTATCGACTCCTTATAAAGTCTGTCCAAATAGTAAATAAAAAGAGCTACCAGGCTCTGTGAAAGTTTGGTTTCATAGCTCAAGTCTGTCATATCTATTTTTATGATGCAGTTCTTTCCAGGAGTTCAAGCCTGCTACGTGAAAGCTTTCACTGTGAGACCAATTTTTTATTTTTAGTAGCACTCTGCAGATGATCCACAGTGAAAGAAAAAATTGGAAGCTCGAAACGTAATAAAAAATTAAACCATAAGGGAATGAGTAGAAAGCACTTCGCCTTTTACAAAAGGCATCATCTTTATTGGAAGTCACAACACTAACAGCACCTGAAAATAATGACCATATGCAAGTCTCCCTGCCTGCCTAGTAGTAAAAGTAAAAATATTATTTTATAAGCTTCCCTACATTTTACGAGTATCTGTGTGAGCAGGACTCTGGCCTTTTGAAACTAGCAATGCTGTCAGGAATAGCACAATCCACTAGGAATACAGCTGTAGACTTTGTATGTACACCTGTGCGTATTAAAGAGTCCATGGTGGGCTGAACACTCCCTTATTACTGTTCATTTTGTTAATTCTCATCGAGACTTGTAATGGAGAAAACTTTCATGAACAAAAATGCTGCTTTCTCAGTTAAAAGCTAGGGAATAGGAATATTAAAACACGAATATCAGAAATTAAGTAAGAAGTATGGCGTGACATCTCTGCAGACAGTACCACCAAAGCAAACCACCACAAAGGACTGCTTTTAGCATATGAAAAGTACTAACATAGCACGGTCGTTTTAACAAAGACCTAAACTTGCCTTGCAGAGCTGCCAAAGCTGCCTTTTAATCTTGAAAATTAACTCAGTTTGGGGGTAGATTAGTGACGGCACATGACCTCAACCACAAGTGCACATGCTGAAGACTCCAAGACATTGTAAAATTACCAGCTGGGAAGGATGCCCACAAACAAACACACGATGCACATACTTAGTCTCTTGCCTGCCTGCCTGCCGCCACCATAGCTCGCTGCTGCTGTGGCAGCGTGCCGGCTCCTGACAGTCGGACCTCTGCCCCAGGGCACGAGTGCTGAACAGTGACAGGCACTACAGTGTGCTCTAACAGACATTGCTGGTAGGAAATCCCTCTTCTGTGCTATTCCTGGCACATTTATAGTTGCAAGTCCTCTTTGCAATGAATCACATCTGTTTATACTTGTGTGCCAGAAAAGAAAATTTGAAACTGCAGAGAAAAAAAAACATTGTATGCTGGCACCTCTGGATGCCAGCACAACTACTTGTGCAGCAGTGGGGATGAGAAAATTGCAGCAGTATCACACGGATTTTCAAAACGATCATGCTAAAAAGTACTGCCCACAGGCAGTCCCTGTTCCTGAGAGGCTCTAGACCGTGGTTTGTACTTTGGGGGCCCGACAGTCTGTGTGCTGGGGAACCGCGCCAGCCAGCCCTGAATGGGATTTGGCTCCACAGGGTAGGAAGGCTGCAGGATCCTCCTTCAGGTTGTGGCCAAAACCACAGAAACATTACTATATAATTATATTATATAATTATGGAATATTTTTGACAGTGTTGTCAGCTTTAAGATATTAGAATGTTCCAATTATAGTCAACAACTGTAAGAACATAACTGGACAGCTTTTCTCTAACCTTTGCTGACAAGTTGAACCACATCTTTGTTTTGCTCTTCAGCTGAAATGAGGGGACCAAGCTCCTGATCCTGACACCAGCCCCAAAAACGCAGAAAAAACGGGAACCAACTGCTAAAAGTTTGGAGAAAGAACGAACCCAAAATTCACAAAACACAATACTCAACTGAATCACACCAAAGATGAAGGTGCTATAATGCAGTTTCCACACATCCAGAGTCAGGCTCACACACTCAAAAACATAGTGCAAGTGCCAACCTCTGCCCTGCCTATCTCCCTGAAACGCTGCATGTAAGCTGAGGAAACCAGACGACTTTTAAGACTAAAGTGTATGAAGTAGTTTTCAAGTTTTGCAACTGGGTTATTTAATAAGCTGTTTTCACCAGTACGAGAAGTCACAGAGTCCATTAACAAAAGTGGACAACAATCAGGGAAGCTAGGTGGGGATGTTTACTGTCTGTTTGGCAGAGAGGTTACTTTACTAGTAGAAAGATACAATGAAAAGAAGGTTTAAATGTAAATGAGCTCTCTGGGTACCCAAGCAAAAGGCTATGTTGGCACCTGAGGACATGCCTTCATGGCAGGCTTGTTGGTTGTCTTTAAAAGGTTGTACTTGGATACCACAGCTGTCCAATCAAGCTGCCATGAACTACATGAATTTGCATGAATTACAAATATCAGTTGCTGATCTCTGCTTATCTTGGCAGAGAGATGCTAGTTATGATCAATGTGAGGTCAGCATTGTTGTCTGCATAGAACACAGAGTTTGCTTGCAGCCATATAAAATTAAAGATTTTTTTTTGCTAAGATGTAACTTCAGCTTCTGTTTTGCAAATGCATATTGTAGTGTTCATTGGAATCCCAAGCGCTGCAAAAGCAGTGTTGAGGGGATTTGTTTTTTTTGAGTGATCCATGACTAAATGTGCACATGATAACTTCTGATCCCATTTTCCATTTGCCTTACCTGATTATCTGTGTTGTTTACAGTAAAATAGCCCACACAAATAATGACTTCATGCAGCAATCTTTCACAGGTATGCTGAGAACAGTACCACAGCAAAGAGCTGGTAATATGGCGGAATGCAAGGGACAGTCCTTCGGCACCCACAATAGACTGAAAAAAAGGCCAAGAAACAGAAATTACAATCTAGCAGTATGTTATAGAAATTATGTGAATCACATATGCATCAATGGCACACATTTTGGCGCATAGTACCGACTATGTTCTTTGTTGCAAGAAGTTTTTTTGGAGGAGGACAAAAACAACTCTCTTATTTCATTCAGTTACACCTGAACTGTAACATTAAAAGCCACAAAGATAAGAATAAATTCAAATTTTAAAGGGATGCAGGAAAATTGGGTTCTGCTTAGTTGACATGCAGCGTAGCATTTGGTCAACCATTTCATTTGACTTACATGTTCCAGGAAAAGTTAATGCTAATAATATTTCCTAGTAAGAAGCAAAAGAAAACAAATCATCTTCATTTTTGCAGAAGAGCAAAATGCGTTTTGCATTAATAATTTGTGCTCTGAATGGAATACAAAGATTAATATGAAATAATGACTTTGCAAACATTTTAAAAACACTCAAATGGAGAGAACATTGAGCTGCAAAGCTTTTTGGGATACTTTTTAGAAGTAGGCAAATTGCTGTAACGTGGAGATTCAGAATTAGATTTTATCTGCACAGCCTACAGCCTCTATTTAATAAACATGTCAAACAGATAGAACGACACAAGGTCAAAGGGGAAGACTAAAGCACAAGGAATGAGCAAGACAGTCTACTAACTCTAATGAAACAGCAATGCAGGCCTGTGAGAAAATTTCTTCCATTTGAGAGTTTTCTTGATTTTGTACCTTGGAGTCTGTGTTTAGTCCATTTACATAAATCCCAATCTGTAGTATAGCTTAGCTTTAGCATACTGAAAGCCTACCCAGGAAAAGCAGAATCCTTGAGAATTAAAACAGGCTCAGCTGTGATTATTGTCCATCTTGCATCTCAAGCATTTTGCTAAGTTAGTATATTTTCAAAATGTAAAGCACCAGACAGTGACCATTTACCACTGTCATGTAAATGCCATTTGTAAGGCCACCCTTCTTTAATTAGGGCTGTCCACTCATGCTCTGACCTAGCACTCTGGGTTTAACCTTCCCTGATAACAGCAGGTCAAAGGGCACCCGAGTTTGTGTATAGAAGTTAAACTAATTTTTCAAGGAAACTATGCTTCCTTTTTAGCCAGAATTAATATCAGCTCAGGATCCTGTGTTGTTTCTCACTACCATCTTTCAATTGTTTAGACTGTCAAATTAAATGAAATATATACTCATGAGCCATCTGTGCTAATACAAACTTGAGAATACCAGAGGCTCTTTTGTTAATCAAAAAAAAAAAAAAAACAAAAACCACCCTATTCTATAGTCCTACTATTATGTGATAAAACTATTCATTGGAGATAACGATCTGACCACGCAAAAAAATACAGTTTTTCTCTCTGCTGTCTGCTGCAGCCCACAAAGTCAGGATGGACAATAATTGGCCTCAGGTGTAGGTTGAGCTTTTAGCACTACAGAAACAAACCCTGTTACTGCAGGGAAACGGATGGCTGCTGAGACTACGTGAGTGCATCCGTCCCTCACAAACAGGATTATGCCCACCCTTCCTTAAGACAGCTCAGCAGATAGACACTTCCCTGGGTGGAGACCTGCATCAATGCACTGAACGAAATCCACTCACACCAGTTAGCTGTGTCACACTTTACACAGTAACTACTACCTTACCAGTTTCTACGTAGAACAAACTAATGCCAACTAGAGGATGCAGGATTTAATGCTGTTGGGTTGTTACACGTGCTCAGCTACAGCGGTAGAGGAATAAATACAGGCAGCATCAGTGGAAGCTGACGTTTTAAAAAATTAGTAGTGGTTTCTGGAAACAGCAGTAGGTTGTGGTATGATTCTGTACAGCCCCACTACCAGCCTACGCACCGTAACCGCCCTGATTTGACCCGCACTCTCTGGTGCACATCTGTAACACCTATAGCAGCAAACAAACTTCAGTCCCAAACCAAGAGCTCCTGGGCATGCTGTAAAAGAGAACTACTCTGATTTAAAGAAAGAAATAGGAGTTAATGTTGTGCGTAAGAGTCGTTTTACATGACACTCAAAAAAACCCCCTCTGTGCTCCATTAAAAAAAAAATCAAAAAAAAAAACACAAAACATCCTGACTGGACCCAACCCCACAACTGCATCTGTACAGACGTGTATTGCTACATGTAAACCGCTTGTTGCTGTAATGAGAGATGCTAGATGTACTAAAAATCAAAGTAGAGAAACATAGACTGAAAGAAACATATACTTTATACGAAATTTTTCACTTATGGAAAGCTCTCACTGATTTTATCACATTTCAGATGGAGTCTGTGGTGCAATTCATAAACTTACAACACATTAAAAATGGAACAGAAACCTGGTCTGATGAATAGTGCAAGATTGATATTGCTAAATGTGTTTTGCAAAGCAACACTTTCTGTCAGGTGCTTTATATTAACAAAACAAAAGCTTTGCCAATTTATCAAATACAGTATTGATGAATTATCACTATGGCAAAATGATTAATTTACCCTAGTAACCTCAGACAGATAAGAAAAGACTTACTTAAAAAAAGCGATCTTTTTGATTTTTATGAATAAAAAAATGAAAATATACATACCCTTTTTATCAAAGTTTTACTTTGCTGAAAAGTTTAGATATCAAGTGATTTTCGGCTTCAGATTTACAATCTTAATAATCTTAATGCAAGCAGCCACTTAGTACAGAAAAATGCAAATTATGGTTATTATATAAGCAAGTCCTCTCTCATCAGAAAAAAAATTGCTTTTGACAAATATCTGTTGTTTTTATTTTTGGGGTCTTATGAAATATAAAAAAGTACTGTGCTGAAAAGTAAGGATTTTTGGGCACAAGGAGATTCAGCATTTCATGTATTCGAGTTTTCACTTTTTGGTTGAATTCATTAGCCACAGTCAAAAGGTAGAAATAACAATTAGCAACTTTGCGCAGGAAAAAACATAAACAACTAATTCATAAACATTCCTTATGTAACTAAGACCCAGAAGAACAAACTAAGTCAAAATATATGCAGTAATTAACATTTTCACACTAAGCAAAAGTTGTAAAACATTTGTTACCTGAAAAGCGGGTAGATCAAGAACAGCAAAACTATTGAAGAAACGTAAACTCTGAATGGCAACCTGGATTGTGTTCTCTGCATAGCTGTCTTTAGGACTTGCTGTGTTTGGATCTGAAATGGTCCCATGGAAAAGAACACAGTACAGCATATGCAAGACTCCAACCAGATCCGTAGACTGAAGAACTGCTGTTAGTCCTGTGGGATCCTGACGTGTATTATCAAATATGTTCCAAGATCTGTCAAAGAAACATTAAACTGTCTGAAAAGGATACCAGCACACACTTGCCCAGGATGCAGGAGTTATAAGCCAAATGTTAGCGAACAAGTAAACTGTTAAAAAGGAAAAAACTGATGTCTAATGTGTCAAGAAACCACAACATTTCCGCAAAATACTTTCAATGATCTGGGCACTGTCTCATGCTCTCTTTAATTACAGTGCAGCTGTATTCTTTAAATATCTTTCTCCACATACTGGTGTCTTTGCTTCCCAACTGGGTTCACGATACCAATGCAAGGCTGTGCAGAAAATCGACAGCCTGGGGGCACTTCCAGAGGCTCCACGCAAGCCCCTCTCTGCAGCCAGCATTTCCTCTCCCAGCACCAGCAAGCAGAGGTTGGAGCACCCTGACACTCTCCCTGCCTCAGGGACAGGCAGCAGGCACTGCAACAGCCTGATACCTATGGAGCAAAAGAAGCTACTCGGACCAGATGATCGTAATTAAATCGTTCTGCAGGAATTGAAGAATGAAGTGGTTAAGGAGTGAGGAAAACACACTACTACTTATTTCAGTCAGATGCTATTACAGAAGTCTGTATAGTAGCAAAGCAAAAGTAAGTATGAAATGCTCAAGACAAACCAGCACAGCTTATGCAAACCAAAACTAGGCTTCTTTGGTATCTTTTGGGCATGCAAGTAAAATAGAGAAGAAAATTTTTGCCTTCCTGGGATATCAGGACAGACAAACTACTCCAGATGCCCTTCACATCCTCACATCCAAAATTCCAAGTGCACTTAATGTAATCCCTCAAGGATTTGTACTGTTCCTGTTTTCTTTTTTTTTTTTCCCTTTTTTTTTTTCTTCTTCTTTCCCCTGCATTACTAATAATCTACAAAATGATGTAAAATAGTCACTAACTGAAGACTAGTCACTTGTTGAAGACTAAGACCTTCACCACTCTGGAGGTTAAACAATCTGTAGAAGGCAGGCAAACACAAAATAAAGTGCACGAAATCATTCATCAAGGTTCATACATTTCAAGTCCTAATCCAAACCCACCGCAAAACCCATGTGAACTTCATTATGGAAACACAGTTAGTCTGTATTGGCAATCAAAGGAAAAACTACAACATTAAGATACAAAGAGCAGTAGCACTGAATATATAGTACATCAAAATACTGTTTTTAAGATGCAAACATAGTATATGAGGTAAAAAAAATGTCAATATCAAAAGAGACTAGAAAGATTGATTCTTTTTCCCATTTTTCTTAAGAGAAAATATAACAGGTGATATGAGAGTGTAAATATTATAAAAGGACAAACCAGGCGAGGGTATCTTTCCCTTTTATAAGAACCAGAAGAAGGAATAGAAAAACAGTAAATATAAGAAGAACTAGGAACAAGACCCACTTTCTAAAATAAACTGTAACTTTGAAGACCTCATCTTATAACAGAAAAGACTGGACTCTCAGAAGACTGAGAATACTCCTGTTGACCAGAATCAGCTAGGAGCTTTTACTTGACCAGAACAGCTCTGTGTGATCTCAGTATTTGCCTCCGAAGCACCTGTATAGCACATCCTGTTAACAGGCAGGGCACTGGTCTCCTCATCCTCACGTCACTGCTCTGATCCAGTCAAGATTCCAACTCAAACCCTAGCTAGGTGGACCGACTCTGCTTTTTGTGATACAAACGCCTGTCTTCAACGGAGCAACCAAACCTCCGCAAGTGACAGGTTTTGGTGATCACCTTGCTCTGTCATTTTCCCATCTTCCAGTGAAGCAGAAAAGGAGGCAGGAAAGCACCACCTCCCCAACAGTGGCTATCGATTTCCATTTGCAATAGATTCCTTGGATGAAAGAGAAAGAGCAAAACCAGCAGAGCAAGATGATCAGCCTGCATTCGGCACTTCACCAAGAAAGGCCTGATACTGACTCATTTCAAGCACAGCTTAAATATTCAAGAAGAGAAGAAAACAGCTGCATGAAGCACACCATCTTTACACCTAGCACAGTAAACTTCAAAGCTAGCATCCATGCATGTTCTTGGGGAGACAAATCTCCTGCAAGGTCACATGAGAGGGCACTGAAACCATGACCAAGAGCCACATACTATAAGGCTGGTGGGCAAGTCTTTTTGGTACCCCAAACTCCAGCTGTGCCCCTGAGCACTTGGGGGGGGCAGTGTTGTTACTTGGCAGCTGGGGGGGGCAGTGAGGAGGCTGACCTGCTGCAGGGGATGGTGGTGAGATAGGAGGCTCAGGAAGGTTATTTTAGAATTCAGGCTATGAAATCTCTTGGCACCTTCTTCACAGCCTTTGAGGGGCCTTCTCAGTCTCACCTGCCCCAAGCCCAGGTGAACACTGTACAGTAAAACAGAATAAATGCTGTTGTACTCGTTTTACTCTATTGGTGTGCCTCTGCTTCCATCACTGTCCTCTCACGTCTTTACATTTAGACAACAGTTGCTCAGATGAATCGCTTCTGATTTTGATTAGTTAGGTCATACACGTAAGGAATGATTTTATCTGGAATTAGCATTTACGGGTACCATTTCTTTTAAAGCACTTTAAAATATTTAGTCTGTGAGTAGCTGATATTACAGAGAAGCTCCAAGTACAGCATCCTCTGGTGACACATCAAGAATTACCTCATGTTCCAGTCCTATTTCAGTGACACTTGTGCTGTCCAAAAAGCCCAGGAAACCACCCAATTACTTCACAGATCTTTGAAAGAAGCAATCAGATCTCAGATAAAATCCAGTGAGAAGAAAAGCAAGGTAAGCACGTCTGTTTTCGAGCCAGCACCTGGGCTGTTACACAAATATCCCACTAGTGTCAGTCAGCACCAGGCGTCGCCCTCAGCCCCACATTAGCGGCCAGCCATTTGTAGAGGCTCAGCTGGAGCTTCATGCGACTGAGTTTACTGTACAGGTTCCAAAAACAGGGTGTTTGTTTAGTGCTGGCGGCCTTCAACAACCAACTGGAACTCCCAAGAATCCTTAAGGAAGCTCAGCCCCCAAACCAGCCATGACAGCGCTTCAGAAGGCACCCAGTGCAGGATGCTCTCAAAATATGTGCAATAACATTCAAAAGACAAGCTGAAGTACAATAAAATTATATTTAAAATTATGATTTTATGCCCCTTACCTCCTGCAAGGGAAGGAACACAGTCAGCTTTTGGTTTCTAACAGTCCTAACAATCCCAGCATCTACTCTGTACAGAATAAAAGAAGTGGAAAAAGTCCTAGAGCTTTGTTTTGGGTGGGGCTACGCTGCACAACAATTTATGATGTTCATTTTCTTTTCCTCTGCCTGGAACCTGCGAGAAAGGTTCCCATGACTGGAAAAGCTTTGACTGGAAGCCCTGTGGTCTTTAAGTGAGTGTGTCTGCATGAAGTCAGCAGAGACGCTTCCTGAAACATCACCTAAACCTGCCAGCTGTGTCTTTCTGCAGATTCCTGCTGCATAGTTTTGATTCCCATTGGCACGGGAGTCTGGCTGCAGGCAAGGAGCTACCGGGGACAGCTGCGAAGGGAGGGCGAGCCAACAGCTCTGGGACCACCTCTGTGCACTCACTCACCCCACTTTGTGTTGTGTGCCTGTGGACTCCTCAGGATTGTTCACTGAAAAATTGGTTCTGATGCCCAGTTCTTCACTCTGCAGCATGCAGTAGCTAGCGTGTGCTAAGCGCCCCTGAACTACACCCAGGCAAGCAGCATGTTTATTTCCACAGTACCACAGGAGAGCACGTCTCCTTTTACAGGCGGTATTTTCTGTATTTCCAACTCAGCTATAACAACATAATGAAACAGAAAAACTATCAGTTGAAAAACAGTCATGTTCAAATAAAGACCCCAAATTATTTACTGTACATGATTCCTCACAAAATTTTTTGCAACTACTTACGATGAGAAGATTGACCGATTTTTCTAAAGGTTAAAGTTAGATTCTTTCAACTCTCACTCCATCATTATTTTTAAACAACTCCATATGAAAAAGCTTATAGAGCTGGACAAAATCCTTTTGCCATTTTGTTCTCCTCTGGAGCAGTGAATGAATCAAAACATACATAAAAAAGTCAATTGTAAAAATAACTCAAAATGCAAGCTTTTTTTTTTTTTTTTTTTTTCCTCCTTTGGAAGAGACCAGGAATTTTAAAGTTACACCACAGGACAAAGTTGTTGAAAAAAGTCATCCTGTCTGCTAGGTTTGGTGGGCTGAAGGAACTGTTAGAAATGTTTATTTTTGATTTTGCCTGTATTACAGTTAATTTGTATATGAACAGGCTACTGGCTCCTGTTGGTTTTAAATGTCAGTTATAATCGCTTTAAGCCTAAATGTTTACAATAAAAAGGTAAAAGACGTTATTCATACCAGTTGTGGGCTTTAAAGTAGAAAAAACACATAAGATGTGGGAAAATAAAACGCAAACCTTTGTGTATGCTTCTTTGAGCGATTTTGGTCAAGTCCATAAAACAGCGGATTTCATACGTTTAGCGGATTTTAAAAACCTTTTTGGTCTACCTCAAATGTAAGCCCAATGAAAACTCTGATAACTGGCAGGACACAGACTGAAGTAAAAAGAAACAAACAAAACCCATACCATAAAAGATGTCACACAAGAAACCTAGTTTTTACTTAACTAAGGCTAAGAGCAGATTCCTATGGATGTATACGTCCTTTTAATTGTCCTATTTAAAGGACTGTACTCTTTAACTGTGTTTGTAATAGCTGCCAAGTAGAACAGTCCGAATGGACAAAACCCCTCCAATTACTCTCTGAAGGGAAGCACGACTTACAGCAATTTTTACATTCACTTAACATAGCTGGGTAGAAGGAAAGGCTTTCAAACTTTACTAAGTTGCTACAGTTCACACAGGAAAGCAGGCAAATAGTTATATTATAGTCAAACAACCTGCAGGATCTAAATAAAATAAAATAAAATAAAATAAACATTCAGTGAAATGCAAGGCATCTTCATTATGGGCTGAGATTATGATCATCAGATTCTACCATAAAGGAGTCTCAGGAGGAATTGGCAGGAGTTTTTATGACTGACAGAAGACGTTTAAGAATTAAAAAATGTGGATATATTCACTCCAGGAAAGAAAGATACTAAACAGTGGTACTTCATTGCTTAAAATACACCACTATTTATTAAAACAGGGATTTAATACAGCTTGATGAGAAACAGCATACTCTGTAGAACAAGCATAAAACTACAATTTCTCCAAGCTTCAATGTACGCAAACTGTTTATATCTGAAAATATATTGTTTTAAAAACTGACTGAGCTAACAAGCAAACCTCTCTTAGGGTATACATTATATTGTTTGTACATTTGAAATATATGCTCCTGATTAAATACAGGGAGCCAAATGGGAACATGGGTTTTCAAAAGGCTTAGAATACATATATCTATTTTTCTGTATTATTAGAATTTAAAACCTATCATCTGTATCTTTTACTTCTACATTCTTTCATTGAGAAAGAGATGCTGAAAAAGAGGAAAAAATAATAAAAGAAGTAGAAAGAAGTATTTAGCACCTGTCAGACTGTTATAAATCCCATTATTAAGCTAGGAATCACATTACTGTGTAAAACAGATGATTTGAAAGCCTTCAGTAATTTCAGGAACAAGTTTTAGTCAGTTTACAGTACTTGCTGGATCTGCTGCCTGTTGGAAGCAGTGAGAAGCACACGCCAAATTCAAGGGGGCTTGCATCTGATTTGCCATTCAGCAGCCAAAACATACGTTATCTGAATTACTGTAATAAAACTGAAAACAGACCGGACTACTTCCTTGCATATCTGTGATGTGACAGTCGCTATTTTCCAGGATAAAACATCTACAGCTTTCTGTTACTGCAGCTTGTAATCCACAACTTTGCTAGCTGTTGACACAGATTTATATGCATCCCAGCACTGTGTTGAGATAACACACAACAGTAACAACTTAGCTACCGTTCTGCTATGACATCCTACTCTCCCAGATTAGTACGGGAGCTTGCAGATGTCGCTTGCATCAACGCAATAGCAAATTTTTGTTTAAGTTGATGCCCCAAGAAGCTTCATGATTTGAAGGCCTATTACTTGCAAGATGCAGCCACAGTTATTCTGTGTAAAGTCTACCAAATGTTTTGCTTTCTTTCAGGTAATAAACAGCTCTCTGCTTTTTCTACTCATAATGGCAAGCGAATCAGTTAAACGTTATCATGGCTGCAATTTTTGAATCATAGCAAATGTCAGGTTCATCTTTAGCTCAGCAAACAGAGATACTGATAATCAGACGTGCTGCACTTTATGAAATCTCACTACACAGAGTAAGAGACAATGCCCTATTTTCAGCTCTCATACACTTTTTTTTTTTTCTTTCAACTCTTTGGGGGAAAAGAGCTCTCACCTCTGTTGCTAGTAATGGACGTAACACAGCTTAAGAAAAAATGAGACATCCAGTCTGAAGCAGCCCGTAATGATTCTCATTGCATAACTGATGAGGGCGTAAAAGTTATCAAAACAAGGTTCATGTGGGGTTACAAGTTACTAAGGTTTTCAACAAATGATCTTTTATAGATATTACAGAGTGTTTAGAAAATGTGCTATCACATCCACTGCAAAGCTTCAATTAAAATAATCAATCTAGCATTTATTAGCCAGTACCAAAAAAGAGTATTTGTGAAGATCAATATCAGTTAAATCTTTTTAAAGACCTTGACCACAAATGAAAAGAAAATTATTCTCCTACAATAAGTAATAACATATATTCAGAATGGATTCCCTCATTTCAATAACTTTTTATGATGTTAAAATTGAGAATCCTCCAATTTATGCTTCTATATTAGCAAGACTTTCCTTTATTGTATCTTACTCCATGATTTTGGACTTTTTTCCCCCAAGTCCACCATGGGAATAAAAAATGTATCTTAGTTTATGTCTCAAAATTTTATCTTCTACTTTATATCAATCATACACCTCATTTAACATTTCACGCTGACATACATATATGATAAAACTTGACAATATTCTCTGTTAATCACTATTGTTATGACATGTTGCCTGCAACCACTCCAACCTGTAGATCTTCATCAATTAATGGAAACAGAATCAGAACAGTGAAGGTCATCATTCTTTTAAAACAAGGAGGTGGACTGTCTGGCATGAAGTTGCTGATACAGACCTGCAGGTAGGAACTTGGCTGAAAACTCTTTCCAGGCTATAAAATAGTTTTCCATGAAGTAAGTGCCAAGCAAACATTGGATATCATTTTAGAGCTTGAGTAAGAACCATTTTGCTAAATTTTGGTGTTTCATGAAATAGTGTTGTGGAGAAGACAGGAAAGTCTGGATTGGCAGCTTTTCCTACACCTGAGCTCTGGAAATACACAATTTGTACCCACAGGGCAGGATCTCTTAATCGTTTAAAACCTGAGTTACAGTATTTAACTTCTGTCCCTCTATGGATAGCCTAGATTAGAGCTGCAATAAAGGTCACAACAGCCTGGTGCTGTCTGAAAGCAAGTGAAGAGGATCACCCAGCATTTGGCCATTTCCAGCTTGTAAAGGATTTCATTGGTGCAGGCACTGTGGATGGTTTGAGAGCCTGGAGGTCCAGGTGTGAACAACTTCCTTGTGAGAAAATCCTAGCAACGTCCCACCACACTGCTAAGATCCACACATGGTACAGAGAGCACCATACAAAAATACCCTAATGCCTTTAGTATGGGATGACAACATTTTATGTGAGAAATAACAGCCTAAAGCAGTCCTATCAGAAAAACAAACCAAATGAATTGTGCAGGAAGAAGTTCCCAACCTGGAAACAGTATTTGTAGGGGATACAACAAAAGATGAATTTAAAATTGCTCTTGCAACAGTGGGGAAAGCCTAATACCAGTGTATCTATTTTGGCAAAACTTCTTGTGCTACAGTGTCAGAGAACTGGTACTACTGACTAGACTTCTCTTCCTCTAGATAACAATATCAAAGGCATTATGAACAGATTGGTTAATTACTCCAATATACAGAGGGGTATGACATGGCATGCTGGTTTGGTGCTGAGGAATGTATCAACTGAGCAGAGATTCAGAAATAGTGCATATTCTGACTGAACAGGCTGCACTGCTTCCTACCGCTATTTGCCACAAATGAAAGAGGCAACGATTTCTCAGATAGAGAGCCCGTCTTTTGTGCTACGGATCATGTACCACACAAAATGCACTACTTTGTTGTGACATATTTAAGAATTCAATAAATTTGAACTCTGTTTCTGACGTATCAACCTGTATTTGGCAACCATTTTTTTCTCCATTTAAATCATCCTGAATACTATGGAGTTACTAACATGGCAGAATTACACTCCACATTCACTTCTTCAATGAGAGTGCATCAGGTGATTAAAGATATTTAAGCTGCCTTTTAAATCAGTTACACTATAGCTTTTGATCTAAAAGTGAAAGGCAACAGTTTTGAAATATGCAAGTTCATTCCTCTCATTTCTTTCCATGCTCAAAAGAACAACCTGGAAACCGAGAACCACCAGCACCTTTGGATAAAATCAAAAGCGTTGCTGTTATGTGATCAGACATCTTGATGTGACTGTGAAGAAAAATGCTCAACCCTCGGAAATTATTTTGCTACAAAGTACAGATGCTCTTGAAAGAAGTACTTGCACAGTGCTGTATTATTTTGGGGTCCAAAGATCTCTAGTATCTTGGGTTAAGCATAGGCCTGCTTCAGAAATTGCAAATATAATATTACTCACTCTTGTAGCTAGAATTATTATTCCTCTAAGAGAAAGATGAATTTTTTTAGTATGCATTTGACTTCTGGCAGTGCTGTCCTGGAATGTAAAATGCCAAGTTGGCAGCTTTCAGAAAGGGAAATTTCAATAAGTTGGGATGGTCTCTTTGGGCTCATATTTCTTGTAGTTCTTTTTCCATGTGCCTGTGTCCCTGAGTTACCAGCAACAACTTTTACCTGCAGCTTTGTTTCTTAATTTATTTTGTATTAATTTTTGTTCTTCAGCACTAGCATCACTTCTCCCTTCAGGCATTCATTGTCAAGTTCTGTCAGCATCATCTTCCCTGAAACATGTAACAGTCTAATAGTGGCAGGTTCTAATGCATGGACCTTGAAGCTCTGAAATTTAGACTTTGACAGAGCCAGGCTGTCCAAGTCTGCAAAATTCCAGATTTGCTGACAGAAATGTACCAAATGCACACTCTCGTCAGCCTCAGTTAGGTTCCAGTAATGTACATTTTGCATTAGAAAATTCCGACAAATCTAGTAATACTTTTCTTTTCATAAAATATCATTCCCTTACTTGCAATGGTATTTTAAAGAACAAGAGCTGAATTTGGCTGTGCAAAAAAACAAATCAATTAAGACTTGATTTTAGTTGATAATATCTCTTGAAGTCCTTAGGACTGGTCATTGAAAATTAATAATGACAAAACCCTCTCTGTAACGATGAGTAAAGGAGATAAGGTTTTTAATTCTCATAAATGACTTACAAGAATCAAGACACAGTGTGGGTAACTGAATACAATTCAGTGGTGACAGGGTGAGCAGAGTGAATTTCCTGCACTGTTTCTCTACCAGTTATTGCTGTGCAACTAAGACGGGTTCTGTTTAATAATCTCACCAGAATGCTCACTTCCATGAACGCTGTGTTGGCAAGGAGTTACACCAGCTGCTGCCTGATGAACATATTAGAGATGAGAGACCAAATGCACCTACCTTCCATTGACAGCAAAACACAGTTGACATATTCCATGCAACACTGCTGTGGCATTTTGTAGAAAAGTTGCTATTTTTGGATTCTCATCAATGGGGCCTTGAACGGAGAGGAAACAGCAACACAACTTGTCTATCAATCCTATGTTCACCACATAACTAGAAACAGATGAGAAATTGTATTAAAAAACAGTCCTGTGACAGTTTTGATGACTTTACAAAGTAATTTCTGCTCCTCTACTATCAAATCATACAAAATGTAGGTTATGATTTCTTAAAGGGTTCAATAAAACAATTCAAATTACAGTAACTTAAAATCTGGTACTCTGTAGCTAGCAGTAGTTTTTGTTAGGAGAACTGTCTGTTGCACGATAATTTATATTATACTGTACAAGAAAGATGAATGTAAGTGTTTATTTTACCATAGTCCTAGAAGGACAATGGAATTTTGCCATAGTTAAATGATTTATAATAGTCTTGATAGCTCTGCAGCAGCACAATTTCTTTTTAGCATGAAGAGTTGAACTTGGTAGAACACACTAACTCAAGACGACAATGATGTTACACAGATAACGTTTTATTGCAATACGTATATCATAACAACTACTGCCCAGCTTTTTTTTTTATTATTTTTTATTTTTCTTTTTCTTTCTAGACTATGTGCAACAGTCTAACAGTCTTTTAGTGCAGACTAAAAGAACACACAGGTAACAACCTCCCACTATCAGGAAGGATCAGAAAGCCTCCTCAGGAGCTCAACCAAAACTCAACACAGAGAAAACCATGTTAGTGACTTCATTTCTTTTTTAAAACAAAAAGCTACCTTTTTCTTTCATATTATCAGAGTAGGTCACATCACCACCCTCTCTGTTGATGAAGATTCTTTGAATTTCTAAGAGCTTGGAAACCCATGCCAAAAATTGTTTGTCCCTGTACACTGACACCAAGTTCTGTCTATACCAGCTATTCTCACAATTGGATCATTATTGATACCACTTAAACAGTGCACACGGGTCTTTTTTTTTTTTTCCACATCACTTTGCTGATATCACCTTTTTCTACCACAAACATTCAGCTTCTCAGACTTTACCCCATCTCAACTGTTCATTCTGCTGACTATGTGAGATCAACTTCCTTTGTGGAGACAAATTTCAAGCTTCAATCACTTCTTTCTCCTGTTTCTTTGTTTTTCCTTGTTTTCCTCCACTCCACTTTTAGCAACTGGGAGAAATCTCTTGTCAAAATCTGAAGAACTGCTTTTATATTCTGCGACTCAATCTGACTTCATAGACATGAGGAACTAGGATTGCTTTCAGACACGGATTTGCTGTTTTTACACTGACAGTCTGTTCTAAACCTTCCTATTATTGATATTATTCCATCCTATCAGCTATTCTACCTACTTGCTTGTCAGCTCCACTTGTTAGAGACTATGGGATTCCCTGGGATGGAAACACCATTGTCTGCATGTTTCTACGACATAAAGTGCATCCTGATGCGATTGAAGTATGGAATATTATTAAAGTAATGATTCTACTAAATAAAGATTCATTAGATCATGAATGTCCCATGTGGCTATACAAATACTAATTAAAAAAATTTTTCTTCCACATATCTTACAGTCTGATTTTGAAAAAACGTGGACTTCTAAGATTAGGGAAGAAAGTCTCTCCACTTTCCAGGTATCCTTCTTGCTCAAAGACTAACCTCTCTTCAGGGCTAGACTTTCTGCCAAAGCTTAACCTGCTGACACAAAGCTTTTAGAAGCAATGAAAGTAATTTAGAATAAAAATACACTGTGTGTAAAGCAAGAAGTCAGTCTGCAATACGAAAGATCCTTACCGCTGCTGAAATACAGCAGTTAAAATAGCTCAGGTAAGTTTGATTTTTCTGTTTAGCAACATGAAAGGCTACTAGCATTAGATTTCTTGCAGGTTTTGATCTAAGCAATCCACCTGATCATACAAGTGATAAACACGCTCTCCAGTACTAGCACAGTGATTCCAGGAACAGAGCTGGGTGTTAGATACATCACAGTCACAGAGAAATGCTGAGTGCTGGAAATCTCTCCGTGATATAGGAGGGGAAAGCAAGAAGGAGAAAATAAAATGCAGCTAACATTGATAGACAATTACTTACAAAAAGGCACAAGTATTCTAGTCAATGCTCTTTTCCTTTTTTCCCTAGGAAAAACGTTTGACTTCTACAAAATGTGTTCATTGTCCACCTTACTTTACACCCACACCTGGATACCAAGTGGTGTCAGCAGCCACTCTTTTAGCAGAGAAGAAATAGCTGCCAGCTTTCAGTCTATTGGGACTACTCTCTAAGGGCACCTGGGTCAATGATAGACACACGAAGCACTGCCTTCCTTGAAGCTGAACATACAGACGAGTGGAATGTCAAAGCTCTCTAATCTATTGTCTCCATCTCAGTATTTTCACCCACAGTAGCATAGTTTCAGTAATTTGGCTACTCTTTTGACACCCAGCATGTAAACAATTGTTTATGCATCAGGTCTAGTTTTCCCATATAGGAGAAAAAAAATTGACTTTCCTCTTTCTTCCCCAATTTTCCTAAAACTCTCATTTAATCAATTCCATAAGGATACACGATACAATGACCTGGAGGTGAAAGATTCTCATTAATAATACAATCTGTCTGTTTTTGACTAGTTTGAAATGCCTATTCTTTTTTTTCGTAATTGCACTATTACCTTGTCATCGTGCCTTTCTTTCTCCATTTATAAACAGATCCCTTAAAGTGCCTCAGGTGAGGGACCCAGCTGGATTCTCACATGTCTTCCTAGCTTAAGGGTATACCTGTGCTTGGCCCAGCCAGTGTCAGATGTCTGTTCAGCAGCAATATCAATAAGCAGACCTCCCACCCTCCCATTCCTAAATGGGGAGAATACAACATCCTGAAATTTCACACTCTTTCAAAACCTGTTTGGGGAGAAAGCAGGCTACATAAGAACAATTAAGTTTTAGAGGTCACTGGTATCTATGGCAACTGTTTGTTTTGCTTTCCTCCTCCAGCTGTCCTTTCTTGTATCCATCAGCATCACACCAGACTTTGAAAAGCCTGAAAATTCTTCCTGTGTCACAGTTTCAGTAGCATGCCACCAGTATTTCACTTCAGAAGGCTGAAGATGCACTGATGACTATTTATATTATTTACTACTGAAATGATACACTTTTAGCAAACAGTATATTGTTGAATAATGCATTTCTTACTTTACTTAATAGGCATTAGCGATAAGCAAAGGGATTTGTCTTTAGCTTTATAATGCCTACACTACTTAATAAAATCATAACAAACCCCAAAGCACACTCACAACCACGAACTTGATTGAAACAGAAAAAGAATGGATCATTTGGGTTAACCGTGACACATATACACTGGAAATTCAGTGAACAGGAGCTTTCCATGTGAAGTTGCTGTGGGCCATGAGGCTGTATATAATTCAAAGACTTTAAAGTCGTGATACATTTATTATCATGACAGAGTATAAGCAGCCTTAGAAATGTATTCTGAGCATCTGCTAACAAGAACAGTTTTTTTTTTTTTTTTTTTAAGGGTTATCAGAATAACTACTAGCAATGAGAAATTGCAGGAATTTAGGATACATTAAATGCCACAATGAAAAAGTCAGTCTATTAAAAAAAGTACTTGGTCAGAGTACCTTTTTTAAAAAAAGATCTATATAAAAGTATCTAATTTGTAGAATTTGATGCCACAAGAAGTCATTCAGGTAAATATTGTAGTGGGGTTCAAAAATAAATGGGCTAGCTAATCATACAGCTTTAGGGTGTTTGCAGTCATGCTTACCAAATTTTGAGGTAATACATTAGATTTCAGGCATGCAATCTAATTCATGGGTGTGAGATCATCAAGTGTAAGTATCAAAAAGGAATGCTACAATTTCTTATCGTCAAATTTATACTTTAGAAATAAGAGATTTCAAGATAAAGTAATTTTCTCACTCACTTTTCTGCAGTACTTCAAGAATACTTTACCTGTAAGCTTTACAGTCATGATGTATTTTATTTTTATAGCATCCCTGTATGCTGAGGAGCTGGAATTACCCACATTTTCCATGTAAGAAACAGAAGCACAAACACACTAAATCTATGTATGTCTTATTTTGTGTATTTGAGAGACCTATGATCTTGTTTTAACAGTATTTGGCATTACATAGGACATCATATATTCTGAAGTATAGCTCCCACTGACTTGCTGTTCAACGTGCTCAGCACTACTGTAAATCAAATCCGGCTTTCAAGTTAGGATTCATAAATTAGTGAACATGCATAAAAAGTTTAAGAGATTTTGTGTAGCACTGCATAGGAATGTTATGTCACACAAAGGATTCAATCCCGTTCTCAAACTCAACATTCAACAATCAAACAGAAGTCTACATTTTTCCTTTCTACCAACCTGATCTGTCTTGCTAGGTACTCTCCCACTTTAGCAATACAAGATGCAGTGGTTTTAAAATCAGTTTCCCTAATTATGTATGAGCTCTCTCCTCCTCAGGAGCTGTATGAAAAACTTCATGTGAAAACTGTATGAAAAGCTGTACTCTGAGAACTACCTGAAAAGTAGCATCTAAAATCTAGCCCCAGCTGTACTGTTGATCTAATACAAAGATATTCTCTCTACCTTCAAAGCCTGAGGGAAATTCCTTTTCAATGCAGGCAGCTCATGAAGGCTTTAATTACAAACTTGAGTATACCAAATTAAATAGTTATCATGGGGACAGCCACAAGTCAAAATAACTTTTTTTTGTCCAGGTTCAAGTCTTTTTTTTTTTAAAACCAAAGAACTAGAACGTTTCAAGTAAAAATGAGCAAAACAATGCATTTTCTTTTACTCTACTACTAGATTCACTGAGTTATTTTGATTGAAATTTTACTTAAGGCATATCCTTAGAAAGGAAAATTGCTATTAAAATATAGATCCGTTTTAAGAGCTGAAATCAAATTATAGAAATTATTGGGTAATCTTTGTAGCAGGAAGTACATATTGTATGGCAAACTGACATGAAGGCATGCATGTTATCCAGAATCACAAGGGGAAAGGGCATACAGTCAGGCACAGAGAATTCAGAGAAAATATGGAAAAAAGGAACCTGACTCCATGCTAATCGGGGAAGAAACCTACAGAAAGGACACAAAAAGGAAAAAAAGTATAGAAACCTAAATTATTAGGATGCTATATAAGCCATCCAGCAGCTAAAAATGTTAGGATTAACAAGGTCTGTGGAAACCAAGAAAAAGTGCAGAGTATGGAAGAGATTAACACTGGGGCTCATTTTATTTGTCTAATGGTTTAGATGAAAGAACACAACTGAAGTGATATTTGCTACTAGGACTAATTCCAAACAGCCTATTGATGCACAAAGAACTTCTGAAAGCCAGTGTAAATAAATTCATCTATAAAATGTCACTCAAAAAACAATGCATTTTTACCTTCCACAGATATACAGTAATCCTGATATTTCTCCATGCAGAAATATAGAAATATCTCTTTTTCTGCATGAATATAAAACTTCAGAACTAAAAGATTTCTGGTTTTCTGTATTTGTCTTAATTTTTTGAAGAACTTTTTGATTGAGAATTTAGCACTTCACTAGACTGACTTTTGACTACACTACACACACACACTACTTTTACTAACTTAAGAATTAAAGAAGTTTGTTCCTTTCTTAAATTAATGTAATTTTAATCCTCTGTAATAAAGTAGGATTAAAAACATTTCAAAATGTTTTTTAAACCTGATCAGGTCTTGGACTCTGCTGTTGAATGCTTCCACTTGTGAGGATTTGCTCTTCACTTCCTGTATTATCTTCAGTGCTGTAGAGTAGTTGTTCCCATCTGGGAAGCTGGAGATTAGGCATCTGAAAATCATGGCAGTTATCCTCAGAAGTCCTGTTGTTAGACCTTCGAACACCTGCTTATTTGCACTTCTTCCTGAAGTAGCATTATGGTCATCTGGAACATTAACCTAAGGAAAAAAAAAAAAAGAAAAAGGACAGCTACAATTCAGTAAGAATAACCAAAGTTCATAGAAAAGCACTAAGAAAGTTGCATATGAGTACAGCGAAATTAAGTAGCATATTCTAGTAGTACTGAAAGACGTTTAAGTATTTCAGGTAAAAGAAAAGGTCTATACTCCTCTAAACAGGTACTATCATTTGAAATCATAAATCAATTCAAAATAGCATTTAGTACATGAGAACTGAATGAAGCTTTACAGTGGTAGAGTATTTCATCAAAATGTTTTTTGTACAATATACATACAGTGAATTTTTGATAAGTCACTAACAAAAGATTTTTTTTTTAAATAACCGAATAAATGAACTAATGAAATAGTTGATTTTGAGTACTACATTGTGTTGTCACAAAGACATATGTCTAGGATACAGAAGTGTTGAGTAATAAGAGAAAAGATTCCTCTTCTGTGGAAGGAACAGCCTTCACTGTTGCACAGCCATCCCCTGCTTGTCTCTGGAAAAACAATGTACCATTAACTGGTTACTCAACATCCCTGCAAAAATAACTATTTTGGAAGACATACGTTCTTGTGATAGACCAAACACATCTGTTGTTCTTCAGAGAAAAAGGCAATACACTTTTTGGCAATAGGAATGATCTTTGCAATGAGATGTAATCCCTGATGGACTTGTAGCATTGATGAGGCATATTGGAGAATGCAATTTTTTTCCAGTCTATGAAGAGGTATTCAGTTAGCTTCCACCTTATGACCATTGCACTTGTCAATCACAGATGATAATCACAGATGAAGCACAACACGCAGCTCTCACTGAAGAGACCTCAGAAGAACAGAACTTATTTTTCCCTAATCACTAGTATTTATCTAGAGCCCACTGTTAAAACCAGCAGAGATGTTCAGATGTACAGCATGTAAATCTGAAAACAAATCTATATGCAGGATCCAAACACCTGTGAAGAAACCCTTGTGGAATGTTTTTTGCTTGTTTTCCCCATTTCTGCAATCCAAGATAATTTAGACCAGCTGAAACTCTGCCCTGTTAGACGAACAGGGAGAAACCTCCAAACAGTAAGCGTGGTGTGTGGGGAAGCTGGGCAGTTTTACAGAGAGAGCACTGGCAACACAGCTACATCAATCAAGACACAGGGGTCCCAGCTACGTTCACTGTGCTTACCAGCGCTGGACTCCATGTACCAACAGACTTCCTCGGAGGCAATTTTATAAGAAAACCTGAGACTTTCCACACCATAACCCGTAATCAGTATCGGCTGGAATTTTATTTTCATTCCAGGTTGAAATCATTTATACCTGCTATATATGCGAGTGAGATCACAGGAAATTGTTCCTCCCTGTATAGGTATCAGTAGGGATTTGGTAACACTTGGTGACAAAGAACAACATGCACATTTCTTTATTATTCATTAGCTCTGAGCCTTCTGTTGGTACTTAAAACTCATTGTAGTAGTCTGTTCCTGGTGATAAGCCAAGTGAGCAAGTGAGAAGTCTTTAGCTGCTTATTCAAGTTCAATAGGAAAAATAACTAAGTCACTCCACTAACTTCTGCTGAGCAAAATAATTCATTCATGCCTAATGATTCCAGTTGCCTGCTGAATAGATGGATTAGGCTTTGTAAGGTATCAATCAATTTAAATGTGGCAACTTTGTACTAGGAACACAAGATCTTAAAAACAAGGCTAACAAATGTTATTCGTTGCTTTCTCACCTATGCTAAAAAAAAAGTATTTATAACACATTGCTTAAAAGATTTAATAATATCTTGCAGTAGGCCGTTCCGGTTGCTGTAATGAATATACTGTAAACAGATAAAGTCTGTTTTTTCACTTCTAGTTGGATGTATGAGAACTCTATATTCTAAATATAGAATTCGTAGTTAGATAACTTCATGCTTCAGTATAAAACTTCTCCTCCTAATTTGGAAAATAAATAGATACGACACAGTATAATTCATTACTTACTACAGATCTGTTTTTCACATTTGACTTTTGGGGAAAAATGTGTATATTGTGGGTGTATTAATGCAAAGTGAGAACAAATGCATTTTTTTCTGTGGTGTTATGTCAGAGAGGAGATAAAAGGAAATACTGTTTTACAGAGAATAGGAGAAATTGAGCTTCATTCCTACCTTATTTTCCCTTTATATGAACTCAATGAGCAACAAAAAAAATCAACTCTTACTGAAGAAGTAATTAATAGAAGAGTATGAAAACCTGTCAAGATTTATGTTCAACATTAACTGGGATGCTTGGAAAAAGTGATGTATTACTGCATGTTGATGATTGTTTTGAGCAAGAGGGTAGGAAATCATAAGATGTAATAGTATAATTGTGAAAGCTTTCAAGATCTGATTTGTGTTTGTTGATTACGACAGAAGTTAATGATATTCATAGAAACTATTGTTTGGTTTTGGATAAGTAAACACTAAAACACTCCCCACTTCTATTTAGAAGGTTTAAGAGGTTTAACAATTTAACTGACAAATCTACAAGTAACTACATACCTAAAATGACCTGTCAAGTAAATTGGTATAAAGCATGTTTTAATTACAAGGGAAACACAGGAAAAACATAACCAGTGTTCAGTCATCTGACACATTCAACATCTCATCAGTACTTTACCATTTATGACGACCACCCAGACTGGACATCATCAAGACTCTTACTTGCTTTAAATCAGTTCTTGACACAAAAGGCTCTGATGACCAGATTCTCAGTTCTGGTACAGTCTCCATAAAAGAGTTCAGTCATTCAGCAGAGAATTCCTCTTGTGCAGGGAATCCCTTGTTTGTGCAGAGCTGCTGTCAGCTCTTCAGCTGTGCCCAGCATCTAGGACTTAACCCGGCAAGATGCTGAACAACATGGCCCCAATCCAGTAAAGCACTTAGGCACACATTTAATATAGCTAAAAATGCTACTCCATTCTGACTCATGTCACCACAAGCACTCCTGTATATTGATGTGCCTTTTTTTTTTTTTTTAACTAACAAAAATATACAGTTTCCAGTTAGCAATGTAGAGCTATCACTGAAAACTCATTTATGTTTTTATTTTTCCTGTAGACAGTATAATCCTTCACAGCCATGAATCCTTTCAAATATTGAGCTGTTAAACCTAAATGGAAAGTTCAAGTTTTTTAAAGCATTCAATTGCTAGTCATCACTGGGCTTGCCTCAAAAACATTCTGGAAAGTGTATGCTTTAAAAATAGTATTTACAGGATGTTGGACTTTCAGTGTAATAGCTAGTGAACAGAAGAAATGGAAACTGCATGGGAAGTCTACAGGCTTCAGAAGGTACGGATAAAGCTTTCACTTTTTTTTTTTTTAATACAGTTGATTTTCTATCAATGATCCTTTGGTACCCATGCTCTCATTGGAAACCAAAAATTGTTGTTCTTCAAGTAGTATTTTATTTGAAGAGAAATATATTACACCTGTGTAAAGCAAATGAACATTTTGCCACCAATGAAAAATGATTGTTTTAAATCTGATTCTTTAAAATGGATAGCCCTGAGTTTTAGGAAGTGAAGCTGACATGGAATCATATTTGGAGGCATAAAATAAAAACTATAATCTCCTTATATTACTTGAAAGTAAGGTTGATACTTGCTGCATTTAAGAATATATTTAAAGCTTTTTCAGAACTTGAATCTTTCTGTATTCAGCAAATATTAGCACAATTTGTTAAAACCTTGCAAGTGTATGTTCTCTTTTTTACTCCCAGTATTGCTTGTGGTTTATTTTCCCACTGTATGTAGGAAGATACACGAGAGAGGCAGCACCGTACAGCTCATTAAACTCTGAACACTGCAGGCAGTTAAATGCTTTGGGGGGGGAAGGGGGTGTCCTTTAATATTCTGGTGTTCAGAGTTTGATCCAATTAAAAGAAGTGCTTTCCATCTGTCCTATTCTTTTTCTTAAAAACGGAAAACTCAACCTTGATGTGACTTCTTACATTTTCTAGAGAGAAATTGGAGTTAGAAACGCAGCACTTTATTTATTTTGACTTAAATACATATTTCATAGAATTATGAAGATATCCCAGTTCAAGGGCCAACATTGCCTGAAGAGAACATAAGAGACTTTATGTGCAGGAAAGAAAAGTCCACTGTGGATCAAGGGAAACTTAAGGCTTTAATTACAGTTTTGCTGCAATTCAATGGTAGTGTTTGGCAACAGACTGAGAACAGCTTTAAGCATAGTAAATTTCTTTTATGCAGTATTTCTGGCTTCTCAGGTGGCCAAGATTTTCTTAGAAACACCCTCTGTATTTTTTCAGAAGAAGGACTGGTCATTTGTGCAGTGCTACACCGAGAAAAGGGAAGGTGTCTGGCATCAGAATGAATCTTGTCACTTGTGAAGTGCTGAAGGATTTCATCTCTTGTGTAATTAAGCACAGAGCCTGTGCTCTGGCTCACTCTGCAGAGAGCGAGCAGTGTTGTGACTGGCCCAGCACAATACACGCACCTTTCACTAAGTATATTTGAAATCTAATACCTGGAATCCTCTTGGAAAGATTTGGTGAAGAACAATGAGCTGGCAGCTACTTAGGGGAGAACGCACAGGTTGCATTCCTGTTTTCTTTGTTTGTGCCAAGGACCTTTGGATTATCTTTTTAAAGTGTTCATCAACAGTCCTATGGCTTGTTGAGTCTAACAGCGTCATTTGAATTATTTAAAGTACGTACATAACTTTTCAATTAACAAACTGCTTGGCTCATGAAAATACATACACACAATTTATAAGTAGAAAACCAAGACTAAATATCTTATGATGAGCAGGTCACTATGAATTAAAAATGAGTTTTCAAATAAAATATTTAATGACATTTCAAATTAAATGAAACACTGGAAAATTAAAACTTCCACAGTCAAAGAGTTTTGCTATTTAAATATGTCAGTAAATACATATTCAGCAACATATTGAACTGACTTAGGTTTTTCAGTATTGAAACACAGCAGAACTGGACACACACAGACAATTCGTAACATTCTGTACTTCAAATACTGCTACAGGGTGAATCAGAGAAGAAAGCCCTGAAAGGGGTTAAAGTTGGAACACTGTCCACTCACTGGAGTTCCTGGTATGTATGCTTCTGTAGAATTTATTAGGAGAAGCAAATATATCTGTTTGTATAGAAGTATAGCACATACAGCTTACCAAATACATACAACAAAAGAATCTTATTGTTTTAATTTCAGGTTTTATTCTCATGCATCCCCTGGAGCTCTTACACTCCAGGTACTTTAATATGTTTGTGAAACACACACACAAAAAGTCTAAATTAAAGTGCTTACATACCGTCAACTGGTGCATCAATAGGTCCATTAGAAAAGTGATCTTATTACTGAAAAGAATATAGGTGCAGTTTTCTGTGCAATTACTACAGGTGAGGCCATAAGCATTTACCGTATTGCAGAGTGACCTAAAAGATCAGGAGTAGAGAAAAAAAGGATGTTACTCTTTTCTTTGGTCAATTAAGAGCAAATAAATGGAAGACCACCACAAAACTTCTTTTTTAGTAACTCACATTAGTTTTCTTAAACTTGGGTTCCACACAAAAGTAAAAAAAAAAAAAAAAAAAAAAAATTACATGAATTAAGGGGAAAAATGAAACTTCAATACAGTAAAGCCATACTAGGCAGGACTCTTGCACTGTATGGACTCTTCCATATGCACGGTTTATATCTAAATAACATGCCTTGGAATATATAAATTTGAAAAGCCTGAACTCTTGTGATATGTGCTAATTTAATTTATTTTCATAAGTATATTATGAATATATATATATATATATAATATATATATAAGTATATATATATTCATATGCATTCTCATTAAATGCATGCAGGCATTCAGAGTAGAAACCTAGCAAGTAATGGGCATGCTAGAAAGACATAACAAAACATAGGAAATCAGTTGATATTCTGCATAATTTGGATATGTAATATTCTTTTTTTTGTGGTTTATGATTGTGCCACACACAAGTAGTCTGTGTATGAGGTCCCTCTCCTAGCACAACCTTCTGAAAAACACCTGAACGAAGGAATTCACAATACTCTGGGACAAGCTTCGGAGAGAAGCTACTCTGCAGCGCCCATAAATAAACGCAAGGAATGGGGACGATTGAGTAACTTGTACTGAGTAAGCAAAACTGAGCAGGTGAAGTTCCTGTACAAAAGCTTCTACTGACTTACTATGAACTGCACAAACTTGAAGCGTTGGTGTGCACCTTTGATAGCATCACTTGACCTACACCTGTAGCTGATGGAAGAGGTAACAGGTTTGCAATGAACTGGAAGTCACAAACAACAAGGAACCGACAGCTCCAGGTGTACAAACCATGCTCAGTTATTCTCTGCACCACTTGCACTTACTTCTGCTCAAACTGAAATGCTCTCTGAACAGAATTGGTAGGAAAGCTGGGACCAGTCCTATAAACGTACTCCTAGAGAAGATAAATCTGACCAAGCATAACACCATTCCAGAATAAACACAATATCCATTTCTTGAACTTTGCTTACCACAAAAACTATCACTATTATTATACAAATACACACACGCTACACAAATGCATCATAAATATAGACAATAATAAATACAGAGAGTTAGCAAATCAAGCCGTTTGTCTAAAGTAAACTGAAAGGAAAAAAACTTTTTTTTTTCCTGGACATGTCAGAAAAAGTTCAAATAAGCTCCACAGAAGAAAAACTGTGAGCACTGCCAAAAGGTCCTACAAAAGTGGGACCACAACAACTGACAGGTGGCTGTACAGGAGTGATCAAAGCTGCTATCTAATATTACAGCTGTGGACTATTGGAACTTATTTCTTAAGACAGAGTTGAGCGTGATGCTTTATTTTTGCCTGAAACTTTTCCTTTCATTAAAACCAGGAGGTTATTTACATAATAACTGAGGATGGCTGCTTTAGTGACTGCGGTGTTCATTGGTGTGGCGCCTGATTACACAGTGTGGGTCCCCAGAGCTGAAATAGAAGCAACTCATATGAAATATATTGCATTTTGCAAACCAAGAAAAGCTGCAAATGCTTAGAGGACAGAAAATTCAGAGTAAACATTTTTCATGTGTATTTCTGAAATGTCTTTTCTTCAACTTGAGAAATAATTTTGAATTTACAAAGGAAGCACTACTTTTGCTTTGATCTATAAAAATGTAAGGAATGTTTATACTTTTCCTTTCTTATAATTCTGAGTATCACCATATTACCAGTTATATCCACTTTACTGTACTGGGAATTAATTTTACTGTTCCGCCTAATTAAATCAGTTTCAATCTGCTGTTCACATGACTTGAGCACAATATTAAATCATTATTTATTGATAAAAGGCAGGTTCATTTTTGCCTATTTCACCTGATTTTTTACCCTGCAATGATAACACCCATAAAAATTCAATTAGCATGCTTCATAGGCAATTTTTTAAACCTCCCTTGCAACAAGAGTCTCTTTTCCTGTCCTAACTACATATTTATTTCACTTTTCTCAGTAATACTTTAAAAAAAAAATCATTAGGCACCTCCTTTAACTTTTTATAGCAGATGATTCCCCTGGTTGGGTGGCTGTTTGCCTGGTGAGAAAGATGGAACTGCATCAGTAATTTTTATTTTCAGCTGAAAAGAAAATCAGCACCTTTTGTTTTATGAGCCATTCTGAAATAAAGATGAATCCTATTTAAATATAAACATTGAAGAGTCAAATATGAACTTGGTAAGTTAACTCATTTTCACAGCACTGCAGTCTGTGAGTTGATTTAGTTAACTCCCTGCAATGTTTTTTTCTTTTTGCTATATGGGGATTTTCATAATTGCAAAAAGGGCCATTTATTTTGCATTTGAAAACACTGAAACTTCCCACTTACACACAGAACAAATTCAACTGTAATAATGCATCACGCTTTTCTATTTCCCAGATGAACCTTATGTCAGAAAAGGTATTTGAATTTTCAGAGACTCAAGTAATGGTTTTGAAAAGGTGCTGTGAGCAAATGGATGTCAAATTAATTTTTCACAACAATAAAGAGGGTTCTTTTAATTGATAACGTAAGCTTGCTAACTACAATTCATCTAAACACAGTCTGATCATAGCACGTTCAGAGCTATGATTCAGTTCCACACTTTTTTCTAAATTCCAAATTGGAAGTGTCAGCACAGAAGCAGTCCCCAGGTGGTTTGCAGTGTTAAATGGCAGATTACAGAGAGCACAACTAATTTCTTTACTTTAATCTTATTAAGGACACAACAGCTGTCAACTGTCACCATTTCTGCACAAGGCCTCTGAGACAAGTGCTGAATGCTGTGAATGTCAAGCAAGAACTTTATTTAAATACCAGTTAAACTCTCTGGGATGGAAAACTGAAAGCAGGCAGTCTTTTTTTTTTTTCTTCTTCTTTCTCTCCTGTCTGAAGTGAATTGCTCTGAAGTACAAATCCCGTATCTCAAGAGATGCAAAATTATTTGAAATAGTAAAGGGAGAGCCTCACACGTAAAACAGCTGTTTATCGATTACCAATGTTGCTCTAAACTTCGTATCACACCCGCAAATCAGCTTTACAGCTATGTTAGACAGCATGCACACTTGAACCACAGAAGTCTACCCTCCGATTTAAGGTTTTCCTCTAGAGTAAATCCAATTATAAAAGCACTCCTGATGGTAAACAAACTTTGATCCAATAGAGAAATCTGTCTTAAAACTAGACAAAAACATGCATCTGTGTGTTATTTTCATATTACGTGAATACAATGGAATTGTAAAAGGTTTCATTTTAATCAACATCTCCAAGCTAGATCTCAGCAGTACATATACGATTTTCTTTGATGCCAGCACATCTTCACTGCCAAATTTACCTTATACAAACAAGTTGACAAATCTTAACTTTTATTCAAAATAAAAGCTCGATTTTGCAATTAAATAATACAAACCTAAAAGGTATCAAATTTAGGATGTGTCAATGCCGTTGTAAACGGCTAATTCTTAACCACTTTGAATATTACTAGGCACTCTGGTGTGGAAAAAAGTGAGCAGTGTTGGTATTTAAAAGCAGATTGAGACCAAGTGAGAGGCGAGCTGTTACTGAAAAAGAGCAGGCACAGTGAGTGCATAGTGGAATAGCTAAAAAATCACCAAGGTAAGAATGTGAGTTGAAACAAAAGTAAATAAAAATTAGTTTGAATGTAAGAAGTCTTGTACTTCACTCTTGGGATCTATGATACATTCAGAAATCCTCAAAAGAACTAGAGGCTCATAATCAATTAGTATTTTGCCTATATTTCGCATTATTTACAGATGCCTGATTAAAAATGTGCACCATCTGCAAAGTCTCATCACAAATAGTAGATAAGGCAAAGCTCAGCACCAATTCTCCTTCAAGATGCTTCCAAAAGCAGATCATAGATTCATCCTGAAATTTTACTTTACTTATGAAAAAAAACATTGCATGACAAGCAATAATCAATTCCCATGAGTGTCTGCAAGTATGACAGAATCTGAAAGGCTTCCACAGAAGTTCCCCTGTCCCTGGCTTATCAATTATTTCATTGTAGGATTTGGCTCAAGCCAAAAGCTTCGTAACAGTTCACAAAGCCACTTTCAACAATAAAACTCATTTCTGTATTGCATGGTAAGGCAATATTGCTTTGTTCTTGAGCTCTGTGAGCTTGAAATCCAGCTCTGAGACTGACAGCAAGAATTCAGCCTGCAAAAAGACAGATGCTACAGGTCTCAGATGTTGTTCTTGCAAAGATGTCATTCTCTTTTGAGCACCTTTATGTCCTTATACCTCTATATTCTAGTCATCAGTGAATGTTTCTCTAGAGGGAATAACCTTAGAAAAAGAAAGCTTCTTTTCCACTTCAGGTTAAAAAAAAAAAAAAAAAGTGAACAATCCTACAGAACTGTTTGAATAGTAACAGCACAAGTTACTTCCTTTAATGTGTGCTTATAAAGTAAAAATTACAAAGAATGAGCTAGAAACAGTTCTCAGCTCCCTATGACTTTTACTGGGGAAAAAAACAACACAAGAGTTTATAACAATCCTATCCACAATATTATATAGGTGCTATTTTCTACTTTTTAAACATCTAATTATGGTTCTACCTGTGTTACCGTGATAGTATTTTGCCTTAAGTGAATGATACGAGAAGCTGCATGCAACATCATAATAAAGACAGTTTCTGTTATGTCTTAATTTGTAATAGAAATCCTCCTTTGTTCAGTACAACTACTGCTAATTTGTATTTAAAGGTGCTGGTTACCCAAGGAACTCAAAGTACTTTTACAAATGAGAAATAAACAAATCTTACAAGCCGAGTTTGTCTGCAGATTTGTTACAACTTTTAAGGGCAGTAATGTAGCATGGCACTAAGCGGATAAATGAGTTGCCCACAGCAAATATGCAAGCAACAGGGGGGACAAGAATTGTGTTCTGGTCTTGATCTTAAATCATGAAATTGTTTTGCTATGCAACTCCCATTTGCTTTTCAGTACATGCTTAAGAAAGATATCAAAAGTCCAAAACTCCTTGAAATTTGGTTGTACATTGTTTCTTTTTCTGTGGAGAACTGAGGAAATTTAGGAAAATTACAAAATGCAAGTTTAAGAAATAAGGCAGCTGGACACTAATTTGTATATTAACACCAATAATAAAACCTACTATAATCCATTGCTTTCTCTTATTTTTTTTCAGTGTTTTCTTTGAAGGGAAGAAAAGCTGTCCCAATACCACATGTATCATATGTCTTATAAATGTCACATCTTTTCACAGCATTTGCTGTCCCGCTGGCCTAACCACCAATCTGGACAGTAGTACAGAACAGCAGGCATATTGTTAAATCTTTGATAATAAAGCTTTATCTTGTAGACATGGGATTAAAGTTCTGAGCTGCACCATACTGCCAGGATTTTGGAGAAAGAGAGATGCAGATAATAGCCCACGTAATCTCCTCACCTACTTGTAAATAGCTTAACCTTACCACAAAACAACAGGCATTCCCAATTTAAGATGAGTACACATGGCTAAATTTTGTATGAGCACACAGTTTTCAGAACAGCAGTGTCCTTTAGCAAAGCATAGCTGGCTAAGGGAAGCCAGGAAGGCAATTAATGAAAAGTGTTAATTTAACTTGTTTCGCCTTTAAGCAGAGAAAACTGGTACTTCTTTAGATTCAGAGTTTAAGGAGTCAGGATGTAAATCATTTTAACACAAAGGAGAGAAAAATGTCAAACTCATATCAAAAAATAAATAGGCAATACAAATTATTTTCTTAATTTAAAGAAGCCTACAGAGTCTGATCAGTCTCTGTTTTTGAAACTCCTTCAAACATTCGGCATTGAAAGAAACACATTTGAAGAACCTGTCAAATACTCTCAGTGAAATTACTTTCCATACTAATAAGCATTAACACGCTTTCTCCAAAACAGCCACATTTGGACCCGTTTCAAACTGTTCCCAAGAAGTCACAGCCTCTGGAACTACTGCTTGCTCTTGGCAGTTGAGTTGCAGATTCTGCACAAAATACACTCTTCTATATGGGAAAGAGAACCACGGAAATCAAGCACAGAGGGTCTGCATCGCATGCAGCAACACCAAGTTCACTGCGATACCTCTAGCATGCATTACACATGTATTTTCCAACCAAGTTTTTAATTAATACCAAAAAAAGGTTTTGCTAAAATACTTCCTCCTTAGAAAAAGCTAAATAAACGTGCACTGCATTAGAAATTTTCAAAAAGGATCTGGATGGAAAAGCAAGAAAAAAAACAGTATTCCTGAAATCAAACGTAAGCTAAAAAACTACTGTCTGATAAACCTGCATTTAGATCAAGATTCTGTTTTAAATTATGTGCAACCTGTACATCCTCCAAACATACTTCTACATCTACAATACTTTCAGATGGTTACAAAGCTCACTGTTTGGTTCTATTTTCACAAATACCATGAAACCAAAAAGAAATACAAATCATACCACCCAAATAAAATGAATACTAAGGACTTATGATACACGGGACTATTGAGAAAAGTGTGTAACATTTTCTTCTTTAAAAGTTTAACATTTGTTTAATGTCCAAACTAAAGGCCAACTAACAATACTGTTGGTTGAACTCTCTGTTATTTCTTAAGAAAAAAGCATTTGCAAACAGAATGCATTATGAGAGAGTAATATTTCATTATATCGAAATATTTAAATCAAGCTCAATGCATCAGCTGCTGACAGACCGTCTTAAAAGGCCACTGTCTAGTTGAAATTCTGTTGCCTTAACAGACTTTAGTTTTACTACATTTTTCACCTTTGCATGAAAAATACAGTTTATTTATACCCATATAAAGGAATAGCTAGGGAAGCAGACATATCCACAATTTCCAAAGGTGAAAAGTATCAATGTACAGAGGATTCACACAAAGCATATGAATTCCATTTTGTGATTTCTAGCAGCAAACACCACAGTTATTTTTTCAATAAAGTCTTTCAAAATTTCTATAATGTAGTATGGTTATAATCATTAATCTCTTTATGAATTCATCCACGTGTTCTCAATTGTCTATAGTGATTCCTATATGGAGTATTTTTACTGCTACTTTGCAGCACATGGTCTTGAGAAGTGGCAATAATAAAATAGAATACGAGGAGTCTAACAAATATGAGTGGCAATCATATGGAAGATAATAAGGGGGAAAGCTTATAAGCAATAATTAGACCTACAAACCCATGAAGTGCAAACTGCATGATAACTAGGAAAAGCTTTTGTTAAAAAGTTTAAGTGACCTGAAATTCTATTATTACATTTGAAAACTTCTATTCCCTTATCATTTACATATGTTTTCATCCTCACATTAGAACAGTATAAGAGGATGAATAGCAATGTTTTAACAGTAAGCTCTATGGTATACGTTAGGTACAATCTCCCAATTAGGGAATTGTATTGACTCTGATTTTGGTAACCGTTTCACAGGGGAAAAATGCCATGTGGAAAAGGTATGACAAATGCTGAAAATGTACTGCACTGGACATAAGCCCTAATGTTAAATTTGTTAGTTTAAAGCTAATTGTACACCTCTAAATTGTACTTCTCCAACACGTCTGTTAACAGTCAGAGAAACAGCTGAAGTTTGATACTGGCTTCCATCACAAAAACTGTATGCTGAAAAATTAAAAATCTGCTACTTTTATTTGTATGGGTCAAAGACCCAACAGGCAAATTCTTAGTTTCATTTATAAGATGTCTAAATAAAATCTGTCATATGCCCACCTATTTCATTTACACCTCTGCCCTTTTATTTCATTTACACGCTCCTGCCCTTGGCAGAAATGGGACTGTCCTAATGGTGCCTTGCCGTACGCTTCACAGATGGAAAAGGGCACACGGCTGCAGGCAGGTTTTGCAGCTGCAGCACTAAGAACTGGAAGCTCTCTCTGAGCAGCAATACAACACATGAAAATCATGGTAAAAGTGGAACCTGGCTCATTGCAGGTCTCTATGCTCTTTGTGCATTGCCTACAGAACAAGGGCTCTCATTAACATGCTGAAGAAGCTGCTGCTTACTGCTAAATGACTGCATATGTTCTCTTAAAACAACTTTGCTTCAGAGTCTTTTGGGACATTTGTACTGATTCAACGAATAGAATGCTTTTCATATTTTTCAGAATATTAGCATTTAAACACAAACAAACAGCAGATTTTTTTTGTTCGTTTCAGGCAATGTAAAGTTTCTGTTAAATTTTCAAAGTGCTTTAGTCATTCATGCTAACAAGCAAGGCATTAAATTGGAAGGATGTAGTCTGAAAACATAGCTTAAGCTAACACCCAATAGCAACCGAAATTTTGAAAATGTTTTCCCATAGTTCATAGAAAGGCAAGCTTTATATTTGAGTCATGAATGGAGCAAACCAAAGGTGCTTCACAGCCTTAAGAACAGCAGGAAATGGAATATAATAGCATTAGCTCTACTGCTTTGCTTCTTCAGGAAACAACAGTAGATCTACTTCGCATGTTGCACTTGTTTATAAAAACATCAGTAAGTAACTTATAGCAATTTTTTAACATGCTCTCATGGCAGGAATGAATGAAACTGTATCAACCGCATTCCCAAAACGTGAGCCTTTCTGTTTAAAATAATTTTATTCCTGTTTATGTTAAATTTCACACAGTGCTTAAAAGAATATGTCACTAATTGCAAATACAGTACGTCTCACTATCTGTAAACAGCTGATCTTAATTTGAGGTCTGAGCTCTGGCAGAAGATGATCATTTGGTAGTCCTCCAAGTCACAAACACTTTGGTCAAGAGGTCAGTATAATTACACCGTTATTTAAATGCTTCATTACAGACTGAGTAGTATTTTTCATTCTCCCAGCAGTTACTGCTGAGCTGCTCACTGTAGCACTAATTCACAATCACTCATCAGTGGAACTGGCTAGACCTGCAGGAAGTGCATTCTGCATGGCTTAATGGGAATGTGGGAATTTTGTTCTTTTTCACGAGCAAAGATAGGCTATTAAGAGCACATTTTTTCTTAAGTGTTCTTTCCTAGCACTTTACACCTGTCCCATAACATATAATGGACACTACAGATCTAAAACCACACACTGTATTTGTTAAATTCAAATAATTAGAATATTAAAATACATTTACAAAGAAATGATGACAATGGTACACAACAGAGTATCTCAGGCTTGGTTGTTCTTGTACTAAAAATGTCGCTAACTCTGCTCTGACAGACAGCACAAATGGGCCTCTAAATGTAGACAAACTACAGTCAGAGATTAGGGAGAAAAAAGCATGCTTTTCCAGTTATCAGTTTTTGCAGGTATTCTGTTTAGTCACTACCTTTTTTTTTTCTCAAGGATTAGATATTTCAACCCTTCTGTTCTCATGTGCATAAAAAGGGAATTCCTCTAATCCATAAGAATTTGGATTTAGTTTGTAGAAGCCCTTTCAGCCAGCAGTATCTCAGAACTCTTCACTTTAAAAGTAGTCAGACTACAGTGAATTAGAAGCTGTTAGAAAGAAAATGTAAGAGATCTTCCACTAGAGATCTCTACATATCAACTTTAAAAGATATGTACTTCCCCTTTTATAAAAGGTAGCCTCTTCTGTTTAATTGCTTTCTCTTTTCTCATTTTGTACAATTGAGGATGCCATTGTTCAAACATATCATGGCTAGAAAAAAAGTCACAAAGTTTGAAAACTAGAAGTAGAGTGGAAATGTCTTTCACCTTCCGTGGCAGCACAGAATAGAGCATGCTTTTTCTTTGAAGTTCACCATTGGACTATGAGAAGAAGCACTAATGAAGCAGCAGATGTGAAATAAATATTCTAGTAATATCAAATGACCAATGAAGGACTGCTAATACTTACTTAAAAGGAACCCGTGAAATTGCATTCAGGTTGGTGGGAGAAGTAACTGCTTGAAGAACATGTTCAAGAGCCGTCAGTCCTCCTGCAGCCCGAAATGCTATTTGATCTGCTGTGTTCTAGACAAACACAAACACAGAAGAAAACCAATAGAAATTAATAAAATTCCTGGATATGACAGATGACTGGAAGACTATTGTCCTGAGTTTTCATATCAGTGTAGGAAATCCTTAATATGTGTGTTTATCATGTTGAGAACTTCTGAAAAAGAGCAGTGAAATGCCCGTGCACAAGCAAGAGTATTTTTAGAAGGCACGGGAGTTGAATTTCCCACATTACTTTATCAAAGACAACACATCCATACTATGTACTATATAAAGATAACACTTATAAATGAACACTGTAAGAATTTTCAGTAATGGCAGAATGTTTTAGGGATTTCAATGAAGTTAATCTTTACCTGTTACTGTTATTTTTGTAGCTATACTTCAATGCTTTTCATATGTTTTAATGAATACGGACAGTATCTAGATGGGTACTTCCTCTTTCTTACAAACTTTTTTGAAAGGAGACAACCACCAGACTTGTTCCCTGATTTGTTCTAAGTGTGCATAAAATCACTTGGACAGATCACATTAAAACGTGAGTGCCATCATTACGCTGATGATACCAGGTTTCATATTTCACAGCATGTGGACCCTGCAAATTCAGTCCTTGCTCTGGAAGAAAGTCTGACAGCATCACCAAGCAGAGTGTTATTTTATCCTTAAACCTTTAGTTTTGTACAGTATTTTGCTAAAACACAAGTATACTTTGCAACCCCCAAGTCTACATTGTAAAGAACTTCCATTACTACTAGCTTTCTATCAAGCTGAAGTGAGTTTGTAATTTCTCCCAGTTTAGTATCATTCAGCTTTAATCCCTATTATTCTCCTCTCTAGATTACTTAATCAGCATTTTGACATGTAGCTATCGTGGAAATAAATCCCTAAGTATGCTCATGAAAGGGGTGGGGGTGGAACTTAAATAAGAGGAAGAAACACAAACTGGAAGCAAAGCTGGGAAGGATCCTTGAGCAAACTGTTCACCACGCTTACAGAGGTCTGTAAAACTGCCACCCAGAGATTAGGAGCATGCTACTGATCTCACTGGCTTTTGGCATGCTATCAAACATATTTATCTCCAAGGGTCCTTTCTGGATGGAGAAACCCAAGAGCTTTTAGCCCATTTATTGAAACACAATGCCGACTACAGAAATAGCTGCTGGCACACGGTGCTTGTGAGTATGTGCCAGTACGCATGCGCCACGCAGGCACCCTTCTGCCAACAGCCCCTGCTGCAGGGACAGCTCCTCTGCCTGGCCTTGGGTCAGCACAGGTGATGGGAACTGCTGGGAAAGCATGCCCCAGCCACAGAAGAGCAGAGTCACTTGAATATTACATCACTCATGTTTTCAGAGTAAATGCTGTGTGACTGTGCCATCTGAGAAAACAGTGAAAAATGCACAGGCAACTCCTCAGGTACCCACAATACGAGACCTCAGGTAGAAGACAAGCTGTGTGTAAGGAAAGAACAGTATTAAATCACCCAAGGACTGAAAAATATTGCCATACTGTCCTGAAATACAGCAGCCAAATAAATTCAACATGTTTTTAAGACATCTGAATTAATTTCTACTTGAGATGGTTTTCAAATTTTGAAGTATTTACATATTCATCTGAAGAAATCTTTCTTAAAGCATAACCACATGAGAGCAGGATATCTTATTCAATTTGTTTCTAACATTAACCTACATCCTTCAAAATACGATCCAAATTCACTTGATGTTCTGTAGTGTTAAAGCTTCACGTTAGCTGATGCGTAGTAAAACATTAGAAGTAGGCTGAGGCATAGAAGTTACTCAAAGCCCTTGCTCAATAATTTTCTTTTTTAAATTGTATGCAGAAACCGAAACCTGTTACTAATTGATGCTCACTTATCATTCTCTGTTGCTTTGTATTACCCACTGACCTGTATGAATAAATCAAAGATTTCAGTGTGTCTGAATGAAAGACCCGTTTGGGTAATTACAACTTTTACTTTCGTAGCAGCAAAAGCACCGAGCAGATCAGACACCACATGAATATGAAAAATGACAGATCCTGTCGCGAGATAACATTAACTCCCTGCCTGGAAGAGCACAAAACAGCATGGCACATTTTTGCTGCCTGAGAGAATTCTCCAGACTTCCAACCTATTCTCTTGAACTACTTCGCTAGATGCTTATGAAACTGTTTCATAATTTCACTATAGAAACTGTTCCTTCAGAGTGGCCACACAGTTAGATCAGGAAGCTTATTCAGCAAAGGCAGTCAATACAATGAGGCTTATGTGTGTTGAACATTAGAAAAGATATTTAAGTTTGGTTTTCAAACAGTGAAACTGCTTTGCCTTGCTCATGCATACTTTCACAAATACGTAACTATTTTAAACAACATTTTAAGACAACCTGATTGCATGTATAAAAGGATTTCAAAGCTCTAAAGCTACCTTGTCATGCAGGAGAACAGGGGCAAAAGAACATGTAGGGAAAAAAAATGATTATTACTGTCATCTAAGCATTTCTTAACAGAGATTGGAGAAGGCACAAAAGCCATGCAGATGCCACCTAAATTTGTCTTAACCATTAAAAAAATAGCATTGGAGATGTAGTAGTCAGAACAGATGATGCTGCACTCAAAACTAATACAAGAAAAAAAAGTTGTTTTCTTTGCTTTTGTTTTTCTTTGCATCATTGTAAAATACAGTAGTCTTGTTTGTACAGGAGGAAAGTCAACACAGCTAACGTGATATTAAGTGTGCATTTGTGATTTTTGGACTACTATACACTTGTCATTTAGAGCATTCGTTAACTAACTTCAACACAGCAGTGTATGAATCACGTAGCTCTTCAGCACAATGTAGGCACATTAATGCACACGTGGCAAACTGAACAGAAACGACAATGAACCATGTAACAATATTAGGGATTAATTATGAACTAAGCATTTTAATAAAGTTTTAAAATTACTCTTTTCTTTTTAAAATCATGACAAACACTCAGGAAAGCTCCCTGCACACTCCCACCAAGTGCGGCTGATTTACCTGTTACAACACCTTAATGGATTTGAATTCCCCTTTTCTCCTCTCCTATGGCTTGAGTGACAACTGACTAATAGGATTACAGGCTCCATTCCAATAATACAGCTCAGCAACATGCCAGCAAAAAATGACAGCCTAAACCTGAATTACATGGCCTGGGAATCCATCCAATTATTAACTAAAGTAACTGTTATTACCTAACCTAATCAAAGGAGAAGCAGCTGTTAATCTTTGGTGGCCTGCAGTGTAGTAGCGGTCAGACTGGATGAACTGTCTTTGTACTTGACTCCTCTACAGACAATAATTACGTCCTTTGTGATCAGGAAGGAAGGGCTTCCTAACCTTCCAGACAGAGGCAGCAGATGGGGAACAACTGTCTGTGTGTTCATTAGCAAGACAGGGTGGATTTTATCAGGGTTTGGCATCTGTGGCACCTTCAGAAGCACCACTTACCCAATGATACCAGTAGATCTGGCAAAGTCAAGAACTAGCAGGCCTAATACAGAGCTCAAAAGAACAGTTTCATCTCATCATCTGACATTTCACAAAGAAAAATAAACACAGCAAAAACAAGTCATTAATACATATGCCTCACAATATCCAATTACTCTGCTCAGATACACAGGCAACAGAAATACGTAAAGGGCCAGTAGTGCTATTACTTTGCTGGGGTTTGATTCATTTGTTGAGGTAGCTGGATAATATAACTGTACGCCTTTGAAATAAAATCAAAACAGGAGAAACATCTTCGAGTTATTTATACATTTCAGTGGGTACACTAAGTAACACAGAGCGAAGTAAAGTGAACATCAATTAGTAACACTTTTTGATGCCTACATAGAATATTCCAGGGCAGAAGAAAAGCCAAAACTGCTACCCTGCTCTGCTGTTCCTGCTTTAAACAGGCCATTGGACAAACTGGAAGGTTTATCAAACAAGCTTGGAGGCCAGAGAAACCTGTCTCAACGTGAGACACTATGGAAGTACAATCTATTGTATGTCAGGGAAAGTAAAAATATGACAGGATCACCGGATGGAAGCACCTGAATGGGAAGACTATTTCTGATAATGCACAGTAACAGCTGGTATTTAGAAGTCGAGACTGGATGAATTCAGATAAGAAAGTGATTTTTTTTAATGCCAAGAGTAATTAACGACTACCATAATATACTTAGGATATAGTCGACACTCAATCATTTGAAGTTTTTAAATCAAACCTGATTATCTCCTAGAAAAATATGATCCTAGTTAAATCATAATTTATTAATTTGGTGAAAGAGTTATTGGGTGAAATCCAATGTCCTGTACCAAAGTACTCACTTCCATACATTTCGCCTGTTAAAGTACTCTTATTATTTAATATACAGAGAAGAACCAGAAATAATGCAGACCTTTAACATCCAAAATGATTTCATGCCAGCTTTAGCATCTCTGTTCCATGTAACTTCAGCACTTCTGTTTGAATATCAGCACCTGTATCGGAAATCTTTTCAAACTACCTTTAAAAATACTGCTGTGCAAACCACCCCACAGACAGGCATCCATAATCAATATTCTGATGTTGATTAAAAAACATTTTCCTTCATCATCCAAAAGAACGCATTCTGCTAGTCCCACCCTGTATGTGTGAATAAAAAACTAATCTGAAAAGACATTTTGAGGAGACCTCAGGAACTAAAACTGTTAAGATGGAAAATATTTGTGAATCAAACCCAAGTACTTTGAAACTTTGATTTCTATTTCTAAAGAACACACTGAACTTGTGTGACTATTCTGCATTTGTTAAACTGTTTTCTGAAGGAAGAAGTAAAAACTAATTAGCAAAATGTAGTTGAAATCCATCTTTAGAGTGTTCTTCTTTCGTTTTCTTGGGTGTTTGAAGATTCTTAAATGCCAGGGGCTAAGAAATACAGTTCAAAGCTGCCTTGGGAAAAGAAGCCAGATAACTGAATCCTGGGCTGGATCCTCTTTTTTCTATTTTTATTTATTTATTTATTTATTTTTACCTCCTCCCTTTAAATAAATGCATCATTGTATCTACAAGCACATACAAAATCACAGATACATTGGTCAGCATATAAAGTCCACACTCTTGTCAGTCCTCCAGGAAAAAGTGTATTTAGTAAGAATCACTAGAGAGAACATAGCAAAATAATATTTTCTACTGAAGTACTCAATTTTGTTTTCTGTAATAATTCTGTCTAGTGAAATCAGTACTACACTAGTATAATAATGCCCTATTCACATGAAAAATCTTAAACTGGTTTTCAAAATGAGTGACTTGACCTACAACAGAATTTCAGGCACTGCACATAAGTAGGAAAAAGTAAATCTGAAACTAGGTGTGGGATTCAAGTACAAGACAAGACTGGCTTAGCTCATCTGTGTACCATTATGGGGAGGCATTCATTTGCATTAAGGACATCTAATAGGCATTTGTTCCAACTCCCCCTTCAAGAATTGCTCACGTGTTAAGGCACCCAAGCTCCTTAGGTTATACTACACAATGCCACAGAAAGGAGGGCTTGAGTAGTGCTCCTTTGCACAAAGCAAAGAGCAGAGCTAGCTGATTCTGAAGCCTTAAAGATAAACCAGCTCCTCTAATTTCTGTGTTTTCATTCCAAAACAACTGATCTCAGCATCTTCATCTAGGTGAGGATGCTCACCTAGCATCTGCTTAGATCCTGAGATGGTAGGCAGGTAAATCCAGGGTACCTTGGTACCTCCCTGCATGATGTTCAGTACTTCCACACTCCCCTGAAGAGCTTACCATGCAGCCTCTTAGCCATTTGGATAATACTGTTTTGGTGGTGACTTTTTTTCCCTTTTCTTTTGTTTTCTTTATTAATAAGCTCTATTAACTGCAATTACATATATTTAGCATAAAGGAAGAAAAATACATAGGTACAACGAGAAGAAAGGCTGAAAAGAACAGCTGTTGCTACACCACTGAAATATAACAATAAAGATTAAGCTTTCTTTGTTTTCAAATTAAATGAAAAGTTAAAAAAAAAAAGTCATTTACTAGTATACTTTCTATAAGCACATTATGACTGTCATAGATTACAAGCTACTTAAAATCAGTCTAGGTCTGTTCTGAAGTCTGTCTTGCAAACACTAAATGTCACGTGTTTATAAGTTTAACTTCTGCCTATGCACATTCTTTAATCCATACTTCTATTTCCTAATGTTGTTCCATATTGTAAGGTAAACCATACTGAGTAGGGTTCCTTTTTGAATTACGGCATTATCCTATTGAGGAAGATGAACCTTATTCCAACAATCTTCCAAGTTCTGCAGTTTCTTTTCAGTTCAACAGTAAAATCACAGAGAGGCACTCTATTAATGACTGCGTTGATGTTGAGGACAGGACTGTCACAATCCTGTTTGTGAACTTCCACAACCCAGTGAAAGCCAAAAAGCAAAAACAGGTGAACGTAGAACAGTGAACTCCACGTTATCTGTTTAGCTGCTTTCACTCATTCTAAGGAGACTAACCAGAAATAGGCAATATTGTTTGTGAAAATAAGATGTACTTATAAATATTAAGACAGCATCGAGCATTACAGCACTTGTGCTTATTAAAAATAAAAATGTTTACTCTATTTATAAATAACTGGACATCCAATGAGTGTATTAATTCAAAGAAAAGCAAGGATAAAGGTTCAACCAGCAACAACTGCTCCTAGATCTCTATGGATGACTCAGTTAGCTAGGGCCATTTTGACAGTTCCCAAACAAATATACTAAGCACCACTTGTGATCTTCTCCTGTTCTCTCCCAGGAATTTTTTGGATAAGAAATTGTCCAGTGAATAGAAACGTTGCAGATCTCTTGCATGATTGATTCATTCTTAAATCCCTATTGCTGACATTTCATTATTGAAAACTTTTGGCCACAGGAAAGCAGCAGTGACTCCAGCTGAACTATGAAAACCAGTGCAATCCAGCAAAACTAGAGATATTAAAATTAAATGGGAGGAGATAGAGAGAGGGAGCTACGGTTGTTTGTTTGAAGACCTGCAGGGCAGTCAAAAACTCTTGAATTCTAAATACAGCTTTCACGCTGATTGCCTTGGGTACTCTCTTGTAACCCCTTGGACTATTTGCCCATTACCCCATCCACACAACAGTAACAGAAGACTGCTGTGTAGATAAAAAACATGGGTTTGCAAAGTATTTCAGACGAGAATGCACAACAAAAGGCATCTCTAGGTGATATGGTTTCAAGTCAGAAGTGGAATTTAAAAAAAATTGAGCATGTGTGTTAACATATACCAGCAGACTAAATGAAATAAAACCTTCAGTTCTTCAAAAATATAAAAGCACAGAAAATAATTACTTTAGCCATGATCTCTATCTAAATTGGCACCTGCTCATTAGCAGAAATGCCTAGGGGATTTTCTTACCACCAAATGCTCACTGCTGTGCCTGCACTCAGTGCTAGCACTGGTACAACTGCATGGATGCCCCTACCACAGGCAGACAGATCGGGTGCAGGAAAACACAATATGAAGAAAATAATTAACTGTGGTTATTTACTCTGGTTTTATGATATTAAAACAGATCTCTTGTCCTGCAAATACTTAATGAAGAAATGACTGCATATGTTGGAATGTATTCTGATACAAATGGACACAGAAGAAAAAGGAGCACCAGACCGGACAGCAAAAGGCCCCAACTAGTACAGCGTTAAGTGCCTTGGAAGCTAACAACATCTAACTGTGTATCACAGATTCAGAAATCAACACAGCAGTTTTCAGTAACACACTCTGCAGAGTAAGTTACCCTCCCAATAATCTTGGAATAATAACAGTGCAGAGCTTATCTGTGAATTGAACTTGCCTTGTAATACCATTTCCAGCAAACAAGTTAAAAAATAGTCTGTGGCTGACCTCTAGTAACAAGTTCCTATTTATATGTTCATCTTGAGAAAAAGGTTAATCCATAGATTACAGAAACTCCAGGCAAACAAATTATTGATGATATAAAGCTGCCTGGTCCAACTCGCACGAGGCAACACACATTTGACCTATTGACTTCTTCCTGGCAGTGACAAGGAATGTCTGCTTGGGCAGAAAATGCTGTCCTAAGAGCTCCTCCTGTGTTTGCATGCATCTTGCTCTTTGAACAATAGCCACCAGGGTGTAGCTACCCTGCCCACCACCACTGCTGGTCGGATGAGTTGACATTTCTGCAACTAGGAGTAGTTTGTACCACACGGAGTTAAGATGGCTGATGCAGTGTGATACACCACACTTCAGTCTCTGCAAGTTGCTGAACCTTTTCACACCATGTGCTTCTGGCAACATGCTTCACTGACGCTCAGAGCTCAATATTCACACATGAAGAGCTCCTAACCTCCCAATTAAAGGCTTTATAGTGCTGAATTCATTTTGAGTAGGGTTACTTAGATCTCAGGTTTTCCATCAGTTATATCCATTTGATCAGATGCTGAGTTCGTGCTCTGGACGCAGTATTCTGTATTTTCCTAAGGACAGCTTTAGCCTTGATTTACACTTAGAGCAAAGGAAGCATAAATACAGAATTCCCTGTTATGTTCTGTGTTCACAAAATTACTAGATTTTTGTGGTAAAATACAGAGATCCAAGGGCCTGAATTCTAGTTTTAGCTGGTAAAAAAAGACTTGTGTTTAAGTTTTAAAATTCTATCCACTTCATAAACTTTGGATTTTGACTTTAAATCATTTTTAAACTGCTGTAATTCAGCTTTAAATTTGATTAATGACTTCCCTTCCCCAGACATCACAGCAGGCTGAAACTGGCTACTGCAGGAGTATCCGAAGTTGAATACAACTTGTTGAATACAACTTATATTCCACGGGCCACAGGCACACACATCCTGCAAAACAGGGAGCAAGACAAAGCTTATCGACTGTGCTGCCTCTTGTCCCTAACCAACCTCACCCCAATCCCTGCCAGCTGGCTGATTTAAGGAGGGTATTTTGTATCTTAAAGAAGAGACAAATAAAAGGTAAATATCCTCACTGTCAAACACCAGCAGCCAGACACTTGCACTTTTTCAATAAAGGACCTTCCAGGCCCATGAAAGAGAGCTAAATCCACTTGCTGATTTTACACAGTAAAATCAAAGGTGGCAACTCTCAGTGCTTTCTTCTTCCTCACTGATATAAATCCAAAAAGCAAGGAACTTGCCCTTTACGCTCAGCAATTGCTGTCACTGTGATTATGGTGAATGCCTTTAGGGCAGAAAGTAGGACTCTACTGATACAGGACTACAGAAAAAAACATTTAAGTCTCACACAAATCAGAATAAATATGGCTCTTTCAGAGGCATTATAACTAACATTAACTTAGTGTGATCTCCTGGATCAGATCACCACAAGTTTCTATCTTAATTTGGTGTCCATTGCACCAAGGTAGAATGAGGCCAATACAGAAAAGGTGACTGCTTCCCTATCCTATGGCACCACAAAATAATCCGAAATATTCCCCAAATTTATCCTCATTTCATGTTTTGAAATTTGTAGTTTACCACTTGCTACAAACACAGTATTTTTTCAAACAGAAAATAACTTGATTTTTATATTCCAAGAGAAAATATTCAAATTATTCCAGTAATTTCAGCTTCTGAATATACTACCAAGGAAAATATTTGGATGTTATGACTATGATACAATCATGAACTTTATGACACATAAAACAAAACTATTACAGATATTTGACCTGCACTGTTAGTTTTTATTGAAAATAAGAAATAAATTTAATCCAATCTTCAATACAGAACATATAATATGTTCAGCTAAAATGAAGCTTGAAGTTTTAACTTCTGATTACCTTTAAAAGTAAGAACAGCAATTGTTTTCATTAAGAACAAAGCCCCAGAACTTGGATGAAAGCAAAGAAAAAATTAAGACAGAATTTATTTTTTAAACACTGTGGCTACTAAATGCCCACTGCCCAGCGTAAAAGAAAGCTTTTTGCTGTAAGCGAATGAGCTGCGGATCACAATCTTTGTATGGCTGCGAGCCAAAAGACACATATCATGTCCCTGAGCGAAGGCAGCAGGTTACAACATGACAGCATCAATGGCCCCACAGGGTCCCGCTGCGGTGCTGCAAGGCTGGCGGAGGAGCGGGCACGGGGCTGGAGTCAGGGCACATCTCGTCCCAGTGCCCTGCATGGGCCGTGCCAGGGTCAGTGTGGCTGTGGCCCTGTGGCACTGGCCTGGCAGGAGGGCGCAGGCAATGGCTGCTCGGGTACCAGAGGCTGGCTGCCCCTCACCTGCTCTAGGGAGTAGCTTCAGGCATACATTACTCAGCTACATGCCTATGTAACTGTAGGTGTGTGCCACTTTGCTTTGTGTTCATTTTTAATATGAACACTGTGCATGTTTTTTTTTTTTCATATGAACACCCTAAAACGTGCAGTCAACTTTAAAGTCCCAACAGTCTATCTCCTGTTTACCTGAGTAAATATTCCATATATCAAAACCAGGAGGCCTGCTGCTCTAAGGAGCTGAGTGGGAAACGAAGCTGTGCAATTTCTAAGCCCACATGTGTAGTGTCAAAGGACTGGCAGGAGCTGCTGCCAGAAAGGCCGAGGTATGCTCTAGTGACAGAAGTACCCCCACTGAACAACACCGGGGCTGGTTTGTCCCATACAAGAGTCACCAATGCCTGAGTTCCTGTTCTGATGATAGCCATAATGAAGTTCAGTGCACTTTGAAAATTAATGGGGAAACCAATTTAGCAGGTAACACCTCTGGACCTAGAAGTCGCTTCAGTATTAACTAGATTGAAATCTCATCTAAGCATTTTTTCTTCCAAACCAGAATTTGACTTAGATGTAGAGCTTAGGGATATGGTTTAGTAGAGGACTGGTTAGTGTTAGGTCAGAGGTTGGACTCGGTGATCTTGGAGGTCTCTTCCAACCTAGATGATTCTGTGATTCTGTGATTCTAAATAGCGCTGTGTTACTTGTAAGGATGAGGGGACGTGCCGTTGTTTCTGCCCGTAGTGTCCTCTAGTGGGGAAATGGGAGATGGTAAGTAAATGGGAAAACAAAGCTCTGCATCGCAAGGAAAAAAACAAATCCCTTCAAGGAGAAAACAAATTCCTCTCAATCACAAAACACCTATAAAAGCCTGGCATTTTGACTGAGCTTTTCATTACTATAATAATGTTAAAATGTCGAAGTTTAAGTAACTTCTGAAAGATTCACTCAGACTGAGAAATTACGTAGTCGTGAGGCTGTTTACAGGAACTGGCTGAGGTGCACTTCTTGTGCTCACACACCACTGTGCCTCTGTGTGCACACATACATAGATGTGAGATCACAAAATACTGATGGTGGGGTATGAGCTGGGTTACGTCATATGCCATGACTTCAGCAGAATCCCTGCACCAGTCATTTTCACCATTTCTCACATACAATGTCCTATGATGCTCATTGTGATTCACCAATTTTTGCCACCATCTTATTACCAGCTGACCCTTCAATGCTTCAAAAGCAATTATTAATTCTGAAGAAATTAATGAGTCATTACTTCCCCTTCTAACACTCCTGCTTTCTTCAGAGATAATCATCATCCTTGTCCCTTAGTAGTCTAACTAACAAAACTAAGTTAAATCAGGATCATTCATTTTTAGGTTAAAAATTAGGCTTAAAATTTTCTACTTCTATTTCATAATGAAGAAAACTTTCAACTGCGAATTAGAAGTTAAACAGCAAGCTATGATTTGCACACTCTAAATCTAGGCTAATTTTTCTGAACACATAATCTAGCATAAAATATACTACCTTGTCATGTTACTTTTGCTTAGCAATTCTAAATTCCTTCAAGAGTTTGGTATCAAATTGCAGTATCTTGTCTATTATTCATTCAGTGATTATGTGGAGCAATGATGCCATATCCAGTTAAAACATACCCAAAAGTAAATTAAGAAAAGCTTAAACATACATCATTGCCTTTTCAGCTGGTCCGGAATACTTCTGAAAAATAAAATTCAGCTGTTAAATTCAATGTCTTTCAGTCCTTTTGGATGGCTACAGTACTCCGCTACACTACAAATAGGCAGCTACCTAGGTGCCAGAGCCAGCTTCACAAACTACTGCAGCATCAGAACCAAATGTGGAAGAGACAGGGAATCACAATTCTTGTGTTCTTACATGGTACCCTAAGTACGTAACATTTGTGAATATTTGCTTCTAAAATCTGTTTGTCTGCATATACGCACTTTACACACACACGTACAAGAACAATTTTAAATATTCGTGGGGAGGATTTTTAAGAAATTTTTCGCAAATGGTACAAAAGCTTGCATGTTCCACTTACCATTGCCAAAGAGCTGATACACGGAGCAAAACCAGTTTTTAATCTTACTGTTTAAGTTTCTGGTGATTCAGTTTCTGTTATTGGGGAGGGTGTGGGGGAGAAGGACGAGCTGGACAGACAGCTCAATGTGCCTTCCAAAAACTGGCCTATGAACCTTAACACTGGCTATGGTCACCATACCCAGTGGGCCTGACAGTTTAGAGAACAAATCATAAATAGGCACCCTTACTGTGCTGCTAAGGCCAGCCATTTCTGACAGTCTTTACAATGGCATAAACACTGTCTCCCTATAGTTTGCATTTGAAAGTTACCACAAACATTTTCCTGAAATGTAAACAACTGACATCATCTAAAAATTGGAAAAACAAAAACATTGCCTGGCACTAAACAAACCATTAATGGTCACCAGGAGAGTACTTTTTCGAAGTTACAAGCATTGAGAGCCTTTTTAAAAATAATAAAAGTATTGAAACAATTACTAGCTGAGATTCACACATTTTTGAGTTATAAAATCGCATCTTTCCTAAGTGAATGCATTTCTTTCCCTGAAATCCCTTCTCAGGATGAGGACTATTCCAGCTTACTAAAAATAAATGCCGAGAAACTTAGTCTACTGAAAAGCAGCTACTGTTAGAACTGTGCCAAGAGAGCTGAAGAGTAGGTATAAGCACCATGAATGTGGCTCTATTTGTTGTAAGCCTCCTCTTCTATCCACTTCAGATCAGTTTTAGTCCCATACTTTAATAAACTAATTTGCAGTATTATTTACTGCACCTAGGATACCTGAAGGAATCCAGGACACACCTATCATCAAAACAATACAAAATCCTAGTAATTTTATAAACATCAGAACCATGGAAATCTTGCTTGTTAGGGCTTTGTGCCTAGTGATAAGTGTGAGCTTCAAGCTTTAACATTTGCTTAGGCTGGGACATTTATAAAACCCCTGTTCTTCCCCTGTAGCTCTCTCCTCAGCAGCACATCTGTAGGATGTTCCCCATCAAATCACTTAGGTTAGAGGAATTGTATAACTTGCGTTGTGATAAATACCATTTTCAAACTCGTGGTCTGATGAGAAACGTTATGAAAAAACCTGCAGTTAAGCAGATTAACTGTTGCACTTGAATTCCAAAAATCCTGAGGTTCCCTTTGTGATCATACCAAAACTGTGTATGTCACATTCCCAGTCAAGAGGATGTGAGATACATTAACAGCTTGTCTCAATGTCACAGATATGTATTGAACACATTTAACAGCAGTGATCTAACTGCAGTGTTTTAGCTGCAGCTGAGCCAGGTGAAAAGGCTGCTGCCCTCGGCTGCTTGTCACCACGCTCCTTCCTGAACGCAGCATCCAGCATGGTCCTCAGAACAGTGGGCTGCGTCAGCTGCAGTACCATGAACATTTTAAAGTAGGGCATTTAAAAACTGTATCAAAACAAACTAACCAAAATAAACCCCACCAAAACAACACAAAGCTAAAAACACATCAGGGAGAATTTTAGGGAAGTGATGTGTCAGCAGGTCTAGGAAGACCATCTGAGTGAGCAGCAGTCACCTCTGACCCAGGTCAGGTTCATAGCCTCAGAAATACACATACTGCAGGCAGCAGAACACACAGCAATTACACAGTAGAAAACAGTGGTTTTGTTTGTTTGTTGTTTTTAAATCAGTAAAGACCACCTCTGTACACTGAAGAAAATTAATGATGTAAACATTAACAGCTTAATACTGTATCTGTGGTCACACTGATTTCAATCTGCTTGTTTCTGAATTCCCTATTACAGGACATTTCTGTATGAGTGCTCAAGTCAAACTTGAGCTGTTAATCCTGGGCTCCCTGCATATCTGAAACACACTGCTGCCTTTGATAATGGAAGATTAGTTCTGTTGAAGAACGGTCATGTATAAACTCAAAAGCAGAAAAAACTGTGGCAGGAAAACTGTTTTAGTCCTGCAGTTCTGCCTTCTTTAAGAGGCTACATAAGTTTTTGTCAGCAGTGTTTTGTTTTTTGTTTGTTTGTTTAAGCAAAGGCACATTCTTAAAGAGTATTTAAGATCTGATAACGTTCAGTTTAAGATCTCAAATAGTCCCACGTGACAATTTGCCAACATCAGGCCATGGCATTTTGGTAACGTTTGCATGCATTCTGCTATTGTGTTTGTGTGCACGTTTTTTCTTTGTTTTGTTTTGGTGTTTTTGTTTAATATTTTTTTAAAACAAAGTACAGGTGAAAGTGAATACAGCTTCCTTTCAGGATTTCTGCCAGAAAGGATGAGAGACTGCACAAAACCTAAGGACTGCCTTCCAGTAACCTAGAGCACAACCCAATCAAAGCCTTAACACAGTGTATGCCAGATCCAGGGACAGCATACTGGGCACATACAGCGCCATCCAGCTTTGTACCTCTGGACTGATGTCACCAGCAGAAGCAAGGATGCATTCCAAAGGGGCATTGGGCAGGAATCTGCTTAAAATTGGAACAACATTGTGGTTTATGACTTCATAGCACTGTCTATGTTGATTTAATTAAAATGCATGTGTGAACCACAGGCTGTGGGCAACTAATGGCCACACTTCTTGTCAGATCCTCAGAATCTGCACTTCAACAACCTGAGTATCTAGAGAATAGGCTGATGCAAAACCCCTTTAAACTATGAACAAACGCTTCCTGCTGTACTGGTATTCTGCTCTTCGTAAAACAAATCTTCATTTCCCCAGGGAGCTAGCATACACTTTTTTCAGTCAATGTAAGCTACTAACAAAAGAAAAATTAAATGTTACAGAGTATTACTGGTGGTGTTTTTTTTTTTTTTTTTTTTAATCAATTTTATTTGACAATACTTGTGCATAACTTTTTCTGAGTCTGAAGAATTTCTAGTAAGTGGCAAGGATCTATTGTTGTTAACTCTGTCCTCCCTTAGGGCAATTCTTTATTCAACCCAGGCCATTAGCAAGGGTAAATCACTGTTATCAGCTCACACACACTGACAGCTTGTGTGGTTCCCACTCCCCCATTCCTCCCCCTACATTATGGTATATTTTTATGCTCTCCAGGGAAATTCAATTAACAGTGTCAGTCTCCTCCTCTCAGTCAATGACTGACAACATCAAGATTCTTCTCACCGCCCATTGACATGTAAGATGTGTCTGCTGATTTCTTGACTCACAAGTTAACAAGAGAATTACTATCCACTTCTATAAATGACTACCTACGATCTGTGCCGTAAACACAGTGACAGCTATTGCAATCAATCTTTCTTGACCTTATCGATTAGGACACTCAGATGTAATAAGACTTCTCCAGCAGAAGAATAATGATTTGAGGGTAAAAATCCAAATCAACAACAAATAATGTGTGTCTATCACCAAATTTACCTTTTATTTCCCGACTGCAGGCTCAACAAGCAGTAACATTACAAACAATTGATGATTAACATTTAGCTGCAATTCATGTCATATTTAAAAGAATCTCAAGAAGCTACAGTTTCCTGTAAAAAAAAAACTACAAAAACTACACAAATAGATAAATCTTTTTAGAGACCTCATGCAACAACGGATTTTCTATATTTTGAAATAAATATGAAATTAATATTTCAGTAATTAACACAAACACTGCACAATTCAAAATGTTGGAAGTCTTTCAAAACTGCTATTAAACTTGATCAGCAACTCAAAGTAACTAAAATAACACACAGGAGAACAGTATCCCGGCACTGTTCAGGATTTAAAAGTATATGCTATTAGAAGCTGTGTTTCACACTGAGTAAGCTGTGAAAACTTTCAAGCATGGCACTTATTTTTACAGAAACTAACTCTGAACCACAATGATGAAACCCCCTCCTCGGATTTTATTAACTTGGTTTCTCTCAGTACTAGTTTTCAGGATGTCGTGATTACAGATATGAAAGAGATCTTTTCTAAGGGTCAATGAGAGAACAATATAACCTTCCTTTGGAAAACTCAAATACGGAGGTTCTAACAGTGTAAAATGTTGAATTACAAGGCAAATCACTATGCCAGCAGGCCAACCGCATTGAAATAACAATAAAGATGAAAATTCTAGTCTCTCAATTACAAAAATTCAGCACTTTACCTTAAAGCAAGGCAGGCTTTATAAGCACAGCACTTAAGAGAAATTTCAAAACATAAAAACATATGATATATTCGCATACCACCTCAACCCTCCACTGAAGACCAACCCCAAGAAACAGGCTTAGCAGTGTTCTGGGAAAGCACAACAGCTCTGTGATGTGGGACCTTCCTGAATTTCTGGTTGAGGAAAAAGGATGCCACCAGGAACAGCTGAGGCACCTTTATGCATACTCTAACCAAGCACATTTACAGAGGAGTGAGGGAGCTCTCATTTCTCCTGGCATGACACTGCCAACTCCTGTCTCAAAAGCACCCCCAGAGCTTTTCAGTTCTTTGGTGCTGGGGGACATGGAAGAAGTCTTAAGACTCAGTCCTGTGAAAACTTGCTAATTGGAGTGCAGAGTTAAAAGACTTCTAAAAGTGTAATTACATGGCTCAAACCATTAACAACATCCAGTGAAATATTTAGTACTAAGATGACTATTTAACCGTCCTTTCATTTGTTCTACTGCAAAAGCATCCTGAGGACAACAGGCAGAAGGACAAATTAAAGTACAACAGATCAGACAAATCACTTGTAAAATATTTAGCCAGCTAAATAAAAGCTTATTTATAATATAGTAATTATGTTTATAATAAACCTTATTAAACATATAAAATCAAACCATGATAGCCTGAATGTAATGAGAGTCTTATTTTAAAATAGTATTAGGCCAGATCTGTAATTTCAATTAAATCAAACTACCAACTTATGTCAACTTCTGTGCAACTCTTACACTGTGAATAAGCAAAAAGATCTCCTACTTACTCTTAACTGACCACTTTCCTCCTATGGGTGAAGTGCAAGCCATTGCAGCTGTAGGAAGCAAGATGAGAACAGAAAAAAACACAACTAGCCAGTCTGGGTTGCAGCCAGACTCAAAATATCTTTGAAATACCACAGCAAAAGCTGTTCTAATATGTGCTGGGTCTCCTGGCAGAACAGAGCTGGCCTCCTAATTAGAAAGCTCAAAATCTTCCACTGGTTCCTTTGGTTGTACCAAGAGGACAAATGGCACAGGATAAAGAAGTGTTTATCTTCACTTTACCAACCTTCCTCTACTCCTAAGTGCAACTCCAGTTATTAATGTAGGTTGGTATATGTTAGCACAAACTGGGAAATGAACAGCACTCACTTTATTATACAGAATTATGTCTTTTACTTTACATGCATGTTTTTACTAATCTTTACACTTCAGTAAATGTAAAACGAAAACCTATTTGCCACAATCTAATATAACAAAGTTAAACTTCATGATACCCATCACAGAAATGTTCAAGCTTGAATCAGCTTTTATAATTCCAGAAATACAAAATCACTTGCCTGGTCTCATAAAATTAGCTTAAATTCTACTTACATCAGACGGTTTTCTAAAATACCAGAGAATGTAAGTGGAAAACAATCCATGCCAAATCCACTTGTTTAAATGTTGTTTACTTGTGGTAGAAGCATAGACTTATCTAGAGTTACTAACAGATCAGAAATGATGACACTAGAAATCCCATGTAAACAGACTAGGAAATTCATACAATCCTGTCGTTGTTTGATTTAAAAAAATGATATTCATATTCTACTAGTAACTAGAACACACCATACTGCGTATGCATCAAGCTCATAGCAAGAGTCCTGAACCTACCTGATGAAAAAAGTATTTGAGAAAGAAGAAAAAGAAAACTTGCACTGTTTTTCTCTTCAAAGCCTCCTTGTCATTAAATTTAACATTTAAATAAAAAATTGAATCCTGAAGTACTGATACCTAGTAACACATGAATTCCAATACATATTTATAATTACTGCATTTTATTAGGTAACTTCTCAAAATTAGTAACAAATGCATTAATTAATGCACAATGCTAGAAACAGAGTTCTCTTGTATGAACAGAGTTCTCTGTTCACTTAGACAGTTGAACTCCCTTCAGATACACTCTGAAACTTCCAAGCTTCTACTATAGTAGTCATTAGTATTCATCAATACACATCTAAAACATTCCCAAATCCAAATTGATCTTGAGGACAACACAGTTTATAGATTAATCATGTCAGACAGTAATAGTCACAATACCTCTTTTTCCAGAATACGAGAGATCTCTCCTAAAGTCCGGTCCAGAGCAGAAACCTTGTTGTTTGCCAACAAACCGCTATCCTGCATCTGGAGGTGCTTGAAAAGGTCTTTTGCTAATCGCTGTAACCTTCATGAAACAGAAAACAAAGAGCAGTTAAAACAACAAAAAAGTCTCCAAATCATGGAAAATTTCATCTTTGTAATGATACTCCAGTAAATACATTTCAACAAAACAACAGCGAAAATCGGTGTAAAAATATCATCTATACTGAACAGCAACTAAAGTGTGCAACACAGCAAGCAGGCACTGTCAGCTTTGAGTGTCTATGACTTTTCACTATCAGCTGTTCTAGGGAAATGGTATGGAAATAATGTGAATGGTATAGCCATAAAGGCAATTCTTCATTAGTCCTACGTTTATTTATTTATTTATTTATTTATTTGCTCAAACAAGTTAATTTCCCTATTATCCCTCCACAGTTTATCCTGCTAGTTTTTGTCAAGGAATCACAGAATGGTTTGGGTTGGAAGGGACCTTCAATCAAGATCACCTACTTCCACCTCCCTGCCAGTAAATAATTTATTCCTAATATCTAATCTCAATCAACCCTTTTTTAGTTTTAAATCATTACCTCTTGTCCTATCACTACACTTCCTGACAAACAGTCCCTCCCCACCTTTCCTGTTGGCCCACTTTAGGTACTGGAAGTCATCTTACTTTTCAATATGCCCTTTTCCTCCATTGCTCAATTTTTCCTGCCCACTTACCCGAGTAGTTCCCTCTTGAGATGAGTAAGAGAAACAGAACAGCAGACTACTCGGCTAATTTCTTATAGGCATCATAAAAGAAATAGCTGTTCAGGTTTATTTGAACACGTGAAAACTAGTGACTCTGCAGGCTACCTCAGAAAGGGCATTCCATTAATGAGGGTCAGTAATGAAGCCAAAATGCAGAGGTGGGAGAGATGCACATACACGTGGATTCACACTCATTTCAATTTTACATATCTACCTCTGGGCTATGCTCTCTTGTTGGCAGTGAGGAACAATACACAGTTTCAAGGCACCACTCATCTCTTCCTGGAGTGTAAAATAAAGCACACTCAATACATTTTTCCTTGCCCTGAATATGAAATCAGTAACTAGCTCACATGTAGACTTCTATATCTGTAGAGGCATTATAGGCAGGTGATAACAATGCTAAACAGGGTCCCTTACCATGGGATTATGAGAAGCGGTGAGGAAGTATCAGTCAGTACTTGCCACTATTTGCAAGCCACTGTCTTAGTGCTACTGGCAGCTCTGCTGCACTTGCTGGACCTTTAGTTTGAGCTAATAGAAAAATTTGTACTGGAAGTGGAAAGAAGCTGGTAACTGAGCAGCATGAGAGAAAGAAAATACTGTCGTGACTAGAAGTAAATACAGACCTACAGGAAAGATATCAATGTTTATCATAAAATGGGACATCAGTGTGAAAGGGCCAGAAAGCAGTCACAAAGTGACGACAGAGTAACAGGAAAAAAAAGATTGCCTTAACTGTTCTAGAGGTGAGACAGGAGACAGAATGGCTGGAGAATGAACCACAACAGTCATGTGTTTAATAAAAAAAAAAAAACAAAACACAACACAAAATACAGAATATTCATTTGGGACAAGACTTGAACAGAGTTTCTACTTTATCAGTGGGAAACAGGTACTCTGTATCTTTTCTTTAAAGAAATTAAGAGATTTGTAACAAGCTTTCAAAAGACACTGGAAATACATATATGTTTTGAAAGTACAAATAAAAATGATTTGCAGAATTTTGTGTTTTGGACTTATCATCATCTGGTCAGCTGACTCCACTAATATTCAGCCTGTGGATTTTTCTATGACAAGAAAAATAAAGGGGTACTAAGGCCAACAAAATTTTCTGCACGGTTGTTTCCTCTGTGGAAAATGAAGTTGGAGGAAACACTCTGTCTAACACAGTAAACCAGGAGCTAAAATGGGAAAGAAAATTAGAAGCCAAATAACTGCAGGACTTTGACAATAAATCAGATGACCGCTAACACCGCTGAGCTTAAGGAGTGGATTGTAGCACTGATGAAAAACTGAATTGCTGCAGTGCAGAAAGACAACCTAGAAGGTAGGTATTTCAGGTATTCTTGTGGGGTTTAAAATAGCTGTTTTCTTGGCAATATCCTGGTGCGTTAAACAAAAATAAAGATGACTTCCCTTGGAAACATCTACCCAAATTCTATGATTAAAGCATTTATAAACAACAAAAATAACCACCAACATACTATACTGTGTGCAACTCCATGACAGAAGATGGCAAGACAGGTTTCCATTTGCTCCATTTAACATCAGAGGAATGGAATTCAAACAGGATTAAGCACAGAGGCTAAAGAAAGGGACTTTTCCTAATCTTAGTATTACAGAGAAAATAAAAACTCTTCTCCTACATGACAAGTCTGAAACCTCTTTTGATGAGACAGAAAAGATGTTTCATCAGCCATCAGCATACAAAATGTGTGTGGTTGATCAAGGCATTACTAAAAAGGACTTGAATAAAAAATAATTGTATTACATTGCCTTGTCTGTTCACAAGTTCCCTTTCCCTTCAGTCTTGGAAAGAGCTTTCATACATACTGAAATTCCTGTCTTTCCTCATGCACCAGTGGTCACATATTGTTGTGAGAACAAATAAATACTTCATTTTGCATCACGCTGAAGTTAGAAAATGTTAGAAAAGTGAGAACATATATCCTCTTTTGCCAAATAATACTTTGTTAATTTCTCAAGCATTTCCCTTTTCTCCAAATTAAGATACTATCTTAAACCAGTTTCTTCTTCTGGAATGATCTTCACTTACAGAATTGACATTCTTGAGCACTAATAACAAACTACTTAATTATTGGAACATCTCTTCTTTCCAGATGCTGCATTGAATTTTTCTCTTATACCCATCCCAAGATTTGCACACGGTCTAAGACAAAAATATCTAGATTTCTTAAATGATTTTATATGCACAATTTTGAAAGCCTATCTAATCAATGAAGTAGAATTGATCAGGTTCTTGATGTTTTCTTTGCTGAAAAGCTTTTACCAACAGACAAACTTTGTGTTTTCAGCATCAAAATAAGAAACATGAAGAACAACATTTCCAGTTGTGCTGCATTAAAGAATTACTTCTTACATCTTCGTATCATATTGTACGTTGGTCTTCTGCCAAAAAAGGGTAAAGTATGCTTCATGATCATATGGGGAAGAGATGGGAAATAAAAAACCCTCCTCTCACTGAGTGAGTCTTGGAGAAATTATTTTAATTTAATATCCTTTACACTGACCTCTTGGCAGCATCACAGAGAAATAAGAATTATTTTCTTTAAGACTGTTTCAAAGGACTAGAAATCTATGCAAGATGACTTGTACTTGGATATAGAATTAATCACTGCCACAAACAGATCTGGAAAGAGAACACCCTTTGTTCATATAGTAGATTAATACATCATGGTATCAACACCTGCTTCAAGGACTATGAGGAAATATTGCTGAGTCCAAATCCAAACATTTTTAGAACAAAAACTTAATTTTCACTCCATCTCAGAATTTGCATTCCTCCAAGGTTTAATGTGCCATGGAGGGAACAATAAGTGAGTGAAAATTTATTTGGCTAAATAAAAGGGAAAGTTAACATTTATGCCTTTTTATCTAAAATTATTTACATCCCACTAATTAAAACGTTATAGCATTGCCTCCAAAGAAATAATTCAGAATGTGGAAGAAATATCCTAAAAGACATAAGGCACAGATTGGGTTTATAATGTTACACTCTGATAAATAGCATGTTCAGCAAATACAAATACATGATTGGGTCTTTTTGCACTGCAAATAGAAAAATGATGGATAGTCAAAGGTTTATAGAGAAAATATGTAAATAAAGTTACAACAAAGTATTGTAAAATTAAGGGTTTGGTTTTAGCATAGGCTAAATATTTCTAGCAGGCTTAATATATTTTATAGACTAAAGGAAAAAGATCTCTGTCAATATTTATAAGTCACATTTAATCTCAAAAAAAACCCCAACAAACAGAACCACCAAACCACCTTGAAATAACATCAATGTATTTCAGCACTTCCCCATTTAAATCCATGATTTCTTGGCTGCGTGCTGAATGTATGCCCGGAAGGATCAGTACAAGTGGCAGAGACTGGTTATTCCTCCTGTGCGCTCCTGCTGAGGGCGGCCAGATGCCAGCTGGACACACAGCCCCAATTCTTGCCCGTGCAGCGTGTGCCTGGAGAGAACTGAGAAAGTCTGTGGCAGTTCCTGCCCAGCCCAAACCCGAGTTATGCTGTATCCTCCTAAAGCAACATACAGCCCTGCACTATTCTGTACTACCCCTGCAGCAAAGTAACATACTCAGTGGCATACCTGACACATTCTAATTGCTTTAGGAATGCAATGGAAAACACCACTCTACTTAACAACATAGCTAGATGCCTAAATATGCAGCTTTGTACATCTTCGTTAGTCTCAAAAATGGAAGCTACCTGAAAACTGGTGGCAAAATTGCTAAAAAGATTTGCTGAATTAATTTCATTTGCTATAAGAATGCTCCAGCAGTTCTCTGAAAATAGCACCTGCCGTCCATCCAGAGACCAGATATTTACCTTTGTTTAAATTTAACTGAATTTTATTTTATTTATACTACAGCTCTTCTATAGATCATACAGCTGTTTAAAAACAAATTTTGCACAAATATTTCCAGTTTCAGACATTTTTCCCCACTAATCAGTATTGTGGCATAATATTTTATAACAGACTCAACTGTAAACTAGACTACTGTAAACTACAACATCCATTTGTTTTGTGAACACACTGATATACTGCACACACACACACACACACAAAGAAAGAACTATGTCATTGAAGGCATTTATCTTTGAGGCTCTGCAAGAACAAACTCCACACTACATTCCTGACTCCTCTTTTTGTATTGCAGGACTTTCTCAGAATAGTGGTTCTTTCAGATCATCTGAAGTGCCCCCTTTTTGTAGTTTAAAAAAGGAGGAATTAAAAAACACATGAAAAAAAAAAAAACACAACAACAAATCAAAACAATTCCTTCATGAATGAGAGGAAAAAGTGGCTAAAGTATTAGATTAGGGAGGTTATATTTTTATTTTAAAAATTCCTGCAATCCTGCTAACTCCCATTAGGCAATCTTTCATTACCTTACCTTCCCTGCTTGTATTTATGGATTACATTTATGCTTTCCTAACTGCAGACTGCTTTAACACTCAAACATACAGCTTTTGGAATAACAGATATTAAATAAATGCAACCAACACTCTTACTTTACAAAAGCTTTTTCCTTCCCTTTTAAAAACCTGCTCTGATGGATACCAAAGGATGCTGCAAGCAGAAAGAGCATGCATGTTTTGATGGGCTAACTTTGTGGACTGGACACTAAATAATTACCTTCAGATCAGTTCCCAGAGAATCAGAATTAATACCACAAATGCATCAAGTGTCCACTGGCTTTTATAAAACAACCTAAGTGCAACCAATGACCAACCAGCTAATGAACAGTTGAAAAAAGCCAGGGAGCAACAGAATGGCCATTCCCAAATGAGAATGAGTGCAGCACTTTTTCTTGAAAGGGCTTTCTACGGGAGATTGGTCAGAGAGCAAGACATCAAGCAAGTAAAGCTGCATTTGGATCTATTTTTTTGCCTACATTAAGGAAGAAATTTTTTGGGGTAGTTACTAATTCGAAAACAAAACAAAACAGCAAACAAAACAGTTTCAGGCATCTTCCAGAACTGTTTCTAGAAAAGAAACACGTAAAGCCTTTTACAATCCCCCTCAAGAAGCAGTATATTCCGTACTCAAACTGGAAAAGGCACATATACCATGTCTACCAAAGCAAGATAAACATTCTCTGCTTTTTGATATTTGTATTATTTGTGAGGTTTAGAAAGCACTTGAATCACTGCTTCCTCAGTGAATGTTTTTATAAGCCCACAAACCATACACTAACAAGAACTACTGAAACAATCTAGGAGCTGCAGCAGGAAATCAGTGGTCTCATAATATTAAGGTGGCTTAATCTTAAAGGTGATCTAAAAAGGCTTTTTACCTGCCAAAGACTAATTCTGGGTTCTGTCTTTCTTCTTTAACAACTGACATGGCTAACAACTAAAATCAGATAAATTGCATTCCATAAATTGTTTTAGTTGTTTACAAAGACATAATCAGGGCTAGGAGGAGTTAAAGAAATGTGACATAATCAAGGAAACATACCAGAAAGTTGCATTTAATGATCTCATTCTAAAATTAGTTTGCTTCTGTTAAGTGAACAAACACATCTACCAACCGTGTCATGTTTTAAATGGAATTTTTTAATTATTTTTTTTTCCAATTCTAAGCTCAGCCCACTGACAAAAAGTTGTTTCTTTGTTCACTAGTAGGCTTCCACCAAATTTGAATACATCAAACCTTCCTTCCAAATAAAGAAAACATAGTGGCATTTGTTTTGACACAAAGAACACATTTAGCCTTCTTAGTTTTTACACCCTTTACCCTGTATCATGACTTTTCTCATTAAATTTGCAGATCTTCTCAGAGCACATGTTGGATAGCTGTTACAACTCCTAGTATTGGCAAGGATTTGCTCTGTCTCAGCCAGGTACAGTAGCAGTTAATATTAGCTCATAGTAGTACACTGTGTTCTTGCTAAAAAGGCAACTGTTAACTATTTTATAGCTTCTCAATACAATAACATTTCAGTAGAGATCTAATACTGTTTCAGCGACTTCTTGTTATTTTTCTTAGTTAAGTAGGATCCTGTACTTAGTTCCGTTAAGAAAAATTATTCTTTCCTGTATTCATTTGTTTATCCACATAAACAGATATTGTCTGGTCTTAAACTCGTAAGATGTCTTGTCCTCTCACTCTATCCTTTACAAAGAGAGAGAAGGCTACTCTTCACTTCCATACTTCCATTTTATATTATCTTAGCTTTATGATGAAAGCAAGCTACAACGTGGCCACCACAGTAGTTTATTTCTAACAGGGTGCAGCCCTAACAGGTGCTGGTGCAGCAAAAGGCATGCAGTGCTACAAGCAGCCAAGATATGGACCATGTGGATCTACTGGTGATTCTACTTGCACTTACCCTAGGATCATCACTTTGAAGGGGCTTGTAACTCCAGCCTCCCTGCACTCGGAACAGGGCCAGAACTATAAACACCCTCAGAATGTGAGACAGGGCCTCCTTACCTCAGTGATTCATCCAGAGGCAGGATGCATACAAGAAATGAAGAACAAAAACGATCTCACCAAATGCTATGGTTGCAAAATACTGCAACAGGTTACCTTATGGACATGTGTGCTCAGAGTGCAACATGCAAATTAAGTCCTTAGCTGTAATTACATTTCAGTTCTCATATTTCTTATTTTTTAGATTATGTCAGAATAAATGTGACACTGGTTTCAAAATAGAAAAATCAATCCACTGACTGAGAAAATAAATAAAAAGTTAGGAGGCAGCCAAAAGAAGGATCCACAAACGTATTTGAAACCTCCCCATATTACACCACCTACTCCATTCAGATACTGAGAACATGCAGGAAAGTTAAGGATGTTCCAAAAACAGATGTAACAAAGGAAGGCAATAAAAAAAAAGCAGGTGAAACAGAAGATTCTGCCTGAAAGTACCTTAGCATTTCACTGAGAAATAAAAACTATAGATTGAGTATTAGTCAAGATATAACAAACAAAACAACTTGCTTGAGTTTCTGTTGCACTGCTATTGAAACAACTGAACAAAGCACGTCACTGATGATAATCAAAAGTCAGAAAGAAACTAACATGGAAAAGCTACAGCTTTTCAGTATTGTCGGTTGCTTGAACACACCACATTTCTGCTGACAACTAGAACCTAATGTTTTTATTTTCTGGTAGCAAAGAAAAGCAAAAAATAGAAGCTACAAATTTAGAAGTCCTAATCCACCATGAAATTAATCTTGAAAATTGAAGTGCTGATAATTAAGAAATAAAGCCAACAGAACCTTCTTTCCCAATGTGTTTACGCAGGTGTGCCATCTGGTGGAGATGTTTCATTTTCCTATGTTAAACCTCAACAACGTTTTTGATTAAAACACACACTGAGATTCAGCAGCAGGTTTTCAAACTACTAAAAAGACTACGTGAAAGATACTGTTTACATGTTAGTCATACAAGCACCAGGGAAGCCTAAAAGAAAGGATCTGAACATCTTAAACAACAGGAACTTCTAAAAATCACTAGCTTCAAGTGTATCAGCAATTTACAAATGACGGAAGCAACAAGAAAACATACAGAATCTGGTACAGGTTATTACCTCATCCTGAAGACAAACATCCCCAACCCAGAAAGTCATCATCATTTTAGGATGATGGTATTTAAATCCAACTGTTGAGCCACTACAGCCTGACTGACCTTCCATAGACTTCTTGAGCACAACTGTAGGAATGGTTTACCACCTGCCTGATACCCTAACAAAGAACTGTATATGGATGCCTGAGGAAAACTAAGAACAGGGTAAACATACATAATCCTCTTTACTAATCCTTTTCTTGCCCCCCATTTTCAGTTTAGGAATATCTAGAGCTGGATGTTGTGTCCTTGAACTGCTATGCATGTGAGGTAAACTTTGAGCATCTTTCTGTCGATGAGTTCTGTATATCTAATTACACACAACACTAAGAACCACTGATCTTCATCCCATGCTCCCTCATTCTGGCCCTTGGAGGGACAGCAATCAGTCACCACCCATCTTTTCCATACTATTTATGACTTTGTAGATCTCCGTAACATACCTCCTTTGTAACTTTCTCTCGCCATTGCATTTTTCTCCAGAATGAGAAGTACTCAGTCCCTAACAGAGAAGTTATACCAGAAGTTATTGTTTCCTTTCTTTCTCTCTGTGAACTCTCAACAATTCCAGTATATCTCTTCTGAGATAAAGCAGCAGAAATGCACATGGCATTCAAAAGATGCAGATGATTTGTACATAATGACATTCTTTATTTTGTTTTTGCACCTGTCTAAATAATTTTAATATAGGATTTGCTTTAACTGCTAGGAGTACGGAGCTAGTATTTTCTTGGAACTATGTATCACTTCTGTAGGTTCAAAGCCCATCAGTTTATATGTGAAGGTAGCATTGAGTTCCTGTGTCCCTGACACTGTATAGCCCTTCATACACAGTGAATTTCACCCGCTGCTTTACTGCTTTGTTACTGTCTCTCTTCAAAATTATTAGTCAGTATCAGCTCTTGTCCCTATTATCCTGAGTATCTTCACAAAGTGGCCAAACAGTGCCATCTCACTGTTTGCCCTCTGGTCCAAGTCCTTGTGACTACGTTGAACATTGTAGGACTGCTGAATTCTACCAGTAACCTCTCTATTTGGCAAAGACTGATCAGGCATCTCCACTTCTTTTCAGTTTTTGAACTGATTCCTACTTACGCCAAAGCTATACAGATTCCTCTAAAACCTTTGGCAAGAAAGAACTTGTCAAGAACTTTTTGGAATCTAAATATTCTGCATCTTTTGCCAAACAGCTTCAATGCAATCACACAGAAAAGGCTGACTAATTTTCAGTTTCATCCTAAGGAAGAGAAATCTGTCAGTGATAATTGCTTGTTTTAATTTTACCATCCACTGCCTTCATCTGTGCCTTATCTTCGACAATAAATAGTCTACTCTTTACAAAGCTCAATGTCAGATTAAGACACCTGTGCACTAAAATACCTGGGTTCACCATGTGAACCTTTGTTTCTGACCAAAGGGAGGTAACACAAATTTTTCAGTTCCATAATTCCAGTACTGAACTTTCACAATCTGTGTTGAAGAGTACTAAGCTGGAGCCTTCTTGCTTCTAGGTAATAAAGAGATAATGTATGCTCTCTTTCTATTGTATCTTACATGGTTTAAGATATACAGTGCCTCCAGAAAAAAAAAAAAAAGGCATTTATAACATCTGACCTTTCGTGTTAGGAATTATCTGTAATTCAATATGACAGTACATTCCATATTGAATGGGAACCTTACCACACTCCACTGGAAATTTCAGAAGCACTTCTGCTACAGACAGGAAAAAAAAAGTCTAAAATACGTAAAGTAAAACGCTTACTTGGCTTTAAATGGGGAATCGGAGACGGCATTTTTTGCTTCCATCAAACTCTCATATTCCTTTGCCCTGGAGGAAGAAATATTAATCATTTATTGACTATCATCTAAAGCATACCGTATGGAATATCAGCAAGATAATTCTAGCCTTTGCAATTTTTCTGTTCCATAATAAGTCATGCCATTTCTGACAATTCTGCCTTACCATAATGCATACACATGTTTAACTACTAGTCACTAACAACTAATATTTATTAATACTATTTAGTATAACATTAGTACACAAATGGTGGATTTAATTTGACCTTCAGTATGGTGACAAATGTTAAAACACCATATACAATAACAGGGAAAGAACTGTAGAAACTTACTTCATTATAAAATTAACTCATTTGTCTAATGAAAATATTAGTAATTTAGACAGGTGGTGTAGATCAGAATACTACAACACAGACATTATAATTAACAAATTATTTGTTTTATTTACAGCTATAGAGGTATTTTTAATGAAATTAATGTCCATTTTATAACGGTATGACCCTTGTTAGGCATACAGCACAGAAATAAATACTTCCACTAACGGCTCTTTTACTGTTAGAAATGGAAACAGGACCTATAATCACATACCTGTTTAGACACTTAAAATCTTATTTACACTGGCCATATGCCAAAATGCAGGAAGACAGAGACAGGACTTCTTTTTCACCACTTGTTTTGACTGCAACCAGCCTAAACTAGCAGGTGAAAATCATCATCAGCTCATCAACCAAAACAGGACTCAGAGTGGTAATCCTGTAACACTTTATAACATCCCCCCAACTTCATGAAGTAAAACTAAACCACACACCACAGTGACAAGGGAAAAAATAAAATTTCAGAGCCAGAGCCTTGTGAAAAAAACATCCAGCAGACACTAAAAGCATCTGGATGTTAAAAACATTTGATCCATTGAAATTGCTCTTTCAATTTTTATTCTGAAATGAAGACCTCACAGATACAACACAGACCTCTGGAGCCTTACGGCAGAACTGCTATTCAAGTCTGTTGAGGTTCTGTTCTCAGATGAATGAGTAGCACCTCATTCACAGCTGGGAAAACTCTTCACAAGTCAGGACTTTGGCAAGCTGTACCCACACCTGAAGGAAACCTCACTGTCATGCTGGACTAAACCAGATATGTGATTTGTCTCTACCAGTGGCACCCATAAGAATCCCCAGAGGAAGGTGCCAAAAGTCCCTCAAGACAGAAACAGAAAACATCTGCTTCAGGTCAACTTTGACCCATAAAAACGCTGTTTAGTATTAATTTCCTAAGTATTTTGAACATTAACCATTGTTATTTGGCATTCTTGCTAGCTTTACAAACATCCAACTGTTTTCTTTTCTTGGTGGTTTGTTTTCCGAATCCAAGATTTTGTCAATGGCTTCCAATTGGAAATGTGTTTTATTGCTCCACTACAAAACACCAATTTAGTAAAGATTTAATTCCTAATAAATCCTAAGCATTGATTTCATTTACTATTGTATCAGGTCTTTCCTCACAACTTCTTAAAATAAACATTCCCAGCCTTTTTGTCTTTTCAACTTCTCTTCATGAAAGCTATTTTTTTTTTGTAACCTCATAATCTTTTCCTGTATTTTTCTACTTTATCAAGGTCCTTTCAGCTAGGTGAGACAATGTTCTACATCATTTTTAGAAAAAAAATCATCAACATAACACAGCAACATGACATTTTGATTTTGGCTGTAACTGCAACTGTTCAAAGGTCTTTACTAATCTCTAAGTAACAGTCATTTTGTTCCTAGGGTTGAGAGTGCTCATTTAAAACCTAAAAGTTTCAGAAATAGTTCACTCTTTCTCTCAGATACACATACTTCACACTTCTTTATATTCTCTCTTCACCCAAGATCAAGTTTTCCAATGCCACTCAAATTTTCCCTCAGCTTGCTTAACCTAAACAACTTCTGCCACATGCAAATACTGTTACATTAGTACTAGTTCTGATTTGTGGATCATTAATAAAGCTATTAATCACAAGTGAATTTAGTATTAAACATGGAGGTGAGATTCCCTTATTAACCTTTTGCCTTCCTTCCTGTCTCTTAGCCAGAAACAACATATTTTATCTTTGAGTTTTGTACAGACGAGTCAGTCAAACATGAATAATCACCTAAAATATCTGTTACCAAAGAACATGACAGAAGTGCTTTAAATCCATTGCAGAGCTTATCTCAACTGTATGCACTTCCTACTTGGTAACTCCACCTTTGTTGCTGGGGGTTAGGTTTCAGCAGGCCTCAGTTTGCCATGCAGGCACCAATGTATTCTTCTCATAGCAGCACATGTGTGTTAACCTGAGATAATTTATTTAGCTATATATCAGTTGTTACCATGGCATCAGTTTAACAGCTTAGGGTTATAAATATTATTAATAAGACTAACAAAACTTCTCAACATATCTAATAACCCAGTGATGACAATTTGTTCCCTCATTCACCTTTGCCCTTTGTAGCTTTCATATTGTTATATTGATTTAGGAGCAAGAAACTCAGGAGAGAAACAGGACCTATTTTAATGCAGTTAGTTATTTCAAATTTTAAATATCACAGCTTCCTCGGAATGGAAATGAATGTGTAATTTCAAGCCATCAGGTGTAGGAGGGTTTGTTACCACTACTTCTTTAGAAGAAGAAGAATAGTTGCAAATATGTGCTAAAACACAGCTTATAGATAACCACCCACAATAAATTATTAGGGACTTCATATATTCCATTTAAGTTCTCAGTTGATTTTATAGAGTAACTCCCAGCAATCTGCTTGTATTACTGTTCAGATTGCTGAGCAGAAACATAGTAGACACACTCTAAATTATTTAATTTAGCGTTTCATATTGTAATTGTGAGATTATTACTTTAACTGCTTTAACAATCATGTAATATCCCAAAGGGAAGGGACCCACAAGGATCACTAAGTACAGCTCCTGGCTCCACACAGGCCCACCCCAAAATCAAACCTTATGTTTGAGGGCCTTGTCAAAATGCTCCTTGAACTCCAGCAGGCTTGGTGCTGTGACCATGTCCCTGGGTTCCTGTTCCAGTGCCTGACAACGCTCTCACTGAAGAACCTTTTCCCAATATCCAGCCTGGCCCTCCCCTGTCCCAGCTCCATGCTGTTCCTTCGGGTCCTGTCGCTGTCCCCAGAGAGCAGAGCTCAGCGCCTGCTCCTCCGCTCCTCTCACGAGGGGGCTGCAGGCCGCCATGAGGCCTCTCCTTGGCCTGCTCTGCTCTGAGCTGAACAAACCAAGGGGCCTCAGGCGTTCTTCACGGGCCTTGCACTCTAGGCCCTTCACCAGCCTTGCAGTCCTCCTTTGGAAGCTCTGTAATAGTTTTAGGTCGTTCTTATATTGTAGCGCCCAAACCTACAGGCAGTACTTCAAGTGAGGCTGCAGCAGTACATAACATAACGCTTTATCATTTTCTGATTACAGCAAACCTCCAAACATCCAAGGCCGTAGTTGTCATTACTAGGCCTATTACTATTACTCAACTGTCAATTATACTAACTGTAGAAGACTGGCAAGCCTCGCATGGTTAAAATTAATCTCCTAAATGGATTTTATTTTTCCTCATCATTTTTTTGTTTGAAATAGAACAAACTTTGTTCCATTTTGCTACTGGACATCTTTATTAGTAAGCTTTTTTGTTAACGTTACATGGTATACATAAATTTCATGGTGAAATCGTCAATTTAATGTTCTCTTCAAGGAGAGCAATGAAAAGTCAAGTCACTCTTAGTCAACTAAAAACAAGCTTAAAAAATGTAAATTTCATGCCTCTCCAATTTAATTCCTCCTAGATTTTGAAACATCCACTGTATTTCTCATTAGTACATCTTTGTAAAATGATGTCTGCTTTAATTAAAATTTTTATGACAGCTATGCTGACTCACCCAGTAGTCTGAAACATCAGAATTCAAAATGTTCCAAAACCCTTTTTCAACACCCAGTGCCAATAACAAACTATTATTTGAACTGTTACTCCTAGGTCTGACAAACCTTTGACTAAATTCAACAGAAGCAGGTCTTGAGAAACAATTAAAATTGGACCCAATAGCTGCATTAATTCAACAGGTAACATGAATGAAAATCCACCCCGAGAAATTAGAAACCTGCAAGAACTTACTATCCAAATTCAACAGTGTGTTCAAATGTGAAGTTTAGACACTAAATTTGATCATCCAAAGAGGAAAAAAATCAGAAATGATAAAAATTGTAAAATTTTGTATTTCTGAAGATTAATGTATCATTATTAACTTTATTATGAGCTAACATACTAATTCATTTTTACTTTTGCTCTAAAAACCTATACTTTTTTTTTTTTTTCTAATCTGCAATGCTTCCTCCTTAAAAACAATACAGAGAATATATGTAACAATGCACTTTACCACCTGAGAAATATTTTTAAGAGATAACTAAATAATATAACGTATTTTTAGATTTAAGTATTTACTTCAGCTGGGGTCTCCTCAGCTACAGATTGACACTGCAGTTCATGATATAATGTCATCTTGCATATCTTACTGATTTGGAGATGTCACTTTTTAAGCTAATAACAAATTACAGGTCTGACAACTCACTTTCCATTTTAAGATATTTTTAACTTTCTTTCTGTTGTGACAGGCAACAAAAAATGATTAAATTTAGTCATGGGATTTGACACTACAGCAGGCTGACTTCTATTTGTTGATTACTATTGATTTTCTTTGATACTTCATTTAAAAATCAATAGCTAGAAAGAAAAATAGGCATGGTTTACACAAATTTAAACATGCTATTGTATGCTAGAAGATGCTATGGTTTTGGCAGGGCACTGGCATCCAATTATGAGAAAAGCTCTTAACAGGTGAAACCAAGGGCTCCAGATCGATATTCAGTTTTCTTTCTCAATCAGAGAAAGTGGCCATAAATTAGGCTCATCAGTATTATTTTCAGGACACTCCCAAAGCAAATAACTTATTTTTTCTTTTTTTAAGCCTTCCATGGCACTCATGCTAAAGGACAAAAAGTAAAGTTCAGAATAAAACTTAAAACAGATAAACAAACAAACAAAAGAACAATAGCTTTTACTACCTGGAGTTCATCCGTGCTTTTAACTTTTTGGCTTTCTTTTTATTTTTTTGTTTTTCCTCTCCTTCTTTCAGTGGTTCCACAGGAAGAGAACTCTCAATCACAATATCCACAATGTATTTTTTCAATGACAGGTGCTCCTGCAGAAAATATTGAAATATTTAATCTTACAGTACATGGTAGTGTTTATAGTGTTTATAGATTACCTTCCCAGAAATAAGTAGTGGAAAATACTTAACAAAAGGTGAAGAAAATTAATAAATGTAAAACTAAATTTTAAACACTAGAAACACTTCCTCTGTTTATATTCCAGAAAAATAACAATACACTCAAGACAATTACGAGCTAACTACAAAAACTTCAAGTGAAAAAAAAAAACAAGACTTGAAAGAAGAGGTGGCGGACAATAACTGAAAAATGCAGTTACCTCACTATTTTACTGGAAAATGTTACATACTCTCCAACACTAAACTCTTTATCTGCAGAAAAATAGGAAAAAGCCTGTCCTAAGGTTAGAACAGAAGTACCTAACTGAGGATGACCATGTACTTCTAAAAACAAGAAACTACCCTTCATTTATTCCCGTTTATTCTGAGGTACTTTCAAGCTAGGTTACCCCAATACAGTTCAAAGTCTACTTTTGAAATAAATATTTCTAACGTTGATGTGAAAAACTGAAAAAGCTATTCCCCTGGAGTTGTCCCCAATTTGGATTGACCTATGCTACCTATGCATGGACACTTGAATCCTTGTAATGATTCCAGTGACCAGCAGGCTGCCCAGAAACTGCACACTTAGACAATGTAAAACATGCCCAACACCTCTAGAAACACTGGTAAACTGCTCAATACCTTTTTTTTTTTCCTCAGTTCCCTCAAGCCAGAAATTTGCTCAAAGCACTTGATGCATCAAGTTAGTTTTCAATGGCACAGAAGAATTTCTACTCTTGTCCTTCTAGACATACTTTCCAGTTTAATGTGCATTACTTAATTTAACCTCTTCTGAACGGTGTACTCCAGATCCTTGTCAGTGCAAGAAACTTATACTGATTTAAAGATATAAACATTAAAAGTGACCCACTTAAACCACTACAACATCCTCAACTAGTCCATTTCAGCTGAAAAATACGTGGCTACAAAACCCAACTTTATCAGGTTCATTTTTATAATAACAATCAAATAACAAGAAGCAAATATTTTCATGCCAGTTACTAGAATATACTTACTACATTTTTAATATAACAAGGCTTATATTTGTTTTTTTTTTTTAAATAATACTGAACACATTATGAAGTATAAGCCACCACTGCTCATTAGGATAATTTATGCTTGAAAATTAGTGCCACAATGAGAAGCTGTTATTCTTTTTTTTTTTTTTTTTTAAGTATACTTGAAATTCAAAGTAAAAGTTGAACTGCTAAAAATTTAAAGACAATATTTTCAGAAAATAAACTTTTTTTTTTCCACTGGTCCTTTCACTGATTCAGGAAAGTATTATGCTTGTTGAAAACAAAATAAATCTTTGTGAAATTTCCTGGAAAAAGACCTTTTAGTTTTTGTAATGCATTAGAGCATGATATAACCTAGCAATATATATTTGGTCAAAATAGTAATTGAAATTTCTATCTTAAATCATATGAATGCAAGATGAATACTGAATGAATATCAGACATAAGAAATAAAGTATAAAAATCTAAGCAATTTCTGAGACAGTGCCTTTAACTTGGCTATACTGCCTACCCTGTCCAACTCCCAGTATATCTGAGTATTTTCCCCCAATTTATTATCCAAGTAATTCAATGGAAACTGTATTAGTCACATGAAACAGCAAGTCCAACAAACTTTTATAAGAATTTTTCCCGTTAGTCAGATCAAACATTTCTTCCCCACTAATACTATCAACATCATTTTAGCAAGAATTGCTTCAAGGAAAACTTTCTTAAGGCATCTCAGAAGGCTGCCCCCTTAAAGCATGACACAGTATTACAAGAGAGCAACACACCCCGACATCTGATGAGTTAGTTCTTAACCAGTTCAGAGATGCACACATTAACACGCAGTGCTGGTTACAAAGCTCCAAGTTACTTCTGTCTCCTCAGAGATGAATACCCCAGTTGAAAATAGCAGTCACTGACTGAAACTTCCTTACGACAAACATAAACCTTGTCATGAGGCTCAAACATCACAGGCAATTGATGGTTTCAAGTTTTTCAATATTAAGAAAAGAACAGACTTTCTCAGAGCAAGCTATGTATGATATTAATCAGGTACTAAGCTTCACAGTACTTAGCTGCTGGCATTTTGAGGGTGTTCACTTATTCAACAAGTCTAACAAGATGGGATTCGCATGCACCCCTGAACTAGTACCCCTCCACAGGGTTGTTTCCTAGCAGTTTAAATACATCACATCCTATGGGTGTGATGAAACACTTAAAAAATGATCATGAACATTAGAAGAAATGTTCTATATCTTTGTTCAACAGTGAAACTGATTTTTTTGTTCATCAGGTCTTCAAACTATTTGCTGTATCCTTTGAGTGACAGCCAGAGCAAAATGAGGTTAATATTGCCCTTTGAAATGGACACCACGTGAGAAATGGGGCAGAATGTCCTCATTCAGGTGCAGTCAACTTGCTGTCTTCATGCTACACAAGAGCAACAGCAAACCTGTCATCAGACTTCTGACAGGCAGAAACGAGGAGTGAGACAAAGCCTTGTAGTATCCCTCAGCAGACACTCAGATCTGTTTCCCAGTCTCATCCGTGGCTTCAGAGAAGACTCACAGAGAACCACAGCATTCAACAAGCACATTTCATTTATCAGCCTGGGAGGGCCAAAAGAGGTCTTGCTGTCAATACCACAAAGGGTGGTTACAAACCATTTTGTTCACGTGAACTTACTTTTGTGAGGATGTTTCTCAGAGTTCTCAGCTTTCAAAGTGTGGCAGTTTGAATTAACATCAGACTTCATACATACAGCTCCTGAAAGTTGGACTAGAGTAATAACACCTTGTGTCACAAAGCCCATCACTTTTTCAACATACTGATCAAAGCACAGGACTATCACTGCAGGCAGATCACTACTCAGGTGTGAAACAAGTACACGTATAACTAATAGCTCAGCATTGAATGACAACTTGAGTCTGGGCAGATGGCTGCTGCTGATATTGTGCTTCGGTGCAGTGCAGAAATATTTATTCCCAGGTATCACAAAGCTCCTACTCGTTATCTGGAAAAAGAAAGGCCTTTAAATCCCCTAAGCCATGTTCAAGTACTGTGTGTTCAACCCTTCAAATTAAGTTCATGAATGATTTGATTTGCATAATCATCGGCCAGACAAGTTAACGTACTAAAAAAGTAATTGCTCTAAGTGTATGAAAGTGAGTCAAGCCAGTACACTGCTTAGACAATAAACTAACTTCATCTTCTGAATGCTTTTATTTAAGCAACAATTTCATCACTGTGTTTTGGTTATTTTTCTCTCATTTCTAATATAGGTAATGTAGAATAACTAGGTAATCTATTCACTTCTTCCTTAAAGCTTTTTACTTATTTAGAATTAGTATTATACAAGTAAACAGTAAATCCAGTAAGAAATATTAAGACTAATTTACCCACACCATAGAGGCATTCTGGGGTTTGGTTTCCAGACAGCATGAATGCACATTACTGGTCTGATTCTGTGCTATGCTGAGCACATTCTGACAGATAGTTAATTACCTCAAACCCTCAGATACTAGTAAACCATCAAATCTTTGGAGATGTTAGGCTATTATAAATGCAAAGCTGTATTATGTAAATTCTCTAATGAAAGCTTGCTATTAAGATCTGTATTCACACCTACCACAAAATCAGGTGATTTTCTCTGCTGGTGTAGAAACCAAGAAACCACAATCTCAATAGTTATGCAGATTCTCAAAAGCTTTGCTTTCAACAATGATGCAGAATATAGGACTAACCCAGGAAAACTACTAATGCTAAACTTCTTTTGATTCCAAAAATAAAAACAGAACCACAGCTCACCAGTGAGCTGTGATGGTCATTAAGTATCAGCTTTCTGACATCATTTTTCATACTTGATAACTCCTGCTTTAATTTGCAGCGTTGGTATCAATTATACTGCAAAGTAAGGTATTAACTTTCATGAACCTAGAAGAATCTACACCACAAAGTGGCAAAGTTGGTCTGCTCTACACTGTGACGTACAGCTGCAAAATAGGGAAAGAGGAATTGAATGCTGGTATATTTCTTCACAATGGTCTGTACAATTCCCTCTGTATATTCTTGTATGGTGGTACCTTGATAATGCAGTAGAGTAGAAATGCTCCTGCTACTTCCCCCCAGTGTGGTGAATTAGTGAATGCGTTCACCTAAATTAAAGGCTATTTTTGAAAACCTTAAAGTATACTGTACCTGTTTCTGAGGAGGAGACTCTCTAACTGTTAAAGCTTATGATACATAAAAGTAACCTGATAAATACATACAATTTGATATTTAATGGTACTCTGTACATATACATGCTAGTATTTGAGGTCTTTAAGAATTGAGCCTTACAAATTTTAAATAGTTTTAATATAACACTGAAGATCTCTTTAAATCAAAATAAATAAATTTTCTGTACAAAATGTCACTACTTCATTTACAAGCAAAGTGATAGAAACTGACATGAAATGCACATGTAAAACTGCAGCCTCAACACAGCAGAGGATAAAAATAGATTATTTACCAAAAGCATCTTTGCTTTTCCTCTCCTCTTCCTGCATCTCAACTGTTTTGACTTCTAGTCATTGAGAATCCTGACACTTTCCAAATGCAACAGATGGACCTCATCTACAAACTCCATGAGAAACTGAGTTGCCAAAACCATAATATAGCTAAAACTAGTAAGGTCACCCATGAAGTCACATTCTTGCCGGTTATTGCTTAGTCCCATTCAACTGTCTGAAACAGGAAAAGCTACCCAGTTCTTTTCCTATCTTAAAGATGATAAATTATAGTTGATGAAGCACTTCTTATAACCAAACTTTTCTCTATACACCAAATTAAATCTCTTCGTTATATGACAAGCTTCAAGTCCAAGGATTAAAGAATTACTATTATTATTCTCTAAAATCAAGTAAAATTTTCAGACTCCAAAACAAACATAATTGAAAAGTTTTTCCATGAACACTGCACCAAATCTACAAAATGGTGAGACATTACATAGTTGAGTACACCGCACTTTAGACTGGACGAGGAAAACCACACCATAAAGAGGATTCTGAATCTTGGTGATCTATCCAAAATACAAGAGATGGGGAAGAAATTTTCTAATTGACTCCCTCTTCCTGCAATACCCATTCACATGACCAATACTCTTGTCTGCGTCCTGATTACAGCAACACCACCCATGAGTCTGACCTTGATAGAAGAAATGCTGCATATATCAGTATTTGTCAAACCAGAACACAAGCAACTCCAAAAATTATTTTCCTACCCAATCTCTTTGACACTTCTGTGTCAAGGCTGCTATTCATTTGCTAAAGCCTTTTCCTAACCCTGTCTCTGCACATGATAGACAGTTCATAAAAACCTCTACATTACCTACAGTGTTTGTCCCTGTTACTGCCACATTACATTCTCCCATAACCAGTTTTCTGTTTTCTCATTCTTCACACACTGGATATCTCAAAAAATTGCAGTCTTCCCAACTTTTTCTTTCACACCCTCACTTAAAATTCCTTAATCATAATCCATAAAAGTCAAAAGCTACCCTCTTGAATGCCAATAACTGTTTTCTTTCACGTTTCCATATTCGTCTGTGTCTATTTATTTTGCTTCACCTATTGACTGTAACCCTTCCTGTGATGAGACGACATTTTGTCATGTGGCTGCAGAAGAGATGCCAAGTCCAAGCTGCATACGTCTGGAGCTGCGTGCGTCAATGTACGTTATAATTTGACTTAAAGCGTGTAAGCTCTGTACTTAAACAGTTTTCCAGCATCAGAAGATTATAACATAAAATGCTTCATTACAAGAAAAAAAAGCCTGTTCTTAGATTAAGGATAAAATTAATACAGCAACACCACCAAGGTATTAAAAAACTATGGGACACTACTTTTCATTAAAAAATAGCAAACAGGGAATACAAAGAAACATTTTCCAATAAACACATCTTAAGTCAGTATATTTAAATTAGTGGTAAAATCTTACCGAACTACAGAAAACAACCAAAATATGAACTACATTTACAGTAGCACTATTAAATTGTGATGGAAGATGTGCCAAACTGAATTCTTCCTAAAAAAGTTTGCTCATTCTAAAATTAGGAGTGAACATAACACCAACACTTATTTTTCCTATCTTTTCTTTTTAAATAAGCCTTGTCATCTTATGAATTCTGCCAAGGATGAGATTGTGTAGGTAGGACAATATTATAGTAAGCCATCTGGATTTGCTCAAGCTGAGAAAAAATGACAGTCTGGCATTTGTTGCTGTAGGGCAGTCATAAATTAAGATCCTGTATTCTCTTGAGCACACATTGCTCCACGGTAGCTCTCATGAAGCACAATATTCTCCCTAATATGTAGCAGTAGCAGCCAGGGAAAGAAAACACTGAAAATCCTCCCATCTGAAGCTAGTCAGGCATGGACAGGAGTTGCCAGGATCATCAGACAGTATATCATGTATTTTCTGCTGGTTTCTGTAAGCTCTGGAGGGACCTGTGCTACCACAAACTAGCACTGCAGTTAGATCCTGCTGTACAGCAACACGCATGTCAAAGCTTGACCCTTCCAACGTTTAGCCCATTTTATATGAAAAATGACCCAGTGCTTCATTAGCTATGTTGCCGTTTTGTGTCAGCTAACCAATTCATGTAAGTGGTAAACCCATTTGGCTATTGGACTTCCACCTCCCCAAAAAATGAGCCAAAATGACCTTCTTAAAATCTGAAAAGTTTATTTTTTTTTTTCTCTATTTCTTTTCATTCTCATTCCCATCTACATTTCTGGGTCCTGGCCAGGACTGAAGCTGAAGTGACAGAATACCCTAAGACTAGTTATTCATATTATTTTTGTATTCTTTCCAACCTTGAATTCACAAGTTTGGAAAGAAAAGGCATTCTTGTAAGTTTTCTAACCCATTTCTGCAGACCAAGGCAACTCGAAAAATATCTGACACTAGCTATTTATTGAAATTTGATCTTCAGAACTTCCCAGCACTTTTTGGTTTTCCTCTCATATCAATAATAAAATAATACAAATGAGGAAGATTATTAAGAAATACTTGCAGTAACTTAGATCACATCTTAATTGATGTCATTCATTTACCACTTCAATGAAAAAGTCAACAGCAAACTGAGTATTTTGTACAACTGTAAGCTACATAAGGCATACATTCTATCACATCTATAAGCAACTATTCTGAAGCCCATATATATCTTTCGGATTAACTCGCAGAGTTTCTTTACCTGTTTCAAAATAAACAATTTTCTGTAACTGCAGAATATAATTTTAAAAGGTTTTTGATATTTATTACCAGTGCCAGGAAGAACAGCTTCTTACTTGTATATAATCACTTAAAAGATGTACTTGCCAAATTGTGAGGAAATTTTTAAAGGTTCAATTCTAAATCACGTTACCACAGGAATATTTTTTCACGATTTTATTACATGCTTCAACAAAACTCCTCAATAGTCTCATTTTTTTCCTCACAGCTTAGGACAGTATTTAATATAGAAAACAGATGCTGAAGTAAATTGAGTTATATCAAATGCAAAATTCAAATCTTCAACGTTATAGCCTATGACAGTCATTAATGCTGAAATATAATTGTTTGAGATCAAATATTGTTATAATACAAGTGATGATACAAACTCAAACACAGGAAAGATTCAAAATAAGGAAGGTATTTACCTGTTACCATTCATAAGAATTAAGACAAGTGTTTTGTATGCACAGAAACACATACAAAAATTAATAGATATTCCAACATTTTCTCAAAATCAGTATTTTAATTATTCACTCTATTTCTGCATTAGAATGTGCTTTAGATGATCAGTATAGAATCACAGAACCATTAAGGTCAGAAAAGCCCTCCAAGATCATCAGAGGCCCAACCATCCCCTTACCATCAATGTCACCCACTAAACCACGTCCCTAAGCACCACATCCAACCTTTCCTTGAACACCCCCAGGGATGGTCCCAACGCCTGTTTGCTCTTTCCGAGAAGAAATGTTTCCTCATTTCCAACCTGAACCTGGCACAACTTGAGGCCATTCCCTCTAGCCCTATCACTGTTTATCTGCGAGAAGAGGCCGACCCTTGGCTCCCCACAGCTTCCTTTCAGGAAGAGAAACAGGAGAGCAAATAATTGTAGAGAGCAATAAAGTCTCCCCTGAGCCTTCTCCAGACCAAACAATGCCAGTTCCCTCAGCTGCTCCTCACGGGACTTGTGCTCCAGGCCCTTCACCAGCTTTGTAGAGCATTAAAAAAAAAAAAAATCATACAGAGCGTTAAAAAACTTTTTTTTATACATTCAAAACTGAAGACTGACCTTTCACTATAAAAGTTTTTTTTTTTTCCCCACTCACTTCTACAGTTTAAAAATATTTATTTTTTTAAAAATAAGGGACTACTTTTTTAGTGTGTCCAAAGTAAATACTATTCTTACCGCTCACACTGACTGTACTTTTAGTCACCTACTTGCCCATAAATTCAATGATATGACAGCCTGCCATTAAAATATATAGCAAATAATGTTCTGAACAGTAGGTTCAGATATTCCTTGTGACTTTCAATACCATTCTACTTGTTATTTCAAGCTGTGGGAGCAGAAGGCAAAGTAAAGCTGTTTCTTCCAAGAGAGGGAGAATTCTGCTCACTGGACATGAAAAGCATGGCAGAAAGCTGGAAGGCACTGATGTTGTCACCTGGCTGCAAGGGCAAGCAAGAGAAAGGGGAAATGGGAGTACAGTTGGCCTTGCCAGCAGTAGTTTTTTTTGCTGGCTGTGAACATTTGAGATATCAAAGCCAAAAGGAGGAAGGGTGCAGCTGTTGGCAATGATCTAACACAGCCAATAAACAATTAATCATGTAGATTTTTGCCAAGAAAAACACCACTTCATAATATATTAAATGCAAGAAGCTGTTGCTGCTGAAAGTACAAAAAGCTAGTCGATGTATGGAGTACTGAGAGATCTGCAAGCTGCATCATGGATAGAACTTCCTAATTCCCTGACAAATCATGACAGTTTCTTCCAGGCAAATGCATCCATGGCAGAATTATGAAGCCCAAGAGATCCTGTATTGAACGGACTCCAGTTATCCAACAGGTATGAAAGGTCCATAAACAAATTTGGACCACAGATGCTTGGCCTAATTCCATTCCTCTAGCCACATACAAACCCTCTAAAAGAGAAACGAAAAGAGAACATGAGGCTATATTGGTCTGGGCAGGTTTTACTTGTAGGTGATCTGCACTTTGTTTCTACTGAGCAACAGAGAAGACAAATGGGCTACTGTAAACAAAGTTTTGGAAATATCTTGTCTAGATTAACTCTAACAGCACCCTGTGCACTGAGCTTTTCAAAGCTTGCACCTGCTGCTTCCCTCTAGTATATGTGACTGCAAACGCATCCTCCAGAGCACTGTTCTCCAGTGTCTCTGTGAAGGCTCCTCTTACAACCTTTGCACTGGATGGAATACCCAGCACTGCAACTGTCATGAGTTTTATCCCCTCAAAGAAAAAAAAAATGAAACAGTAATAAATGGTGGCTGGAAAACTATAATCAGATGCCAAAAAAGTGTGCATTTGCAATGGAGCCTATATTAACTCTGCAGGTAAAAGAAACAGGAATCCTGTTCAGTATTTGATCAGGGTGTAGGTACCGCTGCATTACTCAGAAATTAGTTAAGTACGATATACCACCAGATCTGAGTCAAGGTCACCCCCTTGTATTGCAGTGTTGGTATCTGATCACTGAAGTCATAACAGATGTTTGAAAGAGACTGGAGTGCAAATACACGGCAAAGTAAGACCCAAGCTGCACACCTTCGGCACACAGAGCTCATAGCTGAAAAAATCAGAGCCACATGAAAGCCTTTGAGTAATTAACTACGACAGGAGAGCTTAAAGCTGAATGCTGAGAACTTTCATTAGCTTAAGTGAAACTAAGTATTAAGATAGCTAAAAACACGCTTAGCAACACAATTCAAGCTGACATTTAACATACATGTGAAAGTTCAAGAGGAAAAAAAAGATATATTAATCTTATATAACAATTTTGAAAGACCACAGACCCACAGCAATAACTACACCAAACCCCTCTATTAGATTAAATGAAAAAATTGGTCATCTTTACTGCTATCTTTTTCCATTTTGCTTAATTGTATCTTTTGGAAAAGTTAGACTAGGAATTCATAGGACAGCACTGTTCATTTGTATAAAAAGTGGAAAGCACTGATTCAGAAAGAAAAATGAAAAGCATTTTTCCCGTTAACGTTAAGGCTGAAGCTATAAAACAAAGATGGATAATTTAATTTTTAACAAAAACCTAAAGGTTAAAAAAACAGCAAAGTCCAGGCATCACACATTCTCTAGACAAGAAAATCCCTTTTAAATACAGCAGAAAAAGAGGAAAGGTCAGGCATGAAAACACTCCCACATCTCTTTCCTTCAGTAATTTCTTCTGTAAAAAATACTGGAAGCAGCATACAACTTTGAGAAAACAGCTTGACTTCTTAAAGAAAAACAACCCCACACCCCCAAAAAGCTTTTAGGAATGAAAACTACAACATCAACTCGGCTGGTGTGCTGCACTAGCTATAAACCTTACATGGCTGCAACAGAACTCGAACCAGCACAGTTCTGCTTTTCCAGGCAGCCTCTTACCACATCCTGGCAGAAGAACAACCTTGCCAGTGTAACAGTGTCCGTACCAGGGGAACGCGCCAGAGCAGTTCGGCACATTGTAAATCAGACCCCACTACAATCTAGACAGACCTATGCCAGAAATCTTTTGCACTGCAACCCCAGCCAGCCTGACAACCCACACAGCACAGCAAGCTGTAGTCCATCGGGCTGATTTTTTCTTAAAAGGTATGTGGGTGGGCTCCACCAGCCATGCCTTTCTATAAACCCTCACATCTTAACACTGTCAATCTTCAGACAACTGCTTCTCTCCATCACAGGATTGTATTTTCATTTGACCTGATCTCTAAGAAGTTCTTTATTTCATCCTTATCATGGTAAAACAGTTTTCCTCCCTGATAAATAAAAGCACACATTTTTCACATATGCAAACACAAATTCATTAATATTCCTCCATTAAACCCCAGCATTCAATTCATACAAATTAACCAAACCCCTGCCAGTTACCTATTTTGTTCGTTTTTTAGAAGTACCCTTCACTTATTAGAAACATTCATAGACTGCATGGAATTACATGATTTATACTCTTAATGTCGCCTAAAACCATGCTATTTAAATGACAGGAGATAGAGACAAGAGATAGGATAACAGTTCAAAGAAGGAAGCTAGGATTACTACTGTTAAGAGTACTTCTCAAAGCAAACTAGGATAGACAAGACAGATAAGGAAAAAAAAGGAAAGAGGAACATAAAAATGAATCCTTTAAAAGCTACAGGTGGGAGCAAAGCACAGAAGGTCCCCGAAGAGACCTACTCCTCAGTCTGATCAGGTAGCGTATGTTGTCCTACGGCTTTTTGAGTGGGCACTGTTTCAGTCATGTTAGTGGCCTTTGTATGAAAAGCCCAGTGTCTCCCACAGGCTCTGATTCAGCAAAAAAAATTAGTCATAGCTTGATTCCAGTGCCATCGATGAAACCAAACTGCACACACGGTTCACGTATTCTGCGAGTAATATGAACAGTAAGGCAGGGAGCAGGAAATCAATAGGATAGAAAAAAGCAGTGTAAAAAGAAGGTAAAGCTGTAAGTTTGGTGGAACAAAAGCTGCATTTAAGCGGGCCAAAAACTACACAGAGCGGGAATGTAGGCAGGACATTGTTACCGCCCTGAAGATAATGGTGAAATGACACGGGGCAATGACAGCACTGCAGATTTCAGCAGCGTAACAAAAGAAAGACAAATCCTACCTTGTTGAAAGAGCTTTACCAGCTACCTTAATGTATGTATTTATACGAGACTGAACTAAAATTAAAAGTTAAAAAAAAAAAGTGAATAGAAGTTAATTTGCTTTCATGTGATAAACACAGTTTCAAAAGCAACAGAATTTTGCTCTAAGAGAAATCTCAATCCTTTTCAGCTGGAGACTGATAAATCCCCAAAAGAAGAAAGTCCCAAAAGCAGAGATAAAATAAAGCTGTCACACAGTCGTAGAAACGACTTCATATTTTTAGTATCTCCATTCATAACAAAACTATTTTCCACATTTCACCGAACAAATCACATTTACACGTGAATTCATCTTATTGGTTAAGAACTAATACTACCTGTCAGTACTTGCACAATATATGCTTAATTCCAGAACAGGAAAAATTGCTACAGTATAAAGCATACTTTTATCTCTGAAATTGTTAAAGAACCTACAGATAATAGCAAAGGAAAAAAATCTAGAATATAATTTTATTTTATTTTTTAATCTGGCAAGATTAACTAATTAGCACCCACCTGGCCTAGAAAAAAAAAAGTGTCAGTACTGTGACTTTTAACTTTTTGCTTACAGACAAATCAACCAACAGAACCCCTTACCGTACCAAAGCATACATGTATTGTACAAGCAGGCACTTAAATCAGCTCCCAAAGTCTTAAGGAGCTATTTAAATCTTACCTTCTGCATTACAGATATGGACAAAACAAATACATTTAATTTCCTTCAAGCAATAATGAAGAAATTCTATGGCCAGATTACAATAAAAGAATATTTCTTTCTAGGCAGCTACCTATTATGCTTAACAAGCTTAAAACAAAATGAGTCAAAGATCAAGAGTAAGTTATCTGAGGTGTCAAGTGCATAACGTTAAAGGTGAAATTTTATTAGGTCAAAGGTGACATAAATAAAATCTTTTATGTCAAAGAAGAAGGGTCACAGACAAGACGTATATAATCGAAAGACATCACAGATGACAAGCAATAACTTTAAGTACAAGTGTGTTCTCACTACAGATATCTTCACTGATTAAAAAACTGAAAACAGTGATGAATAACTAACCAAATATATTACAGTGCTTCACTGGACTGCAGTTTTACTTCTACATGATACTCTTGAAATTTGTTTTAATGTACTTCAAAACTTACATAAAGTTACTGAGTGCTTTTACTTGTGGAGGAGACAAAGTCTGATATTAACTGCACGTGCTGAATAAAAAGGTACACAAAGCAGATTGCTCTGAGAAATAAAATAGCTTTTCTACTACTTTACAGTAACCAAACCTCTAGCATGCATGTCTTACTTCTGTTCCTTGAAAAGAGAAAACTGGGGTGGGCGTCAGGCCAGGGAAATGTCAGATTACAATACAGTTCAGAATTGTATACTCAGACAATTTAAAACACAGATACAAATTAAAATATACATACATACACACACACATATATATACACAAAAGAATGGAAGTATTGTTATGTTGCCAGTATGTCAAATACTACACACCAACTAGATTAAGGCTATTTAAAATCTGCTTCTGTAATTGTCAGACTGTTCATTCAGTTAAACCGTTCTCTCCTTTTACTCCTGCACTAAGAACTCATTCGAAAAGTCTCATATGCTGAACCTTCATCTTGATCTCAAGCTCACATTGCTGAAAAAGCAGCGGATTTAAGCATATGGTGTTGGACACGACAAAAACCGAGATATCTGTGCCCTCTAGTGGAATTTCTTTTTTCACCAACTGGGACAAATGCAGCTGTTATAAGATGATCCCTGTTTCTAGAAGACAGAAGTGTTAAGCTGCCAAATCTAATCTTGCAAATTGCATATAACTACCCTCAGAACAAAGAAAAAGTTCGCCTTTTTCTTCCATATTCATCTGAGGCAGTGGAACAGTAAGAACCACTCAGAAGTGGTTAGCTAGATACAAATAAAGACTAGGTAGCTGCATGAAACCTCAGTGTTACCAATTGTCCACTCCTTGGTGCATGCATAGACATGAAAGAATTCTGGGAAATCTCACAGCTTACATTTATTTCTAGGAAGCTAGATGCAGTATGAAGGCTTCTCCCTTACATCCAACTAGATAAACCCAGTACCTAAAATCAAATTCAAAACAAAAGAAATTCCACTAACCACTCTAAAAGAGCAGAAAAACAGAGAAGTATGTACTTTCACTGAAGTTAGGAAGGGGTAGGCAAAATGGCAACTCCACAGAGGCTTTCAATTTTTCCAGTGATAACTGCCCCTAGGGATTTCAGTACCTCAGTGATTTAACTTTCCAAAGCTTTTTGAAAAAGAAAAGAAGGTACTTGTGGCAGTGATGAGCTGTAAAGAGAATATTTCTCTAGGAAAATAGTAACAAGAACCGTGCAGGAAAGAACAAGACAGCAAGTACTTTAAGTACTGAGCAGTAATATCTGAATGGTTGGAAACCTGCTGCAAAAAGACAGTGCGAGATTCTTTACTTCCTCCTCAAAAGCTATTTGGAAGAAGCAAAAGATAAAGGGAAAGGAATAGCTATGGGATTGTCCAAGATGCTAACAAGTTAGACGTGGCCAAGGTGAGATAATAAATAATAGCATTTGAGTTTAAAGGAGACTTCTATTTGTTCTAGTACCTGGAAGGTTCATCCTCATGGATAAGCTATTTTACAGCTTTACTGAAGTGGGTTTTATTTAAAAGCAGTGAAGAATATTTACTATTTGGAAAGGTATAAAATGAATGAAAATAAAGACCACTCATGGAACATAACACATCAGACTTTTATGACAAAAAGATAAATACAGTGATATGAAAAATAGCTTTGGATTAGTAGTAGAGCAATTAGTCACAGTTTTATACACAGTCTATTTCAAACAGAAATTGCCTTTAGTATTTGAATCCACTGTTTGTTTCATTCATTTTCATTAGTATACTATACCCAAAAAGGCACTGTTAAACCCATGCTAACACAAACAGTTCCATTCCTTCATAAGAATTTTAAAGACTTTCTTAGGCTACTCAGCTGGACGGTATTATAAAACCAGAAGGAAATTGAAATAGTAAAAGTTATTACACAACATACCACTTCTTCATCTGAAAGCTCCCGTCCTTGTATGCTACTGTTTTCTCTCACAGCTTGTTGGTGTTTTTTCCCTTTAATGTGGCTAAATAGGTATACTTCCGATGAAATCTGTAATGACAATGAATTATTAGTGACTTTTCTCCTCCCTTGATAATACTATCATCTATAAATAGCAGTATTTTACATGTAATATATACTAATTTGTCAGAAGTAGGTTCAGAATCTGCCACCTAATGGAAGTACTATCAGTTACCTTTAACATCTTTACAATTGTATTTATTTATTTTACTAAAAAGAATGTTTTTTATTTTGTCACATAGAATTTCATCACAAATGTGTTAGAACTACCAGGTTAACTATATATTGCTCTCTACAACTACCTCAAAGAAGGTGGTAGCAAGTTGTGGGTCCAGTCTCTTCTTCCAAGCAACAAGCAGTAGGACAAGAGAAAAAGGCCTCAAGTTGGGCCAGGGGAGGTTTAGGTTGGATATTACGAAAACTTTCTTCACTGAAAGGGTTGTGAAGCATTGGAACAGGCTGCCCAGGGATGTGGTTGAGTCACTATCCCTGCAGGTCTTCAAAAAATGTGTAGATGTAAAGCTTAGTGACATGGTTTCATGGTGGACTCGGCAGTGCTAGGTTAATGGTTGGACTGGATGATCTTAGGAGGTCTTTTCTAAACTCAATGACTCTATGATCCTGTACAATTGTTAACTGTTATTGAAGGTCACCTGAAAACACTTAACTGACAAGAGAGCAATAAACACCCTGTCACCAGTAGCAAGTTAAGGGAGCAAACTATGTTGATAAGGAAAAAATGATGCATTTTTTCATTTCTGAAGAACTATTTTAAGGTTATTTCAGCACACCATTTTCACTGTGTTCTCATTAAGAACACAAACTGTCTAGACTTCTTCACAGCAATTAATTCCTACTCAAAGGCTGGCATAGCTGCCTATGTATTAACCCACAGGTTTTGTTTTAACGTAAGATGTGATACAAATGCTGCAGCTTAAATGGTGATACCAGCAACAAATTGGCATAAAGATGAAGCACATAGACAGGATTTCAAAAATCCATAAAAGCAATATAAACAGTGCTTTTTCTTTTTTTTCTTCCTTTTTTTTTTTTTTAGTGCACAGATGAATCAAAAATACAGTAGAACAAACACCACTAAGATTCAAACATGGCTCTGTATCTCAACTTTAGCAAAATCACACTGTTTTTCTTGTAAATATACACAAGTAAAGTTCTTTGTAATGGATTTCTATATTCTGAGAGATGGGGGTGTTAACCGTGTCTATTTAAAAACATCTATCCTAGACTTTGTGATCTCTCTGATGAATAACCCAGAGAACTACTATATTTTATGTTGTTCATGGCCTGATTATGGCTAAACTTTACAAGTTCCAATTACAAAACCTGTTTTAGAATAATTACATCAGTAAATTAAGTAATTGTTGAAAAACAATCAAATAGAAATAAAAAAAAAAACAAACAACCCGAAGCAGCACATTCTACTTCATGTAACCATGAAGAATTCCAGCTGATTGCCAATGGAGTAGACTTCCGGGTTTTCAGAGCTCAAGCACAGAACTTTATCCCTCAGCCTAATTCACATAAACATCTTTATTTTAAATTACATAATGATTTGACAGCCAATTTGCAGTATAGTAAGAGACTTTAAAAAAAAAAGCCTCCTTGGCTTCTCATCTCATTTTGACTTCTATTTGACTTCATACAATGAGCTTTCATTCGGAAAGGCATGCTAAGTGAATGTACAAGACTCCACTCTGCTGAACCCTCAGTTTCTGTTCCAGCACTGCCTGAAGTGATCCTGTGTAATCTTAATTAATGTAGCAATTAAAGAGAAATAATGCTTATATAATTTCCTAGCTAAGACCTAAGATTTTGTTCAATAATGCCTGGCCTATGCAAGTCAGTAAAAACAATTATCAACATGAACTGATCTCCCTCCTTCCTACTCAGTGACTGCACGTCTCCCTCTCTTCACCGTGCCAGGAGCACAAGAAGAGACACCCAGTTGAGACCAAACATCTCAAGAAAGGTCTGCCAAGCAAAGTACCTGGTTTCTATAACTTGCTTTATGTCTAGCTTTTAACCAGCTTCATTTGATGATCCCTAATTTTTGCTTTTCTTAGAAAAGAGAGCTAGCAACTGTGTACTGTCCACACTTTTCTTCCTGTGATTCTACAATTATTTCAAATCTTCCCTAAACCACATAATTTATAGACAGAAGAATCCAAGCTAAGATGCAGTTTCTCAAGAGCAGAGCAAGGACACAGCACTTATGCAGTACTCTCATCTGAATGAAGCATAATTTGTAGCTCCAAGGCTTAGGCTAGTCTTGCAATTCTGAGAGCAACCCCTCTGTTCAACTTACCATTACACTGCATAATGAGCACTGTTTTTTTCGTTCATATGGTGTAAGTTTAGGAGCATAATCAGTATTAGCATGTCTTCCACTGCTTAATTCAGCTGCTTTCTCTTTTCTTTGTTCAATTTGTTCCATGTGTCTTCTAATACTTTCATCATGCTGAATGCAAAGTAACAAAAGCAAAGAAAAAAATGGTATGAAACAAAAGGTATTAAGCTGTCCATAGAAATACTGTGAGTTACCAGTTGGGGTTAGGCATTAAGTCATCACACATCAGAGATTTAACATTCTGCTACGATTTAAAAATCAATCAGCACTATTTTTGTTTTATAGGTGATTATCAATTCATAAATTCATAATCTGACAATTTCATTGAACTTCATAGAAATTCGCCTATTTCAAACTCTTTGGTAAATCTTTTTTGTTATATGTAACATCTCACTTATTCTGTTTTTATTCTCAATTGAACACTCCAGAAGTGCACCTATCAAGGTACAGCTCCCTGGATTCTTTCAGGAGGCTCATACACTTAACCCTCAAGAGAACGGAGCAAATTTTTAACTATTATTTAAGATCAGAGACTGGGGCATAAGCCTGTATTTAATGTCAAAACTGCATTTTACAACAGAAGTAAATGTACCTAAGATCATAAGAACAGGATCAGAGGTAATAAAAATATTAAAGTGAAAAAAATACTTGTACACAAACAATTCTAGAATAAAAATTTAGATAACTTAACAAAACGTGAGACTTCAATATGTAGCTCTACCTCAGAACCTTACAAATACGATTTATCATTTCAGAAATGTTTACTTTTCTCAAAAATAGTGGATCATTTCAAAATTTATGATACCTTTGTTCCCCACAGCTGAATGCCTGACCTACAAGGCCTTATGCCTCTTTCATGAAACCACTGTAGCCCTCCATGGAAGATGCCACGCTCTTGATGGCATCAGTTTCAGTACCATTAGACAGGACCTTGCATGACTGACTGGCAAGTCTTCACTGAACAGTGTGAGAGTTCCTAATTACTAATTTCCCTCACGATTTAACTCAAAATTACGTGTACTTTCCAAGGGAAGTTGAAGTTTATTTGTTCTCACATTTAAAGCTCTGAAATTAATGTAATTCAACAGAGCTCAGTCCTGTTCTTTCCAAATTACACAGTGCACATTATACAGCAAGGTCCTGTTTTTAAGCAAAAGTATGAATAAAAATCTATTGTAAAGTTATGTAATTTGGGACACAGAATACTGTAACATCTGTACTAAATAAAACATACATACATAAACTATTTTACAGAAATTCTACATTATTGATTTATTTTTCAAGTGTAGTATGTTTTTATACCTTCAGCTGAATCTTCTTCTGCAGTTCTTCCATGGCTTCTTGTTGAGCTGCAGTAAGAGCTGCCAACCTCTCTTCTCGATCTCTAACCAAAAGATAACAAATATAGGGGGAACATTTTAGTAATATAAAACATGCATTAATATTGACAAGTTAATGTTTGAAACGGAGAACAAACGTCCCAAAAAAATGAACCTGAAGGTGGCTTAGTGGAAAAGACAGAACAGAAAGCACTTTAGTTAACACAGAATACAGATGCTTTATTTTTGATAATTTAATAAAAGCAGGCACTTGAACCTTTGCAGCAGTACCTGTGAACATGCTTTAGAGAAACCAAGAACAATGGGAGTTAACGTAAGACTGCAAAATAATCTTGAATGTTGTGCCCTGCCACCATTAGTATTCTGCAGTCAATGACCGTTTCCAGTGAACTAAAGGGGAGGAGTACAATGGCAAATCAAAGAAAAACATGCAGCAGTAAGGGCAGTGTATTTTGTAAAAATTATGATCACTGAATGTTTGAATATATAAACATACAGAGAAAACTTTGACCAACACCAAATGATACCAGGTATCAATAAGATTGATACCTAAATTGATGCTCTAAAACATTGCATTTCCAAATGTTCTAGATACCTAAGGATAGCAAATCATACTGTTATCTTCTGTACAAAACTGAAGAGTCAGGAACTGGTTTTGTTCACCGTACCTCTCTGCACTACATCCCCATCCCCAAAACCGAATCATGCCTCAAACATCAGTTTTCCACTTCTAGGAATCCTCCTTCCCATCACCAGCAAAGCGCCAACACAAAATATAAAAGCCAACAGGAAAGACGACAGGGAAGGAAACAAGTTTAACTATATATAAACACTAGGCAAACTCTTCCAAATACCACGGTTGTTGGGGGTGGGTAGGGGGGAGAGGAGATGACAGATGTGAAGCATTGTGTACTTTGTCTAATCTCCCAAGGAACGCACAGAAAAACTGAACTACAGTCTTTGATTTTGCCTTTAAAGAACTACTCCCTCACACCGTGAGCTAAAACAAATCATAACTAACATGATCCAAACCCAAAGCCTATTTTAGTTATTTCTTTCAGTATACATTTTAAAATACTTGTTTAATCCTACAAACTATGACAAATTAATGACATTAATCCAAAGCATGCAATGATATTTGAAACAAAATTCTCAAGTTTCCATTTATAGAGCATCAATATTATTCTTGCCCAGGCCCTTCTGAAACACATACTTAGCACGATTAGCTTACATTTTACACTTTTATGATTTCTATTGACAAGAAAAAAAAAATCTGTGTTAGGGATTTCAATTCTCTGGAATATAAAACACTCAAAAATTACATCTAAAACCTTACTGGAATCAAGTTAATGTACCATAAGAGCAGAGGGGTTTTAAAGTCAGTTTTAAATAAACTAACCCTTTCATACACATGCTTTAATCACCACCAGATGCACATTTATATAAAGCTTATACTGAACAAACTTTAAGCAGATATTTCAAAAATGACTCACTGAAGCAAGTATCAAATCTTTGGGATAAGAGTCAAATCTCAGCAGAAGGAAAAATGAACAAAAAAACAAACAAATAATACTTGCTGAGGTTTCAACAAACTATGTTGAAGACAAAGACAGAAGGGACAGTACAGACAGCTTCCTTTCAAGATCATCTTCTCACTCAACTTCTGAACCACTGCACTTTGACTCCTGCTCTAACAGTACCACATCAGAGAAATCTCGGGACTGTTATTAAGGAGACATAAGACTCTGAGGCCACTCTGAGGTACCAGAATCACCGGATTATAAGGCACCATACACACATCCTTTCCTATTCTTTCCCAGAAATTGAAAAAAGAAATAAAGGAAAGAGAAAGAACACTATATAATCAGCATCTGGCAAAGAAAAACAACTGCAAGCACAGTACTGCAGTAGCAAATACAAAGCAACTGAAAACTAGGTGCCACAGAGCACACACAGCCCAGTGCCACCCCCTAAACCCAACAATCCATATGCTTCATTCTCTGTGCACCTAGCATTCAGCTCAACTAAAACAGAGAGAAGAGCCCATATGGAAACCCCTTTGTGAACTTCTGATTATGGGCATAAACATAAAGCAAGTAGTTCATAGGCAGCAGAATTAATGAAGCCTGATTTCCCGGCTTTATGCTTTACAAACGTGGCCTCTGGTGTCTACAGAAAAGGTGAACTCATATTGATGCCAGTAAGTCCAAAAGTTACTGAAGAATGGAGGAAATGGGGAACATGAAAACATTAATCTTGCTTCCTTTGAAAACTAAACTAAAATATGAAAAAGGCAAATTGTTAAAAGGTCTTGTTAGCAATAAAACTAAGATGAAGTAATGTTAACAATATAAAATATAGCATAGGATGTTATATTGCGTATGTACCTAAGGAATACAAAAATCTATTACAAAATTTATGAATACTCACTTGATTTCTTCTTTCTAACTATTCATCAAAAACATCTATTAACGTTACTTTTTAAAATACTATGCCTGTAGGCTGAAGAAGGCACTGTTGTTAATATAGAGAACCTGCAGTCTGCCTGAAAGAGTAGCAGTGAAGGACAGGGACCCAACAAAATTATGGCAAAGTTACCTTGCTCTTTCCCGTGCTGCATCTTCCCGTGCTTTTTCTTTCTCTTGCCTCTGCTGCTCAATCCGTGCTTCTTGTTCTTTCCTCTTCATCAGCAGCTCTTCAACTCGGGCCTGCCGTTCTGCTTCCAGGGCTCTTTTGCGCTCCTGGTTGAAGAAAAATAAATTCTAACTTATCTTTTGCAAATATAAGTATATTCACAAGTTTGAACATACACTGAAGCACAGTTGCATGAACTAAGCTACATATTAACTGGCCATATATTTTGCTCAGACTGAAGATGACTGTCCACTAGAAGTCCACCAAACTGATCAATGAGAATATCTGAAAAATATTTTGAACATCTACAAGGACATATGTGACACAGAAACAAAATATGCTCCCATAGAATATTAATACTTAAATCATGACTATTAAACAATGATTTAAATATTATTCAAATGTTGTTATAAAATAAAATGGATTTTTGCAGTATATTTTTGTTCTATCATTGAACATGCAATTCTCCCACTGCTCAATTTTTACTTTTTTCCAGACTTAGAGTTCTGAAGTCATGCATGGTATTGTGAACCCGACAGAATGACAATTTGAAACAGCAACAAATGTAAAAAAAAAGAAAAAAAAAGTACATTTGAAAACTCATACTCTAAGACATTTATGAGTAGGCATATTGAGTTAGTTGAGTGCTACTGAAAGGAAATACGACTACTTGAGTTAGCTGAACAGTCTGGAGAGAGATGAATATTTTACATGTTATTCAAATTCTCATCTTACAGTAAAATTAGTCTTTTGTATGACAGATTAAATAAAAAACAGACACTTCAATCTATTTTAAATATATACTTCTTGCATCATCTCCAGCACTGTAAATACTCATCACTGTTCCAGCAAAAAGCTATCTTCCTTTAAGGCAACAGTATGAGGTTTCATTAACACAAAGCAAAATTTGCTGGAATGATAAATGCTTTTACATGATTAGATGAGGGCCCTGTACTCTTTAAATATTAGCTTTACAAAAATTTAGACATAAAAAGAAGAATACATTAACCTTATATTTCATTTTCGTCAAGAAATGAAGAACTACAAAAATAATTGAACATTTTTGTGTCATGCAAAGCATTTTATGTTAACGATGCTAACTGCACAGTATTGATTTTCACAGGCAGTACAGCTTGAAAATTGATTATCAAAACTGTGGCTTTCACAGTAACCATACTTTTCCCAGTGTAAAGTTTCACTAACAGCACTGCATGAATACATTGATTTCCATCTTAATAAAACAAATAAGACAAGATACAGCACGCTTTACAACCATACTATTAAAACAGGCAAGAATACAAACTGTTCTATAGGATACACCCAGTGCATCATAAAAAACAAATGCCATTTGTGCTGAACATTCCTTACAAAGACCTTTAAGGTTGCATTTGAAAATGGACCAGAATGGCTTGCACTTTTTAAATTAGGTACCAGTGTCACTCAACAGAAAAGCACGTAAAATGTGGATGGAAAAAACAACAACAAAAAAAACCTGTAATAGATCCTGTAATTAAAAAATTAAAATAAGGCTGATGGAAGAATGGGTTTAGAGGTGTGAACCTGCAGAATTTGGTGCCAAAAAGAAGCAACTAGGTTTTACTGAATAGATCTGTGAAATACCTGAGGCTGTCAAAGACACCGTTCAGGCAAATCAGCAGAAGCAGGCTAGGCTCCATAGGTACTGACACAAGACAATTTTTAGAACCGTTGTGATTCTAAATGATGTAGTTGTACGTATAGTGAAGTCCCTCACTGTTACAGTACATTCAAAGTAGTTACATTTACAACGTAGTTTGTTATGTTTACAAAGTTACGTTTACAAAGTAGTTTAGGTTTATGTCTGATGGGGTTTGATTTTTTTTCCTATAATTAAATTCATACTTATGGCTCAAGAACTCATATGATTCATTTTCACAGAATCATAGAATATCCCGAGTTGGAAGGGACCCATAAGGATCATCAAGTCCAACTCCAGTTTTTCAGTTTACTTGCACTTAAGTGGAATTATTTGTTCATATTTATACTAACTGCTAAATAAGTTGTTATACCAGGAATGGGTCCAGATCCACAACAGTGAAGGAAAAGCTCTCCTGTGAGGAGGACAGCAGGGGTAGATACAGCATACCTTTACATTTAGGGCTTTGCTTAATTGTTTCACAACATGTGTATGGAAAAAGCATAGCAGGAAGCACTAGCTTAATCCTTGGTATGGCAGAAAGGATATGGGCAGGTAAATTTGGTGATAAATAGAATTTAGTACTGAAAGCTTGTCTGAAGTGCTTGTTCTACTTCAACTACAGTACAGCCTAATGCCTATGTAACCTAAGAAAGGAGCAGAACTGTGGCAGAGATGAGAAAGAATTAAAAACACCCCAAGACCCACGAACTCCAGAAAAGCTCCATTCTAGAATAAGTAACTACAAAAAACAGGCTCCCTGGGGCAACAGGCTTTTTGGTAAACCATATGAAAGGTACGTTTCATCAGTAATAATCAATCCCTGGAAATCCAGGAGCTTTTAATAACAGATTCTTGCTCAGGAAAAAATATAATTCAGTACTTCTGGGGTACCTTCTGTCTGTTTTTGCTTCTGAACAAATAAGGTCAGTAACATGTCACATTTTTCAACAAGAAGATAGAATCAGGTGGTAATGATAAATAATAAGCCCTGAAGCAAACTCAGTTCTCAGGTCAACTATAGTTGTGTTGATCTCAGAAGAGTTCACATAAGAAAACATGTTTTGGATTCTAACATAGAGAATAGTGCCAACAAGTGGCTGCTTGAGGTTGGGAAAATTTAGCATTGGAATTTTTACATTCAAATTAACAACAACAACAAAAGAATCAAGGATTTCAGGAACACAAAGACATTTCTGTTATAGTTTTCACTGATCCTGTAAAGTGTATGAAAATTATGACATCACAGGCATATAAGATACATTTTTCTGTTTTCTCTCAAAGTTTCACATGTTACTAAAACATGATTTTCTTATAATGGAGTAACTTTTTTAAAAAAAGAAAAGTTTAAGACAAGCATGACTCATCCATATGACCTTAGCTATGCAGACTCTTTTTTTAAAGGAAATCCTTAAGACTTACTTTTCTCCCTCCTGGTGCTGAAACATAGTAAGGCAGAAACACACTCAAGTATACTCTCGAGTTGAGCAATGGATTTAAGACAAAGAAACAAAGACTGCACAGCCAAAATTGGAAACAAATGCATATTTCCTTGTCAACCTGCAACTACAGATATACCTGAACAGCTTCATCACGTGCTTGCTTTTCCTCTTGCCTTCTTTGACGCTCTTCTTGCAATTCATTTAAACGTTGTTCATATTCTTTTAATTTATTCAGCACATCATGACGTTTGTTCTGAGCTTCCAAGGTGTTTATAAATGCGATTTCATTTACCTGCAAATAATCAGAAAGTATAAGAAAAGATCTGTGAAGTTCAAGTTTTATTCTCAATGAATTCCATCCATTTGTTGATTACCCATTTGATAATTAATTTGATGGGTTATTTCTCCAGAATTGTCTGTAAACCAATGCTCAACCAAGCTGAACATAGGGCTTTGTCTTTTTCCTACTTTTGTTTGCTCCCCCCTTTTTATTTATTTTTAATAAAACGGATAGTCCACGGCATATAAAACAACAAAAAACAAAAGGAAGTTGAATTATACCAGAAATCAAGAAACACTGGGTAAATGATGGGAAAATATTCCCAATCTTCTCAAAGAGACTTTATTCGTCTATTCTCTCCAATTCACAGAACGTGGAATGCTAAGACCCATCTGTATAAATGTGTAACAGGTAACAGAATACAAAAGGTCTTTCTATTTAACTCTAACAGTATGGGTATTAACTGAATACAAAATGTGAGAATACATGTACTGTGAATAAGAAAACTATTGAGGTCATTATCTTAATATTAGATTTCTTACTAATACAGCCTATTTCATAAAGACAAGTACTATTTTATTCAACCACAGGTGGACACTGCAATACACAAGAATAAAATTTAAAAAAATCATACAAAAATGCTTACTTAAAAGTACTTTAATCAATCTACTACAAATATCAAAGAATATACTTTTCTACTGAGGTTCAGGAAGGTAATAATTCTTACCAACTCCAGGCTTTAAAATGCAAATGTTTTAGAAATTTATATGGATCTGGAAAATGCAAACTTTATTTAACTTATCTCTCATTTATCAGTTTGCTGCTCAATTTGTTTGAATCCACAAAAGACATTAGTGGAAAGGATAACTGTCAAACAATGACACATCACAGAAGTTGGAAGGCTTTGTTGTTGGTTTCTTTTGCTTTAATGACTACAGAATGAATTTCATAGCTCAGTAAATAGTTAAGCACTAGGAATTTGGATAAGCAAATATGCAGCAACGGTTATCATGGCCTTTCAGCTTTACTCATCAGCTACTATTTCTCTAAAGCTTTTGACCCAATTAACCCTTATTTCCATAACAAAAGAATCTCAAAAGGCAGATCTTACACAGTTGAACACAGACAATACCAAAAACGTCTGTTTAGCTGGGGAATTACACTAAGTGTGGTTTGGTTAATATGATTATAGAAGTCACACCATTGTAATGACATAATAACGAAGGTATATTAGACTGAATTAGGTAATCTGGAAACTACTTTATTCAAAGAAACAGGAAGAGCAAGTGAGAAAGCTAAATCAGCTTTGTTGTGCTCATCACATAATAAGGATGAACAGCTGCATCACAGCTGGGACACATGCTCATTATGTAATTTTAGTCATAAGAAGATACGTATTAGTGTTTATCAGAAGAATATGATTTAAGCAACCAACAAAATAAAAACCATTCATTGCTCACCTTACAAAACCAGGTATTGAAGCCAGAAGGGCAGTAGCAAAATACTTGTTTTCTAGTAATTGTCCTGTGTTAACTGTAGGTTTCTATTTATTTCCAGCTATTTAACAAAATTAGTAGTACAAACCACAGCAGGAGAAACTCAATGAGCTCTCCCAACTTTGCATTCAGCTGGAATATCATGAGATCTGCTACCCTTCCAGGAGCACTGTTTATCACCAAAAATGCCTCCATACTCACAGTGAAGAAGAGCAACAACGCTATCAGCTCTTTATTTCAAACCATCTTTTCCTCCAGTACAGCCCACCATGATAACAGGTCTAATAACAGGCTCATTAATTTTAAATTAATTTTAGGGAAAAAAACTCCCTTTTAGAGATTGACATTTATCTGTTTTGCATGTGACACATGCCCATACCTGACTTCCATTATCCTTCACAGTATATTCCAGAGCACTCCGCGGTACAGAACTTAAAGAAATATTATCATTGATTATTTTCCCTTTAAAACAAAATAACTTACCTTAGCTTCTTCCTCTTGTGCTTTTTTCACAATTGCTTGTAGCTGCACTTCACGTTTAAACTCTGCATGGAGTAATTTTTCCTCCATCATCCTGCGTCTTTGATCTAATAACTCTTCTTTCCATTTCCGTACATCTTTCTCCTATATGTAATTACTGAATTCATTACTAATACAATAACTGGAAATAGGCTCAGAATTTTCTTATTTTTGAAGCTTTATTTACAGCAATAAAACATTTTGATGCCCTATACAAACCCTGCACCCAGTTTAACCCAAAGTGCACGTATTCGCTAACTGCTTCACTGTTAGATATGCTTTACAAAATTCATTTCAGTAAATTCTGATCCTCTAAAAGTAAAGTATGCAAGTAATCATAAGTTAGACTTATAGGATAATCAAGGTTGAGAAGGAACTTAGGAGATCATCTAATCCAATCTCCTGCTTTAAGTACATTCAACTATGGGGTCAGACCTTATCGCTCAGGAAAACCTCCAAGTATGAAGAAGACACACAACCCCTGAGTAACCTGTTCCAATGCCTGACTGTCCTCACCATGAGAAATTTTCTGCATGTATCTGACTAGAACCTCTCCTTTCAAAAAAATCTATGCCCATTGTCTCTCAACCTACTGCCATACAGCAGTGTGAAAAGCCTAGCTCCACTCCCTTGATAATCACCTTATAAGTATTTGAATGCCCCCAGTATTGAGTCCCTCAATCTATCCATCCACACAAATAAGCTGATAGAGGGAAGAAAATAAACCAATACAGTATTGTGCCTTTCATTAATGAACTCTGAACACTTTTTTCCATTTCTTTGCTCTATTTTCCTTTTTTTTTTTTACTGTAACCTTTGGCAGATCATCCGCATCTTCTGAAACATGTATATAGCCCACATCACAACAGGAGAATTGATCTAGAATGAGATCTTCTTGTTTTGACGTTAACAATATAATTATCTTAGTTTAGAATAAAGCCATGTCCTTTCTGTGACGCACAAGTCATCTGACAAAGCCACGTGAACTCAGACTCACAGGAAAATTTCATTCTACTCCAAGTTTTAACACCTAACATTTCTAGATCACGTGGGGAAAAAATGTTTTCTGAAAGGCAGCAAACTGCCTACTTTGGTTTACAGAAGGCTTACCCTTTCCATTAATTTTTGAAGCTTCAGCGTCTTTTCTTCACGTAACTTTTCTCTCAGCTGTTGAGCTTTCATCTGTTTCTCTTCATGTTTCTTTTTGGATTCTGCTATTGTTCTTTTAATTAAAAACACAGCAGAGCAAAAACCAGTGAGACAACATCAGCTGACAACACTGCAAACATTTCTATGACATTTTCAGTAAGAGAACATAAACAGGCCACTGGACTGCAATTAAATGTAAATATTGTTCTTCTAGTCTTCAAATATTTATTTCATGGTCAACTAGCATGAACCTAGTTCATTATGAAAATAATACATTGATTTATTTAAAACTTTCCACCCACAGACTTAAAGTAGATTCATGAGCAGTTTCATACAGCCATGAGCTTGGTTGTTTTCACTGCTCAGTCCAGACAGGTAACAATTCTAAGACCTTTTGCGTGATGGTGACGACAGTTTCTCGTGCATGTGTATTCCATGGCCAGGTGGACGTGCAGGCTCTTCTTCCACTCTGTCTCCCCAAGAATTACTCTGGCGCCATGACTCCCGGGCTATACATTAAGAAACAGACTTTTATAATTTAAACACACTATCCTGGGAGAAGTACAATTAATAAGGCTTTGGTCCTCCTCAAGTTCCCTCTCAAATGGGTTGCCTTCAGCCTAGGCAAGGTGCAAACTCAGACTGAAGAATCTCTAATCCCTGCGCATTTTCAATGCTTGATTATTTTACTAGACTTCTAATCAAACGTTAAGACAAAACTGGATAACAACTTTTAAAATTCTAATAGAGACATGGTAGTAGAGAGCTAAAGAATGACACACAAAGCTGAAAGATAGCTTGAACACAGAAGTCCATCTTTCCTAAGGAAACAACATCAAAAATGACACAACTTGGAATAATATTTAGATGTTAGGGGCATCTTCCAAATTACATAGGCATAAGTAAAACAGACATTTTTCTAGATTTTGCTGACATTTCAAGTTAAACACAGTAATATATGAAAACGTACCTTCATAATCTGCCAAGACATCATTCCAATCCATAGACATACCGCAAAAAGATATGCTTCCATTGCCCATACTAGCCTGAAAGTTAATGATATGCACAGTAAAAACATAAAATTTAACACACAGACAGACACATACATTAAACAGTGCCAACTCGATGATATCTAACAATGTTTCCAAATTCAATTAGCCATCTCAAAGATGCTGTTCCTGCTGATTGTGATAGTAGGTAGTAGACACTACCACTTCATCAGGAGTAGCTCCTGTATGGCAGCAGTACCACACCCCAACTCTCCTATGTTCCTACTCAAAAGCAAGCAGCACGAAAATGAGGGCAACATCAGAGGCTCTTTATCACTCAGCAGCGCTGTGCTGTTGAGTTTACTAAGACTAAATACTCCTTAAGACACAACAGTAACTACTACCTGACACTATGTACTTCCATTTGCATGTAATACAGGTTGCATTAACACACAAAGAAATGATTAACAAATTCTACATTAATACTCTGCTGACATCCAAGACAGCTTAAAGTTGGGTACTTTAAAATAAATCAAACACTCACAGAGAAATCACTATCATTGTCAGTCTCAATATTAATGTCATTGTTTTCCTCTGCTTCAATCTCTCTAGTTAATTGCTCTTCTTCTGCAATAGCACTAGCAATAGCTTCTTCATTTGCCTTTTCCAGGCGATCTGCCAACTCTTCTTTCTTAGCAAGGACTTCTGCCATAGACTGTATAGGAAACATGAAACCAAGAAACACCCACAAATCAGATCCAGGCACAAAAAAGTTGTTTTCAGACAGTTAATATGAATTGTAGGACATTTTGTTCAACTTCTGATTACCTGTAGATCCTTCCTACTATATTTTGTCAACATCGCATGTGAATGAAATATAAAAAACATTAAAACTGTTAGCAATTATCAGCTAATTTAAGGGCTAAATAAACCAATAATCATTCACACAATTCTTAATATTTTATACAAATGTTGTCATTAAAAGCAACCAAGACAGTTTGTCTCTAATTTCTATCTTTTAAATACCTAGCCTTAGGAACTAAGCAACGCATACACTGAAACACTGACAGCATGTGCTGTTCTATCTTCAGAAAAGAAATCATGCTTTGAAGTATTATTTAGAAGGCAAAAATGGACCTGCAGATAACCCGTATCTAGAAACTTTACTGTGCTTAGTACTACTAAATCTCAGGCTATGATTGTTTTTCAACATGAATGGCAACATAGTTGGTCAGGAATGTTAGCCTGAATGTGCTGATTGTCGTCATCTTCTCAAATGTCCAGTAATAACTAGTTCATTTCCACTCTAGATACCAAGCAATGTGCCAAAATGCACAAATCTGAATTTAATACAACTTAATCTGGATTAGTGAAATGCTTCCAAGAGAAAAGATCCCAAACTGTTAGCATCCTGAACTGTTAATAATTGAGAATCTGAAATAATGTTAGTAGATGAGGTGCTAGAAATCAGATCTTTCTAAAAGCAATCAGATACCCAACTTGGAAATTAACATCATTTACAGACAAGACTATTGCTAGGTAAAGGGAAGGTGATTCACAGGAAAGTTCTGTAAATCACAATACTAATATAGTTTCAAGATATGAAAAAAAAAAACAAAAACACTAGACAATTGGATTTTATGTGGCCTGTCTGCGACTCTGCTCAGAGAAACCCTGAAAAGCAGACACATCGAAACCCACAGAATCCAACAGACAGGAGAAGACATTCTTTATAGGAATCCACATTAAAAGAGAATATTGACTTGACATTTGTTATTTCAGAACAGCATTTGTCATCATTGCTAGTTGTATGGGAAGACTCAAGAGAGCAGTTTAGTTAGCCTTAAAAGGTAAGGAGGTCTATGTTTGTTTCTAACAGAATTATGACATCCTATGTCTTTCCAGTTTGGATAATTAGCAAAACTGGAGTAAGAATTTAATAAGAAACTTACTATTAAATGACTGATAATGTAAGGAAATGAGAAACTATGGCAACCATATGTAAGAAAAAAAACAGTCAGAGCACACTAATACTCTTTATTCCAAATAATGCACTTATATATTTCTAATTCCAATTTAGAAACTTCACTGAAATTCAACCTATAAGGATGTGTGCAATACATTTTTTTTCTACATTAAGTCCTCTATAGACTTTTTTTCAATTTGTACAAGAGGCTAACGCTAAACACTGTGCAACACAGAATGAGAAAATTAAGGCTTACAGTTAGTATTTACTCACAAATCTTGTAAGATTTCTTACCCATCTGGCAGCACTCACATTTGAAATATCTGAGGGATCCATTTCAGTTTCAGTTCTAGCTTTTTCTGTCTGAAGTTGGTCTACGTCATCAGGGATCACAGAGGAAGCTTCATTCATCTGGGGAGTCGCTGAAGTACTGTCAGTATTTGTGAGAACTGGAGGCACCTCAGAAACTGTTTGTAAGGAATCTTCTTGCGAGAGTGTGCCAGTGCACCCCGTATCTTCTGATGTGTGTGCTGTGAACTAGTTGGAGACATTTGCAAGATTAATAAGGTAATACTGATTTTTGAAAAGTCACCAAAGTGAAAAGGATTTTAACAAAATACCTGGCATCCTTGCAGTGAGTGATATAAACAACTCCACTTACAAAGATTTCCAGTGAGTCATAACTTTGCAAAAGTTGGATCTTTACCTGAATTGCTCTTTGTATGAAATGTGCCTAATGATGAGTTCTTGGAAAACAATGGGAAGCCTGTCCAAAGCATTGTAAATCATATGGTTCACCTTATGATTTTTAACTTACCTATTTGTGCCAACATATTAATGTGTTCTCACAAATCTAACTGAAATAAGTCATCATTTTCAACCCTCTTCTAATCTGTTTAGTGAATACGAACTCTTGACAATACTACCTTCAGAAAATTCTCTAAAGATAAAGCTGCAAGACTTCTTAAAGCAAGAAAATGGTTCAAAATTTTACTGACCTGAGTCCTCTCAGTAAGAGGATGTTCAGACTGATGTAAGGGGTCTTTCTGTGCAAGCTCTGTGCTTTTGGATGCACCATCGTCAGAGACTGAACTTCTACTCTTACTCTCCGATGGTGGCGAAATGACATTTTCTTTGTCACTGTCACCTCTGGGCTTCAGTGATTCTGCAACTACAGGTTTTGTTGACAAAGCCATGGATCGAGATCGAACAGGCCTTCCACGCTGAACTGTTTCCCAGCCCTCTGCATCCTTTCGATCTACATTAAAAAAAACCACCCCGTTATAAACAACTGTTTTACTACAGTATTATGCAAGTTGTGTGATAAAAATGTTCTCTTTAAAAATAAACACCAAAAATCAATGGAGCATTTTAAGCAAAGCTTTTTACTTTCAAGTGCTATCAGTTTCACAAAGACTGAACAACTCTCTTTGTGGATGGCACCAATTCTCTTACTGCTAAGTTACTTATACACATAACCAGGTGAAAAATGACACGTACTTAAGCATTTTACATCTACACTGCTAATTCACCAGATGGCGTATGCAGCAACAGTAACATTAGAGGCCTTTTGTGAAAGCACACATCTCTGCAAGTACAGACGTAATTGCAGGTTTCAATGAGGAAAGTGCAGTCCAAAAAGTGGTTTACTATTGTTCCAGAGATGGTTTGGGGTTTGTTTTGTTGTTGTTTACTTTTTTTTCCAGTTGTTTCATTCTGATATTTAAAATACGTTAATCAGTGTCAGGTTTGAGGAAATTTCTTCTTCCAGAAATCCAGCAAGATTACAATATGAAATTAGAAGAGTAGTTTTCTTCCATTTACTTTAATGACTGGTTAAGTCATCATTTACTCTAAGCTGGCTAAGTACAACTTTCTGACCAACCTTTTTAATCTCTAATCTTGATGTACACCCACAACTCCTTCAAAATTACATTTGTCTGCCTGAATTATCAGGTCTTAGGCATAATATGAGCATATCTAGCAACTCAAGGTAAACCTCTTCTCTGTATGTAATATTTCTGTAGCCTCCAATTAATACCACCATGCAATTTCTCACACATCTTGAAATGACTGGAATTCTTTTGAGACTTGATGATAGCTCAGGAGTAGAAAAGCTAAGCTCACAATGTCTATTTGTAGAAGAAAAGCTCAGGTGACCAATGCCACAAAAAGAAGCCTAAATTTAACTCATTTAAATCAGTTTTAGTTTCAATAGATACGATCCTTTCTACAATACCCACTTTCACAAAGAGTATAAACTCAAAGTATCTCAAAATTTAGCACTTGAATAAACAGTATGGCACAATAAATCATGAGAACAGGTGTTCTGTAAAGAATCCTAATTTTCAAAAAGCGTAGCTCCATCTTTATGAAAAGCACGATCAATCTTTTTATTTTAAAACAGTTAAGAATAGCAATGTACCGCAAGTTTACAAAACAAAATATTACAATTTGGAACTAATCTATTACTCAAGGGAGAGGCAATAAAACATCATCATTTAATAAAGTACTGAAATTATGGAAGAAAAAAAGAAAGAAGAGCTCAGCATAAGAATAAAATCTAAATGGCAAGCAAAACTCAAGAATTAGCAATTTCCAGGCATGTTTTTACAGAAAAATTTGCAAAGCCAATACATTTATTGACACTAGATCATGTAGCTCCTAATCTGAAGCAAGGGTAACACTCATTAGGGCATCATCCTCCCTTCCATTTTTTTGCATACACCTGGAACTCTTTTCATATAGCCCAGTAGCCATCTCCACAAGCTAAGTATCACATAGTGAGTTTGACTACTTGCCGAGTTTTGTTAATGAATAATTTATTTGACTACCTTGATCATTCTCTAGTTTCTCTTGAGCTTCCCCATCCCTGCTTGCTCTTGTGTTACAGGGAAGTGACAAGCCATCTGTTATCTTGAGGCCCTTACAGCCACCAGGGCCTTATCCTTCCCAGGTTACTCCACCTGGAAGCACTGGCCAAGTAGCCTTATCAGCAACATCACTAAAATAAATCTAGTCAAGTTAGTGCAAAACTCTTAGGAGTCCTACCTTAGGAGATGCGTACCCCTTCTTAAAAATTTACTTGCAAGTAATATACTACCGTAGTGTATTTGACCTTCCCCATTCATTATTAAACCTCAGCACTTTTTTTTTTTTTTTTTTTTTTTTTTTTTTTTAACTCTAAGGTAACATTACTGTATCTGAGAGGCACTTTGGAAAACTGATTATTTGAGAAACAGGAAGCAAATCCAGAAGTGTATACTCAGATGAAACAGTTACAAGATAGAATACATGAGAGCTGGGAAAAAGAAAAATAAAATTAAATGTATCAGTCTGTGAAGTAGTGAATTTACAAACTATAATAAGAAGTGGTGAGTTAACATGCAAGACTTTTTAAAGATGTAAATTACCAGACTACTTTTAATGATTGCTTATAAATACATATGAATTATTTTAAAAAGAGAATTACTGTAAATTTTCAAAAGAAATTGGGTCTAAGAATTTGAAAACCCAGTCAGGAATAAAATGCTCTTTTCTGTTTGTGATGGCATTTCCTCAATTTGTTCTTAATTCATGAAAGTTATGAGTTCTTCCATAAGCCCATACTAGGACAGTTACTTTAGAGGACCGTATGTCCTGCAAATCTGAAGTACTTGCTACATGACAAAGAAAATCAATCCACAACTATGGACATGAGCAACTAATATGGAAAAAACAATTATTAATTAAATTTCAAGTGCAAATGTGGAAAAAACACATTCAATATTTCTGGAAAGTGCACATTTTCTTAACTGCATATTCTCCTGAATTACATACTAACAACATACAACTGTTAACTGTAAGCGCTGATTCCCAGTCTTAACACATTCTAAACCAGTATCACCCATCTTGCCTCTTACCACTGACACCTGGGAATTATTTCCCTGGTAAACTATGTTTCATTTTGTAGAAAAAAATTAAGACTGAAATACAGACTTATTTTTTTTAATTATGAAAATATTGAAGGTAGCAATGTTTTTAATGAAGGAAATCAGATAAGATGATATAACTCCCATTTAAACGTGCATCCAGAAAAAAAGAAAAATCATTTAAAGAAATACCTGGAGAAACCGTGCATTTTCTCTCTCCAGTTAAAATTGGAAATCCTATCAACCTTGAAACAGATACAGTATCATACTGCTTGTCCATTTCACAAAAACATTGTGAGGCTTAATGGTAACACTGTTTGAAGCCACTGAAGAAAGTGTTTTAGGCAGATCTTGCCACTGGAAACCCCAACTGGGCTTTAGAGTAGCCAAGAGTGCATTATAGGATAGCAGGAGGAAGTCTCCCACAAGGCCTGAACATACCTAGCAGCTGTGCAGAGTGCATTAGCTGGTGGACAGGCAGAGCAGATGATACACAAGCCTCATATCTACGTCAATAATGCATGCTCCAGTCAGCAAGATCAATTTGATTTTACTCAAGAGATTCTACCCTCCATATGAAGGAAAATGCACTCCAAAAAGCATCTGGTTTCTTTTATTAAAAAATTGCAATTCAGCCATGAGAAAATCATTGAAGTTCTCCAGCGTTAGAGATAAGAGATTCTTAATAAACAAAGTCTCTACAAGGAATGACTGTTACTTCTATATGTGAAATGTTTCAAGTCTGACTGTTATAGTACATTTAAATTAAAAATTACTGAAAGCTTACAGGCCAGTACTATAGGACCTAAATGGTTTTGCTCTATTTGGAGCTCATCAGCTTCAAGTAACAGCCATTAACAACACACAGAACAGGGATTCTTCAGTCCTTTAAGTTTCTAAAGCTAACATACGAATAAGGTCTTTTGTTTTCCTTTTAGCCTCTAAAGAAGATGTTATCCATATGGAAGAGCAGACTGCTTTTATTCCCTGCATAGTTAATGAAGTTGTCCATACTTTCATCAGACATTCTTGTGGGTATTTTAACAGCCTGTAGTCTGCCACTTTAGTATGAGAGATAATCAATAGAAAAAAATTTATGAATAATTTCAACAACACACAGAAGTCAAAAGTGGAATTCAACTTACAGTTACAATGCTGAAACTTCAGCAGACTTCTACTACACTCAAACCAGCTCACTGCAGCTTTATAGATCAAGATGTTGTTACACAAACAGCACTGATCAAATCCTATCCAAACAACCACTTCTGGAGTATGGTTTTGATTGTTCTTTCCAAGCATAAAAATCTGCATGCTACTGACTCAATTACATTAACTTGCAAGACACTTCAACAAGATTTTATCTCCTTCATATATCACGTATCTGAAACACCATACAGGATTTCTACTACCACTGGATTGAATGTACCACTATGCTAATACGTATATTCTCTTCCAGTATTTTCTCTCTTCAAAAATAAAATTTAAAAGATTGTTCACAATTTCATCTGAATATTGATTTCTACACCTTGCCTGCTGGTTTTGTAGAAAGTCAACAGGTCCACACATGGAAAAAAAAATGGAAAAAACGCAGTTTTCAAAATAATATCAGAGCTCCGGTGTGTGCAGAAGTTGTCATCTTGTATTCAAAGAAAGAAAAACCAGCCACCGTCACCTGAGTGTAGTTCTAATCATGTTGTCTCCCTGATCACATAAAACTACTTTTGAGCTCTTTTACAGAATCCTGGACACGTATTGTTGTTCAGAGATGATTTTTTTTTCTTTTTTCCCTGGAAGTCACAGCTCTTTGTTTTCTCCTATGATCCTGACGTCAGTGATGAAGTATAGAAAACATACACAGAGGTTTCATGCAAAGAAATTTTGTACCTCCGACTCACTCTGTTAGATTATCAGCTTGTGACCGAAGATTCTTCTTGGGGTGTTATGCACTAATGTTTTAGCAGATCAATTTATAGTTGCTGGAAGTATATTAGCATGCTACCTATACTCAAAAACACAACTTTGTCTCAAAAGTCTCTCTTAGCTATCACAATGATAATGCATACCTGCAGGAATATTTTCTCTCCATCCTTTATTCCAATTTTAATATTGTGATACGCAAAATTGGACTTCATTTTGATTTGAAAATAGGTAACATGCTAAACTAACTTTATAGCACGTGCTTTGTGAAAATAAGCCATTTAAAAAAGACTTGCCATTTTTTCGTGATGACTTCTGTGCTGGAGTTGGCAGGCAGGTTGGCGGTGTTGCTAGCTCAGGATTAGCAGCTTTAGTTCCATGGTTGGCTTTTACCTTATCAGCCCAACTTACACCAGAAGGAGCCAGGCGTGTTGCAGAAATCGTCACTGATGGGTTCCTAAATGGAAGTCATAGCTATCATTAGTGTCTAATCAAAGAGCACAATGGTTCATTACAAAACTTTTTCTCATTACATCCCTTATTTAATCTTGGTCTTTACTGACTTAGATTGAGATCTATTTCCAAAAACTGGAACCTATTTTCTCTCTCCCAAGTTTTCAAAATCTGTGTTCCTTGAACATTAAAAACCTCAGTAGATGCCTTAATAGAAAAATCTGTACAAAATTCAACTCATTAAAAAGGTACACATAGCCACAGAAACAAGGACAGAGCAACAAATCAGCACGCGGAGGTATCAGGCACTACCTTGATAGCCTCTTACTTATTTCCAGTCACACTGACGTCAGAAGGAGATACCAAGCAGTGCTGCAGCTGGAGAAAAATCTCCATGTGAGATTCCTTATATGTAAAAGTCAATGAAACCAAATTAACAGGAAGCTAACTTCTCAGACTAAAATTTATAAATGTCAAGAAGCAAAAGTAACATGCAACACCACAGTGATGTAGAAACAGTTGCCACAAGAAACATCCTCTGATACCAAACCGTAATGTCGTAACACTAAATGTCTGGTGCCTAGTTACAGCCAAGTATAACCGCTCTTCTATTGCGTCTTCCCAACTCCTGCCCAGTCACACCAGTGAACTGTACAGAATGGGCTGCAACCATTATGAATATGAGTAGTCAAACTATATGTACAGAAAGTCCACTGAAGTGCAGGTTTAATTATAAATGTAGATGAGACAAATCCATAATGTACTTTGTTTCACTAGACAGTTAAGTAAATAAATTAATACATCTATTTTCTCTTACCTCCTCCACAGAAATAAACTAAGTCTGGAGAGCCGTCCTATTAACTTCCAGAAAGACCTAAATGACTCTGCTAAACTTTGAATTTCTGGATGGACAGAACTGTAATGGTTTTTCATTTTATTTTTTTCTTTTGTCCACCACTTAGAGCAAAACCACAATACTTTATTCAAATGAATGCTACCCAAATGATTTTTATAAACTTGAAAACATTAACATCCCTTCTGTTCAAGAAGCATCCAGTTCTTTTCAGTGACAAGGTTCACTTTATCTGCACCACAGAACCAATTTCTCTTCCAAACTTTATAATGCTGAGTAAGATGGTCCAACAAATCCAGCTGCGTCATTAGCTAAAGCAAAGATAAAGATTTGGAGATCTTGCGAGTCTCAAGCAAATATGTAGAAAACCCCTACATAACCAGACCACTCACTTATTTTAAGCCAGTGGGATATCAGGTGGTTGTATTTCCCATTTTTATCAAGTCAGCCTTCCCATTTTTATCAAGTCAGCCATCAAACAGCTATAAAGAATAATGCCATGAAACTCTAGCTAGTTTTTACAATCCCCTCTGATCCTGTGGGGATGCAATGCAACGTGAGGACATCAGAAAAAGAGGCCAACCAAAACCTCAGGCTGCATTAGGTTACTTAAGTAGCTACAAACTACAGTAGATATTTACAAAGCAAGCTGTATACAAATGAATAGTAAAACTGTCAAAGACCAGACTGTAAATAGAAAAAACTTAATGGAAAGACATTTTGCTGAGCTTTTTTTAATAAAGAGCTTTTATTTCCTCCATACTCAAATTTTTCGTTTGACTGCTTGCACATATTTTCCTCCAATCATCATGTATCTAAGCAGAAAACCTCTCAAACACTGTCAAGTAGGTATTAATGCATACAAAAACACTAGCACTGTTCGTGTAATTTTTCCACCAGTTTGTAATATCTTCATAGATTCTGATATTCAAATTTTAAACACAACTGAACACTCAGAGGTCCTGACCAAATATTCTAACGGATCTCTCAAGGCCACTGTCACTACTTACGGTACATGCTCTAGAACTCATCAATACTGAATGAATTAATAACGCAGTCTGAGAATGATTTAGATTGGACACGTGCTCTCCAGAATTGAAACAGCACCAGACAGTGCTGCTCTAAAATGGTGCTTATACATATTTTTGTTGAGCTCCTTCCACAGTCATTTTCATTATAGCAAAGTGAAAGATGTGCTATTCTAGTATACAACATGCTCTATACTTAAACTTGTATCAATTTTGCTGTTCAGAGTCATAATAAACTCAGTTTACATTCATTCCTTCTGATCAATACTTGTGCATATTCAGCTGGCCACTTGCATTGTTCATACAGGTAATTTTAGAATTACAATTACACAAATTTTAACCTTAGTTTTGTAGAAGGAAAGGATTACTAAATAGGTAACATGAAATATACCAACTGGTCATTCCAAAGACCTGAACATAAAATGCAATAGTTAAATATGTAATAAAATAAGTTAAAAAAAATTAAGTCCTTGATAGTTTTTTTTCTTTACAGAACATATGCTTTTCTTCCACTAATGCAATTGTTTGTAGGTATGACTTAATAAATAGCAAAGCAGTATATTGATTACTACAGAAAAATGCCACGTTCATTAACTCAGCTTCAAATAAATCCTTACTTTAGCTTTAATAGACTTATCTGTTTTCATACCCAAAATTTAAACTTCTTCGAGCATTTGACGTCACATTAATTCTATCTGTTGAGGGACTTGGTATCACATGGCGTCCGGGAGACATCTTCTTTACTTCCCAGGCTAGTGAAGTAGGTCTGCAAATTCAGGAAAGAAATGGTTAAAAATAAAATTCTCAATAACTATTCCTCTGTCACCTTACCATGATCTGTAAATGCTCTATAGTATTATGGAATACTGCTGAACATAATCAGGCATCTTAGCAATTGTTTCCACACCGAATCCAAACCATACTAGCCAGGCTGAGATCAAAAATCATTCACTTTTAAACTACAACACTTACTTTAAATTTCAGTATGGGACCAAACATTAAACCAACCAGTAAAAGGAAAATGACTAAGGGTAGAACTGGAAATACCCTCTAGTTCTAGTGACTGTAGCAATGCACATAAAAAGCCCTGACAAATCAAGAAAGGAACCTACGTTGTCTTATACCATATAACAGACCATTTGATAGTATTTAAATGCAGCTTTGTTTAATATATGTAACAAATATCTCCTGGTACAGGAGAAAAAATAAAAATAAAAAATGAGAACTAACCCAATATATCACCATCAACTCATTCTATTACACCACTGATGTAACAAACAATCTGCAATAACATTTACTGATAAATGTCTACTAGCAAAGATAATTGAACAGGTTGAATTAATTTAACTGCTACTAACATAAAGTATTCTCATCCAAAGAGACAGAGCATGAGATGGAAACCAGAACTGCAGTTTTATTATGCCTCTACTTTTTTTTTTTTCCTACTTTTAATTCTTGCTCTTGAAGCTAATCTGATTACATGGAAATTACAACCGGCAATTAAGAACAAAATCAAATTTGTAGAACCCACTGTTAGGGAAGAAGGGTTTAAAAAAAATCACATAAGTGACTTTAACTGTGCCTTTTTTAAGGCACAAATTGTGATGATGTAAACAGCTTTACCTTTCTAATACCATCCTTCCAAACTGGCTTCCATTTCCAGCACCACTATTCCTTGATAACTCTGAAAGGCAGGAAAGAATCCCCACTACATCCTCACATGAATTACCTCCAAAAGAAAAAAATTCTTCTGGGTTCCCTACAACAGCTATTAAAAGTGGTTCTATTTGCTAAATGGCTGCTGCAGAATGACTTTTATCATGAGTCTGCATTTTGCATATAGATAAGAGAAAAAAATAAAAGTCTCATTACCTGCTTTGAGCATCAGCCTTTTCTAGTTTCTCCTGTAGCTGTATCCAGTCAATCAGCGCTTTGAAGTCCCTTACATAGTTATCAAGCATCATCAGGACTTCCTGAAAAGCAACCATTACATAAACCTTAGTATTTCAAAAACAGTTCCTATGACCCCAAAAAGAGAAGTGAGTAGAAAGTAGGAAAGTTACTGGCCTGCATCATCTTTCCTATCAAAAATAAAAACGGGGGGGGGGGGGGGGGAAGCACAAACAGTTAAGATTTTTATGTGAACAAACATTAAAACACTAATTCTATCAAAAACATGTTTTCCAAGATCTTTCCAAGCACCAACATCTAAGGACAGAAGAGAAAAATCTGGCAAGAAAATAATTCCTAATATACATAGATACTACTGTTTGAGGGTTGGTTTGTTTTCTGTCAAAATCATTATCCTTTAAAATACTTCATCCAATAAGTAAAATAAAATAAAAATGTATACATCCTTATAGACCTGTGGAAGAAAAAAACACACTGCTGGTGATTCCTCTGTCTGCAGAGTGAACACCAAGTTACACAATAGCAACTGTATCAGATGGAGGGGATTCCTTCTGAAGAATCCAGAAATCCTTGCATTAGAAAAAATTAGTTCTTGAGCCCTGAAGTACAGCCAACTGTACCTTGTTCCTATGGTCTTTCAAGAGTGCAGATCTTTCAAAGGGGGCACAGATGGATGCCCCTGTGCTCATCTGGGTTTGTGACAGACATCCTACTGCCACATTAGATTATCAGCACTATTATACTGATAAAGGAACTTTAAGGAGAATCTCATGGCGCTATTTTGAGAGACAGAATAGAAAGGATTGCTGCATTAGATCTGGTTTATAAAACGACTGCCTTTGACAAAGTTACTGCGAAATAGACAAGATGACCTGCAAAATGCCAAGCTTACATTCTCCTCTCTGATTAGTACACATTAATAAGTGAACAAAAGTCTCTAATTGCAAATCCTCCACTACAGAATGATTACAAGCCCAGACCCTACAATTGCAATACCCGGACTATTGGTATTACAATCTTGACCATTACAAACCAGTTAGTTTTCTACCATTCTAAAAGTTATTTTTGAACTATAATGAAGTTGCTGAAGAATTTACCCATTTTTACGTGAGTTAATCACACAAAAAAAATGCATTTGTGAACATATTGTATGGCTTGAAAGATTTATATACTATAAAATAATACAACTGGAAGAGATCTTAAGAGCAACCTACTCCATCCCATAGCTCTTGGGCAGGTTTAACCATTCCCTGTCAGAAATGATGTAGGTGTGCTGCAGTTTCATTCAGAACATTGCAACATCTTGAAGTTAGAAGAAGATTGCAAATTATGTGTTGGTCTCTATCACACAGAATAAAAACCATTAGTTAAGTGTATAACTAAAAATCTTAAACAATAAAAAAAAAAACAAAAACATTTAAAACAGTAAGAACTCTACTACAGTAAAGCCAACTAATCCCTATTTTTGTAGCATCATTTCCTATTCGCTTCTAACAGAAAAAGGACCTTTTATACATGCAAAACTCTTTTCTGTTCAAAACGTAAAGATGATTATTCATGTTGTTTAACACATGCAAGTTTAAAAGCCAGCTTTAGTTTGCACAGAAGTATCCTTTTAACTAGGATGTACGACAGACCTAGAACATATGCTGTTTGTTATAAAGGAGAAGTCAGAAGGAAGTCAAACATAGTACCACTGCTGATCTGAAAGTTGCTCTTTGTTTTGAAATACTCCACAAAAAAGCAAGCAAAAATCTTTCTTACAAGGCAGTTAGTTTACAACACTAAAATAATTTGCATGTTAAAGTCTGCTCCAAAAAATGAACAAGTCAAGTATTTTAGCCAGCTCTTTTTTTTCTCCAGTTTTGCTAATAAAATTTCAGCTTTCTAATTCAATTCAAATACATTTCAGTTAGCCTACACTAAGTTGTGCTGACTGTTATTAACAATAAGGGCATAGAAAGCAAAATTTAATTCTGAAGCATTTATTTTTCAAGTCTGCCACTGAGATATTCCTCACAAAAACATGAATCAATCTGAATATGAGTTATATTTCTGAAGTAAGCTGGCACATGAAAAAACTACAATAAATGGCTTACCCTATTTTAAGGAATGTTTAGCTGCACATTATCAGAAATGATCAGAGCAGAACCATGCAGCTGTAATCCGAGTCATGTTTTACGAACAAGGGAATACAAACAAGACAAGCAGCTGGAGCGGCCCCATATTCACTGATGCACATCTTTCTCCCTACAGCTATGAGGGCCATTTTGTCAGGCAGGATGAAGCAGAACAAAAGTGGCTCTGAAAGCGCCGTTACAGGCATCCAGATAACTACATATAGATGTACAGCTAAAATTACCAATTAGTTTACCAATTGGCTGCAACGGATTCGATTGGTTTGTAATTAATTCTAGTTACTGGCGCATACAGCAGGACGGTTGGCGCCATCCCTTTGTCCTACTGACACACAATACCGGCGCACGGGGCTCTTGGGTCTTGGACATCAATACAGCTCTCTAGCTTACCTGCAGTATTGCATGTAGCAGATATACCCTGTGGTGCTGAAGCAGTGGAAACTCGTACCACTTGAGAAGGTGCTGACAAAAAGGAACCTTTATGGGGTAGAGTATGGCTGCACTAGAGTCAAAACAATTTTAAATCCCATTATTTTTCAAGGTCATATCTATCCCACACAATTTTTAAAGAACCAGTTCAAACTAAAAAAGAAAGCAGTACTGTTAAAAAAACAGCTAAATGCAAAATCAGTGACACACAACTAAAAACACACAGAATACAGCTCCTGTTTCCTCCATCATTCTGATTCACAGCCCTGCACATTAAAAAGCTTTTTTCTGTGCATTTCCTTTTCTCCAGTTCGCAACTATTGCTTCAGCTTTTATGTACATACGTATATTTAAGTTGTGCTTCACACTCTTCAGTTGATCATATTAATGCCTTTCCAATCAGAAAGGCTCTCTATAAATAGAATAGCTGTATTAGAATAATCCTGTATTCCTGAATCAGAACCATCTTGACTTGGGTCCTAGCCAGGTCGATTATAGCCTTTAAAACCAGAGGTTCACTTTGCCTGGAAATCATGCAGCTGCTTTGAAACTTCACCTTCTCCACTTATCCTCCTATTCTCAAACAAGGAAGGGGAAAAGAGAGAGAGAGAAAAGCACAGAAGATAGCATGTTTTTTAAGTCACTACAATTCTAAATTGCAGAAAGTGTGAGAGAGGAACTTAGTCACCACATCTGTACCGCAGCTTATTCTCATGGATAGAAATATTTTACTTTACAAATTAAGCATGCTTTGTTTAAATTATCTGTGCTGAATATTTTAGATTATGTATTTAGCAGAATAAATTCCATTTTCATGTACTCCAGTACATTTTAGCTGGCAACATAGGTTCCTTCTTTCTTTCAATTTATGTTTTTAATATTAATCAGGTGTTTTAGTAATTCAGTGCAAAATGGCTTCCTTGTAGATTCCTTTGTACTTGGAACTACAAGCACTTAAAGCCAGCTCTGGGTTAGGTTAAACAAAGATGCATATAAATATACGAATATTTATGTATATAGATAGCTGAAGGGAGGGTGTCAAGAGGATGGGCCCAGACTCTTTCCAGTGGTGCCCAGCAACAGGATGAGATGGAATGGGCAGAAACTGAAGCATGGGAAGCTGCATCTGAAAATGAGAAAACCCTTCTGAACTGTGAGGGTGACAGCACTGGGACAAGTTGTCCAGAGAGCCTGTGGAGTCTCCTTCTCTGGACATATTCAACACCTGCCTGGATGTGTTCCTAAGAAGTGTCTCTGCTATGGAAGAAATCTTCCTCCAGATGTCAGAGGACACATGCAAGAACTTAAAGCACACAATTTATTTACACAAAAGCAGTATATACGTTATTAAGCACAAAGGGCCAGGAATAGGATCATCCAGACTGCCAGTCTGAAGAGATGGTGGCTTTTAGTAGCTGGCTATCTATTCCAAATCTGCTCTAAAAACAATAAATTATTATCCTGAAATACCTCAACCACTTCCATCTGTGAGGCTGAATGCCCAATCACTACCTGATTTTCCTATCCCTTACTGTTAGCTTCAATGATTTTCATCCATCTGCAGAAGATGACAACAATGAAAATTTAAGTGTCCAAAAAGGCAGGAAGAATGGTTCCAGAATAGATTTTCACTGGGCATTGGCTGTCACAACACAGCCACAAGGTATTTATTTAGGAAGAAATATACACATAACTCTTCCTGAAAACTTCACTCTCAGAAAAAGCATTTTCTTTAAAACAAGAGAGAAGCAGCAGACTGCTGTACTCCTGATGTATTCCAACTGCAGAGTTAGACCTTCTCAAATAATATGAGAATGTTTCAAAATGTATGTTCCATAAAACTCTATTGATCTGAAAGACTCAGTCTTGCGAGAAACATAAAAAGAATTATACATGTTTTAAGACATAAATCACTGTCTTAGGCTTTCAGGGAAACTTGGTTTTACTGAATAAAAAGAAAAGATATTCCATCATACAAAACAGACGTTACTTCATGCTGAAATTCTCCTTCTAGCTGGAAATGTTCCCCTAGATATCAAAAAAATGAATACCGGGTTGTACAGATGTCTTAAGTCAATGTCCAAAATGGTTATGAAAGTGACAGAAATACAGTAAATAGATGACACTGATAGAGACATAATTAGCATTGATTAGGTGTAGAAAGCAAGAGATGCTGAGTAAACAATAATTAAAAACAAACAAACAAACAAAAAACCAACAACCTCGTATTCTGCACAAGTTTGGTTTTGCTTCTGTTTTTCCAATTCCTTTGCAAAGCCAAGATATTTTTCACTCAGAGTCAAAGAAACCAGGACATTCTAACAAGAATAATGTATCTAAACAGAACACTCAGAGACCTGCGTAGAGGAAATAAGATGCTTCATAACCCTTCTTGGGAAGGGTTTTCTTGAGATCTGCAGCACTACAAGGAAAGAATGGAAATTCATGTATAACAAATCATTTCTCCTCAAAAGTCAGAAGTAACAAACTCAGATTCTGTATTCTGCCTCCACCACCACTTCCCTGGCAACAGGTAGATGCAGCTAGAAAATTGAAATGTACGAAAAGAAATAAATAATATAAAACCTTATCTTCCAAAAAGTAAGATGGACAGGGTTGAACCAGCTCTTATGAGTGAAAATGCAGTCAAGATCTGGTCTGAATTCACTTGACCATTATACTGAATCTTTGTAGATTCCTTTCATTGAAGTTAGGAAAGCCTCGTGTGTTTTTTTCTTCCTTTAGCTCCAACACATTTAGAAACAGTTTTATTTTCTTAGCTGTCTTGAAATCCAGTAATCAGCATGGATTACTACGGGTCTCAGTCTGCACGCAAAGAGATTGAAATCATAAGAATTAGCATATCCTGAACCAAAACCAGCCCTCACGAAGCATTCTCAGTGAGAGCCCCTAATGAAACAAGTTCCTCTCTCCTTCAGGGAGGCCTTCAATCAACTGAAACTATGGTAAATCACTCACAGATATCCCCCTGCTTGGAAGACCTTCACTAACGTTGCTTCAGCTGGTTCTTCCACGTAACACCGCCATACAAAATGTCAAGACTTAAGGAAAAGGCTTTACCTACCTCTTTACAGTGTATCTTGTACTTTTTCCATTTTGTAGGAGGGCACAAAAATCTCAAGAAGAATAAAACTTTTTTAATTGAACCATACCCAAAGTGGACTGATTTAACAATGTATGTGAGCATTACAAACAAGGAGAGAAAGTATCCTGCTCAAAATCTTTAGAACTATACCAGTAAGTAAGGGCTAGGTGGAAAGATAAAAGTTTGTACAAGTATGAAGTAATGCCAAACAGAAATTTAAAAAGAACATTGAACTAAATTTTTAACATCTTGAAAAGCAACTTTTTTGAAACAAAAAGCAGCTGAAGCCATTAATTCATCATGGGAGGAAGAAAAAGACATTCATTGAATTTCAAGTAGTTGATACTCTCCTAAACTTAAAGTATCCTTAGCTACTGGATCCAGTTGCTCAAACTCTAACACATACACACACACACTTTATGCATATATATATAACTCTTCTCCCTGTTGCCAGTTGCTGAGACACCTAAGACCATCAATCAATTGCAGAAGTTCTGTTACATTAACCAAAATTCCACTGGCAATGGAACCTGCCTTATTCCATCCCCAGATAATTTGGGGCTTATTTCCTTTTAGGAGACAGAAAGAGATGCAAAGGGTACTTGGCATTACTAGTATTTTTGTGCCTAAGTTCACCATCCAAAACCACAAAATACTAGGTAATAGAATTTCATGTAAAGATTAGACATAGAAACCTAGCTAACGTATAAATATCCAGTGCATTCACATTTTGAAATGCCCAAGGTTATAGACAGATGTATTAGACTATAGCTCATCACTGTCAGATCTATTAGACTACAGCATCACTGGACAAACTGATTCATGCAGAGAAATACTTAAGCTTGGGGATCCTTTATTTCTTTTACAAATAATTGAACAATTTTTGTTATATCTTTATAAGCAAAGCAACAAAGCCGTATCTATGCATACAGTTTGGGAGTTCTCACAGTTAAATCAATAGCAAATTACCACCTACAACAGTGCCCAAAGTTGAGAGAAAATACACACCACCACTGCTGATCTTACACACACTTCCACTGTTTGTATCCTTACCACAAACCTTTCATCTGCATTTTCAACCACAAGCAGCCACTAGAGCCCTTTCCGATTTGGGAGCATCAAACATTATCTCCAATGACAACATAATCAATACAACTATACCAACTGTAAGACTACAAGGGAGCAAAAAGTACAAAATCAAAAATGAACACCTTTATACCAGGTTAATGGGAAGGTTTTAAATGCCTGAATTTGTCACATTTCATTTTTACAAAGATCTTTTAATATGACCTTCATACAACTGCAATGTTTAAATAGAACAGCACGTGCCAAGACAAAGTTGAGGAGGTATCACTTAGTAGTTGAAATGTGATTTTTTTTTTTATATCACAGATTTATCTAAACAGAAAGGATTCCTTATTTAATATTGTTTCTCACGTGTTCCGCAGTAAAAATAAAAATAGTACTTCATGAAGAGTTAGCAAAATATTCTGTCAAATAAGTTTGATAAGTAAATAGAAAAATGTAGCAATATGGAGTTCTCATTTATCAAAATCCTCAGCTCTTTACTTACAGCAGAAATACATTAAACCATTTTCAACTGAGCTGAATCGTCTGTTGGTATTTTTTTGGTAACATTTTAACCGACAGATATTTTTACACACTATAAAAAGTTGCCCCCCCCCCCAAAAAAAAAAAAAAAAAGTACATAGAAGTAAAGCTATTACGTTCTTATTTGTAGCATGAGCTTTAATAAACGTCTGTAAGCAGAATTTCCATCTTAAAATATTCAGGAGACCAGTACTGCAATACTGAAAATGGAAAAAGCCTAAGAATGACCTGAACTCCTCCTGTCCAAAGGCAGGGGTGAGTACTGATTTACATTTAACAGCAATCTTTAAGAGAACATGTCACAAACAAAAGACCACGTCACAAATGAATATTCCAGCTGCTCACTTAGGGCACGTTCTTTGTGCTAAAAAAGAAAACATCTTTTAAAAGTAAAAGCAACACAAATGTTATACAAGTTTTACAACATCTAACACTGGAAACCCTTGTTTACTCATTTTTGTTTTTTTCCACCCATGTTTAGCAAACAAGTAATCTGATGCCCCTGGATACACACATCATCATCCAGTGCCTACGAAAATGAAGACTTTCCACTTAGGCTATGTAGTATCTCCATCCGAGAACAGATCAAGTAGCATGATTAAAATGCTGAATGATATCTAACCCCTAAAATATGTGATAATGATACAAACACACTTCTGTTCTTTCAGTCACAGAAGTTTAAAATGGTAATCTAATTACAATGCAAGGCTGACTGATTTTCTTAAACCAAAAAAATTCTTCAGCGAAGTTTCCTGAGCAGGAAGACAGCTCAGTAACAACATGTTAAATTGTGTTAGAGTAACCAACGGTTTGGAAGCCTCTAGCTACTGTTCAGTTTTCAAACCTGCTTTCAATGAAACCTACTTGCACGCTAATCTCAAAGTCAATTTGGCTGTGCCTGATTACAGTAGAGAACTAGATACGTATGATAAGAAAATGGTTTACTTAAATTGATATAATTTTTTACAGTGATTAGATAATCGTTTCCAGAATGTGTTGAGTTTTCAGCTATGTTTAATATGAAAACCAAAAAAATCTTAGCTTTCACAATTCTTTGAAAGCGTATGCTTCTGGCTTCTATTAATGCTTGAAACGAACTCCATTTCTAAAAAGTAAATTATATTTACTAAATGACAATGGTCTTTCTGTGGATCTACTAGAAAATCATCATAGTCTGTGCATATTTTATGTCTTATTACAAATACAGGCTATCCAAAATTAGGAAAAACACCTTACATTCCAACCAGACATTGTCTATGCTTGACCACTCATCTCTCTCTTATCACCCCAGAGTGAATTAGAAGAGTGATAACTAATTCACTGAAACAAGGGAGTAATGTATAATTAAAGAACTTAACATCAAGCCAAAGAAGGGGAAAAAGGCTAAATCTCAACAGTGCCACCTACAGTAGGGAACACGACGGGGAAAAAAGGAAAAAAAAAAAATCAGCATTCAGCTAGAAAAATTAATAAAGTGAGAACTTGATAAGACAGATATTGATTTAATTAAAAAACTGAGATCTAACAACATGATTACGTGTCATTAAGTTTCATACACCTTAAAATAAGTCACTGCCTAAAATGAAAGCATCTTCTTAAATCTAAAGAAATATACCATCAGTTTTACTATTTATAAACCTCCATTATATAAACGCATGAAATAACATACTTCTGATGCTCTAATTCCTTACTGGATTTTTTGTAAAGAGTAAAAAACAGCAGTAAGTGTCATTTGATAATAGGCAGAAAGAACAGCTGAAAGCTTACCTTGCATTCTACTACACTCTGATCCGATTCACATGTAACATAGATTTCATCAACTGCCCGTCTAAGATTGTCAAAAAGAAATGCCCAGTATCGAGCTCGCAGATCAACTTTTCGAGGCTGTCTTGTTTTTGTTGGGCTTTTGTCAAAGTTTTTATCTCCAGCTGCTGCAGTTAATTTACAGTCTATGGTAGTGTTCTAAAGAAACAAGATACAAAGGAAAAGGAGAACAAACAGAAGTACAGTAAGGGGTTGGGCTTCTGTGCAATGCATTTTTTCAAACATATTTAAACATTTGTAAAGATGACATTTTTCCACTGAAGACTACAGCATCCCACTGATTTAAGTTTTTACAATAAACTTTTTCATCTTAAACAAATGCAACCGGTATTTAGAACCAGTTGGTTTCTTTACCATTTTAACTCGACATTCACTTTGCACAATGCATGATATTCTCATTTGCAAATGATAAAGTTACGTTTTCTGACTACATACATACCCCGTAGTACTCAATGTGACAAATACGTACATCCAAAGATGAAACTAAAATTTTACTAATAATCAAACCAGCAATGTGTCATCGTAGTCAAATTACTACCAGGGCACCACATACAACTTAACTGTTTTTAAGCACTTGTTCTAATCTGTGAGCAGTAACATCAGAGAAATGCTTGTGTGGCTAGCCCTTTGCTTGATATGTTATGGCTACACTTCAGAGAAGATGCCAGCATCTTCTCTGACGCTTGAATCATCAAGAATGAGTTACAAAGGGAAGCTTTCCTACTCGAGAAGACTACTTGCACAAAGATTTCCACTCACCATACTGCTAACACTGCAAGCTCAATTCAACCTTTGCAAATGCTGTGCCACTGAATCAAGTTGTTTCTTATGCCAAGTCTGAAATTGTCCTTATGCTGCTCTAAGTTGTAATTTAACAGCTTTTCCTGCAACAAACCTGTTGTTTGATTTTCAGTGTTAATATGCAGGCTAATTGGTTTAGTACTACTTTGCTGCACAGATGCAGAGGACTGCCAACATGCTAAGTGCTGTGAGAGCGGAGGGAGAGCATCCAACTGTCTGCAGGAAAGCTGGCATAGAGAGGGATCACAAATACCTGCTTGGAAGTACCACTATGTCACTTCAGTGTTATGTATCCACTCACCTTGTGTCTTCAGCTTAGTCACATGAAGACAGCTACTCCTTGACGGATACGTGCTGTCACCCATCTACAAATTGTATTCCAAAGGATTCTGAAGCACGCCCATTTGGCTGAGAACACCAAAGCAGACCTTGGCCCCACGACACTGAGCTTATTATTGAAATTCTCCCATAACAACAAAAAAGGAAAGCTACCGTGCCAGAGAAGAACCTCCAGGAAACACAACATAAATCCCAATTGCGTACCATTTGTGATAGAGGTATTGTATTAACTACATAGCTACAGTAGTCTGCTTTTTGCCTTTGTGTGTGCAGGAAAAGATGCAAATAAAATTAGAACATCAGGGCAAATTTAACCCCTATTTATCATCTATAAAAGTAAACTGCAACTTAAGTCCAAGTTTCCCACATACCCAAAGCAGTGCTGTGGAGGTAGTCAGAAGACACAACGTAGTCACAGAAAGCTAAATAACTACAAAGAAAAAAATGAGAAAAGATTCCTGCCTCCTCCAGACTCAGTAAAATAGGCAGGGGATTATATTCACAAACCATTTCCTTCTCTAGTAGTTGTTCTAGTTTACTTTCCCAGATGGGAAGTACTTCGGTACTCCTGTTGCAAAACAAGTCTGAAGCAGTTCTAGTTTATGAGGTCGACCTCTGTGGTGGTTTTACTGTATGGGCTGCTGCAGGGAAAGTTAACATCCCAGCCAGACACAGTACAACCTGAAGTCCCACCACAGCAACCAGGACACTTATTTTTGCAAGATCTGACACCTCGCTGTGTTTCTACTAAAATACTGAAGGACAATGAGAACAGTAAGAACAGCTGAATCACAGAACATTCCACCGAACATCTGAGTCACTCCAAGTTCAGCCACGTATCAGAGAGTCAACTCTCCAACAAGAACTCAGAACAAGGCACATATTAACTCATTGGTAGATTATGCTTTTTCAGAAGCCGTGCCTCCAAATCCCCTGCAGGAGTAACTCTTCCCTAATTTGAAACAGGAGAACATATGCCAGCAGAACACCTTTGACAAGATACAAACCACCAAACTATAAAATGTCTTGTAAACACAATCGCGGAAGCAGGAAAGCACTGAGTTGGTGGTTAGGCAGTAGAAAGATTAATTAAAATTCCCGATGCATGTCAGTTCTAACATTATGCATCTGAATTTGTCACAGCCTGGCATCTGCCACTCAACGAAACAGAAGGGGACTTTGAGACAGGAACCCAAATCATGTCCATTTTTTGCCACATCAGTCTCCAGATCCTCCACGAAGATCAAACTCCAAAAGCTATTTTCAAACTTAACTAAGTTTGACTGGCACCTACTTTACTGAAATGCAAGCCATTGCTAACTCAAATTTAAGAGTTACAGCTGACAATAACAAAGACTACTTTTACCATAAAGACACAACTAGTATTTTATACGGACTGCATTAAACATTCTGTACAAATGTTTAATGCAGGCACCAAACACTACCAGGATTTCTGAGTTAATCTACACATTGTTCAGCAGAATCTTTACCTGCAAACATCCTTCTGAATGGACAGCTTATACAGACATGATCTAGCAGACCTACCCTGATGCTTGTCCTCACTAAGGCAACAAAACCCACTCAAAAATGGCACCGATTCTGACAGGCTAGTTCATACTATCCCACTTGCACTAATAGTTCAAAAGCTTCAACTGCAGAAAATGTATGCTGCCTTTTAAGTTAAAAAACATGGGGATAGTCTTCCTCACATCTCAAGTAACTCAATATGGATGAAGAAAGTGATTAAAACTAATTATTTTTTTTCCCAAAAATAATTTCACTATGTTGCCTTGAAGTTCTGTGAAGTATGAAGTGTGTATTTATTCTCGAGATGCCAAAATTTATTGAAAGTAGACGTGCCAGCACCCTGGTGAGAGGAAGATGAGGTTTACAGGATCATATGAGAGAGTTTTTGTACATTTATGTTCTTGAGCCTAGTGTCCCATTTGTATGTAGAGGAAAATGAAATCTGAAGGCTCAACAAAAGCAAAAATAGAAGAAGAAAGCCACCATTTTAAAGCACTATTTAGTGCCGAAAATACAGTAGAAAAAGAAGTGCTGGATGCCAAATTAAAGTGCCAAGATACACAAGCACGCAGCAGTCCATTTCAAACCTTAATTGGGCCCACTAGGAATGCATTATGTTCCTGCAATATAGCTTTAATACAGCAGTCCCACACAGAGCCACTGACTAACAATAAAGTATTCTTTTGAAAACACAGTATTGACGTAATCCGAAATGACTCAAACAGATGGAACTCCTGCTGCATAGCACATTACTCTTATCCAAAAGGTTCTGTGAGGGTAAATCAACTTGGAGCCCCAACCACCTCGTTAAAATACCACCTTCACAGAATAAGTAAACTAGGATACTAGTAAGATACTAGTAAGAAAGGAGGGACAAGTTGCTAAACTCATCTGCGAAGTTAACATGCCTATATCTTAGGGATGCAAACATCCCTACAGAAGCAGAACATCTTTTTTCAAAAAAAGAGACCAGCTTCTATGTGCTATATTGTCAAAATCTGAAAGGCTGGCTCAAAGTATTTGACAGCTGAAGACATACTAGCAGCTAAATCCATTAATCAAAGAAAAGTAATGGTTAAAATATTAAACACGAATAAATAACGAGGTATTACTTTATTAATATAATAAAATTCACATAGGAAAAACATGAAGAAGCGCCCTTTCTTCTTGATACTTGTCATTTAGACTCGTTTCTCAGTTGGGACTCTGAAACTTTACTCACCTGGACTGATTTTTTTCTTCCCAAAACAGTATGCACTAAAACTTTAAACAAAAACTTCTCAGCTGTTAACACATGAGAAAATAAAGCATTTCCTTAATTTCGGAAATTTGGCAGAATGGTAGCCTTTGTATAAGCACCACACTTACAGGAAGAATTAATTGATTGTTGAACCGCACTGGACTTAAAATAACTTTAATGTCAAAAAGCCACACATCCAGAGGCTAAGAAATGCCAAAAATAAAGACTGAGGAAGGCAGTGAAAATTCTGGCATTTTAAAACTTCGGAATGCTTGACTTTGCAACTCATATCCTTTGACAATACAGTATGTGCACTTTTGTATATGTATTATTCAGCAAATAATGTATCAAAAATCATTTTTATGTTGTAAATTTTATGTCATAATCACAATAAAAAATGAGCAGATACCTGTTTTGCAGTCTTGTGTGTTCCTTGAGTCACCCTCTTTGTTTTTCCGCCAGCTTGCCATTTGGATTTTCCTATGGGAGAAGCATTTTTCATCAAAAATAACGCTTTTCATTAGATACAGCATTCTAAAATGCACATATCACATCTTGTGATATACTGACATCGGCACAATTAATAAGTTTAAAAGTTCATAAAATTTTACATTCCAAATATATATTCAACAGTTCAGAATGAGGATGATGCTAGAAGACATACAGAAAATGAAAAAAATTGAGGAACTACAGACCTTATTCAACAAGGATAGCCTACTTGCAAATGCTCAGTGCCACTGAAAATCATATCACTACAACCGAGATGTCAGATATGACACCAGTTTTCTATATACATTTTTAAAAGTCTGCTCTTGAATGATTGTTTAATAATAATGAGATGTTATTACAGAATTAAAACAAGAGATATCTTTCTCAGAAAAGAAAAATAAAATCATTCACTTTTTCTGGAACTGTTCTAACAACCCTACCAGTAGATTAAGATATTTTCTGCCAAGAAAGATGGTGAAAAAACAGAACTCAGTTCTGGATTTAGTTCACTTACAGTTAGGTAGGCAAAAAAAGAGGGAAAAATAAATAAAAATATTTCCAAAGCATGAGACAGTCTACTCAAGATCTCTCAAATTTATTCTCAAAAGCACTTGTCTGTTGCTTATATGAAACGCACTTAACAACTATGCTTCCAAGATCAGTTTAAAAGCCCACAGTTAGGATGATTTCTCAATGTTGTCTGGGGCAATTTCTTAACTTATTAAGAGTTATCTTTGCAAGGCTCTAAATTTCTGTTCTCCTGAACCAACGTGACACACTTATATTTAATCTTTGATATCTGCTCAAGAGTAATTTCCAAATTTGTTTATTTTTTTTATTCCTCCAACATGAAAATCAGAGCATTTAATTAACAAAAATATAGTGTTTTGTCTTACTTGCTCATGACAAGAGTACTCTCTAGCACAGATCTAAATAAAAGTTTCAAGATAATTTAGCTTGATGAAGCCAGGCAAATGAATGAACTAATTGAATATAGTCCCTTCACAGATCACGGAGATCATTCCTGAATTTCAGAATTGTTCAGTTTTTAGCAGTACTTAGGCCAGATTCCCTAACATAGTCCAGCTGTTTTACATTGCGCTGGTTATGTAAAGCAGCTGTAAACCTGTTTTAATCAAGCAATTGTCCAGCTGGTTTGCATCACTGGCTGTTCTAGGGAACAAGGTCTTTAATTTTAAGGCAAATTAAAAATTATTTGCTTGATAATGAATTTTTGAATTGCTACATTAGTGAAAACAACAGGTACAAATTAATATATTGAGATCAATTTAGCATCATTCAGGAAAAAAAAAAAGATTCAGCTACCAAATGTATTAAAACTTCTTATCAACTAAAAAGCTTAAACCGTGGACAAATTCTATGTCATGGTTATGCTAACTGAAGAATTTCAAGCACGTAAGTCTCTACTCTGAAATAATTTACATTCTGAAAAATGTAAGAGCTGCAATGCTTACATTTGAGTGCAAAGGCACACAGAACTTGCAGTGAAAAGACTTACAAACAAATACAGGTGTGTTAGAATTAAGATGACAGATGGATAAAAAAGAGAGTTACTGTCCCTAGATTCTACCAAAAAAAAAAATAAATAAATATAAATCCATCATCTACAAACTGGGAAATGTCTGAACAAGTCACCTGTAAAGATAAAAGCAAGTTTTCAGGCACCTTCTGTGTAAGGCATACATGTAGGGACAAGAAAACTCACATAAACACTGTGTGTTGTGGACTTGAAAGCAAATAATATGTGGCAAGGACTAATTTTTCTTCAACAATTAACAAAATAAACAAATAAACAATTTCTTCAAGGTACGGGCCAAGAAGTTCTGTCTCTCATCAGCAATTAGAGTTCCAAGCTTTTCCCTCTTTCTGCTAACAAATGCCTCTGGTTATTAGAAGATTACTTCCTTTCTGCTTTTGTCCCTCTATATTCACAAGCAGTGACGACAGAAGCAATGTTCAATGGTTATGGATATACTGTGTGTAACTGTACAGTACCAGCACTGCTAGCCAAGGCACAGGGACGCAGCAACATGTGAAGGGCATTACATATTAGGCTTTTACTGAATTTTAAGGAAAGAACAATAGCGACAAAAGCTGATCATCTCATTAGCTATTAAGTTGCCAATATGAAATATATAAAGCAGCACAGTTTTGGAGCATTCAGGGAGCCAGTCGTATTTTATACTTGAAGTCCATTTCCTCTGTCTGGTAATTAAATATCAGACACACCGGGTTTATGATTTGTGAAGACTTCCTGTCACAAAATGCTGAACTGTTAATATCTCCCAAAAAAGGCTACCGATAAACTATTTTCAAAAGCCTTCTGTTACACTAACAATCACCCCTCACATCTCTGTTCTTTTTTGATGAGAGAAGTGTGAAAATCAGCTTTATATTTCTTAAGAGCTGCAGCCATCTCTGTTCTGAGACAGACATCTCTGTTGTTTCACTACCTTTGTTTATTATCTGATCTTCAACAGAAATTATAAAAATTTTCAATTTTCTTTCTTTTCACCTCTCTGGAAAAATCTGAGGACACAACCGGGTGATGAACCATTCTTTTCTTTCCCTCCAGTTCATACACATGGCACAAGCGATGTACTTTGTCACCTCTCTTCCTCCATCTAAGGAGCAAGGTCTATACTGCAGGACTAGTCCTACATTTCACTGAACTGTACTCCACAATCTCTCTTACTAGCTCCAGCTGATGCATTTTTCCATCCTGAGAAACATTTTTGCAAAGATGAGGCATGGATAAGACCTGGTTGTCTGAAGTTCACTTCAAGTAAGACAAAGATGTTTCCCTGGAGGAAGCAACTGGATGATACTGATTACATTCAACCCCTTAACTGAAAAAACATACTGAAATGCATAATATTGCTATAAATCAGTTCTTAAAAGTTTATATAGTAGTAAATACAATTTTTCTAACCGTACAATGCAAAAGAACTGGAGAAACTACTTTCAAGGATGGATATAGTTAAAACTCTCCATGTTTTTCCATCCCAGCCTGAGTTACAGCAATGAATTTTGTATGGAATTTTTTTAAAACAAATTACTGTCACAGTCTCAACCAGAACATAATTGGCTCAGTATTCATGGAGCAGCACGAGACTGTATCCCATTCATTTCAACAAAGTTCAAGGTCTGAAACTAAGGCGTCTTCAAGAATACCTTTCCCTTCACATTATATTCTGCCAGTTACAGTCAGATCCAACGTTGCTAGCGCTTACACACAAGGCTTTCAGTCATGACTCGTAGACCTCCTAGCTTGGCCAAAGAGAGCCAAGCTTCGTCTTTTTCATCACACACTGCAAAACCTACTTATTGCACCAGGCTCTTGCTAAAGGAGTGGATTATTCTGCAGGCTCTCTAAAGTGTGCCAGGTATCTTTCAACCAATAAAATGTGTTTCCTTACACTGAAACACTTAATCTACAAGCGATTCCTACATGTTGAGAGCCAAAATGATTTTAAACAATTAAGGGAACAGTTACAAATACAAGATTTTCCAGTTTTTGACACATCCCTTAAGTTATAAAGGTACCCTACATTTTGTTAACGTTTAGATGTCAAGCTTCTGAGACATTTTAACTGTCACTAATACCATGGTTTAGATTTTGTAAATAAAATCTGTGTGTGGTGCATAGCAGCACACAGCACCTCAAGTTTCATGCTGGGCATATCAAATAATTTAAAAGGAAAAGCTTCTGAAGTCCTCTACCAGAATGATCACAGCTTTCCGAAGAGGGTAAGATACAACAGGTGCCTGTAATGGGCGATTTGTGGCCATGGATTTGGAAGGCCAATTTTAATTTTCGAGACAGAATATCATACTACTTGATTTTTTTCACAATTCTACTAGCACACAAAGTCAACTGCATTGTTAGTCCATCCAAAAACACAATCTGCTGCAGATTGATGAATTCTGTGAAGGAATACCTGAAACACAACAGATGAAACGTGTTATTGTTCAATACCTCATCTAAACTGTTGTCATCATGTTTTGAGGTGGATTTTCTCATGTCATCGATCTGTATTCATAACTAGAATTTCAGATCTGATACAAGGGTGCATGCTGCTCCAACACACGTTACTGAAGTGCTACCTACTGTTCCAGAAACTTCCCTCCTTCTTATGGTATTATTTCTTATTGACAGGAATTAAGTATTTCCCTTAAGGAATTAGAAGGTTTGGATTGCAATTCCTGTCATCATTGCCCTCTTATCCATGTAAAATGCTGAAGTCTTTCAGTGAGAAAGTTAAACAGCAAGAACACAAGCAAATAAAGAAATCAAAAAAGCAAGGATACACAAACAGAACAAATGAATCCAGCATTTTAAATTTAATAAGCGTGTGTAACACTAACATTAGCAAATGGCCATATCTTCACTGTTTCTGCAGAAAAAAAAATCATCCCATAATTAGTAACAATATGTAATATAAAATGTTAAATCTCACACTATTTCTGCCAGTGCAGTATCTCTGACCACTACCAGCAGGAAAAAAAACAAAACAAAACAAAAAACAACAACAACAACAACAACAACAAAAACTCTAAGACAAAATTCTGCTTTGCATTTAAGTTGCAGGATCGGCTGAGGCTACCTGAACCTTTGGCCTGATTTACACAGCCCTTGAATGAGTACGAACTGTCCTAATTCATAATATTGATGTATTGTTCCTCTGGGACAAAATACATATTGAAAGATCAGCATAAAATGAATCAGAGCTCACTGACACCAACATATGTGCCAAGACAAGGGTCAAGAGATAAAGGATCTGGCTCTGCCAGACTCTCATTAGCCACAAGTTCCTTTCCACAGGGCATTTTTCCATCAAGCAATTATCACCACATTCCTTGTGCAAAAAGCTCAATATATGATTTACTGAAGAAATTTTAAAAACAAGAAAGCATCACTGGCAAAAAGTTTAAAAATTACAGTGGTGCTAGTAGGCTCAGAAGAAGGAAATGATTATAGCTACTTGAGTTTTAATGCCACATACAACTATTTAAGGGCAATATCTAAAAAAAATAAATCACTTCTACTTTCCTCATGCTGTGGAAGAAAATGTTATACTCAGAGCAAACATTCTTCTATAATTCTCATTTACCAATTTTTCAGGAAGAAGTCTTCCTTGAAACTATCTACAAGAATAGCACAAGCAAGGTAAAAAATGTAACAGACTAAACAAAAATTGAACTAACTCACAAATAGCTCAAAACATACTCTGTGTTCCTTTCACCTCTACTCATTCACACTGCTACCTTCCCCAAAAGTAAAACGTACTATAAATCAGAATCTGTAAATACTTTAGGGCCCAATTCTACTCTGCTTAAATGAATCACAGAATCACCCTAGGTTGGAAGAGCCCTCCAAGATCACCTAGTCCAACCTCTGACCTAACACTAACAAGTCCCCCTCCACTAAGCCATATTGCTAAGCTCTACATCTAAACGTCTTTTAAAGACCTCCAGGGATGGTGACTCCACCACTTCCCTGGGCAGCCCATTCCAATGCCTAACAGCCCTTTCAGTAAAGAAGTTCTTCCTAATATCCTACCTAAACCTCCACTGGTGCAACTTTAGCCCATTCCTCTCCCACCCCCCAAAAAAGAAGCACTGACACAACCCCTGAGAATTGGCAAGAGCTGTTTATTGCTGGGACATCTTGCAGGCAAACCTGCGGGATGTCTGTGGTGTTTGGTAGCTCCAAGCTAATGCTTGTGATGGAGCCTGAGCAATGAGTAGGGGGCTCGCTGGGCACTCCTGCGATGCTGCTGGTGCTCTCGGATGGCAGAGCACAAAGACGTGCCGCAGTAGCCCCAGGTCTCTTCTGGCTGAGGTGGACCTACTTCCATCCCTTCTTCCACATCTGGTGGATCCAGCTCCATGGGCTCTGTGGTGTTGGGCAGAAGGCTAAGCCAGTCCTTGCCCGGGACTGCCCAGACAGGATGCCTTCCGTCCGGAATGTTCTAAGGCCACGGGGCCAAACCAGGGGATCGCCCAGTCCCACGCCTCGGACCCATGCCACCGTCGAGTTGATTTTCATGCATGGGTCTGATGGTGCTGTCTGGTTTACAGCCAGTGCTGGGTCCCGCACCAGGCTCCAGACCATGGGCACGCCTCTGCTCCCCACGGCTGTCTGTCTCATGCTCCCACCTTCACCCCACGTCACTGTTGCTCCTGTGGTAAGGCCCAGGCCCCCTGTCGCTGAGTGTCTGAGGGCCAGCCTGTTGCCCGCATCATTGTGGTGCCACTGGTACCTCCTGTACCTGTCTGTAGGCTGGATGCCAGAGGTCCCTCGGGCACTGGTGTCTCTTGTGACATCGGTGCTATCCCTGTGCCCATGACACCTCTCCTTCTGCTCAGGTGCGTTCCTTCTTGGTGCTTCACTGGACAGCATGGCTGTCCTCGCACACCAAGAGACCTGCTGCTTGCCTGGCTCTCCTGGTCTCCTTCCTGCCACACGAGCTGGCAGTCAGAGGGCTGAGATGCTCAGCGAGTGGTGGGCCAGCTGCAGTGGGCCTGTTCCATAGGGCCCACAGCAAAGGCGGGGCAGTGGTGGCCACTGCGACCTCAGTGAGCCTCTGCGATGGAGCGGCCCACGCGTGGCCAAACGCGGCTGTGTTGGGAGCGGTCTGGAAGATGCCCTCATGTGGACAAGGAGGAGGTTGGGGGGGCTGAGGGCTCCTTTTCTGGGGCTGGCTCCCCTGGGCCATTTGGCTTGCCAGAGAGAAAGGCTGCCCCTCAGCCGTGGGGACTGCCCTGCACCTCCCATCCTGTGCCCTGGTTCCAATAATACCAACATACTCGAGAATGTGTAGGCAGTTTTAAGACGAGTAAATAAATAAATTCATCTTCTGGAGACTGCTACACGTGATCCAAATCTGTGTTCTACTGTGTGTGTTTTGCTTTGGCAGATTATGGTTAAATCTTAAACTGTTTCTCCTATTGTGTCACATCTTTCTATCTTACCTAAAAAGAAACCATGGCAGCTTCATTGGTTCTGCTTGATCAAGAAACCCATCATACACTTCTTGACAACTGGATGTTGTTTCATTTTTTCTTCCTACGTAAAGCTAGGAAAGATGCACAGTGCATGTTTCTCTGCTGACCAGCTAGTGCTTACTAGAAGTTTCACTCTACAACAGCCCTGAGGCCATCTGCTTTGGAAAGGCAATCCAAGGCACTTGGTAACTGGGACCATGCTGAAGTTTACTTCAGGATCAGAACCCGAAACCAAAGCTTGTAAATGCGGATACTTGTGATTAGGTTTATAATGTTTAGTTGATAAATACATGCTTACTATCATCCTACTTGTCACTGTTAACAGAGGTACAGCTCTGCATTCTCAGCTGAACACAATTTCCTTGATGAAACCCATACAGATGCCCACACACAGACAGCTGAACAGGTTTTCATGAACTTCATTCTCTCATGTGACTTCAGACCTTTCAGCTTTAAAAGGAAGGGAAAAAAAATCACAAGTACACCTCCGAGCATAAAGCAAGCCACAAAGACATTTTAAACTTCGCTTTGGTTTGCTGCAGACAGAAGGTTAATTACTTTGTAACACAGGCATAACTGATCCTAGAAATATTTTTTCCACTGGCCAAGTCACAGAATAGCTGAGGTTGGAATGAACCTCTGGAGAGCACCTAATCCAACCTCCCTGCTCAAAGCAGGGTCAGCTACAGAAGGCTTCCCAGGACTACATCCAGTAAGGTTTAGAGCATCTTCAAAGATGAAAGTTGCCCACAGATTCATCGGGGAACTTATTCTGGTGTTCAACCACCCTCACAGAAAAACAAAAACAAGCCCCACCACTTTTAGACACTCCTGCCCAAGTCTCAAAAGCAGCAGCACCCCCACAGGGACAGGTGAGCTACAAAAGAAATTGAGATGAGGGCCTCAAAAACAGCTTTCTGACATCTGGAACAGCTTGAGCAGTATGAAAATCCAAAGTCAATTCCTGTCTGCTTAAGCCATCAGGCCATGAGAGAATACTACAACAGTAACAAAATTGTTCTGAGGACTCACATTACAGAAAGCTGTCCCCAAATATTCCCTTTCTTAAAGGCTCTTCACAGATGTTAAACAGAGACTGAAGTGATAGTAAAAGAAACGACTGAAGTTATTTGATTTAGAGCACAGAGAGCAATTTGTTGGATTGCTCTAAGCCATTCCTACCAATCTGAAACCCCAAGTTACCCAAGACTGGCTTTTAATAACCTTTTCCAAGCCCAGTATTTTAAGATAACATTATTATATTACATAGGTATCTTGATAGTATCAGCAAGACAGGACAGTCTTAGATGTCTGTTACAGAAAAATAAAGAGTTTATCTGTTACTGAACAGGTTTTATAGTGAACTGTCAACCGCAGGGTATACATTTAAAAAAAATAAATTAAAACTATGCTATGGACATGAAGCATAACCTTTTGTTTAAAATGCAAAATCCTACATCAGAAACATGTTTCCATGCAAGCAACTCCAATGAACAAAGGGACAGGAGATAAAAAAAGTTGGGGGAAGACAGTTGAATACTTACCATCATCATCTTTGTTTTCCAGTGGAACACTCCATGCGATTAGGTTCCTTGCTGTACGTCCCTCTTCTGCAACTATTTTCCTCACTTTATCATGGCTATTAGAGCGCTGGAAAGAAGCCTGAAAACAAGAAATACAGGAACAGAAAATGTGTGTGTATGTATATGTATACAGGTACAAATTTTTGTTTTGGTATGTTAATTTCATCCAGTATGTGGTTAAACCATTCAAAGGGAGTTTGCAGATAACTTATTTTCACCAATTGTTCAAAATGTACTTGTTTTCACAACCGTTTTTCTATCTGATAAGCAGACTGATTCATCAAAATGACATGAGTTCCTACCCCATTGCTTGGAATGGGTGTCTACGCCACACTTTTTTTTTTTTAAGCTCCTTTTAACTCATCATCAATTCCATAAGAATATCACAGCAGACTTTAAAATGCTTTATTTACCTTGAGTTAAATAGAACTAATTAATCTAGAAAAAAGCTACATAGTACCAAATACATGTGCTAGATGACTGAAAAGAGCCTGAAGACAGACATAGGATTTATCAGAACCATCTAAAATAAAATAAAATAAAATAAAATACACTTCTGTTTCAGAGAAGACAAGAACCTAGAAAGTATTTCCTGGCAACTACAGTCAGCTGTTTTTACTAGAAAGCTGCAACGATTCACAGAAAATGAGAGGCGCTGAGGATGAACTTCGCTTACCTAGGAAACACGTTCTTTGCACTTGAAAAAGATACCATCACAAGATCCTTGAAACCAAACATGTTAAGAAATATTTGTATCAGCTGACAGATACCAACTAGACAAAATCTTGCCTCTTCTAGACTGCAAGTTATTCCTCAGAAATTAAACTGAAACAAAGCCAAGCTATATACCATAATGTGAAGTCTATACACAGCGATAGCACAAAGCCACTGAGCAAGGTATCTTTAACCCTGACAAACTTACATAGATCTGAACGTTGTTTTACACACTAATGGACTGATTTTATTCTAGTCAGAAGACGCATTCCTCTTTTCACTCTTACCATCATATGACTCAAGCCTGCAAGCACTTTGTTATGCACGTGCACTAGCACATCTTTGAAAGAAAATGCCGTAAAAATGAATATAGCAGATGAGTAGTTATAATTTATCAGGATGGTAGAAAATGCAATAGAAACAAAAAGCTACTTTTACTTGAATGCTTATATAGCAACGTTAGGCTAAGTTTCTCTCATTCATATGCCCTCAATTGCTCCTTTCAAAGCTGCAGTGTGCCACCTAGTGCCCCACTGAGCCACCTTGAGTTATTACTATGTAATAATAGAAAAAACACAGCAGAACTATTAAGTGGACTTTTGAAAAAGGTGATGAATAAAAAAGCAAATTTTATGGTTTGATCCAAAGAAACTCAAGCAAAGCACATGAATAAACCAGATCTACACTACATTGGTTCTAGTCTATTCTTGTTCTATCTAATTGTCTGTTCTCACTAGGAAATTTTAGTAAGTGACCATTTCTTTGAATCATGTTTGTTTGGGGTTTTTATTCCCTTGTTGCTTAACAAGAAACTTTTCATCATCAGAGAGTTAAAGACTCACAAATGTCACTTAACTGTTTTAAAATCAGCTTAACTACTGTATAAATCCCTGATATAAATACCTATGGTACCTTCACAACTGAGTCAAACAATTTTGATTTTTCTTAACGTCTCTGAAATGCACAAATGTCTTAAAACAAAATAAGAATGTTCACCTGCATTTTGCATTAATTTATCCTCAACTAAGAAAAAAATCACTCTCCTTACCTGGAAGTAGAGATAATATAGCATCCTGCTGCCAAAAATGGAGTAAATATACATATAAATCTTTCCTCATTTACTGGATCTTTTGAATCCTCCACCAGCAGGCAACATTCACTCTGCATGATCTCTACAGCTTTCCTACATAAAACTACTCATTCTTGACACACACAGGGAATTTGAAACCATTTGAATTTTCTCTTCTTCCCCATTATTTTTACAGTTATTTTCCATTCCATTCTCCATCGGTCCTCCCATCTTCCAAGCTTATTACTTCTACCCCTTTAGTTTTCTTTCACACATTTTCCGCATCTCAGACTTCAAGTTTTCTGAATCTGAGCGCCTAGGGTTTTGTTTTCAAGACTGTCTCTAACAGATTCACATCTTTCTTTGAGACACTATGTCCAAAAGCAGATACTAGTACTTCAGTGAGGACTTTTTCAGTACTAAAAACTGTGCATAGATTATTCACATCTTACAGATGGTACTCCCATTTCAACATCTCAAAATGACATTTTTTTATTTTTGCCATATATTATCTTTTCATTACTTATGATATAATAACAACAGGTACGTATAGCATACCAGTACAGTAGCTGAATGACTTACCATCATGTTATAGCCTTCCTCCATGTCAACGGGCTCATTTATTACGTTTTTGGATGACCCCATTGAGTTTTCATATCTGTGTCAAAATAAATGCAGTTGATCAATTTTACTTAAACCATCTATGAAATTAATTTTAGCTTCTTAGCAGCATCTATGTCAAGGACATCTAACGAACATTTCAACATTTTCAGAGGACAGTTATTATAGAGTATTTGCATAACTCCTTAATAAAAACAGCCCAAGAAGAAATCAGAACAGAACGGTCCCATAGAAAAAATATATGCACATGTAGTAAGATAGTAAACAGTACAATTAATTTTATGGGGCTCCAAAACAAATCACTGCACAGACTGCTAAAGAATAGTGGAAGGCAACAATGATCTTTCCTGTGACAGAGGACTGAGCAAACTATTTATAGGTTCAAAAAGAAAAGTGAATCAGAGATACTAAAAATTCATAACAGATAATTAGCAGTGAAGCAAAGTAAACCCAAAAACTTCTGTTCTCAAAAAAAAAGAAAAAAAAAGTGACGGTTCCTATGTAAGTTAATTATGATCAAGTAAATAATTTTAATCCAGTATTGAACTAGGGAACCACTGCCAAAAATGGAGAAGTACACTGGATTAAATGTTTATAGGTTTATCACAAAAATCCACAATTGCTGTAACAATGCTAAAATAAAACTAAATCCTTGGCTTCAGGGTGGAAATAAATCCCAGCCAGCTTCTGATTAGAGCAAAAACTCTCCTGCAACAGTCCTTACATATTTTTAACATTCAGATGCTAAACAGAAGTTAAAAGCACTTCTGAAGTTCCAAAAATTAGATCAGAAAACAAGATTAACGTTTTGCCAGATCCCAGGGGAGATTTTGTTATTGGTTATTATTGGTACTGCCCTAACCGGGATGTTCGCTTGCTCTCAGATTACAGCTACCACCCCACATGTTGCTGAGTTTTCTGAAAAGCCAACAGCCAAAACCCATGCCCACAAACAGCCAGCTGTTACGGTTTGCACTTGTTTGCATGCCTTAGGACAACCTCCTGAGCCTAAGAAAAAACACTGAAATAATCCACACTTGGTTGAAGGAAGCTGAGTTCTTGAAAACAAGGTCCCGCTGTATTTCAGCATTACTTAGGGCATGAGAAGCAAAAGGAGCCTTCAGCCCCGAGCCGTCTCAGCAAGCCGCTTGTGACCACCCCGCTTCGCTCGATTATAATCGGGGTGTAATAAAAGCTGGCACAGCGAGGTGCGTATTGAAGGGGAAAAGTCGGGCCCCACACAAACTTCCCGGGAGTGCAGGACACAGGGATCTGTTAGAAGGAAGGTGCGCAGAGAGGGGAGAAGCTGCCAGCCGGCGCGCTGCAGGTTTACTGGCACATCAGGCTGCGCAGCGGGGCTTTCCCTCAGCCTGAGGAAACACCCGGCCCGCCTGGGGCCCCCCCTCAGCCCGGGCAGCCCCCGGGCCTCCCCTCAGGCCGCAGCCCGGGGCAGGGGCCGGGCCCCTCGCCGCAGGGCCTGGGCGCTCCCCTCAGCGCGGCGCCCCCCGGGCCGGGCCGGGCCGGGCTGCCTCAGGCCGGCCGCCCCCTCAGGGGCTCCGTGGTTGCCTGTAGCAACAGGCCCCGGGGGGGGGGGGGGGGGGGGGGGGGGGGGGGCTGGCCCGCCGCCATCTTGCCCCGCCGCCGCGCCCCTCCCCGGCCCGGCCGCGCGCTGGGGCACTCACGCTCTCCGCCGCGCCGCGCCGTCCCGCCGCGGTGACGTCATCGCCGCCCGCCGCCTGGCCGCCCGCCCGCCCGCCGCCCTGCGCGGCCCGGGCCCCCCCCCCCGCAGACAGACACACGCACACCCCGCTGCTGCCGCCCGCGCATGCGCCGTTCGCGCCGGTGAAGGCATTGCCCGCACCTGGCTGCCCGCACCTGGCTGCCCTCAGCCCGTCAGGGAGCGCCGAGGGGCGGCGGTGCCTCCAGCTCCTCCTGGGGGACCAGGAGGCGGGCACAAACTTGCGGGCACTAATAAATAATTATGTACATACCCTGCGCGTATAGGCGCCCAGCGAGATTGTGCCCTGGGGTTTGGCACTGCTGGGGCACTGGGCTTGAAGCCGGGGCCTGGGCAAGCGGTGAGGAAACGTTGGGCAAGGGCACTGCTTAGCCAAAAGGGAAGGCAAACGGGGAGCGGTAGGAGTGCCCAACGTGTAAAAGTATGGTTGGGAATGATCCGTTTCCTAGGGGATAGCAACGATAAGTAAGAGGCTGAAATTCTACCCGGGATGATTCCGGTTTCCATTTGTAAAACAGTAAACCTGTAAAACTGTAAAACCAAGCATTGGTATGGGTTGCACGGGAAATCACACGTGCCTCAGCTGCTGTCACAAATAGCACAACCACCTCTCAGGAATGACGCACGTAACTCTGGTCCTGTGCTCAGAGCTGAGCCAGATGGCCTCTGGAGGTCCCAGCCCAGCCCTGACGCTGTCCTTCAATAACAAGCTCATTTATTGTGCCCGGGCAGCTGTCTGAGTGTCCCCAGCTGCCTCTTTGGGCTCCTGTAGCTGAGCTCAGCACCATGGTACAGGGCTTCAGAAGCCTGTGACAAATCCTGGTACCCTGATTTGATGCCAAATCAGATACTGCATCAGAAGTGTCCTTTCATAACCTATTTCTTCACATATTTATAACTGCGCTAAGTGCAAAGAAGTAGAAAAATAGGTCTGTAAAGTCTGCAGAGTCTAAAATACTTCAGGATAATTTGTGAAGGAGTTATTAATAATTAGAATGCTCACAATGTTGTATTTGGGTACTACTAAAGCAAATGATGGCCATTTTGAAATCCAAGCACATGGCACTTAAACACAATTGTCTTTAAATTGTTGCTCAGGTTGGTTTTTCCCTTACCTAAATTCACCTGTTGAAAGCCAGCAACTTTTAAAATGGAAGATGGAGGGATAATCTCTGCATGCAGCTCTTAGATACTCTTCACCATCTTACATACAGCTTATAATGTTTACCTGTGATGAAAACAAAATTAGGATATGTCAAAATTGAAAACTGTCTAAATTCACTACTGTGGATACACTTACTCTGAAAGAATATAAATGACTTGCATTAAAGAAAATCACAGCTCATACAAGTTGAGTAGTGCTTTATAAAATTAAAATGTAGAAGTGTAAAAAAAAATGTAGTGAACATGAGGCAGATAGCTTCACCTGCAGGAAACAGCTGTTAAGGAATGGCACTTTCCATTTCTGGACAACTGCTCTCATGCTGACAGTTTAAGAGGAACAGATTTATATTTGCTGATGTTTTAGAGAAGTGGTATCATGGCTTCAGTCAAGTCATTAGAAGGAGGCACAAATGAGCCAATGTATTGGAAATCTGTGTTGAATGTGATCTTCTAACATTAATTCGTTTGTGATTGAAAAAGTAGCTCCAAACAGATTTGTGAAAGACTGTATGCAATTTGGCTAGAGGAGAGATTTGTCAGAAAAGTCAGAAAGTTCAGCACATAAAAAGCTTTTTGTATGACATGACTTGCATTCTGTTTTTAAAATAGCATCACTAATACTCGCTTTTTATTTGCAAGTTACAATAGCAATGCATTTGCTATGTACTTGGTTAAAAATATCGAGAGAATGTAAGGCCCTCTTTCATTTTCTTACATCCTTACCAGAACAATCTCGAATTTATGATATGACTGGGTAGCTGAGTGCTAGGAAGTGTCTGGACTGCATTTTGACACAGGCAAACTACGGAGTGAAGAATATGATTTTCTATGCTGTCCTTCTTGCTGAACTTCAGCAAGTGGTGGTTGGGTGTTGGTTTTGTTTTTTGTTTGTTTGTTTGTTTGTTTGGCTAGTTGGTTTTGCTTGCTATATTATTCCAGCTATTCTTATTCCCTGCTGCTATCTTCAGTCATCTTGGCATGTGAACATATTGTTAATAAACTAATAAACTTGCTCTGTGGAGGCTATTACAGCTGTTTAGGCACAGATATGTATAATCTGATATGTATAATCTAATCTGTATAATCTTTCAAGCCTTGAGATATGCAATAAAGAATTTATCTGGAGTGTTAGTAATGCACTGAACAAAGAAGACAAAGTATCTTCAGTACTATTTTTGGAAATCAACCAAATCTTATTTTTGTTTTGATTGCTTATACGATTTGCTTTATCTACACAAACCACAAGCAGCCTGACTTCGCTCACACTTTGTATATATGATTTCCATAAATACTGACAGGAAATTTGACATCTAAACCAATAAAGCATATTAGACTTAAGTCACTATTATTTATTTATTTATTTTAAATGGAGAGACATTTCTTATACGGTCAGGAAATTGCAGTAACACATTTACTGATTTATTACAATATTGTAGTCTCACATCTCCCAAATGAAGTGTCTTAGCTCTTTGCAGTTAATAGAATTTGAGGTTAACCAGGGAGCAGTACATCGCCGTCATCACCGAGGATGAGGGACAGTACACCAGACAAAGCCCCATTAATTGAGGGCTCTACGTGAACACCTTAACATCTCCCTTTCTGGAATTCCAGATAAGCTGGTATCACTTCTTTCTGTTTGAAAGAGGACTTCCAGAAATAGACTAATCTTGAAAGGAGAAGTAACAAATCCAACACCAACCTTATGCAAATCTCAATTAAACCACTGAGAGTGATTAATTTGACCTCAGTGGGCTCTGGATCTGAGCAAGCCCAATTTCATGTGACATCTCTCAGTTACAACGTTCCTGCAGAGCCCCCCTGATCATTTACTGGACATAATTTTAGTTTGCCTGAGTGGTAAATGAGCTTCAATTTATTTTACAGCTTTTCTTTCTATTACCTGTGCCGAACAGTTATGACCATCTGTATTGATCCACCTTGCTAACCCATTTATAACGCACTTTTCCCTTTGTGCTGTGTGACGGTCAGCTCAGGCCCACACCAGGAGCAAGCCTTCCCCCTCTCTGAGAGCAAACCTCCACGCTGCCGGCTTCTCGATGACCTTCACTGCGGCACGGCTGGCTTAAAACAGCCCCGAGCTCTGACAAAACTCACCCCGGCCTGCCAGGCTTGGCTGATGCCTGAGCCGAACCACTTTCTGGAAGTGAGAAACCGCCGACCTATGCTGACAGCACTTGGTACCTTCCGCTGCCGCGGCACGGCACGCCTGGGCGGCAGAGGCAGGACCAAACTTCGCGGCCCCGGCCCCGCGACGTGCCCGACCCCTCAGCCGGCACCGCGCCTCGCCTCGCCCCGGGGCCGGCCGCTCCCAGCCCGGCCCGGCCCCCAGCCGGGGGCAGGCGGCGCCCCGGAGCCCCCCGCGGCCCCTTCCCTTCCTTTCCCCTTTCCCCGCCCCTCGCCGCGGGTCCCCTCGGCGGCGGGCGCGATGCGGCGGCGGCCGCTGCTGGCGCTGGGCCTGGCCCTGTGGGCGCTGGGCGCGGCGCTCGGCCAGCACCGCGCCGACTACGACCGGGAGGCGCTGCTCGGAGGGCAGGTGGGCGGCGGGCAGGGGGCGGCGGGCGGCGGCCGGGGCCGGGGCCGGGGCGGCCTCGGCGGCGGCTTCACGGCGGTTCCCTCGCCCGCAGGAGGAGGCGGAGGAGTACGCGCGGCTCAGCCCGGAAGAGCAGCAGCGGCGGCTGCGGGCCATCGTCAGGAGGATCGATGCGGACGGCGACGGGCTGCTCAGCAAGGGTAGGGCGGGGGGCTGCGGGCTGCGGGGAGGGGGTCGTGTCCGGGCGGTGGGCCCGGCGCTGGGCCTCGCGGCAGGCAGCGGGACCTCTCCGCAAAGGGAATCGCCTCGAGAAGTGTGTCAGAAATGCCGGGAAAAAAAAAAAAAAAAAAAAAAAAAAGGGATATTTCAGTCCCCAAGGATTGTGTTTCCCATGACACAAGCGGTGAGGGCCATGGAAAGCAGGCAGGAGAGCCCTTCCCACCTTCCACAGCAGCAGTTTTGTAGCTGCACCTCTCCCTCGCCTCTGAAACCCCCTGGAATCAAGTGCTTTTTGAAATCCTTTTTGTACAACTCACAGAGCAAGGAAGAGGTGAAGAAGGTACCTGCAGACATAACATTGAATGCATACGCTTGAACAGCTGCTGACACGGAGCCACGCTGTGGGATCATACGTGCTTTCCATCACAATATAGCATCAAATGTCATTTCCCAGACAAAGGTTTTACTAAACTAGTAAATTCAGGCACCATCACAACACTTTCTTCATCTGATTGTCAAATTCATTATAAAAATGTCTGTTTGTTCTGCTGGAGCTTAACAAAAAAAAAAAAGTAAGTGTCTTGTGAACGTGCACACAGAGCCAACAGAATCCTTGTTCAAACTCCAGAACCGTGATACGTCGTTGACATGATACCAAGCATGCAGTAAGCTTTCTGGGTAGGAGGAAGAAATACAGTTCTAAAGATAACTTCAACTCTACCTCTTGAATGTCTTCCACTGGATGTGCTGAATTTATTAATCAGCTGCACACTTGGTTCAGTGTTCCTGTACCTGACTGAGCAGAGGTGAGGTACTATGTGACTTTGTCAGGGTGGCTAACTTGTAAAATAAACAACAAGCACTTTGCAACATGAAGGCTCTAGGAGAAGAGGTCTAATATGTTAAAGTGCAGAAATTCCCTCTGCACTCAGTCCTGACAATACATATTACATCTGGTTATGTTCTTAGTGTAATGGAAACTGGCTTTCCCTTCCCTTCCCAAAGGAAAATCACAGCGGAATGCTTTTTTACACTAAGAAAATTAGAAATTGATGGGAATGGTGATTTTTGGATACAAATTTACACTTAGACTTTTCTGTATTCAATTACATTTTCATAAAGCTCTGAAAAGAAAGGTTAAATGATCCTAGAGTCGGATGGCTTCAGGTTTGAAAAGCCCTGGCCACATAATCATTTCAAGCTGACATAAATGCCAGCAGCCACCGAAAGGGGCAGGCTTGCATTGTTCAGGCCTCAGTAAGCCTGAAACAAGGGTAACTTCTCAGCTGAAAACCAAGAATCTTCCTTGCGGGATAAGTTCCTAGTTGATCTAGTTTGCTGTGCAGCTGCATGAACACTCCCTGTAATCATTTCTTCTTAACCACTTCCTTTGTGTGTCAGAAGGATGCGTCACCCTTCTTCTGGCAGCACCAAAATACACCGGAGTGAAGTAACCATCTAACTCTAGCCTGAGGGAATCAATAGGGAAACAGTATGACAGAAGACAAACTAAAAGCTGTAGCTGTAGTCTAATCTCTTGAAAAAAAGGCATAGCACAGAGGAAGGCTTTTTAACCAACCTCTTGCCTACATACTTGTATCTGAATTACAAAGTATATTCTGAACTGAATAGACCCGTGGTATCTTTACAGTTTTTATACTATAGATTATTCTGATTTTTGTTTGTTTTACTTTATTATTTTCACAGATGAGCTGAGCTCCTGGATACAACAGTCCTTTAAACATTATGTCACACAAGAAGCTAAGCAACACTTCCATGACTATGACAAAGATGGTGATGGATTAGTGTCTTGGAAAGAGTACAATTTACAAATGTATGATCGTGTCATTGATTTTGATGAGAACACTGTCCTGGAGGATCAAGAAGAAGAATCATTTCGACAGGTAAAATGTTTCAACACAGGTTTCTGAAAGCTGCTCGCAATAGAAAACAATATGTGTTTACTGACAGAACAGGATGGTTAGAGAAACCGTAGCAGCTGGCACATGTTTTAACACTTTCATTTATCTGAGATAGGGGAGTAATTATTGAAAAGTAATGGAGTATTAAACTTGCTACCAACAAAACACAAAGAATGAAACTGTACCTCTTGGGTACATTTTGCTAGCTGGGTGGAGTATAAGTCTACTGGCAGTCTTATCACAGAGCAGAGCATCCAGCAAATGTCTTAAAACAAGATGGCAATCTATTAAATTAGGTCCATGGCCTAACCAGTGTCCTGCCTGTAGCTGGGGCCAGTAGCACTGGTGTTGGTCAGCCTTGTACTCTTCTTTTAACCACCCACCTTGCACTGCTTTATCCACTTTTCATTCATTTCTGAAGTACTTGGTGTGGGTGGTCAATAATGTCTTCTTTTAAATTTTTCTGTCTGCTAGAGATCCACAGAGAAAGCAATAGTAATTCAAACATTTTTAGCAATCCAACCCTAGTACATAAAACTGAATGTATAAACAATCGAAGTTACAGATTAATCTCATATATGCAAACAAATACTTAAGAATGAAAAGAAAAAGGCAAGAGGGACAGAGAAGGAAGGACACCACAAATCTACTATAGTAAAACTTGCTTGTTTTCAAGTTAGACATTTATAAGTACATGTAAATATTTCCCAAAAAGAGAATAAGTGAGTTATTAGACTACTCTGGCCTGAGTTTTTTTTTGTGAGAAGGAGTGCTTTGGTGGCTACTTCTAGTAAAATAGTAGTCTTGAATATAGTGTTTGGAGGTCACTTAATTACATAGCTTTTAAATAAAACAAGATTTTGAATGGAACTACCAGTCAAAATCTGGACCCCATGTTTGAGATGTTGCCATTATATTATGCTGAAGTAGAACTTCTGCTTATTTGTAATTTGTGATGATTGCTTGCTTGGTTTTCCTACTTTCTGACTTCAACCTATATTGGCAAAAGCAAGACTAGCAGCATTGCACCAGCATCATGTGTCAGCTGTCTTCAGCCATACTTATGTAAATTAATGATCCTGCTCTAGTTAAAACGGAAAAGTTGGACTTTGTTACTGATTTAAATTGACATAAAGTAAACATGAATTTACCAGAGGGTGGCAGTCTTGTTCATCACATCTCAAAACACTGAAAACAAACCTCCCCTCAACAGTTCATTTTGCAGTCTAGTACTCTCCCTAGTCAGTCTTTCTGAATTGCGTTCCAATTTAACTCTTAGCTAAAGTCAGCTTTTCTTTAAACACAATTAATTATTTTGCAGAATAGTTAAGCTCTTACACTTTATTTGTTACACGTGGTCTGCATGAGTCAGATTAGCCTAACTAAACTGAGAAGATTCAATAAATAGGATAGAAGCTAATAAGTACAGCTTCAAGTGGTTATTTTGAAAGTATTTGTGATCTCTGGTTTGCTGGCCACTGCCTTATCCAGATCAGAGTCATACTGTTAGTCCAATACACTCAAACATAGGACTCCAAAATTTTCACAGCTCACATCGCATGCATTTTGAGTAGAGATTTGTTATCAGTGGTTTGGGTCTTTATTTTGTTTGAAGAGACTGTACAGAATGCAACAAGGGCAAAGAAGAAGGGTTTTGAACATTTAGAATACAGAAGAAGGAAGTGCAAGACATTCAGAAATAGTAACTTGCCTGTTTATTGTGGATATTACCTCTTTTAAGAAGGCATGCTAATATTTATACTTAACAGAGGGTACAGAAGTGACTTTGATTTGAAATAAATTCATATGTAATGGACAACAGTCTTGTATTAAAGGAATCTGCCTCATCCTTCAGCACTTAAAACGGCTTCAGAAAAGGCAGTTTACATATATGATATTTGAAGACTTTCTTGGAACTGTGAGGAGCCCTTGATGTAAGTGAGATATAGATTCAAAAGGTTAAATGTCCTGAAAATGTAAATGTTAGGATTTGTGATGGCCACCTTAACAGTAATTGTACTCCACTAGGCTAGTTTGGGAATTGGTGACTTGTAGAAGTGGAAGCTTGTCTTTATACATGACTTCTTGGTCTTTTCATCATCTCCCTTTCATGTTTTTGAAGCCTTGACTGAGAGTGTTTCAAATGTTCCTAACTGAAATTAAGGAAATTTTTATGGGATTCTTAATAAAAACCTTCCCTCAATTAAAAGTGCTATTCTCATTGCTCCGGATGAGCTCTTCTTAGTGAAAATGAAACACCAGTATAATACAAGAAAGTAATGTGAAACAATTAATATTCTAATGAGTTTACAGCTAACTACTATAATGTTTTTCCTTTTCATTAAGCACTCTAACTAAATCTGTTTTCTAAGCTTCATTTAAAGGAGAAAAAGCGTTTTGAAAAAGCTAACAGGGATGATGTTCCTGATCTAAATGTGGATGAATTCATTGCTTTTGAACATCCCGAAGAAGTGGAGTATATGACGGTAAGATTTAGGAGGAGGTCTTTATCGGCCTGTGTATATAGAGGCAACATCTTTTTAATGTCCCAGTGCTACAGGAAATGTGCTTTTGGGCGGCCATGTATATTGCTTTTCCAGACCAAATAAAAAATCAGATGGTATGTTGTGAATTCAGTGCTGGAGTTCAGAAGATGGAGCAGGAGTTCAGTGCTTTTCTGGAAAATGTATTTCAAGAACTAGTATGTGTCAAGAAGCGGTATTACACAACTACCTTAAACCTTTAAGATTAGGCTGACATAACTATCTCTAAAATTCTGTTAGGTTAGAAACATATCAGTAAGATTTCAGCTTGAGAAAATTGCAAGTTCAGAGTTCAATTATTGTTAGAGGTATTCACGATAAAGATGTTTTGATGCAGGAAAAAGGTCAAGTGCCAGTTATCTTCACCTTACTTAAAGGGCCACTATGGTCACTTTTCTGGTAGAAAAACACAAACAAACAAACAAACAAAAAAACGTTTTGAAACTTTGACTTTTCTGTGCTCAGAGTTTGGGGGATTATTATTCAAGTCAGGAGCACTGTGGCATTGTTGATGTGTTTCATCACTGCTGTGACTGTTGGTGTCATTCCAGCTCAATACCCACAGCTGACCCCAGTTAAAAGTACACTGCTGCTTTTCTGCAACAGAGTCTTCAGGTTTGGGTCTCTGATGCTGCAGAGCTAACTGCCAGCAGGAGCTCAGTGCAAACATAGCCTCTGTTTGTGTTGACATAATGCTTAATTATGAACAAACAAGAACAACTACAAGAACAGGCATGCTGGTCTCACCGGGAAACAAAGGACCAAGACACAAAACAATTTTTCCAACAACTTCAAAAAGTTACAAAATGCAAAGAAATTAGTACATCAAAAAAGAAATAGGATTATAGTTTTGTGCAAATTCGTGTGCTTATATAGTTTCGAATTATATTTAAGGATTCCAACTCTACATACACCCAACAGATTTGATTTTCATAAAACCTGACATCCTAAACTCTTAAGAATGGATCCATTCTGTGGCACAGGAACCAGTTATTGCACTAGTTCACGTAAAACAGAGAAGCAGATTTGAAATGACATCTCATTAGTTTAAAGGACATTTACTTTCTTTTACATACTTTCTTGTATTTATTGTTCTAAAATGATTTATTTCTGTTTCTCTTGATTGCAAGACTGATAAATTGATATTTTGCCTTTTGTTTGTATGTATGCAAAAGGACTTTGTCATTCAGGAAGCTTTAGAAGAGCATGATAAAGATGGTGATGGATTTGTCAATCTGGAAGAATTCCTTGGTGATTACAGGAGAGACCCAAGTAAGGAAAGGGTTGGGGAGCAGAAACTGAACAAAAGTTTTTGGAATGGGATGAATTGTACATTCCTTCGTTTTCAGCTTTTAACACCTCCACCTACAGGTTCCAAGTGACATTTTCCTGTTGGTCAGAATAATTCAATTTCCTGGTACTGTGCCTTGTAGATCATTATTTCAGTCTGCCCTGCGTGTATTTGGCAGTAGTTTATGTACAGCCCACTGTTCCCCTGTAAGTTACTTCTTTTCCCAAAGACTGAAGCATAATCCTCATCACTAGGTATGTAGATAAAAAAAGATGCAGTTTTGCTAACTGAACGCATCTGGGAAAACAGCCAGCATGCATATAAGGTTAGCCTTTCCTAGTCTTGATCGGCTTAAGGCAGCTGTCAGCCTTGCTGCAGAAGGACTGAAGTCGTGTGTATTTTAAGAGAGGGAGAGGGGAAGTGTAAGCAGTCCCTTCACGGTACCAGGTATTGAAAGCCCATCTGCTTTCGCTTTTTTTTTTCACTCTTGCCCTTCCTTAAGCTTGCTCTATTCCTGTGTTAACAAAAAAAAAAAGAGAGAGAGAGAGATTATACACTGTACTTGACTTGCTACAAGATAGGGCAGAGAACTCTCCTGGTTCCAAAAAGACCAGTGGCTTGATGCACGTGAAAAGTCTGCTTGGTCGTTAAGGAGTGCAAATTCTGAAACATGGAGGTTTTTTTTTATATCTTTTTCCTACTTGAACTTAAAAAAAGCCTTTCCAAGCCAGTCTATCTAAAGTTATTAGAAAGGGATGAAATTATTGTTAGGATTCTTGCAGTAACAGAAGATAGAACAGCTTTGCTATTAAACATTTTTATCAATGATTCAGAATCATCTGGAACTGTAGAAACTTCTTCAGGTTTTCTCCAAATGACCTTCTTCTGCAGACAGTGTTCTTGCTGCACACTCTAAAATGACTAATAAGCTACAAGGTGGGTCTGGTTTCATAACCGCCTTGTGGCTTTGGGCAGCAGTGTATTGCTGAATTGTGACATCAAGAATAACTGAGTTGTAAACTAGGTGTTAGAAAGGAAAGAGAGAGACTTAATCTTTTTTCTTTTATAATAAAACCTAATTATTTTGAACTGTTACTTGTTTGCCTGTCATGTCAAATAATTTCGACTTTCATGAGGTTTAGGAAGTCTTACAATCTGTTAATGTTTGTTCACAGTGTTTATCAGTGGTGAACGATCACTGTGAATTGTCTCTTAATTTCTTGAAGAGTTAGAGACAAGTTAAAAAGCTGGTTAGGTTTCAGAGTGCAAGGTCAGAATACAGGGTAAATATAGACCAGGAATACAAAGAAATACAAGCAGTAAATGGGACTGCTTTGGATATATTCCAGCTATTTTTAGAAAAATTACAAAAAATAAAAACTGTTTTGAGAGCTTACAGTACTGTTCAGAGTCTGTTGAGCCTGCACTAGGTAGGAGCTTTGTCCTCTCTGTTAGCTGTCACAAATGACCTCCCTGGCTGTTAAAGCACAGGATCAGACAGTAGAATGTTAAAATTTTGGTATCGCCTTACAAGTTTCGTAATTGCATACACAGCACAACCCTAGTTCCCTACCTACTTTTAGGACACTTGTTGATTTAAAGCTTTTCCCTACTTTCCTCAATCTGTTAAGTGCTGAGATGACCAGTGACTGAGAACTACAGTATTGCTCACGTTGCTGTCATGGGATACTATTAACATGCTATCTGCAATGTTACTGCTATACAATGGCTATATAATAGGAGAGAGTAATCTTAACCCAGTCAAAGTAAATAATGTCAAATATCTCCATCATCCACTTAACTTTTTCCTATTGGTATGTCAGATGTCCCAATAAGTAGGAAACCATCCATTTGGCAGCACATTTTATACATAGTATGATTTCTCCCCCATTTATTTGATTAATTTTGGTTAACATTAAAATAAACAGCTCAGTTGATTGTAACACGTGACTTTAACGTCCCCTTAGTTCAACTGCAAATTTACAGTCTTTACATTATCTTAGCTTTAAGTTCTGTTTTAATCTATACAAATATTTTAAATGTTTGTGTGTTTTTTTTTTTTTTTTAATATCCTTGGACTGGTCGGTAAGGTCTCTCTTTGTTTAGTGAAATCGCTTTTATGTTATGAGACTAAATTGCATTAATTTGCTTACAAGAAAAGGTGAATGCGTCAATTTTAAGGAAAAGAGTGGTTTTAAACTTGCTAAATGTTTCTTACTAGCTGCAAGGGAAGATCCAGAATGGATACTTGTTGAGAAGGATCGATTTGTGAATGACTATGACAAGGATAAGGATGGGAAACTCAGCCCTCAAGAGCTGTTGTTTTGGATAGTACCTAATAATCAGGGTATTGCACAAGAGGAGGTATGTGTTTTGACTGGTTTAATAATTGCTGTTTAGATTTTATTTAATGCAGCAGAATTCTGGAGGTATCACAGCAAAATGATAGATAAATTCAGATTTACCATATTTTAGTAGTTGAAAATTAATGCTTAGTAGATGTTTGCATATCTTTTTTAGCCCTTTTTTCCAGTTTGACAAAGAATGAAGGTCCCCAGTCTGGATAAGGCAAATGTGATGTCATTTTAAAGTTACAGTAGTTAAAGCTAATGAGGTATACAAATAAAATAAGCAGTTATATAAAGCACAGTTATGAAAACAAAAATGGATCATTCTTCTTCTTACTGGTTAAATTGCCATAATTTGTATAAAAATTGTATAAAAACCTGTATTTGCGTAAGTATAAGAAAATAGACATACTGTATGATTCAAGATTCTGTAAAGCAAACTTTAAAATGAGAATGATAATTGAAATGGTTTAATCAGCAGTAGAATGCCGTAATAGGTTTAAGTGGATTCTCATTTTAGTTGTCTATTTTTTGTAGCAGGTAGTAGAAGCACTGAGCATACCAGACCAGCCTATTTTTATGAACGTTAGAGTTGCTGACGGTAGTAGAGAAGGTTTCTGCCTTTCTGCTAGTAACTACTTATCTTAATTTGTGCAGATCTCTTTCCTTTGCACTGAAGGGTTTTGGTGTTCAGTATGGCAGACACAAACAGGTTCTCCCGTGCCTCCATAATTATTCTTAAAGTTGGGAAACTCTTCAAAATAGATTAAGATAGCTCATCTCCTGTGACTGGACAAGTCATTACTGAGCTCCCACCTCCCTGCTATTTCAGCTCTGCTGATTACAGAAAAAGCAGCTTGGTTAGCATGCAGCACTGGCTGCTCAGGTACCTAACCTTGTAGGAACCTAAGCTACAAAATTGCTATAGGACTATTTTTGTAAATGAGCATCTGTAAGCTTTTGTGCAGACTTTTTTTAAACATCTGACTCTTGAGGGTTGTTGGTTCTTATTTCACAGAAAGAATACTGATCTAACTGACATGAGTTCTGTGTGTTGTTGAGTCTATACATACCTGTTCTGTTTGGTTGTGTTTTCTTTAATCAGTTCTTCACTATTCATTCAAATCTTAGCTTAAAGCAAGGCCATGGTGTACTAATATCTCAGTTCTACAAGGTTAGGGTTTTTTATTTGTTTTTCTAATGTGCTATTTTTTTCTTCAGTTAATGCAAGGGCTTAGCAAAGTCCCCTATCCTAAAGAGAAGGTGGCATTGACTTGCATCATAAATTGCTGTTTGTTTATATTACAGTTTGATTTTGTCATTTAAAAATGGCTTGAGAAATCTGGTAGTTAAATAACATAAAACAACAGAAAAATACTATGCATTCAGTTTTTAGGAACTGATACATGTTTACCAAGATGTTTTTCTTAATACTCTGTTAGCTTTTGCCATGCAGAGTGTTTTTGAAATCTGTTTGGCTGATGTTACTACCTGTCATTTTCTTCAGCCCTCTTTGCTGATGTAGTCAGCTTAAATGTAAGTAATATTTCATTTTTAATAAAGCCGCTAAGCAGTCACATTGAGCCAAACCAATCAGAAAAAGCAGAAACGGAAGGACCCTGTAAATCATCGTATTTGTAGATATTTAGTAAATAAAAACCCAAGCCATGTAAGACTAGGAACTCTGCTATTTCTCAGTAATAACAGCTGCAATAGAGCTGTTGTGCTAGCTTGGTAGCTTTGAGATGTGTAATTCTCATGAATAACATACAACTAAAGTATTCCACATTTTTTGTTTCACTGCGGAATTTCCCTCCTTCTATAATACATAAGCAAGCAAAAAATTGAGAACTGTTGTAACTCACAGTTTCATTTGACATTGTGTTTGTCTTTTTTTTTTTTTTTTTTTTTTTTCCAAAAAGCAAGCTTTGGCTTTCAGGAAATGGGGGAGATCTTTAATTGCTATCCAAAGTTGATGTTCCTATGCATGCATGACTTACCTCATCTGCTGTTGAAAATACAAAATCTTTTCCATGGTTGACATCAAATACTTTCCAGTTAAGTTTAAACCATGAATTACAGTTAGAGAGCTATTTTTGCAAATCATAAATAGATACAGAAATGGTAGCAGAATAGATGCCTCCAGAGCTAAAAGTAACAGCACCTAAAGTTTAAAATGAGAGCTGGAAAAAGATACCCGGTCAGACAGAGGGTTCATTCAGAGATAGAGATAACCGTATCTGGTACACACCTATGGAAGAGCATGCTCAATATGAAGACTGCACTGGTTCAAATCTTAGTTGAGGTCATGCACACCAAGGGCCATAGCTGTTGCTCTGTGGCTGAATGTCCAGAAACAGAAAACACACAGCCTCTAGCCGACCTGCTAAGCTTGCATTTTCTGCAGATCGTATGCTAAAGGTATGTATGGCATCAACTAGTGGATTTCAGAGGCTGCTGGTACTTCCAGGAAGACGATCAATCTTTGCTTTTTTAACGCTGTCTTCAGAGTAACACTGCCCTCAGAGTAAAGCAGTGGGTTTGACATTTATTTTTTTGGTTTAGAATTGATGATGAGGTTAGAAATTTGATATTATGACTTTGCCACTGAATAAAAAAGGCAAGGGGAAACAAACTGAGGCAAGAAAGATTCTGTTCTGAACGTTAATGGCATCTAGCTTGTTACAAATAATGGTGCAGTGGCAGGACTCTGACAGTGCCATTCCAAAAGTGTATTTATAAACGTTCCTACCTATTAACTGTGCACCTGGTGTTCCATTTATTTTAAAGGCTGTTCACCTTATTGAAGAAATGGATTTGAATGATGATAAAAAGCTTTCTGAAGCAGAAATTCTTAAGAACCAGGATTTGTTTCTTAACAGTGAAGCAACGGATTATGGCAGGCAGCTTCATGATGAACGTTTCTACCACGAAGAACTTTAGATTATTTATTTTGTAATCTGTTTTTCTTCCCTTTCTTTCATTTGGAGCTTTTGTTAAATGCACCCACTTTTCAGCTATGTTGCAAGTATTATGCTGTAATTACAATAGACTAATGTTTGTGTAAATACTTTGCATTCAAAATTAAATTGCCCTCCCGCAGACTTCCTTGGGCCTCTTCTAGCTTGCAAAATTAATCTTAAATACTTACTTCCAAAATTATATAGCAATGGGAAAGAAATTACTTAAGGTATTGTACTGTATTGTGAAGAGTTGTGTGACTGTACTTCAACTAAATGGAGAATCTGAATGATTCTCTGAAAGAATTCAAACTACAAAATGAGACTGCTATATTTTCTACTCAGTTTAATTAGGGAGGAGAGTAGGGAAGGTAGGGGAAGATGTTTAGAATCAGTATTAACCGTGTTTTATTTAATACATTTGGAGAAACACTTAGCTTAATGCCTCAATTGTTTAAGAGGTTTCTACTTAATTTTAAATGGTTTCTATGTGTTTTATTGTATTATAATAAAAACTTACTATTTTTACATCTACAGAAAACAATTGTTTTTATGTACAATTCTACAGCATTGACAGTACAATGGTATTGTACATTGTCAAGATCCTCCTCATTTGTTGGATTAAAACTCAAAATATTCTGTCTTTGTTTTATACATTTATTACGTACTGTGGTCACCTGTAGCAACTCCTTGAAATGTGAACAATTTGCAGTAGTGTATTTATTTGGGAGTCACTCCTTCTGAATGCAGATTAGAATACCAAGGGCAACTCACATACACCACGTGAAGGGAACAGTATGTATTCTTTGGCAACATTCTTAAGTTTTATATGCTAAGGACAGCTCCTCGGATCTAGATATTAAAAACGATTAAAAAAAAAAAAGCGTGCATTTAGCATTTTCTGGACATGTTTGCAAAAGCAGTGTTGTTTTTTTTTTCTGAAATTTGGGATATATGGAACTCTAAAGCATCAAGACATCACATAATAGTTGTAATGATAACCTCTAAAAGTTAACTTCAGTTGAAAGCTCCACAATTACCATTCATAAAAGTAAGTAATGTCTCATTAAGTGATTATTTGAAATAACCAGGAAGGTTAATGGCATAACAGATTCTGTTTAGGAAAGTTCATATATTCACTTCTCATCTAGAAAGTCACAGCCTCACAGAATAGATTGTGTAAAATATGTTAGCTTTTATTTTATTTTATTTTTTTAAATTCCCAGGTAACTGACTCCTGTAATGTTTGTGCAGTATTGTTCTTGGCTAATGTTTTCCTTCTTCCCAATTCTGTTTTTAGTAAAAATAAGTGCTGCCTTTTTTTTTCCAATAGACCATCTCTTAATTATTCTCAGAACATCCAATCTTCCTTTCAACGTAAGTGTTGAAGTATCACCATTAGAAAGCTAGCAGTTTTGATTCAAAACAAAACTACATCTAATTTTACTGGATTTTTTAGGTATCCTTATTATAGTGATAGAAATTAAAAATGCTTTTTCAATTTTAGAGATTGCTTTTCTACCCATATTTGTTAATTCCTGGAAAATGTAAGTACAACTATTGCTATGTTGTTGGTTGGATATGATTAAAAAAAGCAAAACAAAAAAAAAAACACACACACACACAAGAAAAAAACAACAGTGTGATTAATTTATGTGTGTCTAGGAATATTAAAATCATTGTTTTCATCTTTGTTGCTTTGAAATATGCCCGAAGTTGCTCATTTGTTATTATTCTTTTTGGCATTTTAAAACAAGTCTTAACAGAGTCAACTGCATACTCAGCATTAAAAATGGTGTAATCAACTGGAAAATTCAACTCTTAAAGAGAAAAAAAGGATGCCTCTGGAAGGATGCCACTATCGTTTGCTCTTTGACTCAGCTTGGAGTCATTTGCGGGATTGCTGTAATTGCAATACTGCATAAACCAAAGGTTATAGCAAGACCAATAGAATACCAAACACCACAGAATGTACACTTCACATCTCAGAGTCTGTGCAAAACATCCAATTTGCTGCTCATTTTAGTCATTCTGTGAGCAAATTGTGTTAGGTAGTATTAGCGCTTAGCTCTCTGCAAGAGAGAAATGGAGCTGCAGCTTTCGTCACTTTGTAGCTCTTAATCTAATTTTATGGGCATAGAAAACCAGTGCTTCAAAAGGAAACTATAATTGTTCATGTAACCGAAATGTGGATTTGGAGAAGTGCTAAGCTCAGTTTCCTAATAATGCTGTATTCTGTTGAATGTTTCAGTAATTCCTAGAGTAAATTAACGTAGATTTCTCTTTTGATTTCTGATAATGGGTTTGAAATTTGACTTGTTTTACATTAAAAGCCTAATAATGCTTTCACGATCTTAGATTTGTGGCTTCTGATAGCTTAATCTAGTGTTTAGGTTGTCAAAATTGGCAATGCACCACTTCTATTTAATGATGTCTATCCAAATATTGTAGAAATTACATGAAAGTGGCACAGGTATTTTCAGGGTTATGCACTGAAAGGGTCTCTCCCTTACCTAGCATTTTGCAACTATGCCGAGAAAGTGCAATGAGATAAGGAACTTGAAACTATTTTACTGTAGATGGAAATTAAATAGAAAACTTTTTTAGTGGGTTAGAGCAGAGATTATCACCACTCCAGTGTGGCATGACATATATATTTATAGAGGGAAGTGCTATGCTGAATCTGGGATCACCGGAGGCTGCTGGAGTCACACAGAGTTACGCCAAGTCTTTTTGTTTCCTGTAGGAACAATTTGTTGTAGTACATTCAGAGTTTCTTTGTATGGTGAAGGCTGGGAGCAATGTCTAGTAGCTCTTTCCCCTCTGCCAGATTTTACAAAAGGTTTTGCACAACATGCAAGCTTTGGATGTGACTACATGTGCTGAAACATGGACAATGTTTTGAGAGAAACAACGGTCTCTTACACTATTGTTCTGGCGTGTTCAACTAGTGCTGTTTTGGAAAAGCCTCCACACGTGGCATCCTACAAGTCAAACAGATCTCTAAAAGGCATGCTAAATTATCATGGTTTTCCTTATCCATCTCTGTACCTACTCCAGCAACACACAGTCAAGAAGACAGAAAAAATAGGGGCCTGCTTGTGCCTGCTTTCTTAGGGATGCAATACGCAGCAGTCTGTGTTTCTGCCTGTCCCACCCCTACTGTAACTTTGATTCTTTTTTGATTTTCTCTCTAATCACAAACCTAACAAACAAAAACAAGCTGCAGGGATATCTTAGTAGCCAAGAGCAAATTCAGCTAATGCTACATTTCACTCCAGTATCCCCTCTGGAAGTCACAGGCTGTCTGATGGCATCACTTCTGCCTTTTTTATGAGCACAGCTCAGGTTGTGGTCAGGTGGGACAGCCCTAAACAGCTGGGCCAAGAACAAAACAAAACATGCAAGCAAACAAACAAACAAACAAACAAAAAAAAAACCACCAAAATTAAACCGAACTGAAAATTTAGCTTGGATTCACAGGAAGAATACAAAGAGATAGAGAAGGCCGAGTGTCACTTTGTCAATAGCTCGTGGCTGGAGGGGAAGAGATGTCCTTCTGAAGGTCCCTCGCCTGTTACACCTGACCTTGCTTTGTAAGCAGTGTGCTGAATATTCCCAATCCAAGTACCAAAGCTGACAAAAGCACTTTGTCTCCATGTAATAACCACTCAGGTTTCTTAGAGGCTGAGATTCTTGTTGGCAAGGTAACCTCATTCCCCAGAGAGGTTCCTGACATCCTCAGCGCCTAACTCAGAGGCAGGTCTGGGGGAATATGCATTAGGACAGCTCTTTGGACAGTGTCTAAGTGAGAGAGACCTTCAGAGGAACAAATACTAGCTGAACTCACTGAAGAGAACAAAATTCCTCTGCTTGTTTCAAAATCCTTCCATTTATAAAATCAAGGATCCAGAAGATTGGATTTCTACACAAACACTGCATGTGAAATGTCAGGTGAAGAGCACAAAGGGAGAATAGTATGACAGCGAGTAGATGAAGAATCAATATCACAGAGCTCAGCTTTGCAAAATTTTTCCAGAACACAAAGCATCTCATCCACTTAAAACGTACAAAAACACATCCTACCGAACTTACAGCTCATCTCAAGGCAAATGGCAGGTGACAGAACAAGCCAAATCCCATTGCTGGTGTAAACAATCCGGACCTCTCAGAGATGCACAACATAATGTCGAGGCAAGAGTCGCAAGTTCCAACAAGGGAAATTCTGACTAGATACAAAATAAATTCACAGGAATGGTGGTGAAAGGGACCAGGAGAGGCTTTTGGAGAGTTCCCCTCAGGGAGTGGTCGGAGCTCAAAAAGGTCCTGGGCTGCCTGGACCAACTTGGAGGTTAGCCCTGCTGTGAACAGGAGGCTGAAGTGGAGACTTGTGCAGACCGTGAGGCACAGATAATCCTCTTCAAAGGGATCCTGTCTGAAACATTTGGCAAGTCTATTAAGCAAGTCTATTGGTTATTTTTCAATAGATTGTAAGGTATTTTGAGTATGCAGCATTTCCAGCTACAAGCTATCCCTTCCTCCCCTGTCTTAAAAACAAACAAGCAAACACCAGAGCTTGCCAGAAGTAACAAGAAAAACCTCTCAATTATGATTTTGAGGTAGAAGTTATTTTTGTTATAACATGTATATATTCCTTCTCTCTGCAGTAGGTAGTGTCCCATGCAAAATGCACGGTGCCCTTCCCACAAGAATAAATGTCACACTAAAGGGTAATACCAACGCAAACCACACAAGAATTTGGTCCCCAAAGGAGAATCCTTTGCACTGCATAAATGCTTCTCACATGGATGTGTACTGCAACGCCTCTGAATGCCACTAGTGTGAAGGCATAAGGAGACACTTGGTTACAAAGAATGTCATTTTACCAGCCTATCTGATCTATCAAAGTGAAGATATTGAGAAACAATCCACAAGGAAATCACTAAAAAAATATTTTTATAGTATACTTCGAGAAAAACTACTAATAATTGTTTCAACATTAACAGCAGTAGAAAAATAAGAATGAGCAATATTAAATATTAGCCAGAATCACTTACAGAGCCGAAGTGTGATTCAGCTGATCAGTATTTCTGGCATTTCAGGATTGCAAATAGCACAAATGCTACAGACGCTTTACCCAGTCCCCCATTCCTCTTTCTAGCTATAGTAGTAGCAGTGTGTGACAAGGGGGAGGAGGATTACAGCTCTGACTGGGACTCAACGGCTAGCTTGTCAGAGCTGTGAATGTTACATTTTGTTTGGAAATTAAAACAACTACACCTTAGTATTTCAAGCAAGGTAAATAATAATAAACATACAACTAATTTAGCTTAAAAGTTTTTTTTTTTTTTTTTTTTTTTAATTGAAGATCTCTCAGATGTTCATTGCCGACTGCTACAGTTCTGCAATTCTACTCAGCAAAAAAGCGTATTAAAACTTCCGGGGATGTTTCTAAACAAGCAAATACACAGAATATTTGCTAAACATGCTAAAGGAATCAGAACTGTTGCATCCCATGATGCTAAGCAGCTCACCGTGTTACTAAAGGAGTCACAGTTTGTACAAGGATTGCCCTGCTGGGGATGGCATTGACCTGCTTTCTTTCCAGAGCTGCAGCATGCAGAGCCCTTGCTGGGAAACGCTCTTTGGCGCTGCGAGCACTGCCTAGCTGGTTAGCAAAGGAGTAGTGATTTCCTTTCAATTAGCAGGACTGAGAAAGCAAGCAGGTTTGTAAAACATCCAAAAAAAAGAGAGAAAAAAAAAAAAAAAGAGAACTAAAAAGCAGCTCTTCACAGCTACATCATGCTGTGACAAAAAGGGGAGAAAGAAACCCCAATCTTTTCATTTTCTCTCCCACCACCTGGCTATACTTCTCTCCAGAGAACAACCGGATACCTCCTGGGACATAACACCTCCCCCCCCCCCCCCCCCCCACACACACACACACTTCTCTGTGTCCTCTTTGAAACACTTTCAGGGGTCGGGTTGGTAGCTAACCGTGTTTAGGTATGTAACACGCACTGGAGGACCCCATTTCTGTGATACAACCAGTCATTTTAGGATATATGTGGTAACATGATGTTAATTTTAGAGGAAATCCAACCATGTGCTTCTAATTATGGAGACAACTGTTATTTTTTATTAGGTAAAACCTCAGGGCCTGGTCTACCTTTCAGTGAAGGCCTCCGTTTGAAACCACCCCGAGGCAATAGATATTAGTTAAGAAAGCAGCGCGTGCAGTCAAGCTTTATGTTGGCAGTTTTACAGCAGCAAAATGGCAGCAGGACTGTCTCACGCTGAAGCAGTGCTTTGGGAAGGAGGGTCAGACAGCTCCTGCCAAAGGAGATGGGGGGACGAGCTGATGTGGCGGGGCTCAGGAGCGCAGATCGCTCTCCACCCACCACCACTGGGTCTGCAGGAGGCACGTGGGGGCTCCCTGTCTGTTTTCATGGGAACACAGCTCGGCTCCTTGCAGAGGGAAAGGTGACTTTTTATTTATTTATTTATTTATTTATTTATTTATTTATTTATTTATTTATTTAATAGGCTCACTTGTGGCTAATTTCAAGGCCTTTGACATTTCCTGCACTGAATCTCAGCCTGTACGGCAGCAGCCCGGCAGCTGTCACACCTGCACGCTGCTGCCGTGGTTTTCCTCTGGGAGCGGTCTCATCATCACTGGTGTTCTAGGGCTGAGCAAGAGGCCAGAGACTGGGCTGTTTCCATTTTGAACATGACTAATACAGCCATCATTGTGAAGCTGCAGCTCTTAGATTTAATTTTAGAGAGGCCGTAAGGACTAGGCGAGGTGCCTTCTCTTTTCCAATCACAAAGAGTAATTCAGAGGGACTGCAATATACTTGAGGGGTTTTGAAAAATATAATTAGTTTAATATCCAAATTATGTGGATATTCAGCACCTCTTTATATACTACCTTAACAATTTTCATAGACTTCCTTATCTTTTTTTCTGTGTAGAATGAAAGGTTTACTGTCTGTACTGTCGGGCTACTTGAAATCAGAAGCACAACTGTTAAGAAAATCTTACTGGAAGCCTTGAATGAGTACAATCCAGCTTGCAGATGTTATTTTTGTGTTTTAACTACTGTCGGGTCCAAACCTGCTCCCCAAATCCCAAATAAAAAACTTTGCTCAAAGCAGTATGCAGTTATTAGAAGACAAATGAAACTTTCATTCAGACGCATGCCAAAAATTGAGACTTTCTAATCTGAACCTTTCAAATATAAAAAATCTGACTTCTCATTGCTTTTGACTCCAGAATAGATTAAATGGTACATTCTGTTGCCACACAGTTTCAAGGACTAATTTGATAGATTAAGCAGAGTATATTATTGCTGAGATTTAAGTATTACTTTTAACAAATAAAAACCAACTTCTTTCCCTTACAGCCTTTTCTACTCAATTTATTATGAACATATAACATGCACTTAGAGAAAATTTATCAGACAATATGAAAGAAGACATGAAAAAAAAATGGATACATAAATCCAGAGAGTATACAGCACCTGATTCTTCTTATTGGCAATTCACCTGAAGGCATTGTGGATATGGCTACCCTCAGGTTAATGCATCTTCCAGGACAAACATGCACTGATGGATTTTTCTTACAGATATCAAGCAGGAATTGCTCAGACATAATCAGATTTTTTCTTTCTTTTAGTGTTTTTATTTATAAAACACAGAGGAGTACTATTTCCTTAAGTGAGAATAAGAAACAGATTAAGGACAATATTCTCCTCCAGAAACTGCACATGTGTTTGGGAGAAGGTGGGTAGATTTAGGGCCACAGCTGGAACAAAACAGAGCCAAGTACCCACTGGTTAAAGTACCCAGGAAAATGAAAAACAAACAAACAAACAAAAAACCACCCACAATAGGAATTATGTTATAAGATCAAAATGAGGGATGCTGAGGAAGCATCACATGAACCCCCCTGTGAAACCTCATGGCTAGCCTCCCTGGCAGTGTGGTGTCTGTGGGAAGGAAACCCCAAAACCCACATAAGGACACAGCAGAGCATTGCCCCGCTCCCATGGGACCCTCAGCCCCGATGCAGAGCCCTCCTTCCTGTAATGGAGCATCCTCTACCTTCCCATCCCACCTGCAGCAGCAGGAAGGTGAGAGGTGAGGTAGCCTTGCCCCAGAGACAGCTCTCTTTTCTCTCAGGTCTCACACATATCACTATCATTTTTTCCCCTGGCTCTCCTTTTGTACGGGTAGTTTCCATATAGAGGAATGTCAGTGCTAGTCAAGGCAGAGCACGTAACGGCAAGCACCATCAGCAAATGCTGTGGCTGCAGAGGATGATGAATGCTTCGTTCTACCTTCACCTCGGCTGCCATCCATTTGTGACCCGCAGGTCTGGTTACTTGTGCTACCTACCGTTTGGAAAGACATTCAGCACCACAAACAAGGAGTGTCAGGTGCGAAACTCCACCTTACATGTGTATTGGTGGTTTTTTTCCTCCAGTGCCTGGTGCCACTTTAATCACCTTGTGCCCAACAAGGACGGTCGAATCACTCTGCTATCCTGAATGTTAGGGATCCCCCCACTGAAACACAATTCTCAGCCAAACGCTGATACCAATGAAAGGAAGCGACAACTCGACCCAACAGTCTCCTTCTAGATCCTCCACACACCATTGTCATGAGAACAAGGGCAGGAGCAATAAAGCAGAGTGGTGTTAATGAACAGGAAAAAAGTGTGGGGAGTTGAAGCACTTTTCAGAGGCAAAATTCCTGCAGTTCCCTGGCAAGTGAGACGTGTACCCACATTGTGCTGGAGTATGTGCTTTGGTTAGGCTGTGAGTGCTGAGAGGCTTTTCAGGGAGACAGGCTCTTACTTGTCTTGCTGTGGAAGTACAATCATTCTACTGACCCAGTCCAGTGGTCTTTTTCATTTTTTTAAGAGAATCTTTGTTTTCTGAAGCTTACATAGCTTTTTGTTTCCCCATTACTACTTCCCTTCACTCACTAAAGAAAAAGATGTGTAAGAAAGATTCCATTCAGAACGGCACAGAACAGCTCACTGACTCCTACAGACGTGGGCTCCCAAATGCCTCTGTGACTCCAGGCCCTGCTGCCCTGTGTGTGCTTCTACAAGGTTAAAGCGAGACTTATCCTAGAGGATATCGTGCTCAAACCATTTGAGAAGCTTCCTATCCAGCCAGGCACTGGCACAGCTCCCAAGCTCACTGAGGGCATTTTTACTTTGGAAATCCCAAACCTGCTCTCAGTTGCATCCTGCTAACCAGCATTTGCAGTAGTTCAGCTCCGTGTACATTCAGTTGATACCTACTGCAAGGCATTTATGAATTCTTTGCTGTTCTGGCTTTGGGCAGAAAAGGAAAATCAAAGCTCCTCACGGCCAGTTTTGGCAGGATACCCTGGGCTCTGCAGGCTGCTGTTGGTCAGCTGCAGCATGCCCTGAGCCACCTGCAGGGGTATGCTTTGGGGTGGGGACCAGCTGAGGTCGTGGAGGAAATGAGCTGAGCATTTGGGGTTGTGGACTCCGTGCAGATGGCAAACAAGATGTCACTCACACCCTGCAGCTGCGAAGCATGGCCACCTGGAAAAATCTCCCTGATCAGTACTCCAACCCCTTCCTTCCCAAGCCTCCACCTCTAACACTGACAATTTTGCCACCACCATATGCTAGAGGTTTCAGTTTCTTCAGCTGCAAGGGTGAGGTCATTTCTTTCCTCCCCCAGAGCCTGGCTGCCCCTTCTCGCTCTGAACACAACCCAGGTGCGCTGGGACAAGTGGGCAGCCCTGCGGTCACAGCTCAGACCAAGCACCTGCCCAGCAGCTCAGAGCCAGGGACTCACAGCATCTTTCAGACAGCTCATGGAAATGCCTGGGCTAGGAGAACGGCTGCTCAAGGCTCTTCTGTAGACAACAGCAAGAGAGAAACATCCACGGAGCACAGCTACCTGCCTGTGCTGGCAGCACGGTGAGCAGGGTGAATCCCCAGGTGCTGTGCTTCCAAGGGAGGTTACTGAGCACCGCTGCTGCGGTTCAGAGGGACAGGCGGGGGGCAGAGGCCAGCAGGAGCCTCAAACACTGAACTGGCTTTTTGGTTCAGGGCTGAACGAAAAGTAAGGAGAAAGCAGCAAATCGTTCTGAACGCCTGAACTCATCTCTCCATTCACTTGATGCATATTCTATGAACCCCAACAGCAGCAACTATCAATTTCAAAACAAAGCTGTAATTTGGAAATAGTAAGATGACGCATTACATTTTAGAAAGACTGAGACAAAACATCCTTTAAAATATCTTTTCCCAACAGATCAAGTGTTATGAGCAGTGCCCATGTCCTCAAAACACACTCTTTTCAGGCAGTTTTCACTGTGAAAGCAAGCTCTGCTCACTCCTCAGCAGGGACCCCCTGTGTTTCTCTTTCTCCCTCCCTGCACGGTGATGTTTTTTTCCTGCCACTCACGACTACCAAAGCAGTTTCACACCCTGCAAACTCTTTGGCCCTCCTCTGCTTGCACTTCATTTTCCCTTTCTGCCCATTCCTTGTGCCTTGTGCTGCTCCTCTTCAGACCCTGGGGAAGGAGACGCGCCAGCTGTGCTGTCCTGCACCCAGCCATGACAAGTTGCTACTTCCATGGCCACTGATAACTGCAGGCAGCTGCTGCTGCAGATCTCTGAAGAGATCTCTGTGTCCCTCTAGAGCTCAGGGAAGCCGAGAGGCGTCCTTCCCTGCTAAAAACCTGCACATGCGGCTTGTGCTGCACGGGCACTAAGAAAGAAGAAAGACCAGCAGCATCAGTAGCAATGCTAATTAGCTACGGCTATTAGTCCTGACACGTTCTTGGTGGGGAAGGATCTATTTCTGCATAACAAGTTTTTTCCTTTTCTTAACATATAAAAATATCAGTGTGTAATTAAAAATAGCGTACAGAATCTTTAAAATCTCCTAGGGAGAGGGACAAAGTCACTTGGAGGATGGGTATTTTGAGGAGGGTTTCAGAGAAGCAGCAGACATGTTACACATTGTCAATTCTTTGCAGCTGTGCTGTAATGAATCAGTTACCTTATTTAACTGTTGGAAAGGCTTCATTTCGGTGCTGCTGGGTGCGGTGCTGGGCATGCTGCCAGTTCTTGAATTTGCTCGTTAGGCTTCACTTCGGTTCCTTGTACTCTTACCTCTAACTCTTAGCACAAGTGTTTCTAGAGTTCAGATTTTACTTCTAAATTTCAAATGTCTTGCTTATTCATAGAAACATTTACATAAGAGGATGCAAATCGGAACTTTTCTCTCTACACACACACAAGTATCTCTACTCGCATGTTAAGGCACCTGCACATTTAAAACGTCCTTGGTTTAACCAGCCCTGAAAAGCATTTTCAGTTGCAGAAGGCAGCTTTGCAGCCCCAGTTCCCATGCACCAACATACAGGTCCATGCTACTCCAGGAGGTACTGGAGAAACGTGGCACACGCATACATTTCTTTCATTGGGTTTGCTACTTTTCCTTCACAAGACCAGAGCGTTATACAGCAGTTTGACTCTAATTTCCTCCCCAGTTTATCTTTGTATTGTGCTGGTTTCCTTTGCATGTTAATTGCCCTCTCTCCTCCCATAGCCGATCAGATCAAGCCACTGAATCAACTTTTCTTTCTCTTTTTCTACCCACTGCTCGCATGCACACATGGCAAGGAGCAGACTGACACCATTTGACATCTCTTTGCTTCCTCATTTCAATATTAACTGTTTACCAGAAGAGAAACTGGTTTGGGGGTAGGGTGCTGAGTGCATGCATGTCTCTGTGTGTGAGCAAGAGCTTTTTTTTTTTTTTTTTTCCCCTCGGTACCTCCGCAGCTATAGGTCATTACACAGAGCTACCTGAAACTGCCTAGTGCTAGTTTTCACCAGCCTGAGCTGAGAAGACATTTCTGTGGATGTGCTCCCCATCCTGCCTGGGCTGGGGTACAGCAACAACTGCAGGGCTCGGTGCTGCTGCTGCTGCTCTTGTCTGAGAACCGACGTGCTGAGGGATCCCTTCGCCCTCCCCAGAGTGAGCGCAATGACACAGCTGCAGTTTAAAGATGCGTTTTGGGTAAGTGAGCTTTCCCCCCAAGTTTCCTCTATCGAATAAGTCTGTATTTAAATATCTTCTAAAATACAACCTGGCTCTAAATACACTTTGGAGCTAACTTAATCCTGCTCTGTCTTTTAAATTCATCCAAATTTGTCTCCAGGCAAAAACGTACTGCTCAAGTGTTTGATGGTAGGCAGAAGGAGACACTGTAAAGAATTACATCCAAAAACCAGCAACTTTTCCAGTTTCTGTGCTAGGTCCAGCATCTGCTTTTGAAGGGGACGTGGCTTTCTCTGTCTCACAGTCCTTAGAGCGCTCGCTTGCAGCAAGTCTCAGGCTTAGGAGTGGCTCCTCTTAGCAAGTGAACTGTTACTAATTACAGTCTGAATTCTCTAATGTTTGCTTGTAAAATGCAACAGCATCAGCAAAGCCAGCCAACCGTGTGCCAAATGCTGTTGCTCGCCCACCTATGGAGTCTGTGCCCACTTTTATGTGCAAAAGGGCATGCATGAGAGTGTGTAGGCGCCCAGCTCCCCTACAGCAGCACAGGTGGAAAAACTAGTAGTGGTGCTCGAGAACTCACAACTGGCTTAAGAAGTGTGAATACTAAAGCATTTGGCTTCCAGTTGAATAACCTTTGGGCACCTTGTTTTCAAGCTCTTCTTCTGCAGTTACAAGGTAAAAAGACCATAGCGGTTTATCTCTTGGGTAATCTGAGGTTCCCCTGCAACTGCTTCTCATGTGAAGGTTTTAAGGGGAAGAAAAAACCAACAGTGCAAAGTTGAGTAAACCAGGGTGTTAAATGGTTGCCTCCTGTCTAGGCAAACATTTCTCCAGCATCTAGAACTGACTTAAATAAGACATGAAGACGTACAAACTCTTCCCACCATGTTCCTACCAAGCTAATCAGAGCAGACTCTTCTCAGGATATTTTCTTTCCATGCTTTCTTTCTATTCTTTGAATTTCTATCCTTTGATAGAAAGAAAGGAGATTACCACTTCCTTCAGGGTAATCTCTCCCAGTATAAAACAGACAGACAGACCCAGGAAGAGGTTTCAGAGCAGCATTTTTCTCTAGGCTCCTCCAGGAAGCCAGCCCTGCCCCCACTGTAGTACCAGGTTTAAAGAGTTTAAAAATAAATAGTAATGGGGAAATAAATATGGTGATTTTGATGTTAATCCTAACTGTGCCAGAGCAAACCTCCACAAGGTTCTCGCCTCTTCTTTTATACAAACTGCATGGTCAACACACAGAGTAAAACATAACTGCAGCCAAGTGCGACTGCGAGAACTTCAGCTTTTGCATTTCTCAACTTCCCTCACCAGTGTGCAATCCAAATTTTAGAACTGCTACATTTTGTCAATTTACTTTCCAGGATCTTGGTCTTGAGCTAGAATACATGAGGCATGCTTCGCGGAGCAGGGGTAGGGTGATTAGCGCCTCTTGACAATCTGGCCAGGCCAGTTCTTCATGGCTCCTCTTCCCCAAGCTTCTCTCCTGTGCTTACTCATGCTAGCATGAATATAATCCTAGCTTGCCTTTGAAGCTACCACCGGCTTTAAAGGAAAGCATCTTTGTTTTTAATATTGCTTGGCTCGGAACATGACATTACTAAGCTTGATGAACAGGGCAGATTTATATCCAGTTGTGCTATGGTAGTTTTAGGTATGCAATAAGAAGTTTTCTAAAATGAAACCTTTCAGGATATTGCACAACATGGCAGAAGAGTACAGCTTGCCCCCAAAATCACAAGATCAGCAATTATTTTTGCATTCATAAGGTTCTGTTATGCCCATTAGTGAGCCAGAAATATATTTGCCCAGTTTACTTCCGTGAGCAATGATCTGCTTTATTAATTTATACCATGAATGGAGCCTGTCTCCATGACTGAAAAAACAAGAAGTGCATTTACGTCACAGCAGATCGCTCCTTACGGGCTCCTGATCTCTGAGCCCTGCCTAAGGACACCACTGCACCCTCTCCCAAGAATTCATCCTGGTGATGGATACCCAAGCATCAACTCCCTGCCCTTACCATCAACTTTTGGACAGGCAGAAGTTTCTTTAGTGAATATCACAACATAAAATATGCACATAAATCCAAAAAGCAGCAGATCCTCCTTGACTAGCATGGAGCTAGACTAGCCTGGGAAGGAACTAGATCATACATGCTAGTTCCTTCCCAGAAGGAGCTCCATTCATTTTTCTCTGAAGTCCCTCAAACTTAATCATGCGTGCTGCCTTTCCAGAGAATGCAAACTGTTCCTCATAGCTCATAAGAGTTTTAATATCTCTTTCCACTATTAAATGTAACAATGACAGGACTATTCTAAAACTTTCACACTTCTGCTATTTTTTTAATTGTCAGTGTTTCATGGCCTGGGCTGAAACCACTATATTTTTAATTACTCCTTTTGGTTTTATTTCTTGCACACACACTGTAATGATTTAAGTGAAATTCACTTAAAGCATCCACTAAGATACACTTCTTAGTGAACGTTTCCTATCCTCAGTTAATATTTTTGGAAAATATTAATGAGATGAAAATGTGAATCGATTTTGATAGTGTAACACATTAATAGTCTGCTGGAGTACTGCACAAATGCAAAACATTACCTGTCTCTAACATTGCATGAGATGGGTAGGTAAATGCCCAGGTCAGTGGGGAGCCCGTTCATGGTACCACCTGAGTTTCATGTTAACAGGCTTAAGACAACAGGAAGAAATAGGAACAACATTCCATTTTTTGTTATAACAAGTATTAACCCAGAAAATCTTTCCTTTTCTATCACAAATACTTTATCTTTCTTGATTTCCCTCTCTTCTAGATAGGCACTCGCTGGCATCATTTACTGGCTTTGTCTTAGCCACCTGAGAAGGTGGAATGAGGAAGATATTCAAAGGAGGCATTTAATCTTTGGCAGGCCCCAAAGTGCCCAGAGCTGAGAGAGAGCAAAGCTATTCCCTTTGGCAGCTTGGACTCAAAATCAAGTGGCCAAGTCAGTTCTGAAAAAGTGTCATGGAGCGTTAGTGTGCTTGGGAACTTCAACAGAGCTGTAAAGTGTGAAGTGCTCCTTATTTCTTAGGTGTGAAATGAGCTGAGGGCTTGTGGATTCTCCTAGCTCAGATTTAAAAGCATGCATGAGCTGGAGATATGAGCCAGCAAATATGACACAGGCCTTGAACTTGAGATAACAAGAATTAGCTGCCAGTCCTGCTGCAGACTTCTCTTTGCTATATTCCTTATCTACAAAATACCCAAGGTCATGCTCAGACACCGCAGTCCTGAGAGCCGTGTAGGTGTTTAAGATGAGCCTGATACAGACAAAGATGCTTTTAAAATCTTTCTTTTTTTGACTTAAGACTATATACTACATCACGTTTAATGCAAAACCTACCTTGTAGTTGAACCTCTCACCTGTTCTGGTAGCTTTTTGCATAATGATGCATGTTATACACCCAAAAAGATGTAACTAATTTTATAAATAATGTCACTTATTATGAGGGCAGAACCGAGCGCCGGCAGGGAGGGAAGGAGCCACCGAACCTTCTGTGCTGGCATCTCAGCTTTGCAAGGGGCTCACCCTCTGACTTTCACTTGGACTGCACTGTACTGGTTGCAGCTGTCTTTTCTACATGAGGCAAATTAAATGAACAATCTCACCACCCACTGGAGCACAGACCAGACCCTCTGTCAGTATGTATCACATCTCTCCGGGCCACAGAAAGTGTGACTAGAGACGGGTGCATGGGCACCATCACCATGTCCACAGTGGCCCTGCTTACATCCAGGGCCTGTCCTCACTAGTGGATGTGTGTGGAATGGGGGACAAAAGGGGAAACAACTTGGAAAAGTCCAACTAATTGCCCAGCCTAAGTCTGTGCTTGCTGTGTAGTCAACTTCATCTCCATGGGAGATGCTGCTCCATTCCTCTGTTGCATGTTATTTCCTCCTGTGTTCCCCTGTAACAGAAAATATCCGACCTGGGCAGGATGCTTTGCTCACTGGGGCAATGAGGAGCACTCTGCAAAGGGAGTTGCCATCCCAGAACAGTCCCTGAAGCCTCAAGAAATCACAAGACAAATACTTGATCAGTTCTTGTGCCTGCGGAAACACTGGTGTTTCAGGAAACACGTCTGAGCAGAGCACAACAATTAAGATGAAGCTCAAATGAATTAATACTCCCAGCTCATACATTGATAACGAGGCAAACACACTCACAGCTTCTTCCATCACCACATCCCTAATATGCTACCCTAGGAGGGTGTGTGAGGAAAGCAGTTACAGCATATTCAGGCGGTTCATTTCCTTGGTGATGAGCTGAAACGGAGGGACTGCAGTTTTATGTTTGCAGCTTCTGGTTGTATGCTTAGTCAGTTACGGCCTGAATGTGGTGTATCAGGCTGAGCATCTTCCCTGGCAGGAGAAGGAGCACTTGGGGCAGAGGGAGCTGGCTCCAAGGCCTTGGAAGTCTTTCCAGACCAGGTAGATGAATGGGTTTGTGGAAAGCTCGTTTTAGGTGAAATGAATTTGGTCATTTCTGATTAAAAACAATTAGATTGTTAGGTTTTATTATTTTTTTTCTTATGACCATGCTGCAGCTGAATGCTTTATCTAGAGGATTTAATGGCTTGAAATGGGTGATCGATGCTGCCCCAGTGACAATTTTGTTAATATTTTTACAAAGGTGCGTCTACTTTGTTTTAATCCCTCCTGCTCTGCAGCAGTTGTTTAATTTTACTTGGACTCAGACAACTGGAGAATTTCTATTTAGGCCAGCTCTAACTGTGCCAGGGGTATGCATTTTTGATACGGAAGAGGTGACTCAGAGATTCCCTTTTCACTCGCACACACAGGCAGCTAATGAGCAGCACACCGAGCCGAGAGGGTGTTTGTCACACGTGGTGCGAACCAGATCCTGTGGATCTGCAGCAGCACCTCAAGCATAGACCAAAGTGGGTGCCCTCTGGTTTGCTAAAGTAACCCGCAGAGGTGAATTGCATTTCAATACCTCTCCCCCCTAGAACCAGGTGATTCATTACCAATCCCCTTCCTCCCTTGAGACTTGCACTGCCCGCAGTGCATCAAGCAGTCACACCACTTCTCTTCTCCAGAATTTAGTCTCTGACCAGGGACGCTGACCCTGTGCTGCTTAGCAGACAGAGTGGAAGATTCTGAATTTCAATCCAGTTCTGCTTATTCCATACTTGCTGGGAAGGCAAATTAGGCCGCTCACAAAAGAGATATTTTTTTGTTATCCTTCAGCTCCATTGAGCACAAAAAGACCTTTTTCTTTTCTTATTGTGCTTTCATGCCGTACTGCAGCAGGATAGATTCTGGCTGGCAGATGGCGTCTAGCTTTTGTAACAAAACGTTTCTCAGCAGCCACAGCTCAGTAACCTATGAAGCTCCCTGTGTTGTTCAGTAAGAAGCTGGGGGTTGAGGCTGAGATGAGGTGAGAGCCGGGGAGCACAGCTCTGTACTGGGATCCCTCAGTGTGTCAAGGACAAGAATATAGGAAAAAACAAAAACAACAACAACAAAAAAAACACATTGAAAATATGCATCCAGATCCTAAAAGCTTTCCAGTTCACGGAAGAATTGCTCCTTTACTATGAATAGAGCTTACTGCTTCTTCAAAGTGGTGCAAAAGCACCACTCAACAGGACTGAAATTAAAAATGTGAACTAGGTGAGAACTGACCAGCAACGATCTGTTCTGGCTGGTTTAGAGCTTCTATCCTTCCATTCAGTGACAACAGCAAGTAAATAAGTAAATCCAAACCTTTTCTTTAAAGTACCGGATTCACACAGTATGATGCTATTTTGCTGCTGCTCTCAATTTTGTCCTAATCAATTCCTAAAAAGAAAGAAAGAAAGAAAAAAAAGGTGGAATCAAAGGGGGAAAAAAAAGGTAGATGAAAGCTATTGGGGGAAGAGACAAAACGGGAAACAAAGTATCCTGAAGTCTCATTCTCCCCTTACTCCCCACTCCTCCACAGCAGTGACAGAGGCTGCCGTAGCAGTTTGAGAGATAAATTCACCTTTCTCCTGCTCTCAGGTGCTTTTTCATGTTACTGAGCATCCCAGGGAGTCCTGGCAAAATGAGATCATGTTTTGAATGCTTTATCATGCTCAATGTAACAAAAAGGGGGGGGGGGGGAAAACAACTCATCCCTATGTGGACAGTGTGCTGGTGTAGGCAGCGGGGTGGCTCAGTCAGAGCCGCTTGATTCAGAACAAGTTTCTCCTTTACCTAAATGTGAATGACTCATTTCACTGTTGTTTGTTTGTTTTCATCTTCATCAAGACATGAAACATGGACTTTTACATTTAAATTTGCAGGGCAAGAAAACTATTTCCTACCCTGCTGTAGAAATATTAGCCATTTGTTTCGTACAGCAGAAGCCCATGAGAAAACAAAATGCTCCTGGGCAGATAACAGTGAGGCCTTTTGCAAGCACAACAAGATTTCCGTTCTTGCTGGTTAAAGGACAAGGCATTTTCGAGTGAACCGACACCCCGTGCCTGACAGCGGGGCTGAGGTGACAGCTTCAGCCACTCAAAGGCCTCAAAAGCTGCTGTAGCCATGCTGGTGTGATCCCTCAGCATGCACCCGCTTGTATAAATCTTGCCCATTTTCTATGCCCTAGGAGCCTGCTGAGGAGAAAGGAGATGCATCCAACTAAATACCCCATTGATCCATCAATTCCTACAAAAACATTATCAATCCCCTTTTTATTTTTTGCATAAAAATTAGAGAAATTAATGCAACTGTGAGCCAACTCAGAGAAATGCTTCCCAGAAGGAAACGCAGCACTGGTAGAGTTGTCCTGCCTGAACAAACATCTAGAATTTACTTAAATTTTACTTAAATAAAATCCTCTTTTATGAATTTCTAAAAGCCTAAAGTTGATTTTCACAGATCACAGAATCACAGAATTTCTAGGTTGGAAGAGACCTCAAGATCATCGAGTCCAACCTCTGACCTAACGCTAACAGTCCCCACTAAACCATATCCCTAAGCTCTATTTTCATCTCTCAGATTGCACAATTCCCTAGGACTTGGTGATACATCATACTAATGGATCGTAAGAACATGTTGCATCATATTGAGTAACAGGATATGTAGAAAATGATTATTTAAGCAGCAAAGATCTCTTGTAAAATGGAAATGACAATATATAGCTATTGGAATAGTCCTCACTAAGGAATGAACTCTTACAGCAGAACTCTGGGAAGATTTCCTGAAGCTTAACTCCCCTTTATGCCAGGAAAGATGACCAACAAAATGCCCTTTTTTTTTTATTTTTATTTTTATTTTTATTTTTATTTTTTTTATAAGGGCCACTGGAAGTGTGGGTGCAGCAGCACGTCATGCTCAGTGCCATTTCAGGACTAGCAGGAAACAAATATAAGTTTTCTAAGAGAGGGAGGAGAAAACCACATAGCTCTTTTTAATTAAGTGATGTACCAACTAGGCAGGTCTGGCTCCAGGGGCTGTGGATGACCTCCTGAACAACTGTCGCTGTGCCTGAGCAAGTCAGGATTGTTTCACGTCGCCCTCTCCTTCCCCCCAGTGCTTGCAGGAGGAGAGGAGCTCTCTTTGCAAAAGAGACCTGGAAGCAGAAGAGCTAAAGAGGAATAGAAACAAAAATAAACTCTGAACATTATTCTGCATAAAACAGAAGTATCTTCTGCTTTAATATTCCATTTCTCCTTATTTTACTTCCAGTTTCTCTTGTGTACCTACTATTATACATTAAGAGACTGAAATAACATCTGATCTCAAATTCAATGTGCTTATTTATCTGGCTCCAGAAGGCACCACGGCTAAACGGTGCTGTGGTTCAGCCCCCAGTTAGGAAAAGAAGGTGCAAATGCTCACAGCAGATCTTTGTGTTGACTCCTGGGAAGAAGCCACCTTACTTTGTGGATTTAGCCTATGTCCAAAGTCATCACATCACAAAAAAAAAAAAAAAAAAAAAAAAAAGTAAAAGGAATGCCACCACCTCAAGCCTGTGTCAAATAGCCACATCAAGCTCTGATTTAAAGCTAAGGAAGGATGTGTCCCATTGCTCACTACCCAAGGAAAACCAGAACAAAACCAAACCCATAAAATGTTGCAATCTTTACAAAATTCAGCTACAGTTTTTCTTCCTTAAGAAACTTTGTGTACTCTCAGAGTATTACTTAATTATGGAATTAAGGAGGAAAGTTGAAACGGAGGCAATAACCACAAGCAGAGCCCTTCTATTAGACTAGAATTGGAACAAGCCTGTTGGAACAAGCCTGTTCCCTGTGTGCCATTAATTTGCCACCCAACAAACCACCTGCAAAAGTTAAGAGGGTTTTGTGCAGCAGTCACTTTGTGGGTATGCAAATAATGGGGTGACTATAACATGAGAAAAGCCAAACTACAAGCCATGACTACTAGACTGCCTTACTTCCAAGCCATGGGCAGTCCGGGAGGCGGGACAGCAGGGCAGGGGCTCAGAAAGCGGAGGAGCGAATCCCTCTTGTCAGCAGAACCCTGAAACAGCCATTTCCTGCTCCCTGAAACCCACCCGTGGAGTCACAGAGCAAAACACCACTGGGAAATGACGAGTTTGCTCAATGCCACCAGTTGTGCAATACTGCCATGCAGTTTGTGCAATATCACAGAAGCATAGGATACCCCGAGTTGGAAGGGACCCATAAGGATCATGGAGTCCAACTCCTGGCACCACACAGGTCTGCCCAAAAGTGTACACCATGTGCCTAAGGGCACAGTCCAATCGCTTCTTAAATTCAGACAGGCTTGGTGCAGTGACTACGTCCCTGGGGAGCCTGTTCCAGTGTGTGACCACCCTCTTGGTGAAGAACCTCTTCCTGATGTCCAGCCTAAACTTCCCCTGACTCAGCTTAACAGTGTTCCTGCGGGTCCTGTCACTGGTGATTATGGAGACTTGATCGGCTCCTTCCCCTCCACTCCCCCTCGCGAAGAAGTTGCAGACCGTGATGAGGTCCCCCCCTCAGCCTCCTTTTCTGCAGGCTGAACAGGCCCAATTTCAGCTTATTTCTGAACGCCGTAGCTTCTGCAGAATCGCAGTGTAATGAGGATCTCTGCTTTCATTTTAAGCTCTCCAGCCTACCTCGCTGAACGGAGAATGGGAGCTGGCGCTCTAGCAACTCAGTAATTAAAATGCTACAAGTGCAATAGTTTTTCTCCCCCTCTGCTTTTCAAAGTGCCCATTCAAGATATGCATCTATCTTGATATGCATCTATTTCATCTAAATAAAATTTGCTCCCCAGGAAAAGTAATCTGCATTGCAGATTCAAGTAACAAAGACAGTAGTATGACTGCAAACTAAGCTTTATGTTAAAAACTCCCGAGTCAGATCCTGAAAAGGTTACAGAGAAGACCCAAGGTAGCCCTCTACACCTGTAGTGAATGTTTATGTTCCTGCAGTGCAAAAAGTGAGTTTACAAGCAGGGAAAGAAAAGTTATATATCCAGCTCCGGCCACCTACTCTGCATTGTTTTTTTCCTCCTTGTATTATATACTTAAAAAACAAACTTTTTTTTTTTTCTTTTTCCCTAATGTTTGTATAAATTCTGTAGTCACATCACACCAGTCTCCAAAGGCACGAACAGCCAGTTCCTTTCAGCCCATTCCAACCACTTGCAGACAAGAGGAAAAATGAGCTCTTACACAATAATGCATTAGACAGTACAGATGTACACTTTAAACACACTAAAAGGTTTGTTATCACATGAAAGTTTATAAAAAAGGACTCGTATCACACCTAGCATTGGTCAGAGGAACCTGCTTTGCTTACAGGCGTCTCCTGTAACATCACTCTTCTGGAGGCTGACCACTGTCCCCATTTATGTGCTCACCAGCACAGCTTTTTTTTTTTTTTTTTTAACCAGCATGGCTAGTTTTTCAGTGGCTAACACAGGACAAGGCAGCAGAGGGTCAGGCTGCAAACCTGGGGTTTTGGTATGATAAAATGCTCTTTCCTGTTTCACCAGTGCGGAGCAGATCTAAGACAGCATCTCATGTAACTGGAAGCAATACCTAACAGCTTCTTATTGCACCAGGGCAACCCGGAGCCAGGCATCCTTCCTCGGTATCACCCCATGCAGCTGGGTAGAGCTGGGACTTGAACATCAGATTGTGATCAGAATAGTGGTACTCATGGCTATCCCATTGTATTTCACGGTTAGGGTAGCCTATGTGGCACAGGAGGAAACATTCTAAACTACAGACATGTAGCATATTATCATGTGAATCTATCTGTAGAAACACTAGGAAATTGTCAAGGATCCCAGAAAAAAAAAAGGAAACCAAACCAAACAATAATAACAAAAAAAAAAAAAAAACACAAAACAAGTGATTCACTTGCAGTGAATTAACCTGACATGATAGGAAACATGCAGCCAAATGTACTTTGAGACCATAAAGTTTGTTTTTGGCTGTTGACTACCAAATCTGCCTGCTGCTCTCCTACAGCAAATATTAAGCCCGTAGAGCACTCAAAAAGGAGACCAGGAGATCCAGAGATCAAGATCACTGTTTGAAAGCAGTGCCAGTGTACAGTGTTATAATTTGTTGATATAACTCAGTAAGAGCAACTTAGGTTCAACCCAGGACTGAGGTATCGTGTACTGTACAGCTGTGGACAACAAGGATTTATTTCTGATGGTTGGAGAAGACACTGGCAGAATGATGCTTGTTCAAAACTCACCTGCTCTCTCTGAACTTCCTCCTCACAGCCAGGAGTTACTTCATTTCTGAACCAACAAAAATGAATTTTAAGTTTTTGTTTTACAAAAATTGTCATGAGCTTACCTTAAGTAGGCAGCGTAAGTTATGATGCAAAAAAGGTTGGAAAAAAGATACTCATAGCAAATTCAGTTTCCTTTTTTTTTTTTTTTTTTTTTTCCCTCTCCATTTTGAAAATCTGTATGAATGCCTTATTTAGAAGATTTAGCAACATCTGTCATTTTCAGTTCAAACTTTATAATACTTGATAAAAGTCTTGGGTAAATACCATTAAGAACAAAGACAACAAAGACAAGGGATGCACTAGAATAGCTAACTATTAAGGTATTAAGTTTTTTTTTTTTTTTTTTTTTTTTTTTTTTTTTTTTTTTAATATTTGCAGATAATACATTTCAATTCCCAAATGAAAGACAGGCAAAAAGGATGTCTGATGGCCATGCTGAAGGTGCCACATTCGTACTGTCACTGCTTGCACTAGGCCCACCTTAGATGAGCAAACCAGGTAACATGCAGGTTTTGGTGCAACCTTTAACACTACGGTAGCTCAGAAGCATCGTGCCACATACCAAGCAATGCACCAGGAGTCTGCTAAGTCATTATTTCCTTTCCAGCCCCTCTTCCCAGCCAGGACAGGATAGCCATTTGCTGTGTTGTGTCCTGGGGGTTACTTTCCCTGTGTACCAGCTAGGACACAGTTCCTTGCAAAACCAAGCAAGCGGATGTTGCTGGAGGAGCTGGAGGAGAGGCCTTTCTTGTTGTCAGCTGGCACTGCAGCTACCCTGAGCAATGCAGCACATTCAGGTGGAGCTGCAGCATCCATTCACCACACAGGATGTAGAGCTCCAGCTGCAAAGCACTTCCCTGGGGAGATGCTGAGCTGCAGACAAGCCAGCTTATCCTGCAAGAGCAGGCAGAGATATCCATTGTGGCACGTAAATTACCTCTTAATGAAGTTCTGGGTGGGTAAGCCAGGTCACTAACAAAATGCTCCAACAAAAACAGCCCCAGGAGAGGAGCCCACAGCTCCTACAGCAAAACTGTAATGGCTTGAGAAATTCACATCACTCTCTGAATAATAGCAGGTGGACAAAAAAGGTTGTAGAATGGAGGTAGTGCTTTACACTCAAGCCCGGATGGTTTTGCTTCAGCTCAATCCTTTCTAACAGCTATTCACCAAACCCACATTTTAGTTACCAGTACAGCATTTTAGTCCTTCCTACTTGATATTATTGCAGTAGCACCCTTGTGATATCAAAACAGATTCATGCTCTTCAGAAAGCCTTGCAGCCTCATCTCTGGAGGGAAGGGCATTGCTCATTCCACTGGCAGGAAGCAACTCTCAGAAACAGGAGCAGGAGATGAAATGCCCCCTCTCCGTTAGCTGTGCTTCTCCTGATGAGAAGAAAAACCCTGGGCTCCAGGGCAGAGACAAGGTGCATGGGAATTATTAATGGAAAAATCTTGAACAATACAAATCTGCCTGCTACACAGGTATCCCTTTGTCAAACACCTTCTTACCAGGGATTACAAATCTGTTGGACAACCCGGATTAACTAATCCTTTTTATTAAAGTAACAATGCATAAATTCCCTTTCGTAGTCACACATGCTTTGACTAAGTGGGATCACTTTCTTGGCAATGAAACAAATTACTGCTGGTGATTTGAATCACTCTCTTGAAAGCATCTGTCTCTTTAGATTTGTTACAAGCAAATGATGTTTTACACATTTAATGAATATACTTGTTATCTAATTAGAACTTTTTTTCTAGTTTCTGAACAACAACAAAAAAATAGTCCTTTGACTTTTCATTAGTTCTTATGATCACCACAAAGTCCCAGCTGAGAGGTGCCCAAGCACCAACTGAGTGGGGCAACTTTAACAGCCTCTACAAGAATCAGTTGATGCAAATGCTAATTACAATGCAGAATGGTAAATGGGAAGTAGAACAAAGGCAAGACAGCTTATCAAGGCGAAATAGTTGTTTAACATGATATAATCTCGCTGTCTTGACAAAGAAAATGTGAGGTCAGTTGTACTGTTACACAGGAAATCCTAAAGAAACCAGAGAAGAAAAACAAAACAGGACTTTGCACAGACACAGCAGGAGAACAAGAAGCACAAAGTAGGTGAAGGGCCTGTTCTGGAGGAAGGGTTCTTGAGAGCTAAGGAGTGAGTTTATTCAATATATTCTCTGAAGATACTGGCATAAAACAATAAGGATGGGCTGGGAGCAGCTGTTGTTGAAACAAGTGTGTAGAGTTTATTGTACTGGAGGTGTCTGATAACCTGCAAGCCCAGGGTAACAGAAAGCAGCTACAATTATTGTTTTAATGCAAAATGTGCAAAATCAGAGTCAGAGACCAGTAAGAAGAAGGTCCAATGTACTCTGGGACCTCACTAATTGCAGTGGCAGGAAGAGGAGGAAATGGCAGGAGAGGAGGAAATTTCAGGTATATCAATAGATCATAGGTAGATCTGTTAGGTGCCACTGGGATTATTTGATAGTGCAGGAAGGCAGATATGACCCTCTGATGCATCAGAAGTGTTTCTTAGGAAGAAGACATCCATGCCATAGTATGAAGCACCAGCTAGCATCACAGGAGCGGCAGAGTAGGATCCTTGCTCAACAGGGATTTATTCAGCCTTGGGCAGGTACTACAGAAACACAGAGGAAACAATGGAATGAGAAACCAGTGCCATAGGAAGCAGCAAAGGGGGTTTGTCTGGATTCAATAAAAGACTGGGAGATGCTGTAGGTGTACAACATATTAAGGAAGAAAAAGAACCAGTGAAATGAAAGGGAAATGTTTGTGTGAGAGGACTTACATGTAGGTCTAAATGCCTGTGTTGTGGTTGGAAATTACAAACCAACATTGTAGGGTGAGAGCATGTAGCAGCCTAACCTTGTCCAAAAGTGGTCTGCCATCTGTCTGTGCTTTCTTTCCCTCCTTGCTGAGCCCGTGACATGCCAGGGGCACGTGCTGTTAGGTGGAAGCCCCATCGGCTCCCTGAGCCAGCTGCCCGGGGGCCGAGGCAGTCCTGCTTTAGGGTAATGTCAGCTGCTGTGTTGCTGAGATACAGCTTCCATGTTCTTCAGGAACACATTGGGAGGACAATAAGGCAAATTTTGAGATGGTTTCCCCCAAGTGAAGAAAGATTAAATGAGATTCAGCTGGACACCAGAAGTCCTTTTGAGACCTGCGCTTAGCCAGAGCCAAATGCCCCTGTAAGGGGCAGCCACAGGGACAAATGTTAAATGAATGTCCCCGGCAAGGCCAGATGCATCCCTTGGAGGAGATGCCAGCTCATTCTTCTGTGGCTGCAGCAGCTCCATTTTGAACACATTCAAACCTTACTCCTGCTAGGAGGCAATGGCCAGGAAGCAGAGCAGTGAGTAAGGCACCAGCTATTTTGTGCCTTATGAATGGTTCCCAGAGGTACAGCCTGTGCTGTCCTTTCATCACCGCATTTGCGTCAGTCTAAAAGAGGTGGGGGTAAGACACTGAGAATTTTAGCATTTATTGTACAGAGAGATATGTTGAACAGGAGCAGCAAAGTAACATTAAAGTGTGCTTATCACTCTCCATTGGTGCTTGTAGCAGTATGCCCAGCTACTGGGGTGATACAAACCCATGTGATATTTCCAATTACCTCTGAGCAGCATTTCTGGGACAGGGAAGCTGTGTACACAGCCACGGGATTTGGCTAATTGGATCTGAAAATATGCAATCAACATTTTCGGGCTGTGAGTTTGCTGTGGAGGGTCTCACTGGAATGTTTCTGACAGGCAGAGCGAGCAATTAATGAGGGGTTTTAGAGGAGCAATGCCCTCTGCCCTTGGGATTCCTCAAAAAAGAGAAAGAAATAACGGAGTAGGGAAGTAACAGTCTACTGCCTGGGTATTATTAAGAATCTTCCTCATTTCCTCCACGAATGGCAAAAACTCACTTCTAATTTATTTCACAATAGGATCCCTCCTCAGGATCCGCATTCTAACTTGCCCTTAGAAACATTAGGAGAACGGATGTTTTGTTTTTAAAATCCTGTTGCCTTAGGGCTGATTACACGCATCAGATGAGCATATGTAATCCTATCAGCTTCCTGTGGTTGCGACAGTGCTAAGAGGGAATCCATTTGCACTCTCTCCATCGCCTTTTATCTACGTTATTATTTTGCCTGGCTCTATAGAGCAGACACTTTGATGGTAGAGGCATTTGACTATGTCTCATGTGAACCATTATCCCACTGCCTTTCCTTTCTCCCCGCTGCACATGACAAGAGGGTCTATTAGGGAAGAAGAAAATACTGTCATCAAGAAACTGTAGCACTGGGAATATTGCTATGACCTGTAGGATTTCCAAAGATTGTCTGCAGAACTTTTCCTAAATCTTAATGATGCAAAAACCACTCTCAGCTCTACAAAGCTGCACAGAAGCCCTGGGGCAGGGGTGAGTGGCACAGACACAACCGTGCCTGCCACCCGCCAGCACGTGGCCACCACCATGCGTTGCCAGAGCTCACCCTATTTCTCTCCACTGAAAGCACTGAGGAAGCAAACCAAAAGCTCAGGTGTCCAACTGCTGCTTGCCGGGTGATCCTTCTGGAGACCCAAACTCTAATATCTGTCTTCTTCACAGTTGTGGTGGAAAGCAATAAGCAAATACACTTATTAAATTATAGCTGCTTTGAAGACAGTGGATAAATGCATAAACCATATTCAGTTCGTATATAAACACCTACATATAAATTGCTCGAGGGAAGGACCACATCCATTCTCTTTATGGCTACAGAGTGCAGTTTTACCATAACACTGTAACATAATGCTCACCACTATGTCTTCAATAACATTATCACCATGTACTGATTAACCGAGGCTCTCAGTGTAAAAATGGCTTGTCCCAGTCCCACTGCAAGGCAGTGGGAGGACTAGAAGGAAAACAAATCCTCTCTGTGCCACATTCTGAGCATGTCACAGCTTTATTGCCTTCCTCTTCTGCGCTCCCAGCATTTCCTCAGCTCAGCAGCACCAGCTTCTTTGTGACTCTGATTTACCTTTGAGGCAGTGCAAATCTGAAAGTTAGTAAAATTATTAAAGAAGTGCAAAGCTAATAGCCTAGGCACTAATTATTTTTCTTCTCACTACTCAGATTACTCATGCATTTTTGTCTGAGGTGCATGGAGGTATGCTCTGATAGATGGATAGCATGCACAGGGATAAGCCTGGCACAGGGGCTCACAAGCTGGGGAGGGAACTGCAGTCCTAGACCACAGCAGAGAAACACAGCCCCAAGCAGCACAGAGCTCTGTGACAAGCAGGAGATGGGAGCCCTGGCTTTGGGGCAGCAGACTCCACCCAGCTCCATGACCTGGTCCTCCAGGGGTGTCTGCCTGGAAATCTCACATCACCTTGGCTGGCTCCTTGTGGGATCATGGAGCAAGACAAGCTGCAGTGCTCTGCTGCAAAAATACCCAAAGGCACATGCAAATCCCACGTGTTGCACAGGGGATTAGGCAGTGAATGAGAAAGCAAGGGAAGCTGCCATCCTTGGACAGTCTCAGAAATACACATGTTCAGTTTCCAGCAGGTTCAATGTCCAAATTATCAGGCTCTCTGCATGCTTATGTTCTACTTACAAACAAACCCCAAACTTGTGTCATGTTGAATTTACACCAACCAGACCAATTTCAGCAATGACAAGAGCTGTTACAGGTACAGCAATCCCCAAGGGAGGCATAGCAGCACAGGAGAACTCAGCGTTGTCTGACAGCAAATGGTGTCCCTGTGTTACACACCATCCCTCTGAAACAACCCACCACCAACCAGGTGGCCCAGCCACTACCTCGTGGATTGATGATATCCATCTGAGCACAAATTCCTTCACCTTTCCACTTGCACCTAGACAGCACATTGCTCTCCTGTGGCACTGAGCTGACTCCGACCTCTCATGTTAGAAGACAAATGGGAAGAGGAGCCACTCTACATCTCCGCTGTGCAAAAATCCCACACTCAATACTAACCATGACTTCCCCCAAAAGACAGCTTGCACTGCTTTTGGCACAGCAAAAAGCGCGACCCACTTAACTTTTCATCATTAAAAAAAACAAAGTCAATTTAAACAGAGATTTTACAGATTTTCCTCTTGGAAAAACCTTGCCCATAATTTCTGCATCCTTAGCCCTGTCCCAGATGCCATTTTTTGAGGCAAACCTAAAGGTCCATATGGATTTTCCAGGAAGCTGATTTGTTCAGATGACTGACAGTAGGTGTCTGGTAAGCCTGCAAGCAACGTGCACAAACGATCTCAGCTGCTTCTCTTTCTGTCTTCAGTGCAAGGAGTTCACCTTTCACACTGGCTATGAGGTGCTTGTGCAGCGACTGTTGGACGGGAGGAAGATGTGCAAAGACGTGGAGGATTTACTTAAGCAGAGGTAAGAAAATTGGAGTGGGAAAAAAAGAAACAAAAAAAGTGAATAGCTTTCATTTTGTCTCCTGTTTTGCATCTGGAAAGGCATAGTAAGCAGTTTCCAAATTCAATAATGATCCTAGTTTACACGGAAAAACCTGTTTGAGTTGAATCCTAAAGTGGTCACAACAGCTGAGTCAGGGACCACGCAGTCACCTGAACCAACGGTGACCCATTTCTGGTCCCTGTGCTCCTCAGGGCTGTTTACACAGATCTAAGTATAAAGTAATTTCAGGCAAAGAAACAAAACAAATGAGAATTTGGTGCTTGTTATATCTTATGAAGGAGGAGACAGAAGGTGAGTGATGGAAGTGAGCAATGAGAGTGATTATCAACATCCTAAAACTAGATGACTTAGCACAGCTTTTTGCCATGCCTTTTTTTCCTAGCCTTTTTACATGATTTGGAAAGGCAGACAATCAACGGAAGCCTGAAGGATACAAGGAGAGAAGAGAGGGGTGAAAAAATCAGAAATCCAGAGCTCCACTAAGGCTCAGGTGGTTACGGGTCCATAATCATATGGTAGCAGAGACATCCCAACAAGAAGCATTACTAAGTTTACCCTTTCAGTGGGGAAAAAATGACTTGCACTTTTTTTTTTTTTAAGAGAGTGCTGCAGCCACATGTAGCACTTCAGTTTCCTGTAACTAACAGGAATGGGCCACCCTTCAAATACAGACAAAGCTACATATGATGCTATCAGAGCCCCTTCCTAAGCTTTCAGAACTGCCCACATAATTCACACATCTCACCACACTTTGAGTAACAATGTCGTAGTTTATCTGCATCCCCTATGTGCCTCCAAGGTGCCCTCAACAACAGCTATGGACAGCTAACGCTTTTGTGGGTGTGAAAGTACATATTACACAGCTGCTCTGACTGCTTTGCTATTCATTTTTGTACTTCTGACTTAGAAAAAAGATCTGAAATTTTGGTTCTGTTTTAAAGTGGCTGAGTTTCAACAGTTGCAACATGCAGCATGAGGCACATACTCACGCATGACCTGTAAGAAAGCCCCCACGCTGTGAATTACATACCCAGCAGGTGATAGTAGAGCAGTTCATCACAGAACTGTCTCCTTATGAATATCACTCTGCCTTCATCGATCACAGCCTCCTTTTTCCTCTCACGCTGCCCCCATCTTGTTTTTGGGTTACTTTTCTAAAGGCTTCTTTTCAAGCACTGGGACTTTCACAGGGATGTGAGCTGCCAAACTGAAAGCTCATTATTTCAGACGATGAAGAGTCTCCCATCAAAATCCAAAGCTATCTGAATTGCTTTTCTCTTGATCACATGTGGAAGCATATTTTATTGCCACGTGTCACAGAGTCCTGAAGTCACATCACTCTGATGGTGGCTTAGCTCTGTTTAAAATAGCTCCTTTGTGACTCATAACTTACCGAGATGAGAGTTGTATTGCAGGCTTCGGGCAGACTGCACTGCAGCGTGCATCTGACGCTATACAGAGCCGTGCTTCTGCTCAAAGCCTATCGGAGGGTTTTCTGCGAGCTGCGGGACAAGGTTCTTTCTGTTTGTGGTGGAGGCAGAAAGGGCTTTCCACAAAGGAAGAAAAAAAAATAAAAAAAACATGTAGAGTCATTTTGAGCACCTGAAAGCTGCAAGAACAAGTGTTTCCATGAGGTTTTACACAACCCCAAAACTTCCCAGTGAGCATGCATATGCCCATATGTTTGTATGAGCACGTGTGCTAGGGGAAGAGGAAGAGGACAAGAGACAGGGCACTAAATACAGAAAGAAGGTGTTATTTGTAGCTTATTCTTGGAACTTTGTCCTCAAATCATTCACAGGAATGATGTAGGAGGAGGACAAAGCGTGGGATGAATCCCTGTTCCTAGAGGCTGCCTATGTCAGGGATTTGAAGCCAGAATTTCAACAAGGAGCCCTGCAGCAGGTGCCTCAAGTCCTGACAACAGCTGCTTTGGCTACCCTCACCCTTTATCAGCTTTCTAACCAGATCTTTTGCTCCCAAATACCCCTGCCTGATCCAGAGGAGGGCTGAAGAGTTTGGGGAGTGAGAAAGAGGTCATAGATTAGATTTACATTAGATTTAAAGCACAAAATATGTTCCAGCTGTTGGCTGCTGCAGGGAAACCTAGAAGCTGTGTGCAAGAGTGCCAGAAAATGGGAAAGGCAGCACACCAAGATGTGAGAAGATGGTGTCAGCCTCCTGCCAAACCCTGCTGACCCAGGCTAGTCCGGTCCCACACGTGAAGTTTCAGGAACACTTAACGCAAGAGTTTTGTGGGAGCTGGCCATTCTCTTTTCCTGTAATATACCCTGTACAAAGCCAGTTGCAAACCTGCAAGTGGGATTTCACCAGAGCCACCAGTCCAGCTGGCCACAGCACGAGGTGCTCACTGCCATCACACGCAGAGGGACAGGCGAATGGGGAGCCAGATACTGTCAGACAGAAGTGTGCCCAAACTGCTGCCCTGTGGCGGCACTGAAACTTGTGTTAGCACACCATAGTCTAGTCAAAGCCACGAGGATGAACAGTTGTTGTCCCTCATTTCTTCCACAAGTAGTTCACCCCAAATATTTTAGAGTTAATTTAGAGAAATTAAAGAAACTCTGTTTCTTGTGTTTTGTATCTCAGCTGCAAAGGTAGAGTTGCACAGGAAGAGTTTTGTTAACTTTATGCTGATTCCACTAGGAGACACTGAGAAATTTTTCTTTTAACAGAGCACAAGCAGAAGAGAGATATGGGAAAGAGCTGGTTCAAATTGCCCGAAAAGCAGGAGGACAAACAGAAATCAAGTAAGCAATTCTTCTATTTTTGGTACAAATGTAAGCATTTTGGAAGCAATGTCAGACACCTGCTTTGCTTATGAATGGGGTCATAAGCTGCTCACTTCAGCACTTCATGGTGCTGAAGAAAATGGGGAACACCAGGGTCCTTCAAAACAAGACTCAGAAAATCTCTTTGGGAATTGCCAGCAGTACACTGAGAAAATTCTTAATTTCAGCACTGCTAACAATGTTTAATATTTGCTTCCAAGAGCAAACTGAGCGATGGGGAACAAGGAAAAGGAAGATGTTGGTAAATGTTTCAGATGCTGGCTTGGCTAACCCTAACCATAACCTCATAGAGACTGACAGAACAAACCCAAAGCACAAAGACACCAAAAATTACCCTCTGCAGCAGGAAAAATGCTTAGCTTAGGAATACAATCTTTAAAACTCTTTCAAGGGATTTTACTTGAGACAAATCAATACAGCTACTGAGATACACTAGAACGACATGTTTTTCTCTGTCTCCAGTACTACTATTTTAGATCATGTATAGATTGTGTTGGGAGAGGACGATATATGTTGGCACAAAATTTAACTTAATAAACACTGCTGATAAACTGCTACTATTATTGATGGTAGCAGCAGTAATGAGACATTTGGTCATTACTGTAACAAGTAATAACACAGGAATAAAGTGGAAGAGGATGAATATTTGGGGTCATAGAAGACACAACTGAAAGAGACCTCAATCTAAACAAAACAGTTTTATCAATTGAGGGGCCCACTACCCTCACCCACCCCACAGCTCATTTCTTAATCACCCTCTCCTTTTTACATCTATTTATCACTTTCTTTTGCTATAAGCATGGTTTCCTGCTCATATTTCACTATAAAACTTGACCCCAAATCTTCGGACCATCATGACATGCAAGTGCCAGGCAGTCACCTGTAGCACTTGCCACTGACTTGGTAGCGCATCCAGGCTGATGGGGAACTGGTGCATTAATCCAAGTGCTGGTAGTGGAGAGAGCACCGGGGCTCACTCCAGAGCACATGCAAGCCTCTCTGTTTCCCTCGTTACTCCATCTCCAACTTACCCTTGAACAACACATTACAGTATCACAGAGGCATAAGGAGAGGTATAAAAAGGTACAAAGAGACACCTTACTGGTGTCTCAGTACAGAGACTTAATCAGATAAAAGGAAATTAAAATAACAGGTTAAGGATAGATGGCTTCTTTCCAAAGCAAATGATAATATTAGCAATTGGGGATTACCAAAAGGCTCCACCTAAATTTCCTTACTGGCAATTCAGAGCAGGCAGAGCAAACACGTTCAGAAACAGAGAGCTTTGGCTGCTCTTCTGTGACTTAGTGGATAACTCACAGGTCTGACTTTTCCTAAGGGATTCTAATGGCTTGATTTAGAGGCAGAGGCAAGCCCCAGGGCTGGGATATGGATCCTTGTTCTCCTGAAGTTAGAGGAAGTTTGGAACCAAGCCCAGCTCCAGTTTGATCCAGCAATTTTATAGCTTGGCATAGAAAGAAGGCTGAATATACCAACAAGGCATGTTACAGAGCTGATTTACTGTGTTTCCATAAACGCATGCCTGGCCTGGGTAGGGACTAGCACTGCAGTGATATATATTTTTTATTTTATCAGAGCGAATGTTTCATAGTACTTATTTCTGAAGCACTTTGCTTTCTCTCTTTCAGCATCCCTCTGGTTGTTTAAGGGGTTACACAGATAGGCAGTGAAAGACTTTTGTCCAGAGTACACACTTTAAAATCAGAGAAAAATGAAATCTATTGAGGACTGGAACTATTCATGGATGTGAAGTATTTGGTTTTAATGCCTTGATATTTTTGACCTGGTGTGCAGTTTGTTTGTTTAGATGGCATACATTGCTGACAGCAGCGCTGCTCCCAGGGTCAGTCCTCCAGAGAGACTGGAGGCAGGGAACTCACCTTCTACCCTTAGTAAGAGCTTGAGAGGTTTGTCCTACAAGTAGCCCCCTGTGTTGCACCAAGTGCTTCCTCTTTTTTAGGGTTCCCTATTATTCGATAGCACAGTGAATACTAGTAGTATCACAAATACCTGACAGGTAGTATTACAGATATCTGAAAGGGGCTATTCACATCTTTGAATGTATCTTTGGGTAGCAGTATTTCTCAAATGAAGTCTAACTAAGGTGTTGTGCAGGTATGGATACCTAAAACTTGCATTCAGCAATCACCAGGAAAAAAAAGCAGCTTCCTCAAACCCCTCCCCTTCCTTTTTTTTTTTTTTTTTCCTTCTCAGAATTTTACAGAACTCCCTATGCCATGCTATATATCACAGAGGAGCAAGAATTATTATTTTTAGATCACTCACTTATTTCCTTGATAATGCAAAATTATCCTCTGGTCTGAATTTCAGTCACCTTTTAAGTATCTCAGTTGCTAAAGGTTTCTGTCACTTCTCCAGGAAGTCATTTCACATTCCAGTAGTTCTCATTATCAGGAAGGTGCCTGCCTGCCTTTTAAAAGGTTGATAAAAAGAAAGAAGACAACTACTGATAAACTTTCAGTGCCAGAGAACTCCCAGAAAACCTTAAGGGAAACGACTGCAAAGACAATTAATTCTGCTTAGCACATTATAAACAACTGCTGAACCTAATGAATTGGCTCCAAAAACCTCCCATCCCTCCAGCAGGTCAAATTGATGCTCTGGAGCAGGTAGGGAAAGCAGCACGTGGCAGAAGCAGCACAAACCTGGGGTGAACATCTGCCCCTGTCTAGCGGTCCAGGCAAAACATCGGTGGCAAACCCATGCTTTCCTTCACCCCCAGCTTTTGTTTGGCCTGTAGCAAGTTGCTGAATTCATCTGAATGTGTAAATAGTTTCTGCTACCCATCTTTATTTACTGAAATGTACAGATGAAGAAAGGTGCTGCTGACTCAAAAGACGAGTAGTAGGGAATGCTCACAGAAATGCAACAGCAGCGCTGGGACCACTCTCTGTTGCTCTTAGTAAAAACGTAGGTGACAACAGACATTGGGTTTCCACCCGTATACTCTCCAGTGCTTGTTCTTCCACCATCACTACAAAAGTTTGGTATAGAGGAAGGCACAAAATGTGCTGCTGGTAGCCAGGCTGGGTGCCTCAATAGGATGAGGAGATATTGGGGACCTGTCAGCAAGCTCCTGATGGGGGAACTGACCCCTCCGGCCCCAGCCCCAGTAGTGCTCGGCAGAGACAACTACGGTCCAAAACTGTAGGGGGACACTTTACTACTGCTGATACTCAGTAGTGAAACATCTGAATCTGGGAAAAGGTCTGCCTGCACAGTCCTTGGCACTAGAACTATGAGGAAGGCACTTTGACCTGAGAGCTAGCAGGGCATGAGTTTTCAGCGCTGCTTACCAGAGATGCAGTTTGCTGCAGTTGGTTCCTCACTGGTCCTGTTCTAACTGCTATAGGAAATGGCTAAGTTTAGCCTACAGCTAGAGAAAATTTTCCTACAAAGCAAGACAGGGAGATGAGGAACAACTTTTTTTTTTTTTTTTTTTTTTTTTTTTTTTGAATTAAAAAAGCAAAGGCAGGACTTCTAAAAGCAGTTGATGCTGGTTACCATGGGCACGGCAAACAAACACTGCAGATCCCATCTCAAGAAGTAAAAGTTCCCTGAAAGTGCTGCCTAACAGCCAAAACAAGCATCCATTCAGCCTAGTTTAAGCAATTTTGGGCATTCTGTCTTCTTGCCCTTGCTTCAGGCACTGCAGCTGGTAGAAATTATTTCCGACAGGGAAGAGAGATATCCCCTTTTGGCACATGGCACAGACCTAACTCAGCAATTGCTGGAAGCCTTGGGAAGTTCACTCTCAAACACAGAAGGAGACATACACTTAAACACAAGTTCCATACTGCAAGAAGGGTCACGCATGCTCAGACCAAAATCTGTTCAGCCTAATATCCCGTCCCTGGCACCAGATCTGTGTGGAAGGGCAGAACAGACCAAGCATATGAGAAAGTTTCTCCTAAGCAATCTGACCTTAACAACTGGTGGTTCAGGGGCTGCCAAACCAGCAGCAGCTTTATATTGAATAGCCCCCAGCAGAGTTTTCTTGGGCCTTGATCATATTTGAAATCCTGAAATGTTTTAGCATCCACTGAATCTCCTAGCAAAGCAACGCACTTGCCTGTTACATGTAGAAGTGCCTTTTTTGTTGTTCATTTCTAACCTGCCTCACCACACTTGCCACGTTAGCTGAGACATCACAATAGAGGCAGGTTAGCATCCTTTTGGCAAGGTTTCTCAAGGCGTGCCTGTGGTGGTAAGCTGCAGTCCCCCTGCTTTTTGGTCTTACACACACACTGAGTACCATAACACCATCGAACACCTGGAAAAGGCTGGCTGCTTCTTTCAAGGCAATCACCCGGCTGTCCCAGCGCAGCTGTGAATGAGCACTGTATGTGGAAATATGGGAAGCTGGGGAGTCTTAGGGAAAGTGCTGGGAGGAGAACAGCTATCTGAAGGGAACGTCCCTCCCTTCAAATAGCAGTGCAGACGTAACTCTGGGGTGGGTCAGACCTAGGGAGGGACAGGGCAGAACCTGAGGAGTGGGAAAAGCGTGAGGATTGCAGCAGTCAAAGTAGGAGGATGGACACTGCCCAGAAACAGACCTCTGGAGCTCACCTATCAGAAGTCAGGGTTAATGGGTATTTTAAAATATAAAGTAGAAATGAAGACATTTAAGTTTAAAGCTCTGTTAACCCACTTTTTTTTTTTTTTTTTTTTTTTTTTTTTTTTTTAGTTTATGTATTGAAATTTCATAGTCTCTAATTATCCAAGAAATTATGAGAACGATGATTACAAAGCTATAGCTGTATATTCTTGGCAAAGCACAGGTTATGCTGATTTCCAACAGGGGAGAGGGAACTACATATTATGAAGTTTAAACTGCTGTATCTTTTTATAGCCTCCATATTCTGCATTGCACACATGGGAAAGGATGCACAGGGAGTGAGGATTTTCAGCTGAGTTACAAACTGAGAACAAATTTGCAAGTGTTTACTGGTAGCGCTCCCAGTAACAGATGATTCTCTTCAGAGCTCCTACCTTTCAGAGGAAACACCTTTCAGGCTGCAAGGTGACTAGGAATTTCCATGCAGTAGCTTTGGGTAACTCTTCAGCAGAATATGAAAAAAGTATACCACAGAGCCCAGTTTTCAGACACATCTTCTGCTTCAGCCGAAACAGAGCCTCTGGGATCTCAGCTCTTCTGTAAAGTAATCGATGTAAACACGCGGTAGCTGGTTAAATCTGCCTCGTCTGACAACTCCTGTTTTTGTCATTTGTCCTGCTTGTCTCTTCTTGTGTAGATGATTTCCTATGTTTTTCCTTCCTTCTTTTCGACTAACATCTCCTTCAGACCTTGAGAAAGGGCAGTTCTTTCAAACCTGTGCCTGCTCTGACCTTCTCCACAATGCCTGAAACAGAATATTTCAGCGAGCATGGGGTGAGGGCACCTGTAACGAAATGCCAAACTGCTGTTTCCTGTGTATAAATATAGTGTGTCTGCCACATAACATACACAATCCTCTGTATTATTCACACAAAGCAAATATTTTTAAACTGAGGCTAAAAACCTTTTGGAAGGTCACATTCTTCCATGGTTAAATATTTTCCACTCAAAAGTTCTGAACCTGCACAGAGTTTATACACTCACACTCTCATATCCTGAACTTTCAGGATGCTGTGAAAATAGATCCAGGCATGTGCTTGAAAGAAGTGTGCCTCTGCCCAGTTGTTAAACCCAATCTAGACATGCTCTCTAGTGATGAGGACAGGCATTTTTGAGCAGGAGATGGAGAAATTTAGTCTTATGTGAGAGGTACATGAATTGTTTCCATTGTTTTACCCATTGATTGGAATGCCATAGGTCATTCTGCAGTCACAAGGGGTCTGTTTGCTCTCTTGTCCCAGCAAAGCCTGGGGAGATTTGTGCGTGCTCCCAGCAACCAGCCCTGAGAATGATGGTATCACCCTGTTCCCATTCAGTCCGGGGCTGCTTCCGCTTCTGACACTTATCTGAAAATATGTAAGTAGCAACAGCAAAAGACGCATGCAGACTTACCACAGCATTGGAGGAACTCTCCCCATCTGTGGCTATTTTTGTGAAAGACACGGTCCATCCCACCTGACACCGAGCCCAGCCTGCTGCACGCTACAGCCTCCCCTAATGGCTGGCTACTCATGCTGGAGCCTTGCTGCAGCTAACTTGTAAACAGACAAAAACCTGGGCTCCAGCAGACAGAAAGGTGCTGCTCAGGCCTTTTCTCCACTGCAGGTGGTTTAAACATCACACCACAGCTGGTACCTGTACAGAAATCTTTCTAGTTGCACAGGGTGGTTTTGCCTTTCTGCTTGAGGACAAGAAGAAAACATCCTGGCAAGCGATGTTAGATGTGATTCTGGCGTGCAATACTCTGCTATGTGCCTGGCATCAGGCTGGGTAGTGAGGTGTTATCTCCCTGGTTAAAGAGCACAACTTCCCCCTCCACACCCACACTTCCCTCTCCTCGACCCTCCCCAAATCCATCCCTGCAGAGACCCCCCAGGTGCACAGTGACTGAGACTTTTGGACTTGTTTCTCCCCACTTTGTTACCGCCACTACACTTCACAGAAAAAGTGTTGGTAATACCACCTTAGGTCTATCCTACATGGCAGGAGCAAGGACAGATGTTAACCGTGGCCTCAGAGGGGGCAGGCAGTGAATGGGTTTCTGAGGCAGTGGGTGAACAGGACGGCTGGAAAGCGCTCTGCAGGCAGGCTGCATCTGGCAGAGACTTCTCCCAGCTTCAGAAAGAATGTTTAAAACCAAAACAAAACCCCAAAAACAGTAAGAGCAGAACAGTGTAGATTGGATTGATGTTAAAATGTAAACTGAGCAAAAAGGAAGACTGGGTTATTTTAGAGGAAGGTGGGGTTATTTTCCACTTCTATTTCACCAAGCAAAGATAAAAAAGAAAGAAAATTTAAAAAGAGCTGTGGTTTTCCGGTTAGAAGAGCTTATGTTTTACTTTCCTGTGTACAAGATGTAGAGGGACTCTATGAATTACTCAATTAAATCAGTCTCTAATTCAGTGAGGAAGCAAAGTACTGAAAAAAAATGCCCAAGCCAGCAAGCCTACGGTTACAAAAGAGCCATTCACCAGGGTATGTAGTGGCCTCAGCACTGCCACTGAGAGCTCTGCTGAGTGCATCTCTGGTGCCATAAAATTCAGCCTGTGGTGACTCTGAAGAAGGTACCAGAGCCCCATCTGCAGTGCATTTCCTAGCAATCCTGGTGTCACACCAGGCTGCCCAGCACAGTCTTCCCTCCAGCAACAGCGCAGCTCCCCAGCAAAAGCAAGGTCCAAGAGACCAAACAAGGGGAAGCAAACGCTGAGAGCAGCTGGGACAGGTTCAGTTTTAAATGTTGCCACCCATGCTGTTCCAAACCCTGTGCTAAGTTCCCCTCCTGGACTGACTATAAGAAGATTTTGCAGTGAGTGAAATGAATTTATGATCAGACGTGGTGGTTCCCCGCTACTTCTCACACTGCCAAGCGAGGCCCCTCTTCTCAAATACAGGATGCATTTCCTGCCTTGAAAACAGAGGCAAGTTCTGCTGAGAGAAAGAAATCAAACCGAGCTCTCTAACGATGCATTCCATAAATGCCTATCCTCTTAGAGGAGAGCCACAGGGACCTGCGGTCAGTACCCTAGGGAGATTGGGTTGCCAGGTAAATTTGGACAAGTCTGCTTTGGAAAGGATTTTGAAACCTACAGAGCTAAAAATGCTAAATAATGAGCTTTACTGCCACATGCTTGCATTCTCTACACCTCTCCTTGGCTGCCCAGTTCCTCTAAAAGCTGTTAGTCTCCTTCTACCAATCCACTTGGAAAAACAAACACTGAAAAGTGCATATTTTACAAGAGCAGTTCAGTTCTGCTGTGCTCGAGTCAGAGGATACTACAGTACCAATATCTCAGCCACTAGATGGCAAAAATCACCAGAGGTTGCTGCGGAATGGCTGTCAAAATAGCTCTATCTGTTCCCCATTTTTCCAGGTTCAGGTTTAATCCTGTCTGCACCTGAAATTCATTTTGACAAATGTAATCTTTAAATGTCCAAGGGGGAGCCTTAACAAACAAGCACAGCAAATTCGTGTCCAACCCTATTTCACTGAGACGCCCGCAAGGGGCTGCATGTAAAGATGCCCAAAGGTGTCTTGTCCTTAGCTGGGGTGGTTCAAGTTTTCCTGAACGGGCATGGAAACACCAGCTATAAGGAACTTAAAAAAAAGGGGGGTGGGGGGAGAGAGGGGGAACTGTAGTTTTCCTTGAATTATTTTCAGCCTCAGGTTTTCTAATTTGGCTAGAGAAAAAAAAACAAACAACAACAAAATAAATTACTACCGCAATGCCAAGCAGCACAATATACTGTGAGGATAAAGCACCGTGTAGAAGTGTTCCTAAGAGCAAGACATCCTCATTTCGGTTGCTTTGGAATCAAACTCTTACCAATCTTATTAGAGTCACACCCCACAGAAGGAAGAGGCAATAGGTACTGTATATACAATGGTCCCAACTGAATTCAAACCCTTACATACGTCTGCTACATGGGATGCTTCCAGGAAACTCTCCAAAGTGCTGACATTATATATTTCACTGGCATAATCTGAGCATCTAGCAGCAGAGAAAAAAACTTTTCTGTAGGATTGCTGCTGCTGCAGCCAGCACATCCCTGCAGCCCAGAAAGCATAGAGGAATACCTGAAGGATCTGTGGGTCAAGATTTGATTTACTTGTCCTCCCCCCCACATCAGCTAGCACAACAACATGGTTGCTACTCCAAGTGCCACAGGGATGAAAGATCTGATTCACTGATTTCAGAACGTTAATATAAAAATGGGGAAGGAAATGGCTTAAATCTATTTCTGTCTTCTTAGGGACTGTGGCCTTGCCCTAACCAGCAGCTAAGGAACTGCCTGTGCAGATCTTTTATGCCAGGAGCAAAAGGCCACTTAGCTTAGTTGCTATTTCTGAAATAGCAACTAAAGACCATGTGGGGGCAAATGGGTGTCCCCAGCTCATAGCCAGGTGCGTTATTATACCAGAAAACCAGCAAAACCACCTTACAGAAAGCCAGCAAAAATGAGAGAAGCTTCCTGTATGGCTTATCATGATCTACTCTGGTAGCTCTGATGTCTGGAAAACAAAATAAGCAGCAAAATGCTTTTGTCCTGGATATGTATTGATAATGATTTTTTTTTTTCAGTATCCATTACAGCAGCTTTTTCAGCCTTGCCATAATTCAAATCACCAATATTGATGAAAAAATCTCTGAAAAACAGATTAATATGTCACACAAAAACAGTGCGTGCAATTTGCAAGTGTCCTCTGTTTTTAAAATGTCAGTATTTACCTATTTCTAGCACGAAGTTGCTAGCATATTTCCCACATCCCATTGGACAGTCTGTAATAAAAAAAAAAAAAAAAAGGAAAAATATACTTATGGAATAAAATTAGCTTAAGTTTTCAAAATAATCCTTTAGAACTTTTAGCAGGGGAAAAGCTAACTCAGCTACTGATATTCAACTTGGTTTTTGATTTCAAGTTTTTAATTAAATGAGCTGTAATTAATCCTGTTTTTTTCCATTGTGTTATGAAAATTGAGTTTCCATCAAAGTTTCCACTCCAGACTCACTTTGTGTGAACAAGGGTACAGAAGGAAAGGTGACTGAACCTTCAAAATGACTGAATATTGTGAGGATGATAATCTGCCACCAAAAAAAATAAATTAGTTTACCATAGTTATTTTCTTGAGAAGATACTGAAAGAGTCCAACAAGTAGATGAATACACATGTTTTCTGGCTGAAAGCCTTTTCCTTATATTTCCACGGACAGATACGAAGCTAGATTTGGAAGCACATTGCAGGGCAGCAATCACTGGGGACAGTCCCAGTCTTTCCCATCCTCTGTGCACTTTTCTTCTGCCTGGTAATGTGGTCTTGCTACTTGGACAACCAGCTTTGATTAGGAAACAGATGTCCACATAAATTAACACAGGGCAATTAGGACGCTTCACACATCTCCTAAGCCTCCTGGAACACCCAGGAGATGCAGGATTTCCCTCCCCATCTGCAGTCACACATGGCTGAGGAGTGATCCGCATCCTCTGCTGGGCTCTCCCAGTAGCCAGGCTTCAGCCAAGGAGATTTTGGAGGCTTTTCCCCTGGCCTCCTGTCTGGGGCAGCTGGGCACACTCTGGAGAGCCCAGAGCTCTTTCCCTCCTTGCCTCTGAAAAACCTCAAAATCACCACACCCACTGTCTTGGCTTCTGTATATGCAAATGTCCTTCCAGCCTGCGAACTCGGAGCTAGAGCTGATTAAGTTGAAAAGGCCCCTTACAGACTGTGCTCTTTCCTCTCTTGTCACCTCTATACTGGTCTTTCTGCTGCTTTCTAAAAGGACTCCGGTTCACCAAAAAACAGGACATCAGGTGAACTACCATTACCCCTTTGCATCCTCCTGCAACTCCCCACTGCAGGACTGCTCTCCTCGACGCGCGGGTCCACCGGAGGAGCAGTGCCAGCTTCTGGTCACCTCCACGCTGTATATCACAGCCTGAGGCCTCATTTTACAGCACGGGTTATTCATGTTGTGCTTCTGGGATGGTCGGGGCCCCTGTGAGCAACACTCTCACAGCTCTCAGCGCCTCGTGTCCTTCCAAGGACGGCGAGCTGCACCACACGGGGGTGCTAGGAAAGCGCAGGACGGAGATGCTGCACAGCGGAGCTGCTCCGGCTTCAAGGGTGACCAAGTAGGAAAAATTTGCTGGTGCTGCATTCAACACAGAAGGCGGGGCTGGCTTCTCCCTACCCTTCGGGCTAGCGCTCTGAAACCCAATTTCCCTTGACCATCTTTATTTCACTCAGTTGACTTGCATCCGTTGGCAACATGCAAGAACAGAGAGATGTCTGTTAGCGCTCAGTTACAGATACAGATTAAAAAAGAGGGTGCACATAAGGAGCACTGCAATTCTTTGCTTCATGGAGCATTTTATTGCGTTTCCTAGTGGTAACAGATTGATGCTATTGTGTCTCTTAGCATGGGCAATTTTTATCACAGGACTATTAAGAGCTTTTTTTCCTGGGTGGATCTTTTGTTTGAGGGAAAGTTTTTCCTCTAGATTCACAATCCACCCTTCGAAGCCTATGTTAACAAAGCACACTTGTTTTTGTCTCACAGCACGCTGAAGGCAGCATTTGAGAGGCTTAAGCAACGTAAGTATTTACATCTTTCTTTCTGACCTGGGTTAAGACAGACACGTGATTGTGCTTGCCCTCTCTGGGGTTTTTCCTTCTCTTCCCCCTCACACTTCTAACGTTTCTGTCCCTGTCCATAGTGGGGAGAGTGGAGGGAAAGGGCACTCATTAGAGTCCTTCTCCAAAGCTGGGCATCAAATCCAATCTCTGGAGGCACAGAAAATCACTTGTTCCTCAATCTGGTCCTACCTGGATAAAATCACATAACATTAGCAGTGTTCCCAGCTCTACAAACCACTAACATCAAAACAGTGTGCTTGCTTACTGTGCCCAAGGCCGAGCTAAAACCTTTCACACAGGAAGAGCACCACCATAGCCAATAGGACCCTGCACCTGGGTACTGGCACCTGTGTTTGGGATAACAACACCCTTAGAAAAGCAGCTGGTGAATTAAGGTATTCTTAGAGCTTGGGTGGGGGAGTTCAACAGGCTCCAGGGAGACCTTACAGCGGTCTTTCAGTATCAAAAAGGGGCCTACAAAAAGCTGGAGAGGGACTCTACCAGAGAGTGTATGGACAGGACAAGGGGTAATGGTTTTAAACTAAAAAAGGGTAGATTTAGATTAGATATAAGGAAGAAATTCTTTACTCTGAGGGCAGTGAGGCACTGGCACAGGCTGCCCAGAGAAGCTGTGGCTGCCCCATCCCTGGACGCATTTAAGGCCAGGCTGGATGGGGCTTTGGGCAGCCTGGGCTGGTGGGAGGTGTCCCTGCCCATGGCGGGGGGGTGGAAGTAGGTGATCTTCAAGGTCCCTTCCAACCCAAACCATTCTGTGAGTCTATAAGTTTTGGAAAATGCAGGGCTCCATTTCAGAGCCACCAAAGCTGACAAATGCAGAGATGTTAACCAGCCACTTCCAAGAGCATCAGCCAGGTGGCCTGAAATTCAGCCCACCTTAGCTGGCCCTTGAAAATCCTCAGCTTGCAACCACCTCTGATGATGGTTGTGCAAGGCTGGAGGCAAATGGAATATCCAGTGCCATAGAAGGGGGAAAGGCAGACTCCAAGGGGACGATGGGCATCAGTTCCCTCCTTCCCTCACCCCACAACACCTATGGCTGGGGTAAATGGGGCTGTGAAGAAACTCAGCCAGCCTCTGCATTTGCCAAGGCTGCTCTGAGTGGGTGCTCCAGTTCTGCAGCAAGCTGTTGTGCCCATGTATGTGCAAGCATTGAGAGGACCTGCAATAAGCCCTGTTCAGGTTGTGTGAATCCTCAGCAATGTCAGGCTCCCTGTGTTTCTGCATGCACTTTTTTTTTTTTAAAGGCTGCTTTGCTCGTGGCAAATTGTACAGTGTCCACATCTCAGAAATATCTCCTGAAAAACGTGACTTTACATTTAAAGACCTTACCGCTGACTGCATATCAATTCTGATCTGCTTTAGAAATTGAAAGCGTTGGAAATTCTCACATCCAGCTGGCAGTCATGCTGAGGGATGAACTGAAAGGAATAGAGGAGTTCCGAGAAAGACAGAAGGAGCAAAGAAAAAAGGTGAGGAATCAGCAAAACTTGGAACCATGTTGGGTCAGCGGGCCATACTGATGACCTGCCTCCAGCCATAGACTGGGAATAGTGCAAAAGATGATAAAATGTGCCCAGCGTGTCCTGTTCACTCCATGTACTAGACTGTGGAGGAACGACTTTCTGAGCCCAGCTACAAGTTAAGTAATTCTCTGAACTCAGGAAACAGAAGCTTTAGTCACTTCCACTGTCTCTGTGTAACTGCAGATACTATTCTTATCCCCATAAGAACTTAATCCCTCCTTTCCTCTTTTTATACCTGCACTAAGTACCTTGCTATGGCATGATCCTGCATGATCTCTAACATGCACTAAAATAAACACAAACATCTAAAATCATAAATGATCGTAATTAATAATTTATGATCATAAATTATCACAAAATCATTTTAAATTCATAAAATGAATGTTATGCTGAATGCAGCATACATGCTGAATTACAGATACTGGGAATAGCATCTAGCTGATGTTATATAATAAAAATCAGAGTATATTTAAGGCTTTTTCATCCTCTAGGGTCTTATTCAGCTCCAAGTCACTTGAAAAAGCAGCTCTTCACAGAGACAAGTGGTCACTTACTCCTCTGGTTCCACAGGCTTGAAGACAAAGAGCTGACAGTCACTTAACACTGAAAACAATGACTTAAGGAGCAGTAAAAATCAAATATGCAGTCCTTTGCCAATTTCAAACAAATGAAAATATATATGGGCAGTGTCCAATGCAACAAAACTCGTATCTACAACCCAGACACACAGGAACTTGGAGCAGCACAGAACCGAATACGAGAGTGGGTAAAACCAGCTCTGCTTCTGACTGTGCTGCTACTGAGCTCTGAAGTTCACAACAATCCGATAAAGCAAATTACGCATGCAAATACAGACAGTGTGCACCTCAGTCATCTGCATTCCTCTCCCACACCCACACTTCACTACTGGGATCCACAAAGAGAGAGCTTCTCTCTCCTTTTGAAAACGATAAGCTTAATACTCAAATGGGAACTGTTATAGGGGCCTGGGGAAAAGGTAAAATCTCCTTTGGAGTGTCAGGACCCCATTGCAAGCTGTTCTCTCTGTCTAGCATTGGCTGTGAGGAAGCCAACATCAGACATGCTAGGAGGTGTCAGTATTTGTGGTGATCTCACAAAACACTATTTAGTGTTTGTGCTGGCTCTGCTGTAGCTGCTTTCAGGACTGTGCTGTTCAGCCTGATGTCAAGCAAGCCTCTGGGTGGCCCTGGAGGGAGTTTTGCTTGAGCAGAATATAAAGATCAAAGGACCAGAAGTCCCACTGAAGAGAGCCAGCCCCTGCCAAATAGGAGCATATCTCACTGTCACACATGGCTGGGCACACCACAGTTAAAGCCATAAAAGAAAATTCAGCGCTGTCTTCCCAGTGTTGACCAGATTATGTCATGGAAATCATATTGCAGAAAGCAAAAATTTGCCAGAAGCAATTGAATATAAATTATAGAGAAACCGTTTGAGTTCAAAATGGACATGTACCCTTGCTCACATGGGTGAGACATTGGTTTGTTGTGCAAAGACACGAGATCAAGCTCTTGAGCCAGCAGATGAACTCTGCTAGCAGAGCTGATGGGCACTGTGACTAGGTGTTATGCTTAATCTCCTTAAGCGGGGGGGGGGGAAAGAGGCAGAAAATGAAGACCTGCATCTCATGCTATTAATGGAAACCACTGAGGCAGAATTACCTTGGATTTTTTTTTTTTTTGTAACCTGATACTGATGCTCCCTGTGTCACTTAGAAACCTGTCAGTTATAAAAGCAGAGTGAGGTAATCTTCCCCACAGGCCTGTGGCTCATAGGAAGACTCTGACAATGACTTTCCAAGAAAGGGGGAGAAGTCCAAAGAAAGAAATGCTCACTCCTGTGTGTTTCTTACAGTACGAGTCTGCAATGGAGCGCATGCAAAAGAACAAGTTGTCCCACTATAAGAAAACAATGGAGGTAAGCAAGGAGCTCCTGTGCTGATATCTCAGTGCAAACCAGCTCCAGTCATAGACAGGGTGAAATCTGTATCACGTGCACCTCCCTGTGAAGAAAAGTCAAGAATGTGTGTGTGAATGTAACTGTGTAAGAGCACAAGTGTGTGTGTGAGAGAGAGAGAAAGAGGATGTGATTCCTGCCAGGAGGAGAGAGCTAATCTTCCCTGCCAAATGCTCTGAAGAGTCCAAAACAGACACTCAGAAAGGAATTAAGTTAAATTCAAACAGGATTTGACTCTTTCTAGGTGAAAATACTTATAGGAGAAAATGTAATTCCCCAGTCTGTGTAAATAGCATTTTAAAAAAAGTGAGGGAGTCTTACAAACAGAAGGTAACCTCTCCATATGGAAGTCTCGCAGGTACAGGAACTGCAGCCTGCTGGGTTTGGTTTCCAGGGGGCAATTGGCTCTAAGGAAAAATCGTTGCAGACCTATCGGTGCTACAGCTGGAAGGGTACTGACAACTTGTATTTAAATATGGCTGTTGTACCAAATGAAGCTCTAAGAGAGCTCTTTTGGAGCAAATAAGGATTTACTTGGCTTCTGAGTACTCCCTTGGGGGGGTTACTTGTGTGGGGCCAGATCTGCCTCACAGCTTGGAGCAGCGGGCAAGACACCCATCGGCCACCCGATGCTCCAAGTCACCCTGGGGAAATGACAGCCTGTTCCCACCCGTACCCTGGGGAGCTTGTGCTCTAACCTGGGCTCCGTGCTGTAGCTCAGGCAGCTGCCTGATGCACCAACCTTGCTCACTCCGCCTGCACACCCGTGTGGAGCAGCCACGGCAGGAGATCACCTCTGCAGGGAACTGGCTGAGGCTGTACAGAGAGAACAATTTCAGGGCTGTAAGAAGAGGGCCTGATTTATGCTGCTAGCATAAATCTGACTTTTCCATTCTATTTTTAATAAGCACCTCTTTATGGTGTCACAGGGAGTTTCCTCCTTTGTCCAAGCCTGGGCACTGATTTCTTCCCCAGCATGCAAAAGAGAAAGTACCTTGAATGTCAAGTTGGAAACAACCCAGCTCTGTTCCCTACCCTCACATATGATTTCATTTCAACACAGTCAAAGAAGACGTACGAACAGAAGTGCAAGGAGGCGGATGAGGCCGAGCAGTCCTTTGAACGGACAAGCGCTTCAGGCAACCAGAAGCAAACAGAAAAGGTACCTTTGATGACAGACCTTTGGGGTGATGCCTAAAAGGGAGAAAGCTGGGGGTTTCTTTTTCAAGGTTCAACAGACCACAGTTGAACAACTCATTCCACAGGGTGCCAGGTGTTGCTTTCCTTCTAATTAACCCATTAGAATCAAAATTAAAATGAAGCACCTTCCCAAGGAGACCTTCCTTCACCTTCTTCAGTAGGGCTTGGTAACCCTGATCTTGTCCTGTGATAGATCAGGGGTTTTAAAAAGGCAGGGGAGGAACTGAGTTATCTAATTAATTTTATTTATCCCAGGCTATGATTTAATTGCTTCATGAGTTCTGAAAGCAAACTGAATGAGATTTTTCTCCAAAATTATTCATAAAAAAAAAAAAAGAAGCAAGTCAGAAGTATGTCACACAGTTTAGTTTTGCCTTTTGGTCGCTTACATTTAGTAGGCATAGTATCTTACATTAAAACACATCTATTTCATAACATTTTTCTTCTTATGGTTAGTTTAATTCCAAGTAAATTTACAAACTCAAAAATAAATCATTGGAAATTAAGGCACTGCAGTCCTTCATGGCATCGTCTGCTACTTGTAGCTGTCAATTTGCTAACTTTTAATGGGAACGTTTCACAGCAGAACAGATGGAGAAAACAAAATAAACGAACTCCCTTTGGCTCAATAAAATCAGTGCAGTGTAAGCAAAAAGGATCAAAAATCATCTCAAGGAGTGGGGAGATGGAGGCTAAAATCAGCATCAGAAGTTGACATTTTATTTCTAGCATTCCCTTATCTTTGATGAGCAAAACCTTCCAGCTTAGCCATGAAGAGGGGATGAAACCCTGGCCCTACTGAAATTATGCCAGAGCTCTTAGCAACCTCGATGGCATCAAAATCTGACCCAGCTCCTTTCGTGCAGAAGAATCCCAGGGTGCTTCATTGCCATTATTTCCACACACATGCCAGCACATTTGAAATGCACAGGGGCATCTCACAAGAAACGTTGGCTGTTTAATTCTGCTCAGCACTTGCAAACAGTTTGGGTCAGGACAAAAATAAGAATGAAGCTTATGTTCCCAGCCTGCTACACATTTTCCAACCAGCTGTGATGAGGAATATGGTCATGAGAACCCCTACCTGAGCATTGTCTTGAAGGGCAGAAAGGGAGAATGTGTTATACTGATGTCTAGAGCTGTGCTTTAATGTACTGTCTTCACCATCTGTGCAGAAAGACCTGGGAGAACAGAGCTGTCAATAATATCTGTATTTTCATTTGTTTAAAAGCTGAAGACTAAAAAAAAAAAAAAAAAAAAAAAAACCTGCTTAGAGTGAATTTAGAGTGAATTTTGCTTTTAGACTTCTGAGTTGTTATGGGAAACAGACTGGCATTCGCAAAGTGTTTCAAAGGCTGTGTTCTTTTCATATGTGTATTATATGAGGAGCTTGGGAGATGGAGATTTTTAACTGCCATTTTTTCCTGCTTATAAGTATCTATTAGAAAAGCACGCTGGACATCATAAAACAGCAACTTGGCCAGCAGACACAAGCTTCAGGCTGGGTCATGCTGGCACTGAGCTCCTATAGCAGGCATCCCTGAATGGACTGGTATAAGTTGCCAGTTTTCCCCTGAAGCCTGTAACTTACAACTACATCTGTGAAATTTTGGTCCTTTCTTCTGCATAATCCATGTTCAACAGAACAGGTGGTTGGACTTGATGATCTTTGAGGTCTTTTCCAACTTAAATGATTCTATGATCCTGAAGGCAGAACAGCCAAGAAGTATTTGTACTTTGAGCTTTACCTTATGAGGGGAAGGGGAGGAGGCAGAAAAACATGGGGCTAGGAGCAAAAAACCACAGCAATTAATTTGGGGTGTTTCTTTCTCTTCCTGTTTCAGAGTCAGAACAAAGCCAAGCAATGCAGAGATGCAGCAAATGAAGCAGGTGATACTCTATTTGTCAAAGAACTATTTTTTTTCTCAGCAAAAATCTACCAGCACACTGATTTTGATAGATCACCACCCGAACCACCCAAGCTAGCCCTGTTTGAAGTCAGGTTTCGTGAAGTCACCTATCCAAAGACTAATGGGCAAGCTTCCAAACAACAGCAAACCTGACAGACATTTACTTTCACTTGTGGACATGCAAATCTCATGCTGTCATTAAAGGTTTTATAGAAGACTTTCTGTAAGGACTTCACCCAGGAAAGAAGAGCTCTTCTTTAAGCAAGTTTGAAAGCACAATGACACTCAAATTGCCCCAAACCAACCCAAAACAGATAGAGAGGCCCCAGGTTCCCTGTACACGAGCACGGTAGCTTGACTACCTTCTTCAGCCAGAAACACTGTACGTGTCCAAAAGGATGTGGCCAGAAACACCTGAGCCGGCTCATGAGATCAGACTTGTCACTCACTGCTCGTGTAGAAGCTTGCACTAAATCACAGGCTCTACCTGACCTGCCCAGCAGGGAAAGAGCCTAAGGACAGTCAGTGCCTAGGTACGACCCAGGTTCTTGATCTCTCATTTGCATCGTCCCTGCTGTAAACTTTACAGATGATCTACAAACCATGCACAGAATCCTTAGTCTACCATAAAGTTGCAAAGAAAAAAAAAAATATATCTCCTTGCTGCCCACCAGTTTTAAGCTCATGTAGTCTTGTGATATACTTTAAGGCTGTGGTTTGACAAAGTAAACATGGCAAAAGCCACAGCAAAATCCTAATGGGAGAAAAAAGAGAAAGATGGTATCATTTTTTTTTTCCCCCTAACTGTTGGGTTTCTATTATGTGTGTCTGTGTTTACAGAGAACGTGTACAAACAGAACATTGAACAGCTGGATAAGGTCAGGACAGAGTGGGAGCAGGAACATATCAAAACCTGCGAGGTAAACATTGACTTTTGCAGCAATATATTTGTGTGCTCTTTATTTTATCCTAGTTACAGTTATCGGTCTAAGACTTGAGATATTGTCCCAAGGGTTTTGCTGTTTGCTATACACCAAGTCTCAGCGTAAGAGATGTCTTTGCAAGAATGCTGCAAAACCTAAAGTAGATTTAGACATAATTGCTGGCTGTCTCACTTGCCTATGTGCCCTTTGCTTGCTCAGCATAAGTAAGTAACTACACAGGAGGGAAACAACTGCAGAAGAGCAGTATTTGAACTGGTACAACCCAGTTGCAAGCTTTTCTTGCCTGTTTTCAACTACATTACTTAAGAACCCACTAGCTTTAAGGATGGTTCTCTATCACAGCCAAGATAAGACTGTTTCTCGAATAACTGCTTTGTGACAGAATGCAATTCCAGTAGAAAATGAACAGGAATATATGAAAATTCAGTTTTAGCTTAAAAGATACATTCCAAAATGGAGACAAAAAGAATTACATTAATCGATGTTGTGGTTTAAATTACGTTAATCCATGTTGTGGTTTTAACCCTGCTGGCAGCTGAGCACCACAAAGCCCTTCACTCACCCTCCCCCCTCCCTCTCTGGGATGGGGAGAGAATCAGGAAAATGAAGCCTGTGGGTTGAGATAGAGACAGCTTATTAGGACAGAGTAATAATAATAGTAATTATAATAGTACTACTACTAATACTGTGTACAAAACAAGTGATGCACAATGCAATTGCTCTCCACTCACTGACCGATGCCCAGCCTATCCCTGAGCACCCTGACTAGCCACCCCTATATATTGCTCAGCACAACCCCATGTGGTATGGAATACCCCTTTGGCCAGTTTGGGTCAGCTGTCCTGGCTCTGTCCCCTCCCAGCTCCTGCTGTATCCCCAGCCTGACTGCTGGCAGGACAGAGCAAGAAGCTGAAAAGTCCTTGGCTTAGTGTAAGCAGTGCTCTGCAACAATTAAAACATCAGTGTGTTAGCAACATTCTTCTCATCCTAAATCTAAAACATAGCACCCTACCAGCTACTTGGAGGAAAATTAATTCTATCCTAGCTGAAACCAGGACAATCCATTAGAAGCAAAGGAAACATTCTTTTTAGGTAACGTCTTTCAAGAGGTTTTCAGAATAGCTTCTTACTGTAACACAGGACACGTTTGAGGGTTTGTTCTCCTCCCCCCCTCCCTTTTTTTAAAAAATAAAATAAATAAATATATGCATATATACATATATATCCCAATGTTCAATGATGATTGAAAGTAAAATTTTCTTGTCAAGCTAAAAAATAATGTATTGTAGCATTCTGAGAGCAAACATATCTAAGCTGCTCAGAATCTTTATTTTGCGTAGCATGTTATATCCACCTGCATTTTCTCTGTGCCTTGGAGTAATCTTCCAACTGAAAGGTGATGGCTGGGGGAGAAGTCTCTGTTTCCAGTGTGCTGAGGATGGACACAGAGATTTGCATTTGGTTCGTAAGTTTTGCACAATTTATAGGAACTGGTTAACATCCAAATCAGCCACACATTTGGTCATAACAATCCTTCAAATTCATTTGTCTGTCTGATAAACTATGTTTTTGCTATGTTTACTTGCTTCAGGCTTTATTCCCACATAAAATAAAATGCCAGGAGAATAGCTTTCCTGTTCTCCATTTCCTCTTATATACTACCTGTCTGGGAGCACTAGAAAGTCCCATGGCTGGCACCGCAGACATTCCATGGAAATTCTGCCAAGCCTTAATTTTCCCAAGATGCACATTCTCCCCTTCTCAAAAAGCCAACAAACAAGCAAAACATCCCACAACCTGGAACACTTTATTTCTCCCACATGGCCAAAGCCTTCATAGCCCACAGGGCTTCTGGCCTGCCCACCGCCTAGTTCAAACAGCCAGTCATGAAGGAAAGGCATTTTTAATCCCTTCTTTAAACAGTGCTTGTAGGTTGAACTGGCAGATTTCTTGAGACCTACTGAAGTACTAATGAGTACAAAAAGGCAGCTGAAGATCCCAAACTTCTGACTGCACAGCAGGGAGGAATCTGGAAGCACTCAGGTTGCTGAGGTCTGTAGCTAAGCGCTAGGCACCCGCAGCCTAAAAGCCTGCCTAGCAAGTGGAAGCAAGGGGAAAACCTTTATCACAGGGCTGTGCCATCTTCCCTGGCATGAGAATCCCTGGTCCAGAAGCAGTCTGTTACACAAGCTGGCAGGGCACGAGGGATATGTCTAATACACCCTAATTTGCAAAGGGCTTTACAACCCTGAGTCACTGCACTTCTCTTTGCTGAGCTGCATTTCCCGACTGGACACCATGTACCTGGAAAACTCCCAGCTAGCTCTCTGCTATTTCAACAGCCCTCCAGGGGCTGTGTCTGTAGGCTTTTTATTCTGCGTGGACATCGAACTGCTCCTTCTCTACCCTTCTGGTTCTCTTTAAAAGCTACTTCTCTCAGAAACTGGTCCTAGCACCAGCTGAGTCTCCCTTGCCTGAATCCTGACTTTTTTTTTTTAATCTGATAAGATATTCAATGGCAGGCAGCTCACCCAACTGAATGTTCTGCTGAATATTGTATACATTTATGGTGTTCTGGACATAATTACTAGCAAATGGAAGGGGAAACAGATGGCTGGAAGCATCTGAGCTTTTCACACCTCATAGAAAACCAAAAATTGATGCTCTACTTATAACAGTATAACTTAGATATCTTTTTTTTTTTTTGAATTTATTTTAAGTTTTTACAGAAAGTTCATCTGCCTCTTCTCCATCTCAGTTCACTTTTTTCCTCTTTGTTCCCTTTCACTCTCCCCAAATCTAGTCAGCTGTACAATATGAGAAGAATCAGACAGATGACGGAGAGAGAAAAATGTAAAATGCCTTCTCTTTACCAGGAATATAACCTTAGAAATTTGCAAAGGCAACCCCAGAGAGCCTCAAATAGATCCAAAGGAGAAGCTTGGAGAGGCATTTTAGAGAGCAGAGCTAGATGTTTTTGGCTCCACCCCTAAGATATATACAACCCTTTCATGACAATACTCTACTGATCTGTTTCACATCGTTTCAGTGCAATGGGCAGACACGACCCTGACTCTGAACTCCTCAGCAGCACTCAGCATTCCTTTTCCCTTTCTTTTTGTCTGTAAAACATAACTTTACTTTGGTGCAAGCACTTTAACCCTTGAGTACAAGCAAGTAGATGTAGTTCCTCTAGTAGATGAAGAGAGGTCCTCTATGCAAGATCCTTCAGAGTGGTTTGCAGGTTTGCCAGCTGGGCACAGAGGAGCCCAGCCCTGTCACTGCAACACAACTGAATGATTACTGTGATGCTACCTCACGTCTCTTCGGCTGCAGGTCTTCCAGCTCCAGGAGTGTGACCGCATCACCATCCTCCGGAACTCGCTGTGGGTTCACTGCAACCAGCTCTCTATGCAGTGCGTGAAGGATGATGAGGTAGGGGCACCTGCCGAGGAGCTTCACATGCAGAGGAAGAAGTGCTAGAGTCCCTTAGCAGCACAGCTCTGGGCTGGCCTTATCTGCACTTGTTGTCTTCAGCAAAGTGGCTGTTGTGCTGTTCTGGCAGGGAGAGGGGAACTCTTCTCAGTCAAGCTCATTCCCTTTTGCCCAGATGCAAAACAGATACACACCTGGATTTAGGCAGCCTGTGGCACACATGCTGAGTGTGCCTCCTCCCCTCAGTTTGCTGGGGAATGCCTCCAAATACCAGACTACTCGGCTGAGTATATTTGGGCTCAGGCACACCTTTCAGAAAGGCATCTGGCCATGGGCTCAGAATAGGAAGACAAAGGATACATCACTGTGTTGGTGCTTTGCTTTTTCCCCTCAAACTTTTTATCTAGTTGGAGGCTTGTGACTCACATCCTAAAAAGCGTGGGTCATACTCCTCACTCAAGTAGCTCTGTGTTTTAACTCTCAGTGGTTGGTTCCTGTCATTAATTTATCTTCCTCTCATAGAAGGATATTCAGAACACAAATCAACAACTGTGTTTACAAAAATCGCTGTACAGGGGACAGACCAAAGAACCATCCAGATCAGACACGTACCAAGAATAGTTTCTTTTAAGGGGAAAACTATTAGAAAATCATTAATTGCTAATTCAACATGAAATGTTTAACATTACATTCTTGACTTCTGTTTTGTAGTTGTATGAAGAGGTTCGGGTAAGCTTGGAGAACTGCGTTGTAGAGTCAGACATAGACTACTTCATTAAGACCAAAATGACGGGAACACAACCTCCAGGTAATTATTCCGATCGGTCTCATCAGATGAGTCATCCGCTAGCTTTGGGCTGTGGCAGTGCAGCACTCTCCACTGGAAGCGAAGGCAGCTGAAGGAGCCTGCTCGCTCTCCACTCTGGCTATTCATTCCCACCCACTGTGGCTCACTTCCCCCTCACTGTGCTGTCACCACTGCACGGCAAGCGGTGTAAGTGGGATAGCTCAATGATCCACATTAAAAATAAACCTCCCTTCCCCTCCTCCCCCCCCCCCCAAAAAAAAAAAAAGGGAGAGGTCGGCTTTTGTTTTTTCAGTGATGCTTATTTCACAGCACAGCTGAACTCGCACCACCAAGGAGGTGGCAAACTGCCTTGCAAAATAGCATCCTCAATTTCCTGCAGTGGTGACAAGTCAGAGCCAAATTATCATTTAACTGCACTCTGGTGTCCCCTCGACACAGATAGTGCCTCTTTATTTGTAGCACAGAGAAAGCCAGGCCTGGTATCCCATTTTGTTCCACCTGCCTGATGGGGAATAACCTCCTTCATCCCCGCAAGAAGTTGTTTGTATAGGGGCAAGCCCCTAACTGGGGGAAACAATGAAATTGGCTTTGCCCCAGCGTGCAGAAATGACTTGAAGTTCATGGGCTGTCTCTTCAAGGCAAATGAGCCTCTTCATCAACTTCAGTGATCAAAGCCTCTGGGCAGAAACAGAAAGTGGGACAGGTAGTGCTAACAGCAGTTGTAAAATGAAAACACGCTGCTCCGGGGTAGCAGTTCTCCAAACACGCCATCAGAAATGAGCCACCTAACATTTCACCTGACCAAATGCAAACCACACCTTACTTCAGCAAACAATATCCGATATTCACAGGCTGAGTGAAAGCCTGCACTTTCCTGCAGTGCTGCAGTAAACAAGGATTCACAGCCTTTGTCAAAGGACAGAAAATCCCCATTTCATCACCTCATTAGCTGACAATACCTATCTATTCTGAAAAGACCTCCTCTAGTCACTTATTTTTTAGCCCGTGTACAGATACCGTTTCACTTCCACTATCTGCTACAATATTACACCGAGATGTCAAAGAGAACCCCCCCTTAGCGTGGACTTGGGAGTCTCAGCAGAGCTCATTTCCTTTCAGAGCAGGGAATAACCTATACTGGCATAAGAACATTCTATACTGATAAAAACCTTCCACGCTAGGGATTGTACAGGTACAAACATCAGTAGTACAAACACCGTCCCTTGGGGTCATTATCTTGTATGGGAACAGCTCAGAGCCCTTGGATTCCATCAGAGCTCAGAGCTGGCAGCAATTATACGCTAGCAACTTCTTCAGCAGAGATGCTTGCTGTCACTCATCCAGCACTGAGCTATCTAAGGCCTGTTTTTCACTCAGCATTTCTGTCATTATATCCATAAAAATTAAGAATTAGCATTTGGAAGTTTTTTTTTTTTTTTTTTTTTTTTTTTTTTTTTTTTTTTTTCTTAAAAACTAATAATGTAGATGCTGGTGCATTGGATGCCATTTTACTGCTATTCACTAGGGGATTTAAATTTGACTGCTACAGGAGCTTTCACCTAGGCAAAGCTACATTTTCACTGGCAGAAGGGAGAACTGTGCTTTGCAATGGTGTAAAGCAACCTCTGTACGAAAAAAGATTTGTAATTCTCAGCTAGTTTTTTTCCTCCTGTGTGAGATTTCTCATTCTCCGGTCGCCTAGGCAATTTTCTGCAAACAGTTCTTGGCTATGTCAAGACTCATTTCTAATAAAAAATAGGTGGGAACAAACCTTCAGAGCTTTATGAAAGGCAAAGAAACAAGTGATTCTTGCTTTTATTTTTTTGCCACCTTCTAGCGGCAAAAGGTGACATGTTCTGAAGTAACATCCTGGTATCTCCACAGCTCTGGCTAATGGGTCTGCCCTGTAGCACATGGTGAGCTGTTGATCTGATATATTATTTGCAAAACGCAGGGGGAAAACTCACATGGTTTTGCATTGTGTAGGGGTAGACCTCTTGGTTTCTTGATCCTATTGCTCTCTCCCCTCTTCCACCTAATCTTAACACAAATTACAGGCTAGAAATGATAGCAGGTGACGGTCTAGAAGGTTCAGAGACAGAACCTTAAAACGGTCAGAAAACTCCTTAAATTCTGAGAGTTTTACTTGTAGGGACTCTTCACACTCACTAGCTGCACGTGCCTGCTCTGCTTATGGCCTTGGCTAATCCAACAAGTCCAAGCTCAATGTTTTTCTTAATTAACTGGTGTCAGAAGTGAGTTAATCAGGCCTTCTGAATCAGATTTGACTCATATTTATTTGTCTGTAACACTGAGAAGGCAGAAAGGGTGTCTGGCCACCAGCTCTAAGCAACTGCACTGGCAGCTATGAGATGAAAAATAAATCTGTAACTATTTCATCTTTGAAGCTAGACTTGTGAATGGTCTCAATTGCACCCTAACAACACCATAGGGGGAAGTGAAGGAATGGTAACGTAACTGTGTTGGAGAGAGGAAAAAAAAAAACATCTCTGGGTAAACAGCAAATCAGCTCTCAGGAGGTGGAGGGGGAGATATGAAAGGTAGGAAGACACTTAAGTACAAGCACAGACCAGGAAATTGCTCATTATTGCTGCTGGTGAAAACATTCAAAAACTTTCCCAGCTTCAACAGAAACTCCCAACTCAATACATTAAGGAAGAAAAACAAAAACCACTGTAGCCAACTGTATTGGGCTCACAATGACTGTGCTCTCTTCCCTTAAAGCTTTGGCTTTTAAGAAAACAGATGAAACAGTCATGGAGTAAACTGTTCTAAATTAGGGTTTGCCACCACTGTCAGAATGGTTATTCAGGACCTTGATATGGTCCTGAATTTTTACCAAGGACGTATCTGCATACAATCACTTGAATGGCTTTTGGCAAGCCCCAAGTCCCTCTGAGCTGCTCCAAACACGAGACAGGCGAGTGCAGATAGATGTTGTGTTGCATTTTGCTCCAACAGCCCCTGAACTGCTGCACTGTCTGCTGCATGCTGGTAGGGTGAAATAGGTTTTGCCTGATTGAACATCGCTTTTTGTTGCCCTTTTGCAGGTGCAATAGGATATGAGAACTACTACAGCAGAGAACCAAACAGAGGTAACAGCAGCCCAACCCAGTCTTGTGGGATGATGAAGAGGTGAGCGGTACATTTTTGTTCTCATAACTGGTATTTCTCCATTGAAACACAGCAGTGTGTGATGACAGGAAACAGGCCCGGAGAAGTTATTACTTCCTGCATTGTGGCAAGAGGCAGCCACATATCAATAAACATAACTCAACAGAAGAAGTAAACCTATTACAACCGGTGCCAGAATATTTTTACTATGACCTACTGAGAGGGGAGACAAGAGGACATGTTCCTAAAACAATTAGCTGGCCAGTGCTGGAGAGCATTCACTTATTTCCTCTTTCCCAGTGAGCGATGGCACATAACACAAGAACGCTTTGTGCAAGGAAAGGCAAACATGAATCTTGCTGGGAGCGAAGGCTGGGGAGGGCTGTCTTTCCCAGCAATCCCCCCCCACTGAGCAAAACAAAGAACTGCTCTCTGCATCTGGACCAAAGCAAGAAATACTTAGTGGAATAACTGTGATGATTAGGGAGGCGATTTTTGTTTTGTTTTGTTTTTCTTATCCATTTTTTTGCTGGTAAATGCTGTGACATGAATGCAGTTATATCAGCACAAGAGCACAATAGAGCTATTGGTTTAAATATTTTATACTAAAATGGCTAATTTAAGGTGGGAATGGCATCATATTTAAAGCAGAGGAGCTTTGTATTTTGACAAGCCTTATTACATGGCAAAGACAAGGAGCAGGCTGTGTTCACCCATTTAAAGCATGGTCCAGGCTTGTGAGTGGGCTGATAAGGTTTATACATAACATTATGGTTTTCAGTGGGAACAAGATTTTCTATAATAATCAATTCCAACGCTGCATCCTATGTAATTACAGAAGCCAATTGTATGGCCATTTAGAATACAACCATGCTCTGCATGGACGAACAGCCTAGAGATACTTAATTTGTATCAGTTTATCAGAAGCTGTTGAGTTTTAATGTCCATTTTCCTGAAACATTGACCACTCACCAGGTGAAAAATCAACTCCTTTATATACATCTTGAGCACTCAATGCTATTGCTATCTGTGCTTGAGAATCTTAAGCCATATTCTCACTTTGCCTCCAGTAGCTGTCCAGTATCCAGCTGTGATACTGAAAACAACTAGGATAAATTAAAAAAAAAAAAAATCACTTGCAATTTCTAGAAAGGCTTGTTATACAAGCTTTGTGTTTTAAATTATTTTATTTTTCTGTCTGCAAATGAACAGTCATTTCTCGTGAATAACTGAAATTCTCATCATATCAATAGTGTGAGGCAACAACCGGAGTTTTGCCTCATGAGCTTTTGGATCCACAACAAAATACTACATGATGCATTTTGTGCGCCATTTAATGATGGCTGACAATTCAACAGGTTTAGTATTTTTATGATTTTTTTTTATAAATATGTTTTTAGCTGAAGATAAGTATATCTACAGCATAAATGAAAGTAGCTCGCCACAGGAAGAGGTAACATGCACTCAGCACCACGGCAGATGGAGGGAAGGTCAAATCAGACAACCAAGACTTGCAAAGTGTAAGAAACACTCCTACCCAGTCCTGTTCACTCACTTTGTCATTGTCTTCTCTTGGCTCTGCAGATTCTCTGGACTACTGCACGGAAGCAGCAAGAACAATGCTGAAAGCATCACTCCTTCAGCCCCTCCTCTTGGTATGCCTCCTCAGGAAGTACATTTACCAGCTGTGTTTGTTTAAGATCATTTTGCTAAATCAAACTTTGATATGTAGCAGAAATGGTGCAGCACATGTTCACATGTTGGTAGACAATACAAAGAGTAGCCTGGAAACTGATTTAGTTCAGGTTTGTGTTGGGCAGCTTTCCTAGTTTAAAGTGCCAAATCAGCCATGTGTTCTTAGGGTCGTAAGATCTTCAAAAGCTCTGAGTAAGAGTGAACTGTACACTCAGACCAACACAGTCCAGCTAAGAAAATACTTTTCTCTAAGCTTGAATATGCTACCTCTAGAAAGCGCAAGGGGGTCCCTAAAGTTTTTTAAACAGATCAGCTTCATGCCTTATGAATGCAAATATTCATCTCATTTCACAGTTAGATTGTCTTATCACAATCTTTGCAGCCAGGCATTTACCGGAGGACATTTAAAACATAGTATTTGGACTACACAGAAAGGAACAGCTTATAACATAGTTATTGACTTGATTTAAAACAAACATTTTAACTGTGATTCCTGCCTAAAGGAAACAAAAAAAGTTGCTTTAAAACAGCTTTGAAACCTGCCCACACTTTGTGAGGCGTGCCTTGCCTGCTTGGGCACCCGGTAAGGGAGCCCAGACTCTCTTACTTGTTGCGTTTGGTCTCAGGCAGGGGAGACCCTCCAGCACTACCCAGCACCAGCTGGACCTGCCAGGCACCAGCCGCTTTCCTCAGCATGCAGCAGCATCCACACAGATACAACCTGGAGGCATTCAGCCCCTCGCAGAGCTGTGTAACAACTGCAGAAGGAAGACATTACCAAGAACTAAACAGCACTGCTATATCACATGCTGGATTTAACAGTAGCTCTCGACTTCATCCAAGTGAACAGTCAGCATCTGTGGCAGCACCTTGTACTCAGGCCTGATAAAATAGTCTCCCTGTAAGTGCATAAAAAGCCCTGCTGGTTGCCCATCTGTCATTCAGATGTTACGTGGAGCCCAAGCAGACCTTGCTGCACACGTAGCATGTTCTAGTCGTCATGCTTTGGGAACCCCCTGGCTGGTAAGATGGCTTTTTCACCTGGGCTGACATATCAGGCTGTGAGCATGCAGTTAGAGCCTGCCTTCCCCTTCACTTCTAGCCAGGCCCTGTAGATTAGAGCTGTTCAGTCCCTCACTGTTCTCCTCACCACGCAGTCCTTCTCAAAGCAAAAGCGAGCTTTGGCACAGCTGAGGGGGAAGGAACCCCAGTACATGCCAGAAGCAGCAGCTCAGACCCATTTGGAGCACTGAAGAATTGAAGCAGACGGGGATGACACAGCTGAAGATAGTCATTCCTTCTGAATTTCCTTAGGCTAGGGATGGGAAGGGACACTGTTTACTGGTCAAGGGCCTCAAAAATGGTAAGTGGCACCTGCATTCAGCTCTTCTGCCTGCTCCATGGCTTGTGTTTCAAAATCTAAGAAGTCAGAGAACTGATGGTGCTCCTGAGAGCAGAATAACTACACCAGGCATCTGTTGTGGGAAGGGACAGGCAACTGGCTGCCCCATGTGCTGCAGAGCACTGTCACCCTGCTCACACAGAGGAGTCACACGCAGGGGGACCTCTGCTCACCTCCATGGTGGGAGAAGGTTCCCAGGTAGACGCTGGGAGGAAACGTCGCTCTCCCCTTCCCAGCACTAAGCCAACATTCTTGATTGTGACTATGTGCAAACAGAAGCATTATGGTATTTCTCACTTGGTTTTGACCATTTTGTTATGTTGCTTTCAAGCAGAGATGTGTATTTAAGGACTCTTCAAGGAGTTAGGCACACACTGAGTCCGTCTTTAAGTCCTGCAGTATCCTGCTGGCACTGTGTGTCCAGTACTTCAGTGGGGGCTTTTCACCTGGAGACCCAACTCTCATGCTCAGTCCTGCACCCTAAAGCCATTTCCAGAGCAGTCCTTCAGCCAGATCTAAGCTTGTAGTTGCACTCTCACTGTCCAGGGGATGCAGAGTACACTAGGGCAGCCTCAGTGGGGATTGTTGTGTTAACACAACAGCATCGACACTAGCTAGGCTTTGGTGGTTCCATTTTGCTGCTGTGGTCCCAGCACCAGCACTAAAATGAAAGAAGAGACCCAGGTGCTGCTTTTCAGAAAGGCCAGCTCTGTCTCCTCCAGAATAACAGGAGTTTTCCCTCATTATGACAAGCTAGGTTAAAACAACATCTTCCAAAAGAAATATGTTAGTGACAAACAGCTACCTGGAAACTATATAAACTAGTGGAAAACATCTGATGAGCCATCTCAAAGGAAAAAGAAAAGCCCCATGTGAATCTGCTAGAATTTTACACCTCTGGTAGCAAACATTTTAAACCAGTTTAATCACAGCGTTTCCTTTTGGGATTACTGCGATTGTGCTTTAGAAGGGTAAACATTTTTCCCAACCTGGATGAAGCTAAAGCTATTTTCTGGCCTCCCACAAAGCTGAATGGGTGCATTGTCATCCAATCAATGGGACACAGTTTTTGTGCAGGATTTTACCTACACTTCATGGCAGCTTTTCTATACATGTACACCTCCAGGCAGAGAACAGAGACCCTTGTATTTGTGAACTCTTGCATATGATCCCATGCATTTCTAAGCAATGGAACCCTTTATTTGTTTTCTTTCTTTTTTTTTTTCCTCTCTTCTCATTCCCCCCCCCCCCCTTTTTTTTCCCCCCCAACAGAGAAAGCAGATGGGGTCTACGCATCCATTTTTGTAAACGAGCAAGCAAGAATCACATCATCACAGGACTACAGAGTACTTTATGACTACACAGCCCAGGTAAGTAAAGGCTTCCAACTAAATATTTCATACAGTGCCAGATTTAAAACAGCTGACATTGATGCAAATGTCTTGGAAGTGTTAATTCTGTGAAGGAGGTGTTAACTCCACTTGACAGATGGGGACACAGAGACTTGTTGGTGAAGGTCACTGGCCAAAGGCCAGTTGTTGCCACAAATCACTAGGCTATGTTCTCTCAAACATTTTTTGCAAGTGAATACATATTAGCATGCTATACCATTGCCTAAATCACTGTTGTGTTGCACTCTCATTTTAGAGATACAGGGAATTGAAGGGACAAGGAAAACTTTCATTTTCAGGTGGTGATGGCTAAGTAAGCAGTATTGAGCATTTCGAACTTACATTTGCTGTGAAACGTTCTCCTAGGGAAGGTGGCTACAGATTCCTCACATAAACTCTATTGTGGCTTTACAGCAGAAGAACGTGTGACAGATGCTGATTTCAGAACACTTCTCCATGTGATCTCACTTATTATTTGGAGATTCCTGCTCCAGTTTAACACACTGGGCTTTAACTGAGGTCTCCTTCCATGCTGGAGAGGACCAAATCCCCATAAACTATAGTGTGTCCCTGTACTTCAGTGGTGCAAGCAGCAGAATCACAGTGGACTGGATCTATGTCTATGCACCAAAAGACAACTACAAACAGCAACCTGCATCCTTAACCTGGATATTAAACTCTCACTGGCTTCAGACCTCTCTAGGCCTAATAGCATTAGTAAAAATCACAACACTAGTGGGCAAACCACTGCATCAAGTATCAAACAGGAAAATACATGCTTCTCACATTTACATTTTGAGCTGCCCGAAGGAGAGGTAACGTCATCATTCCTATTGTACAAGTTACCTTCTAAAACAGCAGAAATGACAAAAACCCCTCACCTCCACTAAAATCTGAGCACTCGAACTGAAGGACCCAGACAGTTAGACTGCTCAGGTCCTTGATGCATCCTGCCTGATACCTTACTTCTGACAGCAGCCACGTTTCAAAGGATGGTGCAAATAAAACCTACTGCGCATGGGACATGTGGGATAATCTGCCTCCCCTTTCCACCTTGTGCTTTTCACGATTTTATCCACATCCAGAGATAGCTCCATGCCCATAAAAATGAAACTTGAGATTCTTTCTGCATTTTCCTCAGGACTGGTTATAAATGTTTTTTTATTCACATGGATTCTTGCTAAACCATTAGCCTTCCCTAACGGGACTTTCACAGCTTGATTACCTGTCAGCTTAACGGCTCCTCCGCTGGTCACCACTGTTCTGCATTACGGGAACTGAAAGACCTATTTAAGTCCTGGATTAGTGCAGATACTCTTTTTATCTCCCCTGGGAATTAAGCCTCAAACTGTTTAATCGAGCTACCCCTGCAGACTGAGGGAAGGTCACGGCTGGCTGGGTTAGGACAGTCGCATTAACCCCTTCCAGCCTTCTGCCAGGATGCACCAGCCAGGCTGCTCAGGAGGTGACAACAGGGACGCTAGGGAAATTTCTGAGGATCTTAAGAAAATAGCCAGCTCCATAATTGCTTAATCCTTCACTGTCTGGTATTTTGAGCTTATTCCCAACCAAAATGACACTGACAGACTCTCAAAGAAAGGCAGGGTCAAAACCCCACCAGATACATGCTTGAGTCCCCATGTGCTCTCAGGCTAACCATGTTTTCTTTTCCCTGTCTCCTCTCAGAACATGGATGAACTGGACATCAACGAAGGAGACATCGTAGCTGTCATTGAAGAAAGCGAAGATGGCTGGTGGACAGCTGAAAGGAACGGGCAGCGAGGCTTTGTGCCCGGTTCCTATCTCGAAAGGATTTGATGAAGAGTAGTCCCAACCCTCAGACTGAAAATATTCTACTACTGAAAACAAAGAGCATACATGGCTGCTGCAGCTGACCAAGGGCAACCCATAATACTGTCCTCTACATTACCAGTCAGGAGATAACCAACTGACCATGCTTTCTTCTTCCTTCCTACCCTGACCGTCTCTACCCCGGCACCTTCTGGCCTACATTGTCTGCAAAAACTGTCTCCACCTCAGTGAGATGAGGACTTGGGTTTCTTACAGAGGCCCTTCCCACTATCTGCACGCTGTGCTGCCATTAGTGTTACAAGTCTTGGTAAGTCTGGGAGAAAAATCCTGCCTAGAACTTAACTACACTAAAGGAAAAAGAACAAAGAAGTAACCATGGCTCTGCTCTGGACTCTGGGACAGCAAAATAAGGACAGATGATGAGCCCAAGGTCTGCTTTTGTCTTGGTTGGACAGTTTCTCTGACACTTTGCTGGGATTTTTCATGTTTAAAGGAAGAGGCGAAAGATGAAAAAAAAAAAAGAAAAAAAAGAAAAAAAGCAGCCTTCCAGCAGTGCTGCATTGCCCTGATCTCTCTCCTTTAAGTATGGCAAAGAAGTGCCAAGCATTCTCCTTCCAACTTCGCTGTTCACTTGGCTGATCCTTTCCTTCTTCTCCTCCTCCTCTGGCCACAGCTTTTTCAGTCTGACTATCTACAGCCTCTGTACCTCCGGGAGAGCTGGCACAGACCTGCCCTGGTTCCTTTCCAGTTCCTTGTAATGTGTTTGCTCTACAACAAACCGTCTTTAGAGCAGCTGCCTTGTGCAGGTTCATTGTACTTCACAGATTACTGCTCTATCAGTCTTACTAGTCTAGTATTTAGGAATGTTTCCAGCCGCCACTGTACTTATCATGAGATCATTAAATACTTTCTACCACTCCTCCTTCTTCATCTTTTATATATGGTTAAATACATATATCAGCAATTTAATCTGAAGCAGAAAGCGTTAATTCTAGGGCCAGAATGACCTTGCTTGTAAAGGTTTCAGATCTTAAAATTGAACTAAGTCAAGGAAAATGTTAAACTGCTGCTCAAAAAGGCATGTAGCAGGGCGGAACTGTTAGCTAAGACAACAGAAAGAAACAGGAATATAGACAGGAGGAAAAGCCACAGCGTTCAATTCAATTGTCTCAAATGAAACACAGTGAGGGTCAGAAGCACTTCCATTATCTTATTATAATTTCTTGATTCAGAAATCAAATAAAACTTACTGTAGCCCCTTTCTCTTTATTTTCCTGCAGTCCTTTGCATAGCACTCTTGTCCTTCCCACACTTCCCCAAGCTATTATGCAGCACATCTGCATCGATGCTGAAGGGCTCTTAGTACCTCTCATTAGAAGAGGCTCAGAGGTACTGCAGGGACTTGATTGGCATTTATGGCACTAGATTATATGAAGAGTAGTGCTCATTCAGGCTGAGGATGTCAATGACAAGTTTCTGTGAATATATCTGAATTGAACAGTGACAGAAAAATGGTCCACAACAGCCTTCAACTAGGCCACCACATTGTAAATGGCTGCTGCCAGACAACTATGACAGTTCCTTACATACAGCGTGAGAGGAAACCTGAAGTATGAGGGATTTAATCCATTTGCTTCTTGAGCACTGAGTCTTTCACAAAGAGAACTGTAATAAATGGAAATAAAATGATACTTGAATAGGTAGTTATTTGGCAGATGATCTTAATTAAAGAGGAATAAAACCTTCCAAATCTATAAGATGCATCTCGTCTAACTATATACGACACGGACTCTACTGAGGCTCCTCATTTCTCTGGGGCCCAGACGGTCTCACACAAGAGATGGCAATACCCAGTCCTGGTTTCCCTGAAATCCCATTACAGACCATCTTTGCCTACACATCCCATATGGTCTACATCAGCTGACAGGCAGCTACTGGAACAGCGACTACTGTTTCTACTCCATCAAAGCAGTTCATATTTTTGCTATTTAATTCAGGGAACTGGTTTCGTTTCTACCTATCTTTTCTTCTGCCAAGTTAATACTGTTGCATGAGGCTATAGATATTTCAAAGTTTACCCACTGTTGCTGCATTTGGATCCCACATGCTAATTCCAGACTATTCAGGAAATGAAGAAGCAGCAGCAATGTTTGCCCATAATTCAATTCCTCTGCTTTACGCTGAAGAATGTGCCTGATCAGTAGTTACCAAGCCATAGCTATGCAGTTTGCCCATCAGTGTGTCAGCACTTGTCAGAGACAGAACAAAGATACCAAGAAATGCCTATACCCTCTTAGTACACCCACACTTTGGGTGTCATCCACCCCAGGCAGGAGGAAAAGAAGGAAGGTCAAATGTAGGTTTAGCCCTAATAACAATGTCACCTCTCCAGCTTGGTAACACTTTGGTAACAAAACTGATGCATTCATTTAGTTTTCAGGTGAAATTGAAACGGACGGTATCCAGTGGCAGACATTCTTAAACTAAAATCCAACATTTTTGGTTGAAAATCTGTTTTGACGAACACTTCTGATAAGCCTCTACCTCCACCCTGACTACCATTTTTTGGCAAGGATGTACCAAGCAACACTTGTAGCCAGAGTAACAGTGGCACACAAAGCTTTGTTCAGTTAACTCTTAGTCAAGATAATTCCTAGCATGCTTGCGATAAGCAGACTACCTCTTTACTTACGCTGCTTGTGCTCTAGATGGGTTTACACACTAGAACTTGTTTCCAGTGAAAACGTGCTTTTGCCAGCTGCTCTGTAAGGGAGGAGCCTAATTACCCCTTTACAGCCTATGACTGGTCTTTACATAAAGTTAAATTAATTCAAGCAAATTTGCAATAAAGTTACTGAGCTGTTTCTGACCAAGCACTGCAGGGTAGGCTTCACCTTGCACAACAAACAACAAAATATTTCATGCTGAACAATTTCAGACTCGTAACCTCTAGAAATTTTACTAGGCCATAAGAAACCCGCAGGCTTCTTCTTTCCATTAAGAGGGACAAGAAAGATTGGAGTCATTACCCACACAGACCACAACAGAAAAGAAAGGGACTAAGGTTCACACCTGCTGCTCTCCTCAATGGATTTTGCATTTGAGCAATGAGGTCATGAGACTGCTGTAAAGAAGTGTAGCAGCAATCTGTTTTATTTTTCCTTTAGCAAGAGCAAAAATGCTCAGGTTGGAAGTAGGCCCCCAGACCAGCAGCATCCTTAAACCAGACTCAGATATACATGTTATTCTCCTTTACCATGTTGTTATTAAGAAGCTGGAAAGCCTGCTTAAATTAATATTTAACCAACAACACCCATGCACAATTATGAAATGCCTGTAAGTGCAGTGTGAGGCCTATCTCTGCACAAAACAGATTTTAGCTCCTGTGTGTGCCATTAATAGCTCGCAAGCCCGTTGTAAAAACTGGGTCAAACAAAGCAGCATCAGACTGGAAACACAGGGATCCCCGATCCCCAGCTCTGGGATAGCCAGCACAGTCAGGGCTTAACCACAAAGAAAGGACCTCCTGCTTAGCTTGCAGGTCCATTGCTACAGACAGACAGCTTCTGGCATTGTTTACAACTACTCAGCTGAAAGAAAAAAACCACAACCCATCCTACATTAGAACAGTCAGCAACACCAGGAACACAGCAGCTGCCTGAGGTTTTAGAGCGTTTGTCACCTCCTTAAGGAACCTGGATTGAATTTTGTATTAAGAATAATCCCAGCATGCTTCAGCTAAAGCACTGACAGATCACATACCTGAGAAATAAACAGCAGCAACGCTTACCTTGGATTCCTTCTTGTCTTGCTTCTTCAAAGGGTGCATTTGAGGTCTGAGACTCCTCTCCAGAAGTAGTTTTCTAGGTGAATGCTTCATAGTGCAGCTTACTCACTCCCTACTGAATGCAATTGAAGTGGAAACACACAGATGCCAAGAATAGATTCATTATAAGCCAGGCATCAGGTGATATCTGACTGTAGCTTAATTGAGCATTTAGTAACACCTAACCTAAGCACTGGGGGTAAAGAATATGCTTGTTTCTCTGGTACTATGAAATCTCTTGGCTGCATGGGTACTAGCTGGCTTAGAGAACCCAGGATAGTCTACATCAGTAGTCCATAAACACAGCCTGCTGCACTGAAAGATTGCTGTTAACCTTCACAGTAGACTAGCAACAACTCTGCACAGTATAGAACAAACTGCCAAGGCTTGAAAATCAGCCTCTGCTGCTCGAAACTACCTGCTCTCCCCGTGCTTTGGTGCTCTCCAGCTACATAGCTACTAGTGTTTCATGTGACCTCAAGCACAAACTTCACCCAGTGCTAGTGAACGAGGAGAGCAAGAAAGCGCCCCGAGCTTGGCCTTCACTCCTCAGATCCACATCTCCTTGGTAGCATGGGGTTATGGGCAGGAGTGAGTGGCAAGGCCTCAGAAGTAAATCAGAGATGGCTGTTACAAAACAAAATTAAAAGTGTGATTAGGGTCAGTCACTGCTATCTACCAGCAACACTCACCAGCCTCCTAAATTAACTAGAGTTCCCATCACAGGTGTTTTCTGTAGTGCAGCTGTGGTGTTGAGCATGCTCTCTGTAGGGGGGACTAAAGGAGAAAGGATGGCTGAGGAGTTGCTCCATTTCTCTTCTGTTACTAGGAAGTACCCTGTAGAACATTGCTTTTAAACTGTTGGCTTTTGTGCCTCCTCCTTTTTTTTTTTTTTTTTTTTGAGGAAGTAGATAAAGGCCATGACAGGCTTCTGGAAAGTAATTGCTAGGAGTCTGCAGGGGCTGATTGGTAGGTTTCTATAGTGGGGGAAAAGATACTTGTGTGGGATAGATTTTGGAAGAGGAACAGAACTTAGTGTCCTGCTTATGACTGGGTTATTAACAAAATGAAAACGCCCCCTTGATAGAGGTAAAGCTAACACTGGGGACAGAAAAGTACTTTTAGTCAAACTGCTTGTTAGTGATTATCTGATTTCAGTGGCCAACTCACATTTTGGATGACAGAAGCTCAAGGTCACAGTTACCTTCAGACTTACGCACTCCTGGCTCACACCCAGAGCCAACTGGATCAGTTTCTGGAATGGCCAGATAATCATACTTCTATCACATCAGCCCCTGCACATGGTACAATGTTCATCCTGTCTTTCTACCAGCTGTTGTAGGGCTGATGACACCTGACCTGGCAAAAGCTGCTTGGTGCAAAGAGAAGAGCAAATCTACAGCCTGTCACTGTTGTGTGTCATGTAGCTGCAGCATTTCTGTCTGGCACAAGGGCCCCAAAGCCAGATTTACTGTCTCACTGTGTGCTGACCCAAGGCATAGACTGAATACTAGTTTTAGATATAAAACTCTAATAGAAACCACTGACATCTCCCAGCTATCCTTCAGCAACATCAGGAGAAATCAGACTTGACATGCCTGAAATTTCTAAGGGGAAAGACAAAACCCTTCAAAACCAGTGGGCAAATAGAACTGGGATTTAAACGTAACTATCAATTTATAGCCCAGGGTTTCCATATAACTTCTGGATGATGAAGAGGGTATAAAGACAACTGCGGTGGGGTAGAGGGACAGGTAACATATCCTAGGGGGTTCTGTGAAATCTGAAGGAATTTTACTTATCAGATTTAGACGAGCCAATGTTGTACAGATTTGAAAACATAACACAGATTTGTTGCCCCTACGATAATTCAATTAAATGACCAAATCATGGGCAGACATAGAGAAGTAACCAGCAGGTTAAGTGATATTATACTGAGAGAACTATAATTGCATCAGTGGGGTTTTGACAACCAAATCCCGTTTCACTTGACAGAAGACAATTGCTGGCATTTGTTGTAGCCCCTGTCTCATGGGCTCTGGACACCTGGGGAAGCTGAAGAAAATCTAGCCTAAACTTAAATGAAATTTCCTGAGTGGGGGATTACATACACTTTGATTGTTTGAAGAACCCATGCTAAACCCCTTTAAAAACAAAGAAACAAACAAAAAAACAATAAACCAAGACAAATGTATTTGCTTTGTGAAGCAAAGGTGCCTTCTCCAAAGCCTCACACCTCAGTTTACCCATCCATCACAGGGAGTTTGCTGAGTATTTTGACATCATCACCTGACAAGCCTTCTGGCATGCTACGTATTTGTGATTGCTGAGTCCCAGACTCACTCTGAACAAGTGAGCAGTGGGTGGTGGTCAGATCAATATTCACAATAAAAAATCTTGTACAAAAGGACAAATCATGTTACATACACACTGCCATTGCTTGATTTGCAGTGATACCGCATGGCTTTTGGGAAGGGGGTTGCAGACATGAGATAACATTCACAGCCAACTGTAGGGAGCAGGGGGAGGGGGCAGAGTACATTCCCCTCCACTTCACAAGGGCACAAATGCTCAACAGCTGCATTTAAGGAAGAATTGTTCTGAAATTTGAAACTGAGAATGGTCTGTGTAGGAACTTCTTGGGAAAGTGATGAACTTTAACCTTCCCAGGATAAGAGCGTTAACAGAAGTGTGAAAGGGAAAGCTTTCAATGGACTGACAGACATGAGAAATGCTTTGTCTTTAGAGCAGGGCGGCACAACCCTCCTTGTGTCTAAACTGCTGTGAGGAAGTAAGGCATGGGCAGCAGTGACTTTGTTCTGCTAAGTGGCAGCTACAGGTTTTACTGCCATCACTGCTCAAGTCTGGGATTCAAACCCAAAAGAGATGCCATCTTCTAGAGGTAGAAGAAATGCATCCTCCCACTCTAGGGTCCTGTGAAAACCCAGGTTACCTATCAGCATCAGCCCTAAATTTATGTTTTTCCCATCTTGTGTCCTATATTCTCAACACTCCATTTCTTGATGCTGACACCTTTGATTTCCACCCACGTGTTGCAACATTACCAGGTTAAAACAGCAGCTTTTGTGCTCTTAAATGGATATTGCACTCAAAGTGTAAGAGCACAGTGCGGTGCTAGGCTGCTCCTAGCAACAAGCATTGTTCCAGGTATTGGGCATTCTCCAAATCCTGAAAGTACCTTCCAGGAACAGGGCTGCCTACTACTGCTATAGAACCTGCTAAGAAAAAACCTCATCTGTAGCCTGTTTGGTTGAGGCCTGGGTACAGATCTACACAAGGCAATCTTTACCAAGGGCAACTTATCCTTCTCTAGCAATTGAGAGCATTTCAACGCTACCCCACTTCACTTGATTTGCTAGCAGCCTCATTCAGTGGCAAGCATTATTTAATATCTACTGCTTCTTCATTACAGGTGAGAGAATGAGAGAAACACTTCAGAGTTTTGCTCAAAAGCAATTTTCCCTGACTGATTCTGTTCTTGCTTTGGTCTACAAAGACTGCTTTTGCATGCAAGGAATCATAGATGCTCTCAAGCACCTCAAATGTCAGAGATTTGCTTAAGCACTTAATTTGCATGTAGGAAATGAGTTCTAGTTCTTCAGTCACAGCATAATTCTACCAAAGGTCTGACAGCAGCTCATCCTGGGAAGAGCTCAAGTTAATCTCTGAAATGGGCGGAAGCCCATTTGGTCAAAGAGGCTGCTGCTCAAAGCACTACACATTGAAGACGAAAGTAAAGCTGTTCCTTCTCCAGAGTGTCAACAGGAATAACTCTTGTGACCCCACACTACTATGACTCATCAGTTGCAACCCATTTTTGCAGGCTTTCCTCTGGCAGAGAATTTAATCTCATAAAGCTTTGATAGGAAACATGATCACTCAGGAGAAGCTGGGTAGAAGAAACAGGTGAGAGAAGTAAGTGTTATCCATTGTGGAGCACTTAAAGTTTTTGAAACTTTGCAGTAGTCATCCTTGGCTTGCTCTGGTAGGACAAGCTAGATCACCAAATCAATCCCTGTTAAGTTGCCAGACTTGAACTATTATTTGCATGGTTCAAGTGGTTTCCAAAACCTGGCCATGCTTTTAGGCTGTGGGTTAGCTGCACTTTACATCCATCTGCAGTGTAAATACATCAGATGAAATGCAGCTGGAGCCAGGGTCCATACATGGAGGGAACGACCACCATCAGGCACATATCCAGCAGAGGCTATTGCAGCCACACAATTACAGCCAGTTGACCACAGCAGGACAAATACAGATTGGGCTAAGCATGCATCATGAAACAAACTGTCATAGTGAGGAAGTAAATAAACAGGTGGACAAAATGTGCATCCCACATTTACCTCTGGTAACACAGCCAGCTGTCAGGATGTTATTAAAACTGCCTGGGATGTAACATATGTGCAAGCAGCAGCTGCACAGCTGTGCTTACCTAGCACTTTTTTCATTCTAGCAATAAGTAGCCTGGGATTAAACCTTCCTTTTGAGCAGTAATCCTAGTGATACGCTACATGGAAGGAAACATGTTACAGGACTACTTTAGCATTTTTTGGAGATGGCCCTTTCACCTGGTAGTAGGAGAGAAAGGCAAAGTTTGTACCACTGCTACATATGGGTACAGGTCTTTTTCAGGGCTGCGTGCACACAGGCAAATCCTAATGCTGTCATATCAATATCAGATCATACCTAGACTTCCCAACAAAGCAGCAGAATAACTTTTATGTATATTGTCACTGATTTTTGCTCTCTCCTGAACAGTATCACAAAAACCAAGCTGAATGAATAGCAAATTCACAAAAGACAACCCTACAAAGGAAACAAAAGATCACTGCTGAAGCAGGCTATAAATATGAGAGAGATTGTGAGACTAAGGGAAACAGGAAAAGACTGTTAGGATCTCATCAACCAACAGCTGTGCACAGCCCTTAGCAGCCAAATACCATTGCTACTTTATAGGCCACTGCATCAAGCTCAGCAGTTTGTCAGGTAGGGGAAGCTGTATCCTAGCACTATTTCAGACAAGCCTTGATATCAGTTTGCTTTTAGCAGCTTCCCAAGCATACAAAACATTTTAAGAAGATGCCACCCCAAAAAGACTTCCACCTACTCAATGCAGCTCCAGAGGGAACAGACGAGCTATAAGAAGGTACAGATGTACAGCAAGGAGAATATTAGCAAGCTGAGACTTTAAAAGGAGATTTGGAAGTGGAAGTCAGCTTATATGTGGAAGGGGAAGATGCTCCAACCACTGACAATGGCAGTGAAGAGTGAGAACTTCAATACAGTTTGGAGGTTCAAGTGGCAGCCTGCTAAGCACTGCATTCACACAACTACGTGCATATACTAGAGGATGCAGCGCACAGGAAAGACCAGACCTGCTGCACTCAGAGACTTCTAGTGCTTTTCAGCGGGATTTTATCTAAGGCTTAAATTTCTGTTGGTACAAGCTCCACTAACTCTTTATTGCAGAGGCTATCACTATATCTGTTTTAATAAGTAGTCTCTCAAATGTCGTCTGAAACTCCAAGTACAAAAAAAAAAAAATCAAGACCTGTCATCCTCCCACTACCAAGACAGATTTAGTTACTTTTACTAACATTAAGTAGCACGTATCAGGCCTTTCTTTTCCCAGTTAACAAACCCAAACCTGACCATACTTTACAGGACTACATGGCTTGAATGCAGCTCTCAGACTCTCACAAGCCACACATTGCACTTAGAATCATAGAATCATAGAATATCCTGAGTTGGAAGGGACCCTTAAGGATCATCAAGTCCAACTCTTGACACCGCACAGGTCTACCCAAGTTCAGACCATGTGACTAAGTGCACAGTCCAATCTCTTCTTAATCTTCTTCTTCTGAAAGTAAAGCACAGGACTTGCATGCCAAAGCATTTAAAAGTAATTCCAATAGCAGCAAGAAGATAGATTTATGTGAAAGAAAGAACAACACTCCAAAGGCAATTCTAATCTCACATTAAAAAGCTCTGGTTCACATGAGGCTCCCTGCTGCAAGCTACATGCTTGTGTGCTCCATGGAGCACCTACACATTCAGTCTTTGAATAATTTCTTGTGCAGTTTGCACAGGGACCTCATTTCCTCTTCAGCAGAAGGCACCAGACCCAGGTGGTTTGGATGAGCAGCCATTTCAACTACGCAGCTATGGTGAAGTAAATATACTGCTATTTGAAACTGGAGATTGAACTACTGTCAAGCAATACAGAGCAGATCTACCCACGCCCCTTAATGAAATCCCAAACCTTTTGCTATCTGAATCACCCAATGTGGTTAGTATTAACAGTTTCACTGGCTGAACTAACAGTACAAGTAATAGATGCTGAGAAGTGGCTGGACTTCATAGATGGCCTTATCAGTGTTTGACAGTGCAGTGAAACATGACAGTGTTATCAATGTACTACAGTGTAATCAGTCCTACAGAGCTTCTATCAAGTCTACCAATGGGGTACCAAAAGTCATTTATTAGTTCTATATTTCCTATACTCTAAGATCTTACTGCAACAGATCCGATTCCTGGTAGACACTGCGTAAGTCATAGCAGACAAAGTAAGGGGATAAAAACACCCTATTGTGTATTCAAAAAAAGTACACAGAAGAAACCTCTTCGGAGCAGTCAACATAACTGCATTCAAAAGCTCAGCAATGTGACATTCAACTTGTCAAAAAAAAAGTAGAATTGCCTTGTATCCAGCTACAAGATAATTAAGAGGAAACACAAACAGGAATTCCTAGAATGCTGCACTTTTAAACTACTAAAACATATTGATGTTGTGCCTGGAAGAAGAAAGCAAAAAAAGTTAAGTGATACTGAATTTAAGGAGAAATCAAGAATTCAGGTTTAAAATGTTAATGAGCATGGTGCTCATTCTCATTACTCAGCTTCAACTATGTAGCTAGCATACACAGGAAAAAGGCTGAGAGAAAATGATAGAGGATCACAGTGCAGACCAGAGAGATACTGAGCAAGACAGATCAACATGTAGCTCTGGTAGAACCTACACTGCAAACTACAGCACTATTGAGTAAATCAAACTGGCTGTTACTGGAAGCAGTGAATTTGTACTTCATTAAGCACAAGCTATTTTACAGTATTTTTCTCAGTAATATTAAGTAGCTGCTACTAAGCTGTGTGCTGCCATACCTCAGTTCCCTTTAATACTTGAGCTTATTTTAAGCTAGTAGTTGAGTTACCTTTGTACTGCACTGTAGATTCAAGTCCAGTACTAAACAGGATTCAACAATAACAGCTAGATAAACTAGCAACTGAACATCTACCATAAAACACTTCCATCCTGCTCACACTAGTTTACTTTTTTCTTAGATGGACAAGAAGCTATTTTGTTCATTATGACATTGAAGTCAATATTGGAAAATACTGGCTTGAATGTTTACAGGAGCCTAAGTTGTTTCCATGCAACTTCGTTTAAGGAGTTGCAAACCAGGTAACTAAGAAGAAAATCTGCTTATCTAAGTGTTACTTGGCAGACAGACTTGTGCTGTTAAGACCTTTCCACCATGCTCTAACAATAACACAGTTTCTTGCTCAACAGCAAAAGCCACCTAGTCTTGTTGAGATGGGGGTCTTTGACTCAGGTGAAGACTTTTCAATGCAAACCTTACTTACACTGCTCAGCAATAAGTGAAGCAGCAAGGCATAGAGCTTCAGCAGCTCACTTAAGAGAAACAGCTCCTAATAGCATGCTTTTTCCCAAAGGACAGAAATCTGGTCTTCTGCTGTCAGAGCACATCAATAGTTTGTTAAGAACACAGTTTTATTAACAGTAGCACACAGCCTGTAATACAGTAATCTGTTTTAAAACCTGCCCTGGTCTGATTCTTACAACCCAGGGTTATCTCAGTGTCATTAGTCTGGGATCTTACCAATCATGTGTAATATATGGAATACAACATGATGCACATAACCATCATTCATCCACTCTCCTGATATTTGATTGTTAGCAGGCTTATTTCCCACGTCCACTGAATTTAATACTAGAATCCCATGAGGACTTTCAGGTTATTAACCCACATATAATCCTAAGAATGAAAACCTAATAGCTTATTATCTGCAACCCACATTTGGAAATTAACACAGCAGCCCACAAGCATGCTTCTAGAGTACTGAAACATCTCTAAAACTTAAATCTCTCAGGTCAAATTGGCCTTAACATCATTAAGGAAAATCAGAATTCCCTTTTCCTAAGTGATATTTCTTTGGGTATCTGAGAACATTACATTGTCATCAATTTGGTGGAAAAAATGTACTTTGCATGATAAAGCACAATCAACCACAGTAGAAGTTCTTAACATTCCTGTCTTCTGCAAAGAATGTTGTAACTGAAACCACTGAAAGCAGAGCAGTGACTAAGTATCTGAGTATCATAAAACAGATTAATGTGTAATTAAGACTCAGCAGTTACAATATTCATCCCCCACTGCTGAGAAATGACAGATTCTTCCAGAATGGTATTCACAGAGTGTTTCCTTTCCACAAAGTTTAACTGTGTTGTACTGATTCTCTAATATTGTTTCAAATAAAAAAGTAATGTGACAAACAAGCTTCCACCAAACCTTAAATGACCTCACTTAGAGATCTAAGACAGATGCTTTGATGCATGACAGGTTACACTTCCAGCACATGAGGATACCATTTGAACAGATACATAGGAATCTTAAACAGAAAACCAGACATGTTTATAGGGAGGATATACAGAGATTTATTTAATCAGGTTTACTATTTACAGTTGAGATCACTTTCACATACTACTTCGCTACTCGACATGGCTACATTATTTCCAAACCAGTTTAAGATCTACACTCTACAGTTCACTCAACACATAAAACTGCTCTTCATAGAAAAAAATGAAATATTTCATTATAGAACAGTAGTGCATACATTATACTCCTGAAAAGCCAGCTCATATTTTAAAACACTAATGCTTGAAAGGTTTGATCTCTGAAGGTCAAAACTTAGTCTTATGTACCTAAAATTTTGGTTAGTTTTTTTGTTGTTTTGTTTTTACCATTATATATAAAGTTTACTGGACTTAAGTGTTTTTTTAAAAAGTGACACTGGTGATGGGCAAGGTTAAAATATTTTTCAAATTGAATACAGCTGGCTTTTTTATATATATATTTTTTTACAACTTCAGCCAAAGAAGTTCCATGTAGTGAAGGTTTAACAAATTCTCTCTATACTCAAGAATCAGTCAGTTAATGCTTAGAGGTAATCCACCAACATAGGCATACATCCTTTGACTTTCATATCAACCAAATCACACTTAACTTGCAAATGGTTCTGAAATTAGAAAGTTTACTAGCATACTAAAACATTTAGATACATGAATAGCTGGCTAAAACAGTGAAAGTCACAGGTAATTATATGGGTGTGTGTAAAGCTGAGTTGTTTTGCCCATCACCAGTGTACAGTACAGCTCTCCTCATCTGTGAAAGGTGCGCTTTGACTAAGCTTAGGGCAAGAAAGCTATTGCAGTAAACCTGGCCCATTCACCTTCCACACAAGTGAGATAAGATTGAACCACGTTCCCATTCTCTTCTAGGCGTAGGTTCCGCCAGTGATGAGAAGTTCGTAAGCAGGATCCCGACTCCTTCTACATAGTACTATACAGGCACACAACATGCCCAGAAGCTATGGAGAAAAAAGAAAACAAGCTGAGTACAAAGAAGGTACTTCATGATTTAACCTCTGCACAGAAATTGTCGGCATGCTTCATTGCACCATGAATGTCCATAACACATGGCAACAAATGCATTGTTCTTGAAAAAAGCTTCACTTCTTGCTGCAAAAAACAAGGGCCACAAACTTCAGCCTTAATTTCTTGAAAGATCCTAGACATGGGTTTGGTCAGCAACTTGGATGCTGCCTCAAAGAATTCAGATGGAAAAATGACTGATTTCTTCCTGAAAGATACAGCTTCAGATACTGCATGTGTTATGAAAGACAATGAAGTGAAATTCAAATACATGAGCCACAGCTGTTATGATGAAAAATAAAACAAGAAGTTTCATTTTATGAAACTGCTCCACCTTACTTCAAATGCTCAGTGTGTTAGTAAGCTATACTAGAAAATTCAAGGCCAATGTGAATTATTCACTAAAAGTGAATTTCTTGCCATTGAAATCTCAGAGCTGTAACTATGCAGGCAAGTTTGCTAGGAATTTAGTGTTATGATCACTTGGTATACATTTATAAGACCTGAATCAAATGAATATGATCAGGGATTCAGGGTATGATTTTAGGAAGGTTGCATTTTTTTGAGTAGATTTTTTTTTGGGGGGTAGGTATAGACTTACTGAAGTTTAGTGATGTGTTCTGAAGTCTGCAATCATTGGCAATAGCTTCTAGTGATGTAAGAAACTATCTTGATTTCTTCAATATGCATACAGGGAAAAAGACTATTCACAGATAGCAGTATTTCAAGATGCTCCTGTCATAGCTCTGGATTATAAAGCATCACCCAGGCAGTAAGCTATTTAAAAAGAACATGACTTGAATGGGAAGCACAAAAGAATTAAACTGGAGACCAGCCAACCAAGTGTAAAGCATGATGTTTTGTGAAAACACGTCACTTGATGGGAAAATTATTTTTTAAATGAAGTCTGATGCAAATGTCACATGCGTAACAAATTTCAGAAACCAAAGCTTAACTGAATGTACATGCAACTTGGTACTTCAGCATGCTGAAAGATAAAAGAAGTTTTTAAAATCTTAGTTAAGTCTAAATAAGCAGCGATTAAGAAGCATGATGAAATTTTAGTCCAAGCTTTGTGTTTCCTGGAAAGTAACAAGATGTAAAAATTAAAAATATTATTTGTATTTTTTATTCTTTGCATTGGATCTATACCCAAATTCAGCTCAGGTCCAGAAATAGCCTATTGGGAGTAACCTAGAGTATGGCCCTTCAGCCTACTGGTAAAAATGAAATCTTCCTTTACTTTCAGTTAGTACTTGGATGGTTCCAGTTTGCAGGCTAACTCCTATAAATGCTATATGCATTATGCTCATGTCAGAGTAATAGGAAGAACTGAGTTACATGAAAAGCACTCTTCATGGACAGAACCCTTCCAAAGGAAGAGGTAGCATCCACAATTAGAAAAAAAAAAAAAGCTAGACTTGCAAGATTTGTGTTAACTCCCTGTGGCTACAAACCTCTGAAGAAGGGTTGTATGCTACAAGCACAAAAACTTTTTTATGCTCATGAAAACAAGATAAAATGAAGAGTGCTATACAAATGTCTCATTTTTTTTTCCATTAGTCATTCTAGCCATGTATTTCAAATAATAAAACTAGTTCCATCACATTTATAGTTATTCACATATAAAGAATCCTGGTCAATTGACTGAAGACATCCAATTTATGGAGTTGTGTAAAATCCAAAACAATCAAGTACTCTAGCAGACTTCTATGATCAGTTTTTGGGTCAATATCAAAAACATTTATACACTTCAGGAGGCTAGCAAGCATATTCCTGGAATTCACTGTGAGCACAGAATGGGCTCCCTAGTATTTTCTTCACAGAAATAATTCAGCATATAATTTTTAAAAGATGTGCTAGCATTTCTAAAGCCTTCTTTAAGCATTTGATTCTGTATCTCTTCAATCTCTACTTAATAATATTGTAAACAAAATCTTTTAGAATTCTGTTGAGGCCTGATAGATGAATCTTTTAAAGCCTGAACAACATCAAGGAAAGTTTAGACATCTCCCACAGTCAGCGATGTTTTTAATTTGCCTGCTAGCATTAACCATGGCCTATCTTCTTTTACCACATTTATTTTTCCTTTTTTTTTCCCCCTCAAAAAACTCACTGGCTGTATAGATATGCCAAATTTAATATCTCACAAATTATCGCTAACTACAGAAGATATCTTTAAGTATGAACTTTGCAGCTCATCAAGCAGCACTTAGCGTGCTGCAGTACCTTTGCTCCCTTCAGGTTGCCTCCAATTTATTCATAGTTCAGAGCTGTCACTGTGTTTTAGACAAAGGAATTACCATACACTTCAAGAGTAACTGGAACACAAACACACCAGAAATTAATTCTATGCAAAAAAGACTGAGTTTTCCCACAAATTAAAATCCTTAGACAAGTTCTATTCTCATCTTCTCAGTCTTTTCATTTTAAAGAAAGTGGTGAAAGCTAGATTTGCTTATTGCAAACTAGGAGGTAAATTTTGAACAGTCTTACCGCACTGTGTAACATACAAACTGAAAATCCATTCTGAGCGGACTCTATCCAGCATTTCTGGGAGTGGTAATAGAACTGACCAAAACAGATTATTCTTCCTCTGCAGGACACAGCCTAGGTTACAGGCCATTTGCTGAAGTTTACATTTTTATCTACGTGGCAATTATCCTGCAGCCTATTTTGCAGAGAATCATGCTATGTACATACTTCAATTCTGTATTCCAAATAGGAGGATGTCATAACTTGCATCCTAGGTTTTGGGAGGCAACAAAAAGAATTGTTTGAATGTGATTTAGTATTAACTTGTCTTAAACTAAAGCCTTCTTAAAACACGCCAATTTACAAACATTTGAAATGTGGAGCAAAGATACAAGAATATGACCTCCGATAGACTTAAATCTGATTACCACTCAGTGAAAATATTACTAGACAGAAATTTCACAGGTATTCCTAACACCCTGTACTCTATTTTATTCAGTTGTCTAAACCAATACCACAACTTCTGACACATTGTTACACTGCAGCAAAGAAAGAAATTGCTTTGATATTCTTATTTTCTTCCAAGCTGTTTATCCATGCACTTTTGCCAATAGCTTGATTACTGACACTTGGAGACAAATCAAAGCGTATCCACTGCAGAAAGTATAAAAACACCATGCTTGCCTAGAATTGATGACCCAGGAAGAACAGAAGGACACAAGCGGTCAACATTTCCATTCTACTTGTGGTAGAAATTCTGGTCCAATCCCAAAGAGGATTACAATAGTGCTGCACTTTAGAGTAGACCTATGGATCAACCTGCAAACTTCAGCATTGGGAATAATGCCTCATTCTCTCTATTTAGCTCACCCAGCCTCATAACATACGTTTTCTCATACATAAAAATCTGCCACAGTAACTATGGTTGTGGAAATACCTTCATTTTAATTACAGAAATATTTCAGTGTTTGAACAGACTAAATAGATGTATTGCTTTAACAGTTAAAGTTTTAAGAATGATAATTTTAAAAAATCTTCCTTTGGAAGACTAAGCAGAGATGTCACCAAATTTCAAACTTCGTATCTGAAGAAATCTGGTTCTGGACCATTCAACATTACAGCATACACTGTTACCTATGATTACAGCCTTGCAGTGCAGCACTGAAATAGAAATTTGGCTATTTTCACAAAACTGTTTGCGAAGGATTATTTACTTACCTTCAAACATACAAACCAGCTCTAAAGCTGGTTTTGAAAATTAAAGTGCTTAAGCTTCTCCATTCAACAGGAACAATGTTTTCTGAATTCAAATGCTATTAAGGGCATAAAATTACTTTGAAATCAGTTTTTAAATCCCTTGGGATTTCTCAGAGACCATAATACTGACACAAACTGAAAATATGATTAATGTACTAAACCTGCCTGATTAATGAAGGCACAAAATTCTGATTGTACAGAAACGTTTAAGAGACACTGTCATATAGGTTTGTTTTTAATCTTAGTAAATAATAAATAATTAAAAGTAAATAAGTAAATAATGAGATGCACATTAGTTTTATTTCCCCAGTTACTTTTTATGACCAGAGAAACTACAACAATTTGGATTCCTATGAGAGACAGCCTTCATTCAATTTTAAGTAGCTGCTGTCTCTAGCTTAGAGCTTTTTTTTGTACAAGTACAGCACCTTCAAGACAATGCAAAGATCAACCCAACAAAAGCAGAACATGCTATTGAAAACCCTGCCTTATTTTGTGGGTGTCAACATTGTACACATGCCATGAAGCATACTTAAGCTGATGTACCTCTAAAACAGCATGAAGCACAAGCCATCTGTCTCAAAGCTGTAAATTAAATACTATACAAATTCAAGTGTTAAATGCTTTCAGAGCACATTGATAGATACTTGATGCTTACAGATAATCAGTTTTCAAGATGTAGCTTATTTACATTCTAGTTAATTACTACTGTTAATGTCCAGCTGCCTTCAAATCTAACAATGCACATTCTTCTCACAGTAGTTTTTAAACCAGGCTTAGTTGAGAAGTTCTGTGTTAAGGTGTTTAGGTCCTTTTGACTGAGGCTCATCTGTCTCTCAAACCAAGTACAAACCAAAGCTGTTGACACCCTGTACATAACTGTACTAACCTGGACAGCAGTTCACAATTTCATTTGAGTTCATAAATAAAGAATATTTGCTTACCTGAATAGCAGCAAATGCTAGTGCTGCCCAGATGACATACATCATTATCTCTTGAAGCTTCTTTACAACCAGAGCCTCACAGCCCTAAAAAAAAAGTAGGCTTGTTATATATCCTTCTGGCAACCACATTTAGATACACAACAAAAACCCTCAAAAGCATCAAACAGGGCACAGATATAAAAAGTTTTTCTTTAGATGACATATTTATTTCCTATTAATCATAATTCCTTTCACCCCAAACTTTACAGTTCCACTAAACAGAAAATTAAATGATTGTCAGCAAAAGCACAGGACTTGTACTTTGCTCTAAGTTCATGTTTTGGCTGTCTTACCTCAGAATAAAGGTCCATTGGACGGGTCAAACTGCCAGTACAATTGCTGAGAGCTGCTTTGCAACAGCTAAGTGGAACGCTGTTGTTCTTAGTTTGCTTAAACCAGATAGTGTTCTCCCAGTCTGAGTAGTTATGGATCCCACAACAGCGCAGCTGAAAACATACAGGTAAAGATTCACCATGTTTACCAATCATGAAGTTGGATGAGACAGTTCTAATTGCAATACCAAAACCATGGACATGTTAAGGTTTGGTTGACTTTATTACTTCAGTAACAGAAGTTATTTGACAGCATTATCAAAGTAAATCATGGACTGAACGGATTATTAAGTGGCCTGCAGCCTTAAGTCATTTAAGTCCTTAGAAAACAGACTGGAAATGCCTGTTCTTGGGGAACATTCGATGAGCCATTTTTCCTTTGTGCCCCCAAGACAATAAAAGTTATATTTACTGCTCGAAACAGCTCTATCAATAAAGTTTATGACAGATGCTTGAAAAAACCTACACTCTCTGGATGTAGTCCTGGCATGAACCAGTTTGTTCCTCTCACACGACTTCAATGCAGAATTGAAGTTCATTTTATATGGCCACACAGACATGTGGCTATGCGAAAGAGGAAGCCTTCAAGAATGAACCAACTGAACATAAATACAGTTCTGTTCAGAGCTGGAGTTTCATATGTACAGTACAGTCTCAGAGGTACCGCCCTAAGGATTAGTTTATGAGCCTGTCCTTCTTTGTTTCAGGAGGCAATTTAGGCAAAGTATTGTAATTGCTTTCAACATACTAGATATTTAATATACAAATATTAGAATTTTATTGATGCAGTTCGAAGAATGTTGAAAGCTCCTGCATTTTCCATAATTCCCCCCTCCCCATCCAGCAACTCACAAGACTAGCATTCAGCTAGACTCTAGAGCAATTTTCTTCCCCAGAAGGTTCTAGATGAAACTGCACAAATAAGAGCATGCTGCAAAATCCCATTGCAGAAAAACAGAAGTACTAAATATTTGAATACAAATACTGATTCACTGATAACCCCCACAAAGTACACCTTCCCACCAACAATTTCATAATTTTACTAATCATAACAGAGTGCAGTTATCTATTGACTGCTGCTTACTAAGTTTGTCAGAACTGCTGAAGATGTGTCACAAATAGCCGAGTAACATAGCACCTGTGTTTTATGGACAGAAAGGACTGAAAAGCTCCAGTAAAATTATTTCATGCATCTGGCAGTCTCACCTGCCTCTGTACGTAGTCAATGGCACGACTGGCTGCATCAGGATTTGTCCCATTGTATCCATTGTATACTTTCTGAATGCTGTGATCAACTTCATCCTCCACCTGCAAAGCATTAGCAAAGCACCAGCATTAGCACACCAACAAAATAATTCCACTACTAATTACAGAACTCAAGAAACCAAGACAACTTGCTAGTATCTTAAAATAGCGTGCTCTGGTGGTATAGCTTCTTAAAATTATGTCCTGACTTTTGCAAAGATATCATGAGCTTACAACCAAGAAAAAAATGTGCAGCTACATTTGGTAAGATTTTAGACAAAGTAGCTTCGCAATGCATCTCAGAAAGGAAATGATTTCTACTATAACACCATGGGCATAACAGCAGACACTGTGAAGAGAAGAGCTCTCTCTAAGACCACATATTCACCTTTCCACTTTCTAGTCCTTGAAAGTTGCAAACCAAAACCAGCATAACCATACAGGCTAAGTCGTTCTGTTAGGAACCATGAGGATATCATTAAGTCATGTGGCCTGTTCTGCCCCTTCTGATCAAAGCACTGGAATTCCCAAAGACCAGCTCTTTTGGCTCACTATTCTAGCTTACAGTGACCAAGGTCGCTGTTCAGTCCGCCACCCCCATGCTTTCTGAGAAATGTTGGTGGCAGTACATGGTACATAGCAACAGCTACTGGAATAGCTCCTAAAGCTACTGAAGATGAGTCAAGCTGCTAAAGATGCTGTCAAGTACATGTGTTTAAAAATGGATGCCACCCAGTAATCATCACTTGTCCCCCCAAAAGACTTCTGATAATTCCCACTTCAGAGGAAACCTTACTAGAGCCTTTCAAGTAATAAGTTTCAGTATAAATTGTTCCTTAAATGCACAGGAAATTTGGTGTTGCCAAAATTTGGTACTAGAGTAAGATTAGAAAAAAAAAGTCAATTCAGGGCTGTTGCATTCAGTGGGAATTATGTGCAAAAAATGTTCATCTCAGAACCAAACAGGAACCAAGCAAGCATGTTCTTTAGATCACAAGTTATAGTAGGAAGATCTTGCCAACGGATCGTTGCAAAGAGAAACTGTTTGAAGAGAAGAATTTTCTGCAACAACAGCACAAGCTTCATTTCCCCTCACAAGAATGCTGGTTATCTTCACATGCAGATCTGTATCAAGACATGACTTAAAGTCAATCTAGCCTTTGCAGGCAGCTTCTTTCAGACCCATTTGAAATCAGTTATGATTTAACTAACGGTTGTCCTGATTTCAGCTAGGATAGTTAGCTTTCCTCTTAGTAGCTGGTACAGTGCCATGTTTTGGATTTAGGATGAAAATAATGCTGATACCACAATGATGTTCTATTTGTTGCTGAGCTGTGCTTACACTAAGTCTAGGACTTTTCAGCTTCTTGTATTGCCCTGCCAGCAAGGAAGCTGGGATGCACAATGCACAAGATGGGAGGGGACAGAACCAGAACAGCTGACCCAAACTGACAGAAGGGATATCCCATACCGTATCTCATCATATGGTATAATTCATATGGGGTGGCTGGCCAGGATGGGAGGGGACCACTGCTCAGGGACAGGCTGGGCAGTGGTGGGTGAGTAGTGAGCAACTGCATTGTGCATCGCTTGCTTTGTACATTGTAGTACAATTATCATTTCTCTTCCTTTTCTGTCCTATTAAACTGTCTTTACCTCTACCCAAGAGCTTTTACTTTTTTCATCCTGATTCCTTCCCCATCCCATCGGGGGGAAAGAAGCGAGGGGGGCAGTTGTGAGCAAATGGCTGTGCAGTGTGTAATTTCAAGTGTGTAATTTCAGACAGGCTTGGAAAGAAAGATATATGCATCTTCTTCTACATGCTCTGAATCCTGTTAACCAGAGATCAGAGAACTACTTCTCTGTCCAGATCAGAGACATGGTAATTGCTGCACTACACTGTAGCACACCAGCTCTGCATGTATCGGAGCAGAAAGCAATCATTCAAGCTGTCATGTAAGAACTCAACATGCTTCCCTTTCTCCAGGAAGCATACAGCTTTCCTCAATTGCTTCTAAGGACTACTTGCACTACCAACTAGAGTCCCAGCTGATCAACTCTGCCAAGATACTTGAAACCTAATGCAGACTGTGAGAATGTATTCTTAAATTAAGTATCTTCAACAGAACATTCCTGTTGAAGCAATCTATTCTGTAACAAAGATTAATAACACACAGATAAGGGTCTTCTTGTTAGCTGCTTATTTGAAGCAGTTTTCTTTCAGTTAACAAAAAAGGACCAAATTTTTCCTTTATGCTTGACACTGCTTCTTCCAGAAAATGCAAGCAAGCAGGACTGAACTATGGAGTCCTTTGTTGCTTATATAAACGCAGATGGGCTAAAAGAAGGTCAATGGGGCTTTAATTCACCTTGCTATTAAGACAGGACTATAATGCCATCAAAGTATTTCACAGCTATAACTTTTTTCTGCTGATTTTTTTCCTGCAACATTGACATGCAGACAGATACAACAGTTGGTGAAACTGAAAGCTAAACTTTTATTTTCTTCAAACTACATTGTGGTATCTCTAATGGCACATGGTATACTTTTACCACGTTATATTGATAGAAGCATATTTAATTTCATTTTTCTGGCCCTGTTTTCTGAAATTCCATTAATAAAACAGTGGGAGAAGTCAATTTCTTTAGCCACACCCCCATAGCCGTTGCCAACAAGCTGCATAAAGCTAGACAGTATACATTAACACATTCAGTCTATTTGGCTTGATTATTAAGCAGTGTTAATTCATAGATGGTAAGCCAACATTTAAGCTAGGGCATATTGTTTTGATATGCAATATGTTCAAATACTGTGTAACCTAAAACGTGCACTTAGTCAAAAGCATAAATAGGCTAGAAAGCCATCTGGAAAATTGGAAGGTACTAATTACCTACACTCCCTTGTAGTGTTCGATTGTCATTGATATGTTCCATGCAGGTTTTTTTCTTTCCCTCTGAGAAAAGCTGCAGCTTTGCTTTCAGGAATATTGCTGTTCTAAATTTTAAGATACTGATCTCTAACAGTTTTCCCTTAATGAATATCCATTTACAGTTTTGCAATCACATACAGAAAAGGCTGAAAAGGCTACACCTCTGTATTTTGGTCACAGTTTACAACAAAACATTTCTGAAATTGAGAGGTTATTACCTTTGCTCTGTAGATGTATCCAAGAACAACCACCACAACTTCAGTAATAAAAACCAAGAGCAGGATGATCACAAACTGTAAAATACAATCCAGGATATTTATGCAAATAATTTCACACATTTTTTCTAAAAGTCTCAATATAGCCTTTGCTATTTATTATACGTCTTTTAAGGTTTTAACTCAGCAACTAACCTAAAGCAGGCAGTTAAGTTGACCAAATAGGTCCAGAAGTAACTTACTTCAAGAAGCTTTAATGCTCATAGTTTTACCAAGTAATACAACTTAAAACTGCCTAGCCAGGCAAGTGCTGATCATTAAGACCAAAAAAATGTAAATTGAACATTTTAACCAAGTGCTTTTTTCACTCTTATATTAGATAAATAGGACTGCTACAACACACAAGTGACCCAGGCTGTTACTAGAAGTTGTAGATGGATTAAGGAAATGTTTCTTCAGATTAAGCCCTGAAACAACTAGCAGCAATAGCAACCTATGCATTCATCTTGGTATGTTTATGAACACTTAAACTGTTAAAGAAGCACACACAGCATCCAAAAGCAACAAAATAGAGACAGTTTAAAAGCTCTCTCTCTCTTCTCTCCCGCCTAATACACAAACTGAATCTGTAGTTAAAGTATTTGGAAACATATGACAAATTCCTCAAAACTAAGAGTTCAAATTAAGCCATACAGAGAAAATTTAGGCATCACAAGCACCCCCAGTCACTCTCAGTGCAATACACTTAACACTAGAAGGCTCCTGGCTGGCTCATCCTTCTCCTTCTGCAATTTTAGCTTTTCAATCAGAACAGATAAATGAGATTTAATTATCTAATTAAGTCATAACCATTTTTTTTTAAGATGTTCACTGTTCTAACAAGTTGAACTTGAGTCTTCTGCTGCCAGAATCAGCAAATTCAACACCATCATTCAAAACAAAAAAAAAAAAGAAAGAAGGTGGTCAGAACAGAATACAAGGCCAACATTTAAGACAATAAAACAAGACAAAAAAACTTTAAAAACTGTATTTTACGGAATCAATTAAAGAGGAAAGGAACAGATACACAACACTCAAACACCATCATACGCAACTTACTGTAGCAAGTCCACAGCGACTTTCTCGAATTGTGGCACAACACCCAATAAGTCCAATAATAAAAAGAAGTGTTCCCACAGCTATGATAATAACTGCTGGAATGAGCGTGTAGACGTCTTCGAAGAAGTGATCATAGTCGTCATATGTGATGAACACATAGGCTCCCACGTAGCACAGTATGCCTGCTGCTGCCTATAATAGACACAATAACTGTAAGTTTATTTGAAGACTAAACCTTTCTGCAAGGCTACTTTGCAACAATTATTTTATCAAATAACATGAACTAGTGCTTTTACCTTTTTTTAAGGCATCATCACTAGATTATAGCACAGGTTTGTTCAGAATACCTCAAATGGAGACCAGCCAATTCCAGCTTCCAAACTACATTTCATCTAGGCAGATTCAGTTTTGACTGCATTATGGAAGCCTTCTGATGCATGTAGTTAAGAAATGAGGGTAACCAAGCAATGAACATCAAAATCTTGCTCCCTTTTCTTCTCAAATACTTCCCCTCCTGTGCTATGAACTTAGCTTTTTACACTTACAAACTAAATAATTTTGGTAACAGGATTTCAGGCCACTCAAACAGCAAGCTGTTTGTAATTGAACAGCTTTTCAGAACACACATGCAGTTTTTACCTGCCATTTCCTACTACTTATTCCTCCACTTTGCCTTCTGACTACTACCTATGATTTAATGTTAGGACAGAATGGATATATGCATTGTAGAGTAACTTCTGCTAGAGGCAACAGCTTTTTTCCAAGTAAAAGACACCAATTACTGAAAGACTGAATCAAATACCTACATACAGACTTCTTAAACTGGAAGTTCTGGCAGTGACTTTCTAAAAAGAGTCATTGGATAAAAAGGTCTTCTGTTAAACATAGAAAAAAATATCACCTCAGGTTACTACCATTTAATAGCAAATAAGTCCTGGAGGGTTATACGGCCTGAACCAAATAATGCCACCGTTGCTACAGAGTTAAAAACAATTCTACTATCCCTTAAAATGAAGCAATTACATTCTATTGGTTTGCAGTGACAGACTATATCATCAGAATGCTTCATGTTACATACTTCCCTGGTGTCACAATACATACAAATCACACTGCCTTGCTAGGCTGAGCTAAAAACAGCACACTCAGAAGATGCAAAGACTAAGCCATGATCTGGGGAATTTAATCCTGCTATAAAGAGTAGCATCTCCTTTACAATCCAATCCACATCCGAGGCACAGAAGTATATTCAGCTGGAATATCATGCACTTCAGCTCTGACCCGAGAAAGCATACAGCAGGCTGCCTCCCTCCTGCCTTCCTTCCCAGCGGTTTTGTTACAACCCCTACCCATGTGCTGGAAAGAAGAGGGCAGACAGATGTGCACACCTAGCTCCAGCAGTTATACTACTATAAGGCTGCATCATACTACAGTAGAATCAAAGAACCAATAAATAATTCAGACCAGAAGGGATATCAGGAGATCATTTAGTCCAGTTTCCTGCTCAAGGCAGGGTCAACAATGAATTCATACCGAGTGGCTCGAGGCTTTGTCCAATGTCTTGGAAATCTCTAAGGATGGAGACTCCACAGCCTCCTAGGCTGTTTCACACTCCTCAGTGTGGCACAGAACAAGAGAGGTGATCAGAAGACTGGTGCCTACCATTTCAGCACTGTTTGCTACAATTCATATTTAGTCTGCAATATTACTGCAACTATTTCCCACAAACAGCACTGCATAAACACTGCTAGCATAAAGCCTTACATACAAAGAATCCTCAGCAGCACTTTGCTATAGGAACACTAGCTCAAAGAAAAAAGAATTAAGAGTGAGCTCAGAAGTGCCTTCAGTTCTGTGTGGATCTGAACATTGTATTTCTCCTCTACCTTTATGTATGCAGTGAGGGTAAGCGTGTATACTCTGCAAGAATCTCAAAGCATCCAGAAGGCTCACACTCATCCAATAAAAGGTGCTATAGAGATACAAAAGTAATGAAAGTGAAAATTAAGTCAAATACCAAAAGTGAGGCATCACCAAGCAAAAAAAGGAAGTGAGCTAACTATTAAGATTGCCCCTTTGCACAAAACACATCCAATTGCTAATCCAACTGTGGAAATTGTGCCATGTTAGGTACAACATGGCAAAACTCTCTATAAGTACATTAAAGGAGGCTGCAGTGAGGTGGGGGTTGGTCTATTCTCCCATATGCCTGGTGACAGCACAAGGGGGGAACAGGCTAAAGTTGCACCAGGGGTGTTTTCGGTTGGATGTTAGGAAGAACTTTAGCGAAAGGGTTGTGAGGCATCAGAATGAGCTGCCCAGGGAAGTGGTTGAGTCACTATCCCTGGAGGTCTTTAAAAAGACATTTAGATGTTGAACTTAGTGATATGGTTTAGTGGAGGAGGACTGGTTAGTGTTAGGTCAGAGGTTGGACTCTATGATATTGAGGTCTCTTCCAACCTAGACAATTCTGTGATTCTGTGAAAACGCAGACATGCAATTTCTGTAGACAAAGCAAAGATTCAAAGTAGTGTCACTGAGCAATGGCATTGCATTAACTGTAGCCTAGCAACAAAGCATGTGAATGACAAGCCAGTGAGGTAATCTGTCACTTCGAAGAATTAAAATGCTTCTTAGAAATATGGTATTTTGTAAGGTGGAAGAGAAACAGCTGCAGCTGGCACGAGCCATAGAAAATATACCACAAAAGTGTAATCAGACCCACTTGTGAGCCCCTTTGTCTTTCTCCACAGGAGGATGTTTAAGCAGCTCCCCTCTTTTCTAAGAAAAATCTGGATCATAAAGGAAGACTTAAGATTCCTGATAACTGGATGTGCAAGTACATTAAAAAAATATATTTGAAAGAAAAAAATTAAACATTAAGAAGCCGTCTACACGTTAACTTTCCATCCCTGCTTTGAGATGCATACATTTTTGAGAAACTTTTTCCTTTCCAGTATTATGCTTAAGATGAGTCTAGCTAATACAGTCTAAGATACTAACAAGCATCAAGTGCATTTTTTTCTTAAAGAAATTATTATTTTATAAGAGCTGGCAATGCATGTTCCTCTTTAGACTCCTCATCTTATATGAACGTGGTCTGAAGATATCACTAAAACCTTTTCACACGTGGAACTAGAGTGACTGACCAACCATGACAGCATTTGTCCTTCGGTTTTGCTTCTGAAGGCTGTACAACTGGCCTTTCTGTAGATAAAGCTGCAGAATTTTGGAAGCAGCAGGGTGGATTCATCTGTCTGAAAACTGTGTGCTAGAGTCATGAAGCAGAAAGTAAAGACATGGCCTCTTTGCTTGAAGCGGCCACCTAGTCAATGAAGTCAGAATTGTAACTACCCCTTCCTCACTTCAACAAATAATCTTCTAGAGAAAAAAGGCACCTGAAAACAAAGCCTGCCAGAGTTTTCATACTCAGATCAGTTTTAAAAGCTATGAAGATTCAAATTCTTTTCCTCCATGTATTACAGTTGAGCACTATTACTGAACAGGTAAAGTGGCCTGGTCTCTTGCAGTACTATGAAAAAAATGCAGTGCTGCCCTTCTCATTCACAGGAAAAAAGTTTCAAAGCCTTCCCTTCTCATTCCATGTCAGATATGTGATGCTTAGTGCTTTTCTGAGCATGCCCTAGATCAACAAGGGAGGGTAAGGAGAGGTACCTGTATCAGCATTTTGGCTAGAATTAGGAGAGTCCTTTTGGAGCAATCCTTTTCTCATCTTCTGACAATTTTCATTAACTATCTTTTAGCCAGCATCATTAAATGGGCTTGCCATGTACAACAGGACCCCATTTAAATGAAACTAAGCCAGAAGATTAGTGCTTCTACTGTGCTACTAACTACTAGGGGATGTTGAATTACTGTGACCAGTGGTGATTCCTTCCACTACTCAGTAGTTTCAAAATCTGGTCCTTAGCACAAAAGGTTTTGCTCCATTTCTATAGTATAGCACTGTGTTGTACGTTCAGATAAATAAAGCATAAATAGTGTGATAGGCAAAGAGCTAGGTTTACCTATAGCAAGTATATATTCTACATTGGTCAGTGCTGTACCAGTTGAGCTGCACATTTCCCTCTTGAAGTCCAAGAATGGTAAAGTTGAACCTATGCTTACTGTTTGCAGCTTCTATCTAATCTGAAGCTGATCTGAGCTTGTCATTTGCTTCTCAAAAAGGGAATAATGCAGAGAAACTAAGATCTCTATCACAAGGATAATTAAAAAACATAAACCAATCCAATTCTCAATGCTTATTATTCTGAAGAATAAAAGGTAAATCCACAGAATACTAAGCATGCTCAAATTAAACAAAGATGTGAATAAAAAGCCACCATATATTTACAATCATGCATTTCTCCTATCATTAAATACATGAACAGCATACAATTCAAGTAAGTCTTTGATAAGCAAGACCTGAAAGAAGAATTCTCTAATAAACTGCTCAAGGCTCTGAATAGAGATGGCAACAGCTCCTGAATCTGCGCCAGGTCACATGCATGCTCCAGGGAGCCGGCTGGTTATTCAGCATTCACACATCCCTTCCGAGCTGTCTGCAGCTAACTTCAGTACTGAACCTGACATGGCATATGCTTATTTTAGGATGAATTAACCTTTAAAAAGACTGCTGAGGCAAGTACAGTCAATGAAAACAGTTTGCTGCAAAAGGCTAGAACACGTAGATACCCCTTTCATAAAATTTACCGGTAGACCTCAGAGATCAGAAAAGCTTTGTATAGTTGCTTTGGCATGGGCCTCTAAGGAACTACTGAAAACATCATAAGCATGCAAGTAACTGGAGGGAAAACTGGTAGATCTCATGTGCAATGCATACAACAACAAAAAGAGAAGTATTATAGGTAAGAATATTTAGAATCTGGGAGTTCTCCCTGTCTTTGGGCTGGTGCAATAACATCCTCCAAAACCCATGTCTGTTTTCCAGAAGTCAGCTTTCACCTTTCACATGCACTGAGTTGTACAAGCCTACTCATTGTCTAGACAAACCCTGAATCATTTTAAGTAGGCTGCAAATTAAGAACTGCCTTCATACTTCCAGTAATCCTCATGCATAGCAGCAGATTGAAAGCTGAAGTTTTTGCTGCTTAGGAAGATGCCTGGAAAATAACAGATCCAGACTACTGGTTCTGCTGATCATTTGTTTATCAACAGGAAACGCAGCTCCATTTACATACTAATGCTTTCCTATACTACCCCACTCATGTTCTTCCCCAACAAATCTGGAGGGAACTCAAAAGACTTATCTCTACAAAGCACTGTCCTTCATGTTACTTTTGCTATTGGACACTCCGGGGACACAGTAAAACCCAAACAGACTTTTTTTTTTGTACTCTTTCATTTACCTGGGCTAAAGAACACTCGTCTCTCTGGAATCCTCATTTTATTCACTGTTTTTCTTAAAACAGTCTCTGAACAAGCAAATGAAGGTAGCAGCAAAGTATCATATGCTAGGAGAAACCATTTTCACCTGATATCTGATTAGGTAAGAAGGTATTTCACCCTTTTTGATAAGGACACTGAGACCTGAAAGACAATAATAAGTGCTTAGAACTGCCAACCCTGCCATCACTGATGGGTAAGTTTCGGTGGTTATACAGATACCACTCAGCCCAAAGACTTGTCATTCCACTCCCAAAGTATCTGTCAAGACTGTGATTGTAAAACATACCTATGGTGTACTCTGACATGCTATGTTCCCAACCTATTGCTTTATGTTCAGGCTTCAGTGAATCTTTTAATTCTCACTGCCCTGCTAGTATGTTGGGAATGTGCATTTTTAAGAAAATGCCATGCACTCAAGACTTTAGGGGTCTACAGTTGTATCTGTTTCATTCTTCTCAACACCTCCTTTTCTCCATGCACGCCAATGACAACATTTTCTGCCTGCACATATATACGGGCATTGACATCATGGGTTACTATCCAGTTTTCAGACTTCTTGCAACAGCACACTACAAATTGTTTCTTTTTCACACTACTTTTTTCTCCATTTGACTTCTACTGTATTTCTCCATCATTTTCTGACCTGTTCAACACACTAGGATATTCACAGCCTGATTACTTTCAGATACAAAACATTTTCCTTATGTTTAATTTTTTTTCACCTTTCTCTCCTTCAAAGTTGAGTTTCTCAGTTTTAACCTCAAAGACCCTAAAGAATAAGGCCCTCTACTGTTTATTTCTCTTTAGGTTCCTCTCAGCACTTTGCTACTCTTTATCTCCCTCTCCAGTTCCTTCTGAAACAAATACACACTCACTTGACATTCTTTTCTCTACTTGCTTAAATTGGTATCCATCCACCATAAAACCCAATGGCTTCCAGACCACTCCTCTACTTCTTTCTCATCAATAATTGTTTACAGAGAAAACTGGGCTATGGCTCCGTCTCAAAACCCTTTGGGAGAAGAAAATTAGCAATTCCATCTAATCTTTCCAAGAAGGGCAAGTTTGAACTGATGCTCCCTATCGCTGCATTTATGAAGTACCTTTAGGCTTAAGTATTCTTTGCCAAGTTATGCAAAATTCAAATGAACGTTTCATAAGATCTACATCATACTATTCTTGATGACTACCACTTTTTTTTTTTAAAGTCAGCTGCATGTCCACAGCAGATATCCAACTTTCTATATGATAAACTATGTCCTGCTGTGAGAAGGCAGTTTCTTCAGCTCATTTAAAAAAACAGGCCACAAAATAGTTTTCATAAGACTATATAGAAACAAGATTTTTTTTAATGATGTCAACTAGAAAACTTAATAAATATCAGAACAGGACTTCACAGAATGTGTAGAACCACTAGCAAATTCAGGGGAGTTTGGGTTATTAAAGTTAGAAGTCACAGACTATGAATGTGTACAGCTATGACCCAGTAGCATGCTGCCTTTTTCAGAAGCCTTGAAAGACAAACATGGAGCAGCCGTAAAATTATTAGAAATGACAACCTATTTGACTCCAATACTGAAAAACAAGAGAACCTTATTCTTAATGATTTATGAAGGTTTGTGGGTATAACTGAAAGCACTTCTCTTTATGCCTGCTGCCACAAACAGGGACAGCTTGTCTTGGCAGAAGTCTTTGGCAGTACCATTTAAGCTAGCTTGCTTCTCCCCGCAACAATTTGTAGCAGCAAAAAGAACTTGCTATTGCCAACATGCTTTTCTGTATTAATTTTACAGAAACAGCCTTGTCAACTGCAGGATTTGTTAATATGAAATCATACCTGCACAAACAAAACTTCATGTTTTTTCTTGTTGCCAGTATTTCTAAACCCTAGACATTACCAAACGGTACCATCTGAGAACTTCTGAATTAAAAGAAATGATGTGAGCTACTGCAATACATACTCAGAAGCCCGAGGTAAACATCTCAGAGCACACTGCAATAGATTCATACTGAATAGGAATAGTATTGTGGCTTCACACAAGCAGAAGTTCCATCAACAAAACAGTAGAACAAACCAACAATCTTTAGATATAAGAAAGCATCACAATTTAAGCTGCTTCTTCTGTTCTTAAACACTTCTTCAAAACTGAGGTGTTTTTTGACACTGCTGTCATACCGATCTAACAGATCTAGCTGTTGCTTAGATGTGTGGTTCCACAGTGCTGTGCTCCTAAGCTTTCTCTTGTTTCTTGCCCTTACCTTATATCACTGTGTTCATTTGATAGCTGTTCAACCAGGATCATCGAATTAAATACACTTAAGTTCATGCCCAGCTTTTCCAAGGATTAGTTTTCTCCTGGAAACAGGACTAAAGCAGTTAATCGCAAAGTTAAATGAACACTGAGGCCTGCCCAAGTAAGCAGCAGTAACACAGGCCTTTCTGGTAACAGCCATAGCACTTCATACCCCACAACTACAAATTACCTTATGGATGGCAGAGATCAACTGATAATAGCATCAAAAATACTTGAAGACTTACGGTAGATATCTTAGATTTTCTCATCTATATATCATTAGGTTCACAGTATCCAAACAACAGCTGATACTAAGCAATTTCCCAACTCTCTTCTAGACTAACAGCCCATCAAGTTAAACATAACATAGAAAATAGAACTAAAGGAAAAAAAGGACCAACATGTTTAGTAGTCATGAACTCAGAATGCATATCATCATTATTATTTTTAACAAGCTGCATTCTAGACTACAGAGCATAACAAGAGAAGTCTCTGCTTTTTCTTCAGGCAGCAGAAGTGGTAATTTTCTGAGCATCTCACATTCATAAGACTCAACTATAAAAGCATTCTGAACATTCACACCCTCCCACAAATTTCAGACTCATGGTAAGGGAGAAGAAGTTACAATCATATAATGATAAAATATCCTGAGTTGAAAGGGACACACAAGAATCAAGTCCAACTTCTGGCTCCACACAGGATCACTCCCAAAAAAGGATCAAACCGTATTTCTAAAAGCATTATCCAAACACTCCTTGAATCCTGATTTGCCTGGCTAGTCTAACAGATCTTTCAATGACTTCATCAAAATAATCTTAAATTTAAATGCAGAAGCAACTTGATATATCTACAGACCATGAAGATGACGATGATCATGGTGATGAGATTTATATATGAAACTCTAAAGAGACATATTAAGTTTATAAAGGAAATTAAATGAGGTTTCGGAGTTACTTGACAAATTATAGGCTATTGATTATTGTCATAAGTCTCACTGCAAATCTTAATGATCTAATTACCAGAACTGGAACTATGTATAAATGACAATCAAAAGATTTCTGTAACAGCACAGAAGCAATTAATGTTTAGTGACCATCTAGTTGACAATGCAACATAGACATTCAGCTCAAACACCAAATGAAACATGCTAGATCAAGAATTCAAATGCTTCCTTTCTCTTCTGCTATTTAAAATGAAGATGTGCTACTTTTGCTCAAAGTATGCAAGAAAGACAAATGAATTCTTTTCCTATTTTTAGCATGTAGCTTGGCTAAAGAGGCAAAATACGGATTTTGTGATTTTCACTTTTTAGGAAACATGCTTTTATCATTCTACATGCAACTTAGCAGTATGGCTGTTCCAGCTGCTTGCCTGTCAGAAAACTATCCGCATAAGCTGACTTGTCACTTATGGTTTGCAGAATACATCAATGGCATTTTAATTTGACATGACGTACTTTGTATCTAAATACAATCTGTCCCAAATCAAGTTTGTCTCAAAACTAAAGCCATTAAAAATGGAAAAGCACTCCATTCAGCATTACACAAAATAACTTCTGCACTTATCTCTGTTTAAGCTGGATAACTGCACTTGCAATTAAATTATTAAACCCAGCAAATAGCAAGCAATACTTTTCAAATTTATAAAACATGAAAACTCACTAAAGTTTGGGGGGGTGGATGAGAAATTGCATGCAGAACGCATTCATTTATTAGACACAATCTAATATAAACCAGCAACCAAGGTGAAAAAAACACCACTTCAAGATGCAACTTCGACTACCTACATTTCCTGTGAAAAACTAAGTATTCTGTAGCAGCCACCAAATTACCTTTTTTTAATGCCATTTGCACATAACAAAAAGCCACACCCTTCAGAGCAGATTCCAAACAAATGGCTGTGCTAAAAGATTGATGCAGCTACATGATACTTCAAAGGTAAATAACGGAGCTAATACACCTTAGTGAAAACGAGCTATTCCTAACATGCTCCACTTAAAGTCAAATATGCCTCACACTTACTGTTCATGTCTCTGAACAGCTGTATACACAGATGTCAGTGAGACTGCACAGGCATGCATTTTGCCTGACCATGATTCGTGTTTAGGCACCCAAGAGAGACATTCCTTTGTAAAAATTTAGACAAGAACATTTATCCTCTAACATTTGTTAGCTTTCATATGGCTTTCACTATTAGCTATTCTGCTAAATATAGCTACTTTTTTATGTTCTAATATCTTGTTACCCACTATCCCTTTTTCAAAGCTGAAATCTTTGAGCAGCTGGGACAACAAATCTTCTGTTCCTGGAGCTGGGATTACAGGATGAGAAACACAGGATCTAAAACCAGAAAAGGAATTCTTAAAATACACAGACAGCCTTAAATGTGGTTTCATTTATGCACGTTGTTCTGAGAGGGCACTTGTGACAGTGAGTAAGATGTCAAATTACAGCTTGTCATGTTAAGTTCATCCTCAGAAAGGGGTTTACAGCAGCCTACTGTTGCACCAAGCCAGCACAGCCAGCTTACAGGGTTGTCTTGCTGGCTGTAGTTGCGGCAGGTTTAAGCAATGTGTAAATAGCACGATGCAGCTGTGCTCACTGGAAGAAACAAACCACAAGACTCGCTGTTAGACTATTAAGTTACATGTGTATCACAGAGCTGTCCTAAACCGCTGGGGAAACAAAAAAAAAAAGCAACATACTACATAGTTACCACTAAGTACTTAGAACAGTCGTGTTAGGTAGAAGGCCAAAAGCTAGGTGGCTGTAACAGCTCTTTAAAGTCTAAGCCGGCAGTCCTGAAAGCCTCAATAACGCGGCTCAAGGTGCATTCAGTTACACAAGCGTCTCTCGTGTTCTTTACACCCTCGCTGCCAGGCTGCCGAGGCTCCCTCCACCTCTCAACTTCGGAGGCGAGGGCGGCTCGGCAGGGACGGGCTGCGCACAGCGCTCCGGCACAGGTCCCCAAGGAGAGGGCACGAAGCGCCTGCCACACGGCCTTGACCCAACCACGGCACGGGCACAGCGGCACGGGGCCGCTCCCAGCCGCCCCTTACCGAGGCCGGGACGGCGCCCAAGAGACGCGGCCCCCTCAGGGCCCCCGGCCCGCGGCGCCCCGGCCCAGGCCCAAGGCCTCCCCCCTCCCCGCAGCAGCTCCCCCCGGCCCCGGAGGCGCCCAGACTCACCCAGAAGATGAGGTTGAGGAAGACCAGGACGGTTTTGGAGGAGGTGATGCCGCACTGCCCCATGGCGCCGCCGCCGCCGCCCCTCAGCCCCCGGCCCCGCTCCGCGCCCCTCGGCTCCGCTCCGCCGCCGGCCCCGCCCCCACGTGACCCGGGCAAGCCGAGGCAGTGGCTTGCGGAGCCTAAGATGGCGGCCGGCTGCGTCACGTGGCGGGAGGGGGGCGGGGGAACCTAAGATGGCGACCGCTCCCCCTTAAAGGAGCCTGCGGCCTGCAGCCGCGAGGTGCCTGACGCGAGAGCTCTGGTCAGCTTTCGCCGTCCCTTTGGAAAAGGGACGCGCTTTGTCAGCCCCATTAGCAGCTTAGGCTGAAGTGGCCCTTGGAAATCCCCCGTGCAAATAATGACTTCTTTCAGTGGATGTTTAGATTGTGAGGAAAAAAGAAAAAAAAAAGCGCTCAAAGATTGCCCCAGTCAGAGGTATGGACAGTTTCAGGGACTACCTACAAATCTCAGTTGAGCTAAAAGTAAACGTTTCAGGAATTACAGCTGCGCCCTGAGTGCTGCTTAACCTCTCAGAACAGTGCTGAGAGCGCTGGGACACAAAAGCTAAGCTCTGTCCCAACAGGAGAAGCAGCCTGAGACATCTCTTCCTAAATGACCGCTGTCAGGATCTCCCTGGCTGGGTTGCCTTGCTAACTATCCTGCTATCAACAGTGTGTGTAAAGGTGAAGCTTGACGTGTTTTCCCATGAGGAACCTTCCAAGCGCTTTCCAAGGATGCTGCAGGTTGCCAGGCCCGGTTCCCCAGCTGGCAGGCATTCTCTGCTGCCAGGCTTTTAGGAGACTTTTGCTGTCAGCCTTTTTCCCAGTCGGGCCAGGTCACCTTTGGTGCTGCTCCCATCCCCACCACTCTCCCATTCCCATGATGACTTCTTGTCCCCAAGTCTCACTTGGGGACCCGCCTCCCACAGCCATTCCCCGTCAACAGCCGACATCCCCAAACCACTTTGTGGTGCGGACAGCAGGAGAGGGCTGCGTTCAGCCTCCCGCTGACCTATGCAGGAAGAAGTGCAGGCAGAGGCTTTGTAGGGTGGAAAAGTCCTAATTTAATAGGTGGGTAATTGTGGCTGCCACCCCCAGCCAACCCCCAGCTGAGGTCCTTTCAGATCCAGGAATGGGCCCGGCAGCCCGCGTGGTCGCCAGATCCCGGATCCTCTTCTTGGACCCGACGCAGCCAGGAGACGTCATTGAGGTCGTCGTACCAGACGTCCTCGTTCAGTCTGTGCCCAGAGTGCCTTCGGACCATCCCCTGTTCTTCAAAGGGGCTTGCCGGGGCGAGGCACTGCGGGAGCAGTAGTTGGGGCTCCTCTACCACTGCTGCTGTCACGTCATCCCCATGTTGCGCTCCAGTCTTTGGCGGGTTGAGGCGTCGCGTTGGGCGCGTGGCTCCAAGCGCTCGATGGCCTCAATACGCCCATGGCACATTGGGCAGGTGAACCTCTGAGTGGCCCAGGGCTGGATGCACTGCCGGCAGAAGCAGTGCCCGCAGGGGTGCATCCGAGACGCGTCGGACAGCTGGCCCAGACAGATGGCGCATGTCTCGTCCCCAGGGGCCTCCTCGTCTGGCTGCTCCCGCTGTTGCTGGTTCATTGTCCTTGCAGCTGCCCCGGCGTCAAGATGGTCTTGTGTGGGAAGGTGCCCCGGTGCCGGGTGGTTGTCAGCAGACTCCGGTCTTCAGCACCTCCCCTGCGGGTCGCCGGCACGATCTCGACGCTTCACGACTCCCTGGCTGGACCTCAGCACCTCGCATGCCACGAGCAGGACTACTACAGAAAGAAGCAGGAAGAAAACATTCTAGCAGCAAATCCACATTAGCTTTCTAGGTTCAGCCAAGTTGTCTAGAGTACTAGAGCAGTAAATGTTCTTCGTATGGACTACAACCAATGCTATTAATAACGGCAGCTCTGCTTCTGATAGAAGAATGGCTTCGTGTGTGCTTCACGCAACACCTATGCCTCTCGTCTTCCAGCAATGGCACCTCGAGCTATACAGCCACAAGCTGTACTGGCCGCAGGCATGCCACTCAGGGCTTTTATAGCCAGCCACCTTTTGGAGGCCGTAGGGTGACGGTGACTCTGTAGTTACATCACAAGGGTCTCGGGGTGCCCCTGATGGCAGCACTGACAGACGTCACCTGACGGTTGTGGGACAAGGCTGAGGTGAGATGGCTGCTCCACGCTGACAGGAGCCATGTCTGCCAGGCTGGGGTCCTGGCCAGGAGGTCGGTCTGCGGCCTGGGAACTGTCCCTGGGAGCCGGGGATGTCCTTGACGTGCAGCTGGACACCCGAGCATTGGAGGCATCCTGAAAAGACCATGGAAACAACGAGTATAAAACACAAAATATGAAACAAAAACCTGAAGGGATGTCTGAAACGGCTCTAGCGTTGAGCTCACTTGCCTGGTGATAAAATGAGTGGGAATGGACTAAAGTTGCACAAGGGGAGGTTTAGGGTGGATGTTAGGAAGAATTTCTTTTCAGAAAGTGTTGTGAGGCATTGGAATGGGCTTCCCAGGGAAGTGTTTGAGTCACCATCCCTGGAGGTCTTTAAAAGACGTTTAGATGTAGAGCTTAGGGATATGGTTTAGTGGAGGAGGACTGGTTAGTGTTGGGTCAGAGGTTGGACTAGATGATCTTGGAGGTCTCTTCCAACCTAGATGATTCTGTGATTCTGTTTATACATTACAATTCTGTGTCATATGGTATTTTAAAAGTACATAAAGGATATATTATCAAAAATGCCATGAAGAGTTGGTGGAAAAAAAAGCCTAAGACTAGTCTGACAGAAGAAAAATGCACAGGATTCATGATGATATTTAAAAACTCAAAGATTTTAGTACAACAACGCTGTTATGAAGTTTCAATGGTGAAAGTTAAATGTAACAGCCTGATGATCTGATTTAATTTTCTCTACAGTGCATATTTTGTGACAGATTAATAGGACTTGCTGTTCAGCAAACACATTTCAGTTACTTTTTTTTTTTTTTTTTTTTTTTTTTTTTTTTTGTGGCCAGTTTGGAGAACTGGTAAAAAGGATGTAAGGAAGGACTGGGACTTTGTGCATTCTGGGGACTGGGGAGAAGTGCTGATACGTGAGGCCCTGATGGGGCTGTCATTTTACATATGTGAGGAACAAAAGGGGCATGTGGGTAGGATGGAGAAGAGCGGGAATGGAGAGACTGGTTAGTTTTTGAGGGATTGTGTGACCTGGACTCACATTACCTGGGATGGCAACATCAAACACCAAGACAAAAATAAGCGTCAAGTGTACCTCTAAGCATGTCACCTATAGAAAAGTAAGTATAATGGTGCCTGGCATTCTTCTTTGCAGTACTGTCCCTCTGCTCATGTGCATAGAAAGATAGCTGATTGGACGGAAAAGATGAGCTATGTCCCCACAGGAGAAGCAGCCTGAGACATCTCTTCCTAAATGACCACTGTCAGGATCTCCCTGGCTGGGTTGCCTTGCTAACTATCCCACTATCAACAGTCTGTGTAAAGGTGAAGCATGAAGTGTTTTCCTGTGAGGAACTCTCTGTGCGCATTGATGGATTTTAAGATGAACTTGAACCTCTGCTACTGGCTCTCAATGGCTATGTTATTTGTGCACTAAGGCATGGCAGGCCTAGAGGAGATCAAATGTATAAATGAAGAGTGCCAAGCATTTTACAAACAGGACGTTTGTCTAACAGGAAGAAGTAAAGCTTCCAGTGAAGCAAGAGAATATGACTTTTTGTCCCACAAGTGAACAAACAGTGAGGAAGGTGCAAACCTGGGTGATTTTTAGAACATTTTTGAGAGTGGGTTTTCCCTGTGAAGAATGAAGGAAACATTAAGAAATGATGAGAAAACATGCACATTTTCCACAAGATGCACGTCTCTGAGATGGCACCAGCACTGAGGGAGCTAGGGCAAGGTAACATCTACCTAATATTTGCTGCTTATAACTTTAGCACAATCAAGATAGAACTGCTCATTATCAAGGCCTTGTTTGGTATCTCACTAGTCAACCCAAACACCTTCTCCCCCATTTCTTTTGGAATCATGATATTTTCTCAATCTTTCTTTTATTCCATTTCTCCTCTTTGTAACCCTCCACTTGTCACGGAAATACCTGTCATCCCTCAACTGTTCTCCCCAGGCTTGGTGAGCTCATTGAATAGCTTCACCTTGTTCCTTTTGTAGCAGATTTGCTTCACCGCTGGAAAAGAAATTACCCATGTTACTGAGGGCCTTAACATTTTAGGGAGCAGTTTTGTAAATGGAGACAAGTAATAACCAGTTACGTTGCACTGTTCAGTTCCCATGGTAGCAAAGTTAGTTTTTTTCCTCATACAATTATGGGAAGTTATATCCAGAACCTTTTTCTTGATACCATGGAGATAGGAAGTCTTTTTTCAGGCTTCTTTTAAAGTCCGTATATGCTCTTGAATGAAACTTGCCAATCTTTTAAGCCTTATCAGAGCATTTTCTGTCTCTACAAATGAATTCATGTACACAGAAGGTTTGCTCAAAATTGGTTGCACTACTAATATAGTTTTGCAATGAATTTCTGTCAATTACAGTGTGTTTATGTCTTGTAATTTTTTTTTTGTTTGTTTGTTTTTTTTTTGTGTGCCATTCGAGCTCTCGAGTACCACCATTTTGGGTAGAAAAGGAGTCTTTTTCTCTCAAAAGAGACAGAAGAGGGCATAGAACACCATCTCCTTTGAGCAGCCGAAAGACACTGCTGATTTCTGTGTTTCACCTGAGACAGGCGATAGACCCCAATGCTTCCTAGTCTCTGAGAACAGCACCTTTCCCAGAGCAATTCGTCCTCAGACAGCCCATTGCTCTTGTAGTTCCTTGCTTTTGCCCTTGGTGGTGGTATCCTGAGGAAATCTCTGGTTTTGAGGTACCCTCAGGCTGCCCTTGCAGGAGGCCAGCAGCGCCTTCCAAGGATGCTGCAGGTTGCCAGGCCCGGTTCCCCAGCTGGCAGGCATTCTGTGCTGCCAGGCTTTTAGGAGACTTTTGCTGTCAGCCTTTTTCCCAGTCGGGCCAGGTCACCTTTGGTGCTGCTCCCATCCCCACCACTCTCCCGTTCCCATGATGACTTCTCGTCCCCAAGTCTCACTTGGGGACCCGCCACCCGCAGCCATTCCCCGTCAACAGCCGACATCCCCAAACCACTTTGTGGTGCGGACAGCAGGAGAGGGCTGCGTTCAGCCTCCCGCTGACCTACGCCGGAAGAAGTGCAGGCAGAGGCTTTGTAGGGTGGAAAAGTCCTAATTTAATAGGGGAGTAATTGTGGCTGCCACCCCCAGCCAACCCCCAGCTGAGGTCATTTCAGATCCAGGAATGGGCCTAGCGGCCTACACATGGTCGCCGGACCCCGGATCCTCTTCTTGGACCCGACGCAGCCAGGAGATATCGTCGAGGTCGACGTACCAGACGTCCTCATTCAGTCTGTGCCCGGAGCGCCTTCGGGCCATCCCCCGTTCTTGAAAGGGGCTGCGCTCCCTGCGCCGGGGCGAGGCACTGCGGGAGCGGTAGTTGGGGCTCCTCTGCCGCCGCCGCTGCTGCTGCCGCTGCTGCCGCCGCCCCATCCCCGCGTTGCGCTCCAGTCCTCGGCGGGGATGGGGGGGTGAGGCCTCGCGTCGGGGGGGTGAGGCGTCGCGTTGGGCGGGTGCCTCCAACCGTTCGATGGCCACAATACGCCTACGGCACATTGGGCACGTGAACCTCTGAGTGGCCCAGGGCTGGATGCACTGCCGGCAGAAGCAGTGCCCGCAGGGGTGCATCCGAGACGCGTCGGACAGCTGGCCCAGACAGATGGGGCAGGTCTGGTCCCCAGGGGCCTCCTCATCTGGCTGCTCCCGCTGTTGCTGGTTCATTGTTCCTGCAGCTGCCCCGGCGTCGAGATGGTCTTCTGTGGGAAGGTGCCCCGGTGCCGGGTGGTTGTCAGCAGACTCCGGTCTTCAGCACCTCCCCTGCGGGTCGCCGGCACGATCTCGACGCTTCACGTCTCCCTGGCTGGACCTCAGCGCCTTGCTTGCCACCAGCAGGACCACTAGAGAGAGAAGCAGGAAGAAAACATTCTAGAAGCAAATCCGCATTAGCTTTCTAGGTTCAGCCAAGTTGTCTAGAGTACTAGAGCAGTAAATGTTCTTCGTATGGACTACAACCAATGCTATTATAACGGCAGCTCTGCTTCTGAGAGGTTATACTTCGAAGGCAAGACTATACTTAGGATAGGTGAGGACCATGTAGGTATAGATGTTTGATAACATTACCGAAGGACCTTGATGGCTGGCGTGCAAGAAGAATGGCTTCGAGTGTGCTTCGCACAACACCTCCGCCTCCTGTCTTCCAGCAGTGGGACCTCGAGCAATTGAGTGCCACGAGCTGGACTGGCCGCAGGCGCACCGCTCAGGGCTTTTATAGCCAGCCACCTTTTGTGAGGTCGTAGGGTGACAGTGACTCTGTGGTTCCATCACAAGGGTCTCGGGGTGCCCCTGATGGCAGCACTGACAGACGTCACCTGACGGTTGTGGGACAAGGCTGAGGTGAGATGGCTGCTCCACGCTGACAGGAGCCATGTCTGCCAGGCTGGGGTCCTGGCCAGGAGGTCGGTCTGCGGCCTGGGAACTGTCCCTGGGAGCCGGGGATGTCCTTGATGTGCAGCTGGACACCCGAGCATTGGAGGCATCCTGAAAAGGCCATGGAAACAACGAGTATAAATGTTCAAGTGTTGTATCAGATTTGCGTCATGAGAAGATTCGGCTCTATTCACAAAATCCAGGGTGAAGGTGGGATTGTTCAGCCTGGAGAAGAGGAGGCTCATGGGCTACCTTATCTCAGCTTCCTTAAAGGAGGCTGTAGTGAGGTGGGGGTTGGTCTATTCTCCCACGTGCCTGTTGACAGGACGAGGAGGAATGGGCTAAAGTTGTGCCAGGGGAGTTTTACGGTGGATGTTAGGAAGAACTTCTTTTCTGAAAGGGTTGTGAGGCACTGGAACGGGCTGCCCAGGGAAGTGGTTGAGTCACCATCCCTGGAGGTCTTTAAAAGACGTTTAGATGTAGAGCTTAGGGATATGGTTTAGTGGAGGAGGACTGGTTAGTGTTGGGTCAGAGGTTGGACTAGATGATCTTGGAGGTCTCTTCCAACCTAGATGATTCTGTGATTCTGTTTATACATTACAATTCTGTGTCATATGGTATTTTAAAAGCACATACAGGATGTATCATCAAAAATGCCATAAAGAGTTGGTGGAAAATAAAGCCTAAGACTATTCTGACAGAAGAAAAATGCACAGGATTAATGATGATATTTAAAAACTCAAAGATTTTAGTACAACAACGCTGTTATGAAGTTTCAATGGTGAAAGTTAAATGTAACAGCCTGATGATCTGATTTAATTTTCTCTACAGTGCATATTTTGTGACAGATTAATAGGACTTGCTGTTCAGCAAACACATTTCAGTTACTTTTTTTTTGTGGCTAGTTTGGAGAACTGATAAAAAGGATGTAAGGAAGGACTGGGACTTTGTGCGTTCTGGGGACTGGGGAGAAGTGCTGATACGTGAGGCCCTGATAGGGCTGTCATTTTACATATGTGAGGAACAAAAGGGGCATGTGGGTAGGATGGAGAAGAGCGGGAATGGAGAGACTGGTTAGTTTTCGAGGGATTGTGTGAGCTGGACTCACATTACCTGGGATGGCAACATCAAACATCAAGACAAAAATAAGCGTCAAGTGTACCTCTAAGCATGTCACCTATAGAAAAGTAAGTATAATGGTGCCTGGCATTCTTCTTTGCAGTACTGTCCCACTGCTCATGTGTATATAAGGATTGCTGATCGTGACTGCCAGTGTTGGGGTTTGCCACGGCTTTTGTCAAACTCATATGCAGTGAAATCCTCCTGGTTCTTTGGAGAATCCATTCAAATCTTATGTGTCTCACTGTTCTCTGTAACTTCAAATCCAAAGACTGTCTTTGGTATGTTCCTGTGCTGCATCTCATACTAAGCAGGGCATGCCAATCAAGTGACATATTGGGAAAGATAGGACCAGTAGTAGGATGCCATTAGAAATTTGCCCTCCTCCCTACACAGGAATGTAGTCAGGACATAGTAGCTCTTTGTCTGTACAGATAGAGGAGGAGAGACAGCTTGCTGAACTGAGCATAGACATTGCAGTTCCCAGGAGGGCAGGGAGCAAGGCGTGTTTGAGACTGGTTGTGAGAAGTGATTTAAAAACAGGCTGTAATTTCAAGAGTTAGCTTGACTGAATTGGACTGAACTGTCTCCAGCACAGCCCTGATACTTAGATCCCCACCTTTCTTGTTGTGGACAGGTAGCTTGACTGCTGAGGTGTGCTTTTATTTTTAATACAGTTTACGTCTCTCTGAAATTCTTCAAAGACTGTTTACTGAGCATTTCACAACATTTGGCTTGTAACTATCATCACAACAATATTTTCAGAAATGTGTACATGGATAGAAGGATATCCTGCACTTCCACTTCTTTTGAGAGAATGAGAGGATCAAAGACTAAGGGCAAGAGTGGCTCACAGTTCTCAATTGCAGAAAGCAAGTATACTAGCAAGGCGTTTACCACACAGTTTGTGAAACTCACAGACACCCAGTCTGACTGAGCTCTGGCATTTAATGAGACCCCATTGCAGCAGCAAAGACTGCACAGGTTGGCTGCGTGGCTGGTTAAGGTAAGTGCCATGAGAAGTTGTTTTGCAGACCAGCAGCAGACTTGAAATTGCAGACAAATGTGCAGGCATGTATAACTATGATCTAGTTTGCCCTTAAGTATTATTATGCCTGATTCAACTCTTCACTTTTTATATAAGCACTGGGAGTCAAATTCTGCGGGTATGGTGCACTTTGCATTTATGCAATTAAGTCTAGACTGTTACAGATCACTGAGCTAGACAAGTCTGCATACAATACCACAGCAGTGATTAATTTGCAGGCATGCATTAGAAAAGTAAAATGTTTTTCTTTCTTTTGGGACAAACAATATAGTAAACGTAATAGAAATAGAAATAAGTTAACTCAGTTTGAATGATTTAGGTGATATGGAAGAATTTCATTATTTTTATCAGCTTATGAGGAGATAATTAGAAGCTTCTTCAATACTTTGAAGAGTGTAAGAACATGGAAAGATCCATGAAAATTGAAAGATGCATAGTAACAATGCCTGATTATCTGACAAACATTTCCCTGATGTGTATTTTTAGTTGTTATTTGGAATTACAGTTACCTAAAGAGAACATCCATTGGTCACAGTATTGTAAATCATTGATGGGGGAGCTGGGACTGTCAGTGTTAAGTAGAGAGGACAGCAATACTGAAATTCAATCTTTCATGTGTTATGGAACAGAAGAGATCTCTTACCTATCTGATTTCATAGATACCAGGAACGCCAGTCACAACTTACAATCCATTAATTGCCCTTCACTGGTAGGAAATGATCTCACTGGAGTCATTCCATGCATTTTGTCACTTTTGGATAGACTTGCACGTTGTGAGCTTTCAGGCCATGATCAACTGTTGGAGGAAAGGTACATTTTATTGCCCCAGAAGACTGTAGAAGGAATCATCTCTCATGGTTCACTCATCATTCATGACTAAGGGGAAAAAAAAAAAAGTTGAGATTAATTTATTATCTATTTTTAATATGATCTCTGTCATCTGAATGAACCTACATAAAATACAGTTTTCAGTAATGCAGGCATGTATATACACACACACATAGAGTGCATTTGAATACATTTTTCATTAACTAATTATGTAATAATATGCTCTTGTTCAAATACACTGAATGGCATGAAAAATGTTTATGTGCTGTAATTTGATTTGTTCTAAGACACATTTTTTGCCAGTCATTGTGGTGTCATGTTAAGTGTTGGCATGATGAAAGGAGGCTTTTTGTATTTGAGCAGCAGGAAATCAGTATGTGAAGATAAAAGCCTGACACTAGACAGAATCCAAAACAATTCTGCATATGGATCCAAAAACCTGATACAATAGTTCAGCAAGATACAAAAAAAAAAAAAATAATAATCCGTTGACAAACATGTCACTGCTATTGGCGTCCTACCCAGGTGCATGAACATTGATTTTATTAAGAAGTGTGGGTTGGCCTCAAAATGCACCCAGGTGCTGGAGAGCAACTGACTATGTGTAGTTGACCCATTCCATGCTATGAAAAAAGGGAGAAGTCCTGGCACTGCCCATTCTGCTCTTTGGAGTCGTTAACACTGAACTGCAGATAGCTCCTTCTCACTCCCCCACCCTTACATTTTCTGTGCGAGCTCTGTGCCAGCTCCAATCAGTTCACTTTTCAGGATCTACATCCTGGAAAATGGCTTCAGTGTAACATTACTTTGCCTTTGGCAGCGGAGGCTGTTACCACAGCTCTTCTGTCTCTGCACCTGCAGGAATATGCCACCTCCCAGTGCTGCCCTCCTCCCTTTCCAGCTGGGCCAATGCAACTACTTTGAAGAGAGGCTGGTGCTTTTTTACTCACAAACAGCTCTGCACTGCTGAAGAAGTGACTGGGGGATGGGAATTTCTTAAATCAAGGAGAGGTTTGTGAAATCTCAGACCATAGTTTGATGAGATTTCCCTTTCTGCAGTAGTGCTGGCTTTAGCAGCCTTCTGTTGGTTTCTCCCTTTTCTTTAACTCTTCTTCACATAGCAGTAACAAATGTACCAGCATAAATATTTATGTAACCATGGAGACCAAGAGACAGGAACAGATTATGGTAAAAAAATAACTCGTGAAGAAAAATTGTATTTTTAACCTGGATTGTCTGTTCAGTGGATGTACCAACCCAGGTGCGAGGGCTGCGCACACACAGAAATGACCAGCAGGCAAGTGTGGGGTGCGTAACTGCTTTTACCACCAACGCTACTGAGACTTCACTCTCCAAGAACTTGAGACTTCTGGAACATGTTTCACCTTACCTAATATTCTCCAGATTCTGCCTCATCTGGGCTGGAAATATAAGCTACCTCCCCAGGTTGCTGCTGTAACCAATAGAAAGTGAAAAAGGATGGCTCATCCTATCCTGAGACGAAATGGATCACATCCTGGAGGGACCTCTCTCCGTCGATGCCTTTTCCCTTCTGCGGTATCCAGTTCAAGCCAATTCACAAGTCACCCTAGCTATTTAAGTTAGTGTTTTACCCACTAAGACAGCGTTTCACAAAGAAAACAGGAGATTTTAAGGCCAATGTAAAGATAAGACAGTAAGTCAGTGACAGGCAGAAAGACCAATCAAATAAATAGGCTTCCTTCACACTTTGGCCTGCATAAGCACTGCCTGGGCACATCAACCAACAGGCACGGCCCTGTTTCCCCATAAGGGGATGGGTAAGCCTTCATCCTGGGTGTGTGGTGGCATGCCTTGGGTGACACGCAGCCCTTAGGTGCCTCCATAAGGTGCTGTGGGGCCTCACTCTCTAAGACACTGAGCACCATTGCTGGAATTCATTACAAAATCTGCAGCTGAAGTGGTTTTGCAGAAAATACCATTAAAATATTGCATCCTTTTAACTGCTGTTGCTCTATCTTATTGTTTGGAAAATTGACTAATCTTGGGGGGGGGGGGGGGGAGAGGGGAGGGGGAGGAGGGGGGGAGCAACAAAAAACCCTCCCTAAAAACAAGCTACAATTCCAAACCAGTTTGCTGGGCTGCTTTTGCAACACAGCCCTACCAAACTGTTCTGTTGGTGCCATCTGTAGCTGAGAAGAGCTGCTCCAAGATTTAGCATCTGAGTTTGTACACTCACCTTTTAACAAAGATCCTTGCAGTTTATTAATGGGTAACCCTATTGTACCGAGAAGAATGAGAATGTTGCATTTAAAAGAAAACTTCATGGGTGGAAAACTGTACCTGAATTTACTTTGCAGTGCTAGAGAATTTATGTAACCTCTCTTTGTGATTTTCTCTCAATTTTTGGAGGTTGTTGGTTTGCCTCATAAGTGTATTACAAGTCTTGAGTTGATATCTATGAGGCCTGGAGCTTCTGGAAGGAAGAGCTACTACTGTAACTGTTGGACTGCCTCCCATGGGTATTCTGCCTACCCTGCTATGAACAGTGAGGATGTTATCATCATGGTTGTCATTGGGTGGCTTGGAGCAGGCGCTCAGCGTAATCCTGCCAGGTGTTAAGTGCTGTGACATAGCTCTAGAGGGGTGTTTGAACATATCCATACATTCAGCTGCGGTTCCAGTAGAGCGAAAGATCTGGAAAAAAAAACACACACTTGGTACATTCCAAAAGGGCAGGGTAATTAGAGGGACAGTAACTTGTAAACATCGGTTACAAAAACAATGTTTACTTCTGCACTCTGTAAATGCCTCTTTTCCCTTCTAAGCTTAGTCCTCCTCAGCTGTTTAAAGCATGGTCAATGACACATTTTCCTTACCAGTTGCAGTTTGCTGAGTCACACTCCAAAATCAGCCCTCTGTGTAGTTCTAGCAAGCCAGCTGTGGCACAGTATCCAGAAGGAGCAACAAAACAAACTGGTATCGAATAGGTGAATTCAGCTAGGAAAAAAATAATAATAATAAAAAAGTTGAGCTTTGTGTAGTACTGTAGGCCAGTTTTTTCAGGGAAATAATTGATGTCATCCAATATTATGTGTATCTTAGCACTCACTTAACGATGACCTAATATTTCAAACAAAATACAACTTCTGTAATGAGATACCTCGTTTCTGCCAGGATGTTATTAAGATACCTGCTACCATGATCTAATGAGATTGACCTTCATTTCATAACAAATTGCTCTTCTCCAGAAACTATTTTTAATGGTCTTCATGATTTATGCAAAAGGACCTATAGCGATAGCCTTAATTTGGGGGAATAAATGATTCAAATAATTATAAATTTTATGAAAATGACAAGTTACTTTAAAGTGCTACTAAATTTTTACTGTGTTATGCACCAGTTGAGGACAAAATTGTGAAAATCTCATACGGCTTTGTTCTCTCTGCAAAGAGCAAAATAAATGAGTTTAGCTCATAACGGGTAGAAGAGAAAAACCACCTAATTGCTAACACTGACTGTTTTAGCAGCTCGCAGGCTTTCACCTTCAGGCTATTGTACTCCCTGGAGTGCCATTTGCTGCCATCTACTGGTTATTTCTCAACATCTCAAGGAGACGGTCAAATCTGTGCTCTAATGTATTTCGGTTCTCCCGATAGTCAGAGCTGCAGTGCATGTGACTTCTGATACCCGTTGTAATGAGAGCAACCGTGCTCTAAAGGGTGATGAAGGGGAAAAAGGGGAATCTGTATTCTGAATATTTGTGCTGATTGTCTTAAAATTATTGATTAGTTGAAGCAGGATGGTTAAAGCATTTCAGAGGGAAGATGCTTAGGAGATGGATACAGTTGGCGTTTTATTAATAATAGATAAGAATGCTTTGCTCTTCTGTAGTTATTTTAATCCCAAAAGCCTAAGTACCGTACTAGCATTATTTAATCCTCACCACATCCTTGGAAGGTTTCTTTTATTACATGGTAGCAATTTTATGGACTATGTCTTTTACCCACTGTGAGGCAGATTTTCAGGCTTCATTTTTCACAGGTATGGCTGCAACTATCATGCTTGTAAATACCCCTTCAAAAATGCCAATACCAAGACTGTTCTGAATAAACAGCACTACCCAAAACGTAATTGGAGGTGAAAAGACTAAGATACAAATTAAACTTGAAAGGAAAGGCTTCACAAAAGTAAAAAGAACAAAATATTTCCTCAAAGGCCGTATATGTTCCCATGTAAAGACAAAGAACTTTGAAGTCTGTACGTATGGCATCATTTGGTGACTTCTGCACCAGCAGGATCCCAAAGGAGGGGTTTATGTACCTTGCACATTGTGAGTCAGTCAATATTCCCCAGCAGACTTTCTCCTTACATTCTCATTGCCAGGCACAACCTCCTCACCAACACAGAGATACACCACCATTCCTCTTTCCAGACTTTGGCTTCTGTCATTGTTATTTGTGAAGATGAACCAGAGGATTTGCTCATGCTTGTGGCCTCTTTCTCATGTCTTAACAGTATGGGCATGCTTTCCTCTTAGCGTCTGACAAAGGCTCCACAGGCAGAGCTCCATATTCACTGTTCCAACCTTGACAGTCACAAGACAAGCATGTAGATTGTTATCTGGCACCCAGCTTTTCTTGGCTGTCCCTGCTTTCTTCCTGCCTGGCTGAGACAGCAGTTCAGTCTGCGCCTTTCAGTGTTGCTGCCCACTTCTGTTCCATTCAGTCATCTACTTTATTTTGCAGCCGTCCTCTGTAAAGCCACATTCACTTTGCTGCAGAACAAATACAGGGGACATCTGGTTAGTTTTGCAGATGGCCACTTTGCTGTAGGGTGCGGGTGCTGTAGGGTGCAGTTGTTAGTGTTTACATCCACAACACCAATGAATTGGGTGATCCATTTGTAAGCATCCTCCAGTGCCTTAACTGTGGATACATGAATTCTGAGCAGTCTTGTCACAGAAGCTGTTAAGCTACAAGAGGTTTTCATTTTCCTGCAAACAAAGAACAAGTAAAAAGCTATGGAGCTTAACTCTCCAGTGTGTTACACAGTCGTACCATTGATTCCAGTAAAGTTCTATTTCATCTTAAACCCAATGTAATCGACTGGTACATCGGGTTTTTAACTCAGAAATCCTCTATATCCCACACATCTCAGGCAATCACCGCAGCTGCTATGGATCTCTATCACATAGATATTTCCATACCACAAAATAAAATACATTTCTGTTGCTTCAGCCAGAAAGTACTTTTTCTGTAGAACAGCCTATGGACTTACAGAAAACATTGCACATCTATGTCTAGTTACAGCATACGAGGTTCTTCCTCTAGCAGTAATCACACATGCTGCAGGAATGAAATCCTCTTACTAAGTCTCCTACCTTTTTCTTTTCCTTTTTCTCTCTTCATGGAGCAGCTGTCTTAATTCATTAGAGAACAGTTTCTTATAATTTGTCACAGTGTAATGAGCTAGTTACAAAATCAATCAATATTCCAGGTGAGAAATAGTAGGGTAACAGCAGTTTATCTGATGACCTGTTCTGATAAAGCAGACAGGTGTATATATTTTAGCAGAACATGAGGGATGAGGTTAGAGATCACACATTTGCTGATGATACTGTATTGTATAAAATCTCCCTCCTACAGTGTCCAAATCCCTTTGCTTTCTGATGAAACAATGCAGTATGGCATACATGTCAAATTTTGGGGCTGTGAAGTCTGTGAGGCTATTTTTGGAAAGGTAGAGAACTTGCTGAATGTTAAAGTATAGCTTTGTACTGAGATTTTATTCAATAAAGGGTGAACACAATTGTAAATACAGAAGCCAGTAGCTCTGTAAGCCACTGAGGAAATCTGTATTTCGGCATTTGAAAACCCATATTTTCATCTTTTGTTGTTTTAATCCCTTTGGGAACCTCTCTGTAGTGAATAACATGGCGTATATTAATGTAGGCTTTTAAAATATATTTATATATAAGCAATAGGGAGAATGTGCTATACAACTGTTATTACTGATTTTTGGTTAAAAAGAAAAAAAAAAGTAACAATAAAACCCAGTGAAAAACAGAGGCAAAAAACTGGGTTAGGAAATTCCTAACAGGGCCCCTTTGAAATGTACTTAGAAGGAAAGTCCTGCCTGTGCTGGATGTGTCCAGTAAACCTTCCTTCTCTTTTATTTTTTTGGCATTTGGACTACTAATGCTGCCAATAACTTGAGTGGTACAAAGGGACAGGAATCCTGTTACTCTTTTCTCAAGGGTAACAAGTCTTTCCTTTTACCCACACCTACGGAAAGTGACAGGTCAGTGTGAGGAGAGACACATTTTACTTACCCTGTAGGAAAAGCAGTGCCAGGCTGGTCAGGTTGTTTCTCACTCTTTCCAATTCTGAACAACCAGAACATGGAGAGAAGGCAGTATTGATACAGCACATCTGAAGCTTTCTGTTCACAGCAATCACCTTGCTCACTGCCGAACCTTTGGTGCGAGGGAGCCCTTTTCTCATCACAGTTTGGACAGCTTTGCCAGGGATCTGCAGCCTTTTATTACAATCTCCTAATTGCTGAGGTTTTATAGTTAAGTAATTTAACTGTCTAGGGGTTCCTAGGCTCATTACCCTCCTGTTTTACCATCTGACACATTCACCACATATCTAAGAATATGTTACAGCTCTCCTTTCATGTCTTTCATCTGATTTCTGTTAATGGGACTCAGAGATGTTTTAAATTGGCACAGCTTTGTGACCTTCAATGGAACTATCTTAACCAATATTCAGAACACACCCCAAGAAAAAAAGATGCGCCTTTGTAAAACACAGGTCTTCACCCAAAATGCAGCTGCCTATTTGCATGTGAACTCCTGCAAAAGCAGAGTTCTGCCACGTACCTGATAGGATGATTCTCAGAGCCTGGAGTCCAGCGAGTTGCACACTGAACTTGAATATATTTCCTGACAGTAATTGCAATTGATTTTTCAAATCAACAGGGTAAAGTCATTCTGTCTTTGATGTAAAACACAGCCGCATTTTCCACAAGAAAGGCCTTTTCCAGAGATGTGAAGCATCCTAGAGCCTAGTTATTGCTGCTTGGGTAAGCTCTGTGGCAATTCTGTCTTTCAGAGGGTTATGTGCAGTTACTGCCTTTATTCTTTACGTGACCTATCTGAGCAGAAAGAAGTGTTTGGAATAAGGGCAGCTATTTTGAACTTACGATGTGTTGGAGATGAGGGGAAACAGAGTGAGGGATAGAATTAGGTCACAACTTCAAGATGCCAACATTTTCCTCTTGATTTGCTTATTGCTTTTGTAAGGCAGGCTCTCACATTTACCACAGTGGAAGGAATAATATTTTCTCTGCACTCATTGGATCAAAGTACAAAGCAAATCCAGTGAAGTCATCAAAAATTTAATTTTCTGCATTTCTAGGAGAAAGTCTGGCCAAGAAGACAAACCAATCTTCTCAGCTATGTAATTAAGCATTTACTGTCAGGAGATAATAAACAATCAATCGAGGTTGGTTAAAGCATTTCTCAAGAGCAGTTTAGAACCTCACTGAAATGACAAACACAGTGCAACACAAGCATTTCTGTGATGAAGTCAGACCCAGGGCAGGAACAGCAATGGGATTGTTAACGATTAGTAGGAGAAGAAGTAGGATCACAAAGGCCACTTTTAAGGCTGAAGAACTCAATTCAGTTCAGGCAATGTCCTGAGCCCACTGATTGCTCCCTTTAGAGAGCAAGTTTGCAATCTTCATTCCCTGTGCTCTTCAGAACTAGTAAGTGCATCCAAATAAGCCACTAGTAAAGTGTTATCACAAAATACCCTTCATTAAAACACTTTGGGAATTGTGGGAAAATAATATTATTGAAAAGCAATCTTAATAACTGTAAAACTATATTCAATTTGCTTGCAACCTTACAGTTTTGCCTTCAGAGGCTATGTGCAGCCACGTCTCCTGTTCTCTACCACAGCAATCATGTGCACATGTGGATGTTGGATGTGGGCAGGCATGGGTGAGCAAATAGTGCTTCGGAAATGCAGCCCACGTTGGGCAAAATAAGAAATTAGCAATGACCTTGTGGCTAATACTGATAGGATCTTTTCTATTATATTTTATCCCCTTTCAAAATTGCCATGGATTGTGAGCATTTATCTAACTGTAATGAGGATAAGGCCCACTTCCCAGATGCAGTTAAAACAAACTGTTCTTTCTACCTTTAGAGGGGATAACAAATTCACAACCACACCACTGTCTTCTCTTAAATTCTGAAGGCAATTAGAAGATGTAGGAAACCTTGCCATCAGATGTTTCTAATTTAATTCAATCCCATGTTATATTGAGCTCTACTTCAGTCTCAGCCTCAGGACCTAAATCGTTTGTATTAAAAATAACATAATAGCCACCCTTTTGTTTAATCAATGTTGACTGCTTTAGGCAGGCATTAGCAGATAATCTGACTACCAAATACACAGTGAGTTGGCATTTAGTTAATAACTGATGAGGAAAATTTGGAAAAGAATCAAGGGAGAAAAGGAAAGGAGAAAAAAAATAGAAAAAGAAAGCCTTACAAAGACTTACAACATTAGAGGAAATACTATGGAAAATTTATTTTTGCCAGTGACTGGTATTGGCACAGGCCTCAAAGATGCACAGCCAGTGGTCTCAGCCATGGGTGACAGGCTCAGCCCACAAGGGAGAGCACTGACAGGACTCCAAGCCGAATGAGGTCTATGGTAAAGCTAACATCATTTCCTCTTAGACTTATTTAAACTTACTAATGGGATTTATAGGTTAGACGCTTAGTGCTATAAGCTGGCATAACTCCACTGAGCTCTGACTGCATCGTCTCCACCCTTCTCTTTCTGTAAATGGAGGTGGACACCGTTTACCTGTGCACTAGCCCTTTTATGGGAAAATGACGCTTCTTGTCCAGTGTTTTTCTGGGGCTTGTGTGCTCCCAGATTTTTGCCTTGATGTGTGGAGCTGTTTCTTCATTCAGATGGTTCAGCTGGTAAGAGAACCAAAGCACGTGGTGTTGTTCTCGGGGTGTTCCATGCACTCGCTACATCTGTGATTCAGCTTCGTGAAGTTCCCCTCTGTGCCTGGGGAACGTCCTGTTTGGGGACATGGATGGGCAGTGGCAGACTGCCTTGGGACAGGAGGCAGGTTCTGTCAAGGAGGAGCTGATGCCTGGTACCTCAGAAAAGCCAGGCTTTCTGGCAGCCCTGGCACAGAGCAGGAGCCAGGGCTGGCAAGAAAAGCTCTGGTGTGTAACTTAATGCAAGCCATGCACTGAGCAGCGTGGAGCAGCTCTGCTATCACATCATACCAGCTTATGGGTAAGTCACCGGTCAGGCTCCCCGGCCAGTTCTCTGATCATCCTGGCCTGATTTATCTCACAAGGCCCCAGTTCTCTGGAGCCTGAGAGCTGCCAGCTCTGATAGCACTTAACAGAGGCTGACAGGGACTTACTTTGAGGGGACTGTGCTGCATCCCTCTTTTTTCTTAAAACACTGTCCTGGAAACACGTCTGAGGTAGGTAGCTTATTGCCCACTATCCTTTTCTCTGTAAATCCGCAATACTGTTGTAACAACAGCCCTTCTGGTCAGCCTGCAGCTCCAGAGGAGACGTGGACTGGTTATTTTCCACCCGCGTCCCCTGTGTCTGCTCCTGATGCCTGAGTGATCGTGCAGAATGGAGCCCAGGGCTGCTGCTCAGCAGATGGCACCTTTCCAGCGCATCAGTACTGGAATGATAGCCAGCGCAGTATGAGGCAACCCAAGCTGTTAGAGCCTGCCTTTCAACTAAAGCAGGAGAGCAAGCCGTGGCAGTTCGCTGTTCTGCAAGTTACCCAGTAGCAAAGCGATGGTTTACACAGTGTCCTGACGTGTTCTACTATGCCCTTACTCTCTGCCCAAGCTCCCAGGGCTCTCACTGAAGCTCCACTCAGCGGATTTCACACCGATTTGGTAATGAGAGGTGCCACACACCATCTCAGAAGGGACCACACTGCGCTATTCTTGGGAATAACATGAACTGTACGTGCTAATCACACAAGGGCTTTGAAGCTTGCAGTAGAGACGGCTTAAAGTCATCAGCATAATAATAGAGCAGATTTGGGACTTAAAGAGAAGAGGATGGTGAAGTGGCAGAGGGCACAAAGTTCTAGTCTCAGTCTGGATGACTGTTTGGGCTGAAATGGATGTCAAAGCAGCTTGATCTGCCACTTCAGTGCTATAGCTGAGAATTCCTTTCTTTTCAGAAGCTATGCAATCTTGTCACTTTCTTGTTCGTTTTGTGACAGATTTAAATTGATTGAGGCTCCCAAATCTTAGCGGACAGTTGTGAATCAATGGTGAATAGCGTGTGAGTAGAAATACTGTGGGAGATGGTTTAGCTGAATGGGCACTGAACCCTGGATCAAGATTTTTCCATCCTTTTCACATTCAGCGCAAAACTCACTTTGTATTCTTAGTGAGTGGGACAAAAGAAAACCTTTTTAATCATAGGTAGGGAACAAAACTTCCATAACAAGTACAAATTCTTCAGAGAAGACAGACAACTTTGTCCAAGAACTAGTTGTAGTACAACATTTCCAATTGCTGGTTTGCAGGAAGAAGTGATTAATCAAAAAGTGAAATCTTTTCAAGACTAGCATAAATTGCAGGAGATTGTAAAAGACTCCAGACGGATTTGAAAATTTTGAAAAAGCAGACGAAAACAGCAAAACAAATTTGAGTTGAATAAACATGGTCTAATCCCTATTACCAAAAAATAAACCATGTGTTCTGGTGTGAGCATCCACCAGGATTTTCAGAACACAAAGCTGTAGGCCTAGAAATGTCTGCCCAGGACAAGCAAATAGGGTGCTGATCTGCTAGAGATAAAAACGTTCTGACATTTCTACAGAATGCCCATATCTTTACTCCCGTTCCCTCAGTTTGGGCCATATCAGCTCAGAGACAGACCAAAAAGGTCTCTCAGCAGTGCAGGCAGGGAGCAGGACTGTATGCTGAGGTTTCTATGGACAGAGACATTCAGAGAAGTCTTCAAGATGATACACAGAGGGAAATGCTTCATGCCACGGGGAAATGACTTGAGTGCTTCATTTCTGCAAACACGTCAGGAATGATCAAACTGCGGGTTTTATGAAGCAGGGATGGCATTGTAACATTTATAACTAATGCAATAAACAAATCGTCATGCGGTACCCCACAGCATCATCTGATATCCTGGTGCTCCTGCTTGTCTGAAGCCTAGTCAAACCCCATGTCTTGTGATGGCAGCTTCAACAATAACGTCCATACAAACCCAAATACATGAGCTGGATTAATATTGCAGAGCATAAACCACCTTTTCGGTAATAAAATGGAGAAAGTTTAGGTGGAGACAGGCTCCCCTGGACAGCAGAAGCTGCATGACTGGCTCCCCAGTCATGGGGTGTCCCTTTTCTTTTGGTGGTTGAGGTAGTGGCTGTTAACACAGGCAGACTACTGGCCCATCTCCAACAGTAACTTGATATAAATTTAGTGCCTATGTAGGAACTAGGATAATTTTACCATCTTGATTTAATTTTCCATTTTCTTTAGAAGAACATTTATGTCCTTTTGCATTTTGGATAGGTGCAAAGTAAGTAGTTGCTTCTCACATATAAACTGCAGGGATTTCCTGTTATTTTTCAAAGTTAACCTGCTGTTCATTGCAGTTAATCTAGGCCACTAAGAGTCCCGTGAAATCAGGAAAAACCCAGGATCTGACATTAGACCTGTAACTGCCCCCTGCCCTTGGGACCTTTCTGTCTCTAAATGGCAGCATGCAGGGGAGCGGGGGCTCTCCTGACCCCAGGGTGCAAAGTCAGGTGCCTTAGAATAGACCAGAGCAGCACAGAATAGAATAGAATAGTTCAGTTGGACCTACAATGATCATCGAATCCAACTGCCTGCCCTCTTCATGGCTAACCAAAAGTGACAGCATATTAGTGAGGGCATTGTCCAAAGGCCTTGTGAACATCACAGCCATGGGCCATCAACCACTTTGCTAGGAAGCTTGTTCCAGTGTTTCACCACCCTCATGGTAAAGATTTTTTCCTGATATTTACTCTGAACTTCGCCTGGCACAGCTCTGAGCTGTTCCCATGAGTCCTTTTGTTGGTTCCCAGGGAGCAGAGACCGGCATTGCCCCCTCTTCTTCCCCTCCTCAGGAAGCTGCAAGAGAGCACCAAGGTTACCTCTTAGTTTCATTTCCTTTCCTCCAGACTAGACAAACCACGCGTCCTCAGCCTCTCCTCACAGGACATGCCTTCTAACCCTTTTGCCAGTGTTGTTGCCACCCCCTGGATGCCATCAAGCACCTTTGCATCCTCTTTACATTACGGAGCCTGGAACTGCACACAATATTCAGGGGAAGGCCTCACCAGCACTAAACACAGTGGGAGAATCCCCTCGTGTGACCGGCTGGCTACGCTGTGTTTAATGCACCCCCAAAAATTGGTTTGCCCTCTTGGTGGCCAGGGCTCACTGCTGGCTCATGCGGAGCCTGCTGTCAACCAGCACCCCCAGATCCCTCTCTGCAGGGCTGCTCTCCGGTCACTCACCTCCCTGTCCGTACCTGTGTCTGGCATTACTCTGTCCTGGGGCAGAACACAGCATTTACCTTTGCTGAATGTCACGCTGCTGCTGTCCGTCTAGACCCCTCTGCCTGGGGTGACAGCAGGGGCACGGCACATCCCAGTACCTGTAAAACAGCAGGCGGCAGCTTGAGGCAGCAGCTTCGTACGGGTCTGTTGAACACAGACTACAGTTAAGACTGGCTGGTACTGAAAAAAACAGAGTGGTAAATAACTTGGCAATAAGCTTCTCCATTCCCATTTCTCACCTTTTTGGAGTCTAAGATGTAGCAGAGGATTTTGTGGCTTCACCTTAAATGATTGTGTTACTTCCAGCATCTGCTTTTGTATGTCTTGACTCTGCCAGCTGCAGTGTGACAAAATAACACCTCAATGACAGCAAAACAAAGAGGTCTCATTGGGGTGTGTGTGGTGTAAGAACAGGATATGCTGACAGAAAATGTTCACTAGCCGTAGTTTTTTGTTCTCTGGTTTAATACTCATAAATCTGCTTTGCACTCCTCCAGCTGCTCTCCCAGGGCTCCCTCAGTGCCTTGTTTTCCAGACAATAGATGCTGCTACTCACTTGACTTCTGTTCTCATCTAAAAGAGATGAGCTGATAGCAAGAATCCTGCCTCCATCTTCCGAGTGGCTGGGCTAAGCACTAGGCTGTGGCATTGCCTGCTGAGATAGCAGCAGCACTACTAAGTGAAGTGCAGCAGATTTGAAGGCCAAACAGGTTGTTTTAATGCATGCCTTTCTCCACAGAGCTAGGAGTCTTAGCTCAGAATTAAACTGAGATGAGACTTTCCCTGCAGGATGGATTGCACAAAATGTTTAACTTGTGCCTTGTGAGCTGGCTGCTCCGATGTAATTCTGGTTGAGGCCACTGCTGGGTAAGGAGGACGGCGTGATTCATGTATGGCAGCACAGATGCTTACTAACTTGGCAAAACAGGCAGCCTGCATAGCATGAAGATTTTCTAGAAAATAAAGGTTTGCCATTTATAGGAACAAAGCTTCTTAGGGCCTGTTTACAATTAAGGTGAACTTCTGGGCAGGTGAAAAACCTGAAAATTCTTGCATCAGCCTGAACTAGGCATCTGCTGGCTTCACTTATATTCACGTCTGCCACAAGCTGCAATGAGCCAGACTGTGACCACTTAAGGACACCCACCAGAGAGTCTGCACTGATATAACAAAATTCATTTCAAACAGATTTTAGTAAAGCTAGTAAAACTATCGTGTCTTGTCAAGGTTGCAGTCTATTTTTCAGTATCTTTTCCCTCTGGCATGGTGATTGCCACTGACAAACGGCATAATCTGTTTAGCTGAGTCCTTGGCACTTTGTTGAAGTGAGGAGGGATTGCTCTGGCAGAGCCGAAATATTTATCAGGCTGTTAAATGTCTTGCATATTTACTGGTATCTCTGGAGTCAGTTAGCTTTGTATTTTTACAAAGGATGAGGACACCAGCTTTAGCTGGTTTTGAAAGGCTTTGAAACTGTGTCTGAGGAATAAACGTGAAAGAAAAGACGTGTAGTAGTTACACTAGACTAATTGTGATCCCACTGCAATTGATGACATTACCTGTGCAAAGCCATTGGAACCGTGGGAAGAATCGAGCCCTCAGGATGTTGGCTCTTTTAAAAGAGTAGTTACAAGCAGCACAATTGTCATGCAGAACCACAGCATTGCTCCAACGTATGCGGTGTCATCTGTTCTATGCTAATAAATTAGCATCTGCAGCTAGCATTGCTGCCTATCAACTCTGGGAACAAAATTGAGCTGTTTGATCTCGCTACCACTGAAGTGTGTCTGCACGATCACGGAAGATGCATATTATCCCATCTGTTTCTCACAGACCCTCCATCAGGCTGTATGCTTCAAGGTAACGGATCAGACAAAATGAATTCCACTGCAGATGACTGCCTTGGAGGCATCCGACTTTGTCACAGCATATAAAAATTTCCCTCAGAGCCATTTTATTCCTTCACATCAGGCCATTTAAGCCCCGTCCACACTGGGGAAATGGCTAACTTTGGCTCAGCTCCTTTAGTGATAACAGTTGCCCCAGCGCGGACACGTGGCTGTCTTCATTTTCATTAATGTGTCAAGTCACCTCTCTCTAAGAAGGCTTTACCAGACAGTTGTTCAGTCAGCAGCAGTTGCTGGTGGAGTTTATTTTTGGGCTGCCGCTGCTGCTTGTCAGCATGGAGCTGAACCAGAGCCAGCCATGGTGAGACTTCTGGGGAAACACCATCAGAGGTGGCAGGCAGCTCTGCGTCCTGAGCCCTGGGCAGCGGGGGTGCTTGGCCAGAGGTGCCAAGTGTCACTTGTCAACCAAAGCTCCTATCTGTTGCACTCACACACTAGCTGCTGCTGCAAACCAGCCCACTTTTCTTGGAGGAAAACCTTTTTTTCTGGACTTGCCACGTGTGTTTTCCTCAGAAGGACAGATTTTAGGCTAATTTCCTATGAAGAAAAACACAAACAAAAGTTTGAGTGTAATAAAACTAGTTTATTTACACAGTAACATGAATGCCACAGAGTACACAGCAAAGTACCACAGCAAACCAGAGTGTAACTGCCCCTGATCACAAAGGAAGGCTTGAAGTTTATATACTTACTTATATAAAAATGTGTAAATGTCAATATGAAGCACCAGATAAAGCAATGCAACCAGGAATTGCAAATACAAATTACCCACAAGAATGGAGTTGAAATTAAAGAAAAATAAATCCCTTATTCAAGGTCTTTTAAAGAAATCCCGTTTATAAAAGATCATCAATTTTGGAATCCCTAATTAAAAATAACTTCCCCCCCCTTCTATTAAAAACAAGAACATATTCTTAAATGCTCAGCATAATTAAGTTTTAAAAGAAAAAAACCCAAGGATTTCAACTGCAAAACCTGCTATTACCAACAAGCCAAATGATAAAGAAACAGAGGTTAGTCAATTTTGAAAGTGTTCTTTATGAAATGACTAGATTCAAACTGACACAGCCCTAAATATATATTATATATACAATATATAATATATATATTTGCAAATGGGAAGGGGCAAAGAATATTTTTAGGATACAAAATTTCATATACATACATACATATATGAATGTGCCCACACACACTCATATATTCATGTATATATGTGAACATATATTTCTTCCACATAAAAAAAAATTCCATCCTTTTCTAAATCCCTGAAATTTTCCCCTTGGGTGTATGCAAAAAGTAATTTTTGCAATCTGAAGTTCAGTCCAAATTCTTAAATTCTGTAGAATGGTAAAATGCTAATGTACAGGTAAGCTGAGTATTTCATTTCTGACTGGCAACTCTGCTTGATCTGAAAGCATTCTGTGGTTTCCAACTAAATGCTGAGTGGAGCACCAACGCAAGGAGGCTTATAGGAAATTATTTAAATTACATTCTACGTCTGTTCAAAACCACCATCCTTCTAATACTGCATCCAGGTGAATAGTAAAATCTATACAAATATCTATCAGAAATTCACTGCAACTCAGCAGCAGCAAAGACTCGTTCCTCCTTTTGGAGTTGAGGCTCCCCTAAAGAAACGTCTCCTTAGTATTTCTTCTGAAAAGTATTTTTTGTGTGTTAGGAATCCAGATGATTGTTTACAGAGTATTTCCACAGGCCTGTTATTAAAGAGGTATTTAAAATTCTATTCTGCGCTTCTTTGATGTTATCTTACTGCATAACTAAATCATCATCACATCTCTCTACACATGGACTGAAGGGCTCTGATCGTGCTCGAAGTTTTATAGGTGTTTTAGCAGAACCAACACTACCTTTGCAAAATCAGAGCTAAATAGATGGCCCAGTCACGCACCAAGTAACAGTTTAACAGTCATAGGCTGTTTCTACAGAGAAACAGACATTTTAATTCTTGTTTGGGGTAAAGGGGAAATGAAAGTGCATTAAAAGGTCTGATTCAGTTTCCATTGTATCCCTCACTAAAGTTGCAACTGATTTAAATAATAACAGGATTATTTAATTTATATTTACATATGAATTTGTTATTACAAACAAAAAATATATTAATTTAGGTGGGGCTTCTCAGCACAAGAATTGAGAAACATACATTTCATTCAGCAGCAAATACTATTTTTACATACTAAAGTTAGGGCCCTACAGTGGGAAGCTGCTGAATGAATTCTCCAAGCAGCTGATTGCTAGCACACATCTGATTTATTTAAATAATACATTTTTCTCTCTAGTACGTTGGAATTCCCCTGTGTTAAAATGCCAAGATGATCCATTCATACCTTGTGGGTGCTGCTGGGATGTGTGGAGCATACAAGATTTAAGGTGGGGTATTTTTGTAAATGATATGTGCATTCTTGTCTGCAGGCCAGCAGCACAGTATCCTAGTTTGAGTTGTTGATTTAATCAGGTCTGAATATTGAAAAGAGACCAGGCCTCTTTACTGGACAGTCTTGAGGCTCCAGAACAAAATTCTGGATTCCCTCATTCCTGAAACTTTCTAGCTAAGGTTTTACTAATTGATTCTCTTTATCTCAGCTGGTTCTGCTTCTGCGTACTGACTGGAGCAGATCTGAGGCCTGAAAGCTAATTAGTGAATAAGTAATTCCAATTTAAGAAATACAGAACAAACCCATTTTCCATAACACCTCAGGAATATTTTTTTCAGAACTCCTCTTTTACTAGAGATTTGCATTTCACACCACAGTGCGGTGTGCAGCACATCCACTACTTACATCAGGAGCAGCACACCTTACCTCCTTCTGATTCCTCCTCTCCTAGAAGCCGAGCGCGTGCAGTAGATTGTCAAAGCATTAGACTTGTTTTGATGCAGGAGTCAGTCTGGACCAATTAACTTGGTATATTATTCTCCCTGTGCAGATTACGTTCCAAACTTGAAAGCCCACAATTTCGGTGGTTATTCAGGTTTCTGCTGTACTACAAGCAATTTAAAGGAACCTGTTCAAATAACTGAAACTCCAGAAAAAGATTTTATTGAAAAGGTCAGCTCAGTATTGTATGAAGTACAGCTTTTAATTTTTTCAAGTCTTTTGCATCTTAACATAGGCAGTATTATTTATAGGGCTATTATGGGAAGAATAAGATTTCTACCAACTGACCAGCTTCATTTTAATTTTTTTTGACAAGGCACTAAATGTTGTGAATCCAATCACTGTGCTCTCTCTGTAACATTAGAGAGGTTTTTAATGGCTCTAATAGGATCAGAAACCACTCAACATAGTTCAAGCAAGCATTTGATTTTCCAGAAATTAGTTTCCACTGGAAAAAACTTTAGAGTTCATGTTAAAAATATGTGAACGACAGCTTTTATTAATAGAAAAATATATATTTACAGTCAATACTGTTATCTGAGATTTGCAGCTCTTCCTATTTCTTGAGATCAACTGAAAGTGCGACACTGCTAAAAAAAATTCAAGATCTGTGCACATAGTCATGGAAGTTAAAGCATGCACAGCCAGGGGTTTTGTTCCTGTCCTACACAGGATCCCAACTACAGAGCGGGTTTTTTTCCTTTTGCTTAGCAATTATGCTGTAGCATTCTTAGGATTTGTTTACAATCAGTTTAATGCATACATTCTCAGATATTTATGTGGCATAATCTGTTGCTAGGATGGAGGACTACCACAAACAGTTACAATCATCAGTTATGGGCACATCTGCAAAGTCAGCCGCTAGCTCCCCTGAGGAATACCTCAGGCCAGATTGTGTTTGACTTCTTTGATCATTCTTTCTTTTTTAAAGAAAACACACACAACATTACAAATTACTAAAGTTTACCCAGTGCTGCACAAGAAAGAGATTGGTAGTGAACATCTATCCATGCTTGATTATACTGCAGAGTTAAAATGAGTATTGGTTCATCACAAAAAACACTAACTGAAATTAGATAGCTAGAGATACGAAGGCTTTGGACCAGCTGCATTAAATACGTATGGTTGTAAAACATTCAAAATTCAACTTTGCATGTGCGTGTTGACATGAAAGTGAGACTGAGAACACATGTCCGTAAACACGGAAACCTACCAGCCTCAGGGAACGAGCCCACTACAACGGCAAGTGGTCCAAGAACTGCTCATACAGCCTATATGAGCTAGGTGAGAAGTTGTGTGCACACAGGCACTACGAAACGAACACAAAACCAGACTACAGAGAACAAGAAGCCCTACTCTTAGCTCAACACATTGTGACTAGTAGCTAGCAGATAGTACGCGTGTGACTTGTCATGCTCAGTGTACTTAAGCTGTGAGGGTATTGCCCTCCTGTCTCCAGAGAAAGCAAAGCTGCACTGAACACATGCGTGATTCTTTTAAAGGTTCTACAAGCTGCTCAGCAGTAGTATAGAAACTTTCTTTCCTGATGTAGTGAAGTACCTCAACTACACACATTGCACTTGGGCTTTTAAAGCACTGTCCTCTTCCTCCCTTCCCTCCCCCCCCAGTCAATGCTGCCATCCTGACCTTCTTGCCAAAAAGAGAAAGAAAAAAATATATATCACATGAAAATATATTATCCTTATCCTTGCCTGATCCTTCACTGATACAGGTGAATCAAACACAAGAATAATCATCAGAAGTTTCAAAAAGTCTTTAGAAAGGTCACAGAGACTGTCTACATACTATGGCACAATCGATGTAGGCTTCTACACGCTATTCCGCTTAGCTCTGATAGATGCCAGAGAAGATTAATACGGAAATTTCAACCCCTCCGAGTGAATGGTGTGGATCCAGAGCTAGTTTCGCTGACCTTAAGCCTGCAGGACTGTTTGTTCAGTTTCCATGCATCTGGTCCAAACATGCATATGCTGTATAAAGTGGCTATTTGTTTCAAGGCTGAAGTGAATTGATTCCTCACAGTTTTAACAATTAAAATGAAATATCAATCCATAAAAAGAACACATGGATATCTGTGCATTTATGTGCCGGGAAAGTAAAAGGAAGGGGCTGCAGATCTAGCATCAGGTAAAGGCTGGTGTGTAAAGTGAACACTGTAATGTACAGCTTTAAAAAATACATACAAGAATTGCACATAGATCCATAGAAGAGAAGCACAGGCTCATAACTAGGGCTGTCTGCTTTCCATCCCCTGGGTCAGAATATTCAGTATCGCTTTTTCTTCTGCATCCAAATGAATTCTTCAGAGTGATTCAGGAAACAATTCAGAGCCTAGCAATACTGAGCAAAAATAATGTCTGTACAACTGCAGCGGTTCTGTAGGAAACATCCATTAGGCCAGGGAAGAAAGTCAGCAGCTGCCTCTAAAAGTGAAAAGCTCCTTCAGGTTGATTTTTTTTTTTTTAATTTTGTCTCTTTAATACTCAATTATTCCTGCTCTAGTCCAAAACCTGTCTGCAATGCTCTTTGAGCTATTTTGACAACATGCCATTTTTAGGGTGTTGTCTGTAGCAACATGAGAAAACACTAGTTACAGCAGACAGGAGACAGGCAGCCAAACACCACTGTGGGAAAAATGGATCACGATACTGTTATAGTTGTGGCTGCCAAACTTAACAGCTCCCTCAATAATTAAACAACAGTGTTTTTGCCCCCTTGTTTTTACCCTTCAGAGAACTGTGTCTGCAGTAAAAGTGTTTCCATGTGGCCTGTGAGCTACACACAGACAAGCTCTAAGCATTTCTAACTCCTGCCAACATACCAGCAGAGCCAATTTCAGTCCCATTTTGCAATATGGCACAAGTGACAAGAGCAAAACAAAATAAAACAGAAAAGGTGGTTGTTATTTTCAACCCCAGTTCACAGCAGTGATTGTCAGAGAAGGTTATGTACATCTTATCCATTTCAAGTCAGGCGTTAGTGCCGTTTGCGATGGAAGGGGAATTTCAATTGCCCACTGTGTGTTGCATTTTTCTGGTATAAACAGAATTATAGCTACAGTACATCAACTGTCCAGACTGGCAAGTGTCACGTAGGGGAAATGGGAAAGACCAAGCGTGCATATTCTGCTTCTTAATGCAGAGGTCTTAAGCTAAGGATAATGGTCCAATTAAGGCAGCATGGTTGAAATCAAGGATCTGTGATTAGAAAGGATATGGGTAGGCAGCAAGTCAGGGACAGAGGAGGGAAGAGGACAGAACACAGATGCTTACTGTCCGCCAACATTGCTGCAATCAGCAGGATAACCATATCTGCAAGGAAAAAAGAAGGCATAAAACGTAACAGAAAGATCAGAAACCATTTGGTTGAGACCAAAGGGAAGAGGAGTCCAGCCCCACGGTAAGGGGTCTAAGGTGAGAGAAAATTTTGCCTGGGATGGGGATTGAAGGCAGTGGAGTGTTTTGTGGCACGGGGCAACGTGGGTCATTTATCTCCCATGTACAACTCCCATCTCTGCTAATGGTCACTGCTACTCACTACCAATGCTACATACAGAAATGACAGAAACTACCCAGAAGAGGAGGGCGATTTGTTTACTGCAGTGATAGAAATAGTGGTATCAAAGTTTGCTCTCCTTTTCATCCAGATATTAATCTAGTTACAAAGTGTCTGATACAAATGCAGTCGAGTGTATAAAATTAATCCCTAAGAGGCCTGGCAAAAAAGTAAAGTTTCTGCCACATTGGGTACGGGATGCAATTTCTCCAATCAGAACTTATTTGCTCAGAGTTGCTGGCTTTGATATCTAGGCCTTTGTTGAAACACTTGTTCAAAGTGTGAGCCCTAGCGCAGGTTAGAGTGTGGGCTGGGGTGGAGGTGCTTCACGAAAAGCAACAGGTTCTACAAACTAGTGCTGCTGCATGATTCTCACAATGCGATGAAGTGAGTCTATAGTGGCAAAAGCCAGATATTGACAACAAAGCCAGTCTTCCAGAATAACTCCACAGTCCCTGTCAAAGGACTTCTCTGCAAACTTGATCATCAGCAGCGTCCTTTTGATGTCCAGCCAGTTCTGAAGGACAGCATCTCTCCGAGCTGGGTTGGAAGATGTTCTCAGAGCATGAAATAAGTCCTCACGTGGACCCCAAAGCAAACACTGAAGGATTCCCTTGGCTTCTGATATCAGGATCCTCTCTGAAGGGTTGGGATTTAGCAGGCAGCTGGCAAGTTGTTGAAGCCCTTGAGAGTAGAGAGAACGGCAAGGGATCTTGGGGAGATCAGCACGAGTGTATTCCTTCTCCTTCAGCTCTGGATTCTCATCAAAGGGATTGGGTAAGTGCAGCATTTCGTAGATAAGGATGCCAGTCTGGAATTCATCACACTTTTTGTACTGTGTGGCAGTGATGATTTCTGGAGCCAGGCGGGACTGATCCCTTAGGACCTCAGGATCCACCATATGACTCTTCTGCTTGGCCTGCGAGAAGTTGCTCACTATTAACCTGGCGGGGCAAGCCGTGTTGGGACCGGGCTCCATGGACTCAGAGCCCAGGGGGCTGCCTCCTGGCCTGGAATGAACCAGCAGCAGGTTCTCTAGCCGCAGATCACAGTGTGTGATATGATAAGGCTTCAGGTGTTCCAGCCCCAAACACAGCTGTAAAAGGAGGAGACAGACCTGCCTCTCATACAAATCTGGGCTTTTTGCATGGCGGGGTGCAGACTCTCGCACGAAGTCAGCCACAGTTAAGTACGGAACCTCCCGCGTGATGACTACGACACGGCTGCGAGGCTTGCTGATGGTCCCCTGATTACTTGAGCTGTCCTTCTGTGAAGCCTCTGTATTGGAAGAAGCATCTCTGTTCTTTTGCTCAGGTTCTTTCTCTTCTTCTTCTTGATCTTCTTCTTCTTCAACCTCTGGTGCATCAGGATCCTCCCATGGAAGGAGGCGAACTGGGACTTCAGCAAGGAAATGGCCACAGTCCTGCTGGATGTTAAAGTTGATAGCCAGACTCTGCCGGATAGACAGGCTGTGATAATACTGCTGGGACTCCTTAGCTTTGCTCTTACAAATCTGGGGAAAGAAAATAAACAGAACAGACATAACTCTTAATATGCAAGTTCTATATCCTGTTTTATTCCATGTACCCATAGTCCAAATACAAGGACCGAAACATTTTTTACTGAACTGACCTTGGCATGTGAACAGTTTTGCACTGGATTGGAACTGCAACTGCAGATCAATACTTGCAAGCAGCTCTCCTGTGCATCTATTGGTCTACAGAAAATACTGCTCAGGCAGGTTCTGCTTTCAGTCAGAGGAGCAGTGACACAAGGTAACTTCACAAGGAAGCTTACTGCACAGTTACTTGTTTATCTGTATCATTTTATTTCCTGAACTTCTCTCAGATTTGTGTGAAGCTTGAAGAAAATAAGAATTATCAAGAGCAATAGGATATATAAAGAAATAAGCGTAGAATATCGGAGGATATGATCAGATGATTGCACACGAGTGAACCAGCATGGCATAACCAGTTACCAGCTGTCAGCTGAGCTAAATGACTGGATGCATGCTCCTTGCCCACTGTAATTGGAAACTGAAATCTATTAGCTGAAGCAGTGTGGACCTAACACACATCATATCTTCAGTGAGGTACAGACAGGGGAATGTGCTGTGGCTCAGGTGATGAATGGAAACTCGTTAGAACATGGTACCTTAATTGCTTTCAATCATTTGTCAACATCCTAAGTATGGGATATTTTGTCCTATCTACCTATATTTCATTGCTGTCCAGAAATACCTTGCTATGTACATTATCACCATAATTACTATCCTCATTAATTGCCTGCACTGTCATAACAACTGGCAGCTCTGACCGCCTTATGACAGCCATGGGACAATCTCTACTAGGGCTTCTGTTCTACGGCATTTACCAATTAAATTTGCAGCCCTACAAAGACTGAGCTGTGTTGACCGTTGCGCATTAACCTTACTTCTGCTGACTTCACTGAGATTGTTCAGAGCCTGTAAGGTTAAGTGCATGTTTTAATCTTTACAAGGTTAGAGCCTAACTATTCAGTTGGTGTAAAGCACCAACAGGTTTTTACTGCAAAGCTCAAAGGAAGAGAAGATAGGAAGGTATCTCATTCCAGATGAAGTTACAGCCTCCCTTAGCTCCTTTCTGAAAACAAAGGAAAGGCTGATCTCTAAGAATGAGGTTAGAAAAGTCAGCACTAGTTCTGCACAGTCACAGCAATTAAGGAGCCCAAATCTCAGACTAGCCCTAGATGGAAGCAAAAGGTGGCTTTTCTCCTGGTTTTTCCTTTTTTGCCTTCTCAGGAACTCATGTAGGGCTAGTTGTGAACTCATCTTCCACTAAACAAACACACAAACTGTACATTTAGTCTTCTATGCTTGTTGAGAAGTGCGTTGTCAGACAGTCATATGAAGTAGATACATGAGGTGACGATGCACATTTCTATATGAAATGACAATGACAGTCCCCCCCATCTCTCAAGGGTTACAAGTTTAAACTAAAAGTAAAAATACAGCATGAATCCTTGAATTATGTATGTCAGCTGATCGTCTTGGAGACTGAAGTCCCTGGGTTTATCAAATACTTAATACTGCACAAAAGACAGAGGTAGAAAAGTGTTGTATAGACTACCCTTGCTACATGTATCAAATCTGACTGGGAGAACGATTAATGAAAATTAAAATAATTTTGCTTTCCATGCCCTTCAAGTCCCTGGCCTTTTTCTTGAACAGCCAGCCATGGAGACCATCAATTCCAGCTGTAGAAAATTCTGTAAGTTGCAAGCCAGCTTTTCTTGTTTTGTTATTACTTAAAGGACCTAATCCGAAATATTAACTAATCACAGAATTGTAGGGGTCGGAAGGGACCTCTGGAGATCATCAATACCAACCTCCCTGCTAAAAACAGGTTCCCTACAGTAGGTTTAGCAGGAAAGCGTCCAGGTGGATACTCTTACAATATATATATATAAAATTAAGCGCTCTTTAATGTCAAGAAAAGCATTAAAAAAAGGCAGTTGCCCTTAGCAACCACACTGTACCTCATGTTACCCCCAGAGGAGTTCTAATGCCACCTGCCAGATAAAAATGATAGTCTATCAGGAAAAGAAAATCTGCAGAGTATTTGCTCTTAAAGCAATCAACACTTTCCAGTTTGGTGAATAGCATTTTGGTGAAAGGCATTTTTTCAAAAGTTCATGAGAATTACTTCTCCTTGCCTATAAAAACGGAAAAGAAAAGGAATCAAAACTGATTTCTAGTTCTTAATGATAGTCCTAGGCAGCCCCATTTTCCTACTTACTTCAAAAAAGCACTCTCAAATGTATTACTGAAATTTCAGTTAAAATAACAGAATACTAGTACTTTGCATGTCTCAAACATCAGCCTCAGTTCACTCATTTTTAGAAAATATCCCCAGTCCTAGAATTGTACTAGTACAAAAGCACAACTTCAGTAGGTCTCTCTGTGGATGTGGCAATGCTCCCTTGGAATTTAGGAACGACCGGTCATGCAAGATATCTGCACCAAAAGGCATGTGGCTGTTAGGGCACAGTACGCTGCCTCTGCCCTTTTCTTCTGATTTAGCAGAACAGGCCTGCAAGGCAATTGTATCTGTATGTTGCCAGCTGGATCATCCTTAAGAAGTGCCTTCCCAGCCTGTTAAAAAACACCCTGAAAGGGAGTTGTCCTTCTCCATCGTCTCCCTTTTTCCTACCATTTAATCTTATTTCACTCTTTTCTTCATTCCTAACCCTCTGATTCTTGTTACTCTTTTCTGGTTTCTTGCATATTTATTACATCTTTCTGAAGAATGGTACCCTATAATGAATACAATATTCCAGTTAAGACCTCTTCAGCATCAAGCAGAACAGAAACATATATATAATCATCCAAGGGTGAAAAAATCACTGATTCCACTATTCCTGTTGTTTATGAAAACCTTCAAGTCACTGTCAACTCTACAGTCTGAATCCACAGCAGAGCCAAAGGTTTCCAAACATCACCTCTCAAACATGAGATTTTGTTTCAGACGCCTCTCAAACAAGAATGGAGATGCTAATTCCATGCTTGCTACAGTGACTTCAGAGGTTATCTTTGTATCAACGAAACAGACATTGAAGACTAAATGGTATTTTGATTACCATCAATACTAATGTGATTGCACTCATCAGAACAGATTTTCCATCCTTATTCTGTTGTTGAAGAAGATAAACAAAAAAAAAAATCTAATCTCTTAAATGCCCAACAATGATGGCTACCAGACACTTTTCTTACTTCTGTTCAATACATGCAAGTGTATGGATACACCAACATGCATGCAGTAGCTTCCAGAACAAGACAGCTGAAATCTGATTAGGGATGTATTTTCTGCTTCTTGCTTTTTGTTTACAAACAACATGATGTGAGAAGTAGAAGAGGCAGCTGCCTTATTTAAACTTGGTTAAATTGGTGACTATACAAGCACTAAAATTTGTACACTAGATATTCTGTAACTGACAAAGGGGAATGGAAAGCTAGGCTGTCTAGGAACAGCATCCAAAGGCTGAAGTATGAGTCAGACACCCGTCTGAATTAATAAAACTGTTTCTAAAAGGAAGACCTGCAGTAATCCGATGGTCCTTTAAGCGTTTGATTACTCTTCAGACTTCTGCTGTGAAATACAGCTGCATGAGCCCAGGTAAGTACTGGGCTTTGAGACTGTAGAGTTCAGATTCCCATTGTACTAGTATCTTATTAGAACGGGGAAAATGTACTGCAAGCAGTAGAGACAAACTACAGTTTCTTATTGATCTGTTCTGAGACAGTTCATAGAATGAAATTTCATTTACTGACTTACACTGGATTACCTGGAATCAGAAAAAATACGGGCCAAGAATCTTTGTGCTATTTTATCATTTTCTGTGCTGTACTTTCTATTAGGAACTGTATTTTATATTGAAGTTTTGCAAGAGTAGTGAATGCTACTCTTTAATACCATTAATGGGTAATAATGCTTACCTTTGCATTTTGTATTGGCATAACCCCACTATCACCTAAACTATAACCTGAATGACCAAGATTTAAAATTTTTAAGATGGGTTGAGTTCTGGTAAGTTAAGCAAAGTCTATCTTTACCTTTAAAAACATTTAGGGGACAGGTTGTGAAATTTGATGCCCTCATTGACAGTTAGCAGTTATGGGCTGCTTGTGATAAAGTGCAAAAGAAACTGATATAGAGCTTCTTTTCTGTCAGTGACAGTTAATGCTATCTAAAAACTGTGAGCAAATATACAACCCAATTTTCTTTGCATGATATTTAAAGCTTTTGTCTGTTCCAGTCATCAACTCTAAAAAAAAAAAAATAAATACAGAAATCCTGTGGCCTTTTCTGAGAGCTATGATGAAAGGAGTTGGTTGATCTGGGTTTGGCAAGCCTGATTTCTAGTGCTGATAACAGGATGGTTGTTCAAAAGATGAAGCAACAACAGTAAAAAGTCCTTCCATATGATGCAAGAAAGCAATGCGAAGAGAGATTTGAGTATGAAGGAATAGAAATTTTCCACCTTCTTTTCACTGGCATGCATTGTCATCCTGTGACTTTCCTTTAGTGCATCCATAGGACAAGGTTCTCTATATCCTGCCATTTCAAAATCTTTTTTTTTTCCTCCCCCATTCACAAAGAAGCAAGATTTTAATGTTTCAGGGCTTCTAAAAACTTCTACATTAGCTTCTGTTTTTCCATTATGTGTCCAGTAGCCTACTGTGCCATCAGCTGACTTCCATTTTACCAGCAGGGAATCTCATTTCCACTCTGTCCTATGCATTTTACGGGACATCGGTGAACTTAAAGATGAATGTAGTGGGAAATGAATTTACAAGTGCTGAAAATGAGAAACACAGAAGATCACAGAGACTGCACCATCTGTGCTACTTTGTTGTATTACACACAGGGACAACTGCAAATGAAATTCTGTGTAGAATGAAAGCTTGCTAATCCCAAATTGATAGCTTGTTCTTGGCACGATTTTTTTTTTTTTTCTCCAAGAAGGCCAGTTTGATCTCAGATTGACCTCATTTTCTTGATCTGGCCTTGGAACAGAGTGACTGACTTTTTAACAATGTGCCAAAACACAGAATTCTGTGCTGCTATGACTGAACTTGGAACGGGCTAAAAGTTTAACGTATATAGCTTTATTTTGATCATGACATTCAGGGATGACTTCTGAGAACAGTTCTGCCAGGCGCCACTAGGGAACTGTATTAATCAAAAAAAACCAACAAATATTAACACAATAAGTCACAATCTAAACAAAACCAGGAAATAGTTTCCTAGTTGCAGCTGACAATGATCAGCTATATTCAGCCCAATACTATTTAATTCTGCATTGCTCTATTTTATACTTGGATTGGGAACCCTAGCAAAAATCTTAAGGTTTTAATGCATGAAGAATTTCTGCTATCAAAGCAATACATTTTTTTAACTGCTCCTTTTGAGCTGTTTGTACCTTTGCAAGTCCCACTAACCTACCTAAATTACACTGCAGCATGTGCCTGTGTCCAGAAATCACATGGTACAGGTACCTCAGCACATTGTTTTCTTTACGTCTGCGTTGTTCTGTATGGACTCTGAACCATGACTTCTGTGTCATATATCTATGACATCATGCAGTAACTTCCTTGAGAGTTTGATACTGAAAGTAGAAGTAGTTTCCTCCCCTTGACTGACACAGTAATTAATCTTGCCTAACCATTACTCATCCAGAGTAATCACATTCTTCCTCTTTCTTTTTTTTTTCTCTGAAGATCCCCATCATATTGCTGCCATATTAAGTCTCCTTAGGGATACTAAGAAGTGGATGTGTCCAGTCCACTCTGTACAAAAAATTGGTAGTCACTTCTGCTTTTACTGTAGTATAACCTTTTCCCTACATATTTGGAATGACTGATCTACCGGCTACTTAGAAGATGATAGTTGTACTGAGTGAAGGAAAAATACCTCAAAGACTGGAATTTTATGAAAACCTTTCTTGTAAGGGAACATCTATTTTTGCTATTTGGAAAAGTAGTTCTCTAATGGTGATTTGTTTTTATTTGCAATGTTTCAATCAAAATAATTTCCACATGGCTTCCTGCAACACTTTGGCACAGGTTGTTTACTAACAGATTAGGTGAAAGAGAAGAAGCACAATACAATGCTTTGAAACTACACACTCCTATAAACCATGTTTCCTCTAATATCCACACCAAATGGAAAAAGCTGCACTTGTTCTGCACCAAATTTATCAGATCATCTTCAGTGATAGCACCAGATTTTGAAGGGTGCATGGGCATATTCACCTGCACAAAAGGTTCGTTCTTCTAAATTTAACTCAGCAGTAGTCAAACGGTTAAAGCTTACATTTTAACAGTGCTTTTATAATTATACTTTTGGAGATAAGAAATTAACATTACTTTTTTTTGGCTTGTGCATTAAGATCCATAATCCCTTCTGGGGGCAAATCTCTTGTTTCCTACAAATTGAGAAATAATAATAATAAAACACATTATTACAATGTTTCTCAAATCTAACGTGAAAACTGGAGAACTTAAAAAGCATCTGAATTGTTAGGCAGTGTTGCTTGGCTTTTGCTACTTTCCCACGATCAAAAGTAATAGGAAGGCTATAGTTTGGATTCACTATGCACACCATTAATTTTCATCTCGCTGTTCTTGCCATCCTGTTTTGGGGATGAGGGGGTTAAAATGACAGAAATACATAGCGTATTTGTTGGAGGTAGATGATTATGTAATTTGGCTTATATAAGAATTACCCATGGTAGTAAATCTGGTACATTTGTTGAAGCTAAATGCACAAAATCTCCATGTAATCTAAGAGCAATCTGTTGTTAGGAGATATTGTAAAAATTGTTCCGGATCAATGACCTACAAGTCAAAGTTCAACTTAGCAGCAAATGTTAAGACAAAACCAGTGTTAGTACATTTCAACTTCAAGGGGAAAATCCGATAAATCCAGTTTAAAGATGGCTATATAAATCAGTACATTGGTGTAGGGAATACAACAATAAAATCAAGCACTAGAGAAACAAGGAACTAAAGAGAACCCAACTTAACTGGATGTGAAAATGAATGTGAAATAGTTTAGGTATGTGAAAAAGAAAATGAAAACAAAACAGTAATCCTATATGCTGATCCTGCCTGGTTTGTACAGAAGTCAGAGTACACCTGTAGAGAGAGTATCTTCCAATATCACATTAACTGGAAGAGAGCGTATTTCCAAGAATAACTTTTTCTTTTAACACGACAGCACAACAGTTCACTGTGACCTCCCACTCAATGATATTTTTATGGATACTTCACTCACACTTGAGACTATCACACCTATTATACTGTAATAAATTTTCTTAGTCTGAGAACTACTTAAGACAATATCTGAAGTGTAACAGAAAATAACATGGCACATATTTTTGACGATGCTACGTTGCTGTGCTCTCTTCTTACTAGCTTTGTACAAGAGCTCTATTCTCCTAAATATCTTGTAGAAAACAAAAGCATCAGTCCTGCCTGTGCAGACAGGAATCATAGTAGTGGTAACCCAAACCTGTACATATAAAAAATACTACCTGGGATCCCAGAAGCCATGATTTTGGCATCACTGTATTAAAAACAAAACAAAAAGAACCCGAGTCAGACCAGACTTGATTCTGCAACTAGACTAGATTAGCAGATAGATTCGTGATCTGTTTCTCAGCTGTTTAGTACCACTGGTCATGGCATCCATATTTCATTTCAAATCTTTTCAAAAAGAGAGCCTTGGTAAACTGAAGAAATATAAGTGACTATTGCCCACAAATCTGCCTTAAAAAGATGCCGCTTCAGGAGAAAATATCAGTTGAAACAAGCTTACCCTTCATTTATTTATTTTTATATCTTTCTTGTAAGCAATAATGCAGGAGCAATAGTGACATTTTATTCCTGTAAAACTCCACCTTTCTGAGAACACCAACAGGCTCTATTTGGAATAATGGATTACACCTCACACCTGCGCTGGGTAATAGCTGTTGTATCTCAGTTTCCACAGGGAGGAGTCAGAAGTTCAGTGATTTGCTCAAGGTCACACAGGAAGTCTGACAGGGCTATGACTCTCAGCTGTCTTTCTTCCTATCATCCTACCAGAAAACCCTTGAGAACTGCAGAGATGCAGCGCTCAGAAAAAATTACCTATATAAACCTCATCAAGTTACAACACCTAGCGAGATAGCTGCCAACTATTCATTAATATATTAGCAGTAAGTCTAGTAAATCTTACTTCTTTTATGCTCTAGCTGAACAATAACCTAGACACAAATCAATTGTTTCTTTAGTAAAAGGCAACAAAACCAACACTGATAAATTCCACTTTTTTAGTATAGCTTATAAAGCAGCGCCGATGGCTAGAAGGGAGATTTTGAAAGGCTGGTAATGAATGCTGGTGACAATGTAAGGCTTTGTATGGGAACATAAAGACACACTACTCTAGAGGTTACGTTTAAAATTACAAAGCTCTGAAAATGTAAAACTTGAAAAATATTATGTCATTAAGAGCGATGATTTAGTATCATCTGATTAAGTATTTGAACATAGGTTCTTCTGCATGCAGATGAACTTTTAGTATTGCAAACGTGGTTCTTTATAGAAGGAAATGCCTGTATGTTGGGGATTCTTACATTTCACACAGCGCTACAAGCAGCACTGACTTTTATTTGTAGGACCAACCACAAGTGGGAGTGTTGCTGATTACGGTTATTGTCATTACATTCTGTCCCTGATATCTAGGGTTCCCATTATTCAACCCCTCTTACCTTGACTGCATAATTGTTGAGAGGATCTTTTGCGTAAGAAGCTGGGTAGTAAACTGCATCGCCTGCCTCACAACACGGCTTGTCACTGGTTAGCCTGAAATCTGACCAGCTGTCAACTCCAAACCGCAGCTGGTCTTTTTGTCCGGCCATGAACAAGTCTTCACATTTAAGTGCCAGCTTCTTCAGTGAATCGGTGTGAAGGCTTCGGATTTTACCTACCACTTCTTCTCGGTTTTCAATTCCTCGATAAAGTGCTTGCCTTTGCGGCTTCTGGACACCCTTGCCCTGCTTAGTCTGCGAGATGCGTCTCCCCGTCAGAGACTCCATGCTATTGGAACACCGGTCCCTAATACTGATAGTGGTTAGGCTGGAAACACTGTTAGTTGCTGAGGTGGTCGTCCTTAACTTTTCTGTAGGCCTGTCCAAGGAATCTCCCGACTCGTTGTCCAGCACCTTGAGCTCCAAGCTGACTGAAGAGCAGGCACTGCTTGCTTCCCAGTGGGTGTCGATGTCGTAGGTGGGGTTGGCCACAATGCACAGATTGTTCTCAAGAGCCTGCTTCTGGAGATCTCTGGGACTTGGCTCTGTGTTAGCTCTCAAAATTGTTTTTTTCGGCAGTGGAGGTGGTGTTGGCTGTAAGCTGTTTGTTGTCTCCTGATCTACTAGTCCTCCAAAGGCAATGGCATCATCCAATGCTCCCTTCGGTTGCCTTGGCTGTTTTGGAGGTATCATGGCTGCTCTGGATTGTCCTGTGTAATGAGAAAGCAATTGGATCAGAAGATTTAAGTACTTTGCTGCTCATATCTGCACTTTTCAACAAAATTTATGAAGGCAAAAGAAAAAAACTGAGTAGGACACCCCCACACCCCAATATTGCAAAAACCTAAATACATACCTGAAATGGTGAACTAATCAGAAAGCAAAATGACTAATCAGCATCATGCAGGGATTACTACATACAGCCTGCCTTTATTTGACCTTGGCCTATAGATTAAAATCAGTTTCAGTGCTGACAATGCTGGCATTTTATATCACATGGCATTAATGACAAAAAAGTGCAAGCAAAAACGAAAAGTCAGTTTTGGCACTCGGTCCAAATTTCTGTTTCAGTAACGATGCTCAGCTTCCCTTAATTCTGCCTGCAGTCAATCAAGTATAGTGGTGTTCTTTACTTTCTATTTAAATGCGCTGAACTATGGGTGGATACTGTTAAGTGGCTTTGTGAGCTATTTCTCTGAGAGATGCACTTCTCTGGCAGGTGAGATGATCTTTTTTATATATCCTCATAATCGTCTGTAAAGCTCTTGATCACTTTGATTTGAAATGTGCTAAAGAGGCTGAAAGCATTGTTCCTGAAGTTTTCTGGTTTAAATTCTGATACAAATAACATAATTCAGATACTTCAGCAGTCACATCAGAAAGGCAAGATTGCCCTTGCAGATTCCTTAGCTGAAAACAAGGAAGTTACACCTACTTCACTGAAGCTGACAAGTGCATTGCCACTGGCTTCAGTGAGAGTAGGATTATATTTTGAGATTACCCAATAATTTAAAAGAGTCACCCAACCACAACTATCTAATAAATTTCCCTTACTCATTTGCCACAGGCACCTTTGCTGACAGTGCTGAGTTCATAGATAACGTGATGGAGATTAAGTCAAGATTCCAAACAGTGGGTCATGTGTACAAAAACATGGGATTTCCTCTGAGAGGGTGGTTACATTTGAGTGTGTGTGCTTCTAGGCAAGATAAACATCCCATCCTGTGTTTTGGATGAATTTTAGAGAGGGCTATTATGTTTTGTAACTGCCAGAGTTCTCGGAAATAAAGAATAAATAAATGACAGCAATATAAGAGAGAATTGAAAACAAACAAACAATAAACAGACAATACAAGTGATCAACTGGCTGCTGTTTGGGACAATTAAGCAGTTATTACTCATAATAATATGAGACTTTTCCACTCTTAATAATCAACTGTCATTTTCAGAGAAGTTATTTTATATATTTTCTACTATTCCTGTTTTTGCAGCTATAGCACAGCAGACATGAAATGGATGCTCTGCATAATTGCAGTTGAGCATCTTTACCAAAAAGGATAAGCCAGCAGAAAGATGCCACAAATGTTTGACTATTCTAGTAAGATACATTTGGAATCCCTGTAAAGAGAGGACTACATCCACACACAGAATAACCTCGAGCCTTGAATTCCTAACGATTGTTCTCTTCTCAACCATTCCAAGGAGAAAACATCACAAGTGGAAGTTGTATCTCTATCTTTTGTTTAAGCTCAAGAAACACTCAGAAAAGCCTTATGGATTTTGTGGTAAGCCTGGATATTCCGATGTTTAAAAACTGAATTTTGAGCAGGAAATTCTATTACCTTTGTCTGTGCACTGACAGTGGATCTTTAGAACCTGATCATTGGGGAAAACTGCAGAGGGCTACTCCCCTGTGTCATCACTTCTTAGCTCGCACAAAAATGCTCGAAGGCTAGAAATACTGCAGAATTCCTGTGTGTCTCTTTCAAACCATTGTAAAGGTCGCTTAAAAAAATACAGCACTCTGTACCCTCTACTGCTCCTTTCTGATACCAGTTCTGCAGCGAACGTGCTCTACAGAGGCTGCTCTTCCTGTCAGCTTTTGATGTGCTGCAACACTTATGTGGTGTTGGTGCCAGTTGAGCATTACAGAAACTGTATTAGAAATGTACTTTTTGCAGACACGAAGAGTGGCATGATTCATAGTCAAAAGCAGAATTGATATCTGCATGCCAGAATCACACACCCAAATGCCACAGTCTTTTGCACAACCTCGAGACCAGTTCATTTCTGCTTGCCCGTTTTTCTGACTCATCCAAACACATGTCATCTTCCATACTAATTCCTTACTCTTACAAAATCCGTGACCTATGTACTTCTCCTCCTGGCAACATTCTGTGTTACAGATCACTCGTCTGTTCTATAATTCTTCCCCTCTTCCCCACTATGCTAAAATAGACTAAGTGTTGGGGCTTGGAGAAAGGCTCCGATTTCAGTAGGCAGTTTCCTAATACGCCTTGTCTGTGTGATTTTCTAATCTTGTAACAGCAAGAAAACGCGTTAGAGCAAGATGCACATTTCAAGCAGTAGCAGGCAAAACCCTCTCCAAGAAAGGTAAGATTTGTATGTTTCTTGTTGATTCTCTTTTCTGTCTGCTTTAATGGCCCTGTTCCAAAAGCCATTCATACCGGGGGATTGTTGCGACTGCAACCAGTGACTTTCACTAGTTGTGGCTTTTGCATAACTTTTGGAACTGACATCAAGACATAATTGGAGAAGCTCTTCATAACCAGAAATTGTCTTTGCAGATGTCTGGTGGAGGTGGCAAGATCCAGAGAACTGCATTCATTGGCAGTGTTTATGTAGTTTCTTTTTCAAGTATTCTCAACTGAGGAAAGTGAGTTTATAAAATGTGTCATGTTACAGTGTAGTTTATCCCCACAAGAACTAGGTTTTCCATACTGAAATCTATCCACCTGGATTACGTGTTTGAAAAACTTCATATCTGAACTGTTTTTATGCTGACTTCTTAACCTTGTACACTTCTTTCATGCCCATACGACCAGGCCTTCCAACTCAGCCTTTCCCAAGCATGGTATGGCTACTGCATGCCTTTTTTTTTTTTAATCAATGCCTAGGATAAAAAGTTTGTCTTAAATTTTGAAGACACGAGAACATTCTTTTGCACCCAAGCAGTACCAAAGCATTTTATTTTTCTTGCCTGACACTTCCTTCTCTCCTTGCACACTTGAAAAACTCCATTTCCTTACCTACTGTACAGACTTTCTGATATTACAACATTACAAGGTGAAAAGGAGAAATGGGCACAATATTAAGCAACTGCTTACAAAGATCTTTGAGGCAGCTTCTAGGCTGTTCAAGAAAGAAAAAAATTAACTCCTTATAGAGAACCTTAAGCAATTCTACAGTATATCATCTTGCACGGTAGAATACTGCTGCACTATTTTTATATTAATACTCCAGACACCACACAGAGGTATGAAACTCTAAATCAGACCTAAAAAAATATAAATCACTTTATTTCTCTAGGTAACTCACTTATCATCAGAGCTTGGCATTGCAACCTGTTTATATTAGCTCATTAAACTATCAAATCTGACACACTGTGCTCAGATTTAACTCAATTTTGTATCTCAGAGGCATGTTTTTCATATAGTAACAATGTTCAGATTTCTTGCTACCACCATGTATCTATATTTTTTGGCTTAGATCAGATCAGCAGCATGCATTGTTGAGAAATTTCAAAACTGTGAAGGAAAATGCTTCTTTAATTGGAAAAACAACTCTTGGTCAATCAGGCAAGCCAAGTAGGTGACGTGCTGCGTGCTTCCATTCTTCCTTGAATAGAACTGCTCCTGAGACACATATCGTTCTACAATACATGATGTATGTAAGTTCAGTACTACAACTTCAACAGGCCGCTTCTGTGCATTCTCCAAACTCTTCTTGCTCTTGACGTTGTAACCTGTCCTACATTTTCCTTTATTCTTGAAAGCAATCTTTTCTGATTTTATGACATTGCCATCTCTGATCCAAGGATAACTTCCCTTGTGGGAACATATGAATTAGAAAATGCCTGAAAACAATATTCTAGTATTCACTATAGTGACTACACTATCACCATGGTTTTTAACTGTGTTCTCAGTTTTAGTGACCACTCTGGTGCTCTTTAATCTCTAGCTCCCCAGAGGAGGGACTTAGATGAATGAACAGGACCCACAGGGCTAAAATGACTCACACCTCTGCTGCTGTCCAACTTACCACACCAGCTTGACAAAGATTTCACATTTTGCATTGCCAAGGAAAACAAAAATGAACAATCATCCACATGCAACATGGGTAACCAACCTTCCAAGACCAAGTCTATCAAAACCCCAACAGAATAAAGTCAAAACTGTGGACTCTGTACACTGCAGACCATTGAGGAAGAGGAATTTTCGAATGGCTTCTTACATGTCTGCAGGAAACTCCCTGTAAGACAGGGCTGGGCCAACCACACGGCCGGATCTTGGAGTGGTCCAACAGTGTTAGCTCTGGCAACCTCAGCTTACTTGTTTCCATAGCCAGGAATGGAGTCAGATGTCCTAGTAATTTCCATGTCAGTATATCCCCATTTCATATTACAAAACACAGCCATAAAGGCTGATTAGAGTATTCATTAAGTAAAATCCTTGAGCGCTACAGGTTGGCCATCTCCAATGTACACATTATCCCTTCTCTGGCCTTGTTTCTTTGCGCTTAGATATTGATCATCCTTTACAATCTACATGTTCATTATAGAATAGATGTGATTGGAAAAGTAGAAAGTTTGTATAAGTAGATCAGTTATACTGATCTTTCAAACTAGTAAAAATACATCACTCCTTAATGAACTCTCACCCTAATACAGATAACCAAATCATGAAAAAAAACACACAGATGCATAAAAGCATCTTCCAGCCACTGCAAAAGCATCCAACAATTCTGGTAAGTGCAGTACATGTGCACTATTCTATAAAATTATTCAATACACAGATTTACATGGATGTAATAGTTAATAGTAATAGTTTGATATTCAGTTGTTTACAGTTAATTTGATAAACATCTTACTAGAATGACAATTTACTGAACAGAAAGAAAAAATGACATTTGTTAACTAACATTCATGGTGTAACTTCAGTTTCTCGTCAACACTTTGAGATTGCTCAGTACTACTCTATCCTGAGATGGGAGGTGGGTACTAAATAAATAAAAGCTCCAGCTCATCTGCCTTGGTGACTTCTCAGCTCCTGCTGCTCCCCGCCCTTACACCATGTTAAAGGTACTACCTGTACTAATACACGTTACATAAAATGCATCACATGGATTCTGTAATGACCGTTTGTCACTGAACCATCCAGTTTTAGTCAACAATGACTTCATCACCTTGTTTATAGCCTTGCTGAAGTACACTGCCCTGCTTGGACTTACTGACTGCGGCAATACTCCACGTACATGCTGTGATTTGTTATTTTTTCCAGTGTCAGCAAACATAAAACTGAGAAACTTAGCCTCTTTTTTCCCCTTTTCTTTAGATGCAACGAGTAAAATAGTTGATAATGAGACCACTTATTCTTTTTTAAAGGATAGAAATGCTACTCGGAATTTATTTAGAATATTTTAACCTATCTACAGTGATGCAAATTCAATCAAGTCAATTTCCGTAATGAATTTTAAACAAGAAAAACTTAAAGATTTGTCAACGAAAGGATTTTAATCATCTAGTTCATTGCCTCCCTTATCATAAACCACAGGGCTTACCTGAATTTACTTCTGTTACAATTATGGGCACACCTTAAAACAGAAACATCCAGGTCCCACCTTACAGGTTTGAACATTTGTGTGTTTCTACTTTGAGATTCAACTGGCTGCTCTGGATTTTATTTAGTCTATTGTTTGTTGATACCAAAGGTATCCCTCATAAAATAAGATATGGGTATGTATTAAAGTAGTATTTAAAAAGTCAATCTTGTGCATTATGCTGCAAATTGCTATGTTCACGATATATTCTCCAAAGTACTACACAAACTGTAGTATGTAACCATAAAAAGGTAACTGTAGATACAACTGCAGCTGAAGCAAAAGGCAAATGTAATCCAACTTGGTTATCTTACATTTTTTCTTACTATCCTTTCTTTCAGTTAAACACATCGGTTTTTGTTAACTGTACAAAGTGTATGATTTTGTTGCTTGGGTGATGTACGATGTGAGAACAAGTAAGAGTTACTCAGTGTCCCTACCTAGTTGTTTCTTGATAGCTATCTGAATTAGAAAGTGAGCTTGCTCGAATAAACCAGAAAAAAGTTTGAACAGCAGCCAGAGAACTCAGTGCCATTTAGGGTAGCATTGCTTTTAACAACTAGCAGCAAGCTTGCCAAGCCAGACCAAAAAGAGACTAAAAGTTCATTTAACTCTTTCATATCTAAAACTTACTCTGGTGACAGTGAGTCTGAAAAAGACCCAAAGACGAGGGTAAGATTTTGAATAAAACGCAAAGGGTTCAGAGTTTTGTATGGTTTTACAAAGGAACATTCACACAGAGGAATAATGCTGACAGAAGTGATCACAGAATCACAAAAACTCTTAGGCTGAAAGGAACATCTTGAGGTGCTCGAGTGCCCCCACGCACAGCTCAGGCAGGCAGGGTCAGCTGGAGCAGACTGTCCATGATCGTGGCCGGTTGGGTTTTGTGCATCTCTACTAACAGACACTCCACAACTTCTCTGGGCAACCTGTTCCAGTGTTTAATGATGTGTTATTACATTTCCCATGAGTTTACTACTCCCACTTTCTGAGATACTGTGGGAGGTCTACAAATGGAAGCGCATTAGCTGTGTTGAAGCAGCTGCCATCAGGGTAATATCTTGCAGGAGAAAAGCGAGCTAAACTGAGTAAAGATTTAAATAAAACATTCACAATGTCATTGCTTTGGGTATGAAATGCAAGTAATCCCTTCACCACAGGAACACTACGGCTACAAAACAGCAATCTCACCACAAGAAATAAGTGGTATTTCACACATTAAATTATATAGTAGAAGCCATAAAAACTTCATCCTTTTATGTATCAGTCTAATTAGGAACATGGACTAATCAGGTTTTAAATAGATTTGGTGTAGCTAGATCTACTGTCTGGACTGTATCTGTAATGTAGGTATGTCATAAATACAGAAAATATATAGATACACACATATACATATATCACAATGAACAGAAAATAATTCATTAGGTCTTTTAATTCATTAAAGACCTGATTTAAATTCATTAATTCATTAGGTCTAAATTCCACCATAAAGGTCTAAATTTTAGTTCTTCTTGAGTTACAATTTCTTGGTAGATGTTCCTATAATTCTTGGGCAGGATATTTTCCTCTTTATTCTATCCAAACAATAAATTTAAACCTAATTCATGCTTTATTAGCAGAACACACTACATGTCAACCACTAACTCACATTTAAACAAAAAAAAATCAACAATATTGCTAAATGTCTAAGGAACGTATGCACATGAGGGTTTAAAAACATGGACCTCAATCCCTCAAACATGTGTGGATATACCAAACTTATACTTGTGAGCCATCTCAATGCAGTCAGTTTGTTCTCGTCCAAATGCTTAATGTGCCAGTATGCTTGGAGCCTTACTGAAAAACTTGTATTTACACATTCTTGAAAATAAATAAATGAGGGATTTTTGCCCTTCTAGAAGACCTGGCTATAGACACTCCTAAATTCACAGTACTCCACATCAAAATGCTTCAGAACAGGAGGCTCACAATATTGGGAGATGCTTATTTGTCTTGTTCACTTGTATTCCAGAGAAGGGCTGCATACATGCACCTTTTTCATATGATTCTGGAATTCAGTGATAGTTGAATAGATTGTGCAGTACCTTTGGGATATTCCTATTTTAAACTTTCCTGAAAGAGCAAAAGTAAATTCTGAAACTAGGACAAGAAAGATTTTAGTCAACAAAAGAGGACTGCAAGTATTTTAACAGTTACTGATGAAATAAAATAAAAAGTCCTATCTTACGCTGCTTGGAAAACTACTGAAATCCAATTATAATTCTAAAAGCATTAGATAATTTAGTCTGTATTTTAAAGCTGCTTTTTGATAAAAAAATCCTCCAAATAGATGAAACAATGTGTCTCTGAAAAGCATCTCTGAGATATTTATCACTAAGGGCAATTAAAAGACTGCCTGGACATAGTTTTAAAATCATAGAAGAGAAAACCTTTGTGTTTGTTGAATCTTCACTTTCTTGGTTGTATCTCTCAGAATGAGTCAAGAGAATTTAATTTTCTATAGATACTAAAGAAGTGTGTCCAAAAACTAACTTTGTGAAAGTATATTGAGAAGTTACAAAGACAAGGTACTTCACAGCCTAGAAAGATACCCAAATTTTGATCTAACTTACATTTTTCTCTATGAGTATACACTTACCTAAGTTGCTGTATGTAGCACTGCAAGGATTTAAGTCGGGAGATTGTGAAGCTTCTTCCTTGTCTTCCTCCCCCAGTGGGACACGGACAGTCGATACAGGTATGACCGAGGCGCTGCCGCCATTGTCCTGCTTCACAAACACGGCTCTAGGAACACGAGGGGACAAATCCTCCAGTGTCGTGTCATCGGGCACTTGGCTGAAACAAACAAAACAAAATCACCTGGAGATCAAAGCTATGTACACTAGATCCTAATGGCAAAACACTGGATTTTCCATTATGTATCTTTAGTAGAGGGAATGAAATAAAAAAATAACCTTTTTGCCCCCCTAAAGCCCCTTTTAAGAATAACTTTCTAAAATATTTATTCTTCTTAATAAGAAGAAACAACTTTTGACTCAAACAGTAGCAATAGTTCATACCTTTCATTAAAAAAAGGATAATAAAATCTTTTCCGTCTGGCTACAATCAGCATACGTACGCAGGAATGATTCTGCATAAAACATGCGTAGAACTCATAGAACATCAGCAGGGATTAAGGTGCTTTTTACCAATGAAAACAAATTTAGCTTAATCAAAAGTACCAGGGTATAGCCAGGGGACTGTAAATCTTAAAAAATGCGTATCATTTTAATGATACATTTTCATATACTGGTAGGATTTGGGGAACTGACACTTTGGGAAACAGATCAGCAGCCCATTTAACCTAGTAATCTGTTTCCCATATAAAATTCTCCAAGATTAAAACCCATCTGCTAATGTATTAGGGCAGCCACAGAAAGCCATGAAGACATTCCTCTGTATTTGCTCTTAGCTATGGTGTTTTAATCGAACTATGATTACTTATAGCGCAGAACTGTGAACATCATGGATTCAATCAGCTTCCTGTGTATATTTACAGCAGTATGATTTAAAAATTTTGCATAATATATTAAAAAATACTCTGTTCAGGCTTTAAAAAGTCCTGTTGAAAACACAGCAGCAATTATCAATAATTTGCCAGATAAAACATTCAGAGAGACCAAAAATATTTCCATGCCTTTATGCTCTCTCATTGACAGAAACAAATACTGATTATAGCCAAATCTCAAGAGCATATGTCCTATTCACTAGTTCTCATTATTCCAGTCTGCTCTAATAGAATGGCAACATTTTTAAGTATTTGTGACTTCCAGAAGGGATAGGGGTGAGGCACTTCCTCCAAAAAGATGGTCGCCACAGGTGATATCTGTACAGGTGTTTAATTTTCATGGTACAGATTTAAAACAAGACAACTTCTGATAAACAGAAACAAAAATTGTGCTTTTTTAAACAGGCAGAGCAGCTGAGTTTCCATGATAGAAATCCTTATAGGTGGGAAGAGAGATAATATCCCCAAAGAGTTAACATACATTATAGGCACAGGTCTTTCTATTCTAATCTAAAACCAAACTACTGAAAATCCTGGTACACAGTCTTCTTGCAATCCCAAACAGACTTCAAAGATTACAACATGCCAATAGTTTGCATAACACAAGACCCCGTGTACGGTGCAGCACACACATGCTGTTTCTACTCTCAGACTCATGAATTTTAACTGCAGGCTGATACAAACAAAACTCATTAGAACTTGTTAGTAAAGGAGAAAAAATGGCATGACTTCAAATAGCTGTAGTCTTTAATCAGCATTAACAATCTTGTTCATTTTTAGTACCATGCATAGCAATGGTGTGAAGAACATTCCAAGTACCCTAAATATATCCACATTAAAGAGTTAACCTAAGACAACTTCAGAGTAAGGCATACATAAATATAAGCAGTGAAAAGGCTCTTAAGTTGATGAGAAATTAAACTAAAAACCCGTAGTTGCTGTGAATCATACATTTACCTGCATTCCTCAATAAGAACATTTTCTTTCAGAAAAAAATAGTTTCTATTAGCTTTATGGTTCTGTCATGGCCACATACCAGAATAATCACATTTCAAAGTAATTTTTTAGTATCGATTGGTGAGGTACAGAACAGACCCATTCTCCATACGAGACACATGCAAGCACATACACTAAACCTAAGCTCAAAAGCATTTTGCCAAACAACGTAAACCAACAGCTACAAAGGAAGAAAGAAAAAAAAAACAACTCACCCACTATACTCACTCACACAATTCCCCATTAAAGGAAATTCTTTCAGGGCCTTCTTGAGTCTTTTAATCATGTCTTGAAACTCTGGCGAGCCATTGATTCCACAGTGTTCTGATGTGCTACAAGTTGTGCAAGCTGTAAGCAACAGGCTGAACTCTGCACAGAGTGATACACCTACTGCACCTTAATGTTTACCTTAGGGGGTTGGTCCAGGGGCTTGCCAAAGCGCCCCGGGACACCAGTTGGTTACAGCCCTGCCCTCTTAACTCTTCCACTGCCTTCGTGGATGAAAAACAGGTCACACACTGCTACATCACTGTTTTGGTATGACAACTATGGTCTTAGTCATGGTAATTAGCTACGGAAAAGGAGGTTCAAATTTCCAGAGAGGTTTGAAGCACTTAGACTAGCCTGCTGTTAAAAGTAAGGGGACATCTTGAACCTGGATCCAACCCATTTTAGTGTCTGAAATAAATACATATTAAGCTACAACGAAAAGATGTCAGGCCATGAAATCGGTGAGGAAATGCTTCCATGTAGCTTAACAGTGAACTGGGAGAGATCCTGAGACCAAGCACACACACAGGGTGTACTGACTCAACAAGCAACAAAAAGCCAACCTGTAATCATCTCTGACATAACACAGAGAGAACAAAAGGGGAAAACCTCCTCACTCATTAAGCTACAAGGACCAAATGAACAACTGCTTTTGTTCATGCAGTAGTCTAAACAGTTAAAAAATATATTAGCGTCTGAGAAAAGCAGACAGAGCAGCTGATAAACAAGCCCTTCTTTGAGATTAGAACCATTTAAGCCCCATTTTGTATAAATGTATATCTCCTTGTTGACTGCAAATGATACTGAAGCTATCCCCTTATTTGGGATATTTATAGCTATTTTGCCAGGGTGGATTCCTTGATGCCGTGCGTAAGAGCACATATTTAGCTTCTGTCATCGTGGGCACAGTCTGCTCTGTCCAAGCCCTTTTCTTTTTTCCCTTTCTTATTTCGGAAAGAAACTTCAGAGGAAATGAATTAATTACCTTTGAGAACTCTGCTCCTCAAGCACATGTGGCTGAAACTAAACAACGTCCAGGTAACAGACAGAGAAGCCCTCCATGCACGGAGAGCACATTTGCTTTCCGAAGGAGCTGAATTATGCATAGCAAAAAGCCTGCATTAAAAAGGACTGTCCTTCAGATAACATGCCCCTGGATTCATATGCTTGTGATTCACATGTGTACAAGCTCAAAATCATTTTAAAAGCAGTCTTCTACAGGGCCAAATGCCTCTACTTCTTCCCTCAGGTTATCCTCCTCCAGTTTTTGGAAGATGATGTGGTCTAAAACTTTACTTAATTTTTTGGAATAGTAAGAATCCGGAAAGCAGACTGTGCAGTGTGTTATTTTTTATAAGGACAGTGGAATTACAGCTATCGTGTGACCTATATTCTCTTCTGTTCAGTGCACACCTTCTCAATCAGAGTGATTACTAAACAGCAATGAATATTAGGGCGATAAAGAGGTGAAATACTTGAAAAGAGTGATTCTGAAACGGTGTTCCTGCAGTAGGGTCAGATCTCAAGGCCAAGCTGAGGCAGTACAGTTCTGGTAAGGCAGCACTTAAGCCCAAGTGGCAGAAATTTGTGACGGAAACTTAGAAAAGAGCTGACATGGCCTCAGAGCCTGCTCAGACTCTGATCTGCTCTGATGTCTACTCCACCAAGTGGACATCAACAAAGCAATAACCAATGGTAGTCATACAGCTTGAGATGAGAGAGCCTGATAAGGAAAAATATTTTTCTTTTATACAAGACATCTGTGGAACCTGTAGACATATTTAGTTTCAAAGAGATCCCTTTGAGACTCCCTCAGGCCCTACCTGTTTTAAGCTAATAAAGCTAAAAATAAAGCATAAATTTATTGAATAATGCTTGAGGAAAAATGCAGAGAGGTTAATGGCTTGGGAGGTGGTAAAAGGCCACCTTACAGAGGAACTTTCATTCAGAACCCAGACCCCTGCGTTTTTGCAAAACACTGAGCAGGGATGATCAGTGCTCAGGGTTAAATCATAACACACTACGGGCACGGAAAACCCTTTCCAGTGGCTCACACAGTTCAGTTTCTCCACCCTTATTAGCCACACACAGTCAAGAGGAAAGTGAAAGAAACTTCACCAACTGGCAGTTCGCAATAACTAAGCCATAAAGTTTATTCCTAATTCCTATTATATAGAAGTTGGCTTATTCCTGAAGCATGAGAATTGATATTCCATTATTATTATTTTTAAAATCTTTTATCATGCAATGTTGGCATGGATAATGGGAATACATTTCATAATCCAGGAAAGACATCCTGCTAAGCTCTTTAGTGTCAGTGAAAAAAAACGGCAACAAGTTCTGCAGATTAACTGCAAATTATAAAAATTGTTTATCGATTTTATGTTTTCAGTCTTTCCATTTTACAGACTGTATTGGAGAAGTTAAGAACAATAATGCACGATTTACCATCTCCATCTAAATTTATGAAATAATGAACAATAAAATCGCTTCCACTTGGTTCTTTAACTGTTCTCAAGACTTACAAAAATCTTCTTCACATAAAACTTCATCTAACTTTTCACTTACTGAACGTACATAAATTCTGAATCTCTTAGCTTATAGTCGTTCTGGGGAAAGAGTCTTGTGGCAATTTTTCCCTGATGAAACAAGGTGAGGTAGGTGGCTAACACTTATAAAACATTGTTGGGCACTTGATTAAAGTAAATAAACCTTTCTGATACCTAGAAAAAGCAAATAAAGGTAGATTCAGAGGGAAGGGGGAGTTGATAGTTCTACCTGAGCTTTCTGGGTAGAAATTCCTTCCACTTCAGCATGCTTGCTTGTGAAAAAGCTTTATTTTCAGCAAAAACATCCTTGAATTCTCCCCACCAATTTATGCAAGCTACATTTAAAAGGTTTTGGATTCAGGTGAGAACCTTAGTTTAAAACCAGTACAAGGGGTCCTGCAAACTGGGAAGGAGGACTCTTTTTTAAAACATATCCTTACAGTGATATTAAATCTTAAAATTATTTGTATAACAAGAGTGGCACTAGGGTAAGATTTGAAGGATAATAAGACATTATCAAAAGCTTTGATATTGCTGCCCTCTGATATGTATAGAACCCATTAACGTGCCCAGTAAAACACCCATTGGCTATTTTCACAAATAATAGCCTTAAAAGAACCCAAATTGCTGATGTACAAATATACTTTTTAAGGAAAATGTTTAAAAACAAATCTTCAAAACATATACATCTGTAGACATAATAGATGTTTCACTCATTTTGGAAGATAAATCAGGATAGTGATCTTTTCTATCTATGGGTCAACAGAACTCATGCCTGTTGGCTGCCAGCTTAGTTTCAAGTCCTACTGACAAAGTTAACATCAGTTTAGGAATTAGATTCATGATCCCATGAGGTCAGTTTTAGCATTTGCCTGGCAAGACCTTCTGCATCATAAAAAATGAACCTTAAGAGTTCTGAGAACGCCTCATTTCCATTCCAATTACAATACGGCTGACATTATTGCTCATTTTTAGCAAAAACTAATCCATCTACAAATTTTTGGTACAGTTAATACATTAGTATTTGCTATCTCCTTTGGAACCACCTTATATGCAACCTGGCTCCAAACAGAAAGAAACTACTGCATGGATAAAACCACACCAAGTTCTTTGATACAGTTTTCAGCTTTCCAAACAACTGTGCCTTTTGCTGGTGCTGTTCAAAGGGATGAACTGACCTTTCTTGGTGATAACTTTAAATACCTTCAGACCTGTTTTGTGGTTATGTTATCAATCTCTAGCAGCTTTGTAATCCATTGCAAAGTAAAGAAATATTGTATATTAATTTAAATTACTTTCAAGATCCCCTAGTAATCTGACATTTTTAAAGCTTATCTTATTTTCCAGGTCATCAGTTTGTTTTTTTCAGTGAGCTTACTTGTGTTGGCATTCTCAGGCAAGTGTCACGTTCATTGATTGCTATCTTCATCTCTCCAGTTTTCCTCTATGCCTCTGCAAGCTTAACTGAAGATTTAAAAAGTATTTTCCAGGCACATACATGTATCTTAGCCTGAATTAACACTAAACTAACCTCTTAATAACATCTGATGAGTTAACACAAAACAAGTATAGCATCACCTGTTATGTCTCCTGCATGTGCAAAAATGTCAGTTGACAACCCTGATTCTCACCTACTGGAATATTAAAAAGAGAAGTCAAAACCCTTTAACTAAATTCCTTCATTTTCTGGCAGTCTAAGGTTTCTTTCTGTCTCTTCAACAGTATTTAAAATTAAGGAAAAAAACAAAACTACTTTAAGGCTTTAAATTGCACCAAGGTAATAAAAAATATAATCCACTGCCTAGTGTTCTAACAATGTATTTCTCAGTATTTCATTTTTTACTTTTATTTTTTAATTTGTAGAAATTTGCCATGGAACAATATTGTTAGGAAGAAGAAATTCCAGTTCTAGCATTCAGAGAATTCTGATTTGCACCAGGAAAAATGGTGAGATATGATTTTAGCCAATATCACCATGACTTGCAGAAAAATTAAAAGTAAAAATACTTTTTGGAATAAATGAGTCAGATGGGACATGACCAACTGCCTTCAATAGTAAGGGCCAAAGGGAGTCCAGTAACAGTGGAAAATACAAAACAGGATAACAGCACCATCTCTAGGGTAGTCTAAGAACAAGTGCCAACGATCAGTTTGTTACAGCTGTTTACCACTGAGATAAGCTGCTTCTCCTTTCTGTCTTCCCTTGTGAGATCAGAGAATTAATCTGGCTGAAAAATACCTCTGCAGTTACTTTTCCTTGGATCACTTCCCCAGTCTGTTCACCAGAGGTGACCACACAAACTGCACAAGAGTGTGAGCGAACCTGCTGATGGCAATATATTCAGTAAGGCTGCTGGAAAGATGTTGACACAAAGTCACTTTCTTCAGGTTTCCCTGGAGATAATGCAAAGAACGTGTTCCTCTGTAGGGACAACTGAGAGCACAAATTTTCCAGATTCTTTAACTTGTTCTCTAAAGCTGCCTACTTCTCCCCATTTAATTTAGAGTAAGTCTAAAGAGACTAGTCTCTTGTAAAGAGTTATTCCACCCCTAGGTACATTCTCCACAGTCTTCAGCCTTAAACTGTAATATGCACTGTATTTGGGGGCAATTAATTCAAATTGAAACCTACAGAAACCAGCTTTACATCATACTATGATAAACCCTATCACCAGCGTAACACCCCAAGGGGTTCCAGGTCTGACAAAGGGCAAACAATCTGAACGTAGTCCTGACCTCCATGAGAACGCTATACCACTCTTCCCAAGATGTGATATTAAGGGATTTAATTCCACTCCATGCAATGGTCATTTTTCATCAGTTTAAAACATTTAACTAAAAGTCACTGTGATTTTCTTTAACAGACAAGACAATAGAGAAAAAAAATATATTTTTTTCCACGATACATTTGTGAAATTCCCACATAGGTGATAAAGTTGAAAAAAATTGAATTTCCTACCAGTAGGTTATTGTTGCAATGAATCAAATAATGCAAATTTGAAGTTATTTTGGAATCAGTTTGTATAATAACCCTAGAAGACCTAGTCTCATACATCTACAGCTGTGGTCTATACTCAGTGAAATGCATACTATGCCCACGCCGTAGCCTGCAATGAATATCTCCAGCACCCCAGGTTATGCACTGTCATGCACTGTAGGAACTCTGTGGTGCATTGAAAACAACGTGTATCTGGAACAAGTGTATTTCTTTGTGTTTGGAGACATCCAAAAAAGCATGTGTATCCTTGAGAATGAAATAAACAGGCCTTTAAACCAAGACCTAAAACATTCAACTACCTGGAATTTATAGAGTAAGATAAATAATCTGACCAAATATTCCTAGAGAAAACAACACATGATTTTAGCAAATTATGATTTAAAAAATATTAAAAATGAAATCACTGAACAAAATTGTCAGGCAGAAATGGAGCAATGGGCTCTGCTGAATCCAGCACTGTTAGGGGGCAGAGTGTATTCATTGCTAAAGGCCTTGCAAAATGTAGATTTATTATTTTATAGATAATTTAATTCTACTATTACTTTTCACATGGCTTATTTTAGGAGTGCAGCAGTGATGTTGCAGTGTAGCATCAAGTTAATTAGCCTATCTTGTTTTCATGGGTATGTGAGATAAAGTTAGCACACCACCTTTTATGCGTCACAGATCTTTTAACTTCTATTCTTCTTTTAAATAGTAGCCTTCTATTTCCACAGAGGAATTATTTAGCTCTCGTATAACATAAGAAGTATTTCTTTAACTAGGAATTCAGGAAAATCTGATTCAATGGAACATGACTATCACAATGTATTAATGAACCTGCAAATACCAACTCCAAATAGCAGTTACTGTTCCCAGTAATTTTTTTTTTTATTCTTTCTGATATCCAATATAAAGCAAAGATTTTTAGAATATATTTTAAGATACCTAAAATAAATATATTTGGAAAAAAATTACACTTAATAAAACCCCTTGATTTCTTCCCTTTTTGGTAGTACATACAATACAGTTCACAGCAGAATGAATAAAAAGACAAGCGGATTACCTGGGGATTTTCTTCGGAATCAGAGGTGGTGATGAATGGCTCATTATTTTCTGTTCCAAGCTCTCCGGAGACTTTTCCTGTATTTCTCCTTTGTCTTTTGCTAGTGCATCAGCAATAGCAGACTCCACTCCGCTCTTGTATTGCTGGTCAACCTTTGGTTCAGTCTGTGCTGGATCACACCTATACATGAAAACAATTGATGGCTTCTCACTGGTCTCTGATTTTGCCTCGCTGAACCACTGATGACGCTGAACTGGAGGAGGAGGGAGCATATGTATTACAGTTCCATCAAGACCCACCAATTTTCCTTTTTCTCTTTCTTTCTCTTTGTCTTCCTCCTCATCAGTTTTTCTGCGGCGGAAGAAGCTCTTAAACGATATCCAGCGCTTGGGTTTTGCGTCAGCAGCTCGTCGACCTTCCGAATGAAGGATTGACTCAGCCTCCGTTGACCTGGTGGGACTATTTGGTTTGGTCCAGTTGCTGAAATGTCTTTGCAACAAGTTACTTGCGTGATAGGGTGAAGATGTGGACCGTGGAGGAGGAAATGGCGGTGCTTGCTCTGTTTTGGGACTTGTGGTATTTGGGGTGCCTCTCACTGGCTTTGGAGAATGGGTGGCGACCGGCTGTGATAGCGTATCTTTCTGCATTTTAACGGCTGTGTTTTCCGTTGTCTTGGATGGCTCTATTTCAGGCTGTGATGTAAAAAGAGATTTGGGTCGTACCAGGGTGTTTTTAGTAGCATCTGCATCAGGGGGTAAGGAATACAGTTCTTCTGCACTGCAAGACTTGGGTCCAGACTGAGGCGTTTCTGGCGGAGACTGCGGAGGCTGGATGGAAGCCACAATCTGTGAAAGCACCGTGCTTGCATTCTCTCTACTGCTGTTGCCAACAGAAGCCTCCGATGTCACATCTGCTGGCTCTTGGGTTGTCTTTTGAATTCTTGATGGGGAGCTGTGGTCAGAACTATGACTTCTCTGTGGTGATATCTGACTTTTACTGAGGCAGCTATTAAACTCTTGGACCTTCTGAGCCACAGAACCCAGCCTGCATTCGGTGTTACTAGTTACCCCCTTCGCTTGGGAAAATTCACTGGGTTTGCTCCCTATAGCTTCAGTCATTTTGCTTTCTGTTTCTATTTCTTCATATGTGTGGCTTATTACACTGGTAGTTTTATCTTTGATGGATAGCTCTCCGCTGGTCCCTAGAAAACTTTTATAGATAGCCAGGTTATCGTATGCATTTGGATTGATTACAATAGGAACCTTAATAGCATTTTTGGAACTCTTAGCATAAGTGGGCTCATCATGAATGATAATAGGAAAAGGCGGCATGCCAGCGTTATTGTAGCTGTTGAATTTTATCTCAGATAAATTTGGAGACTTAACTGGGATAGTTTTTGAGGAAAGGTTTGTAGCTGTAGGCGAAGTAGGAGCTGACTTGTAGCTTGTCTTCCTGGGAGGAACAGAAGGTCCTGAGCTGTTAGCAATTAACTCTACCTTAGGTATCTTCTGTCTTGGACTAGTACTAGAAGTCCACACTTCTTGATATCTGATTGCACTGGATTTTTTCAGATTAGCATTGACTCGTGCAGGTGATGCTGCAGAGGATGCAACAGGCGTGCCTGGAGTTACTGGTGAACTTGGGTTAGATGATGCATTTTTGGTTTCTGAGGTTTCAGTTGGACTCTCCTTACATTCATTGGTCATGGCAGCTGATACATCCACTACAGTATATGGCTTGCAAACTGGTTGTTCCATGTTCACCACCCTGTAAGGTTTAGCTTGCTCTTCCACAGGCACCAAGTTGATAGTTACAGCTTGACCAGTAACATCTGAAGAACTTTTATTCTCTTGCTTATCTGTCTGTACAGCAATTTTGCCATCTTTCTCTTCCAGTCGAAGAGCAAGGACTGCCTTGTGGGTTTCTAGGCTCTTTGGAATATTTCTGGAAGGTTTTGACGCATCCTTCACTTGCTGACTAACACAGAGACTTTCATATTCTGGTTCGATCAATTTGAGGTCCTGAGGAGTGCTAGGAGATAATCCTCCATTACAGAGTTTCTGTGAAGAACTGCTGGTTGTTCCAGAACGAGACTCTTCTGTCAGCGAAGAATCAGGAGATGTAGAATCAGAAGATACCATGCTCTGCATGCTCTCTTGCCCATAAAGAATCACAGTCTCTTCCCCATAACCATTTAAAATTTCATCATAACTATCATCGTAATCGACCGCACAGATCCGCTGAAGAGACTTGTTCCTAAGGGGCACAGTGTTCCATTTTTTGTCAACACAGAACTGAACAGGAGACAGGGTGTTAGCACGAAAATTAGCAAAGCGAGGTTGGCCCCTCATACGAATTTCCATTGCTAGCAACTCTTCATCACTTTCATCCCAGCTCTCATGCTCTTCCTGCATGCTGCCAAAAAACGTGTCATCCTCACTCTCATCTCCACTGGAGAATTCAGGGTAACAGAAACGTCCACCTTCATTACTTATTACTTCAGTGCTTCCACTCAGAATAACATGCTTACTGTGCGAATCCTTCATTCCACCCATCATGCAGCTTGGAGGGATCTTTCTTTCTAATGATCTTTTATAACAATTATTTATTCTTCCCAAGAAGGTTTCTCTCGAGTTCATTTTGTTTCCAGTTAGCTGAGGTGTGGTATCCAAACCTGCAATCTCCTTCAAAACTTCTGTCAGTCCATTATTATTATTATTTGGTATCTTACCTACACCATCGTTGTTGCCATAAGGCCTGTGAACATGGCTATAACCTTCGATTTCATCTTCATTATTATTGTTCAGTGGTTTTTTGTTCAAGACAGCTTTGTTTCGGTTCCAGCCTGGGGGCACCGATTTGTTCTCACAATGATCCGTCGCGCTGATTTCGCCACATACACCCTGCCCATCTACCACCATCATGGTGGGCTTCACAGCTATCGTGGGTTTCTTTGCCACAGGCGGTCGGAAGTTTCCTTTGTTTCCACCACGATGGCTGTTACTTTGGTTTGCGTTGGTTTTCAGATTGCCATGCGAGAGGGTTTTTTTCTCAGATACTGGGGGTAACTGATGCAAGCTTTTTGGCTTGAAGCAGTTCTTACATTCACCAGGTTTCCAGACGTGTTCAGTGAAAGTGTTGCAAGCAGACATTTTCCCAGAGCTTGGCGCTTGATGCTGTGCTGTTCAGTGCATGGTCACAATTTCATTCATGTGTTTCCTCTTTGTTCCCTTGGTATGGCTACTGTTTTGAGCAGTGATCATTCTGAAACACAAAAGAGAGAAGGAGGATAAGAATGGGGAAAAAACAGGATGATCTTTATACTTTTTTGAATACTGCTAACAACAACTCAGAAAAAACAAGTAGCCCTTTGCTGATGCCTTAAGCTCTTTTTACTTAAATTTACAAAACCACAGTCCCGGTTTCAGCTGGGATTGAGTTAATTTTCTTCCTAGTAGCTGGTATGGTGCCATGTTTTGTATTTAGGCTGAGAATAACACCAGTAACACACGGATGTTCTAGATGTTGCTGAGCTGTGCTTACACTGAGTCAAGGACTGTTCAGCTTCTCATACTGCCCTGCCAGCAAGGTACCTGGGGGTGCACAAGGAGCTGGGAAGGGACAAAACCAGGACAGCTGACCCCAACCGGCCAAAGAGATGTCCCATGCCATGTGCTGAGCAATAAAACCTGGGGGGATGATGCTCAGGGACAGGCTGGGCATTGGACAGCAGGTGGTAAGCAACTGCATTGTGCACCACTTGAGCTGCAAATTCTTTTATCATTGTTTTCCCTTCCTTGTCTGTCCTGTTAAACCATCTTATTCTCAACCCATGAGTTTTTACCTTTTTTTCCCCTCCAATTACCAATTCTTTCCCCTATCCCACTGAGAGGCAGAAGGAGAAGGGGCAGTGAGTGAGGGCTGTGCGGTGCTTAGCTGCCTGCCAGATTACACCACTGCGCTACTTAGATGAAATGCAAAAAAATGTGGCAAGTATTCTTCTCGGACATAAAGAATTAAAACTTTGTCAGTGAAGCCCTATATTACTCAGAGCAGAGAGAGAAAAATGGCAATGACTGAGAACATAGAATAATTCTCTTGACTAGTTCAGGACCATTGACCTTAATTTTTGCCCAATAAATCACATGCCAGGAAAAGGACATAAAAGCAAAGATTAGTGCATATTGTCTTCAAAATAACCATTTAAATGTGTGACAAGAAAGTAAAAGAATATACTTTACTCTATCAAATGCAATTTAGATCACTCGTTTCAGCTTCAAATGTTGAATGAGCTGAGCTTAAGTGGCAAAATATGTTCAACCAATTCCAAACTCTGCCATTTAAGCACTTTTTCAGCAGAGTCAAATTATAACTAGACAGATACTTTGTTTGACAAGACAGGCTGGACTTTATGCTGAAAAATCAGATAAAATGCTGGGGCAGCCTTTATAGAAAGTCAGTTTCTTCTTTAGCTTGCTATAGTGGCAATAAACCATTCTTATATCCTCAAAACAAAGCTATGGATGACTTTTAGTTCCTGATTTGTTTCACAAGTAGCTTTTCCACCTAACCCCGCCCCACGCCAAAACAATTGAAATATAATTGTAAATCTATTTCAAAATGAGTTGTCTTTTTTCCTGAAATGATCAACCTTGAGTAAAAATCAGGCATGAATCTGTTATACTTCACAGTCATTGGAGTATCCCAGATCAGTGTTTTATGAATTAATGCCTGAAGATTTTAAGCCTTCTAAGCCAAAACCACAGCTCTGGTCTCTTCATCATTGTTGCATAACTCAGAAACGATCTGACATTTTACCGAGGTGAAAGAAGCTCTCTGTTGCTGCTTCTGCTAATGCAGGCATTGATAGATAAGTAATTTTATATTTTTACAGGCTTTGGATAAAAACATACTTGCTGTTCACATAGGTACGTTGAAAGTGTAGTACCAAACCCACTCAGTTAAAGATGCAGCTTTCATTAAAGGCAGAGGTTAGTAACAGCAGGACACTTATGCTGGAATTCACCACGGGCACAACTGGTTTACATTAGTGGAGCAAACAATAGAAATCATTAGTAAAATTGACACTTGTCTGACTTTGTCAGTCTCCTCACGTACTGCTCTGTGTTTTGGCAAAGGGCTAGCCTACGCTGGAAAACTCTGAAATAGGAATTCTGTTCCAACACCAGATGGGGCTGAAGTCTAACTGTATTATAACAGAGTACATTCAGACACAGTCATGGTACCAGCACTATCATATTTCATACACTGACTGAATATGTTTCCAGACACAGCTTTTTGCCAAAAACTCAGTGCCAAAAGCTTTTTCTTTGTATGACCTAAGAGATAGAAAGTCTGCCAGATAGAGTTCTGCCCAAACTTCAGCCTCTGTTTTAAATATACACTCAGTAAAAAGGCCTTTGCATTGTTTTGATCTTTGCAAAGATTTGTTGGTTCAACACTTTGTCAGCCTGGGCATTGTAACCAGAAAAATCACATTAAGAAGTAATTCTCCTAAAATATGAGAGAGAAGGAAACAGAGAATACTAGAATTTTATACTGTGGTTAACTCTTTCTTTTCATGTTAACAACTAAAAGGAGAAAAGTTGCACTAAAAGTTGCACAGCCGAAATAAATCTTCTTTTGGAAAATATATTTCTCCATTACATAAAATCTCCAAGCAGACAATTTAAACAAAGAGATTACCGCACCTGCGTATGGTTTTTAGGATTTAACTGGGTGATATTATTTCTTAGAAATGGCACAAAGTGCACTTAAATCCTATCACAGAACAGACAGTTTTATGGCCTTCTAGGCTATGCATTTTCTGCTAATAAGGTTGGGATAAAATGAGAAAGCACTCTCTTGCTCACTGTCACATGAAAATATTTTAGTGTTTTACCACCAGCTGTACTTATTTGCATTTGCACAGACACACTGTTACGGATCAGTTTTCCTCTAACCCAGGTAAGTGCTACACAAAACGTGTGACTGCAGACTACAGGAGGCTTGCCAGACCTACAACCCAAGGCTCCAGTAACAGCCGAAGTATGGCAGGGTCACAGTTCTGTGCATACTTCATGTCCCAGGAGTACTAATGCAGTAACTGAATTTCAAATGCTACACACACAGACCTGCGTATGTAAATGCAGGCATGTATCAATACGCAGACAGAAAATACGTAAGATGCATACAGATATTTTAAATCTTTTGCATTTCAGCACCAAATGGAAATGGTTTAAACTCAACATGCTCTAAACATGACTTTTGACACAGTCTGTGAAACAGGCAAGAGTCACTGACTTCTCGCCTTTGTAAACTACAGACAGGTTTCCAATTGGATTTGGCACTTCCAGGATGAGCAGTGCCTGTAAAATGCTTTACACTGCCTGCAGCTGTAACGAAGAGGAAATATGCACCTTCACACAAGAGGAAATGTACATTAAGAAAAAAAAAAATCCAATGGTGAACTATTTTCATCCTTCAAAATCAAAAGCAATCTACTGTAACAGATTAAATTCAGTGACTTTTATATGTCTAAACAGGTATTTGCACTCTCCAAAAAAATCTAGCATTTTTTTAATGGTTGTATAACTAAAATTGATTTTTCTGATGCTTTCCTCTGCCTTTAAAGAAAACACATTTACTGTTTCAACCACATAATCACTCCTATGAGTGATAATAGCAGTAAAAGTGAATATGAGTGAAATGAATGTAATCTTTCAATACAAAAAAAATTCAAACATTCTTCACATGTTCAGGATATTGCTTCCATTGCTGTTAACGACAGCTGCAGCTGGATAGGGGGCAGCAGAGTCCATTGAAGGTAATGAAAACACACACAAATTTACAAAGAAAAAATCTTTGGCTCTGATATCCAGACAGTGTTCATTTCTAGACTCTTGCCCTACTCTTCAAAACTAAGGAGGGTCCAGGCAGTCACACATCAGATCGTTTGGGCTTAACGGTGCTCCTGGTATCTCTTCCTCTGTAGCCTCCCTGCAGCCAGTGACTGCCCATTTACCTGCTAGGGAACTGCTAACTCTGCAGAGCTGCTCCTTCCTCTGAAATGAGTAGTTTGGACAACAGAACTTATTTGAAGATACTCAATTAGGCTTCTAAAGTGTTAACAGTAAACACGTAATAACATGGTACATTTCACCCTGCACCTCAAAGCTTTTTATGCAAGTTGATAAACATACCTATTCACAATTTATACACAGAAACACTGCAGTGCAATGACATTAAGCAACTAAAATTCACCAAGCGAGTCAGTGACAGGAACAAGTACAGACAGACAAGTTCTGCTCCTAACGTGGTGCTGCAGCCAGCAGCTTGTGATACTTCATTCACTAGGTGGTTGAGTCAGCACAGTTAGTTTATCAGCTTTAAAGGCTAAATCACTCTTTGTATAAATGAGAAACAGTGCTCTTGTTTCAGCAGATACACAACTGCACACAGAAGGGCTCAGTCAGGCCCCGTTAAGATGATATTTCACTTTCCAGGTCAGAGTCAGGGGATGACGGGTTCAGAGTTGCAGTGCAGAGCTGAAGCAGTTATCAGCAGAGGCATCCTCATGTCAGGAAACTGCACAGAAATGCAGCAGTATTATTTGTTGACATCATCTCTGTTGAGTGCACCAAGATGGGAATAAACATGCATTTCAGGCATTTTCCCTTTGTTCTAAGTAATTTCAGGCTGGCGGGTCTCCCTTAGATGCATGCTGGCTGAATCACAATGAAGGCCTTTGCCAGTAATACTTTATACTAACATAATCCAATTAAAAGGAACTTAATTGGTGTGCAACATTCCCTACAATTTCAACATTTTAAAAATGAATAGTCTCAGTAAGTACCAGATGGTGACACGCACTAATTAATCAGGCCTGCTCAATGAATGAGCGTATTAAAATGAATGCACCTATTAGACATGTGTTTTCAATGCTGTATGCTGCAAAAACTCCCCTTAAATGAATGCCTACTATATTACTGAGCAATATGCACAAGTGTGCATTTCATCATTTGTAATTGTAATTCTATCACTCTTTGGTTTCTTCTTAGATCACTAGATACTTGGAACAGGAAAAGGCATTTAACTTCAGCATTGCTGTTCATGAAAATGGGCCTACGATTTTTATGCTGCAGAATAAATTGCATTGATTAGTCTTCTTAACAGACAACAGCCCATTAAATTGCTAGTGAACAACCCACGAACCTCTCACCATTGACAGGCATGTCCTCAGACTGAAAAATCAGCCATGGGAATCCAGCCTGGTTTCCTATATAGGAGCACCTAAACACCACAAAACCACTACGGCTTCGTGGTTTTGTCTGAAGTACTTATAGGCATCTGGACACTCACTGATTGTCACGAAGAACAGTGTAAGTCTAACATAACAAGACTAAAATCATGGTTATTTTTGTCGGTGTCTGGTCTTTTTTTTATTGTTATATATACATTTTTTTAATATAATCAAAAATATTTTAAGAAATTTTTTGAAAAAACAAAACCAACTCAAATATGAAATGCTCCGCCTTCATACATACTGTCCTGCTTGGGTGGCAATGGGCTGTGAAAACATCTCTCAGCATCAATGTGTACTGATACCAGGCCACCGATCTACGAATACATCTAGCACAGAAAACTGGGACTACAAATGCGATGTGCCAATTAGGTTTTGTCTTTCATGCCAAAAAAGAAAAGAAAACACATACACACACACACACACACAAAAAAAAAAAACTAAAAAGAAACAAACAACTTCTCAAATTTTACATCCTTTGTTCAACTTCAAAGGAGAACAAATCCCAAGTGAAGCTAACTGCACCATCTGTTAGGTACATGAAATGTAACACGGAGAGAGGAGTCTCACAGCCAGGGAAGTCAGGGTCCCAAGTTGCAGGCATGTTGAGAAACACACTTGTTGACATTCAGTGCCCAGAAGCACTGTGCTTTGAACAATCTTGCAGCAGTTATTAATGAAAGTCAAATCAAGCAAAAAATCTTATGAGATGATACAAAGTATTACAGCAGAGTTTGGAAATAAAACTTAATGTATCGATATTTAAAAATGTGAGAAGTGCACCCATCAATGTCACAGGACTTCACAAAGGTGGGCAAGTGTTTAACAATATAGATTTTGTTGCCTGAAACAGTGACTCAGAGTCTCACTTGACATCCTAATTTGGTGGAATATCAAGATTAGAACCCAAATTTCCTGCCTCTTAAGTGTGGCACCATGCTCAGTCACAGCACTTATTTCTCAAGAGGTGTGCCAGAAAAGAACATGAAATTAAGCAATGGCACTGTGGTCTACCACAGTTTTATTCCCAAAGTGGACTAATTGGACCAGTATTTAGCACGTATCTGATCATTGTAATAAGCCAGAACTGAGCTGTGGCAGGCAGCACAGATGGACATTTACAGAAGTGTTAAGCATCATTATAATTTTTGTTAAAAAATAAATTTTGTTTCAGGTATTTTTTTTTAGTCAGAACTTTGACTGCTGACACCAGTCCAGTGCCATAAAATGACAGTCCTACAGAAAATGTAATGAATCTTCCAGTGGATATCGAGGAGGCAATGACCTAAACTTCAGGTCCATATAATCTATAAAGTTACCAACTTACTTTAGAACCACTCTGCAGCATGATGTACTATGCTGCTGACATTAAGGGCATGCTTTGGATGGAGAAGACAACAGAATCACTGCTAAACACAGTTCTGTAAAAAAAAAAAAAAAGTTGCAAAATTGCTGCAAGACAGCATGAAACAATCAGGAAAACAACTTGGAACTATTCCTGTTTTTAAGCTCCCATGCTGTATTATCGCTCAGTTAAAGAGTGCTTAAATGACATGAATATTTCATAAAACCAAGTGAGTGAAGGAAACCCTTTAATATGTTTTTTCCACCTAAAACCTCTAAGAAAAAACATGATAGAAATAAGCAACGAACTGCAAAAGCAAAAACCTGCCTAAGGCTAGACAACCTGTAATGCTTCAGAATAAAACACGCATTGCTTTACAATTTACCTAACCCAAACAGATAATGCCATACAGCAAGGAAAAGGCAAGAAATATCCTCAGGATCTGTGCAAGTAACCTGATTAGATTCTGCATCATCACACTGACAATACACAAAACTATAACAAGGACAAGCTCTCACATTTAGTTTTGAGGCCCAGTAGACCAGCAAAGGCATGCATTTGAATATGAACTCTTCTGACTTCCAAAGAGAACAGATTCTTACCTTGAGAAAACTATTAAAAAATGTAATTCCTTTTGGAAAAATCATATTTTATCATTAATATACTTCAAGTCTCTAACAACCAGTTATCATTTAGACAATTCTGCAGAGTATATTCTTTTGGGATACTTTTTACTTGCACAAGAAATTAGATTCCCCCCCCTCTTTCTCCCCATGCACATCCCTCCAGTAAAAACTCTAAGACCTTTCAATCTGTAAAATACTTTGTTTACCTTGATTCCTAAAAATGGCTATGCACAACATTCCAAGATCTTTTAGCAAATTAAGGATAAGCACAGAAGTACATTAGCTGAGAGATACTAGCACGATAATGAAAAAAACATCCTCAGGTTTGAATTTGTCTCAACTCTGTTTAAGCCAAATTATGAGAATTAAGCCCTTCATAGCATTCTGAGAACGCATCAGTATGACAATACCTTCCATCATGTAATTACCTTTGAATTACTCTTCCTAGGCTCAATTCAAATCCTGCCCTTTTATCTTTTTGGTCAGTTGTTTAAGCACATGAACGTATCTAGAAGAATAAATACTACAAAACTGTTAAACCTGTACAGAATGTGAGTAGTCACAATATGTAACAATGAATTACCTGAAAAACATTACGCTGCTGCTGCAGCTACAAAACCTGGGAATGGTTGTGGTTAGCCTTCTGCTGAGCACAGCTTGAGAATGAAAACAGTGTGCATTATTACTATAGTATTGAAACCATCAATTCCACGACTACAACTTAAAACTCTCTGCCTTGCACTACTGCTACGTCCAGCTCCAAAGATCCCCACGCAGAACCCTGATGCAGCAAAACGCACCAGTGCCAAACAGGTATCACTTGGAGTTTAGCAATGTAACTATTGGATAGCAAAATACAGAATAGCATTCAAAAACCTATCAACATTATGATACTCGTGAAAAAAGTTGCCAAAGACAAACAGGATACTGCAGTATCAGAAGATAAATAACTTGTTATTAGTGGATTGCAGCCACAGTGCGTGAGGTCAGCTGTAATACAGAAGATAAAGCACACTACAGAGAAAGAAGCCAGATGATTACTCTCCATCAATCTCAATCCCCTCCCCAAGATCCTTTTAAGTTATTTAATAAAGACTCAAGAGCATTAAGTTAAAAAATAAAACACAATCAGCCATTATATATATATAAAAGATATTAAAAATAGTGGATAAATTAAGAGCAATAGCTCAGTGGGACTGGACTGGGTAAAGCCAACAACTGGGGAGAAAGTTGAAGTAGCTGAGCTGCACACAAAATGACGTGGTCGCTTATCAGAACCACGCAACGGTACAGCAATGAGCTAAGCACAGGATGAACAGGATATCATTTCTTTTTATGACTTCTGTGAAGAAAACTTGCTCACCTTCCTACCAGACAAGGAAGTAATGGGCAAAAGAGAAACATTATTTTATTTCTATTCTTTCAGAAGCTCTCACAAATCACTAACTGCAAGGCATGCAAATGGTGCAACAGAATATGCACAACAATCAGTAGATTACATGCTTTCAGTGCAAGAAAATCAGAGTAAATCCACATAAAGATATGTTAGGAGATGAGAAGCTTTACCTATTAAGTGAAACAGATAGACTGGGTGTTCCCGTTTAGCCTCTCATGAAACAAGAGCAACAAACCCAAGAGGCAGCATATTTAAACTTGTGAAAATAAAATAGTTCCATATAAAACGCTTTCTGAAACAAGATGGCTCTGAGATCAAGAGGTAGGCTGGATTCAGAAAAGGATTAGACACTTATACAGATGCTGAGACATTCGTTGTTAGGTGGGGTAAATTCAAACCTTCCCATCTCCAAAGGGATATGGTTTAGTGGGGACTGTTAGTGTTAGGTTAGAGGTTGGACTCGATGATCTTGAGGTCTCTTCCAACCTAGAAATTCTGTGATTCTGTGATCTCAGTGTTTAAATGAAGCAGGAACTATTTGGGTTAAGAAGAAAATCCTTGCAGTGGCAGACTGTTCCTTTATTGTCCATTTCAGAAATTTTGGCAGAAAAATGGACACAGCCACCACTGGAATCAGGGTGCCAGAGCACCGCCAGCACTGAGTCACTGCAGAGCGCTTTCCGTTTCTATGCTGCGTACGAGTTCTCTGTCTCATGAAATCATACATCAGCTGTCAGCCTTCCCACTCTCACAGATCCAGTTCTCCCACTCCCCAGCATCAGATCTGATGTGCAGAAGAGCTGCAGAATCCTAGACATCATCTGAAAGATTCCCACTCTTCTCATCCAATCTGCTCCACACACCGTTTCCACCTCTGTGTCACATCTCTTTTGTTTAGGATTTACCTCTTTAAGCCTTCCATTGGCAAGGCTCTTCTCAAAATTAACCTCTTGGGTAACAACATGATTTTGTCTTTCCCTTTTTATTAATTCTCACCATTTTGCTAGAGTTAACTACATGTTTTGAGAATACTAACATCCCATTATCTCTCAGTGGTAAGGCCTCTTCCTTCCCCCCTCATTGTTTTGTCACTCTTAAGTCAGGCTTATATCTCAGCCCTGGAAACGTTTTCTGTGTTCATTTCTATTTTTTATGACCAAGTTTTCATGTTTGATATGGGGCTACAAAGACCGCAGGCTATACTACTTGGGTCAAGTAACTGTATGTAACTCTATCATGTCTCTTGCAACGATCCATACAATCCATAGTAGTGCATAGATAAGATAGTGGTAATTACAAAGGTAAGGAAGCCAGCTGAAAGCCTTGTAAAAGATGAGTACTCTTTGAATGTTGTCATACTACAGGACAGAAAAATCAGTATAAGATGACAAATTGTATGAAAGGGATTTCTCTCTACAAGCAATTTGACTCTTGAAGAAATACACATTACTAGTTTCTGGTAGGAAAACACAGATGAAAATAAACCACCTACTAATATATCTCATTCACTACTTGGTGCAGCAGGTGGCTAGAAAGAGCTTGAATCTTTGTAAAAACTCTTTCAGCTTCTCATTCCCGAATAACCATCTCCTCCCACCTTGTGCAGTCATTTTGCCTTGTTCCTTGCATCTATGATCAAAGAAAAACACTAATTTGAGGACTTCTTTGATAATCTGGAGAAACTAGCTACAGGTAATTTTCTGGTCATCAAAGCTAGTTCAAGCAGCTCATTCTCACTCAGACCGTTCTTCTAATTAGTATGTCATTTAAGCATCCCAATAAACCATTTCACCAGACATGATGAATGCAGTAAATTTTAATCCCCAGTCATAAGACACAGCAGTGAAATGAGTGACGAGCTCCAAGTCAGAAGGTTAAACATTATTGTTTACTAATGCTGAAGTTAAAAAGAAAACAACGATACATTATAATAGATATTCCTAGGCACTCTTAGTTATTCTTATCCTTTGCCTAGAATCCATCTCCATAAAATCAGCAACTGCTGATGAGAATGCTATTAGGGATAAAAAGCACCATCACAGGTGACATTTTATTTAGAAAAGGAACCAGCAGATAGTAAAATTGTGTACTTCTTAGCATTCACAAAAAAACCAAACAAAAAAAAAAGAATTGATTTTTTAAAAAATATATGATTAAATGTTGTGTCTGACTGTGTTTTAGGATTTCTGATCCTTCCCAGCATTCCACAATAACAAAGACCAGGATTCTGTTCCCTGCAGTTTCTCTGTGCATTACATTGTATAAATTTCAACCACGCAATCCTGCTTGCAAAGCAGTATCAGGGGTACGAAAGATGCTGCTCCCCTACCTGTGTTTGCACAGGTTCTCACAGAGAACTCAGCTGTACATACAAAACTAGGCTTTTGCTAATATAGAGCCTTCTGCTTGTATTCACCGTTTGGTACCAAAATGGGTTTTACCATAGCGGTATCCAATACAACTACCTACGTTATAAATGATTCACCAGTTTAAAATCTTGTTACTCTTGTAACAGCAGTGTAGAGGCACAGGCCCAAAAGCCAAGCAAATCAATACCTTAATTCATGTAAAACATTGTGTTGTGGACCACTGTGAAGAACCCAGTCATTTTCATGCTCTTCAGTCTCACTATAGGGGTTAGCAAAGTCATCAGCCCCTGAAAAATGTTGAAGTCCACAATACCTGAGTTTTCCAGGCCTCTTCAGGGGGGCTCTGTGATGCAGCTGTATCCCCCCATGGTGAGGGAAAAGGCCTAACAGCGTGACCAAGGGCATCTAACAGTTGGCACTCATGTTTTTAGGCTACTGAAACAGACATGATACAGTGCAGGAAAAAACAAACCAAACCAAAACACCAAAACACAACAGTAATTTTAGTCCACAAAAAATCTGATTCCATACTTGAAAATAGTCCAGGCATAGAGGATCGATGCAGCGAAGGCATCACTAAATATAATCAAGAACAGAATCAGAAAGGCAATTTAACAGAAATTCTGTATTAGCCTTTTCTTTTGCATTCAAAGACTTTTTTGTAGCTAAGGAATTTGCTTAATGTACTCCATGAGAAGACAAACAGCCTTCATTTGCAAAGATGGAGGTGTAAACCTATCAAGTATGTAAACCACTATAATCTTTGCATCAACACTGTAAGAGGAGGAAAGGCAAAGAGGGATGTCATGCAGGCAAACATACCCTAAGAACCCGCCTGCTTGTGGGCAGCAGGAATAGGCAACCACAGCTGAATTCCGACACTCAAAAACCAGGGGAGGCTGTCACAGAGAGCAGCTGCAGCCCGAGTACAGCACAGTATCGTCCCCCCCGCCCCCTTCCCACTGCTCTGAGCGTTCCTGCAAGCCCAGGGTGCCCACTTTGCTGTTCCTTCCACCTATGAACAGAAATGCTATCAGAGCTCGCAGGTACTAATTAAGAGGCTGCTGATCACACTTGAAAATCACAAGCTGGAAAACTAGCCAGTGCTCACTCATTGGGTCAGGACACAGTATGGAGCAACAAAACCAAAGCACTGTAAACAACGCTTATCAAAGGAAGGAGAAAGAAAATCAACAGGAATGGTTGTTCTCAGAAATGGTACTCTGGATTTTTTTTATTTTTTTTTAATGACAAGTATTTCCTAAAAGAGCTGATTGACAAATATACATTTTGCTACTTGTGCTTGTCAGAGTTTTTAGAATTCAAAGCTTTTTCTATCCAGAAAAAAACACAATGTGAATTTTCTAGTCTTGTACTACTACGATGACTCAACACTAACCCACAGGGATTTGCAGATAAAAGCAGAATGACATTCATCTGCATCCTTTAACTTTTGAACAAGGTTTCATGACGGTATCTTTACTGCCATATAGGACCATGATGTGTCCACCATTGCACAGGGATGGGTTTCACAAAAAACACGTCAAGCCCAGGGCAATTAGAGTCTGCCACTACAAACCCCAATAAAATGCAAGGCTGCTATTACTGGCCCCCTTAGACTGTGTCAGGGGGCTTTTATTCCTGCTGCATGCAATACTATGCTATTTTGAACAAAATCGTTAACAACTAAGAACTAGTCTAACGTGGACTAAGAGAAACGGAGAGACTGAGACCTACTCCTTGTCCAGGGAAGAGGCACTAAGTTGTAAGGCAGTAGTAACACCTCTCCTGCTGCCCCCTTCTGAGGTCATGGGCTCCATCTCTACAGACAGCTCATGGGATGACATCAATACTCCATCTGATTAGGAAAATTGCTAAGGAATACAAGTCACACTGCCCAGTTAGTGCTTCATAACTGTTAGGCACAACAGAGTGATGTGTGCCAGGTCTCAAGAGCAGAGCCCGTGGAAGAGGCTACAGGCTCTCTGCAGTACTTCACCTTTCAATTTATACAGAAAAGTCTGTACTGTGGATTTTAAGGTTGTGGGCTCACATTTGTCTTAATAACACATGCTGGCAGCGGGAAATTAATTACGTAAACAGTACATGGGATTCCAACTGTTAGTCAAATGGTGAATTATGATGGTAATTGCAACAGCTATGCAACAGTGGTAAATCACTTCTTTTGCTCCTATACTTAGAAAGTGCTATTGGTTTCTACTTTGACTTTCAAAATTAAAAAAATGAGCAAATTGAGCACTTGAGTCCTCTCTTTAAAAAGTACTGTTCAAACCTTTAATCCCTAGTGACTTTTGTGAATTGTTATTAGCACCCTTTGACTGTTGCTCTCCAGAAGACAAGACAGCATTCCTGGAGTTTCCCACCGGTGACAACCACAATGGAAACAAACCCTTCCTACTCTGGAAATAGATTCCTCTGCACATGGAGTCAACGCAGTCCTTTTAAGTCCAGGCTGCTGTCCTATCCCGATGATAAACAGTCGCAACTTCCACAAGCTTTTGAGGATGCTTGCTTCTCTCAGTTAATCAGGCAGCCCTGCCTATACTGCTTATTCCCAGTTTACAGTTGTACACAGTAAATACTAATTATTTGTTCGAGCCCTTTTTCAATGTAATCAGTAGATCTCTCTGCTTTTAAATTAACTGCTCTCCTAACCTTTGTTAGCTGTAATTTTTTTTATTTCCTTTCAGACTAGTGATAAAAAACTTGCCCGATTTTAGGACAAAATCAATGCATGGCATCACATGCCAAGTTGGTAACAATCTCCTGCTTACAATCAGGTTCAGACCTATCACGTAGCCAGGCCTAATCCACATAATATACACAACACATATTTTAGTTTCTGAAAAACATAGCAAAATCTGAAATGTGAATCTAGCCTTCTGTGTACTTGTTAACAGACGATACACATTCATAGCTCAGTAAAATCAAACTCACTATCTAGAAAGAAGATGCAAAGAGATATGATGAAGAGAGGACTCCTGGTTTTGCCAAGACACTGAATTGGGGTTTTTATCTTTAAAGCCATTTAAAAAAGGCCAAACCTTTTGGTTTGCAACTTTACAGCCCTTTTACAATAATATCAGGCAGTTATTCAACAGAAAACAAACAGTCTGACTAATGTGCATAAAGATTCAAAGTTTTGTTTCTCAGGTTTCTACAGAGATTTGTGGAAGTATACATACATTTTTTTATTTTTTTGCACAACTGAAGAGTTAATCACTACGAAACTTCACTTTTGTCGGCTGCTTTGAGTACCCCCTACTCAAATCATCACTCAGATACCAGTCACTTGGAAAAGTGTCAGCTGTTTTAAAAAGCCTTTTGTTGAATCTGGGCATGTTAATAGTGCTTCCAAAGCCTCAATTTTGATAGGAATTGCAGTACGTCAAATTCAATAAAAGCACACGAACTTTGCTTTGATGCCAGAATGTGGTATGTGGAAAAAAACCCAAACCCAACAAATGATGAACATCCGTGATAGGGTATTTATGAACTGCTTACCACATCTGCATGCAGTTGTTGTAGGACTTGGCTGCTGCATGGCTTGATACAGGCATGCCGAGAAACCGAAGCTCTCACTGAAGTGCATTTGCTCTGCACTGTGCACATTTCCCGAATATATATTAATGCAAGTATTTTCACTACTTTTTTTTTTTTTTCTGTAAAGAGCAAAATAATTCTTTTACTTACATACAGTATTGCAGGGACCAGTAGATCAAGGAGAAAAATGGAAATAAGCAACATAAAAACTTACAGTATTTCTCAGAAAATACCAGTTATAAGGAGCAGCCTCTTGAACAACCCTCATTTATGTTCACCTCTAGTTCTACAAAAGCAAGATGCTACTTTATAAAGTACTGAAGCATTCAGCAGACACCACCCTAGCAGAGCCAACCCGCTCTGTTTTACCCCCCTCCTTTTCTTTCCTCTGTGGCAGGAGGCAGGTGCACAGCCAGTTACACTCGCACCATGTCAGTGGAGCTTCTGATTTGCTCCACTTGACTGTCATCCTGCTGCCAACCCCACTGCACGGTGCCAAATGCAGCGCAGTACCAACATACACCGCACTTCTGTTCCAGCAGAGAATTCCTCCAACTTTGATATAATTCAACATGATTAACAAAAGGACAGTTTCATAATGCTAATTAACATCGTGTAGTCAGAAGACAGACTGTAGGCCTGTATCTCTAATGTCCTATGTTAAGCTTGTTCTCTAGACATAAAAAGACTGGTACATTAACCATATCTTATTTTCACATTCTTCTTTTCAGAGAAGCCCAGATCAATCGTAATGCATGCAGATAGTCTGAAACACTCAGCAGATGATTTCGCTTAAATTTCAGTAAGACAAATTAGACGAGATCTTCAATCACTGCCTTGGGATGTGTGGGCGATGTATTATATTTTACAGGCAGCAGCAGCTGAAAATCCAGTTTTCACTCGTCAGCCAATGTACGCTTTTAATTACACGCTAAAACTTGAAGACCTAAGAACTGGAAAGGAAAAGAGCAGAAGAGAGACTTCACAGAGATAATGAGATGGCTGCTTACTGAAATTAGGGAACATCATTGTTAATGTCTGCAGTGTTAAGCTAAAGAAGGAAAAAAAAAGATTCCTTGTCTTGCCCAATGCATTTCCTGTTAGAAGCATAGTTCAGTAGTAACAAATTTTAAGACTTGAAGCCCTAGCAAGTTGACTATTTGAGTGAGGGGGTTTATTTTATAAGGCACAATGGAAGAGCTAGTTTGAGGCTAAGTAATAAATTCTGCCTCCTATTTCTATGAACCCTTAATATGCTGTGATCCATAGACAAATGGAAGTCTAAGGTCCCTGGAAACTTACTGCTTGATATGGCCATTCATTTCCTGGTGCCCACTTGATTTTTATGCCCCAAAAATAAAGCTCCAAAAGAGAAATTAGGAAAAAAATGTCAAACTTTTTTTCTAAGCCCAATTTCAATCTTCCTTATGAAGAATGTCATTCAAACACTTCATTATCAGTATGCTTACTCATAGTATTTTTTTTAAAGCTGTCTAGATGGATTTGATATGTTATCCCACAACAATTGGACAATTCCTCTGTTTTCTTGCATATGAAAATCTTGGATTGTTGCAGTTTCAGCATTACTACTTGTACACTCACTCAAACAGACCTCAGGTGAGCACATACTTTTCTCACACCTGTACACAAGTTATGCACTTAACATGTTCAAAGGTTATGCACATGTGGCTCAAGTGTTACTGGCTTAGAAGTCTTTCAAATAGAACTAAAGCACAACATCACGTTATTTTCCTTTAATCCTTTTATTGTAATATATGCGGATAACTGTAATATAGCAAGTATACAAGTTTAATTCAAAGATCAACTACTTGTTGACATTGTCTCTTTAGGTTTTCCTTCTTTAATCATGACAGGGATGCTAAAAACTGCTGTGCCCAAAACATTTAGGAAAGATTAGAATCAGTACGTGAAAATTAAGAATTTTCATAACTGATGACTTCTTTGAAAATACACATATATTATCTGCATATTCTGTATACTGTAGCAGCTGAGAAGGATATATTATAAATGCATACACATATATAAAAGGGAACAAATTTACTATTGTGAAGTACACTGGTATATTCCTGAGATCTTCATATATGAGACTATCTATGTAAAATGTATGTTTCACAGCCAGAAAGCTAAAAATGCATGACCAAATAAAAGTGGACTCAAAGATAAATTATAATAAAAAATGAAAAAAAAAAGTATTGGTAATGAATTTAAGGAAAAAATAATTTAGACAGACAGCTTATCCCAGTGAAAGATGCAAACCTACTGACTGTTTAAGACAAGTCTTTATAGAAGCTGGTCTGTCGGAATACAGCTCAGAACACAGCAAGCAATGATACACGAAAGCCCAGCTAGACATTCTGGATACCTATTGTAGCTGACTCCACGTGAGCTTATACAGCTTTGCTGACAGCAATGTTTTTATTAGGAATGATTCTCATGGTTGCCTTAGCTGTGGGTCTGCTGTACCTGTCTGTGTTAACACTGTGAACATTTTACTACCACACCGCTTGAACTGTTCAAAGCAGAATTTTAGCCAGTGGTGAATGTAAGCAGTGACGGCTGTCTGCTGTAGCACTTTGGCTGGTAAGGGTGGCTAAGGGGGTTCTTTTTTGTGTGGTATTTACCAAAATACATGCATTCATGTAGACCTCCATAATAGTTACAAAGTTCCAATAAATAACTTCAAACGCAGAAAATACAACATAGTTTTTAAATAAACACTCTAAACATTTAATGTAGTAAATTTGTGGACATGAGCACATGCTCATTACGGCAATCTATTTGATTTATTTTTAAAGAGGAAGAGGTTATAATAATGTTACGAGCAAGAAACTTCCAAGTACAGTTCTAAAATTATCTATCATCTTCAGCTTTGGTAAGCCAAAAAAAATGCATTTCCCCCTACCATAATCTCACAGAATTTCACAGAATTTCTAGGTTGGAAGAGACCTCAAGATCATCGAGTCCAACCTCTAACCTAACACTAACAGTCCCCACTAAACCATATCCCTAAGCTCTACATCTAAACGTCTTTTGAAGACTTCCAGGGATGGTGACTCCACCACCTCCCTGGGCAGCCCGTTCCAGTGCCTCACAACCCTTTCAGTAAAGAAATTCTTCCTAACATCTAACCTAAAACTCCCCTGGCGTAACTTTAGCCCATTTCCCCTCGTCCTGTCACCAGGCACATGGGAGAACAGGCCAACCCCCACCTCTCTACAGCCTCCTTTAATGTACTTATACAGAGCAATAAGGTCACCCCTGAGCCTCCTCTTCTCTAGGCTGAACAAGCCCAGCTCCTTCAGCCGCTCCTCATAGGACTTGCTCTCCAGGCCCCTCACCAGCTTCGTCGCCCTTCTTTGGACCCGCTCAAGCACCTCGATGTCCTTCTTGTAGCGAGGGGCCCAAAACTGAACACAGTACTCGAGGTGCGGCCTCACCAGAGCCGAGTACAGGGGGACGATCACCTCCCTAGCCCTGCTGGTCACAGTGTTTCTGATACAAGCCAGGATGCCGTTGGCCTTCTTGGCCACCTGAGCACACTGCTGGCTCATATTCAGCCGACTGTCCACCATCACTCCCAGGTCCTTCTCTGCCTGGCAGCTCTCCAACCATTCCTCTCCCAGCCTGTAGTTCTGCTTGGGGTTATTGCGCCCCAGGTGCAGGACCCGGCACTTGGCCTTGTTGAACTTCATGCAGTTGACCTCAGCCCATCGGTGCAGCCTATCCAGATCCTCCTGCAGAGCCTTCCTACCCTCGAGCAGATCGACACACGCACCTAGCTTGGTGTCATCTGCGAACTTACTGAGGGTGCACTCAATGCCGTCATCCAGATCATTGATGAAGATGTTAAAGAGGACCGGCCCCAGCACCGAGCCCTGGGGGAGAAATCTGCCTATTTCTGAAGCCTTTCTCCTCCACATTAAAACACTCAAGTGCTTAAACTGATTAATATTCTTTAGGATGTCAAGGGGATAAATACTGCTATTAACAGATACCAGTTTCCATTTGCTTTTTCAAAAGGGGTGAATTGCACTTTGAGGCCTCATATGCCCTATTCGTCATTCACAGGATGCAGTATTACTGAGAGTTAATACGCAGAGGAAGAAGTGGAGACTAAAACATTTTTTTTTTATTTTTTTGCATTAACAGGAGGATTCTCCAAGTGGTTTGCAGAGCGTGCTCCAGGGCCATTCAGTTTTTCTAGTGTATTTCAGGCAGATGTTCAGCTCTTTTTCTTCCAGAACCCAAGTATAAATGCAGTGAATCAGGTATTTATCCAATGGAGGTAACAGATTCTTAGATAGTAATTTTCTGCAACTTAAACGTAAATGTTGCATAAAAAATTTATTCTAACTAAATGTTAAATGCAAGTGTTTCAACAGAGAGAAGTAGGGAACATGGCACTGATCTCTGCATTCTGTCATCACCAACAACTGCGGCCCATCTGCCCCCAAGGAGCATACAGCTCCTATCAATCTGTGATCAAATTAAAAAAGAGCAAGTGTAGCTTCAAAGAAATGATGGGTACTTTATTATGTGCATTCAGAAAAAGACAGCCATGAAGCATCGCCCTGTTGAATGTTATAAAAGTTCCTATAAATATTCATGCACAGCATTTGTACTCTAAGCATTTAATAATTTCTTTACAAAAAAAAAAAAGTGAATGGGGGATGGGGAGAGAAGAAATTACTGTTTCCCTCTGTTCCAAGGAGTTCAAGGTAACAGAAAAGATGAACTCGTGCACAAGTGCTCTATAAACCAAAAAGCTCCAAAACAAGAAACATACAGATTAGAATTTTTTCAGGTATGTATTTTTTAAATCACTCACACTTGATCCACTGATGCACATCTGTTGTGAGCTGAAATAGCAGCATTTAAAATCCTACCATCACCCTTTGAAAGCATTGCATTTCTTACTACATTCTAGGACATGGAGTCTCTTGAGATTAAGCCTCTCTGACTTGAAGTTTATCAATACTACAATGAGTTAATATAGATTACTACAATAAAGCCTGTTTGCAAATGGTATGTGCACAAAAGAGGAAAGATAAAGCAAAAAAAAAAATCACAATAGAATTATAAACCTAAAATAAAGGTAAAAGATGCAGAGGAATAACACATGAATTCCTCAAGATGGAAACATGGAATTCCAAAGATGGAATTCCTGCAAGATGGAAATAAAAGGGCTTACTGCTATGGTACTTCAGGTTCCCTCCTGGGTCAGTTAAGTCAGATGCTATCAGATGTACCTGAGTCTGCTCTCAGGTGTGTCAGACAAATCTCTGTGGAGCTATTCCAGACATACATACACCAGTTTAGAAATACAAAGCAAAAGAGGAGGAAAAAAAGTGCACTGATGCCTTTTATATCCCTCAGGAAAACTGCCTCTTGCAAATGGTTTTTATCATTTCCATCATTTTCATTACACCTCGTTTGATTTGCTTTACCATCTTGACTGGAACAACAGCTAAGACGTGATAGAGAAACATTTTTCCACAGGCTGGTTCTAATTACATTAAATCTCAAGTGAGATAGGACATTTAAATAAGAAACAACAACTGCAGCAGAGCTAAGATAATAACATACCACGACAGTAGGCTTTTTTAGGGTAATGTTAAAATGATGCATTAAACATTAGAGTGCTCCAATCACATCTCAACACGAGAGCCGTTGCTCCAGCGGCACACCGCTGCAGAAGGGGGGTTAGCAGTTCCTGCAGTCAACATTCAGCTCGGAACAATTATGAGATGTTGTTGCTCATGCTGAAAGTGACACGGATTTTTGTAACATGAAGTGCAAGATGCATGCTTTAACTTCTCCGTGAGGGGAGGCAGTTGGGAAAGCAAGGGCATGGTGGGATTAGTGGCCTCATGAAATGGATGCAACACAAAACTCAGGAAGTTTTTAAGAGCTCCTGGATTTTGTTGAAAGTTGAACCTTTAACATTTTGTTATGATAACTGAATTCTCTTTTAACATGCTTGGAAAACACAAACCTTAGATTGCTGAAAACAGAGAAATATAAACATGCTCAACGGAGATTGAGGATAGGTGGTCCATAAACACAGTAGAAGCCGTCACAGTTCCCCAGTTTGTGTGTTTAGTGTTACGAGCCACTGCTCAGCTGTGCCTCTGGTACTGGTGGCAAACTCCCCTGCAGGGAACCAAAATGGGAGAAAGGAAATGCACGTCCTGTGTCTTCCTTCTCCCACCTTTTCTTTGGGGTAAGCCTAGCACAGGCTGAGGGAAGCAGAAGGGCTGGCCTGGGAGAAGGCAGGGAGGAGCACAGTTTATTGACTCCCTCTGACTGCAGTTAGTTACTAGGCTGACTGAACTAACATGAAACCACATGTAAACAATTCCAGTGTAGTTTACCAGTGTATGGCTAGAGCTGAAACAGGTAGGCATGTAGTTTTGCTTGTAAGTTACATGCCTGTTCAGCTACTTTTCCAAAGTCATCATAATAAAGTTTCAAGGAAACTATCTTGCCACTTGAGTATTAAGACTTATCTTCAGTCAATAAACAGAATCCATGATTATAAATTCTGTGCTTAAGAGAATACTAATTTTCACAGCAGTTCAGTAAATAAAATATTCTTGTCTAAATAGCAGAATGTATATTTATGCTCTATTAAAAAGGTAATCAAGGACACAAGAGAAAGTTGAAAAAGTTAATTTCCATGCACAAAATAATTTTTTGTGTGCATACATTATGCACTTCTGACTTGCTGCACTAAGTGTACTTATGCACTAATTACCCATGTTAGTCTAGTGAATAGCATCAAGGCACCGAGGAATGATTACATGCAGAAAGTTGAACAATAACAATTATGTGACCACACTGCAAAAACATATTCTAAATGCTGCTCAGAGGTATCTGTGCAGCCACTGCTGACGATGCCTGTCTGAATTAAACCTGAAAATAAAATACATATAGATAAGAAAGTAATCAGTAGAAGATGTGCAACTATAAAAATATTTTGCATTTAATAAGCAAAGAAGGAATTTAACTTGTACATCTTTATCAATGCTTGTTTTTGTTTAGAAATAAGTTCTTTTAGGCTCTTATGCTCTTAAGACTTTTGTAAACTAAAATTAGTTGGAGATGCTAACCTTCATGTTCCCTCATTGCTGCTCTTCTCCTGACCACCTCTCAACCAACTCAACTTTCAAACAGCAGCAAAGTAACCTGTGAATGGAGAGGGGGGAAGAAGAGTTTTCTGCCAGGTTAGCAAATTGAACGGGCACATGAAGATTAGCAGTAAGCACCAAACATTCAGCCACAGAAGGATGACACTGCATGGATCGAGCAGCCATGAAGAAGCTGTTGTACCTCTATCATCCTCTGCATCCCAGAAGCAATGGTCAGTAGAGATTTCAGCAGGTAAACAGTAGCACGTTTCATCTAGGCACCATGGCAGGACAGATGATACTTTTCTGAGGCTCCTGGCCTCACAAGGACTTATTCTAGTTGCACAAAAACTTTGAATTCTGTTCCAGCATCTCTTTGAGAAGCCTTCAGTTACTGACAATTATCGGAGCTGTCTGTCACAACCTCTGCTGCTAGGGCCACACTAGCACTGTTTTTTTTTTTTTTTTTTTGTTTGTTTTTTTGTTTTGTTTTGTTTTGTTTTGTTTGTTTGTTTTTCCTCCCTAGGGCCAAACTTTTTCCTCGAGAACCACAAGTAGCTAAGGTAAATCACAAAAGACATGACCATGTTTTACCTATTCTGAAGGTACAGACAGGCATACTTCACCTGGGGATATGGATTGGTATTACCTATTTACAGCTGGTCTTATAATAATTATGTTAATTGCCTTATTTTTTGGCACAGTTTCTGGCATATACCTTCCAAATTGGATATCAATGAATTATTAATGAGCAACTTTACACATAAATTAAACAAAGGCTACTTCTTTCCCCAAAGAGAGTAATAATTGGAAAACGTGCTAGTCTTGCTCATGAGCTGCAATAAAGGCTGGTAACAGCAGAGGCTGCACAGAGCACAGGCCATGATGACCTGAACACTGAAGGGAGAAAGCAAGCTGAGCAGTGTTTCCTGAAAGTAGGGCATCTATAAAAGCAAGTGCCAGTAATGCAATGCTAGTAATTCTGCAGCATACGGCCACAAAATCAGGGAGACTTATTTCAACAAATTGGATGTAATGGATTGCACTTGTAGGGTTTTATCCCATGGCTACTGAATTACTGAATCTTCATTGATGCTTTTTTAGGTCACATGCACTCCTGATCTGCTGTCCAAGTTTTTCCCTATGCAGGCTGGTGGTCTTTAAGACCAAGCTTTACAAATCACAGATTTCAGATTTTATGGAATACACTGGGCTTGCTGGAGATCCATACTTTCTTCTATTTGACTGAAATACCATTTTTTGTCTACAAGTCCTGTTCTTTTTGATACTTGCATTGTGCATTCCCCAGTCAGACCTCTAAGGATCTAATGGTAAGAGTCACCAGTACAGTGCATCTCTCACTGCTTGCCTCCCCTTCAGTTCTCTGCGATACAAGTACTTTTATGTTACAGGAAATGAGGACAACGGAAAGCTGTGGAACCCATGAATATACAAACTGTCTTGAAGGCATGGAACAATCCAGCCCTAATTACAGCCAGCTGGAGTCTGATCTCTTTGCAGCAATACTTAGATAATTAACCAAATACTGACTGGTGCAAGACTAAAGGATGTCACAACTATTCAGACACTTAAGGTTAATTTTTGTATCAATCACTGGAACCAAACTTAATGAATATTATCAGCCAGCCTTCAAAATTGATCAGTGACACACAGATGTATAATTTGGGAAAAATATTTCTTCTTGCTTTGGCACTATCATTTTTTAGCTGCAGAAAAAATGTCTTTTCCATTTAAAAGGCAAATTCATAAATTTTGATTAATTTCATGTCCCTTTAATAACATGAATTTTTAGACAGATTCAATCCCTTTGACTTCAGGTTACTTTCATAGAGCTAATTAGTCTTGCACTGATCAGAAGAAAACATTTTTGTCACTGCTTTTTACTGAGTGGTAGCTGCTGAAGCTTTTTTTTCCTAGTCAGTCATTCAAGAAATCTATTGAGAAAAATCTGAAACATTTTAGCTTGGCAAAATGACAACAACAAAAAAAATATCTGGAACAGAAGTGCAGAGAAACCTTTGGTATAGACACAGTGCAATGAGAAACACAACTGTTCAGTAACTGTTAGATCCTGGGTAGAGTTATACAGAAGAAAAACATCGTGCATCTCAGTAGCATACTTGGAGTGTTTTACAAAAGCTGGGTGGGGAGGTAAGAATGTAAAGAATTTAGAACAGGGACTCTTTTCATTTTTATTTTTCCCACACCTTCTTATCTAGTACTGAAAAATAAACAATTCCAATTATGTTTGCACACTGCCTAGCATAGTCCTTCAGTAGGAAGAGTCTGAATTTTGTTGAGTATCTTCAAAATGTCACCCTAACGCAAACCACAAAGCGTCACCACAGCAGTTCAATACTGTGTGCAGTTTCTCTCTGAAGAAAACAGAGTTTATTACCAAGAATGGAAAATAATGGAGTAAAAATAAAAAAGCTTTGAACAGACTCTCATATAAAGAGTAACACAAGACACTGCTGAAAAACAAAAACAAAAAACAAGCCAGGTATTTCTGGAATGATTCTGAAGTCAATTAAAGCCCCTACTTATTCTTCTATGAACCTTGTTTGCTTAGAATATATATATGTTAATGTTTGCATTTAAGATAGCGATGATTAGGCTGAAAGAATTCTAATTTGTAAGAACAAAGGAAGAAAGACTACGTATCATCAGCCATAATTGTTTCTGAAAGCATTTTCAGAAAGCTATGCTAAGAATTAAGGAAAATTCATGTTTGAAAGGAAAAGTTGCATTGTGGATAAATTGCTAGCAAAACCCTTTGAATCTGAGGAGCCTCCACTGTTTCTATTATTCTGTGTTAAAAGGCAAGAGAACAAAACCCAATTATACCTTCAGAGTAATTTTCTAGATGCGTGCAGCTGCTGCAGAGAGTCGGGGCACCCGAGTGAGCTTTAGGCACGGTCCCATGGCACTCAATTCCTGCTGCTGCTGAAACAACCCAGGGTGTGAAGGGGAGACTGCAGCATCCGGGGTCAAATCTGCCTCTGGCCACAAGCAGGAGACAGCGGGATGGGTGACCCGCATGGCACAAGGCGCTGACACTGCCACATGCACCTGGGGGGCTTCACGAACTGCAGGACACGCAGGCATCCCGTCCATGCCACATGCAGCACTGCTCTCTTACTGCCGCTTCTCAGGTATATTTTTAGATGCATCTGCTTTCTGTTCGCTCGTTCCCTCACTCTGCTCTTAATGGTAACAGACAAGCCAGAAGCATGGTATTTACATAATTGCATATATGCCATTTCCTAATTGGGATAATATGGAGCTAACGTAACGTCTTTGATTTATAAGTTGTAGCAAAAAATAGCACCGATACTACAGGCTACTCCTGGGTATCTGGATAGCATTCTTAAAAATATATCTTTTTATGGCAACTACGTAAGTAATCTTTTCCAACCCAATAAGAAAGTTATTCCTATTCATACATAATGATTTTTGTCTGCAGCAGGGATAAGTGTGGAGATCATCTTTTCCAGCCCTAGAAACTGATCATTTTGTTAGCAGAATCTGAAATATGTTCAGTGCTTTTTTTTCTTTTCCAAAAGAATGGGAATGCATTTCTTGCCAATGCAACCCAGCATGAAAAATAAAATCTAATAATCACCAACTCAACAGCTGATGAATCAAAATGACAAAAAGTATGCTATTTTCAAACGAAAGAAACTAAGGGAGGGTGAATCTGTTAACAAATATTGGTCAAATGAAGATTGGAGACCTCAGCATAAACAAAAGGCTTCTAATCTCCCAGTCACCGGAAATTTACTGCTCCCACAACAAGCATTCCCATCAGAAAAAGAGCGAAAAGATCCAATATCCAGAAGCATAGAAGTTTTGATATAAAGAAAACAGGAATCTGTTCAAAATTAGGAGCTGTAGTGGTTTGGAGCTTTACAACGTTTGTAAGATGATTCTTCCGCTTTGCCAGTCCTGCTTAGCTGAAGTTTCCAGGGACAGCCATCACACCACCAGGAATTCAACACATTCAAGCATCAATCTTCTTTTATCAGATGAACCAGCAGGAAGATAATTTTAACGTACCTGTGATGGGACTGATTGCACAGATAAGCGTTAGTGAGACTAATGGAGACTAAAGCAAGCTAGTGAAAAATCAGAACTGCCTTTCGGAAAGAATTGTGTCCAGGGACATTTAATAAGTGTATTTTTATGTTATTGTTGCTTCCTCTGTCAATGTTTCCATTTTGAATCATCATCTTTGGCCAATTAAACTTCAACTGAAAAAGCATGGTTGGACCTGAGAAAACAGCACGCCACGTCTCAGGGGAAGAGCAGACTTGTCTTAACCCCCCAAGCCAAGCACATCCTCAATTTCCTACCTCCAGCTACTCCTGAGATGGAGCTAAGAGCCTTAGCTGCGAGTCTTGGTTTCGTTTACACCCAGCTGAAGTTACAAGGTTCCGGTATCCTTTCCTGGCGAAGCGATGCAGTTCTGCAGTTCCTCACACAACGGTGGGGAAGGCAGCCCAGCAGCCTGCTGGGGCCAGGAAGTACGTGGGGCGCAGCCTCCCTGCTCCAAATGGTTTTTTGCAAGTATGGAGCAGCTGATACAGCTGCTCAACTTTGGCAAATTGTTCAGGAACACACAAAGGAAACACGCTATGCAAATGTAAAACCACTAAAGGAGTCTTTTCACAGTTATCATGTAATGTTACCATGTAATGTTATCATTTTTAAGAACTACATTTAAGCCCATAGCCCCACCTCCTCTTATGCAGGTACTTGGCTATATCTATAGTGTTCACCAGCACACCGGACTGCTTCGGTGCCAGTATTTTATGTTTCTTCCTTGTTCGTACATGCCAAATCAAAGAGAAGAAACAAAAGCTGGTGTTGTTTCTGTGAAGAAATGGGTTCTGTATCAATGAGCAGGCAGTTCCTTTTCATGCACACATCGGCCCTCATGCTATGTAAAGAGGTAGCCTGTGGAAACCCTTGTAGCCTAATATCTTCTCAACAGAAAGCATCCCTACAGAGGTGCCTGTGGGCATGGGACATGAGAGAGGCGGCTCCTGGCACTTTCAGGAAATCTTGCTGATGCTAAATCACTGCATGGCTGGAGAGAGGGGCAGGCTGTCGAGCAGAGGTGTGCTCAGCTGCTTACAGCCGCGCATTGTCACTGAGGTGGTGGTCATTTCCTCTTCACTGAATCTTTCCCCTTGTTTTGCTCTTCCTTCCTGATGATAAATGCACCTTTTATTATTCTAACCAATTCAACATTAATTTTAGAAATTTTATCACTCATTGAGATTTCAGTCAGTGAGTCAAGCGGAAAAAATGTGTTCTGGAGCCGAGAGAGAACCCTCCCATCTGAATTCCCCGAGCCAAGAGCACCTCCCAGGCAGCGTCCTCCGGCTGCTCCCAGAGACAGAAAGTGCCCAGCCACGTGGCACCCGTGGTGCCTCCGTCAGGGAAAGGAGACGGGCCCAAAGCCCGACCCCAGCTCTGCCCCAGCCTCCTCTCACACGGCCCATCCAGCGTGTCCTTGTGCTGCGCACACCTCCCAGTGCTCAGCCCACGAGGTCTGCCCCTGCCAACAGAGAAACGTCTTGCGCAGCATTGCTGCTCCTGTTCCAGCACTGCTGAACGTCACTTTCATCAGCGAAATAATAGTAATTTGAATACAGGAACAATTATGGGAGACTACTGCCCCGGCTGGAGCCTTTAGCCCTGACAGATTTACAGTTACTGCTGTTTTGGCAAAGGCTGGTTGCAGAAAGAAAAGGTTGCTCTGCTCAGCAGCGCTGTACAAGGCAGCAAGCAAAACACGACCTTTCAGCCCCCTAAAAAGAAGACGTTTGTAAGCTACCTGCATCTCCATCCTACTGACTAGGATGTTCCATGGTGGTACTTTTTCCTTAGTAAGGATGAGTAGGAGCTTGCAATTAGTATTGCTTTTTAATTTGCCCTGCCAATATTTCTGGGCTGTTAAGCATCTTCTAGAAATTCAAAAGCACACTGAAGAGCCCCAGTTCCACAGCTTTTGCAAAATGCAGATGTGAGAACCCAAACCTCTGTTCCTCTTGTTCATTAGGCACGTCAATAAACTGCAGGCCTACGAGCAATGCATGTGCATGCATTCAAAGAAGAAGGACCACAGAGGTAGGGAGAGGAACAAAGAAAGAACATTAAAAAGAGCCTGGTAAGTTTGAAAACTTGAAAGAACACTTTTTTTCTTACCGTTCTTTGGGCTTCATTTGTTGCCGTAAGAAATTAGTATTCATAAAAAGCTGAGACACACATAATAGTAAGAAGATACCCCGTGCCTTTAAGTACAGGCAAAGTATTTGAACATACAAATCTCTATAATTTTCATATAATAAATAAAAGCATAAAGAAGCTAGCATATTCCTGCTCCAACTTTTAAAAGGCATGGCATTTTTTGTATTCCTGACTAGTACACTGACAAGGTGAAGACAATAGTATAGTCTTCATATAGAATTTAAATGTATTTTAGATGTTTCATGCCCAATGATAAATAAATGAAGGGCAGAGAATGTGTTTAAGTGAGAACAGCAAAGAGAAAATGAAGGAAAAGGGTGACTTTTAAGGAAACATTCATCATTAACAGAAATAAGCAACCCTCACAGCGTACTATATACATGTGGCTTTTAGTATGCTTTGTAAGTTACAGAAATTACTTGCCAGATACATGAAAATAGCTACAGAGATGTTTCTACAACTTGTTCTGAACTGCACTTTTATGAGGCATTTGGTAGAAAGAGTCAGTAACGCAGCAAAAGCGAAATCTACTGCTGCTTTTCAGCCATGAAGAGAGGCTGAAATTTCTCTAATTCACCAAGCAAGCCAGTAATCCAACTTCTCGACGATAAATTAACCTCACAACTACAAAACTCAGCATTAGACTCTGTTGAATTGCTCAGTCTCAATCCTGCCAGTAATAAAGCAATACGCTCTACACCCCATGTACGTTATCTTACACGGCTGCGTTAGGGAAATAAGTGGCCATCCGGAGGATCAATTACTGCCCAGGACTGGGGCGCTTTGTTCACGGCAAGGCTTCGTGCAGCCACCTGCAGCGGATCCCATGGGACCCTGCCTTCCAGGGCACCAGCGCGTGCAACACGCTCATGCAGGAATGGCCTTGTGTGCTGCTAGGCCTGCTGGCACACACATGTGCCACTTCCCTATGTGGGGCCGTACTCGCACGCCCACGTGGCCAGCAGCACACGTGCATGTTGCTACCTCCTACTGAACAAGCCTCACGCGGCAAGCTTCAAAACATGCGCAATGCAGCTCCTCCAAAGTGAACAGAAGAACTGGAGAACTATCATGTGTACTGTACATAATGCACGTCACAGAGAGCTGAAAATAATCTGCCTCTTACACACTCAGAAATTATGGCATTTTGAAGTGGCATTACCTCACTGTTGATCAGGGAGTGAGAGAAGCTTTCAGAGGGCAATATTTATTTCACTCCGGAATTAGCTCCTCGGGTGAAGGAATACTGTAGCCACACTACACCTTGTTTTAAAGGAAAGGAACAAATCAGTGCAGGGAACGTGCCTTCCTTTCTGGATATATTTATGCTGTTAACACACACGTTTATATACTGGAATATAGACTCAAAACTAGAGTTTAAAAGTCAAAACTTTTTTTGCTTTTAAAGATATGAAGTATAGAATAAATACAGTATTTAAAATAGAACTGATTCATGGAGAGAAGGGAAGTACTTAATGACTTGCTCATACTAAAGGACTCTTAAAAACAAGTATCTGTTACTCATGCATTTGAAGGATTTGCTCCTCCCGAGCTACTGATTTGAAAAGCTTTTGACACTGCAAGATGAAGACTCATCCCAAAGGGCTGCTGTGTGTAGGCTGAATGAACGTCTGTGTGCTCTCAGAACACTTTCTTCCTTTCATTGAAGAAAAGGAAAGATTAGAGAGGACAGTGTGTGTGTGTCTGCCCATGTATGCACACGTGTTAATCGCTTTGGCTCTGAAAGTGAGGTCAAACTAAAGTTGTCTGCCCAGAGAAAGAGCAAGCCATCCTTCTTGCAGTCTGATCATTCAGGTACATGTTAAGACCAAGCTCCAAATATCCATCTACCTATAATTCTGTGACTGCCTCTGGCTGACCCTTTCAATGACCCAAAACAATCGTATACCCATAGGAACAATCCTAAAGGCTGGAAAAAATAATTATAATAAAAAATACTATCTAAATCTCAAAACACACAAATTGCACAAGTGACACCACTGTGGGTATATTCATTGAGATCGTATTTTCTTTTACCACATAAAATAGTTTGCCATGGGCTACGAAGATAAAAATCCAAGACCAGATATTAAACATGGCATACCTGAATTCAAATGGCTAAAACCAAAACCTGTCCTCTCACCAGGAAACCTCAATGCTTCGTGTCTTGAAGAACTACTGATCAGACACTGACACCACAAGGGACTACCCAGGCCCTAAGCCCTCAGGGTTAAAGCTACAACTTCTTGCAATTTTTATTCATTAATTTTTGACTTAATATTACACACCTAATATGTAACAAGGGTACAAAGGCAGCTGAAAGTGGAAAGAAGGCAATACTAGTCATCCATCCTTATGAATGAACTATGTGGTACAAACTCTTACAGCTTACGGAAATACGTGGTTTATTAAAGCTTGGAAGAGAGTTTCAAAATCATCCTAAAGGAGCTTACTACGGTCACAGCCAGCTGCACCTTTGTGCATGGCAGGCGGGAACAGGAGCAGCACCTGCCAGCACAGCAACACAAGTCTACTGCATCTTTTTTACTGTTTTTTTCCTACAAGAACAAGCAAAATCTCTTATGTGAATGGTTAGTGAAAGTCTCAGCTGTCAGTGCTATTTCCCACTGACAAAACCTTCCTACATATCTGAACGCAGCCTTACAGGGGATGACTCTTGTCAGAGCGATGGAAGCCTCAGGTAGCAATATGGACATGGGGATACAGGGAGATGGAGAACCCAGCGGTACTGTAGCAACAGGGAAAACTGAAAGCAACGGTGAAACAACTCACCCAACCCCAAACCCTAAAATGGCCATTTATGCAACTTTCTTTCACAAACTAACCCCCAAACTTGCACTGGAACTATGATTTGAATTTCACTCCACTCCCCACCCACCACCATACTCCTCTGCTGTTTGCAGAGTTTTATTAGAACCATCTGTGCAATCCTCCCCTTCCCCCTTCCTTATGTCTGTTAATCCAGCAGCTGTACTTCATCATCCATTTAAAAACCTTTGTTTCAAAGTTCTAAGGACAGAAGAAAAATTATCTCCAAAATCAACAAAGCAAGCACATCATATACTGTATTTTACAGATTAAAGAGGAAGAATGGGAGTTGGAGAATACATGTATTTTAATGGGAAAATAAGTGAAGGTTTTAGGGACCTTTTTTTTTTTTTTAAAAAATGAACCAATACAATTGCAATAATTCTGACAAAGCCAGGACTTACTGAAGTACTGCAAGCTGTTGCTGCAGAATTATTTCAAGATCACCGCTGTCACATACAGACAGAAGCAAAAGAAATGCAGATGAGTATTTCCTTACAGTAACATTTGCTAACAAGAGATACTAAGAGAAGGAGGTGCTACTGTTTATTAACTATAGTAATAGAGAGACTGCCTTTATACAAGATAGAATCATTCTAAGTTTTTAAATACAGAAGTCATGGACTTCAGGCTTTCTTCCTCTTTTATTTAGAATGTCTGAAAGTAATTGTCACCGCAATAATCTGTACTCGTCCAGCCCTGAGTCCCTAACAGCATGCCTTTATATACACACGAAATTGTCTCTCTGGACATTTAAAAAGTGGGTTAATGTAGAAAAACTGTTTGTATACGTACCAGATATCCCAGGCAAGACCCACCCACCAGTAAGAAAAGAGTACAACATGCTCGGTAATGCTACCTTTGGTTTTACTGGTCAGTTATTCCACATAACCCTCCCAAACCATATTTGTAGGTTTATATGAACACATACACATACTACCATCATTCATGTCAACATGGGACAGAGCTTCTACCTGGAGAATACGGCAGGGCACATCACTGACAAAAAGTGAAAACGCTGGTGTCTCTGATTTGTTCTGATATGTTCTCCTCCAAGCTGTTTCTGTGGAAGTATTTCACTACCTGCATCAGATCATCTCAGATTTAATTTTATTTTTTTAACAAAGAAAATGCACTTTAAATATGAACACAAAATACTCTGAGTTTTAAGTATCCGAAGAACACTCACCCTGCTTTCTGATGTATAACGCTACGATAATTTCCGTTCTTTTCCCCTTTGAAAATAAATACTTTCATCTTTCTACTTGCTGGCTATTTAAAAGCAAACACAGACAATATTAAATTACATATATGCAAACATTACTTGATGATAAATTTGAAGGAACTGACAAATATTTTTTTTCACTGAACTTTAAAAACTTTTCCCCAGTTACATCAATACTGGAAATAAGTTTGCCTACTTACACAAAAAAAATGAATGGCATTTATTTCTACAAGACACATTTAAGACATGTGCCTTGTGGTCATGCCTCAAGACCTTTCTGATTCTGCTTTATTGAGCTGAAGAGCCCATGCCTTGCTTGGCCCAGTTCTTAATTCCTTGTTTAAACAGACATCATCATTTAAAGCTTCTCAAGGACTCAGAATTTGACTAGACCACTGCAGACTAAACACAAGGGAATTTTCCCTTGTCTTCCCAACCTTCCCTTTCCATCACAATAGAATCTTTTTATTTTGAAATAAGCGTATGGTTGTAACCAAGTTGTAACAAACAACTACAAGTTCACTTATCTGCTCCCTTGAACTTTACCATAAGGTAGTAGACAGCTTTAAAAATGTTTTCCTTGCACAGTCTCTACAAAAAGATGCAAATGTAATCCTTTCCGAGCTAACAGAGCACACACAGCAGACTTTGAAGTATGGTTATAACCTGTAACTTTATAATTTTATAAGGAAAACTTACAAATTAAAGTAGACCCGGAAAGATTTACATTAAAAGAAAATCCTCGTATTTTTTTTTCCAATAACAGCATAAAACCAGAAGAACTGCTCCTGAAAAGTATTCTGAAGTCTCTCAGGAGGATTAATGAAATATCCACACACTGTGTGCATGTGTGGATCAGCTAGGAGGAGAGAGATTTCTATTATAATATTCAACATCACTTCTCTTAGCACCTACTTTGCTGGCTTATTAGAATATTTGGTGAAAGTAAGAACACTGAAGAAAACAAAGTTTAGGAGAACAAACTGACAACTTTTCTTCCCATTCCTCATCTTTTGTATTTGAGAAAACATTGTTGGGATGAAAACTCACTTAGAAAACCTTTTCACGCCACCTTTGATCTTTGCAGAATACGTACATTTATAAAAGCTAGAAACAGCAGCGAAAACAGCAAAAGCAATTTAAAATACTTCTGTGCATAGCCCTCTTTCAGGGCACCTTTAAGCAAATACACAAAGGAAAGAATGTTTGGGATCATACAAATGAAATTACGTCCTGCAGCAAATGTCGTTTTCTTGCCCTTGAACACAGTGCTGATTCCTGGGCGCCAGTTCACCAAAGAAACTCTGGTGATCCTGTGCATCCCTTGAACCAGAGCATGGGCAACCGAGTACTTCACCAGTGTTTAGGACATGACGAAATGTGAGGAGAGGAAGCTGGTATACAGTTTGACCGACCCCTAGCACAGGTGTTATCAGAGCATTCACTAGTTCATTATAATATCCCTACAAAAATTCTGATAGATGGTGATCCAAATATCAGTAACAATTCATACGGAGAGGAAAAAACTAAAAGCAAAAAAGCCAACAGAAACCTTTCTTTGATACTGGACTGCATATAGCACATAATTTGCTGCTACACCAGGAAATGGAGGGGGGAAAAAAAAGGAACAATGCACTTTTAGGAATCGTCTTGATGGCTCTGTCAGAACAGATTCCTGGTGTTCAAGTCTTACCTGCTCATAAACAAAAACCTGAGATGGATATGAAAGCGGGGATATCAAGCAGAAGTGCTTAAGCCATTCAGAAGCAGCTGCATTGCCACCTTCATTCTGAAGAAATGAAACCTTCAACAAAAAGAACGGGAAAGCTGCAGAGCTGCTGCACTGAAGTCTTTAAGGATCATCACAAAGGAACCTCTGACACCCTGTTCTCCTTTTCATTAAAACAGAAAACAGCATATAAGGATTTCAAGAAATTAAGGGAGATTACTGACAATTTCCTGATGGAAGGTGGCTGAGACTCCACTGCAGAGAGATGCTATGATGCCCCGTCGAGCCATTTCCCTGGCCTCCCAAAGGCACCCAGGTCACTTGCTCTAAAGGACCCTCCTCGGTGTGGGCTGCCACAGGAGCCCAGAAGACTGACCCAGCTTTAACACGGACATAGCTGGGGCCTGGAAGGGCTGCACGCCCGGCAGCAGGCTGGTGGTGGCTCGAGGAGCGCTGGCAACAGCGGGGACACTGCTGGAAAATTCCAGCGTGGTCTGCACCGAGCGCTGCCCACAGCCACGGCCAGACAAAGGAAACGCGCGCCAGCAGGAAGCGACAAAAACAGCTTAGCCCCATTCTCAAATCGGAGTCAGCAATGCAATCTTTACTTAAATGTTAAGCCACATACACGGGCCATTAGTCAAATTCCTTTTCTTTTTAATAGCTTTACCAGCTCTGACATTTCGTAACATTATTATTTTAACTCTGATCTGTTCCAGAATTCACAGTGATCTTTAGAAAAATTGTTTTGGAAATGCCATGCTAAAGCATCTTCTGTATTTTACCGTAATTTGTCAAAGTTTTACTTAAAAGCAGGTAGCAAGATAAATGAAAGCGACCGAAAAAATGGAGTACTTACAAGAAAATGATGCCTAAACTCTGACAACAGCCGATCCGCACCTTTTGACTTCTCAGAGAAATATCACCCGACCTTACAGTGAGAAAGGCAATAACGTCCTATGTAAATCTCAAGCAACATAGTTATTGGTCAGAAGAGGCAGAACACACATTGTTCTGAAATACTACATTGAAATGCATTCTAGGTATTTAGTTTCTCAGTAGCTTTGGTAATTTTTCTGTTGATGCTTAATATCTGTGATGGTCACTTTCACCTTGGACAACTTCTTCAGCTAATTGCGCCGTGCCGCTTTGCCCCTGTGGCCTGCACTGGCCCGTCCAGGCGCTCCTGCCCAGCAGCAATTCTTACCATTCATCCAGCATTCCTCCCTCCTTGCTTTTACCATTTTCTCCTTTCAGTGTATTCCCAAATGAACTCTTTCTTCGGCATGGGTTTGCAGCTATGCGTGATATCAAGCAATTCCCTTCTCATACAAGTTGCTGTATCAACACACATGTGCAACTCTTAGATTAAGCTTGATACCGAGCTTGGATACGTTTGTTTTCAGATAAAATGCACTGTACCACATAGGAGCATGACGTGATGCTGCAGCTGAACTGTATTGTTAGTCTAATGACAAGCTAGAACAAGAGCGTTGCTTGCTGTGCATTGTCTGCTGGCCTTGGCAGTTTCCGTATTGCACAGTACGACTTGTTTCCAGCTTGCAGCTGGTTTGTACAGCTCCAGCTGTGTGGTTGCCAAAAACACTTAAAGCCCAACCTGTGTCTAGTGAGAGAGAGTTTAAGAGATGATTTTCCTTTTGTGCCTTTTTTTTTTTTTTTCTTTTTTGAAAGATGGAGATGCTGCAGAGCATAATCCCGTATTTTCCTTTTGTATTCAATTGGTATGCTGTGGGGTATTTATTAAACTGTTGCTTTAAACCACTGCAGTACTGCGTTGTGCAAGGTGAAGTAATGAGAAGACAGGACATGTCTCAAGCAAGACAATTTCAGATAACTTTGGGGAAACAAACGTGGAATACTTCCTGAGATTTTATTGTCATTTAAATGCTCCTCTAGAAAATGGTTTTATTAAATGTTAATTCAGAATAAAACTCCAAAACAAAAATTCAGGCAGAGAGTAGATGATTGTCATGGAAAAGTGATCCATCTGTGCATGATAAATTATTAACTTAGAGTATTAACTGAATGCAGTAGACCTCATCTAAAAAGGAATGATGCAATTTAGCTGATGAGATTTAAAATAACAGAGGCAACAACTGCAAATTAAGCAAAGCTGCCAACGATCAGAAGGATCATAAATACCACAAGGAAAGCAGTAGAGAGGACAAAATGGTTTAAAACATGACAGTAGCAATGGAAGATCAGACCAAATGTCCAGCTCGTCCATTATGCTGCTCCTGGCAGCAGCCCAGCGTGTAAGGGCACATCCAGCAACACTTTCTCCAAACCCTCAACTCCAAGCAATATGCAAACTGGAAACTTCCTGAATATTCCTGAATACAGACTGTGTGTTTGAACTTGATAGTCTTACATGGAATTTTCCTTCATACATTTACCCAATTACCTTTTGAACTCATTTAAAATTTAGTATCCACAACATCCCGTGGAAGGACATTCCACAGCCTAACAGCTTTGTCTGAAGTACCTCATTGTGTGTGCTTTGAGCTGCCAACTTCTTGCTGCAGAAAAAAAATAAACCAAACAACAACAACAACACAACAGATAAAAACTCAACTCTTTTCTATCAGCTCTATTTACTTTTTCCTAAGCCATTATGATTTTTGATTTCTCTCACACGCCCCCCTCAACCTATCCTGTAGTTAGAAGTGTCCTGATTTCTGTAATCATCCTCCAAGAGAGTGCCTGCTCCCAAACCTTCACCGATCTGCTCCACATTCCTCTTTGGCTTTCTTTTCAAGTTAGATTACACAGATATTCAGATGCTTGTGCAAAGAGGGTGAAAGAATTTTAGAGCAGGGAGAACAGAGTGATGTTTAAAGGTGGAGAAAATTTTCAGAGGGGAAAAACATACAGAAAATAGATGAAGGTTCATTTACTACATTTTTGCAAGCAGCAGAACTGTTTGAGGAAGTACTCCTAAAAAAAAAAAAAGAAAAAGATTTATAATAAGAAAGAACCCCTTAAGATCTGTAGTAGAAACCCATTTATTTTTCTCTGCCTTCATAATGTTTTACAGAGCTCAGATAATTTATTGGGTGCTGTTCCTCCTTCCAATAAGCATTTCACTGCATTTTGTAACCTTCTACTCTATCTATAAATAGAGAACCACGCTAGAGGCTGTACACTAATGAGACACTTTGTACTATGATTGTATTTATATTTGGGAAGGAAAGAAAAGAAATAATGGCAATAAATAGAATGGCAAACAAATGGACAGTGGGTGGTAGCAAAGGAGGATGAAGAATGATTGCCAGTGGTCTTTCAGTTAAAAGTTGCAAGTGTAATACTTGAACTTTTTTTTTTTTTCCAGTCTTGAGAAGCAGCTGGGATTTTTATCATCCACTTCCAAAAGCACAAACCATTTGCAAAGCATCTGAGAACACGCTTTCCTCTCACACTGGCCAGCCTCCCAAAGGCTCCCCACGGATAGGGGCTGCCCTCTGGTTGCTGATGCCTGCACAGGAACAGGAGGCAGAGACCTGTAGCAGGCAATGCTGCTGGTCTCAGCTTAGCACCACCTGACGGTACACCAGTGGGACAGGAGGAAACTGCTTGTTGCAGGTGCTCTTTACTAATACAGCATTTAAATGAACTGCAGCTGAGGTCAGAGAAGGTCAAGACAAGTACAATCCACTCGGGGTAAACGTCTTATAGCGAAAACACTTCAAAATATACCCCATGGCAGGCTCTGTGTGCACACACTCAGAATTTTCCTCTTTTGTAAGTTTCTACACAAGGTCAAGTTTAAGTGCAAGAGCCTTGGTATTTCTAGAGACTGATATTGCTCATCTGCTGCTACAAACTGTCTTCTATTACGTTTTTAGAGAAACTACTCGCTTCTAACCTCCAGCATCTCAACACCAGAGAGTCTATGAAAAAACGAGGAAAAAGCCACAGGACACACACATACACACACGCTGTATACCATGATTCCCTCGATAGCAGCTGTGGGCTATGGGAGGCCACACACAACTTTTAGGGTATATTTCTTCAGATCCAAAATGTGATAATCAATTCTTTAAGTTGAACAAAAAGAGGTTGGCTTGCATTATTACCTACCTACCTGCAGGTGTCATTCATTAGAATATTGAAATTCCTGTAGCCTGCCAAGCATCTACATTACCATCTCTTACATTTGCTTTCTTGCACTGTTGTCCATATGCAGTTATTCAACCTTAACTTCTCCAAGCCATCCCAACTTTTTTTTTTTTTCCTTTTAAGTTGCAGCAAATGTATTTCAGGTTTTCCCAAGAGTAAGAGAGAGGAAATAAAAGAAAAGATTTTCCAGAGCTACCATATCACAGCTGAGGTTTCCTGCTTAGGAATTCAATTTATAATTGAATTTTGGTGGCTGTACAATTTTTGATGTTTTGATAAAAAAAAAAAAAAAAATCCCTTCTGAATGGCAAAATTACAAAGTTTTGAAAATCTCCATTTCTGCATTCTTATTAGACTACATGAGGTGATGATAAAATCTACTATTTACCAAACATATTTCAGGACTCTTGGAACTAGACAAGAAGTACTTGCCCTATGATGAAGCAGAGCAGAACCAGAGGAAACGCTTGTTTTTTCACATTACTGTATCTAAAAATATGCACATAAGTAAGAGAAAACACACCGATATTCACATACTATGTAATACACTTCTGATATATATATGTATGCATGTATAAAAGTTTTAAACATGTGACTTCACAAATGTAATACTGCCATAAACAGCTACAGTACATTAGCAGTCAGTGGAAATAAAATGAGTGTATTATGCTGGTGCTCTGCAAAGTTTGCAGTGGGAAATTCTTCCCATCTCTCTGCTGCCCGCTCTGCATAAATGCATCAAAATCTGAGCTGCTGCTCTGCCATGATCTCACTGTTATCTTCTGGCTATTATTCTCTCAAATCCCACCTGCAGGTCATTTTTACATGAATTGAACTGGTTAAAATCCTCTCTCATTTTTTCTTTTAACCTACGGTAAATTCAGACAGTCCAGGTCTAACTGATGGGAATTTATTTTTACCATTTAAAATATCAATGTTATTGTTTGGCTGCAGCTTAACAGCTCTGACTGATTTCATGCAGACTCATTTCACTTCAGCTTTTTCAGATAAATGCACTAGTTTGCTGAATGCTGAGAAGTGTGGCTGAAAGAGTAATTTCCATTATCTTCTTCTAGGCTCAGACCCATTTCCACATAGAATTTGGAGCATTGTACAGAATTTACAGAGAGGAAAGAAAGCAGATACCATTGTGAAAATAACTACTACAGGTTTGTTTATCTTTACTTGTTTACTAAGGTAATCATAAACCCTGTCTCTCTTTGTAACTTAACAAATTTGGATGTGATTTTTGTTATGTAAAGGAAGCAAACTGATTATTCCTCTGCCTTTGAGGAAGACAGTATGCAGAGTTAAAATCTGCATATGCACAAACTGAAGTTCTTTTTTCTCTGTATATGCAAGAAAACCCTGAATAAAAGCATCATACTTGTCAGCATTTTCCTCCACACCAGAGGGCTGAAAGGGAGCTTGACCTGGATAGGATAGTTTCCTACATTTTTTGTTTTGAAAATGATGACAGACCACTTAGTTTTGTGCAAACTGCCGCATATACTCAAACTTAGCATTCAAAAAAAAAGTTGTTTAATGCATTTTTGCTGACTACAGTTTGAGAATCTCTCTTGTTGGAAACCAACAGACTAAAAAACAATGGAAAATTTGTTGGCCGTAACAGAGCTTGCAAATAATAAAGTTTAATATGGCTTGGATCTCTGTTTACAGAAGAAAGGCAGAACACAGTACTATGAAAGCTAATGCTACCACAACAGGCTCCCCCAGAAAAATACAGCTCTCAGGAGCAGAGTGACAAAGCTACCTAACCAAAGGTGCTGTACTTGTCTTCATTGCCAATTGTGAATTCTTACTATGATCACGTTTGATAAGCCTGAACTAATGGCTTATGCTTCACTGTAAAAATCAATTCCAAAAAGCATCAAGAACACCAATTAGGGTCCTTCTCTCTTTTAGCCAAAAGTCCTTGAACTGTCGTTTTCTACACCACTAATGCATGGAGGCCACTCCTGCAGCACATAATAGTCAAAGATGTAAATACAACAGAAAGACATAATGAATATTTGTGGCCTTTGTTTGTTCAGATGGGGTTTTTAAACCTGAATCAATTTGCAGGCCTGGTTTACCATGTGTCCTGGCTACCACCTGCTGCCCAGCAGTTTGGGCACAGGCAATTTCAGCCACCAGTGCCCTGGAAGACCCAAGTGCCAAACAGCCCTGCCACATGAGTGGAGGGGGCACGGTCCCCAGCTGCTCTGGAGCTGTCATGGTTTCCTCTCACAGCAGTAGACAGCTCCCATGAGGAAAATCCTTTCTCCCTCATGCTAACAAAGCTTACTGAACAGTGGATTGTGTTATTGGGCATGCAGAATACAGGCAAAAGAAATCCTGTAAAAACCACTGCTGCTACTTCTATCCTGTTACTGAACAGGAAAAAAAATCAAACTGAGCATTCTTGTTTTGGGTTTCACTGGTTATCTGGAACTTGAGGAGTCCTCTGACATAAAAATATGTATCTTACCCTGCCTTCTAGCTTCAGAAAAGAAGACTGCAACCTTAACGGGGTTCTTCCTTAGCACAGTGTATGAATACCTTTCTCCTAATTCTTACCATTAGTTATGATACCAAAATCACCTAATGACAGTAACTTTTGGACCACTAATGGAGTCTTAGCTTTGATCCAGTGTTACAGGTGGCATAATACAGAAGTCAGCCTTTGCAACAAAAGATGTGTGGTTAGATAGCTTACACATACACAGTGCTAATGGTACAAGCAGTACACCTTACCTGTGTTGCCTGTATTGAGCGTGAAGTTGCACAGCACAGTTACAGATGCAAGACTGGGGATTCACTCATTTCCCCACATTTGCCATCAGCCTTGTAGTTCTGCATCCTCTTCCGTGCTCAGCAGCTCGCTCACGCAGCAGACAGCTCTCCACTTTTGCCAGGTTCATTTTCTGCCTAGTTAGTGAGTTAAATCAGCTGACAAAGCTCCGAGGTGCTAGCACCAACATGGGTGGGGAGGAAGGGAAAGGGCAGAGTGCTCAGGAACTTCCTTAGCAGCAGCAAGCTGCTAGGCTGGATTAAGTCCTTGCAGATAACTTCACTTTGAAAATACTTCTGAAGTTGGCACATCTTATCATAACCTATCACTATTATCTGCAAGCCATACAGTTGTTAACTGTGGGGTTGCAACTTTGTCACTGGCATTAGAGAAAACTGAAACATAACTGGAAAAAAAAAAAAGGAAAAGAGAATATTTGAAGTATAAAGAATCCTCCTCCTCTTCCTCACTTGCCCTAACAGACTCAAAGCTGAGGCATTGAGCAATATGCTCAAGAACATGACCACTAAAAACCTGGTGGTGGGGTTCAGCTGGCTGGCCACAGTACGCAGGGACTGCCCAATGTTCAGCTGCTTACTGACGCACCAATACTTCAAGTGTTGCCTTCTGCAGGGCTTCTGAGAAAGGCTGCAGCCTGCTACTCTACTGGCTTTCAGGAATTGCATCGGAAAACCTCATTTCAGTGAAGTAAACTTCAGCTATCGAGAAGTTTGCCTAAGCCTCATCAGCATCGCCAGTACGGGTATGCTTTGTTTACTCAAGAATACTTTATTGCTTTAATTTAACTAAGTAAGGAACTGACCTGGGCTAAATCAACACAAGGATTTCAAATAAACTCAAGAAGATGCACTAAGAAGTGTCAATCATTTTTAATTAAACCTGCACATGCACTTCTTTGTTGGATTTATGTAACTCTTATTTTTAGGCAAAACATTAGTTTCTGGGCTGCGCCTCCGTTATTATTTGTTCAGCAGAAGAACAAACTTAAGCAACTCCCACCTTTTCTTCCCCACAGGAACTCATTGCTCCCGCGCCAGCCTAGCCACCAAGACAGCGGTGCTTCAGGCTGGCTGTTGGTCATTTTTAGCAGGGTTTTCCTTCTCCAGCTGAATCACTTCCCTGACTTGGTTTATCACATGGCTGCACAGATACATGTGCTGGCACAACGCAGGTGGCAGTGCAGAAGTGGAAACGAACAATTGGCAAGGAAGGGAAGTGGGGCTTCCCTTCTTTTTTTACCCAGCTGCATATATGCGATCCTAGCTGGAATTTGCTTTGTTCTCACACAAGATAAACTAAAGAAACATTAAAAGATGGGAAAGTGATGAAAAATTAATAATGAGGAAGGGGTATGACAATCAGGACTAGGAAGCAGACTCAGACTGAGGGTATTGAACCAACTAAATAGTGAGGTGATTGCTTTTAAGCACCCCACAACTCACAGAAGTTCTAAATTCCAGAGAAAGGTTGAATGCATTTCACTTCATAAATGCAAACATACTCTCTGATATCAAATTCTCCAGAACGGTGCCATTTATAGTCACCCAAACTAATGACTTACCACTCACAGCGGCTTTTCTATCATGTTAAATTCCAAGTTTGGCCACATTAATCTCTCAAATGCACAAAGAGAAAACTCCCTTTTGTGAATAATGCCATTGCTGAACCTCTGAAGAAATATCAACAAAGTGAAATACAAGAGTTTAAGAAAATGCCTTAATTTAAAACTACAAGTGTTTTTGGAAGAGGGAGATGGGCTGAATTCCATATTTCATTTCTGCTTTGGTGTTTCTGAGTATATTCTCAAGGATGCCAAAGTGTCTGCTTGATTAGTTACAGAAGAGCTAAGCAGCATCCTGGCAGCTGCTGCAGCAAGCAACAAACTTGTCACTTGATGCCATTACACACCAGTGGGTGTCAAGTTCTGCGAATGGAAGGGTCTTCCAAGTTTCCAGCCACTGCCACAGTCCACTGGGCAGGATGATGGCAAGAGTTAGATGCCTGCAAGCCAAGCTGTAAGAAAACCCTTCTTAATCCTCGAAAGCAAATTCTGAATGTCATGTTGGCTCGGAAGGCTAAAATTTTCATTTCCGTTCCTCCTTCTGAGGAGCTCTATATGGCTAGGTGCCACAGAGATTTGCATGCTGATAGATAACAGATCAATCTGGTTTTGGAGGCTTACCTAATGGTCTAGCAAGCAAACTAGGCACAAGTCCTTTACAGTCTCATCTGAAGCTCATCAAAGTTAAAACTACTCCAATGAGACATGTTGACATCATCAAAATCTTATAGAAACTTTGCATAAAAGTTACAATGTCTGAAATTCCCAATGATAAATACGACTGACAAGGAAAACCAGAGAACGGCCTATGAAACAGCCCCACAGCTTTTAGGTACCTACTGCCACTTTGCAGCCATTAAGGAGCATTTGTTTTCCTAGGATTCCATCATTAAATGTCAAAGAGGTAAAAATGAGGAATAGCTAAACTAAAGACTGGTGTCCATTTCACAGTAAGCATTACTGTGCTATGATAACAGAGAATTCCTGTTTCAAACTGGAATAAGAAGGTTGGAATATACTCTTACATTCAGTCAAAAGAAGTTAGAGTTATAACTGATTCCACAGTTGTTTTTTTTTTGTTTGTTTTGATTTTTTTTGTGTGTTTTTTTGATTTTTTTTTTTTTGATTACACAGTCACAGTTACACCTTCTGAATTTCGGTGGCTTCTGAACAGAACATTTATACTTAATTTTTGTCCCTGTCAGTTCCCTCTAGCCAGTGTAGGTAGACTGCAAGTCTTGTGTCCCAGCCAACGTCCTATTATAATTATTCCAGTGTTTCACTTGGCATTTAATAAAAATGCCTTTATATATTGTATGCTTGTCATCTCTTTCTTCTATCCATCATTACACTGTTGATTTCCAAAGTAATATGTGCTTAGCATGCCACAGATGTTATGAGTAGTGAATAGCAACATTTAAAAATAACAAACATTTAATACAAACATTAGTTGAGCACAACTTCTAAACTGTGTTGTTAGACAGACTGTTTATGAACTACAGAATTTTATATTAACACTAGGCTTTGATGACTAAACGGGTTCTTTTATCCCAGCAAACAGAAAATACAATGAACACAGGAGCTGATTACACACTAGGAACTACAGTTATTCTTTTACCTAATCCACAGGATTTCAGCAGTTATAAGCCTACAGTGGCTGAAGCTCCATTTATGACTCACACTACAGTTTTTCCTCTCTCCTATTGTTTTGCAAATTCTCCACTTAATTTAAAGTACATTTCAACTCAAAACTTCCAGCCTCAGTGGAAACTTGACAATAACATACTCCAAATAAGTGATGTTTCATGGGTGTGTCTCCACATCTTCAGTCAATTTAGATCTGGGCTGGTATGGCCCTACCCTCGTCGCTGCTTCTGATTTTGTGCCCCCATCTGTGTGTGCAGCCAGATGTTGGCACCAGTCCCCCAGGAGGCAGCTCAGGGTGCTGAGCGGGCTGGAGACCAAGCAAGGGCTGATGCAAGGAGACAGAGGGAGAGAGCGTGTAGCGGTGGGGCAGGAGCAATACAGGACATGGCACACAACAGAACTCTAGCAATCCAGATTTAGATGGGTTTAAATGGAGATACACTGTCAGGAGTCGCTAATTGTCCTGCATGAGCCACACCCGAAAGGGAATTGGCATTCTGAGGCATGGGTTGTAAGGCACTGATTTATTATCATAAAGCATATTTTAAATCTGTATATAAGTAGATAAGTTGTCTTACATATACTAGTGATATGAGTACATTACGAAGACCTATTTCAACAAAATTTCATTAAGTGCCAATTTAAACTTCTGGGATTATGAGTTCAGTCAGAATAATGCCTGTGTTCTCTGCCTTATGGCTAGCAATTATGCTTTTGAAATGCATTTGGATAATACCTGGGATGCTACAGCAGCCATACTGAAACCTGGAACTCTTTTGCTTCGTTGCTTTGCTTTGCTTAACAGCCAGTTTTTTATGGTAAATCAGTGATAGGAACGACAATTTATGGATGAAGATATGCTAAATAAAACTGTACTGCCTGTAGAGGAGCATGCTTTGGCACACACCAGAGTTATAATCAAAATCTCACGTCTGTAAGAACAGCATGAAGGCAGCAAGACAAGATTCAAACTACTTTCCGTTGATAACTTTTCCTGCAGGGTACTCCAGGGCAGAGCCCATTAAACAAACATCTCCCCAAATAAATGCACAAAATGGCAAAACCTTTAACATCATCACACTCCCATGCAAACTATTTCTATCAGCCTACCATTCTCTTCCAGACGGGGAAATTCCCACTCAGTCAGCAATAAAAAATGCATTCAGTTATCAGTTTACCTACTAATGAGTAGCTTTTAGCATATAGTGCCAATTCAGAGTCAGGTCTGGAACATGAGAGAATACTCCTTAATAATTTAGAAGACTCATTAATCTTATCGCAGAAGATAAGCAAACAGCATTTGGTATCTACTCATATTTCCAAACCAAATCAAGGTACAGCATTTCAGAAGCCTTTAGGATTTATCAGGTGATAAATATTTGCAAAATGTTCTTCTGTGGAATAACTTCTTAGCAGAAAAATTATTCATCTTAGAAAGTCCATATTATTAGAGACTAAACATCAGGAACCTTAGGAAACTTGCACTCTTGAGAATTATAACACAAGGCTTGAAAATTATTCAGTGGAGCAGATGCTAAAAGTCTTTACAACTTGGTATGTTAAATAGACAATATGTAGGTCTATTCTGGCTGTGCACAGTACAAAATATAAGCATTCCACACAGGTTACGTATGCCCAGAGACAGAACTCACATTTGCTATGAAATACTTGATTTGATATCACAATGCAGAGAAGCAGGCAAGAGGAAAAGGCAGCATATAGACTTGTGCTGGGAACAGACACACAAGTGAAAAAACAGGCTGCCTCAAATTCTGTACTTGGCCACAAGGATGATCGTTGTTCCCACCAGATATTAGTTACAACTGGCAATGCAGTAATTGGCATGAATTTTTTTGCAAAAGGAAGTTATACAACAACTTGGTATAAGTCCTTGTCACTACCCCATCCCCAATTATGGCCAGAACCACAGCATTTATCTAAAAACAAACACCACCACGAAAGGAGAACCCAAACATAATTTGCTTTGTTTTCTTGGTGTTTCTTGCTATGAACTACCTTAACGCTCTAGAATCACAGCATCACAAAATGCTTGGGGCTGGAAGGGACCTTTAAAGATGATCTAGTGCAGCCTAGAATTGCTTTTACCTCTGTGCAAACCACCACCAGTAATGAGGACTAGCCTACTGAGAGAATTACCTGCTTAGATCTCCACTCGTATGTGATCCCTTACTTGTTTGTAGAACAATGATATTCTCCTTCTGTTTTGAAGTCCTCCTAAATGAGATAATTTCCATGCAGAAGTAGCCGGATGGAGCACCCACTAGAACTCTGGGGAAGAAGGGAGGTTCCATGTGCTCCTGCTGCCTTCGTCAGGCAGGGCTGGGAACAGCAGCAAGGGAGCTGTAGGTGCTCCACCGCATTCACTGCATTTCTTGCTCCATTTAGATTAATTATGTGCTCCAAGTTCCCATGGATCTTAGAAAGCTATTTTTTTTTCCATGTGCTGTATATAGAATCACAGAATATCCTGAGTTGGAAAGGACCCACAAAGATCATCGAGTACAGCTCCTGTCTCCACAGGACCACCCAAAAAATCAAACCACGTGTCCAAGAGCATTGTCTAAACCCTTCTTGAACTCCAGCAGGCTTGGTGCTGTGACCATGTCCCAGTGGAGCCTGTCCCAGTGCCCAACCATCCTCTGGGTGCAGAACCTTTCTCTAACCCCCAGCCTGACCCTCCCCTGTCCCAGCTCCACGCCATCCCCCCTTGGGTCCTGTTGCTGTCCCCAGAGAGCAGAGCTCAGCGCCTGCCCCTCCGCTCCCCTCGTGAGGGAGCTGCAGGCCGCCATGAGGCCTCCCCTCGGCCTGCTCTGGGCTGAGCAAACCAAGGGACCTCACTCAGCTGCTACTCACAAATCTTGCCCCTTTGGCATCCTTGTAGCCCTCCTTTGGATGCTCTCTAACAGTTTATATAAAGGACTAAACCAACTGTACTTTCTCTTCGCTATCTACAAAACTAGTAACATCTCCCTTCAACAACTAAATCAATGGGCAGAATTACTTTACTATGTAGGATAAAAATACTTAAGCAGATGTGCTTTAGAGCCTGTGCCTGTTATATTCCTACAGAAAAGGAGGACACAGAACACCATTTTAGTGTAGATCGTTCTGAAATGGCAGTAATTAAAGAACATGCAATTTCCTTAATTACAAGTCCCTTCTTTATAAAATGCCCCCTTTAAACAAATCAGTTTATATTATAAGCAGTGAAACATAGCACAATGGTGCCTTTTCAAAGATAAATGTATCTGACACTTGTTCTTTCCTGAAGTTACCACACTAATATTTACCTTCCACATCAGGCCTATAAACAGCTTGTCATAACACAACCAGGATTTGACTGATCAGGCTATTCGAAAACATTTTGGGGCCACAAGTATGTGTAGGGGAATGTTGCTTAAAGATTACAGAACAGAATAAATGTGAAATAAAACAAGGAAAGGACAATTATGAATTACTTAAAAATAGTTCATACTTTCTATTCCTGTATCAGCTTATCAGAAGAATACTGATAGTGGGGGTTTTGTGTGTGTGTTTGGTTTGCTTGTATTTGCTTGGTCTTTTTTGATTTTATTTTTTAAGAGGGCTTTCCAAAGTCATTACTCAATTTCTAAACCAGCTTTTTAAAACTTCCACCAATCAAAACATTTGTCAGCATAATGGTGGAACAAAACCCGGGGGACCCAGTCAGCTTCCTTTTCTCTCTTACAAGACAGCACGCTAACAGAAGCGAGGAAGAGCTTGTATAGACTTAGTGCAGCTTTCCAGAAAGGTGTGGGCTTAAAGCAAGGTAATTCAATTATCTGTACAACCTACCAAACTGCACCTCTCCTATCTCCACTTATGCTCTTTTCAAACTCTTAGAAGAAAAGGATTGGAATTGCTACATGACTTTTTTAAGCACATACCTGAATACTGTAACATCTATGGAAAGCAGCATAGCCAAGAAATAACAGCTCTGTAACATTGCTACTCCTTAACGCAGCAGAAAAATCAAATGCTGAAGTGTCAAAATACATTGCAGCATGTATGTGTGTAAATGTCTTAATCTTTACACGCAGTGTATCAAAATAAAACAACATTTTCCCAAGAAATTGAAAATATAAAAACAGCATCTTTACATTATACTAACAGTATATGGAACCCCTCCTGTAACCAGCTGGTTTTGTTTGCTTGTTTGTGCTTTTAACCAACTTGTGCACTGCATGTTCTGTTCAAACAGGACAAGAGGATTAATGAGTATGCAGTGTTGTCTCAAATCTTCTTTTCCAACTACAGTGTATTCACTTAAACCTAACTAATGGAGTCTTTGTCAGGGAGTGTAGAGACACAAGAAGGGGTAATGGTTTTAAACTAAAAAGGTAGATTTAGATAAGATATAAGGAAGAAATTCTTTACTGTGAGGGTGGTGAGGTACCGGAACAGGCTGCACAGGGAAGCTATGGATGCTCCTTCCCTGGAAGTGTTTAAGGCCAGGCTAGATGGGGCTTTGGAAAGCCGGGTATGGTGGGAGGTGTCCTTGCCCATGGCAAGGGGCTGGAATTAGATGGGCTTTGAGGTCCCTTCCAACTCAAACCATTCTGTGAGTCTAAATTCAGACTAACTAATTGCAAACAACTGAGCTGTTTCCCACAGCATTCTCCTCAAGTAACTGGCTGCTCATGGCTTGGGCTGGTGTACCCGCTTCATTGGGTTAAAAACTGGCTGGATAGCCAGGCCCAAAGAGTCATGGTGAATGGAGTTAAATCCAGTTGGAGACCAGTCACTAGTGGAGCCCCCCAGGGCTCAGTACTGGGGTCAGACCTCTTTAATACTTTTATTGCTAATCTGGATCTGACGTTTAGGTGTGGAGCTTAGTGATATGGTTTAGTGGAGGACTGGTTAGTTACGTCAGAGGTTGGACTAGGTGATCTTGGAGGGCTCTTCCAACCTAGGTGATTCTGTAAGAGTCAAGATTTTGCTAGGTCGCATTCTCTGGGGTCTAATACAAATCTGTATCACATAATAGTACCTTTTTCCTATTAATTCCATTCTGTGAGGAGACATTTCCATATCATACAAAAATAAACCAATAAAAAATTGTGGGAACACACAAAAGGTCAACGATAAGAATAGTAACTAATATAGTTATAGTTACAAAGTATAGAGATGTTCATTTCCTGTAACTCAATATATACTGAATCAAGAATGTAGAGATACCAACTTTGGAAATAAGAAGAAATAAGAAGAGAAAGATTGCAGTGTAAAATGTTTTATTCCTACTACCCTAAACCAGGCAACTATAAAAGGTGATAATCCAATAGGAAGCAACAGGCCAGTATATCCCAAATAACCAAACTCCTCAAAACATGAAACACAAGCTTTCATGCAGCAACTACAAAACTATATTCTATTGATATTTATAATACAGCCTAACTCAAGAGACAAAGCTGGCAACTAAGACATCTGCTCCTTCAATAAACCCTGGATCAACTCCTCAGATATTTTAGCAAAAACCTGATTTAAACTTGCTAAGAAAACACAAACATCATTGGGTTTTCCAGAAAGGACGGCATGATTTTCCTCAGTTCCTGCATTCAGTTCTGCTCAGTTATAGCCCTTGTCTCTCCTGAAATAGTAGAAAGCTGAAAGTAATAATCAAATGTGGAAAACAGATCTCTTCATAGGAACTTCAGAAATCAAATGCTGATAATTATCAAGATTCTATATGATTTTTGTTTACTGCTGTCTTAAAACACTTTGTTGTGTCTACAAGAAACCAAGGCATTTCCTAACCTTGCTTTCAGGGATTTCTTTTCCCAATGAGCATCTAGCCTTCTGATGTCAGTTGCTTCTGCAAACTATTAAGCAGTGGTTCCTTCCAGAGATGGCATTAAATTAACCGCTCTATGAAAAACTCTTGCAAGGCTGCTCTGCAGTTGCTCTGAGCCACAACATCACAGCCCTGCCAGCTGGCACCCCTGACCAGAGGGGCATTTTCCCCTGGGTGCACACTCCCTGCTTCCCACTGGGTCCTTTCATTCTCACGGCAGGATTAGACCAGTGAAACAGGCTAAGGGGCAGACCTGGGCCAGCAAAATCCATTTTTCTATTGAGTTTACAATACGTGGCAGTGGAGCAAGTCTGCTGAAAGCTAGCTTGCATCCCCCTACAGCTCTTCATTTCATATGGTTTGAAAGCTTGCTCATACTGAAGGAACCATTCGGATACCCAGTGCTAAGGAACAGTAACTGCAGGCCTCCCTTCCAGGGAAGCTATGTCTCCCCATGACAGGAACACAAAGCGAGTCCTTGTTTCATTTAAAGTAGAGTCATAAAAATGAAGAACAAATACAAATTTTCCTCTAAAAGCAAACAGACCTTTGGCTAGTTCTTAAACCTTCTGACTTTTCAATGTCGTTTTGATTAGGATTGTTTTAAATTTATTTTGATTGAAATACAGCCCAGTTGGCAGTGGTAGAGATGCTTTTCTTTGACAGTCCACAGCTATTTCATTAAGAGTGCTGGATATCCTGCACAGAGTTCAGGAAGGAAGAGCATCAGGCCAGTTCAACATGAAATTCTGTTCATTTAGGTTTTATTTTTCCCTAAGATTGACAGCACAGCTCTTCTTCATACTATTATAAGTTAAAAAATGAAGGCACCACTGGTAACTTTATTGGAAATTGCTTTGCTGAATACAGACTTGCATGTAAACCATTTCAAGGAAGATTTTCACATGCAACTCCTGGCATGCCAAAGAAATGTTCATGTACAGCTGAGTTTGGACCATAGTGGTGTTTTTCCCCCTTTCTTTCAGCAGCTGCACTTAGGTATCTCCTTTATGAAAGGCCACATCCACACAACTGCCTACGTGAAATAAAAACTCTCATATATAAGCTGGATGTTCTGGAACAGTTTTAGCCAGTATAAACATGAGCACAGACACAGGGGATGCAAGTCTCAGCAGTCTCTCCAGGAATGGATATGCCTCCATGTTTAGTACATTGGCTTAAAACAGTTAAGAAACGCAGCTTGTCAGAAAGGTGATTAAAAGGGACCTTAAAGATTTATCTGGATATATTCAGCTCACACAATACTTTCATCTCAACATGCAACCATTTTTTGCCATACAAAAATTCTTTTTCTACTATTCCTAAGTACCAGAATTTTTGAAAACTGTTGTCTCCAGGGAGAGCATTATGATCAGCTTTCCTGTTCAAAACAGAAATTCCTATCTTCTCTAGCAGCTCCAAAGTAACTAAACCATCCTGAGCTTTCTAGTGTACCTACCTGCCAAAAGAAACACACACACTTCTAAAGAAGGAACAGTAAAAAACCAAGAAGTATTATTTAATGGCAATGAAGTTTGAGTGGGTGAAAAACATTCTTGCTTTTCTTGGAATGACAATTCTCAAAATGCTTTTTTTAATTAGGCTACTCAGACAAGCTGCATTTACCCATTTATTTTCTTTCACAGATTGTTACCTTTAAAGATCTGTCATCTAGATTCTAGCAAGTTAGAGATGATCTTTGTTAACACTTCAAAGATTTGTATTTGAGCAAGTCATAATTACATCATAAGTATGCTATCCCAAATTTTCCAGATCAGTATTTCCTGAAGTTTTATTTACGTCCAAGTCTCAGTCCACAGTAACTTATTTTTGCACATCCCCATCACAAAACTTCTCATTTAAAATCTTACAGACAACACTGACCTAGGCACTTCCTACCACACAATAATGGTTCATATATGCCAGCTCTTTTGTGCTATATATAATTAGCAAATACATATACCATATATACTTACATGGAAGAGTGCACAAGTATGTACCAGAGAGTCTAACATTTCACCTTCCTGGCTTGCATATGTCACAAGGGATTTGTGCAGTTATGAACCTCATTTTTCAAATATAGCACTCTCCTCATCTCAGACACTAAAAGTTTTGGAACAACTTTCCTATTCATAATGGCTCAGAACATTTTGACTATAGACTATGCCTGCAATGCACAGTGTCACAGGTCAGATACTTCAAAGGCTACTAACAGGCTGCTGTGTAACTTACAAAGGTCACAGTGCTTTCAGCTGTCCTCTGGGAACTGCCAGGTTAAGAATGCCAGAAAGCCACACTTCCAATCAAACTGTAGTAGAAAATAGGGTTCAACATGCACATTTATTGTCCTTGAAAGTTACAACACAGAAGTTAACGTGCAAAGCGTATGCAGAACACAGCAAATGAATCATCCCCAAATGGAAGACTTCGATGCTTTCTTATAGAAAGGTGAGAAAGTTTATGTACAAGATAATTTTTTCAATGGGCTTTCAGGCCAGCATTTAAATGCTATATTTCAATAGATATTTCCTTCATTAAATTACTGACAATCTCTATTTTCATTTCCTTCTCTTTTTTTTTTTTTTTCTTGAAATAGGGGAAGGCTTTGGGAACTTCCCATGGTTCTCAAGTAATCTATAGCAATGAAGCGACTTATCTCTGGTTTATAACTCATTCCTCCAGAGTTATTTTTCCTCGCAACGAAAACCTATCTTAGCGTCAAAATTCTCTTAGCACCAAAATTCTAATTCTACACTTCTTCCAGCAAAAAGAGAAAATGATGTGTAAGATACCGGATCTTTTCTACTGGAATTTTGTATGGTACTTTGGAACATAGTTTATGGTACAAAACCTTACAAAACCTTGATGTTTTCTACTTTCTCATCTGATGTGCAGCTACTGTATGCAGCAATGAAGGCATTAGTATATACCATCTTTGTGTTACGTTCTGCATTTAAAACAATGTATAGTGTAAGCTACTGCACATACCGGCGGCTATCTGTAGGCACACGCATGTTCATCTTTGCACCGCTACTCCCATCCTCTCTCGAAGAATGCACTGAAATCAGATAGGAAATGCTCTGAGGCTCAATTGTTGAGGACAGTTACAGTACCATCGCTTAATCACTCAATCTTTCTGTTTTGTTAATCATGTAGCTGAAGAAAAATGATCTGATAGTAATTGTGCATCCCTTTTAATTAGTCCCTGGAAAGAAATGCCAGGAGCCAAGAATGTCCAAATCTTCTGAATAAGTGGAAAAAAATGCACAAAGAATATAAACATTGTCAGTTTATATACACCAACACTTTCTTTTTGATCATGAATCCCTGTTCTGTTCCCCAAGAAAAAAATAATGAAGTTTTACAGAAAGTTGCTCACATGAATATGAATATCAGTGCCTGAGCTAACAAAATCCTCCTAGCCCAGCTTCCCCTTCCAAGCTTTAGCATATTAATCTCTTTTCCTTTTAGCTGCTCCAGGTCTTGCATAACAATGCCACTTCCTGAATTCAAATCTCTACCAATAAACCTTAAGGCTGATTAATACTTTATTAAGCTCTGTGAATATTCCCTTAAGCAGGGCATTCCTTTAAAACCGGGGTGTGCTGTCACAATTCAGCATCATTTTCTTAGCACTTTCAGAGTAAGGAGCAGAAGCATTACTGCAATCAACAACCAAATATCTTCCTGAAACATGGAACCACTACCATTTCAACAGGAGACTTAACAAGCTACCAATGTTCTGTTGAAATTCTCAGCGCTCCATACAGCAACCATCTATTTCTCTGTTAAGTATTTGGGCAGGCTCGTAGGGGAATCCTCTACAGGTACCCGGAAAGATAAACAGCACACTTACCATCCTCTGCCTTTCTGTACAGCATGAAACCACAGGCCTTTCGTAAGACTGTTTTTTGAATCATCAGTGATTAAACCTTGATGCAAGTGGTTATTCTAGTAAAATATGAAAATAAAAAAGGCATGTGATCTATGAAAGATGCTCAGTTTTGATGTGCATGCTAGGTAGTTCCTTTTGTTACTGGTATTTCTAGTGAGTGTGAGGCTAAAAATAAATGTATAATTACCACGTTTGAGCTCCTGCTTGAGTTTGAGACTCCTACAGAATTTGGAATATCTATGTGTTAGATATTATCTACTATGTGCTACGTGACGTGTGACTTGCAGGACGGGGAGGACAGCAGCTGATGGCAATGAAAAATGCAGATCGACACAGTCCACAAGAGAACTTTTGACTAAGAGTATATCACAAGGAAGAAAAAAATAAATCGTCTTGAAGGGCAACTACTACAGTGGGGAAAATGTATTGGACTTCAGAAGGTAAAATTTACTTCACAATGAGGTTCATTAAAACATACTATTTGCTGCTAAAATTTTATCATCCACTCAAGATCCATAAAATACCTTTTCTCAAAGGGGCTGGAGAAGAAAAACTGCGTTAATAAGAAAAGATGAACTACAGGTTGCACATTTAACATTTTTGATGCATCTTCATATTAATCCCCAGTGAAAAACACCTACTGACATTGAAGAGGACAAGACAGGGTTCTGCACACTCCAACTGTAAAAAGTTCATTGCACAAGGAGCAGTAAATAAGGACTTGAACAAGAAACAAAAGGATACAGCCTTTTAATGTCCCTTGTCTATCATGACGCTTTTTACAAGCCACACAGAGCAAAATATGTATTACTCTAACCCCAAATGTACTAGTTAGTTGATGGAGCAAGAGCTCAGTACACGAATAATCCCAGTTGTTTCTCACAGCAAGGGAATGCTGAGGCCTGAGTAGTCCGTGGCAAGATGAAATGCCAACAGCGGAAACAGCAGAGCTGGATCCACACCATCCCGATCCAGCCTAATCAGCACTTTCATGAGCAATGAGGGACAAAACCCAAAGTGAGCTTTAAAAATTGGTCTAAAAAGTCATGCGAATGAGGAAACAGCTCTTGGAGCAGTGCAACTTATACTCCGGATCTTGTTACCTCCTGTCTCATGCCCTCCTTAAGATACCTCAGCACCTGCTTCACAACTGGGATACAACACCTGCTGCTTGGGTATGGGTGGGAAAAAGGAGAGAATTAGTGGCACCCTTCGTGTCCTCATCTTCAGTATCTTTCCCCTCACTAGAAGACTGCAGACACTGAGGACCCAGGCCTTTAAAATGAACCTCCAAAACTGAACGAAACACAAGTGAAGAACCTAGAATGACCAGTTAGATCCTAAGGTACAGGTATCTAACTAAAACAAAATGGAAGCTTGAACACATTACATAAAATTGCCATTTTTCAGTTCTCTGGGTTACACCATCTGTATTTCCTCATGTCTTAGGATTTTTGACATCTGTTTCAGAATTTTAATCTGACATTAGGTGAACTGTATGTATGTAGTATTAATACACCAATGTACAAAAACCATTAAGGACTACAGAGTTTTAGTAGTCTGCAAGGTTACAAAATGTCTTCGCAGATTTTTTTGCTCTGAAACATCCAAAATTTTTCAGCAACAAGCTTACCTTCAAATAATATATTACTGCATATTCAAACCCATGTAAAGCAACATGCTTCTGGACCTTTGCTTTTCTCTTTAAACAATATACAAACGGGTGAGCCTTCATTGACACAACAACAAAACATTTCTTAAGATGAAGATTTAAAGGGGGTGGTGGTAGTGGGAACAGACCAGAATTGGGAGCTGAAGGATAAAAAGAGCGAGTCTATTGGAAATCAAGCTTCCTTCTACTCGCAGAGCTGGGTTTAAAAAATAATAATAATAATAATTACAGTTTCCCAAGAGCTTGTTTCTTGTTCCAAACTGAGATGAATAAAAAAAGTTCTTTTTCAATTAAATTAGATATTCTACAACATTTCTCCATTTTGTGCTTATGTCAAGCAATATCACCACACTGAGCACTTCAAAGTTAGAAATTGCATTAAAATACATTTCACCTCTTTTGGGAAAAAGTAGCTCAGGAAGATTCATGCATTTTTTGAATCATTTTGGTCATGGAACTAACTGCAAAAGCTTCTGGCCACTTTTTCCAAACATGAACAGATTGACTTGTATTTCCACCCAATTCTTATCTTTCTAGCCCAACATTAAAAATTTTCCAGTGACCTCAAGCACTTCCATTTCCTTGTAAATCCCTAAAGAACAATTAACTTCATAAAAGTTCCATCTGAGTAGATACCAGATCCATTACTATGCAATCTACTGGATAACCGATCCATTATAATAAAAGACTTATTTCATTTGCTTTGTGGATATCAAACAACCAAGTTTATTACACAGTTTGTTTTTAAGTATGCATTATTTGCAAAAATTACCCCAAGCTTGTGCCAGAAGTTAGGGTATGTTTTGAGCCATCCTAGTTTATTTAGCATATAGCCAATCTGTAAATCTGTTTGTAAATCAAACAAGAATAATTGATTTACAGATCACACATGCAATAAATTCTCACAGAATTACCACATTTATTCTACCTACCACCACCACACATAGAGTAAATGTCCCGAGAAAAAAAAAAAAGCTCATATTTTTCTAACTCAGTCACTTCATTTTTTTTTAATTTCAATCTGAATACAAAAAGAATTTTTTTCTTACCCTGGCAACAGCTTCTCTCTCATCTACACGTAAACCAGTTGGCTTCCATTTTTGAAGATGGGATCTGAGTAGTTCTCTCTCACAACAAAATCCCAAAATCAGCAGGTAGTACCTAAATAAACTGTTTTCTTTCTGGGAGAAGTTTACTCCTAAGTGTACTCCTAATCTGTTTAATTATAATTTGCTTAACTAATCTCAGTTTGCAATGAGTCATGGGGAAAACAAATTCACCAAGTCCATCTCTGTTCAGCTGAACTTGGGGGAAAATGGAAAATGTCATTTAAAGTTATCAGTATATGGACATGGGACTATAGGGACAAACCCATTTTACACATACGTAACAACCCAGGAAGGAAACAAGAAAAACACACCAAAACACAACTATTGCAATGCATTACGTCTACAGGTATTTATAATCATAGCCTACTTTAATCTGTTAATACATTGCGAATATATTTGGCACATCAAAATGAACTTACTAAATGAAATTACTAAAAAATCCTGCCTAAATGCTTTGCAGATAAAACTCCTTGTGACAACCTAACAGTAAGTGGACAGACTTGTATTCCGATTCTAATTATTAATGCAAACCCAGCAAGACCAGCCAACCAACCATCAACTCCAACTATTTGAAATACTAAAAAGACGATCGAAATTATCTAAAGGACAGCATAGCTGGAGACAGGGAGACAGCACGTGAAGACAGAGAATACAGTCAGTTTATCTAACAACTTTTGCTTTTGTTTCTTATACACAGTAGATAAGTACAAATGTGAAGGTACTCTAACAAGCAGTTTCCTTAGCTCATAAAACCACACATTTCTTCATACTCCTATTGTGTGAAGATAAAGCTCCTGAAATTGTGAAAAGTAGCATTATTCTAACCCACCCAAAGCCTAAACAAAAATGAGTTTTCCAGAACTGGAACACCACCTGCAAGATACTTGGAAAACAAATTCTGCTCGCATTTTCCAGCATTAAAAAGCAGTTGTTTTTTCTTGCATTAACACCACTTGGTTATGAAACGATAAATTTAGCCTCTGTGCAAAGAAAGGAGTGAACATAATGGCTCCCTTAAGGCACAACATTGAGGTAGGAGGGATGTTAGCTCAATTTCATTTTCAAATGCTGTAGAGAAGGATGACAGAAAGAAACAGCTTCCAGTTGTCATGCTTCTCATCTGCCTGGTCTATAGATGGCTTCCCTCCAGATTTCTCTAATAAGCTCTATTACAGCACAACCCTTCACTGTCTTTCTAATATGCATGCTGCAGCCTGTGTGGTCTAGTTAGACTAGTTCACGGGAAGCATTTGGGGTTTTGAATTATTTTTTTTAAAACCTGGGATAGCAAAAGAAGGTCATTTCATTTAATGAACCCACAGGAATCTCATAATATTTCAAATATTTGTATTTGTGTGTGAAGACAGACATTTGTGCGGGATGTGGTAGGGAAATTTTGGTTTTGTATATTAGTTTATTTTGGGCAAAGGAAGATTGCTAGTTTCCTACTAGTGTTTTTGCTAGATTATTTTGCAAAACTGCCTATAGGATTGATTGCCTGTTAAAATTCAAAATTTAACTTGGGGAATTCATGAAACAGAAATAAGACAACACTGTAAGTAGTCAACAGTAAAAATTAACGAAAGGGGAAATAAATCTGCATTGTTTAGGGATAGGAAAGTCACAAATAAACCCCACTGGTATATTTCAATAGAAGAGCGACCTTTAGAGAAACAGACTGCATTCAAATATACAGGGAAGGAGGAGGAAAAACAGGAAGCGGCATAAATAAAGGGCAGAGGAATGAACAGAATGAGGATTGATTGGGTAACACAGCTAATGCAAAGTGGACCATCTTGGGAAGATCTGATCTTGCATGCTACAAATTCTTCAGCAGAGGACAGATAAAAACAGTCCGAAACTTGAAATTCAAAGCATGCTGTTTCACTAGGCAGAAAGATTGAAAGTAACTTAGTTTTAAACACATCCTAGATTTCAACACAAATGCCACGTTTAGCGTACAAATGTTTTATTTTTAAGCAATAAATTACTGGCCTAAGGTCTCCAACTTTTTCTCTTAATACAGATAAAAGCTTCAGAGATGTGCATCACCGGACAGTACAGGTAAATATTATTTTCTCCTGTGGCAGACTCAACCTAGAACATTTTCATCTTCCCCCCAGCCCTCCCAAACCCTGCTGCTGCCGCTCCACGGATTTGCTGTTCCTTCGGCCCGCTGACACAAGCGATTGTGAGGTGAAGTTGTAAAATGGGCTGTTTAAACACCTTTGAACTTATTCTGTCCCCACTCCAACGCTCCCCATCCCAGGTATTAAACTCACGACTTTTCAATGACCTGTTCTCCACTGTAGCCCTATTAATTTACTTCAGCACAAACGAGTAGGGTAACAAATTGCAATTCGCTGATAGGAATGACAAAGTGGTTTAGGAAACTAAAACAACATATCCCTAACTCATTCTCACCATCACTCGGCCGCCTTTGTGGTGCTGACCACCTCCTGTAGGGCTACAGTTTTAACTGATTTGGGTAAACAGTAACTGAGCAAAAAAAAAAAAAAAAAGCACCACACCCCTTGTCCCTAGCTTTTCTCAGATCCATTTCTTGACAGCTATACCAACAGGCATGCTAGCATGGAGTAAAACCAAGAGACTAGGGGCAGGAGCGTGGGGCAGCTGCTTAAGATGGCTTAGGCAATGCCTCTGCCAAAGCACTAACTGGAGACTGACGGTGCGGATTCAGGTTACAATTAAAGGATTACACAGCGAGCTATGGCCAAAAAGGATGGTGCCATTTCCTTCTCACCTGGCCCTGAAGCAAGTTCTCACATCTTCTCACATGCTTCACTCCTAGTACTCATCTGACTAGCATGAGATCTTTCAGAGAGCAAAAGAAATGTAAACTATTAAAGAAAAATCCATCGAAGTTGAGCAGAATCAGCAGCTTACCTTTACTGACAGGGATGCTGCACAGTTCTCTGCCCCCACCACGTTCATGGCGCCCAGGTCTGATTCCTTCCTTTGTGCTGGTTCCAGTGCTTACGAGCAGGACTCCTCACTGAGTTGCCAACTTACTGCTAAAACCTTTGCTTCTTCACTGGATGAACTTTCTGTTCCTTTAGCAAGTCGAATTGAGTTCAGTGGAGTGCCCACAGGTGACGGTGAGAAGCAGAAGCATACAGCTGGGGAGAGGAGGGAAGATGGAAGGAAGAATTAATTTCTGGATTAATTTAGGCACTGTTTCATGCTACAGTTGAAACAGGAAAGGAAATAAAATCTATAAAGAGAAAAGTACTGCTGCAGGGTAATTAAGACCTAGGAGTAAACATGCCAAATGGTGTTTGCCACATGACAACAAACAAATGTGAATCAGAATGTGAATCAGTACTTGAGCAGAGGAAGGAATGTTTTCTCTGCCATTCAGGAAGCACTTCAATTGTTTCAAAAAGGTGTGAGTCATTAACTCCCGCATGTATAAGTGAGACATCCAAAGCTATAAATACCTGACATACTTCAAGGGCTCTCTGGAACGGAACAATGGAAATCTATATGTACTTTTTCAAAATTACAGAAGCATGAAAGCCATGCATCATTTCACAGATTTTGATTTGTTGTCTTTAGGCTCTTCTGAATTGGATTACCCAAGCATGAAGAGCTATAACCTTCAAAGGACCTGTTTCCTTCCTTCTGACACTAAGGATAGCTAAGCAGCTATCCAAACGTGAGAGGCGCACAGAACTTGATCGTATGCTAATTCCATGCAACATTTTTGTATGTCTGAATTCACAGCTTATCACAGCCATTAAGTGAAGGTACCTTTCCAAGAGCATCCATGAATCTCACTGGCAACAGCTAGCATCATAAAAACAATCCTCCTCCTCATTCTCTTTGATTTCACGTCTGCTTATTGCAGCTCAGCACCAAGGCAGTATGTGAGTTTTACTTACCTGCACCATTGATTTTTATGACAACTGGAAGATTCTCTGGGCTATAACACACTCACACTCTTTTTGATCTGTTTCTACCTCCTAACAGATTTTATTCCTTTTAAATACAGCTTAAAAGGCTGGTCTGACATCAGCATAGGGAGTTTTCATTCTCATGTTAAAACCACTACCATATCACAGCATATCAGTGCATTAGGGTCATCGAGACCTGGCAAAGGGCATGGTTCTAAATCTAGGTGCAGCTAGCCTGAAGCCAAATATTGCTGTAATAAAGTATAAACCCTATTCTTTCAGATACGCAGCTTTAATGTTTTCCCCTATGAAAGTCACCTAGTTGGGATGCCATTTGATTCCTCTACAACCCTTTTAGAGAAAAGTATGTTTTCTCCACATACTGTGTTTTTCAAAATAATTGTTGCAACACCTTCTACCTTTGCTAAAAGAGACTCCAAAGGATGCTGGTGGACTACCCAATATCTTGCTACAGGTATCTTGCAGAAGAGGATACATAAGATACCTTCAGTGTTCAGGTTAACCCAGGTGTACATTACTCTGATGAGACCGTCAAACTCCTAGGAAAAGTGATTGCAGAACAGGAAGAGGGGGGAAAAAGGGGGCTTAAGAGCTTGGACAGGCATTGGGACTCCTGCATCTACCCCAACCTCAGCTCTCAGAATACAAATGCACAAAAGCAACACAAAAACTATGCATGGCTATGTGTAAGCATATGGAAATTTTGATTTTTATCAGACAATTAATTATACTTTTATTAAGTATTGATGTATTAATCAGTGATATCCTTTCTTAATTCAGACTTCTCTAAAAGTTCTTATTTATAAAATTCCTTAAAACTATATTTATTTTCCTTAATAAATAGACTTACGCAATAAATACTTTATGAAAAACCTTCCCCCTCTACGTCTATTTATTTTGTCTTCAGAGATTGATTAGATATCATTGTAAGCTAGAACTATATGAATTGATTTGTACAGTCTGTGCTTTTGATGGAAGAGGTTTTCAAATGTAAAAGCCTGACTGTCCAGACTAACATTGCATTTAAAGCACTGTAGTCATCACACACAGGAACATAGCAGAGTATAAGGAAATTCCCCTTCCTTTGCTAACAAATGGCACTAAGATCTCACTCAGTGCAGGCTGCAGTCTTCTCAGAAAGTGAGAGACTTTCCACATGCTTGGTAAAAAAAAAAAAGAAAAAAAGTCAGTTTTAAAAACCTAGCAAGCTGAAAAATAAATATTCAAACTTACTGCTTCAGAGCCAGTAACTCAAGCAACATTGCCAAGTTCATCACCGAAAGTTTCTGCAGCTAGAGCTGCCCAAACTGCAATGCAATAACACAAAGAACCTTGCAACTACAGCTGGGTTATCTATCCCAGTGATGTATTTGTACAGAGCCACCAGGATAATGCTAACAATTTGTTCAAGTACAAAATGTTTAGAGAACATTCAACTAGCCTCTACTTTGCCATTTATGAATCTTACCTTGCCTACCAGCTCTGGAAGCTGAACTAACTGGTGCTGTACTGAGACCTGATGTAGATTCCTTTGCAAAAGTGTCTGAAGGACAGTAAGGCTGCTGCGTGAAGCCAAGAGCTAAATTTGCTGCACGTTTCATACAGCAGTTCTCTAATGTGGCACCAATAAGAAAAAAGTTAGTTTGCCTCACTTTCAAGAATCTCAGGTAATGATAGGGCTTTCCACACTGGAATCACAAATCACTTAACGCTGTGCAATTTAGAAAGAATCCAGAGGATGCAGGTTTTCCACAGCAGTGCCCCAGCAGGCTGCAGAGCCAGCTAGCAATCTCCTACCATCTCCTCAAATGCACATCTTGGACTAAAATGTACGAAATGGAAAAATTAAACAAGCAATAAACCACTCATACACGTAGAAGCTCATCTAAATGTCTAAAAACCTCTTAAGAAGCCTTGTTGAAATAATGTCAACACACTGAAGCAATTCTCGGAACAAACACCTCCCAAACCTGTTACCGCGCTGTGCCGTCCCTCCTGCCTCCCTCCGGTGAGGCTGCATTTATCATCTTGGGCTCACTTTCACACACACGGGAGAATCTGTTTACCAACTAATAACCGCAAATTAGACACACATCAAATTGAAGTGACCTCACCCAGGTGAATGCTACAAATCCCCCTGCCTTCACCAGTACTTTCTTAAGAGCTAGCTTCACATTTTCTTACCATTAAGAACTGGCCTACTTTATTCCAACAACCATCTGAACCGGACACAGCTTGCAGCCCTATCATTACATCTGCTTCCACCCTTTCAAATGGAATGCTTAATGGGTGAGGTTTTTCTAAAAGATGATTTTTGAGTCATGGATGGAGCAGGAACTGCCTCACTGTCCATACAGGGCTTGCCCACAACAAAACAGCTTGCTCCCAGAGACCAAAGAAATGTCAGCTGGATGTAAACCAACCCCAGAGAGCAACTGCAGAGAGAGCCAGCCTTCTCCTTCCTATTATTTTCATATTTCTCCTGCAGAGAATTTGTGATTTTTGCTTTAAGAAAGGACGATTAGTGTTCTCTTAAAGGGTACGTCTTGATCAGCTGGGGAAGCATGGGCCTTACCTGCCTTTCCACCACAAAACCCAGCAACTTTTAAAGTGCTACTGTACAAACCATACTCAGAACTGAGCTATTTCTAGCAAGCTATTGCCCAGTCAACTTCATTTTCCAAATTTATTTTTGATTATGTTTAATAGCATACAAAACCCCTGATTTTACAAGGAAATTACTCGACTTGAGTGTAACTATAACCACGCAACCGGGATAAGTACTTCTATGAGTCAGACCTCCACAAATTTTCCTGTTTTTCAGTTTTTTGAAAGATCGCTTTAGAACCAAAAGTGTAATACTTATGCAGTACACAGTTGTTAGTCCAATCTGTTCCATTACAAAGAAAATACTAAAATTTGAGTCTTTGAAACTCACTTAACAAATCATCCAAACCAGTATTTTGTTGAAATTGCAAACCTTAAAGAAACAGAAAAACAAACAACAGAAAAAAAAGCTGATTAAAAGTAAGTTAAAACATGTTAAGCGATAAACAGAACACCAGAAAACTCATGTGCCAAATCTCACAATGGATAAGCATTCCAGTGAAGTGGAGAGACAGAAGTGAAATTAATTTTGCATTTATGTACTTGATTTTGCCACCAACAGTATTTTAGCAACTGGCTTCTGTTTGGGCTTTGCCCACCTTGCTCAGGGCCTCATCCAGTCATGTTCTGAGCATCTCCACAGATAGGAGTGCCACTACTTTCCTCCAGGGAACCCCGTTCCAACATCCAAGCATCCTCACAATGAAGCCTTTTCCCCTTGTATTGCAGCAAGCTAATTTCTCCCTTGTTTACGCTCTATGTTTGTTACTTCTTGTGCTCTCAATTCCTGAACAGCTTGACTTCATCTTCTCTGCAACCTCCCACGAAGGAGCTGTGGACAGCGGCAAGATCCCGCTTCCACCTTCTCCTTGGCAGGTTGAGACAGAGTCTGGCAGCTTCCATCCTGCAAAGCAGAGCCCGGATGCAGGTGCGACACGATCCAGGCCTGGTCTGAGTGCCAAAACGGGAGGCCAAATGGATTTCTTGGGCTCCCGGCTCCCTGCTGCTACCAGAGATTAACTGGGAATGCTGTCTCCTTGAGCATAACACTGCTGAAGACAGTTATTTATTATATAATATTATTTTACTATTAAATCATAACTCACTCTCCAAAGTTTTATGAGCACACAATTAGGGCTAGTTAGAAACTACCCTTGCCTTTCAAACTTAACTTTAGCCCCCAGGCTCGTTGGGTATGTATTACAGGCATTACAAGGGTCTGGTACATCTATAGCACAGCCCAAACACACCACTGTTGCAGTCTCCGTACAAACAAATCCAGACACCATACTATAGGTTTGGCTATGCTTTATGTACTCCCAGTTTTGCAGCCATTTGCACAACACTGGTCTTGTCAGCATTCAGAAAACGTGCAAGGATTACTTGCAGAAGCTAGCCACAATTTTGTCTGAAAGAGGCAGGGGTGAACCTAAGACATGTCGTACCTGAGAGCTATTAAGCTGCCTGGGCAGAAAGAAAGGCACGACAGCATTCTTCCTGTGGGAACATACATGAATTTGACGTGCATTGATGGCAGTGCAAAAAAAAGGCTTTTTGTCCATGGGGACAGCCCCAAACAAGAGGCAGTATCACCTGGTAGCTCAGTGTATGCAGGACGAGCATAGCATCAAACAGCAGCAGCGCACCATTTGCTGTTCACACAGTCCAATAACTCCTTTCTTCAAGAAGCGAGTTTGTAGATTTCCCTGCTGCACCTGCAAATTGCGTTCCCACATTCCCAGTCACCTGAAGGGTGAAACTTACACATCACTTAGGAACAGGCTGAAGGCAGCAGGCAAGAAGCAAAGACTTGCTCTTGTCAGATCAGTGATGTATCAAGCTACTGCCTCTCAGCAAGAAGACGGTGAATGACTCTACAAGCTCGTTGCAGTGCAAAGTAAAGCCAGTTAGGTTTACAGTGTTTAAATCACTAACAGTGATGTCGACTCATCTGCTTCATTCCATACTCACAGTGACTAAGAGATACTGCAGCTCATCTCTGCATCCAAATAGGAGTTGGACTTGAAGATCCTATGTGTCCCTTCCAACTTGGGACATTCTATGATCTAAAACACAGGGGCATCAACCTGCGGATGATATTCCCCTTCCTGTGCTCCAGAAGGGCCTACGAAGTTCGCCTGTCTGCACCCACAGACAGCAGAACCAAACTGAAAGTGGCTGGAAAGAGTAAGAGCTTCATAAAAATCCAAACCAAAAATCAAAGTCCACATCTATTACATATTATGAAAAAAAAAGAAAAAAAAAAAAAAACAAACAAAACTTTCTTGGCCACCCTTTATTTTCAGGTAGGAAATGGCCTCGTTTTTAGAAATAGCAGGGATAATGAGACACACACAATGGTCAGCAAGAGCCACCACAGACAAGTAAGATTTTTGGGAACACATCATTGCCTCAGGCTCTCAGCTTTACCCCATTCCGTTTTCTCTTTGATCTCAGCAAATTATTCATCTTATTAGTTCAAGCTTTTATCTTTTGATCAAGCTTTTGTAATCTGTAATTTGGAAATGAGTTTCTTAGAGGGACAAGTGCTGTCAGATGGTAACCCATATCAGATCAACCCCAACAAAGCAGTATCAGCTTAGGACAAGTTATAGCCAAAGTCGGAGCTTCAGAGTGTACGTGCAAAGTATTATTTTCTAAAAACCACAGTGTTGACATTACAAGGGAAGAAAAGCAAGGAAAGATCATATCTTCTGAGCCCTTGATCAAATTACTTCATATTTCACCCACTAAACCTAGCTCCTGGTCCCATAAGAGACAGCGATCTGAGACAGAACAAGCTTGTGGATTTTAGAGCATTAAGGGAGAAAAGGGAAGTAACTACAAGACTGCAACTAAATCTCCAGAGGATATAGAAGCATTCAAAGATGTTTTAAATAACTTTATGATATTACTGTAAGTAACTTAATGGAAATTTCCAGATATAAAATAGGCATCAATATGAAATTATCTATGATCCAAGTAGGACAGACAAACTGGAGCACAGAACTACATAGTGCCTGCAACTTCCTGAGGTTTCACTCCAACTTTTTTCAAAGTAACTGTTAAAGATATTAGATGCCAGTATTTCTAAGATGTTATCTGATAATTCTTAATTTACCCTAGCTTCTTGTCTTTGAAGCAATTCAGTTTCAGTCTCAGTGTCTAATTTCCATTTTACACATCTTATAATTGTGTTTGTCCTTTTGTCCTTTAATGCTGACTTCTAAAAGATTCCCATCATTAACACATCTACAAAGAGCAAGCAAACTTGCTTCTTTTCTAGGTCCTTTAGTTGAGATAAAATTTTTAATTATTTTTCTTACATGCTCTGAAAAGTTGGAAATTGCTTTAAATGGTTCTTTTACCACAAGTTGTGGGCTTGGACTCGTCTGTGTTCTGGAAGGGATGTATGCTCTGCAGAAGCTTCAGACCCTTAACCTGTTAACTAACTGGATGCACGACCTCCTGCTCACTTCATCTTCTGGCAGGTCGTGGCTATTTTTGGCCTTACTTTAATTGTTCAAACTTCCCTTGGCATATTTGGAAACCATTCCTCTCAGCGCAAAAATCTTACATGGGGATTCTAGAATTCCTTACTAAGATCTCTAAACAATTTACTTCAGCCCGTTTACTTTTTCCCCCACTTCTTAAATTTATTTTTCCTTTCTTACTTTCTTAATATGCAATACATGGTCCTTTCTATCTTACAAAATGGAAACTAACACTTTTTAACCCGCAGAACTAAAATCCTAAGATAAAAAAAAAGAAAAATATAACTCAACATGAACTGAGCTGTGCCTATTTCATGATGCAGACTCTTTTCTGCATATGAAAGTATAAATAGTATCCACAGCTGTGAAATTTATCCTTGGTCATTAAATGTCTGCACAATCTTACAATTTCTAAAAGCGTCTGCATTGCCTACCAATGTGCTGCATTAATATAAACAGCACATGAACAGCAAGAGAGGGTTTAAAACAGAAGCCCTAAGCAGCAGTTAACTAAACTTGAAAGAGTCACCTTCAGATTCAAAAAGAACCATGAGCTTGCAACTGCTTTGCAGTTGATAATTTTGCCAAGAACACTTTCTAATGTTTTCATCCCACAATCCCGAATTCCTGGTTTATACGTTGTGAGAATAACAAGAGCTTGTTTGAAAAGCATGGAGCCAAACCACCTCCTGTGTGCTCTGACTCTTCAGGGTGCTTCTCTACTGGAAATACTCGGCGTCCTGTAGAAAGTTCGAGAATTGTCTCCTTTGCTCAAAGCACCCACCACCCTCCTGGTGGAAGGGATGAGGGAACAATAACCTGGAAAGCCTGCCAGATCCCAGCACAGCATCAGCCTAACATCTGGGCACAGCAGCACAACTGACCAAGTTTGGCATTTATGCTGGATTACCAAAACCAACCCAAAACACACAACGTGCTTGCAGCACTGCCGAGGAACAAGCAGAACGGAAGCAAGCTGTGTATTGTATCTTATCTCCATTTTAAGAATCGGCAAATTTGTTAACCTCTTTGTCTCTCAGTTTCCAAGGTTACAAGAGAGGCACGACAAAGGCAGGAAGAAAACCTAGATATCTTCTGGCTTCCAAGTTTTTTTTCTTTTGCTGTTCAGCCATCTTATCTTCCCAAATTGCAGGCTTTACTCTTAAGAGTAATTGATATGCTTAAATAACTGTGCAGTCTGTTTTGCTTTTTTGTCTTTTTTGTTGTTGTTTTCTTTTTCCTTTTTTTTTTTTTTTTTTTGAGGGGGGCGTGTGATTCTAATCAGCTTTCCTTCTCACAAATTTGGAGGATTGTTTGGTGATTAAATCTGATCACTTTTTGTTTAAATCTACTTGGAAATAATCAAGGAAACAATACCCCCACCAGTTCTAGCTGAGGAAAGGACATGTACCTATAAAACAAAGTTAAACCAAACTATTTTCAAAGCTATTTAAGCGATGGGAGACAAGACAGGAAACCACATTTGAAGTGTAAATCAAACCTATTGTTTCGTTACATTGCTGAAAAAAATCTTTCAAAAATTCCCTCCCCCCCACCCGAATTTCTTTGTTCACAAGAGGAAGCATGCAGGAACATGAAAATAAAGTGATGTCCCTCCTCTGCAGAGGAGTAATGAAGTCTCCACCCCCTTCCAAAGGGGATCACAGTTTGCCAGCTCTTTGGCAGCCACTGCAGTATTTAAAATAGAAATGAATCCCAAAATGTGATTTGGCAAACAGCTGCTGAAATACTCACTAAGTCTGTTTTCCATCTTTTCCATTTCCTTTCAACCCTCTTAGTGTCACCTAGAAAAGCTTTCAGACCCCTCATAGAGGAGCCACACGCACAGCTGGACAAAGAGCCCCAAGCACGTGAACTTTCACACAAATGCAACAGATGAATCAGACAGACCTGGCTTTGTGCGGCCACTGCCCAGACGCGGCGACAGCTCCTACAGCTGCTCTTAGGCTGACGCGCGGTTTGAGTTTTGAGGCAGACACCCCTTGTGCTTTCCCAGACCCCAAAGAGTCGGCTGGTTTCTCCCCGTCCATTTGTCACCAGTAAAGAGCAGACTTTACTGCTGGCTCCATCAGTTTCCTGGCACACACAGGCAGTGCTAAGGTTTCCACAACACTATACATCTGCAGTTGCACTAAGGTGAATTTTATGATTGAGGGCACCCCGTATTTTGAAGATATTTTACAGAGAGCATACACTGCTGCATTGACAGAAAATACAAGGGCAAGGGACAGCCGATGAATCAAAGACGTGAACCCTGCACAGGGACATCCAAGTGCACTGCCAGACCCAGGCACGCTAGCTGGAGCCAGTTGGCAACAAACTCCTCCCCAAACTATTGTTTTTGAAAATATTATTTAATACAAAACACGACTTGGCGCAGGGTGGGAGCAACGAGCCAGCTGTCACAGATGTTTGAAGCAACAACAGAAAGCACATTTTGTGAATGTAGGTAGGAAACCAGTGGCAAGGAAAAGCCTCCAGTTGAGCTGTTAGCAGAGGAACAGATCGTGTGACAGCTATAACCTCTGCTTCAGTGGACTTAAATCGTTGAAACCCCTGACTTCTCACCAGGAAACACTGTCTACAAGTTAAGCCATCTTAAGCATTCACCAAATAAAAGCAGTTAGGTGTTTCTGAATCATTGGAATATAAGCTCCAACATTCAACCAGCACGCTGCTGCTTCTTCTACTGGCTCCAATTTCTAATACTGGTAAAATATCTTCAATATGTTTATGCAAAATCATCAAGCTGCCAGAACAATATCCTGTTCAATATCCTGCAACACACCTCAAGAAAATTTCTGGATCAGTATTTTTCCCTCATTCAAAGAGTAGAGGAACTTCTCAAGCGGTGGTTTAACAGCGGTTAAAGAACACACAGAACCACAGTTCTGTACGTTTTCAGTTTTAGAAGTTTTATAACCCAGTACAAGACCCAGCAGTGATTTCTGCCTCGCCACCAATCCAACAGTTCAACAGCAGCATCCGGAAGACCTCGCGACTGATTTCACAGCTCACTGGGCCGTGCGGTGTTTGTAAGCCGCTGACCCCAAACCGTGGGGAAGTGCAAGGGCCTCCTCAGTGGAAGGGAGACTTACAGATTGCTGGACAATTGAAACTGATTTGAAAACCGAGGCTGGCCTGCCAGCTTTTTCTAAAAGACCTTTAAAACCCTCAGTGAGTCATATTAGCCCACACAAGCAAACCAGCACATTGTTCCCATTTCCCCTCCCTCGAAACTCATCGCGCGCTCTCAGTACAATACTACTGTACAAGTAATTAAGCACTTGCCAAAAGCTACCACCAAGCCCTAATCACAGCAGGACAGCTCTGCATATTTTCAAATCAAACAAAAACTAAACCAGGCTGCTATAAAACAGCCAGTACTGCAAAATCTCTGGTGCAGATTAAGAAATAAATCTGCGATAAAGCATGAGCCAGATTAGAGTGCTGCAGAAAGAGTCTCATTTCCTTGCTGCAAGACAGGACTGACTGTTCGTGGCACACATACAGCTGCTATGCACAAGAAGTTACAAAAAGCATCGACTCATTTCACCAAATTCTTTTCACGAAGACCACTCAATGCTGCAGACACCTTAATGGTACTTTCCACTCTTGCCCTTTTCACTGCTATTCCCAACTCATCCAGCTCCACAAGTGAGAGTGTTTGCATTGTCCAAGCATTTGTCACAGTCAGCATTCTGTTTAGAGTAAGAACATTGTGCCCTATTTTATATTTTCAGTACATTTTACAGAATTCAGAAATCATATGTTTTCAGACTGACAGGTTTCTGTCAGTCATTCTCATCTTATCTTTAGTCACGATCTGACAATACCAGAAGACTAGAAGACTTGAGTGCATTTTATTGTCTTGCAGAGTCTGCCTCACGAATCTTGAGGTCACTGATGAAACTTTGGAAACATTTCCTTACTTGAGAAGTACTTACTCAGACAGTGACTTGGAGATTTTCTGATCAGGTCTGAAAAGCAAGCAACAAACTAAGCATCGTCCCAGCTCCCAACTTTTTCCTGCTGTTGAACAATACAGAAATTAATTCCAAAGATTACTCCTAGCTCACGTGCTAGCATTCAGGCATGAGAAAAGTAAATACTAATCAGCAGGTCTGACTGCAAGCTTCTGATATGCAGGGTAGCTCTTCCAGCTCATACTTAACTAGCAAAACCTATTGTTGCTCTGAACAGAGCACACCCCGTGATGCAGCACACTTTTAGACAGCAAGTAAAGCAAGAAAGATGATAATATGAGTCACAAACAGCCAAACACAACAGTGCCGGGATATGCCTCTAGAAATAATTTTTGTGATATAAACCCATAAATCTTACCATTTGAGCTAAAGGCTTAAACCTCTCACAAAAGAAGCAGGAGCAGCCTAGCTGCTAGGATTAAAATACATATCCATACTGTGTTATGGCAACCAGAAAAATATTTAGTGTAGCTTGCTGTTTCCAAAGGGCTGGGCAGAGAAGTGAGTAAGACCCTGAGAGCGTTCTGGGTCCTCTTTTGAACTTTGGAATAATTGACTTTAGGCAAGCTTTTCATTTTCTTACTTGTTAAATTAGTGAATGATGGAGCTGTTGCTTATTGCAGAGGGCTTTTCTTGAGATGATTTCTAAAGCTATTTCCTCCAGTTGTCTACCTGCTTCCAGTGCATGGACACAGAGGGGATGCTCACAAACTGCTTCCTAAGCCAGGAAAACATCTTCAGGTAAACCCAAACAAACTTCTGCTCAGAGATGGGAACTTCAGTCACACTCCCCAGTGAAACAGTAGGCCAACATGCTGCTATGAGGAGTTTTTAAATCACTGTTTTCTTCTACTGTAGTACTCTGCAGAGAAAAGCAGACTTATCCTGAAATAGGAATCGAACTGGAGATTTAACTCTACTCCCTAAAACAGCATTAACAGCTGGATTAACAAAAGCACGTTTATGTAAGATATAGATATGTGTGTCAAAGCTGAGCTCAGATACACAATTCTCAGTATGAAAAAGAAACATCTCCTCCTTGAATCAAAGTTGCCGAAGATTGTATTTTCTTTCTAACAACGCTAACAAGTTGATCTTCAACAAGTTGGATTTTTTTTTTCTTAACCTGCGGGTTACAGAACAACATAGCTTAGAATGATCATATCTGTCCCAAACCTTTCTCCTTCACGGCCAAAGGTATTTACAATCCGACAGTCCTCTTCAAATACCAACAGAAATTATATACCTTAACTTTCACAAATACTCAAGTGGATATTAATAACTGTTTTCTGTAACAATACGTAAGACACAACTTTGCAGAAGTTTGTACATGAAAGTGCCAAAGCCAACAAGCTCATGTAGCCCTGGTTTACTAAAACAAAACAAGCCATATTTTCTGAAATTGTTTCTTCAGTTCAAGAACAATTTTCCCCAAAAATGCACAGGCTCTGAAGTTGTTGCCTTTTTCCACATTCCAAAGAAGTCCCTGCAGCCCCATGCCTTTCTTCCTAGGAAGAGGAGGAAGAAATAAAGCAGAGAGAGTAATTTAAACAGAAGTTCCAAAAACTAACAACTTCCACAGTGGATGCCAACATTTTCTCAGGAAGTTATAACTTTACACAGAGAAAATTCCAATGATCTTCAAATCTGGAAGTACTACAGAAGACATTTTCTACTCAGAAGACTCCTCATTTAAGCCTCCCATATAAGCTGTGGTGGACTATGGGTCTTAAAGGAGCTCAAAGAGAGGAAAATCTCTCAGGTTTTACAGGGCTACAAGCAGCAAATACTTTACTAAAACCAAAATAAAAACTGAGGTCATGCTTAGAACTTTAAAAACAAAGATTGTGAAATAAAGAGCACAACGCTCAAGAGAGTTGTTCATCTGAAAAATATGCAAAAAAAATGGGAAAAAAAAAGATTTGTTCCAGCACATCTTAAAGAGGCAAAAGAGATTATGTTCCCTCTCTTTTCATGTTGTGAACAGCTTTTCCAAGAGGAACTGTTTCTCACAGGTCCTAGCACCCCCTGTAAAGCAGAACAGAGCCACTGCTGTGTTTAGAAGGTAGTTATCTTTATAATGGGAAGTCTTCACCTCCGTCTCTCACAGAAACCCCAAGGGAGATGTATCTCAGTATATAAACGCTAGATTTTTGATATTTGGGGTACCACTCTGTTTCAAGAATCCCTTTTGCTCTGTGAATATTTCTCTGTTGTTAAATGATACTGCCATGCACACCCACGGATACTGAGAGGCAATGTTATGTATGTACTGTGTACGTTCTCTACCAGCCTGAGAAAGGCACCTTGTGAAGATAGGATTGTCCATTTTCCTTACACTTTCTAAGCTCTCAGAATAGGAATTGAGGTTTAGTTAATCTCACAAATGCCTGGACACAGTTTCTTTTTTGTGGTGTGACAGCCCTCTATTCTATACCAGCTCATAAAACAACTGCCAAGAAAAAGAAAAACACACAAGCATTTTGAAGAAAAACTGTTAAGAGGTGTTAGGTAAAAACTTGTTGGACTGATGACTGCAAACAAGCTTCTGAGATGAGGTCCATACTACTCCGTGCTAGCAGGATACAGGACTTGCTGAAGCTTTCAATTCTCCACCAGAAGTCATTTCCAGAATTCTTACGCACATTGTGCAGGCAGGGCAACTCATGCTGTGCATCATCCAATGAATACAAATATAGCTAACACACGTTTCATCTTCTCTGCAGAACCATTACCCTGAAATTGCTGGGAGAGCTCATGGAAAAACAGTGATGGAAAAGAAACCTTGAACCACTGAGCAAAATCATCCAAGCTAAAAGCAGCTATTTTACATCTGGAGATCCCAGCTCAATTACAGACATTTCATAAAGTAGCAGGAGAAAGCGAACCAAAAATTACATCAAATCCACTATTGCTTCACGCTCACCAAAAGAAATTACGTTTTTAAACAGTAATCAAAACTACTCCTGTATCACTTGAAATGCAAGTTTAAATGGATAAGCATCTCCCTCATGAAAGGCACCAGCAGAGACAATCCAAGAAGCCACATTGTTCTGCTGTCAAGAGACCTCCTTCGATGCGAGACTGTCCTGACAAATGTTCTTCTCTAATATATTCACTAAAAACATAACAGTGACTTTTTGGAAAAGCACAGCATACACTTGCTTATAAGGCCACCCTTATTTTTCATTATTTCAACCTTTCAATAATTGTTTCATCCACAATTCAGCTGTCTGCATCCAGTGCAACTATGAACCAGTATTGGCTTCTCATTTTTCCAACGTATTTTCCACCTTTGCTTTGTGTTTATAATTAGACAAAGAAGTACAGCAAGTCCCCTAAGCAGCACAATCTCAAGCATTACCCACATAACACAATGTGAGGGACTATCGGCTGAAATTACCACTCCGCCCCCCCCCAGTTAAGTACTGCCCACCGCTGGAGGTGGCATTATTCTTTATACAAATTCACATTTCTTCTGCGTTCTACAGATTTCATTTTGCTTGGATGTTTACAACTTTCATATGAAGGCATCCAAAGTCAGCTTTTCATGTAGATCATGATTACCTGCAATTGTCTGTGTATTAAGTCAACTGTAGAAAAAAAGATAGCAACAAATTAAGTCATGTTTGAAAGCTTAAGAAATCTAATTCCCACTTACATTTAAATGCTGTTGCTTTAGTGTTTCACCTGCTTACTGTGATTTCACAGATGAATTTAGCATATACATGTGCCTTCCATCAAGTGCCCTGGCAGCTGCACTGGAACATTTCAGACCACGCTGTTACACCGCCTTTTCCGTAATCGCATCTGCAGGGGGTTGAGTAGAACCCCGTCTGATAACCCATGCTGGTTATCTTTTCCAACATGTTTCTATACAACACTGCTTCTCAGCCTGCAAATTTGGCTTCAAAAGGTCTGTCAGTTGCTATCTCCATTGTTCTGTTGATTTACATTGAAAAACAAAGATAATGTACAACCATAAGCAATGAAGTCAATCTGCAAAGGACAGAGAAGGAAAAAAGCCTGCAATGTTATCACCATCGTGTACTACAAAGAAAAATTACAAAAAGGGTGAGAAGTGGGTTATTTGCTTTTAATGCAGCACTTCTTGCTATTCACAATATTATGCAATGTGCTATGACTTGCAATGCTGCATTTAATGAATGTATTTACTGAATACCATACTGATGCTGAGTGTTAATACCAATCGGAAAAGGAACCTGATTCAGCTGCTGTCTGTGAAAGCAACTGCACAAACAAACAAAATAATCAAACACTTTGCACATTCCAACAAGCAGAAAAAGAGAGATAATTATACAGAACACGGGAGAACTCACCATGACTAAAGCTCCAGTACCGCTGAGGAATCTGTCTTACCGCTCCGCAATTCCACCTTGCATCTGCAAAGCTGTCGCAGGAGGATTTTCATGGCAACTGTTACTAACAGTATCTCTCTATCTCCTGCTAAAAACAGGTACTTTACATAGGGGAGTGCAAGATGCCTTCTGATGTGCCCCTTTCTGAGCAGCTCCCCCAAAGAGCCACCTTTGGAAGAGCTTTGCTCCCACTGGCCCAAGTTAAGTGGGTTTGCTCGCAAGGAACCATGAGCCAGCACGCTGCATGCCAACAGGTTCATGGAGCAAGATGACATCTGCGGTACAGCAGTACAGACCAATGCAGATTGCAGGGCAGATCAAACATGCTTTAAACTCTGCTTGGCCTGGCATTTTCTCTAACAGGAATTCTGCCCTTGCTGCACAAGAAATTCTTACTAGGCAAAATTCATAGGCACTGGAGCATGCCAGGCTTCAGCAAGCTTTGTCCTAACATGCCTCTGCTTTCCGCACTTCCCAGGCAATCTTTTCAAGCCCGAGATAGTGACCTTTAAACATGAGCCTGCCTGATTTTCAGAAGGCCTGCCCTGATGTTTTAAAAAGTTGTTACGATCTAAAGACGCATTATTGAGAGCTTCATTAGCATCCCAGTAAGTCTGAGACTTTCTTGCAGATAATCTGATATTGCATCCCTTTAGACATTCAAATCGTGAGGAAAAAACAATCACAGCATGAAAACACGATTTTACAGATGTCATGTTCTAAAATAGTCAACACGCATGCCTTGGATGCACACTGAACACCAAGCTCAGCGAGTTGCTCCCCTGCTTATAACCAACCGCACTGCTCTGCACGACCAAAGCGCGTGTAACTGGCCAAAATGAGAGGCTCTGTGTCCCCCCCGTTCTCTGCACCTTCCCTTCAGCTGAGCCATCGCCCTGCTTCCAAGGGCTGAGAACGTCCAGAGTTTACAGTACAAAAGTCATTAAATAAACTGCCTTTTCCCAGGATCATTCCAAACACCACAAGTCATACTCTTTAACCATATAGTTACAAACCCAAAGTCTGACACCAAAGAACATTGTGCAACCTGTTTTTAAGCAAAATACCCCATCCAGAAGAGGAAGGCAAAGACAATTAGGAAGGCAAATGGAAAACCAATTACACAATAGGGCTTATTCCTCCATGGAAAACTCCTATACTAATATTTATTCTCTCTGAGCTTGTATGCATTTGCATTAAACTTCAAAGTTTATTAAAGCAAAACTGATGTAATTCTGAGCCTTCTCAGAGAGAATCAGTGATTTTAATGGAGTTCCAAACAAGCTCAAAGGTTACTCTGCAGAAGATGATTAGGGACTAATACAAGGTGGAAAAAAAGAACGAACTTGCCTCTGGGGAAAGAAAAAAGGCTAAAAGACTAATAGCTGCACAAGGACACTTTCAACTCAAGAGCTGTAAGATGTTTAAGTGTTTCCATTACCTTCAGACATGATCATTTCTGAATTTACTGGCCAATGGGAGGTGGGGAGGTAGAATTATATTTTTCCTTTTTAAAACTGTTCTCTCTCTTGCTGCAATTAGAAAAAACAACATAGAGAGGACATTAATAGATAAAGAAGCAATACAGTAATATAAAAAAGGCTACTTAGCGTCTAAGACAACAGCAAGAGCATCTGCAATTTGTACAGATATCTCTATTAGGAGGCAATATAGACAAAGTCAATCTAGAAGGATGTCTAAATTTGATCGTGTTTATAGCGTACACTAAATGTCTTTTAAATGTGTACGAAGGCTTTTCTAACAGTAAGAGCCTTAGGGGTGGAAGACTGCATATAAATAAATATACATATGCAGTATTTACAGCATTTGTATTATGGATCATCTTCCCCTTTTGATGGGCTTTGTACAGAGGCCTGTAGAAATACAGGCAGCCATCCCAGAAGGAACGTTTTAAGATTCAGATACTTATTTAATGGATTTATAAAAACATCTAAAGTTCAGCTGTGAATTTACCACTAAATACTCTCCTATAGAACCTCTATCAAGTAACATAATAATCCAAATCTGCTTAAGCACCAGTGAGGTTGCATTTATCTGGCAAATTTTTTGCTAGTCACAGTACTTCTAAAATAGTACTGGCTTCACGAAGTAAGGATCTTACTCTTTAGCACCACGCTGAACTGTTATCTCAGACAAGATGTTACTAAAACAAGTATCGCTAGAAGCCTACAATGTTTAGCCTGGCACGATTTTTATCCATTTATTTACTGTGATTTCAAAAACTTCGCTAAGAGTGTCTCCTGAAATCAACAGTGACTGCATTAACACAGTTGAGCATTTTTCAGCAATTACGTTTAAATGCACGTAAGGTGTTTTTTTTTTTTTTTAAACTGAAATACTACTCTCAAGTACAACGTGGGGCACAGCCTGCCAAGGGAAGGATTTAAAAACGTCTTGTCCAGGTAACATTTTGTATTACACCATTTGTTATTGCTACTTTATTCACGCAAAAGCATCTCGGTTAAGGCCAGTCCTGTACCTGACAGGCACGAGTGGATCTATGAGGTGGAGATTTTTGGAACAATCCGGGTAAAATTCTACCTCTCTCTGCACATTGCACTGGAATCTGCCACCCAACTACTCAAAATGGGAAACCAGTCAGGACGAGTTTTCCCCCTCAAAAAAAAAAACCAGATTTTTCAAGCAGAAAAATGAATTAAAGACTGATTACAAAACACTTCCCCAAGTGGTGCAGCTTTACATTGACTCTGCATTCATCGCGCTCAGCAATACGTGATTACAGGGCAGAAAGAAATGGTGAGCTAGGCTGCAGAGGGTTTCCACAATCCTGGTCTTCTTGGCCTGATCTGAGCAAACCCAGAACCTGTTGGGGTAAAGTTGTTCTATAATGCAGAGAGTTAGTGCAGCGACTTCTGTAACAGCCCGTGCAATACCCATAAGAAAATCAATTTAAAGAAAGTGACCTCAAAGCTAAACCGCTGCGTAGTTTGACTCTATCCACATTTTTTTCCCAACAATCAGGCAATCTCACATCAACTCAGTCCACTTAAAGAGATATGGGGGAATAAATTGCTTTAGTGACTCAGCCACTTATCTCAGGCAAAAGGAAGACTGAGATTTTCTCGCACGGTCGATAATTTCTGCTTATGGTTTGGAAAAACCAAAAGGAAACATGCAGGGTACAAAACTAAACCACGATTTATTGAAACTGCAGCTTAAAATATTGGACAGCTAATTAGAGCTGTTACCAAGTAAAAACAAGTAATTTATCCTTGTCACTAACACTTCAGAAATACTAAGGCTCTCCTATTTTTTTCAGTGCATACTGTTTACTTCTTCCACTTCACCCCGCTTTAAAATCGTGAAAGCCAACTAGCCAAGTGTAATCCCAGTTTCCAGCCTATATTTTTTCCCCCCTCAAATTCAAAAGCATACTGCAGTGGCCATTCTACGTTATTGTGTTGATACATGTGGAACAATGCAACAACCTCAGCTTTAGGTCAATGTAAATGCCAGGGTACCCTTAAACAGTGGCCATGTGTGGGGGAACACTAAAAAACCCTGCAGAGGAGGTCTCGGTACCCCCCTGCCACAGGTACCACCACCACGGGCAGAGGCATCATGCTTTGCCAACCCCTTCTAGCAAGAGTCTGGAGCCTCTTTCCCTTGGCTGTGACCTGGGGCCAGGCATCTCTTCCTCCTGTGTTATTCCATGCACACGTACAGTGGATTTTGCCACTCTGGTGATTTTTGGCTGCTGCTCACAGCGAAGAAACACTACTCGTGGCCTGCAAACAACTTGACATTATTTCTTCGAACTTTGCTTCAACTAATAAACCAAACCGTGCTTTACAGCTTCCCATTTTTGTGTCCCAAGTAGGCTAAAAACATCTGGAGTTATCATATATTAATAGCAGAAAGATAAGGAAGTTTTATTTTCACTTTCCCATGCCAAGCACTCTCGTCACCATCTCTCTTCATGTCACATGGCCGTATAATGTTCAATCACCCGGAGCTTCTCACAAATGCAGCACTATCTCCTCACCGTACCCGTCATCTGCATCTTGCTATTCTGCCCCTACCCGACTGTCAGCTCTGACACACCGACTGCACGGGAGGGAGCAGCCCAGCAGGATTCTTCAGGAGCTGCAGCAGCGCAGCAAGTGGGAACAACGGGGAAGCTGGCAGGAGAAGGCCCTCGTCTCGGATCCATACGTGGAAAACCCCAGGTTAGACCTCTCTGGCCATCAAGAGCTGGGGAAAAGAGGGTTTAACAGGCATCCACAGAAAAAAAAAGACTATGGAGCTAACACCACCTGAAAGCTGGTCGTGTCAGAAAGCAGTGAGAACAGGAAAGGCAACGACAATGAGGAGAGAAACCGGGGATCCCTTCTGAGAAAAGGGAAAAGCAAACAGGCAACTCGTGGGGATGGGAGGGTCTAATTCTTAACTGGGATGACGGGCAGCTCTAGGGAAAAGGGAAATCTAACAGCGGAGACTACATAGGAAAAAGGAAAAGGAAAGGAGAGACCCAGGAGTGTTAATCCACTAACAAGGCAGGGAAAAGAAAGCATGTCTCAACTTGTTAACTTGATAGCAATCTTTTCACAGACATATTTTTCCTAGCACAGTACAGAAGCTTAACAGCAATTACCCATGTCTGTGACCCTAAACACTAATTTACAATAGTTATCTTAGTATTTGACTACCCTCATTAGGCAAGAAACCACTTAGGAGCTGTTTGGCCAAACAGCACTGCCCCTCTTGTTTGTCTTTAAGCAATCAATTCCAACAAATTATATATATATATATATATATATACATACACACATTTTTTTGCAAACATAAACAAAAGAATAAGTATTTCAGTAAATATGTTTATAAATAGACTTTTTAAAGAGCTGCAAAGTCAGGAACACAAATTAGCTAAGAATCTGGAATGGCATTTTGTCTCTTGGCTCTTCCTTTCTTTGAAGCAACCTTAAGATTTGCCAATAAATAGGGAATGCCGTTCTTTTGAAATCAATGCATTCATTTGCATGGCTGCTGCGTGTTTCTGAAACAATGAAAGCCAAACCTCGTGCCCAGGAGTGCAGCTCCCTCCGCTATCAATTGCTCACTTCCAGGAGTGTGCAGCTGGGTGGAAGCGCCTGCTGGCAGCAGGGCCGGGCAGGAAGGCGATGCTGGCTGGATGCTGGCTCCCCAGGAACCGCACCGCCACCGCCACTCAGGTGCGGAGGAACAAACAGAACAACCCAAGAAAGTCATTTCGGAAGTCTGTGAATTGCGTTATCTACGGGAGATAGGCGAACAATAAGGTAAATACATCAGGAGAAGAATGTGTAAGCTTCATCATGGAAAGTTCCTCATGGAAAGCTGGGTAACTCGCTTCTCGCCTACTGCTACAGCTTAGGGGACAAAACGAGGCTCTCCTGAAAACGCAGCACAGCAGCAGCTGTGCCAGAAAGATGCTTCATCTGGATAAATCATCTCGGCTACTTTACAGACAAAACCTTTTAAGCCAGAATGGAATTAGATTAAGAGCTGTAACTAGTCAAAGTGACCAAATAAAACATCCACAACTATTTCCTGCGCTGCAGAGCTGCTGGGAGCAAACCGCCTGAGCGAGGCTGCAAGTCAAGCAGGAGCCCGACAGAATTAAACACGTTTAATCCGTAACAAAGGCAATTGTCCAGCCGGCCACTTTACCCAAGTTTCAGTACACACCTCGGGTCCCGCACGAAGCCACCCGGGAGGAACAAACAAAAGCCCCGGGGGCTGCGCGGGGAGCCCCCCCCAGCACCGGGCCGTGCCCTGAGCCCCCCCGTTCCCCCCGGGGAGCAGCCGGGGGGGCTCAGCCCGGCCTCCCCCGGCCCCGCAGCCCGGCGGGCTGTCAGCAGCACGGCGCCGGGCGGCTCCGCACCGAGCCCCGGGGGGGGCAGCGCTCACCTGGAGCCCGCGGCAGCTCCCGGGGGAGGGCGGCGGAGCCCCGGCCATGGGCTGAGCCCTCAGGGGCTCCCTGCGGGGCTCTGGGGGTGCCGCCGGGGAACCGGGGCACGGAGCCTGCGGGCGGGGCGGGCACCGGGGGACCCCTCAGAGCCCCCCCGGCCCCTTCACAACCCGCCGGGACCCCTCGCGGCCCCCTCCCGGTGCCCCCCGTCCCGTCCCGCCCCCCGCCGCCCTGCACAGCCCGGCCCGTCCCTCACCTGGCGGCGGCCCCCCCAGCCCTGCGGCGCCTCCCGGGGGCGGCGAGCGGGGGAGGAGGAGGAGGAGAAGGAGGCGAGGGAGCTCCGTGAGGGCCGGCGGCCGCCGGGCCCCGGCGAGGATCCGGCTCCGGGACGGGGCTGCAGCCGCCGCGCCCGCGCGCACCACCCGACTCCGGCCGCCGCCGGCCGCGGCACGGCCCCGCCCACCGCGGCCCGGGGGGGCGGAGCCTCTCCGCACAGGGCGGGCGCCGATTGGCTGCGGAGGGGCGAGGGGGCGGGGCGCCGCCGCGAGGTACCCCCGGCCCGCCGGCGGAGGCCCCCGGGGAGGACTACAAGTCCCAGCGTGCCCCGCGCTCGGCGCGCCGCACGAGCCTTTAAAATCGCACGGCGAGGATGCGCGCGCAGTGAAGCTGTGTGCTTCCGCCTGCGTGAGAAAAGTAGTCCCGGCGCGGTGGGGGAGGTTCGGCCCCGAGCTGGGGGCGAAGGGAAGGGCCGCGGCGGGAGGACGAGGTGCGGGCAGCGGGAGCGCTCCTGGGCCGGCTGCGGCTCTTTTAGGGGTGGCTTTGGGGAATGGGCCGCTCTGAGGTGAGGTGCGGAGGGATCCGAGCGCGCTCGGGCCGCGGTGATGCGGTCCTGTGAGGGAGCTGGCGGCGGCCGAGGGGGCTGAGGGCTCGCGGCGCGGCCGGCCCGGGGCGCTGCCGCCGGCAGGTCAGTAGGGAGGGCAGCGGCCTTCCTCTCCTCCTCCTCCTCCTCCTCGCCCTGCCCGCCGCCGGAGGGGCTCAGCTGGGCAGCAGCGGCACGGGCAGCCCCGGGACCGGCCTCCCCCGGCGGGCCTCGTCCCCGCGCTGCCCGTGTGTGTGTGGGGCCGGCTGGGGGCTGCGCCGGAGCGGCCCTCGGGAGAGCTGGGGGTGGAGAATAAAAAACAAACAACCGAAAAATCCCTCCCCTTACAGCCGCAGCCACGTGCTTCGGGAGGCAGCGCTCAGTGAAGCCCTCTGAAATGCCCGCACTGAGGGCAGGGGGCCTGGGGGGAAGGCAGGAGGGGGGAACCTCAGAGGGGCTGTGGGGAGAGCTGGGTGGCGGAGGCCCAGCAGGGGAGGCTTTGCCTGCTGGAGCAGTGGTGTCCCCACTGCCTTGGGTCCATGTAAATAAAACCCCCAGAAGTTGACCAGCCTCCCCCCCTCCCAATATGTTTTTTCCCCTGTTTTTATTTGTATAACTGTATTGTTGTACTGATAAGCATATTATAACGCATTTACACAAATACAAATGAAGAAAGGATGAGATAAAGACAAAACAAGCACCACTTAATAAGTACAATTAAACTATTTTTAATTGGAAAAAAAGGTTTTTCTGAAAATACCCAGTATTTTTAGAAATGTTCTGGCCGTAGATGCTGGCAAGTACTGTAATTTTAGAGTCCAGGGAGGTCAAAAAAGTGCGTGGGTGTTTTTTGTCCTTAGAAGCCTGGAATGTCCCAAAGCAGTCAATGCTGTGGATTCTAAGGAGATCTAGATTTGGAAAAGCTGGCTAAAGCAGTGTATTCAGATTGAATTTCTTAAGCTAAATTCTGTAAGGAGTACTAGCAAATTTCAAAATAGGAAAACAAGCGTGTGAGATTTAACTCCACTGCTCTGAGTGGAATTTTTTTTTGGTTTCTTGCAGTGAGATGCATAGAGAGTAACCTCACAGGTGGCCCTCTTACGGCTGACAAGAGGTAGAAGAGAATCCTGTTTCTACAGGAATGCTTCTTTAGCACCTGAGAATAGGATTCGATTCTTCTATGTGTATCTTACCGTTAGGTGACTAACAAATTCTCGTCCTTTGTAATGAATAAACTGAGAGCAGAGTTTCTTACTGTCTTCTACCTTCTTTTCTCACAGGACATCTTCCTTTGGCAAGGCCACCTGTGTCTGATGGCAAGGAGCTGCTCAGCGAACTGAGAACTTGGAGAACGTAGAAGACGCGTGACTTCTGAATGAAAGCAGTAACTGTAAGACGAGTTGTTGCTCTGTATCCATATCACAACCTCATTCTTAGTACTAGAGCATAGGAGTTGAGACAGTTGTAAGTTAGTATGTTCAAGTTAACTTTGTAAGCTTTGTTAGTTTACCTGTTCACAATGTATTTAAAGAAAGATGTATTTAACTTGGTATCATGGTGTGCCCAAATAGCCAGGTAACTCCTCTGCCAAACTAAGTTCAGCCTTCCCTTTGGAATGCTTCTTTGATTAAGCAGGGCTGCTTTAGGGCCTTGATTTGGATGATTTAGTTTTCAGGCTTGCCACTGACTTGGCTAAAGGTTGCAGACAAATGTGGAGCATGTTTCATTAAAACAGGTGGATACAGGTGTTTGAATTCTTGCTGTACCTCCTGACCTCTGCAGGCAGTGGTTGATAAACTTAATTACCCCCACTTGCTGTTACTGAAGTGTGCACAGACTGTACTGATTTTCGGAGTCTTGGGGTGTGTGCTATGAGAAACTGATAGCACAGGTGGAGAGGCTGCACTTCTAACAAAGGGGACACTCTTCTGCTCATCCTCTGTTAGAAGGGTAACTCAGGGGAACACAGCTGTACTGGTTTGAGGAGACTAAGGGGAGATTTTTTATTTTTTTTTTGCTAGTTCACGTACCTCAATAAAAAGCCCTTTATATCTGTAACTCGATTGGCTTTGGAGAGTTTCCCAAACTATTTTTTTCTGCATTCCTTTAAGATTTCTGTTTTTACTTCCATGAGTTTCCCAAGGAAGAGGGAGGAGTATTTCATGTGTTTATGGGAACTGTTGAACTTGATTTCTTTTCAAGAAACGAATAGAGGTAGATAAAAACACTTTGGCATTAAATGTTTACTAGGTGTGAATTTACTAAGAACAATTATTTTCCGAAATGACTGTTTCTGTTTTCCTAACCATTTATTGAAAGCATCTAAGGCTAGTTGGTATCTGTACAGTGCAAGTAGCAACTAAAAGTTTTGTTAGTAATGTAGAGTTCACTTAGCAGTTTGTTCTGTCATATCTCTTAATGCAGATATTTCATGTGAGATTAACTAGTGGTCTTGTGAATTTTTGTTTGTTGTTTAGGCAACATTTAAGTAACATTTATTCTTTTCATTTTTTTTTTGTCTGTGCTTTCAAAGCCTTGGATGCAAGATGACGTGATGATTTTTAAGCTTGGAGTACTGTTTGCTGAAAGCAGGTCATTGACACGCCATCAGTAATTCAAGTGAACCTTTTCTGGAAGAATAAACTGTTTTTTCCATTAGTGTAAGAATAGGCTAAGTAATAATCTCAGGCTTGTGACTCTGAGGCCATAATTACTTGTTGGTCAAAGGCTGAGTTTCTGATGTAGTGGAATCTAGCATCCTGTGCTAGGGTTCAAAATATGTGGGGCCTGGCATGATACAGAAAGGAAAGCGTCAGTCTCTAGTTGGAAGAGCAGTGGAGAGAGCTGTGACAAAGCAATTTCTGGTAGTAGTATGGAAGTTTACAACAGAGAAAACAGATCAGCATCAAGAAAAGTATCAGAAACAGTAAACTGTGAATTTTTGCTCACACTTCTAAATGTGGAGTTTACTAACATTGCAGTTCTGCCAAGAAGATGGGGAGGGGGGAAGTGTTCCCAGCACAGAACAAATGGTGCACCAAGGTAGGAGGAGAAAGTTTGTGTACTAAGCATGTTTCATTTTTTTAATGATATTCCAGACCTTTTTCTTTGGTAAAATGTTCCACTTCTCCACAGCCTACCTTTCTTTAAGAATATGCATCTTCCTCCTTGTGTTTATTTTCACAAATTGAGGGCATTGACCTAGACATCTTCTGATACTTAAAGGGTAAAAAAATCAGGATTTAAGACTTAATCTAGAAAGAGGTTCCGTTTAAAGCTACCACTGCATCAAATAGACTGGCGTCTTGTTGGAATATCTCATTAATCACAACTTGTGTAGAATTTCTAGAGTGACTGAGTGTATCTTTGGAATCTCTGGAAGTACGGAACTGTATGGGCATTACTGAGTGTTCTTAAGTCTTCTTATAGGGAGTATTTCTTAATGAGCAAGTTCTGTACTAGCTCTTGCTTCTTGGCTCTGAATGTCTGTGATAGTCTCCATAAAGGGGGGCTCTCAAACAGGATCTGGAGGTTTGGGATTCAAAACAGTGCTAGATAACCTGGAGAATATCTGGAGAACTCTGTGGAGGCAGTGGAGCACTAGGTGACATCACATGCTTGCTGTTTCTGTTGAAATTTAAACTTTGCCAGTGCAAGATCAGCTAATAGCTACAGGACTGAAGATGTTTGCGTGCACTTGGCTAGCAGTGTAGCTATCTAAAAACATGACAGAGCAGGTTCTTTTCAGTCCTGATATCTAGTCTGTTACTGGCACAGGTAACCACACCAGAATCTTCTTGTGGAGCAGATTTCTGGCTCAGGCTGAATTTACTGCAATGGGCTTTAGCTGGTGTTGCATGTGACTCCTTCTGCTGATGGAAGGAAATTGAGATAACTGATATTTGATTAAATCCTCACGGTTTCAATATGTGGAAGGGTGACAAAATGCATTTCAACTGCTCTTCTGTTCAGTTTAATTAAGATAAAGTATGTTTTCTGCAATTCAGATAAGATATGAAGAGCGACGGTAATAACTATCCCTTGTTAGAAAAAATGAATCAGAATTTGTGGAATTAGTTCTCTATTTCCAGAGTCATGAGAAAGAATCATCTTTCATTAGTAGAATAAATGTTTAGCTTTCGATTGGAAAGAAGAAAACTGAAAATGTCAAGACAGCTTATGAGATGATTCTCATTTTTTTTTCTGATGTTTCCTCCCGCTTCTAACTATTTTAGCGCCCTCGGTTACTGGAATCATTTCAAATGTTCTTTGTTCCTGACACCACATGAATTTTAGGGGGAGGGAAACCAAATCTCAGGCTGTAGAGTTATAGAAATGTAAGTCACTAACTCTGGGCTGTGCTATTTGCACCCTTCTTCCTTGTGCCAGCAGTGTCTGTCAGATCCTTTGCTGAGCCATTTTACCTGGCATAAACTCATATGATAAATCAAGTAAAAGCTATTCTGTTTGCTTAGCACATAAATTGTCTAATAAACAGAACTGCCAGTCCAAAGATGATGTGTTTGAAGTAGCTAGTAGTTCAAGAGGCTCAGGCTACCCCTGAACTATAGCCTTTGGCAATGGAGAGCTGTTGTTTGTTCCTTCTAGTGCTTGGCTTATTTTCATGTGGGCAGATAACAGCTGCTCTTGATGTGATCTGAAACTCTCCACAACCAGCTGCTAACAGATTGAGTTCAGCCAGCAATAATCTTTGGTGGCTGGGGGTGCCTCCTTTAACTTAATGGGACTCTTCACCACTGGTAGAAGTGGGGGGTTCTGTAGGCATTCATTTTATTTTATTTTTTAACAGCTCTGGTGTTTGAGCCTTCTGAGTCCTTTCAGCTGTGTTACTGAGAAGGGAAGACTGCTTCCCTGCAGTGCTCCTGAAGGGAAGAGCTGTGGGGTAGGAGAAGCTCTATGAGGAGTTCAGAGATTGCCATAACCAGGTGAGAAAGGAGCAAGGCCTTCTGTTCCCAGCAGCAGCAAGCTACTGCTCTGGCTCAGTAGTCTTGTAGCCTATCCCTACATCTGATTTATTGCCAAATATGCAGAGGTTCAGAAATGATAACTGAAAATTGTGTTAGTCAGATGTTCAACTCACACCACCATTTTATATGGCCAGATTCCCTTTCTACTTCATCAGTTCCACAGAATATATACTTTGTTCTGTGTCACTATTAGGACTGTGAAAGTCTCCACTAACACTAAACGCTTCCACAAAGTGTGGCAGCAGAAGTCATGTTTCTTAAGCTCTGAGTACATGAAAAAGGAAGGCAGAAAAAAGCTTGTGAATCATATTAGTTTGTGTTCCATGGCTTTTTAAATGTCAGTTTGAAGTTGCAAATAGAGCCTGATTCATTCTGCTTTCTGAATGTTGATGTCTTTGAACAAAATGGCATGGATTTGAAACTTGTTGGCTTCTTAGAATGCAGTGACAACGTATCTGGCTTTGGCACAGAAAGCATCTTCAAATCCTTGTACAGTGGAGATGCCACTTCTTTTCAGATTTAAGCTCCTATTGTCATACAGATAATCCTCTTGTGAGGCTAGAAATGCAAACTTATCTCCTGCTTATATGCAGTGAAGAACTTGTTCTTCACAGAGAGAGTGGTTGCACACTGGAACAGGCTCCCCAGGGAAGTGGTCACTGCACCGAGCCTGACTGAATTTAGGAAGAGATTGGACTGTGCACTTAGTCACATGGTCTGAACTTGGGTAGACCTGTGCGGTGTCAAGAGTTGGACTTGATGATCCTTAAGGGTCCCTTCCAACTCAGGATATTCTATGATTCTATGATTCTATGAACTTGATGGTGTTATAGTATCTTGTTCTTGGTCCCTCACTTCTCTGTGTCATATTGTTGCAGAATTGTGAGCACTTCATTATGCTGTGTCCTCCACTTGAAGGACAGAACATACTAAACAGGTGGGCTAATTAGTGGAGTGGCAAGCACAGCAGCCCTGAGTTTTTCATTTGAAGGAAAAAAAAAATCCTTAAAACTGCTCCTGACTTAAACCTACTTAAAATCTCTGAAAGTTGGATTTTGTGTAGTCAGCCTAACATGGAACTCCTTTATGAAATGGCAGTTCGCCATTGTTTTTTCACAATTTGTTGGAATGGTTTAAATTAAGTACTACTTGTACTCAGAGCTGAGAATAAATCTGAGCTTAATACAGAGCACGAGGCAGTCTTCAGAGGGGCAGTGTAATATTGAAAGTCCAGCTCTAGAATCAGTAATTGGAGAGAAGATCTTAGAATCCTTATGAAGATGCCCTCTGTGGATTTTTCTTGTTAATTGATGAATCAAATGAGAATTTTCCATACTTGCAAGCTTTCTGTCTCTAGTCTGTTAATAGAAGAATTATTTTTTCATTCTTCTGTCCCTCAAGCTTTGTCAGGACTGGGGGAGGTGTTGCCTGATACTCTTTATTCTTGTGGCCACTGTAAGATATTTTTTCAACTGCTTTTACATGCGGTTTTACATTCATTGCTATCTGTCAGAGAACAAAGAGCTTATTTCTCCAACTGTTTGTAGCCTTCCAAACAAAAAAAACAATGAGGATGAACTAGGGGGGTTGGACTTGATGTCAGAGGTCACTTCCAACCCCTAGCATTTGGTCATTTGGTGATTGTAGACATATGCTGTGCACATTAATGCTTTACTGGGGGGGATCTTAGTTGGCAAAACTGGTTGGAATCTTTAGAATTTTTTTCTAGGATAAGGAGGTATACATTTATTTATAAAATATGCGATGATCAGGTGAAGTTATTAACTGTTACTGAGAAGCATTTTAAATGGGACCACAGACAAGTCAATAGTGATTGAAACATGGATACTCGAACAGGAGAAAATGTCAGTGGATAGTAGATGAGAGCTGCTGCTTCTTGCTAATTAACCATTAGCTGTAAGTGAAACATTTCAACTATCAAAAAAAAAATTTACAGGCAGACATTTTGGAAAGCCTTCCCTAATTTGATTACTTGGTATAGTTGTGGACTAAACCTGCAGGATTCTTCTTAGCAAGCTTACCATGGATCACTGGAATGTGTAAGCATATTTTTTCTCTAGCTATACATAGACGACCCTTTCTAGAGGTCAGGAAGCAGTTTCAGGGTGGGAATTAGCTGCTCTGGGGAACTGCTAGAGACCAGGGCAGCCAAATTTCCATTACAGCGACAATTGTTTAATCCCAGGAAGTCTAAGCTCAAATGTAATTGTTAGTTTTCATAGAAATTTAATGTTTTCTGCTTTAAAAAAGTAGAGTTTAAAATGCAATGTCATGCTTTTTTTCTTCTTTGTTTGGGAGATGTAGGGAGGAGCAAAATACAGCTATGAAAGCTTTTTGAGAGTAGCTCCTTTTAAATGAAAAGGGGAGTGACTAGAAAGACAGCTCTCTAACTGAAAAGCCTCTGAGCTAATGCTTAGGATTAAATGTGATAATGGATCTTCAGGTAATCTTTGTATGTACTTCTACCAGGCTGCAAAAGGTAACCAAGAGAAATAAGTTTCCTGAAATTGTTGTACTGTGCCTGCACTTGTGTTGGAAAATACTTAGGTTTCACAAATCCAAAAAGACAGAGTATTGCCCAATCTCTTGTTTTTCACCAGTTTGCCTTGTCTCAGTTTCTAATCAAGGCAAAGAACTTGTTTATTAGGTTATACTGAGGTGACATCATATGTTATATCCCTTGTGAAAATACAAATATTTTTCCATTTTCCCACTCTTTAATGTTGTATAAACCGGAGTGTTATTGACCTTTTGTCAAGGATCTTCTCAGTAGGCTTCAGTTCTCATTTTTTCTTGCAGTAAGAACTGCACAATGTGTCTTCCAGTCACACCATCACAGCTGACTCTCTCTGAAACTGAGTTAGGACTAACAGTATAGGAAGTGATATATTAAGCATCTTTGGAGATTTCATCAATAAAAGGGTTAAGGTTAGTAGCGTCTTAGACTGCTTTTGAAATTTGGTTGTGTTCTTAGCTCTTAAAGATTTCCTATGTGACCTCTAAACCAGCTGTTCCTCTTTAGCCATATATAGGGATATTTGGCTAGCATTTGTTTTAACTCAGAGGAACTATATTTACTTAAACATATATAGAAATGAAATCATCAAAAGGAAATGTAAAAGCAGTATAAATCTTTGCTGTTTGTTAAATACAGTAAATACTCGGAGTTGAATGCCAAATATCTTTCAGAACATTTATAACTAAACATGTATTAGAAATCTTTTCAAGCACAAGTGCTTGAGACTTTGGCTGTGATATATGAGAGCTCCACCCTCTTGTCTGCTCAGTCTTCAGCCTGTTTGAAAAGATCACTGTTCTCTTTTAGAACTAGATCTATTGTGTATGTAGATCAACTCTACTTTTTCAGAGCTTGTGCATGTTTTGTGCCTGCAGTTCCTTGTTTCTAGCACCTGAAAAGCAGCAGTGGAAGAGGAAAGTTGAAAGAGCAGTTTAAACTTACAGGTCTTACATTTGTCTCAGGTTCTTGTTTACTCTTTGGCTTCAGGCTCTGGGTGGTGATGCCATGTTCTTAGTCACTACTTTCCCCTGGCTTGTTTTGTCTTCCTGCATGTGATAGAAAATGATGGGCACAAACAAAAGATTGCAGCATCAGTAAGACATGTAAGACAGTGAGACAGTGTTAGCAACTGTTGTCAGAGCAATTTGTCCAGGCCGCAATTGGAAATGGCTTGGGGATCCAATAAAGTATTGAAAATTGAAGCATCCTTCTACTCTCCTGAAACCAGACAAGGTTCTGTAAGTGTTGTCTGCTGTTTTCTTGATAGCTGCTTGAATCTCATGTCTGTTCTGTGCTTGTCCTTAGTCCTTTTTCCATCCTAGCCTGTTTCTGAAATCTGTGCAATTTGAATCCTATGATGCTAATGTGTGGGAAACCATCCCAAATTGTCTCTGTTAGAAGAGCCTTGGCTGAAGAGATTTTGGTGCATTTAATGCAGTCTATACCCGAACTTCCATTTCTGATGCATGTTTATCCATTACTGGAGAGCTTTAAGAACCCAGATAATATCTTTAATATCCCAGATATTCACTATTCTTACTACTAGGATTTGCTAGTATCCATTTGGTTAATCTTTTAAAGGGAAAGAAATAGCAGATAAGAGTGTGAAAATATATCTGCTTTGCACATCTAAGGCCATTTAAAATTTGATTTATTTTAAATATTACAGGTTTTTGTTTGCTCAGCCTCATTCCTTATATGTTGGAATAATGGAATGCAATGACAAGAATAAGAAAAATGAGAGCAAAAGGAAGCTGATAGGTCATTTTTCTCTAAAGATGAGTCCTGTCTGAAAACAAGCAGAATCAGTTGTCTGTTTTGTGTGAGAATCACTTACTCTTCCCACACTTCATTTCCTCTAACCTTTGTCCCTGTACCCATATCAGTGCGTTTAAAATATCCAGTTCCATGCTGTCGTTGTTGCTCTTGAGGTCAGAGTAGATGCCTTTGTGTTGGGTCACGAAGCCTGTGGTGAGTCATTCTTTCAAGTATATACTCAATCCCTTATTCAGTATATTCTCACATCCAAAGTATTCAACCCCATATTGTGTAAAATGGTCAGTAATTACTTGTTTTGTTGGGTATGTGCATGGGAAATTCCAATCCGTATTCCTCTGTGGCAGTAGCTAGTTTCCACTCTCAGAATTTAAGTGGGCTAGGAGTATATGCTGTACGTGCCTGACAACTTCTGTGGTAAAGCTGAGAGAGGGCAGAAATGGTAAAATTGCTTTAAAACAACTTTTCAATCTCAGCAGGTGTTTTCGCTCTTGAATTATTTTATTTTCAAGTATCTAACTTATCACTTCACTGGTCAGTCACAATCAGGATTCTCTGACATTCAGAGTTATTTCTAGTTCGTAAGGGTTTGGTATTTTAAATCATAATGGTATTCCAGCGTGAAGTTATATTGCTTCTTCACTTGTGTGATGCTGGTAAAGGTTAGAGCTGAGCAAACGCCATGAAAACCTTTGGAGTCTGTTCATTTACATTTTTTAATAAACTGCTTTGCTCACGGCACTTCCATATTTGCATTCTCCAAACAGTGAAATAATTGAGTCTTACTGACATAAATGGAATGCAACTTTGATTTTGAAGAAAAGTAACTGTTCACTTGCTGGATGGGAAAGCTAACAATATCTGGTCAAGTCTTGGATGATCTTATAATCGCTGTGGTTTCAGAGAAATGTCTGTGCGCAAGGCATGGTTTATGCCCATTGCATTGTTGTGTTACTTTGTTAAAGTAACACTGCTAACACTGCAAAACATCTGTTTTGCCTTGTTAATGCAAAAGTAGTGATTGGAAAACTTGATGTCCAGTGGAAAGTGATCCTCAGATCCCAGAGATTTCCAAGGAACCGGTGAGGCGGTAGGCTGCCTCCAGCAGCTGGGGGAGCTCAGAGGTTTTTACGGACCAACCTCAGTCATCCCTGGTAGTGAGGTACTGGACTTGCCATAGGTACAGCAATGAATTAAATGAAAGAAATCTCAAGTTTTAGTCCAATACTTATTTTTTGTGATCTGATTGGGATTTTTCTGGATCTATAGCATGAGGATTAAATTAGTTATGCAGATGTGTATGTACAGTGGCATTACTTTAAATGGCAGCTAATGCTGTCACTAAGAAAGTTAATTCAGAAACGTGAGCTACCCTCATCTTCACACACTGAATGCCTGCATCAAAGGGCTGGATGGAAAAGCCTCTCCACTGGTAACCTAGTCTGCAGTTACTCATTTAGCTGTGCAGGGGTGGGCAGAATGACTACTTGTACAGTCTTCTCCATATGGAGTTGCTTTCCCTCAGGTGATCTAAAAAGCTTGGGTATTGCCAGTGCAGAATTTTTTCGTGTGTTTGAAGGGAGAGAATTCAGCCTGGATCTGTATTCGCTTTTTGTCTGTAGAGTTGGGCATACATCTCTTGTCTGTGAATATAAATTCCAGAAAATAGAATGTGGTGGATATGAGATGACTTAAATATGCCCTATCATAATGCAATTTGTAAATAAAGGTAGAATATAGAACTAAACACCCGTGCTTTTTAAAAAGAAAACTTTGCAGATGTTTGACAGCTGATATTAAAGCTTTAGTATTAATAGCTTTGTTAATGCTTGCCACAAAGAGCCAAGTAAACTAAGTGTAAAACTAAGCTCTACATCTTCCCTTCCTTTCCTTAAACTGCTTGGAAATGAAATGGAGCTCTGGAATCTTTTCCTGCAAGTCTTTATTTTGGTCTTTGGTGGTTTTTATTTTTACTGGCAAGAAGTAAAAATAAAAGCAATTGGCTGTCCTCTTGTGTATATACTTTCTGGTCTGACAGAGAAACCTTCGTTGCATTGGGTTTGACATGTGATTTTCCTGAAGTCAAAGACCTTTTTCTAATGAGTTGCCTATAGGGGAAAAAGTCAAATCTGTCTTTTGCGGTTAAGGATGTTGGATAATATGCTTCTGCTCCAATTTGATGAAAGAAAATGCTGCTGTCAGGAGAGAATGTGAACTTTCTCTGACAGATCAAAAATCATTGTGTTTTTAATTGAAGATGTACTTGCTTCCGTTTTCTTTCTCATATTCTGACTACATGTGGACAGACAGAAAGTGATGATCCTATGGATTTATCTCTCAATAAATCTTCTGGGTTTAAATTATTTACATTATGGAGTGCTTGGATTCTGATGCTTAGCTAAGGAGTACTGTGGTTCCGCTGTGATGTAGCAGAAGATATTTATCTGCTGTCCTCTGAAAGGTAAATTTTGGAGCTACTTGTTCTGGCAAAGAGACACGAGAGGTTAGGAACAGGAAGTATGGGAGGAAAAGCCTCCTCAGCAGTCATGTTTCTAAAACAGCGCTGTCAATGAGGTAATCCAAACTCGTGCGATGCTTTGTACAGGCCGAGCGTTGGCTTCTGATGCTGACTTTGTATTTAAATATGCTTAACTGTAATAAATGTGTATTTATAACCTTACCTTTTAATTGGGTGACTAATTTGGTAATTCCCGACTCTTTTGCTTAAGAATCTGATATGCTGTAGTCATTGTAAAGGCAACATTGCTTGGGATTATTTTAACCATTTTTTTCAAGTGTTCAGGGCAATCCTGGGACCCCTCCCACGTGGCCTCAGGCTGAATAGGAAGTCAGTCTGCATCTGACAGTGACTGCATGGCCAGACATGTGCAGGCGCTGTGGAGCCCAGCCTCACTTCACATATGTTGTGCATCGCTTGACACCAGCAAAGCAAGTTACACTTTGTTGAAGTAATGAATGCATTTTGGAGAGTGTACAGTAATTGCTTTGTTTTGGGTCTGGAACAGGCTGTTTCTTCATTTGGGCTGTGCCAAGGGCCAGCAGCGCCCAGTGTTCAAGAAGGGCTGTTTGTAGTTCACATAGCTGTAACAGTCTGGCTGTGAACATGTTCAGCTCTGGCTCCGATCTCCTTTGAAAAACAAAAATGCGAGTGTGCTACATCAAGATGGTCTGCTGCTTGAGTGGAATGGCCTGATTCTCTGAAGGGAAAGTTCTGTGTGACAAATATTACCCTTCGTTGCATGTGTAGAAGGCTTAAAAAAAAAGTTTGTGTGGGGTGATGCAGAATCTAGAAGCTTCATGTGGATGTGTGCTGCCCTGTAACAGCACTGTGAACACTGCAACCATACAAATGATGTTGCAGATGTGTCAGTCATTTTGTCTAGCCCATCTTAGGGATTTGTTCTAACAGGTGATTTAACAATTACCTTCTTTTAACTTCTCCTTCCTATTACATGGATGTTCCTAGAGATGAGGTTGTGTGGTAGCTTTATCTACTCAAAATACAACAGACAGCCACTTCCTCTTTTTCTATTAGAAGAACATTGCTATTACATGACATGGCCTACAAAAGTTAGCATGAAAAGAGATCAAGCAAACTTCTGTTTTTTCAGCTATTTGATTCCCTGCTGTGTATAGTAACACTTCAGTCTTTATGCTGTGCAAGTTCTGTTTTCATTTCTCTAGGAATGCTTGTCAAACCGTGTTTGTGCACTGTAGTATTGAGTATGAAGTGAAGTGTCCATCCAGGCAGGAAACTTAAATTGGAAGTTGAAGTGCTGTTGTAGAGTTTCTGGACCACAAAGCCTTTGTTTTTCCTGAGAGATAAGAGAAGGAAGGTGTAGAAAAAGGTAAAACGCAGCTGGTTTTGGTGGATTAGGATAATGTAGAACCTTTTTTAGGCTCATTGGGGTCTAATGTTAGCATAAGTGACTGACAGATCTTTGGAAATCTTAGCAATGTTTAAACGTTGGGAGCATGGAATGGGCCCGATTAGGATTTTTCTTGGTGTCCCATCTGGGATTTTGCACACACAATATGGAGCTTCAGTTTGTACTTGATTTCTTTGCTTTTGTGTTTTATCCTTTTAAAATATGGGTTGGTAATACGCCCCAAACCAGGCATCCAAAAAGCTTTTTCCAGCCTTCTGGCCAGGTTATTGTTATTGTTCTGCAGCTGATCACTGTTATGCTTTGATCACACTTACGCTGGGTGTAGGAAATAGAAGAGGGAAAAAAAACACTAAATCTTATGTTCCTATGGAGCCTGCATTTGGAGGAAAGTCAGTGCAAATGAGAGCCTGGAGTGTCTGGACCTCAGGCAAAGTCAGGAAAATGTATTCCTGACTCTTGTCCATAGCAGAGCAGGAGGTTCGTGCTTGCTGCTGGCATTCCAGGAGCATTGTTGCTGGCTGAAAAATACCCTGTTTAAAATGGGAGCACAACTGCTGTAGAAACTCCAAGCGGTGCTAAGACGGAGCATTGCAGTCTTGATTTGGGTGTCCCACCCTACGTAAGTTGTAAAGAAACACAATTGAGTACACACCAGACCTTCCAGGTTGATCTATCCCAGAATAAATCACTGTTCTGCAAGCACTTCATCCAAGGCAGCTGTAAATAAATTTGATTTCTCGTAGTCCTACTTAGCTGCTTGCTTCCTTGAGCCATCACAAGTAGCAGTGTAGCAATGCAGTAAGCTCAGAGCTGCTCTGGTTTGAATCTGGTTTTGTTTGGAGATGGTGCTTGCTTGCATTGAATCGGAATGCTTGTAGGGATTTAGAATTTATCAGTTTCACAGTTTTATGTCTGCATTCAGAACAACTCTAGTTTGGACTTGGCAGCTGTCCTTTTCAAGTCCTGTGAATTCTGCAGAAGCTCAAGTTGAAGAAGCAGGAATTCCTTTCTTTTCCTCAGGCTGTTGTTTTGCCCATTTTGTTACATCCCTGAAATGAACATTTAGCTCTACAGGAGCATTGAAAATAGCTGATAGTGTCTTTGGAGCAAAGGCCTGGAATGCTGCAAGTACAAGGAATGACTGAGAGACTTGTGGAGACTGCCATCAGTTCTCAGTCAGCTTTTGGGGAGCTGTCTTGTTTTCTTGCTTGCTGGAACAGATCAGAAGCCATTATAAATTCACTGCTGTTCAGATTCCTTTAGGACTTGGCTCAGAATTAACTTTAAGAGTTTGTAGCTAAAGCGTATGGGTTAAATAATAAATAAAGAAATTAAAGAATGAAGCGTGTGTTCTCCCAGCTTCCTGTGTTTGTGTTCTGTTTATATGTTGTTAAGGTTGATGTCCGGGTGCCTCCCCGCAGTTAGAAAGCAAGCTGAGATTGCTGCTGACTAGGTCCAGATGTGCACAGACGTGGGGACCTGATGGGAGGGTCACAGTGGGCATCAGGGACAGGAGCGCTTGGTAAGGAACAGTGTGCTCGGAATCAGAGCATCTCTGCTCTTCCAGACAATGTGGGAGTGCTGAGTACCACCAGATAGGTTTATTGAGGTTGAGAAGAGTCCTTGGCTGCTGGAGGTGTCAGAACAACAAAGAAAGCTGTTTTTCAGACACACATAAAGGTTTTGATAAACATTTTATAACACATTATCAAGGCTTTACTCTTATTGCTTAAGCTTTTTTTTTTTTTTGTAAAAGATGAATTTAGAACTTCTGGCTGCCAAAACTAGAAGAGATTGTGTAACACAAAGCAAAAGTTGATTGCTCTCTTGATAACTGCATGAAGTGACTTACATTGTGTATTTAGTAGCTGTGCCTGAACTGCTTTTGGGCATCAGAACAGTTCATTCTTCAAATCATTTGAATTACCATTTTTTTCTTGTAATACCTAAGGCCCCAACCCTCAGTTAGATTCTTTTCTCCATGTGAGGTATTGTTTGCTTGTCCTTCTTTAATAACGAAAATCCTGCGTCTTCAACCAGTGTGTGTAACCCCCCTTTCCTGAAAGCTTTGTATTTGAGAGCTTTCAGTCAGCTTTCCTGCTTTTTATGTCAGAGATGCTACTGTTTGCAAGGAAGTTTAGAGTTGCAGTTCAGAAAACTGCAGATGTATCCTAGTGGGGACGTCTGGAGGTCATCCTAGTTCAGCCTCCCACTCAGGCAGGACTATTTGCAACACTAGTCGGAGTCAGCTGCAGCTTCGTGTAACAAGCGTGTAAACTCTGCAGGGATGCAGTACTCTGCTACCACTCCTCTGATAACCTGCTCAGGTGCTGGGCTACTCTCATGGTGATTTTTTCTGGTGTCCAGTCTGAACTTGCAAAGCCGCTGCCCATCCTGAGGGCTTGGCTTTATTATCTTCAGTGCTTTCTTGAACTTTGCTCCTTCATGTATTGGATGGGTAGTCTTGTTTGGAAACTGAAATGTGCTTTCTGGTGGAAATTAGACACAATTCCATTTTTACAGAGACCTTCGATTGATCTCCTACTGTGAGCATTAACTGAGCATTTGCTTAACTGAGCAAATTGGAGGTTTACCAGAGATTTGTTTATCAGCTAATATCTGTAGTAGCTTATGCAGGTGTAGAGCTGCTGCTAAAGGCAGCAGCCTGTTTTCACTGAGGCAGGAAATGAATAGAGCAGAGCTCATAGTCTCAGGAAAAAAAAATAAAAGGACACTTATTATTGCTCAAGGAAATTGTTTTCTCAGCAATTTAAATGGTCTGATTTTGCTGGAGACTGGTTGTTTTGTTGGTACTCAAGGTCAGTATTACACTCCACTTCCCTGATAACAAACTGTGTATTGTCACATTTGAAGTTATCTTTATTTCCAAACCCTCATCTGGGATGAGGTGAGCTTACAAGGTATGTCTTGATCCTAGAATTCCCCCAGCAGACAACTAAGCAGCTGGGTACCACATCTCTTGCGGGTTGTAGGACTGCAGTGTAGGCTTTGCTTGGGTTCAGGCACCCACACAGCGAAGCCATGCCCATGGTGCTGTAACCCCAGAACTGGTGCTGTTTAGCGTTACACAAAGTTGAGCTGTCCTTGGGCCTTTGGTGGAAGGACCAATGTATGATTATGCTCTTCGTTCCTGAGAAAAGCCTTCTGAGTCCTTTGGCTAATTTTGACCAAATGTAGGAGAAGAATAATTGTGTAGTGAGGTTACATTGTCTTAGGTTCAACTAGAAGCTGGATCTGAAGAGTGGGATCTATGTACTTGTGTGCTGAGTACAATGAATTAAAATTTACCTTAAGGGGTAATACAGTGCCACAGTGGGATTTCTGGTGGCGCTGTGACACTGGCACAGGGCTCGCTAACAGGCAAGTTCTGAATGAAGCATCGTTTACAATCTTTCCTCTGTTCTTAAGCATGGCTGCTGGTAGGATCTGCCTTGAGGTCAATTAGTTATAACTGGTCAATTTTTCTAGGGGGTAAAAAGGTCTGTGGTACGTTGTGACATTTAAACAGAAGTGTTGCTGAAGGGAAACAATGAGAACTTAACATGTTTTTTTTGTTTCTTTTTGTTTGTTTTTTTTTTAACCAGAGGTATGGAGAACTTGGTGGCTGGCTCCACCCTTCCTCCACTTTTTGCAGATGAAGATGTATCTAAGGAAGGTAGTGATATTACTGTGACTGGGTAAGTGACTCCTTTTTTTTTAACATTCAGCTGTCTCTAGATTCACCAAGGAAGCTGTTTCAGTGGGAAGAAGGTATCCCAAGTCATTTAAAAAAATAAAATAAAATCCTGAAACACTCCTTTGGCCTTCTCATGTCTCCATGTGTAGTAGAAACCAGAACTCCTCTGCACTGATGGAAACAATCACAATGTTTTCTTTAACATCCCTTTTGACTTGAAAAGTTTACTTCCCTACGATTTTATTTTTGAGAGATTTATGAGGCCTGTTGGAGGGTGGGGAAGGGCTGTGATTTCTCGTAATGATATTCATCAGTTATTCATCACTGATCTCTGGCACTCACTGAGAAAGTGATGTCCTTGCCTTTCCAGACTAACTCTGCTTTTACAGACTGAAACAACAGCCTCTCTTAAAATCACAATTACAAGAGTAGTAGTCCTCTAGGAATACATGGGATTCTTGTTCTGTGTCGATATGTGAAGCTTAGATTTTGTAAAGCACCAGGCAATGAAATTCAGGCTTTGCAGACAGGTAAAGCCCTGTAAAAATAGATATGGAGACACTTGCTTCAAATTTGGTTTAATTTATTTGGGACTTCAGACCTGCTGGTGCCAAATGAAGTTACATGTTCAAAGTAGGTTTGTGTTTAAGAGGTATTAGTGTGTTGAATTAGCTTTCATGTTTCATTGAAACTGGCTACACATCTGTTGAAGTTCCTTATACATGTGGTTGGAAAAACTTCCCTGCTAAGGAGTGACTGGAAAGCTGAAACATTCTTCAGATCATAACAGTGATTCTGTGGAACTCTATTGTTCCATTTTCTCCTTGACACCTACTGAATGTTATTATAGGAGTGTGAGTTAGTTCTTATTACTAACAATTTGAAAGCAAAAAGGGGGAAAAAAACAAAAACAAACCAATCTGATATCTGAATGTCAGGCATGAATCTCTCCAGTCCTTGTTTCTTCACTGGTAATTATGTCCTGATTGCTGATAATAGTAATGAAAATACAGTGTTCTCTAGTTAAAAGTAAATTTTCCTGGAGGCATTCAGCTAATAATTTGTTTTAAATATCTCAATTTTCAAGAGCTGTATGCTACATTTTATTGCAGGAACGCATTTTTTAGTATTTAATGTTGGCATGTATGTGAGCAGCTGTAGAGTTGAATAAATGGACAAAGTAGACCTGAGATATATGCTACTGTTACGGTAATTTTTAGGAATGTAACAAGGCAAGGTCAGATAACCTCCAGCCTGGCTTAATAAAGAATTAGAACCTGAGAGGAGTCCCAGAGTTTTACATGAACTTGCCCACTGAGCACAGTGGTAAGAATAACTCTGGGGTTGATGCCCCCCAAATATGTGCTCATCTTTAGGTACCTGTCTTCATAACCTACTTCTTATTTGTTGTTGTTCTTGTTTTTCTGGCCTTCCAGGCAGCTTGTCCTTTCTTAGAGTATGGTCAACTGATACAGTTCTTCCAGCAGAATTAACAGTGGCCATTCAGGAACCTCTTGGGATCTAGGCATGTTTGTGCTTTCAATATCTACATGTATCAACAGGAGATTGTTGAATGAAATTTAATCTCTAAAGTGTGTTTGTGGGGAAAATACACTAAATGCAATGAGAAAGGTGTATATATTGTTGAAGTTGAAATGTTTTATTTCAAATATATTTTACTTTTTAATGAGCAGATTCATGCTTTCTGATTTCTGATTCAAATGGATTTGATTGACAGTTTGTATAATCAAAAGCTTCACTAAAAATGAGACTAACACTAAAAATCAAGCTGGCTTTCATAGTAACTGTGGTAGCTATAGCAGTTGCTTGGATGGAACACCCAGTTCTTCTGAAGTGAGTTTTTTGAAATCTTTTTTTTTCTTGATAGTGTCAGAACTGAATATATTTGCAGTGTTTTTTCATGTTTTAGAAGTTTAGGGAGGAAGTGATTTAGCAATATGATGATTAATTTTTTCTTTTGCTATCATGTGCTTTTTCAGAGTAGCTCATTCTGAGAGTTCATTCACTGGTGGAGCTTCACAGTCTGTGAATAACCCAGATTTGGTGGAGGATTTGTCACAGGTTCAGCAGCTGCAAAATGAATCTTCTAATACTGCTGAAAACACAGAGCAGAAGCCTGAGGAGGAGGTGAGCTAAATTAATGGTGATTTTTCAATGAAGCAAAAGCATGGAGTTTGGTCATTACAGTTTCTTAACAACCCAGATTGTTTTGGATAGGATCACAACTTTTCATCCATATGCCATTTTTCATCTTTTGATTCTCCCTAGTTACTTTTCCAGTGTTGCACAACTGTTTGCCATGGCATGCTGTGCAGAGAAGATCTCATGTCTCTAGCTTAGCTAGTAGGGTCCCCAGACTGATACTGCCTCTACTTTTTTTGAGGACTGTTCCATGGCCACAACTTATTTTCTCTCCTGTGAGGTGGGAAAGCAAGACCACTGCACTGTTCTGAGAGTAAACGATGTCTTTGAAAGTGTTATGCTTACTCTAGGCTGCAGCTTGTGTACTGTCTCGCACTGATTTTTGGTGACTAAATCATGAAGGATCTGAAGCCTGACATTAAAGTGGTTTAGGTATTTTGACAGATGCATTTGATTTTCCTCTTTGTAGTTTGTCTTCAGCTCTGAGCTCCTTGTTTAAGGAAGCAGTAACGTTCTAGAAAGGGAACTAAAACTAACATGATTTCAGGAACATGTTGATTTGGGGAGAGATTAGAAATACCAGAATAGTTGTGTGTACACACTATGAGAAAATAGCATTGTCCAGAGATTACTGTACTAATATGAAACCAGGAGGATGAGTGATAGTTACGTGATTCTTTTGAGCTCTGTGCCACAAGCAAATCATACAATGTTCCCTCTGAAGTTTGTTCATCTCTTTATTAGAGATGATTTGTGGAAAAGAAAGCCTATAGAATAAGCTAGAATACATTAGCATGTTTGCTATTCTGTCACCCACATTTTGGTCATGCAATGCGCAAAGGCAAAGGATTTGGAAGGTGCAAAATAGGTAGTTAAAAATTGCTAGCTCATTCGCAAACTCTCCAAGTATGATATAGAAGCAAATGCATTGGGAAAGCAGGGGGGGGAGGGAGTTGTGAGCTAGAATAAAAAAAAAAATTACTTGCACTTGTTCTAGTCAGGGTGATAGTTGCGTGAGCTATTGCTCCTCATGGCTTTACAGTCTGAAATTGATGCAGATGTTTACTGTATTGCCCCAGTGGAGTGATAACTGCAAACAACTTTTTACGATGAGACTTCTCGTCAGGCTTTGCTTGCAAGAAAGTCAGAATTGCTCTAAGGTAAGGTTTGAAGCTTACTGAAGAACGTCCATGGCAAGGGTGTATCACAGCAATATAGTCCTGATGAAAATGTTTGAGAAATTAATATTTATTCCTTTCAGTGGTAGTAATTTTTTTACCTTCAGTCTGAATTTTCTTCCATTTTCCTTTTGCAGCAGCAAAGAACTAAACGAGGAGGCTGGGCCAAAGGGAGAAAGAGGAAGAAACCTCTTAGGGACAGCAATGCCCCCAAATCCCCCCTCACAGGGTATGTGAGATTCATGAATGAGCGTAGGGAGCAGCTGCGAGCGAAGAGGCCTGAAGTCCCTTTCCCAGAGATCACCAGGATGCTGGGCAATGAATGGAGTAAACTGCCTCCTGAGGAGAAACGGGTACTATTAAATTCCCTTTTCCTTGTTGGAATATGCTTATTGTTAAATGGGAATACTGCTGTTTAGTAAGGAAGTCTGCTATTTAATGAGGAAGTCATTGGCTTTTGATTAAAGTTGTGTTTAGGAATATGCTTCAAAATAAGGGGTGTGTGTGCCCTCCAGAGTTCAAATAGTGAACCCTGGTAGGGCCATAGTGTCTCATCCATGTTTGGTGATTTGAGGAGAACTGTGTCCTTGAGACAGCAGAAGAATATATTCAGTACAGTGGTGAGTACTCTGAGACATTCCATAGCTTATGCAATCCATCCCAATGAACTTTTGTTGTAGCTAACTCAGGTACAGCTGAGGCCTACCAGCTTCCAAGGCCAAAGCCATCAAAAATCTGGGGCAGGCATTTATTCACTGTGGCTGAGGAGAATTTGGCAGGATTTTCAGAGCTGCTAGAAGGAGAAGGATCTCGCAGTTCTGCTAATCTTAAATGTATCAATGTAGATGAACATCCGATGTCTTAGAGTCAGCCAAAGAGACCTGAAAGGACAGTCTACTGAAAGAGATGGTCTAAAAGCTTATTCATTTTAGCTGAGTTTTAAAGTGCTGGTAGTCTTAGAAAAAATAATGGTAGGAGTTGCATGTTTTAGCTTCTATATGCATTAACTCAGGCAAATACTTTTTTTCCACCTTTCAGTCAAAATATGGTGGTCTTCTGCACCATTTGATGTGTGAATGAAGACCAACCTAATATTGGGTCTGGTCATATAACTGATTCTAGAGTGCACCCTATTTCTGCTTATGAGTATTTTACCATCTACACATTGTTTCCAGTTGGAGATATGGATCAACCCCAAATTCCTGTTGAAGCTGAGTGAGCTTGTTTTTGGTTAGCTAATAACTATGAAGTCATTCTCCTAAAGTGAGCAGCAGTGTTCATAGTATACCACTGCTGTACAGGTTAGTGTCTAATAATCCACAGGAAGAGCCTGCGTGATATTCTTCTCCTGTGTCTGGTTGCCAGCGGTTAGCAAACTAGTTGTCTGATATGTGAAAACTGGAGAGAAGGTCTCACTTTTTTGTGTTCAGTCGCGGTCATCATGCTACTAGCCTTTTTGTTTGTCTAGCATAAGGATTAAGATGATAGGACTGAACTAACCAAATAGTAAAACTCTTTAAAAACAAAAACATCCCTCCCATTACATTATAGTTGTAAAGCAAGCACCCTAGTAATCAGTTCTTTTGTTACCGTCTTCTCTGAGGAAATATGTAGTGAGATATGTAGATCTGCACTAGAAAACCCATGATATCTATTTGCAGGTATTACAACAGAATTTACTGACCCAAACCAATCCATTCAAAAGATAAGTGAGAGGGAAAACTTCTGAACTTAGTTACTGTGCTCTTTCATCAGCACGTTGCTGGAGATGGAAGAGAGGAATTAATGTTGTATGGAAGAATGCAATGTCCAAAAGCAATGGTAGCCCAGCATCAGCAAATGTACACCCCTAACCAGGACATCAACAGTGACCTCAGCAGGGTCAAGATGATATTCCAAATGCATGGGATATGTAGTTGCTAACTATATTACCCTGATGATTTCATGGAAGTACAAGCCATACTAGATGACTGAGTTTGACTCTGATTGAATAATTCCATTGAATTTTAAACTCCTATGGGTTTGGAGGATGGAACTGGGAAACAGCTTTTTCTTGGAAAGACCACAGTAACAGACATTGTGACCACTCCTTAAATGGTGTCCTGTTCATTAAGGTACCCTAAATAATTCTTCAGTTAAGCTCCTTCTGTTGTGCAGATGTTTAATATCTGCAGGATAGAAAAGAAATAATCTTTTAACATGAATGCAGGTAGCTTAAATTGATAGATCCTTCTAGGTTCTTCTGGCCTTTAAGCTGTACTTTGCTGATAGCCATAGTGTTTTGTTCTCTACTCAGATGATGGTAGAAATGTGAGGTTGTGGAAAGGTAGTGCTTTTTGTCTGGGGGGAGTGAAAACAAGAGTGTACTGGAACCTCAGTGTTACACATCTGAACCTTAAATCATGGTCTATTAATAAGACATTCTTGTTTGGTAGCATTTAGGCCTGGCCACAGAAAAGCAATTCTTAAACATTTGGTCTATAATATTGATGTCTGTAATTCAGTTGAATCAAGTAGCCTAATAGAAGATTGTCCCTAGGTTTAACAAAAAAGTTAATAGAATAGTGATCTGGATTTAAAAAAAGCAAACAAAAAAAAAAGCACCAGAGTACATTAATTTTATCCAGAAATTTTAGCTCTTTGCATCCCACACACATTCTCATTGTTTCCTCACTCCTTTCCTGTTTGCATAGGTGAAATGGATCAGCACTTCATCTGATGAGTTTTTCTTCCCTTCCTCTGGAAGGAAGGGAACTCCCTGAAACTCTTGGACTTTTTTGTTTCAGCGATACCTTGATGAAGCAGATAGAGATAAGGAGCGTTATATGCGGGAACTGGAGCAGTATCAGAAGACTGAAGCCTACAAAGTCTTTAGCAGGAAAGCACAGGACAGACAAAAAGGCAAATCACACCGACAAGGTATTGAACAAGACATTAATGCCTTCCTAGCTAGAAGAGAAGATTTCCAGCTAGACATGTAACCAGACATTCACTTAAAAAAACTGTTTAAAAAGTAAATGTGTTTTTTCTGTGGTATCAGCTGTATCTGAAGTGATGAGATTGACATGGATTTAACTGTATCTAGATTGTATTGGAGGACTTGCATCCAAATTAGACATGAGTTCTATGTGACTTGTAAGGAAAGGTGCACAAGTTTCCTGTCTATAACTGTTTGTTTGTTCTGTAACTGCTTTAATTTTTTGGTTCTTGTTTTCTCAAATCTTGTGTATTCTTGGCGATTTCCTGTTTTTTCTTTTTCAGATGGAGCAAGACAGCCAGTCCATGATCATGAGGTAAACCTCCTTATCCTGTACATTAGTGTCTGGTGTGTTACAGGCTGAACTTCCAAAATTTTTACTACAGGATTTTTCAAAGGCACTGACTATCCCTACATTTTTAAATTATTTGATATTAAACTCTGAGGTAAAACTTACAAATAGCGTGAGATCTAGATAAAGCTTCCTAGATAACACCTATAGGTGGTGGTTTTGAGGTACTGATTTTCTGCAACGATGTGGCTTCCTTGAGGAGAAAATAGATGAAGTAGCCAAATCATTGCGGCATCTCTGGCTTAAACTTTCTTTCCACTTTGCATATGTAAATACTGGAAGAGTAACAAATGTCTGGAGGAAGAGGTGCCTACGCTTTAGTTGATGAGAACTATCACAAACCTTGTACATCCTGCCTGACTATTGTTTTTCTCCTCCTGAAGTGCTTAAAATTTCTCTCTTTAGTTCTGTTACCTGGGGCCTCAGAAGTTCCTCCATGGTTATCAATAAATTACAAATGATGCCAATGAAGAATCCTGTTTATGCACAGCCTCTTCACTTGTGCAACTGGCTGTTCTGAAAGATCTGTTCCTTCGTGAGTTTTTTTGCCTTGGGAAAGCAATCAAGTTTCTCTTTAATGTTTTTAAGATAGTGACACAGGTGCACATTGCTGAGAGGTCTTGTCTAGTTCCAGGAAAATAAGTTTCACTTCCAGGAAAATGCCTTTGTAGCATGTTTTTCCTGTGCCTTTTATTAACCCATAAAGGCAGCACTTACAGTTTAATATCTAGATGTGCAGGGTCCTCAGATTTTCTGATTGTATAGTGCTTGAATCAAAGTTCATCTCGAATTGTACAAAGATAGCTGAAAGCTTCAGGCTCTGGTTTTGTGTAATGCTACGTAACCTGTAAATTATACAGGTGACGAACTACAAAATCATGAAGTCTTACCTATCTTCCTAAATTCAAGCTATCGTGGCTTGAAGTTTTACACTTGATAAATGAAGTTAAAAAGGAGATCCTAAATACCCTGTGGAGCTCTTAAGCTTTATCAGGTAGTTATTAGATAGTTGAGCTGGGAACACATGAGGCAGACATCCTCTTATGAAAGCCTGCTTCTTTGATTGCTCAGCTTTTTTCACCTTTGATACAATTCCACATGCTTATCACCTGATGTGCTTTCCCATCTTTTTTGCAAGGTAAGTATTACAGTCCTCCACAGGCAAGGAACAAGGAAAAAGTTTAGATTGCTTTTAGAAGTATGTACTCAAGTCATTACTGGAAGCAAAACTAAAGCATCTTGTCTTACTGCTTTCTTATCTGCATTGACTATTATCGTTGTTTCTGATTAATAGATACAATGTGATGAAATAAATTTTTACTCTCTCAAGAAATAAAAGTTAAGGAAACCTTTCCTCCTCCCCTTGCTCCACTCGTGTTCATGGTCTGGTTTCTGTGAATCACTGTTGAACTTGTAAATACTGTATACAGAGATGACTTCCAGAAAGAATTGCAATGAACAATTCAAATAAGTAATATTAATTACAATAAAAGCAACAAAAGGGTGAGGCTTGGAAAGGCAAGAGGAAGCTTAATAGGCAGATATAGCTATGAAAAAAATGGAGAGGCTGTCTCAATGAGCTCATCTGTTGGCATGAAATAGAACATAGTCTTCCTCTAAACCCTAGATTGATAAATATTACATATAGCAATATGTAATAGAAATATTAATTGTGATCATCAGTGACTGAACCATTGTGACTGTTCTCCACTGTTAACAATATTGCTTCTTTTCTGAAGCTGTTTGGTTCAGTGTATGTAGGCCTAACTTCATGCAGTCAGACAACATCTTAGTGGTAAGATTTCAAAGGCTTATAGGCACATGTCAGGGTGATTAGGCGTTGCCTGGTTGTACCTACAGACTTTGAAGATAGTCAAATGGTTGTCATAGTCTAAGCACACAAAAAGAAAACGTTACTAAAAACATTTATTGACATTTAAACATCTAAGAGCATTTATTGCATGGTAGTGTATTTAGGATATTTATACCTTGCATTGACTGCACCTAACCACAGAAGGAAGGATGGGTTTAACATGCCCCAAATCTCAGCTTTTTCTTTACCATACTTAACAATGTCTCTAAATACTTCACCTCATTTATTCTGGAACGTTTGAAGATCAACATCAGTTCTAATGCTCAGATGAGGACGGCATTACTGGTTGATGCTCTTATTTCAGGCAAAAGACAGAAACAGTTTTGATTCTCTCTTTAATTTGAGGGGTGACAAAATGATATGCAGCCTGAACAGATTGTGCTATTTTAATATGAGGTAATCAAAACTTTTATTTTAATTGAGTGAACCTCGGAGTGGCTTAAGCACTTCAGAGCTCTCGAGAGGATCTTTTATGTGCTATATAATATATTCTGTAATGGAAGAGTGCTGATGGTTTTCTTTCTCACTCTTCTGTTCAGTAGAATGTCTGAACGGTTTAATTACTTTATTTTTTTTTACCTGAAGAGCCCGTATCATGGAGGGCTGTTGACAGAATACCCTCTCTTCTTCATACTACCCTCTCTTTCTGCTTCTGTTCTCCAGGAGCCAATGCTGAGCCAAGTCAGTGTATCTTTGCACATGAGTTGCAATAGTAATGATGAATAATCTAAAATGGATGTCTTATAAGTGTTTTTACTAAGTTTCAGAACTGTCAATTTTTCTTAGTGGACGTTAATTCATTATTTCTAGAATGTCTGTTGTTTTGATGGGAAAAAGAGGAAAACAAATGAATTCCTAGTTTTAAAACTGAACATTTGTGATGTATAATGCCATTAGAGCAAAAAAGTATGTTTTAGTCTATTAGATGATATTTCTTGACCATGATATTTGTCCTTTACTAAGCCTTTTTTTTTTTTTTATTAAAAAATTGATCTACCCTTTGACATTCCTTGATAGGAGCTGGAAGTGTTTTCCATCTACCCAGTTCTTTATCTGCCTCTGTATTTGGTCTCCCTTTTCTTTCTCTTTTCTTGATGAAAAGTGTTTCACAAAATCCTGAAAACTAACAGTATTCAGAAATGTATTACTCTCTTCTTTGTAGAAAGAAGCAGACACAAAAGAGAGATCTGTTTTTGATATTCCAATATTCACAGAAGAGTTTCTAAATCATAGTAAAGGTACGTTAAACATTTGCAGGGGCCCTTTGTTTACTTTCCTAAAGTTTTTGTGAGGTGCTGTCCAGGTGAAGAGTCCTTACACTCTTAGCTCAAGTAATAACTTGGATGTGATTGGTTAACGTTTCTGATATTACTTAGCCTCTGTATAAACACAATGGGTACAACATCGCTTTGTCTTTCAAAACTGTCCTATCTGGAGAATGGTGCTGATGTTTGAGCTCCACATGTTATTCCAAGCTGGAGCTGCTGTTCTGTATGATTAAGACACCTGAGACACAGCATGATGATGATTCAGGCTAGTTAGCAGTATTGTGTTCTCCTAGCTATGTGGAATATTCCACTGACGTTTTCTGCTACTCTATCTTGTTTTGGCAGTTGCGTGTCATGATAGTTGTAGGAATTTTTGCCAGATTTCCTGGAGATTTTCTTGACTGAACAGTCTTCAACTTCACATACTGTTCGTCATGATCAATAGCAGTATGTTTTTGTAACTGCTATCTTGTCCATAGGCCTCTTAATATTGTTGCGAAGATATATTATACTGAATGGATTTGAAATGATTCTTGTAGTCATCCTTTCTAATCAGTTCCCCTATTCACTTGCGCTCAGATGCTTTGAATGTCTTTTAATTTCTAGAGACAAATTGGGTGCTATTTAAGTACTTCTGTAGGCACTGTCAGCACTTTTGTGTTGTTGTTTTTCTGTCCTAAACCTAAAACTGCACTGCCTTTAATCATCAGTTGAGCACCCCAGAACATTCTACTTCATTACCTACCAATTGCAGATATGTTTTTTTAGCTTTGACTACATGGGAATGGGTTGATATTCACAGCACGTGAGGCTGAGCTGCGACAGCTGCGTAAATCCAACATGGAGTTTGAGGAGAGGAATGCTGCTCTGCAGAAACATGTTGAGAGTATGCGTACTGCAGTGGAGAAGCTGGAGGTGGATGTGATACAAGAGCGTAGCCGCAATACAGTGCTGCAACAGCATCTTGAGACCCTACGGCAGGCACTCACAACCAGCTTTGCTGGAGTCCCACTGCCAGGTAAGACTTCTTCTTAGGACTTTCTGTCCAGCCTTATATTTAATTTCTTATAAGTTTCTGTGAATTTACAACAAGCTGTTTTAAGTCTACGATATTGGCTATTTCTGAGCTTTTGTTATATTAGATTCTGGAATCCTAATGCACCGAGGGGAAGGTTTAATATTGGTGCTTAATTTCATCATGGTATTTATTCTTATTGTAGTTACTCTTTTTGTTCCTAATAGAGTGAGACATTCAGTCCTTGCTCTCTTTCATAGGCTTGTGAAAATGTTACAAAATAGAAAGGACAGGACCCACCAATTCCTTGATTGAGAGAGATGCTGCATCTGTCTTGTCAGATGCCAGGGAATCTGCTTAGATACTCTGAATGCCCAGCTGGAAGAGTTTGTTATAATCAACTCTGAGACACAAATCAAAGAAAAACAGGATTCATTAGTCCTGTTCTCCTTGGAACCACTTGCTTTGTGGAGCTAGGACATTATTGAATCTGTCACAAGAGGTGGTGTGTGGCAAAAGGAGTTCCTGATGCTGTTTTCTTGTTGCTGTGTGCTGACCCTTTTTTTATTTTTTTGGGAATTGCTGCAGTCATCTAAATATTCTGTGGCTCATTTTACTATGTTGTCTGTAGGTAGCGGAGAAACACCTACAATGGAAACTATTGATTCCTACATGAATAGGTTGCATGGTATTATTATGGCTAACCCGCAGGAGAATGAGAACCTCATAGCCACGGTCCGAGATGTGGTGAACCGACTTGAACGCTAGTGATTGGGTAAGTGCTTCCTCTTAGCCTGCTTTTGCTTGGCATCCTCTCTGTACCTCTGGCACTTGTTCTGACATTGTACAATACAGTACGATCAGCACAAGAATCAATCAAAAAGGTCTTTTTCCTCAAACCTGCAGGAGCAGGTTAACTTAATGAAAGTCACATGGAGTTGAAACTATTAAGCAGTGGGGTTCTTAAAGGGTTCTTAAATTCTCCTTAGAATTCTGCAAGACCTTAATATAACAACATAATTAGCTCTTTTGTCCCGTTACTCAGTGCATCTCTGTAAGGTAAGAACACTGACAGAATGCTGCAAGAAGGGATTATTTATGTTCTAGAGATAGGGTGGCTAATTTAGAAAAAGGTGGGCTTCTTGAGTGAAGTGAATTTGAAGAATTCTGCATTAATTGTAGAATCAGATCTGCTGGTCATAGACAAATCTTATTTGCTTCAGAGGTTACAGGAGGACTGATCTCCATTACAGATTGAAAATGCTCTGCAAATACCAAGTGGGAAATAGCTGCAGTCAAACTCTTCCGGTTAGGAAGGTTTACATCTCAGAACCACTAATGTGTGGCTCAGGCTAGATATAGCATTTGCTGAGGCGCTAATGATCATATGGCTTATGCAGAGATTATTACTGAGCTCATGAACAGTTTTGTTCAGCAGCTTTGAAAATTGTAATAAGGAACTGAGTAGAAAAACAAATCAACAAAGAATAATCAGTCATTCTAAATTGCTGTGTTCCCTGCATTTCCCACAACATTTGCTCCTCCCCCTCCTGCAGTGCACAGCACTGAGCAGCCATTAGAAATTAGCCTATTTATATTTTACCTGTGTACATACCTGGATTCTTTGTTGAGATCCACTGCACATCTTGAATGGTGTTTAGAAATGCAAATAAATCAGGGTTGTGCCATCTGCAAATGTGAAGACAGGGCTTTTCATCCTTTCTGATTCTGACCTTTTGTGATACTATGTAGAACAGTTAATTACACGTTCCCCATTATAGTGTGGCTTAAGCTAAAAGATCATTGTCCTTCCAAAGGGTAGCCAGATGGAACGGACTATAGTTCCAAGAGATGACTGAGCTCCCAGCAGAATAAAGAAGTGGCTTTACTGCTGTTATTTATGAAGGGGAACAGCTTGTCGATCCAGGTCTGGGATTTTTTGGTAGCTCATCAACCTCCTCATTTTTGTATACCATTTTCAATTAGCGCTCTGAAGCTCAGAAAAAGAACTGGGGAGATTTTACAGAGTGTATAAAAAGGAAAGCAGTTTCTCATCAATGAGTTATTAGAAGGGCATGTCAGGCCCTGAAACAAATGTTTGTCTTTCAAGCACCTTGCCAGAAAATACGTATCTCAAGGATACTGAAATACAGACTTTTGTTCTCATGTCGTGGGGATTCTGTCTTCCTAAATAATGGGACTTAAATAATCCTAAGTAATTGGTGTTTTCTGGGTTCCTAAAAATGCAAGTATTTTCCTCTCAGTTAAACTGGGTTTAGCTATAACTGGTTTGAGGAAAAAATACTGCCTTAGAATTCTTCCCACTTGATAGTTACAAAACTCCATTCCCCTCTCTCCCTCTCCCCCCAATACTTTCCTTTCAGCAGCAAAACAGCATGAGGTGATTAAAAACGTGATTAATAATTTGCTATTTTCATTATACAAATATGTACATATGGATATGATGATCTAGTAATTCATAGGGCTCTTAGCGATGTTCACTTGGCAATTGTTTTGTGACAAAATATGAGGAGGGAAGAAGGTTGGGCTTTGTAGGTGTAAACATAAAAAAAAAAAATATATATATATATATATAGGGCATCCATTTAAGAAGGAGAAGCTTTAGTTAGAACGATTCAGCTGGCATCTGATAAAATCGAATCAGCAGACAGTGATTGTTTTCCCACTGCATATGAATTATATTCTCCTAAATGTGATCTCTATCAACCAAATGGTCTGTTTGAGGTTGAGACACATTACAAATGAATTTCATGAAAATTTATTCGTTAAGATACTCTTGAGTACACTGTATTTCACAGAACTGATGTGGTGTTTTCTGGTGGCTCAGGTGCTTTGTATTTACTGACAATTTGACTATACTGGTCAATGTTTTTTTTTTCCTGAACTGCATGGTAAAGAGGATTTATTTGCGCAGTCATTGTATTGTTAAAAAAAATTTTTTTTTTATTCAGCATGCTGTTCTTTGACTGGAAGTAGAAATCCAGTTGTAAAATCAAGGGTTGTTATTTTGAGATTGTTCTGTGTCTATAGGTTTCTGTGATATTCTTCCTAATATTGTGCTTTCTGATAAATCTTTCACAAAAAAGGCATGATGTCCTACTTAATCCTGACAGCTTGTACTCCTCTAACGTTTATCTTTCTGTTTCGTATGCAGGTCTCGTGACCCAGGGATGGTTTACAAAATTTCTTTGGCCAGTGTGGAATAAGAAGCCATGAGAGAAAAAGACTAGGGGTGGGAGGCAGAACTGCAGGTTTATGCTGATTCCTGCCTTTGTGGTTTGTCAGTGGGACAAAGAGATCAAATGTTTAGCCACAGATACCACCCACTAAACATTTTGGAACTGCCCTCTGTGTAAACCGTTAAAAGCATGTGAATTCTGTGCAATCTTCATTTTTTTTTTTTATTTTGCTGGGTGTGTGCGTGGCTACCTTCTGTGGACTTGCTGACTATGGAGATGAAATCTGTGAAATTAAGTTAGCTTGTGTATTGTAGTCATGACTTTGTGTTACATTGCTTGATGTCTTCTAGTGTTTTATAGTTTGTTTTCATGTTTATCTTGTAGCTTAACCTTCCTCGATTTTAGTTTTTTTGATCTTTTTGTATGATACTTGCAGTACTGGATAGCAGCGCTTGTGTTCTTTGCTATAATAGGCAGTCTTCCTTGGTGCACTGTCTCGTCCTATCCTGCCTGCCATGTTTATGTAAAGTATTCTTCATCAGAATCCTTTTTTTTTTTTTTCCTGTTAGCCTGCAGCTTCTACAATGTGAGATTGCTCCTTGCTTGTGACTGGCTATGGTTGGTTCTTTGTGACTCAATTTCCCTCTGAACTTCTTCCCTTTCCCTCTCTTCAAGCACCTCTCTTGCACACAGCAACCTGCTCTTCTATGCAGATCCACTGTTCTCTCTTGAAAGTGTTTGGTGGAATGTTTTACTACCACCCAGGTCATTGATAATCGAGGTAGAAAGTGAAGGGTTAGCTCTTCTCAGTTGGACGGAATTCTCCATTTAAGACTAAAACAAAACAAAATTTGTCTTTGTTATGTTGCTCACTCTAATTGTCTGCTTACTTTCTGAGAGAATGATCTCATGGTGAGAGCAGTATTCTATTAAAAAAGAATGGGTGGGGGAAATTGCTTTTTTTCCTGCCCTTCTGAAATCAGTGCTGGGAAGCAATGTGCCTGGAAGCAGCACATGTGTATTTGCATGAATTATTATATCAGAGAAGGATGTTAGCAGCTAGGCCCACGTTGCAGCCCAGAGATTTCTACATTACAGTGCATGATTTTCAACTTCTGTACAGCTGAAGTACAGCCTGTGGAGCCTTACAGCATTCAGCCTGTTATGTTCCAGTGTGACCTAAATGTCCTTTCACTTGCATCACGTACAACCTCACATGCTAGAGACTGTAATATTACTGAGTTACGGCTGCAGCTCTTGTCAAAGATGGCACCTACTGTCTGCACTAACTTATGCAAATCATTTGCTGCCCTTTGGTTCCTGTCAAATTGCTAATTCAGACTGTGGTTGAGCACCTGTTGGACATCTATGGGCTTTATGGTAATGACGGAAACATGCTTTCTTCCACATGACAATCTCCTTGTTCCTCCTTCAGAAATCTTTAAGGATTTCCCTGTTATGAATTGGAGATTGCTTTCATTACTTGAATTCATTGCAGTCAGGATTGCTTTTGTGCATCTGTAATGTGAGTATTTGAAGATTAAACAGCAGTTTCTTCTTTCCCACGCTATATACATGGACTTCATGCTTGCCTGAAGCCATCTCCAGGTATGACCTTGTATGTCAGGTCTCTGCTTACTTCTGGGCTCATTGCTGTAGCCAGGCAGCAAGGATTTCCATGTATATTCAAGTCTTCCTTCAGGGAGGAAACTCCTTTCTCTTGTCTTCAGGCTCATTTTCAAGACTTCACAAAAAGAAACCTCGATTTGCTGAGTTGGATCACCATTATTTTCTGTAGCATGGACAACACCAACTGAAGTTGACACGAACTGTTTTAGTGGATTCTATAACAAACACGTGGGGGAAAAAATCTTCCGGATTGATGTCTCCAGAAGAAGCACCCATACCTTTAATCTGTGTGTGTTTTGCTTTGCAGCATCAGTGACAGTTTATTTTCATTTAAATGAGGCCAAAACAGACTGCATAGGCAAAAGTTTGGAAATGAAATTCTAAAGCTGTCTGTGACATCTTATCCAAAACCTAGAGTTTCATCCCATAAAGATTGCAGAAATTGGTATGTAGTGTGATAGTAGGATGCAAGTCCAAGCTGTTGCATATACATTCCATAAATAAGGTATGGGTGGCTGCAGGCTGCCTTTGCTTATATAAATTCAATACGGCTATCAGCTTGTGGCATACTGCTAATACATCATTCTGTTGAGTAGCATGTAAGTGTTCTTGGACAGGAGATTTAATAACATTAGTTGGGAGCTTGAGAGATCTTTTGCTTTTTCCCCACAAGGAAGGAGGGATGGTGGTATACCCGTCTGTGGAAAGAGTAATTTCTTGGTCACCACTGATACAACGGATGTTTTGTCTCATTGAGATGCTTCTTATTTACACTGTTAAACCTTACAGGAATGTTTTTTGTCTTTCCAGTGTTTTCTGAGTGTCTTTTCAGTTTACATTTTTCAGTGTTGGCTGATTTGGAGAAGAAATAAAAAAAACAATGTTGGTGTCAAGGAGAGGAACAGGATAAAGTACTTTCATCACTTAAAGAAATGTTAAGAGAAATACATGAAAAAATAATGCATTTCTTGGATAAATGTGTTTGGAATTATTGAGATGCCAAGTTTTCTGTAAAATGTTTTTGTAATTAAACTTTTGGAGTCCTTTTGTTCTTAAGAAGTTGATGTGCTGGTTGGACACTTGCTTCATTAAAATTGTTCAACATTGAATCCATTCTGATTCAATTTTAAGTGCATTTTCATGAAAACTATTAATAGTATTGCTTTCTTGCCTGATAGACTGTCAACTCCATGTTAATCTTTGAAAAGTAATATTAGATATGCTCCTTCCCCTTCTCCATCCCAAGTGCATCTCCCTCTGAAACAGCTAAAGCAGGTAGTTATTTGTAGTGATGAAAGCTTTGGAGATTGTTTATAAATAATTATCAGGCTCCTTCCTTTCATCATCTGTTCCCAACTTGAGTAAATTTCCTAGGATGTCAGGAACCTCTCAGTCTTTGACATCTTTGTCCTCCTCTGAACTCCCTGATTTCTCACCACCATGTTTGTTTTCCCTTCCTTTAAGGACCACCTATATCATGTGTGCTGCTCACCAACTAATTTTGTTTTCCCAATTGATTTCTGCCGTGCATCTTTCCTTCTGCTTGCTGAGCATGGAGCCAAACTGTAAACTTATGAAAATTGTACTTTGAGTGTTTGTCCTCTACGGTGGAGGAGTTTGAATGATTTCTGCCTGCACTGGTGCACCTTCTGAGTTTGCAGTGCTGTAAGCAACCATGTTTTTGTGTTACTTTTCTGGTCACATCTCACTTTGATTGCCAAATTAATGCCTGGTATTTCTGTATACTAAGATGATTCAGTTGCATCTTCTGCAGCCTGGGACGAACTGCTTATTTAGGTGTATTATGCTTTGGACATGTTGCAGAACACTAATTATGAAATGATAAACATACCAAAAATAGGAATATAACGAAGTCCCCAGTATGAGTATGGCCACTGTGACACTATAGCTATACCAGAGCTAGAGACGGTGGTAGCAAAATTGGGGCATACCTGTGGGGGAAAAAAAAAAGGCAAGTTCAATATAAGACAGAGGTCTGCCTCCTTTCTAACCTCTAGTGCTGTATGTGGCATTGTGAGCAGGTGGTGGTCAATGACGCTCAATTTAAGATGTAGTCTTTATGTAGTCTTAAGACAATTCCAGTTTACTCTGCTGCCACTCAATTAACTGATAGCTAATAATCATTTAAGGGAAGTGAAGGGCATTTAAGTTTTTGGATACTTTTAAGACGAAAAAGTAACTTCCTTATTCTGCGGGCAGATTAATATATTTGGAGCTTGAAATGAGAGCCTGTTTTGTGTCAACTGCTTCAATTCAGTTGGATCCTTCAGAGTTAGTAGTGTACTTAGGCTCATCATTTACTTCTCCCACAGAATTTTCTGCTTGTGAACAATGAATAGTTTTGCTGCTTCCTTCTTCCTCATTGCTCATACTTCTGAGTTTTATAGGTTTTAGAACATCTTGATTATATTCAAGATTTGTCATCTTAATTGCAAGGTCTGTGGACTCCATACTGTACCATTTTGGTATGTGGAAAGTATCCACATCCATTATGTAATCCAAGGACCAACATTTATGAAATCTGATTTACGGGTTCCATTAATAAACTTGCCATTCTTATTTCGTTGGCTGGTTTTTATCATTTGTTGAATAGACACTGATGGTTTGTGTATCTGAAGATGTGGGAAATTGGAGTTTGGGAGCTTTTGACAAGTGAAGCTTTGAAGCTTACATCTAGCCAAGTAGCTGGTCTGTCTTATTGCTACAAACTGACATGTGGAGACCTGTACAATGTTAGTTTTTTAATATACATACCAGAGTTCAGAATATTTGTATCAAAGTAATGGCAAGCAGATGCAGCTAGGATATTGTGATACACAATTTTGGAAGGAAGAAAGGAGAAGGTGACTTTACAAATCAGACTAGATATAAAAATATGGGGCTTCTTACTCTGATGTTTTATAAGCTACAGCTGAGTGAAACAAAAGTTTGCTGATGGCAGTTGTTGCTGAACTATGGTTAGTTTGTGGTCTCCGTTTTCAAGTTGTGTTGGGAGGGAGATGGGCTGGATAGTATTCTCTCATTTTCCATCTTTGGCTTATGTTTCACCCCAGTATAAGGACAAATGCAACACATATTTTTCATGTTTGCATCTTATTTGTAGTTACAAAGCAGTGTTCAGACAATTCTAGCTTTTTTTAAAAAAAAAAAAAAATCAGTGTTCACTTTATGCTATGTCAATTATATTTGCCTGTGTACTCTACTAAACAGAACTTAGTGCTGAAATGTGATTCGTTCTGTCAATTATTTAATGAAGTGTTGAAGTAGTGTTTGAAAAGATCTGCCCGGAGGTGGAGGAGCAGAGAAAGAATGGAGGAGAAGGGACTGCTTGTCCAGATGAGAAGGATTTTAAGTCCTGATCCTGAAGTGCTTAGGCAGGCGGTCAGCATTCTGTTTGTGAATGGGTCCACTGAGTTGACTGGTCTTTCATGAAATCAACTTTCAACTTTCCAAATTGCTACATTATTGTTATAGACTGGAACAAAAAGAGAAATGAAAACACCCCAAAACCCCGTAATTATTTATTCAATGAGAATATGTTTAAGAAAGTACCAAAACCAGTAACTCATTAATAGGATTTGAAGCCCTTGTGTATGTTGCTAATTAGATATGTTGCTCTATTTAGAATCATTTTCCTTCATCTCCATCTGGTATCTAGGTTTGTGTCTTCAGAGAGTAAGCCCCTATCCTCCTCTGTAAGTGTAAATAAATAATTCACTGATACCAGAAACTGTTCTACACAGCAAAATTGCCCTAGCTTGCATAGGGAAAAAGATTTTCTGGGGAAAGAGTGTAATAGTACAATGGGACTATGAATGGCCAGTTGGAGGCTCTGGTGGCTTGAGTAGTGATGTGAGACGTGTCATTTTTGTAATACCAGAAGAGAAACTGTTTTACATTAGAGATGAAAATACAGCTTTTGCTGAGGAATTGTCCATTTTTCTAACTTGCGTGGCAGGTTGCTGCCTAATGAATCAATCAGCTCTTGGATATTTTTTTTAACCCATCTGGAAAGCAAAGTTTTGATTAAAGAATAGAGCAACTCTCTGGTCATAATAAACAGTAAACCTTAATTCTCCTGCTGTTACGTGGAAAAGATTCCAGCTGAACACAAGCACAACTTTTGTAGGAAATGGAAGTGAAAGGAATCATGAAAGATGTGTGATACTCTTCCAGGCTTACTAGCAAGCATACATTTAATTTGAATATCATAAGTACAAATATTTAAGCAATTTATTAGAATTCATTCTTGATGTGCATGTTTACTTAGGCCTGGCAAAAGGATTCTGGTGCTTATTTTTTATTTTAAATATTTATATATAGAGTTCTGCCTGTCCAAATTCTTGGTTGATATATATTGGTCTGTCTTCTTGAACTGAGTAGAATTATATCAGCTGAATAGCTGGCTGTCTGGGAATTGGGAAGAGGTATATTTTTCAGTTGAAGTTGTAGTACCATGGGATTTCCCTCTCATATGGGCAGTTTTAATTTTATTAAATCTGTTCTAGTGTTAGTCAAGGAAGAATTCCCTCATCTAATTTACTTCAAATAATATTGCTTAAGCCCAGGACACTTGCAGAGAAATCTCAAGCTGAAAATTTAAGCTATAAACATACCATTTCAACCCCTCACCTTTTCAAACAAATGTTAACAACTGCATTAGTATTGTAATTCTCCTCAGAGGAGATTTCTTTTTTTTTTTTCCTGTATGGTACTTCAAGTTCCTGCCTCGGTTGTTTTTGTTTTTTTCATGTTGGAAGAGAGGTAAACTACTCGAGCAGGGGCAAGAGATGCACAAGTGCATTAGAAGTGCAAGCCAGTAGGGAAAGTGAGCCCAGGAGAGTGAAAAGCTCTGGAAAACTCTTGACACCTTTCTCAGAAAGGACTGTGTTTTGTTTTGTTTTGTTTTTTAGCACTGAGGCTGTATGTGCTCTGAGACATGCTGTCTTCCTTGTCTGTAAGTATGGATTATGGAGGATTGACATAGAACTAAAATCTTCAGAAGACGGTTACAGCACTTCTACAGAAGAAGTGCCTCTCTTCTTATAGAGGAAACGTAGCTGTATGCAAGCATGTCTTTCAGACACGTGCTATAGACCTGATAAGTAGAAGGGAAGGTTGTCATTTTTCTTTTGCATGCTGGCATTAATAATGGGTGGCCTTGGCATATGTAAATGCAGAGTCAAGTTCTTTTTACAAGATGTGAGTAAGAATTCTCTTCCACCTCACCCCCTTAAAAATCTGTTTCTGTTAAAGGAGATTTTGTAGGATAAGGGCAGCAGGAATAAGAGGATAAAGGAATAGAACTTGCATTTATTCTTGAAGTTTGTGTTTACCTACTGCAGTACAGAAACGGCTGAGTTCTTAGCCTCAGTAAGTTTGGATTCGGACCTGACAGTTTCAGACATTCTTGAAGCGCTTTTGAGCAGAAAAAGTAGCAAATGTGAAAATGGAATTCTAGCTGCACCCTAGTTTCAGGATTTCACAGCTATGTGGTAAATGTACATTTCCAGATGTCTGAAATAACTATCCATGTGAGAAAAAGAGGCCATTTTGTGCTGGGGGAAACAGTGCCTCCTAATGGTAGTTCTTGGTATCTCAGGATGAAAATAAAAAGACACTAATGGAAGCCAGAGAGCTTCTAAGTATGTGAAAACTGAAGTCAGTTCTGTGGTTTTGTTATAGGCAAATGGTAGTTTCTTCAATTGTTTTGTTCGTTTCATGCTGTTACATGGTCCTTTTCCTATTGTGCTTTGAGGGCTGGTCAGGGTAGAAGCAGTGCAGCAAACATTCCTGTGTTACAAGGCCATTTTGTTAGGGCAAATAAAACACAAACTCAGTTTACAAGTCTTTGAAGTTGTCATTCTGACAGCAAGGAATGACTGATAAAGGCTAGCAGTTGGCTAAAGCTGATACTGTGTGTTGGCTGATCTGTAAAATCAGCACAGCTGGCTTCTCTAGCTTCCTAGCTAGCAGGAGCTGTGAAAATGTAATTCTATGTAATGGAAGCTTTGGAGTTGTTGGTATTTACATAGTTTTGGGTCTCTGCAGAGTTGGTTTTCATTGTGGGAGCCTGCTATAGCCTCATACTTAGCAGTGCCAGAACTGTGGAGCTAGAGCATATGCAGCATGGTGTAGCTGCTTCCTGAAGATCTTACTGCAGCCAAGAACATCCCTGCCTATTTGTGAGCTTTGCTAACTTGTCAAAATAGTAGAAAACTACCCAGACTTTTCATTGCTGAATGTTTTCTGTTATTTTATGAATTGGGTGAGCTTATGAGATCTGACAAGCACTGGAGTTTAAAAAAGATCAGAGGAGAGAAGGGGGATCAGGAACTCCTTTCTGGCAGGTACCTTGTTTTTATTTTGGTTCATTGCATTTCATGAAACTGTACGCTGAAATAATATGGGAGCACCAACCGTAGAAAACCATCCACTTCTCAGCATCTAAAGTAGCCAGTAAGTATATGACAATCTAAACCTGACTTCTGTGCTGGTCCCCTTAGCTGTATGATTTCTCTTCTTTGTGTTAAACTGATGCAGCTTAGAGGCCGCTAAAATTCAGTGTCCCTGCCAACACAGTTTTCTTGTGGAGAGAAAATGTTTTTTCAGTGAATTTCATTGAAGAACCAAATGAATATGGAAGGGCCCCACAATTACTGCAGTATAGGAAGTTTTTAGAAAATATAAAACTATGGAAATACTTCAAATTATTTATTCTGTGTGAATTGGGGGCAACAGACAAACCCAGAAATAATGTGATACTCCCTAGTACCGATTTTGAAACCAGGCTAAGATACTAACAAAATGAACTGAAGGCATAAAATCAAGATGGGGGACACACACAACAAGATCACGTTACTGATAAATAAATTCCTTATTTTCTCCCTTTGGGTATGTGTTCAAATATGAAAAGTGTTTATGTCAGAATGTTATGTTTATCAAATTTTAAAGAATGCATTCTTTTTTACCTTGTAGGAATTCCTAATGGAATTCATTTCTAAACATCTCAGTTTTTTAAAACTCTAAGTCAGTAGAACTGATGTATTTTATCCGTACAGCTTTTACAGGGATAGCTTAATCTGGGCACGTCCATACCTTGAATTGAAAGGCTGTTGTATATAATAGGGTGATAACTAAGTTTATTCTCTGGGATTTGTGCAGTGATTTCCTTTCCTGCAAAAGGAGCAATATGAACCCTAACAACACTAACCCTAATTATGACTCAAACTCAACACCTACGCTTCCACTTTCTCCCATCAAAAAGTGCTCACAAGTGAAGCCTTTTAGTAGACCTGAACTCCTTTGAGGAGCCTTTACACAACCCCACACACAACAGCACTCTGCGCTCTCGCTTTCCAAACAACCCTAACCATAACCCTAATCCTAATTATGACCCTAAAAAGCATGTATGTTGCCGGTTTCTCCCATCAAGAAGTGCTCCCAACAGAAGCCTTTTTCAAGAAACAAAGTTGTGTTGTTACAATAGAAGGTGTTTACACAGTGTAAAATTCCACTAATCTTGCCTATTCAAAAGTGGTGGTACAGGCATGAGAGTAGCACAGAAGTGAGGAGTATGTTAGGAAGATAAGGAAAAGGTCCCATTGTCCCAAAATAGGGAGGATAGATGAGAAAAACAGGACAAGCAGTGTGAAATCAGTAAAAACAGAAATTACATAGTAGAAGGAAATAAGAAAAAAGAGAAATTAACAGTTGATCAAATAAAATTGTATGTATATGATATAGAAGGGAGTCAAGTGGATCATGAACTTGTAGTACTCAGCCAATGAGGAAACAAGAGAAACTCTGTGTCAGGTAATAGGGAATATGAGGTTATGGTAAACGTTCACTGTGTGCTCCTGCTTGCAGGATGCCTGCCGTTGGAACCGCGAATAAAATAGCTTCACAGAAGATCCGGTCTGAAGAAAATTGCCGAGACTTTTTCTCACAATCAAGGGACTTGTCTGGGATCTTGTTGACTATCAGAGAGTTCTTGCCACCATGGACAGGAAGGTGCACCCCACAGATGTCAGGGGTCCCGTCGGAGGTGGTATGTTGTCTTGGTATGGCTGACGAAGGACCAAGGCAGACAGACTCTGCGAAGCACTTGGGAGGAGGGAGGCCACTACAGACACACCACAGGCACGGGGATAACTGCTGATAACCCCGACCAGGAATTCTCTGCACGGACCAAGGAAAGACAAACTTTACTGTATTGCCTCGGGGTGGGTTCGGGGACACTCTTGAGGGGAGTGTGAATGAGACACTTTCAGTGTGAAGCAAGAATGGAGTCCCAATCTGCAGTGCTGTAGTCATGCGAGGGGTGCAGCCGAAGACGGACAAAGTGAAATATAGATGAGTGAAAGAGGGTCTTAGGCGTTTCTGCTTGCTGAGACACTGCTTTTTCTCTCTCCAAACACCAACAACTGTAAATCTAATTATGACTCCAAGAAAACATGTAAGTCACCACACTGTCGCATCAAAAGGTGCTCACAACAGAAGCCTTTAGGTATGCCTGCGTTCCCTTTGGGAGCCTTTACGCAGCCTCGCATACAACAGGGCTCTGTGCTTTCTCTCCTTCCAACCAACCCTAAATGTCACTCTAAACAGTAAGCCTAACTCTAAACAGTAAGCCTAACCCTAAAGAGGACCCTAAAAAGCACGTATGGCACCACTTTCTCCCATCAAAAAGTGCTTCTAATGGAAGCCTTTGGGTACACCTGAACTCCCCAGGGGAGCCTTTACATAACCCCACATGCAACTGCACTTTCTTTCTTTCCAAACAACTCTAAATGTAATCCTAAACCTAACCCTAAATACGACCCTAAAAAACATGTATGTCACCACTTTCTTCCACCAAAAAATGCTCCCAACTTCCAGTACACCTGAACTCTTTCGGGGAGCCTTTATGCAACCCCACACACAAAACAACTCTGTGCTTTCTCTCTTTCCAAATCCCAACAACTGTAACCCTAACCCCTTTACTTCCTTTGTGAGTACTTTTATCCTGGTATATAGAGAGATGGCACCAGTTCGTTTTTTTTTTTGATATTTCTTTGATGAGTTTCTTTGATATTTCTTTGATTAGTTTGATGATATAAAACTAATGCAGAGCAGATGAAATTCCTTAGTTGATTAGGTCACTTTTTGCTTTTTAATTTCTTCATCCATCCAAATGGATAATGTTTGCTCATTTCATTTACGTACAGCTGCCCGTTAAAAGTGGCTGCCTCTTATCCAATGCACCAGCGTTGTCTAGGAAAAATTGCTGTGTTCCAAATAAGCATCTATAGGCATTATTCTGTTTAAGCATCTACATCTAATGGTTGTTTTGGGTATTTGTTAGAACATTAGGGTTTAATAATAGTATTTACTTTTTAGTCTTTTTATTGTTTGTGAAGATAGGTTTGTGATATCTTTTTTTTTTTCCTGTTTGAACTGTTCTCCCTAATATTGTTCAATACTTTAATTGTCTTATTTTCATTAGTAATGGCATCCGTGTGAGGAAGTGGTGGCAGAGGTCTTGTGAAGTCTTCTGAAAATGGTGCTTTTCTGTTTGTATGTTATAGCAGTCAAAACATATCAGGAGGTATAGTGAATAAAAATTAAAGATAACTGAATTGCAAAAGCCAGGAATAATATTTTGACGGGGCTTGTTCACTTAGCTAGGAATTACAATCCATGTGAAAGTTTTAATCATTTTGAGGCAGAAAAGTAGTGTCTGGACATATATTTATTGCCTAAATACTTGACTTTGGTGTGGATGCACTGTTGAAAAGAAGTTATGAAATATAAACACTTATGGCCACACAGTCACTTGTATGATTTATCAGTTTAGAAAGTGATTTTTAGCATATTATTGAGCACTGTCTTGTCTCATCCTTTCCAGAGGCTGCATAGTAAATACCATACAGAGAAGTTTTCAGGATCGTAAATCCACCCGTTTCCACAATCTATATCTTCTGTCCATTGGGCTACATAATTTATTCTGAATTTCAGTCTTGCTGCTCCTCACTTGGCTCGGTGTAAAGTGCATTTCCACTTCTTTTTTGTTGATGTAGCAGCACATCATTTGTTCTAAACAGGGTTTAACTAAGGGAACATGGTTACTCAGTGCTGTTTCAGCTTGGGAAAGAGTGGTTCTGCTAGGAAACTTGTGTTGCAATTAGTAGCTGGTCATCATCCTGGGATGACAGAGCTGTGTACAAAAGAAAACCAGACAGTCTAAATGACCTTTTCCCACCTTTTGCCTTCTGCACAAGGGGGAGTTCACAGGTGAGAACTTGTTTTATTAACTCAGTATGAAGCTGGAAGAAGAGGAGAGAAGAGGATAAAGCAGATCAGATTTAGGTCACCGGTAGATAGAGAGATGGTTCAGTTGCTGCCCGTGAAGGAAAGATTGCCATCAGCTCCAGGTTTCCCAAGAGACATTGTTTGCTGAGCTTCTATGATGAGACAGTTTGGAGCTAGTGTCAGTCTGGATGCTTCATTAGTTTAAATGTCTGGTTTTGGGAGGCATGTTCTCAAGCAAAGGCTTCTAAATATAAAATAGTCTTGTGAAGTTTTTATCTTATGAATATTCACTTATTGAATTTACATTTTGTTTTTCATCTCTAAGCTTCCAGAACAGAGCCTTACACAGAGGACAGCCCTCCCGTCTGTCTGAATAAACTCTGGAAAATATTTTTGTGGAAGTGGTACCTTGTTGTTTTACGTTTCCATACTCTTTAGTTAATTTCTTTCAGAACACTTTGAAGATCCAGCTGTTGTCACAGGCAAGCTCTAATAACCTAGGACTCAAGCAGAATTTTGCTCTTGTGTTCACCCTTGAATGTGCCAGTGGTGGACATGCAGGTGGAACTGATAATGCAATTTGACTTTGAGAGCCTGAGATTATTAGGGTAGCTCTTTTCTGTATAGCAAGTTCTTGATAAATTTGGGAGAAAGCAAATGCATCTGATGCATGCTTGTCAGACATCAGGAGTGGATGGTCTGGAACTGCAGGGAGGACCATCTCTTAGTATGGAGAGCTATCACTAAAACTAGCAAAGATACCTACCTTCTCTATTTCAACCATGGTTGTCACCATGCTTCATGACCTCTTCTGAGAACAATAGCTATTGCAGTTGGTCCTGTGCATACACTGAAATGATTCTTAAAAGACTAGAGGACATAAATAAGGGCATGCATTCTTCACAGCCTCCCTCTCCCTAAAACCCTTGTATGCTTGATTGCTTCTAGACAGAAGATTTTGTTATTCTTTTCTCATTTTTGTTTCCAGTTATGTATGGAATTATTTCCTAATATGGATTAATATGGTGGCTAGTGGAACTCAATTGATGCAGTGGCTCCAAAAAAAGACTTTTAGCCAGTAGATTCTAATTAAAGCAACTTTTTTTTTTTTTCCAGAAGAGAGAAAAAAAATCCTTCAAAGAGCTCACTTGCTTTGTATCAGATGAATATATATGCAATAATTTGCCAGCCTGATAGAGACAGAAGTTGATATATGCTTGGAGCAGTTATATTCAACCATATGTAAGCACTGGCACTACCCGGAGCTTATTTCTCCCACAAGGTGATATTCCCACCATGTAATTTTGCTGCTTCCTGCCGTAGGCAGTATTAGGGAGAATGTGTCTGAAAATTTGTCAAAATGGCTTTCTGTCAGAAGATTGCATTTTAGTCGTGCCCATGGGGAAAAATGCATGGATTTATTTGAAAATTCACAATTCTCGGGTTTGACCAGCTTAAGTTTTCAGGGCAAGTCCATATGCCCAATTGCAGAAGCACTTGCATTTACAAATCCTACCCTCAGGTTCTCTAGGGAGGATGTTTCTTTGATCTTCCAATTTTATTCGTGTGTCTAGTTTCTCAAGCAGAGGGGGAGGAGAGGAGCTTTTCCTGGTACAACTCTCTTTTGCGGAGGGAAAAACAAACAAAAGAGGTTGAATATTATGAGAAATTTCTTCTCAGAGTGGTTAGACATTGGAACAGGTTGCCCAGGGAAGTGGTGAAGTCACTGTCGCTGGAGGTGTTTAATGAAAAGGTAGATGTGGTACTTAGGGACGTGGCTTAGTGGGCAATATTGGTGGTAGGTGTACAGTTGGACTAGATGATCTTGGAGGTCTTTTCCAACCTTTGATTCTATGAAAAGAACCTCAACCCACTACAAACATTGTTTTATTAAATCTAACTACCAAAATGTCACATGTATGGTAGTGACCAAAGTTGGGTGCAACCGTGAAGACAGTGGGAGGGGGTCTAGGCTGAAATAAAGGAGCTGAACTGCCATGATGTGACATGGACCAGACTGTTCATTTTACACCCTGCGTTTAATTGGGGGTGGGGGAATTACCTTGTCTCTAAACATCTTCCATCCAAATCTGCCTCGTGATGTCAGACTGGGAAATCACTGCTTAGGAGAACAAAGAGACATTGCAAATGCAGCTTCCGTTCCAGGTGCCAAGAGCATTTTGGAAAGAAAATTTCTTCTGTGTGAGTAAATCTGTTTAAGAAGCCTGACCAATTTAACTCATTGCCTGACCCACAGCCATCCTCAGCAGGAGAGGGAGATGGAATGGATGAATTGCAGCTAACACCTAGTACCCTCAAAACTTGATAGAAAAATGTGCTAGGAAAGTATACAGGAGTCTCAGTAATACAGGAGTATACAGGAATCTCTGTTTTTTTGTTGTTTTTTTTTTGTTTGTTTGTTTTCCCCTCTATAACTGCCCCAGAACAGCCCTCCATAATTCCTTACTCTTACTGTCCTAAATACTAAAGATACTAAATACTCATCTCAAACCTCGAGTTCTCTGTGTTGTATTTTCTCCCCCCCTTCTCAGGAGAGGGGGAGTGAGAGAGCGGTTGTGGTGGAGCTTGGCTGCCCACCTGAGTAAAACCACCACAGCCTGTTAGTCCCAGTTTGGAGCATTTGGGCTCTCTGTTCAAGGGAATTGTACACTGTCACTCCCTACAGAGCACGATGAGTTATACTGCTGAAAATGCTTCCTTTCCAACATCCCCTGGTTGTTTAAAACAAACAAAAACCAGCAATACCCTTTCCCTGTTTCTCTCTGCTCCCTTGCACCTAGGCTGGCTGTATCTGTGAAGCCCCAAACCTGTAAGTGATGCTGTTTGCCTGTCTGTCAGGGAAGCTTTTTAAATCTGAGTGTAAAATGAGACTCCTACAGCAGTAAACAGAGCGATCATATACCTCCTTTGAAGTTACCATTTAAATAACCTCCAGGGCTTCACTAATGCAGGAAGCAAGCAAGAGGAAATAATTCCTTCCTTCTCCTCCTCCTCTTCAGCTCCCCTCTCTGAAGCAGGAAAATGAAAATGAATTCTCTGGCAGAGGAGGGACACTGGATTTCATGGTATTGCAGAAGAGATGAATGGCTCTCACTTGCAGCTTAGTTAATGAGTCAGCACGTTCATTCAGGGACACAATTTATTAACCCATAAACACTGCAGATGATGGTGTTATCACTGTGATAAAGAATTTTTAATTTGCTGTATAATTTATAAGGTAGTTGCTACATCAGAGGGGAGCCTGTGTCTGTTCATGTGTCCAGGTCCTGGGCTGGTCCTAGGAAAGGAAGTGAGGACCTAAGAAATAAAAAGGGAGGAGTCCCAGCAGAATTATAGGAACAGAGCTGGCTGCAGACGACCTTTTGCTGTTTCTCTGTCCCTGTGGGTTTTGCTGGTGCTGCTGATTCCTGAAAGAGGATGGATGTCTGTGTCCAGGCCTCCCTTTCTGCACATCAATTGATGCTTGGACTTTCCTGAAGATACCTACACATAGCAAGGGTGTAAACGAGCATGCACAACATCTGACAGCACCACGGGTATTCAGTGCTGTGCTGCAAAGGAGGTCCTGAATGGGATGCTGCTGTTGTGGTGTGGATGGCGGCATTACGTGTTCCTGATACTATAGCACGGTCTTCTCTTGGGCTGATGCCTTACACCTACCAAACAGGAGCACAGCTTTCTGCATCCTTTGCAGTTAGCATGTGCAGCAATGCTGCAATGGGACAGCATTCCAGAGGGACAGCAGATTTACACAGTGCTGGAGGGATTGAGACTAAGATAGCGAGGACCCTGGAGCAGTAGCACTCTTAATTGCCTGGGTGTTACATGTTTGCCAGGTGGTTTAAGTAGTCAATAGGTAAATGAGTTCACTTCTTTGTTAAGTGATTTTTTAAATAGTAAGATTTGTTCAAATAATTAAGTAGTGTAGCCTATTAACTGGAGAATGCCCTAAAGACATCTCCCGAGTAAGTCTGAATCTTACCAAGCTGCCTGAGGTCAATTTCTCCTGGGATCAAAGGATGCAGTACTCACAGTTCCTGTGTTTTCAGTCTGTTCTTAATCACCTGTTTGGGGCTTATCTTTCGTAAGGAAAAATATGTTCGTGCCTGAACATGTTACTACCTGGTCTTTGGCCTGACTGAAAGCATTGGAAGTTTCCAAGGCAATTATACCTATGCTAATCATAATTTTCTGCTTAGTCTAGGGGTATCTGTCCTTACGTCTGTGTTGATGTTGAGTTGCTGAACAATTTGATTAGGTGCTTTGAATAAGCTGTGTAATTATGCCACAGATATTCCTGATGCATACATTATTTTCATTATCTGAGTTATCACCACCCATTGTTACTGTTGTAGTGCAGTAATGTTTAAAGGCTGCTATTAGAACTGGAGCTCCATTGTGCCAGGTATTGCACAGACATTTACTAAGCTGCAATCTCTGTCCTGGAAAGATTACAGCTTTATTGTACTGATGTACAACAGCCCATTATATGAATTATTTCACGTAACGTCACTGAGGTTGAAAAGCTCTGCTAGTAAGGGATCAGCAGACTCCGTATGCCCAGAGAGGAAACCACCATGGTGCTACCAGCATAGAGCACCTGACTGCTGCTGTGTTGTTTTTTATTTTGTTTTGTTTTTTAATTGTGGGGCTCTGTTGCCTTACTCTGACAACTTGGACCAGATGATCTTGGAGGTCTTCTCCAGCCTTATTGATTCTATGATTTTCTTAGTCTAATGCAAGAGTGATTCTGCCTTACTGGGGCATCTCTTGGCTCTCCAGGGCTTTGTTGGATGGCAGTTGTAATTTATCTACCAGGTCTGAGCCAGCCATAATCTTAGTTTTTGTTGTTGTTCTACTTTTATTTTATTTATTTTATTAGAGAAGCCATCCCTTCAGCTAAGGAGATGTTTTTGTGCCAGCAGAAGGCAGCATCAGATCTCAAAGTAGCACCAGCTTCATTGGTGCCAGTTTCTGGTGAGTCTCCTGCTGCCTATCTCTCAGCCACTTGATTTACTTTCCTCCCAGCAAATCTACCATAAGTTCCCTCTGATCCCTTCCAGAGGTTCTCTCTTGTCACCTGCCTGTTTTAGTTCAGCAGTGATACTCACACCTGGATTTTTGTAGTCTCCCCATTCAAATGAGGCCTTATAGCTTGAGGTGCACAGTCCAGGGAAAGAGCAGGAGGTTGATCTTCGCCCTGGTCTTCTCCCATGGTCTTTTTCCAGCTAGCTCCTGAACAGTCTGCACAGTTCTCAGACACTGAATGTAAGACAAGTGTCAGGCATTGTCAGTATTGTAGCCCTTCTTGATATATGGTTTTAAGTGTTGCATGGAGTAAAAATACATATAGTAAAAGAGTTTTTGGTAAAGGCAAGACATTTCCCACTTAAATTCACTGTTTCCACAAAAAAAGAACTGCAACAACAACAAAAATAGGGTGCTCAAAATAGTTCTGTGGGTTCCATAGTGGAAATGGCCTAGCAGATCCTTTAACCCATGAAGACAGCAGTGATCCTGAGTCCACCTGTGTCCTTATTCTTTGAGCGTTGCCAGTTCTGAGGCTTGTTGGACAGCATCTAGGAAGCAGTGCTTTGAAGTGTGCTTGGAATTGGCTGCCTCTGCTTTTTCAGCGAGTCCTCCTGAGGGTGGAAGATTAGAGCCAGGCCATCCTTTCATATCTGCAGCATTGGTTTCTTTTTTATCAAATGCATTTTACTGCAAGGTGAATTCTTTCCCAGCTTTTTGTACTTCACCAGATTCCCTTGACCTTGAGCCAGTCAATGATGAATCGTATGAGTCCCCACTGAAAACACTGTAGAAGCCAGAGGAATGCCAGCCTCACTGTGTAGCACATAAAGTCAAAATATTTTAAGCCCAAGACTGATGGGTATGATTCTTCCATTTCAATCTGCACCTTCAGATTAAAAAGCTGTTAAAAGCTTCGATTTGTCTTGATGCATCTGCTGCTTCATGCCCAATGAATGACATGTCCAGGACTGGAGGGTATGGGTAGGAAGAGGATGTTTTCTGATAAATGTTTCTGATGGTATTTTATGTTCAAGTAAAAAAATAAAAAATAAATAAAAGCCTGTTATAGAAAATGATTCATCTGTTAGAGAGACTGCTGGAACAGCATCTAGTACTCTGGCTGAGGGACAAGTAATGTCTAAAAAGACCATGGCCCACTAACACATGCAAAGTTACCTTTTCCTTCTGCCTCTTAGTTGCATTTCCCTCTGCTGGGCTAAGACTATGTTAGATTGCAACTGCAAAATACCACCTCGTAATATGTTATGTATTAGACCTCTTATTAATTCTGTAATTCTTTTGTACAGTTTTGTAGCTATGTGACTAAATATGCAAAGCGTTCATATGAAGAACTATAAAGTTATTGGTATTTTTCTGTGTTAAAGGTTCAATGAGTCAAATTCTGTGCTGAGGGGAATCAATGATTTGATACAAATTTACTGGTATTAGAATGAAGATTTCTGGAGTAAACTGGGAGGCTATAAACATATCCAAAGACATAGCTGGTAGAGCAAGTCTGTAAAACCTTTGAAATGATACAAATTCATAAATATTAGGCTTCTTCCTTTCAGACTACTGTGATCTGTGGTGGCACCAGCGTTAGGAGGAGGAGAGGTGCAAAGGCTACAAAAGGCAAATATTATTTCTGGAAATGGCTGGTGGGATTTGGATCTGCTTTTAGCAAGCATGAAATTTTGGGAGTGAGGCCAAGTGCTATTTCCAGAGTTTGAGGATGACCCATGACTTGGGTTAAGGGCTTGAATTTGATTTAGTTTAAATCTGAGGCTGAACTTGGTTGTCATCTTCTGGTTGGGATTCTAGGAAATCAAACCCTCACTGAAGCTTTGTTGACTGAAGTAAAATTCTGTTTTCAAATACTGGTAGGAAATCAAATGCTTTTGAACCGTCTTCCAACAAGAAAAAGAAAGAACCCAAACTGGTGACATTTAGATCTGACTTCAGTACCCTAATTTCTCCTGCATTTTGGACCTGGGGAGGGAGGAAGGAGAAGAGAAGGAGAGCTTTGGCAAATAGAAAATCAATTGGTTTAATATACAGACTATTTTGCTGCAGTCTAACTGGAGCCTCTTATTAAGAATCTGATGGTATTTCTAAACAGGGAAAGCTACTCCCTAGGTGGGGGCAATCTCCAATCATACACTAACATTGCTTTTGACATATTTATGACTCCAATAAAATCTCCCATCTGGTATATTTTAAAATAAAATTGAAAATTTATCACTTTCCTTTAGCTGGTTTGTCGTTCTCCCCGAGAGAAGATAGCCAGGCTGAGATTATTGCATCGGCAGTCTGTCAGCTGAAGTTAGGCTGAGGTGTGATTTAAATTTCAATACTTTCCACATTACAGCTGTCTGGGGTGGGGAAATTACAAGGAGGAAAGCAAAGAATCTGTTATTTGTATACATTAGTCTCCCCTGATTTGTTTCTTTTTTTTCTTTTTTTTTTTTTTTCTTTTTCCTAGCTGGGGCACCTGGGCATTACTCCCCATTTTTCTGGATTTTCACAACCTTGGCTTGGTCAGAGATGCTTGCAAGAGGATGAAGCAGAACCTGAGTGTCATCTCTCCTGTTGCCCCACTGTTAGGCCAGGTTACGACAGCCTGAAGAGATCTTTCTCCATATGAGGTACACGGCAAGTTTATGGCATTTATACAGCTTACAGAGCTGGTCTTAAAGAGACTGTGATCTCTGGGAGAGCAGAGCTAAGCCATGTCGTTTCCCTGACAAAGGACCAAGGGAGAGAGGTGGGTGGCATTTTGTGTATGTAAGCAAGTCTAGTCGTCTTGGCAAAGCAGTAGATATCTCTGGAGGCAGGAGGAAACATGCTTTGGATGTGCTTGCATGTTTCTAAGCCTTTAAATGTTTAAATGTTTCTAAGTCTTTAAATGGCATGCGACAGGTAAATGAATCACCTGCCACAGGATTTCTCTGAGTGTCTCTAGCTGAAATAGGTCAGGCACTTGAAGCAGCTGAAGCTGAGTCCAGGCCAGAAATCTGGCCCCTAGTGCATCACTGGGATTTCACGTGCAGCCTGTGTTGGATGGAACCTGTGGAACAGAGATGACACATGAATAAGGTGCTTCCTAGCAAAATTGTTTGCAAATCTTTCTGAAGTGGAAGGCTGTCTCTTCACGTTTTGGGGCCCGGGGGTGTTCTGCCTCATCCTTTTGACTGATAATAGAGTTGTGCCCACCTGGCTGGTGGCATTGCCCACATCTGATTAGATGCATTTGTTCCTGTCGCATCAGCTGAGTGTTCAGTTATCCAAGATCTTGTCCCCCTTTATTCCCTTCAATTGCTTCATTGCTTACACTGTGAGTGGAGCTGCAGTGAACTTGTGACCAGTGTCCTTCACTGCAGTCACAGCAGTAAGGCTGGAGGGCAGTGGTGATCGCAGCCTTCACAGGGGCATCTCAGTAACTTCCCCCTGCTGTAAACTCTGAGCCCAGGTTCCCCCACTGAGGGGAGAAATGACGAACCTTCAAAGGGTCTCTTGGCTGGTGCAGTGGTGTGACAGTCCTGTGACAGTCCTGACACAGCAGCCTGGGTAGTTGGAGGTCTGTAGCTGGCTCTGGGGAATTAAACCCAGCAGTGTTTGTGCTCACTTTGGGAGAGAATTAAATGCTATTAGTGGTTTACGAACTGTAGGTGTTGAACCTATGTGGGGCCCATTGGGACCTCAAACCCACTGTTCTAGGTACTGTGGTGTGCCCCACAGGGAAAGTGCAAACCAGTGCATTAGGGTTATTAAATGAAACCTACACTTAAGATGCATGAATTTTCTGCAGAGTGCATATAAACCTCTTGTGCACGAGCTGTGGATTTGTGCAGCGTGGTTTGGTTTTCTGAAGTGTGCACTTTGAGCTCATGTGCAGTGGGCTTTTATGTGTATTTCTGCAGGTGAACATATGCTTAAGGGTCTGCCCCTGTGCATTAAGTATGCAGTTAATGTATGGATAATTGTTTTGTAAGCACTGTATTTACGGCACTGCTTTCTCCAGCATACACGTTGTGTGCGTACAACCCATAAGTGTCACGTCATTTGACTGTTCTATTTTCCTGTCTTCTGGACTGAACAATTGAGGGTGTTTTTGGAGTGCATCGGATGTATTATTTCCTTTCACAGCAATTGTACATTTGCTAATGTCAAATTTATTCTGAATTGTAAACTGACACAGTTCTCGACTGGATAGACCAAGATCTTTGTTGCACAGAATGGACGGATGTTTTATTTGCATGCTCAGTGTATGTGTATTCCGAAAGCACACACGCTTTTGTTGTCTGCAGAAATAGCAGGTGCTTCGCACTGAAAATAACCTGTGTTGTAAATGTTTGTGAAGGTGGGGGTTATAGCATTTATGCTCAGAGCCCGCAACAAAAGTGTATTTTATCTCTAAAAATCAGCGTGCTCTGTGTTATGGTTGTGCAGCGTAAGCACATATTTTCCTGCATTTGCTGGCACAGTTACAGAAGTGTTGAGTCTTCATATTGTTAAAATAACAGAAGAGTTGTCCACATATTTTCTAATTTTTTAAAATATCCTCCAGCTTCTGTGGTTTAAATTTCTAAGCGTCTGTCCAAGAGATATATGTCAAAACATCAGGAAGGATATTTAGGCAGTTATGTCAGCGGAATGGAGCAAGGTTGTGAGTTAATGCTTTTCTGATGCAATAGAAAAGGGAAAATGGTGAAAAAGAGCCACAAATAAAATATAAAATGAACAAGATCAACCAAGGTAAAGTTGAGGTTTGTTCTTAAATTGGAGGCACCTACAACAAAAGAATTCAGATGACTATATTCCTGTTTTATGCCATCCTGTGATCACGTCGTCCTGTCCCAGACCTCACAGCCTCTCGGGTCAGTCCCCAGGAATCAGGAAGGATGATGTAGTGCTTCCAGCCTTGGTCCTTCCTCTTTGGCTGTCCTGCCCGGTAGTCAGGTGCCTTGAAAAGGAGTTAAGGCCTTCATTATCCCACCATTTCTTTTCAATGACATTTTAAAGAGCTGACACAGAGGAGGCATGATTGAAGCACCTGCTGCTTTTCTCTGTAATTACCCAGTTTCCTTGTTGGGGCTGAAATTATTGCCCTGCAAGAGTGCAACGTCCCTATTATCACGTAAGAGCCAAACACAAACCTGTCTGGCTGCAGCTGGCACCATTCCACGTAAAGACAAAAATGATTTTCCTTGGCTGCTGGGCTATACCGCAGGGTACCCAAGCCCAGATTAAAGTGGTAGAGCTGGAGGGGAGGTGATGTGTGGCTTGAGATGCTTCTCAGACTGTAATTAGTCCTCTAACAGCCTTTGATGTGGATTAGCTGACTGGAGGCCTTGCCTGTAGCCAGGGGTAGGAGTGGGAGAGCACAGCCAGGATCTAAAAGGGGCAAACCTGAGAAAAATTAAGAACGGGTTCAAGTCACAGTAATCAAGTGATGGTTGAGGAAAAGTCCTGCTTGTTGGACACATTCTGCAGCATTGGCTTCTTAGAAGGTGTCTGAAGAGGGTCTGCAGCCATTGCCAAGGGAACTGCGTCTGGAGATATGGGAAAACATGAAAGCAGGAACAGTTAACATTTCTTGGCCTTTTTTGCAAAAGGCAGGAGCATGCCAGGGACTGTGTGAGACCCCAGAGGGAGCTGGCGGGGATTCTTGTAGTATTTGTTGCCCAGCTGCTATTTTGACTTCAAATCCATAAGAATCAACAAATAACAAGGCCTGGAGCTTGAGTACTGTCCCCTGAGCTGAGTTCTCTGTCTCTACCTGATTCTAAATTGAGCTCCAAGACAGATGCAGGAGCGTTAGCCAGTGGATGTGCAGAGTGAGAGAAGGAAGGAAAGAACAGGAGGATTAGGCTGGAGGATCACTGCAGTAAATGACTTCCATGCTCAGAGAGCTCGAAAGCCCTTTGTAATAAAGGAGAAGGCAAAACCAAATTCCGTGTAGCCTCTGAGCCGTGTGGATAAACCTTAGCTCAGCCCAGTGGGTTTTTGTGGAGCTCAGCTCTCACCCAGCCGTCTGCCCCTCGCTTCCCATTCCCCTTAGCAACACGGGCTGCCTCTCCCCTGCCTCCTCTCCCTCCAGCATCTTGTGACAGGCATGGAAACCCTGGGATCCCTGATGCTGGAATGGCATTTGGGCCTAGCTGGAATTGTTTATAAGCACAGAGCTTTGATGCTGTCTCCAAAGCCTCTGGAGAGCTGAGCAGGGCTATTTTTCATGTGATGCTTTTGGAGAATGTTATGGGAAAAGGTCAAGGGACATAGTGGGAATGGGTAGGTCACATACTCATTGGTTTAGGGCACCGCGACAACATTGCTTCTTTAAGATCTCAGAGCCTGCTTTGTAAAAATAAGCACCTCTCACTGAGCTGCCTGGGAAAGAAGAGGGGCATGTCTCCTGCAGGCGGATGTTCACAGCCTTCTCTGGGTTCGTTCTCTTGCCTTGGCAGTTGCTGCGTCTGAGTGTCCCTGTGAACCAGACAGATCCCTCAGACTGTGCAGCATTTTAAAAAGCTTCCTTGCTTACCACTTTGACCTTTGTAAGGCAAGGAGAAATTCTGTACAAGCAGGGGCTGCCTTCTGCCCCTGGCACTCTTTGTGGCTGTCCTTCAGCGGGATCTGGGCACAGCGCTGCAGGGTTCATTGGTCCATCCTTGTGTCCTCCATGCTGGGTCTGTGGGCAAAAAGAGCTCCAGGATGGAGCTATTTGACACCCCCCCCCTTTTTGATTTTACGTGCTGTCTTTGCTTGTTTAAATCTGGGATGAGGAGCAGTCTAGCAAGGATTGTCCTCCCTTTCTTCCTCCCTGATGCACGCTGCCACACTGCAGATAACAGGCTGGGTGCGGGGCCTGTGTGAAGGAGCAGGAAGCAGAGGGGTGAGGTACAAGTCATGTACATTGGAAGCAGAAGCTGAATGTGCATTTCCTTACTCTTGCCATCAATCATTCAAATTTCCTGTACACTGTGGAACAGAGTGGTAGAGTTTGCTCATTCCCCATTTCCCCCAGGAATGGAAGCACTCATTTGTTTCACTGTCTAGAAGTGCTGATCACTCATATTTGTTTTTTTCCGACGCGTGCCGTTCAGAAGCTGACCTTTTCAGCTTCTTCCTTCTTGGCCTTCGGAAATATCTTCAGATCTCCGGCAGACCTGGAGAATCTCACTGGTGCTCTGTCTCTGTTAAGGGACGGAAAGACGCTGCTGCAGTAAAGCCCACAGCCTTTAGAACAGGTGCTTTATTGCAGAGCACTGGCAAATACCCCGTGTTCTCCACAAAGCTCGTTGTTTTAACTTGTTCCTGTGATCTTGCATCCAATACAGCATAGTGAGGGCCAAGCCCTGCTTGTCATCGGAAACCATTGCATGACTATTCTGTGGGACTAACAAATCTGTTGAGAGAGAGTTACAGACAATTATGTGGAAGAGAGAGACCAGCATGTGTTCACTTTACTTACAGTGTATCTCTGCTGGAAGGCACGGGGACAGTAGCAGAAACATAGAGCATGGGGCTGGGAAAAAATTAGAGGGAGAAAAAAAGGAGAAACAGAAGCAGAAGAAAGAGTAGGACAAACAGGAAACTGAATTAAAAGTTGTCTGACTCTTTTCATAGCAAGTAGCATAAATGCAATAAGCATGGAAGACAGCCCTTAAGAAATGACCCCTGTGTGTGTGTTTATGATAATGCGTGGCATACATCTGTGGGTTTTAGATGGTGTCTGGTCTCTGATTAAGAAGAAATGCCTTCCTATTATTTAACAATCTCTAATTAGCCATATTCTCATTCCACATAGGAGTTGACAATTCCTTTGTGGGTGCACTCAGGCAATGGCCAGTTCTGGAGACACGGCAAACCAAAGGGATGGGGTGCTATAAAGCTCTTGTGTGACTTTGGTGTCTCTTGGCATCCCTGGGAAGCTTGGTTATGGCATGGTATCTCTGCAGCTTCCCTGGCATGGCTGGGAGAGGTGTATTGGTAGGGTTCAGTTCAATTACTGTGACAAAGGAGCTGATGAAGCTCTGTGTCCTTGGAACACAGTCGTGGCCTGGAAATTTTTATGAGCTGTGCGGGGCTGAAACCCCATTCCCTTGGGTTGTGAGCTCAGCAGCTTTTGAGCTCAGCCATTGTGGGTCTGGGCAGAACCCGCAGGGGAGTCCTGTCAGGGAAAACCCAAGGGCTGGAAGGAAATGTTGCTGATGACTCAATAGGCAGAGCTCTTCCCTCTGTTGATGTTGGAGCTGAGCCACACAGACACATCCCTCCATAATTACCTACTGGTTGCCTGAAGTTCATGCTTTTTAACCACTGGCATTCTCGTTTGCAGTCCACACACCCAGACGTGTGATGCTGGAATCCACACACGAGCCTGGGTATTGCATCGATGCTTGCAGGCTCTGAGAAGAAAGGATGTGTTTGCCTCCGGGAAGAGGTGTGTTTGCCCATGCATGCACGTGTTATTGAGCCTCTACAGATGCTCTGACTGCAGGAGGTGATGTCAGGTGGCAGTGGTTTGGTGTTTGGGGGTGGGTGTGGGGCAGTTAGGTAGCGTGGATGGGGGAAGGGATGGATTGGGATGACAAAACATCATGACAGAGGGAGAAAAATCTCAGTTGTGTCCCACATTAAGCAACAGAGACCCTTAGTGGTCACCCGGTGTAAAACACAGTGCTGTGTGATGGATTGCTTTTTTTTTTTTTTTTTTGCATTTGCTCATTTCAGACATGAATTCATGTAATAACTTGAACTTCAGAAACAAAAAGATGTTCAATTTCAATTGTTTTAACTGCTGTGAATAATTTCACTTCTGTTTTTTTCTGGGTTCTTAATGGTCTATTTTGAAACAAGGAGGTGTTTTGTGAAACTGACACATTTTCAATCCCTATTGATCACCATATGATATTGCTGTATTTCAAGCAGCATCACAATAACCGTGTTCTAAGAACACTTCAGATATTTTAGGGAATTTACTTCACCTGGTTTTGTGCATCCAGGCACACTGACTACCTCGCCTCTTCTTCCCTGCTTCTACCAGCCTGGTGTCAGAGTGAAACTGAATTTGGTGAATTAGCTGGCTGGATCTGCAACACCCTCATGCACCCTGCTAGCAAATGCACAGATAATCTGACAAATATTGCTGTTCCTAGAGGAGTTATTTCGATGTGATTAGCCTCTTTGCTGCGAGTGGCAGGGGGGTCAGCCTACCCACGCGCTGCCTTCCTGTCCCGAGAGGCCTACTGGCGTGTGGGCCTCTGATGGCTCTCAGTCTCTCTGGAACAACTTAGGAAATAACCAGCATCAGGAAAATCATCCCAACTCCGAGGCTTTTTATGGGGTTTGCTCACTGTCATCTCGGTGGTCAGAGACTGCTGCCCTTCAGGTGACCTCTTGTCAGGCTGGCAATCAGGCAGGATGGGCTGCACATCTCTGGGGGGTGGCTCATTTGGGGTAAACCACATGGGGATGTGGAAAACAAGGATAATGGTCTGACTTACCTTTGCAAAGAGCTTAGAGAGCTGGGCTGACAAGTGTTTTGAAAGAGCTATACCCTGTTACAGCGACACTGCCTTTGCCTGCCCCCACCGCCAAGCTTCAGCACAGGCAGACTTTAAGGGCTCCCTGAGGACTCTGCCAGCAGGATTTCTTATTTTCCTTATTTTACTCTCTTCCAGTGATGTTCAGCCACAATGTATATTACAAAACGATTATGGCCATGATTAGGGTGCTGTGTTATCATCACCCAGTGAATAGCCATTCCCTGGATCCCACTGGAATCCACTTCCATTCCTTGAAGTGACAGGCCAAAATTAAAATGGTCCTGCAAAAAAAAAAAAAAAAAAGAATCCAGAAAGCTGAGATTTCTTCTCAGCCCAAATTCCCTTCAGCATTGGTGTTATTAGCATTTATTATTATCTGTCAATGCTCTAAGTAGTAAATTTTCTGAGGTCATGAGTTATTGCTTCATCAAGAGAAGCTGCAAATGAGGCTGCATGCAAACAGGTGAATGGATGGGCTTAGAGCCTCCTGAGCCTGAACAACCCCCCTGTAGCTGGAGAAAAGGTTCCAAGAGATCAGGCCTTAAGGTTGGTGTCTTGAGCATCACTGTGAGACCTCTTCACAGAGCTTTCAACTCTTGGTCAAGTGTCAGTAGAGTCCATCTGAGTAAATTGTCCTCCACTGAGCAGTCTTCTCTGCTCTCGTCCCAGGAGCCTCCCCTGGAAATCTGCCATATGCTCAAGCCCAGCCTCAGCACTGACAGCTCTGGTTTACGTACTGGTTGGCAGACAGTCTGCATCTGTAGCAGATAACGTATGTGAAACAAGTGGTGATTGTTTCTTTAAGGCCCCCCTCCTCTCTCTTCCCCTCTCTACTATTTCTCTCTTGATAATCCTGCTGATGCAGAATTTTTCTCTTGCTCAATTTCATTGCACCTGCTCATCTAAACCAGGCTGCGTGGAGTTTGCTCAAACTGAGCTTCATCTGACAGCAGAAGCAGCACCCAAAAGCACATTCATACGCAGAGAAGAGTCATTACTATGAAGAGTGAAGCCTGGCTTAGGCAGCTTAGATACCTGGCTTAGGTGGCCCATAGCAGCTAGCCACTAAGTGAGGGTGTGCCTTCAGTTAAAGGTCAAATCAGCTGTCATGGAAAACTGCAGGGATATTTCAGAGAGGCGGTAGTAAAACAGGAGGCTTTCCTATCATCCTATCTGATCTAGATATTCAGCCTGCCTCTGCGTCTTCATTATTGCTTTCTGTGCTCGGTGTGAACCTGCCTGTCCACCTACATGTGCTAAAGGCATAGCACTCAGCTTGTCTTTTGTGATACTGAACCTGACTTGAAATTGGAATTACCATATTGTGCTGTACTTGTGCCTCCAGGACAGGCTTGTACTCTCAAGCACCTAACATGTAAGCTGATTTGTCTTCATTCCTACTTTACCCTGAGTTAACTAACTTGAGTTAGCCAGCCTGCACTCAGAACACATCTTTGCTGTTTTCTTCACCGTTCTGTGTAAGCAGAAGGGCTCGGAGATGGATCGGAAGGCCTCTGTGGCCAAGTTTCGGAAGGCTGGACATGTGGGGAGTGGTTGGTGGAAGCTGCCGAATGGACTGAGAAGCCTGAGGACATCGGGGCAGCAAAGGGTGGTGAAGATATCTCAGAGTTTGATACAACAGAATAGATTTTAGGAGAGTGATGGTGACCAGAGGCTGTGATTTAACCATAATATTGGCTTAGTATTATTGCACTTAAGCAAGCAGGGCTATGAGGCCAGGGTTGGGCCAACACAGTGGTTCAAGGAAAAGCTCAAGTGTTCCCCAGGCCTTGTCAGCTGACAAAATAACTGTGGTAAGGTTCAAAGATTTATTGCAGGGAAAACAGGACTCCTTGGAGTCAGGGTGGGGGTTAATCAATGTACATTCATTGTTAATTTATGCATGTAAGCGGGTTCTGGAGTACAGTTGCCATGCTGGTTTTGATAATGCTAACTGCATCCACCCTGCCAGCTGCTGCAGTGTCGTGGTAGTCTGTGTTGCTGCGTGCAGAATTATGGTGTTTTTGTGGGAATATTATGTTCCCTGAATAGAGCCCCACAGAGCAATTTGCTTCATCCTTACAAACCCATCCAAATAACTGGCAGTGCCTTACAAATACAAAACAATTGAGCAAATAAATGTATTATACTGTACATCTGTGACAAAACAATGCTTTCATGTGCAAAGAGAAATGTGTTTGTTTAACTTATGGTCTCCCATTTGGAAATAAATGCATCCATTTAAATCAAAATGGGACGTTCTTCACTATTACAGTATTTTGCATGCCAGCTGTAGGAAATATGCTGCTTGAAGAGCAGACTCAAAACTTGGAGTGGTATTACCAGACGCATGCTTGTGCTGGCTTATCCTAGACACCACCTCTCTTTTTATAGGGGGTCCTCTACATTTGAGTATGAATTTCCTGGCTTTGCATGGCTGGGACAGTTTCTACAAAAATTTGGGAGTGTGCTTCTCCCTTGTGTGGTAGTCTTGTCTCTTTTGTGCACACTGGAATGCCTGCCTTTCACCTGATCTGTATTTAGAAGAGAGTGCTAACTGATGGGCATGCCTCAGAACTTTGCATTACCATGACCATGAGGCACACTGATTTTCTGCAAGAGTTGTGGCAGTCCAAATTTTTGATTGTTTCCTCTTTTTGATTGTTTCCTATTTTTGTGTTAAAGAAATGTTAGTTTCATTTATATGCTGCAGTGAAAGTGATAGATGGGAAGAAAAACAATAAAATACAGATTGAATGTTCCAATATTTGTTTTTTAAAATGTACCACATTAAAAGTGCCTTATAAATGGTTGAGTTCTTGTAATGAAAGTCTGCTGCATTTCGGTTTACACATAAGCTTAACATCATCAAGCCAAGTTTGTTCTGGGTGTTAACATTTGCATTTTTGAAAGCAGCAGCCTAATCCAGAGCAAAACCAGATGAGAATGTACTTTAATACAGCACATTACCAGCTGTGTGCCGGGAGGTGTGAGCATTCTCAAAAAGGCACTGAAATTTGATTTGGGTAGTTTTCCGAGAGTCTGTGAACTTAATGGAACAAAACTGAAGATCGCTGCTACCAGTAGCAGGAGTTATAAACTGGAATTCCACAGTGACATGATTACTAGAAGGGAAAATAACCAAGAAATAATCAATACCCCTGATTTTTTCTAATGTGAATTTCAAATATTAATATTAAGACCATTTCCTAGGCTCATGATTCTTCCTTAATATAAATAATTATTCTGATTACGGGTGAGAAGGATACAGTTGAGAGTTTTAGCTCCTCTGCCCATATTGTCTGACCTGCACTGTCCCATAGTAGTAATTTCAGGTGTACTATAAGGTCTGTGCAAGCAATGTGATTGTAATGTCCTTTAGTGGCTGAAGGGCCACAAGTGATGAGAATCACAGCTCAGCAAGCCTCGCATTAGTAAATGCTCTGTAGTTCAATTTGGAAACGTCATAGTCTTCATCTACCCCATTTGGACCGCAGCTATCGTATTGTTATATCCATCCATCCAGGGAGCGTGGCATGTTAGAGCCAGCAGGAAATGCGGTGTGTTTCTGAAAGCCAGCACCTGTATTGATTGATAGCCTGAGAGGGCTGTGCAGCAAAGGTGGTTTGGCCTAGCTCTGTTTTTCCTCTGGATTGATTAATCAAATACTTCAAATAATTGCTGCGGTTGTGATTAATGTTGACTGCATAGCTAATTACCCAGAAGATTAAAATAACTTTTTTTTTATAAAAAACTGTAAATGAGTGTATTTACTCTGCTCACCCTTCTAACCTTGTTATGCTTGTAAATGAATAGAAATATTGATCCCAGGTGCTACCCATCTTGCATCTGTTTAATTAGGGCATTAATTGTAACCCTGCTCACTCACTCCTTCCGACCACCCATGCTTTCTGCTATCTTTGTGTAGATGTCTTGAGGGTGGGGCTGGGAGGGATCATTAGGATATATCTGACCTCCAGGACTTACAGGATTTCCCTGTGCCAGCCCCATTACTAACTACTCTACCTAAGCTTCTTCTGGCTCCTTGCAACAGTGCCTTCTTGACCATATCTCTTGGTAGCAGACTCCACCACCCAGTGGCTGTTGCTGTTAAAACAATTTTCTGTTTCCTCAGCGAGGTGTTTCCTTCTCTTTGCTTCAAGCCACATCTTGTTCTTCCATCTTGTCAGTCTGAGAACGTTTTTCTCTGTCTGTGCACACATACAAACTACGTTTTAATTATGTGCTTAGTTGTAGGAATGTGTTTCTTGACCATGGCAGAGCATGTCAGAAGGCTAGAGGTTTGCCAGTAGAGATGTCTGCTGTATTTACCACCAGGGGACACACCTGAATGTCTCCCAGACTGGCTGTTTTGGCTAGGGGTTGTGTGCCCCATCACTTTTCCACTCCCAAAGCAGAGCTTCACAAACAAGTTCCTAACAAAATGTGGGCCTCCTTGTCAAACTGGCAAAAAGCGTGTCAATTTTAGGAGCAATATAAAGGGTGTACCACTTACTGAAGGGACAGCAACCCAGAGAGCTCCTCTGCTCTTACATTTGTGGAGATATAAATGAAAGAAGCTTTAAGATCAGCCTCTTAAAGCTCATGTCAGCTCTCTTCAGTCAGTGCCCTGTGCTTCCATTTCCTTGCAATTTGGTTTCCAGAAAAAGATTGGGTGTCCCAGCATATTCTTAAAGCATTGCTTTAGACATTGCCAAGCCCAGGTCTTTCTCCAGTGCTAAGACTCCCTCTCATGCATGGCCATCTGGATGCTGTGGTGGAGCTGTCTCCCTCTTGCTGAAAGACATTCACATCTCTTCCACAGCTCTGCTAGAAATTGCTGCCATTTTGTGTTTGCTTCTCTACAGCCTGAGTAGCAGAGATGGCCACTGCGCTGCCTCTGTTGGGAAGACTTTGTGTAGCACACTGGTCTGGCTCTTATATTTTGCCTTTTTTTTTTTTTTCCTCAATCCAGAGCGTATGCACTGTTCATACTAAGCTGTAGAGACCACATTTGTCCTGGGGAGCTCTCAGGTGGCTCATGGAGAGCTGAAAAGGTGGCTATCGCATTTCCTTCTTTTCCCTTTTCCCAGGTTTCCTAAAACTCTGACATTGCTCTTTATGAAGAGAAAACATGACAATTTGGCCAACTATCTGTGCATCGTGGGACTTGTCTCAACTCTTTTTGTCTTACGCAAGTTGATGGGCTTGAGCAGGCTGGACAGTGACTGTCAGAAATAGTCTTTCAGAAATGCAGTACCAGCCCTCAAATCCTAAACCATCTGTCATGGTCAAATTAATGTAACCTTCTCCCTGCTGTCAGTGAGAGCTGGGGAAGTACAATAGCAGCCAGGGCTTGGTCCGGTAGGACTGGTGTGTTCACGTGGTTTTCTCATATACTTGGGTCTGTTCCACTGGCTGCCTCGTGGCGGGCTCAATTCTCAGTCCAGAGCAGAAATGGTCCACATTTCTGCTGAGATATCCAAATTTTCCTGTTGTTTCTTTTTCAGCAGGAGGCTTAGTTACGGCAACCTCAGGGCTATATGGCCTTGGTACAGGCATGGCTGGTGCTAGTGTAGCCTACAAAGATCCAACACAGGAAGCACGCCTGCTGCTGGCCTTGGTGCCTTGTAAGTGACTGTAAGGTACGTGCTGAGTGCCAGGCTGGTGCTGGCTAAGCTTGAGATGCCGACGAACATGACGGGTACCAGGGCAAGGCCTGACACTGGAAAGGGAAATGCTGGTGCTCCATGCTCTGATGACACGGTTCTGATACAGTCAGTGCCAGATGCTATCATGGGAAACTGGCTGCAGCTCAGCTGCTTGAAAGCTGATAGGTTTTCTTGTAGCTTCTGAATGTGGTTGTGTTTTCTGGCAGCTGGTGAAAATGGCTTTGAAAAATAATAGCAGCTTTAAGTCAAATTGATGTCAACATTCACTCCAGGCTCTTTGAAGCTAATCAGTTTAAGTTCCTACTTGGCAAATGAAATTCCCATCTTGCTGGCCTCCCTCTCTTTAGCCCAATTCTCATAACTGCTACTTGTTTTTTCACTGTCTCTTTCTAATGTGTCTAGTCAAATAGAAGTTTTGTTGCTGAGATGTTGGTTCTGGTATGTTTCTGAAGGTACCCACACTGTGTGTGTGAACTTGGGCTTCTCTTTTTTCCTTACAGGATCCCTCTAGTTAGGAGCAGAGGAGAAAAAAGGCAAAAGCTGGTGAAGCTTTAGCACCTGCCTCAAGCATAGTTCAGCTGATGAGAAACACCAGTCAGTGCTCTCAGCAAGGGACCTGATTCCAACCATCACGCTTGGACTGAGACAGGTGGGTAGTGAGGATCCATGGGGGAGCCATTACAGACTATTCCAGGTGAGCGAAAAAGGAAAGAAGCAAAGCAGCTTCTGAATAGAGAGAATCAGGAGAGCAAGAGGTAGATGGGCTGATGAAATAATGCTGTCTTTAACTGTGAATAAATAACAGCGCCACAGGAGGCATTCAGGGCAACAATTTTGGGGAGTTAAAATGGAGGTTAAAGATTACATTTAGGATTAGGAATATCAGGACCCCTGAGGCATGCTCAGTGAATGCTAAAGGCATAGATAAAATCAGGTGTGTCTGGAGTAATGTCTGCTAATTAGATATGTAAGATGTGGGTACGTATGATGCTCTTTGTTTTTTCTGTTAACAGCACATATATATGGTAACTCTCTCTATAAGGTACACTTAATACATGTTATTAGCAGATTTGATGGTAAAATATATGCAGGCTAACTTGGATTTATGGAAGGAAGTGTTAGAAGTTGCTGAGCCATGAAAAAGGCTTCCTCTGGCACCTCTGTTCAGCAGCTCTTTACTTCAGCTCCCGTCTGGCAGCAGCTTATGCTCCAGGTTCTCCCGTTGCACTGAGTGATTAGCTGTGAATGCACCCTTTGCCGAGACGGCAGGTTTGATTGGAGCCCTCCTGCTTTCCCCCGAACGTTCACAGATAGTGCTGGCTGCGTTAGCATGCAATTCAGATGCTGGTGTGAATGAATAAAGGGGAAAAGGAAGAGAGCAAGCTTGGCTTTGTCATCATTTCTGAAAAGCAGAGGAAGGCATTAGCAACCTCCAGAGGGAGTTCCTCTTCTCAGCTGATCTCTAGGCATGGGGAACTGATGCCTCTGGGAATCTCTTGACATATGAGCCTATTTTCCTTGGTTCTGTCATGATCCTCTGGAGAACATTTGTTTCCTGTTTGGTTTGAAAAGATCAGGCATACTGTATGCTAATTTTATATGAGGACTTCAAACAGCACAGAGCTAGTGCAGTGCACCAGAACAAGCTCAGTTCTGGCTCTGCCAGGAGTATGTACAGCACCTTGAATCCCGAAGGGCTCTGCGATGTGGGGCTCAAGAGATGAACCTCCCCGTTGGGTTTGAGACTGATCAGCTGGGACTACAGAGTCGTTTGTGGTATGGTGACCAAACAACACCATCATTCCTTCCCATTTCTAGAGCCGCATCAGTCTGTTATATGAAGGTTGACTGAGTTGTTTTGTAAATCTCAGCAATAAAATGTGTCCACAGCCTCCTAAATAACAAAAGAAAGAGAAGAAGGCATGAAATGATTGTGCTGGTGGAAGAAATGAAGACTAGTGGAGTCTAAAAGAGATGTGGGCAGGTGAGCAATGGACCTTGTGAAGCAGAACAAAATGCATTATTTTTTATGGAAATGCAAAAAAGGGATTGTGGATCTTCTGGACAGAGAATGAGTAGAGAAAATACTAATTATATTTCATAAAGTTGATGGGAGCGAAGTTGGCTTTGTTCCACTGCTCAGGCAAATGAATGTGGCAGCTGGAAAGGACTAGCTGGCAAGGGATGGGAGGAACCTCACCTGGGGATTGTGCTTCTCACCTGCCAGTTTGTGTTCCCATTTGTGCCACAGAAGTCTGTTGTGTTGCTATGAAGCTCTGGGTTCCACGCAGAGGAAAGATGTTTCAGAAATTTCAGTGAGATGCTAATGCCAGGCTTCGTGCTGGCCCTCTGGCTTGAGTCTCAAACCTCTTCTAAATTGCAGTGGCCAAAGCTATGCTTAGCTTCATGTTCATGAGTGAGTTTCAGGGAGGGACCTCTGGTTCTGATGCTGCTACCAGGGAGCAGATGTCCTGAGACATTCACAGACAGAGGTCCTCTCCTCCTTTCTTCTAGGTTGGGTGCCTAAAGCTCAGTTGGCAAAAGTGACAATCTGGCTAGGATGTATGGCAGTGGTGTCCTGTAGTGCTCAGCATTCCTTACAAAAACAGTCCCCGTCTCCTATTCCAGAGGCTGCTAGAGAGTGTGGCACAGACAAAATAAAGCAGTCAGAGTCCATGGGGAAAGCATTCCCAAGAAAAGCATTTACTGTGCTTTGAGCAGAGTCAGAAGTAATTAAACATCCTAGTGAAGCACTAGGAGTGGGCACACTTTGCAGAAGAGGTTAATGTCCTGGGCAGGAACGCTGTTTTTGGGGTGCAAATGGCCATGTAGAGGGGTGGCCTGGCCTACCTTGTACACTGACTGCCCCATTGTGAACGGGAGCGTGCTGGGATGTGCTGCAGCAACGCCCCACGACTAGCACAGGCTGATTTAATTCCTCTTGGATTTGCAGAGAGGAAAGCAAATAGGCTGAGTGTGGGGTCCTCGAGGCAGTGAGTTATTTAGATGATCAGCAAAAAATGAGTAAAGGAGTCATGGCTCACAAAAGCTCAAGACTGTCAGAAAAATACTAGACATCATCTGGAAAGAGGGTGGTATGGGCAGGATAGAGCTGCCCCAGCCTTGGGACGTGTCCCCAGTTTGAACAGTGGATGGCTAAAGGAAGGTCAGTGCCACGGAAGGGGACGGGGTGGAGGGAAGGAGATTTTGTGTCTATGGTCAGGGACTGGTGCAGAAATGCAGAGCTCGGCTGTGGCTGTGGGGTATAAGCCCAGAAGAATCAAGAGCTTCGACAGGGGGGCTGAAGGCAGAGGTTTAGAGCCTTAGAAGGAACATGGCTGGAGCGAGCCTGCAATTCTATGTCAGATCCGTGATAAAATAGAGCTCGTAGGTGGGATCCTGTTCAGTTTCAGAAGCTAATGGGTGACTGAGCATGTGAGTGAGTACAAATAAAGGTTTGAAAGAAAAATCTAACCCCAATGTGCTTTTGTGCTGCAGTTTTTCTCTGATCAGATACTTGTTTACAAGGAAGGGGGCATGCCTTTCTCTTGTCTTTGTGAAGGCCCTGGCAATGTGGAGTTGGAAAGTGAGATCTTGAAGTGTGAATTCCATATAATAGAAAAGCACAGATTCCCCAGGGGCTGGCACAGCACTTCCCCAAGGCATCATCTGAGGTTGGTGGTTGACTAAGTGGGTGATGGTAATGGTCTGTGATGGTGTTTAATAGTGGTGGGGCTGTTATTTCTGGGGGATTTAACTCTCCCAGATGCATGACCTCGCACAGCATAAGCTTTCCTAGCATGAAGTTATGCGATGTGTTGTGGAGGTGCTGAGGACTTCTGAATCATTGCCTAACTCCTCTGGCACAGCTGCCCATGAGCCAGATGGTGCGGGTGCAGGGTGGGACCACTCACACCTGGTGAGAAACACGTAACAAACGATGAATCCCAAGGCATGCCCATGTGCTTGTGCCAAGCTCTCTTTGCCTGAGACGTCCCCGTGCCAGGATGGGTTGGGCAGTCTGTCAGGCCACGTATTCTGCTTCTGGCTCAGACACATTTTCCCAATTCATGCCTGTGCAGTACAGATACTGGGCATTCAGCGTGACCTTCGTCTGGCATTTCAAGGGACAGGCTGAACAGTGCCAGGGCCTTCAGGAGAGAAGTGCTGTGTGTCCTGGTGCAGAGAGAGGAGCATTTGCTTTTCATGGGAGGCTCTGGGTGGATCTTGAGATGAGAGAAATGCGTCTGCTTCCCCTACAGTCCACCAACATTAAGCATTTAGTGTGTAATAGCCACTGCCCAAGGCCTGATTTCTATGCAGGGTCTGTAGGGAAGGAAGTGAGAACAAAAAGAGGAGGTTTTAGGATTTGCTTTCTCCATGGCAGTGCGTGTTGATCCTTTGTGCGTGTGCTTGCGGAGCGCAGGAGCGGGGGGAGGATGCCACCGCTTCATTCAGCGCTGCCTGCGACTAATGGACCTTGACAACTGCAGCACAACATGGAAACTATTAAAAAGGGAGGACTGATTAAAGCCCAAACCATCCCAGCATCCCTCTGGGCTCTTAACCCCGTGTTGGAGCCGAGCAGCCTAGCAATGCCTCCTCCCTGGCTGCACAATTAACATCTCTTGTCACTAATTGATTCCTGTGGTGCTCGCAGGACAATTAGAATTTAAATTGCCTTTTACAAAGGTCATGAAAACATGATAAAAGACGAATCTATTAGGAAGGATCACTCAGGAGTCTCTCTCCTTTTCCACAACACTGGCTGCTGGTTATCACAGGGACATGAGTGAGGGGAGCTGGGAGGGTGGCCCAGGCCTTTGCCTCATTTCTTGCTGATTGTAGTTCATGGCAGAGCCTCAGCTCATTGTCACTTGTGCATATTCTTGCACTGAAAGTAGCACTTAGTTTTTTGCTATTTCTTTTAGGAGTGTTGGTATATGCTGTCCCTTATCCGCCTTTTTTTGATAAACTTTGAGATAGCTGGTTTTCTGCTTGACTCCTGAATTCACTGCAGGAGGGAAGGAACCCGTTTGTGATGGAAGGTGAAGGGTTTGCCTTCGCAGAGCAAAGGTGTCCTAGTGTCAGCCCGTCTTTACTTCCAGAGAGCTCGTGTCATCGCGTCTGAGCTGGGATCAAATCCTCCATTCAGGTGCCTGTGGCATCATGGCTTGTCAAACCCAGTTCTGAGTTTTGCCACCACAGCACAATGTGACAGTTTGTAGTTGGGTGGGGAGCTGGTATTTTGCTTGCAAATGGGAATATCCAGAGTCCTTACAGGCATGATAACGCTCCCCTCCATCAACCTCAAGCCTCAACAGTGGAAAGAGATTTAAAGCCTCCCATGTCATGTTTAAGGCAAAGGTTTGTAATTGCAGTAAATCGGGCTGAAATGGATCTTGGAAGAAGATCCAAATCTGGGTGCAACGAAAAGTCTTGTGATTTGGTGGTTTCTCTTCTGATTATTATATCCCGAGCATGTGGGTTGACAGGGAAGACCAAGTTTGAGACACGTTACTGTGATCCTGAACCAGCCTCACGTAGCTACAGCAATATTTCACGCTGAGAGAAAAAAGCCAGGCAGCATATCCAATTGCCCATCCCATCCTATCCCAGTGGCATCCCCCTAATAGAAGAGGCTGGCTGGCTATTTGAGAAACTCGTGTCCTTTCCAAGTTCTGCCTTTGACTTCTTGCTATTCTGGTTATTGAAATTGATTTTGCACTCCAGGCACGGGATTTTCCATTGCCAAGTTTAATGTCGGAGATAATAGAAATTATGTTTCCACTCGTACATAAATCTCAGGGCTGTTTGTGCTCAGATGACTGGATAGTAAGTACAGGTGAAATTGCTCCTGTGATTGTTTCAGTAAAAATGTAATATTGTTGTAAGGTTTTATAAAGTGTGTTTAACTGGTTTACACATTTCTAGCAGTGACTATATAGGGTTTTTTTGTTGTTTTGTTTTTGTCATTAGAATAATGTGCCAGGGAGGGGAGATATCATAACTTGTGGAAACAGACAGCTTTCCATCCGCTAGCCTTCTGTGACTCTGTACTGCAATTCCGTTCAACTGGTTACTCCTTTATTATCCAAACTCTCCTGCAACTCCTGATACTGCTAACTTGTCACAGATAGCACAATCACACGAAGGTTGAAACGTCTGCCTGCAGACATGAAAGGCTGACAGAATGGAGCATCTGTCCAGGGGAACCTTGAGAAACTGCAGGATTTTGCCTACAGAAACCTCGTGACATTTACAAGAAGAAAAGCCTCATCCTGCACCAGAGGAAGAGGAACCCCACACATCAGGGCAGACTGGGACCCTGCTGAGTGAGCAGTGCCCAGGAGGAGGAGGGCCTGGGCACCACGAGGGATGCCATACGAGCTCACCAGGAGCTCACCAGGAACCAGGCCAACTTCCTACAGAGCTGCCTTATGAGGAGCATGGCCACCAAGAAAATGTAAGTTACCATGCTCGGCTCCGATCTGATGAGACACCACACAGCCAGCAGGGAAAGAGGTGCAGGTCTGTGAATCTCTTGGACACCTTGGTGTGGAGAGGAGCAAGCACACTGGAAAGGCTGAAAGTCCCAACAGGCCTGAGGTCTGTGTGTCAGTGGCTAGGGCTGTTGTCTCTGACAGCGAGGCCTATGAGGAGGCAGCTTCTTGTTAAAGCACCAGGGTCTCATTGCCTCCTCGCCAGCCATGAACCAGGCAGGAGTCGTACCCTTCTCCTGCACTGGGCCATGGACATTCCCATCTCCTACTGCCCAGGAAGAGCCCTGAGCTCCTGTGTGAAGGGAAAGGATCTCCCTTCCCAGGAGCCTGGGGTCAAAGCCTGTTTTTCAATACATCAGTGTCACCTTCACATTTGTCTACCTGTCCTCACTGCCTCCAGTGTTCTGCTCTAATGAGCTCCAAGGGAGGCTGTGTCAGTGCCAGCAGAGTCCCCCCTCAGGGGGACACTGCAGGAAACTTGCATTTGCCTTGGATTTCTTGAGAGATTTCTTCAACTCACTCTCAGTGCCTGAGGTTCATGGGCTCATCGCCAAAGCCCCCAGAGGGCTGATTCCAATGCTTCTGCTGCTGATCTGGGCTGGGCTCCTGGGACAGGGAGAGCTCCTGGCAAGAGGGCCCTGGTGCAGAGAGACAGCTCTGCCCAGGAGCAGCTCCTCTGCACAGCGCAGAAGGGCTGGGGGCTCTGACCCCCATGGGGAGAGGAGAGGAGAGGAGAGAGGGGTTGGAGGCAGTTGGTAGTGGGAGGGTGCTGAGAGCTGCCTGCAGGAGAAATCTGCACAGCCCTTGACAAGGTAAGTCTCTGGCTGCAGGGCCATGCAGCTGCAGCTCCTGGAAGGGTCTCCTGCTGGGTCTTGTTTCTGGGAGGGCGGTGGGCAATGCAGTAGGCTGTGAGAGTCCTGCTGGATTGCACTGCGAGGTGAGGAAGTCTGGCAGAAGCCCCTTGGAGTGGCCTTAGCCAAGTGCCCCTGACACCCTAGAAGCCTCGAACACCCTGCTGGTGATGCAGGGCTCTCTGTCAGCTGCCCCATAGCTCCTGCTGCATGGAGGTGCCCCTTGGCAGGGCCCTGTTGGTGGCAGGGTGCTGCAGGGCAGTGCTGAGCACAGCCGCATGGGATGGGGTCTGTGAGCACAGGCAGGGGAAAGAAGAGTTTGGCCAAGATCAGCAGGAACAGAGTGGCCAAGAATCCTCTAGGTACAGCATGTTGTGTGACTGGGATACTGGAATACCCCAGCGTGTGGATATTCACCTGTCTGTGGGGTGTTTTCCTGGGCTTCAGGCTGCTCTCCAGCAGGATGCAGCTCTCTCGTGGCATCCTTGTGGCATCCAGGCGTCCCAAGGAGAAGACACCTCCTTGCTAAGGCCATGTCCGTGCTGCTGGATGTCTGTCTGTGGGCAGCTGGAGTGAGGCCTCGGCAGCCCTGGCTAGGGGGGAAGAGCTGAGATCCTGCTCAGGCCCCCAGGGCCAAGGTAAGGATTCTGTCCAGCCTCACTTGGACTGGGGCTTCTCTGCTCTCAGCTGTCTCCGTTTTTTTCTCAGCGTAACACAAGTATGATCGGTGTCCTAAGCATTACAGGGGTAATTATAAGAAAATACAGCAAATAAAATCTCTCTTGCTCTACAGTGTGGTCGGATGAGTTGTTTGCAAAAAGACTGCATGGCTCATTGATCTGACAAGTGGACTGCACTTGAGTTTCCCCCATGGTCCTGCTTCCCTCCTGCTGCACAGCAGGAAGGACTCCTCTGGAGCCCACAGCAGCCCCTGCTCCCAGTGTCACACGCAGCCAGCACCACTCAGAGCTGAAGCAAGAGAGCTGCAGAAAGGTTCTCATGCAAAGAGAGAGGCTTATCTGCGGGCTTTCCAGGAGATGAAATAGGTTTTCCTCATTGAAGTCTGTTCTATTTTTTTTTTCTCCTCTTCAAAGATACCTGTGTCCAAAGTCAGCAAATGCCCAACAGCAGCTCTGTGAGCGAGTTCCTCCTGCTGGCATTCGCAGACACACGGGAGCTGCGGCTCCTGCACTTTGGGATCTTCCTGGGCATCTCCCTGGCTGCCCTCCTGGGCAACGGCCTGATCCTCACCGCCGTAGCCTGCGACCACCGCCTCCACACCCCCATGTACTTCTTCCTCCTCAACCTCGCCCTTCTCGACCTGGGCTGCATCTCCACCACTCTGCCCAAAGGCATGGCCAATGCCCTCTGGGACACCAGGGCCATCTCTTATCACGGGTGTGCTGCACAGGTCTTCTTTTTTGTCTTCTTGGTTGGAGCAGAGTATTCCCTTCTCACCGTCATGGCCTACGACCGCTACGTTGCCATCTGCAAGCCCCTGCACTACGGGAGCCTCCTGGGCAGCAGAGCTTGTGTCCAGATGGCAGCAGCTGCCTGGGGCAGTGGCTTTCTCAATGCTGTCCTGCACACTGCCAATACATTTTCCCTGTCCCTCTGCCTTGGAAATGCAGTGGCCCAGTTCTTCTGTGAGATCCCCCAGATCCTCAAGCTCTCCTGCTCAGATGCCTACCTCAGGGAAGTTGCTGTACTCTTATTTACTCTTTCTTTAATCTTTGCTTGTTTTGTTTTCATTATGTTGTCCTATATACAGATTTTCAGGGCTGTGCTGAGGATTCCCTCTGAGAAGGACCAGCACAAAGCCTTTTCCACGTGCCTCCCTCATCTGGTTGTGGTCTCTCTGTCAGCACTGGCATGTTTGCCTACCTGAAGCCCCCCTCCATCTCCTCTCCATCCCTGGACCTGTTGGTGGCTGTTCTATTCTCGGTGGTGGCTCCAGCAGTGAACCCCTTCATCTACAGCATGAGGAACAAGGACCTCAAGAATGCCTTGTGGAAACTGATGACTTGATTTGCTTCGGAAGCAATAATTTCACAGTCTGTTTCTGCAGATTACTCAGAATATCACTTACACAGAACAACCTATATTCCCTTTTTTGTTGTTTTTTTTTTTTTTTTTTTTTTGTGTGTGAGTGTGTATTTTTAGTACTGGTATTACTTAGTTTTGTGTTTTGTTTTGTTTGTTTTGTTTTTTTCAGGTTAGGTTGCCCAATAAAATGTCATTTTTGTCCCACTCCCAATTCTGTATGTGTGTTTAGTGTATGTACTGAGTCTCTGTCCATGTGGAATTATGGTCTCTGTGAACTTTTAACGAAATAAAACAGCCTACACTGCCTTCTTTGTCTGATGTCCTTCCTCTGAGACCTGGTCTGGCTCTGCTGGGGCAGTGCCCATTTGCAGAGGAAAAGAGTCCCATTCCAGCAGCACAGCCAGGGAGCACCAGCGCTTGGGGCATGCCAAGCTGCTCTCTTGCCTCTGCCGCCCTCTCCTGCTGGTGGGGCCAGGCCCGGCTGCTCCTGGAGCTTGGTGCCAGTGCTGTTGTGGGGCTGTGCTGGGACTGCTGGCAGGTTAATGTTTCTTGCAGAGGGAATTAGCATCTGCCAGCAGAGTCCAGGGTGTTGGCCGGAGCAGCATGAGCCCATAAAACAGGTGGAGCCCGCAGAGCATGAGCCTGTCCAAGGTGAATTTAGCAGAGCTCAAGTGCTCAATCTGCTGCCAACAGGCAGAGGAGAGCTCTGCAGCCCCAGGACACGCAGTAGCCCCAGCAAAGGAGGCTGGTGACTGATTCCTTGCAGCCTTGGGCAATGACAGTGACCCCATGAGCTGGGTCTGCCTCCCAGCCTGCCCAGCATGGCCCTGCAGAGTGTCCCCATGCCCTGGGCACCACAGCCCCCTTGCTCTGCAGAGCAGCACCGCCAGCTCGGGCTGGGGCAGGGGCTGGGAGGGTGCTTCCCAGAGTGTCTTCTAGGCCAGCTTCAGGCACACAACATCTGGATGTCAGAGTGATCTTTGCTGTGTGCAAGGAGCTGAGAGACCAACAACAGTCATGGGGCTGGAACATTGCCTGCAAGGTCCCACCTGCCCTAGCACCTCGCAGAACTGGCACGGAACTAGTTCACATGCATCAGAGGGTCTGGGAGCCCAGCAGCAGTGCCATGGGCTTGAAGGATCACAATCAGATCACTTCTACCTGGGCAGGTCCTAGGCCAAAAAGGGGGTGTTTTGTAGGTATGATATTATGAGGCGGTGGTGCCTCAGAAATTCTAAGTCCAGCAGGAAGTGAATGGCTGTTAAATGGCCTTTGAGGTGGCTTCTTGGAGAAATAGCTGGCAGCTCATCCCTTGACTCCTGGCTGGGATCTATGCCATTAGGCTCGTATCTGCAGAAGTACCTGAAAGGCAAGCAGAAGGCACTTGCTGTGCCTGTAGTTTGTGAGATCCGCTCTTTCCGAGTACGTGGTAGGCCCCATAAAGGAAGAGGTCTTGGATAGGGGTTGTCATGTCAGAGGTGTCAGCTTTTGCCTGAAGTCATCCTTCAGGACTGCTTTCAGTTTTCAACACAGAGGGGGCCACTGCCTCCAAGATGCCTGGGGTAAACTGAACCATGCATGAGGGCCTGGAAAAAGTTACCCTGGCTGCATAGGAGCCATTCTATATCCAAAAGTTGGAGGCAGGAAACAAATTTTTAGGGTGGTACGGAGCTGCAGGGCACATTGTGCAGGGTGTTCCTGCAGCCTTTATGTTCTTCTCCATCCTGGCTTCGGTGCTGCATCTGTCTTAAGAAAGGAGTAGCCAACAGAGGTAAGACAGATACTCTGAGATCATGAAAGCCATCAGAAAACTACCCCTAAGAAGATGACTGATATGGGGAGGTCAGAAGAAGCCTGGCCAGGAGAAATGTGAGATTTGGGAGAGAGAAGAGGCCAGCAGAAATCAATGATTTCTGGGAGGCTAGAAGGTTCAGGCAATGTTGATTCTGCTGTAGCACTGACTTAAAAGAGTCATGTAAAGACCTTGCCCTATTTTAACCAGCAACATTAATCCTTAAACCTAAATGCTACTGTACACACTGTCAGGAATCCACTACTCTAATGCCTGACCTCAACGCATCCCTAGAAGCCAAAATTCATCACATAGCCCCTTCCCCTTGTTTTTACTCTCTTAATCACTCTGATCCCTGACCTTAACACTAGCATTAAAATGCTCTTTTTAACCCTAGGAAACTGCTTGAGAGACCTAAACAAAACCCTAAACCACAAAGCTTGTCCATACCCTAAACACAGACCTGATACCCACATAAGAATACCAAAACATTCCCATTCAAACTTTGCTTAATCTTTAACCCAGTAAGGTGGGCCCTAGTGCCTAATCATATACATGAACACCTAACACCCAAAACCCCTGTTCCTGTGCATTAACCTCCTCACCTTCAGCCCCTCTACTAAGCCTTAACTTTAGGCCCGTCATCCCTTGGGACAGGGCAGGAACCATGAGGTTGCTCTGCAGTCATGGCACTCAAAGCTGAATGTGAGGGGCCATGGATCTCATCAGATTGTGGGCCACAAGGAGGAGACAGGGGAGAATGCTCTGATGAGCTCAGCTCTGCCTCAGGAACTCCTGCACCAGCAGGAGCAATGTGACTGTGGCAGTGACTGTAAGGTCACTTCTGTCCCTGCAGAAGATAGGGCAGCAGCAGGAACATGTCACAGAAAGGGACTGAGAGGTCACTTCTGTCTGTAGGTGGCAGGTCACCCTTGACTTAGAGCTGGGATCGGTACTTTTCGGCTGACATCTGCCAGTGGCCCTGGTAGGCCAGCAAAAGGCACCTGGCTGGCATGCTGACTGTGGGATCCCCTCTGCCTACACACCCAGGAGGACCCATGCAGAAAGAAGGCCCACATATGGGTTGTCCTGTCCCTTCTGCTTGAGTCCATGACTGGACAGCAGCAGGCCCATGGCTTGGAAGATGCTGGTGCGGTGACTTCTGTCTGGTTGGCTGACAGGCCGCAAGGAGCCTGATGGATTGGGATGCCTACTTTAGGAGGGGGTTCCACCCTGATGGAGCTTTCTTTTGTAGTAGAAAAGAGTAGGAGAGAAAAAACTGCCACAAAGTGCACTTTGGAATGTTGGTGCTGGCCACGAGGAGGAAGAACTGTCCCTCAGAGTGTTGTGCTGCGTTGCCAGAGGTCACCCAAAGAGTGTCTGTGATCAGACCATGGCTTTGTGTGAGAAGGAACAGCTGGTGAGGGTTGATGAGACACTGGTGAAATGATGGAAATGCTGGGATGAGAGCAAGGTGGTGAACAGAGACGGGTGCCTACAGTCCTCAAAGAAACAGGTGAAAGTCATCAAAGTCAACAAAGTGCTCTGCCGGGCACTGCCCAGCCCAGCCCGGCCCCTGCCCACCTCTCCCCACCACCCTGCCCTCTCTCCAGCCCAGCCCAGCCCAGCAGCCCAGGCTGGGCTGGCCCCAGGGCAATGCCCTCCACAGGCTGCTGCAGGGCTCTGGGCACGGCCACCACAGCCCCAGCCCCTCGCAAGGCACCGCAGCTGCTGGGACAAAGTGTGGTGGTTTTACTCAGGTGGGCAGCCGAGCTCCACCACAACCGCTCTCTCACTCCCCCTCTCCTCAAAGAGGAAGGGGGAGAAAATACAACACAGAGAACTCAAGGTTTGAGATGAGAAAGGTTTAATTAAATGGAAAGGGAATGGGGAGGAAAAAAAAAAAAAGAAACAAAAGAAACAATCAGTCCGCGCGGGAGCACAGAACGAGGGAAAAAAAAAATGATTCTCTACTTCCCATCAACGAGCGGTGTTCAACCACGTCCTGGGAAGCAGGGCCTGAGGGTCCGAGCCACGGCTGCGCTCTTATAAGGCGGAGCCCTGGGGTGTCACCAAGTGACGTCACAATGGGTGCCCACCCAGCCCAGGCGCGTGTCACAGTGGCACCCATTGTGACGTCACTTGGTGACACCCCAGGGCTCCGCCTTATAAGAGCGCAGCCGTGGCTCGGACCCTCAGTGTCGGTGCACGGCAGTGACGGACAGGGCAGGAGCACAGGGCCTTCGAGGAGTCCCCGAGCATAGCCCACGTCCCACAATGCCGCAACCGCCCGCGAAGAGGAGCCGCCGTTTTCTATTTAGGAACTTTCCCACTCCAGAGGCTGCTTCTGAAGAGGATGAGGAGGGAGGCATGCCCCCCAGGCAGCCCAGGCTGGCCTGGCAGGAGATCTGGTCTTCTAGGGGCAGCAACCGGCCAGCACAGGACAGCTTGCTGGCAGTGGAAAGAACCCCAGTCGAGGCCTTTTTGCCGGCAGAGGACAGCAGCCCGGCAGAGGCCATTGCTCAGGCAGCGGGCAGCAGCCAGGCAGAGGAGAGCAAGGACAAGTCACAGCTGCCGGATCGCAGTGAGTCTTAGGGATGCGGTGGGGAGGGCTGGGGACACAGAGACCCCTGCCTGACTCCAGGACTCCTTCCCTGGGTAAAGCGGCGCTTGGGCTGACGGGGCCAAGCTTCCTCCGCAGCACCACAGAATCCCAGGACGCTTTGGGCTGGGGGGGACCTCAGTGATCACGATGCTTCCCCCCAGCCCAGGCTGCCCAAAGCCCACCCAGCCTGGCCGTGGGCAGTGCCAGGGAGGGGACACCGCAGCCTGCTCCACGGCCTCACTGCCCTGGGCGTGAAGGAGAGAAATCCCTGCCTGTCCAAAAGAAACCTGCCCTCTTTGAGGTTAAAGCTGTCACCCCTTGTCCTGTCGCTGCAGTCCATGATGAAGATCCCCCCCCAGCTTTCCTGGAGGCCCCTTTGGGCACAGGGAGGCCGCAGCGAGGTCCCCCCGCAGCCTTCTCCAGGCTCCACAAGCCCAGCTCCCTCAGCCTCTCTTCCCAGCGGAGCTGCTGCAGCCTCTGGGCATCCCCACGGCCTCCCCACGTCCTTCTGGGGCTGGGGCCCTTCCTCTCCTCACCCCTGCATTCAGCCCCTCTCTGCAGCACTCTTTGCTTTCCTCCTTTCCAGATAAGGCACGGAACCTGCGCAGAAGAGACAAAGCCGTGAAATTCATCAGGGCGTATGTCAGAGGCAAAGAAAAGGTAATGGCAGCCGCTTGCATCACAGCTGTGCTCCCGGCGCTGCCCTTCAGGGGTCCCACACAGCCCCAGACCCCTCAAGGCTTTGGTCCTGCTGGCCGTGGGTGTCCCCCTAATGCTCTGTTGGTGTCTTTGTGGCTGCCAGGACGACGAGGAGCAGAAGATGCTGTTCCTCAGCAAAATCTGTGATCTGTGCAGATGTGTCACAGAGAAGGGTGTGCCGATGAATTTGCATGGCTTCTGCAGCAAACATAAGCTGGTGGAGAACATCATGGTGAGAGGATGCGCAGCGGGTTGGGGAAGGGGCAAGGCCCCCCGGCACCAGCCCCCTGGGAGGCGAGGGCTGGGGCAGCGCTGGCTCTGCTGCTGCTGGGTGCCGGCGGCTCCAAGGTCTCATCCTGCTTATGCTCTGCAGGTGCTGCTGGAAAAGGAGCCCATGGACAGCTTGCGCACAGAATTCCGGCAGAAGGCCATGGAGACTGTCACCGTCCTCAGGTGCGTGCCCAGCCCCTGGTGGCAATGTCCCGGTGGCCCTGAAGCTGGCAGGGAGGCTGCCCGTCCCTCCCAGGGATGCCTGGCCAAGGGAGGTCCGTGTCCTCCTTCATAAGCCTCGAGGCACTGCGTCCAACAGGCTTGTCTCTCTCTTTCCTTCAGCAACACCGTGCCGACAGCACTGCATGGCAAAAAGGAGAGTCTCCTGAACGTGTGCTGCAAGAGCGTCTTCTTTCTGCCTCCCGAGTCGGACATGCCAGAGACAGAAAGAGTGCTCTACACCAAGGTATGTGCTGGGTGAGGTACCGGCACCCCCAGTCCTGCTGAGCTGCTGCCTTGCTTCCCCGTGCTGATACAACCAGAGACCAGTGCAGGGCCGGGGCCCAGATTTGCTTTCCCAGCCTCACCCTTTCCCCTTCCCGGGCATGATCCCATGCCGCAGGAGGTCTGCACGCAGCGGCTTTTTAGCCCCAAAGCCACCCCTGAACTCCCGAGGGGCTCAGAGCCAGCTCCTGGGGGTGAGGAGGGCCACAGAAATAATTTGATGCTCTTCTGTCCTCCCTGCAGACTATGAAAGCCATGGACACCATGCTGGAGGACTTCGTATTCAACTATCCCATCGCCAGTTTCAACACAGAGATGCAGAATATGTTGAAGGTTTGGCATTTGCAAAGAATTTCCAAAGAATCCTCTCAGGTCACATTTGCAGACCACTGTCAACCCAGCAACTTCTCTCCTCGCAGGTGATGCTGGACTTTGCTGGCTCCAAAAACCCAGCTGTGCGTGAGAGAGCTGTGAAGGTGATTGGGAGGCTGATTACTTTCATCCGCTGGTATTTGGTGATCAAGGTAAGGCACAAGGGATTTTCCACCCTTTCCTGCATCCCAGAGCATCCTGCCATGCAAGGGTGCCTGCGAGGCAAGCCTCAACGCACGTGAGGGCCTCAGCACCGCGAAGCGAGGGTCTTCGTCCCTCCTTTGCCCCTGCTCTTCCCTCCCCAGGCCGTGCTCTCTCAGGGGCTGGCTCTGCCTCCACTAAGCCCTTTGTCTCTCCTCCCTTCCTCAAACAGATCTTAGGGAACTTTGAAAACTATGGCAACGATGAGCCCACGGATTTCAACCTGTGCATCCCCATCCTGGGCAAGCTGCTGGGCCACCTCTTGCTTTTCAGCAGTGGCGATGATTCCATGAGACACTCAGCTTTGGAAAGTCTTCATCTCATGTACACAATCGTCAGAGAAGGAAGAGGTAAGAAGGTGTGGTGGGCAATGTCCATCTGCACACAGACATCTGCTGGTTTGTCTGCCTGTTCTCCCTGAGTATTGTGAAGGATTGTTTTTGTGCTTGGTGGAGGCTGCCCACGAAATTCTGCCAGGTTCCCTGGCCTCCCCTGCTCCTCACAGCAGCTTCCCGCAGCATTCTGGCTATCGTTTTCTGCAGAAGCTAGACGCACACCTGATGTCCAGGAGCAGTTCTCTGCTGCTGTCCTTCCCAACCCTCCCCAGATCACCTACCACGCTGCTTTGTGGTCTCCCCCAGTCTAAGCCATCAATCGATGAGCACTTCCCAAACCGCATCTTCCCCGAGGAGTGAACAGCAGAGCCAGCCGTGCATCACCAGGGATGGTGACGCCCTCCAGAATGCTCCCTGACTGCTTGCTCCCTGCCGTCTTAAAGGCAGGTGTCAGGGGGCTTCCTGCACATCCTGACCCCGAGCAGAAGGGGGTCTGTGACACACTGCTACCCCCACGGCACCCAACGCCATTGCTTCTCCTCCTTCTGCATCATCCCTGAGGTCCCTCTTGCTCCCAGCACTCCTCACCTTGTGCTTTACATCCCTGCCCATCACTCTCCTCGCCGTGGGTCTGAGCCTCCCTCCTCAGCCATTCCTAGTGAAAGTGCTTTTCACCATTTGGCAAGCTTGTTGGCAAAGATGCTCTTCTCTACTGACTCTTCGCTGTTTCCCACTGTTTAGCATGCTCACTGAAACACAGAATGGAAATATATGTGCTGGGCCGCCTGATATGGAATGATACAAGATTTCCATTTTCTATAACATCAACTCCGTGTGAAATTGCCAAGGTAATGAGCTCTGGCCTTGCTGGGGATCTTGTCCGCAGCATCAGCAGGCATCTCGTGTGAGCAAAGGGGTCCAGAACCGGTGGGGCTGGCACGGCCTCACTCGCCCTGGTGAGAGGGTTCCTCTTGTCCCCAGGCTGGGGCTATGCGAAGGCTGCTCCCCTGTGTCCCGGCAGCAGCTCCAGCCCTCCTGGCCACCAGCAAGCCCTGGTTACCTGCAGGGCCAGCACTCTGGCCTCATATGCCCCATCCTCACCCCTTCCCCCGAGGGCCCTCTCTCCAGAGCTGCCCTTGCTGCTCAGCTAAGCAGCACCCTTGGGACACTCAGTGAGGCATGTCTTCGCTCCTCCTTCTTCCCACAGGGGTTTGGAATATACCTCTTCTCCGCTGAGAGGCTGGACATCATCCTCACGGCCCTTGAAGCTTTACAAGACTCCAGCATCCATAACAAGCAGGGGGCCTGCAGCGTGCTGGACGCAGCCTTGGAGGTCCCTGACTACTGGCTGACAGATGTAAGTGGCCTGTGGCCATGGCCCTGCCCTTGAGCTCTTCCAGGCATTGTTCCTCTCTCCTTCCCTGCCTCCCTCCCTGCCTCCCTCGCACATCGGGGTCTCTTGGGCTCCAGAAGCCACCTGAAGCCAGCAGAGAGCAATGGAAGGGGCCAAAGTTTGAGTGGCAGCTGTGGCAATGGCTGCTGTCTGCTGGCAACACCATTCCCACTTTGTCCCCCAAGGTGCCAACGATCATGGAGTGCATCAGGAGAAACCTGGGCAGAATCCACACGGCATCGGCGCGGCAGTGCCTGGACTCCCTGCTTCTCCAGCTGACCACCATGATGTCCAGGAGAGAAGTCAAGAACCTGCTGCGGTTCTCTCCGCCACATGACAGGTCCTGGCCTTAACATCCTTGAGGGCTTGTTCCGCGTCGGGAGATGCACCTGGAGACTCTCTGCTTGCCACACCAATGGCAAAGAGCAGGACATCCCCAAGGAGCACAGCCCTCCTTCCCACCAATGTGTTCCAGCCCTACTGGGCCAGCCAGGGCTGCAGCAGCCCAGCTGTCCAAGGCAGCCCAGAGTCCCCCTGCCCCCAGGGAACACCAGCTCAGCCCCCTCCTGCCTGCCCAGGCTGGGCCCTCAGTGCTCCCCAAGTCACAGGGGCTGCAGGACAGCCTGGGTCCTCTGGGGCTGGCCCAGTTTGTGGCCCTGCGGCTGAGGCAGCCTCACTGACAGAGTATTCTGGGCTTGCAGCACTGACCTGGCCATGTGGGAGGTGATCCTGGCCATGCCGAGGACCTTGGAGAAGGTTTTAAACATCATGATGCGAGACTTGCCGCTGTGCGACTGGTGCACCGCAGTCACGGAAGACACCTGCATCCGTCGCTTGGCTGTGAGTTCCCAGATGAAACCTTGCTCCCAGCAGGGCTACGTGTGCCCCTTCAGGCACACAGGCACAGCCCTGTGCCCATCTACCCCCAAACTGCCAGCTCCCGCAGGACGTACGGACACATGGTCCCTGGGGCCGGCAAGCCCCCGTAGCTCCCCGCGCCTGGTGCCTCTTTGGTGCCAGCTGGCGCTACCCCATCCCTGCCCAAAGGTGGGAGAAGAAGAGGCTGCAGGGAGCCCTGCAGGCCCTGCCAGTCTCTCACTGCTCTTTCTTGCAGATGCTGGCCCAGAATCACATTTCTGAGGAGGACTTTGGTAACCCAGTGCACCTCCAGAGCTACCTGAGGCACCCAAGTCCAGAGATGCGCTTGGTGGTTCTGAAAGGGCTCTGCACCGTGTCAGAGAGCCCTGAGAAGGTGAGTGGGCCATCGTCAAGCAAAGCCATGTTGGCAGCCTGGGGCTGCGCTCTTCTGCCCTCCCGTCCCTCCCCGCTGCCAGGAAGCAAGGCAGGAGGCTGGTGCTTAGGAACCAGAGCCCTTTGCCCAGGGTGGTCTCTCACTGCCTCACGGAAGGGAAATGGTGTCTTTCCTACAGGCAAGGAAAATTCAGGTCTTGCTGCCAGACATCCTGGAGGCCCTGCAGGACACCAACACAGACGTGGTGCTGAAGGCCCTGCCTGTGCTGAGAAACGTGATGGCTCATGTGAAGAGGAGGAAGGCCAGTGGCCTGGCTCTGCAGCTGGCTGAGAAGCTCCTGCCACTCTTTGACCACGTAAGTGTGCTGCGGGAGCCCGAGCCCTCATCTGGGCCCCCTGTAACGAGGGCTGCCCTTCAGCCCGGCCCTGTGGGCAGCACTCAGGCAGGGCCTTCCCAGTCTCCTCGTCAGCCCAGGCGCTGGGGAGCTCTGCTTGGGCATGGCTGGTGCGGCTGGTGGCGAAAGTGGGGTGGCTGGCGGGCAGCCTGCGATGGCAACCGATTGCGTTGCCCTTCACGGGCACCAGGCCTTGCAGCTGCCCCTGAGCAGCTCCTCTGGGAAGGATCCAGCGCTGAAGCATCTCACAGTGCTGTGAGCTCCCTTCACATCAGCCACGCTAATGCTGAAATTCCTCCTGTCCTCCTCCCTGCCAGGCGTCCAGCCAGGTGCGGGAGCACTCCATCTGCCTCTTCCAAGCCGTGATGGAGGCTGTGCTGCGGCAAAGGAAGAATAAAATGAAGAGGCCAGTGCACAGGAGCCTTCTCCCACTCTACCTTCATATGGGAGACCAGAGTGAGAGCGTAGCAAAGGTACAGATCTCAGAGCTGAGCAGTTATGTGGGCAAGGGTGTGCTGATGCCACAGGGTTGCTCTGGGGGATCTCTGGCCGGCAGCATGAGCTGCCTCCGATGGTGGCTGTCCCGTGGCCTTGCCTTGGCCACTGAACCCAGTGCACGCTGCCCCCCACCACAGCCTCCCATAACGCGCTGGGAAAGGCTCGCAGCCCTGCCAAGAGGAGGGGACAGAGGGTCTCCTTCCCAAGGCTGTGCTGCTACCTCCCAACCTCTGCTGCTCCGCAGGCCTCTGGGGAAGCTCTCGCCGTGGCTGCAAAGTTTCTGCAACGCAAGGAGCTGAAGCGCTTGGCCCAGACAGAACAGACGTGGAGGATCGGGGAGTGCTTGGTAAGGCCCCAACTTGGTTTGCCCCAGCTGGGCAAACGCGCCCGGCCAGAGCCCGCTGCCTGCAGCCGCATCCTCGCTCCCTTCCTGCCAGCACAGAGCCCCAGGGGGCTCTTCTGCAGGCCCCTCTGCCCTCCCTGCCCCCAGGATGCTGGAGGAGACCCTGGAGAGGGTGTGCAAGCCCCGTGACCCTGCGTTCTCTCTCTCTCCAGCTGCAGCAGGACAGAGGCAGAGTAGAAGAATACCTGCAGCAGAGCCAGCCCTACCTGAAGGCCACTCAGACCAACTTGCGACTTGAGGCCGTCAGATTCATTGGTGAGCCCAGCCCCTGGGTCCCTCTTAGGGCAGCCTTTGGCAGCCCCAGGCACTGCCCTGTTGCCCCCAGAGCCCCCCGACTGGGCCCTTGCTCCAGGGTGCAGGAGGGGGCACAGCTTGGCTGGCCAGGCCAGGGGCTGCGCTGCTGGGAGCGTGCTGGGGAGCGGGGCTCTGATGGGATCTCTGTGTCTAGGTCTTGCTGCGCGCTACTGCGAGGACCAGAGCGAGGAGAAGCTGAATGAAATCCTCAGCGGTGAGTGAGGGCAGTGGGGGGTGTGCTAGGGCTGGGGGGACAGCGGCAGAGGCCCCCGTGCCTTGCCCTGCTCCAGGGAAATGCTTCAGGGCAGAGGAGCAATGCAGCCATAGGAACGAGGGAGAGGAGACGGGGTAGCCCGTGGTGTCAGGGAATGGCCTCCCAGCCTGGAGCTGGGCAGTGCCGCTGAAAGGGTTGAGTGTCCCTGAGGAAGAGTCAGGGGAAAGGGCAGTAAGGCTGACAGAAGGTGGGAGCCTGTTGTAGAGCACGCAACCAGGACGAAGAGGGAGATGAGACAGCCTACAAGCAGCTAGGAGCAGGGTCACGATTGCTAGCCCTTGCTCTCATGGGGAAGCACAATAGCGAGAGGAAAGAGTCCAGGAGATTCCTGGAGTGTGTGAATCCTCCCAAGGGATGGAGGCAGGTGGTGAGGGAACCAGCTTGTGAAGGTGCCCCACCTGACCTGTGGTACGCAGGTGGGGAAGGACTGGTGGCTGCATTTGGGACATTGCTGAGCAGCAGCTTTCAACAGATTCCTTTGTCCCTCCTGCTCCTCCTGGCCTGGGGAAGAGTCGAGTGGGGCTGGCATGGTCTGCAGGGGATGCCTGGGGATCTCTGCAAGGAGTGGGTTTTCATCTCTGCTCTTTCTTTTGCAGTCCTCCAGCCTTCAAAGGAAGACCCGGAACCCACGGTCTGTTCCCTGGCAGTTCAAACCACCCTGATCCTGGCGTCAAGGCATAACACAATGTCAGGACGGAGATTTCCACTGCTGTGTTGCCGCTAGCCCCGCAGCAGTCCTCAAAAGAGCAATATATATTTTAATAGAACTAGGTTGTTGTCTCGTTATTCCAGCAGCTCCTTCACAGTGACTCGGTGCCATGACGCTGAGCTAACTTGGAGGCCACCAAGGACGTCTTTCCCCTGGGCCTGGTGCCTGCATGGCGCCTACTCAACCAATGAAAGAGCCACAGAACCCTTGCGCTTGGAAAAGGGCCTTCAGCTCAAGTCCAAGCGTCAGCTAACACCACCAGGCCCACCACAAAACCACGGCCCTTAGCGCCAAGTCCACGCATTTCTTTAATAGCTCCAGGCCTGCGGACTCCAGCAGTGCCCTGGGCAGTCGGTTCCACCCTTTCCATGAAGAAATTCTTCCTGACATCCCATCCTGTGAGTCCACCTGTGGTAGGTGCGCCCAGGTAGAAGAACTGCTCAGCCTCCTGGCAGAGCTTCGGGAGGAGGTGGGCAGGCTGAGGAGCACCAGGGAGTCGGAGAAGGTTGAACTGTACTCTGCCAGCCCTGGGACAGATGCGTCAGGCAGACACGGCAGAGGAAATGGAGGATCCCCTACCCTCTGGCCATCAGGCAGAAGGAGTGCATCTCAGTGACGAAGGGATGGAAGTTTAGATCTGCTCGGGGCAGCAGGCGAACCCCTCCTTGCCTACCTCACCTTCCTTTCAGGTGCCCTGAAACAACAGACTCTGGAAGTAATGGACACACAAACGATGATGTGCATGAAGGTCCATCCAGGTTGGAGGGGTTTTCTAGGGCAAGTCAGCCTTCCCCAGTATCACGACCACCTCCATCAAGAAAAACAGAAGGGTTACTGTCATAAGTGACTCCCTTCTGAGCAGAACAGAGGGCCGCATATGCCGACCTGAACCAACCCATGGAGAAGTCTGCTGCCTCCCAAGAGATCAGGGTAAAAGATGTTTCTAGAAAGCTCACTCGCCCCGTAAGGCCCTCTGAGAATCACCCATTATTGTTCTGTCCTGACAGAATCTTCTAAGTGGCACACCAAAATGGGAGGGACTGTGCGCTAGCGAGATCCTTCGGCCTGCTCCATGCCACACTGGGTACACTGGAGCACATTTGGAATGTTTCTGCACCAATGCACCCAGCATGAGGGACAAGCAGGAGGAGCTGGAAGCTTCAGCTCCATCCCAGAACAAGCGAGACTTGGTGTGCTGTGATGGACGGGTATGGGCTCTTCAGGAAGGATAGGCAGGGCAGGCGAGGCAAGGGGCTGGCACAAGGACGCGGCTGAGAGCTTCTGGGTAAGGATTAAGGGAGAAACCAATCACTTGGATGTTGTAGTGGGAGTTTGCGATACCAATGAATTTTTCACTAAGGAACTAAGAGAGACCTCTCTTAGCTCAACTGCCCTTGTCCTGATGGGGGACTTCAACTTGCCAGACATTAACTGGGAAGACCACACAGCTGATACAAGCGGGTCCAGGAGATTCCTCACACACCTTGATGACAACTCCTTGGTACAGCTACTGAGGGAGACAACAAGGAAAGGTGCCATCCTAGACCTGTTGCTTGTGTTATAAATGGCTCAGTCTTCAAAATAGGATTATAATCAAAGTTTACAATTTATTAAAGGAATAGAGGTAAGCAAACAGCGCTGGGTGCGCCGGGAGTCTCTGCTCCACCAGGACGCACACCAGTTACATCAAGCAGCTGATTTTTATGCTCCTAGGCTGATACATATTCATTACTACTTCTAAAAAAAATGTGTTATTATAATTAGCTTCCGGGATCCAAACCCTCCTACTGGAGCATGCGCATCAGTCTCTGGTGGTCCCCCTGGGGGTCTCTGGGGGTCTTTCATGCTGAAGGCTCGTAGTCTTCCTCTCAGTTTTTTTTTCTTGTCCTTCCCCTTTGTACTCCTTGGCAGCACGTCAAAAGCTTACACAGCGTTCCCTGCAAGTTTTGTCTTCTAGCCATCCTTCAGCTTCTTTCTTCTCCTTAATCTCCTGGCCGCCTGGCCAGATATCAGGGGCTTGCATAGTGTCCCATTCAGAAGTCGTAACAGTTACTAGTTGTTAGCAGTTGTTCTGAAACCCCCAGACATCAGAGACTTCAAAGAAAGAACATACAAACACAAATAGCTCTCTATTGACACTTCACATTTAAAAATCTTTGGCGATTGGAGGAAAACTGCCAGTACGCCTGCTTTTGGCAGGGGGGTTGGACCCGATGATCTCTTGAGGTCCCTTCCAACCCCTCCAATTCTGTGAACTTTGGACACGGGGAGGGCAGAGTTCAGGCTGCTCAGGGAACTAGTTAGGAAGATCCCGAGAAGCTGTTTTGGAAGGTATCGGGGTCCATCTTTTTAAGCATGACCTCCTAAGAGCACAGGAGCAGGCGATTCCAAAATGTTGGAAGTCAAGGAGGCGGGGCAGGAGGCCAGCTTGGCTGAGCAGGGATCTTCTTCTAGAGCTTAAGTGGAAAAAGAAAGCATGTGGCCACTGGAAGCGAGGTCGTGTGACATGGCAGGGCTACAGAGGTGCTGTTTGCCTCTGTTGGGAGAAAATTCCCCCACACACCAGCCACAGGACTCATCCCACCAGGTTTTGCTTATGCTGATGATGTCGTAGCTGTGGGACAGGGCCAAGACTTCTAGCTCATCCATTTGATTCCTCATAGTGCCTGTGTTTGTGTAGAAGCACTTCAAACGCGCCTCCCTACACGCAGCGCCTTGTGGAGCTGACCGCAGGACCTCACTAGCACACCGTCCCTCTGATTCTAGCGCACCATCCCTCAGCTCATCAGCGGCATGCCTGGTTTTATCCCCTTCCTCCTTCGACTCTAGTTTAAAGCCCTATCAGCCCTGCCAAGTCCTGAGCAAAAATCCTTACCCCTCTCCGAGAGAGTGTGGTGGTTTTACTTGGGTGGGCAGCCAAGCTTCACCACGACTGCTCTCTCACTCCCCCTCCTCAAAGACGAACGGGGAGAAAATACGATGAAAAGGGCTCAGGGGTTGAGATAAGGACGAGGAGATCGCACAGTAATTATCGTGACGGACAAAACAGACTCAGCATAGGGAGATGGTAAGATTTATTGCTTATTACTAACAAGCTAGAGAAGTGAGAAACAAAGGAGAGAAGCCAAAAGCACCTTCTCCCCCGTCTACCCTCTTCCACCTCCTCCCCCCGAGCAGTGCAGGGGAACGAAGGAACGGGGGTTATGGTCAGTCTACAGTGCTTCTTCTCTGCCGCTCCTTCTCGGTCACTCTCATCCCCTGTGCTGTGGGGTCCCACCCACGGGATGCAGTCCTTCCTGAACTGATCCGGCGTGGGCTTCCCACAGGCAGCAGCTCTTCCAGAACTGCTCCAGATATGGGTCCGTACCACGGGGTCCATCCCTCAGGAGCAAACTGCTCCAACCTGGGTCCCCCACGGGCAGCAGCTCCTGCCAGGTCACCTGCTCCTGCGTGGTCTCCTCTCCACGGGCTACAGGTGTGGCCCGGAATCTGCTCCGGCAGGGGTCTTCCACAGGCCGCAGCCTCCATCGGTGCAGGGCCACCTGCTCCACCGTGGTCTCCTCCACGCGCTGCAGCGTGGAACCCTGCTCCACCGTGGTGCTCCATGAGGCTGCAGGGAGACAACCTGCTTCACCAGGGTCCTCACCACAGGCCGCAGGGGACTTCTGCTCCGGCACCTGGAGCACCTCTCCCCCTCCTTCTTCACTGACCTTGGCGCCTGCAAGGCCGTTCCTCACTCCTCTCACTCTCCCAGCTGCTGTGTGGCGCAGAGTTTTTTTTCCATGTCTTAAATATGCTTTCACAGAGGCGCAAATCGTGTGACCAGCAGGGCTAGGGAGGTGATCGTCCCCCTGTACTTGGCTCTGGTGAGGCCGCACCTCGAGTACTCTGTTCAATTTGGACCCGTCGCTACAAGAAGGATATGGAGGTGCTAGAGAGAGTCCAGAGAAGGGCAACAAAGCTGGTGAGGGGCCTGGAGAACAAGTTTTATGAGGAGTGGCTGAGGGAGCTGGGCTTGTTCAGCCTGGAGAAGAGGAGGCTCAGGGGCGCCCTTATTGCTCTCTACAGATACCTTAAAGGAGGCTATAGTGAGGTGGGGGTTGGCCTGTTCTCCCACGTGCCTGGTGACAGGACAAGGGGGAATGGGCTTAAGTTGCGCCAGGGGAGTTTTAGGTTGGATCTTAGGAAGAACTTCTTTACTGAAAAGGTTGTTAGACATTGGAACAGGCTGCCCAGGGAAGTGGTGGAGTCACCATCCCTGGAAGTCTTTAAAAGACGTTTAGATGTAGAGCTTAGGGATATGGTTTAGTGGGGACTGTTAGCGTTAGGTCAGAGGTTGGACTTGATGATCTGGAGGTCTCTTCCAACCTAGAAATTCTGTGATTCTGTGATTCTGTGACTTATTGGCTCAGCTCTGGTCAGCAGAGGGGCCCTTAGCAAACATGGGCAGCTTCCAGATCCTTCTCACAAAAGCCACTCCTGTGGCCCCGTGCTACCAAAACCTTGCCAGGTAAACCCACTACAGGGAGGCGCATCTCATCTGGTGGTAGCAGGCCAGTATCACATAGACCCTCCCATGATCAGCAAGCCCAAAGTTCTACCAGTTGCACCAGTCCCGAAGCTACGTGTTAATGTGGAGTCTGCTTGTCAGCATCGATCCCCCCTATCGGAAGGACAGAGGCAAACACAACCTGTGCCCCTGATCCTTTAAGTAGTCGCCCCAAAGCCCTAAAGCCCCTTTTTTTACTAGGCATTAGTAACAAAAACTTGAACAAGGTGGAGATAAATTAACTTGGCTACAGCATTAAAGATGAGCTTTGCGCAGTGGTCAATTGCTGGCTGGCTTGAGGCGCGTGGCTGAGGGTCTCTAATGAATTGTATGACTGATTCAGGTGCGTGGACAGCGCATATGGTTACGGGGAAAGTATATGTAGCAGAGAAAAATGGCAATAAAGGCCTTCTGCTCAAGAGCCATCGGGAGACCGTGTCTTTCATCCCTTCAGGTCTGCCCCCTTCCAACTCAGGATATTCTATGATTCCAAGTGTGGAACCCAGCATTTAGCTTCCCAACCTGGTACGCCCCTCTGATTATTATCCTCTTCTGATAGTCCAGGCGGGCAGTGACGACATTGAAGACAGAAGCCTGAAGGCAATCAAAAGAGACTTTAGGGGGCTGGGACGGTTAGTAGACGGAGCGGGAGTGCAGGTAGTGTTTTCGTCCATCCCTACGTTGACAGGGAGGGGTACGGAGAGGACAAGGAAAGCCCACCTGTTAAACACGTGGCTCCGGGGCTTGTGCCAACGCAGAAATCTTGGGTTTTTCGACCATGGGGCAGTTTACTCAGCACCTGGTCTGATGGCCGTAGACGGGTCCCTATCCTTTAGGGGAAAAAGGATCCTTGGCCAGGAGCTGGCGGGGCTCATTGATAGGGCTTTAAACTAGGTAAGAAGGGGGATGGGGCTGAAGCAAGGATTGTTGGGGCTGTGCCAGGGGGAGCAATGGCAAGGCTGGAGGATAAGGTAAAGGCCCAGCTGAAGTGCATCTACACCAATGCACGCAGCATGGGTAACAAACAGGAGGAGCTGGAAGCCATCGTGCAGCGGGCAGGCTACGACTTGGTTGCCATCACGGAAACGTGGTGGCACCAGTCTCATGACTGGAGTGCTGCGATGCCTGGCTATAGGCTCTTCAGAAGGGACAGGCAGCACAGAAGGGGTGGTGGTGTGGCTCTCTATATTAGAGAGTCTTTCGATGTTGTAGAACTCGAGGCTAGGAATGACAAGATTGAGTCCCTTTGGGTTAGGATAGGCAGGGACAACAAGGCTAGTGTCCTGGTCGGGGTCTGCTATAGACCGCCGAACCAGGATGAGGAGACGGATGAGGAGTTCTACAGGCAGCTGACAGAAGTCGCGAAATCTTCAGCGCTTGTACTCGTGGGGGACTTCAACTTCCCTGACATATCCTGGAAGCACAACACAGCCCAGAGAAAGCAGTCTAGGAGGTTTCTGGAGAGCGTGGAAGATAGCTTCCTGACGCAGCTGATTAGTGAACCAACCAGGGGTGATGCCCCGCTAGACCTTCTCTTCACAAACAGAGAAGGACTGGTGGAGGATGTGATTGTCGGGAGCTGTCTTGGGCAGAGTGACCACGAAATGGTGGAGTTCACTATTCTTGGCGAGGCCAGGAAGGGAACCAGTAAAACCACTGTATTGGACTTTCGGAGGGCTGACTTTGGGCTGCTCAGGACACTAGTTGGTGGAATCCCTTGGGAGGCGGTTCTGAAGGGCAGAGGGGTCCAGAAAGGCTGGGCGCTCTTCAAGAGGCAAATCCTAATGGCACAGGAGCAGTCTGTTCCCATGAGCCCAAAGATGAGCCAGCGGGGAAGAAGACCAGCCTGGCTCAACAGAGAACTGTGGCTTGAGCTTAGGAGAAAAAAGAGGGTTTCTAATCTTTGGAAAAGTGGGCAGGCCACTAGGGAGGACTATAAGGATGTAGTGAGGCTGTGTAGGGACAAAATTAGGAAGGCCAAAGCTCATCTGGAGCTCAATCTGGCTACTGCCGTTAAAGATAACAAAAAACGCTTTTATAAACACATCAACACAAAAAGGAGGACTAGGGAGAATCTCCATCCTTTACTGGATGCGGGGGGAAACTTAGTTACAAGAGATGAGGAAAAGGCGGAGGTGCTTAATGCCTTCTTTGCCTCAGTCTTTAGCGGCAATACCGGTTGTTCTCTGGATACTCAGTACCCTTAGCTGGTGGAAGGGGACGGGGAGCAGGATGTGGCCCTCACCATCCACGAAGAACTGGTTGGTGACCTGCTACGGCACTTGGATGTGCACAAGTCGATGGGGCTGGATGGGATCCACCCAAGGGTACTGAGAGAACTGGCAGAGGAGCTGGCCAAGCCCCTATCCATCATTTATCAGCAGTCCTGGCTATCGGGGGAGGTCCCAGCTGACTGGCGGCTAGCAAATGTGACGCCCATCTACAAGAAGGGCCGGAGGGCAGACCCGGGGAACTATAGGCCGGTCAGTTTGACCTCAGTACCAGGGAAGCTCATGGAGCAGATCCTCTTGGGAGTCATCATGCGGCACTTGAAGGGCAAGCAGGCGATCAGGCCCAGTCAGCATGGGTTTATGGAAGGCAGATCCTGCTTGACAAACCTGATCTCCTTCTATGACAAAGTGACGAGCTTGGTGGGTGAGGGAAAGGCTGTGGATGTGGTCTACCTTGACTTCAGCAAGGCTTTTGACACCGTCTCCCACAGCATTCTCCTCAAGAAACTGGCTGCTCTTGGCTTGGACTGCTACACGCTTCATTGGGTTAGAAACTGGCTGGACAGCCGGGCCCAAAGAGTCGTGGTAAATGGAGTCGAGTCCAGTTGGAGGCCAGTCACTAGTGGCGTTCCCCAGGGCTCGGTGCTGGGGCCGGTCCTCTTTAATATCTTCATCAATGATCTGGACGAGGGCATTGAGTGCACCCTCAGTAAGTTCGCAGATGACATCAAGCTAGGTGCGTGTGTCGATCTGCTCGAGGGTAGGAAGGCTCTGCAGGAGGATCTGGATAGGCTGCACCGATGGGCTGAGGTCAACTGCGTGAAGTTTAACAAGGCCAAGTGCCGGGTCCTGCACCTGGGGTGCAATAACCCCAAGCAGAGCTACAGGCTGGGAGAGGAATGGTTGGAGAGCTGCCAGGCAGAGAAGGACCTGGGAGTGATGGTGGACAGTCAGCTGAATATGAGCCAGCAGTGTGCTCAGGTGGCCAAGAAGGCCAACGGCATCCTGGCTTGTATCAGAAACAGTGTGACCAGCAGGGCTAGGGAGGTGATCGTCCCCCTGTACTCGGCTCTGGTGAGGCCGCACCTCGAGTACTGTGTTCAGTTTTGGGCCCCTCGCTACAAGAAGGACATCGAGGTGCTTGAGCGGGTCCAAAGAAGGGCGACGAAGCTGGTGAGGGGCCTGGAGAGCAAGTCCTATGAGGAGCGGCTGAAGGAGCTGGGCTTGTTCAGCCTGGAGAAGAGGAGGCTCAGGGGCGCCCTTATTGCTCTCTACAGATACCTTAAAGGAGGCTGTAGCGAGGTGGGGGTTGGCCTGTTCTCCCACATGCCTGGTGACAGGATGAGGGGGAATGGGCTAAAGTTGCGCCAGGGGAGTTTTAGGTTAGATGTTAGGAAGAATTTCTTTACTGAAAGGGTTGTTAGGCACTGGAACGGGCTGCCCAGGGAGGTGGTGGAGTCACCATCCCTGGAAGTCTTCAAAAGACGTTTAGATGTAGAGCTTAGGGATATGGTTTAGTGGGGACTGTTAGTGTTAGGTTAGAGGTTGGACTCGATGATCTTGAGGTCTCTTCCAACCTAGAGATTCTGTCATTCTGTGATTCTGTGATAAATATAAAGCTCTAAGCAAGGCATCTAATTCCTCTTCTCGACAGTGTGGTAAATCAGCTGGTTTTGGATGTAGGCCAAAGAGTGAGCAGCACGACCACCCGGGGGCTGTGCATTACCCCTCTGCTGTGCTTGCGCTGCAGGTTTGCACTCGGAGAGGCCAGCCAGTGCACAAGAACATCAAGGATCTCTCTGATTTTGCAACCTTCCTCACGTGGGGTAAGCACCAGGCTTTGAAGTGCCTGGGGCACAGTCTTGTTTCCACCAAGTCTTTCTATTGCTAGTCAGTACACACAGGGCCTGGCTTTGAAAAGATTGGGAAGGAATAAGCAAAGGTGAATCTCTTGAGCTTTAAGAGCAAAGCAGTCTGAGAAGGTTTCTCCAGCTCCCAAAAGCTAAAGGAGGTAAGTGGTAGTGTCAGGCCCACAAGGATCAGGCACTGGATTGTGGCCTGAAGGCTCTGCAGCCTTTAGGGACTCCGTGCCCTGACCTGTCAGTGTTGTCAGCTCCCAGGAGGAGGAATGGCTGCTGTAAGATAATCTTGCATGCTCTGCGAGGATAAAGGAGCAGGGAGGAAGGATGGCGGAGTGATGGAGGGACCAAGCCTGCACCCCCTTCAGCTACAGGCTTTGCTGGCTAGTTGTGAATCTGCTCAGCTCTGCAGCGCTCACCTGGGCGACGTTCCCATGATCTGAAGGCCTTGATTTGCTTCCCGAGCAGCTCTGTGTAACCCAGCCAGCTGGCTGCTGACCAGCCCTGCTGCCATCTGCTACCCTGCGCCTCTGTTGTGGCTGAGCCCTGGATGCCAAAGATGCTGCCGTAGCTCCTTCCTGAGGGAAGCCCAGTCCCTGACAGTTCAGGTGTTCTTCAGGCAATATCCTTCACGCAGTAACGTGCCAGCCTCCAACAGCCAGGGCGTGCTGGGTGGTGATTAGAGCACTGCAACGAGGAGAACACACACGGCATTTATGTGGCTCCCTACCTGCCCTGCCCCTGAGTTCTCGTATGCTGTGCACGTCTCGTGTCCTTGGCTCAAGGAACATCATTAGTGCGTGTCAGGCAGTGCCCAGAGTGGTGAAACCTCAGCTTGAGCTGGTGTTTTCGGCACTGTCAAGCAGTTGCATTGTTTCCCTGCTAGAGGTGCCTTCGCTTTGGGAGGAAAGGTGCTCGATTTATCTCCTCCTTACCTTGCAGGGGTTTGGTGAAGCTCAGCTAGCAAAAACTTGTAAATTGCTCGGAGATCATTAAAGGAAAAGTGCTGTAGCAGAGCAAAGTATTATTTATTAATGTGCCTCTGTCTTACAGGGCCATAAATATCAAGGTTTTAATTGCTCAAACTTGTAATCTGAGTAACTTCATGGATCTTTTTTTTTTTTTCTTTTTTTGCCTTGTTGAATAATTTCATGGAGCAGTTGCTGCATAAAGCAATACAGCAGAGGTGTTTAAAAGCCAGGTCTGTTGGGCAGAAAACAATGGGATGTCACAGAACCACTTTCAGCTTTTCTTTGATTGTTCTGATCTCTCCTGGCTCAGTACTAGCCTCTGCATCTAAACTTGCTTTTGACTTGTTTAAAATCCCACCTCTGCTTATGAGTGGAGGGCAAGAAATAGCACTGTGAAGATGATCGGAGATTTTGCATTGCGAGGGTCTCTGGATCACTTAATCAGCAATATGCTGCCATTAATAAACTCGAGCTATGCTTGAAAGTTTGCACTGTACGTCTTTGGGGGCAGGACACGAACAGTGCAACTGAAGGGCAGAGAAAGGAAAAAAATCCTCCCCTTTAATTTTCCAGCTTCAGCTGGCAGAGGAGGCGCGAGCTGGCGGTGGGACTGCACTCAGTGCCCTGCTCTGCAGACCACGCTGGCAGCTGCAGCCCGTTGAAGCCGTGGGGCTGGCATCAGCTGCGCGTAGTGACTGCAGCAGGAGTTTGGCCAGTCAAGATGCAGTTAAATATCTCCGTGCTTGCGAAAGTGCTGAAGCTGGGGGTTTTCTCTGCCTATGAGAGCTGTCTCCAGATGGGGATAGTCTCAGGGTCATCCCAGCAGGAAGGGGGATGGGATCTTTCAGGTGATTTTCTCTGAGCTTGAGGGAATGAGGCAGGGCTGGCATTGCAAGGCCGAGGCCTTCTGGGTGCCTGATCTGGTGGTGGCATGGTGGGATGCCAGCAAGCAATCCACAGAGGATGGCATTGAGTGCTGTGGTGTGTGGACTTGCAGGTGAGCCCTTTGTGCAGTATCACTAGCATACAATAAGGAAATTCCTTCTCTTTCTCACTCTGCCTATTTTTTGAGTTGCCTCAAAAGCATGGCAAGGCTCAGCCTGCTCCTTTTCTCCCAGGTGGATGGGCAGCCAGCTGCTTCCTCATGTGTTTCTAAGCTCTGGGATATGCTGTTCTAATACGTTGTTCATAGGCCTCTGAGATTACCCCATTTCATACAAAATGTAGCAGAAGCAGCACCAATTGTGTGTGTGTTGCCTTTACTCCCCAGCTCTGGCAGACCAGCTTTAAAACGTTTGCTTTGACTGTCAGTGAATTATGAAGCTGATCTGAAGGTTCTCCTTTCTTTTTAGGTATGAGGTGTGAATAGCACAGTTCTTTCTCCCCTTCGTGCTGGTCATACTCTGCTACCCCCTAATCTCGATGCAGGACTTTTATGATTCCCATACAACCATCTCATATCAAAGCCAAGTGGATAAAACCCCCTCTACATCAACATCCCAAGGAAACATTCAGGTAAGGTGACGGGCAGTCCTAAAATATTATACCTTAAGATATGGCAGCCTGACAATTTTGCTGTGGTCAATGCAAAGTCACAGAGGAGACACTATCCACTGTTGTGACCCTCACATTGGGACCCTTAGACTGTCACTGAAATCTGTAGTCTCTAAGGAATGGGTGTTTATTTGGCAGGAGAGCTTAAAGCTGCCGATGTCCCTCAGTCATCACTATCTGCTTGTTTTGCTGCCTCAGATGGTCTCACTTCCCATTCAATTATCAGCATTCCCCAAGGGACTCAATTATGCCACCTGAGACAGAAGGAGGAGAACAAATGGTCTGTGCTTCAAGGGAGAAAAAGGGAGTGTCAAGTCCTAATTCAAGAACAGTGGCAGATTGGCCCTTTCCTCGTGAGATAGCATGAGCACTTTTAAGAGTGGAAGCGACTAATATCCGCTGCAGCTAAACCAAGCGTGACATCCAGAGGCTCTGTAATTAAATGTGAATGCATATGCTGAGGGGCTTGAAATGTGGACCAGGGGAAGACCTCCAGTAATGATTGCCCATTACATGGGTGATATCAATCAGGGTCAGTCCTGGTCCCTTTAGCTGTGCCAACAATCCTCAGTGCCAGTGATTCGCACATCCTCTATTTTGTTTCAAATACGGGTCAATATTGAACAGATGCGTTTTAAGAATGTAAAGGGCTTTAAAGAGCTGTGCTTACGCTTAGAAAATTTTTATTTTGGGTGCGGCACTGGTGGCAACTGCTTGTGCAAGCAGACTTCAGAGTTGTTCACGGATTTTTTAAGGTAGTTGATTGAACCACATGAAGTCTACCAGGCCTGCTCACGTGCCCATCTCTGACCATAGTAGGTGCACAGAAGCCAAGAAGCAGTAATTTCATCTGGATTCTTGGTAATGATGCTGGCACCTATCTACACGTTGTTACGCTTGGCTATTACTGCTGTTGGCAAAGCAGTGCTGGCAGGAACGAGGGCAGAAGCCCTGTGGGCAGGCTGAGGAGCCTGGTGGCGAAGGAGTGCTGTGTGGGATAAGGGGTCTACCAGCATTCAGGTGGTGGCTGAACTCAGTTCCAGTCCCTTGAGTATGGTTCTACTTGGGAATCCCAGCCAGGTCAGTACTGCAAGCAAATGCGTATTTATTACTGGAATTAATTGCTTTAATGCCAGAGAGCAGATGGAACAGGGCAAGAGGGAGAAAGGGGGGGCTGCGTGCAGGTTTGGTTTGGGTTTGCTTACTGGTTATCTCAGCAGGAAGAGCTCTGCGAGCCTATGTGGCTGCTGCTGCTGTGTTCAGCTGCCTGCATGCAGCAGTGAAATGGTTAAGATGCACTGGCCAGACTGCTTGAGAAATCCAGTATGGGAATAATGGGGATTCTTCAGTTTGGCACTAAATTGTAAGGATAGGCTTATGTGAACAAAGCCGGTGGGGAGACTTGAATTTCACCATGCTCAGGAGTGGAAAAGAAATGAAAGCTGGCACATGATTCTGTTTCCACTTACGAAGCACCCATCTGCCTTTTTAAAATTCAATTTATGGGAATGGTGAGTAAGGCTGGGCCAGTTCGTAGCTATTAGATCCATGCCATTAACATCCCAGCCGCTTCATTTTATCAATAGCATGCACTGAGCGGGGAACATCTCTCATGCAGGATTGGCAGAAATTGATATTAATAAGTGGATCTAATATTCTTAAATTTGTATTCCTTCCCAAGACTCGCAGTGAACCCAAAGGGCAGAAGAAATAATAAGTAAAGGCCTAATTCATTATTTATAACCAGGCAAACCAGGGAAGTAACTCAAGGAGATTACCTGGATAATCCAGCATTAGCATCTTGTTTCAGAGATCTTTATTAGGACTCAGGAAAGGCTCCTGGGAGAGAGGAGGCAGTCTCGTAAATTCATGCACTAGCCTTTGACCCTGCCTAGTGCCCTGGCCTTATAATTTACTTTGGGGTGTGCGTGAGTTTAACACAAAGATAAACACTGTTGACTGAAGAGAGCAAAGGAAGCTGAAGAGGGGCAGTACCATTCTAAGGGGCTCAGAGTAGATGGCAATGCTGCACCACAGACTGTGTCCAGGTGCTGTCTCCTCTTTTTCCAAGTTCATGGGACCAGATGTGTTTTGGGAGACGCTCCTCAAACGCTTGGGCTCTCCTGTTCAGAGTGGAAATAATAGCGCCTCCCAGGGAGCTGGCTCATGAGGCGATGCTTTAAAGTCAAACTAGATTAGGTCTCGTAGGCCAGTGTCTTTCTCAGTGCGATGACAATCGAGGCCTTTTGAGAAATTTACTGTTCTGTCCATTGTTTCTTTTCTTTATGTGTATGGCTTTACAGTAGGAGGGAAGGTAGGGGAAAGTTTCATGACCAATTGCTGAGCCTCTTGCTGAGAAATATTGTCCTCATTGGTTTTTGTTTTCCTGAAGAAGTTTAGAATGGTCTCTGGTTGCAGAATTGAAACCAGCTAAAAGGTCAAAAATAAATTTTTGCAGGAAGGTACAGAAGAGTATTGTGGGACAGAGGCAGATGCTATTTCTGAGATTCCCAGTGCAGTTTTGCAGATGTAAAATATTTGAAAAAGTTACAGTCAAAGACCTTGATGCTTGTTTTATCCTGATAATGCCTTCAGTTCATGAGGCTTTGCCAAGCAGTCCTTTATTGCATAAGTAAGTTTGCTTGTGTGTATTCATGGCAACGAGGCAGGCAATATACTTCTTGGAAAATTCATGCAGATTCCCCTCTGGATAGCTTTTTGGTTGGGACTGTTATTCATCCTAGTTCTTTGCAAAGATAAGTAGCCTAGAGTCGGTGCAGATACAGGGGCAGCTGTTTCAAGCAGGAGCAGAGCAGGCTGTCAACAGTTAACATAGCAGCAGCGTGACCACTTCACGTTTGTGATGTACCCTCCTTCTGAGAATCTCAGAGATTTTCCAAATACTATCTAATCCCCTCTAGACACCTGCCAGGTTGGTACGGTCAGTAGTAAACCCTTTTCAGATGAGGAAGGCTGAGGTGGAGCTGTTGAACAATTCTGTAACAGATCAGTGGAAGTGCTGGGAATAAAGCCCCAGACTCCCAGGCGCCCAACCCTGGCTCCCATACATTCTTCCTTGCTTCTTTCTCATCTGAATGGATTCACCCATCCCTAATACAAAAGCAGATCAGCTCACCTACCATCTGCATACACAATTTTCCTTTAAACACTAGCTATCGGTGGGCTTTTTTGCGAGATTATGCACACAGAGGAAAGAGAATGCTACCATCTGGGATATCATATCAGCTCTTCTGGAGATATTTGGTACAGGATGTATCCAATTATAAATGAGCTAGAAGCCTACAGTCTTAACAAAAGCAGGTGGAATCTTATCAGCAGCAATGGACAGTTTAGGAAAGGAGAGTTAACAGGATTATTAACCCCCTTGAAATAGACTCTGCTTTCCAAAATGGAAAATAATAATGTCCATAACTGAAATAATTAACAGAAAAACAATTTGCAACACTTAATTAAATGGAAAAGAATATGCTAATGCAGAGTTAAGTCTGCACGAAGGCTTCTGCTCCAGTGCATGCTAAGTATGTGGTTTCCATACACTCATAACTTTGTTAAATCAAAGCCAAATGTCTTCCAGTTTAGGAAAGCACAGACTCCTCGTTGAGAGTCCTTGTGCCAAGTTTCAAGCACCAGCCGTGCTTTCTGGCTAGAAGGTTTCTTGTTTTGTTTCCCTCCCCTCTCCCCCCCCCCCTCCCCCCCCCCCCAAAAAAAAAAAAGTGTTTTTCATCTATAACTCACAAGCAGCTGAAGTGATTTTTCTGAAACAATTCAAAACACTCTATGGCTCTGGGAAAACATTAGCTTGGGAGGCAGTCTTTCAAAAATGTTTTGTGATGGACTGGGAATGAGGGTCTCCTGGCTGTACCTGCTGAGGGCGCTGGCAGCTCCGTGTGCAGTAAGTTTATCAGAAATGTGAATTGCATTACTGCTACAAATTGTGCCTGGAAGCAACGGGCGCTACGCTGCTGCCAGAGCAGTGCTGTGATTCCAGACGTACCTGTACCAAATGGTACCCAAATTGCTAGGTGTTGATATTGTTATGGTACCAGCTCCCTGCTGCTATCTCTGGCCCGCATGCTGCTGCGGCATTGTCATTTCAGCTAAGGGTTGGCAAGCATGGAAAGCCTATTCTTCCCCTGAAAGGGCTTGTGTGTGTGCTAAGAGTTGGGGGATGAAGCCTAGGACCTTATCTGGGGGCCTCAAAGTGCTGCATGCTCTGCGTACTGGTCTCTGCCCAGATGTACCAAGGAGTGCAAGCTGCAAGCAAGCTGGTTGTGCCCTGAAGCTGGTGAGTGGCTGTGTGGCATGGAGCCAGCTCTGTGACAGGAGAGTGGCAAATTAGGTCACTGTCTTGTAAGATGTCTATAGGTGGCCTAAAATATACGGTTTCTAAAATGGGGACCAAATGGAGGTAGGACTGAATTTGGAAGGTGACTCTAAGGTCGTGCATGAAAAGAGCAGGAAGAGGTGCTTCTCGCCCATCAGGTTGGAATCCTTTCTGCACCAAAAGCTGACAGAAGGAAAAAACAGGAGAAATTTTTAAAGCTGTTTTTGGTATCTTCTGGGCTTTGTTTCCTACCACCATAGGTATGCTTCTGAATGTGCTGGTAGTGGATTGGCTGGGTGTGGTTTCGGTATCAGCCTACAAACGTCTCCCAGTGACACATAAAATGTCCTACTCTTTATTCGTCACTCTCCATTTTTTAAGGACTTGTCTTGGGATGAATACTCTTTGGGGTTTAGACTGACTTGCTCAGTGGTGAGGAGATGCCATTCACCACAGAAGAATTTCTCAACAACTAGGATCTCTCGTAGAAGCGAGCTGGGTTAATAATAGTTCAAGCTGAATATACCTCCTTGTGTTTGTAGTGGATGCAGTGTGCAGGAGCTGACAAGCACATATGATAGGAACAATGTTTTCCTTGAAAATATTATTAAATGCAGCCTAGACAACCGTGTTCTGGACACATCAATATCTGATCTGGGAGATGGTTCGGGTCTTTTAAAGTGATTCCTGATGTTGCAGACCCCTCTGCTGAGAGTCTTAGCGGCATTGCTTACATCTGCTACTCTTTCTTGCCTGGAGTCAGCTGCTGAACAACTGGTTTTAGGGTTGGGATGTGGGAAGAGGGGGATTTGGTTAGGAGAATGGATTGGACTGAAGAGATGTCAGACGTGAAAAGCTGGGGGACTTTCCAGGATGAACACACGTGACTGCTTTTCCTCCTCAGCTGTTCACAACACCCATGCTAATTTCAGTAGGTGGGGACTGGAAGGAGAATCCCAGGAGGATGGAAAGAGGAGTGTGGGGTTCTTATGATTTCTTTGAGATCTGTGCTTACTACTTACTCCTTATGAGAAAGCTGGGAGAGAAATTCCTTCTGTGGTCCCAGATACAGGACTTTTAAAGAGTGCAGCAACAAGAGAGGAGAACACATGAGAATGAGGGATTTTTTTTTTTTTTTAACAGCTCATTTGAGTCAATGTGACCCAAAACAGAAAGCTCTGGCTCTAATACAAAATGACTTATTCCCATGCTGCCAAAATGCACGTTTTTGCTGATGCTATGTACTGCTTCATGACTCTTTTAAGGCTGGAATGATAGTGAATTCTTTCCCATAGTATCTGATTGCTAGGGTTGCAGGCTGTTGGGTAGGTCTAACACACCATAAGCACAGGTGCTTAGGTAAATATTGCCTCTTCCTTCTCTGAATCAGTACCCATGCTGATCACTTTGTAAATTGGTGTGCTTTGATGAGAGAAGAGGGTGCAGTTTGCTATTTCGCAGTCATTCTGGAATATCTTTTCTTTCTGATTGTTTTGCTTTTATGGGATTCTGGCCCGTATTCTGCAAATAACCCTGCAATTTTAAATAGTTAAATATAGTTGGCCAAATTCTTCCCTTGGAGATACCCATGTAGTTCCCATGGCATTGCTGAGAACCCAGAACACATTTCTGAGGACAAGCTTAAGCCCGACAGAGCCATTTCACTCCAGGCATAACACTGTTCAAAGTCAATGGAAGCGTGATGTGAGCACATTGTCTTTATATTTTTACAAGTGCTTTTCTATATTCCTTTACTTCCAGGCTAGAGTCCAACAATACAAACGCCAGCCAGCAAGCTGCTGTTTTCTTATTAACACTTGTTATCAGCGGGCTGAGCATGCTTGGGGAGCAGAGCACAGTGACAGTGCCTTGTCACACTGGCAAGACAGGATCATGTTCAGGACTGCGTAAGGTGAAGAGCACACAAGGAAAACTGGCTTGGATTTTTAGAGATGTTAAGGCTGCCTTAGTTTGCTCTTCTGAAGGCTGGCTTATACTGTTCACTTCCACTATACTAGAAGGAAGCCCGAGTGGAGTGTCTTGTAAACATCTCCCTGCTCCCCACACAGCGGACTTTTTCTAACCAGCTAAAATTAGTTTCTTCCTAGGTAAGCTGGTGGCCCCATTCACTTGGCCTAAAGCAATGTTTTTCACAATGTTTAACACACGATTAGCAAGATTAACCTGGCAGAGGTTAAAAATTCCTCTCAGGAGACACACAGGATGGTGCTTTTCTGTTGTAGTTGGCCTGGGAGGCAGCTAGGCTGGGCCAAGCTGTCAGTGGTAACAGCTTGTGCCCTCCAAGTTCCACCTGCATTGCTGAATCCTCACTGGTTTCTCCTGCCTGATTGTGCTCAAGGCTTTTTGCATGGCTCTTTGTGCTGAGATGTGAGAGCTTTTTGTGGCCAATTGTAGGACAATTTGTGTTTCTCTCAGGACAAACTATGAAAAGCCTTTGGAAGGCTACCAGGATGGGAGCAATTTGGACTGCTGAGAGGAAGCAGTGGATAGCATCTAAGCTTTACTCACACCCGTGATAAAAATATGTCCGGACTTGGGTGTAGAGCTGTCTGTGTAGATGATGGGGACATCTCACGCTAAATCCTGGGTCAGAAGGAGTCCAGGCTGTGTGCATGCTTTCATTGCACAGCCTTCTTCACTCTACTTAGGCTGGGGCCTATCTTGGGCTGTTAGAGCAGTGTGAGATGAGTGAACCCAAGATAGGTCAGTGCAGTTGGGTATGTACAAAGTGTCTGGGCATGGGCAGCAAATCCTGTTCTTGGACATTAGAAAGTACTCTTGGCATATTCAGCTGTCTCCCCAGCTACTGGCAAGGTGACAGGAAAATTGGCTGGGCACATTTCCAACTGGCTTGGTGGCAACATTTACTTAAGACGAATATTCCCTGTCAGACTTATGTAGAAGCTAGAAATATCTATTTCCTGGTCTCTCCTTATATGCTCCTCATTGTTTTGCTGCCCACCTCTCACCAGCCCATTTTTTGTCCAATTAAGGCAACTGTTGGCTAAGGCGACTGCAACCCACGGTTACACAAGACACGTGAAGGCACCTTGCTCAGCATTCACATAGCAAAGGCATGTGCCTCATGTCCCGGCTTCCCTGTCCCACTGGGCTTGCTCTGGGTGGCTGAAGACTTACTGCCCTTCTTGGTGTGCGATTTGGGGTGGGGGAACCTTGGTCTTCCTGGGAGGCTGCTGTAGGAAGGGCTTTGGTCGCTGCGTTCTGGTAGTGTTGGACGTGGGATTAGGGGAAGGCAGTGAGGGTGGGCTCAGCAAAAAGGCCGTGGTGCTGCTGAGGATGACGCTCTCGAGCACTGCATCCTTGGAGTGCCTGTGCCCTGGTAGTGCTGCTGGTACGTGCTCTGTGCCACCCTCAGCTCCATGCCAAGAGCTGTTTTCTCCAGCAGAAGGAGCACCTGGGGTCACAGAAACACCCCTGGGTGCCAGCATGTGCCACAGGCAGCCTGCGGGGCTGCTCTGGAGGGAACCCAACGTGTCCTGCCACAGTTAATCCCCACAGCCCTTAATCTATTGGGGGTCACCCTTGGCTTTTCCTTCATATCGCTACTGTCCCCGAAGGAGGAGCTGGCCCCTTTGCTTTTGGGCATCTGGAGAAACATAAGGCAGTTGTGAATTCCGGGCTTGATGTTGCAGCACTGTCCTTGGAGAGCTCAGAAGGGCTGTCACTTAGGTCTGTGTTTGTGCTGGACCTTTTGTGTGGGCGTTTGCTTGGGAGAGCATGAGGAGCTGGGCGTGCTTGGATGCTAACAAGGAAAAAACAGTAAGCTGAATCTTACAGAACAGCTCAGCTTTTGAAGGTGCAGCTTTGCAATAGCCAAATCTTGCTTTACATGGCCCCATGGGTGTGTAGGTCACACTGCCTATCCAGAAAACACTGGAAAGAGAGCTAAAAGCCTGTGCTAATTATGGGGTTGATGCTGCAGGAGGATGCACTGAGGCTCCCTTCCTCCTGAGTCTTCAACTTTTTGATTTACCCACCTTGAGAGGGTTCTTAGTAAGGTGCAGATTCCTGCAGGATGACTGTCAGTCTTCTGGCAGTGGGTCTGCTAATCCTGTTCAGGATTAGTCCCTGGGCTCCAGGGACATGAGGATTATGGGCTGAACCCTCCTCCTGTAGCTGTTACGGAGGGAGGCAGGGTCCTGCTGAAGCAGTGGAGCTGTTATGCTTGTTCCATGCAATTTTCTTATTATTCAGCCTAAAGGCCTTCAGGAAAATGTCAGAGACATTCCAGTGACCTCCTTGCAGTACATCCCAGAGCTCTGCAATCTGATATTAATTACATCGAGTCTCCATATTAAAGCAGAGATTTGCCAAGTTACCATAGGGGTTTCAATGCTTGATTCACATTAATTTAAAGAGGAACTGGATATTCCCTCAAGCGGTGTTGGAAGTTTTAACCTCATAAAAGCAGAAAGATAGGAATTTTGCTGAATATGCCCTGCCTGGCCAGGGAACTATCTAGCGGTCACCAGCGTGAACCACAAAGAAGGGCAGTCCATGGTGCTTGTTTGTTTAGTCCTTTTTCTCTATTGCCCTCCCCACATTTGGGCTCAGCTCAGCTGCCTTTCTACAGAGACTGAAATTTTTGGCACCTCCATACCCAGGACCTGATTCTCTCACCTGGCTTAGGCCAGTGCCTCGTGCTGCTGTCTTACAACAATCCTCTTTTGCTGCCTCGATGTCCTGCTGGCTTGGTGAGCACATGCCATGTGGTTTGCCCATCAGCAGGCAAGAGTGTCCTGGAGGGCTGTGGCCATTGCCTTTATTCCCAAGCAGCACAGTGTTGGTGGCAATCCCAAGCAGTGCTAAACTCCATTTCACTTATATCTACAAAAGCTGATGCGGTCAAAAAAAACTGTTCTGACAGCAGCATTTAATAACCTTGCTGTCTGCAAAACCCCGGGTCCCCATACTTGCTGACAACAGATGTTTTTTTTAGAAAGCTGATTATTTTTTTTTCTGTCTTAGAACTAGATTTGCAACCTAACCATCTACTGAGTACCTGTATACACAGACGTCTACAAAAGACAGTGAGGGAGAGACCGAAGGGGAGGGGTGGTGTGTGCTCAAACAGCCCAACAGTAAAAGGCAGCAGCTTTTGTGCGTCTCAGCCTACTGAAGTCTGTGTGTGCTTAACTCCTCCACCCTGCATGTAAGGAAGAAGGCAGTGAAGGGAGGCCAAGCCAGACATCTCTCCTCCATCAGCAACTCTATTTTCTGTGCTGTGGGAGGGAGATGTGACTGAGGATGTGCTACAGGTTGCGGTGTGAGGAGCTGTGCCTTGTGCCAAGTCCAACAGGCTATTCATCTTCCCTGTGCCTTGCTCTGTCCTTACAATATTCCCAACCCCTGCCATGCTTATGCCAGTGAGGAGAGTGCAAATAGTCAGCAGTGAGGGTGGTTTCAGGATGGGATGTGAGCTCTGAGGTCTCTTTAGCCCTTGGGGTCACTCACGAGGATCACTGTGCATCAGGGCCAGTTGCCTGGCTGATAATGAGATCTGAATCTGGTTCTTCCCCTCTGATTTTAGGGAACTTAGGGCAGGGAGGAATTTTGGCTCTCCCTGTCTTGTTTTACTTCTCTTTTCTGTTTAGGCTGAATATAGCCATCCTCATTCCTGCCTGAACAGATTAGGTGCTGTCACTGCACAGTTGCATCCCACCCTGGAGGTGGCTGCGTTTTGGTGATTCATACTAGCCCAGAGGACTGCCTGCTTCTTCTTCCATCAATCTGATAGAAAGAGGCAGCTGAACTTGTTGTTCATACAATTACTAGGATGCCTGTCACAGCCTGCATGGCAGAAAGCTGTATTTGTAATTAATATCTGTACCTATGGCCCAGCACTTAGTCATCTTTCATTATTGTATGGGGATTCTCTCTTCCCCAGCGTTGATGGCGGGGCCTTTCCTTGGTCTTGTGGCTATCACTGTCCTTATAGCTTATAGGCTCGGGCAGCAGTGTTTTGGGTGTGCTGTACTGCAAGGAAGGCATGGTGGTGGTCCTCCTGAGCTGATTGTCGGGTAGAGGCAGGCACGGTGTGGGTTGGTACAGGGCCACTTTTCAGCTCAGTCGTGGTTCTCCTGTGTGTGACCGCTGCCCAGGGCTCACGAGGTTCTTGCCATCATATCAGGGAGCTCTGTCCTTGGGGTCAGGAGGGGATAGACTCTCCTCAGCTGAGTTGGTTGTTGGTTTAGGCCTGGTGAGCAGTGTGTCATCACTTTCCCATTCAGCACACGTCTCTGTGTTGCTTTGCCTCTTTTCCCATTTTTTTCTGTGGTCGCCGCAGAAATTGTTTGCTCCTTGTGCCAGGCTTTGGCTTGGGCTGAGGGAAGCGCTTTCTGTGGGCTTACAAATAGTGTTTAGGTCATGCATTATTCACTGCCCTGGGATTTCAGGGGAGCTCAGCACTGTGGAGACAAGCAGGAGTGAAGCTCTTAAACCAGAGCTGGGCAAGTCCCTGGTCAGGGCAGTGGTGGAGGGGACGTGAGACCTTTGGAGCAAATCTTCCATGGATTACCTCGATGTGGTGGTTTTACCGTACTGGGCAGCTAAACCCCACAACCGCTCTCTCACTCCCCCTCCTTTAGATGAGGAGGGGGAGAAGTAAAGCAAAGAACAACTCACGGGTTGAGATAAGGATAGTTTAATTAAAGGGAAATAATTATAATAATTAAATAAAGACTACCATGAACTAACAATTTAACTAAGGGGAAAATAAAAAGGGAAAGGGGAAAGGGAGGGGAAAAAAGGAAAATAAAAAGAAGGGAAGAAAACAAACAAACAAAATAAATGAAGGCTATATGGAAGTGCAGAGGAAAGAAATTACTCTCTACTTCCCACAAATGAGCGATGATTGACCACGTCCTTGAAGCAAAGCCTCAACGCACGCAGCCGGTGTTCGAGAGGAGGACCGACGTCTTCCAAACGAGAGCCCACCCCTCCCCTCTTCTTCCTGTTTCCACCTTTTATTGCTGAGTGTGACATCACATGGTATGGAATATCCCTTTGGTTGGTTTAGGCCAGCTGCCCTAGTGATGTTTCTCTCCTCACCTTTTGCCCACCCCCTAAGAGGGTTAGAGAAAGGCCTAATACTGTGCCACTGCTGCTCAGCAGCAGACACAACACTGGTGTGATAACACTGCTGTTCCAGCTACAACTGCAGAGTACGGCACTGTATGGGCTGCTGCTGGGAAAGTTAACATTCCAGCCAGACCCAATACACTCGAGTAAAGCATTTGTGGGTTAGTCCAGTCAGAATCACTCCAAAGCTAAAGACTCCTGGCAATAAGCGGGGGACGGCATTTACATCACCTGGGGACTAGAGAGAGGAGAAAAAGGAAGGAGAGCCCAACTTTCTGCATGGCAGGGTGGCAGGTTTACAGCAGGCCTGCAAGAAGCCACTTCTGGCAGGTCTCTGACGTGCCACTGTTCTCACCCGATCCCCGTGTGCTTGTTTTCCCATCTCCCTCTCCTCTCCACTTAAGACTGCCGGCCCAAAGCACTCAGTCTGTCTTCCTGGGTGTTTTGAAAACACTTAATACGTACTTGGTGCTGAGTAAATTGCTGCTGCTGCTGTTGTTATTATTGCATTAATTAGCTCAGGGCCCTTTTGCATGCACAAGACCGGATCATTATAACAATTTGTTTATAGCACAGCAGCACAATAATCCGGGGCTCTCCAGCAAAGCTGGAGGTGACCGACAGGGACAGGGCTGGCTGCAGCAAGCGCTCCTTCCCCCTCAGCTGGTGTGGGGTGGCCGATGGTGGGAGCTCCCAGTCTGCTCCTGCATGTGATAATCCCTTCTGCCTCATCCACCCCCAGAGCTGGGCATCCTCCATCTGCCCGGGCATCCAGCTGTCATGGTACAGGGTCTTGTTTCTGCTGCCTCCTGCGGTGCCATGGTGGCAGTGATGCTGCAGCCCCAGGTGTCTCCTTGCTGCAGCTTCCAGTTCAGCCGAGGTGGTGAGGGCCTAATCGTGCTTTTCTGCAGTCAGACAGCAATGACATTGATAACTGCTTTGTTTGGAATTCTTGGAGGACTCCTGGTTGGATCTGGCAGTTTTTTTCCACTTTTGTTGCAGATGGCAGTGGTGAAGTAGACCAAAGCAAAGCCAGCAGTGACCTCAGGTCCTTTGGTGGAACTTCCCACTGGCAATATTCTTTGGTGTTGGCTGGTGGTGTGTTGTCTATTCCTTCTCCCCACCACCTCCTTCCACAGCTGGCTAAGCAGACAGGATGTGTTGAGGGAATGCACAGTTTGTTCTGAAGGGCTGATACAACTTGCCTGAGATGACACATTAGAGTCAGGAGTAAAACCAGACTTCTGCTGCCCAGTCGTGTGTTTTAACCGCTCAGTCTTGCTCCCCAGGATGCTTGGATCCTGTAGGAAGCAAGGCAGATGGAGCCAGGCGGCGGGTCCAGCTCCAGCTGGCTGCCAGGGAAAGGGCGAAGCAGCAGCACCACTGACCTTGCTGATTTATTCATTAGACAGTGCTTAGAAGAAGGGGAGGATTGATTTGTCTGTCAAATGCAACACCAAGCCATGCGGCCTGCAAGAGGAGGACTAATTGTGCCGCTGACACAGAGGCCAGTACCGACTCGCACAGTCAAGCACCTTTTTATTATGTTTTCCTGCTCGTCAGCCCTTCTTCTTTTCATCTATCCTATTATCCTGGGCAACGTATTGATGTGAAACTAAATTGAAGTGGTTATTTTGCCTGTGAAAAAGAGGAAAAAAGCCTATACTGAGTGGGGTGAGACGTTGGATCAGTGTCTGTTACTGCTGTTGGGGGCCAGTTTGAGGCCACCTGCCCATACAAGCCATGGCAGCACCGCGAGGGTAGCAAAATGCCTTCAAGAGGCTGAGTCCCTTGTTCAAAAGCATTTTGCAAACCCTTAGGAAAAGTGTCCCAAAGCACTCAGGATGATGTAGGTTCACGATTCTTAATACAAAGGATTCCTGAAAGCACCAAACTGCCTGCATGCCTTTGAAATCACTGCCAGAGCAGCTATTTTATTCTATGAGAAAGGAGACTTTCTGTAAGTGTGGTGCGATCGCTCTGAGGCTGCAATTCCTGAAGACAAGCAAGGGATGAATTTAAATTGGCCGCTTCACGTGTAGGTAGTGGTGCTGCTGGGGTGGCTCTGCAGGCAGCACAGTGGGCTCTGCATGGTTTCTGAGCTGCGCAGGCACTGTCAAATCCAAATAGCAGGGTGGTGAGCACACACATGCCTGGCTGGACTGCAGCACGGAGCAGACGTGAGCTCATGGCCCGTGATCCATCATGCAGATATGCTCCAAGTTCATGTCCTCGGTGTGAAATGCTCGGTGTTCTCCCAGGGCTTTGTCTGCAGCCCCTGCCAGTTGGCAGGAGGAGCTGTTGGTGCTCCCACCAGACCCTCAGGATGTCAGTGCAGTGCTGTTGTCTCAACAGTCTGGTGGTGCTGGTCTGTGCTGAGTGTCCCCACTCTATGGGGCCAAATACCTGCCTCTGCTCCCCTGGACTAAATGCAGAGCGAGCTGCTCTTGGTCCTCAGCTTTTCAAGGGTGCTCTCATGGCGTGCCTCAAACTTTTATTTGTCTTCTCTGGCAGCTTCACCTACCCTCTAGCAGAAGACTGTGGTCTGTTCCCCATGGAGCTGATGAGGTTTCAGTTCACGTGGGATACCTTGGGAGAGCTCAGACTTTGTCTCGTCCTGGGTGGCTCCTGCTAAAGGCTCTTAATCTGGGCCTGGCTGGCAATCTTTAGGGGTCACTACAGTCACTTGAAAGATTTCCAATGCCTGCAATGGGTGCTGAGTCAAGCCCGCACCGAGGACACGGAGAAGAATTCCTTGTCCTTACTAATTTGGTTCCTGCATTCTCCCCCACTGTTCTGCTAAATGGACCTCAACCCTGATCTTGAAGCGAGCACTTTGCAGAAATTCACACCCCTACGGGATGAGAATAGCTCCTCCATTTACTTGCAGTGTCTCCTTTCTTTGCAATTTCTGCTGCTCCCCCGTAGTTTTTGGAGGCCGTTTATCCTGTAGTTGCAGAGTGTGCCTCCCCTGCTGTAGCTCCTTGCTGTCATCGGGCTGTTAAACATGATTCCATCTTGTGTTGCAAAAATAACCAGCTTTTAATTATGTAGAGGAAAGGTGTTTGTAAAAGCCCTTCAAAGCCCACTGTCTCTGAGTCCTGTTGCAAAGCAAAGGCGGTGTGAGCCTGGCAGTGTGCGTGCTCACAGTGAGCTGTTCCTTTAAGCCATGTATTACACCCTCCACCAGCATTTAGTCATGAACGAAAATGCCAGCTGAGAGATTCCTGGGCTGTTCTGAAAGCAAAGAGGGATTAATTTGAGCAAGAACTGAATGCCTTCCTCCCGGCTCCTTTCATCCCCACGGAGATAAATTAGGGATACTCTCAGCATGAAGGCTCCACAGTTGGAAAGCCAACTGTTCTGCAGAGATTTTGGAAAACGTGGCTTTGGCAGAGAGGGCATCAGTGGAAGTAGCCAACAGCCTCCCAAAGGGTAAACCCCACCCTGGGTCAGAGAGAGACTGCTTGCAGTTTGACTCAGTGTTTTCTGTCTTGCTGCGGTGCTTTTAGGATATTACAGGGACTAATGAATCAAGGGACTCCACCTACCCATTCTTAAGACTTCCTTTTTGCTATGATACCCCTGTGAAACAATAAGAGCAAAGGCCTGTGAGAGATCCCTTAATGCCTCCTTGATATTACCTTCAATTTACAGAGTCACTAAATAGGATGCCTGCTAACAGATGCTTTTTTCTTGTGCCTTTTATTTTCAGCTGTGCCCTGCTTCCTTCTCCTTTATAGTTCTTTATAGTTCCTACCCAAAGCATCTCTAAGAGATTGCTCTGCATTTGTCTAACACCTGCCAGTCCCCTGGGGCTTTGGGAGAGGCAGTGTACTCTGCCGTGGGACCCTGTCCCTATCCTGTGTCCCAGAATGTATGTTCCACTGGGCTGAGATACTGAATTATTGTACTTTTTTTTTAGTTCTCCTAAATATTCTGCCTCTCCCTGGGGGCCTCAGATAGGACCCCTGTGGGTGTGCTGTAATGTGAATAACAGATGAATGTTTAAGAGCAATTACTGCCTGTTTCTTATAGATGAGAGACCCTTGTGACCCAAGCTCGTCAGATAACATGGGGCAGGTATAGCGGCAGATGCAGGCTCTCCAGTTGCTATGTTGCATGCATTAGGCTATATCACACTTTCTTTTGGGGTGGTTGGGGGGGTGGGGGCACTCCTAGGCTTGGTTACTTGCCTGGATTTCTGGGGGGGGGACACCTGCTCTAATGGGAAATCATGCAAGATTCTGTGTTTTCCTAATTCTCTGTGCCTGCGCTGTGATGAATTTGGAAAAGCTACAGAAATAAATCTTTCTTACTAACACCTTGGTGAGGCTGGAGTGAGAGAGCCTGGGAGTGGGTAAACCTCGGTAACAGGCCTGGCAAAGAACAAGTGGATGAGCTTTTGGCCAGAAGGGTCAGGGGAAAGGCCAAATGGAGGTAGGATGGCGAGGGACAGAGAAAGGAATGTGCAGATTTCCCTCCCAGCTCTGCTCCTGCCTCGAAAAGCAAACGTTGGTAAGTGTTTGCAACCTGCCTTGCCTCAGGGTCCTGTTGGTGAGATAAGAGGAGTGGTCCTGAGCTACCGCATGGATGCATTTGTGCAGGAAGGAACAGGTACCTGCGTGGTGGTGTGGTCTGCTGGGTGAAAGAAGGGCAAAGCCCTCTGTGGGCATGGACTGTACCAGCCAGCAACCTGCTGTGTTCAGCTCTGCAAGTCTTCCTGCCTCAAGAGAGGCCCATTATGAAACCCTTGTCTACCACCCTGAGGACAAGAGGGCCCCGGAGGTGAGACAGCGGAGCTGTGCTGTAGGTCTGTGCTGGCAGTCCCTGTGCTGGCAGTCCCTGTGCTAGCAGTGCATTTACATACTGTGCGCTGCCGCCGGCCTTCCTGCGAGCCTGGGGATCAGGCAGAGCAGCGAGGCGTTCAGCTGCTGCGCCGGGACTCGAATCCTTTACAAGTCAGTTCATCTCTTGATCTTGAAAAGACAAAAGTAATGAACCTCTTGAAAGCAGGTTGCTGTTTGTCCTGCTGTACTACCGCATTGTTTGGACATCAGTTAGAGGAGGCTGGAGTCAAAGCAGAAACCTGTTGAATGAATAAATCGGCTTAGAGGGCTTTGTAGCGATTTATTCTGCTCTTTGGTCCTTTGGGCTTGTGTGCAGCTCATAAACGAGCTTATTATTCTATCATGATTCATAGCTTTGTAGCAGGAGCAGAGGGTATATGCGCCGCCTGGGAAGACAGAGGCTGGAGACGGAGTATGTGAAGTGGAGATCAGGCAGAGGGCACGCAGGAACATGGAAGATGAGGGAGAAGCAGAGGCAGCTCCTGCAGTCAGCAAGGAAGCAGCAGGGCTGGTGGATCGCTGCGTGCACGATGCAGGAGATGACCCCTTGAGATCAAGGCTTAATAGTGTCGCTACTCCTTGGCATTCATCTTAGAGCTTAGAGATCTCCCCGTGTCAGGAGGGTGCTTTAGAGATCTCTTCCTGATAGAAAGCTTTGTGGTGTGCTCCACACAGGCCACCTTGAGGGAGACTTCAGCTCTCCCTTCCCAATCCTGGGGCTTCTCTATTCTACTTCCCACTTTGTATCCCCCATCCCAGCTGCCTTCCCCGTTGGTGGCAGGGTTTTGGGGTGTATTGCCTTAGCAAAACACCAAGGCAACTTACAAGCCCCTCCTGTTTCCCTTGGTGACGTGTTGTCCTACTTGCAGTGTCGCACAGCTGGTTTGTGCGTGGTGGGGGCTCTCTGTCACTGGAGATTAATGCTGCAAGCAGCAGGCGGCTGGAGATGGGGCTTCAGGATGTCCTAGCCCATCCTCCGTGTGCCTGATCAAATCTGTCAGTCAGTTTCCCTGGCAAGGGAGCGACAGCCCAAGCCAGGCTGCTTGGCCAGATGCTGTGGTATGTTTGGTGTTTCAGAGCTGTCAAGGACAAAAGGAGAAGCTCCAGCCTTCAGCACCTCCCTTCACTCTCCCTGCGTGAGGCTGAGTCGCACCTGAAGGGGATGGTGTGTGGCTCCGGGTGCAGGGAAGGAGCGGGTGTGCATTGTCTTCCGTAACCAGTCAGTATGTGTTGCCCATAGGTACACCCTGTGCTCTGTCATACCCTGTATTTTCCCAGAGACTCCCTCAAAAAGGGCTTCTTGGCAGAGCCTGACAGCTGCTGGTGCAGGGCTTGGGAGGCCTCCTTCTGCACATCTTTCTGGCATTGCAGTGGGACTCTATTCCTTTCTTTTGGTTGAATACAGGAATTTTTGTGCTGAAGTGATGCATCCACAGTGACAGAGGGCACAGGGAAGTGATGGAACAGTCATTCCCATAGTGCTCCCAGAGGTGCTGTCCTGTAATCCCTCCATACATTTTGCGTGCAAGATTTAGACTCTGGAGGTGTGATTTTGTTCTCTGCCTGTGTACGTCACTGAAGTTTGGGTTGATCCCATCCAAGCTAAGGAATGCAAATAAACCTTGAGCACAGTTGTGTGCAGCAGTGATGGGGTCGCAGCTGGGCGGCACGCAGTCAGCACACTGGGGGAGAGCAAGAACTCAGCCTGCCGTAGGTCACCCACCTTCTGGCCATGCCTTCTCCTTCTGGTTGTAAAACGAGCTTGGGATGACTGTTCTCCTGTTCTCTTGGGTGTTTAAGGTAATGGAGGTAAATGTAGAACTCCAAGCCTAGATGGGAACCCTTTTTGAAACGTACGAGGAGGCAAATTGAACAATTTGTGAGCCCGTGGCTCTTTGTGCAGTGTGATGGCTGGCAGGCACAGCGGAAAGACCTGGGAGGGTTGTGCAGGTAGTGTAGAGATGCGGGTGAATTTATGCTTCGTTTGCCTTAGCTGTAGAAGAGCAACCATGCTATGTGAGATCCACTGCCCATCGGGTCAGGATTTCTTTCTCCTGCAGTGGCAAATGGTGAATCCCTGAGGAAGAATGTTAGAGGCAGGGTGAGCATGTTGTGGCACCTCCTTCATGTGTTCTCTCTGCCTCCAGAGATTTTTTACTTCTTTAACCAGACAGAATTTCGTTGTATTTCTCAGCTCTAGATGGAGTTTCCTTCCTTGCCTTCTTCAGCTTATGAGAACTGATAGCATCCAGCACCCTGCAGCAAGGAGTTCCACCACTCACATCTTGTTGGTGTCTAAAACACACGGCTGCCTGTTGGCTTCATTCGTACGATAAGCCTAGTAAATCGAGGAGCTGGAGGTCCCTGGGCAGATATTACTGATGCCTCTGAAAAGTGGGTTTTGGTGGAAGTGTGAGTCAGCACAATGTTGCCTGTAGCTTTGAAATGTCTTCACGACTCTTGTCACAAACATTTCTTTTTACAAGGCTCTGGTTTGCATCTGCCTGTGCTCCAGGACGCTGGGAGTTTGTTGAGGATGGATCTGCACATGGGCATCTCTGCAAATTGCCTGGGAAACGGTAAGGCTAGGAAAGAGAACTGGTTTCTTTTTCTCATTCATGTAGGGTCACAGTTGCATGCAACTGTGTGTTTGACAGGCTCCCTTCACCAGGTACTGAGGATAGTTTGCTCTATTTTGCTGGAAAGAAATGTAAATAAAGGTTCTGCTGATACCAGAGGAGCGCTCAGCAGGCTCATCACTCCCTACAGCACTAACATCCAAGCTGAAAAGACTGCGTTTATGTTCAAAGAGGTAGGAGAAATATGGGATGAGGCAGCTTATACGTGTAGTGATTCTAGGAGTATGTTCAGCGAGAACTGACTTGGTTTCTCCTCACATGTGCAAGCCATGAGACAGCTTTCAGAAAGAGTTGGGAGCAAGAGGCCTCCATCAGAGGGATGAGCCCAATCCGGGGTGCACACAGCTTGATGTCACTTTGTCAGAGCTGCACCTGCTTGTGCCAGCTCTGAGGGTGGCCGAGGGCCAGGCAGCGCTTTGTTAATCAGATGGGAGATATGGAAGTGAGTTTGATTAAAGCTGAGAGCCAACATGTGGGGGAACAGTGGGAGGAACCACTCTGAGCCAGTGAAGGAGAAATCTGCTGGAAAAAAAAATGATGGGAAAGGATTTCTGCTGTTTGGATGGATGAAAGTAATAGGAAAAGAAAAGCTCAGAGAAGGCTGTGGGTCTTTGGGAGATGTGATGGGTAGCGACAGCAGTGGGCAAACAGCCAAATTCTCGTCATCACATTTCAGATCTACTATGGGGAAACGCTGCAGCAACTTTTGAGAAGAATGGCAACGCTAAAACCCAAAGACTTTTCCTAGCAGTGTGCCCCTCTGCTTAGCAGGACATGCAGCATAAATGAGGGGTCTGATTCTGGGACTTGCAGGCTGTGTTCTCTTGTATGCCAGAGATCCTCCTGACCTAAGAGTGGAGGATTTGGCCCTGTGCTGTGCAGTGCTCTCTGAAAGGCTTGTATGTTTGTAGGATGTTTGAGCAGCGCCTGGTGGGCTTTGCTGTACTCCATCACCAGTTTTCTCTTGGCTTCACTGTAGTTTTCTAAAAGGAAAACATCTTTTTAAGAGATTCTTGGCTGTGGCGTTGACCCCCAAAACTAATATGTTCCCTCTGGTTGCTGAGATTGCTGTAAGCTGGTAGATGAACAGTGGGTAAGGGAGGAAGCTCTGAATGGACTGAGAACAGTCACCTAACCCTCCCGTCCTCAGGATGTGACTCATTAAAGCCATGAGGCTTGGGTAAGAGAAAATTCAGGGATGGGGATGGGGAAAATGCAAACTGCATCAGAGGCTTGAGCAAACCATTTGAGACCTGGTATGATTGAGTCACACTGCAGGGAGGTAAGAGTCTGTCACACGTGCCCACTGTAGAGAGTATGCACAAACCGCAACAGCTGGCTGCAGCATATGGAGCATCCAGAAGGGAACAAAGCTGAAATAATTCCCTTTCCTCTGCTCTCTGCTTATTCCAGCCCTGACTCAGGAGAGCACTGGGGGGACAGTTCTCATCTTTTGGCCTGTACTTCAGGTCCCACCGATTTCCACGATATATCGAGTTTTGATTTCACTATTGACTTAACGAGTTTTCTGTACAGGCACTTGTGCCTGAGTGCTTTTAGGGTACCGCATCCCTTAATCACAGACCCCAGGAAGGCTCTGTCTCCACAGCAACTGGTACTGTCTCCTCGGTGGAGCTCAGAAAGGGTCCAGCATGCAGGCATCCACCCTTGGTCCTGGACAGGAGAGGGTCTGTAGATGTGTCTTCATGAAGCAGGCAGTGAAGAAACACAGGATGAAGATGTCTTGTCACGGTTGGCTAATGGGCCACTTCTCGGGTGAAGGCATTTTTACTTTCCTTTGGAATTGATCCAGTTTTTGGTTTTAAAATCAAATGTCTTCCCTCATCTGCATGCTACACATGTGGGAATAGCTGCCCAGGAAATGGAGGCGATAGGCTTCTTGAGCCTTCAGAGAATCAGAGCTTTTCTGTTCTTAAATGCTTTTCCCCCATCTCCATCAGGAGATGCAGGGGCTGAAGGGCACAAGTGGATAATTGCATCCCACAGCAGTGCAGTGACAGCAGAAAGGAGTTGTGGTGTAAGCAACTGATACATACGTGTGTGTGTGTAAAAATGAGAACGCAGCATAAGCGATCTCACCTATCCCTTCTGGCTTTAATACCCGAGAGGGTGATTATCAGCTGCTCTTACACAGCAATGCAATGGTGGGATTGGGCTGTGCCTGTTAGCAACCTGTAACAGAAGAGGAATTCACAGGAAAGCTGCTTGCTTTTTGTTTAAAATCATTCTCTGTGTGTGCACCTAAGTGTGTGTATGGGTTGTGCACTTGCCTCAGCATTTTTGGGTGGGCTGTGAAGCAAATTTCCCAAGCAGTCTGCACCTCCTGCTATGCAAAAGCTGGCCAGAACATTTGTTAGGTTAGTAAAATGCATCTTTTGGTACCCTTTAAGTAACTGCCTCATCTTACATAAAAAGGTCTGTTTGTGATTTGTAAGACTCTGTCAATCTGTTGGCTCCTCTGATATCCTAAGCCTATTAGTTCTCCACCCATCCACAAAATTTTCCAGGAGAAAACAGGAGACAAAAACTGAATCTCTAATAGAAGAGACAAAAGAAACCAACAAGCAGGAACCAAAATAATCAACTAAAAAATAAATAAATAAAAAGAAAAAACACTAAAACAAAACCTAGCCCAAAGGTTCTGGGCTCTGTTTTGGATGCAACAAGACAGGCTACAAAAATACAGCAGTGCTTCCCCTGCACCTCCCTTTTAAACAGAGCACACCTAATCTCTATCAAGCTCCCCTGAGGATGGACGGGGATTGTACCCTGTAAGCAGCTTGTGAGCCCACAGGCAGCCCTCCCTGGAGAAGCAGCCTGAAATGAGTTGGAGCAGCCGTACTGCATGGTCATTTAGAGCTGGTGAGTGCTGCTGTTTGGGCTCCTGTGACCGTAGCCCCTAGCTCTCTCTGTGCTGTTGTTGAGCAAAGGCCAAAAGATGCAAGAAGAAACAGAAGCAGAGACAGGAAGGAATTTTTCAGCAGACCTCATCACTGGCGTTACATCTTTCTCAGCTCACAGGCAAAAGCATAGCCTTGCTATTACCTGCTGTTCTCAGAGGTGCATTTTGGTCTTGTTCAAATAGTCATTCTGCAGCATTTTTTAATATGGTCTTCATAAGTCTTTAATGCTAACATAAAAAAGATAATGAAAACAGGCAAACAGACAAATCACATTGCCTAGTGCTCTGCTTCATCACTGATAAAGCAGCCCCCCTCCCCAACCCCTGCAAGATTTTGACTTTGCACACTGCTGGTCACTTGAAGTTTAATTTATGAAAAGGAGAAAAAATAAGTTGCTATCACAGCACCCAAGCGTAGAAAGAAAGGAAAAGCCTCTGTGCATTCTGCATGGGGCTGTGCAAGCAGGTCATAATGTGATTTCTTTCGTTACAGCCCTAAACCTGCCTTCCAGTTTGATTGCAGAGCTCAGAAATATTTTTGCATTTGATAATGTCTCTGTTTGGCTCAGCCACAACTTCCTGCTTTGTGCCGCTTTCCTTCTGCGGTGTTTTTGGGGCTGGGTAGTGGAACTCTGTCCCTGTCAATGCTGTTTGCATTGTCCCTGTTGATAATTACCTGTATCACAGTAGTTATTAGAGGCCCCAACTGTTAGGGACTCGGTGCGTGTACGAGGCAATCTCTGCCTGAGGAGCTTAAGGTCTAAATAGGCAAGGCAGATAGAGGAAGTGTTATCAGTCTTATTTTTACAGAGAGCTTAAATGACCTGCCGAAGGTCACCCAGGGAGTCTGCGGTGAAATCATGACTGGAATACAGATCTTCCATGTTTTATTCAAGCATCTAACCCAGGTTCCTGGCTGAGGCACTGGTTTGCGAGGATGCTCTGTGTGTGTATGTCAGGGAGCAATTCTGGGTCGTGCAGTGGATTTGCATGTGCCCTACTGCTCCTGGCACATCCCTGAGGAGCTTTGGGTGCTGTAGCAAATGTATGGGTAGCAAGCAGCAGCTGCACACACACGAGATGCGTGCTCACCTGGAATGCACATCTCAGCGTAGTTCAAGGACAGAGCCCTCAACAAGGTGGCAGGAGTTATTCGCCTTCTTACTGAAGCTTTCACTGTTTCTGACTATGCTACGAGAACGTCAGTGCTTGAGAAATGTAAGGGAGGGTGGTTGAGCTAAACACAGCAAAAACCTTTCTGGTTTTGGGGCTGATGAGTGCAGTCCTGTGGCTGCTGTGCCTAGTTGGATGGGTCTCAATCTTCAGAAGCCACTAAGAACCTTGAACTGCACGAAAGCCAGCACTTCAAAATGTTGTCACAAAATACACACTTAAAATAAAAAAGGTTGTGAGGTAGCATCCACCAAGAAAAGCAACTGCCCTGCGGAGCTTCCTTCTGCTAGAATCATTGGTGAAGGACTGGAGAAAAATGGTAATCCTTCCTCTAATTCCCTTTTGTAAGGTGAGGAAGTTCCCTGGGCTGCCCCCTGCTATACCCAAGGGTGAGGAAATGGCTTCTCCTGTGCTGGTTGATCAGTGCCACGCAGAGGTCTTCTGTCTTTGTGTTTGGCTGTAGGAATGCCTTACAATAGTTTTGATTGTAATTTCCTGGAAACTAGGTACAGGTGGAAGTAATTTTATTTTATATTTTTTACAGAATTAGAGCAACCACCTTTCTTAGCTGATTGTTTTAGAGGACATTTTAAACTATTGTTTTCCTTAGCATTTCTAGTCTACATTTCCATTGCCCTCAAGTACAAAATTCAATTTTCTTAAGAGTCAATTTTTATCTAAAATATAATACTTATTAGCAGTTTCAATGCATTTCAATGTGTCTTTGTTTTGTAAAATTATTTCATAAAACTCTTTACATGTATAATTGAAATTGACTTTAATTTGAAACTCAGCCTTAACAGAGTCAATATTTCTGCAGTGTGTCTCAGCTTGTTTCTCAAGGAAAATATTAGTCCTTTTTTGCCTGTAAAAGGAAGGAAGGGACGTGAGGTATTCCATGAGTTAGGAGGATGAAGACCTAAAATTTAAATAAGTTTGGCCAGGTTTGACTATAAGGCTGTTGAAGCCTGCATTCAACACGCACATTATCAAGTCTCTCATTATATGCTGTTGTCAGGGTACCGTTCAACGAAGCTTGTTGAGAAATTTTAGCCTTTGAGTAATGATCATGGCTTCCTGAGAAGTCAACAGTTTTGTGGTGAGTTGTTTTCTCAGTGGCTGAATTGGATTAAGGCAGTTTAGTTAATTGTAATGTGAAGCCAGATATTTGAGAGCTAATGCATTTTGCTGAATGCAATTCCCCCCCACCTTTTTTTTTTCCTGAACACTGTTCCTAGATTAAAGTTGCATTTATAGCCAAATGATTTCGTCTTCAACTCTTTTGTAACTTTTCAAATAATGTGTTTTGCTATTATTTTAATTTTAAAACTTCATCCCCCCCAAAAAAAAAGCTTACTGTGGAAGGACCATAAGTGGCTTGGAGTTCTGAAAGTGCCTCCCAGTGTTGGTTTGCCTGAAAGAGCTTAAAAATTGCTGCCGAACAATCCAATCCTCCTCCCCTACACTGAAGTCTCTTCGAGTAGTCTAGGAGTATTTCAAAAAAAGAAGCCTTTTCAAATGTAGTCTGTGGAAATGCCCCGTGGGAATGCTGAGAGATAAGGCAAAAAGATTTCCAACTTTGGAATGCAGCCGTCTTGATCAAAGGACGGTATATCCAGAAATATACTTGCTCTATGAGATATTCTTGTATTCCATTAGCCATGGGAAACAAAACTCCACATACAAATGCATATAGACATTACCAATTGCAAGTGGGGATGCTTTGCCAATATTTAAATAATTTCATTACAGTAAATCTTTAACTTTTGACAGTGTTCCAAATAAAATTTTCAGTGCTGCTTTCAAAGTAATCAAGACAACAATGGGTTGTTTCCTTTTTCAGCTTTGTAGTTACAAATGATTATTGGAAATATTTTGATGTTTCCAAAGTTTGTAGCATCCGAGACAGCAAATAAAATTGTCCTTCTCCAGAATGTCTTTATTTCCTGTACTGAAGAAGAAGGTAATATGTTTTTGTCAATAAGCTAAGATTTTTGCCTTATGAAGATGCAGTGTTTTAGCTATGGGTTAATCTCGTAGAAACAAGGTTATTTAATTTGTTGCTGCATTCAAGAGATCCATGCAAACAACTCTGAGTAGCGCTGTTGTGTGCCTTTGTGGTTTCACAGAAGCTACTTTGCTCCTTTCTGCATTTCCAGCCAATAACCCTTTTCAGGTATGTTGTTCTTCAAAGCTGTTCTGCAGTAACCTTATGATGTTTTGTTCTCATGCTGTCTTGCTCATGGTGGACTGTCAGATGCAACTGAGAAACGTTTTCTGCAAAACCTGTTGTGAGTCTTCTGGCAATTATAGCTACCTTCAATGATTCACGCGAAATCACTTACACTCGTTTTAGAAAACACTAAATCTCCAGGAGATATCTTGAGCTATTGCTAAAAAACCTGCCGCTGCCTTCAAGGTTGTTACCTGACTAGGAAAACAAAAATAAGTAAAATCTTTGACTCATTTTTGATTACAGATCTCATTCTAGTTAGTGGGCCCACAACCCGCAGATGCTGGGATTTACAGGGACAGAAATTAGGCCATGATAAATGTAGGGGGGAGAATCATTATTAGAAATTGACAGGCTCAGAAAATACAATATTCTAGGTGAACTTTTCTTTTAAAAGTAGCTGTAGGCAGCCCACTTGCCTTTGGATCCTAGTGGTGGTTGAGGCCCTGCCTATATAACATTTCTAAAAACAGTTAGGGCACACTGGTCCTGAAGATGCTGTATAAATGTGAACTACTGCTGCTTGAGACCACTTACCCAACACTCGATCTCAAATAACAAGACAGTCTGGGGAAATGAAGCAGCCTTTCCAAGACAGGCTGAGTCACCCCGGACTGCCTCTGAAGGAGTGAGTATGTGAAGTACCTTTCTCAGTCAGCTCCAGCCCTTCAACTCTTACTCATTGATTTTCTCCATTCTCAAGCTGCTGCCTCACTGCAGAATCAGAGTGAAAGGCCTTGCTTGCTTTTAAGAAAGTCTTCCTCCACCTCTTTTGTCCCCTGAACTCTTGTCCTTTTCTCATCTTAAATTGTAAGGGGGCTCTTTTTTTCTGCTGTGCTGCTGGCAGCTCTCCTCTTGCAGCCCCTCGGCTGCTGGGGTATCCTACACTCAGAAAATCAAGGGCTCTACTGGCAAGGCCTGCCACCGCATTTCAAGCTCCTATTTTGCATCTGGTAGCATTGCATAGGTGTAATGAAGTGAAATAATACCCTCATTCTGCAGGTGTTTGCTTTTCATATCACCGTAGCGAACTCCCGCCGAGCTGTTCTTCATTGCCTTTCTTGATATGAACTGGGTTGCAAAAATACCACCCAGCTCTGGGGTAAAATCAAGCAGAGCTACCCTCACCCCCTCATTTCTGGCCTGCAACCTGTTGCAAGCTTGGTACAATATTTAACAAAAAATTGTCTATGCATTTCCAATGAGAAGAAGAGAAAACTTGAAAAGTCTAGGCTTGTTCAGGTTGAACACTTGACTGAAACAATTTTTTTTCTGGTATTTTATTTGAATCAATCTTTTACTTCGTGTAGTTAAAAGTGAATAAAAAAGGATGTCGTCTAACAGCAAGGATCGAGGGCTACCCTTTGCTTCGGGGTTAGCTGGAAGGAGTGAGAACGTGCCCAGTGGTGTCTGTGTGCTTCTACAGTATTGGAAAAATGGATTAAATGTGCACCAGAGCTGATTTCCAAGTTTTTTTGTAATCCAGGCAACATATCTGTATGTCCAAATGTGTCACAATTTAAAAAAAAAAAAACAAAAACAAAAACCAAAAACCAACTAGGTAAAGAAGTTAGCCTTTGGAAATCTCCTGAGGGAAATAGTTTAAATCCTGTTGTTTGTTTTTTTTTTTTGAATCTAGAGTGAACTGGTAAGACTGCTGGTAAAATTCAGAATTGGGTGCCATTCAGTCACGTAAAGTTCAAATGATTTTCTGAGAGAATCAGTCACTCGGGCACACCTGAGTAAGAAATACTGCTCAGGTACACACCAATCCTTCAACTCTGTGTCACAAGGCAGGCTCCTGGGGGCTTTTGCTCATTTGTGCCGTGGAAGTGCTGGAAACCTGCGGCTTCCCCTGGATTCTGCAGGTCTGGAATGAGGTCCCCAGCGAGCAGACAAAAGAGGACAAGGGTAGTGGAAACCTTTTCCATCCTGGCCTTGCCTGAGGCACTTTTTCTGGTGCGTGCAGGTGTCAGTCACATTTCTGTGTTGGTGGTGCTTAAAATGGAGGCCCAGGCCCAGAGCAGCTGCTGCTTCTGCACGTCAGAAGGCAGCCCAAGTGCCTGCCTCGGGTCCCTCACCCTCACAAGGACTGCGAGTTTACCAAACTCATCTCACAACAGAAGGATGATGAACAGCCGCAGCCTGCCCTGACTGCTGGGCTACGTGCAATGAAAAGCAGAGACGCGACCTCCTCCCAGAGCAGGGGCTGCCCCTGGGCACCCGCTGCAATGCTGAGAGGGAACAAGAGGATGACTTTCTTGCTGATGAAATGCAGCTTTGCTCAAGGGACCATATTATTGCTGTTATTTATTATTTATGCACTGCTGAAGGTGTGTATGATGCTTTATAGTGCAATAAAAGAAATGACCGGTGTCCAGTCCCTCCGGATGCTGCGCCACTGCCGAAGTGTTGCAAGGGGGCAACTGATGGAGCCGGTTCTCCCTCTGCCACGATGCCGAGGTTCATTAGCGGTTCATTAGTGTTGCAGGATGTCCTCCTCAGACCACGAAGCAGGCTTGGCTGGGGGTGTTAGAGGAGCTTTGTCACTGTTTTGCACAATTGTGTAGCGGTAGTGTTCACAAGGGCATGTGCCCTGTTTGATATGCATTCAGAGTCTGGCAGCAGTGGGAATGAGTGAACAATAAAAGTGCTGCTGTCACAGACCCAGTTTTTTTTTATTTTTTTTTTTATTTTTACAGATTCTCAGCCATCTGGTGCCTCACCAGCTGCTCTCAGTGCAGCATGAAACTTATCTCAATTCAGGAACCCAGCCCCTGAGGAGGGTCAGGGTGGTGGAGGTGAAGGAGCGTAACTGACCTCGTGTGCGCGATCTGTAGGACAGACCCAGACCAGATGCCAAACTCCAGAGAGGCAGCAAGTACAGAGAGAGAACAGGTGAAAGAACTGGAGATCAAACACATGGCCAGCCTCTTGTTAACCATCTTAGGAAATGCTGGCTGTGGAGGTATGCTGGCTGGGGGCAGTGGGGCCTGGGTAGACCCCAGGAGATGGCCATGCCAGAGATCTGACACCTCCTTTAGCTAATAGTAGGTTGACAGAAGCAAAGGAAAGGCGTTCCCCCCAAGGACAAGGGAGACTTTGTGAGGTTGGAGCTCCCTTGCTGATGTGCTGCAGCCAGCCCCATTTGCTGCGAGGCCAGTTTTGATGGGCAAAGGAATGGAGCCTGGTGGCAATGTAACTCTGGGTGATGGGGAGAGAGAAGCAAGTCCTGCCTTGGGGAAGCTCAGCAGCTACCAGCAGGCAGGGGAGCAGAGAAAGGCAACTGTTGGAAATCTGCAGGGCTAGGGAGTCCAAGAAGCCTGAGTGACGAGAAGGGGGCATGTATTACTCACTGTCTTCGAGGCATCTAGTTGAGCATTTCCTAATTTCACTAAATCTGATTTTTATAATCCCCTTGGGATCCAGGCAGCTGACCTGGATGCTCTTCAAGCCTACCCCTTGATCTCTCCCATGCCTGCTCTACAGAAATGGGTGATGCTGGATCAGGTGAGGGAGGAAAGGGCAGGTTGGCCACGTGAGCTGAGGGGGAGTGATCGGGTCCCCTCTGCTGTGTGTGCGCCACTTCAGACCACTCAGAGCACCCTCCTCCTGCTTTTATGCATTTTCCAATTAAATTTTCTCCACGAGGAGGAGAGAGGCACTCGGAATCCATTAGCATTTGTAATTATGCAAACGCTTCGGGGAGTTGACTGCCCATCCTTACATATAATTAATGTTTCTGGTTGTGAATGGAGGGTTTGCTATTTTTTCCCCTCTTTTTGTGCTGAAACAGGGCGGGGTAGAGGTGCAGAGGGGTGACGTTCTGTATTGAATTTGCATAATCAGGAGGCCTGATTGGGTATGCATGAGGATAGGGGCCGAGGGGCACCTTCTCCAGTGCACACTCTGTTAAGCTGGTGGGAAATCTCGGGAGGGAGATGCAGAATGCAAAGCGAGGGCGAGTGCAGCACAGTGACTGCAGGCAGTGAGAGACTCGGGTTTAGGAAGCAGGACCTGGGGAAAGGAGGAGGCTTGGGCTGACACAGATGTGTGCAGGTGTCCTATGCCTGGCCATGCTTAGCCCATCCTTTTATTTTGCTTGCTTGCTAGAAATGACATAGGGAGTCTGTAAATGGGTTACATCCCTGGCTTTCATCTCAGGGGCCACAACTGCAGGCTCCAAGGTGCGTGTCAAGCAGGTAACACCACAGATACTGGATACCCTAAGCATGGCTTTGGCAGGTGGTCCAGATACTCCAGACTCGTTTCTCCTTAGTCTCCATCTCAAATTTACCTGGAATCTTTTTCCCATGCCCCTGGATGTAGGCAGCCCATCACTGGCCTCCAGCCTTCCTTGAGAACTATTGCGCTCTGCTACTCCTCCACAGGAGGAGGCTTATACCTCTTGGCTTTGACTGATCCAGGATGTATGGAAACATACCTAGTGAAGAGGGATCTACAGGAGTGGGCAAAAGATCCTAGAGAAAAATAAAATGGAAAAGTGGAATGGGTTTCTTGTGACGTCTCTCATTTTGGTCACCACGGGCAGGGCATGAGTTTTCTTTCCTCAGTGGTGTAGCTGAGAAGGACGCGGACAAACCCTGATTGTCCTGCAGCAGCTCAGCAAAGGCTTCCAGAGTACACAGGGAGAAAATTGGCTTTGTTTCCCAGCCTGTTATCCCCAGAGCTTGTAGAAATGTGTCAGATTTTCAACACATTCCAGTAACCCTTGAAAGAGGTGAGGAGGAGGGCACACACACACACAATAAAGAAACAAAACAAAACCCCTGAGTTTCTATGAGTTTGTTGGTGTGTGTTTGTGTATGTTTAAAGAAGAAAAGTAGGGAAAACCCAAAATTAATGAAACATGTTTCAAAAAAGTAATAAACCAGCCTCTTGATAGCGGACAGTATGAGAGGACACCAGTTTATTCTGAAGATTGTTTTTCAGTACAAGGAACCTGAGGCACAACTGGATTCTGTGCTTGCTGAGTAGTTGTTCTCTGACTGGAAGCTGCGTTGGAGATTTGTAGCTCTGAGGTTCACGTTGCTCAGTGTTTTGTAAAGCACTTACACATTTGGTCCACTGCTCAAGAAAACCCCTGGGGCAGACTTTCACTAAGTAGAAGCACCTGTAAAACCTACCATGTACATAAAGCCAAAAGATCTGATGTGCTTAGACCACAAACTTTTCTGAAGGCTGAGAAAGGTCCCAGTACTGATTGGGCAGGCGATCTCTGAAGGGTTGGATAAAATCCCAGAGGGCACTCACTAGAAGGAGAGTGGCAGTTTTGGGGAATTTGTTGAAGGACTATGGTAAAACCATAGCAGCACATGATTGTGCTGCTTTATGTGGTAGGGTGGAAGCTTCCCAGCTGCGAAATGGGAAGATGTCAATAGCTCTGCTCTGTCATCCTGCAGCAAAACGTGCCACTGGGGCACCAGGACAGCAGTGAGAGGCAGCCTTACTGGCGAGAAGAAAGAGGAGTTGTCTGGAAGAATAGTTCCCCATGGGAAGCAAGGTCAGCTCAGCCTCTCAGGGTGGTCCCCAGGCCCAAGCCTGGGTTTCTGTTCCCTGAGATCAAAGCTGCTTACAGCGTGGTACCAGACAGAGCTGTGCTCTGCCCTCAGAGCAGAGGAGATAAAGTAAAGACCTCGCTGGTCCCCAGAGCCAATGCTGAGGGCAGGAGGGCTAAAAGAAAGGAAGAGGGAAACTATCATCAAAGCAGAAAGAGAGAGACTGTGCTGAGGACAGGGACAGCCTAGAGTCAAACAGAGGGAAGGAAGAGGAGGGGAGGAATAAGGCTGCTAAGCACGCTGTGTCTGAGCACCCAGGGAAGCGAACGTACACTGTGCCCATCGTCCAGCAGGACCACGAACTGCAGGAACTGTTTCCAATGTGCTTCTGCCCTTCTAAAGGGTGCCAGTCTCCTGTAACAGACTGCTCTGTATTCACTGAAGTTAGCAGCTGATGGGAGGGTTTGAAGATGTCCCTGAACGATTCTGTGGGAAAAAGCAAAGACCAAGGTCCCCTCTTAACTGTGCTCGACAGCAGCTCCACAAGGTTCACATCGCTGCTTTGTGTAGTCGTGGCATTTTCTTTCCCTTTTCTTTTTTTTTTTTTTTTTTTTTTTGGTAGTGTTGGGGGAGGATTGGGGTGTGTACGTGCAGCAATGAACACAGAAACACACCCATGGATACATGCAGGCACGCTGCGCATGCATGCACCAGCGCTTGAGATCGCTGAAGGCATAAGTTAAATCCCACATCAAAGCGGAGAGCTATTGGAGCAGCGCTGTTCAAAGGCACCAGCTTCCTTCCTGGGAAAGACAGATTGTCACTTTGATTAAGAGATTTTAACTAGAGAGGAAAAAAGAAAAGGAGTGAAAGAAGGGAGGAGAGAAAAGAGACTTTTCATTTATACTTTTTTTTTTTCCCCCCTTTGGCCATCCAAATAAGGTTTTGGTTTGATGAAAAAAAGACCCCAATTTGAAATAAGTTTAATGTAACAATGAATTATTTAAGGGAGAAGAAAATACAAGCTGCTGCCTACAAAAAAATAGAAAAAGCTATTATTGAAATGTCAGAACAAATACCCAGCTTGATCTGCATTAATATGATAAATACTAATATATTCATTTCCCCTGGTGCTTCTGGGCTTGCAGAGGTACATCTGCAGTGCGTTGCTTATGGTAATCAGGTCACAGCTTCAAAGGGAGACATGCAAAGTGTTCTGGGAGATGTTGTGTGAGCTGTTAGAGACCTCATGGATCATGGTGTGGAGGTGAGGAGAGCTGATCGGGGTCTGCTGGAAGATCTCTGGTTGCTGGAGGAAATTGAAAATCTTGGCACATGCGCTGGTGGACCAACAAGTCTTGGGACGACACAGGGATCTGGTTGCTGTCTTCGGAGCTGACGTTTTGCTGTAGACACCTTAGAGAGAAAGGAAGAATGAGATGGAGAAAGCAAATGAGCTTCTAACCCTCTGTCTCCACAGTCTAATTCCTGCTGTCTCTCTGTGGCTGGGAATAAATGCCATGGGTGAGCCGTAGAGCACAGCTGCAAACCCACCACCATCTCAGTTTCCACCTCCGGCGTCTCACAATTAAGTTTTCAGGAATGTGAAAGTGAAGCTGATAGTTTGAAGCATTAAACCTTGTGGTTTTGGAGTCTTAACAGCCAGGGAACTGCAAGAGAGTGTTTTTAGTAGCGACCAGTGTTACTTTCTGCAAGGCATCGTCTCCGCCTGCCCTATCCTTCTCAGCTGTTGGGCGAGAAGTTCTGCTGTAAGGTGCATCGGATTTACTAGAGTCAGCACGACACATGCCTTCGAAAGAGAACCCTGGAGATCAGACCTGGTATGGATTGCATTTCTCGCCAAGGACTGGATTCAGACAATGGTGATGCTACAGGATGTCGGCAGGCCCCAACCGCTGAGAATTAAGAGAGCTTATTTGGGAATGATGTGTTGCAGACGGGCTTGAGCTGCTGTTTCCTGATGTTACGGCTGACAGGTGATTGGCAGATTGGTAGTACCATTTAAAATTGGGATGCAAATGAATCGAGCTAGACTTCTGGTGGGTAGAATGAGTAGAACAGTGTAAAGGACATGGTGAGGGCTAGAGGACATGGTGAGGGTTAGTGTTAGATGAGGAAATTGAAGCAGAGAGAAGCTCAGAGGCAGGGAGTGGAAGAGAGACATGGGAAATGTGCTTGGTGGGAGGTTTAATAATACAGATACCATAAGCATGGCTTTGTCAGGTGGTCAAATGCCCACCTCAAGGAAGGATTTATTGCACCCAGGGGAATTCAGTTGATTGTGGTGCCTGGAGCTTCCAGGTCGACAAACGCTGTGTTCAGAGCCTAGATAAAGCTAGGAAGGGACCTGCAGGAGCTGTACCTGGGAGTCTGTTGGGATAATCTGGACCCATTTGAGAAGCTCCTCTTTTGTGCATGTGTTCTCAGTGAAATGCTCCAGTTTCCAAGGAGCACTAATGTGCTTTTCCAGTAGATTTTACTCACAAATGCATAGAGTTTTAGTCCATCTGCTTCTGGCCCTCTTTCTCTCCATTGCCTGAATTCGAATGTTTAATACTGGCTTTTGGGCACAAGCATACTGCGCCCAAGCTACAGACCAGTTCCTCAATTAAAAGATGCATATGCTTTATTATTTATACATTTATTTTTTTTTCCTGGAGATGCTCCACAGGGTCTGTGGTTTGCTGGAAACCCTCAGTGACAGCCCCTGGCTTTGGACTCCAGAAGGCAAACGCTCCCAGTGGCCATTTTCAATCCATTCACTGGGAAAATGTGATTACTTCTTATTTATTGGAGTTAAGTATTCCTGCTCGTAGCCACCGTGGCATTAAAGTAAAACGTTCAGCATTTAACACGATGAATGCAGAGACACGAGGCTAAATGCGGCGCATAAAATCTTTATGGGGCTGTAAACAGACGCCCAGAATATTTTCAGCTGCTCTGTGGTGAGTCAAAGGGGGGTCCCCCCCTCTGCTCCAGGTGCCCCTGGAAAGCAGACACGACCGTGTCAACACAGCTTTGGCCTGCGGAGGGGAAAGGGCCTGGGGACCAGAAAACGAGGCAGTCAGCCTGCTGGCAGGCAGCGCTTTTACCAAGGCTGGCCTTGGCCACGCTTGGTGGCTGTTGCTGCCTCAGTGCAGATCTGGGGGGTAAACACGCCGCTGCTATCAGCTCTGATTGCTTCAGAGCAGCTTTCTTTGGTGTCAGCCTCGGATAAACACAGCTCAAGAGAAAATCAGTTCAGAGTGAGTTTTGTCAGCTTCAAAAGAGATTCATTCCTGGTGTTGTCAGTCACGGGAGCCTGATGGCTGAGATTGGGGAGGAAAGCAAGGCCTGTAGGCACTGCAACAGATATTGCTGCTGGAACTCAGGGTTTAAAGACAAGATTTAATCTGGAAAGTGGGTTTCTGTAGACTCGCTCCCCTTTCCACTTCCTCACTTATAAGGCCCGATGCCTCCGGGCACATTCAGCGTCCTGTGCTCCTTCGTTGGCTTTCTGACCCACCCTGAAGTCCCCTTCATCCCTCCTGCTTCAGCTTGACACCAAGTGCAATGCTGAATAAAGGGGCTGGGCTCTTGGCCTTGCTCTCTGTGGTGTTGTGGCCGGGCTGTGTCCCTGCCTGTGGATGGGTGCTGGAAACCCCTCAGCAGAAGGAGCACCTCCCGTGCCCGAGGAGTGCGGCTGGAGGCTCAGGGAGCCAGGGGCAGAATTTGCTCAGCTCAGCAGCTTCTCCGCAAGGAAACCCAGCCCCTGGGTTGGGGCAGTGGGGCACAATGAAACCCAGACGTGCCACCCAAAGCGACTGTGCTCACGCCTTTCCTTGCTGCATCCTGTGCCACCATGAGACATCTCTGCAGGCTCCAGGTGTGGTTCGTGGTAACTGAGGAGACAAAGCTGAGACCAAGCTCTCTGGTACTTTATTGCTTTGATAAAAGGCTACAGAAAGCATTTAAAAAGCCTCCTGAGAAGCACTGAAAGAGCATCGTTCCCACAAAGTAAAGTCAAAGGCCACAGCCCCATATTTCATGCCGCTGAGTGTAACTGGTCGTGTTTGTGCTGCAGGCGGGTCAGCACGGCACTGACTGACCTTCCCCAGTCCTTTCCTGCCACGCGTTGGGCTCACTGACAGACCTGAGAGAGTTCCTCCTGGGGGCTGGTCTTATTTCTTCTGCTTGTTCCAGAGCTGGGTCCTGAAATTTGGAGTGGCATATCCTCAGGAAGTTAACATTTTGCAAGCTTTGCTCCTGGTAGAAGCTCTGATGTGCCTGCTGGGAATGTCCCTGCCTATCTGCAATAAAGCGCTCAGGACTGCTTTACATCTTTGCCCTCCCTCGATTGCTTTGGATGCTTCATTGCTACAAAGGTTCCTGCCCCACGTCCATGCCTCCTCCCCCGCCACCTCCCCTGCCATTCAGTAAGTGTCTCTGGCTTCTAACATATGGTCAGAGCATATTCTCAGCGATGCCGACACTTCTGCTTCTTCACTCCAGCAGCCGCAGTAACTGGCGAACGGGAAATCTGTCGTTTAACTCGGCCGTTTGCAGTCACTGAAGAGAAGTAATTACAGTAGCCTTAATTGGCTGACTGCAGAGCCACTGCCCAAGTAGTAATAAATAGTGCATGCTTAGGAGCTGGGTGAGGTGTAACCGTCCGGGGTTTCTCCTCCTCTTCTTCCAGCAGGTCTGAATCCACTTCATTTCAGAGGCTAACAGGACATCAGGCTGCTGCTTTAAGGGTCCAGACTTATCCAAAAGAGATGCTTGCTGGTCAGCAAAGGCCCAGAGATGAAGCTCTTTCAAGGGATCCTGGCAGGGCAAGCTCTTGGCAGCATCACTGCTGCCTGGGTTCCCTGCCTTCCCCTTCTCCCACTGCTGCCAGGCTGTAGCACAGTTTTTTTTCATTAGCAGTGATGCAGGCAGAGCGGGGCCAATTACTCACTGCTTTATGCTTGCTGGAAAACCCACCCAGGACTGGTAATAGCCATTAAGTGAGGGTGCAGCTTTAACTACGTGCCATTACATTAAGTTTCAAGTTGATATATGGCCAGAGCAAATTGAATTCCTGCTGCTATCCCGTCTGACATTTGTTACATTACAATGCCTGCTCTTTTGTTTTTGAGTCAATAGCTGCTGCTTTCGAGAAATATGGATTATTAGAATTTATAGCCCGTCCTACGCGTCTTTTCAAACACTCATATCCTTTTATCATTTCGTTTTGTTGTTATTCTGCCCAGCACAGTTTGTATTTCTTCAGGTTTTAGCACCTGGGACTCTTGATACTTGTGCTAAATCAATACCCTTTGTCCTCATTGCTTTAATATACACAACCATTTGTGTGATGCATGAATTGCAGAGGGTTTTCTGCCTGCGATAGTCATTTACTCCTCCTGCTCTAGCATTCCTTCCCGTCTGTGTGCAGGTTGTGCTTTGCGGTAAATATAACACATCTACATTTAAATTCCTTTATATGACGATTTGTAGGCTTCTGGCTGCACCGGGGAAGGTGAATTTGCTGGCTCCTTAGCAGGCGGGTGTTGCAGCTTTGACAGTCCTCTGGTGCCTCCTGGAAAGTGCTGGTGTGCAGGGTTTAAAGATTCCACCTTTCGCTCGTGTGCTGGGTTCTTATTTTAAAAATGCAGGTTTCATTATAGCCGTACCTTTTCCTAAAGCAGGTGTGAAGAATCTCAAGGAGCCACGATAAGGTAAAAAAGGCCTTTGGACTTTTGTTCAGCGTCCTCTGGTCGGTAGCAACTGAAGGTGTTGCTGATCAGCTGGCAGTTCTGGAGACCTGTGGGAGGGGAACTGCACCAGTTAGTGCCTGTGGGGCAGCCTCTGTGTGGGACCAGCACGGGGAGAGCTGCTCAGAAAAGGACAAGGACAGAAAAGCTGTGTGTTCCTTGTCAGCCTTACACCCTTGCAAAATCAGGGTGTGCACAGCCTGTGAAGAAACAGGAAAGATGCAGGGAGAGAAAGAAGAGAGCAGGGAAAGGGAAGGCCTAGCCTGACCGCTCTGTGTTTCCCTTGTGGATGCCTTCTGGGCACGCCTGTTGTGTCTGATGCACAGGGGAGAGCTGCTGCTGGGTAAAAAGCCAGATCTCTGCGTGGAAGTGAAGCAGGAGCGATGTTTTCAGGTTGTTCATCCAGCCCTGGAAGGGGTCTGGGCAGGGAGCACATGATCTCCCCAGTCTTTGAACGTCTCATTGAAACGCGAGGCAAATCCTTCATCCCCAGAGGGAGATGCATTAAGCACAGGCTCAGAATTAATCTGAGGAGCGTGAATCTCCTGCACCGTGATGCCCTCCTGCGTCTCCACATTCCCTGCCATCTCCTGCTTTGCCTCTGCTCTTTGGGCTCTCCCTCCCTGTCCTGCCTGTGAAAAATGAGACGTCAGCCCTCCTCGGAGCACGGCGGAGTGGCCTGGGCATTCCTGGCAATATATATTCCACGTAAATAAAGGGGAGTGATTTACTGATCAGGTGCGTTAACTGAAGTAGAGGCGGGGAGCCAGACCCTCTGCCTGACCCTGCTGCTTGGGGGGCTGCAGCCGGGGCTCCCGGTTTGTAGCAGCATCGCTGGAAGTGGGATTTAACCCCCTGGCTTCAGGGAGAAGGAGGACCTGCCCAGCATCTGACCTTGACTGAAGGTTTTTCCTTGGGTTTCGAGTCCTCCCCTAGGTCCCTTTGTATTCCCGGTGAGGCCTTTCCCATCGGATGCCCCCTCAGGCCTTCAGACCCAGCACCCACCTCACAGATCCGGGGGGCAGCGCCCAGAAGGGGCTCGAGAAGATCCTTCAGAAACCCCTCAGTGCAGGTAGCACGTGCCTGGCGCTCCTTGCAACATCAATGCTCCTGAATATAAAGATTATTTACATTCCCAAACAAAGCTGCCAAACACTTTTTAAATGCGCTAACGGTGCCTCTCTCTTTCCGCTGTGCTGGCTGATAAAGGGCCATAAACAAGCCTGACACATTTATAATAACCTTTCTCCCCTCCCTCTCCCCTGTTCTCTCCTCTTCCTCTCCTGCTTCTCTCGCAGGCTGCATTGGGTAATTCTTTATTCTCCTGCCATTAGCTGGGATATATTGTTTGATAGGGGGAAATAAAATGTCGAATCTCTTTTTATTTTTATTTTCTTGTTCTAGCGGCAGCTGTTTCAAATGCCAACAGTGGAAGTTTGGGTTTAAAATATCGTTTCCCCCAGCTTTTTTTTTTTTCCTGTTCATCTTCTCCCCCTTTTCCTGTGCCTCCCTTCTAAAAGGTCATCTTAAATGATGCAAGGATACATGCTTTTGCGGGTTGTTTTTATCACTTATCAGCCTATTCCAAAGGCCATTTAGTCTTCTAGGCAAAGGTTGTAGCTTTCAGTCTCCCCTTCCCATTTACAAAGGAAAAATGGATGTTTTATCTCTAGATATATAAATTAGGTATAGATATAGATATAAACCAAAATGCTAACCCATCTAAAATAAAAGATCCTTGTAATTTCTTTGTCTCCAGTCTGAAGAGGTCTCGGGTTCACCTTTCGTCATGTCGCCTGTTCCTTTTAGAGATATTGATGGAAGTGCCACATCTAACGATCCCTCCTCCATCCTGTATTGATGGTGCTGTAGAAAGGCCCACTTGCTGGAGATGAAAGGCAGCAGTGAGCGGTATGGGTACAAACAGTTCCTCTGGGGCTGCTCTTGAGGCTTTTTTTTGTTCCGCAGCCCGTGGCTGTGAGAGAGGCTTTCGCGTGCGGTGGCTGTGGGGGCGCAGGGGAACGCGGGGCTCGCACTGCCAGAGGTGGGCATTTCTGGAGCTGTCGGGCTGGTCCTATTCCTGCAATCCAGAATTTTGGTATCTGTGCTAATACAACATGTATTTATTTCCTCTTCCCTTGAAGCGTTGGCCAGAGGGAGAGAAATGGATGTGGTAGGCCTGGCTTGGCAGAGCGGCGGTCAGACATGGCGGTTTTCTTTGCCTCCTGGAGGCAAATGGAAGCCTGAGGAGCTCAGCACAGCCACTGTCGCTGCATTAGCTTTGCTCCAAGGGCATTGGGATCAGGGAATCTGCCAAAGGAGCAGCAATTCATGCAAATGTTACCTGAAACACGACTAAGACGCAGTGAAAATCTCCCTCGCCTCTCCCCGCTTCGTCTTGCTTATATAGGATGTGTTTTGGGGCTGTCTCTGTGTGTGTGAATGTCCAGCAGGAGCCAGAGGAGCCTCCTGGTACCGCCGTGGGAGCAATGATGGTGCAGAGCTTAGATGGAGCCGCTGTCACTGTTTGAGTCTCACAGATCAGAGTCGAGGAAAGGGCTTTTTATGAGCGACGCATTAAAACTGTTGCTTTTCCTCTTCATTTGGTATATTCTGTTGTACGTGCACTATAAATTTGCAGAGACACGGTTGTGGTTATGGAAATCACACAATGGAGTAATGAAGGGGCCTAATTGTAAAGTATATTATAGTCACCAGTGCGCTCATTTCTAGTCTATTGCACCTCACAGAGTAGGGCAGTAATTATGAAAAGCTGAGACAAACTCGCACTCAGCCGGTGAATCCAGCCAAGCCCAAATGTGATGAACGGATCCCACAAGCCATTAAGCCCTCCTGGTGGCCTTTGGCTTAGTCAGAGATTGAAGAAAGCGACGGTAGGGACACTAACATACAGAAACCAGACCACGAGGTATTTGCAGTGCAGGGAAAGGCAGGGCCTTTGCAGCAGGGAGAACTGGTGGGAATTCCCTGTCAAATTCATGCCCCAGCGCAGCTTGTCACCAGGCTGTGACTTTATTCCTCCTGCTTCAGTGGACCTCAGCTCCACGTTGTTTTCCCCCTGCCGTGGTCCCGGCCGGAGCCCTGTTGGAGCAGACCTGCGCTAGATGTCCTGGGCTCGTGTCAGGACCGGGGGCTGACACTGTCTGAAAAACGAGGAAGGAATGAAGTGTCCTCTCTAATATGACACAAAGCCCTCATCACCGAGCCATTTTCCAGCATATTAATATTCATTTTTCACTAATGCGGGATGAATACATTTAAATGTTTGGCCAGAGCACATTCGTCATTTTTATGTCACACTCACAGAATGCATCAGCGTGATATATTGTGTATTTTACCATAATAGCAGACAATACAGCTCAGTATTTCATTTGGACAAGTAGCAAGTGTGAGGCAAGGAGACAGCCACTGCTGGACAAGGGGTGAGCTCAAGAAAACAGAAATAAATTGAAGCATATTAATCTGGAGCGAGAAATCATTTCACCACTAAATTAAGAGCAGCAGCCTTTGCCTCTTGCTGCGTTGCCCTAGGAGGGTGCAAACATGCAATGGGAGGCACTGTAGGGACGAGGTGCTCTGTGTCGTGGTGGAAGAGGGTCACTGCTTCGGGGAGGATCTGTAGGATGCCCACAGAGGGGAGGAGGGCTGAGAGGGGCAGGGAAGGAGGGAGAAGGGTCTGAAAAGTGAAGTCACGGTTGCTGAACACGCTTTTCCCTGTTGCTTTATTTGTTCCCATGTTTTGCCCTGGGCACTGATGTTTGGTGATTTAGACCAAAGGGAGCTGAGGAGTTGCTGTAAAGGGTAGTTCAAAAATCAATGGACGTTAGAAGGGGTCAAATGATGCCATAAAGAGATTAACAGCAGCATGGAGAGATAATATTCCCCTGACTGCAGAGCTGGCCCTGAGAGCTTTATGACAGGGAGAGAAAAGAGCAGAAGCAGCCCAACACCTCTCTCCCTGCTTGACTTCTCCCCTTCCTAAAAGCTCGAGGCTGTTTGGGGAGAAAAGGGCCCGGACTGATGGGGCAGCGAGAAGGGAATGGCCGTGGTGATGGCAATGAGAGGAGCCGGGTGGGTGGGCCACGCTGCTGCCTGGTGAATCCTGCTTCTAATCCAGACAAACTGCGGCCCCGTCAACAGCCCCTGCTAAATCACCCGGAGGAAATGACTTGCTCAGCATCAGCCCCAGGTTTATAGCACGGAGGTCAGGTTTTATGAGGGTTCCCTGGAGGCACACGGGGGAAGCGCTGCGTGGCTGTGTCCCTCCCGGTATCGCACCTGAAGCCAGGGCAGGCGGCGTGCTGGGCAGGGAGAGCTCCAGCTGCAGCAGCCTCCCCCTGCAGCTTGCTCCTCAAACCCATCACCTCCTCGCCGAGGTAGGAAACAAAACCAGGGGTGCCGCCCAGGGGACCCGAGGGCTGAGGAACTGATGACGTTTGGCAACCAACTCAATGTTGCTGTCAGGAGAAGGAAAGCTGCTCTCAGGGGATTTGCTTTTTGCTCCTTTTTCAACTGTTGTTTGGCTCCATGGCATGTTCTTGGCACTGACAAGAGTCCTGTATGGGACTCTTGAATTAAATAATTAGAATTTAAAAAAATAATAATAATAATTAAAAAATTAGAATTAAATAGCTCTGTTTTCCCCTGTCTCGCTCCCAAGGCACTGCTTCCCTCTGTGGGGACGGGCAGAGTGGAGCACGGGGCATTTTTTACTTGGACAGCACTCTCGATGCTTGTAAGCGTGCACAGGATGCACCATCCAGGCTTTACCAAAGGCCTGCAGTTGGCTGGGCTCTGTGAAGGGGCTTGAAGGAAGGGAACAGACCAAAACCCTACTGAGATCAGCAAGGACCATCTGCAAAATCTCAGCCTGGCCTTTCTGGGAAGATTTTCCCTGTGGAGGGTCTCTTCCTGAGGCAGCTTCCCCATGGGCACAGCTCCCTGAGCCTTGTCAAATAAAACTGAGTCAAATAGCAGGAAGGTTGCTTTCCTGGCATCTCGCTGTAGATCTCTGTGTTGCAGGAAATTAAAAATCGCTCCCGGAGGCACTCGGTATTTCCTGGAGGAAGGCAAGGACTGTGCTGCGTGCTGCGGAGCGGGGCAGGGGCTCAGCGTGCCGGGCAGGTGGGAGCCCCGAGCATGGGGGCTCTGCAGTGGCTGCCCTTGGGATCTGGCAAGGGGCTGTGCAGGATGGGAGAGCCTGGAATTAGTGGGATTGGGTTTGGTTCTGCACGTCCATGAACCAATGCCTGGAAGAGACGTGTCAGAGGACTGATGTACAGCATTAGCAAGCCCGAAAGGGAAAGAAGGAGGCGGCTGAGTCTTGGGAAAAGATGACCTTGGTCCGCTGCCCTTTAAAGCTATGGAGACATCTGTTTGCTTGAAGAGACAGCTGCCATTTTACGTGGCAGCATTTGAGCCAACATGTGATGAGAGGAGCGCGCACGCTGAGCTCTGTCTGCCGTCGTGCTGGGTGGCACGCGGCCAGCAGCAGCTCAAAGCCCACTTGTCCCCAGGAGGAACCTCCCTTCTCTCACCCCGCTTCCTTGCCAAATGTAGCAGAGACCCTGGCGGCCACGAGGACGCCTGGTCACCCACAGGGGAGCGCTGTGTCTGCTGGGGACACGGCGGGGAGTCTGAATTGCTCCAGATTTTCCTGCACCCCCGGGGCAGAGCAGCCAGGAGATGTGGGCAGGACTTCCAGGCCAGCAGTGACACCTCTGGTTCTCACTGGTCTTGTCTGCTAGGAAAGCACCATTTTGCTGCAAACCTTAAACTTCCTGATGTGTGTATTCTTCTTGCTTTTTGCCATATCATCTCCCCCCCCTTCCTTGTTACTGCTGTGCCGTTTTATCTTGCGTCCTCTCTCTGTGTTTCTCTTACTTCCATAGCCTTGTTTGCTTCTGGATCTCCCCCCCTCCTCAATTCTCTTCCCTCCTCTGAGTCCTACTGGTCCCAGCCTTGCTCACCTCGCTGGCCTGGCCCTGTCCCAGAGTTTGTTTTCTGGCCTCCCACCCAAGTGACAGCAGATGAGAGCGCAGGGTGCTGCCTCTGGATTTCTGTGCTTGCTTCCTGCAGCGCCTGGGCGATGATTATCTCGGTAAACGACTGAAAGAAGTATAGTGATAAAAGGATTAAGCCAGACATATTTTATTTTATTTATTTATATCCTCCTCCCTTCCCCCCTAACGAGTTGTGGAGCATATTGTGCTGCAGCTGCTGCTGCTGATCCAGGGAAGAGCGGTGACATGGGGCCGGGGAAGGCAGCGTGGGCTGGGAGTGGGCAGGGAGCAGGCACATGCAGGGGGTGCTTCCAACGGGGGGGGCTGGCAGTGCAGGGGGCTAAAGCAGTCAGACCCCCTGCAAAAGGGCTGGGGAGGCAATGAAGCCACCGTGCCCTTTTTCCTTGGGAAGAAAGCCTTCTTTGAGCCCATCTCTTCAAGAAAGAAGGGCCCACAGCAGTGGGGTCTCAGCACTTCAGTGGGTTACAGACCAGAAGGGCGACCAGAGTGTCCCCAAGCAGGAATCATTCCAGAGAAACCCCACATGCTGTCCTGGCTTTCCCAGGGCCCCGCGAGCACGCCGCAGCACAGCACCGTTCCCAGGAGCAGCTCCTGTCAAGCTGTTCCCTGCAGCAGATCCTGCAGATGCTCCTCGAAGCAGCCTATTCCCAGCTGAAGTTTATTTCGGGCCTGTTTGTGTGTCTGTTAAATAACCGACAACCCACAGACTCGCACAGACAACCCAGGCCTGTCTGGGAGCTCTCAGAGCCCTGCCTGCATCTGCAGCCTCCCAGATTTCCATCATAAGGGCTCCCAAAATTCAGCTGGTGAGACTTCCATCCCTCCTGATGGCATCACAGTTAGAGGATGCATAAACCAAGGCAGAGGCTCGGTTACAGAAGGCAATTTACCCTGAGCGTTTGGGTTCGGATATTGCATCTTCCTCCCAGCACCTTGGCGTGGAGGGTTCAGTGCCTGGCTGAGCACTCGTGCTGGGCTGAGCCCTGCGGGGACAAAACTGGAGATTATATTCCTGGCAAGGACTCCTCTCTAAAGCTCATTTTTACGAAGGTTGTATCTGCTCTAGTACATATAACAAGCCAGCATCCATTCTCTGGTCCCGAGGGGCAGTGATGTGGTGTGGCTCATGCCGATACAACTGAAATTTGGCCTCTCCCGTGCAGTTCACTATTGACAGCCCCCAGCTGATGCCATCCCCTGAACCATGTCCAGCAGAGTGCTGGCTGCCATAGGCCAGGGATTATGTCAAAAGTGAAATGTCTTGGAGGATGATACCGCAGTGCCTGAAGCCAGCACCTTGTTCCTCTGCTAGCTGCCAGGACAGACCTCTCTGTGGTGCTTTAGCAGAGTAAGAGGAGTTTCAGAGACCCACTGCCTGGAGCCAGGCAGGCGGGCATCCTCCGGAGCGCTGCTCGCTGGCAGCTCAGGGCTGTGGCGGCAGGGAGCAGGAACGAGGGAGAGACTGGGGGAGAGCAGGGGAATGTGGATGGAGAGGGAAGCGTGATTTATGGAGGGCTGGGAAGCCTCAGCACGCAGGAGCAGAGACAGGAGGACCCTCTTAGCCTCCTCCCTGTAGTCTCTGTGCTGGAGTGGTTGCACAGCCACTGCCTGCATCAATGGGAGGCACTTGGCACCCTCCGTCTCGCTGAGTGCTGCGTGGAGACAGATCAGCTGCTATATTTGTATGACTAAAGAGACCCAGGAGCACAATCGTTCAGGAAGTGAAAGAAAATGATGGCAGCGCTTGGGCCAATACCTTCAGCAGTGCAGGGATATCAGAGCTCTTCAGGCAGGTGAAGGAGAAAATCAAACCATCTAAAATGATCGCATGTTGCTCTGGCTCTCGGGGGCCATGAAGTAGCCCTAATGGGGGAGCAGCTAAGGGCAGTCCCATAGGGCTAAGCAGAAGCAATGATTTTGTCCTTTCCAGCAAGGCGTTTGGAAGATGGAACTGCACCAGAAGGGTCCTTCATGGTGCCCTGTCCGTCCCTGGGGACTACGAGCCAGGTGAGAATGCCGGACATCTCTGGAAGGACACCTGAGGGATGTCTTGCTAGCGTGGCTCTTCCCCACAAATCCTTGTTGGCTTTTGCCTGCCTTTCTCTGCGCCCCCATTTCTACCTTCCCTTCCACCTGTGCCCACAACGAGCAGAGCAATCCAGCATGGCCCAGTTTAATATTCCACAGATCCTCCCAGGCTGATAGATGAGAACAAGAGAGGGAAGAAGGGGGTGGGAGCCTGGTGCACGGGGGGATATAAAGCCCTGAGCCTGTATTCAGAGCAGCAGAGATAACAATAAGCGAGAATAATAGTCTAACAAGTCGGAAATGTCACACACGATCTGGTGCCATTAACACAACATGGATCTGAAATATCACATAATTAGTTTTGTGCCTGTTGTTCTGATTGGGAAAGAAAAAAAATATTAAAGGATAGAGATTTGGGGGGGCAGAGAGGGGAGTGCCAGCAAAGTGAACTCATAAAAGGGCGAAGCCTACAGCATCTAATGTTTTTGGAATAATATAATAAAGCTCTATCTCCTTACCCATGTTTGAGGCCGAGATTTTATCTGGCAGTACGGGATAAAAAGAAATGAAAACTTGAAAAGGGTAGATAAAATTGCGATTGATCTCTCTAGGACTGCCTTGCCTCCTTTCAGGGAAGCTTGTGGGCCTCATAAATTGCTCCACCACCGAGTCTCACGATCCCCACCCCTTCCCATGCCACCTCACCCGAAGATGAAAAACCCCACATTTTCAAGGCTTCTTTCCCCATCTCTTTATTACCCAGTGCACAAAACCCATGTTTGAAGGCTGTGAAATGACTCAGAAGCCGTGAGTCCCCTGGGAGCATGCCTAAGGTACGTGTGTCTGGGGGACCCCCGCTGCTGCCAAGCCGTGCGAGTCCCCACGCCATTGCAGGGGTGCTCTGAAGCGGTCTGCCTGTGGGCTGCTGTGTGCCTTCAGCTGCTGAACACAAAGCTCCTGCCTTGCTGCACCCGGTCTGCTGCTCCAAGGGAGGCTGTCCCCTTTCAGAAGAGACAGATGCACCCAGATATCGGTGGGATGGGCACTTGGGCAAATTGGGTAAGGGACTGGAACGAGGCTGTTCCTTATCTCAAAGCAGCAAACACTGCGTGGGACAAATGCTGTCAGTCCCTTCCTGCCTGCTGCTGGGGTGTGATGGCCCATTGTGCACGCAATGCCCTCGTGAGACACCGTGGTTGTGCCTGCTGCCTGCCTGGCTGCATACCTGGCCGGCTTTAGGAGCAGCTTAAAATTGTGAGCAAACCCTCCTGCTGCCTGGGGCAGCCCCACAGCCTCGCCAACATCGTGCACGCCTGCCTCGCTGCAGGAGCTGCCCCATTCTGTGGGACGAAAAGGTGCATTACAAGCGTACCCATCTGGGATAGGAGCAACGGAGCCTGGGGTGTTGCACCCTCTATCCTGAAACAACTTGGCCTCTGCATGGCCCACGGGGTCACACCAGCGCCCCGTCAGGAGGGAGCAGGGGAGGATTTCTTCTGCATGCTTTATTTTAAGAGCTCCCTCTTCCATGTGGCTTTTTCTCCTTGCAAAAAGCCCTTTATCTCAGGTGGTGGCTGAGATACAGCTTCGCCTCGTCCTCTGGTGAGAAAGCTGGAATAGCTTACATCGAATCAAGCATGGATTTCTTTATCTGCTCTGGCAGAGAAATCCCCTTCTCCAGCCCGTGGCTGTTCAGTGGCCTGTGTGAGGCTGATGGACGCCTCGGTGCTGCTTGTGCTGACGGGTGCTAATCACCCATCGGTTCTCTTCCAGGCGATGTCAGGGGAGAGGCCAAAGGACCACGTGGCGCGAAGGACCATGATTTGCCAGCTCCTTCCAGGGCTGTTTCTGGGAGGGGAGGTGGCCCACGCTGCCCCTTTCCCTGGCTCTGCATGCAGAGCAGGGCTGTGCTAACCGCAGAGCGGAATTTTAACAAGCAATGAAGCTTTCTGTCAGTTTTCTATGTGCCAATTGCTAATCACTTTTAAGCATATTCTGGGAAAGAGGTACTTTAAAAAAAGCTCCGCTCCTGTGCCAAAGGCACGGAATGCTCTGTCCAACTTCTGCCTCCCGAGAAGGCCTGTAGGATTGGGATTCAATTAATTCGGTCCCAGTGGATCCATCACTTTGCCCACTAACGGCCGCGTACTGACAGCGGGTGCGACAGGACCGGTGATCTATCGCTCGCTGCTCTGGCCAGTCGTGGCAGGAGGCTGCTGTCACCGCGCCGCTGTCAGCTCGAAGCCAAAGCCCTTCACACATGAAATAGGGGATTTGCAGAGGGCCCAACGGCAGCTGCCTCTGGGGTGGAGCACAGCGGCGACTGAACTGAAATCTGCACAGCGCATTTGCATGGGGAGTGAAAAGTATTTCTGCATGTTGTTAGCGCTGAGCAGAAGCGATAAATATTAAGACTGGGAAAGAAGAGAGCTTCCCTTTTGACAAGAAAGTCTGCGGCATCAGTTTTTCCTTTGACTCTGAAGCGAACGTTAAAAATTCTGATGAAGCATATGTTCTTCCAAAATTAAACATCCCATTTCTATTTCAGCCGTTGCAGCTTGCCAGTATTTTTAAAATACAAAAACAATAATTTTGTTGGGAAAAGCCATTTTGAACAAGGCATTTTTGGATATCAAAACGCTTTGTTTCATTTTTAAAGGTTGAATGACGATTGAACAGTCTACGTGACATTAGTATTTTTTGAAATGTGTTGATTTAAATGAAAATTGATTTTTCTTGGTGGAAAGCAAGGCTTTGATGCAAAACTTCTGATCTGCTCCAGTAAGATAGGCAAGGTCTGTATTATATATTGGCCTCTATCCAGGGAGTGAGACATCTGCTACCGCAAGAGGCAAAGGGAAGCCTGCAGGAACAATGCTATCAAAGAGGCCTTAAACGCCACTCCTCTGTGTCATACATCAATGTAAATAATTAAATTTCTTCAAGCAATTTGCTGGGAGTTTTATCAGGATGATGCAAGCTGACTTACTCCCAAAGCTTCTTCTTCTGTCTTTTTATGACTCTTTAGGACTTTTAAGCCTACCACCTCCAGCTGGATGTGGTCCCATGTTTAAAGATACGTTGCATGCACGGGCACATCAGGTGCAGCTTCTGGAATTTTGCTTTGGAGTTTTCAAAGTCTCCAGCCCTAGAAATAGGCTTCAAGTCCTGCCCTAAACAAAAATAATTGAATATGAGGGCAGCTGCCATTATCCCTATCTCTGGGGACAAGTTCCAGGTGGTATCAAAATAGGGTGTGGGGGAGCTCACCTCTAATTAACCTTGCTCAGCCCTGGGGTAATTGCAAGCAGGTGGTACTGGCAAGGATGGGGGTAGTGAGGAAAGCTGATGTGAGGGGTCGCAGCACCTGAAACTGCTGAGAGAGGTGATAAATCTCACTGAGGCTGCATGGGGAGGAGGTAGTGTGTGCAGGGAAGTTTGGGGGAGCAGTTCTGGTGTGCTGATTCAGCTTCAGAGAGAAAAGCCTCTACAGAAGCTTAAGAAGGCCTTCAAACAGCTGCTTAAGTCAAGGGTGAATTGGAAGGGAAACATCACCAACTGGAGGTAGTTTTTGTTGGATGTGTTTGAGTGTAGTGTGCCTGTTTTGCTTGTGGTGCTTGCCTTATGAAATATTTTGTGGATAATGGCCTCCAAATTATGCAACTCAGGAGTTAAAAGGGGAAAAAATAAAGTATAATCTTGTTCTGTCTGACTGGCAGCCTTTTGAGGATCAGCTATTTCACCCTATAACTGTGAGGATCAGAAGCAACCCATCTTCTTTGGTTGATTTGGAAAGGCAGGTTAAGTGCGGTGCTGAAGACTCCAGGACCTGAGGGTAGGCAATTCCCTGATCTCATAAAATCATGACTTGGCAAAACCGTGTTAGCTGCAGAGCTCTTCATGCTCTTAACCTGTATTTCTCCTAAGCCAATTAGGCTGAGCTTCTAGTGAGGGCAATAATGGCCGGACACACTCTTTTGAACCAATAATATAGGTGGATGGAGTAGACGAGTGGCTTGCTAATGAGGCAACGGCTGCCTGCTCGTGATGCATAGCTAATGACCCCTGTCTCCAGCATTCCACGGTCAGGCGGAACAAAAAATCTATTTCCACCAAGTGCTTCATTACCACCCAGCCACACTTGACTGAATAGCTCGGTTTGGTGGAGGGAGTGGGGAGAGCGATGGGAGTGGGATGTGGCTATTTGAGGGAGAGGGAGCTTGGATCCCTGTGTCACCCCTGCCAAGCCCCTCTGCCTCTCTGGGCACTGCTGTTCTTCATCCCCTGCCTGTGATTGCAGTGGGAGGAGCAGTGCTGCTCTGCGTGGGGAGTGCACGGGGTTGTGATATGTGCTCTGGGATGTGGTAGAGAGGAGTTGCAAGCCCCCAGATAGTTCAGAGCCGTGGTTCTGCAATGCCTGCCTGGTCACTCTGTCGTCTCTTCAGCCCCTTTTCAGGGGCTAACACCCTTCTGGGTTTGGGGAAGAGAACAAGAGTTGGGCAGGAGCTCTGGGCAGCAGGCAAGCCTCAGGCTAAGCTGCTTGCAGTCCCTATTGAGAACAGAGTGAAACAGAGGTTTCTCCAGGACTGGTCCTTGGCTGTTGAAACCACAAGGATTAGACTGGCTCTGTGTTTCTCAGTTTCCTGGGGTGTGATGCTGGGGGAGAGGGGGTAGGTGGGCAGGGTAGAAAAATCTGCTGCAAGATTTCTTCCTATCAGCAGTTTAAACTCTTCCTGCGGAGCTCCTATGCCTGTCCCCTCCCACTTGGAATTAAAAATACATTTTTCAGTGTGTTAGTGAACAATTCTAGCTTGCTACAGTAAAGACCCCATCTTCTAACCGGGTCCTGCTAGATCTCTCCATGTCAGTTGATTTAGCCTTATTGGACTGCTGTGGTTGGGAAAACATATTGAGATGCCTCCAAGATGCTAAAGATATACAAATGGCTGCTGTTAGGCTAATTTATTACTATTTAGCAGAGAACAAATACATTTTAAAGGGCTAATGGCAAATTAAAAATCCTATTAAGCAAATTTGCTTACCTAGTACATAGTAACAACTTGGGCTTGGATCCCACAGTCATTTAAATGCAGGCGCAACTTTGCTCAAGCATGTGGGCCCAGAAAAGCCCTAAATCTCTGTGGGATCAAGAACATGGATATTAAATGTAAAATAATTACTAACCCTCCCACCAAATTAGTCTTTTGGTCTTGGCACTGCTGGTCTCCTCCTGACTCCCTGCCTTTGCTTGGAAAATGAAAATCGATGGGGTCAGGTTTACTTCTGCTTCTAGTCAGCGTCAATTCGGTGACCTCAGCGTGGAGCTGGTTTCGCAGCAGAGTGCGGTATTGATCCTGCTTCCGATCTGCAGCACTTGACATCAGCGTGCAGCCACCCGTGCCCACCCAGGAGCTGGAGATGCTCTGTGCTGCTGGGGTGGGTGCTCACCCACTGCCCCTGGGCCCCGCAGGACGAGGTGCTGTGCCCCGAGTCCTGTGGGCAGTGTGGTGGCTGGTTTGTTGCCATGAGCTGCCTGCCTGGGGCAGCCCAAAACAGGATGTGCTGCTGAAATATTATCGTGAAGCTTCACTGCTTTGGGCTGCTGGATGGACACAGCCTGGCTTTCTTCAGGTGTTTCTTAACTGACCTTCCAGGGGTGCATAGTGGTGGTGAACAGCCCAGCCCCTGAGCTGCCATCGCCGTGTGATTCCCTCATCTTGGAACAAATGGCAAACAACCAGTTAAGGCTCTGAGAATCAGTAGAAATAATTCTAGCTTTTTTCTTTCTAGTTTGTATTGTAAATGAAGGGAATAATCTCTGCTCTGAGGTCAGAGACTGGCATTTATTTGTTGTTAGCGACGGTTTTTCATGTGCTTCTGGTGCAGATAAGGGGATGAAGCCCTCTTACTGATGTGTTTCGCTGATTCATTTGTGAATGAATGCGTTTGTTCTTGGCAGGAGGAAAGCATCCCACAGGTGGCCCTGGCTGCGGAGGGCTGGTGCTGGCGAGGCTCGCTGGAGCAGGGGGAAGCACCAGGAGTCAGCCACGGTGCTCCCACATAAGTCTGTGCACGGAAACGAGCAGCACCAAGCCGAACAAGGCCTCATTTCATCAGCTGAAACACTGCTGGGGTCAGCAACCCGTCAGCAGAGAGCTTGTGCTGAAGCGCTCTGCGCAGGGATGGGTGTCAGCGGTGCTCTACCTGAAGAAGGCCCGGGCAGGCATGAGGCCTGTGAGGTGATGTTTTGCCACTGAATTTACTGGCTGAAAAGCAGCTCCAAACAGTGTGCTGGAGTGTGGTGAACCAGTGTGAGAGGCTGTGATGAAAAGAGGTGGTTGTGGGGGGACTTGTAGCAGATTTTGCCTTGCCAAAAGCAGCGTGCTCCACACCAAGCCCCACAACTCTGGGGCTTCCTCTCCACTGGTACCCACTGCGAGCCAGCTCTGAGCTGGTACTTGCTGGAGTCCTCCCTCTCCTGGTCCGTCTGCATCTGGCAGTCCAGGTGACAGTCTGCAGCGAGGCCTGCCGTGCCCACGCAGCCTGGGCAGGCTCACAATTAGCAGGTAATTTGCTGAGGGAGGCCTGCGGGGAGGCTGGAGGCAGCGCTTGCTGCAGGCACCCGCTGGTTGGTTTGTGCCTGCTCCGTCCGTGTTTCAGACGCGAGATGTGAGCCCCGTGCATGTCCTTGTTGGAAATGACATGTGCTGTAATTCCTGTGGCAAAAAAACGTGCTTGTGAATGTGTTGCTCAGAAAAAGGGGTGAGTTCAGATGACGGCTTTCAGAAATCCTGCCTGCCTACTTGTACAACCACTTCTATCTATGTGGAAGTGCAGCTTCTGTGAGCACCCCAAATTTGAGCTGAATTTGGTAAAGTGTTTTCAGCTGAGGTAAAATTTTAATATTCAATACTTCATTTCAGATGTACAAAGCAGTTTTAAATGACTTTTTTTGACCAAATTTCCCTGGAACTAATCCTTTCTCTTGGATTTGAAATACTTTAGACTGACACTTGGATGCTTTGATACAGGAAAAGATTTATTTTTATTTTTTTAGCTGGGGCCAGCTCGAAGCCCTTTTGAGAAGGAATTGGACTTGTTTGGTGGTAAAGGGTTTGTACGGTGTGCCTGCATGGTTCTTGGGTGCCAGTGGTCACCATCTTCCCATTCAGCAGCAGTGGCCATGCAGTCAAGGAAAAGAAACTACACAGTGTGACCCACTGCAGAACATGGATAACTAGTAAAAATGTGTATTGTCCCCAAATCCATGATGCATTTCTTATCTGAAAGCAGGGGCGCTGGATAGCCCCTGATGGCCATGGTACATCTGACTACCTTAAATTGCAGCACACTCTGGCTGAATTGGATAAAAATTAGAGCAGGAGATAATTTGATGTGCAAGTGACATCTTCCATGAGAAGGGGACCCCTCTTTCTATTTTTAATCTGCAGTAGTACTATCACCAGCTTTGTGATTTGTAGCATGCTTTTATTGTGATAAATCTATCAAGCAAATATTCTCCAAAACAGGCTTTTCATCTTCTCTGTCACAAGCAGTTATTAGCCTTCGTTTGTTGGAGAGTGAAGAGCTCTTACGGGGGAAAGTGGGAGCCTGCCAGCGCCTCGGTGTCCTCGGCAGGCTCCTGGCCGGGGCGCTGTCGGGGCTGCGGGGTGGAGGTGAGTCATGCCTTGCCCTTGTCCTTCCCTTGTTTCCTGAGCCGTGCTCGCTCATCTTTCTGAGCGCAGGATGTGGCTGGCTTTATTTGGAATGTTACAAGCAGCCCTGTCTGAGTTAATTGACCAAGACAAATTTTGTTAAAAAAACCTTGACATTAATAATGAGAAATAAGAGCTGGGAGGTAAAACACATGCTCTCTAGACACGCATTAGCAGTGCCCCCACCCTTCCAGTCTCTTCCTGAGGTAGTACAGCAGAGAGCTTAGGTCAGTTAGTTTTAAAATTAACTTCAATTCCTCAAGGCATCCTTTAAATAGAGTTTGAGCTGTGACTATTGCTAGTCTTTTCAGGCTGCGTGAGGGTGTGAGTCAAGGAGGGATGGAAGAGCGCAGTGGTATGGGAGACCCAGAGAAATCCAGAGCTGCTGCTGGCTGCTCTCCTGCCTGATCCTGGCAGATCCTTCACTTCGTCCCCAGGCCTGCACGCTGAGCTGGGACGTGGTGCCCTGGGTAGCACCAGGAGGTATGGTATCTCCCCAGTGTTAGGCTGCCATTTGCAGCCCTCAACTGTCAAGGTCCTGCTGGGATCAAAGCAATGTTGGTCCTGCCCCTCTCTCCTTGGACACTGCCGTGCTGCTGTAGCTGTACCAAAAGGCAAGAGATGATTTTAAGGGAGGGAATTTCTTCAGATGAAGAAAAAGCCCCAGACACCCTCCAACTCTGGTAAGCAGAAGATGAAGCCCCTGGAAAAACACCTGCTTGTTGTTCCATGTTGCGATGCGACAGGCTAAGCTGCAGTGCTGTGGCCTTTACCGTGTCAAAACCTGGTGATATTCATGTGTCTGCTCACCTTCCCTCCTCGGTGGGGAGGAATCCCCAGTGGGGTTATGCCAGCTGTAGTGTGATGTAATGTCATGTCATGTACATCCTTTGGAGAAGCATTATCCCGGTTTTCTGCTTGTGGACCCAGGCAGAAATTAGTGACAAAAAGATGCTCTTGAGGACAGCACCAAAAGGAACGCCTTCATCTGCTTCTGGAAGCAGGCAGATGTTTGAGCCTCGGGATGGCTCCTTCCCAAAGTCACAGTGCTGTCCTGGTCTCTGGGGACGCTGTGCTCCCGTGCCTTTCTCTGCTGACGTGGGCCTTACAGGCAATCCATCAGCTCGCATCTCTTGTGAAGTGGCAGGGCTGCAGCCGTACATCTCTGATCGATACCGCCCAACCTTGACATGGAATCAGTCACTCGTAGCCTGCTCATTACTGCTGGCTAACCGTTTGCCTGCAGCAGCCCCTTAATAGCCTTCCCAGGCTGCTGCCGAGTCACAACAGGAGTGTTTAGCAGCCTTATTTACATGCAGCATTTCACCAGTCCCTCCTTCCCCTCGCTCGCAGCGTGCCATCTGCTCCGGAGCCTCGGAGGAGCTGGAGGCTGCGGCGCGGGACCGAGCGCGGTGCCTGTGTTGTCTCTATGGTGACTGCGTGCCCTGCCTGGTGGCAGCTGGGGGGGCCGGCCACGCTCTGCCCACACGAAAACCTTTGTTCTTCCCAAAGATTTGGGCCTCGCGCTTTGATTCTCCTCTGGCTTTGAAGCTGATTTCAGTTGCGCTGATTTTAATCTGCTGCGTTTCGGTTCTCTCATCTGTGTTTATGCTCTGTGAGGATGGGGAAGGCTTGGAAAGTGCTTCCTAGAGAGCAGCTCTGGGATGGCAACTTATTATTTATAAAATAGGGGATGGATGAGGTCTAGGAATGGAGTGCCTGTGAGTCTATTAGCTGGGCGCGTTGTGCCCTGGCTGACTGCAGAGGCTTTCCCTTGTATCGGCGGTGAAGTCTCAAGTCTTGACTCCTGACCTGGGTCATGAGCTGTTAATGATCTCTGAAGAAAGAAATACACTGACACATGCACTTTGGGGGATATTTGGTACATCTACTCTAGCGTGCCGTTGATTTACATGAGCAGGCTCCAAGTACCACTTTTTAGTGGCTTTTACTTAAACTGAAGTCCAAGTTTCAGCCTGGCTTCTCTTTGCTGGGGAGAAACAATTGCACCCTTGGGAGCGGGGATGTGGAAGATGACAAGAAACAGTGTGTGTGCAGGCAGCAGGGCTGGAGAAACACCTTACACAGGTGGGGAGGTTGGAGCAGCCTCTGTGTGCTTGCTGCTTTGCTGACTGTGGTGTGGAGGTGCTTGGCTGTGACGTAGGAACCCCGTGTGCTGGCACTGTGAACACCCAGACCCGAAATGCAGCCCTGCCTCGTGCTCCTGACATCAGCACTGAGGGCTAAGTGGGTGTACGGGCCATCTACGCTGACTAAAATGCAGGGCATTGTGAGTCTCAATTACCGCACTAAATTGCTTCAAGTGATCATTCTGTTAAAGTGGGAAAATCTTGTATTTAAATACATAGGGGGTGAGACTTTATTCTGAGATGCTTGGGGAGGAGCCAGCAGTGCTGAAGCATGAATAGTGTGACAGGAATACTTACTGCGGTGTGGAAGGTGGCAGGGCTCGCTCCAGGAAGCTTATGGGCAAGGGATGTTTTCCAGTCCTGTATCTAGAATCAGTGTCGTATGAAGGCCCCAGTTTTTCAGTGGTGAGGAGGAAAAGGCTGCTTAGATTTCCTTCTAGTAGGAGCCAGGCTTTGGGGGTTGTGTGTGTGCTCCCCCAGCCACCCCGTCAGCCCTGTTCATCTCCCACCGAGGGAGATGCGTGGAGCTGCGCCGTGTTAGCCTACAGGATTACGGGGAGGGATTACAGAGGAGAGGCGCTGGATGCTGACACCGTGGGAGCACTTCAGTCAGCATTTGTGCTTCCTGGCCTGGCAGCGTGAGGCACGGTTGTAGGAGATGAGGCTCAGCACAATGCCATGCATGTGGAACTGCTGCTTTCTGGGGGCCCCATCTCCAGTGTTATGTCCTAGGAAGGAGCTTGAAAACATGGCTTTTAGCTTCAGTCCCACGCAGATAATGTTTAATGCATTCGCACGTTGTTTTGGGAGAGTTGGAAATAATTTTGGAGGTTGGGGTTGCCATTACAGTGAACTGATTTAGGAACACCCTTCTCTCCATAAATCTCCTGTTCTCTTCCCCTGGAGTTCATGGGGCGCCACATGCTGCTCTGGCACACTGCTGGTTTGCCTGCCAGGGTTGGTAGCTCCCCTTTTGCCCAAGTTAAGAATTAACTTCTGCCTCTAGACCTTTTTTTCTATGCTTGCCTACCTCAATCCTTATCTGATGCTCATCTGCACTGCCCTTGCAGGAGTGCGGTTCATCTGGGACTCTGGCCTCACATGAGCTGCTAATGAGAGTGTTGTGTTTCAGGGTAAGATTTGTTTCTCCTCTTGACTTCGAGATGAATATACGGTTTCACAAGTGAGGACTCTGTGTTAGGTTCTCTCCGTGTTCTCTTGCATACAAATGTGGCTACAGAGACTTGGAGGACAAGGGCAGCCTGAAATGGGTTTGCAAACTGCTTTCTGCAGCAAAGACTGCATCTCAACTAAAGTTCAGAAGAAAACAAGATAAGAGTCCTCTCGTCTAAATTGGAATTAGACAGCCGTTGAATTTTCTTCTATGTGTAAAAAAGTTGGAATTTCTCTCTGGTGTGAAATATAAAAATAGATCTTGACTTGCTGCATGTTGCATGTTTGCCTGGATTTTGTTGTTGTTGGAAACGTTTGGAAAAATGAAATTGCCTTTGGCTGGCTAGATAACAAGAAGATGAGAGGACTTGGCTGGTGGCGAGGTCAGGCTAACACTGCTGCTTTCCCAGGAGGCCAGCTGAAGTTTTCTGGGGGCTGAGTGACCCACCTGGCTGGGCCATGGGGTATCTGTGGAGGAGGTGGGGATGGCAGCTGGCTGTGGCAGGAGGGAGGCGTTTCATGGAAAACTTCAATTCCAAGTCACCATTTTTCTTCAGGATTTCTTCCCCCGTTTTGTCACGCTAACCTTACTGATGAGGCTGGGGACTTGAGAGGGAAAGCAGGCATCTCACAAATCCCTCTGGCCGATTTGTGTTCCAGAGTCAGAAACTGAGCAACCACATCTGTTCTTTGGCTTCTAATCTCCGCGGTCCTAGCAGCTGGCATGGTGCATCCTGCCTGCAGGCTGGGTGCTTCAAAACTAGTAGGGCTACACCATAGCTCTGGGATATAGTTGTCATCCTCTGGCTGAGGGCTGTGCAGTCCTGGTGATGCATGACATCAAGGTCTAAGCAGCTGTCTGGTCCGTCTCTTTCTCATCCTGACCTCAGCCCCTCTGCTCTCACAATCCAGATGCAATCAGTCTGGCACTTTCAAATATTTATGAATCATTGAATTTTTTTTTTGAGGTTTGAAGTTGTAGCTTTCATGGAATTTGGTTTGATTAGCTGGAAAGTCAATATTTTCAGTGTGCTGTCTGAGCTGCATTAATTCTAGCCCAGGCAGCAGCAGTAACAGCACTGCAGTGCTAATGGTGCTCTGCCTTCAACAACTGGTGTTTAGGTAGTCTGGGATGAGCTTGGAGCATGTGGAGGAGCCTTGGAGAGAACATGATAAAGCAATCCAGCTCGTGGTGCAAATTGGTAGAGGCAGGTAAGGAAAAGGCCTACAGTGATGTTTGGGAATCTGCAAGATGAGACATTGAGGCTGCCTTTCTTTGCATGTCATCTCTTCCAGCACATCCGAACAAGGTGGATTGATCTTTACCAGAATTCCTATTAACTTGTCTTTTTATTTTTTTAAAGAGTACAGCACCTTCGGCAGAGTGAATCAGAACCTCGTGGGACCAGACCTTTATCTTCTTGGCGGATGCAACTACCAATTGATAGGTGAGCAGAGTTATCCTTGTCTTTACAGATGAGGAAGCTAAGCCATAGGGGAATTGTGTGATCTCAGCAGAGGCACAAACACGATCCTCTATTCTGTCACTTTATGCCACGACAGTCACTGCTTGAACAGGAGAGCCCACCTCTCCTGCTCACATCTCTAATATTTGTCCTGTTCCAAATAAGTTGAACAACTTCCATGCTAATTTGAGATGGATGAACAGGCTGACCAAGAGCATGTAAGCTCTCCACTGTTTGTGTAGGCTGCAGACAGCTTCCCATGCTCTCAGGGTGTATAGCTGAGCATATTTGAGTCATGCATTACAGTGACTGCGTCTGCATCTGCTAGGGTTTGGATAATTCAGTGTCTTCCTGGGCACTAAGTGCCTGCAGCGGAGTGCCATGTTCCAAGATAATTCCTTCACGTCCACGACATGGTGTATTTCTGTCGGATTAGGTTGCCCTAAGATGCCCAGCTGTTTGCACCAGGAAATGTTTGAGAACTTGTGTGCAACAAGGGGACTGAGGAGGCTGGCTGCTGTGTGTGGATGAGAGCCCTTGTGTGAGGCACGGTGGTGCTCCGTGATGATCGAGTGTGCCGTGGCCAGCGCTCCATCCTGGAGGGCAGCCTTGGCTCTGCCACTGAGGCTATGGGGAAATGAGGGCCAAGGCCTGGAGCCTGCTTTCTGCTGGCTCTCTCCATCAGGAGCCTGCTGTGGTGGTGCTAATAGGATTACTGAGCGCTCAGGAATGCAGAGAGTGTCTCAGCTGGAGCATGCTGCAGGCTTCAAGGTAAGGCCTGTCATATTGCTGCAGTCAAGCTGGGAGCTGACGAAAGGCGTGAAAAACTGAGGTACTGCTGCTCGCAGGCTGGGGTGATCTGAGATCCTGGCCTTAACAGAAAGTGTTGATCACAGGTTCTCTGACATGGTAGCTTAAAGGCAACACGGGATGCATAAGCTAAGGACTGAACTGACCGTGCCAATAGCATCACGAACTGCTGGCTTCCAGCACTCAAAATGCAATTTTTGTGGTGAATTTACTTAGCTTATGACTTGTGATCAGCCTCCACTGTGGTCTGTTACCTGTGAGCTGATCTTGACTAAGATCTAGGACACCCTTTTGGCATGGGCATCCGTGTGGCTGACAGAAGTGATGGCAATCCTGTTTCAAACTTCACGGTCTTACTGGTACTGTTATGTGTGCAGTAGTAATGATCAAACTCTCCTGATGGAGGAAATGCAGTGGCAGGCTGCAGAGCCTCACTTGAATGATACGAGGCTGTCCGATGCTGTGAGTCTCCTTAGCCTGCAGGGTGTGTGCACAGGGACATGCATCAGCCCATCCTTCAGGAGGGAAACCACAGTAAGTACTGGTAAGAGATGGCAGATCCTCATGGATCTATGCTGATCACAGAGGTGCTAATGCCTTGGTTTTATGGCTTGATCTTGCTCCAGTCTTTTGTGGTGGCTAATAAATAGAAGCCAGTTCATCTATTTGCTTTGTCTTTTCCTGTGACCCGTCTTTAAAATTGGTCAAGTTCCTGATGCGTGGACTGCCTTAGCCTTTGCAATGAGGAGAGCTGATCTGGGGTGACCCTGAGTCACACTAATTTCAACTGCGATGCTTTATTTCTGACTTTATTCTGGAGGGACAAGACTGTACTCAATCATGCTCCACGGGGTGCTAAAAGCCCGTGGTCTGGGTGATGCTCTGTGCAATCTGCCTTGTCAATACCCATTGCTCACATCCTCAGCAGTGACGGGAGTTTTGCCAGATGACTAGATGCTTCTCAACCTGAAGTGCAACGCTGACGCCTTTCCAGCCTGCCTCTCCTCCTTCCCTTTCAAGCATCTGCTTCCCATTCAGGGTTCTTGGAGAGTGTGGTAAATGCGTCATACCCCACGAGATGCTCACACAGGGAGTGTGGTGAAGGCTTCCCTCGTTACGTGTGAGGGAAGTGCCCTCCTATGAAGGCAGCTGTGGGGGACTGCCATCCAGTCCTCTGCTTTTGCTGTTGGATCGTGTTCCCATTAGTCACCTCTGCAGGAGCCAAATCAATCCATTGCCACTTCTCAGTCTTCCCTGCAATTGGCTGCTGAAAGCAGCTCTTCTGAGGAAAACAAATGCCACTTACTTGGAAGCTCTGCTTTCTTATTCTGGCAGTGAATGAACTCACCTGGAACATCAGGGTTCCTGGGGCTGCAAGGTCTTGTTCCCAGCTCCCTCTTAGATGACCCAAATGCCTGGTCAGAGCAGCTGAGAGCAGAGGGGAAAGCTCGGAGGTTATGCGGAGGGTGGCTGCAAGTATCTCTTCCCTGCAGGCTAGAAATTCAGCTCATTGCAGGGGCTTGGCCGTGGCTTTCTGGAAAGCACCATGTCTGGAAGTTCTGGGTCATTATTTTTGCAAGACATTTGTGCTTCGTTTTGCTTCCAGTGGCAAGGTTGATTGGAGACCAGAAGTCCTGGTCATGCAGTGACTACAGGTTAAAATAGCAAGAGAAGTAGTGGGGGAGAGGGGAATCAGCTGGCTATGGGCAGGGCTTTGGGCAGCTGGGACAGCGTCACGAATGGGTATGGTGTGCGCAGCACTCAGACCTAGTATGTGCTTGGCTGTCATCGTTACGTGATGTGCTGCTGGCGTAGGAACACCTTCCCTGCTGAAAGCAGCTCTCAGAAGAGAGCTCAGCTGCAATGAGGTGACAGTGATGCAGTAGATAAACAGCAGCCCGGGGGTGGGAATTCGTGTCCTCCTGATGCTGTTCAGCACCCTTTGAACTTGGTATTGATTCGGTTTGCAGGCTGCTTGGGGAGAAATGCCCTGGGTACATCCCTGCCTAACGCAATGTGCTGATATTTTGTTTGGACCCTAGACACTGCTCTCATCAGGTCAAGAACAAGAGGTATTCAGACCACTTGTGGCATCAATAGCTCTTGATGTGCAAGGTTAGTGAAGCAAGAGTCCCTGAAATCTTTTCTTGTTCTTGGGCAGCTGGTTATTCCAGCTTGAGAGAACAAACTGGGCTTTGTGTCTGCCTGAAAATAGGATGAAATTCAGACCATTCCTCCAAGCTATCAAGATCTCATCGGTCTAATCCTGTCTCCTGAAAGTACCTTAAGTCCTTCCCACCTTCATGTCACCTGCAAATTTAATAAGTTTTTTTTTTTTTTTTTGCTTCATCATCCAGGTCAGTAGTGAAACCCCGAACAGAGCTGGGCTATGACAGACTCCTACAAAATCCTGTTCATCAGCAGGCTCTTTCTTTGTGTTAGAGGAAGCTGCTGGTATCAGCCCGCTGCATGTGGCTACCTGACCTGTCCTGACATAGTTTCTCTTCAGACCGTATTTCCCTAGCTTATGGGAGTGGCAGGCAAAGCAGTGTGAAAAGCCTTCCTACAGCTGAGATGTTTGACAGGTCATGCTCTCCGTGCCAAAAGCCTGTTACCCTGTTATAGGAAGAAGATAAATTGGCTTGATGTGATTTGCTCGTGACAAACCCATATTGGCTGCAACTCATCTCCTTGTTATCCCATTGATTTCTCTGGAGGGCTTGGATTTGGGTCCTTGGGGAACAGGGCGCTGTGGAGGGGAACGCGAGCTTCCTATCATGCTGGCAATGGCCAACAACGCCTTGTGAAGCACCTCTCTCCTGGTTCCCAAGCCGTTTGTTTCTTCTTAGCACCAAAATGGCACTGGGGTGGTTATCCCTATGCCCTCGATGTGGCTTTGTCACACCCTAGTGGCTACACAGCATGGTGGTCATGGCTGCAGTGCTGCTGTAGGCTTCAGGGGACTTGCTGTTTGGTATTCTCCTGGAAGCTCTGGTCCTGTCACGCAGTGGCCTGGGATTCAGTCCCTCCTTGCTTGCGGCATGCCCGGGTATCTCCCTGCAGGCACTGACAGCTCACATCCCAGCTCTTCACACCACCCCTCTGTTCAGCAGCCCTTGGCATGTTGGCCTGCTGCACCAGGTGGAGAGTGAGCTTGTTTGTGCTTCTCTAGTGCCCCTTCTCTTCTGTTTTAGGAAGGATGATGCTGTTCTCCCATTAAGAGGCTCGGCTGTGCAAATGCAGGACAAGATGCCACTTCCCTGGTTCTGGTCCTGTGAGCTCACAGTGAAGATGTGAGCTGTCTCCTGCAGTGATGATGCCAGCAAAAATCGTGGAGTCAGCACCAGTTCCTGCCCACCGGGAGGCTTGGCCAAAAGTGTTTACTCCTGGGACTGCTTTGGGATCATTAGTGTTCGACATCTTCATGGGGCTAGGGTCAGCACCTGGCTAACAGTACAGCATACAGACCCCAAAGCTGGGGCAGAGGGAATCAGTCACCTGTGCTGTGGGTTAGGGCTTGGTGCTGTTCCCTCCTGCCTTAGGAAACGGGAGCAGGGCTGTTACCCCATCCCAAGCAAGGTGTATCGTGCTGTGGGTGTGAGCCGAGCTGCGCTGCCTCACAGGTGGATACAAGCATGTCCTGGTTTCAGTCACAAGCTCCTTGGTGGCTGTTTCTTTTTTAGAGCTCCCTGAGCTCTGAGGGTGATGAAAGCTGCTGCTTTGCAGCTTTTGGGTTATGGGCACCGAAGGAGGCTCTCGTGGCTCAGTTGTGAGACCACTTCTGCGCTCTCAGTAATCTGAAATTGTAGGGCTGCTGACGTCAGTGCTAGCACTGAGATGCCCCTTTGGGAATGCTGTGCAGGTGGAAACCTTTTTCCTTGTCATGAGGCAAAGCAGGGGATGGTACAGTGAACTGTGCTCAGGTCTCCTGACTACGTATCCCATTCCATTGTCTGGGTCCTTGTATTTGGGCTGGTGGGGAGCAGAAGCTCCTTGGACTTTTTAAAATTCAGAAATAACTGGAGCTGTGAAAAGTCTGCTTCAAATTCCCATCCACCGATCAGAAGAAAATTGCTGAGTTTGTGCCCTTTCCCTTACGGAAGCAGTGAGCATGTTTTCTGCTTACAGATGTTCGGGAAGTCAATGCTGTTGTGATCCCATGTTGTCTTCCTTGCAGAGCTCTTATCTCACCTTTGTCTTGTGCAAGGGATGTAGCTGAATTCTGATTTCCCACTAATGGGACTCTGGTGCCCTTGCGCTCGCCCTCCTCCTCCTCTCACTTTGATCATGCTATCTTTAAATATCCTTCTCCAAAGTGTCTGAGTAGCATCTGGAGTGGATGGAAGAGAATATATTTGAACCAGAGTTAAATACAGGCTTCTCTCAATGGTCTCTCTACTTGTTCACGACATGCGTCTGTCAATTCTCACGTGCTCCTGGGTGAGATTGCCATGGAGGAGATCTGCTGAAGGTTCAAGGGGTTGAACCTGCTGCCTGGTGCTGGTGTCGGACTGTTGTGGGGAGAGGCTGGGGGCATGGGAACACTGTCAGATGACAGCTGATGAGTGGTACCTGGTGGTGGCTGTGCAGCCAAACAGCCAGTGTCAGATCTGCCATACTCATCAGGCTGTTTGACCAAGCTGGGCTTCTTCAGGTCACAAAAAGCCCAGAGATGCGCACAGCTAGTGTTGTCGTAAGGGTGTTTGATAGCTGGAGGTGTGCTGAGAAGCAGGCTGACCCTTGTCTCGGAGCTGGAATCGACTGGATCTGGAGCATGGGGAGCAGCAGGATGGCAGGGAAGGTGATTCTGTTCTTTAGAGCTTCAGAAATGCAACCAAACTCAGGGCAAAACATCTAGGCTTGCCTTGTTTGGTTTATACTCTTCAGCTTCTGATCAGAAGCAAATCCTGCTCTTCATTCAGCTGGAAACTTAAGGTACTGGTCAGTATAAAGTAGTCTTGAACTCATTTCCATAAAGGTGGCTCTGGTGGTTGATTTCCCCTGGAGGTGGCTGTGTGTGTGTCTTGCAGTGGTCTTGCTGCATGGTGCTCAAAATAAATGTCAGCAGCTTCAGATCCGTGGGGGCAAACCAGACCTTTGTGGAGACCTGGTTCCTGGACTTGCTCTGCTGACATGCTCTTCGTTTTCCTCTCCTCCTTAGCCACCGGAGGGCAGGCAGGAATCCTGTAATTACCAGCCTCTGGGGAAGAAAATCACTGGAATAATTAAAAAGCAATTAATGCTTGCACCGCTGGATCTGCTGTGGCCTTGCTCTTTCCAGTTGCATTCCCTGCTTCTGGTCCCCTCACCACCTACTTGACTTTGTGGATTTTTCTTTATCATTTGCTTTTCATTTTCATTTGAGCTAGCTGTGAGAGCTGAAGTCAAAGTTCGGATTAAGTTGCAGCTGAGATCTGCTCTGCTGGGGCGATTACAGAGCTGGCTGTGATGTGGTAGCCGCCAGATAGGGCGAGCGAAGCAGAGCCTTTAGCAGGCTGTGACCAGACAGAAGCCCCTGCTTCCTAGGGCTGGAAATGCCACCGTGGGGCCAGGTGCTCCTAGGCTCTAACCCCTCTAACTTCCATCATGAAACCAGTTGATCCAACCTGAACAGGAAAGCCTTGGTGAGCTGGAGCTCGTGGACCAGCCCTGTAAAGCTGTCAGCTCTAGTGGAGTTCCAGGCAGCAGCTGGAGAAGAGCAAAGCCTGTTGCCAATGGTGCATTTTGGTCTGATGCAGGTCCTGAGTGTAGTAGAAAGAAAAATTGGAGCTCCAAGATATATCTCAGCTTTTTCAATTGCTTGGGTGAGCTCAATTTCTGTAATTACTTCCTCCAGGAAGCTCCCCGGCCGTGTCTGTTGTGCTTGTCGAGGAGATGCATCAGGATTAAAATGCTGGGAGGTGGAAAGCAAAACAGGCCAGGGCCAGAAGCTGCTGTGGATGGAGAGGCTGGGCACCGGTGAATGCTGTGTGTGCAGTCGGGCCAGTCAGAATATGCACAGCGTGCTGGGTTCGGATAACTGACACTGAGTGGCTGCTGCTTTCACACTGTCAAAAATATCCCGGTTTGTCCTTGAACCCAAGAAATGCAACTGCAGTTGCCTAGCACAGGTGTGGATGACTGCCCTTCCTCAGTGCCCTGGTAGGAGCTGCAGCATTTCTACTAACCTGATATTGCAGGGGTCTTTACAGAGTAAATTGCTTTCATTGCTTTATCTGTAGCTGGGATTTAAACCAGTGGGTAAAACCAGGTTCAGGGTAACCTGCTCCTTCCAGCTGAGTCTGAGCTGCCCCTGTGTACCTGTTCTTTCAAGGTGGAAGGTCCAGCCTGGGTGTCTGTGACTGACTGAATGTTTTGAGCAGTTTTCTGATGGCTCTGTGTCCCAAAGTGTGCTCTCAGAGGTGGGATGCTCTGCTCCCCCAGGATGGAAGGACCTTCTTCCTAGGGTTGGCAGGAGGCTGAATGCACTGCCCAGAGCTGCGAAAGCCCATTTGTGTGTGTAATGCTGCCAGACCTTTCTCTTACCCTCACTTTGTCCTGCTCTGGACTGGGCCCAGTGCTCCATTTTACAGCTGCAGCATCCCTCAGCATCATGCCACAGCGCTGGGACTGTGTTGTGGCTGCAGTATAACAAACACAGGGTAGCACAGTGATGCTGTTCCTTCACCCTGCCCCCTGTGCAGCTTGTCAGGGCAGCCTGCTGCCAGGTGCTGCTGGCATCCTCCTCTCCGAGCCCTGCTGTTAGCAGACCAATCTCCATCCTGCTACCTCCAGGATTTTCTCCTTCTTGTTCTCGTTTCCCTGGGTTTCTTCAGGAGAATTTCAGCCAAGCCTGTTGTTGCTGGAAGGGCTGCCATGTTCAGAGCTGTGATCTTCTCACCCCACCTGCTCCGAGCTCCCTGTGTCACAGGCACAGCCTCCCTTGCTGTGTGCTTTCAGCTCCAGGACACACAGCAGAAGTACTGCACAGGTTAGTGGTGGGCAAGGTGATCTCTAAAGGCATCTGTGTTGTTGAGATAGTGCTTATCTGCTGGGAGAGAGGGAAGCAGCGAGCAGGCCTGACCTCCAGAGCACAAATGAGACTAAAACCTCATGGCTGAATCTCTCATCTGATCTACCAGATCTCCCTCCACCTATAAAAACACATGAAAAATCAGAAAATATGACAGCAAGGCACTAGAAAATGCTCAGATGAAAGGCGTGGTAGTAATGGAGAGCAGTAAGAGGGGAGCGTGGTACTGGCAGCCCTGAAGGATGCTCTAAATTGGGTCCTGCGTGATGCTGAGCCACTGCTGCAGCATATGGCAACCAGTGTGGGTTGTAAAGTCTGAGCCCCTCGCCGGGTGCCTACTGCCACCCAAAATGGCTCAGAGCCATCTGCTGTGCCTACCCCTCCTCCCACCTCCTGCTGTAGTTGTGGCCTGAGCATGTATTTCCTGCTCAGAGCCTTCGTAAGGCGATTGCGTCCTTGTCTTAGGGTTCAGGAGAGCTTGGGAAGCTGTAAAACCAAACGTTTCAGTGAGCCTTCATGTCAGCAGCATGTTAACGTGTTGGAAACGTTACAGATGCTTCCTGCCCTCCTCGTTTGTTTGGTCCCTCCTGAAAGGTGTTAGGGGTGCTGAAAAGTAGCAGTCCTGAGAGTTTGTGTCCAGGCTGAAATGCCTTAAGACGACGGACAGCAAATGTTTGTTTAAAATTCCTTCTACCTAATCTTCACAGATGCTAGTAAGATAAGATTTTTGCAGGGTTACTCAGCAACGAAAAAATATTTGGGTCAAGTTGAGCTGTTTACATTCATCGTGGTTTATCCATCTTGTGGGGAATGAAACAGTTTCTGAAGTTTTTCCCCTTCATTTTATTTTTATCTCTGTGCTTTGTATAAAAGTCTTCCGTGTGAATCATGGATATTATCATTCCAGTCATGATGAAGGCCTTGTGACATCTCCTCGCTGTGGTGGTACATCAGGATGAGTAAGCTGGTTTGGTGCAGTGAAGCCCAGCTGGGTGTCTCTGTGCTGTGCTTCCCTGGCTTTCTGGTTCTGAGCACGGTGGCCCCAGTTTGTGAACTGCTGATGGAAATAGCAGTAAGTTTAAGCGCTGTCTCCTAATGAGATGCCCGGTAGCCCCAGGTTTCACACGTGGTTCTCCAGTCTGCATGTGAAAATCCTCTCAGGAGAGCAGACCGGCTCTCCACACTCACATTATGCTTTCATGAACTTGTTCTCTTTCTGTGCCTAAGCGAAGGTGCAAATAACAAAATGACTTTCAAAAGTCAGTTTCTGCGTTGTATGATCATGAAGTCCTGATATAGAGTTGGGGAAGATTGGCTGTGCTGGTCTTGTGAGAAGCTGAGGTGGGCACTGTGTCTGTGGGGGCTGAGTCCTTAGAAAGAAACAGCCCTGCTTGGCTGGTGATCGTCCTCCAGCTCCAGAGGAACATCCTGTGCTTGCTTTCTGACTTGTGGCCTGTGCCCTGGGGGCTTGATTGGCTTTGCTGAATTAAAATGGTGGGCAGCCTGCCGTGCCCACCGGTCGGGGGAAGCTGCCTGTCCCTGGGCCTCCCTGGAAGTAGAAAGCATCTTGAGGGTGCTGCACCAGCTCCGAGGGCTGCCTGCGTAACCAAAGCCCTTACCTGTCACTAAAGCTGGTGGATGTTGCCCCAGTGCCTGGGGGGCTGCCTCGTGTGGGGCTCCCGGTGCTGCCGCGGGGCCTTGGCAAGGTGAGGACGGCTCCGAGCACCGCGGGCTGCAGCAGGAGGCGAGAAGCGTGCTGCAGGCACACGAATGAAAAGTAGGTCAGCGGTGGGGAGCAGGTCTCCGTGGGCATTAGCATGCTTGCATGTGTCTGGCAAAGTCGGGGAATGGAAAGAAGAAAACACTTTTTTTTTTTTTTTATCCTCTCCTTTCTCATGTGTGCTGTGGAAGGGAGGAGGGGTCTGCAGGGACAGCAGGCCAGATTCTTCTCTGGAGCAAATCTTTGTAGCTCTGCTGATTTAGTTGGCACTTCCCTGATTAATACCAGTTGAGAAACCAGGCTGGAGTGTTTTGTATGCTTGTAAATAATTGAAGACCATGTGAACACAATGATGTAAGAGAGGATGAGAATAAAGCAGAGACTCCAAAAAAAAAAAAAGGGGGGGGGGGGCTGCAATGAAGCTTTTATGTGGAAACACATTGGCGCCTTGGCTGCGAGGCACTATGGTCGGGTGTGAGGTTTTTCATCGTAATTACAAGAATGAGAGCTGGAGAGCTGTTGAAACTGCGAAAAATGGCAAGCGCGTGTCAGATGGGGAGAGGGAGGCTGCTGCCAGCTGTTTCCCCCTCCCTGCTGCCTGACAAGGTTTGATAAATATGCATTATTTTCTTTAATACTAAAAAAGAGGCCTGGTTCTGGGGAGGTGCTAAGTTGACAAACCTGGAGATGAAAGCCTTCATTATCCGGGGTGAAGTGGTGACAGCACAAACCTCCCTGGTGTGCTGAGGGACCCAGTCAGTGCTGCACCACTCTGGTGAGCACCATAAGATGTGACTTGTGGCCAAAATCGCTCCTTCTGAAAGACGGCTTTTGATGGCAGGGGCTGGTGTTTGTAGCTGGGGTTGTCCTGTCCTTCCCCCTAACCTGTTAGGGGTCCTAAAAACATGTGAGGAGTGGGGCTGCCCCCACTGCCTCTCCTGCTCGCCTGTGTAACATGGCTGACAGCTCCAGCCGCCACTTGCGGGGAGGTGCGAGGGTAGGAAATCATTTGATGTATTTCAACCTATCTACTTGTGTGACTTAGGGACGAGATTTGAGCCCCGAGACCTGGCAGCTGCCCGTGGCCATCCTGGGGAGTGCAGACAGGGGGCTGCTGATACCTGGGCACAAGCTTCAAAGCCTGGAGGCTTCCCCAAAGCTCCTTCGGGAGGAGATGGAGCTGTGAGGCCTGGGAGTGGGCCTGCGGGTCATGCAGGAGGCTCCTACAGCTCGTTGTTATGCATGAGCTGGTCACCGGCAGAGAGGGGCTGTCCGTGTCACATCTCCTCAGAAGCAGGGAAGAGCAAAATGTGAATACTTGGAGGGACTTAATATTCCTTCCAGAGATTAATGCCTGAGTTCCGGAAAGCTTCGGGTTTGGTTAGAGCCCGTGGGTGGTGGTTTTTTCTCCATCATGGAAAGAAATTAATGTCCCTAATTTCTTGTCCACCTCCTGAGATGCTGAGCAGGACGGCGATGGAGGCAGCTGTGAAGCCCCTGGAGGTGCTGCTGCTCTTTGTGCTGGTGAGCACAGAAGCTGGCCCTGCCCGCTTGCAGGAGCTGCTGCCATTTTGTGTCTCGTTTCAGTTCGGCTGTGCAGTGAATTGCTGTGCTTAGCCTCTTGGGGAGGCTTTGTATTTGTTCTTCTCTTCTTTGTCCCTATCATTAGTGTGGAATAAAAGTCAGAAATGCCCATTTTGCTCTGGGTTTGGGACAATGCAGCACTAGCTGCAGGTGCCCTCCATTTCTTGGGCATGGTTCAACACAAGTCCTTTTTACCTGGGGCTTGGACTCTTCTTGCCATAATATTTATCAGTGAGCTATTGGCTGCCCTGCAGATCCCTTCCTGCTGCAAGATGCTCTGTGTGCTGCCAGGTCCCTGGTGGGGGCAGCCTGCGTGGCACAGGAAAGGAGAGGCAGGAGGGGTGTGCTGGGGGGCAGACACAGCCCAGGATCACAGGGATGGATCTGAGGGGTGGCAGGAGCAGGAGGGCTGTGCCTCTGAGGGCAGAGCAGAGCCCCAGGCGGGGGCTCGCAGGTTTTTGCTGGGGGTGAAGGTTTGCCTGAGTTTTGGGGTGAGGGGGCAACACTGCCACTGCTGCACCCACCCTGTAACAAACCAGTGGGTATGGAGAACGCCGTGTAAAACAGCAGTGCTGGCCCACGTGGGCAAATAGCAGGAATGCACATTTTGGGGAGCCCGTGGGAGGGGGCTGTGCTCCCCTCCCCCCTGGGCAGAGGTGCTGTGTCTGAGCACTTGCTTCAGGAAGAAAATGAGAACCGGTGGGGAAATGTCAACCAGCAATTGTTGGAGAACGTGATGCTGGAAAAATTTCAACTCTCGCCCCTCAAACTCATTCCAAAATATATATTAAAGGTTGCCCAGGGAACCTTAATACTTTCAGCAGCATGACCTTGAGAATTGCCTACAGAGCAAGAAGCTTGCAGGCAGTCTCTGCTGCTGGCCACGAATGGTGCCTGCCCTGAGGAGCGCCCTTCATTCCTCACCTTGGTTTCATTTGAATGTGGCTGCTTGCGCCTGAGTTTCCACTGACACCAGGTTTGGTTCACGGACTTATTGCCCCTTGTGAGGGGTGGTCTGCTGAGGCACCTGCACAGCACTGAAATATGTTTGTTTCATAAGCATCCACCAGGGAAACTGAATTTCAAAACCATGCTAGTCCTGGGGGAGTACTCCTGAAAGGACATCTGAAGCAAATGTTGAGCTCTCTGAAAGGCTTTTTTTTTTTCTTTTTATTGCACTGGGACCTAGGGTGCAAAGCTGCCCGCTGCAAGAGAGGCTGTGTTCCTGCGAAGGGAACAGTTAGTCCCTGGGCCAAAGGTTTGCAATCTCATTTAAATACGTGAAAATGGAGTTGGGTAACTAAATCATCCCATGCCATTCCTCAAACTGGCAAAGACTGGACTTCTTTCTAGGGACCGGAGCAAAGTAGCAGCGGCCTTTCTGCAACAGACGTACTGGCATTAGGATGTTGCCTGTGGGGAGAGAGGAAAGCAGCAGAAAAAAATGCTAAAATAACAAGGCAATCACAACTTGCAAACCCTTTGTCACATGTTTACATTCACCTCAAACTTCCCTGAGGCTTGCTGTGGACCGTGAGCTCCCGTGGGACGCTCGTTGTGCTGTCACAGGCTCATTGAGCTGTCACTGGCCAGGGCTAGGGATATGAGGTAGGAGCTGAGGATCTGGCAAGTGAATCCACACAGCCCATTGCCCATGAACAGCCCATTGCTGGCCATAAAAGTGCCACAGGTGGCCAGAAGAGTCAGGGCTCTGTCTCCTTGTGCACCTGCTCACCTGGGCTGTGGCAGCCAGTAAGGCACAGCTCACGTGCTGGTGGAAAGCTGCAGAAGGAAGGTAAAGCTGTTGCTGAAATAAGCCTCGAATGCTCAAGTGGTGCCTTTTTTCCTGCCCGAGTGTTTCATGGGCACTTGTAAGAGCACTATTTTTAAAAGTGAGATCTCTAATCTATTATTCATCCAGGAAAAATCATTTCAGAGTAAAATAAAATATTTCCTTTCCCAACCTCATTCTTAATATACTCTCTTCTCCTTTCTCTCTCTCCCACCTTCCCTCCACCCTGCAGGGCTCCGGGGAATGGGATGTATGAAATTATTTTGTAAAATCCAATAAAAATTTTAATCAGGTCAACATCATTACCAGAGAGGAAAGTGATGGGGAGGGGCGGGGGGAAAACAGGTGAAGTAAAAAAGCAAGGTAAACATGCAGCTGTAGAAAAAGAGAGAGCTGTGTGCCTGGACTCCACATGGTCCCTCCTCCCATCCCATCTCCACAGAGTGCTGTCTCGCTTTCATCCACGCATGCACCAAATGCATGGCTGTTCACTGTCTTGCACGAAGCCTCAGCCTGTTGTGAACACCCCAAATGTGCTGCAGAGGATGGAGATGCATCTTTGGGGATAGAGGCAAAACTCTGTCTGGCTAACAGCCCTTAGGAGAATATCCGCCTCTGCTTGTGGCTCTTCTTCTGGTCTGTCCCAAATTGCCTCTAACCCTGAAGGTTTCCCCTTACAGAGCCCTAGCCCCATACGTTCCAATATTGTCCCTACGCTGTGGTTACTAAAGCAGAGGGGCCTGCTAGTTACGTAGCAGCTCCTCTTTTTAATCCTCGTCTGTCTGATTACCATGGAGGGGAATAAAAAGCCCTGGCAACACATGGTCATGCTTGGAGGATTTGCATAGTATATTAAGGTTTGCTAAGATCTCATTCCTGTCCTGACATTTACAGAAACTGTGGCTGGTGAGGCTCCTTTCCATCTTCCCTCTTTCAGATTAAATGTGAACTTCTAAATCTGCCAGGAGGAGCGAGGGAAGGGCTGGGGAATGCAGCTGTCTCGCGCTGACCTCGCCTCATTACCGCCATCAGGACGGTGGAGCTGGGCCAGCAACAGGAGTGATGGATGTCCGTGCGGGTCAAAACCCCCGTGGGAGGGGAGCCGGCGTGCTAGGCTCTGAAAGTAAGATGCTGTTGGCTCCGTGGGATTTGCAAAATCCTCCACAAATGAGGCAATTAACGCTTGGAATAATGTCACCACCACTTTTGTTGAGAGCGGGCGGGAGAGGCTGGCTGCCTGTTGCACCTTTCCATGCTGAGGTCGAGGCAGTGACTGGGGAAGGCAATGCCAGCTTGGGGGATGAGCACTGTGCCCTCGGGACCTGCTCCTCACAGTGGGAAAAGGAACCCCAAGAGAGATCCAGCAGCTGGTGGCAATGCTCATCTCTGCATGGATAGGACTTCTGTAGGGTTTGCTGCTGCTCCTGGGGAAGCAGAGACCCGTGAAGCAGCTGTGGGTCCTTGTGCTTTTTTTCCTGGGCTGCGACAGGGAGTTGACAGGTTTGGTGTGTGCTGTAGTTCATCATCTCAAATATCTCCCTCACTTCCCTGCTACAGTCACACTTTTCCTGCCATCCCGCAGCAGGTAGGGACAAGGCTGGAGGCTGTCACTTGGGCAGCAGCTGGGGCTGGGCTCAGCTGCCCCATTGATGCTGGAGCACCTCTGTGTGGTGGAGACCCACGTAGCTCCCAGGAGCACGTTAAAGGCTGGGAACATGCAGCTTGGCCCACGGGCTGGAGCCTCCCCTCTCTGCTGGCAGACGGGCTAAAATAGGAGTCGAAACACTCAGTGCTCCTGGAAAGAAAAATAAACTCCCAGGCAAGTGCCAAGTGCAGCAACCATTTTGGCACGAGTACCATCCCACAGGGAGTACAGTCTTGGGATTGATGGGAACATCCATAAGTGGAAGCAGCCCCAGCCCAGGTTATCTGCTCCCACAGCCCCTGGCAGCAGGCAGGCGCCGGCTGAGTGGCCAGAGGCACATGGTGAGCTCCTCGCCTCCTCCCCACGATGTCTCTTTGCCACTCTCTGAGTGTAAGCACACGCACATCCTACAGCTCTGACGTTATTCTCCTCTGGTTGATGTAAAAGGACTCAAAAATGCCCATGTTAGGTTTTTTTGTATTTTGGGAGTCAGACAGAAAATCTCTACATGGTCAGTGATGAGCAGCTTACGGGAAACATGAACAACACTTCTAGGAATTCCTCTTATTGCTGCCTGTGTTTAAAATCTAAAGTTAGAAGGAGAAGGGGTGAAAAAAACACAGTTTGGTAGGCTGAGTTCCAGTCTGCGCAGCTCTCCCTGTATGGCTGCAGAGCTCGGAGCGTACAAGTGGGCTTGGGCAGCCTGGCTGGGTGTAGATCTGATTTGGAGCAAGCTCCTGCTCCCCTGCCAAGAAGCTGCTGATCCTCTTGAAGGGATCAGTCATTGCTGGAGCCCAGAAAGAAGCGGCAACTGCACCCAGAGGCCAACCTGCCATGGGCATCGTGGCAGCCAGGGCTGCTGCTGTTTGCGGAGAGCACCCTGGGGATTTGTTCCTGGGCACCCTGATGGAGCTGGAGGACTCGGTGCCACCCGCAGCCCCTGCTGCTGTCCTGCTGCAGGCAGCCTGCCCGGCGTGGCAGCTGTGTCAACGTGGGTACTACGAGATCAGTGCCTGATGCTGGCCGCTGGGTGTTTTCTGTGAGCCCTGTGCTGCTGCCTGCAGGGCTCTGCCCGGCCGGGGCTGTTGGCAGGAGCCATGCCTGAGGCTGGGAAGGGAGAGCTGCAGCTCCCCATGATCGATGGCAAGAGGGACAGATTGCCCGAGCAGGGAATAAATCTTGTGGGCTGGGTGATATAACAAAGCACTTGACCTTTGCCCTGGTGGTTTATTTTGTAATCGGTGCCCAGCGATTGATTTATGGGATAATCAATCTCTCCCTCTCTCCCTTGCTCTGGCCTTGCCGCTCCCCGCACTGTGGTCCTTGCTTCTGAGCGATGACTCCGGGTTACAAACGGCACCCAGAGATGCGACCACATGCCCCTGCCCCCCTCTCTCAGAGGGGGCTGCACTATTTACAGCCTTATCTGCCCCGTAAATATTTGTTAGGTAGCTCTCATCCCTCTTGCATGGGCAGCCCTCTCCGCCTTGCCAATCTGCAGTGCTCCTGCCCTGTCAGTTGGCTTCCCAGCGCCTCCCTTTTCAAGTCCTGCAACAAATAGTCCTGAATGAAAGGCTTTCGTGCCTCGTGGTGGATTTCCCTTACGTAAAGCGGGGCTGGGAGCACCCTTGCTCTCCCCAGGGATGCTCTGCAGCGGGAAGCTGTGGCTGGAGCAGGGGAGCTCATGCAGGGGCGCAGTTCATCCCCAGGACATGCACGTCTGCTGCATGCTCACGGCATGGCTGCAGAGCCCCAGGGCTTCAGGCAACCACGAGCTGCTCAGTAAGACATGAGGAACCTCCTCTCTGGTGACAATACGCAATTTTTCACCTTCCATTATTTCCCCTTCGTTCTCTTGCACTGGCTTGTGCCTTCCCCATCAGTGCCACTCTGCCTGACAGCTGGATGTGGATGGGGTCAGCTGAGGGGGAAAGGACCCTGGGTGCCTTGGGATGGGGCGAGCATGGGTAGAGGCTGCCTCCTGCTCTGCTGCTGGGTAAATCTGTTCTTGCTGGGCCCCAGTTCCTCTGCGCTCCCTGCCTGGGAGGCTGCCGGGAACCCTGCTGCTCCGCTAGCTGCTGTGTCACCACAGCTGCCCGAGCGATCGATAGAGACCTTGGAGGGATCTCATAAATGCGATACTATAAGGAGTGAGAAAAGAACAAGCGAGGGAGTTCAGCTGTGGCGGACAGCAGGTTCATCCGGTCAGAGAGAGCCCGAGGAAGGCGTTTACGTGCCAGCTCCAGCTGGAGGCGAGCAAATGAGGCAAGGTCCGAATCTCACCAGGCTGTGCTAGGGGGGAGGCACCAGGGCAAGGCCCTCGGTTCCTGGGGGCTTTGGAAAATACTCCCCTGTTTTAGTAGCATTAAACCTGGGCCTGGATTTCTATCAGAGACCCATCCTAGCAATGCCCTCTTACCAAGACCTACGCATCTCCTACCCATCCGTCATGAGGATATGATATCATGCACCTTGCTGTGGGCAGCCATGGTGAAATGGTGGCACCAGGGGTGCTGTCTGCTTTGATGGGGACCCACAGGATGGTCTGAGGGGAAAGAAATGATAGAAGGAAACTGCTCTGAGCAGGAGGCTGCCGGGCAGGCGGAGCCCGAACCCCACAGTGCATAGGGCACAACTCCATGGCAGGGGGATGCTGTATTATTGGGGTGATCCTGCATGTGATATGGGGCTAGGTTGACCAGGCTTCAGTCCCAGAGGTCCTTCCATGTGCCAGCACCTCAGATCCTTTTCTTTCTTGTGGGGATTATTTCCTTACGTCTATTCCAAACTTGCCCTTCTCTTATTTAAGGCCATTCCTTCCTATAATACATCATCCTTGGTCAGCCTTAAAGGTTGGTGAACCCTGAGGGAAGAACGGAAAGAGTTATAACGTCTGAGGGACTAAAGGTTTGATTTGGATGCAACCACATTTATTCAGCAGCAAATTACATCTTCAATCAAACCAATGCAAATCAGGCTCCCACTTCAGTCTATTTGTTTGGGCTTAGTGAGTGCAAGGGGATTCATTATTTCTTGTTTTTCCTTCCATCCCGCAAAGTCGCAGTGCGCATGTATGGAGTTGCACCCCCGAGACTGTAATAACCCTTTTCCCCCCCAAAGTGTTGTGCTGTAGGGAATAGGTATGGGATGGTCTCTGGACGTGGGTAACCCCCATATCCCTCAGGAAAGCAGCGGGGAAGCAGAGGTTTCTGCCAAGGGTGGCACTGTGCAAGGGAGGCACAGGGCACCTCGGAGCTGCAATTAGGGCTCAGTGAATAATTCAGGTTTTCAATGGGGTGTCTGAAGTAGAACAGCTGAAAACAAATATATCTGGGAGACTGATGGTGATCCCTTTCCCCTCTCACACACCCTGAGGACGAAACAAACCATGAAAATCCATTTCATTTGTTTGGGGTCATTTCATTTTGCTTCTTTTCTGTGCATGCTGGCTCATTTCTTGGGTGAAAAGTGTTTGGTTTCAAAAATGGTGAGGAAAAAGACTTTTTTTTTCCTAAAGTTCACGTCTGACTTTGACCCGTATGTCTCTGTATGTCTTCCTGATACGAAGCCTGAGTTTTGGGGGAGAGGGAGGAAGGTAAATCTCTTTATGAACAATTTCTTCCACCTTAAGCCCTGGACGTCTGCACATCAGTCTGTACCTGACGCTGCTAGGAAGCCCCTGTGAGCCCTTCTACTGCACCTCGTGCCCTACAAGAGGGTTGGGGACCCATCCATGCCCTACATTGTGCCATGGACAGAGCTGTCCCGTGCTGCAGCCGTACTGATTTGGAGCATGCAGGCTCCCAGCATGCAGGGCAGCGACGTGGCCCAGACATGAAAGCAGCAATCTTGATTTCCCCTGAGCAGAGGGAGGCTTCTTCCCTTGCCCTCATCCTTTGTTTCAGGAATGGCTGTGACAGTACTTGCTGAGGAGAACCCACTTGTGAGCTTTTGCCTTTCATCTGCTCCAACGTGGCAAAGCAGCGGGGAGGTGAGCGGGTGCACACCACATCCTGCAGTGCTCCTCTGCTGCCCTTTGCACACCGAGGCCCTGATCCTGCACAGGCTTGGACATGGGCTCGATTTTGTGCACTGCCAAGTTCAGTAAAACTTGCCCAGTAAAGCTCATGAGGTCTTTGCGAGGGCTGAACTTAATGGCTGTGAGCGCAGGTCACTGGGCACCTTCCTCTTTGCCAGGCACTTTGCTCACTTTAAGCCCAAATTTCTCTCTGTCCCAAGCAGCCCAGGAGTTGTTTCACTTCACTTTTATAAATTCTCCTCCCTGTAAATATTTCGTTGTAACACTGAAGTTACGGACAGTGTTGTACTGAGGAAATTGAGTCCCCCTTCTCTCAGGCTGCTCCGTTTGCTGCTGCCCACGTTGCTTTCTGGAGGCCGGGCCCCTTCCTGCTGGGTGGCTGCTGCTGGGGCTGGGATTTCTGAGCTGGTGTTCAGGGTTTGCCCCCGATGCCTCTCACATGGTCAGCTCACAGGAGGCTTGGCTGACCTTGCGAGCCCTGTAGTCACTCTTTGCTTGCTCCGTGACTCCCTGCCTCTTTCCCCTTCCATCTTCCTCCTTCCCCTTGGCTCTTCCCTTCACAGAAAGGACAACTTTTCTTCCCTTCTGCCTTGTACCCTGTCAGCTCTCCCCACCCCATTTCTTCCCTCAGCTCCATGAATCTGCCCAGCTCTGCCCCCCTGCCTCCAGCACAGGCCTGGCCCCCTGCCCCGCGCTTCCCGCTGCTGGTAAGCTGTGCAGGGCAGCAGCCCCAAACGGGCCGAGTATTTCTCTCCTCCCAGTGTCCTGTCCCATTGGCCTCTCGGAGACCTGTCCTCCCTTGGCAGCCCACGTTGTCCCTCCCGCTTTTCTGCCTACCGCTTCCCTTGCCGTGCCTGTGTGAAGAGCCTCACCATCGGGTTGCCAGGGGACTGCTGGAGCTCCTCCGCGGTGTCATCGTCTCACGGCTCGCTTGCTGCCACATCCTTTTCTCCGGTCTTGACAAATGCAATCTTCTCCCACTTCTGCTTGTTTAGAGCTCTGCCGTGAGGATCATTTTCCTCGCCTGTCATTTTTCGCGTGTCACCCATGCTTTCCTCGCTGTTGCTGGTTCCTGCTGGCAAGCAGCAGCTACCTGTCCCTGCTCTCTGGGCCGTTCACAGCTCCCCCCGTTAACCCCAAAGCCCCTCTCCACACACGGTGTCTCGCCGCTGCTGACAGCCAGCGCTCGCTGTGTCTTCAGGCGTGCAGCTCCTGGAGACACCCTGCGAGAGATGGCTGTCCCGCTGCCGTGCTTTATGGCCGTGGCTGTCAATTCCAGCTGAATTTGGCAGGCAGGGTGGGGATGTGCCCGGGTGCCGGACAAGTTCCTTCTCCAGCAGCCCCACAGAGAGGCCGGCTTTGCCCCATTGTGGTGCTGACACGGGCCTGCTCCATCACACCTGGCCTTCTTCCCAGCCTGGGGACCTTCCTGCCCCGATTCTGGGCAGCCTCAAGCCCTGCTAGGGGTGGGGGACACACGGGACACAACTCCACCTCCTGGGCTAATCCAGGGCCCAGCCGGGGGTGCGGTGCCCAGGTGGAGCACGTGGGGCCCGGTCCACACCACGAGTGCAAGAGGGAGATAAAAACGCATCAACGCCTTTCCCCAGCCTTATGGATTCCCCCCCATGTTTTATCAGCATTCATTTTTATTTATGTGAGGTTAAAGTCAGTCCGATTTGGAAATCAGCTTGTCTGAGGAGCTCCCCTCAGATCTTATTAGCCTCACGTAGCATTTCTATTCATTTTTGCTAATACCATTCACCAGCCTGGCTGCGGTGGTGGTAACCCTCTCTGTGCCAGTCCATGGTGGCCGTGAGCCCAGTGGCTGTGGGGCAGTTGTGGGAGCAGCAGGATCTGTCCGTGCAGCTCCCGGCTTTCCCACTTCTTCCAGCAGTGGGGAGGGGGCACTTGCTGCCATCCCCCTCCCCGTAGCCCCCCTCGCTGTGCCCGGCATCCCCTCTGCACCTCTTGCTGTGGGCACGGAGGGCATCTCTACCTGCCTGCACTGGAAACTGGTGGCTGCTTTGGGCAGAGAAAGGTTAAGAAATGATGGGGCTCTCCTTGTAATTAGAGAAATTCCTGGAAGAAGATGAAAAAAAAATCCATTGAGGGCTTTTAAATGAGAGATAGGATGCCTGAGTCAGGAAGTCCTTCAGCCGCAGATTGCTGGCGGCTGGAAGCGCGTCCTGGGGCGGTATCAGCGCACGCTTGGCCTGCCTTCACACCCGTCCCCTGGCACTGGCTGCTGGCCCCTGCCAGTGAGAATATTGCCAGGGTGAGCCTTCAACTGGGAGCTGCCAGGCTCCGTTCCCTTCCACAGGCGTTGTTTCAGGAAGCCCAGCCCGCAGCACCCAGCGGAGGGGTCAGCAGTCAGCCCCAGAGGGAGAGGTGGTGGCCACCAGCTGGATGTGCCCCTCTGTGCCGTCAGCACAGCAAGCAGCTCCCAAAGTGCCTGGCACATGGTCACGGCCACCCCGCCTCTCCCCTCCCTTCGATTATTTATTGGAGTGGTTTGATGCTGGGTGACGGTAATTAAAAGAAGAAAAATACACACAATAAAATGATTTCTAAAACGGCAACGTGCTGGATGCAGCGAAGCAAGGAATGTATTAAATATTTATTGCCACTGGTCTGCTGGGGGGAAAAATTAGAATTATTTAGCCAGGGAAAAACATTTTAATTATTTAATTTGAGAGGAAGCCTCCCCCACAGCCCTCCTTAGTACTGAGCCCCAGACAAATGTCAGCACAATGTAAGGTTTGATTAAAATCTGAATGGGACAAAGGCCTGGAGATTGAAACATGGGATGAGGAGCTGTGCGGTTGCTGTCTGAGCCCGAGGTGCTCCTGGCTTGGCACAGTGGGTCCATCTGTGGGATCCTGCATCTCACAGGGGTCCCTTTGCCTCTCGGGGGCTCGGGGCTGCAGCAGTGCAATGCAGTGAGCCCCGTGTCTCGTGGCACGGTGCCCTGCAGCACCATCCTTCTGCTGAGAGCCTCCGCACTGCACAAGGTTCCCCTGGCGGCTGGGGCTGAGGATCCTCCAGCCACGTACCAAAGATGCAGCCGAAGAGTGTGGTCTGGCAGCGGCTGATTGTTTTCTGCCAGGGGAGGGGCTGCGTTTTTTTCCCCCGTGTCTCTGGATTGACAGTCTCTCATTATTAGCCCCCTGGAAGCAGGCGCTTTGACTGAAAGAGCCATCCCAGCCCGCGCTGTAACAATCAAAGCAGCTCAAGAATAAACATGGCTTGGCAAAAATAAACACAAATTGCAATGCTTGCTGTGAACAGCGATATCCAAGGGAGCAAACATCAAATGAAGGATTATCCCTGTTTGCAAGGAAGCTCTTCTAGCAAGAGATTGAATAAGGACCAGCTGCAGCCCAGAGCAAAGGGGGCTACCAGGAGAACCTGCTCGTGCCATCAGGAGCGCTCCTCTTTGAAGCTCGCTTGGTCTCCTGTAGGCAGTGTCTGGTTCTGCTTTACATGCTCTGTTGGCTGCTCAAGCCCCTGAGCTCTTCGCAGCTCCCTTCAGCTTGCAGCCAAAAAAAAAAAATAATACACAAGGAGAGGAACTGTGTAGGAGGGAGGAGAGAGCCTGGGGAGAGCCTTCCCCAAGGCTGGCAGAGAGGAGTATTTGGGCCAGGTATGGGACCAGGCTGGGGTGGCTGCCAGCAGAAATGCTGGGCTCCTACACGAGCTGAAGGAAGGCCACATCATCCAAGTCCTGTGGGAAGTCTTGGGGTAAAAGCGCCAAAGGCAGCTCTCAAGCAGCGGCTGTCCCCTTGCTGCCATGGGGAGCGAGCACGAGCAAGCCTCCTCCCCAAAGCCTTGCGGAGAGGGAGCCCGCTTGACATAAATCAGACTGGGAGGCGCAGAGGTTCCATAAACAAGCTTATTTTCTGAAGCCAGGTCCCATTATGTTATCTGTCACTTTATTGGGGTTTCTGAGCCATTTATTTTTATGTATATACATCGGAGCTGGTGAGCCGGCGTTGGCCTGAGAGTATAAAGCTGACAAGACACGGTAGCGGCGTGTGAAACCTGTCAGCAAAGCAGCCGCCTGTGAAATGAACACAAGAACCAGCTCCGAGGCTTTTATTTACGGGGATCTTGGGCAGCACGTGCTGGAGCGGGGGGTTCTGGCACCCCCATGGTGCCGACCTGCTGCCAGCAGGCTCGAGCATGGGCTCAAGGCAGCTGGAATTGAGATTTTCTTCCTAAGGAGCATCTCCAGGTGTGGAAATAACTTTTGGCCAGCATAACCCACGTAAAGAGGCACATTTTCTTGGTATGGAAGGGAATGAAAAGAGTTTTTAAACACCTTGCTTTCCACTGTTGATCTTGGTTCTCTTCATTTTTAGGCTTTGGTTTTCCTTCTTGTGTCTTTAAGGTAGAGTCAGTAGAAGAATTTGGTCTGAAATGGGAAAATTAGAGTCTCTCCTGTCTGAAAAATGCAGGGCTTTTAAATGCTTTTGAAACTTCTTTTTTTCTCTTTTTTTTTTTTCCCCCCCCTGGTTATTTTACCCCCAAAGCAACATTTTGCCAAACTCGATAGTCTTTACAGAAGCCCAAATGAATAATAGTTTCTGTCATATTCCAGGGGGAAAATATTTCGATCAGCATTTTTTCCCCTTAGTTGCAGCAAACATTTAGGATGCTAGATAGTTTCATGGGTCATTGAAAGCCCTAACGAGTTGTGTCTGTTGTTATCAGAGCGACGGTACAAACACAGCCCCTGCGTTTACGCTGTGCTGACCTCTCTGTATTCCTCTGTTGTAGCTCAGAGCGGATGTTGCTGTCGTGGTCTGGTCCTTTGGTGGGAGAAAAACACCTCTGCTGCTGGGAAAAGGCCTCCTGGAGCCTGTGACTGGCCATGCTGCATGTCGAGGTTGGTGCTCCCTGGCTTCTCTTGCCAAACTGTGAGCCCGGATGAATGCATTTGGGCATCCTGCGCCTGTCCTTTCCATCTCATTGACACCATAGCCGAGCCTGGCACATGGCATTTTCGTGGTAGAGAGCAGCGTGGCGACGTGCCACCCCAGCCCGGGCTGCCTTTCAATGACCGGAGATGAATTTTATGGCTTGCACTTGGCAGGGGAAGGGGTCAGAAAATGCTGTGCTGCGTGCCAGCTCCACTGCTGGAAGGAGAACAGGGCCATGCAGGGCTGGTCCTGCATGAGGCTGTCTCTGACGTGTAAACCCTTTCTTCTGCACGCTCTGGCAGCAGAGCTGCTTTCCCCAAGCACCCCACTGGTGTTGGAGCATTCTTTGTGCTGAGGCTGCTGCCAAAGTGTGGTTCTGCCCAGGTCGTAAGCCACGCAGCCACATGCAGCTAGACTTGGGAAGAGTGCAGGAGCTAGAAAACGGGTTGGAACCAGCTATTTTGGGACACATCTGTGTGTGGGGGTGGATGTGCTGTTTGACAGGAGTAAGAACTAGCAGTTTAATCCAGACTCCCACCCTGCCTTCGTGCTTCATGAGCAATAGCAATGTGTCATCCTCCCAGAGCCATTCAAGAAAACTCATCCGGAGCAGCTGCGTGTTTGTGGGTGCCCCTGGAGAGCTGGAGGCCACGGACTAGGTGGCATTTTTTGCCCTGAAAGCAGCAAGCCCTGACCCATCAGTAGGAAGTTTTCCAATGCTGCTCTGCTGCCGGCTTGAAAGCGAGTGGTGTTATCTTAATCCTCAGCTTTCTTTCTGCTTTGGGTGAGGGACACGTTTCCTTCCCTGGCTTGTCTCACAAGCTCCTTCCCCAGCACATCCCGTGTCAGCCTGCTGCAGGAAGGGCCTTTCCTCCCTTCTCTCCCAGGAGTGCAAGCAGGCAGCTCTGCCTGATTGATCAGCTGCCTTCCAGCCTGGATCATTCCTCTGCAGGTCTGTCTCTCACCTGCCTGGGCACTGCTAAATCTTCCTTGGAAGGAACAGCTATTTGTCAAGTAAAATCGGAAGGTTTGAGCCTCACGTTCCCCAAGGCCACTTAGCAGGGCTCTGGCTGTCTCTGGACACCTGTTTTTCTGCAGCAGAGTGGTACAAGTGACAATTAAGGCTGTGAAGCTTCTCTGGAAAGAGAGCTGCCTTCATCCTGCTCGATGTCGGTGCCGCTGCCATGAGCTCTCGTGGTGAGCACTGAATGCGTTTTGCCCCCACCCCTACGGCCTGGAAAGCTGCAACATGCCCCAGGTTTGCCCTCCGTGGAGCGACGTCTGTGGTCCACGTGCTGTCACCTCCTTCCTTTGTGCTGCTCTGCACCAAGCCGCTTATTGACTAGGAGCATAATTGTGCTGCATCATGTCTAATTGGTTTGCTCTGTCGCTCTCCATTTGCTTTCTCCGTCTGCACCCTCCCCGCTCTCTCCCTGAATGCACGGAGCTGTGAGCGTGAGCGGGGCACGAGGCCACCGTCCTGATTGCTGGAGGAAAAAAAAAAAAAGAAAAAAAAAGGCACCCGACTTCCTCCTTTCTTCTCCTAAATTCAAATGACAAGAAACAGAGGAAAACAATTTTGCAAACCCTTGGCGGAGGGCCAGCTCTGATAAAGAGCCGTAATTAATCTCCCCAGCTTTATTAGAATATCATTACAATTAACTCAGCAATCTTGTGTTGATCAAAGCCATTGTTCCCCGCAGAGCAGAGGAAGCCAGTGGTGAGTGTGTGAGCCTGGGCTGTGCCGTGGATGCAAGCACCTAGAGCTGGCTCCTTGCTGCCAGCTGACAGCACCAGCACCGGTGGAGGTGTCCCACGGTGTGGCCCCCGTGTCCTGCCACTTGCAGCTCTGATTTTTTTCAGCAGCTCCTTTCTTGGTGAGCTTCCATGGCCTAGATCCCTCACGGGCACTGGGCGCATTCCCCATGTAGATGCTTTTGGGTCCAGCCTTTTCAGCAGTGGGTTTTTGCCTTTGTGCGTGCTCACACGGAGCTTCCCGTGCCTGCTTCCTCGTCTCAGCTGGCGATACGGCTGCTGCTGCAGTAATCCAGCCAACAGCAGCAGAACGGTAAAGACACCAGGGGAAACATTTGTGGAAGCCACGTTGTAAAGAAAGGAGAGTTGTCAAAATGAAGCTTCATGAGCTCTCCAGTTAAATAGCCCGAGATGTGTGCTATAGAAAAGCAAGGAAAACGAGCACTGTTAAACTACCCCTTTCCTCCTTTCCAAACTGTTCTCTTAATATCGGGTATTTATCTGTAATTTAAGCCTGTGATTAGTTTTATCAAAAAGATAGTTCTGAGGCAGAGATCTTCGCAATGATGAGGCGTGTGTTTGAAGACAAGCACAGCCACACTTGCACTGCAGGATGAAGATGTAGCTGCTGGCTTCCCCGAGCATCCATCTGTGGGGGCCCTGTGCCAGAAGGAATCTCTGGGTTGCACACACCTCGAAACGCGCTCCGGTCTGCCAGGGCACTTCTCTGCCCCCTGTGAAGGTGCTGGGTCCTCTCAGATGCAGGTCACGGGGTGAGACAGTTTGTTCATCTGGGGTGATCTGACACCTGGGGCTCTGACAAAGCTTTCTGGCTCACTGGCAGCTCTGGGTGCAGGGATCTGCAGGCACCTGGGACACGAAGATATTTTGCAGTTTTGCCACAAGAGCAACCCATCGGGCTCGCTGCAGAGCCTGCGGCTTCTTTCTGATCTGCTCCTGCCTCTTTCTGCCTGGTAGCAGCTCTGTGCCAGGCTGGAGCCATGCCCAGGAGCTCTCTTCGTGCGGAACCAAGGAGGAGATTTGTTTGCTCCAAGGCACACAGCCTGGCGCTGCCCAACGTAAGAGCAGGATTGCACAGGTGGAGGTGTTATCCCTAGGAGGGTTATTAGGGTTGTTCTGTATTGCCTGGGCCTTCCCTCTGCCATGGGCACCTGGATTTAGGGTGATCAGGGCTGGATTAGGAAAAATAAAATAAAATTAAAAAATAAAAAGCCATGGAGGCCATGAAACCTCTGATGGCAAGGGTTGTGTTTTCACGTATAGGTCCTTTGCTGGTCTGTCCCTACGCTGAGAACTTGTCCTTTCCCATTTTGTCTGCCTGCCAGTGCCCCTCACCATGGGTGGTGGCAAGAGGGGCGGGCTGGGGACAGGAGGAGATGCTCAGCACCACCTTGGGGCCCATCGAGAAGTCATTGCTGATTCCAGGAGGACACAGCGTATGCCTCAGCCAGGAGTTGGGGAGGCTTTGTTGTAGGGATGAAAGCAATCCCTCTGCGTGCTCCATGCTGCCTCCCCCAGGAGGCACCAGACCGCAGGGTGGCCGGGGGCGTTGCTCAGGTGTGTGAGCGAGACGCAGGGGCTGAGTGTCAGCTTGTTATTAAATATCAGCACCGAGTGACAAAACCGTGCGGAGCACTTCAGGCACAGATGAGGGCTGGAGGAGGGATCACTCGCAGCGCGTGGTGAAGGTCAGAGGCTCCTCGCTCTGTGCTTCCTCCTGCTCGTCTTCCAGGCACGGCTTTCCAGGAACCGTGGGGGTCCCTTGGGGGCTGCAACGTGCCCAAGCATGGGTCCCCAAGCTGGCCTGTGCATGGGGCAAAAAGAGGGTCTGTGCAGCCCCCAGATCCTCTTCTCCCAGCCTATTTAAGAGCTCCAGGAGCAGGCTGCCACCCCGTCACAGCAGTGCTGCAGAGGGAAGGGGCTCCTGGAGCACCTCTTCTACCCAGCGCAGGTAACTGGAAAAGAAGTTCTGCAAACAAATGGTGGTGCCCGGGTAGCAGCAGAGCTCTGAGGAGGAGCTGGCTTTAGGGGCAGGAGCACAAGCTATGAACAGAAAGCAGGTGTGGAGAAGGGGTGAGATGGAGGCACAGGCACCTCTGGTGAACGTGCCCGGACTGGGAGCTGAGCGCTGTAATCATCTGCTTGGAGCACTCACAGGCCATCAGCAGAGCAGAGAGACACTTCCCCGTGTTTATTTAAGGCGAGATGCCCTAGTTTTGTGCTTTCAGCGGAGTCCCTAATTATCCCTCGGTCTTTGTAGTGAGCTAATTGGTTTTGCAGCACTCCAGGCTGATAGGCTTGGGAAGCACAGGCTGGAGGGACGGGGAGGAAGAACAGGAGGAGGAGGAGGAGAAGAAGGAGGTGGAGAGAGCCGGTGGGAGGCGTTGGGCTGGCTGGGAGCGGGGCAGGCTTTGGCGAGCTGTTGGATGGTGCCCTGGGAAGGACGATGGAGGAGGGCAGAGCCACGGTCCTGTGTCAGGTGCACACAGGGGAGGACAGCGACTGCTGCCCAGCGAGGACAGAAATCCCCTCACCAGTTATGTGGCTGCTTCCTTGGGCAGCTCCCCATGCTGGGGACCTGCTAACTCTCAGCCTTGCAGAACCAGCAGCATTTTCTGACCGTCCCAGCTCTTTTCCAGCTTAGAGATGACTCCAGAGAGCCCTGCCAGGGGAGGCCAGCCTGGAACCCACCATGTGGAGCAGCAGGTCCCTGAGCTGGGTGCTTGCCTATTCTATATTCTGTATTCTATATTCTATATTCCATATTCTATATTCTATATTCTATATTCTATATTCCATATTCCATATTCCATATTCCATATTCTGTATTCTGACCGAAGCTGGTTCTTTCCAAGATTATGCCCTGACAATCAATGTCACTTTGCACAGTCCATGGTGCTCCTGCACACACAGGCTGCTCTGCTGTGTGTGCAGGATGCCTTGTTGCTCTCTGCCATGCAAAACCATCCAGGCTGTGCTCCAGAGCCCACGCTCCTCCACCCGGGCCATGAGCCTGAGGAGCACAAAGCTCTTGCTTCTGTCCTTGCTGTCGCTGGGAAGCTCCCCGTGGCCACCAAGTGCAGCGCGTGTGACAACTCCGAAGTGCCCAGGTGGCAGCAGATTTATTAGGGTATTATCCTCCTAGTGCTGCAAATGGTGTCATCTGTCTTCTAAACTTTGCGCTTTGTTTCAGGGGGAGAATTTAGTATATCCAGGTAATACGCTGTAGTTTTCGCATATGATAAAGCCCTGCTGGGAAGTGTAGTTTTATTGATTTTGTTATTAAAGTGCCACTGGAATAAATCTGCTCATTTGAATGAAATGTCTTATTACCTGGATTATAACAGGCACATGATGAGATCTCTGGAGAGGCTGGTCACAGGGAGCTGAGGCAGAGCACCTGATGGGGACCCACGGCTGCCACCCCGCTTTCGGTCCCCCCAGAGCCCCCAGCTCCTGCCCAACCGCCCCGAGCACCTCAGCTGGCAAACCTCAGGAGGAGAACAAACTGTGGCAGGGACACCGTGTTTCAGTCGAGGTTCGTATTGCTTCTCCGCTCCTCTGCTCAGGGGACAGCGTTGTTTTAAAGGGAACGAGGAAAAATCTCTGTTACGGGGCAGTATTTCTTTAGTACCACAAGTAATGGGGGTGGATTGGGAAATGAACCGTTCCCCATTACACCAGGACCTAACTGCACAGCCCGTGCTTTCCAGTTAAAATTTGATTGCCTCGAATCCTGAGGATTATGGAAAATAAGAAAAAGGCCTAGTAAAATTTATGGCTTTTAATCATAAAGTGATGGAATTGCAGTAAATCTATCATAAGCATGCAGATGTGGACGCAGAGGAGGGAAGCAATAGGCTCGCCTGTTCTGGGGGGGGGGAGGAGCTGCAGCACCCACAGCAGGGCTGGCTGGGGGGGAGCTGCCCCCCACCATCTCCTCCAGGGTGCTCAGCCCATTTCTCCTCCGTGTCCCGCAGGGCCCTGCTGTCCCTGACCTCATTGCAAAGGGGGGGCAGGGCTGGAGGCACGAGGGGGGTGAGGTGGGAACAGGGGGCAAGGGTAGGATGGTGGGGGGGGAAGGGGTGGAAAGGGGGAAAGCAGAAAAAGGGGCCAAAGCTGGGGGTTTTTCCTCCTCCCCTCCGTGCTGCTGGGTGGGCAGGGAGCAGGGTGGGTCCTGCTGAGGGCACGAGGAGGCAGAGGTCTGGGGCGGGGGTGCAGGGAGAAGAGAGCACCGGGCAGAGGGAAATGGCAGGAGAGTGAGACACGCACAGAAGGCAGAAGGTATTTTATTTAATAAAGAAAGAAGAAAAAAAAAAAGAGCGATAAGGAATGAAAGAGGAGAGAGTAAAGAACTGCCTCTGAAGAAGAGATAAGAGAGGAGGGTAGTTAGTGGGAGAAGGAGCAAAAAGAAGTGTGATAAGGCCTGATGGAAAGGGAAAGGCAGCAAGCAGCGGCGAGGAAGCCGGGGAGGCAAAGGGCTCGTGCCTGGGGCTGGGTGATGATGGCGAGAGCCTGGGGAGCATCCGCAGCTCTGGGGAGAGCTGGGCACTGATCCTGGTGGGGAGGGAAGTGCCAGGGGCCGGGTGCTGCCCTCAGGGTGGGACGTGGCTGTCCCCTTGTCCCCAGCCCGGCTGCATCCCAACACGGTGCCCATCGTGGGGCTCCCGGTGTTGGGAGCAGAGGGGGGAAGGCACCTTCCACAAGCTACCTCCCCTCCATGCCCTAAACACATCTCCTCCTGATTCTTTTCAAGCTGTTTCGTAAAGCACTTTGTATTTCTCCTTTTTAAAATTAAAAAAAAAAAAAAAAGAAAAAAGAGTGAAAAATGCTGCCTGGCTCCAACACACAGCCCATGGTTACCTGAAGAGCTGTGGTGGAAGTCAGCCCCTGCTCTCTCATCCCTGATCAAACTGCAACAGAAACACTGTGAATTTCAGCACGGAGGAGAAAGAGAGTTGGTTTGTTTTTTTTTTTAATAGCCATGAAAATTGCTGAGCTGAGATGCTGGCCACTCTAAGATGCTTTTCTTCTGCTCCATCCATCTGCTTTAATCACATGGTGAATGAAAAAAAAAATAAAAAAATAAAATATCCAGTTCACAAAGCATCGAAGATTAAAAAAAAAACACGACTGCAGGTAACAAACTGTGTGCAGGTGGCAGAGCCGTGGAGCAGCGGGCGAACTCGCTAATGAGGGCCTTTGAGGTGTAGCTCGGGTGGCTTCACAGGGCAGGGAGCAGGGACGGAGGGGCTGGGGGTGCAGGAGGGCCCTGGGGCTTTGCAGGGATGTGCAGAGGGCAGCCCTGCCTTGGGAGCCCCCCGTGTGATGTGTGGAGTGGGCACGGGCTGGGGGCTCGTGGCAGTGGCTTGCATGGGGGAAGGAAGGCTTGTGGGGGGTGTGCTGGTGTTCGGGGTCTGGGAAGGGGCTGAGGGCTGAGAGAAATGGTGTGATAGCACAGCCAAGCCCTTCTGCACAAAGAAAGGATTTTTCTCTCTTTTTTAAAGCTTCTTTTTAACAGCAAAAGACTTGGTTCCTCCCTTTGCTTGCTGGGATGCTGCTGCATGCTGCAAATACCTTGTTGGACTTGGATATTAGAGTGTGTTTTTTTTTTTTTTAATCTGTGTGTGTTGAATTAGCTCTTTTAATTACAGCATTAAAAAAGGATAACTGGAGTCAATTAAAAAGCTCTTCCAGGCTGCCAGTGTTAATAGCTGTCCAGGAACACCGAGACCCCCCTCCACCTCTCCGCCGAACCGCTGGGTGAGTTATTGGCAGTCCTGGCAGCAGAGCTCAAGCTGCGATTTCTGCACCTCGACTGAGGCTGGGCACGGCTTGCTGGGCTGCGCTGGACTTGGCATCGTCCTCTGCAGGGCTGAGGCTTTGCCACAGCCTGGCCCCGCGTCCCCTCCTCTCCTAGGACAGCGCCTCTCCCAAACCGTGCTCGGGGGCCATCGAATGGGATCTGCGCCTCGGACGGGGCCGGGAGCACCTGCCTGCAGCTTGTGAGTTGTTATTTGTGGTTTCGTGTCGAGCTCGTTGAAAATGATGGTTAAACACAGGTAGGGGGGAGGCTGGCGAGGAGGCTTTTCCTTTGGTTCTTTTTAAAAGCAAAGCAAAAGGCTTCAAAAAGGGTTCGGCTTCAAACTGCAAAGGAAGGATGGGTTGGAGAGGAGGAACTCAGGAATCAAGCATCTGAAACCTGCTGTGGGGAAAGCAATGCAAAATGTTTTGTTTCAAGGTGAATGGAAAGCTGAACCCAGCAGAAAATCCCCCCTCCCCATGAGCACAGCTGTTTCGGGCTGGTTTTTCTAGATTAGCACATTGCTGGAAGAAAAGAAAATCCATTCTTTTCTCTGTCGGCGCTCCAGGTTGCTGTCGCTTATTTTTTATCACGTTGTAGTGACTTTGATCTCTGAAGACTCCTTAAGTGCTTTACAAATCAAGCATGCAAATCTGGGCTCATCCACCTCTGAGATGCTGCCGCGGCCGGGGCATCCTGCCGGCGTGGTGCCACGCTTCTGAAAACCTCCAGCACCCCGTGCACCTGCATTACGGGGACATTTTGTGCTTCCAGCACGGCCAGGAGCTGGTGCGAAGGCCACGGGGCTGTGCTGGGGTCCCTGAGTGGTGCCAGCCCTGCTCCTCCCATGCAACGGAGGTGGCTTTCACCCCACTGTGCACCCAAACGTCTGGGAAATTGCCACAAACCGACCAGGAGCAGCTGAGCTGGTTTGATGAAACGGGCTTTATTTTCAAAGCTTGACTTGAAACACCTCTTTCCCCATCATACTCTCTCTGCATCGCTCTCTCCCCGTGTGTTTGCCCTCCTGACTGGCAATGCCACCAGGGACCCCCCCCCCCTTTTTCTTTTCCAGGCAATGCAGATCTGCCAACACCGAGCACCAAAGGAGGTCGCTCCCAGGACCAGCCACCGTGCTGATGGGCACCCTGGGGCATGACGGGGGCAGGCAGCATGACGGCAGCCCGTACCCCCCCCCCGCTGCAGCCCCGGGCCCCTTCTCCTCTGCCTTGGGCAGCGCGGATGTGCGTTTATATATGCATGGAATGAAGCTAAATTCCCTCTAGGGAGTACCGAGGGGGCCAGGGCACTGCCTGCTTGTGCTGCAAGGTTTGAGGGCTGAGCTCACCACAGAGGTGGGCGTTTGGGGAATCGGCTGGAAAAATACAGCTAGTCCTCAGGAAAAGTCCTCATCTCGTAGCGAGATGGCTGGGAAGTACCTCCGAGGCGAGAGCGTCAGAGGGCAGGAACGGAGAACTCGCCAGTGATACAGAGCTGGACAGATCAAGAAGTCAAGATTTTGCATTCCAACTATCTATAGGAAATAGGGTTTTTTTATTATTTCAAGTTTTCATAAAAATCCATAATTATTGAAATCAAAGTTACAGAAGAAAGTTTGTAACTTTTTATTGATTTTATTTCTTTTTTTTTTTTCTTTCTTTCCCCCCCTGTTGTTTTTCCCTCTTGGAGTTATATCTGACACCAGAGTCCATCAGACAAAGTCTTTACAAACACAGGAGTCCTGAAGATATCGGCTGAATGTTTTCCTGGTATAAAGAAGAAGAGGAGGAGAAAGAGGTGGTGACAGTGCGGGTGCAGTGGGTTTGGACTGGGACAGAGGACGTTGTGAAGGAGAGAGGTCGGTATGTTTGTACCAATGTTTTTTTTAATTATTTTTTATTTGTCCATAGGTTCTTTTTTTTTAAAAAAAAAAATTATTTGCAAATTGTTGCCTGGTTAAATCATTTTCATATTGAACTTGCGCGGTGCATCAGCAGAGCTGATGCCCGCGTCAGACTTGCGTGGCACGTACTCGATTTCAATGTTGTGCTTGGTGTTGCCTTTTCCCCGGCTCCACAAGAAGAGGAGCACCAGACAGAAGAGCACGACGCCCAGGAAAGAAATGAAGCCCATGGTGGTGGCGATGATGAGAGTCTTGATGTCAAAGGGGAAAGGCACGGTGGCACGTGTGCTGTTGGCATCGCTCTCGTTGGGCTGGTTGGAGATGAACGCGAAGGTCTTGTTGGGTTGGTGGGGCCAGTCTGGGGAGTAGCTGCGCACGTGCAGGTGGGCCAGCATGGTGTCGTTGCCACCCGCGTTGCTGGCGATGCATAGGTAGGTGCCGTTGTCCTGGATCTGGGCGTAGCGCACCTCCAGCGTGCCATCAGGGAAGACAGTGAGCCGCCCGTTGGTTTTGGTGGAGATGAGGTGCTTGCGGGGGGAGAGCCACATGATGGTGGGCGGTGGGTCCCCATCCGCCCGACAGACGAAATGCACCGTGTGGCCTTCGTCCACGAAGATCTGCTGAGGTTTACGGTCTCGTATCCGGGCTCGGCGGCAGGTGAAGTAGTTGGGCAGGAGGACGTCGGGGAAGTCTTTGAACTCCTTGCCCTGGACGAACTCGGGGGTCGCGCAGGTGGGCTGCTGCTTGTTGAAGTTCAGCCTCCATCGCCGTCGGAAAACCCACAGCAGCCGGCAGTCGCAGGCCAAGGGGTTGTTGTCGAGGATGAGGGTCTCCAGGTTGCCCACCGAGTGGAAGGCCGACTCCTCCAGCGTGGTCAGCAAGTTCCCCGACACGTTCAGGATGCGCAGGTGGTTGAGGCCGCGGAAGGCAAAGGGCTCGACCATGGTGAGCTGCCCTCCCACCAGCTGGATCTCCTGCAGCCTCAGCAGGTCGTGGAGCATGGAGCCCTCGATGGTGACGATGGGGTTGTAGGAGAGGTTCAGGAAGCGGAGGTAAACCAAGTGCCTCACCGACACGTAGGGGATGGACGTCAGGTTGCAGTGGGTGATGGACAAGGAGGTCAAGTTCAACCCATAGAGGCAGTTGGACGTCATGGTGTCCAGGTAGGGCCAGTGGGAGATCTCGAGCACCTTAAGCCGGTACAGCCTCTTGAAGGAGTAATCCCGGATGGCGTTGATGTTCAGGTGGCGCAGCCGCAGCACAATCAAGCCGTGCAGGTGAGACAGGGCCTCTGTGGGGATGGAGGTCAGGTTGCATTTCTCCAGGGTCAGCTGCTCCAGGCTGTTGAGGCCGCTGAAGGCCCGGTGGGAGATGTAGACAAGGTCGTTGTCCCCCACCTCCAAAGACTTCAGGTTGTACAAGTCCTGGAACATGTAGTCCAGGAGGATGACAATTTTGTTCTCACTAATGTCTAGCTTGGTAAGGTTGCTGAGTCCAGTAAATACCCCCAAGGGGATCAGCTTGAGTCTGTTACTCCTGAGCCCCAGCGTCCTGAGGTTGAAGAGGTTGTTGAAAGCCCCAGGTTCAATGGCACTGATAATGTTCTCGTTGAGCTCCAGCTCCTCCAGGTGAGGGTAGTTGGCAAATTCATCCTGGTTGAGGGTCTTGATGCGGTTCTTGCCCAAGTCCAGCAGCCTGGTCTCGGTTGGGATCCCCTCGGGGACGACCATGAATCGCTTCCTGTGGCACAGGACAGCACGCTCCTGGGCAGAGCACTCGCAGCGCGGCGGGCAGCCTGTGGCAGAACCGGACAGGATGGATCCCAGCATCAGGAGGAGAATTGGCTGCCAGCAGGCCAGGATTGGGCTGCGCATACTCGCCTCCCCAGCTACCATCCTATCGCTCACCTGCAGGCAACGGGAGAGAGAGAGCAAAGCTGGATGTGAGCGATCGGTCAGCGGAAGCACGGCAAAAGGCGCTAGAGCCAACATCACCTGGCGAGAGCAGAGCTCGGGGGGCACATCTGATACACCAGATCCACAGACGTGCGGTGAGATGGGGCGAGAGGCCTGCGGGGGGGCGGAACTGCAGGGTGGGCAGTGGGCCCTCCCCCGCTTCCACTTCAGAAATAAAAATGAACCAAAAAAGCCACCCAAAGCCTAACGTGCCATAGTGAGCCAAGGGGGGGTGTGACCGTGTGCAGGACTCGTGCACGCTGTCAGCATGTGTACAAAAAGGGGACCTCAGGTCACAGTACGTGGGCACGGGAAACGCGCCCCTAATACGGGGCCGTCTTGCACCACACCTCGGGGTCCTGGGCACGCTTTGTGCACCCCTATACAAGGGGCCGCTGTGTGCCACACCCCTGGACTCCAGCACTTTTCTCCCTCAAAGAAATCAGTGTTTCTTTGCAAGGAGCCAGGAGCAAAGATGTTGGAAAGGCCATCAAGGTTTCCGCGCATGTGGCGCTGGAACCCGCCAGCCCTTGGCACACCAGGCGGCCACAGAGCTGAGTATGGGATGCAGAGGGGCTGCTGTGACCATCGCGGTGCCTCCTGGCCTGGGGCTGGGGCTGGGACACGCTGGGGACAAGTGCTGGGCGAGGTGGCAGCACTGCTGGCACTGAGCAAAGGGCTCCTGCCAGGGGTCCCCCCGGGCAGTGCGGTGCTGGCGGCTCCGCTTCGTGCCCGCAGCCCGCCCTGGCTGCTGCGTCTCCAAAACCAATTCCCGCTGCTCGCAGGCGTGCTGAGAAAGCCATCAAAGAAAGCAAAACAACTGCTTGCAAAACAAAACACAGGCCACGGGGCTTAATTACACACAGGCTGCAAAGACTTGAGCTCATCGGGCTGGCAGCCGGCCCTATCTGGGCACGCTTTGCTGAAATCTCTCCTCTGCCCTCGGGTGCAGCCACGCGTGGGGTCCTGCTGGGCACAGGGGAGCCGGGGCCCTCCTGCAGCCCCCCCGGCATGACCCCCTCCCAGATCTGCCCCAGGCCAACTTGTGCCTCCCCCCCAGGGCAGGGAAGAGGGCGCAGTGCACGTAAATCAGCGGGGCTGCTTGGCCACGGGGTGAATTGCACCAGCTCTGACCCTGCTCCTAAACCCCCCGCACACTGCTCTGGCTGGGGGGCACCGAATGGACGCGTTGTGCCGAGCCGAGCCCGAAGCACTGCTGGCCTGGCTGCCGCTGGGATGCCAGTGCCAGTGGATGCTGGGCAAGCAGCTGATGAATGAAGTGCAGTCGTCAGGTTGTTAACGACTAGACAACCCCACCTGCATGGAATTAAAGTCTAGACACCCTTCACATGTTAGTAGTGCTCAGCTAAATTTAAATCTGTGATGAATGCAGTTCCTGACAAAAGCAGCTGAAATCTTAATGGCCAGAGTCAGTGAGCGCTGGGGGAGAAAGACGAGGAATAAATCCTGAAAAATTCTGGGCTAAGGAGAGCTTTGAAGCCCTCCTGTATCCCCCTGGGTGTTCCAGAGGCTTCAGTGGTGGCTGGCAAGAGGCGCCCGTCAAAAACAACTGATAAATCGCTGGGTTTTGGTGGCCAGGCACACTCAGCAGCACCAGCTGGGCTCAGACCAGGGCAGGGCTGGCCCCGGCTTCCCTGAGTGGGTTCGGGCATGTTCACGAGGCCAACGCTGGGGCAAGGGCTTGGTGTCGGCAGGCAGGAGAAGCCCACGACCGCCTGCAGGGTACAGGGAGGTGGTGGAGATGGAGCCTCGGCACGGGCTTTGTGAAATGTGAAGCCTCCCACATTTGCTCTGAGGCAGACCATGAACCCTGCCTGCCCCCGGAGCTGCTGAGCCCCCTGCTCAGGGTGCCAGCCCTGGTCAGGATCAGGCCTGATGGCTGTGCTACAGAGGCCAGGACAGGCTGGGGAGAGCTGCAGCCCTCTGGCGTGGATGTGGCTCTCATTTCTCGCATAAATAAACAAATAAAAAAGAATCGATAAGAAAGGAGCAGCCGCTGGCCTCGCTGGTGTTAGGCAACAACTGGATCCGTGCAAACCAAAGGAAAATCTGCCCAGAGCCACGGCAGCGGGTGCCCACCCTCACCACCCTGTTGTCTGCAGATCAGGGCTCCAAATTCTGCACGAGGGCAGCAGTCGGGCACGCCGGGGCTGCGCTGCCTCGGTGCTACACGTGGCAGGACCCGCTGGGAGCAGCGACGCTGCCCTGGGACCCTGCCCAACCGAGGACGGTGCCGGAGGGAGCCCAGGACAGCAGCGGGGCTGCCCCTGAGGCTGTGGGGTCCCTCCTGCCCCGAGGGGCTGGCAGTGCCCTCCGCCACCCCCAGGCACCCTGCAGGGTGCCCGGTGCTCACCGCGGTGACAGCAAAAATCCCCGCGTCAGCGCTAAGCCCACCTGGCCGCCATAAATCACCGCGCGGGGACGCTCACCCTTCAACCAGATGCTTTGGAGAGCAGCGGGCGACGGGAGGTGATTGAGGACGAAACAAGGCCAAGCCCCGGGGCCCTGCGGGGCTCTGAGAGGCAGAGCTGAGCCGGGGGCCGTGCGCCCACCCTGACCGAGCCGTGGTGCTGTGGGGTGGTCCCGGCACCAGCGGGATGCTGCACGGGCACGGTACGGGCACAGGCAGCCCCCAGCTCACCCTGTCTCCGTACCACCGGCTTTCCACAAAGCCTTAGAGCCCGTGCTCGCCTCTAAGCCGCTCCAGCTAAATCAAATTTTATTGAACTTGACTACATTTTAGAGATAAAGACTCCAGGTTTACAAATAAATATTTAACAACCTTTCCTGCTGCTAAAAGAGTTGCTTATCCAGACCCCGGGCTCCGCACTAAGTGTTCCTGTAGCTATCTGCAAAGCAGCAAAACAAAGGGAGAGGCTTTAATTTGCCAAACACGTTCGTGCCTATTTCCGCCTCGCTCCATCATTCCCTCTGCGTCCAGCGTGCATTTGCAGGCCTTTTTTCTTCTCTCTCCCTCCTCCCCACCCTTCCCTCCTGCTCTTTCCCCACTCAGCACAGGTTCTGGCACCAGCTGCACCCCTCCTGGTGCCGGGAAGGCCAGGGGATGCAGGGCCAGACCCCACGGCACCGAGGGCTGGCTTCCCTCTCCCTACACATGGGCAGAAAGGAACCAGGGGGAGACCCTAAAGCAAGCCCCATCAGGCAGAGCACGGTGCTGAGCCTGGGGGCTCCCCAGTCCTGCTGGCTTAGGGACCCTACGAGGCTCCCTGTAGCTCCGTGCCCCTTCCCTTCGCTCCTGGAGGTTGCCAGGATGGGGGCAGAGCCTGCCCCAGGACACTGGAGCGATGGGAAGCTGCCTTCGTTAGGGGTTGGGTTGCTAACGAAGGGCACGGAGGCGGTGCCCCTGTCCCGGCCTGACCCCAGCTCCTGCAGGGGCCACACAAAGTGTGGGGAGAGGGGTGGGAGCGGGGCAGGGGCTGGAGCCAGGTGCAGGGCCCCCGGTGCGTCGGGGGGACGCGAGCACGGGGCACGGTGCTCGGCCTGCCCAAGTATCTGCTTTCAGCTGCTCCGAGACGGAGCCTGGAATAGGTGTGCTGCAACCCGATCCGCTGCGGCAGTTGCTCCGAGGCTGTAAATGAGCACCAAAGAGGCTGTAAATGAGCACCAAGAAGGATTCAAGATGCAAATCCCCTTCCGGCACTGCCCGCCTGGCTGGCACCCAGCCCGCGGGGCGGCCGCGCAAAGGAGGGCCCTTACGGCGATGGCTCTGCCACCCAAAATGTGGCTCTGCCACCCAAAATTCAGGGGCCCCAGTACCATGGGGGGGTGAGGTGAGGGACCCATCAAGGCAAAGGGCAGAAAAGCCGGGGATGTGCGGGGAAGGCCGAGGTGGAGAAGAGATCTGTGGTGGGCTGAGGGACCAAGGGGGTGGTTTTGCCCCAGCCAGCTGCTGGGCCTGGATCTGCAGGGCTCCACAGATGCGAATCCTTGGGGGACATACAGCGATGGCCCAAAGCCAGCCTGGGGAAAGGTTTTCAGGCCTGTTACTGGGGCAGGGCGGTGGGAAGGAGATCCCAGGCATCTCTGCAGGACACCGAAGCCCAGGGCAGATTTTGCTGAGGCTGCCTGGCTGCAATCGCAGCCGTGCCAGAGCTGCTCACCCCCGCTCACACCTCTGCTCCCTCATTTTTAAAGGCCTTTTCTCTCTCTCTCTTTGGCTGCCCACGCTTCAGTGACCCATCAGCAAAGAAAACATCCTGACAAGGGATCAATAAGTAATTGCGAAGGCAGCTGTGGACGTCTGGGGGTGCAAAGCCCTGAGCTAGCAGGAGATAAATGCGGACGGGAAGGGTGCAGAGCTCCAGGGAGCACGGGCTGCGAGCCAGCCACGCTCCCCTGCTTGTGGGTCGCTGGTTAAAGGCTTCCCATGGCAGGCAGGTGCCGGAGCGCTGCGTTTGCTGGGGGAGCATCTCCTGAGGGCCAGCCTCGGGTCTCCTGCTCTGCGTGCTTCAGCCTGGGTCGGCAGGAGGATGGTGCGTGGCTGCGGCCAGCTGGGAAGGACGTGCAGCAGCTGGCTGAATGGGGCTTCTCCTTTTCTTTTTGCTTTATTTCAGCAAATCTCCTCGCTGAGAGGCCGCTCTCTGCAGATATCAGGTCACCAGGGTGTTTTGGGGCTCAGCTGAAGGCAGCCAGCTCAGTGAGTACCGGAGTGACGAGGGAGCACGGGGCAGGGGGGATCCAGCGCAGCACAAGCGTCTCTGTGGGTGTTCTTTCATCCCTGCACGTGGCCGTGAAAGAAGGATGGAAAGAAGGCAGCGTTTTCCTAGGATTATGGAAACTGGAGAGGTGAAGGAAAGGTCAACAAGAGAGCATCTTCTGGGAGCGGTGCCAGGGTCACGGTGACATTGTGAAGGCATCTCCCGTGCTCCGCCTCAGCGTGCAAAGGCCCTTCTGGGGACAGCGGGGTCAGCAGCTGCTGGAGCCCAGGCCACCATCCTGCTCCCGATCCCGTGGAGACAAGCCCACCGTCTCCTCCCAGTGCAGCCCCAGGAGCCGCCCCCACGAGGCTTGGCTTTCCCAGGAACAGGCCCCAGCAGCACCCAAACGCTTCCCACGCAGCCCAGGAGCACTCCAAGGAGCAGGGCCATGCTGGTGGCTTTGGGGCTGGAGGTCCTGCTCAGCCACCAGCTCCTCACCCTGCCACCGTGCCCCTGCTTGGGGGAGGAAAGCTGGGGCTGAGGGGCCAAGCGCTGCGCGGCTGCAGCAACCGGGGAGCGGGGAGCGGGGAGCGCATCCCGAGCCCGGGCACCACGCGGCGCTGCTGCTGCCGGAGGCTGCAGGCACATCCGTTCCGTGATTCATTTAAGGTCAGCCTGTACCTACGGCACCGCTTCTGTTCCCACGCCTCAGCCCTAAAATACCCCGGCAGCCAGCGCAATATCCTAAAAACAGGTCGATGTGGAGCACCGTGCCGTTCCCTGGGAACCTTTCGGATAATAGCCGGAGGACTTCAGAGGACACAAACCCCGCAGCTCCTTTGACTCCCGGGAAACCTGCTGCTTTACCTCCGTGTAGGACTGGCCCTGATATTTTTACAGCGTTGCCTAAAATAAGTGGCCTCAAAGCCTTCCGGCTGACCGCGGAGGAGCCTGGGGAAGCTCGCTCTGTGACAAGCAGGATGAGCGGCACGGCGCAACGAGGGCACACGTGGGCAGGGGCACGGCTGCACTGCGAGAGCCGAAAGCCCCGGTCCTCTCCATCCACCTCCTGCCCAGGCCCCTTCCCACAAGCTGCATCTCTGCCTCTCTCCCTTATTCTGGCTTCGTTCACACAGTAACAAATGTAGCGCCGCAGGAATTTCCAGAGAGAAGCGGAGAAAAAAGGGAGCAAAAGCAAGCCTGAGCGATGGCGAGCGTGGCGAGAAGATTCCTCTTCCAGCCCGGCTTTCTCTGTGCTGGTTTTACACGTATAATTCTTTTCTTCTTTCCCCCGTTCTTGCTTGTTTGATTTTTGCATTATTTATGGCTTGTCTTCAGGGCCTCCGTTTGTTGTTATTGTTTCATTCAACAATAAAATAGATTAGATAAAAACAAACAGCGCTGAGCCGCGGCTGAGCCCACCGGTCCTGCAGTCAGCGGTGCCGCGGGCGGGCGAGTGGCCAGCAGCACCCGCCAGCCCGGGATGAGGGCTGGGTCCACACACGGGCACCGAGGTGTACAGCGGGGCTGGGATTTGGGCTGCAGGTGCTGCCAGCCCCACAGACGCGTCCTTCCCAGGTACAGGGGCGCACACAAAGCTCCGGGGTCACAGCAACGCACCCAGACCTCTGCTCCGAGCAAGAAGGAAAATGCTGGTTGAAAGGAGAACCCCAGGTTATTTTTAGGGCGATTGCAGGAAATCCAACATTTCAGTTTCACTGGTGAAGCTGTCTCGAGTCCGCTGGCTCTGCCTGTGGATGCTGCGCCGTGCAATGCCAGCCCCGGGTGCTTTGGGATGCCGGGCAGGGGGGATCAGCTCCGTCCTAAAGGGAAGGGCTCGGTGCAAGGCACGCAGCACAGCCCCGTGGCTGCACAGCAGCTGCAGCAGGGCAAAAAACCCAGTGGGTTTAATGCCTTTAATGAGGGCTGCAAGGCTTCCTGCAGCCTCCGCTGTGCCACGGGGAACCTCACCAGTCCCTGGCCTTGTGGGCACGGAGCAAAAGGAGCGACCCACCATGGTGACGGGGTGCCCCCCCGCTGCCCTCGGCTGCTTTGGGGTTGTTTTGTTTTGTTTTCCTTGAGCTGCAAGAGATGCTTTCCGCCCCTTCCTCCTTCTCCCCGTGGTGATGATAATAACACAGAGACTGCACGCGGGGCTGCATGCGAGAACAAAAGTAATCACGTGGCCACACGGTGCCTAGAAATTAAATCGGAAACACAAGGCCAGGGTTTCCATTTCGGTTCAGCCTCTGCATCGTTTCCCATTGAAAAGGAGCAGCAGCCGAGCACACGGCAGTTTAATGGCAGCACCTAATGGCAGCGCAATCCCCGGCTCCCCGGAGCAAACCGGAGCTCGAGCCCAGGGCAGCGGCGGCTCCGAGGGGCTCCCCAGGCAGCTCGGCGCCGAGGCCCTGCCTCCTGCCCTTCGCCTGGCTCCGGTGGCACATATTTCTTTGCAGCACATCCGAGGCTGGAGCTCAGCTCCTCCACATAACCCCGGTGGGCTCCTCGGGGCTGCCCCAGCCCTGGGGGTGTTGGGGAAGGGACGGGTTGGGGTGCCCGAGGGACGGAGGTGTGCCCAGGTGAGGCCAGAAGGGAGGCCCCGGCCCAGCGGGGGCTCCAAACGTGCTCAGACTTTGCTTGGTGCCCCCCGCGTGCCTCCAAGGCCTGCGCCCGTCCTTCCCCATCTCGCACCCGGCGCCTCCGATCTCAACAATGAGCCGGAGGATGGGAGCACGTCAAAATATTTCTGCTTCTCCCTCCTGCGCGAATTCCCCATCGGAGACCAATCCAATTAAGGTGCTGGTTATGAAATTAACCGTAATTACAAGAGCGATATTTAACGTTTTGCATTCTGATGAAGAAACGGAACGGAAATGATGAAAAAAAAGCCAATAACGGTGGGTGCTACCGAGACAGCCAAGAGCAATGCAGGGCGGCAGGGGAGGAAAGGAACCGAGGCGCCAAGGTGCTTTGGCTCACCCTCGGTGCTGTCCCCAGCTCGGGACACCAACCCTGGCCCTGTGACGAGGGACACGGAGCTTCATGGGGCAGCCCTTGCCATGACACAGGCGTCCCACGGGACCGTCAGGTGGCAGAGGGAATGCCTGGGGAGAACAGGGGCACAGTGGGTGCAGCTCCACGCAGCCGGCACAGCGGGGTCACAGGGAGCGGGGACACGTGGCAGAGGCACGGAAAAATCTCTCCGTGCAGCCATTCCCCTCCACAAGCTCCAATTTTTCCTCCCCCAGGTGGAGAGAGGGGGAGGGGGGGGGGCGGAAAATTGACTTGGAAGAAAATTGAGGCCATGACCTCCAGTTGCTTTCTCCCTTTATTTTTCTTGGGTTGTTTGATTTGAGTTAAGCATTCGTAGCCCTCTTCTCCCTCCTCCCAGCCTCCCCCCGTGGCTGACAGGCTGTGCTGGCTCTTCTCCCACCAAGAGCCATTTCTGCTCGTGCTAGGACAAACCCCGGTCCCTCTGCTTCCCGACAGACAAGGGAGGACAGCCTCCGACCCAGGGCACTGGATGTACCCAGCCCTCCGGGAGCTGCACACCTTGACCTGTGCCCTCCTCCCACCGCGCCGGGTGAGGGGATGGGTGGGCACAGAACGGGGATCGGGCGGATTTGGAGGAGCTTGGGGGCACTGCGCGGTGCCCCAGCCCAGGGACACCGAGGAGCGAGGCTCTCCAAGGGGTGAGGCTCTCCAAGGAGCGAGGCTCTCCAAGCTCTGGAGGCTCTGCCCCGCACGGCCTCTGTCCCCACACACCCTGGCAACCACTCAGCCTAACACGAGGCAAGGCCAGACCCTGGCTCTCAGCTTTGCCTTTGGCAGGAGGCTCCTTGCCTCCGCTCCCCGTGAGCCCCCTGTGGCCGCACGTGGTGCTCCAAGCCAAGGCCATCTACCTCTGGTCCACGGCACAGCCACCGTGCCCAAAGGGACAGGTGGGGACACCGAGCCCACACCAGCCTGGAAGGATCCAACGTGACCAAGCCCCAGCTCCGCTGACCTTCCCCAGTGCCAGCAGTGCCCGAGCAAACTCCCCACGGGCCACAAGCCAAATGGGGACGAGGAGCGGCCGGGCTCCGGTGCCCCAGGGACAGTGGCTCCCACAGGTGACACAGAAAAGCCTCTCTTCAGGAATTTCCACCCCGGCGGGGTCCCAGAAGGGGTGGCACAGTCACACTCCCCACCAGCACCCTCACAGAGACGTGCCCCTGGCAAACCCACCCTCCCCAGCCCGACAGTGCTGCCCCCCGGGGCTGTCACCTCCCGTCCACCCCAGGCACTGCCACGGCACCCGGCAGGGTCCCCTAACCCTCCCCGAGCCACGACAGGCGCCGGTGTGTGCTTCACAAGGCGGCGGCTGTAATTACACGATAATTACACCGTAATCGTGGCGTTATTATAAAGTGATTTATCAAGCCCTGAAATTGCAGCTCAAGTTACAGGATTTTACACTTGTTACGCGCATCGAGCAGGGTAAACTCCGGCGTCATTACGGGACTGTATTAAGTAGGAAACTAAAAGAATAATAAGTCGTTCAGTCATGCTGTGAACCTGCCAGTGATATGAAACAGTGGTAATTAGAGGTATCGCGGAGTAATTGCGTTAGGGGTGTAGAATAACTGCCGCACGGTACGGTGTTACTGAAGTGCAGCCATCCGCTGACAGATTAATCCCCAAAAAAAAAGGTTCGGCGGGTCTGAGTCCCCGGAGAGGAGAGGAGAGGAGAGGAGAGGAGAGGAGAGGAGAGGAGAGGAGAGGAGAGGAGAGGAGAGGAGAGGAGAGGAGAGGAGAGGAGAGGAGAGGAGAGGAGAGGAGAGGAGAGGAGAGGAGAGGAGAGGAGAGGAGAGGAGAGGAGAGGAGAGGAGAGGAGAGGAGAGGAGAGGAGAGGAGAGGAGAGGAGAGGAGAGGAGAGGAGAGGAGAGGAGAGGAGAGGAGGCCTGGTTACGGGGAAAATGGCCCCAGCATGCCTGTGGAAAGGCACGGATGCTCAGCCCTGGGATGCGTTTCTCTCTCAGCCTCGCTCTCCGCTCTCGCTAAGCTCAGAGCACCGAGCCCACTGCTTGCCGTGGCACCACGCTGCCGGCTGAGCGCCCCAGGCAGGAGCCAGGAGCAGGAGGCGAGGAGGCAGAGCCAGCCCAGGCAGCTCCTGCTGCTGGGACGGGCAGGGGCTGAGCAGGGCTCCCTGCACGGGGCAGGCTCGGGGCATTTGGGGCAGGCTCGGGGCATTTGGGGCAGGCTCGGGGCATTTGGGGCAGGCTCGGGGCGGTGCTGGACATTTGCACCTGGGAGAGGGGCAGGAGAGGTTTGAAGCCGGGGACAGAGGATGCTGAGGTGTGGGGCTGAGCAGTGACACGGGGCTGGGGGCAGCCTTTGGGGTGGGCAGCCCTGGGGGCGCGCAGGCGGGTGTGAAGGTCAGCTCGGCGCTGCTCGAGGCGGCGGCACGGGGAGCTGAGGGTTAAGGCTGGGACGCGAGGAAGGGACATCAGAGCCCACGCCGAGGTGCTGCAGAGCAGGGGGAGATGGAGGGAGGAAGGGAAAGGAGCAGATCTGCTCAGAGGGGCTGCCCAGGGTGCTTTGCCCCCAGTCCTGTGGCCCCGGGGAGCAGCGGGGACGGGGTCTGGTGTGGCTGGGCACCACCGGGCAGGGCTGGCCGAGCCCCGGCTCCACAATCCGGCACGCACCAGGGCGAGGGGTGAGCGATGACCGTGGGTGCCCAGGCTCACGCCCGCCCTCGCCGAGCCTCCCTCCCGCTGGAAATCACTTCCACAGCCCCGGCAGGGGCAACCCCGGCACCTGGAGCACCGCGCGCCCCTGCCCTTCGCTCCGGGCTGTGCCCACTGCCAAGGCGCAAGGTGAAAATCCCCACACCCTCAAGGCAGCAGCAGGAGCAACAAGCGCTGCCCGGGAGGGCTCCCCGGCCGGCCAGCAGGCTCCCTGCCATCCTCCCAACCCCTCCTGCCCCGAGAAGCCCCTCCAACATCAACCCCTTCTTCTTCTGCCGGGCACAACCCCTGCTGGCAGCCCCTCGCTGCCTCCCCTCCCATTTTCCCGTGCCGGGGGCTGAGCCCAGACGGGGAGGGGGGGGTCCCTCAGCGGCTCCCCCAAAATCCTAGGGGTCCATCGTCCACCCAGCTGCCCGGCTCACCTACCTGCAGGCTGGGGGGCTGGTGCCGGCGGGGGGCGGCCCCCCTTGGCCGAACTGCCCCCCATGGCTGCCGGCTGGGGGCTGGGAGCTCGCCCTGCCCGGGTGAAGCCCTCGGTGCCCGGGTGCGCGGGGTGCCCGGCAGAGGGGCAGCCTCCTCCGGCATCAACCTCGCCGGCCCTGCTGGGGGGGCTCCGGGGAGCCCTGGCAGGCAGCGCCGTGCCCCAGCTGAATACGGGATCCGCTCGGCTAGCGGGGAGGAGGAGGGAGAAGAGCAGGGGGAGGAGGAAGAGGAGGAGGAGGAGGAGGCTGCCTCAGCAGGAGGATGCGGCGCAGGGCGAGGCAGCCCCGGGTGGCCGGGGCAGGGCGCGGGGCCGGGGGGAAGCAGGGGCCGAGCCGAGCCGCGCCGCCGGCCCCCCCCGGGCGGCCTCCCCATCCCTCTTACCTGCATCTCATCCTCGCCGCCGGTCTCCTTCGGTCCGAAATGGCATCTCCCCCGGCCCCCCCCCACCTCCTCCTCCTCCTCCTCCTCCTCCTCCGCCACAGCCTCCACCTGCAGTAACGCAGCTCCCCCTCTCCGCAGCGCCGGCACGGGCAGGAGGCGCACGGGCGGCGGAGGCGCTCCCGGGGTCCGCCCGGCTCCCGGCCCCCCCCGGCTCCCGCTGGCCGCTCCGGGGCCGCCCTAGGGACCCCCGGGGGCCGGCGGCCTCCCCTCCGAGCCCGGCGGCCGGAGGCCGGGGGAGGCGGCGGTGCTGCGGGGCGGCATGGCCCGGGTGCGCTGCCGCCGGCCGAGGCTGCTGCGGGGAGCCCGGCTGCGAGGCAGCCCCGGCTGCCGGCCCCCGCCTCCCCTCCGGGAGGAGCCGCCGGGGGGAGCGGAGCGGGGCGGTGCGGGGCCGGGAGCTGCCTCCAGTCCCCTCCTCCCGCAGCCTCGCTGCGCTTCGGGGAGAGGGGGGGAGAGGCGCGGGGATGCGCCCCGGACACGGGGAGGGCCGTCCCGGTGCTGCCCATCGCGGCTTTCTGCCCCCCCAGCCTTCACGGCGCTCCCCGTGCTCCGTGGGGTGAGGGCTGCGGGGCACGGGGGGGCCCCGGGGCGGGTCTGAGCGCTGCTGACCCCAAGGGTCCCAGTTCAGAGCATCCCGAACCGGCCCCATCGCACCCAGGGCTGATTTCCCCGACACCCTCGGGAGCTTTGCCCACTGCCGGCTCTCCCATCGGAGGCTGGTTTCTCTGGCAGAAATGGGCACAAACTTCGCTTCTCCTGTGCACTTTCCCCTCCTGCTCCCTTTCAATGGGGCTCCGGGGTGCTTCCCGCTCCGTCCCGCTCCTGCTGGCCCTACAGAGCTGCTGGCAAGGCGGGTCGGGGAGCCGCACGGGGAGCCAGCAGCGAGGCTGGTGCGTTGGCACGGGCTGAGGCTCCACGTCCCCACAGCAGCCCCGTGAGCCTTCCCTTGGCCGCCTCTCCCAGCCAGTGGGAGCTTTTGAGGAAGAGGACGGCTTGGCCTTCCTCCACGAGCCGTCTAACAAGCCCAGGGGTGGAGACTCCCGTGCAGACACCACCCCGGGCAGCCTCCATCCCTCCTTGGCCTCTCCCGCCTGAGCTGTGCCCACCATGGGGCACGGGGCCCCAGCGGCCACCCCGAGCAAACCCCGGGCTGGGAGCAAACCCCGGGCAGCGTGAGCCTCCCCGGAGCCCACAGGGGAGGTCGCAGCCATCCTCCTGCTCGGCACCCGCCAGCTTGGGGATGAACAAAGGCTGGGCACCGGGAGCTCTCCAGCTGAGGGCTGAATCACTCCTCCCGCAGCACCGGCTCCGCTCCCGCACGCTGCTGCCCACTCGCTGCCGGTGTGTGTGCCCTGCTCCTGCCATCCAGGAAACCCAGCCTGGGTTTCCAAAAAGGCCCGGCGAGCGTGGCGTGCAGGCAGGGCTGGGTGAGAGCCCTGCTATTCGCTGCCGGGAAGCAGGGGGCCTCCCAAGACCATCTTTCGGCAGCCGTCCCCACCCCGGCGTGGTGGCGAGGGACCACGGGGGTCTCGGTGCAGGAGCCCTGAGCCGCTTTTCCCCTCACAACTCCGGAGAACATTTGGGCATCCATCTGCGGGGGGCTCGCCCCTCGCACAGATGCTCCAGCTCCTTGGCACTGCGATCACCCGGGTGAGGACGGGCCGCAGATGGTTCCTGCTGCTGGCAGGGGGCTGGGAGCTGCGCCGGCCTCCCCCCTGCAAGGGGCTGCGAGCCCCTGCCCGGGCAGCAGGACTCGGGGCTGCCCTGCCAGGGGGCCGCCTGGGGCGAGCTCTGATGCCCCCCAGCAGCACCCCACCTGGTTTGGGCACCCGTGCCCAGGAATCCCACAGAAGGTTGGGAAAGGGCTGAGCTGGCAGGAGGGAGATGGGTTTTAATTACTGCCATTATTCTTATAGTTCCCTTTCTTTTCAAATTTTCACACTTTTGTCGTAACAAGCTGAGCTGAGAAAATACGTGCAAATGCCAGGCTGAGATAGGAGGTACCACACCTTGAAGTGCTGCCAGCAGCGGCTCTGGGAACGCCAGATCTGCTGCCTGCCCCTCCAGCCTCCTCCCTCCACCCGCAGGGACAGAGACCTGCATTTCTCACAAGCCCGGATGGCAAACAGCTCCTCAACCCCACCCGGCACGAAGTAGCCCTGGAGAAGGCTGCTGTAGCCTCCTGGCTGCTCGGGACACGGAGGGGAAGGCAAGCCAGGTGTCTCGTGCCCAAGGGTGGCTGCGAGCACCCAGCCCTGTGGGTACGGGCAGGGGAAAAGCCTGCTGGCAGGTCTCGGGAGCCTGCTTCCCTGCAGGCGGTGACATTTCGGGGTGCGTGGGGGGCGGTGGGCTGAAGGGGCACGGCAGGATGTGCCTGCTCCCCCGTCCCCGCGGCCATCTGGATGTGTGCTGCTGCCACCTCGCAGCGGGCTGAGTCAGTCCAGTGGCTTCTCATTATCAGCTGGAGGGAGTCCAAATTCTGCGGCGTGCGCCTGCTCCCGAGCAAAACTGAGGATCGTTATCAAGTATTATCATCATGGTTTCTCTCTGTACTGCCTTGTACCGCTCCTTGCCCTGGCCAGCTGATTGATTCGGAGCACAAGGAGGCAGCTGTACCAAAAGTCCTCCGGCCGGCAGCTGCCTGCTCAGGGTGGCAGCACTGGGAGGCACCCAACGTCACCGCTGTCCCCACGAGCAGCCTCGCTGGGAGGCCCGAGAGAGAGGCCACATGCCCTGAGGTGAGCCTGGCTCGAGTGCCCGACAGCCTGCGGCCCTGCCCAGCAGCCCCAAGGCGCCGTGGAAAAGGCTCCGTTACATCCCTAAGCTCATTGACACACATCCAGGAGGTATTAATAATACCAAGCATCTCAGCGGCTATTGTAGCCCGCATCCAGGAGATGAAAGATAATTTCTGGGACAAGGAAGTTATGACAGTGACAGCTTTTTAACAGCCTGGCGTAAGAATAGGAGCTGCACAATGGGACAAAGCCATGATTAAAGATCCCTGCACAAAGGAGAGAGGGCTGGCAGACCACAGAGGACATCAGAGCCGTGCCAAAAGAGAAAAGTCCGTGCCGGATGAGGAGGACTGTGGGGGGGGGGGGTGAGGGAGGTCCCGCTGGGCTGACTCACAAATGGCTGGCTGCTGGCAGAGCGGGGTCAGGGTGCTTGGAGGGGGTGAAGGAGGCTCCTCACCTCCGTGCCTGCTCGGGGCTCGGCCCTGCTCGGTGTGCCAGGCACAGGCGGGCACGGTGCAGCCAGGACGGGGCCGTGTGGGCGATGCTGGGCAGCTGGGGAGGGGGCTGAGCGCTGCTGGGGGCTGGGGCAGGGGAGGGAGGGCAGGGGCAGGGCGAGGGGCAGCCAGAGCCCCAGAAGCGGAGGCACCCAGCACCCGGAGCCCCCCGGCAGCGTTGGCATTAGGGACATTCGGCGTTCCTTTGCACACATCCACGCTCCCCTAATGCACGCCGCACATGTAAACAGCTGCCTGGTGACATTTGCACGCCCAATTACACCTGTGTATCATTGATTTACATGCACAGTTGGAGAGCAATTAAAACACTGAAGCCTGCTTCGCACTTTCCCACGGCCACCACGGGGCCAAGCCCTGGCCCCGACCCCGGGGCTGGCGCCTTTTGCTTCTCCCTCCCCTGCTGGGCGTGCGGGGAGCCCTGGCTGCAGCGGTGCCGCGCGGGCTGGGACTGTGCTGGTGCCGCTGGTCGGCGGCGACCCTCGGAGCAGCTCGCTGTGTGCTCGGCTCCCTCAGAATGGACTGGCCGCCTTCCAAAAGGGATTAAAAGCAGGGAGTGAGAAACATTAAAGCTGGCGTAATTACGTGCAAAAAGCCCCTTAATAATTTATAGAGGGAGCGGGTAAATACCTGCGTGCATTGCTCGAGCGCGGCTCGCTGTCCCGGTTGGCTAGCACCCAGGGCGCACGCATCACAGCCCTCATCCGGGAGGCCGCCTTGCCGTTAATACCTTTCATAAATTATTGAATTTATAAAGAGGAAAGCAGGTGTCATGTCACTCCGATAAACAGCTTGTTAGTTAAAACTAACGAAGGTGGTGAGCGACACTTCCCTCTCGCTGTCACCGGCTGCCACACTGCCGGCAGAGCCAGCTCGGGCACGAGGCCGACGGACTGAGGGGCACCACCAGCACAGGGAGCGGGATGTAGGGCCGGCACGGGGGGAGCCGAACACCTCCCTGCCCCCTTGCTGAGCGAGGCAGGGTGCTAGGAGGCCGTGGCTAAAAGCAGCAGGCGCGTGGCTGAGTCAGGCAGCACGTGGCGGCGCGAGGGAGCCGGGCACGGTGCCCGCGCACAGGAAAAGCAGCGAGCGAGCGGCCCACGCCACTGCCACCACGGCCACCCCCACGCAGCCGGGGCCCCCCCAAAGTCTGTGCCCCTAAAGACTGTGCCCCCCCAGCCGGTGCCCTCAGCCCTGTGCCACCGGGCACGGTGAGCTGGGCTGGGGAGCAGCTGGCTCGGAGGCTCCGCGTTCGCACCCGCTCGGGGGCTGAGCCCCCATGCGCGCCCTCCCCAGCTGTAATGCATATGCATTAAAAGGCAGAGAGGGGAGCTGCGGGAAGGGTTTTAAACAGCCAGCACAGGATCAGGGGGAAGGTGCTGCAAGCAAAGGGCCCCGAGGAGGACGGTCAGGGTGCTGCTGGCACCGCTACGTGGCACCGCGATGTTCCCTGAGCCGCCCCGTGCTGGTGGCAGCGAGGTGAGGCAGAGCCCTGTGAGGAACGGGGGACCCCGGAGAAGACCCGGCATGGCCTCGCAGGCATGGGAAGAGGGAACTGGAAGTATTGATAATCAATTAACTCCTTCAATTACAGAAGCCTAATGAGGTAGCGCGAAGTCGGCTCTAATGAACATCGGTTTAATAGAGGCGGTGCCTCGGGGCGCTGGGTTTTGACTCAGCCTTTGCAGGGTAGGAAACACAGTGCAAGCATCAAGCAATTAACACCAATAACGAACCCAATCCTTGCTATGGAAGCAGGTGTGGGGTGTCCCTGTCCCCGACCCTGTGTTACGGGGCCGGTGCCCAGCGTGGACCCGCCGGTGCCAGGACAGCCTCAGGGATAGCTCTGCCTTTGCTGGCAGGGCTCAGCCTGTTTGAGATCCCCACCGAGAGCACGCGGATTTTGGGGATGCTGCGGAGGGGTCTTGGCAGCACGGCCCCGCTCCCCCCACGGGGAAGGGAAGGGGCCCAGGCGGAGGCAGGCGGGCTGGCTCCCCGAGCCCAGGTGCACGCAGCAGGGCTGCCCGTGCCTCCGGCTGCCGCGGCAGATGGAGGAGGACGCGTGCTGCCCGCAGGGACCGTGCCAGGGCTTGGCCGCAGCCTCCCTGCCCTCCCGATGGGCTCCGGGAGCACGGCGGATGGCTGCAGGAGCCCTGGTGCCAAGACAGGGCCAGGCCAGGCAAGGCAGGGGTGCGAGGTGCAAATGCGCAAAGCCGGAGTGAGGGAAACTCCAAGTTCCAACGAGCAAGTTTTTTGGGACCAGTGTATCCAGTCCCCAGCTCTTACCGGTCCCAGAGCATGGGGTACAGATGCCAGGCTTGGCCCCAGGGGTGTAAAGCGCCCAGGGAGGTGGGGTGAGGATGAGATGTACGGGGATGCTCAGAGAGCTGCTTTCATTAACAGGCACACAAGCTCTGGGAGCTGGAGATTATTCTCACTTCTCTTCTTGTTTATCAGCCTTACCCTAAGACTATTAGAGGCTTAACCAATATTCTTACGATCCTGGAGCACCACCCTCACTGGGGTTTAGGGATGCCAGTGGGGTTGCTCCTGCGTTACCCTGGAGCTGGGCAGGCTTGCCAGGGGAGCAGGAATCGGTGCAGAGCCGTGGCATCGGCCGCTCTCTTCTCCCAACCTGGCAGGGCTGTAGCTAAGCAGCGCCAGCTGGGGGCAACCCCATGAGAGCTGACGGGGAGACGTTTCTCCTCCTGCTTCCACCCTCTCTCTCCCGTGGCGTGGTGGGCGTTTTCAGGGCTGGATGTCACCACGAGGGGTTGGTGACACGGAGCACTGAACCTGCCAACCTGCCACCGCCTCCTCCCGTGGGCACGTAGCTCTGGGAGCACTGGCCCAGAAGGCCTCGTGGCCATGCCCCCAGCCTCCAACAAGCCACCCGATGGCATCCCAAATTCTGCTGAGCTGTACCGGCACCGTGCCCCCCTCCCCGCCCTGCTCCCCCCCCGGCTGGCAGAGCCCCAGCGGTTTCCCCCCGAGAGCGCGCGGTGAGACGCAGCATGAAACAACTGCAGCTAATTAAAGGATTGCATGGGGTATCGGAGAGGAGCTGGGAGCTTGCAACATCCATAAATAGCTCGCCTTGCCGAGCTGCTTAACTCCTTGCTTGTTCTTGCCAAAGTGCAGACCCCAAAGGGAGGATGCCTGTGCGCGAGCAGGGGTGGAAAGTTCAGGAGCGTATTTTTAAACCATTCAAGCTTCACTCGGGCTGGGTGATACATTATTGTGCGTGTGTCGCTTGAAATCCCTCATGAATGCAAAAAAATAAAAAAAAAAAATAAAAAAAGAATAAAGCACCATTTTGTCTCTCCAAACTCTCACCCTTCTGTGCCCACCCAAATAACGTCAGGCTAGATGTGACAGGTGAAAGGAAAGCACCGCAAGGTGCAGCTGGTTAAAGCCATGTGAAATGCTCTTCTCCTCCTCGGGGGGACTTTGTGAGGCCTGTGGGGAGCTGTTTTGGCCAAAACAAGAACCACGGAATGGCTGAGGTCGGAAGGGACCTCCGGAGCACCCCCAGTCCTGGGGAGCCAGGAGGGGACATGGGGGCAGCAGGCAGGGGTGTGCGGCTGCCGTGGGGCACAAAGGCGGTGATGTACCAGCTCAAAAAGGTGCTGGTGACCCCACAGAGCCCCCAGGCAGGGCAGGGCAGGTGTGTGCCCAGTGGACATGGTGTCCTTCACACCACACAGCATCACATCTTCCCCACGCCATGGGAACGCCGCACCCCCAGCTGCTGGGGCACCCCCGGGGGACCCGCATGTGGTGGCAGCGATGGCCAGCGGGTCCCCGGGCTGGCAGCTGGCCCCGAGCTGTGGTTGCAGGCAGGGGTGCCACGGGGTCTGGCAAGCAGCAGGAGCCCTGCTGAGATGCAGCAGGACAGAGGGAAAACAAACCAGAAACTGGCTGGGAAATCATTCCTCTCTTAAATGGTGCCGAAGTAATTAAGCAGCACGGGCTTTATGAATGATACCATCTCTGCCTTGAAACACATCATTACTCCCCTCTGTTAGAGCAGTATTTTTCAATAGATATTTCTCCCTTAAACGCCTGAGGAGAAGGCCCTGTGGCTGGGACGTCAGGACAAGGCTGCTGATCACCTCCTATTGCGCCCAGGGGCAGGGGAGCGTTTGGTGCCGAGCTCTGCCTCCCAGCACGCACGCTTCTGCTCGGAGTCACTGCTGTGCGCCTCTCCCCGTCCGCTGCCTGTCTGTCTTCCCTGTCTGTCTGTCCTCCCTGCCCTCCTTCCCTGCCTGCTCACAGCCCCTTGGGGCTCAGGGTCTGGGTGATGCTCACCTTGGCACCGTTTGGGTGCTTCTGCCCCCGCAGGACTCGGCCAGCCCGCGCCACTTGTGCCTCAAACGCTCCCCGCGAAGGATTAGAGAGGCCCGAGCGAGAACGAAGGGCTTTTGTGCTAGAAATTGAAAGTTGATGGAGTGTGTCATAGGAAAATGACAACAACCTACTGTACCTCGAAAGACAATTATTTTTCCCTCATTGGAAGTGATTGAATTTCTCCATCAGTGACACTACCGATGCCATCAACACCAACAGCTCTCTTAAGGAAAGGCTTCCTCAGCTGGGCACCTGCAAGTTCCTCGGATCTTCCTGCTTTGCTGCTTCTTCTGCAGGACATGTCCTGAAACCCTGTTTTGGGGTGTCCTGGAGCCCTGGAACCCCATTTTGGGGTGTCCTGGAGCCCTGGAACCCCGTTTCAGGGTGTCCTGGAGCCCTGGAACCCCATTTCGGGGTGTCCTGGAGGCTTTGCCTTAAACGTCCCAAACACTGGTGCTGAGCACTGGCCTGGGGACACCCTGCAGCCACGTGGGACTCACTACAGGGTGAAAGGGACAACACTGCTGCCTGAAAGCCCCTTCTCCAAGTGATTTTGGCCCAGAACCCAGAGCAGCATGAGCCCCAGGTAGGTTGGGGTGGGCATCTGTGCATCCCATGGGCACCAGCTCAATCCCATCCCCAAAAGTCCAGCCAGAAATAATGCCTGCTGGAAGAAAACCCGCCTCACTGACGGCGTTTGCGGGGACAGCGGTGGCAGCCAGGCATGTGCCAATGCCGTACAGGGCCAAAACCCTACTGGGAGGGCAGGGGGGCGATGCCACGGTGGGGTGCGGTGGCGCTGGCACAGGCAGGAGCGTCCCCCCCCCGCTCTGTGCACCGGGGTGCACAAGTGCGCACGCTCCGGCGGCTTCGTGCCGCATATGTTGTGGGGGCTGAGAGCACATATGTTAGGTACACACACGTCGCCGCGTGTGTGCGTATATATATACACAGACATGCATGAGGGAGACGATTATAGCCGCACATTTACATACAGAATCAACAGCAGAGATTGCCGCAGGGTGTGGAAGGCGGCAGAATCGGCCCCGGGTAGCAGAAAAAAAGGGGTATTTTAGCTCTGCCCTCCCAGCCTGTTGGGGCTGGGGAGTAGTTTGTGCCAGAGCCCCAGCTGGGGGAGTGCCGGGGTGGCCACCTCCAGCCCCGGGAAGGAGCAGAGCACCCTGCCTGCCGCGCTCACCCACAGCCACTGTGGTCGGAGAGGGACCCAGGGACCCATCTGGCCGCACACAGCCCATGCCCATGCCCGGTCGGCCGAATGCCACGTCGCTCACGGAGAGAAAGGGCCTCTCCGGGGCAGGATTAATCTCCTTGCTGCCTGGGAAAGGTCAGGTGGATTGCGCCTGGCCATGCCTCTTCTCTCCCCGCTGACTGCAAATGTCACCCAGCCAGCGGGCTCCGAGGCAGGTGCCCACAGAGGGGATGCGTGCAGCTGGGTGAGACAAACCTGAGCACGCACCCATAGGTGCCTCGGGACCAGCCCTGGCGCTAGGCACATCTGCACAAGGGGCGAGCACGTGCCACCGCTCGGGGTCTGAAAGCCGGAGGTATTCGTCCCAGCCGCACGCAGGCCAAAAGCTCTTCTCTCAGGCTGGATTTTGGGGCCGGATAAAAACAGAAACTGCTTACCTAACTGCGTGCAGCATCAGCTAATTGGCAAAGAGCCAGTGAGGTCTGTGCCAGAGGAGGATTGAATCTGGAGTCCTCAAAGTGCTGGCGATCCCTCTGTGCCAGCAGAGCGCCCTTCTCCACGCACCCCAGGGGCGCACAGAGCATCCCTGCACCATGCTCGGCTCCCCTCTGCCAGGGGCCCCCGAGGGCACCCCAAAACCTCGGCACCTCCAAGCTCCCCACAGAGCTACGACCAGTCCTCGAGCGAGGCCACACGGCTCAGGTGCTGAGCGGCACCGGACCCCCAGGCAGCACCACCGAGCTGCGAAGCGCCTCGGAGTTGACTCAATGTCATCTGTAAGTGCCGGCCGCATCACAATTCAGGATGCTTCGGAAAGGTTATGCAAACCATCACATCAAATCCCGGGAGAGTTATTAAGGTGAGCGGCGGAGCATGGGAGAAAGGGTGATTATCTCACAGCAGTGCCGGGGAGCCACACAAGCAGTGTCCAGATTAAGGATGTAACTCATCCTCCTTACAAGCCTCATTTTGTTTCTTCTTAGTGCTTGTTAAAAAAAAAAAAAAAGTAATCTGTCTGTCAACAAATTATGTGTTCTGGAAAATAATTATGCTAGGGTAAGGTGCTGGGGAGATGTGGTTTGAAAAACCAGAAAGCTTCTCACTTTCGGAGGTCTTCTGTTTTCTCCCCCTTTTTGGAATGTCATATTTTTAATTCAGTGTAGTCTATTAACTCCAAATTTGTTTGATTCATCTGAACTCATGCCTTTGAGGACCTGGGGGAGGACCGCATGGCTAATTTTGGAGATATTTGCTACGGACTCTTGAACCTCTCAAAAGTACGTGGCTTCCCCACGGAGTTTCCCGAGTTTGCAGCACTTGCCTTCAAGGGCAGGACGGTGCCTACAGGGGCCCGCAATTTTTTCCGAGGTTGGAACTGACCCAGCCAGGTCAAAAGACATCAGGAAATCTTCAGGAAATCTTCTGTGCCCTCGGCCAGGTGCCCGTGCAGCACCCGGGTGCTGCAGCCCTCGCGCAGGGGAGGCGAGGAGCAGCGCTGGGTTCCTCCTGCGGCGTTCCTTCCCGCAGGGACCCTGGGGAACTTAACAAAGGTCTTGGTCCTGTGGCGGTGCTGCCGTCACCCCCTGTGCTGGGTTGGAGATGCAGTGCACACCACGGGCAGGATCAGCCCCGACCTGCTCCGTGCATGGAAGGGCTCTGGTCTCCTGGGCGCCGGGCTGGCACCTTCCGCTGATGTTAACATTCATTTAAGAAAAATTACAAAAAACCCCAACATGGGCTAATTAGCTAATGACATTATTTTGGCCTGATGTGCCATATAATTAAACAACTAATAAACGGCAAGAGTCCTGCGCTGCTGAGGCTCCTGAGTCAATACCATGCTATTACCACGCTGTAATTGAGTTTACAGAGAGCCTCGGCACAGACGTCCCAGAGCCCATGCGAGGAACGGTATTGAAATAGCCACCAGAGACCCACCTGCTGGATAAAGGAGAAAGACAAATCTTTTAATCTACAATACAGCCTGAAGTCACACGTGGAGAAGAGAAGGTTGTGCTTTGCACGGCGGTAAATGTGTTTGCCAGAGGAAGGTACAGGCCACCCAGGGGATGCTACATGCGCCAGAGCTTCTCCTCTGGCTGCAAAAGGGGTTGGCTGAGCTCCGGGGAGGATGCGAGTGGGATGAAAATTGTCCTCACCTCTGTGGAAATGTGTCCAAAAGTCTATCTCCTGGTACCCGAAACAGGGACATTTCTCCATCAAAGGGGCGGTTTTGGTGAGGGAACCAAAAGGCACATCAGGGCTACCGACAGGTCTCGGGGGTGGCTCGAGGTCTCCTCCGCAGCCCTGCCCTGCGGACACCAAGTGCCCCAACCTAACGCTGTGCCGGCTGGCTAAAAAGGGGCCAGGAGCTGGCTGGTGGGCTGCAAACCTCCTCCCTGATATTTTAGCACTTGAGAGAGAGGAGGAGAGCAGTGGGCTGGCACCCAAGCTCCCACGTGAGTCGTGAAGCATCCCCTGCTGTCTCCTCTCTATGAGCCGAGGGGTGCAGAGCCCCACTCGCTTTGATTCCCTGAGCCCCTCAGAGGTGGGTTCGTTGCGTGGACGCTTTGCAAATCCCACCCGGTGAACACGAGCCCGGTGGGCCCTGTGCACACACACACGCTCACACACAGCCTGTTCCTCACCTGCTCCCGTGCTCTCCCCTCCCTGCAGCCCTGCTCCCACGGGTCCCCGCGTGCAGCCGTGCCCCAGCAGTGCCACGCGAGCACTATGCACGCTCCCGGCCCCCTCGGAACAGGAGAAGGGGATGGCACAGGGAGGGATGGACGCGGTGCCTGTGCAGCCAGGATGCCGGGGACCTGCTGGTTTCTCATGGGGTGGCACAGTGGGTGCTGATCCGGAGGCTCTGCTCACATCCAGCAGCCGCTTTACGTGCTGGGGGTGGATCCAAGGGGTCCCAGTTGGAAACGCAGTGGGGACTGCTGGACACTGAGCCATCGGAGAGCCCAGAGGACTCCTCCCAATGTATCCTGCGAGCCTCTGCAGGACAGAAAGCCCACCACCCATCCCCCAGGAGCCGCTGCACCCAACCACGAGGGCTCCTGGCTAAACCTGCATCACATCTAGGACACAAAACTGCGCCCTGGGGCTGGTGCAGAGGAACTTTGGGGCAGCAGGAGTGGGGCTGCATCAGAAAAGGAGCAAAACCCGTGGTTGGGAGGGCAGAGAGCAGCACAGTGCCTGTGGGCGGGCACGTCGGTGGGTCCAGGAGCAGAGGACGGCAGTGCCAGGGAGAGGAGGGCGTGCAAAGGCTCGGCGGTGGCGGGGCTGCTGCTGACAGTGCGAGGCAGCTCCTGTCGTCGGCGTGAGCCAGGCTCTGCCAACCCAAATACCGAGCCTGCTGACAACAAGCCCTGCGCTCCCGCGGCGCTGCCGTCAATCAGCGGTGTGCGGGGGGCGTGCTGGCGCCGCGCCATCCCCAGCAGCCACCCGCCGCGGTGCCAGGGGGGAGAGGGGGCTCCTGGCTTCTCTTGGGGGCCTTGGGCAGCCTGGATTCAGTCTGGTTGGGGTGGGAGGATGGCCGTGCCCCCATGGTGGGGACGCTCTGGGGAAATCCCCCCATCAGCTCGCGGGGAGGCTCACAGCATCCTCCTGCGCCCACCACGCGGGCAGGGGCTGAGGAGAAATGTCTGACATCTGCTGCTGCCGGGCGAGCCCTGGAGAGGTGCTTGTGTGGAGAGCGATTCCCGCACTCGAGAATTACGCACGGAGCTCTCCAGAGCCACGCCGAGAGCAGCTGGGGCGTAGCAGCAAGGTCCTGAGTCCCTGCAGGGTGCTGCTCCAGCAACGTGGCTCCGCAGCGGCCACGGCTCCTTCCTGGGGCGCACGGAGACCATCTGGGTCCCCCTCTGGGGACCAGAAGCTGAGAAGAGGTCGGTTTGCGCATCCGCCACCTGCTGCAGGCCACCAGGGGAGGTACCGAGGGGCAGCAGCAGTGCTCAGCACCCCGTAGCACCAGCAGCCACCCCAAAAAGAGCCCACCAGGGCTGGCTGGTTTCTCCCCTGGGCGCCAAGCTGCCCGGCTCTGTCGGGGCTGCAAAGTTGAAGGAGCCCCCGCGTCCTGCCTTTTATCCCTCGTTTCTAAGCTGACATTTTAAAGGAAATTTGCTTTCCTCCTTGAAGTACGGAAATCCACATCCAGCGAGTGCTCGGGCCCCCAAAGCCGGGCAGACAAACATATTTGGACGTGTGATTTCACAGTTGCTGTGCTGATAGCTTTCAGAGGCCGGGTCCTGTCCATCAATTACCCGCAATGTGCATTCAGACGTGATGCGGGAGAATAAAACCTGACTCATTAGAGGGGAAGAGAGGTGAGCGAGCACCAAGACTGGTTAAACGCAGCAGCTCATGTGTCAAGGAGGCATTTCTCTCCCGCTTCGCCCACCCCACAGCAGCCTGAACCACCCGAAAGCGGGGCTGTGAGCAGCCCACGAGCGCTCTTCCCGTGGCCAAAAGGCACGGCGCAGACACCCGCACGGCGCACCCAATCTGACAGGCTCAGCCCGGGGACGCGGTGACTTTTGGGCACGACATTTAGCAGAATTTGCTAAACAGACTTGGAAACGGAGCCATTCAGCACGGGATTTTTAAAGATATCCAGGCCCTCCGCTCCCCCCTGGCCTGCAGGTTCTTGGGAGCGCTTTGCACATAAAGAATTATTTGTCCAATACATCATGTTAGAATGTGAGATGACATATCCAGGACAGACTTTTGTATAAAGCAGAGTTTTAAAAGCAGAATTTTAGCGGTCCCAGGGGGACCAGGGCATGTAAAATATGCGGGGGAAGTAGCAGTGATTTCTGTTTAGCCTGTCCAAGCGTTTCTGCCCCGAGCCTCCATCCCCAGGACAGACAATTACCACTTGCTTGGTTCGCTCTGGCACCTCTCAGCCCTGCGGGGCCCTGGCTGGGGCCAGTCCCGTGGGGCTGCGGGAGGCTCGGGGATCCAGGGATCATTTCCAACGCCGTGATGGGATCTGCAGAGCAGCGGTGCCGAGAGCTGGCTCTGCTCCTCCACCCCGCTGCCTCCCCTTCGGAAGAACCTGAGCACTAACCTTACAGCGGGGTGAAACAACAGCGATGCCGACCTTATAGGTGTTCCTGGGGCAATCAGGGAGGGATGCAGGGCAGAGCAGGGGCAGGAGGGTGTAACGGGGGGGCCAGGGCTGCCTGGCACAGGGGGTGCCCGGGGCGGTGGGCAGGCTCCCACCCCATGTCCTCTCTGCCCGACCATCTTCCTAAACTGCTTCTGCAACCCAAAGCTGGGGGCACAGTCGTCCCCCAGGCCCTACAGCCCCCCCTTCTTGGCCAGGTCTCCCCTCCGGCCTCTTCTCTCCCTCTTTTTCCTTTCCCCAGGGTTTTTTCAGGACGTGGTTTCCTTGTCAGTGCGCTCATCCCTCGCCCAAACACAAACCACTGCAGGCTTCCGAGGGGCAGGAAATATTTCTGTTCTGAATATTTCCCAGATCCTCCTCTGCATGGAAACGGACACTATCATTACTGGTGGGTCTCTCTTTCTTTTCAACGTCTCAGCTCAGGAAACGCTCTCTCCTATTAGCCGGGAGCCTTTGCTGCAGCAGAAATGAGGGGGAAGAGGTGTAAAAGAGCCAGGCTCCCCGCTGCGCCTCCCTCTGTCACGCAGCCCGACGGGGAGGCTCCGGGGCTTTCAAGGAGCATTTCTGTGCCGGGAGAGGGTGTGCGACGTGCCTGGAGGCCACCCGGGTGTGTGGCGGCTGGGCTGCAGGTGACAGACGTGTCCCTAATGCCCCAGCAGGGCTGTGAGGTCCCGCTGCCGGCGGTGCCGCTCCGATACCCCATCAGCGAGCCCTGCTGGAGGTGCCAACCCTGCCCTTCCAGAGAACAGGAAGACGATGCCTATATTTATAGATATATATTTATGGGGATATCATCCCTGTACAGCCCCCAGGAGCCCTCCTTGCCCCAGCTGCAGAGGAATTCATACGAGGCAATCGCGCACAGCTCGGCCCCAAAGCCCCGAGGCCAAGCCGTGCCAAAAGGTTTTGCCCCATCCCAACCCGCCCGGATTCCCCCCAGCTCCGATCCTGCAGCCCGGCGTGTGCCCAGCTCTGCAGGTGGCTGGCTGAACGCATCGAGCTGCCCAGGTGGAAGATCGCCTTACGCTGGAAAGGGAGGCTCGAATTATTCCATTATTCCCCAGGGAGGGGATTAAATTACCCTGGAAATAGAGGATTAAATTACTCACCAAGGGAGAGGATTGAATTACTTGGTGAGACGCGGGATTAAAACGCTCCGCAGGTGGCGGGCTCAAAATAGACCTTCACACAGAAGGCAGGATTAAATTATTCTATGGCTGACCAGGAAAAAAAAATAATAAAAAAAAAAAAGGCAAACCACCGTACTCTGGAGGAAGCCATATTAAATTATTTCTGGAGATTAAATTGCTCCACAGGCCTGCTGGATCCCAGTGCTCGGGAGCAGCCCATCTGCTTGCTGTAAGGTGTGCGGGGACCTGAGCTCCAGCAGCCAGATGCCGGTGTCCCACCACGTCACCACGTCGCCACCCGGCAGCTCGTGCCGCATTTATTCGCGTGCCAAGGTGAGTAACGCTGGGCTCTGCTCCCCTGCACCACGCCGGGAGGGGACGGGGTAGCCCAGAGCACCCAAAGCAGCCCCGCCGGGCTGAATTCACTTCTTGAAGCGGGTTTTTAGTGATTTTCATTCCAGCATGGATGCCCACAACACCACTGAGTCTCCTCTCCCAAGCAGCGAGCCAAAGCCCTCCCTGCCACCACGCAGGACCTGCTCTGCTCCCCAAAATCCCCGTGTCCCCTCTGATCCCCTCATCAGCACCCAGCCCATCGCCTCTCCTGCCCTCTCCCACCAGCCCAGCTCTCCCGGTGCTGGCGTTCCCATCCCGTCCCCATCCCGCGGGCAGCCCCAGTCCCACACAGCTCCGTCCCCTTCCACTTCCCCGGCGCCTGCGGCTGCCTGTCCCCTGCCACGGTGACAAATTGGCATTTGCGACGTGTATCGGTGTTTTTTATGCTGATTTCTTTCGGAGGCTCCACCGCTGAGATTTTGAGAGAGAAAGAGAATGAGCGTTTTAGGATAATCTTAAAAGCAGAAAAATTATTACATGTCAAACACCGAACGGGGAGTTTAAAAGGCTCCCAGGTGGGCTGCAGAATTAAATGTTTGGAGTTTTTTTTTTTTTTTTCCCCGTTGCCATAGAAACTGGAGGGCAAATTCTGGGCGGCAGCTCCGTGCCTGGTGGGGCGTGGAGGGGCTGGGGGACCCCCGCCGGCATCGATCGGGGGGGGATAAAAGCAGCCACGTGCACCCCAGTGGGACGGGCACGGGGCAGCGCCCGGCTCCTCGAGGTGGTGGCAAGAGGAGGCTGCCGGGAAGCCCCGTCTGGGATGGGTGCCTCCGGGAAGGGGAGCGAGGAGGAATCGATGAATCGCTCGCTGCCGCCACGCCGAGCCGGCTGCAGGCCGCCCCGAGAGCCGGGGGGGGCATCGCCACCCCACTCTGCCCTCGGCACCAGATTTACAGCGAGGCCCTGGATCAATCGCCAGCAGCCGCTGACCTTGAAGGCGGCGGCACCGAGGGCTGCAGAGCGTCTCGCTCCAGTTTTCCAACAGGAGGTGCCCGTGCCGGGGGGCTCGGGGATAAACCGGGGGCAGGCGGTCAGTGGGAGCCCCCTCCCGGTCCTCCTTGTCCATCCCCGTCCTCCTGCCAAGGGAGGGGACGCCGCTGCCCAGCTCCCCGCTCGGTCACTGCCCTGCTCCAGCCACCAGGGCCTCAGCCCCGAGGACTGACTTTTCTTTTTTTTTTTTTTATCATGGGCAAACAAAGTGGAAAATGAATTCCTTTAGATAGCAAATGAGTTTAATAGAAATGGTGATGGAGTGGCTCTGTGCCGGGAATGTTAATCCCGCACCCGATGCGGCCGGACTCTCAAGCAGGGCAGGGTGGGAGGGGGAAGGCTGCGGGCACGGCAGCGGGGTCAGCTCCGCGCCTGGAGGTGGCCCCGGCTCCGGTCACACCTCGCCCAGCCCCAGGGGACACCGAGGGGATGGCACCAGTCAGCGAATTCAGCCTCTGCCCAGAGCTGCTGGCCTCTAACAGCAGCCCCAGCGGGCAACTGGAGGCACGGAGAGGGGACTCGAGAGGCTGGGGACAAGTGGGACGCACCGCAGGGCGCTTGGACCGTGCCCAACCCACCAGGGAGTGGGACATGGAGACCTGGAGACACCCCGGAGCCTCTGGGCACCCTGCTGCAATGCCCAGCGGTCCCAGCACGGCACTGGGGACACGGAGGGGGACACCGGGCTGTCCCCCATGCACGGTTTGGGCTGGTTTCACCCGTCCTTTATCAGCTGCCTGCTGGGTCCTGGGTGCACGGGGCTGCAGCCGGGCACTGCCGTGCACCAGGGCACCACGAGCTGCTGCTGCTCCCCCCGCTGCCTCCCTCCCCGCTCAGAGTCACCAGGAAGAGCCCACGCTCCTGCTGCCAGAGCATATTTGATTCTTCTGCTAACCTGACCTTATTTAGTTCATTATAAGCCCCCAGGACACTGCAACTGTAACTTAAAAGGAGGAAAAGAAAAAAAGAAGAAAAGAAAAAAAAAGGCCTAACAAAAAACACAAACCTTTCCTCTGATCAATAGTGCAGGCAACTGGAAAAGGTATAATTCAATTTGTCAGCACACAGTTATTAGTTACCGTGATGGAGCCCTTCCTCCTGGCCCCGCCACCCCTGCGGGTCCCCGCGCCCCGTCCCTGGGCATGGCAGCAGAGGGGACACGGAGCCCGGGGAGAGGGGAGCAGGGGGGGACGTTCAGCAGAGGCTCCTGCAGTGAGAGCCGGGTGAAATCGCCTCTCCCTTCCCTGGGCTTTGCAAATGCCATTTCTGGAGCAAACGCTGGGCCACGCACGGCCTCGGAGAAAACCAATTCCCGTGCCAAACGAGGGGCCGGGAGGCTTGGAGGAGCCTTCTCGCCTGCTTCTGATTGCAACCTAGCCTGAAATCACCTCCCGGAGCTCCCCAGGCTCAGCGAAAGCAGCGGGGGGAGATGTTTGGCGACGGGCAGCCCCGAATACCAAGCGGTTCCCCCACGTGCCAGCCCTCGCCCATCCGTGCCACAGCGTCCCCCCTGCGCCACCAATTTCTCCACCCTGAGACCCCAGCAGGGAGCGGGTGGTGCCTCCCAGCCCCGTGCCAGAGGCATCCCCAGCACCCTGCCTGCTCGGCTCCCTCCCCGCTCTCCTCCCCCGGCTCCGGCAGCGGGGAATCCTCGGGCCCCGCACCCCGCGATGTCTCTTTCCATTTGTTGGTGCTGCCAGGCGCATCGCGCGCACACGTTCATTATTTAATCTACCTTTGAATTGGGCTAAATAGTTCTGACGATAATTACGGAGCGTTTGTATTTATAGAAAACCGCCACGCACAATCTGCAGCCGCACGGGTAGCGCCGCCGCCACCCATAAATAGGGCCGGGGATGGGGACGGGGTGGGGAGGCACACGGGGAGACATGCAGGGACCTCGGGATGCAGCGAGGAGAAGGGGAGCAGCTCTGTGTGCCAGTTTCTCCCCGAGCACCGCAGCCTGTTGGGGTGTTTCAGGCTTTCTGCCCCACCTTGGGGCAGGCAGGGGGGCTGCAGGGGTGCCCCGAGGGAGCCCCGAGGCCTCCCCGTGCTGTGCGCGGTGCTCTGGGGCCGTGCAGGGCGGCACGGTCACGCTGCCCGTCCCCACACGCGCACGCACGCAAATGAGGAGCGCTGATATTGCATTAGTGCCTGGAAATTTCATTCCAGTCAGATCCCATTCAGGCAGACGCTGCACAGATACAGCACGAGAAGCTTTTTTTTTTTTTTTTTTTTTTTTCCTAGAGAGAAGAGCTGGGTTTCTCTGCGTATTGGTTTAAAGCAAACACGGCCAGAGGCTGAGCACGCTTGAGTAATGGCCCACGGCCGTGCCAAGGAGCAGGGGAGGGATGGCAGCGTGTGCCCGTGCTGCTTGGCTTCGAGACCTCCTCGTGCTGCTTCGGTCGTGGCCCTACCCAACCTCTGCAGGAAGAAAAGACCAACGCAGGCCCCGCGCTTCTTCAGTTTGGGGCTCTCCATCTCATGTTTCCCGTCGCTAATTTACAAGCAAATATTTACCATCTGGCAGCCCCATCCGCCGGGCAGCAAAGCGAACTGTTTGGCTGTGCCACCCGAAGGGCAAGGACGACATTAACCTTCCCTCCCCGGGCACCCCCGTCCACCCTTTGGCACGCGGCTCCTCCAGCTGCCTGGAGAACTCCCCAAAGGGCACGGTGGCTGCTAAATTCAGCAGGGGAGCTCAGCAAACACTGGAATCTCTCCCCTACCCGTGACATCTCCAATAGCCTTCAACTCCTCTGCGTTTTTCAGTCCCGTTTCCCATTTGGAGTCTTGCTCTTCCTCTCTCTTCCCCGCTCCTTTTACACCTGATTTCTCGTAACCCTTCCCTTTCACGCTCAGGGAAGGGCTCTAGATGATGCCAGTGCCCCGTTCCCAGCCCTCAGAGGCACGAGGGGAGACCATATCATGGGCAATCTGGCTAAATCACCCCCAAACACATCCGCACACACCTACGCTGGGCTCCAGGAGCCACTTGCTGCCAGGACATCCCCCAGCACCCAGGAACAGCCGCCTAGCTGTGTTTTGCCGTGGCGAACAAAGTAAGCAACAGAGAAGGGAAACGAGGACCCAGCAACCTGGACATGTACAAGCCTGGCGTGCAGACAGCCCTCGCTGCCGTACGGGTGTGAATCTCCTGGAGCTTCCTCCTTGGGAGAGCAGAGGAAGGGAAAACGCAGCGAAAGCAGGCCTCTTAACAATGAACTCTCGTGTTCAGTCAAACGGAAAAGACAGGAGAAGGGGGAGACAAACGCAGACGGGAAAGGAAGAGAGACAACAGAAGACAGAGCACTATTTCCTCGTCAAATATTTATTTTCAGGTCTGCCTCAGAGTGCTGCTTATTGAGACGTAGAGCCTCGCTGCGCCGCGGCTCGCCAGCTCCTGCTGCACGCGGGCACGGCCCTGCCTGACCTTGGGAGATTTTCCTGTAAATTTTCAGGGATTTCCACCAGCCCAGTGCCAGACCCCACAGAGGGCAGCCCTGCTCTCCGTCCCAGCCCAGCATCGGGACCTGGGGAGCTCAGCTCCTCCGGGTGCTGTGCTGGTCCCAGCTGGGACACTTGGGCACACAGCCTGGCTCCGTCCCTTGGCCCTCTGGCTCCATACACCTCTGGAGCTGGGGGCCTGGCCCTCGAGGTTTTGAGCTCCCGGAGCATTTGTGGTGATGCCCCCAGGGCAGCAGAGGTGGCCTACAGGGAGATCAGAGATCCCCCAGCCGCTGCAGCAGGTGAGCTGAAAGCATCCGAGCAAGGTGTTGGGGAGCCCCGGGCTGCTGGACGTGCCACGTCCTGGAGGAGAGCCAGGGCTGACATCCCGAGCGCAGGCAGCAATTAAGAAATTAAGCTATCAGAGAGGCTTTTGGGGAGGAGCGAGCATCCACCCGCGCTTTGGCCGGACGCCAGAGCGGGTCAATAACACTCGTCCTTCCCCTCTCCGCTGCAGACGCAGATCTTTGTTCCCAAAGCTCCCTCCCAGCGCCACGCGGCCAGGAGGGCACAGAGGGGCAGAAACCCGGAGAACACGGACCTGGCAAATCCAGCAGCACCTTCCCAGGCGGCCCCGTGCCCCCGACACGCACCCCAGCACCCCGTGGCCACGGCAAACCTCGTCCCCTGCTCCCTGTCCTGCTCACAGCCTTGCACGCCTGCAGCTGCACGTGCGCGGCTTCCTCTCCGTGCCAGGCCTGAGAAATATTGATTTCCTTCCCCCCTGCAATATTTCGCTTGGCTGAGCAGATTTAGAATTGAAGAGCCAGGCTCTGCCTAGAGACCAGAACCATATTTAATTCCACGGTTTAAGAAGCCCCGGAGCAGGTTATTCTTATTTTCAGCTACCAGTGCATTTAAAAGCGAGTGGCATTCGGGGGGGATGGGGCGGGAGGTGGCTGCTGCCCTCTGCCTGGGTCCAGCCGGCGCTGGGAAGAGTTTTGCAGCCCTGCTGCATCCCCACGGCCCCATCAGCTGCTCCGCACGCGCCAATGAGAGGCGAGGGGTGGCAGCAAGCTGCCGAGCAAAACTCAGGAGACTGCTTTCCACGTCTTTTTGACGGAGGAGAAACGAGGAAACGAGCAGGGAGGGGAAAGGAAAGGCATGGAAACCCCTGCTGGAAAGCGCCCGGTGCACTGAGCTTTCACCATTCAGAGGGTCTGGCCCTGCGTGCAGATCCTGCTCCTGGAGCAGGCCATTTGCAGAGAAGGAACGAAAACACAACGTCTTGTGCAGAAAATGGTGGCCCTGGCCCTGCCCTGGCCACGGCACGCAAAGCCCCACGGCCCCAGGCGCTGCCCCGGGGTCCCCACCGCTCCCAGCCATCCCCAGCGGCCCCACACCGTGCCCCGAGCAGAGATGCTCTTGGCAACTTCTAAATAATGAAGGGGAAGGCAGCAGGTGCCAGACACCCCAAGGGCACTCTGTGCACATGCACACACATGGGTCTGCCAAACAGAGCCCCAAAACACTCGGGGCACTGCTCTGGGACCCCCACACTTCCCCATGGGGCCACAGCAGCCTGGCCCATCCAGCCTCCCCTGCACAGCGCTGGTCCTCCGAAGAGGACGTCCTCCTCTTCACCTCGCCAAGCACAGCAGCCTGCCCCTCACTGTGCCATTTTGGGGAAAAGAAGGGAAAAAACAGGGGCTGGGAGACAGCAGAGCCACTCCTCCCGCTCGCAGAGGCGCCGGGCAGGGCTGTGCCTTGCAGAGCCCCCAGGGAGCTCCAGCTCTGCAGGAGCCCCGGAGGAGCTCAGCAGGAGCCCTGATTCACAGCAGGGCTCGCTGCGGGCACCGGGGCTGGGGTGAAGCAGCCCCAGGGGCTGCGGTGCAGGCTCGGGACAGCTGCGGTCCGGGGAGATGGAGCGCCGACCGCGGCAGCCCGCGCATTAGGCGGCTGTGGTCGGGGCTGACACACGGCGCTGCTGGCTGCGGCGCTGTATTTTGACTGAAGCAGACAGGCAGGAGGATGAAAATGGATCCCTTTATCTCAGCTCGCTCACACGCCGTAACAGCTCTTGACATCTTTTCCCCAGCTCCGCTCCGTGCTGGCGCGCAGAGCCAGCCCGGAGGGCAGCGGGTGGGGGACAGGGAGGCTGCAGCCTGCTCCTGGCGAGCAAAGTGCTCCAAGCCCTAAAATGCCCAGCCCTAAGCTGCTGGAGGCAGGTGCAGGCAAGCTCCAAAGCTTGCCACCCTCACAAAACCAACGCCACCCTCACCTTGCTGGCCAACCCTTCCCAGGGGCAGCTCCGTGTGCCTGCAGGGTCCCGGTGCGTAATGGGGCCGGGAGGCTCCGTTTTGGGGCCCCACGGGGACCCGCTGCTGCCGGGGCAAGGTCAAGTGAAGAGCAGACAGCCGGGGCGCAGAGCGGGAGGAGGGAAGGAGCGCAATTAGCTGCGGTGAGAGGCAGGGCTCTGAAAGCACATTGCTGTTAGCATAATTATTGTTATTGCAATTATTTTTTTTTTTCTGTGTTTTTGACAATTGGGTAGGAATTGGCTTAACAGAAGAAAGCATTTTCCATTAAGTGCGAGTGAGTCTAAGAGGCAGAGAAGGGCAATAACGGTTCACTTTAAATCTGGATATTTCTAAGGATTTTCCCATTTCTTTAAGTCAAATGTCAAGGAACTTTACAACTGAAATTTTCTTTGTAAAGGAAAATGACAATTAACATCACAGAGGAAAAAAGCTAAGTGAAACCCTTGGACATTTGCTGTTTTTATTCCATTTTTCTGTCCCAAACGAACAACTCAGCAAAACGCAGGCAGGTCTGCAAACTTGCAGGGCTGCTGAAGATGCGCTTTTGTCAGCGACAGCCCCCATCACCGCGAGAACAAGCGGCAGCAGCCTCCGGAACATCGTGTCTGGATCTGCCGGCACCGGGCGGCGTCACCGGAGCTCCCAAAAGCTGTGGCACACACACACAACCTGGGCACCCTCCTCCTTCCCCATCCTCCTGGAGAGCAGGTAATAAACCCGAAATGAGCTGATTTCACAGAGCAAAGAGTCAGAACGAATCCAAAAAAGCACACAAAAATAACAAAAAAAGCACTGCAATTAGCTAAACTGCTAAATGAATAAAAAGGTATTAAACAAAGTTTCTTGAATGTCAAGTTGACGCAGCTTTTTTGTGATGGGAAAGGGAAATGAGTCCCTGGAGTAAATCTGCCTGCTCCAGGGCGAGGCATTAAAGGCTTTCTGGCGGATGTCACCAGCTGAGGTCCCTTTGATCTGGTGCTTGATGCGCCACGTGTCCTCGCCCGGCCGCTGCCATCCTGCTGCCCTCCTCCCGTGCCCCTGTTGCTGTCCGAAGCAGGGCACCGAGCTGCTTGGGGTGCACGGGGTGGGGAAGCAAAGCAACCGCCTCTTCCCCAGCATCGCCCAAATGCCACCAGCAGGCCAGAGATAACTTCAGAGAGGGACAGAGGTGGGTGTGGACGCACACATGAACGTATTCCTCTGTTCCTCTTGGGCTTTGTACGCACCTCACCTGGAGACTTAACCAGTGCGGTGCCAACACGCACATCGAGCGAAGCAATTTGTCTCAGACAATTGCCTGAGCTGCCTCTGATGTCGCTGTCTCAGTGCTGACGATAAGAGGCTCTTAAGTGTCCTGAAACTGTACTGCGAGTTCCCAGTGCTCTCACCCCCGCCTTCACCGCCTCTCCCTCGAGCTCCTTCCCGTGTTTCTCCAGCAAAACACCCTCTCAGGCAAATAAACACACAGGGAGGAACAGAAGGCATTTTGCCTGGGCTTTCAGCACAGCCGTGGGCTTCTCGTTCAGATACCTGGCGATACCCTCCAGATATCCAAAGCACAATGCCGAGGCGAGGCACGCACACCCCAAGCCCACAGCTCGAGCTCCATTTCCACCCTTGGCAGGGGACGAGGCAGAGGAACCTGTCCCCACCATGGCATTTCCCTGGTGTCACAGCGCTGGGACGGCCGCGTGTGTGAGCACAGCTCCATCACAGCGCCCTCCTCTCCTCCGGATCCTGGAGCCACAGGGTTTGGCGCACTCACCGTGTGCTACAGGAACTCTCTTACCACTTTTATAAGCCACCTGGCTCAACTCGCATTGTCACTCTAGCCAGCCCTAAATTCATTTAAAGCCTCATAAAATCACAGTCCTGCATTTGCATGCACTGATCCCACGGGATTGGGGACGCTTGGGGACGCTGCGCACAGGAAGCCAGCCCTTCAGGCGGGGCCGGGACATGCACTTAGTGGGATGATAAAAAAAAAAAAAAGCTGCAGGAAATGGACCTCCAGACCGCCTCAGGATGCTGTGCGGAGCAGGCGGGTGCCAAAGCTTTCATGGTGATGTGGGAGAGGTGGGGGCAGCAGTGCTGAAACCTTGGCGTCTCGCTTCCCCTGCCTTTCATCCCCCAAAGGGGTACGGGGCGAGGTAGGTGGCCCTGCAGGCAGCCCCGTGAGGGGTTTTTAAAAGAGGACAGGGAATGCATCGGGAGGCAGCAGCAAGCACCGAGTGCCGGAGATGCTGCAGGAGTGCTGCGCAGGCACCCTGGGGGCGGATGGGGACAGACGCAAGCACTCGCGCCCCGCTTTCCCCCACGCCTGGCACCCGGGTGCCAAAGGCAGGGCTGCTGGCACAGCTCGGAGCCACGTCATGCCCCGGGGAAGGTGCTTCGCCCACCGCCCCCAGGCTGTGATGATGAAGCACCAGCCCTGCCTCCCTTCCCAGGAGGGGCTGCGCAGGAGGCAGCCAGGGGACCCCGAGAGCCCCCGCGCCCTTCAGCGAGGCTGGGTGCACAGCGGGATCGCTGCTCCTGCCCGAGGCACCTCTCCATCCCCCCAGCAAGGCATCCCACTGCTCCTCACGGTGCCCACGTGCCGCTGCACGCTGTGCCCAGCCCTCCACCCTGCTCGCCCAGCGCTTTATGGCCGCCTGTTCCCGGTGCCGACATCAACAATCTCCCCTGGAGCAGGGAGATTATGAGCTGTGCCCTCCCAGCGCTGGAGTTGCTAATTATTGCCGAGATAAATGGGAATATCAATGATGAAAGTCAATATTATTGCCTCCTTTGTTCCTGGTCGTTTTATTTGTAGATGAAAAGACCACTCAGCCCGGCTCCCCAGGACGCGGCCGGGAGCTGGAAGCGCTCCTCTTGGCACGCTCGCCCAGAGCCGCGCTCGGCTAAGAAATCACAGCGCACACACGCCTGCAAAGGGCTCTCTAAAGCAGCAGCTCTCCAAAGCAGGCATTGTCTTTGATTAATTCATAAAACCCGAGCTGCCTCCCTTCCCCACCCCCCTCCCCACCCCTCCCCGGCACCGGGCGAGGGAGGATTTCGGGGAGGGGGAAGGTGCGACGTGGGTGGCCGTGATTAATTGTGGAACACGGCACAGGAACACTCCTCGCTCCGGCTGGCTTCACTGCTCACACTTCGCCCTCCCCACCAGCAGTCAGACATCAAAACAGGCACGGGGGGCCCCATACGAGCCCTGACCCCAATCCTGGGGCAAGCCCCCCCCCGGCATGGGTGCTGCCAGGCGAGCCCTTGGAGCAGCAGGGTTCCCTTATTCAGCACGCCCGCTCCCTCTGCGTGTTCTGAGTCAGAGCTGCTGATTTCAGTGACAAGAGACTTTTTTTTTTTTTTTTAAGCCCTATTAGCCTCGCAGAGCTAAGGCAGCGACGAGACGAGCGGGTGAATGGGATGCTAATTTGGGATCATGCCTAGCAGGGGCAAGGGGATGTGCTCCCCGTGGCCTGTGGGGCTGACACAGGGATGGAGAGGTGCAGCGGGGCTCCAGCACCCCTGGAGCACATCCCAGCACACAAGGGGCATTTTTCCTATATATGTTCCATATACATTGCACCCTAATACGCCACTAAAATCACCTCTGCTTCCCTTTCAAGCTCCCAGTCCATCCCTGGCAGGCATTTATGGGAAGAAGGCAACCCAGTGACCCCAAAGCACCCCTCCCCAACCCCCAGCACACCGATAGCCTCCCACTAATGCAGCAAGCCAGCCCTGCTCATGGTAACGAGGAAACTTCTGCTGCCTCCCTCCCCATGCAGCGAGACCCGGGGAAGTGCAAAAAAGCCTTGCAGGAATAATTATGCCAGTTTTCAAGCAGCCAGCCTGTCCTGAATATTTCATGGGAGGTAATTTTTTTATTTTATTTTTTTTTTAAAAAAAAAGCGCTTTTAAAACCCTTCTCCCCCCACATCCTCCCTTTTGGGGTGTAATTAAGCAGAAAGGATCAGAGCACAGACCCAGAGAAACAAGGGCAGGAGGTAAGGTGTGGGAAAGCAGCTCAGGTGGGGGCTTTTTTGGTGCTGCTGGGCAGAGGAGCAGAGCTGCCTGGGCACAGCCAGCTACACGGGGCTCTGCCCGTGCGCCCAGGCTCACACCTTCCCATCTCTTTCTTCCCCCTCCTGCACCCCCACAGCCCCCATCCTGCTCCCCTGACCGCCCTTAAACAGGTTTCCGGCTCACTGCAGCATGAGGCAGGGAGCCCGGGGTGCCCATCCTCACGTTTACGGGCTTTTCTCATAATCCTGGTGCTCAAAATTTGCTTTAAAACGTGAAAATCTGAGACACATCCATGGCACTAACTGAACAGAAAGCCTGAGCCATTCTAAGTTTGTTCCTGTATCAGAAGTAGCGACAGTGGAGAGGAGAGGGAGGATTTTGGGGGAGCATTTACAGCTCATACATTTGGGGAGGAAGAGAAGCACCCCTCTGAAACCACACAGGTTCAAGGATTTGTCCAATTTAAACAACAAAACTCACGCATTAAAAACCAACTCAGCTTCAGCCCTGCCTCAGAGCTGTGCCAGGCTGGGGGACAGGACCTGGGGGCACCCGATTGCCCCATCCTTGCACCAAAGAGCAGAGATCAGGCTGAGAAACAGCCCAAATAACCCTCAGCATCCCCGATTTCCAAGGCAGGAACTGTTTTTCTTTTCTCAGAAGAAGAGGCATCAGGAAAACACACAAACACCTGTTTTTCTAAATACTATTCTTAGAAAAAAAAAAAAAAAATCAACTTTTGCAAATGGCACTCTGGAAGAAACCACCCAAATTTAAGCCAGATCCACATGGTGCTCAGCGCTGTTTTTTTTCCAGGGAGGACTTAAACCAGCCTGGCCATTTCCTGCTGGCATTTTGTTCTGATGGAGGAGTGCTATGAATAGACGCCTCTGCCTCCATCTAAATACAGAACGTACAGAATAAATCCCCCCTGCCACTGCCTGGCTGGTCGCTGGCACCCATCAGCCCTTTTGGGGTCTCCTCTGGTGCTCACACTTCACTTGGCCTTGCTGTGCAGGGGCCTGCCTCGCTGTTTGGCTCCCCTTGTCTCCAGACCTGCGATGGGGGCAGGATGCTGCCTCCTGGGCACCCCCAGCTGAGCCCTGCTGGTGGCACCTAGGGGACAGGCCACAGCACATCCCGCTGTCCCCTTCCAGTCTGACAACACCCAACCTGAACAATTCCTCCTCCCAGCTCTGGTGTAGAAGAGACACCGGAATCATCCTAATTTTCTTGCGTTTGTTTCATTAGGAAACCGACTCCTGCTCTTCACCGAGATCCCTTTGTTCTCTCCCGAGGACTGACATCCTGGGAAATTGCCGGAGCCCAGTCAGCTCTGATGTTTGCTGCCTCACGCAGCGCTCGCATCGAGCTGACAGCTCACAGCTTTCAGCCGGGGCTGCGGATGTGCAGTACAAGCTGCAACCTGCTCCTGGCTCTCCGACTGTCCCGGCGAGGGAGCTGCGAGGAGGCTGAGGCGAGCGCACGGCGCTGGGTGACACTAATAGAGACATCTCAGGGAACGCCGCCTCTCGCCGGCCCTCTCGCTTGCCCTCTCCTGGAGGATGAAGCTATTTCTGCCCCGAATCCCCAGGCTGCAGCACGTGGCCATCTGTACGGATTTGCTCCCTGCAAACATTCGCCCCTCGCCGAGCGATCCGAGCAGGAGCAACCCATCCGTGCAGCCCAGCGCCAAAAGCCCTCCTTTCCCAACAGTGCCATTGGCACAGAACGGCCTAAAACACATTAAACGCCTTCCTCCTCCAAGGTAAAATCCTCTCCTGTGCCAGCACGATGGCTCACACAGCTCCAGGCACACGGGTAGGGCTGGCCCCATGGGGACCGGGCAGCAGCCCTGGGGCGCACGTGGGGTGAAGGCGTTTCCACTGCCCTTACAGCCACACAAACCCGACCAGAACTGGTCCCGGCACGACCACGGCGTGTGAGCATCGCACCCTGCGATCCGGCAGCGACCGAGCTCGCGTGTCACCTACCCGGGTCAGATGAAGGCAGGGTGCTGGGGGATCAGGTGCCGGGGGCGCGCTGGGCTTTGGCCGCTCCTCCGCCTCCCGCTCATGCACTGTGGGGGAAACGACATCGCAATTAGGGCTTTGAACCCGGCGTCTCTCAGAGGCAGGTGGGAGAGGAATTAAAAAGCTGTGAATACTTTTCCCCTCTCCCTCCCAAAAGGGAGCTCAGCTGAACTTAATCTTCACCTGAGCTGGTATTTAAGAGCTATAAATCAGGCTGCAGAGGACAGGAGCACACGACTAGCAGGATGGAGTGGACCTGCTCCTGAAAGGACCAAAATGAACTGCTGAATAGAAGGCATCTTCCCATGGAAATGGAGCAGACCTGTACTTAGCAGAGCATCGATCCGCTGACAGCTACCGGGACAGATTTGGGCCAGAGCACTGGGGAATTATTTGCAGGGATCTCTTCAGGAACACAGGCACGCAAAAACCCTTGTAAAAAAAAACCCTGTTGGAAATCAGCACCGTGGGGCCAGGCAGCCTCACTGGGGAGGATGCCCAGGAGCCCAGCAGGTGACTGGGGGAGCACCAGGAGACACGAGGGATGCTGGGGGGGACAGCCCCACTGCAGGACCCCCTGTGCCCCCCCCACACCCAGCATCCACAGCACAAATCAATGGTGCGCCGCTCGCCGGGTTTCATCTATGTTATCGACTGCGCTTCCTTATGAAGTCTCATACGGAGGATCTCAGTGATCCCAAAAGCTACCCAAATAAGCCTTCGACGTCAAGAAAACAAACAGGAGCAAAGCAGCAGCTCTGCTTCGGGGGAACGTGACCTGTCCTTTGAAGCACGGCTGGGCAGAGGTCCTAATATTGCTCCAGGGCCTGGAGAAAGCACCGAGAGCCGGGAAACATCTTGATTAACTTTTCTTTTTTTTTTTTTTCTTCCCCTGCTATCGCACATCAGTTGTTTAAAAAACCCCCAAAACATGTTTATGAATTTAATGTATTTAAATAGCTCCAAATCTGTTTAGCTAGGAAGGAAAACAACTCTCCCACCCCGAACTTCCCGTGGGCTGGGACCTGCTTGGCAGTCACCCACCCACGGGCAGCATCTCAAGCCTCCCCCCTTGGGCTGAAAGGCTGCTTTGGGGGACAAACCAGGGAGAAGATGGACGTGGGGAGCATGGGGGGGTCCCATGAAGCAGGGGAGGGGGCTGCTCGGCCACTCTGCTCCACCAGAGCCCTGAGCAAGCCTTCTCCATCCCCCTGGGGGATTTGGGGACACCTGGGCAAAGGGGGCAGCTGAGAGAGGGGCACCAAAAGTGTTTGTATGTGGGGAGAGCATCCAGTGAGGACTTTTAAGGAAAGATAGGGGGAAAAAATGAAAAAAAGTCTTCCTTCCTCCTCCTCCATCAGCAGCTTTCCACAAGGAGGATCAATGCAGCCCACTGTAACTGCACCGTTGTTCCATTTTTAATTAATGAAAGAAAAAACTAATCATTGAATTAAACTTCTCATTACTCCAGCTGAATACCCACTAAGTAAATTTAATTACTGTACGAATTGGGTTTCTCCCTGCCTGTTTCATTAGCTACTGATAAAGACGAGGTGGGGGGGGGAGAGGAAAAGGAGAAGGGCAGATGGGAGCAGTGCATGCGGGAGCAGGGGGTAGTGATTCAGCAGGTTTCAGGGTCTCAGGGAAAGGCCCCTGCATCCCTCCCAGGGCAGGGATTCCTGGGGGATAACCCCAGCCCTACAGCCCCACGGGACAGGGCACGACAGCCCCATATCTGTGGGGCTGCCCCACATCCACAGGGCGGTCTCTGCCCCCAAAATCCCCCCCAGCCACCACTGCCATGCCCAGATTCGAGCTGCAGGTGAGATGGCACAGCCCTGACCCCGCTGGCTCCCATCATTGGGCTCAGATCCACATCAGCCCTCGATGCCTTCCCACCTCACACAGCTCCAACTTCTGCCTCCAGGACACAAGCAGTGAGCTTCAGCCAGGAGCTGGCACTGACAGGAGCACGTGGAGCACACCGGGATGGGTGGCGAGCACCTGCTGCCCCCCACAGACCCGGACACCTGCCCGCTGCTTTGGGATTTTCAGCCTCCTGCTGGAGCAGGCATCCTGTGTGCCCGGGCTGCCCGGAGCCAGGGAGGTGCCAGCAGCACGCCCCTGCTAGAAAACGGGTGGCAAACACGTCCCTGCGGCACAGGGCTGGGTTATGGCACAGTTTGGGGCCTCTCCTGCTCTCCCCGCTAGGATCCAGCTCCTCGCTCCTTCCTCCTAAGGGCACGAGCCAGCGTGGGGCAGGCGCAGCCCCATAGCACAGCCACCTCCCTTCCCTTCCAGCGCTTCTGCAACATTAACAGGGTCACATTGGGATGGAGAGGGGGCAGGAGATGAGAAGTGCAGCCTCCTCCTCTAACGAGGCAGCCTCAGCTTTTTCTTTGTGGTAGGTGCTAACAGCGATGGGTTTGGGGAGCGGAGCTACATCAGCTCCTCCTTGTCGCTGCTCCACCCTGACGTGGTGCCCAGCGAGGCCAGCACCACTCGGGTGCCCTGTGGCCACCGTGGGGCCACCACAGCCCCCCAGGGTGGGTGCCACGGGCAGGAGGCTGCTGGCTGCTGGGTGGGCTGGGCACGGCGTGCGCGCCTGGCAGGCGGGAGCTTTCCGCCAGAGCTAAAATTAGCTCCCGCAAAGCCTCTCCTGCCATCCCCTCAGTCGGTGGTACAACATGTTCTGCCACCGCAGGCTCTTCCCAAGCTCGCTCTCACTCAGGAAAAAAAATAAACCCGCTGCGTGGTGCATGCCTCGCGGATCAGACGCCCGCGCAAAGCAAACAACCTCGCGGGTTTCGCAGCCGCCGCCTCCCCGCGCTGCTCCGCAGGGCACAGCCTCACCCCCTGCCTGCTGCTTGGGTGCCCGTGCTGCCCACTGCTCCGGGGCTGCAGCTCCCAGCCCCAGCAGCAGCACGTTCCCAGGGGCTGGGCTGGGAAACCAGCGTTTGGGGGTTGTTTTCTTCACCCTCTGTGGGTTTCGGTGGCCGAAGCAGAGAACGGTAACGCAGGTCAGCAGAGATGATGAATTATGTCCTTGGATAAATTTTAAAGCCCCGGTAATAAGGCGAGGCTGAATGAAACACTGTTTGGTCTGAAGTGAAGCTTTCATTTTGTTTGTAGGTGGCTTCCCCCCACACACACACTGGGAGAAAAAAAAAAAGCTAGAAAATTTTCAAAATGAAATGTCATCTCGAAACAGATGGCTGAAAGGTTTCATTTTGAAAATGTCAAAATCAAACTTTTCACTGTTTCACTTTTTCTCCCCAGCCAAAACCGCTTGCTAAATACAACCTGAATTCGTGAGCGGTTTCTGTTGACTGAAACCTGAATTATTCGGTGCATAAAGTCTCCAAACCTTTATTTATTTATTTTTCTTTTTTTTTTTTTGCAGGTCTTCATACGAGCCCCCGCTGCGCAAGCTGCGATGGGGAGACGCGCGTGGGGCAGGCGGGGCCGCGGAGCCCTGCAGCATCCCCTTCTCCTGGCAGAGGCACGGGGAAGGACGACCCCAGGACCTACCGTGGCAGCAGACCTTGGCGGCTCCGGCTCCGTGTCGGGTGCTGGGGGCGCTTCCCGTGCAGCGCAGCGAGGCGGGGGTGCCGCGGCCCCGGCTGGCAAGGGCAAGGTCCTGCCCGGCTCATGGACCCGGCGCGGAGCAGCGGGGCGCCTCGCTCAGCCCTGCGGGACAGGAGGGGAGGGAGAGTGAGAAGGGGCTGCGGGGACAAAAAAACAGCGCTGTACTCACCCCACAGAGCCCTGCAGCTCCTGGCCCCGTGTAACCGAGGGCACAGGAAGGAGCGGCAGCTGGGGAGATGCCCAGAGGACTTTGGGGTTGTAATGCACAGGAAGAGAACCCAACTATTTATAACGTGCTTCAAGTTTTCCTTCTCGTCCTCCCCCAAATTACCCCCTAGTGCTGACCCAGAGCCCTGCATTTCCCTGCGCTGCAGGGACTCCTAACACTCCCCGGGGAGCCGCGGGATCCCCGGGTGCACCAGCAGCGTGTGACAGAGGAGCAAAGATCAGACTCAGAGCATGGTCAAAAAAAAAAAAAAAGAGACACCAAACCTTTAATCCAACCTAAAGTCGCAGCTATAAAAATCTGGTTTATGTTCCACGAGAGGCCAAGCAAAGAAATCACACGCTGTAAAACGTTACAGAAACAAGAGCTGACACCGGAGCCCGAGACCCAGAGGCCACGCTCAGAGCTCAGGGCGGAGGCTCCGACCCGTCCCCGTTCCCCTTCTGCTCTGGCTCCTCTCGGGGGCAGCTCCCCTCCAGCATGTGCCACCAGATCCTGAGGCCGGTGTCAGAAAACCTGTTCTTGCTCGCTCACTAGCCTGATTGCTGGATGAAAGAGGATTAGACGCAGCTTAGGCTAAGCACCTCAGCAGCACCCAGCCGTACGGCGATGCTCAGCCACCGCTGCTGCCTCGGTAACACACACACAGGTATCTGCCCGCAGCCCTCCCTGCATTAACTCACCCCAGCAGGGATGATTCGGGGCAGCCAGGGCTCCCCAAACCTCATGGATAAGTTTTTTGGGGAGCAGGCAGGAAAGGGAAACCGAGGCAGGCACCAGGGGCTGCCCAGCAGGCGATGCCGCGGCAGCTCAGGAGCCCCCGTGCCCGAGCCGGGCACCCCTGTCCTGCAGGCACATCCCATGGAACGGGGCTTCGGGACAGAATATTAAGTAATCCATCACCAGCATTAAAAATGGCCAGCTCTGACGTGTTTAAAGGAACACGTCTCCCTCTGAGCCTGCTTTTCAATTTGAGAATCTCCTTTATTTTATTATCTTTTTTAACCCCGACTCCCCACTCCGCTGCCAAGCTGAAAACTCGCTTTGTGTCTCTGCTACCTGCTCAGAAATAAATCTTCAGATCCTGAACTGAACCTTCCCCATTCCCCTCCTCCCTGGAAGGAGCACAACACCCAGCAGCCTGGCAATGTGCTCTCTGCCCAGCCGGGACAGCGGGGTACGAGCAGCATGGGCAGGGAGCGGAGGCGTGGGAGGTGGCAGCCAGGTGGGAGTCGGATGCGCTGCCTACGGAGCACCTCTTGGTGCCAAGGACATGGAAAAAACAGTTTGTACACAACCCTTATCCCCGAGAGGTGGAAATAAGGGGGGAGCAGAGCTGGTCAGGTGCGGGGGGGCAGCTCCCAGAGCTTCAGGGAAGGCTCCTCGGGGACATTGTGGGCAAGACGAGGGGATTGAGGATGCGCTGAGCATCACCCAGGGCACATCCAGCACAGGCAGCAGGGCAGGAGCAGCGCTCCTCCCGCCTGCACAGAGCATTCTCAGATTCAGCACGGAGTATTTATGAGTATTGAAAAAAAAAAAAAAACAAAAACGCCACGCCACAGGGAATTACGGGGCTTTCTTGTGGTTGGCAGCCGAGTGAAATAAATCTATCCACTGGGCATAAATTGTTTAAGCAAAAATCCCTCTCAACTTGAATGTTTTGCATGAAAAAAAATAGCAACAAAAAGGGAAGGAAAACTCCAAACCCTCCTCATTTCTCTCCTCAAGGTCAGAGCTGTTGTTCTCTCCCGTGAAGGAGAAAGCCACCTTTCGCTAGCGAGTGTAGCCAGAAGAAAGGAGAGGCTGGGGAGGCACGCGCATCGCTGCCCGCTCGGATTAGGCTGGATCTCTCTATTTAACAGGGGATTCTCCTTCCACAGCGAGTCGTGGGGATGCTCAGCAGAGCCCCCAGCACCTCCAGGGTGGGACCTGGGCATGGGCAGAGGCACCAGGGCTAAGGGAGGCATCGGCCACCGAGGCTCCAGCCCCCGGGGAGCGCAGCCACGTGCCAGAGCCCCGCATCCAGAGCCCCCTGGGTGATTATGCAGAGCCTGTGCTAAGGCTGCTGCTTTAGTGCACTGCAGGCACTAAATTAAGGGGACGTTTACAGCCCACGATGCAGGGAAGCAGCTGCTGGAGGTGGACACGGTGAGAGGCTTCACCTTGGGGTGGGAGGCTCCAGGCAGCGTGAGCCTTCCTGGGAGTCTTCCTATTGCCCTGTGGGGCAGGGACAGGGACAGGACATCCCGGGGCAGAGGGACCAAGGGGCAGGATCCAGCAGGGACACCCGGGTGCTCCACTGTCGCCACCGGGCATTTGGAGAGCACCAACAGCATCGTCCCCACACCCCTGCAGCCTGGTCCTGCTGGGGAAGGCAATGTGCTTTAATTAACACCCCGACCAGGAACAACTGCTGCTCCTTCGTGGCTTTGGAGACCTCATCCTACCAACAGAGCCGCGGCCCCGCAGCTCCCTGCCTCCGGGTGCTGCTCAGCCCCAAAAGGGCCCCTGCACTTGGCAAAGCCATCAGCAGAGGACGATTTGGGGCTTTTGTCCCACAGAAGGTCAGACAGGGTCAGGAAGCGCCTCTCCTTTGGCCTTTAAATGCACAGTGGGGGGAGCTTCAGGGTCCCGAACCCTGAATTGTCCAGCCCCAATCCTGGAGCAAGGATCCTGCTGCCTCAACCCACATCTGGGCAGCGGGCCCCGGGGTGAGCGTGTCACAGGGCACGCATCCTACAAGGCACGGGGAAGCTGAAATCAGGGCTGAGGTGGCTCAGACAGCACCCACACGGCTTTCCAACCCCTTTGCAGCCAGCTTTGCATCCCACAGCCCAGCTGGGACATCCAGGGGCCACTCCACGAGGCCAGCTCAGGCAGCATCAGGAGTTATCGTCCAAATCCAGGCAGCTGGATGCTAGCCCAGACCTTGGGCAATGATTAAAGCGAGCGGCACTTTTCTGGAAAGCAAGCTGATGCGCCATGCCTGCCGTCCGTCTTCAGGGCTGCGAGCAGGATGGCAGGAGCAGGGCCACCTGTAAGCCAAGGCCACAGCAGCAGTGCCTGCAGCTGCAGGAATCCCATTGCCTCCTGCAGCCACCAGCTATGGGGTATTTGGGGCAGCGCGGCCCCCTCGAGCACCACCCTACCACACCTGGGCAGCTCGGGGAGGGGAGCACCCAGCAGGGATGAGGCTGAATTGCTGGTCCACATGCCCAGGCTCAGGTTGTTTCTCACCAGGCTATTCCAGCTGGGAACAGACCCCAGGCTCATGGGGTGGTCCCAGCTCAAGGTCTGGGTCCCATCCATGCGCCTCCACTGCTATGGGACACGGTAACACTGCCAGCAGCCTTCCCTGTGACTACAGACCCTAAAATCACGAGCAAAAGAAACTGGAAGCAGACGCGTCCTGGTGAACAGAGCACTCGAGCAGCTGCTGAATGCTGCCGGGCAGACCCCACACATTCCCCAGGGCAGCTCCCAGCCCCAAACCTCGGTTTTCAGCCCCTTACACCACACTTCAAGGCAGAGGGCAGCTTTATGTGCAGGCACAGGAGTGGCGGAGACCTCTTAGTGTTTAGGAAAAGATGAAGGGAGGGAACTTCAGTCCTGCCCAACAAAGCAGCACAGCCCAACAGCCCCACCTCCTCAGCTCATCCACATCACCCCAAAGCCCAGCGACCCAGGATTTATAGGCTCGGGGGCTTTATGGCTTCGGGGTTATTTCACACAGCTCCGGCCCCAAGGAGCGCAACTCCCAGGGACCTCAGGGAGCCAAGAGGTCATCCAGGAGTGGATTTATTTCTATGTCCCATACGGAACCAACCCGTGCCAAACGCTCACCTGGGCTGCCAGAAGGGAAGCTGCCAAACTTGCTGAGCCGCCAAGTTGAACCGTGCCTAGCTGGGGATCCCAAACAGGGTAAAATCCACATTTAATACCCATTATCCTAACATCTCCCCATCTGTCCACTTCCCTCACGCGCCTGCAACTGCAGCGTGCCAGGGCTGCCTGATATCAATGGCACTTTAATTTCATCATTCCCAACTTATTTAGAGCAATTAGGAGGCAATGAGCACTCGCCGGGGGCCAGGCTGCACTTGAACAGCATCCAAGGGTTACCGCAGCATCGCGGGAGACCTTCAGATGGAATTATCCGTCGGCAAAAAAAACTTCAACAACAAGTCAGGCAACCCACAAAGGGAGGATAGGGTTTTTTTTCCTGCTCCTATAGGTCCCTTTTTAATTTGAAGTCAGCTGACAGCAACGTAAAGAGATGATATTCCTCATTTAATTAGCGAAGAGACAGCGTCTCGGGGTGGAAGACAAAGACGGATGGATGCTCTGCCTGGAGAAACCGGCAGGGGAGCGCAGGGACTCCTGCCAGCCCCAGCACCAAGCCCCTTTTTGGGGAGCCGGTTTTGCCATCGACTTCTCTGGGTGCAGAGGTAGAAATCGAGCAGCTCTGTGAATCCTACAGGCAGGCAAAGCAAAATGGAAACTGTTCCTCCTGTGCGGTCTCTGCTGGAGAGCTGTGCAGAGCCAGGGCCACCACGAAGGCCACCAGAAGGCAGCCAGGCTCCCCGGCGTCCCCATTTTGTGCAGGGCAGGTGAGCTGCCGAGGGAGGGGAGGGCTCCTCACTTCGCCTTTCGCCACACGCCCACACTCCTCCTGCACAGGCTCTTTAAATGCCTGCCTGCGTGAGAAAAGCAGTGGCCTATTTTTTTCCCCGAGCAGCTCGGCGCAGCCTCCACCTCGCGCACGGGTCTTATTTAGGATGCTTCAGACGCATCCGGAGGGACTCGGGGAACAAGCTGTGGAGAGAGAAGACTGAGTGGGCATCCTGAGTCACTTCACTGCTTACACAAGTGTACATAAGCATCTTCCATTTGAGCAAAGCTCAGCGCAGCTCCCGACGACTCTGGGGACCGGAGGGAAGTGCATCTTCTCTGGCACACTCTGCTGATGTGGAGAAGCCGCATGGCACCTGCCTCGTCCCGGCTTACCCACAAAGGGGTCGTCCCCACAGCCCCAGCCTCTGACCCTGGCAATTCCTCCACGGGGAAAGAGGAGCCGAGGGTTGCAGATGAGCTTTCTCCAAGGGGAAGGCAGAGCGGCGTGCGCGCGTGGGGAGAGAAGACAAGCACGGGAATTACGGGAGACCCCAGTCCAGAAGGAGGAGACAGCCTCGACCTTGAGCCCTGGCCTTGAGGACGACACCTGAGCTGCCAAACAAGGGTCTCTGTGCAAAGATCCCAAACCTGGTGCTGGGCAAGGTCACAGCCAGCTGAGGACATGCCCTGCCCAGAGCACCTCTCACCTCGCCGCTCCTCATCGGTGCTGGCTTACACCCCGCACACACCCAGCCTCTGCTCACCTCCCGAGCAGCACAGGCACTCCCTGTGCAGTCTTCCCAACAAACCTCCATCCTCCTGCAGGGCAGGACCACAGCCTGGGGCTCCCCAGGCTCTCCCCATCTCACCTTTCTGTCAGGACTGGTCCCAGAGGCACCGCAACTTCAACAGCACGGGGGGACCGGGGTGCCCTGAGGCAGCCTGGAGCAAAAGCCCGGCCATGGTGGCTGTGAGCACCGATGGCTTCTTGTCACTGCGCCGCAGCGACCAGCAGCTCTTTCACCTCCTCTCATCACCATCTTGTCCATGGGATAGAAGCCACAAAAGCGCTGTCCCGTGCAGCCGAGGTGATCTCAGCAGCTCCCCGGGACAGCAGGGAAAGGGGTCAGGGGAACGAACGGAAAGCGCCAAGATATGAGCTGCTAATGAGGTGCATCTTCAAATGCCACCAAGTTCTGACCCACTGATCTCACACCAGAAGCTTGACTTCTTTTCTGTGCAGTATTAATCCACGTCACTCACACCTCCTGCCAGCTGCAGACACCTTGGGTCGGGCCCCTGGGGCTCAGTGTGGAGCAGGCTCTGCCCTCCGGGTCACAGCCCAGAAGAAGCTGATCCGAGTCCAGCTAGGAACATGAGTTAAACCCCGAATTATGGAGATCCCGAGGAGGGGAACATTTCCAACCCCATCTAACTAAGGCAGGAGCCTGCCCACCCCGCAGGCTGCTGCAGGCTCCCCCAGCACCCGTGCCACCCTGCGCTGCCCCCAGTGAGTGCTCCCCCTGCAGCTGCATGAAGCCTCACCAGTTCCTTCCCCTTCACATCGAGACTGCCACAAGCCTCTGAGCATGTTTGGGTAGGGGCTGTAGGCGCAGGGAAGCCAAGTTGTCTAGCAGAAGGTTCCCCAACAGCTGAAAACGCTCCAACGGGGCTTTGGCCAAATATTTGAGATCCCTTTTAAAAACAAGGCCGATCCATAGCTGCTCCTAACGATCCACCCGACTGCTGTGCACCGAGTGCTAATAGAGACAAGTTGTCTCCTTCAGACCACTATATCGTGGCTGAGAGCATCAGGAGGGGAAGATGATGGGCTGGGAGAGGAAGCACATCCTTCCTCTGCTCCCCTCCAGCTGCTAACAGGAGCGCCAGAGCTCTCCGAATGCCATTACATCAGAGCAGCACAGAAGCAATAAAGCCCTAGAACAGCACATTACATATTCACCGACCTGCACGCCACACAAAAGAGCGTCCCCAGGACACCGCACGGGAGCCTGAAATAGCCAAGGCAAGGGCTGGAAAAAGCGCCGGGCTGGGCAGCCATCCACAGAGCCTGCAGCTGGCGTGGGGGCACCGAGAGCCGGGCACGAGGGAGATAAAACACTCAGCCTCCTGCCAGAAGTTTGGGCAAGCCCCAGATTTTGGGTACAGTCTGCAGAAAAAAGAGCACCCAGATGAGGAACGCAGCGACTAGGGTGAGACCTGGCCGCTGGCTGCCTGGCACCGACCTGTGATCCTCTCAACTCCTTTGTTTGCACTTCCAGAACTTCAAAATCTCACTCCTGTGCCCTGTGAACTGTGCCTTTCCCTGCCTGTGCTGCACGCACCTGGCTGCTCCCTTGGCACCCCACCCCGAGCCCCCGGCAGGCTCAGGGCACGCTGGCACAGCCACATGGCGAGGTCACCGGGCTCTGCTCCGCCACCACAAAGGCCATCAAACGAACCTCGGCTGGGCAGGGGACGGCCCCGCTGTGGGATTTGGCAGAGGAAGAGCTGGCAGATGTGCTGGGACTGGGGTGGAGAGCTAGAAGGGGTTGGAGGCAGCACAAGGGCACCCCCACATGCACTAATTTAGGGCACAACCAAGGTGCGTGATGGCAGAGGGGCTGGGACACCCGCAGAGTCCCCCAGCACCTCGTGAGGACACCCTGAGGGTCTCCAACCCCCCTCTGGGGGAGCCGCACATCCCCAAGCTGCCAGCCCCATGGCACGGGGACCCCATCCCTGCCTAGGCAGCCGGGGGGGCAGCACACGGAAACGTAGCACCCCAACATTTGGTGAGTTACTGTGGCACACCAGCAGCTCTGACCTTCTCTCTCCTCTCCCTTTTTACTGCCTGCCCGCTCCCTCGCCATCCCCACAGAGCCATTAGAAAGCAAACGGAGCTGGAGACGGCTCCGGCAGCCAACACCGCGCTGGAAAGGTCAGAGATGAGGGGGCTGCACCAAGGCGCTCCCAGGGGGAGGCTGAAACAGGGGGAGCCCTGGGGAAGGGTCCCTGGGGGGTAGGGACCCGTCCCGCAGCCACAGCTGCCCCAGAGAGCCCCACTGGGCAGGACCTGCACCTGAAAGCACCCTGCAGGTGGGAAAAGCTGAGCCAAATACCCCACAGCACAGGCGCAGGCCCCAGCCCCAGAGCACCACGAGGTGCCCTTGGCAAGGTTGGGGGTCCTGAGCAGGACCACGAGGAGGAACCAACGTGCAGAGGCTGGGCCAGGCTGCCCACCCCAGCCCAGGAATTACGCACACAACGCGTGAAAAAGCCCAGCCCCAAGGAGGCACACGGGGAACCTCACACAGCAGGGAAGCTGGTGCCTCTCCACAGCCCTGCTGGGGGGGGCAAAACTCACCACAACGCTTTAGGAATGCACCAGGAGGCAGCGAGGGCTGGCTTCTCCCTCAGGCAGGAGCCAAAAAAGCCATCAGAGACACAACAAGAGCCACCAACAGCCAGGGATGAGCTCCGTACGGGCAGGAAGGGAAGCAGCCCAAGATGCACCCAAGCTCAGGGGGCTGGGCTTGGGCTTACGAACAGCTCCTGGAGCACCAGCTGGATGGCATAGGGGCTCCAGGGAGGCCAATTAAGGCCAATTAAGGCCAATTAGCAGGGGCCCAGCTGCCCTGCTTGGTGTGCACCCTCTTCTCCTTGGCACAGCACAAGACCAGCACAAACCAGGTGCACGTTTTGGAGGTGAAGCCGCAGAAGCGTTTGCTGGGGCCCTCTGGCTGGCTGTGAAGCGCAGGACAGCCACATCAAAATAAAATAAAATAAATAAATAAAATAAAAACACCCCAAAGGCAGAAAAATATAAAGGGTCACAGGAAACGAGCAGCCCGAAAGCTCCCAAGAGAGAAGGGACAGCAGGAGGCAGAGGTGCCCGGCAGGGGCCAGGAGAGCGCAGCCCCTCGGGATGAGCACCAAGGGTTAAACGCTGCAGCAGCGACTTTCTGAGAAATGGAAAATATCACAGCTCTGGCAACACGTACTCTGAGTTTTCTAAAATAATGTCGGATTTTAATGTTTAAAAAAAAAAAGAAATCTGGATCTGGGCAAAGGAGTGCATTGACATTAGTGACAGATGGGATGGAAAAATTTTGTTTGGAAAAAATACCATCTTTTGAGTCACACGCGTGCAGTGAGGAAAACAACTTAACCCCTCCAGTCCTCCTCCACCAGGAGCTGTGGAGCCACGTCCTGGTGGAGGAGGTGGCCCCGTGCCCGTCCTGGTTGGTCAATAGAAGCCAAACCTGGTCCTAGCAGAGGAAGGGGGGAAATGCCCTAAAGAAGCCTTTCCTGCCCGCTTTCCTCCCTTTCTCAGGAAGGGTTTTATCATGCCAGGGGTGCTGGGGCTGTGCTGAGCCCTGGGAACCCTTCCAGCACCCCGTCCCCACCGGGAGCCCCAGCGACCCTTGGACACCATCGGCCGTGAGCTACCTCTGAGCCCTGCAGAGATGAAAAATGTTAGAGACAAGACCCGGACCTGAAGCTCAGGAGCTGTGTTTGCTCGCCGAAGGTGGGCAGAGAGGAGGAGAGGGGCGCAGGAGGAGGAACGGGATGCAGCACGGGGCAGGGGGAGGAATTACAAAGCGTTTGCCCTTGTGGTGCAACCGGCTGGAGATGAACTCCCAGCGCTGCTGTTTTGACAGCCCGAACGCAGTCGCTCGCACAATATCTCTGTCTTGTTAAAGGTAATTACAGTTCTTCCTGTGTAATGAGATGGTTTTTAAAGGCCATTCAAAAGAAATTTTCTATAATGAGGTTAAGGGTTTTATGGTGTTATACATCAAGGGAGCTGGTAATTGGTCGGATCCAGGCAGCATCCTGAAGCAGGGAGATAGGAGGGTTTGTGAATAATAGGCTAGCACGGAGTGCAGAGCCTCCAAAATGTTTTGGTTCTGCAGGAGAGGGAGAATAAAAGTGGAGGAAGAGAGAGAAAGGAACAGGCAGAGAGCTGGGAGCAGCCTGCGAGTTGGCTGCTGTGCTGCGTTGGGCAGGTCCGGAGGGGCCCCATGGGAGGAGAAGGACAAGACAAGCAGCGGGTCCCTTGGGACAGCGTTTCTGCTCCAGGTGGCTCGGCTGCAAGAGCTTGTCCTGGCTGCTGCAGCCTCGCAGCCCACCCCATCCTCACCGTGTGCAGGAGGAGGCGCAGAAGGTGCTGCCCGCGCAGGGGTCACGCTGCGCACGGGGGCACGCTGCAGGCAGTGGGGTGCCGTGGTGAGGTGCAAACCTCTCCGGCTGCTCGCTCTCCTCCAACAAGGCCTTGTGCAGAAAAACCCAAGGGGATCTGGCCCCCAGCACTCAGCCCGAGCCTTCCCCGAGCCCTCCAGCACCGGAGAGCTCCTGGCTTGTTGCTATTTCTGCTGCTTCCGCTGCCTCCCGTCTCCGCTCCGCCAGTGGGGTCATTATTCCTGGGCACTTAGCGGCAGCTCCCCGGTGCTGCTGCAGGCCTGCAGCATTTCTCCAGAGTCAGAAGCTGGTGGTGGCTCAGCTGCTGCTGGGGGGGAACAACGGGGAGCCGAGCTCAAAGAGCGGCTATTTTCCTGCCACCCCCCAACCCACGAGCCCCGGGCACCGGCAACTTGAGAGCAAAGCTCGCTCTCTCGGGATCTCCAGCCCACTTGTTGGCACTGAAGAGGCAGGAGTAGCAGTGGAGAGACAAGTACCTGAACTCTGGGAGGCTGAAGTGCTCGTCTGATTGAAAAATCAGCCTCTAGATGTGTGGAGGTTCACCCACCACTTGTGCTGGCGGTGCTGAAGGAGCCGGACGAGTGTGCAGGTGATGGCAGGGGAGGATGCTCTTTGCATTGCTCCCACCTCTGCTGTGAGGGCTGCTGGCTCGGGTGCTTAGGAAGGACTGGCTGAACCCTTCTCTTGCTAATAAAGCTAAATTCTCCCTCGACGCATCAGCTGAACCTTCTGTGAACTTCTGAAGGTGTTATGGTGGGGGCTTTTTCTTGCTTTGTTGCAGATTTCCCAAGTGTTACCTGCCCACACATCTGCTTTATGGGCTGTAACTTGCTCTTCACAACAGCCAGCCCCAAGCCTTGGGGTCTCCAGCTGGTGTCTCACTGGAGAATTGTCTTCCCCCACCAGGACGTGTGGGGCTGGAGTTAAAGCCCTTGGGAAACCTGGCACAGCTGGAGGTGGCAATTTGCAGCAAAACCCTCTAAAGATACAACTCCACACTGCTGCACTGTGCTGCCACCACCGTCACCTGCAGAGAACAGGGCCACCATCCCCGACCCCACCACCTAGCACCTACGAATTGCATGCTGAGGAAGGAGCTAGGCGCTGCTTGCGCGGTGCGAGAGGGGCTGAGCAGCAGATGTGATGCTTCTCCGACCCCCTCTCCATCACCATGCGCCCGGGCACGGTCACCAAGCACCAGGCTGCGGGTTTGGGGTGGAAGGAAACGGGATTTCTCTGAGCACTGTCAGCTGCCTGCTCCCAAAATCACAGAGAAGGAAAGGAAATGCTTCCCCAGCCCTAGGTTTCCAACCACACCGAGCGCATCTTGCAAGATGCCACTGGTCGCTGGGTAACAAACACGACTTGCCTTACTCTGCCCGAGGAGTTGCATTTAACAGCCTGCCTATTTATGTTTTTTAAAGAGCAATTAAATATTAAAGGCATTTAGCAAGGTTTAACGCTGCAGTGAGTGCAACAGCTTGGACGCCGGCGATGCCAGTGCGGGTGGTTTCAGCGCAGAGGTGCACGGAGAGCCCTGCGCAGAGCCCCGAGGGCTGCAGGGGGCCCTTTGGGGCAGCATTTTTGGCACCACGTCTGCTGTGGAGCTGGGCTAGGTGGGTGGCAGGGTGCTGAGACCGTCTGAGAGGCACCCACCTGCAGCAGACATCTCCAGCAGGACGTGGATGCTTTTGGTTGTGAACCAAAACCTTCCTCCACTCTGCAAGGCTGAGATCACAGCCACTGCGGGAACAGGACTGGCTTGGGAACCCGTCGACTGAGCGTGTTTTCGTCAGTAAATACCGGTTTGTTGAAATTCAAAGCCTTCCCCAAAAGGATCAATTGTGACAAATTACCCATTTCACAAAAATTCTGGGAAAAAAGCTCGGAGGGGTCAAAGTGTCCCATTTCTGACACATGCAAGATGAAAGAAAATCAATTTTTTAGGTTAATAAATCTAAGGTAATTTATAGTTTTGCAAAAAGAACTAGGAATGAAAAGCAAGTGTCAAAATGTTTTGAAATTATTTAAAGAACCCTATTCAGTGGAATCAAAAAGGTGGTTTTTTTTTGAATTTTACATCTCTGTGCCTGGCGGGAACTCCTCTCTGGCACCTCCCGAATTGCAGGGGTGGGGAGATGCTTCCTCAGCAGGCTCTGGTCTCACTGGCGTGACCCAGCACTGATTGCTGCTGCTGTTAACATCACAGGGGAGGGAGGGCAGAGGCGAGGCTCCCCTGCCTCAGCCCGTGCTGGGTACACGCAGCGCCAAGAGGGCTCCGGGGCCCCACCTGGCTGTTTGGGGGCTCCCCTTTCACAAACCCCACACGGCTGGACTGATGCTGAGCAGAGCGGGTGTGCTTTCCCCACCCTCCTCGGACACGGCTGTGTCCCCAAAAACCCACAGCACCACACCCGGGCACCGCGATAGGCGTCTGGGCGAGGATAAAGGCAGCACAAGGGGAAAAGAGGCCGACAGAAATAAACGAGGCCGAGATAATGAAGCAGCAGCCAGCGTTTCCAGCAACGAGTAATAGGCAGGTAGATCAAACAGGAGCCCCGTTAGGGGCAGAGGCAGCGAGCCGCTCCCCTCCCTCTCCCCGCGCCCTTCTTCCCCCTCTCCCTCCTCTCCTCTCGTGCCCTGCTCCCCCTGCATAAATCTTTCATCCAGACTAACGTCTCTCTTCATAAGGAGAGAAAGAATTAAATATTTCACGAGACTGCAGTCAATCTTGCGGGGCCTTTCTGTTGACATTTCAAACATATATTTGACATTGCTTTCTCATTCCCTCCTGGCGGAGCGGAGAGCTCTGCAGAAAGCCCATTACCCTCCGCGCGGAGGGGACGCCGTGGGCTGTTCGAGGAGCCCTAATGGGAACCGAGATGGAGGCAGCAGGCCTTTACCTCCCTCCGTACCCAGCCTTTTATCCCCTTCCTTCTCTGCCTCTCCCTCCCCAGCTCTGGGAGCATGGGTAGCTCCTGGGCTTGGTCCCTTCTGTATGGAGCAGGTCGAGCCCTCGCCGTGCCCCAGGCAGCACCGAGAAGCCACCAGCTCAGGATCAGGCATCCTGGGGGAACGAGGCATCTTCCGTGAGCTGCCCTTTGCTCCTGCCACCGCTCCAGGCTCTGCAGCAGTTCCCTCCCAGTTCTCCACCCTCCTTGCTCAGGGGGTCTCACCCGCAACCGGAGCCCCGAGGGCTGGGCAGCCTTCACCCCACGCAGGAAACGAGGGAGGAGAAGTGCTCAGGGACACTTCTTCCCCAGCACCAAGATGTCCAAGCACCTCTCAATCATGTAAGCCATCTCCAATAGCTTCCCGGGGACCAGAAACCCCACTGCCAAAATCTCCAGTGTCCCTCCTGCGTGCCAGGAGGCAAAAAAAGGCAGCGCTCTGAGCGCTTGCGGCCAGGCTGGACAGGGCAGGGTGACACGTCCCCTCCAGCCACCACGGTGGGGTGCGTGCATGCCAGGACCACCAGCAGCTCATGGCACAGTCAGGGGGAGCCCATCTCAGCCCCTAAATCCCCCAGCTTGGCAGATCCCGGTGCCTGCGGGGGTAATGGGGGCAGTTTCCCCTCCACAGCGCAGCAGCGAGCGGCTGCAGGCTGGAGGAAGGAGGAAGGCGCGGAGCTGGTTGCAGAAGCTGGGCGGATTCGCAGAGCTGTCTCCTTTCTAATGAGGTTTTACAAATTGTTTCTGAGGTCCTACAGTTCCTCCGGTGTGTCAGTTGAACGAATCCCATCCTTCTTTTTAAGTTCTGCGTTTAAAGATACATTTCATCCCCCTGTTAAAATATTTCCCGATTCCTAATAAAATTACCGAACCGAGATTTTTATCTAGTTCTACCCCTCTGACTCAAGCTCTCCCTGTAACCTCTGAGTCCTCCTTAGATCAGCAGAGCTTCATGTCTGCAGATCAAAAGGAAAGATTCATGATCACCGGTATTTCCCCTGGAAACACCCGCAACCCACGCAGGCTCACGTAATGAGATCCAGTGGCTGGAAGTCAAAGCTGCGAGCTGCAGAGGGGACACCGGGCTTGGAAGGAGAAATGGAGTGGCTGCCTGCTGGCATGCCCAGCGGGACCTCGCAGCTCAAAGCAGAGGTCCCAAAAGCACGATGATCCCCCAGTGCTGCCCACGGTTCAGTGGGGCTGCCGGCGTGGGCATCCTGCCCCCGTCACCCCTTCCCCGTGGTCCCTGCAGCCTCTGGGGACTGTGGGGACCAAGCGGTGCTGCAGGGACACGCGGGGATCGTCCCCAAGCCCAGGGTGGAAGCCTCACAGGAAGGTCAGCCGAGATGATCCCATCGATTTCTTCTGGCATTAAAGCTCCAGGAAGAGCGAGCGAAACGCCTCACACCGCTAGGAAATATTTTGCAGCAAAGCGTTTCTGCGCCAGTTCCCTTCCCTGCTAATTTTTTGCTTTGTCAAAGACACTGGAAAGCATTGCTTGTGACTGACAAAGCGGTGGGATTTATGAATAGGCAAATTAAGAATAAGGAGGGAAGAAAGAAGTCTGTTGATAAAAAAAGCTGAATAATTCAGCCGAGGATCAGTTCCCCGAGTCGATTCCCCCAGAATTTGAATGAAATAATTTTTACTTAAAGTAAGTTTGTCTTTTGGGTTGAAAACCTGCGAGCCGGAAAGCAACATATTTGCATTTTGCTTTCCAATACATGAGCCTACAAAACTGAGGCTTCATTTTGTAGGCTTTCTTGTTGAATAATCTGCTCTAATTTAATTGGAATTTGAATCCTATAAAAAGCATTTTCTACTTAGTTTTCTACTGATCTTGGGTATTGAGATTTGGAGATCCGAAAAAGCAATATGTCTGTGTTTGCTGTTATCGTACTCGGAGGAGCTTCCTTGTTTTCGCTTTTTCCACTGAATAATCTGTTGTATCTAAAACGCAGGTTTGACTTAGCTCCTTATTGATATTTTTATTTTAAAATGTTACGATACGAAGAGCAATTTGTTTGTATTTTGTGTTTTCTGTTGAGTAACCGGGGGGCTGATCCTGTCAGTGTTTGCACAGGAGGAAGCAAACCACCAGAATTACTCACAATTAGCTTTACCTGGCCCCAGCAGCCAGATTTTGGAAACGTGGGGGGGCATCTTCCAGGCAAATTAAAAGGATGCAGATGCCCGATCTTTCTTGGCTTCTCTCTGCATCTGCAGGTGCCCAAATACCTTTGTGACTCCGGCCCTGAGATTGTCGCTGCACAGAAAGTGGAAAAGGCTGGGAAAAAGAAGCGAGGACACGGGCTGGGGGTGGTTCTGCAATGTGTGCAAAGTGCCCCGAGTCCTTCGCTCCCCGGCCTTGGGGTGATGTGTTCATGGTGGAGCACTGACAGTGGGTGTCCGTTCAGGACCCAGAGGATGCTGTGGGGTGGTGCTGAGCGCAGAAACCGCGCTGGGATGTTGTAGGATCTGCCCCACACATGCTGACACGTGCTCACTGGGCACAGCGAGCTGCTGGCACGGCAGCTGCCGCAGGGCTTTGGCCAGCTTGGAACTTTTGCCTATAAAATGAACTGATTTATTTTTTCCTCCTTTAAAAAGGCCCAAACACGAGGCTGCAAACTGAGAGCTGAGAAGGAAACAAGACTGGCACGGCACAGCTGGTGTCCCTCTGGTGCTGCTGGGGCCGGGGGCTGCCCCTCGCTGGGTGAAGACGCAGGGCTGTGGCTTCAAAACAGTCACAACGCACTGACCTGCAGAAGCAAGCAGCCACCACGGCTGGAATCAGGCAATTGCACGCACCTGAATCCCTGGGTGGGCCTGGGCCAAAGCCCTGCCTGGAAAAACCAGACCTGTCTCATTTACCAGGCTCATTAAGCCCATCCCTGGATGTAAACCCTGCCGTGGCTTGGAGCAGCTGATCAGTGCCAGGGCAAGTACAACCTGGCACGTAATGTAATCACAGTAGCAATCAGAAGGAATTAAAATGAATTTATACACGTAATAATCGCTGGGCTCTGGGTTATCAATAATACAGCAGCAGCTTGCCGAGGAGCGAGCGAGTCCGCGCCCCGCTCCTGTTCTGCAAGGTAGATCATAACTCACAGCAGCAGGCAAACGCTGCTGCCCATGAGCGGTGGCAGCTTGCTGCTTGGAAACAAAATGGACAGCAGGAGTGCTAGGGGGAATAGAGCATTTTATTCGGTGCATCAACAGAAATGGATTAATATAAGACAGTGATCCTCGGAGCAACGGCTGGGTAAAATATCACCGAGAGGACAGGAAAGCTACACCGACTGTGAAATAACTCCAAAGGGCAATATCATAATTTTGGTATCATTTCTGTCCCATGGGTGTTATTTCACCACTCCTGTCATCCAAACAAAGGCACACAACGCCACAGACCCAACTCACCGCCTCGCAGGCTTGCAAACAGGTTCCTGCACAGCGGGGCCGCGGCGCTGGTGGGCACGGGTACGCGTGGGGCCAGGTCCCTGCTCATGGCCCACGGGGGGCTCGGGGCTGCCCTCGGGCGAAGGGTTCCCCATGAGGGGGTCGCTCCTTTGCTTTGATGCCTCCCTGCTTTGAAAAGCAGGGCTGCGACTCGCTGGGGGCAAGGGGAGGAGAGCCAGCGCGCTCTTCCCGTTCACCATCAAAGTGCAGCGAGCGCCGGCTGTGCCCAAAGGCTCGCGAGGTGAAGGCAGGAGGAGAAACGCACCAGGAGGATGGGAGAAAGCCGAGGGGACGCAGGGAGGCTGCAGGTGTCCGTGGGCCAGGAGAGGCTGCCAGAGCACCACGCTGCTTTTGCTACGTGGGATTTTGCCCCACCTGCCCGAAGGAAGAACGCGGGAGCCACGCGGTCGGCCTGGCTTCAGGACGTGTCCCCGGCACGCACGCACGCTCACACGTCTCTGGGACGTGGCGTAGCACAAAGCCCGTGCTCCAGGCTGCAGGCAGCAAGCAGATGGCTCCCCAGCACTCCCATTTCACAACGCTACAGCTTCTGCTCGGCTCGCGCAGCAAACATTTCCCAGTTTATCACATGAGAGAAGGTGGGCAAGGTGGCTTAGCCAAATTATACATTTCCTCCTTTCTCTGTTTATTGGATGTTTTCTTGGGGGAGGGAAGAGCCTTTCTGGTTTTGATTTACATCCTGCAGGACTCGGATTTTGCCCTGGGTCCCAGTGGGCTTCAGCTTCTGTTTGCTTCTCTCCAGATTGTGATAGCTCTGTGGTTCTTGGTGGGGAACCGGGAGATGGAAGGCTGTTATGCAGACATCAAGGGGTTGCAATCGCATGCTGGTAAACATGAGAGCAAGAGGGATTTCTGATGGCATTAGAAACCACGAGATAGCTGCAGATGGGAGTGTTCCTGGAGGCACTGGCTCTGGCTGTTAGCGGGGCGATCAGACCTGGCGTTATTCCCAGCCCTGGGGTCACCTCGGAGGAGGTCCCCGTGTCCCAGCATGTCCAGTGGTGGCCCCCCAAGCCCTGGGCACCCCCACAGGGATGGCTCTGGTGTCTCCCACCCTCTACTAGAGCACCACTTGTTCCCACTGGGCCTTACAAGCTCGGGAAGGGGGGAAGGAGATGATCTGAGGGAGACAGCACCATGCCTTGCTTTACATGTACTGCAATTACCGTGCTGGCATTTTCCCTGTGTTCGGAAGAAAAATGTCAATAAGGAACAAGTTATTAAACCAGCAAGAGAGTGGAAATGGCAAGAGCTCCCCGGGGCTCGGGGCCGAGCGTTATGGCAAACGCAGCCCGTTCCTGCTGTCCCTGGGCTCTGGGGCACGGGGCCGGGGCTTGCTCCCGCTGCCCTCCCTCCGGGACAATCCTGCTGTGCTGCACCGTGAGGCAGTGCTGGGAGAACCAGGTCCTGAACTGGGCTGCCCAGCCCCACAAGGCACTGCAGGACTGGTGAGAGTCCAGAGAAGAGCCCTCAGGATGGTCCGGGGCCAGAGCACGTGGCACAGGAGACGCCGGGTTTTCAGCCTCCAGGCAAGACCTCCCTGCCCTCCTCAGCTCCCTGCCATCCTGAGACTGCCCCAATAACTGGAAAAGTATTTTTCTCTTGTAATGAGGCTTTTCTGTCCCTTTTACTTGCCTTTTCCTTTCCTAGCCTTTCCTTGGTGCCCCACTGAGCTTTCTGCCTCCACCAGCAGAGCCAGGAAGACCTGAGGGAGCGACACTTGGAAAGGAAGCCAAGAAATTCCCCACCATCACTCGACCTGGGGGCTTCTGCATCAAGCAAAGCCCTCAGCAAAGAGCACCTCGGGCACCCAAGATGCCAGAGAAGACCCCACCACGCCACAGGGCACAAGCAGGGCGCTCTTAGTACCATCCTGATGGAACGAGGCAGCCCCAAATGCACCCCTGCTCTCCTGCACCTCCAGTGCTTCCCTCTCCCTGTTTTTAATTACCGAAGCAAAACAAAAAAAAATAAAATCGGCACCCTCCAGGAATTAATTAATGATTCATGTTGGAGCCTTGGCAAATCTCGCTGTGCAGAAGTTCAGAGCAGGAACAATAAGTCTTTGGCAAGGAGAAGGCAAGCGGCTCATGCTCGGAGGCGTATGGCGCGGGGCGCTGGCGGTGCTGCATCTCGAGCGGGGCCTCCCATGGGGTCCTGACACGGCCACACGTCCCCAGAGCCTGGGGATGAACGGAGGGGTTCCTGCCATCACCACGGGCATCCCGCACCAGCACTGCCACGTGCCCGTGCCCTCCCGAAATCCTGAGCAGCTCTGACTTTGTGTCGCGGAGATTTAGGGCAATGAGAGGTTTTAACTGCAGTCACGAGATGCTGTGGGATGTGGACCTGTGAGGCTGGTGCTAACGGGGCTTGGGTAATTGGTGCTGAAAGCCGAGTATCAGGGAGCTGGTTTGTCTTCCCCACCAGAGGTGGAGGCTGGGACGTGCTGGGGCTGATTCCCTACGAATGCGCCTGGCTGGATGCTGACGGAACCTTCCCAACAAGGCCGTGGGCAGCCCCACAATCCTAGCAGCACACGAGCAATCACTTGTTATTTAGGGAAAGAAAAAGAGACCCGAGAAGTGTCTTTATCCCTACACGCACACACAACACGCATGTGCCAGCGATGCCCTGAGCGATGGGCAGCTGGGCAGCTCTGCTCTGCTCAAAGCCCCCCGACCCCAACATCGAGCAGGCTGCTCGTGCTCGGTCACCCCTCAGCAAAGACTGAGGGCAGAGGTCGGTCATTCCCTCTGTACCCAGGAAAAGAAGACAGAAGTTAACCCCCACCCCAATCGCCAGCCACCACGGCCGTACCAGCAAGGGGCAAACACCAGCACCCAGCACAGTCCCCCAAGGACATCTCCACCCCGGAGAGGTGGCCAGCTCCAAGCCATAAATCTTCCCCGACGTTATCTCAGGACGCACGTGGCTCCCCAGCCCCCTCGGAGCCTGCTCCGGGGTTCAGGTGCCTCTTTGCAAGGGAGCACATAAGGGAAAAGGCACAAATTTGGCAGAAAATGCAATATCCGGTCTGGGCGAGACTCCTAAATTAAAAGTTTTGTTTTGCACCGAGCAAAATGAATCAGAATCATCTGCAGAACAGGGCTCAGGGAAAAAAAAATCAAGCCCTCGCTGGGAAACATTTAGGCATTTTGCTGCAGTAAGGGAAAAAGTATTTCATTTCTCAAACACCGAACCATAAAAACATGTTAAATATAACCTGGATATTAAATTAAAACATAAAAGTCAAAACATGTCGAATCAAAGAGATACATTTGAATTTCCTGGACACTGTCAACAGACGGAAGTCAAAATGATTTGCCTCAGCGCTCTCCCCGCTGAATGCTTGCTCCATGGCTACGTGCTGCTTCTGATAATGCAAGCTGACAAAAAAATGTATTTTCCAAGGGAAAATTGTAGCCCTGGTGACCTCGGCCTCCATTTCCAGAGCACCCAAGGTTCTGCCTGGTGGGGATGCAGCTCTGGAGACCAAAGCCCTCCCGGCCGCAGGGGCCAGCGGTGATGTCCCTGGGGTGCCCGCTCCCCCAGCAGCACCTGGAGGTCTCCGGGGTCCTGTCTGTGCCCCGGCTGCTCCTGGCTTGCCAAAATCCACATCCAGGACAGGATGCTCCAAGCTGAGCAAGGCAAAATCGGGGAGGATTCCTCCGGAGATGCCACAAGTTGCCGGGATTGGGAGCACCTGTGCAAGCAGCAGGGAAGAGGAGTTTCTCCAGACGTTATTCCGGAGGGGCTGGGATGTGGCAACCCAAGGGCAGCAGGAGCCAAATCCTGCCCGGGGAGATGGGGAAGCACTGGGAGAGCCTGACAGCACGAGGAGGGTTAACTCACAGCCAGGGGAGCAGAAAATGAGGTTCCAGTTATTAGTTGATTTATTGGTCTGTCCTCAATTGGCACTCAGAACTCAGAAGAAAATGTTCCACTCCGAAGCATTAAGCATCTTCAAAGAGCAGAAGCATTAAAAATTGAAATCATAAAATAGACATGTAAATATAGCAGAGGTAAACGGGGCAGTGAGGAGTGGAGCCGAGCCCGCGGGGCAGGGAAGAGGCCGTGGGGCACAGACGTGTGGGGGCAGAGGGGACGGGTGGGAGCCACTCACCCCGTGCAAGGACACCCCAAAAGCTGTGGGGTCACACCCAGGGCTCCCCCTTTTCCCCTTCACTTTGTTCCCAAAGGATTTGAAGCACGGCACGAGAGGTGGAGCAGGGCCGGGGGGACAGAAGGGACAGAAGGGGGGACAGCAGGAGACGAGCAGGGAACCCAGGACAAGCTGTAAGCGGGCTGCCAGCCCCTCCCAGCGTGCCGAGGCTGGCCGGATGCTCGGGACACGTTGTGGATTTGTGTGAGGTTTCACACCGGGGGCTGGCTCTGTGCCTGCGGCCAGGCGGTGCCAGCAGAAGCCACCGGGGCCCTGCACGGCTTCCCAGCAGCGAGCGTGTCGTGGGGAGGGTGACCACAGCTCGGGACCGTGTACCACTCCCCGAGCTCCCCAGAGGCTTGGGCAATCCCAGTGAAATCACCCGGTCACTCAGCTCTATGTCAGGGGGCACGGAACCAGTGCCATCACCCCAACACGCAGGAAGGGCAGCGTGCCACACGCTGGATTTCATGGGATGGACAAGCCCTCGGTTTTACAAACTTCCCCGTGCCCCTCTGGCCCTCTGCCTGGGCGGCAGCAGGCTGGCACCATCCCAACACCAGCCCAGGGAGAGGAGCTGCGGGATGGGGAGGCACGAGCACTGAGCAGTGCGTGGAAACCCCGATCGGGCCACGGGCAGAGAGGCTGAGCCAAAACACAGTGATAAAACCCCTCGTGAGCCAGCAAACCAAGGCACAGCACATCAACCAGCCGAGCACCAGCGGGCACGCCACCTCTGAAGCCTCTCGCAGCACACCACTGCCGTGGCCGAGGTCGGTTCTGTGGGGACCTGAGGACGCACGGTGCCCCTGGGGGCTGTGCCACCGGCACGAGGGCCGGCACCCCGTGCCCTGGCGCTACCCCATCCCTCTTGGCGCTGGCACCTGTTTTTCCCCCTCCGCGCGGCTTCTCTTAATTGGGAGCTCGTTAATTAGCCCAACGCTTTGCGGAGGAAATAAACAGCAATTAGAGAAGCGAGCGGGGTTTTCACTCCCCGGCAGCCTCCCAGCCGCGGCTCCCACGCGGGCGCGCCGCTGCCCGGCCGCTCGCCGTCTGTTCCCCCGAGCGGGGCGCGCGGCTCCTTCCTCCCTCGTGCTCTTCCTCCCTCTCCCCGCGTGGGATGCAGCAGGCTGCCCCGCTCCCGCCTGCTCTCCCTGCCTTACATCGCGGGGAAAAGGCACTTTTCCCGCACGCCAGAAGGTTAGCGTGCTTAAAGAGAGCGCTGGAGCTGTTTTCATTAATCAGAAGCGCTGTAAAGGAAGCGTTTTAATTAACATAATTATCCCGTTTGGGGGAGGCAGCCCGCACCTCACCTCGCAGAGGCTTTCTGAGCTGAAGATGGGGGCTGTCACTCGGTCACCGGTGAGCCAAGGAGGCGCTCTGCCCTGCCCTGCCGAGCCCCCCGGCCACACGCGTTCCCCCACCGCAGGCCGAGCAGGGACAGCTTTTTCCATTCAAACCTCCTTTATTTAGGGAGGACAGCTCCAAAGTGATGGGTCTGCCCTGAGAGTTAGTGCCCCTGGAGGTGTTTGTGCCATGTCTTTAGTGCCAAACCAGTGTCACAATGGAGCCCGTCACCACGCCAAGCACCCCCCGTGGCCCTGGGGACACAGTCACGGGGTGGGCACCAGCTACGTGCAGGTAGAGTGAGGCAAAAACCCACAAAAGAGGGATTTTTAGTGTTTTTTTTCTTCCCTTCTGGCCATGGTTTCCTTAGGAAAACACGGTTTATGCAATCACGTGCTCCGCGTGTTGTCTGTCTCCCCTAATCACCCTCCAACTCAGCAGTCAAACTCCACAGAAGGTGAGTGACAGCTGGAAATCTCAAAGATATTAAATTCCTGGCGGTTTTGTGAAAATAGGCAGGCAGATAAGAGCCGAGAGGTTTCCTCGTCTCGGCTGAGCCAGGCTGCGGCAGGAGCTGGGGTTGTGCGGGGCTCAGGAAGGCGAGGAGGGAAACCCAGCAAAGCCCCAGTCCCGGGGCCGGGCTGGATCACAGGGTGCCTCTTCCAGGATGCCAAAATCGGGCGATCTGCCAGTGTCAGCCCCTGGACCCCAGCCCTCTGTAGTGCTGGCAGGAGCCTACCAGCCCGCTCCCAAGTAGGAAATGCAATTTCCATGGGAAATACCTGTTTTTCTTGGTGGAAGAATTAAAATATTCAGAAAGCAAAAAAATCAAACAGCTTTCTCTGCTGGGGTTCAGCACAGACCGGAACTTTGCAGGTGGCTGAAAAAGACAAAAAGTTTGGCTCCGATCCCTCCGTGTGCTCACAGGGCCACGTGCCCTCATCTCCCCGGGCTGGAGGTGCCTCCGAGCACCCCATCAGCACCCGAGGGACCGTGACCAGGCAGTGAGACACAACCCAGTGGTGGCACTGGGATGATTCTCTTGAGACAGTCTGCTTCAAAACCACGCTTTTCATTTTTTACTCCTTGCTTTTCCCCCGGGATGAAAAGACCGCGCCAAGCACATCCATCTGCACGTGGAGAGCCACCAGAAAAAAATCCAGAAGCATCTTTAGCGAACACCTTCCACGTGGCACGTGCCTCTCCCCACGGTCTGCTGCCAGCTTCCCGGCAGGGAGGGCTCGAGCTGGGCTGGGACACGAAGCAGGAGGAGAGCGAGAGGCAGAGGGAGCAGAGCGGAGCCGGGGGCTGGCTGCGGTGCCGGATCGGCACGGCGCACGCGCGGGTGTTATCTGCAGGCAGGCTGCGAAGCACCCACTTCGAGATGTCTCAAGACCTACTTGCAAGACCGAATAAAAATACCTCTCCCCAGCCCCGGATGGCGAGAGCTGGGAAGGAGGTTTCCAAAATTGGCTCCTCTCCCTGCCTGTGCAGAGGCCGGGGCTGTGACTCCGCCGAGGAGCTGTTTGTAGGTCTCCGTTCGCGGGCTACCAGGCCCGCAGCTCGCCGCCCGCACCCCCAGCTCCCCGGTATAAATAGGGCTCCTTCCCGGGAACGGCTGGGCTGCAGGCATTACACAATGCGGCTCGGCGGCTCTGCTGCCCGCATCCCCTCCCTCCACCGCCCCGTCTCTGGCCAGAAAGCATCCCCGTGCCTCGGGAAGCCTTCCCCGCTGCAGCTGGCCCACGCGGGTGCCTTATCGGGAGCCAAAGCTGCGGCCAGCTCAACAGCGATGCTCATAAACGCCTGAGAAGGGAAATGTTAATGAGCACCGAGCGGAGGGTGAGAGAAGCCCTTAATCGCATTAGCTGCACTGCCAGGGCTGATGAGTGTCCCCGGGCTCGGCTCCCTGTCCAGCCAGGCGGTGCAAGCAGCCGGGCGAGCTCCCAGCCCCTGCTCGCCGCCCCGCCAGAGCCCAGCCGATTCCTTGCCTGACCCCAGAGCCTCTCCATGGGGACGGCGCTCACGCCACGGGGCTCTGAAGGCACGGGGACCACCCGAATTCGGATAGCTCTGCCCAAACAGGAGGAGGAGGCACGGCACGGCTCCCCGCTGAGCCCTGATGGAGCTGGATGCTCTAGGGCACAGCCAGAGAGGGGGATACGGAGCAGAAACGAGCCCTCCCTTTGGGGACAGCCAGGCAGGGGACACTGTCCCCATGCCAGCTCATGCCGAGCACCCTCTGCAGGGTGCAGGGAGAGAGGAGCGGTGCCAGAAGGTGCCAGAGGCAGCGTGCAGGAAGGCTCCTCTCCTGCTTTAGGGACCATAACTACCCCTCTAGGCAGCCGGAGAGGAGGTGAGGGTGCAGTTTATGGACTGCAGCTCGGGTTGCAGAAAGAAGCCACGTGCTGGGCTTTATGCTGGAAACGCCGCTCCGAGCTTGTGTAACTGTCTGCTTTTTTTTTTTTTTTTTTTTATGCGGCCAGGAAATTACGATATAAAAATATACATATAAAAATCACGCTTTCCCTCCGATTAAACAGCCGCCTGAGCCGTGCCTTTTGTGCTGCCCTGCCTGTGGGTCCCGCACTCCCTCCGCGTGCACGCACACACGTGCCGCTCCACGACACACAGGGCCGCGGCTTTTTACGACCTGCAGATCCCCCTCGGGGGAAAAGGTGGTTTAATTTTTATTATAACCTTAAAGAGGAGACCAGCGAGGCATCTCGGCCATAAATTTTGGCAGCGACATTTACGTCTGGGCGCATTATGGATGGTGATGGACAAACCTCGAGTGCAGGGCCTCAGTTCAGAGGAGCTGCCATCTCCTGGGGAAGGCGGCTGCTGCTCCAGCTTGGCTCTGCCTGGAAGATCTCCCTCCTCTGCTTGTTCCCCATCCCCAGCTTGTGTCCCCTTTTGCCTTGCTGAGGGCTCTCGGGATGCTTTCTGGTCTCCAGAGACATTACCTGTGAGGAACCCCAGCCTCGTGGTGCGGAGGGTTTCAGCACAGCCAGGCTCCTCGCTCAGCAGCTCGCCCATGAAAGCGTTTCTGGCCAGCTCAGCTTGCTGCCCGTCCTGGCCAGGGCACAATGGACGCTGCTGTAAGAGCGCAATAGATCTCCTTGCTCACCGAATCCAGCTCCCTGCTAGCCAGGAGCCTGCCAACTTCCAATTTGAATCCACATAAAAGATCTCAACAGCTGGGTGTTTAATTACAGGGCCTGGCAATCAGGCTCCACAGAGCCCTATCGGGCTGTTCCAGCTCCCTGGAGCTGGCTCCGGGCAGCCCGGCATTTCCAGCCCCGGCTGAAGGTGTAAAAGGCAGAGGGAAACAGACAGTGGAGAGAAACCCAGCGTGCGTAAACTGCTGAGGAGCAGGAGGGCCTCTGTGCCCAAAGGCTGAGAGCTAACAGGGTGTGGGGCTGATACCTCCAGGGGTTTCTGTCCTGGCCCCGGCAGCAGTGAGCACCTTTGCCTGTGCTGGATTTTGGGGTCAGCAGCCCAGCAGATGCACCCGGGGTCCTAAGCCACTGGACCCTACAACGGCACCAAATGGGGGAGCTTTGCTTTTGTGCAGACATTTCCATCAGCGTGTTCTGGAGGAAGGGATGGGCAGGGCCAGCAGTAAGTACCCTGGCTTTAGCGCTGACTCTAAAAGATTATTAATAGCGGAAGGAAGCCTGACGAAGCCGGCAGCCTTGGCAGGGCTGAGCAGCACCGACACCAGCATCAGCTCGGATGGCAGCGGGCTGAGCGGTGGCACCTCCGGGAGCACCTTCCCTGGCAGCAGCAGCTTGCTCTGGGGCTGTCTGGGAGCCTTAATCCCTCCCCTGCCCTGCCTGATGGCCTCACCGCACCCGACAGTCCCCGGGGACTGAGGATAAGGATGGGCAGCAGGGCAGCGGGCACCAGGGGACGTGTCAGCAGAGCTCCTCCAGCCCCAGAGGGGCTGGGAAGATCAGCAGCCGCGCTGCGCACTCAGCTGTGCTCATCTGCCTCCCCGGGGAGCTTTGGGATTCAGCCACGGGCACAGCCCAAACCTGCCCCAGAGCACGAGGGAGAAGGAGGAGGCAAAGAGAAGGGCACAGGGACGGGCAAGTGGCAGGCAGCGAGGTCTGGGGACGGTGCTGTGACAGAGCTGCTCACGGCCATGGGGCCTGCTTGCCAGAGGAGCCCCAGGGGGCTGTGACGGGCACTGGGGGGCAGGAAGCCCTGAGTGGCCCTCCGCCCTCCCCAGAACGCTGAGATTTCGGAAAGGCAGCTTACTGGGGGCATGAGGGAGCCCACGTCCTTCCGAGTTAAGCTCAAGGAAAAGGTCTAAAGATTTTTCATTGTTTTGCCTGGGCGAGCTGCTGGGAGCACCAGCAGCTCAATTTGTATTGATAAAAGCCGCCTGCCTCCGAAAACATGGGACCAGCTCTCCCCCTGACAGGAAAACGTGGGCAATGCGGAGCCTCAGATCACAAAGCCCACTTGTTTCTCTGCATTTCTGCAGGGCCACGAGGCAAAAAAAAAAAATAACACATCTGACGGCATCTGCAAAAAGAGACATCAGGAAACCCAGAGCAGGCTCCCAGCCCCTTCCATGAGCAGCACGGAGCCCAGCTGAGGGACTCCCTTGCCACCTGAAGGAGGTGGCACGAGCGGTGTCCGGTGGCAGGCGAAGGGGACAGCTTCTGCCCCAAACCTGTCCTGAAACGGCGGGGAGCAGCTGGCTTTGGGGCTTTTGGAAAAAGGGATGGATTTTGGAACGGGATTTTGGAAAGGATGATCTGGATCCCCAAGAGACGCCCGTCCCCCTGTGCAGCACCGGGAGCGAGCGGCACAGCCGCTCCCCGACGGCTCTCCCAGGACAGGGAGCAGCAGCCGAGCAGCCCCGGGCCCCCAGGTTGGCAGCAGCACGTTGCACGCCCGCTGCAGGCACGCAGCCCCTGCAGGCTCTGCTTCTGATGAGCCGCGCTGCAGTAATTAAGCGGAGGGGAGACGTCAGCCAGCCAGGCACCTCCCACTTCCACCAGCCACAATCACCCACGGGGATTTTGGAAACCCTGGGATCGTGTCTTCACGTTTCTTTCCCTCCCCGGCACCCTGCTGCTTCTGCTGGGGACACCAGGCAGCTCCGCGAGCACGAGCTGCTTGGGCAAAACCCCACCTGCAGCAAGCTCCGGAGCCAAAAGGCAGCGGCGAGGGGAGGCTGTGCCCACCCCTGTGCCCAGCACGGGGCGCAGGGAGCGAGGCAGAGCCTTTGTCAGCCCTGCTTCTGGCTCTGCCTCCAGCAGAGAGGGGAGGTGTGTCGCTGCAAGCCTCAGCCCTTCGCCTTCTGGATGTGAGCAGCCTCCTGCCAGGCTCCTCCAGAGCTGGGGGAAGGAGGAGGAGGGCTCCTGCCGGGTGCCGGCACCCGCACCGGGGGGCTGTGCCTGGCGCCGCGCGGGGGGAAGCTGCAGAGCAGCTCTGCGCCTGGCCACTGTGATAAATTAGCCAGAGAGCCGGGCATTTCACGCGGCTGCCTCGTCCCCTGCCAGCGTGCCAACGTGATTAATTTTCGGTGCAGATGAAGCTCGTTTGTCACAGGCACGTGACGACCACGCAGCCGGCGGGGGCCAGCGGCGAGCGCAGGTGGACGAAGGCAAAAGGCGGCGAGGAGCCACGCTGGGGGCAGCGCCGGGAGGGGTTTGCCACCTCTGGCTGCGATTAAGTACACCGGGGAAGGAGAGCCCCGTGTGGGCTGGCAGCTTTTATCTCCGCTAACACAGGCGGCCGTGCGGCGGGAGGAGAGTAAGAGGATTGGGGAGCAGCAGCCACGAGTCGATTACTGTGCTTGGGAGAGGCAACGCTGCCTCTGCTGCCATGCAGCCCTTTTCTCCCTTCGCTACCCTCTCTGTGAGGCTGTTTTCCACCCCATCCTCGTTTTTTCCCACCCCCCAGCTCCTGGGAGAGGCACGTGCTCCTGCGTCCAGCATCGCCACCCCGCGAGAAGCCACGTGGCGGCACGGCTCCGCTCGTGCTGCGGGAAGCAGTGCCGGGGAGGCAGAGCTGCGGAAGCTCCCTGCTGTCCCCCTGCCGGCACGGGGAATCGCTCTGCCTGCTCGCCGCCCGCACCCGGGAGTTGCTGCACGTGCTGGAGCGGTGCCGAGGCGGCTGTGCTGCTGGCACGGCTCTCCCGAGGACCAGCATGCAGGGCAGCAAACTGGCCCCCGGCCCCGGGGCTTCTGGCTCCGATTTTTGCTCAGAGAGCGGAGACACCGAGCGTTACCGCTGGACACCGGGATGTGCAAGCGGTTGCACAACAAGAGGAAAAAGGCAGGGGGTGCACAGCAGGCACAGCGCTCAGCTTGCACCGCTCCCACATGGACAGCAGCCCGGGGAACCAGGAAACAACGCGGCAGGGACATGGTTTAGGAAAGGACAGCAATTTCTTCCACGCCCGAGCATCTTGTCTCAGCCTAGCATCTATGGAAGCGACGCAGCAGGAGCGTGGCCAGGCCACGCGGGCCACCAGCAGCAGTGACAAAGCCTCGGGGCGGTGGCAGTGCATGTGGTAGGACACAATTATCGGCCCTACAGGCAGCGCCGAGCAGAGAGGATGCGTTTTTTGCTGTATTTAATTCTTACAGAAAATGTGCCGAGAGGCCAGCCGGGAAGACGACGCGAGAGGCGATGGCCCTGCTGCTGTGGGGGCAGCCCTGCTAATTTCTCTCAGCACAGAAGCGGGGCCAGTCCTGCTGGGTTAAATTACGTTTGGAGAACCCGGGGTGACTGGGGAAGCACAAGAACGTCACGCACAGAGGGGATTTGGGGACCAGCTCAAAGAAGACAACAAAGGGGGTGGCACGCTGCCCCGTGCCGACCACAGTTCCCAGTCCGTGGGGATGCTGGGACACACGCACACATTTGGGCTTGCACTGTGCTCCTGCCACCCTGCCGCACAACCCCGAGCACAGCCGGGACCCCGTGAAGCCCATGGCACACCCAAACCCTGCTCCTCCACCAGGACCCCGGGGAGGTTCTGCTCCTCTCCCACCTGCTGCTTCACCCTCTGCTCTTTCCAGAGCTCCCAGCGCCGCCCCCGAGCACCCCGGTGCGGTGGTGGCAGAGGCATCCCTGCGTTTATTTAAATCATCATGTCAATTACTCAGCTGAAACACAAAGTTCTCATCCGTCAAGGTTTACCCAGAAGGATCAGAGATGCCCACACACTTTCCCTCTGCAGATTACAGAAAGGCGGCGATCAACGTTTCCCAGGCAGCCTTCACACGGCACAGAAATAACCGCGCCAGCACGCACGCCTCGAGTTGTGCTGGGACAAAACGCACCGGGGGCTGCATCCTGAGCTCCTTCTCCCCCGGGAGCAGCACACAGTGAGCTGTGCAGGCCACACGGAGCAGCAGCAGCAGAGGTGGGACGGGGAGACCTCTCCAGAGCCTGGGTGATGGGGAATATAGCCCGGCCATCCCAGCCAACCTCCCCACTCTGCTTTGGGAAAGCTCCCCGCAGCAGGAGGGATCCCCTCCCGTCCCCTCCCTCTCCCCGGCAGCACACAGAGGATGCTCCAGCACCAAACACGCCCGCAGCGAGGAGGAAACGCTCTGGCACTTACCGGAGCCGAAATCTTGCGAGGACCTGCTGGCTAGGCACGGAACCTGGAAGGGAGCAGAGAGAGAGACGTGCTTCAGTGGGCTGGCTGCCAGCAGCAGGCATTTTAGAAGGGGGACGCAGGAGGGCTGGCATCGCACCAGCCCTGCGGGGAGGGGTCCTGCCCCCCCAGCCACCCCCGGCAGCACGCGGAGCTGGCAGGGGGCTGCTGACTGCGGGACAGCCCCGGGCATCACCAGGTTCACTCGGTCTGAGCCCTCCTGGCTCAGCTCCCAGCCACTGTGCTGGGTCGCTGCCAGGTGCCCGAGCCTAGTGGCAAGAAAACGGAGCCTTTGCCCTGCACCCCAAGCCACGCGGGCTCACACGGGGCTTTTGGGGTGGGCCACCTCCTCCCTCCTCCTTGCACAGGGCCAGCAGCCTCTGTGGGGACACCGAACTGGGGGACACGTCCTGGGGGTCCCCATCGCGGAGCACCGAGACTCCCAGTCATGCAGGGCACCAGCATCCTGCAAGACTCGTGCTTCAGCAGAAGAAGCAGGGTGTGTAGGGAGGGAACTTTTACTCACTTTTAATCAATCAATCAATCAATCAATCAATAAATTAGTTCTTGCGCCCAGGCTTTGCATCTGCTCAGAGCCTGCTGCCCTTTCCCATGCCATCCAAGGCTGCCCACCCGTGCCGAGGAGCCGCGCTGTGCTCCTGCCGGCTGCTCCTGTCTCTTCCTTACTACTCTCCGTGCCAACAGCTGCAGCGGGGTGCAGGCACACCCCAAAACCAGAGTGATGCCCTGCTGGCACCCGCCCCGGTCCAGCACTTCGTGCTCCCCTCTCCGGTGCCTCACCAGCCCGGGTACGGCGCTATGCAAATCCATGCAAAGGAGTCACAACAACTATAAATATCCGTGAAAAATCTTCCCATAAATACGAGGGAAGGGGAATTTACAGCGCTTTCTTTGGAGATTTCTCCAGGTGTTCCCTATTAAGCCATTGTGTTCGTTTGCATAAGTATTCCTCAGACAATAAGGCACGGGCTGCCATCAGTTACCAGCTCTGCAAACAGAGCGGCGGCGGGCGCGCTGCACTCCGGCAGCCAGCCGTAAAGATGACAGACGGGCTCCTGACGTCACCTGCTCTTGGGGGGGCTGTTTTAAATCAGCAACAGGTTGTGCTCACCCGATCCTACAGCGGGAGGGCGAGGGGACGAGCTGGGACCCGTTGGTCACGTCGCCGAGGGACAGCCCGCTGCTCGCTGCCTGCTCGGGGGTGCTGCCTGGCATCGCCCTGCTCCTTGGGGAGGGGGAAAAGGAGCAAAGCCTTCCTCCCTCCCGCAGCACGCCTCAGGCCTCATCCTGAGCAGCTCTTGCGAGGCTGCTGTGGTGTTTTTCAGATGTGACAGCTCTTTGCGTGTTCAGCGCGTCCCCAGCACGGCTTCTGGGGAGATGGGAGGGAGGCAGGAGGAAGCACAACACATCTTCTCCCCGCACGAAATTCCGAGCATGTCCTCGGCTGAGTGCAATTACTGTGCGTATGACTCCTGTAATCTGGCTAATACACTTAAGTATGCTGGAGATTAAGGGATTTCGGACTGCAAAGTCCATTTCATCCAGCCAGGCCTGTGCGAGGCGATGCCAGCAGAGAAATGTTCCTGGAGAGGCACCCGGACCCAGCCGGGGCAGGTGCCAGCCACACCACGTCCCCAGGGGGCCCTCAGCAGGGACAGCAGCCCCCACGCTGTCCTCCCCGGGCAGGGAGCATGGGGACAGCACCTCATCACCCCCAGCACTACCAGCCTGGAGCTGGTGGAGCCCAAATTCAGCCTCTGCAGGAGCTGGTGGCTCTGGATGGCCCCAGCTGGGACCCCAAGAGGCTCCTTGGGGCTGCTCCTGACCTTGTGCAGCCTGCACAGCCCCGGGGGGATGTTTTCTGCTGGCTCTGCGCACAGAGCAGCCGGCTGGGCTGCCCAGGTGTTGGAGTGGATGCATCTGGGGACATGACAGAAACGGTGAAGGACTTGAGCGGTCACGGCACCGCGGCTTCGAGCGCTCTTCAGGCACTAGGAGAAGAGCCTTTATCTCCAGGCTAGGGAGTTAATAACAGCACGGGAATAAAAACTCAGCTTCGGCTGAAGCAATGGCTTGCAGAGAGGGAAGCTGGAGCACACGGCAAGCTCCAGGGCTGCAGGATGAGATGGACGGAGGGAAAACCTGCCCTGGTTCCTGCCCTATAGACCTCCTGCAGAAAGAGGTCCCCCAAATAAACCCCCTTGGGGTCAGCATCCTCCCTGCCTGGTGAACAAGTGCATGACCTGCACCCAGACCCTGCTCCTGCCCAGAGGATGGCATGGAGAGCTGCCTCCAGCTCCTCCAGCCTGAAGCAGAGAAGACAAAGGGCTGTTCTGCAAGCACAGATGCCCAAAATGGAGCAGGCAGGGAGGTGGCTTTAGGGATGAAAACTGCCCTTCCAGGGCCACCCCATGCCCCCACGCTGGCTGAGCCCCAGCCAAATGCTGGCTTGCCCTCGTGGTTGGCTGCCTGGCTCCAAACGTCAGCTTTTACGCAGTGATGTGCAGCGCAACCCCACGCTGAAGGGAGATACCCCAAAGCTATCCACACATCTGGATGCAAATGAGCATTTAAGCGCCCTACGAGTTTCCTTAGGAGGGATGAAAGAAAGCAGCCGAGCAGCAATGGGCAGGGGGAAGCAGCCACCAGCCCACTCGAGGGCTTCGGCTGGGAAGGGAGCTCTGGAATAAAAACCAGGGGGTCACTAAATTCTCCACCCACCCTACAGAAGCTTCCCCTATAGGTACCCCATCATTTGGCTTCCCGGCATCCTCTGAGCACTGCTGATTCCCCCGCAGGGGAATTCAGAGCGCGCACAGAGCCAGCCAAGCAGCAGCTCCTGTTCACCTGGTGCCCATTTGTCACCCAGAAGGATGCCAAGAGGGCTCTGCCCGCCGTGTTCCCCCAGGAGCCGGGGCCGTGGGCTCTCATTTCAGACAGGGAGCGAGTTCACCTCTGCGGCAGGAAGCCCATATTTTACCTGACGAATTGAGCTCAGCCCAAAGCTCGGCTTTCCATCAGTGAGTGTTGGCACAGGAAATTTGTGGCTGGCCCTTTCCATCAACCCGCGCGGCCTCCGGCATGAGGAAGGGCTTTGGGATGGCGCAGCGCTCCCCGAGGCAGCAGATCAATGTCCAGCTGGGCTGGTGGCTGCGGGCTGAACCCAGACACACTGGGACTCGGAAATAAGGCGGTTTTATGAGACACGAGTACCAAGCAGGAGGAAATCTCTGCCTTCAGATATCTCAGGGGGAAGAGGGGGTTAAAAAAATAGAAGAAACAATCCCAGGGAAAGACTACAACACCTTGAAACCTCTTCCTGCTTTGAAAGGCAGGCCCGGTGCAGGGAAAGAAAGCCTCATTACCATCAGAAATCCTCTCTCCCTGCCCTTACCTCCCCGCTCATTTCCATATCACAGGGCACACAATGCTTTTCTTCTCCAGGAAGATGTCCCATTTTGCACAGACCCGTGCCCAGCACCGCAGCTGGGAGATGGGGAACAAAAGCCCCCGTCCAGGCGGCACCGGTGGGTGACTCCTAAGACCCTTATCGGCAGTCAGGGACAGTTTTTATCATTGTTATTATTACCAGAATACTTTTCCTTTTTCTTTTCTTAGCTTCGAGATTCCTTAGTCAGTCAAATAACACTCAGGCGTAGCAGAAGCGGCACAAAATCCAGCATTGTAAGGGGTTCGGGAAGTTATTTTCATCTTAACGAAGGTGTGAGAAAGGTTGACGTCTCTTTATTCTGCTCTTAGGGGATCGTCTGCAGGTTTCCGGCTGATATGGGAAAAAAAAATTAAAAGCATCAGAAGAAATGAGAAGAAGAAGCAAAAGCCACCAAATGGACGTGATGCGCACCCCTACGAAGGGGGCCTTGGAGCTGGCAGTGCGCAGGGTGCTTTGACCCAGCCAGAATCAAAAATCTGGGGCTGTCTGCGGGGCGAGGAAGCCTCCCAGGACGCAGTGCCGGGGGGCAGAGCAGCGGGGTCCTGGCACCCCAAGGGTCTGGGGGTGCTGGTCCCGGGGGTTTGAGGTCCCCCACCCATGGGGTGCATGCCGGCTGCGCCGCGGCGGGGCCGTCAGCGGTGATGGATGGCGCGGTTCAGGAGGAAATAAATCCGCAGGCTTTCGCAGGAGGTGAACTGGGGGGTGTATCCATCTTAAAGATACTTAATGAATGTGGCTCAGCACGCCGAGTGGCAGCAGATACATCTCCGCAGCCAGCGCTCCCCGCGCGGCTCCTTGCGAGGTGCAGGCGCAATTTACCAGCTTCTGAGCCACTGCACGCATGCTCCCGGGGCCCCGGCGGCATCTGTGCGGCCCCGGCACAACCAGAGCCCCCCGGGCACGGTGGGGGCTTGCCCGGTGTGAAAGCACCCGCCACACGCTGCCCCTGGGGACAAAGCCAGCTGGCTGGGCTTAAAGGATGTCCTTGTGGCCTCCTTGAAGCACAGCGAGGTTTGGGATTCGGCTCAGCCTCGAGGGAGAGGCCGGTGCTGCGCTGCTGGGGCTGCCCAGCACCGAGGTGGGACGAGAAGGATGGTCACAGGGACGAGAAGGATGGGCACAGGGACGAGAAGGATGGGCACAGGGACGAGAAGGATGGTCACAGGGACAAGAAGGATGGGCACAGGGACGAGAAGGATGGGCACAGGGAGATGCTGCAGGGCTGAGAGCTGGCAGGGGAGCTGCAAGCGGAATCAGGGAAAGGCAGACCTCGCAGACGACGCCCTTGCAAGAAAGCCTTTGGAAAGCCTTCGCTTTTAGGGCAAGCAAAATGGCAATCAGCAGTTCTGGTGCGGGGCTTCGCTTTGTTTATCCCTCTTTCCCTCGAGGGGGAAAAAAAAAAAAAAAAGGGAAAGAAAAAGAAAGAAAAGCGGCACAGAAAAGCAGAGCCCTGCCTGACCTTTCTGGCTACGCGACCTTGTCTGAGTCACTGGCTGGTAACAATGAGAGAAATGCCAGTGCCCCAGCTCCTAAATACCAAACACCAGCCTGCTCTCGGGGTGCAATGCCCGCTTCCCCATGTGGAAATTTCGCCAAGCAAATGTCACCCTCCCCAGGGTGTCAAAAGCCAGGGTGGCTCGGCCTCGGGAGGGCACCAGGGCTGGGGAAGGGGAGGGTGGCTGTGACGGTGGGGTCCTGACCAGCACCCTGCCAGCTCCTCCAGGCTCAGGTCCACTCCAGTTCTCTCCCAAATCAGCAACATGAGGCGTGCAGAGGGCAGGATCCCGTCCCCTCCGTGTCCTGACAGCACCCCAGCCCAGGAGAGCTGCCCTTGAGGTTGGTTTTCACCCTTCTCAAGTGCTGCTCCCCAGCACATCGCCTCTCAGAGCTTTCAGCGCGGCCAGCTAAGCAAACAAATCCAATTTGAAGACTGTTTCGCATCCAGACGACATGGTTACTTCCAGTTTTCTCAGATAAATGGAAAAACAAGTGAGTAGCAGGAGCTATTGCCATCTAACGAGTTTACTGCTACCTGGAACTCCTCATTTTCAGCGAGCGCTGCTGTTGCTGCTCTTAATCCCATTTATTAAACACGAGGAACCAGCAAGCACGCCGTGCTCGTGGCACTCAGCACAAGCAGCGCCCCTGCAAAGCCAGGGATGCTTGCAACATCTCTTCCTGCAGCCGAGGCCTTGCTGGACACAGAGCCATGCTCCCCAGCAGCTCCCCCTTCCCTTCTCCCCGCGTGGCATCGCCGTGGGCTCAGGAAACCCAGCCAGAGCAGATTTATTCACCCAGCCCCGGGAGGAGTCACTGGGGGCTGCACAAACACCGCCAAGCTCCCTACCTGCCGCCACAAACACGACGAGCCACGTCAGGAAATGAATGAAGTTGCTTTTTGTCTTCTGGGATTTGGAGCTTTTCTCTTTCCCCACACCCACACTTTTTTTTTTTTTTTTTTCCCGTAAATGTGTGAAATAATTTTACCACCTTTTTTTCTTTTTTTTTTTTTTTTTCCCTTTCAGCTACTCCTCCTCTCCCCGGATCTCGCCCTTCCTGGCATTTGAAAATAGCTCACGAAAAGGAGGAGGAAGAGGTGGAAAAAAAATAAAATGAACCGTGTGGGGATGAAAAAACAGAAGGGGAGGAAAGGGAAAAATACGAGAGTGAAAACATATTTTTAAAAGCAAGCCAGACATGGCTGAAGGCTTCGACTCGAGCACCCCAGGCTGCCTAAAGCTCCCTGGTGCAGCACGGCACCCCCTGCCCACACCGGGCATGCATCCTGGTGCCATCCCCAGTGACAAAACCCTGCCCCCGGTGCTGCCCAGGTGCCAGAAGGGTTATGATGCGCCCTCCTGGCTTGGAGCAGACAAGGCTGACCTTTTTAACCTTTTCCTCTGAATTTTGCAAGCTTAGGAAGGCTCCTGGCACGCTGTCATTTGTTACACAATGGATAGAGAAAGTGGGGCACGCACGTGTAGGGCACGCGCCCTGACACAGCTCGGTGGGGGAACAAGCCCCTGCAGTGACTCCGAGCATCATTTGCGATTAGAGCTGGTTGGGAACCCGCTGTCGAAATGGGTTTCCTCCTCGCACGGTGCTGCCTGCCGGAACGGAAATGTTTGGAAAAAACATGTCGGGTGTGATAATGCTCTGAGGAGCACAGGCAGCTGTGTGCTCCCGAGCGGCGTGGCCAGGGGATGGGGCTGCACCGGGCACTCTGCTGCCAGCACAGCTTGGGTGCCCACCTCCTGTCCCGTCCCGTCCCATCCCCTGACCCAAAATTTGTGCTCCCCTTTGGGGAGGGGATGACCTGGCTGCGTTTGGGCAGGAGAAAGGGGCGAAACAACCAAAGGAGCCAAAGCAGGAGCAACTGGGAGACTCCCTAATGGCCTCTCTCCATGCTTGCTTAGGATTTCTTATTTTCTGCATGCAGCAGCAGCACTCAGCCCGTCCCCTGGGGACACACGTGCAACCCGCCTGGCAGGGACAGGGACACCCAGACCCTGCCGGGCCGTCCCCCGCCGCAGGGGCAGGCCGGAGGGAGGAGACGCTCCATCACTGCGATGGAGGCTGAACGTGAGCAGACGCTAGAGGGATGCTTCTCAGGTTTTTTTCCTTTACAACTAGACAGATAAGCAGCCCGCATTCAACATGGAGCAAACGCCCCGTGCCTGGCGCAGGAGGGGCCGGGGGAATTTCTGCTGGCAGCGGCACGGAGGGGAACCCACGGCTGGCAGCAGGGGGCCCGAGGAGCATCCCCAAGGAGCACGGCTCAGCAGGGAAGCGCCGAGCACCCACAGGATGCTCCTCACCTCGCTCTGCAGAGCTGCGAGCTCCTCGTCTCCAGCACAGCGGGAGCTGGGAGGGGAAGCACGGCTCGTTCAGCACAACACGAGCACCCAGACACATCAGGGAACCCGGGGCTGAAGCCTGGCTCCGACCCGGTGCCCTGCTGGGATTTTTGGCAGCAGGGAGGGAGCAGAGCCGTGCCGAGGCGTGGTGCTGTGCCAGACCAAGCGGGCTCTGTCCGTCTGCGCTGCTGCCGTGTCCCTCAGCACCAAGCAGCCTCCGAAGCCAGCCAAAATCCCAAGGCCATTTGGGATACCGAGCGTTTCTCCAGCTCTTCTCCGGAGCTGTCACCGCCACGCTCCCCCCTTCCACCTCCCACTTTTCCCAGCTGAACCGAGGAACAAACAAGCCCTCGCCCACTCCAAGGAGGTGGCTTGGCAGGGGCCGAGGAGAGGATGCTGGCTGCTGGGCGACAAGCCCCCGAGGCAGCTGAGCGAAGGCCCTTCCAGGAAGAGCACCGCACGAAGAGCTCCTCCTCGACAGGGCTGGGAGGGCTGAGAGCTTCACCGTGCCCCCGCTGCCCGCGCCGCTCGCAAAGCTGATCATTTTCTAGCACATCTTCATTAGCCTGGGAACACTCCGCTGCTGGCCTCTCGCATGACAAACCACAGCAGGCAGCAGCACCGGGGGGCACCCTTCTCCCCCTGGTCAGCAGCACGGGCTTTGCAAGAGCCGGCTTTTCTGGGAATTCCTCCTAAATCTCTGTCTGAGAAGCGCTGGAAAAGAGCTAACTCTCTGACCCTGCCTTTACCTTTGCCTCCGGGCACGACTGCAAGTAGACAATTCCAAATGCAGGCTGAGGATATCCTGCCCAGCCTGCCCCAAACCTGGCAGAAAAAAAAAATCCTCCTGTGCTGCAAGGCTCCCGCCTGGCGATGAGCCCAGGCCGGGCTTTTTTGCAAAGCGGGTCTCGGCAAGGCCATGGCATCCCCATCCCCAGCAAACCCCACATAGCATCCATGAGGTTGGGAAGGGGGAAAGGAAAGGATTAAAAATAGATTCCCGTTTTGTTTCAGCCGTTGTAAACTAAAAGCTCCCCCAGCAACCACCACTGAGCCAAAAAGCCCACCTGCGTTTTGGGCCACGAGGCGCCCGAGCAGCGGCTGTATTTTTTATTAAGAGGCTGGTTAATATTGCAGCTTGCTGAGGCGGGTCTGTTTGCCCGGGTCCGGCTGCTGCTTCTTCACTCTCCACTGCCCACCCTAACAAGCAGGGCGATAGGAAGGTAAAGAGAAAAGAAATCAGCTGGCACTTAGGACAAACCAACACGGCCGGGGAGCACCCTCCCGACTTTACAAGCCCGCTGGCTGGTGGGGAAGGGGACTTGTTTTCCTGTACCGGGAGATGGCTGCACTTCGTTAACGCAAATTTTCTCATTAATCACCTTTGCATCGCCTCTGCCTGCCTGGTTGCTGTCAGGCCGTAACAACGTGTGGGGCGCGTTCCTTCGGTGCCCAGCTTCCCCTCAGCACAGGCACACGGTGCGGCAGCGATGGATCGCCCCCGACGCCCGGCTCTCGGCACAATAAGGCTGATTTCAACACGCGGCTGACTCAAACCCTGCTTCCTCCTCTCCCTTCCTTTCACTCCATTCTGCAGGTGCAGGGTGGCAATTAGAGGTGACAGGAGGCTGCAGGCTGAGCACCGCCGCCGCTGTTGTTGTTCCAGCGTGGGTGCGGGTGAAGGCTTCTCCTCTCCTGCCTGCTTCTCTCCCGACAATGCCCAGACACAGGCACGTGGCTGCCGGGCAGAGGATGCTGGAAACAGCTGGGATTTCTCCCCTGAGGCACCAGAGCGTCGTGGCCACAGGTCCCACCCGAAGCAGGAGAGCTGGCGGTGCCGTCCCGCAGTGCGCCTCTCGGTTTCCCCGTGTCAGGTTTGACACCCCCGGTGTTTCACAACCACGCCGTGCTTCATCGAAATCGTATGCAAAGCTCCACGGCCTCCCACGCATCTGTTTGTTTTCCAGCGGGCTCTGCTTGTTCCAGGCTTGCTCCTACAAGGCGGGGAGGGAGGCAGTGGGAGGGGGACGCGCGGTTGCGGGGTGGTGGCTGGATCCTGCTGCGGGGCCGCGGGGGCTCAGGACCAGCAGGGATGCTCCCCGCACCTGCCCAGCACCCCCGCACATCCACAGCGCTGAGCTGCCAAGAAGAGAGGCCGAGCAGGATGCAGAAAGCAGGCAGAGCCGGGGGGACGCTGCCCTTGCAGCCCCGAGGGCTCCGGCAGAGCCCGGCGGCTCCATTTGGTGAAGTGCTCGGCAGCCCCTCTGCAAGGCGACAAGCGCTGCTAACGCACAGCCTGGCCGCAAACGAGCTGCTCCTTTTTTTTAAAGGAAAGGATCTGGGATTAATTAATTCGTAATTAATTAGCGGGGACTTAAATGTTGATAGATGTCGAATGTAGAGGAAGAGAAAAAAAGGCAAAAATCCCTTGTTGGACAGGTTTCTTCGCGCAGAAAAGCCTTTTAGGGGATTAAAAAAAATATCTTGCTTGGATGCAGCTGTCCCCAGCCTGCATTTTGGCCCCCTCCCAGCTCTCTGCGTGTGTGAAATCCTGGGGATACTGAGGCGGGGCTGGGCGCCCTGTTCTTGGTGCCAAGGAGGAGGGATGGTGACCAAAGCCTCAGCTTGGAAAAATGCAACCTACGGTGAGATCCTGCGCAACTGAAAGCATCCAGCACGGGGAATCTCACCCCAAGGAGGGGTAAATAGGGCTGGTGGTGTTCAGCCAGCGCTGCTCCGCCGCACTGAGCAGAGACCCAAGAAATCTCCTGGTTTCCCCAAAAAGCCAGCAGCTATGGGTGAGGAACAGCCACGCACAAAGCTAATGACGCAGCCTGCATGGCTCACTGACATCTCATCTGAGAGCACTCCGATGCGCTGCAGTACCCTGAACATTAATGGAAGCCATGTATTAAAAAAAAAATAGGTGTGAAAATCAGAAATTGCCATTTCTCTGCTCATTGTCACAACGATCCCTCGCTGATCTCTGAGTCGGATCCACACTGGAGAAAAAAAAAAAACCCACATGCGCACACCAGGCCCTGGGAAGCACAGAGCGCTGGCGATGCACGAGGCCATTGATTAAAAACCCACGCAGGAACTGGAAATCACGAGCAGCAGGAAGCCTTGCCAGTCTGGATGCAGCCTTCTGTGCTCCGTCCTCGGTGTGGGGCATGGAAAAGCATCCAGAAAGGTGCTGGGGGTCTCCGGGCCACGCGCAGCCTCTCCATCGCTCGGGGGGACGTGGCACCGTGCGCCCCAGCTCCCCAGCTCAAGGAAAGGGGCAGCTCCCGAAGGCTTGGTGAGCACAAAGAGGAAAAGGACCAGAGCTTCCACGTTCAGCACGGGATTTCCACCAGCGATGTGCACCCCGAGGGGCTGGCGCTGGGCTGGGGCAGGGAAAAGGAGGCGGCACCAAGCGCCCGGCGTGCAGCGGACCCGAGGGAGCCGGCACTCGTCCTCCGCACCCGGCTCCGTCCCTGGTGCGGCGGCAGGATTAAGCGCAAGTTATAATTAAGACTGGATGTTTGAAGAGAAACATAATCTCCGTTCCGTGGGATTCGCCGGCACAACAGTAATTAACGTCTCATTAACATTCGCCTAATTAAGCAGTTTATGGAAGTGGGTAGATTTGCATACTGCTCCACTTCAGCTGGGCTGCGCTGGCTCTGCTCAGGCACCACCGTTAACCCTTCCCCGGCACCGTGCGTCCTCTCCGGGCCCCAACACCGCTTCTGCTGCAGGCACGGCCTCCCCGAGCCCTTCTCCTGCTCTCCGGCAGCCATCTGTTTTCAAAGCCTTTGGCTGCTTTCAGTGCTTTGCCCTGGATCCTCTCTGCGTCTTCGTGGCAGACAAAAAAGCCTCGGCAGAATTTCTGCGGCCCTGCAGAGTCGGGCTCCCCAAGCGCTTCACGCTGTGCCCGCTCACTTCCAAACCTTCTTTGTTTAATCATTAAAAACGGTGCCTTGAAGAGCAAAGAGCTGCTCCAAATGCCAAACAGCAACTTGAAGGATGTCTCAGCAGCTTCCCAAAGTGCTCTGACACAGACGTCACCTCTCCATTAGGATCTTCCTGCTTCTTCCTCCAGCGCAGCTCGGGCGGGAGCAGAAACGGACAAGGAACAGCTCCGAGAGCTGCAGGGTGTCCCGCGCCGCCTAGCTTTAAACAAGAGCTTAAAGGCTTGCAAAGGGACCTCGTGGTCATGGAAGGCAAACCAACGAGGCACTCCCAGAGCACTGAGAAGCCCCCAGCCCCCTGATGTCCCTCCCGAGGACAGCGGGGAGCTGGGATCCCCGCTAAGCCCGGGCAGGTCCCGGAACAAGGAGCCACCGCACGGGATACCTCCACGCAGCAATGCCACCTGGGGTGCTGGCTGTAACGTGCTGCACTGCTAACACCAGCTTGCTGTCCGGGTGGTGGCTTAGCAAAGCCACTGCATCCCTCATGAGCTTAGAAGGAACACGTGCAGCCCTGCCTTTTTCTTCTTTGTTATTTCCTTTCCCACTCCCCTCCTCCTAAAGGGGGAAAAATGAGCTCTCTCGTCAGCGGGTGATGCCGGGAGTCAAGATGCAACTTTGCAGCAAACACAGTGGGAGAGAAAAAATCATGACACAGCCTTTCATCGACAATCAATAGAGCCCAGCCCTGCCCGGGATATCCGCACTCGATTTATTCCCCACCCGGCTCTGCCAGCCTGGCAGAGCCGCCCCTCGATGGCAGCACGGAGGGCACGGGGATCGTCCCAGATGTGCTGGTGCCCCACAAAAAGGGGGCAGCTCTGTGCCACCGAGAGGCCCCAAGTGCTGTGCGGGGCCCCAGCACCCCCTTTGTGCTGGGAAGCAGCAGGACCCTGTGTGCGCTGCTGCAGGAGCCGAGCAGGGCAGGGCAGATCTCATTTCGGTCGAGCTCAGCAGCAGGAGGTGGGGAAACACGCAGCCGGTGCTTCTGGAGCAGCTCACGGAGCTGGAGAGCCCTCTGTCTGAGCAGCCACCTCCCCAGGCGTGCTGGAACAGCTCCGTTCAACACCCGCAGTGACCAAAATACACCCGGGAAAGGCTCTCCTCGCCCTGACGGCTGCCCCAAAACAAGGCAAGCGTTTTGGAGAGGGGCTGGGGCCCTGCGTGGCCCTGTTCCCGCACCGCTGCAAGGCAGCATCCCTCCCCCAGCACAGCCCAGTCCTGCCCTGGTGCCACAAAAGCAATTTCTGAGTTTGCTTCCACCTCCCAACAGGTGCCTACAGCCAGAGCAAGGCGCTGCTCCCCAGCTCTGCCACCAAAAAGCTCCTGATTTGCACTTAAAACACCTCTGCCGCAGAAGCACGTCTCCATTTTCCCCTCTCCACGCAGCTCTGGAGCCTTCCTGGAGGGACCGTGGCCATCTCCCACCACCCCAGCTCCCTGCACACCCCATAGACAGCCCGCAGACCTCCCTTCTTGCTATTTTAGGTTAAAAACGGGTGGGGGCATCTTCAGTTTTCCTTTGGAAAGGGCTGGAAACGGGGTGGAAACATCTCATCCCTCCGAGGGGGCTTTGCTTGCACCTTGCGGCTCCAAAACCCAGCGCTGCCCCACAGCTGGAGCCAGGTGCTTGCACAGCTCCACGCCTCCTTCCTTCCTAAAAATCCTTTTTTAGGGGTTTTACGGGTGCTGGGGCTCGCTGTCCACAGCCGGGGCTCTGCAAAGCAGCCTGACCTACTTTCAGGGGCTCCTTCTCCTCTCCGACATGCAGACACTGCGCTCTGGAGCACGATATGGCTGGGGTCCCCTCCCTGCCCCCCCAAGAAGCGCCCAGGCTGGGGGCTCGCTGCCTCCCGCCCCCTTCCCCGGAACATTCCCAGCACACGGATCTGAGGGGGGGATTTATCGATCTCCTTATCTGCGCCTAATCCCAGCCGCAGCACTAAACGTGGGGCCTCCCCCAGGGTCTCCGTGTTGGCAACCTGGGGGTGCAAGGCAGGGGGAGAAGCCCCCCCCCCCAGAGCCCTCCAGAGCAGGAGGGAGCACCCGAAATCACTCCTTTAGGGCGGGTTAAAGAGGGTGCAGCCAGCACCCACCCGAAGCTGCGGGCAGGGGGACGGGGGGGGCACCCAGCCAGCCCCCAGCTCTGTGCCACTGGCGGTAAGCAGTTTAACCAGGGCTCCTCTGCAGTGCGGGGAGCCCTAATTCAGCCATGACCTGAATCTCCAACAGGGAGGGAGGTGGGGCCGCCAGGGGGGAGAGGAGGAACACCACGGCTGCCAATTTGTCCCCGTTCCCTCTCCTGGGACAAAAGCCCCTGCTAATCCCAAGGGACCCCCATGGAGCAGAGCCCTGGGGGTGGCGCATGGAGAAATCCCTCCCCGCTCAGCTCGGGCTGGGGGAGATGCCTCGAGGAAGAGGCCGGGGCCAGCAGCGTGGAGAGAAGCCCGGCCCCACAAGGGTGCTGCCGGGTTGCACAGCACCGCTGTGGGGTTTCCAGCACGGTGACCCCATAAGCCAGCAGTGCCCAGCAGCTCCTGGAGAAGGGCTGTGCAGGGGGGGCTCAGGGGGCTCAGGGGGCTGCTGGCAGGGCGCAGGGGGGACGTGGAGAGGATGAGGGGCTCCAGCACAGCCCCCAGTACAGGGAAAAGGGAAAAAAAGATTCAGTTGGAAACCCCTTGATTTTTCGAGTTAAAATCAAGTGTGTCACTTGGGTAACAAATTGGCCTGCCTGCCTGGCAGAAATAGCCCTGTTAAAATACCTCTCTCTGTTATTTTTTTTTTTTGGGTTGCCTTTCCCAAATGAGTTCAAGAATGGGGAGGGTTTGCAAGTCCCTGTGGACTGCCAGGCTCTCTTTTCCCTTCCCTGCACGGAGCAAGGTAATTATCTGCCAGGAGCCCGGCTGCTGATGCCTGCTTACACCGCTAATTAGCGGGAACGAGCCAGTCCCCCAGGGCACGCGGGGCCTCCCCATCCCGCTCTGCCTTCCTCGCTGCCCGCTCCTCCTCTTCCTCCTCCACACAGCCCAGCGGGCAGGGCCCTGCAGAGCCCCCGGCACAGCCTCCCAGGGGCAAAACGCCCCTTCCCACCCCAGGGCTGGGGGACAGGGGACAGGAGGATGCCAAAAGCGGCGCTGAAGCATCCCTGGGGTTGCCAGGACTCGATGCCGCAGGCAGGGGGCCAGCAGCTCGACAGCACGCAGAGCCGGGCTCCCTGCCCTGCATCAACCCCCCCTGGGAAAGCCGAGGAGCTCCATGTGCTGCTCCTGCTCTCCAGGTGTACACCTCTGCCCCCAAACAGGGAGCGCAGCCTGGCGGTGCTCAGCCAGGACTTGGAGGGGAAGCCGGCCCCAAAGCACGCCGCCGGGAGCTGTGCTGGCCGGCCAGCTCCCAAAACCCCCCTTCCCCTCTGTACATCCCCCCCCCCCCACCGGGACAAACCCTCCGGAGCAGGGTCCCCGGCAGCCCCCATGGGGGGTCCCCATCTCCTCGCAACGCAGCAGCCCCAAACTCAAGGAGCTGCCGGGAGGCTGCAGCACCCCAAACGAACAGTAGGAAGAGACACTCACCCAGACACAGGTCCCGGATGGCTCAAGCTCCTCTTCCCATGTCCCCCTCTCAACCACGAGCAGGAGCAGCGTCAGGGCGAGCCGACGGCCGCGGCTCCACCGCTCACCTGCGCCTCCGGAGAGAGCCTCGGAGCTGCTCAGCCTTTGAAACAAGCTCCCCTCCGCAGCCAGGCATCCGTTGGTGGGTGCTCTGCACGCCTTTGGGATTTTTTACCCCCCCCCCTCCTCTTCCCTTTCTTTTTTTTTTTTTTTTTTTTTTTTTCGGAGCGTTTTGAATGTGCAGATGCCCCAGCTTCTTAAAATTCAGCCCGGGGGCGTGGGAAGTGTTTTGGAGCTGGCCCAAGCTGTCTGCTCCGTGCGTGCGCGCTGCTAAAAACGAGCCACCTCCAGCCCCCAGCCCCAGCCCGCCCGGCAGCGCGCCGTGCTCCGACACGAGGCCGCCTGCACCCGCCGAGGGGGATTTGGGGGCCAGGGGGCACAGGGTGAACTTTGTGGGCAACCTTTTAGAGAAGGTCAGCGAGTGTCACAGCAGATTGCAGCACTCGAGGCGATGTCCCGGAGCCAGCAGCCGTGGGGACATCCACCTTCCCTCACCCTTCCTCCTACCCCGTTAGGGTTTTGGGGCCGTGCCATTAGCACGCGTTTAGGACACCCAGCCTGGGAGCCCTGCCCTCCAGCCCAGCATCCCCGCAGCAGCACCATCCAAAGGAGCATAACTTGTCTCCTCCCAGGCAATTCCCAAGTGCTTTATCAACAAATAAACGAGCTGCAGGCACTTCATGATTTCACCTGCCAGGCACCGCTGGCAAAACCCAGCTCATCTGAGCACGGAGCGAGCAGGTAGCACGCAGCCTGCCCCACGGCGGAGCAGCCAGGGAGGGTAACGGTGTCTCACCAGTTTGCACCAGCCCAGCAGCTGAACTGGCAAGCTCTTGGAAGGGCTATAGAAAGCATCCAACCTGCCCTCGCAGGCTGTGCGAGGCTGCAGGGCCACCAGGGGTGAGGTGCCACCAGCGGGACAGCCACGCTCCAGCCCCACAGCACGGGCTACTCGAAACCAGAGAGGAGGCTGCTTTTCTGTGGGCTTTTCCAGCCCTTCACCAACCCCAGCTCATCAGTTCCTTCAGGGCAGGCTCCCTCCCTCCCTCCAGCACCACTTCTCCGTAAATTTGAGTGAAATTCCCATTTTCCTATCAGAAACACGAGGTTTCACGCAGAACGCTGGATTTGAAGGCTGACTTTTGTTGGGAAGGTGCCTGTCTCCTTGCTCACAAAAGGGCTCGTTTTTCCTGGAAAAGGGCCCAGATTTTGAGTGAGAGATCAATAACGTGCAGAAAACAGGTCCTTATATTTAATTTTCCATGAGACCAAAAGAAAAAACAATCCAGTGCTGCATGAACTCAAAATATTTTGCATTTGTTTACCCCACGGCTGTGCTGGAGCATCCACGCCACCCCAACGGGAAGAACGAGGCCTTTGGGGCTTCCCCCAGAGCATCTTCTCCTCCCCACTGGAGTCAGCCTTGCTCAGGCTGCCAAAAATTCAAGCCCTGTTTTCCCATCCTGCCACTCTGCCTCCCTTCCTCGCCTGGGATGGGCTCCAAGGAGCACCAACGGTGCCCCCCTGCCCTGCCCGTGCCAACGGCAGCGTGGGGAACGGGAACCAAACCTTCCCTGCAGCCACAGCCCTTGGGAGGGAGGAACACGAAGGCCCGGCATTCAAGATGCTTGTGCAACAGTCATGACATGCTGCATCCTCCCAGATCCATATGGGGGAAAACTAACACTTTGGCAAATTTATGAAGATGTGTGAAAGTGATTATATTCCTGAAAATATCTCAAGTGGAACGGCCTACCTGGCATATTTTGTTAGTCATGAAACACGATCCGTACACCGACTGTATTTTGTGGCTTCCCATCTGTTTAAATACTTTAAATACTGATTTTTTTTTTATTTTATTTTTTTTTAAAGAGCACGACGACAGCAGCGGCACACTGCTGACTCAGGCTCGTGGGGGGCGCAGAGGGGGCCGCGCTCGCCATCAGCAGCGTGATGCAAAAGGCTCCTCGCCCAGCCCAGCACCAGGAGAAAAGAGCCTTAAAGCACGCAGCCCATCCCGCACGGGTTTGGCCAGCTCGTGGCACTGGTCCCCCACCCACACCAGCTCGCTGTGGTGCCTCCCTCCCCTTACACCAGGCGGGGATTTTGCCCCGTACGAATCGCGTTCCCGGCACGGCGCCCAGGCGAGTGCACGGACCTGCTCCCTGCCCGAGCATCCCCTCGGCCGCTGCCTCCCTCCCCTGCTCTTTATTTAATAGCTTCTATTTTAAACCTCGGGCTGGAGCGGCTCTCGCTGCGGCGGCAGGAGGGGATGGCACGGGGACGCAGCGAGCCGGGACCAAGGACACACGGCCAGCAGCCCCCAGCTCCGGCGAGATGCCACCACGGGGAAGCTCGAGGTCATTTCTTCCTGCTTTCCCAAAAAGGCCCCGAGAAGGCGGCTACTCCTTCTCTCGCCCAGTAGCCAAGGCAACCTGGCTTGCCAGGCAGAAAAGCAGCAGGTTTCAGGGAAAGCAGCCACGTCTAAAGCAACCGTGCCCAGAGAAAAGGGGCCTGGGGGCGCTGCCATCAGCACCCACCATGCCATCCTGTGCCTTTCAGGATGGAGCACGTCCCCCCTTCAAAACACATCCTCTTTAAGGGAGAAAAAGGCATTTTTCTCACCTTTTACCATGGTAATAGCTGAAAAGCAAAATACCCTTTTACGGCACGGTCACTTCGCACAACCACCGTGCCACTGAAATGAGACTTCAGGTCTACACACGATGATTTCCCACCCCAATTCCAACAAAGCATTTAGCCACAAAGGGCTAATTTGGAGTTATTTCAGCAGCTACCTCCTGGTTACATGAGGCAATGGAAACTAGAGCGAAGACCAGCAGAATGGGAAGGTTTTCCCCAATGGTGGCGCGAAGCCGAATATTGGGTGATTTATGGCAGATTCCCTCCCCCCGAAAATCTCTCCTGCCACATCGGTGCGTTTTTTTGGTTGGTTGGTTTGTTTTTACAGCTCGTTTGGTTCTTCGTTTGTTGAACAGCTTCGTGCTGCTCTCTGCCCTCTTGCAGGATGGTGCCTTGTCATTTGCGTTCCCTTACAGCTTTTTTTTTTTTTCCCTCCCTAGGAGAAAACCTCCTCTGCTCGTGTTCTCCATAAGCCTAATTCCGCGTCCCCAGTGGTGTGTGACAGCACCGGAGTTATTGCCACCTTCCAGGGGGATAAATCACGGCGCAGACAGGGGCTGTTGTTCAAGGTCCAGCACCTGGAGGAGGAGTCTCCCCTTCCCCACGGAGCTAGTCCCCGGGAGGACTAATCCCACTGGAAATAATCCCGAGCAAAGAGGTTTTACAGCGTCTCTTTAAAGGCTCTTTCTTACTGACAGCTGATGAGTTCATATCCCCCAATATCCATTATAGGGTTTATTTTATTTCTTGTTAAAAAATAAAAGGGCAGAGCTAGAGAAGAGTAAAAACCAGCAACAGAGGCTGAAGACTGACAGCAGCTGCCTGGCAGACAGTGAGTGAAAATGCTCTGACAAGATGAGATGTTTTTTCTTTCATTGAAATCACTCCCTTTCGGAATGACTAATACGCAGCTATCGCACCATGGATATTTCCAGAGTGATGAGATGTTTTTAAAATATCTCACTGTGCCTCAAAATATCTCACTCTGGCTCAATAGATCATCCAAAACACCACCCACGGAAATCATAAATAAATAGATACTAGAGCGCCACAAAAGAGGAGACTGTCCAGGGCCAGGGTGGCATCCTTCATCGGCACGCAAACGAGGCCACTGAACTCCTCACCTCGGCGCACGGCTGCTGCAGCGAGGCTCGCTGCAAGGGCCAGAGGCACCAAGTCACTGCGAGCTGAGCTCGATGCCTTCTCCTCTCGCCAGTGCTTTTACAAGTCCGTGTCCTGTACAGGTGTCCTTGGAGATGCGCACAGCCCCTTGCCGACACAGCAGCTTCAAATCTCAAGTGAGAGCGCCCAGGCGCAGGCACCCAGGCCCAGAAGTGCTCCAAAAAAGAACCGACGCCAAGAAGGGAGGAATGTGCCCAGGAAACTTGGTAAATAAGGATTAGGGGAAACCACACCCAGCTCCACTGAAAAATAACCCAAACCTCTGCAAATCTGTCCCGTGGCTGCATAGAGGCACAGAAAAGGAGCTGGAAGCCCTGGGGGGAAAACAGCCCCATGTGTGGCTGTTATCGCTTCCCCTGTGCCCTTTGCTGGGCCAGTCCCTTTGGGCAACCAATTTGGACACATCTCAATGCACTCACGCCAGGCTTGGATGGAAATAAAAAAGCAGCCAAAGGCAGCACAAGGCAGCTGACTTACAGTCTGTGCTTCACAAGCTCGCTGACACCCCGGTGTGCCCCCAGCCCTGTGCTGCCCCGAGGCACGGCGCAGTCAGGGCACCCCGAAATCGCCAGCCGGCTGCAGCACCGCTCGCTCCGTGCGAGCTGCATCTGCTTTTTGTCTTCCCCAGCAATCAGGCAGCACGTTTTGTTTTGCTGATTGAAGGAAAAGGGAGCCAGCGGTTCGGAGGAGCAGAGAACGGGCTCCTTTGCTTTTCTCAGCAAGATAAAATTGTTTAGGTCACCCGGACCATGCCACTCGCAAATTGTTCCCTCTTTTGAGAGGTTTGCCAAAGTGTGTTCATAAACTTTTGGAGATAAAGGGGCTTTTCAGAACAGCAAAATCAAAATGCATCACTTGGAAACCCCAGACAGACTTAGTCTTCTTTTCCCTTTTGTTTTTTTTTTTTTTTCCCAAAGGGCTGGACCTAATCCCCAGCACCGCAGGAACTGCAGCTTTTCATGGGTTGGAGAAGGGTAACGCCTTGCCCGTAGCAATTCCACCCTGCTGCTGACAGGATTCAGGCCCCTGCAGCAACTGATTAGCAAAAACCCAGAGCTCTGCCAGCCACGAAGGTGCTTTTCCCTTCCCTTCGCTCCCCCAGGAGCTGCAGAGCTGCTGCAAAGGGTGAGGAGGGGAAGCCAAGGCCCTGCATCCCCAATGAAGACAGCTCCAACATCTGTCCTCAGCCAGAAATGTATTCACCCGCACAGACACACTCATCAGATGAGGCTCTAAAATATTTACTGCCCAAATATCAATCCTCATAAAGCGAGGCAGCCATTTGGGCTCGGGGAGGGGGAAGGAGACGGGGCGGGTTGTCAATAATGTCATAAACACGGGCAATTTTATGTATCTCTGGAAATGGCCGAGGAACACGCAGCTTGACAGATGCGCGCCCGGGTAATGCAGGCTCCCTAGTTATGAGCGTGAGGATGTCAAGAGGAATAGATGAGCAGTAATTCAAAGTATATTGGGCTTAGAGAAGTACAGGGGCATCGCGATGCATACGTGATGGGCACCGCGGCGCAGAGAGGGCTGGGGAGGAGCGAGGCATGCTGATTTGGGAACGCACCCTCCAAGGACAACCCTTGAAATGTCACAGAGGATCCGGGCACAGCCACGGTGCCTCAGGGTGTCACTGCGGGGACGTGCCAGCCTCCTGCTGGGTCTTGGGGCTGGACCGACCTCCAGGCTGGTTGCCCACAGGAGCTGCTCCGATGTTTCCATGCCACCTCTCCCCTGGAGCACAGGGACACAGCTCCTCAAGGCTCCCACCACCCTGCACCATCAGCGCTGGGCCGGGGAAGCCCTGGAGCCTTTAGGAAGTGTTGTCAGATCTCCCCCATACCCAGCCACGCTCCCTTTGCTTTGCAGGGAGGCGTTGCTGAGCCCACCACGGTTCCCAGCGGGGTTTTGTGAGGGTGCCCACAGCAGCCTGGGAGGAGAACAGCCAGAGCTGCCCGGCCTCTAAATCCAGAGCGCTGCTTCGTGCGGGTGTAAGAGACCTCCTGCACTAAAGGAAGCATCCACAAGGGGATCCCAAAAGGCACAGGTTGCTTTCGGAGACCTTTCCTTGGGACTCGGCCTCTGCAGCAGAAGCAGCACCCTGCGGGGCTGCTCCCTGGGGCTGGCCCGACCTCCGGGCTGACTTCCTACCTGTGCAGCCTGCAGGGAGAGATCCTTGGCTCCTCATGCTGAAACCCTTCCTGAAAACGTACAGATGAGGTCTGCCTGCCCCCCAAACCCACCCCAGATGCACAAGCCAAGAAGGGGGGGGGGACATTGCTGCTCCACCCTCCACCACGCCACCTGGAACGTGGCATTTTGCTCAAACACATGCCTTTTCCTTCACATCCAGAGACTTGAAAAAACCCAACCCACCTCGGCACGAAATCAAAGCAAGTCCAACCAACTCATTTGCACCCATCCCCAAATTCAAACAACACCCCACAGAGCCGCAGCGAGGGAGAGGGACGCCGCCCCCGAGGCGCAGGCGGCAGCAGTCACCGCGATGACTCGCGGCCGGCATTTCCCCAGCCCACCCAGCGTTTCTCAAAGCAGCACCGGAGATTTTTCCAGGCAGCACCCAGACACACGCCGCACCCCCAGCCGCACGCTGCCACCTCCCGGTTTCCAGCCCGCAGCCGAAAGGGAGCAAAACAAATCAAACTATCGCTGCGCTCGGGCTCCTCTCCCAGGGGAGAGCTCAGCACGTTGCACAGGGGAGCCCCAGCTTCTCCAGGCTGGCCTCACCCAGCCCTCAATGCCACGCTTTATTTTATTTTTTTGCTGAGCTTCACCTCCTTTGGCACCCCTGCTGACATTCCCGCTGCCCACCTCCCGTGGCAGGATACAGTCATCGGGAGAAGTTCAGCGTTTTCACACCCCCCTCCCCGGTGCCTTCTGCGGGGGGGATTACTCACGGCGGCGGGCAGGCACCCGCGCACCAGCCACCACCAAGGTGATTTTCCTGGCGGAAGAATCCATGAATCACTGCACCAGGCAGGATTGGCTTCGACGGAGCCGCAGCGCACGCCGTTGTTTATTGAAGCTCAGCGATCTTTCCGGGCTGACGCTGGGACATGACTTATCCCAGCCACTCACTCCCAAGTTATTGCAACACCCGGCTGCGATTCCCCCGCCCGCGCTCCGGGAGCTTTCCCTGCCTCTCACAGGGAACCGCGGGGTTTGGGGAGGTCGGATGAGAGCGCTGAATAAACGTAAAGGCAGAGGAAATGTTTTCTGTACGTCTCACAGCTCAGCCTTCCACCCAGCCCCGGAGATGTGTCACTCGGAATAATCCCAGAGCCCAGGGTGCCACGGCCACCGCGGAGGTCAGGCAGGAGGGAGGGAAGGGACAGGGCCCGCACAGCCGTAGCCACCCCAACGCAACGAGGCAAGCAAGTGAGAACAGGCTGCTAATGAGAGCTTCTTTCAAAAAAAAAATAATAAAAAAAATAAAAACTGGCTGCTCTAATTTGACTTTTTCTTCCGGGCAGCGCTCCCCCGCGCACAAGAGCCCTGCAACGACGCGGTGTAACGGCACCAACCTTCAATGCCACGGCCACAATAGCGGCAGCAGGAGATAATTGCACCCGGACCTCATCTCAGGGACACTTCCCTGCTAATGAGGCTGTTGGAGTCAAAGCGGGCACAAGTTGAGAGGGCCGGTCTTGGAGCCAGCCTGCTGACCAGCCCCAGCCCCAGCCCCACCGCTTCGCAGCTTACGGGAGCTCGGCTTGCACTGCCAGCCCTGCACCCGCCTGGCGTTTATTCCTCCTCAGAAAAACCTCCCCGGCTGAGCTCTGCTTCCATTTGCTGATGGTTTGAGGGCATCTCCCAGCAGAGCCGCACCTGCCCCCACACCCCAGGCCCCGCAGAGGGTTTCTGCATCGCTGCCCGCGTGCTCACAGGGCCTGGGAGCGCATGGCGAGCACCGCCAGCGGGGACAGGGACAGGGACAGGGACAAGCCTCACTGACAGCCGCCGTGCTGGTGGCTGGGGCTGCTACCTCTGCCTTCAGCTGCTGCAATTTGTGTGCTCACCCGGAAAGAAAGGCAGAGAGCCTCCTGCCCCTCGCTGAGCCACTGTGAAACCTGCTCCCGCCCCGGAGTTAAGCAGCGCTCACCTCCAGCAAGGAGCTGCTCCCCCTGAATTCAAGCAGCTTGCCCGAGTGCTGGCTGCAGGAAGGCTTGGAGGAGAAGTAGAGCGGGAGAAGAGGAAGGGGGGGGACACTCCAAAACGCACGGCAGGGCACAAGGCAGCAGTACAGGATGCACAGCAAAGGCAGTCGGCATTGCTTGGGTCACCGGTGTGACCTTCGGAGGCTGGCACAAGCTGTAAGGCCAGAAGGAAAACTCCAGCAGCTGCTCCGAGAGCTGCTGAGGACCGGGAACCCAGGCGGCACGCAGAGAAGCTGGTGCCTCAGCATGTGCCAAGCCCACACTGGAGCTCGCCAAATGGGTCAGGCTTCAGCCCCTTGCCCAAGAACAGCTCCAAAGCTTCAGATTCCCCTCCCCAAGCCCCCAGGGGGTGGATGTTTGGAGGGGCTGCACCCGCAGCTGCTGTGAAGGGACCCCAAAAAACCTGAAAGCAGCCAAAGGAGGACCCCAGAGGGCAGGCAGGCAGTGCCCCTTGGCTGCAGGAACGGCTGGCAGGACCTCCGCAGGGTACGCATCCTGAAAGCTCAGAGTAAATACTTAAAGGTGGAGGGGAAAAAAAACCGTTCCTCCCTGAGAGCAAGTTCTCAGACTTTGCTCTGGGATTTGAGGCTGAGGCAGACAGAAATATGACAAAGGAGACACAGGTTTCAGCAAATCATAGGCACATCAGAAGCAATAGCTTTCAGCTGCCTGCTTAGCTGCGAGATAAATTCCCTCCCGGCCACGCGCCTGGCAACCTCGGGGACAGCAGCTCCGCTCTCCCTGCACACACGGGGGGCCTCACCTCGCACCCACCCATGCTGGGGGAGTGCTCTGCAGGCAAGGAGAGCCAGGGCATCACCCAGACCCACTTCTAAACAATTACAGCCAGCCCCATCCATGGGATGCGTCTCCCCTCCTCACCCTGTCCCGTGAGCACGCACACATCAGGGTTTGGGGCAGCACACAGGTCCCACGGTGCTCAGGGATGCTCCCAAACCTGCATCCCAGCCCCACGCAGTGAGGGTCAGAGGAACAAACAACATCCCAGCCTTCCTGAGCCCTCAGAGGGGCGATGGGTGAGGGAGGATGGGCAGCCACAGCCTCCTCGTGGTGCCCAGCACCAGGACGTGGCTCAGTAGCCGAAGGAGCTGCTGAGCACGGGCTGCTCTGTATGGCCGGGCTGTCCTCGGGATGCTTTTATTTCCAGGGAGAGCTCATTAGCTCTGCTTGTGCAGGAGTTCGTTTTTTTTTTTTTCCCCCTGTTACCAAGAGCTGGAAAACTCCACTGAATAACATCTCCAAGCACAGCTGGAACAAAGACAGGGCACAGGGGGAGAGCGGCAACAGACCCAGAGATAATCAAAGCTGCTGCTGCAGCCTCACATTGCCGACGGGAGGTCCGGATTCCCCAGGCGAAGCTCACTCAGGCCCCAGCAGCTTTCCCCATGCCGGGGCTCTTTCGGAGCCAGCTTCAGGGCAGGGCTTGGGGTCAGAGGGAAGCAGACTGGCCCAGACAGATTGCCAGGAGCACAGCCAGGGGAAAGGCTGGAGGGAAGCCAGGAGCTAAATGGGCTCGTGCACGCGCATGGCAAGGAGGCAGGCGGTGCTGCGGGAAGGGTTTAGCAGAGGCACATCCCAGCAGGGCTGTTCCCACAGCCGTGCCCTGCAGGGAGCAGCCCACAGCCTCACACCACCTCCTCACCAAGCCCCCGGGCTCCTCTCCCATCCCTGCTGCAGCCAAGCACTCACGTAGGAACAGCAGGAGATAAGGCAGCTCCCCAGATAAGATCTAAAGCTCCATTATCTCTTTAACCCTCACACGATTCATTCAGCCCTCCCAGATCTCTCCCTCCCTCTCTGGATCCTCCAGCTTTTCCCCTCCTCGCACCCCACGGATGCTCTGGGAGCAGAGGAGGCGGTGGGAGCCCGATTCAGCGGGCTGCAGCTCGCCACAGCCAACGGGATGGCCTCCGACTGACCGGCCCCAGCGACTCCGAGTTAATAAAACGTTAAACGCAGCCCCATAAATCACCTGCCCAGGAAGTGACCTGGACAGGAGGCCTAACGAGTTAGCAGAGGGTTTTATTTAAAAGCCATTTGTCTAAGAAGTGCAGCACAGAGAGTCAAATAACTCTTAGTAAAGCAGAAGCACTGAAGCTACAGGGAGGATTAGAGAGGGCGAGATATTTATGGCCGGGGATGTCAGCGCTAACCAGCCCCTGCTTCCCCGTGGCTGCGTGTAGATGTACCGGGCTGAAGCACACCAGGCTGGCAGATTTCAGAGGAGAAAAGTTGTATTAGACTTGCCTGAAAAGCCTAGCCATGAAAACCCAGTGGGAAATCAGGTTTTGGGTGTGCTGAGCTGGGAAAAGGCTGCTCTCCCAGCTCAGGCTCACTGGAGCTGCTGTGACCATCGCTGGAGACCTGCTGCTTTGTGCCTTCTGCCACCCCACAAAATGCTCAGGACACCCACATCTTTCTGCTAGGCCCAGCTTGTCTGCATAGGAGATTAAACAGACTGAGAAGCAGCAATGCTCACACGTTATCACACATATCTGACACCTCTGTTTGCAAGGAGAGGCTTGAAAACAAAGAGGTCTAAAAGCCTCAAAACCCACAACACCAGAAACCAAGCTTTTGGTTTCTAAACCCAATATCTACGCCTCAGCTGAGAACAATTTCACGGCCAGCCCCACGTATCCCCCATAAACCTAGCACAATGTATTTGAGAAACCTTTAAAACAATCTTATCACAAAGGGCAGATATGAGAGAAGACAACAGGCAGTCTGAGGTAGCAAGAGGACACACAAACCCCTTCCCAAACACCATTTTGGGGCAGCTGAGACAATCGGAAGGTACCAGTCCCACCCAAGCCCAGTTCATTCCTGGACAAGGAAGAAGACACAACCAGCCAAAATCCAGCCAGACTCTCACCCACATTAGCACACCCGTTTGCTGTTCCCGGCCAGAACAGCCACGGTCCTTACCTGAGAAGGGATGCAGGAGGCTGCAGCAGGGAGCCTAACAGCACCGAGGGGCTGCACACAGGGCGCTGCTCCAGGGGCTCTGCAGGTGCTGGGGGCAGCTCATGGCTCCTGGGCACAGGGGGCTGCGGATGAGAAGGCACAGGAGATGTCAGCATGGGAAAGCAAGACCTCAAGCCCCCATCCAGCTTGTGACCACTGCGAGTTTAACAATAAAGCTAGGACGAGAAAGAACATACTTAAATATCAACTTCTTTCCTTGTTACTCTTATTCCCATTGCCATCAGGGAAACCAGGAGATCAGGTGGGACCCTTGCTGGTCCCATGCACCTCAAGGCACCAAGTTACAGACACCTACACATGTCCACAAGCCCCCGAGGGGCTCCTGACAGCTGTAGGGTGATATTTGGGAGCCTAAACACAGCAGCTCTCAGGACTCAGCACAGTAGAGGTGGAGGTGACATTCATTATCAAGATATCAGAGTATCAGGCATTCAAGTACCAGTGAGACAGGTTACAGGGGTCTTTTTGTTTTGTTTTGTTTTCCTGCAACATGGCCATTTAAATGCAGTACAGAGGGGTCTAAAGGGAACTGGGGCACTGTCACGGTCCCTCAGGCTGTCCTGTGCTATGGGTGATGTGATTGTGGCCCAAAAGCACCAGTTCTGTGAGCGCCAGAAGAAAAACGTGGGCTAGTGTTGCAAAATCATTGAGGGCATTCTAATTTCCAGTGACCTGGCTGTTTACAAAAATGGCATTGATTGTCAGCATGCACAGGTTGAACAGGGTTTGAACCTAATTGCCCTCAGGGGCCAGACATTTTACTCTTACTCTGCCTACATGGGGTGCAGGCATTTTCTAATTGCTGAATTTGTAGCGCCATTGATTTAGCTTCACCCCTTTGCTTTCTTAGCTGTGCTATAAAATTGTTGAGCAGCTGGTAATTCCTTTATGCTTTCTCCTTCCCAGCCAATCACTGTATCGTACTTTGAATATTTTCATAAATTTTAGAACCTAAGCCCTGAACAAGAACTGAAACAAGTGCAGGTCTTGCTTGCTTCGCAGGGTTATCTATTTCTGCACGTCTTACACAGAGTTCTCAGTCTATCCATGTAGCTGGCTGGTTTTTCACCCTTGAACTGTTTGCATGCATAAACTTCAGTCCAATCTGTTTTTCTAGAACATACTTGGAAAATAGCATTGAAAATAGAAACCCTGTGTGATCTAACGTCAGTATTTGGAATTGGCTCTACTGACCACTTGGCCGTGTCATAGAGCCTTATTCAAGTTTCTTCTGGTGCTACAGCTCTAAGAAGCTGGCCCATATTAGCTGAGGTTAGGTTATAATTTTCTTATTATCCAAAGCTCCATAAATTCTTCATTTCCCCCAGTAGTTTGGGAGGTAAAAAAATTGGTTGCACTCCAGGGAAAATGGACTGAGACAAGGTTGCCATCAGATCCAGCTTCTCTCAGTGGACAATTTAGTGTAGTTTTTACTGTTTTCTTCTCATTTTTCTTAACATTTTCTTTTGTTGCTGAGTGCTAGGGAGCTCAAATTCCTTTCTAGTGGAATTGAGAGGTTCAGACTCAGGGCTAGTGGTGGAGTCAACTTCCTCCCTCTGTTCATAGTGGTTATCTGCAAGATATAGTGGTAAATGAGAAAAATAACCTAGGTCATCTGCAACCTCCAGCTCTATCAGATAGAAGTAGCACAAGAGTATACAAGAGATACAAATGCTGGGGTGGTTTAGGTTCTCCATCAGTTAACTTCTCTTAAAATTTTTAATTTGTGTTTAACTTTTCCTGGGATTCTTTTAGGCTCTGAGGTTGTGACTCAGTACAGATGCACTACAACAACTAAAGAAGGCATCCCGCTGAGTCTGGGGTACTTTGGGTTTGTTTTCTTTTTGCAATCAAAAACCAAAAGCACTTTAAGGAAAACTGTTTAGGAGGATCACCTTGGGTACAGCAATAGCATTTTTCTTACAAACTTCAAGGGGAGTCATTTTTGTACATAAACTGGGGCAAGTTCCCCTCCGAGAACCACGCGTGCTTTGGACTGCACGATGCCCATCTGGAGCCAGTTTCATTTACACACACAACCCAGGATTCATTTTCAGGGAATGCCAGCCTGCTTATAAATCTCCCAGAGAATATTTTTGTCAGCCCGTGATTTTAGAAGTACCTTTTAATTGCTTGTGAGACTCACTTGCACACCCAGGCAGCCAGCTGGTGTCAAAATGGAGGCCTGCCCTTCAGGCCCGCTGAGATGGCAGCCCGCCCAGGGGCCCACATTTCAGTCACACTGAGGTGGGGACCCCCCAGGGGTGGCAGGCCCACATTTCAGTCACGCCAGGATTGCTTACACAGTGCTACAACACACAGCTGAAGTCAGATATCTCTGCCTGATCCAGCTATTCCAGCAGAGGTTAAGTTTCTTCAGCAATGGCGCTCAAGCAGCTCCTACAGAAACTGGAGGCCTGAAGGATGAAGAGGACCCTCCCGTTCAGTCATGAGGCCAGGAGCAGACCCCATGGCTTTGCAGGCTCCTTCTGGAGCCTTGGTGCACCTGGATCCAGCCCTGGTCTCAGGCTGTGTTACTGCTTTGTGTCTGAGAGCTCACACATGTTCACACACACTGCTGACCAGACAGTCACCAACAGTTGCAGAGAAAATAAAATGAACTCCCCAAACAAATCAAGACCTTACACTTGCCCAAACAAATGAGATTTTCCAACTGAATTTATCAATTACAATTAAATTTACTTTAGCCAAGGTTAAGGTTCTGGGCTGACCTGTATTTCAAGTCCAAATAGTAGTGTTCAAGCACAGTGAAGAGCTTACAGACAATCCTCACTGGAGCCCCAGTGGGAAATGTTTTAATTTATTTTTAAAGAAGGTGCCTTACCTTTTCAGTTTGGCACCTGGGGGTTCAGAGGAGATAGCCTGCAGTTCCTCCAAGCTATGGCACAAAGCAAACCATCTGAGTTATGGCATCAAAACTGCTGGAGATTATCGTGACTGAGCACGTAATAATGCAAGCACAATTTAGGACAGGTCAGGCAGAAGCTTATTAACCATGATCATAGTGAGAGGCAGTATTCCCCACCCACCCAGAGACTGCAGAGACCCAAATCTCCTCTCTTTGAACAGTATGCAAGGGGTAAGGAAAATAAACCCAATGTTAGAGCCAGGTATGCACGCCAGGGAAGAATGGGCTCCAGACAACTGCTTACATGTTATCAAAGCCAAGTAACCATTCACGGGAGGGAATGTTCCTTTTGTTAGGATAAACTTCTTAGCTAGACCTCTCAGATCTGAAATAGCAATATTTTTACTTACCACCACAAGGAGGAACAGAAAGCTACATAAAGCATGCCAGCAGCATCCATCCCACTGGGGAGGAGGTCACAAGTAGCAGGGGGAAAAAGCAAGGACCCAGTAAATGCCATGGCATACCCCCATACCCTTTGTGGTGCACACAGAGTGCTTGAGGGACGGGCCCCCAGCTCTGCAGCCCCACAGGGGGTCTAGGGAGCCCAGGGAGGGGGCCAGGGAGCCCTCCTCCTAAGCCAAAGTGTCCCACAAACACCTTGAGAAATGACTTGTCCTTTGCCTGCTGATCGAGGAGCTTGATTTCAGCACTGAACGAGAAGCAAGACCCTTTCCTGGTGGAGAAAGAGGCATCTTCACCCCTCTCCTGTCCAGCTTCACCTTCACACGCAGCACTATCACCTCCAGCCTGGGTTTGATTTAAAACATCTATTTCGCTGTGAGGTCCCTGTAGCAGAGCTCACATCCTTTTTTGCATTTCAGTTTTGATCAGCCAGCATTTAACAAATTAATAATAAAGAGCCTGAAAAATAGTCTCTTGTCCCCAAGAAAGTGGCTGTGCCTCCCAATCACTCAAAAGGGCACTGCTTTAGACCTCGCTGAGCAAATGGTATTTAGCTGCAGCCACCTTTTAATGGGAATGATGTGCTCCTACAAGGAAAGCAGTCAAGTGTATCACATCTGAAGATATCCACATGCTGCACAGCAAGAGGGCAGGAAGGAGAGAGGATGTAAGGGAACGCTTAGCATTTTGCAGCAGCCGTTCCTGGTCCTGTCCCGAGGCCTGACATCCTACCCAAAGCTGCCCGTTACATTCAGCATGGAGGTCACGAGAAGCATTTGCAAGGTTCACCGTAGAGGCGGGCAAATATTTGCCGAGGATACTTCCAAATCTCTAGGCCCCCCACGTGCTTTCTGCAAATTTATTTGCTGATCATGGTCCTTGCACAAATTTGCAAATGAAGAGCAAAGACAGAGCACTGTGTCAAAGATAACTCTGCTGACTTGGATTAGGGTACAGTAATTAACACCCTGAGCACTGGCAGTCTCACTCCTAGCTACCAGAGCTGGTTATAGCCTTCTCATCTCCTCTCAGCTCCTTACCTCCAGCTCGAGCTTGGCCAAGCACCCTGCTAATTTGCTGCGCTAATTAATCACAGTTCCCATTGTTTATTCTTTTGTTCTTGTACAAGCAGCCACCATGGCTAGGCACATGCCCACAGTGGTAAGCTGGCATCACCTTCAAGGACCAGCACAGCTCCACTGCGAAGCTGGTAGATGCCAAGAGCTCTGCCATCACCCCAACACACAGGCAGCCACCTCCCCCCGCTAATCCCCCCGCATGCCAAAACCCACCGCCGAGCCAGCATCGCCCGGCTGTGCTGGGGACAGAGCTGACAAGCCATTACCTCTCTGCTTGCTCCCTTTTGTCAGGAATTGCTTTAAACAGGTATTTTTGCAAAAAGACACCAAGAGGAGAGAAAAGAAATGTTAGTCCGAGTGAGCCTGTGTTGTTAAATACCAAGAAATCCAAGCCTGGAGTCCAACAGAGGCCAAGGTTCTGGGCTTTGACACAGCTGACAAGCTGCAGCACAAAGAGGAAATGCACGTACAGAAATAGCCAGCCAGGATAAAGGATTTACTGCCTCTTTCACAGAAAAGAAAAGAATAAGCTTAAACACTCCATTTAGGAGCTGTAAAAAAAAAAAAAAAAAAAAAAAAAAAGATCTGTAGGAGAAATATTTCAGCAGCAGGATTAGCAGGAGGTGAAGAAAAACCAAATCCTGCCTGTCCTGAGCACACAAAAGGACACTGACCTTCTGCTCCAGCTTGCCCCCATCCCACTGTGTCCCCAACGGTCCCAGCACAGCTCCTTGCCATGCCAGCTTCTGCAGGATCAGGTCTGGAGCATTCTTTCTGGACTGACCTTCCTTGCTCCAAACCCTTTTCAGGGCTTGTTGCTGCTGTGGCACCCACCGAAAACCCCAGCTAAGGAGCTTGTGCTGCTCAGAGCGGTGCCACCTTGGCCAGGGCACGAGCCCTTTCCCACCCCAGTACATGGTCTGAAGCAGAAAGGAGAAGTTTTGACTTTCCCTGAAAGTTTTTCCTCTGCCTTGAGATGAAAGAGACAGTCTAGAGGAAGAAACGGGAACCATATTTCTCTGATGAAAGCATTTCAGCTGTATTATTTTTGACTAGCACCAGTCAGAACAGAGCCACACAAAAGGTCTTACCCTTCTCATGGCATGAGACCAAGTCTCCCAGCTGGAGGCCAGAAGAGCAGCAGAACCACCCACCCGCAATCCTGCTGGGAAGCGAGTTAAAAAATCACAGCCATCATTTCTGGGCTGAAACAGAGCAAGATTCACAAACCCAGCCTGAAAGTGCTCATGGCAGAGCAGCTCACATTGTACTTCTGACTCTCCCTGGGTAGGCAGGACAATCATTTAATCCCCTTCCCTTGAGGAGCAGGAATTTCACCATGCCTGATGGACGTTGTCAAGCCTGGCCTTAACATCTCCAGCAACGGTGACCCTGCAGCCTTCCTCAGCAGCTTGCACACTGCCTAATTGCCCCCGTAGTCAGGCACTGAAGCTTTATATTATAAGCAGAGCTAATTTCTCAGCAGCAACAAATACTTGGGAACGCTTTCTCCCTGGCATACTCTCTCTATTGTTCATCTCTTTCACATAAAGCGTTCCTAATGAAGAGGGAAGGAAGGATCTTGGCTTCTTTCAAAACAATCTGAAATATTATATTAAAAACATGCACTGAGTGTTGACACATTTAGCGCGTTGCTTTATAAAGCAAATTGCCCGAGCTCATTGCGAGCTTGACACTATTAAGACAGCACACAGCTGCATGACTGGAAGGATGGGGCTGCAAGAAGTCCCACTTCTGAGAGGTGCAGAGCACCCCGAATTCGGGGGCAGCTAAAGCCATCAGCATCACCCAATCCCTCCAGGACTGAGCCCCCAAAGGGAGCAGCCGAGGGGTGTTCGAACACCGCTCAACATACCACAGTGAGGATTGCAGCAGGCTTCAGACACGTGAAGCCCCAAAGCCCATCTGGAGATCTCCAAACACTCAAGGCCGAGAGGACACGGCTTGCGCTGTGCCGGGCTCTCCTAGCAATAGGTACCCACACTGCAGGAGAAAACCCCGGTGTCTCCACCTCCACACCAAGCCCCATCGCTTAAAAAATGGGCAGAAAGCCTAGGTTCTGTAGGTTTTGAGCTGGGAGATGTTTGGCTTTCTCTTTTCCATACTTGCAAGGAGAGGTAAGGAGACAACTCGCCCTTGGTTTACGCAGAAGCTGTGAACACACCAACAGAGAGGCAGAATTACCCAAAAGCTACCATTGCTGCCCAAGCTTCAAGCAAAAGCCCTTCAACAGCCCAGCCTCAGGAGCTCAGAGCCCCCCAGACCTCAGTCCTCCATGCCACAAGGCACAGTGGCTGCCAACAGGCTGAAACATGTGCACATCTCAGCACACAGCCGAGCCCTGTGCTCGAGGCAGGGTTTTTGCTACACATTTTTACAGTGGAAACAAAAAAAAATAATAAAAATGGAGTGGGGCAGCAGGGAATGCAGCTGCTGGGGCTGGACCGGGCGCCTGTGCTCCCAGCACAGCAAGCCCCAGGGTACCAGGTGATGCTCTGGGGTACTGGAAATAGGGAAAAGGAAGGAAAGGGGAGATTTGGAGTTTCTACCCAGCTCTAGCAGCTGGTTAGTGGAAGCCAGCACACGGCTGATTTCTCTCCGTGCCTGACATATGCAGGGTCCCTGCAGAGCACCTGTCCTCTCCCTGGGCATCTTTGAAGTACTCCAGGCTCTGCCGCAACAGGATTTTCCAGACATTGAAACAATGCTCAGGAAATAAACAGAGATGGGAAAAGCTTTAATTACAAGGCTGGTAAACATCCAAGAGCAGCCCAGGGACCAGACTAAGGTAGGAAGCTGTACCTGAACAGCCCCTTGCCGAAGACACATGGAAGGTACAGCTCTCCACGGACACAAGATCCGTGCCAGCTGTGCCTTCGTGTTGCAGGATGGGGGCAGGAGCAACAAGTAGGTTTTGCAGACAGCACCCTGGCTCTCCTCTGGGGCCCAGAGCCCTTTAGGTGCCTCCTGAGATTCTGCTGCCCTCGGCCTGAACACCCCAGGGTGGCCAGCAGGGCTCTACCTCCAGTGCAGGCACACAGGGAATAGGAAAGGGAACCCCCAAAGTCTCGATTAACGCTTGGTATGGGTTTCTTCACCAAGTTCCCACCTGAACAACCCACAGCGCCATTCAGTACCTGCTCAGGGAAGTCACCGTTTGTGCTGGAGAGGCAGAGCCCCCTCCACGTGTGCCTTGTGCCAAAGCCCTCAGCTCACAGCCCCGCAGCAGGCGTTTGGAGGCTCAGGCTGGAGAACTCCTGCACCCATCGCCACCACCCCACCATGGTTTTGGTGCCGATGCTCACAAGGATGATCATCCCTGGGAGGACCCCATCTTCCCCTCCAAGCAGATAAGGAGCCAAGGGGCCTCGGCACAGGGCAGGGGGGCTGCAGCGCGCACAGAGCAAGTTTAGGTGCATTTACCTCCAGCTTGACTCCATTTGCAAGGTCTGGTCCTTGCACGAGGTCCTGCTTCCCCAGGACTGGCTGGGGCAGGCAGAGCATCGCACAACCAAAGGCTGTCCTCCAGCAGGAGGTGACAAAAGCCACCGCAGCCACCCCAGCACAGCAAGAGACATCACAACAGACGAGAGGGATCTGGGGCTCCTCCTCATTGATATTCCTGCTCAGCCGCTGTTCCTTCGCCATGGCTGAGGAAGGCAAGGCAAGACAAGGCCTACAGAGAACGCCTACAGATTATTTCTCTCAGATTCCAATTTACTCTCCATCATTAATGCTTTTTGAAAGCCCGACACGTCCTGCGAGCAGAGAGAGCATGTTAAACACTCCGGCAGCAGAGTCACTAGAACGAGAGCGGCATGTGCCCGGCACACATGCCCAGCCAGCCCAGGAGATGGGACCACGGTCACAGATGTCACGATGCCATCAGCACGGCCGAGGAGCCAGAAAGCATCACCCTTGCTCAGCAGAAGCGGTGATAGAGGCCGGTCCTCCCCCCTGGAGGCTGGGGAAGAGAGGGCATCACCCAGGAGCACAGAGGACGAGAGGCACCGCAAGGCTCCGAGCATCGCTCAGCTGCAGAGGGGAGAAGGCAGGGCTGGGGGAGAGCGACTGCAAAGGCTTGTGTGAGGGATGAGATGAGCTGGAGGCTTCCCTAATGTAGAGAAAATTGCTTTTGCCAACTATCTGCAGTTTTAAAGCAATTACGGTTGGGGGAAAGCCGAGAGCACGTCTGAATGCTGCGCACACAGCGTGTGCATTTTAAAATGCAAGAACCAAGTAGGAAAAAAAAAAATCCTTTAAAGAAAATTAGGCATGGGGGTGCTGAGCTGCAGGCACAGGGAAGTGGCCCAGGAGAGCTTTCCCCCAGCTGGAGCAAGCAGGAACCACCTGGAGATGCACCAACACCTTTGCTTGGCTGCAGCTGAGCTCCTTCAAGCTCTGGGAAACGCTTCTCAGCTTCACCCTGCAGCCTTTCACCCTTCCCCACCACCTAATCTGATGGGATTAGAGAGGATCCCGGGCCATTAACACATCCCCTCTAATCACCGAGGGGCTCGGCCAGGTGGAGCTGCTGCATCTGACACCCAGCGGGTGCCCTGCGTGCCTCGGGGACAGGTCTGGGAGGCAGGGAAGTGGCATCAGGCGGTGACAGAGCCCCTCTTCAAAGCACGGCTGCCCTGCCGTTGTTACCGAGCCTCGCCGAGCGGAATTGAGACATGAAGTAGATTTGTGCCCAAGATAATGGCATTTATTAGACAAGCTATTGAGGAGAAAACAAAAGCTAACAGTGGAGAGCCTCTAAGAGCAACGCTTTAAGAAAATCCATCAAGAATACAAAGAGGAGCAGTGTTAATAGTCGGTGCTTCCCTTCGCTGATTAGAAACCTCGAGCAGTCCCTCAGCAGCTCCGGGAGAGGAGCAGCTGGTGTCACAGGGCAGGAGGTGACAGACACAGAGTGGCGGTGACAGCACCAGCCCCCTGCCGCTCACCGGGGCTGCGTGAGGACAGGGCACACGGGGCTGGCCGGGTCCTTGTCCTCAGCTCGGTGGGGTGCACAGGGTCCTCTGGAGACCCATTCCTGCCCACTTTTTTAGTATAAATCTAGTTTTCATTGGGAAGAAGCTTCCCTAGGGCCTCTCCATCCGGGCTGGTTCACTGCCAGCCAGCCCAAGGCTCTGGTGACGCCTGGTGTGCCCCCACCAGCACGGATCCAGGCCCTGCTGTCCCACATCCTCCTGCCAGCTGTGGGGCAGCTTCCCAGAGACCAGAGCGCATCCGGGACTTGCTCACACCGGGACACAGCCAGCCCTTCTCCAAAGGCCAAACCATAGCAGAAAACCTTGGGAAAACACAGACTGCGGCCACTACGCAGCTCTTGGTCCATCCCTGGTGGTTTCTTTTACATTTCCAAACAACCCACGAAACCACCGAGTCCCTGGGGGCTAAGGCAGCCCCTGGGAAAGCTGCTTTCACACCACAACCTCTCAACCTCTCCATCCCAAGCCTCCTCTCCTCCTCCCAGGCTGAGGCCGAAGCACGGGGTTGGGGCAGAGCCAGCAGCAGGGAGGTGGGAGCGCGAGGGCGTCCCGGCCGCCCCACAGCTCGGCGGAAATTTATTGCTTGTGACACGTTGTCAGAGCGAGACGCGCCTTGTTAATCAGAGCCGAGGCAAACAAGAGGGCTCCTTAGCAAATTAGGGGGCGGGGGGGAAGCAGGGAGGCTCTGCTGGGCTCACCGCCACCTCCCCTTCACGCCGGGGGGAAGCGAGGAACGATGCGCGGCACCCGCTGGCTGACAACGCTCCTCTTTCTCCCCCAAAAACAAGACCTGAGTGACTGGAAATGCTGCCCCTCGGCAGCTGTGGTGGCTGTGCAGAAGCAATGCAGCAGGCTGCTGCCAGCTCTCGCTACCGCAGGGGTGCCCAGGGCTTTGTTTCCAGCAGGAACCAGCCTGACCCGTGTGGCACACAACCAGAGGCTTCTCCCTGGCACCAAAAATGCCCAATTCCCCCATTTCCACAGGCAGCAGCAGCTCGGAGCAGCCAGCACCGCCACAAAGCCGGGCTGGAGGCACACAAAGCTCCAGGAGCCCCACCTGGCACCGGGAGCTTTAAAACGAGAGGTTTCATCGCATCCCTCCCCAGGCACTTCATGGCCCGGCTCAAAACAGAGCTGCATTCTCTGCTGAAGAAAAAAAAAATAATAATAATAAAACAAAATCTATTTTTAAAAGCTTTGCTTTTGCAAGTGATGTGGTTTTCCTTTGTGGGCTCAGCTGAGCTGAACACACACTGCTTTGTTTTCCAAGATTTATCAGCGCACAGGGCTCAGCCACGCTCCTCCAGCGCTGCAGCAGAGCCCCGGCGTGCAGCACAAACCCGCCGGCCCTACACACAGAGCCGGGGTGCCCCGGCCAGAAGGCAGCTTTCCCCTCCCAGGCAGCACCTCCAGCTACCAGCAGGGGAACCCAGCAGCACGCAGCTCTCCCCGAGCTGAGCCAGCACCCGGCAGGGCAGGCTGCAGCACCCAGAGGTGCCACCATTCAGGGTGTGCCACCTCCACACCCTGCCCAAGCAGCTCCCAGCTCCTCCCCAGGCCCTTACAGCACCTGTGGGTGCTGACACAGGTGTCCCCATGCCCTGGCCAGCCCCCGCTGAGTGCCCCTCCTGCCAAACTGGGGGTCTCACCACGAGCCCTGCGTCCCCCGAGCGGGGATGCTGCACGTGGGGCACCCTGAGCTCAGCCTCTCCCTCGGCAGGCTGCTTTTTCCCTGAATTAAACAATAACCAAGGAGCCGCTTCGGATTTCCCTTACGCTGCAGTTCCTTATTAATCCCCACAGTAAACACAAAGGAAAATAAAAATAACAATAACCTAAGAGGGATGCTTGCTGCTCACGGGTACGGATGGTGCTGAAAGAATCAACCCAAAGGGACAGGGGGCTGCAGCCCACCCGCTGTCCCCCTGGCAAGGGGCACCCAGCCCCCTGTACCCGTACCCAGCCCACCCTCACCTCCCCATGGTCTTGGGGCTGTGGTTTGGGGGTCTCACCAGGTGGAAAAATGCAATTATTCACCTGGAAAAGGGCCAGGCTGCTGGAAGAGGCACCCAGCTCCTGGTGGCTCACGTTGTACAGCACCGTGTCAGTGGGAAGGGGTGGCATGGAGCTGGGCACCTCTCCTGGCACCTTCCCCCCTCTCCTCCCACCGGAGCCGCCTCCTGCCCACTGCACCCAGCTAATTAATTACAGAGTGCAATCCAATCAGCCCGGCCACCCTATTTCAGCGAAAGGCGTTTAAGGGATAATGCCATCAGCCTCCAGATGGACTGGCCTGGCCCCAGCCTCCTGCAGCGCTGGGGTCCTCCAGGAGCTGCCACTGCCACTGCTTGGCCCCGGGTCCCAGCTGCAAACACCTCGGGGTGCTCAGAAGCCTGCTGGGTTTCTGAGCCCCATGGAAATTTGGGGGACCGGAGCATGCGGCGGCGTGGATCGGCACAAGCACAGGTGACGGCACTGCCACCTGCCCGGGCTCTCGGCGTGGCAGAAGGACAGATTAGGAGGACAGATGCCAGCCCGAGTCCCCCGGTGCCCCACGGCTGGAGCTTGAGCGTCCTCGGTGCGGGTGCCTTGCTCCGTGCCAGCTGAGCTCACAGCCTTCTCACGTTCGGTGATGAGAGCGGCTGATTCCCTGATTTACTGATCCTACACTTGGTTAATTTTGCCTGCCCGGGGTGAGGATAAGCTGCTGGATTTGCAGACATTTTGAGGATTGCGGGTTTAATTTTTTTCCCCTCATTGTGCGTGCATGCATCAAAAGCTCAAAGCCAGCACAGCGGATATACATCAGGGCTCAATATGCTCCTGTCACAGGTGGCATCAAAAGCTTGTTGCCGCCAAAATGAGCACGGATTCTGCTCTCGCTCAGCCCAGCCTGTCCCATGGCAGCTTGGCTCGCAAGAGGAACGAGGAAGAGTCTCTGCCCCTTAATCACACCTCCGGGCTGCCTTTGGTGGAGACTCAGGCACAGGCAGCTCGGGGAGGGACACAAACCTCCTCCCAGAGCTGTGCGTGGCCAGGCCACCCTGGCCCAGCTGCCCAAGCACCCCACACCAGCCCCAGCACCACCAGCAGCCGTGCACCCAAACGACACCCCACAGGTTTCCCCTTGCTGGTGCCACCACCCGCTCTGTCCCCAGGGTCACCAGCCGAGCAGCAAGCACAAGGTGCCGGATCAAAGCAAGCAGATGCTCTTCACCTTCTGGACCCTGAAACAATGAGCACAACCACAGTAATGGCCAAAACCCACTTTCATCCAGAAAACAGCAGTGACAGCTCCCCATATCCACACCAACCCCGAGGAGCCAGCAGGGGGGCACCGCTGCTTCAAAACACCCACCCCGTGGCAGCCCCGGGAAGGCTGGGATGAGGATGGGGAAGAGCCCAGCACCTCTGGCTGAGCAATAAGATAAACCATTATGTCCTTCCTCCTCCTGCTGGCACGTCCCCGAGCAGCACTTCGCAGGGGCCGGCCACACAGCAGCATCCTTTCGTGGCGCTGATACGGGTCCTGCAGCGGGGGCCTGGAGGAGCCTCTGCTCCCCAAGCTGAGCCAGGATCCGGGGCTGCTGAGTGGGGCACAGGCAGGGGGAAAGCAGGCGCTCTGTGCATCCCAGCCCTGCAGCCGTGGGGAGAGGGAAGAGGCTTTTCCCCATGGAGCCGCAAGACCGCAGTCCTTCAAACGCTTATCTTGTGAGCTCCCGTGAAGCCTTTCAGAGATTTTGGCAGGAGGAGGTAAGAGGAGCCGTGTGCTAACCCCCGAGGTCGCCCCACCTCACATCCTCAGGAGACCGCTGCGCAGAGCCCTGCTTCTGGAGGCAATTCGCTGGCTCCCTGGGTGCCCCGTAGGATGCGTCGTCTCCTGACAACCAGGGCAAGGGCTCCCTCGGGAGCTGCCTGCTTCAGCAAGGAAGGAGCAGCAGAACCAGCACAGCATCAGCTCCTCAGAGGACGGCACCGACAGGAGGTTGTGCCACCAGCCCCGAGCACCTGCTCCGCACCCCAGCCCCAAAAACACCGCAGGAACGCACCGGAGCGAGCCGTCAGCCTTCAGCATCCATCTTCCCTTCCCAGAGCCGTAGCAGGGGGATCACTGCCGGAGCCAGCACCGTCCCATTTTCTCCACCCTGACCCGAACCTTTCCGAGGAGCCGCCAATTAAACCGCCGACCTGTTCTCAGCTCAGCCTCCCGTGCGCAAAAGCCTCCCGTTATTTGGCACCTGCCAAGAGCTGCGTCCCAGCAGATTTATCTCGAACTGACACTTGAGGGTAATTAAACCCCTCTTCCTCCTCCCTTGGCAGCGCAGCGGATAAAAGGAGCACCCCGGGGACCTGTGGTGCCTGCTGGGGAGGGATGCTCTGCTGGGGTGGGATCCTGGGGTGGGATGCTCCCGTACAAGTCGAGCACCGCGGGAGGAGAGGCAGGAGGGCAGCTCTGCCTCTCACCCCATCGGTGACAGCAGCTGGGCGAGGTGTAAGGCAGCGTGCCCCACCTGGGGCTGCAAACCCAAACGGGATCGGATCGCAATCGCTGCTCCCCGGGGGCATCCCCACCGAGATGGGGGTGCCGAGAGAGGTCCGGGTGTGACAGCCCGGGCCCCCTCCCCGGCTGCCCGTGCCAGGGACCCCGCAGAGCCGGTGGCTTTCAGGGGCTGCAGCGGGAGGGCCGCGGGCAGCCGGAGCCGTGCCGGAGGTTCCCGGCTGCATCCGACCTCAAAGCCCGGCTTCGATCGCGGCGGGCGCTGCGGGCAGCGCTGGGGGGGGGGGGGCGATGCTGAGGGGCGATGCCACGGAGACCCCCAGCCCCTGGGGGGGCCCCGACTGCAGCTGCTGGGAGACGCCCCCCTGCCGTGCCAGGCGGTGCCCCCCACCCTTTTCTCCCCCCCTCTCCAAACCCTCCCCGTTACCTCGGAGGGGCGGCCGGGCTGGGCGCGCTGCAGCTGGGCTGGGCTCCGCGGGGCTGGGCGCATCCTCCGCCGCTCCTGCCTCCTGCCTCCCGGCCCGCTTCGCCGGGCCCCCCGCTCCCCCGGGGGGGCGAGCTCATGCCCCGGGGCTGCGGCTGCTGCCGGCCCCGAGCACCGCGGCTCCGGCTCCGCCGTTCCCGGCAGCTCCCCCCCGGCTCCGTCCTCCCGCAGCCGCCGCCGCCGCCGCCGCCGCCGCGCCCCCCCCCGGCCGCCCCCGCCTCCTGCCTCCCTCCCGTGGCCGGCCCCGGTGACAAATCGCGGCGCTGGGCTCCCGCTCCGGAGGGTTACGGAGGGAGAAAGCCCCCCCCCCCGTGCCGGGATGCTGGGCGAGGATGCGGCTGAGCACCCCCCGGCACTGATGCTGGAGGAGCAGCGGCACGGTGCGCGCTGATGCTCCAGGAGCAGCGGCACATTCAGCACGTTTAGCCTTTGCAGCCAGCGCTGTGGCAAAGCGGGGGGGCTCAGCTGTGTCCCCCCCAGTGGTCCAGCCGGCTGGAGATGCCCCCGAGCCCGGTGGGATGGACAAAAGGTGCAGGGTGCGGGGTACGGGCAGCCCTGGCGCAAGCAGGACACAAAGGGCCCCTTCCTCCCAAAGGAAAGGCCCAGGGGGGCGAGATGCACAGAAAATGGTTCCGGATCCCCGCAGAGAGGAGCTGAATGTGGCTGGGGCTGGGGTCACCTGCTGCTCCTGCCCCACACCTCCCTGAGCAGCACAGCCTGCTCCCAGCCCCCCCTGCCCCCCCACAGCATCCCCAGGCCCCGCTCTGTGAGAGCAGCTCCCCCCACGTCCTGCACGCGTGTGCTCGCGGCTGCACGCCCGGCACGGCACAGCAGACACTAATCCTTGCGGAAAGGCGTGGAGGGAGCTGCAGCAGCCCCGCTCCCGGAGCAGCCTGCGCCCTCTCTGCGGGCCCTGCCCATGCGATCGGCTGTAAAACCCCTGGCTAGGTGCTGTGTGGGGTGCTGGCTGTGGTTTGGGCTGTGGGCAGGGTGCTGTTCCCAGCTCTTACTGCTTCGCTGCCTGGCATCTTTCACCAGTGGGCATCGGCTGCCCCAGGGCCGGTGTCGCTGTGACCTTTGAGGCCGCTCCACTAAGTGCTGTTGTGTCTTACTATGCTCCCAGGCACCGTGCCAGGCTCAAAAACGCCCGCGGCTGGGAATGCCGGGGTGTCCTCTGGTGTCTGGAAGGAGGGACAGGGTCCAAGGGTCCAAAACCCCTGCCTGGGTGCCAAGACTGGGTCTGGAACGGTTCCTGTTGCATTACGCAGAGATAAGCGAGGTAGGAAAGCCACCTGGAAGGAGGAGGGGTGTAAAGCAATTAATGCATAATATTAATGATGATCTTATTCCAGCTCCGCTCATTATTACAACAAGCTTTGCTCTAGTCCACCATGATGTGCTGCATAAAGCAGCTATCTCCTGAATCTGATTTCCTGTTTGGAGATGATCTCTAGCTGAGAAATTACCTGCTCTCAAAGCTGATTAGAGTCCTAATCAGCAAATTCTTCACCAAGCCTTTAGACAGGCCCCAGAATATAGAAGGAATTCAGGATAATTTCCTGCACGTGCTTGATCACCACCCAGGCACACCGAGAGGACGCCAGGGGAGCCAGCAGCAGCAGCCTGCCACGGGCAGCACAGCCAGGGGGCTTGGGGCACTCCGGAGAGGTACCCCCAAGTCACCCAGCGGGGCTCAGGGACCCTCCTGGGGCTGTTTTCCCCCTGGGGAGCAACATGGGAGAGGCCCAATGTGCCAAAAGCCATTTGGGGGGACTCACCACCCCTCCACTTCGGGTCCCTTCGCACCCAGTCCAGCCCCGTTCCCAAAGCAGGGAATTTTTTTCTCTCCTCCGCTTCCATCGCAGCTCCCATGGTTAAACAGTGGCTCCTAATTCCCAGCCTACAACAGCCAGCTTAAAACCTATTTGTTCTCGTGCCAGCACAGTCTTTTAGCTTAAACGGTTCTTTTCTGTACCTGGTGTTTACTCGCCTGATATATTTATGGGGAGTAATCATCTTCCTGCTTTGCCTTCCTTTGCGGGGCTAAACAAGCCGAGTGCTTCCAGTCTCAGCTTATAAAACAGCCTCTCCATCCCGGCCGTGCTAACAGCTCTTCCCTGCACCAGCTCCAGCGTGAATTCATCTCACCGACAGCTGGGCGCATCGCCGGGTGTCCTGCATGGCCACCAGCAACCTCGCCACCTCTGGAGCTCTCACCTCCGGGCCCCGTGCTCCCCTCTCCGCCCCGAGGCTGGCAGAGGACGCACGGACTCATCGCACCGAACCCGGGGGGGCGATGGCATCACCATGCTCTGGTGGTCACTAATAACTTTACCTCTCCTGTGCTATTCTCAGCAGAGATAAACCTCCAGTGTCTGATGAGCCAGAACAGAAATATCCAATGGCTTCTCCTTTCTTTTTCTATTTTTGCTGCGAGCTGGTTAACCCTGAAATCCAATTACTGCTCATTATTCGGTGGAACTTGCCTCTTATCAAACGGGCACATTGCGGGGCTGCTCTGCCAGCTCCAAGCGCTAATGGAGCTGCAAATTGCTGCAGCCACGCTGACGGACAGCCCAGCCTGAACCCAGGGCTGCCACCCCACGTCCCCTGCACATGGGGCTGCGGGACACCAAGCCCAGCACCCCGTCCCCGGGCTGCCCCTCGGTGCCAAATGGCCGGGACGTGCCCGCGGGCTGCGGGTGGCCAAGGCAAGCGCGAGGGCGCACAGGGCTCGGGTGGGCTTAGCAAGCGCTGAGCAGCCTCTAGAGCTGCCAGGATCCTCGGGCACGGTGTGAAATGCACGGGGCTGACCCAGGCTCGCCGCGGGTTGGCCCGGGAGGCTCGGCGTGCAGGGGATGTGCTCTCTGCATCAGAGCTGGGGAAGCGGGCACCCGGCCAAGCCCAAGCGCCGCCTCATTCACATTCGGTGCTGAATTCAGCAGGTGGGAGAAAAAAAAAAAAAAAAAGGCAAAAAAAAAATGCTTTGCAGTTTTCTTTGCTGATTAAAGTCATAGCACAGCAAGTTTCACCTACGTTCATTAGCAGGAGGGGAGGGAGGGAGGGAGGGGGATGTTCCTGCAGCAGCTGCTGCTGGCACCGCTCCCCTGGCATGGAGCATCAAGCGTCCATCCCCTGACCCCTCTGCATGGGCTGGATGCGGCCCTTGGGACATCCCTGAGAGCCAGAAGGTGCTGGCAGGGTCCGTCCCCCCCCCATATACCTCCATCCTGTGAATTTGGGGCTTTCTCATGGCCCCAGAGCAGCTGGGGAGCAGGAATGGGAGCCAAAGGATGGGGACGGACAGGGAGAAGCCAGCGAAAATCTAAATGTAATACCAAGTAAATTAATATCCAGGAGGAGGAGGCAGGTTCTGACTGAACTTACTACACAGCTAGGACGGGGAATTGCACACAGGGGATGTGACAGCCAACGGGACGGCTGGGCAGGGAGCTGGGAAGGCTTTCCCATGCCCAATTCCCCAGGGGGCTCGGGCATGGTGATGGTGACCTGCATCCCCAGGGCTGGGTGGCAGCCCCAAAGCTGCCCCTCCTGTCCCTGCTTCACGTCTCCAGGGCTTGGGCCTGAGGGTTGTGATGTGGTTTTCCAAACTCTTCACCACCACCATTTCCTGAGCGTAAAAAGGGAGAGAAGCAGGGAAGAAATGCAGCATCCATCACGCCTGGCGATGGCTCCTGGAGAAGCAGGGGCTGCCACCAGAGCAGGCACTGGAGACAAGTTACTGGAAGGCTTGAAAGGCCGTGTAAAACAGAAAGGCTTTCCCCAGCCTTGGCCCACGGAAGATGGAAATCAGAGGGAACTGATGAAAGAGCAAATCTAATAAAGGGAGTTTTAATCAGAGCAAAAGAGAGCGGAGAAGGGGGGGAACGGATCGGAGTTGTAAACTGGCTGGAAACCAGTCCCTTCGTTATCGCCAACACATGATCAGAACTTAATAGTGTTTGACATTTCATTAATTTAAACCACGAGTCTTGGGAATAGAGAGAGAAAAAGAAAGAACATTATTAATTTTAAAGACTTCCTCCCGGAAGGGCTCACGCTGAAAAAGAAAAAAGAAACGTTAGAAGAAAAATGTTTCTTTATGTTTTTTTCCCTGCTTTCCTCCTCTCCCCTCTCCCCTCCAGCTGCAGGAAGGTTTGTTAACCACCGAAATCCGAGGGCTGACCTCCCGGTGCCTCTCCCAGCCCCAAGCAGCGAGTGTGGGAAGGATGGACAAGGAGCAGGGAACTTGCACGCCCCGAGATGTGGAGCTGGGCAGAGCCCAGGAGGAGCCTTGCCTTCCTCTGTCAACATTGCCAAGGCTCCTTGACGGAAAGCAGCCTTCACCCTGTCCACCTGGAGCAGGCAGGCAGCACGGGATGTCTCATTTTGTATGAAAAAAGGCAGGTTTTGACATTGCCCTTCCCTAAACCTGACTTCCAGAGCAGAGTAAAGGTGAGCAGAGGAATTTCCCCCGCTGTCCCCGCAGCTGAGCACCCCAGGGTGCGCACTGTGCCAGCAACTACCCACTTCCCCATTGCACGCCCCATTTAACAGCACTCGCTGGGGAAATAATAAATAAAATAATAAAATAAAATAAAATAAAATAAAATAAAATAAAATAAAATAAAATAAAATAAAATAAAATAAAATAAAATAAAATAAAATAAAATAAAATAAAATAAAATCACAACTCCAGCTCCCAGCCCCTGGGGAGCCTGGGCCCAGCCCCACGTGTGCCATGCTGAGCCCAGCGCCCGGCTCCTGGCGTGGAGGCTGAGGCCGGCCTGGGTTTGCCTCTCACTCTCCTTTATCGCTGCCTTCTGACAGAGAAGGAACACAAAGGGGATATTTATGAGCCCTACAATAGGTTGGTTTGGCTCGGGGCTGCGTTTAAAGCACCTCCACCGTTTCCAAGCCTGAAGCGCCTCTGAGATATTTACAGCCTTTGACAGCTGGAGGCGGACACAGGTTAAAGCTCCCAGCCTCGTGCACCCAGACCTCGGGCAGAAAATGTGAGTGCCCACGGAGGGAAGATGCTCTCCCGGGCGGGAGCACGGCTGCTGCGCCTCTTCGCCTCCACCCCAGCCCTGCCGCCACCCAGCCCCGGCTGTGTCGCATCCTCCTCCCTCTCCCACGCTCCCTTTATCTCGTGTTTATTTCGCTGCTCCGCTTTTGCATCCTATTCATCTGTCTCTCCTGCCATCTCGCCTCGCAAGGCTTGTCAGGAGAAGAAAGAGCACGCCCGGCTTCTCCCCGCGCTGCGCGCCGAGCAGGGCCTGCAGTCAGGTTTTATTTCGGAGCAGGGAAACCGACTGCGTGCAAGTAGGGCAGGAGATGTGCCTGGGAATAACACCAGCAGTGGCAAGGAGGGGGACATGTGGGGAGCAGACCCCCAGGGGTCCATGTCCTGGTCCATGGGGCAGGATCCTGCCCGGAGCCCCTTTGGGGAGCTCCCCCCCCCCCCACAAGCTGCTTCCCTCCCCGCTCACAGCTCCACGAGAAGCTGCTGACCCACCAGGTTTGGAGGCTGGGGTCCTTCTTGTCCCCTTGTCCCCATGTCCCATCTCATGGCACTGCTCCTGCCAGGCATGCTGGCACCCCTGTGAGTTCCCAGTTCCTGGAAGAGGACAGGACCACAGTGCCCCTCGGACACCCCCATAGCACCCCTGTAACACCCGGGGGGCTCCTCCAGCCTCACAGCCTCAGCCTCCCTGTGCACATGTAGGAGCTCTCACGTGCCCTTCCACACAGCTTGGGTGGGTTGTTTGGAAGCGGATGGATTAAAAAAAAAAATAATAAAAAAATAAAAACCTTAAAAGCCTAACCCTAAAAACCTTACAACCTTACCCTAAAACCCTAACCCTAAAAACCTTAAAGCCCTAACCCTAAAATTAGTGACCCAAACCCCGCTTGGAAGTTGGTATTTCTTTAAACAAGCATGCTCGGCCCTAAATCCCTCTTTGTGTGGGCAGAGGTGGCTGGGGACCCTGCGCACCCAGACCCAGAAAGCACATCGGCTTCTCGGGGAACGTGAATCGCTGAGCACAGGGAACCGGCCGTGAACCAGCTGCAGGCTCCCAGTGAATTATTCACAGCCCGAGTTTTTGGTGATTCCTGAAATAAAGATACCAGAGGCCGTGCCATGGAGCCTAATGGGATTTTAGATTAAAAGAGTTAACGAAAAATAACAGCCAGCTCCACAGATGGAGCCCTGTAAGGTCAGCGAACGGGTGTACAGCAGCACTGCCTCCTCCCGCAGGGTTTTCAACCCTGAGCCCCAGCCCACAGGTCCCTGTGGCTAATTGCTGGCCTCATCCTCCACGGTCGTGTTTCTGGGAGGGGGGGTACACTCCGGGAGCCCCATGGCTGCCGTGTCACCCTGTGGGCAGCATGGCCCTGGGGGCATCCTTGGGGTGATGGCGAGGACACCCCCGGTGGCACCAGGGTGCCCAGCAAGGAGCGCAGCAGCGGCACCAGGACGAGCTCCCCATCACCCTCAGCCCTTGTGGTGGTCCTTGGGGACCCTCAGCCCAGGACCGTAGGGCAGAGGACAGCAGCTCGTTAGGAACCGAGCTGATCAGCGAGTGGGAGCGAACCCGAGGCGGGGGCTCCCAGCCGGGGTCCCTCCGGGGAGCGGATCCGGCCCCTCGCCAGCAGCCGCCCCGGGGAAGCAGCCGCGGGCTCTCCAGCACTCTCAGCCCCCGCTGATTGCAATCAGCGCCTCATTCACCCGCTTCTGTTTACCAATTTTGCAGGAGATATCATACTAATGAGGGAGCCTGGCAATCAGGCAGCCTCCCAGAAGCGGGGAAGGAGGAGGATGCTGGTACCTGCTGGCAGCACCCACGGCCCCCTCGGCGGAGGCACCGAGCCCGTTTCAGAAGCCGAGGGGGAGGCAGGGGCAGCAGGAGGCCATCCCGTGCCTCCACCTCTCCTACATCTCACGCAGACACGGGGCATTCACTCACTGGCATTATTAACTACCTTATTAGCAATTAATCCATGCAAAGGTTTGGCCTGGCCTTCCCAAAGCGCACAGGGCAGCAGCGATGGGAAATGGGATTTTTATTTTTATTTTTTCCACCTCTCCCTGCAATTGTCTGGGTATTTTGCTCTCGAGGGCATAAGAACTGAAGCTTTCCAAAGAGATGTTATATATAAAAAAAAAAAAAAAAGGCTCCAAGAGGCACTGGAGTGGGTACCCAAGTTGGGGGATGGCTTAGGGAAGGATTTCTGGCATGGAAAAGAGGTGAAAGGGAGACGGAGCTGGGGGAAGGCATGGCACAACGAGAGGGATTTAGCAACGAGGCAAAAACAGCCTAAAAATATGGCAAAGGAGCAAATAGTGATGGTTCCCAGCACCAAAAGGATGGGCTAAAATCCCGGCTCGTGTAACTCAGCAGTGATCCCGGGCAGGCGCTGGAGCTGCAGTAATTTACAATAACTGCTGGTTAAAAACCGCTCGGTTTTACGGCTACCAGGGATTAGGGCGTGCGAGAGAGGGGAAGAGGGGAGGCGAGTCGGGAAGGCTTTATTCACACGGCAGCTCAGGAGCTGCTTAAACTGATTTGGAGGCAGGCGAACAATTAATTGCATCTTGGAGGAGCCGAGCTGTTAATAACGCTCCCCATGGTGGCAGTTTGTAAATGGTCCTGCCGGGGTGGAGCATCGCGGGAAGGGCAGAGGCAGAGGAGAAGGGGCTCTGGCTGGGGTTGGGGTTTTCCTGCCATCCAGCTGTGCCCAGCACCTGGATGCCAAATCGATATCATAACAACAGCACCATGAGAAAGGGGAAAAAATCCTATTATGACGTGGGAAATATTTATATTACCTCCCACTCTCCAAGGCATGGTTTTTAACTGGGCACAAAGGGTAGGGTTTGCCCGCAGAACCCATCAGAGGAGCAGCTGGGTGAGGAGCTGCCGTGCTCCAGCCCAGCCTGGGGCCACATCCTGCAAGGTGCTCACCCCCTCCACCCCCCAAACCCATCCCCAGGACCTGCACGCTGCCACAAATCAGAGAAATCCCTTCTCAGGAGCACCATTTTTTTTCTTGAAGCACAGCCTCCCTAGAGCTACTAATAATTACTCCAGACCCAGACTTTAAAGCACCACCAACACAAGAAAAAAAAAAGAAGGTTTTAATTAAAAAATTAATTTTTCCTGACAGCCCCTGTGGCTGGGCACGGCATTCAGCGGGGGGAGCAGAGTGCTGCCCTCGCCACGCTGCCCCCGGGCCGTGCACCAGGGCTTCGTGGTGGGGCAGCAAGGGGTTGTGCAGCCTCACGCTTCGGGAAATAACACCAAAATACATTTTTTTGGGAGGAGCGAGGTGACAGAGCCCCCTCCCTGAGCAGAGACCTCCCCTCTGCCATCACCAAGCCACCAGTTCACGCATGTGGATGGCGGGTAGGTGAACATTTCCCCAGAATTTGGGGACAACGCTCAGTAATTGCCTACGGGGAGCTGTGCCAGGAAGGTGCCGCCTGCTCCTGCAGCCCCCAGCACCACTGCTGGTGCCCACGCACCACCAGGGGACAGGGCGCAGAGAAAAATTGTGGTTTGCCCACGGCTGGCTCACCTCTGGCCCTGCCTCTCCCCCCCATGGCCCCAGCTGAGCTCCAGGCCTCGGCTGCTTTTTAATAATTCCCGTTTTCTGGACTCTCGTGAAATTAAACGCCGCCAATTCGCTCAGCAGAAAAACCCCGCATCCTGCCGCAGCATCCCTGCCAGCTGTGACCTCATCCCCCCAACGACCGTCTTTGGGAGCAAATTAATAGAAGCAGCCAATTAATTAATGGGGAAGGACTCACGAGGCGAACTGGAGGGTGGCTGGTGCTCAGGAGCTGCCCAGGAAGCTCCCCGGGTTCCTGCTCGCCCAGCGCTCACGGCGCTCTCCCTCCAGCCAAGAGCTCTGGAGGGACACTCCCCAGCACCGAGGTTATTAACGAGCAGTGAACCTTTAATTGCTCCCTGCTCATGCTGACCTGCTGGCCCTGGGACACAGCCGAGCCCAGCTGAGGATGCGTTTGCTGCAGCCCCGCTCCAGCCAGAGGCGAGCCAAGGCTCCAGCAGAGCCGCCGAGCCCCGCACGTACATTTCCAGTTTATTCCCTCACTCTTATTCGCTGGTGGTTTTTCTCTTTTCTCCTCCTTCTCCCAGGGAAAACTTAATAAATCTTTGAAATCATCAAAAAGAAATGCGGCTCGGATGCTTGGAGAGCTGTGAAGTTGCTCCCTGGCAGCGTAAGGCCAGGCTGTGAACCAGCCACTTCCGTGCCGTAACGCAGGACGAAAACAGGAGCCTGGGAGGAGAGGGAGCAGGAACGGCCTCCCCTCAGCCCCGTCTCAGCCTCCCCATGCTCGGGGCTGAAGCATTTGGGAAGCCCAACCCGGGCAAGGCTTCCCCAGAGCGCCAGGCACTGTCACCATACCTGTCACCTCCTGTGTCCCCAAGCTGTGCCAGGCACACAGCGAGGCCACCGGCTCCACGAGCCCTAGTAAGGGACAGGCAGGCACAGCAAAGAACCCAGAGGGTGCCCGTCTCTCTCCTTCCCCTCCCATTTTCTCCTTTAACACCATTTTATCTGAGGTTGGGGTGACAGGACCTGAGACCAAACATCCCTGGGGGGTGACACTGGTGGCATTCACCCGGTGGCAGGACCGGGGGTGGGCGCAGGTGGCACCAGGGCAAAAAAGTAGCCCCCGGAGGAGCAATGTGGCTGCTGGAGATGCCATGGGACACAGCTCCGGCAGCACCCCCAGGAGTGCAGGACTCTCCCCCTGCTGCAGTGGCTGGCACCGGAGCGAATTGCCAAGCACGTCGCCAAGCCCTTGATTGACTCTCCGCAGCCTCCTGCTTTTTACGCCTTGCTTTATTAGCACTGCCTCGGAGCAGAGCACAATTAGGAGTATATTAGTGATAAAAAAAGGCAGGCAGAGCTCACCCCCAGCACTGCAGCAGCACCAGCACCGGTCCTGGCCACCTTCACCCGCCTATATTGATCACCCTGCCAGCTCATTTCAATAATTAGGGCCAGATGGAGCCCATTTGGATGTTTAAGGAAACAACCCCAGGAGTATCCCTGGAGCTGTTGGTTGGGGCAGAGGGGTGCAGCCGCCTTTTGCTGTCAGATCTTCCTCCCGCTGTCACTTCCCACCACGTCGCATCCCTGAGCAGATCAGGGGCAGGCAGCAGCATTAACGCTCCTATTTATACAGAAATAATTGCTGGCGTGCACCATCCCTTACACAAACAGCACTACAGCCACGAGCCCGTTGGCAGCACAGAAATGAGGCTGGCAACGCATTTCCAGCGTGGTGCTGGCGGGGCAGGAGCCTTAAGCACGGAGGAATGGATCCACTGGGGTGAAGCTGGATGGGGCAAGCAGAGCTCCTCAGTGCAGCCCCGGTCCTGGTGGCTTCCCCACCCGTGGGGCCAGAGGTGAGCACCGCCAGATGATCCTAACATTTTTTTAACATTTTTTTTTTTCCAAGCGTGCGTCACGGCAAGCTCATGGTCTGCAGGTGTTTGTTGTCCGGGAGCAGCAGTCGAGCCCCGTCGGGTTTATTTATGCATACTTCCCGTACCTGGAAGTCGCTATTTACACGAGCCCGGCGTTCCCATGCGCTCGGGTTGAGCCAGCCCTCGAGCCGCAGCCTGACAGCTGTCCTGCAGCTGGCTGCCTGGCTGGGAGGCCCTGGATCCCGTGGCCCCTTGCAGGTTTTATTCACCCCTACGTGCCTTGCAGTGCTGAGCAGCATCGAGCTCAGGCCACTGCACGGTGCCAGCCATGGGTGGCCTTGCAGGGACGTCCTTGACTCCCTGGCACAGAGCACGGGCACAAACCCAGCCCTCAGCACCTCATTCTCTGCTCCTCGCCCTTTTGCACATACCTGAGTGCTCGCTGCCCTGCCTCAGTATTTCTTCCAGCCCTTACCGCACCAGCTCGCTCTCACTGATACTTTTTTACTGTGTCCTTCTCTATTAGTCACAGGAATTAGGAAAGACAGTTGGTATTTCATCATTAGCTGTATCGCATCCAATAAATTGATCATTATTCTCTGCTGATTAGCAGCTCAGTTTCCATCAGTTTAGAGCAGTTATGGTTTTTTTCCTCTCTTCAAGCAGCAGCACGGTTTCTCCTCAGATCTGTTCTAATCAAAGGATTAGAGCTCTGCAAATGTCCTTTGCATACGCAGGAAGGTTTTTCTCCCTCTCGGAGCGAGCGCGCTTTGAAGCCCTGCCTCCCAGCCCCGCACGCCGCCCGTACCTGACCTGCTTTAATTTTAGCCTCGCCTCTATCTGCCGCCAGCTCATTTATTTGGAGCAGAGCTCCCTGTCTCTCAGCTATGGGGCAGCTCGGGTGCTCTCTTTACGATCGCCAAGCCCCCTGAGCTCGCCACGAGACGCCCCCCATGCAGGCACCGCTGCTCTCCGAACGCAGCAGGGTCCCCATGGCCCCATCCCGCAGCGCAGGTGCCAGCATTTGGGGCATTACATCCACGGCTTCCCAGGCTAAAATAAGCACAACGACTGGGAGTTATTATCTCTTAGACCCTGGAAGTCAGCCCCCCCTGCATCCAGGCTCAGCTGCAGGGCGATGCCTGGGGGGTTCACAGCCCCCTCCGCCCTGTGCTATTTGGGATTTGGCTCTGCTCAGGGGGTCTTCCAGCTCTTCCCATGCTTCTGAGCCATTTGGGAACGTGGCTGAGAAGCAATTTGGAGTCTCTGGAGATGGGACCAGACTTGGCATTGAAGGCGGAGGGGTGAGCCCCCCACCCAGGGGGTGGAAAAGCAGCACCTCTATGCACTGCTGCTCCTGCTGTGCCCGGGTCAGGAGAGGACCTGCAGCCCTGCACCCCGGGGCCATGCAGAGGCTGGGGAAGCGCCTGGAGAGGAGCTGCTGGAGGTTTGGGGCAGGAGGCCCCATGGGGAGCAGCCAGCCCCAGCCCCGAGCTGCTGCCAGCTGCACCAGGCAGCCATTTCGGGCGGCTGCTGCAAGGCGCTGGGCTGGGCTGTGCATTCTGGAGTGCCATCTGCTGGCACCTGGCCCCACCGAGATGTCCCCAAAATCAGCCGGAGCATAGGGGAACCAAAGGATGGAACCTCTGTGGGGAGCCCCAGACCTTGCTGCATCCCAAAAACCAGCCCGGGGAGCCACAGGCAGCCCCAGTGCCCCCCTCACCACTTCAGTTCCCCCTCACCTCCCCAAAAAGGCAGCTTTTTTTTTGTTTTTGTTTTTAACATGATGTCCAGACCCACAACACTTCCTCCATTCTGCCACCCTGGCCAGCACATGCCCATCTGTTTTGGAGAAAATAGCCATGCAGTGATCCCACGAACTTCCATCCCCCTGCCAGCCTGCAGTGATGCGCTATTGGGGCCGGGATGTTAATTGCCCAATTCCTCCATTTTTTATTTATTTACCAGCACAGCACACGGCTCTGTGGCTGGGGGATGGTGTCATTATCATTTCACATACGTTAGCTTTAAATCCCCAATAATCCCCCCCGACCGGAGCCCATTCCAAGTGAGCAGTGAAATCCAATTTCGGATCCCCTTCTCGCCGGCTGTGCAGCTGGAGCCTCCTTGGCACAGAAATCCCTTGCAGCATCCTCACCCCCCTGCAGCTGCCCCGGGAGACCTTCCCCAAAAACAGCACCGAGGCTGGATTCAAAGCAGACCCCAGGAATGAGGAGGGAAGAGGCAGCGAGGCCAGGAGGGGAGGCTGCCCCCATAAGCAGCAGGAGCAGGGCTTTCCTCACCCCGTGCTGCCCTCCGGGGAGGCCACCGATTAAAGCTGCCACTCGCATCGATCCAGCAGCCTGCCAGGCAGGGGAAGGGAGGGCTGCCCTGGCAACACGTGCAGGGAATCTGAGGGAGAAGGAGCCTGCAGCATGTCAGGAACCTTTCTGTCCCCTCCCCAGGAACTGAGCTGGCATCCCTGGCTTCCCCGCGATGGTGTTCGCCTCGCAGGTCCCACATCACCCGCTGCAAAACGCCAGGAGCAGGGAGCAAGAGAGGGCAGGAGGGGGGTGAGGAGGGGCAGGAGGATGGCCCCGGCCCACCAGAGAGCACATCTCCAGTCATTTTGGTCTTTCCTCACATTTCCCAACTAAAGAAGCCTTTTGAGCCTTCCCCCATGACCAATTCCCCTCCCACCGCTCTCCCCCAAGCACTGGTGGGAGCCACGCACTCCGAGAGCAGCCCCGATCCCCTCGCCCCGCACATCCTGGCAACACAAGAAATGCTTCAGGAATGCGCCCAGCCCTTTTAACAAATGTGGAATAAGAATTACGATGACCTGAGGAAGAATTGAGAAGTGTGATGTGCCTCCGGCACCACCCCTGATGGTGGCACCGCTTTTGGGGAGCCCCCAGGCACACCCTGTGGTGCCAGCAGCCCCACGTGCCATGCTCACAGCCCACCCTGCCTGGGGGAGCTCCTCGGGGGTGAGCGGACCCTGGTACCCCCCCAGCACTGGCTCAGCTGCTGAATGCCTGCTGGGGAATACGGCAGAAGCCTCACTCCAGGTACCCAGCGGGTGGGGCGGTGGCACAGGGAGCACTGAAGAGCTGGTGGGAAGAGGCTGGAGACACGAGCACGTCCTCGAGGAGCCCACCAGAGGACAGAGATGCCACCAGGAGCGAGGCTCTCGTTACTATGGCAATTAGCACAGCCTCCCAGACCCCATCGCGTGCCATGGGATGGGGGCAGGCAAGGCGCAGAGCCCCCCGTGCCACCCCCGGCACCGTGCTCGGCTCCAGCCCCCTACACGGCCCGGCACGGAGCCCCCCCGCTGACGGGCAGGTTTAATTGAATGTTGCTGCCTTTACGTTTCCCTTTCCGGCAAATAAAACCAGAGCAAGATAAAAATATATGATGCTTAAAGGGGACACCGCCAAGGCGCTTTTATCGGTTTAATTTGCCTCTTATTCTGTTTGTGACGCTGTCTCACAAAATAGCATTTTTCCCCTGGCTGAATTCTGTCACTTTTCCAGCTGGCAGCTGCTGACCCAGGGCCCTCTCCCTCCTCGGCACCCCATACAAGGCACCGGGTCCTGCACACAGAGCCCGGGGGTAACCCACATAAATCACAACGGGGAGACAGCACCACAAGAACCGCACTTTGCCTTGGGAAACTTCCCCATCAGGCACCAAATTTTGGCCAAACGGGGCAAATCCAAGGGTGCGGAGGTGCTGCGCCTCTCAGCAGGATGCTGAGCACTGCTCTGGGGGTAGGGCACAACCAGGGTCCCTCAGGCAGGAGCTGCCCCTCCTGGGCTAGGGAAGAAAAACACCATTTGTCCTGCTCTTGTGATCATTATGGCAAGCCTGGAGGTTTAATTTATACCCCAGCTCCCAGAATTAACAGCTGGAAAGAGAATATTAGCTTTCGGTTAAAAACTGGGGATTTTTAGCCCCAGCGCATGAGAAATCCCAGCTACTCTGCCCCATTAATTTTGGGGGAATTTACAGCCACCAGGACCCAGAGGTGGGAATCCCAAGTGCTGCTTCCCTGCTGGGTTTGCTTGATGTGCTGAACGAACGCAGCATGGGGAAGGGTCTCTCGGAGCCCAGAAATATCTGTGCCACCACCTCCCTGCACCTTTCCCTTAATCATCCTCCCGAAGGAGGATGGGTGTCGCAGCAGGGAGACCCCCTGCAATAAAACCAGGCCAGGAGGGGTCACCTCCCCCCGGGACAAGCCGCAGGGACACCCCCCGCCTGCAGCAGCCCCCTGCCCACCTCGGCCGGGGGTTCCCCAGCTCCTGTCCCCGCAGCCGCGGTGCGCTGGTGCCACCTCCTGGGCGCGCCATGGGGACAGCACCGGCACCCTCCTCTTCCTCGCTGCCCCCCAGCAGCGGCGCCCCCCGGCCCAGAGCCCCCCCCAAGGCCCTTGGGAAGGGCTTTAGGAGGCTGGGGGCTGGCTGGTGCTTGGGGCAAGGAGAGGCTTCCCAGGAATATACGGCTCAGCATTCACCCAGGGTGGAAATGTGGGCACCTCCCTGAGCCTGCCGGCACCACAGCACAGCCCAGCTCCTCTTCCAAAGCACCCTAAATCCAGGCTAAAAATAAATGGGCTTTATCGATTTCCTTTTTAGTGCTGGGAGTGATGTGTTCGGTGCTCAAGGAAGAGCAAAGTGTTTTAGTTGAGGGGAGGCACAGCCACAGCACTCCCAGCCCCAGCAGTGCAGATGAAGCCCATCTCACACCAAACCCCACGCCCAAACCACAAGGAAATCAGGAGGCTTTCTGCCCCATCACAGCTGCTGGGGGCCACTCCAGCTCAGTGCCTTTTTGGGGCTTCCAAACAAGCCCCCATGCCAGCACGCAGACAGGGGAACATCCCAAGGCAGTGCCAAACCACAGCCAGGAGGTGTTTACTCACCGTGCTGCCAGCAACTCCTGAGCCCCATCCTGGCCCTCCAAGTGCAAGGCACAAGGCACTGCAGGACAAGGCTCAAAAGCCAGTAGCAGGCACCACTCCCAGCCCAGGCACCTCCCCTGGGGACCCCATTGCACAGCACCTGAGATGGGCAGGATACAGCCCAGAGCCACAGCACACCTGCCCCAGTGAAGAGAAGCAAAGGCTTAAGGCACCTGAGCTTAAATACACACAAGGCTGAGACCCCCCAGGTGGGGTTGGTCAGGGCAATTAGCACCTCAGGGTGCTCTCCGGGCCCTGAAGCTCTCTGGGGAGCTGTTTCTGACCCCCACAGCTTCCAAACCCACAGCCCTCAAGTCCCCACAGCACCTTTTTCCTCGCCAGCCTCCCTCGCCCTGAGATGGGAGCCGCCAGCCTCACGGAGCAAGGTGCGCCCCAGTCCCTGGGGGAGCCCCCCACCCAAACCCTTGCACACCTGCCCAGATGTTGCAAGCTGCCCATCGCTTTCTCTCTGAGCAGGTAGCAGAAATATTCCTGGCCTGGGCCAAAGAAACCCTCACTGATGTCCTGCTCCTGGGCAAATGGGACTGTGCCGGGCTGCACGGCAAGGAGGTGCCCGCAGCTGGCACCACGCAGCGCTCCAGGCCCCTCCGGCAGTCCCCGTCCTGACATCCTTTCGGCCAGGTTGGACCCAAACACCGTGGTTTGGTTCCTATTAAATCGTGGGAGCGCTTGGGAAGGCAGCTGCTGAGCAGCTAAATCCCAGCAGCATTGCTGAATGCGCTCCCTGCTGCCAGCACCGGATGGGACACCCCGGCCAAGGGCCGGCGGCGCGCTCCAAGCACCGCTCGCTGCTCTCCCCCCCCGCAGCTGGCTCAGCAGGGCTTTATTCCCCACTACAGCCCTGCACGGTGCAAGCTCGGGGCTCCGTGGCAAGGACAGGAGCTGGGACCCCACTGGGTGCCCCTGCCCTGCCCAAATATCGTGTGGGTTGGGTCCCCCAGCGCCCCGACCCCGCTGGGTGCCGCTTCCCCAGAGCCACCCTGCGCTGGCTGTGCCATCGCCTTGGCCAGGTGCTGGCTGGGGAAGGGGAGAAGAGAGGCTTGGAGGGATGCACCCTGGAGCTGCCATGAGTACCGATGGAGATGGACGAGCCCTGAGCACGTCGTCCCTCCATCAGTCCCAAAACCTGAGGGGGAAAGCTGGGGACAGGGGGGGAGCGAAGCGAGGCAGAGCTCCTGGCAGAACCGGAGATAAAAGGCAGGAAGGGGAATACTTGGCAAAATCGAATCTGTACAAATCAGCAAGTCTGCCTAATATGTAACCCACAGACTAAATAGAATTAGCTAATGAACTTACCGAGCCCCTGACAATTATTCATAAATAGTCAGTGAGAGAATGGCACATCCCAGGTTTATTTAATGTCTTTATTAATGATCTGAAAGCAAGAGTAAACAACACATTAATTACGTCTGGAGAAGACTCTGAGCCGGAAGGTGTTGCAAATGCTGCCAAAGACAGCAAAGTCACACCACGGGCCCTAAAGAGGTTAGAAATAAACCAGCAGGGAACGAGGCATGCGTAATCCATCAGCAAAAGGTGTCTCGGGGGGAAAGGGACCTGAAATATAGACGTCTGAGAGGAAGGAGACGTGTGCTGCACAAGGGCTCAGTGGGAAGCCAGGAGTGGGTTTGGGAAGGTGGAGAGAGGGGCTCCGAGGTGAGCCAGAGCAGGGTGAGGACTTGCAGGGTGGGGACATGCTGTCACCAAACGGGTCCGAGCTCTCCCAAATCTGTGCACCATCGCATGGCCCCAGGGAAGGTGGATGCCCAGCGAGAAACACCGAAGCCCTTTTCCTGAGCCATTCTGCCCTGCATCCCACGAGCTGAGCATCACCCCAATGCCCCTAACCCCACTGGAGGACCCTCGGAGAGCCCCTCCTGCGGGCAGCGGTGGGCAGGAGGCGTTGCAGTGGGCAGGGAGCACCCAGGAGCACCCCGCTTCGCCCCGCTGCCTGGGCACCCTCGGGACAGGCACCGCCGCTCCTCCCCGTGCGTCGCCCCAGCGCGAACAAGGGCGCTTTGAGAGCAGGGTGGGTCGGGGAGCGGGAGGCCACTACCCCTTTAAGAGGAAAATTTGTAATCCGAGTGAATTCCTCCTTTCTGACAGGCGGGAGAAGCCGCAGGTCCCTCCCTCGCTGCACTTTATTAAATATAGTAGTAGCGGCAGCCCTCGGCTGGAAGCGGGCGCTGCCGGAGGCTGCTCCGGCCGGGAGGCACCATGGGCACCCGAGGCGGCCCTGCCACGCTGCTGCTGCTGCTGCTGGCCTGCCAGCACCGTCCTCTTCGTGCAGGACCCCCGGGCGGAGGTAAGCCCCCGTCCCACCACCCTGCTGCCGGAGCGGCGAGGGACAGGGGGACGCTTGGCGGTGGAGGCGCAGGGCAGAGCGTGGGGCTGGTTGGGCTGGGAGGGAAGGGGACCCAGTGTGAGCACCCCTGGGTGCCCTCCTGGAGGCCGAGGAGCTGCCTGGTTTTGGGCAGGGTGTTTGCAGCCTGTCCCGCTGGAGGATGAGCTGCTGGGGCTGCTTGGCGGGGCTGCTGTGCCCCGTGTCTCCTGGGGAGCTGCGCGCCCGTGTCCCGCCGGCTGCTTTCCCAAGGGTGCTGGGTGGGATGGGGCCCGTGCGTGGCGGTGGTGCTGCCGGCGGGTGAGGAGGGAGCTGAACAGCTTCACCAGAGCGCGCTTCACCTCCTGGCTCTGCTCCGGCTGTCTGTCTGTCCGTCCTGTGCGCCGGGGTGGGCGCAGACCCCAGCGTGGGGCACGGGGCTTGCCTTGTGCCACAGGGTCTGGGCGCATGGCTCTGGGCACCCCACAGCACGGGGGGAGCAGTCGCTGGGGGGCTGGTGGTGTTGGGGGGCACGAGGGACAGCAGGGACCATGGAGGGGTCCGGCCACCCCGGGGATGAGTCCTCCCAACGTGCCCGAAAGCAGAGTGCAGCCCTGGGGCACCTCACTCTGCCGTCCCCTTTCCCTCCCCAGGGAGCAGGTGGCCTCCCAGGACTCGCTCCTCTCCCTCCAGGCTTGTTCCTTCTTTCCTTCATGCACCAAAATATTAGGATGCCTGGCAAGCTGAGTGGAAAAAATCCCTTTGTTAATGAACAGAGTGCTCTTCTTCCTTCCAGCGCTGACCTTTAGGTCCTGGACAGGGCTTCCACCCCGCAGGGCTCCTGCCTGCTCCTGTGCGCGGGAGAGCAGCAGGGGCTGCCCTGGCACCCTCCAGGGGTGCAGACACCCCTGTGGTATCCCAAAATCACTGGGAGGCCACTGCCAGGCTTGAGCATGGACGAGGCACAGGCATGGCTTTATTTGGCGATGCCAAAACCCAGAGGTTTGCCCCCAAATACCACCCGAGGCCAGGGCGCGGCTGCAGGGAGCAGAGGACATCCGCTAGCACAGGCCCTTGGGGCTGAGAAGGGGAAGAGGTTTTGCACCAATTTCCTGCCGTGCCCAGCCCGAAATGGGCAGCCTGTGCCCATCAGCTGTACGTCAAAAAGGAAAAACACCAGAAAGTTTCTCCTCCTGCCATCGGAGCGTGAAACTTTGGCAAAGTGCTTAGAGAGGAAAAAGCGCCCGGACCCCAGCAAGGCCACCAAAAAACGAGTCCCCCAAATCCTCATGCTGGGGACTCGGTGGGGCCGGGAGCTTCCCAGGAGGGATGCTAGAGGAAGGGAAAAATGCAGCCCGTGGCCATCCCTGGGCCCGCTCTGTTACCTGCCTGCCACCCGCGGATGTCACCCCCGTGCTCGGAGCCCCGGCCTCTCCTTGCTCCAACGCTCAGCGAGGGCACCGCGTGCCTTGAGGTCACGGCTCCAGGCGGCTGGAAAAGTTTCCAGCTGATGGGAACAGACAGGAAAAAAGTCTGACGGGGGGGAATGCAAACTGGTATCGTGGGAATCGGGGAGGAATATTCTTGTCTCACTCTTATATTTAGCAGCGGAGGGCTGCAGGCAAATGTATAATAAGCACATTCCTCCAAGATCGCAGCTCGGGGTTAACCTCAGCGCGGAGGAACTAACGTCAGGTTGCAGGCTGCCCAGGAACACGACCTCATGGGCTTTGGTGGAGGATGTGTGTCTAAATTAGGCCCCAGGCACAGCTTGGCCACGGTGCAGCCCTTCCCATGCGCCTGCAGGCACCAGGCTCCACTTCGCTCCTTTTCGGGACTCCCCAGGCGTCAGCAGGCTCATGGCTTTCCTCAACCCCCAGCTTTCCACTGGGAAAGCTCCTCGGCTCAGGTTGGAGCCGTGCCCACGTGCCCAAGACTGCCCTGTGTCTGCACACTGCCTGGAGATGTGGAACGAGAGGCTCCTCATCCCCGAACCATGCCCCAAATCCTTCTCATCCCCACCGTGCCCCAAAACCTTCCCATCGCCACCGTGCCCATCGCCGTGGCTGGGACAGGGTGAAGAGAAGGGGAGAGCTCAGACCAGGAGCAGCCGGAGAGCTTCCCTCCTCCTGAAGGAGATGTTCCTCTGCGCTGCTCCTGGAAGGTTTGCACGAGGACGGAGGCTTTCAGTTAACATGCAGCCCCCAGAGAAAAAGGAAGCCCCCCCCAAAAAAAACCACTAGCTACCAAGCTGCTTTCACACAGGTGGATTTTTGGCTGGGCCTGTGCTTACCAAACACAGCCCCAACACCCCCAGACACCAAGCAGCTTGTGCAGGGAGCAGCACTGAAACGGGAGCATCCACGAGGGGTGTCCGAGGGCTCCGCGCCCTTGGGCGCACGGCACGGTGCCGCGGGGAACCGCGCCGCGCTCAGCGGTTGCTCTTGGCTGCCTGACAGCCGGACAGACAGCCGGTAGCAGACAGCAAGCACACTGGGGAAGGGCGGGCAGTGCTAAAAACAGCAGAGAAAGCCACGGGGAAAACCGCCCGGCCTCAAGGTGGCCGGCCCAGCACGTGCCCGCCAGTCCCAGGGAAATGAAAGCCACATTCATCCAGTGCCACCGCGCCGAGGGCCCGCGCGCTGCCATGACTCACGGGCTATTAAAGGAGCCTTTATGGGCCATGAGTCAGGGAGGGATGGGCACCGGGAACGTCCCATGCTGCTTTTGCCCAAATCTTGTTTTTCTGGAGGTTGTTTTTCCTCCCGGCCGCACGGTGCCATGCGCACCTCCCACAGCCGGCCAACGGTTTGAAGGGGAAAATGCGAGCAAAAGTTATTCTGCCTCATCCCATCTCTTTGGTCAAAACCTCTCTCTTTTATTATTTTTGGTTTGGGGGAAAATCAGCCCAATTCCCCCCACATTTTCGGAGCAGAGCTCTTCCCACATAGACATCCGCCTTGGGATATCAGAGATGTCGCGCCCCCATCCCGCAGAAGCCCGTGGGTCCTGGGGGTCATTTCCTCTGGGAAGCGGGGCGCACGAGGCTGCCAGAGCCAAGTTTTGGCCAGAGGTGGCTGCGGCTGAGAACAGCCTCCTGCCCCGGGGGGACCCGCTCACGCCTCCCCGCGCCACCAGCCCTCTCCCCACGTACGTGCTCCCAGCTATAAATAGAGGGCGGGCGGGCAGGCGTTTATTTTCTCTATAAACACCAGCCCTCGGCTTGTTTCTCAGAGATGGGAAAGGCGTGGGGCTGAGAAATCCCGGGCTGGGGTGGGAGGGCAGGGTGGGGAGGGGGCCCCTGACAGCATGAGAAAGGGGAAAGGAAGGATTTCAGCTGCTCTGCTACAGCCAGACCACCCCAAATCCCTTTCCTGGGTGCGCTGGATGGGGAAATTAAACCCGGCAGGTCGCTGCTGGCACAGCTTTGGCATCTCCCCCCTGTGCGCCCGCATGTTTGCTCCTCTGGAGCACCTCTTCCCCCCCCCCAGCCCCGAATTTGGCTGGTGCATCCCCGTTGTCCTGGCGCTCCGAGACCGATCCATCCCACGCCAGGCTGGGAAGCGGCTGCCGGGAAGCTCTCCAGCGGCGGCCGGGCTGTTTGTTTGCAGCCGCGCATCGCTCCGGTAACATCCAGCCCGCCCCGGGAGGATGCTCGGGAGCCTCTCCAAAAGGGGCGCCCGGCTCCGCTGCCCCCGGGGGCAGGTCAGGGTGCGGGGCCGTGTCCCCGTGCCCAGATATGGGGCCGTGTCCCTGCTCCCAGATAAAGGGACCGGCTGGGCAGCTGGAGCCCCGGCACCAAGCTCGCCGCGAGCAGGGTGGAGTTGGGAAAAGTTGGCAGCCAGAAGGTGAGAGGCAGCTCGAGAGAGCGAGGAGAGGGGAAGAAAGAAAGAACAAAACCCGTCTTGGGATGGTTTGGAAACCACGTCCTCTGGGGCTGATACAAAATTTCCAGGCCAACTTCTCCTGGCAGCGGGAGACGCAGCGAGCCTGAGTCACGCCGCCGGGGCCGTCACAAAAGCCCCATTTAGCCGCCGGCCTCCCCAAATCCTCCCACTTTCTCCCCCCCTGTTCTCCTCCCAGAGCAAAACCTCCAAGCACCTCTTCCAGCTCGGGCTGCCTCCCTGCATCCCTCCGGATCCGTTAGCACACAGAACTAAAGCCTCCCCGTCCCGGCCTCCCTGCTCCAGTCTGGGGGTGCAGCAGGGGCGGGCAGCCCCCTCCCCGTGTGCCAGCTGCACGGATGCTCACCCCCAGGTGTGACCCCCGATGTCACGCTGCGCCCCAGCCACCGGGATGTTTAACACGTGTGCAGGGTGTGCTCCTCCAGCTGCACACATGTCCCCAAAGGGGCAGTGCTGGCAGAGCACCCTGGCAATTTCTGGGGGGTCCCCGGCACCGTGGTGGCGCGACAGGGGCAGATGCCAGCGCCGTGCCCTCCCCTCAGTGGCTCCATGCAGGGCAGGGCAGTGCAAGGAGTGCCAGCAGCACTTGGGCTGCTTGAATCACGGCAAAATTATGCTTGGGAAGCGAGGGCCGGAGCGGCGAGGCTGTGGCCAAGGCTGCTGGACCCATTTCACAGCAAAGCGCTGCGCCACCTTCCTCCTGCCGGGGCCACGCAAACTGAGTGGGGGCCACGGCTGCGCCTGACCCCGAAGTCCGTGGGCTGCAGAAAGGCATTTTTGTGCGGGAGCCAGGGCAGGAGAGTGGGGAAGCAGAGAGGGAGAGCAGCTGGGAAGGAACTGCAGCAACAAACACAGGCGGAGGCTCTCGCGGAGGTAGGGGCGGGTGCTGTGGGGCGAGCAGGACGTGCAGGGGAGAGCACGGTGCCTCTTCCCTGGGGGTCTCCTCCCGTGGCCAAAAAGAGGGGGTGGTGAGGCTCCTCCGCAGCCAGCGGCGTTATCAGAGGCAGCTCTGCTCTCTCTGCTTTCCAGCAATCCCTGCTGCGCCTGGAAAGTGCGAGCGGGAGTGAGGAGCAGAGCCCCGCTCCCTGGGCCGGCTGCGGCGGGGTTTGGGAAGCGCACACAGCCCTGGCACGAGGCCGTGGGAGCCGTGCTTGCAGCCTGCAGGAGAAAACGCAGGAGCAGGGGTGAGCAGGAGAAGCCTTCCTCCATGCCACAGGCTCTCACCGGTGCCAGCGGGGGGGGAAACGAGGCAGCAGCTCCTCTGGCTGCCCCAAAAACTTGCTGCAGGACATCCCCGAGGTCCCCATCCAGCTCGGATGCTCAGGGCCAGCTCCCGTGCTGCCCAACCCCATTGCACGGGGATTTCCCCGCTGTACCCATCTGGGGTCTCTCAGCCCTGCAGCCAGCAGCCCCCGGCCCCCCCCACATCCCCAGAGGGGGCTTTGGGGCCCCCCTGCTCCCAGCCGAGCCCCAGCCAAACCCCGGGGCCTCTGCGCACCGGCTGTGTTTGCCTTAGCCCGCCTCGCAGGCTGCTCATTTCCTTCCCCGGCCATAAATAAAACCACGCCGTAAAACGAAGGGAATGTGGAGCATAATGCAGCCTTTCTCCAAAAAACCCATCGGAGGCATGGGGCAGGCGGGGACCTCTTCCTCCCGCCGAGCCCCCTCTTGTCCCCAGCCCCATCCCGCAGCTCCCGGGGAGGACGAAGCCGGGGGCCACCCACAGTGGAGGCAGGAGGGCTGGGCGAGCCCGCTGCCTTATAAAGTCACCAAAACCCCGGCCCCGAGCGCCTGGGAGCCCGCTGACGCCGCAGAGGAGGAATGCGCCAGGCTGGGGCGTCCCGGAGCAGCGGCTGCCAGCGAGGGGCTCGCCGGCCCCGGCACACAGGGGCCGCTTGTTCGGGGCGAAGCACAAGCAGCGGGCTGGCGGTGGGGACAAGGAGCCCTCGCTCCACACCTGGTTTTCCACCCCAGGAAGGCCGGGGCAGGGAAGGGCTGAGGACACAGAGAGCCTTTCAGGTGGGGCGTGCGCACACGAGGCGCCCCCGGCCCCCGCCCCGGAGCTGGGGGTGCAATTAAAAGGTTGCTTTAACGAATTCCAGTCCCCTCCCTGCAAACACAGGCGGGCGCATGGCCCCTTCCTGCTCGGGCAGCCTGAATGAAGCCTTGTTGAGCAGCCAGCCCGCCTTCCTCCAGGCAGCTTTTCCTCCACTCGTCCTCAGCATCCTTCCCAGCGGGGACGCGGGGGTCCCCAGCACCCCGGGCACAAGGGAAGGATGTGCGCCCCCCTGCCACGGGCACTGCTTGTCCCAGTGCTGTCCCCAGGCACTAGAAAACAGCCGGAGAGGCCCAAGCAGCTGTGTTTTCGATGGAAAGGGGATGAGGCAGGGGGAAGCAGGCCAGGGCATCCCAGACCCGGCGCGTGGCCGGCGGCTGGGGCGGGCGCCCGACGCGCACAGAGCCCTCACTTGTTCGCCTGGCCTTGGAGGAGCAGAGCACGCCCGGGGTTTGCTCAGAGCCTGGCTTTTGGCTTTCCTCCTTGTTATTTTCAATGAAAAAAAAAAAAGAAATAAAAAGACAGTGCAGCCTATAATCTGCTGGCTGCTGGCCGGCTGCTCGGAAACTGTGACGGGGGCCCCATCGCCTCTGCAGCAGCCTTTCTACGGGGCTGGCGAGGCGCGGGGCAGTGATTTCCTGCGGGACCCTGCAGCTGGGAACGGGAATTCGGGAATTATTTTTAGCCGGGGGGAGCAGAGCAGCCAGGGGCTCGCCCCCGGATGCGAGGATTTGCTTCTCTCCACGTGAGGTGCAAGAGCCAGCCGGGACATCCCCTTCTGGGGACAAAACGGCACGTTTGTCACCCCCGGCTTTAAGCCGCGGTCCTGACAGCCTGCTGCAAGATGTGAGAGCTGCCTTCAGGCACCTCCTGGCCAGGCTGTGGGGCAGAGGGGTGCTGCAACAAGATTTGGAGACAAACAGCACTAACTCGCATTGCTCTGCAGCCGGAGAAAAATCCCAGAGCCTCCCGCAATGGGACAAGGGTCCCCTTCCCTGCAAGCGGCATCTCTCCCCTGGGCATCGTCACTTTTGGCAGCCTTGCGCTGTTTTTCAGCAACATCTGAAAGCCATGTTTGTTGGGCTAGGGGAAGCCACAAAAGCAAAGGCTCGGTGGGAGCTGGAGCCGTGCACGCACATGGGGGAGAGCTCGGTGGGAGCCAGCACGGAATGTGCAGGCGAGGTCTCCTGGGGCCCAAATGCAACGCGGGCGTGCGTGCCTGCATCCCATGCCTGTGCAGGGAGAGGGAAAAGCCTTTTTGCAATGTGCTGCGTGCAGCGTGGTGCCAGAAGGGCCACTGGGCTGGTTGTGCAGAGCCCAGCAGCAGGAGGGAGCAGGTCGGGAGAGGACAGCAAGGCTCCAGGAGTCACTGGCTCAGGAGAGGAGGATGAGGAAGCCAAAGTGACACTTGCCAAGGGCATGCAGAAGGACCAGGAAATGAGCAGGCCTGAGTAAGACGTGCTGGCAACCCTGAGCGAGCGGCTGGCCGTTAAAGCAGGCGTTGGATATTTCCATGCTGCCATTCCCTCCCTGCCCAGTGCGGGTGGGGTAAGGCTCCTTGCAACGCCCTCACTGCTCTCCCGGACCCCAGCAGAAAGCTGAGGCCCTTCCTCTGCTCTCAGAGCTGGGATGTGGCATCTGGGCAAGGAGGGCTGCACGTCCTGAGGCCGCTCGGCCCTCCCCAAAGCGCTCAGGCTGGAGACGCTCCAGGGAGAGCCCCCTCCACAGAGAGCATCCCTCCACAGGGCACAGCCTGGCCAAAAAGCACAAAAAGTCACCTAAACCTCACAGAGCGTGGCCTGAAAACGCGAATTCCCCCCCTCCCAGCGCATCCTCCCCAGACTTTTACATCCTATGGGTCTTGACAGAGTTAATGCCTCCTCCCGCAGGCGCGCAGTGCAGGGAGCGAGCGGGGCCACACGCAGCATGCGCTCCGCACGCGGGTGCAGCGCACACACACGCATTGAGCCAGCGAGCAAGCAGCGCCGCTGTGAAACTGAGCAGTGCCACGCTGTGGTTACCTCCTGCTTTTCCTCCTGCCAGCGCCCTGTGACACAGTCCCTGGTCCCGCGGCCGCATGCCATTGCGCTGAGTCCGCTGAGGGCGCGCGCACGCTGGGTGCTGAACGCCTTCCAGCCACGGCCCCAGCCCAGCACGCTCCCACGTCCACATATGGGTTGCACACACGCTCTGCACGCATTTATTCCTCCAGATCTGCCCGAGCCGCTGCCTCCGGGGCGAACCTCAGCAGTGGTTCGGTGCTGCGGGGAGCTGTTTGAGAATGGTGCTGAGCAGGGAGAGGATTTGCATGGCAAGGTGTCTCATTCCTCCCGAGGGGGTGTCCAAAATGGACAGGGCTCCTCGGGCTAACAGCACACCTCCCTGCACGTGTGCGGGGGGAGGCTGGAGGCTGCAGCCTTCGGGCCCCATCGCGTGGCCGGCGCTGGAGGATGCAGCTCCCAAACGCGCAGCCCAGCGAGGGGAGGACTCCGGGAAGGGGCCTGGGAAGGGGGCTGCAGGCTCACAGCACCCACACGGCCAGGGCTGAGGGTGCCTTTCCCTGCCTGACCCTCTCCTTTCACCTCTCCGCAGCCTCTTTTTTTGGGGACAGCTACGTGGAGATGCCGCTGGCGGACGCCTCGCGCACGGTGCGGCTGCGGCTCCAGCTCTACACCAGCCAGGGCAGCGGGCTGCTCTTCCTGGCCGCCGGGCAGCCCGACCACCTCCTGCTGCAGCTGCGAGCTGGCACCCTGCAGGTTGGTACCGCAGCTCCCCGAGTCCCTTCGGGGGTATTAAAGACGGGGAACCAGCCCCCAGGTAGGGAAGCTGGGCCATGGGAAGCGTCTTGGACACCCTGATGCCAGCACCCCGTGCTCATTGCGTGCTCGGACATGGCACTGAACACCCCGGAGTGCGAGGGGTTGGGGAAGGGATGGGCCAAGAGGACGAGAGAAATGAGAGGTCTCCACCCAACGCCCCCATCCCACCGCAGGCTGAGTGCAGCTGGGGCGTGGGAAGGGAGCAGGACAGAAGAACAGAATTTCCTCTTGTGGTTACGGGGCTGGCGCCCACCACAAAGGAAAAAAAGCAGGGAGCATCTGAGGAACACATCCCTGCTTCCCCGGGAGCCGCTGGGCTGGGCCACGGACCACATCTGAGAGCAAGCAAGCAGCTGACCAGAGCTCCCCGAGGCAGGGCGCGTGTCTCGGGTCCGCTGGCCAACCCTCTATTTAGGGAGGCTCCGGGCTGCTGCTCGTGATGACGGTGCCCACCCCATTTCTGGATCAGAGTGGACACAGGCAAGCCTGCTATTTCCCCTGCCAGTCCCCAGGCTGGCAGCTGGCGGGGCTGGGAGCAGCCCAGGCGGTGGGGAAGGGGCTGGGAGATGGAGGAGCATGCGGGGGCAGAGCGGGGCAGGGCACGTGGCAGTGAGCAGAGGGACCACAGCGCTCCCAAACCGCCAGGGATGGGCCCACGCTTGGTCAGGAGGGTGCTGTGCACGAGCCCTGGTGCTGACCCCGCTCACTTTCCTTCCCCCAAGGCCAGGCTGCGGCTGGGCTCAGAGGAGGTGACGCTGCAGTCGCCAGCGGAGCTGCAGCTGGACAACCTGGCGGTGCACGATGTGGAGCTGCTGGTGGAGGATGGCAGGATGACGCTGACCATTGACGGCCTCTTCAACAGCTCCGTGGACATCCCGGGGCCCGTCCGGGAGCTGGACATCCAGTACGGCCTCTACGCCGGCGGCACCGGCGGCCTCAACCTGCCCTACCTCGCCGGGGCCAGCTCGCCCTTCAGAGGCTGCCTCCACTCAGTGACGTTCAACGGCCTGGATGTCCTCTCCCCGCCGTCCTCCGGTGGCAGCCCCAAGGTCTTCCACGAGGTGCAGGAAGGCTGCAGCACGCAGTTCTCTGCCGAGCCCGAGGACCCCTTCGGGTTCCTGGGGCCACAGTCGTACGTGGCGTTCCCCACGTGGGACGCGAGGGAGGAAGGGACCATCGAGTTTGTGGTCAGCACGGACGTCACCCACGCACCCCTCATCTACCACGCGGGCACGGAGGATGACTTCTTCTACCTGGAGGTCTCCAACGGGCGCCTGAGGGGCTTCGTCAACAAGGGGAACGGCGTCATCGTCCTGCACAACAACGTCTTCATCAGCGACAAGCAGCAGCACTACGTCAAGGTCTACACGGGCACCCACAAGCTCGAGATCCTGATCGACTACTACGCCTCCTCCACGTCCAACCGGGGCATCAACAACTACCTGGACCTTCAAGGAAACCTCTTCATCGGAGGGCTGAACGAAAAGGCCCTGCAGGGGCTGAGAGCGCACCGCCTTGCCTTCACCTCGGCGGGCACCATGAGCAACACGTCCTTTGTCGGCTGCTTGGAGGACCTGCGGATAAACCTGCAGAGGAAGAGCCTGCAGGACGCCGTGCTGACGAAGAACATCGCGGCCGGCTGTGGGAAGTCGGACCACGACTACGAGGACTACGAGGAGGCGTACGAGCAGGACGAGGCGCCCACCTCCCCTCCGCCCGATGCCTGGCCGGTGGTGGAAGCGTGCCGGCCAGACAGCAGCTTCCCACCCGCCCTGGCCAACATCAGCAGGCTGCTGCACGTCAGCCCCCTCGTCCTGTCGGAGGGGGGCACGGCTTATCTGGAGTGGAAACACGTCCAGCCGACGGTCGACTTGAGCCTGGCGAACATCCGCCCGTCCCAAATCCTCTTTACCCTCGCCGGTGACCCTCGGCACGGCCAGCTGGAGCTGGACGTCCCTGGGTCCAGGAGCAGGAAGAAGTTCACCCTGCTGGACGTCATGAATCGGAAAGTGCGGTACGCCCACGACGGCTCCGAAGCGCCCATGGACCAGCTGGTGCTGGAGGTGACGGTGGCCGCCCAGCAGGGCGTCCCCGAGTGCCTGCGGCAGGGGCAGAAGTACGTGCTGCCCGTTATGGTCAGCCCCACCAACGACGCCCCGCAGGTGATCTTCCCCCATGGGAACCAGATGACCATCCTGTCGCACACGCGCAGGCACCTGAGCACGGACACCCTGCAGGTGCTGGACGACGACACCTCCTGCGACGACCTCGAGTTCCAGCTGCACGGCGCCCAGCAGCTGGACGAGGGCTACGTGGAGTACGACTTCCAGCCCGGCGTGCCCATCGAGGAGTTCTCCTGCAGGGAGCTGGAAGCAGGCAACGTGGTCTACGTGCACCAGAGCGGGACGGACTTGCAGCTCACCTTCCAGGTGAGCGACGGCTCCGTCCCCAGCCCCGTTGCCACGCTGAGGATCCTGGCCGTAGAGCCCGAGATCCGCCTGCGCAACAACACCGGGCTCTCCGTCTCCCAAGGGGGGGCTGCGCGCATTTCCACGGCCAACCTGTCCGCCGAGACAAACGCCGGGAAACAACGGGTGCCCATCCTGTACAGCCTCACGCAGCCCCTCAGGTACGGCGAGGTGCAGAAGCAGGGGAGCACGGGAGGGGAGTGGAAACGAGTTGAGTCCTTCCAGCAGCAAGACCTGGAGCAAGGGCGCATCCAGTATTTCTGCACGGATCCAGAGCACCGGCTGGAGGATGTCGTGGAGAAGCTCCGATTCGACGTCCAGGTGGGCCAGAAGGTCTCGCCAAACAACACTTTTCTCATAAGCATTAAAAGAGCCACCATTAAGATGAAGACCATGGTCCCCCTCCAGATGAAGAACAAGCGGCACAAAAACATCACCAGCAAGGAGCTGGAGGCGATGCTGGAAGACCCAAACTCCGCCCCGGTCCCTTTCCGCTATGTGATCATCCAGGCCCCCAGGAAGGGCAACCTGGAGCTGCTGGGCAGCAGGCTGACCGAGGGCTTCGCGTTCACCCAGGAGGACCTGCAAAGAAACCGCCTGAGCTACAGCGCGACCGTCAGGAACTCGCAGCAAGCCGAGGACGCCTTCCAGTTCCACGTGCGCGCCGGCGAGCAGCACTCTCCCGTCTACACCTACCCCATCAGCATCGGGGGGGACCCCGATGCGCCCAACCTGACCAACGTCCTGCTGACGGTGCCGGAGGGGGGCCAGGCTGTCATCTCCAAGGAGCACCTGTTCGTGCAGAGCCTGAACAGCATGGACTACCTCTACGAAGTGATCGAGGGGCCGGCGCATGGGAGGCTGGCGTGGGCAGCGTCCCTCGGCAGGGTGTCCAGCGAGGAGATCACAGAGTTCAGCAACGACGACATCCTGCACCGCCGGCTGCTGTACCAGCACGACGACTCCGAGACGCTGGAGGACGACATCCCCTTCGTAGCCACCAGGCAGGGCGAGGGCAGCACCGAGCCCGAGGCGGAGGAGGTGAGAGGGGTTTTCAGGGTCTCCATCCAGCCCGTCAACGACCATCCCCCCGTCCGGGCGGTGAGCAAGGTGTTCAACGTGGTGCGCAACGGGCAGCACCTGCTGACGACGGACGACATCGCCTTCACCGACAAGGATTCGGGCTTCTCCGACGCGCAGCTGGTGCTGGCCAGGAGGGACATCTTGTTTGGCAGCATCGTGTCCGTCGACGACAGGAGCCACCAGCTCTATCGGTTCACCCAGGACGACCTGAGGAAGAAGAAGATCCTCTTCGTCCATTCCGGGGCCGACCGGGGCTGGATCCAGCTGCAGGTCTCAGACGGCCTCCACCAAACCACGGCCCTGCTGGAAGTGCAGGCGTCAGAGCCCTACATCAAGATAGTCAACAACACCGGCCTCGCCATCCCCCAGGGGAGCCAGGGGAGCATCGACGCCTCCGTCCTCAGCCTGGAGACCAACATGGACATCAGGTCGGACGAGGAGATACGGTTCCTGATCACCGCCCCGCCGCAGTGGGGGGCCGTGCTCAGAGGGGGGCAGCCGGTCATGGCCTTCTCGCAGAGGGACCTGCTGGCAGGAGAGGTCTCGTACCGCCACAACGGGAGCAGGAACGCCCGGGATGAGCTCCGGTTCACCGTGGAAGCAAACGAGGTGGTGGTGGAGGACACGTTGGCCATCACCATCTTCCTGGACACCCACCCAAGCCCCCTGCGCATCGTCAACAACAAGGAGATACACGTCTTCCAGGGGGAGGCGGCTGAGATCAAGCAGGAGCACTTACTGGTGAGTATCCCCCTCTCTGTTTGTTCCCCAAAACCCACATCCCCTCCCTGGCCACCAGTGTGTGGGGGGCTATTTAACACCCACCTGCAGTGACCAGAGGACTTGTGCCCGCGTCTGGCTTTGCCACGACCTTGGCAAATGTCGGCCCCCCACTCACACCATGCCTCCCCCGCGCTCCCAGGTGGCCCACGAAGAGATCCCCCCCCAGGACATCGTCTACCTGGTGAGCAGCCCCCCGGCCTCTGGCTTCCTGGTGATGGTCCAGCACGGCCGGGACTCAGAGGAGCCGCCCAGCCTCGACCCCGTGCAGTCCTTCACCCAGGAGGACATCAACAGCGGCCAAGTCCTCTACCTGCACTCCAAGCCGGAGGAGGAGCGAGACCACTTCGTTGTGGACGTCACGGCCGGGGGGGCAGACCCCCTGGAGGGGGTGGCAGTGAGCCTCAGCGTGCTCCCCGCCACCGTCCCCCTGGACGTCGGCAACCTCACGGTGCCGGGAGGAGGCTCTGCCGTCCTCTCCACGGCCGTCCTCAACGTCCCCAGCGAGTACTTCGTGGCTCGTGGCGTGGAGTTCAGGGTGCTGGAGCCCCCCCGCTACGGCACCCTCCTGAACACCAAGCGGCCCGAGGAGGGGGGGCTGCAGAGCTTCACCTGGAGCGAGGTATGGGGCTGGGGACACCGGGAGGCTCCAGGGGGCTGCCCCTGGGATGGAGGGTTTTAGGGGGGCAGGTTCACCCCCTCTGGGTCTGCTGTGGTGGGGGGAAAGCCCAAACCCCAATCTGGGGGCCATGGGGAGGGGATGCAGGCAGAGCCCCGGTGCCAGCCCCTCTCCCCATCGTGGTGCCGGGGCCGTGCCCAAGGGCTGGCCCCCCCCGCACCCCGCACCGGGCCCTTCAGCCAGCCCCTGCCCCGCAGGTGGAGAACCAGGAGGTCCGATACAGGCAGGACGTGCCCCGGGCTCGGGCTGACAGCTTCACCCTGCTGGCCAACGCCTCCCACAGCGGCCGGCACAGCCAGCCCCGCACCGTCTTCGTGGCCATCGCGCCCCGGCGCACGGCGGGGCCCCGGCTGCGCATCAACGCCGGGCTGCAGGTAAGGGGGGGGGGGGACCGCTCAACAGGGGCTGGGGCCGGCCTTGGAAGGGCTTCTCCGCCTCCTCCTCCTCCTCCTCCTCCTCTTCCTCCTCCCCTGGCCATGCTGAAGCTGTCCACAAGGTGGGAGCATCGCCCCGCTGCGGCTGCTGCTGGCGGCTGGCTCAGCCGGAGGGGTACAGGGGGGGTTCTCAGGAAAGCCCCCCCCCTTCCCACCCCAGCAGGGACGGAGCGGGGCTGCCCTGCAAAGTTTGGGGTCCCCATCCGCAGCCAGCCCGTGGTCTGCCCACGCTGCCCTCGACCCCAAAGCCCCCCCACCCTCCCTTCCAGGCAGCAAAGGCAGCCCCCCGCCAGCAAATCCCTTTTTTTAAGGGCACTGAGCCCCGATGTGCCCCAGCTGTGCCCAAACCCCTGCAGGGTCAGGTTAACCTCTCCTCTGCCTCGCAGCCAGCCCAGCGGCACGGTCACTTGGGGAAGCTCTGCCTTCCCTCCCAACCACTATAAAACCATCAAAAGACAGGGAAATAAAAAATAATAACAATACAAAAATACACCCAGAAGCACGGGTTTGTCCTGCGCAGGACAAAGCAAGCAGCGTGCAGGAGGGGCCGTGTGTGTTTGTGCTCCCGGAGAGATGACTTCAGCGTTTAAAGGTCAGCCCGGGCCCGGCACGGAGATTGCACAAAGCTTCCCCTGCTGCACGCACGCCAGCAGCAGGGTGCAGAGTCCACACGGGCAGGATCAGGCCCCGCAGGCTGCGGTCCCTGCTGCCAGGAGAGTGGCTGGGTGCCACCAAGGGAGGCTCCTGCTGCCCTCTGTGCCGTGCCACCGTGCTGCCGGCACCGTTTCGCTGCCTCCACGCCAGCTCTCCCAGAGCGCAGAGGTGACACGGAGTGTGAGCAGACATAAGCAGCCAGAAAAGGAGGGCAGGAGCCCAGCTTTAATCATTCAGAGCGGATGTGGGGCTTGGAGTGCTTGGTCCCACTCAGCTCGGCTGCCCCCGTGCAGCGCTTCCCCCATCCCGCCTCCCCAAAGCCGCGCTTCCCGGCCTCTCTCCCCCAGTCCCGCGGGGGCTGCTGATGGATTTGATTTCACTGCCGGCACCCACACCCACTCAAGAAATGTTTGGGGATCGGCCAGCTGGAGAGCGAGGAAAAGAGCTGTGCTAACCCGACACAGCTGGCTCTGGGGAGGGCGCGCAGGACCTGACATCCCAGCAATAATCCTAATCCTGGGGTCTGCGGGGCAGGGATGGGGCAAGGGATTAGGAACGGGCCATAGTGCTGCCTCCTGCTCGCCTTCATCCCCCTGCAACCCTGGCAGGAGCCCCAGGGACTGAAAAGCCCCTTGGGGAAGGCAGATGCTGTGGGATCATGGTGGCAGCGTCCCTGGGCATGGGTGGCACGGCCGGCTGTGGGGCGGCGTGGGCAGCACACCCCCTGTACGTGCTGGGAAACACGGGCACGGGGTGATGCAGGGCTTGGGAGGAGGCCAGGGCACGGGTGCTTCGCCCAGCAGATGCACAAGGAGCCCTTGTGCGGCGCAGACGTGCCTCCTGGTGCAAGGCACCAGCACTCGGGGACGGGCTGGGGATGGCCGGGGTGTCCCGGGGGGTTACAGCCTCTCCCCGTCCCCCAGCTGCGGAGCGGCGCCACGGCCACCATCGGCCCCCAGACCCTGCGTGCTGAGGATGAGGACAGCCCGGCGGCGGAGGTCACCTTCTCCATCCAGCCCCCGGTCAATGGCAAGGTGGTGCTGAGGCCAGCGCCCGACGTGGAGGTGCGGCGCTTCACCCAGGCGCAGATCGACAGCGGCCTCGTCCTCTTTGTGCACCAAGGTACGGCCAGGACGAGGCGTCCCCTGGCACCAACCCGTCCCCAAGCCCTGTGGCACCGAGCTCCCCCTCGCGCCAGGTGAGGGGGCTGCCCCGTGCCCCAGCTCCACGCTTTCTGCAGGGCCCCTGGATGGAGGCTTCGCCTTTGACCTGTGGGACGGCGAGAACCTGTCCCCCGGGCACTTCTTCCTCGTCAGGGCGCAGGGCGAGGAGCTCAGCCTGGCCAGGAAGCAGAGCCTCACCCTCTGCCCAGGTGGGTAGGGGGCAGCGCGCGGGGGGTGCCTGGCAGCCAGGCTGCTGTGGGGGCAGAGGGGCAGGGTTGATGTCCCCCCCGGTGTGTTTTCCAGGTGCTCTGCAGCCCCTCACCAGCGAGAACCTGCAGGCGGTGAGCAGCAGCCCCGCCAGCCCCACAGCCCTCTACTACAGCATCGAGCAAGCCCCGCGCCTCGGCCGGCTGCGCACTGCCCGCGGGGACGAAGTCAGGAACTTCACCCAAGCCCAGGTGAGGTCTCGCCCCCTCCACGAGACCCTCCGTCAGCCCCACAGCTCGGGGGTCCCACCCCATTTGCTGGGCGGAAAGCTCCTGGCAGAAAGGTGCCTCCTTGGGGGAGCCAAACCAAGCCCCCACGGTGCCCACGCCGGCTCCAGAATGGCACCAGCAGTGACAGTGGCACCACGGCAGCCAGAAAGGAGATGGGTCATGGCATCGTGGCATCACCCGCTGGGGTTATGTTGCCATGAAGCAGAAATGAGTGAGCTTTCTCCCCTCCTAGGTGGATGGCGGGGTGATCTTCTACCAGCACAAGATGCCCCAGGAGCCCTTCTGGCTCGCCCAGGACGCCATCCGCTTCCGCGTGGTGGCTCCGACCTCCATCTCTGACTCCTTCATCCTGCTCGTGCTCATCTCGTTCGAGGCGAATTGCCCCCAGCGCTCGACTCAGTTGTGGAGAAATGCAGGTAAAAAAAAAAAAAAAAAGGAAAAAATCAGCCCGGGGGGTGGTGCGGAGTGTGGCTGGAGGAGAAGCAAGGGACAAACAAGTTCTCCTGAGGTTTGCACAATCCTCTCACTGGGGCAGGGAGGGGGGATTGTGCAAACGTCAGGAGAGGCTGTTTGTCTGCAGGAAAAGCACAATGTACAACTTCCCATGCTCCCTCCAAGCAGGAGCTCTGGTACCACACCAACATCTGACAAGCCACGTGCATCCTTTGCTGGCCCTATCCACACAACGCCTTCCCCCCGTTGTTTTGCCAGCCTTATCAATCCTGTTTTCCTCCTATTCCTATTTCCTATTTTCTTCGCACCCCTCTGTTTCTGACGCCACTTTGGGTTTTCCCTCCTTCTCCCAGGCCTCCAGCTCGCCAGGGGGGAGCGGGCAGAGATCGGCACCTCGCTGCTGGACGCCTCCAACCTCCTGAGCCAAGTCTCCATCCCTGAGAGGGCCACGCACGACGTTGTCTTCCTGGTGACGGAGCCACCTCTCCGCGGGCAGCTCTCGGTGGCCGGCGTGGCGCTGGGGCAGCCTCAGCCCTTCTTCCTGCAGTCGGACCTGGCCGCCGGCCGCCTGGCCTACACCCACGGCGGGGACACTGCCTCCAAAGACCGCTTCCAGTTCCAGGCTTGGCTGCGTCCCCAGGCGCAGCAGTCCCTCCATCCTCCCCGCCACGGGGTGCTCATCTCCGAAGCTTTCAACATCACGGTGAGCGGCGGCGCTGGGAAGCCACCGCGGGTGGTGAAGCGGCGCCGAGCGCTGCAGGTCCTGCACGGCTCCACCGTGACCTTGTCCCGGGACTACCTGGACGTGGCCGAGCTGCAGGGCTCCCCGGAGGACGTGGTCTACACCCTGCTCCAGAGGCCCCTCGCTGGCCACCTGGCCAACGCGCACGACCCTCAGGTGGCCATCGAGCGCTTCACCCAAGCGGACATCAACGCCGGCCACGTGGTGTTCGTCACCACCACCAGCAGCAGCGTCCCCGAGTCCTTAGCCCTGAGCCTGTCTGACGGCCACCACCCGGCCACCCTGACCTCGCTGGAAGTCGTGGTGCTGCCCGCGGCGAGCCCGGTGCCGCTGGAGGTGCCCCAGGAGCTGAACAGGGCCACCCTGACCCCCCGGCACCTCCCGGGGGAGGGCGATGCCCTGTACAGGATCACCAGGGACCCCAGGTTTGGCCAGGTGCTGCTCAACCAAAAGCCGGCACGGGGCTTCTCGCAGGCACAGCTGGAGCGTGGGGAGGTGACTTTCACCTTCACCCAGCTCACCTCTCCCCAGGACAGCTTCCAGTTCCTCGCCACGTCGCGGGGAGCGAACAGGAGCGGGGAAGTGAACGTCACCGTCCGCGCCCTGGTGACGGCTCGGCCGGGGAGCGTGTGGCCGCGGGGCACCACAGCCCTCCTGGACACCCGCACCCTTGATGCCAGCGAGCTGGCCAACCGCACCAGGAGCATGCCGGTCTTCAGGATTCGCAGGTCGCCCCGCAGCAGCCGGCTCGTCAGGGTCTCGGGGGACCCAGGGCAGCCCCCGACCCCGATCGAGACCTTCAGCCAGAGGGAGCTGGAGCAGGGGCTGGTGGGGCTGGAGGTGCTGGATGCCGGGGACACCCACCAGCACCCGCAGAGTGACAGCTTCCTCTTCGAGGTGGCGGCTGCCGGCGTGCCACCAGCGCTGGCAGCCCTGGAGTACATCACCGAGCCCTACAACGCCTCGAAAGCCTATGGGGTCACCCTACTCGTGGCCCCGCCAGCGCCGTCATCCCCGGTGCCGTGGCCCCAGGGCACGGCGCGGAGCGGCCCCAACGCCAGTGAGGTGGGCATGGTGCCCCCCAGCGCCTGGCCGGGCCCCGGGGCCACCGCCAGCCCCAGCCCCGTGGAGGGGGGCACCTTCCTCAGCTTCATCGAGGCCAACATGTTCAGCATCATCATCCCCATCTGCCTCATCCTCCTGCTGCTGGCCCTCATCCTGCCGCTGCTCTTCTACCTGCACAAGCGCAACAAGACGGGCAAGCACCACGTGCAGGGCGCCCCGTCCTCCAAGGCGAAGAACGGGGCCGTGCCGGAGCAGGAGACCTTCCGGAGGACGGACCCCAGCCAAGGCATCCCCCTAACGACTGTCAACTCCCTGGAGGGCAAGGGCGCGGGTCCCCCGCCCCAGGGCACGGGTCCTGGGGTGCCACCGGACCCCGAGCTCCTCCAGTACTGCCGGACATCCAACCCCGCCTTGAAAAACAACCAGTACTGGGTGTGAGGGGCTCAGGCGTGGGGGACACGAGCGGCCGGACCCCCCCAGACCTCCTCGGAGCATCAGCACCACCGTCACCTTCCTCCCAGCTCTCCTCCTCCTCCTCCCGGGGAGCTGGCACCGCGCAGGCGCAGGAGGACCTTGGGGATGGGGGGTGCTGCCGGTGTGGCCCACCCAGGAGCCCCAAATCTCCGGACAGCTTTGGGCAGGGGGGCACTGCAAGAGGGGAGGGGGGGAAAAAGGCCAGCATGGCCTTGGGGTGCTCTCCTGGGACACCCAAGGGTGCTGGGGGGGAGTGGGGAGGGCCCGGAAGAGGAGAGCAGCTCTGGGCGCGAGAGGGAGGATGACGAGCGGCTTGCACTGAGTCAGGCTTGGGATGAAGCTGCCCAAATCCCCCAGGGCTAGGCGGGCTGAGGCACTGGAGCAGAGGCTCGGAAAAACCCCGTGGCCAACGCCGAGGGACTCCAAGGGATCCCCACCCACTTGGAAAAAAGGCTCGGTGGCCGGAGAGAAGAGCAGGGCACGGGACCCGACGCGTTTTCCCACTGTGTGCTCCAGCGCGGCAGAAGCGCAGGGAATAAAGTGCCTTTTCCCGAGGGGCATCCCAAAATCGGTCTGCCCCAGCCTCCTCCCTCCCAGCGCCGCTCCTTGCCAAGCCCGGCGAGCTGCAGAGCAACATTTGGAGGTGGCGGGCCGAGCCCCGGGCTCCGGCTCAACTTTTCCCTGGGCTGACGGCCCGAACGCTTAAATAGAAATTATCCGAGGAAAAACTGAGCGCCGGGCTCAGGATGGGGCCCAACAAAAACACCCCGCGGGGCCGCAGCCGAGAGCCTCCTGGCGGGGCACCTCCTGCTCGCAGCACGCCACAGCGAGGCTGAAATGTCCCCGGGATGTCCCAAATCTCCCTCCATCCCCCCAAAATCACCCAGGGGCCGTGAATCCAGGACGTTTGTAGGACCGGCCCTTTGCCCAGCTGCATTTACGACCTGATATTTGCCGTCCTGCAGCTGTCACAGCTCCGTCCCCGCCTGCCCCAGCCCTGACCTGCCTGCTGCTCCCCAAAATCCCCGCCGGCCCTCCCTGCCCCCCCTCCTGCCCCGTGCCCCTCCTGGCTGCTCGCAGCAGCCCCCATCTCCTCGCCGAAGCAGCGTGCCCCGAGGAGACTCGATAGAGGGGACGTGGCCTACTTTGAGGAGCAAAGTGGGTTGTTTTTAAGGCTGGTGGTTTTACTCCCCGCTGCCGGGAAATATCCGCTGCCTGGGGTCAGCAGAGGACAGGCAGCAACCGGGGAGACGCCAGCGCTGAGCGCACTTCTGTGGGGCCAGGCTGTGCTGGCAGCAAATCCCCCACAGAGCACCACCGAGCACAGGGCCACCACGGGGCTGAGAGCTGGTGTCCCTTGGCCACCGTGCCACCTCCTGCAGCCCGAGCAGCCCGCCCGGGGCCGAGGATCCTGGCTGTGGGCGCCCACCGGGCTCTGCCAGGCACCAGGGAGCTCCCAGCTGCCCCCCGTGGGACCCCCGGGGGCAGGAGCTGGGGCAGCAGGGCAGGGTGAGGAGATCGGTCGCAGCCCAGGTTGCACGGGCTGGATTTCAGACACCTATTGAAAGGCAAAAAGCCACCGAGCCAAACAGGTTTCTTTCAACACCACCCAGGGCAGATCAGGCTCGGGTGGCTCTGGGAACCTCCCATGCAGGCGCAGGGATTTCAGGAAGGGGAGGCTCCATTCCTGGCCGGGCTCCATCCCCGCTCCCAGGGCACGGCACCCTTCAGAGCCGAACCCAGCACCCCGGGGTGCCTGGAGCCCTCCATGCCCCATTTTGGCAGCCCGTGCCCGCAGCCTGCAGGATGGGAGCTCCCCAGGCCCTGGCACGCAAAGGATGGTGAGACGGGGACCTGGCCACCAGCCCCGGGTGCACAAAGCCTCCCCCGGGCAGCTGCGGCAGCGCTCCACCCCGGCTGCGCATTGAAATTCAAGACAGATCCAGCCTGACCCGCGCCTCCACACCCAGCAGCTCGCAGGCAGGCAGGCAGGCAGTGACGGAGGGATGAGCTCCTGCAAAAACAACCCGCCCAAAGACACTGAAACCAGGGGATGCACCCCAGGATGAGCCCCGGTGCCCCTTCGGAGGGGACCACTGGCACCGGGGGGGCAGGGAGTGCTGGCCAACCCTCTTTGCCATTAAATACGGTCAATGGCACCATGGTCGAGGTGTTGCCATCCCTGAAAACACCTCGGGCTGGCTGCAGGAGAGCACCGAGTGCTGGCACCGGCTCTTGCTCCCCGCCCGGAGGAGCGCCGTGGGCTGCTGGTGCCGCGCCGGGGTCACATCCCCAAGTATTTGAGGAACGCGGCGGTGACGAGGAGCACGCCGCGTGCTGCCCAGTCTTGCTCCCTGCACGCTGCCAAAACCCGTCCTTGCCGACCGGCCGGGCTTGTTCCGCATCCGCCGCCGTGCCCGCGGGCACCGGGGCATCGCCGCCCGCCTGCACCGCGCCCTGCGAGGCTGAGCGGGGCAGGATGCAGGCGGGCTGTCCCCACGGCTGCTGCCTGCCCCACATCCGACCTCCTGGAGGTTGTGGTGTCCCTGAGCTCAAGTCACCTCTCAGTCCTCTGGCTGCCTCGTGGGGATGGCAGGGGACAGGTCTGGGGCCACGCTGGCCTCCCCAGAGGGGACTGGGACCAGGGGTGGGGATGGGGTGGGACAGAGCCAAGGTAGGATGGGGACTGGGTGTAATAGGATAAGGTGGAGACAGGGAAGGATGGGGATGGAGTAGGGTGGGGATGGGGCCAAAGTAGGATGGGAATGGGGATGGATAGAACCAGGGAAGGCTGGGGAGAAGGCAGGATGGGGATGGGAACGGGACAGGACAGGATGGAGATGGGATTACCCAGGGTGGGATGGGGACAGGACAAACTGCGGCAGCCCCAGGCGGGGATGCAGGAGGAAGCACGTCTGCACCACAGCGTGCCCGTCCCCATGGGCTGGGATGGGGGGCTCCCACTGCCCCCCCAGTGCCGCTGTTCTCCCCGTGCTGCCCTGCCGGCCCGCGCGCTGGGGCTAATTTTAACCCTGGAGCGGGGCCAGGCCGGCCCCGACTTCCCTCGGCGTGATTTATCCCAGCCACTTCCCCTCCTCCTGCCAGCCCCGCGCCGGGGGGACGCGCGGGAGGGATGCTCAGCGCCGTGCCCCCTCCACGGAGCCCCTCCTGGAGCGGCTCCGCTTCCCCCAAAACCTCCCAGGGATCGGGGGAAGGTTTCAACCGACGGTTTTATTGAAAACACTGTGGGCTGGATTGTTTTTTTTTTTTTGGTGTTTTTTTTTTTTTTTATATATATATATCCCTTTTTCTAGTCAACAGCAGTGCTTGAGAAAAGAGATTTCCGTTCGCTTCTGTGTCTATTTAAAAATCGGTAAAAATGCTGCAGAAACGGTTGCGAAAAATGGAAAATATTGAAAATATCTCATGACCCCAAAACAAAACAAAAATTTCTCTTCCAAATAAAGACCTTTCCCCTCTGAAAAACTCTCAGTGTGCAAAATGTCGACCGCTTTGATTTCTCCTCCCAGCGAGCCGGGATGCGCCCACCTCTCTCCTCCGGGAGGACGGGTTTAGTGTTTTTTGTTGTTGTTTTTTTTTTTTTTTGGAAAAGCTAAAAACGGGTGGGCAGAGCTACCAGCACCGCCACGTCGCTGTCTGTGTGTCTCGTGGGAAACACCCGCGTCCCCCCTGGACCCGCTGCGCGGTGGCACGGCACCGCGGCCCGCCTGGGGGAGACCCCGAAGGTATTTGGTCACTAGCGTCATGAGTTCCCACTCGTCCTCAGCCCCCCTGAACAGAGAAGCTCTGCAAGGCCGCGGAGAGAAAACTGCGTGGTTTCGGAGGGGCAGCAAGCAGGCACGTCGGGGGGGGCGTTAGAGGTTGTCGTACATGCGCAGCGTCTTCTCCAGCTGCTGGCTGACGCGCTGGTAGAAGATGATCTGCTGCTTCAGGTAGGACTGCATCATCCTCTTGAAGTCGGCCACGCGCCGCTCGTGGAAGTGGTTCATCTCGGCCTGCAGGGCGAAGCCCACCACGCGGCAGCGCTTGCGGATCCCGTCCGCCTCCTCCTGGTCCATGCGGCCCTCGTCGCTCATCCGCTGGCTCTCCTTCACCTTCGCGAAGGCGCCTGGCGAGGCAGGGCAGAGTGAGAGCTGGCGGGGACCCCGAAATCCCCTAAAGGGATCGGGGATGTCTTTGGGTCCCCCGGCCCCTCCAGCCCCGGCTCCTGAGAGCCCCGAGCTGCTTCCCACCAGGAGCAGCTCTCCTCGGGGTGAGCGGTGTGCTCGGGTGGCTCACCAGCACACCCAACCCTTGCACGGGTGCCGCTGCCAGCTGATAACAGCCCGGCCTCGGAGCTGGCAGCTGGGGCGAGCTCCCGAAAAGAAACTTTGCTACAAAGTGCAGTTTGGGCTGATAACAGCATGGGGCAGCCCTGGAGAGCCGGGCAGGACATTGCTGACTGCAGCATCCTGGGGACGGAGAGTGCCCGAGCCACGGCTGATGCTCCGACACCAGATTTCCCCCTCCTTCCTTTTATTTTTATAGCTCGGTTTCGAAAGAATCCCGCCTGGCTCTGGCCCTGCATTCCTCCCCCTCCTTAGCACAGAGGCTGTTTGCCTGCAAACAGGATCTGGCCTCCAGCGGACGCTGGGAATTTGTTCCCTCTCCCTGCCGGCAGCGGGGACCCGGGGTCGGGGAACTGCCGCTGCCCCCAGAGGAGGAGGAGGAGGAGGAGGAGGAGGAGGAGCCCGGAGGAAGCAAAGGTTGGAGGCCAAATCCTGCCTTCCGCTCTGCCCACGCGGCCTCGCTTCCGGACGGGATCCAGCCCGCGGTGGTAAACAAAGTGAGGAGAGGAGCGCAGGGAAGCGGCCAGGGCTGCTCCTCCGGCCGGCCCCCGGGGACGTGGAGCCACGCGGGGGCTCCGGGGAAAAGCCCCCGGTCCCAAAGCCGCCAGCCAGTGCGGATGTCCCCTCCCTGCCGTGTCCTGGGAGGGGTGCGTGGACTTCGGCCCCGCTCCCACACCCAGCCCGGCTGTGCGTCACACCCGGACAGGGCACGGGGACACCGCCGGCAGGGATTTATCCCCTGCCCTCCGCAGCCGCCCCGCACGGGGCGCTGAGCGCCCTGGGCAGCCGGGTGCTGGGCCCAGCCGTCCTCTTCTCTGATGTGCGGGGGTGTACTCGCAAAGACTTTGACCCTGGTTGTCCCCAGGAGGTCCAAAAACTGAGCCTGGAGCCAGCAGCACCTCCAGGGGTCGGGAAGTGCTGCCACGTGTGATGGTCCCGATGCCCGGCCTCATCATCATCCCCATCCTAATTGTCATCGTCATTCCCATCCTCAACATCATCCCCATCCTCATCATCATCTCCATCCTCATCATCATCCCCATCCTCCTTGTCATCCTTATCTTCATCATCATGCTTATCTTCAGTGTCATCCCCATCCTCATCCTTGTCCCCATCCTAACCATCATCCCCATCCTCATCGCCATCCCCATCCTCATCACCAACCCCATCCTCATCCTCGTCTCCATCCTAACCATCATCCCCAGCCCCATTCCCATCTCCATCCCCATGCATCCTCATCCCCCTCTCCATCCCAAACCCCATTCCCGTCCCCGCACAGCACAGGGCTGCACCCCAGGTCCCACTCCGCACGTGGGGCCATCATGCAAGACATCCCCAGCCCTAAGGGAGAAGAAGCCACCCCCGGGAGAGCCCCCGTACCTTTCTGGAGGTGGATGATGTCCGGGAAGTTGGAGAGGAGCCCCTGGTACAAAGAGAGAGTGTCCAGCATGAGGAACAGGTCGTTCTTGGGCTGCTCGGCGAACATCTCCCCCACGGTCTCGTACGTCTTGCCCGTGTGGGAGATGGCGTTGTTGAGGGCGTCGGAGCTGTAGGGGGGGTCCATGTGGAAGGAGTGGCTGATGGCCTGGAAGGCGTTGCCCAACTTCTGGAACTCCTTCCTGAAGCCCCCCACGTGCTTGCGCACCAGCTCCGAGGCCACGTTGGTGAGCTGCAGGACGCTGTCGTCCATCTTCTTGCTGAAGGCCTTGAAGGCGTCCACCCGGTCCTCCACGTCCTGCAGGTCCTGGTGCTCCGTGGGGATCTGGATGGTGAGCAGGAAGCTGGCGCCCACCATCTCGTCCTTCTCCGCCCGCCGCTTGCCCAGCTTCCACTGCTTCTCGTCGCGGCAGCAGAGGAAGTGCTGGAAGCCCTCGTACTGCGAGAGGACGGGGTGGCTGGTCATATGCTCCATCCAGAGGATCAGGCGCCGCTTGCGCTTCTCGATGAAGTCCTCCTCGAAGCGCCCGGTGGCCTGCTTCTCGGGCAGGTGGGGCACCGAGATGACGGTGAACTTGTGCAGCAGGCGGTTGTAGAGCCAGTCGAAGTGCTTGTAGCGCCGGTAGACGGGCGAGTTGATGTTGCTGGGGGTCAGCTTGTAGGAGATGTAGCTCTTGATGCCCTTGAACTTGGTCTGCTTGGTGGGGTCCTCCACCGAGCAGATGAAGGGGTGGGGGTTGGCCCTCCACTGGGGGCCCCGCGCCCCCATCTCGATGCTGTACGCCTCGGCGATCTTGGACATCAGGGGCACGTCGCCCAGGATGAAGGCTTCCACCCCCGAGCGCACGAAGCAGGAGAAGCGGTTGAGGTTCCTGCCCACCACGCTGCCCCTCTTGGAGGAGCTCAAGCTGTCCTGCCTCTCCAGCGACGGCTTGGCCCGGTAGCCGGCGGGCTGGTGGCCGTAGTAGGGCGGCGCCGGGGGCTGCAGCCCGGCCGAGGGGTGCCCGTTGGCACCCGGGGGGCCGCGGGGCTCCTCCACCACCGTGCAGGCGTCGTCCCAGTCATCCCAGTCATCATCGTCGTCATCCTCGAAGCTGCCCTGGTACGAGACGCTCGGCGGCGAGGCGTAGAAGGCCGAGCCGTGCCCGGGGGAGCCGGCGGGGCTGCCGGGGCTCTCGGTGTAGCCGGAGCCCGCTCGGGAGCGGAGGATTTCCACGTAGGAGGCCGGGAAGAGGCCGGTCTCGCCGCGGCTGTTGGTGCCCTGCAGCCAGCCGTCCAGAGAGTCCTCGCTGAAGATGACGAGCTCCTCGTTCTCCTGGATGCTGATCTCCTCCCTGTTCTCGCTCTGGAAGTTGTAGAGCGCTCGGGCTCGCAGCGCCATGGCCGGGGCCGGGAGGGTAAGGGGGGGGGGGGGGAAGGCGGCAGAGGACGGCCTCAAGCGGAGTCCCCGAAGAGCCGAGGCCGGTTTTGGGGGGAAAGGTGGCGGAAAGCGAGCGGGAGCCGCTTCAGGGCTCGACGCCCCGCTGGAGGCACGGAGCCCCGCTGCTGGCCACCGGCCCCCGGGGGGGCGGCCGCCGGGCTTAGCATCCACCGGGGGGGCTCAGCACCACTCGGCACAGCTCGGCACAGCTCGGCACAGCTCGGCAGGGTTTGGCACAGCTCGGCACGGCTCGGCACCACTTGGCACGGTTCAGCACCGCTCAGCACCGCTCAGCCCCTGTCCCCCCCCGCTCCCCCCCCAGCTGCCTCCCCCTCCGCAGGCAGCCCGGGGGGGCTTTCCGCCAGCCTTTTTTTGGGTTGTTTCGCCTTGTTTTGCTCAGTTTGCTTGTTTTTTTCTTTCCCTTGGTTTGTTTTTGTGGTTTTCTTGCTTTTTTTTTGCTTGCCCCCCCCTCTTTTCCCAGCCGCCCCCCCCCTCCCACCCCACCCCCGGCTCTCTCCGTTCCCGCAAACCTGCAGCGGGACGGAGCGGGCGGCGGGGCCCGGTGCGGGTGCGGGTCCCGGTGCGGGTCCCGGTGCCGGTGCCGCTCCCCGGTTCCCCGCTGCCGGTGCCGGTGCCGGGCTGGCCCCGCCGCCCCCCCCCGGTGACGCACGGCCCCGCCGGGCTCCCCGCGCCGCCCTCCGCCGCCCTCTGCAGGCAGCACCCGCCCCGGGGGGGGGGCACCGGGCCGGCCTCCCCCCTCCCTCCCCGCACCGGCCCCATCCCGGTTCCCCCCCCCCCTCCGCCGTACGGGACCCCCAAATCCGCCCCCCCCCCCCTTCCACCGCTCCCCTCCCCTCCGGGGGAGCGGCGGGGGTGGGGTCCTCCAAGCGGGCAGGGGGCGCTGTGATGGGGGCGGCGGCGCTCTAGGCGCGGCGTCTCGGTGGGCGGAAGTGCGCGCGGGCGTTGCTATGGAGGAGCTGAGCGCGGCCCTGCAGGCCTTGGCCGAGCCCGCGGGGCCGCACCCGAGGCTCGGCGCTTACAAGGGCCGCTCCGGGGGGGGGCTGGGGCAGGCCGAGCGCCGGCAGCGCCTCCTCCGCCTCCAGAGAGAGTGAGAGAGGATGGGGGGGACGCGGGGGCAGCGGGGGAGGCCGCAGGGCTGCGGGGCCTGGCTGGGGGAGGGAGGCCTGAGGGGGGGGAGGAGGATGGGGGAGGCCTGAGGGGGGTGGGGGAGGCCTGAGGGGGGTGGGGGAGGGGTGTCTGTGTCGCCCTGTGCCTTTATTCCTTCTCCTTCCCCCTGCAGGAGGCGGCTGGACTACGTGAACCATGCCCGGAGGCTGGCAGAGAACGACTGGGTTGGGGTGGAGAGCGATGAGGAGGGGGATGAAGAGGAGGATGAGGAGGAGGAGATGGAGGTGGAGAGGAAGCTGCCCAAGCGCTACGCCAACCAGGTGTGCGGCTGCCCCAGGCAGGCGCTGGGTGCTCAGTGGCTCAGCCTTCCTGCTGCGTGCACGGGCAGAGGGCAGGCTGAGCTGCGCTGCGTGCGGGCTCTGGGGGGTTTTAGCCCTGCTAAAGGCGTTTATGCACCACTGCACATTAAAGATTTCTGCTTCTCATCACCCTTAGGGCACCAGGAAGGAAGGGAAACCTTGGGAGAGGGGGCTTCTCAGCCTCAGTGCCACGTTTCCTCTAAAAGGCACTCAGGTTTTGTGCTGGTGCCACCAAATATGCTGAGGGGCTTGGAGAGGACTCAGCTGTTCTCTTTATCCCTAATGTTATGCATCCCTGAGCTCCGCCAGCTGTTTAAAACTAAATGAATGAAACAAAGGGCTGAAGTGAGGCTGGCACCAGGACCGGGATGCCCAGGTGAGGGCTGCGAGCCCTGCACTGTGCTCGGAAGCTTAGTCAGGAGAAAGACTTAGGGGAAGAGCCTGCTGCACAGGTTAGTCAGAGGGAGCTGGGTGCTGTAATTCGGCCCGGTGAGCAACACAAGTTGTCCGTGAAGCACCTGGAGGAGCTGTAGAACAGAGCCAAAACCCTCCTGCTTTGTCCTTGAGCCGTGTGTTTCCCATGGCTGCAGGGGCGTTGTTACTAGCTGCTTTTCCATGTTTCCTCGCAGCTGATGCTGTCCGAGTGGCTGATCGACGTCCCTGTGGACCTGGAGCAGGAGTGGCTTGCTGTGGTGTGTCCTGTCGGGAAGCGGGCACTGGTCGTGGCCTCCCGGGTACGTAATAGAGTGAGGGGTGTCCTCTCCTGCACCCTTCCTGTGCCAGCCAGCCTAAGGCTGCCCCGTGTGTCGAGCTCCCCAGGGCACGAACCCCCTGAGAACTGCAAACATTTGGGCTCTGGGATCCGTGCTGAGCACCCAGCACCTCTCCTTGGGCAGGCGGGTTGGTGCGAGCTGTGTTCCAGCACCCAGGGGGTGTTCCCGCTGCGGCAGGAGGGTGCTGAGCCCAGCTGTGACGTTGTTCTGCCTCCCTTTTCCTCTCAGGGCTCCACAGCGGCTTACACCAAGAGCGGCTTCTGTGTCACCAGGTTCCCCTCGCTGCTCCCAGGGGGAAACCGGCACAATTCAACGAGTGAGAAAGGTAACGAGTGATCTGAGGAGGGTTTTGGGGCAGGCAGAGGACAGCCTCCATCTTCTCTGTGCATGTGCACGTACCCACAGGCGTGGTGGCTCGGTGCTGCTCCCTGGAGCCCCTAAATTGCTCCCGTTTCTGGTACCAGGGGTTAGTCAGCTTCAGGCTGTCCGTGTTTCTCTGGAGATACCTAGATGTGGACGATCTCCAATACCTTTATGCTAAATAAGACCATTTCTTCTAATTAGCTGCCTGGTTAATTGCTTAAACCTCAGCATTCTTGTTACGTTGAGCAGCAGAGCTGCTTACAGCCTGCTCTCGTTAATACCTCTTACCATGGCTTGGCTTGCACTGGGGTGGGGATAGAGATGGATAAAGCGCCTTTGCCTGACAGATGCTTTTCCTTGCTGTGCCTCTGCGTGGTACCTTTGTAGATCCTTTGAGCTAAAAGCTTTTTGTGGCCACGTGTACAAGGAGGGCTTCCCTCTGCACCTCTGGGTCTACGCTGGGGCTCAGTGCAGGAGGGATTTGATCTGGCGCTTGCGGGGGGCTTGGGCAGCGCCCGGACCTCCTGGTGTCTGTGCGCAGTGTACTGCATCTTGGACTGCATCTACAGCGAGGCGCAGCAGACGTACTACATCCTCGACGTGATGTGCTGGAGGGGACACCCTGTGTACGACTGCCAGGTACCGAATTTCTCCCTTCTGCTCCCGATTCCCTCAGCTGGATTTCAGCCGGAGCTCAGCACACAGCGTGGGGAGTGCTGGAGCGAACCAGCAGCACCTCTACAGCTCACGGGCTGGCGGCTGCTGGCGTAACGGGGCAAATTTTGGGGGTGTTTCGAGGGAAGTATGCAAGGGGAGGGTGCTCATTGTAAATCTGTGAGGGCTGCGGCCCTGCAGGTGCGGATGTGTGGCGGATAGTAATTAAGGGCTGTCTCTTTTCTCAGACTGACTTCAGATTCTTCTGGCTCTTCTCAAAGATCCAAGAGGAGGAAGGGCTGGGAGAGAAAAGCAGGATTAATCCAGTAAGTTCTTTTGTACTGGCAGGAGGAGGAGGCTGGGGGGTAAGCTCTCCTGTTCAGCAGGCTTCAGCACTTTTGTTTGCAGGCAAAAGCTTTTTTTTTTTTTTTTTTTCCCCTTCCAGATCAGGCTTCAAAGCGTACTTGTGACGGAATGGGCTGACATGTTCAGGATGTAAATAGAGCCGCGGAGCGTTGTAAATGAATGTGGGTTTTTCTTTCCAGCCAAAGTGCCGAGGGAGATCAGGCTGCAGGATATCGGCTAACGTCCACGCCTCTTTCAGCTTTCGCTTGCAGTGGAACGGAAAACCAGTGTGGTTTCTAGAGGGACGGTGTCGGTCTGCAGCCTGCCTACAAAGGGAATTATTCTTTGGTAGTCCGGGCTTACGAGGCAGGGATAAAGGATCACAAAGCTTTAGCAGGAGCTCAAGCCAGTCGCTGAAGTTGTAGGGGTGGGCGTTGCGTTGCCACCTGGAGTCCCTGAAGACTTGTATGTGTGTGTGTGGGGGCCAGCCCTGGCACCCGCGGTGGCATGGAAAGTGATTTTTGGGGACAGACACGAGAGGATTTGGCAGCCTGGCTGGCAGAGCCGAGCAGAGCAGCCTCTGGGTGGAGCAGATCTTTCATTAATGGGGAGAAATGCTCCTGTGCCAGCTCGGAGGTGTCTGTGTTCGGAGAACATCCTGTTCTGACTCCAACAAGAATATCCAGAAGACAGCTCCCTGATGAGGGGGGGGTCGTTTCAGCTTCCATTTCCTGGGTGGAAAGGTTTGCTTGGCTGAGCCAGCAGCCGGGCGCAGACATCTGTCTGCTTTGCATCCTGCCCAGAGGTCATCACTTTCTATTTTGGTTAAGAGAGCATCTCAGGGTCAGCTCCCCTGAAAAGCCCTTCCTGCAGCCTCGGATGCTTGGGGAAAGGTAGCAGGGGCACGCAGGGCTTCTGCCATCTGCACCCCCAACAAAATGCCGGGGGTGTGTTTGGAGCAGGGATGATAGATGCAAAATACCTGAAATAGATCCTTCTGGGCACACCGGGGGTCGTGACGATCCCGGGTTGTCTCTCAGAGGTTGCTCGCTGTTACTGGAGCGAGGCCTGAGACCTGTCTGGTTCCTTCCTCCTGTCGTTCCTGTTAGGTCTTGAACCAGGGGAAGCGCTTCCTCCTCAGCCACCTCCATGCCAGTGCTTGGTTCACTGAATTGTTCTATCTTAGGCTGTGCGGTTTTCTCTCCTCTAACCTTCTTCTTTTACCATTTCAGTACAAATTTGTGGGCCTGCAAAATTATCCCTGCACCCCGGAGAGCCTGTGCACGGTGCTGGCCGCGGACTACCCGTTCGAGGTGAGAACACGCAGGGGGACAGCCTGGCTGCGTGCCTGCCAGAGCGCGCCCCAGCCTCCTGGGAGCTCTCCCCAGGCCTGCGGGAAGCCTGCTGAGCTGCCGTGCTGCTCAGGGAAGTGTCTGGGGAAGGCTTTGTGTGCGGGTGGCTGTCACCAAGCACAGGCTGTGTCCAGCCAGGCTGGTTAGGGAGGGTTAAAGCGCAGTGTTCCCTGCGTTTGGACTGTCCTTACCCTCCCTGGGAAGAGCTGAGTTGATGGAGATTGCCTCCAGAAGTAGCATAACTCACATTCACGTGGAAATATGACAGAGCTGAACTTCTCAGGGCCAGAGCTGGCTCCATTTACTGCCCCAGGCGGGGCCTGAGGATCTGTGCAGCGTGCCGGGCTGCATGCTGGCAGCTCTCAGGAGGTCTGTGAGGCAGGCAGGCTGGTGTCATTCTCTGAAATCTGCTGCAGACTCTGTGTTTCCTCCCTTGAGCTGCTCCCATCTGCCCGTGTGCAGGACACTCAGCTGTGCTGCCTCTCCCGGGGAGGAAAGGGGTGGGTTTGAGCTCACGGCAGCTTCTGAGGGCACCTGAGTCCTTCTGGGATGTGGCCCCAGGGATCTGTCGTGCTGCTGCCACCAGATCTGGCAGAGGGAATAGCGTGAGATCTGCTTCTCGCTTCTGTCCAGAGCCAGCAGCTTCCTGCCTTTGGCTCCTGCTGTTCCTGGCTGGCTCTCAGAGGCGCTCATTCCCCTGTAAGAGCGGCTGGCAGTGCTGCTCAGCCCCTCTGCTGCCCTGTGAGGAAGGGCAGGGCAGGCACTGGCATGCCGAGCAGCTCAGCTGCGTGGTGGCGAGTCACAGGCCCCAGCATAAATGTCTTTAGAAGCTTTTGGTGGCTGACCTGGCACCAAAGCAGAGAAGGATGGGGGGATGCAGGGGCCATGGCAAACACCTGGGAGCCAGGAGCTCTTCCAGTTGCTGCAGCAGTTCCTGCAGCGCGCTCAGCCTTGCTCCTAGCTCAGGGGCAGCCTCCACAGGGGTCGCTTGTCCTACGAAGCCAAAAGCCACGCTGGGACTGCGTCTCTTGTGCTTGCACGGCCCAAATTAGCGATTAACAGAAGTGCAGGTTTAAACTTCGGGGAGGCTCGTTGGGCTGTGAGGGCTGACTTTGCCTTCTGCTCGTTAAGGCCAGGACAGTCGTCAAAGGAAGTCAGAAACTGCTCTGAACACAGGTAGGGGAGTGGGAACGGAAGAAAACCTGAAGGAAAAACTCAACGTGCTCAACTGACTGCCTCAGCAGCAGCAGGCATCCCCTTTCTCCTGCTGTCTTTGCGGAAGACACAAATGCAGCCTCGCTGTAGACTGGGCAGTGTAATAGATATCTCCTTGCGCCTGGGCCCAGCATCCTGTGATGAATCACGCTAAATAGGTTTGTGAAAGCAGGGGAGGCTTTTCTCTGCCTATTGGGCATGGAGTGGCCGTAGTTATTCAGCCTATTAGCAGGCTATTATGGGTGCGGTGGCGACAGACGTGGTCTGTGCTTTCAAATTTGGGTCCTCAGAGTTAATCTGTAACCTCGGAGTTAGGACCTGGCTCCTAGTTTGCTATTTTCAGAGCAGGAGTTCGTTTATTTTTTTTTTTTTCCATTGAATGTAGTGGACTTTGGATCAGTCAGCTGGCACTGAGTTTTGAGTGTTTTTTGGAGGGGATTTCAGGAGCTACCCACGGGTTTGAGTAAAACAGCATGCGAGTTTCTAGGAAGGCAGGGGGAGCCAAAGTCTCTCAGAAAAACCAATGTGGAGGAGGAGGCATGCTACCGAGCACCTAACATCTGGAAAGCATGGCTGTAAAATGTGAAATCCTTCCCAGCCAGTTTCTCAAACGGTTCGGTCATATGGAGCCACTCTCAGCCCTTATCTTGATGTGGCTGGTGTCGGAGTAGTGACTCAGGATAAAGGGCACAGCCAACAGATTAAATAAACCGAAAGGAACATGGGAGTTACAGTAACTTAGCAGAAATCACGGGGAGGAGGAATGGGACCTAACCCTCTACCAGGCTCCGAATTCCTCCGTTTGGGGAAGCTGTGTGGAGCGGTCTGGAAGGCAGAAGCGTTTCCAGGCGCTGATGTCGCTAAAAGATTCCTGCGGGTGCTGGAGAGTCCCCGCAGCTCGCAGAGGGCCGTGCATCCTCCTGGGAGAGCGCAGTGGTGTGGTGCTGCATGACCTGGCTCCCCTCCGTGCATCTTCCCAGGAAGGAGGGAGAGGGGGGGAGAGAGAAGCTCTGCACTTAGATATCCGGGGGCTTACACAAGCTGTTTACTGTTCTGCTTTCGTGTGTTCCTAGCATGGGAATCCCCCCTTTTCTGGGATCATTTTGCAAGCTCTTAACAGTGCCCAAAAATTACAGCCTTAGTGACGTGGGGAGCTACACCCGCTCTGCTGGAAGCCGGTGCCTGGGCGCAGAGGTGGACACGTGCCTGCACTTTGCCTGGCCAGGCTCACAGGCACCAAACTCGCCTCGATCTGCACGGTCCCTCCATGCCTCGGCTCACTGCTGGTACAGGTGCCCCTTTTCTGGGGGCTGTGGGCTCCAGGAGGGGCCGGGGAGCACTTGGGGCTGCTGCAGCTTATCCTGACAGCTGAACGTGGTGGGCTCTTTTCTTCGCCCACTTGTGCCCACTCAGCCACTCGTACTCATAGGGAAATGGCCTCTAAGAGCTCACGAGGCTGAGCTAAAAGCAGCAGCACCTCCCGAGCCAGCTGGTCTTGCAGCAGGATCGAACCTCGCCGAGTGCACCCCTGGGAAACCCGGGGAAAGCGGGGCTGAGGAGGCTTGGGCGTGGGGAAAACGCCAGCCACGAGGGTTTGGGTCTCAGCCTTTGGAGGCCTGAGTGTCCGTAGCTGTCATTGATCGCTGGAGGAGTTCTCTCTTGGGAAGCATTAAGAGTTTGTTTTGCATAAGCAGGCTGGAAGGGCTGTAGCAGTGTCACTAGGAAGCGGGGCTCCTTGGCGTCACGCGCTCCCACTAATTACTCTCACAATGTATTATTTAAAATAAGCCTAATCCGGTAAAATGGCCTTTCTGTGCGCTGCCTCCTTCGGAATCAGGGTGGCTTTTCTGTGGAGTGGGATCACAGCAACCAGGGGAAAAGCACTGCTTCGTGCCTCGAAACGTTTACCTTTGATGCCTTAAAGCCTTCTGGCACGCGCTGGACCTGTGCTGATCTTCCAGGGCAGCAGCTCTGCGGGTTTCCCCTTTCCCTTCCGCTATTTATTGAGATAAAACGATCCAGCTGGTGGCTTTGGCCGGTGAGCGAGGAGCGGTGCCGCCGTCTGGCGCTCTGGTTGACCTGTAAAAGCCTCCAGCTCGGGCTTTTCACCTGCTCTCTCTCCTTCCTGCAGGTTGACGGCCTTCTCTTCTACCACAAGCAAACCCACTACACGCCCGGCAGCACGCCGCTGGTGGGCTGGCTCCGGCCCTACATGCTGCCCGAGATCCTGGGGCTGGCCGTGCCCCCCACGGCGCTCACAGCCAAGCCCCACTACGCTGGGCATCAGCTCCAGCAGATCATCGAGAGCAAGAAGAGTAAAAAGCTGGCAGAGGGGCAGCCGAGCACTGCTGGGGACGGGCACTACGAGTTGGAACATTTGTCTACCCCGCAGCCAGCGGGCTCGCCGGGGGGCCAGGAGGAAGCAGTGAGGATGGAGAATTAGGCTGCTGCGGGAGGAGGAAGGAAAAGGTTTCTAAAAGGTTTCTTGCTCCCTTGGGGGGCAGCGAAGGTAATCGTTATAGGATGGCTTTGTGTAAAGGGCACGGCGGTGCCCTGAGAGCCACTTTTTGGCCTCGCAGAAGCGAGGGCTTCCATAGGATCGTCTGCTGCTCTGCTCGGGCACTCACCTGCTGTGAAATAAAACAACCTGGCCCGAGCTGCGGGGCTCCCAGCTCAGCCCCTGCTTCTGTCCCAGGCTCTGGGACCCTGCTGCTGGGGCGGGGGTCCTGCTGGCAGCCGTGCCCGCGGGGCACCGCAGCCTGCTGCCCCAGCTGTTTGCCCAGGCCTTCTCAATGAAAGTTTTGTGGTCAGCCTGCTTCTAGTAACACAAATCTGCAGCGGGCCGGCCGTACAGCTGCAGGCAGGGCTTTCCACGCCCACGAGCTGCTGAGAAGCTCGCTCCCCTTGCATCACAGCTGGCCCTGCCTCTCAGCACGGCTCCGTGCTGCGTGAGCCCCAGCCTGGGCGCCGGGCTTTTCTCGGCAGAGGGAGGAAGGAATGATTTCGCTCTCCAAACCGACGGTGCCAAATAAAAAGGCTTCTCAGAAACGCGAATTCTTCAGCGTCTCCCTGCTACCTCAGGGCCGAGACACGCTGTGCCTCCCAAAGGGGGATTAAAAAGCTGGTTGCAAAGCCACTGAATGGATTTTAATTCTGAAGGGCTTTAATTCTCAGCGCAGTGAGCTGCTCCGGCCCCTACCTGCCCAAGCCCACTCTCCTGCGTGTCCCTGGGGCTGGTTCACCGTCACCCTCGCTGTCCCCAGCTTGTTTTCGAAGGGGAGATGACAAAAGCCAGGGCAGGGCCACTCTAAATGTGGAGGGGGAGAGGAAAATGGGCAAAACCCATGGGATTGGGGTATCCTCGTGCGAATGCCTCCCTGTGGCCCCCGAGGAGGGCCTGTGCCCAGCAGGAGATAGCGCCGGCAGGGAGGCTGCACACAGATAGCGGGGGCACTCGCCTTCTGCCCTCACCCCCCCCATTTTTCCCGGAAAATGCTCGTTTCTGTGCCAAGCACGTGGGCCGCTCGCTATCGATTACAGCCACGGGAGCTGTCAGCGTGGCAGGGGGACGGGGCCACCCCCTGCTCCCCCTCCACAGGAGGAGAAGAAGCGGCCCCCCAGCTCTGGGACCCCTTTTTTGTTTCTCAGCCGTGTCCACGGCCCTTTTTGAGCAGCGGGTTGTGTTTTTAGCCTGCAAAGCGACTGCTCCAGAGGGGACAGGACAAGCAGCTGGGCTGCCTGGTCCCCAAAGTGGTGCGGAGAGAGGCCCTGGGAGCGCCGGGAGGGCAGCGGGGTCTGGGTGCATCCAGCCCAGCTCTACCTCCCGAGCCGGGCACCTGGCTGCTCGGCCTGCGCATCCCTCGGGGAGGAAGGAGCTGGAAGAGCCGCAGCTCGGGTTTCAGGCTCCCTGCTGCCCTTCAGCGAGCTCTCAAGGTCCTCCAGCGAAGGGAAAGGGAGGGAGCCGGAGATGAACCGTGGCTGCCTCCAGCCCTGATCGATGGCGGCGAGCTGGAGGGAAGCAGCCGGCGCTTTCCGCCCGCTCCAGCTGCTGCCGCATAGTTTCCCTTTTAAAAGCATGAGCAGGGCCGGAGGGATAAATATTTGCCTTGCGATTCCCGCTGGAAACCAACGCCTGTGTTTGGAGAGAGGGTGGCACACGGAAGCTTCCCGGGGCCAACACAGTTGGGTCGCTGCAGCTCCTCCATTCGCTGGGTGCCATCCCTGCCCGTGGGCATCAGGCAGTATCGCTGCTCACCCAACCGGGCTCCAAATTTTGGGTCGGGCCGAGCGAGCGGGGAGCTGCTGGGAGCTCCGTGGGCTCCGGCTGCGGGCCCGGCCGCTTCCCTCTGCCCTTTCTTCCATTTTCTGCGAGCGAGGTGCAGGCTCTCGGGCTGCGGGCAGGGCGCCAGCTCCGCGCTCCGCCGCCCAACAAAATGTCCCCTGGCCCGGGCGGCGGGGCCGGGAGCCTCGGGGGGGGGCAGCGGGACCGGGAAGGTGCCCGGGGGGGGGCAGAGGAGGGAGGAGAGCGAAGGCAGGGCCGGGAGCGCTGCCTGCGGGGCAGGCTCGGGGAGCCCCGGGGGCCGGGGATGCCGCTGCCGGGGAGCCCCGGGGGAGCTGCGGGGGGCGCGCCCGGGGTCCCCCCGAGCTGGGGGGGGGGGGGGCACGGGGGGGGCCGCTCCCCGCGGGGCCGGGGCCGGGGCCGGGGCCGCTTCCTGCCGCCGCCCCCGCCGGGGCAGAGCGGGGCGGGGAGCGGAGCCCGGCCCAGCTTCCCCGGGGCCGAGCCAAACTTCCCGGGGCTTGGGAGGATTTCTTCGGGTTTGCTTTTATTTTATTTTTTTTTGCCTTTTTTTTTTAAACAAAAATCTCTATTTTTATATTTGTATTTATTTTCCATTCCTTATTTTCCATCCCTTCCTTTTCACTCCTTTTTTTTTCCTCTCCTTCCTTTTCCCCCTTCCCCCTTTCCCTTCCCCCTTCCCTCTCCCTTCCCATTCTTCCTCCCCGCTCCCTGCCTCCCCCCCCCTCCTCCCCGTTCCTTTTTTTCCCCTTTTTTTTCCCCTTTTCTCCCCCACTTTTCCCCCTTTTTTTTTTTTTTTTCCTCCCCCCCCCCCCCCATCCCCTCCCTCCCTCCCTCGGCCACCCCGGGGCGGAGCCTCCCCTGCCTCCCCCTCCGAGCGTGCGGCCTCGCCCGGAGGCCGGGAGGGGCCGGGGGGGTGCCCGCAGCCCCGCGGGCTCCCCGGGGATGGGCTCCGGCGGCCGCCCCGCCGCTTAGCCCGGCTCAGCCCGGCTCGGCCCGGCCCGGCCCGGCAGCATGGCCGCGGAGCTGAGCGCCGAGGAGGAGCAGGTAGGTGCCCCCCCCATCCCCCCCTTTTTCCCTTTTCTCCCTTTTTTTTTTTTTTTTTTTTTTTTTGGGGGTCCCCCCCCCGGCCGCCGTGGGTTTCCGTCCCGCCCCGCATCCCTGCGCCCCCCCCGGACCCCTCCTTTATCCGCCCCCCCCCCCCATCCATCCGGATGTCCCCCTGCCCCCCCCCTGCTGCGCGCCCCCAAAGGCCCAGCCCCCTGCGCCCCAAATCTGCGCAGCCCCCCGGCCTCCCAGCCCTCGTGCCCCCCGGCTCTGTGCCTCCCATCCAGCCGGCCCCATGCCCCCCCCATCCCCGCAACCCCCCAGCTGCATCCCACACCCCCCAGGACCCCCAGCTGCATCCCCCCAGCCCCACATCCCCCAGGACCCCCATTTCCAACCCCCCATCCCCTTAACTCCCCATCTCCACCCCCCACCACCCCCATTCCCCCCTGACCCCATCTCCACCCCCCATCTCCCCCCATCTACACCCCCATCCCGCATCCAGCCCCACACCCCCCAATCCCCCCCACACCCCAAAACCCTCCCCAAATCCCCCCTCCCCATTTCCCCCTCCCCAAACCCCTTCCTGAGCCCAGCCCCACCACCACCGGGGCGAGCCGGAGTGGGGTCGTGCCCCTGCTCCCCCTGGACCCCCCGGTGCCCCCCACGCTCCTCGGGCGCTTCCCACGCCCCGGGCCCCCCCGTAACGTCCCTGCTTCCTCCGCCGGCCCTGCGTCACGGCGGGAGGATGTCGCCGCTCTCCCCGTGCCGTTCTCCGTGGAGCCGCAGCGCCTCGCAGGCACCTTCCCGCTTTAAGGCCGAGCTGTGCTGCTTTTGGGGACGTTTTGGGGACCTTCGCCATCCTCTGTGTCCCCTCGGGGTGTACGCAGGGGGTGAGGGGAGATGCCCCGGGGTGCTCGGGGCCGTGGTGGTGCCGCAGAGCTGCGTTTAGGTTTTTTTTTCCATCAGACCGTTTCCTGCTTGTTTTTTCCCAAGGGGACGGGGAGCAGCAGCTCTCTGAGTGTATCACGTTTTGGGGCGCAGCTGGTGCAGGCACATCATAAATCAGCCCCATGAATCCCCATCCCTCCTGCTCCCGGTGCTCTTTCAGCACAGCGATTTGGGGTTTTCTCTTGGGATGCTCCGGGCGTGGGGACCCGCTCGTGGCCACCTTCCCCCCGAGGGGCGCTCAGCACCTCCCCGCTGGCCGGGCAGCCCCCCCTGCACGCCTCCCCTGTCTCCCGCAGGCCACCAAGCAGTTCCTGGAGGAGATCAACAAGTGGACGGGCCAGTACAATGTGTCCCCGCTCTCCTGGAACGTGGCCGTCAAGTTCCTCATGGCCCGCAAGTTCGACGTCCTGCGGGCCATCGAGCTCTTCCACTCCTACCGGGTACGTGTGGGTCCTGTGCCCCCTGCACCGCTGTTACCCGCCTGGAAAACCCCTCCCAGCCCTGCAAAGTCCCCGAGGGGATGTGTCTGGTGGTCCTGTGTCTCCTCCTGATGTTGTGGGGTGGTGTGAGGGTGGGCAGCCCCTGGGGTGTGCGCGCACGGGGGCCGCAGGACATCTCCGTGGGGACCTCTCCCACCTGGTTTTTAGGGCGCTGCCCCTCCCCGCATCGGGGTTTCACTTAAAGATGTGCCTGGCTGCTTCCCGCTTTACCTTCCCGGCCATCCCCTTGCTGATATAAATATAAATAAAAATAAAAATAAAAATAAAAATGAAATCTCCCCCGCAGGAGACGCGGCTGAAGGAGGGCATCGTGAAGCTGAAGCCCCACGAGGAGCCGCTGCGCTCGGAGCTGCTCAGCGGCAAGTTCACCATCCTGGTGGGTGGGCGCTGCCTGGAGATCCCCCCCCCCAGCCCCGAGCCGCCCGCTGGCACCCCCCCGACCCCGCTTTCTCTCGGCAGAGCGTGCGGGACCCCTCGGGGGCTTCCATCGCCCTCTTCACCGCCAAGCTGCACCACCCCAGCAGGAGCGTGCAGCACGTGGTGCTCCAGGCGCTCTTCTACCTGCTGGACAGAGCCGTGGAGAGGTGAGCAGGGGGTGGGCGAGGGGCAACAACACCAGGGGGGCTCCGTTCCCCATGCACCAACCCCGTTTTTTTCTTTTTTTTTCTTTTTTTTTTTTTTTTTTGGAGGGGGGGAGATGCTGCTGCTCAGCTGGTTTCCATCAGCTTCTCCGCCTCGTCTTTTATAGCGGCTTAATGCGGTTAAAGCGCCTCCTCTGGGTTATAAAATACCCCCGGGTTTGTGCTGACAGCCTGTTTCGAGGTGTTTAAAAGCTGTCCTGGCATGGCAAAGACCGGTGGGGTTCTCAGAGCCCGTGGTGTGTGTGTGTGTGAGCGCTGGGGATCTCCAGCCCTCGGAAAGCCCCGGCTCTGAGAGCCCCGCGCCGCTTCCCGAGGGAGCGCGATGCTGCAGCCGAGCTGCCTGCCTCCGGGCTTCCCGTCCCCGTCTCGAGGAGACGAGGGCTGGCTGCGTGGAATCCCCTTTCTCCTCTTTTTTTAAGTCATCCCGGTGGAGGTGGGCAAGTGGGAGCGGGCGTAACGGGGGCTTTGGGTGGGCGGTGGCTGCGGGGGGCTCGCCCTGGAGCTGGTGGGCGGTGAGGGTGGCGTGGCTGGTGCTGGCTGGTGCTGGCTGGTGCTGGCTGATGCTGTTTTTTCCCCCCCTGCCCAGTTTTGAGACGCAGAGGAACGGGCTGGTGTTCATCTACGACATGGCCGGCTCGCAGTACACCAACTTCGAGCTGGACCTCAGCAAGAAGATCCTCAACCTGCTCAAGGTAGCGGCTCCGTGCGAGACGCCGGGCGCTTTCCGTGCCAATTTCCCCACCCCACGCTGTCGCTGGCCCTGCCTGTGCCCCCCGGGGGGATATTTGGGGTGCGGGCGGCCGGGGCTGGAGGGCAGGAGGGGATCAGCTGTCCCCACGCACCGGATTCCTCCTGCAGCTGCTGGCAAGGCTTGCGCAGAAACAGATGCAAATTATTTTTTTAATCGCGCTGGCATTTCGTGCCTCCTCCCTTCCCCGGAATAAAAGAAAAAAAAAAAAAGAGCCACCAGCAAGCAGCAGCGCCCAAACCCCAGCTGCAGAGGGCTGCGGGCTGCCTCGGGGACCCTCTGGTTGTCCCCTGGGTGGGGACACGCCGCGGGTGGGGGGCGTTTGGTGCCACGCCACGGAGCCGACCCCGTCCCGGTGCGTTTTTGCTGCTCGCAGGGAGCCTTCCCGGCGCGGCTGAAGAAGGTTTTCATCGTGGGAGCGCCCATGTGGTTCCGCCTGCCCTACTCCATCATCAGCCTGCTGCTCAAGGAGAAGCTGCGCGAGAGGGTGAGCGTGTCCCGGGGGGTCACAGCCCTCCCCCTGCCTGCATTAGGGGTCCCGTGCCCCGTCTGTGCCCGCTTTCCTCCCGTTTTGCCCCCGGAGGCTTCGCCCCGCGTGTTTCGAGGCTGTTCCCGAAGGGGATGGGGTTGTGTGGCCACTGGCCCCGTCCTGCTGGGTGCGATTCGGGGACACCCAGGCTCCTGCAGCCCGCTGCTGCCTCCCGATCCCATCTCCTACCCCTGCTCCCCTCCCGAAATCACCTGCAGCTCCGGCCTCGGTGGCGATGCTGCCAGCAGCAGGTGGAGACAGAACTGCTGAAAGGGAGAGAAAATGTCTCCTGAGCCCGCGGGACGGAAAGGGGAGCTGAGATTCCCTCTCCCAAAGCGTGCCCATACCCCAAAATGCCCCAAGCATCAGCGGCGCCGCCGATCCCAGCCCCGCGCCCTCACGGCTGGGCTTTGCCCCTTGCTTTTGGGAGGAGCTGGGCTCAAAGATGGGGACCGGGGTGGGGGGAGAACCCCGCTGGCTGCGTGGCCGGGCTGTGTGCGAGGCTGCGGCCATCCCTGCCCGTCCCGCAGGTGCAGATGGTGAAGATGTCGGAGCTGAAGGAGCACCTGCCCCGAGAGTGCCTGCCCGAGACCCTGGGGGGCTGCCTCAAGCTGGACCCCCTGAGCTGGAACTGCCGCTTCCTGCCGCAGCAGAACGGGCACCCCGACCCCCTGGACGAGCTCATCCTGGTGCCGCTGGTGGCCCCCAAGGACAACGGCTCCGTGCACGTCCCCGGCCCCCGCTCGGTCACACTGCCCGAGCTGCTGGAGCACGTGGGCCGCAAGCAGAAGCGCGGCATCTACGAGGAGTACGAGGAGATCCGGCGCAGGAGCCCCGCCGGGACCTTCGCCTGCTCCTTGTGAGTGGGGACGGAGGGGTTGGGGGCTCCGGGGGGTCTGTGGGGGCACGGCGGGGACGGGGCCGCGCTGGGGACGCCGCTTCCCGAGGCTGCGGCCAGGCGATGGCAGCAGAGCCCCGCTGCCATTCCCTCGCCGCCCTCTGGGCTCTTCCCCTGCCCCGCAGGGCGCCCTACAACCAGGAGAAGAACCGCTACGGGGACGTGCCCTGCCTGGACCAGACCCGCGTCAAGCTGGCCAAGCCCTACAGCCGCCCCGAGGTGAGCCCGCAGCGGGGTCCCGTCCCCATCCCATCCCCATCCCCGTCCCCATCCCCATCCCCATCCCGTCCCCATCCCGTCCCCATCCCATCCCCATCCCCATCCCCTCACTGCCTCCCCAACCACCCAGCGACCCCAACCCCGTGCCCCTCTTCCCGTCCCCGTGCCCCCCTCACCCCAGCGGGTGTTTTTATGGGGTTGGAGAGGCTTCGTGCACCCCACCCCGCGTGTTTCTCCCTGCAGCTCACCGACTACATCAACGCCAGCTTCATGGACGGCTACAAGCAGCGCAACACCTACATCGGGACGCAGGGTGAGGGGTGCCGCGGGGTTATTTGGGGTCTGGGCTTCTCCATGGGGCCTGTCTTCCTCGGGTGGACACCCACGGCCGTCCCTGGGGGTGTGGGGTCACCCCAGCCCCCCGTCCTGACGCGCGGGGCTGTCCCCACAGGGCCCCTGGAGAACACCTACGGGGACTTCTGGCGCATGGTGTGGGAGCAGAACGTCCTGGTCATCGTGATGACGACCCGGTGAGTGGCACAGCCCCGCTTCTCCTGGCACCACCAGCGGGTTTGGTGCGGGACCAGCTGCTCTCACACCCGGGGGGGCAGCGCTTTGCACCCCAGGTGGAGGGGACACCCCCGAAATGCCACTGCGCGGGGAAGAGCCAGCAGCATCCCGGTGTGCCTGCCCTTCCCTGAGCAGCCCCGGGTCTGGATTTGGGGCCATCCCCACCACGGAGCCCCCTGGGGTCCCCAGAACGGGGCCGGGGGGGGTGTCCCAGTGTCACCTCTCCCCTCCCCAGGCTGGAGGAGGGTGGCAGGAGGAAGTGCGGCCAGTACTGGCCCCTGGAGAAGGACTCCCACATGTCCTTTGGGGCCCTGACCGTCACCAACCTGGGCGTGGAGAACCTCGGCCACTACAAGAAAACCATCCTGGAGATCCACAGCTCCGAGGTGCGTGCCCCCCGCCCCCCGACACCCGCCCCACACACCCCTGGCAGGGGGCCGGGCGCTAACCCCAAACCCCCCCCCATTGCTCGCCCCCAGGGCAAGGAGCAGCGGCTGCTGTCCCACTTCCAGTACCTGAGCTGGCCGGATTACGGCGTCCCCTCCTCGGCCGCCACCCTCATCGACTTTTTGGGGGCGGTGAAGCAGCAGCAGCGGGTGGCCGTCAGCGCTTTGGGGCCGCGCTTCAAGGGGCACCCGGGGGGCCCCCCGCTCGTGGTGCACTGCAGCGCCGGCATCGGCCGGACGGGTAAGGGGGGGATGGAGGGTATGGGACGCAGGGGGGGGCACGGCGTGGTGGCCGGGGAGGTGACGTGGGTGCCGTCCCCAGGTACTTTCTGCGCGCTGGACATCTGCCTGTCCCAGCTGCAGGACGTGGGCACGCTGGACATCCGGCAGACGGTGCTGCGCATGCGGAGGCAGCGAGCCTTCAGCATCCAGACGCCCGAGCAGTATTACTTCTGCTACACCGCCGTCCTGGAGCACGCCCGGCGCCAGGGGCTGCTGCCCGAAAAGGGCTCGCCGGGATGCTGAGACCCCCCCCCCTCCCCTGCCCCTAAATCTCCCCCCCCCCCGGGCAGCAGGACCCCCGCGGCCCCGCGCTCGGACTGTGCCTTACCGCCACCGGGGCGAGACGAGGTGGGACGGGCTTTGGGGAGGTGTTTATTTTTTTTTTTCCCTTTTTTTTTTTTATTTTTTATTTCTTGGTGGGACCACCAGAAACTCCGTGGGGAAGCCCCGGGGGGGTGTTTCCAGCGGGGGGGGGGGGCTTAGGGAGCGGGGCCTCCTTCAGCCCCAGCTGTCTGTGTGTCCGTCTGTCCGTGTGTCTGTAATACACCCCCCCCGCGCCCCGTCTCGGCTGTTTCACAGATATCTACCTACGTGCACAGCCCCCCGGGGGTCCCGGTGCCCTCTCCCCGCAGCAGTGACCCCCCCCCAGCCCTGCTTTCCCCCTCCTGCCCCTCGTTTCCCCCCCGGGGGGCTCAGCAGCATCCCCCTGTGCCTCCCCTCCTGCAGCCCCAGGACGCCACCGGAGCCCCCGGGATGGGGGGGATCCCAGAGCCGTGCCCCAGCCCTCGGGGCACAGACGCTAGGTACGAGGATTTGGGGGCGTGGGGACGTGGGGACAACCGGCTTGCCCGGCTGGGATGTCACCGGCACGGCCCAGCCCCGCGGTGACTCAGGGGAGGATCACCCCGGGAGGACGCTCAGCCCTCGGCGGGCACCCGTAACTTTATACTGTAATAAGCTCTCGGAATGTGTATATTCTTATTTTTTTATAATCTCGGGGGGGGAGGAGGAGGAGATTTTTTTTTCCTATTTTTTTTTTTTTGTATTTAACATTAACTTGATCCAAGCAGGAGCCAGATGGATTTGTAAATGTTCCTATTTTGCTCTTAATCAGAGAAAGTTTTTTTTTTTTTTTTTGTTATTTTTGGGGGGGTTTTGTTCTTTTTTTTTTTTTTTTTTTCCTGTTGGTTTGTTCTGATTTGTACCACCACCGAAATACACCACGAGCATCCCGTCCTCTCGCCTCTCTGGGTGGAGGTGCTGGGGGGGGGCAGGAGAGGAGCAGGGATGGAGCTGAGGGCGCCTCGGGGGTGACGATGAGCGCGGAGCCTTCCTCCCCACCCCACTGATGGGGGTGGTGGAACCTCGCAGGGCCCCATCCCCGGGCTGTGCTCCGTGTGGGGTGCCCGGGAGAGCCAAATGGGGGGATCCTGGGGGGCTGAAGGTGGGGATGCCCAAGGGGGGGAGGATGCAGGAGGTAACGGGGCTGCGGGCAGCTCTCCTGGGCATGGGGGGCGGCAATGGGGTGCCCCATGTCCCAGGGAATGGGGTGCGCTCGGGCCTAGCCCATGGGACGTGCTCGGGCCTAGGCCATGGGGTGTGCTCAGTCCTATTAGTGCCCCATGCACCAGGTGAGGGATGGTAGCAGGGCCTTAAGGCACGGAGCTGGGCACGCGCTCGTGTCCTTCCTCTGGCAGCGTGTGGAGGATTTGGGGAGTTTTCCCGTGGTTTTTGTCAAAACGCCTGCTGTGAGGGGGCCCGGCGAGCCCTGCGGCCTAGGTGCCGGCACCGCCCGCTGCTGGGGGTGCTGAATAAAGAGGTGCTGCTGCTTCATCGGGCTGCGCTTGGACTTCTTGCAACTTCCCTGGGGGCTCCAAAAAGGGGTCCCTGCCCTTTTTTTATTTTGGGGATAAAACCAGCCCTGGGGGGCTCTGGGCTGGGGGTTTGGGGGGGTTCAAGGCTTCGCCAGGCTGTGGCAACACGAGAGGGAGGGCGGGGGGCGGCGGGGAGCGTGAGGGGGCCCCACACCGACCCCCTTAATTAAGGGGCCGATGAGGGGGTGGGGGAACCCATAAAACGCACGGGTTGACCTGGCGGCCCTACAGGCGCGGCGGGGGGCGGAGCTGGGCCAGCGGAGGCCACGCCCCCTGCGCACAAGCCACGCCCCCTGCACCCGGCCACGCCCCCTGCCGTGACGAGCGGCGGCGCGGGGCCAATCAGCGCCGGGGGGCGTTCCCCCCGCCCATTGAGGCCGCCTGGCGCGCGCGCCCCGCGTACGTAACAGCCGCGGCCCGCGGGAGCGGCCGTTGGGCTGAGGGGAGGGAGGGGGGGGGGAGGTGAGGGGGGGGGGGGGGGCAGCGCGCGCTTCCCGCCCCGCCAACCGCCGCTGCGCGCGCGGGGAGGGGAGGGGAGGGGGAGGGGGGAGCGCGCGCCGCGCTGGCCACGCCCCCCCCGCGCTGTGATTGGTCGGCGGCTGCGCCCCCCCCTCCCGCTCCCCCTCTGGCGCGCGCGGGCCCGGTGGGGAGGGGAGGGGGGAGGAGGGGGGGGGGCAGCACGTGCACGCGGCGGGCGGGAGCGCGCGCGCGATGTAAACACGCCACAAAAGGGCTCCCCGGGGAGCGGGGGGGGGCGGGGCCTGCTGCCCTCAGCGGGGCGGGGCTTGGCGCCGTGACGCCCGCGCTGGGCCCCGCCGCTGATTGGTGGGCGCGGGGCGGGCCGGGCCAATGGGCGGGCGGGGGGCGTGGCTTGAGGCGCAGCCGGACATTTTCTCGCTCCCCCCCCTCCTCCCTCCCCCCCCCCCTCCCCGCAGCCCCTTCCTGGCGGCCGCGCGGCCAATGGGGGCGGGCGGAGGGGGCGGGCGGCGCGCGCTGATTGGTCCGCTCTTTGAGTGGCGGCGCGCTCCGCCTATCACCGCGCGTCTCCCCCCCCCTCGAAGCCCTCCTGGCCGCGCGCGGGGGGGGGCGGGATTTCCCGGGGAACAGAGGAGCGGGCAGCGCTCCGCGGCCGCCAGGCGCTGCCTCCATCGGCCCCCCCCCTCCCCTCCTCCTCCCCCTCTCCTTCCCCCGCAGCGCCGCGGGGGCCGCCTCAGGGCCCCCCCCCCCCCTGCAGCCCCCGCCGGGCCCCGCTTTGAGGTGAGGCCGGGAGCGGGCAGGGGGGGGCCTTAAAGGAGGGGGGGGGAGGGGGGCGGGCAGGGCCTTGTGGGGAGCCCGAGGGGGCGGGGTTAGGCCTGGGGGGGGGGGTGAGGAGGAGGAGGAGGAGGAGGAGGAGGAGGAAGGGGGTGGGGGGGGCATGGCGGCGGCGGGCGGGGCGTGCGGAGGCCGCTGGGCCAGCCGGGAGGTGCCCGCCCCCCCCCAGCCCCGCAAACAGCCGCCCCGGAACCCCCCCCCCGGCACCCGGCCCCGCCCCGCCCCCACCCCCCCCCCTTCAACAGCCCCAAACCCTCCCCGCGGCCCCTCCCCCACCCCCGCCCCGCCCCCCCCAGCCCCGCTCCCGCCGCCCCCCCCCGCACCCTAAAAGCCGCCCCCGGAACCCCTCCCCCCGCCCCAATCCCCCCCCCTCCAAACCCATCCAGCCCCTTTCCCCCCCCCCCCCAGCCTAAACCCACCCCCGGCTCTCCCCACCCCCTCCCCCAACCCCCCCGCCCCAAGACCCTCCTCCGCCCCCCCCACAACCGTCCCCAAATCCCCCCCTCCTCGCCCCTTCCCTGACCCCTCCCACCCCACCCCCCCAAATCCTTCCCCAAACTCTCCCACCCCAGGACCCCCCTCCCCAAGCCCCTCCCCGCCAGCGCCCCCCACCCTAAAACCCCCCAAATCCTCTCCCCTTCCCCCCCCCCACCCTATTCCCCCCTAAATCCTTCCCCACCCCAAACCCCTCCCACCCCAAGCCCCACCCCAAACCCGCCCATTCCCCCCCCGGATCCCTCCCCCATCCCTTATGGGTCCCCCCTGATCCCCCAGCCCCACAGCGGGACCCCGCTGCCCCATTGGGCCCCCATTCCGGCACCTCTCCGTAGGAATCCCCTAAATCCTGCTCTTCCTACCCATTTTTTACCATTTTTAATAGCCAGCCAGCAGCCTTTTTATGGGGTCTCTCTGCGTGGCGTTATCCCACACCCTGTGGGGCTCGTGCTGTGCTTTTGACCCTGCTTTCTCAGTTTTTGGGGTCGCCCAAGGCTGTGGGGTTGGTAGAGGTGTAAGAAGGGGGCTGCTGAGCCCAGGGGGGGCTTTTGGGGCCTGGGTTTGCAGTGGGGTTTTGTAGGTTGGGAAAATAACGCGTAGGGGGTGTGACTGTGGCAAAGGGACGTCCCTCGTCCTTCCCCCAAAGAAAAGCGGACGTTTGGGCTGCTAAAACGACCCCAAACTGCCCGATAATCGATGGTTTTGAGCCAGGAGGGATCGGGACCTGCCCTGCCAGGCTGCCGGCCCTCCCCGGGAAGTTTTTAACCCCATTTCAGGAGTTTTGAGGCACCGTGCCGTTAGATCGGTGCCTTCAGAGCCAGCTGGGACATTCCCTGTCCCATAAAGGCCGCTGGGAGCAGGATCCCGAGCTGTGGCCCCCCTCCTCCCCGTGGGGCTGGGGTCACCCACCCCAAAACCCTCTCCCTGTGCCCCCCGCCCCGTGAAGGTGCAGCTCTGCTGAGTGCTGCGTGCTTGGTTTGGGGTGAAAAACTCAGGGAAAGGCTAAACGGGAGTTGTAAGGTGGGACTGAATCCCCAGGATGGGTATCAGGATGGTTTTAGGGTCTTAACGCCGGGACAGCAGGCGTGGTCCTGCTCAGTGAGCTGTGCCCCAGCGGGGCTCAGGGTGGCTCTCCTGCCGCGAGGACCCCAGGGAAACTCGCAGCAGGCGCTGGGGGTCCTCACCCCAGTGCTTTTGTCCTTTTTGTTTTGGGGTGTTCTCACCCCATGGGATTTTCCTGCCTTGCACTTGCTGGTGCGCTGAGTCGCCCAGATCCCGTGGCCACCGGCCTCGTGCTCGCCGGCTCCGGAGAAAAAGCTTTTCTGTCCCAGCCTCAGGTGGCAGCCGAAGCCTCGGTGTGCCCGATCCCGGCCCCGATCCCATCCCTGGGGGGCAGCAGGAGGTGCGTTTGGAGGCTGGGGGCTAGGAGCAGGTAGTGTCCCAGCAGGACACCAGTCCTCGGCCCCTGCAGGCGCTCATCTGCCCTCCTGGAGCTCTGGGGACGAGGCTGAACTTGAAAAAGCAACTTGGAAAAGCAGGGAGGCAATCCTCCCTCTCGTCCTACCCCCACGAGTGAGAGGGGAGAGGGACCCGAAGGGGACGAAGGGCTCCGTTGCGCAGAGCCCGCATTCTCCAGCACGTGGATCCACCCCGACCCTCTGCGCTGCTGGCTGCCGTGTGTATTTTTGGCATCGCCCCTCCCCGGGTGCCTCGCTGCGTTTGGTTAGCGATGGATTTGGGCGGGGGGGGTCACCCTGGCTCGGGGAAGTCCCTCCTGGCCGTGACAGCCTGTGGGTGACTGCGCTGCGCCCGGGGGGCTTCGGAGGAGTCCTGTGGAATTAGAGACTGAAGAGGGCAGATCGCACCCGAGCTGTTGTGTGCTGGCACGGCTCTGCTTTGTGTGCCTTGTTTTCGGGCTGTGTGGCACACGGGATCTGAAGCCCCCCTGTTGGAGGGACAGAAGGCTCTGGGGGGGCTGCACACCTCTCGTGTGCGTGTCCAGCTTGGCTCTGGGGCTCTGGAAGTGGTTCCAAAGCCGTAGCAGGTTTGCTGCGTCTCACTTCCTCCTTTTTTCCCCTTCCCGTGGTTTTACGGCATCTCTCACGCCTGACTCTCACCCAGCCACGTCCTTCACGTGAGACAGAAGTCGTTAACGTGAAAGCAGCGCTGCTTTTCTGTTGGGAAGGCTGTGTTTTTGTGAGAAACGTAACTGCACGCTCGGCACAGGAAGACAAATCCTAATTCCTTTTCCCTGTCCTGAGATCTCAGCCACACAAACGACCAGCCCCAAACTTCCCCTGGTGAACTTGGCATTCCTGGTGCTGGCAGGGCGCGAGGAGTCGGTGCCCTTGGCTAACTGCTCTGCTTTCCCCAGGTTCTGTAGCGCTCCCCGAGCATGAGTTCAGAATGAAGCGGCGCTTGGACGAGCAGGAGTCACCCGTGTACGCGTCGCAGCAGAGACGTATCACCAGCAGCACCGAGGCTTTCCAGCACCAGCACCGCGTGCTCGCCCCGGCCCCGCCGGTGTATGAGGCGGTTTCGGAGACCATGCAGTCTGCCACGGGGATCCAGTACTCCGTAACCCCCAGCTACCAGGTGCGTGTGCGCAGCGCTCGGCAGCCTGCTGGCGGTCCTGCTCTCCGACCGCCCAGCCCCGTGGTTTTGCACAGCAGAGTTCTGGGTTTGAGACGAGGCTTTGGCTTCCCAAAGCTCTCCTTTTAAGCTCCAGCTTCAATTGAAGACTTGAAGACAATCAGCTTGGTTGTTTGGGTGGCTCCGAACCTGAAATGGGGTGTGATGTGGCTTTTTTTTGAACACTGTTCTTCAGTGATTCTGATCGTGATCCTAGAGGCAAGTCTGCACCAGACTTTGGCTCCATTTTTCGTTTGCAAGGAGAAGGTTTGTTCTCAACAAACCTCGTGTTGCTCTGTCCCAAGCTTGTGATGTCTTGGGTGATCTTAACCCAAACAGGCTGCCATTTAGATCGCAGATTTTCAGGAAAATGGAACAGTTAAAGAAAATGTTGGATCATCAGGTGGCTCCCTTCCCTCTGAGAAGCTGTCTGCTGCCCCCTTAGCAAGGGAATATCGTCTGGAAGAGAAAATCCTTCAAGGATGCACTGGAGGTGCCTCTCAGTGACAGACTAGGGGTAGACTTGCTCATCTCTGGCTTGTTTTGGCACGTTGCATCTTCCACGCTCATGCTGCTGGTTGGCCGTTCTCCCTGCCTAGTGCCTAATTTTACGCATAGTTTCTTCCTTATTACTGCAGAGGGGATATTTGTGCAGAAAGTAGCAGCCGCAAAGCTGAAGAGCCTGCAGGCAGATGCTTGCAGGGCCTGGAGAGAGGACGAGTTTATTGCTGGCAGTCCCTTTAAACGGGACTTGAATGGACCAGCAAACAAATTGATTATTGAGAAGGGTTAAAACAGAAAAGTACAGCCCATCCGAAAGATGCTTGAGTAGAAAACAAAGTCTGTTTGTGCAAAATGAACAGTAATTGCTCTTTTTTTATTACTTTAAAGGGTTTTTAGTGTTTTCTCAAAGTTCTGGTTTTGAAGGAGGCCTGAAACTGCCCCGAGTTTGCTGGGACCAGACAGCCTCAGCTTGCCCAAACCGATCGGCAGGAGCGTGGCAGCTCGTAGAGATACATTCATTCCAATCCCTGCATGTGCCAGCAATTTTTTTTTTTAGGGAAAAGACAGAACCTTGCCTGTCTAAAAACCCCGTTTCCAGCTCCTTTTGCAGTTTTCTTACGTTAGTGCTAGCCGTGAGACAACCAGGGAGCGTTCCAGGCTGGTGAGGTTCCCCTAACACGTGTGTGGCACGGAGTTCAACTCAACTTCTCCACCTCCGCCTGGGAAGACCGATGGCGGTGCTGTGCTTCCCCTGATGGCATTTTTGTCTCCCCAGGTGTCGGCTGTGCCGCAGAGCTCGGGCAGCCACGGGCCGGCCATCGCGGCGGTGCACAGCGGGCACCACCACAGCACGCCGGTGCAGCCGCACGGCAGCCAGGTGGTGCAAAGCCACACTCACCCGACACCGCCGGCCGTGCCCGTGCAGGGGCAGCAGCAGTTCCAGAGGCTCAAGGTGAGGCTGAGCGTTGCTCCTCCGTTAGGAGAAGGCGCGGGTGACGTTGCCAAAATGTTTGTTTGGCGCTTTTCTGACCGCATGGCTCCTGTGGGAGTAATGGGGGAGGAAGGGAGGCTCTGGTGGTGGATTGCGTGCTGTAAAAGCCTTGAAAAATGGAGAAAGCTCCACCAGAAATAACCCATTTATGTAGTTCTGTTGATTCGGCTCTAGCAATAGGCACCTGCATGAAGTGATGCCCAGTTCTTCGTCTCTTCCAAGTAGCCTCTTCCAGGTTTGCTGGGAACCACCACTTTGTAGGGCAAGAAGCCCTTTCCTTTCCCTGAGCAGGAGACTTTGTTCCTAGAGACCTCTGAAAGTGGTTTAACAACCTGGGCTTCTCCCTCCCAGTGACATTGACGGCAGATCCTCCACTGAGGCAAGAGAGGGACCATACGTGCCAGCCTCTTTTCCCGTGCTGTGTTTAATTTCAGAGCGAAGGGAGGGTCTGTGCGTAGCTCTCGCAGCTGACGGGCACGTGGCCTGGCTGCTGGAGCTGCTGGGTACCCAGGGCTCTCACTTCAGGCTGGGGCTGTGTCTGAAAATTGGATGTTGGTACATGAATGCTTCATAAACTTCTTGCTGTTGGAGGTGTAAAACAATTTGCCGCCCACAGTTGCCTTTTTCAAAATCCTTCTGTGTCGAACTGAAATGTCTGGAAAAAGTACAAGCGCGTACCTGGCAGACATCTACTACGCTGAGTATGTCATTTCGACTTTCTGCTTATTCTTAGGCTTCCATAATAATTTCCACATCTGAATGCAGGAAAAATACTCAGTTCTGTTTATCCTAGCAATTGCTTCAGTTATGGTGAGATGGTAAATCTGGAGTATATTTTTCCTGACTAATTCTGCTGATCTTTGTTTCTTTCTTTTTTTTTCTTTTTTTCCTTTCTTTTTGGTACAGTTTTGTCTTGTGAGCCGGGAACAGGGAGCGAGCATCTCCTATTGAAATGGGGCTGGTAATACACCAGCCAGGCTCGTGGTCTTTTGCTCCTGAATTCCCTGCCCGGGCTCAGTGCTGACAGCTGTATCTTCAAGTACGTGTTTTCCAGAACAACGGAGGTGAAATAAAATCTCTGCTAATGTAACCTGTCTGTTCTGTCTCCAGGTGGAGGATGCATTGTCTTACCTTGACCAGGTGAAGCTGCAGTTTGGTAGCCAGCCGCAGGTCTACAATGACTTCTTGGATATTATGAAGGAATTCAAATCTCAAAGGTAATGCTCCGCATTCTGCTTTGCTGTCCAGGTGTGTGTGTGGGCATGGGAGCATGCAGCAGGAGCTAACCTCGTCCTTCCATTTGCAGGGTAACACATCTCCCTAACAGTGTAAAACAGTTGAGTACTTTCTCTTCTGAAAGTGAGATTCATTTCTTCATTTGTACTAAATCTTGGCTTAGAGCAGCAGTTCCCGTGTTTAGCCTTCGTGGCTGACTCATCTGGCTGCCTGGTGGTCTGCCCGTTAGCAATGGTCAGGCCTGGGGATAGACCTCGTTCATACAAAATGCTGTCTGGGCTAATAAAATAACTCCTGTGTCATTCTTAAGCTCGGTAATACATTTATAGGAATGAGATTTGCTTTGTTCCATAGCTTACAGATGATAAGATAGAAATTCTAATGGAGAATTATCATGCAGAGGGTTTGGTTTACCACCGAAAGGGAATTAGAGGATTGTGACATTTTGTTCTCGCTCCTTTTGCAGCATTGACACTCCGGGAGTGATCAGCCGTGTATCACAGCTCTTCAAGGGCCACCCAGACTTGATCATGGGCTTCAACACCTTCTTGCCACCTGGTTACAAGATCGAGGTGCAGACGAACGACATGGTGAACGTGACGACACCGGGGCAGGTTCACCAGATCCCCACTCACGGCTTGCAGCCCCAGCCGCAGCCCCAGCCGCAGCATCAGTCGCAGCCTTCAGCGCAATCAACCCCAACACCAGCACAGCCCGCGCCGCAGCCACCGCCTGCCAAAATCAGTAAGGTGAGAGAAAGACTTTATACGGCCTGTGTTCACGTGTGGGGAACCTGCTGCCTCCAGCTGACGCTGCCGTGGAGCTGGGGAACAAAAAAGGAGGTGTTAGGCTGCTTTTTGCTAATATTCCTGAGCCCTGCTCGTGCTGTCCTTCTGCTGGTGGGTTAGCTTCACCTGTTCAAACTTTGAGATGTGTACTAGCTGATATGGCAATAACGCAGATAAGCCAGCTTGAAGGTTTGGAAAAGCCTCGTGACTTTCAATGGGAATGCAGAGTTGCTCAGAACATCTGGTAAAATGCACGGGCAGTACCTAAGGAGTGATCCAGCAGCCCTGAGAAGAAGGCCCCAAGAATGCAGTTGAGTTTGCAGGAAGGGCTTCTTAATTAAAGCTCTGGGCACGTGGTGAACTGCCTGCTTTTGTGTATGTTGTCTCAGAATAACCGAAATCCCAAGAAATCCCTCGTAAAGCCGAGGCTGTGATAATGACGTTGCTCTTGGTGTGAAAGCTTGTGTGTGGTTTCAAACGTTGGGGGTAATGAAGTTTTTAGGAGAGCTTGCTGAGCGATGCGGTAGATTGTGCATTGCGTGAAGTCTTGTTTTCGGGCTGGACATCTGTTGTAAAACAAAAACAAACAGAAAGGGCATTCTAGTGCAGCCATCGTTTGCATGGGTGCAGGGTTTGTTGGCAAAGCTGAAGTGCAAGGGGTCAGGCAAGATGACCATGATGTTGTCTTTAATTATCGGTTTATGTGCCTGAAACTGAGACCTTTCAATAACAAAGGGAATCTGACGCTGTGCTGTAGATGCATTCCAGATGCTGCTGTCCAACAGATGTATTTTATGTGACCGAAAACAAAATAGAATAATGTAAGAGGCATCGAAGGAGCTTAGTCTAGATAAAATCTCCTATTTCAGCCTCAAAAAGTGCAAAGATTTGAGTGCCTTAGGGAGGGAAAGAATCCCCAAAAGTTTCAGTGGTTGGTCTCTAAACTGTACAATTAGCTAACGAATGGCTGGAAAAGGGAAGAGAAGGGATGGGGAATGTGGGGGGAGGAATACGTAGTTAGCAAGCAGCAGGATTTACAATATGGCAAGAAGATAATCTCTAGGCGAACATCAGTGGGACTTGCAACCCCCTGTTCAGAAATGGCCAACAAAAACATGCCGGAAGACTTGCAAAGCTGAAAACTTAAAAGCCGAGACATGCCAGAATTAGCTTACCCGAGCCAGCTTTCAAGACCTTTCTCCAAAGAACGCAGGTAACACCTGGGCTCGGTGAGAGCTGGCAGTCTCTCATCACTGTGGGCTCTGTGGTTTTCTCCCTGGGTCATCATCCTAGAAAATGTTGAGCTGATGTTGGTGGAACTTCAAAATGAACCCGAGGGAGGTGTTGGATCTCGATGAGGTTTCCTTAGCAGGCAGGTACCGTTGTAGGTTAACAGGGTGGGTAGGTGTCGGTTAGGGTATGCAGGGTGATTACTCTGAGAGTCTGACCTGTGTGCTCTTTTGTCAATAGTGGGAAAATGCAGTTTTCCCTTGCTGTCGCCTTACTTTATGCATCTCAGCATTCTTAACTAGAGGTGAAATAACTTGTAGTGCTGCAGCAAACCATACCTAAGTGTTTGGGGTGGGGAAAAATCAAAAACAATCTTCAAAGGAAGCGCAGCAAAAGTCCTCCGGGGCTAGTATATGGGTAGAGACTGTTTGACTGGATGTAGTAGCAGGGAATTCTGTACCACTGCTGTCTGCGTGATGCTGTGGCTCAGAATCCCTGTGGGCATCAGGTAGGCTTATGTGCTGGCTGCTTCCTCTGGTTACGGCACATAGATAGAAGAAAAGTTCCTTTATTCAAAGTGTCAAGAATCTGCTCCTGTCTGAAATGGCTCCTTCTCCTCTTACTGATTCCTTCTCCTCTTAGCCATCCCAACTGCAGGCACATACCCCTGCCAGCCAGCAGACTCCCCCGATTCCACCGTATGCATCGCCACGCTCGCCGCCGGTCCAACCTCATACACCTGTGACAATCTCTCTGGGAACCACACCATCCCTGCAGAACAATCAGCCCGTTGAGTTTAATCACGCCATCAACTATGTCAACAAGATCAAGAATCGGTTCCAGGGACAGCCAGACATCTACAAAGCCTTCCTGGAGATCCTCCACACCTACCAGGTGAGTTTTGGGGATGCCTGTTGGAGTACGAGGAAGGTTATTTCTCTTTCTTTGCTGTGGGGAGCAAGCTGTGCCTGGGATGTGCATTCTGGTCTTCTGCTGGACTTGATCTTGAGGAATTTTTCCAAGCTAAATGAGTTTCAGATTATGTTAAAAGTAAAGAAATGACTTCGTTCATCGGTGTCCTACTAGTCCATGGCCCAGCATTTAATACAACTCTTTGCTTAAGGAGCTGAGACCCTTGCTGTTTCATTCTCCTCATCATTGAGGGCTATTTCTCTTTGCTACTTACATAGTTGAGACGTCCTTCCCTCTGACACGTCTCCTCTTTCCTCCGACAGAAGGAGCAGCGGAACGCCAAGGAGGCAGGAGGCAACTACACGCCCGCTCTGACGGAGCAGGAGGTGTACGCGCAGGTGGCTCGCCTCTTCAAAAACCAGGAGGATCTGCTCTCAGAGTTCGGGCAGTTCCTGCCTGATGCCAACAGCTCTGTGGTGAGTCTGCCCGGAGATGAGCTGGAAGACCTAGTGGAAAACTTTCTTCACGTAGCCAGTGTTCAGAAAAATGTGCTTTCCTGGTTTATTTCTAGGAAGTTTTTTTGGAGGGGTCTTTTACTGAGTGTGGGATTGGGGTCAGGGTGATTGACTCTGTCTTCGGTCAATAAATGCAATTCCTTTGCCTAAAAAGGTTGTCCCAAGACTGCCATAACTGCAGTAAAATACATGAGTTACCTAGAGCTAGGAGGAGCAGGCGTACTTTTTTTGGCCCTGTTAGGTGGAACTCAGCTCTAATTCTCTCGTGGCATTTGTTTCTTAGCTGTTAAGTAAGACAACTGCAGAGAAAGTGGAATCGGTGAGAAACGATCACGGTGGCACCGTGAAGAAGCCCCAGCTCAACAACAAGCAGCAGAGACCCAACCAGAACGGCTGTCAGATCCGACGGCACTCAGGAACTGGAACAACCCCTCCGGTCAAAGTAAGAGCGTGTGCTCATCGTGAATGTATGGTGCTGGTCCTAGAGCTGCTGGGAATCAGCTGAGGGAAAGACAGAGGTGTGCCTGCATCTTTGTCAGAGCAGAATTTAGAGCAGAATCATGTTGGTTTGTCTTACAATAAACCTTGTAACACAGAGGTGAGTGATTATTTTCATAGCTGAGTTTACCCCTTTTCATGTTACTCATATTTTGAGAGAACAGGGCTTTGCAGTGTAAGAGGAATGGTTTTGTGGCTCTGCATTAGGCACAATGCTTTATTTGAAGGTGGTGGCTCTTGCTCGGTGAAGAAAAGCATTAGCCTGTGTAGCTGTATCATTTAAATCCAGTGGTTTACCTCCCCTTCCAGCCTTTCTCCTCCTCTTCAAATAAAACGCAGCAAAATAGAACGTGTTTTGGAGGCAGCTTTCAGCCTTTCTGAGGATGTGGAGTGTGGTGCCCCAATGGAGAAAACAAAGGATCTTGCAGTGGAATGCAAGAGAAATACATTGATTTTAGGGACGTATAACAAGATCTGAATGAGTGGTGGTTAAAAAACAAAAAAAACAAACAAAAACAAACAAACAAAACAAGATGAAACAGGTCTGTTTTGGTAATTCTGCAAACTAGTCAGAAAATTGAAACAATAGCTGTTTATAGCAGCCCATTAGAGAAAAGGATGCAACCTCATATAAAAAATATTGGGAATTGTATGATACTGATTAAAGATAAATATATTTACATACGGGGCTCACTTTCAGACAAGTTTCCTTCTGGAAAAGTCATCTTTTTTATTTGTGAGCAAGCAGCGAGCTTAGAAGGCTGAAAGCCCTTGTGTGATGCATGGTCAAAATAAAGCAACTTCCTCTGCTGAACAGCTTTTTTTCTTTTTTTTTTTTTTCCTTTTTTTTTTTTTAACAGAAGAAGCCGAAGCTGCTTGGTTTAAAAGACCAGTCTTTGGCAGAAGCCAGCAAGCATGGCGTGGGGACAGAATCTCTGTTCTTTGAGAAGGTGAGATTCGGAGACAGCAACCTCGTGGCACTGATTTATGTTCCTCGTGTGTATACATCCTGAGCTTTATCACAGGGAAGTTTGATCTCCACACTACGATGACAACATCGGTCGGCTTGACCTCAGATGACCTGAGCTAAGTCAGACCTGCAGGGGGGGCTGGAGTTAGGTGATCTTTAAGGTCCCTTCCAACCCAAACCACGCTGATTCCCTACACAAATATCCGTGTCTTTTTCCCCAAAGGTCATTCTCCAGCTCTTCACCAGCTGCTGCTGCTCTTTGGGAGGAAGGCCTGGCTGGGGGCTACGCCTGCCAATGCTCCTGAAAATTTGCAGGAATGCGAATCCTTTCTGTAACACACCTTATGAAATGTTTCCACCTTTCTGAAATCCCCACCCAGCCGATGATGTGCCTTGTTTATCCTGCCGTGGTAGCGCTGTTTGCCGTGCCCCTCCACAGCCAGATGCCTGCAGGCTGGGAGCTCAGTTTACAACGCAGCTGATTCATGTCAACGTCACTTTTTCCCCCCTTTTTTTTTCCCCTGAGAGATGCATCTAATGCGTTGCACCGTTGTCACCTGTTGCTGGTGTACGACGCACGACAGAAGAAAAATGTGTGGGAAGTTTCCAAGTGGTACCTTGGTGTTTTCCCTAAGATGTCCATACATTTCTTTATGGCTCAGAAGGGAGCATGTAGTGAAAGCAAACAAGCCTTTCAAGCAATTTTCATGTGTTGATGAAAGCCTTGCTTGCTCCCTGATGGCGTGCTACGTTCTGCAGCATGCTGTAGACCAGCTAACGGTGACTGGGAACCACTCCATTGCTCAGAGGATGTGTAGGTGTTAACATGAGTAAATGCAGAAATCCCTGCTGCAGAGTTGTAGCTGTAATGACGAATCCCTTAATGATGATAGATCTGTTTGATGCGTGGATGCTAACTGTTCTCGTGGGAAAGGTAATGGTGTCGGAATTAATCGCTGGGTTTTCTCAAGCTGAGGAGCTAAGGGTTACAGAACCTGGCTTGGCTGTGATAACCTGTGATAATCCAGCGGTTGGGGTTTCATTCTTTGCTTACAACTCCCTTCTTCAAGGTAATGCTCCTGCGTGTAGGGGTGCTGGTGGTGCAAGGCATGCCCAGCAAGGAGACTGCTTGCTTTGCTCCTCTGGCTCCATGGAGCTAGGCAAGCTCCCTCCCAAGAGTTTTGCATTCTCGTTGTGTGTGCAATCCCCATGCATAGGTGGACAGCACAGCATTGAATCCAGGTCTCCCAGACAGTGCTAGACAAGTTGATCTCACCTTGAGAGCAACCACTTTTCCTCTTCTCTTTCCCCCAGGTCCGCAAAGCTCTGCGCAGCACAGAAGCATACGAAAACTTCCTCCGCTGCCTGGTGATTTTCAACCAGGAGGTGATCTCCCGGGCAGAGCTTGTGCAGCTCGTCTCTCCCTTTCTGGGGTAAGTGGAGCCTGCTTCTTCCTGGAGAGGAGAGGTTCGATCCCATCAGTCTGTTCCTGTTGCAGAGCCAGGGAAGAAATGCCAACCTTTGTGGTCGTGTGGCACAGGGGGAGCCAGGCAGCGGTTTCTTGAGCTGTCCAAGTGAAGCCCCCCATGCTGCCCACTTCCTCCGCCGTTGTTTGGCTTGACTTTTATCTGCGTAGCCTGCCACGGCTTAAATTGCCCACCCACGGAGTGACTGCATGAGTTGCTGCTGTGCAGCCGAGATCTCGTGTTTCCTCCAGCCCAGCCTGTGTGCCGGGAATGTCCACTGTCAGGTGCCGTGCGCTGCTGTGGGGGCAGGAAGACGCTGATAGCTCCTGGAAGCCCCTCGATGGTTCATTCTGTGCAGGTGCCACATGCTTTACGTTTTCAGACTTTTCCTTTACTGGAGCAGAACAATAAGCGCCCTGCTTCGGTTTTCCTTCTGACTTCACACTCCCTCTTCCCTTCCTTGTCTAAGAAGAGGCCGGAGAGTTTTTTTGGAGATTCCCAGCAATGGCAAGCAGTGTCCAGGTGCAGAGCTGGTCCTGCTTTTTGTCTTTTCCTTTTTCAGAAGAGCGAGCAGAATTACTCAGCAGCATGTTGCTGTGGTGTCTTGCTCTAGAGTCATGGATTATTTCACTCGAGAAAAAAATCGACAGTCTAATTACATAGGAAATGCCCCCTGAAAGAAGTGTTCATACAAACCCATTAAAATTACAAAAAAGCAAAAGGCAGCAGAGTTCTGTCCTGAAGCCAAAACTGATAATCAATACTACAGTTTAAATAGAAATTATAACTTCCGCAAGTGCCCGTGCTGCACAGAACAAGTCTGTATTAATCACCTAAAACCCCTGCAATAATTATCCTCTTGTCAACTTCAGGCAGCAAGATAAATGCTCCTTTTTACTGTGAATTGAGCTCCCAGTTCTGCAGGAGAAGGCAATAGCAATGTATGTGGGGTTTGGGACCCCGTTAGGCTGGCTGCTGTGCAAAGAAGCGGCCCCGAGGAGCTTGCGCTCCTCCTGGAATTAGGTATCAGGGGGATGCTGGCTCTGGCTAGGAAAGGTGAAGTCTCCAACCAAAGAAATCTGCATTTCTCCCATCCACCATCTGTGCTCCCAGCTGTAAGGATGAATGCGCTGGGAATGGAGCAATGCAATTCTCTTCTTCCAGAGTCGGACATTAGCAGCTGTCACATAACGAAGAAGCAGTAAATGAGCAGTGATTCAATTAGCTTCAGTAACAGGTTCAGCTCCTCCTATTGCTGGAGCTCTGTGTGAGATAAGCGGAGCTGAACAGGTGCACTATTTTAGGCTAGTAAGTTCAGAAAACACTTTTTTTTTCTTGCTGCTTTCCAGCTTGGGAAGTAGAGCTCTGTTTTAAGGTTAGGAACACTGGCAGACACCTAGGGACCTGGGCTTGGGTTTGCTGCTGAGGCGTTTTGGTTGGCCCAGGTGCAGTCCACAACCCGATCAGCAGACAGGTATTTGGTTCCCATTTTGTCAGGCTCTGTGGGAGTGAGATTGAAGGGAGAGGGTCCTCTCACAGCAGGCTGATAAATCAGAGGGGCTTCTTGGGCGCCATGTGTTCGTAGCAAGCGGTTGTAGTGTCACAGCTCAGCGCTGCCTGATCTCTACTCTGCTGCTTTTTCACTTCATTCATTTTATTTTCAGGAAATTCCCAGAGTTGTTCACTTGGTTTAAAAACTTTTTGGGGTATAAAGAGTCTGTCCACATGGAGACGTATCCGAAGGAACGGGCCACGGAAGGGATTGCCATGGAGATAGACTACGCCTCCTGCAAAAGACTGGGCTCCAGCTACCGCGCCTTGCCCAAGAGCTACCAGCAACCCAAGTGCACGGGGCGGACGCCGCTGTGTAAAGAGGTAAGGTGTGCTCAGATGGGGAACACGGGGCAGAGGAAGGCTGTTCCCGGCCTCCTCGGAGTGATGGAGAGAGGCTGAGGGGACCTGAAGGCCAGGATGGGGGGAATTTGCTTTGTATCCTGGCACTTGGGAGGGTTTTGAGATTTCAGGGCGCATCCGTGCATGGTGCTGGCTGCCTCTCACACGTGCACGGGCACACCGTCCTGGCTCGGGCTCTCTGCAAAACATGTTGAGGCCCAGGGTGAGCGCACCCTGAGGTGCTCCTGGTGGCGAGGGAGCACTCTGCTTTCTTGCAAACATGTGGATTGTATCCAGAAGCGATTTCACAAGGTGAGGCTTCAGTCTAGGAATGGGTTGTGCCCACAGCTGGCAGGGAGCTGCGATGCCCACGTGGCTCTGATGCCCTCTGCTCTTCTCCAGCGGTGCTTGTGAAAGAGCTGCACGAAGCACTGGGGAGCAGCTGGAAAAAAAATGTTTGTGGGGTTTAAATACTGAAGTAAAATACAGGAGCGTTAGATGTGTACAATGTTTTATGTAGTATGCCTGTGAGAAGAACATTCAGATTACTGACTTAGGAAAGGAAATGTCAGGACAAGTTTTCTGTATTGTCTTCATGTGATCCCAGGGATCTCTTACAAAGGAGTATGTAAATTAAGAACGTTGCTGCCCTTCTAACCAAATTCCCGTTTCGCCTGCTTTCAGAGTTGTCTCTAGCTTAAAAGAAAGTCACGTTTTCTGCAGACAGGTTCTTCTGCATATCCCTTGCATGCCTCTTTCTATCCCCCTGAAGTGCTAAGAGGACCTGTGTTGAGAAAAGGGGTGCTGCTGCAGGAAACGGGCTCCCTGCAGGTAGCATTGGTGCTGAAGAGGCAAAGCTGGCCTCCCGACGTGGTGCTGCAGCATCAGAGGGACTCGTGGAGCCCTGTCAGGTGTTGGGATTGTGGTCAGAGGGGGAATGGTGCTGGCTGATCCCAATCCTTCACTGGTGTCAAAGGCAGTGTCGGGGGGTGATCAAGCACTCAGCAGGGATACGTGGTTAGCTGAAATGGTGGTGGGATGGTTGGTGAGCACCACCCGGGCAAGAAATAACTGCGAGGCTTTAATCTAAGTCCTGACTTGTCTCCCAAAAGTGTCTCGTGTGTGATGCAGTTACAAACTTTTCTCTCTGTGAGAATCTAATGACTCAGTTCTTCAGGCTTCAGGTTTATGAAAATCGGGCTTGACTTTGAAGGTTGCCTGCCAAAATCCTCCTTTCGTTGCCTTTGGCCTCTCGGAGGCTTCTTTTGAATGTTCTGCTCCCGCTTTGGAGGCGGTGAAAACTGCAGGTGCTCAGCATCTTTGTCAGGAAAAGCGTTGCTGGGGTATGGATTTATATCCCTAATTAGCCTTCGTTGGAGGTAGAAGCCGTGTCCTAACAGTCGTGCTTAACGTGATGACCACCCAGTGCTGTCGGTGATGAATCAGATGTGTGACGAGTGAGCCGCAGCCAGCTGGCTCACCCGAAGGAACGGAAAAGCTCCTTTCACCTCGCTTTTTTTCCTCCCTCGCAAGTTTTTTCTCGCAGCTCCACCTGATGAATTTTCCAGACGGCAGCGACGTTTCAGCCCTGGCTGTTTGGGGTTGCCCTGAGAGCACTGGGCTGTGGAAGGGAGACAATGTCAGATCTCCATCAGCAGCCGAATATCTCGCAGTCCTGTGCCACCCCCCCTTGGAAGCCTGCCTGACGTTTGTCTTTCCCTCTCTCACTCGAAGGTTTTGAACGACACCTGGGTCTCCTTCCCTTCCTGGTCTGAAGACTCCACGTTTGTGAGCTCCAAGAAGACACAATACGAAGAGCACATCTACAGGTGTGAGGATGAGCGCTTTGAGGTAAGGGGGTTTTCCCTCATCCCTGCCTTGGAAACTTCAGGGCTCTGTTAACAATGAATGATCTTGATGCAATTACATCCTCAATACCGTCGGGTACGATCTGTTTTTATTTTGTCACCCGTTTTCTGCATAAAAGCTCGTGTTCTCATAGAGCAAGAGGCAGCAGCTGTGTACCCACATCTCACTCCAAGCTATCCCTGCCCCCCGAGGGGCTCTTTGCACCGAGCTCTGTTCCTGGTGCTCCAGATGGAATTGTTCAATGGCTGGTGTATAATCGATGCACCTTTTTTTGTCCTTACTGCCCACGTAGAGCACAAGACGACACTTTCCCCTGTAATAATCTGAAAAGCAATCCGTTCAGGATGTTAAGTGATTGACATCCTGCCTCGAAACGGGAGTTAGCTTGGCAATTACCTGGATGTGCTCACATTTGTCACGTCCTTTTGTAGAGGAACTGTCAATTGTGTTCTGTTCCCTTATGGAAAATGTAATTCCCTAATAGTATCATTCCGGTAGCCTTTAAGTTCTGATGCAGTATTATCAAGGCAGCAGATAAAATACATCTGGATTATTTTAGCACAGCCAAATGTGGAAACCACAGCCTGAGTACACCTCATTAAAGACGCGTGGCTTCTGGTTTCTTGTCCTTTCCGCGTTGCTCTCTGTAAAGTACCACGTTTTTGTCTGCTCACCTCTGCCTAACGCACCGTTCCCTTCAGCTGGATGTTGTCTTGGAGACCAACCTGGCAACAATCCGCGTCCTTGAGGCAATCCAGAAGAAGCTGTCACGCTTGTCTGCCGAGGAGCAGGCCAAATTCCGACTGGACAACACCCTGGGCGGCACCTCGGAGGTGATCCACCGCAAGGCTCTCCAGAGGATATATGCTGACAAAGCAGCCGACATCATCGATGGGCTTCGGAAGAACCCCTCTGTTGCTGTTCCCATCGTGCTCAAAAGGTACTGCACTGACACAGCCCTTCGGGGGGGTAATTACCACAGGACAATTAATGCACGATAGGTGATCCAGAGCTAAACGTGGCTAATTTCCGCCCCTAATGGGTTTAACCTGCACAACGATGGGACTTAAGAAATGCATTTTATGTTCTGATCGGTTGCTGTATGTCCTAACTATCACCCAGAAACAGGGAATTAACCTCCTGCAACACAGATCTCACCAGCTCAGCTTTCCTTGTCTCCCATTAAACCTTATTTCCTCCCCAAGCTGTGCGCAGCAGCATCAGCACCTTGTGTAAGGTGAGGAAGCTCTGTGCCACGTGCATTGTTCACAGCTAAATCCGATCCCTTTCCAAATCCCGCTGCTGCACGTGACCCTGGGCTCAGATTGCGGTGCCTGTACCGTGCTCAGATTCCCTCTTGGTTTTCTGTTGTCAACCCCCTGGTCATGAGAAGGGAGTGGATGCTGCAGCTCCTTGGGGACGTGCGAGGAAGTGTGTAAGCAGATGGCTGTGTACATGTCTAATAAAGCAACGTGTTCTGCTTGCCCTCTTGGCGTGTAAACAGCAAAGTGCTCCCTGAGAACACAGCAACCAGTTAAAAGGAGATCATCTTCCCCAGATGCTTACTGTCTCTGGGGGCTGGCTGCTGTGTCTCAGGGCTCTGACAGCTGAGGGAAGCTGCCTTGCTGCTGGTGCCTGTAAGGCCACAGTTTGCCTACCCTGCTGCGAGGACATTCTTCTTGGGGACAGGTCTTGAGCCACCACGGCTGTGTAGGACAGCTGGCTGCATCGGGTGCTCTGCTTGAGGTATTGAGTGGAGGTATTGGAGTCTGCTCCCAGGAAGCTCAGGTGTGCAAAGGGGTTTATTCAGGAGAGCATGTGTAGCGTACTCCTCCTGAAAACCGTCCCACAGAAAGGAGTTTTATTTTTATGCACATTTCCTAGGGCTTAGGTTTCCTCTACGTGCTCAGAGTGGGACCTTTATCTCTCTTATCTCACCCTTGTTTTCTTGATTCAAGGTTAAAGATGAAAGAGGAGGAGTGGCGAGAAGCCCAGCGAGGGTTTAATAAGGTCTGGCGGGAGCAGAACGAGAAATATTACCTGAAATCCTTGGACCACCAGGGCATCAACTTCAAGCAGAATGATACCAAGGTCCTGAGGTCAAAGAGTCTCCTCAATGAGATTGAAAGCATCTATGATGAGGTAAGAATGTCACCAATAGCTTCCTTCCCTCAAGCCTGTATGGTCTCTGTGTGTGGTTTCAGTTCCTTTCCCCAGCACTCGATGCTGGGTAGGTTGGAGAAGCGGGATCCTCACCTGGAAAGGGGCTGCGCTCTGTGTTTGGATACGTGGAGATGTTTGTGTTTGGGGGAGGGTTTGGTAATGCTGTCGGCAGCAGGTGGACTCTGGTTCTGGACAGAAACGGGATGGGAAATGTGCATAAACAGGAGAAATGTTTACGAACTTGTGGCATCTGTTGCAAAGAACCTCCTGCTTCGAGTGGGCGGCAGGTCTGGTCGCTTCCTCCCTTCCAAGGGGGTGCAGCAGTGCTGGGAGAGCTTCCTGAGAGGTTGGTGGGCAGGGAGAGGTGTTCCTGGGACTAACTGTGCCCTGTGTTTCTCGTTTGTAGAGGCAAGAGCAGGCCTCGGAAGACAACGCCGGCGTACCCACAGGCCCACACCTATCGTTAGCCTACGAAGACAAGCAGATCCTGGAGGACGCCGCCTCGCTCATCATCCACCACGTGAAGCGGCAGACAGGAATCCAGAAAGAGGACAAGTACAAAATCAAGCAGATTATGTACCACTTCATTCCAGACCTGCTATTCGCTCAGCGAGGTGAACTCTCCGATGTGGAAGAGGAGGAAGAGGAAGAAATGGACGTGGACGAAGCTACTGGAGCTGCGAAAAAGCACAACGGTGTTGGGGGCAGCCCGACCAAAACCAAGCTGATGTTCAACAACACAACGGCCCAGAAGCTGCGGGGCATGGATGAGGTCTACAACCTCTTCTACGTGAACAGCAACTGGTACATTTTCATGCGGCTGCATCAGATCCTGTGCTTGCGGCTGCTGAGGATCTGCACCCAGGCCGAGCGGCAGATCGAAGAGGAGACGCGGGAAAGGGAGTGGGAGAGGGAAGTGCTGGGCATAAAGCGAGACAAGAGCGACAGCCCTGCCATCCAGCTGCGGCTGAAGGAGCCCAGTGAGTGTCCTGGGGTGTGAGGTTGGGGTTGGCTTCTCTTCGTAGCCTGTTGGCAGCACTTGCTTGGTGTCTTTGGGCAGTGGTGATGCTTGAAGACATCTCATTTCTGCTATCACGGGGCAGCAGGGAGTTGAGGGAGGAGAAGGGGAGGTGTGGGATTTGTGGCAGAACAGTAATACACAGCAGCTGTTTCATGCCAGCTTTCATTTTACACCGGCGTGTCTTCAACACCCTTGAGTTCCCTGATTAAAAGCTGTCTGTAAAGGGAAATTCCAGCAACTCTCCAGCTGAAGCAGGCAGAGCGGTCTGAGGACCAAAACCCTCGGCCCGTTTGCTCCTGGCAGCAGGGCTGGTGGTGGGAAGGACCCTTCCTGGGGGCCGTGTGTTCATCCCCTGCTCTCTCGGTGCAGTGGACATCGACGTGGAGGATTACTACCCGGCCTTCCTGGACATGGTGCGCAATCTGCTGGACGGGAACATGGACTCGTCGCAGTACGAGGACTCCCTGCGCGAGATGTTCACCATCCACGCCTACATCGCCTTCACCATGGACAAGCTGATTCAGAGCATCGTTCGACAGGTGACTGCCCGCGAGGGCTGGGGGGCGGCTGGGGGCTTCCTGAAGCGTGTGTGCGTGTGGTGCTGCTTGCCTCAACCACCAGGTCACAAGTAAGCAGCAGAACTGTGGCTATTTTTTAACCCAGCTCAGAGGCTGATGTAAGGAGAGGTGATGAAAGGTAACTCCTGGTGTATTTAAATCATCGAGATGAGCTTTTGTGTGCGTGTGGAGTTCTCCCTTTGTTTTCCAGGAGCTTTAGTGATATCAGTATTCAACTTCAAAGTATTTCCTGAGCTAATCGTGCTTTGAAAAAGAATTAAATAACGTTTAAATAATTTTTTTTCAGTGTTGTAGGAGCAGTGCATGCCTTTTCTAAAAAGCTTTGTCTCTTTTATCTGGCTGTTTGAGTAGCTCAGTGTGGTGGATAAACTCCAGTCCTTTTGTTGGGCATATAGGAAGAATGTGCGACCAAGGGAAAAATTCTTGGTGTGCCTTTTTGTAGTGGAAAGAACAAAACCAGATGCAAGAGGCTGGACGTGGAATTGCTGGAGAGGCCTTTACTCTTCCAGGAGAATAGAGCAGCTTTTCAGAAGTTCTTTATTTCAGCCCAGAGATTCACTGAATTGAAAAGACAGTTGAGCGACTTCGTATTTTAAACTCGTACAAAATAAGGATTCCATCTGAAATCTCCCACCCCTCTCCTCGGAGGCAGAAGCAAACCCTTGCTGTGGACAGCCCCACGGGGCACCAGTCCTTTCCACCCTGCTGCTGATCGGTGTTCCCTGCCCGTGGCTTTTTCCTCTGAGCAGTTACAATTTGCCAGCCACGTTTTTTTTTGTTTGTTTTGTTTTGTTTTTTAATAAAGATAGTGGTGGTGTTTTTACGTTGCCACAGAGATCATCTGCAACTGGAAGAAGTTACTAAAATGTAGCCTTAAACTCATGCTCTTTCAGCCTTTTTTTCCCCTATTTTTTTAATTCAAGGGCTGAAACACATGGTTATGTCTTTGTTTCCTTCTATTCTATGCTGGTGGGCATGCAGCAGGCTCCAGTGAGCTCCTCATCCACGATAGCTTTTATTTTTAAAACCCATAATGCAGGCAAGTGAAGATGCACGCTCAGCCGTGCATGCTGCTTTTCTTTAAAGTCAAAACCTGCTGGGTGCCACTTACACCAGGGGGGTTTAGAGGCTTTCTCACTCTTCCAGCTGGCTTCTGTGCTCGGGGTTTTGGTAGGTCATCCAGGTTGTGCGTGTTACAGCAAGTTCTCCCGAGTGCCTTAGGCGAAGAGAAATACCTTTTGCAAACGGAGGCCCCAACCACAAAGGCTATTTCTTCTTTTTTGGCTTTTTTTCCCGCTCACGAACACCCCGTGTTCCTCCTTTTTGCAGCTCCAGCACATAGTGAGCGACGAGATCTGTGTGCAGGTCACGGACCTCTACCTGTCGGAGAACAGCAATGGAGCCACGGGAGGCCTTCTCGCCTCGCAGTCCTCTCGTACCCTTCTGGAGGCCACCTACCAGCGCAGAGCTGAGCAGCTCATGTCAGAGGAGAACTGCTTCAAGGTAAGGCTGGGCCGTGAGCCTCGGCGTAAAAGCAGCAAGCAGTGAAGGGGATGCTCTGTAAGAAGCTGCTGGTCCTTTGAAAACAGAGCATTGTCTAAGCACCAAAGCCTCCTAGGCTTTCTGTAGCTCTGAAACTTGAAATGAAGGTTTTGGTGGTGTGTTCCCAAGCTTTTGGTGCCCAGAAGCAGCTCTTTGGTGACGTTTCCAGCGTGCTTGCAGCTGATCTTACTGCTGCTCTGTGGCAGAACCTGCTTCGGTCCAGGCAGGCAGAGTGGAATGGCACATGGGGTGTTAATGCTTCGGCGAGGGCCCCTGAGAAATAGGCTTTTGAGAAGGAGCACGTTTCTGGGACCAGCAGTGAACCCTGTGTGCTTCACAGTGTCTTCAGATTGTATCGTGCTGGCTGATTTGCTGTCACCAGTTTTAATTTGTTAGCTCAGACCTTCCCATTTGTCTCGTCTCAACCTTTGCAGACCGCGGAGAGATCTGCTAGGACTGACTGGGCATTAAATCATTGCTGACTCTGTGCGTTGCTGAATAAAGCTGGGGCACGGTGCTAATCAAATCCATCCTGCTTCGCCCAAGATGCAGGAAGCGGTCAGGCCCTTTTTGAGCTAGTAAAATACTTGGGAGAAAAGCCCATGTGTATAATCTCTCTTCCTGTGCCCTCAGAATTAGGCTGGGGGCTCAAGAAGGGCCTGTATCCCTCCAAAATCAACCCAAAAAGATTTATCACAAAGCTTTAATCATGTTCCTCAAAGACTGCGCAATTTGCCAGTGTTTTCCCTTGCTGTCGGCAATGCAGGAAGCGCAGCTTTTTGCCTTACAGTATGCAAACTTGCTTCATTCTTCCTTTGCCCCAGTGAGAAGTGGAGGATTTTTTTTTCCTGTTTGAAACCTCCTACTGAATCCCTTCTGCCTTTTGCTTTGTAGCTGATGTTCATTCAGAGCAGAGGCCAAGTTCAGTTAACCATTGAGCTGCTGGACACGGAAGAGGAGAACTCGGATGACCCAGTAGAAGCAGAGGTAAGAGCAGCTCGTCCAGGGAGCTGATTGTGGCAGTCAGAGGTGTGCCGGACAAGGGTGTCCAGCTGACTTGTGATCTGCTAGCAGAAGGTAGAGATGTCAACGAAACCCTGTAGAGCTTTAGCTGGTGTGAGCAGGCAAATCCTTCTTGATTTGTTTTGTATTCAAGGAGCCTTAAAACCACGTAGAGAAGCCTTTGGGGGGTTGACATTCAAGGAACCTTCCAAGATGTTTGTCCGTGTAGCTTCCAGCTTACCCTCCTCGGCCACCCCACGCTGTCTGGTGGGTGCGCTGTGGCTGACCTTGTTGTGTGCTCGCTTCCAGCGCTGGTCGGACTACGTGGAGCGGTACGTCAACTCCGATTCTACCTCCCCCGAGCTCCGGGAGCACCTGGCCCAGAAACCCGTCTTCCTGCCGAGGTGAGTGGCCTGGGAGCCCTGCCTGTTGCGTGTCTGGCCGGGAAAAGCAGAGCGCTGTGCTCTCGTGGTGTGGTCTCACCTCTGTTTTAATGCCCCTACAGCAGCCATGACCCTGGCAGCGTGGCACAGAGGCACTGTGCTGCTGCTCATCCTAAAAGCCTGTGGGTCCACCCCAGGCTCCTGCTCTCCAGTGACTGAGAGGGCTGGGGACTCGCCAGCCTGCTTGGTGGCAGTCCTGCCTCGGCTCCCAGGACCCCTCCAGCTAAAACCAGTGGGTGCCACCTCAGGGCTGTTTGTGAGCAGGGAGCTGAGCACGCTGTAGCCGTGGTTTCAGCAAGACAGAAACCCAGTGACCTGTCGCAGGGGTCTGAGCCTGAAGGAACTTAATCTGAGCTCGGGTTCTTGAGGGGCCAGCACAGATCCACCGGCTCCCCCCGGCCTTAGCAGCACTGGAGGGTGAGCACTAATCCCAAGAGGGGTTCTCTGGTTTGCAGGAATCTGAGGCGGATCCGTAAGTGTCAGCGTGGTCGGGAGCAGCAGGAGAAGGAAGGGAAGGAGGGAAACAGTAAGAAGTCCATGGAGAACGTGGAGAGCTTGGACAAGCTGGAGTGTAAATTCAAACTGAACTCCTATAAGATGGTGTACGTGATCAAATCGGAGGATTACATGTACAGGAGGACCGCTCTGCTGCGAGCTCAGCAGGTAGGAGGGAGCGGAAGACCTGGGGCGGGCAGCTGGTGTTTCCCGGTACCTCTTGCTCCCAAAGTCAGGTGGGGAGAGTCAGATGAAATGTCCTCGGGGTCCCAGGCGGAAACATTCAGCGATCTTTGTGCTGCCGGGAGGATGGTGTGCTATTACGTCCTCCCGAGACGCTAAAGATCTTCTGAACGTTCCTAAGATGTAATCTTGTCTTCTGCCTTTTGCCCTCACCATCCTCCCACCTCTCCTCCCTTTTCTCCAGAGAGCTTTGTTACGGTAGGGCAGTGGTTTCGGCTGTTAGCTCTCAGATTTCTTCCAGGAGGCATTTCCCCTGGGCAGCAGTCCCCCTGCTTTAGGGAAGACCCATCCTCTGCATGCTGTCGTGGTGGCTTCTGAGAGCTTGTGCTTTTCCAGGGCTTTCCCAGAGAGGAATCGATCAGGGTGCAGAGCGTCAAACACTTTCTGCCCCGGTGCATCCCCCTAGGCACCATCCCTTGGCCTTTCCTGTCCCCACAGTCACTGGGAGTGGGAGCCCTCAGGTCGCTCCGCATGGCAGAGCCCCACAGACACGCGGCAGCGGCTCCACGGTGCTGCTTTTGTGGCAAGGATGGGCACAGGGAGGTCCTGGCTGCAGGAAATCCCCAGGGGTGACCTTCCAGGGCTTCAAAGTCCCGGTCCCAAGGAACAATTTGGGTGGAGAAAAGTGATTTGGTGCTCAGAATTCCCTGACACTTTCATCGTCCCCTGGGAATATTCCTGCCCAAAGGAGAAAAATAGGGAGCTTTAGCAGCGAGCTCCAGTTCCAGCATGGCTATTTAGTCTTGGAGTTTAAAGTACTTCACTCGAATTTCATTATAATCTACAGAAAACAAAATATTAAGCAGAATCCCGTTGCTTAGAATGTCAAAGAAAGTGAAAAATGCCAGATCCCGGCAAAAGTTGCTGGCTTAAGCAGCCAGAAGCGGAGGTGCCTGAGAGGCTGTCAGCAGTAGTCTCTTCTGTAGCTGCAGAAGTTTGTTTTCAGTTTATTAATTTGTTTTTCTGAGCAAACTACTGACCACTGAGAAAATTCACTAGGAGATGAGGGAGTGGGAGAGGTGTGCGCTGCTTCCTGCCCAGTAAATCATCCCTCTGCAGCTCGGCTGGTCATTTAGTTAGACTTAGAAACAGCTGCTCTCACCCGCTTCTTGCTGATGTAGTACAAGTAATGGTTTTAATTAATTCTTTGTAGTTTTGGTAATCTTGTATCCACATCAGATAAGAGTTCTGTTTCAGTAGAGAGTCTTTGAAATACCGCTATTGAGGATTTTTATCTATCCCATTCAATTTGCCCAAAGTTTGAGAAGTTCTCTCTCAAGATGCTATGTGCCATCACAGAGAATCCCAATATGAGTCAAATTCATGAACTTTTAAGAATATGTCATGAAGCAAAGCCTCCCAGAAGACTGCTGAAGGAGCTGTAGAAGCTACATGTTAGCTACGAACTTGTTGGCGTTAATGGTTAACACTCAGAGAGGGGCAGTCCTTTGGGAGGAGAAGGAAAATAATAAAATACATCAGTTTTAATCTTGAGGGTTTCATTATATTTACTGGTTTAAATTACGATCGTAGTCACGGTTTTTAAACCAGGGTTTTAAACCATCTGTCCTGGATTTGACGTTCCCTAAACAGATGCTGTGACTCAAGAACGCGCGCGCTTCTTCCTAGCGTGCTGCTTTTGTTAAGCCAGCGCCTCTCAAGCGTTCTTCATTTTCCGTAGCAATCGTGTTGCCAGCACGTACAATGCCTGTTGAGCTGACCCATGCGTGCAGGGCTCTGCTTCTCCCAGCCTCTGCTTGTGTGCTAGCTGCTGAGGGGGTGACGGGGGCAGCATCTTCATCTTCCCCTGCCGTTAGCAAGGGTCGGTGTCTGTTCCCAGCTCCCTCGGGCGCTGCGCCCCACGGTTGTGTTGACTCGCAGCCTGGTTCCTCTGCTGAGAGCTGTGTTATGCTGCAGCCCGAGGGCTGGAGCCGCCTCCTCGTAACACCTCTTCTGTTTCTGCAGTCCCACGAACGAGTGAGCAAGCGGCTGCACCAGCGGTTCCAGGCCTGGGTGGACAAATGGACCAAGGAGCACGTCACCCGCGAGATGGCAGCCGAGACGAGCAAGTGGCTCATGGGCGAAGGGTTGGAGGGCTTGGTGCCCTGCACCACCTCCTGTGACACAGAGACCCTGCACTTTGTGAGCATTAACAAGTACCGTGTCAAATACGGCACGATATTCAAGACACCGTAAACGCCCTGGGCCAGGGAAGCTCCCGGGAGATGTGTGTGTGTGCGTGCGCATCAAGGAAACGAGGAAGATGCCTTTCTCCCCTCACTGTGTATCTCCGTAACATGGCCACCTGACTAGTGCGTGGCTGGTACAAGCTGTCACCAGCGGGATTTCTCTGTAGGATCGTGGCTCTCCACCAGCGCCTGCTGGGACCCCTGGCCGCCGGCCCCTTGACTTCAGCATGCGCCCCAGAGGGACGGACCCTCCTCTGAGCCGAGCGGTCCCAGAGAGACACAACGAGCTCGTACGCACCAGCAGCGGTGGGGCTTAACTCCCCGGCGGCCTGAGCGGCGAGGGAAGAGAAGCGGAGGAGGCTCTGCACCACCCTGACGCCTCGGTGGTCTTCAGATTTCCTTGCCTGGATGTATCCCAAAGCCCAGAGGTGCCCGTCGCGGACTGGATTCTCCTCGGCAAGCAGGCTGGGCTCCCGCGGGGGGTCCCCGGGCACTCCAGCCTCACGGAGCGGCCCCTCGGTCCCTCTCACTTGGCTCTCTCCTCCCTCCCATGCTGGACTCAACCAGTGCAGATCGGTCTGTCCTTTCTAGTGCCAGTGGAACTGTTTTTTGTACCTGCTTGTTTACTAGTCTCTCCTAGTGCCATGCACCAGCTTTTCACACACATGTACGTACACACACACAACAGAGAACAACACAATTTTAACATGTTCCCCTCCTTTTTTGTAAATAAATGTACAAATTGTCAATTTTTGTTTTTTTTTTCTTTTTTTTTTTTTATTAAAGGAAGTATGCTTGATGTGCTAGCATAACTGTACTAGCTTCTTGTGTACCATAGTACCAGGTGGCTTGAGAATTAGTACCGACAGACAGACCTACGAAGACATTTATTACACTTTTTACCAAAGGGAGTTATCATTGTAGTGCTTTTGTGTGGAAACTTTTTTCTCCTTTTTTTGTAAATAAAAACGATGTCTTTGTTCTTACTGGAGGAAGACGCTCGCTCACCCGCAGCCCTGTCCCTGGCCCGAAAGGCGCCGTGCAGCGTGCGCTTGGGGTGGGGAAGAGGGGGCACGTCCAACCGCTTGGCAATCGGCTCCACAATCCCGGAGGAGGAAGCAGAAGCAGCGCGTGTGTTTTGCGGTTAATGCAACCAAGGTATGAGCAGTCTGTTGAGATATATAAATATATATTATATAACTTTTAGTTTATTTATTTATTTATTTCTCCCAGTGGATAATTTTTATCCACTTAAGTCTTCCAGCTCCAAGGACCTTCGATTTTGGGAAGTGTTGCTGAGCTACGTAGCTGGGGTTGATTGTGCTGGTGAATTTTTCCCTCTCAGTATTGAAGAAAACATCCTCAGTACCAAACCAGCCTTTGACTGAGCTGCTCTGTGTGTGCGTTTGTGTACGCATGCAAAAGAAGGCCGAGGGGTGGAGTGGGTGTCGGTGCATTTCACTAGTGAAATCCACGTATGGGATATATAAAAGTATAGAAGTTTAGCAGCTATTTAAACACGGGAAAAGATTTTGCTTTTAAAACAAAGTTGGCATGGACTTCGTAAGCCACACCAGACAACTGCACTATCTATCCACCTCACGGGAGGCAGTTCTTGCACAAACCAGGCTCTAAGCACACTAGATTTGCCCCTGGTGTTTTGGAGGGGGGTTTTGCTGCTGCTTTAACCTCTGCCAGGGCTTTTTGGGGTGGGCGGGCAGAGCTGGGGCAGCGGCTGTGTGCTGAGAGGGGGGCTGCCTGGGGGCACCCTTGGGGGCTGCAGAGCTGAGGGGTCTGTGCAGGGCCCTGAGGGGTTGAACTCATGTGCAGGCACTGTGCAGAAGGCAGATCTGGCAGGAGCCACCTGAGGAGAGAGGGAAAAAGGGGGAAAAAGAGGAAAGAGCATGGGGGGGAAGAGGCCAGGGGGACCATGCAGCGCTTGATAGCAATAAATTACCCAACTCATTCCCTTCTAAAGTATTTAGTTTAGCATTCTACACACTTAATCCCCCCCTTTTTTCCCCTGTGTATGCTGGAGGTGGGCTGGAGGCAAATGTGGGGGGCTCTGGGGGCCTTTCCCTTCACCAGCTGTATAATGGGCGCAGCGCTGGGGCTGCACCTGCACCACGGTTTCAGCCCGGCTGGGAAGGCCCCACCCAGTCTGTACCATAACTGAAAAAAGAAAAGAAGGAAAGAAAAAAAAAAAAAAAAAAAAAAAAAAACAGAAAAAGGGTTTATTTTTTATTTAGTGTTTCTCTTGTGCCTGTGCGATCCTGCCTGTCCATTAAACCAGCAGGGCTCAGCCCTGCCTCCTGCCACTTCCTCCTTCAGAGGGGGGACCCTTAGGGGCTGGAGGCGAGGCTGCGGGCCTCGCCGCCCCCTCCCGGTTAATTACAGCCGCTTAATTGCTTAATTACAACCGAGGGGAGGAGGAGGAGGAGGAGGGCGCAGGCGCGGTGGCGGGGGGTGCCCGGCATGGCGGCGGGCGCCATGTTGAAGCACCGGCGGACGGCGCTGGAGCGTGTGGAGAAATTTGTGTCCGCCGTGTACTTCACCGACTGCAACCTGCGGGGCAGGTGCGAGCCGGCCCGGGGGGCTGCGAGGGGCTCCGGGGGGGTGCCGGGGGTGCCCCTGTACCGTGCCCCGGCCGTGTCCCCGCAGGCTGCTCGGCGCCCGCTGCCCGCCCACGGCGCTCTCCTGCTTCCAGAGCCCGCTGCGCCTCCCCTACAGCCGGGCCGTGGGGCAGCGCTTCCAGCCCGCCGCCCTCGGGGACTCCTTCGGGCCTCCGTGAGTACTGCAGAACAGCACGGGGCCGTGCTGGTGCTGCTTAAAACAAAGGTGGTTCAACGCGGGGCCAGGCAGTGCTGTCACACTGACACGCCAAATGTGTGCGGTGTCCCCGCTGTGCTTCGCCTGAGGCTCCCCTCAGGGGTGCTCCCCTCAGCGAGGTGAGGGGCTCCGTGCTCTATTTCCAGGTGGGAGACCTGCTGGTTCAAGGTGGAGCTGAGCATCCCCCTGGAATGGGCAGGGCGGGAGGTGCACTTCGTCTGGGAGAGCGATGGGGAAGGCATGGTGTGGCGGGACGGCCAGCCCGTGCAGGTAAGGAGGCGCGGAGCAGGGCCGTGCAGAGCAGTCACCTCCCTCACCCCTCTGACGGGACAGCAGAAACCCCCTCCTGGTCGTTACACACTCTTTGGAGTGATGCCTGCAGGTGTTACGGCAGGTAAATAAGGTGTGGACAAGAACAGCTGGAGGCCTGGACCATGAGGAACAGCATAAAGAGGATGTGTAGTTGTAGGGTTGTTCAGCTTTACTCTGTAAAATAGGTAAATAGCAAACAGGTGAGGGGGCAGTGTGTGTGTAGGAGCTAGGACGGGGCAGGGTGAGGCTCAAGGTTCACCTGCTGTGCTTCGTGGTGGGCCACAGAGGGTCTGGGAGCTGTTTCTGAAGTTCAGTCCCAAAAGTCAAGCTGCTGGTGTGTTTGAGCGTTTCCTAGGAGCTGACTCCTCACCAGGAGTTAAAATTCTGGTCTGCAAAGTAGTCCCAACGGGAAATCCCTTGCTTAGGCATTATCAGATGTCTTGCAAGACAGGCAGGTGAGCTCCGGGCATGAGTTGTACATCTGCAGCGCCAACAAGAGTAACAGGTCGGGCTCTTGGCAGGACTAGCACAGGTCAGCTGCAGTCCTGCAGTTTCCACGCCGGTTGTTCTGTGGGGAAGCAGGGCCCTACAGAACACGGGACCCCACCCCATGTGTCCAGCTGCTCTGTCAAGCCCGCTATCGTGGGCTTGTGGGCTGAACGTGCTGCCTTCCCCTGCAGGGGCTGACGAAGGAAGGTGAGAAGACCAGCTACATCCTGACGAGCTGCCTGAAGGAGTTGGAGCCCCACAGGTGAGCGGTCAGCCTGGCTGCACCCCCTTCTGCCGGGGGATCTTGGACTTCTGGCAGCCACGAGACCCCCAAACCTGCATTGGGGTGTCCGGTGGGTCTGCCAGGAGTTGGGGTTGGGGTCCTGCTGTGGGGTGGGACTGAGCCTCCCCAGCTGCGTGCTCGTGGTCTGTGCCCTGATGGCTGTGTCCCCGTGTCCACAGCGTGACGCTCTACGTGGAGTTGGCCTGCAATGGGCTCTTCGGGGCTGGCAAGGGCACCATGATTGCGCCTCCGGACCCCAACAGGAGGTTCACCGTGAGCAACGCTGAGCTCGTCGTCTTCAACAGGGATGTCTATGAGCTGCTGGTGGATCTGGAGATACTGCTGGACATGGCCCAGGTCTGTGCACCCGTTCTGTCATCCTTCCCACCTCCTTCTACAACTCCTTCATTTTATCCCCTGCTGCTGCTGCTGTTCCAAGACCTGTCCTCCCACCAGGAGTCTCTGGAGGAACAAGTATTTGCTCCTGCTGCTTGAGCTTAATTGATGTTGTCTAGAGCGGGAGAAAACCAAACGGGGAGAATCCACAGGTGGTTGTTTCACCTGTATCCTGTTCCAAAACAGGATCTGTTTGACCAGAGCAGTCTGTAATTGGTGTACGTGTAACCTGGCTTTAGGAGTACACGTGCACAGACGTCAGGCTGTGTCTGGGGACATGGTGTGTGCCTGGCACCGCTGGCAGCGTCAGGTGCTGGAAGGAGGCAGGAGGTTCTCCCTGGGGCAAGCGTGGGTGCAGAAAGCTGTCCTCAGCTCAGAGTCAAGCTGTCCTCCTCCCAACCCCAGCTCCTTGGGGAGGAAAACCAGCGGAGCTTCCAGGCGCTGTACACTGCCAACCAGATGGTGAACGTGTGCGACGTTACCGACCCAGCCACCTTCCCTGCTGCCCGCAGCCTGGCGGCAGCCATCTTCAACCAGAAGAACGGCGAGAGCCAACACACCATCCACGCCATGGGGCACTGCCACATCGACTCCGGTGAGAGCAGCACGGCGTGCCCTCCCTGCTGGCTGCCCCCGAGCTCCAGGCAGCGAGCCCCGAGGGAAGGGAAGGGGCTCTGTGCTGCCACACAGCCAGTCGGACTGGGCACGTCTGGCTTGCTTTGCCCCTGCTGCTGAGGGCTGGCTTACAGACCACCTTCTCCTGCCTGTCAGACTTCAGCCTTCAGTTTTCAGTCCCTGCAGGGGGCTTCGGTCTCAGCGTTTCCCTGCCTGATCCTTGAAGGGCAGCACAGCCCCGTTCCCAGAGGAGCCTTTAGGTGGGTATTTGTGCTGAGCGATAACTGCGCTGGGGCTGTGTCTGTTCCCACAGCCTGGCTGTGGCCGTACGAGGAGACCATCCGCAAGTGTGCTCGGAGCTGGGTCACGGTTATCCGCCTGATGGAGAGCAACCCCGAGTTCACCTTCGTCTGCTCCCAGGTGAGTCCTCTGCCTCCGAAACGTCTGGGTCAGGAAGGGGGTTGCTCTGGGCAGTGTCAGGGTTGTTGCCAAGCTCTCTGAGGAGCTTTTCTTCTGCTTGCGGCGTGCTGCTTCTGCAGCGTGACTCCAGACAAGAGCAGAGGTGACCGGCAGCACCCTGTGCGGAGGCACGGTGGGAGCTGAGACTGTCCTCTGTGCTCTGGCAGGCGCAGCAGTTCGAGTGGGTGCGGAGCTGGTACCCGGGGCTCTACGCCCAGATTCAGGACTACGTGGCAAAGGGACGGTTCATTCCTGTCGGCGGCACCTGGGTGGAAATGGTGAGAAGTGTGGGGAGCTCAGCGAGCCCTTCCCGTGCCATCCCTCTGGGGCCCGGCGCTGGGATGGGGCACAGCAGGGCCTTTGCTGCCCCTGTCTGGTCGGTGGTGAGCCTCTGTGCGTGGTGTCTGGCCCTGTAAAAATACCATCCCTCTCCCGAATCGCTTTGTTGCCTTGCTCCACCCAGAAGCCCTCAGGGCTGCTGCCCAGCCCCTGCTCCGCACTGCCTCGGGTTCTTCCCCTTTTGTTTGTTCAGATCCTCCCCAGGCAGGGTGACAGCGGGCGGGAGTGGGGCTGCACCCAGGAGCCCTCTCCCCGTGCCTGGCTCGGTACCTGATGTGCTCTGCCCCCAGGACGGGAACCTGCCCGGCGGGGAGGCCATGGTGCGGCAGTTCCTCCAGGGCCAGCGGTTCTTCCAGGAGCAGTTCGGCTGGATCTGCTCGGAGGTACCTGCTCTTCTGCACGCTGTCTCCTTCCACCCCTTGCTGTGCTCGGGGGTTTCTCAGTGGTTCGCCTTCAGAGAGCACCTCTGGGTGCCTCACGTAGCTCTGCTTTTGGCAGCTAAAGCTGTGATGAGTGAGTGCCCAGTCCCCAGCGCGTCCTGCCAGTTAGCACAGGGTTAGGAGTCGGTGTCCCTTGTGCAAGAAGGGCTTGGGGCCTTCCTGCCGGGACACCCCGGCCGAGCTCAGGCTGTGGTGTGTGTGACTCGTGTGTTTCTCTTCCTCTGCTCCCAGTTCTGGCTCCCGGACACGTTTGGGTACTCGGCCCAGCTGCCCCAGCTGATGCGTGGCTGTGGGATCGGGCGGTTCCTCACACAGAAGCTCAGCTGGAACCTGGTGAACGCCTTCCCGGTGAGCTGTGCTGGGGTCTGTCTGCAGGCTTCACCCCTTTCTTCCACAGCCACTTGTTCAGCTCAGCAGACACAGGCTCTTCTCCCAAAAACTCAAAGCTGGGACCGGTTTATGGTGGTAGCGGTGTCCTGCTGGGCTTTAGGGGAGGGGGACACAGTGATCCCAGCTTGGCTGCCCATAACTGCTGCCTCCGGGTGTTCTTTTGCTCCTAACAGCCCCCCAGACAGGAAGCTGTGACCTGTCTGCGTGGGCTTCTAGTGTACGAGTTCTGCCTTGAGGTGGTTGAAACATGTTCTCTGTACACACCTTTGTTGGGGAGATCAGTTTGGGAGCCTTGAGACGCTGAGCGAGGGGCTGGTTAATGGCTCATTGGCTCTGGCACGAGCACAGATTTCTTTTTGGGAACTCCTGGGGATGATGGGCTGTGTTTTAACGCTGTGGGACAGGGAGGCTGGTAGAGACACCGCGCTTGTCTTTGTTTCCCCTGCAGCATCACACCTTTTTCTGGGAAGGCATTGATGGTTCCCGAGTGCTGACCCATTTCCCCCCTGGTGACTCCTATGGGATGCTTGGGCGAGTGGAGGAGGTGAGTGGGGCTGCCAAATCTGCACGTGAAGCCCAATGCCAGCCTCATGGGACCAGATCTGAGGCTCCTGGGGGAGGGCACTGCCTGGGAAGGGAGTGGGGATGCTGGACAAAGGATTTTAGGGTTCCTGGCAGTCAGGTGCCTGCCTCTGAGATGTGTCCGTGCCTGATTCCTGTGGTTTGGGGTGAGGAAGAGGGCCACGGCCGGACTTTGCACCCCAAAGGCTGGCACAGCTCTCTTGTGTGGAGCTATGGGAGCTGGGGCTGGGTACTGGGAGAGTGTAGCTGTGCAAAATTCCTTCTAGATGCTGAAAACAGTGAAGAACAACAAGGATAAAGGACGTGTGAACCACAGCGCTGTGCTCTTTGGCTTCGGAGATGGAGGAGGGGGCCCCACGCAGAAGATGCTGGACAGGATGAAGAGGATGCGTGACACAGACGGGCTGCCGAGGTAAGAGAGCTCCCTTCCCCTTGCCTTCTGCAGGCACAGAGCTCGTCACAGCCTCCAGAGGGTCCCACTGCTTCTGCCAAAGCAGCTGCGTCCACAAAATGCGGCTCAAAGCTCTGCCAAGCCTGCTTTGGGGAAAACTCATCTGGCAACAAGGCAGGGTGTCAGCCAGCTGCTGCCCCTTCAGCAGGACCCCTCACCACTCCGCTGGCCCTGCCTGCAGTTTGCATTTTGGGGGAATTTCTGAGCTGAAGGTTTCCTTTGCTTCCACCGTGCTGTGGTGGTTTACCCCTCTGTCCTCAGCCATCCACAAGCCACCCCTTTGAGATCTGTTGGGGTTTCTGGTGCATCACTTCTGGGCCTGTCACCTTTCCTGGTGAGGATACAGCACTAGCTGCTCGTGTGCTTCCCTCCTGACCTGTCGCTGTCTGTACCTCCCTCCCCCAGGGTCCAGATGTCCACTCCTGACCGGCTTTTCTCTGTCCTGGAGAAGGAGTCGTCGCAGCTGTGCACGTGGGTGGGCGAGCTCTTCCTCGAGCTGCACAACGGCACATACACCACCCAGGCCCAGGTGACTGCGGGACGCAGGCTGCTTGCAGTTCTCTCTGTCCCTCTGCAGGCAGTTCCAAGGTTCCCTTTAAGTCTTGACTGTGGGAGCCACATTGTAGCCAGGCCTCTCCAAGACAAAGCTGACTGTCAGTCTTTAAGCAGACTTTTTTCCAAGAGGGAGAAGGAAGCCAGGGCCACCTTGATCTATAACTGCCTTGTCCTGTGCTTTAGCAGGGCCCTGATCATTGCAGAGGTGGGGTGAAGAGGAATAAGGGGGGAACAGACAGGAGGAGCCTGGCCTGGCATTAAGCTGTGCTTTGTGCTAGGAGTTGTGGGGCTGAAAGTCAGGGTGACCTGTGGAAAAAATTCCCCTGGTGCCAGCAGCTCAGGACACCTCCAAGCCACCAGCCTCCTTGCGTGGAGCTGGGCCTTTTGCCGCTGGTGTCAGCGATCCGCTCAGAGCTCCAGACTTCCTAAGGATCTTCCTTCTCTGCTTGGTTGGCACTAGATAAAGAAGGGGAATCGGGAGTGCGAGCAAATCCTCCACGACGTGGAAGTTCTCAGCGCCTTGGCTCTGGCACGGGACAGCTCCTTCCAGTACCCTGGCAGCCAGCTGCAGCGGCTCTGGAGGTGGGGACACACGCGAGCACCGATGGCTGCACACACGCTGCTCCTCCAGCCACTGATCGGGGCTCCACCTGGAAGGGGTCACAGTGTCTGGCTTCTTCCACTGAAATCCTCAAACCCTCACTCCAAAGCCACTGGGAGCTCCAAGCTCTTCCTGCTCTCCTGGCTGGAAACTTCATTTCCAACCCAAGCCTATCCTTGGCCAGTTTTGGCTCGTCTGAGCTTGTGCAGCAATATATCTGCTAGCCCCAAGGGATTAAAAAAAATAGCTCTTACTCCCCATGGCTGTGGTTTGCTAAGATGACAGCTGACAAGTTCTAACATAAAGGGATTTAAAGGGTGCTATGCAAAAAATCTTGTTCTCCCAATTACTTCCTAGTGGGGGCACAGGGAACAGTTACGAGGTTTGTCCATCTTGCAAGCAGGGCTTGGTAAGCTCCAGCAAGCCTGCTGCTCTCCACAGAGCCTTTTCACATCATTCTTCATTTCTGTTTTAGGTTGCTGCTGCTCAACCAGTTCCATGACGTGCTGCCAGGCAGCTGTATCCAGCTCGTGGTTGAGGATGCCCTGCAATACTACGCAGGTGAGCAGGGATTTGGGCAAGGAGGATGCTTAAACCTTCTGGAGCACACTGCCTCTTGCCTGGTGCAGACGTTTCAGTCTTGGATTGCCTGGCACCGTAGGCTGAACCTGTGCAGGACAGTCATGTGTCAGTAATTGTGCTAATTGGGCTGGGGAATTACCAAAACGTGCTGATTACTGAGTTTTTGCATGCTGTTTGCACGCCAGGAGAGACCCCAGCAAAGGTGGGAGCTGAAATCGGCTCCTTCGTGCCCAGGAGCAGTTACAACATCTTTTATTACAGCTCAGCAATTTTCCAGCTGAACTGGCAGAGATCCTTGTAGCCTTGTAATAACAAAGTTAATAATTGTAAACTTTAATTGCTTAATAGATAATATTAATTAATATTAAGAACAATTAGTAATTGTAGCTTGGAAGTAGCCAAAGTATGTGTACATTGCACAGGAACTCCAGATAGGAGAAACTACCTGCCTGGGCCGAATTCAGGCCTTTTAAGTTATTTTTTAATTTTTTCTTTTTTTTCTTTTTTTTTTTCCCCTCAGAGATCCGCAGGGCTGGTGCTCAGCTGCAGGAGGAAGCTGTGCAGTCCTTATGCGGGGACCTGCTGCAGCCCGAGTCTGGGCACGCCGAGGGTACCCTCGTGCTGAACACTTTGCCCTGGGAACGGACCGAGGTGATCTCCAGGACTGGGCCAAGCGGAGCAGAGGTTTTAGGTTTGTCTAACATGGGGGGAGCTTTTGTAGCTGAGTTTCTTAAAAGGGCACGGGTCTGAGGATGTTGAAGCAGAGCCTCTTTCCTTTCCAGCTCTGGTGACAGCCCCCAGTATGGGCTACATGATAGCGAGGGAGCCGTTGCCACCCCTGCAGCCCGTGACGGTGACGGAGCAGGTGAGTGCAGTGCAGGTCGGGGTACCTGCACCAGAGGCTGACTGGGGAGAAACCTAGGGAATGCAGCATGCAGAACTTATAACTGGGGCCTTGGTGTCCACCTTGCTCCATGGAGTCATGGCTCTGCTTGTTCTTTTCCCCCAGGAGGATGGCTCTGTCACCATGGAGAACGGGGTGATTGCAGTCCGCCTGGATGCGATGGGCCGCCTGATTTCTCTTCGTCTGGCAGACTTTGAGAGGTCTGTCCCTCACCTGGTGCCTGGAACCAGGCTCCTCAAACTTTCCTTGGGCCTTTTTCTCTGTGTAAACCCTTCACAACTGCCAGATTTTAAGGTGTTGTTTCTCTGCTCCAGGGAGGCAGTTGCAGATGGCTGCTGTGCCAACCAGTTTGCTCTCTTTGATGACGTTCCCCTGTACTGGGATGCCTGGGACGTGATGGATTACCACCTGGAAACCAGGTAGAGGAGCAGGGCATACAGCACTTGGATTCTCACTTTGCTTTGAGTTTCTTGCCTCCCCGTCAGTCTTAGCTGTAACAAAACCTCAACAGCTCTCCTGTTTCTGGGCATTCGCTCTGGAGAAGCCAGTGCCTGATTTGGGATCCTGGATCTTCCTTGCGGGGACCAGCTCTGCCTTTACCCCTTTCTCTAGGAAGCCAGTGACAACGGTGCTGAAGCCTCTGGAAATCACCCTGGCAGGGGACCTGCGGGCAAGTGCAAGGTTCTCTCTGCGGGTCGGGAAAAGCAGCACCTTAACCCAGGAGATCATCCTGGATGCCGCGTGCCCGTATGTCCGCTTCGTGACCGAGGTATGGCCAGCAGCTGCTGCGTTAGGGACGTGTGGTGTGCAGGCAGGGCCCCGGGAAGCTGAACCGTGCTTCACAGTTACGTTTCCCCTCATTTCCTCCTCTGGAGCCTCCTGTTGCCTGTGAGGACCCTGCATTAGGTCCCCCGAGGGACGGAATGGCATAGAGAGCATCGCTTCACCCATTTTCAGATTCCACTTCACCCATTTTCAGGCTCCAGGGCTGTTGTACAGTTCCTGGGCCTGGTTGGGAGCTGGCTGCTGTGCGCTGGGGGCGGATGAGCGCGGTCTCTGCCTGCCAGGCCCCTCTGACCATGCCCTTCTGCTATGACATTTAGGTCGACTGGAAGGAATCCCACAAATTCCTGAAGGTGGAGTTCCCCGTGCAGGTCCGGAGCACGAACGCCACCTACGAGATCCAGTTTGGGCACGTGCAGCGGCCAACGCACTGGAACACATCGTGGGACTGGGCCCGATTCGAGGTGAGAGGAGAGGTTTATCTGCTCCCAGGGCCGGGCTGCGCCTCCTGCAGGGGGCTGCTCTTCCTCCCAGGCAGCAGCTTGGTGTGGCAGATCTGCCCCGTGGTGCCTCCTGCAGGTGTGGGCTCACAAGTGGATGGACCTCTCCGAGCACGGCTTTGGGGTGGCAGTGCTGAATGACAGCAAGTACGGGGCGTCAGCACGTGGGAACGTCCTCAGCCTCTCGCTGTGAGTGGGGCCGGGGCGGTGGTGGAGCTGCAGTGATCGCTTCGACTCCTGAGGTGTCCCTTTCAAATCAAGGCAGCGCCTGAATGATCGTAGTAAGCAAGGAAATAGTTTGGGATTAGCCAAAGTGGCCGTCTTCTAAAACCTTTTGGCTGACTTAATTCAAGTTGACTAAGAGAATGTAATTCCTTATGCTCATAGATAATTTCGTAGAGATCAGATCAGGTTTGCAGCAATTAATTTTTCCGTTGCTGGCCAAAACATGCCCCAGGAAGGGAGGCTTAAAGGAGGTGGAAGGAATGGTGACATTCCATATGCATGCAAACCTCAGAGAAACTCTGTGTTTCAGCTCGAGCTGCGAGTTTCATGGGAAACCATGAAAACCATGGGAAACCAACCCTCAGAGGTTGGTTTTAGTTTCTGGGACACCTTGTCCACAGTCCATTGCCAGAAATCAGCAGAAATCAGCTTCCACCTCTGGGCCTGGTCTCAGAGTAGCATAGAGAGGGGAGGCAGCTGTCTTGTCGTGGTGCTGCAGGCTGTGTGGCAGAGGAAGAGGACTGGGCGATGCCCATCTCCCCCTCCTCTCTTCCCTCAGGCTGAGAGCACCCAAGTCCCCTGACGCCACGGCTGATATCACACAGCACCGGTTCACGTACGCCGTGCTGCCTCACCAGGGTGAGTGCCGCAGCGAGCCTCGGGATGAGCGCAGGCTGTCCCGTCTGTGTGTCCATGGAGGCTGACCCGAGGTTCTGGTGCTGCAGGTTCCTTCCAGGATGCGGGTGTGATCCAGTGCGCTTACAACCTGAATTTCCCCCTCCACGCGGTCCCAGCCGGCCATGCCCAGTGCCCAGCCTGGAGTGCCTTTTCCGTGAGCTCACCTGCCGTTGTTCTGGAGACTGTCAAGCAGGCGAGTCCCGTGGGACGGAGTGGGGAGGCAGAGGGGATGCTTTGTTACCCAGCCTGGTTAAGCTGCACTTGTTCAGCATGGCTGGGATCCCCCTCGTTGGTGTGTCAGAGCAGCTCAGCCGTGACCACCTGCGTCTGGCTGTCCCCCGAGGTTCCCATCCCGTGGGGCTGAGTTTCTCTCTGTGCTGTGTCCCCGAAGGCTGAGGACAGGCCCGACGCGCTGGTGCTGCGGCTGTACGAGGCGCACGGCAGCACGGCTGTCACCTGGCTGCAGAGCTCCCTCCCCATTCAGGAGGCAGTGCTGTAAGTCCTGCTGCAGGGCTGGGCGTGGGTGGATCTGTGGCTGTAGCTTCACCAGCTGCCTTCTTCCCCAGCTGTGACCTCCTGGAGCGGCCGCTTGCCAAGAACCACCTGGTGCTGGAGCAGCAGGGCATGAGGCTTTCCTTCACCCCCTTCCAGGTGCTCTCCGTCCTCCTGGTTCTGAGGCAGTGAGGCCCTCAGTCCCATTTTTTTTGGGTGCCACAGCAACCTGGGCCAATGCTGGGAGCTCAACTCACAGCCCAAGGCTGCTGGGAGCCCTCTCCCTGGGTTGGGGACAAACAAGGACCGGGCGTTTTTACTGCCCCCAGTCCTGTGAGATTTCCCAAGAGCAGTTCCAGGGAAGAGCAGTCTTCCCCTCCCCTTGCCACCCCCACAAAGCTCAGGAAAAGAGCTCCATTTCCTCATGGAAGGAGCAGTAAATCTGCCCCCTGCCTAACCAGGGGGTTTGGGGAGCAGCAGCTTTCTGTGCTGGCTGTGTGTTGCAGCCATTGTCCTTTCCAGACCAAAGCAGCACCCAGCTGCAAGGCGGGAGCAAGTGTAAAAACACTATAGTTGTTCTTCTCCACAAATAAAAGAATTATGTAAAAATATCTTTCAACCTCTTACCTTATTTCCAGCTGCCTTTACTTCTCCTGTAGTGTCTCCTGCCCTGGGCTCACACTCTGGGGTGGGGGAGGCAGCACTTACCTGTTTTGGGGGTTGGGGGTAGAGTGGGGAGAGAGCCTGCTCCAGCCCATTGCAGGGAGGGGCTGGTACCAGCCCAAAAAAGGCAGGCACGGTGATTTCTTACCCAAAATACTTTTATTAAGCAGCTAAAAAAGGCTGGCTCAGGGATCCAGGGAGCAGTCAGAAAAAGATGAGGAAATACAGTTAGGGAGAAGAGTCAGAGTGACACAGCACCCACAGTCTGTGGTCCTGAAGAACTGCTCCCCACACCCAAGCCAGAGCAGTGAGGTTTTAAACATGATTAAAAACCGAAAACCATCAGGGCAGGCACGCAGCCTGCCCCCAGCCCTGAGGCTGTAACGGCCATGCCTGAAGGTGGCCCTGGGGCCCAGGCAGTGCTACGCTGGAGGAGGAGGAGCTGGGAGGAAGGCAGCTTGTGGTGCTCACACTGCGGGGGCTGCGCCTGGAAGGTGGGGAGGGAAACAAGAAGGGGAAGGGAAGGGTTGGTGCCGCAGAGCCCTGCTGGCTCCTCTCCTGCCCTCAGTCGCTGTGGCACGCTGCTCACACACGCCTGTGCTAGTCCAGAACTCAGGGAATCACCGCCTCACCTGCGCCCTTGCGTGCAGACGCCCGGCGTCTTGTCGCTTTGACTGGAGCCTCAGGCTTGGGGGAGGCTGGAGCGGCTGCTGCTGCCCTCCTCGCACGGGCACGGCCCCTCCTTGGTGGGTCAGGCACTGCCTCCTCCTCCTCCTCTTCCTCCTTCTTCACGGCCGACATTGCGGGGTTCTCTGCACGCCTGGAGCGCCGTTTGGAGGCGCGTGTGGTGACCTGGGCAGACAGAGCCAGGGCTTAGCAGCAGCAATGTGCACGTGCTGGAGGAACAGGAGGGTTCCTGCACCACCCAGCCTGCTGGCTGCCTGGGAACTCCTGGGACAAGTCCCACGGTGCCTGTGGGAGCAGCCTGAGGACCCAGGACAAGCTCTGGTCCCAGCAGGAGCCACGCCAACCCCAAAGCATCCTACCTCAGCGGTTGGAGCATCAGGATCTGCCTTTGGGCCAGCGCGCTTCTTGCGGGACTTCTGACCTGCATGGGAAGATGTGGTTGGGGTTGGGGTGAGGGGAGAGGAGGCCATGACCATTCAGGCAATGGGGGCTGTAGGAAGGACTCAGGGGGGCTCCCTCTCCCCTCCCACCACCCTCAGGTGAGGACAGGACGTGGCTGCAGGCCTGGAAAAGCACCCAGTGGGTGCTGGGAGGAAGCCAGAGGCACAGCAGGCTGCATCCCCCAGTGCCACAGGCCTGAGTGCCCCAACAACTGCAGCAGTTGCCTCCCCAGCAGGGCCTGTGAGTGGTTCTCTTCCTCCTCCAGCCCTCTCAAAGCAGGAGCAGGTCCCGTGGGGAGCAGAGGGCACTCACCTCCGGGAACCATGGGGCCAGGCTCACCCTGCAAGGAAGGGGACAGAGCGGTGACCGGGCTGCCATCGCTCCCCGGGCACCTCCAGCACAGCGGGCTGCTGGAAAGGGAGCTTCCCGGTGACACAGAACCATGCGGGGGGTCACAAGAAGCAGCAGCCGAGCTGGTGTCCCCCTGAGGGGGTGGTAGGGGCGCCCAGCCCCAGGCAGAGACCCCCAGCCCACCTGGAACCATATGGTCCTGCCATTGTGGTCGCGCAGGGAGCTCATGCCAGGCACCCCGTAACACTGCAGCCAGTTCTTGAAGGCGGTGTGGTTGTCTGCGTGGTCTGGGTCAAGGAGGTTTTTCTCTGGGAAGGGAGAGAGGAAAAGGGGCAGAGAAACAGAGCTGGGGCGGGAGCTCTGCCCTGCCAGCGCCCAGCCCAGCCCCTGCCAGCCGTCCCCGGCCCCCAGCTCCCAGCCCTGCAGCCTCACCCGCTGCCACGACCTCCATGGGCACCGTGTGGCACAGCTCCAGGAGATCCGGGTTATCCCGCTTCAGCTTCAGCTTCTTACTTGGCGGCAGGGAAGAATTCTGCAGGGGCAGAGAAGGGAAGTCACCTGGCAGCTACCTCAGCCTCACTGGGCATCTCATCACCCCCCCAAATACCCATCTCCCCTCGCCCCCTGAGGAGGAGCTGCCAAGCCCCACCAGGACAGGAAATTGGGGCAGCACACAGGAGCACCAGCAGTTTGTGAAAACAACCCTCAGGACGTGTTCCTTTTTGTTTGTTTGTTTGTTTTGTTTTCAGGCTTTCTTAAAGCAGCCACCCCCCTCCACCCTAAATCAATGAGATTATGCTCTACTGCAGCCTCCCCCCGACGTTTTAAGCTTCTGTTTGTTTTTCTTACCCCTTCCTCTTTACCCTCTCTCCACCAAACACACAAGATGCTCCCTGAAGGCATGGGTGCAGCTGAGCATGAGCACAGCACGGAGGCACGAGGCCAGGGAGCTGCCACGGCTCGGTGGCACGGCCAGGTGAGGTTAGGGAAGGGCTGCGCACATTTGCCGCTCCACTGGAGGGGCAGGCGTGCTCAGACATGGGGGTTTGTGGCAGGAGACAACACCAAGCTGGCTGGGAGAGCTCCCATGCAGCAAGAAGTGTAGTTGTGAAGGGGAAATGCCAGCTGTCAGGATGGGAAAGGGCTCAGGGGTTGTCAGGCAGCAGAAAAGGTTCAGTGACTGCAGTGAGCACCCCCCCAGACCTGTCCACACTGTCCCCAAAAAGCAAACTCCTCCTGACAGCGGTGCGGGCAGAGGAGGGCTGTGTGAATGCTGCAGGGGTTCTGCCCCATCAGGGCGGGGAGCCAACCGTGAACTGAAACCAGCCCGAACCCTGGGCCATGTCAGCAGAGCTGAAGCAGAGCTTTGCGCCCTGCTGAGCACAAAGCAGGACCAGAGTTTCACACCCAGCTGAGCCAGGGTCTAGAAGCAGCCTCAGCCCCTTTTCGGCCACGCTGCTGAGCCCAAACCCCTCAGTGATGTTTCTCAGCTCAGTGTGGCTCCCTGCACAAAAGGCAAGAGGCTCCCAGGACTGAGCCTGGCAGACCAGAGCGATGCCGAGCTGTGAAAGCACCGCCTGTTCCCACCTATTCCCCACCTTTTTCCTCCTCTCCTGCTCCTGCTGCTTCAGGGCTTCCAGCACCGTCCGAGCCTTTTCAAAGGGAGGGATCTTCAACCTGAGAGAGTCCACCCGTCACAAGCCTGACCTCTCATTTCTGACACAGCTTAGCACGGTAGGCAAAGGCACTCAGGTTTGGCCTTGGAAGAGGCTGGACACGGTGTGGTTTCAGCTCAGCAAAAAGCCTTATTATGAAATGCACCTCACCTGTACAGGATCTCAGCACGGAGGTAGTTGCCGATCCCATTGAAGTACTTCTGGTTCAAGAGGGCCTCACAGATGGGCTTGTCAAAAGCTTTGTCGTCCAGGTTCTTCAGCACATTCTCCCTGCGACAGAACACGAGTATCAGGCTGGTGCACTGGGACACAGCCGTGTTACTGCCACCAAGGGCAGAAGACCTGCACACAGCCTCCACAATGCAGCCAAAACTGTTCTCGAGTAACGGGCAAAGCAGCAAAGTGAAGAATCCCAGAACCACTGAGGTTGGAAAAGCCCTCCAGGCTCATCTGGTCCAACCACCCCCGTACCTCTGGTGTCACCCACTAACCCATGTCTTTAAGCACCACGTCCAACCTTGCCTTGAACACCCCCAGGGATGGTGACCCCACCACCTCCCAGGGCAACAAATCCCAATGCCTGACCACTCTTGTGAGCCCAGGGAAGAGGAACCCCAGCACAGGTGCCCTGTGTCCCCCCACACAAGGGAAGTGCTCTGGTAGGGAGTGGATTCAGCTTAACCCTGCGCACCACTGCTCCTCCAGCCTGGAGCTTCAAAGCTGGGGACCAAGGCAGCGAGCGGAGCCTTGTGAGCTGCCAGAAGGCGCAGGGAGAAGCCATGGGAAGGGCTCCCTGCTGCTGCCATGTTGGGTATGGAAGCGGCAAGCGCTGCACGACCACGGCAGCACCTCGAGATACCCCAGCACTGCTGGTGAGGGGCACGGACACCACCCCACCCCCTCCCCGCATCCCTCCCGTCCCCCCCTTCCCCCCCACCTGAAGGCCTGGTACTCGGACAGCACGCAGGGCCCGCGGCCGGGCTGCCAGGCATCACCCAGGCGCCAGGAGCCGAAGCGGCGAGCGTCGACGAAGCAGAGGGCGCGCGGGGGGCTCTCGCGGGTGAGGAAGCGCAGGTGAGCGTGGCGGGGCGGCGAGGCGGCGGGGCGCAGCCGGAACCCCCCGGACATGCCGAAGCGGAAGACGAGGGCCTGCGGGCTGCCGGGGCCCAGCGGCTCCAGGCGCAGCCGCAGCTCCTTGCCGCGGGCGGCGGCGCCCAGGCGGTAGGCCTCGCTGCGGAACGGCACCTCCGGGCCGCGGCCCACGGCCGAGCGCTCGGCCCCGCCGCTGAACACCAGCCCGCCGCACGCCTCGTTGATGTAGCGCCCGGCCAGGGCCAGCTCCGGGCCCTCGGGCATCGCGACACTCGCGACACGGCCGCAACGCCGCGACCGGGCCCCGACTGGGCCGCGCTCCTGAGGCGTTGCCTAGCGACACGCCCCCGGAAGGGCGGGGCCCCCCGTTGCCTAGCAACACGCCCCGAGGGGCGGGGCTTCTCCCCCGTTGCCTAGCAACGCGCCCCCGAGGGGCGGGGCTCCTCCCCCGTTGCCTAGCAACGCGCCCCCACACCCGCTGCACGTCGCTCAGGGGGGTCTCCCCGCCCTCCCGCCCCGTTGCCTAGCGACGCGCGCCGCTCGCCCCCCATTGGCCGCGCGGCGCCCCGCGGCATGCCGGGAGTTGTAGTCCCCGTGGCCGCGCGTTGCCATGGAGACGGCGCTGTGAGGCCTGGGGGTCCCGCAGGCCCCGCGGCCTCCCCGGGCACAAGGGGCGGGCACAGCTCGGGGTCGGCTCCAGCCTTTATTGGGGGGGGCTCGGTGGGTGGGAAGGCGGCGGTGGAATCATCCCTGGGCTCACAGCAGGGTCTGCATCAGCGCCTGGGCCTGCTTCAGCTCTGTGGGGAGAAGGAGCAGGGGCGGTGGGGCTGTGGTGTGAGGCAGGGGCCCTGCCCGCAGCCCCCCCCCACGCCCCCCGGGCCTACCTGCCAGCAGCACCCGGAACTTGTCCGCGGACACGGCCACAGGGACGGCCGCCACTGTGGTGCCACCCCGCAGGCGGAGCAGCAGGTGCACCAGGGGCTCGCCCACGTCCCGCAGCTCGCTGGAGCTCAGCGTGTAGTCCACCCGCCACGACACCGAGTCCAGCTGGCTCACTGCAACGGGAGGGCAGGGTCACAGCCTCCCCCAGAATCACCCAAAGGTCAAAAAGTAACCCAAACGCGTCCTCAAGAGGGAGGGACCCCGCGCGGCCTCTCTCCCCTGCCCCTAAAATCGTGGGGCAGATGCACCGGGGTCACCAGAAGCTGCACTCACGTCGCAGGCTGCAGGCCCTGAGGCTCTCCTGCAGGGAGCTCTGCTTCTCCTCGTAGGACCGGCACAACCCCGTGGCATGTTCTGCTCAAGAAAAGAGACAACTCACACACAAAAAGCACCCACTGATGCCATCTCCTGCCCTGCTGCAGCCAAACCCCAGGCGTGCGGCAACAGGACTGGGCCCAAAGACATGGAAGAGACCCCGGGGGCAGACAGCATGAAGGGGATGTGGCACAGAGAGGATGAGGACGGCCCCACCCTGCACTGCTTGCTCAGTGCCCAGTGCTGGCAGCTCAGCTGTGGGGCCGCCCCAATTCCCACCCCATGTCCCACCTTTGGGCAGCCCCAGCTGCTGCAGCTCGCTGGACAGGGACTCGCCATCCACATTGTGCTTGGCTGCACTGGAGAAAATGAAGTCGAGGACAGCGATCGTGGCCTTCACATCGCCAGACTCTGCAGGGAGGAGAGGATTCAGCCCGACGGCAGCCAGACCTCCTGTGGGAGGCTCCAGGTGGGGAGAGTGGGGCCCTTGGCAGCAGCAGAGGAGCAGGACTCACCCAACTTGGCATCCGACGTCAGCTTCAGGATCTTCTCATACTGTGGGAGACGAGAGCAGGCACTAGTTACATGATAAAGCAATGCTTTAATCCCATTAGCGCTACAGCTCTATGCTGTAAAATCATAACTAAGGCAGAGGCTTGGAGAGCTTCTGTGGTCCCCATTGGGGTTGCAGAGCATCACCGCATCCCCGGGGCAGCTGAGCACTCACATCGATGGCCTCTCCCAGCAGCTCCCGCAGCACCTGGGCGCAGATCAGCTTCAGCTTCACGGAGGACTGGGGGGGGACAAGGACGGGTCAGCGCCCCACAAGGCAGCCGAGCCCAGCAACGGGGCGGAGGGGCGGAGAGGGGCGCGGACACTTAACGATTTTGGCCAGGACGCTGATCTCGGCCAGCACCCAGTCGGGGCAGTCCAGGTCCCCGCAGAACCGGAACCGCTGCGGAGGAAAGGGGCGGTGAGAGCCCCGCCGCGGCCCCGAGCCCCCCCGGGGGAAGCGCGGCTCCCGGCCCGCCCGCCCCGCTCCCCGCTGCCCGGCCCCGGCCCCACCATCTCTCCGCCGGGCGCCTCCCTCCGGCTCCGCCTCCGCGACCCGGAACCGCTGCGCTCGGGGGAGGAACCGGGGGAGGGCGGTGGGAGGGAGGGGACGGCGAGTCCCAGCCTCGGGGCTGGGGGCGGCACGGGGAGCGGAGCTGCAGCCCCCGGGGCTCAGTGCCCGCCCTGGGGCTCCTGGGGTTGGCGCCGGGGCTGGGGCCGGGGGGTCCCGGGGCGGTCCCGGGGTGGCCCCGGCCGGGTCCCGGCTCCCCGGGGGCGCCGCAGCCGCGCGGGGGCTCCGGCCAGAGGGGGCGGGGCTGGGGCTTGGACCCGCCCCTCGGCTCCAGGCCCCGCCCCTCGGCTCCCGCCCTTCCCTCACCGCGTTCCCGCCACACCGACCTCCCGCCCTCAGTCTCCACTCAGGTCCGCACCTCACTACTCTACCCCCCCCCCCCCCCCCCCCCCAATAGTCTTGTGGGCGGAGCAGAGCGCGGAGCGCTGCGCCGTGATTGGGCGCGCCACGAGGCACCGAGCGTCGCGATTGGCTGCAGCGCGGAGCCGGGCGGGGCCAGAGGATTAAGAGCGCGAGGGGGTGGCGGCGCTGCTGTGGTTTAGAGTTGAGCGTAGCGGGTAGGGTCCCTCGTGGGGCTGGGAAGGGGAGGCTGAGCGCAGCGGTTTCAGGGGCTGAAACCCGGTTGGGGGTCTCGGGGACGGGGCCTGTGTCTTCTGAAAAGCCCAAGTGCTGTTTCCGTCAGAGCTTCACAACAGAGACTGATTTAATTTTAATTTTTATTTTTTCCTCTCGTGGTGTTTGGGTTGTGCTACACTTTTTCTCCCTAGATCCTTATTTTGAGTTTGTACCCTTTGTTTCTGGGTCATATCACTCTATAAACAGATTGATTTATTAAAAGAGAAGTTCCCTTGCTCATGCACTGGGTTTTACTGCAAACACAACCATTTCAGCTTGAGCACTGTTTCACCCCTGGATCTCTGTTCTCAGCGTGTGACCTGTATTTTCATCTTATACCACAGTATAAATATTCACTGATACTTGTTTAATTAGGGTTTTGTCTGTCATGCACTGCGTTTGACCACCAGCATGCTGTCTTCGCTTCACATCGTCTGCTTTTAGCTTGTGCCTGGTGTTTTCACCTTGGATCATTATTCTCGTTTTGTGATTTGTGATTTCACCTCATGCCATTGTATAAATATATAAGCCTGTGCCCTCTGTTTCTTCCTTCCCCCTTGTTATAAGTTGCCCCCTTAATTAATTTTCAGAGAGCATTGCATTAATAATAGAAAGGAATTTATTGAGTAAGCAACAGCAAGCAAAACAGCGCTGGGCGGCCGGGGAGTCTCAGCTCCACCAACGGGGCGCACCTCACCCCCACCAGGGTCCCTTTTTATATCTTGGTGATTTCAGGATTACGCAGCACATCCTGGTATATTCTGCGGCTGCGCGCGCTGTTGCTAGGGGGTCGTCTCTGTCCCTCTGGTGGTCGTGAAGATGAAGGCCGTAGTCTTCCTCGGCGTTGTGGTTCAACTTCTTTTTTATTTGCTCATGTTGGCCCAGCGTGAGACAGGAAGGCAGGATGTTGATACACTAGTTTAGCAACTTATCAGGAGATGGTTACATGAACTTTGCAGCAGGGTCTTTAAACAAAAGAGGCAACTGAGATGCAGAAGGAGAGAAGGGGAGGGAGTTCTCTTTTTTGTTACATTAAGCAAATGAATTTTCATAGTGTCTAGCCAAGCATTATACAGCTCCTTACTTCAGCAGGGAGTTTTCACAACTCCCGTTCCTCAAACAGAACTCCCTGTTTTTATAATACAAAAGACAATGAACAAACATTTATTGTGTATTACACCCCTTGGATCTTTATTTTCACTTTGTGTCCTGTGTTTCAGCTCCAGATGATCCAGCTCTTTTCGGCCCCAGCTCTCCATCTCAGCACCAGCTGCTGGCCATTCAGGAGCAGAGATGCTCAGCCTTCAACCAGCTCCTGTCAGCTCTGGCTGATTTCAGCTGGTTTTGAAAAGGCCATAAATCAATCGCTGTCATAACTCGAGTATCGCTATTAACTGTAATAGTTGTACACTGTGCAAGTATTGATTGGTTAATTAATTAACTGGGAGGTGTTGCAAGCTATGTACTCAGCCCTTTTACGGGTCTCAGAAATGCGGGACTCAGCCTCGGCTCTCAAGCTCTGACAAAAGCAGCACTTGGGCTTTTCGGGAGATGCAGCAACCCCCGAGACCTCCCCTTCCCAGCCCTGAGAGGGCGCCGCCAGGGCCCGACGGGCTCCGCCCCCGACGCACAGCCCTAAACTGAGCTGTGAGTTCCGCCCCGCGCGCAGGGGGTCCGGGGGGGGCGGAGCGGTGAGGGTCGGACCTGAGTGGGGACTGAGGGCGGGAGGTCGGGCATGGCGGGAAGGCGGCGAGGGAGAGGCGGGGCCGCGCTGCTGGGGGCGGGGCCTCTCCAAAGCCGCCCGCGCGCCCCCAGTCCTGGTCCTGGGGCTCCCCCGAGGCCGCGGGGCCGGTGTCGGGTGGCGGAAGCGGGAGCCGCAGCAGGCGGTCGGGAGGGCCGGGGTCAGGGCACAAGCTGTGAGAAGCCGGAGAAGCATCAGGTGCATGGAGCGTGCCGAGCTGAGACAAGGCTGAAAACGAACCACGGTGCGTGAGCTGAAAATACAGATCCGGGGCTAAACACGCAGCAAGAGTTGAAAATGTGAATTCGGGGATGAAAAGGTGGCCGTCAGCCAGCGCTGGGAATATCTGGAGGAGCCCTCCCCTGCAGCGCAGAGCTGCTGCACGGGGACGGGGCTGAAGCTGTCGCCCCGGGGCGAGGGGCAGGGCTGGGGCAGCAGCCGGGGGCTGCGACGCAACGGCAGGGGCCGGCAGCACCCGGGTCCGGGTATCCCCAGCACGGCGGCAGGGCCCCGTGGGAGCGGACCTGAGTGAGGACTGAGGGCAGGAGGTCCGACACGGCCGTGCAGCTCGGACCGCCCTCCCTCGGCCCCTGCCCCGCGCCCCTCGGGACGCCGCCGAGCTGTCGTTTCAGCGCTGGCTGATGACAGCTGGATTTGACAAGGCCATAAATCAATCAGTCAGAACTTGGATATCGATATTAACTGTCATATTGTACACTGCCGCTATTGACCAGTTACTTAATTAATTAGAATCATAGAATATTAAAGGTTGGAAAAGACCTCCAGGGTTATCTGGTCCAACCACCCCCCTACCACCAACATCACGCACTGAAACCTGTCCCTAAGCACCACGTCCAACCTCTCCTTGAACACCCCCAGGGACGGTGACTGCACCACCTCCTTGGGCAACCCCTCCCAATGCCTGACTGCTCTTTCTGAGCAGAAATGTCTCCTCATTTCCAACCTGAACCTTCCCAGGCACAACTTGAGGCCATTCCTTCTGGCCCTATCACAAGCTACCTGTCAGAAGAGGCCGACCCCCAGCTCCCCACACCTTCCTTTCAGGCACTTTCAGAAAGCAATGAGGTCTCCTCTGAGCCTCTTTTTCTCCAGACTAAACACCCCCAGTTTCCTCAGCCACCCCTCACAGGACTTGTGTCCCAGGCCCTTCACCAGCTTCGTAGCCCTTCTCTGGACATGCTCCAGGGCCTTGATGTCCTTCTGGTAGTGAGGGGCCCAAAGCTGAACACAGCACTTGAAGTGTGGCCTCGTGGCTGTGTACCAGCATTGAATCTATGGGCAAAAATGTTTTTTTCCTTTTCTTTTCAGCTTTCTCCTTCCACTGTCTCATACATCAACTTCAGCCTGGTGCACGCTGTCCTCCTGCACTTCTAGGACACCTGTGACTGGATCCCTGCCTCTAGTGAGGGAGTGTGGGCCCTTCTCTCCCCCGCACACCCCCTGCCACCTTGGTCAGTTTCCCAGCCCCAAACAACAGCACTCTGCCCTTTTGGGGGTCTCAGAATCAAGGGACTCAGCCTCTGCTGTCACGCTCTGACAAAAGCAGCACTTGGGCTTTTCGGGAGATGCAGCAGCTCCTAGCCAGCTTCCCGCCCCTGACACCTCCGCGCTCAGCCGCCCTTTCCCAGCCCCAAGAGGGCGCCGCCCCCCCGACACTCAGCCCTAAACCGAGCCGGGCTCTGAGCCCAGGCAGCGCCGCCACCTCCGCGCGCTTAATCCACTGGCCCCGCCCGGCTCCGCACCGCAGCCAATCGCGATCCTGGACGCCCCGAGGCGCGCCCAATCCCGGCGCAGCGCTCCCCGCTCTGCCCCGCCCACGGAGCTGCTGGGAAGGGGAGGGAAAAGGAGTGAGGGGCGGACCTGAGTGGGGACTGAGGGCGGGAAGTCGGGCAAGGCGGGAAAGCGGCGAGAGGGGCGGGGCCAAGCCCCAGCCCCGCCCCCTCTGGCCGGAGCCCCCCGCGCGGCTGCGGCGCCCCCGGGGAGCCGGGACCCGGCCGGGGCCACCCCGGGACCCCCCGGCCCCGGCCCCAGGAGCCCCAGGGCGGGCACCGAGCCCCGGGGGCTGCAGCCCGGGCCGGGGCCCCACTCGGCAGGACCGGGCTCCGCTCCCGGTGCCGCCCCCAGCCCCGCTGGAGGCAAGGCACCCCCCCACCCCCCAGGAGCGGCGTCGCAGGGAGCAGCAGGGGCACAGCTCGTCCTTTTTGCAGGCTTTATTGAGGGCTCGCCCCGCGCTCACGCCCCGGCAGAACCGCGGGCACAGCCCCTCCGCGCGATGCCCATGGCCACGGCGACCCCTGCCAGCGCCACGGCCACGGCCACGCACACCAGCCCCGTCAGTGCGCCGGGCACCGCCACCGCTGCACCTGCAAAACGCAAGGAAGGCGTCAGAGCACGGCACCGGGCAGGACTGTGGGGCCCTGGCTGGTTGGCACTTACCGTCCCCTCCCTCCCGCTGCTCTCCGATGGCTCCTGGGTCTGCTGAGAGCAGCACGGGGCCGATGACCACGTCGGCTTCGATCTCTTTCCCTGGGCAGGACGGAACCATGAGCTGGGCTCACCCCGGCCCACACCTCCCTACCCGCACCAGGGCCTTACCCTCAGGTGCATCCCGACGGAAGCGGCGGCCGGGCCATCGCTCCATGGGGTTGAGCCTCCGGGAGAGCGCGGGGGGCTCGCAATTGCCCGTCTCGCAGCAGCTGCAGATGTCCCGGGTGCCTTCCACCGGCACCCAGCTGGAGCAGGGCAGGAGCACCGTCACTGGCAGGTGGGGACCCCCAGCACCCAGCCCTCTCTGGAGTTTTTGTGCCCAGAGGAACCCCCGGAGCATGGCCAAACCCAGGGCCACCACAGTGGTGGAGCTTGGGTTTGATGTCCCAGCACCTGGTGCCTCCTCGTCCATCCCACCCAAACCCACAGAAGATTGGTGTCCTGTGCTTGGATGCTGACCCTGTTTGGGTCCATAAAAACGCCCTGGGGTCCGTGCCGCAGCTACTCACGTGTTTCTGGCTTTATTGAAGGAGCAAGCCTTGTTCTGGGGGTCTGGGGCTTGGTCTGCCGGTGTCACCTTCAGGTGGCAGGTGATGTAGATCTGGGGGGAGGCAGGGGAAGAGCTGAGCACCTCTCTCTAGGGCCACGGTGCCCACGAGGACACCGCCTGGCTCAGGCTGAGCTTTGGGGACACACGCACGCAGCCTTACCAGGTTCCTGGTGTCTCCCGCGAACCTGAACACATCGATCCTGAACCGCAGCATGTCCTCCTGCGGCCGGGGGGTTATGAAGGCAGAGCTGGTGTCATCCAGCCTCCCGTCCACCAGGCACCTAGACACAGGGCAGGGGGGTGTCAGCGTCCCAACGGGCCCCCTGAAGCACAGCGCTCAGCCGGGGCTCACCCGTTGAAGTCGATGATGGAGTAGTGGGGCGAGGAGTCGCCGTCGGGGCTCAGGGCGGCCACGCAGCTGTCCACGAAGAGCCGCAGGGGCACGTGGCTCTCGGTGCTGACCTCCGCCTGGATGTTGAGGATGTCGCCCAGCTGGAAGCCGGTGAAGGGTCTCTCCGCGCTCCAGTCCTCTGCAAGGCAGAGCGGTGACAATCGGGGTGTCCCCAGGGGGACAGAGGTGGGACCACGGAGGTGACGCCCCAGGGAGCAGCACCCGTACTGGATTTGGGCACATTGGCTGCTCCAGTTGGGCAACTGGGACCAGGGCTTTGCTGTACTGGGTGGTGAGCACCCTCTGGCACATCCCACCTACCGTTCATGAGGCGCAGGGAGAACACCAGCCTCTCCTCGGCCGACAAGGTGGAGCTGAAGGGAGCCCAGGTGGGCCGGATGGCGTTGCTGCTCACGTTCTCCCTCCTGCCAAGGGACGGTGTCAGGACGCAGCCGCAGACCGGGGGGCCTCAGTGGGGCGGTGAGGACGCAGAGCCCTTACCTGGGGTAGTGGCACTCGATGGGGATGACGGCCGGGTTGGTGCGGATGATGAGGGGGTTGCTGGCAGGGCTGGGGTCGTAGTTGATGAGCGTGCGGTAGATGAGGGCGTCCGGCGTCACCTGGGTGGGGAAAGGCTGCAGGGCTGGCAGCGAGACCACCAAGACCTCCCCACGCACCCAGAACCATCCTTTTCCCACCAGAAAACACAAATAAGAGGGTAAAATGCTGAGCCAGGGACTTAGCGCTATCAGGGGTTGTCCGGATAAAAGCGCAAAGCAGCTTTGGGTGAAAAAAACTCCCTTTTGGGAGCAACACCCCCTCGCTCTTGCCGCTCATGCAGGGCAGGGGACGGGAGCGGGTCTCACCTGCACGACGCTGCCGCACTCGTGGAGGCCGGCGGCGAAGGTGACGGTGTTGTGGGCGGCGTTGAGCGAGGAGTGCTTGCACGCCGCCGGGCCCAGCGTCAGGTCGGCCGCGTTGATGAGGCGCCCGGTGCCGAAGAGGTCCCTGTGCACCGTCACCACCAGCTGCGCCTCCTGGCACTGCACCGTCACCGGCTGCGAGCCGGGCACGGCCCGCGAGTGGGACTCGGCCCCCCAGGACCAGGCGGAGGGGTCCCCCCGCGCCCCCCAGGAGAAGTCCCAGGGCGTGTAGGAGGCCACCTGGGCCACCAGCCAGCAGAGGAGCCCCAGCGCCAAGCCACCGCCGCGTCGCATCCCGCCTGCTTCCAGCACGCCCAGCTCAGGGATCCCGGGCTGTGCCGCGGTGCTTTATATCCCCGAGCCCCCGGAGCCGGCCGCCCAGGGGGGGGGACGGGGAGGCAGAGTCATTTCCGAGGTGCTGAGCCCCCCGTCCCGGGCTGCCCAAGGCGAGAGAAAAGATCCTCGTCAGCCTCTTTGGGGGAATTGTTTAGAAAACTCAGCAGAAGCCGGAGACGAGGAGACGGGTACAAAGTGGCTTGTTTAGGTTACGCGCCGGGCGATAAGGGGCTTTTCAAGGCCCCCGGGGAGGTGACAGGAGCAGGGGGAGCCGGGGGGGGCCCAGACCAGGCCGCTTCTTGCCGCCCCCTCCTCGAGGAGCAGCCCCTTGGGATGGATGCTGCTGCTCCCAGAGCCCCCAGCCCACGCAGGGGCTTTTTGCAGCCCCCCCGGGATGCTGGAGCAGCAGCTGCTGGAGCTCTGTCACCGGTGGCATGAGCGTGGCGGGGCTCAGCCAGCACCCCTTAATCCCCATTTCGGCCTCATTGCTGCTGGCCACGAGGTTAGGGCAGGGCTGGGCGCTGTGGCCCCGTGTTATCACCTCTCCCTGGGCCGTGTGCGTTTGGCTGCCAGCAAGGAAACGGGACGGGGTGCAGGGAGCAAGGCGAGGCGCTCCACCCCTCGCTCCCTGCCCAGCACCCAGCTCTGGAGCGGGGAAATACCCGGGGCAGGCACTCAGGGAGGGGGACAGCTGGGTAGAACTAAACCCCACACACCTTCAGCCCCTTCTTTTAATGCCCTTATCTCCTTTCCCCCCGTGCTCTGCTGCACACCCCAAATCCTTCTGCACCTTTTGGGATGTCCCCAGGCAGCAGGACGGTGCGGATGTCTTAACCGGAGCAGCTTGACCATTTGCTGGGAAATTTAAAGGAAATGGAAACAAGGTTTTGGGCCAGGTGTCAGCCAGCACGCTGCTAGCAGAAACCCCACTGATTTTGGAGCTGGGGATGACTCGTACCTGCTGCACCGTTCCCCAAAAGCTACATGATGTGCCCACGTCACCCTGCCAAAATCCTAACCCTTCTGCCTTTCCTGCGCAGCCGGCCAGGGCTTCTCCTGTGTGTTTAAAATACCTTGAGCCTGCTGCTTGCGTAGAAATGCCAGGGATTCCAGCAGGGAGCCTCCAGCTCTGGCAGAATATTTGGCAAAGGCGCTCGCGCTGACGAAAGATAAGGGCAGCGGGTGATGCTGAATCAGTAAATAAGTGGGCGGCCCCCCCCGGGGAGCCTCGGCACGAGGGCAGCAGCACGGCCGGGTCCTTGGCTCGGGAGGTCGGGGGGCTGGGGGTGCCAGGGCTCGAGCCCAGGGCTGGATCCCCCCTGGGGGGGGCATGGGGGCAGCTATTTGGGGTGGAAAGACCCCGAGCTGGGAGGCGTTTGGCTCTGGAAAGGGGAATTTCTGCTCCCAGCCGAGCCCTCACCGCTTGCCCCCGTGCCCTTCTCTCCCGTCTGTTCTGAGCGGAAGAGGACGCTGGCCCCGTCCCAGCATGGCCAGGAAAGGGGGCGAGCACAGAAAGTCCCAGAGCAACCCCACAGCAGCGTTTTTCCCCCCTTGCGCAAAAATACAAAGGAAGCTTGTAAGCATGTCTCATTTTCACTTATAGCACAGAACTTCAAGTGAAAAGGCAGCTGGGGACAGGGCTCAGGAGGGGACAGGAGCTGTTAAGGGGGGCAGCTGCTCATGGGTGCAAGCCACAGAGCATTCCCCCATCCCAAATCTCTTTATAGAGCTGATTTAGCCAAAGTTTTTCTTCCTTCTTGGAGGTGGATGGATGCTGCCAGCCTTCAGAGCCCCCGAAAGCCCATGCTGTGAGCGAGCCCAGCTCCTGCCACATCGCTGTAGCCCCTGCTTTGCTCTGGCAAATAGCTGTATGGGGCTTGGTGCCACCAAGCAGGGACATTGAAAAGGAATTTGGGGAGAAAAAAAAAACGAAAAAAAAAAAAAAAAACACACACACAACTTCTGGGGCGCCCTGCCCATGCAGGGCAGCAGAGGGAGGACCAGATGCCAACCCCAAACCCCTTCCTGGGGGGGAGCGGGGGCAGAAATTCCACTCCCTGCCCCAAGGACTGTTTGGGCACAGAAATATGTAACAAGCCTTGGGGAAAACGTGCAAACAGTCCTTGGGGCAGGGAGTGGAATTCCTGCCTCCCCCTGTCCCGGGCAGAGCCCGACCCACCCGCAGGGCTCCCCTCCTTGCCCCTCAGCTCTGCCTGGCTTTGGCTTAATTTCACCGTAAGGAATTACTGATGCACCACGGGAGCATTTTTAAGGCTAAATGCCCCTGTTTCCATGAAGGAGGGCAGGGTGCATGCTGATTTTTCACACCGGTTCCCTGTCGGGTGCCCCAGAGGGTCCCTAAGGCTCCACAAAGCCCTGCTGAGGGCAGGGAAAGGAGACCCAGACAGGCTGGGAGAGGCAGAGCAGCCCAGCTAGTGGGTTAAAACTGGGGTTTTTGGGTTAAAACTGGGGTTTTATGGGTGAACACAGGGATTTGCGGAGCTCACCCTCCAACATCCTTCTCTACCCCCACCCCAGGAAGTCCCCCAGCCTTTCAGGTTTCCTTCTCTTTATTAGACAGGCCATAAAAGCTGACAGCACCTCAGACAGCATTGCTGGGCCGGTGGCAGGCAGTCAGAGCTCCCAGAGCAGCGAGGATCAGGATGACCAAGCCAAAAATCGCAGCCAGCCCCAGGACCAGCCCCAGGTGCCCTCCTGCAGCTGGGGAGGAGAAGCAGGGAGGCGTTGTAGGGGCAGAGCTGGGACCTGCCACCGCCTGCCCCAAATCCCTGCCCTCACCCTACCTCCTGAGGGCGTCCTGCCCCTGGTGGGATGCTGCCAGCTGTGGATGAGCAGGGGGCCAAGCACAACGTCCTCTTCTTCCACCACAGGATCTGGAAGGGAGGACACCAGGGCTCTGATCAGCTCCTCTGGACACTTCTCTCCCCCAGGGACACCCAGCTCAGAGCGAGCTGTCCCAGCTGCACCAGATGCAAACCCCATAAACCTACCAGGCTGGGAGGAGAGGTCCCTCCGGGAGCGTCCTCCTTGCCAACGGGAGGGAGCCTGGAGCCTCCTGGAGAGCCCCCCCGAGGGGCAGCGCCGAGCCTCGCAGCAGGAGCACACATCCCGGGGGCCTTCCACGGGCACCCAGCTGCAAGAGAGCCCGGTGAGCAGCCCGCCCTTCATCAGGGACCCCTCACGTGCTTCGGGGTCTGAAGGAGAGGGCCCCGAGCCCCCCATGCACTCACAGGCTGCTGGCTTTGTCGAAGGAGCAAGCCTTGTTCAGGGCATCAGGAGCACGGTCAGCCAGGGAGGCTTTCAGGTGGCAGGTGATGTAGATCTGGGGGGGGAAAGCAGAGCAGAAGGGGTCGGCGCTGTTAGAGGGGTCCCCAAAAGGAGCACGGCCACCCCAGGGGATCCAGAAGTGACAAGTTGGGGAAGTGGTTCCCAACCAGGGGGTTCCCTTCGGGGAGGATTTACCAGGCTGCTGGAGTCTGCTGCGAACTTGAACGCCTCCACTGCGAACTGGAGCACGTCTGGACGGGGCCGCGGGGATACAAAAGCCGAGGTGGCATCGTCCAGCTGCCCATCCACCAGGCACCTAGGCAAAAAGGCAAGGCCGAGGGTTTCCCCTTGCCGAAATCCAGGAGGAAAGGTGTCCCTACCCGAGGCACGGCCAGCTCGTACCCGCTGAAGTCGATGAAGGCGTACTGGGGAGAGGAGCCCCTCTCCGGGGCTGGGGTGGCCACGCAGCTGTCCACAAAGAGCCGCAGGGGCGCGTGGTTCTCCGCATCCACCCCGGCTTGGAAGTGCAGCACCTCTCCCAGCTGGAACACGGCCGAGGCTCTCTCGGCACTCCAGTCATCTGGAAGCAGAGCAGGCTCTCATGAACTGGGAGCTGGGGGGCTCCTGGTGCTTCTCCTCTCCCACCCGAGGGAGCCCTGGTGGCTGCCCACATCACGCCAAAGCCCCAAAAGCACCACATCCGTGTCCCACCTGCACGCCCCGGGGTGAAACCAGCACCAACTGTGCCGCCTAGTTGAAGCCCAGCCACCCCAAAGGACCCTGCCCGAGGAGACCCCGTCCCCAAACCCACCGCTCATCAGGCGCAGGGAGAAGAGCAGCTTCTGCTCCGAGGCCATGGTGGAGTGGAAAGGTGCCCAGGTGGGCTTGATGGCACTGCTGCTCACGTTGCTCCTCCTGGGGAGAGGGATGCCCCGGTTAGAAGGCTCCGTGGCAGCAGGGTTTGGGAGGTCTTCATCCACATCCACTCACCTGGGGTAGTGGCACTCGATGGGAACCACAGCGGGGCTGGTGCGGATGATGATGGGGTTGCCTGCATGGAGCGGGCTGTAATTTAAGGTTGTGCTGTAGATTAGAGCATCGGGGGTCACCTGGGGAGAGACGAGATGCATTATCCACCATTATCCTTCAGCTAAAGGAGCTGAGCAGCACATTGAAGCCTGGCTCCTCGGTGCTGAGAGCTTTCCTCTGGCCACCAGCAGCAGTGCAGCAGCCACCCTGCCGCAGGGACGCTCCTGCCTGTCCCAGCACTGCCTGGCCAGCAGCACAGCTGGATGAAGAAGTGCTTCAGGTGTTTTTTTTTTTCCTCATTTCCATGTGCCCAGAAGGAGGGTCTGTCCCCCAGGGGGCTTTAGTGAAAACTTCTCACCCAGGTGGCCCCAAACCTCTCTGGAGGAAAGGGACCAAAGGCAGTTTCTTCTGGAGCAGCACCGTGCCATGCTCTGGCAACACTCCTGAGCTCAGCACCAGCTGCTGGGGCTCCTGGGCTGCATCGGCAGCACCCTGGAGGAGGTGAGCACAGCACACACGAGAGGATTTGGAGATCTGTCAGGAGAAACCCAACCTCTGCCTGGTCCGTGCCCTTCCCTGCTGATGGGCCAAAGCTGGCCCCCAGCCCAGACAGCACAGCTTCTGCCACCCCTAAAACCAGAATGAGATGTCCAGCTCCTGGGAAAGGCTTTTAAGCTTTTAAAGCCCAACCACAGCACTCTGCCAAAGCAGGACACGCTCCACCAAGCATCACATCAGCTCCAGCCCACCAGCAAGCAGCAGAGCATCACGGCAGCAGGGAGCCTGCCCTTGGCTAACAGAACCACCAGGCTTTACCAGCAGGCAGTTACAGGGCTGGCATCAACTCTGTGAGATGGAGGAGAAAAGCCATCCTGAAGCCCCTAGGGGGATGCCCAAACGCTCAGCATCCCTTCCCTGTGCACAGCACCACGCTAAAAGATCCAGCCCCCATCCTTACCCTGAGGGTGCTGCCGCACTCGTGCAGCCCAGCCACGAAGGTCACCACGTTCTCAGCAGCATTTTGGGCCGTAGGTGGGCAGGCAGCCGTGCCCAGGGTCAGGTCCCCAGCCCGGACCAGGCGCCCAGTGCCAAAGAGGTCCCGGTGCACCGTGAGCACCACCTGAGCCTCCTGGCACTGCACAGCCACAGGGTGCAGGGGGGCAGCAGCCTGGAGCTGGGACACATCCACCCATGCCCACGGGGAGAAGTTAGGGGGCTGCCCCACGGCAGGAGCCCCCCATAGCTCTGCCTCCCCTCTCAGGAAGCCCCAGGGGTTGTAAGCAGCCGCCTCCCCCAGCAGCCAGCAGAAAAGAGCAAGCCCCAGGCTGCTCCCCAGCCTCATCCTGCCCACCAGAGCCCAGCACAAGGAGCACCAGCTGCCACGGGGGCTTTTGTAGCCCTCGCCTCCTGTCAAGGGCAATTGGCAGCAGGTGAGAGCAGCTGGATCCCTGGGGAGCCCATCCTGGTGGGTGCTAATTAGCTAACGAGCTGCTGGGTCCCTTGCCAAAGAAGAGCTGTTGGATTTGAGCCAGCCGGAGGTTTTTGTGCCTTGCCTGGTAATAACCAGCCCTACCAAGAGATGAGTCCCACCTCCAGAGAATGGGGTCCTTGTGCTGAGGGGGGCTCTGGGGTGGGAAGGGGGTGGCATCTTCCCTCCCTTCAGGTCCCCAAACTTGTCCCTGTCCCAGCTCCTTCAGCCCTGCGGTGATCCCCGAGGAGCTGCTCGTGCCAAGGGCAATTGGGGATCTCCAGGGCAGGAGGGGTTCACGGCTGGCTCTTTACCCAAGAAAAGGTGATTTGAGGGCAGGAAGAAGAAGAGGACATTTCATCTCGAATCAGGTGGAATAATAAAAAGAAAAGAACAAAAAATCCTGCGTTTCTTGGGGAGGGACGCGTCCCAAAAAGCTCTGGGGCATTGGGCAGCCTCCAGGACCCGGGGGGGGGAGGATCGCGGAGCCCATAGCCCACCCCCCAGCCCAAAGCACGGCCGTGCTGCTGCGGGACGAGCCTCCACACGGTGGCATCCTCCCTCCGAGCCGCATTCCCTGCGGGATTTTAGCCAAAGGGAGGAAAACGCTTGTTTAACCCCTCCCTGAACAGACCCATCCCGCTTCCCGGGCCGGACCGGGGCTGGGATGAGCGGTACCAAAGCACCGAGCAGAAAAATGTTATTAGGAATAATAACAATAATAACGCTTTTATGGGAAATGAGGCATCCCCGAGGCCAGGTCCTCGTGCTGGGGACCATAAATCGAGGAGGAGGACCAGGGTGGCTCCGCGCAGCGGGGCGCTGGGGGCACCTCGGGGCTTTGCTCCTGGCCCCAGGGGACCCTCGGTGCGCGCCGGGGGGGCGCTGAGGGATGGGGGCGCAGAGGCAAACTATGTGTGACACACACCAAAATAGAGAAATGATTTATTTCATCTGCAGCCGGACGCTCCGGGCAGCAGCACCCATCCCCAAGAAAGCGTTTGGAAAGCTCCCCCGGCAGTCTGGTGAGCCCAGAGGGGACATGAAGGCACGGCGAGGTGACAGGAGTGGGGCCAGGACCAGAGCCACCAGACAAGGAAACAATGGAGGTAAAACCAGGGATGTGAGCCTGTGGATGAGCCGGGCTGCCGGGCCGCAGGGCAGCGCCAACTTTCACTTTCCAGTTTTCCTGTTCAGTTTTCCTTGTTTTTTACATCTTTCGGCACATTGCTGCCCGCCGGGGCCTCGCGGCTGTCCTCTTGCTGGCGCTGGAAGTAGAGCTGCACCTTGCTCAGGGTGCGGATTTTCTTTTCGGAGCCGTGCCGGTGAGCGTTGAGCAGAGCACGCAGCTTCTGGAGACCTTGCCCGGGGTCGTGCCGGTGGCAGGACCACAGCTCGGAGAGGCCGACGTTGCAGGATGCCAGCCTTTGGGCTGATGCCTTGTTGAGGAGCTTCTCCTCCAGCAGGGGCTGCAGGGACACCCAGCACTCCAGGCTGGCGTGGCTGAGGACCAGCCTGGGTGTCCTCAGCAGGTCGATGTCCAGCACCTCGCACAGGTCCTTCACGGCCCTGGCGCTCTCCATGGCGCTGTGGTCGCTGAGGTCCCGCCACAGGTAGCTGCTGGCCAAGTTCTTCAGCCTGTAGTTGTCCCTCTCGGGGACCTTCTCCTTTATCAGGGGCAGGATGTCCAGGAAGCCGTACACGGCGGCGCTGAACTCCTCTCTCTTGCCCAGGACCGTCAGAGCCTCCAGGAGGGTGGGAAGGGGCAGCGAGCAGAACCTGAACCCACCCAGGATGGGCTGGTGGACGGCGTAGAGGTGGCCAAGCAGGCTCCTCAGGCCGACCTCGCAGACGCTGTTTTTGGCCATCAGGCTGGGCAAACATTTCACCGGCTGGATGAGGACGGGCAGTATCTGCTCCCCGTCGATCACTGCCATCTGGATGATCTCGTTTTCTGGAGAAGAAACGAGGGAAGAGAGTGAGGAGAAACGAAGGATAAGCAGGATTAGTCTGACTCGGTGGGGAAATAAAACAGACCGGGCTGCTCTAACAGCAGCAGGGGGATGAGGGATCCATCCTTTTGTCCACCTCCACCCTCAGCTTCTGGATCAGCCCCACACCACGAATGGGAGGGCTCCTACAGCTCTTGGAGGGTGGACTAAAGAGAGGGGCTTAAGGCGTCCCCCGTTAGGATCTTACTCAAAATCTTGACGTCAAAGAAGACCAGGGACCCTTGTCTCGTGTCCATTGTGTTCTGGAGGCGGATGGGGAAGCCCAGGTGCTCTTCGCTGGTGCCGTCATCAAGCATGTTACCGAGACCTTCCAGCAGGCTGGAGTCCTGGAGGAGCAAAAATTGGCTCTTATCAAATGTCTCAAGAAGAACCTGGGTTGCAGCTCTGGGCGCTGATGTGTCCTGGAGGTTACCACAGCCCCAAAATGAATTCAAACTGCCTGCTGGAGCCCTCGGGGTGTAAGAAGCCCCTCCAGCTGGCCATGGAGAGTTGCCTCCTCCAGCACCCCAGACCAACGTGACGTGGCCATGGGGGGTGGCCCACTTGGACCCATCCTAACTGGCTTTCTGCTCAAAGGTGGCAGAAAAGCTGGGGCTACCAAAGAGCTGAAGGGTTTTGAGAGAGGTATTTTGGTGCTCGGGAGGGAAGAGTTCCTTGCCAGGGGGTGTGGGGACGGCCCTGGGGGTCTGGAAGCACCAAGTGGTGCAGCCCCCGTGGCTTAGACAGCGAGCAACACACGGCTGAGCACGGAGAGCTGCACTCACCTTGGAGTCCTCATCCACGCTGTCCTCTTCAGCGCTTTCCAAGCTGGGATTATTGCTATCTGCTGGGGTAGGAAAGGCATGCCCATGAGTTCCGACAGATTCCCCCTCAAGCCACAGATAAAAAATCCACCACGGTGCAAAATTCCCCCCGTGGCTTCATTGCTCAGGACACCACGAGTCTCAGGCACACCGCTTACCCGAGCCGCAGAGCCCCCCGTTGCCATCCAGCATGCCTTCCAGCAGGTTGTCATCCATGGCGAGCCTCAAAAAGCTGGTCCCAGGCTGCTCCTCGCAGCTCAGCCTCTGCGGCTCTGCCAGCATGTTCCATCCATCATCGTCCTCTTCAACCTTCATCACCTTCACTGGGGATGGCAGCGTGTTGGTGTCCTTGTCCGTCTTCCTCTTGGCAGGAGTGGAGGTAGAGGGGGCCTACGTGTGCAAAGCAGAGCCCGGTGAGCGTCCCCACGTGCTCAGGGAGGATATTTTGGTCCTTGGGCAATGCAGAGGTCTGAGGGAAGGACTGAGGGTCCCCAAGCCTTGCCACCTCTGGCCATTCATTTGAACCCAAGGTAACGATCCCAAGGTAGTGACCCCAAGGCAGGTGAGATGTGGTGTGAGTGCAGGTCCCACCACGCACCTTGCTTGGGTGAGCAAACATCTGCCCCTTATACCAGCCCGGGAATGTGATGGCTCCATGTGGGGACCAAAAGAAGGATTCAGGTGGGAGCAATGAGCAGGAGGTGGGAGGGTGGCAGATTGGTGCTTGGAGATCTGTGTGTATGGGGAGGGGGGTCCTGGGCTTCGGAAGGGCTTGGGGAGGGGGCGAGATGAAGCAGAGCAGAGGATTCCTGTTTGGGGAGATGGAGAGCAGGCATGGCACGGGGAAGAAGCTTCTTCCTGGAAGTGTGATTAATGGCCGTTGGTGCCTCAGAGGCAATTTATGGCTGATGGTGCTGTCCCCCAGCTGGTTTCCCAGCCCCGTGTGTCCCTGCCCAAAGCAAACATTCATCTTGCCCAGACAGGTTCTGATGTGCCCAGCACCACGTCCCCATCACTGGCACCACGCTCCCCTGCCCAGGTCCCACCCCAAATCCCCTGGGCAGGACCCCTCTGGGCCGTGCGTGGTGATGCTAGACCAGTCCCAGCCCGGGGGTGGGACTGGAAACCAGCAGAGAGCTCGCAGCAGGGTGGCTCTGCAGCCCAGCTCCCCTTCCAAAGCAAAGCAGGTGGGGAAGCAGCAGGCAAATGCTTGAGCAAAGGTAGCCCCGGATGAAATCCCGGCACAACACGAGCAGAAAGCCTCACCTGGTGGGAGTCTTCTGTGGCTGGAGCAGGGGCAGCTTCTGAAAGAACAAAAACACAGCGGGTTGAGAGCGAGCAGGGCTGGAGGTGCAGAAGGTGCAGGTGGCCACGGGGACGCTGGAGCTGTGGGTAACCACAAACCCCACCGGGAGATGCTGCAGAGGCCAGGTTCAAGCAGCGAGGCTGCAGGCTGGGTTGGAGCCCTGCCTGCTCACCCTGCTGCCCATCAAACCCTTTCTCCCCTGGGTTTGCAGCTTGTGGAGGTGCCCGCACATGCTGGGAAGGGAAAAAGGCTGTTAGTAGCATCATGCAGGGAGAAGTTAACACGATTTGGCAGCTGGGGGCACGCCACCCTGCAGACCCCAGCCCGGTGTCCCTCAGGCTCCGGCAGAAAAGTGGCTTTGGCAGAAAGCTGCCGTGGTCCTGCTCAAACCCCTGGTGGAGAAGCGGGGCACGGTTTGGGTAGCCCCAAGCCCCCGGGCTCAGGAGGGTCCCTCCAGGCTGCGACACCAGCAAGAGACAAAAGTTCAGCCCAGGAGGACTTTATTGGCACAGCAAAGCGTGACGGAGAGCTTGGTCCCTGGGGGGACACGCAGTGGGGTTTCCGAGCAGCCGCAGAGCAGCGCAGGTGTTGTGGTTGGCAAACAGAGCAGCTCCCTCTTGCAGACGAGGCTCCGTGCACCCCTCCTTGCTCGGAGCATCATCACGGTGCCACGACGGGGATGTCACTTCTTGTCACTTCTTCCTCCTCTTCCTGGGCCTGCTGCTGGGCTTGCCCCTACAGGGGCACTCCCTGGGAGACACAGACCTCGGGGGGCTGGCGGGGGGCTCAGGGGCAGGGGGAGATGCTGCAGGACCGGGGGTGGTCTCGTCCCCCTGCAGGACGCTGGAGGGGAACAGCTCCAGCAGGTCGGAGGGGAGCGTCGGCCAGTCTGGGTTTTGGGGGTCCTGCGAGGGGTTGGGCACGGCCGGGGGGCTGCAGCACGGCTGCAGAATTGTCCCCACGGCGGAGGCGAGGGCACCCAGGGAACGGGACATGGACTGCACGCCCCGGGACAGGGCTGCCAGGTGCTTGTTGGACCTGCAGTGAGCCCGCAGCAAGCAGGAGGCGACCCGCAGGAGCTCGGCGACCTGCTGCGTGTGTGACCTGGCCCAGGAGCCGAAATCTTCCTGCGGGGAGGCCTGGGAAGTCCTGGGGAGAGGCGTGGTGTCCCCACGGGTCCCACGAGGTGATGCCGAGCCTTCCTCCACTTCTTCATCCCTCTGCTCGAGGGACGTGTCCCCTCCCCGGCCGGGACACATCTCCCCAGGAGGCTGAGGCAGGAGGCTGAGGCTTGGGGTGCTGTCATCTTCAGATGGGGCGTCCCGATGGGGAGCAGAGGTACCTGCCGTGGGGACGGGGGCTGAAGGGAGCAGGAGAGGGGCGTCAGGAGGTGCTGCCAGGCTGCTCTGGTGAGGGGAGCTGGAGGGGTGCTGCGTACCGTGGGGGGAGACGCAAGGAGCGGGGCGGGAGGCAGCTCATCCCCAGGAAACCGCAAGCTCCAGCCCTGGGGAGCTCAGCTGTGGAAGCCCACGGCTTGCCAAGAAGGACACAGCCCAGGTCTGAATGGCATCAGCCCTGACAGCAGCAAGGGGATGGAGCGGAAAACCCCACAAATGTCGCTTGTTCTCCCCCCATTTGCAGGAGGGATGCTGACACCTGACTGCTCCTGGCTCCATCTCTGCACACACCATGGATGCAACGGCCTCTGCCGTTCCCAAAGCACCACATCCCGCCTGGAGAGCTCGGGGAACACCTGGGGGAACCCACCTGCGGCCAGCCCGGGTGTCCCTGGAAGCCCTTCACCCTGCCGGTCAGATATGCCATCCCAAGGCAGCAAACAGAGGGGAAATCACTGCCCCAGGTCGCCCTGAGCAGCCCATGATGAGCAAGGCCAAATGGGATGGAGCCAGCAGGGCCCGGGGACAGACGGGACACCTGCACATGCCACAGCCCCATGAGGGTGCCAAGGTGACCCAGTCCTCCCCACGTCAGCCTCCCTGTGAGCCTCTGCTCCGTGTGCCACACATCCAGGTGCCACAAACCTCCCTTAGCCCATGGCACGGCCCGGTGCCAGCCCTCCCACCACAACTGCATCCAGGGGCCGGCAGCACGCCCCAACAGCAAGAGTCCAGAAGGAGACTTGAAACCCAAGCAGAACACCGCCTCCTGCAGGGTTTTGACCTCCAGCCCCGTTTCCAGCCTCCCCCCGGCCTCCCCACGTCCTCACCTGCGTGCCCCTCGACGCGCTCGGCCAGCGCCTGCAGCCTGGCGCGGCACTCGGCGAAGTCCCCGTGCTGCGCTCGGCCCCCGGCCGCCGGTGGCCGCAGCCGCTGCAGCTCCCGCAGCGCCTCCCTGACGAAGGGCTGCATGTCCATCACCTCCTGCTCCGTGGCGTACAGCCTCATCTTCTCCACCAGCCGCTCGCCCGCCTCCATCCGCCGCAGCACGCCCTCCACGCGCCGCAGCTCCCCCGCCAGCTCCCGCCGGCCCTGCTCCCGCCGCCGCTCCACCAGCCCCAGCAGCTCGGCCTCCTCGCGCCGCACCAGCCGCACCAGCTGCTCCACGCGCTGCCGGATCAGCTCCCGCGTCTCGCCGCTCGCCGCCTCCAGCCGGGCGGCCTCCTCCTGCAGCGCCGCGCGCGACGCCTCGAAGCCGCCCCGCCGGCGCGCCAGCTCCCGCCCGGCGGCCGCCAGCTCCTCCTGCCGCCGCTGGATCTCGGCGCCGATGTCGCAGTGCTGCCCGGCGTGCTGCGTGTCCAGCAGGGCGCAGATGCAGCACACCAGCTTCTCGCACTTCTTGCAGTAGATGCTGCAGGTGGAGCGGGGGGTTAGGGCACGGAGCAGGGTGAAGAGGGGACTTTGCAAGAACTGCTCCATGGGGGTGTTGGAGCATCGTGCCCATAGCCATTTGGGGGACTCCTTACCCCCAAAACGCCCCCAGGCTGGTCCAGCACCACCACCCACACCCCTTCCTCCTGCCCAAACCAGCCGCCTTCCTCCTGTGCTCCAGCAGCCTCGTGCCCTGCCCTCCCCTGTCCCATCACCACCTTCCCCACCAAACCTCCCCGCGGTCCCCAGAGCTCACCCTCCCACCCATCTCGGGGACCCGGTGCCAACGGGGACAGCAGAGGGCCACCAACGAGCTTGGTGACATGAACCCAAAGCGTGCCAGACCTACCTTAGGGTCTGGTTCTTGTGGGTGGGGTTGGAGCAGGCCAAGCTGCCGGTCCTCCTGGCGCCCTGGAGGAAATCCTTCAGCGCCCCCGCCCTGATGTCCGTCACCTTCCTGGCCTCGTGGCTCTCCCGCTTGAGGTAGCGCTGGTGGGCCTCGAAGCAGGTGGTGCAGAGGAACTCCTCGCACTCGGAGCACCAGTACTCGCCCTCCCTCCTGCAGTTGTCGCAGAGCAGCTCGGCCCCGCCGGCGATCCTGCGGTAGACGCGCAGCCTGGCCTGCAGGCTGGCGAAGAGCACGTTGTCCACCTCGGGGATGCCGTTGGGCTGCGGGATGGGCTCCTGGCACACGGGGCACTGCCCCACCGGCTTCTTCTCGCTCAGGCAGCCCAGGCACAGGCTGTGCAGGCAGGTGAGGAGCTTCAGGCTGGGCGATTCCTGCCGGCAGCCCTCGCACAGGACGAACTGGAAATCTTCCTCTTCCTCCTGCTGCTGCTGCTGCTGCTGCTGCTGCTGCTTGGGGAGGGAGGAAGAGGGAAGAGGGAAGGGCGCTGAGCGCTCTGCCAGCTTCACAAACCGCAGCTGGAGGAAGGAGGAGCATGGTGCTTCCCGCTTCCCTCTGGCCATGCCCCGAGGCTTGTGTGCAAGGGGACCCCACGGGGAGCAGGAAACGCAGCCTCCAGCCCCCAAACCCAGCCTCCAGCCCCCAAACCAGGTCCGTGGAGGCACACAATGAAACATCCTGGATCCTGCCGGAGCACAGCACTTCCCACCACTCCCAGCATCCCCCTCCCCAGCCTCCTTCCCCCCAGCCCAGCTCCCCTCTTGCCCCATTCCCAGCCTTTCTGTCTCCCGTCCTGGCCTCCCAGCAGAGGCTGACATCCTCCCTCTCCTCGTTAGCCTCTCCACCCCGTGGCCTCCAGCATCCTCCCTTCCTCCCCATCCCCGGCAGCATCCCGACATTGCCCAGGGGCTCACTTGGTCGGGGCTGGCCATGGTGGAGTGAGGGACCCCCAGCTCGCCACCGAGCCTCCCTTTGGCTTCTGCTCCTTCTGCTCCTTCTTTCTGCTCCTTCAGCCCACTTTCGATTTCTCCTGCGCTGGAGCCAGGCTCCACCTTCGAGGTGGGCAGGCCGGCAGCGCAGAGCCCTCTGCTGATGGCTGGCAGGAAGGGCTCTGCCACCAAAGGGGCTTTTCCTGGGGGACAGGGGGCCTGGAGGGGACGTGGAGCTCTGCAGAGCATCTCCATGGCCCTCTTTGTCCTGGGGGGGGCTGTGCCCTGCTTCCCATCCATCCCATCCAACACCCAGCAGTGTGCTGGGAGCAGCCGCTGGCAGCTATGGGACTGCCACCAAGGGGGGGACACCACCAAGGAGGGGACCACCACCAACAGGGAACGACCTCCGAAGAGGGGATGACCCCCAAAGAGGGGATATTTGCCCGCCAGGTCCCCAAAATGTAGCCCAAGGAAGGAAGAATGAGGCCAATTGAGCCTTTAGCTGGATGGGGAGCCCCCTGCTCTGCTTGGTGCCACCCAGCCCCAAGCTTTGAGGAAGAGATTTAGCAGGTGGTTTGGTGTGAAATGTCTCGGTTTTTGATGCCACCAGTCAGCCTCATCCTGCTGGTCCTGCAAAATGTTCCAGGGCTGGCTGAGGCTGCCCGGAGTCTGAAATATTGGGTGCTGGAGGGGAGCTGAGCATCCCCGGAGAGACTCTTGGTAGGGCTTGGGGTGTTTGCGTGGTGAGATGGAGCCCGCGGCACCTCCACGCAGCACCCTCCACGGGCATCAGCTCCCCTGGGGGTGCAGCAGGGTGGGCTGAGGAGCACAGCTGGCCCAAATCCTGCCCGCAGAATTCATCAGCTGCCTCCAGCCCAGCTTTATTGTCCGCCCGGAGGTGATAGAAGCTTACAAAATAAGGAAGCTTACAAAATAAATAGATATCTGTGTACGCCTATATACAGTGCACACCCCCCCCTGCGGACAGACCTCACGGCACGCATGCAAAGAAGCACGTCGAAGCACAATTAGCGCGGTCACTTAACACAGGGCCTGGCTGCCTCCAGGCTGGGCATTCCCCAAAACGTCCCCAAACTCAGCCCCAAACCCGGCCGCAGCATCCCCGAGCTGGGGCACCGACTGGTTCCTGCCCAGTAGCGTGGGGTGAGAACAAGGATAAGGGCTGGCAGCGGAGCTCACCGAGCAGGTGAAGCTTTTGCTGCCTCAGTTTCCCCGCTCGGGTCTTCTCCTGCCTCCTGCCAGCTCCCCGGGGAGGGCAGCAGGGCCTCCAGGGCGCTCCCCCAAAACTTTGGGGTCCTGCGTTCCGCCCCGACCACGACGCACACCGCCACGCTCTATCTGCGCTGCTTCATCGCCTTGAAGAGCTCCTCCAGCTTCAGGGCGAGGTGCAGGTCGCCCCTCACCTGCAGCCGCCCGCTCATGTAGGCGCTCAGGGGGCGCAGCTCGCCCAGGACCAGGTCCTGCAGGTCCTTCTCCGACAGCTCCAGGACGACGTCGGGGCTGCCCTGGGGGACGCCGCGGCCAGCCCGCCCGCTGCCTGCAGGGGGGAGAAGTGGAGAGGTTTGGGATCCAGCCTTGCCCGCTGGCATTTTCCCCATCATTTCACAGGGACCGAGTCTGGGCCACGTGGCAGACAAGGGGCTGGCAGGGGGGATTTGGAGGCAGCAGTCCTTGCTGAAGACAAATTTCTCCTGCGCTGCTCCACTGATGTCCTGTTCCAGCGGTCAGCCTCCCAGCCCTGTCCCGCTTTGGCCGTGGCCACCAGAAAAACCACCGGTGGTGCCCGTGGGGGATGGATGAGGGGATGCCTGTGTGGCTGTGGTGCTCCCCACACATGTCCCCCTCGGGGCCGGTGGCAGACAAGAGCCACCAGCCCCTGATCCATCCCACTCGGCCAGCCACGAGGAGACCTGGCTGCCGGTTTTCCACCGGTGCTCTCTTTCTGAAGGAAAACCCACGTGTTTAACCCAAACCAGAGGCCACTTCGCACTTCCAAGGAGCACGAACCCCCTCGGGGAGGCTCCAGAAACCCTCCCCAAATGCACCGCACGCCCCCGAGGAGCGGTGACCTGAGGAGAGGTCGATGAAGTAGGAGCTGCGTGCGCCGCCGGGCAGGGCGATGTCCACCTGGAAGGATGCTCCCACCTGGCCCACCAGGGCCTCGCAGAGGACGGGCTCCACCGCCGCCAGCAGCTCGTCCGCGCTTGGCGTCCTCCGGGCGAGGTGGGGAGCGCCGGCAGGCTCCACCTCGCTCACCGTCTCCACGCTGTCTGCTGGGGGCAGAGGGGCACAGGAGGGGACACTGGGTGGCGAGCTCTGCTGGTCCCCAGGGAGCAGAGAACCCCATTTATCCAGAGGATTTCCAGCTCAGCGGGAGGAGGAGAACAGCCTTTTGCCCATTCCATTTCCCACCGAGCGGGTGGGAAATGTTCCCAAAAGGCTTTTCCTGGGCACAGATTGGTTTGGGGTTTCCAAGAAATGGGTCAGCGTGCCGCCTCCTCCTCCCGCCCCCGTTGGTTCCAGTTTCCCTTCTCGTGCTGCTCCTCCCAGAGCCGAAACACCCGAAGAAATGGAACAGGCAGTCCAACAGCAACTGTGGGCTGCAGCTTTTCAGTATTAGGAATAAGAAGGGGCCTGAAGAGACACGCCTGTCCTCATACCTCCTGCCTGTCTTCGCCCTATGACTCAAAGCACAGGGAGACAAAACCTCCCCATGGCTCCCCCAGCTTGCCTTCTGTTCCCTCCAGGCTCCCCGCGCCCCATCCCAGCTCCCGCAGACCCTCTCCTCCTCTCCCCAGCCCCTTCTCATCACAACGGGGCACGCAGCGGGGACACCCCAAGGAAAAAAGAGGAGCTCCCGTCCTCCTCACCTGCCTCGGGGGCGGTGGGCACGCTGCTGGCCAGCGCCAGGGTGGTGCCGAGGAGGTGGGCAGCCAGCTGCTGCGCGGTGCCGTCCAGCCCGGCCACCGGGGGCACGGTGGCCAGAGGTCCCACAGGGGTGTCACGGGGGGGCTGCAGCACAGCCTCCATGGTCAGCTCCACGCGGTCCACCTCCAGGCCCCAGGACTTGGTCATGTCGTTGATGTCCAGCTGCAGAGCCGGGAAGAAGGGAAGGGAACAGGGAGACCAGCTACGGCAGCATCCCGCAGCTCTTTTGTGCTCCTGCTACCCCTGGTTTTGGGCTCGGGGTGGTGGAGCAGGCTTGCCAGGCCACCTCCTGCAGTCTGGCCGCTCTCACACACAGCCCTGCTCCTCCAGGGGCTCTCCCGGCCCCGAGGAGCTGGGACGAGGACGGCTCTGGTGGGTTCCCTTTCCATGGCTCCCTCCCAGGCTGCTTCCCTGGTCACCACGGGCTGGCACAGGGCTCCACCAGACCACCCCGGAGACCCCAAAGTTGCCACCGTATCACTCCACCCCCCTTTTAGATCCTATTCTGTAGATGTTTAACCCAAAAGCTCTCACCCTGGCCCATGGAGGGCAGCAGACACTGCCCTTCCACCCTGCTTCTTTCCCCAAAATCCTTTCCCCTTGGCACCCCACGCGTTCTGACCCCACAAAACCCACGGGCTGCCCTCACCAGCAGCTGCTCCCCGATGTGCAGCCTCTCGGCGTGGATCTCCCGCAGGCTCTTCTTGCCCAGCGCCTTGGTCATGGCGTTCTGCGCCGTCATGCGCGTGGCCGCCACGAGGTCCTTCACCACCAGCACGGACAGCACCGGGTCCCACACGCGGAACTGGACGTCGGCACCCATGGAGATCACCGCCCCGTCCCTGGAGGTCAGCTGGGAGAAGGGACTCAGGATCTCTCCCCTTCCTCACCCCACAGCCCATCCTGAGAGCCTGAGAGCCAGGAACCAGCTCTAGATCCCTTCAATGGGAGGGTGGTAAGGAACAAACCCAACCCAAACGGTGATATTTGGGCTGATGTGAATATCAAAGCCAGCTTCCAGCTGTTATCAGGAGACGTCAGGATAGGGGATGATGTCTTGGAGATGTTCAACGTGCGTTGAACAAGGCGTGCAAGGTCAAGGGGAGCTTTCCAGCCCCAGGCAGGGGGATCCTGGGTGGGGATCCCCACGATTCCCCCCACGAGGGTGGAGAAAACGAACGCTGCGGGCAGCACAATGTCAAAACCCATCCTCTCCAGGGGGCTCGGGGGTGTCTGGAGGGCAGCTCACCTTGCAGGGGGGCACGTTGAAGGCCCTGGTCCTCAGGTCCACGCGCTGCCAGTGGTCGATGAAGGGCAGCAGCAGGACCACGCCGGGTCCCTGCGGCGCCCGGATGCGGCCCAGGCGGAAAATGATCATTCGCTCGTAGGCGGGCACGATCTGGGAAGGGAAAACGTGGGCCAGGGCAAAAGGACAACCCCGGGCCGTGCCGGGAATTAGTTGTTCACCCCGCAGGGGATGGGTCCCCGCCACGCTCCTTACCTTCAAGGCGAACCAGCCCGAGATGGGGAAGGTGACGACCATCAGCAGGAAGACCAGGGAGGTGATGATGCCGTGGCAGATCCAGGCCAGCCAGCCCTGGGAGGACTCTGGGGGGGGGCAGCAGGGGATGTGCACCCGCTCCCACACCCCCTTCCCCACCAGCACGGCCCAGCCGTGCCTCTCCCCACACCCCAGGGGAGGCAGCAGCGTGAGGGCAGCCAGCCAGAGCGACACCCTACAGAAAAACCCCAATATACAGGAAGGCAGCACCTCCCCTCTAAGCTCACCTGCACCATTCCCAGCCGGTGCCAGGGGGTCCTGCTTGGCCCCAAAGGAGAAGAAGCCCTTCTGGGCACCGTAGAGCCCGATGCTGGACTGCTGGAAGCGGTCGAAGTCCCCCAGGGGCAGAGCCTGGTACCCCGAGCGGCTGAACATCGCGCGGCGGGGCGGAGAGGCAGCGAGAAAAACAAACCAGAAACCCCAAACAGCAGCCCTGCTGCCGCGCCGCTGGGCGCCTGCTCAAATAAAGCAATTTTCGCTGGGTTTCCCTAGCCGGGGCCCCAGCCGGGCTGGGGGCCGGGGACTTGCCATCCTCCCGGCGACCCCCAGGCCGCGGCGAGGATGAGGATGCTGGCGGCGAGGAAGGAGGCAGCTCCCGGCGCTTCCTGGTCCGCACGTCATGTGGCTGCTGACGGCACCGCACCGAAAGGCTCCGGGCTGGGTGAGCTTTTCCGGGGGGGCCCTGCTCGGGATCTGCTCCGGCAGCCGCGGGGAGGAGCGGGTCCTCCACCGAGCTCACGCCTCGGGGGGCTGCAGAGGGTCCCCCGACCCCGCAGGGAGCCCTGACCCTATAAAAACGGAGCAGAGGGATTTTTCCCAGCAGCTCCTGCTCCGGCGCGGCCTTCCCATGCTGCCCAAACGCCGCTCCTCCAGCTCGGCAGCCGGCAAAGGGAGGTGGGGACCCCGCGGAGAGCGGCGCTGAGAGCAACGGGGGCGCTTTTAAGCCCCCCTGGCTGAATTGGGGCCGGGGGTGCAGCCCTAAAGGCAGCGGCAGCCAGACAGGCGCAGGGATCCTACAAAGCAGCTGAGCCCTCCGATCCCATAGTGCCGGCATCCCCCAGGTACCAACATCCCCCATAACAGCACCCCCCGGGTACCAGCGTTCCCCAAACCTGCACCCCCCGTAACAACACCCCCCCTACACCCGGCATTTCCCCCAAAACCAGCACCCCAAAGTGCGGTGCGGGGCCAGGGGGTTGGCGGGGGCGGGTGGCCACGCGTGGGTGGGATATGGGGGACCCCAGGGGTGACCCCACTGCCTCCCCCAGCAGCCTGCCCCCCCCTTGGCACTGTGCCCCCCTCCCGCCATCCTTCCTTCCTCCCCCAGCTCCTCCTCCTCCTCCCCCGGCTGCCCGAAGAAACGAAAGTTTGAGCCCTCAGCCGGCCCCCCCCGCCACCCGCATGCCTGGCAGCACCGAACCCCCCCGGCCCTCTGGGACCCCTGACGGTAAGTGGGTGTCTGGGGGGGTCCTCACTGCTTTGCAGGGGGCCGAAGGGCTGGGGGGGCACAGCGGGGACCCCCCCATGCAAAGGGAGCTGCAGGAGCTGGGGGAAAGGGGGGGGCACAACCAGGGTGCTGGATGGCTCCGTGGGGTGGGTAAAGGGGTAAAGGGGGGGGAATACGGGGGGGAGCACCGTATCCACTTATGGGATTCACTGGTGGGCTGGGGAAGGCTGTGGGGGACTTCTGGGGACAGGGCTGGTTGGCACAAAGAGGTTCAATCCCCCCCCCCCACCGCCAATTCCCCTCCGACTTCCAAAAGCTGGAGAAGCAAAAGTGAAAGAAAAATGGCTCTGAGCACACGATCGGATCTTCCCACCCCCAAATCCCTGCCTGACCCCCCCTGCTCCTTTCCCTCCCGCAGCCGGCCCCGCTGCCTCCACGGAGCCTTCAGTCCCCATGGAGCCGGCACCCCCCCGGCCACAAGAGCAGGAGGAAGAGGAGGATTTCCAGTTCGTCCTGTGCGAGGGCTGCCGGCAGGAATCGCCCAGCCTGAAGCTCCTCACCTGCCTGCACAGCCTGTGCCTGGGCTGCCTGAGCGAGAAGAAGCCGGTGGGGCAGTGCCCCGTGTGCCAGGAGCCCATCCCGCAGCCCAACGGCATCCCCGAGGTGGACAACGTGCTCTTTGCCAGCCTGCAGGCCAGGCTGCGCGTCTACCACAGGATCGTTGGCGGGGCGCTGAGCTGCAGCCGCTGCCGCAGCGAGCCAGCAGCCGTCTGGTGCTCCGAGTGCGAGGAGTTCCTGTGCCCCGGCTGCTTTGAGGACCACCAGTGGTTCTTCAAGAAGAGGAGCCACGAGGCCAGGAAGGTGGAGGAGCTGCGGGCCGAGTCGGCGCATCGCTTCCTGGAGGGCACCAAGAAGTCCTGCACCCTCTTCTGCTCCAGTCACGGCCACACCGAGCAGGGCCACATCACCAGGTCAGCGTGGGGACGCGTCCACGGGGCTGTCCCCAAGCTGGGGGGCTCGGGGCTGCACCAGGCTGCAGGGCTGGGACCACGCTTGGGGCATGGGGGGGACCCGAAAGCTCACCCGGTCCCTGGAGAGCTTGGGAGGGACCCCAAGGCTCATCCCGGTGTGCCACCTCCTGGAGCAGGCTGCCCAAAGCCCCCTCTGACTTTCCAGGGATGGGGCACCCCCAGCTTCTGCGGGCAACCTTTGGAGAGCCTTTGGGTTCATTGTAACACCCCAGAGCCGCAGCAGGGTGCGGTGTGAGGTGCCCAAAGCATCCCCCAGCTCGTGCCTCAGTTTCCCCTCTCGCTAAAACCCCGCTGAGCACCCCCGGCTGAAGCTCGCTCCCTCCCCTGGCAGCATCTACTGCAAGAAGTGCGAGAAGGCGCTGTGCTGCTCGTGCGCCCTGCTGGACGCCCAGCACTCACCTTTCTACTGCGACATCCGCACCGAGATCCAGCGGCGGCAGGAGGAGCTGGCGGCCGCCGGGCGGGAGCTGGCGCACCGGCGGGGCGGCTTCGAGGCGTCGCGCGCGGCGCTGCAGGAGGAGGCCGCCCGGCTGGAGGCGGCGAGCGGCGAGACGCGGGAGCTGATCCGGCAGCGCGTGGAGCAGCTGGTGCGGCTGGTGCGGCGCGAGGAGGCCGAGCTGCTGGGGCTGGTGGAGCGGCGGCGGGAGCAGGGCCGGCGGGAGCTGGCGGGGGAGCTGCGGCGCGTGGAGGGCGTGCTGCGGCGGATGGAGGCGGGCGAGCGGCTGGTGGAGAAGATGAGGCTGTACGCCACGGAGCAGGAGGTGATGGACATGCAGCCCTTCGTCAGGGAGGCGCTGCGGGAGCTGCAGCGGCTGCGGCCACCGGCGGCCAGGGGCCGAGCGCAGCACGGGGACTTCGCCGAGTGCCGCGCCAGGCTGCAGGCGCTGGCCGAGCGCGTCGAGGCGCACGCAGGTGAGGATTTAGGGCCAGGGATGGAAGCAGACGGTCGTCGCCCGCCTCTCTGCCCAAAGGCACTCTGGCAGGGCGCTCGGCCATCCCAAAGGGAAGGTTTGGGGGCAGAGCCGCGGCCTCTGGGCGGGTGCTGCGGGGGCCGTGCCGCAGCGCTGCTCGCTCTGTTGCAGGTACCTCTTCCCAGGCTGTCCCCGTGGTCGAGGTGGCCCTGGAGAATGACCAGGTGAGAAAGCCACAACTCGTCCTGGTGCCACCTGGGGAGGGCTCCTGTGTCAGCCAGGGCTTGCTGCCCCCACCTTTGCAAGCCTTCCCCATCCAATATCACCCATTTCTTAGCCAACAAGAAAAAAAGAAACACAGGGATTTCCCCCATGAAGCTGCTTTGTTGCTGTCACAGTCACTCCCCTGTCCCCAGCCAGCAGTGCCTGTCCCTAACCCTGCAAACAAGCAGCTCCAGCACAAGCCTTGGACACGCTGTGCCTCAGTTTCCCCCACCCCCAGTCTCCCCTGCTGCTCAGGGCCACCCCAGTCCCACAGAGAGCTGTGTGCCCCCCAGGCCCCCTAACCACCGCTCCTCGCTCTCTTTGCAGCAAGAGGAGCCCACCCAGCGTGGGAGCCCAGGCATCGTGCCCACCTTCACCATCAGCCTCGGGGACATGCAGGTGAGTGTGGTAAGGGGCACCCCGGGGAGATGGGACCCTCTGGGGACCCGGTGGGGCCACCCCGGCACCCTACATCCCCCCTGCTCTGTCCCCTGCAGCTCCCCACTGCCACCGCACGGTGCAAGCGCTGGCGGCCCCAGGTGGAAAGGGGCAGCCAGGCGTCACCCAAGGTGCTGAAGCTGGAGCACAACGCCACGGCGGATCCCAGTGAGCCCAGTTCAACCCAGCGGGACAGCAGGGGAGAGCCCAGCACCTCCGCCACCAGCCACAACTGCAGCAGCGTCCCCAAGGCTGGCAGGAGCCACGCTGATGATGCAGGTGGGAAGCAGGGATGGAGTCCCCCACCCCAAATTTATGGGGGTTTCCCCCTTTTTTCTCAGCCTCTGGGCACCCCGGTGTACTCAGGGCCTTGGCCAAACCCCACTGGGGCAGAGAAGGGGAAGCAGGACCCCATGGGGTGGGGATGGGCGCAGCCCCCTGTCCTGCCTTCAACATCCAAAAACCAAGCCCGGGGCATGGCACGGGCAAGTAATTAGACTAATTAGGAGCTCTGGCTGCCTGGCTTTGCCCCCCAAAGCTTCAGCCCCATCCCGTTCCTCCTGCAGAAGACAACAGCATCATCATCAGCTCAGAGGACAGCGAGGAGGACACGGTGGTGAGCGTGACGCCGGACCTGCCTCCCTGCTGAGCCACCGTCCCCGCGTCCTCCTGCCCACGCTAAGGACCAGACCGCCTCTCCTCGTCCCCTCTGAAGCAGCCAGGGTCACCTCCCCGCTCTGGGAGGCAACAAAGCCCGCTTGGATTCGCTCGGAGGTGGGGTGCCACGTGGCAGCATCCCCAAATTGACCTCAAGGGGCATCCCAATGGCTTCTTCCTTCCCGTGGCAAACCAGCTCTGGGCAGAGGGACAGCTGTCTGGCTTGGACTCTTCCCCAGGAAAGAATTAAAGGATTAAAGGATTTGGGAGCCTGAAACCATCCTTGATATCACCCCCGGCAGTTCTTCACCAGGGGGCACGGAGTCCCCAAGAGGGGCAGATATGGGAATGGAGGATGGGGATGGAGGATGGGGATGGAGGATGGGGATGGAGGGTACCAACTCATTTATTTTTTTTTCCCCTAAGCTTCAGATAACACAACCCTCACCCCGCTGCAGGGAGAGCTGCCCAGACCCCCAGTCCCATAGTGCTGCTTTCCCTAGGAGATTCGTGCCGTAGCCCCTTCGCCGCCCTGTGCCGAGGGGATTAGTGCAGGCTTCCCTGGGAAGGTCATCCGCAGCACAAAACCCATTTTTATACAAAAATCATGTTTTTAAGTTGAATGTAGCACCCCCTCCCCCATGCAGGGGCTGTTAGATGGGCCATGGGATCCCTGCCAGGATCTCCCCACCAGCAACATTGGCAGGGGGGCCCTTTGGAAATGGATTTGGGGCCAGGGGTGGGTTTGCAGAGCTGGCTGAATGAGGGGTTCCCAGCCTTTTTTATTTTTTTCTTTTGTATGAGTTAATCGTGCAGAAACTCTTATTATTCTTCAATAAAGCTGTTTCCAGACCAAATCCCAGCCTGCTGCTGACTTCCTGATTCATTTTCCTTTGCTTTTTTCCTTGCTTTTCCAATTCACCTCTAACAGGGGAAAAAAAGTGGGGCAAAAAATCCCTCCCTGGACCCCATCCCCACACCCTGCTGCTCGGAGACCCATCTCCCCCCGCTGGGAGCACTTGGATTTGCTCCCATGCTCATATATGTTCACCTGGCCATGTCTCCAATGCTCCAGGTGGGGATATTTTGGAAATTACCCCAGTGAGGGGGCAGAGAGGCAGCGTGTGGGTAGCCACATGCGTGGCGCAGGACTGTCCCTGGGGGAAAGGGAGCAAAATCAAGGTTGGAGCCTCCTGAGCGCGTCGCCCTTCCCGTGGGGAACCTGGCACCGGGGATGTCCGCTTCGTGCAGGGATAGGATTTGAGCCTGGAGCCACCAAGCCTCCTCCTGGGCCCATTCAGTCCCCTTTCCCCCCAGAGGCCAAGCCTCTAGAGGTCCTTTGGCACCATGAAGTGTCTCAGCCACACTGACACCCCAAATTTAGGCACCAGCTGCACCCACACGAGCAACTGAAATCCTCGTGAAATAAAGGATGCCGGACAGCGAGCTGTCTCTGCCCTTCCTTTTCCCTCTCCCCTAGGGGAACTGGGGACACGCAGGGCTCTCCAGCGGTGTCACCCAGCCCGTGCGCGACGCGCAGTGCGCCACAGCCACCGCCAGGTGTCCCCTTTGGATAGGCACACGCACACCCCGATCACTGCTTTTTGCACAAGCGTGTGCAGGCACCCAGGCGTGCACCATCTCACCACCCCTCGGCACCCCCCCCGGATCCCCCACAGGCTCCTGCTGCAGCTGGGGAGCTGGCACCTCCCGTGCCCCGGGGATTCTCCGCGGTCTAATCCGGGGTTGTGCGCGGGGAGCAGGCGCTTGGCTGCGAGGGGCGCTGGCCCCATCTGTTTGCTGTCACTTGGCCTCATCAAAGTCCTGTAAAACAATAGCGAAGTCAGCGGGCTGCGGAGCCAGATTAGCCGTCTCGTTGCCCTGAGCTGCCATAAACCCCATCCAGGCGGCAAGGAGAGGGCTCCGGCGGTGTTGGTCGGCCCTGGAGGAAGGGGCTGCAGCTGGAGTACCCCAGAAGGGAGGGGGCTCCCTCCTCCACCAGGGCTTTCTGTGCACGGCCAGAAATTTTCTCTGTGGGCTGGGGGAGTCACTAACAGCAGCAGCAGCCTCCCTACGGCAGCCCTGGGGGCTGCAGAGACCCCAGCAGGGTGTGGGGATAAGCTCCTCACGATACGTTCCCAAATTTCTGAGCCATTCCCCCAACTTAGCCTTTTTTTGCAGAGGTGCTTTCTTTACAAGCTGGCACCCAGAAGAGACGGACTTCAGGCACTGGCAGACCCAGGGTGAAGAGACGACAGCAAAAACCCTTCCTGCAGGGGTAGAAACATCCCGACATGGAGATCCCAAACCCCTCCTGGGCCTCCCACCCAGATCCCCCTTCAAGGCCAAAGTAGTAAGAAGAAAGATTTTTTATTTCTTTTTTTTCCTGAAGAGCAATAAATAACTCCCCAGAATTAAGCGAACCTCCTGAAATGATATATAATACGCTGCTTGCCTGATTGGCTGTTATTAATAATGCATTGCTCAATCTAAACCATTCATAAAATGACTCCCTGCTAGCCCTTAGCAAAGTGCTTTGGGACTGGCAGGGAAAAAAAAAAAAAAAGGCAAGAAGGAGCAGCATAAATCCTTTCTGTTTATGAAAATGGATTTCTTCCCCCAACACTCATGCAAAACTAATTAGAGCCAAAGGGCCAGTTGCTCTGCATTTGATTACAGCCTGCAGGATCACTCAGGTTGGATGGCCTGGGTGGGGGGAGACGCGAGGCAGGGGAGGATGTGCCCCGGTGAGCCTGAGCAAGGTTAGCTGGGTTAGATTCCTAACAAAAATAGCTATTTGCTAACACCCAAGCAGGTTTGGATGCCAGGGTCGAGAGCGAGGATTGGGCAGTGAGGATTGTTAAATATTTGGAGGAAAGCTGAGGAAGGAACCCCACAACCTCCAGCCAGGCCCTGTCCCCAGGATGCTCCCGGTGCCGTGACCTGATGCACTCACCTGGTCTTGGAGGAGATGGGATGAAGCTGGAGAACCCAGGAGGCCCTACCTGCAGGCTTGCTTCTCTCCTCCTTAAAGATCCAAGCCCCCTACCCAGCGTGGTGGAGAGGGCTGCTCCCCCAGGTGCTTCCAGGCTGCAGGTGGACATCCAGGGGTGGAAACCAGCAAGTCCCCACTGACCTCAGGGGGTCCTCCAGCCAGGGGCAGCACCGGCAGAGGGTCTGGCCCTCAGCTGAGCTTCTGCATGTTTTGGGGCACGCAGAAACTTAGGGTGCCTGGGGCTGAGGTGTGGTGTGGGTAGGCTGATGGCTCTGCTGTCACCCATCCATCCATCCATCCATCCATCCATCCATCCATCCATCCATCCATCCATCCATCCATCCATCCATCCATCCACGGACCCATCCATGAACTTCTCCATCCATCCATGCGCCCATCCCCGTCTCCATCCTCTGCTGTCCTCTCTTGGACCTTTCCCTCTCCCCAAGAGGCTGCCACAAAGCGCTGCTCTTACTCCCGTGGCTCTACCCATGGGAAGCTGAGCCACAACCGGCCTCACAACCCCCCCACACTGAGCCTGGTGAGGGTGGAACCCACGCCACGTGCTCTCGGCTGTGATGCCCTCCGCAGGGTCCTGGGGAAGGTTTGGTCCATGGGAGCAGGAGGAGGGATGCACCATGCACCGTGTCACACGCAGCCCATCCTCTGACCCATTTCTAGCACAACGCACAGCCTCCGATGCTCCCGAAAAGCGGCCGGGAGAAGCACTGCCACCAGATCTAGGACACCTGGGTTTCTTCCTCGTGCATGATGAATGAAGGCGTCTCGGAGAGGGCTCAGCAAAGCACAACAGCGAGCAGCCGAGCCAGAAAGCAAGCGGTGTCTTTGTGCTGGCCGCGTCCTTGTGGCATTTTAACCTACTTTCGTGCTCCTGAAAGCATCGTTCCAGCCTTGCAGCCCTGAATCCCTACCCATTGAGGATCCATCCCACAGCCCCACAGCACGGAGTGGGACATGGGTTTGCATCCATCCTGTCTGGAGGTGCTGAGCCCCCCGGGGTGCTGCCCCGCCGGCTGGAGGACTCCCCTCCACAGGGCTCGGGAGCAGCTGACAGCCCGTGGGCGTTGAGCGAGTGAGCAGAACGGGAAAAAATGCCTGTAAAACCCTGCGATGCCGTAATTCCCCGAGCTGCAGCTTGCTAGTGCCGGGGAGAGTGTCACGGTGAGGGTGAGGGCATGCTTGGGCTAACAGCCAGCGGCGGGGATGGGAAGGCGGTGAGTCACGTCTCGGCCCCGCCACAGCCCAAGATGCTGAAGATGTTGAGCTCACAGATGCTGAAGATGTTGAGCTCACCGCCGCTCAAACCCAGCCCTTCCCCTCGGCCAGCAGCTCGGCTCCCTCGCTGCCCCCAAATCCGGCCGGCTGCGGTGACCCCAACCCCACCGTCAGCCCCAGGAGCCGCCGTGCGTATGGCACAAGCTGCATTTCTCTTTCTGAAAGCAGATTTTGGGGTCCTCCTGGGTAGCAGGAAGGAAAACGAGTAGTGGGGAGCATCTCTTCCAGCGATGCTAGGTGGGGGTGTCGATGGGACTGGGTGAAGACTGCTGTGATGGGACACATGGGGCTGGGCACTTTGGGGGTCTGGAGCCCTGCGAGGGCAGCGGTGCCTGAGGGTCAGGCTTGGTCCCTCTCTGCCCCTCCATCCACCGCCTCTGCTCCCCCCAGGGGAACATCCCCATCCCCATGGCTTTGGCAGACCCACGGTGCTGAGCTCAAGGGAAAGAGGACTAGGATTTTGCTGGGGGGGGGTGGCAAGACCCTACAGAGGGGCAGCCTGGACCCCAAGAACCAGGGGGCACTGGGAGGACTGGACTGAGCCATCCGGGACCAGGAACCCCCAGCAGAGCTCCTGGAGAGGCAGAGAGGGAGGGATGGAGGGTGGAGGGAGGGATGGAGGATGGAGGGAGGGATGGAGGGAGGCAGGAATCGATCCCACTAACAAAATCAATTATTTATCGTGTTTCTCACGGAGGGGCAGGGCCGGGAGAAGAGACCCCCACGTCGGGGGGGAGCTGCCCACCTGCAGGTTTAACGCTCTCCCCACCCACTCGCCCGGCTGCAGGAGGGAACCGCCCGCCATGGGACGGGCTGGGGGGGGGCTGGCAGCCCCTTGGGGGGGCGGCCGGGATGGGAAAATCCCCCCCGGCCCCCCAGCACCGGAGCCCGTGCAGAAGCGGTCCCCGAAGGGCCGAGGCGCCCCCGTTCCGTGCCGTGTCCCGACGGGGGGGGCTGGGAGGGGGGGACCCCGACGGCAAAGGGGGGAACCGGGGGTGGGGGTCCGCATCCCGGCTGCCTCCGTGTGCGGTTGTGGGGGGGGGGGGGGAGCTCGGCTCGCTGCTCGGCGGGGAGGGCGTTTCTGCGCGTTTCTTTGCGGGATTTTCGGGGGGCGCCGCTCGCCGCCCCCGGGGAAGGGGCTCTGGGGGCTGGCGAGGCGGCGGTGGGTGGGTGGTGGGATGGGAAAGGGGTGGCGAGGAGGGAGGGGGCGGCCGTGCGGAGGGGGAGGCTGGCAGAAATGCTAATTCCTCCCTCCTCTCTCGGCTCCGCAGCCCCAGTGCCCGCCCGGCCCCGCTCCGGTGCGCAGCTCAAGCCCGGCGAGGTGCGGGGGTGCGGGCGGTGTGTGTCCCACCCCCCTCCCCCCCGAAATCCCCCCCCCATCCTCGTCCCGTAACCCACGCCCCCCAAAAATCTCCGCCGCGCCCCTCACCGCCGCCTCTGGGCGCCTCCGTGCCACGGGGCCGGGGCTGGGGAGGAGGATGCTGAGGAGCGGCAGCCGAGGGGAGAAGCGCTGCGCCTTGCTCACCGGCACTTAGGAGCGGGTAAGGTGCGGGGTTTGGGGCGGGGGGGGACGGGGAGAAGCCGGCGGGGGGTCTGGGGGGTGGAGGGGGACGCGGGGAGGAGGGAGAATTGGGAGGGGGAAAAGTAGGGGGAGAGGGAGAAGGGAGGGAGAAAAGTGAAGAGGAGGAGGGTGGGGGAAAGGAGAGAAAAAATAGAAAGGATTAACGGAAAAGGCAGAAATTACAAAAAAAAAAAAAAAAAAAAAAAAAGGAAAATAAAAGAAAGAAAGAGAGGGGGAAGGAAACGAGGTTTGCGGGAAGAAGGAGCAGAAAGCTGGGAGGAGAAGGAGCGAGGGGGGAGGCTGCGAGGGGGGGCCGGGCACAGACAATGGGGCAGGGGCCGGGGAGGCGGCGGCGGGGAGCGGGCTGGGCGCCCACCGAGCCCCTGTGTCCCTCGGCAGGGCGAGATGGCCCCGGCGCTGTGGCTGGTGGCCCTGCTGGGCATGGCCCGGGCGTGCCCGGAGCCCTGCGCCTGTGTGGATAAGTACGCCCACCAGTTCGCCGACTGCGCCTACAAGGAGCTGCAGGTGGTGCCCACCGGGCTGCCCTCCAACGTGACCACCCTCAGCCTGTCGGCCAACAAGATCAGCTCGCTGCAGCGGCGCTCCTTCGTGGAGGTGACCCAGGTGACGTCCCTCTGGCTGGCGCACAACGAGATCCGCGCCATCGAGCCCGGCACCTTCGCCATCCTGGTGCAGCTGAAAAACCTCGACATCAGCCACAACCAGATCGTGGACTTCCCCTGGCAGGACCTCTACAACCTCAGCGCTCTCCAGCTGCTCAAGATGAACAATAACCACATGGCCGTGGTGCCCCGGGGGGCTTTCCACACCCTCAAGGACCTCCGCTCCCTGCGCATCAACAACAACAAGTTCAGCGCCTTGGCCGAGGGCATCTTCGACTCGCTCAGCTCCCTCTCCCACCTGCAGATCTACAACAACCCCTTCGACTGCTCCTGCAGGCTCCAGTGGCTGAAGAAGTGGATGGACAGCACGCTCATCTCCATCCCGGAGAAGGACTCCATCACTTGCAACCTCCCGGAGCAGCTCCGAGGGGTGCCGGTGGGGAAGATCCCAGACGTGCAGTGCACCCCGCCGTCCGTGCAGCTCACCTATTTCCCCAACCTGGACACCACGGAGCTCTTTGACGGCTTCACCCTGACGCTGCACTGTGCTGTGACGGGCACCCCGCCACCCGAAGTGAGCTGGAAGATCCGCACCTCCAGCCAGACACTGGAGCTCAGCGGGAACCCGAAGGAGAGTGCGGGGAAGGACCTCCCCAAGCAGGACCCCGAGCGCTTCTTGGTCTTCAAGAATGGCACGTTGGTGATCCCTCACCTGAGCAAGCGGGAGGAAGGCACCTACACCTGCCTGGCCAGCAACGAGATGGGGAGCAACCAGACCTCAGTCAATGTGGCCGTGGCCGGCAGCCAGAAGTACCCGCTGCAGCCCGGGAGGGACCCGGCAGGGGGCAAAGCACAGCTGGGTGACAAGAAGCTGGGGGCCAAGGGAGCAAAGAACAGTGTGCTTACACCAGACGAGAGGAGCAAACCCCTCAGCCCCACCCGGCAGAGCCAACCATCCTTGGCGGCTGGGATGGAGCCCACAGGAGACGGGCAAGTCCCTTTCCAGCATCCTCCCTTTGAGAAGAAGTGTGGCTCCACGCAGACCAGCAGGTACATTTCCAACCATGCCTTCAACCAGAGCGGCGACTTCAAGCAGCACACCTTTGACCTGGGCGTCATCGCCTTGGACGTGTCGGAGCGCGACGCCCGGGTGCAGCTGACACCCACCTACCTGCAGCCCGAAAAGGTCCACCTCAGGATGCTCTACCTGTGCCAGGAGAGCAGCCAGGGCCACGCCTTGGTGCAGTGGTCCAAGATTGAGGAAGGGGTGAACTCGTACTGGTTCCAGGGCTTGAACCCCGGCACCAACTACTCCGTGTGCCTCACCTACCTGGGCGAGGACTGCCAAGTCCAAGTGGTCTTCACCACCAAGAAGGAGATCCCCTCGCTCATCATCATCGTGGTCGTGAGCATCTTCTTGCTGGTGCTGGCCACCCTGCCGCTGATGGGGGCCACCTGGTGCCACCTGCTCTCCAAGTACCACGGGAAGACCTACAAGCTGATCATGAAAGCCCAGAACCCGGACCAGATGGAGAAGCACATGGCCGCCGACTTCGACCCCCGCGCCTCCTACCTGGAGTCGGAGAAGAACTACAACCCCAGCGAGGTGGGCGAAGGCGACGCGGAGGAGGAGGATGAAGAGGAGGACGATGACGACGAAGGAGGCAGGCGGAGGACGAGGAGAGAGGCCGAAGGGGCCGTGGAGCTGGAGCGGGAGGAGAGCGTGGCCGCCAGCTCCATGGCGGAGTCGCAATCCAAAGCCAACGGCGAGGAGTTCGAGGTGCGCTCCGAGTACAGCGACAAGCTGCCGCTGGGCGCCGAGGCCGTCACCATCTCCCAGGAGATCAACGGGAATTATCGGCAGCGCCCCCGCTGAGTCCCCCCCCCATCCCCTCCCCCCCCCTCGGGTCCCCATCGCCCCCAGCATCCCCCTCCCCAACCCCTCCCGGCCCCGCTGCTTCTCCTCCGAGGAAGGAGCGAGGAGAGAGGGGAAAACCCTGGGTGCTGGTGGCGTGTCCTTCCTCCTCCTCTTCCTCCTCCGCCGGGCGGTGGCTCCCTGGGGCAGGGGCTCGGTGCCGGGGGCTCCGGCCGCGGGCAGGTGCCGCTCCCCCGATTTCGTTTGGCTGCAGCTCGGCGCTCCTCGCCGCCGCAGCGCAACGATTCCCCGGCTCCCTCCCGCCTCTGCCTCCCTCCTTCCCCTTATTTTGTGTCCCCTCGAAGGAAAAGAACGAAAAACAAGCGAACAAGCGAAAAAAAAAATAATAATAAAAAAAAAAAAACAACGGCTGAAAGCAAACGCCCGATAGCCCCCAAAACCATTCCGCGGAGAGGAGCGGCTCCGCCGTGCGTTGGCTCAGCCCCGGCGGGTCCCCGCCGCTCCGCACCCCTCTCCCCGGTCCCCTCGGTGCCCCCCGGTCCACCCCAGAGCCCCCCGGAGCCCTCCTGTCCCCCCCGGTTTCCTCCCGCTTCCCTCCGGGGGCTCCCCGGTGCCGACCCCGCCGCATGCCCGGGGCGGCTCCGTTCAGCACCCGGCGGCTCCGGACAGCTCCGAGCCCCCCCCCCGGCCCCGGGACTGCGAGGGGGGACACCCCCGGCCCCACCCAAGAAGCCCCCCGGTCCCCCCTCCCCGGTGCCCCTCGATGTGTGTTGGGTAGAGTAGCGTTGTAGCAAGTGTCTGTGCCGTAGGCGCGCCCGTGCTGCCGGCGGGGGGCCGCTCGTGGGGTCTTTTCCCCCCCCCCCCTCCGGAGGGGGGTGTGGTGAGGGGCCGCTGCCGCCCCCCCCAGGGAGCCCCCGGGGCTGGTGAGATCCGCGGGTGCCTTTCTGCGCCCTTCTGTCTGTGAAAGAGTCAATAAAAGGGATTGAAAGTGGAAACGCGTCCGTGCTTGGGCAGGGGGTGGGGGGCTGCAGCCGGGACCCCCCCCAGGGCCCCACACTCGGCCGAGGGGAGCCGGAGAGGGGTGAAAATGTATCTGCACGAACAGATTCCTGCGTGCACGTAGTTACAATTCCCAGGCGCCCTATGTGCAGATCCACCCGCTATATATATATATATATATATATATATACACACACACACCCCCGCCGCGTACGCTCCTTTATCCGTCCGTGCCGCGCACCCCCACAAATAACCTTGCCCCCGCACGCACGCCGGGTGCAGGCAGTCTGTGCACGCCATATAAACGTACCCCAAAGCATCATGTGCAGAAAAACATTGCAAAGCTCTCCCTACGCGCGCAACGCATGGAAATGCAAAGACAACGCTGTGCACACAGTTACACGCAGCCTCCATACCAATAGGTAGCCGAGCCACGCAGGACGCTCTCCTGGTATTTTTGCAGGCATTCTATATTTCGGCACACACCACCACACACGCTCAACAAATGTGCAAATCCACAGATGCCCACAGAGCCCGTGTTTTGCCCCCCGCACGCCGGGGAAGGCACGGCACCGGGTAGAGGCGCCCAGCGCTCCCGGATTTATGGGGGCTCTCGCCCCACGGGTGATTTAAACCCACGCTTCCAGGGCGAAGATTTAAGGCCGCCTTTGATTGCTTTTCTTATCTGGAGCTCCGCTTGCAGCCAGCCTCACCCGTACGAAAAAGACCAGGGAGATGCACATGGAGGGGGGGGGAATAGGGAATAGGGGGGCGACCCCATAACCCCGCAGCCCCGATGCCGGCGCAGCGCCCACCCCTCCAGCCCCACCCGCAGCCCACCCCGCCGCCCCCAGCCTCTCCCTTCTCCATCCTCCGGAGCACGGCTTTCTATTTCAGGTCCTGGCTCCGCATCTTTCTCCTACGGCACGGGGAGGGAGCGGGGAGAAGGCGGACAAAGCAAGGAGGGGGGCGGGCGGAGGGGTGCCCCCCCGCATCCCCCAAATCCTGCCGGCTCGAGGCTCCGCCACGGCAGCCCAGGTGTTTGCTGCAGCTTTGAAAAACACGTGCGAAAACACTTCCCCCCCCCCCGTCACCACAGACAAATCCCCTTCTGCGGATACACTTTAATTGAGTTTCATGCCCAGGAACACGCAAGGAATAAAAAAGAACAATCATTGCTGCCTCCCTTTAATTAGAGGGTAATAGATGGCCCCGCCCGGCGTGTCTGCAGGGGATCCGGCGGTGATGAGCACCTCCCGGTGCTGGATTGCTCCCCCCCCCGTTCCTTTTCGGGAGGGCGCTAATTAGCGCCAGGTGCCCACGGGCACAATTAGGGCGCGGGGAGGGGGCTCAGCATCCTGCTCCCCCCCCCCCCCCAAGTCCCGGGGTCGTTTCTCCAGGCTGGTGCTGGGCAGAAAGGGTTAAGGGGGGGCACAGCAGGGCGGTTTGTCCCCTCCTAAAGCGTGAACCCTTCTGCTCCGGCCCTGCGTGGAGCGGGACGTGCCCACGGGTGACCGCGACCGGGCGCTCTCCTCGCCCCATCGTCGCAGCCCACGGGGGTGGACGGGTAGGGGACACCGCTGGCACCGTGCCCTTGGCCCCACAACAGTAGGACGAGGGGATCTCTTATCCCACAGCACAACAAAAGGGGGGAAGAGCCGCGAGCAGCAGCTCCGAGCCTCCCTGCGCTCAGCCCATCTTTTTGGGGCAGGGGCGGAGGGAAAAGTCCCGGGACGCCCCCAACCCCCTGAGATCTTGCACCACGTTCCCTCTAGTTTTTAACCCCGGGGGGGGGATGCTCTGCACCCTCAGCCCTCTGGGGCCGGGGGCTGCGGGACAGCCCCCCCGGCATGGGGCAGGGGGGGACGGACACGGGCCCGGGCTGCGGGGGGGAGGAGGGGCCGGCTGGTTGCGGTTTTTTTCTCTCTATTTTTTTTTTTTCCCTGCGATCCTCGGGAAGGCGAGAGCTGGAGCGGGTCGGTGCCATGGAAAACAAAAGGGCCCGGGGGACCGGGAGGGGGAGGAGAAGCCGAGGGGGGGGCCGAGGGAGCCGCAGCCGCCAGCACCGGAGCCGCGGAGGGAGAGCGAGGGGCGACCCCGTCCCCGGGAAGCCCACGGGGCCGGTGATGGGGCCGGGGGGGGCTTGGGGGACCGGGGGGATTTGGGGGACCGGGGAGGCACGGGGGGGGGCGTTGTGCACGGCTCTGGTATGCGCCAGCCCCGTAGCATCGGGTGTAGGGGAGGGACTTGGGGGGTGCCGGGGGCGCCCCAAAGGGATCCAGGACCCGGCCCTAACCCCCGGACGCTTCCCACCCCCCCACATCCCCCCGTTACAGCCACCCCAGCCCGGTTTTCGCAAGTCGCCCCCCCCCCCCTCGGGCTGTTGCGCAGGGTTTTGGTGCCGCCAACCCCTTTCCCCTCCCGCTGGAAGTGCCAGGGCTGGGGAAACAAAGGGGGTCCCGCTGCCAGCTCCCCGCAGAGCCGGGCTGTAACCTTTCCCGAGGGGGGGGGGGCAGCCTGCACGCAGCCCCCGGCAAGGCGAGCGAGGAGTTAGCTCTGCCCTTGGCAGCCGAAAGCGTCGTAAAACCTTCCAGCAGCTCAGGACCCCGCGCTCTGCTGAGAAAAAGCAGTCGGGAAGCTGTTTTTCTTCTCTCCATGGAAAAAACCGTGGAGGCCGGGGGTTGGTTTGAGGGCTGGATGTGTGCCGAGAAGCCCGAAAGTCTGGTGCTTTGGGGGGAGAAGGGCTGAGGCTGGGGGGGGGGGAAAGGGCTGAAGTGCTCCGGAGAGGGAGAGATGGAGTGAACTCTGAACCCGGAGCTTGTACGGCGCGTCCAAGCCCAGGAGGGATGCAGGATTCCCAGAATAAGGAAGCGGCGTCCCGGGGCAGGGGGGACATCTTGGTGAGGAGCTGGTGCGGGGAGGAAGCGTTTGGGGATCCCGGGGGTAGCCGAAAGCTCTCGGCGCAGCCATACCTTGCTCAGATTTGGGAATATTTCACCCATTCCTCGCTACCGCACCGGCAAGCCGCCGCGGAGCAGAGCAGGGCTGTTTCCTGTTAGCGCTTGGCGAGGAGCAGCAGAGCCCCAGCCCGCCTGGCCCCAGCGAGCCAGGCCCCCCCTTCACGCCCCCTGTCTCTGTCCCCAGGAGGAAGGATGAGGCCACTGCTGTGCTGCCTGGGCATCGCCGCGCTGCTGGGGCGCAGCCTGGCCTGCCCCAGCGCCTGCTCCTGCTCCGCCAAGAAGAACGGGCGGCTGCTGGCCGAGTGCGCCTACAAGGAGCTGCTGGAGGTGCCCCGGGGGCTGTCCCCCAACGTCTCCATCCTCACCCTGTCGGCCAACAGGATCGGCTGGCTGCGGCGGGGCGCCTTCGCCGAGGTGCCCGAGGTGCAGTCGCTGTGGCTGGGCTACAACCAGATCGGCGCCGTGGAGCCGGGGGCTTTCGCGCTCCTGGCGCAGCTGAAGAACCTGGACCTGAGCCACAACAAGATTACAGATTTCCCCTGGCAGGACCTCCGCAACCTCAGCGGCTTGCAGATCCTAAAGATGAACAACAACCGGCTGGCCGGGCTGCCCCGGGATGCCTTCCACGCCCTGAAGGACCTGCGCTCGCTGTGGCTGAACGACAACCAGCTCACCACGCTGGCCGAGGGCACCTTCGACAAGCTGCCCTCCCTGTCCCAGCTGCAGATCTTCAACAACCCCTTCAACTGCTCCTGCAAGGTCTTCTGGCTGAAGAGGTGGACCGAGAGCACCTCCGTCTCCATCACCAAGGGGGGAGCCACGCTGTGCGTGGCTCCGGGCAGGCTGAAGGGACGGGCGGTGACGGACATCCCCGAGCACCACTGCGTCGCCCCATCCGTGCAGCTCACCTACCTCTCCAACCTGGACAACTCGGTCACGTACGACGGCCTCACCCTGACGCTGCACTGCAGCGTGGCGGGCAGCCCCCCGCCGGAGATCCGCTGGAAGATCCAGACCTCCAGCCGCGGCGTCGAGATCAACGGCCCCACCGTGGCGCGGGATGGGAACGCCAAGCAGAGCCAGGAGCGCTTCTTGGTCTTCAAGAACGGCACCATGGCCATCCCCAGGTTCAGCAAGGAGGATGAGGGCATCTACACCTGCCTCGCCGTCAACGATGTGGGCACGCGGGAGGTCTCGGTCAACGTGGCTTTGGCCGGGTCGGAAAATCCAGCCGAAGACCTGCTGCAGGATGACCCCCAGGCCAGCCAGCTCGGGGGCCAGAGCTGCTACAAGGGTGATGAAATGGATCCGTCCGGGGCCGGGGAAAAGCTGGTGATCGTGTACCACATGCCGAGGGAGTCCAAGAGCAAGGCTGGAGGTGCCGTGCCCCACGTCCAGCTGGGGACCCTCCTGCTGGCTTTGGGCATTGCGCTGAGCTGGTAAAGGGGGAGAAGGAAACGGTGCCCGGGGGGCTCCCCCCTCTTTCTGTATCATTTATCTTCACGTAGTGCCACGCGTTTGCTGAGCTTCTGGGAACTGCGGGCGGCTGGGAGTCCAAGGGGGCCTGGAGCCATCCCCTCCTCGATGGGGGCTTGAGAGCTTCAAATGGGCTCGGGGGAAATGTGACGTGGGGCAGCTCAGCACCATGCTGCTGCTTTCCAGGCACCCACGTCTGCCACCAGCTCCCCTCCGAGACCAAAACGGGGCTGCAGGGGTGAAGCCCACCCCCCAGGGGGCAACCCCCCAGCCTCAGAGCCCCTCCCCACCAGCCCTCCTCCACCCGCAGCCCCCGGGGTGGGCAGGGGACACAAAGGCCACGTCCCCACCCCGTCCAGGTGCTGGGTGTCAGCCAGGAGCACCCTTCCTGCCACCAGCCTCCCGTGGAGCACTGGGGGCTGTAGGGCCGGGCTGAGCAAGCAGGGAGCCGTGGTATGGGGTCCATGGGCCACAGAGCATGTGGCTTTAGGGGCAGAGCCAGTGAGGTGCTTCTGAGCGGGATAAATATGGTAGGAGAGGTGTGGGGCACGTTGTGCCAGGTCAAGGGTGCAAATGAGGCCGTTTGGGGAGAAGCATTGCCATCCACTGCCCGCACCCCTGCGGGAACCTGGCTGGGGAAGGGAGCACCCGAGGTGCCCGTGCCCCCCTTGCATGGCAGGATCAGGCCCTGTCCCTTCTCTGTGCCTTTCCCAGATGGGACACAGATGCTTTCCTCCCTCCCTTTCACCGCTGAAGCCCACGGTCCAAACCAGCCGGCTGGGCTGGACCCACCGGGCTGCGCTGCTCCGGCTCCAAGGCTTCAAAAGCAGGGGGGAAACTGAGACCAAAGAGACCCAAAGGAATAAAGAAAACTCCCCTGAAAGTGCTCTAGCAGCCCCGCTGGGACGTACACACCGTGCCCAGCACCCCAGGGTGCCGGGGACCCGCTGAGCACCTCCCTCTCCCCACCCCACCCCACGGCTGTCCTTCCTCGTGCCTTCTGCTAAGCGCTCGCCTGCGGGAGCTGTGCAGCCTCCCGCAGCCCTATAACCAAAGCTGTATGGCCAGCCGAGTACCAAGCACAATAAATGCCTTTTATAAGCCAGCCCCTGCCTGCTGCCTCTGCGCCCACCCAGCCCCGTGGCCCTGGGAGGGAGAACGGGTTCACGGGGTGCCCCGAATCGCCCGCCGGGGCAGGGAGGGGAAGGCAGGGATGCCGAGCAGCTGAAAAGCAGCTGTGCCAGAGCCCGAGGCCTCTGCGCAGGCTCTGCAGCCCCGGATTTGGGTTCTTTTATGGCGGCTGGAACAGGGAGCACAGCCTGGGAGCAGCCCCCGGCCGCCGGCTTTTGATGCTAACGAGCAGCCGCAGATTTTTCCCATTACAGACAATAAAAAAAAAAAAACACAGCACCACTCCAACCCCAGCGCTGGGAGGACAAGGGCTCGGCGGGGAGTTTCGGTTTCGTTTCATAGGACTCAACTTCTCCAGTCGGGCCCTCTCCACGTCCCCGAGGTGGCCAAGGGCTGGAGGCCACCAAACGGTGCCAGGCTGGGCTGCCACCACCCCTCTCTGCTCTCCTCCAGGCCCGTGGCAGCGTGCCACTGCTGTCCCTCGTGTTTATGAAGGCAAATTCTGCTTTTTTCAGCCAGCCCAGCTCCCTGACCCACCTCGCAGGGGCTCAGGCAGGTGGCACCTAGAGGGGATGGTGGCCCTGGGGACGCGTGGGGACACAGCCAGACCCCAGCACCCACGGCTGTGCCGAGGCTGCGTGCGAGGCCAGGAGCTCACAGAGGCAAGAAACCACCACGAAGAGCTCAGCGCGCCCCCAGGGCACCCCGGTTATGCCAAAGGAGGGAAAAGAAAACAAACAAAGGAGAACGAAGCCACCTCCTGTCATCTCTCTCCTCCGTCCCTGCCAAGACAGCTCCGGGGAGCTGCAGGCTGCGTAAACACGCGCAGAAACCCTGCTCCACCCCTGGCCTGGAGCTGCGGAAGATTTCAGGGATTACCAAGGCCTTCCTCAAAGCCCCGGGAGCCCGGAGGCTGCTCCAGGGATGCACATCTCCTGGCCATGCTGTCCCTGTCCCCACGTCCCCTCAGTTGTGCTGCAGCTGTTCTGAGGAGCAAGCCTCTTGCTCTGCTTTGGGTATTCCTAAGACAGAGGGGCACTGAGATCTGGTCCTGCTGAGCCCCCCAAAACCTAACCACGAAGCCTCAGCTCCGTGTAACCCCAGCCAACACAGCAGGGACAGCCCTGGTGGCCCTCCTGGCCACGTGTCCCCAGCTCTGCCCTCCCCTCACCCTTGGGAGGGACCCGGAGACCCAGCAGACAGCGAGCACAGTGAGGAGGTACACGATTTATTCTCCTTCCCCAGCTCGGCACGGCTGAGGGGGGCATCAGACTGCTCCAGGGGCTCGCTCCCAGCTTGGGGGGACACACATCTCCCTTGGGGGTGCCCATGGAGCAGGACAGAGGGGTAGAGGAGGGGGAAACAGCCTGAGGAGAGCACGCCGGGCGATGGGAGCCCCAAACAAGAAGCTCTGCGACCTTCCAGCCCCAAAGGGAGCAGAAAGGGGTTTCAGCCTTCACAAAACTGGGGAAAAGAGGCTCAGAGCTGGACGGGAGAAGCTTTGGAGGGGTGGTGGGGACCTTCTGCAGAGGGCACTGAGGTGGGGGCGGCTCCTCGTGGTCACTCTGTGCCCCGAGATGGGGAGGAGGAGGTGTGGGTTCGGCTCAGAAGTGACCCCTAAGGGGCTTTGGAGATGCCCGAAGGGTTCAGCTTGGATCATCAACCCCTCTGCTCCCCCGTCAGGCTGGGAAGTGCCCCACGTGCCCTGGCTGTCTCATCGCCTCCGCACGGACCTAGAGCTAAAAAGCAGTGCTGTCACTGCTGGGGAGGGACGGGGGGGGGCCCAGCTCCTCCCAGCCCAGGAGGAGAGGCACGGGGAGACGAGGAGGGGACGGGAGGGACAGAGGGGGGGCTTCTCCGGGGGGGAGGTCAGGGCTTGGGGGGGCTGAGCTGGGCACCGTTGGCCGTGGGATCACAGAGGGCGTTTTTTCGGCAGGCCAGCAGCGAGGGGTTGTTGAGCAGGGTGTAAGCCAGCCACCAGCGCGCCCGGCTCTGCCTCAGCCGACCTCCTCCCGACGGCGCCTTCGTGCTCTGCATCAGCTGGATGCCTGGAAGGAGACAGCGGGTTGGGGAGGGGGCCCCCAGGCAGGGATGGGGCTGTGCGGGGGGCAGCAGGGGACCCACCTTCCTCCACATCCCCCGCTTGGGGCTGCGGGGTGCCCCGTGGCCGGGGCGGCTGGAGGAGCAGCAGGCAGAAGGCTCGCATCAGCGGGTGCGACTGGCTCACCTCCGTTTTCAGGTAGTGGCAGTACGCGTGGTAACCTGGGGGACACAGCCCAAAGGAAAGAGGGGTCAGGGGCCAGCACTGCCTGGCAGCATGTCCCCAGCACATCTCTGGGCACGAGGACACGAAGCCACCCCGGGTACCCGTGGCTCCGGGTGATGGGGGAGCCCCCGCTGCGCTCCCTGGGGGTGGGAGAAGGGTCCCCGTGGTGCCGGACCTGGGTCGAAGGTCTCCACGCCGCGGTTGAGCAGGCTGATGTCCAGCTGGCAGAAGTGCACGGCGTTGTAGAGCGCGGAGATGAGCATCCTCCAGACCCCCGCCAGGACCCCCACCAGGACGTTGATGGGGAAGAGCAGGAAGGTGACGATGTAGAGAGCTCGCCTGCGGGTGGAGGAGGAGGAAAATAAAGGAGCAGAATGCCCCGGGACGGGAAACACGGCCCTTCCCTAAGGGGGGAACCTGCCAAAATAAGCCTCCCAGCCTTCCCTCCCTCCCTGGCAGGCCCTGTCCCCGTTGGAGATGTCTCCATCCCGTGGAGAGGTGTGAACGCCCTCCTGCTGCCAGGCTGTTGAGGTTGGCCTCCAGCACACGCAAGGTCTCTGCTCCCCCTCGGAGGCTTCAGCAGGGGTCACAGCACGAGGCTGGGGGCTCGGGGCGGGGGGCACAGCTCCCGTGGGGGGGGAACAGGGCCCAGACCCCATCAGGGCAGCAAGCTGGCCACGGCCCCTAGCCATAGCCTCCAAAGAACCCATTCTGTGCGCACAAAGCTGCTTCAAGACCCTGGAGGAGCCCTGCAGAGGTTGAACCAACCCCACAAGGGGTGCGTGCAAACCCAAAAGCAGCTGCCCTGGGCCCCGGGAGACCCCAGACCCCCCTACCTGTTGGTCAGCTCTTTGCGCAGGGGATGGTGCTGCAGGAACTGGGAGTGAGCCGCCAGGTTCTGCGCCAGGACGGCACCCACCAGGGTCAGCCAGAAGGGCCTGGCCAGGAGAGAACGGGGAGCTTGGGGGCTGGAAACAAGGCTCCCAACCCCTCCAGCCGAGCAGGAGGAGCCCGAGGGGCAGCAAAATAAAAGGTAAGCCTTTATCCAAGCACCACAAAACTCCTTGTGGCACCCCGGGGTGCTCACCACATGTTCTGCACCAGCCTGAAGAGGTGCGTGCTGGTGCCCGACTGCAGCGGGATGACGACGAGGAAGGTGAAGGCAGCCGAGCAGATGAAGAAAATCACTTGCTGGATGAGGAGCCCTGGGAGGGAGACGCGGGGAAAGAAGGCGTCACGGGGGAGGGAGGAGGGAGAAGTGCTCCTTGTTCCTGCTTCCAGCCCCGTTTCAGAGCACGCCTGTCGTTTTAATCCCATAATGAGCAGGCTCCTCGCCTGCCTCCCCCGCTCCCCGCACAATGCTCTGCGCGGGGTCTAATGATGGGTTCGGCCTTGCTCATCGCACCCTGCCTCACCCCCGCTGAGAGGAGCCGCCTCCGGGGCTGCCTCATCACTGAACCAGCCCCGAGCTGCGATTTCTAATCAGAGATCACGCCGGGAGCAGCGGCGGTGCCGAGCGGGAGAGGGGCTGCGCTGGGATTTCATGCCCTGGAAATTGGGTTCTGAGCTCAAGTCGTGTTCGTGGTGCTGCCATAGGATGTGGGCAGCCCAGCCAGGGATTCTCCTGGGGGATTTCGGGGTGTGCCCAAACCCCAGAGAGGTTTTGGGGTGTGCCCAAACCACGCTGGGTGCAGATGGATGGGGTTTCTGCCCCATTTCACACCCCGTGCCCACCCCTATATCAGATGTTGGGATGCGGTGCCTGGGACTGGAGGAGACAGACAGCCCCTCGCGCGAGATGCCGTGACAGCTTCGCGGATCAAAATATTTGGGCGTGAGCCAGGACGGCTCTCCCTCCCTCCCCCCGCTCCTTGAGCCCCCCCCTGTTTCTCCCCACCATTTGGTGCTCAGCCTGGCCCTCCCAGCCGAAGGACAGATTGCGTTGGGGGAACCACCAACAAAAGCCCTGGAGCTTTGCAAAATGGGACAAAAAAAAAAAAAGAAAAAAGAAAAAAAAAGGGGGGGGGTTGGGGCGGCTTAAACACGGGGTAACCTGTAGGAAATGGGGCTCCACCACCTCCTCCTGCCCCACAGCCCCCCCGAAACATTTACCCAGGCAGGCAAAAGCCGTCTGGAAGCTGGCGAAGCTCATCCAGCAGACGATGGCTTGTCGGGAAGGGCGGAGGATGTGGGCTTTGTAGAAGACATCGAGCACGGCCCCTTGGTACAGCGCCTTCAGGTTGCTCCTGGAGGGCAGAGAGCAGCAGGGCTGGGCGGTGGGGATGAGGATGAGGACGCAAAGAGGGCGATTTGGGGAGCGCGGCGCCCTACCTGTGCATCACCAGCGTCCTCAGCAGCATGGCCATGGTCAGCAGGCAGCACAGCACCAGCGAGCACACGTAGCACACTGCGGGGAGGCGGCCGGGGGGCCGGTGTTACCCCAAAAGGGGTCTCAGGCACCACCCAGGGGGCATCAGGTGGGGTCAGGTTATGGTGCTGCGTCCCCCGAGCAGGGCACCGTGCCTCAGTTTCCCTCCTCAGCCTCTTGGCAATACAAGGATACCCTTGGAGGGCAAGGGTGTCTGAGCCTGGCAGGATGCTCAGAAGCTGGGGAGCAAGGGGAAAGCAAGATGGGAGCAGGGGATGTGCCAGGAGAGACGGGGAGGTCAGGAAAGCAGAGGTGGGGAGGAGGAGAGGGGCTCGGTGACTCCAGAAAGCCACAAAAAAGCCCTGGCAGAGGCCCCCTGCCAGCCCCCTGCCCCCTGCCCAGGGCTTTCAATTATCGGGTGCCCGCTCGGCAGCGGGGGGACGAGGGGCCATCTGCTCGATTCCAGCACATATCAAAGCCTGCCCGAGGAGCAGCATCTGCAGCGCGGTGGTTTTGGCAGGCAGCAGCTGCTCGGGGAGCCCTGGCACGGCACCAGGTCCGTGCACCCGCCTTCCACGTCTGCACAGCCCAGGCTGGGGCAGGGGCAGCTGGGCTGCGCCCCCTCCTCCATGGTCCCCGTGCTCCTTCAACACAATAACCTGCTCCATCACCACCTGCTTCCACGGGCAGCTTGGGCTAGAGACCCCCTAAACTCAGAAGCCCTCCCCAGACCCCCCGTGGACGTGGCCACGCACCTTCCAGCGACCACAGGTAGTGCTTGACGGTGCTGAGCTCCTTCTCCATGTCCCCTGGCATGCCCGGGTTCTCCGAGGGCACCAGCCCGAACTGGACCAGCAGCACCACCACGTCCTTCGTCATCCCTGCCCGCACGATCTGGATGGTGGGGACGAAGGCCACCAGGAGCAGCAGGGCCACCTGCGGGGCAGCGGTGCCACGTGAGCCACCGGGTTAGCCTAAAAGCCTCACGGCGGGCTGAGCCCTGCAAGCACACGGCCGGGTAGCGAGGCTCAGCTCGAGTAATACCTCGAGGCACGCTAATACCAGCCCCAAAGCCACGGTGCCCCGAGGGAGCGTGGCAATGTGTCCCTTGCCCCATGAGGACATGGCCACGGGGCGCCGCGTGCCGCTGGGCCACCCCGGTCACCTGGTAGACAGCGACGACGGAGGTGGTTAGGGACAGGACGAGCTTCAGCGGGAGCTGGAAACCTGCGAGGCAGAAGCAGAGGGGTAAATGGGGGCCACCCAGCCCAGCCCAAGCCCCCCCTTTGGGTGGGGATTTCCCCCGGGCTGCCCCACGTGCCTGCAGGGCGTTAGAGGATGGGGTTCCTTCCCATGGCTCTTCCTACAGGCCCATAAAACCTCGTGCCCCTGCAGCAAGGAGCCCCAGGCTCCCCGCTCCGTCCCTGCCCAGCCCACCCGTGCCCCCTGGGGGTCCCCAGCTCCTCCTCCCCACCCCGAGCCTGCAACAGTTTGTGCGAGCCGAGGCGCCGGGCGGCAGCTGCTGCGGCACAGATGCTTTGGGGACGGAGCCAAGGAAGGCATTTGCTGTCCCCCGGGGGAGGCAGACTGTTTGCAGAGCGGCTGCTACAGCAAAGAGCGCATCCCACCTTCCTCGGGAGTGTAGATGTAGGAGCACAGATACGCCCGGACCCGGTGCAGGAGGCTCTCTTCTAGCTTGCTGGGGCTGGAGGAGGAAGGAGAAGGTGACAAACGCGGCTTGGGTGGCCCCAGACTGCAGGCAGGGCTGCGCTCTGGTCGTGCAGAGCTGCAGGAGCATGGTGTATGTGGTTTCTCTTTTCTTTTTTTGAACAGGGTCAGGAGGCTGTGCCATCCCCAGGCTCCCGGCGAGAAGCTGCTGCCCTTACCTCTCCTTCCTCGGCCGCTTGGCCAGGACAGCCCGTAGGTACTTCTTGTAGTAGCCTCGCCCTGAAACCTGAAGGAAAGCAGCTGTAAAAGCTGCCCAGTTCCCACCGGGTAGCCCAAAATGAGCTCCCGGGGTTATTTCAGTCCACGCTGGGGCCGGCGGCTCAGTTCTGAAGGTTTTCTCCTCTCCTTCACCCAACAAAGCCCGAGGTTTCCAAAAGGGCTGGGGATTATTGCTGCCTGCCAGGGAAACAAGGCGACCCCAGTCCGGCCTGAATGGGACGCATTGATGCCGTAAGCCTCTTGTACTAAGGAGTTTACTCCAAAGATGGATTTTCCCCTCTTCAAATCCAACAAGATAAACAGAGCCGCAACCCCTGTGTGCCCCGCTGCCGTCAGAGGGCCGCCAGGCTGCTGGGAGCCAAACTGGGAGCACTGGGAGCACCCCGATGCTCAGAGCCAGGCTGCGGGGCAGGAGAGCCACGAAGCAGCCCTGAAACCACACGGGGTCATCGAGGGGTTCCCCCGGGCTCCCACCACCCCCGGTCACCCCATGCATCTTCGTTACCTCCTTATCCAAGGTCTCCTCGTGCCCCGTGAAGCTCCTGATCAGCAGGGCTGGGTACCAGAGGCTTAAGACCACGAGGCAGAGGATGATGGGGACGTAGGAGAGCGTGGAGTAGTACCTGTATATCTGGGGACACGCGGCGCTGTCACACACCGGCCCGGGGACACCTCAGTGCCACCTCTCTGGGGCGCCAGGACGGCCACCTCGGGTCCCAGCAGCCTGCCCCATGGCGGGGCGCATACCTTGGGCGACTGGGGACAGTCCACCTTCTGCCAGATGTGCACCACGCAGTGGCACCAGGACAGCAGGCAGCCCACGAGGTAGCCGGCCCTGTGCCCCACCGTGGCGCAGGCAGCCAAGGGGCAGTAGAAGGCGGGGTAGTAGAGCAAAGCCAGGATCTTCCAGTACTCTGTAGAGCCGAGGGAACAAAGGCGACGCGTGCTCTCAGTAGGGACCAGAGTGAACAGCCCGCCCGGGGGCTCCCCCGCGGCGCTGGCCTTACCCCGGCTGTGCTGGGACGAGTTGGGGACGAGCGGCAGAGGGTCACGGTCCAGCACCAGGATGCACAGGGAGGAGAAGAGGATGCCAAACACCGCGGCCACCAGCCCGCGGTTGCCCTCCTCCTCCAGAAAGTTGGCCGGGCTGTGGGGCCGGGGGGCACAAAATGAGCCTGGCACCCCCTTGATCCACGCTGCAGCACCCCATCCCCGCCACCCTAGGGCTGGGTAGTCCCGTGCCAGCCGGGCAGGGTGACGGGGACGTGGGGACACGATACCTGAGCAGCCCAGGGACGCCGTTCCAGCAGCCCCGGCGGAGACGCCGGCGTTTCACCAGCAAGGACAAGCCCAGCAGCACGGCCAGCTGCCAGAAGAAGGGGAATGGTGGTTTTTTAGCTAAGCAGGAGGGCCCTTTAGAGGAAGATGCACGCAGACGGAGCTGGGGACAGCAAATGTGATGGGTTTTGGGGGTACTTACGGAGACGGGCGCCATGCAGGCGTGGTACAGCCTGGGGGAGATGGTGGGGTCACAGTCTGGGATTGCGCTGGGAAATGCACTAGAGAGGGGAAAACAAGTTTAAAAAAATTATCTGGGGTTGTATTTTGTCCTGAAAGGGTAAAAAGTTAAGGTGTTGGGGTGATGCTCTGCACACACGGGGGTGGCAGCAGCAATTTAGGTCTGGTGTTTTGGAGAAGCAAAGCTCCAAAGAGCAGAGCCACGCAACCCCTGGTAGCTGGGGCTGAAGTCACCCTGGGGAGGTGGATTTAGGATTTTAGTACTGAGCTCAAAGAGACAGCATCCTGGAGCAGCCCGAGCTGCTTCTGCAGGGGCTGGATGAGCTCCGGTACCCCGTGCAGATGTCGGGGCCAAACAGGGACCAGCAGGGAGGCACGAAGCCCCCTGTAGGACTTTTTGAGCCCAGCATTATCGCCAGGCTGCCAGGGGAGGTTCCTGCGGCCAGGCTGCCGCCAGCAGAGCTCCGTGCCTTCTGCCTTCCTGCTCTAACAGCTGTCCTTGGGTAGACCAGACAGTTCCTGCTGTCCCAAAATATCCCAGCTCCCGAGGCCCAGGCGCCCACCCACAGCACTGAGGAGGGGAGGCAGCTCCAGCACAGTTCTGGTTTCCCCAGGACTTCAGAATTAAATCCTGAGCGTTTGGGGTCTGGACGGGATGCGCAGCCATCAGATGGAGAACCCCGGGCACTGCTTCCCTCCCCCTCACCACCACAGCTGGAAGAGGACACCCGAAGGGAAAAGCAAACACCCCGAAGGGTTTTTGGGGGGGTTCTTCCATCCAGTTTTACCCCCAGGGCTTCAACTGGGCTGGGCGAGGCAATCTCCAAGGGCGTTCCACAAAGCAGGAGATTAAGGACCTGGAACAACCCTTTGGATAGGGCTGGGCTGGTCCTGCCGGGTGCCCTCAGGATCAGATATCAGCCAGCTGAGCAGGGTAAAAGCCTCGCTCAGTCAACAGGGGACAATGGGTGCTGAGGGATGGCCTCGGGACACCCAGGATGGGGCCCTGCCACCCGCTTCAGGGCTCTCCTCAGGTAAATTGTGCCTCCAGGGCTCTCGGGAGGATGCTGAGCTGAAGAGGGGAGCGGGACAGATGGGGAGCAGGCTTTATGAAACCAGCACCCCTGCAGATTTACACCACCTACCAACCCCCAACCCCGTGCCCCGGGATGGCAGAACCACCCGCGCAATGAGTTGTGTCCGTCAGCAGCAGGTCTGGGGCTCGCCAGAGCAGGACGCTGGCACCCCCCCGGGATCGAGGGGATGCATGGCACTGCCACCGGCTGCTTACTTGTCCTGTGGCACGGCCGGCTCTGCAGTCTCGTAGATGTACCAGTCGGAAACCAGGTCGTCCCCAAAGCCATCGTCCAGCGGCGAGCCGTGCGCCCCCCCGGAGCCGTTGGCTGCCATTGACGTCCTCCTGCTGCACGGGGAAGGGGGAGGCAGAGGGAAAAAGGTGTTTTTTTTTAGGGGGGAGTCCCCTTGGAAATGCAGGGCTGGAGGCAAGGAGCCAAGAGATTTATCTCCTTGGGTCACTCCCACCCCATCCCCACCTTGGGCGGCCGCTGCCGCCCCGCTGATAGAATGGGAGCCTTTGTTTGGGTTGTTCCACAGCGGTTACGTGAAGGGCTGCGAAACCAGCACAAGGGTCAGGATTTGGAGGCACGGGCAAAGCAGGAGGGAGCTGGGTGAGCGGCTGTGTCCCCGGCGTCCCTCCCTGCCACCAGGTTGGGGAGGTGCTGCCCCAGCAGGGAGCCTCAGCACCTTCCCCTCGCCGGAACGGGGCCGATCGTCCCCGCAGTGATAAAAGGGACGGCTTGTCCCAGTGCCAGTTCCAACAAGTTTTCCTTCCTCCTTCCCTCTGCTATTTTCTTTTTTCTTTTTTTTTTTCTTTCTCTTTTTTTTTTGATTACTTTGGCCCGGGCAGCCCCACACCCTCCCTTGCTGTCCCACAGCCCTGTTTTTCTGTTTTGCCTCATCCCCATCACAGACAGAGCCTTTCCCCCATCCCCGGCTGGCAGTGGGGACACCGAGGCACATCTAGAAGCTGCAGGAGTCACCCTGACCCCATTGCTGGGGCTGAGAGCTCCCTGAAGGAGATGAGGGACATCCCCACCTGCAAAGCATCGGTGGGACCGAGTGACACCCTCCTGAGAAGCCTTCCCTTCCTCCCCAAACCCTCATTCAGCGCTGCCCCCATGCACCAGCCCGGGGCCACCTTGGGGACATCCCCAAACCCCCCTGGGACCACTCCCCAACCCCTGCCTGGTGGCTCCGAGGGGATGGGGTGGATGACCCCACCAGGAGCTTTGTTCAGGGCTGCTGTTTGTACAGCTGGTGCTCGCTAAGGACTGCGCTGGATGCGGCTCATCAGCTCCAAAGGGGTCCCAAAAATCAGGGAAAGGCAGGCGGCCCCCTCTCCAGACACCTCGTGGGCTGGTGCCCTGCGGGTGATGTCCTCTCCGGCTCCAGGCCCAGCAGGTGTAGGACCAGCCCTGGGCGAGCATCCTGCTCCCTGCTGGGGGCTCAGGACCCCAAAACCCCCCCTCGGCCAGCGGCTCCCCGGCCATCCCCTGGTTTTGTGTGCGCAGGGAAGCGGCTCTGACCTCACCTCCCAGGAATGTAGCACTCCGTAAAGTAGAAGGAGCCCGTAAAGCGCACACACACGCCTCTTACGAGACCCAAAAGCCCCTTTCCCCTCCTGCAGGGTCAGGGCAGCGGTCCCGCAGCCTCCAGATGTTATCCCACAGCCACCAGGGGACTGCCCGTGCCCCTCTCACCTGCCTATGGGGTCACCTGGAGCAGGGTGACCGGGGGGGCTCGGAGAGCTCCCCAGCCTGGTGGCATCACCCCACAGGACCCCCCTACACCCCATCCAGCAGACACCACCTCTCTGGTGCCCCCTGTCCCAAATTTTGGCTGCCTGAGGTCACATCGATAACGACGGAGAGGAGCAGGAAGGGAAGCCACATGGCACCCGCCGGGCAAGCCACAGCCTGAATCCACGCAGGGCAGCAAAAATAAATCACAAAGCCGAGCTGGAAAGCTTCCTGGGTGTTGTGTCGGCCCCGTGTGCCAGCAAATCCTCACCAAGACCCAGGTGGCTCAAGAGCAGGCATCCCAGTCACCCCTCCGAGAGCTGCTCCATCTTCACGGGATGCTCTCCTGCAGCCAGGGGAAGCCCCCTCCTCGCCGCCCACCAGCCAGCAGTGTCCCCAAGGAGAGGCAGATGTCCCCGAGGAGAGGTAGGTGTGCCCAAGCCCCCCGGGTGCCCACCAGCCCCGCAGCCCCTCGGTGCCCCACGTTTCCCCGAAACCTGATCCCTTTGCTCCTCCGCCTCACCCCTGCTGGAACAGGCTGGGCCTTTGATCGCGGTGGCGTCGCCCGAGATTGATGGCTCCAATAAAGCTCCTTCATATTCCTCATTTCCCACCATCCATCACCCTCTGGGGAGCTTTTTCATCCCACCACTATGAATTAGACTTGGGGGGAGCCATAAGGGAATTCCCTCCCCCCCCTCCCCGTCCGCGTCCCCTCCTCCTATCCGGGATAATGGTGATGCCTTGTGTACAGCTTTTAATAAAAATGATAAAGATCTCGTTTCACAATTGTTCAGGGAGTGCTTGGGCCGGGGGAGAGCTGTTTAAGCGAGATCTCCTCTAATTCAATTGCCCGTTGGGAGCCGCGCTGGCAGCGGGGAGCCGTGCGTCCTCGCGGAGCGGTGGCCGCGGAGGACACGGGACGGGGACTGGCCTCGCTCGGTCCCGGAGGGGGATTTAGCAGCTGCCCGCGCTGCTCAGCCCGCCCAGAGCTGCTCCAAGACTTTAATCCTCTTTCTGGAAACGCGGCGCTTTCCCCAGCGCAAAGATCTCCCCGCTTGCCCAAACCTCAGCGCCGGGGAGGCCCCGGTGTCCCCAGCCCATCCGGATGGAGGCTGGAGCCTCCGGGAAGCCCCCACTCGCTCTCTCCATCTGAGAAACGGGGGGCTCGGGGCACCCCCAGAGGCAATGAGGACACCGGGCCCTGGGGCCGTGACCCCGTGCGGGAAGCCTGCGGGGATGCGGTGACCTCGCCGCACCTCAACCCACATCCTCAGCCTCCCGGGAAAGCCCCCGTCTGGGGCAGGGAGAGGTCGGAGGGGGTGAATCAGCATGGGGGGGGGAAGCATGGAGGAGGATTTTCCATCCCAACTCTCGGCACAGAGATCCGGCAGAGCCTCCACCTCCCAGACCCCAGCCTGCTGGCCTCCACCAGCCCAGCGAGCCCCCCGGCTCAGAGCAGCCCCTTCTGTCCTCAGGGACGTAAAGCCAATGAGCCAGAAGCACCTTTTTGCATTTTTAGAAGCTGTAGCAGCTTAAAAACAAAGCAAACCAGGCTTGGGGAGGCGTGGGGGGGTTGTTTTAGGCTGCCACCCCTCTTTGCTTCCAAAGCCTCGCGGTGCAGCAGGTGTGCTGCGCTCCACGAGCAAGGAGCCAGCGGAGGGGAGAAGCCACAAGTTCGCAGGGCTGGGCTAAAAACTGCCCACAAAGCACCCCCCGTGCTGCAAACCCTGCTGATGGGGGGGGGGAAATATTCCCTGTAGGGTGCCTGGGGCTCCTGCACCCTCTCCAACAAGTGTGCTGGAAGCTTGCGCACACGACCAATACCCGCCCCCCCTCCCGCCACACAAACTTTGCAAGAAGAATCAAAACGTGTCCAAAAAATGCCAATAATAAAAAAGTTACCTTCTCCCAACGGGCTGGAGGAAAAGCTCAGAGCATCAGCCCGGCGTGGACGCGGCCATGCGCGCCGCCAGGCAAAGTTCAGCGCACCGGCGGAGGCTGGCGGCGGCGGAGGCGCCGGGAACTTTATCCCCTCCATGGCGAGGAGGCCTTGGCTCGGGGCCACCCTGGGGTTTAGGAAATGAAAAGCAACCAACCCCGTGCTGCGCTCTCCCCTTTGATTGCCCAGGGAGGGAGGCAGCTGGAGCCAGCCCCGTCTTTTCCCCCACTCCTCGTCCCGGTCTCCGTGCTGCTCCCTCCGCCCCTGTGCTGACAGCTGGGGAGGGGGGGACGGGGACCGGAGAGGGGCTGGGTGGCCCCCGCGCCGTGCTGGCCCACCCAAGATGCTGCAAACATCTCGGCTGGCTCCAGGCTTCCTCCTGGGTACACCCAAGGGCCAGATCCTGGCCACGGAGCCCTTCGCTGGGGGAGGTTTTAAGGCAGCCGGGGTGGAAAGGGGAAGGCAGAGGCAGCCTGGGGACAGAAAGCCCCCCCCAGGTGCCACCAGCACGGGGTGGCCGTCCCAGAACTCCTGCTGGAAAGGGGCTTTCGCTGCATCCTTCCCCACCCCAACACTGCAAAGCAGGGGTCCCGACCCTCCCCATTTTGGGGGGGGAAAGAGCAGGATTTGGGGAAATCCCTTCCTCTCCTCCTGCCCGAGCTGTGCCTCCCACCTGCAGCAGGGCCCCCCAAGCCCACGAGACGGCAGGTTACAACACCTCCATAATCCCTGCACACACCCCCACGCTCCACATGTGACAGCGAGCAAAGGGAAAATTAATCAGCGTGGAAGATTTAGCTTAATTTTTAGCCAAAACCTCGTGGCAAGGCTGAACAGGGACCCACAGGTACCCCCCCTTCCTCCCTGGGGTTCTTAACTGAGCTGCAGCTAAAGGGAAAGGTGTCCGTGAGCCAACATCGTTCCCAGGAGATTTGGGGATCTCATATTTAGTTTTGGGGCACCAAGGAAGGGGACGTGATGCTGGAAACTTATCCGAAAGCAGGGCCACGGTCTGTTATCATGTGGTGCTGCTTTAGCATGGTGGAGGCTGCACGTGCACCTCTGGCACAGCTGGGAGCTGCTGCCTGAATAAACTGTGCCTGGGCTTAAATTACAGGAAAATTGCTCTTTGATGAGCCCGTCGTTAGAGGTGCCTCTAATGTGTTTGCACAAGGCTGGGAGGGAGGCGAAGCGGCTGCAATGTCTCATTGCCACGCACCAGAGCCTGGCAGGGTTTAAGGCAAGGCAAAGGAAAGCCGTGTCCCTGCCCCAGAGGGGTGCAGAGGTGAGCACCGCGGTGTCACTGCAGATCAGCAGCCTGGGAGGACTCCATTTTTGGGGGAAAGCAGCTGAGAGCAGCATCACACAGCACCCGACTCGGGGTGTCCCTGCGTGGCACCACCTTGCTCTCACCAGTCCCCCCCTGGCTTGGGTGGGAGCTGCCGGAGAACAGCCAAATCGCCAATTTCTGCCCATTTTCTTCCATTTCAAAGGAGCCCAAGAGAAGGGACAGGGGGGTGGAAGGATGCATGGGAACCCCAAATAAAAGCACACCAGCTCAGAAGCCCCAGTGGGGGATAAATGCAATTTTTGCTCCCGTAATTTCAGCCACCAATCCTCCAACACCCTTCGAGGCAGTGATGCTCCCAGCACAGAAGCCATCCAGCAGCCCTGAGCACCCCCGGGACACCAGTACCTCCTTCCTGACAGGCAGGGGCACCTTCACAGCACCCTTTTTCTCCTCTTTAATCCCAATTCGGTGCCTGAAAACCCCCATTCCTGCCCCATTTCCCTGTCCTCGCCCTGACCTCCCCAGGACGCTCCCTGCAGCGGGAGGTCAGAAGGAGGCGAGGTTGTGCTAGGGGTCAGCACCCCAAGCCCAGGCTCCAGCCTGATTTATTTTTCCCCCTAAATGAGAAGGAAAAACCCGGAAATAGAGACTGGGGAGGGCCCTCCAAAGGGACTCATGGAGGTGGTGGTGCTGGGACAGGCCCTGGCTCCATTTCAGGGACCCAAACAAGGGGCACCCGCAGGTGCCTGTGCTGCTTTCCCGTACCAGAAAACAGCAAAATCCCATACCCTAGGGCCTCAGATGTGCTTTATTCCTCTGCCCCCGAGGATAACCTTGTTGTTTCAGGCTCGCACCAGCACCAAGGGGCTGGAATGCAGCTTTTTGTACGGAGCTGTCTCGGAGAAGGGCCATCTGCTAGCCCGGCCCCGGCTCGTGTTTCACTGGAAACATCCCCAAAGCTGTGGGAACGTGCTATTTTCAACAGCGCCTGGGGAATGCGAAGTGACAGGGCAGGGGGCTCCCTGGCTGGATCAGACAGAGCCGTTCCAGCCCCCTGCTCACTCCCCCTTTAAGCTCAGCCCCAAAATATCCCCGGTGCCTCCGACCCCTGGATGCTCAGCTAGCCCCACAGCGGGTTGAGCAGGCAGGGGGCTCAGCTCCACTTGCACACAGGTCCTGCCCCATTTGGGGGCATCTTCCAGCCCCAAGGGGCCTTCTGCAGCCCGGCTGTGACCCCAAGCATCCCCCATGCTCATCCCACCCCCTTGGCTGACCCAACCCCATGGGGAGCCACATCCAGGGGCACCCCCAGCTCAAATCTTGCCCTGTAAATGAGCTGGAAAAGAGCTGCAGGTTTGGCCACACCAGGATGGGGGCCAGCAGGAGGAACCGGACAGTCCCACGGGGGTCAGCAAGACGTGGGAGCTGGGGGGCTCACGATGGCCTCAGCACCAGCATCTCCTGCAGGCGGCGGGTCCCCATCCCCTCGTGGGGGGTCCCCAAGGCCGTGTGTACGCAGCTCTGCTGTGTCCTCAGCACCGCCCTGGAAAGCAGCCACCGCTCCTCCTGCAGTTACCTGGTTTCCCCGCAAACAAACCGAGCTCAGAGCCCTCTGTCCCCGCACGGGGCAGGAGAGGGGAGCTCCCAGCACCTCCCCGCAGCACCGAGGCTCAGCTCCAAGCTCAGGGATTTCTTTCCTTTTTTCTCTGCCTTTGAAAGCTGCCGGCGGAGATGTGAAGCCTACACATACCCAGGCCCCCCCCCAGGCCCTTTCCAGCTGGAAAGAGGTGAGCAATGCCAGCACAGCCCGCTCGGCTCTCATACAATCCCCAGCACTCGCTCCAGGTCTCTGCCGTCAGGAGGTGAGACCCCATGGCCGGGGAGCCCCGCATCCCCCCCAGCCTGCAGCGCTGGGGGCTGAAGGCCGAGGAGAAGACCCTGGACTTCGAGTTCGAGGTGCTGGGGGCTCAATTCAACCGGCGGGGCCGCTACACCCTGCGGCTCAGCGTGGAGAACCCGCTGCTGCACGGCCCCACAGCCGGCGTCCTGCTGCGCATCGGCAGAGGCACCGCCGTCCCCGCCAGCACCGGCACCACCGACACGGTGGAGCAGAGCCACCTGGATGAGGTGTGCTCCTTCCAGCGGAGGAAATTCACCTTCACACTGCCCAGAGGTGACGGCTGGGTGCCGCGGGGATGGGCTGATGGCGGAGGTGTCCCCCTGCTAAGCGAGGCTTGACCCCGCAGGTTTCTGCAAGAACGACAGGAACCACGACGTGCGGCTGCGCATCGAAGCCCTGCACTCGCCCAGGAGCCCAGCGAGGAAGAGGAAGGTGGGCGAAGCCTTCTTCGCCATCTACCCCCGGCCCCCCCAGCCTCGCACGAAGCCCCCAGCGGGGCGGGATGAGGACTGGTACTGCTGCAGCACAGTGGCGGCTCTGCTGCGGGTGGGCAGCGAGCAGCCGGCCATGCACTGCGGCCGCCTGGCCTTTGTGGCTGCCCTGCACGAGCACCGGCCACCCGCCACGAGGTCCCCACCGCTGTCACCCCAAGGCCAGGAGAGGGGGCAGCAAGAGGGGGACGCAGCCCCAGCACCCACGTCCCCAGCCGTGCCGTCCCCTGAAGTCCCCCTCCGCACACCCGAGTCCGCTTACCACTCGCTGCCCACAGAGGTAGGGGAGCTGGGGGCAATTTGGGGACCTTGGGGGGGTCCCATGTGGGTGGGGTTTGGTGGCAGCCCCCCAAAAGCCTGTCCCCCAGTCCTGCAGCCAGGCAGTGCCCAGACCTACAGGAGCAGGCTCTTTAGGGGATATTGCCCAGCCCAGCCCACAGCACCCTATTTCCCACAGTGCTGAGCATCTCCTGCCCAGCACAAAACCCACAGCAGGGCTCTCACCTCCAGCACAGCCCCATAACCCACCCCAAATCCTCCTCACCTGCCTGGGCAGTCCCCCAGGCAGTCCCCCCAGCAGCCCCCATGGAAGCAGCACCCTACCCCTGCCCTGCCCTGCTCTTTTTAAGGTCTGCGAGCACCTGGTCCCCATTAGATGCAGCTGGGGGCTCCAGGAAAGCTTGTGAATAGGAGGAATTTATTGCATAAAGTTATTTTTTTATCACTATTATTTTTTATAAGCTAGTTTGGGCCATGGGGAGGCACGGGGATAATCTGCTAATGTGAAAGTGTTGGCTCTGGGGTGACCGTGGCTGTTCCTAGAGCTTTTTAACATCTAGCTAAAGCTTTGCTCCTGAAGGATGAGGTCCTGAGCCCACAGGTTAGATGGGGGGACACAAGGTGGGGGTGCTGCTCCCCTCCCAACCCCACTCCTCATCCGCAGATGCCGCAGGCTGACCCTGCGCTCAGCTCCTCCCCGGAGCTCCCGGGTGACTCAGCAGGCGAGCATCCCTCCTCCTCCTCCTCTTCCTCCTCCTCTTCCTCGGTGCCACCGCTCAGCTGCAGCAGTTTCCGCCTCTCCTCGCCAGGATCCAGCCCGGATCTGACCCCGTGGGCAGCGCAGGTTAGTGCAGGAGCCGGAGGAGATGCCGTCCTGGTGCCTGCGGTGACCTGTTGGGGTGGGGACCTGGGGCTGCGGGCACTTTGGACACCTTCTGATCACCGGGAGCTTCCTAGCAGAGCTTTGCGTGCTCGTGCATCCCTGGGTGTCCCATCCCCAGCTCCACTCGTGGGCACGAGGACCCCAGCCTCAGCATGGGGATGGGAGGACGGGGCACCAAACTTGACGTTTTTAGCAAGAAGACGCAGCCCCGTGGGCTGGTGTCACCCGGGCACGGTGTCACCTGGGCACCGAAGCCCTTCAAACTACCAGCTGCTGGCAGCTGGGGCTGATAAATCCCAGCTACTTCGTCTTCCAGCTCAAACCCGAAGCTGCAGGGCGAACTGTCAGGATTAACAAACCCGGCGGCTGCACCTCGCCCTGCGTCACCGTGCCCGAAGCTGTGCAAATAAAGGAGGGAAGGCAAACCCTCCCCGAGGGGCTCCGTTTCCGCACCACCCCGGTGCTGAGGCTGCTGCCTCGCCCGCTCTCAGTGTCTCACACCTGTGAAAACATTTCGTGGGAAGGCTCAGGACCACAGACGGGCTCTGTTCCTCTGATCCCTGGGGTTCCGTTCGCTTTCCAACCCCCTGCTCCCCATCCTGAGGCTGCCCCGGGGACACCTCTCCGTGCATTACAGCCCCTCGCCCTGCACCGCCTTGGGGCTCTCCTTGAATTTTCGAGGCCCCGTTTAACCAAAAACCTACCAGAAATGATAATTAGTGAGGCTCGATTGACTTTGCTCAGCAAATATCTAGATGGAAATTCTGCTGAGTGGTGAAAAGGCGGCGGAGATCGATAGGGGTGGGAGTGGGCTGGGGCAGGGCAGGGGCGCGAGGCATCAGCAAAGGCAATTTCCCCCCTGGCTCCTGGGCCCCCGGGGGGAATGCAGCGAGCTCCGAGCTCCAGCGGTGATAAATCACCTGCTGCTGATGTCAGCCTGGAAGTATTTGCGGGGATGGGGTTTATTTAAAAACTGAAAGCTGGGAGGCAGGAGTGCGTTAATTCCTGGCAGGGGATGGAGGGGATCCCGGAGTCCTTGTTCCAGAGGTGGGGCAGCGACCTCATCTCGTGCCTCAGTTTCCCCCTGAGAGCATCTTTAATGCCCCGCCTGCCCCCAAGGGTCCTAGCTGAGAAGAAACCCACAGATAGGGCTGAGTGGTTTGGGCAGAAAGGAGTCAGGGGGTGCAAGGAGGGGGCATTGCTGGGGTCCTTGTCATGGAGAGGAACCTGCAGGTCTTGGGGTGCAGGGCCCACTGTAGGGCTGCTGCTGAACCCTGAGTCCCAAAAAATCCTGCTCCATGTGGGGGGCGTCTCAGGGGGTTGAACACAAGTGGGACCAGGCTGGTGGCCGTGATGGCTATAGGGTTTGTGGGTGCTGCTCTGGCAGCCGGCAGCACCTCCGGAGGCCGGATGGAGGGCAGAGGGTGCGAGCCGGGCGCTGGGCTGTCGCCTCGATCCCGTTTGCTTTCCTAAATGCCAAGGACACGTGGGCTCGCCCCGATGGGAGATCTGCTCCTCCACACCGTGCCAAGCATCTCATCTGCGGGATGCTGGGGTGATGGATGGGTGCTGAGCTCCTCCCGAAAGGCCACGGCACGGCGATAACGATTTGCTCATCTCCCCGCAACCTGCGGCTAATGTATGCCCCGGCACGCACGAAGCAGGAGGCTGTGCTGCCTGTTCAAACACCTCGAGCACGTCGCAGGGTCAGATGGCTCCCTAATTGTCCCCGGGCTCGGGCACGGCACCCGGCAAGCTAATAACATGCCACGGGCGAGCTCTCAGCATCCCGGGTGGGCGAGGATGACCCAACAACACCATCCCCAGGGGTGCCATCCCCAGCCAGCCAGGATGGGGCCAGGCTCCCCAGGGCTTTGCAGCAGACCCCGGGGGGAGCAGGAGCTGGTCCTGTGCTGGGGGAACCATCCTGCCTCCCTCCCACGGGTCCACGCGTGCGCTGCGGGAGGCAGCCAGCTTTCGGAGGGCTCCTTGGCAGCCGGAGCTGGGTGCAAGCCCGTGGCTGGTGGTTTGTTTCCAGCCTCCCCGGAGCAGCTGGCAGCCAGGCTGCAGCAATCTGTTGCTGTCAGGGCACGGGGAACCCTTCTCCCCCCAACAAAGGGCTTTCTGCACGGCTCGTGCTCCAGCTTCACCTCTGCTGTTGCCCAGGGGCTGCAACGCCCGGGCAGGGCGCAGCGCGTGAAGGTCGGATGCTTCCCAGAGCGAGCACTCCGCATCCACCCCATGCAAGGGCAGCTTCAAGGGGTCTGCAAAATGGGATAAAAACACGGGTGTTAGGCACGGACACGTCCATGAGCCTGGCTGAGCCCTCTGGCTGTGCAATGACCCCAGGGATGGGCTGGGAGCTGCTTTTGGGCTACAATTGCCACGTTTCGGAAGCGCACGTGCCCGGTCTCGCTGGGTGAGCGGTGGATATAAAAGCCTTCCTGCCAGATAAAAGCTGGTGTCGTCGCCTCGCCGGGGCTGAGCTCTCTGTTAGCGGGTGATGGATGGCGTGCGTCTCCCGTCTGTGCCCTGGCCACCTCCTGCCACTCATCGCGGTGACAGCGAGGGTCGTCCCAGCGCCGGGCCGGGGGGGAGAAGGGCCGCGAGCTGCCTCCATTCACTGGAAAGCCAATGAGGCTGAAAAAACAAACTTTGCCGGCAGGGTGATGAATAACGCCGCGCCGGCGAGCAATTTGTCGGCCTTTGAGAGGCTGTCAGCCCGTGATGGGCTCCTCGGGGGCTTCGCAGGGCTCCTCCGGCAGCTCAGCATCCCGCTCCTGGCGGGGGGCTGGGAGGGGACACGAGGCCGGGGTGACACCGTAGCGAGCCACCCTCCTCGCCTCGCCTTCACCCTCTGCAAATGGCAGGCGGTGCTTTAGTCCCATCCGTGTGATGGTTTCTCCCGGTGAAGGCAAATAAATTGTTTTTCCCGAGCTCGGGGTGTTGCAGGGATTGGGGTTGGGGCAGCATCTCCTGCTCTGGGAGCACTGCAGGGTGCTGGGGACTGGCACCCCTACCCAAAATTGGCCTCAGAGCATGGCAGAGGTCTTTTTTCACTGATTAAAAACATTCCTAAATTGTAAGGAAGGGACACATCGGGGTGCTGAGGCTGTTGGGATGCAGTTCTTGGTCTAAGCATCATGCTCGTGGGGATGGGATGAGGTCTGGCATCTGATAGAAATGAGCCGGTGAAGAGCAGCAATTCACGTTTTCTTAGCTAAAATGGAGCAAAGAAATCGAAGGCGGGGGCTCAGGTGGAGAAGATGGGCTCTTGATTCGCTCAGCTCAAAGCGCAAACTCTTCGGGTGCTCGGAGGGAGCGCCTCGGATCGACTCGCAGGAGCGAGCTTTAATTCCTGCAATTTCAGTAATCATGTCCCTTTAAGTGTCAGATAGCTGCCTTTATGAGAAAAGCAAATGGGGTTAAAAAGAGAAAATTGCTCCGTTTTAAGAGGCGGGGGGAAGGAAATTGCACGCGTGCCGCTGACAAATATAGAAAGTGCAAAACTCCCCTAATGGAGCAGGCGACGGGAGAGCTGGGCTGCCAGCCCATTTAATTATTTGACAGGTGAATTGGGAGTTTTACTGCATAAATGGAACCGAAATGAATTCGGCACATTTTCAGCCCGAGGGACGCCCAGCCTGGGGCGGGAATTGTCCTCGGAAAGGGGGTGCCCCAAACCCGCCGTGTGATCTCTAATGAGCACCCTCAGGGTCCCCTGGAGGCGACACCGTGCTTGGAAAGCGGCACCAAGCCATGAATAAAACAGCGCCGGCTTCCTTTGGCTCCGCTTTCCTTCCTCTGCCCGTGCCTCTGTGGGGCTGGGGATGCCCTCCTGTGGGGGGGGAGGAAGAGGATGCTGTTTTCATCTTCCTCCCGCGGAAAATTGCGTTTGGCCGGCTCCCCCGAGCTCGTTCCGGGAGCTGCCTTTCCCCGGCTGGATTGCTTTCCTCGCTTTGCTCAGCAGAGACAGGCCGGGGCCTGTGCCATGCCAGCGCTGCATTAATAGAGCCTCAAATGCGATTTCCCAGCCCCAGATGTGATTAGCTGCGGCGCGGGGGGCTGCAGGAAGCGAGGAAGGGCAGAACCTCTCCCAGGGACGGGTGGCACCGCGGTCACCGAGCCCAAATCCGCTCGTCTGCATCCCTCCGGGCCAGGGGGACGGGGGACAGAGGTCACAAAGCGGTGGCTTTGTGGTGCCGTGGCCCTGCAGCCCAGACCCCGATTGCAGAGCCCAAACCCCGTTAAATCACCCGCGTGGCTGGGGTAAACCAAACGGCGCTCAGCCTCGCGGCTTGCTGGCACGCGGAGGCTTGAACGGAGCCTGGGGAGCCATCAGGGAGGAAAACTCACACCAGCCCCAGTCCATCTTCACCGCCGGAGCCCACTATCGTTTTATGGAGTCTCCGAAGGAGGATAAAGCTGCCGCCTTCCCAACAGCCGCTCGTAAATCTCCCGGCCAGACTGGGCCACTGTTTAACAGGGGAACAAGGCTGGGACCCCACAGGAGCACACTCCATCCCCTCCAATCTGCAGCCTCCCGTGTAACACATCAGCCCCTTAATCCTCTTTCCAAGCCCCTTGGGGACGCGGGGACTTTTATTCTCCGGTTCCCAGAGCCACAGGTTGCAAACCGCAGCATGAGCGCGCTGGGCTGGCCGGGACACATTTTGCGCCCCGTCAGGAGAGCTGAAAAAGGAGCAGGACACCCTGGGGTGCTGAGTTCCTCCCGCCTGGGAGCGGTGGTGCTGGGTTTTTGGGGTGGATAATCACAGCTCCACCGAGGGGTTTGGGTACGAGGGTTTGGGGTTTTGCCTGCCAGCTGTTTGCCAAGCCTGGCAAGGTTCACGCCTGCTATTTTGGAAACCTTTTGTTCTCGCGCTGGGTTTTCCGTCGCTTTGCCGTTTGTGAATTTACTATGAAAACCCACTGCTAATTATCGCCCCGCGGCCGTTGCTGGCGGGAAAATATTCTCGTTTTTTTTCAGGGAGATGTAAACACGAGCGGTGGCAGCGGGGATGTGCGCCACGAAACCTGCTGCTGCTGCCTGGGAGGGGAAAGGGAATGGGAAAACCTGGGAACATGGCCCAGAAAACACCGACCTGGAGCGGTGTGCTGTGGGGCGCCAAGCCTTGCCTAATTCACATCGTGACTGGTGTGAATTAGGGCACGAGAAGCAGATTAGGGCACAAGAAGGAGGTCAGATCCCAATTTTCCCCCTCATTTTCTCTCTTTTTTGGCCCTGCAGCCTCAGGGGCTGATGCTGTCCTGCACCCAGGGTGCTGGGAGGGCGCTGGGCAGTCAAAGGCAAAGCCAGGAGGTCGTTTCCATCGCTCTGGCTTGGGTCTGGGGGTATTTGGGGTTATCCAGCAATCCCCCCCTGTTCCCAGGATCCCTGTGATGCTCGCACTGGGAGATACTGGGCTGGAAACGCGCCGCCAGCCTTCATCCTCACTGCCGCCTCACCCTGCCACCGCGCTCCCCAGCTCTCTGCTGCCATTTGGCCATCCTTGGGATGGGAAAAAGAACAAAAAGAGCAAATTTATAGGGAAAAAAAAAAGGCTATAGGTTATATTTATAGGGGAAAAAGGTTATTTCTACCCCAGCAAGGAGCTCTGCAGCCCCCCAGGGTCCCCAGGAGGTCACTCCCCCCTTTGCTCTGGCCAGACCCCATCCATCCCGTGCCACCGCCACCAGCCCCGAGCCCCTGCAGCGGGGTGGTCGCAGCAGGGGGGGGACACAGGGAAGGCTTAGGAGGAGGCAGCCCCTCATTAAGGACTCGGGAGGCACAGCCACGCGTCGGCGGGGATTTACACGCAGAGGCTGTGAGCAGCCCGCGGGGCGGAGGTGAACGTTGGCGTGCCTTCCAAGCAATGGATGGTGGCGGGGAGGGGGGACAAGGGGGGGCCGGCGCCGTCTCTCACATGCACGGGGTGTGATGGGCGCAGGGACGGTCCCCCCGCCACGAGGAGCAGCTTGCGGCCCCTCTGCGCCTTATCACATCAGCTGGTGCGAATTAATGAGATGGGGAAGGGGAGGGGGGGAGCGCCTGGCTTTTCCCCTTTGCCGGGGATTGGGCTGGGATCCCAAATCCTGCCGTGTCCCTAGAAATGGTGACATGCAGTTTGGGGAGGTTGGGGGGCCCGGGGACAGGGTGGGGTGCTGCGGTGGGCAGATGTCCTGGGGACCAGGAGCGGCAACGGGGACGTGCCTGCAGTTTAGCAGAGCATGAGCTCGGAGCCAGTCCTCCAGGAGTGGAAAGAAGGGGCTGGGGAGCGGGCAGGGGGGCTGGGACGTGGGGAGCAACCGCCTCCATCACCCCCGGCATCACTCCTCCCCTGTGCAGCGGGGTAACGCCAGGAAGGGGGCACCCCGTGGGGGGACGCTGGGCTTTCCGAGGGAAAATCCCGTAGTGAAATGCGGCCCCTCCAAGGGATGCTGGGTGCAGGGGCCTCTGGCTGAGGCATTAAACAACGCGCGGGGCTCTGGGCAGCAGCGTGCACAACGCCGAAAGGCTGAGAAGATGTCAAAGCAGCCATCGGGCCGTGGCGCGCGGGCTTCGGGATGATATCATAATAAATAAAAGAGCGTTTTAATAAATAAAACAAGATGCCCGGGCAAGCAGCACTGCATTATGCATGTGCCGGGGGACTCAATTAGCCAGCCGGGCTTTGGTGGGGTGGGGGAGAGGCGGCCCCGCTCGTGCCAGGGCAGGAGGCACCTTGCAGGAGCAGAGCAGGGCGAGGGGCAGGAGGCAGCCGCAGGCACAACTCTGGTTTCCTGCCCACCTCCCCATGGCAATGCCCCTGCAAGCACCCCGTGGGGACGCAGGGATAGGACCTGGGCTCGTCCACGTGGCGAAAGCAGCAGCCAGGGCTGCAAAAGTCTGCAGAGAGCTCTCAGAGCTCCCCAAGCAAACTGTTGCTGGCCGGGTGTCTTCCGAGGTAGAGACCCTGAGCAGTGCAGCCCCTCGGGCGCCCCATCTCCCCCCTCCACCTGCCCCGAGGAACTCCGCGGCAGGACTTGTCTCCATTTCCATAAACCAATTACCCCCAGATAATCTCGGGAGCTTTAAACATCAATATCCTAAACGGCAGCGCGAGGGTGGCGCGCGGTGGCTGCATCTCCCCGCGCGTGCTGGTGCCGCTCCATCACCGCATCGCCATGGAAACGGGGGAGTGATGGAGGGGAGGGGGCATTCGGGATGCAGGACACATGAGGGGCCTTTTAGTAACCATAGTGAGGGACGCAAGGCAGAAGGGAATCGGTTATTGTTTTGCAGGGTGCCTGCTTCCCAAGGAGAGCGGCGTGCCACCGCTCAGAGGTGGGTTTCTCCGGACGGGAAGGAGCAGGAGGGGAGCTGCTGGGAGGTGGGGACCACCCCGAGCCCACCCGGACCCCCCCAGCATCACCCCCCAGTATTCAGGAGCGGGCTGGGAGCGATCCTGCTGGCACCAGCCCTTGGTGGGGTTGGCTCCATCCCCGGGGTGCTGGCAGGGATGCTCCGAGTCCCTCTCGCCCACGTGCGCACGCGAATAAATCGCTGCCGGCCCGCGGTGGCGCTGGGTGACCTTGGTTTGCGGGAGGCAGGTGCGCGTGCAATTAGCAGCACAAAGCTGGGGAAGGCTTCTCCTTCCCGTCAAGGCGGGCCGGGGGGTGAAAAGCCCTCGTGCTGCTGCTTTCTGCGGGGGGGAGAAGAGCCTCAAGGTCGCCGCTGAATGCGCCCAGCCTGGCGCTGGGGCGGGGAGCAGCCTCCGAAGCTCCGGCTCTGCAGCCTGCCCGCTGCCCCCAGCCCATTCTTTCCGTTCCAAAGCACATCCCCGCGTGCTGCACGCTGCCGTGCTGCTTTTTGTTGCTTTTTTTTCCTTTTTTCTCCCCCTCCACTTCACAGCTCTTCAATGCTCTCATCCTTAGGCAAGTCTATAATGAAGGGGGCCCGGAGCGGGCGGTTCTCACCCTCCTCCTCCTCCTCTTCCTCCTCCCGTTGCCAGCCCGGGTCTGGCTTTATTGGGACCCCGAGCACATTGCGGGCCAAGCGATCCCCCACAGAGCTCGTTACTGGAGAGCCACTTCTCCAGCCCAGTGCTAACCCCACCTGCCCGAGGTGCCCGGCTCAGCTCCACATCCCACGGGTGGGCTTCAGCCACCCCAGAAGGGAAAGGGACAGCACCAGGAGCATGGGGGACATGGAACATGTCCCTTGCAACCGTGGGGCAGGTGTGGGGCCACCAAACCCATGTCTCCAGCAACACAAGGGGACGGAGGTCTTGTGAGCACGGAGCATCCTCCCACCCTGCTTACGCTCCCTGAAGAACCTCTGCCATCTCCTCAACACCAAGTCCAGGGGCTCCTGCTCCCAGGGATGCAGGCTTGGGCTGTCCATGTGCTCTGGTGGCTTTGGGGTGGTGGGACCATGCCCTGCTTCATCCTATCCCTTGGGATCTTCAAGCTAAGCTGCTTCTGGACAGGGGAGAGAAGAGGCGTGAGGGTTGTGATGGGGATGACAGAGGATCTTGGGGAGTTCCCATGCTTCCAAAGATGACCTCTCCCAAGAGCCACGTGGCCTCCCTGCCCTCGAGGACATCTGCCCAGAGGAGCCACCGCCAGACACCTTGTCATCACCGTGTCCCATCAGCAGGGCGTTTGTGTCACCTTCTCTGACACCGTGTCCCAGCCTGCTGCTGCTCCGTGGAGAGGGTTTGGGGACACAACGTGTCACCAGGCAGCAGGACTCAGGTCCTGGGGCTCCCAGGGCAGCACCGAGGCCCCCTAAAAGCCGTGCCAGTGCTAAAAGCATGAGGAATTGCCCCAGAGCAGCCTTGATGGGGAAGACGTGCCCCCGTGGCACGTAGGCCATAAGCAGCACAAATGAAAATGACCCAGGGCTGCAGCCCCCAATGCTGCTGTAATTATTGCTCAGCCTCGTTATGTGCTGGCTTTAATGACGGCGGTCGTTAACATTCAATCTCCCCTCTCCTTTCCCAGCAGCCTCCTCCCTGTCCCTTCATCAATACTGCCGGATAATTAGCCTCTGGAGTCTGGAATAGCCTTTTGGATAAAAGGGGCTGCTTACAAAGCAAGCCAGGGCACGGGGGGCTCGGTGGGATCGGGCTGCTCGCGCCTCGTGCCGCCCCTCGAGCATTGCCAGGGGTCGGTGCTCATTCCTCCCAAAGGAGCCCGCCAGCTGGGATTTGGGGTGGGCGCCCCGATGCACAGCTCCTCTTCCTCCCCACCCAGCCTGCTTCACCTCCCCTTCCCTCCCAGTAAGACCAGTACAGGGGTGAGCTGGAGGCCACCTGCACATCCTTGTACCCGTAGGTCCTCCGTGGCATCCCACGGGATGGCATCAGGGCTGAGCATCCCAAACCCCAACATCCTTCCTCACCAGCAGGGACGTGGGGACCACAGGGAGACCCTGGGCTCCCCCAGATGTCCTCAGATGTTGGGACCAGCGCTGTGGCTCCCGGAGCAGCTCTGCCATCGATGAGGGTGAGCCCCTGCCTGTGGCCACGGCTTGGATTTGGGGACGGGGCTTCGCGTGCGCCCCGCAGCATCCCCGGGTTGGCCAAGCAGGAGTTAAGGCTTGTGCCTCGCATTAAGCTGGGGGAAGGGAAGGCCTTGATGGCAGCATAAAGAGAGGGCGGTTTTGCCTTCCATCAGCTCCTTTTTTTTGATAAAAGGCTCCTCTTGTGCTTGTCAACTTGTGGAGCGAGCGGTGGGGGCAGAGCAGTCGGCTGCCTCCTTGCTTCCAGCCGAGGGCTGGAGATGTGCCCGAGCCTCGGGGCCATGGGGCAGGGCGGTGTTCCCGGGGCCAGATTCTCTCTTGCCATGGTCCTGGGGGCTCCTCGAGAGCCCCAGCACCTCCCACAGACTTTCCTGTCGGAGCTGAGACCCAGCAAAGTCCCTCAAAGCTCCCCAAAACCCAGCCTCTGCCTTGCCCTGCCCGGCAGAAACCAATTCCCTCCTTCCCCCCTTCCCTCCCCAGAGCTGGGGGGCAATGAAATATTTAACTGCTGGAGCAGGCGGCTTTGTTAGGCCGATCTTCCCCGCGAAGGCTCGGGGGGATGGCGAGCTTTAATTATCAGGTGGCACTTGATGGGCCAAGGCGGGGACCCTCTGCTCCCCACCGCACACCAAGCTGGGTGCCACGGGGCAGCCCCGCACATCTCCCAAAAAGCAGTTGCCAGGGCAACCGGGGAGCGATGGATGGAGCCTGGGCATCTAGGAACGTCCACGGGGCACACGGGTTTTTCTGTCTGTCTGTCTGCAGCCCGTGCGTGGTGTTTTGCCTGCGTCTGCAGCGAAACATGCGGCATCAACACATCCGGGGAGCCCATAAATAAAATATCACTTAGGGGAGGCCGGCCCGGTGCCAAGACGCCCGCGAGGCTGCAGATTCCCATAAAACCCACTCGTGCGTTTCATTCATTACAATAATTGTTGTGTTGTTGCCCCGCCTGGCTCGTTCCCGTGCGGGATTTGGGGGCAGAGATGGAGTTTGGGGGGCTCGGAGGTGCCGGCAGCGGGGCGAGCGGGTGCCAAGCGCCGGCTCTGGTGCCATGGGGCAATTAAACCCAGCCATCAGCCTTCTCCCTCCTCTTCCCCCTCCTCCCCGCACCCATGTGGGATGGGATCTTCATCCCAGGCTGGATCTGGGCTGGAGAGCCCCGGAGGTTAATGGTTTCCCCGCGCAAGCTAATGGCGCTCGGCACTCCCGGCCGCCCAGCGTGTCACCGCGCCTGTCCCTTCCCATCAGCGTCTGCAGACAATGAGTTCACCTTCAGCAGCCTGACACCTCGTATTTGGGGGGGTCGGGAGAAGCCAAGGGGGGAGCGTCCCCATCTGCTTAACCCTTCCCTGCCCGGCTGGCCACCAGCCACGTGTTAGCCAAGCCGCAAAGCTTTGTCCGCCCTCCTTGGCCGCCTCCGCTCGTGCCAATCCTTTGAGGGCCTCGCCAGGGAGGACGAAGGCTGCTCCTCGCTCCTCATCCTCGCCACCCGTGCAGGCAGCCCCTGGCAGGGGCGGTGGCTGTGACAAGCCGTCTGCCCACATCAGTGCCTTGGCTCTGACGCTCTGGCACCGCGCCTGGAGCCATCCCGGAGCATCCCAGTGCCACGCACGGACCCAGCCCCGCGGAGAGGATTTGGGGAACCCCTTGGCACGGCTCCGCGAGGATAAAGGAGCGGGCGGTGACGGGCTGATGGTGTTTCCAGCCCTCCCCAAGCTCCCTGTGTTCATCACAAGTGTTCCCCGCGGAGGGTGGCGAAGGGATGGGCTGGTTCGAGGCGGTGACGGATTTCCCGCTGGCCTCATCCTTCACCATTTGTGGTCCCCGGGGGTGTCACAGCGGGGAGGGAATTTGGCAGCTTTTCATCTTTGGCTGGGGAAGGAGGGGGAAACCCCACTTGCCCTCGGCCCCGACCGATCAATCGAATTGCTGCAGCCAGCCCCAAACCCTCCCCTTCGCAAAAAAAAATAATAATATCCATAAAGTTAATTTGGGACAGCTCTGGTGATTTCATTGCCCCCTCCCTGGGGAGCGATGCTGCGGGCCAGGGGGGGTCTTCGGAGCGATTGCCCGGGGGGGGTCAGCAGAAAGGGGTCTGCGTCTGATGAATTATTCACATGGGTGTCACTAAGTGCAGAATTAATCCTTTTGCTTCCAGCTGGCTGCTGCACTAAATTATCACTCGCAGTCATGCGGGAAAATGCTGCGGAATTCATTTAGCTGATTATTGTTTTGATCTGGGAGCTGTAATTTTTTTTTTCTCTCCTCTTCCCCATCCTCTCCCTTCTGCCCCCCCCCCACCCCCCCAAAACCTTCCTTAATACATGTAAGAGCCGGGAGAGGAAACAAAAAGCAGGAGAGCCGTGGGCTGGGAGAGCTGAAATCCAGATTGCCTGGGCTTTTTATACCAAGCAGGAGCTAAATAAACCCCGGGCCATCTGCACATCCCGGCGCGCATCCTGGGGATGCTCCCGGGGCCGCCCTGAGCTGGGTTTTGGATGCTCGCACCCACCCGAGGGATGAGGCGGCGAGGCGCGCGCCCGGCGCCGCTGCCTTCTCCCCGCTCCCTCTTTGGAGCGCAAATGAGAACAAAAGACTTTGATCAGAGACAAAGAAATCAAAGGCTTCAGCAAAACGCTCGCGTTTTCGCAAATTAATGTCTGTTGGTGGAAAACTCTCGCAGTGGAAAACGAAGCCAGCTCCGTACGGCTTGTGGCGCAACGCCGGGCTCTTGTTTTCCCTGCCTTTTTTCTTTTTCCATCCCGAATTCGTTGCCATGCCCAGCACAGACGAGCTTGACCACACAGAAGCCAGCGCAGAGCGGTGACGAACACGAGCAGGACTCAGCCCTGGTGTGTGCAGCGGGTCCCCAGCAACGCGCAGCATCCGCCAAGGATCGGAGCGCGTCGGAGATCTCCTCATCCCTGGCGGATTAATTAATCACCCATGTTTGTCAATGACCCCTGCTTATTAATCACCCCTATTTATTAATCACCCCTATTTATTAACCACCCCTGCTTATTAGCTGGGCATGAATCAGCGATGGCTTGTGCCTCCTTTTGGCACAGCCTCACCTTGCTCAGGGCGTTAATTCTGCACTCGGGACCCTTGGGGCACAGACTGGTCCTGCACAATGCTACAAATGTCGGGGGGGGGGGGAATAAAAAAAGGGGGGGAAGGAAAAAGGAAAAGCCAGCGTTGTTTTTTTCCAGGCGAAGCAAAATCAACAGGCTGGATGCGCCGCTGCTTAACCAGCCTTAATTTATGTAATTGCTGCCATTTAAAAACAGAAGCAGATCGGTGCCTGGTGTAAATCGTCACGGCGCCGTGGTGTAAATTGCTCCTGCGCCAGCCCAGCCACCAGACCCTAAAAAAATCTATATATTTATTTATAATTTGATGGGGGGGGGGTTGCATTTCATTCGCCAACAGCTCCCCTCGACTTCTGCGGGCGTGATCGCTGGCAGGGCTTTGAGCGACAGCCGTCAGTCACCTGCGCCCACTCGCTCCCCTTCTTGCGCCCTAATGAGCGGGATGGGGAAAGGCACGCGGAGGCAGCAAATGTCTTCGTTAAGGGGAATTGGTTGCTTTCCGCCCGTCAGCCCCCGGGGAGCGTTCAGGGCAGCGCTAATTGAATTAGGAGCACGTGCGCTCCCGCTCCGGCTCCGGCGGGCGAGGGCTGGGCAGCAGCTGGACGCCGGCCCCGGTAATTGCAGGCAGAGCATAAACTGTTGCATTTTGCATGATCCCGTCCCTTTTGGGGCGTCTTTGGTGCTCTGTGCTTTTGATGCTGGATGGAGCTTTTGTGGGGCCGAGGGCAGGCGCGGAGAAGGATGGGGAGTGCTGCGCCGCTGCTCGTGCCGCTGCATCCATTCAGAGCCTGATTGCTCATCTCAGAGACAGCATCAGGCTGGGAAGAGCAAGCTGGGGGGGTCACGGTCTCCGGAATGCCACCAGATGCCAGCTCCCAGCCACCCCGACCTGCCCCTTGCTGGGGGACGCAGCAGTGACCCCGTCCCCAAACCCGCCCTGCCGAGGGCAGCGCGGGCTCCATCGCTCCTTCCATTAGCTGCGACTTCCCCCCTAACCAGATTAGAAGCCAGTCCATAAAAGCCAGGCTGGCGGGAGCAGGGCGCGGGAAATGAGGGCAGGGAAATCACATTAGGGCTGCCAGCAGCGTCTGGCTCGGAGATGCTCTGCTGCCCCAGGCTCCACCGGAGACGGGAGCAGAGCTGGCCGCAGAGTGACTTTTAGCATCCCTCTGCGCCAGCAGGACCTGGTGATTCCCACCCCTCCCGGGGTTTTCTGCAGGGAGTCGGTGCGTGGCATGCAGCAGGCATCCTCCTCTGCTCAGCCCAAAGCTCTCCTTGCAAAGCCCCAGGAGCACGGCACCTCCCCGGCCCTTGGAGAGGGGCTGGGGGCACGCAAAGGAGGGGCTCAGCCCAGCTCCCTCCTCTCGCAGGATGAGCCCCGTGGCAGCTGCATGCCCGCCCCAGATCCGATCTAATCACTCCATCCCGAATCCATTTAGCAAATTCTCCCCTATTACTGCTGCATTAGGTTTTAGACCCCAGGCACCTCCGTCTCCTACTTTTCGGCTGTAGAGGGAAAAAAAAAAAAGCAAAAAAAAAAAAAGCAAAAAAAAAAAAAAAAAAAGCAGCTGTTCTCCTCCAAGCCCTTTGTATTGATAAATGGAGCTGTGGGGCGAATGCAAAACCAGCCCTCACCGTGCTAATATCTTCCTGTACTCCAGCCAGCTGGCTTTAAAAATAACAGGTCGTTAAACCTCGACTCTGCTTATTAAATAGCGGGGAGGGGGAGGTGTGGGGCGCACGATGGCTGGGCACAGAGCAAAGGTGCTGGGGCCGGGGGGCGATGCTCGGGGCAAATCGGGGTGCGGGTACCCTGCTTGTTAATGCTGTGGTAGCAGGTGGCAGCCAAAACTCCTGGATGGGGTTGGCACCATCCTCTCACCCTTGTTTTCTGCAAGAGGCGAGGGTGCTGCAGGGGACGGGGGTGTTGTAGGGGATGGGGGTGCTGCAGGGGATGGGGACACTGCAATTGATGTTGAGCAGCGGGACGAAAAATTAGCAATAAAGAAGAAATAGCAGGTAAAAAGAAAGCAAAGCTATTTATTTGTTTCCTCCGACCCACTGAGCTTTATTGCTTCCCTTCCCGTGCCTGCCACGGCTGCTTTGCGCCCAGCCTGATGGGGAGCTGCCATAAAGCCCAGGCAGCGTGCGGAGGCTCGAGCAAACCCGACATAAAGGGGGTGAGGAGTGCAGGGGGGGGAAATCGGAGGCTCCAAAGCTCTGCGGGGCTCGCACCCATCTCCTGACAGCGCCGCCGATGGGGGCTGACACCCTGCTAATGGTGCGTGCGTGCCGTGGGTGGCGGGGACATGACAGCCCCGATGGCGCGGTCCCCGCTGATCACAGCCCTGTCACTTCCCTGCCTCGGCTGCCGGTGATCAAACCCCAGCAGCACAGCCTGCTTTCGGGGCTCTGGCTGTGGGTTTTGGCGTTAATGCCTTAATTAAAAGTGGGGGAGAGGAAAGCAAAGCGGAGAGGCCCGCGGGCCCGTGCCGGCAGCAGAGCCCTGTGCACAGCTCAGGGTTTACAAAGCAGGGCAGTGTTTTCCTAGCCTCCTGCCCTCACGCTGAATAGATTTGTGCCTCTCTTCCCAGCCGATGAATAATTTACGGGCAGCACGTAAGGACTGGGGGGAGTTTTCTCCCACCTCTCCTAACATTTGCTTAGCTGGCCGGGTTTGCTGGGCTCCCTCCTGCGCCCCGGAGCTCTGCGATTTCCACGGCCCCTGCTGGGGGGCTGAGAGGGGAGAGGGTGCGGAGAGGGGTCAGGGTGCGGAGAGGGGTCAGGGTGCTGCAGGGGGTCAGGGTGCTGAGGGGGGTCAGGGTGCTGCAGGGGGTGAGGATGCTGCGAGGGGTGAAGACGATGCAAGGGGTGAGGATGCTGCAAGGGGCAAGGATGCTCCAAAGCAGGAGGCTGCTAAAAAGAGGGAGGGTGCTGCAAGAGGGGAGTATGCTGCAAGGTGAAAGGATGCTGCCAGGGGTGAGGATGCTGCAAAGGGGAAGGATTTGAGGATGCTGCCCTGGTGTCCCCCCCCTCCCCGGCTCCTCCTTGTGCAGCCGCACCCCGAGTGCCACCCAGCGGCTTCTCGGTGAAAGGCAGAGAACCGGGGGAAAAAAAATAAAAAATAATTAAAAAATAAATAAAAAAAACAGCAGAACGGCTCCGGGCTGGGGGTGTTGATGGATGGATGCTCCCTGCTGAGCTCTGTCGGCAAAGGCAGTCGATGGGCGAGCAAATGTTGGAACAAATGGCAGCAGCGAGGCAACGGCCGGCCCTAAGGGATGGGGAGCCTCGGATTTGGGGCTTGGGATTTGGGTTTTGGGGTCTGTCCCCTCGGGCCCCGGCTTTGGGAAGCTTTGGAGGAACAGTGTGCACCTCCTGCCACCCCCAGCTGCTGGGGGAGCCTCGGCGCTCCTCCTGGTTGGGAATTTCTTTATTTTTTGGGGGGAGGGATGAAAGCACAGCCGCTCGCGGGCAGGCCGAGGGGGGGCTCGCTGCTCCCCCCAGCCTTATCTGGCCGGAGCAGGCGGGAGCGTGGAGCTGATGTCTCTGTTAAATGGGGCTCAGCTCAGATGAAACGCCCTCCGACGCAATCCAATTAACTCCCAAATTGAATAGCGATGCTCTGCCCGATGTCCCCCCCCCAGCCCGGTGTGCGGGAAGGGGTCAGCCTGGGTTTAATCAGATGCAGCCACCAAAAGGCCTCCCCACGCATCCCAGGGCTGTGGGGAAACTGAGGCAGGGCTCGGCGCACAGGGGCAGGCAGCGACCCCCTCCTGGGGGCTCCGGGAGCTTCCGACACCAAAAAGAAGGGAAATGGGGGATTTTTCCCCCCCTCTGATCTTCCTAAGCCGCTGCAGCAATTTTGCTCTGATAAGCAAATCTGCGCTTATCCCATCGCGGGGACAATGACGGAATTGGGCTTAGCACTTGTCCAGGGAGGTATTTTTTGGGGTTGGGGGGGGGGGGGAGGATGCTGCCAGGGCTTCAGACACCTGGGAGCTCACAACGGGACGAGTCGGAGCAGCCTCAGCCTGCGGCCCCCCCGGGCACGGGGGAGAGGGAGCGACGGATGCGATCGGCTGAATCGATGCCAGCAGATGAGAGACATCAAAGTGTCTCCTAGCAATTTGTTAAGTAAATAAAAAAAAAAAAAAATCACAAAACTTGGCCTAAGCAAATAGGGGAAGGAGGGGGGCGTCTCGTCGGGGCGGATGAAAGGCTGCGGAGCCGCGTGTGGAACGGCTCGCCAGGCAGGGAAAGCTTCAGAGGATTGTAAATGACGGGGAAAAAAAAATAAAAAATGAAATAAAATAAAATAAAAATCAGCAGGAGTTTCAAAGCTGCTGCGGTTTCAGATGTGGCTGCGCAGCCTTTCATCCCGGAGCCCTGCAGGAAGGAGAGATGCATGTGGGGATGTTCAGAGGTGGTATAGGGGAAGAGGAGCGCAAATACCCTTAACTCTGCCCTCCCCACAGGTCCCAGCTCCATTTTGGGGAGCATTTTGGGCAGCCCCTTCCCTCCTGCGCCCCTGTCCCCATCGCTGGGGTGGTGCTGGGACAAGCAGAAGCTTTTGGGGCGAAAATAGGGGAAAATGGGTGTTGGCAGGGCAGGGAGGTGCTCCGAGGCAGGAGGCTGGGGCTGGGTGTCTGGTCCCCGTCCCCGTGCATTATTGATGGGGAGGATAATTGCCTGTTTCCTACCGGCTCCGTGATGAAAAATTCATATCCCGGGACGAGCGCTGGGGGCTCCATCGACCCACACCGGGCTCTTTGTTCCCTAACAGCAACCTGGGGGGGACACGGGTGTGGGGGGCCACAGCAGGTGGGGTGCTCGGGGCCCTTGCTGGGTGTCCCCACGGCTGGGGACAACGTGTGGGGACCCCAAAAGAGGGGGCGAGGTGGGGAGCACGGCTTCACGCCCTCCCCGGGGATGAATGCGGGGTGGGAGCGGGGCATTTCCCTGCGCCTTTGGGCACCTCTGCTCCACGCCAGCTCCGAGCCGGCGTCGCCCAGCCCGTGGATCTGAGGGGCAGCGGGGGCTCAGAAGTTAATGGAGCGTTTGAAAGCCCCGAGCCGAGATCCAAGGCATGGAAATGAGGTGCCACCAGCGAGGAGCTGCCGCAGGACCCGCCACCAGCCTGCCTGGGAGCGGGAGATAAGGCAGGGGCGGGCTGGGGACGAGGACTTTGGTGGCTTTGGGGGGCTGTCAGGGGGACGGGGCAGCTCTGCCCCGCTCGGGCAGCAGCAGAGCCGGAGGTTTTGAGGGCAAAACCGTGATTTCTGCTGCCCTGCAGTGGGAGGGAGCCCAGCCCGGGTTGCTAAGAGCAGGCTTGTGTTGTGGTGACAGCACAGGATGCTGCAGGGCTCTGCTCCGGCTGCTCCGAGCCCCTCGGGGGCACCCCCAGGTCCCCAGGATGGGGACAGCACCCGGACAGGGTCACCGCCACCCCTGCCTTTGTCGGGTGGCTCCGTGGTGCAGCCGCCGACCCCTGGCTCTGGTGTCCCCTCGCAGCCCCACCGGGACGCCGTGGCCCTGCCACCAGCTGACGCCGTGAGCAGCATCCTGCCCGGGATGCCACAGAGGTACGGGGGGCTCGGGGACACCCCCGTTTCCACAGGTGTCCCCTGGGGTGGTCTCCTCCTTGCCCCCTTTCTCCCCACGCCACCCATGGGGGTCCCTCTGCTCTCTGCCCCGCAGGTCCCGGGCCATCCCCAGGGAGCTCCAGCAGCGGGTGAGTGCCCCGGGCAGCGGTGGCCCCCAGGGGACACGAACCTGGGGGGGTTCTCCCCAAATCCGCTGCAAGCAAAGTGTGGAGCTGCTCCTCGCCCTCCTCCTCCTCCCCCCCAGGCAGCATCCATCCCCCCCCCAAGGCCACGCGGTGCTGCGGGACCCCCCCGAAGGCCGGCCCCAAGGCTGGGCTCTGGCAGGGATTCAGGAGGCTCAGCTGCCCTCCCTGCCTCCAGAGACACAAACCCTCCGCCAATTATTTCCCTTTCAGCACCCATGGCATGTAAGATCCCTTTTCGGCATCACATGGCCATATGTCCTCCCCACACCCCCCAAAAAAAAAACAACACACCAAAAACCTTCGCACCCACCCGTATCAAATCTTCCTCCCCCTGTTTCAAGGATGTGCAAACACCGGGCAGGGCTTGGGGTGCTCAGAGGCAGCCCATCCAGAGGCAGTGCCGACCTTGGGAGGGTTCCCCCCCCGTAACAGGGCTGTGCGGGTGCCCTTGCCCCCACTGCTGCGGCTGCATCGTCCTCGTCCTCGTCCTTGTCCTCCCGGGAAGAGGCCGGGGAGGGGGAAGGGGAAAACCCTGCTCTGCATCCAGTGCCCGCTCCGTGGGGAAGCCCAGGAACCCCCGTCCATTAAAATAAACCCCGGTGGCAGCATGTCCCCCGCGGATGGGGCCGTGTCCCCCCCCCCGGAGGTTCAGCCCAGCTCTGGCACTGCCGCACCCCAGGGCTCTGGGGGAGTCCTTTCCCCATGGGGGTGGCAGGAGGAGGAGGGGAGATGAGGTGGGGGCTGCAGGAGGGCTGGGGAGGGGGGAGTTGGGGAAGGGAAGTGTGGAGAAGGGGGAGGTGAGGAAGGAAAGGGTGGGAGGATGGGGGGAGGGAGGGAGAAGAGAGGGGTGGAGGTGGGTGGAGGGATGGATGGAGAAGGACAGAGGGATGGAGGGATGGAGGGATGGAGGGATGGAGGGATGGATGGATGGATGGATGGATGGATGGATGGATAAATGGATGGTTGGTTACACGAGGGGAACGACTGGATGTTTCTGAGCCCCTCCGAGGTGGCTCTGACCCCCAAGACAACCCTCAGCTCGGCTCCGTGGGGCTGGGTGCCGGGGGAAGCCCGTGCTGGCAGCAGGGTGCCGCTGGTGCTGGGGTGCCACCGGCCGTGCTCCGGGCTGGCAGGAGGCGAGCAGGTACCGCCTGGCGCTGAAGAGGATGGCAGGAGACCTCCTGTCCCTGCGCCGGCACGTCACCAGCCTGGAGGTGGAGAACGGGCACCTACGGCACCGGCTGGCCGGGCACGAGGAGCCGGGCGGCGCGCTGCTTGCCGACCTGGACGTGGACGTGATGACCAGGGAGGAGGTCCTGGACCGCCTGGGTGCGTGGTCAGGGAGGGCGGAAAAGGGGACGCCCCTCTGCGGGGGACCCCGCTGTCCCCTGGTCGTGTCCCACAAGCTGAGGATGTGGCCTGGGGCTCTGGCAGCCACCCTGAAGGGCGAGCTGGTGGCGGGCGCGATGGAGATGCGGCGGCTGAAGGACCGCGTGCAGCAGCTGCAGAACGAGCTGATCCGGGTACCGGCACCCACGGGGATGGGGATGGGGTGGGGGCGTTGGTCCCCGCCACCCCCAGCATGGTGCGGAGGCCCTCGGGGGTTTTTTTCCCTTTTTTCCCCGCAGAAAAATGACCGGGAGAAGGAGCTGGTGCTGCTCCAGCGAGCCCACCGGCAGCAGCAAGCCGCCCTCAGGAGGTGCCAGGAGCAGGCGGCCAGGGCGAAGGGCCTGGAGGAGACGGTGAGGCAGCAGGAGAAGGTGAGTGGGAGGGGGCTGGGGGGCTGGGGGGCAAGGACGGACGGGCCCAGCCCCTCTTGGCTCTTCAGAGCCACCCGGTGCCAAACTGATGGCAACAGAGGGGATGTGAGGGTCACCGCCACCCCACCGCGAGCTGTCCCCCGCCTTGGGGACACGGGGACATCCCTGCTGCTCCCGCAGGTGATCAAGGTGATGGAGCGGGTGCTGCAGGACAGGCTCTCCATGAGCAGCGAGAAACCAGCAGGTAGGTGGGAGTGGGATCAGGGTGGCCACCCCCCTGCTGCTGCTTCCACCCCATAGGAACCACGGGGCCAGAGCCCTCCAGCCCCATCTTCTTGCATGGGGGATGGAGGGCACGTCCCAGGGGGTCCCCCCTGTCCCCACGCAGGGGACCTGCACGCCCTGCTGCTGGCTGAGAACCGCAGGCTGCAGGAGGAGCTGGCGAGGCCCCCGCGCCCCCCATCGCCCCCCATGGCCCCCCGTGCCTCCCGCGGCACCCGGGACATCTTCGGTGGCACGGAGAAGCTGTCGCTGCTGGCCAGGCTGGAGGAGGCACAAGCCCGAGGGCGTGTGATGGAGAGGCAGGTGGGCAGCACCCCGGCACCCCCTGATTTGGGGGGGATAAGGGGGGAGCAGCCTAATTTTGGTGCATCGCAGCTGGAGGAGGCGGCGAGGAGGTGGGGACGGGAGAAGCAGGAGCTGGGCACGCGGCTGCTGGAGCAGGAGCACGGCTTTGGGGGCTCGGCCCCCCGCTCTCCCCACATCCCCACCTCGGTGAGCACCCTGGGGACACGGGGGCACCTGTGGGGCTCATCGCCCAGCCCCACACCGGGGGGGATGCCTCGGTTTCCCTGAAGGATTGGGGCAGGAGGGGGGTGGGAGCGTGGCCCCAAGGGTCACCAGCACCCCCGTATTGCTGCCCTCCCTGTCACGGCTGCACCCCTCTCCCTAAAGCACCCCAGAGGGGTGGCAGGCCCCTGAGATGTGTTCGCTTCTCCCACCAGAAACAACCCCCAGGCTCCACCTTCCCCCCGAGGAGACCCCGGACCCTGGACCCCCTGCCCTAGGGGGTCCTCGGGGGCAGGACGCCGGAGACACTCGGAGATGCAAAATTCATGCTCATGGCAAAGAGCTGCTGCTTTTAGAAATTACAGAGCAAAAGGGAAGCGAAGCAAAATGGGGAGGGGGGCAGCTTTCCCCCCTTGTCCCGTGGGGCTGGAGCCAGGGCTGGAGGTGCTGGAGGCGTCCCCAGGCTGGGACTGGAGGGGGGCCACCAGGTGCCCCGCTCACGCCAGGCGCTGCAGGGGCCGGAGCGTCAGGTAGATGGGTTTGTCGGGCAGGAGGATGAGGTCGAACTTGGTCCCGACTTCCACCGCCCGCTTGGTCTCGATCTTGAAGTTCTCCAGGATCTGGGGTGGGAGGAAGGAAGAGAAGGAGGGAGGCGGGGACGAGGATGCCCAGAACATCCTGCCCAGCCCCCTACAGGGAAAAACTGAGGGGCAGGGTTGGGGCACCAAGGGATGGGGTTGGGGCTCTAAGGGACAGGGTTTGGCACTAAGGGACAGGGTTTGGCACTAGGGGATGGGGTTTGGCCCTAAGGGATGGAGTTGGGGCACTAAGGGATGGGTTGGGGCACTATGGGATGGGGTTTGGCACTAAGGGATGAGGTTTAGTGATGGGACTTATTGTTAATGGTTGGACTTGGTGACTTTTGGGGAATCTTGAAGGCCTTTTCCCACCTAGATGGAAAGACTTTTCCAACCTAGATGGAAAGTTGTTTCCCAATGTAGATTTTATGATTTCTACGCCCTCCGAAACCGCCCCCAGCCCCGAGTTCTCACGTGCATGAGGAAGAGCTGCATCTCCAGCTCGGCGATGCGGCGCCCCAGGCACTGCCGTGGCCCAAACCCGAAGCTCAGCCCCTTGAAGTGCTTGGAGCCCGGCAGCAGCCAGCGCTCGGGGCTGAACTGCTCCGGCTTGGGGAAGACCTCGGGGTCCCGGCCCATGGCGTAGAGACCGACCTGCACCAGCGTCTGGGGAAAAGGATCAGCCCCATGGGGAGCTGCCCATGCTAAACCCAACCCTGTGCCCCTTCTGCACCCCACAGCGGGCTCCCAGCTGTGCTCGGAGCTCGGGGATGAGCAGATGGGGGGAGGAAAGCCCCATTTTGGTCCCGTTCCCCTTCCCACCCCGTGGCCTGGAGCTCACCTTGGGGGGGATGCGGTAGTCCTGCAGGACGACCTCCTGCACCGTGTACCGCTGCAGCGTCACCGCCACGGGGTGCAGCCTGCGGGACAGGAAAAAGGGGAGGGGGACACACCTGATTTTGGGGACAGCTGCCTCCCTCCTCTGTGCATAGAACCCTACAGGATGCCCGTCCCACCAGCATCACCCCGGCTTCCCCCGGAGATTTGGGGAGGAGAAGGGGCTGGCTGCATCCCCGTGCCCCGCGACTACCTGAGCGTCTCCTTGATGGCCGCCTTGAGCAGCGGGGTGCTCTTCAGCATCTTCACCCTGTCCCCCACCGCCTGGCGCTTGGCGGCCAGCACCTCCGCCCGCAGCTGCTCCTGGGTGCCCGGGGACCGTGCCAGCTCAAACATGGCCCACTGCAGCGTCACCGAGGTCTGCAGCGGGGCACAGCGGGGCTCAGCGCCGCCGCCGCCCAGTCCCCGCCACCCCGCGCCCTGCCCCTGACCGTGTCCACGCCGCCCGCCATCATCTCGGTGACGCTGGCCTTGATGTCGTCCAGGGGCAGCTTGTCCTGCAGGAGGAGGCTGGAGAGGATGCCCCCGTACTCCCTGCTGCCCTTGCGCTGCAGCCGCAGGTCCCGGTAGACGTTTTGGATGCATTTGTCGGCTGGGGCAAAGAGGGGCATGGTGCTGGGTGGTGCCGGTGCCACCACCAGAGGTGGCACCTGAGGATGTCCCTGCCCCGTGCCGGTGGCTTCGGGAGCCACCGGGGAGGAGGAGAGCTCACCCTGGGTGAAGATGGCATCCCAGGCGTGGACGTGGTCCCGCCACGTCCTGGCGTTGAGGCCGCGGAGCAGGGCGGGCGGCAGGTAGAGCATGGGCGAGGTGGTGTGGAACATCAGCGTCACGGCGTCGATGAAGCGCTGCGCCTCAGGGTCCACGAAGTCCTGCAGCAGCCCCAGCCGCTCCCCGTACAGCACGTGGCACACGGCTGCAAGCACGGCACCCGTGAGCCCACCCAGCACGGGGGGAGACCCAAACGCAGCCCCTCCACCCTCCACTGTGGCCAAACGCAGCCTCCCCGTGGCTATGGGGACCCTGGCAGTGTGGGTGCTGGTAAAATGCTGCTGCCAGGTGGTTTGCTGCCGAGCGGGAGAGAGGACAGCCCTAAAAATGTAATTCTTTGGGGAAGAAGTGCTCTGAGGATGCAGCAGGGCAGGGCACGTTGCACCACCCGTCCCCCGTGCGTTTTGGAGAGGTCTGGGGGGGGCTCACACTCCAGAGCGAAGCGGAAGAGCTCGTGGCTGAAGTCGGCCGTCCAGCGCTCCCGGCCGCTCTTCTGGACTTGTGCCCGTGCCCGCCGGACGAAGTCTTCGCCCACCTCGCTCAGCAGGGGCACGAAGCCCTCCACCACCCGCGGCGACAGCACCTCCTTGTTCAGGGTCAGGCGGTCCGAGCGCCAAGCCTCCCCTGTCCTGCGGGACACAGTGGGGTCACAAGTGGCATTGCGCGGGGGGGGAGACCCCATCCGACACCCCCAGCACCCTCCTGCTGCAGCAGCTCCCCACCGCCCTGAGCTCCAGGGATGGCTCAGGGGGCGGTGGGACCCCAGGGCATGGTTTTGGGGGCTCACTTGAGGAGCACGCCGTAGGGCTTGTTGCGGTAGTCGCGGTAAGCCACCCAGGGGGGCACGCTGAAGCGCTCGGGCATCATCCCCTCCGACCTGAAGAGCGTGGCCGCGTCCCGGGGGCTGATGATGTTGATGCTCTCGTAGACACCCAGCTTCTCCCTGCCACCACAGGGGGGGGTAAGGAGACAGCAGGGTTCACCCCAAAACCACCCAAAGCCCTTCCCTGGGTGAAAACCCCGCTCCCTCCCATCCCCGTGGTGTTGGGGCGAACGTGCCCCATTAACACCCTCCTGTCCCGGCCTGGAGCAGTGGGATCGGAGCAGGATCCTCACCTGTAGATGGGCCCGAAGCGCTGGAACTTGCGTGCCATGATGTTGTGCACGTTGTGCAAGCCGCCCTCCTGCCAGAAGTGGTAGAGGTTGAGCCAGCCGCCCCGCCGCTCCCCCGGCACCTGCTCAAAGGGACGAGCCGCCAGGGCTGGGGCTGGGGGGCTGTGAGATGGGACGGGGACCCCCCCGGGGACGGGGACCCCCCCAGCCCGGCGACAGCCCCCGGGGTGGCTGCGGGGCCACAAGCCGCCCGGTTTGGGTACAGCCCGGGCGAGCATGGGAGCAGGCGAGGGGGTGGCGAGGGTGACCTCGCTCTTATCCCACCCAGCCGAGGCTCAAGGCGAGGAGACGCCTCCTGCTGCGTCACGGGGCTGGGAGCTGGCGAGATGCCCCAACAGGGCCGGGACGGTGGGGGCTTGCTTTGGGGGCAGCACCTGGGGAGCACGGTCCTGCCCTGGAGGTGCTGCAAAGCTCCCCAGAGCAACGCGGGGAGTGCTGACTGGTGGCCCCTGCAACCCTACTGCAAGCTATTCCGAAATTAAAGAGAGGTCGCCCAGCATCAAAGTGTTGGTTGGTTTGGTTTGGTTTGGTTTCCCCTGCAAAATAAAGGATAAAATTGCTGTAGGTGCTGCTGGAGCTTGGAGTGCACAATCAGGGGCATCCCCTTGAGGTGTCCCTAGGGGAAGCTCAAAGGGGGGACCCTGAGGGGTCTTTGGGGTGCTGGAGGTGACCAGGGCTGGGAGCAGGCAGGCAGCTTGCAGGAAATCATCCAGCAGCCTTCAGCTGCTCGCGTGGGCACCAGCCCCGCTCCACGGCCCTCTCAGGAATCCAGGATTCACGCTGAGGGCACGGCCAAGCCCTAAAGCCTTGTGCAACTACAGGAATTCCTGAAGTGAGAAAGTTCCCGAGGTCTCAACCAGAGCTGCCCACGGGATGAGCTCCAGCCCCTCCGAGCTGGATTAACGGTGCCACAGCCCCCCGGGGAACCCCAGGCTGGGGGGCACGAAGGGCTCCCCGGGCACCGTGGGGGCAAACCCCCTTTATTTTTAGTAGCAAGCCCTTAGTTTAATTTTAATATATTTTTTTTTCTTCGAGGAGCAACCCCTTTTTGTATTATTTAGGGAGCAAATTTTCCCAGGGAGCATCCGAGGCTGAGCCGGCTGCGAGCCCCGCGATGGGCACCTGGTGGCGCGCCTGCCCCATCCACTGCCACCAGCGCGCCCGTCCCCGCCGCTCATCCTCCGGGACAGGCCGTTTGGGGGAATTTGGGCAATTTGGCTCAGTTGTGCTGGAGGACCCCTGGCAGGAGCTCCAAGGTGGTCCCCATGTCCCCAAGGGGTCACGTTCCCCATTGGGATCCTGCTGCTCTCCGGCATGTCTCCAAAATTCGGGGGCGCCTTTTTCAGGGAGTTCATCCCCGAGTGCTGCTGGGGATGAAACTCCTGGAAAAAAATAAAATAAATATAAATATATATATTTATATACATATAAGGTTGGTGTTTCCGGGCCCAGGAACTGCTGCGGTTGGGGGTCCCCAATCAAATGGGGGCAGGAAATGGTTTTGGAGAGGTGCTCGGAAAAAGCGGGGACGTGGCTGTGACCGCGTTTGCTCATGGGGCTGCTGAACGTCACGGGGGCTCCGCTCTTTGGTGCCTCCCCCACGTCAAGGAGGGTGCCTGCAGTGGGGTTTTGTCCCCACACCTCCCCCGGGGGCTGCGTTCAGCCCAATGTGGGTGTCACAGTCACTCTTCCCCTGTGGGGCTTTCCTCGCTCTGTCCTCTCCCAAGCGAGGTGACAGCCAGCCCTTTGCACCCCCTGCCCGAAATCACACCTTGAGCAGCAGGAGGTGCTGAAAACCCCCCTGGGTTTTGGGGTTAGGGGGGCGAAACCCCCCCTCGCCCCTGCACAGCCCAGGAAGCCCGGCCTGCCTAGAAAATCCCCGTCACTGCCCGTAAGTCCAGAGTGCCCAGTGCTGGGAATGCCATGATTTATCACAGGAAAGGTGTATGGCCAGCTAAATTGCTTCCCTACACCAAACTCACAGCCCATAGCCACATGTGGGGATGGAGACCGCATTGCTCGTGTGTTTTCCAGCGGGTTTTTTCTTCCTGCAGTGATTTCTCTGTGCGGTCTTTCCCCGAGCCGAGCCGGTGACAAATCCATTCATTTCAGTTTTGTTTAGTGGTTGGGAAAGTTTTACCAGCAAAACTCCTGCCCAGAAAACCCCAGAGCTTCAATTTGGGGGTGGAGGAGGTGATTTTCAGCCTGCTTTGTTTAGAAAGAGAAAGTTTTTGGCTGCGAAGGGCACGCTCTGGGTGCAGACCCCGCGGGTCACACCGTGCGCTCCCGGCCGTGCGCACACACAGGGCGAGCGGTCAGGGGCAGAAATGGGAAGGTTTCTCCCAAATCCTTGCGTCTGCAGGATTTCCTGGGTCTATTGTCCTCTCCGGCAAGCCCTCCGTGCAGAGCAGCCTCCAAGGCCGCACGCAAGGTCAGCGGCACAAATAATCCCCGCAGCCTCCGGATGCCGACACCGCAGCAGGCGCCGGCTCTCTCCGGCAGCCCCACAAAGCCCGGGCAAGGCAAAACCCTACAAGCCTTTTGTTCCAGGCTGATGGCACCCACTCATTGCATTCATCCCCTCCTTTTCCATCCCAAGAGGAAGCTGGTGGGGAGCCGCAGAGCCCGTGCCGTACCTGGCCTTCCTGAGCACACCCACCCGCATTCAAAGCAGCCTCCCCAAAAATAGCTGCTGGAACAATGGGGCCATTGTCGGGGCGAGGTGCCGAGCTCCTGGTTTTTCCCCTTTCCACGCCTGCCTTTTCCCTCCAGCAGCCCCGAAGGCCGCCGTGACCACGCACGTGTGTTTGCTCAGCAGCCCCATGGTTTTCAGCTCATTGTATCCATCGGAAACAGCCGGCGGTTGGGGGGGGAAACGGCTAAGAATAAAAACACTTGACGCTATACTCTAAGTAAAAATAACAAACGCGGCTCTCTTTTGTCCCGTTAACACTGGGAAAGGGGTGGGCTGGGGAAGGGGCAGGATGGTGGAGCCCAGAGAGCCCAAGCTGCGTTCCCACAGCCCCGCGTCCCCGTTCTCGGCCACCCTGCCTTCCTTCTGCCTTCACACTTCTCGTTTTAGCTCCGGCTGCAAACGCCGCCTCTCGGGCTCCTTTCTCCGTCTCTACGTCAAGGCACCGCATATGGCACCGCCGCCAAGTTCGCTGCCAAACCCCACGCTCAGGAAGAAATAGGGCAGGGGAGTCTTTCACGTTCGGCTGCCAAACCCGGCTGGGTCTCAGCAGCTGAATCTCCCCCTGATTTACAACTCCGAGCAGCCAGGGAGGGAGGTGCAAGAGGAGCTCCCGCAAACCCAGATAATTCCCAAACGTTTTCCGCCGCCACCTGCAGGAAGGGGCTCGGGGCTGAGCACCACGAGCAGCATGAGGAAATGCAGCCAGGCACGGCTCTAAAATAATTCCGTGACCCTTTGAAGCCCCGAAAGCAGGCGGCTGCAACTCTTTGACCAGGAAAAATAAAATTTCCAAGTCAAAGCGAGGCGCTCCCGCCCCAGCCGCCAGCTGAAGGCAGCGGCACGGCTCGGCGCCCACGAGCACTTGGTATTTTTATCCTCACAGCCCCCACGGGGAGAGCTCAGCGCCCGCTTCCTTCTCGTGCCTGCGATTCCCCTGCACAAATGCGCAAGGCGGAGAGGAGCGCAGCGCTCACACGGGGGGCGAGCACCCTGCCAGAGGGGAGGGGAGGGCAGCGAGGTCTGACCCATAAGGAACAGGAAGGGCCGCAAAAAAAGCAGCACAAGAAATATCAACAGGAAACCTGGAGGGTTCAAAGAGCCGTGGAGAGGACGCTCTCTGCGTGACCCCCCGGTGGGAAGCGGTGTGGGGACAGGGGGGACCCCAGCACCGAGCACCCCTCGGTTCCCAGCAAGAAGTACGTCACCCACACGCTTTTTTTTCCATTCTTTATTTCACTGATCTCATTCTCACTTTGGTCGACAGGTCTGAAAGGGTTTTTTGGTAGCTGTTCTTTTTTTTTTTTTTCTTCCTCTTTTCTCGAACTCGAACCCACTTTCTCTTTTAAAAAAACTATAGAAGTATGGTAATGAGTCATCGATAATAAATAGATATTTGTTAGTTCACAAAGTTAAAGTGCTTTGAGAAGAGATGTAAGAAGCTCTGTCCTAGACTCGGGGAGGTTTCGTGGAAATGTAGTGCAGTAGGAAGCTCTGGCCTGTTGTCCATAGTCACGAGACGCTCGTGGCATCTCTCCCCCTTGCCAAAAAACCCCGGGGCTCGGCTGGGCACAGCCCGCCCAGTGCTCTTCACACCCAGAGCCTCTGAGGGGGCAGCAGAAGCATTGGACACGACGCCCCTGCCTTGCACAGCCCGAGGCCGGGGGTTTTCAGAACTCAAAGAGGGCTGGGAAAGGCTCGGACAAGGTGCGGGATCACCCCGTGCGCACGGGCACAGGGAGAGCATCCCGTTTTTCACAGTTTAGTCTTGCTCGGAGGCCTCAGAGCCCAGGGGAAGGGATCTGCCACCCTTCCCTGGCTCCTCATGCAGCTCCCGGCGGGTGGAAGTGGCTGCAGCCCCCCTGCCTGCCTGCAGCGCCCTGAGATCTGCAGCCTGGCTCCTCTTTCCCTGAGGGAGCCCAGTCCCTGGCGAGGAGGGAGCTCCGGGAGCAGGGCTGCCTGCTGCTTAGCTCAATGCCCTTAGCTGCCTGCGGCAGAGTTGTGCGTTTAAACGTCTTCCCAGGGCCTCCCGGGTTTGGTTGGGGCTCCGCTTCCACCTCTCCTTTCAGGCTCCGGGAAAGCGAGGACCCTTTGGTCTGTCCCCTCCCCACACCCCAAAGCTAGTCATCCTCCAAGCCTTTTCCATGCAAAACGCTGACTCTGTGCCTGCCCTTCCGTGCAGGATCCCAGCGCAAGCCCCGATGCCCCCCCAGGGCACAGCCACCTGCCAGAGAAAGGACAAAACCCTCCCGGAGCAGGAGGGGACTGGCGAGTGTCACTGGGAGCAAATCCAGCTGCTTGCCAGCTCGGGCAGGCGTCAGCCGCGAAAAACCTGGAGGCGTCAGTCCCCACTTGGAGGGAAGCACAGATCAAACAGTCCGAAAGGCCAAGGGCTGACTCCTCCTCTTCATCACATGCAGGTTCCCGAAGAGAGGAGCCGTCGTGCCCTGAGGATCAGTGCATGCACATCTGCATAGTCCCCTGAACAAAGTCTGCGCCCAGTGCACGCTCAGGATGCGCTCGGGGAGCAGGCTGAAGCCACCCCGCTCCCGCTTCTGGCACAGCGAGCGTCCCCCGTGCCACTGGGTGCCCCTTCCTTCCCCCCCCCCATCCCCTGCTCCGCCTGGCCCTGTAGCTGCCTCTTCTCCCACTCTCTCTTCCATCAAGGCCGAAGATGAGGGGCTGCTGCCCGCAGCGGCAGGACCCCCCTGGGGACAACGATTCACGTCCGAGGAGCGCCTACGAGAACGGGACCAGGACGGGAAGCGCGGGGAGAGCAGCAGCAGCACCGGGAAGGTGGGAACACTTCCCCGTCCCGCTCAGTGCAGGAGCTCCACCAGCAGCACCGCCAGGAGCAGCGGCAGCCAGGAGCCCAGCGTGGTGGTGGCACGGCCCTTCTGGGACATGAAGCGGAGCTGGTTCACCAGGCGCTCCCTCACCAGCGCCTGCTTGAAGCCGTCCTCCTCCGACTCGCAGAGGTAGTGGCCGTAGTGAGCGTGGCTGACGTTCTGGATGAAGTAGAAGCAGTCCGGCTGCGGGTGGGTGTTGTTGCAGGTCTTGATGAGGGTGTCGTTGTGGTACCAGTTGTAGGTGGCGTAGTGGGACTCCACGGGGCAGTTGAGGAAGTAGCGGGAGAAAGGGACGACGGTGATGTTCTGGTAGGTGTCTGCTAGGAGAGAGGGAGAAGGGTTTGATGAGAGTGGTGCCTCAAAAGTCCAGAGGGAAGAACATGTGGGTCACTGAGGACACATTACATGGCCAATTAATGATAACAGCAGGGCGTGAACCACACCTGAAGTCCTCGGGACTCTTCTCCCTGGGCATCAGCACCCCCAGCGTGAGCCCCCAGCTCCCCCCACGGCAGCGCCAAGCCTTGCCACGGAGGAGAAACGAGGCCAAGCAAGATGGTTTATGGCAGCGTAGCCGTTTCCAGATGTGCTGACAGCTCCTTGGCCACGAAGGGCTGTTTGTGAGCTCGGTGTGTTTGCACAGCAGCCAGACTGCTGGCTGTAGGGTAGGAGGTTCAATGTTGCATCACGTCTGCTGCTCCCCGCAGTTGGGTAGGGTCGTTTAGGTCGTGGGTGTCTCAGCCTCAGCCTGAGGGCCCAAGCTTGGCCACCAGAGGCTTCAAGCTCGTGGGATTGAACCCTGCAGGCCTGACCTACATTGTTTGTTTGGTTTTTAGCTAACAAACACGTCACCCAGTGGTTAGCTCCACGCTGAGACACGCTCGGTATCCCGGCTGCGGTGCGGTCACCGTGAGCTCACCAGCAGCGGGCTGTAACAGCCTGTCCAACCCCTACAAATATTTGGGAACCAGTCAGCCTGTCTCAGACACCCCACGGACAAACCTTTCACATACCTTCCGTAACTTTGCCCTTCTGGCACTTTCCTTGCCACGGGTTCAGGTCCAGGTTCTGGTGCACCTCCCTGGCAGACGGGAACAGGCATTAACAACGCGGTAACAGCAGGGAAACTGCGCTCTGGGGCTACAAAAGGGATGGCCTTTACGGGACGTGGTGGGTCAGAAAGTTTAAACACCGAGCTGGGTGGGGAAAAACACCACCCCCGTGCTCAGGAGGTTGGTGGATGACAAACGTGAGACCCAGCAGCCTCACCTCACCACCACCGACCACCACAATCTTAATTTTCCTCTCTGAGGGTGACCGTAACGGGGCAGAACCCGTGGTGCGATGGAGCCACGCGCATTTCGAGCAGCAGGAGAGGAGCCGGGTGCTCGGGTTGTAGGGAACCCACTGACACCTCCTCCCACGGAGCAGGGGTGGTGCGGGAGGGCCGGATCAGAGCTGTGTGCTGGTACTGCCGGGACACGATGGGACCTGCCTCTGATGGCAAAACGGCCCCAAAACCACCCGCAGGAAGGGGAACGGGACCGGGAAGGGGAATGGGGCCAGGAAGGGGAACGGGCTAGGCACTTCTTGAGATAAAGGAGATGAAAGAGCCACGTACGGGTTCTGATGGACGGCCTGGCAGCGCCCGCCAGCCCAGCCGCAGTAGGGGTCCCTGGCCAGCAGGCAGCTCTCGCAGTTGTTGCGGTACAGCCCGCACATGGCCATGGGCACCTCCACCACCCTGCTCGCCGAGCCCACGTACAGCATGGCCTGCAGGAAAGAAGCAGAGGGGATGAGCGAGGCGGCACCCTGCCCCGGCACCGCCGTAGGAGCGTCTGGCACCTCTCGGAGGAAATGTTCCCACAGCTTCAGTCACTGCGGCACCGGGTTGGAGATCCCACCAGCAGGGCTGCTCGCTCTCCAGGCAGCGCAGCCGCACGGAGCTTGCTCCCTGTCGTGGACATCCTCCCCCCAGCAGCCCGAGGTATAAAGAAGTTTGCTGCATCAGTTGTCGCCTCCGGGACGGAGCAGCAGATCCCCCCCAAACCCAGCCAGGGGCTGCTTCCAGGGCTCGGGGCTGGCATCGAGCTGTCCGTGCCTGCCTCCGCTGCCGTGGTTAACGCCAGAGCCTGGCCAGGCAGACACCCACCCGCTCGTGGTCCAGGATCATGGACTGGATGGGCTCCTTCCTGGAGAAGACCTGGATCTCCATGATGTTCTGCACCCCCTCCGGCAGCTCCACCACCTTGTGGATGGATCCCTTGTCTGCAAAGAAAGACGGGAGAACCCCGGTGAAGGAGGCTGAGCGGAAAGGCGAGGAGGGGGGACTGCAGCCTCCGGGGGGGAACGAGGGCAGGGAACCAGCTCCGGGACCTCAGCCCCCGCTGTGGCAGACGAGGCCCATTCTGCAGAGCCAGACGAGGCTGTATTCCTGAAGCCAGCACCCCAGAGGAGCCTGGAACCTTTCTCAGAAGGGGCTGTTTTTTTTTTCTGCTTCTGGGAAATCATCCTACAAACAACAGTGCTTCCCATGGCAGAGCCTTGCCAGCCTCCCAGCCGAAAGCCATGAGGAACCAATTTCCCCTGTCACCCCCTGGGACTTGGCCGTGCTGGCTGTGTTCAGCCACACCATAATGGCCTGGGAGAGGGAAAACCAACTGCTCTCCCACTTATCTCTGATCTGATCGCTGCCCTACTCCGGCTCACCACTTGCCTGAGGCTGAGACCGGGACTTCTGCATTTCTGGATTGTAAGTAAACCAACTTCCCTCCCTGGTTAAATGACATCACAAACCGGTGATTTAAGAAAGTCGGTTTGTTTGTTAGAGGTGTGGGAAGACTGATCCTGGCACAACAGGGCTCGGGCATCCTCGCCGTTTACCCTCTTTTAGTTGTTGCCTGGTTTTCTCTTCCCAAAAAGCTGACCCCTTCCCCACTGAACAGAAAGAGGGGACCCCAGGAGGGGCCAGGCAGGGATTAGGACCCCCCCTCTCGCCCCAGGTGCTGGCCCTTGCCTTCACACCCACCCCAGCGTGGGTGGGAAGCTGCCTGCCAAGGCCTGCAGCGTGGAACAAGCTGCCTTGCAGGGATCTGGAAGGCACTGCAGGCACTCAGCTAACGCCTGGAGCACGGGAACAATATGAGCATGGGTGGGCCCTAGCCCAACCCAGGCCACCTACCGAGACTCGTCTGCGTTTTTTTAATCACAGACTGGGAAACAAAAGCTGGGGAAAGTCCTCTCAGAAAGCCAAGGAACAGAATGCAGGTGCAGGAAAGGGATGAGCAGAGCTCTAGGGCGCCAGCCTGGGCAGCAAGAGAGGGGAGCACTGCACTAGGGACCTTTCAGACACCTTTTTAGACCACTTGAGAAGCCAGGCGGCCCTGACTCAGCTCTCCAGCTTCGCACAGAAGATAAACCTTTTGCTCTGCCATCCTGTTTGCCTGCAGGGGAACCTCGGGCTTGGCCCAGCACCGTGGGGACCCCGGTGGCTGTGACGAGCTGGCCATGCCTCCAGCCGGAGCCGCAGGAACTCTGCACCGCTGTGCTACAGCGAGCAGGGCCAGGAGGTGACAGCACGGGGCCCTTTGTCAAAGGATCTCTGCTTGGCAGCATAAAACTGTAAAAACTGCACCATGGGAGGGCCCTGCTACCCCTCGTCTGCCCTAAAAACACTCAGCCTGAGACCTCTGTGCCACCCAGCAGGGTAAATCCCGGGTGTTGGGGTTCTGCTCTCAAGCTCCCTTGGCTCCCTGCCCCAAGGGGAAAGCAGCCAGGGGATCCCAAAGGCTCGCAGTACCTGTTGCCAGATAGAGCACGGTGTATTGCTGTCCCTCCCTCACCGAGACCTTGTGCACCCCGATCTTCTGGTAGCGGTGCTTGTTGTGGAACAGGGGGCTCCTGCTGGGGGCGAGGGGCTCCACCCGGTCCTCCACCTCCGGGTGGCTGTCGGCGATCTTGAAGGTCTCGCTGGGGGTGTGCTGCCCAGAGGAAACGCACTGCACCAGGAGGGAACAAGAGGCAGCGTCAGAGGCAGGCAGATCCCTGGGGGTGACATTTGGGGGCAGAAGGGCAAAGGACAGGGCGCAGGGCCTCCCACCCCAGCACAGAGCCCGCTGCCTGCCCCCTCAGGTGCACGGGATCACAAAGCAGGTGGGAAAGCACAGGGCAAACACCTTAGCCACAAACCTGGCGGTCCCATAGCCCTTCCCCTGCTGCAATAGTTGCAGCTTGTGGGATTCAGACCCTGCCATCCCCCAGCAGCCTCTCCCCACGCTGCTATTTCCTGCCAGGTCAGCTGCGTATCAAAAAATTAAGGGCTGGGCTAGATCGGGGTGGACAAACGCCTTGTGTCGGCGAGCACAATGCAGGACATTGTCCTCCAGCCTCACGCAGAAGCACTCCGACCTGTTTGCCACGGCACAGAAGGGCCTCTCTCCCTTTTCTTTCTACAAAGGTGTTGGACCCTATCCAGCCTTTTCATGTTTCCAGCAACGAAGCTCAGATCCTTCCCGCAGTGCCTGCAGCCCGTCCAAACCTGGCGCCTGCCTGGCTGGGACCCTCACCTGCCCCAGCTACTCCAGCAGCAGCAGCAGCAGGGCAGGGAGCAGCTCTCCTCGTGACGTGGGCATCTTTCACCCCCCACTCACCTGCCCAGGCTTGATCTCTGGGTTGGGACCGTTGTAGCCTTTGAGTTTGGAGGTCCGAAACACGTCGTCAATGTCCCCGAAGGAGTAGACACACACAGCAGAGCTTCCCCTGGGGGCAACAAGGCAGAGAGGGTCAGGGAGGCACTGGCCATCACCTGGGGCATGGCTGCACGTGTTGAAACTTTGCTGCCCCGTGTCCATTCGGGCAATTTTCCAGCCACGTGCCTGCCAGAGAGAACACAGGGCTGAAAGCAAGGACTTCCAGCACCCCCCCGTCCTGCAAAGCCCCTCACCAGGTGTTGGTGAAGAGCCCGTAGACTTTGGAGTCCCTCCAGTTGCTCGCCGGGACAAAGAAGACATCTTGCAGCCAGTTGAAGTTGCCCTTGGTGGCGGGGTCGACACAAATCAAGCTGGCCTTCAGGAAGGTGGTCCACTTGGAAGCGGAGAGCGAACTGGTTCCCCCTTTGTCTTCCTGGGGGGGAGAAGCAGCAGGGAGTCAGGGGTTGGCAGAGAACAGCACAAAGCCCTCTCCGTCCAGCATCCTGGGTGGATAACTGGGGGATGCTCCAGAGATAGAGCTGACACTGGGCACTGCGATGCTTGTGCACCTCTCTAACAGCCCAGCGAGACAGGGCAGGGCTTTGTGTCCCCTACAGGTGACACTCTCACCTCCCCACCACACGCTGCTCCCACGGTACCTTACACAGCTGGGCCACTCGGGAGATGTTCCTGGGTGCCTCGAGGCTCTTGTCGGGGTTGTCTTCACGGAAGAAGTAGTAAATCTTGTCCTGGTGGCTCTCTTCGTGCTTTAATGTGGTGGCTTTGACAAACTGAGGGTCTGAAAAGGGAAGCGAGCCGTCAGAAAACGTCGTCCTGAGCACGCACACTCCAGGAACACAAGCTCATCTGAAAGCCTCCGGTGGGTAAGGGCCATGCCCAAGCCCTTTTTCTCTACACGACCCATCACAGCACATGGAAGCCCATGCACCACCTTCCCACCGCTTCATACACCACCTTCCCAGCGGGTTCTCCTCCCCCTCCATCCCCCAGGCACCCATTTTTTTGAAGGCCAAGTCCCCAGAGCCCAGCCTCGGCTGCTTAGCCACAAAGCAACCCCCTTCTCCCTTTTGCACAGCAGAGCTATAACCACGCAGGAATACTCCCTCGGCGGAGAGAGCTGCCCCGGTGTTTGTGTTCGGCGTGGAAAACCCAGTGATGCTTTTCCTATTAACACACCGCTGCCACCAAGGGCATCCCCAGCAGCAGCAGGGTCCCTCCGGGCATCGTTAGCCAGAAGCCCCACGGCAGGGAGCTCTCTGTGGGATCAGCCCCATGGCTCAACAATCTCCCGTTCCCCAGGGAGGCTTGGGGGAAGCAGTAAGGCTGTGGAAGTGGAGGTGGGTCCCTTCTCCCCGCTCCCACCACCCCCACGTGCAGACCAACAGGCTCCTGCCCTGCAGGCACGGCCGGCTGGGGATTTGGAAAGAGTCCCTGCCCCGCCTGGAAGCCGTTCTTCCTCTTTCCACCAGCAGCTGATGGGCACCTTTACACAACCAGCCTCTGCCACGGGACTCGCCACCCATTTCTCTCCATTTCCCCATCTCCCCGCCCCGAGCAAGAGGAACTCGTGTGCCAGTTGCTTTCGCCCCGAAGCAAGGAGGTGAAGTTCCCCCAGCTGGCAGCAGCAGAGCTGGGGGCAGCCACTGGGTTCCTCCTCACCAGAAAGGACCCGAGCAGCCCAAATTCTCTGCTGGGAAGGGCAAAGCAGCGGATCCCACGCTCCTGTACTCACTCTGCATCACCGTGTCGCTTGTGTAGAGCTCTCCACCCCCCCTGACCCGCCGAAAGCGGGGTATCTTGCCGTTCTGCTGGCTCTTCTTGATGGTGGAGTAGATGTCAGGATCTGCGGGACAGGAAGGCTCGTTTGCAGCAGGCTGGTTTGCAGCGGGGGCAGGAGGGTTTGGGAGAGGAAAGCAAAGAGCCGAGAAGCGCGTGGGCACGCAGACAGGCTGAGGGGGCTGGCAGAAGGACGAGCAGCTCAATGAGGCAAAAGCAAGACTGCCAGCTAAAGCAGGGGGACGCAGCCCTCGGGGTTCCCAGGTGCCCCTTTTCGCCCACCCGAATTGCATGGCACGCGAGCAGCCAGACTTACAGTCAACGACCACAAGGGAATTCGCGTCAGGGGTGAAAGGAGCAAGACCTCTGCCGTCTTGCGGAGAGCCCTTCTGCCTCTGCGTCTGGGGAAGGACAGAAAGGGCCTTAGATAAGGTGAGATGAGGTGAGATAAGAAGCACAATCACTCCGGGACAGGGCAGGAGAGCCAGGTGCCTGCATTCTCCCCCAGCCAAGCGAGCTGGGGTAACCTCTGGCTCTGCTCATGCCATCATGAGAAGCTCCTCAAGGGAGTTTGAGTTCCCTGGGCATCAAGGATTCCTGAGCTCTTGTTTTGCCTTTGGGCCCGCTCCCAAATTGTGCTGCATCCCCCAGAGCCCCCGCTGTCCGGTGGAAGAGACCCCAGGAGGAGCGGGGAGCTCGGCCCCAGTCCCCCCAGCAGTGAGCCCGGTGCTGAGGGACCCCCAGCGTACCAAGTTCCAGCAGGTGGGAGCGCAGGCGCCGGTCCCGCACACCAACATCCCATCTCCGTGCTTCGCCACCAAGGTGATGAAATTTTTGTTGTCCTCCTGCAGGAGAAAGAAGAGGCCCGTGAGCAGCTGCTGATGGCAGAGCACGGCCCTGCAGCACTACCAAGCACCCTGCAGTGTGGCTTCGTATTTTTCCCATAGGTGTTAAACCCAAAGGAGGGTACCGATACCATCCCACCCGCCCTCCACTGCAGCTCTTCACCCAGAGGAAGCGCGTGAGGAGCTTACAGAGCCCCTTCCCCAGCAGCCCAAGCCCCCCAAGCCTCACACGCTGTTCCCCCACGGGCAGGACCTACCGGGCTCCCAGGTTTCAAGCACTGTCCTCCATTTTCCACGGGGAAATCTTCCTGGAATAAAAAAGAAAGAAGTTTTAATTGCTGCCCTCTCCAAGACAGCTAACGGGGGCTGCGTCTCATGTGTTAGCAAAGCAAAGCCAGCATGTCAGTGAGAAGACCATCAAACCCCCCAGCTCGAGGGGTCCAAGGGTTGGGACACACGAACCCCCGCTGTTCCTGGGCATGAGGAGGGAAGTTTCTGGGCACAAACTGCAGCAATTGGGTTGTTTGAGAAGGAGAAGAATGGGTCATGTGAAAGCTAACTGCCCCTGGGGCTTTCCTGCTGGTTTTTTTAATCTTGGTGCCCAGCTGAGCCAGAACTTGCCGCTTTTGAGAAAAACCAGCCTGGGCAGTGACAGTGGAAAGGGAGGGGAACCCAGCTCCTCCCCAGTGCCACGAGTCCGAGCATCCCCTCCCATACTAAAGAAAGGGAAATGAGAAATCCTAGCAGCAAAGACCTCAGGAGGACCACAGCCTGGGAAGAACCCACCCACGATTGGCACAGGACACTTCCTGATGCTGTGTGCAGGTGGGGCAGGCTGGGCACAGACCGAACCCTTCCAGTCCTGATTTTGCTGCCCACAAAGGCTGCAGGAAGGATGCTGAGCGCTTGGTGACGGAGCCCTGGGGCCAGGCAGAGCGCCCTTACCACGTAGTTCTCGGAGGTCGCGAAGTCGTGGTAGTAAAGCCTCCCCTCTCCCCCAACGTAGATGGCCGAGGTGTTCTCCTCGTGGTAAAAGACGGGATACTTCTCGCTCCTCGGAAAGGCGTACTCCCTCGCGCCTGGGTGGAGCAGAGAGAAGATTTTCATCAGCACAGGCGCAGGCTGCTGCAGAACAGCCGCAGCCAACGCGGGCTGCTGGGCTCCCTTCCCGCGTCCTTGGGGCGAGCGAGGAGATAAACAAGGACACGGGGCTCTGCGGGGCGGCTGATGGAGGGGGAAGGACTTTGATGCGGGAGGCTCTTGGAAGAGGCGAGCAGGAGCTGCGAGCGCCTCATCCACGTGCTCCTGCCCTGGAGGCTGAGATGGGACTGGGTTTGGAGCCACCAGGGAACGCAACCCCCGGGGTCAAAGCCCCGATGGTGCAGGGGAAGGAAGGAAGCAGGTAAAGCTGAGCTGCAAGAGCCAGGCCCCGTGTCACAACCGCTTGCTGCAAACGGGAAGCGTCCTGAGCCCAGCTGGAGGAAGGGCAGCTCGTCCTCCCCACCTCCCCTTCCTCTTTCACCTTCTAGCCTTCCCAGCTCCCGTTCCCTGCATCGTCCTCCTCTCCCCTCTCAGCTGTGGGAGGCTGCAGCGGCGCAGGGTCAGCCAGCACAGCCTCGAGCATCCTCGCCCGGGCTCTTTGCTCTCTCCTGGTCGGAGGCAGAGGTCCTGCAGCCCCTCTGGGATGCTGCTGCCTCCTCTGAAGCTTGCAGCAGCCCTGCAGGGCTCAGCACCACGGCAGCACGTGCCGCAAGCTGGAGGCTGCTCCGTTCATAGCTGCAGTTCGCAGCAATCACCAAGAGGGAGTGGGATCCAGGGGAAAAACCTCGGATCAGGACTGAGCTCGCCGGCGCTCCCTTTCCACATCTGCCTCTTCCCCCTCTTTCCCAAGAAGAGGGCCTCCCCTGCCAAGCGCTGCTGTTCCCAGCAGACAGACAAAGGTTGCGTTTGCCTCGGGAGCTGGCTGGCTGCACAGACAGGCAATTAATCAGTGGCACGTGTCCCTCTATTTATAGGGCCACTTGGCAGGGGCAGAGGACGATCGCCGCACAGCCCCAGTGCTTCCTCCCTGCCTGGAGCGCGCTGCGCAGGGGTCCTGAAACACCCCACAGAGCCCAAAGTTAGGAAAAAAAAAAAAAAACAACAAAAAAAAAACAGCAGTATTAGAGGTCTCTCAGCCTCCTGAATGCCTGATTATTTAGGGCTTTTTCCCCGATTCAGCACACCAGTGGTGTGGGGGAGCTGCTCGGGGTGGCTGGCTGGGATACCCCCCGGGCTGCGGCTTTTGGCTAACGCGTGGGGTGCTTGCAGGAAAGCTTCCCCAGCCAGCACAACCCGTGGCCAACACACCACAGGCAGGTTTGGCTGGACTTCAGCACGCTTTTGCTCTTCTTTTCGAGCCTCCAGCCCTCGATCCGTGGCCACTGCCCACTTCTCGCCCTCCTGCACGCACCGGGCGCTGTGACCGTGCCGCCCTCGGTTTCGTTTTGGGGCTCTTCCCTCGCAGCTCCTCTTTCATAAGCCCCGAGAGCTCTGCCAACCTGCTTCCTAGCAAGGACACACTTCTCTTCAAGCAGCCAGAAACAAACAAGCCCAAAACAATAATTCGGTTGGCGCCAACACATTATTTATCCTGCTGCTCCCCGGGGACTGCTCTGAATCACTGAGCTGAGGATAAACACTGCTGCTAGCCAGGGCCCAGAGGCGTTTCCAGCTTTGATTTACCCTGATCTGGAAGGGAGACTTCCAAAGGTGTTTCCGTGAGCGGGAGCAGGGTGCCCCTGCCTCTGGGTCAGGGTGCTGGCTCGATCCCCTTCACATCCAGCAGGTCCGTGGGAGCAGCCCCTGCCGTCCCACGCCATGGTTTTGGGGTAGGAGAGGCTCCAAGAGCCACGGGGAAGATGAGGATGAGGGCATCTAAAGGCTGAGGGCACGGCGCAGTGCCCAGGCCACGTTCCCAAAGAAGGGGACGACCCCAAGCTTCGGAAAACAGGGGGCGGGCAGATTTCCAGGGCCCTGCTAACCCGGCCGAGTCTCTCCGCCTGGCATTTAATGCAAACCCCACTGTCAGCACACAAATCAATGGCACGATTGTCAATTGAAATGCTAACCCGGGGCCGGAGGGATGAATAGGAGAAAGAGCAGCTTTGTGCTTTGCCGGCGAGATGAGGAACGCCGGAGCAGATTGAAGAATAATAATAATATTAAACGAGAGAGAGAGGGAGGGAGCCTAGTGCATCTCGGAGGATGCCTGGAGGGTGAGGTAATGGAGGAGATGAAGGACAAGAGATGCTGCAGACAAGGGCAGGGAGGCCCACCCTAAACAGAGTGGCACAGATAAATTCTGCTCCTAATGGGGCCGAGGACGGCACAGGCTGACCTCCTCGGGCACGGCTCGGGGGATCGGTGCTTTAAGGACAGCCAAAGGGCTCCGCTTTGCTGCGGATCCGGGAGCCCAGAGCCTGGGCAGTGCCCTGGATGCAGGAGAAGCTGCTCGCAGCCTCCTCCTCAAAGCAGCTGTCTGCAGATGCTCCAGCCAGGGAAACAGCATGGGAGTGCGGGCTCGTTACAGACAAATTCATCAGAGCAGCTCCATCCCCAGCTCGGGGGCTGAGTCAGCTGCAAAGCCCCGCTGTCCTCCTGGCTGAAGGGGAATCCTGCCAGCCCCTCCGCGGCCCCCCGATGCTCATCAGGGCCACGGGCAGCAGGCGAGTCCTTGTAGGGTGACGAGTCCCTGATGCTGCCCTAAAATGGACGGGGTTGTTTGGACCCGCTCTGACGCCAGCGTTTTAAAAGGAAGAACTGAAATAAAGATTAGGATTAAAAAAAAAAAAAAAGGAGATGGGGACCTTCCGCCTCTCGGGCACAGCGCTGATGCAGCCGAGAGCAATGTCCCTGAGAAATCCTTCACTGCTGATGAAACTTGTCAGCTGGGGACCCTGCCTGGGTAAATGACGAGGGAAAATCAGGCAGAGCAGGGAGCTCACCTGCTCCCTGGGACTGCCCTTGCTCTGCACCACGGGGACTGGGGAGCATCTGTGCAGCCCCAGCTGGAACAGCTCCCATCCGGGCAGCCCCAGGAGGATTTGAGCCCTTTCGGGGCACATAGAGGTTTCCAAACCCGATTGCTAAGCGGCAGTAGGACCTGTGCCAACCCCATCACGAACCCAACCCTGGCGGCGTGACGCCGGTGACACCGCCACCTGCCCTGCTGCCCATCCTTTGCTGGCTCCTTCCTTTCCCCCTCGCCTCCCCGGCTTCGTGTGTTCCTTCCTGAGCTGGCGGGAGGGGACACGACCTTCCTCGTGGCACGTCACCGTCTCCGCCGTCATCCATCCTCGCCGCACGGGCTGAGCTCGGCTGGGAGGCAGGAGGAGAAGCCTCCCCTCGGCACTGACTCACGGCCGGGCACTTACACCTGTGCCGCCGTGAGTCAGGGCTGAGCAACCCCAGGAATGTGGCAAGCTCCTGTTATCACCTCTTTTTTGGGAGTATCGGGGCCACCCAGGCTCAGCGGATGCCCGACAGACGGCACGGCACGGGCTGTCGGCAGCTGTCCTTTAAAGGCAGGGAGGAGAGCCCAGCCTCAGCCCCGACACCACGCCACGCTTCCAGTTTCACCATGAGGCTTCCCTCGCTCCGTGAAATCACATGGGATCGTGACACAAGGAAACCAGCTCCTGTCGTCACAGCCGGCTGGTGATTCAAGAGCTGGCTCACCTTCCCCTTGGGAGCACCCTTTCTGGGACTTTTCTACGAAAAGTACTGGTTTTGGAGAAATGCTTTTTCTCTAGATGAGACAACCCAGGAGGGGCACCCTGTGGGTTTTGTTCTGACCTGCCAGGGGAATTGGAGGGCTGTGAATCACGAGGTCTCCGGCCCCCGGCCAGCTCAAGGTGCCAAAAGCGATAACCTTTTCCCTGGGGGGAGGGAGGGTTCTGAGAAAGAGGTAAACCCACTTCCTTCGCACTGCTCAGGTAAAACCTGGCCTGGAGGTGCCAGCAGCCACCGCTCCAAGGGACCAGACCGAAAGGAGCAGAACTGAGCCAGCCCTCGAGGCTCCTACCCCTGACCCCTCCGAGCTCACCTCCTGCCAGAGCACCCCAGAAGGGGGCTGTGCTGCCTGCTTTCCCCTCCCGGTCTCTCCTCTCCCCAGAGGTGTTTTTTGGGTGCTAAATCTCCCTGCCTCACCCCTCAAGTCTCCCATGGCACAGGCTAAACCACTCCAGAGCCGTGGGGCAGCAGCGATGGAAACAAGGCAGCCGGTGTGCTAAAAATGTCTTTTTAAACAAAACAAAACAAAAAAAAAAAACAGATGCAGACACATGTGTTTCCTGCTGCTCCGAGCCCTCTCAGCGACCACACAGCTCCCCGTGATGGGGGGAGCCCCGCTCATGCCCCACGCCTGGCGGCTGCTGCCCACCTGCCCACCACGAGAGCCTTACACAGCAGGGCTGCGGGCAGCCTGCCCCCATCTCTCCGGTCCGTGGGCAGGAAAAAAACCACCAGCACAAGCATTTTGGTACAGCTGGAGTCCACGAGGTTGTGGCCAGCTGCTCTGGGAAGGGCAGGGACCAGGAAAGCCGGTCAGACAAACCATCCTGGGGGCATCAGTCATCTCCGAGGCATTTCGTGACCGCACGACGCAGCCTTCGTGGGTCAGGGAAGGGTCCTGGCCAGACGGGGTCAGCACGCTGCCCTGCTGCAGCCACATTCCCAGGGATGCACTTCCTGCATCCTAAAAAACAAGGGTGTGTCCAAAAGGCTAGCGTAAATGGGCTCCCCGTGGAAGCAACGCGCTTTCTCGTCAGCCTGGGCTATAAAAGCCCTGATGGTGACGTGCCCGTGGCCTCCATCCTGCAGGAACTGTTGTGGTTTGGTTCCTGAAAGCTGGACCGAAAGCTCTCCCGAGCTGAGAGCGAGCGCTGGGGCTGCTGTCTTTATTTTCCACCCGTGACCATCCCTTCATGTGGAAAAGCACGGAGCCCAGCACCGGGCAGCAGAAGCAGCCCGCTGCAGGAGGAAGAGCATCAAGGGAATGCACAAAGGGCTCAGCGCTTGCAGAAAGCTGCTGCTGCCACCACAGGAGGTGCAAAAAGCACAGAGGGGGGGACGCGCAGCTGGGAAGCCCACGGTACTCAAAACCACACCTGCCTGCCTTCACGCGTTTCGCTCCTCTTTCTTCTTTTAAGTCTGCAGCAGGCGAGCGGCGGAGTTCAGCTGCTTGCTATTTCTCAGCCTGTCTCGCCCCCAAGACAGCTTGGAGGCGAGCCCCGTTTAATCACCTGCCAAGAAACCTCCCGCCGTCTTCCCTCCTCTCTGCAGAGGGACTTGGCCGCCCCGAGCCAAGCCAGGTTCCCTCCGAGCCCCGCTGCTTGCCTGCTCTTTGGCTTCCTCCCCGGCCGCTCCTGCAGCCCCTGCAATCGCGGGACGTTCGTGCCATGAAAAGCAAAATGCTCCGGAGCAGAGGAAACAATTCAGCCGGTGTTATCGGGGACATGTCGAGTGCTTTGTTCCTGCTCGGGCTCTCAGCCCCTGCGTGGCCCGACGTGCCCAGAAGGGCTGCGCTAACGCGGGAGGAAAGGCTGGAGCTCGGAGAGCACAGCCAAGCCAGACAAACGTGCTTTCTTAAAGCAGCATCAAAGGCACGAAGCGTTCGGGCAGATTAATGATTTCTGCTCTTTCTGGTAAGCTCTGCAGCGGCCTGGCAGCGCTATTCAGCACAGGGGTGAGCCAGGGCAGGAAGAAAGGGAAAAACCTCTCCGCTTGGTAATGCAGCTGCTGGGCACGGGCACGCCTGCTCCAAAGGCTTTCTGTGCGCTGCACAGCCTTTATTTCCTCTGCGAGGGGCTGCCAAGCTGCAGCCGGAGCAGGCGTCGGTCCCAAACGCCCCCTCAGCGAGCAACAATGAGAAAAGCCCCCTAACCTGCGGCCAGAAGAAACGAGCCTTGAATTCAAAGCCATCAGCCGGGGTTTTGCGAGCGCAGGCAGCACCGCGCAGCCCTCTGAAGCCTCGAGCCAGTGTTTGGCGCTCCAGGAAAGGCAGCTTTCTCCTAATTAAAGGCAAAATGCCTGTGTGACAGGCACTGCGGTGCTTTCCACGCTCAGGCAGCAGGAAGGAGGCAGGCTAACACGCTACCAACATGCCCCGGCCCCTTCTGCACGTCCCCCCTCCCCAAATCATGCAGCACCGTGCCTCTGCAAGACGAGCCCAGAGCAGAGCTGATTCCCGGGTGCCCCAGGAGGCAGCTCACAGCCAGGGCTGCCATCTCGCAGGTACGCTTCCCCTGCCAGCCCCGAGCGAGCTGCAGGCTGCACCCCACCGCCCGGGGCTGCTAAATTTAGAGCCAGGGTTTGTTCCTTTCCAGAAGAGGCTCTCCGTAATGACAGCCCCGAGCTGCGCCGTGTTCCGCTGCAAGCCGGGGGAGCCTCGGCCTGTGGTTACGGTGTTTGGTCGTACAGCCCCTGGAAAATCCAGGACAAAAGGGATGGTTTTAGCAGGAGAGCTATCTGCGGAGCGCGGCTGCCCCTCCTAGCAGGCGCATCAACTTCCAGAGGGCGGCTTCTCGTAAAAAGCCTTCCAGGATGAAAAGCGCCACGAGCACCTCTGCGCACAGCCCCCATGCAAAAGCCTCTTTCCCTATTATCCTACCCAGCAGCCATCTCCCCGCTGACAGCAGCACAGCCTGCAGCATCGGAGCATCCTTTGGGCTGCCAGCCCTCTGCTGCATGCCCCAGCCCCTGTGGGGCACCAGCTTCATGGAGCGGGGAGAGATGCGCGGCTCCGGAGCAAGGACCAAATTCCAGTTCCCTCCACGAAGCAGAGGAGATAACACCCGCAGCAAAGGGACTTGAGCCAGCAGGGCCCTGCCACGCTCATCGCATCCCTGCCGCAGGCTTCCCATCCCCTCTGGCTCTGTGCTGGGAAGGCCACGCAAACCTTCCAGCATCCCCACCCCACTGTCCCCAGCACACACCACATCCCCTCTTCCCTGTCCATTTTTGGCTGCGTTAGTCAGATTTGGAAAGCAAACCACTGCTAGCTTGTAAAAACCGGCCAGGCATCTGAGCCCTGGCCAGACTTTCCAACCCTTTCCCAGTGTGAGCAACCCCCCGGCTGTTGTGTCTGCCTGCAAACATTCAGCACGGAAACTCCCACGGCTCCTCCAGCCCGTGGCACCTGCTCCTCTCCGCGGCCAACGCAGGCAAACAATTCCCTCCAGTCTAAGCAGAGTCGGAGCTGCTGGGGGCTGCCAAGACAACTGGCTGCAGGTTTGGGAGTGGTTAGAGCAGCAGAGAACCAGAGCTCTGCTAAGGGCTGGATGAGGTTTATTAGGGGCACAGAGTACCTCTTGCTCCATCCCGGAGCTGCTCGGAAACTCACGGAGATTGCAGGAGGTGTTTGTGAGCCTGGCAGCATTCCTCCTGCCTCCCCGCACACACCGGACACGGGCACGCCGGGTGGAGCTGGCACAGCAAAGCAGAAGGGGAGGATGAGGAACAGGAGAAACAAGTCCTATTTCTGGGGCACCCAGGAATAGCTCCGCTCCAGAGGCTGCGGCTCAGCAGGACGGAGCTGAGCCGAGCTGCACAATGCGCAATTTTCTTGCAGCTCCAATCCCAGCCTTCCTGCTTCTTTAAAAAGCATCCTGCCTTGAAGTTTATATTTAGTTCGGACTGCCTGAGGACACGGAGCTGGACTATATCACCTGTGAAGGGTTCCCAGCCCCGTTTTCCCCAGCTCTGCCCCTGGCCGTGCCTGAGGGCTGGCACAGCTGCGGCTCTGGCCCTGGCCCAGCCCCGAGCGTTGCAGCGAGGCAGCCACAACTTTTTATTTTTTTTATGAGTTTGCCCGTATCTGCTGGTTTTGTGTCACGTTCTGGTAACAGGAGGTGGCTGTGATTCACTCACTCGGTTTGTTTGTCTTTTTTTTTTTTCCAATCTGCACAGAAGAGCAAGAAATTATTTTCAACCAACATTTTATGATACCAGCATCTCCCACCCTGTGAAAACGAGCCGGCTGCAGAAAATAGCACTGCTGGGAAAGTGAGAAGCTTTCTCCTGGAAATGTTGATGCTGCGAGAGCTTGGTGTAGCAGTACCCTACAAGATGTTTCACACTCTTGGGACCGTGGCACCTCCGAAAGCGGTGGCACCACGGAGCAGCAGCTGGTGGTGGCACTGCCATCTCTCCTCTTACCTCCGTCCCCCATCAGCTCTTATTTTCCTTTGCTAGCTGCAGGCACGAGGAGGCACGAAGAGCTCCTGGAAGAGCTCCTGGAGGCAGGGGCACTCGCTGCTGGCAGCGTTCCTCCCAGCCCACTGAGCTGAGGCTTGGCACAGCCTCTGGACTAGGGGCAGCGCGGGGTTTTTCCAGGAACTCTAATTTAAGCCCTCCTGAACCGGCCCCAGCTCCTCAAGTCGGTTGAGGCAGCCAAGGGTCAACTGTACGATCTCCCTCTTGCCCTGCAACACCGGTTTCGCTCCTGCGAGCTATGGAACAGCTCGAAACCAGTCCCCTCCAGCCCCGAAAGCCCCGTTAGCCTCGCCTGTCGATCAGCCTCCAGCCCACCCCAAGGTGTGACTGCAGCAGGGAGCCAGAGAAGGGCCGTGAGCTTCTCTCAGGTCTGTGCATGCAGGGGTATGCCAGGACACGGCAGGCTGAAGAGTGGCGGTGGCTAAAAATGATTTCCTGGTGCCACACGAACCCCCGGTGAGAGGAGCTGGCTGCCCCTGCCCTCGGGCTCCTCGCTGCGCTCCTCGGCTCTCCCGATGCTCGGTGACTTTCCGGTCAGCAGGCAGCAGCCTGGGGGGCCACCTCCCCGCTCCACGCAGGGTTTGGCACCCGGAGAGCTCTGCCCAGCGCTGCTACCAGGGCTGGTGAGCAGGAGCTCGGCGTGGGAGCTGCGTGCACCTCTCCAAACAAAGCCCAGCTGGCCGCTGTTTGGTTAGGGAAAGCCGGGGAGGACAAACAGAAGGAAACGTAACCTTGCACACCGTGTTCTCGCCTGATACGCCTGCCTCTGCACCAGCACAGGCTGCTAAGGCTCCACTCGCCCCCACCCCGCAGATCTCAGCGGATCGGGGACGTGGCACCGCAGACCCCAGCCCATGCCGGGTGAGCTGCGAAGGGGAAGGCGCCAAACTCCCCAGCAGAAAAAGGGATCTGAAGCACTTCAGACATGACCCCTGGTCAGGAGCTGACCTCAGCCCTTTGCTCTGCCTTCTCCCCAAGAGGAAGAAATCCTGCAGAGTCAGACGTGCTTTCAAAGAACTGCTTAACCAGCGTTATATGGGAGCCAGCCACCTGCGCTGGCTGCTGCCAGAGCTCCTTCCCCACCGCCTTCGGGGCTAAACGCTGCTTTTTGGGAAAACGTGCCCCTGCCTCGCCCCGTCCTGCGCTGCCTTACAGAGTCAGGAGTGGAGAATAAATGCAGAGCAGGCGCCCTGTCCGAGCGTCAGGGCTGGGTTTATGTGCAGAGCACTCCAGGAGAGATAAAGGCAGACCTGCAGCACACTTTGTTCCAGCCACGTCCCCGTCCCCAGGACTGCAGAATCACTTAGGGCCGGGTTGTTCCCGACCCCGAGGCAGGCCAACTCGGTTTCTTTGTCTTCAGAGCCGAGCTCTGGCTTGTGCCACTGAAGCCAGCAGCCTTTTCTTTCTGTTGCCAGCACACAATGTCACCTCACCTAGCTCCTCCATGGCAATCAGACAATGAGGGACCGCGGGGTGAAACGGCAGAGAGGGGTCGGGGCTGCCTGCAGCGGGGCCAGGGATGTCCCCAGACCCTGCAGGGCAACGACAAGGGGAGCAGGGCAGGGGCTGGGAGAGGAAAGGGCAGCTGCAGCTTCTCCCAGTGCCATTTTCCTTCTCTCCCCCAGAGCAGCAGCCCGGGGAGGGATGCTGCACACTTACCCTCCCCTCCTGGAAAGGGCTGGGCTCAGGCCAGTGCCAGGAGGGAATTTCTCCATCCTCCGTACCTGGTGCTAGCGCTGGGCCATGGCATGTAAGAAATTTAATTACCTAAAGAGCTGCCAGCTCCTGCAGAGCCCAGGGTCAAGGCCAAAGGGCAGAGGTGCCACCGAGCACAACGCGACCCGTTACACGAGCCCCACGAGTGACTCTCAGCAAGCGTGCCGCACACTGCCCCTGCGAGCTCCCTAATTGAAGTCGTGTCCCACTTTAGCTTTTTCACAGAAAAAAAAAAAAAAAAAAAAAGCACAGAGAAAAGCACAAGCTGATCCCTTCCGAGGGAAGCATCCCAGCGCTAATTGGCTTCGGTGCTCCTCGGCGCCAGCTCCTCGCTGCGTTTAATGTCAGGGAAGCCACCATCTGACACAGATGCTCGGAAAGGCCAAATGAGCGCGTGGTGCGCGCACGCCAAGAGCGGCACAGAGCAGGTGGGAAGGAACCCCTCGAGCCCACTTCCCCCCCCCCCCCCACAAGCCCACTTTTACCCCAGAACGGGCGTTTCCAACCCCAGCACCCAGCAGCAACGCAACTTTTCCTTTCCCTTAAGCGGGGCAGGGGAAGTTCCTGCCGAGAAATGCGTGACCCCATCCTCCGGCTCCACTTCTGCACCAGTCTCTTTTGTCCCCGCTTCATTTACCCGGGGATGAAATTAATGAGGCGTTACTAATGGCAACCTTTAGCCACTCTCCCTTCCAGCGTGAGGGTTGACAGCTAGATGCCACCTCTGCCCGCACACCCCCGGCCCTTCCCTCTGCTCCTGGCCCCTCATCCCAGGCAGAAACGAGCCCGGCAGAAGAATAACAGATGGTGCAGGAGAAAGCACAGAAAATCCGCGTCCTCTGAAGTTCTCTGCGCACAGAGGAGCTGTTGTGCTGCAGAGCAGCATGAGATCTGCAGCTCAGCTCAGCCCCGGGGTTAGACAAACACCACAACCACCGGGGACAAGACGGGGTCTTTTGTTAAAGCCTCCCTGGAGGGTATTCCTCAAAGAGCTGGGAAGGCTCGTGATAAAACCAGCAAGCTCTACCCCGCTCCTTTCAACGCATGGATCTCGGGCTGCGCTCTCCGCGTAAGCCCCCTCCCTCCAAAGCAGTTCTTTGTTCAGGTCTGCTAGCATTAGAGCCCCGTCCTCCTGTGTCACTGCCGTTGGATATATGTGCCCCTGAGGACAGAGACCCTCGGTAAATGTTTAGTTACCGAACTCACGTGCGGCTAGCTAGCAGGGTGAGCAAGCCGGATTAATTAGAAATGTAACTTTCACGGAAAGACACTTCTCCATTTCTCCCCGTGACTTAGAGGAAACGCTTACTCTGCCTGTTTCAGGACATGGGCTTTCTGACAGCCTTTAACACAGCCAGCCTGTAGCAAAACGCTTTTAGAATACAAAAAGGAAAGGATTTGGCAGCGAGGCGGCTGTAGAAATTCACCAAAAGCTACCAAGGACACCAGAAGCCCCTCCAGAGATCACAGGCGTTTCAGCGAGAGCCCCACGTCCCCCCGAGGAGACAAAAGCACTGCAGAAAAGCCCGACTGCCCTCCAAAGAGGGGACAAACCAGCACGGGGAGCAGCCAGCAGCTGCGCACGCCGGCGCTGCGTCTGGGGCAGGACTCACCTTGGGGAGCCGTGATGATCCTGGGGTTCACCTTGGAGCGCCCCGCCGCACGCACCCCCAGCCGGCAGGCACACAGGGCCGCCAGGAGGGCCACCAGGGACCTGCTGGCCATCTTCAGCGCTTCGGCGAGCCGAGATCCTGAGCTTGTGAAGCTGACAGCCGCATCGGGTGCCTTATACAATGGAGAAGGAGAACCAATGAATTGTACGGAGGCGTGGCCTTCGATTTCTTTTTTAAGCGACTCTGCTGGTGCTGGATCCTGAGCCCTTGGTCCCTTCAGGCTCTGCTGGAGTTTTTGGGTCCCCCTGTCTTTCAGCCCCGCTTCTGGGAGGGGAAGGTGGGGGTCTGACGGCTTCGATCGCCCTCTTGAAAAAGCTGCAGCTGGCACACAGCCCGCAGTGAACTCAGAAAGCGACGAGGCTCATAGCAGGAACGCTGAAGTTGGTATAAATGAAGTAAGAATGAAAATACCTGTATGAGAAAGCACAAGAAGCAACAGCAGCCCCCGAGGCTGCAGCACTGCTAACGAAGGGTGCTGCTCCTGTATTTAGGGGACACGTGGAGCCAGCAGCGCCGTGCTCTGGCGTTGCAGCAGGGACAGCTCATGGACAGAGCGCCCTGCAGACCTCACGCATCAGCCTTCTCGCTGCTAGCGCTATGAGAAGACAATAACAAAGCCTCAGTCCTAATAACACACGGGATGACCCAAAAATCTGTCATCAAGAGTCTGGTATTCTTCCTGACACAAATACCAGACACGACAACAGCGTCCCTTGGTGTCAGTGATCCTTGCTAAACCAGTCAAACTCACATCCCGGAGCTTACACATGTTTGGATGAGGGCGTGGGTGTGACTGAGTGTACGAAATCCTCCTACGAGCCGCGGTGAGTACACATTCCCTTCCCTAGGACCCTGCCCTGGCTTCCGTTCTGCTCCCCTTTTCCGAAAGGAGGAGATGCCAGGCACACCTGGCCGTGGGGCTGAGGGACGTCACCGTGCTCTGCCAGACCTCCTCTCGCCATCAGGAGGCCAGCACGGGCTGACAGCCTTTGTGGAGCGCTGCGAGGGTTGTTAATGAGAAGAGCAGGGAATTACGCACAAGGAAAGCAAGGTCGGACGTGAGCAGAATAGGAGAGCCCCGTGGGGAAGTCGCAGGGCTGAGAGATGCAGCTGTGCTCTTCAAAGTCCGTATTGAAGCCAGACCCGGGGCCGCCCCGCACCTGACGGAGATGAACAGCGGCAGGGCGAGGGGGCATTCTGAAGGAAGCAAAAAAAAATTAATGAGCCAGCTGCTTGTGAATTTGTAAGGACCCCGAGGAATTTCCCTCCAAGCTTAAGCATGGGGTTTCAGCTCTCTCTTTAACCAAATATCTGCTTGGGTAATTACGGCGTGATAACACACAGATCATCTCTGGCTTTTCGCTTTTGGACATGGTGATTCCCAGCCTTGAACCATTCTGCACTGCTGCTCGCATCGAGGCAACCGCCCACTCTGCCCCAGAAGCGGGTATTTCTTCACCCACCCCAGGGACCCCAGAGGTGCTAACCCCCCTTCGCACTCGCCTTCGTGCAGTAAAGGTCAGAGAAGGCTTGCTGAAAAATGTGTAATCCATTAAGGCTCTTTCACACAGTCAGGAGTGAAAAAGAAACATCAGGGCACCATTCAGGAACCACCAGCCAAAGCCGTACAGCTCATGCTGGCTCCTTAATAAACGCAGGGAGTTGGCATGTTGTACCTACCCCAAATTTAGGCTACCCTATTAAAGTCGCATACATTATCTGCTTTGTCTTTCGCGGCCCGACACAGCTGGTGGGCCGGGAGACTGGCGTTGAACTCCCACTCTCAACAAAGTCACCACGCGGTGACACAGAGGGGTTCTGCTCCGAGATGAACTGGGCGAGTTTCTGCCTTATTAGAGCTGTAAATCCTTTGCTTTGCCCTTTGCCTTGCTTCTGACTAACAAAGCTTGGTACCCTGCATGGTGAGCTTACAGTTTTGTGTTTTTTTTTTCCCCCACCTACAGCTACAGACAATGCTCCTGTGTACAAAATCCAGCTTCCAACTCCCCCACGAGTTTGGAAACGTTCACTCCATCTCCCGTGCCACCGGCTGAGCCACCCCTTGAGCACCACCGCGCTGTGGCCCTGGATTCAGACTGATGCTGCAGCACCCACGCCGAGCAGAAGACTCAGCAGACAGCTTGCTGCAGGCTCCTGTTACGTGGGATCCCTGTGCTGGATCGTAACCGTCAGGGCTCCACGCCTGGAGACAGGGGAAGGCTGACAAATCCCCGGGAGAAAGGTCTTGGGGTAGGCCAGGCCAGTTCCAGCCCCAGCAGGCAGCACAGTCGGGTGCTTGTCCTCAGCCCCTGGGTTGCAGGAGATCACACGTGGTTAAACACAAAGCTGCTAAGCCATCTCTACGGGTCAGCTTGCCAGCAAAGGAAAAAAAAATGTGGTGGAACACGTAGGCATACACAAGCATCCCACCCAACACGCTGATTACATCTCTCTTTAAATCAACAGTCCCCATTAAAAGCGAGCGTTCACCCCAAGGATTTATTGCTCCCCCCAGCAGCTGCAGCTCCCTTTAGGATCCCTCCTCCTCCTCCTCCTCCCTGCAAGCACCCCCAGTGCAGCAGCACGATTGTGATCAGCTGGGGTGAGCCTGACTCACATGCACAAACACCCAGCCTGCACAGGACGTTACAGCATACAGATGAGATCTGGAGGCTGGAGGGAGCAGCCTCACGCTGTGCCACGCACGGAGAAAATAACCCACCTATAAGGCACCCGAAGGCAGGGCTGCCCCGAGAGAGATACGAAGCAGCACGGAGCAACGCTGAGTGCCTGAGGCTGGCTGGAGGAGCAGCCAAGCTCGCAGAGCTGCTTATCGCCGTGAAAACCAGGTGAGATCTTCTCTCTGCTGTGCCTTCTCTTCCAGAAAGCTAACAGGCGTAGCTCGATCTCTGGCTGCCATCAGCTGTGACAGCTTCAGAAAAGACCAGAGGAGCAGCTTTCTGAATGGGGCACAAAGGGCTGAGGACATTCGCCAGGATGGTCACTGCTGATGTGTGCAGGTGTTTCCACACTCCCTCCCTGGATGAGATCAGGACTGATAATCTGCACGTGCTGGCACAGAGACCCTGCTGCTGGATGGGCTGATGCCCCACGAGGCCGGGACACGATTATAAATGACCATTGCAGAGCCTTGGAAGACCAGAGCTGCTACGTTTTACCCCTTGCACTTCACCTTTGGCAGCAGGTAGACTTAGAAGAATTTGAAGAGGAGAAAAGTGAAATTCCACTCACTGTTTCTCTTGGCACTGACCTACAGGACTTGTAGTTCTTGCATAAATCAAGATGGAAAAGCAGTAAAGTGGATCACTTACCAGCAAGCTGCCACATTCTGATTTCAAAACATACAAACCATCCAACTCGCATTCCTTCCACACAGCCTCAGCGGTCACCAGCGGGGCAACCACAACCACCGCCTTCCAAAGCTGCAGCCCTCACTTCTATCTCTCTGGCACCCTGTTTTGATGCGAGCTCTGCTCCACCTCCTGAAGCTGGACCGGACCGGTTGGTATATCCCCACCCTAGGAAGGGTCACCGAAGGGATGAGAAGTCCCCATGTGCCACCCCAGGGCTTTAAAATCAGCCAGCGGAGGAACCACGTGCCCCTGGGCAGCTTTGCTCTGATAAATTTACTCCTTAACTTGCCAAAGGAAGCCTGCGGCAGAGAGATCTCCTGCTTATCTCCTCGGAGAGCACCACAAACCCAGCTGCCTTGTCCCTTCCTCGGTGCTCTCCCTTCTGCAGCACAGGTCCCCTCGCTGAAGAAATCCCAGTGCCTCACGACGCTATTCACTGACCCAGCAGCTGGCGGGGGTCCTGCCTCAGGAACGGGCACAAATGAGCTCAGCTCTACGTGACCCCAAAGCACACCTCGGCCTCGTCACTAAAAGGCAGCTATTTGTCTGGCAGATGTGTCACAACGCGATGCCCAGTGCTCTAACAAGCAGTGCTGTTGACGAGCAGCTCAGCGAGCTGCTGACGAGGCAGGAAGCAAAACAGCAAGAAACACATCTCCTGCTCAGATTGCCAAGATTGTGCATGCCCCTCAGAAGTGGTTTTAGGCAGTTAATTGAACTCTGAACAGTTCAGTTGGAAGGGACTTTCAGAGAGCAACTGCCTGAGCACGTCGGGCTAACCAAAAGTTAAAGCAGATTCATGAGGGCATTGTCCAAGGCTGGCACCACCCCACCTTTTACCAGTTTTGTGGCCCTCCTCTGGATGCTTCCAAGGACCACCTTGGCAGGACGGTCCTTTTGAAAAGGATGCTTCCATCCTTTTTGTCGTGGAGCCCAGAACTGCAGGCAATATTCAAGGTGAGGCTGCACCAACGCCGAATGCAGCAGGAGAATCACCTCCTTTGACGCAGTGCACGGTCCTTCCCATTTGGAAGGGAATTAAAACAAAAAGAACAAACAAGTTGCTTTGGTGAGATTGATCTGCTGCAATTCCACCACGAGAGCTGCATATTGATGTATTCACGTTGCGCAGCGTGCCAGCTCTGTCTTCCTGCAAGGGCCCTGCAGGGCAGACTGTTTGGCTTACCTGCAGCTCCTGGCATTTCTTTTTTTGGACGCTGCGCTCCTCTGCTTCCTGGAAGAGCCTGGGTTTCAGGGCAGCATTGCGTTGTGCTCTCCTGCAGGAATGGCTGCGTTTCAGCACTTGGCAAACAGACCCCTTAGCAATTCCAGTTCCCAATTCTGCTTTGAAAGGGTCTGTCCTAAGGGTCTGGCACCCACCGCCCCATACACGAGTTTAGCAGAGCCCTTTATCAGCCCTATTAGACCCCTGGAGTCCTCTTAGTTATACCCAAGTTAAGGTTCCCGCTCCACAATCTGCTCCCCCAGCCCCTGCCATAACACGGGTTGGGGTTTTAGTCTATGTTTTTTCTCTGGGAAATCAGTGCAGATCACCTGGCCCCCAAGAAGTCACTTCAAAGCACTGCTGGAGGAAAAAAAAACCCCAAGAGTCTCTGACAAGCTGGCCAGACACGCAGGATGTGGAGGCTGCTCAGGAAAGAAAACTAATTTAAGGATATTAAGTGGACCTGGTGTTCGAGTACGTTTAAGCACTTATTTCTGTCTTGCCAGGAACTGAGAGATGCCTGAGATGTTCTACCTCCCCCGATCCTCCTTCCTATCTTGGCCTCTGCTCGAGGACCCTGGGCCAAACGATGCAGAAGGCAGTCAGCAGTTCAGCACCGTCTTTGGCTCTCAACTCAGAGCCTGTCTGGTCGCACAAAGGCTCGGCACCACAGATGCTCTGGTTTCTCTCTCCAGATCCACCATCTCTTCCAGCAGGAGAGTGGGAACAGCTCAGCATCTCACCACGAGCTCGACCTTTTTGACTTGTTTTCCCCGTGCCCTGTCAAAGGTTGTCAAAGGGAAGAGCTCCCCTGTCTTCCTACTCCCCATCTGCCCTGCCTTGCGTAGGACGCGCGCCCATCATCTGCTTCCTGGCTGCTACAGCTCCACAATGTTCCCACACAACGCATTTGGGAAAGCAACTGGAGGAAGCCCCAAGTGACCAAGTCACAGCCTTTGGGAAGGAAGGAAGAGAAGAGTAAGAAAATGAGGTGGAGGAAGAATAAACGGACATCCGAGTGCCCAGCCAGACACCAGCTGGCAGGATCCACGCAATGATCCAATTATGCATAACGAAGATCCTCTGGGAAGCATTTTTGAAACATTTAATCAGAGGGAGCTGCGCCCCAACGGGGAATCCTCCGGGGACAGGACGGCCAGCCTCCTCCTCTTCCCTGGAACTGGGCTGCGGGCAAACAGCCCAATTAACACAGAAGCAAAGGGCTCGAAGGCTGCTCTGCGGGACGTCAAGGTAGCACGCTGAGCATTGCTGAGGGATTACAGAGCTCCGCTGTCATTAGCAACAGTATCTCCTTTACGGATTTAATGGCAATTTTCTCCTCAAGTGCCCAGCTCTCCTTATCACCTGTTGCCGCTCCAGTGCCCACAATCCCAGGCTGTTTCCAGGCAGCCAAAAATCAAACCTCAGAGCTTTAGCACTGCCACAGCACCACCACCCCTTGAGTCGGACATACAAGCAGTTACCTTTGGTGCTCCTTGTTTCCTCCTTCAACTTGCTGAGTGCTCTCTTGGGTCAGATCTTCACACAATCTGCAGCTCTCCTTCGTGCAGGGTGACACGGGAGCTACCAGCTTCTGCGTTCAAAGAGAAAAGAAGAGTTCAGTGGGGCCTGTTAATTATTTACACCCCCATTTCTGGCTCTAAAAGCCTCTGAGCCTGGGACCAGTGGATGCTGGAAAATCTCCTAGAGGTGGGCCTTTCTTTGCTCACTCTGCTCTCAAATGTTATTTTTTTTTTTTTGCAGCTTGTGTTACTGGCCATGCTGGAAGTCAGGGAATTCTGGCTCTGCTCCTGCACAACCCAAATGCTTTTATCACCCCCGGAGAGGAATTCCATAGCTCTCCAGCTTCTTCCTCAAACTCAATACCTGAGCTAATGCGCCCTGCAGAACCGAGCGGATCGTGCTTTTAAATCAGGAGGATGTTTGCTTCAGGAAAAAGATGTCTCAAAATTACTTCAGGACAACTGCTCTGCCTGCTGACAGCCTGCAACTCCCAGAAGCCAGCCAGAAAGATTGTATGGACAGAAACACTCCCCCAAAACCCTGGGCTCCCCCTAACAGGGATTCTTTTTTGTATTATTATCGCTACTGCTAAGGGTTTTGTTTGATTGCTTTTTTAAGTTTCCAGGTTCGGTTCAAACAGACGAGCCAGGAAGCTTCAATTTCAAAGCCAGTAGCTCGGTCAGCACCTTGGCCTCCAAGGAAGGCCCAGGGAATGTTTATCTTCTTCCCTTTGAACTTCGCTTGTTGTTTACCGTAATCTAATTACGATCGACCTCCCAAAGCAGAACTAGAACTGCACACATGACATGCGAGGGCTATTTGTAAACTTTTCCATCCATAAATTAGAATATTTATAATTACAGAAGTAAATATTAGGAAATACGTTTCATGGTGTGACGCTTTCAGCATACTTCTGCTTCCAGCGAGCTAAAATAGAACCAGCGGCCTTTGACACTCAAACATTTTACTGTGCTGTTCCCCGGTAAGCATCACGGGGACTTGAGCTGCACCGAGCACAGTTCCCTAAAAAGACGCTTGGATGATTACAGCCACGGAGGTCCCCTCCTGCCATGCCTAAAGAAGAACGTTGCCTTATGCTAGGAAGGGGCTGAGTCCCACCTGCTCACAGGACGCGTGCTGCTGGGGCACCTTGCCCGTCCTGACTCCTACCTGACTCCTGAGCAGCAGCCCCACCAGCTCTTTCCCGGAAAGCCTGCGTGAGGAAGAATGAAACCAAGATTTCATTATTGCCAAGGAAGTCCCATAGCTCGTGGCAGTCAGCAATTCCTGCCGCCCCTCTTCCCTTTGTCTCGGCCTCCTCGGCGAGACTGTCGAGCTCACCGAGCAGCACAAAGCTAACAAGAAGAGAAACCAAAAACAACTCTGTATTTCCCGATTCTTTAGCATTCCGTCTCAAGAACAAAGCCGAAACGAGCCAGGAAACCACCAAGCCCTTTGCAAATAAAGCCAGCCCTTAGACAAAGGCCTTGACAGGAGTTTGCTGCTGCCTCTCACGACATGGATGTTTCCTGCCTGGCTGCCCAAGGTTATTCCCTCCCTGGCAAAGTCTGCACAAGGTGCTGCACCCTGGGCAAAGCAGCGCTGGAGAAATGTCCGAGTGGAGCAGGGGGGCCGAGGCGTGCACCCCACACTGCATCGGGACGTGGGGAGCAGAGGATGGCGTTCCCCAGCTCAGCAGACACCCACGGCGAGCAGGGATGTTCTGGCAGGCAGCCCTCCAGCTCCCAGCACAGCACTTCAGTAAGACCAAGTCGGGAGACCGGGGCAAGCCGTGAACCCAAACCTAAGACCGCGGCGTTTCCCAAGGACATGAGAGCTCTGGGAGCGGTTTGGGCAAGATCTGGCCCCACATTTTTTTGTGGGCCAAGCTGGCGATGCTGTTTTAAGGTGCTTGGCTGCCTTCCCTAAGCACGGGTTTGGTTATCGGGCTCCTTTAGCCCCGTGTCCCTGTATGAGTCCTGCGAGCAGGGGACACTCCGAGCCTGGCTGGCTGGGGGAGCACAGAAGAAACACTCACTCCAAAATATCACAGAGGCATATGGGAGGGTGAGGGGAAATCTTTCTCAGCCTAGTCACATGAAGCCAGAAACCGAGGCTGAGGAGCTCGAAATGAGGAGCTCAGAATTTTGGAGGTTTCAGATCTGATCCAACAAACCACCCAAGCATGCTCGCACCTAAGAGACTTAATACCTTAAATGTCAGTGTCTGCTCCTGGTGGAGATCTCGCTGGTTATTTTCACACAGGGGAAGGCTCCAGAGTCATTGTGAAAGCACAGGAAGATGAGGGTGGGCAGTCACAGGCTGGGGTACAGCAGAAGCAGTCATGGATGTGAAGCCTGGGAGATTCTGCTTCGTCAGCTCTCCTCTCCTGCTGCAGAACCACCCTCCCACAGCACCGCTCTGCTCCTCGCGGAGACAGCCAGCCCAGGGCTGCCTTTGGCAAAAAGAAACAAGGCCAAAAAAAAGCCATCAAGGTGGCTAAAGTAGAAGAGAAGGGCTCATCTGCTGAAGAGCCGACGTCCCAGCCAAGCTGCCAGCCCCTGCAGGTGCCCGTGACACGCCGGCATTGATGGTCAGGCGGTGGAACAAATAACAAGATTAGCAGAAGCCAGGAGCAGGACCAGCTGCTGCCATTACTGCTGAAAACACCCGCTGCTGCCGCTTCCCTCGGCACTTCCACAGCGAGGTTAGGTGGGAACAGAACCAAAAAGTTCTCTTTGATGTCAGAAGCAGAAAGTCCCTAATGAAAGCACTTACGTCGGGGAACTGCGGCCTGACCTCCACCCCTCCCGCAGGGGCAGCCAAATGCTTTCAGCAAACACCTTGCAGCTGCTCCCACCGCACAGCCGCTCAGACGCTCAGCCCACGGGCGCTGGCTGATGGCCGAAACGTGGGGAAATGGGGCAGCAGAGGGACAACACGGCCAAGCTGAGCCCCTACGGGACCGGCTGCACCGTTAGGCTGAGCGCTGAGGCTGTGACGGGTGCTGGGACAGGAGCAGGGACCCCAAGGGAGGACCGCGGGGAGCAGGCAGGTGGGAGGCAGCTCGCTGCAACTTGCTCGTAAAGAGCACAATCTGTTGAGCTCCAGCAAGTCGGTGCCTCGCTCAAGCTGCTTTCTCAGCAAGAATCAGCATCTCCCAGTCCTTCCAGTTCTGCCTCATACCCAGTTTAGGGCTCCAGCTGCTGGAGGGGCCGGGACAGGCTCAGACAGACCTCACGCCACCTCCTGCAGCCTCCCCCCGGGCTGAGGCTGAGCTTCCCCTGCACACAGCACCGCTTTCAGCTGGGGGCTGGGGGGCAGGAGGCGCTCAGCAATCGGAGCAGGCGAGGAGGCAGCGCTCACCTGGCTGCCGGGGAGCTGGGGATGAGGCACTCGCAGCTCCTGCTCGCCTCTTCCAAGAGCCTCCCGCATCAAAGTCCTTCCCCCTCCATCAGCAGCCCCGCAGGGGCCAGGCAGAGCCTCTCTAAATGCGCCTGGCTGCCGAACATTTCTATTCTAGGCAGGGACAGGCAAGATGAGGGAAGCGAAGCACACGCATCAGTCGGGTGCGAACGACATCAGTGCCAAGTTCTCTGCTATGTAGCCGTTTCAGGCAGGGAACGCGTCTGATGTGGTGCTCCAAGCCAAGTAACATGATTTGCGAAAGAAATAGAAATCCTCTTTATGCAAAACCTCCAGGCGATTCTCAGCTATCTGGGAACACGGGGGAAAGCAGGAACAGCCCGTATAATGGAAAGAAGCTGCTTTATACAAAGCCTTGGTCAAAGAGATCAAATCATAATAGCAAGGGAAGATAAAGGAATAAAGTGGGGACACCAACAGCCCCGAGCTGTTCCCAGTCTGTGCTGAGAACTGACAGGGCACAGCCTAGCAAACAAGCCAGCCCCAGTCCCAAAGCAACTCGTGCACGGGTCTGGGGGCTTCAGGACACCCAGCTCCAGCACCGCCGCGACAGCTGTGATACAGCTAATCCCCAGCTCGCCTCAGGAGGATTCGGGGCTGACAGCAGGGCTCATCTCACAGCGGGAAAGGGCGGGAGGATGCCGGGCACATGCCACCCATTCCAGCAAAGCAAAGCGTGAAGGCACCAGGGATGGGAACCAGTTAATCTGTTCTTGTCCACGTGAAGTCACAGCCATCCCCTGGAGGGGGTTCCCGAGGCAGGTGGTGAGAGCCGTGTCCAGGAAGGGTGTATCGAGGCAGGAAAGCCACCTGACCTTACGATAGCCATCAGATCTTATCGCCTGCACGTTGAAAAACAAAGCCAGTCCCTCCCTCCTGGGAGGTTTAATCCTCTAGCTGGGATTAAATCTATCAGTTGATAAGCTGTCCTGGAGAGAATGATCCAGCATGGCTGGTGATAGCTGACACTATCAGCAAACAATGACAGCACTTGGAAATTAGAGCCATGCAGGTGGCCGGAAGGTAATGGATTGTTTTCTGCTTTCAGCCTCCCTCTTGCCATATTGCAGCATTTGGGGCAGACCAGTTCCCATTTCCACGCCTTATTAACCTTGATGGTACAAGCAGAGCCAAGCCAGGTCTGCCTCTGGCTCCAGCATCTCAGTTCCCATTAGCTAATTACAGGCAAGATCGTTTGATTGCCTTTGCACTGCAGGTCCTGGGTGCCTCGAACGGGGCACCAGGGATTAGAAGCCACTTTGGAAACACCAGCTGCAGCCCCGCAGAGTAACCTGGGGTGTCAGAAACAACGCACCTCTCCCAGGCAGCACCTGCCTCAACCCTCTGCTGGTCACGTTCCTGCTGTCACCTGCTGGTGGCCGTGAACTCCTGCACCACAGCGCCGTGCAGGACTGTACCAGCCACCACCAGAGAGCTGAGAACAGCTGACACCAGCTGAGAACAGAGGCTTGTGCCGAAAAGGAGATGCGATGCTCCTTTGTGGCACTTCTCTGAGAGCACCCGTAGCACAATTAGTTTTTACAGGCCTAACTCACAGGAGGAGGGCTGCAGGTTAAGCCTCACGCCCAGCACAACGTTCTCTTAGTAACTAAGGGACACAGAGGAGGCGTTTTGCTCTGTAAGGGGAGTGCCCTCTGCCGACACAGCCACCCTACAACAGGCAGATCCATACTGCAGCCAGGCTGCAACAAGCACACCCCCCCGGGATGGATGACAACCCAAAACACGAGGCAGGTGAACACAGTCCCTTTAATGCAGTCAGACACAGGGGAACCACAAGGACAGAACGAGACAAGACCGAGGCACGCCAGGCAGGCAGGGATCACACAGCAGGCAGGGGGGGGTGTTGCCAGACCAGAGCATCCCCCAGCACACGAGAGCTGCCCCTGAGTGCTGAGCAGAGCTCTGAGGTCTCATCTCTGGCGGGCAGAACAGGGAGAAGGGGGAGACCAGAGGGAGGTTACCAGTGGAGCTGGAGGATGCAGCCTCAGTGCTCTCAGCCAGGGTCGCACAGCCCACCTGTGAGGACAGGAGCTGAGCCCCAGCAGCTCCCAGCCCCGGCGCAGAGCAGAGCTGTGGGGCCGAGTCCCAGGGCGAGGAACGTCACGGTGCCACACACCGGTCCTGCCCAAAGCTAGGGAGCCCCACCAGCAAAGATGAGCTCCAGGGCAGCCTGGATGTCCCCTCCAGTGGCCTGCAGGGCCCGGAGGCTCAGCTCATCATCGTGTATGCCCATGTCTCGCAGCTGCTGCAGCTGGGGTTGCCACTGGCTCTACGGACAGGAAACAAAAGAAGCCAAGGGTAGGTGCAAGAGGCCAAGCAGTAACACGACAGCCTTCCCCACAGCCCCCTCTGCCACGCCGGATTCTCCCACCTCTCTGACTCACAAGTGCATACCCCAAATCCCCCAGCCCATCCCTCCCATCCCACTCAGCCCTTTAACATCGCTCTGCTGCGCCTCCTCCAAGCTCTTCTTCCCTTCCAGCTCACTGTCCTGCCACAGAAGGCAGCTGGAAAAACCACCTCCACCCCGCAGCACCCAACGCCACGCAGAGCTTTCACGGGTCCCCAGAAGAAGAGGCTGAGCCACTGACCTGCAGGCTGGGCTGCCCCGAGGCCTGCAGGGCATGCTGCAAGGCCTGGCTGAAGAGGTCGTTGGTGATGGGTGTCCCCGACTGGACGCTGGATGACATCGGGGAGGTCCCAGAGGAGTGACCCTAGGAGGAGATGAGGTGTGCAGGGGTCAGGGGGGCGCTCCCCCAGCCCAACTGGAGGAGACCCCAGACCGAGAGGGCTCCCGGAGCTGAGCAGGGCTCCCTCTGCAGTGCAGGACACCCCCAGCTGCTGTACCTGGGTGCCAGGGGTAGGCGTGTGGGAGCTGCTCTCCGGGGTGCTGGCCAGTGCCAGCGCTGTCGCCAGCTCGCTCTGGGTGATGGGCCTGGGCCCTGCAGCCCCCGAGTAGCCGAGGGAAGCCGGGCGGGAGCCAGAGGTGCTGCTGGACGGCGTTGACCTCGTGCTCTGCAAGGAGAGAAAAGCACCTCTGGTGTCAGTGCCCGTGTCTCACTAAGGCCTAGCTCGTGTGCTTATTCCCAGGGACCTCCTCTCTACTGTATTCAAAATTCAAACGTGGAACTTGTTAAAAGAAGCACACCGGGCGATCAGCCGTGTTTTTTTCCAAACCCAACTACTCTAAAGCTGCTGAACTGGCTATAAGCCTTTTAATATTTCATCCATCAGCTGAAAAACAAAAGATATTTATCTTCCCAACACCACCGTGAGGCAGAGGATCTCGCGCTGTTCTTGAGATAAGAGAGAAAACCTTTAAAGTCTTTAAGAGCTACCTGTTAAACCCATAAAGCAAGCCCAAAACAGCTGCCCCACCTGACCTGGCCTGCCAATTACCTGGTGAAAGTCATCTTCGTCATCGGAGAGACCTTCAAACAGGAAGCCACCTGCAAGAGAAGGAAGAATCACCAGATGCAGAGAACTAGGTGCTGGCAGGAACTGGGCACCAAATTAGAATCCCACAGAGGCCTTGGCCACAGGACCAGGCTCAGCCCCAGCTAAGGCACTGGTTAAGCCCCTAATTTGTGCAAAACAGAGCTCACAGCACCCTGCTACCCACAGAGATTACACGTGTGTGGCCAGGAGAGGCTCTGAGGTTGCCCTGGCTGAGATCAGCCTTTGTCGACACAACCCAGCAAACCACAACACACGCTCCTCCTTGCTCAGGAGCCCAAACTTCTTTTGCCTCCAGCCCGGGGAAGGCTCTGCATCAGCCCCAGCAAGGATTTCCCTGCAGACGAAGCCTGCAGGCTGCACACACCTGGCATGTCACGGTAGGAGCTGGAGGACATGCCTCGGGAGGATGTCTCCGGGGCGGGGAGCGGGGTGCTGCCCGCCACCGAGTGCAGCACCAGCACGATGGCGTTCACCAGGGCAGGGTGAGCTGGGATTAGCCTGGAGGGAGAGGGGGAAAATAAATCACATACATGAGGGGGCTGAGAAAGCAGCAGCTTGATACTAGCAAAGAAATTTATAAAGCCAACACCACTTCAGATGCTGACTGTGGCTGCCCAGCAGCAAAATGCTCCCCGTTTGGGTGGGAAAAGTACTAAACAGGAGCACAACAAATGCACAGCCCAGTCACTGCACCAGCTTACGTGTCCAGCATGTTGGGGTCTGCAAACACTGAGAAGAGATCCTTGTCCTGCAGCACTCCTGGGAGGGACCAGGAGACATGACCAGTACGAGACAGGATACAAATCCACAGGAGCCGGTTAAATCATGGGAAGAAAACAAATTAATTGTTTTTCAGGAAGCGAGTGAGTCACAAAGAGACACAGTAAGCACCCTATTATTGTTCTCTGAAACCTTTTGTGCCTTCCTAGAGAGAGGCTGAATCACAGCCACACCCCCGGGATGGGGCTTCCCTAGCAGGATCAACCCTGGCACCCAGCTGGCTGCGAGAAGTTGTGACCCCATCCCATACGTCAGGAATTAAACACTCTTTAAGAGTTTATTTTAGTGCTTGAATTAAAGTGTTTGTTTTATACTGAAGCCATCTTTATCTGGCTTCCTTCAGACCCTCTGGGTGACGTCTGGACTCACCCAAAGCAACTGGGTCACTGCTGAGGCCAGGAGTAGCCACGATGATCTGATCCAGCGACTCCTTGTTCCCCAGCATTTTGAAGACCTGCCAGAGAAATCAGAAGGGATCAGCAGCAGCATGCAACAAGGCCCCACTCAGGGCCTTTCTTCAGTGAGGAAGACAGACAAAAGGCAGCCAGACAAATTGTGCAGCCTCGCTCACCGCATCTCTGTAGGCAGGGCTGCTGTGCAGGGCAGTGTGAAGCACCCGGAACTCCCGAACTGCTGCCACCTTATCCACGGGCTCTGAGAGAGGAAAGACAGCAGTCCCAGCTCCCAGGCATGCAAAAATATATAAATGTACCTTCCTACATGCACAGGAGGAAGCGTATTAAGGTAACGGCCCTAAATTAACACAATTCATTCTACAATTAGGCACACGCGAGCCTGGTTTTCCCCTCAACCTAGAGTATGGAGACATTTCATTCCTGATTCTCTGGCAACACCCTAAAATCAAGCACACCCACGTAAGGCAGGGATGTTTGCTCGCCCCGTGACATGATTCATTCCCTAACCCTACCCCATTTGCTGCTTTAACAGGTGGAGTGCACAAACAGGTCGGTTCCGCCCCCAAACCCTGCACCAGTCTCCCAGAAGCAAATCCCCAAGAGGAGCCGGGCTGTTCCTCACACACCACCTCCTCCTCACCTGGTTTCTGGTCAGGCTCAGGCCAGGACTTGCGCAGCACATGAACAGTGGAGCCCGACTGGATGCCGTAAAAATCAAGCGTCTGGTCATCCCTCAGCTTACGGCCACAGTAGATCAGATCTAGAGGAAGAGAAAAACACGTGAAGACAAGACAAACACCTACAACGTGCTCAGAAAGAGCTCAGAGCCCTTAAGAACCAAGAACTGTGTGGGGACATTCCCCTGCCTACAAGGATAACGCCCTGCCCGCTGAGCTGCTTCATCATGACAGGAAAAACGAGAGGAAATCCGAGCTGATATTCACAGATATGTTCTCACTGCCTCCTTTAGAAGAGCTGAGCTCCCTCCCGCAGACACGCTGGTGTCAGTAAACTACACCAAAAGTCTCCTTTACAAGCGCACCGACCCCACAATGCGCTCAGACAGCTGCAGCAGAACCTCTGGACCCCCCTGGAGCACCTGCCCGCTCACACAACCCCCCCCGGCCCGGCTCCTACCGATGAGCTCGGGGTCGGGCACGGACTCCTGCAGCCGGCCGGTGATGAGCTGCTTGAGGCAGGAGATGCTGCAGCCGCCCAGCGGGCACTCGCCCAGCTCCGTCTCGGGCAGGCGCAGGATGGATTTGGGGGCCAGCGGCTGGTCCGCCAGCTTCACGGCGATGTGCCACTCGGGCAGCGCCATGCCGGGGGGGGCGCCAACCGCGGGGCGAGGCCGCCGAACGCCTCAGGAACCGCTCCGGAGCTCCCCGGGGGGAGTCTGGGGGGGTTCCGGGGGGTCCCGGCCGAGCGCGGCCCCGGAGCTCCCCTCACACGCCGCCGCCGCCGCTTCTCTTCCGGCAACACAGAGCCGGAAACGGAAACGCCGCTCCCGCCCCGCCGCGGGGGAGCCCTGGGAAGTGTAGTCCGCTAAGGGAGGCTCCGCTGATTGGTCAGTTTAGGGGGGAGGTGGGAGGGAGAGCCAATGGGAGGCCGGCTGGGGGTTTAAAAGCGGGAGGAGGGCCGAGGAGCCTCTTCTGCCGCCCAGAGCGCGGGGGGAGGAGGCGGCCCCGCGGCGCCTCCCGGCGGGGGGGGAATCGCACGGCAACAGGGGGCTGCATGGAAACGGGGGGCTGGCAGCAGGGCCTGAAGCACGGCAGGAGCAGCCCCTCGCTCCCAGCAAGGCTCGGCAGGAGGGCAGCTGTCCTGGGGGCTGGCAGCCTGTGGGGAGGCATCCCCACTGCTCCCCTCCCCATGTGCACAGGCTGCCTCTGTGTCAGCAGCGCTGAATTAAATGTTTCTGTCCTTCCCCCAGCTCTTCTTGCTGAGGAGGAGTTTCTGTAGGGCAGCTCAACCCTCCCACAGCAAAACAAGTCGACTTTCCCAGGCTAATGGAGCTTCAGGAGCATCTGCTGCTCCATCTCCTCATGGGATCCCAAAAAAGGAGAAGCTGCTCCTCTGCCCCCAAAACCTGTGCCAGCCTGCTCGCTTTTCTGACAGGAAGGGCTGTTTATGTTCTAAAAAAAGCCAAGTTACCATGAAAGTCCAGAAAGGCTGCAAGAGCCACATACCAGGCAAGTTTTCCTTCCTAACAGTTCTTTAAATGGCTCGTGCCTCAGACAGTGTCACGACACGCTCTGCACAGCGGCGCTCCCAGTTCTGCTTTCGGAGTTGCAGACACGCAGGGTTCAGCCCGAGTGCAAAGCCTTACCCAGCACCTGGAGCAAGGAGACCCAGCCCCCTCCAAAGAAGGCAAGAAATACCACTGCGTAGTTTTAAGACTAATGTTTTATTTGTTTTCCTACAAATAAGTCAGTTGTGACAAACCTAAAGGTGACGAGCCTACTTTAGTGTCATCCTATTAGTGTTACACAGGAAACGTGAACAACCCTCCCTCTACCTTCAGAGCCTCAGCACAGCTACCAGGAGGAGCCACCAGCCCCTGAACCTCAGCCTGAGGGGTCGCTGCGCTTCCTCTGCTAAAAACAAAACCAAACCTCTAGTCACAAACTGGCCGAATCGTGGCAGGGCCGTTAAAATGCTTACTGCTCATTACTACTTGGTACCTCACCGGATTAGGACACCAACAGTCAAACAAGAGTGGTCCGAAGCGAAGGAAGAGCTCCCCGAAGACCTGCGGCACCTCCTCCTCCTCGCAGGGGGTTTGGGGGCACCCCAGGTGGCTGCCAGCAGCCCCTCTAGAAGCACTTGCGGTGGACGATGGAGGGGCCGGACTCGTCGTACTCCTGCTTGCTGATCCACATCTGCTGGAAGGTGGAGAGGGAGGCCAGGATGGAGCCGCCGATCCAGACGGAGTACTTGCGCTCCGGCGGGGCGATGATTTTGATCTTCATGGTGCTGGGCGCCAGGGCCGTGATCTCCTTCTGCATCCTGTCAGCGATGCCCGGGTACATGGTGGTGCCTCCCGACAGCACGGTGTTGGCGTACAGGTCCTTGCGGATGTCCACGTCGCACTTCATGATGGAGTTGAAGGTGGTCTCGTGGATGCCGCAGGACTCCATGCCCAGGAAGGAGGGCTGGAAGATGGCCTCAGGGCAGCGGAACCGCTCGTTGCCGATGGTGATCACCTGCCCGTCGGGCAGCTCGTAGCTCTTCTCCAGCGAGGAGGACGAGGCGGCCGTGGCCATCTCCTGCTCGAAGTCCAGGGCGACGTAGCACAGCTTCTCCTTGATGTCCCGCACGATCTCCCTCTCGGCCGTGGTGGTGAAGCTGTAGCCTCGCTCCGTCAGGATCTTCATCAGGTAGTCCGTGAGGTCGCGGCCGGCCAGGTCGAGGCGCAGGATGGCGTGGGGCAGCGCGTAGCCCTCGTAGATGGGCACGGTGTGGGTGACGCCGTCGCCGGAGTCCATCACGATGCCGGTGGTGCGGCCGGAGGCGTAGAGCGACAGCACGGCCTGGATGGCCACGTACATGGCCGGGGTGTTGAAGGTCTCAAACATGATCTGGGTCATCTTCTCCCGGTTGGCTTTAGGGTTGAGGGGCGCCTCGGTGAGCAGCACCGGGTGCTCCTCCGGGGCCACGCGCAGCTCGTTGTAGAAGGTGTGGTGCCAGATCTTCTCCATGTCGTCCCAGTTGGTGACGATGCCGTGCTCGATGGGGTACTTCAGGGTGAGGATGCCCCTCTTGCTCTGCGCCTCGTCGCCCACGTAGCTGTCCTTCTGCCCCATGCCCACCATCACGCCCTGGTGCCGGGGGCGCCCCACGATGGAGGGGAACACGGCCCGGGGAGCGTCGTCCCCCGCAAAGCCCGCCTTGCACATGCCTGAGCCATTGTCCACCACGAGGGCAGCGATCTCCTCGTCTGCCATGCTGAATGCACCTGGGGGACAAGGAGGGGGGGGTCACAGAGCACCTCTGCAAGGGCCCTGCCCTTGTGTGATGAAGGACCAGAGGGGTCAGGGCACTAGAAAGGGCCAGGGAGTGAGAAGGGGCATTGAGGAGACTCCAAGATGGGTCCTGAGGGTGCCAGACAGGCAGCAGGGTGACCTAACCCCGCACAGCATGCACACCCTGAGGAGCCAGGCCACCCACAACATCCACCCCCCCAAAAAAAAAAAATCTCCCCAGGGAGGCTCTCTTCTCCCCTGATTCCCTCAAAAAACCTTAGGGACATCCCCTTTTCCCTTACCAAAAAAAGGGCCTCAAGGACACCCCTCGAAAAAAAAAAAAGAAAAACAAGGAAAATTTCTCTCCCCATCCCTACTCCAAGCCTCCCGAGGGCCACCCTCCTCCCCACAAAGAAAACCCTCAGGGCACCCCACCTCCCTCCACCCCAAAACCCCTCAATAACACCCCCTCTTTCCCCCCTACCCCAAAAAGGCCCCCCAGAGCACCCCTCCTCCCCCCAAAACCCCCGGGGGGCACAAACCCTCCCCATAAAGAGACCCCTAAGGGCTGCCCCCCTCACCCTACCCCCCAAAAACCCCCTCGGGGCTGCCCTTCTCCTCCCCACATCCCCCAAAACCCTCCAGGGCCGCCCCCTGCCCCCTATTTCCCCAGCACCCCCCCGGTACCCCCCACCAAGGCCGCCCCCCGCAGCCCCACCTGCGCCGCCGCCGCCTCGCCTCCGACTGCCCGGCCCCGCCCCGCTCCCTTCCTTTTATACCCCCGGAACCGGAAGCCGCTCCATCTTCGCCGTCCCATTGGCCGAATCACCTTTCCCTCACCATCCGTCCCGCCCCTTCCGGTCTCCACCGTTGCCGGGGCCGCACCCGGAAGTTCCCGCCTCGCTTCCGGGGCCGGGCACCGCCCCCCCCCCTCCCCGCGGCCCCGTTTCCGGTGGGGCTGAGGCGGGGCGGGCCCGGGGCCGGGGGGGCGGTGGCGGCGGCGGGCGGGGCCCGGGCGGCAGCGTGAGGGGGGCCGCAGCCGGCACGGCCGGGCCGAGCCACAGGTAACGGAGCCCGGGGAGCCCGGGGGGGAGGCCGGGGGCCGCGGGGAGGCAGCGCCGGGGGGCGGGGGGGGCGCCGGGACCGGGCTTGGGGGAGCCCCGGGGGAGGGTTTGAGGCCTTCCCCCCCCCCCCTCGGTGGGCTCGGGGCTGGGCCCGCGGGGTTTGGGGGCTGTTGGGGCTTTGTTCGGCGTTGGGACGCGCCGGGGGGGTTGAATTGGTGGAAATCCACCCGAAATTTGGCGTGTGGGGAGCCGGGGGGGGGTCACCGGGACGGTGCCAGGCCCTAAACCGGGCGGTGAAACCCGCAGCGGGCTCGCTGCCCCGCCAGCCCCCTCGCCGTCGCCCTCCCTCGGGCTATCGCGACATGTCGTGAGGCTGCGACGCCTCCGTGTTCGGAGCTCGCCTCCTCGGGGGGCTCTCGGGGGTCCCCCAAAACCCGGCATGGCCCCGCAGGGAGCTCACCGTCAGCTGCCCAAGGCGATCGGGCCGCTGATCGCCACATTTCCCCCTTTATTTCCCCCTTTATTGCCCTATTTCCCCCTTTATTTCCTCCTTTATTTCCCCATTTTCCCCTTTATTTCCCCCTTTATTGCCCCATTTCCCCCTTTATTGCCCTATTTCCCCATTTATTTCCCTATTTCCCCCCCTATTCCCTCACACGAGCTTCCGAGACCCCTCAGGTTCCCTCGAGGCCACCCTGGAGCCAGGCTCCCCCCGGGGTTCTGGCTTTAGGAGGGTCCCTGTGGGTTCAGCCTGCTGGGGGCCGCCCGGCTCTGACCCGGCCCCGCTTGGGGCGGGAGGCGGCCGGGAGGTGCCTCGGCTTGCCGGAGGTTCGCCCGCCCTTTGTTTCCCCCAGGAGGCAGGATTTTGTTCCGGGGGGCAGCGGGGAGACCTGGTTCAGCAGCTCCTTGCGTTGCAAAGCTCGGCGGGGCCCTCCCTGCCAGCAGGACACGGGGTCCGGCAGAGGCTGATGGCGAGCAGAAGTGCAGCAGTCAGAGCTCTGTGTCTTTTCTGGGGGGTTTTGCCCCAAAAGGAGCCTGGTGCTGGCTCAGAATGGGGTTTCCAGGGCGTTTTCCCCAAGAAAATCAAAGGGGGAGCGGAGGCAGGAGCTGCCCCGTGCCCTGCTGGGGGTTTGGAGCTGCCTTTCCTCACCTTGGGGAAAAAAAACAACAGCTAAAAATAGTGTTTGGTGTTGAAAGTGCAAAGAAAGGGGTGAAACAACGAAAGCATTAAAGACCCAGGAGAGGAGCGGCCCACCGTAAAGCCTTGCACGTTTCTTAATAGAAATATGGTGAGATCAGGGCCCGGCCGTCTCCTTTTAAGGCAGTGTTTTCGGAAGGAGCGAGCCCCAAACGCTAAAGCCAGTGTTTCAGGAGCGATTGCTGAGCAGGCACGGGAGGATTGCGGGGGAAAACGAGCGGCTGGGCCGGTGGACAAAGGCATTTCAGCTGCTGTCCTGTCCGCGGGGCACACGAAGCCGAGGTTCTAGCAAATGTGTTCGGCTCGCAGATACAATTAAACGGGCCGAAAATTGAATGCAAGTTTGAGCCCGGGGCTGTTAAACACGAAGCTGATTGTTTCACGGTCTCCTGCACAGGAAAGAGTATTGGCTTTGCACTCTATTTATCCTCTTCCTGGGGAAAAGATGAAAGCGGTTTATATTCATACGGACAAATATTTGCCTCTCTTTCAGATTCCGCCCGTCTCCCAAGGCCGGGGCTCGAACCCTGCCCGCTGCAGCCCCGGCGCCCCCCTCTCTTCCCAGCCATGCTCCGGGCGGGATGAAGCTGGAAGCCGTGGTCGAGCAGCTGCAGAAGCAGCAGCAGAAGCAGCAAAGCCCTCTGCAGATGGATTCCAGGGAGCGGCAGCAGAGGCAGCTGCGGGAGGCCCAGCTGCTCTACACGCAGCAGCTGGCGGTGCAGCAGGCCGTGCTGGCAGCCGCGGCCGGCCGGCCTTCGGGCGGCTCCAGCGGGGGTTCCCTGGGCAGAAGCCCGGCCGCCGCCGGGGCCGCGCGGGCTTTCGATGAGAGCAGCATGAATTCGGAGCCGGAAGAGGAGGAGGAGGAGGACGAGGAAGAGGAGGAAGACGAGGAGGAGGAGGAAGGCGGGTTGGAAGGCGGAGATCTGGAGGATGGCGCTGATGTGACTGGGAAGGAGCCGTGCTCCGCTCTGAAATACTTCCACGCTCCCAAAGCCGCCCAGCACAACCAAAGAGTGGCCTCGACCTCCAACCCTCCTCCGGCCGCGGGGCACCCGCGGGGACAGCAGGGCAGAGAAGAACAGGGTAAAGACACTGCCAAGCAGCCCTACTCCGGCTCCCCGGCCGCACGCTGGAGGTTGGACGAGCAGCTCAAGCAGGTGAGTGCTGCCCTCGGTCCCTCCTCCCTCCCGGGGCCGTGTCTGCAGCCCGGCTGCTGCGGGAAGGGGGCAGGAGCAGAGCTGAGCTTCCCCGCTGCGCTCCTCCTGGTTTTTCTCTTAGACCTGCAGCTCAGCTCGCTTTGCAGGTGCAGGTTTCATAGCTCAATGCCAGAGGATCGGTGATTTCTTTCTGCTATAAGCAGGTGTTTCGGGCAGTACAACGCCTGTGGGCTGTGTTGGTGCAGAACTGGCCTGCACAGCCTTTCAGGGACGTTTCCAGCATCTGTACCTGTTCAGAAATGGGGCTGAGGGGCTGCGTGGCTGCAATTAAAATAACAAAATGAAGAGTGGGCTTTAACTGTCCTCTCCTACAGGTGTTAGCCTGAGTGTGAGCAGGGTTAGGTTTTCAGATCGTTTTTTGTCTGAGATCAGAAGCTTCATACGCACAAAACCAGATCTGTTTTCTTTCCCTCCTCCCCTCTTGCAAACATGATGGGGTAAAAAGGCCCGAGCTGCTCAGCAGCGGCTGATAAACGGTGAAAAGTCTGCTGCTGGTCGCACACACAGGATTATTTGCTTTACACTTTCATGGGCAGTGGTTTGAGGGGGAACTGTTAAACCTCCACAAGCCTTATTAATTCTCCCAGCCCGCTCAGAGCCCGCTGCAGGCTCCTGCCCTGTGGTTTCTCCGTGCTGGCTTCTCCAGAAGAGCTGCCCCAAACAAGGAGCTGCTGTAGGGAAACGAAGGGTGGCTGTGTCAGTCGGGGCACAATCACTACAGAGACTCCTTCAGGATTTGCTGGATTGTAATGGCTGACAAAAACTTCTTCTTTTGGGCTGGGGAATGCAGGGCAGGACTCTGGTTTCAGGGGCTCAGCCTCAAAAATACACCGAGGCTTCAGCTGTTTGTGCTCCTAACGTGGCGGATGCCACCAGGGATGGCACCGTGCTTCGTGGCAGTCCTTGCCTATCTCGTGAGAGTCTGTGAGTTGCAACGAAATAGCTCGGGAGGGCAGCTCCAAGTGTGTTGCAGCAGGCACAGCATGGCAGAGCAGTGCTGTCCGAGCTGTTTTCCACCTGATGTGCCATGAACTGGTGCTGACGCAGCTGCTTCGGCCCAGATTCGTGGCATTTCTGCAGCCATCGAGTGTTTGGGTGGTGGCTGCAGCCTAAACTACTCTGACTTCAGGCCAGTGTGGTGGGGAAGGAGAGGTGCACAAAGCTCTGGGAAGCAAAACTTAATCCTTGCCGTGTCAAATGGATCCATTTCAGTACAACAGGTAAAGAAAGGAGCTGGTGAAACTCATGGATGTCAAGGAGATGGGTTATGGAGGAGCACCAGCCCCGCTGCAGCAGCTCTAGGGGTGGGGAAGGGTCGGAGAGGATGGCAGGAAGCGGGCAGGCTCTCGTGCTGCACCAAGGTCCATCTGTTCCTGGCCCTGCAGGTGGAGTTCTGGGCCGGAGGGGTGCCTGGTGTGCCCCAAGGTGTCCCCGTGCCAGTCCCGCAGGTGAGCGGGGCCATTGGGGTGCTGAGGCGTGCTCCAAAAGCCCCGTCGAGGCTCGTATTCATGCTGCAGGTGAGGTATATTCACCTTGAGTAGGGTAAATATTGCAGATCAGCTTGTTTGCGTTTGCCAGCGCAGCCTGCATACCAGGGAGTAAAAATTTAACTGCGGGACCGGAGCCGGGGAGCTGCGAGGAGGTGGGAATACCCAGGCAGGGGGGCAGTTTGCTGCCAGGACTGCAGAGGGGAACCAAAATGTGCCTGCAGCTGCAAACTGCCCCTGTAATCCTGTGCTCTGACCTGCTTCAGGTGTTCCATTTGAGGTGTGTACCTCAGAGGTACCCGGCTTTTCCTTTTGTTTGCCTCTGAAACGGTTGATTTGGGGCAGGAAAATCTGGGTGAGATGCAGAAGGGGCTGCGTTCTGCGGCTGATTTCCCAAACGATTCCTCCCCTGGTGTTTTTTTTAAGCTGCCGTTGAGGCTGGAGGCGAATAACCTGCGAGTTTACGCTGCTCCCAGCTAGGTCTGCCCGGGGAGTATTTGTGGTATGCGTAATGGCTGCTGCTCGCAGAGGGGAGAAAGTCACTCCTGTTCCTTCCCTGAGCGTGACTCGTTCCCCAAAAGCGACGTCCTCGCAGAGAAGCACATCTTGAACGCGTCAGGCTGCGGCCGCCCAGGAGGCACGCGGCATGGAGGTGGCAGGAAGGTGGAGGGAGGCTCCCGGGGAGGCGAAGCCTGGCTCCATTCACTGCCGGCCAGCCAAGTAAATAATTGTACGACAAGCCGGCGGACAAAAGAGCTGGCTCAGCTTCTGACCCAGGGGCGGTGGGAATCCCGGCAGCACAAAACACCGAGGGAGGGAGTGGACTTGCTCTGCGGGCCGAAAGCCGAGCAGGGGGTGTGCTCAGCTCGTCCCACAAACCCTGCCCGAATCCATCGCCGCTCCCACGTCCCTCCTCGCAAGGGCGCTGGGGCCGCCTGCCTCTCCCCCAAAAAAAGCAGCTTTGAATTCCTCAGGTGGAAACCAGCAGCTGGCGGGCTGTGGGTTCTCGTCCTGCGGTCCCTCACACTGCTTGGCAGCGGTTTAGGTTACCGGGGAGAGCGGGGCAGGAGGGCAGCACCTCGGCTCCTGTCTCTTTGCTGCATGCCCAAACTCCTTTTTCCCACCCGGGGCTGGTGCAGCACGAGCGGTTTCACGAGGCTGCTCTTCCAGCAGGCAGTTAGTTCGTGCATTCCTTCGAGGAGTGTAGAAACAAAGGCAGGGTTTTGAGGCACCAGCTGATATTTTGTGCCCTCCTAAATGCAGTGAGGTAAAGTCTCTGCGAAGCACCCATCTGATTTCAGCCTAGCTCCTGCGCTGTTTTTTTCTAGGCTTGTCTCACGTTAGAGCCTCTAAAATCACCAGTCACTCCTGAAAATCCTGACCTAAACTTTTACAGAGGTCACGGTGTTGATTAAGAGAAGTCAGCTTAAAATAATTACTTGGCTTTTGCTCTAGGCACGAGTGGCTGAGATTCCATAACCTGAAGTATTTGCCTCGAGTGCCGTGCGTATCCAGGTATTGCTCGGGAGACACTCATTAATCCGCGGGGGGTGAAGGTCCCAGGAACAAAAAAGCTGCATCTCGGGCAGCTCGTTTCTTGTCTCCTGCTTATTTCAGAGATCCAGGGCCCAGTTCAAGGGCTGATTCAATTTTAATTCCCGTGGGTCACCGTTCTTTAACGTTGTAGTGGAAGGAGGGTTCCCCATTACCAGGTGACGGCCAACATTTGGTTTCTCTTGTATTAACAGCCTTGTTCTTCAGGAGCAGGTTGTGGTTTGAAGTGGCCGATGGCTGCTTCTCCTTAATTCGTGGTTTAGGTTTGTTTTGGCAAAGTCTTTGTCCCTGGGATAGCCTGCTTCTGCTGTAGCAGCTGAACTGGGGTTTGTGTGGATCCACAGCTTGAAGAGCAGCATCAGTGGCTGGAGCTCGGCTTAGAAAAGACACCAAAATAACCAAAGAACACGGGGGAGAGGAGAACCAAGAAACCATTGTGGTAATGACCACCAGAGCCAGGTTTCCAGCCCTGAGTGTGCGTGGTTGCACGCTCCCAGGGACTGAGGATGTTCCTGGCTTTCAGTGCTGCAGTGCAGAACCCGCGGTTTGTGCTCGAAAGGAAAAGGGACCTGCGGGCAGAAAGCAACAGGGAAGGTATCTGTCTGTAGGCAGCCTTGAAAAGAAGTCTCACGTGCCCGTCTGCCTTCTCCCTGGCTGGAAGTCCTGCAGTTAGCTGCTGCTGATGCCACCCCAAAGGGAGAGGCTGGCAGGGGTACAGAGTCGCCTAAATCAGCAGGTGAGGGCATCCCGAACCCGCTCTGCTGCTGCCCGCCCGGGGCAAGGCTGCAGCCCACACACGGCTTGAATTGGGGCATCCCCCCAGATCCTCATTTCATGGGACAAGTGCACAGGATTCATCGGGGCTGCGCTGCATAGCAGCAGCTGGGCTGTATCTGGCAGCAGAGCCACGGGGTAAGGAGCTCATTGATATCCTGGGGAAGACGCGGCTCATTTTTGGGTTCATTCAGGCACTAAATTTATCCTCGGGAACAGTCGCAGCTTGTCTTCGTGGTGCCAATTTGTAGATATTTAGCTGACAGGGGAGATGGTAGGTGGCAAGAGCTCCAACGTGTTGCATTCTTCTGCTTCTGCTTTCTCACTTCAGGGTGGATCTGAGGACCTCTCGGGTGGCGGTGAGAATTTCTCTTCCCATAGCCATGTTAACGCCGAACGCGCCTCCTTGTCACTTGGGTTGTGGTTAACTGCGAGTGTTTGTGAATAGGAGCCCTTCACAAAGAGTCCGACTTTTCCTTTCGGGTGAGGAAATAGATTCCTGTTTTGCAAGTAATTGTGTCGGGGCTGCAGTCGCTAGGTTGAGGGAGCACAAAAGAAACTTTATAAAAACGGGTAATTAATCTGTTAACTCGGGTCCTTTCTTCCCTTTCCTTTCCCATCCTCCCTGCCATTCCTGACATCACTAAAATGTTTTCAGCAACCAGCTTTGAAGCTGGAGATCCTGAATTGAGCTCTGTTATTAGGCGGAGTGGGAAGGGTTTATTCCAATTCCAGCAGGGCTTTACCAGGCGGGCTGTGTCCGCAGTAATTATAACTCGGTGCTCCACGCTTGAGAACTTGCAGCTCAGGGCAGTAGTCCTGATCTTATCAGTGTTTTGTACTACAACAGTTTGCTTTATAATAGCATCTGTTTCACTTCCTAAGGCTTAACTCTACCCACAAAAGGAATTTCTGTGGATTCCCTGATAATCCTGAAATTGCTGCCCCTGTACCTTCTCATTGACTCGCTGCTTTCGGTTAACCCAGGGGGTGAGGGAGGGGCTCGCTTCTCCACCACCACACTTTGCCAGGTCCCTACGTGGAGATTTCGGCAGCTTTCTGGCCTGAAATCCACATCTAGGCTGCAGGTCTACAGTGGAGGGGCACAGTCTGATTTCTGAATTTCAAGCCAGGAGGTTTTCTTTTCTTTTTCCTGTTCAGCAGGTTAGGGTTTACCTTTGGAATAGTTTTGTATTCTGGTGAAACCTTGGTAGACCAGACCAGCTGAGCCGTTTTTCTCTGTCCCTTAGTATTTCCTTAAGCTTTTGTCCCTTAATATTTTGCTTTTACAGAGCACGGTGTCTTGTTGCAGCATCTGAGGGAGGGATGTCCTGCAGGCAGGAGTTCAGGCTGCTTGTTTGTAAGGTTTTTGTCCTCCAAAGGGTGAACTGGACGAAGCAGGAGAGTGTTTGGCGCTCTCCTCTCCGCCTGCTGGGTAACTCCTGCGTTGGAGGAAGGGGTTAACTCTGGCTTTCAAACACGGGATTGGAAACCAAAATTGCTCTGGACATCTGAGCTTCCCTCTAATAAGATATTCCAGGTGGTTGGGGAGTAATCCTAAAATAGCCGCAGATATAATTGCTGCTGAAGGCAGGGCTGCAGCCTCGCGGGGAGCGCTCTGGTGGCCCCCGAGGTGCGCCTGGGCGCGGGCTGCTCCCTGCCCGAGCAGCACCTGGCTGCTCCTCCTGCCTTTTTTCTGCAAGGAACTCGGGGTAAACCCATTCCCGTGGTGACTGGGAGCAGTGGGAACGGCTGTTTGTCAAGCACCACAAATTCCCTCGACGCCGGGCGGTGGAGGGAGAGGCAGGGCTCTCCCCAGAGAGCGAGCTGCCTCTCCGCGCAGTGTTTTTTCCTTCCTGCTCCTGCTGCCTGCCTTATACAAAGGTCTTTTAATGACTTGTGAGGATATATTGATTTCTCAGGTTCCTGCTGCTCCTGCAGAAGGGTTCTCAGCACAGGGCAACTTTGTTTTTCTAGGAGGAACGGAGAGGAAGTTTGATACCCACGCTTCCTCCGGGCTCTGTCGCTGTGCAAAATGTATTTTGTGCTCCGAGTGCAGCACCCGCGGCACCTTCAGGGGGCTCTTCGTGGGTTGCCCTGCTCCAGTTGTGCTCAGGTCACTGTTCCAACCACTGCCACTGCCAGGAACCATTTCCAGCCTGTAATAAAAGTAGTGGGAGGACTGAAGATGCTCGTCCTCAGCTGCTGATGCCACCTGCAGTCCCTCACCTCGGATCACTCCATGTCACACCAGGTGACAGCCAATTTTCTGGACATATGGCAAAACACGGCCAGCTTTAAGCTCCTTTTCACTAGCTAGGGTGGGGGGAGAACTACATCTGTGCTCCCAAACACCTCCCGATGGAGGTGCGTATGTTCTGCTTACTTTGTGCATCGACCCTTCACCTTGTGCCTTATTCTAACCACCTTTTCTTCAAAGAAAACAACAAAATAGCTCCTGAAGAGGCTCTAATCCCATGTGCCAAAATTTTATCAAGTTCAAACCTGCTGCCACTGGAGAATTGTCTTCTCGAAGCTCCCTTCTCTTCTCTCATCCTCAAATGTAGTGGAATAAGCTCTCAGCATGACCTGAGTTCCTGATGAAAACAAGTGTTTGGCTTCTGGAGCACCCTCTTTAGGCTCTAACACCGTGAGCAGGGTTGCCCTGGGGATTTATAGCCAAGCACAAACTTGGGAAGAAGGCAGCTCAACCCTCTGCAAGCCATTTTGCCTTGGGTTGGGTAAATTCAGGGATGCAGAATAACTGCTGCCCTCTGAAGAGCTTGTTTCCTGCTCTGACTCTTCGCCCAGGTTTGTTGATCTGAGTTAAGTCAGTGGGGTTTTAGGAGCAGCTGGATGTTACCATAATTGGCAAAGAAAAAAAACAAAACACCCGTGTTTTTAATCTCTGCTAGCAAAGGACACCCCCGTGAATCCTCCTGCGAACAAAACCGGCCTTCAGATCTCTTCCTAGCGAGGGCTGGGAATTGATCTGCTGTAATAAACAGCTGACATAACAGAAGTGGCAATAATCCCCCATTAAATATCTCTCAGTTGATGGGACTCGCCGGATAATTGACTTTCCAGCAGGAATTACTGGCTCAAACTAAATCAGCAGGCATTAGGGCGGCTCACTGCAGTGGTTTTAAAGGGGGAAATGTGGCTTTGGCTGGCCTTGACAAGAGCTATTCATCTTCCTAATTCAATGGACGTGTCACAACCAGATGACTCGGAGGTTTCGGATATTGGACCACCTCTCTAATTCACCCGCATTTTCGTGCCGGGGCCTCTCGCTTGCTTCAGCTCTCTCCTGCCTGCTGCGTGTTTGTGGGGGCAGAGGGTGGGCTGAGGCGCTGTGCCAGGTGGAGGTGGCTGCGCTCTATCCTCACGGGGCTCTGGAGCACATCCTAGGTAAAGTTTGTGGTTTAAAGATGCTCGGGCAGCTGGCAGGGTCGGTCTGCTGCTCTCAGTCCTGCCACGCAGCCAGGGGCTGCCTCTGATGGTTTCCGGCCCTGGTGCTGGTTGCGGGATGATGCTGAGCTACCAAGCACAGCGAGCCTAACCAGAGGAAGCCTTTTAATGCCTAAGAAGAATGAACCTTTATCCAGCAGAGCTGGGTTTCCATTTCTCTGTGGAACAGCCGGATTCGGCAGCTTGTAGGAGTAGAGGTGCTGGGGCGGAGAGGAGCATTCCCCTTGTACCATCTCCCTCTTTCTCTTTGGCATACTCGGGTTTTGGCTTTGCAGACAAGCCAGGGGAGGCCAGAAGGGCATTTCCAGGTGAGCAGGGAGCAGGTCCTTCGTCTGGACAAGGACAGAGGAGAGCTCTGTGTGAGCAGGGGACGGCTGGGTAGCACCCCCACCTTCCACCCGGGGCTTTTAGCACGTACGCTGGTCAAAGCTCTTTCTAGTTTCTTTGGTCTAAGCCATTCCCTGCCTTTGCGTGGTGTTGTGCCCGTAAATGTGTGTCTGCAAGCTTTCTGGAGTTGTCCCCAAAGCCTTTCCCTGGCACCTCTTTCAGCCTCTCGTTCCTCTCTCCCCCTAGAACGGCAGCGTGACCTGGAGCGATGAAGGTGACGGCTGCCGAGGAAGAGAAATTTCACGAGACTTTGCCAAGGTCAGTGCGGTCACAGGGGTTTGGGGGGAGGGACTGGCTCTGGGGTTTTCTTCCCCTGAGCTGTGGCAGAAGATGACTACTGAGCCCTCACTGTTTTGAGGGCTCGGAGTTGGCTGGTTTGCCTGTGGTCTGCGGAACAGAGCCAGAGCTAAGCCTTGTAACTGGCCTTCTCACACTTAAAACCTTGGGCAATGCTTTCTCTGGCTGGGAGAAGAGTGTTTTGTTTCTGGAACCCCATTTGCACTGTGGTAATAGATCTGAAAGTGGCAGCGACGTGTCACATCAGCTAGAGGAATTCATTTTGAACCGAGCTGCCTTTCTGAAAGGTTTTTTTTGCAGCTAATTGCTCCGCAAACACAGCGGCGTGTTTTCTTCCCAGGGCTCGGTGTGTGAGCAAGCACAGAGCTGCACAGGAAAAGCACCCCAAAGCCCCTCTTCTTCTGGGCTAGATGAGTACTGAACAGCTAGCAGCACCTATAGGCACTCTGAACTACGTTTTTCTCCCAGTGAATCTTTTGCTTTGCTGTTGATCTGTTTCCCAAGAGTAACTACAGCCAGCAAAAGGTTGCATGGAGGTATGTTGAGTCTTCCTCAATGCAAGCAAGAAGGAATTAAAATCTGCTTTACATGCAGCATTGTCTTCTGTCTTGTTCCATATCCTCCCGTATCTCAGTGGGACTGACTGCAGCCCTGTCACATTGTGGCCTCACAGGGTTCTTGACAGGTGAAAATTAGATTTTCTGTGCAAGAGGTGATATTTGTGCCCGTCCCTTCTGGAAAATCATCAGGTAACAGCAACGTGCTGGACCTCTCCTTTGGAATAAGCTTCCTATGGAACTAGTTGCATTTTGAAGCCTTTTGGTAAAACGATTTCAGCAACAAACTGTTTCCAGGCTGATTGTTCCTGTTGAGGCTTTTCTGGCTTCTTTCAGAGCAGCCTGTCCTGCCAGGCATTAGTTACAGGGAAGCTCTGTCCTTTCACCTCCCCCTTCCGAGGGACTTGGTTTGTCACTTAGGTGACAATCCCCAAAGAGGGGAGTTATGAGGCTAGGAGAAGCTGCAGAGAAGTTTCCCACACAGTGCCCCAAAGGTACAGGCCACTAACCTGCCCTAACCACTGTTCCTTTTGGTTGTTTCATCACTTCCCAGCTTGTCTTCATAGCTTCTCTCCCCTTTGCTTTCAGCTGGTTTCAAACCCTGCTCTGCAGCAGTGCTTCCACTACCCGAGTTAAACCCTGTTCCCTTCCAGGTGCCAGTCTGCAATGCCCCTGGACGAGTTCCTGAGGGGCTCAGCAAGGCAACAAGCCATAAAGAGGGTCCTCAAACTATCACTGTCCACTGAAGAGCTCAGGAGTCTGTCCTCATTTTGCCTCCTTGCCTTTCTTTTCCCCCAGTACAAACCCCAATGATCTGCTGGAGCAGGCTAATGCTGTTACTTCATCTGTTTCCTTGTGGACTGTGCCTTTATTTTTATTTTCCCCTTCCAGCTTTATGAACTGGATAGTGACCCTGAACGGAAGGAGTTCCTGGACGACCTCTTCATCTTCATGCAGAAGAGGGGTGAGTGAGCTTTTGTCGGAACTGATTAAGGGAAAACAGGGCCGGTGGGTTGCCCCAGCAGGCTGACTCCTTCCCTCCTGCATTTGAAAGAACAAATCCAGCCCTTGAACTTGCAGATCAGATGGAAGGGCAGGGTAAGTGTCGAGATATTTACCTTGGGAAATAAGGAGCTCAGCAGGACAGAACTCTCGTGCCCTGTAAGCTAATGTCACAGACAGTGTTTCTGTTCCCACACTCCTACCTAGTACTGAAAGTGTCCACGCACCAAGAGCCTGAGCGACCTGGTTTCCCCAGGGTTTTTGAAACGAGGCTGAGTACCATGGGGGATTTTCTGGTCTCCCCTCCAGAATAAGCTGCTCAGGTGACACAATCACACATCTCCTGTTCTGCTTTGGTGGCATGTGGAAGCCAAGTGTGAATGCCGTCACACGCCGTACAGAGTTCACAAGCTGGGGCCTGGAAAAATAGATAAAGCCAGGTTTTCCTTCAGATTCACAGCGTGTCAGCTTTCCACGTAGTAACGCCGTGTAACTGAGTGCGGGAGCAAACAGTTCAAAACAGTTCTCACATTCCTTCCTACGGTGTCAGCAACTCGTGTCTCTCCTGGTTACAGGGATGGTGCTGCATGTGTGAAGCAGCTCAGCTGAGATACCCTGAGTCTTTCCAGCCCCTAGATACCAAAGTTGAGTTCCCTCATTACAAAGTATTATAAAATAAAGTACAAATGTGTGGTTTCATATAAAACAAAGGACGTGAAGCTGCAATCAACGGCACTGTTTCATGTCGTGGTTTTATTTCAAGCTTTATTGATGGTTCAGAACCTTCTGTTGGTTGAACCACCCAGGGGCTCTGAGTGTGTGTGTCAAGGCACTGAACGGCTGCGGCACTGCCAGTGTGAAGGGGCAGCGCTGAGCTTTGCCAGGAGTTCAGCGAGGGGATTTCACATCTGGGGCTTCCAGCACGGTGCTTTGTTAGCACCGACCTTGGTGGACGTGCCCATGGAGGGAGCTGATTAGTCACCTGCCTCTGAGTGTTTCTGGTAAATCCTTTGTGGTGCTCTTTTCCTTTACCTCTCCGAGCATGCCAGGCCAGTCTGACTTGTCTAACAGAGATTTCTTCTGACAAAAAGCACTAAATTGTGCAATGGGCCTTTTGATTGTTTCCCAAAAGTGCTGAGTTGTGAAGGTAAGTGTGAAGAGCAGACATAAAAGGGGCCCTTTGCTCCCTGCTGGCACAGCACGCAGCCTGCTGGACCAAACGAGCCAGCTCCTGTGCAATTGGAGGGGGGCAGCCCTAGTGCCACCAGCAGTGCTGTGCCCTGAGAATCTCAGAAAGTGTAAAGACGCAGGATCAGTCTCATCTTTTTGAAGATTACCTGCTGGCAGGATTGGAGCTGGAGTCTCATGTCCAGCTTGTATTTGAGCCCCGGATCTTTGGGATGCGTCCCCTTCTGTGCGTGACTAGACCACCAGACCTGCTTGGCTATTCAAAATGGGAAATCCAGGCACAATTATTTCAAGTCCTCTTCCTCTGCATGTCTTTCTCCCTGGCGTGGCTGGAGCTAACAGCTGGCCTGGTGAATTCTAATCCAGGAGCTTGAGGTTCTGCTTCCAAGTCGGTTAAAGCCTGGAGCTGGGTGTTGCTGATATTTTCGGCTTTCATGTGCAGAGGCATAACCAGGCTTAATTAGTTGACTTGCAAATGTTAACCTGAGCTCGCATATTGATGCAAGGGCTGGGATGACTGACATCCAGGACAATCTGAAGGGTGTGATTGGCAGCAATAGAAACCTCCAGATAGCCAGGGAGAAATCTGCTTAATACTTTAGTGTCTCCTTCCTATTACCTTTTAATTATTTATAATTGACACCTTCCTGGTGCAGGGGCTGAGCTGGTCACCAGCTGGCTGCTGTAGGAGTTCAGCTTTTAATCATCTGGGCATTTCCAAGTGTATTTGTTTTCTGGAGGCTCCCTTGTTTTCTTGCCCGCGAGAAGGCTGGAAATGAAATCGAAGAGCCCCACCACCCGTGGGGGAGAGGCGGAGTGAGCTGCCAGCTTTCTGCCAGAGGGTCTGGAAACGTTTGGCCCTGCTTGGGGAAACTGGCTAGATCGCAGGGAGAGGGGCAGTTTGGGGCTTATTTTGTGTTCTGGCCACCCCCAAAAGCAACAGGAAGAAGGAGGTGAGCTGCTTTAGGTTGGTAGGAAAATCGAGAGGTGTGTGTTGAAGTGAGAGGCACCTTCTGGCTCTGGTGGGAGCTGCTGTGCCTTACCACAAAGTAAATCTTTTGCCCCACTCTCAAGGGCTGTATTGTGCATTTATTTGCCACGTCTCCTCTCGCCACCACCCTCTGCAGCTGCACTGTGTTTCTGTAGGGAGCAGATGGGCTTGCCCACTGCGTGCCATATTCTGGTGTGTCCCAAAATCTGGGGGCTTCTACAGCAAAGCAATCACAGGGTGCCATTCAGACTTCAACTTCTGCTCCTCTCACTTTACATTCCTAAAAAGCAACCCCAAACAACCGAGGCTGAGCAGCTGCCTTGCTCTGAAAAGTCCTCCAAAGCTGGGTAAAGCTGAGGCCTCCTTGCACCTGAGAGCCAAGTGCTGTGCTTCTTAGCTTCTAGGTGTGAAGAGCTGCTTCATTTGCACCTTGTGTCTGAAGGGAATGGAAGGCAGCCCCGCTAATAAACACTGCTGGAGAAAAGGTGGGGATTTTGCTGCCATCAGGGAGCATCCGGAGCGCTAGCCCTTGCTTGGGGCTGGTGGAAAGCACAGGCTGCTAGCTGATGCTGAACCGAAAAGCCTGATGCGAGAGAGAAATGCAGATTTCAGGAGCTCCTGAGTAAGAGGAGGGGATGAAAAGATTTGGCTGTTGGTGCTGCCGTTTGGAATGTACCTAGAAATGTGAAGCCATGAAACAGGCTTAATGCAGATCAAATGTGCAGGTCTCATCTGCCTCTGAGCACAGCAGGTTGTCGCTGAACGACCACAGCTGCAAGCGATAAAATGGCCCTTCGGTGGCAATAATGATGGAAGGGGGAGATGAGAGGGAGGCTGTAACTCTTCCTTTGTTGGGCTTTTTATTCCCCGTGTGGGGTTGGGCGAATGGGCCCCACCCTGGCGGTGATGGAAGGGGCAGATGGGGCGAGGAGGGGACCCCAGGGCTGGGTGTGCGGCTCCCTGGGGACCCGTCCCACGCCACGACCGACCTGCTGCAGCTCCACGGGGACCACGCTGGGTTGCTGCATCCCCACTCCCTTGCTCAGCTCAAGCCAAAGGCTCTTTCCTCTCTGAGCTCCTCCTCCTGCATCGCCGATCATTTTGCAGCACTCGTGTATCCGAAATGAACGGGGAAAGAGGGTTTTCGAGTGCCAAGGCTAAAACGTTAACGCAGGAGTTAACTCTGGGAACGTCTGTGGCGAGGGACGTGTCGTGAACCTGTGCAAAATGAGCTTCTCACGCTGTGGGCGTGGATTCCTTGGCACGGGAGATGTTTGTGGTGCCTCTGAAACTCCTTTTTTCCATATCGCAGCCCTCCCGGAGGAGTGCTCGTGGTTTGTGGAGCAGCGGGTTCAATAACACAAACACCGAGCAGCCAGGTGGGCGACTTGGTGTGCTCAGCTCTCAGTGCTCCAGACGGGCCCTTCATCTTCAGGGCATCTTCCACTTTTCAGACCTTTCTTACCCTGGGGACGTACCCTGAAGCTAAATTTTGGCTGTGTCTTTGTGGGATAAAAGGCGTAGGTAAGACAAATAGCAGAAAAACATCGATATTAACCCTGTGGTGTGTTCTGGGCAGCACAGCTAGCCTGTTTTGTCCCCTAACAGTGAAGGGCTGTCAGTGGTGTGATTCTTCCTCGTAGCAGCCAAGCTATAACCAAGCTGAGCACGTTCTACTGGCCAGGACAGAGCTGGAGCAGCAGGACTTCCACCCCGGGTATCAGCAGCGTTCGTGCCAGAAACTCCTCTTGAGAAAAGGTTTGATGGGGAAGAGATCTAACTGCGTGCTATGGCGTATTAGGAAGGGCTCCCTTTCATGGGAAGCTGTTTTGTTCATTTTAAGTACCGCCTTTGTGAGGAGCTCATAAAACGTCTCCGATTGTACAGCTCTACTAATTTTGTTCAAGGTTTCTGCGTGACCTTGGTTTTCCCAGATGGCTTGACCATTCGGGTTTTTTATGTGTATATACATAGAAGGGGCTTTGTCAGCCTGACCGCGTGGTTTTAATGTTTTCCTGCTGTTGTATGCCCTGCACATTTTAGATGTGGAAATGCAACAAATCCAGGGTATTGACAAAAGCATTTACTGATGGGTTCTTTTATCTTTAGGCCAAGTGGTGTTTATGAAATGTTTGTCCAGGGAATTCTCTCCGTCCCAGTGATTCAATTCTGCCGCTTGCTTCTTTTCATCCTCTGGAGATATTCTGAGTCTGAATTAAGCAGTGCAGCTCTGTAAATGAGACATCAATAGACATAAATTCTCAGCATCCTCTGTTTGTGCCAGCTGCCTAACGCTGAGCTGCAGCAAATGCTTCCCCAAATAGCAGCCGGTGTTCTGCAGTGGAAAATTCTCACTCGAGGCACTGCACCAAGATGCTGGAGCATCTCCTGCCTGAGCCACCCCTCAGCAGAGCTCTGGTCTGGATGCTCCAAAGCAACCAGGCAAAGTTCCTGTCCCCATTAACGCCCTCCGTTTGTGCACAGCTACATCTCTGCCTCCTCGCCCTGCTGAACAAGCCTTTACTTCCTCGAGTTTTAGGGGGAATGATGTTCCCGTTTTAAATTCCTCGGTAGCATCCAGAAGCCTGTTGCAGGGAATGCCTTGCAGGTGACTGAAAGTCTCCACCAGACATGGAAGTAATTTTGGGGGAGTTTACCTGGGCCAAATTTCAGGTAGCTTCCAAGTTGTAAAAAAAAAAAAAAAAAAAAAAAGCAGGTTCTTTCCCATCAGAAGCAAATTTTCCCCTCCTTCTGCTTTTTTTTTTTTTTTTTATGTACTAAGCATTCATAGCATTCATTCCACACGTGGAGATGTGAGAACTTTCTCCCTGGTTGGGATAAGGCCCCCAGGTTTCCCTTTGGAAAGATCTACAAAATCTTTCCTGGGAAAATACCCAGCATCAGTAACTTCTCAGTTCCAGTGCTGAACATCCATGGGTTTTTAGCAGCTGAAATGTTTAAATATTGCTTTAGCTCCATGGAAAACTCAAACTCTTAGTGGAAACTGTGGTTGTGAATGGGAAAATAGTATCAGGAGTTTACGTGGATTACAGATTTGTTTTAAGTTTAACCAGCATGAAAGAATGCTAGAGCAGCTTGGCTGTTTTATTCTGTATTGGACAGGATAGATAAAATAATTTGATGTGATTGGCTTTGCATGAATCCTTCTGTAGTTTATTAATGTGATCCCAGGCTTGCTGTAGGATTGCCAGTTGGGGATCCCTGAATCCCAGGCACTCCTGGGCATACAGAGTTGAGTGACGGAGTCAAAGGTGTCGCTCCTCCCTTCCCCTGAAGATTGAGATGTCAAACTGTAACACGTTTCCCAAAAAACGTGTCTGGGTCTCAAATCCTGGACTCCCAGAGCTCTTCTGTATATGGGCGCTTTGTTATGGGTGTTTTAGCCTCCCCCCCTAAACCTGACAGCGTGTTTTTCCCAGTGATTGATGAACTCGAGCACTTGACCAGCGGAGGTAGCTCAGCACTGAAGAGATGACCCCGCAGATACCCACGCGGATGGAAGGTGGAACAGTTGGGCGTGAAGATGCTCCGGGTTTTAACTTGGCGCAGCCTGACCCCCCTTTATTCTCCCCAGCTGCCCCCATTTCTCCGTGTTTCCTCCTATATTTGGAACTCACCTCTGCCTAGAGGAGTTTATCTGCTCGGTTCAAAGGTCGAACGCCTGGAAACCCCCCCACCACAGCTGTCCCACATCGGGGGAAGAAATCTGTTAGGGTGAGGATATTGAGCTTGGTGCAAGAGCACCCATCTCCATGGGGTCTCGGTTTTGGGGGACGGAGGAGAACCTCACGAGGCAAGGTTAAGGCAGCTGGAGCCTCATCCAGTATTGCTGGATGCCTGTTAGGCTGCCTCCGGTTCGGCAGCCGAAATCTGATAAGGGGCTGCTGTCAGCCTCGCTTACCGCCGAGGGAAGCCGAAACTGATGGGGTTTTGAGGGGTGCCGATAAGAAGCGGGCCTCCTGTCAAATAGAGGGTGATTAATTACCCTCCAGCCTGGCTCCCGCTTTGAGAGGAGTGTCTAATGGGCTGCAGGCTCGCGGATCAGGTGGTGACATTCCCATTGGGAGGCGCGAATGCCCGCTGTGGAAATGCCACGAATACGAGGAGAGATTAGATCAGCCGGGGCACGGGCGGGGAGGAGAGGAGAGCTTGTTTCCCTTCTGTGCCTACCTTTCCTTTTATTCGAACGCTGACTTAGCCCTTAGGATGGGCTCAAAGCAAGAAGTAAAACCTGCAGGCAGAGGAGCTGGGGTGGCCGAATGCTCCCTGTGGGCTGGGTTTCTGTCAAAATGGGTTTTACCTGCTTGAGCGTGGGGAAATGTTCACACCAAGTCGTCGTGCTGTCTCCTGAAGGAACACCAAGATTTCTTCAAGCTTGGGTTCAAAACTATTCTATTCTTGTAAATCAACACAGACTAAAAGGAAAGCCTCTTCCTTTTGGCATCTGGTGTCTCTTGTTTCTTCTGAGTGCTTGCTGGAGTCGGGAAGGAGCAGCTCTTCCCTGTGCAGGGTATCACCTAAATGCCCCCTCTCTGCCCGTGCACTTTTTCACTCCAAAATGTGCTGTATCACGCTCTGAATGTTATTCTGTGTGGTAAGCCTTTGGGAGTCATGCCTCCTTTGTTCCTTACCTGAAAATGGATACTTCTGAAAGTAAATTGGGTAGGAAAAAAAAAAACAACAACAAAACTGGGAGGCGATTGAAAAAAATACTGCTTCGGGCTGGGTATAATTAACTGCTCTTTGTCTCTTGCGTGCAGGACAAGTCGTGGCTTAGGCTGCTTGGTGATGGGGAACTCCCTGCAGTGGGTTTTGCTCAGCCCGAGGAGAGGAGGGAGTCTCTTGGCAGGGGATCTCTGTCACGGAGGGCTCGTAAAGCCGAGGAAATCCCTGCGAACCGGAGGGAACTCATCTTCCGTGATCCTGTTACAGTCTTAGGGGGGCAGTTGTCTTTGTTTAACGTCAGTCTGACTCTTCAGATCTGGGTATAAATCTGAAGCCTGGCTGTGTCAGGATGAAGAGAATGGAAAAAAACACCTTGGGCAGCGTGCCTGGGTGGGCGAGGAAGACTTTGGTCCGAAACAGGGTCCTGTTGAACACAAGGGGAGGCTGAGCCCCAGCACTGGGTGCTGGCTGTTGTCAGAGGGGAGCAGGGGAGCAGAGCCTGCGTGTGCTGAGTGCTCAGCACCCCTTCCTCAGATAATGCTTCGTTGCCAAAAGATGTCAAAACAGTCACTCAGGGATTATCCGGGGCTCACATCTTCCTCCCTCTCTTCTTAAAGAGCGAGCATCAGCTTCCCCTTCAGCCCCTCCGACATAGGGGACATTCAAGCCCCTCCATATAAGCCCTTTAGGCTTCTGTTGTGTCTGCCTGAAACAGAAGAAGCTTTTGAAAGGGGTGGAACAGCTTGGCAGAAGGGGCTGCTGTTTTCCCTTGAAGGACAGAGATGTTTATAGCTACAGTCAGGCTTCCTCCAGGGAACCTCTTTATGCCAGAAATCTGAATTGTAGCTGCAGCTGTCTTTCCCTTCAGAAACCCCAGCCCCTATGGTATGGGCTGGGGGCTGAGTCCTTTTCCTTCCAGTGCTGTTTTGGGTTTTTTTGTCCTGTTCCCAGCCCCTCTGGTAAGCAGAGGGGGAGGCAGGTTGGCTGGAGTCAGCAGCCTCTTGCCCTGGGGCTGCGTTCCCACTCTCGGCTCTTTGCTGTGTCCCCTGCTCGGAGCCCAGCAGTTAACACAGCAGAAAGGGGGAACATTTATGCTTGTCCTAAAGCTTCTCTTCCCGAGGTCTCCCACGCATATCAACCACACACCCCTTTTTCCAGGGGGCTCAGCCTCCTGTGTCCCCCCACCCCGGCTGCTGCCCCGCAGGGATGCCCACGCTGGCCTGGCTGGGGTTTTGCTGAAAGGAACACGAGTTGTTTCCCAGGAAAACACCGAGGAGAGGAGCCACCCGTCCTCCCCAGCCTCTTCTGGAGCTGAGCAAGGCTTCCGGCTCTTTGCAGCCGTGCCACGCGGAGCATTTCTGCGAGCCGGCAAAACCCAAGCTTGAAAGTACAGTAAAATGAGTTTGCCATCAAAAGGCAACAAGTCTTACGCTGTGCCCCCGGCTGCTGACCTTTCCCTCTGGAATTCTCCCCTCTGACCTCGGGATCATTAATCCTGATGCTGCCAGATGACAGTAATCCATCACGGCCCCTGACAAGCCTCGCAGCCGCCTGTGAAAGGATCCGCTCGCCTTCAGCATCCAGCCGTCCCATGGCACTCGTTTTTCAGCCCTTCCTGTTGGAGCGCTGGGGGTTTCCAATAAAGACTTTATCGCCTCGGAGCTGGGCTGGGGGAGGAGGGGGCTCCACGAGCAGCTCGTCCTGGCTTCCCAGCTCTGCTCGCAGGCAGCTGCTATGAAATGGGCCGAGGCGGTGAGGAATATGGTGAATTCACGGGGTGCAGGATGCAAATCACACTCGGCTCGCTCGTCCCATGCCCGAGGGTGTTTCTTGGAGTGGTCTCCACCTAAGGGAAAGTTCAGAAGGAAAATGAGCGCGTGCCCATGCGTGAGGATGGAAGTCGTGTCCCTGCTGTAAAATTCTTCAGCCTGCTCCAAGAAGCTAAAGAAGGAAAAAAAAAAAAAAGGTTTTAGCTTGGCTTATGAAGCTGCTGATTAAATTCTGGGGCGCTTCAGGCCGTGGGGTCTGTTTAAAAGAAAACTGCAGGAAGGCAGGGTGTCAATGGGGTGGTAAGGTGAGGACAAGAGGTCAGCTCTGAGAGCTGCTTCCACTCAGCTGTGAGCAGCTCTCAGGAGCTGGTGGAAGCCCTTATTTCCCCCCCGTGTAGGTAACGTCTGTCACCGGAGCTTTTGGGTAAATTTACGTTTTCAGCTGCTGAGGTGGGGAGGTCTAGAAGAAAGCTAAAACTGATGAGGGTAAGTGGAGCATTTTAGAAAGGAGGTATTTAATTTTTCTTCCACGTTAGCGGGTTGAGGAGCCTTACACATGACCCCTTTCGCTCCCCATCTGGTCGCTGGACTGAAGTTTCACCTGGACCAGCTCATGCCCTTCGCTAAATGGGACTGGGACGAGTGGGTGGCAGCGAGGCTGCTGGAGGAAAAGGTCTCGATCCTGCTCCAGCAGCGCCCAGGCTTTGCCCCAAATCATTTTCTTGGTGATTTCCCTTGTTGGGATGTTCTGGTTTCCCTTGCTGCCAGGGCACAAATGCTGAACTGCTGCTGAAGGGAGGTTCTGGGGTGGGAAGAGCGAGTCCTAGCTCTGTCTGGGGTCCTTTGAGACGAATCTTTCCCTGCTCCTGCATTGGGAGCGGGCTGGGTGTGACTGGTTGCTGCAGCTCGGCTGATGGATGATAACTTGGGGCTGGTAACATGATCGCTCCCAGCCTTAAACGCTGCTGCTGCACTCCTCGTCCTCCTTGCAACGCGCTGAGACAAAATGGTGCCGGGGAGAAACGAAGTGAAGCGAGGGTTGTGTCTACACGGGCTGACGTTTTGGGAGCAGACTGGCTCTGGCTGGAGCCAGAAGGCATCCAACAATCAGGAGCCTCTGCTCCCGCGGGGAGCTGTCGCATGGGAAACGCAGGAAGAGGATCTGATGCACTGGTGGATGGCAGCTTGGGAATGGCAGCTTCACGGCCAGGGAAGGGCTGCTTAGGCAAGGAAAAAAAAGGACATGAGAGAGAGAGAAAGTAATGGGGTGTGCGGGCTGAGCCCAACCGGGTTGCTCTTTACGTTTAAGGGTTGGTGACTGGGGGAAATTGAAGGCTGCCCTTTCAAAGCTGAAGAAGTTTGCTGCTTTTATCCAGCATCTCGTTAACCTGTGGGAATTGGTGCCGTGAGCTAATGCGTAATAGGCTTCAAAAAGGAAAGGGGGGGGGAAAAATTACACTTACATGTATAATGAGGACATCTGCAGAGCTCGCTGAGCTCCTTTTCACTAACCAGAATAAAACCCATTTATAAGGGCCATAAACTGCTCTGCTCCGGGGCATTAACCGGCTCGCTGGCTGATGAGCAGTGGCAGGAGCCTCCCCTGTGGGTTGGGTATCCCATAATTGTCCATTACGGCGTTTCGCCGGCTTTCCTGTACCGGCTGGTGCTGGGCATTGTGGTCAACAGGATACTGACCTCCGATGGACCGCTCTTTGATCCAGGACAGTATTTCCTATGCAAAATAAAAGGCTTGCTGCATCAGCAGCTTTTTCCCTTTTCCTCTCCTTGCCGAAATCTCATCAGTTTGACCTTTTCAGACCCTGGAGGGCTGAAAGGTGCAGCCAAAAGGGCCCTATCGGGTTAAAAATGATGGGGACGCAGTCAGTGCAGTGCCTGGGTCACCGATGCTCCGTTACACCCTTCATTTTTTCACCTGCACCATCCCCACCCTGCAACAAGTTGCTGCTCCCGGGTGACATCCATCCCACCGAGGGACACGTACCCGCAGCGGGGCGTCATTTGGGAGCTTTGGAAGCTTTTGGAAATGCTTTGTAAGAGCAGAATCCAGAGCTGAGCGCCTGCTCGTGAGGGAGGACGGAGGTGAATGTGCGTGGAGGGGGGAGATGCTGCCAAGTGTCACGTCCCCTTTTTGTTCGCTCTTCCCAAGCAAATCCTGGGGAGCGAGGGAGCAGAGTTCCAGCGCGTGAGCAGCTCGAGCTGCCGGGCTGCTCGGCCCCTTCCTGAGCACAAGCAATCCAGATTTTATCTGAGATTGCCCTGGGAGCTCATAAAAAATGATTCCTCTCTGCTGCTCCCTCGCCCCTAGGATTGAATAGTCCCCACTTCCCCTCTCCTATTCGAGGAGTTGCTCTTAGCTGCAGGTTATTATTTGTCTGATAATTGCTTTTGCCTACAGGAAAGGATTTTTCATGAAAAGGACGTGCCATGTAGCTACACTTCTCTGGCTCATTTACTCGCCCGTAGAGGGGCCTCAAGTCAGGCTACAAATAGAGTTGCCTGACTTTCCTATTAGAAGGAAGATCGATAGCCTCAGCCCGCCAGCCTTCTCGGCCTCATTTTCTCTCTCCCTCCATGTTTTCTTCCCTGCTGTTTCCCTGCAGGAACTCCCATCAATCGGATCCCCATCATGGCAAAGCAGATCCTGGACCTCTACATGCTCTACAAACTGGTGACCGAGAAAGGAGGGCTGGTGGAAATCATCAACAAGAAGATCTGGCGGGAGATCACCAAAGGCCTTAACCTGCCCACCTCCATCACCAGTGCCGCGTTCACGCTGCGAACCCAGTGAGTCTGGAGAGCCTAAAAGCATGGATAGGAGCAGAGCAGGAACTGGGGAGCACAAAATAGGGACCGAGGTGTTACAAATGAGACTGAGTCCTATTCTGTGGCTAGGGAGGAGCTGATGAATTGCTTTATTTATCCCTCCTCTCACACCCACAGCTTGCAGTTTTCCCTTTCTATCCTTTCTCTTGTTTTGCTGAGCAGTGATCCTTCCTGAATGCTCTCCCCTTCCCTCCCTACAACCCCAGCACGAACACACCACCACCTTGTGCCCTGGGACTTGAACTCCTCAGGGCAGGAGGGTCTCTTGCTCTGTCCCCCTTGGCACCGTGAGCTGGCAGGGGGGCTGCTGATGTATAGGCATCAAGTATGAGCTCGATCATTTCATGTCAGCACTGCTAAGCTGTAGAAACTTGCGTTTAGTGCCTGCCTGCTGTGAGGATTGCTTTTCTGGCCTCACGTTGATTAGGCAAACCAAAAGGAAGAAAAAGTAGAATGAGACGAGGTTGGTAAATTAAACCTACTGCAGAGTTTAAGCAACAAGGCAAAGCAGCGCTTCTGTCCAGTGACTACAGCACGCGAGGCTGGACTCTGGGAATGCACACCCCAGTTAAAATGAAGCTCGGTTCTTAGAGCTGGTAACTCTAGAGAGCTGTTAGCTGTTAGATTTTAGAGCTGTGGAGTCCCAGGGAGGGAAGCTCCGTGCTGTTCCTCCAGCCTTTGGTACCAACAGACTGCTTGCTGCGAGTTTGTGCGGCAGAATCCAGAGAAAGCGATAGGTTTGGTGCTGCCCAGTACAAACTGGACAAGGTAACTCCTAGGTCACCCTCCTTGCTGGTAAGTGTTGTGGTTTGAGATCTTATTTGTTAAAATTTTAGCTGCAGTGGTATGCAGCCACGTGCTTTCTTCATGAGAGCCGTGCCTCACACCCAAACCACATAACACGACACCAAGCGCAGCAGCGGTCGTGAGATGCAAAGACTCCAAATCTGCAGGGACCTCAGTCTGAAAGCCTGCCTGGGTGACCCAGCGGGTGCTGCAGCCTGGCGTTTCGTGCTCTGTCGAGAAACCTGCCTGAGTCTCCCTGTGCTCGCCCTTCTCCCAGGTATATGAAGTACCTGTACGCCTACGAGTGCGAGAAGAAGTCCCTCAGCTCTCCCGCCGAGCTTCAGGCTGCGATCGACGGCAACAGGCGGGAAGGCAGGCGGCCCAGCTACAGCTCCTCCTTGTTCAGCTACTCGCCCACCGCCACGGGGCCTCCTTCCCTCCTGTCTCCCCCAAAGATCCGCTTCCCGATCATCGGCGTCGCGCCCGGCAGCGGGACCAGCAATCCTCGCGTGTCTCCAGCAGCAGCTGTCAGAAAAGGTCGGCTTTGCGCCCGCGGCGGAGAGGGTGGCTGTGTCACGGGCAGAGAAACGCGGTTATTGCACTTCGTTGCAGTTCTCCCCACCCAAACTGTGTGGGATTTGAGAGTAACGGGGCTCGGGTGGGTGAGGATACGCGGAATATTCTGCCTGCTTTAGGAAGGGCTGCGGGAGAGGCTGAGTAACTGTCCTTCTCCAGGCGACGGAGTGCCCTTGACTGTGTCTATGCCAAATCGCATCGCTGTGCCGGTGACCTTGGCGAGCCAGCAGGCGACGGTGGCAGCAAGAACGGCCACCCTGGAGCAGCTGAGGGAGCGGCTGGAGTCCGGGGAGCCGCCGGAGAAGAAGGTCTCGCGGATGACGGAGGAGGAGCAGCGGCTCGTCCAGCAGGCTCTGCAGCGCAACCTCTTCAGCATGGCGCGGCAAATCCCCATGAAAATCAAAATCAATGGCAAGGGTAAGCTGCGTCTCGAGGTGCACGAAGGGGCTTTGCAGGCTGCTGCTCCCAGCTCAGGGTGTCAAACACCTTTTGGCCACCTCTGGGTGCTGGGCAGAGGTCAGTGTCACGAAGTTCCTAAAATAGAGCACAGGAACCGCCAAGCTAAACCGGAGAAATGTTTTGTTAGAGTTTACAGCTGCACTTGTTATTCTTTTTTGGGTGATGCATAGCCCAGCCTGGGTGCAGATCCGCCCTAAGCATGTTCAGGAAGTTTATGTGGTCACTCAGGTGACTTTTGGAGGGGAAACCTCGTCCTGTGCCAGGTGCTCAGCCCCTCCAGCAGAGCACGCTTTCCCCAGCCCTGCCCTCATCCAGGGTCGTGCTGCAGGGAGTGAATTCCTGTCCTTTTCTCATCAGGAACCCTGTTAACTGATCCTAGAGGTGACAGCTCTGTCTGTACAAGTGGCAGTTAGGGGAGAGAGATGCCCGGCTTTTAGGAATCCCCTTGGCAGGTGTGCTGAGGAGGCTACAAAGCCCTGTGTATCTGCGGGGGGCCCTACACATCCCAGAGCTTTTAGCGAGTCAGGTGGTTCCTGCCAGCATCTGCTGCAGCCCTGCAGGCAGAGAACTCCAGGCAGGGCTGGGTTAGGAGGTCAGAGAGAAGCAGCATTCATGGCCAGGGAAATGCCCTCCTGAAATGCTTTGTGAAAGGGGAGTCACCCCGTAAAGGTCATGTTGTTAGAATCAATACTGTTGCGGAGTGGCTTCAAAAGCTGATAAATGCCACGGCTCCCTACCTGTCCCGGGGCTGCACGGAGAAGGCTCAGAAGGTTCAGTCCCAACAGCTGTTTCCTCTGAACCTTTTGATCCATTCAAATTAAAGGTCTCGGAGCCCCATTAAGTGTCCATTTGCATGTAGGCACAAGGCCGGGCAGGTTTGGCACTGCTTAGATGGGGACAAGTTGTTCTTGAGGCTTTTGCTAGCAGTGATGTGCTTCGTGGAGATACTTGCGAGAGATACATATGCTCCTGCTGCCCAATTAAATGGGATTGAGACCTCAAATTGCAAGTCCTGACAGCTGCGCATCCACCTCAACTTCACTTTCACATTAAAAAAGTGAGTAAAGAGGAATACAAGTTTTATCAAGTAACGTTCATTCCCTCATCTCACTTCATTTTTTTCCTCTTCATGCTGAACTTCCAAATCAAAAGGCTAGGATCGGTTTTAGTCTCCACGATCAGTGACAGGCAGAGGACTGAGCCCTCAGCAGGAGTCAGTGATGCTATTCCCACCTTCCTCAGGGGACTGGGCAAGTCTGTGCTGTCTTTCAGACTCTGATTTCCCGATTGCAAAATAATGCTGTGCTTTTTGAAGTGCTTTGGGAGGCACTTTTGAAAAGCACCGCCTGAGCTCACTCCAGCTTGCTAGGACCGTTTGGGTTAAATGTTAACAAAGCCCCTTGCATCCTTCACAGGGACAGCAGCCTTGCTGTCCCAGCAGACTGGAAGGGAGCTCCAAGCACGCACTTTGCATGCAGTGCCAGAGCCTGGGCAGACTGTCTCCATCGTCTCTCCGTGTTTTAATAGCACAATGCCCCAAAACCAACACCGGGGGGCCGGTAACCATGGCACTGTGCAAACTAAGGCTGAATTCATGAGCGTGAGGAGCAATCCCAGGCTCACGCTCAAGCTGTTTTGGTTGGAGGGTTCAGAAACATCCAGGAGGGTTTGATGTTCAGGCATCAGAGCAGAGTGGATCCCAGCTCTGCACTGCCACTTCCAGAACTGCCCGGGATGCCTTAGAAAGGGCTGTCCATGCGGAGGGGACAGAGAAAACAGATTTCACACGCACCAGGGGCAGCCAAGCATGCTCGTCCTGGGTTTGAGCCTGTCATGCTTCAGGCAGTCCCCCTCCAGTGGCCGCTGGAGCTGCTGCAGCCTGAGCTCGGCACGCCACGAGTGGCAGCAGCAACCTGAGCCCCAGCTCTGCTGCGAACCTGGCCACAATCCAGCTGGGTAAACACATCTCGTGTGCTGGTGGCTGCTTCTGTGGAGAGGTTGTTCGTTTGGCCCGAGTCGGGGGCTTCAGTGGGATCCCAGCCCATGTGCAGCTCACACCTGGGCACTTAAACACCTTTGTAAGAGGACTGACAGTGTTGGTTTTTTTCCTTATCAGATAAGAGCCAAAAGGAGGGCTGTGTAGGTACCCGATAGCTCCGGGTAGCACAGGAGATGGTGTCGCTCCTCTCTAACTTTGTCTTTTCTTTCCTGGGAAGAAGATAAACCGGACTCGGCGGCGGCAGCAGCGCTGAACCTGTCACCTAACGGCATTGGGAGCATCAACATGTCGGTGGAGATTAACGGCACGATTTATGCTGGTGAGGAGGAGCCGCCCCCCGGGGACATGTGGGGATGCCGAGCGGGCTGTGAGGAGGGTGGTGTGCTGCTGGGGGCTGGCTGTTTGCCGAAGCACAGCTCACAGCTCGTCTGGCTCAGAAAGCTCAGCAGGAGCTGATTTGTTTTCTTTTTGGTCAAGATGAGTGCTCCTTCCTCCTGGGGTTGGGGGTGGTTGGTATTTTTTCAATCTCAGATGCTCCTGAACGCCGGTTCTCGGTGATTTGCTGTTTGTGCAAGGAGCTGTTGCTGTAATGGCATTCGTGTTTCTGCCATGATCTCTACTCTGGAGCTGTCCCCAGGGAAGCGCTTTGCTGGCAGTCCACACGTGGCATTTTGCTGTGGCAGGGAAGAGGGAACCTGGTGAGAAATCCAGCTTCTCCAGAGAGGGAACTTCTGTGTTAAGTGTTAGCAGGAAGGAGCAATGTGCCCCTTCTCCTAACCAGGAGGAGCTTAACCCAGCTTCTCTTCACACGCTGCAGGGAGGCAAGAGTTGTTGCTGTCCCTGTACCCAGCTCAAGCCATTTGACTTGTGCAGGTCACGTTTACGTGACAAAGCCCACAGTGGGAGACCTGGTGCTGCTCTTTCCAGTGGTGTTTGGGATCTTCCACTCTTCTGCATGCAAAAGATCCCACGGCAGGGGCTGACAGAGCAGGTCCCAGAGCACCCCCTCTTGTGTCCTTGCTATCACTGATGCTCTGATCTGCCTCGAAGCCTGCTGGCCTTGCACAGGGCCCCCTTCTGTTAGGGTGAACCCTTTGGGATTGCTCTCCCCCGTATCCTCCTGAGCCGTGTCACCCCCTAACCTTTCTCCTTCCCTCTCCGTGCCTTGCAGGAGTGCTCTTTGCCCAGAAGCCAGTCGTCCATCTCATCGCGGGCTCCAGCACGCAGAGCTCCTGCAGCAGCAGCAGCAGCAGCTCCCACTGCTCTGCCAGCCCTACCTCATCGCGGGGAACGCCCGGCGCGGAGCCCTCCACCAGCTGGTCTCTCTGACGGCCGGCCACACTCGCTGTCTCACACTGGCCCCCGGCAGCTCTCCCTCTCTGCTCGCGGCGGGGAGCGCGCCGGGAAGGAGTCGCACACGTTACCTCATCTCAAGGAACCTGCTTTGCGGCTGGCCGACGGCAAGATGATGATGCTGAAACCTTTCTGCGCCAGCGAGTTGTTCTTCATCGTCCGTTTGTCCAGCCTTTTCCTCCCTTCTCCCCTTTCTTCCTCCCTTTCTCTTCCGTTTTCTTCCTCCTCCTCCTCCTCCTCCTCCTCCTCCTTTTCCTCCCGGGGTTGGCCGTGTTCCCGCTGGGGGTGGGACGTGGAGAGGGGGCACCCCTGGCGTTTTTCAATCAGGGATCGTCTCTAGGAGCGGCGGGCCGAGAGATGGCAGAGACGTCACCAAGGCAGGTGGAAGGAGCCGGGGCCGGGGCAGGGCTGCGGGGTTCTCCTTGAGCCAGCAGCCACGCGGGCTCTTCCCACAAACCAACCCCGTGTGTTGACAATCCGAACGGCCGGCAGGCTGCCTTGCCCCTCTCCTGCCGGGCTCACAGCTGCCGAGCAGGCGAGCTGCCTCGCTTTTCTTCAGGCTCTGCCATGCTCTGGTCCTCCCCTCGGGCCCACAGTTCTTGCTTGCAGAGTCCCGAGAGACTTGATGAACCTCCTTCCCCCCTCTCGGAGGTGTTGGCCGCAGGGGAAGGACCCCCAGACACAGAAAAGCCCCCTCTCGTTCAGCTGCTTCGTTCTCCTGGCTGGTGCTGGCCCGTTCCCTGCTGTCGTTGCCTTTTTCAGGCTTTCAGCCAAGTTCCAAATGCCCTCGACCTTGTCCCTCTGCCCTTGGGGAACTCATCCCGCTGACATTTCCCCTGAACTTGTTTTCGCTTGGGTTTGATTCTCTGCCCCATTTGACACAAGACCCGGTGGCTCCGCGAGCTCAGCCCCTGCTGGCGTGGCCTCGCTGTGTCCCCTCTCGTCCTGCTGCCCCGCACACGTCCTCCCCCGCCTGGAGGTCAGATCCCAGCACCCTCCCTCCTGCCCTGGTGACGTCCTTTCCATCCTCCGGGCCCGAGTCAGGTTTTTTGAGCAGATGAAATACCTCAGATATGTACTTGTTGTTGGGTGTTGTTTTTTTTTTTGTTTGTTTGTTTTGGGTTGTTTTTTTTTTTAACCTCTTCAGGAAGTATTGGCATATCTTATCGCTTGATTTTTTATATATATATATATATGTGGTTTTGCTGACGTTGTGTTTATTTTTTTTTATTTTTAATTGTAGCACCAAAGACAGAAAAAAAAAAAAAAAGCTGAGTGAAGGAGCAGCAGCTTCCCCATCCTTTAGGCTAGCCAGGAGACACACCGAGCACCACCATCCCAGGACATGCGCACGACAGGACAGGTAGAGGTAGGAACAGAGGGCAAGGGTGACAGCTGAGTTAGAGGAGCCATCCTTCGCCTCGGACAGGAGGCTGTCTCCAGAGGCCCTGTTGGATTTCTCCATCATTTCTCCATCCCCCGTCTGCCTGCCCGTCCTCAGAGCAGAGCAGCAGTGAGCCCACAGCAGCGATCCGTGGTGTTCTCCTTGTTCAGAGCCCTGGTGCAGGGGTGGCCCCGTCCCTTGGGCGAGACCACAGGCAGGAGCTCCCGCTCGCAGCGGCCCCGCTCCCTGGCTGTCAGTTTATGTGACTCGAGTTACCTGCAGCGGGAGGGAGCGACAGGAAGGCGCATGTCCTGGGATGGTTCTGCTCCACGATGGCCCACCTCCGCCTGCCTTCAGTGGGGAGGCAGAGCTGCTCCATGGCCGCGCACCTCCGAGGCATTTCATTGTCTCCACTCAGAGGATTTTCCAGACTCCGACTCATTCAGACTGTTCTTTTTTTATTTTTTCCTTTTTTTTTTTTTTCTTTTGGTTAGTTTTTTTTTTTTTTTGGAGATGGGGGGTGGGTTTGGGGGCTGTTTCCTAAGAGTGGGACTGGGGGACTTTTGGCTTTTCCTTATGCTTTCTTCTCTGGTCCTGGGGAGCAGAGGTTAGTAATGGGTGTTTTTGCTTATGTATCACCTGCTAACATTGTGTTTTCTTGCACAGAAAGGCACTCGAATCACTGAACTGCTAAACGGCTTCGACACTACTAGAGTATTAATGTTTATAAGCTTTACACAACTAGACTGGAAATAGACAGGGACTAACAGATTGTTTTGTATCCGATTCAGGGAAAGCAACAAGTCGGGATGCGTAACAGATACCTCAGTAAAATAAGCTGCAACCATACCCGGTCCTCCGTCGCCCCGATGACGAGGACCACTCAGACTGTGAAGAGGACCCCTTCCCCTGGCCTGGCTTTGATCCCGGTGCCCGGGTCTCCTACTGAGCTGCCAGGCCGCGGGGACAGGGGCAGAGAAACCAGCAGCAGCGAGGGGGTGGAGGAGCGGGGGGCCGGGGGGGGAGGCCGGCTGCGATTCATTTCACTCGAGCGCGTGTTGGATTGTAATTAGTACTCAGGGGTTTTGGCACTGCGGGCTCGGGTCCGTTCCTGCCCGGCAGTGCGTCTGCTTCTCTTCGAGCTCCGGACCAGAGAAGGTTTCACAGCGAGCAGCCAAAAATTTAAAAAAAAAGAAATTTAGGAGAAAAAAAAAAGGCAAAGAAAAAGCCCCCAGCTGCTAAGGGAGCGGGTGGGGATGAAACCAAGCTGCTTGCCCTCCAGCTTGCTGCAGGGAGGCAAGGGCAGAGGCTCGGGGCCGGGGGAAGGGGCCGGGGGGGCTACGCGGGGGCGTTCACACCGCGTCCCTCCGCGGAGTCAGACCGGATTGTGCTCACCAAACAGCTGCAGCAGCCTTGCTACTCGTTTTCTTACCTATTTAAAAGAAAGAAAATTAAAAAAAAAATTAAAAAAAATAAAAAAAAAAGCAATGTGATAGCCTAGGCGGTGGATAAATACCTCAAGGTCTCCTTCCAACAAGTGTCTGTATATGTTGTTGTTGGGTTTTTTCTATCTTACACGTTCTCTGAATGTTTATATTCCAATAAACTTCTACCTCTTCACACCGGGACCCTGCCGGCGTCATTTGGGGCCTGGGGGGGGACCGTGGTGGCCGTGCCTGGTGTCCTGGGACGGTTCCCCCATGGGGCTGGGTGTGAGCTGGGCACTGCCTGAGCCCTGCTCAGCTGCAGGTGCTTTAACCTAAATTTTAACCTTTTAACCTAAATTTTAACCTTTTAACCTAAAATGCTCTGAGCAAGCTGCGGCGGTTCTGATGTCGGGCGGGAGCTGGTTTCCAGCCCTTTTAGCCCCAAATTTCCAAGGCCTCGCTGCTCCCCATGGTCAGCTCAGAGGCTGGAGGAGGGGGCGCGAAGCCCCCCGTGTTGGGGTCAGGCAGGGCCCTTCGCCTCCCCCGCGGCGCGCAAGGGGTTAACCTCCAGAACCAACGAGACGGGCGGCTAGAGCGGCCCTACCGGAAGCGGAAGTGAGCGGAGGGCGGCTGAGGGGGGCCGGGCCGGGCCGGGCCGCACCCGGGGGCGCTGCGGGGCCCGGCGGAGGTGAGCGGGGGGGGCCTGGGGGGGTCCTAAAGGGGCCCGGGGGCAGCCTCAGGGGGTCATGGGGAGCCCTAAAGGGGTCCAGGGGCGGTTTGAGGGGTCTGGGGGCGCCTCAGAAGGCCCTGGGGGAGGCCTGAAGGGGTCAGGGGGCGGCCTGAGGGGGCTGGGGGAGGCCTGAGGGGGCTGGGGGTGGCCTAAGGGGGTCATGGGGCACGCTAAGGGGGGCTGGGGGTGCCCCCAAAGGCTCTGGGGGAGGCCTGGAGGGGTCAAGGGGTGGCTTAAGGGGGCCTTTGAGTGGCCTAAAGGAGCCTCTGGGCAGCCTAAGGGGGTCTGGGGGTGGTTTTAGGGGTCTGGGGGTGATCTAAAGGGGCTTTGGGTGTCCTAAAGGGGTCTGGGAGCAGCCTGAGGGGGTCACGGGGTGCCCTAAGGGGGTCTGGGGGAGTTTTGGAGGGTCTGGGGGTGCCCCAAAAGGCTCTGGGGGAGGCCTGAAGGGGTCAGGGGTGCCCTAAGGTGGCCTTTGGGCACCCTAAGGGTGTCTGGGGGTGGTTTTAGGGTCCTGCAGGTGCCTCAGAAGGCTCTGGGGGAGGTCTGACTGGGTCTGGAGGCACCCTAAAGAGGCTTAGCGGGAGGCCTGAGGGGTTCTAGGGGCACCCTGAGGGGGTCTGAGGATGGCTGAAGGGGTCTGAGGATGGCTGAAGGGAGCCTTTGGGCATCCTAAAGGAAACTTTGGGCACCCGAAGGGGCTCTGGGGGCACCCTGAGGGTATCGGGGCCACCCTGAGGGGGCTCGGGGCCGGGAGCTGAGCAGGCTGTGTGTGTGCCCGCAGATGCACCACTGCAGGCGGTACCGGTCCCCGGAGCAGGAGCCCTGCTGGGGCCAGCGGTGGAAGCGGCGGCGGTCCCGGAGCAGGGCCCCCGAGGGCAGGCTGCGCTGCCCGCCCCGCAGGGACCCAGCCAGGAGGTCGCGATCCAGAAGGTGAGGGGTGCGGGGGGGCTTCCCCCGGGGGCTGGGGGGCAGGATCTCGGCACCCGTCCTCACCTCAGGGTGGGTGCAGCTGGGAGGGGATGCCTTAATCATTCAGAGTCTGGATTTGGTTTAACGAAGCAAACGAATTGTGCCCACAATTGGCTTTCCCCATTTTTTTTAATTAACAGATTATGGAGGTGGGATTTGGGTGAAAGCAGTCAGCTGCCGGGTGAGAACCTGTCTGCCCTTCCATCCTCAGGCTGTGAGCCTCCTGGGGGTCCCTCGGTACCCTCCAGTCCTTCAGGCTGTTATTTTTGAGTCCTCTCTACCTTAAAAGTTCAGACTGAGGTTTCAAAGAGGTGGGCTTGGAGTTTTGGTGGCTTTTTTTTTTTTTTCCATTGTGGATAATTTAGCAGGCAAGGCAGGGTGAGATTTGGTTCCTAACCCAAGCTGAAATCAACCTGTGCACGTCTGCGTCGTGTTGGGCTGTCAGCAAGAACGCCAGTCGTAGCCAAAGCAGAGGGGAAACAAACCCCAAAAGCTGCTTTTTGCAGAGGGAGGCGGCTGTGACGAGGCCTTGGTCCAGCCTGGCTGGACACGTGCCCGAAACGCTGCTTTGGTCACGTTCTGTGGGTTTGGCACCAGCGTGCTGTGGTTTTCTTCTGTCTTGTGACGTTTTCTGCCTTAAAGGAGGCTGCTCCTTCGGCACAGGGCTCGCTGTGGGGGCCGCAGGGTTTATCTGGAGGGCAGGGGCCGAATTCTCCTCCTGGCTCGTTGGAGCCATCACCGGAGGCACGCGGACACCCAGGGCCGGGTGTCTGGGGGCTCCCATCCCTACTGGGGCGATGTTTTGGGCACTGCTGCTGGCTTGGCTCCTCGCTCATTAAAAAACAACCGAGAGGCCTTCCTGGGGGAGGAGAAACGGTGCTGGGAGAGCCCCCATGGGTGCAGGGGGAGGCTCCGTGAGGCGGGCAGCTCGAAGCAGGCGCCTGCTTTCCCCCCAGCTCCTCGAAAGGTGGGAGCACCACGCGATTTTCCCTCTAGCAAAGCTTTGCTGTTTCCCTGAGCGACTTGGCTCTGAGGAGACAGCCCCCGGGGGGGCTGGCAGCGGGGGCGGATTTGCCATCCTCGTGCAGCTCCGCACGTTGAGGTGTCGCTTGTGCCGCAGCCGGGACAGGACGCCGCCGCGCAGGAGGTACCGGGACAGGCGGGGCAGCGATGCCTGCAGGTTCGAGGAGCGGAGCCCGTCCTGGGGGGACGACTGCTGCCCGCCCCGCCTGCGGGGCCGAGAGCAGCACCGCGCCAGGCAGCACCAGCACCGCTGCAGAAAGCGCAGGACCAGGTCTTGTAGCAGCGCCTCCTCGGTGAGTAGCAGCCGGAACGAGCGCGGGGGCGCTTGGGGCCCTCACCCTTCCCCCCCTCCTTGCAGCTCGGAGCGCTCCGGGTGAGTACCTCTGCCCCCTCCTCGTGTCCACCTCGTTACGGGGGGCGTGCGGTCCCGAACCTGCGTGCTGGGGCGCTGGGAGAGGCGGTGGCTGGTGATTTTGGTGGCCCAGCCCCCAAAAGCTGTGGTAGGTGAGGAAATGGAGCTGCTTTCTTCATGGTCGGGGGGCGAGCCAAGGCTCCGGGTGGCACACGGGTGGCACGGGGACAGCCAGGCTGCGGTGTCCCCGTCCCCGTGCAGATCTCAGCGCAGTGAGGGCCTCGCCTCCGCCTGCTGGTGCTGCTGGGGGGGTCTGGCAGGCAGCGAGGGTTCGGAGCGCTGCTGGCGGGTGCTGGGTGGTTTGTGCCCCGTCCCACGTGGGATCTGTCAGCCTCAGCGAGCCTTGCGTGAGCCGTGAGCACTGTGGTTGCCAGCCCTGGCCCCCTGCACTCGGCTCCCACCTCCCAAAAACCCACCTGCGTCCTCTGTGCCTGGTGCTGTGCAGCTTTCCCACCTGGCTGTACGGATTCATGGCATTCCCTGCTAGAGATGGTTCAAGGACTGCCAGGGAATGCTCGGGGCGGGGCTGGGGGGCTTCTCCCCGGGCCTGGAGCAGCCTGGGGGTGCTGCGAGGTGTGGGCCCGAGCGTCTCTGCCTCGCTGCTGCCCTGCAGCAGGGGAAGTTCTTGTCACTGCCAGTTCTGTCCGCTGCTCCCCTTCAGATTTTGGCACAGCACAGTGACCGCGTCCCGATCCCCGCAGTCCCCGCGGATACCTGCATGGTGTGGGGGCTCTGCCGGCCTGCTGCTCTCCTTGCCTGCCTTCCTTCCCCACTGATGTTTTCGTTCAGGTCTCAGAGGCAGGGTTATGGCTCGAACGCTGCGCTGTGGTTTGCGTGTGCGCGTGCGGTGAGGCGGTGTGCGGGGTTTGGGTCGCCTGAGCGGGCTCCTTGCAGGGCTCGCAGCTCTCCCCTGCGCCTCCTTCTGGCTCAGCTCACCTTGCGGGGCTCGCGGCTCCTTATTTTGGACCAGGTGGGGGACGAGGGGCACAGAAGAGCAGCCTGATAGAAAGCCAGGCATGGAAACGCAGAGCTTTGTTTGCATTTCTTTCGCTGTAGAGACTGTGGCCATTTTTAGGGCTAAATAGGAAACACCAGGGATCAGGGCAGGTTGACCAGCAGACCCCGGTCCTTGCGGGCCCGCCGGGCTGGTTTTGCAGTAGCAGGGGTGACCATGAGCTCGTGTCTTTTAGTGGAAGCTTGAAGGGGAGCGAAACGCTCCCTGGGGACTCACTCGAAGCGTCCCTCAGGCTCTTGCAGGCTTCAGCCTGCCCCCGAGGAGGAGGAGGAGCAGCGCTGGGTCCCCTCTCAGCAGACTGGGAGCTGGGCACCCGTTAGCTGAGGGGCAGAGCTGCTGCTCCTGCTCAGCTGCCAGCTCGCCCAACCTTCCTCTTGTTCCCCAGCGGAGAAGAGGGCGTTCCTCTGGCCAAGCCCTCCTTCCTGCACCTCCCAGGGCACCCTTGGGTGCTGCCGAGGTCGCTGCTCCCCCGGGGCACCCCGCAGAGCCCCCCAGCTGCTGCCCTGCAGCAAAGAGGGGGGCGTTTGGTGGCAGCAGGCACCACAGCTGACGGAGGGTGTTCTTTACGTGCCTGTAGCTGTTGATTACTTGTCTGTGTTGAAGTCGGTTTGTGTCTTGACGTGTCCCTTGCACTATCCCTATCGTTATATATGCCGTGTGCCTTATGAAATGCTGGCATCTGGAAAACCCACCCGCCGCCGCGCCGCCGCCTCTCCACCTTTGACTGACACCACAATCTGCCACCGGGGACTGCCCGCTGCGCGCGCTCGGCCGCACGCCGTGCCGTGCCGGGGGGCGGTGTGTGCAGAGAAGCCAGCAGAGCAGTAAGCGCAGCAGGAGCGTGGAAGATGACAAGGAAGGCCACCTGGTGTGCAGGACCGGCGATTGGCTTCACGAGCGATGTACAGCCACCTTGCGTAAAACTTTACCTCTACTTCCTCCCCCTGTGCTAGCCGAGATCTCTCCCCCCCGTACCGGAGGGGTCTCTAGCGTTTATTGTAACGGACTCACCAGTAAATTGCCTGAGGCAGACAATAGAGGCGTGAGCTTTAAAGAGCGTAGCAGCCAGAGACGTTTCTGTTTTGACGTGTTATTGCTGGGAGATTTGCAGGACCCCGGCTCTCACCCGGCCCCCGAGGCTCACGCCCGCTCCTCTTCTCTCTCCTAGACGAGATCGTTGGCAGCCTCGGCGAAGGCACTTTTGGCAAAGTGGTGGAGTGTGTCGACCACGCCAGGTGGGCAGCCCTCCCTTCCCCATCTCCTCTATCATGGCAGGATTTGTGCTCGCTCAGTGGCTGAGGGCTTCAGGATGGGCCAGCCGGACAGGGAGGTGGCCTCAATCTGCCAGGGTGCTTCTTTTTCTGCTCCTCTCCCATGGTTACACCCGACCCCTGTCCCTTCCTCTCTTCTCCTGACCTGCTGGGGGGCTGCCGGGTCGGGACGTGGCTTGAGCACTTCAAATCTCCGTGGTATTTAATTGCTTGCCAAGGTTGGGACAAGGGCAGAACGGCTGATCTCCTACCCACACCTCGTTTTTGGTTTCCCTGCACTATCACTCCCTCATCCTGAGCTTGCTGGAGGCCATCTCCTTCCTCCGCCTGGTTTTATTTATTAGTTTGCCACACGCCTGCTCGCAGCACTGCAGGGCTGAGCTAAGGGAAGCCAGTGGGAACGTGGTCTGAATGTACCCTTGGGAATCTCCTCATCATCCTGCAGTGCCCTGTGGGGTGTGTGTGCCGGTGACAGTGGCTTCTTCTCTGACTCCTTTGTCTCTTCCCTCGCAGAGGCAAATCCCAGGTGGCACTGAAAATCATAAAAAATGTTGGGAAGTACCGAGAAGCAGCCAGGCTGGAAATTAACGTCCTGAAGAAGATCAAGGAGAAGGACAAGGAGAACAAATTGTGAGTTGCTGCGAAGCTCCCAGGCAGCCAGTGCCGCGTCCTCAGAGACGTTCAGCCTGCCTGAACGAGGTCCAAAGCCGCCCAGAGCTGAGGACTGGATGTACCTGCTGCTCGCTGGGTGAGCAAAGCGGGCGGGAGGTTTGTCTGCAGCATCAGTGGAGGGATTGCTGTGCTTCCAGGTCAGCCGGCTCAGGGCTTTTGTTCACCAAAAACTGGGAGAATGACTTCTGTCGAGCTTCTGAACTCGGTTAATCCTCGTGCCGTTCTCTCTGCCTAGCTTGTGCGTCCTGATGTCGGACTGGTTCAACTTCCATGGCCACATGTGCATCGCCTTCGAGCTTCTCGGCAAGAACACTTTTGAGTTCCTGAAAGAGAACAACTTCCAGCCCTACCCTCTCCCTCAGATCCGGCACATGGCCTACCAGCTCTGCCACGCCTTGAGATGTGAGTGACCCGGGGCCAGCCTTTGAGGTTGCCAGCAGCTGCTTGTTCTGCAGCGCGTGCTTTTTTGGGGTTGTTTCAACCTGTAGTAGGACCTGAATGTCCTAGCTTCCTTTTCTGAAGCTGCTAAGAAGATAAGATATGATGATTTCTGTGGAGTAGTCTTTAGATTTGCTTTCTTTTCCTTGTGAAAGGAAAGGAGGAGAGGCTTGTGAGCTCTTTTGTCCTTTGTTAGAAATGCGTAGTCACTGCTAGGCTTTGCCTCTCTGGAATGGGCTGGGGTGGAAGCAAGGAGTCAGCTTGCGTCAGGGTGTCCAGTACATGGACTTGGTGCTCCAGTGCCTGGCTCTGACGTGTTTTTTTCCCTCTCCTCTTCCCCCCGTGCAGTTCTACACGACAACCAGCTGACTCACACTGACCTCAAGCCAGAAAACATCTTGTTCGTCAACTCTGACTTCGACACTCTGTACAACGAGAAAAAGGTGGGTTATGGCTGAGGGAGGTGACTGAGGCAGGAACGGCCGCCTGCCCCCTCACTGCAGAAGGTGGATCTTCCCTCTTCTGGGCATCCCTCACAAGCCTGTTCAGGAAGAACAACCTGGGAGCTTTCCCTCCTGTTTTTTAAGAGCCTTAAGGCTCTGCTTCAGTGGCTCCAGCCGCAGTTCAGCTGCTGCCCTTAACACGGACACGGGATGTCAATAGCTCAGAGCTTCCCACTTGGGATCCTTCTGATTAACAGCGTGGATGGGGCGCTTCTGGGGACAGAGGGCTCCTGTCAGAGCCTGAACCAGCTGCTAAAAGCTCCGAGGCTTTCTCCTTTGCTCGCAGAGCTGCGAGGAGAAATCCATCCGGAACACGAGCATCCGCGTGGCTGATTTTGGAAGCGCCACCTTCGACCACGAGCACCACACCACCATCGTGGCCACCCGGCACTACCGCCCCCCCGAAGTGATTCTTGGTGAGCGGCGCGGGGTGGCAGGGGGCGGCTGGAAGGAGGCATGGTGGGAGCTGCTGGGAGCACGGGGCTAGCTTTACTCTCTCTGCAGAGCTGGGCTGGGCACAGCCCTGTGATGTCTGGAGTACCGGCTGCATCTTGTTCGAGTACTATCGGGGCTTCACGCTCTTCCAGGTATGACTTGCAAAAGGCATCGTGTTTTTTGGCCAAACTGAGAGTTCTTACTGTCAAAAAAAAGGCTAGAATTAGGTACAGGGAGGGGAAATGAAAGGATAGAAAAAGCAGGAGAGGAAGCAGAGCTGGACAGGACCTGCACCACTCCTGGCTTCTCTCTCATCCTCTCTGCCTAAGTGACAGGCTGTTGTCACCAGCTCTCCAAGCTCTGAAGCAATGCGCTGCTGCTCTTTTCCTTCGCAGACCCACGAGAACCGTGAGCATCTGGTCATGATGGAGAAAATCCTTGGGCCCCTTCCCTCTCACATGATCCACAGAACTCGGTGAGAGCCTGCAACTGCACCGCCAGCACCCAGGTTAAGTGGTTGTGGTGGCTAACGAGTCAGGGTGCCAGTTGTGTTGGCACACCCAGGCTAACCACCTCTATAACCACAGGGAACTCGCTGGAAGTTGGGGTTCTGAGCCTGATCACTGGTTTTAGGGGCAGTGGTTCAGCTGCTGAGGGAGTAATTAATAATTACTATTAATTGTCATTGAGTCTCACGGGCTGCTGCTCTTCCTGTCGGTGGGGGTGAGCTCCCTGGGGCAGCCCCCTGAGCACCTTTCCTCCTCCCCAGGAAGCAGAAATACTTCCACAACGGGAACCTGGTATGGGACGAGAACACATCCGATGGGAGATACGTGCAAGAGAACTGCAAGCCCCTGCGGGTAGGTGGCAGAGGGCAGCTCTGAGCGGGTGCTGGCTGTGCTCTGAGGCTCCCTTCCTGAGAGCCACAGGGGTCAGGAAGGGAATCCTCTCTGCTGGGGGCGAGGTAACAGCCACAGCCTCGCTGTACCTCACAGAACTGGGGGCTGCTGCGTGCTCCATGTTGTACCAGAGCCTACACCCATCTCACCCGCCCTTCTGTTTCAGACATACATGCTGCACGACTCGCTGGAGCACGCGCAGCTCTTCGACTTGATGAGAAGGATGCTCGAGTTCGACCCTTCCCAGAGGATCACGTTTTCGGAAGCCCTCCTGCATCCCTTCTTTGCGGGCCTCTCTGCGGAGGAGCGGATGCTGTGCGGGCGCAGCGCCAGCCGGGACCTGAGCAGATGACAGCCGGGGAGGTGGCAGGGGCCGGGTTGGGACAGACGGGCTCAGTCTGACCTCTGCAGCTCAGCTCCACCCCCTCGGAGTTCAGAGGGACACTGTGACATGAACCCTGGGCAGGGGAGGGGAAGAACAGCTCCATTGGAAAGCACAGATTTGTCTATTTATATGTTGTAAAGTTAAAATAAAGTGTTTCTTATTGTTTCCTACTTCCCTCGTAGGCAGGGTGGAGGGCGCGCTTGCTCCCAGCTCTCTCTTTTCTGTGCAAAAGGTGGAACTGTTGAAAAACAGTCAGGAAAGGAGGCAGCAGGATGCTTTGCTTCAGGGGAGGACAAAAACTGAATTCCCTGGTCCCTGCCCTCGTGCCTCTGAGCAGCATGGAGCAGCAGGCAGGCTTGCTGTGCCTGTGGGGTCAGACAAATGAAGAGCTGCACGGTTGTAGCACACATGAATAGTTGCACTTTATTTCAGGGCAGCCCCCCGCAGAGGCAGGAGTCAGTCATTACAAAGAGGGGTCACACGTGGAACACCGAGCGGTGAGGCCGGGCAGTGATCTTCACGTGGCAGTGAGCAGAGCAGCACTCATGGGCAGGGCCTGTGCGGGGACAGAAACGACCTCAAACAGTTAAAAAGTGTGGTGAGGGAAGGGGGAACCACGGGACCCAGCCCCTCAGGGTGTTCCAGAAGAGTAACCCCTGTAAATAAGATGCGTTTCGTGTGGGCAAGGCCCCTGCTTCCTTCCTCCAGTAAGCCACTGAGAACAAGCACAGCTCGACACCCCCAGCTCCTCTCAACTTCAGCAGGGGAGCGCAGTGTAAAGGCTCCCTGCTGTGCCCCACACACCACCCAGGTAGGAATTAGGAAGTTTTTTCCTTACATCAGGGCTCCTGTCCTCCCCTTCTGCCTCTTCCTTTTTTTTTTTTTTCTTAAAGGTGGGGGCCCTCCTGCTGCATGGCTGGCCTCGCACAGGGCCCCAGTGCTCCCCCAAACCCCCCACAGTGAGAACAGAGCTGGGCCCAGCTGCCAAACCTGCACGGGTGGCGGTACCTGGCTCACGCAGCTTCAGACAAGGCCCCTGGGATTAAGCCTTGGATATTTTATACACTGTTACTGCCCCACTGGTACAATCTGCAGGTCAGCAGCCAAACCCCAAGGAGCCAAGAAAAGCAGGGATTTAAGCAGCAGGGTCTCCTACCCAGCGTCTTGAGTAAGGAAAGTGAAAAATGCAGGGATTAATGCAGGGATTAGGACCAACACTGTACTAAAGCACCAGGCTGCAGCTGACCGCCCACCTTTTCCACCCAGATGCTGCTCCTCCACCTGGTTAAAGATGAGCTGAGGAAACAAAAGGCAGAGAGAAGCCTTGCACTTGTACATCACCCAGCCAGCCCCACAGCTGAGCATTTTGTCAGAAAAAGCTTTAGGAACAGGGGTCCGGACACCGAGAGGGGCAGAGCCTGGGTCCTGCTGAGGTAGATGTGGCAGGGGAAGCTGCAGCCGATGGGGCACTTCACACGTGCCCAGGTTATTTATAAAAGCATCACAGAGAACTGGCCCTAAAAGGGAGTAAAATTGTCTTTCAAGCATTTTTCACTAGCTCCAGAATAACCTTTTCCCTAACCTCACCAGGCACTGCAGTGAGCCTGGCAGCTCTGTAATGACCAGGGCCTTCCTCCTCACCAGTGCTGACCTTTACCAGCCTCCAGTTGACTGGGAGCAATCCAGATTCTCAAGACCTTTGAAAAAAATACTGGCGAGGTCTCCCAGCGACACCAGCCAGCTCTCTGAGCACCCTGGGCTCAATCCCATGGGGCCAGGGACTTACACACACCCAGCTGGAGCAGACCCTGCTCGGGGCGTGCTGGGGTTTGTCGTTCCCGCAGTCACAGCCCTCTGGTGCTCGGCCTCACTCCCAGTGCCCAAACCCTTCCCTTTTCCACCTCAGCACTAAAAGATCCCTGCCCAGCTTGCTCAAGTTCTGCCACTTTGGCATCTCCTGCTCCTGTGCTCTTAGAAAGCAGCTCTTGCTCCCTCTCTCCCACCATACCCAGGGTCACACCTGCACTCCCAGGCAAATTCCTGCTCCACCAGGGCAGCCTCCTTCCTCCTCCGACACTCAGCCTGTGTTCTAAGGCAGATAAAAGGCAAATAAATGCAGGTGCCCGACCTGTGGACTCACAGCTGCCCACCACCCAAACAAGCCCAGCCCCGACTGCGCTGCCGTTCCCCCGCACTGGGCAGCTGTCCCCGTGCTCCAGCCCCAGCTGGAAGCCAGCTGCCCCAGAGGAAAGGCACCCTCTGAAGCTCTGGAAGCTGCCAGAACAGGCTCTGGGGCAGGTTCAGGACCAGCAGAAGTTTTGGGGAGAGGATAGGGCCCAGGAGGATGGCAGAGCTTCGCCTCCTGTCCGTGCCACAGCACCAGGAGCAGGCAGACGCAGCTCAGCTCACGGCACCTCCTGTGTCACCCCAGGGCCAGCTGCAGGTGCACGGAGAGCACGAACAGGGAGCTCACCCAAACATCACCCACAGCAGGGAACAGGCAGAGCAATGCTTCCCTGCGCCTCCCCCGATTCAGACAACCACTGTGCCAGAAAGAAAAAAAAAAAAAAGAATAATTATTTTCCAAACCACACCTCGCTCCCCGAACAAAGAAAAAGCCAGAGGGCAGGAGTAAAACCTAGCTGAGGACATGGGTGTTCCTGGAGCGTGTGCTACCTGAGAGCTTCTGGCCCCTGGCACGAGCTTTCTGAAGAGGGAGCTCTCTCCTTGAGGAGCGGAGGGCCAGGAGAGCCAGCGAGCTGCAGCTGCCTTTGTGAACAAAAAAAAACAGAAGGGGGGGGGAGCCAAAAGAACTGAGCAAAACCAACTCCTCCCTCCCAGTACAACTGCAACAAAAGGTTATTTCTACACAACCAAGGGGTGCTGTTCCCAGCAGGACACCTTGAAGGGCTGGGAAAATCAGTCTCAATCCTCCGAGCCACCCGCCGCTTGTAGCAGACCCTCTCAAACAGCCCCTCCGACAGCCCCCTGGCCAGGCCGGGGCAGCACTGGCTGCCTTGGCCAGGGACAGGCACCACCTTCCTGCGTGTCCCTTCACACAATGGCACAAGAGAATGAAGACAGCTTTGCAGGAAGGTTTGCTTTCTTCTTTTTTGCTTTCACTTTATGACTTTTTCTTTTTTTTTTTTTTTTAAATACACAACTTTTCTTCTGGAAGGAAACTCTCCAGAACTTCACATCCTTAAGGCGTCACGAGTTTACTAGCCGGGATCCACCAGACAGCTTTATTTGACAGACATCCTGCTCTCTTCTCTCCCTTCAGATCCGTGGGGCTGGATGGGCTCTAAGTGGAGTGCAGGGGGATGACGAATTTGCAGCCGAAGGGCGAGTGGTAGTTTATCCCCACCTCCTGAAAGACCTTCTGGGGAATGCCAATGTCACAGAGGTACACGCGCCCTGCCCTCTCGCCCAGCGGCAGGGGCAGCCCCAAGGCCAGCGACCACTTGGCATCGATGCCCTGCTCCATTTCGCTGATGGGAGGGTCTATGCTGAGGACGGGTGCCCGGTTCTGGTTGGCCCAGTCCACGACTGCTTTGTACCAAGGCTGATCTCTCAGAAAGGCATTTTCGTGACAATCCAGGCAGTTGATCACTAGGTCAACGGGGGTATCGGGGAGATCTGAAAGAAACACAAGCACTGTGAGCACCGAGGAGCGGCCTGAAAACACGATCCATTGCTCGGGGCTTTCCCTCCTTTTCTTTCTCTTTCCTTCTCCTTCCCTTTTCCTCCCCTTCTACCAGCAGAGACTTCTCCTTTTTGCCTCCAGCACCCACAGGCTTGCTGCACACAGTCTGGCCTCACAGGCTGTTACTGCTGTCCTTCTGCAGGACACACTGACATCAATATTTAAAAGCTCCTGAACTTGCTGGAGAACATCCACAGCCTTCCAGATACCGAAACAAAACCTCACTGAGCAGCCAGCAGTTCAGCAGACCTGCCCCAGATGGCACTGCTGAGCTGGCTTCTCCAGCCCGGGCAGCCCAGGGAAGCAGAGGATGACTTTCTCCACTAAAAACAAAGCAGTTTTCTAGCCTGCACGATTGGAAAAAAACGTGTATTGCTCTGGAGCACGTTGATTAGCTTCGCTACGGAATGGCAACGTGGGAGCTGCAGGTGTTGCCTTCCCCACCGAGACCTGTTGGTTTCACTGCACTCACCTGCTGCACTCTCTTCATGAAGCACTCGGTGCCAGGACTGTTTTATTATAACGGGCACACGGCTCCACCAGCACTGCACAGCCCCCACCCTGCTGCAGCACCAAGCATCGTACCCTAATTCCCAGGCTTGTTTCTCCCCCAAAATTTAAAATTATTTCCAAACCTAGCTCTTTTAAAAGAGCTAGGTCTGGAAGTAATGCTGGCGGAGCGCCAACCAGAAGCCAGCTGGCTCACAGAAGGCAGAGCATCGCCGCACTGTGTGGTGTATTCCAAACCAGCACCCTGACAGCTCAGCGAGGATGCGTGCTTGGTGTGAAACAGCAGTTGGATGCTCATTTACTTGCTGCTTCGACATGCTGAACAAGGCGAGCCTTATCCTGGGAGAATGGCTGGTCTGACTCAGCCCCAGACAGCAGCTCTTGTGTTCCTTCAGACCGGAAACATCTGCAGCAGCACAACTGCTCCACTGTCGGACCTCTCGAGGCTCTGCTGCCCTGCGGGGCCGCTAGATGGTGCCGCCGGCTCGGCACAGGGCTGCAGAGCAGCTCTGCCCCTCGCTTACCTTTGACGCTGGAGACCTGCTGGCCTTGCGTCTTGCTGAAGAGGTTCAGCTCATTGGTGATGGACTCCAGCATCTTGACGAAGTTGGGCAGGAAGAGGATGACGTGGACGTCATGATTGGAGAGGTGCCGCCCGCAGCTGATGCCCTGCGCCCCCTTGACATGGGGGCCGCACAGCAGGGCCACCGTGGGCCGCTGGTGCACGTTCTTCGGGTTCAGCCTGAGGGGAGAACGAAGGGAAACGTCAGTAAAAGCCAAGGATCTCCCGCCTTCGTCCTGCGAGATGCAAATCAACAGGTGCTTTACAAGCCTTCCGTCGCCTCTGAAGAAGAAGGAACCCACATCCTTTTGTAGTGCTGACAGCACAGAGCTGTTCTGCCTGCAGGTTCCCTCCGAGACCTCTTTGCACCCACAGCAGAGCAGTCCCAGCCCTGCCCGGCTCCTCACACAGCCAACTTGTTCCCTGTTTGATGATGCGTTTTCACTAGTCACATAGCAAGCTTCAAATCGGTGCCTTTTCACTTTTAGGAGGCTTCTTTTCCCCCTTCTGCCCCTCTGATTGTGAAGGACGTTGTAAGAACTGCAGTAGATTGACGCAGTGTGAAGAACAGGCAGCGCTCCAAAACCAGCACAAGGGCTGAGCAGTTCTGCACTCAGATTTCTCATCTGAGAGGGTCAGTGCTGCCTGGTAGCTCACCCCTTACTGCTTTAAATCCAACACTTGTGTCCTGGGCTGCAAGTAACGTGCTACTGCGTGACCAGAAGACTGAGACCGCTCGGGCTTACCTTCTGTTTTAAGAACAAATCATGCAGAGCACCTACCAGCAGCACAAGAAGACGTGTGAGTGCCTGCCCGCACCAACAAACCTGTAAGTGCAGGCCCAGGACAGACCTTTTTCAGTCGGCACATCACTCGTGCAAAGAGCAGCAAGCACACTCCAAGCCTGCCCCCAAACCGGGCACTCCAAAAGGGCAGGATGTTTGCAGACGCCTAAAAGCCAGCTCAGCATTGTGAAGAGCTGAACGGCTCGCTCTCACTGGCCAACTTTTGTTTTGTTGATGCCATTGAACAAAGGAAAAGTTGAGTTGTTTGCAAAAAAGGGCCAGCTCACTGAAATTCTGACAGGGTTTCAGCAGCTGTGGGTTACATTGGTGCAAAGCTAAGTTCCCTGAAAAAATGCTCATGAAATGGAGAGAGAAAACAGCAGCTCTGCTTCATCTTTGGCCCAAGAGGCTTCTATTTCCAGGACAACGGAGACAAAGGGAAGCCCTTATCCAATCACCCATCCAAGATAGCAAAATCAACCAGTTCCTTCCTAGAGAGGCTGAATATTAAAAAATGGGGAATAAGAACACGAAAACCTACTTCCTCCCGTTTCAGGAGCCTGAGCCTCACACTTGTTTGCGTGATCCCTGGGAAACGAGCTGACGTGTGAGGTACCACAGGTCTGCACGGCATCTGGGTGAGGTTTTTCTTTCAAGGAAGCAGACAGCAGACAGCTGCCGGGCCAGCACAAGGCACGGGTGGCACCCACACCACACTCACCTCCCACGTAACCTCTGAGTCTCTTTTACGTTGCCCCCACTTGGAGGAGCAAGGTCAGAGAAGCGAGCTCTGCTTAGAGAGGGCAAATCCCCGGGGAGCTCGAGGGAAGAGCTTTACCTGTTGGGCCCCCCGAGGAGGCTGAGCGCCATCTGACTTGCGCACACCCCCGTCATCTCCAGCCTGCGCTCCAGAGTCAGCCCGTGCTTCTCGGCCACCGACAGCAGCTTTTTGTGCAGCTCGTAGGACACGCTCGGAACCACCAGCCCGGAGTCTAGGATTCAGAGAGGGAAGAAAACAAAGACATGATCAGAGACATTTCCCAGGACGGTGCAGCAATCCAGGCTCCTGGATCCTGGTCTGCGAGCACACGGCTCAGGAGGCAGACAGACAAACAGACAAGGGAGGTTTTGTCAAGCACTGAGAGCAGCACCTGCAGGAGGATACAATTCCTCTGCATTCCTGGCCAATTCTTTACACGCTCCTTCTCCAGGCAGGCCAGCCTGGCATCGACTTCACAAATCAACCCTGCAGTAAACTCACCTGGAAATAAACACAGAGGATTCCCTGCCCCAAGAAAGCAGCCTGCTCAGAGGGGAGCCACAGCACTTGTTTGGTGGCTCAGTAGCAGAGGACAAGGAACCCTGAGTACTATTTCCAGTTATATGGAGAGAAGAGTGCAAAAGCTAAGTGTTGGGTGAGAAAATTGCTGCTGCTGCAGCCAGCAAGACACCCCTGAATACCTTCAGCCACAGACACCACCTCTTTAATCCAACGTGAGTGCCTGCCCAGGTCACTCACGAGCACTGCTCTGAGCCCAACAAGCAACCCCAGCAGCGTCCAGCTGAGCGAGGGCTCTGGACGTACTGGGAAACAGGCTGGTAGCTCCTGCTCCACGGGACAGGCAGGAAAGGTGCAGGGGGACGGGCACAACGGGTGGAAAAGGGTTCAGGACTCAGACTTCTGCTGCAGCTCAGGCAAACAGCAGAGCATCACCAGCTGCTTGCCCTATAAACCAGCACTGACTGGGGCCTTACTGGCATTTTTGGTGCCCAGGACCGCATGACAGAGCCGGTTGTTTACAGAAGCAAAGGCAGAAAGCTGCTTCAGCTCCGCTGGAAATTCTTTGCAAGACTTCCTCGCTCACGTTTCAGAGAGAAGAGCTGAGCAGAGTCACAGCAATAATAAAGGCCCGGTGAAAACACTCTGCAGCGATAGGGGTTCAAAGGGGAACAGCCACAGCGCACATCCGCTGAGAGGAAACCTAGCAGTTACTCACAGGCTCGGGCTCCTTTGCAGAAAAAGAGCATGAGAACCAGCGGTAACGAGCAGTTGCCACATTCAAATGAGAAAGGCAAGGCAAGGCGCACTGCTAATCGCAAGGGATTCTCATTTGTACTGCCACGCTTCCTCGGGGTGCTGGTCACAAACCACTAAGCCGAGCTGCCGCGGTAACGGCAGGGTCTGTGCACCCTGAGGTTTTTGGAGCACGTGGCAGGTATCCCTGCGAGGTATCAGCACATCCCGCCTGGCTGCTCCGCTGAATCCCTCCGGCTTTCGTCTCCGAGCTCGCCAGCCGAGGGCTCCGCAGCCACGGAGGGACCAAACGTGTTCAAACACTTGACCTCGCATGCTAACAGCCGATTAAGCTACCTCTGCTAATAATCTTTTATTACATGCAGCACACATGCAAGCATGCACATTATCAAAGTCATTTCAGGCTCCTGATAGCAGCCGCCGAACGTTTGGAGTCATAAGCCACTAATAATCCTAAGCCTGTCACACCAGTCACGCACCTGCCCGCCGTTCACACACCCTCTTAGCCTCCGGAGTCACGCAAGGCTCAGCTTGGGCTCGTTCCCATTCACATTTTTGCTCCTTCCCCGGGCTGTGTTTCTCAAGCCGGAGGGAGGGCTCAGAACCAGCCACCCGAGGTCAGGGTGTCGCCTGGCAGCTTGGCGAGGCGCATCCTCTGCTGACACGAAGCGAGGGACCCGCAGAGGGGGTCTGCTCAACCAATTCCCTGTTCAACCTTTGCACGAGGATGTGGAAGAGCCAGCTTTTGGTCCTCACCTACCTGGTGCAGTGCCACCATCTCCAGCTCCTCCTCTCCCGGCACCGCGAGGTTTCACAGCTCCCACCGGCCGGAGGAAACCCAGTGCCCAGTGGGTTAACGCAGAGGGGCTTACTGGCACGGGAGGGGCTTGTATTTAATGTGCTACACTTTGTCCTAATTGCTCCCTCTCAAGAGCGGGCTCCGATGCCAAGAGAACTTCCCTTCTCCGCGCTCACGCAAGGGCCGACCAGTCAGACGGGCTTATCGGAGCCAGGCCGAGGGAGTTAAACAAACTCGGGCAGAAAGCAATCCAGGAGGCGACGTGTAAAGCCACAAACAATAACACGGCTGCAACAGAACTGAACCCCTGCCAACTTTAATTATGTTTGGGTTGGACAGCGCGTCTTTATTGTTTGGTAATGGAGGCAATAAAATAAATTAGCTCGGGCCTTTTAATATTAAATAAATGTATTTTACAGCTGCCTGGGAAAAAAAAGATAAAGACTGAACAGTTTTGTGACACGCAGGGCATTGCTGAGGCCTGATTACACACCAAGTGCACTCGGCTTACGGGGCACGCTGTGCCCTGAGCACAAACAAGTCACCTCCTCGAGCTCCCCCCGTGCCACGCTACACTCACAGAGGCTGCAGGAAAACCACCCCCATGGCCACAGGACCATGCAGCAGCGACACGAGGCGGGTGCAGCCCGCGTGCATTTGGGGCAGACGGGATATCCCTGGGCTGTTTGCTGCCCTGTGCTGGCTGCAAGGCTGGAGCCACCTGCCTGCGGCCTCGGGAAAACACAGCTACTTGCCCCACACATTGTTCCAAAGGGGAATCATCTCCCCCACAACTTTAATGGCGATTAAAAAAAAATCAGTCTAGCCCTTATTGTTAATTAGGGCACATTCTGTGGAAGCTCTGGCTGCCATCCGAACGTAACCTCTCCCAGCATCAACGCACAATCCACGTGGACTGAGTGGCAGCTTTGCCCCACAACTGTGGTTGGGTGAAGTTAACTTCACCTGCATCCTACTCAGAGATCCCAAAACACGACCCACATTCACGATACGCAGTCTCTGAGCCAGTCATCCACAGCCTGAAGAGCTAAAAGCTGAGAGAAAAGGACGTGGCACAAGAAAAGCCACACTGCTTATGTCACCACACACTACAGGACCAGCCCCAGCTCCAGAGCCCGGCCCCTCTGCACTGATCTGCCCCAACGCACACATTTTCTTCCTCCATCTCCTTACCATGTGGAAAAGGAGTTTCTTGAAGGACAGGCCTGAAGTGTGGGGAGGGAAAGCACAGAGAAACAAATATCAACTCTTGGCCTGATATTTGAGCCTGAACTTGACACACAGATAGCTCAAGTTTCTCCTGCAGCTGAGCTGGAAACAAATCCCGCTTACTTTCCAGAAGAGGCACTGCGATGGCAACAGCTCACATCCCACACCACCGGCGGTATCTGGAAGAAAACCCGCTTTGGACAAAGCCTCAGCAGCACTGCAGGGAAAGGAAGGAATACCTCATCCACCTGGCACACGGCCATCCTCTACTCATCCCGGCATGCCCCTGAAGGTGCTGCTTCAGCAACATCCACTGCTCGCCAAGCCAGGCTTCGGGTGCAAGCCCACTGCGTGCACCTGTGCGAAAGCAGGAAGATGGGGTCTTGTGGGGTGCGAGGATGCCTCCCATCAAACTGGGCTGAAAAGGGAGATTTTGATTCGGTTTAATCATCGTGAACCAGAACTCCCGGTACGCGTGTGGCATGTGCTAGCAGTGATTAAGCACTGTTAGGAGGGAAGAAGAGAGAAATGCAAAAGGAAAGTTTGGACAGCCCGATATGCGATTACGGAGTCACCAATAGTGAACAGAGGCACTCCATCCTGCCAGGAACTCCTCTGAGCTCACACCCCCACAGAACGTTGGTGTTGTGGCTACTGCTGGAAGACCTGACCCCAAAACACCGTCCGAACACAGCGGTGTCAGTGCTGGTAGCCAGCAGAAGGACAGAGAGGCCCCCACCAGCCCACGTTTCAGCTCTCTAGCTAGACGGCTCCAGGAGTAGAACAGACAGCTCACACCTCACAAAAGCATCACCAACCGGCCTTGCCAGGGAGGCAGATGTTTGTTAAAACAGTTGCACTTCCCCTTTTCAATGCAGCTTAATGGTAAACAGAGACAGATCAACAGGCCCCAGCCCCAGAGAGGACAGAGCAGTGAAATACCAGGGAACAAGGCACACGTGGAGCCCCCAGAAACGGGCACGAGTTGGTCACCACCAGAGAACTGCCAAGCTCTCAGGTTCCAGCTCTCATTTACATTGGGAGCAGCTCCCCACCTTCATTCCCACTCTCTCCACCATAATCCCCTCCTCCAGACCTCTGGGCAGACACCCAGCGCTATTTCCCCTCTTCCTGTCCATCCCAGCATCACCTTCTCGAGCCAGCAGGGCAAACCCCAAAGCGTTTCACACCGTGGGAACACCGAGGTAGCCTCCAGCATGCTGGTGAAGTCAGGGGTGTGCTGAAAGAGGAATCCACATCGGCCCTCTCGTGCCCATTCTTGCCATTCTCCCTGCACAACTCATCCTTTCCTCGTCAGGAAAGCGGGCAGCAGCACGGGAAGCTGCCCTCTTGCCCTGTACAGTTTGACCATGTTTTGTCTGGGCCAGACAGAAGTTTCACGCCACGGAGGACAGCACACGGCCTGCGAAGAGGGGATACGCTGAAGGACCAAGCAGCCCTCAGCATTTCCAGGATCACTTCAGGCACAAAATACTGTAAAGACAGCAGGCAAAGGAGGGAAGAAAAACTGCCTTTCCCAAGTTCTTGTCACCGAGGACAACTGACCTGCAGGCTGTCAGGGATAACCGTGTTAACCTCTGGGAGGGTAAAAAAGAAAAATCGCACAGGGACCCAAGGAAACACAAACCCAAGCTGCTTTCATCCAACCTCCAGTGCTGAATTTGAGCCAAAAGCCTCAGCCTCAGCAGACCCAATGACTTACTGCTCTACTTCCGAACATACTAGCACACACACTTGAGTGCCTGGCACCACAAAATTAGCTCTCCAAGAAGCATCTTGAGGGACTCGAGTGCCTGTCAAGCTTTGCTTACATCCCACACGGCTCGGCTTCTTTCAGCCGGCAGCCACCACGCAGATTGGGAGCCCTGCGGATTCAGCTTTTGGAGGACGGGCACCAGCACTTTGCTGGTTTTCCTGCTGCACGGGTCTGCTTATTTCCGAGCTCCATGGAAACACGGCATAAAAGAGCATGCGAGGATCCCGCAGACCTTTCTCCTCTCCCACGGTGACGAGAGCTGGATGTGAGCTGGCTGTCAGTCACCAAGCAGCATCACTCTGTGGGATTACAGCAGACAGAACAATTAGTCTGTCGGCCAGAGCTCTTTTAAGACACTCATCTTCAAGACGGGCCTAGGGAAGAAATATAAAGTACTTATTTCCCCTATAGCTAACAAAATGTGTTTTGTTTTGTGTTTTGTTGTTTTGTTTTTTTTCTTCCAGAGATCCCTATAGGAGTCTAAAAACAACTCCACAAAGAGAATTCAGAATAATAAGAAGAAATCCTGTGACAGATATACCCAGAATAACGGCATTCAGGGCTGTTGGCACTCTCAGCTAATTTCTGCAGCTGCCGCTCTCTGAGCTGCTGAGAGAGGCAGCCTGCCTGTAGCTCAGCATCCTCCTCCCAGCTGCTAAACAAAGAGATCTGGGCTTTTCGAGTGACAGCCCCTCACTGCCCAAGCACACTGACCATCCCTCTGTCCTTCTGGCTGCAGAAGGCTGAAGGCTGGCAGCAGCAGGCCAGTTACAGCTGTTTACAAGAGCTTTTGCTAGGCGGCCCGAAGCATTTCCGAAGCAGAAGCAAACTTCCTCTGCTGACACAAAGGAAGCCGCCCTCTGTGGGAAACACCACGTTTATGCAGCAGTGGGACCCTTCTAGCACCGCTCGCAGGACTGGGGCCGTGCCCTGCTGGGCAGGAGCAGCAGGGAGCAGCGGTTGGCAGTGCCCATAACACGACAGCTTCTCCTCCAAACCAATCCAGAACCCACCTGGGAGTCTCAGCACCCCCCAGGAGTTCATGAGGCTGGCGAGACCCCCCAACTACAAAGGAGAGGGGTTTGCCACCTCCCTGGGAGGGCTTGCCAAGAGCAAAACAAGCCAAGAGCAGCCCTTTCAGCGGGCTGCAAACAGGGAGCCAGGAGCTCCCATAGGAAAGGACAACACAGATTAGCCAACAACTCCATTTCCATCCCCTGAATTCTGTCCTGGTGTTTACTGGTTGTTGCACAACGCTTCTCCAGGAACCCTACTTCTAGAATCCTGCATCAGCTGTACTTCTCCAACTGGCAGCTAATGCTTGGGTAGCTTTTGTTTCAGACCCACACAGAGGCCCTGGCTCCTCTGGAACATGCCAGCTGGGAGATGAATTGACAAGTAGCCAGTTTACCACCAAGAAAAGCTCACACAAAAAGGAAGAAGTACTTATTCACACAGTCAGCTGCGGGAGCTTCATGCCGCAGGATGCTGCAGCAACACAGAGTTTGCACAGGCTCAAAGAGGAATAGGTTAAATTAAGCAGAAGGAAAAAAAAGTCATCAAAAGCTCTTAATACTAAAATACCACTTCTGCTTCAGGAAGTCTTAAAATCGTCAAAGAGAGCGCTCAGGGGAAAGTCTCACCACATGCTTCCTCCGGTCTTTCACTTATCCTTAAGTAGCTGCTGGAATCAGAACACCGAATCGGACGAGTTCAGAGCGACCCAGGACATTTTTACCTGGATCAGAACGGATCAGCAGGGCAACAGAGGACACAAATGGAAAGCCAAGCTACCACTGTACAGCAGAACCATTAAGAACTGACATTGTTTAATTGCACAGCAGCCAATCAGTGTAAATCAGCTTCCTTCCACCAAGCACTTCACACCCCGCTGGAGTTTCTGAGAGGAGAACGACAGAGCAGAAGGAATGACAGACCAGGGACCTGCTTACCCTCGTGCCCAGCACACAGACCACCAGGGTGCAGCACTTCAGTGTCTCTCTACAAAAAGACCTGAAATTTGATTTTATTCTGACATGGAAAAGAAACGTTGCTGGGATGCTGAACTTCCTTTACTGCTACGTTTTGCAAGTGCTACAAAGGATGCAAGCTGAGGGCAGGGCACCACACCTAGACTGAAGTTACAGGGAACACGTACAAAGAGCAGCATGAAGCGAACACGCCATGCCTCGTGGCACGTGTATAAGAAGATTCCTAACAGTCAGCCCCTCACACAAACCCTTCTGCATACACCAGGCTTGCAGGCTTTGGTTCTTTCACACAAACACCACACAGGCAATAGAGGCAATGGGGAACCAAAACCCCCATAAAAAGCTATTTGTACACGAGTGGTTGGAAATACGGACGGGAAGAGCCAGAACCATTTCTCTTCATACCACCGACATTTAAAGTTCCTTACAGCCACACAGAAGTCTCTACCTGCTGCCCAAGCAGCACCAGGAACACCTGCAGTCCCCTGCCTTCTACCAAAAGAGCAGGAATTACGACACGCTCCCGTATGCTGGAGCCCCAAGAAGAGCCCTCCTTGCCAGCAGTCAAGCCCACGCACGCTCGTCATGCCACTGAAATCACAGCACGGGTTCAAGTGGTTCCACTTGGGTTTCTGTTCTTTTTAATGCAACCTCCAGCTTCGCCTCTCCCTGCAAACAACTTACCTCGTTGCCCTATCTGAGTATTTCTGACCTCAGAAATACGGCAAATAAAGGTTGTACGGAGACGCGAGGCACGGATCCGACCTTACACACGAGGATGGCCCCTGCTCGTACCCCGTTACACTGACAGACACCCCCGGGGGAAAAACAATCCACCACACGTGCCCCAACAGAGCTGCAGAGTGTGCATCCTTATCAGTAAGGGATCTGGCATACCAGTGCAGAACTCTTTGTTCGCGTTCTGGGGTACGACAATCCGTCTGTAGACGATGGGCTCCGACTCCAGGATGTTCTCGTCGTGCCGGTAGCGAGCTGGCTTCTCGCTTGGGGTGCCCCGGGAGCGGGTGCCGCTCCGCCTCTCGTAAGTCTCAATCTCTTCAAACACAGCTGCCTTGTCGAAAAGGGCCAGGTTCCCCTCGAAATCGAAATCCGTGTCTGGGATTTCATCGATGTCATCCCCGAAGCACTCATCGTCTTTGCTCTTCATCTGCCCATTTTTCAGGCCGCTCTTCTTCGGGGTCACCTGGTTCGGGTGGCGGCTGCTGGACGACCCTAAACAAAAATACAGGCAAGTTGAAAATACACAAATGGAAAAAAATGTGTCATCAATGGACAAAACCATGTTTCTTGCCTGCTTTCTCAGGAAGTTTTGTAAGAAGAAAGCTCGCGTTTGGTGTCTATTGACTCAAGGGATTGTTGCTTCCCAAAGAACCTGCAGGCCTCGTCTTTAGCTTATCTGGGCGTGAGTAACGCCAACAGAAAACCCAACGCGAGGCACCGGGAAAGAGATTTCAGGGACTTTCCTCTGGCAAGGGCAGGAAAAACAAGCTCGACCCCAGTAGCAAAATAAACATTTCTGCTCATTTAACGTAAGAGAGCGTTATGTTAGTGTTGAGGTATTGAGCAAGCCCTGGGCTAGGGCTGCACTATTCCTGCTGCACTGGGCTTGTGTTTGTGCAGGCATGTGGCCCAAGACTGCCATGGAATTTCCCTAAATTTCAGAGGCTACCATGGGTGTTTTCTTCTGAAACAGGTAAGCCACCTACTGATGGAGAACTTAAGCCCCTTAAAGTATTTCTCTCTCGTTCGCCATCGCTAGGTGTGTATTTCTGTAAGCCAAGATGAAGTCCTTTCCCTTTCCCATATTGCATTTTTCTACTTATTCATCGTATCACATATTTAAGGGGAATTATTTCCAATCAGTAACCATGCCAGCCGGGTTTCCCTCACATGAAGTTGAAGAAGTCTCACTCTGAGGGCTGGTACAAACCCAAACGCAGTCACAAGGCTGACATACCCCGTTATTTATTTCTTACATTATTCTGCAGGTCACCCACACACAGTCAAGCCCAGACGACGTTAACCTGTTAGTTATACCCATCGTTAAACCTGCCGACACTAGGAAAGATTTCAGGCCCATTTCAGCAATTAGTTATCACCTCCACTGCCCAACAGATGGAATAACTGTTACCACACCAGAAGCGTTTGCTTCCCTGACATATTTCTCATGTTTTAGGAGAGATTTTACCCCCCTGAATGTTATTTATACAGATGAGCTTGCAGACAGAACCTGTTTGCTGACACACAACCAAATCACCACCAAGTCACCAAGATGACACGTGCCTCTCGTCCATCACCCTGCATACAGCTCTGGCTGAAAACGCAACTTTTTTTGTTTTACATGTTATTGGCAATCAATGAAAGGGCGCAAGAAGAACTTCAAGTCATCTGAGGATATTTAGAAATCAACCCCAGAAGACCTGCAATACGCCAAAGCTTTGTGGTGTCCCACAAAGTTACCTGTTCGCCTCAGAAGCACAGACAGGTCCAGCTTGGTCTTGGCAGACCGCTTTCTCTCCCACCAAAACTCATCTCTCACTTCCCCCATTTCCCAGGTGTGAAGTCCTGTGCTCCAGCAACAGAAGAGCACGTCACCTGGACAGCAGAGGAGCCTGGCCCCAGCTCCTGCAGGAGCACTCACCCGTTTCAGAACCAGGGCAGGAACCGGTCTGTTCGAGGCCAACGTGCCGATTTTGGCTGAGGTAACGAGCAGAACTCATTTCTCCACCACAAAGTTACTCAGTAGCTCAATTACACCACTTAAATTGCAGCAGTTAGCTCAGAACATTCACATTTACCCAGACCCTCCAGAGAAGAGGCCATAAAAAGCAGCTCCCTCCACTTTCCCTACCCAGCTGAGGCTCTGCAGCCCAGAGCAGGGAACCCCTTCGTGGAAAGCAGCCTCGCCTGGGACTCCCAGGTGCTTACTGAGGACTTTGTCACAGTAAAACAAATTTGCCAGAGCTCACCACGAGCTCCCCTAACACCATGTCTAACTTATCCCTGGAAAGTCACGGTGCAGCATGGAACACCTCACTGCTTTTATTCTGTTAGGAAAGCTTTGTCTCAGGAAGGATTTTCCCTCTTGGTTAGTTTTCCCCCTATTTTAGGCAGCCCGTCACTTGTTTCTGCTGCTGAGGTGACTCACCCAAAAGCTTTCCCAGCCCCCACAGCAGGGATGCTCTTTGAAACAGTCAGCAGAGTACCTCAAGAACCTGAGCTGAACTAAATAGACCTCAACGCTCTCAAGCAGCTCCAGTCTCCAACCACACAGCAATTCACGAGTCCTGCAACAACTGAGAACACAGGCAAGCCAGAGGCCAGCACTGCACACCTCGAAACGAGGGTGACAAGACCCCAAACCTTCCGAAGGCTTCATGGAGCCCTTCTTCCTTGTAAAGAAACAAAGCAAATCCCTTTCCAGTGACCACTTCCCTGCAGCCTGCAGGATTTAGGCTAACCTCCCCGTGCCAGAACCCCACCGGCCGTAGCACAAAGCCGCTTCAAAGCTGCTGCTCTCAGCACGAGGGCCAGTCAGAAACGTTTCTGCTGTGCACGCTGGGGCAACCGAAACCAGCGCCGCGGCGTCATGCGGTCAGCGTCACCACACTTTGTCAGAACTCTATTTCTGGAGCCTATTTATAATTATTTGAAATTATTACTAATTATAGCAGGCAGCTCATTTTCAGACGCAGTGATTCTCAAGCTGCTCCGGACTTTGGAGTTTTTATAAACAGCTGGGTGAGAACAGACTGCTGCAACGCACCTTTTGTCAAGAAGGACAGAATTCAAGGATTTCTAGCAAATGAACACAGCCTGGGGGAGGGAAAGGGTGAGGCCTCCTGGCAAGGAGGATTTCAGCCCAGGAGCTGCGACCAGGCATTCACACGTACAGCTTTGAGAAAGGGAAAGCTTTTCAGTAGCCCCACTGATTCCCAAACCAATGGAGGCACACCAAGCGCTCCGAAGTTGCACACAGCTTGGGCTGGACCTGGCGGCCAACACCACACACAGCTAACGCTGCCGCTAACAGCGGCACGAGAAACAAGAGCCCAGAGCTACACAGCTGGCCGAGCCCTCCAAACACTTCCCTGACTGCCAGGCGAAGCAACAGGCGAGGGACTCCAAGTTCAGATGAAGAAGCTGGAGCCTGCTCTGAGCACAATGGGAACAAGCCTGCCTCTTGTGCAGCTCTCCGATGTTTTGGCAACTCCATTCCTGTTCCCCAACAAGAGTTCTACACCGGCTGCCAGGTTCTTCTGCAAACAACTCCGCTCTCCCCTCAGCTGACCTGCGGAACAAAACATGGGGCCGGCAGCATCACCACGCGATGGGCCCAGGGGAGAGAAGCAGCTGATGCGAGCAGCATGCAAATGCTGACAGACCCAAACGGCGCGTTAGGAAAGCTGCAGGAACAATGGCTGGAAAGCTCCCGGGCTCCCTGCAGACACAACGACTGGGAGCCAAGAGCAGACCTCATCAAATCGAGATGTGCTGGCATTGTCCCGGGCAGCTCGCTAATGCGGCGGGTGCCAACCCCACCATCCTGCTGACCCACCCGAAGGGGCTGCGTTACCCCATGGAGCAGGGGAAAACTCAAAGAATATGAGAGAGAAGGCCAGCAGGAGGATCACTGCCTTCCAGGGCTACCGAAACCCAGAGCTCCCAGCCCAGCTCCTCCATCTGTGCACGGCTTGCTAAGGAGAATAGCACACGGCTCCCCATCAAGCTGGCAGCTCAGCACTGCACAGAAAAGTGCCTCCCTCTAAACAATACTTCCCAATTTTTTTTTTTCATTGGAAAAAAAAACTCATGTATAGCACACAAGCAAATGTAAAGTCTCTAGCGAGTTGGCTGCCTTCCTGTGAGATCCCTGCGGGAGCTTTTACCGCCAGCCCTGGCATGAACGAGCCCCGTGCCAGCAGGGCACACAACCCATTGTTGTGTAATCTGGGCTGCTATTTGTTGTTTATTGATTTCTGTCACACAAGTGCTCCGAGGGGGAACTTTGTCCCTGACTTAGCACGCTAAAGGGCACCGAGAGGTTAGCTTCCAGCCCAGGCACCGCACAGCTTCAGGTCAGGCTGACATCACAGCCCGGCCTTGCCTCGATTCCTGCAGCCGCCACCTCTTCTGTTCCACGCTGGAGCCTTTCAGGCATCGCTTGCCTTGCTCTCCACGCACACTGCAGAGAGCAAGGGTTCAATTTTCTACCTCATTTACGGTCTGCACCTTGCTCAACCTGTTTCAGATTTTCTCTTACAGGCTTTGACCTGCTGTCAGGCTTCTGTAAAACTGCTGCGAGCTGCTGGTGGGCTGAAGGGGTTTGAAAGGCTTGCTGCTCACCCCACACCTACCAGGTGCTGCCTGAACAGTGCTACGCGAGGTAATCCAGCTGGACTCTGCCCAGCAAGAAGAAAGCAAAGCAGGGGTTACTTCAGATAACCAGGTAGCTGGCAGCGTAGTTTGAAAAGAGTTTTTCCTCAAAACATGCCTTCACCCCCCCCCCCCATCTTTCTGGCCTTCCTCCTCCTACCAACCCTGCTTGGCCATCACTTTAAAACAGAAGGGAATAAGAAACTTAAGAATTTGTCCTTCTGAAAATTTAAAACAAAAGGCTGCTCAACCTTGTAAACTGATTTAAATTAACTGAAATCAGAAGAGCTGCAACTGTTTCAGAAAACGAGAGCTGTTGGTGGGGGAGGAAGACTTCCAGAGGCCCAGAGGCCTTATCTCCAGATAAGGCGCAGCCTTTGATCTCGCTGTTTAATTGGCCCTGCTCACCTTGCTTTCATTTCTTTTCAAGACAAAACAAAAAAAAAGGCAATGGAAAGAACTAAATCATAGAAATACGCTTGATATATCCTGATGCTTCAACATTTGAGTCATGAACTACACTAGATGTATCCTGATGTTTCAATAATTGCAGCCCAGGGGGCTCCGAGGGCAAAAAAAAAGCGAGCACAGCCAGCCTTGGCACAGCATGAGGGCTGGCTGGAGATTTATGATCAGAAATAAAAATAACGGATGCCTGGCTTTGAGACGTGCTGATCCTATCTTTACATCATCCTCACTAGAGCGCGTTAATTTGTGTTTTTTTTAACCAACGCAGCACAGCAAATACCGTTTGTAATGACTCGTAGGGGGCTGTTGTGATAGGTCATGGTTGTGCGGGCTTTAAATAGAAAAGGTTTGCAACATCATCAGTTGTTTCTAGTTCCTTGTAGAGGAAAAACAGGCTGGCAACTGGGCCATTTTCAATCAGGAAGCACAAGAGGAATGAGGAACTCGTATGAACTAGCACTATTCAGTTCTACATTTCGCAGCCTTTGATGCTGATGAAGCAGATTAATGCGCGGGGTGAGATCTCCACTAATTAGATTTGAAAATTCACTTTGACAAAGAAATGGTTGAAGAACTGACTTTTTACATAAACAGGCGTCAACCACACTTCTCTGAGAAACGCTGCAGCAAAGAAAACACCAGCGTGTTGCTCTTTGCACGCTCAAGAGGGGCTGGTCTCCAGCAGACTGAAACAGGGATGGGTAAAGAATTACACAGCAGCGACACGGCAGAACTGCAGTCCCACTGATAAACAACTGCCTCCTTTCCACCCCGTGCCCATACACCTTTTCCCTGTCGCCTCCTGTAGTGGGTTCCCTCTTCTTTTCAGCCCAACCTCTTAACCTCACACCAGTAGGTTAAGCAACAGGAGAGTTTTTGTGAACATTCCTCTTTATTCTACCTCGTTCACAATAGAGGCACAGAACAGTCTGCAGCATTTCAAAGTTCTGAGGTTCTCCTTCAACAGCCCTCGAGAGGGGAAAAGAGTTTCAACTCAGGTTAGCTCTGGAAAGCTCGTCAAATTCCCACACCACAACCAACATCAGATCCAAAATGCTCCTGAACCAAATAAACAAAGTCACGTACGTGGTTCCTTCTTACCTGTACGATTCTGAAGGTTAGTTTGGACAGACACATTTCTGAAACAGCGAGCACCATGCCTGTGTGCAGCCTAAGTAACACTGGCCTTTACTGACAAATGACAGCACTGTGAATTCTGCTGCAGCCCTCCCAGCCTGCAAACCAGGCTCGCTGCACACCTGAGTTAAAGCTCCCTGCTCTCACTACTCAGCTGAGCAGCACTGACTTCTGTGTCCAGCAGGAAAGGTGTTTCACCTGGAAACAGCAGCAAGGAAGGGTAGGGAGCATCTGCCTCCAAAGAACTCTTAGCAGCAGTGCAATAGCAACGGGGACAGCAGAGAAGCAGCTCTGCACAACGTTCCCTGCTGGCCTTTCGGTAAGGTAGCTACAAGCTTACAGAAACAGAACATCTTTTGTAAACAACATAAAAAGTAAAAACAACCACAGCAAGCCAGCAATGACAGATCAGACCCAACAGCCTGCTTCAGCTGATGACACTCACCCAACGAAGCGTTTTGGATCACTGTACTGGGCTTGTTGTGCAGTACCCACACCTCTGTTTGTAAGGCAGGTGCTGCACATTTTAGTGACGCTGTCTGTATGCTCATCCCAGGTTCTGGCAGAGGTTACATCACCTCACTGTACAATGTCAGGCACGTGCAAGACCCTCGAAAGATCTATACTGGTAAAATCCAGCCCTTCAGGTGGCAACACACGTACAAAAGGAAACAAACCTAAGTTTCCAGACCCGTTTGAGATGTTTTAGCTGAACTGGGGCATGCACTGCAGCAGCAACCCAGGCGAAGAGGAGAGCTGCAGAACACAGAACACATACTCACAGGAATTGTGCCTACGCCGAAAGCCTTTGGACTGAGTCAGGGTTTCCACGTGCCGATCCATGTAGCTCTTGGAGCACTGCTGCTGGGGGGAGATGATGATGTCCTGACTCTTCATGTCCGTCCTCCTGGGGATGTTCTGCGGGGCGCTGCTGCACATGGGCTTCTTTAACATCTTGCCAGTGCCGTTCTGGCTGGGCCCCACCTGGCAGCCAACCCCCGGGATGCCCAGTTCTGTCTGCTGCAGCTCCCCGCATGGCCTGCTGTCCTCCGGGCCTGGGATCTCCAGAATCTTCAGCTCAGTGATGTCACCTGCCCTAAAAAAACAAAAGGAATAGAAAAACAGACATTCAGGAACTTGGTGTTCGGGGTACTTTTAAAGAAACAGCCTCGAAAGAAAATCGTGCAACATTACCCAGAGGTTTTTGGATGTCATAGTCAATAAAACAAAGGGCAAAAAACATTTTAATACTCAAACACAGGCTACACGTCAGGCATTGAAATATTCACCTGAAATTACATAAACTTTAAATAAAATCTCGAGTATTTCTAAACTGCACCTGGATTTGGTGTAGGTTCTGTCCCTAGCTGAAGCAGGGATTGGTCAAGCAGAAAATTGAAGCAGCCAGCACAGATCTTTGAGAAAGCCTGCGTTAATTCAGCAGTTTCTAGCTATTATAATTAACCTCAGCCTGGAGGGTGCTACTACTTTTAATCCCTTCCTACATAAAGCTCTCCTTAAATTAGTGCTATTCGTGCTCAGACAAGGGTGTGCTCGCTGTTTCTCAAGACATAGGATAAAAAAAAAAAAAAACACAGCACTGAGCACGAGCCAAAGTGAAACAAAGAAGTGGTCACGAAGACCTCCTCTCCTCCATCTGCACTGACTGCAAGACAGGAACCAGAAGTTGGGGTGTTCAATTTAACCTTTTAAAGTTTGTGCCCAACTGGGATATAAAACTAACAGCCTGGAAGTTAGCAAGAGCCCTGAAAGAATCATCCTTCCAACTCTCTTCAAAAATCAGAGTTTTCTAGGAAAAAAAAAGGATTCCCTGCAGTCAGCACTTGGTCTTATTTTTAAAATCGGGGACTCAGGCACTTTGCTGTCGTGACATGAAAGGTGCAGAGGTAACAGGAAAGTGTCCAGTGACAAATGACTCCTATTTATTGTTTTTTTTGAGCGCAGCGTTAGCAGGAGCTGGTGGGAAGGGACTCAGGAGAGCCACAACAGCACTGCACTGACCCAGCGCCCTGGTCCCAAACCATTCCCTGTCTGCACGGAGGAAAGAACACAGGGAGAGAAAGGAGATGGCTCTGGATTTAACCACTGCATGTAGTTTACCTGTGCTGGCCATCATTTTAAGTGGCCCCCTCTGCTTTCCCTGACACTTTAATAACATGTGTTGCTGAGGGCACAGCATGAAGAGTAAGCCAATCCCTCAACTACCCAAAAAGTGCACACACACACAGAATACACAGAAAATACCCACACAAATACACTCACACATGCTCACACAGATCCTTGCAGCACTTCTAACAGAGCAGAGACCAAAAACAGCACCCTGCTGCACACAAGCTGAGAGAAAGGCCAGTGGTGCTTCTCACCTGAAGCTGCTCAGTAGCAGGAGGAGGATTTAAGACAAAGAGCATGTTTCTGGGGGAAAACGACCCAAAATATCCACCCAGACTGGCAAACGCAGGAGAAATACCACCACTAACCTGAAGGTGACTTCTGGCACGAGGCACTTGACCCCATTGTGGAAGGGCCGGGTCAGGGAGATGGTCTGGCTGACCTGGTCCACGGCAGACACTCGGCCCTGGTAGACGCCCAGGCTTTCTCCGCAGTTGATGGACACGATGCTCCCCAGCCAGTCCGTAGCCATGATCCCGGGACTCAAAACCTGCAAGGAGGCACAGGCCTGGCTGTAAGGTGAGGGAACAACAACCCGCTGTTCCCTCAGGAACATGTTAAAGCCCTGCGCAGGGCTCTGCCTGCACGTTTGGAAGCCCTGCCGCTGTTTGCAGGACTGAAGAAATAGTTCGGTAGCGGATTTCAAGGCTAACAGCTTCCAAACAGAGCACCGAGCTTTGCCTGAGTACGTTCTCTCTGGAGCTTCAACCAGGGCATTTTCCCTTCCCTCTGTAAAGCTTTGGTGTGCACACAGCAGAGCAGAACAGCTTTTGTGAGCGCTTAGCAGCGAGGGCACTGACCTCAGCACCTCCAAATTAAAACCAGCACCTTAAGGAGCACAGACAGGTGCAGAGGGGGTAAGAAAACAATGCTGGAGCCCAGCACAGCAGTCTTTGTGCTGTCCAGGGCCAGGATTAGCATTGCTGTCACAATGTGATGGCCAAACAAAGCCACGCTGCTTTCTAGCACCTGCACCAAGCTCCAGAAAGGACACAGCTCTGGGAAGGTGACAGCCTCGCTGGCACCACAGGAGAGCTGACAGGCTCACGGGAGAGAACAGCCACTGCATGTTATCTGCCTCTCATGCCATCACCCTCGGGAAGAGGGAACACGCTGGGAATTCACTCAGTTACGGGGCACAGGGGGGTAGGAAGGCTGGGATGTGACCGGGGACAATCAGCACGTAAAGCACGCTTCTGTGGGAAACATTTCAGGTCTCTTCAGGCTCTTTCTGTCCTGAGCTTTATGGAAAATAAAGATGCAAGAAAAAACACCTAGAGAGATCTAGGACACGTGCATGCCACCAGGAACAATAAAAGCTCCCTTCCCCCAGCTTTCAGGAGACTTCAGGGAGGCTTCAAGAAGAAACCAACAGGGATCTGGCCACCAAGCCACGTGTTCCTCAGGACCAGCCTCCTCGCTTGCCCATTTCTGTGTGTCTATATTGACTCGTGACAACACCACCTGGACTCCCAGATGATGGCAGAACATCAATAATGCATTTTGGAGAACCTGCAGCACGGCTAAAACCTCATTCACTTTCCCACCTTTTGCATCTCTTTGAAAAGGAGGCAAAGGTTTCAGTGCACAGCACCACCTCAAGAGGAACCCTTTAGAGAAGGCCCCGGCCCTTTACAAACACACAAACAGCTCCCTCTGTGTGCTTGCAAACAAACCCAAAGGAGGGGAACTGCCTCACAGCACCTCGCTCTTGTGCTTGGTCACTTGGAGAAGGAAGGAGCCACACGGGCAGCGGATGATTTACTCAGGCACAGGTGGGAAACAGGAAAACGTTCGTTTGTTCACCCCGCCTGCGAAGCCAAACCTCCCCCCCAGCACCTTCCCATCGCGAGTTACTGTCCACACGCCCCTTGCATCCCCCCAACCCTTTCCAAGCAGCTGTTAGCGACACCCGTGCTTCGGGAGGGTCTCACAACCCCCGCAGGCTGCCCCAGCAGCCCGTCACCGCCCCGCACCCCCCACAACCGAGCCCCTCACAGCGCTGGCTCCGCACGGGGCTGCTCAGCGCGCCGCGGGGACGCGGGGCCCAGCGGGCCGAGACCCGACGGGCCCGAGGGGCGGCCGCAGGGGCTGGGGGAGCCGCAGGGGGCGGGCCCGGGCCGCGAGGGGCCGAGCCGGGGCCCGAGGGAGGCCGGGACCAGGCCCGGGACCAGGCCCGGGACCAGGCCGCGGCCCGCCCCGGCCGCTCCCCTCAGGCCCCGGCCGCCACCGGAGCGGCCCCGCGAGGGTCCCGGCGCCGCGGCCTCGCGTCCCGGCGGCTCCGTGCCAGGCCCGGCCCCTCCCCGGTCCCCTCCCGGCCCCCCGGCCCGGCCCCGCCTCACCTGCGGCTGCCGCTCGTCGCCCGCCGCCCCTCCGCCTCCGCGCCGCCCGCCCGCTACGTCACTTCCTGCCCCGCCGCGCCGAGCCGCTCTAGCTGCCGGAGGGAGATCATAGAGAGGAGTGGAGGAATAGAGCGTGGCGCATGCGCACCGCGGGGGAAGGGGGCGGGGTGGGAGGGCGGCGGGCACAAGGTGCAGCGCCGAGCGCTGAGGGGCGCATGCGCGGGGCGAGGCTGCTACGTCACACCTCCAGGTGCCTCGGTGGTACCTCAGGGGCGCCTCCATGGCACCCCCACCATCCCATAATACCTGTGTTACACCTCCATGGCACCTCCATGGCACCCCCGCCATCCCATAATACCTGTGTGACACCTCCATAGCACCTCTGCCATCCCATAATACCTGTGTGACACCCCCATGGCACCTCCATGGCACCCCCGCCATCCCATAATACCTGTGTGACACCCCCATGGCACCTCTGCCATCCCATAATACAGAATCACAGAATCACAGAATTTCTAGGTTGGAAGAGACCTCAAGATCATCGAGTCCAACCTCTAACCTAACACTAACAGTCCCCACTAAACCATATCCCTAAGCTCTACATCTAAACGTCTTTTGAAGACTTCCAGGGATGGTGACTCCACCACCTCCCTGGGCAGCCCGTTCCAGTGCCTAACAACCCTTTCAGTAAAGAAGATCTTCCTAACATCTAACCTAAAACTCCCCTGGAGCAACTTTAGCCCGTTCCCCCTCGTCCTGTCACCAGGCACGTGGGAGAACAGGCCAACCCCCACCTCACTACAGCCTCCTTTAAGGTATCTGTAGAGAGCAATAAGGTCGCCCCTGAGCCTCCTCTTCTCCAGGCTGAACAAGCCCAGCTCCTTCAGCCGCTCCTCATAGGACTTGTTCTCCAGGCCCCTCACCAGCTTTGTCGCCCTTCTCTGGACCCGCTCAAGCACCTCGATGTCCTTCTTGTAGCAAGGGGCCCAAAACTGAACACAGAACTCAAGGTGCGGCCTCATCAGAGCCGAGTACAGGGGGACGATCACCTCCCTAGCCCTGCTGGCCACACTGCTTCTGATACAAGCCAGAATGCCGTTGGCCTTCTTGGCCACCTGAGCACACTGCTGTCTCATATTCAGCCGACTGTCCACCATCACTCCCAGGTCCTTCTCTGCCTGGCAGCTCTCCAACCACTCATCTCCCAGTCTGTAGCTCTGCTTGGGGTTATTGCGCCCCAGGTGCAGGACCCGGCACTTGGCCTTGTTGAACTTCATGCAGTTGGGCTCAGCCCATCGGTGCAGCCTATCCAGATCCTCCTGCAGAGCCTTCCTACCCTCGAGCAGATCGACACGCACCTAACTTGGTGTCATCTGCGAACTTACTGAGGGTGCACTCAATGCTCTCATCCAGATCATCGATGAAGATATTAAAGAGGACTGGCCCGAGCACCGAGCCCTGGGGGACGCCAGTAGTGACTGGCCTCCAACTGGACTTGACTCCATTCACCACAACTCTTTGGGCCCGGCTATCCAGCCAGTTTCTAACCCAACGAAGCGTGTGCCAGTCCAAGCCAAGAACAGACAGTTTCTTGAGGAGAATGCTGTGGGAAACAGTGTCAAAATACCTCCATGATACCTCCACAGTACCTCCATGGTACCTCCCCCATCCCATAATACCTCCATGGCACCTCCACCACCTCCATGAGACCTCCACCATTTCTGTAACACCTGCATGACACCTCTTCCATCTCCATGACAGCTCCACCTCACCCCCATGATCTCCCCAAGACAGGTCACAGCAGGAGGAAGGCTTGTCTCAGAGGATGCAGTGAGGCAAACATGATTTGTTTTTTTTTTTGCTTTCAGTATTTTCTTCCCACACAGGGTCTGGATTCAGTTCTTCACGTGCCAACTGTGATCACTTTTTAAAAAATTTACAAGAATCCCTGAAACACACGAAGCTGCTCATTGTTTGTGTGGCTGCTGTGCGTTTATCACCGCTTTAAGAGGCACCCAAGAAGCTCAGAGCAGCTGGGGGGCACCAGGAGCACCCACAGTCCCTTTGCTGCTTTACAGGGTGGAGAAGACCACCGCACGGGGTTTTTAGGGAAACGCACTGCTGTCAATACCCTGGTCCTCCCCGTACACACCAGGAGGGGACCTCATCCTTCAGATGTGGCACCGAGTGGCAGGGCTTGGTGACAGGACCCAGGTCAGGTTGGTGGTTGGACTTGATGACCTCAAAGGTCTTTTCTCACCTAGATCATGTACCCCCAAGGACAGGGAAGCTCTCCTTCATGTGAGCATCCCATTTAGCTCCCCCCAGAAGAATCCAACACAGCCCTGTTAGATCTTTAAGGACAGAGATGTGATTTGTGTCACCCCATCCTCCCCCCAAGAGGAATAAAAGCAGCAAGGAGGAAGAAACTTTCATAAAAGCATTTATTGGGTTAGAAATCCCGTGCCATTTCTCTCTGCAGATGGATGCATCTCCATGCAGCCCCCAGAAAGCAGCACAAATTCCTGCTCCATGTGCCAGGAAGACTTGCTCCATGCATCTCCTGCAGCCCTCAATTAGTCAGAATATACCGATCTATTGTTAGAAAAATACTAGTTGAAGCAGCAAATACATAGTCCAGAAGCATTTTACTGTGCCTCTCATTGCTTTGCGTCCCTGGCTCTCGTTCATTTGGTATTGCCCAGGAGGCTTCTCCTTTGGGGGCAGCTACCACCATGACCTGTGGGCAGCATGACCTAAATCACACATTTCCAGTCCTCAGGGCACCTCCGGGGTGCAAACACTCAGGGATTCATCGTGCAAATTCCTCTTCAGCCTGAGCACGAGGATGCCTGTGGTGAAGCAAGGTGGTACCAGGAGCAGCTCCACGCCGGGAGCACGAGCGGAGGCGCCCGACCCAAAAAGTCATTTATCGCCTTTATTTTTCGCTGCCTCACAGCGAGCCGTTGGAGGGGAGGCGCCTCTTTATCTGGAAGCGCTCACACTTCTTGTACTTCATGGTCAGCCCGTACTGAGGGGTGAGGTCCACCGCCTCACCGGGGGCCAGGCTGAACTCCAGCTGCTGCAGCAGGGTGGTGAGGAAGAGGAAGACCTCCCAGCGGCCGATGGACTCGCCGATGCAGCGCCTCCTCCCCAGGCCAAACGTCAGCACTTTGTCGCTCTCCGTCCTGTTGATCTCGGTCCCGGCTGCGTTGAGGAACCGCTCGGGCTTGAAGGCGGAGGGGTCCTGCCAGAGCTTCCTGCAGCAGAAAGGAGAGACCTGAGCGAGCTGCTGGGGACAGCAGGCAAAGAGAGCCCTCTTTGCGAGGAGTGTTGCAATGTTGTCTCATTTCACCACCCTGAAATGTTGGCAGCCTGCTGTGGCCCCTGTTCCCCACCCGAAATGCCAGCTGCATGTCAGCCCCTATCAGCTCAGCCCATTGAAGCCTCCACTTCAGCCCCGGATTGTGTTTGCCTACGCAGATACCAGGGACGGCTGAAATCAGCACGTAACATCTAGAGAGGTCCTGTGCCTCCAGCTGAAATGGGAGCGCAGGAATCGGGCAGGAACTTTGACAAAGGAAGGATGGAGACCTGAGGGATTTCTCATCTTGCATCCCCCCTTAAAACCTCCCGACCTGTCCCAGCCTGGCCATGCTGTGTTTTTTTCCAGCACCTTAACCAAGGAACTGCCGCTCAGATATGGGGACAGACCATGCTCCTGTGGCAGAGCAAAGCTTCTGACCCAAAATACTCGGTCTGGGACTTGATCAGACTTTTAAGGACAGATCCGTGCAATCTTCATCCCAAGCAAGCCGACTGCACCCCAAACAGGAACGCTGTGGTGTACTCACTCGTCGTGGTTCACCTGCCACTGGTTGACGAACACGCAGGTGTCCTTGGGGATGTAGTAGCCGTTCAGAGCAGTGGCTTTCGTCGTCCTGGAAGAAATACAGGCAGAGGGGAGAGATTCAGAGGAAACTGACAGCCTCATGGTGAAACAAGCACAAGTTCTGGAGGTGCTGTTTGCTGGGACCTCCAAAACCCCAGTCAGCACCTACCTGTGTGGGATGGTGAAGGGCAGGAAAGAAGAGTGCCTGAACGTCTCCAGGATGAAGGCTTCCGTGTAGGGCAGCGTGCCTCGGTCCGACAGCCGCGGCCTCCTCTCCTGGCCGATGGTCTGATCTGTGGGAGGAGGGGAGGAGAAGCTGCTTGGGGCCAGCCCTCGCCTCACAGGTCCCAGCCCCAAAGAAACGGGCTCGTCAGCTCACCCAGTTCAGCCTGGATCCTCTTCTGCATGTCAGGGTATGAGGCAGCATACATGAGGCACCAGGACAGGGCGGTTGTCACGGTGTCAAAGCCTGGATGGACACAAAGAAAGGCATTTAGCTACCGAAAGGCAGAATATTCACAAATCCCAGCACCCCGCATGGTAACACACAGCCTGGGAGAGCTTCCCTTCAAAAGCCACCTCCTGTACCCATGACTGCCTGTGAGCCCAGCATCAGCTCCAAAGCCCCAGGCACAGCCAGGGGAGGGGGCTGCACCCACAGAGATGGCCTCACCTGCCCCAAAGAGGTCATTGACGATGGCAATGATGCTCTGGTTGGAGGGCTGGAGGTTGGTGTCCTCCCCTGCTGTCTTTCTCTCCTGGCAGTGCCCGATCAGCGAGTCTGTGATGTCCCTGATGTGCTCCTGGGGAAGAGCCAAGGGGTCAGAGGCACCAGGGCAGGTGAAGCCTCCCGTTACCCAGCTCCAGGAGGCACCAGCTCTTCCTTCCCTCACGAACACAAAGGGGGATGCTGGAGGCAGGGGGTGCCAGGTTCAGCACCCAGCAAGGGGCAGCGGTGTTTGGTGGAGGACAGGCTGCAGAGCCAAGCTGGTGGGATCAGCTCCGTTAGGGAACTGAGAACCAGCTGCAGCAAAACCATCAGCTCAAGAGGCTCTACCGCATCCCATAAGCAGCAGAATTTGATTTGGGCTTCCTCCTCAGAAGCTCAATTTCATTAAGCACAAAGCTCTACTTCTGTGCCCTCTTCTAATGATTTCAATGAATGGGACCATGACAAAAAGAATGCAATAAGAGAACAAGCAGCAAAGTGAGGGAAAGCTTTGCCCCAGAACAGCATCCGAGCTCTTACCTTGTTAAAGGTGGCGTAATGCTCCTGGACAATTTTCTCTATGAACATGTTGAAGCGCCTGTTGATGTCCTTAAAGAGATCCATGGAGCGGCTGGGCAGGTAGCGCAGCAGCGGGATGAAGTCCGAGGGGTTGCCAGAAGCCGCCACGTCCCCAAATTCGTTGCTGTCGTTGACCAGGCTGAGCAGCTCCTGGTCATTGTGGTCGTAGCGCTTGCCGAAGCACATGGCGCAGATGACGTTGGCCACCGAGACCACCAGGTAGCGGCACGGGTCGAAGCTCTGCTGCTCCTCCATCACCTGCAGGAACTTGGTGACCAGGTAGGCAGCCTCCTTGGAGACGTGCTCCTCCAGGAGGCAGCTTGAGGACGACGTGGGGCTGGCGGCGATGGAGAAAGTCTTCAGGGCGTTCTGAGCCAGCTTGCGGCGCGCTTTCCACACTTCCCCCGCCTCGGGGCTGAAGGCCAGGCTCTGCCCGTTCGCGATGAGTCGGAAGCTGGGGAGGTCGGGGCGCCCCATGAAGTCCTCCCCTTGCCTCACCAGCGCCTGCCGCAGGGTGTCCAGCCCGCTCAGCACCAGCACGGGCTGGGAGCCGATGGCCACCTCCATCACGTCCCCGTACTTCTGGCTCAGCCGCGTCAGGGCCAGGTGCGGGTCCTTCCTCAGCTCCAGCACGTTGCCCACCACGGGGAGCCCGCGGGGACCCGGGGGGGGCTTCAGCCCCTTGGGCACGCGGCGCCGCAGGGGCTGGGTGAGCAGCAGGAGCAGGCAGAAGACGGTGGCCGCCAGCAGGACCTCGGTGGCTGAGACACCCCCGGCGCTCCTCACCAACCCCATCGCAGCCTCCATCCCCGCTGCCATCGAGGATCCTAGGGGAGAAGGGCAGCAATTAGGGAGGGGGCAGTGAGGACCCTACAGAAGCCCCCCCTGCATCCCACAAGCGCTAGCTCCCAGCAGGATGCTGTCAGGGTGTTTTTTGGGGGGATTTCCAGGGGGGGTCCCTCTCCCAGCGGTGCTCACCTCGGGGCGCAGCGCTCCCTCGGGGGCCCGATCCCGCCGCCAGGTACGGTGCGCCCCGCCGGCCCTGCTTTATATGCATCGCCTCCCGCCCCGATTGGCCGGGCCGCCTCCCCCCCCCACGTGACAGAAGCCTAATCAAAGCTGCCGAGCGGCCAAATTCCCGAACAGCCCCCCCGGGATTTACGGGACCCCCCCCCGACCCCTCCCCAGCGCTCCCCGGGGGCCGCCCCGACGGGGCGCGCGGCACGGCGCCGGGGGCGTGCGCGGCACCGGGGGCTGCAGGGACACCGGGGGCTGCAGGGACACCGGGGGGGGGACACGGAGGTCCCGGGGGGGGTGACAAGGAGGTCCCGGGGGGGGTGACAAGGAGGGGACATCGCGTGCGAAGCGGGAGGGAGGTTTGGGCACCCTGGCACACCACCGGGGAGCCGCTTAAAGGAGCCGCAGCCCCACGGGGATCCGCGAACTCGCCGGGGGGGTGTGGGGGGGGGCACGCACCGGCTCCGTCCCGCACCTCTCGGGGCTCCCCCACCCTGGACGTGCCCTAAAATGAGGGTCCCGGATCCATCCCGATCCCCCCAAGACCCCCGTGGGGGATGCGGGGCAGGTCCACGGGGGGCCACGTCGCGGGGAGGGGGGGGGGCGGCGGGGGTGGGGGTCACGGCCGGGGCTTGCGGGTTAAAAATTGTCCAGGTTCGCGTGAGAAGCCGCCGTGCCCTCTGTCCCCCCCCCCCACCCCCGGCCCCCGGGGACAACGGGGGCTGGGGTCACGTCGGGGGGCGGAGGGGGGGGGGGGGGGGCAAGGGGACAGCATCGCGTGCGAAGGGGCCGGGACGGACCTGGGATGGTCACTCGTTGTCACGCTATGGGTGTGGGGGGGGGAAATGGCTTATAAAGGGCCAGGGCGGTGGCCCCACGTCCAGGAGCCCGGCCCGGGGTCAGGGTGGCGCCGGCCAGGATCGCCCCCCCCCACCCCCCCACCCCGCGCTCCATCCCCTTCCCCTCCTCCCGCAGCGGGTAACGGGGCTCGGTCCCACTTGTGAGCCCCCCATAGGACCCGGGAGGGGATGGGGGGGCTCAGCAGTGCCACCGCGCTTGGGGACATCCCGGTGACAGGGGACACGCAGGACACGCAGGGCATGCAGCCCCGTCCCCCTCTATAGGTACCTCTATAGGTTCCCGCCGTGCACACGCACCTTGCACACCCACAGCTGCTGCAGCCGTGCCCTTTCAGCACCCACATCCCCCGTGCCCACCACCCGCACCACGCCATTGGGGTGTTTGCCATCCCCAAAACCTTTTATTTATTTTATTATTTTTTCTTTTTTTTTTTTAGGGTTTCCCACGTATTTGAGCGAATCCCCCCCGTGTCTCCGCAGGCGTCCTGTCCTCCCCACGCAGGGCTGGGAGGCATCTCCCGCGTGAGCCGTCCGCACGGTGCCTCTCGTTAGCGTGTGCAATTATTGGGCTGAATTTTAGCAGCCTGGGTTTTGTAACTGTCCCTGCCAAGCGTTAATGAGCCTACTCACTGCTATTAATGATCCCGCTTGGGCCAGGTGTTGAAAGCCCTTTATTAAATATTAGCTCAGCTTCTACCTGGGCACGATTCCCCCCGTGCTTTCCAAAGAACGGAAGAAAACTTGGAGGAAAAAAAAAAAAATCCCTCCACCTAACGAACAGCCCCGCTCCCTCCGGCTGAGCCAGGACCCTGAGTGTCCCCCACTGGGGTTTTTTGTTTTTTTTGGAGAGGGGGGACAGGGTCGTGGGGCACAGCCCAGGCAGCGGTCGCGTGCCGTGGTCAGGAAGCGTGCCAGCGACTTCTCACGCAACCCTGGCCAATCGTTAACCTGAGGCTGGCCCCGGCCGCGAGGTCCTGCCACCGTGGGACACCAGTACCCTGCTCGTCCTCCCCGGCGGCGTGCTGGAGCTGGGGGACGTCTGCCCTGGGCTGCGGGGCTGGCTCCGGGGGCTCGGCCCCCTCTGTTAATGGATAGCTGTCCCATGGGTCCTCCTCGCCGTGACCCAGCAGATAAGCACCCGGCTGCTTGTTTAAAGCCTTGAGTGGAGCAGGAGGCAGGAGGAGAGGAAGCCATCCGGGGGTTTGGGACCCCCTCTCCTCGCTCTGCTGGGACCCCAGCCCTCTGTGACCTGAGGACCTGCAGGTAGGCGGGGGTGTGTGCGTGTGCGGCTCTGAGCACGGACGTGGAAGGTTTTAAAGCTGGCTGGGAGGATTCATGCTATGGCTCTCCCTGACCTCTTTGGGGTTCCCTGTGCTAATCCTGCACCTCGCTTCCCGATATCTCCTTCTAGATGGCAGCAGGGATGGAGGCTGCATCAGGGCTGGCAGGGAGCCCCAGCAGTGTCATGGCCACCGGGGTCCTGCTGGTGGCCGCTGCCTTCTGCCTGCTCCTGCTGCTCACCCAGCCCCTGCGGCGCCGCGTGCCCAAGGGGCTGAAGCCCCCCCCGGGTCCCCGCGGGCTCCCCGTGGTGGGCAACGTGCTGGAGCTGAGGAAGGACCCGCACCTGGCCCTGACGCGGCTGAGCCAGAAGTACGGGGACGTGATGGAGGTGGCCATCGGCTCCCAGCCCGTGCTGGTGCTGAGTGGGCTGGACACCCTGCGGCAGGCGCTGGTGAGGCAAGGGGAGGACTTCATGGGGCGCCCCGACCTCCCCAGCTTCCGACACATCGCGGATGGGCAGAGCCTGGGCTTTAGCCCCGAGGTGGGGGAAGTGTGGAAAGCGCGCCGCAAGCTGGCCCAGAACGCCCTGAAGACTTTCTCCATCGCCGCCAGCTCCACATCGTCCTCCAGCTGCCTCCTGGAGGAGCACGTCTCCAAGGAGGCCGCCTACCTGGTCACCAAGTTCCTGCAGGTGATGGAGGAGGAGCAGAGCTTTGACCCGTACCGCTACCTGGTGGTCTCGGTGGCCAACGTCATCTGCGCCATGTGCTTTGGCAAGCGCTACGACCACAACGACCAGGAGCTGCTCAGCCTGGTCAATGACAGCGAGAAATTCGGGGAGGTGGCAGCTGCTGGCAACCCCTCGGACTTCATCCCGCTGCTGCGCTACCTGCCCAGCCGCTCCATGGATCTCTTCAAAGATTACAACCAGCGGCTCGTGCGCTTCCTGCAGGTGATTGTCAAGGAGCACTACGAGACCTATGACAAGGTGAGAGCTTTGGGGACCCCCGCCTGCCCCAGAGATGGGTCCCACTCTGTGATGGGGACTTGGTTGTCCTCCCGCAGCCGAGTGGCCATGGCCATCAGTGTTCCTGCAGATATTGCTCCATCTAGGAGTACAGCCTGTCCAGCTGTAACCTCTTCGTGTTGCAGGCCAGTACACATGCTCCTTGGTGGCCTTGTGTGCTAAGAGCAGTTGGTTGGGCAATATTCTGACCTGTCAGCAAGGCTGCTTGCACAGGTGCCCTGCAGAGCCACCTCCTCATTTCCATTGGCTGCAAAATCAGTAGGGACCACCACGGGGGCTGAAAGATGATGTTCTCCAGTTGGTAACCCAATGCTCTGCTTGGCCACTGGCTTCTCTTCTCTTCTCTTCTCTTCTCTTCTCTTCTCTTCTCTTCTCTTCTCTTCTCTTCTCTTCTCTTCTCTTCTCTTCTCTTCTCTTCTCTTCTCTTCTCTTCTCTTCTCTTCTCTTCTCTTCTCTTCTCTTCTCTTCTCTTCTCTTCTCTTCTCTTCTCTTCTCTTCTCTTCTCTTCTCTTCTCTTCTCTTCTCTTCTCTTCTCTTCTCTTCTCTTCTCTTCTCTTCTCTTCTCTTCCTCAGGACAACATCCGAGACATCACCGACTCCCTCATCGAGCAGTGCCTGGATAAGAAAGAAGCCAGCACCGCCGCGCGGATCCCTAATGAGAAGATTGTCAACCTGGTCAATGACCTCTTCGGAGCAGGTATCTTGCCCCACTGCTCCCTCAGCTACAGCAGGTCACCTCGGGCTCCTCACCTTACAGCTCTGACCCCAATTGTCCAGCACCAGGTGGCCACTTTGGGTCCAAGCACCCGTCCCCCTGCTCTGGACCTTCTTAGGACACCCCCAGAGACCATGTGGGATATTAGGTCTGGAAGGAAGCTTCAGGAACAAGCCAGGGGCACGGTTGGTAGCTCGGTCAGGGTGGCTTTTCCTGGTTGAGGGAGATGTCTGCTGCCTGATTCACCCTTAAGTAGCTCTGTGGAAACTCCCCCACTTCCAAAGAAGTTGAAATCTTACACAAACCTGGCATAACCCCAGGGCGATTCTGGACAAATGAGAACTGAACCTTTTAGCAAAGCTTCCTTTCCTCCAACAGGATACAAACCCAAGCCCTACGGCGTGCCCGGGATGTCCTCTCCCTTGTTAGCCATCCACGTGTCGGTCCGGCAGCGAGCTTAGCACGTATGGGGTCATGCATAACCCGTGTTGTGCATGACACTCATGGGGTCTGCACGATCTCCCCCATCCACCTAGGCTTTGAAAGCGTGACAAACTCCCTGTCCTGGTGCCTCATGTACCTGGTGACGTACCCCAACATCCAGAAGAGGATCCAGGCCGAACTGGGTGAGCTGATGAGCCCAATTCTTTGGGGCTGGGACCTGTGAGGTGAGGGCTGGCCCCAAGCAGCTTCTCCTCCCCTCCTCCCGCAGATCAGACCATCGGCCGGGAGAGGAGGCCACGGCTGTCGGACCAAGGCACGCTGCCCTACACGGAAGCCTTCATCCTGGAGACGTTCAGGCACTCTTCCTTCCTGCCCTTCACCATCCCACACAGGTAGGTGCTGCGTGGGGACGGGCTGGGCTTGCCGGGGGGAGGACCTGAGGCCCCGTGGTGCAGCCTGCCCAGCAGCAGAGCAGGGAAAATTCTATCAATTAGTACAATAATGGCTTCATCATGGACACAGGGAGCTCACTGCACCCATGCAGGGCAGTGTGGGCAAACGTTGAGTCCGTGAGGATGTGGAAGAGCCTTTTTGATTTCCAAAACCTCACAGCCCTCTCTTCTCCCCCCAGCACGACCAAGGACACAGTGCTGAACGGGTACTACATCCCAAAGGGCCGTTGTGTGTTTGTCAACCAGTGGCAGGTGAACCACGACGAGTGAGTACCTGCAGAGGCAGAAAACCTCCTGCTTTAAGGGAAAAAGGGGTGGGTAAGGGGTCTACTAAACCCAGGGATATCCTAACTGGCTCCCAGGAGAGCCCCCCTGCGTACATGGCCAGGAGACTCCATCTCAGCACCTGACCTTCTCCACCCCAGGAAACTTTGGAAGGACCCACACGTTTTCAACCCGGAGCGTTTCCTCAACGCCGAAGGGACCGAGGTGAACAAAGAGGACGGGGAGAAGGTGCTGATCTTCGGCCTGGGGAAGAGGAGGTGCATCGGGGAGTTCATCGCCAGGAGGCAGGTCTTCCTCTTCCTGACCACCTTGCTGCAGCAGCTGGAGTTCAGTGTCCGTGACGGCAGGAAGGTGGACATGACGCCGCGCTATGGACTGTCCCTCAAGCACAAGCGATGTGAGCACTTCCAGGTCAAGCAGCGCTTCCCCATGGTGAGCCTGAGCTGAGCAGTGGGCTCATCCCCAGCCGTGGGTGCCCTCGTACCAGCCCCGGGGCTGGCACAACCTTGCAAGGCCACACAATAAACTGAAGCCATTGAAGCACCCCTTTTATCTTGTTTGTCTTCTACTGTTTTCCTCCCTTTTCATTTCCTGGCGTTTCTGCTGTTGGATATTCCATCACATTTTTAATGTGTTTTTAATTGCCCAACTGAGTTGTCATGTCACTCCGAGACCCCATTCAGGGGAGGTTTGTCTTTAACTCAAGGCACGTTAGTGCCTCTTTGAGAATCTGCCAGAAAACCTCGTGTATCAGGGGTTCTGCTGCTGCTCAGATTCATTTTTCAGTAAAACGAGAGGGGTTGTTAAGGTGAGCTGGGCTGGAGGAGCTCTTCAGGGACCAGCATTTTGGAGGAGAAGGCTCACCAAGGCCAACAGGCAGCAATATGGGAACAAGAATGAGTGCAACACACAGCTCTTGAAGCTGTTCCCATGGGCCAGGATGCCAAACCCTGGCCGATGAGAGCTCCCTCCAGGTCCGAATGCCAGGCCCCAGCAATGGCACGCACACAACCCTGCATTGCACAAAAACTTCCAAGAAGGGAGACAAAACAAAAGGGAAGGAAACGGGGAAGCCGATTGCCCAAGAGCTCGGGGAGATTCCAGCAAGAGCAGGGAGGTGTTCGGACCCGTTAAACAAGCAAGGGAGTAGCTCTTTGTCTCTCTGTGCTTCCACGAGATCCAAACCACAGCTGGAGGGATGGGGCTGAGCTCAGGCAAAGCGTGGAAGGATGGTTTAGGACAAGGCATGAGCTCTGTTGGCCAAATTGCACATCCTCTGCATCCCACAGGGGTTTAAATAAGGGCGATAGACTCGTGGGACATCCCGAATCCAGCACGGACATGGGGCTGGGCATCTCGATGTTCAGCCTGGTGCTTTGCAAGACCACCAGGGCCACCCCGGCCGCGTGTCACGCCATGGGGTGGGGAGCTTCCCGTGGACTTGGACCCATGACTCCGGTGCTGGTGCAGGACCAGAGCCCCGGTGGCTGGAGCCATTGCGTGACTCCAGTGCCCTGAGTCCCAGCGGTGGCTGCTGATAAGGCCCGCAATCAGTAGAGAGAAATAAAGAACAGAGGGGTAGTTTTTTTTTCCCTTTGGAGATGAGTGGTTTACAGCCCCGGGGCAGATAAGCAGATTAATATTAACGTTACTGAGTGAAACAGCCCCTTGTTGGTGGAAGGTCTCCTCTGATTGCCTCCCCCAGGGTCACCTCTGACAGACTGCAGAGCCTGGCACTGGAGATCAGGGGAAAAAAACGGGGTGGGAAAAGGAGAAAAAGGAGAAAAAGCAGAAAAGTCACCCCCATGCCAGGATGGTGAAGGAAGGGATAGGGTTGGAGGGGAGAAAACTGGGCAGGCTTCCCACCCAGCCCTCCTCTTTGTGTGGACGGAGGTGAAATGCACAGTTTTATGGGGCTCCATCTTTCTCCCTTTGATGGCAGCATCCCACACGGGACACCAAGGGGCACGGGGAGCCCCCAGAGCCCCCATTTTGGCCGGGAGCACGCACACGTCTCCTTGCACACTCGTGGCAGCTCCCATCCCACAAGGTGCCCGGTGCTGCACCCACACATTCTCCCCTTCCTCCCCTTCCCCGCCAGCTCCCGATAAGCAGATCCATTGATCCCTGCCACGACGGCCCCGGATTGCACACATCCCCTATCTCCGTCTCTTCCCTAATGATCTTCCTCAATTAAAGCCTCCGCTTACTCCCCAGGTAGCTTGCAAGGGCTGTGATTTCTTTATGGGAACCGGAACCGTGATAAGCCGGGGCAGCTTTTATCACTTGCTTTTATGGGAGGTTTTAAAGTGAGTCAGCAGGCTGAGCGGTGGCAGCTCCGCTCCCCCCTGCCACGGTCGAGGTCCCTGGAAGCCACAGGGACACCTCCAGCGGGGATGGAAACTCTTCGAGGAGCTAAATTGCAGTGGGAAACTGCGGGTCCTGCTTTAGGGGGAGAGGAAGGGGACGGAGGGTTTGCTCCCACACTCAGTGACCCTCCTTGTTAAAACCCATCCCGTATTTCCAACCTATTTCCAATCTTCTTGCAGCTGGCTCCTTCGTTCCCTCGGCTGTTTGCTCATTCCCAGGAGAGCTGTTAGCAGCAACCGCCTCCCCGCGGGGATTAGCTCCTGGGTGCCTGTAAGAAACGGCCAAACTTGCAAATTTCTGCCATTGGGAATAAAACCACAGCTCCTGAGTAGCTGGAGATGGTGCTGAAACCTGGCTGGGGGTTTAAGCGCGTTCCCCAGCTGTCACCCACCTTTGTGCTACCTCCCTTTGGCTGCCTGTCCCCGAGGCTGGTGGCAGTCCCCTGATGGCACAGATCTGCCCGAGACAGGGGGGCTGCGGGGACTGTCCCCCATCCTGCCTCTCCTCCCCTTCCCCGCACCCCAAATCCGACACGGGGGGAACCCCCACGGCAAAGCCCCCAGCCACGAGGGGAGGAAAGGAGAGGAGAAAGGTGTGGGACAGGGATGCCGCAGGTCCCCAAAACCAGCTCAGGGGCTGGGGAGCAGGGTCCCCAACCCTTTCTCCTTTAATTAAAACCCTCCTGGGCACGAGGGGAGGCTTTGAAATGAGGGCAAAATCCCAAAGAGGGATTTGGGGGCCAGCAGCGGGGGAGAAGCCCCCCGAGGAACAGGACTGAATGCCAGCAGGGCACAGCACCAGGCAGGGCGGTGCGGGATCCTAAATCGCTCCCGAAGCTTTTTCGTCCCCTCCCGGAGCACTTCTGTCCCCTCTGCGCCGGCTTTGGGACGTGAACGCCCTCGTGTGGATCTGTCACAGCAGCTCTGGTGCCTTCCCTCCCCGAAAGGCTGGGCTCCTGCGCCGAGGTTTTTGTTTTTTTTTTTTTTTAGGAGGATGCTCATTTGGGGAGGGGGAACCCGGCAGGGTCTGGATCCCACATCCCCACCGCCCCTGGAGCTCTGGGTGCTGCAGGACCAGCCGGGCTTGCTTTCCTTTGGGGATTTTGTGTCTTTTTTTTCCTCAACCTGCAGGTGAGTTGCTTGCTCCTCTTGCAGCGCTTCTACCCTGGGCAGGGTGCAGAGGATCCCGCACGGGTCTGTGCCTGCACCCGCAGCTGCCTTTCTGGTGCAGGCAGCCACACCAGCCGCTTTCATTTCCTCCCAGCGCCGCTCTGCTCCCCGGCTGGGCAGGAACCGGCAGCAAAAAGGCGATGCAGGGGAGCAGGACCCGTCCTGCACCCGCTCAGCATCCCTGGGGACATCGGCTCGGCACAGGAAAATCCCCGGGGATCCCCCATGGCACGGTGGCATCACCCTTGGTCTGCAGGCAGAGCTGCCAGCACCGTGTCCCCAGAGCCAGCGTGTCCCCACTGTCCCCTCCTGCCCCCTTGGGGACCACCTGAGCCCGGTGCCCACCCCAGTGAGGACACGAGAGCTGGGATTTGGGGGGTCCCAGGGGGCTGTGAGCGCCGTGCCCGGGCTTCCTGCTTGGCCCTACATGGCTGTGGCGCCTCGCCGCACGGGGCAGGAAGTGACAAGCATCTTTTCTTGCGAATCGGCCCATTTTCTTCGATTTTTTTTTTTCTTTTTCCTTTTTGGTTTGTTTTCTTTCAGAAGCTGCCCTGCCACTGCTCCGTGCTGTTCCCTTGGGTCCTGTCACAGCCTCAGGGCACGGCTGGGATTTTGGCAGCCAGAGCACACCAGCAACTGGGATCCAGCCTGACACCGAGCAGAACCCCCAAACCTTTTTCTGTGGGGCTGCTCTCACCCCCCACGTGTGCATGCATCCAGGCCGTCCCTTATGGTCTTAATGTCGGTTCTCTGTGAGAAGAGGCCGGCCCCAGCTCCCCACGGCCTCCTTTAGGGAGCAATAAAGCTCTCCTGAGCCTCCTCTTCCCCAGCCCAAACCCCTCAGCTCCCTCAGCCGCCCCTCACAGGCCTCGTGCTCCAGGCCCTGCACCAGCTCTGGACACGCTCCGAGCCCTCGATGTCCTTGTAGCGAGGGGCCCAAAACTGAACCCAGCACTCAGGGGGCGGCCTCACCAGAGCCTAGTACAGGGGATGGTGGATGGGGGAGCACAGATGGAGGGGTGAGGATGGGGTAAGAGGGGGGCCAAAGGGCCAAAAGTGGTGGAGAAGGGACCAAAGGTGATGTAAGAAGGGAATAAAGACAGTGTAAGAGGGGATCAATGGTGGTGGGGAAGGGGCTAAAGGGGATGTAAGAAGGGAGTAAAGATGTGTGGGAAGGGAGTAAAGATGTGTGAGAAGGGAGCAAAGATGTGTAAGAGGGGAGTAAAGATGTGTGAGACAGGAGAGAAGGTGATGGGAGGAAGGATGAAAGGCAACGTAAGAAGGGAGCAAAGGAGATGTAAGAGGGCAGTGAGGGTGATGAAGGGGGTGAAGGTGACGTGAGAAGGGGATAACAGTGAGGAAGAAGGGCATGAGGGTGATGAGGGGAGTCAGTGTGATGAAGGTGATGAAGTGACTGAAGGCAATGAAGGTGCTTAAGGGAACCAAGGCGGTGTAAGAAGGGCACCAGGGCGGTGCAGGCCGGGCTGCAGGCGGTGTGAGGAGCCCTCAGGCGCTGCCTCACGGCTCCCAGCGGGGGGTTCCCGCCCCGGGGCCCGGTGCTGGCGGTGCCGGTGCCCGGCAGGGGGCGCGGCGGGGCGGAGGCGGCGGAGGCCGGCCCCGGGCGCGGCGCAGGCGCCGTGCTCCGGGCTCCCCGATTCCGGCCGCCGCTTCCTCCCCGCCAGGCCCGGGCCGGAGCGGGCCGGACCCCCCCGCGGCCCCGAGCGCAGCTCCCGCTCCCGCTGGGCGCCCCCCCCGGAGCCCGCCCTCCCCCGTCCCGGTTCCCCCGGAGCCCCCCCTCCCCGGAGCGGGGGCGCGCCCGGCCCGGCCCGTCCCGGCCTCCCCGTCCCCGTCTTCTCCCCGCCGGGCTCGGCGGGGCTGGGAGCCGCCGGGCTGCCGCTCGCCTTCCTCCGCCCCTTCCGCCCCCCCCCCATCCCGAGCCCGGAGGCCCCCGGCGGCACCGCATGGAGTACCCGGCGGCGGGCTGAGCCCCTGCCCGGCCCCGGCCCCCTGCCCGGCCTCGACCCCTCCCTCGGGGCCTCCGCGGGGAGGTGAGTACCGGCTGCGGGGAGCCCCCCCCCGGGGCTGGGAGAGGGGCTGGGGGTGGGCTGGGCACCGTGCGACCCCCCCACGGCCACACCGGCATCACCGGAGGTGGTGGCGGGGAGGGGCCGGGAGGGACCGGGGGGGACCGGGGGGGGCTGAGGGGTGGCCCCCAGGGAGCCGAGGGGGGCTGCGAGATGAGGGGGGGTCGGGGGGGCAGGCAGGAGGCCGGGGGGGCAGGCAGGAGGCTGAGGGTCTGCTTGATAGGGTGCTGGGGAGGCGCTCGGTGGTGGGTGCCCGGTGCTGCGCTGCAGGTGCAAAGGGTTGGAGAGGTGCTGGAGGGCCGGCTGAGGTCTGCATCGTGCTCGCTGAGAGCAGCAGGGGCCGAGGAGGCAGAGGAGGGGGCTGCCAGCCTCTGCCCGGACAGCACCGGCCTCGCTTCGACCCCCCCGGAGTCACGCAGGCACCCACGGGTGCGGATCCCGGAGAGCATCCCCAAGGCTCCGCGCATGGAGGAGGTCCCCGAGGATCCCGCCCCGCCGAGGATGGAGTTTGAGGACGAGGAGGAGAAGAGGCTCGGGTGGTGGAAGGATGGCAGCGACGCAGCGCGAAGCCTCGCGACAGCGAGCGGCGTGGCGATAAACCCCGCGGGACGCCCTCCCGTGCCGTCCATCCCGCTGTCCCCCACCGCCACCCGGCAGCAGGAATTTCTGGGGTGATCGGATCCGGTGGCACCACTCCGGTTCTGCAGGAGAAAAGGAGCAGGAAAGCCCCTGCTGTGCCGTGGAGGCTCGGAGCAGCATCTCGAGCGCTCACAGGGCCTCCACCTGCCCCTGACTATCCCCCAGGCGCCTTTTGTGGTTTGACAGCAACACCGTGTCTCTCTCTCTCTCTCTCATTTTTTTTTTTATTCTCTTTTAAAAAAAGCAATAGAAAAGGAACAACACCCCCTTTCCTCTCTCGGGGCCCGCCGCTCGGTGCCCAGGCAGTTGGAGCAGCGAAACCGTCTGCAAGAGCGCAGCCAAGTCGCTGATGAGATAAAGGAGGAACGTTTTTCTTTCGATTATGGTAATCGTAGGTGTTACTTGTAATAACAGTCGATAAGATCTCTTGGAGAGAGTGAGGATGTTGTCTGTTTTTGGGCTGCTGGTGTTTTTTTTTGAAGTTTGAAGAGGCCCGGGTCGAGCGCGGGGAGGCGTTGCGCTGGAGGGATTTTGCCGAGCAGGGTGGATGCGCGGGGAAGCCTTCCCCGTGCGAGCGACTCTTCCTTTAACATCCACGCTGCAGCTTTCTGCCAAACGGCCTCGTCCCGGCCCCGCAGCGCAGGGACGGGCCGGCAGCAGCTCCTCCGGGAGGTCACGGGGCTGTGGGAAAGGCAGCTTCCTCCAGCACCGCGGGAAGGAGCATCGCGCGCGGAGGCGAGCAGCTCTCCTAGCACAAAGCCCCGGCTGGGAGGATTTTTTCCTGGCTTTTCACCTTTTTGCATCCCCCTGCTGCCGGAGCGGTGCTTGGATCCTCGGAGGGGCAGCGGCTTCAGCCCCGTGTGGCTCCTGCGGGGAGACCTAGCAGTTGAGGAGCATTCTGCGTCCCCAAGGAGAGGAGAAGTGCTGGTGCTTGGTGAGGACGGAGATTTCCCTGCCTTGTGCCGCCGCCGAGAGCCCGTTGGATTATCAGGGTGCTGAAGAACCCCAGACCAAGCTTTTTATGCCAAGCAGCGCCGAGGATGCTCGAGCCCAGGGCAGGGGGCAGCTCAGTGTGCCCAGGTCCGGGATGGGGCAGCCAAGCTCCCCAAATCCCCCAAAAACGAGGAGCAAAGCCCAGCGCCCCGGGCGCCGTTAGCATCACGACACCCCGAAAAGAGGCTCGACTTCTCCAACAGACAGCAGCGTGAGGAGGCTGCCGGCCGCAAAGTGGTTCCCGAGGAGCCCTGCTCCGACCTGGAGCTGCTCGCCATCCCATGGAGGCATCAGGGTGTTTTGGGGCCAGCTGGGAGCGGCCCCATAGCTCCTCGCTCAGGGCATGTGCGTGTCACGAAGTCTCCAGCCTTGGCTTTGAAGCAGGAATGGGGTGCTGATAAAAAACAAACCTGCTGCTTAAGAAGGACCCTTGGGAGGAAGACAGCAAGTGCTGGGACGTGCAAGAGGAAGGCAGGGGTCGGGGCGATCCCGCTCCCTGCTCCTGGCACCTCCTCGGGTGTCCTGGATGCGTCCCGGGTGGCACCCATGGGTGCTCACAGCCTGCGGGGACACGAGGGACGTGCATCGAGGGCTCTGCAGAAGCATCCGCAGCCGGGTACCAGGAGCCTCGCCGGGACCAAATCACATCCGCGGGATGGGAAGTGCCCAGAGCCGTGCAGGGAACCCCCCGAACCATTTCCCATGGGGCCGGACTGTGCAGCTGGAGCCAAATCCGAGCCAAAGCCTCCTTCCTGCCCCCTTCTTCCCTTCGGTTCCGTTCTGCTAACCGCGCGGCGAGCCGCTGGGGACCGCTGACCACGCTCGGGGGATGCTCTTGAGCAACAGCTGGAGAACGGGGGCGAAAAAGCCAGAAATGGGAAATTCCTTCTGCGGCCGTGCGCGGCGCGGAGCTCCCGTGGGAATCGGGCCTGCCCTGCGGCGTGCAGCCCCGTGTGGCCGGACACGTCCCCCCACAAAGTCCCCAAAGAGGGGACTGGGTCCGGCTCGTGCTGGTGGGGTCGTTTCAGGGCGAGTGGAACGAGGGCAGTGGAAATGGTGGTTCCTCCTCGGCAGAGGGCAAAAAAAAAAAAAAGCTGAAATTACAGCAAATGGGGGGAAAAAAGGCAGCTTTGTGTAAAGGGGGCTTGAGCAGCAGCCCGCCGTGGGCTCGGCGCTTCCCTCCCCGGTGTTGTCGCGTTGCGTTTCGCACTGTTGGTGCCCGGCCCCTTTCCCGAAACGTCCCGCCTCGGGGTCTAACCAAAAATCAGCCCGAAAACCGAGCTCGAGCAGGTGCAAAAGCACGAGGGTGTGGATGGCGGGCGAAGGCGGGGCTGCTGTGGGGCGCAGCGCTCCCCGCGATGCCCCCCCAGCTCCTGCAGCACCCCCCCAGCAGTGGGACGGATGGGACGGGGCGCACGGGGGGGTCCCAGGGGTGACCCCCCCCCTGTGGCAGCATCCCCAGGAGCTCGCTCTCGGCCGCCACGGCGCAGGCTCGGGGCAGCAGGATGAGGAACAGCGGCACGCGGGGGGGTTTCGGGGGGGGGTGGCGAGGAAATGACGCAGCCCGAGAGCTCGATCTCGGGACGCTTCTGTGCACCCAGCACCAGGCCGCTGGGACGGCCCCAAAACTGGCAGCGTGGCCAGGAGGAAAACCTACACGCCGTGCGGGGCCCGGTGCCACGGTGATGGGCACGGCGACCACAAATCCCTTCCCACGGTGGGCACGGTGCTCAGCGCCTCTCCGGACCCCCCAAAAACGTGACGAGGGCGGTGGCGGATGGGGCCACGTCCGCACCCCAGCTCTTCCTCCCCACTGCTCTGCCCCTTATCTTCTTCCTCCTCACGGCTCCGCGGGCCTTGCCCCCGCTTTCAGTTCCTCCTTCCCGAAATATTTTTAGCTGCTGGTGGCTGCTGGGAGCGGTGGCCGCTCGCGGCGCTGAATCGGCACGGGGTTATTTTGGTGCTGCCGGCACGGTGACAAGGGGGGGAATCCCCCACCGAGGACCCCATATGGCTCGGGGGACCCTCCCGGCCGCTCTGACCGTCCCCTCCCAGGGAGAGGCCCCCGAGTTTCAGCCCAAAAAGGCCCCGTTTGATTCTGGGGCCGCTGACTTCATCCGCCGGCTGGCGAGGATAAAGCCGGGCTTGTTCCCCTCCCACGCGCGGGGCAGGATGCAGCCCGGCCCAGGACCCCGCGGGGGACAAGGCTGCACCCACGCCCGGGGCACTGATGGGTTTTACCCTGCGGGAAATGGGATTTGATTCTTTTTTCCTCAAACCTTTTAGCAACGGCGCTGTGCGATGCTCTCTGATTTATCCTGGGGCTGCTCCTCGCGGGACTCTCCTCTCCCCGCAGCGTCCTGCAGGGATGCTCCGTGCTCCATCTCCTGTGGCTTTCTGCTCCTTCACATTTTGGGGTTGGGTTTGGGTTTTTTTTGGGCAGAAGCTGCTCCAAAAACCCCTTGTGGGAGCGGAGATTCCCAACCCAACCCCACAGGGCTGAGCCCCACGGCGCCGTGCCCGTCCCGGCAGGGGGGCCCTTCTCAGCAGCCCCTTTCCCCCCGCAGGTCTCATGGTACCGAGTGACGTGTCCCTCCCGTGAGATTCGCGCCCCCGACCCCCCTGAGAAGATGTCAGGGATGCAGGTGAGCACCGCGCGGGGCCAAGCAGCACCCCTACGGCTTGGGGTGGGGGTCATCCCCCAAACAGGGGGCTCACACCCACCCCGTTTGCCCCCCCCCCCAGGCCGTGTGGCCATCCGGTACGGAGTGCATCGCCAAGTACAACTTCCACGGCACCGCCGAGCAGGACCTGCCCTTCAGCAAGGGGGACGTCCTCACCATCGTCGCGGTCACCAAGGTAAAGCCCCCCCAGGACCCCAATCCCCCTGGGGGGGTTGCGCAGGGTCCCCCCCGTGCCCGTGTCCGGGTGCCGCGGGCGGGGAGCCTGCGGTTGGGATCCCGCCTGGGCGTCCCCGCGTGGCTCCGCTGTCCCCACGGGCTGGGAACGGGGCCAGGCGTTGGGTTAATTAACTCACGGCCTCGTTAGTTAACGCTGCCCCGGAAGGGAAGCGGCTCGGGCGGCTGGGTGGGGGAGGATGGAGAGAAATTCGGGGCTGGGTGCTGCTGACGACCGGCAGGGGCTCGCCGTGACCCCAGCGCTGTCCCCGCAGGACCCCAATTGGTACAAGGCGAAGAACAAGGTGGGGCAGGAGGGCATCATCCCCGCCAACTACGTGCAGAAGCGGGAGGGAGTGAAGGCCGGCATCAAGCTCAGCCTCATGCCGTGAGTACCCACAAAGAGCGGGGCAAAAAGGGGCTGCCCGGGGGGTCCCAAATACCCCAAATACCCCTTGACCCTCCTGTCCCGATCCCAACGCAGGTGGTTTCACGGGAAGATCACGCGGGAGCAGGCAGAGCGGCTGCTGTACCCCCCCGAGACGGGGCTGTTCCTGGTGCGGGAGAGCACCAACTACCCGGGGGACTACACGCTGTGCGTCAGCTGCGAGGGCAAGGTGGAGCACTACCGCATCATCTACTCCTCCAGCAAGCTCAGCATCGACGAGGAGGTCTACTTCGAGAACCTCATGCAGCTGGTGGAGGTGAGCCGGGGGGGGTGTGGGGGCTGGAGGGGCTGTGGGGCCGTGCCCCAAATCCCATGGGACCCTGTGGGGTGTGTTGGGACTGACTAAAGGGGGAGATGGGGGAAGGAGGAGGGATGGGGACACCCCCCAGAGCCCCAGTGGGACCCCTGGGGTGCGTCGGGACTGGCCATGGGGGGAGATGGGGGCAGGAGGAGGGATGGGGACACCCCACCCCAAACCCAAGTGGGACCCCAAGGGGGATGCTTTGGGACTGATCCCCCCCCCAAGCCCCCGCTGGTCCCATTCACGGCCTCGTGCTGCCACCTGGTGGGACCTCAGAGCCCGGCACGGCCCCGTTAGTGCCCCCCCAGCCCGGTGACAGCCCGGTGTCCCCCCCCCCCAGCATTACACCACGGACGCGGACGGGCTGTGCACGCGCCTCATCAAGCCCAAGGTGATGGAGGGCACGGTGGCAGCACAGGACGAGTTCTCCCGCAGTGAGTGTGCCCCCTCCCCTGCTCCCATCCCCGTCCCTGCACACCCCCAAAAAACGGAAATTAAGGAATTTCCTTCCCCCCCACAAAAAAAAAAGGTGGTTGGGCCCTCAACATGAAGGACCTGAAGCTGCTGCAGATCATCGGCAAAGGGGAGTTTGGAGGTGAGCAGCGCCCTGTCCCCGATGCGGCCCCATATGGGGGCGATGCTTTGGGGTCTGGGTGCTGGGGCTGGAGGGGGGGGACACACGGCTCGTCCCCGTCCCCCCCATGCCCATCCCTCCCGCCCCACAGACGTGATGCTGGGTGATTACCGGGGGAACAAGGTGGCCGTCAAGTGCATTAAAAACGACGCCACGGCGCAGGCGTTCCTGGCGGAGGCGTCGGTGATGACGTGAGTACGGCCGGGGGGGGGACACGGGGACATGGGGGGGGGCACACGGGGCTCGGGGCGGCCCTGCCCTGAGCCCCCCTGCCCCACACAGGCAGCTCCGCCACAGCAACCTGGTGCAGCTGCTGGGGGTGATCGTGGAGGAGAAGAGCGGCCTCTACATCGTCACCGAGTACATGGCCAAGGTGAGGCCAGGCCCCGGGGGGGTCCCGGGGGGGGCAGAGCCCAGCCCCATGCTCCCACCCTGCTCCTTCACCCCCTTTCCCCTTGCTCTGGGGCTGTCCCCGTCCCCGGGAGCTCCAGGGCTGTGTCCTGGCTCTGCTGTCCAGCCCCTGTCTCCCCAGGGGCTTGTTTTGGGGTGGTGGGGGGGTGTTTTGGGGTGGGGGGTGACACTGTTGCTCTCTGTCCCTCCAGGGCAGCCTAGTGGATTACCTGCGGTCACGCGGGAGGTCGGTGCTGGGCGCAGAGTGCCTGCTCAAGTTCTCCTTGTGAGTGCAAGGGGGTGCGGGGGGCTGGGGGGGACGTGGGGACATGGGGATATGGGGATGTGGGGACACGGGGACATGGGGATGTATGGATATGGGGACATGGGGACGTGGGAATATGGGGATATGGGGACACGGGACATGGGGATGTACAGGTAAGGGGACATGGGGATATATAGATATGGGAACACGAGGACATGGGACACAGGGATATGGGGACATGGGGATGTGGGGACACGGAGACATGGGGACATACGGATATGGGGATACAGGGACATGGGGACATACAGATGTGGGGTCATGGGGACATATGGATATGGGGGTACAGGGACATGGGGATGTACAGATGACGTGGGGACATGATGTGGGACATGGGGATATGGGGACATACAGATATGGGGGCACAGGGACGTGGAGATGTATGGATATGGGGATTGTGGGGACATAGGGACGTACGGATATGGAGACATGGGGACGTACAGATATGGGGACACAGTAACGTGGGGACACGAGGACATCAGACATGGGGCTGTGGGGACACAGGGACACGGGAACACGGACACGGGGCCACGGGGCTCCTCCTGCCCATCCCATTCCACCCCACCCCACACCCCGGGCGCACTGCTGGGAAGAGGGACAAGGGGAGAGCGCCCTTTTTGGGGCCACGTCCCTCCTCCCGACGCCCTCCCCTGCCCCTCCAGAGACGTGTGCGAGGCCATGGAGTACCTGGAGGCCAACAACTTCGTGCACCGGGACCTGGCGGCGAGGAACGTGCTGGTGTCGGAGGACAACATCGCCAAGGTCAGCGACTTCGGGCTCACCAAGGAGGCGTCGTCCACGCAGGACACGGGGAAGCTGCCGGTGAAATGGACGGCGCCCGAGGCGCTTCGAGAAAAGGTGGGAGAGGGGACGGCGCCGCACCCCCGCCCCACACCCCCCCTGCCCGCTAACGGGGCCTCTCCCACCCCCTTGTCCCCAGAAATTCTCCACCAAGTCGGACGTGTGGAGCTTCGGGATCCTCCTCTGGGAAATCTACTCCTTCGGGCGAGTGCCTTATCCGCGAATCGTAAGTGCCTGATTTCGGGGAGCCCCCCAGCTCCTCCTCCCCCTGTTTTTGGGGTCGGGGCAGCACCCTGAGCCCCCCCCTGTCCCCCCGTGTCCCCGCAGCCCCTGAAGGACGTGGTGCCCCGCGTGGAGAAGGGCTACAAGATGGACGCCCCCGACGGCTGCCCCGCCATCGTCTACGAGGTGATGAAGAAGTGCTGGACCCTGGACCCCGGCCACCGGCCGTCCTTCCACCAGCTCCGCGAACAGCTAGTGCATATCAAAGAGAAGGAGCTCTACCTGTGAGGGGGGGGCTCTGGGGGCGGCCCCCACCCCCCCCCCCAGCAGCGCCAGGGGGCGAGCCCGCGCCGGCCGGGCGGCCCCGGCTCCCCCAGCCCACCCCGGGGGGCTTCGGGGGCACCCACGCGGCGGCAGGAGCGGCCGGGAGGGGGGCCCGGGGGTGCCTGGTGTCCCCCCCTCCTTTTTTTCCTCCTCGCACCAGCCTCCCGGTCGCTTCCAAACTTCCAAATCCCCCCCCACCTTTTTTTTTGTCCCCCCCGTCAGGTTCATTTTTGGTCTCCCAGGCTTTTTTTTTTTGGATTTTGGGGTGGGTTTTATTTTTTAATTTTTTTGTTCGTTTGGTCTCAGTTTTGGGGGGTTGTTTTATTAATTTTTTTTTTTGGTTGTCTGTTTTTTTTTGTTTGTTTGTTTGTTTTTTGTTTTGTTTTTTATTATTTCAAGCAGGGCGCCCGGCTGAGCGCTGGGTGTTTTACTAAAGTACGAATCTTATTTTTTAATGTAATTAAAAGAAGAAAAAAAAACAAAAAAAAAAAGGGAGAGAGAGAGAGAGAGAAAGAGAGGAGAAGGTTAATAAAGAAGAATAATAATAAAATAGATAAGCCAATGAAACGGACACGCGCGAAGGAAAGGAAACCCCGACGACAGAAGTGATGGTTCACGGGGAGACGCCGGACTCGCCGCCCAGCCGGGAGAGCGCAGCGGCGTCCCCCCCCCCCGATGCTTTTTTGGGTTGTTTTGCTTTAAACTCGTTGCAATGTTTGCATGCTGTCTCCAGAGGCCTTTTTTCCAGTCCTGTCCAGTGCTTTATTCTCATGTAATGCTACCGACTGTGAGATTAAAACTGTAATAAAAACCATTCCATACGGACGCGGCACGGCCCGCCTGCCCGACCCTCTGTCTCCGGACACCCCCACACAGCCTCAGGGTCCCGGGCACGACCCCAAATGGGGTCCCCGGCAGGATTTGGGGACACACACGGTGCCCCTGCTGTGGGGCTGCAGCCTGGGGAGCAGGGAGGGCACCGTGGCGATGCCCGGGTTTGGGGAGCGCCGGGGGTACCTGGGTGCACCGAGGGGGAATGTGATGGGGCCGGGGTTTTGTAGGGTTTCATTTCTCCTGGCTTCACCCACGGCTCTTCCCAGCGCGTATAAGCAGCTTTACTTTGGGGGCTTATGAAGATTAAAGTCGTCCACGGCCGGCGAGAAGGCGGCTCCTGAAAGAGCGAGATGCGTCCTCATGCAGTGGGGGCACGCGGCAAGGGGGACAAACCCGCTGTCCCCTGTCCCCCTGCCTCCCGTTCCTGCTGCCCGATGGCCTCAGCCCCGTGCCCAAAGCCAGGAAGAGGTGGGAAATCCCAACATCTGGCCTGCTGGGAGCTCCATTTTCCCTCTCTCCAGCCCTTCCCTGCTGCAGTTCCCCCCCCCAGAGCCTGCCAGGTGGTGGGGTGCCGAGAGCAGCCGTGTCCCAGCTGCTGCTGTCTCCCCCGAGGCGTTTTGGGGCTTTTCCATCAGGCAGCCCGGAGAGCAGCCTGCCCTGGGCACGCAGCCCACACTGGAGCAGGGGCGGGGGGCTCAGCATCCCCAGGGGCAGCCTTTGGGGTGGGGAAGAAGGGGGTTGCTGCATCAGCCCCTCGGATGCTCTGCATGCCCTCTGCCCCCTTCCCCTGGTTGTGGCCTCGGGTGAGGCTCCTCCTCTTCCCCCTCCTCTTCACCCTCTGCTCTCGCCCTCACCCACGAGCCCCCGAGCCAGGGCAGCCAGCCATGCGCAGAGCCTTCCTCCCCCTCTTCTCAGCAAACCAGAAACAAAAAAAAAAAGAAAAAAAAAATAGAAAATCACTTCAAAGGCAACCAGACCCCCGGTCCTGACTGTAACCATTGCTCGCCGCTCCCCATTTCCCCTATTTCCCCCTTTTTTGGCCCAGAGGCACCCTGACATTAACTGCAGGGGTTGCACGGTGCATCCTCCCCAAAAAGCGGGGAGCAAGGCGCCTGGGCGGGCTCAGCGCTGCTCGGGGCAAATCCCCAGCCCTAATTACAGCTCCTGCTGCTGCTGCCTCCTCACTGGGCAGGCTCCAAACCCCTCGCAGCCCCGGCAGCATCTGCGCATCCTGCGCATTGACCTGAGCACGAGGGATATTTTTATCGGGGTGCACAGAGGCGTCCCTGCTGCGGGGCGCCTCTCGCCCCGCTCCTTCTCCCCAGCTCTCCAGGACCCGGGGGCGAGCTTGGCAAAGATCCCCGGGGGAAAACTTGTGCGTGCATGTGTGCGTGTGTGCGTGTGCCTTTGCTCGGGGCTGGCTGAGCACCACCAGCAGCACGGCGGCACGTGGTGTCCCCATGTGCCTGGCTCCGCGGCGCCGTGTGTCTGTCCGGGCGCATTTGTGTCACGGCGCGGGTGCCCCCTCACATATGTGTGCGCACGGAGCAGGGGGAGCTGCAGCGCACGGGCTGGTCCTTGTGAAATATGAAGGTGTTTGGGCTCGATACACGGGCATTACCTTGAGGGAGACCTCGTGGCTCTTTTCCCCATGTCTCCAGCCACCGCCACAAGCGCTGCATCCCGGAGGGGGGCTGCTGTGCGCGCCCGAGAGCTCGTGATCCAATTAAACATGAGCTAAATGAATGCATAAATGAGTAAATAAATGGGTAAGTAAACAACTGAATAAGTGAATAACTAAATGAGTAAATAAATGAGTAAATAAATAAATAAATGAGTAAACAAGTAAATAAATAGATAAGAAAATAAGTGAGCAAATAAATAGGTATGTAAATAAATAGGTAGATAAATAAGTAAATAAGTAGATGAGTAAATAAATAGGCAAGTAAATAAATAAATAAATAAGTAATTAAGGAAGCAAATAAATAAATGCAATAACTCATTGCATGGTGTGCCATGTGCCACGTAGCCCAGGGTCAGTGCCACCCGGCACGGAGCAGAAAAGGTCGGCCGGGAGGCTCCATCTCACCAAACGAGCAGCAAGGAGCTGTGTGCCGACTCCCCCTGCCCCCGTGCATCTCATTAAGGGCTGGTACTGAATAATAATTACGGCACTAATACCTCCTTCCGTCAGATTTCTCCTTACCCAGGCGGTGACAGCAGCTTTCCCAAAGGCCCGCCTGGAGGCAGCCCCTGCCCTCCAGGGAGCCTCATCCCTTGGGGACCCCTCCATCACCCCTCCAAAGTCCTGTGGGGTTTTCTGCCAAGCCCGTTGGCACCCCTGGCACCCTCCCCATGGCCACCCCTCGACAGCTCCCACCAAAATCCCTCCGTCACCCCTGGGTGTCTCTCACCAACCCCTCCATCTCCCCACCGACCTCCTTCCCGCTGCCACCACAACCCTTTTATTCCCAGCAGCACCCCAACCCCACAACCCTGGCCAGGACCGAGCTCACCTCCTCATGCTCGGACCTGTCAGGCTTGAAGGTTGTTTTTTCCAGCCTCCATCGCCCTGCCCAGGTCTCCGAGGTGTCCCCCTGGGGCTTCCCTGCCTTCGGTGGCCTTGCCCAGCCCGGCACGCCGGTGACACCGATGACACCAGAACCGGCACGTCGTGGGGAGGTTTGCACCAGGAGGGTGACCCGGGTCTGGGTGTGAACGGGGTTTGCAGAGAGCAGCACGGAGTCAGGCTCGGCCTTCTGGGGACCTTTTGGAGGGGCAGTGCCGTATAAATGTCCTCTTGGGGGGCCAACACCTCCAGGAGGAGATGTGAAGCCATTTCGCCCCTCTAACACTAGCAGGGGCATGGTGAAAGGGGTAGGGAGGTCCCCAAACTCCCCTACACCACCCCAAGAGCCGCCCGTTCCAGGCATCCCCGGCAACTCCTGGTCTTCTCCAGGGTCCCCCCAAAATCCAGACCAAGCGGAGAGCCTGCAGGTGGGGTGTTGGGGCTGGTTCCCTGCTTACCTGGAAAGCAGAGCTGAGAGCACACCCCCCGGGGGGGTTTTAGGGCAGGGGGAACCCCAGCACCCTGCTCACATCAGGTGGCAGCGGCGGGGAGCGAGACTCAGCTGAGGCCGGCTGCCATGGGGAGGGGGGGGACACGTCTCGTCTGCCCCCCCCCTAATCCCCAGGGCCGTGTGATATAGCATAAGCTAATATAATAGGTCATGCAAGGATTTGCATCTCATTACGGCAGGTTAGAGCCCCGCGAGGAAGGATGACTCATTGGGGCTGGAGCACGTTTTGGGGAAAGGGAGCAGGGGGTGCAGGGGGACGGCAGCCCCCCGGTGGGCACAGCCCCCGCCGGGACCCCCGCTGTCCCCTCAGTGCCACCTCCAGGCGGGACACCCAAGGGGACACCTCCCAGAGATCATTTCCCCGGGGCTTTGGGGGGAAATGCCCCTTCCTCACCCTTTTGCTCCGTGCCCAAAAGTGCCACCGGCGCCTTGGGGCCGCGGCGAGCCACAAAGGGCAACCTCGTGGCTCTGCTCCCCGCGGCACCTCCAGCTCCTACTGAGCACCACGGGGGCTCTGCGCCCCCCTGCGCCTCCCCCTGCCCTCGCCTCCCCCCGAAACGCCGCCGAGGAGGGTCCCCGGGGAGCCCCCCAGCAGCCGGGGCCCACGCGCTCCTTTTCACCTCGCCGCTTCGCCCGGGCGGCTCGGCTCGTCACGAGCTGTTTCCTCTCCCCTCCGCAGACGGGGAGGCCACACGGCAGCTGACCCATCCAACCCAGCTGCAAAAATCGGTCCTGACTCCGAGTCTCTTGCTGTTAGCTCACGCTGCTTCCCAACGCGCGCTGCGGGCGCTGTTCCAGCCCTCAGCCGGGTGCTCGGGGTGCTCGGGGCCGTGCGCCCCCCGTTCCCGTTCCGTTCCCCAATTCACCCGGGCACAGTCCCGAGGCCAGAACCCCTCGTCTCACCCCATTTTTCCCCCATTTTTCCCCAAACTTGGCAGGTTTGCGAGCAGAGCTCTGCGGCGCACTCGGAGCCTCAGAGCCGGGTGTGGAAGCTCCGTGCTGGCTTTTTCCCTGGGGTGCCCCTGCAGATTGGGGGGAAAAGGGAAAAAAATGGTGGTTTTGGGGCTGTCCCGCTGCCAGCTCGGCGGGGTGCTGTGGGTGACAGCGGGCTCGTGCCAAGCGCTGCCTCGGGTGTCCCCGGCGGCGGCGAGAAGCAATTTGCACCCTCGGCTGAGCACAGCCCCAGCCAGACACCATGGAGCTGGGGGGGACACACACCCCGTAATTTATTTATTTTTTTCCTTCTAAGACCAAGTTTTGCCCGGTGTTACCTTGGGCGAGGGGGGAAGGGAGGAGATGGGCCGCGTCCCCCCCTCGCCGTTCGCTTTATTCTCTCTCTTCACAGCTGTTCCATCATTTTAATCTGCGGAGATTGTCTTTATGTTTCCGAAATGAAATGATTTCCCCCAAGCCGGGATTGAGAGCTGGGATATGCGCTCGTATTTTCACCAGAGGAGAAGAAAAGAGGGAGAAAAGGACACGAGAGCCAGGCTGGCCATCTGGAAGGGAGGCGCGTCGCCGAGCCTCAAACTGCTCGCCCCCAAAGGCCGGGGGGGGCTGCAGCCAGGGGGGAAATGGGGATAGGATGGGATGGGGATGGGAATTGGGATGGGGATGGGGATTGGGATGGGATGGGGATGGGGATGGGGATGGGGATGGGGATGGGGATGGGGATGGGGATGGGATGGGATGGGGATGGGGATGGGGATGGGGATGGGAATGGGATGGGGATGGGGATGGGGATGGGGATGGGGATGGGGATGGGGATGGGGATGGGGTGGGATGGGATGGGATGGGGATGGGGGTGGGGATGGGGATGGGGATGGGGATGGGGATGGGGATGGGGATGGGGATGGGATGGGATGGGGATTGGGATTGGGATAAAACGGGATGAGAGCCAGGGGACAGAGGGAATTTCCCCACCCCCTGGGTGCCTGCGCCCTCCTCAGCCCCCTCCTCTGACGGACGGACGCCAGGCTGTGGCACACGGCAGCGCTGGCAGGGAGCAGCAGCTTTTATTAGAATTAATTAACATCGTTAATAGCGAGCTGCGGGGCGCGCCAGATCCTCCCGGCGAGGAGCGAACAACAGTTGCAACTCGTGCGTGCTGCGCCTGCCTTCCGCGGGGTGCTAAAAATCCTCCGGGAACGGGGGGAATAAAGCAAAAAAGAATCAAAAAAGCCCATTCTCGGGGAGGGGGGGGGGAGAACGAGCAGTTTCCATCCACCCCCGGGCCGGCTGCTCGGGGGGCTCCTTCCCGAGGCGAAGTTTCCCGGAGCCCCCCCCTCTTTTTTTTTCCTCCACCGGGGGGGGGGCGGCTCCGCCTCTCGGCCGGGGGGGTCGGGGAGGGGGCCGGGGGGAGGCGGCGCCGCCCCCGCCGCGCTCACAGCGGAGCCGCTCGAGCCTCGGAGCCGCTGCCCGGGCAGCCCCGGGGAGGAGCGGCCCCCCCCGGCCCCCCCCCGACCCCCCGGTACCTCGCTGCTGGCGGCGGTAAGCCGGCTCCCCGGGCACCCCGGGGCTGCGCGCCCTCGGGCTCCCCGCTCCCCTCAGCATCCCGAGGTCTCTCCGGGACCCCCGAGAGTTCCCCGAGCCCCCGACCCCCCCGCTGCTGCCGGTTCCCGCATCCCCCCCCGATCCCCGAGCATCCCAGCTCCCCATCCCCTGAGCCCCCCACCTCCCCGGTCCCCCCTTTACCCCCATCCCCTCATTTTCCGAGCATCCCACCTCCCCGGTCAGCCTCTTGCCTTCATCTCCCCGCTCCCCATCTCCCTCGCACCAGCATCTCCCAGTTCCCCCAGCATCTCTCCAGTATCCCCAGTACCTGCACCTCCCACCCCCCCGAGCATCCCACCCCCCCCATATCCCCGAGCATCCCCTCTCCCTGCTCCCCCCACCCCCCCACCTCCCTGTTCCCTGAGCTCCCCATCACCCCCGTACCCCCTCTCCTCGCCCCCCCCCCGGTCCCGCAGCCATGGCGTTCATGGTGAAGAGCATGGTGGGGGGCCAGCTGAAGAACCTGACGGGTGGCCTGGGGGGCGAGGAGAAGAGCGAGGGCGAGAAGTCCCCCGCCGAGGCTCAGGGCATGACCCGCGAGGAGTACGAGGAGTATCAGCGGCAGCTGGTGGAGGAGAAGTGAGTGCCTGGGGGGGGACACACGGACAGGACGGGGGGCCCGGAGCTCCCTGCGCCTGGGGAGCCTTGGGGGGAGCCAGCGGTGGAGCTGCAGAGCCAGGAGGCTGCCTGACGAACCCCCCTAATCCCTTAATCCGCTTCCTCTGGGATTTTTTTTTCTCCTTTCTGGCTGTGCCGTGGGGGGGGGGAGGAAAGCGGGGGGACCGGGGCTTTGCGGAGAGGATGGGGGGTACCTGTTTTTTTTTTTGGGGGGGGGGGGGTTATGGAGGTGATGGGGGCGCCGGCTGGGGGTAACGGCACCGTGCGGTTGGCAGGATGGAGAGAGATGCCCAGTTTGCCCAGCGCAAGGCGGAGAGGGCCACCTTCAGGTCCCACTTTCGAGACAAGTACCGGCTCCCCAAGGTATGGCTGCGGGGGGGGGGGCAGGCGCAGGGACCCCCCCCAAACTGCGGGGCTGGGATGGGGCACACGGGGGGCACCACCCAGGGCGGGCATCGGCTGCAAATCCCAAATCCCAAAGCCCATTCCCCTAAAAATACATCCCTCCCTTTGGCCCTACAGCCCCCCGTGCACCCCCAGCCCCCTGACCCCGAGGGCAGGACCCCTCCCCACACACCCCCAGCCCCCCAATTCCTCCGCTGCACCCCCCCGGCTGGATGAGCCAGCTCCTGGCTTCTTTGGCACCCCCTCGCTTCCAGGAGCTGGATTCCTATTTTGGCCCTTCCGCCCCGCCAGCCATTCACTCCCAACAATTCAATCAGCGGCCATTCAGCCGCTCTTGGACCTGCCACCAGCGCCCTGCACCCAGCCCGATCCTTTCCGAACCCCTCGTTGGGAACGCTCTGAATGGAGCCGGGATAATTTTAGGCAGGGAAGGCCAGCTCGGCCAAAAGAGGTTCATTTTTTTGGGTATCGCTGGCACAAAGCGCCCCACTGCTCCTTACACCCGTTGCAGCGCCGGGGAATAAGCAGCCAGGGGATTTTTCTCCTGCCAAAGCGAAGCGAGGCAGGCAAGGAGAGATGGAGATTTTCTCCCAGGGGGGAGCGGGGATTCGTTCAGCTCCGTGCCCCCGTCCTTCTGCTGCCTCCCCACGCTCGAGACATCCCGTCCTCACCACCGCCACCACCTCGCCCCGACTTTTCTCGTTCCAGAACGAGACGGACGACAACCAGATCCAGCTGGTGGGCGGCGACGTGGAGCTGCCCAAGGAGCTGGCCAAGATGATCGAGCAGGACAACGAGGAGGAGGAGGAGAAGAACTCGGTCATCGGCCAGCTCAGCAACATCCAGAACCTGGACCTGGACTCCTTGAAGGACAAAGCCTCGGCCACGCTGGAGGACCTGAAGCAGTCGGCTGAGAAATGCTCCGTGATGTGACCCGGCCGGCGGCTCCGTCCCCTCTCCCTCGCAGCGAGGGGTCCCCACGGGGACCCCCCCGGCACCGCCACCCCCTGCGTGAGCCGGGTCCTCCCCCCTGAGCCCCGAGCCCCTGCCCCACTTGCTCTGTCCGTGCCGGTGTCCCCGTGCGTGCTGTGGTTGTGTTTTTTTTGGGGAGGTTTCGGTGAGGACACAGCCAAGGGGTGGCCTCGCGCCCTCCGTCCCCAATGCTGGGACCCGCTGGAGAAAGGGGGGGGGAAAAGCGAGCTGTGTGTAGGGAACCTCGCCTCCGTGCCCGTCGTGATGTGACCGTGCACCGTGCCCCGCCGAGTGTCCACCCCTACCCTGCTGTCCCCGTGCCGCGGCACCGCCGGAATAAAGCCGGGAGCTCCCTGTGCACTGCTCGCTGCTGGGGGACGAGTCAGGGGCTTGGGGGGGCAGCGCCTTAAAACCTGGGAGGGGGCACAAAAATCCCAGCTCCCCCCAGCCCCACAGAGATTTGGGGTGACCCCGCTGCGGACCGTGTCCTGCCGAGGGGGACGGGGCTCCGGATCCGGCCGCGTCTTCGGCGGAGCGTGAAGGCGAAGGTGATGGATGGCAGCGCGGGGGGGGCGGCAGGCTTGGGAGCTCTGTGCAGCCCGGGGATACGCTCGCTGCTCCCAAGGGTAACGAAAAAAGAAACCCCACAGAACGGCCTCGGAGAGGGGTCAACCCGAGCTTCGACCCCACCAAAAGCGGCGGCACGGAATAAGCCACTTGGAGACACCCCCCCAAAAAAAACAAAGCATTTATTCGAGGCAATAAATTACATTCCCCTGAAACGCAGCAGCTTTGGAGACGAGGCCCCCTCCCCGCAGGGCAGGCTGACCCCCCCGCAGCCACAGAGCCACTCCAGCTGGGGACAGCCCCAAGGGACGAGGGTTTTGGGGCATCCCCATGGGGCACAGCACACGGGGGGCTGGATCCTGCCCCCGGGGGCTGCGCTGGCGTTTCCCTGAAGCTCGTGGCACGGGCGAGCAGCGCGCTCGGTGCCAGCGCCGATGCCTCCAGCGCAGATAGGATGTTTTTTTTTGTGTGTGTGCCTTTTTTTTTTTATTATTATTATTTTTTCCGGGCTGTGCACGCAGGAGCCTGCGCGCAGCAGCAGCAGCGGGCGCCCAGACGTGCGGAGGAACTGGGGTGGAATAAAGCCGCCCGCCGCGGGCACGGCACGGCCGGGCAGGGAGCAGACGGTCGCGGCAGGGACGCCTCCTGCCACCACCGCCCGGCCACGGCCCCGCTGTCACTGCACCGTGCAGGCTGGGGGGGACACGGGGGGGACACGGGGTCACTCGGGGGGCTGCGGCCACGGCCCCCAGGGTGCCCGCAGGGGTTGGGGACTCACAGCTCCGGACGGACTCCGCCAGCGCCTCCTTGCCCATGGACTGCGCCTCCCGCACCTGGAAGGGCAGAGGAGCTCGTGCCAGCCCCCGACCCCCCCCAAAGCCCCCTGGAGCCCCCCCCGGGGTGGCCGTACCTTGATTTGCTCCTTCAGGTACTCGGCTCGGGCCATCAGGGTCTGCACCTGGCGGGTGGATAGAGGGGAGCCCGTCAGGACAGCACCCGGGGGGGCGAGCAGGATTTAGGGGCAGCTTTGGGGGCTCACCTCGGCGTGGAGCAGCTCCCGCCTCCTCCCCGCGGGCTCTGCTGGAGAGGGCAGAGGGGGCGTCAGCGGGGTGCAGGGTGCAGCCCCCCCGGTGCCCCCCCGGCACTCACCGGCCAGCAGCAGCAGCAGCTCGCCCAGGCTCTGCTGGTAGAGCTCCAAGGCGTCGCCGTCGTCTCGGCCGTCCTCCTCCTGCAAGGGACCCCCGGCACCTCCAGGGATGCTCCGGGAGCTCTTTCTCCCCCTGGGATCAGCCCCCCCCCGCCACCCCAGGGGTGCTGGCACCCCAAAATCCGGGACTCACCCTGGCCATGGCCGCTGCCGCCACCTCCAGCGCGGCACAGAGCCGCGGCTTGTCCTTGGCCATCTCTGCGGGGAGACGTTTCGGGGTGCCCTCAGCCCTCCTCCCCGCCACCAGACCCCCAGGGGCCGGTTCCCAGCCATGTTCCCCCCCCAAAAAAAAAAATAAAAACGCCACCTTTGAGGATCTCCCTGGCCGGGCTGCCCTGCTGCAGGAGGTTCTTGCTGTCGGAGGTGACCAGCGCCTTCAGCTCCTCCGCCCGCGAGATGTACTGCCCCACCTGGGGGGGGGACGGGGTGAAGCAGCCCCCCCGGGGCTTTGGGGTGACGGGATGGGGTGCCCCCCAGGCTCCCTGCACTCACCTTTGCCCGGATGGCCTCTTTGCGCCGGGGGTCGCTTTCATCTGGGGGCAGAGAAGGGCTCAGAGGTCCCCGAGGGCCGGGGGGTGCCAAGCACCAGCGGCACTGCTCCTGCACCCAAACCGGGCGAGCTCCAGCCCCTTCCACATCCCCCCTCCTTGGACTGAAGCCCCCCCCTGCTCCTCCCTCCACGGCCCCCCCGCAGCCCCCCGGGGCACTCACAGCGCAGGGCAGGCACGAAATACTCCAGGGCTTTGCAGTAGAGCGCGAGCGCGGCGCTCGCATCCCCCTCCTGGTCCTTCCTCACCGCCTCCACCACCAGCTCGGTCTGGGGAGGGGGCAGAGGGGGCTCAGGGGCTCGGTCCCACCTCACCCCACTGCTGCCCCCCACCCCCCATCCCTGGAGCCGGCCCCGCTCACCGCCTTGGGGAAGCTCTCGGGGCCGGGCGCGTGCTCCATATCCACGAAGGGGTGGGCGAAGAAGTCCTGGAAGGAGATGCGCCGCCGGGGGTCCCTCTCCAGGAGGCGTTGCAGGAGGTCCCGGCAGTCCGGGGACAGCTGGGGCCGGCTGGGCAGCTGGGGAGGGGGGTAAGAAGGTGTGTGGGGGGGTGAGATCGACCTGCCACCCCCCCCAGGTTGGTGGCCACGACACCCCACAGCTCACCTCGATGGCTCGGTCGCTGCGGATCTTCTCCTCCAGCTCGGCGAACGACCGCGAGGCGAAGGGGGGGCGCCCAAAAAGCGCCTCTGCGAGGAGGGGGGCACTCCCTAAACCCTAAATCCTAAACCCCAAACCCTAAATCCTAAACCCTAAACCCGAAATCCACCCCGTCCAGGCCCCAGCAAGGGGCCACCGAGCCGAGGGCGCACGGGTGCCGACCCCGCAGGCTGCTGGATGTCACCGCGGGGGTGCCCCCCGATTTGGGGACGGGGACACCAAGCCCTGGGGGGGTTGTGGGGGGGGACACGCACCGTAGAGGATGACGCCCACCGACCAGAGGTCCACGCGGGCGTCGTACTGCTGGCGGCACACCATCTCGGGGGCCATGTAGAGCGGGGAGCCCCGCAGCACGTGCTGCTCGTCCCAGGGCGACATGTACTGCGCGAAGCCAAAATCTGGGGGGGGGAGAGAGCGTGGGGAGGGGGCACCCAGTGTGTGTGCCCCCCCAGGGCCTGGGGACCCACCTGCCAGCTTCAGCTGGGGGTTATCCGGGGCGCTCAGCAGGATGTTCTGCGGCTTGAGGTCCAGGTGGGAGATGTTGTGGTCGTGGAGGAACTTGAGGGCGCAGGCTGGGGAGGGGGGCGAGGGGGACAGCGGGTCCCCAAAAGCCCCCAGAGCCCTGCGCCTCCCCGAGGAGGAGGAGGAGGATGAGGAAGAGCAGGAGGAGGAGGAGGAGGAGGAGGGGGCCCTCACCCAGCTGCTGGAGGAAGACGCGTGCCACCTTCTCGGGCAGCAGGCGCCGCGTGCGGATGAAGCGGGACAGGTCCCCCCCGGCGCAGAACTCCATGATCAGGTAGATGTGCTCGCTGTCCCACTGCGGGACACAAATTGGGGGCTCACCGGAGACCACCCCAAACCACGGCCAGCACCGCGGGGATCACGCCGTGACCCCGAGACCCCTGCGGAGCCCCCTGGGTGCGCCCCCAGAGCCCCACCTGGAAGTCCTTGAGCTCCACGACGTGCGGGTGCCGGATGGTTTTTAGGATCTCGATTTCGGTCAGCAGGTTCTCCACCGACGCCCGGTTGAGGCTCCTCTTGCTCACGCACTTGACGGCCACCACCTCGCGCGTGTCCTTCTGCCCGGAGAAGCCACCCTGGAGCCCTGACCCCTTGGGGACCCCCCCCTTTATTGGGTACCCCCCCCACCACCACCACCAGGTCCCCCCCACCTTGCCATACGCCTTGTACACCGTGGCGTAGGTGCCGGTGCCCAGGCGCTCGGTGAGCACGAAGCCGTCGAGGCGCGGAGGGGCGCAGCCGGCCCTGGCCATGCCTCCCCGGGACCCCCAGGGGCCCCCCCCGGTGTCCCCCCCCCGGTCCCCGGCGCCTCCCGGTTCCGGCTCCGCCTCGGCGCTGCCGCCCCCGGCAGGAAGGGGCGGGCTCGGCCGCTCCCCTTTTTATTTATTTATTTAGTGGCAGCACTTTTTTTTAAACCTTTCCTTTTTTAATTTTTTTCACCCCTTTTTTATTTTTTTAAAGCACTTTTTAATTATCTCTCTTCCTCAAAGCGCGATTGTTTCACGGGACGCGTCCTTTATTGATTTTTTTTTTCTTTTTTTTTACTGGGAAAAGATCAGACAAGGAAAAAGGGGAAAGTAACACCAGAAAGGGGCTGGCTGTTCACTTTTTTTTTTTTTTTTTTCTTTTACAAAAAAAATCAGGTTTTATTACCCAGGAAAAACAAACCCAAGCCCCCCAGGGAGCAGGGGGAGCGGTTTCCCAGCAGGGAGAATTCCCCATCCCCAACATCACGGCAGAAATCAAACCCTCAAGGCTCTCCAGCACCCCCGCTCTTCCCCTTTTTTCCCCAAAAAAGCACTCACCACAGGGCTACCCACCCCCTTGTTTTTACAGAACCCCCCCCCCAACCGCACACCTCCTGTGTCCCAACCAGCAGCTTCCAGCTCAAAGCTGCAAATTTTGGAGAATTTGGGGGCAACGAGGAGCTCGGGAGGGGAAGCCCCAAATCCCTACAACATCTGGGGACAGGTGGAAAGGGGCTGGGGGGGGGGGGGAGCACGGCCCCAGGACCCACCCAGCAGGAGGGATCCTGCCATTCCCCCAAAACCAGGCACGAAACCAGTTCTTCCCCCGTTAAAATTAAATAAAATGGGAGCTGGCCCTGCAGGGGGATCCGTCCGCGCCTCGGGGCTGGCAGGAGGCAGTGATGGGGGGACGAGGAGGGGAAATTCCCCCCCTCCCCGACCCCACAGCCCCCAGGTTCCTGCTGGTGCCCGCGGGCGGTGGGGACGCAGCGTGGGGCTGTGGCAGCCCAGCGGGGGCAGCTCCCACCCTTAAAAAAATCAACGACAGGCTACATGCGAGTTACAAACCCCCCCCCCCAAAAAAAAAAAAACAAAACCAGCAGATCATCAAGTTGTTCAGAGCAAAGGCTGATAGAAGAGAGAAAGTAAAATCAAAAATCCTGCTTCTCCTCGCCCCCCTGCCGCAGATGGGGGGGGCAGGAGGAGACAAACGCCCCCCCCGAGCGGGCCAGGGAAAAGAAACCGTGATCAACCTTGGGCCAGCTGAAGCTAAACCAGACCTCTCCTCAGCTGGAGTCGGCGTCTCAGAGCTCGCGTGGTGCCCACAGAAAGTGCGTCGGTAGAAAAGGGAGGTGGGGGCGACGGCGGGAGGGGAGGCGAGGCGGGGGCAGCCCCCCAGGAGGGGCTAATTCCCCCGGAAAGCTCCGTGTGCGGCCGAGGAGGCCGCCCCGGCCGCTGCGTTCTGGAAGCTCCTGTTGGTGAGGATGCCTTGGGAAAACTCCTCCTGCGCCCTTTGGAAGCTGGCGCCCGTGCGGCGATACAGGGAGTGCACCTGGGGGAGGGAGCAGGGGGGGAAAATATCAGCCTGGGAGGCCCCCCCGGCCAAGCAATCCCACCCAGGGATGCCCCACAAGGGGCCTGAGCTGCCCCCAGCCCCGCGAGGAACTCACCTGCTTGAGGAGGAAGAGCGAGAGGACGGCGCAGAGCGTGAAGAACGCCGCCACCACCATCATGATGATGGCCACGGCCAGGTTCCCGTGCAGCTCGGACAGCGCCGCGATCCAGCCACTGCGAGGGAGAGCAGCGGGGTGAGCATGGCCCCCCCCCGGCCCTGAGGGTCCCCCCGGTGCTGCCAGGGGGCAGGCGGCTCCCCCAAACGCCTCCAAATTCAGCCGAGCAGGGGAAAGAGGGGCTGGTGTTGGGAAATGGGAGAGGGGCTGCCAGATCTGGAGCTCCCAGCACGTTAAAAAGCAGCAGAGAGGCCACGCTGGGCACCACGGCCAGAAATAACCACGCTGCCTGGCCCGAGGGAGCAGAGCTCTGACCCAAAACGCCGCTGTGTGGGCAGGGAGCGCCAGGACAGCTCTGCCCGGGAGCTGCTCCGCAGGCAGCGGGCAAAAATAGAGGCAGCTTCCATGGCACGCGGCTCCTGGAGGCTGCACCACGAGGGGAAAAAAGAGAGCAGCCACGGCCCCCAGCTCCTGGCAGCTCGGGCAGGAGCCTCACCTGTCTCCCCAGCCAGGAATGCCGACAGCCTGGATGACGTAGATGGCGATTTGGCAGAAGAAGATGAAAAAGAAGACGAAGAAGCTGAAGGAGCTGTCAGACCTGCAGGAGAGACGGCAGCAGGAGTGAAAACTGGGGACCTGAGCTGATGGATTCCCTCTGAGAGGAGGGAACGCACTCTGGTGGCCAGGCTCGGGTTTCCCAACGAAAAAGGGAGCACCACGAGCAAATTCCATCAGATTTTTTTCAAACGGGCTCAGGAACGAGTGGGTTTGATCTACTCAGTGATGCGAAGGGCTGGAAAAATCCCCCAGGCAGCAGGCTGCTGGAGCAGACAAACCCCAGCTCCCCCCCAGCAGGAGCCACGTGCCCGTGGCGGAGGGGAACGGCACTTGCCTGAAAGCCTTGTAGATCGGTCGGTACCAGCAGAGGAAGGCACAAGGAGTGAATAAAACGAACCACAGGATGGAGAGACCGAAGTCTACGCCTCTTTCATTCTGGACCGTGAACCACGCCAGGCAGGCGAGCAGGTTGAGGAGCAGGGTGACCGAGTGCACTGCGGGACGGGGAGGAGAAGCAGCTGTGAGCCCTCGGGCCCTCGCTGAGGCACAAAGCTCTGCAGATGTGACCATTTCGGGGCCATCTCATTGCCTTTCTTCCAGGGGAAGGAAATCAAGGAAGGGAGGCACTGCTTGGCCCTGGCCGCCACCACCCACGGGGCCCTCGCTGCGGGACAAAGGGCAGCGTTGGATCCAGGAACTCCTCAGAGCCAGCTTTTATGGCAGCCGGGGGCATTACTCACGCATCCACAGGTAGTAGAGCATCTTGCATATCCGCTGGTAGTCGGCCGGGATGTCTGCGGAGAAATCCTGGTAGAAGCAGGGCTTGATGGGGCACCTCCTGGGCAGGGGTGGCCAGTTGTTCTGCCTCGCTGCGGGAGGGAAGGACAGAGAGAGCTCTGCACACACCCGGGAGAGGGCAACACCTCTGGAAAGGGCAAACCCCCCCCAGGGAGCAGCCCGGGAGCCCCTCATCGTGCCCCCACTCACGGTTGATGCTGGCAGCGTTGCTCTGCAGCTCCCTCTCCTTCTTCTCCAGCTCGGCCGCCTTCCTCTCCAGCTCTGCCTGCTGCTGCAGCAGCCCGGCCTGCGCCGCCGCGGCCACAGCCTGAAAGAGGGGGGAGAGAGAAAGGTCGAGAAGCCCTCCCCCAGCCCAGGTGGGCACAGCAGGAGCCCCCCCGTCCCCCTGCTGCCCCCCCCCCCCCAGAAGGCAGCACCCGGGGCCGTGCCTCACCTGCGGGGTGGGCTCCACCGAGGTCTGCAGGACGGCAGGCTGCGAGGGGCCGGCGGGCTGCGTGGCGGGCGTCGTCCGTGCCGCATTTGTCTGCGAGGGATAAAGGAACACGGTGATGGGCTGCTTCTTTTGGGGGAGAATTCTCAAGTTTTAGCATTGCCACGAGGAGCTGGAGGAGCTTTTGGGAACGGGCTCGCTCCCTAACATCCAGGGAAGTGGTGCCCAAGGGCTGCGGGCACGAGAGAACCCCGGAGGGATCCCCACTGGGTTTTTATCCCCTTTTATCCCATTGCCCGGCTTTAGGGTGCCCCAAAGCCCCCCAGGCACCTCCATGACCCGTGGCACAGCCACACGCACCAGCTGGGAGCTCTCCGAGAAAGGGTTGAATTCATCCAGGCCGCTCTGGCTCGTGCTGGTGAGCTGTGTCACCGAGGGGTCCTGCGGAGCAGCAAGAGGAGGGGACGATCAGCAGCGGGCAGCAGCTCCCACCCCCCCGTGCCCCCCCCCCGACCCCCCCCCAGCCCTTTTTTAACCCAAATACAGCCACCGGGTCACTGCTGACGGCCGGGTGATCCCATTTCTTGCTGGCAGCAGCCCCCCCAAACCGCCCGGCGCTGGGCACGAGGCTCCCTGGACGCCTCCGTGGGTTCAGGGGCCGGGAGCGCCGTTTTGGGTCAAATCCCGGGGATTTTGGGAGCCCCCCCGGGGTGGGGCCGCCAGCAGGGCAGGACCCCAATTAGCCCCGCTGCTAATGAGGCAGAGCGCCTCACCGCCCCTCCCTGCTCCTAAAACCAGGCTGCCCACCCACAGCCTCCCCCCGCAGCCCCAAACTCGCGCTTTTTTCCCCCAGAACTCCCCCCCCCCCACAAGGGGCAGCGGCGGCCCCGGAACTCAGCGGCCGGGCTGCGGCTCCCGGGGGGACCCAAACGGTGCCGGACCCCGGGGGGCGCCGGACCCTGCCGGCGGCGCACACCCCCCCTCCAGGTCCCGCCCCCGCGCGCTGATTGGCTGCGGCGCTCCGGAGCGGCGCGGCCATTGGCTGGCGGGCTGCCACTCAGCGCCGCGGCCCGGCGGCGCGGGGATGGGAGGGGGGGGAACGGGGAGCGGGGGGGAACGGGGGGCGCGGCGCGCACCTGGAAGGGGTTCACGTCCACCGGGTCCGCGAACGGGTTGGTGTCGAAGCCCGCCATGGCGGCGCTCCCCGCCCCGCTCCGCTCCGCGCTCCCGCCCCGGCCGCCGCCGCGCCGACACTTCCGGGAGCGCCACGGCGCATGCGCCGCTCTCCCCGCCCACGTGACCGCCTCCCTGCGCGGGGCGGGGCGGCGCTCCCTGCCCTGAGTGACGTCACAGCTGAGGGGCGGGGCTTAGCGCTGGGAAGGGGGCGGGGCCTGGGGGAGGGGGCGTGGCCTGGGGCGGGGGGGCGCGCTGGGTCCTAAAGGGAGCCGCACCCCATAGCGCGCCCTATAGGACCCCATAGCGCCCCATAGAGCCCCATAGAGCGCCCCACGGGCCGGCACCCCCCAGAGCAGCCCCCAGAGGCGCCCCCGCAGCGCCCCCCGGCCCCGCAGCCCCCTCGCAGCCCCCGCCCGGCCCCCCCGCGGCGCGCCCCCTATGGCCGCTATAGGGCGGGTGTAGGGCGCGGCCCCGCCCGGCGGGGGGAGGCGCCCGGCAGCGGCACCGGGCGGCACGGCCATGGCGGAGATCCGCGGTGAGACACGGGGACACCCCCGGGGAGACCCCCGGGGTCAGGCTGGGGTCGGGTGTGGGGTCAGGGTTGGGGTCAGGGTTGGGGTCAGGGTCAGGGTTGGGGTCAGGGTTTGGGGTCGGGTTGGGGTCGGTCAGCAGCTGACGGGGGTCCCCTCGCCGCAGTGTTCCCGCTGGCCTGCGTGGTGCAGAACTACTCGTGGGGCAAGCTGGGGCTGCAGAGCGAGGTGGCCCAGCTGGTGGCCAGCGACGACCCCACAGCGCACATCGACCCCGAGCAGCCCTACGCCGAGGTGCGTCCGTCTGTCCCGCCACCTGTCCATCCATCTGGGGTCACCCCGCAGCGGGTGACTCAGCCCAAATCCCATTAAATCCCATTAACCCCCCCCAAATCTCCCCCCAAAGCTGTGGATGGGCGCCCACCCCAAAGGCGACGCGGCCATCCGGGACAACCGCATCCCGCAGAAGACGCTGGGGCGCTGGATTTCGGCCAACCCCGCCTGCCTGGGTGCCAAGGTGAAGGACGCCTTCCAGGGCCGCCTGCCCTTCCTCTTCAAGGTGCTGTCGGTGCGCAGCGCCCTCTCCATCCAGGCGCACCCCAATAAGGTGGGCACGGGGCGGCGGCACCGGGATGGGGTTATGGGGTTGGGTGGGGGGCTCCCCGTGTTCCCACCGTCGGGGACGTCACCCCCCAGCGCTGTCCCCTCGGCAGGAGCTGGCGGCCAAGCTGCACGCCCAGTTCCCCCAGCACTACCCCGACGCCAACCACAAGCCCGAGATGGCCATCGCGCTCACCCCCTTCGAGGGCTTGTGCGGCTTCCGACCCGTCGAGGAGATCTCCGCCTTCCTGCGGGGTGAGCATTCGGGAAGGATGGGATATGGGGGGGAGAAAAAAAGGGGACGGAGCCTGGAGCCCGTCCCCCATAGCCCCGCTGATGGCCCCGTCCTTTTGGGGCAGCCGTCCCCGAGCTGCGGGCGCTGGTGGGCGAGGTGGCGGCGGAGCAGCTGGAGCAGAGCAGCGCCAGCCACGATCCCCGTGGGGTCTCGGCCGCCCTGCGGGTCTGCTTCACCCGGCTGATGAAGAGTGAGAAGAAAGCCTTCGTCGACCAGCTCAACACCCTGGTGCAGAGGATTTCCCGAGAAGGTGGCGGAGAAAAAACCTCCTGGGGGTCGTTAGGGCGAGGAGGGGAGGCTGGGAAAGGAAGGGGAAGGGGCTGGGGAAAACCCCACGTTGGGGGCTGGGATGGGGAGGTCGGGATGGGGAGATGGGGATGGGGAGGGCAGAATGGGGGGATCAGGGTGGGGAGGTTGGGATGGGGAGATCAGGGTGGGGAGATCAGAACGGGGAGACCAGGATGGGGAGGCAAGAATGGGGAGGCCAGGATGGGGAGGTTGGGATGGGGAGACTGGGCTGGGGAGGCCGGGCCGAGCCCCCACCCATCCCCACGGCCCCCCCCCTGCAGCGGCCGAAGGGCAGGACACGTCGGGGAGCAACGGGGACCTGCTGCTGCGCCTGCACGCCCAGTTCCCGGGGGACATCGGCTGCTTCGCCGTCTACTTCCTCAACCTGGTGCGGCTGGAGCCCGGCGAGGCCATGTTCCTGGCGGCCAACGAGCCCCACGCCTACCTGCAGGGAGGTGAGCGGGGGGCTCGGCTCGGGGCGGGGTGGGGGGCACGGCTCGGGGCGGGGGGCGCTGACAGCCCTGTCCCCCCGCAGACTGCGTGGAGTGCATGGCGTGCTCGGACAACACGGTGCGCGCCGGCCTCACCCCCAAATTCATCGACGTGCTCACCCTGTGCGAGATGCTCAACTACACGCCGGCCCCCAGCAGCTCCAAAATCTTCCCGGCCGTGCAGAGCCCGCTGGACCCCAGCGTTTTCCTCTACGACCCCCCCGTGCCCGACTTCACACTGATGAGGATCGAGGTGAGGCTGTTTGGGGTGGTTTTGGGGCCGTGGCACCCGTCTGGGCTCGGGGATGCCGCGTCCCGGGTGTCCTTTGTAGGGTGTGGAGCGGGTCGGGTGGGAAGGGACCCCACAGCCCGCACAGTTTGGGCAGCCTGGGTTTGAGGGGCGCAAACCCCACCCGGCCTGGCCATAAACACCCCCGGGATGGGGCCGCCTCCCGGTTTGGCCTCGTGGTGTGCTGGTGGCACGGGGAGGAGCGAGCTGGGGACACTGTGGCACCGCCAGCCCCTCTCCACCCCTCTCCTCGAGCAGCCCCGGGCACGGGGAGGAGGAGGAGGAGCAGAAGAGGCACAGATGGGATCTGCTCCCGTTGCAGATCCCGTCCTCCATCAAGCTGTACCTCGTCTCGGCCCTGGACTCGGCCAGCATCCTGCTGGTGCTGCGGGGCACGGCCGTGGCCACCTCCACGGCGGCCGCCTCGGAAATGTCCCTGCGCCGCGGCTCCGTGCTCTTCGTCTCCGCCAACGAGAGCCTCTCCCTGCGCCTCGCCTCGCCCGACGGGATGCTGCTCTTCCGAGCCTGCTGCCTCCTCTGAGCCCACCCCAATCCCAAAAAAAAACAAAGCAGCCCCGGCCCGGTGCCCGGCAGCCGCCCCCCACGGCGATCCCAAAGCCGCTCGTCCCCGATTCTGTGAAAAAAAAGCAGCTGGGCGCCCGCCCCGCGCCTCCCGAGGTGACTTTTTGGGCAGAGGGCTCGCGTCTCCACAGCCCTCACCGGTGCTGCTAACGCCCTGCGGCGGCGCGGGGCTGCTGTGGGGTTTTGGGGTTCCCCTCGGGGCTGCTGCTGGCCCCGTGAGGCTCCCTCTGGGGGGGAAGGAGGCGTCGGGTCGGCCTCAGGCGGTGCTGGGTGTCCCACAGGGGGCTTACGGGGTGCTGGGCTGGGGGGTTGTGGGGTCCTGGTGCTACCAATAAAGCGGTGACTTTGTCCTCAGCGCTGCGTGTGGGGCTGGGGGGGTCCCTGCAGCCTCCCCCGGCCCCAAATCGGGTTCCCCTTGGATTTTACCCACCTGTGGGGAAAGGAAATGGGAGCAGGAGTAGCAAGATCCTTTTATTGAGCGCTTCCCTTGCCAGGACACCAAACGGGAGAGCGTCCCTCTCCGGGTGGAGTGTTTAAATAAGGTTCCTCCCTGCGTGCCCCCTGTCCCTGTAGGGCAGCAGGACCCTGATTTAGGGCAGCAGGACCCTGATTTAAGGCAGCTGGTGAGACCGGAACGGCCCCGGGGTGGAGAAATCATAATGGGGAGGCCGTCGGTCCCGTCCTGAGCAGCAGCGGGGCTCCCAGCAGGGAGCTGCCCCGTGCGACACGGAGGCTTTTGGGGTGCCCCCGAGGGCCGTGGGGAGCCGTGCCCTACTGCAGCACGCAGCAGAGGGAGTCCCCGAAGCACCAGGGGCACGGGGCAGCAGCGGGTTTTGGGGGAATCAGGTCCAGGTCCTCGTCGTCGGGGACCTCGTCCAGGTGGTAGCCGTCCCGCAGCAGCTGCCGGCTCAGCTCCTGGTTCACCTGCGGGGGGGAAATGGGGCTGGGAAATCCCCCCCCGAGGTGGCAAATCCCCCACAGCCGCCCTGCCAAGCCCCCTGGCCGGGAGCCAAACCTGCACTTGCCTCGGCGGAGGAGTATCCGGAGGAGCCCCTGGATTCCAGCTCCCCGTCACTGCGAGGAGGAAAAAAAGGGTCAGGGTGAGCGCCACGGGCACGGGGCTGCTCGGAAACCCCAAGGGATTTTAGGGCAGGGCGGCTGCTGCCTTTTGGGGTACGCAGGCACCCCGCTGCTGCCCGCCCTGCCCAGCAGGAGCCCCCTCCAAACTCTCCAAATCTCACCGATTTGGTCAAATCGACCGCAAAAATGGGGTTTGGGGGCTTTTGCAGCGAGGTTTGGAGGGTGTTTAAGGTGCTCCTCGCCCCGATCCCCCCCAGCCCGCCCTCCCCGTGCCCCAAATCGGGGTGCAGGGCGCTCACCTGCCCGAGCTGGGGGACAGCCGCCCGTCCTCTGCCACCTGGCTGAGCGCCACGTAGCCCCCCCGCGACCTCGGGGGCCTGCTGGGGGACACGGGGTGACAGTGGGGCCACGGGGGGAAAGGGACGGGGAACCTGTGCGCCCCCATGGCCTCAGGCAGCCTCGTCTTCCTCCCAGCGTCCTCATCCTCCCAGTATCCCCAGTATCCTCATCACCGTCCTCCCAGTATCCCATCCTCATCCTCCCAGTATCCTCCTCATCTTCCCAGTATCCCCACCCCCATCCTCCCAGCCCCCCCCATTCCCGGTTCACCCCAACCCCTTCTCACCCAGCTTAAACTCCCCAGTTTGGGTTAAAAAACCCTAAAATAAGGACGTGAGCTCCCACCTTTTAGCCCCCAGCAGCCCGTGCCATCGCGGCGCCGCCTTCGCCGGCTCCCGCGGCCGCTCTGCAAGCAGCGGGGTGAGACCCCGAAGCCCCCCGCGGCCCCATTGGGGTTTTAGGGCCGGCTCGGGGCGCCCCTAAGGCCACTTACGGAGCTTGGGGTGGCCGGGGGGGGCCCGGCAGAGCAGGTAGGGCCCCCTCCTCTCCGCCCCGGCGCTGCCCCGAGCGCTCGGCCGCCTGCTCTCGCCTCGGGGTGGCTGGAAAGGAAAAGGGGAGAGTTGGGGGCTGCGCTGGAGCCCTGACCCTATAAAGGGCCCTGTGTGTGCTGTATGGCCCCCCCATGCTCGCTCAGCCTCTGTATGGCCTCTGCCCTGAGCAGCCCCCACCCAGCCCTGTATGGCCGCGGGCTGCTCCGTGCACGCAGCCCCATAGGGCTCAGGCCCTATACTGCTCCTGGAGCACAAAGCCCCGCATTGCCCCATAAATATAGCCCAGTCCCAGACTGCTCCCCATGCACACAGCCCCACACAAACCCATACAGCCCCATATAGCCCCATATATATCCCCCAGCCCAATATTGCCTCATACACACACACAGCCCCATAGAGCCCCATACATGAACCCCCAGCCCCATATAACCCCACAGCACAGGAAATGCCCGTACAGCCCCACACAGTCCCATATAACCCCGTACAGCCCTATACAGCCCCACACAAGCCCCTACAGCCTCATATAACCCCACACAGTCCCATACAACCCCACACAGCCCGACACAACCCCATATAACCCTGTACAGCCCCATATAACCCCACGCACAGCCCCCTACATCCCCCCACACAGCCCCATATAGCCCCCTACAACCCTATATAACGCTGTACCGCCCCATACAGTCCCCTACAATCCCCTACAGCCCCATGTAACCCCACACAGTCCCATACAACCCCATATAGCCCCAGACAGCCCCACGTAGCCCCCTACAATCCCACATAACCCTGTACAGCCCCGTATAACCCCACACAGCCTCCTATAATCCCCAGAGCCCCATATAACCCCACACAGCCCCGTACAGCCCCATATAACCCCACACAAGCCTGTACAGCTCTGTACGACCCCATACAGCTCCATATATCCCCCCACACAGCCCCACATAGCCCCCCACAAACCCATATAACCCTGTACCGCCCCATATATCCCCCATATAGCCCCCTACAATCCCATAGAACCCTGTACTGCCCCATACAGCCCCATATAACCCCATAGAGCCCCATATATCCCCACACACAGCCCCCTACAGCCCCATATAACCCCATACAGCCCTATATATCCCTACACACAGCCCCACATAGCCCCCTACAATCCCTTATAACCCTGTACTGCCCCATACAGCCCCATAAAACCCCACACACAGCCCCCTACAATCCCATAGAACCCCATACAGCTCCATGCAACCCCATACAGCCCTATATATCCCCCCACAATCCCATAGAACCCCATACAGCCCCCTACAGCCCCATATAACCCCCTACAGCCCCATATATCCCCACACAGCCCCCTACAATCCCATATAACCCTGTACCGCCCCATACAGCCCCATATAACCCCATACAGCCCCCTACAATCCCCTATATCCCCCTTGCAACCCCACACGGCCCCCTACAATCCCACATAACCCCCTGTAACCCCCCACAGCCCCTACACCCCCCCACCCCCCTGGCCCCCCCCTCACCGCCCGGCCCCGCCCCGCCCCCTCCCGCTCCGCAGCCCCGGGCCCGCCGCCGCCGCCCGTCGCCATGGCCGCGAGGCCCCGCCCCCGCCGCCTCCCATTGGCTGCGCCGCCGGACGGGGGCGGGGCCTGCGCCCCTCCGGCAGGCTCCGGGTGGCCGCCGCGCTCCCGGCTCAAAGGTTCCGGGCGCAAAGGTTCCGAGGCTGGGTGATTTTTAATTTTTTTGTTTCTATTTTTGCCTTTTTTTGCCCAAACTCAGCCCCGCGGTCAGAGGTAGCGCAGGAGGGTTCCTGCTCCCCGTAACAAATAAGCACAGCACAGCGGTCAGGCCAAGCTTCCCTTTATTAGGCCTGCCCCGCCCCGCAGCATGGCGGCGCAATGAGGCTCAGTGAAACCACAACACCACGGCCGCCCGCGCTCAGGCCGCGTCAGGAGAACGCTCAAATAACGCACCTGCAACGAAAAAAAGACAAAAAAGTCGTCACAAAGCGGTCCGTTACCTCACCAGCTCCCACACACCTCCCTGCCCGCCAGCGTCACGCACAGCCCGGCCCTAAGGGTCACGTTAAAAAAATGTGGAAAAATCCAGAATACGACCAAAAAAATGACAGTCTCTGACATGGGTAGACTCCTGGATTAAGAGGCTGCCTTCACATAACTCAGGCTCCATGAGAAGTTTTGTTTCAGGCTTTATTTCTGTCAGGGTTACCACACACACAAACGTTAACAATGGGTCCTCGTTAAGGATCCTCACAGCTCCTCTGTAACCCCGGCACTGATGCTGCAGGCCTAACCCTTTGTTACATCCTTCCCGAGTTTATGCAGTGCTCAGAATTCTGCTTTTTAAGGTGTTAAAACAAGCGGCCTCCCAGAACTCAAGGCCAGCGCCATCGGGACCAAACGCCACACTGCTCCTGACGTTATCCGTGGGCGTCCCGCACATCAGTTAAACTCTGGCTGTGCCACAGCTCATCTGTTTGCTCTGTGAGCACGGGGTCCTGCAAATTAGCAGAAATTATGTTATTTTAAGTGCAAGATAAAAAAACTTCAGGGTTGTTAGGTGACCGTCAACAGTGGGGCCCATTTGCTAGCATGAGAGAGAAACGAGCACCTCCCCGTTTTCTAAATTGGCTACAATAAAATGAAAGCTTGAGCACTTCCAGAGGAAATGATCCTTCCATTTGCTAAAAGAAGCTTCTCAGGAAAAGCTGATGAGGAGCAAAGGCTGATTCCCTGCCAGACATGAGCTGCAGCAACCCTTTGTCCTGGCAGCTCTCAGCTCTGGAGGCCTGAGCACCTGTGGAAACCATGACCGGCTCTTCTGGAAGGGCTGTGCTTGGTGGAACACCTCAATTTTGCCCAATTTAGAGCTCCCTACACCTTCAGGATATTGCAGGAGACATCCCAGGGCTGCACAGTCCCACAGAACTGCTCTGTGTGGGTCTGGCCACTTAAACCATGATCAATTTTCACAATAAAACCTCGTTCTTCCTTCAACGCTTGAATTTCCCAGTTACAGCTAGGGAACTCCAAACGTCCCCCTCGTGTCCCAAGGCCAAATGTTTTTCAGGCAGGTTTCGGTGTCACTGAAGTGATGTCTTCCTATCAAAAACCTCGATAGGAGCCGGAGCTTCCTTGCCAACAATGTGTTTGTGGAAGGCTGCGAGGAGCACCCCGGCTTTGCCAGAGGAGTTTTAGGGTACAGGAGTCCCAGGCCAGGAGCCTGGAAAGCGAGAGCACCCCTTACCAACATGGTTTATGCTTTATCCAGGCCCAGTTCCTCTGGAGTGGAGATTCCTAGTTCACTCAAAGTTGGCCTAAGTTCCTGGATAACGTACGGATAGATTTCCTTGTGAGGTCCTGCCTTGTCCTACAAGGAAAGGAAGGGCGTTAGTCAGAGAGCAAAGTCCAGCACCCTACAAATCCAGCACCAAAGTGCCCCAGCGATCCCTCACGGCTGCAAAACACCCCAGAGCAACACCGAGCTCCTGTCTGGGAAATTTTCAGAGCATTATCAGTGACACCACTCCCTGCGTAACGCCAGCTAACGCCTAGCCAAGGGGCGCCCTGCGTGTCGTTTCCAACCTGTTCCCTGGGATGGAAGCAGCCCCGAGAGGAAACCTAGAGAAACCCCGCAGAAAGCAGCAGCTGCACCCCGCGCCCCGCTCACCTTCACGACCTCCAGGATGCGGACCGCGCTGGCGAAGTCGTTTAACCGTCTGCACGCCCGCAGAGCTGCATCGATGATTTTTGGTTCCGGAACCAGGTCGTAGCCCACCAGCGTGTTTATACCTGTGAGCGCAGGGAAACATTGAGCAGCCCGGCCCAGGCTACCAAAAGGAGCCTGCTAAGCGTTGTTTTGCTCCAGCTCGTGACAGAAGTAATAATTAACACCACCAGGAGCATCCGACTGGCACTTTCACTGCTATTTTGAACACACACACACACCCCAAGGGCATTCTTTTGCTCTTCTCCCTCTCACTGTCGCTCACTGCTATGCCTATAACCAGCTTTTAGGTTGATTTGGTGAAATCCCAGTGGGCCAGTAACATCCACACTCCCCAAAGCGGTGTGTGTGGGGAGCCTGCTACAGAACCATGAAGAAATCCAAACAACTTTGTTCCTCCTAGTGCAATGCAGGCAGCCTCTTCCCTTCCTCTCCCTCCAAGGGGAAGGACCCAACCCTGGTCACCCACATCACACGGGAACAATCCCTCTGGCAGTTATTTTAAGCCCTAATTAGGATAGTTTAATAGCAGCTGGCAGCTGCACAGCAAGCAACATGTGGAGACAACCAAAGTCTGCAGCAAGTTATGGCCAAGCCGCTCACTCAAAGACCAAAAAAAAAAAATGTGTGTGGTCTCCCACCAGGCAGCAGCTGAGCTCAGAAACTTTCCTCAGAGCCAGTGTTTCTCTCCTCCTCAAAGACCAAGAGTTAGAATACGTGTTCTGGGGCACTAGAATTTAAAAAAAAATGTGTTCCTACTGCTTTATACCCTCTTTCTCCTCATTTTCTATGCTATAGTTCCTTCCAACATCCTCATTGTATTAGTGAGGTGTCATCGCCCACCACAGTGAGCTCATTGATCGTGCAGAAGCCCTCACGGCTCCAGATCCCAAACACAACTGCATTTTCTGCAGGTTACCCCTCCCTTTTCCTTCCACATACCTTTCCTTAGCTCCCAGGCGTCGATGTCTGGCTTGTTGAAATACGTCACCCAGCGAGCGTCAAACTCCTCGTCCGACTCCTGCGACCCATGGGAGTAACAGCGGGCGTGCAGCACGGCTGGATGCAGGGAGAGAGGAGGCTGTGAGCCCACACAGGAGCAGTGCACTTTAGCCCTGACCAAGGGAACAGCAGCTATAAAAGCACGCGTCTCACTCGAGGTGTTGGATTTGGACCCGTACTCAGCACCAGGTGGGTGCAGCTCGTTAACTAACCACTGTTTGCCTCGTGGCACAGCGCCCTGCCCTCCAGCACAGACTTCCACAGCACTCCGGGAGCCTCCAGTCAGAGCAGGATTATTTAAAAGGAGAGGGAAAACACAAGTGAAAAACAATTCTGTGCAGCCAGCCCTCTAGAGATGCCTTCTGGGACCCGTTTCCATAAGGCAGAGGAATTTTCCCTCTTTCCAGAGCCCAGCGATTTGTGTTAATGAGCTTTTCAGCAGCCTTCCTCCCCGAAATAAGAGCCCACAGCCAAGGAGTTACAACGTTATCCAACTGCGATGAACGCCCCGATTTGTTCTGCAGCATCTTCCCCCTGCAGCCGACTCCTGCAGTTGCTCGGTAGCTCATTCTGTCAGCCTGAGGATTTCTCTGCTCGCTCACCCACCCTGCTGGGCGACTCCTTCCTAACAGGTCGGCGATTCCACCACGAGCTCTGAGCTGATAAAGGGTTTTTTAGTGTTGTTTTAGGGAAATATGCAAAACGAGCACACCAATCTAAGCCCTTGAAGAGTTATTTCTCCCAACAGGCTACTGAAGAAGAGAAAATTACTGCCAAGTTTGGCTGCTTTTTTTTTTTTTTTTTTTTTGGCTGCTCTCTTCTTTTCCGGCTCAAAGGTCGCAGCAGTTTGTCAGGAGGAACCACAGCCGGGCTACAAGCAGAGCCAGGTACTTCGCAAGCTGCTCTGCCCCTCCAGGAGCCTCCCTCTGCCCATGTTTGCAGAGCTCGGCTGTGACCTTGAGGGCTCCAAGATCCACTCTGAGGAAGCTGCAGACAGCTGCTCACTTTCTCTTTCCTAACCCGGCGTGAACTATTCACCCTGACCAGCCAGGAGGGTTCTTTAAAATCAAGCAAAAACCCCACGTGCCTGCATTGTTTGCATGGCTGATGGGGCTGGGCTGTGTTTTCCTCCTTTCCCACAGGCGTTTTTCCTTTTGGAGGATCCCCCAAAGCAGTGCTTTAACTTACACTGCACACAACAGGGCTATCAAGGAGTATTTTTAGCCTCATTGAGTGAGGGCCCAGCTGGAACACAACCCGGATTTTGAGCAGAATTTATCACAGCTCAATCTTTGAGTCACAATCCCGATTTACACCTGCCCCAAAGCATTTTTTGGTGGTTTTACCAGGGAGCAGGCAGAAGCCGCTGAGCTCTGACGCCCTCGCTCGCCCCTTCCCGCTGACCTTCCCCAATGACACCGCTCGGAGCGCTCCCTGGGACAGCGGCCTCCCCCTTCTGGCCGGCATCACCCTACTGCAGGAGCCCCAAAAACCCCAAACGCGGGACCCCAGAGCTTCATCACTGCTGCCTACCAGCATTATCCTGTGTAACCCACACATAGCCTTGGATATGCCTAGCAAAGGTGACTGCCTGGCTCACAGCTCTGGGGTGCTGACTGCAAACCTCAGTCTTAAGCAAAAGGACAATCTAGCAGACACCGTTAGACTGTTTTTTTTGTTTGTTTGTTTTTTTCCAAAAGGGGGAAAACAATAACACAAAGATTTCTGAATTTGGGATTTCCAGGGTGGCATTTTTCAATTACAGCTGTGTTCCTTTCCAACCTTTTTCTCTCTAAAGCTCACGCCTGCTATCAGAATTGAACACTTCACAACCCAAATCCTGTTTTATTTTGTTTTTTTCCCCAAAATTTGACAGCTGAGCTTACAGAACCCCCAAACCCCCCCCAGACCGATGGGGTGCTCACATGCAGACCACCCAACACGCGGATCAGGCCGGGGCCGCACACACACACCCCCCCTGCCCATTCCACCCCGCGAGCCAACCAACCCCCAACAACCCCAAAACCCCACGAATTTCCCCCAAAACCCCAAACCCACCCCCGGAGGCCAGCAGACAGCACAAAACCCCCCACCCCCCCCGCTGCCCTCCGACCTCCCCAACCCCACAGCCCCGAGCCCGGGGGCACCCCCAGACCCCAAAAAACCCCCCAAATCCCCCCCGTTCCCCCCCCCCTCCCGGTACCGGGCCTCATTCGCGGCCTAGCCCCGGGGTCACGGCAAGGACGCGGCGGCGGCGGGCCCAGGGCTCACCCGCGGGGCCGAGGGGGCGGCGGAGGGCGGCGGCGCGGAGCCCGAGGGCGGCGGCGGCGGGGCGGCGGAGGAGGAGGCGGGCGGCGGCGGGCAGCATGGCGGCGGCGGCGGCACCGGCGGCACCGGGGCGCTGGGAGGAGGAAATGGAGGGCGGGCGGGAAGCGGGGGGAAGGAGGGGGGAGGACGGAGGCTGCGCGGGGACAAAAAGCCGCGGGGACGGCGAGCGCGGTCACGTGGGCGGAGGGGGGGGGGAGAGGGGGAAGGGGGGGGGGGGCTCGCCGCCATTTTGTGGTGGGGAGCGGGTCCTGCTAGGGTGTAGGATAATAGGGTGTTGTGTCCTGAGTGGGAATGGTTGTGGGGGCTGGCTCCTGGCTCCATGCACCACCCAAAAGTCAAAGCTTGTGTCTCAGAAGCGCTTCTGTCTGCAAACAGTCCCCAATGTGTCATGCCCACGTCCCCGTCCCACCGCTGGGTGCAGAATTTCGCCCTCACGCCCACCCTGAGCCCCCCCTGTCCCAGCTCTGTGCTGTCCCCTCGGGGCCTGTCGCTGTCCCCAGGGAGCAGAGCTCAGCGCCTGCCCCTCCGCTCCCCTCTTTGGGGTGAGCAAACCTCAGCCACTCCTCGCACATCCTCCCCTCTAGACCCTTGGCCGTCTTCATAGCCCTCCCTCGGACGCTCTGGTAGTTTCATGTCCTTACACCCAGCGCCCAAACTGCACGCGGTGCTCGGGGTGAGGCGGCCCCAGCAGGGCAGGACAATCCCTTCCCTCAAGCACCGTGTGCCCGAGGCACCCCAGCACACAGTCTGGCTGCTGGGCCACGCTGCTGCCTCAGCTCCCACCCACAGCAGCGCTTCTTAGCGTATCTCAGAGCCATGTTGTGTCCCTGCTGCCATGGGGCTGTCCCTACCGCTGCCGCTGAAGCCGCCAGGCTCACAAAATGACCCCAAAATTGCTCTTCGTGGGCACCTGGGGCTGTGCCTCCGCAGCACACAATCCCTGCACTGTTTTCACTCACAATGTCCCCTCAGGACCCCGTTGAGCCAGATGCCATCCTGCTATTTATAAATGCTTCATATTTCGAGTTAGTCTTTTTTTTTTTTTTTAACTATTTCCTCATGCAGGAAATCCTTGGTACGCAGCCAGCAGCATGAGGCGTTTGAAATCCCCAGGCTCCTGTCGCCTCCAGGATTGCAAATTGCCTGCGTGCAAAATCAATTAAAAATAATTTTGAACATTAACGAAATAATAAGGTGAAACAACCGACTTCTTTTTCCCTCTCGCCTTGCTCCTCTCTTTCCCGGGAGCAACGTGAGATGGCAGCAGGATGAAGGACTCCCAGTTCTCAGCCTCATTTGTGCTTCAATCACTGTTTACTAAGCAGTGTGGTGGCACTGGAGGGTGACGAGGGGCAAAAATGCTGAGAACTTGGAGAATCTCAGCTGGATACCAAAGGACGCAGGCTACAAAGCATTTGGGGGTCCTCTGGGTGAATTGCACTTGTTTTATTTCCATCTCCCACTGACACAGGCTCTGCTCATCCGATAGGAAAGCTTTCCCAGCCCCTCTCCTTGGTTTGATGGGGAAGCCACCGCATTGTTAAGGTTAAATAAATCTGCCCCCAAAGTCCTGCCGTTGCCGGCCAGCATGTTAGGAGACCAGAAATCCTTGGCTGTGATCAGTGAGGGCAAGGTCGAGGCTTTGGGGGAACATCACCCTCTGTGATGTCCAGGATTCCCCCTCTCTTTATGCATAGTAGGAAGTCCTTCTTTAGCCTCATTTGGGGTGGAAACTGGTGGGAGATGCTATGGGGTCTGTTCAGCCCCCTCCACTTCTCATGTCCCCCCACCCCCGTACACCTCCCATCTCCCTGCATGGAAAAACAAACAAACAAACAAGAAACACAGACAAAAAAAATGAAACAATTGGTAATTAATGTTCAATTACACCGTGGCAGATCCGTGAAAGGAATCAATCTGCAGCAGGGCAGATAAGCGGGAGCCTCTGGCCCAGAGGAGCAGCTGCCTGCTGAGGGAGATAACAAGGTCATTGCCAAACAAAACAGCCCCCTGCTTCCTCCTCCTCCTCTTCCTCACTCCCCTGCTCTCCTTTCAATCCCTCTCCCAGCCAAGCAAAGCGATTTTCCAGATGGGGGCTCTGGGGGAGGCTTTGCCAGGCTCTGCTGTGCCCGCGGGGGCCAAGTGGCTGCCAGGGCATGCAGGAGAGGCTGGCCCCGATCCCTCGTCCCCTGGGGACACGGTTTGGCCAGGATCCCCCCGTTCTGGCTTGGCAGTCCCACCCTCCCCGCGCCCATCTGTGCCACGGGCGGTCACAAAATTGACCCCCCCATTTTCCCACAGGCATATCCCAGCTATTTCTAAAGAGCTTTTATTCTCGATTAGTTTCCTTTTACCCCTAGAAAAAGCAGGGGGGTCGCTCTGAAGGGCTTTCTCCGTGAGCCAGCCCTCGGCAAGGGCTCTGCAGCCAAACCTACAAAGGCACAAGCTCCCCCTCGTCCTGGTGTCCGTCCAGCACGCAGCAGGAGACGAGCTGCCCGATGCTCCCCATCGCCCCAGTCCCTCGACATCAGGCTTTCACCGTGGCTCTGGATCCTGCAAACAGCTCCAGGAGAGTGAAGACCCAAATATCTGATACAAGAAGGATTATTTCATTTTCTTCTCTTTGGGGGCTGCTATTAAAATAAAACAAACAAACAAAAAAAGCAGTGCTCCAGGGCTCATTTCCTTGGCTCTCGGGCTGCAGCGGTGCTGGGAGGGGATGGATCAGCTTCAGGTATTTCAGAGAGAAGCACAAAATAGAAACGGTGCCACGTCGGAGGGGAAAGGGGAGACAAGTAGCGGGGCAGGAGAGGCAGAAAGCGACCCACCCGCTTGTTTGTGTGTTATTCGGGATGAATCGCAGGAGCCATGAGGCGCGGAGCCCAGCATTAATAAACCTGACAGCTCCTCTCCGGGCGCAATCGAAGCGGTTTTCATAATGAAGGTGTCACTCCAGGGGGCTGTGGGCAAAGCTGCCTCTCCTGATGGCTGGGATGTCTCGGTGTGGAGCAGTGCTGCTTTTCCCAGGCTGGGCAAAAAGCAAAGGATGCTCCAGCTCTGCAGGAGTCCCGGGGGTCCGCAGCCCTTTTCAGCAGGGGGTTATTTAGCAGGGGGGCGTGAGCAGCTCCGCATCCCCGCACGCGGTGCCAGGCAGAGGAAAAGTTTGGAGAGGGGAGGTTTTCCTGCAGGCAGCCCCCGTCCTTGCCTCCTTGCCGGCAGTCACCGAAACGGGGAACTGGGATTGGGGACAGGGTGCTTTGTGGCATTGCCACCGCCCTGGGGACAGCAGGATCAGCAGCCCCCCAGGGGCACCCCCCGAACCCCCCTGTAAGCGGGAGGTGGCAGGTCAGTGGTGGCCCTCTAGCTGGCTGTCCCTGTCCCCCGAGCCCCAGGGGCTGCTGCTGGGGCCGGCTCCCTGCAGCTTTTTGGGCAGCAGCTCCTCGCAGGGAGGTGGCGGGGGCCGCTTCTGCCCCTTGGTGGAGGAGCTCGAGGGGTCTTCTCCTGGCTGGCCGTGCTCGGGGGGCTGGTAGCCCGTCTGGTTGGGGTCCAGGGGGTCGCGGGAGAGCAGGATGCAGATGGAGGGCACGTTCTTGTGGACGGTCAGGTTCTGCGCCGCGCTGCCAGGCGGAGGGTCCTGGTTCTCCCAGACCTCCAGCAAGGTTTTGTAGCGCACCTTGGTGACCTGGTGGAGCCCCCCCAGCTTGCGCTTCATGATCTCCACGCAGGTGATGGTTTTGGTGACTGCCCGGCCGCAGCCGCTGAAGACGATCTGCCGGCTGCCCTTCAGCTCCATCTGGGCCATGGCGAAGCTCATCAGGTTCCTGATCTTGCTGCCCTCCTTCACCTTCATCTCCACCACGCCCGGGGGCAGGTCGGGGAAGGGCAGGGGGCTCTCCTCCTCCGATGTCCTGACCTTTCGGAAGTTCTCCATCCCGGCTGGGGCTGGGGGCTTGGCTGCCCCTCCTTGGGCTGCCATCGCTCAGCCCTTCCCGGTGGGCACGGCGGGCACCTAGCCCCCCACTGGCCTTAGCCTGGGGGTGTCCCCAGGGGGCTGCGTGGCTGTGGGACCCCCCGGCTGTCCCCGCTTGTCCCCACCAGCTGCAGCTCTCGGTGACGCTCGGGCTCCTCCGCTCCCGCTGCGGCGCTGGCTTCTGCCGCTCTTTGCTTCATTGTGGACTTCAGCAGCCCCCAGAGCTGCTCGGTGTAATTAGCAGATCCTCCCCCTCTCCCTCCCCTCCTCCTCCTCCTCCTCCTCCTCCTCCTCCTCCCCTCGCTCAGCCTCCCATGCCAGCACCCAGCCGCTGCCTCCATCCCTGCCAAGGCAGAGGGAGAAGCTCTCTCCTGGCTTTGCGATGCTCCCGGAGTCCTGCCCCCTTAAAGAGAACCTGGTCCCTTCCCTCAAGGGCACCGAGAGCTGCCCGATAATGTCAGCAGTTGTCCCCTGTCACCTCTCGCCTGTCCCCTGTCCCCCCCGGCCTCCACCCCGCTGCCCGGGGATCATTGCACAGTGGAAAGAGATGCCCGAGTATTGCCTTGCGGCCAAATCTTATCGCCCTCCGGAGGACCCGGGATTGTTTTCACCCCAAGCAGGGCTTGCAAAAGCCATAAATAAACCAATGGGTCTGTAAGCCCTGTCCCTGCTGCCCCTAAAAGGGGTAGGAGGGGGCACCACTGCTGGGATGTCCCCGGGTCCTGGCCACCAGCCTCGGGGGGCCAAAAGGGGCTGCAGATGCACAGGGGGGCACCTCATGGTGTCAAATGGGGCACCCCATAGTGTAAAGGGCTGGGAGCACCGTGGGGATGGGGAGAAGGAGAGAGCATCCTCTCCTGAAAGCAGCTGGCACCAAGAGGGGAAACTGAGGCAGGACCACAACGACAAGGGGACCCTCATGTCAGATCTCCCTTCAGCCTGGCCGGGGTGGATTAAAGCTGCGGGGGGAAAACACCCCAAAAGATGCTACCCCCCCACCCCAGGAAAATAAATAGGAAGGATTTCAGCAGCCGTGCACACGGCAGGAAGGAAAGCTGCGGGCTGGGGCCAGGTCCTGCCACCCGCAGTCCATTTTTTCGCAGCGCTCTGCAACACTTCAAATGGAAATGAGCTGCGTTATTAACAGCTCCACCGCTAATTACCATCCGAAGCCATTCATTACCCTGCCAGCGCGGCTGCTGGGGGACAGCAGCGCAGTTATTCCACGCTGGGGAGCAGCAGGGTGGGAGAGGAATGGGAGCAGGACTGGGGGGTGGGGAAAGAATTGGGTAAAAAAAACAGGGAATTGGTGAAGATGGAGAAGAGGCTGATGGCAGAGGCTGCAGAAACCCGAGCCCTGCCCTCCGCCTGCCCCGGCTATATTTTCTTTCAGCCGCTGAATGCGGGAGCAGCTCGGAAAGTTGGAGCAGGCGATACGGGGACAGTCGGTGCCCATCTGCGCGTCACATCGGGGCGGCTCAGGTCTCGGGAGCACAGCTCCGCTCTGACCCCAAACCCTGACCCCGCACCCAGGGACCCCTGCTGTGGGGCGAGCCCCTCCACCGAGCTGCAGCACGACGGGGCAGAGCAGGAATTACACCCCCAGGGCACCAAGAAACCCTTGGGACCCCAACCAACAGGTCCAGGAGCTCTGTTTAAGCTCAGCCTGGGGCTTTCCCCACAGTTTGGGGTTTGTGGGGCCTGGGTTAGCGCCAGCTCTGGGGCCTCCTGGATGGGAGCTCAGCCTGTGGATTGATCCAGGAGCTACTGGACCTGGCTGGTAGGGGTTTTTGGGGATGAATGCTGTGTTTGGTGGGGGTGTGCTGCTGGGCCTGGGCTCCTGGCTGTCCCCGCTGGCTGTCCCCAATGTTTTGGGGGTGCTGGCTGTGCCCTCCCCCCTGGCCTCCCAGCCATCCCTTATGAGCAAGGGGAACCAGCGCTGTTCCCAGCGCCCTGCTAACAGCACTGACGCACAACCACGTCACCCTAACGCTGTGCCCATGCCCTGAAGGCACCACAGGCACCATTTCCCCACAGAAATGCCCCAAAAGCGCTGCCTCGCTGCAGCACCCCATTGGCAGGAGACCCCACCACCCGCCTCCCCCCCCGGGCTCTTCACCACCCCCACCCCCCCAGGGGACAGAGGACACCCGTGTCTTTTGGCGTTTTTAACATTTTTTGGTGTTTTTTGGTACTTTTTGCTGTTCAGCCCCACAGCACCCCCTGACCCCACAGCCCCCCCCCCCCCCCCCAGGGCCCGCCGGGCGGCAGCGGGACCCTGGACAGCTCCCGAACTCTCGCGAGACTTGCGGGCGGCGCCGGCGTGCGTGGGGCGGCGAAATCTCGCGAGAGCGCGGCCGCTGCGGCAGGAGCGGCGCCGGGCGGCCGCCGCCACCCGCGACGGGCCCGTGGGGACGGTGAGGGGCGGCCACGGCCACGGGGGGGCCTCGTTTTGTTTTTTTTTATTATTATTTTTTTTACCCCATAGCCACGGGGGGAGCCCGCGGGGTCGCGACACGCGTGGGGAGCCCGCCGGCGACGCGCGTGGGGGGCCCCACTCGCGACTGTCGCGATATGACGGGGGTGGGGAGGGGGCTGAGGGGGTGTGGGGGTGCTGGGCCCACCCCAGCCCGCCTGGGGGACACGCGTGGGTGTCCTGTCCTCACCCCCCCCTCTCCGTGGGTGCCCCCTCCCGTGGGTTCCCCCCCCACCCGTGGCCAAATCCTCGTTGATTAATGAGGGGTTAATTAGGATTAATGAGGGGTTAATTAGGGTGTCGGCGTGGGCGGAGGGAGCAGGGTTTATCCCGGAGACGAGGCTGTGGGCAGGGAGCTCGGGGACCCTCTGGTTCCAGCCCCTACCACTAGCAGGGCCGTGTCCTCTTTTGCCTTTCTCCACATCCCGCTTTATTTTTCCCTCTTTTTTCTCTTTTCTCCAGCTTTCACACAGCTCCCGGCTCCTCTCCAGCTTCCCTGCAGAGTTCTCTCAGCTGAGAGTGTGCCAGCATGGCAGGTATGGGGTTTTCCATGGGGGCTTGGGGTGATTCCTGCTAGGTGCCCCTTCTTGACTCATTTTTGGGGGTTTTCTTTTCAGAGAAAGCCAACAACTTCCCCCCGCTGCCCAAGTTCATCCCCCTGAAGCCATGTTTCTACCAGGACTTCGACGCGGAGATCCCGCCGCAGCACCGCACCATGGCCAAGCGGCTCTACTACCTCTGGATGCGTGAGTGTGGGCTGTCCTCCACACGGGCTGCGGGTCCCCGGCCCCAAAACACGGACATTGCTCCCCCTCCTGCCCCCTGGGCGTTTATGTCTCCTGCCCAAACCCTTTGGGGATGGGGCAGGGGTGCAGCATCCCCTGGATTTCCCACCATTGTGATGGAGGATTTGCTGCCAGCGAAGCCTTTTGGGTTTCCTTTGCAGCCAGGGGCTTTCTCTATGGCCCCAAGCTCCTGGTGACCCCTTTGTGGGCTCCCAGAAGCCCTGACCCTCGTGCCCACGTCCAGCGTGAAGCCAGATGCGTGGGCTGGATTCCTCCGAGAGCCTTGCCTCTTTCTCTTTGCATGTGTGTGCCGTGCTCGGTGCTGAGAGCCACTGCTCTTCTCTAACCCCTTCAGCTCGCCCCGGTCTCTCTAACATCCCCCTGCATGCCAGGAGGGCTCTTGTAACCTTTGCACAAAAAGGAGGGGGGGAGAAAAATAGTTGTGCTTCCTTGGGGAAGCTGTTTTGGGGTGTTAAATCCCCCCTCAGCTCATGCCTGTTGGTTTTTGGAGCTGTGTGTCCAGCCAGCTCTGTCTCCAGAGCACTTTCCCCCATCTCGCACATAAACGCGGGCAGGATGAGTCCCCCTGGGGGGCTCTGGGGGGTCGGAGCTGCCGTAGGGTTTTGGGATCACGCCGCCCTCCTCGTGCACGCTACTCTGCTCCCTCTGCGTGTGTGTGTGTGTGTTTGCAGTGAACAGCATCACCTTGGCGGTGAATCTCGTTGGCTGCCTCGCATGGCTGATTGGAGGCGGCGGAGCTGTTAATTTGGGACTGGCAATTCTCTGGCTCATTCTCTTTACGCCCTGCTCCTATGTCTGCTGGTTTAGACCTATTTACAAAGCTTTCAAGTAAGTGGTCACACCTGAGCCTGGCTTCTCAAGGTTTGTGTTTTGTTTTTTGTTTTGGAAACTTCCACGCGGTGCTTAGCTTGAGGCACTGCCTGAATATTTGGGGAATTTCTGCTCTTCCTGGCCAGCCTTCTAGCTGTACTTCCTAACCTTTACCATGAGGCTGTTTGGGGGAGCCCTGTGTGGGCAGAGCAGCGGGGAAGGAGGTGCAGGAGCTGACGGAGCCCTCTCTTGCAGGACAGACAGCTCCTTCAGCTTCATGGCCTTCTTCTTCACCTTCATGGCCCAGCTGGTGATCAGCATCATCCAGGCTGTGGGAATCCCTGGCTGGGGCGTCTGGTAAGGACCTCGCTTCTCCCACGGGTGCTTGGGCACCCAGGGGAGGTGTTTGTGCGTGGTGGGGTGGAGAAAAAAAGGGGAAAGCTGCCTCTCGGGGTCTTAACATCCCGGGCAGCTTCTCCCCTTGGGGGTGCTGAGCATGGTGGCTTCCATCTCCTTGCAGCGGCTGGATTGCGGCGATTTCCTTCTTCGGGACCAACGTGGGGTCGGCCGTGGTGATGCTGATCCCCACCATCCTGTTCACGGGGATGGCGGTCTTCTCCTTCATCGCCCTCACCATGGTACGACGGTGGGGTGGTGGCGGTGGGGCGCTGGCTGTGTGTTGTTTTTTTTTTTCCCCTCTTTCCAACCTCTTCTCGGCTCCAGGTGCACAAGTTTTACCGGGGGAGCGGCGGGAGCTTCAGCAAAGCTCAGGAGGAGTGGACCACGGGCGCCTGGAAGAACCCGCACGTGCAGCAGGCAGCGCAGAGCGCGGCGATGGGGGCGGCGCAGGGGGCCATGATGCAGCACGAGACGCAGTACTCGGCCACCCCCAACTACACCTACTCCAACGAGATGTGAGCCGCGGGGCTCCGTCCGCGGGAGGAAAGCACTGGGGGGGAAGGAGGAGGAAGGCTGAGTCGAGTTCCTGCAGCTGTTGCAGAAAGCCAGAGCGAACCATCATCTTTCCCTGTTCTCTGTAACAGAACCTACTCTTTTTTTTTTTTTTCCCTTTTCCCCCTCATCACCTCAAGCTCCTTCTCTTTTATTTCTCTTTTATTCCTCATTCTGAAGAGGCTGTGAGCTGCCCTGCAGGACTCTTGCTGTGCGTGATAGTACATGTACATTCCTGTGTCTTCTTTTCCCTGTGAAGTAGTGCACGGTGGTGACTTTTTAATTACTGTGGTGATAGGTGTGTGTTAGAACTACATCAGCCAAAAGCCCCCCCCAAAAGGGAAAGATCACAAAATAGTGACCAGCACCCATCTCCCCCCTAAATAAGAGCTGAACTACAGGTTTCTGACGTGTGAGTTTCCTTTCACTTGGTAGAATCCAGCCATTTGCCAGTGTCTCAGCAAGGGCAAGCAATCCTGGGAATTCTTTTCTTCTGCTTTTTAACTAGCAGGTGGCTGATTTAGCCATTTAAAAAAAAAAAAAAAAGTTGTTTTAGCTGATTTTTAAAACAGGAGAGAGAGAACCCTTCAGCCCTGCTGTTGACATGCTGGAAGCCAAGAGATTCCTAATCCAATCCCTGGCTCAGGATCTCCATCCACCTTCTCTCAGTGCGTGGTGTTGTACATGTGTAGTTTACATTTTGCTGTGGAAGAGCAGTATTATTTTGGCGTGGCTGCAGGTGAGAGCTGCTGTGTGCATGGGTGCGTGCATGTTGGGGAATGAGGACAGGTTTTCTCTGGGGGCTGAGACCAGCCCGGTCCCGTGTCCTGGACCTGTTTTCTAAAGGCTTCTATTTCAGAACTAAAACTGGCAAAACCTGGCAGAGTGTCTCTCCTGGGACCTATTTTTGGTGCAATCTTGCCACCCCACATACAACCAGCCCCGCCGATGCTGTAAATAATAATACTTCTCCCTGTTGGCTCGCAGCTCTTAAGGGAAGCTCTGGGCTGGTGGGAGTGACTCCTCCTTGCTCGTACTCCTAAGCAGTGCAGTGGAACTTGGCTGCCTGGCTCTAGTAGGATCCTTTGTGAGAATGAGTCCTCCTGGTCCACCAGCCCCCAAATCCTGCCCAGTTTGGGGAGGTCGGGCTTGCAGGGAGGAGCTTGCAGGGAGGCAGCAGGGCTCAGGGCTGGTTTGTAAATGGGAGCAAATGGACATTGTGGGGCAGGAGGAGGGAAAGCTCCTTCTCAGAGATGCTTTTCAGACTCTAAATGCACTTTAAACAACCATTATTTTTTTCCTTCAAGTCCTAGAAAAGCAGCCCAAAAGGGAATGCAGCCCTCTGGCTCCAACCCCTCTTGCCCCACAGATGCCCCACAGATGCTGGTACTGCAGGTGCTGTGCCCCTGCCTGCCCCCTCCCCCCCAGCAGTTTGGCAGTGCCAGGATGCGAGACCTGCCCACGGGGATGGCACCAAACTGGAATTTATCTTTTTTTTTTTTTTCCCAGCAAAGCACACCAAGAATAGTTTCCTTTTTAAGAGTATCACTTCAGTCATTTGGCAGTAGGTAGTTGTCTCTTGACAAGACTAAAATGCAGCTAATGATAAAAATGCCTGTCTGTGTATGCGTGTATATATATGTATAAACTGTAAGGAGAAAAGTAATCCGTTGCTGAGCCTATTATGTACTTAATCAGGTTTAAATATTGTGCAATTCATTTCTAGCTAGCCTAAAACTTACTATGCCAAATCATGTGCTCTGTCATCCATGTCTGCAAAATAACAAAGTGATTTCAACCTCTCGCGTTTATATCGAGCTGCAGAAATGATAACCTGTAACGCGCTGTAACTAACAGGCACTGCTTCAGCACCTCACCCTCCTCTCGAGTGTCTCCTCTGTGCAAGCGGGGCCCCTCGCTGACCCCACACGCGCCTTGCCCTGCTGGAAGCTGGCGGTGGCACCACACCGGCCCGCAGGGTGGTCATTTTTAATTAGCAGCTGTGTTAATGGGGGAGCAGCCTTGGTTATGAGCCGTGGCTTGTCTCCCCTTCTGCACTGATTATTTAATAACAAGAGGGGTGCCCACAAGCTGGCACTTGGCAGCTGCACCAGGGGAAATTTGGGGAGGCTGTGTGCTAACCCAGCTCTGCTCTGCATTTGGGGTGCCAGGAGTAACCCTGCACCCCAGGGCTCTGTCCCTGTGCCCTTGCTCTCACTTTCTTCCTGTATGCTTTTCATTTAAACCTTTAGCAGCCAATTTTTAACTCCTAGCAGTGAATTTTTAACCCCTAGCAGCCAATTTTTACCCCCTAGCAGCGACTCCTCTGCCTGGGACACGCATCAAGCACCACCCCGAGCCAGCGCTCCTGCTGGGGCTGACAGGACGATGCTCACCCCACAGCTCAGGGTGTTGGGGTGGGGAAATGCAGCTGGCCAGCCTGCAGCAGGGCAGGGACACAACGACCCCCCCGGGGCTGGGCTGCCACCAGAAAATAACGCACGCTTATAGCGCCTGGGGCTGGGCACTGACAATGGGGGGGCCTTGGGGCTGGGAGAAAACGGGGTGTTTGTGGTGCGGGTGACCAGAGCGGGGTGCGGCGTTGCCCCACGGGGCCCTGAGGCTGTGCTGGGGTAAATCTGTGTTTTTTGGGAGCCCCTGAGGGGCCTGGGCCTCATGGCGGCGCCGCGGGACTACATTTCCCAGCGTGCCCTGCGCTCTTCCGGGTTGTGCCCCCGTTGCTAGGGCGGGGAGCGGGGCCGGGCCGCGGGTAGGCCGCAGGTGGGCCCCGGGCCCTCTCCCCGGGCTCCCCGTGTGTGCCCTGCAGGCCGCCGGGCTCCTCCCGGCCGGTTTCGGCCTCGGCAGCCGTTAGGAGCGGTTCTCAGAGCTAAGGAGCCGGTAACGCCGCTGAGGGGCCGCCTGCTCTGTGCGCCCTTCGCGCTTAGCTCCCCCCCCCAGGGCTGTGAGGGGGAGAGGAGGGAGCGGTGCCTCCAGCAGCCCTCACGGCCTGTGTCCTACAGCTCAGCTTGGGGGTGCTTCGGTGAATTAATCGTTACTTAATAAGAGTTTTCATCTCTGGGCAGCTTGCGATAGCTTTAATTTTCGTTAGGTAAGCACGTGAAGTGCCGCTGTGGTATCAGACCACCCTAGCCGCTACGTACACTGATAATCCCGTTCTGTAATTTCTCGTGGTAAGCAGTGCCTGGAAGGTCAAGCTGAAATTGTGCTCCTGTCCTAGCTCTTTTTTTATTTGCCTTTTTTTTTTTTTTTTTTTTCAGCCACATTGACAAACCCCAGGGGCCTGAGCACAACGTATGAATTCCCAGTGGAGCGTGGAGAAAGGATGTGCGGCTCCCTTCGTGCCTCGGCTGAGGGGCTGAGGCAATTAGTGAGGATCCTGGTGCTTGTGCCTCTTGGTGGCTCAGGCTCCTGTGTAGCTGTTGCCCGAGCGTGATCTGAATCGCCCCATGAAGGATCCTAAATTAAACTTGGATCTGAGTGAGCTCTGGGAATGACCAAGAGGTAAATGTTCTCCAGGGAACCCAGCTGCCTCACTCCAACGTCCAAGCTGGTGCGTAAAATAAAGCTGGTGTTAAGATTTTTTCCTTCCTCTCTTTTACCCAAAATGCTTCCAGGTAACTTCCTCTGAGTAATGAGGTTAGTTTCACTGAATCCTGCTGTGATGCCTTCACTAACGTACAGTTTTCAGATGTTTTACATAAGAGAGCTTGCTCTTTGTTAGTTTCAAGACTTAATAGAGACGTTCATATGGATTCTGTAGAGGAGTGCTTTTCTTTTACTGAATACTTGTGAGTGATTTATCATTAGTGACTTATCAGCGTGGCAGAACACTCAGAGATGGCAGAAGAGCATTCTGAATCATCTCTGCTTGCCACACGCCTTCAAAAACAACCTCTAGGCCTCTAGGTAGCCTTGGCTGGCAGTGGGGGATGAGTGAGTGGTTCTGGCTTTCACATTCCTACAGTGTTTGTACATAGTGGCTGGTTTGGTTTATGTTTTATTCACAGTTTGGGTCTTTTTTGCCCGATCTACACAGAGTAATTCCTAGTGCTACTGTAAATATGCATTAATACGATGGGCAGTAGAGCTCTAATGCTTGCCTGAGGCCCCCCAGAATTTTTACTTCCTGAAATGTCTACCTGCGTTTATTCTTCTCCACAGAGCGTGAAGGGAGCACGACTCAGCTGGGCTGCGTGTCTTGCCTGCAGTCTGTGCCGTGTCCACCACAAGAGGGCATATTTCTGTTCTGGGGGCTGTTGGCTTTACCAACAGCATCGAGCTTGTGTAATTTCTGGCATTCTGTTTACTGTTGTCCCAGAGAACCTGTACGTAAGGAAAATGGGAGGAGTCCGGCTACTCCTGTGCTTAAAGGGGTGCCTTTAATAAAATAAAAGCTTTGTGGATCAGGGCCTGAATGTTCAGCATCAGACCGAGTTGCTCTGGGTCCTGCATAGCCCACGCTTAGACCTGTGTCTTTGGGAGTACTTCAGGAGTACCTGCTGTGCTAAAATTCTTTTATATTTCTGTGCTCCTAGAGTTTGACTGGACCATGGAGCCCTTCTCACCTCTAGAACCAAAGGCAGCTGCAGAAACGGGTTCGTCTGTGCCAGAGAAAAAATTCCGTGTCCTGGTGGGTGTGACTGGCAGTGTGGCTGCCCTGAAGCTGCCTCTCCTCATCTCTGAATTGCTGAAAATACCTGGGGTGAGTAAATCTTATCGGTAGAGCTGGTGCTATCCTGGTTTTTTGGTTTCCAGGAGAGACTGGATGGCTTCTGCTGAAGTGAAGAGTTCCATCTGGCCTTGAGCCCTTTTGTTTGAAACTTGGGACAGGTTCCTCCTGCTTTTAAAAATCAATATTTCTTTTCATATCATTTCTTACTTCTCTACACTTAAGCTTTAGCTTGAAATTAGGTTTAAAGGGCAGCCACTATTCCTAGATACTTCCCTGGGCAGCCCTGGCTGCAGACACAGGTGGATGCTTTTTGGAGGTTAACATTTTTAATTAGGACCCTGCAATTTTTGGTAGCTGAGATGTGGGCTTTACAAAGAGGGACGCTGCCGTCTGACCAGCAAAGAGCAACCAGATCTTGTAGAAACAGGAGATCCAAGCCAGTATGTGTGTCTGAGCATTTTTATTTATTTTTTAACTCGAGTTTGTTGTTAGGAGTAACAGAGGTGTCCAGCAGAGGCCACTAGTGACTAGAGTCAGGGAAGGAAGTGTGGTAACTTTTGCTTTAGAGTGAAGGTAGGGGAAACTGTAGAAGCCTGGAGCTTTTAAGAAGCAAAGCGTCTGTTTTGGAGCAGCAAAATGAAAGAGGAGCAGGAGCAAGAGTGTGCATTAAATATCCACGGCTCTTGGTTACAGTACCTGCTGAATGTCCTTTCGAAATGATTTTGACCTGAAATAATTACTGAGGCCAAAGGTCCTAGCTTGGAGCAGGGGGGTGAAGCCAAATGGTGCTGAGGAAGTGGGTGACCAGCCCAGAGCCAGCTCCAGCCGTCATCCTCTTAGCAAGGGATGCAGGGCACGCATCCTCTCGTCCTCTTGCCTTGGATCCACTTCGCTGTGGTCTCTTTTCCCTTGCTCCTGGCACTGGGGATGCCCTTTGGAAGTGGCAGGAAGAATGCAAATGGTCTGCTGTAGGAATCGAGATCAAATGCGTTGCTCCTCTGTCAGCTTTTGATGCATAATTAACAGCTGCAGATGGCTGGTCCTAAATTCTGTGCTCTGTGACATCTGTTGGAGGCCTTGTGGCCACTGGTTTTAGGCTGTGTTGCGTAAAAAATAAAAGACAAACGAGTATTCAGTCTGTCCAGGAGCTTCTCATATCAGTTTTGTTAGTTAAATTTATTTGTTTACTCAGTTCTGATGTGATTTTGCTGCCTGATCTAAAGCCTGGTGGGTGAGGTCAGTGTAATTTCTCAGTCAAGTTTAAGGCCTGCTGCATTAACTGACAGAGCAGAACTTTGGGAAGCAGGGCAGAGGCGGAGGAAGGCTTTGGTACCAGCAGAGATGCAGCCAGAGGTTTGAAATGAGAGTAGTTTAAAATTGTCATTTCTGCTAAAATGATTCTCAGCCAACAACTTGGTGGCACAATTTTGCACACATTAAGCTTTAACGTGTCCTTGAGGGTGATAATTGACACAGCTACATGTTACTGTCTTTTAAGCTCTCTGAAGATCTGGAAATCAATAGGGCATCAGCTTACGCTTTTCAGCTTTTTACCCTTGCCTCTTTTTTTATTATTATTTTTTTTTTTTGTGAGGAGATAGCACGTGGCACGTTGTCAGGATGCCTGGGGAACTCATGGCTGTGCTGGACTCACACACGTTGTCTCAGCCTGATCCCTAGTAATCTGGGTGGTGGCCTGGCAGGAAAACAACGCCAAAGAATCACATCGGTGGGATATCAGTTAGTTAATAAGAAAGGAGAAAGCAAACTTCTTTCGGGTGACAGCTATTGTTACTGAAGCTTCTGGATGTCATCTGGCCTTGGAGGTTTGAAGCACGTTGCGCAAGTTTGTGAGTGGGGCCAGAGAGATTTAGAGCTTAAGCAGAGGGATATCCACAGTCAAACAGAGGGTGTGCCAGGTAAATAGAAGGAAAAACTATGTAGGCTAAAACAATCTTGAGAGCACTGATCTCTTTCCAACATAGCTGGAGGGACTTGAAACACTTGCAGAGAACGAGGGATCCAGGAGCCCACCCCAGCTGAAAACCTCAATCAGAGAGGATAATTAAACTGCTAGAGCAGCTTTCCTGGGGGAGTGGTGGAGTTACCACCACGCACAGTCCTCGAACAGCCCCCTGCTGTGCCCTGCCTTGTAGTGGGTTGGACGCAGTTCTTGATAGCCAGCCATTTCCTGGTCCTGGGCTTCAGCTTTGAAGAAGTAGGTTTTTATTTATTTATTTATTTAAGACCAGAGGTGGTTATGAAACTGTCTTTAAAAAAAAATTAAGAAAAGCAAAGTGGATTTTTTTTGTGTCCCTTAGCATTTTGACCAGGTGTTACTGGTCTAAATTAGCGCATTTTGGATACTGGCACAACTGAAGCAGCAAGGTACAAAATATGTCATGGGGTTAGGTGCAGCTGCATCACCCACAAATCCTTGTATCGTTATGGCTCTGTAAGTAGGAATAGCACTAACAAACATTGCTGGTGAGAACTTTTAGCACAGATGCAGCCTACTGGTATAATTTCGGAGAGCTGACAAACCCCTTTAAACTCTTTAAAATCACCAAATAAATAGTATCTTGCAGCCTGTGAGGTTAACACCTCCTCGAAGCCCAGGGGATGGCAGAAAGCAGCGTTAGCACCTTCGGTGGCATCGCTGCTTGGCTCCAAACAGCTTTCTGCAAGGTGAGGCTAATACAGATGTGACGTGGTTGATTGCTGTGAGCGTGATCTTCACGTTCACACTCGAACGCCCCAGAAATGCAGCCGTGGTTCTGAGCTAGGACTGCCCAAAAAGGAGCAGGCACCTCGCAGGAGCTGGGAGCTGCTGGTGTAACTGAACCACAGTGTGGGTGGTGCCGTGAGCTGTCTCGAGGTGCAGACCACGGTCAGAATGGGGTGATAAAGAGGAAAAGAATTATTTCCTTATGGTTATCGGTGGTGTGAGGTACATCAGCAGCCGCTTGTGGCACCTGTCAGAGGCACAGCTTTGGTCGTGGGGCGTGCAGAAACTGGGGCAAATTCCACTTTTTCCACCTGCTAAGATTCCTGCAGGAGGAAATGAAAGGATCTCCTGTCATAGGCACCTTGGCACCTCCTAACTGTGTGTGTCAGACATCCAAGGGACGTGCTGGGACTTCCCCAGTGCATGCCATGTACCTGAAGGCTCAGCTGGCTTCCCATAAGGCAGGCAGGTTTGGCTAAGAGCTGGGAGAGAACCCTCAGGCACTATATGCAGTCTCCTTTTCCTTGTGTGAGCTGCAGGAGCCCTGTGCTGTGACCGTACCTGCACAGAGCTTTTACTGTTTCCAGCATCTTTCCTTGATTGGCGCAGCAGCTGCAAGGCACTGCCCCAGCTTGCTGCCTTGGCTGGAGCAAGGGGGGTTAACGTGGTTGTAGAAATAGTGCCTGGTAGTCTGTAGGTACCTCCCTGCCTTTGGTGGTGCCTCCCTTGTCGAGAGAGAGGGGCAGGGGTGGAAGAAATTGAGGCAGAGAGAGGAATTGAAGGGAAAAATGTAACAAAGACCAAGAAATCACGCTTGTTGTTCCAAAGCAAAGGCTCTGCCTGGCAGACAGAATGTTATCACTTTCGTAACAGGCACGGTGGGCACAGGTAAGCTGACATCCTGCTGCTTCACAAACGCCCTGGGAAGCAGGAGCTTTGAGCTGTTGCTTCTTGTGGAGCCTTGTTCTGCAGGGATGGGCTTGCTCTGCCCTGGTGCTGCCGGGTCCCAGCTGCCAGGACCCGTGGCAGCTCAGCACCGTGCTTCCTCTTGGCTCCGAGTGTGGGAAGAGCGATCCCGCAGGGCCGTGCGGGCACGTCACCCCTTTCTGCGGTGGCTGAGGGAATCCACCGAGGCAGGATGCTCTGCTGCTCCCTTCGGCGGGCGTTTCCTGATTAAAGGGCACCTTCGTGGCGCTGCGCTTTGCTGCTCCGTGCCGTCCCTTTGAAGTTCTGCCTCTCGGTTCTGCGCTTGCTGCTGTCCCGGCCGTGAACTGGCCGTGTGAACGAGTTTGGCAGGCGGTGACTAATCACCTGCCTGCTGCTGCGTGGCGATGAAACGAGGCTTCGGCCCCCGTGAGCACCTCCAGCAGCCTGACCTTTCTGCTTGGGGTAGGTGCGGTTAGAGCACGTGCACGCAGCAGGGGAACATCCTCTGCGGACCCACGAATCTTTCTCAATCTTTGCTGCTCGAGCCCTCCTGTGCAGGATTGGCCTCAGGGTGTAACTGTTGGTCTGTCTTTTTGCTTTCTGCCTAGGTGGAGGTGAAGGTGGTCACTACTGAGAGGGCAAAGCACTTCTACAACCCCCAGGAGATTCCTGTCCCCCTCTATAGCGATGAAGATGAATGGCAGGTGAGTAGCGCTACCTCTGGAGAGGGCAAGGGCTCCTCTCCTGGCCCTTCCAGCCTCGTGTCTTGTGATTCAAGTTGTTTCATCATGCACTTGGGCCTTCTGCTTCCTGCTTTGACCAACGGGTCCTGCTTCAGCAGCAGGCAGACCTCGCAGAGGTTTCACTCCGTTGTTCAAGTGCTTAACAGCAAATCGAAGCCTTCCTCCGCCTTTCTTCATGAGGGACCACATTCCTTAGATTCTTGGCCGAGGCTCACCTCTTTGTTGGCGCGCTGCATGCTCTGGGGCAGGGCTTTCGGAGAGGTGAGCGAGGCGGCCGTGGCTGCACCAGAGGGTTTGGTACCGCCCTAGCAGGCTTGCAGCAGGCACTGCACTGTGGGTAGAAGTGGTCTCTCACCACCCTGGGCTTAGCAGCTCTCTGCAGCGCTGCGAGGAGCATCAGGAAATGTCAAGAAAGCCACTGCAAAGTGGTGGTGAGGGTGTCAGCTGCTTGCCATGACTCATACTCGTCAGGAAGGCAGCAGCTGAATTCTCCTTCTCGCTGCCTATGCTAAATCTGCCAGCACCACTGACGATCACAAAACTACCCAGACTGCTTCAGAGCTCAGCTCGGTGTCCGGCTGGGTAACCTCAGCCACCACTGCCTGCGTGCTGCAGCTTCTTGCTCTGCGTCCTCCAGATCTGCCTGCGCCTTGGGAGAGCCCCAAAGCTGGCGTGTGCTGCGTCTGAGCTGCCTGTGGGGCCGCCTCTCTTGGGGAGTTTCATGCCAGCAGGGCCTGCTGCAGTGTCCTCCTCTTGCCCCTGTGGTGGGCAGCTGGCTGTAAGAGATGTTCTCCTGCTGGCAGCAGTGTGCGTAGCTCAAAAGGCATCCACATTGAGGTGTGTATGTGGAAGGGATCAGTCCATTGTCCTTTGAATTTTAGCAGCGTGCTGTCAACTTGACCTTTTTCACCAGTTTTTCCCCTCGAACCAGTTATGGATGAGCACATCCCGCAGGATCCACTAATAACAGTGGCCGGTGGCATCTTTTTGGCTCTTTTCTATAGAATTATTTTCTCTTGAACATGGTTTTATTGATGTGCTTTGAGAGATTCTGGGATGGAGAGATGTATAAACGTCGACATTTGTTTTTCTGTACGTCTTCTGTCATCTTTGCAGCACTGATGTGAGCATGAGCTGATCTCCCCTTTAGCAGTTCTCTTGCAGATGCACTCGCACGCAAGTGTTGCTTTCATGTGGAGGGGAGCAATGGCCAGGAAGCTCTCTGGCTGGTCTAGAAGATCAGCAGAGGTCTGTTGGGTGCCAGGATGCTGCAGCTCCAGGGAAAGCTGTTCAGGAGGAGCCCTGTGTGTGGCCGTGGAGGTGCAAGTCAGGCTCCGTGGGCCTTTGGCACACTGGAAAGGAGTTCTGGAGCCTTTATAGCATGCCCTGCTGACACCAGGGTAGCAAATAAGCCTGCTCAGCATGTTTGGGAGATGCTCTATTCTGAAAATAAAACTACAACCTTCAGCGCTTGTAGAAAAAATAAAAGTGAGTGGAAGAGCTGGGAAAGGTGTCAGGGAGCACCGGCTTTCCGGATGCTGCCTTTTTGTTGTGGTTTCCAGTGACTCAGAGAAGGAATAGGTCATGGCCCTGACACACCTGGTGGGGCTGTGCGCTCTCTGGGGATGAAGCACCCGGTGCTGCTTGCTGCTTCTCTTAACGCTGTCCCAGTTGTGTGTGCTCTTAAGCAGAGCAGGGACCCCCCTGGGCTTAACTGAGGATAGAAGTGCCTGTGGGGAGCCACGAGGGTGGCAGTGCCTGGCTGGCCAAACCTAATCCCTCCTAGAGGCTGCTCCCCGCTCAGTTGTGTGGCTTTATTTTGTTCTGAGGGTGTTTCCTAACTGAGAAGGGGGTCAGTTAGGGGTCTGAACCTCTTTAAAAGCCAGTGGATGGCTTCAGAGTGCCTAGAAGACAGTAAAGAGGGGTGAGGCTTCTACAGCACGAGGGTTCCCCAGCAGAGATTCCCTCTGGTTGGGTCCTGTCTGGGTTTGGTTGGCTGATAGGATGCAGCGGGCTTCTCAGATGCACTACGCCTTAAGGGAGCTTTTGTGCTGGGCATCTGTGAAGCTGGGGGATGTGGATGGAGAAAGCTTTTTGCTGGGAGCTGGCCAGGTTGTTGGATGCATAAATTGCTGGCTGTGTGGGGAAACTACCCATTAGCTGTGCTTCTCAAACGTTGCTGGAGGAGGTGGGAAGTCAGAAACGGGAGCGCTGTGGCTGCAGTCCCCAGTCCCCCCGCGCAGTCAGATGTTGCTGGATGTGAGGATAACGAAGCTGAGGCTGCAGCCACTGCCGTGGGCTCGGTGCAGTGCCTGCTGTTTGTTTTGAGGATTCAATAACCTGCATCTTGTCTCCTCCCCAGCTGTGGAAGGGCCGCTCGGACCCCGTCCTGCACATCGAGCTCAGACGGTGGGCCGACCTCATGCTGGTGGCCCCTCTTGATGCCAACACCCTGGCAAAGCTCGCCACCGGGATCTGTGACAACCTGCTGGTGAGTAGCTGCAGCTCTGCCTGAGAGCGGCCCCTCAGTTCCCTCCCCTCCCAGCGCTGGTCTGTCTGACCTTTCTTTCATGGAAACTCTTGTGTTTCAGCAGCGTCAAGATTTGCATGTTCTGCTGCCAGTTCATATGCTTGTCTCTCTTCTGCCAACGTGCTTCCCCTGATCCTTTTCAAACGCTCATTATTTTCTTCCCTGACCTGTGTTCCTTTCCATTCCTGGGCTACCTCGGTGTCTTCCATCATTTCCCAGTCCCTCTTTTGTGCCTGTCCTGCTTTTTCTAGTGGATGATCCTTCTCTCCTACCTCCACCCTCTCTCTATCATGTTTTCTCTCTATCACACTCTCTCTCTCTCTCTCTCTCTCTCTCTCTCTCTCTCTCTGACTTTTGAGTTCCTCTCTGCATTTTTTAGATGTAAGCTGGAAAGACACCTGTGAGATCAGATAAAACTGTTTACTTCCTGCTACTTCACCTCCTCCCTCACCTAACTGCATAGCACAGAAATTCAAACATGTGCACACTTACGTACCTTCCAGTTTCAGCTATGGTATTTTATTTAATTTTTTGCTTGTTCAGGCTTGTTTTTCTGGAACTAAAGGTGCTCTGGCTCAAAGACTGATCAGAAACTGTATTAAAAGAGAGCGTGCTTCTCGGTTCAGTGAGCAGGAACTTTTGTGTAGCTTCAGTGCCTTGTGTCGAGCCATCATCAGGAAAGGTCATACGGATAAAGCACCTGGAAGATCTGCCAGGAAGCTGCAGAAGTGCAAATGCTGCATCACCCCTTAGGTACCTCGTTCCTAAATCCATAGATTTAGGAACAGAGGGCTGCACATCAGCTCTGGCTAGGGAGCCGTATGCGACTAGCTTAGCTGTTTAGGTAAGAAAGAGTGCCTACAAATGAGCACAGTACACCCAGAGCTACAGCCCTCGCAGCATCTGGAGATCCAGGGAAGCTTGCTGGAGATCCGGGGAAGCCAGAAAGAGCTGAGAGAGGGACAAGCAACGTCTTGTCCTGCTGAGCCCCCTTTGTACCGTAGCCAACAGAGGAAGAGCTCAGGAAGGGTGTTAGGGACACGGCTTCATGAACCCCTGCCAGTCCTGGATGGTTTTGGGAAGGGAAGAGGTGGCTCCGGTAAAGACAAGCAAGTGCTAGAGGCGTTGGCTAGCAAGTTAGAACAGATTCTGGCAGACTTCCCCTGTGCCACAAAGGGTTCAGATCACAGGGCATGAAAAAGGATGGGCAGCCTGCTCCGAAGTGCTGTGAACCCAGCAGAGCCCCTGCAGCAGCGTGAGCTGCCTGGGAGGCTCCCTCTGCATCCCTGAGCTGGCAGGGCTAGGGACACTGAAGGGCACTGCACTGTTTAAGAGCAACCACTGCTTATCTTTCAAAGGAGATGAGGTGATAGGAGCTTATCTGGAAGCTGTATGTTATTGCGGCCTCAGATGTGAGCCTCTGCAGCATGCAGGAGCTGCTGGGTGGTTGGTAATCTACCAGCATCTTCTGCAGCAGCGCAGATAGCTTCGTGTAATCCTCCTTGTGAATGCTGGAAGCGGCAGCGCTTCCCTCGTCAGCCGTTGGGGATCCAGTTGGCGCGCTGTTTGAGAAGATTGACTTGCCAACTCTTTCTGTTTAGCTCCACAGCTGGCTTATCTGAAGCGTTGCCTGGGGATTTCTCTGTAGCTGATATGATCTGTGGCCACCCCTCAGCTTCTCTTGGTCTCCCGCAAGGGCTGGCTGCATGCATTGCGTTCCAGCGTGGTTTGCTCCAGCGACTGGGATGTCTTGCTTGGCTCTGATCCAGCGTAGGATGGAATCTCTTCTCTTTGTAGCCTCCCTCGTCCTCCTCGCCTGTCAGAGAGGAGCTCTGCTGGAATGTAACACAAATTAGTAGCAGCCCCGTGGACCTGCTCACGGGTTAGTCCAGCTGTGCTGACAGATGGATGCGTTTGGCCTTCTCGTGATAGCCGAGCTGGGAAAGCGCTTCTGTGCAGCAAAGAGGTGAGACAGAATGAGGGAAGAAAACATCTCCGAGCCCAACCTCTTGGCTTCTTTTGCAGACTTGTGTCATCCGTGCCTGGGACCTGCGCAAACCTCTGCTCTTCTGCCCAGCTATGAACACAGCCATGTGGGAACATCCCATCACGGCTCAGCAGGTGGAGCAGCTGAAGGCCTTTGGCTACATGGAGATCCCCTGTGTGGTGAAGAAACTCGTGTGTGGAGACGAAGGTCAGTCCCGTTGTGTGTCATCTGACTGTTTTGCTGCCCAAGTGCCCCTAGTATCCTGAGGGGAGGCGCCCTGTTCTTTCGCCCTGTGACCTGCAAGGTGTTGGACTGCAGAGAGCACGTGCTCGTTGCCAAGGTTTGTATGAACAAGGCGAAACGTTGCCCCGTGCTAGCTGGCACCTATTATTCTTCATTAATCTTCCAGCAGTCTCATGAGACCACCCAAGCCAGGCTTTCAGACGAGCTGTTGGATAGACATTTAAAAGAAAGGCCCATCCTCAGAGAGAGCAGATCAGACAGAAGGAAGGCTCTGTGGTGAGCACTATCAGCCTGGGATTGGGGTGTCCCAGCCTTGCCCTCTGCTGAGACTGAGACATGATGAAAACAGCCCACGGTCCCTTGTCTCTGCCAGGGGGATAATATCTTATCCCTCAGAGCAGCCACTGAGGATAAGCGCTTTGCAGATGTGGCTGAGGGTGTAGCTGGACGTGCATTTACCATGTGTTGTTGTTTGTTGCCTGGGTTACTTTTCAGCTAGATCAGCTTTCCAATCTTGTTTTGGTTTGGGGTTTTGACATTGGGCTTGTGTGAAGTGAAAGAAGGGGGTAGGAAACGTTGTCACACTCAGTTTCAAGTCTTAACTTACGCTGCCAAGTAAAATGGTCTCGCCTGTGTTTTACAGACTGGTTTAAGTGAAGATGTTCTGACTTCAGGGAGGTTTTGAGAAGCTTTTTTTTTTTTTACAAGCAACTTGGATGAATGGATTCTCTTCTTTCATTGAGATTTCTTTTGGAAAAATTGTGAAATGTCACCCAGTTCCAGCTGTAATAGCAAATGTGCCTGCACAGCAACGCACTCATCCTTTCATTTTACAACCCCAATTATACCAAGATCCTAACCACTCTGTTGGATGCCTCAAAAGGCAGCCTGCAGTGAAGACAGGATATTAAAATCTTCGTAACGGTTAAATTCTAGGGCTGGCTTTCTTAGTGTCTGAGTCGTTAGGTGCAACGCTTCTAGAGAATGCTTTCTTGAGCTGAAAACTAAGAAATATTTACAGTTAGGTAAGCGTAGTCAAGTAACTCAGGCATCAGCTAAACTGTCTTGGACAATGATGTTTCCGCTGGGGTTTTAGACCTGATTACATCAAATTTCTTGCGTACTTGTAATCATGTTAAGGGAAAACGCCCAGAAGAGGTCATTCCAAGCAGACATTTTGGCAGAAGTGGAAAGGCCATCTGCCACAGCCTCTTGGTCCCTCGGAGCTTTCCCTTCATCTCTGTTAGCACTTGTGTGGGACCTCTGTCCCCGTGGCACTCGGATGTTTGCTCCCCAATGGGTAACGTGCTTTTTGTGTGGGGCCACGCACCTGAAGCAGAAAGAGGCATCCCTCTTCCACAGGTGGGGCTGTGGGGTGCAGAAGGGCTGTGTGAGGGGACCCGCATGGATTAGAGCTGGACGGCAAACGCGGTTTCCACCTTCTGCTGCTCTGCCCTGTTCCTTTCCTGGGGCTGCCACCCCTGCGGCAGGGATGTGTGAGCCACATGAGAAGCAGCACGTGAACTGCTGCGGTTTGTAGCTCGGAGTGGCAGAGCAGAGCAGCGCTGAGCAGGAGTTACCTCACCGCACCAGCGGGCGTTTGGGAGCTGCTTCACGTTCCGTGCAAACCTGGCTGCTGTGAGAACAAACTCCTGAAGGAGCTCGTGGGAGAGGGGTGGTAAGGTCAGTTGGGGCAGCAGGAGCCACATCTGACTCTGCTCTGCTCGTGCTTCTGAGTCAATTTGCAGCAAGATTTTCCTGTTGGCACATGCCAGGGTTTTCCTGGCAACGTGTAAGAAAATTATGGCGAAGCAGCAATGCACTCCAGCTCTCTGAAGACCCAAAGTTGTCTCCACCGCTGACTTTTTTTTCTCCCCCTTCTTTTTTCAGGCCTTTTACCCCACAGCCTCTTCTTCCAAGCTAATTTCTGTCTTGTGGGTTTTATCCACAAAGGGGTTTGCCCAGCTTTCACCCAAACAGCAGGCAGCAGAGCTCACATCTGGTGCAGAAGAAAAGAGATTCAGTTTGCACCAGTTTTGTCTGTTGACATTGTGGTTTGACTTGCTGGTGAGAGGTTCGCCTTCCTCTGCTCGTGTGACTGGTCTTACCTGAAGTGGGCCAGACCCTGGCTGCCACCAAGTTTCTCTATTACAACCTCTACTTGATACATACTTCTTGGTGAGTGAGTGGCTTTGGGTGTAAGGCCTGGTGAAAAACGAGTTAAAATAACAAATGAAATTGAGTTGAGAATTAAAATGCTCCCTTGACTGGGTCGCTAAATGTAACCTGCTGGCTGTTGGCCTTGATGATGGCTGTGTGCTGTGATACAAGGAGGAGAGCTTTGCAGCCTGTGGGCCTGCAGCAATTTACTGTTGCAAAACACTTCCAATCTGCTAATATCTTCATCATCCTTGGCCGGGTTTCTAGAGCTTGGCACGCTGGAAGAATTTTACCTGTAGGCACGATCTGTGCTGTAAGACAGGCAGTTTAGCAAGATTTTTTTCTCAGCTAAACCTAAAGATCCAGCTGTGAATTGCCAAAGACGTGGAGGAAGTGGGTCATGGAGGACAAAGGCGGGCCTTGAAGGGTGTAGCTCTGCCAAGCCGTGAGGCGGCAGTCAGGGAATGTCTTTTGTTTAGCAGGGCTTGTCAGACACAGCTCCTCTTGAGATTAAGAGGCCCGAAGCACCCAAATCTGCACACATCTTGTCCGTAGGGTGCTTCAGGCCTCCTGGGATTTATAGGTTTGGAAAAGGGGGAGTGGAGATTGGGTCTTACTGAGTGTTTCTTAGGGAAACTCAGTTTCCTTGCCCTTCCAGAAGTATTGCTCTTCACCCCCAGTCTTCACAGTTCTATCCAGTTACGCCTTCTGTCCCAGGCAAGGCCCCTACCGGAAAACTGAGGGTGAAGTCAGAGTCAGGCTGTGATCTGCCCAGAGAGAACACTTCTCTCTGCTGTTCTGAACGGCCTTTCCCCTTCCCCTCCATCTTTCCTCAAGTTGTCACTGTCCTTTGGAGCCTGCTGTTGGGCGCTGCTCATCTGTATGTTCACTAACCCCGCTGTGTAAATGGACCAGAAAAAAAAAAAGGGAAACAAAACCTCCCCGAACTAATTTCTAGTAGCAAATAAAGCTCATGTTATAAATAATTAGAGCAATTAGCCAGCAGAACAAAGGACCAACAGAAACTCCCATCTTTTGAATCTTCTAATGGAGACACGTGCTGGTGGGGAGGTATCCCTGCGCTTGCCTCAAGCAAATGACAGGAGTGAACAGACTGAGTTCTGCGAGCGCATGAGGTTGGATGAGATGATTTAGTGATCTCTGGCATTAAAGCTTTCATTCTAAGCTTTAAAAAAAAGTCTTTCAGAAGGAAGCAACAGCGCAGTGTAGATTAGATGTTCATCTGGCAGCTAACCAGCCCAAAAGGAAAAGCTTTTACATTTTGTTCTGTTCAGCACTCGCTCTTCTCCAAGAATTACTCCCAAGAATCAAGCTAGTGCAAATCCAGGGCAGCTCTCTGTAATGTGGGGCGAACTGTGGAGTCACAGGAATGGTATGAAATCAAGCTTTTTTTAAATAGTCACAGACCATTTCAAAACAATACCGAGCACACGCAGCATTTGCACTGGAGGAGGGAGGGGAGGCAGGGTGTTCTGTTACCCACGTGCTTTTTTTGGTCTCTTTTTGCACACTTACTCCTGGGGTAGTGTGAGCGGAGAGAGCAGCTCCCTGCGCGAGGGTTAGGCGCAGTTGTCCTTGGAGATGATTCAGAACATGAGGTACTCATTAAGGTCACATGAATTGCCTTTTGAGGTTTCCTGCCTCCCTCCATTCACTGTCTGAGGAGCTCGTGCTCCTGCTTAGACTTGTGAGGTGGGAGCCAGGCGAAGTCAGCCTGACGGCTCCTCCCCGATGGCATTCCTCCGTGCCGCAAAACCCCTGCCCAGCCGGCAGGCCCGAGCCCATCCTGCAGCCCCCACAGCTGCTTTCTGTGGGGTGAGTCACAAGGAAACACACGGGGCTACCGAGCAAGCTTTGCCCCGGCCTCGAGGTGCGCTCTGCGTTGCCTCAGGGCTGCCGAGTGCGGAGGGGAGCAGAGGTGGGGCGGGGGCAGCGTGTCCTCGTGCTCTGTCCGTGGGCTTCACCCTGTGTGTCTGGCTCTGCCCTGCAGGTCGAGGAGCCATGGCAGAGGTGTGGACCATCGCCGAGAGCGTGCGGAGGGTCGTCGCGGAGCGGGACCTGCCGGCGCAGAGCTGACTGCTCGCCCTGCCGACTGCCTTCCTGGGGACCTGAAGATAAAGCCAACAGGAAACCCAGCCGAGATGGTGCGCGGCCCTGCAGCGGGCTCCCCAACCGAAGGGGCGCAGCAGTTGGCTCCCAGCTGGTGCCAAACTGACGTCTGGTGCCTCGCTGCAGACTTTGAGAAACCAAGGCCGAGCTCACGCTGCTTTCGTGTGGGAAAACTCTGTGGTATCTCGCAGCGAGGGAGTAACGTTCCCCCAGGCCCCGCAGCCTCGTGTTTCTCGTGTGATCCTTTCTGAGGAGGCTCAGAAGGAGCTGCCCGTGTGTCCCTGGGGCAGCTGGAGAGGAGGGGGGCGATGTGCCAGGCCTGGTGGTGGGAAGCTGGGTATGGGGACGTGCCCACTCTCCAGAGCGTGGTCTGTGGCTGTGCTGCCTTCACCTTTCCAGCAGGAGTCACTGTCCAAAAAGCATTCCCCCTCCGGGAGCTTAATAGCAGGGAGCTTTTAATTCTGCCCCCGAGGAATTGCCTCTTGTAGCTGCTTTGGGGGTGTCTGTGCCTAACATGGTTGCCTGTGTGTGCTGTTTTTTATCACAGACGGGAAAAAAAATGATGGAGAGGAGCTCCCTAGTCCTCAAATCAGCCTTTGCCCTTTTGTGTCTGCCGACCAGCTTGGGATGGAGAAATCAGAGGGCGAGCCAGCCTGGCACCTGCCCCCCTGCGTGCTGCAGGCAGGAAGTGTTTCCCAAGGGAGGGGAGTCACGCCTTACCTCTGACAGCGCTCCCCGGCTTGAACATTAACAGGCTGGCGTGGGGAAATTGGGAAATCCTGTGACCCCGCAGACCCGAGCAGCCAGGGCTCCCCCAGTGCAGCCTTTCCTCGGAAACGTGGTCCTGCCCCTGGGGGGAACGGCGCCGGTGAACACGTCGCCACAGCTCGGTACTGCTGAGCCAGAGTTTATTTTTAACTAGGCCCAGCCAAATTTAAGGCCTTCGGTACAGAATGTGCATCCTGCCTGGGGGGGCAACCTTCAAACTGCTGCGCACGAGGGAAGGGGTTATCGGGGTCTGTTTGCCCTCCTTATCTATTCCCCACAAATAAAATCCGCTGAACTTTCCCGTTTTGTCTCGTCCACTGACCAGGAGCCGGGGCGTCTGAGCTTCTAGGAACAAAGGCAGAAGGAGCCTGGTGTGAGCGGAGCTGCTGGCTCGCGAGAAGGGCCGTGGCAGTGCCATAGTTCCCAGATTTTTCCTCCCAGGGGTTGTGCCAGGCCCCACGGGTGCTGTCTGGGGCAGTTTGCTCATGTGGGGATGGCGAAAGCCGCCAACACGTTGCAGGTTTTTGCTTGGAGCTTCTTGATTTCCATGAGGTCTCTGCCTCCTCCTCACAGAGCAGCGTGTTCTGGTGCTTGCAGCTGACGCTGGACACTGCGGGCTCTCCTCTGGCTCTGCCGTGGGTATGTCACAGAGTTAGGGTTGCTTATCCTCCCTGCTCGTCTGTGGTTTGGCAACGCAGCCACCCCCCGGTGTTCCTCACACGGTGTCAAAACACCATGGCCTTGGTACAAACGTTCAGCTGTTAGGGAGCTGGTTTGCTGCTCCGGGCATTCTCCCCCTATAAAGAATATGTAATAAAGAATATGGTACACAGCATGAATGCTGGTAATTCAGCAGAAATGGGATAACCTAATTTGCCCTTTTTAGACCCAGAGTTTGTGCTGGTAGCACGCAAATCTGGGGCTTGTGATCACAGCACCCACCAGTTGTGGATTTGCAGCGGGAGAAAGAAGCTGATAAGGAGACAGTGTCGCCGCTGGGGCTCACCCAGAGGCTTAAATTGTGGCTTGCAAAGAAACGGGAGAGCCTTGAACACAGAGAGTTACTTCTTTGTCCTGCAAATGTGTGGAGCGGCAGTGAAAAGGTGTGTCTGAGCAGAGCCCGAGGGCATGATGGAAAGCTTCAGGGCGGCTGCCTGGAAAATGCACAGGGAAGGACACCGTGCCCAGGCTGTGTCCTCTGGGCTGCAGGAACAGCTGGAATCTCACCACTGCGTGATCCTCTGCAACTGCTGCTGCTTCTGGTGGGAGGCAGGTCGTGATAGCACTGCAGGGAGGGATAAAGGCTGCCAAACCGCCTCTGCTCCGGGGCAAACATCAGAAACAGTTCAGTTCCTCTTTGGAGGCGGAGGGCTGAAGCAACGCCGCTTCCACCCATGGCGCAGCCACCGCCGTCCCCACCCATGGCAAGGTATGTGCCAGCAGCCTCGGGGCAAAAAAAGGCTGGATCGGGAGTTTTTCCTCCCTGCAAAAGCAGCAGAAAGAGCAAAGCCGTGCTGGTGCTGCTTTGTGGCCAGATAGCCTGGCTCCTGGCATGGCGCTTCGGGCACCTCCTCTGCTGCTTGATCTGGGAGGTGCATCAGCAGCGGCCCAAACCTCAGTCCTGGGAGCCTTCAGCAGAGCAGAGGAACGCGACCCATCAGGCAGATTGCTTAAAAACAACAACAATCATAATAATTAAAAGACTATCCAGCTGAAAACCCCGTGTTTCTTCGTTCCTTTCACAGCTCTGAGCTCCCTCTGCTTCACATCCCTCGCCGTGTCCCCGTGCCGTGCAGGCTCCGGGGCTGACGCCGCCTGCAGCGAGCGGGGCCGCGGCGAGCTCGTGTCTTCGAAAGCGCGGGGCGGCAGGAAGCCCTGTGCTTTCCGGCACAGCTCAGCGCCGACCGCAGCGGGGCCGGGGCCGGGGGGGAGATTTGGGAGCTGGAGAGGGATGTGGCACCCCGGGGACGGGGAGACAAAGCCCCGAGGGCTGCCCATCTCCGCCGTGGTTTGACCCCGAGCGGCAGGCAGGCTGCCTTTTGGAGCACGCCTCATTTCGGGTTGGTGCACCCGGGTGTTTGGGAACGGCGTGGTCCTGTCCCATGCAGAGGGAGGACAGGGCACGAATTTTGCCGTGTGTGGGATGCACGACAACTACTTCGTGCTGCCTCAAGTCGCTTACCCTTGCTGCTACAGCTCTAGCCGCAGGGGCGATGTTCTCCTGCCTCCTCCAGCCCTTTTCCTACGCCCCGCTGGCTTTGCTTTCCGCCTCCAGCAGTGTTTTGGCCTCTCGGGTGGGGAGAGATGAGAGAGCTGCCCGTGTGCCGAGATAGGGACGTGAGGCTGGGCAGACTCCTTGGCACCAGGCGCGCCGATAGCCCTGCTCCACGATGACAGCCTCGCAATTAAAACCTGCAGGTGCAGCGCTCTTGCCCTGGCCAGCTGCCTCAGCAGAGAGCCGAAAAAAAAAAAAATTGTTTCCAGGAATAATTGAGCTTAATTAGAAGCTTGAATTCCCCAGGGCCGTGCTGCTCAGTGTTTCTGTGCTTGTCTGGAGTCATGCAGGGGCTGGAGTGCAGGCGGGCCAGCCGCAGAGGTCCTGCCCTGCTCTGCAGGTACTCCGGGGTCCTCAGTGAAGTAAAAGATGCTCCGAGCTGCACGGAGGGGACAGAAAAATCCTGAGAGCAGGCAGCCTGCTCCCTGCCTGGTCTCACCCTGCTTTTCCCTTGCATCAGTGGGATGTTGTTTTGTATCCTTTCCAGATGATTTGACACCGACCGATGATTTTACATGCTCGTTTTAGGGAAATGCTCCGTTTTTTGTCATGCTCTGCAAAGGGTTTGGGCTGGGTGACCTCTGCTCGGCCAGCAGAAAACCCGCAGGAAGCCTTAGAGCTGCCTGAGGAGCAGCAGCAGCCCCCAGGCATGCCGTCAGCTCGGTTTGCACGGCTCCCCGGGCTGCTTTGCAGCTCTGGAGAAACACAAGGCACAAACTGGAGCAAGATAAGGTTGGGGGAAGAAAGAAAACCACGTCAACGCCGAGGAATGCGGCTGGGACAGAGCTGGTCTGTGACTGGCAGAGCCCCCGGGCTGCTGGTAAAGCCCCCGGCAGGGACCTGGGGGCAACCCCAGCCCCTGATGGCCACGACCCTTCAGCACGGTGCCTGCGCCCTGTGCGCCCTGGCCATGCCGTGCAGTGCCATGTGCCTGGGGACGCATGGCTGGGGGCACGGAGCTCCCATGGTGGTGGCCAGGACCCTGTAGGGCCAAGCCGAGGTGGGGGCAGCAGGAAAAGCCCCAGCCCCCGCCTGCTGCTCTTGTGAGCGGTGACCCTGCTGCGCCTGCCCCGTGACCTGGCCCTTGGCACGCGCGGCCCCTTTATAAAGGCGGCGAGGTTTTGGCTGCCAGCTCTCGCTCTGAAAGCAGAGACGGCAGCAGATGAAGCCGGGGGCTCGCTGTGTCCCCCGGGAAGCCCCTTCTCCTGCCCTTCCCTGCCAGCCCTGCTCAGGGGCTTCCCACCCGCGGCTCCTTTCCCTCTGGGGAAGCCTCCTTGGGGCTGGGATTTTCCCCGCTGTGACCGAGCTGCGGGGTCCCTGCACCCCGCGTGCGCGGCGCTGCAAGCAGCAGCCTTTTTGCACGGGTGGCACTCGGTGGCCAGGCTCCTGCGGTGCTCCACGGGCTGTGAGCGCCAGCCCCGTGCAGCTGCTGGAGAGCCCTCACCCCTGCAGTCAATGAACCCGGGCGCTTGCTTCAGTGGAAAGTCAATATTGACTCTCCGCCGTCGTTTGCATGCGTCGGCACTAAAATTAACAAAAGCAGAACAGAGCCCACGCTTCGTTCCGATGCCAGTCGTGTTGCAGTGATTCTTCAAAACAAAATAAAATAAAATAAAGTGGTTGGGCTTACCAACATGTGCTGGGGGCTGCGGGCATGGTGGGCCAGGAGTTGCTCCCATCCATGCCCTGGGGCTGGAGGGAGGTGGGGAGGTGATGTGCTTGTCTGTGTAAGTCACCAACTTATTAACATCCCCCAGCTTTATCCTCCTTGAAAAGCATTCTTCTCCCAAAGCACCCCCATCCTGAGCCCAAAGCATCCCCATCCTTCCCCCTGGGGCACCTCTCTGGGCTTGGTCCCTGTCTTGCCCCCAGCTCCTGGAGGGGACGCGGGTGCCGGGACGGGGCAGGGAGCAGCACGGGCCATGGGAACCGGCGGCATCCCTGCGGTTTAGAAACTGGAAATAAAAGCTGAAGCGGTTTGAAGGCTCGGCCTCGAAACAGGGAAGGTGGCCGGGGAGCGGAGAGGAACCAAAACCCGCCTGCGGAGGAACCGTGGGGGCAGCGAGGGAGAAGTGAGAGCGGCTGTGATTACTGCAGGCGGCGGTGGGAAGGGTGGCAGCGCTATCTCTGCCTCTTTCACTTCCCTGTCCCAGCGCCTCCTCCTGCCTCCAGCCTTGTTTTTTGCCCCCGTGGCTGCCCAGAGGAGCTCTGGGCCCTGGTGCTGTGCTCAGGTGGTGAAATCCTTGCAGGTGCGGGGCTTTTAGCACCGGCTCCCTGCTGCTGCTTTCCCTCCCTCGCTTTGCCCTCGCCTTTAAAAGCATCCCTGCTGCCCCTCTGGGGTGTGGAAAGGGGCTGAGGGCTTCCCTCTGAATTAAACCAAAAGAAAAAAAAAAAAAAAAAAAAAAGGTGTAACTGGGGGGGAAAGAAATGCCAGAAAGGTGAAGCTGCTCCCTGAAAGCCGCCCGCTTTCATCCCAGAGGAGCCCCGGGCTCGCGGGGCTGGGCAGGGAGATCACAGACGGCGCTGGGTCGGATGTGCTGGAGCTCCTCCAGCCCTGGCCGGTGCTTAAATAGAAAGGTTACGTACCCGGGGGATTTATTTCATCTTTTAATTGGTTGTTTGTTTACACGGCTCGGGAGCTCTCTGCCAGTGTTTGCTTTGCTGGCTCGCTCGGCTCCTGCGAAGCCGGGATGTGCCGGGGCTGGATTTCGGCTCCTGCCACGGAGGCGGTGGTGACGGAGACCCCAAAACTTGGGCTTTGGGACCCCCCTCTCCTGAGCATCCTCATGGAGAATGGTGCAAAACACCCTCGTGTTCTTGTAGTCCTTTTCCTTCCAGCATAGTTGGGAGCCAAGGGATCCTTGCCCGGGCTCAGTGCCCCTGCCCAGAGGCGATGAGGACAGGGATGCTCCTGGTCCTCCTCCGGAGCCCACGCTCCCGGAGCTGACATCAGCGGGGATTTTGGGAGGAGCGGATGGGTGTCTCTGCAGGAACGTGGGCTCCTTTCTGTTGTTTTTGGGGCTGCAGACGTGTTAACGCCTGCTTTGCGCAACCAATCCATTTCTCAACCTTTTCTCTCTGCAAACAGCTGGGGACGGGGGCGGGTTGCTCAACCGGGGGCAGGAGAGCCGCCTGCCCTGCCCGCCTCGCTGACCACGAGGGTCTCCCTTCTCCTCTTCCTCCCTCCAGAGCAGATCTGGGAGCAGATCCTTGCCTTACCCTTCCCTTTTTCCCCCTCCTGGCTTGGAGGTGAAGCTCCTTACATCGCCCACACTTTGTATTTTATTTGCAGGGGGAGGAAGACGACGGGCACTGCGCCATGCCAAAGGCCGGGTGCCACCCTCTGAGCATCCCGTGCTCGGTGTCACCAACCCCTGGTCCACGTGGCCACAGAGGACATTGCGTGCTGCATCTCCGTGCCAGCCCCAGGCCACCCGTTGACCTGCTTGAGGAAGGAGCAGGAGATGCTTGGGGCACGCAGGAGGTCGGACCGGCCGACCAGGAAGCCTCCCAGATGCTGCTGCCCTCGGGTACGACGAGGGACGAAGGCTCTGGGGAATTTTCCCCTCTTGCTGCAGGCTGTTGGGGGAAAAAAATATCCATCAGGAAGCTTCCTGGCTGAGCATGGTGGAGTTTTGTGTTGAGGCAAAACGAAACAATTGAAATCCCTCTTGCTTCGTGCCGCGGGCTCAGCTTGAGCCATGGGATGGGGGCGGTCGGGGCTGGGGCTGGATCTGGCCACCCTGGAGGGAATCGGAGGTGGCACGGCCACCGTCAGCCTTCATCACCACCATCATCATCACGGGGACACCCGGGGTGGGAATCGCCTCCTGGAGAGCTGCCGGAGATGGGCGAGGTGCTGCTTTTTGTGGCGCCGGGGAGCCTGGGGCTGGGATTTACCCACGGCAGCGGCCACTGGTGAGAGCTCTGGAAAACCCGGGGCCCGCCGCGCCTTGCGCCGGGCTTCCCAAAGTGGAGCAAACCGAGCCCGGCCCATTAATTACCTGCTCGGGGACAAAGTTTGTGGGTTTGGGCTGCCCCCCTCCATGGAAAAAAACAAAAATGCAAATTAGGCAGCCTCGTTAGGCGGCGGGACGTGTCTCTTGAGCCTTGCACATCCTTGGGCCCGATGCGCACCAGGCTCCTTACATCTCCTGGCACCTGTCTCCAAAAGCAAAGTTTTTGTGTTTTTTTTTTTTTTTTTTTTTTCTTATTTTTATTCCTTCCTCCCTCGTAACCCTATTGATTTTTCCACCCGGCCCTGAGCCTGCATCCCTGTAGGTACGTGCTCGGGTTTTGCCAGCATCTGGTCCGCGGCCGACCCTGCCCCAGTTGGCAGCGTGGTGCCCCGCGGGAGCCCTGTTTTCCCTTCGGTGGCTTCTGCCTTATCTCTCCAAGGCTTTTCACCTGGTTTTTACGTCAAAGGCACGCTTGGGAGCCGTGTTGCTGGCGTGCCCCAGCAGTTGCAGCCCAGGGCTGCCAGGGATGGAGCCCCCGCAGGCTTTGCTGCTTGCTGGGCGCTCGCCTACGAGGTGGGACATGGGTGGGTGAAGCCTCCCCATGGGGAACCCATTCTCTTTCCATAATCACCAACCACAGCATTAAAAAAAAAAAAAAAAAAGAGAGAGAAAGAAAAAAAAGCACTCCCTGAAAGCTGAGGTCCCCCAAAAGGGGAAAAGATCCCCCAAAAGGGGGAGAAGAAGCAGTGTGGCCACGTCTATGGGATCCAACCATCAACAACTTTCTAGACATCCTTCCTTTGGGTTTCCTGGTGGAGAAAACGGGCAGGTGAGACCCAAAGCCACCACCTCAGGGGCAGGGGAATGGGGGAGAAGAGCTCGGACCCCAAAACATCGTGGAGAAGGAGGTCCCACAGCCCAAATGTTGGGCCCAAATCCGAAACATCGTGTTGGGCACGACCAAGAACTTCACTTGTTTCTTTCTTTTTTAAATTTTTCCTTCCAGGCACTGAAAATTGCTGCGTGGGCAGAAGGAGATTTGGAGGTGATTGATGGGTTTTCAGTGCCTGCCAAGCAGATGTGCTCTTTTTACAGGCATCAGACACCCGGGTTTGGCTTTTCTGGCTGGCAATGCCAGCTCCCGGGTCTGGGGAGCTCGCGCCCCGTGGAAGATGTTCCAGTTGGCTTTGAATGACCAAAGACTGCCCCATGGTCGGAGAAAGGGTTTTCCTGCCTCATCTTTTTGGGCTGAGGCGCATCTTCCACCACGGAGAGCCTTGAGGGGTCCCTCCATGCCGCCCCACGCATGGGGGTGCAGGGCCATGGTTTTGGGGCTTTCCGCCCTGCCCCATTTCCCCGGGCTGTGGGGCCAGAAGATGGCTCAAGGCCGAGGCCGTGGCGTGTCCCCAAGTCTTGGGGACAGCTGTGGGTGTCACCAGGCTTGGCCCTGAGGGGTGCGGTGACCACACGCTGCTGGGGTGGGACCCCAGGGGGGTTTCCAGCAGGGAACTCTGCCTTGTCTTGGCCCTGCCAGGGCAGAGCAGTAATTTTCCATCCGGCTTGGCGGCGTGGAAACACACCCAGGCACGGAAAAAGCCTGGAAGGGAAGAAAGAAGAAAAGGAGACACTTGGCCAAGGCAGCTTGGCGGGGTCCCAAGGCGAGGAACGGCTTCAGGTTCATCCCCTGTACACGGCCCAGGACCCCAGGACTCCCCTGACATCTCCTCCTGGCTCCTTTGTGCAGCCCCCCAGGGACATCCCACCCAGGGAACCCCCTGAGCCCCTGCACGGGGCCAGCCCTGGGCACTGCCTGGCTGAAACACAACCACCCTGGGGCCACACCCATCTCTATGGCTAGAAATAAGTCCCTTTATTACAGTTTTTCCCCCTCATTTTGGCTCTTTTGGCTGGATCTGTTCCCTGGGGAGCTGCATGGACAGAGGGGTGCCCACCCCTGGTGCTGGTGCTTGGTGTCACAGTGAGATTTTGGAGGAAAAGCTGAGCAGGGGGACACGGGATCCGGGCCTCCAAACTTCTCATCACCACGGAAAAAAAGTAGTGGAGACAAAATTGTGCTCCTCGTGGTCATGTTTGGCATCCCTCGGGCGTCTGTGCCTGCTCTGTTGTTGCCGGGGGGATATCTCGTTATCTGCAGATAATTACCCAGAGATAATGATATCTGCATCCACAGTGAGGTCTTACTGGGTCTCGTCCTTCCTGGGGCAGCCACGGGTAGTGGGAGTGTAAAGGGAGAAGCTCGGTGGTGCCTCGTCCAGAGGTGGCCACCACCAGCCGTGCCCCAGAGCGACCACCAGCTGCCCCATTGGGCCCCTGGGACCTCGGAAACCTCTCCTGGCCCCAAAATAATGGGGCCCTGAGGAGTTCATTGAGGGCTTCGTGTCCTCGGGAGGCAGCGGCTCCGATTCTCTCCATCCCGCTTGCATGATGCAAGACCCAGCTCGCTCCGTGGGGAACGGGCAAAGTGTGAATTAAGAGCAGCTGCACAGCTCTCTGGCTCCAATTAGCTCCATAATTAGGGCTTCATGGAGGACACGGCTACCTCCAGGGGTGTCTCCAGGGGGAGAGCTGCTAACAAGCCTGGAGGCCCTGGGATGGGGTTAAAGCCACCTCGTGGGTGGGAGCGGAGGGGTGGGACAGGAGGGATGGGGACATCCTTGGGTTGGTTCAGTTGGGTGCGGGGCAGAAATTGGAGAAATTGTCCTCAGATTTCCCTGGGCCCTTGAGGAACCAAGACCCTATGAGCCTGTTGATACGGGAGGCTCCAGTCAGAAGCTGCCCCCAACGCCAAGTGATGAAGGCTCCATCTGCAGAGCCACAGAGGACGTTGGTTTGTTTTTTTTTTTAGGAGGGAGGATCCCTGTGTGCATAGCTGTGGGGCTGCCAAACCTCCTTGGGGAGGCGACTGGGCTGTCCCCACTGGTAGGGACAGAAAAGTTCAGGATCAGTCCCTGCTGGTCCCCCTGGGTGCCAACTTGTGCCACGATGCTGTAGTTTTTGGGGCATCCAAGGGACATCCCAGCTGCCTGTCACCCCAGGGCTTGCAGCCCTGCTCCTCGGTCCCTGGGGTCCCATCCTGGCCACAGCCGGGAGAAATGAGCCCAATCTGGAGCCAGCACGTTTCCTGAGCACCGCCGGGGCCCGAAGGCAGCGAACCGCAGATAAAAGTTGCCCAAGAGATGAACCCAGAGATAGCCGCCGGCACTGCCGGGGCTGCGAAGCCTCAAAGAGACAACTTGAAAACCACACGCGGCCGAAATTGGGCTGGGGCAGGCAGATCTGCTCCTGGGCTGCTCGGGGGGGGGGGGGCTGGCAGCGGTGCACCCATGGGTGCTCAGCCCCCATCACCCACCCCATGGCCGAGCAGTACCCGAGCTCAACATCACCCCCCCAAAGACCATTTCCCCCAAGCTGCCCGTGTCCTATTCTATATATTCAAATATATTTAAAGTTCCTATCTACTGTAAGCACGCCGCTTCGGTGCACCAGCAGCCCAAATTTCGGTTGGTGCTGCGCGTGAAAAGATGAATCACACAGGAAGCTGAAGAGAAGGAAATCTGCAGCAAAAAAAAAAAAAAAAAAAAAAAAAAAAAGAGAAAAAAAAAAAAAAGCAAACCAAGAAACACAAAACCAGAAAAACCAACCCAAACCACAAGGCAGGTACGTGCTTAGGGAACGGGTGGAGAAAAATAAATAAATAATAGTAAAATAAATGCTGCAGGGGAAATGGAAGACCCTGAGGCATGTCGAGAGGGGAGTTATATGGCAAAATACTGTGTTTTAGAATAAGTCATTTTTAACAAAACGCCCCCTGGAAATGAGTGGAGGCTGCCCTGAGAGCCTCTTGCCACACGTCCCAGCACTGACATGTCTTTTTAGCAGGAAAACGGTATTACAGAAATTACGGGGTAAAACCAATTGACCTAGCAGACCAAAAACTACGAAGTCTGGGGGCGATAAGGGAAGATTTGGGGGAGATCTGCTTTTCAGAGTTCAGCAGGTAGGTGTTGAAATACCGGACACCCATCCCTTAAAATAAAATAAATTGGTCCAGAGCAAGTTTCCTTAAATTCTTAGAGTTTTGAGGCTTGGATGATGCCAAGGGGAGGGTACTGGTGAGGAAGAGGAGGAGGAAGAGTGGCACGAAGGTGCAAAGGGTTATCTGCCACACCAAGAAGGTGAGCTGCTGGCCTGCCCTAGATGGGAAAAATTAATGCCAACCATTTCTTTTTGGCCATAAATCCAAATAAAAAGGTCTGCTAAGGGTTTCCTAAGACTTGGCTCCCTTCCACCGCTGCCTCCCCGGAGCCGCTGCAAATTAAACAAGCCGTCAGGGTGAAATAATGGTCGGGAGCCCAACAATTTGGGCACCTGGCTTTGCTCCACGAGGTCCTCCATCACCGAGACTCGCTGCCGGGCACCGTTCTGTGCCCGCTGCTGGACCGAGGCCCCAGACCCCCAATTTTAGAGGCTGGGGGAGGCTGCCGAGCCTCTGCCAGTGCCTCGCCAAGGGGCTCTGGCTGCCTCCCTTCCCCTCCCAGCACCGGTGTCGCTGGGTTTCGGTGGTCCTGGGGGTTCGGCATCACTCGGGGGCTTTTTGGGGCAGGGAGGCTGCGGGTGAGGGCTGCGAGTGGAGGCTCGGTGACCTCCTCCCATCCCTCCCCGTGAAACTGGGGGACTGGGGGGGGTGGTGGCAGAGCCCCGACGGGCTCAGTGCACGTGTGGGGGAGGCCGGCCCGGCCTCATCCCCTCCTCCGGCCGGCCCCCGCGAGCACCCAGCCTCCTCCTCCTCCTCCTCCTCCTCCTCCTCCTCCTCCTCCTCCTCCTCGCCCTCCTCCTCCCACTTCCTCCGCACAATGCAAGCAGCCTCCCGAGCGGGGCAGAAGCAGCCGTCGGCCCCCCCTTGCCGCCGACCCCCCCGGCCCGGCGCCGTAAGATGCTCCCGGGGAGGCAGCGCCGCGAGGTGAGTGCGGGGAGGCTCAGCCTCCTCCTGCCCGGCCTCCAGCCGGCCGCGGGGCTCTCTCCGGGCTCCCCTTCGGTGGCAGCTTTTGGGGGGAGCGAGGCAAAAATAGGCCGGAGCGGCCCCCCCCGCGCCCCCTTTTGGAGAGGCTTTGCGCGCCCTGCCGCGGGTCGGGCGCGCCGGTGCTGCGCTCCAGCTTCGGTTTCGGGATTTTCCCCATTTATGGCCGGTTTTAGAGCATGTGGTTCCTGCACCCTGCGCGGCGGCTGCTGCTGCTGCAGCTTTCTTCAAATCCGCCCCCCCCCCCCCCCCCGCACCCCGTGAAACATCGCTGGGGTGCTTTGGGGAGCGGTGACCCCGCAGCGGGGCCGTGCCGCACACGTGCCCGCAGGTGCGCGCGCGAGCTTGGGGACCGGCTCCCCAAAAATCTGGGTGGCGGTGACAAATCCCAACGGGTTCCTCCCAGCCGGGGGAAGCTCGGGAGCCACGGACTCCTCTGGGGACACGCTCGGCCGCTCCCCCAAACGCCCTGGCCGCCGATAGCATCCGGAGCTGGTGGAGACGTCGGGAAGGTGACCTCCTCCTCCTCCTCCTCCTCCTCCTCCTCCTCGGCGGGGACACGAGGTCCCAGAGCCGCTATCGCAGCCGGACGGAAGCTCACGGGAAGCCCCTCTGCCAGCAGCCAGCACCGCCAGGCGTCACCTCCGCCACCCGCGAGGGGACGTGGGGACACGGGGACGGAGCACGTGGCAGCACAGCCCCAAAGCGGTGCCGGGGGACTCGAGGCTGCCTTGGCGCTACCTGCGTCCTCCCCAGGGGAGGCTGCTCCTGGGCCTCGCGTAAAGGGAGGCAGAAAGGAGCCTCTGTGCTTATATCCCTTAAATCCACGGTGTTTTGCCCGCCTGAACGCCCGGATGAGGTTGGATTTTGGGAGCGGTGCTGGGGGTCTGTCCCCGTGCTCCAGCTGGGAGCGGGGGGGTCCCCCTGACGTGGGGTCGGTTGCACAACGTGTGTCTGCAGACGGGCATGTTTCGGGGAAAGGGGAAAACGAAGCGTGGGAACACCATAAATTGTGAAATTCCTGCTTCCTCCTGAGCCCGGTGTCCACCCCGAGCACCGTCCCGACCGCCGGCCGTGTTGCTGTGCGTGGAGGGGGCACCTCCAGCTCCGTGTCCTCCCCGTGGGGCGCGTGGGCAGCCGCCCGCCTGGCCGCTTCCTGCTGCCTTTTTGTGTTTCTCCTCCCGAAAACCTCCCACCCCAAATGTCTCGTGGTGACCGAGGGGTGTCAGCGGGGAAACGCGTTTCCTCCCCGCCGCGTGCAGAGCGGGGACAGACCCTTGTAGCAGAGCAAAACCGCCGCGCTCGGCGCCCTTTATCTACCCCAGCAAGCTCGCCCAGCTATCCGAGCCATTTCCCCTTTTGTGGACGAGGCTTTTATCTTATCTCCGCGCTCTCTTCCTCCATTTCCTTCTCTGTTTCTCTGCTAACTCTGGCCACAGAAAGAGAAAATAAACAGGGGGTGGAGAAGGGGCACCAGACCCCACTGCTGTTGTCCCTCTGGGAGGGTTTTGGGGCTGCCGAGTGAGGCTGGGGATGCGTGGGGTGGCGTGGGGGATGCTCACGGGACGTGGGAGGTGCTGGGGGTGCCCAGCGGTGCTCTGGGGGGCAGGAAGGGATGCTGGAGGGGTTTCAGGGGGTGCTGGAGGTGTCTCGGGGTGCTGGCGGTGCTGGGGTGAGGATGAGGAAGGCCGGGCGGTGCGGTGACGGTCTGCCAGCTCCACCTGCTGGCACGCGCTGCCTGCTGCTGCGGGGCCCACCCCGGCCCAGGAGAGCCCACGGAGGTCCCACGGGGGTCCCGGTGACTCGGGGGAAGGACGAGGTGGCCGTGGGTGACCCGTGCTCTCTCTGCCCCTGCAGGAAGGCCAGCTGACCTCGCCCACCACACATCCCAGTCCCGCCACCGGCCGTGACGTATAGATGGCCGCGAAACGTCCCCCGGAGCCTCTGGACGCCGTCGTCTTCAACAAGCTGCCTCGGGTGGATGCCGAGCCCGGCCCGGGCTTCCCCCCCGTGCTCTGCAAACCCAGCCCCGTGCCCACGGCCGGCTCCGAACACCACCTCAGCTACAAGGGCTCCTACTTCTCCTGCCCGCGCACCGAGGGCCCCCTCCTGCACTGCCTCCTCCACCGGCCCCGCAGCCCCCCGCCGGGCAGGCTGGGTGCTGAGCAGGGCGCGGACGCCTTGGTGTGGGACCTGCTGATGGCACGGGACAAGTGGCCCGGCCACCAGGGCCACCCCTTCCCGATGAAGAAGCCGGTGGCCGTCCCCAAACCGGTGTACGCGGCCCCGCTGTGCTTCACCCCGCTGGGCTCCCAGGGGGGGGACAGCACCCTGCAGAGGGCACCAGGGGCTGCGTCCCCCCACGGCGAGCCCTCCCGCAGGGGTCCCCACCCCGAGCCCAGCCTCCTGCCGCTGCCCCCGGCCTCCCCGGTTGCCTTCTCCCCCTATTACGCTGCCTTCGAGAAATACCGAGGCCCCTCTGCCTCGCACGACCTGACCAAGGTCCCCGAGCTCCCTGGCCGGATCCAGGACCCCTGGCCCAAGCTCCGTGCCCCCGCTGGCAGCCCGGTGCACCGGGAGCATCCCCCAGCGTGCTACCCGCAGCCTCCCTACCCACATCCTCCCTTCCCGCAGCCTCCCTACCCGCAGCCCCCACGCGCAGAGCAGCCTCCGGGCTCCCTCTCCTCCTACAAAGCCCTCGGCTTCGCGGCCAGCGGGGAGCCTGCCCCTTTTCCCAGTGCTTACCTCAAACCCCAAACCCCCAGGAGCTACTTCCCCAGCCCCTTGGATGGCTTCGTGTCGAGGCCGGCTGGGCCTGGTGCTCTGCCCTCACCAAAGGCCGCGGGGCTGCCCAGGGCTGCCGAGCCCCCGCTGCCCACCGGGTTCCTGCATCCGAGCCCCAGTTTCGCCTTCAGCCCCATGGAGGCGGCTTTGTTCGGTGTCACGGAGCACCATGGGGCTGGGCGAGCAGTGGAGCCCCACGGAGGGAGGCCGGCGGCGAGGCCCGGCAGCGCCTTCCACCCCGTCCGCGCCCCGCAGAAGATGCCCGAGGGACTCACAGGGACGTTCCCCAAGGGAGACGCCGGCTACGGGATGGACGTGGTGGCCAAAAGCAGCCCCGTTACCCCCCAGCACCACCCGGGCACTGGGGACGCTTGTAGGGTCGGGGACACTTGTAGGGTCCGGGATGCTTGTAGGGCTGGGGACACAACCCAGGAGCCTGCTGGGGCCGCCTGTCCCCAGGAGAGGCTGAGGGACCTCAAAAGCGGGGAGATGTCCGGGGAGATGTCCCCCGCCTCGCCGCCGATGCCGGTGATCAACAACGTCTTCAGCCTGGCGCCTTACCGCGAGTACCTGGAGGGGACCGAGGCCTCCGCCGACGTCCCCGTCCCCAAGGAGCACACCCAGGGGGACACCTCGCCCCAAAACACAGCCGGCACTTGGGACCCCGGTGCCGTCAAGGTGTCGGTGACGCCCAGCGAAGGGGAGGGCGCTGACCAAAAAGTGCCCCCCGAGGGGCCCAAGGCAAAGGCCGTGTCCCCAGAGCCGCCGGCCAAAAGCCACGAGGGTGGTGAGGTGGCGCTGGACCTGAGCTTGAAGAAGAGCCTGGTGACAACGGGGGACACCCACCCAGACACCAGGCAGCCCCAGGAGGACAAAGAGGGGCCGCCGGGGAAGGTGGAGGAGGTGGGGGAGGACACTAAGCCCCCGGTGCCACCCCAGCTGGTGGAGGCCGTCTCTGGGGACAGGAGCCACTTCCAGAGCTCGGCTGCCTTCATGTCCAAGAAATACAAGATCCTCAGGTCCTGGGGGCCGCCCCGTGCCCCCCAGCCCAGCCCCGTGCCTCGCAGCCCCCCTGGCTCCCCACCACCCAGCACCTCGGCCCCGCAGGGGACCTGCCACCGCCGCCTGACGCTGACGGACATGCTCGTGCCCCAAGCTCCCCCTGTGCTGGGGGAGGACGGAGCCCCCCTGCCCGCCTGCTGTGATGCCCCGGCCCGACAGGGCTTGGGCAACCCGTGCTTTGCCGCCCTGCACGCTGCCCTCTGCGATGTCCTCGCCTGCTCGGTGGCCGGGTCCTCCCCGGAGCTGCTGCAGGAGTGGCTGAGGAGGACGGAGCCGGAGGAGGCGCTGGCGGAGATGCCCAGGTCCCCCCCCAAACCCAAGAATGGGGTCAGGCTCCCCGAGCCCCCCAAGCCCCCCAAGGGCAAGGAGATCTGGCTGGCTTTCCAGGACGTGGCCGTGCTGCTCAGCAAGCTGCTGTCCCAGCTGGAGACCTTCATGTTCACTCGCAAGTGCCCCTTTCCCCACGTGGTGCGGGCCGGTGCCATCTTCATCCCCATCCACGTGGTGAAGGAGAAGCTCTTCCCCAAGCTGCCCGGCGCCTCCGTTGACCAAGTGCTGCAGGAGCACAAGGTGGAGCTGCGTCCCACCACGCTCTCGGAGGAGAAGCTGCTGAGGGACCTGGAGCTCAAGAGCTGCACCTCGCGCATGCTGAAGCTCCTGGCTCTCAAGCAGCTCCCCGACATCTACCCGGACCTGCTGAACCTCCTGTGGCACCACTCCATCAGGCAGCAGCTCGGTAGGTAGCTTGGTGGCACACCAAGCTCGTCCCTAAGGGGCTCGTGGAAGGATGTCCCACCAAAAAACAAGGATGCGCCACTGAAAAGTAAGGATGTCCCATCAAAAATCAAGGACGTCCCACCAAAACTCAAAATGTCCTGCCAAAAACTAAGGATGCCCCACCGAAACACAAGGATGTCCCACCAAAAATTAAGGACGTCCCACCACAACCCAAGGACGCCCCACCAAAACCAAGGCTATCCCACCAAAACCAAGGATGTGCCACCAAAAAATACAAGGATGTCCCAACAAAAAACAAGGATATCGCACCAAAAATCAAGGATGTCCCACCAAAAGCCAAGGATATTCCACCAAAACCCAAGGTTGCCCCACCAAGAAGCCCCCAGAAAACCCCAAGAGCATCCTGCACAGGGACTGGGTGGTGACACATGCCCACCACCCCCTTCCTTCTCCCAGCCCCTTCCCCACCGCTCCTCGTTGGCTCTCCGAGCGCTCGGCCACCCGGCTTCCCAAAATCTGCCTCCACGTGGCACGGACCGTGCAGAGATGAGGAACCCCAACGCTTCTCCCGAGGAAGCCGAGCTCCTTCCAGGTGTCTCTGGATGGGGACGATCCCACCACCGCCGCCCCTCGTGTCCTCGTGCTGCAGCTGGAGGCCGGCACCGAGAGCCTTGTGTCGTACGGGGTGGAGGCCGGAGGCTGGCCAGTAGGTGAGTCTTCTTTTGAGGGTGTTTGTAAGGATTTGTCATCTTTGGGGGCATTTGTGGGGGGGTTTCATGCTCAGGGTGGACCAGGAGGGCCACAAGAGGGGCTGCTTGGGGGGGTTGGGATGGTGGGGACCCTGCTGTCCCCCATGACCTGAGGGAGAGACTGAAGGCATCAGTAGGGCTAGGGGAAACGCAATTTTTCTTGATTTTGTAAAAATTACAGGGGAATTGCCTTCGCGAGGAGGCACCTTCATATTATAGCCTCTAAAAAAATAATAATAGTAATTTATATTTGTCTTTTTATTTCAGAATTCGGCTTCACCCACTGACCGTGCTGGACCAAGGTGCAGGGAGCCAAGCTGTCGGGGTGCGAGCTTCAGCCCCGGATGGATGGAGAGAGGCTGCGAGGAAGATTTGGGAGACTTTTAATGCCAAAAACACTCCCAAAAATGCTGGGGGCATCCCAGGGACCCCCCGATCCCCCAGACACGCAGCCAGCCTTATGCCCAGCCCCAGGGCCTTACAACCTCCGTGCTCAGGTGTTTCCAGCAGGGGAAGAACGAGTTAAAATGAGGATTATCATTTATTAATTATTATTATTTTTTCACTACAGGAATATTTATTTTAAACTAAGAAAATGGGGGAAAAAAATGGGGAAAAAAAAACAAAACAAAACAACACCCATGACTTTTCTGAGCCAAACAGGGTGATGTGGAAAGCAGCGTTTGCTGATAAGCCTGCAGTTTGGTTTTAGGGATCAAGGAATCTCTGCTTTATTTAAGGTTTTGTAAGACCTCCTGGAGGTGCCTCACCTCATTAAAGGGCTCGGCTCGTTTTCCAACACTGCGATCCCGTCTCTGCTTGGTGGCTGGGATGGGGAGGACCCAAATTCTCTCCCAGGCAGCCCAAACCCCATTGTTTGTTTCTTGTAGGATCGGTCCCCACAGCCCCTCTGCTGTGCCAAGGGCTTAATGAGGAGCTGGGGGGCACCTGTGCTAATTGGGACCAGCTGGAGCTGAGCTGGGACATGAGATAAAAGCTCAGGGTCCGGGTGGGGGCTTGGTGCTTCCTCCTCCTGGTGGGTGCTGTGAGGTAGGATTTGGGTTTGTGGCCCTGCTTTTGAGGGGCTGCTTGGGAGGGGTGTTTTGGGTCTTGGTTTTGGGGTGTTTGGGGTTTTGCCTCCTGTGCTGGAGAAGTGAGGGTGGGTGAAGCTGTATGAGAGGGGCTTTGGCAGGGGGCTGGTCCTGATTTGGGGTCTGCCCTGGGGACAACTTGGGGTGCCCCCCCTAAGGTTCCTTTTGCACCCCTTACAGCCACGCCGTCCCCATGGGCTCTCCCCGGTGGAGCTGTGGGGTGGCCCCACCACGTCCTGCAGGTGACACGTCCCCGATGCCCTGCAGCAAGGGGAATGTGGCCCCAGCCCCGTGTCCTGCTGGTGGGCTGCGCTGCAGGGCTGTCCTGCTGCTGGCCGTCTGTCTGTCCATCACTGCCCTGCCCCATGGCCTGGGCTCACTGGTGGCCCCATCCCTTGGCCACTTGTCCCAGAGGGGACACGGGGACCCACGCAGCCACCCCTCCGTGGAGCCACCTGCATCTGAGGGCACCTTGGGTGAAGAAAACTCCAGTCATGGTATGGGAGCTGTGGGACTGGCCCTGGGGATACCGACTGGAGCTGTGATGCTGGGGGACAGCAGCGTGACAAGGTCCAGAGGCTTCTTGGATGTCCAGGATGGAGCTCCTGGAGGGCAGGAGCGAGCTGTGAGCCCTGTCCCCTGCCACCCTGTGGGTGACGTGGGTGAGGACCCTGCTGCTGCTCACCTGCAGCCCCCTGTGGGGCTGTCCCCAGCCCTGCCATCGGAGGGGACATCCAGTGCTCTGCTTTCTGTCCCCGCTGTCACACCAGTGGGGCTCTGGTCCCTGGGCACTGCCTCGGCATCTCCCAGTGCCACGTCCCTTGGTGTCAGCCCCCCGCAGGTGCTGGTCCCTTCGGAGGGGTTCGGGGGACCCGCTGTCCCCTCTGAGGAACAAATTGACCCCTCCCCACTGCCCACCCCCCCACCTCTGCCACCACCCTCCGAAGCCCCTCCTGTCCCCACATGGATGTGGGTCCCCAGCTCCTCAGGTCCCGCTGAGGCTGGGGTCAGCTTGGCAGCCCCTGGTGCCCCCGAAGCCCCCCATGAGGATGGAGCAGCTACGGGGGCTTCCTGGCCTCCAGAACCCACTCTGAGCTCTGTGCCACCTCCCAGCTGCAGCCCCCTTGCTCCCAGGCACCCCCCCAGCACCACCAGCTCTCCATCCCCATCCCACCCCCCGGCTTCCCCTGCCCCGAGCTCGCAGACCCCAGCAGTCACCCCTGATTCTCCTCCTGCATCCAGTCCTTCTGTCACCTCCTGGCACCCCTCTGATGTCCCCACGGCCACCGGCTGGGTGGCAGCAGGAGGAACCCTCCCTGCAGCAGCCGCATCGAGGAGCGCTCCCGGCTCGGTGCAGCCTCCTGTGCGCAGCCTGCCCCTGAGCTTCAGGCTCCTGGGCATCACCTACACCGAGGCTCTGAGCCGCAGGGCCTCAGGGAGCTACAGGCAGCTGGAGGACGAAGTGAGGCTGATGGTGAGTGCCAGCAGAGCCCCCCGGGGGGGTCTTTGGGCGGGGAGCCCTGGGTATGCTGGTTGGGGAGCTCCCCATCCCCGTGTGTTTCTCTTCCAGCTGGGCCAGGCGCTGTCCTCCTACGAGACCTTCCTCCAAGCCAACATCCTGGAGTTCAGGTGGGTGCAGGGTGTCCGTGTGGGGCTGCCCCAGGGGGAGCAGAGCCCCCGGGCGTGCTTCTGGCCCCCAGTTGTGGGTCAGCCCCAGCGGCTCCTCTCCTGCCCCCCAGGAACGGCTCGGTGCTGGTGCGTGGGGAGGTTTTGTTCCGGGGGGATGCCCCCAGCAGCTCCCACCTCATCCGCACGCTGCTCACAGAGGCCAGCAGAGCAGGGGATGCCTTCAGCTGGCGGCTGGAGCCCCGCTCTGTCAGGTCTGGAGGTAAGCCAGGAGGGTCTGCAGCGGGGCAGCCACCCCCAAACTTCCCCCTGTGCACTGATCTGAGCCCAAACCTCCTCGTTTTAGCCCTTGTGTAACCTCTTTGCTCCTGATCCACACAAAACCGTGTGGTGCTGAGGGTGCTGGAGACCCCCGTGACCCAGTGCTGGTGCCAAAACTTTTGGGTTTCCCCTCCTGGAGCTGCCTCAGGTGCAGCCTGAGCCCTTCCACCACGGACAGGAGAGCTCCTGCCCTTCACTGAGTGCCTCTGCCCCCCAGTGTGGGCTCAGGGCTGGGCACGCAGCTGGGGGAACAGGCACGGACAGAGCTTTTCTCACCCCTTCCAGGCTTCAGCTTGGAGAACCTGGACCCGGAGAAGCTGTCCATCTCTCTCACTGCCCTCCAGCTCAGCCAGGATGGGGCAGAGCCCCTGGTGAGCGAGGTATGGTGAGCCTTGGGGGCATTGGGGCTGGTGCCCTGGGGGGGGATGCAGTGGGGCCAGGAGGAGGGGGAACATCGAGGGAGCTGCTCCTGGTCCCTGCGGGTCTGAGGGTGAGCTGCCTGTGAGGGATGAGCTCCTGCCTCCTCCTCTTGCAGGTAATTCGGGCTCTCAGTGCCCTCTACCCCGTGAGGAACTTCACCATCGGCCACCTCAGGTACGGGCAGCCCCTCTCCAAATCTCCCTGCTGAGCCCCGTTTTCATGGCTCTGAAGCCATCCTCCTGCTGGCAACCCCCAGCAGCTTGTGCTCCTGCCCTGCTTAGAGCCCTTCTCCCTCCTCAGACCCCTCGGGGGGGACCTGGAGGTCACCGGGGACCTCTACCTGGACACTGCTGTCCACGCCGACATCGCAGCGGTGCTCCAAGCCCTGACAGTGCTGGCCAGCAGCTCCGTGGACCTCAGCTCCCTCTCGGTGCAGGGTAAGGGTGGTCCCTGAGGGTTATGGGGCTCGTGGCCGTGTCTGCAAACCAAACCCTGTGTCCTGCCCCCCCAGGAGCCAGGCTGCCCCTGCAGGTGTACCCCATCTCCTTCCTCATCACCAACAGGCGCTTCAGTGAGCGCCTCCTGGACCCGCTGGCTGAGGAGCACCGGGGGCTCGCCAGAGACCTGGGAGAAGTGGTAGGAACAGCTGGGGGTCTCCTAGGGGCTGAGGACCCTGGAGGAATAGGGTCTGCGTTGGGGTGCCCACAGCAGCCCCCCGGGACCCTGTTGGGTGATGGCTCTGAGGCTGCGCTGGTGGAGGTCTCCTCCATGGGTGGGGAAATAAAAACCCCTGGGCACTGCTGAGCAAATTTTCTCTTCCAGGTGGCAAGAGCCCTAAAGGGGCACGGGAGCTTCCTGCAGGCAGTGATAAGAGGATTTCTGTGAGTGGGAGCGTGGGGCTGCCCGGGTGGGGGGGTATGGGTCTGGGGGGGTCTCAGACATCATCCCTGGGCTCTGAGCATTTGAGCCCAGAAGGGTTTGTGGCAGGGCCTGGCATCTTAGGGGGGTGGCATCTTAACTCCTTGGGACCAAGGGGATGTCTCTGGGGGCTGGGAAGGAAATCCCAACGCCTCCTCATGGGGCTGTGCTGGGACAGGCTGGTGCAGGAGCTCTCCCCAACCTCCCCCCCCAGGCCTGGCTCCCTGCTGTGCCATGGGGACGTGCTCTTCCAGCCCCCCGCTCCCACCAGCCTGGAGGTCCTGGAGGCGCTTGCTCTCGCCGTGGGGCCAGACGAAGCCTTGGCTGGCTCTGCCTTCCACGTGGACCCCTATTCCATCGCTGTCGGAGGTAAGCTCCCTTTGGGGTGGGAGCTGGGGGGCTCCATGGCCCCCAGGAGGGCGCTGACCGCTGGCTCTGCTCCAGAGGACACCCTGGAGCCCCCTCCTGCTCCTGGCTTTCCTGAGTCCGTGGTGGCCATCATGGTCGTGTGCGTCCTCGTCATCATTACCGTGCCCATCGTCTTGCTGGTGGTAAGGGTGCTGTCCGTCTGTCCGTCCGTCTGTCCCCTCGGGGGGGTCATGGAGCTTAGGTGGCAGCTCGGAGGGTGGTGGGCACGAGGGCTGCGGTGCTTCACCTGGATAAAAGAGGGACTGGGGAGGGGTCCGGAGGTGTCACGGCTGTCTCAGCGCTGCACAAGGGTTGGGGTGCTCCAAAATAACCCCAAAAATCCTTGGGGGGTGGGAATCCTGGAGGGGGGGAGGCTGCAGTGTGAGCAGGGCCCGGCTGCAGCCTGGTGCTCCCCTCCCCAGGTCCTGAGGACCAGGAGGGGCAGCTGGAGCGATGTGGCCGTCCTGTGGGACAGGAGAGACCCCGAAGTGGGGACGCAGACCCTGGAGATGGAGAACCAAGGGTTCTGGGTGGCCTCCGAGCAGGTGAGTGGCCTTTATGGGGGGGTGGTCCCTGAGGGTGGTTTCTGGTGGGAGCTGGAGGCAGGTAGCTGTGGGGGGCCCTGGAAGTCACTTCAGGGGTCTTGGTGGCTGGGCTGGGGATGCTCCTGTGTGATGTTTGGATCTGAAGGGGCTCTGAGCCCCCCTTGGGGCTGGAGGAAGGGGAGGGGGTCCCTGCTGCAGTCCTGGAGGGGGACACAGCCACCTCTTGCCCTCAGGACACAGAGGAGGCTTCTGCGTGCTGGCAGACAGACTCAGCATCGTGAGGGAAGGAGCTGCTGGGCTGAAGGAGGCGAGGAGGGACGCTGCAGCGCTGTCCCTGCTCCCCCTTCCCTGCGGGATGCCAGCTGCCCCCTGAGAAGGATGCAGGCTCTGGTATAACTTTTTGTACAAAAAGCTTTAATAAACTGTTTGTAGAACCCCACACCTGCCTCTCCTCTCTTTCTGCCTCTCCTGGGTGGGATTTGGGGTCTGTGGGGCTTGCCCTTCACCCAGCCTTAAGGGCTAAGTAGGGCTTAGCCATGACCCCAAACCTCCAGAGTTTGCTGCTCAGCAATCACTGCCTCTGCTGCTGCTACCCCTGGGGACTTGGGGGGCCAGGACTAAGCAACAGCAACTCTGAAATATTTTCATATTTAACTTCTCCTTAACCTGTGTTTTTCCCTTTCTTTATGGAAGCTGAGGCTGAGCTTTAGTTGGAATAAAAGGTAGGATACCCCAGGGCCTGTAGGTCTCCTGTTTAGCACTAGACCTGGGTCCTTGGACCCTTTCCCTCTTTTTTTAGGGGGGGTCTCTGGCACCACCACACTCCCCATAGGATAAAAACCATAAAGATGTGGAGGTGTTTCCCTGTAATTTGGTCTGTCTGATCCCCAGAAAGTAGGGCTGTGTGGGCATCTCATTTATTAATGTTATTAGTGTTGTTTTTAAAACTAAAACCCACTCCCCTGGGTGCTAAAGTGTACTTCCCAGTTCATCTCTTTATTTGGTGCTTGTGCACAGCTAAAGCAGCTCCTAATTAATTAATTAACCAGGCAATACTTATGTATACAGCTGTGGTGATTAACATTGATACCCAAGTTATGGCAGCGATGGCTTTATGGCCTTGTCAGAACCTGCTCACAGCAGCTGGTCGGAGGCTGAGCCTCTCTCCTGGTGCCCAAACAGAGAGCTGGAGCTGAAATGCAAACCATAATATGAAAATAGAGAAAACAGCATGCTGGTGGTGAAACACAAGGCAAAACAGCATCAGGTGGCTGGAGCTGGAAGAAGCCTGAGCATCTCCTACCTGCTTACCTCTGGAGCAGACCCCTGGGACCTGGAGCTGGCAGCAGGGCATGAGCTGCAAACAAAGACCCTGGGTAAAACACGGGGCTTAAGCCAAAATGGTCATGGTGGTAGTGAAACCCAGCCAAAACTAGTTATGGAGCAGTGTATGCATGCTAGCACAAGGTGAAAACAAATGCCACGAGCTGAAAATACAGAGCTGGAGGTGGAACCTAGGGCACGGTGGGCAAAACCACAAGGAGCTGAAGCAGTTCCTACCTGGCGTGTGCTGAGATGCAGGGCTGGGGCGGAATGAAGGCCTGGAGCTGGAAACTCAGGGCTTGAATTAAAAACGTAGACCTGGAGCTCAACTGCAGGGCTTGAGCTGAAAATGAAGGTCTGGGTGTTGAAGGTCTGGGTGTAGGTAAATCCTGGGGAGCAGGGTGAGATGAAAATGTTGCCCAGCTGGAGCTGCACGAAGCTGGAGCACCTCTTACCTGGAGCAGCCCCTGCGGAGCTGAGCTGCAGGGCAGGAGCTGTAACGAGGCAGCGCTGAAAGGAGCCGGAGCATCAGCTGTGTGCAGTGCCTGGAGCTGGGGCAGGGCCAAAAACCCAGTGCTGGAGCTGAAATTCAACATCTGGGAACAAAAGGTGCTGAAAGCGTAACGGGGGGTGAGGACACAGCACTGGGGGGGTGAGGACGGGATGTGGGGATGGGAAAGGGCCATGGGGATGGACCCAGTGGGGTGCAGCAGACCCACTGCAGGCACTGCTGGGCACATTCACAACCCACCAGCTCCTGGCAACACGGGACAGGACAGGACAGGGCAGGGCCCCCTTGGCCCCAGGACCCCACACCCAATGGACCCACACCCACCCCACCCACTCAAAGGCACCCCCTGCCCAAACCACCCCCCCCCAGCTCAGCTCCGCTGCTCAAAAGAGATTAAAAATAATAATAATAAAAAAGCCCAAAGCAACGGGTTTTTAATGGGTTCCATCTTTTTTTTTCTTTTTGGTGTGTGTTTTTTTTGCTTTTTTTTTTTTACAGCTGGTGAAAATAATAATAATAAAACCAGACGTCCCGTCGTCCCGAGGGCTGCACAGGCAGCCCGAATTTCAGGGGAAGCACCTCCAAATCTTTGCTGCTTTCATCCTACGGGGAGCGTGGTGTTGCTGGAGACCCCCCCAAAAAAAGGCAGAAAGGGTTCAACGACCCAGCTTGCTGTTGCTAAATGTGAGATCTACCGGCCTGGTAGCATCTCTCCCTTTATTCCAGCTAAAACTTGTCATCAGCTTCCATCAGAAAATGGAAAAACGACGCAGGTTAAGGAGAAGTTAAGTATCAAAATATTTCAGAGAGTCTCTCTCGCTTCCCTCGTGTCATGTGGAGCGGTTGGGGTGAGTTTTCTGGGGTGGTTTTGGGCTCGAGGAGCTGCTGGTGGTGGGGCTGGGGCAGGTGCCGTCCTTCAAGCCCCCTCGGCTCAAGATCTGCAGGGAGAAAGACAACGATTTGGGGCTGAAAAAGGTGAAGGGATTCCTTTGGAAAAATGCGTATCGCAGCTGTTTCTGCTCCTAAATAACACGAAAATGGGGGAAATTCAATATAAACACCCAAGCAGGGTGACGGAGGAAAGCACTGACCCGCAACCCAACCCTTTGCCAACCCCATCCCAAAGTCATGACAACAATTAACCCACCACCTCCCGCCTCGTCCGTCCCCAGGGATGGACAGAGCCTGGTGGGACAGATGGACGGACAGACGGACGGACGGCTCCTTACTGGGAGATCTTGCAGTTTGTCGTGGCGACGTAGCGGCCGGTGTAGTGGATGTTGCAGCGCACCACGTTGTTGGTGAAGTCCGACTCCAGGACGATGTATTTGGGGTTCACTTGGACCTAAGCGAAAACACCATGCAAAAATGAGCAAAAGGGGAAGAAGAACCCCAAGAAACGAGCCCACACGTTGACAATCTTTGCTCCTAAAAAGTAAAAGCATCACCTTTAGGACGTAATTCCCCGGCTGCACGTCCGTGATATCGATCCACTGGCAGTCGATGTCGGCGTTGTAGGTGTCGTAGCACCCTGGGCTCAAGCCCTGCGGGGAGGGAAATGAGTTTGAGGGGTAGGGAGATGGGTTTGGGGACCAGCCCCGAGGACCCCGACCGGTCGAGGAGCATCCCGAGCCCAACCTGGGTGTGGGAGGTGCAGGCGTAGCGCTTCAGGTTGCCGAAGTCACAGGTGGTGTCCTCCAGGCAGAAGCTGGCCTTGTGGCCCTCGGCCACCTTCCTGCCCGTGGTGGCATCCAGCAGGTCGTAGTGGCTGAACTCGTCCATGCTGTGGTAGTGCCTGGGGGCGGGAGGCCGTGAGGGTGGCTGTTCCCCCCCCCCAAATCCCCCCCCAAATCGCCCCGTCCCCACCCCAGGTGTGAGTTTTGGGGGTGTGAGGGGCTCCGCAGTGACCCCACGCTTACACCAGCCCGTGGCCAAGGGGTGACACAGCCATGGGGGCTTCTGGAGCAAGGAAGCAAAGCCAGGTGACCCCCCCCCCAAAAAAAAAAAATTAAAAAAAAAATCTCGGGGCTGCAAGCAGGTGAAACGAGCCACAGAACCATGGGGGAAGGAGAGGGGGTGCAGAAGCGGGGGGGCCACGCGGGTGTCCCCAACTCACTGGTGGCAGCTGTGCCACTCCCAGCTGTGCCGGGGGCGGCTGGGCAGGAAATCGGCCGTGCCCTGGTTCTTCACCCGCTGCGGGAACCGCAGGAGCACCCGCACGTCGTAGTCGGTGGCCTCGGCCGTGTAGGCGGTGCTGGGGAAAGTGGAAGTTGGCGGTGGGGCCATGCCCTTCCCCTTCCCTCTCCTACAGCCTTCATCCACCATCCTTCTTCCTCTGTCCTCCATGCTCCATCTTCCTCTTTCATCCTCTGTCCTTCACCCTTCACCCTCCGAACTTCATCTTCCATCCTTCACCCTGTCCTTCCTCCTTTGTCTTCCCTTTCCCTCCTTCATTCTTCATCCACCATCCTTCATCCTCTATCCTCCATGCTCCATCCTCCTCTTTCATCCTCCGTTCTCTATCCTCCTTCCTTCATCCTCCTTCATCTTCCATCCTTCACCCCCATCCTCCTTCACCCTCTATCCTTTCTTCTTCCCTTTCCCTCCTTCATTCTTCATCCACCATCCTTCATCCTGTGTCCTCCACCCTTCTCCTTCATCCTCCCTCCTTCTCCTCCATCCTCTACCCTTCATCCTTCACTCTTCATACTTCATCTTCCATCCCCCATCCTCCTCCTTCACCCTCCATCCTTCTTCCTTCTCCTTCCTCATTCCCCTTCCCTTTCCTTCTTCATCCTCTATCTTCCATGCTCCATCCTCCTCTTTTACCCTCCATGCTCCATCCTTTACCCTCCTTTCTTCATCCTCCGTCCTTCTGCATCCTCCGCTCTCCATCCTTCACCCTCCATCCTTCATCTTCCATTCTTCACCCCATCCTCCTCCTTCACCCTCCATCCTTCCTTCTCCCTCCTCCCTCTCCCACTTTACACCATTTCCAACCCGTGACCCCCCTCTCCCTGTCCACCCCGTCACCCCCAGGACCCCTGGCCATGTGTCCCCCAACCTACCTGGCCAGGCACTTCTCCTCGGCGGCGCAGCGCAGTGAGTAGAGGTGTGCCCGCTGCACGTAGGTGGACGCCTGCACGTAATTGGGGTCGGGCACCAAGTCGGGGAGACCTGCGGGGGACACACGGCCTCCTGTGTGGTGCACACCCAAAACACCCACAGGTGTTTTGTCTCCATCCTCATCCTCATCTCAATCCCATCCTCACCATCCCCATCCCAATCCCATTCTCATCCTCACCATTCCCATCTCCATCCCCATCTCAATCCCATCCTCACCCTCACCATTCCCATCTCCATCCCCATCCCAATCCCATCCTCATCATTCCCATCTTCATATCCATCCCCATCCCCATCCTCACCCCCATCCCCATCCCCAGCACAAGAGCCAGTCCAGCTCCCCCCGTTGCACCAAGGATGTTTCCAGCCTGTTGCATTTTTTCCTCCTGCTCTTCCCCTTTATTTTATTTTGTTTTGTTTTGTTTTATTTTATTATTTTGTTCCACGGGCAAGAAGAACAATGCCTCCTTGTTTCCCGGCCCGGCCTCCCCCGAGGGATCACGTCACTCGATTGGAGCTCGTTTCCTGCCCCGCTGCTTGGTCATCACTGCTGATGTAATGCCCAGGGGGGTCTGCGGGGCGAGGGGGAAGGCAGGAGGGCTGCGAGGGGGAAGGCAGGAGGGCTGCAGGGACTTTTCCCCCTTAAAATCCCATAAAACAACACAGCAGACACAGAACGAGGCCCCCACCGAGCTGTGTTTTGGGGTGAGCACCCGAATTTAGTGCCCGTCCTGCTGGTGAGATGCGGGGAGAAGCGTTTGTCCTCGTCCACAAAACAACACTTCCTCGGCCCTGGTGTTTATAATAAATTCTTGGACGCTCCCAGAGAAACCCGACTCCTTCACCAACGGGGACTTTGCCCCCCCACGCGATGCTCACCCCAGCCGGCCCCGCTGTTTTTGTAGGGTCGCCTTCCCAGCCCGCGTTTCGGCTCGAATGGGCCACCGTGCGAAGGTGCCCCTGCCACCCTCCACGCCGAGCCCCCCGTGCCAAATCCTCCTCCTTTCCGCTGACCGAGCTCTTTTCCACCTCCTGCAAGCCCGGACCTGGCAGCCCCCCACTGCTGCCTCCAAAAAAAAAGGGACAACCACAGCAAGAAAATGTTTGTTTTTCCTCCTCCGCCCCCTTGCCTCTCAGCCTGCCCAGGGAGCTGCCAGAGAAGATTTCCTTCTCATGCACCGTGAAAATCACAATAAGAGCGAGCCAGCCTGCTCCCCGCCACGCTGTTTGTGCAGGTGTGAGGGGCTGAGCCGAAAAAAAACTGCTTTTACAAGCCCAAGAGAGGGAGCAGGGCTGGCACCTTCCCCCTGTGAGGGGCGAGGCAGGATCAGACCTGGGAGAGGTGACCCAAAGGATGAAGGACCCCAAAAACCACTGCGCCATCACCTCGGTTTGCCCATCTGTAAAATGGACGCAGCGAGGCTGTGATGGGCAGGATTATCGAGACGGTGGCGGCTTGGGGATGGTTTTTTTTGTAGTTCGGAGGGAAGCAGGGAGAAATGTGCCAGGCCCGGCTGTTTTTAAGTGCCCCACGCACGCACACGGTGATCCAAGGAAAATAAAGCCCACCCGAGCCCCGTGGAGGCAGGACCCGCTGCCCAAACCACACGGTGCTCGCCACATCCCGACCTGAGCATCCTCAGCGAGGAGCTCCCATCCCAAGCCCAACCCTGCCTTCAAGGAAAAAGAAGAAATAACATCAACACAGAGCAGCAAGCTGAAAAGCAAGAGGCGGCGCAAAAAAATAATAAAAAAAATCAACCGAAAACGGGATTTTTCCCTCCTTTCTGTCTGAAAAGACAGCCAGATGTCTTGGCCAACTTGAGCTTCGCAGGAGCTGACTCACTGCTCAGCAATATTCGGCTTCGCCCAGAGACGGCTGCTCCTCGGGCACGATTGTTTCCCACAGGTAGAAAAATCACGGCGTTAAGGAAGAGGCAAAAAGCAAACGTGCTTTTTTCAGTGAAAAAAAAAAAAGTGTTGGAGTGAATCAGGAGAAAAAAAAGAGGAGGAGGAGGAGGAGGAGAAAAAAGGAGGAGGAAAAGGAGAAGGGTCGGGGTTGTTTTTATTTTAGAAAGTTCACATGTGCTCAGTACTGCAGGCTGACACGGACAGACGCAGACACCGCTGGCCTCCACTTCCCCAGCCCTCAGTGCTGGGCCAGGAGGAGGTGAGGTCAAACCCATAAAATTGGCGCTTTGTTCTACACTTCCTGCCCAAAACGGGGTCCTGCAGGGGGGTGAGCTCCAGGAGGCTGGAGGCCTTGCATGCCCTCGGACCAAGGTTGGAATTTTCCAGCCCTGGCATGGCCTCGCTTTCTCCTGGAGTGGGAGGAACCGGTACCAGGTAGGGGTCAGGCCAAGGGACCCACTGGGGGAGGCCCCATCGAGGCTCGGAGAGGAGGTGGAGGTGGGTCCCTGGGGAGCGGGGAGGCTGCAGCCAGGAGCACGGGGTGGGAGAGCACCAACAGCACCACTACCTGCAGCCATGGGGCTCCAGGACATGGTCCTGGGTGGCTGGAGATGGATGGAGGCTCATTTTGGATGGATGGAGGCTCAATTTGGGTGGCTGGAGGCTCATTTTGGATGGATGGAGGCTGACTTTTGGATGGATGGAGGCTCACTTTGGGTGGATGGAGGCTCACTTTTGGAAGGCCGGCTGGAGGCTCACCGTTGGATTGCTGGAGGCTCACGCACGCCCTTACAACCCACCAGGTGGAAGCCGGGGGCGATCTAATTGCTTAATTAACCCCCCCAGGCAGCCCAGCCGGCGGCGAATGCCGCGCATTCCTCGCGGAGCCGGGCGGGATTACGCGTGTTTGAAGAGATTAGGGGCGTAATTAATGTTTGGCTCCGCTGCCAAAAGCCTCCTTCCCAATTAAGGAACCTGCCCAGGGTGGCTCTGCAGGTGACAAGGTGACTCTGAGGGGTGTCCCCGCTGTCCCTCCATGGCACAGCTAAGTCACCCTGAGGGCCCCAACACCATTTCGACCCCGACACCGTCCCCGTTATGCCCCAGCCTCCAGCACCGGGGGGCAGAGGTCCCCTCTGCACAAACTCCATCACAAAATCACTTTCCCACACTTCTCCTGCGAGACCTCCCGCTGACCCGGGCTGGCTGCTCGCGCTGTGCTCCCTCGCTTGCACGCAACGGGGCCGGGCTGTGGGGCTTTTCCCAGAAAGCAGGGACGGGGCCGGATGGGTTGTGGGGTCAGCCGGGTCGGAGGCTCCAGCCGAGGAGGGTTTCCCAGGGGACAGGCAGGGATCAGATCCCCCAGGCTGCTGCTCCTCGCACCCTCCAGCCCTGCCTCAAATTCCAGCATCCCTCAGCCAAAAGCCACAGGATTGCACCGGTGTCGGGTCAGTAGGGCACGGAGCCACGGCAGCCCTGCTGTGACCTCTGCTGGGCGCCTCCCTCGAGGGACGGGGACGATGGAGCCCGGTGGGGGCATCGGGGTCCCAAGGGAGGTAGTACAGAGCCACACACCGAGCACACAGCACGCAGCCACCCCATGGAGGCAGGATGAGCGGGGACATGGCACAAACCCACCCCATAAACACTGTGCGTCCTCATCCCATGGCACACATCCACCCCATGGATGCAGGAGGAACTGGGACATGGCACACAACCACCCCACAAGGGCATTGTGCCCCCATCCCACAGCACGCAGCCACCCCATGAACACAGAAGGACCCCTAACACAGCATACAACCACCCCACAAGCACAGTGCGCCCCTATCCCATAGCACACATCTACCCCATGGATGCAGGAGGGCCTGGGACATGGCACAGAACCACCCCACAAGTGCACCATGCCAGCAATCCCATGGCACATATCCACCCCACAACCGCAGGAGGGCCTGAGACATGGCACACAACCACCCCACAACCACATCATGTCCCTATCTCACAGCACACAACCCCATGGATGCAGGATGACCCGGGACAAGGCACACAGCCACCCCACAAGTGTCACATCTCCAATCCCACAACACACAAGCACCCCACGCTTGCAGGAGGACCCAGGACACAGCTCAAACCCACCCCACAACCTGGCCCCCAGCGGGACCTGTCCCTGTCCCTTCACATCACCCCAACCCCACCCCAAAACACCCTCCCCAAACCACATTCCAGCATCCCCAGCCCCTCAACCCCCGTGTCAGCATCCCCTGGGGTGCACCCACCACCAGACCCCGACGCCATGAGCTCGGGGCCACCATCCCCAAGGGCGAGGGGGCACCGGGGGCATTGTCCCACCTCAGAGCCCCCCAAAACTCACCCCGTCCTCCTTGGCTGGGCCTGTAGACGCTCCCCACGCTGAGCCGCGCCTGGCTGTCGGGGACGGCTTGCGGCACCTCGGGGCTGCGGGCGGGCACGTAGGGCTCGGGGCGGGGGGCCCCATAGGGCTCCATCACCACCCCGAAAGGCGGCTGCGGCTCGTGGGGCTGGTACTGGCTCCCGTACGCCATCCCGCCCGCCTGTGGGGAGCCAACGGGCGCTTGGAGGTTATCGGTGGAGGCCACGCCGCGTTGGTCGAGGCCGAAGGAGTCCGCGCCGCCCTGCTCCGCGCCGGCCCCGGCGTCGTGGTACAAGCTGTGGGAGTACCTCCGGTCCAAGCCGTCGGCCGGTTGAGGGGCGTAGGGCCGCTCGGGGTAGTAGCCCTGAGCTCGGTAGGGGCTCTGCTCCTCCCCGTAGTCCTCGTAGCGCGCTCGGGGCTGGAAGGGGTACACCACGCTGGCCCCCGCCGCTGCCGAGGCCACGGCCGCCCCGCCGGCACCCGTGGCGCGGTAATAGGCGTACGCCTCGTCGTAGGATGCCCGTGGGGCCGCCTCGTAGGGCTCGAAGGGGGGCTGCGGGTAGGGCGGCTGGGGGTACAGCGGCTGCCCGAAGGCCGCGTAGGCGAAGGACGAGGAGGAGGAGGCCGAGGACGAGGAGGAGGAAGAGGAGGAGGAGGAGGAGGACGAAGGCTGGCGCTGGCGGGCGGCCGGCCTCAAGCGTGGCGAGCCCACGCTGTCGCCCACCGGCCCGTCCCTCCAGTTGTCGGGCACCTGCCCGAAGCCGAAGGGGTGCCGAGTGTGGCCCCGCACCGTCTCGGAGCCCAAGCGGGGCGGTGGGGCCGCCTGCCTCCGACCCCCTCGGCCTGGAGCTTCGTCGGCCAGCAGCAGCCGGGCCCCCCCGGGCCTGTCCCCCCCCGGAGGCACGTACTCGGCGCCGGTGTTGAGCAGGCTGTACACCCGCCCGTTGTTCTCCCAGCGGATCAGCTGCCTCCAGGGCTCCCCCGCCCTCCCCCCGGCATCCTGCCCCCCGGCCAGCAGCCACAAGCCGCAGCCCAGCGCTGCCCAAAGCCCCCACCAAACCCCCCGGCCCCCCATCGCCTCCCCCGCTACCGGCCCCCGGCCCCCGGGCGGCTGCTCCTGCCCATCCCCGCCCGGCCCGGCTCGGCTCGGCTCGCTGCGGGGCAGCCGGAGCTGGGGGGGCGGCCGCCGGCTGCCAGGCGCCTCCTCCGCCCCCGCCCCGCCGCCGGGGAAGGGGGGGGGGGGATTTGGGGACGGGGGAGGGTCCCCGAGCAGCCCCCCCTCCGAGCTGGGAGCTGCGGTCGGCTCGGTTGTGGGGAGAGGGGGCTTCAGGAAGGGTCTGGGGGCAGAGGCATGCCCCCTTCAATTAGCCTTTTCCACCCCCCCCCAAAAAAAGTCCTCCCCTAAATAGCCCCCCCCCCCACCGAGTACCTCCCCGAATAACTCCTCCAAAATGTCCTCCCCCAAATACCTCCCCCAAGACATCCTCCCCCAAATACCTCCCCCAAGACGTCCTCCCCCAAGTACCACCCTCCAAAATATCCTCCCCCAAGTACCTCCCCCAAAAGATCTCCCTCCAAACGCCTCCCCTCAAAACGCCCCCCCACTACCTCCTCCCAAATATCTCCCTCCAAAATCCCCCCCCAAACACCCCCTCCCAAATAACCCCCTCAAAATACCCCCCCAAATATCTCCTTCCAAACCACCTCCCCCAAATGCACCCTCCCAATTCCCCCCCTCGAGATGCCCCTTCCCAATTGCCCCCCCATTACCTCCCCAAATAGCCCCTTCCCGCACATCACCCCCCAAACACACCTCCAAAAATACCCCCCAAAAAGTGTCCCCCTAAATACCTCCCCAAACACCCCCCAAACATCCCCCCACCCAAACACCCCTCCCAAATATCCCCCCAAGTACCCCCCAAAATACTCCCCAAACACCTCCCTCCAAATCCCCTCTCCCAAATGCCCCATTACCCCCCCAAACATCTCCCACCAAAATACCCCCAGGCACCCCCTCCCCAGTCTATAACCCCTCCCAACCTATAACCCCCCCAAATAATCCCAGAATATCGGGATTGTTTCCAATCAGGATCAAAACAACAGCAAACAAAACCCGTGTGTTTTTGTTTCCATCACCCTCCGGATATTTTGGGTAAAACCTCCCCCGGACATCGGCATTATACAAAAACACCACAAAACGGCCCCAAAAGAGGGGTGAGGGATATAACACGACCCCATTTTCTGCGGGGACCCAACCGCAGGCCTGATGCCAGGGTGAAGGGCAGACCCCGAGCTTTGGGCTCTCGGCTTCCAGCTGCACCAAAAAGGGGAACTTTTCCCCCAGAATTCCCCAACTGTGGCATTTTGGGGACTTTCCTGGATTCTCGCCTCACCCCTGCTTGGGGAAACCGAGGCGGGATCCCGGCTGGTTTCCCTGCTGCTTTATGTCCCGGCTGTAGGGCCGCGCGTTTCCACGTGGAGATTTTTTTCCTTTTTCCCTTTTTCCCCCCCTTTCCGTGCCCACAACCCGGGAGCCGAGGCCAGCACGGGGACGGATGGGGACAGCCACCCAAGGGGGGGCTACCCCAGAGCTGGAGGGACCGAAGCGACCCCCAGACCCCCTCCCTGGCCCCATGTCCCCCCCATTTCTTTTCTTTTCCCTTTTCCCTGCCGCGCTCCTCCCTTCTCCCGCAGGGTCTGGAAATGCCGGAGTTGATGCAATCGGCAGCAGCGCTCTCCAGGAAGGAAAAGCCTGGCCTGGCCTCCCAGCCCTGCTTGGGGACAGGGACATGCGGGTTACCCCCCTTTGGCTGTCCCCCAGCACCCCAATATCCCCCTGCCCCACATCTGGGGGTCTCGCTGCCCCCTCCCCAAACCCCCCAAACCCTTAGCACATCGCTGCGGCAGTGGGGACTTTGGTCCCCGTCCCCCTTCTCCAGGGCCACAGGGTCCCACCCCATGTCCCCGAGGGGGCTCGATGTCCCCTGAGGGCTCAGGGGGTGGCCCCACGTCTGTCCCAAAAACTCGGGGGTGGCACACGGCAGCGGGGCGAGGGGGCAGCACCCACTAGATGGTGCCAGCAGCCCACGCTTGGGTGGCAGCGCTGGGGACAGCCACCTCCTTGCACCCCACTGAAACCCCATGGGAAGCCACCCCCTGGGGTGACAAGTCCCCAAATCCCATATGGTGGTCCCAGCCAGGAGGGGATGGATGTCCCTCAGGGCAGGGGGGGGGGGGACGGAGAGGTGCTGGGGGACACCTGGGGTCATCTCGCCCACCGATGAGGCAGCAGGACCGGGAACTTTGGCTTCAAAGGGAGCAATGAAATGCAGAAATTGTCCAAGAAATCAGAACAAAGTAGCCCTTGGGAATTATATTTTGGGGTATGTTTTTATTCTGGGGGCTTGCAGCAGGGAGCAGCATCCCGAGCATCACATCTTCCCATGAGAAACCCTCTCTCACCCCCTTTAGGTACCCCCAAAAAACAAACCGACTCCTCCCCACCTCCCCACAGCTCCCAGCACCACTTAGCTCGGTGTTTGCCATGAGCATGTCACTTCTTAATTTTTAATTAAGAAAAGAATTAATTTAACTCGCTTAAATTTCTGCTGCCCTTTGAGACCGGGACCACCCGGCTGTGAGCAAAGCCCAGCGAGGGACCAAGCCCACCCCAATAATCACCCCGCCACCTTCCAGCCGTGGGTGAAACCGGACAAAAAGGGACATCTGCTTAATCAGAAAATGGTGTTTTCCCCCCAAAACACTGAGTTTTAATGTGAAGTTCGGGGGCAGGTGGCAGCCTCGGCGTGGAGCTTGCTGTCCCAGCACATATGGGGTGCAGGAGCCAGGGCTGGGCACAGCACATCTCGGGCAATAACCCTGCTCCTCCTCCCCCCAGTTGGGAACTGGGGGCACCCCAGTATCCCCAGTATCCCCCGCGGTGCCACCAGTGCCTGCTCACCCCTAAGAGCTGGGTCACCCTGCCCAGTATCCAGCTCAAACCGGGGCTGGGGGAGGAAAAGCACCAGTGGGAATGAAAAGCACTTGGGGTCCCCCCCCAACTCCGATTTATTCCACAATAAGGGCATGATCCTGACCCCGTGCCTCAGTTTCCCCGCGGTGGGAAGGCAGCAGGCTGGAGGAGGACAACCCAACCCCTCCACGCCCCCAGTTTTCCCCCAGACAATGCAGGAGGAAAGCCCCAGCCCCCCCAGGCAGTGCCGAGCATCTCGCATCGCCCTCGCCTCCCTAGCAAGGAAAACTCCCAGCGCCCGAGCGTGGCGGCTGCTTGCTCCGAAGTGGTAGGTGTATAAATATACGGTGAATAAAATGAATAGTTTTGTTTGTTCTGCTCTTATCTAATTTAATAGCTTCTGGGTGAGCAATTACTCGCTGTAACAAGAGCAAATAAGCAGCATTAGGGTAATTGGCTGAGCGGTGCTGTGCTTTACGCTACATAATGCGGCGGGAGGACCTCAGCACTTACTCTTGAAAGGAGCCTTTTTGCTCGGGTCAAAATAAACAGACACCCGTCGGAAAGGAGGCGGCTGGCCCCGGCACCGCTGGGGTGAAAAGAGGAGGAAAAATTCAAGAAGGCAAGAAAAATCGAGGAGGAATTGGAAAATTGGTGGCTAGAAGATGGCCAACGGTGGGTGGAGAGGGGTCGTGTTTTCTTCCCATGTCTTCCAGGGGGCTGAGCACACAACAAATCCAAGCGTGGAACCTCCAAGCCCTTCTGAAAGCCTCCCAGTAGCTCCCAGTGCTTCCAGTTGGCCTTGGAGGCAGGGGCTGGGGAGAATGTGGGTGCTTGTCCCAGCCGTGCCTGGGTTTGGGGCCATCTCAATGGGATTGCACCATCCCAGGGGCATCTCCCAGTGCTCCCCTTCACTGGGAGCAAGACTGGGACCCAAAAAAGCTGCAACCCCCCCCAAAGCAATGGCACCCCACAAAGAGGCCTCCTGAAACCATTTCCAGGGGTGAGCTCCCAGCTGGCACAAGGCTGATTATCGCTGTGCTGCCCCTTATCCCACAAAAGCTGCTTCACGCCAGGAATCCACACACCCGCCCGTGCCACGGCTCCTAAACCCCGCCGAGAATAGCATCGAGCCCAAATCGGATCGCCCCCGTTGACTTAACCTCACTAATCCTACAGGGAAAATAAACCCATGAGGTCGGGGAATTTCTGGTGCAAGCGCAAATCCGGCTTCGTTTTGCTAAAAGCCACGTCTGCCTCTGGACCTGCAGGTTTTTGGGGTTGAAAGGGAAGCAGGAGGATGGGGTGGGAAAAACGTGTGGCTCCTGGATATGCTGAGGTCCCAAGCTGAGGCTCGCCTGCCCCTTCTCAGCATTGCACGGGGACCCCGAGCAGCTGGGGAGGCTCCTGCGTGCTCCCCCCTCGCCAGCATCCTGCGGGGGAACGACAGAAAAATAAAATACCAAGCCCCGCTGCACGCACCGTGCTTTGAAATGGAAAGGAAGGAGTAGGAGGGGAAGCGGAGCAGCGGCGCTCGGGAAGCATAATCTTGTTAAAAATCTCAGCAGGGACGTGGCGTAATTAATACTAACAAATCCCTTTCAGCACAATCCCTCGGTCGGCTGTGCCTAAGTCAGGAGCCCGGCGAGTGCCTCCAAGGCACCACCGAAAAATGCAGCTGCTTTCAAGGGAGAAGGGATCTGGGCAAGTTAGGGCACAAAAAGGGTGCCACGGGCTTTTTTGTGCTCTGGGTTTGCTCAGGAATAAAGGGAAACCACATTCAGGCCCGGGCTGGGAGAAAGAATGGGAAGGGGATGCTCAGGCCAGCGTGGCTCCTCTGGAGCATATACATTTAGGAAAGCAAGGCTGAGTTCCCGAGGATACAACTTGTATCAGCCTGTTCTTGTTCAGGCTGCAGAACATACTTTTAAAAGTCCACTTTTTGGAGAAGTTGAGCTCCAGCACGGCACAGATCTGCTGCCTTGTGCTGAGCAGAGCTGGGGAAACTGGGACGGCTCTGCTGGCCTGGTGGGATGGGAGGTGAAAAGCAGTCAAAGCCAGAAGAGAGGGGGCATTTTCCATGTACAAAGCTCTGAAAAACGTGTGTAAACTCCTAAAAGCTCCTCTAACCAGATCAGTTTGTCCTGGAAAAGAATAAGGGAGTAAGGAGATGCAGCTGGCTGGAGGCATGGAGTTCTTCTAAGGTCTTCTGCAGCTGGACGCAGCCCCTTTCATTTCCAAGGCAGCTCCTCATTTCTAAAGCAGCCCCTTCGAGAAAAGCAAGCCCTACCTTCCTGCCTGGGCTGGGCTGATTTATGCAGGTTACATTGATTTGTAACATCAATTTTGCAGTATCATTTAATATTCCTTTTGTTGTACAACTTGGAGCAGCCTAAATGGGAATCTGAATATAATCATGCTATTCACTGAAGTAAGCTGCTTTCATCCACAAAAAAAAAAAAAAAAAAAAAAAAAAAAAAAAAAAAAAGGCCTGGAGGTGCTCTCCCGACTCCCAGCTTCTCTCTAATGACATCTCTATCTCCTGCCTTTCTATATATAATTCCCTCACTCTGGGTCACTCGACCCATCGCTGCAACCTTTGGGCTCCAGGCGATGCTGTAGCAGGTAGAGTGCGACCAACGTGGCAGCTCTGGATGAAAAAGGAGGAAGGAAACCAGCTGTGGAGGAGAAAAGAGGGAGAAAACCAGCTCAGGATGAGGAAAGAGGGATAAAACTGCCAGAAATTGGAGCAGCTGGGGGGATGGAGGCACGCAGGGACCTCGCATCTTGGCCCTTTGGTCCCCAGGTCACCTCGTCCCCAGCCTGGCACAGCCCCTGTGTCCCCAGAAGCAAATCCTGCCCCCCCCCAGGTGCTTCCCAAGCCCCGTTTTTAGGGCCAGGCAGGGACATTCCTCCCTCCCCACCCAACAAGGGGGAAGCAGACTGTTTTCGCAGCTCCCTGCAAGTGTGACAGGGTGTCTGGGCTCGTCTCGGAGCTCGCCCGGCTGCTTTCATGGGAAGGGAAAGCTGTTTTTAGAGGGGAGAAAAAAAAAAATAGAGTGTTTCACCATAAAATCAATTCTTCCTCACCGGGCAAAGCTGACTAATTTGTAAACTGTGAGAAAAGAATAAGGGAAAAAGGCAGCAAGCAAGAGATGCCAAATGAGGATAAGCGTAGAGCGGATGGATGGCATTGCACCAAGAACTTTTTTTTTTTGTTTTTTCCCCAGAAAAATAAGGGGGGAGCAAAGTCTCAGAGGTGTCGGCTCCTACGGACCCCACAGCCCACCTCCTTCAGTGGGAAAATTGAGCCCTGAGCCAACTTTTCCTACTGAATTCCTGCCCGGGAGGGTTTTCCTAGAAGGTTTTGCCCCTGAGACGCTCGGTCCCTACAAAGCACCAAATCAGCTCCTGAGCATCTGATGGGGTCTGAGAGCTTCAGGTCTTCCATCCCCAACCCCAAAAGGCTTTGGGCAGCAGCACCTTGAGGACTTTTTGAGGTTTGTCATCTCCTGGGCTTGCTGATGACCTATTTATGCTGGCTTTGGTAGATCTCAGCCTATATCCCGTGCATAATGTGATTACAAGGCTGTGTAATTGCTTCATAATTGTCCTTCTTCCTGAGGCTGGCGCACCCTGGGGTTCCAGCCTCTCAATCTTAATTAAAAGTATAAATCTTGGTCTCGATCATCATTTCAGAGCTGGGGGGGGCGGGAAGGGGGGAAGTGTCCCAGCACAAAACCAGCCTCTGGGACGGACAGGGGACGTTTCCCATTTTTTTTTCCCCAGTTTTCCCATTGGGGAAAACAGCCAGCAGAAGGAGCTGGGAGGTGCCACTGCCTCCTCGTTAGGGGTCTAACTGGGGAGCATTGGAAGCAGCGGTTCAGCCCCCCAGGTCCCTTGGCAGAGCGAAGCCTCAAGAAGAGAGAGCCACACACCTGATGCACCCAGCATTGCCGAGCAGATGGGGATCTGGAAAGGGAAGGGGAAGGGGGAGCTGGGGCTGGAGCAGGACTTGGGGACACAGAAGGACGCTGTGACACCTCCGTGAGCTCCTGGACACAGAGGCTGACACCTGCTAGTTACATCCTCAGAGACAGCACCACTCCCAAATGAACATTCAGTGAAATAAAATTTCTGTTTTTTTTCCAAAAAAAAGCTGCCAGCAACCCCAACCAGCTCTCCCACCACCCAGGGGCACCCCACGGGTGGACCTGGGTTGCCGCATCCTCAGCATTCAGAAGAGACCGGCACTCCCTGGGTGCCTGGGGAAAAGGGCTGCTTTGGGGACATTTTACTGTTGGTTAAGCTTTTTCCTCCTGTTGTCTAATTCTGCACACCACCAGCACAACGGAGCTGAATTATGGCTGTGCAAACAAGCCTTGTCTTTGTTTTAAAGCTTCTCTCCTCTCCTGGCTCCTGGTTCTCACGAGGCAAGGAAGAGAAATCACTCCCTGCTGCCCAGGCTTTTACGGACCTCTGTCACAGCCCCATCCATCATCCCTCCCCCGTGCTGATGAGCAGCAGGTATTTAAGCTTTCCCCATCCTGATCTTCTGTTCCACCCCTCTGATCTCCCTCGACTCGCCCTAAATTGTCCCCCGGGGAGCTCTGATGTCTCAATGCAGCACTTGGGAGCCACGAGGAAGGTGCAGACAACATGCTATGTCTGGCTGGAGCCTCTGAAGGTGAGGTTTTGGTTATTTCCACATCTTTAAGCACCTCACGCCCACCTGGGACCAGTCTTTCAGGCCTGTGATCCGGGAGCCTGACTTGTTAAAATCGCACGTCTTGGATCACCAGGCAACCCGTGAGTGCTCTCCGCAGTGAGCTCGGCTCAGCTGTCACGCTCTCCTGTCCCCCGGCTCCCCAAAACCACGAAAAAGGCAGAGAAAAACCTCCATGCAAAATTCATGGGGGAATTCCGAGGAGTTCTTGTCTCCTGCTCGTGTGAGTCAAGGTTGGACCCATGAAAATGAGAGAGGGGAAAAAGGAGGTGAGTTCTTCAATAAAGCTAAGCAATATGGGTTTAAAAGAGGCTGAAGGCAGGATGCTTTGAGAGGCAGGGAAGGACGTGGGGATGGAGAAGCCCACCTTTGCCCAAATACCTTTTTAGCCTTTCCGATAGCATCTTCCCATGACCCATCCATCTTTAATGGATGGAGGGCTGCAAACGCTGCTTCCCTGCTCCCAGTTTTGCTCTTAAAAACTGTTCCATCAAGGAGATCTATGGAGGGCTCGGCTCCCAGCTGACAAGCTATCTGTTTGAGGCTGATGTGCCAGGAAACATTCGCTATGACTTATTAATGGGAAACTGCCGAAGGCAGCAAGCCTACGGGCAGCCACCACCCAAACACGTCTCCCTTATCAATTAACGCTCCCCATCAGGGTGAAACAACGTTTTAACTCCTCACTTCAGTGCCCAAGGCCCCCTGCAAGGGGTAGGATGGAGACATGGAGACCCACCTCACCTGCCGGGTCTCCAGCAGTGATGGTGAGGAGCACGCAGGAGACGTGACCCCAGCACGGACTGGGTGGCAGGGACGCACCTCTCAGGGAGGAGAAGAGCAGCCAGGTTTAAATGAAGCACGCTGAAGCCACTTCTGTTACATGCTGACAGCTCAGAACATTTTAATCCTCTCTGCAAAGATCCCCAAGGGCCAGAGGGGGCCACTAATGGATGCTCTGGGTTTGGGGCAAGAAGGGCTGCAGGCAGGTAGGGTTTCTGCTCTTCCCGAGCACTCGCCCAGAGAAAATTCCTCCCTCCCACGCTGGCTTCATTCAAGCCAGGAAAATAAAGCAAATGAAATAAAAGCAACCCTCCCAAACCACATCAGCTAGGAAATTTAGGTGATCGCGTTCGCGTTCGTGTGCCCCGGGCGATGTTTTACTCCCGGCGCGCTACGAAATGGAGCATGACCTTGCCTCCTTGAAATCCAAGATTTATCCACGAGTGCTTGCACAGCTCATTGAAACAGGAGAGGAGCGGAGCCGAGAGGAATGGACAATCAAGCCATAGCTGTTTTCTCTCCTGAACGCACGTGAAAATAGATGCAGCTTTTCCAGCCAGGTGATGACACATCCGATGTGACCGATGCCAGGGCTTTTTTTGGCTTAAGGTTCCCAACGTTGGGGTTTTCCGAGCAGACAAAAGCCCTGCTTGTCTGATAAACACCCATGCAGCTCGTGTTTAACTTGACAAGGGGACAAACCGACAAAAGCCGTGAGACAAGAGACTAAAAATGGATATTGAGTGTGAGGAGGTGTTCTTGGGATGAGGGATGGGAAAGCCTGGGACTGCTGAGCCCGAGGGGCTGAAGGAGACACGAGGCACCCAGTGCTGCTCCCTCTGCCCACCAGATGGTCCAAATGCCCCATTTCACACCCCGGAGCAGCTGGCAGACGTTTTGGCTCCCATCCTGAGCCAGCACCACACCTCCAGCAGCGCTCAGCACCTCTCCTGGCCGAGGGAGGCACTGTGACGCTTTTATGGGTGGGACGTCATTTTTGGTATCGCTCCATCTGCTCATGGTATTACTTCCTTTTTTATAGGGGCAATAAATTGTTCAAAAAGCACTTTGATCGAGCCATTTCCTAATGAACAACTGCGCCAATTGGCTTTTTGGACAAAGTCAAGGTAATATTGACTGTTTATGTCAGGGCAGTAAAAAGCGAATTAATGTTAACCCCGCAAAGTTCAGGGGTCCTCACCTGCCTGGAAATGCTTTGGATCGATTCTTTCAACATCCCTCAAATCCCAGCATAAACACAGTACCCTGAATTACTCGAGGCTGCACACCGGTACCTCTTACAGAGCCCAGGCTTGGGTTTCATCGGGAAATGTTCCCAGTTTTTACTGGCAAATATAGAATTGGGATTTTTATTGGGAAATAGGTAAGCTCATCTTAGTGTTTGTTGTGAAGTAGGCTCCCCATCCATTGGCAAAAAGTCTCTTTGGCCCTACAGACAGGCTGGATATTGTGTTGGGCATCCCCAAGGAGATAACTACAGGGAAAAGGGACCAGTGCTGGGTCGTGCCCAGAGGTAACGTGGGAAGCAAGCAGACCTGGAGGAGGGCCACCACGTTTCACATGGACCAAAACGCAGTCAGACACAGACACGGACCAACAAACAGCAGGGCTGGGTGGAAAAGGGGAATCAGAGATACAAGAGGCTTTTCAAACCCATTGCCTCACCTCGCATCGCCGCCAGCAGACAGCCCAGCTGGCACCGCGGGCAGCAGCGGGGCTGGGAGAGGATGCTCCAGTCCAGAAATGCAGCCAGGGTCTAGGAAAAGACAAGAACAACTGCCCTCAGCGTGGTTTGTGAGCAAAAAAAGAGCCACCCATTGTAATTAAATCATTGGCAGGTTACCCACCGGCGTTGTCAGCCCCCTTCGGAGGCTTCAGTCACTTAAAATCAGGTTTATTTGGGGTGAGCTGGAAGATTATGGGGGCCAAAGAGGCAGACCACGCTGAGATCACCTATACTGTTGTTTGCTCCGGGTGAATTACTCTGGTTTAAATGCAGACATGAGGTTATACCCAGGACAGATTTCCTAGATAAATAAGCCACTAGCCTTTTATACTTGTAACCAGGCAACATGCAGACATGTGGGCGTAGGATGCCAATGAATGTTTATATTGGGTATCGTAACCTTTATTTACTGCTGGACTGGTGTTATTCTCTCATTCTGAAAAAGAAAAGAAGGTTTATTGCCAAGCTGAGTGGGTGCAGACTCGTGCCTTATAACCAAACCCCATAAGAAAAAGCCATCAGGTCCCCGTCCCGCCACACCAAGGTGGCCCCTGGTGCAGCTCTTTGGCACAGGGAGCATCTCCTTAAGCATTTAACATGCTCAATCACAGAATCACAGAATTGTAGAGGTTGGAAGGGACCTCAAGAAATCATCGGGTCCAACCTCCTTGCCAAAGCAGGTTCCCTAGGGCAGGTTGCCCAGGTAGGCGTCCAGACAGGCTTTAAACATCTCCAGGTTTCCCTTGTGCTTTGTGCTCCTTTTCCCTTCCATAATGCCTAATCACTTGGCACTGTGGGAAGTACTGGAAAAACAAGGGGAATAGGAGTTTTCACCCAAAAATGCTGCCAACGCCAGCTGAGCTCTCTGGCAGCTCCCATCTGTGAGCGTGTCCCACAGGGCAGCAGATTTGGGTTTCCCCTTGGGTGCAGTGAAGCCTGGTTCGATGAGCAGATGCATTTTCAGTGATTTTGGTCAGCCAGCTGGGTGGGGGAGTCATCCAAAAAATACATCACTGGCCCTGGTATCTCCAGGTCACAGCACCGTGATGGGGACACTGCTCTTATTGAGCCCCCCGCTGCATTACATCGGGGATGAGCCCCAAATCCTGCCACCATCCGCTTTGCCCCCATCTAGGATCCCTCACCCATTTAATTCCCACAGATGGGTAGAGCAGGATGGTGCACAAGGTGGTTTAGCAGAGCAATTTGGGAGGGCTTATGATTTTATTTTATTTTATTTTATTTTATTTTATTTTATTTTATTTTATTTTATTTTATTTTATTTTATTTTATTTATATTTTTATGTATTTTTTTTTAGGAAAACACCCTCAAAAGAAGCTCCTGATGGAGAAAACAAGCCAGGCACAGCCTTTAGGCATCTCCTGGCCACCCCACAGCAGCACCCAGCTCCAGGGGAAAGGTGCTCCTCTTTTTTCCTCTTTTTTTTCCTCTTTTCTCCCTGAGACAGGGCAGGTGGGGAGGCAGGGACCAGAAACCCATCCCTGCTGGGTTACCCCTGGGTAACTCATGGCATCGTCCCAGGATGGAGCAGCACGGTGAAACCTCCTGCCACAGGTGGGAACCTCCCTGCTGCTGGCATTGCCCCTGCTGCCCCCGCGCCTCCTTCTCCCCACCCCTCCCTATCTAATTAATTGGAGTAAGCTCAGCTTGAAATAATTGCTGCTGTGGTGCTGGGAGGGACCCTGAGACACCAAACAGGCTCCTTGAATCAGAGAAAGGAAGCTTACAAAACACACTGTGCGGTGCTAAATTGCCTTCTTTAGGTCTCAGAGTGAATGAACCACATGTTGCTGCCACAACAGCTCCCTGGAGAAGGCATCCTCTACCCCAAAATAAAGCACATCTCACAGCTTAGCCCCACTTTTATGTCCCGTAGGAAATCCCAAATGTTTGGTGGGTTTCATTGCAACCTGGACCACGAAGGCAAAATGGTGCAATGTCTCCAGGGAGGAGAAGTTTAGGGAAGGCTTCGATGCAAAACCCAAATGCTTCAGTCCCGCCCTGCCAGGTTGTTTCCCTTCGATAAGTACAACGTGCCATTTGGCTGATGTTTAAGCAGGGTAATGTAAGATATAATGCAAACCTATAGGTAAGTGAGACAGCAGAGAAGTCAGGATGAATGTAGAGTGATAACACCTAAATGAAACGTTTCGATGATCACAATGAAATGAGATTGCAAAGATTCATTATGACGCTTCCGCTGTAATGGCAGCGGGAATTTTTTATTTTTTATTTTTGGTATCAGTGTGCTTCTAGCAAATGTTGCAGTTAAATAAAACTGCACGTTTCGCAAGAAATCTCCTGCAGCAGCAACAACACAGAGGCTCTCCTGGTAACGCTTTCCTTTGGGAGATTTCCTGCGCATCCCGAATTAAATCTGGAAGAGGATGCCCAGAGAAGCCTTGAGTCCCTCTGCAGGGACTCCCTGTCCCCAGAGCCACCCAAGCTCAGGAAGGAGTTGTTTTCTGCCAGCTCGGTGAGTTGAACTGGCTCAGCCACGCACCAGAAAAGCACAAGCAGCGGTGACACAGCAGCGAAGGGGCCAGAGAGAAGGGAAGGAAATAAATCCATTAAATTCATCCATCCCACGCAGGCACAGCACAGCTCGCCTCTGGCCACCACGCTGTCCCCACCGTGTCACGGTTTGCTCAAGCTCCAAGGGCACGGAGGGAAAGGGGGAAAGGAAAAGCCTGAGAAATCCCCGATGCGTTTATTAAAGATCATTTTGGTCGTGGCAGAGAATTGCTGGCAGCTCCAGCCCCACCGTCTGAGCAGCTGCCGTGTGGCCTCCAACCCTTCCTGCTGGAAGCCAGCCTGGAAATCATCTGGCCCGAGTACAAGAGCCGAACCCGAAGGACGGGGGGGATTTGTTCCTTGAAATCAAACCCAGTTAATATCCTGCCCCAGGGGAAGCAGAGAGCTCTGCCTGAGCACAAAAGCAAATAATGAAGGAAAGCAGCAGCAGCAGCATCTGCCCTGGACGTGGTGCACACCGAGGCAGGGGGGTCTGTGGGCAGGGTGAGGATGTGGCAGAGGAGGAATGGGATTAAAATTAAAATCAGGATGCCCAGTGCACTTGCTCTGCTCTCTCCCCTCCACTCGGCTAAAACCCAATTTTGAAGTCCTGCCTTGCCCAGGAGCATTTTCCTCTCTTTAGCACGCTGCAAAGGTGCTCGTGATTTGTGAGCATCTCCCCCTGCTTTCCTTCCCAGCAGCTTGCTTCTTGGCAGCCTCTGTGCTTCCAGCCCAGCTCCTTTTCCTCTCCCCCTCACCCACGGAGCCAAAGGAGAGCTGCGTGTGGATGGCAGCTCAGCTCCTCTTTTACGCACATCAGGTTAGAGACCCTCCAGGACTTTTTCTCCATTCTTTTTTTTTTCTCTCTCTCTTGTTTTTTGAGCTTCCTCCCCTCCTGTTAGTTCATTTTAGCCCCAGCATGCTGGATACATGCACCTGGCTGATGCTTGGAGAAGATGAATCCCTCTGGGTACTACATAAATGGGGAATCCTTTTCATTGACCAGGTCCTTTGGTCCTTTGCTGCATCCCAACCCCAAGACGTACCCAGGTCAGACCCACCTCACACAGAGGGTTTGATAAGGAGGCAGGCTTGGATGGCTCAAACCCTAAAGGTTTGAGGGCTTTTGAGCTTTGGGGCTCAAACCCTAAAGGTCCCAAAATTTGGAGCAAGGTGTCCCTTGGGGGAAGTTTGGGCTGAAGACAAGGGATTGCTCCTCAGACTGCTCGTCCTCCAGGGGATTTTACTTGAATGTTTGTGGTCCCTTTCACTTCAAAATGAGGTGGAAATAGTGAAAACAAAACAAAACAAAAACAAAAACACTGGTCTACATTCTGACAAAATTGCTTCTGGGCAGGAAAGTTGACCCAAAACTGGTGGGATTACAAATTTGTTTTCCCAGCCAGCACTGGGATTACCTTCTGCATCAGGACTGAACAACTCATCCTGCAGTTGTCTTTCATCCCCCGAGGCTGCGTTGACGAGCAGACTGGGTTAAACGTGGTGTATTAACCGAGAAGGGTACGAATCAAAAAGCCAAATAAATCATAGATGCTGATTGATTTATACGGTTTAAATAAAGCCTTTCAAATGGAGACATTATCCACTGGAAACCCTTAATGAAAAGTTAGCAATGTTCTCAGAAGCAGAAATATTCTCAGCATGAAGGCAAGACATCTATTAAAGCCAGTGAAATTAGATGAATGGGGCTCAAAGCTAGCGGCTTTTAATACACCAGCCGGACATTGCAAATTTAAGCTAATGCCATCCGGAATTAGTTCTGCTCCCAAGGTATTTCAAAGAGCAATTCGGCAGATATTTGAAGGATTAGGAGGTGCTGGAGTTAGAGCAGATGCTATTTTAATTTGGGCTGTGGGACCTCAAGGACCATCATGAAAGACGGAGTTGACTTTGCAGACGAGCCCTATCTGCGTGTTTAAGAAGTCCAAATGCCACAGGTATCATTGGCCCCAGGTGAATCATGTTAGCAGTGGTGTTCTCCAGAATAAACCCAAAACCAGTGATGAAGCAACCTTCAAAACTATTCCAACATCAATATTTGAAGACAGCAATAAGGAGATAGGGCACAAAATGCTTCTGGAAGGGTGTCCTTCGTGTGCTGCCCATGCAGGGATTGGAAACTTGCTGCAAGGGACGCCTCAGCCTCCCTTCCGATGGACACATCGTGCCCTGGTGTGATTTCTAAATCCAAACAGGTGTCTTGAAGGGATTCAGATTGAAAAATGAATAAGAAATTGAAAAGGTCAATGAGAAGGTGATGGACAAGTGTTGCTTGCAGTGAGGTGTGTGCCCGTGCTGCTGTGCCCATATGGTGACCTCCAGGAAGATAAAGAAGTCCCCACTGAGTGGTGACACCAGCAGCTGCTCTTTTTCCTTTTTATGTTTAAAAAAAAAAAAAAAGAAAGAAAGAAAAAAAAAAAAGAGAGAGAGAGAGACAGCATTTACCCTGTTTATAATATTGCTCTGGATCAACATATTAATTATTGATACAACCAGAGACGAAAGCAGTCTCCAAACACCTCCTATTGCATCAAGCTAATGCGCTGCGTTTTCATCCATCAAACTCCCTGGAAGGGAAAAGCCTGCAAGCAAGTCTCGATGTGGAGGAGAGAGCAAGGCAAGGAGGAAAGCCCCACCGTGGTGCCAGCACTCAGCCGGGGACCCTGGGTGAGGGTGACAAGATAAATACAGGCTCCTGCCAGCCACAGCAAAGCTCTGTGCTTTCACTGCGCCCACAGCCATGAAGAGATTAAAATGCTCTTTATTTAAAATATCTGCTTGGATATCTCTCCTCCTTAGCTGCTGCAGGATGCCAGGAACCACAACACAGCACATCTTCAAAAAGGATGTGTCCCAGACCCCATTACTCCACCTCACAGGAGATCTTCACCCCCTCCTCAGTGCCTCCAGACCTGCAAGTGCAACCCCATGTGTCCAAACCTTCCTTCCTCACTCAGAAACAAAACAATTCGCATTTAGTACATGCACCATCCCCCCCCCCCCAAAAAAAAAAAAAAAAAGACAACTGCAAAGCATCCAATTCCTTTTTGTTGTTATTTCCCAGGTTTTTTGAGAGGCATTTTTTAGTGCTGGAGGTGGCCAGGCTTTCTCATTTGCCTCCAGCTGCATCTAAATAAACCAGTTATTACATTTCTCCAGGCAGGGGCCAGGAATACTGGCCCAGGCACCCAAGGGACACCAAATTTTATCAGCCAGTAATGAGAGTGGCTATAGGACATCTCCAGGGACAGAAAAGGGTTCAGCCAGCCTGGGTCCCGTGCTAGTTCATGGGGGACTCTCTGCTTTTGGACTTTGTACAGCTGCTGAGTTGTTAATAGCTTGTCCTCAAACAACCCAACTTTTTTTCCCTGATTCCAGAAGCTTTCTCTTCTACTCATCAGCATATCAAATTTCTTAATAACGGAGTGAAATAACCTGAGAAGTAATGGAAAACAGGGAAGGATTAAGTTTTCCCAGGGACCTTGATCTCTTTTATCATCTCATTGTCTTCAGAGGGGTGGTTTTCTTTCAATCTAATTATCTGGTGGATGTGTGTTGCCAGCTCTCTGATGCATCCAGGCTTCCATCAAAACAAAACAAAAAAAAAGAAGATAAATCCCCCGTTATTGTTTTTTGATGAGAAATTCATGCTAATAACTTACGTTTGGGAAATAATTTCAGTGAGTTTACCTTGTTTTCCTGAGAGATGTCCCACAGGAGCTCTGTGATGGAAGAAATGGCCACGGTGAAGATGCAGCTGCTGTGAAGAAGAAAGGGGAACACAAACACATTTCCTGAAGTCACGTCCCCAGGTTGGGGATTTTTAGATGCACAAACCCCTCGCTAATGGCATGTTTTCTTAAAGATTCTGTGCAAGAGGAGCTGCGGCCAGGCTTAGAAAAAGTTGCAGCATGCAGCGGGTATAAAGTGGAAGAGGAAGTTCAAAAGCCAAAATTTATTCAAAGACAACAGAAAGGAGAGATTTTTATAGTTAGATTGATGGTTGGTACAGAAGGGCAAGAGAGATAATGCAGAAAGGAACAGACATAAATATATATTGAAAGATCTCCTGGACAGATAAATGTGATGCAGATAGATGAATAGATAAAAATGACTTAGGTAAATAGACCGTAGTGAGGGAAAGGGGGGAGGGGGGAAATCACAAAACAAATCATGGAGCTTTATTTCCCAAATATATCCTGATCTTTTCACTTGCAAACCTAAAATGCACACCCAGGACAGCCAGGCAAGAGGAACATAACCACATTCTAGTAACCACGCCGGTCAGCACAACCAATGGTCCCCCCGTTTCCTTGCCCAGAGCATCAGCAGAACACGGCTCCTGGCAGATTGGCTGTTTCACAAGAAATATTCCTCCGAGCAGCCCTGGAGACTTGGGCACCCTGGAGATCACATGTGCAAACACCAGCCAGTTGTTCCTCCTAACAAAAAAAATGAAGTCTGGCCATAAAGCCTGCCAAAACACCCAGTCAAAAAAAAAAAAAAAAAAAAGCAGCCAGGGGATGCATGTCAATAAAACCATGGAGATCTGATGCTTTTATACAGTTGCTGGCTTTCGATGGATCTTGACAGCTTCTGCAGGACAATCAGGGCTGGGTGGGAGCAACCCAACCCGTGCATCTGTGCATCCTGCTTCTGAAAGAGCTTCAAATAAATGAGTGCTTTTTTTTTGTTTTCTTGCCTTCCAAAACACATCTGGACACAAACATTTCTTTGTCCAGCTCTGCTTGAGTCCCAGATCACTGAGGAGTGCTGGAGAAGCTCAGCTCCTGCCCCAGGACGGGGTGCCTGCTGTGGAGCCAGCAAAGCAGAGTCACCTCAAGGGGATGCCCATGGTGGAGGCAGCAAGCTGGGTGCTCCCAGTACAACCACCCCTTGTAGAAGCTGTCGCAGTGCTCACAGTGAGCTGCAATGCTGCCAGGAGCATCCCCAGGTGGTGTCTAGGAAGCTGGGGCAAGCCCTGGAGCAGCATCTCATGGGGGTTCCACCCCTGGATTCAGGTGCCAGCTCTAAAGCCATCGCCACCCCCATCCTCCATCCCAGCATTGTATTTATATTTAAACCATGTTTTCTTAAGGGTGTTTTAGTCCTACTGCAAGACAAACCCCTCTTGGCCCTGGAGGCCTTCACGGCTGTCTCTGACCACTCCATGCAGGTGGGCTCCCGTGGGGTTAATCCAGCATCATTCTCATAGGGAAGGCTACAAAAAGCATCAGCTGGGGAGAGATTTCCACTTCCAAAAATAATGAGTGGTAGAGATGACTAATCTCTGAAATTGGGAGAAATCCCAACTGTAGCGGGTATTGTGGAATTCAGGACTGAATTGGTGGTGCTCAGAGCCATGTCCTGCCTCCAGTGTGTCTCAGGGGGCACCTGGGCATGGAAAACCTCCAGGATCTCCTTTCACACCAGCAGCTGATGGGCTGGCAGATGTTGTTTTCCTTTCTTCTGCTGTGTAAGAAGCTGTGAAATAACAAGCTCCCTTTCCCTTGGGCCACCAGCTCGCTTGGGGCTGGAGCATGTGCACCACGAACATCCCACCGGGGATTTCACTGCGCTGCTGCTCCCTCTTCAAACAACCACTGCTCAACACAGAGAGGAGAAAGGAGGAAGAAAAAATGTTTTGTTGTCGCTGCATTTCCATGCTCCCCAGCCCCACCACCCCGGAGGAAATACATCCCTACACCAGGTGCCTGTAGGTATATAGGCACAGGGCTGGTGCACAGCCCTGCCTCTTCTTCCCCCAGCAATGACTGGTGAGGCTCCTAGCACAAAGTCAATCCCGCAGTGGGGACTTGGTGGGGATGCTCCCACCACACTCTTGGCACCCACTAATAACTGCCCAGAAACACCACAGCAAGAGGGAATTTGTCTTTTGGTTGTCTACGTGCTGGCCAAGAGCATCACCTGCTGCTAGGAGCTCGTGGAGGCTGGGGCAGAGACCTTGGAGCTACCTCCCCACTCATGCAACATTTAACTATTTTTTTTTGATTTCTCTTAAAAGCCTAAATTTAACTCTACATTGCTAAACGAGGTTTTGCAGGACAAACCCGAAGCCATCTTCAATGCAATGTAAAGTTTGCACAAGCAACCTTGGCTGCTGCAAGGTAAAGAGAAGGACAAAGCAAGTCTGAGACCACTGTGCCATGCTGCCTGCAAGCAAACACATCACATAATCCCACCTCTAAATAGATTAAATTCCCTTTCAAAACCCAATGGCCACTGGTTGTCCTCAAAAGCCCAACAAGACTGTTCCAGACAGCCAAAAACATTCACTTTTTTTTTTTTTTTTTTTTTAAGCATATGCATACTAATTGGCTGCACGATGATCTGTTTTGTCTCATCTGTGGGAACAACAAACACATTTGATTCCCAAACACTTAAAAGCTGCTTTATAGCCCATAGAAGAAGACGTTACTGCTTGCATTGCAAACACATGAAGCAGAACCCCTGAATTTTGTACTTCTGAATACACTCATATGTATAAAAAACATTTTCCCCCCCTCCATTTACCAAAAAGCAGAAAATCTAACAAGAAATTCAGCTCCAGGTGGGTGGCGATGGCCAGACAGAGCCCATTGCACCAGAATCCCACTGAGCACCTCGTCCTTTTTTGCACCTGCCTTTCTATTTCTGCATCTATCAGGGAAGAGTGTAATTATTATTAATTAAAATAATTAAGGGTGTAATCAGAGCAGGGTGACTTCTGGATCCTGAACACCCTTGGAGAAGACCCTGTAGCTATATTTGAAGAGCAGAGTCCTTCCCTTCACGTTCAGGGCTTGCACCCAGCTTCCGTGACAAGTAAAGAGAAGCAAGAAAAATGAAGCAAAGTTCAAGATTTGGGTGGTTTCTGGCTTTTTTTTATCTATTTATAAACTCTCAACCTCAAGCCATGAGTGGTGACCCCAAACCCATCCCCGTTTGGCATGGATGGGGACCCCAAACCCATACCCAGGGCACAGCTCGGAGCAATACCAGCATTTGGGGGATTATTCCCTTTTCATATTATAAGGCCCAGGCTGCTCCACCGAGCTCCTCCTGCCCCAGGACCCACTGTAGCACCCCAAAACCAATGGTCACCCACCCTTCACTTTGCATTTATCTTCAAACTGCAGGAAATTCAGCTTATCTGAGCTGCAAACTCTTCCAGGATAATTTCTCAGTTGGAGACCCAAACTTTGTTGCCAAAAAGCTGCCGGAACCGACCAGCAGCAACCAATTCCCCTGAATAGGAAGGAAATAAAAGCATGCTTAAGTTATTTCTGCAAAAAAAAGGGAAAAAATAATACCTTTTCCTGCTGATGGCACGCTGCTTTGATCTTTACTTTGTAGTTACCATAGTGACAAATAAAAAAAGCATAGGTGGAATAAATTGCTGAAAGTTGACGACATCCTATATATGTGTCTGCAGAGCACGAGCGCAGCCTGCGAACATCCCCCAGCTGCAGCAACGCACACCCAGCACAGGGCTCACACCGTCTGTTTGCATTCTGCCTCACCGTAAATGATATTTGTGTAGGGCTCCAGCCCAGAAACCTCCATCACTGGGGTGCCAGGGGCTGGAGGCTTTGCTTTGTCTTGCCAAACGCATCCTGGAGCATCCTCAGCTGGGATGGGGTGCTGAGGAGGAGCAGTAGTAAAACAAACACAATATTCTAAAAAAAAACAAAAACAAATAAACAACAAAACACTTGTCCAGGCTCTGCATTAATGAAGCACCAGGATAAATTAAAATAGCAAATATACAAAGCCTTTTTTTTTTTTTTTTTTTTTTCCAAAAAGTTATGTTAGCACCTAATACTTGGGTGGGTTTGTTCTTTACGATCGCAGTGCCAGCTTCACCACGCCTGGGCTCCCCCATCACTCCCAGCCAGAAATCAGAGCAGTTCCAGCTGACAACACACAGCTTACAGCTAACAGCCAGCCCATCCATTTCTGCTTGGAAAAAGGGGCAGTTTTCAGGAACTGAGCTGTTTTATGGGGTTTTCATCATCGGAAGGGTGCCTTGCTTCGCTGCTGTTGACACACAGCCCTTAAGTCAATCCGTGCCCAACTAGCACGCGACATCTGCTGTGTATTTTGCTCGGCGTTTATTTGCCCTAGGTCTGTTGACTCCCTTCCCGCACTCCCTGGTAAGCTCTAATGATGTGCGGCGTCTGCTGTTGTGGCCCCATTACGCGGCGCTAATCTTTGGACAATTATTTGCTGGAGTCACCCCGTGTCTGGCTGCAGCCCTGCTTTCGCCGCCTGTCACTTACGGATTTCTCCAGGCTGAAGCCCGGCTGCAGGGAACCATCCTGGGAAAATGCCAGGAACATCCTACAGATGCTTCAGATGCTCGTTAGTGGTTAATTAAGCGTCGCTTGGGCAAGGTCGGGTCCTGGTGGTGGGAGAGCCTGCAGGGATGCTCAGGTCACCTCTCCCCATGGGACAGGGGAAGGTCCCTAAGGGGAGATGTTGGGGTTTGGGGCTTCTTCCAGGGGTACCCCACATGATGCTGTTTTGCAAGACCCCCTCAGCAGGTTTACATCTAAACCACACACGGCTTCATTTCAGCCGTGATGCTTCCAGAATGAGATATTTCACCAAAATGGGCATAGAACAGGACCAGCAGACAAAGGGAGCACTGCCAATGCTCCCCCCCATTGCCGCTCCCATCTCTGCTCTCGTCCTGTGCGTTATTACAGCAGGATATGAAAGCGCTGGGGGGGGGGGGGGGGTGAGAGGAGAGATATTGCTGCCGTTGCACCTCCTGCTTTCATCGCTCAGGATCAAATTCCTCGTGCCCACAGCCGTCTCTGATCACGGGCCATGATGCTCTCCCACCACGACAGCAAGGGCAGAAAGCAAGGCAGGACGTGGTGCAGAAATATGTGATGGGAGGATAAAGTCGGAGTCCTGATGGAGGAACCCTTTAGGACACCGGCATTTGGATGCCCAAGCAGCTCGGGATGCTTGGGAAGACTCCCAGAGCATCAGGTCAGGGCATTTTCCTTACAGCCCCAGGCTGGGGGCTCTTAGGATCACCAGGGAGCTCCTACAGCCTTGGTTTTGTGCTCGTTTGGCAGCAAGGGGGAAAGAGAGCAGGTGGAGAGAAAGGAACGCTGCCTTGGGGAGTCAATCTGATGGGAGAAATAAACCTCAAATCGAGGACAGACCTCAAGATTTTGGATCCCTGAGCTGTTGTGGGTGTTCCTACTGGGGTTCATACCCCAGGTACCACTTTTTCCATTAATATTCATCAGATTGGGAAAGGAGATTAAATAGCATGAGGTCTGGATAACCTAGAGCATCAGGAGCTGAGTACCAGCCCGTGGCTGCCACTCTTTCAACAAAAGCCAAGCAGAAGCATCAGCCAAAAATAGGACTAAAGCTCGGGAAAGGGCAGTGAGCAAGAAGCAGCTCCTGCTCGGTGGGGTCCTGGGCAGGCTGGGGCTCCAGCATCCCTCTGCCTTCTCCTCCCCACCAGCCGCAGGACAGCTTCGGGGCCGCAGGAGCATCCTTTGCATGCCCAGGGCTTTATTTGCCAGCAGTTGTTCATTAAGGGAGGATAATGGGAGAATTAGCAGGGAGAAAGGCAACCAGGGAGCAGCGGAGGAAACCTGATCTATTAAAAACACCGCGGAGCCTCATTATTCTCACCAGTGCCTGTGCTCCTGCAAAACAGAAAAACATCCCAAAACGTGCACCAAAAATTTCTACACTTCTTGTGGTCAGGGCAAGGAGGGAAACAGGAGGTGAATCCATCAAAAGCTGGCCCAGTAGCATCATTCACGTGCGTCCTTATGGCCACAGTTTTGGGGCTGGCATCGCCAGCATCCTTTCAAGGTCCAGGAGGAAAAACACAGGGAAGGGACATTGCAAAGCGACGGTGCGTCCCTGAGCCCTCCAGCTCGCTCCAACCGCTTCTAAATCAAGCCCAATTATGACAGGTGCAATTTTATCTCTCTGTTTGACTTTTATTGGCATCATAAACAGGCCAGCTGGCACCAGGCTGGCAGCAGTTAGCAGCAAGAGATGCGCTGAGATAAATAAAGCCAGAAGAAGTCTTTCCATGCCACGGATGTGGCCGACCCCAGCTTGGAAGGATGCTGCGTGGGGCAAAATCAGCACCCGGCTCTTTGCGTGGGGACAGAGCTCACCCAGCAGCGCTGCTGCTCCCTTCCCCTATTTAGGGGGAGCCAGGATTGCAGAAGAAATCCCACTTATCGTCCTTGATACCTTCTTGGCCACCTCTTCCCTATCACCCTGGGCTGGAAAGGGAAGAGACAAGAGCCCGAGCTGGGGTTCCCCCATCCCTGCACCACCAGAGATCCAACAAACCCATCCCATTCTTCCCATCTCAGGGACAGCCAAGAAGCAACACGAAGGGAAAGGGTTGTCAGAGCAAGCAGCAACACCCTAAACCCCTGGAGCATCGTGGTGGTGGGCAGGGACGTGGGACACCCCGCTGGGGGACAAACGGGGACGTCACCGTGTTTGATTTAACGCGCGAGTCCCCTGCGGAGAGCAACTGGGAAAGGGCTGTCCCCAGCTATTTAGAGCTTTAAAAATAAATAAATAAATAAATAAAGCAAATAAAAAGCAAACGTAGCAGGATTCGCCCTGTCTACCCAAGCGATATGCTGCTCCCAGCAAACCCCCGAGGATGATGAAGTGCCTTGGCCGCCGCGGTAGAGCAGCACGGCAGCTGGTATGTGGAAAGGAGGGAGAGATTTACTATCCCTGGCACTTCTCCTTCTCTTTCCCCACCCCCTGCCTTCCCCCCTCCCCTTTACGATTATTATTACAAAAAACTCCCGCACCTCCCCGTGATGCTGCCTTATTAAAAAAAAAAAAAAAAAAAAAAAAAAAAAAAGTGACAATTAGTCATTTGAAGAAGCAACAAAGAGATTCAGCGGTGGAGAGGCGCGATTTGAATTTCAATGCGCCATCTGAGGGCCGGGAGCCGCGGCTGCCAGCCCCCCCCCTCCCCATGAGCCCACGGCCACCCGCTTCCACCGCTTGGGGACCCAAATATAGCTCGGAGCCCGTGTCCTGCTCCACCGCCCCAAAATTCACCCTGGGCTTCTTCCTCTGTCGGCATTTGGCACGGGCGCTTCGCATAGGATGCTGCGCCATGCATGGATCAGCTCACCCCCTCCTGCAAAACTATTTTTGCTATTCAACGTCACGTGCAGAAGGGATGGGGGACACCGAAAATCCCCCCCTGAGGCACCTTGGATCCAGGCCAAGCCTGGCTCAGGGGCTCCGAGCATCTTTTGGGGTCCCAGGATGAAGGCTGAGGTGGGACAGATGCAGCACTCCCCTCGCCTCTCCAACCCTCTTACTGCGATCCTGCCAGGATGTTTTTGGGGAAAATAAATTTTAGGGAAAATTTTAGGGAAAATTAGGGAAGGATTTTAGGGAAAAATAAGTTGAAGGAGGCTGGCGTTTTAATATGCTGCATCTCTCCTTGTCCTCATGCCCACGCTCTGCCCCTGTTTCACACATCCCCTGGTTTGCTGGGCAAAGCCCCAGAATGGGACCCAAGGAGGTGCAAACCCACCCCCAAAGCCAAAACTCTTTCCACAGAGCAGCACCAGACCTTTTCAGGAGGCTCAAGGGGTGGCTCCAAGCTTCTGGCTCTTATCTCCCTGGATATTTAGCATTTTACCAAGGACAGGGATGGAAACGCAGCACCGCAGCTCACACAAATGAGCGTTATCAGTATTAGCATCCTCTTGTTAGTACAGGTTACAAGTTTTTTTTCCCCTCTCTACCATCAGTGGAGGGGGGAATAAAACCCCATAGGATTTCCCAAAGCTTTTTCTCGCTGGGGGAAGCACGGTGCCACCCTGCTGAGCCAGACGCGCAGATGGAGGGACGGCAGGCACAGGCAGACACGCTCCCAAGCGCCAAATATAGGAGCCAGCCGAGAGAAAAATGCAAATATATATATATAAAAAAAAAAAAAAAAGAATAAAAAATCATCGATTATCAAGCAGGAGCTAATTGAGAGCATCCCCGGCAGATATCGGAGCCCACAGCAGCGTCACGGTGGGTTTCCCTCCCGCGAAAGCCTCCCCCTGTCCCCGCGGCTGGGAGCCGGGGAGATGGAGACGCGCGGCGACGTGCTCAGAAGCAAGCCGGCCTCTTTAGCCATGCATGGATGCTGCCAAACAGCCGGTGGGGCAGCCAGACATGAGAAAACAGCGTGTATGTAACAAAACCGGGGTGGGTTTTATTTATTTATATATTTATTGGACCAAACACCACGGTTAAAACTTAGGAGATAACACCAAAAAAATTTTGAAAAAATCAGCAAAGTGCCCAAAGGTTTCCTCAAACCATCTCTGAGATCCCCAATACCTCTGTTTGTGGCAACCCCATGGTTTAAACTCAGTCCTTCCCCACGGAGGAAGAGTGCTTTTGGTATTATCATTTTGCAGTTCCCATGTTGTAGGTGAGACTTTGCACCAAGAGGAAAGAGCAGATTGCGGCTTTTAATTAAAAGCTCCCAGCTTTTTTCCTGCTTCGAGTTGCACCAGGAGCAATCGCTAAACAACGTTCAGCAGAGAGGAAACAGCACTGACTGCTGCTCTGCTTTAAAAAAAAAAAAAAAAATTAAAAAAAAAAATAGCACAAGCCACAGAACAGGGAGTTCTTCCAACAATCTGTTTTCTGTACCCTGGAAAATAATAGCAACCCATATGGAAAGCCCACACAGCTATTTTCCAGGTGCTTTGTGCGGCGTGAAATCCATGGAATAAATCACCTGGGCTCTGTTTGTTTCTTGCAACTCTTTTTGCCCTCCTGTGTAAGCGAGCGTTTTGGTGTGTTTGGGGATTTCCCCCCAGTGGGAAAAATCCTGTTTGATATCAGAGGTGTGGGGCAGGAGCGGCTCCCAGCCCAGCTGGTGCTGGGAGCAATCTGGGGGGGAAATAAAGATGAGAAATACATTGCAGTCAAATCTGATCATGGGATGGGAAATTAAATGTTTTTTTTTTTTTTTTTTTTTCTCAGCACTACTTATTGGAGATATTTATATGGCCCCAGCATCCTGCAGACATCATAACAGGCACCTTGGGGAAACTGAGGCACGGGGCTCACTTCTTGAATGATGATGAATTGGATAAATGAAGGGGACCAAAGAGAACAGGTAAATAGCAAGGAAATATCTCAAAATTCAGCCTCTTATGGGTGGCAGCAAGATTTTGGCTGCCCTGCCCCTTGAGCAAGCCCCAAGCTACTTCCATGCAGGTGGGTTTCATCCCCCAGCAGCACTCCCACACAACCAGATCTGTTTTCTGATCAAGGTCTGTTTGAGATGAAGGACAGGGCTCCAAGCAGGACGCTGGAACTGGCAGTGCTTTGACTTCTCCAAAACACCTTGAAGTCTCTCAAATGAAAAGCTGTTTTCGCTCAGAAAGCACCGAGATGAAGACGCGGTGGTGATTGTGTTCTCCTACCTCAGCTCAGAACAAAACTGATTTTTTTTTTCTCTTTTTCCTTTTTTTCTTTTTTCCACCTAGCAGAACCAACATCTGCTTCTGCACGCGCTCTCTGATTCTCCTCTCCTGATCCTCAGGGAGAGCAGAGCACAGTGCATCCCTGGTTTGGGAAAGCTTTAGGAACCCTCTGCAGCCCACCCAGCCCCACTTGGACATCCAGAAGAAAGCAGAGACTCGGGGGTGCTCAGCACCCAACCCAACATGCCCCCCACAGCTCCACATCCAAGCCTTTTATACCAAAAGGCTCAAAAGCATCATTTTTGGTACCCTCTGACGTCCTGGCATGTGGAGAGGGCTCACACTGAGGGTCCTGCAGAGCTCCAGGGTGGTTTTAACCAGTGAATGTCCCTCCAAGACAGACAGACAGACCAACAACTCTCCCAAATTTGATTAAAATTGGCCAGAAGAACACCTTCAGCCCAGCCGGGGAGGGACCAGGGATTGGCACTTCACCTTGAATAAGCAACCAGGTGGAAAAACATGAACCTCCATGAAGGTTGGCAGGTGGATTTATGTTTTGGGAAGGGTTCAGCAGAGGTTGGACCTGGTTTTCTGCACAAAGTCCCAGTGGAGGATATGGGCTTGGAAAACGCTTGGTGGCCAACCAAGGGGCTCCAGCCCAAAAACCTGTGACCAAAAGCAGGTTAGGTTTTAGCCACGGTGGTCCAGGGGATGGTGGCTGCCGTAAAAGCAGCGCTTGACCCCACAAACATGGACCCCGAGAGGATGCTTGTCTCCAAGACGACTGTCAAGCTGGCACCACTCAGCTGAATAAAGCTGGCACAGGGCGTGAAGGATTTAATAAAACAAGCTGTTGCATGACAAAGCCCTGAGAGCAATATCCGTACGGTGGCTATTATTAAATAGGAGCAGCCTCCTATGTTTTGTCCTGCCTGTAATGTAAATGGATCCTTGTCTATATTTGTCTGGGTGCTTTTGCAGGGGAAAACAAACCAGCAGCGCATCTCAGCCCCCGGTGAAAGAAACAGCTAAAATTAAACTAAGGAGCAAGGAAGGGACGAACAGCACAGGGGAGCCTTCCGTCTGTCCTTCCCTCCGGCAAAACACCTGCAGAGAAACAGTCGCCTGAGCTCAGGCTGGTGGACATGTGTTGGGAACAAGGCTGGGGCTGTGGGAGGTGATGTCCTCCTTCTTGAAGGCCATGGAAAAGCACCAGGAGCCTCCCAAGTGGGCATAAGACCTGGCAGCTCCTTCTTTCCCCTGGCCAGCTCTGGTGATGTGGAAAGTCCCCACAGCATCCTGAGGATGTCACCACGGGGCGAGGACACGTGGCAGGAGGTGCAGTGGAGCTTACCATCAACTATGTCCAAGTGAAATTCCTGATTAGCAGCATTGCTATTTCAAAATATAAATATTTATTTTTTTTTTTTTTAAATAAAACATTTTAAATATTTTGTATAGTTTCTGAACCAACACCTCTTTGCTAGGTTGTCTTTGGCCAAGTGTCTTCTCCCCAGGAGCACCCTACCCGATGGGACATCTCATGCAGGAAGGGAAAGGTTTCACCAGGAGTTTCCCCAAGGCATCTCCGTGCTCACCCGGAGGAATTTCTTCCCTTTCTTTTCATGCTTTTCAACCTTCCTGCTCGCTCGTGCAGCTTTTGCTCCAGAGCCCCGCTGGCCAGCGTCGTTTGATGCGAGCCGCGGAGCTCCTTCCTCATTAAAAACCAAAGTTCGGAAGTTTAGTACCCAAGGAAAAAAAAAAAAAAAAGGAAAAGAAGAGAAAAACATAACATAAAAACCCCACTGATTTCCCCAACTTCAAAGTGCTTTTGAAGATCAGTTGGGAGAGCACCGGTGAGTTAGGCCCTCTCCTATCTCCCATCCCTCGTGGGATGCGGTCAGCCCGCACCAGGAGCTGATGGCACTGTGCTGATGGGAGGTGATGGCACCGATTTGGCAGAGGGAAAAAGCTCACCAGCTCTGCCACCAAGGTTTTCATGAGGAATATTGATCGTCAGGGTGGAAGCAGGGCTTCTCTTTCTGCTCTGAATCTCGTGGCCTCGTGCCTCAGTTTCCCCACCTGCTGCATGAGCTGCCTCCATAAAGCAGCCGTGTTTTCTGCCCACCAATGTTAAAAAATGAAAGGAAATAGGTTTTCCCCCTAGGTGAAAATTACTTTGCTTCCAGGAGCTGGGATTCACCTTTTACTGGTAATTATGAACAAAGAGCATCATTTCCTAAATGCCTGTGAGGATGTTAATTAGCAGAGAAGTGAGCATTCAGAAATTAAAAGGCATTTGCCCAAGCGTTTTGGGGTTGTGGGGTCAGGCAACGTTGAGGATCGGACAGAGCTTGTCTTCAGTGTGCAGAGATACAAAGCGATGACCTTGCAGGCTGGCTCTTCCTTGGGGACACAGGTGTCACATCCCCTTGCCCCCCAGACATTGTGTTTTAGCAAGGTTGTACCCAAACAAGGTGCAACATTTTGTTCCAACAGGATTGCCTCACTGACCCAAAACCCTACAAGATCCCAAACTCAAAAATTTACAGGAGATGGAAAAACAAGAGAAACTCCGTTTTTTGTTTCCGTTTGAAATGGGGACACCTTGGGCACAAGAGGAGGGCACGGTTGCGGGGACATTCACAGGAGCTGGGGATGCTTCCCATCCCAGAATGGGGATGGGCTGGTGGGAAGGTCTGGAAATGATACCAGCAATGCTCCAAACCTCCAGGGCAGAGCAAGGACTAATCCCATCTCCTCCTTCACCTCCCCATCATCCCCTGCACCTCCAGCTCTCAACAGTTTTTTGTTTGATTGTTTTTTCCTCTTCTGCTTTTACTTTTTTTTTTTTTTTTTCCCCGTTTATTTCCTTTTTCATAACCGTGGGCTGGATATGCAAGCTCAGGCTGTTGGGAGTAGGAGATGGGGACAGGAAGGCACCAAAGGAGTGCTCCTACACACGGCATTCCTTATCTGGTTATATCCATCAGAAGCAGATTAGATTTGGTGCCTGAAGGCCAAAGGCAACCCAATAATTTTTTGGTTTTGTTTTCTTCCCCTCTTAAATAGCCCATTTAAGGGGACAAGCAGATGGTGGGATGCAGACACCTGACCAAATCAGCCCCGTGGTACTGAAATTCTTCGGCTGGGCTCTACGAGAAGAAGGGAAGGCACCAGTGAAGGTCTGGGTCTAGCCACACTCATGGAGCAAGTAACAAGGGATATTTCACCCAGGAAGCAAAACAAAAACACCAGGAAAAAAAATAGATAGATAGATGGGCTGATCCAAGCCAGAAACTTTCACGGGAAGCTTCAGAAAAATTATGAAGAAAAAAAAAATGGGTTAAGTAGAAGCAGAGAGATCTTCTTTGCCTCAGGACAACGTGTGTTTCTTTGCCCCGGTGTGGAGCGTGCTATTTTGGGCTTTGCATCCTCTGTTTAGGTCCATGCTTGCACTGAAAAAAAAAAAAAAAAAAAAAAAAGGAAAAACCTTTAAAAGGCAAAAGTCAAACCAGCTGCGTTTTAAATTGATCAATGTGTCATGATTCCCAAAACAAAACATTTCATCAAAAAGCAAGCAAAAGGGCAAGACGAAAGGTCTCAGAAGTTCCTCCCTAGGGGCTGGGGCTGACCCAGCTCCCCCCTCCTCCCCTGTAACATCATTGCCTCCACGTTGCACTCACGGAAGAAGCCTCACACACAGCCACAGTCAGGTTTGTTGGGGCATCCATCCCCACTGTGGGACCACCCCACAGATTTGGGGTCAGCACCTCCCTAATCCTGCTCTTAGCCCATGTGGTCGCTATAATGGTCCCACCTCTACCCAACCCCAAGTTTGAAGGGTCTTTATGGTAAGCAAAGCTGAAACCTTCTTAGGAAGGGCCAAGAATATCATCTCTGCTTGATTTTGGCATAAAGGTGGAAGTCCCATGCCCTAGAGCAGCTCTGATGGCCTGGGGGGACAACATCAGGTCCCCCCATTTCACTTGTTTATCAACATGTTCACTCTGGGAAATCTAATCACCATTTTGGAGTTAATCCCTCAAACAAGCCCTTGCAAATCCCTCCATCCAGAAGTTTATTAATATTAGCTGCTCTCAAGCAGGAGCGAATTAAACGCCTTTACCTCCTGTTCGCCTTTTTGTTTCTCTTCTCCTTGCCACTCTTAACGGGAGTGATTCAATTAAGGAAGAAATGACTTCCCAATAAAAATCCCTCCTCGCTGCCTCCCTCCTCCTTTCCATCACGGGCTGGTTGTGTTTAATTGGGGAAATAAGCTCAGCTGGTGGTTCGGATGGGGGTGAGGAGAGGCTGTGATGAGCGCAGGATCTGCGTGGGGCAGATGGGCTCGACACATCCCAGAGATGGAGGGCGCCTGTGATGTACCAGGGGAAGGTGTCCTGGTCCTGAGGCAGCTGTCCTGGTGCCAAAAGGCTCAGTGATCCCCGCTGACATCGTCCCATGGTTGGAAAACCCTCAAAGGATGCTCCAAATTGGGGTGGTGGAGAGCAAAATTGGGAGATCTCAGTGGTAACCCAGGCACATCCGCACACGGGGCATCACCTGAAGGACAACATGATGGGCGTATGATAGTACCCATGGGGTAATAGGATGGGGACTACTCCTCTCCCTGGAAATGGGAAAAAAAAAAAAAAAAAGCAGGGATAAAGCTCTCTGCATCAACGTTTTCCTCTCCTTTCCAACGGGAAGAAGCCAACGTGCTCCACAGGGCACGTAATCCAGTTAGCAGCCCTCCTTGCCTGTTTATCAGCCCCTCCTTGGGCTTTGCTGAAGGGATGGCTGCTCATTAGTGAGGAGCGTTAATTAAGAGAAATGAACCCAATTAGCCAGAGCAGAGCAAGCCTCCTCCACCTGCCCACGTGCGTTCAGCAAGCAGCTTTCCAGCTGTGGGACCATGCCGTGATAGCTGAGCAGGCTGGGTCCAGATCTGGGGCTCCCCTGCCCTCCTAGGCTGCTCCCACCAGAGACACTTGCCCAGGGAGCATATTTTTTGGAAATATTTTTGGGGCTTTATGTAAAATATTTGATGTGGGGACATCGTTGCAAGGTGGCAGAGCAAGGAGAATAAAGCACCTGGCTCAGAAAAACATCACTCCTGCTCCAAACAAACCAGAGGTGCATCGAGCCAAGAGCGTTACAGCCCAATTTTCTTGTGGTTTGGGTTTTTCTGAGGCTGGAGAGGGAGAGGAAATTAGGTTTAACTGTTTTACAGGTGAGACACGTTTCCCATCTGCAGCTTTTCCCTTCCCATGCTCGGTGCTGCCCCACGCGCCGCTGCGCTGAGCCTTACCAGGAAAAGCCACACGTAGCCACCCAGGAAGGGCACGGTGACATTAATGAGGTCTGAGCTTTTGTTTGTTATCCATTACTTCCATTCTGTGAGATTCTTGTAAGTGAGTAATGAGAGAGGGAGAAAAAATAATAGTAATATCTTTAGTTCTTCAGGAACATACCCAGACAGCTTAACTCACACACCGTGCTAGCAGAAGACCACAGCACAGCTCACACCAGAGAGGTGGCAGCATTAATTACAAAGGAGAAAAAATGACCCTGAAGATTTCAGGGGTGAGCCCAACGCCCTCACCCCAATGATGGTACAAGTGAGCTGAGTTTGGTGCATCCTACCCAGGACAAGGGGGTTGCTCCAAGGAGCTGCAGACACAGATAACAGCAGTTTTAGCAGAAATCTTTCTTTTTTTTTCTTTTCTTTTTTTTTTTTCCAACCCCCAGCCACACCATTGCAGTCACAGAAAAGCACAGTTGAAAGAATTGCCAAACTTTGACGAGGCTGGCTTTGATTTCTTCAAAACAAAGCAAGGTTTCCATGAATAAATTAATCCCTTTCTAACAAGGTGCCTCTTGTCAAGTCCTCCGACACCCACTGACCCAAAATGGAAGCTTTATGCTTTTATTTCAAGGGGATTCGATTCCTAATGACCCAGATTCAGAGCTTAATTATTAGTTTTGACTCACAGTGAACAACAAATGGAAGAGGCAGCCCCTCTCCTACCACCTGGTCCCTGCTATCACGCATTAGGGGAAGAGGAACGTGATAACGCATCCAGGTGGGGTCATCAATACCTGCCTCCGAAGGAGGACAAGAGGTGTTTAGGGTTATAAGTAGCACAACGAGAGCATAGAAATGCTCTCCTTGGGTTGAAAAAAGTCATTTCTGGCTTTCAGTGTGTCCTGGCACAGCGATGATGAAGGCTGCATCCACACGATGCTGCATTAGGACCTCCCAGCAAGGAGTCCCACCAGTGAACAACTCATTGCAGAGCAATGGCATGAAAAACAACAGGTGATTTTGGGTTTTTGATTGATTAGAAGGCACCAACCAAGTCATGTAGGACAAGCTTGGCCTTGGACCTACCAAGAGGCTTGGCCAGACCCCAAAAGTGGATGCAGGTCGGGGGAAGGAGGGGAGCACTGAGACACCAGAGGGTTTTCCAGGCTCTGGATTTCACCTTTAATGTATTTCAGTGCATGATTCAAGCACATTATCTGCATGAAATGCTGCATTAGCATCAAAATGAGGGGAGTTCTGTTCAATATATTAAAGTGTCTCTGATGGGTTTGAAGGTAGCTTAGCGCAAGAGAGGCATTAAGGAAGTAAATGCCACATTTGTATTCAAAAGCGCTTTCTTTTTTCATTTAAAGCCATTGATGTAAGAAGTGGTGCTTAAGACGGCTTATAAAAGCAAGAGTGCATCTTCGCTATGAGACAAAAAGCCGTGTTTATGGGGAATGGTGAAGGAAAGCAAATAGCCCATTAAAAAAATATATTTTCTTCCAGGCTTTGCCATCAGCTGGAGGAGCGGAGGGCAGGCAGGGACAGGGCCTTCCGGTGGCACCACAGCCGAGAGCCATTTTCTTCCCCAAATCTCCCATAATGCTTCTTTTTGTTGTTGTTTTTCTTTTTTCTTTTTTTTTTTTTTCTTTTTTTCTTTCCCTTTTCAAGCCTGGAATTAGAAGTGTTTTTTCCATGCTGGTGCAGCATCGCTGCAGAGCCTTGGGCGAGCCAGCCCCTCACCTCCCTTCTCCCTAGAAAAAAAATAAAAATTAGTGACCCCAATACCTGACAAACACCCTGTTTATCCTTTCTTTAAAAATGCTATTTTACTCCAAATTTTGTAATGTATTTTAATAGTAATGTCTGTCAGCTTCAAGCCTTAATTTGAAGCTCAGAAGTTAAAGGCCTGTCACAGCAAATAGCACCAAATGCCTGGTAGGATGGCTTCAATAGTCTTTCACTGAAAATTTTAAGACAACACGGTTCTGCTTCATAATATCTTTAAGCCCAAAAATGCCACTGAAATAAAAATAAAGTCCATTTTTCAGCCAGCACTGAGAAGTTTTGGTCCCGCTCTGTGTCGCAGCCCTGCTTAGCCCATGATGAATTTTTACTTGCTCTGTTCGTGCTGGACAAGGAGCATTTTAGTTCAAACACTGAGGCTTTTCAGAGCCAGGGTTTTTACTCAATTTGGGGTGATCAAAACGTTTTAGTTTCATTATCTGAAGAAAGCAGAAATTGCACTGAAAGCTCACGGCCAGCCTTAACTCTCCTCATCCATCTTTGCCACCTCCACGGGCAATTAATAATCCCTGTCCTTACAACTGGAGGAAGAGAAGGGTTAAATTAATTGCTTCTGACCACTTAATGAAGCTGGGAGAGACCCTGGGAAACTCGTCTCACCACCGCCTGCAAATCAGCTGGAGGAAAAATACACTTTTCCTGGCAAAGGTGCACGGCTTACGGATATATTTATGCTTCTGGGCTGGCACGGGCGTCCCCATCCAACCACTTACTGTTGGAGGTCATCGCAATGCAACTGCCTGCGACTTCGCCAGCCATGGGGGTGAATTAATTTAGGAATATTTCCTATTGGAAATGTTCAATCAGGAATGTTTGCTCCAAGAGGAGCAGTGAGCAACACGGACAGGGATAGGTGGGTTTTTAAGAAGTGAAATTTTGGGGTTCTCCAACAGAGCACAAGAAAACTTGGACATGCACCATTGACCGCTCATTTCTGATGTCCCTCCCTGGACAGCCACACCAAGAAAAAGAATGAAAAAAAGATAAATATCTTGAAAATTTTAATAAACTCCTCCACTACCTCACAGAGGACACTCGGGCAGGCTGGAGGCATCACTCACCTTCCAGCCCAGCTCCTCCAGGTGAGCCCCCAGCCCACGGCCACCCAACAAACCCCATCCACGGAGCTGGGGGCACATCCCCCCACCTGGGAACAGCCCCTGCATCCCACCCAGGTGCCTCGCTGCCACCTTTCCTCCCCATCACACCCCTTTTTCTCCCTCCTGCCGGCTGCGGGTTGTGACGGCACGGCTGAAGGGAAGGAAACAATGCAGAGGAAATTGATAAGCATGGCTCGAAAACCAGAGAAAGAACATTTGCCTGGGAGAAGCTGTGATTAGAACCGTGTGCGTGTGTGTGTGTCCTTTGCCAGCGCTCCTAAAAATAGAGCCTGGCTGCACAGACTGTCACACACATGCAGACATGCTCTCGCTGGAGCTATATTTACGGGTCGGAGGCAGCCAGATACCATATACAAGCCATACATTCCCCTCCAGTGCTGGCAGGAAGGGACCTGCCTGGGTCCCCCAAGGGATGTCCCCTGGGGAAATCAAGGCCAACAAGGTATGGGGAAAAATATCCCTTCTGGAAGCTCCAAGAGACCATCCAAGCCTGGGGCTGGGCATGGATGGGGTTGGAAGGAGGAAGGTCCCACAGCTGCTCAGCAGAGAAAAACTGGGGCATGACCTACATCGCCCAGCTCCTCCAGCCCCCGCCGCGCTCGTCAGCCTCGTGATGAAGCAGGGAGGCTTAAAGGGACAAAATTGAGGCATTTCACTCATATTCATGAGGTTTCTGGAGAGGATGTTTGAAGACCGAGGTATTATTATCTACATATGTCTTCCACAGAGGTCGAGTGCAATTAGCATTATTCAGAGCCGTGCAATTAACATTATCCACAGATATGTATTTCGGGTGGGAAAATAATTGTTTTTCTTCCCAGAGAAATGGTTTCATGCATGGTTTGCTCAGCTATGAGCATTTGGGGCCGATCCCAAAACTGGAGAAGAGCCATTTGCCCTAAGCTCACCCCTGGAAATGGAGCAAGGGGGAGCAAAGGATGCTTGCACAACTGTAGCTTTTGTTAAAATCGGCCAATTTTGGACAAACTTGAAGTCTCTACAGATCCAACAGGCCCTGGCACAAGCAGGGGGTCCTCATGAAAGGAGCAGGGGGGTGGGTGGCATATGACCCCTTCATCCCTTGTCCCTTTGGCAAAGGCCAGGCACATCACAGCAGGTTTCTCCCCCAGTTTGCCATTCCCAGACCATTTTTGTGGCAAAATAAAACTCTTTTTCCCAAACAGAGAGAGGCAGCCTCCTTCCAGGACATTTTATCTTCATCTTCAATATCCTGTTTAATCAGCACGCCGGAGCATCACCTTGTGAAATGTCATTAATAGCGGGTGAGAGAGGTGAGCATGAGGACCACGTGCAGGGGATGGGAAGGGAGGATAAAACCCCCCCGGGAAGAGTTGCTGCTCGCCGTGAGGACACCTCTGCTCCATCTCGCATCCCTCCAGCAATGCTAAGGGCTCTCCAGCGAGGTTTTACCTGACCTCCAGCAGCATTTTCCTGCCGGCATCTTGCACAAATCTCATTAAACCCCCAGGTGCTCAGCAGCTCCGTCCTGACCCGACTCTCCCCTCTTGTCTCGGCTGGTTATTGAAGCAAAAATCACAGGGCTGCTCGCTCCAAACATACGGGTCTGGAAGCCCAGGCACAAAGAAAGCATTTCTACTCAAAGTCAGGGCACAAAATTGAAAGCAGCAGCGAAAGAGAAGGATCGATTAGGCTTGCTGTGCTGACAGCCACCGGGCTGGACGGTGAGCTGAGGCACCCTGCATCATGCTAATAAATGCAGGGGGGACAGCTCTCATTGAGCTGGGCGAAGATCTAAATTGGACGTAGAGACACTTGTAAATTAGGACTTGGAGGGCCACAGGATCATCCACAGCAAGCCCACAAGTTGGCCCCGGAGCTAATGCAGAAATTACGTTTCCAAAGCACTTCTCCCCAGCGCTGGCTATGCAATAGCATAAAAAAAAGTAATTGTGGTCTCTCTGAACCTGAGGTTTAGCACCTGATGAAGCACTTCATGCCTTACGGTCCACTCAAGAGGTGCAGGAGACCCAATGCATCCAAGGCTCTGGAGGATGAAGCTCCCCAAGCAGAAAACCAGCACAAACCCCAAAATCACAGAGCTTAAAGGAGAAAATCACTGTGTGCCCAGCTGAACCCTGGCCCCCTAAAGCAGGGCATAGGTGGTGGATTCATCCCAATAAGACATTTATAAGTGAACAAAGGATTATTCATGGCAGTTATGGCACAAATCCCAAAGCTGATGAAGGTGAGCAGAGCTGCCCCCCAGGGCATGGCGTGGAGGCACCCAGGACAGCTCTGCACCCTGGTATGGTGTCAGTAACACTCAGCACCCACAAAACTTGTTTAAAACAAGCTGTGCCAGCCACAAGTCTTGCACAGGAGACCCCTCATCCACTCCCCTTTGCACAGCTTCGGTGCTGACCGCAGCTTTGCCATCCCTGGCCAAAAAGCACAGCCCTGACTTTGGCTGGAAAGCTGCTCCTGCTCAGCTGGGGTTCACAGCACGAGGCTGAAGCATCATCACACAGCCAAGCAATTCACTGAGATCAGGCTGCTTCTCGTTTTGGGTCAGTTTCAGCCCAATTCAACCCAGAAGCAGACACATCAGCGTATGAAGCATCAAGGCAAGCAGTAGCTGGGTAGAAATGAGTCCAGCAGGTCTGAAGCTGGCTGCCAGCTCCAGGGCATGGCAAGGGGAGCTGCTATGGGGAAGATTATGAAAGCAAACGCAGCCCTAAAAGCCAAGTATTTGCTTTATTTTGTGCATATGTGCTGTGCTCCACACGCAGCTGTGCCAGGCCAAAGGCAGCTCCCAGCTGAGTGCTGCTGCTCCTGCTTAAGCAGTGTTAAAGCCTGGGGAAGCAAAGGGAAAGGTTAGAAACCATCAGCGGTAAGGAGAAAGCCCCTGCTCCTCTCCTCCATGCTCACAGCTTGCTGCCGTGCAACCCCTGAGTTTGGGGATTGCTCTGCAAGCCCAGCGGGGAGTCAGAGAGGTGTCTTGAGGATGGGAAAGGTGCTCCTGGTCACAGCTTCTCCCCAGCATCCAAGCCCCAAATCCCTTCTGCTCCCCCCTAATACGTGGTGGACCTCCAGCCCACCGTCAGAGCCCTCGGTGGGTTTAGCCCCAAATCCAGCTCCTCTGCCCAGGAGCACCAGGTGAGGGTGTGATGGTTCTCAGCTGCCAGGGCGACACTTTCACACCATTCATGGAAAAAAAAAAGGCTGGAAAATGCAACATGGATGGACTAGGACAATGCAGGACACAAGCAATCCAACATTTCAACAAAGCGTGGAGGAGACCAACCCACCCAGGGCTTTGCAGGGAACTCATTTCTGTCTCCGATAACAGCCTGGGGCACAGAGGAATGACAAAGTTTTCACGGGAGAAGGAAAACTCAGAGCTGCTTTGATTTCGCAGTGGATCCTCGTGCCCAGCTCACGCTTCCAGACCCGCCAGCCACCACCCAGCCCTTCCCTGACAGCAGGGCCGCTGATTCTGTGCATCCCAAAATAGCATTCACCGACCAGCACCCCTCACTGTTATTAAAACAATGTGGGGCACTAACAACTCCTGGGGAAGCCCTGCCTGCCCGAGACAACAAGCCACGTAGAGAGAAAAACATCCAGCTGAGGGCAAAGCTGGTCGGCGCTGTGTGATGGGGCATCGGGATGGGTGGAAGGCGGAGAGGGGAAAGCAGAAGGCAAAGGGGGGACAAGAAGAGGTGGAAAAGGTGGTTTCAAGCCTGAGAGACCCAAAGGGCAGGGGGGCAGCAGACACCTAGCAGCGGTGATGCCCGGTGTCTGCGGAGAGCCCAGGGCTCAGCCTGCTGGCAGTGAGGTGACCCAGGAAGCATCTCCCGATCATTTTGGTGGCTCTGCTGATACACCAGGCCTCTGCTTGCTCTGGGGCTTAGTTACCATTTATTCTTGTGCCAATATTGTCCTTAAATTTAACTAGCTCGGTCCCTGGGGTCCCCTTGTCCCCGGGCATCTCCTGATGCCCACGGGCTGCACATCCTTGGAGCCTGTGTGAGCAGAGCACTGCAAAGCCCCGTGTGCTTTCCCAGCTAAATAATTCATAACCCCCTCCTCTGATCTTATGAAAAGCCCGGCCAGCAACCGAGGGTTGTGTCCTGGTGATGGGGGGCCACCCAACAGACCCTCCTTGGATGCACGTGTGGTCCAGAGGAGGATAAGGGAGCTTGGGGTCAGTGTTGGGGGGACTCCCAGCAGAGCACCCCCAGGAAGAGCCATGGTTTTGAGCTCGGCATGCTCGCTGCTGCCTTTGATCTCCCCTTCATTAGTCTCTCTCCTTTGCTCTCGAGCATAATTAATGCTTCCCTGATCAAAAGCCCCGCTGCACCGAGAGCTTTACCGGCTCATTTTGCTGCATGTTCCCATTAAAAAGGGCTGCCGTGCTTGGGCAGAGGGGAGCAAGAAGACATCTCCATCTGAAGCCTCAAAAATTGACCCATGCTCAGATAACCCAACAGCTGCACAAACAAACAAACAAAAAAAACCTCAGTTCGGTCTCTTTAGAGACACCCTGAGGTCTTAATGGGCTGCCCCACGTTCTTATGGGGTTGTGGAAAGCGACCACAAGTGCCACGATCTCCCTCTGGGGTGACCCACAAAGCCCAGCTTGGTTCCTCCATCCTGGTGTTGGCCCCCTGGGGACCCTCAGCTGCTGCTCACCACCAAGCATCACACAGCACCCTTTGGACTCTCAGCAATCCCTTTTTAATTTCACTGAGGGACACAAAACCAAAATCACCACCTAAAGCATCCCCAGCCCTGGCCAGGAGCATCTTCCCCTGGGACACCTGGATTTTGACAAACCCACATTTTCCCCATCCCCCCCCTCCACCCCACCTGCTTTCCCTGCACCTAGGGACAGAAGGAAACCAAAAGATATTTTTGCATCAAGTTTTTCTTTTTTATTTTTTTTGTGCTTGCATCCCAGCCTTTGCCCCATGCTGCCACCAGCCAAGGTCACCACACCCCGGTGACATTTCCCAGCAGGCGCCCACGGGGCTGGCTTTGGTCCCTGGCACCGGCAGCCTGGCCAGACGTCGCAAAGTCACATAAGGTGACATTTTTCCAAAGAATTTAACTTGCCCTGATAAAAAAAGCCAGCTCAAATCCTCCTGGCTGTATGGACTCGATAATCTTGAAAGTCTTTTCCAGCCTTGATGATCCTGTTCTTACAGAGAAATACTTTTTTTGGGGCAACTGGCTGTTTTTGCTGGTTTACAAGAAGATTATTTCCCCTGACACAGCATTTATTTGGGCACAGTTTGCGTTGCAGCGGGTTTTACTCCCCTTGCAAACAAGGAAACCAAGTGGCCGAACACCCCACAATGCCAAACCCCAGCATCCCCCCAAAATTTTGGAAATGAGCTTCTACACCCCAAAAAAAAAAAAAAAAAGAGGTTTTCTCCTGTTTGCCCCTCCAGCAGATGCATGCGTCAGGGTACAGCGCAGGGAAAAAGCTTCATGGGTCAGGGAAATGATGAAAGCCACACTGTAAAGCAAAGAAAAGGCAAGGAAAGAGCTAAAGGAGATGCAAGGCAGACACGGAGGAACTTGTATATACAGAGAAAAAAAACAAAGCACAGAAAATAGGCTGCTCCACGCCTGCCTAGACTCACACTGCTAGGATTAAGTCTTACACTGCTTAAAAGCAACTTCTAACATCAGTTAAGAATAGCGTTGAGTCACTCTCAGCTTCACCGAGGAAGAAAGGTGTCATCTCGAAGCCCAGGAGAGCTGTCCCTTTGCTGGAAAAGCCTGTCCCAGGCTGGAAAATTCACCCAGCATTAAGAAAGTGCCGGATTTAGCGTCTCTGGACAGTCTTGTTCCAGGACTGATGCTGATTTCAGGTAATCCCTCCCCGGCAGCATTATATCAGGAGCACAAACAATTTCTTACAACACCTGAATTTCTGTAACAGCAGAGCGGGAGCAGGAGATAAGAGGAGAAAAATAAAACCAGATTGGCTTTCCTGGTGCAATCCCTCACCCCGGGCTCACCGCTGGGCACGAACGGCTCCAGTCCTCCTCCCAGCTGGGGATGCACCCCAGTACCAAACAGTTTCGACCATTTTAGACAGAGAGAGAGCAGGATATCCCCTTTTTAAGGGTGGCACTTGCACCCTGGTGAGCAGGATGCAACCTTTGGCCGTGCAAAACTGGGGTGGGTACTGGGGGAAGAGCACCCTCCACGTGCACCTGCAGCACCCCCCCGGGGCACAGACCCCGTACCAGCACAGGAGGCGCTTGCATCCCGTGCAGCTCAGCCCCAGGCAGAGCCAGCACACACACACGTGTGGCTGTGACATGAGTGAGAGCTCAGACACGCTCCAGTGCCGCGTCCCCGGCTCACCCAAACACACAGCACCCTCCCGCGCGCCTGCCCACACGCCTGCAAAGCTGTTTAAACACACCAGGCTATTTTTCCCCTGCAAGTTTCAAGGGAAGAAAAAAATATATATTGCAGTTGCTTCTATACTTAAGCACTTGGCTCTTAGCAAAGAGAGGGAGAGCCAGGCAGATAGCGGCGGGTAATCCAAGCCTTGTAGCAAACACATTTGAGTGGGAAAGTTTGAACTCGCGTAACTAAAGCGATGCCTTCTGAAGTTTCAGGCACGGCACGGACATCTCACAGTCATCTCCAAAGCTAAGAAGGCTTCCAGAAAATTTAAATCTTCCTAACTTGGGAAGGATTAGGCAAACGTTTCACGTTTTCCTCGAGCGCGTGGCAGCTCATGAGGAGGGATGGATCTTCTCTAAGCACGCCTGGAGGAGCCGAGCATGGGGCTATAAGCACTTTCTCATTACGTCCTATCCACATAGAGCCCTCACAGAATATTTTAGGGAATAAAAAAAAAAAAATCAGTTACATTTACACCTATTTTCCCCATAGCTCAGAGGCAGCCAGATGCATTTTGTCCAAGCTGTCCCAGCAGGCTCCAGGCAAAGAGACCTGGGCTGGAGCTTGTGCTGGGTGCCCTCGAACCTTGCGAGTGCAGCAAAAACACAACTGCAGGGGCCCTATTTTACACCTGGGAAGCCACCCCCCATTTTACATCCCATCCACTGCAATGAGAACAGGGCTTGGAGGGAGGAAGAGATGGCTGGCCCAGGAGAAGCAGCCCGTCTTGCAGCAAGCAGGCTGGTGTGGCCAAAGCAGGAGCAATTCCAAGGTGATGCAAGGAAAAGGCCCCCTTCCCTGCAAAGGACAGGGAAAGGACCCCAAAACCACTGCTGCAAGGCACGAGATGGGACCAGAGCCTTCTGATGCCCACCTCAGCCAGGAGGAAAGCAAACAGCTCATGGCATCAGCCAGAGGAGGAATTACAAGAAAGCAGCAAGAAGAAAAAAAAAAGGAAAAAAAAAAAAAAAAGAAAAACACGAGCTCTTCAAAGTCAGCTCCATAAGGTTTGAAGGAACACGGCCTTAATATCATCAACTGTGAAAAACCCATTAGCATCTTGCTAGAGTCCATTTAAAATATTCATCTGGAGGATGTTTTGTGCAAAAGTGCCTTAAAAGCTGCTGCAAAGAATTAATGCTGGAATTTGAACTCCCCTCCCACGGTGGCCACCTCCCAGCGGGTTCAGCAAAGCTGGCATCAGGGACAACACCGCGGGGTGACCCAAGGGGTGGGACAATCCACGTGAGGAGCCCTTTGCTAGCTTTGAAGGGATAAAATCCAGAGCAAGTTTTGGCTTCATTAAGGTAGGTTTTCCACCCTGGATGTATTTGTGATCCCCACTGAGCTCTCACCATGCGGTTCTGGGGCCCCTGCAAACCCAACACCTCAATCGAGGTACAAGACCCTGCAGCCTGGGGACAGCCCCATTCTCCCCACCACCCCACAGAAGATTTGGGGGGCAATTCTTGACTTCATTTCCCCCCCCCCAAAAAAAAACCACCACATCCACGGGCTGTTTATTTAACAAAACCCAGCCCCGCCACAGCAGGGAATTGGAAGGCGAGCAGCTCTCCGCCACAGCCCTTGTGATTAACAAAATATATTATTAGCATCCCAAAGCGAGGTTTGCCAGTGCCTATAAATACAAGCCAGCAGTGACTCAGCAAACCCTCCGCTATTTTTTCATTATATGTATTTTTTTAAATTATTATTTTTACCCCCGATTTCCCAGGTAGGTGCATCTCGGGGTGCTGGCTCCCAAGGATGCTGCGCGGAGGTCGTCATGGAAACCCAACGCTGCAGAAATCTCAGCCTCTCCGCGAGGAACCCGCACCAAATCCCCCCCAGCCCCAGCCAGGGATGCCGTGGAATAGGTTGGCAGCATGGGGAGGAGGAAAAATGGGGGGGTTGAGCTTTTTAAAGCTATTCCTGGCTTTTAAAGCCATCCCTGCCATGTGGCAGGGAAGCTTCTCTGTTGTCTCATATAAGGCTGTGCTGGGAAGCCTGCAGGCACAAAGCAGATTGAATCCATCTACCCCTCCAAAACAAATGAACAGCAGAAACATTCGGGGTTCCTAATGTTTTTTCTACATCCCAGCACCGGCCTCAGCCAGCCCCAAGGTATAAAACCCTCAGATACATCTTCTGTGATTACCAAGCTTAAAGGATTTTTTTTCACCTGCCCTGCTAAGCAGGACCCTGGAGCAGAGACAGGCAAAGTTTTCCAGGAAAAAAAAATCAGCCCAAAAAACCACGGAATGCTTGGCAACCCCCAAATTTCCATGCTTTTGTCCAAGTTTCAAAGAGCTCTTTGTGCCTGGAGGATGCCAGCGCTGTTTCACTGCAACATTTCAACAAGCCACCGCCACTGAAAGGAGATTTGCATGCGGAAACTCCCTGCAATTTTGCTTTTCCATTCCTGTTAAATAAAAGGAAAAATCCAGTTTGAAACCAGCTTTGATAGAAATTTCTGTTTTGGCTAACCAGAGGATCGCCGCGCTCTGCTCAGGAGCCAAGGGGTGGCTCAGACACCACGGGGATGGGCACTGGCGGCTGGGAAGGAGCAGGAACCAATTTTATCCTTAATATTTCCAACATTACCCAGGAGAAGGCGTAGGCTGAGAACTGCCCTTTTCATCACATAATTGCTTTTAAAAGCCAGGTCAGGAAAGCAAATGCTAGTGGCATGTGGCAGAGGCTGCCCCGGGGGAGCAGTTTCATTTTGGAGAGAAACCACTCAAGTGCACAGAATTTCAATGGGAGGTGATTCCCGTTTCTTGCCATACTACAAGGAGTTAGAAGGGAAGAAGAGTGTGGTGTGTGTGTTTTTTTTTTTTTTTTAAAGCTTAAGTGAGACACTTCCCACACCCTGGGGATTTGCACTTATTTGTGCTTCTCTATTCAACAAGCAAGGAAACAAATGCAACCTGGGGGGAAGCTATCGGCGAGCATCAAGAAACCCTTAGCTCAAAGCCATCCCAGCCGTGGCCCCACGGGATGCTGGAATGGCTCTTGCAAACCCCCCAGAAATACAAAACCGAGTCACCCAGGGTCTCCAAACACAGCCAGCACGTCCCTAACCCCACTCATTTTGTTCTTCCTATTTATAGCCCTCTCCCCAGCCCAGCCACACTGGAGCATCTTCAAGCAGAGCCGGTGCCCACAGAGAAAGGACAAGAGCCAGAAACACGGCTAAGGTCACGACAAAGCTTTTAAAAATGTAAATGAAGCCCAAGGAGCCAGCCTAATCCTGCAAGCAACCCACAGCAATGAGATTAGCCCAAGGTCCCCTTGGCAGAGGTCGAGCCCGTCTGCTTGGCATTCTCCTCGCAGAGGTCCCCCCCCGAGGACAGGACCGAGCCCACTGCTCCAAGGACACCTCCCAGCACAGCCCTGCTCCAGCACGGCTGTCCTGGCAGGAGATGTCAAGCAAAGGGAAGGGGAAAAAAGACACGGTTTGGTGCAAATCAGGATTTTGTTCAGAGAGCATCACTGCTGATGCTGCATCCCTCGAAGGGAAAGGAAAGTGCAAGGGAAGCTGGAAAACCCGATCCCAGCGCTTGGGGAAAAGGTTTCATTTTGTTTTCAGTATTTATTTGGGCAGGTTTGGAATAGCTGGTGGAAAAAATCCACTTTGCCAAGAGCCCTGGACCTCTTCTAGTGCTCCTCTAAGACCAAGTTTTACCACAGCCCCACAAAGCCCCCAGTCCCAAAACCAGCTGCTGTGACCAAATATAACTTTTTAAATTCATTATCATTAATAAAGATTTCCACTTAATTGAAGTGTGGTAGCAAACAAACACCCACCCCAAAAAATACAGCCGCATGTAGCTGAGGATGGCAGAACAGGTACCTTAGTGCCTGACCCCCACAGATGCTCTTGGAGGCTGAGCTCTGACTACATAATGCATAAAATAACAGCATATAAAAAGGCCTTTTATTCACCCAAACCCACAGCCTGCTGCCCACCAGCTTCCCAGCACCTCCCCTGCTCTCCCAGGACACCAAAACCCAGAAACCCAAGGGAAACTGAGGGAAAACCCAAGGCAAACTGAGGGACAGGGCAGTGGTGCAGCTCTGCAGCACCCAGGGTTTTCAGCCCCACACACAGCATCAGAGCCTGTTTCTCCCAAACAAACATCTCTATCACTCTACCAGAGCCAAAAGTGGGAATTTTTGTATTTTTTTTCTCATCTTTCCACCACTGGTGGGCATCCATCAGCTCCAGCCCCTAGCAGGCTCCACTATTCTTGCTGGGGTGATTAACAGCCATTTTGCTAATGAAGCAAAAAAAAACATTAAGAGCACTGAAATTTGCCCTTTTTGCTCCCTGCCTACTCCACTGCATCTTCCAATACAAGCCCCACACACTTGCAAATGAGGCCAGAAACCCCCAAAGCCCAGGTCCCATAGGAGAGATCCCTTTTCTGGGGTTACTCCACCACTCTGCAGCACCGCAGCTTGCACAAAGACAAACGCCCCTTGCTAAAATAGAAAGCCCCAAACCTCAAATCCTCTTGCTCAGACCCCTTTTAGGGAGGTGTTAGGGTGCCTTGAAGGTTTTTATAGCATCCTTCCCAGGTGGGCTGCATCTGGGCTGAGCCCAGCCCTCGGTTTGGGGTTAATTTGGGCCACCAGCTGGCTCCTTGCTCCACCACCCGCACGAGTACAATATATGTTGAATTTCCAGCTCTGTGTGATGGGATTTACGTTTTCCATTGGGATACAAAAGTCACTGCAATAGGGTCTTCAGTTCAGTTTCCCATTTCCAAAGTATCTGGGAATGCTCCCATGTCCCATTCCCAACCAAGCGATCCGTTTTAGGGGTCCCGCTCATGCTGATGTTCCTTTTTTATGGGAATAATTTTTACCTGCTGGAAGAGAAGTTGACCCCAAATTGCCCAGGCCCAGCTTCAACACGTGGCCTGAGCATGTTTCCAGCACCTGAAGTGAGCAGGTCTGTAAACACAGCACTTCTCAAAAACAACAGTAGTTTGATCATCCATGGGCATCTCCCCCCAAAATCCCTCCCAACCTCATTATCACCCAGGGCAAGGATTGGGACTTCACCCCAGGGGCTCAGTGCTCTTCCCAGTGCCTGTGCTAAGCTTCCTGAACATGTTTTGGTGCAGAAAGGAGTTTTCAAGCCATGTTTTTTGGCACAAGGATGAAGCCCATGTCAGTGTGACCATCCGATAGGATTTCTCCCAGGGACGCAGCAGGACAGGTCCCGCCGGCCCAGGTGCTGGGGAGGTGTGATGGAGACGGAGCAAGAAGCAGCTTTTGAAGCATTGCCGGGAGCAGAGGCTTCTTAGGGGATTATTTTTGTTCTCTTTTGCTGTTTCTTAACAGATTCTCCGCAGGTTTTCCCCCAGCGGCTGGGACCCGAGGCTTTCCCCGGCTCGGTGCTGCCGGCACGCGTTTCTGCATCCCCCATCTCTCCGGGCTGATCTTGAGGAAGAGGGGGAATCGGCAAACCAGTGGAAAACCGACCGACACTCCAATCAAAATGCAGAAGAAACGGAAAGGAGCGGCCCTGAGAAGCAGCACCGTTTAATTAGAAATTACATCTGTGCCGGTGAGTCACGGCGGGGAAGCCAGACGTCAGCGAGGGGCACCTGCCAGCAGCGTGACGGTGGCGACCACGATGGTGGCACCACGCGGGAGCCTTCGGCCTCACCGGCGCTCTGTGGCTTTCGAGGCAGGATGGATGGACAGACAGCCGGACAACCACGGCTTCAGCTCGGGGGGGTTGGACCTTGACCCCAAACCCCCCTGGGCATCAGGAGAGCATCCAAAGCACCACCCAGAGATGGGGTTTGGCTGGAGCCGGGCCCGCAGAGCTTGGTGATGGATGAGCCCCCACACACACCCCACCGCGCCCATCACTGGGATGACGCTTTCCCACCGAGGACATGCATTTTTTGTCTTTTTTAGCCATTTCTACCAACACCCCCCCCAAGACACGGAGTGTAGCGGGGCGCTTTTCCCACCCTAAAACCCCCCCGACTCACCCGGGCTGGGCACAAGCAGCAAGCACCCCTCCGGCCGTGCCTCAGTTTCCCCCCTCCCCTCATTTTAAAGGCTTCCCCGGCTCCTTTAAGCCCCCCCCGCCCGCCGAGGCTCGGCCCCTTTCTCTGACACAGCAGCCGCCGGGGCGAGCCGAGCCGGGAGCCGCGGGGAGGCTGCGGCCGGGGCCGGGGCCGGGCGCCCACCGCCGCTCCCCCCCCGCCCCATGGCTCTGCCCGGGGCGCCGGGAGCCGCCCGCCCCCCTCCGCCCCCCCCCCGGAGCCCAGGGGGCGGCCGGCCCTGAACCGGCACCGCCGCCGCCGGTCGGTCCCGGGGGGAACGGGGATGGAGGATGCGGGGAGGGAGGATGGAGGATGAGGGGATGGAGGGATGAAGGATGAGGGGATGGAGGATGAGGGGATGGAGGATGAGGGGATGGAAGATGAGGGGACCGGGGATGGAGGATGCGGGGAGCAGGGATTTGGGTACCAGGGCTGCGAGTACCAGGGCTGGAGGATGCGGGTGCCACGGATGCGGGTACCACGGATGCTGGTAGCAGGGATGCGGGTACCATGGCTGGAGGATGCGGGTACCGGCTTGGGAGGATGCAATCACGTCTCTCCCCACCCTGCTCGCACCCCCCAGGCTGACGGGGTGCTCCCCCCCCCCCCCCCCCCCGCCACTCCGCCTCCACCTTCGCTGCCTTTCTCCACCTCCCGAGGGAAGGGTGGGGGGCATTTGGGGGCAAAGGGGGTGCCCCCGCATTCCACAGACGAGGCTTGGACCCTCTGGGGGAAAAGGGGCTCTGGCTGCCCCCCCTTAAAGCAGAGGGGTCCCAAGGGACGTGTTCCCCCCCCCCCAGCCCTGCAGGTAACATCTCACCCCTTCCGCCAGCAGCCGAGGGAAGGTGGCCCCAGGACCCCACGCAGAAACCCTGAGGGAGAAGGAAGAGGAGGAAGAGGAGGAGGAGGAGGAGGGGGAGGAAGGAAGACGAAAATAATATTAATAATAATAATAATAAAAAAAGGAGAAGGAAGAGCTTGGACCGGAGCCAGGAGTGGGGAAAGGGCAATCTGGACCCGGCTGCCCTCTCACCGCCGTGCCGGTAAGTTCCCGGGCTGTCCGTCCGTCCGTCTGTCCGTCCGTCTGTCCGTCCGGACCCCAGCCTGCAGGTCTCGAAGCGAGGGGGGAGGGAGGAGGGGGTGGTGGTGGTGGTGTTGTGCAGAGCCCCCCCCCCCCCCTCTCCCCCCTCCCTCCCGCCCCCCGCCAAGCTTTCTGTCTCCGCAAGGGCCGGCTCCCTCCCGCTGTCTGTCTGTCCGTCCGTCTGTCCCTGCAGGAGGGGACCCTGGGGACACGCGGACCCGGCCCGGAGCCCCCCCCCCCCCACCGCCCTACCGAGGAGCCAGCGAGGGCCCAACGCGGGGGTCAGCATCGCTCCTGGGGGGGCACCCAGCCCCGCATCGCCCTCCCCGGCCCCGGCGAGCAGGAAAAGCGCCAGCCGCTGGATTTTCGCTTCCTGGGACATCCAAGGGACTCTTCCTCCTCCTCCATGGTCCCCCCGTGCCTCCCCGGGGCCGCTGGCTGAGCCCCCCCGGCCCCCCGCCCGGCCCCGCATGCTGCGCCCCGAGCGTGGAGCAGCCCCCGGCAGCCCCGGCGCTCCCCGCCGCGGCCCGGAGCCCCCCAAAAACAGCCTCGGTGGCGGGGCGGGGAGGCGAACGGGGACTCCTTCGGGGCGTTAAGATGGTGAAAGCTCCCCGGCCGAGAGGGGCTGCGCGGACGCCAGGCCACCGGGTTAGGGGGGAGCAGGATGGACAGAGCCCTCGGGGCCGGGAGCCGAGGCCGCTAGGGAAGGATGGACTCGCCGAGCTGCCGGGACAGGCAGCCCAGTGACCCCCCCGGCAGCAGCAGCAGCAGCAGCAACTGTAGCAGCGGCAAAAGCGAGGGCGAGAGGGAGAGGATCCGCAGCCGGATGAAAATGGTCATCGGGCAGCTGGAAGGCATCTTGCAGGAGCTCAAGGAGGTCGCCAAGGAGCTCCGGGAGGTAGGAGAGCGATGGGGAGGGGACCCGGGGTGGGAGCAGGCACCGGGAGCCCCTCGCTGTCCCCCCCTTCCCGGCCCAGCCTGAAGCACCCTGCCCCTACCAGCCTCACCTCCAAAGAAATGGGGGGAAATAGGCTGGATTTGGGAAAATTGCTCTTGACCTTGATGCTGAGGCTCGCTGCGTGCCCAGAGGCACGGCAGTGGTTTGGGGGGGTTTCATTCTGCTCTGGGTGGCGGGGACATGGCTGGGGGCCGGGGATGTCTCTGTGGCTGCTCGTTGCGTGGTGGCCTCGAGCACGGCGGGGCAGCTTGCTTTTGGGATGGGGCTGTTGTGCCGTTGGGGTGGTCGGGTTGTTTCTGGAGGTGGGGGAGAGCCGTGTCCCCGCGGGCCGTGCTCGGGGACGTGACACCTCCCAGCCCAAAGCATCCCCTGAAAGCCCCGCTGTCCTTTCTGGGGCTGCTCTGCTTGGTTTGTGGGGTTTTAGGGGAGGTTGTCCCCCAGGGGACACCGCATCCCACCACACCACCCCACCGGGGCCCTCGTCCCTTCAGCAGGCAGCTCGCAGAGCAAAGAAAGGCCCCCGGTTCCTGCAGCTCCCGCGGGGTAGCCCCAAACCCCTTTTGACAAATCCCTGACGGATTAAAAATAGTAATAATAATAATAATCAGGAGGCAGAGCTATTTTCCTTTTAGCCTGAGCTCACTTCACACTCCTCCAGGAGCTTAAAGAGGCCTTCGAAAGGAGGCTGATGGCAATTCATGGCCACTTCAGTGCCCCTTTTGCAAAGCTCATGGATTTAGGGCCAGGAGAGACCACCACAAGCATCCGAGCATCCTTCCTGAGCGCTCCAGAGCTTAACTCTTTGGTTCAGCCTCTTGGGGCTGGAAGACCCCCAGCATCTCAGCAGCATCCTCGGGAAGCTGCCCAAGCCAGGCTGGACCAGCATGTGGAACAGGGGAAGGGGAAGGGAAGAGGGGAAGAGGTTCTGGGGAGAAATATGGCTGGGAGGTGACTCTAGGGGGGAGCCAGCATGTCCTGAGGCACCGGTGACCTCCCACAGGAGGGCCCTTTGCAGCACGGGGCAATGTGGCCAGGTCGGTGGCCCCAAAATCCCCTCCACAAAGAGGTCTTAAACATTGACCCTTCTCAACAAGTCTTCCAGCAGAACCACGCGTCCCTACAACAAGGGCTGGAGTGCCTAAAAAGCGGTGTAAAACTCAATGTGAGCTGGAGCTAAAGCACACCGAGGCTCGCCCAGCAGAGCTCTGGTGTTCCCCGTTCCCCCAGGGCCAGGCAGGCGTTGGCCTTGCAAAACCCAACAAAGTGATGAGCCAGGGCCAGGAGGAGCCCAAGGAGATGGGGACAAGGAGGGCAGGGGACACACCATGAGTCCCTGGGGGTGCACACCAAACCACCGGGTCTGTGGCCAGCCATGGACTCATGGCCTCATGGACTCCAGCTTTGGAGACCCCACCCACTCCACCCCGTGCATCCATCCCCTCCTCGTGGGGCTTTGCTGGGTGGTTGGGGCACAGGGCTGGACGTGCTCTGCGAGGAATGGGGTGGATCTGTCCCCAGCCCTGCTCACCCCTCGCTCCCCCAAGCGTTCCCCACCTGAAGGCTGTCGTTCCAGATGTCCGCTGTACCCAGGATGCTGCTTTACCAGCCTCTGTGCTCCCGCTCTCCCTCCCTCCCTCTTCCCTTTTGTGTATATAATTATTCCCCAGCACTCCACGACAGGGCTGTATTATGTGCGGGGAAAATGATTATTAAATCTCTGCCTGAAATCGCACGCTGGAAGTAAAAATCACGCAGGAGGCCGGGACCAAAGGTGCTTCCGCTGAGCGGGATCTGCATCCTCCACCCCTGGTACCCAAATCCTCCATCCTGTCCCTGGAACCCACATCCTCCATCCCTGGTACCCAAATCCTCCACCCTTGGTACCCTCATCCTTCATCCCACCCCTGGTACCCGCATCCTCCATCCCTGGTACCCAAATCCTTCATTCCTGATACCCAAACCCTTCATCCCCAGTACCTGCATCTTCCATCCCATCCCTGGTATCCATATCCTTCATCCCTGGTACCCGCATCCTTCATCCCACCTCTCGTACCCAAATCCTCCATCTCTGGTACCCATATCCTTCATCCTCGCTACCTGCATCCCCAGTTCCCACATTCTCCATCCCCAAGCCCCAAAATCCCATGGCGAGTGCCCCGTCACCCCCACGCTCCCCTCTGGGTGCCAGCACAGCAGCAGGTGCCACCAGGACGTCCCCTGGCATTCCCTCTGCGGGAGGAAGACCTGCAGCGCAAGGCTTCTGCTAACAAATACCTTCATAATGTTGTAATCAATAGGTGATTAGCTGGCAATGCTTTGGGAAGTTCACGGCGAGAAGGCAGCTCGTTATTCTAGCGGCACGTTTTGGGGAGGCACGCGATGATTTTGAACTCTTTAGCAGCTGATGATGCAGCAAATGGCCCAGCGATGCTCCGGCCGCTGGACCAGACAACAGGGCTCGCTCGTTTATTCGTGTCAGCTTGGGGAGAGGCCCCCCTAACCCAGCTTCTCCTCGCTTGCTTGCAAGCGAGCTCCAATTAATCATTTATTTGCTGTTCAATATTTACCTTCCCCTTGCTGAGAAGTGTTTGGGGAGATGCAGGAAGGTCCCATCCCTGGGCAAGTCAGGCTGCGGGGTTGTGGGGGCTGCTGGAGGCTTTGGGGCTGCTCCTTTTCCTGGCAGAGGGATTGCTTTCCAAGGCGACGGTGGCAAAATCCTCAGGGATGCTTTGGAGCAGTGGCACAGCTTTGGGAACAGGGAGCAAACCCCACGGCTTGCCCTGGGAGTTGATGCTTGGGGCCGGGAAAGCCTTTGGGAAGGGAGGCGAGGGGGGACGCAGCCACGCAGCCAGACCCAAAGCCAACCCTAAACTCCCCACTGCCCCCCGCTTTGATCCCACTGCCGCTCCACTTCAAAGGCTGCAAGGCAGGGGCCGCTGGATCACTTTGATCCCGAGCATCTCCCGGCCCCGCTCCCGTCCACCCTCTCCTGGAGATGCGTTACCCATCCCCGCGCCGCTTTGAAGTCCCCTCTCCTCCTCCCGCCCCGCCTGCCGCCTCCCCAGCACCTTCGCCGAGAGATTCCCTCCTGAATGAGAAGCAGCACGGCCGAAATGCCGAAACGCCAGCCGCCGAGCCGGGGCGTGATTTGCAGCCGAGCTGATTACCCAAACTATTGAAAATGAAGCAAAACAATGGCGCTCCAGATGTGCAACATCTGCCTCGGCAGGTATCCAGCTGGGGAGGGGAACACCCGGCCGGGGGCATGCAGGATTTTAGCTGAAGAGCTCCCGGCGCTGTCCTTGGGTGCAGGGACCACACACGAGCCCCCGGAGGCAGGGGGGGAGCACCCAGTGCTCCCAGTTGGGTGACTGGTGGCGGCTGGTCCCACGCTGGTCCTGCAGGCTGGCTCTGTCCCCTTTATTTGCTTGTGGATGTTTAGCCCAAGGGTCATGTTTGGGAACACGCAGGCTGCTGAGGATTCATTTTTTTGGGGGTGGAAGCCTGGTGTTTGGGGTGGAGATGAGCTCCATCCATTTTAGCTGAAAAAAATAAGAAAAAGACTGCTTTTTGCCACAAAGTGAGACCTACAGGTGAGGGAGGAGGAGGGAACCCCTCTTGGCACCCCTGTGGCTCACGCTGGGGTCACTCTGACCCCCTCGGCCTCTTGCAGCCCCCAGGGCCACCCATCGCGGGGGTCTCCCCAAAAAAACAACCTGATGCACAGCAATGGGATCTGTTTCTTCCCTCCCTCCCCATGGCTCCCATCCCAGCTCGCCCTGCTAAAAGGCTTTGGCAGCCAGATGTAGCAGAAGGGGGGGGGGGGAGAAAAGACCAAATCCTGCTTTACATTTAAATCCTCAGCAGGTAGCGAGCTGCACGGAGGTACTTAACACCCCCCCACCGCCCATTTAAAATAGAAAGTGCAGGGAAGGGCGCTCCTAAAAATAGAGTGAGCGTGGCTGGTGTGACACTAATCCCCCCGAGGACCGGGGGGGGGGCGGCGGGGACGTGGCTCCTCCCGGCACCCAGGTGCCAGCAGCCCCCCGAGGGTCCCGGGGATGGGTGAGGATGAGGAGGAGCTGGGACCCCCTGGGCTGGGGAGGATGCGCTCGCCCTGGAGCTGGTGCCGTGCTCGCAGCCTCCAGGAAAACGGAGGTGATCTCATTTTAGCCAAGGGTTTCGGTGAGATCATTTTCTGCCTTATTAAAAAATAATAATAGCCGGGTGTTTCCCAGGGACGGCTCTCTTCCTGCCCTTTTTCCTTCTTCTTTGTCATCACTGAGAAGGAAGAGGTCACAGAGGCTTTTTTTCCACCCTTTCTCACCCAAATAAGAAAAAGAAAAAGGAAATAAAAAGCAAGCTGGTGGCTCTTTGGGGACAGCAGCGATCTCCTTTTCTCATCCAGGCAGTTTCTTGCTGCTGCAGCTCCAGCCGGGGGTCCCAGCCTGCTCTCAGCATCCTCCAGAGCCAAAGCATGGTCGAGGAGGCAAGAAAAGAGGTCTGGGGTCTTGGGCAAGGGCTGAAAGCCTGGGGAAAGCCCCTCGCTTTCTGCTGATGGGGATCGGGTGCGCTCTGCTTGGCTCTGCCCTGCTCTGGGGACCCAAAAACCCTTTGGGGGACAAGGCTGTGACATAGGGCCGGGGTCTAACCTGGAAGCAGGGTGGGGGGTGACCTACAAGGGGTTCATCCAGAAGGCAACATACCCACAGCATGTAGGGCTGGGGCAAGGACCTGCACAGCTCCACGTTGAGCTGATGTGGGCGCCTGGGCCATGAGCAGGGTGGGATGGGGGGTCCAGATGGGGCCAATTGGGGCCGTTTCATTGCCACCACATCCAACACACCCCCAGGTTGCATCTTCCTGGTTGAACCTCAGGCAGGGTCTCACCATTCCCATGGGCATCCCGATCCAGCCCGGTCACCCTGAGCCAAATCCCTGGGGACACCAGGCTGCATTTTGTCCTCCAGAATGGCCCCGGGTTGTTGGGTGCTGGTTTACGGTGCATTTATGGTATTTTATAGGGTTTTCCCTAAACTGCTGCGTGCTGGCATCTAGCACAGGGTGAGGATGCACAGAGCAAGGGCATGGGGTGAAGGTCAGGGGGAAGCCTCTGCAGTGAAGATGGGATGGGGGGGTCTAAGCCTGAGGACTTGCTTTCCTCCAAAAGTGCTCAAAAAAACAGGGTAACGGCAGCAAAATCACAGAATCACAGAATCCTCGAGGTTGGAAAAGACCTTCAAGATCAGAAGCGATGGGGGAATGGTTTAGCATTGCAATTAATTATTCCTGGTGGATGAGGAGTTGCGCTGGGCGTGACGCTGGTGGAGACGGAGCAGATTTTTGGTGGTTTGTGGAGTGGTTTTGGTGGTGCGTGGATTTTTGGTTTCAGCGTGGACTGCAAGGTGCCAGGAGGCTGCTCGTTTATTTGCCTTCCCATCCTCGTTCTGGGAAGCTCATGGTTTCTTTCCACGAGGAAAGGACATGTGGAAGGGCAGGGGAAGGAAAAGGAAGGGGAGAGCAGAGCAATCCTGATAAATAGCCATGGAAATGACATGGAAAGGGACACGCTTGGGTGCCAGCCCCTTTACCACGGCGGCACCGTGTAGGGTCTGTCCCCTGCAGCACGTTGGGGACACCCCCCTGTCCCCAAACCACCACATTCCAGCTGGTCCTTGGCATAATAAACCCCTTGGAAGGGATGGTGGATTTGGGAACAAGCCTGGGAGCACCCATCACACCACCTGGGGACAGCCCTGCCTCAGTTTCCCCATCTGTGGAGCTGAAATTTGGGGGGGGGGCAAAGGAGGTGGTGCTCACTGACGGCTCCACACGGCCGGGTGTGAGGGACTAAGGGGTGCCACGTGCCCCGAAAACGCCGTGCGGGTGGGTGGGCTTCACCTGTCCATCTGTCTGTCTGCAGGTGGTGAGCCAGATCGACCGTCTGACGTCCGACTTCGAGTTCGAGCTGGAGCCCGACGACTGGACGACGGCGACGGCCAGCAGCACCTCCAGCAGCGAGAAAGGGGGCGCCGCCTTCGAGCTGGGACCCCTCGACTTCGCCGCCGCCGACATCCTCTCCGACAGCTGGGAGTTCTGCTCCTTCCTCGACGCCTCCACCCCCTCCGACCAAGGGGACGGGCCCGAGCCCCCCCGGCCGCAGCAGCAGCCGCCGCCGTGCCGCCAGCCCGACTACCGGCTGATGAACGGCGGCGTCCCCATCGCCAACGGGCCCCGGGGGGGGACCCCGGACTCCTCCAGCGAGGAGGCGTTCGGTGCCCACCACAGGGGTCCCCAGCAGCGGCCGGCCGGCACGCGGGAGCGGGTCCGCTTCAGCGACAAGGTGCTGTACCACGCGCTGTGCTGCGACGACGACGATGACGACGACGGGGACGGCGCCGACGAAGGCTCCCCGGGCGAGGATTGCGGCGAGGAGCCTGGCCGCAAGGCCACCTCGAAGCATCCCCCTGGGGGTGGCGGCGGGGGGCCGGCGGCGGCCCGGCGGCCGACGAGGAACAGCAGCACGCAGACTGTGGCTGACAAAAGCACCCAGACGGTGCTGCCCTACATCAGGCAGAAAAGCAAAAGGAAAAACTGACGCCGGCTCCCGAGCGGGTTGGGGGCGGCCGAGGGTTGGGTGGGGTGGGTGGGGAGCCTGGGCAGGGTCAGAAATATATATATATATATATAAATATATATTTAAATACATCGCTACTACGAATAAAATCGAGATGAAAAGGTGGCAGAGAAGGCAAACGTCCAACTACCTACCCGTCGTGTTCGAGGCTCAGGGAATTTTAAACTGTTTTGTGGACGGAAGATGCAGCTCAATAAACTGTTCGTCATGGAGAAATGCCAGCCATAACATATATATATCCATAAATATATCCTATGTATATATGTGCCCGCAGAGGGAAGCCTCTCCTGGGGACGTGGGCGCACCGGAGGGGTTGGTGGCAGGGCTGGGAAGGGCAAAGATCCCTCCCTGGGGGGTTTTATCCCCGTTTACCACAGGCACTTGCTAGGAAGTACAAGGAGCCGGTGCAATCTGGTGGCAGGTTTTCTCAAAAAGTGCTCTATATTCACCCCAAAATCATAGCTTGATGCTCTTCCCTTTTATCAGCAGGGAAAATGGGACAGGAAAAAACAAACAAACAAAAAAAAAGAGAACCCACAGACAGTTTTTAGGGGAATTAACCCCAGGAATGGCAACGATGGGTTTTGAGGACCCTCATGGCATCACCTGGGGATGCGGTGCGAGGCAAGGCTGTATTTCTGCTAATATTTTATCAGCAACTTTTATTAGTTATGATGCTAACAACCCAGAACCTGCCCACTGACGGGAATCTACCCCCGTTAGCTGGAAAAAGGAGTTAAAATCCTTTTTTTAAGGCTTTTACGCATTTTGTGTCAGTTTTTAGGACTTTTTCTCCACTGCAGCTGCATCAGCATCACCTCCCTCTGCATCTCCCCGTGACCCCAGGGCTGGGACCCCAAGACAATTTTATTTTCCCAAGTAGGGACATCAGGGTTTGGGATATCCCTGTCCCATGTGCCACCACCACGGGGAGACGTGGGATGGGACAACTCCTCTTTGCTCCCTCCATTACTCTGCGTGTCAACAGCTGGTTATTTATTTTTACGAGCTGTTTTCACAGCCAGGCCCCATTGGATAGGTGTGATTAATAGAGGCAGTTTTGTTCCTTAATAACTTCTGGAGAAAGATGCAAGGAGGGGCACAGGGGAAAAAAATCAGAGCAGCCCAAGCTGCGGGCGACGTCCTCGTGCTCCTCTGCATGCCCAGAAACAAGCACAGAGGGGCTTTGCTGGCATTATTTAGCAGGAAAACCTGCTTGGGTGGGTTTGGGGGTGAAATTCAAGAGGGGAGAGGATGGGGGTTATTATTAATAGAATGTTAACTATTAACATCCATCTGCCCACACCAAAAACTGCTCAAAATTACTCCAAACCAGCCCCAAACACCCAGAGAAGGCCAGGATGGGGGCATCCCTCCCCGTTCCCTACTCCCAACCCTTTCTCAGCCCCCCCAAAACATCGGGAAAACCCCAAACAGCGCCCGGCATCTCACGAGAGCCGGCGGAGGAAGGGGCAAAGGGCTCGTGTTTCCTCCAGAAGCAATAAAGAAACAATCAGCAAATAAAACGAGGACACGACCCGGAACGGCGGCTCCGGCTGCTCCGCGCCCCGGGGATGAGATGCGACAGCTTTGCTAATTCTTGCCCTTTCCTTGCCCGCCGGCGGGTACCGTGCTGGCGTTTGGCACGGTTTGATGGGTTTTAAAGCAGAATTTCGGCTTTGCATGCGAATCAGCTGCCTCCGGTTGGGGCCGGTGAGCAAAGCGAGTTCCTCGCTTCTGCCATCCTGGGGGGAAAACACACAGAAATGGGTTACCTGGGGAGGAGGTCAGGGAAAATAAAAGCAAAATGAAGCCCGGCTCCCCAGGAGCTGTGACAACGCCTGCATCCCAAACACCCTGTGAGGCTCTCGGCTGCTCCATCTCCTGTAAAAGCCTGGGAGCCCGTGGGCCCCCAGCCACCTCCCCCCCTGCCTCGGTGGCCCCTGGGGACCACGCATCGCTTGGGGCCGGGTGCTGGCTGTGGCTGGAAGACAAATGCTTTGTTTTTCCAAGGGAGAGGCTATGCCTCCTGCCTCTGCTAATGTACAGCATCTTGTCTTATTTGTTCCTTGCTGTTCCACAGCTGAATTACTGCAAGTAATGTACCAGCACCTCGTGCAATGCTTCTTCTTTATAACCACGCAGTCAGCTTGCCTCCAGGCTCTCCTTTCGGATTGCAGGGCTAGCCCGGGAGCTGTTTCCACCTCGGGATGCTGAGGCTCTTCCCTCCTCATCCTCACCCATCCAGCCCTGTGGCACTCTGCGCAATGGGGGAGAATAAAAGGCTGCTGCGGGGCGGGAGCATCCCCAAAAGCACGGCTGTGTCCTCCCCAGCCTGATTTCGCTCTGCAATGCAGCGAGCGGGGGGTCGCATCCTCCCCGGCTCTGCTTATCTCCAGCAACGCTTCCACTGCGTGCTCTGGAGCTGGATAACCGCCTGGCGGAGGTTATCTCCTTGCAGAACGCCTGCAGCAGGAAAATGCATTGCTCACAACTGCTTCCACCCCCCTCAGATCGTTCCTATCTCGCTCCCTGGGTTGTTATCGCCGAGCCCTCCTGGTGCCATGGGATGGAGATGCGAGAGCCAAGCTTGGCTCCCAAGAGCCTGCTCCCCTGGGAGAAGGGAAGGTGGGGTTGGGGAGGTGGGAAGGAGCCAGCTCACCACCCCCAAGGAGGGACGAGGGGGGCAGCTGGTGGCAATAGGAAGCCCAGAGCATCGAGCAAGGTGGTGAGGATGAAGCAGGTCCAAGGCTCAGTGGGAATAAATGGGTAGGATCAACGGGGCATGGTCAGCGTCAATGGGACGTGGATGTGGAGGTAGACACGGCCCGTTATCCTTCCTGGGCTGGGATCAAGAGAATTCAGGTCTGGTCCTCTGGTGGCCGTGGCTGGGCTTGACCTGGACGCAGCTCTTGGTATCCCAACGGGTAACACGCGGCTATTTTTCGTGGTAGGAATTGCCTCTTGCTGCATGGTGGCTGGGTGCTCTCCCACCACTGGGTGGCAGTGGGTGCCCACGCACACGCATGTGCATGTGCCACCATCCCTGTCCTCGTCACCCCTTCCTCCTGCACCCTGCCAGGGCATGGGGACCATGCTGATGGTGCCCCTGGTGGCCCCGTGTCACGTCACCTCCATGGTTGCCATCTTCCCTCGCATAACCCATTGTGGACATGCGGATGCCACAAAGCATCCTCCCCAAACACAGCTGGAAATAGGATTTGAGGCCAAAAACGTCACTTAGACCCCATGTCCCATAGGTAGCTGCAGCTCTTCGGGTCTTGTCCCCACTGCGGGATGGGGGCTGCTTGGATGAAGTTCCAGCACCTGCACCAGGCTCCTGCACTCACCCTTGGGGACAAATTGCTCAAAGCACCAATTCCCCTTTACAAACATACCCCAAATGGGGACAGCAGCTACTGGTGACCCCTCAGCAGAGCCCCAGGACCCATCTGTCCCCCCAGGGCTCTGATGGTGGCCAGAGGACTTGGCCAAGCCTGCAAAAAGGCAGCAGTGCCAGAGCAGCCTTGGAGGTGCTTGTAAGACAAGGGATGACATGCTTGATGGGACTTCTTAATTAGCTCTCACTAAGCCAAAATGTACCGGGGCTCCCCTGGCAGAACAGCATCAGACAAAACATTAATCACGCTCCAAATAAATAATTAAAATGTTGTGGCTCTTGGAAGGAAAAATAATAATAATGATGATAGGGGAAAATGAAAACTGTTGTCTTTGATGTCACGGCCCTGGGGACAAGTGGGGCCGTGTCCCCAAAGCCACCTGAGCCAGGAGGGATTTTGTGTTCAGCCAAGTCCACAGCCAAAGTCCCAGGGTGTCAGAGCTCCTAAGCTCCTACCTCAGTGGTGGAACACATCCCCGCTCAGCTCTGCATTAAAATGTGAATTTTTAGCAACCATGTCCCATGGCTCCAAATGCTGGATGTGGCTCGGGCAGTGTCCTGGGACGTTATCTGTGGTCACTGCTAAATTTTATGCTCCGATGGGTGGGAATATCGCCATGGGAAAACCCTCTCATGCATCACTTAGGGAGCACTTCGGGGATAAAAACAACAAAAAGAAACTCGAAAAGAAAAAAGCTCTCCATCCTCATCCCCTTTTTGCCCGAGAGGAGATGATTGCTCAGTGCGAGCAACGCAGAGCTTAAATTATGCATGGGGCCATTGGGATGGAGGAGGAGGGTTTGGGAAGAGTTGATCCTGTCCCCACCTTTAAAGCCTGAAGCCTCATGTGTGGGTGACATCCCTGGCCTTCCTCCTCCTCCTCCTCTCCCCAGAGCCCTGGTTTCAGCCATCCTCTGGGTTTCAAAGCATCGCAGGCAGCCCCGGTTTGTCCCCGTTGCTTTTGGGTTACGTAGGGTGCAGGGGACACCCACGCAACCACCTGGGTCCGCCAAACCCATTTTATTACATTAATATTTGCTGGTAATGAAGTTAGATAGCACTTGGAACCCCAATCAAATTAGGAAAGCTATAATGAACAAGAAGTGGTGCATTAATTCATTAGCGGGGAATTACACTAAATTATCTCGGCAAATACGGCAAAACTTTAATTTACCAGAGGTGTTTTCAAATGGCTTCTGCTCCTTCACATCCATTTCCACCACGACACATTTTTTTTAAGGCAGGGAAAACAAGAGAAGTGAATTAACTCCATCTCCTTGGGGAGATGCTGCTGTCTCGCGGATGGTAACAGATACCCACAAGAGATATCGGGAACTCCACTTTTCCCCCCCCTTCCCCAGGTCTGTGCAGGGAAAATGGATATTATTTACAACGAACAACCTGATTTCACCTTCGCAAAGATTCAGGCTAATGTTCTGCTTTGCTAATCACCACGGAAAGGGGGGGAAGAAGGAAAAAAATAAACGTGTAGCAATTTACTTGAACACATGCAGGCGGAGCATTAATAATGTACATCTCTGGGAAACTAGGCCTGATACAGGGCAGCCAATTTGTGCTTTAAAGCATAAATTCGGACATTAAAGCATAAATTTGGGCATCTGAGCTTTGTATCCTCCTAGAGGAGGTGGGGATGCAGAGGGCTGAGGAAGAACACAACCCATGCAACCTCCTCAGCCCAGAGAGACTTGAGAAATAAAGACAGAAGAAAACACAAGAGGGCATTTTTCCTGCTTTCTTACTTTTTAATTATTATTATTTTTTATTAAATTATTGTTTTTAAGGGTTTTTCCACGTGCTTACAAGGCTCCAGAGGGTGCCAACCAAGCGCCACCTTTGTAGTGTAACAGCATGGCTAAAGCCTCTAAGACGTGGCCAAAGCACAGCCAAAAAAGCAGTCTCCGGCTTTTGGCCCCCACTTCTTCCAAGAAAGTGATCATTTCTTCCCTTCCCTTGTTTTTCCTTCCTCTGGTGGATGCTGCATCTCCCAGAGCATCTCCAGCCTACCAGACCCTCTCACAGTCTCCCCAAATCCACCCTATAGGGACATAGCCCTGCACCACAACCTCCATATGCACCCAGACCCACCATCATCTTGCAGCAACGAGGTCCATTTCTTGGGAAAGCCTTCAATTAATTATTTCTACAGCCTTTAATTAGCCTTGCCATGGTCTCTGCCCAGAGAGAGACATTTGGTGCAGCTACTCCAGATGGCGTTTACACTCGCACTACTTCCACAGGGCGGTGCAAATCATAGAATCATAGAATATCCTGAGTTGGAAGGGACCCTTAAGGATCATCAAGTCCAACTCTTGACACCGCACAGGTCTACCCAAGTTCAGACCATGTGACTAAGTGCACAGTCCAATCTCTTCTTAAATTCAGTCAGGCTCGGTGCAGTGACCACTTCCCTGGGGAGCCTGTTCCAGTGTGCAACCACTCTCTCTGTGAAGAACCCTTTCCTGATGTCCAGCCTAAACTTCCCCTGCCTCAGCTTAACTCCATTCCCGCGGGTCCTGTCGCTGGTGTTAATGGAGAAAAGGTCTCCTGCCTCTCGACACCCCCTTACGAGGAAGTTGTAGACTGCGATGAGGTCTCCCCTCAGCCTCCTCTTCTCCAGGCTGAACAGGCCCAGTGCCCTCAGCCGTTCCTCGTACGTCTTCCCCTCCAGGCCTTTCACCATCTTCGTAGCCCTCCTCTGGACACTCTCCAACAGTTTCATGTCCTTTTTATACTGTGGTGCCCAGAACTGCACACAGTACTCGAGGTGAGGCCGCACCAGCGCAGAGTAGAGCGGGACAATCACCTCCCTCGACCTACTAGCGATGCCGTGCTTGATGCACCCCAGGACACGGTTGGCCCTCCTGGCTGCCAGGGCACACTGCCGGCTCATATTCAACTTGTTGTCTACCACGACCCCCAGATCCCTCTCTTCTAGGCTGCTCTCCAGCGTCTCATCGCCCAGTCTGTACGTGCAGCCAGGGTTTCCCCGTCCCAGGTGCAGGACCCGGCACTTGCTCTTATTGAACTTCATGCGGTTGGCGATCGCCCAGCTCTCCAACCTATCCAGATCCCTCTGCAAGGCCTTTCCACCCTCATTCGAGTCCACAACTCCTCCAAGTTTGGTGTCATCAGCAAACTTGCTCAAAATGCCTTCTATTCCTACATCCAGATCGTTTATAAAAATATTGAAAAGTACCGGCCCTAAAATGGAGCCTTGAGGGACCCCACTGGTGACCGCCCGCCAGCCTGACGCAGCCCCATTCACCATAACCCTTTGGGCCCTGCCCGTTAGCCAATTGCTCACCCATCGTATGATGTTTTTATTTAGCTGTATGCTGGACATTTTGTCCAGTAGGATCCTATGGGAAACCGTGTCAAAAGCCTTGCTGAAGTCCAAAAAAATCACATCAGCTGGTTTCCCTTGGTCCACCATACGGGTGATCTTATCATAAAAGGAAATCAGGTTAGTTAGGCAGGACCTACCCTTCACAAACCCATGCTGGCTGGGACCAATGACTGCTTTGTCCCCCAGGTGCGCCTCAATACGTTCGAGAACCATCTTCTCCATGATTTTACCAGGCACTGACGTGAGACTGACAGGCCTGTAATTGCTAGGGTCTTCTTTCTGACCCTTCTTGAAAATCGGCACAACATTTGCCAGCTTCCAGTCTACCGGAATCTCCAAATGAACATGGGCAGCAGCTCATTTTTTACCTTTAAATCCTTGTAAGTGCTACCTGATGTTCTCCTGTGTAGTAAATTATTTTTCTTTTAATTAATTGCCTTGAAGACCACTTAGAGCTTATCACCAACATCTCCATACAACGTGGCACTTAGAGCAAGTGGGAGACACCAGTGAATAACTGCACTGCATCCTCATTCCCATTATTAATTCCCACAAATTGATTGTTCTGCCAGCATCTGCAGCTTTCTAATTAAGTCTTTACTCAGGTGCTTGTGTATACGAGGGAAACAAAAGCTAATAAAGCCCAGAAGCAGCAGATAGGGGACTGGGGAGGGATGTGGTGCTCGTGAGGCCAGGGCAAAGGCATTGCATCTCCCACCTCCACTAGCAGCATCTTAGAGATGCACACTCTTCACAGAGGGGGAAGACTCCAATGTAAGGGGATTTATACCACAATTAATCAGATTATAAAGCAATCTGTGGGTCTTATGCTAAGCAAGGAGCAGGTAGGAAGGAAGAAGTTATTTACAACATGCTTTGCTCCTTGGAGCTCAGCTGATTTGGGAGCAGACATGCAGGGACAGCCTGGTACCTGCCTTCCTGCAGCCAGGGAAGGTTTTTTCCCCACAACTTACTAGGGGGAGGAAATGTTTTTGGATTAAAAATAAACAAGTAATAGGTGTACTAAGTCAAAATGTTAGAAACAGAACACAGAAAGGCAGTCATCTTCCACCTTGCTAGCCTGAAGCAGCAGTATCTGATGTGCAGTCCCTTCATTGCTCAGAAAGGGGCCAGCAGAAGAGGTTTTTTTTTCGTCCTCCTCCTAGCAGGTCATGGGAGAGGATCTGAACCCAGAGGGATGTAACATGGCTCAGAGCCCCCAGTCAGGCTCTGCTCCCCCTTGCTCAGTCTCCCCTGCTGCTAGCACCACCACAAGCTTGAGTACTCCTCCTGTGTTCCCTGTGCTCGCTTTTATCCAACAGACCACCACAGATTTGCACCACTGGAAGAGAGGAGGTTCACACTTAGGTAGCCAAAAACTAGCTAGATTTCCCCCATTTCCTAGTCCAGAGGCTGAAGGCTTTAGAAGGGTGAGGTGAAGTCTTCTGCTGGTGGCTGCCTTCCAAGAGGAGCACCAGGCCTCAGGGAAAACCCCATGGCATCAGACAACAGTGACAAGAGCAGCAGGCCTCACATTTCCTTAGAGGATGGGAAGAAAGTGGTTTTAGAGTTGAGTGAGGAGCCTCAAGAAAGATGAGGGGCTTGAGGAGGACCTCCTGTAGAGGCCAGCCTCCAGCTCCTGCCCAGAGAACAAGGGCATGGAGGCTGGCCTTCGGAGGACCATTGGTAGCCCCTTGGTCTGCCCTGAGCATCACAGCCTGGCCATGCACACTCAGCACAGCCTCACGTCCCATGTCATCAGCTCAAGATAAAGTTTAAATAAAAAAATAAAATAAAAATAAAACACAAGAAAAAGGGGTTTTCAGCTCCTGCACAAAGAAGCTTGTGCATAAAACATGAAGGCTGATGGCCTGACCTAGGAAAATCTCAGCCTCCCCAAAAAGCTTGCATGGCTGCCTCATTTTTCCACCTGATTATTTCAGCTCAGCTACATAATTCATTTATAAAAAAAAAAAATCAAAACATCTTCCCCAAGCACATTGTCCTCAGGCTTTCAAAATCCAGCTCGCTCTGGGCTGGGGTTCATGCTTCACACCCCACACAGCCCATGGAGCACAAGTGCCAAGCTCATCTCTCTGTGCAAACAGGATCATTCCCCTGACAAGAGAGGTTGCATAAGGGTGTTAGGGAAGGCTCATTTGCAGAGATGTAGCCCTGCTCAGGCTTTGTTTGAGGGTTGTAAGGAGAATTGGCAGCACTAGACTGCAGCCTAATGGCTAGGGGATTGCAACCCAAGGGCTTAAGGGCAAAAGAGAAATATTCCAGCATTCGGCTGCCAAGCAGAGGCAATGCCTTTAATCAGCAGCAGCTTTCAGAAGGCACTAGCAAAAGGAAAGGACCAAAAGCCAAGAACTGGAGCTGCAGGCATCGCTCTCAGCCTCGCCGCTTCGCCCCTTTGTAGTCTCTCCCTAGGGCCAGGAGCAGTTTGCTCAGCTTGGAGGGGGCTGCTGCTGCTCAGGGATGAAAAGCAGCTCTCAGCAGGAGGCAACAGACTGGTCTGATCTCACAAATAGTCTGATCCCATCCCTGCTTCAGTGGTGGCTTCCCAAGAAGCTCGTGGCCACCCCATGAGTTGGCTTACCTGGTTCCAGAGCACAGCCCTAAATGCCATCCCATCAGGGCAGGGGCTGACTGCTGTCCCTTCTCACCACCAGGAGTGCAAAGGGAGGACAGAAACTTTTTTTTTTTTTATTAGTAACAGGGAGTTACAGTGACATTCCCAGAGGGCAACTGCACTTTCTGCATGCGAGAAATATTCCAAGGGCAGTTAAGCTCAGCACAGCAGCTGCTACGAGCATAGCAACTTGGACCAGCGTAGGAAGTCCTTCAGCAGCACCTAGAAGAGAAAAAAAAAATCCCCTTTAGAAAAGAGAAATCCCCTTACTACACAATTTATGGCTTTCCACCATCTGGCAGTGGCGCAACATGCAGGCAGCATGGGGGTAAAAAAAAAAAAAAAAAAAAAAAAAAGCCCCCCAGACAGTTTTTTTCAGCAGATACACCAGAGAGTCCATCTAGGCATGAAACCATGGAGGAATTCACAATTAGATCAACCTGGAGTCACCTTCAGAGAGGTGAAGGCGCAGCCACACAGACACATACCCTGCGGTGCCCTTCCTGCTGGCACAATCCGTCCTGAGGCACTCCGTGAACCCTGAGCTGGGTCAAGGATTAACAGTGGTCCAAGTGAGACTTCAGCCTCTGCTGCCCTAGAGGACCCACCTAAGAAGAGATGTGCATGAGTGAGCTGGTAGGAGAGGCAATACCTGATCCATTGGGATTTCAGGGCTCAGAGCAAGGTAGTTTTGTGTAGCTTTATGCACAAGGGACAATTTCTTGCCCAAGGACAGCAGAGAAGAGCCAAGCTCACCCCTGAGAGGTGACATCTCAGGCCTTTCAGCATCTCAGCCACCCCAGCCTGGGAGGTGACCGAATTAGGGCTGCATTTTGGGGCACGCCAAACCCTACCTTGCCTGGAAGAGATGTCTCTCCTCAAGCGCCTCCCTGGCCACCTGGCCAGGGGGTTATTTCTCCGGGAGTAGCCTCCATACAGTGCACAGTTGCCTGTCTCGCAGCAGCTGCAGATGTCCCCAGTGCCCTCCACGGGAGCCCACCTGGAACAGAGCCACCTGTGAGCCCTCTCCTCCGGGCTGCCCCCTGCCCAAGCCCCCCAGGTACTCACAGGCTGCTGGCTTTGTTGAAGGAACAGGCCTTGTTCAGAGGGTTTGGGGCCTGGTCAGCCGGGGAGACCTTCAGGTGGCAGGTGATGTAGATCTGGAAGGGAAATTAAGCCAAAAACCACAGTTTGGGTTGATTTTTTTCCATGCAGGACAGCGCTGCTCTTGTAGGGGTAAGGCCAGGGGGTCAGACACATCTCACCAGGTTCCTGTCATCTCCTGCAAACTTGAAAGCATCGACCACAAACTGCAGCGTTTCCTGCCTCGGCCGCGGGGACACGAAGGCTGAGGTGCTGTCATCGGCTCTCCCATCCACCAAGCACCTGGACAGGGGGCAGAAGTCAGGGACACCCCAAGGAGATACAGCACCACCACGCAGGCCGCACTGCCCCCCTCCATACCCACTGAGGTCGATCAAAGCGTAGCGGGGTGAGGAGCTCCGGTCCGCGCTCGGAGTCGCCACGCAGTCCTCCACAAAGAGCCGCAGGGGCACATGGCCCCCCGGCACGACATCGGCCTGGAGGTGCAGGCTTTCCCCCAGCTGGAAGCCATTGGAGAGCCTCTCGGAGCTCCAGTCATCTGGAAGGCATGGATGAAGCCACAAGTTGCTTTGGCAAAAAAAAGCACGTTGCCCTCCCTTCCTCGTGGGGCCTCCTAACTGAGCAGCAACCCCATATATCCCTGCTGTAAGATGTGGGGTAACCCAGCCCTGAGGTTTTTTTTGGGATCTCAGTATTCATGGCCAGGATCAGAGGGGGCACCCACCGCTCATGAGGCGCAGGGAGAACACCAGCTTCTCTTCTGCTGACAGCGTGGAGTGGAAGGGAGCCCAGGTAGGCCGGACGGCATTGCTGCTCACATTGCTCCTCCTAAAAGCAGAGGTGTGTCAGCAGAGATGCCATCACCACCACCCTAGGTCTGTAGGAGCAGAGACATGGCCCCACGGGCTCACCTGGGGTAGTGACACTCGATAGGAACCACGGCTGGGCTGGTTCTTACAATGACCGCGTTGCCAGCAGGAGTGGGTTTGTAGAACAAGCTTGTTTTGTAGATCAAGGAGTCTGGGGTCATCTGGAAGGGACATGGGAGAGCTGATAAGTCAGCAAAATGAACCTCAGCACTGTCAGGCACCCAGTACCAGGACCTGCAACTCCAACAGCCTGTCCTCCACATTCAGGATGCCATGAAGATTTGGGCTGGCATCTCTGCACCCGAGAATAAGGCTGAACTCATAAGAGATCAGTCTTGAGGGCTACCACCCTAAGTGCCCACATCAGCTGGGCAAGGGCTGTAGGACAAAAGGCCTGAAGCCTCCTTCCTCCCAAATAAATGGGAGCACATCAATTCTGGCTCTTGAAGAGATATAAGAAAAACACTACAAGCCTTGCTTGCCATTCAGCAGGTTCACATAGGGCTCAAGGACAGCACGCATACTCAAAACCAGCCCTGCAATGGTCACAAGACACTTCACTCAAGAGCTGCTGTTAGCAGTTGTACTCCTCACCCCAACCTCAACCCTGGGCATCACCTTTACTCTATCATTTCTAGAACTGAGCCATTCCCAAGAAGAGTTATGCAGCACACTACTACTTACTAGTCCCACATAACCCCCGATTTAATCACTCCAGTGTGGATCAAAGCCCATTAACCCACTACCCAAGCAGCATCACCAGGGATGGAGCAGCCCCTCACCCTAGCACCCCACCTCACCTGTAGGGTGCTGCCGCACTCATGCAGCCCAGCCACGAAGGTCACCAAGTTCTCAGCAGCATTTTGGGCCGTAGGTGGGCAGGCAGCCGTGCCCAAGGTCAGGTCCCCAGCCCGGACCAGGCGCCCGGTGCCAAAGAGGTCCCGGTGCACCGTGAGCACCACCTGAGCCTCCTGGCACTGCACAGCCACAGGGTGCAGGGGGGCAGCAGCCTGGAGCTGGGAGACATCCACCCATGCCCATGGGGAGGGCTGGGAGAAGGAAGGCACCTGAGGCCATCTCCACGAAGAGTCCCCTCGGACCCTCAAGACCCCTGAGTCCCTTGCGGAGAGATCCCAGGGGCTGTAAGACACCGCTTCAGCCAGTGCCCAGCACAGCAGAGCAATACCCAGGCTGCTTCCAGACCCCATCCTGAGCCTGACAAAACCAACAGATGGAGAAGATGCTGCTCAGGAGCTTTTTATACCAACTCCCTGAAGAGCAGATGGGATGCACCTGGGCCTCCACCCAGCTCTTGGAGCACCCAGGGACTACCCAGGTCAACGAGACCCAGCTGGGACACTCCTCCCTCAAGGGGCAGGAGGGAAAATCTCCCCAACCCTACACCTGGAATTGCCCCAGAGCATTGTCCCACATCTTCCTGCCTTGCATGGTGGGGGTGGCATCAGGCACTTGTTTGGGGACAAGAGGTCACCATGGTAGAACAGACAGAGGGCTAACATGGTGGGGACATATTGCATCCCACCATATTTCCATGGACTGCAGGTTTTGCTGGCCTCCAGAGTGTCCCTGATACCAGAGAGCAGCAGAACCAAACCCAGGGGTGGCAATGAGATGGGATCTAGGACCAGCAGCCCCTGTGGCCACAGCATCCCTTGTGCCCGTGTCCCCTTCCCTGTGGCTGAGCTGGAGCCAGTGTTGGCCACTGGTGTGCCCAGGGCTCAGTCACGATCCCACAAATGTTTCTGGTCTCCTGCACATCAGATTCCCCAAAACCCATGGTGTGGTGCACTGCTCGAGGTGGCACTTTCAGACACAGAGAGGACTTTCAGAGCTCCTTCAGCTGCCAAATCCACCTGGGCTCTGGCCCGTGCATGCTGGCAATCTGTCCGTGCTCGATTTCATGGGTATCTGCGCTGGGTAATTGTACGTCAAGTAATGAAGGCATCATAACCGGCTTATTTGCATAGAAAGCAGAGGTACAAAAGCCGATCTTCCCATAATAGCAGCTGATAAGTGAATGGCAGGCATAATCAAGAGATTAATTGGCCCTCATGTGTTAATTATGCTAATTGGCACAGCTGCTCGTGCGTACAGTAGGATGACTAATGGCTGTACATGGCTGTGGTGGGTGGAGGGGTTGGGGTCACGAGAAGCTGCTGGCAGTGGGGTCTCCTCGGCATGGGGACAGTGCCCTGGTGCTGAACAAGCCGAGGGGGGTTCTTAACACGAGTGGTTGTGTTCACGGTGTGTTTCTACAGGAGCATTGCATGCGTGCCCCGTAATGTGGGTTTTATGGGATGAAGCATCTTCTGTCCCTCTGCGGGGTGGGGTTGGGGTTACACATGCTGCGTGGCCTCGGGGGAGGCAGCCGAATCCCAGCAGCGCCCACCTTTGCTGCAGGCCCATGCATTACACATCTGCTGTGGTCTCTCCGAAGCGTGGATAGTTTTATGAGTGATGAATAAATGATACAACAAGAAAAACCTCTCTGGCAGCTCAGGCTCTCTTTATTAATTCAGCAAGCAGTGGGTCATCTCCAAGCCCAGCTCATGCCCTGCGCTCGCTCAGTGGAGGGGAGATTGATGAGCCTTAAACATTGCCAGATAAGCATTCAATTCCCCGATTAATACAGTATTTAACACTCCAGTGAAAAAAAAAAAAATGGAGTTTCCAGGAGCTGGGGTGGGAAAGGCTGAATCTGATGGGTGGGAATGGTTTTTATTCTCGTTTGGGAGATGAGATCAATAGGCAGAAAACAAAAAGCAAAAAAAAAAAAAAAACAAAAAACAATCACACATAAAAATAAAACACATCAAGGAAAACACATCCACCACCTCCCGCCAACATCCATCACTGTGATCTGCATTTAATGGCTCTGAAGGAATAACCCTTCCCATCCCTGGCTGTAGATTTCCTCCGGTGCTGAAGGACACCGGGGGACATTGGCTTTCTCCTCGCATACACTGGCTGTCCTTGCCTGGGCTTGGAAGAGCTCGGAGCAAACCGTGCTAAGGTTGGCAAGAAGGGAAAACCCCAGGGCTGGGTGGGCACCGTCCTTCCCCTCCAGCCCTTCAGGGAGGGATGGGGGCGCCCAGCTTGGCCGCGTGCCGCAGAGAGAAGCAGCACCTGCGTTTTCCCTGAGATCGGAGAATGATTTCGTGCACGGAAAAGAACTGCACCGTCAGCACTTCTTCTCTCCATGGCTCATCCGTTTGTTTGCCAGGGTGCTTTTTTCACTGGAGTGTTAAATACTGTATTAATCGGGGAATTGAATGCTCATCAGGCGACGCTTTAGCGACTTCTACTTACCTGAGACAGCACATGCTTCTCCAAGGCTCATTGAGCAACAACAACCTCTCCTCGCCTCCCGCCCTGAGAAAATAATGTCATCACCCTGTCTGCAGCCCAGATCCTGCTGGCGAGAGCATCGTCCAGGGATTTGGCTCCCGGTCATGACACGGCATTAAAAAGGCAGCCGAGCCACCCCATTAGCACCCTTCCTCACCCTCATCCATCCCAAAGGAAAACGAGCCCCTGGGCACACATGGGAAAAGACAGCGAACGTGCTCCAGGTTTGAAAATGAATGCCAGGTAGGAGCCTTAAGAAATTCCCTCGTTTCATTTCAGATCTCTCTTCTGAGTCACCGAGATAAATGCTCCTTCTGCTTCAGATTGCGTCTAACTGCTGATGGATAAATTGCTCAAGTTGCCCGTGACAAATCACGCCGGATAGCCAAGTCTGTAATTAAAACGTCTCTCAGCCCCTTGGTTCACTCTGACATATCAGGACCAGATGCGCTGTGGCAGCAGGGAATAACCCGTCCGGGACTCAGCTCCGAAAAATGGGTCCCGGGAGAGAGCAACTGGCTCTGAAAATACAAACTCCTCTTTAAAAATAGCAGTGCTTTGAAAATGCCACTTTTTAATCCCCACCAAAAGGATGTAGGCAAGTTTTTCAAAGCCTTTTTCTGCCTGAGAAGATGCTTGCGAGCACACGGGCATGGTTTTTGGAGCAGGTGGAGGACAGTGGCTTTGAGTTGGCTTCAACTTCCACATTTGTTCCCCAAGCAGAGCTTCTTATCAGGAGGAAGACGGAAGGGAAATGAAACAAAATGTGGCCATATGGAACACATGGGCTCAAAGGGCAAGGCCATTTTGGATGGGATGAAATGCCCTCTTTCACACCAAAAGAGAGTGTTTTGTTTGAATGTTTGCAGGAAAATGGGAACCACCAGGTAACAAGCATCCTGGATTTCAGATGGATTTATTTTTTTCTGGATGCTGCTTAGCCAGGAGAAGCTGCAAACAAAGGTGGAAAGTGATTTAAAAAACCCTCTGCTTTCATCTGCTCTCATCCTTGACCCTGGGGCTTTGCTCCTCACCTTCAGCAGCTGGCTGGGAGGAAAGTCCAGGCTCCTGGAGCAGAGACCCAGGAGCTGAGAAGGTTTTTAGGGGAACAAGAAGTGAATGTGCTTGCATTATGGCACGGGGGTGTCCTAAAACATCCCCTTTCCTCTCTGTGCAGTGTCTCCCATGGGGAATTTCAGAGCAGTTGATGCTGGAAATCACGTCTGGAGACCGTTTAGTCCAAACCCCTGAGTTCATCTCATGACAAGCACCATGGAGGCATTGCCTCATCCCATCCCATTAACCTGGAACCAGCTGTTTGCACCCCCCCTCCATAATTAAATCCACAGGAGAAACTGGCTGTGGTGGGAGCACGCGAGCTGGTGGAGCTATCTCAGGATCTTTAAAGACCGTGAAGGTCCTGAGCTTCAGGACGACTCGTCCCATCACTCATCAGCGCCGGGCAGGGAGGGTTAATGGCTTTATTCCCCCAGCCCGGCGTCTGGGTGCTAACTAATATTAATGGTACCTCCTGGCACCTCGTTAAAAATTGCACTAGTGCTTAATTCAGGCTGTACATCATGGCCCCTAAATGAAATAACCATCCATCCCCTCCCTAATACGAGTTTGATACCGGCACGCTTTAACTTGTCTCGCTTTTAGAAATATTTTTCTATTAAAATGCAGCGCCTGGCTGCACGCCCGGGAAGGACAGCTAAAAATAATCCTCGCCGGCTGCGGCGGGCTGAAGAAGACCCCATCCCCTGGCAGCTCCTGATCAAACCCCACCGACGGATGGGATTAAACAGCAGCCTGAATTTCAGGGGTATTTCATATGGCTGGTACAAAGATAATGATGGCTGCTTTGGGATTTTGCACCTTCTTCTGCTGCTCTAGGTATGAAAATGAAGAGGAGCTATCGTGGCAGGGCTCATCAGCTGGTGATGGATGATGCCACCGTGGCAGCTGAAGACAGAGCCAAAGCAAAGCTCAGGTCCAAAATATGCATGCATTAATTTGAGCATCCATAAAGAAGTCCATCAAGGCTGCAAGCACCGTGTAAGGTCTTGCAGGGCCAGTCCAGGCCACCAAACACCCTGGGAACACATCACAGATGGGGATGGACATCAGGGGTTTCCTCTGGCTGTGCTGAATCTCACAAAATCAACCCAAAAATGTAATGCATGGTGTGAAACAGCTCATCCTGTGAGCAGGGGGACTACCGAAGCCTGTTATCCTACAGGTCTGTGTCCTTCTTCCCATAGACCTCCTCCGCCACCAAAATTGGCCCTTCTGTCCTCTAGTGACTCTAGAAACAGTGTGAGCCATTCATGATTTGGGAAGGAAACAGGGCTTTAAGGCAGGAAACAACCCAAGTTCATCCTCACTCCTTTTTTCTCTTCTAGCAACACACAACCCTCAGCCACCTCTGAAAATAAAGGAAGGGGGGAGAGCTTCGAGCCCAGACGCCATCATCCAAAAAGACCCACGAGTTTATTTGTCAAGGCACAAAACCCTCCAGATCCTTGGATTTTAAATAAAAATGACAACCAACAGAGACCCATCGCTGGACCCAGGGACATGCCACGAGCAAACCCATTTCTCAGCCTGCGTTCGTCCCCCAGCACCAGCCCCATTTGGCATTGGGGTGCCCCTTCCCGCAGCCATCCGAGCGGGCGGGTTTACCCAAATTGAGTTAAACAAGCATTATTTCCAGCACAAACACTCGGGGCACTGAGGATGCTAAGGCGCTTTGCAGGGCTTTAGTGCACCCCCCGTGTGCCCCTGAGTTATTGTTTAATATTTAATTAGGCAATAGGCACATTGGTCCAGCTGGGGATGAGCACCTGTCACATACCCCATGGATGCACAAACTTCTCTTAAAAACTAGATTTTGGTGTGTGTTTTTTTTTTTTTTCCCCTTAAAAACGAGATTGGGGTGTTCTTCCAGCATCCCTGGGCTGAACCCAGGTTCTGTGGGTGGCATTAATCCCTTGCCCCTTGCTAAAACCCCCTGCCTCTGCCACCCACCGCCTTCCAACCCCTCCAAAATAAAAAAAGGCACCACGCAGCACAGCCCTAGTTATTCCCTGAGCCCTGCCTCCGGCTGCAGGGTCGGGACAGGGAGAAGATTCACCCCCCCCGAAAAATCCTCTGTGTTAATTCGAAGCATGGGATAACCATGCGTTTAAGGCAAGAATAAAAGTCCAGTTGGAACTGCAGTGGTGCAAGGTGAAAAAAAATTAAAATAATAACTGTCCTAATGTGCCTCTGGAATGATGCTCCCCCTGGGGGCACAGCTCGGCGCTCCTTGGGGATGAGGACGGACAGACACCCAGCGACCCCACGCAGGACACAATGTGCCAGGTCCCTCGGGAGGTGGCTCTGGGGGCTCGCTGGGGATAAAGGGAGGCGCAGCCTCTCTCCAGCCCCGGGGTGCCCCGAAAATGCGGCCGGCGCGGGAAGAGGGGGACGGCACCCAGAGCGGCAGTGGCAGAGGGTCGGGGGTGTCCCTGTCCCTCCGAGGTGTCCTGGGTTTGTCACCGCAGAGTGGTGCGGGGCACAGGGTGCTGCCTGGAGCTGTCCCAGCTCGTGTCAATCAATTTCTTGCTCGTTATCTAGGGAGGGAGAAAAAAGAAAGGAAGAAATTAAAATTGGCAATCAAATTTTAAATATTAATAATAATAATCCACAGGCATGGAGTTGAAAGTGGTCACCTACATTTGCAGAGACCCAAATTCTTGGCAAGGGCCCAGACAAGGCTGTTCTCAACCCAGGCTAGATCAGAAGGGAAAGCTGGGGATGCAGCCCCCTGCGCTGCTCCCCTCCATTTCTCACAGTCCCAGCACCCTGAGGACTAAATACAACTTTGGGTGCAAAGATTAAGATGCTTGAATATATCTCAGACCAAGAGAACTCCCACCGTGTGAGGAAAACCTGAACAGGAGACAAAACTTTCTCAGAAGCATCTTATAGCTGAGCAAACAGCGCATCAAAGCCATTGCTCACATCACTTCATCTCTGGCTGGGAAATACAAGCATCGGTCAGAGCGGCCCAAGCCAGAGCGCTGCTTGATAGAAGCAATCTGAGGAAATTTGATCGTTCTACAGCAAATGGGGGAAAAAAAAAAAAAGCAAAAAAAAAACACTTCATCCCAAGCTGACCGGCTTGTGGAGGAACAGTTCCTGCTGCATCGAGCCAGCTCGTGTCCCCTCCAGCGGGCTCCTGGAGCAGGGCACAAGGACACCCAGCGGATGCGCTCACCTGCTTTGTCTTCTGTGCTCTTCAGCGGCTGCAGAGCTGCAAAAAGCAAAACCAGCACATGGTCAGCTTGCACAGAACAGCCTCAGACCCCCAACCCCTTTCCATCAGCAGTTTGGGAGCAGAACACATTAACAGGGAGATGGAGGGATTGAAGGTGGCCGTCCCCCAGTCCCGTTCTCAGCATGGTACTGGGAGCACTGGGAACAGCCCCGCAGCCATGAGACAGCACCCACCTGTCTTGGGTTCTTCTCCATCTTCATCCTGCTCCTCCGTCCCTACAAAACAGCAACCGGGAGAGTGTGAAGCACCTGCAGACCTCTCCCCAAAGCCCACTGGGCTTGGTGGACGTGCCTCCATCCCTGGCTGCCCCATCAGTGGGATGCTCTGAATGCCTGTGATGCTGTTCCCGGCCAGAAAGACCAGCAAAAACTGCTGCTCCTGCTTCCTGCAGCTCCCACAAAGGGTCCTGCAGGGTTATTATTTAAAGTAAAGGTTATTGCTGAGAGTCAGGGAGAAAACATTGCAGGCTGGGAGCAGTGTCCTGTGCTAAAGGTCAGCTGGCTCAGGGCCATGATCGAGCTGTCCGGCACTCCAAATCCCCCAGCAAAAGGGAAAATTCACTGTGGTTTGTGTTCCAAGGGGAAAAAGATAGATATGATATAATAAAACCGTAACAATTAATAAATTCACGGCAGGCAGGGAGAGCAGCAAAACCCAGGGCGGCTGCAGCTTGCGCAGCACAACACGGTCAGGGCAAGGCTTTGGCAACGCGAACGCATCAGCCCTGCAGCCAGCGAGAGAAAACAAGTGGGGAACGCCAGCAAAGCTGCTTCTGCAGCCATTTTCGGAGACAACAGCTTTTTTTTTTAAAGGAATAAAGCCCCACTTGCCATGCAAACACCTCTCTGTAATAAAAAGAAACAAACCAAAGGAGGGGAAGAATGCAGAAAACGAGAGCTGGCACAGAAACATTTTTCAAAGGGGGCATTTCAGAGTGCTTCCCAAGAGGCAGCAACACGCCTTTCATAAATTCTTTCAAAACAAAGCATGAGAGGATAAAGGGAGAGCAAGGGCGAGCACGGAGCATCTCTGTCTCATGCTATTTCCGCGTGTCAACGCGCTCGACATTTCTGCGGTGGCAAAGCCCGGGGGCATCTTCTCAGAGGAGACGCTCCCCGCACGGATGTCCTGCCAGGGCCTTGGGCACGCGGAGGATGCTCAGAGGAGAGCAGGAGGATGGGGAGAAAGAGATGGAGAAGGGCAGAGCAGAAAGGTGAAAATGTGCTGGGAGGAAGAAACAAAAACAAGAGGAAAGCGCTCGTTTATGTGCCAAAGAAGGAAAGAGGTTAAAGCGTCCCCTGCTCCATCGCCCCCCGCAGGGTGTGCAACCAGATGGGGCGGGGATGCTTTACCTGCATTTTCCTCCTCCTCCTCGCAGCTCTCACGGATTTTCTTCTGGCAGATGTAAGCCAGGACGATGAGCAGCACCACGACACAGATGGCGAGTCCCACCGTCACCCAGAGAGCCACAGCGGGGAATGCAAGGTGTTGGCCTTGAGGGAAGAGAAAGAGAAATCCTTCTGTAGTTATAATGCCAAGGGGTATAAAAGGCAGGTGGAGTTTAGGGGATATTTCCCTGTCACAAGGGACAAATATCCCTTAGAGAAGAGGAGCAGAAGCATTATTGGTGTCCTCCTCTCTGCTCGGCCATGGCCAATGTTGGGCGCCTGTGTGACGCTTGCTGGAGGAGTTTGCTGCAAGCAGCCAAGAGGCTGATGCTCCACCGGGGAACCACCTTCACAACCCAGCAACTGCCGTGCCAATTAACGCTACCGGGGAGTGTGTAAAGTTATAAAGAGCTCCAAGGCAGCTATAAAAGCCGAGCGAGTGAGGATGAGCAGAAGCCACTTGGAGCTGGTGGCAAGTCACTGGTGTGCCAAGGCTGAGTCCTGCAAGCCACCGGTGGAGCCCACAGGGTCAGATTCCTGGGAGATCTCTCCTGGAGCTCGTCTCTTCCCTCCCCAGAGCATCTGGGACACAGCAGGACTCCTGAGGGCAACAGGATGGGTCCCTGCCAGCCCCAGGAGGTCTGGATTTGGGGCATGCAGCTCACAGCCATGGGTTTTGTCACCCAGCTCCCAGGCACAGCCCTACCCATCTCCTCGACAGAGCCCTGCCCACGCTCCCTGCCCGGGCCATCCAGGATAAACGCCGCTAAACTCCCGATTGGTCAGGCCAGCAGAGCGAGACATCGTCAGGGCGAAGCGGTGAGGCTGAACAAGGCTCAGAGACGAAAAAGTCGAGCTGGCAAACCGGGCAAAAAGTTTGCTGAGGTGCTGGTCTCCAGGCCAAGCAGCCCAGGTGGGAAAGTACCACAGCCACAGGAGATGCCCCAAGGGTGTTTTGGTCAGGATTAATTAGGAGGTCAGGGGAGAGTGCAAGTGATGTGGGGTTTGTGTAGGGGATGGGATGGGATGGGATGGGATGGGATGGGATGGGATGGGATGGGATGGGATGGGATGGGATGGGACGGGACGGGACGGGACGGGATGGGATGGGAAGCTGCAAATGGAAAGCATCCCATGGGCATGTGCTAAGGAGAAAAAGACCACCATGCCCTGTGCTGGCTCTCCAGGGCGGTTTAGACCGGGACAGGGCAACCAGCAAAGCTAGAAGGAAGAAAACATCTCAAGACCTTTCCAAAATCACCCACAGATCTTGCCAAACCTATACTGCAGCTCAGCAAGTACCTCCAGCACCAGGGTGGGATGCTGGTATGGAGCTACAGGGAAGGAGAGCACAGCCTCGGGCCATCCTGCAGGTCCATGGGCAGAGGCAGAGCTGGGATATGGTGTACAAACCCCTGGGGTAGCTTTGTGCCTCCACGGCCACCTTCTTCAGAAGAGATCCCATCCCTTCCTTTCACAAATTTGGTCCAGGCTGCCTCACCTGTGATGGTGACGGAGGCATGGGTCTCCTGCTGCAGCACCGGGTTTCGCACCAGGCAGGAGTAGGTGCTGCTGGGCTCCACCAGCACCTGGAGGACGCTGTGCACGTCAAAGAGACCTTCCTCGTTGGCCACCTGGGACGTGGTGATGTTCTCCGTGATGTTGGTGCCCTGGCTGTCCTGCCAGAGGACGCTGGCCTCGGGGTAGCCGCGGGATGCGTGGCAGGTCACGGCCGCCAGGTCCCCCGGCTTCAAGTCTTTGTTGGGCTCCAGGTTCAAATTGGGCTTGGAGTAGGGAGCTGAAAGGGAAAGGAAAGTCAGCAGGAAGTGACGGAGGTGACAAAAGGACTGGGAGCAACCCACCACCTTGCAGCAGATGACACCAACCAGCTGAACCCTCCCCAGCTCAGATTCATTCCTGACCACACTGCCTCAGGTGGCACCTGAGCCGAGAATCTCCCCACCACAGCAAGGACGGGATCAGCCCCCCTGTGAGGAATATTTTGGGGGAGATGCAGCCTGCTGGAGGGCTGAATTCATGTGGAGACCACACGGGTGGAGAAAGAAGCTGCGTGGAGGATGAAAGTGTGACAGAGAACCCTTCTCGTGGGGGAGGCACCCCGGGACACCTCTCCACCTCTCACCTGCCACCTGCAGCGTCACGGCAGCGCTGCTGTAGTCACGGACGCGGACAAAGCAGGTGAAGCTGCCCTCATCCGCGATCTCCACGCGCCGGAGGAGCAGCGAGACGTTGCCCTGGGCCAGCTGGTCGTAGAAGAGGGCCGTGCGGTTGGCGTAGCCCCCGCCCTGGTCAGCCAGCTGGTCCCGGCCGCCAGAGAAGCTGTGCACCAAGCGCTTGGTGTCCGTCAGCTGCCAGATGAGGCTGAGGTCGTCCAGGCTGAAATTGGCCTCGGGGGAGAAGGAGCAGCGCAAGGTGGCGTCTCGGCCAAAAAGGGCCACCACGGGCTCCTCCGGGACCTGGATCTCCATGGCACCTGCAGGAGAGAAGCATCTCCTTAATTATCCAGCTGGCTAATTAATGACTAAGAGAATCGAGGGGCTGGGAAGGGAGGAAAACATCTCCAGCCCTTCCCAGCAAAGCGAAGCTGGGGACAGCAGCAGCCTCCCAGGGGTGAGCCCAAACCCGGGGCACTGCTGCCCTCAGCTGCCAGCAGGCAGCAAGTGCCACCCGTCACGGGGACAGCACTGCCAGGAGCACCCCGTGGGTGCCCAAACCTGCTCGGGGCCGCTTCTGTTTTGGTAGGGTCTACAAGAAGCCACCCCAACGGCGGGCTGCAGAGAGGATGGAGGCGATGAAGCGGCGCTAGATGGCACCAGTGCCATGCCCAGGTGGGACGTGCCCAGGTCCCTCTGCCAGCCCCAGGTGGCACTGGGTGGCACTGGGTGGCACTTGCTGAGCTGGCAGTGGCGCGGGCGGAGGCGTGGATCCGGCCCCCAGACCCTCACCACCCACTCGCCCCCTGTCCCCTAGGGAATGATGGCAGTGGGTGGGGATGTCCCAGCAGAGCCACGTTCCTCAGTGTTATACGGGGAAGGAAAGGGGGAAAAATCCCACCTGGCACCAAGGGAGGTGCATCGGCAGTGAGGTTTGACACCCTGACCCCAATAAATCCCTGCAGGAGAGGAGCTCAGGAGGGAGCCAGGCTGGCTGAGCCCTGCCAGGGGACACGGATGGACAGACAGACGGACAGACACAAGCACAGCGCCCGGGCAGCCAGCCTGGCTCTTGGCAGGCCCCACGGCGTCACAGCTCCCTCCGGCTATTAATAAAGGCCTGTGGGTGGTTTTTAGGAACATCACCCGGCCTGGCTGCTGGCTGGCGAGCATCCCAAAAGGAATCTTCCCCACTGCCCCCCTGTGCTGTGGAGCCGCAGGGGGCTGCTGCAGCAATGCCAGGGGTTTGGGTCGAGCCTTGGTGTGCTGGCAAAGGGCTCAGGGAGCCAGGCCAGGACCACTCATCCCTCTCCAGGAGCCAGCGGGCGCTGGTGGTGTGCCCGGAGGAGGTCTGGGAGCTGCCGAGTGTGGGGCCGGATCCAGCCCCGTGACATCCCTCAGGACGTGACCCCGCTGTGCCTTCACCATTTGGCTGCAGCACGTGGGACGTGGAGCCCCTCAACACCGGGACCCTCCTCCCGCGGCGGTGGGTGAGGGTTTGCCCCTCTTTGTGCCCGCAGCGTACCCGGGAGGAGCACCCCAGAGGGGTCCCCACTCACCCCAAAGGGGTCCCTGCTCCCCCAGAGGCGTCCCCACTTACCCCAAGGGTGTCTCTATTCACCCTAGAGGGATCCCCGCTCACCCCAAAGGAGTCCCCGCTCACCCCAAAGGGGTCCCTGCTCCCCCCGAGGGGTCCCCCCTCACCTGCCAGGCTGAGCGCCAGGGCGAGCAGCGGGCAGAGCATCGCTGGGGCGTCTCCTCAGCACCCTGGAAGAGGGGGGGAAGAGGGGGGGGAAGGAAAAAAAAAACAAAAAAAGAATAATAATCAAAAACTATCCATTCAAACAATTAAGAAAAGATCAAAGAAAATCAAAAAAGACACCCAAAGGGTGTCGGGAACCTCGCCGCTCCCCCCCCCCCCGCCCCGTCGCTCCCTCCCCAAGCCGCTTCCCCGCGGCTCAGCCCCAAACCGGGGGGGCCCCGAGGGGGAGCCCCCAGCGAGGGGAAGGCGGCGGAGCCCCCCCCACGCCCCTCGGGGCCCCCCCTGCCGGTCCCATTCATTCCCCCCCCGCCAGCACAAAGCCCGGGGAGGCCCCGGGGCTGTGGCCGAGGCCGGGGCCGCTCCCGGAGCCCCGGGGGCCGCGCCCGGAGCCCCCCCCCCGGCGCCCCCCCGGCGCCCCCCGTCCCCGCCCGGCCTGCACCTACCGCGCCCCGGCCCCGCTCGGCCGCGCTCGGCTCCCTCCGGCTCCCTTCGGCTCCTTTCGGATCCCGTCGGATCCCTTCGGATCCGCTCGGGCCCTGGTTGGCTGCGGCCGCTTCCTGCCCGGGGTCCGGCGGGGGAGGAGGGGCCGGGGGGGGAAGGGGGGAATGGGGGGTGTGGGGCTGGGAAATGGGGGGTGTGGGGCCGGGGGGTGGGGTGCGGGGAGTCCTAGAGTTGGGGTGTGTGGATATAGGGAATTGGGGTGCATGGGGCCAGGGATTGGGGTGCAGGGAGTCCTAGAGTTGGGGTGTATGGAGATAGGGAATTGGGGTGTATGGGGCTAGGAATTGGGGTGTATGGAGATAGGGAATTGGGGTGCATGGGGCCAGGGATTGGGGAATAGGGGAATGGGGGATTGGGGTGTAGGGAGCTTCAGGTGTGGGGTGGATGGAGATAAGGGATTGGGGTGCATGGAGCTTGGGGATTGGGCTGTACAGGGCTGGGGGATTGGGGTGCAAGGTGCCCTAGGTGTGGGGTGTATGAAGATAGAGAATTGGGGTGCACAGAGCTTGGGGTGCACAGAGCTGGGGGTTGGGGTATACAGAGCTGGGGGAATAGGGGTGCAGAGGCACTGGCAGCCCCACACCATCCTCGGTGGAAGACGCTGCTAGAGAGGGAGGGACCCCCAAATATTTGGGAGGCGCAGTGCGGGGGTGCCCACAAAAGCAAGACCTCAGACACACGGTACCTGGGCAGCTCTCACCGTGTCCCCAAGGCTCCCGCATCGTCCCCATGACTCGGTGGCCCCAGTGCCCACGTGGGAGGCTTCAGTCTCACTGCGGGGGAGAAAAGGAAGCTCCTCACCCTTTTGATTACAGAGCAAAGCTGGACCAACCAAACCTGGAGAGCTCAGAGCTAAAAAGCAAATAAAAATACCCTGAGATGTGCTATATTTAAAACCACTTGATTTTTTTTTATTTTTTCCCTGTGAGCAAGGAAGGATGTTGTGGTGATGGAGCTGGCAAAGCCTTGACCCAAGCTCCGTGGGTGAGAGCAACAAGAACAATCGAGGATGAAGCAAATACACTTCAAAAGCAGCTACGCTTCAAAACTGGGAGCTCGATTTGCAGCTGTGCCTGCAGATCAGGAGGGTGCCTCTGTCCGTGCCCAGCCTGGTGGGGGTGGTGGCTGTGCACAGCTCCTGGAGACCAGATGCAAGAGCCCCATCCACCCAGAGGCATTTTTGGGGGATGCTACCAAAAAGGATGCAGCCCTCCATCTCCAATTGGAGCCCAGCTGGGCTTGCAGGGGCCTTCTGCAGGAGAGGAGTCCCTACCCAGCTCCAGAAATGCAAGTGAAGCCCGAGGGGTTCAGCAAAAAGATCCCAAAAAGATGCGAACTGCCAATGCAGGGCTCAGACATCACAGTGTCTGAGCGCCAGCGATTCCTTACTGTTAAAATAAATAAAATCTAAAACGCCCTTTGAAACAAAGGCAGATTTTTCCACATCAACGCTAGCTTAGAAATTAAAATCGATGCTGCTTGCAAGCCTGTTCATAATTAACAAGGAACAAGGCTTCCAGGGAGGAATTTAAATAGTGGATGCTCTGTCCCAAATGAGTATTTTTGGCTAATTTTCCTTCCTCGCACCCTGAAGTACCCGAGGTATGTGCATGATAACAAAGCTGATGACAACAGAAAAATGAATAAATAAATAAATAAGCAAACAAACACGGGAAGGCAAAGAAAAGGCGGCGATTTGCAAGTTTAATTTTACGTTCAGCCAGGATCTGCTCGAGGAGACGCACTAAGGTGCTGGGGCACATGCATATTCATAACGCCTGCCAGTGATTCGGAGCAAAAAGAGGAGCAGAGAGGGCTTGGGGCTGCTCGGAGCCTCAGCAGAGCGAAGAGCTGGTCCCGGGAGAAGCCCAGTGCTGGTCCTGCCCTGCTGTTCCTGGGGCTTTTTGCTGAGGCTGCAGCTGGGACGGCCTCAGCCCTGCTCGCTTGGAGGAACGGAGCCGAAACGCTTCGGATGTGGCCATGCTGGGGCTGGGGACAGTGAGTCACTCACCGCCGCCTGAGCGCAGATGTTTCGGGTCCATGCACATGGTGGGAGGCTGCTCTGGAGGGAGCTCAGCGATTTCTGCAGCACACGGCAGTCGTTCAGAAGCAGAGAGCCCGGCGATGGACTCCAGATGCACAAACTCCCCCCCGGGGGACGCCAGCAGCGTGAGGAAGGAATATTTTCTTATCAGAGGAAAGTCACGAGGCTTTTCTTTTCCCCAGCAACACCTCTGCAGGATTGCTTTCAGCACGGCTTTCATCAATTCATCTTTTAAAAATAGTATTTTTGTCATCTCTAGAGCCATTCATTAAGGTGTTTTCTTTGGCTCACTCTGGAGCCCACGAGCTGAGTTTGTGCACAAGCAAGCAAGCAGAAAAAGGAGCGGGGTAGCAGCAAAGCAGAGCCTTTGGTGTCCCACGCGGTGACAGCAGGGCCCAGCCGTGCAGAACTTCAGCAGATGCCGTGCTGGTGAGGAGCAAGCCATACAAAGCAGATTTGCCCGGGCTATTTGGTATTTGCTGTGCTCGCACACAAGCTGTGCTGGTCGCAGTCTGCGTGCTCTGGCACCACGTTCACCCCAAAGCCGCTCAGAGCAGCCACATGCAAATTCTCAGTCACTGGCACTTCTATTTACCACATCAAAGATGGGTGAAGTTGGACAAAATCAGGCTTTCCACCCACAAAGCAACAATAACCCTAATAAACCTTCAGGTTGCCTTGACACAGACCTTTGGGAGCCTCAGGACGCATCGTGCCCTACTGCTCCTGGCCCTTGGACACCCAGCAGGATGCTGGCAGCACCCAGGGTGGCCCCCAACTGCTGTCCTGGCTCCGAACGCCGACAGGGATGGTGGAAAAGGGATGGTCAGAAGGGAAAGGAGACCTGGGAGGGAACAGCCCCCACGCTGGTGCTCGCAGAGCAGCTGATTTCAGGAAGCAGAGCGCTGGTGGGCCCCGTTTCCAGCTCAGCCACACAATTTTGGAGCCCACCCCGCGCCGCACAGAAGAACTTTCCCAAGAAAAGCCCTTCCCAAAGCAGCTCCTCCGTCATCTCAGCATCCTCCTCCTCCTCCTTCTCTTCCTCCGAGCCAGCTGCCAGCACGCAAGGCAGCGTGGCAGCCGCACAAGTCACCGCAGAGCTCGGCTGGGGCGGCCGCCTTCGGCTTCCACCCCGCAGCTGCCCGAGCGCGTGGCGCACGAGGAGCCGCGTTCACGCCGCCCCGCAGCGCTCCCCGCAGCCCTCCCCGCAGCCATCTGCTTACAGCGGGGCCCCTCGGCAGGTGGCTGGTGGGACGGGGGATTTTGCAGCACGGGAGGTGCCGACTCGCTCCAAATATCCCTGCTGCCTGCTTGGGAGCGGTCCTGCAAATAAAAAATAAAAAATCAGGAGATTCCCACTCGCGAAGCCGTCACATGCGATGATGGATCCAAAATTCAGCCCCTCGTTCCCCCACGCTTTCCCCTGAGGGTCTCTGGGGTTTCAAGGGGAGGTTTGCAGCATGGACTCCCTCGTCCCATAGCAGGACCCACCTGGGGACACGGTCACAAGCCCTGCCCGACCCAGCCCACCCACCCAAAACCCAGTGAAGGTGCCAGGGGTCACACTCACAGATAGGTTTCACCCTGTATTTGCTTCCCCACAAATTAAGCCCTTTTCCTCTCCCCACTTTGATGGAGTCATGGCTGGAGGCAGCCGAGAGCCACAAGACCGGAGCTGAGGTCCCACCTGTGCTGAGCAGAACACAACCACCTCCTCCCATCCCTGTAGGGTCCCCTATAACTCATCCTTTGCTCTTCTGTAGGGGTTGCCCTGCTCAGTTTTTCTTTCATTTCCCAAAAAAAAAGTTCTGCTTTCTGAAAGCACGTGGGAAGGAGACTTCAGACTTTCCACTGAAACTGGCTTTTTTCTCCTCCCGTGCTTCCCTAAGACTGTTATTCAAACAACTTTAATTGTAGGTTATTTTCTTTCTGAATTGCCCCTGTGGATCATTTATCCTCTTTTAGTGTAGCCATGGAGAGTACAATCTTATCTTTCAGCTCCAGCAATGCCGACAATTTCCTATCTTCTGACACCTTCTGCTCTTCACTGTGTTGGGGCTTTGTTATATAGTTGATTAAAGCAAAATTGCTTTCTTGCTGCAATTTTACTGCAATCTAACCCAGAAATGCCCAAAGAATCACAGCCATCTTTCACAACGCTCATCTGCTAGCTGCTATAAAAGTCCTCCCTGCGCAGTCTGGAGCACCTCTACCTCTGTGCAGCCCATAATGTTTGCCATCAATTAAATCTCCCCCCCCTCAGCACTCCCCCAAGCTTTTCTAGAGAGATACAGAAGATATTCAGCTGAGCCTGTGGCCGCTCACCGCCATCCCCTATTGTTCGTTTTCTCCTATCGATAGAGAAATCCTTCTGCAGAAATTACTTTTTGCATTTGCATCCGGAAGCTTGTCCCAGCCCTCTCTGCACCTTTCTGGAAGGTTTTCAGCCCGTTTTGCCTAGTCCTTCCTGGTGCTCCTTGATGGAGAGGAAGGTGAGGCTGAATGGGGTCCTTAAAGGCCAGTAGTGCCCTCATGGCTGCTCCCCTTCCTTCTCGTGGCTGGTATTTATTTTGTGTCATCTCAGGTGCCCTTGTAGCACCCTAGTGCATCCTGAAGGGTCTGGAGCTGCTTGGGGGCTCCTTCCATGGACAGCATCTGGAGGGATGTCCCCTGTCCCCAGGCCATGTCCCCATGGCCAGACAAAGCATCACGTAGGAGATACAACAAATGGCATGGGTGTGTGCAGCACCCAGCGTGATGAACCCCTGTTCTGCTTCGTCCCTCCATCAGCCTCCAAATGACCCAAATTTCATTGTCTGATCTGAGTTTCATTGCCTTCATTTTAGTTATAGACTTGTGCAGGGGTCGCCCCACTGAATCTGAGCTTGGTTGCCCTCGCCATGCCTGATCCTGCCCCACAGACAGATTTCTTGCCTTGATCTCCTCGCTGTGAGCACCCCTGATGGTCTGGACTCTTGGCTGCCTTCAGCTCCCCTTGTTCAAGTCCCTTGGGGCTTGTTTCCATCCTGCCAGCCACTGCGTGCCCTCACTTCACTTCCCTGGAGGAGCAGTGCACTTTTTGCTCCCTGGCAGAGCAACCCTGCTTCCTATGGACATGCCAGGCATTCAGGGCCTCAATACAAGCTCGCTCCCTAGGCTAACAAAATGCGAAGAGAATAGCCTGAATGTGCCCCAGGCCAGCAAAAATGGGACACAGCAGTCCCTGCGTGCAATCAAGAGGGCCCATTTCCCTCCTTTTTTCCCCTTTCCCTACTTATTTATTAATTCCCCAAGGAGATGGAGTTAAAGCATCTCTCCTGGCCCTCGCTTCAGGCATCGCCCAGCCAAGCTCACGCGCACCCAGAGCAAGCCCTGCGCTAATCCATGGGTGCCACCTGCCGTCTACTGCTGACGGCATCGCCCATAAATTCACCTCTGCGCCACGCAAGCTGCTCCAGATGTTCGGGTTTTCCCTGTGCCTTCTCAGAGGCTTCCTGCTGCGACCCACAGGGAGCTGGGGAACAGTGGGGCTGTCCCCACGTGCCCTGCCCGCGGCTGGATGGGGCTGCTCTTAATGAGAGCAGAAGGATAACGTTACCCCTTTTCCTCGGGATAACGAGGTCAGGGAATAGCTCTCATATCTGTAACTGGAAACTTAATCTATTGGACCTGGTTTCCAAAAAAAAAATGGGTGGAGAAAAAACATTACTGCAGGGCTGAGCTGGATGAAATAATTGCCTTTGAGAGAAACAACTTCAGGGTTGGGTCAGGGAGAGGGGAAAGCAGCACTTTGATTCCTCTTTGTCTGTCCTAGTCCTTTTCTGCCAAAAATCAGTGAGGCATCCTTCAGACTTCTGCCATAACACAGATGAAATCAGATACGCCAATAATTCTCGCTGGATTCTGGTTTTGTTTGCATTGTGAATCGTTCCGTCCAAAATTACCTCTTCTGTCACAATGTTTGTATTGTTGGGAAGGACATTTCTCCTTAGGGTAAGAAAAAAAAAATCAGTTCAAACATTTTGACCATTTCTGACAGGAACATTTGAACGTGTAGGAGGATGGGGGGGTTGCTAGAAATAACCAAACTGCCATTACCCGCCGGAGCTGAGATATGGAAAGCCACCTTTCTGCAAAATGAGAAAGTACATCTATACTCCTCACTACTACCCAAGGGTCCTTCCTCTCTCTCTCTCTCTCTCTCTCTTTTTTTTTTTTTTCCCCAGAAAGTGATTTTACATGCTTTTCTCTGGCTTTACAAGCTTTTCCTTTGTCTCTCATTCCTTAGAGCACCACTTCAGTTCAACCTCTTCCTTTTTTCTTTTTTTTCTTCCACCTCTTTTGTTGCTCCTTGCTCCTCCATCATTTTCTCACATTCCCTTGCACAGAATCACCTTGGTTTTTCCTACTGGCATTTCCCCCAAGCTCCAATTCTCCTATCAGCCAGCAACAACCCGTGATTTTGACTTGATGGTGGCAGGAGCTGCTGACCCCAGTAGCTCAGTCCTGCGGCTCCGTGTCCCCACGTCCAGCCTGCAGCGATGATGCTGAGCCATGTCCCCAATTTAGCCACTGTGTGGGACGAAGCCTTTTCATGCCCTGCCTGTAAGAAGAACCAGAGAGCCTTTCTGGTGACTCATTGGGATGGGTGTCTCCTGTGTCCCAAGGGGCTAGTGGCTCTCCAGGGACAGCCCTGGAAGCAGCAGCTCAGTTATCTCCTTAGGTTAGTGGTGTTCCTGTGCCTCTGAGGAGACGAGCTGCTGATCATCCGTGTGTAACCTAAGGGCCAGAGCTGCTCCTTAGGATGCTGCAAGGCAGGCAAGGAGCACTGAGGACGGCAGCCTTACATAACATGCAAGCACACACATGCATATTGCATTGTGTTTGCTCATTTGTTTCCTCCGTGCACGCAACACAAACAGCGTGACCCCATGCTTAATGCAGCCTTGTAGAGCAGCGGCATTCTGGTGTGCAAGTCCCCTGCGTGTGTGTCTACAAGCTGATTCGAGCCAGCTGAAGCACGGATCTGCGCTCTCACCAGCATGTCAAGGCATTAACCGACGTTATTCAGCATTTCTCAGCCCCGAGAGCAGCTGCAGTAGCGGAGTTTCACTGCTAGACGTCACCAAGCATTTCACGCTCTACCCTACATTTTCAGCTTTCCAATAATAGATTCAAAAGAAGGTGACTGCGAGCGAGACTTCTCGAGGCAAAGCTTTCTTCAAGTGCCAAAGTGTATCAATAAATACATCAAAATAACAGGGATGTCTTAAATGCCTCCAGTTGCAGGAAGACAGCTCAAAGATGACACACACACACGAAAGGACGATGCCTCCTTGCTGCTCTGCAGTGGGAAAAAGAACAGGAACTTCGTATGATGATTTTTTTCCTCTTTGCTTGTTTTGGATCCCACGCTTTCTGCCCTGCTTTAGCTGAAGTCTCAGAGAATAACCCAGATTGATGCGTGCCAGGAGAAAAGAAGATGGGTCTCAAGTGAAGGGGAAGTGTGGGGATTGTGAGTTACTCTGGAAAATCTGTGTCCGAGTTCCGCTTTCCACTCACAAGGTCAGGAATCACTGTACAAGCGAAAAAACATCCCCTAAAAAACAAGTGGAACACTTGCCTCAGGAATAAAACCCTTTTCTTACCATCAAGCTGCTATGTTGCACCCACTGCTGGCAACTCCTATTTTTCTAAACAGCTCCACTAAAAGTGTGACCTGTTAAAAGAGGACATACTTGTGCCCAGTGAGGGAACAGCTTTTTCTCCCGTGCTAGCCGTGCTGGACGCCTGAGACACTGGCAAAATACATCAGGGAATCTGTAGAAACCCAAAAGCTCCCCAAAAGACTCTCAAAGACAACAGCAGGCTTCAGGTGGGGTCCGTCAGCACAGTGATCTTCTGCTTTTGTTCCTTGTGTGGTACGCTCTGCCTCAACCACAAAACCACAGGGCAACTCCATCTGTGGGGCACCTTCGTTAGCCGCTCTGGGTAATCAGAGACCTCGAGGGAAACCCCGGCAACTGCTCCCTGCTCTCTGGCGGAGCAAAGCTCCTGGCGAGCAGGGCAGCATGTCCCGGGATTGTCCCCAGGATGGAGCCAGAGCAGTGCAAACGTGACAGATGAATTACGCAACGGTGGGGAGAAGATAAAGGGAAACAACAGTGTGCCCAAGCCTTCTGCTAACTTCGGCCCAGGCCTCCGGCAGCATGAGTCACGGCGAGCTGCCATGGTTACGAAACAAGTATTACTGTGCAGATACAAACCATGCTCGGAGGCAAGTACATCGCTAACTAGCTCCAAACTTGGAAAACACTCGAGTGTAGGTAAGGCCTAATGCCGAGTGGGTGTCTGCGAAAATGAGAGCTACAGCAAAATCCTCCGGAGCAGGCAAAACAGCATGCAGAAAGCAGAAGGAAGGAGAGCACCATGTGAAATCTTGCTTTCTGCTTCTTTTTCCCTATTCCTTCTGGTTTTCTAGAGCTACTGTGAGGACCGTTCCAGGGAACAACAAACACGGGGAGAAAAGAGGATGTTTCTGCGCCATGGCAAGAAAACAAATAGTAGTGTCACAGATGATTCAGCTGGCAAGAATAGTGAGTCATGGAAATGCACCATGGAAATGCTCAAGCGCAGGATACACGGCACAGTGGAACAGATGATGCAGATCGAGTTCAGTATCACGGCATCCTTGGAGAGCCATGGCCAGCCAGGGTTGGGCACAGCCTGAAGGTTTCTCTGCTGTGACCTCAGCAGATCCTAAGCCCGTGATCATCATCATCAAAGCCCTGAAGCGCTCAAGCAGCAATTTCATCCGCTTCGACTGAGTAGCAGGGCTTCCGTGAAAAAGGTGTGTCTGATCCTCCTTTTCACTCCTTGACTCACGCCAACAATGAAAGGACTCCGATTCTGTTTGCTAGCAATCAGCTGAGGATAACGAGGCGAAGCGATCCGGGGTGCAACGTCAAAGAGCTGCTCCAAGTGAAGCCAGTGAGCCAGGGTACAATTAGCGTGGCCGCTGCACCCTGCTCAAAGAAGCTTCTGCAATGGGATTTAATGGCCGAGAAGCTTTGCCTGGAAAGGGAAACAACTGCTGGTTGCATTAACATCCTCCCAGAGCCCCTTTTGTGGGAGAGGAAGAAGCTAGACAATCTTTGGACATTTTTGGGAGTCCTGAGCATGCAGAGATCTCTGGAGTGGAGACAGAGGACTCAGCAAAAATCAGAAAATGTGCTCTTGAGGGATTTTCTTTATTCTTATCTTTTTTTCAGCATCCTTCTGTGGTGTTGTGTTCCAGTCTCCTGCAAATCTCCCCGCCTTGGATGTGTGTTAAAGTGTTCAGCAGCACACTCCAACTGTGTGCCAGCCCAGGAGGGAGAGCAGCCAGAGATCTGCTTTTATGTCAGCTAAATTGCGTTTACCATCAGCTGGGGTCACCAGCGCAGTACAAAGCAACCCGAGCATAAGTAGTAGGTCTGACCCAATATCTGTACTCTACAAGAAGGGAAATAAAGAGAAAACTTAGGTGACCAGCCCGAAGTTCACCCAGCAAGCCTTGAGGTGCAACCACAACTATTTCTAGGGGTGCTTGGCAGGTCCAGTGAACCAGGAATGAATTTCTGAGCTTTTTGCACCCAATTCCACCACTGACCTGGGGCAAATGCCTTCACTTCTTGTGGCCTCAGCTTCAGATCTGTGCAATCAGAAGGGCAGAGCCCTGCACTTGAAAAAACACAAGTGTTTTATTTATTTTTTATTGTTTGTTTATCAACAAGTAGGCTTGTGTGCTGGCAGTCTGCAGCCCTAACCACAAGCAGACCTCAGGCAGGCGCGCAGGAGGAGGCTGCTCTTATGAGGGGCTTTCCCAGCGTTTTCCCATTTATTATTTACTGCAAAACTTCACACGCTGCATTGTCCTTTCATAAAAAGCACAATACTTTTGCCAGGTATATTCCATGCAGAAACCTGAGGCAAGGGGAAAAGACACGCAGGCAGGTGACAATTGATAAAATTGTTTAAACTTAATTGTGTGGCTGAGGGAAAAAAATAAAACACGTTGGTCTTTCAGGGGTGCAGGTTACCTATTTGTGTCTTAAAGGGGAGCACTTTGGGACGGATTTGGGGTTGCAGCAACACTCGCAGCTGCTGTTGAAGAGGGGTAAAACTCTTAAATTATTTTTTGTAATAATGGCTGTGAAAATCGTGATCTTGCAAGGGCGATGAATATGAAAGGTAGCAGGGCCCCCAACCTGCCTCCATGGCTATCTGCTGGCATTTTTACTGAAAACGAAGGCCAGAAGCGAGGTCGCAGCTTGGAGGGGCGCAGAGGCGCCTTCACCCTCCTCACCTCAGAGCCCTGGGGGAGGGGGTGGGGGCTCTGTGGAGACAGAGCTTCCTGCGAGACCACCTGCGAGAGCTGCGAGCCTCGGACGCCTTCCTTCACCCCCCCACCCCCCTCCAGCACCCAGCCGGCTCCCCCAGCCCCATTCCAGCCTCAAGACCACATCCTCGAGACGCTGTCACCCAGCGCCCCCCTCCCCGAGCCCAGCACAAGATGGCGCCTGAGGGGAGGGGGGGGGGGAGAGCGGCGTTCCCGCCCTTCCCGCCCGCCCCCCCCCCCACGTGACCGCGCCTCCCCCGCCCCCGGCGGGGCCCCGAAGTCTCGCGAGAGCCGGCGGCGGCGGCGGCGCTGCGGTAGGAGGTCGGCGGAGAAGGACGGGGACGGAGCCGCCTCCCGCTCGCCCCCGGCCCCGACCAGCAGGAGGAGGATGTCCCGCTCCGGGCCGCTCCCCGCCGCCTTCTCCCTGCTGCTGCTCACGGCCAGCCTGCTGCCGGCGCCCTCCGCCGCGCAGAACGGTGAGGGTGAAGGGCGGGGGGGTGGCAGTGAGGGGGGGGGCGCGTTGCTATGGGGCCGCCCCGTTGCTATGGGGCCGCCGGTTGCTAAGGGGGAGGCTACGGCGGGGGACGAGGGTCAAAAAGGTGCGGGAGGCGAAAGGGGGGGCGCTGAGGGGAGGTTTGGAGGGGATTTGGGGGGCTCCGGCCCCGCTGGGAGGGGGGAGGAGGGAGCTGGGGGCCCCCTAGCTCTCAGTCCCTTTCCTCCCCAGCCGCTTCCTGAGGTGATTTGTGCTCGGGGGGGCTGGAACATCGCCTCCCGCCCACCGAACCCGCATCTGCCGAGCTGCTCTCGCCGGTTTCTAATGCAATAAAGTCGTAGTTCCTTAGCAACTGGGAGGAAAAAGGGGGAAAAAAAAAAAAAAAAGAAAACCCTTCTCTGTTTCTTATAGGATAGTCTGAGCTAAATCTAGCACGGCATGCCTCCTCCCCGATGAGCTTGCAGCCAAGTGCATGGCAATTAGTGGCAGAACGAAGCGGGGCCAAGAGGCTGGCCTAAATCGGCGCTCGGAGGAAGATCCTGCAGAGCTTAGAGAAATGTGCAGCTTACCAGGGGATCCGCAGGCCAGAGGCGGCCGTAAGTCAGGCTCTGTGTGCTCCGGAGCTGCCTTGGCGCTGCCTTGCTGCCGGCAGGCTTCTCGTGCAGACCTGTGGTGAAGCTAATGTAAGGGCAAGGAGCCTGGCTCCCGAGCTGGAGGTTTATTGTGCAATGGGGAAATCTTCCCCAAATGAAACCGTACCTCAGCAATGCACCGACCCCCAGATGTGTTTGCGTTGTTCCGTCCTCCCCTCCTCATCCTTTCTGCTCTGCAGATACTGTGCTGCCCTAGCTTCCTTCTCCTGAGGTGGGTCTTGCTTTGCAGCCTGGGGTCAGCCTCATTGGCTGTTTGCTCTAGGAAAAAAAAGCACTGAGGCCTTTCTGCGTATCTGGCTGTGGTGGTAGACAAGCAGATTTAAGAAATAATGGCCCAAAGACCCCAGATCGGAATGACTGCCTCAATATATTTGGAGTTTGCAGTCTGAAAGCAGAGCTGAGCTCCATGTCTGACTGTAAGCCACCCAGGAGAAGCTTTGGCACCCACGCTGTGCGAATGAAGCCTGTAGGCTTTCTGCAATGTGGGGGCCTTTCTGAACGAGCCGCAAAGGCTCTGGGCAAATTTTGCTGGTGTTGAGTGGGAGCTGGGGACCTGGCTCCCCAGCATACAGCAGGTTGGGCTGCCTTGTGGACATCAAGGTTCTCAGCTGCAGAGATGCTGTCTGCTCCCTGAGGTAGCTGTGCTATTGAAACACCATTTTGGCAGGGTTAATCCGCCCATGTTGTATTCTCCGTGGTGTTCAGGTGAAGCGAGGTGAGTGGTCTCTTGCCCCATGGTGAGTAAAGTGGGTCTTGTGCCTGAAGCTGTTCTGTGCTGGGTTTGCCAGCAAGGTGTGAAATGCTGGCAGCTGGTTGTGCCTTGAGGTGAGACTACAGACCCCGGGTGTGTCCTGAAAGCTCCTTTTGTGTTTGGTTAACTGGGGTTGCCCTAGCAAGCAAAGGGTGGGGGAGCATCAGTGCTGAGGTGGGAATTTACACAGGTGAGTGAAAATCTTCTTGGCAAGGACTGGAGCACTTGAAAGCCAAGTGGGAGGTGGAGGTCCTTCTGCAAAAGGAACTCCTATTGCTGCTGCTGCTGAATTTTTGTCCCCAATTTGAATGCTGCCGTAACAGAGGGAAACAAATTTAAAGCTTGGAGGTCAGACCCTGCCATGGAGGAACTGATTTCTTTCTGCAAATAGTGGCCAATGAGCTGCTTAATGAAACAATTCTTTTTTGCTTTGTTGTGAGGGAATGGTACAGCTGGTCCCTGGGTTGTGTGTGCTCCTTGTAAGCCATTAGAAAAATTATAAATTCTGTGATTTGAGCAGATGTGGAAGTCTGTCAGGGGCAACTCCCTGGAAAAAAAAAATCTGAATATTGACAGGGGTGTGCTGTGAGGCATGTGGAGGATAAGAACCTCGTTACCTGTTACTGATCCATAGCCATTGCGGCATCGAGAGGTGATGCCAAGGGCTGTTCAACACACAGGATGGCCAAGTTTGGGTCAGAGAAGGAACAGTGAGTGCTTGTTGAGCTGCAGGACACGCATGGCATGTGGTGGAAACCACTCGCATGGCCCTAAAAAATACACAAAGGAGTCCTGCCCGTTGGGAGCAGCCTCTTTGCTGCTGCTGACCAGGGATCGCTGCAGAACAGCCAGTGGTTTTTCTAGAATTAGTGCAATTTGGCACATTTTTAATTAGCGCTGCCTATAGATTTAAGCTTATGAAACTGGAAGCAGGTTTCTGGCGTTTGCGTGGATTATTTTCAGAGCTCTTGCGTAAACGTCTAAAGGTCACAGAAGAAGTCGTGTGTCAGAAAGGGAACTTTTCCTGGGGATTCCTCTGCGAACCATGTCGGGTTCCTCGAGGTCGCGTTTCGGGTGCTGCCCGTCGCGTGCACCCCAAGTGTGGTTTAATGAAGTGACAGAGCAGGGGCCTAGAGGAGAGATGAGGAGGAACAGCTGGAAAAAGTCAGCCTGTCAAGAAGGTCTGTGTAAACCTGTGGTTTCCAACTGGTATTTGCTGGAAGATCACTTGAAAACAGAGTCCTCCTTATGGGAAGATGCTTGACTCGCCTCTTTGGTGATGAATTCCGTGCCCTCTCTGCTTGCTGGCTTTTGACCTTTGCAATCTATTTGTTTCTCCAGCTGCTCCTTTAAAAATAAAGGCTTCAGGATATGAGGGCTTTCACCTTGGAGCCTTTGGTTTTAAAGGAGCGTGGCTGTATTTTTACCGATGCTCAGGCTGACCCTGTTAAATTTGCAGTTGACCCCACCAGGTGAGCCGAATTGCTATTTGCCAGCTCTTCCTTTTAAAAGATCTGGTCTGGCAAAGCATGGTTAAAACAGACTTAATCGTGTCTTGTCTACAAGAGAAAATCCTTAAACGTCGCATCTTTAAAACTGTGAGTGTTATTTCTGACTGCGGCTTCTCATCCATTTTGCACTGACATGATTTTAATGGTCCCCAGATAAAACCAAGGAACAGTTTCGTACAGCGCTTACGGAGCGCGAGTGTGGGCTGAGCAGCGAGGAGAGTGTGCAGAGCTCTGTTCCCTTCCCCACCATCTCTATTCTCCTTCCTCCTACAACTCCCGCATAGGAAACTTAGATACAAGCAACGTGACTAATGTATACGCTGGAAAACTGCATCCAATTCTAGCAGATCTCTGAAGGGTGAAGAGATGCCGACTGCTGGTACACTTCAACAAGGGCTTTGATTGTGTCAAGGAGTGGAGAGCTGCTGGAAGTACTTGAAATGATGCTGGCTGTCCTCACAGCACAATGCTGCACGAAGACTGCTGGTTGCAGTGGTGAATGAGGTGCATTCTCTCCCTCACAATGAGCTGTTTCTTTAGCTCTAAGTACTACTTTAGGGGAGGCAATTGTAAGAACTTGCATTGTAAAGGACAATGCCAGCCTGTGATTCATCTGGTTGTAAAGCCCAGCCTTCAAACGAGTGCTGGAAGTGTTGCAACTCCCATTGAGGAGCCTCTTAACACTGGAAGTTAGATAAACGGTTTCTGCTTATCCATTAGCTGGAAAGGTCTCCCATAAATCCATCCTAAACCTGCTTTCCTGTCCCTAGGCTTCTTATTCCCTAAACCTGTGCAATCTAGAGAAGGGAGCAGGGTATTTCCTTCTCACCAGCGATTGCTTTCTGTACTTCTGGGGGTCAATTGTCGCGGACATTCACCACAAGTTGTATTTTCCTGACTGTTCCCGGTGCTTTCCTGTGGGTTTCCTTTGACCACGTGTCCTGGAGTGTGACGTGTGGACCTGGCCACGGTTCCAGCTGGGAAAGGACCAAGTCTCAGCGGCATGGAAGGATCGCTCGGAGCCTCTTGCAGATGGTGCTCCTGTTTGCAGCACGGGGCAAATGGGGTCTCTACAGCACGGTGGGATCCTTCCCAGTGGTCAGTCAGGTTGCACAACTGCTGCTTCGTGCTCTTTGCCTAGAACCCAGTAGTTCTTGGCTGTGCTCATTAAATGGCACTGTACCTATTCCTGATGCCTTCCTTCCTGTTTTCAGAAGTCCCATTTTGTCCTCTGGAACCCACCCCTACATCAGCTTGCTGTGGTTTGACCAGCTTAAATGATGCTCTACCCATCACTTATCTTATTTATTCCATTTTCCACCTACTTGTTCACTGTTCCACATTAACAAGCACATACCTGACATGCAAAGCTATGTCAGAGACATCTTATTTTTGGTTAGGAGGCTCTTGCAGGGGGCAGCTCCTCGGGGACCCGGTTGTGCTTGGGCTGCTGCCCCTGGGTGTGAAGGTTTGGGATCGTGTCCTGTACACAGCGTGATAGGTGCTTGAGGATGGCCGTTGTGTAGTCAGTGCAATTAAAACAAGCTGCTTAGCTGCGTTTTGTAATATTGTAGGGATTTGGCAGGGTTTTTTACCCTGTTAGTGCTAGAATGTGGAACTGGCTTGTGTGAAGTTGGAGGGGGGAAGAGTCAAAGGACAACAGTCCTCGGCTGTTGTCAAAGCTCTGTGTCAGAAAATAATATCTAGTTATTAAAACCATGATAATGGCCTGAAACATCACTTATGTTCCTTTAAAAACAAACAACACTTCCTTGATATGGAATACATTTTCACTTTACGTTAAACTTTTTTTTTCTGCTACCTTGCACCGCACCATTTCTTTTGGTGCTGTAAGTGAGAGGGTCTAATTAAATCTAAATATAATTTCAGCCTGGATTGAATGTCTTGGGAGTATTTATCCCCTACTAAGATAACTACTGTAGACTTTTAAAAATTCATGCCCTCTTGATGAGCTCGAAGCTTTTTTGGGTCATCTGTGTGGTTGAAGTCACCACTTAAGCGCTGACGCAAACTCATTCAAGCAAAAAGACAATAACTTCTGCAGCCGTGAAGGGTTCTTCATCATGTGTTGTCAGAAGCCAGAGATGTCTGCTATAATTAAGAATTAGAAGTTCTTGAGAGTGAGATTTTCATTCTTTTCCCCCCTGTTCCCGTTTCCACGTGGTGGAAAATGACACCGCGATGGCAGCGTAGTATTTTGGCCGCTGGAAGGCATGGGGCAAAGCGTCAACGCTGGGCTCTGGTCCTGGGTAAATTCAACCCCAAATGGAGCTGCTGGGGAGCGGTGGGGTAGGGCAGCCTTTGTCCTTAGTGGCTTTGATGTTGGAAAGGGGCAGGGCACTGAGGATTTTGTTCTGCAGCTGCTTGTGAGGGAGGCAGAGGCACCGTGTCTGTCCTGCAGTTTTTGAAGGTGTGCTTGGGACTTCAGTACATAGATGTAATCTCAGACCTGCCTCGGGAACACTGTGTTCGTGTAAACTGGGGTGGTTTTTGCTATCAGATCGGAAGCCTTTTTATACACCAAAAAAAAAAGGAAGGGGGTGTCTGAAAGATCAAATCTTGCAGCTGAGGAGGAGCACTGTCCCAGGCAGCACCAGGCTAAACGCATCTGCATCGTGAGCCCTTGTTATAGAAGAAAATTAAATAACGATGCCCTGTTCTGGTATGAATAAAGGGGGGAAAGTCTTAGAGTCTTCTAATTCCTATAGGCTTCTTTTAGAGTCCATAGTTTCAAATATGACATTAAGGAATCTGTTAAGCCAAAGTGTTGCTTAGAGCAGCTGAGTGGTGTAGCTGCTTCCCCCATTACCTGAATCAGTGATAGTCTGTGGTGATGAAGGGGCCACAGAGGCTCTCCCTAGAGCTTGTGTACCTTGGACACCTCAAATAAAAACATCTTCTAAGGTGGATATTGAAGGTGGGAGAAAAGGAGAAGACTGTTACGGATGCGAAAAGGGACACTGTGAAAAGGTGCCGCCAGGCCAGAACTCCAAATAGGAGAAAAAGTCCTGGGGAAAAGGATTTAATTCTGGGAGGTTGGCACAACTGACAAAATATATTTGAAGTGAAAACCAGAGGGAATTGTATTTAAATGCCTAGAAAGGGAGCTCGACGATGATTTTAGCAAAGCAGTAGGCTCCCAGCAGGCTTCGTAGCAAACCAAAGGCAGACTGAAATAGTCCAGCGAAGGCATTCAGCAGGAGTTTGAAGGAACACATGCTTGGGTGTATTTTTAAAAACCAAGCGGATGCCATAGTGACTGACTGCTGCGGGGTTTTTTTGGCCTGGTTTATGTTAGGAGAGCCTTGTGGTGGTGAGCTGGAATAATCCACCTTAGCAGGTTCGGTTTGGAAGTGTGGAAGGGTTTCAGTTCCTATCATACTCATTCAGAACTCGAAAAGAATTAAGTGATGCTCAGCTGGCTGCAGGTTGAAGTCCAGCTGCTCTGTTACTTTCAGCCTTGTTAAAATCACCCCAGTTCTGTGATGTTAAGCAGCTTTTGCCTTTGTGATGCCAAAAGTGGTGCTTAATGACAGACTTGAGTGGAAATGCTGGAGATAAGGACTGCCATGAGGAAAATGTGAAATGAATCTGACAGTCTAGACCCTAAAAGAGAAATGAAGGTTGCCCTGGTGTGCTGCTACTTGTTGTTAATTCCTGCTTGAGGTGCCCTCGCCTCTGTGTACGAACAAGTTACCTCCCAGGGAGCTCAATCTCAATATTGTTTCCTCCTCTCTGTTGCGTTAAGCATCCAAGGTCGTTGTCAGCTGACACTTCATACTATGACACTTTATCTTCCTGATTTGATGCAGGCAGCTTAATTTCCACTTGGGATAGGTTGTCTTAATGACTCCAGGCTGCAAACTGGGAGCTCAGAATTTGGAGGTGCTGTTGTGTTCGGTGTTTGCCTACGGTAAAGCAAGCTCTGCAGCAAGCTGCTTCCTTTTAACGACTGCCAGGCTGCATAACCAGTGGGTTCTGCTGAGGCTTACCACTTTGTTGAAGAGAGGTGCCTCGGGGAAGCTTTTCTGAGTCCTGAAGCAGCTGAACATCGAGGGCTTGTGACTCAGAGCCGGGCTGTACATCCGTGTGTCTTCAGAAGTCTCCTGGATGGGCTCCTCTTTGCTCCTTAGGTACAGTGGGAAGCTGGGGCTTGCCTGGACTCCCCCCAAAGCCCCTTGCATCTTTGTGCTGGGGAATAAAAAAAAAAAAAAAAAAAAGAGCTGACAAAGTGGGCAGAAGTGTTACTGGCTGCTCTGCACACATCCCGTCAGAAAGGAGTGCGCTTAATTGAACCTTCTGGTACAATCCCAGCGCACTTCAGGCAGACTGGAGGACTTGCTGCTGGTATTTCCAAAGAGCAGGTGAACGGGTTGGCTTTGCCTCTTGGTTGAACGAACAGACATTGTGGGTGTCAGCTTTCCATTTGTATGATCGCTCTGAGAGAAATCCATGGATTGCCACTTCTGCTGTGTGTTGGTTTGCTGTAAAAAGTGAGGTGTTGGGTACTTGGGGCTTTCTGTAACCTAGAAACCTGCACTGCCAATTGGCCCTGTTGGGTTTGTTTTATCCTGGCTTCTTCGCCAAGCCTTACCTCTCTGATGTAGGCCTGGGAATGTCCATTTGTCTCTGCTCTGACCCTAGTGTTCTCAGAATTACCCCAAAAAAGTCTCATTTCACAAAACTTTTCTCTCTTCTACTGCGTTTGGGCTTGTTTCATTTGCTCACCGGCTCCCATCATATGTTTTATAAAGGTCTGGATTGCCTTCACCTTTGGATTCTGTCCCCAGCAGAAGTGCTGTCACCTCTAACTCCTGCACTTGGGGAACTATTTGAGCTTTTCCCTGTTTGTGCCAATTTGTTTTTCTTTTTTATGCAAAGCAGTTGGGATGACAAGAGTACCCGAGGGTGGGTGTGCTGTACCAAGCGCTTTTCTTGTTGCACACATGGCAGTAGTGCAAATGGCTTCGTCTCCCTCAAGGAGCACTCTCCTTCCTTCCACATTTCTTTCTGTTGTGTTATTTGTGTTAAGATGGGGTGCAGTGCAAATCTTTGTGTTTTTTTTGGTACCTTTGGCAGGAGAAGCAGTGTGAAGTAAGGCCAGGTTCTCCTGCTGAAGCAGATGGGACAGTTCATGTCTCTTCAGGGTGCTGAACCTGATGAGAGACGAAGACACCACTGATTTGCTTTCATGTGGAATTCACTTCCACTTTTACTGACGGGTGTTTCAGTGCCGTGCTGGAAGTGATGCAGTGCTCAGCTTGCTCTCACTTGCTCTCACATAACAGAACGAGTTAGGTCTAAGCAAAGCTCATGGAGCTCCTATTTTTAGTGCTACCAGGATCGACGTGGTGACCTCCAGATTGAGCCACGTGGAGGAAGAAGGAAGTCATTTCTGAATCCCAGGAAGGACCTTGTTGTGAGAAAGGAGCAGAAAAGGCAGGAGAGAGAGAACCAGCTCTTAAGCAGCTATAAATACCAGTTAAGGCACAAATGGCAGAAGGGGCTGGATGAATGAAGTGCTGCTTAGCTCTTTTCCCTCGTACTTTCATCTTCTCAAATCTTGCTTTAAGTAGATCCAGAAGGGTGTGGGGCTTCCTAGTATTCAGTGAGTAAACGTCTGAGTTACAATGGCTTGCCAGTGGCCTACATTCAGATTTTTCAGCAAAATCACTTTTTTTTTTGTTGTCCCTTTATGCTTCATCTAGGCAGCAAATTAACGGGGCAGGGATTTATCCTGTTCCTTCCACAGCACCAAGCGAATGCTTCGTCTGCTGCTGCTCTCCAGTTCTCTGACAAAAAGATTTCCCAAAGGGTTTTTAGAAATACTACGCTGTTGTCCTCTTTTGAACTGAATCAGAGCCTCTTGGAGATGGAAAATTACTAAATAAAGGTTTTTCGTTCTTTATTTTTTTTGGGAAATGTAAACTTGCCTTGAGATGGCTGTGAAAATGTCACCTCTGGTTTAGGAGATCCCTCAGCAGCAAACCCTGGAAGGCTGGCAGATGAGGACTGTGTTTGCCTTGTTCTGACATTCTTCTCATAACTGCTGCAGTGAAGGGCCCAATGCAGGACAAATGCTGCGCGTGCTTTGGTCTGACCTCCAGGAAGATATTTAAAAGATGTCTTTGTAAAATAACTGCACAGCTGAATGGGGTCTTTGGTTCAAGAGCTGTGAGACTACTTAATGCAGCCCTCATGTTACCTACCACAGCTCTTCAGGAATGCTGTGATAAAAACAAATGAAGAACCATCTCTTCACTTGAGCTTGGGGAGAGGATTCCAAATAGAAACCAGCAGAATTGTTTAGGTCACCATTCACATATTCAACCACCACAGAATCTCTAAAATGTGGTTAAATATTTTTTAAATAAATCTGAGCTAAGTTTGGATCCTGCGTACCTTGAGTAGGCTGCACTTAAGCTCTTTGGACAGCTCAGGCACAAGAGATCTCGCCCCTGACTTCTGTGGAGTGCTCTTTTCTTTCATCTCATTGCTTTTAGGGTGAAGTCACCTTAAATCCTTGATTTCCCAGCTTCTAATTTTTATTCCCATCAAGGCATGTCTGCGTAATGCATAGTGTCAGTGATGTGCTGGTACTTTGGCTGAGTTCAAACAGAAGAGTTTTCCATTTAATCTTTAAATACTTGCTGAACTGTTGCAGGGTTTAATTTCTTAGGTTTTTGCAGAAGCCTTCAAGCAGATACAGATGAAAACAAACAAAAACCTATAATTAGTACAGGTAACACAATGTTATTCTGTAAATTTTTTCCCTTATCCCGAACAAAGAACAGGTTTCTGGCAGTATTTTGTGTCAGCTCCCTTTATTCCTCCTGCTTCTAAGCTGGAAGACAGGATCTGGAAAACCCGGCAGCTCCATACAGGATCCTTTTATCCATGACTGATGTGTCTGGGGGTTAGTCACCTTCCTGCGCATCCCTTGTGTGAGGCGTGGGGAGCAGATCTCAGTAGCTGAGTGTGCTGGGAGGGAGCTTTGGGCTGCAGGAAGGTGATTTCTGCGGGGGGATTAGGAGGCACGGCGTGGGGCATCGCCAGCGAGGCTCACATTAACCTTGGCTCATGCTCAACTTGAATTTCAGCTCCTAAATAGTGATGTTTGCTGCTGCGGAGGAGCTGCCCTCAGAAGTTTATTTCTGTACCCATAATCTAAGCAGTGTCAGTAGGCCGTGTGAGATCAAACCCCCGGTCCAAGGAAGGATCCGATTTGTGACGCAGCCCCGGTGCAGCTGCATGTGCTGGCACGAAGCAGTGGGAAGGGCAAAGCTATTTCTACTGGCATGTCCTACATACGAGCCACGAGTGGTGGTAGACAGCCTGGTAGGGCTGTTTGAGTTAGCAAAGCCTTGCTGTGGTCAGGGGCGTGTTAGTGGAGCACCAGGCCTGCCAAAACAGGGAGAAGCTGAACTGTGCTGGAGAAATGCCTTGGGGGGAAGAGAAACTTTCAGAAATGCACCTTAGGGATGAGCTTCTCAAAATTTGCCAAGGAACATCAATTTGGCAAACAAATTGTGGCATCCTCTGTACTTTCTAATGCATTTCCTTCCTCATCCCCATAACTAGAAGAGCGTTGTGGTGTCCTGGAGAGCAGGCTAAGCAGGGAGATTGCAGCCTGACCCGCTGCAGGTGCACGGCCCCGAAGTTAGCAGCCAACAGACAGAACTGCTCTCTGGCTGTGGGGAGCGTGAGCTTTGCATACAGTAAGTAGAGCATCCCTTCTCCAACCCCAGCTCCTGGAGCAGGGGCAGCATCTTACACATTGTTCTGAAGCAGCTCTTGCTCTCTGAACTCTGCTTTGCATTTCAAAATGTGTTGTTCCTTTTGCTGTTAGCATTTCTTGGGCACGCAGTGTTTTTTTTGTTTTTTTTTTTTTGTTTTTTTTTTTTGTTTTTTTTTCCTGAATGGCTTATTCTCAGCTCTGCCTCAGATTGTGTGACCTGTTACATAAGCCAACGGTTCTGCAAAAGGCATTTCTTTAAAACAGTCGGAGCGTTTTCTTCCTTGCAGATGAGACAGCAGCTCGTTCTTCTGCAGCATGTCTAAAAGGGGAAAAAACAGGTTTGCCATTCAGTGTGTGCTTCTCTGCCAGAGAGAAATGCAATCACTCTCCTTTCAAATGCGGTTGTTGGATCAGGAAAGGTCAAAGCAAGACTGAAAATACTTCAAACCTTCACCTTACTAATGGAATAGTCTGTGGACTTGAAATAACTAATCTGAACATGACATTTTTTTTGTCATCTGTACCACCATCTTACAGAGATTTCCGTATCTTTAGGATGCAGATCTGCTTGTCTTAAAATATTTTTGAGAGCTTGAGCGTGCAGGCTTCAGTTGCTGCGTTTGTGTGAACACTGGACACATTTAAATTTCTGTCTTCTTTAAGACTGCTGAAGCAGAGCTGTCGGGAGCTCTGCTTTTCTGTCTTGTAAAGCGGAGACCCTTCCCTTCTACTCCTAGGGAGTGCGTTCCTGGTTGTTAACAAGTATTTTTGGCAATAGACAGGAGCAATGCCATCGTGTTCTAGGGAAATTCTTGTACATTCCTCAGCTGTAACAGAAGTATTTCTGTAGTGACCTAAAAAAGAGTTCATGCTATCAAAGACTGGCTTATTTTTCCCCTGCATGGATGATTGTAAGACTTTTGTCCCTAACTTGTGTCAGGGAGAGGCATAAATGGAAAAAAATGAAGAATAAAGCCTTCCTCTGCAGAGGATGATGCAAGCTTAATCTTTGAAAAACCCGTGAGAAACTAGTCCACAAACTCGCTCTGGAAGGAAATCTGCCGTGGTCAATGCTTCTTGATGTGTTGAACCACATCAGGCTTGAACCAGCTTCCTGCCAGCGTGCACCCTTCTGAGCCAAGAGGAATTTAAATGCATGCAAAAGCAGCACCGGCCACAGCTCCCCGGCTGTCAGGAACTCTGGCTCCACATCCTGCTCCTGCATTGCCTCGGGAGGAAGGTGAACACTTGCTTGTTAAACTTGCTTCCCACTTACATGCCTGCCTCAATCCCTCATCCCTGCAGCACACAGAAGTCTCCTGACTCGCAGCAGTCCTTGAGCAGAGCCCAGGGGCTGTTGGCAGCCCTGGGGAGCAGTTAGCAGCCCGTGCAGCCTGCGGGAAGCTGGCGATGGCAGAGCTCTCTGGGATTTTAAAACTCCGGTACTAAAAGTGGGTTGCGTTCCGCTGGTGCTGCCCTGAACGGAGGTGTGTGTCCTTGCTGAGGGGTGGCTTGCCATTTTCCTGGAATGGCTTCGTCACCCACCGTTGTTTAATTGCTGTTGTGCGAGGGGCTGGTCTAGGCAAACTGCCGAATGAAGCTAACCAGAGGTGTTTTACTTAAGCATGTGGTTGAAATGCTGCCTAGCTACATAGGATTTGTTTAGGATTTGTCCGTTGCCTTCTGCCATGCCTCTCGTGGTGCATGCAGCTGCTCTGGAGACTGCTAAGAGCAGTTCCTGACTGCTGCCCTATAACTTTTTCTTTGAAATACAAAGAAAGTGCTTTCGAAGGCACTGAACAAATGGATGAACTTGCTGTTGCTCTGGGTGCCGTTTCACAGGCAAGTTAACGCGTGCACCAGGCTGATACCTATTGTTTGTTTGTTTGGTGATACAAGGAAATGAGAGATTGGTCTTTACTTCCTGCAGAAGAGAAGGCTTTAATACCACGTCTGCAGTGGCAGTTAGTGTCTGCAGTACTGTACCCATCTCCAACCAGGATGTCCAAAGCAGAGAGAATTGCTCTAATAGATGAACTCGCAGGGCAGACACTTGGAGCTTGCTAGATGACACTTGTTCGGTGCCTCTAAGCAATTGGGTTTAAAACACAAAGCAGACTTCTCTCAGGACAAAGCTATAAACTGAAAATAGAGCTTGTACTCGGCAGAAAATGGGCTATGATAGGGACTTCTGAATGCACTTCAGGGACGTGGCTGTGTAAAAAATAGCATCTTTCCTGCACACGTCTGCTCGTGTGCCATCTCAGTCTGGTGTACGTGTAACACACCGCGTTCCTTATCAGCACTTCTGAGCCCTTTGCAGAGAAATCAGGATGTGTAACACAGATTCCTATAGCCAAGTTTGCAATTAAAATTTGACATCAAGGTTTGTTTCGTATGTAAAGGGGGCTCTGTCAGGTTCTTTTGCCCCCTCACTGTTCCAGTAGCTAAGGGGGAAACATCAAGTTTCCCTGTCATTTGTCAGCACCTAGGCCAGTGTTCCAGTTGGTTCTTCAGACCACACTCTTACATAGCACAAGAGAACTAGAGGAACATTGTTCTTGCCCTCTGAAAAACTGGGAAAAAGGAGATCCGCAAACTGCCATGCTTCAAAATGTGACGCTAGGCAGGAGGCTGACATCAACATGGAGCCAAAACGAGGGAGTAGTTCTTAATTTCTTGGTTGGATTATTCCTCTCTTGCCAAATATTCCAGACTCGAATCTGTTTACATTTCTCCCATCTTGTGGTATCAAATGTATGAGCATGGGGTTGCTGCAGAAGTAGAGTGGAAGCACTGTGCACACCTCATGAAATGTATGAGTGTGGGCAAGGTGCCTGGAGAAGGGTTGAGTCTGGAGGGAATATGTTTAGGGCTTTTAGGGTAGCTTCCAGAAACTGAGGGCACACAGACACGACTCCTACATGTCAGTGTCGTTTCTGCCCAATGATCTCCTATGAACCGTGTATTTCATTGAATTATGGTTACTGTGAGTGTTTTTTGCCCAGTAAAGGTGATTAAGTATTACTTACAGTCAGAGCTGTTTGTGGTGTAAAGCTAAGCATTGCTCGATTATTCCGAGGAAGCTCTTAAATAAAAACATCCACTGGGGGAATGTGTGGGGGAAGGTGAATGGGCAGCTTGAGCTCCTTGCCCTGATCTGAGTGTTTTTTTCCTCTTGGGAGGGGCTGTTGGAGCAGAGGACCTTCAGAACTCCTCTCGAGGCTGTGTTCCCTGATTTATAACCTCGGAGCAGGTCAGCACTGAGCAGTTTCTTTCTATGTGGGACGTATTCCCAGGATGGCCTCACGGTAGAGATGGCTCTGAACCATTTACTTAAGGGCTCCCTGAATGTTGCTTCAGCAACCAAATGGAATTAGTTTCTCCCTAAATCTTTTTTTGCACGTCAAACCGGGCAAGACTTTGTAATGCGCAGAGAAATGAGGAATGTTGGTCTGGGTCCAGAAAACGTTAATCCTGTCTGCGGGCTTGGCTGAAGTAATCCTCAGGTTTCCCTCTCCATGCAAGGGAGGCAGCGCTCCAGCAGGGGCTCGTGCATTTTGCACAGTGCTCTCTGGGTAGTGCTGTCCTCCATAGCAAGTCAGAACCTACCCTCACCTCTGTAAAGCTGCAAGATGAGATGCCTCCTCGTGCTTCTGCAGCTGGCTGAAGAACAGGGCAAAGCAGACCAAGAAAAGTAGTGCCCAGCATCCGCTCCACCAGCTAACGTACTGAAATCCAGCAGGCTCTGGCAATTGGTTGCACAAGGTGTGCTCTAGGGCAGCTGCTGACTCATACTTGGGTGGCTGCAGAGAGCAGCAAGTGTGCTGGAAAAATTAAACCCATCTCTTTATCAGCGATGTGATGTAAAGCCCAGCCCATCTCTTATCAGAGAGCTGATTAAAAGCCATGTTCTCGAGTGATAAACGAGTGGGAAAGCATTAAACCTGCTAGCTGATAGGTGAAAACAGGCAGGATGTTTCAGTGCTTTCCATGGAATTGAAGTGTTTACAGCCTTCTGCTCCAGCTGGCGTTTTGGCTATCACTGTTTTGGTATGGATTTAACTTAATTTCAAATCCTTTGTTTTAGTAAAGGTCAGAATTTGCAAGACACTCAACTTTAATTAGGCTGTCTTTTTTTTCCTTCTACCTGAAATAAAAATGCAGTACTTTGTCGAAGTGACTGTGGTCTTTCTCCCACTTGAGGAAAAAAAAAAAGATATTATCACATAATTAACACCTTTCAGTGAAGAAGAAGGTGTTAATTAGGCAAAGTTGCAGTTCAATAGCAGGTAGTTGGTCTCAGGCTTTCAAAGCCCAGGTGATGGGCGCGGTGGGAAGGTGGGGAGAGCAGGGTGACTGCTGGTGCAGCTTTCCTTGATATCCTGATACAAGTGAGACTTGCCCTGTAAGAAAGGTGAAAATAGCCTAACTGGAGGGCAGGGCAAAGCCATCTGAGGAGCACCTGAGAAGAGCTGAAATTTGGTATTTTAATTAGTTTGTTCCCCTTCCTGAAGCTGAAATCCAGGTGTTCCCTGGTGCTGCAACCATGCCGTGAGCCCTGGTGTCAGGAGCAGGTTTCCTTGGAAGGAGACGATACCAACACAGCATTTCGGAAGCACGTTTGTGTTTGCAGCTGGCAGTATCGCCTTCTCCCCCATTAAATCCTCATAAATGCAGTTCTTTTTGTCATTCCAGGACAGAAGATGAAGAGATTTAGCCTAGTCCCTCTGCAGCGTATGCCAGTGGTTGTGAAGCTTCACTTCTCTTTACAGGTGCAGAGCCCGGGGAATTTGGGAAAGCTGGAGGAATGTTTTTTGGGGAAAAAGATACCAGTGTCTCTAATTCAGAACAGCAATTAGGAAATGGATCTGAAAAGAGGTTAACAAGGAGACGCTGAAAGCTTCGACCCTACTGCCTATTTCTGGTGGGAGAGCCTCAGTGTGAAGGAGGTGATGGTATTTGCTACGGTGACACCTGTATCTCATCTGTCTGGAGGATTTCGGTATAACTGCAGGCACGGCTCTCAGCCAGGGCTCAGAAATGAAATGGCCAGACCTGTGCGAGAGGCCTGGGAGCTGTGGAAGCTGTGAAATGTGGGCATGTGGCAGGGTAATAGGACAGACAGGAAACATCAGCCCTGCCTGTTCGCACGGAGGTTTGGATGGTGAAGGCAGGCAATCTGCAGAGCGCAGTCCTGAAGCAGTCTGAGCTGTGGTGTGGGCCTCCTGAAATCAGGTGTGCTTCTTGCACTAGCTTTGCAAATACTTTCCTCGTTTCTGAGTTTTGAACTACGTTATATTTGTTCCTTCTAAGTGGAATTCACCCCAAGATGAAGGCAGGAGGAGCATCATCTTGCCTGGCAGAGACATGCACTGCTCTGTCCTGGTTGTAAAATTGCTTTGTTGCAGCTGTATTTCTTGTGGCTGGATGTGTTCTCAGAAATAGTGTGTACTCCCTTTGTTCCAGCCACATTTTTACGTTCTTGTGCCTGTTCCCTGCTCTAAACTTGGTGGCCTTCCTGTTCTCTTATCTTTGCGGACTTTGTTTTAAGACCAGGTCTTCTTTGGACTTGCACTTCTTTCATCTTTAATGTTATGCTGGATAAAAGTTACACGCCTAGAGAAATTAGCATTTGTTCTGCATTAGTAGGGCTTTTTGCGGTACCTGCGCTTCATTTCGTTATGGCTGATTGTGTCTGTGTGCTGGGGCAGGTTTAACATTTCGTTAGCTAGCATTTATCTGCATCTTCTTCAAGCCAAACCCTTGTTTTATTTTTAACATCTTTCTTAGGACGTTTATTTAGGTTAGTATTCCTCCTGCATTGCTTCTCCAGTGCCATTGGCGTTGAGTTTTTTGTAACCTGGTGGGAAGTTTAGGATATTTAAAAGATATTTACATGTTTATATTTAAATTGATAGCAGGGGCGTTTTTGCAACTGAAGGATGACTTCCATCAGGTACCACCTTTGGTTTGCTTTTTTTGACTGGTGGATCACTGCCGATACATCTTATACTGGTTGTTGGTCTCTGTCAAAGATCCTTTTGTGCACCTTCATTCTAGCAGGTGAGGAAGCTGAGAAGCTCTTTGGTCCCTGTGATACTGGTTAAAGCTGTTTGGGCTTTGTCTTTTGAGTATTGTTGCATTTGGGCTCCAGCCAAAGCAGAACACAAGCTCCTCTACAGGCTTCAGAAGCTGCTCAGAGTTAGCTCAGTATTTCTCTGTGCTTCCAATATGTTTAAGTTACAGCTTTGTGCAGAACTCAGGGCTACGATGACATGACCATAGCAGCAAGCAGATGAGCCTTGCTGCTTTTCCTACACATCTGCCCTACATAGGTAAGCTGCTGCTGCCTCTTTTCTGGCCACTGTCAGTGTGGGCAGTAGCTGTGGGTGGAAAGTTGCTGCTGCCACCCCAAGCTGAGGGGTACTGCTGGTGTGTAAAGCTGCGGGTCGTGTATTTGCCATAGCTTGGCCAACAGGGAGCTAAACAGAAGCAAAATGGATCAGGAGGGTGTCTTCCATCAATGAATGAAATTAAGTCTGCTCAGGTGTGCTAAGGCTAAGCTTCTACACTTATTTAAACTCATCTTCAGTGTCCTTTTCTATTCCTCTCCTGAGCTCTAAGTTTGACCGGTGTTGAGCTTTTTCAGCTTTCTGGCCCTGGGAGTCCCCTTTATGTGCTTCTATTGTTGCACATGGACAATTTTGGCTGCCCTTCTGAACGGCACCAAACTCTCCCCTGCTCCCAGTTCAAGTACACCTGCCTGTCTTTCAAAATACCTTTTGCCTAACTCTGAATCTTAGGAATTCCTTGCTAAAACACACATTACCATGTTCGTATCTTGCCTGTGTGAAGAGCTGTGCCCTGGGTTTCATTCATATTTGGCAGAATTGTGTTTAGGCATTAGTTTGTTTCTCTCGTTCTAGAATCCATCGCTTTCCTTCCCTTTCTCTTCAAAATTGGTAAGGGAGGGTAAATCTGCAACAAACAAACCTCACTTTCTTAGCAATTTAAGAGTGTTGCTACTGGTTCTGCATTCTGTCAGACAGATAACCATGAATTTTTAACAAAGTGTTGAAAACATAACAGTGCTTGATTTGTTACATCTGCTGGACTATTATGCGTTGATTTTTTTTTTTTTTTTTTTTTTACAATCTGGAGTATTGTGAATATTCTGTAAAGACCTGGTGGGAGGCTTAACAATAGTCTTTGTTCTTTTATGCTTGATAGCAATCAGCATTAAAAAATAAATAAACCCCAACACAACGCCTTTTTCTTTTAATGAGGAAAACTCCCTGTGTAACAGAACTACTTGATGACTGAAGAACACACAGCTGTCACCTGAAACTATTGAAACTTGATAGGAATACTTTCTTCTAAGCATTTAAAGGTGCTTATTTCTACCCCAGTGAATAAGAGATCACTTAAAATGTGGGCTCCTCTTCTGCTTCCCATGGGCCGATAGGATCTTAGGGTGTGGGTACCAGCCCCAGCACTGTTCATCTGTCTGCTGACACTGGGGAGCTGAAGCTGGAAATCGTTCTTGCCACCAGTGCTTCCTGCAGTTTTGAGGAATTTCACAAAGCAGCTTTCAGTTTTCAGCTGCGAGCAGTGTAATTGCTGTAACAGAGCCGTGGCCCTGCCGTGACCTGCCTGTATTTTGATGTGCAGCTTTTCGTCTGATGTGGCTGATGCTCCTATTTCCAGGCTTGTGCAGAACACGATAATAACAAAGCAGCGAGTGCTGCGCCCCGGAGAAGACCAAGTAAGGAAACTGCTGGGCTCCGAAAGCCTCTTATGTAAGCAGTGAAATCTGCACAGTGTCATTTTCTGTTTGGTTTTGAACAATTATGGAAATCCCTGACAATTGCCAAAAAGCAGGAGTGCTTCAGCTTCCAGACTCCCATTGTGTTACAGCAAGCGCTCAGTGTAATGTTTAGCTTTTTTTGCCCCCTTTTTAATGACGGCTTGGTACTGACAGGCTTCAGCTCTTTTTCTGTAGCTTCTGGCTGGATGTTTTAATCAGAAATGGCCCTCTGGCAGATGTACAGTAGCTGGAAGCATTGCCTAACTTACTGATGCTGTTTGATCTATTGCCTTTGCCGTTCCTGAACTACTGAAAATGCAAAACATTAACCTGAGACTCTTGTGCAGAGTTTTTAATAGCTCTGCCAGGCCTTTGTAATGCTAAGTCTTGATTAATCTGCACATGGAGGCTCTTCTACCACCTTCATTCCCATTTGTTTCCTCCCAGAATTTCTATCGTAACCTGGAACACCCTTTTAAAGAGCGCTTTCACCTCCTGCTGGGGTGGGGGGAGCCAACAAATCCAGTTTGCGTTTTTCTTTGCCATCATTATGGAGTTGTCTGTGCTGCTGGCATGGTTTCTCAGATGCTGATAGCATTGCACTGAAACTTATCGTAATCTGAGGCATTGTTTTTCAAGGGGATTTGAAACTGATGGAAGCCTAGGGTTTAGAACTTAAACCCGGAGAGTATTTACCAAAGGGACCTTTTGATGCAGTTGTCTGGTTTAATCTCTTTCTATTATTTTTAGGCTTTGTGCACAAGTTACAAGAACTTAACAGCTTAGCTAATGCAGAAGCAAATTCAAAACTGAAAGCTTTTGGCAGCTTGTCCTATCCAAATTGCTGATACTCCCTGTAATAAGAGGATTTACAGTCCTCTTTCATGCTACGTGTGCCTCCGGCGTAGCCCCAGCAGCAGTGCAGCTACTGGTGGTTTGGGTCACTCGGGCTTTGACTTTGGTGATCCCTTTGGTGGCAGGGAGCTTGCCTCTGCTGCTGGTGGTAGCCGGGAGCCTGCAGGGTGAGGAGGCTGTGGGAGCAGCCTTCCCGAGCTGCTGTCATCTCCTGGGCTCTGAGTGGCATTTCCACATTGCAGTGGGCAAGCAGGGGGGAAAAAAGCCTGTAATTTCAGGGAAGGAGCTGCTGAGCGATGTCAGGCAGGTAGGCTGTGCCGTGTGCTATTGCCTTTTACATCCAGCGAACCACGTTCAGCAGACGCCGGTCTCGCTGTTGGGTTTCTGCCTCTTTGGAAATTCAAAGCCTTCCTCCTTCAGTGCCCCTTGAAACGGGGACAGTCCAGCAGAGTAGGATCATAACCCCGTCTCCTTTGTTAGCCTGAGCAGCAGCGTGAGAGCGGTGTGAGCCTTGTTAGCCTCCAGAAACAACAGCGGTGCTCTTCGCCCCGTTTGTGGCTGCTGCTAATTAGGGCACAGCAGCTTTTCCTCGCTCCCTGCAGCAGTGGGTTATTTGCCGTAGTGTTTCTACCCAGCACAGAGCTCACCTGCCTTTAGTGCTGAGAGAGTCCTCACCGATGAGCCGATAGCAGAAATGATTTCTGGGGTTAATCCGTCTGGTTTCTGAGCCTTTGTTCTTGCAGCTGTTGTGGTTGTTCCTCAGGCAGGGCCGCGCCACTGGGGGACGGTTCCTAAATAAGCGTGCACCAAAAGCTGTGCCATCAAATTGTCTGCCAGTCCTCTTCCTGGAAATAAGCCATGGTGTTGAGGGGAGGGATGAAGCGATCTTGTTCTGTGTGGCACTCCTGAGTGCTGTGAAGCCCCGCAGCCTGGGCAGTGCAGCAATCTGACGGGTTTTGCTGCCTAATCTGTCTGGCCAGCTGTGTTGTAATCTTTGGGTTTTCGGGGGAGGCGGCGGGGGAGAGACCAGCTTTAGGGCAATGTGGTTTTCGGTAGGGATCTTTGGAAGCAGGATTGAAGGACAGTTTGGTGTGCTTACTCTTAACGCTGCTCAGAAGCTGATAAGTATTGAAGGACTTCAAAGTAAGGATGGTTTGGGCTGATGGTCAACAGCCCGGCATCTTGTTTCCAAAGGCAAAAATTGTATGGTCTCTTGGGACAGATGGCACCAAAGGCACTTCCTAGCTAAGGGAAGCAGTCCTGCCTGTGTACGTGTGTACCAGGGAAATTCCCTCTGCCTCGGAAGGGTGGGAGGCACTCACAGCTCCGGTGGTCCATCTGCTTCAGGGAAGTGGGTCAGCAGTGTCCTGGGGACTTCCAGGCCTCACATGTCCAAAATAGGTGGGGAAAAAAGGTCAAAGCAGAGCTCACAGCCACAAGCTGTGTAGGGTTTTTCCCCTTTTCACTTCTTCCCCCGCCCTGTAGATAGGTCATACAAAAACGAGACAACTCTTTAGAGAAAGACATCTGGCCACGAGCATTTACTGCCCGTCAGCAGGAAGGCTGACCCAAGAGAAAGGTTTGACACCCACCAGCGTGCTCTACAGCTCGGAGTCATCTCCTGGCTGGTTTGAAGCAGCGTGCCCTGCAGCCCGGGTCTTCCCGAGCACAGCCCTGTAGGATCGAGCCCTTGTGCCACCCTAGGGCTGTGGGGACGAGCATTTCGTGCTTGAAGCCGTGCCTCCCACGATGCTGCTGGCAGGGAATGCTCTCCAACTACCAACCTGCCAGTGCCCCGTGGTGTGCTTCTGCTCCAAAAGTGGTGTTAACAGCTGTTACTGTAGATGCTGATGTCTTTTCTAACTGTTTTCTGCACCTCGTTGCTTTATTCTTTGAGATCTTTTTGTTTTCTGCTGGTCTGTCACTGCGTTTCTGCTGCCCCTCCCTCTAGCCGGGTTTGTCAAGTCGCCCATGTCAGAAACTAAGCTCACGGGGGACGCCTTTGAACTGTACTGTGATGTGGTTGGGAACCCCACTCCAGAGATCCAGTGGTGGTACGCTGAAGTCAACCGGGCTGAGTCTTTCAAACAGCTGTGGGATGGCGCGCGGAAGCGCCGGGTCACCATTAACACCGCCTACGGGGCGAACGGGGTGAGCGTGCTGAGAATAACCCGCCTCACCTTGGAAGACTCTGGGACTTACGAGTGCAGGGCCAGCAACGACCCCAGGAGGAATGACTTGAGGCAAAATCCCTCCATAACGTGGATTCGAGCCCAGGCTACTATAAGCGTCCTTCAGAGTGAGTTCGGCGCCCTGCCGCAGTGGTACCGTAGTTCTTAGAGGCAGCCCAGTGCCCCTTGCCTTCCCCTAATCCCTGTCAGCCCCCTGCAGCCTTGTCCTGTTGTTTCGAACCCGACACCGTTCCCGTAGTGCTGACCTGTCTGCCACCCCTCTGTCTTCTCCTTAGGATTAAAGGAGTTGGGAGAAATCCCTGGGTTAGTTTCATAGCTGTGTGTGGAAACCAGCCCCGTGTTGAGCTTTTGCCTGTCCCCTACCCCGTAGCTCTGTAGCAGGTTTCCAGCCACCCTAATGCTGGCTTCTCCATCAGTGCCTTTATATTTGATTTGTGTTCTTCCCAGGTCTAACCATTTTTATTTTTTTTCTTCTGTTCTCTTGGAATTTCCTCTGAATGCCTTCCTCACGTGATTTTGGTTGCATATATGCTGCTGTGCAGATCCTTCCCTTTCGGTGATGCGTGACCTTTAATGTGCAGATTTTTCCGTGAAGTCGTGTTGCTTTTCCTTCCCCAGCAGCATGTTTCCTCAGGAGTTCTCTGATGCAGCAGCACTGAACTGTTTCAGCTATTCTTAATCCAGCCTGTGAAGGGGGGGGGTGGGGAACCCACCTCCTTCTCCAATGTTGAAATAATGGCTTTAGCTAAATGACTTTGATCCGAGAATGCAACTTTTGGCAGCAGAAAAGCTTTCAAAAGCAGAGAATACGGTTGAAACAATAGGGAACAAAAAGCAATTCTGGATCAAGACTTTTCTGCATTCTGCTGACTTTTCAAGCCAGATCCAGATGGGTTTGGAAGTCTGTCATCAGAGCTGCTATGGCAGAACCCTGTTCCATCTCGTGTAAGATGATGAACTTGTTTGCTAATGAGATAAAGCACATACATAATGAGTTATAGGCAGAGTGACTCAAATCTGCAACGTGAGCCTGCTGCATGGAGATGCAGGAGAACTTGCTTGCTTGGTGAGTTCTCAGTGTCCTAAGGTGGCAAATAATTTCCAGCCCTGGGAAATGGAAACATCTGTACGTGGAAGAATGGGCAGTGAACCCGGTGATGCAGATGTGCCTGGAAAATTGAAGTGGCTTTGGGTTGTTCAGCACAAACCTGCTCGGCCTGTAGTCCTGATGCTTGATCCCTCCTTCATCTGTTGATGTCCCAGAGGACTCAGATCTGTAGATTGCTTGCATTACCCCCAATAGCAGAAGTTGTGTAATTTTAGGAAATAGCACAACCTTAAGGCAAAGTATAAAAACCTCGTCTTGCAGAAGTCACGTCTCCTGAATTCCCCCTGACTCAGACCTTCCATTTCTCTTGAACACGGTGAGTTCCCGGTGTCATGGTGAGTTCCTGGTGTCTTCCAGTCAGCCCTAGTGACCTACAGAGGGAGAAAAACCTTGTATGAAAAGCCAGTGATGGTGATCACGTCATGTGGGAGTGAACTGCTGTGCAGATGTCTCCGTATGGGCAGTGGGCTTTTCTTCTCTCAGGCCATTGAAACTCCCTGCTCTGGGGACTGAAGCCTAACAGCTCATCTTCCTCCCCAGCTACCATCACTCATTGCATCTGGTGCTGCTAATTCTGGAGCCGGTGCTGTGACTTCATTGCTAAGTGTCTCGTGACCGGGCTGATTATTCTAGTTTTGTGTTTTATTCACACTTACGTGTGGGAGAAAGCATTGAACTGAATACTTGAATGCTTTTACTCCGAAATGTTGGCTGTGTCAGGAGATCTGACCTGCTGGTGTTGGGAAACAGCTCTTGGACACCAAGCTCCTGCATGGCTGTGCTGGAAATGGAGAGAAGAGCAGACTTCTGAGTTGCCCTTGAGGATGTGGACCTCTGCCACTGCCCAAAATCTCTTGGCAGCTTAATTGTGTGCAAACACGATTTGTCTTTGAAGCCGGAGTTCTCTGTCTGAACAGTGCTGGTATTTCCAGCTGATGGTGGCTGCGTTGCTGCTGGCCTCGTGTGTCGTTCGTGCATTGTCAGCATCATGGAAAGGGAACGCCAGCTGGATCCAAAGAGCAGAACCTCTCTCTTCCCACTGTCATATAAATCACAGCTGGTGTCCAATGCCAAAACCAGAACTCAGAGAGCTTGAGTGCAACTTGGTTTTTAAACATTAGCACCCAAGAACTACCTCTGGCTTCAAGCTTGTTACTGGTTTGGACAACGAATATCGCTTATGGATGTCTTTATGTAAAAACCTGCTCCTTCATGAAACGGACAGTGCAAGTGGTGTGTGAAAAGCCTCTTGTGCCTTTCTCTTTCAGTAGGACATCCCTGTCTGGACGTTACGATCCTAGTAGTTCTCTGCATGCAGTTCATCTTGGAACTCAGTCAGACTGGAATTGCCTCACTGCGTTTAATTATTACCAATTAAAGTAACATAGGTGCAGGGAAAAGATGTAAACGAGGCTGCAGTCATCTCCAGCCACATTGCAAGCTTGAAGAGGTTACAAGTCAGGCACAAAAGGCCCGAGCAAAGCAGGCCTGAGACAACTGTAAATATTTTTGGACACCGTAGGTTAGCAGGGTCTGAAAACTTGGAGGACGCCGCTTTCATAATCAAAGCAAAACATTTAAAACAAACCCCAGCATGAGCAGTGAATTCTAGCAGTTTTTTTCCCTCTATATCAATATTCAAACACTGAGTTACTGTTTTAAACACATTCCTAAAAAGCTCTCCGAAGCCCTGGTAGTGGCTTTCTCAGAAGGCACGCACACTTTTTGTTGGCCATGGGAAAAGTAATCAAACAACTTGGTACCCTGTAGGACCCAAACAGCTCCTTGCACAGATAAAATTCCCAGCGGGACTATCACGAGGCAGAAATGCAGTTGATAATGGTGAGGTATCTATGAGAAACATCAGGGGGAAAAAAAAAGCTTATTTCTACAGTATCTGTGAATTTTTCTGCAGTTCAGTGATAGTCCTCATTTTAAATAGCTGTGAAAAGAAGTTCTGTATCTTGCCTGCTGAGGAATGGAGAAAAGGATAGACTGGAGTCCCAGAGGGCTGTGTCAAGTTATTAGTAGGTAGATATTTTACCTCTCTGCCTTTCTGGGCAATAGTCTAAGTACTGTAGTATTGGAGAAATGAATGCTTTATGCGATGAAAAATGCAGTGTTTTTGACAGGACTGTATTTTCCACTGCTCATTCTGTTTAATTTGTTTTCCAAGTGCTTTGCAGATGAATATCCAGAAGACTGCATGTGTATGACTAAATTTGCATTCCAAATAACATGACAAGGCATAAAAAACCTTACAGGATTAAAAATCCTTTGCTGACTTGCAAAAATCACCAAGTTATTTGTTACTGACCAGTTTCCTCACCCTCTTGCACTTTGCTGCTGACCTGCCTGCAGAGGAGGGGGCTCCTGCATTCAGAGAGGTTGGTGCTGGGGCAGTGTGGCTGCTGAAATGAGCGGAGGTGAGAGCTGCAGCTTTGGAAGTCATTTTGCCCTTTAAAGTAAGGAAATAAATTGAAGTCAGAGGACACGCATTTACTCCTGGAGCAGTGACCCCTAGTACCAGCTCACTGTACTCCATGTGAAATTAAGGGCTTTTCAGAAGTCTAATGGCAAGAATTCATAAAAATTCATAAATTTCCTATAAGATCTGTCATCCTTTAAGTCTTGTTCTTAACAGAATGCCTAAAACCAGCTATGATACCTGAGATCTTCAACTGAAAAGGTTTTTTGCCAAGTTTAGTAGGAAACCTGTCTCCAGCCATTCTAAAAAAAAGTCAGCCCCCCATTATTTGTTAGGGAATAATTGCTCAACTTGAAGAAAAAAGGGCAGTGCCCTAGGATGAAGTTGATCGCTTTGGAAATGCTTTCCCCTAAATCATGTCAGTGTGACGGTGCCAGGTAAGACTGCCATGAAAACAGCCCGCTTTCAGTCCTCGCTCAGCCAGCAAAGTATCCAACTCCTTTAGTCTGTTTAGGTCATGAGGCTCACGTATTTTTTTTTCCCTTCCTAAATGTTTATGGTTCAGGTTACTATAGAAACCTGACTCATTTTAACAGCGTATATTCCTTTTTTTTTTTTTTTTTTATATAATTTTAAGCATTAAGGACAGCTTTCAGCAATCCTTCCTTCATCAGACTTGTGCCTTACAGCGGGGTTTGCTCTAATTCCAGGTACTGGTGAAATTGCTGTAGGAGCATTGCTCTGCTAGCACAAAACCATGTCTTGCCTGGAAAAATGGCCAGGTGAAGACAGGGTATCTTAGGTAGACATCAGTCTCTTTGCAGGGGCAAGTCCAGAAACATTATTTGGAAGACTGACTTTGAGGGCTATTCTGCACAGAAAATGGGTTTGTTTCAAACCTCAGAGTAGGTAGAGGGAACAAGTAATCGCCAGGCAGAAGTTGCTTCCAAAGAAATAGCTGATTTCTTATGTATAGTCACAGGACAAACATTTATCCATTTTATTATCCATTTTATGTTCAGCCATGTGTAGAAATGATTAGTCATGTTGCACTGACATCTGTAGTAACGTTAAACATAAAAATCTGAAATAATGAATTCTCTTTTTTCCACACAGGGGAGCTGATCCGTAAGGTGTTGCCTTCGCTAGTAGTCAGTTGTTTTATTGTGACTTTCTTGATGTCTCCCGAATTAGTGCAGTGACACTCCTTGTGTAGTCTTTTTCCCCTTCCCTGTTGCCCTTTGCATTTTAGACTAGTGTGGCACGCTTGCCAGTGAAGATTTGTTGCTATTTAATGTGTCCCTTTTTTTCCAGAGCCGAGGATCAATGCCAGCGAGGATGTAACCATCCATCTGTATGGCTCGGCCGTCACATTGCAGTGCAACCTCACCACGAGTCCCAGCCCCCTTTCTTCCAGCTACTGGGTGAAGAATGGAGAAGAGATCCCTGGCACTAGAAAAATTTCAAACACTACAGAATACAAGTAAGTCTCTTCAAGGAAAAATCTCCACCTTACACCGGAGAATGGCAGAATTGGCAAACCTGCAGCTGTAGTAGTTAGTGAGCTGCTGGGACTCCAGGGTCCCTGGCTCAGCGTCACCGTGGTCAGACAATTGTGGGAACTGATCCACGTTAGAGGCTTTACAAAAAGTATGCCTGTGAAACAGTTAGAGGAACAATCTGGGGAGATTGTCTACAGCTGTCCTGCCTGGTTCACAAAAATATAGCATCAACAAAAACACACTGGGAACTTCTCTTTGTCAAGTTGCCCATAATTTCACGCTAAACTCCTTTATTTTTTTTTCTGGTCTGCATGTGATGTGTGGCATAGGTGCAGACACCAAGTCTAGCTTTCATTTTTCCCCCCTCTGAGTATATTCTGCTCTGTCTCTCTCTTGTTCATGTCTATATAAGGATGAATTTGCGGCTGTGCATTTTTATCATGCAGGGAAACACAGCACATAAAGCACTGCTGCAGTCGGCTGTGTTAATCATTTTCTGGCCCTAGGAGAAAAAAGACTGTTCTGAGAGTTGTCTGAGCAGTGCTATGAAATGGTACCAGGTCTTCATTAAACCAGTGCAGCTGTATCACTTGTGCTTCTTGTGTGTCAGTACATCCACATTTTCAGCCTTAATCTGTTCCACATGTGCATGCTCTGACTCTGTCTCTGCTTCTTGTCTAAGGGTGTGGAAGAGAGCAGAACATGTACAGCTACCTCTTTTGTGTCTCTTGCATTGATCATAAATCCTTTGGGGCTTTCAATGTTCCTGCAATGGGGCTTTCTAGCCATGGAGCTGATGAGAGTGTACAGAACATGCTCAGTAATGGCACCAGAGATCTATTTTGTGTGTGGCTTCCTTGCTTTTTTTCCCATTTCATTTTCTTCTCTTAGGAGGTAGCACAGATAGCACATAGAGCCTTCTGTTCAGTCTTAAGCTAGAATGAAAAGCACTTGACGAATATTTTAAGCACCTGTGTGGTGGCATCTTACTCCTTGGAGATGTGAGACCAATTCTCCCCCTCCTACTTAGCTGTTCCACTAGAAGAAGGTGCTTATGTCTAGGTAAGGCCTGTTAAATTAGAGCACATCTGGTTTACTGTGCCTTGTCTCTGCTCTAACGGAGGGAAACCTGCCTGTACACTCACCTGACTTTTCTGTCTCCATCAGAATTCTGCAGGATCATTACTGTACAAGTGCTGCTTGCTGGCACAGGATTAAGAAATACTTAATTACTTAATACTTAGCAAAGTGCTTCCACCCGTGGAAGAAACCTGTCCCCTCATCTGCATTCATAGTTTGGAGGAGAGAAGTGGTGACTTCTTTCCATGTTCTTCATCAGTTAATTCAGAGTTCAGTAATAGCTCTGGCCATGATAAGCTGGGCTTCTCCTAAAACCAGGGGGCAGAGAGAAGTTGTTGGCTAGATTCTTGTCCGTCTTTACAGCTTTGAAGCTCTATCAGTGTACCCTTGTTTTATTGATTTATGGCAGTACAACCCAATACAACTCTACTAGAGGCTGCTATACTTTCACATTTTAAAAAGAAGTCTGTAGAACTGAAAAAATGTCTTTTTTTCTTCCACTTTTTAAGCACTGATTTAAAAAAAAAAAAAAAAAAAGGAAAAAACATCTAGAGTATGCCTGCTTAAATAGTAAGGCCCTTAAGGGAATCAGAGAAAGACAGGTAGTCTGTGCCTTCCCCCATGCTTCCTGAGTTTTACAACAGCTCAGTAATGGAAATATCTGGAGTTCTACAATGGCTTAGTAATGGAAATACCTGGGTGGGGTTTGTGCCGTGCAGCTGGGTGAGGAGCACACGTTTCCACCCTTTGTCAGCGGGCACTGGTGTTCGGAGTTAACGTGCTCCTGCTTCTCCTGGCTGCGATTTAAAAGCCAGGTGCAGCTTTGATGTTTGGTAATGGTCAATGATTGTTCTTTGTCATGGAGATAATCTTTAATTTTGACTCAGATCTAACGATAACACCCATGTTTCAGAAGGACAGTAATTTCATAACCAAGTTTAGGCTTTCACCAGTGACTGGAAAGTAAGCCCTGCAAACAGAGCGAAGTCTTGGGTCCAAGTGCACGGTCAAAGCAAGCGGCTTTTTCCACATGTCTAAGCAGTTTCCATGTGCAATTAAATTATTTTATTACAATGCTCTTCTGTAGGGTTCCTGTTCATCTGTGTGCTATTCACTTAATGTGCTTAAAAATAAGTTTAAAAACAAAAGCCTTTCAGTATGGGGGAGCGATGGGGAATACTGCACAATATTCTGTTTATGCTGTATGGAGATGTAAACTGTGGCACATCATAGCATGTTTCCTTACTCTAAGATATCTTTTGTAGGTAACTATGTGAAGAACATATACCTAGAGCTTTTAAGTAATTTGTTTCCCAAAGCTTTTCAAAGGACAGCAAAAGCTGGTGGACTTGAAGCTAGCACCATCTCCAAAGTATTTTTTTCCTTTGCGTTTGTTGCAGCTCCAGTTTTCTTCTGTGTGGCTTGCATCTGTTTTTCCCTCTGCTAGCTCTTATTGAATTAGTCTTTCCTAATTTCCTAAATGGCAGCAGATTCCTGCGTGGTGCCTTCCTTCGTGAGCTGACCAGCTTTTGCAGATTTTCCATGTCTCATCTGACTCAGGGAACGCTATTAATGGAGCAGTCTCATATCTGCTGTTACAAAAGACAACAGTTTGAGATGACAGCATTTAGCCATGATTGTATCTCTGATTTATCACATCCCAGCTGGGTGTGCAATGATTCTTTTCCATGTAGGTAGTACATATCATCTCCCATTGAGAGAGAGAGGTGATTTATTAGCTGCCTAATTTTCCATATAAGCTGGAGTGCATAATTAACAGTTGTGAGGGGCCTTCCTTGCTCTTAAACTAAATGCAGCTTCTGCAGCTCAGTTGGTATGGACTTGAGCTCACCCTTTTTCTCGGCAAACAACATTTGTTTCAAGTAGATGCATCTGTACAACCCCTTGAATTAACTGAATTTCACAGCTATTATTTGTTAAAGGATTAAAATAAAAATAAAAAAAAAAAAAACAAAAACAAACCTCCTAGCCTGCTCATTTTTGAATGCTAACACAATACCTAACACAGCTCATCTGTTCTCTCCCTGTCTGCAGGATTTTGAAGCCCAGAGCAGAAGAGTCAGGGGAATACTTGTGCGTGTTTGTGTTTTCAAACTCTCCTGTAGCCAACGCCACTATAGAAGTGAGAGGTACTCTTTTTGTTTTGTTTTGTTTCCTCTCCCTAAAAGTGAAGTTTTCACTGCCTCTGCTATCTCACTCGGTGTCAGTGCAAGAAGGCGAACTCAGGAGGCCTTTCCTCATGAAATCAAGCCTCTTACCCAATCTTTAGTTATAATTTCAGAGGAAGTTTTACAGAAAATCCCCAGGGTAAGATCTCACAGATATGGGAATGTGAAGATTGCAGTTGTGGTCCTCACAGAGGGTACTAAAACACCGTTCTAGCATATTTATCTGCACTGCTATGATGAGCACGCCTGCCTAAGCAGGATAAAAAGATTGCTGCAGAATATGTCTAAGACAACTGGGGCTCCCTCCCCATTTCAGTTTAACAGTAAATGAGGTCTTCTGAATGTATTGAATGTATTTTGAATTCCTGTGTCTGAATGGGGAAAAGTGAAGAGCCAGCATCTCACACGTGACAGCTTGGAAGTGGTGTACTTGTAGTTTTTTGTCTGCAGAGACTAATCCAACTGCTGGGAAAGCCTGGGTGCCAGTTTGGACAGATGCCCTGTACCAGATTGGGGTTTTTCTGCTTTCATGTGTTTTTTTTCCTGTCTTGTGCATATTGATACTGCTAGGGTCATAAAGATGTCAGAAAATTATGGCTAGAATCTGCAGAATGTCAAAGTAGCCTGAAAAAATCTTGTGCTGCAGCAAATATGTTCTTTGCACCGAGCTTTACTGTAGTTGATACTTTTTTGTTCAATGTTTTAGACATAAAAAAGAGAGGTAGCATGGAGATACTGGTGTTCTATCCAGTGTTAAATGGCTGTTCAATTTGTTTGCTGAATAACCGTGTAAATGACTGGCCAGCATGAGGATGTGGTCACTGCTTTGCAGTAGTTTTCCCCTAATGCTCTACGGTATGATGCATTATGGCAGCCTTGTTAGTCAAAGACAGATGAGGTCAAGCAAAAACTTGATTAAAAATTCTTGCAGCCAGCCTGTGTGTGCCTGGGATTGTACTAATATGCTTGTTTTATGGTGTACTGTAAATTAGTTCGGAATCTAAATGAGCATTACTTCCCATCTTCATCACATCCCCAGCTTAGACAGAGCTTTCTCTGCTGCTGTAGGAACAGCAGTGAGTGGGAAGGAGGGTGCTTCTCTATTTCTCAGCATCCCTGCGCTGGTGATGCAGCCTGTCCTCATCTATATTGCGATCACTGCTGTTTAAATTAGGCACCACAGATCTGCAGCAGAAGCTGAAACCTTTTTCCTGGAGACTTCTGGTGCCTCGTTGAATGCTGCATGGTCAGGTTTCCGAATCCAAAGCAAGTGAGAGGAGTTCAGCAGTCTGTGAGAAATGACAAATTATTCTGAACATCATTTTTCCCCATGAGCAAAGAATCTTTTGGACCATACAAACAGCTTCTTTGCTTATTCATAAGTCAATATTTCCCTTCGCAATCCAGTGATGCACCAAACAAAGCTTGCTGATTTCCCATCTTGATTTTAAGAGTGTTTTTGGTTTTTTTAATGATCGTGCATATAATAATATTTCGAGACATATCCAGCATTTAACCAGCTCTGGTGCAGAAGCTATGTCTGCAAAGAAAAAAGAAATTTAAAATATGTGGTCACATGGGAGCACCCCAAGCTCCTGTTGGCCTAGAGAAGTGGTGTGCAGCACCTGAAGTGGGCTGCTATTGATTGGAAATCTGATGGCAGCTCTAAAAATAACTACTGATTTAAGCACAATCAACTGGAATCCAAACTCCGGTTGTACTTCTGGTGAGGTTGTCTGCTGGGCGTTCAATTTACAATTGTGTTTTTTCCTTAGTTCTGGGGAAATTTTTGCATTCTGTTCTTACACCGTAATTTCTGAATCTTTCAATATCTTAATTAAGATCTTTAGTCCTTTCTGCCTTCTCTAGGCTGCTTTCAGGGGTGACAAATTGCTTCCAGAGACAGGAAATATAGCTCTGATAATGGATTGAATAAGACCTTTTCCAGCTTTGTATAATCTGTCAAAAGACCTTTTAGAGACATTTGGCTTAGGGTGTCTGTGCTGCCCAGTGGCAGGCGGGGGCACCAGGCGAGCTTGGCAGGGAGCTTTGCACAGGGAGGGAGGACCTCAAGCTGCAGGAAGAAACGCCAATATATCTGATTGAACTATTGGCAGAAAGGGCAGAGGGAGAATAATAATTCATCCTACCAGCCACTTTGCACAGATAATTTATGTATAGATACAGATGAGCAATCATCACTTGCAAGTTAATGAACGCCGCTCCTGGAGGCATCGCACCTGCAGCTTGCTCTGCAGCCGTAACGCAAGGACTGGGTAACCCTGTTCTCTGGCTCCTCCTTGCAGCATCCCAGGAGTGGCTGCCTGAATTCCTCCTCGACAGAGCAGTATTGAGGTCTGCGTGCACAGAGCAGCGTTGTCTGAAGTGGCGATACCTTCCCAAGTCCTGCAAAGCACATTGGAAACTGGAATACGCGGATAGTTTTAAACTGACAACATGCTTTCCTGTCCAACCCCTGTTGCAGAGAGATTTGTGTAGCAATAAATTGGGGCTGCACTTAAAGCACAAGTGAACTTTGTGTACAGTCTCCCTGCAGTCCTAGCACTATACATAAATTCATTCTGATCAGAGTGCATGTTTAAGTTACTGCTCCTGGAAGAGCCATACTGCTAAACTTATACGGCATCACATATATTTTCTTGGATGTAAACGTCTCTGAATACTATCCATGCCAGTTGCATAGAATATGCAGGCTTTTTTTTTTACTGTTTTGCAAAGGAAGGCATTCCCTGTGATTCTTGCAGGTTGGTGTAAATATTCTACGCATGCTGCTAAAGCACTTTTAGTGCTCAAATCAGACTGATTTTGGTACAGCGTGATGCGTGGAGATGTTACCTCGTTAATCGAGGCATGTGTAATGCATCAGTGATGCATGAATCTTGTTTGGCCATGCAGAAGCTGCAATTTAACGCTTACCTGCATATGTGGCCCATCAGAGTATTTATGGATGGGCAGTGGTACGCAAATGTATTCATTTAATTGCTGATTGTAATTGCATTGCAGTTTTTTAACTGCTGATGCATGGAGAAAAGATGGCCCTGAATATAAAAGTGCTTGTGGACTAAAATAGTGACTTTCTGACAACTCGAGAACAACTCTACCAAATGCCTTGCAGCAGATGTAATCCAGGATACACCAGTGCCATTTGCCTTTTATGTAATGCTGCCTATTTTCTTCCCCAATCTCTACAAGGGCTGTGTAGGAAGATAAAAATGCAGAAACATGAGCACTGCTGTTAGAACTGCTAGATGTGCTTGCATATTTAAAGCAGCTGTTCTTCGAAAAGAAATTACTGGGGCAGCACTTGCATAAAAGCAATTGAATTAAAATACTGGGTTTTAATGTCAGCCATTGGGAGTTCCCAGGAATGGACCAAGTCTGGCTTCCCTCGTACAGGCAGCTTTTGGGTGAAGCATCTGATGGAAACTTCCTTGCTCAAATTATCTCAGAGCTGTTTTGGGGCATTGTGTGAGAGCTGCTGAAAACCTGAAACAACAGCCTTAGGCCTGTGTTGATTTTGGAAGGATTCCTCCGTGAAGCAGGGGTCTTCTCCCCCAGGCTTCCTGAACCTCTGCTGGCTGAGAGCTCTGCAAGCTTGAAGATCAAAAGGAAAGAGATGCAGCTGTCTGAAGAATTCTCTCTACAATCTTTCTGCTGGTATCAAGATCTTGGGAGAAGGAGGTTGAAACAAGTTTGTCTTTTTGTCTTGTACAAACCATCATCTGGTGCAGAACAGCAGCAGCAAGAACCAGCTGGGGAGGAGCGTGCTTCCAGTTCCCTCTGTGTGCCCAGAAATTGTGCAAGCCCCAGGAAAGGTCATGATGGACACAGTGTGACCGATGGACGGCGTCTGTTCTCCCTACCTCATCTTCCCATCCCAGGCTCCTTTTTTGCCATGCACCTTCCCGTGCACCAGGTAGAGCTTCTCATTTCCTCGTCCTTTCTAGCATCATGACGCCGAGGGGAATCTCCTGGTTTCTCTCTCCATTCCTTGTTTCTTCTGCACCTTCCTCTTCAGTCACCTGCAATTAGTCGACTTCCCAATACCAAGTGCTCAGACCACCGCCTCTGTGAGAGCGTACAACTTACCCGTTCTGCAACAGCTTCTTGTACCCCCTAACTGCAGCTGAGCCACAGGCTCTGGTTTCACAGGCAATACATGCACCCAGAATATGGCTCTTCTGCTTTCACTCTGGCTCCAGCCCAAGCAGTGTGCTGGAAAACAGGTGGCTGTATCAGCAGCCTTGAGGAGCTTGGATCCTTGGCTCCAAGCTCTTAGGAAACCTCTGCAGCAGTTTTCACAATGCTGTACCAGCAGTGAATTAAGGAATCCAGCATTCTCTCAGCACAGCTGCATTTTAAAGTGGTCCTGAACACCGAAAGGGCAATGCACGTCACGTTCTCCATCTCTGCAGTGCCGTTGGTGTCCTTGCTCTCCGCCCAGGCTATCAGGGTAGATGTGGGTGAGAATTGTAATGCAGAAAAATAAAGCTTCAGAGACCTTCTACTAGGTCACCCGTAGGACATAATAGTTCTTACATGCAAGAATATTTTTAGGTGCCTCTGCACCTAAGCACCTTGCTTTTAATTTTGTCTTTTAATAGGAAAACTCGACGGGTTCTGTTAACTGGGGCATTGTTTTGGAACTGACAGGCGTATTAGCCCTCCCCTCCATTTTAGTAATGCTAGTAAAATATCTTAAATACTTGGAAATGAGGGACTGAATCCCTCCTTTATATTAAGAGGATTGCACTGCATGCCCTGTAACAGAGGAACCAAATAGCATTCGTGCCAAGGCTGTGCTGCAGCATACCCGTCCCAAAAGCTGCAGTTTGTGCCTGTGGTGTACATGCAGTTTGGAGGCACAATGTGTGCTTTGGCACAAAACCCCTTTCTATTGTGATGCATATTAAATCTACTGAAAGAGTGATGCTTACAAGATTACTCCTGTTAAGAATGACTAAACCTGTATTTATTTTGTTACATACTTTTAACTATCAATTAACTTAAACTAGCCCTGTCTCTTTTTGCTCTTTCGTCTGCTGTTTCGAACAGGTCTTTAGATTTTCAGTATGTTTTTTCCTGCTTCCATGAAGTAAGAATAAAAATCCTTGCTTGCTTTTATCAGGAGCATTAGCTTGCTTCCACTGCTGTGGGACCTGACACAATGCGTTGGGCCCACATCTCTGCAGCGAGCTGTGTCTGAGCAGCAGTGTGGGTTCTGCTGAGCACTGCTGTGGAAAAGCCGAGGTGAAATCTAAATCCCAAGGAACAAAACCTGCTTCATTCTGTGCTTTATATGTTACTGGCACTGGAGCAGAATGGTGTAAGAAAAACCTCAACTAGAAAAGCTTTGCAGGAAAATGTTGCTCTGTTGCTAAATCTGTGATTGAGGTCAGCTGCGGTGATATTTTAAATGTAGCTTGTACAGCAGAAGGCAATTAGCCAAACATTCTGATAGAAAAAGGACTGGAAATGTCTCAGCCATAGCTTGAAACTGGCTAGCATCAGATGCCCTGAAATATTAATATTCCCTGTAATGCTCCCTCAGACTGTGTACAAAAATAGTCCCAGCCCTCGGAGAGCTGGAAATGGCTGCTGCATAACTGTGCCCAGCAAGGAACAGGCAGAGCGTGCTCGTGTCACTTAATGCTCTCATTGGGATAACCTGGCAAAGATGTCCTCTTCTTCAATATAATTATCTCCTGGCTGTAGGAGAACGCTAGGTCACCCTGCAGCAGAAGTCACCATGTCCTAGAAAGCTTCCCCTTTCTTTCTCCTAGAAAAAGTGGGCCAGCTGCACGGCACAGACTTGCTGCGCCCTGTCCCCGCAAGGCTCTGCTTTCAGCCTCTTCCTGCTGGTGAAAACCCAGTGCTGACAGATGGAGGCTGTGTGGGGCTTCACTGTAAGCTGATGAATCCTATTTCTTCTTTCCTTAATGGGGAGTGCTTCACAATTGCTTTTGACAGCCCTTACATGCCAGTTTCGGGACCATCGTTTTGCCTCCGAGTCTGTCCCATATGCTCCATGCTTGTAGGCCTTTCGCTGTCAGGGGCTTGGAGGTGAGCTCTGCGTATCGTCCTCGAGGAAGCAGAAACCCCACTGGGCTCACCGAGCCCCTGCCTGACAGAGCCTCTTGTGCCTAGCAAGGAGGAGATGACACCTCTCGGTGGAGCACAAAGTGAAATTTGCTTCTTAATGAAGAACCACCACCTTTTGGAGTAAGAATAACACTCCTCTTTGAGGCTGTGGATGGCGTTTTGGAAGGTGCCTACTGACACTCGTATCCTGAAGGTGTAATGCAGCACACCTAGCCCTGCCTGAAGCTGATTTATTTTCTGCTTGGAGACCTTTGACTTGAAAACTGTTTGGCATCATTTGGCAACTAGACAGCGTTCCTCTAGCTTCATCCATTCTTGCTGCTTTGGTCACGTATTTGAGGATTGTTAGCAAAGACGTTATTTGCCTGTGGGGATACTCAATTATTTCCTTCAGTGTTGTATCATCCTGCAAGGGAGAAGGGGATTTTCTGTCCTGAAGAGAAAGGTTTCCTTGATGAGAAAATGCTTTAAAATCAGGAAGGGGACAGGATGACATGCTCACTGTATTTAAAGTACGTTAAAATAGCATAACCTCCTTTAGGGGCTCCACCAGAGGTACTGTGCTTAGTCTGGATTTCTGTAAGCAACTTCCAACAGGTGTGAGATTTTTGGAATTTGTATTTGCAGAGGCATTTTGACAAAAGCCTGGGGTCATCAGCCTCTCCTGATGGTGTCTTTTCAGGTGAACACGTGGATGCTGAGGAATGCTGTACCTTGTTTGTACAGCCAAGACTTCTCGTGGTTCAGAAGCTTCGTTTAATGCAGCCTCTAACAGTGTTATCAATCACCTGTCCTAAAAGAATCCTCCAGCACTAAAACATGGGAAAACTCCATTTCAAATGCCCTTGCATTTGAGAAACGGCAATGCTTTTAGCACACAAACTTGTCAAACGTTTTCCTGGAGTTGTGATTTAATTTGGGGGAAGAGCAGGTTCAGGTGCTGCTGCTCAGTCAGTCACATGAGATATTTTACTTGTTAGTTTGCTGTGACTTTAGCAAGATTTCATTTCTGCTCAGTCTTCTGACATGCAGTGGCAGATGAGCCACCAGGAAACCTCCCTGCTCCTGCCTGTAGGTTTTGCTAGCAGCAAAGGGAACCTCCCTTGTGTAGACCCTTGTGATAAATTGCAGCGCCTGGGGGTCTTTTCCTGGAGCTCTCAGATTGGACTTTGACTGGATTAACAGATCAGCACCCAGCGATCACACAGCAGGCCACGTGTGACATAATTAGCAGGCTAGAAAGCGAATGGGCTTTAAAGGTGGTCACTGCAGCACCGAAGCCATCTGCTTAAGTGAAGGTTCAGCTCAGGCAGTCCATTGATCCAGCGTAATCTCTCGTGAGGCATTAGGCTGCAACAGGCTGCTGTGACACACAAAGGGGACGGAAGTGCCATTATTTATAGACAAATTAATTCAGAATTAAAACCCTCTGCTGATATCTAGGGTGCTGATATTTATTCTGTGTTTTGCTCAGGACTGCCCATTTCACCTACAGCTCTCCTTAAAAATATATTTGCATACATGCTGGATGAAGCAGTTTTCTGTTGGAGGGATTTTAACTTTTGCTGCATTACATATACCAGCTGTAGTGTCGCTGTAAGATGTTAACAAGCGTGAAGTGTTCCAGGTCACGGTACATTTACAGACCAAATCTACAATCTTGCTACAAGGAATAATGGCTTGATGCAGCTTTTGGAGCTTTGCGTTAAGAACAGGATCAGCACGGAGCCTTGACACAACGGGCAGGTTGTAACCCAGGTCCCAGGCAGCTCTGCTTCAAAGCTGAAGGTACCCACAGAGCCACAGGGACCTCCTGAGCAGTGCAGGAAATGTTCCTCCTGTTCCTGCCCTGAGGAGCACCTGGGCCATCTCAGTCCTGCAGGTTTTTGGTAGATAACTGAAGCCCAGTAGTGAGATTTCTCCCTTGTCCCGCTGTGTGCCTGGCGACCCAAGCCTGAGTGATACGCTTGCAGATATTCAGCTGAGATGTTGGTTGGAGAGAGGTGGGAATCAGTTTTCCTTTTTTTTAAGTTGGGCTCAATGTGGGAAAGGTGATAGCTTCCAGGGAACTTGTCATTTATTTGCTGTGCAGATTCTTAAAGCTTAAAATAACTGCCTCTCCACCGAGCAGCTTGTAAATGCAGTTCCTGTTTTCCTTTGTAGCTGTCCCTGACATCACTGGCCACAAGCGAAGTGAAAATAAAAACGAGGGGCAGGAGGCACTCATGTACTGCAAGTCCGTGGGCTACCCACATCCTGAATGGGTGTGGCGCAAGAAGGTCAATGGAGTATTCGAGGTAAGGAACTGGGGTAATGGGAATGTATAAATATCCCAAAACTCCCACTAAGGCAGGAAACGACCACCTTAGCTCTAGGGATGTGCTTTTTAGGGTGCCTTGTAACTTCTCAAAATGTGGTTCCATAAGTCTGAGATGCAGCTGAGCAAAGCTGAGATTTTTTTAGCAGCAGCAAGTGCAAAACTGTTGCACGCCTGTAGCGTTGCTGAGCAAACAGATGCTTTTTACATTGCTGCTGGAAAAAGTTAGGAGTTGTCCAGAAAGATGGAATGTTGAGAGTATCTGCTACAAATTGCAGAACATGCATTATGAAATGTACTTTAAAAATGCATTCAGTTGTAAATTTCTTAAATTGTTTCTCGGTTTTACTGGTTGAGCTCACAAGGCTCAATAGGAGGACTTGGCAGTGATATCTATTAGCATTTAAGTGCCCATATTTTTTCCATGTGGCAACCCAACTGTTGAGCTGAAAATTTGATCAGCAATTGGAAGAGCAGAAGAGAAGCTGAAAGTTGCTAAATCCTTCAGCCTGCCTATTTTTACATCTGCCAGAGAAGCAGTAACATGATTGATAGACGAAGAACAAATATTCAGCAAGTAATAGCGTGGGTTGTTTGCTCACTGTTAAGGGTGAGCTTAATTTTTCATGGGACAGTGATCTATGGGCAGCTTAGCCAGTGCTGTGAGTCATCAGAGTCCTGTGTGTTGCTCTGTTGACTTCCCCACAGGCTTTCTTTCTGGTGAAGTTGATAAATTCATCCAAGATTAGCTCTCAGGAAGGTCAAACCATTGTGTTTTGTTCTGTCAGTTTTGCCCCCTATGATTCTTAAAATAAGTAATTCCATAAATCTTTTTCCAAAATGTGGAAAGAATGTGGGGCCTTAAATTCCAGGTTGTGTAAATATTCAATGACTTGGTAGTCTAAGAACAGTACGTGTTTGTTTTAAAAATGTTACAAAGACAAGATGTTAACAAGTCTACTGTATCTTAAATAATTAGACAATGCTACCTAATGCAGTGTAGAATAATCTTAACCTGTGCTGCTTTTTCTTTTTCTTTTTCTTTTTTTTTTTTTTTGCTCTACATAGGAATGATTTTGTCCCCTGCTTTGTCCCCTGCTTGGGAAAGCACTCTAGTTCTCTTGTCTGGTTAGATCAGTCTGTTTCATCTTGTCGTGTAGAGGGGAATGGGTTGTAATGGTTTCTTGTAAGGCACGAGGCTGAGAACACTGCAGCGTACACGTACATCCCAACCGCTGGCATTTCATGGCTGCTATTGGTACAGCAGGAGAATGCAGCTTGTCAGTCAAGCTAACTTTTTTTTTTTTTTTTTTTTTTGAAACAATTCACTTCAGGGAGGGATATAAAGTGAACACTGGCAGTGGGCTCTGTTGTGTTAAAGAACCAACAGCTTTGCGAGAATCCATCAAACCTTTTCTACTTGCTGTGACATAGAAATGAAAAGGAAAAGCCTTGGTGCCAGGACTTATTAAGCTCTATCTCTTCTCTTCTACCTTTCTTCTTTCATCAGGACATCAACAACTCTTCCGGCAGATTCTTTATTTTAAATAAAGACAACTACACCGAGCTCAGCATCACGAACCTACAGATCAACGAGGATCCTGGCGAGTACCAGTGCAACGCAACCAACCAGATCGGCTCCATGTCCGTCACAACCATCCTCCGTGTCCGCAGCCACTTGGCTCCCCTCTGGCCCTTTTTGGGGATCTTGGCAGAAATTGTTATCCTCGTTGTCATCATAGTTGTTTATGAGAAAAGGAAGCGGCCGGATGAAGTCCCAGACGGTAAGTGTGCTCAAAGCCGCTTGTAAGAGGAGGAAAACATAAAAAGGCAAAGCAAACTTATGGAAGGAAAACAGAGGGGGTCTTTGTGGCAGGAAGGATCATCAGTGCAGCTCGTTCAGCTCTGAGCTCTTTGCCTTCTCATCTGTTCACTCTCCAAATCCTAAAAACCCCAGTAAGCCGAGAGGGTCTGAGTGCTGTGCAAAGTCCTAACACCGCATTTCCCCAGGATCTTGGACTGTGGGATGGGAGGGCAATTTTTACAATATTTGGAATGTGTTTTGTTGCACGAGGTGGGCCTTGTGCCCCCGTCTCTTTCCTACTGTAGTAGCCCTGAAATCTTCCATGCCAGCCCACGGAACATAGCGCAGCACAGGGAGAGAGCTGGAAACCCTTTAATCCCTGATGGTGCCGGGATTGGACACTTGGGAGGTTTTGGAAGAAAACACTGCACTTAGAGGGATTGGGACCACAGATATGCTTCAAAAATATCATGTTTTCAGGGAGGGTGGGAGGGGAGGTGGGAGGTAGGGCTCTTATTTGGTGTGTAACTGAATTAGTAATGTATTTAAGGAATGCTCTGGAAACTCCTGTCCACTGAGTTGTATTTTCTAAAGATTAGGCTATTAGCTTTGATGGTAGCACTGATTAGTTACAGCTTTGTTGTGTACCAAACAGCTTAATTGTTTTATCTTTGAACTTCTGCATATCTCCCTCTTTTAAAAATGGGGGAAGGGGCATTTTGAAGCTAAAATGAGTATTTGAAAGAAAAACATTGACAAACAGACCTGACACTCGTGTGACACCTAGTTGCTTATTACTGTGTTTGTCAAGAAAACTTACTCAAGGAATCCTTGTGAGAAACAGCTGGTAATGCCATCTTGCCTGCTGTAGGAGCATGACGTGTCCAGATAATGGAGCAGGTGCTGGGGAGTACATGGAGGGCAACACGCTGAGTCAGTGTGGGGAAGCACTGAATCACGGGGGCTTTCCTGGGTTGGACGAGCCTGCGAGCACAGTAGGTACCTCCCAAAGGCAGCTGTGTTGTAGCTTGTGCAGCACTGACTCGCCGTTGAGTTGCACAAGGGCTCGGTAACAGCGCAGCAAGATGTTTGCCTTCGGGATGGAAACGTAGGTGCTGAAACAGCAATCTGCTTGTCGAGCTGGGGCGAAAATAACTTCACTGCTCCCAAGCTGGGTTTTAGCGAGTGGAAGAAGAAATCTTACAAAATAGGTAATCAATTTCAGTAGCTTGGCAGAGGCTTGGATCACTTCCACAGCAGATCGAAACTTTCTTAAATAGTGCATACCTAGAGGAAACTAGCTTTTGATCTTAACCACCTCAGTAGCAATTACTAACTGCTTACAGAGCATGCGTTGGGACTGTTCCTAGGTGTGTATCCACCAAACTTGATACTGTGTTGTGCATGTACCTCCGCCAACTAACAGCTTCACGGTTGCTGAAGGGGTTTGTACTGCCGGCAATTTGTTCTGTAAGTGGCTCTCAACCAGCCCAGAAAACTTCAGATGTATTTGAAAGAATAATTTAACGTTTTCTCGTGCTTCTCACGTATTGCTGTACCATTTTGGCCAGGGGGAATCTCACCTCTTTTCTTTTCTTTTGGTGGCTGTTGGTAGTTCCCTGCATTTCCCAAGCTTTCTCTTGGTGAAGTTTCACAAGGACTGAAACAAGGTATCAGCAATTGTAATCAGATATGGAAATAGTTATTGCAAGCAGCATAAACTGATTTAATCCAGTAGAAATTGGCTTGGACTTGACCAGATTGCAACGCGACAAGCGTGTTAGCACAATTGAGCACACATCAGAGGTGAAGCGCGCATCGGTGTTCGTTACGGGTTTGTTTCAAAGGCTGAAGTTTTCCTGGCTGGTCTGGCTGCTCTTCAGATGCCTGAGGAATTCCAGGCTCATCATCTCTGGTGTAGGTGTCCAAGATGATGAGCCAAGTAACTGAGGTTACTGACTTTGCTTGCTCAGTTCGCTATTCTTTTAAAGGCAGCTAAGCTTGAGTCCTGGAGAGTGATGAAACTCTGAACCGTGTTTTCTCTGCCCACTTTCTTGGAGGACAAAATCCAATACTGAATATTGCAGTCAATATTTACGTATTAGGTTTGCTAGATGAAGAGATGCAATCGGCATCTAAAGGCTGACTTGAGTCCTGTATTTCCTTGGAGACTCTTGTGCTTTCTTTAACTGCATTTGGAGCTTTCCGTGGTACTGTGGTGGGAAACACCCTTAAAGCCAGGGCATTTTACAAATGCATACGTGAGAAATCCTTGATAGGCTGCTGATTTCCACACTTGAGCGTTTTACTTAGGTTATTCTTAATTCCATTGTTATTTTAAATATGTTGTCATGAAATGCCAAAGTTAATGTTTGAACACAGTGGTGTGTTTATCTGGGATTGAAACTCTGTTTCCAAAGTCGTGCATCTGCCTCCGTGCTGCAGTGAGCTGTGGCAGGTAACACCAGCGAGCCCACAGTTGAGCCAGCAACTTAAGCAGTTGCCTATCAGAACATTAATTAGCTGCGAGTCTAAGCATCATATTACTTAATATAAATATTATTTGGCATCTGCTGTGGTTTCTTTACAGTCAGCCAGTCTCCCGAATTTTCTTACTGTTGGTTTTGATGCCTTAAACCTTCAGGACAAGGGTTGTGGTTACGCCAGCCCTTGTGTGAGGCTGTGCTGTTAGTGCCTCCTCCTCGCTTACAGGGGCAAAAACTGGTAGCAGAGTAACCTCCCTGCTGCCCCTTCTCACTGGGGTGTGCATTTTGTCCTTGGACTACTCCAAATTTGTCCCTACTCCGAGATTTTTTAATAGCTCCCCACCATCACCCCACTCCCCGTGGCAGCAGCATAACTCTGGACCCATCAGATCTCCTTTGATCTGCAGTAGCAGGCAGAAGCAGCCAAAAAAAAAAAAAAAAAAAGACAGCTGTGTTTGAGGATGGATAGCCATTTTGCGTATTCCTTTGGACTGCTGCCTAATGGATCGTTATCATTCAGCTTGGCACGTCCTCCTGCAGGCTGTCCGCTCCTGCTGATAAGGTGTCTGCTGCCATAAACAGCCTAAATGTTGGGGTGCGAGCTCTGACCCGTAGGGTGTTGGAGTTCCCCACCTTAAGGGAAGGAAGGGGGATGTCTCCTGTATCCAGCTGGCCTTTTTTCTCCCTGAGAATCCTCTGATGGGTTGGCTTGAGGTAGGTACCTTTTTGGTACAAAGAAGTGCCCCCAAAGACTTTCAATGGCTGATGCTGAACAGGAGCCCCCACTTGCTAGTGGGGGATGTGACTGGAGAGAAACATTATCTCTGTCCTGGAAGACGTCTGGGATGCTTTCCAGAGCTCTTGGGAACTCTACCTGGCCAGCCAAAATAAAATCAATTGAATTAATTCCCTTTCCCTCTCTCATCTCCGTGTCCCACAGGCTAAAAATTACCTGTCGTAGCATGCCAGCTACCGCTTCTCTCAGATGGGTAGCGAAGATACCTGCTTGAATTCGGAGCAGTTCTCGGTTTACTGTTCAGTAACACTGCAGAGCAAGGCCACTTAGGTGTCAGAGCTGGGTGGGAAGGGCTCTGTGTTGCAAAAGAGACTTTCCCAGTGCGTTTGCTGGCTGCACAAAGTGTTACTGCCCGCTAGAAGCACTGCCAGCCAGAGGGGTGAGGGCGATCCTTTAACTTTGGCATTTCCTGACTGCAGTTTTTTGCATGGACCTTGCTTTTTGTGTTTGGTTTAATTGCTTCTTCTGCCACAGAACAGGGCTGCTCGGTAGCTCCTTCGCTGATATTTCCTCCTTCACATAATTCAGGTGTTTGTTTTTTTTTTTGTCCTGCTGCTGCATAGCAGGAGAAGGAACTTCTGCCCCCGTGCAATCTGCATTCCCACCAGCAATGGTACGGGGATGGCATTAGTGCGCGCCTGGGGCGGGATCTTGCTCCTCGTGCCTGCGGATTAGGGGCTTTCTGGTCCTGCTGGGAGGAGAGGGGGCTGCAGCGAGCATCACCATCAGCCTGCGAGCCCCCTTGCTCTCAAATTATGTGCAGAAAGGAGGAAGGGAGGGCAGGCCGCGCTTGAATTTCTGCACCACAAACTGAGAGTTGTGGCTCACTTTACACGTGGTAAAGCGAGCCGGTCGCATTCCGTTTCCAGACAGCAGCTAGGTGTCGTGAAACCAGAGTGGGTGAATAACGTGCAGCTTCCCATGGCTTTTGGTGATGAAAGCTGCATGAACATGGCATGTCGAGGCCAGGGATGCTGGCACTTCACTGCATGCACGGTCAGAAACCGTTCCAGCGGGGGACTGCTGATGCATTTTGCTCAGAACGCAAGTTGCTTGGACTTCCCTTGACAGTAAAAGGGAGCAAATAGCTTTTTCTTCCTCTGTGGTATAGCTTAAGCTGTTCATTTTTGATAGACATAGTGATCAGTCGTTGTGACCTTTATATGGTCTATCAAAGATTCCTAAAGAAAGTGCTTTCTCCTGTTGTTGGATCAAATTAGCACAGATGCTGTTTTAAAGGGTGTGTTCCGGGGTAAGTAGAAAGTAAAAACTCCTTGGCTACATTCCCTCTTAGGAATGTAAACAGTTTTTACTTCAAAATCCATCCTGTGCATACTCCTTAGCTCAAAGCCATGAGGTGACTGGGTTATGATACGTGCTTTTTCATTCTTCCCCTCTCATTTGTCAGCTCAATACAAAGCCTCTCCATAAATGTATTTCTGCTCCGGCTGTGCAGCAGCTCCATCCATATCCCTACATTCTTTCTAATACTCATTTTTTTTCTTGACTTCCCTGTTCCTGCTATTACTGTAAGTAATTTAAAGAACAAAATGTTTTCACTTAAACGGTTTACCTTGTAACAAGTTAATTTTTGTTTTTTCCTATTACCCGCACCTTTCTCTCCCACGCTTAAAATTCACAATGGGGAGAAAACTGTCAGACAGGCACGCTGTGAGATTGTGTAGCTATAAACTATACCTAAACGCAAGCATCGTTGTGTCAGAGCGGTAATGGAATAGCCTGGCTTCTGTGGGCCTTTGTACTAATTTGTTAGATGCTATTAGAGGGTCAGAACTCCTTGAGCCTGATGTAAGTAATCTTGGCCAGAGAGTCGTCATTGCCTTATGCCTTCATTCCATTTCAGAGCAACTGCTTTGACCTTACCGGTGGGTTTTGCGGAGCAAGGTCAGTGTCTCCACTCACCGCTCCCCCCCTCTGTTATTAATGAAGCGAAACAGAAGAGCGTTACTGCAAACCCTGTGTGCTGTGCTGGTAAATGCTGCCTCCAAATCTTTGTGCAACCTAAATTGTCAGTGCGGGTCGTAACGCCCATGTCCCTGCAAACAGCTGCGTGGCAGAAAGCACAGGGTGCTCGCTGGGGAGCCTCCTGCACCTTCCATGAGTTCACCGAAGAATTTGAGGGTTTTGTTTTGTTTTGTTTTTTTAACTTGAGCAAACATCTGAATTCTTACTAAGGTCCTTCTCAGAAGTTTGCAACCACTGCTGAATTTTCTCTTCTCAGAAAGCACAACCTGAAGCTAGTGTAAATGTCAGAAGTCCCCATCAGTTTGCAGCAGACTGCTTTGCAGGCTGCAGTGGTCGCTCTGTAACACCAGACCGGAGCAGCCACAGATGCTGGCTTTTCCTTTTAAGCATTTGGACAGAAATTGCACATGGGTGTTCTGCTTGGGTGTGCGCTGTAATGATGTTTCTGTTCACTACAGGTGTGCAAGGCAGGCCTGAGTGCTGCCATCTGCCAGGGTAAGCAGCCCTGTAAAAGGGGAGCCCTCCACAAAATGCAGCCCCCTTCTCAGCCTGCTGTAGCATGAGTTCTGTTCCCAGACACTTAATGCAAGTTGAAGCTACAGCAAACATTTGTCATTCCCCCAGAGTTTTAACGTCCAGAAATTTTGCCTAAGAAGATCACGCTTGATGCGCAATGCACTAAAGACAGGAGTGATTCTAAACTTCCAATTCAGAAATCTGCAATTTCAGGGCAACACTAAGCAGATAATCACTATACCTACCTTAATCGTGCATTATATAAACAATGATCTGCTGGAGTCTGCAGGCCCTCCGAATTAAAAAGCCAACTCCTGGAAAACGAGGGGGTTTAGGTCGGTCAATTATGAAATCACAGCTTCACCTGGCAGCATTTCAGGAGCCCCGCAGGTGCGGAATGGAATGAAGCCGCATACTCAGAGGCTGGTTCTCTGTGGCCATGCATTTTAAATACTGTTGCGATAGAAATCAGTTACTAGAGCAGGTCTTCTGGCATAAAGGTTTTGAGTTATATTGATATTTGTCGGTTACTATGACTTCTTTTTTTTCCCCCCTTCAATTGCATCATACCCTTAAAAAAATGGTGGTAAGTGAGAGATCTGCATGCTTTGGAGTTTGTTTAATCTCCGCTTCAGTCTATACAATGCACAAGTCATAATGTTAACACTTTTTCTTAAAACTTCTTCATTCACGTTCACGACTAATTTGGATTTCAGTTTGCTGTTTTTAATCTTTATTTAATCTAATTTTGTACTTATTTTTTCTGTTGTTCTGTTGCCCCCTGATTTCGCTCAGGTTTCGGTCTTTGTCTGTACTGTACTGGGGATGCTTTTTCAGCAGAGAAAAGCCTGACCGGGGTAGTAACGCATAGAGAAATTTTCCTCGGTCACATTTTATCACCGTTTAGGTTATAGAAGGGGAAGGGGCGAGTGGTGGTGATCCACTGGTCTTAGGCTTTATGCACAATCACAAGTATCCTAATAGGCATTTTTGTTGGATCTTTGGCAGGGAAACTTTTTGCTGGCAGCCTTTATAAACGTGAAGCTTTTTTCTTTTAACACACTAAACTCCCTGTCTGAAATACACATCTAAATATTTTAACTGAGGAGGAAGGAACAATGGTTATTTGGTAGCGAGAGAGAGAGCTTGTATCTTAATGGTGCAGTTTGCTATTTCTGAAGTTCAGCAAAACAAACTCTCAAAGCTGTCTGATGCTTGTAGAAAGCTGAGATAACCGAGTGGTAACGCCGAACGGCGTCGGTAGTGCTACTGGCTTGGGCTGGGGGGGCGCAGGGCTTGCTGTCTGTCCCAGGCTCTTCCCACCGAGTGCGCAGAGTACGTAGCCTAGCCTGCTTTGCAATCTTTTGTGAGTCAAAAGATTATCGTGGAGGGAGGCTCTAGATTTACTCTACTGTGCTTTGTGTTTCAGTACCTGATGTGTCTCTGTATATCTCCACTGTATATACAACAGCACATTGATGTCTGGTTGTCCTTACTAGTCCTAGTTCTCTCTGTATCTTGTCCGATAGTGTACTGTTGCTGGTAATGGACTTCTGTGGACACTGGTGTGTCGCTAGTATGTTATTTTTGGCTGTAAAGCTCTCGGTTTGTGGTTAGTTCTTTATTTTTTTGAAATATTTTTTTGTTCCGGTCACTGTCTGTGCTAGCGGTGGCTTTGCCTCTCCGTTGCCTTGAAGGTACAGGTGGAGTAATGTCCTGTTTGACAGACATTACTCCTAGCGTGTGCTCATGCGGATGCCCACACTGTTCAGACTGTAATTTCCATAACTGCTTCATGTGCACCAAGCCCCCTTGTGGAATCCTGCTGAGAGTTTCTTGAAGGCTTCAGTGAAAAATCCCTCCCTCACAAGGGGGAGCAGCAACTGTGGAGTGCTCAAAACAGCAGGTCATGAATTGGTCCCCCAAAATACCTCTACGGGAACATTAATGTAACTTTCTGGATTGATTTTTGTACTGCTGCTTAAATGCACTTCCATCTTCTGTACTGCAGCTCGGGGGAAAAACAAGGGCTTTTTTAATTCAAAAAGTATTCAATTGGCCATGAAAGAACCCATATGAAACATCACTCGTTGGCAATTTTTTTCCAATTCTTCAAAGAGAATGTTTGTTCTTGCCAGGAAACACAGGCAGAACAATGCTGTCAGTCTTCCGTAGCTGAAGTCTGTTGTGACACCGGAATTTTTCCTGGTGCTTTGAGTCCTGTGCTCTATCGGACGTGCACACAAAGCCTGCCGCTATCCCAGGTCTATGCTTGGGTACTTGGATCAAGTATTGAATCTTCAGCCTCCTCCTAACCTGGTCTCCGATAATTAGATCTTGAGAGAAATGGGAAATGAAAAGGCTGTGTCGTCTGTGGTAGAAGATGAGCATATGGCGTGTACACCCTGTTGTGTATATACCAATAATTACCCACCCACAGTTGAAGGATGGCTTAAAAATCAATCCAAGAAAACAAACAGCAGGATTTTACAACTGAGATGTTGGTTTGTCTTCTCATCTATTTTTATAAGATTGAACCACTGGAACTTGGGGACAAGATGAGCCTGACCATATTGCAACAATCTGTCCGCTACAGTTGCAGTTCTTCATGACAAGCATTCAAAGTGTTAACTAAAACCATTGAAGCAACATACCTGCCATTAAAACTTGAATCCAGAAAATAACTCCATGAATCTTTGCACTACCAAGTGGAATGGCCTTTAATGCTGTAGATAGATTGGTTTGCAGTTGGGCTGGCAGCGGTACAAAGACTGACTCTCTTTTCTTTCCTTCCCTTGTCTTCCCTGGATTGCACCTGAATTCTTGCTGCAGATGATGAATCAGCTGGGCCAATGTAAGTGCACCGTAAGAAAAAAAAATATTGCTGAGATCACTCTGGGGGCTTACGGGAGTTGGCAGCGCTGTTACGTGTGCCATTACTAGCTGTGACATGAAAGCTCTAATAAAGATCAGCATGCCCTGTGTTATATAGCAAAGTAAAAGCAGGCAAAATCCTCACTCTTTGAAGCCTCTGAGTTTATCTCTGGCTTTTTTGGCCAAGGGAGTAAAAAGTCTATTGCGGGAGAGGCACAAAAAAGCCCCTGCTCCCAAATAAAGGGGGCTTGGACCACTGATGCTTGGGAATGATACCTGCTTGGTTTGTTGTTTGATGGCAGTGAAGTAATGAAAATTGAAATCTGCCAGATTCTTGCTTGACAATCAAATATTTTCAAAGGAGTTAGCATGTCATTCTTCCTTCATCCTATTTAACTTGGGATGTACAAAGAAAATTTTCCTACGCTTGTAATTTAATGCGTTTTTTTTCTTTCCCCAGGAAAACCAATTCTACAAACAATCATAAAGATAAAAACTTACGCCAGAGAAACACAAATTAAAAATGCTTATCATGTAAGTATGACTTGCACACATCTCAGAAACGGTCAGACTAAAGCCCTCCTTTTTCTCCCACGGTTTGCGTATGTAAACCAAACTCATTCTGTGTGTTAAAGCTACCAGCTGCTCAGAGTATGGCACTAGCCTTTCTGTCACGCTTCAAAGAGCACTGGGGGTTATCAAAAGAATTTTTTCATAAAATGTGTAGATAGTTTAATGATTCATAGTAGCAGTTATGTAGAGTTTGAGCGCTATCACTAATAAAAAGAGCCCTCATTTCATCTTAAAGCCCGGAAGCTAAGCTCGGTTGGGAAGCCTGTGCCTCCATTTAAGACCAAATTGGATGTTAAGCGCTTTGTTTAAGTACTGTTGTGGCACGTGATGTTGAAAATGCTGTCAGGCATTGACTAGCACCTTTTCTCATTTCTTTTTTAGAGCTTTAAGTTTCTGAGAGACTGATGGCAATATGACCTGCTAAATTTAAGGGTTGGAACTCTTGGTTCTAGAACTCCAGTTCTGTCTGATTTTTTTCCTTTTCAAGTGAGCAACAATATGACTGTCTAAAGCATGCCTTATTTAGCCTCTCCTGTAAGGATGACCTAGCCAGATAAATTTTAATACTGCTTCAGTGTAGAAGGTGTAAACTATTTTGGGCTTGATGTGCTGTGAATGTTGCTTTTCTTTTCCTTAATATATTTAAACATTAGAAGTAGTAAGTCGGATCACGCATGCACCATTTTTTACTTACTGTAGCTGTTAAATTGGCAAAGCTCTAAAGCGCACTGCTGCCATCTAGTGATACTTTTTGTAAAGTACAGCAAAACTTAAAAATATATACAGTATATATTTATATTTGGGGGAGGGGAAAACCAAAATACAGTAATTGTGTTTCATTTTTAAGCTGCTGATGTTCATTCCTTACTGTATGTCTGAAAGATGAGAGAATTATGCTGTTCTGGTACTCAGAGAAGTAATATAAATTGAAATTATCTTAAGGGCTTAACCTATATAGAAAGACTTCGGTGTCCTATAATCAGACTTCAAAAGCTGGAACGGTTCGACAAGGTGGTGATGGTGGAGAAATGCAGTTGAAACAAAAACAAAACTTCAGTTTATAAATATATATATATGATTGCTTTTTAAGTGATTTTTTTGTTAACTCATGTAAATTCTCAAATCCTTTTGCACTGATGTGTTCAACATATTCTTGTACATTCAATTCAGGCAAACTTTTATAATTTTCTTTTTTGTTTAAATGATAAAATGTTACAGCATGGTGATATTCTATGCAACTAGTTCTAATCTTTAGTTTGACACTGTAATTTCTCATGATTTAAAGATTGTAGAAATAGACCTAACAGGGTTCTCATGATGTGCGTAACTGTAGATGCATGAACTTGTGTTCTGTGTATTTGTTGAAGTGCAATGATGTATAAAAAGTGGATTCACCTGTTTTTAAAAATAAAACACTGACAAAAACACTTGAGACTTTCAAATATTTAATTGCATTTAAGCTTGTATATCCTGAGTACTGTGTATCCTGGAGCAGATATTCCAGTGGCAGTAAGTTAAATATTGCTCAGCCTTCCGTGATTTTTTTCAGTTCCTTCTCCACATCTTCCACAAAAGCTGGGAAATTCTGATCCATAAGACATAAGCGAATGAAGGGCCCCAGCTCTTGTGCGCTCCACACTGAATGCCGATACACAAGGGGGAGCTCAAACTTCTGTTTCAGCACAGACTGCAAAAGGAAAAACAAAGGTGTTGCACTAATCTTGTACATAAAAAGTAGCATTACATGGTTTTTGTAATGATGCAGCTACGTCAGATTTTCCTTCAGTATTTAATAAAGATGCATCTGCCTTGTTATTATGCTGTTTGAATACTTTCAATCCTATATGATTTATCTGTGGAACTCTTTCCCCCTCACACCTGGTTTCAATTCTAGTATAGTTCTCGTGCAGCTCTGAATTCGTGCCTGTGCCATTATGAAATGCTGGTTTCCTGGGTAACATGACTTCCTAGTGAATCCATTCTGTGTAAGAGAAAAGGATCCTCTGCGAAAGGCATGTACTGCAGTTGTAATTGAGCAGGGATAACAAAACAATGTGGTTCTAAGCTCTTAATTTAGCAAATTGTCTCTTAGAAGTAAATGGGGCTTTTTGAAAGGTGTAGAACATCTTTTTCATCCCAACTTGACCCCTGCTCTCAGCTTTTCCCTTGGTGGTGCAGGAAGGATGCCAGTCATGCTATTTTTCACTTCAAATCTAGTAGCAGCATGCACTGAGCTCAAGGAGGCCCTCACCGCCTCCTGGCATCCATGGACGATGCCAGATCTCATCCATTAGGTACAGCGGAGAAGCGTGCGAGGCTAATGGCCTGGGAGGTTGCTGGGCAGCTCCTGAGCACTTTCCATGCTGCTGTGTGACTACAACAACCATCTGAGGCATCTCGACTAACGCTTCATTTTGGCTGGCTGCCAGTGTTCCTGCTGGATGGGGAGCCATACTGAAGAAATGGCAACTTCACAGAGTATAGGCCCTGCCGCAGCCAGGGTTGCTGCTCATTGTAAATCTCATTATTCACAGTGCGTGTTAATGACTTTAAATGTTTGTGTACCAATGCTGTCCTGTTGTTCAGGCTGCAAATACAGACATTGCCACCCACCTGCTTTCTAAATTGCTTTACCTGTCTGTTCTGAAGTCATAAAAGCATCAGCTAAGATGCTGTTTGGATACTCTGCATGGGAGAGCCGGAGTACGGAAGTCAATGAAGTGCTGCTTTCATGTGAGGTAAGCATGATATGCAGAGGCAGCTGGTGAGCAAGGTGAGTGGTCCTTGTGTTATGGAGGGGGGTCTGACGTAGCTGGGCTTAAAGAACTTCAAACACCTCACTTGGCCTCTTCCTTGGTATGCCTAATGACATACTAGGGCTAAACCAAGCCTCTCCATCTGGAAAAGTCAGGATTGCTGTTAGTTTCAGTCAGGCCCTAGCTTCCGCTGCTTGAACCTGAAAACAGGGCAAAGTAATGAGGTGGGCTGCTTGGGCATGCTCACATCAAGCTGTGTTTGTGGGAGGGGGGAATCTAATTTTTCCTAATCTTACTGGTTCAAAATTGCACTGTTGATGTTGTCCTATCTCATGTCATAGTGTTGATTGGAGAAAAGCATCTTTAAACGCAAAATAGAGTGTTTAAAAATGATTATTCTCTTTCAGGTATATTTTATATATTAATATATTATATAACCAAAGCTTTTGCCATGCATATTTCTGGCACAAATGCAGAAATACTTCCCCATGCTGCTCCAGAGCACCAGCTGAATGGGTATGTCTCCAAAGAGAACTAGGAAAAGACGCTCAGCCCTGAATTAACTTCATATTGTCAGGGCATGGGAAATCAGCTCACAGTACAGTTGAGTTAAGCTGACTAGAAAGTGGAGGGACAAGCAGTGAATGATGTATGAAACTACATCAAGGAGTCTTTGAAAGGGAATTTGCTGGTAATTCAAGGGAGAGATGGATTAAAGCATACAGCAAATAAAAAGCCTTGTTAGCAGATAGCTTTGTTCAGAAGCAGGTATCATGCATTTGTGATTAAAAAAGAAATTTTTAGAACCTGAGGTCTTATAATGTGGTATTAATTTACATTTCCTAGTATTGCCTCTTAAAGCAGAAATTAGTTGTGAAATGATTATGGAAAAAAACAGTTGCTAAAGGCAAGCTCTGCCGTGTCTGATCGCTCTGTACTGAGTGTTCAACAGCAGAGCTAAATTAGCCCTGGGACAGGAAGGGCATACTGTGCCCTGTGCAACCACTGTCACTAATTCCATCTGTTTAAGGCTCACAGGTAGCATCAGGGAAACTGGAGGACCTAGCGCGGTCCTGAGGCTACTGTTCACATTGTCAATTAATCCATCTGCCTTCACTGCAGATAAGAAGCACAAAGATACACAAAAAATACTGTAGGTAGCCTCTGATGTTGAGCTTGCTCTCTGAGCCCAAGTAGAAGGGTAATGGATGTAGTTTTAGGTTTGCACTCAACTGCCTAGCAGGGGGCATATAGAGCTTTTCCAGTGACTTCCTAAGCAGTAATCAGTGATGCTTATAATGAGTAAAGCAAGTCAGTCAGTCCCATTGTTGTCAAGCTTCAGCATAACTAGAAGTACTAGGCTACAGTCTGGAGGATCACTACAAGGAGAGAAAACAAACCTGTGAATGAAACAGCAAGGTATGTGCTGCAGCTCTCAACACAGGTAGAGAGTTTGGGGAACTCTGCTTTATGAAAACAAAGTGTTTGTTAACAATTAAAAGCATTTAGGTTTTAAAGATGATAAATTTTTAAGAGGGAGCATAGGAGTTGTCCCTTAAGCCACTGATGTGAAGAAACAACTCCATCACTCCGTCGATAAGGCAAAAGAAACTAGTAACCATTAGAAGCAACTGCACAAAAAACAGGTTTGAAAGAGTGTGGTTTTCTCCCCAGTCATCTTGTTCTGTGCTGTCCCAAATTCACAATAAGCAACATTTAACTCCCACTAATTTTAAGCACAGCTTTACCCTGGACTTTTGGTTGAATTGTCAATTGAATTATGGATCTCTTGCTGTAGGTCGAGAATGATTGATGTTTTCAGACTTAAACTAAGTAGAGATAATATCTGCAGAGTCAGTGACATTTATTTATAAGTGACCTCTGGGTATTTCTTTGCTCTCGGTGTGGCAGCACGTTCTTAGGCAAATGGTATAATTACACCATGAAATCTCTGGCGTTGCAGCTTATTTCCTAGTTCCAGATCATTACGCTAGAGCCAGTGTTTTTGTTAGTACAGACAACAGCACTGATAGCATCCACATCTTCTGTGAAGACACCTACCAGGCATTTACAGCATATGAGAGAGCTTTTCCTCTGTGCTTGAGAGATTTAGATACAGGATCCAAGTTAGATTTATTTGTTCTTTTTACCTGTGCTAGCTGTGTTACAGATCTTCTTTCTCCAAGGCTTGTGTAGGAATCTGGTAGAGGCTCATCTGGCTAGAAAATATCAAATGCAAATAAGCTGGTTACCAAGAAGAGAGTGGGTATGTGCAAGAAGGGAAATGGTTCCATTTTTAGAGAGAACGGGAAGAGAATGTGCTCAGCTACCTTATGCAGTAAAAAGGCATCTCTTTTTATGGAACTTTAAAGCACATCTGTTAAAGTCTTCAGAAATGAAAGACATGAAATAATGGGCCTGTAGTTAAACTGTCATATCTAAACCAAGGTAACTTTTAAACTACTTACTGGAAGTACCTTTAAAGAAACACTGTGCAAGAGTGCTCACCAGGAGCAGGCTTTTTAACTTCCCATGGGTTATATCATTGAAAAGATGGCTTGAGGTGTCAATTCTGTTCTCTGAGTGAGGCTTTCAGTCACAGAGTGAGAGCAAAGTGATACCAATAGTGTGACTAGTAGTGTAGAATAGTATTCTGCCTTTAAGTAGTTAATTGAACTGTCATTCTTTAACTCATCAGGAAAGGAGCAAAGCCCAACGGATAGATAAGTGTGCTTAAAGACCAAGCAATGAATCTTGAAGATCAGATGTTGAAGGTCATACATCTCCTGTACATCTTCCTTCAAATAGTGTAAGTCAAATTACCAGTATCGTCCACCTCTTCCCCCCACTATCTCTACCACATGTTGTTTTCACTGTCCAGTCATGTAGGACATTTCCTGGATTATATCGTGAAAATAATGCAGCTGAAAACTTTGACATTCCCTTTTCAGGATGCTGTTCTTGGCCCTTGGTATTTTATTGCATACTCAACAGTTTCCCTGGCTGAGTTAGCTGCATGGATGTTTTTTAGGGATGGCTATTCAGAAGATCACGTTTACCAAGAGACTGTATATTAAAGAATTAGTCATCCTCAGCAACACTGCTTTTGCCTCTTCCAATCCCCTTAAGTCAGTGTCTTAGAGGGAAAACATTTGCTCCTACCCTGAAATCACATCTAAATGTGTCAGGTTAAGCTAAAATGTATACAATTGCTATGTGTACACTTATTAAAACTACAAAACAGGAGTAGGTAAATGCAAAAAAGAGAACACAAGTCATGGTTACTTAAATGTCTCTGACCATTTTTCTTGAGCTGTGTAATTCAGCTGAAAAGCTGCCAGGTGGTTCCCAGCTTGAGGAGCTAAAACCACTTTTTTTAGAGTGTTATTTTGTTAACCTTTTTCAGGCACACTGAGAAAATGGCAATATGATAGCCAGCTTCTGTAGCTGACTTCCTGAATGATTCCATTCCGGTTCACTAACTGAGTTTCCCTGCATGCAAGCTGATCTTTAGGTTTCCCAGTTCTTCCCATACCAGCTTTCACGAAAATTAATACAGTTCCTGAGATACAAAATATGAAGTAGCTGGCTAGAGGGGAGAAAAAAAAAAGTAAATTCATTTGCTATGAGAAACACTGGTTTGATGTAAACAGATACAGAACTATAAAAAATATTGTGCTATTGAGCTCTGCTGATTTTTTTTTTTTTTTTTGTCTCAGAGTCTGTACTTAAGTAGAATAGGCTGTCATTTACAGATCTAGCACTGATAGGTGGCCGTTTTCCTGTTTTTGCATCCACATACTCTTGCTTGCTTACTACATGTAGTACTTGTTCAGCATCTTCTGCTTGACTTCCACCACTGAGACTGTGACAAAGGTTCTGGCTTTGGTCGTCGGTTACTTGAACAGGTACGTACTCCGCAAGTTTCTGAACACAATTGCAGCAGTGTTCCAACATCTGTTGTTTTGAATCTCCACCAAACTGAACTCGAAACATGCGGCATTCATTCTGCTCAAAAACAAAAAAGAAATTAACTGTTCATCCCCTCAAAGTATTTTGATTTAATTAAGCTATTAGATATAGTTAGGTAGATGGTGATTAATTCTTGGATCACTGCACCAAGGTAAAAAAAATCAAGTTTTCCATGCTGTATTTTCATTTATCCCAACAGCTAGATGAGACTATAATTTGCAATTTGAAGATCAGTTTAAAAAAAAAAAAAAAAGCAAGCAGGGACACTTACGACTAATACAACTAAGCGTTTTGCCATAACAATGGGTACAGTTATAGCAGGGAAATCTAAGTTCTTATTATTGCTGCAAACTCCCTAAGGATATTCCAACTCTGACTGGTTATTGGTGACAATAAATGAGGTGGCACTGAAGTAAGCACAAGTCAACTTTGGCATCTAAACTAAAAGTTCTGGGAATTATGTTCCATTTAGAATTTATATTGTCTGCATTAAAATCAGCCTTTCCTACCTAGTGTGCATAGCTAAATATAAATTAAGTTTAGCATTCCAACTTAATGCCACTGTTCCTTGAGTAGAAGTTAATGCAGTTAATCAGGAGTGAAAGAAACTGAAATGCTTCAGCAGGAAGAGTACTATGCAAATGGAAAGCTATTCTGTAACCTCTCCCTGAAATCATTCCTTGGAAACTTTCTTGCTGGAAACCAGTTTTAGTCCACCTCTCTTGCAATGATGCAGACGTTCAGACTGGCTCACTGCAGCTGTCCTTGGACATGAAATGGCAGATACTGTACATATACATCAGCATATATATTTCATTATGAGAATCTTCCTGGTTAATAAAATGAAGAATTAGTTACTTCAAGTAGTGACATAATATTGAGAATTGCACAAAATCAACCCCCGGTGTAGCTTGTCATGCTGAACAATAGTATTTTTTAAATACACGGAGAACCTGTCATGCACAATAAGCTTCTCTTAAACACATCCTACTGATAAAAGGCAGCTACATATTGAATGCACTTGTTTATAGAGTGTATTACTGGGACTTTCAGTTTGATCTTGAAATTTCAAATGTAAAACATCGTTAAAGCACCAGAAAAGGAGCAAGTTTTTCTTTCCTTGGACTGATACAGCTTATAAGTCTTCATCTCTCTAAGGTTTCAACATCAAAGCCATTTTTTAAAATGTCTAGACACACTGCTAGCCTGCTGATTTACATGAATACAAGGACATCTTTCACTTTAAAGTTTTTTGTCTCAAAGATGAGCCAGCTCTTTGTGACAGTCTGTATGTTTACATGCATGTTATTTTAAGATGTGGCTATTGCGTAAAGTGATTTTTATGGCGCTGTGAGTATAAAAGGCTTCCTTGATGCCTTTTAAAGGGAAAAAGTCAAAATAATTCAGATGGTAGCACTTGTTTTTACCAGCACCCAGTTAGATCTCCTGTCATTAATGAAGGTGTCAGCTTAACTGGGTCAACTTCACGTAACTGAGCACTGATTTGTGGCTATGCCAGACAGTTAAGTTCTCATTAAAATGAGAGAAAAGTAAATTCCATCTTAATTTGAATTCTTTTTGGAGACTTTCAAAGAACTCTTATTTTAGTTACCCCTACCATCTGCAAATCCATTTTCAGTCAGAACAATTTGTATTGCCATTTGCCTTTTTGCAGGGACTGAATGGTTAGATACTTAGGATTACAGTTACAGACAGTAGGTTTTGTGAACTAAACACCTTTTTCCTTTACAGAAAGAGAGCAATCCATTTCAGCTGTGCATCAAGTTTTACCATTAACAGTGCTAGGCAGCAGCACCTGAACTGAAGAGTTCAAGAGCTGAAGTACTGAAGAACTTTTGAGATCACTTCAATCTTCCCACGCTAGAGAGGGTGAGCTCAGTGAAAGCAGTATGAAGGGGAATGGCCTACTACAAGAATAGTAAGAATTGCTACTGTTTACAGATTTTCAGATTAAAGTTTTTTTTCTTCTACATAGGGGCACATCAAAGACCAATGTGAGCAATTACTAGTGATGGAGCTGTAGAAAGGGTAGTCAGCCATGCAGCCTTCATTCTAAGACACAAGTGTGCACCTGACAGGTATGGCTTCAGAATTACATGCACATATGTTTCACTGAATAAAGTTTCTGATAGTATATCTGAGTTTTAGTACTAGTCTGTGAAAGGTCTTGCTTTTAAGCATGGTAACACTAAATTTCTCAAAGTCTAGTTTAGAAACTCATTTTGCTAGCTTAGAGTCCACAATGCCCTATTAAAAGAGTATTTTATAAGAAATGAGAGTAAGTTTCACTGTCAGTGTATATTAATGACTTTCAAAAGCCAATCTTTTAATGTTCACTCAGTTTCTTCTGAAGTACATAATCCCAGTGATTAACCTCCATGCTTTTTTGACATAGATTACCTATAACTGTGAAGCAGGTAATATGCAGAGGGTGGAAAAGCAGAGAAGAAAGAAAATAACTGAAACCAGTAAAGTAAGGAAATCAGACTGAAAACAAGGAGCAGAAGGTATATCAGAAACATTAGAATAGTAGTTAGTTGCACATGCCCCTTAATTGCTTTGTGCATGCAAATATAGGAACTGGTATTTGAAAACATAGCTTGCTTTCCTCTGCTTAAATGGCTTCTGCTTTGTCTTTCTCAACTCTGCTTCAGTCTACCAGGGACTAAGACATAACCCTTCACATAGCGTGGCTGGCTCCCTGAATATTTTTAAATGATTTTGAGGATTAGCACAGAAGCAATATGCACTGATAGCATTTAAGGGATTGTTTCAGCTACAATTTAGGATACAAAGTAGAGAAGCTATATGATAGGACTGCTGCAATACCATTAAATCCACTTTAAGTCATGAGAATTTATGGTAAGTAAACATTTGGATGCAGTGAATTCATTTAAGACTATGTTAATATTCCTCCTTTTCCAAAATGTCCCTCAGAGCTTTCTTCGAGCCTCAAAATGATTGTGACGTTGATTTTTGTTTCTTGTGAGATGCAGTAGAGTCCCTTAATGCTGTGCTGGGGAACTGGTTCTGTTAATTCCAAAGGAAACTGATGATCTACTGATTCATCAGAACTAATTGTTTCAACAGCTCAATAGTCTTCTCCAATGATATTCCACATTTTATAACAATCATCTGACAAAAATCAGAGAACAAAGGTGTTTTGGTTTCAGGCAAGCATAACCCATGAATTTAAAACACATCAAGATACTTATTTTTTGCATTTCCTAGTGCTACCATTAGTTTAGGCTTATTTTGAAACAAGATGAGTCCTTATATCTGTACAATGTTTATTATACCTCACGTGTGCTTTTATCTTGCAATTAGCAAGGCATTCCACTTTGCAAATTGTACTCTTTGGTTTGTAACATCCTATGAAAAAAAACAGTTATGCACCTTTCTTGAAAGGAATCAGATAAGAGATACAAATAGAAGTAAGGAAGAATTTTTGCAGTTTCCAGCTCTCCTGGATACTGCTATTTGCAATTATAATAACCCGCTCTGTTCCTGTCAGGGGAGAATGCCAGAACGTCTCAGAATACTTGAGATGTTTTTATGCCTTAATAGTTCAGTGCTCTGTGCCAACAGTTAAAACTGGTCTCTAGCAGCTACTGAACGGGGGGCTTATCTCTTTCCAAAATTCCTGTTTCTAACTAAAGATGAACTCCCTCATCACGTAGAGATAGCTAAACTGGAAGCAACTGTTTTGGCTGAAACAACAAAGCCTAGAAAGTATCAGCAGAGGAGGGAGGGCTATTCTCATTTAGAAACAGCTTTTGTTTCTGAAAAAACTGCTCAGCACAGATGGTTAAGGACTTTCCCAGACTTCACCTAAGAACCAAGAAAACTGCATCTTACACTTAAGTTGGTAACAAACAAATGCCATGTAATTTTTTAAAGGCTAGCCAACCCCTTTGCATGAGATCTGAGGGGAAGACAGAAACTCAGGTCTCTTCTATTAATCTGAATATCGAATGTCTGAATCGCCTACTGGGCACTACTGTGCCAGGTCTCAGGAGCCAGAAAATAGCTAAATAATTGCTTTAAATACTTCATGGGCCACAGCGAAGTATGACTGATAGGTAGCAGGCTTCTGTACATGTCAGAGAATTGCTTCATTTCTTTAATTGTTAGCAGTGCAGTTTCCACACTGTGGGCCCATTTCAGGTTTTATACAGTCATGCTGGCAGATGAACTCTAAAATAAATACCAGTCTAGCTGTTTTAATAGCTAACTCTCAGAAAGCAGTCTAAAAGTCTCACATAGCAGCAGCTACAAAAGCCATTACGATGATTCAATTCAGTTTTGTTTCATACTTAAATTACAAAACAAAACAAAACAAAAAAATGACTTTAATTTATATACACAATGTACATTATCTCAGAATTTCTGGTTTAATTTATCCAATATTAGGAAACCTTAAGAAACAGAACTGAGTTAGCAATTGGAAATATTAAAATTAACTCAACCCACCTTTGACTTTGCACAAAGCAGCAGGCAGTCTGCTCTTCTTACTATCTTTAACCATTTGTGGCAATCAATTAAAGAAAAGCCTTCCTGAAATAAAGCAGGATACAAACTACTTGCACAGCAAACATGCAATACTCCAAAGTACACATTCAAATTACATGATACAATTTAATCCCTTATGAAGATTACTGTCATCTGAATACAAGCATCATTTGTATCTATCACATAATTGCCAATATGTAATTTTTATCACACTGAATTAAATTGGAGTCTGTAGCTCCGGTTACAAGGGTATGTCATGGTACATTCTAATTTCCATGTATACTTTTCAGTGTGCATGTTATGAAAGTCTCCTTGAAATGCATAGTAATAGCCACAACGAGAGCTTTAATCAGTCCTTCTGAATCCCATGAAATTGCCTGAGAAGGCAGCAGAGGGCAGGCAAACCTGAAGAATGGGCCAGCAGTTGGTTTATCTAAGGCCCAGACAGGCACTTTCTCTAGATGGAACCCAGGTAAACAAGGAGCAGCTTTGGTAACTCGATAAAGATGTTTTTATACTCCCGTTCCATTAACTGTCAGTCTCTTCAAACAAGATGGACTGCTCAGCATTCTGTAAAAATACCCCAGGAACCTGAAAACACCATAAAAACCTTCAAGACTAGGGACTGTGTTCCGCAAGTAATTCCACAGGCTGCCACACAGTCATTATTTAGGAAAGTCTAGGGTAAAAACAAAATAAACAACAACAAAAGCCAACACAACCAAGCTTAAGGGCAGGGAGGTAATTATGTAACCTGTTTTGTGTTTATCTGAACTAATACTGCTTTTGATGACCTCTTTACATAGGCTGCTTTGCATAGGTGTCCTAAGGGCCAAGAATTAAAAGTCATGCCCATCCTGGACCATCAAAAGCGTGCTTTTGCCAGTTCATATCCATCTTTTGCAGGTCCAGGCTAGGAAACCATCTCCCATTCTAGTTTGGTACAAGAAGTTGCCTTAATAAGACACTGCTTTTAGTATGCTGGCACCAGTTTTAGAGTCCCACGTAGCAACTGGGTGTAGATTTTTAACTGAACTTTTATGAGGAATATCTATGAAATGTTGGAAGAGTCATGCCAAATGCAAACTGGATCACAGACTATTCTGATCAGACACCTGCTGTGATAGATTCCAGAATGGTAAGACGGTCTGCAAGTATTGGTCCCAAGTGATTTAGAGGCAGAGGGAGAAAAGAATCTGCACTGTTTTGGGGAAGGTGCAGACAGCAGGTAAGATACCTCAGCTGCTTACACTGAACCCATTCTGTCTGTGGGCAACGAGCACATTCAGTGTGCCTCAGGGTAGAACTTACTAAGGTGTGAAAAGTCTCAAGGTCAAAAGAGTAGGAAAAACTTCACTTTGTGTCCAAAGGGAAGTGCCGAGCTATCCTCTACTCCTACATGAATTGTTAAAGGAGTCTGGATGCTAAAAGGGATGAACTGCCAAATGACAGACCTCACGAAATAAAAGAGCATCTTCCTTGGTAAGTCATCACTCTCCAGCCGTACTGCGTGATGCAGCTGGACTGCTGAAGTTCTGGAGCAGGAGGGTATCCTTCTTCCATGTACAGACAAAATCCTCTCTGTCAAACAGCAGGAAGCCTCTAAAGGCCAGTTTGTCACGTAGTCTGACACAGGAAAGGAAGCCTGTGAAATACTCTTACTCCTTTGTTCACCTGGCATTTTAGCATCCTTGGCTTTGAGGTATGCAGTTTTAGCTTCTTTTGATAGACCTGCCAGACAAGAGCTTGCTATGCAGACTTTAAAGTTGTTTTAAAATAATAATGCCGAGCAGAATGCCTGCGGAGTAAGATGAGATTAGCAGGCAAGGAAAAGTACCAAACACTGTTAGAACATTTCTGGATGTTGTAATTTCAGTTGTATATGCCTCAGTTGTATATGTGACTTTGCAATTTTGCTAAGGATATTCATGTACAGAATTTGGCCCCCAAATATTGCTTAACTCTGAAAATGGAAAGGTGCTAGCAAGTTAGCTGTGCTCATGCTGCCGCTGCTGATAGAAGGGATCCACTAAGGAAGCAAGGAAAATGGAGCTGAAGCAAGATGAGTAAAGTACAGAGTAGAGGGCAGTCAAGAAGGAAAGCAACTGGTTGCAGAAAACGTAAGTATTGCAAAAGAGTTTGAATGGCACAGGCTCTAAGGTCAGAACAGAGAAAAATGTGGGTTATATAGAACTGGACTATGTAAAGCAAAAAAGATATATTTAAACCATTCCTTCTAGAAAAAGTATGTTCTTGAGGTTTATAGAAATAATCTGAAAAGCAAGCGTTCTCAGTGTTTGGAGTGCACTAAACCCGAGAGCATTTAAATCTATTTTGGTGAAATAAATGCAAACCAACTTAAGGTTAATTCCATCCCACTGCAAGGACTTACTTCATTCTTCCCTCATTTCAAGACATAAATGTTGAGCATTTCTTAACTTACTCATATTGAGGGGAATATCCATACCTTAATTCAGAACTGCTCACTCCTGTTAAGCAGCCAGACTAAGATCTGGACAACCAAACAACCCAGGAAATAATTTGTGTTGGAGTATGACTGCTGCTAGTGCTTACATGCTTAGTGCTTCCTGCCATAGGTTGTTTATCCATTGCTGCTTGATTTCCTCTGTTTCCCCTGCCAAGTCCTGAAAGACTGTTAGTGAAGCAATTCTAATATCCCCCTCTTTCACTAGACCACTTTCCTTAACTTGTGGCCACTTCTGCTTACTCTGTTCATTTTGGATACTTAATGTCTCTGATGCACACCGTGTTTATTTAAATATAGCTGTTCCCATACTTAGTCTATTTTTATAGTGTTTTTCCTTTCACTGTAAGACGTAGGTAGAACAAATGTTTTCTCCATAAAATAATAACCCTTTTCACAAAGATCATAAAAGGCAGCTAATGTTTAACTTTCATACCAACTATTTTACTGATGCTTACCAGGTTGGCATTCTTTTAATGTGCCCTGTTTCTGAGGTAAAATCAAGCTGGGGAAAAAAAAAAATTATATATATAATTTTTATTTATGTACTCCTAATTATTTGACCCAAAATTTAATTAACTGAAATTTAATGTACTTGGAATTTAATTAACTGAAGAACAAAACAGAAAGTGTTTCCTTTTCCCTTGCACCTTTGTTGATTGTATATTTCCAGGCAGAAGCAACTAAGAACAGCTAACCCATAGAACTGCTCAGACTTAACTCCATCGTTAGATCGCTTATATCAGTAATTGTAATTACAATCAGAATCTTCTAGATTTTCCTCAGTTGTAAGCAGAAAACACCTGATTTGGCACCATGTTAAGAAGGTTCACTGTTCCTCATGGCTTTTCCATGTTACTTCAGGCAGCATAGAATCTGTATTTCAGGCTGCCTGGATTAAGACAAGATTCTTCTTAACTGCATGAACTTTCTTGTCAACACTGAAGTAGTTACAAATCCATGTATGAAGTTAGGTAAGTGAATTCTGAACAGCAAGAATGAAGACCAAAACAACTCTGTCCCATGTTCCATATCTCAGTTGAGAGGATGTCTGTCACCATCCAGGAACTAAGTGTGCGGTAGATTCTGGAAAATGCATGGCAATATATCAAGATTATAGTGCATTTGATCCTTTCTAGAGATGATGAATCAACTCTAAATCTGCTCTCAACATATGCACGGACAAAAAAATAGTAATAGCACCTCCAGATTGCTTCCACCGTGCTGACAGAAATACAGAGAAAGCAGCTGTGGGCAGTGTTCCCCTTGAGCAGGCACCATCAGTACCTGCTTTACATTCAGAGTTGTTCATTGCTGAGCAGTACTGGGTACGAGCAAAGACAGATGGCAGTATAAGATTCATTGGGAATATAGACAGAAAGGCAACATAAAATTGGGCAGGAACATAAGACTTCGAATGTTTGCAATTTGAAGATACAAATGGCAGCATTTCTGAAAGTTTGATCATTAGCGTTCCATCATGCCTATAGCCTTTATGTTATTCCCTGAGGTCAGGCCTGTAAGAGCACTGCATTCAAGGAAAACAATTTCATACATCTCTGACAAAAATCTGTCTCTCAGAGGGTGGATCCTGAGGGGGAATAAAAAAAAAAAAAAAAAAAAAGCTGAAGCAGAAAACAAAGCAAGGCATTTTCCAAATATTTTGGAGCCAGGACAAGACATGACATATCACATGAGGGAGAGATAATAATGCTGGTCCAGACTTACACCCACGTAGTCTGTCATTACTTGGGAAATACTTTTGTTCTGATTTTACATTTCAGCCTTCAAGAAGTTGCTGGATAATGAGGCCTTTGTTCTGTGTTGCAAGGTATTGGTTTTTATTATGAATACTTCTATTATTGTATCCTGTAGAAACTCTATGGTGCTAAGCAACATCTGAATACATGAACAGATTATTCATTTTATGTTAGGGTTGCCTAAAGGCCTTACAATCAATCTTAACTAAAAATTAAACCCAGAAAACCAAACACAAAGACAAACTTTCTCTCTTATTTGCTGCCAATTATAACGTGCTCATGAAATGCATATGTAACTGTTTGTCCTCAGTTCACGGTTCAGACTGGGGGTATACAATGCATAACCTAATGGATGAGGGACTCAGCTGTGTATCCCACAGACTGGGAATGAGCATTCATAAGGAATTACGAGTTCAGCATGAGATCAAAAAATGTTATTGGGTTAATTAATATTCCAGTGCATAGTTGTCAGAGTGCTCCTGTCTGAAAAATGGAGGAACGTGGCAGAAAAGAGATGCTGAACACTTCAGACAACATCCCGCTTGCAACGTTCTGATTCAAACTGGGCAGCAACATGGTATGCAGCAATTTCCCTGAAAACAGCAATCTTCTGCTTGCAAAGGCCCTGTTCAGTTTCCATGGAAGGCACCTGTGACAGTTTCTTAGTCTACTCGTTGCCCAAGGTAAGCAACAAGTAAGCAAAGTTGCCTGCTCTGACCCCTCCACGTTGCAAGCTCATGCAACACTGCACAAAACCAGCAGGGATGACTTCAACCTGCTATTTTTCCCAGATGGAGAGAGACGCTGCCCAGCTACTGCATCATCCTATGCAGAGCTCCACTTCATGGGTCTACTCACCATGCTGAGTGTGGGTGGTACAGTGAAAAATATTTTTGAAAATAATGTTCACTGTCTAGATGTTAAGTGATTTGTTACATTACAAATGTCAACATTTTTTGACTGCTGATATTCTAGGTATGATGATTATTCAACACTTAGACTGAAGAACACCTTGTTTATTCTTAGAAGTGACTACTTTGGAAACAAAGGAATAGTAGTATTATTTCCAGGTATCTGCACAATGTGGCTAAATCTGTTAAAAGTCTGCAGTAGAATAGAAATGTTTCCTATGGAAAGCAAACATCAGTGGGCGCTCAGTTAGAGTTGAGAAGACTGTTACTCTATCTTATTGCAAGACAGGGAAAAATAAGGATATGAGAGCAGACAGTCTGAAAAAGCTTGTGAATTATGTGTAAGTGTTATGATGAACACTACATAACAGACAAAACTGAGATGCTTTCAGAAACCTTAAGCGAAATCTGAAAACATTCACAAGTACATGTTTCCATGGTGACCTCTTTGATTGGGATTTAGTCATTAATAGTTATAATACTGGAAACTATATGCTTGAAATGTCGCATATAGATTGTAAATCAAGTGCTTGTATATATATGGAAAAATACCAATTTTTATCCTATTGGATTTCCAAAGGACAATGTGAGCTGCCATTTTGCACTTTTAACTTAGAAAACAGCTTACTTTATAAAAAAGACAAGATTCATTTCATTAATGACTGAAAATTAAAAAAAAATAATTCCAGCTTAAAGCTAGAAGTTATGGAAATCAAGCTTTGAACATAATTCCAATCAAACCTTTATTTTTATCTTGTGACTAACACACCTAGAAGTCTTCCTTACTTTTATATCTGTCTCTGAGATCTAAATACTGCCAAATAGATTTTTTTTTTCCTATGATGAGCTGTTTTGAAAACTGAGCAGAGCACAAGTGGCAATACAACAAGAAAGATTCCCCAAACACGACTACTTGGAGAGTGGGGGAAGTAGAAAGTTGTCTCTCCAGAAATTTCCAAGCAATATGCCAGTCTCCAAATTCTTGGGAAGCTAAGAGCGTAGCAGAAACCATGTGTTTCACAGGCTGTGTGTAACTTCGATCTTAGTTCATGTTAAGTATTAGCTGCCTCAACCAGATCTTTAAAGTATAGAATAGGAAGTGGAAAGGAAAAGGATAAAGGCCAAAAAGCCAAGGCAGACAGACAGCAAGCTAACTAGGAATAAAAGGATGTTAAGCTCAGTGTTCTCTTTTTGCATGCAATTTTTTTACTCCCGAATCTCTTAGATTTTTGATCCTAAATGCTGCTGTTAGGCTTGTTTGATTCTGGAGAACTGATCAGGGTTGAACTCATTAAACAAAGGGTTCTGTACAGAGGCAAGAAAGCTAAATGAAGGACTGAATGCAGGCCACACATAGGCAGCCTTGAGGCAGCCGTGCAGGGGACTCGATAACCAATGAATGTCTTTTGCCAAAGCACAGCATTGGGTGCAGGAGCACATGCTGCTGGGTGACAGCTTTCTGCAAAGACTTCCCCCAGACTCGTACAAACTGCAGCCCCTTGAAGGAGGGAACAGCAAAGATAAGCCCCCAACTTGGGACAAACCTCAGTGTTTCACAGAACCTCAAAAAAACAGTTTTTTAAACTACACTTTAGAACAATGACAACTGACCAAGGACCTAGAGAGGCGAATAGAACGCTCATAGGATTAGCTGGCTGAAACACGTGAAAGCATTCCATTAGTAAGTCAAGGTAAGCAATTTCTTCTTTAAGTCCTGATACAAAATACATACTTCCCTAGATCAGTATTTTATTTTGAACTCTAACTTTAGGGTAAGTATATTTTATTAATGCCGCTACTCTTTAAAAATTAGTAGTTGGGTTTAGAAGAATTAGGGCAGGACAGTAACATAAATCTGAAACTCTTGTAATTCTTTACAGATGCTGGTCATATAATACATAATTGTTACAACAGGTATCTATCGTTATAGGAAACACAAACAGGGAAACTGATGTAGTTCCACCACCAAGCAAGCAGCATTAGCAACCTGCTCACTTCCCCAGGTCCCTGTCAGATGTCCCCACTTGTTGCACAGGGACTTTTATCTACCCAAGATAGAGTTGTGAATATCATCTCAAAAACCTGGTGCATAAGTTTCAGGCACTGCGAAGAGAGCATCATGAACATCAGGATGTCTGCTGAATGTTTGCCTAATTAATGAGGCTAGATTCTACTGTATCCTAAGCTCTGTTATCTCGTTAGAAGTCAGGAGGGGACTGGGAGGGCACTAAAGATATTTAGCCTATACTTAAAAGATCAGGTCACAAATCAATTGCTCTGGATTCATTTTATCCTATTAAATAAGCCCTCTTTACAATTTCAGTTTGTTTAATGTGTAGGATATTAAGGATTCTAGCACTGGAATTAATTGCATCCAATAAAACACCAAAATATAATTTTCATGATGCTCTGATTTGGAGGAGGGAAAGGAAATGAGTTGCACGTGTCATACACAGAACATGAAGTATCCTAAGTGTGACCAGAAATTGCCAGAGATGTTGTTGAGATATTTCTGTTAAAATTCCATTACCTACAGTGTGCAAGAATGAGGTTTTCCTAAGATATGCAGTCTGTTAAGCAAAACTGCAGCAAAAGTAGGTCCTAAAAATATTATGCAATTCCAAATGAAATACTGAAAATCAAAACAACAAACTCCCTTTGATATGCATTACACATTAGGTTTTTTTTACGTTCTAGGCTCTGATGTTCTGTTTACCCTTCTCTGGATTCCATTTGGTTCATCACAAGAAGTCATCTCTGGCAGTGTCATTAAAGAATGTTTAAAATGATATCGAGAGCATACCCATTCCCCAAAACAGTCTACCCATTAAAACAGATAACTTAAGTTTTCTTTGGGCAACTGATGGATACACTGAACACAATTACTTCTTAGAATAGGAGGGATGTGCTTCAGTCATCAGCTCTGGAGCATTCTCAGGTACTGTAAGCAATTGCATCAAGCTGCAGCGCCCAAGCAGCAGGTACAGACTGATCTGCCTGGTCTGAAAGCGCTGAGACTTAGCGCATACACTATAGCATGCTCTCTGTTCAGAAAATAGTATTGCAAATTCCATTAGTGAAAAGTCTGCTAGAAGATCATTCATTGAATATTTTACTATTTTATGGCTTGTGAGAATAATTCTGTAAGTCTTCCATAAAATCTTCTTACATGAAGATTTTTTAACTTTTACAAATGCTCGCAGAAGAGTCATAGTCTCACTTGGTCCTAAGAAACCGATTTTCTTTAAGAAAAAAGAAAGGTTTTGTAAGAGTCCTGCTTTAAGAAAATAAAAAACTGTGAGAATATGTAAATATATGCATTGAAGAGAAAATATTTTGATATAAAGGCAGGAATCCTTGAATGTTTATGCCCAAATGGATTGGGTTAATCCAGCCATTAATGAAATACATATTTTCATTTCTGACCAACTGTCTTTCATCTCAGTTTTGTGCAAATGGCGATGTAGTGAAAGTTATCCGTGGACGAAAGGTAAGACACTAAAGAAAAGCATTTGGTAAGCAAAGAACTCCCACAAAACCTATTGCTTGATGTTTTAATACAAAGGGAAGTGTATGTTACACAAAATGGTTTGTATTTTAGTATTTCCTAAATCTTCACTTGACATGAAAAAGTATTTCATGGAAGAATCACTGAGCAACTGAACAAAATATGCCTTCATCCAAAAGTAAGTATTCATGGGATCCATGCTCACTAAAGAGAAAATACTTGGAGCTGTCACTACTTGCATGTTAGCCAACCAAGATCAGTTTAGGAGAAAATTAACTAAGAAGCCGATCAGCACAGAGTTCAATTAACACTAACATTTACTGCAGAAGAATGAATAAAGAAAACTTCTATATGCCATACAAAGCAGCTGAAGTCTGAAGTTCACATTTTTCAACTGATTCAACTGTAACTGATTTTTTTTCTTGCTGGACTTTTTAAAAAGCATCCACCCACAATATTATCATAATAACTCAGAACTTGCTGGCAGCTAAAAAGGTTCATTTTGGCTTTTGTAAAATGTACACACCACTGAAGAACAGATGTACTCTGATTTATCTTCCTAGAGAAAATAGAAGGTACTAAACAAGATAGTTTGAGTCTATTAATGCACTGATTTTACTACATTCTGCACCCATTTTAAACCAGAAGAGATTAAAATACATCATACTACGATACTGCCAGTTTTAAAAGCATCCAATTAATATTTTCTTTGTCAAAAATGTTACCTAAAAGCTTTTTTTTGAACCTATCGCTTAAAATGGTTCATGTTAAAATTCTTGGAGTGGAGTAAGGGTTCCTTTACTGCTGCAATAAAAAAAATATTAGGAACATTCACCACTTTCTGAATTCTTGCATTTAGTTTGCAATTCATTTCATTCTTGGATTACTGCTAGAAGGGAAAAAAAATCCCTTTATTATTCATCCACAGAAATTTTACAAAAATACAATAGTTATTTGAGTTGAGGAAGGTGGTCCCTGTGACAGCAGAACAACTACCAGAATAACTTCCTTCATTTGTCTTTGAAATAACTAGTGGTTGAGATGAGGTAGTGTACTTGAGAAACCATTTGTTGATGTCAGATGACAATTTCTGTAATCATACATCCTGTGATTGCTTAATGCTGTCCTATGACAAAAATATCTACTCTTCCAGAAAGGTTCTTCAGTCTTAGAAAAGGTGATTTATCCATCAACAGCAAATGCCTCAGGAAAGTCAAACTAAATGGGAAATCCTGAAGAACAGCACTTGTTGCAGGTTGGTTGGCTGTGTTTTGTTTTGTTTTTTGTACATTACAGCAGTCTCATTCAGCACAATGTGAAACATCCAGTAGTTCTTGAACCAAATCACACCTCTACTGTAAATTAAGCCTAACTCCGACCAGACCAAGTGCATTTAACCAAGGCGCAACATTCCCTCTGAGAAGACCTGTTACCTTCTTTATTATCTGCAAACTGGAAACTCCAAAGACAATATGGTCACCTTCAGGCTTCTCCAGGGTCTTGCAGCCAGTGGGATCACCATGAAAACTATGTATGCCCTCCCCCCTTATAATGGACAATACTTCTTTCACTATTTGGTGTTTGATAGGGTCACGCAGAGGTCTTGTGCCTCACTGTGTTCCTATGCAAAGGTATAAAGCTGTGATAGTTGTTAATGGGTTCCCTCAAAATCAGAAGCCTGCAGTACATCAAAAGGTCTGAAAAGTAGGGATTAGAAGATGGATCAAAAGACTAGACATCAACAGTTTTTAAAGGATGTAGTTACTACATAGCAAGAAACAGTTTTATAAGTACATCAGAGGGAATTTCAGCACATACGTGTGTTGGAGAACACCTTGGCATTAAAAAGGAAATTCAGTAACCCACGCCAGCAAGTACAAACGAACAGTAAAAACAAGAGCTGAATCATTCCAACAATTGCAGCACTTTATCAGACTTCATACATTCCCTCTGGAGCAGAAACTTGTGTATTTCACGTTATCCTCCATGACAAAATGTCCATTATAATAGACCCCCAGTGAGAAGATGTGGTCTGTGACAGATTCCAAAGAACCATACATACTTGGTTGTGCAAAGCCTGTTTAAACGTTGTGACAGGTTTCTGACAACTCCTGGGAGCTGGAGACCACAGGGAGATAGCACCAGTGAGATTAACCATTTCTACAGTCTGATTATTTCTACAGCAACAACACAGGCTGTACTGCATTGCAATTATTTTTGTTACATGCATCTCAACAAGGAATTTGGAAAATTTCACCAGTGGCCTGCATAATTCTGGCTTGGGTGATACTGAAATGATGCTGAATTTCCAGCGTCCCTGTGTACTGCCTGAAGAAAACCATTCACAGACTCAGTAATGGTCATGCATGCTGTGGTATCGGTGCTGATACCAACTTCTGGCCAACAGCACCACCCCGTGTGCATCACCTTTCTGGCTGGTGATACTGGCTGCTTTACTAAGTAGATTCCATAGACTGGTCATCAGCCTGAAAAGACACCTGCAGATTGGGATTGTCCTAGGCAGAATTTTATCACTGCACGTCAGCACTGGGGAAAGGCACACCTTTCTGGGAGGGCATGTGCTTAAGGAACAAGTCTAACCAGTAAAGGTAAGCCAGATGTTGGGCCAGATCACTTATAAACAAGAAACACAGGTCCAAAGATGCCCACCAGTGTTCACAACTAGCAGAATGGATATTTGCTAGGGTTTTCAGCCAGTCCAGTATGTTGAAGAGGGAACTGTGGGAGGACTACTCCAATCTCTGTCCTGTTGCAGAGAGAAATAGGCACAGGGCATGTTGTACCGATGCATTTTGCACTAGGTAACGTTCAATATGCACAGAGCACTCCTGTAGCATGATCCCAATTACACATTCTAGGAGAAGTGCATCCAAAGGAATTGACAATCAGATTTTAAAATGCATACAACACCAATTTTGTATACCTTCCCTCATACACTTAATAAAACATCTTTGGTGTAGCCTTAACGTTCGTGTAGAAACATTTGTTTCTAAAATGTTTCTAAAATTTGTTTTAAAATGTCATTTTTTAAACTCTTGATATCACGTATTGGTCATATTTCTCAAGTTTTTTTGTTCCATCTCTATTCTACACTATTCCTAAATTGAGATTATTACTGCGGTATCTTAGTGTCTTTTAGAAGCTGAAACAGACCTGAGACATCTCTTCAGAAATTCCTCATTTGGTATTTCAAGCAAGGCAGCTGCCTGAAAGCTTCACTAGCCATTAAACTCGAGAGCTGTGAGAAAGTGCTTTTCTCAGCCAAGTCTTTATAACGCTTTTCTTCCTGCACTCATCCCTTACGACAGCATGCTTTATCTACACATTATTATTTGCCAGATACAATCTTTGCCAGACAAAGTCTCTGAAGGGCTATAGCTTTTGTCCATGCCTTTCTTGCTCATTAGTTAATTACTAAAACTTCCTTTCAGTTAGCCTTTATATGGTTATTTCAAGGACATTCTGCAACGTAATACAAGTCTACTAGGTACTAAACAGTTACAGCTGTCTGATCACTGTACCGAAAACAGGACCAGCCCCAGGAGAGGGGCATTCTGCACTGATTCATTCCCAGCAGAATTTGGTAAGAGACGACAGCAAGTCTTATTTCAGTTGCGTCTGTTTAACTATCTGGACATTCAATTACTACATTCCTTTTTCTTATTCAACACACACTGCTGAAATGCTTTTCATGTTCCATTTTTACCTTGCCCAAAACCACTCAACTTATCCTTCCTAAATATATAAGCCAAATGCTATGCCTTGTACGTGGGCTATACAGACAGCTCTCTGTTAGTTCACTCGTTACCCATTCAATAACCTTAATACACTCAAAGGTCAAAAAATAATAATCAAGGGTATCTTGAATTTTTAAGTTGAATCTTGAAATCTTGAGTACTTACGTGGGTCTCCCCCTCTATATTTAGAAGATATTTCTGTAAGTTTAAGACATTTTAGGAGGCACAGCAAAAACTAATTTATGATCTTATACATATCCTTGTACACATTCTGTATTAAATATGCATTTATCTTAATGCTGCAGCATTTTGCAATGGCTTGTAATTTATTTATTTATTTTTAAATATATTTATCAGACAATTCCTACTTGCTATCATCACTGGGTATTGGTGATATGCACTGAACAGACTGGATCCCACTCTCCAGCACAGGCTTTTTCTGTCATGAAGAATGGAGCAATCTCAACATCAAACCAATTCCCTTAGATGGGGTGTTTTAGGATGTCTTTATAGTTTAGAAGCCAGTCATACTGAAGCACAGGCTGCAGCACAATCAGTTGACACAGCTCTTAAGATATTTTGTCTCCAAGAAGGTAAGATGGATGTTAGATCACATTACACAACATATTGAAAATAAAAAGAACCATGATAAACCAAATTATCAAAATACTAATAGATCACTTGCAAGAAACTAGCTGGATCATATGGCAAATCTTAAATAAATTGTTTTTCTATGTATTTCTTAACAGCATATTTTCTGTTTTCTTATACTGAAGAATTGTTGGAAAAAAAAATCATCTTTCAATGTCAACAGCACTTAGTAATGTGTCTTTATCTAGAGTTTTAGAAGCACCAAGGAAACACTGTTCCTCAGTAGGAATTAATACATGTAGTATTAGTCTGATAAACAAAGAGAGGAAACACCACATGAGAATTTCCATGAGCAAAATAAAATTGGCAGTTTCCTTTCGCTGGGAGAGAACATGAAGCTGAGAAAGGAAAAGAAGTCAATATTGATGCTAATATAGAAGGATAAATGGTTTTTAAACGTGAGAAATAAACAAAAATCAACTTACCAGTACTGTTCTCCCATGGGAAATAAAGAAGTGGCCAGATACAACAATGGTAAGGATAAGATGACCAGATTCTTCATTTGATTCAAAAACCTTTAAAAAGATTGACAAAATAAAAATCCATCCCTGTATGCGCAGAATCTACACTTCCCATTTCTGGTACAAAATGAGAAAGGCTTCAGAGGTCAGTGCTGGAAGTCAGAGGTAAAAGTACCTCCCAGAAATGTACCTGGCCTCCAGCCCCCAGACAGCAGGCAGAGTCAAGAAATATTTACTAATTAGAGCCCCATACGCAGACCTAGCTACTTTGAAAAAACCCATGACCTCTTCGGACTTGATCTATTGCTTTTAATACAGTGAGTGGGTCACTTCTGAGGGACAAGGAAAAAAGCAGGCCATTAACAGATATCACTAATATCATTAACAGGTTTAATTATTAATTCACAAAGGAAAACGCCTCACTGCCTGTGTTAGCTTCATACTCCCAAGGCTAGACAGACCCACCCAAGCAAACTAGTTTAAGAAGAGGAAAAGGCGTGATATTGTAGCATTTTTATTACTATTATTTTCCACCGTTTCACGTTTAGTTTTCACTTGATTATTGCTAAAATAACAAAAGACCCTCCGCGGCTCGGGTGACAGCTACAAACGCCACCCATTTCCACACACGGAGGGCCAGGATAGGAGTTTTGAGGGCAGCAGGACAGAGAAAAGACCCCGGTACCCGGCCACCTGCCAGGAGGAGGCGGTTTGCTCCTCGTCGCCGTCCGTCGGGGGCAGGAAGCGGCCGTAGCGCTGCAAGGGCCACGTCGAGGCGCTGCCTGAGAGGGAGCCGCCTCCACCGCCCGCCGCCATCTCGGCCCTGAGGTGGCTGCGGCTCCTCAGCAGGTGCGGCAGCAGAGGCGGGAAACGGCAGCCAATAGAAGAGAGGAGAGAACGCGGGAGGGGTCTCCTCCACCAATCAGCGAGCACCAGGGAAACGAGAGCCAATCCGGTAGTGCGCTCGGGCTCGCGCGGACCGTTATCGCGGGCGGTTGTTCTCCCCTCAGCGCCGCCATTTTGAGTGGGCTCGGCTGTTGTTTTGTATGCTGAGGAGATCGGTCGGTGACGCCTGCATCTGTCCTTCTTCGGGTGAATAATTTCTGAGTCCATGTAGAAAAGTTATCCGAAAACCTAGTGTACCTTTTAAGTTCTTGGTGCAGTGATGTGTTGTGTTAAGTTCACAGAACTAAAATGGAACTTTTGTGGTACCTAAAGTAGGAGCTATGCTAAATGTCAAAAAGCATTTTTTTTTTAGTGTGTTGCTTTTTGCTAGCCAGCACAGGTTTGTACAGATAGACTAATAAATCAAAATTGCACTTCTCTTCCATTTTGCTTCCTCTCTGCTATTAGGTTGCTCCCAGAGTTATGTAATTTTACACTTTATCTAGAAAAAGAGTGATGGCAGGATGACTCATAGTAAGACTGCACTTATGTATTCCATTTATAGTGCATATCTTGGCACATTAGCAATAGAAATATGTGCATTAACCACCCAAGGTCAGCGAGGGGGCATGAAAGAGCCTGGAAGATGTCTGTGAGAGCCTGTACTAACCTGTGCTGACTTTAGGGATGTTGGTTCATCACTAACCACCATTAAACCATTTTCGTTTGCATACCTGAGGGTTCTGTGCTGATACCATTAATCCTAAATGTGAGTGTTGCTACTGCCAGCGGCACGTGCTTGGCCAAGGTGAGGCTTGGCTAAATAGTCATGTTACTGTTAAATTAAACAGAACAAAAAAAAAAATGTGTATTCTTTTGTTGATGATGTTTTGTTTGTTTGTTTGATTTTTTTGTGTGTGTGTTTGTGTCTTCTTGTTGCCTTTATAGTTTGCCATTTTGTTGCCAGCTTTGTTTATATGTGTAAGGTTAAAATGGCCTGAGTAACTACTGTCTCATCTGAAATAAAGCCTCTGGGTACAAGGTTAACTTGTTACTTAACCTGGGATGGTTCAGTCTGTTAGAAAACGATAGATCGGCATTTATGTCATGTAGCAGTTGTGTTGTCTTCTGTCTGGTATTACAACCCAAAAGCCAGGCTAGTATCTGAGGAACCATTTTCCTAATAAACAATTTTAGGATGTTTTTCAAAAAGAAGGTGTTTATCTGAATGTTTTGCAGATAGGGGAGCACAGGCAGAAAGGCATTAAATGACTTGACAAGGTCATCTAGAAAAAAATCAGTAATGGAACAGGGAATAGAGCGTGGGCCTCCAGCTGCCAGTTGCTTTCTCTAATCACTGTTTTCCCATGAGGATTTCTCAAATTCTGCTTGTCAAATGTTCAGAGTTGGCTTGTAAACTTGGGACTTTCTTGGAAACTACAGAAGAAAGTAATATAAATGTCAGGGAAGAATAGTATGAATACATGTATTGAATCAATTTTCCCCTAATTCAGCAGAAGTTATAGAAAATGGTTTGTTTGCAGCATCTTCTAGTGTCTAGTTTTCCAAGAGTGATTTATGGCAGATGTGCTAAAAGATTCTGGAGGAGGAAAACAAAAGCTCCGTATTTTAACAAAGCAAAAATTTCAAAATGTGGTTTTGAAAGTGGGAGAAGTAAACTAAGAGCATCGTATACTTTTATCAAACCTTTTAAAAATAACACTATTGATGTTATGAAAAGAAGGAATTATTAGCAGGACAGATGGCCGGTTGCAGTGTAGAAAAAGGGTATGCAAATTCTTTCCTTCCCAGCCTTGTTAGGGTACCTCAATTTTTTTATGCAGTGCTTGCATTTTTTATTTAGATCTTTGTAGTCTAAATACAGTTGCCAGTGCAACTCATCAGTGATTGTGCAGTATCTCATATTGCTCTTGTCTAGAGATATCAGTCACAACCACACATAGTTTTGATGTGGAACCTTAATGTGACTTTAGCACTGCTTACTTTTCCAATCATAGTTTTTGTTTGACAAGGGTTTGCTTCCTGTTTTACAGTAGTGTGTTAAGATTTTATATGTGTGTAGGGTAAGGTGTGATCCAGGAGAAATAACAAGTGTGAAGTGGAAATACAGGCATGCTCTTGCTGATTCTGATTTCTTTGGGGATTGCATGATAATTTTGTGTTCATAGAGTAAAGATGTAGAAAGATTGTTAAAATGTTAATTTTTATTTATTTATTTATTTATTTATTTTCAAAAGGTGAATAAGTTTGCCAATTTTCTTTTATTTTTCTTTCCTAAGTTTCAGTATAGAATACAGAAAAAAGAAGACTAGCAAGTGAGCCTGACAGGTTAATATGTGCTTCATCAGAGATGAGATAGTAAATCGCACGTATGTGCTCAGGGTTTATCATTGTGGTGTACCTCAGGTTTGCTTGACACTTTGCAGATGGTAGCAGTAAAAGTTAATTCTCTCCCTGCGAGTGTGTAGCGCTGTTACTGAGTTTTTTTGGGAAGCCTTCATGGGTATATAGTATCTGACAAGCTAAAACAGTTCTGTAAAAGGCAGTAGTATATAGAAAGTAAGCATTCCTATTGTCCTCATAAAATGGCCTTTTCTGTTAATTCGAGGAAGGGAAAGATGTCTGGAAGGTGAAAGCTATTTTAAAAATGGTTTGGGTTGGGACACTTTAAATAATTTAATCCCTTAAAGTGGCAAGTTCCTTAAACAGGTGAGATTTATAATTCTTTCCCTCTCTTGTCAAATCACTGTGTGGCTTACCCCCGTCTTTTACTCCATCACATGGTACCGGCTGGATTTTGCTGAGGTGTTGGTCTGGTAATATGTCAGTCTGGGTGTTATGTTTCAGTCAGCCAGCAATCTGCTCATCAGTTTCCATCAAGAAAAAACAGGTAACATATTTTCTGTTTGAAACATTAAAAAAAGCTAAACAGCAGTTATAATTGAGTGCATTTAATAATCCACACAGTGCCTCTAAGGTCTAAAGTGAAAGGGAGCCTATTGGTACGGCTGATTTATCTTCATGAAGGAGGATTGTTAATGATCTCTTGCATCTCTGTTAACTCTATTATTTTCTTCTCAACTTCTTTTGTTCCCCATCTTCTTTTGTTGTTTCAAGTGTACCTTACCTTCATCAATTTGCTTGTTTCAAGTACTTCATTTCATTTTTACTAGTCTCCTTACAACCTCACCCAGCCACCTTCATGGTCAGGACTTCAAATTTATTCTCTCTGCAACTGTTGCTTGTAGGGCTTAGTGACCAATCTACTTTGTTACCAAATGCGTGCTGCCTATTGATATGTGTAGATATTAAATGTACAAGGAAATGCTACAGAGAAGAGAGACTGTTAAACAATAAATGTTTTTCTGTCTTGCAACTTGAACATACCCTGATTTAAAAATAATCCCACTAGCTCAATTTTTCCTTGTAAATGTTCCTGAAAATTGCAGTCTGGTACTTCCCAAGAAAACTTTTCAACCATTAGTGTTCTTTTGATTGCATGTTAATGTCATTGCCAAAACAGCTGTGTCCATTCAATTCAGAAAGATGTCCTTTTACTTTACTTTTGTAATTTTCCCCTGGTTTTGTTTGCTATTTTGCTATTTATATATGTGCTTTCATTTTGCAATTTGTTCTTCTTGTGGTCTTAGGCTGTTGTAGCATGTGGAAAAATTAAAATACAAAGGTTAAAATGCAGGGTCTTTACCTTGTTGAATATTTAAAGCTTTTTGTTTTAGAGAGCCAGAAACAGAGAGGTGCAAGCAGGAAGAGAGATCTGTTCCTGCACAATATGGATTTGATAATGTGCTAAAAATTGTTTTTCCTCAGAGAAGATGAGAATAGATTTGTTACTGTTTGAGAGTAGGGCAAAATGATGTGTACTAGCCTGGATTGTCCAGAATACATGACTGTTGGTTTTGGTCCTAGTGTTGTGTTTTTTTTTTTTAAAGCAATTTACAGTGTTAATTGTAATACTGATGGTGGTGATAACAGCAATAACTTTCTTACTAAGTTTGAGTGTATGTTTGCCAAAAGTGCCCGCTTTCACAAGTTGGACAAGTAATGTATTAACAAAATAGGGGCTACCAGATGCATGAAATGGATAGAATTAGTGACCAAAGCTGCTTCCTATCCATTCTGAAGGTTTCCCAGTGGTACTGACAGCTTACCATCCTCTTTTATCCAGCTGGAGGGATAAATAGAATTACTCACAGTGGCATATATAACAGGCTAGTGAAAATGTTCTATTCAGAACACTTGATTTATGGCTTTGATTTTTATAATAAACTGTGTTACCTTATGCTCAAGTTGCTTTGTTAGTAGCTGTGTGACTTCCTCTGAAACTGACAGGTTCATTTCCATTAATCAATGTCTCACATAGTTAATTGGTCCTTCTTTCATCTGAATGTGATCTGACAGTCAGAAGCCTTGCTGCTCAGATTTCTCAGTGCTAATGAAATTACAGCATCTCAGTATTTGATTATTACATAGCAGTTCTGTATCCATCACAAGAATGTCTTCATGCAGGTCTGTCAACATATGTCAGCATAGAGAGAGATGAACTCAGAGGTTGCAGCAGTTTGAAGCCAAGTGCCATGTGATGCTGCAGGCCCACTGTGATGGCCTCTGCTGTCCTAAGGAGTGTCAGAAGTTCACACACCTGCTGAGAGACCTCTTTTCCCAGCTGTTGAGCTGCAGCCATTGAATCTTCCTCATGATTTTTATCCTGTTTCACTTTTTTCCTTGTTGAATTGTATGCCTTGCAATGAGTTTTAAATTTCTAAGTGGAAAAAAAGGAAACAAATTGGACTATTTTCTGAGTGACAAGATTTCACTCCTGCCTTACAAAATAGCAAAAGTCTGACTTGAATTAGGCATCAGGCTGAGATTGATTTTGCAGATAGACTTCAGAGTTGCTCTTTTTGGTGGTCATATCAAGATTAATAATTGATGGATGTTCTGCCATTGAGGCAGCGCAAGAATTAAGTGATCCTTCTGGCTTAGGGTCTTCCAGAATTTTTAAGCAGTTGATCCTTCTTGTTCTCAAAATCAAAACATTTCCTCCAAAGAAATTTTCTTTCCAGAAGTTTGTCTGCATGTGTCTCCAGAAATTGTTTCCATAAGTACGCATGCTGTTGCCGTTTATCTAATGGTGATGTTCCTAACTTGTCAAGCACTATATATCTAAATGACATTTTCATCTTACTCCCTAAATCATTTTATTTGTTTCCCGTTGAGGGTGCTTGAAGTTCACATGGAAGCTGTGGAATCTCATATAGCAGTGTATGTGATGTGGACATTAAATTATGTGACTCAAAACTAGCCATTTAGTTCTACCATTTATGTATTTTGATTACAGTAAGATTTGCTAGAGAGTTTTGGGTTGAGCCAGGAGCTTCAAATAAGTACGCAGATGTAGTTGTCAAAAAACAGCTTATCTACATGAGGTCTCTCTGGCCAGAAGTGCAAGAGCCCTGTGCCGGTTCTTTAGTGAGCAGCCAGTAGAAAAGAGCTTGTCCACTATCAACAGGGACAAACAAAAAAAAAAAACAAAACCAAAAACAGTGTAGCTGAATTAGCTTGAAGATCCTTGATTTAGTGATGTCTTTGGCCTCATCATGTGTTTTGAGACTCTGTTCTCTAAAGCCTTAGGCTTTTTCTAGTGAAGGGTCCCATTTATTCAAAGCACAATTTATTTATGTTCTTTCTTCCCTTTTTAGTTTTCCAACTTCCCTCATATGGCATAGATGAAAGTGCTTCTGCCTCACAAGTTTTCTGTTTGCAATAATAATAATAAAAACCCTTCACTGTCAGTGCCTCCGTTTTGCTGAGTGCCTTTCATTTTCCATGACCTTGAAAGCGTAAGGGCGTTTATTAATTAATTCAAATTTACAGATGGGTGGAAGAGAGAACTGCAGATTGGAGATAAGCCATTTGTTGTATGCCCCTTTTTTGATGAGGATTGTTGGAGGAGAAACAGTCCTTTTCATTGCCAAGTTTTCCCATCCACGGATGGGCTATGATAAACCCAAAACCACCAGAAAAACCTCTGTGCGCAATTATGTCTCTAGGCATCCAGAAGCATGCAGAGTTTAATATTTGTAAGCTTGGCCTAACAAAATGTTTCTCTTTTCCTACAAACTTTGCCTCTCTTGGCAAAGCTGCTTGCAAGAAAATCTTCAGTGACACAATTCCAGAATTACCTGGGCAATCTACTCTTGTGCAGAACTATCTTCACCATTTGAAAGCATTTGATAATGTCTGAATGGGTCTCACTTGCTGCCATGTAAAGCCATTATGTTTTGCCCTGTCCACCAGAGGTGTGGAAAATAGTCTTTAGCTTCCAGCCTCTTATTCTGTACATTTAGCGTGCTATATGCCTGCCCAGCATCACTGCTGTTGTGACAAAGTGGTGATTTGATGCTGGTTTTGACATCTCTTTGTGAGGAGAGAGGGTGATGGAAGAGTGGCAGCAGCACGATGAGGTGGCAGTGCAGTTTAGTGCTCCCAGATGGTCTGAAGTGAAGACAGAAGTCAGCCAGGGTGTCCTCGGGATTGCTGAGACACTGCGAGCTGGATGGGGCAGCAGTGATAATGTGAGTGCGTATCAGTACTGCAGTCTGACACGCAACCTGGGCTATGTGCCCTACCAGAAGGAGTCTGTAATCCCCTAACATCCCACACAGTTAAGGAAACAAGCAGCAGAACACTATTTAATTTACTTGTTCATTCTCCCCCATGTTTTATATTGATATGAATAGCATTACGGGAGCAGGACTGTGCTTATATAACAAAATATTTTCCTTCAGATCAAGGTTAATGCAGATGCTCATATCTACCACGTGTAAACTGGAGGTCTGCAGCAGGATACAAGTAACTTCCATGAAAATTGGCTATATCCTGTGCCAGGAGCCTATGAGCTAGGGAATGAAATATCAGGTATTTGTCACATTCCCAAATAATGTAATATTAGATACTGGAAACACTCCCATCTCAGTAAAGATGGCAGTATGTGGAGGAGAAGAATATTGATCAGAAGCATGCAGTGCTACATAGGAAATCTTTCTTTCTGCTAAAAGCCTAAACCAAAACGTAAAGACCCATTCCTTCCCTAGCCCTGAAGGACTTTTGCTTTGACATTAGACTGCATGTGATGCAGCACAAAAAGTGTGCTATGCTGTAATGTACACTATAGTTTTTTTGTTAATTTGAGTATGTATGATTCTTTTTTTTCCCTGTCAGCTCTTTGGGCTGGGTTCCCATTAGCCCCATATTGAAATCTCATTGGTAATGGTAGATTGAAACAGCGTAAGTCAGACATTCAAAACAAGGGTATATTCTGTTGAATATCTTTTTCCAATCAGTGGCAGGCATACATGTATAATCTGTCCCTATTCTTCAGTGCTGTCTTCCTGTGTATCATGAGAAACTCACCTGTGAAGCTGTGATTTGGCAAACTAACCAACCAGTTAACTTTCCGGAAAGGAGGAAGCAGCATTTTTGTCTCACATGCATCAAGTAATCACACATTTCAGATACTGCTATGCCTAGGTGAGAAAACTCTATTATCATCCATAGTAATGGATGTTTGTTTTTCTTTTTGAACTGCAGCAGAAGCAGAGCTCAGGGGACAAAGTATATAAGCATCTTTCATTTTCTGAGGTTATTGAATATGTTTCTGAAGCCTTCCTAAAACAAGACATACGCTGTACATTCAAATTGGTGATTCAGGGCCCAGAAAACAGCATTTTTTTCCCTAATGAAAGCTTAGAAAAAGCTCCATTTCTTATACAAGAACAAATCCTTGTAAGCCAATACCCCTGGCTAACAGTGGCTGGTTAGGAAGCATATGAAGCGAAGTGAGGAGGATATAATAACACTTTCCTAGTGCCTTTTCTTGGTCTACAGAGATTTCTGCATAAGGAGTTCCTAAACCAGGGTTGTTGTCTTCCTAGTTTTTCCTCAATAGATTTGTTCTTTTGAAATCATCTTACCTTTTTCTTTTGTATCCTTATTAAATGAGGTGACCAAAGCATGTACGATATTCAGTGTGCAGAATACACCAGTAAAAAAACACATGGTGGTAACAATTTTTCTGCTCTGGTTCTAGTAATTCCTAATATATCAATTGCGTCTTAAAAACTAGTGTGTACTGAGCTGTCATTTCCTTAGGATTGCCTGAGGTAACCCCATGATCTTCTTCCTTAGTGGTAATTGTTACCTGAAAGTACCTCTCTGTATAAGCAAAGCTAGGGTGGTTGTTTTCCCCATGTATATAGCTTTATAAACATTCAGTTTCTCCTGTCAGTTTTATTGCCTAGCTGCAGGGATTCACTGTGACTAGCAATCATTCCACTGATGTTTTCAAGTGTGTCTCAAACCCATGTACAATAAATGAAAAGCCGGTACCTGAGCTGAGATACTTCAGGAACTCTTGGATAGTGGGAGAGAGACTTGATGCAACCACTCTGTTTCAGTAACAGCAACTGTCCCCTGTGAAGTCAGGTTACCCTGTAATGTGAGGGAACTAATGAGCTGCTGAAGGAAGTAGAGGACAAGTGCTGTCTTCCATACTGCTGCCTCCTTGCTCCAGGATTTGTGTCTGCAAATCACATCTATAAGTGCTGGAGAGGCCTGGGATGATGGCTTTATGCAACGTGTACAGTGTAAGACCATGTGTTCGGTGCCTGAAATAGCAATTACCTGGAAGACACCAGACAAACAGAAGTCTGGGTTTCTGGTATTAATAAATTATGATTAGTCAATTATGATTTGCTACTGAATTACAGTATTTGCTTACTCTATTTCCTTTTACTCTGAAGATCCATTGGAAGCCTCTGAAGAAATGGGTTTTATGCTTTGGCCTGTAGCTTGCTAACTGTAGGCTAAGTAAGTGGGCTAGGTAACGCAAGTTTGGGGATGTGGGTCTTCTGCTGAAAACCCCCCAGTACTCTCCATAGGAAGAGTACCTGGCCATCATCTTAGCCTATCAATTCATAAAAGAAGCAAAAGGCAAAAAAAATGAATTTTTCATGTCAGACTTTGGCCAAGGTCTTCTACCAGTGAAACCTTTGGCTTCTACTCAACATACAGAAATGCTGTTATCTAAAATGCGTCCTTTGATGCTTATGGACTGCCACTCTGCAAAGCATAATTAGGGCTAGTGTGTAAATACCCTATAACAAAGCTGGACACCTATCAACCTGAGCAGCCTCCAAGTGTGAATATCTCTCTTATGTTCCCTTTTGACACAGGTGGCCAGACATAATCATCTCCATTGCAACTGATATCACTGAGGAGCAGTTGCCAAATAGGCAAGCCTGATTAAGTTTTGGCTATTTTGTCAAGCTATGCTTTTAAAATAACTGAAACAACCCACTTTCATCTCTGTGCCTGCCTTGGACAAGAACTGGTTTTGTTTTACCATGTTTTATGGAGCAAAACTTAGTGTCAGCATTTCATAAATATGGAATGTCTTTTCCATGCTCTAAGTTATGTTTTAATTTTAATACAGTAGGCAGTTGCTTAGTTCAGTCTAATTTAGTTGCTGCGTGAAAACTGAGAGGTATCTGTTGTCATTTTTTGCAGAACCTGGCTATGGCTCTGATCTTCTAGCAAATTCACAGCAGAATGGTTTTGCCAGCTTCAGCTGATTTCTTCTTGATATCTTTTGACAGAAGGTAAGAAGGAGAGCCTCTCTGTCTTATTTGTTGTTGTTAACACGAGACCTGAATAGACAGCGATGCAAATAAACACAATCTTAGTTGTTATTCTCAGCAAAAAATCAAGTATGATAGATGAAATGCCACCGGGGATAGAAGATACTTTGTTTTCCTATCTTAGCATTCCAGAGATGGGTTATTCACTAACATTTAATAACTGTCTGATGTCAATGGAAAACTAGATGTCATTTGGCATAAGCTATCACATTAATCAAGAAAAGTGTAATTTTAGAGACATTTCTGTTATCTGGCTGAAACTGAGGCTGAGGGTCAGAGTGGAAGGTTGGAGATCATTCTGAAGCTTCTTTTTCATGTGCTGCATAGCAATGTTTTTCAAATATAAACAAAAAACCCTTTCCAGAGACAAATGTTTTGACAGCTCTACCACACTTACTATAAAGTAAATCTAAAATGTCTTAATTGCAACAGTGTTAATGTCAAAAAGCTGGTTTGTGTCTATTTTCTAAGAGGCTGACAAAGAATACTCTTAACTCAAGGGGTAAAGGACTGGAAGGGAATGGTTTTCTGTGCTAAAATTTCCAGTGCCTCAGAGACTGTTCCATATTCTGTAGAGTAGTGTGACTGATTGAAAGCCACTGCTGTAGAGAATCTACAAATCACCTACAACTCTGACATTTCCTCCAAAAAGAAGATGGTTTTGATATGACGTCCACATATCCTTCACCATGTTTTTTTTCATGCTCCCTGGGTGGTCAGAGAAACCCCGTTGGAATGAATTGCGTAAATGCTACTGCACTGAATTACCTTCAAAACAAAATGAAGCTCACTGGTGTGCGGATGGGCTTTGTCTATTTGTCTTGGTAGTAACAGTCTAAAAGTTTTTGGTCTTTCTCTTTTTGATTTATACTTCTGGCCTTGAAAGTTCAGTTCCGCTGTATGTTCCAAGTTTTAATTCCATGTGGAAGGTACGATCCCATATAGAAGGGCAAGATGACCCTGCTTATGAGAGCTGCCCATTCCACTTGTAGATATCTCGCTAGTGGAGTAAAAAGCCAAAGAGGCTCGGTTCTTAAGATAGTAACATAGCAGCAATTTAAGAGTATTTGGCAATGTTAAAGGTCTTGTTGTACAGTGCACAGCAGAAAGTACTTTGCTTTTCAGTGTCAGTGCAGACTCACATGCTTGCAAGTAAAGTTAAACACACTCCATGTTTAGAAGAAATGATCCTTTTAGGCTGTCTGGGCTTTTCATTTACGTTTAAAGCAGCACAGCAAGGTAATGCAATCTGTAGCTTTTCTTCTCCAGCAGGTGTGAGTTCTGTAAGACCATTGTTTTGTAAGGTTTCGAAAAGCAACAAAGCAGAGGCTGCATTAATCAGAGGTTTTTGTAAAATGAAGAAAGATACATTATTTCAGATGTTGAAAGGTTTTATTCCTTTTAAGAAAAAGGTATAAAACTACAAAATGCAGAGCACACAATTATTGTACAGGCTCCTTTGCTATAGGGTGTTATCGATGCCAAAAGTTTCAATGTGTATGAAAAGTAATCAGGCAAATTCAAGACAAAGAAAACCTGTGATGGGCTGTTAAACATAGAGGTATCCTTGATAACCAGAAAGACCCTGAGCCATAGCTTGCTCGAAGCTTTGAGAGTAGAGCAAGGAAATGTTTTATTGGATTTTCTTGATTGTATGCTTTTCCCCAGAGATCTTTTACTGCACACTGTTCTCATGATTCCCTTCCTTAAGAACAGGCAGCAGACTTTCCCGAACGGAAGTAAGTGCCCCCTTTCTCCATCCCGCTCAAAAAGTGAGGAGAGGGGTGCAGCAAACAGACCATGGAGCAGTACTAAAATAAAGTTCACACAACATCAAATGAGCCATACATAATACTTAAGAAATCATTTCAAGCATAATACCCAGACACCAATCTTTATCAGTGCTAGGTTAGAAATAAATATTCATCCTTTAAGAAGGGGTGGATAAAATTCCTTTATTCATTCTTTAAAAAAAAAAAAAAAAAAGACAATGCAAATGTGAAAGAAACTCTCAGCATATCATGTACAGCAGCTGGGAAATGAGTACTGTGTGAATTTTGCACACTTGCACGTGCATCATTCATTCTCCTGGTGTACAGATGTTCAGCCTCTCTTACCTGCTCTAATAATAAGCCTTCAAGAAGCAAGAGCACACATCCTAAAACAACTTCTGTCACTTAATTGCCAAGTGACCTTTTCTACATTTGTCAAATCACTTAAGCCTGTTGGTTTTTAATACATCCCATGAAGTGCTACTTGATTTTCAGATACTTAGCTCTGAACTCCTCTCATCTCATACAACTTCATCACAGAATTACTATTTCCCCAAAGAAGGATTTCCAAATTATTGCCTGTTGTCAGAATGGAAAAAGATGAAACTGGGTAAATCCTTAGCTACATAAAATATGCTAGGAGGCAACTGTTAGGATCATGCTGGCTTATGCTTTAAAATCAGATTTTTGTCTTGGCTTAAACCAATTGAAAATCAGTGAGAGTGACCTTCAGAACCGGAGGGCAAGCTCCTAATTCAGCTAGGAGTGCTGGGCATGGGGAGGCACTGCTTGCAGTGTAGGCACTGTCAGTAGGATGGGAGAAAGTACGCCATGGACTGCAGTTTTCTACAGATCAGAAGAGATTCTTCTGCAGTTCTGTCTGATTTATACTGCTTTTTACACTGTAGGCACTTGCTAATCTGTTCATTGCACATCATGTGCCAGCAGGATTTTAGTGAAACATCCCCTGTAGTCTCTACCTATGAGGCAAAGATGACATACTGGGTCAGAAGCACATACCACAGGCAACTTTGGCTTGAGTCAGAATAGGGTGTCTTTGCCTGCAATATGATATATAAATGTGACTTTCCATTGCTGTCGTAGGAAATACAAGAATAATAGCCACTTACATTCATAATGTTAGCTGATCAGCCTCAAATGCAAGCGTATGGACTTAAACTGTCAGGAATTTTCTCCCATTCAGGCACATATAAAGCAGTCCTTTCACAACACTGTGTTTTTGATCAGTTTTTAGAAGTTGTATCATCTGCTCATAAATATGTAAATTGTTATTTTTTTCCATAAGAAAACGGTAATCAAGAATTTATAGGGGAGGGTTAAGGGTGCAATGAACTAGGTAGTTCTTAGTGCCTCAGCAGAGTGTTTGCTTATCTACAAGTACTACGGGACACCTTAGTTATGAAATAACGAGATTAAAAGGTTCTGTATAGCCTTGCCGTTAAGTACCTGTGGAATTAGCACCAGCAAGCAGCTACCCCCTTACTCCATTAAGGCTGCCTTGCTTGCGTTTTATAGACACCAGTGGACAATCTCCAGCTTCAAGAACATGGGTTCTTGTGCCAATTCATTACCTCTTTTGTTGTTCTAGAATGACAGTAGGCTCAGTGTGCACATATTTCCAAGCTCTAGTTTGCAAACGTAAGGGCTAGAAATGCAATTCTTTCTTGCAAGAGAGGTGGGAGTATTTGTCAGTGATGTGATGCGATGAACCAAGTACCTTATAACTTCTAAAGCTTAATCTGGGTAAGCAAGAGGGGTCATGAAACTTAATGTTGTTGAAGTGTAATTGCAGGGGTGTAGGAGAACAGCTGAGAAAGAAACATCCACAAAGGAGTTAGTCTAATAAATAAAAGACAAAATATTTCTCTATCTAGTCTTTTTGATGTGCTCTTTGAAACGGTGTGAAGATCCAGACGATACTGGCAAGTCATTGCTGATTAAAGAGAACAAGTCAGGGAGTTGAGGTTCCAGCTGATGCCTTTTCTTATATGAAAGTTTACAAATTCCATTAGTCATGTTAACTTCGGAATTGTTCTTGCTGACTTTCTCCGTTGAAGTGCATTGCTTGAAGATTGATACAGTAGAAGAAGTAATTATAAATTTGGCTCAGTTACACAGGAGCTACGTCTGATTGGATCTGTAGCTGTTCAATATTAATTCTTCCTTTTGCACAGTGAAAGGACACAATTTATTTTTACAGTTGTATTGAGATTTTTTGAGGATGTTTATCAGGTGAACCACTGAGTTGGAATCTTTTCACTGTACTAAGAAGCTGTTCTTTGTGAGCCTTCTTATGTGTGCAAACACCACAGAATTGAGACCTGAAGGCAAAATAAGGAAAAGGAACAAACTTTGTGTGGTGATCGCATTGCTTACCATACAGCTGGGTGACAGTCAGGTATGGTGAGGAGGGTAGCACAGGAATCTGTGTAACAGACTTGTGTGCTGTGCTAGGGAACAGGCAGTGTCCTGGCTTGATTTGGAGCTGTGACAGGGAGATAAGGGGTGTTCTAGAGTTGCCATCTACACTCCTCAGGAGTCCTACATTTTGCACGGTACCCTGTTTGCTTTTCTGCCCATTGCCTGCATCCAGCTGTTGGGCATGCAAAAGCAAATGGTGTTTGCTCCCAGCCAGTGAGCTAAAACACAGTTGGGTACCTGCTTAGTGCTCATCTAGTGTAAGAGTAGTGCTCACTCCTGCCATAACTATTATTTAATGAGATATTTTTACTCCAAAGGCATAGTCAGAAAAGGCTAACTTGTTCTACCATGTATGGCAAATGGACCAATCTGCTGAGCCACCTGGAAGGCTTCTGGTTGTAAGGCTCTTTCCTCAGAGCAATTGTAATTTGAATTGACATGCCGTTAGCTAAGCACATGGCACACTGGGCAGTAATATCTCTGCAGGTTGTGGATTGCTAACACACAAACAGGGCCTCTAGTGAGAACCAGTTTGCCTCTTCCACACAGGAAGAGCACACAGAAGTTTGGTTTGTGTAGGACTTGCTTTTGTCACCCAGAGCTGAGCAGTCATAACAGGTCAGTTACTCAAAGAGAGCAAAAGTATGGAGGACACGTTTTATCTGTCTGGGAAGAGTTTGGGCCCTGAATTACTACTTGCTGCTTGAGACGGACACAAGTGAATGTGCAGCTTGGAGGGTGCTGTCTAGACCTAGGCTATAGCTAAAACAGTGTACATGTTACATAGCATTATTATTTTAAAAATAATTTAACTGAAGTAATACCAGTCTTTAACATCTACTGAATTTAATTCTCAAATTGCTTCAGCATGTTTGCACAGTTTACATGCACTTGATTTTGAGTTAACATATGTTAGGTTGTACAACTTCTTGTGCATGCACCAGCTACCTGCATAATACTTGCCTCGCCGTGTCATCTGGGTGACTTCTTGCTTTGGCACTTGCTATTGTATGCATAGTGATAGGCTTCTGTCAGTATTTGTAGTTCAGAAAAAAAAATAGGCCAACACCTACTAGCATTTCTCCCACAAAGATAATGTACATTGTACAGCTGTCCTAGATTCTCTGAAGGCATAGAGACCGTTTCATTCATCTCTTCCTCACTGAAGGGTGAGAAGTCGTATCTGGCTAAGGCAAACCTTCCAGAAGAGCAACCTCTCCTGATACAAAGTTGTTTAACAACTGAAAATTCAGCCTCTCCTCTCTCAGTTTGTTCTGCCAGTTAATCAGCTTGCTTTTAAAATGTACTCTCTATTTATCTCCCACTTACTTGGAGACGTTGTTATTTTTATGTGTTGCAGTGCTCACTTACAAAGCTCTTTAGTTGTTAGCATAATGCCTTTTCATAAATAATCACCTCATCTCTTGATACCCTTTTAAGATAAATTAAACATACTGAACTCTTCCCTTACTTTAGGGATTTCTCCCAGATCTTTCCATTTCCTCCTCACTACATAGCTGCTTATAGCCCACGGTTACAAAAGCCTTGAGAGCCCATGCAGACAGGCAGTCCTTTTCAGGTTCTCTGCTTTGTCAGGAAATAACTCTTTGATCTGTAGGCACTTCTAGACTTTGCTTCTATGTGCATGACCTTGCACATTGCTGTATTAAAGCAGACACTGTTAAATCACTTCAATTTACGGAAGTGCTGTGTTTTGCTGACAGAAATCATTATTACTTGCCAATCTTTGTGTCATTCACAAAAGGAATTGGTAGAGATTCTGCATGTATGTGGATCCTCAGGAACTAAGTTTTGCGTGTGTTTGTGTGTTTATCTGTGTACGAGTGTGTGTTTGGTTGTTTCATTATCGCCATTAAATGTGAGCCGTTATTTCTGGTGTCTTTTTCCCTATATCAACTTTGACAACTCCACTGAGATGGGTGTTCTTGGAAATCAATTTCTTTATTCCTGTTGTGTTTTAAGAATAGTGAGGTCTAACTTGTACTCCAAATTCTTTGTCTGTAAGAAGCCATGTGGTGAAGCTTTGCCAAATGGAAAATGCACGCTCCCAGGAAAGCAGCAACACCTACATTTTGTTGGGTTTGTGTATTGCTTGTACAAATGGATGCAGCCTAGGTGTTAGTTTTTACTAAATTGTGAACAAGGGAGTAGTTTGACTTGATTCACTCAATTTGTAGCAATCTCTCCATGGTCTAAAATACTGTCAAAAATCTCAGCAATCCATATCCCGCCTCCAAAAACATGCATTCATTGAGTTTAAAATGATTTCCAGTTAATTTTGTGTTCAGAGTTTGGTGAACTGCTATGTTAGCTGCAATTTGAGCTGTTTTATTATATACTGTATATCTGCAGTAGTTTTATTCTGTACTGTATATCTGCAGCAATACAAAGGTAAGTCAATAGAATTCTGGTCTTTTTTGGCTCAGACTTTTTGTTGAACTAATGTATGTGCCCCAGATGTGCAATCATATCTTGAAAATAGGTAGCCTAAGGCACTTTATGCCTGCTGAAGCACAGAACTGTTCCTACAAAGTGGAGGGAAATTATAGGGTGGTAATTTCTCAGGCATTATGGATACGAGGGCAAGAGTAAAGACAATAAAAATCTGCCTGTTGATAATGGTTGCTAGGCAGAGCAGGGTGATGGTCTCTGCCTTTCCTGCTTAGAGCCCTTTGGCCAGGGGTTCCTAATGTAGCTGGGAAAAGACTAATAGCAAATGAGGATCCTAGGACGCAGAGATATGGGAAACTGGGGGTCAACATCTGGTTTGCCACCAAACTATCTTGGTATGAAAAAGACTGTGTGTGTGTACACACATATAAATACTCCTCATCTCCTGTGGTGTACCCCCATCCTCCAGTCAGAAGATGGAAGGGATACTACTCTCTTTTATGGTCATTTTAGCATTTCTCTCTCCATGAATTCACAGTTGTGTTGCATTCCTGTAGCAAGGGGGTGGAGGGCCATGAGACTCCATAGATTAAAGCTGTTTCCTAAGTAATGCTAAATTATTTTAGGATTAGGAAATGTCAGGAATTTCTACCAAGAACATACCGTTTCATTCCCTGTGTAATATCTTTTCAGCCTGGAGAAGAGGAGGCTCAGGGGTGACCTTATAGCATTCTACAGGTACCTTAAAGGAGGCTGTAGCGTGCTGGCGGTTGGTCTATTCTCCCATGTGCCTGGTGACAGGATGAGGGGGAATGGGCTCAAGTTGCACCAGGGGAGGTTTAGGTTGGATATTAGGAAAAACTTCTTTACTGAAAGGGTTGTTAGGCATTGGAATGCGCTGCCCAGGGAAGTGGTGGAGTCACCATCCCTGGAGGTCTTTAGAAGACATTTAGATGTAGAGCTTAGTGATATGGCTTAGTGGAGGACTGGTTAGTGCTAAGTCAGAGGTTGAACTATGTGATCTCAGAGGTCTCTTCCAACCTAGATGATTTTGTGATCTTTTCCTAGTATAGAAATGGCTGCAGTCAGTCAGAAGCAGCTTCTATACCTCGGCTCACTAAACACCATAGCTGTGCAGAAATCCTGAGTAATTGTGGTACATGCTTTAACCCTACTTTTCAAAGCAATAAGGGGAGGATATCTACCAAGGCTGCAGTGTATTCCTGTGGGACATGGCAACTTCTGCACAGTGTAGCAGAGGACATGTGTCCACAGAGTCAGAATTAATCAAGAAGGTTATTGACCAAGGTTTCCTTGTGAATGGGAAAATCCTTTCATAAAGAAAACTGTTACCCCTAAAAAGCCCACATGAGGCTCATGTACTCTGAGCTGTTGTTAGTGCAGTTAAAAGAAGTTAGAAAAGCATTTGTGAACTTCTGCATTTTGTGGTATTGCATAGTTGCAACTCAATATGGAGAAGACTCATTTTATTTAGGAAAGTTAATTCTGTAAAAAGCACATAAGCAACAGATGTTACTCGTAGTGCTCAAAACACTGTTGAAAGATATTTTGGTGCAGAGTGATGGATGTAGTGTAGATATGCAGAATTCACTTAATTCGGTAAGATTGTGCATTAAGACTGCTTAATTCAGTAAGAATGTGCATTGAAACTGCTTGAGTGCAGTGCAGAGGTAAGGTCCCCTTAGCAGTTGCCTTTCTGGTGCTCTGTTAAGAGCACTGAAGTCAGTGGGAAGACATGCAGCTGTTAAAAGCTGTGGAGAGGTAACTGTCTCCTCTCTGAAGTTCCAAAATCCTGCTTTTGCAACTGTTGAAAAGCTCTGCTCCTGACTCATAAAGGCTTTTTTTTTTTTTTTATGACAGTTTCTGGCAGGTATGTTTTGATGGGCAGAGCAATGTGTACTTCTGGAAAGAATAGATAGCTGTGAACACTATTCAGTCCTGTTCTGGTGCTACAACAGGACTAGATACATCTGCACAAAGTGTTACAGCTGTTAACGGAATTGGTGTGATTGCAGGGAGCCTTGTTACTGTCTGGGTATGTAGAAGAGTTTACTGCTTATAGTGGTCATTATACAAGAAAGTGCTTAATAAAGTCCCAATGAAGAATTATTTTATTTTATTTATTTTTTTACTTTTCCTGCCTTCTTGTTTCTGTACTGGACGTCTAAATAGAATATAGAGAGGACTCGGTGAAAAATCAAGAAATTTTGTACATTTGCTTGCTAGAAGATGTGCTAAGCATATGTTATATTCTGAAATGCATTGACTCTGAATTCCTGACGCTACTTTCTAGGAACATCAAGCCCCTGTAGAGATTATCTGTTAAGGTGCCAGGTGGTGTTAGGAATTTCATGGTTACTGGAAGGATGGTGTTGGGAATCTCATTGTTAGTACAAGTTCAAAAACTCAGGGCATAGAGCCATGGGAAAGAAACCATTTCAGAGGGTTTTTTTTTTTTTTTTTGTCATCAGAAAGCCAAGGATTAGGCTATGGGAGTTTTGAACTTCAAGTACAATCCAGTATTTCATATACATAAATGCTAGATATAACTGGAATGTCACAAATTCTTCAGTAGCAATACTATATTAAACTCCATGAATACATAAATCAGCTAGATGTGAAGTTACTCATGTTGTTGTTAGTGGCATTACTCGTTTTCTCAGTGTGAAATCTGAGAGAATCCATTTTACTTGGGCAGATCTTATGATCAAGTAATATTTTTTTGAGTAAAATCTATATTTTTAGATAAACTACAGTTGTCAAGGCAAAGAATAAATAATAGGCAAACCCATTGGTTGCACAACACAGCACAGCTGTAAGGCATAGTGCGAGCACAAACATATAACTGGACCTTTAAAAGTACTGGCAAGTCCTCTGTTCTGCAAGTAACCTGCCTTCAGGAGGAGGGTGCTGGTGACTGAATGGTTGCTTGTTTGCAACAGATCGCAACAGATCTTTTCCAAAGCAGAGTCAACCTTTGCTCTGAATATGAGTTTCAACTCTGTTGACAGTCTGAGTAAATACTCAGAAATTAATCCCAATGTCATCAGTGGAGTTATTCTAGAGCTTCTTATATTGGATCTATTTAAAAAAAAAATGTTGTCCTACCTTCTGTCAAAGTGTAATGAATCCAAATTGCCTTTGCCATCTGGAGAGGACTGTTGGATCATTTTTCTCATGTAAGTGAACAACCCATGGGTAGAAATCATATATTTTAAGTCTACCTCTGATCTTGTCAGTTGAAGCAGTTTAAATACAGTTTATTCACCGATATAGTTAGATCTCAATGTCTCTTTTCTTTTGAGTCTCAAAATATTTGGTATTTCTCTAATGGAGCGGCTTCCATGAACAGTATGAGGCAAACACCACAGATTCATTTTGCTATGTATTTGCGGGAAGGTAACATTTCAAGATGCAGAAAACCCCCAAATGAATTGTTAGGCAGGCACTGTTTTAAAACAGATCATTTGATTTTGAAGGCCTGGTTTAAAATAATTGCAGAGAGAGTAAGATGATCAGGTGAAAGGAAAGACATTCCTTAATAATATTGACTTGCTTTCTTTTGGAGCAATGAGGTAGGACACTAAAAGATTTTGAGGTGCCATTGGAGTCAAGGAAATAAAATTTTTCCTTTTGCAGTAACTTCCATTCCATTTATAGTCTGTGTTATTTGGCCTTGCTGGTCTTATGCCACAAGTTTGGTCTTAATGGGATGGGGGAAGGAGCGTGTAGGTATCTGTTGTGAAATTCCCAGCTTTGCTTTAGAAGGTTTCTATCTGTAGCCAAATGGAGCAATGTTTTATGATAGCTGTAGAGTCTGTAGAAAGACTAAATCCTTAGCACAGGTACCAAAAGCAAATAAATTCCTTATTTTCTAGGTATGAGGGTTGAGTACCTGGAGGCTGTGTGAAGCCTTGTTGCATGTGTCTGTCTATCTGAATGACAGTGGATGTGGTGTGTGAATAAGGGAAGTTTATTTTAAAAGTACAAATATTTAGATCAGGCACATCAAACAAGAAACCCTGAGATTGATGTGTACTTTTGTTCACTGGCTATATACATAAATACACATTTCTATGAATGTACACACACACGTGCATGTCTGTGTAGATTCTGGAAAGAGAACCGCAGATCTGAGCTTGTGTCTTGGTTGCCAGTTGGCCTGTGCGATTAGGAGATAGCATGGCTGAGACTCCAGATCACTGCTGGAGGTGGGTCCTTCTAGTTTCTGAGTGCTGCAACTTGTGTAGCTCAGCGCTGCCTCCTGGGTTGTGCAAGAGCTCAGCTCAGGGTGGGATGAGCTGTTCAGCAGCTTGATGTTGCTCACTGTGTTGGTACTAGCTAGGGCAATTTGCTCTACCCCAAATTAGTAGGTGGCTGAACAACAGGGGAATTGATATGCTACTGTCTAATACGCATCATACTTTGGAATCCTTTGTGAGTGCTGGTTCCAAAGCCCCACCTTGGTTTCGACCCAAGATAAAACGCTGTACTACCACTCTGAGGCTCAACTTGAGCTGAAAGACCAAGTTAGAGAAACAAATACTTGCTAGTAAATGAGCACAAAAGGAAATACACAGCATACTGAGACCAGCGGGGTGTACAGATTTTGTCAAAGCCAGATGGTATTATTGCATGTACTTCAAGGCTAATGTAAGCCTCAAACTCAAAAGAACCCCCCAAAAGCTTCACTTTGGGAGGGAGAAATGAGTAGAAAATATATGGTGTAGAAAACATCTTTTATCACAGTCTAATTATCAGTAGGATGCCTCTTTGTCCAAGTCTAATCATCATCATCAATTATACCTTTTCTCCCCAGAGCTGTTTACCATTTAAAAATATATATATATTTCCAGAGCTATATCTAGTAACAACAACAAGAAGAAAGGCAAAGAAACCCGACATTTTACCCTTCAGATACAGAGAAAAGGGATCTATTAGTGGTAGGGAATGCTATTTTAGAAGCATTACCACTGTCCCACTTATTCACTGGCCTGATCCATCCATCTACCTTTCAAAGACCTGTAACAATGGCAGGAAAAAAAAAAGCCTTTAGAAATATATGTGTGTCTTGCCTCTGTTTAATTGGTGTGTTGGGGAACTGAGCTCAAAAGACTTTTTTCCTTGTCAGTCTCTGTCCCTGTTCCTGCACTGCTGTGAGAGGCTGTCCTCGCCGTGTTCCTGCTGTGTGTGACACAATGCTCAGGCACAGCTGCAGAAGACTTTGGGTCCCTCTGCTGTATACTGCTGACACTGACAGCAGGAAGGAAGATGAACTGTTGAAAAAGCGTGGCTGCACATAATGTTTTGTAACTGCAGGAAGAGGTGTTACTTACTTCCAACTGCAGAGAAGAATTTAAGTGCTTCAAGGGCCGTAATCCCAAGTCTATCCAAGCCCTGCTCCACAGAAACCTGCTAGTGCTGCTGGCTGATTTTAAGGCTCTGCATTTCAGGTGCAGGCTGTGAGGGAGTTTGAACAGCACGAGGTTTGATCTAGTTTACATTGTTCTCGAAGCTGAAAGTTGCTGGGGTTCAGTGCACAAATTATGGCTTTTTTTTCTAGGAAAGCTTTAGAGCAAGAAAAGCAAATAGCTTATGAGTATGCCAAGGAGTCCCTCCAGAGTTAGATCTTCTCTGGCTCTAAGGCAAAGATGTACCCCAGTGTGATAGTTACAATTATGAAGCAAAGCAAATTTTCTAGTGTTTGGACTGGAAACCAAGATGGTATAGCCTCAGGGAAGTAATGAAACTGTATGACACTATCTGCAAGTTTGGGAGAGACTCCTCATCCTTGAAGTGGGGCAAGAAGGAGGATGTTAAGTTTCCTGGGAGGCAGACTGCTGTGAAAGTGAGCATTGCTGCAGTTTGCATGCTTGAGTAAGACATGACTACTGCTTGCTGTGAGCTCCTTTGCATTAGCAATGTTTTCTTCATTTTGTTGTACTGAGGTTTTGCAGTTGCATCACTCTAAAATCAATTGAACATGCAACCAACGCAAGGGAAGTGCATAAACCTCAGTGCATAAACTCATCCTTCAATGCTTTTAGTCAGGAGTACATTGCACTGGGAGCAGCTGCTGCCTACGTTGTGAAAAGCTTAATCTGGGAAAGTGAGGCACAAATGTCCTTTGGTTAATCACCCGCCTAAAACTTGTCCACGTTTTTTCTTTTTTTTTTTTTTTTTTAAGTTACAACACTTCTGCCGCATGTATAACATGCTCTGCACGTATTCAGGCAGAACAAACTTGTCCTATCCTTGCATGTGCATCTCAAAAAAGGGAGAAAGTTTAGTCTCAGTGGCTCATCCAGTTCTTAATTTGAGCCAGTTTTTGTCTAGGAACAGGGCTGAAATCATTTAATGCTTTCTATCCAGTAGTCAAGAAAAAACATTGATTCTGGCTCCCTACTGATGGGAGTTCGGTTTGGTATAGAGGCTCTGGTTACTGGTGCTATTTTCTAGTCACTCTTTTCTGACTTGATCCCACCTTCATGAGCCAACCTTTATCACATCCCAATCTTAGTTAGTTCTGAGACTATCATTTCATTTTGCTTTTGCCAATGGATAACAACTGCACAATAGAAGTGTGAGGAGAAGGAAATCTATGAGTGAGAAAGTAATAGTGGAAGAATTGTTACTTTAATACTTCTGCAAACATCCCCATCCCTTCTCATCTACATGCCCCTTGGCATTGCTGAGGGACGTCAGATGACCAAGTTTCAGGGAGAAGTGAGAGCAGGGCTGTTCTATGAGGAGAGAGAAGCCATCAGCTGGGGGAGACTACAGCAGAGGCAGCACCCTCTCCAACAGGACACAGATGTGTGCTACCTGAACTAAGCAAGCTGGTGACCAGAACAAGTTCCATCAACTGCCCAGCCATTGTCAAGCAAAGAACCAGTCAGGTCTGAGGTCAGTCCAGGAAAGCTAAAAAACAGCTCAGGAACAGGCAGGCCCACAGCAGGGTGCCCAGGCCAGAACTTAAATGGAAGTCCTGGAGATAAAGTAGAGGCTGTACGGGTGAGCCTGATGGGGTGATTAAAGCCTAAGTGGTGCACTGAGGTCTCTGGCACTATGAGCTGAAAGATGCAGTAATAGTCTGCCTTTAACAGCTGCTGGCTGGTATTGTGGATGCAGAGTTGCTGCTCCCTTAATTTGAGTGTAATGAAACTGCTAAAGCCAGTGTCAGCCTGACCATGGCAAGCAAGTCTCAGTAAAGCAATTGTGTTGTTTTCCAAAGTGTCATCACAAGTTAGTTTGAAATACAGCTTTGTCATCTTATTTCTTCAACTCCCATTTCCTGCAAATTCAGAAGATGGAATAAATGAAGAACACGTAATGATAAACTACTCTTCTTCACATTGTTGGGTGTCTGAAACACTGCAGACAGAAAGATGTCACTGTTACGGTGACAGTGAAGGATGATTGTTCCCCCACCCTCAACTCTAGTCATGGCAATCCAGCTGTTACATCTCCTTGTGTGATGTGTGCCAACTGCCATTCCTATAGCACCGGTGGAGGATTTGCATCTGACCATGAATTACTAACCAACTATTTGGAACCTTTTTCTAATGAAACAGAGCAACTACTTCTTATGTGCAGCAACTTGAAGTGGGTCTGTCTCTTTAATTCCTAATTAGTTTATTTTTGAGGCATCCAAAAAACTGATTTACGTACTAGCCACTGTCTTTGTATCTTGCAGGGTCTTCCATGGGCTGCAGCTTGACTGTTCCTCTAGATGTTGCATCTGGGCTTCTGCAACACACGATACTTCGCTCTAATTCAAGACTAAAATATTAAGCTCTTTGCCAAAAGAGAGATTCCATATTTCAGTTGGATGCCCCAGCTGAGCAACCAGTCCTTTTGGTCTCATGCAGGAGAAGCACCACAAAGTTGCTTGTTAAAGGAGAAACTGTTTTCTCATTTATGGCATGGTGAGGTGCTGTTTAGTCATGTCATTGTATCTACAACAGCTATTTTAAAATACTTTGCGTCAGATTCCTGAGAGTTAAAGGCAATCTGACAACATCTTGTGCCACAACTGGTCATCTTTGGGTTCCCTGCTTTGGCCATTCTTGGCGAGAGACCTTTGTGCTAATTTCCCCCTAATTCTCCTCTTCTAGCAAGCTGCAAAGGGCTGTGATCTGTACAGGTGGGATTTAAGATATAGATGCAAGTGGGAGCACTGACTTCCTTAAAGCTGACATATCTTCTCAGGAATGATCACTGTGATTCTCAGCCTCTTATTTTTTGACTATTTTTTTTTTTGATTTGAGACTTTGAAAGCAAGGATTTCTTCCACAGCTATGCCATGATCAACTTAGAAGCCTATCAGTCTCTTCTTTTTTGATGGAATGAATATCAGAAAGCAGTTGATCCCCAGGAATGTCTGTTAAGTATTTCACAACTGCAGCAGCATCTTCACAGACTTTATTCTTGTTGCTCAGTTAACATCTCTGAAGTTCTTACTGCTCTGTGATTCCTTTCTGCCTTACCCATAACCAGCCTTACTCGACAGGCAACTCTGTCACTTCTCTATTAAGCTCACAACATTTGCTCCTGAGTTACCACAACAGCAAGGATTACGTGACAAGCAAATGAAGAGCCAGTCAGATAATGGAGTTCTTAAAATGGGGATTACTGGTGCTGAAGATGTAATGGCCTCTTTGATGCTGTTACTATCTATAGCACAAATCCTTCTCAGTCTCTGGACTATTGACCTGACACACTGAAAAGGCTCCTTTGCAGTCCCTATTGTCCAAAGAAAGGGAAAAGCTTTGAGCACAGGCATCTTCAAGGCACAGGAAAAACACAAGGCCAAGAGATAAGCTTGGTAATTTGAAGGCATTTTATTTCTTTCAAGCACAATCCCAACATTTTAGCTGAAACTGATATCCTGATTTTATCTGTGTTGCTTTTTCTCTAAGGTGTGCACTCAATACTTTGTGATTTCTAAAGATATCCTGAGCTGATCTCCTCCGGGCCAGAGCAGCAGCCTTGCAAATCAGTGTCTGCTGAAAAGAACTGTCTAATGAGATTTTGGGAAAAACAGTTGTCTCTGACACTTCAGATGTTGTACCCTTTGGAGTGTCTATAGGCCTCTCATGTTATGACAGAAGGCACACAGTTACTACCCAAGAATAAGAAAATAGCTAGATTTTGGAATAACTGGACTGATTGTTCTTGGTTTGGGAGAGCATAGTTAATGGCAATGGAATGACATGTAGAAAGGTGAGAATTTTTTGCATTTGTCCATAACACAATGCCCTGTGAAGCTGTTGATGTGTAGAGAGCCTTTCTGAATTCTTCAGACATAAGCTGTTTGCACTTTCATCCCGAGATCTCTTGAGTTTTTTACAAATACGTTATCAGGTTCATAGTATTTTGAGAAAGTTGGAGAATGTAATTCTCCCTATCTTACAAATACAAGATGAAATTCTTTCATGAATTAGGCTAGTGTTATCTGACTGTAGAGCAGCATCGTGAAGCCTGCCTGCAGGAATCCAGCGGGTATAGCTGTTCTTCACACACATAACACATACATGCTGCCTGTTTTTGTGAGTGCTGTGGGGTCCCTGGCAATTAGCAGGTGTTGGACCAGATTCAATTTGCTCCAACTTACATCAGTGAAATAAAACTGAGGGGTGAGGTTGAAGGCTGCACCTCTGTAGGCATTGTCCTTTGGCTGTGACTGCGTTTGGGAACAGGCACACGGGGATGAGGAGCAGTGGGATTTGGTCAGGTGCCTTTTCACAGCGGTGCCTTATCCTCGCTGTCACCGTGAGTCTCCGTTACATTGCAGATGCTGTCCCTCGGTGCATGAACAAGCCTCCCTCTGGTGCTAATGCATTTGCTGTGTTACACTACCCGAGTACACAGAGGCCAGTGCTTCCTGTTTCTTGGTAATTTGTTGTGCTTGTTTGCAACTCAGGACTCCAAAGAGCTGTCTGTTGGCTTGCCGTTGATGAAGTGTACTTCTACAGTGTTTTCCACAGCAACTGTGCTTTCCCATTCTGTATATCAGAGCTGTTTAGAAATTTGTGCTCAAGACCTTCATTTCTGTAAGGGTAAAACGTTTTTCTCCCATCGTTCACATAGCAGCAGCATCTCACTCTCAGAAAGCTCTCCTTGGGCTTTAGACAATGCTGCCTTTACTCCTGCATTTCCTTTCCCTTTCTTCCCATTATTGTGCTTCATAACAAAATAAATTCTTCTCCTTCCTTGCATTCAAATCCATCAACAATTGGTGGTGGTTATCATGGGCCTCAGTCATTGCTGAGCCAGCCGATGCATATTACATTTGGCAAATTTAATCTTTCTTCACAAGTCAGTCCCTTTGGCCCCCTAGTCAGTTGTGTTGCTTTTCTCTAAACTCCCTGCAAAATCTGTCGACGACTTCAGGATAACAGGGAGCCCATCACAGAACACAATGTTATGTGTGCAATTTCACCACAGCAGGAAAGCAGACATTTGATAGTCTCCTTGTTCCAAAGCACAGTGCTGCTGCAGTCTCTCCCTCATAGCATTTTCTTTCTGTTTGCTGATACATTGTAGTGAAAACTTACCTCTAATTTGGGGTTTGGCTTAAAGCCTCAAGCCTTGCTCAGGGTTGCACACAGGAAGCTTTTAGGCTTATATTATTTGTGAGAACAGCTCAACTTTTTTTTTTGTATGTAGTAAGGGTGTTGGTTTTAGTTGTCAGGGTGGATAGAGCCAGTAGGCAGGAGTCCCTCAAGGTGTATCAGCGCAAGTGGAGCTATACCCACATCATCAGTAATGTCAGAGTTGAAAACAGAAGGCAGGAGGTCTGGTTACTGATCTTCTGCATCAACCTCGAGCCTCTCACCTCAAGGTACACTGACATCTTCCCAGCTGAGGAATGGTCTGGATCTGAAGCTGCTTGCTTTTACCTGCCTTTGGCAAGCTAAGCAGAATTAGTCACAAGTTTATGTTTAGCTGGTTGGCTGCAAGCCCTGGGGATGGAAGCAAAGCCTATTCACAAAAGCAGCTGCATGCATTCTAGATTGCACTGCATGAGCTGGTCTGGTTAAGTTGGAGCTGTTCTAGGTGTTACCTGTGACAGGGATGGTGACAACTGTGCAAATGGAAAATGCCTTCAGGTATCAAAGTGTTGTAAAAGGGAAACAGCGCTGGTGTGTTGAGCTGGGTTGGTGCTCAGGGGACTGTGGCCCTACACCTGCCTTCACTGAAGGACTTTGATTAAATCACCTTCCCACCCTGACCCTCTGCCTAGAGCATGAGCCTTCTGGAACAGCAGCTGCCTGCCAACGTGTGTTTTATGCAGTGCCTAACACAGCTGGTGCTAGCTAGGGTTCTTCTATAAATCACAACAGAACAAACTGTGGAAAATAAAGTGCCAGCCCCTTCCCTAAGTTAGTTGAGCTACGATGGGATTAAGTTCCTCGGAATCTGCTGAGGACAAGGCTGCCAGCAAAGTGAAAACAGGTAGTCTAAAACACATAAAAGCCAAGATGCACTGGTATAAGAATAGATGGCCATAAACTGGCCACATGCAACATTTAGGTTGAAAAGTAGGAAAAGAGCTTTCCAAGCATCAACCCAGGGATGTTTTGGAACAGCTTCCAACTAAGGAAGTTGGAGGCAAAAGACCGAACTTTTTGTCCTGGTTACAAATGCCCTCTTAAAGTTCAGGTGTAACAGGCTGTAGGGTTTGCTAAATACTTTATTACGACATGGAGAAGTCGTGAAATTTAGGGACGTGTTCCTACTCCCCATCTTCCTTTCTTACAGTTGTGTGAGATCTTCATCCATTCTCTTATTCTTTTCCAGTTTTATCTATTCTTTTTCAGCTTTAATTTTTGCAATTGAACTTCATTCAGTTAACTTGAACAAGAGTTCTGAAACAAATTTGTGAAATAAGCTAAGCTCAGATCAGGGAGTTTGTCCTGTCCATTCTAAACCCTAGGAACTGTGGCTTCGCAATAAGGACTTGTAACAGACCTTTTTTCTGGAGCACATTCCTGTAATGGAGATAATTCATCCTTTGACTGTATTGGTCCACTTAAGGAGGTTTGCAACTTAAATGTACAAGCAAATGCACATTCTTTGCTATCAGTAGGAATCAAGCCCTTGCTCTTCTGCCTGCCACATTTGATCTCTGTAGCATGCTCCCTAGGACCTGCCTGTTTCTTAAATAGGTCAGTCAATATGTAAAGTGGAACCTTAGCTAGTTATCACAGGTGAGAAAATCAGTGTCTCGGGTTTCAGCACAATCTGCTGATACAACCTGGTGGGAAAATGACTCCAATGTAAAAAGCTACTTTTGTGAAGGAACAAAGCAGAGAGGAATTTGAATCTACTTTAAAGTAGATGAGAAACTCAGCTTGGGATCTGCCTGCCTTTGTCCCACCTGACAAAGCATTTGCTTTAAAGTATATAGCAGATGAATGAGCCCAATACTTCTTGGACTGTAAAGTGGAAGGAATTCTACCTGAGATGCTTGGTGTCGCTCCTGGGCCAGTGGCAAGGCTCTGACAGAGGCCGGATGTGACACCCAGCCAGAGCCAGTCAGAACCTGCAGGCCCAGGCTGCATGCTTGTAATAAGCTGGGCTTACAGCATCTTTTCACAGAAGGTTTTGCAGGGTAGTGCTGGCTGGCAGGCAGCTCCATCTTACCTGCTACACAGACCCTGAGCTTGAAGAATGAACGTGGTACATAGAGTGGGAAATACAGTCTGGATCTATTGTCTCTGTCTTCTGAGGTGTTCCTCCTGTCTGAGAAAAGCACTGCTTTGTCCTTTCTCGCATGCTGGCTGGTCCTGGAAGGAGAATCACAGTTGTTCTGTTCTGTTACTGATCTAGGGAGTTACTGAAGGTTAGTTTTGCTGGAGGAAACAACAGTTTTTCTGGGGAGCTCTTAGGGACAGTAGAATTTACCTAGGTCTCAGCTTGCACTTTGTGGTCTCACCAGATCAAGGTAATTCTAAGTCAAGAGAAACTCTGCATTCAGTAGCTTATTTTGGGAAAACATAACCTGGTCTGTAAAAAATGGAGGACTGAAACCCTCTGTTTGGAGAGCACATCCAGGTCAATTTGCTTTTGTCATTAAACCCTTTTCATTTCTTGTAGGTGGTTACATGTGCTGCTGAAATGAGAGTCCTAGGAGTGCTGTAGGTTACCATCCCATACTGCCCAGCCTGAGCCCAGTACAGAATGTTCTTCAGGGCTTCCAGCACTTCTTTCTTAGAACATCTCAGCAGCTTTCCTGACAAGGCATCCCTTCCTGATATCTCAACCTTAGCCTGTTATTTTGTGTGTCAGAGTGAACCTGCTCAAAAGGTTACTGCTATGGAAAGGGGGCACATATTTCTCCAGCTCTCTTCTACACTGCTGCTGTAAACTGTGTCTGTTTCTTGTCAGGTACTGTAATAAACTGATAGTCTGCCAGAGAACTGCTGGACAGCTGAGGAAGCAAAGAAAAAAAAAGCCACAATTTTTCTGGATTTGGTGGATAGAAATGTTTGTGAAGGTCCAGTGAGCACGAGGAAAGGGGAAAGGAGAGCAAAGCTGTAGGAGGAATAAGGCCTATCCCCTTTCAGCATCCACCAGCTGGTAGATCAGGGTGTGAAACCACAGCTATAGTTTTATCCCTTTATTTCTTAAACATTAGGACAAACTGAAAACCTAGAACAGAATTTCATGGCTCAGAGATCTTTCTCCTAATTATTAAGATATGTCTACAGGGTAATTAATCATCACAGACTACAAAGAACATGAATGTAGTCTCCCTTGCAATTCCAGTTCTAGGTATATTGTGGTAGCGTTCAACCCTTAATAGTTAATATTCTCCTCCTTGGGTGGAGTCTAGGCTAGACTTGTGCTGAAAGGAATTAAAAACAAACAAAAAACCCTAGCCTATATCAGTGAAACACAGAGCAATGGCTGGCTGGCTGTTAGAACTCCAGCACGTTATTCTGGATGTGGACTTCTCTTCTGCTTCATACTTAGCTTGGTTTCATCTGGCAACTGCAGAGGTTTGATAAATGGATTGAAAGGTTCTCTAGCTTTGCTGTGAGTGTCAGCCTCAGAAATGCAGTTATGTAAGGAGCTCCTTGGCGATTCACAGCAGCTCTCTCTGCTGAAGCTTTAGGAGTCATCTGGGAGAACCATTCTCCTGCTCTCTAGTGGTAGAAGCACAAAAAAGCCAAAAATGTTCTGCTTTTTTAGAACAAACTCATATGTGCATGCCTTATTCTTACAGTGCAGGCCTGAAAATGGCTGACAAATTCCAAGTTGGTAACTTGGCAAATGGAGTCTAAACTACCCCAAAAAGAACAAGAAATATTTTGATCCAGTATGCGCGCAGGGATACCAGAGAGTGTCACAGCAATTGAGAGGCTGAACCTATTTAAGTGAGAACTTTTTGCTTTCTGAGGAGTCTCTGCAAACTCATTTCTGCAAAATGAGAAATTCTCCCTGCCACTAGCAGCAGACAGCCCAGGACACGCAGATGCTCAGTTTGATTCCAGCTAGTAGGTCACGGCAATAAGCAGTCTCATTTGCTGGTTTGCTGCTGCTTTGAGCTGGGATAGCCAGAGCCAGCACCTGGTGCAGCCACAGCCTGCTTCACACCAGAGACAAACAGCAGTGCGATGTGGTTCACCACGGAGTAAAAGTGGTGTGTGAGGCCAACCTGCAGGCTGAATGAAGCTGGCAGCCTTAGCAGAAGGTGGCCATCAGCACTGCCTGCCATTCTGTAGGTCGTTCCTGGTGATGTGTGGTGTCAGGGAGATGCAGCCTCCTCCCTGGGAGGGCAGAGTATCTTATCAGAGCTAGCAGACTTCCTGTAAGGGTCTCTAGGCAAGCATGTACTTTCTTTTCAGACTGGAAAACTGAGAGATTAGACAGTAAAACTGGAAGCAAAACAAGGAATGAAGTCCTTATCTCAGGGGTGCCTGTCCCACTTAATTATGGCTCACGACTATCCACAGAATACCCCAGCAGCATTATGCACCCTCTGTGACCCCTCGTGCTGGCTTAGCCACCAAGGTCTGCACTGAGCAATCCCTGTGCCTGTCACTCCACCTGAGATAGGGTCATGCAGCAGGGCCAGTAACAGCAGGGAGGCTGCAGGCTTTTGGCTGCCTGGCAGCTAGGGATGGACAGGATGCCCTTTCCTGTAAACACATACCTATAAACTTACTGGAGTCCATACTAAATTAAAGGGCGATCTTGATTTTAAACACGCAAACATTTCAGAACAGTGACGTGTAGAATTTCTCTACAGTCCTGTAAAATAAAATAAACACAAAGTTCCCTTTAAGGTTTGCTTTAACACTGGCAACTCAAAGCAGATGAGTCAGTGCTGGAAAATTGGAGATTATTCTTTTCTCCTTCCCCAACCATTCCATCAAAACTAGAAAATAAGGAATATAAGCTTTTTCCTACAGTGACCTGCTGACATGCCAGTAGGTTTGATAACTGGATAGGCAGTCCTTAGCTTGGCTGTCGCAGTTGATAAAATACCTATTCTAATAAGTGTTGCACAGCACCCTCTTCTGCTGAGATGATGAGGAGTGGAAATCCCTGGTCTGGCTTTCTTTTCCTGTCTCTGATAGGCATTTATATACTGAAGAACAAGGTAAGTATGAAAACTCAATTATAGTAAATAGGGGAGAATCAATAAAGGAATGAGAAGCTGGCAGCCACACCAGCTGGCTATCTCCGCAGCAGAATCCTGACACGCGACATTACAAGAACATAGAGTGCTCAGATGAGTTATGAAGATTGATGTTTATGATGATGACTTGCAATTGTGCTATTTAAAAAACTCACCTATTTGGTAATGAAAACCTGCTGGCAAGATCTGATCAAAGAAGTGAAATTGCAGGAAGAGTAAAATAAGATCAGTAAATCAAATGCTGTAAATCATCTGTGAGGCACACAGCAATTAGGGGTGAATTCAAGAAGTCAGAATTATCGGAACTGCAAGCATAAATCCATGTCACACGTGCTGCTTTCTCTTCTGGGTAGTGCACACTCTCAACTCTAGCATTTCCAAATTGACCTCTGTCAAGGGCACAGAGGTAAAAACTGTCCCCAAACAGAGCGACTCCCATTGACTGCTGCGGGTTTCAGTGCAGCACAGGCTTTGGAGATCCCTGTCATGCCACCTTAGGACATCTCTCAGGTTCTGTGCCTTCCCATCAGCTTTCCTCTCCACTCGCATGGAAGATGTGCACTGTTTGTCTGTAGCAGTGGACAAGATACCTACAGCCAGGGAGGAGCAGAGAGGCCAGGAGGCTGCTGATGGAGGCTCAGAGACCTTAGTTGACACCTCTGGGAGATTGTTCGTCATTATTGATCTGAAATGCAAAACAACCTTGGAATGGTAGTGTCTTCTTCCTCTTCTACTACAAGCCTGGTCTATTTTTAATCCTGCTTGCTCTGATTATTTTATAAAAACTTCCAGTTCCTACTCATATACTAGCCACTGTACAATACCTGCAGCACAGGAACTGGAAGTGAATAAGGCCCTGTGAATAATGCAGTATACAAGACAAAAGAGCCCTGAAAGAAATCAGTTAGAATCTCTACTCAAAGTTCCAGCCTGGAATTTCGTTTGTTGGTCTGAGATGCCTGCTTAAACATTCATATCAGATGGAGATGGAAGTGGGTCCTTCCAGTTTTAATGGTCTGGCAGCTGGTAGATCAGGCTTAGTGAAAACAATTGTGCTTTGGAATGCATTTATAGGGAAATGCTTAACAAAAGCTGCTTTGAGTTCAGTGACAACAGCTTGATTTTGGTTTTAAGTGGCAGTGTTGAATAAGCACAAGTGGAGAGAACAAGCTTGTTCCAATGGACTGATTATAGGATGAGGAAATCGGAAATCCTTCAATTGAGTTCCTGGCCTGCCACTGCTTTGCTGAGGGGCCTTGGGTGAACTCTTCTTACATTTTCTGTAGCAAGCACCTTGCTTATTTCATCTCAGGTAGCATTAAAACTTGCCTCAAGTGAGCAGTCACAAAGACTTGCACTTTAATATTGTACAGTTTATTGCAGTTTAATATTGTGCCTTGCTTAGAAAATTAAGCAGTGCATATGGTTTCCCTCTTTTAATTTTTAATAATGAGGAGTATACTGGCAATCTGTATTGTCTCAGTGGTGCACAAGGGAGTGATAATATTTGTGAATTCCCTGTTCTTTTTTTTGGGGGGGAAAGCACAGATCTACAAGTGCTTCTGTCTAGTTTTTCCTTATTTCAGAAAATCATCTCTCTTTGGTCCAGGTTTTTAATTCTGGGTCTGTCAATGACTTTGTTGTAATCTGGGTGAGATAATCCTGTTTCCTCCTTTTCTGTACAAAGGAAATAGGCAGAAGGTGCTGAAGTGAATTTGTGCACCTACAGCAAGGGGCATCTTTGGTGCAAAGTAGCCTGAACTTATTTCCATAGATTCATGATATTCTTTCTGTATACTAAAAAACTGCTAGAGGGAGCTTAGTAAATGAATAGTTAGTTATTATTCAGTCCTTAGAATGGCTCCATCTAGTTCTTTAAAATGCCAGTTTATTAGTCATTTTACTTAGCTACAAGGCATTAATAAACATGAAAGGCTAAAGATGACTTCATCACACTTGGAAATCCATGCAGTATAGTTGCAGAGACTGGGAAATTTCAATATGCTGCATACATTTTCTACAGGAAAGGTTACTGCTTGTGGATTTTAATCGGGATTCACCATTAGACAACACCAGTACACTCTCAGAAGGATATCTGCAAGAAGCAAGGGGGTGACCCCTGACAATCCATTGTTTCTTAGAAGCAAGTCCATATTGAAACTGGAATTGTGATGGTCAAGCTTGGCAGAAGTTCTCAGCACTCAGTCCATATAAAAAAAAGTCTGCACGGCCCCCTGTTTAGTGTAAATACCATTGGTGATGTTGATAATCGTGTACCTCATTACGAAATTCAAAAATATGATTCAGGAATCCAGAACCTCCCAAGACTCTCATTTTAAGGTCATCCTGCCTGTAGCTGGGGGCTACAACTTCTGCATTAACATTGTTTCTGTGTATTTCTTCTTGTTAGAGTAGTTATGATAATGACCCAAAGCCCATATAATACTTTTGTTTTCCATGTTGGCATGCAAACAGTTCCATCAGGAGTATGAGAGAAGCCTAGGAGTCTTCCAGTAGGAAGGAAAGGTATTATTTCAGCTTCAGGCACATGTGACTAACAATTTCCCTCCAGGCTGATTTTAATCAGAATGCCAGAGCTGGCACTGAAATGTATCAGAAGTGTAAGCAAAACAGAGCTGAATGAGGAGGATGATAGGATTTCAACAAGAAGAGTGTGGAGAGATCTTGGCTGACTTGCAAAACTATGTAGTGAGATAGCGCTTGATATCAAGCAAGCGTGCTTGCTGTCATGTGCCAAATCAACCAATCGATACACAATTCAGTATTCCTGTCTTGAAGCTATGTCCTGTGAGCTCTGTAACCAAGTGGCACACACCTTCTGTGTAGACCCTGATTTACACAACTCAGTGTTCAGACCCCTATTCTTACTGCAGCTCTGCTCTGGAGAGCTAATTTCCCTTCCAAGCAGGGGAGCAGCGTGCGTATGAATGCTGGTTGATATTTATAGATGTTGGTGGGGTCGGAATGGGGATATTTCAAGTCAGTGCTTCCAAGCAGGTGCACTGCCAGGTGTGCATTGTGGTGATAGTACTGGCAGCTCTCAGCAAGGAAGGAAGAACCATCTATTTCTGTTTTGTAATGCTTTTATAAAGGGTACATACAGGACTTGCTGCTGTACTATTAAAGTGCAGGACAACAAAAGACATGAACAGCTAGCTATTTGTGCTAGCTTAGACGGAAATCTTTATTAGACAAATAGATCACTCTAAACAAAACTAGAGTCCTGAACTTCTGAGGCCAGAAACATAGACTTGGATAAATATGATCTAGTTTGGTCTACTTGAGAGGAGCCTACGTGGTCTCTGTGAAGGGCTGACAGGTTACAAATCTCTTGGGGATCTTTGACGGGTCATCAAGAAACAAAGTATGGGTGATCTGATTTATGCTGTCCGTTTCAATTTCCAAGATGCTTTGGCAAAGTCCATCATCCAGTTTTTGAGGAAATTAAGCAGCCAAAGAGGAAAAGGAAAAGTCCTAGCATGGGTGAGTAGTTGGATAAAAAGTAGAAACAGATGGTAGAAATAAATGATTGAGCCTCACAATAGCAGAGTGCCAAGCGAGTTCTGTAGGGATTTGTACTGGGATGTAGGCAGTTCAGCATTTTCACAAATGACCCAGAAAAAGGTATGAACATTCCAGCCACTGTTACTGGTCATTTGCTTTTCTAGTTTTCCAGACTTTAGTGTAGTAAAGAACAAAATTAATGTTTACTCTAGCTTCCTATGTGGTGTGATTTAAGACTAACCCAAATTATTCCAGATTGAAGTCTAGTAGCTGGTTTAAAGGTGAGCTAAAACACACCTTAAAAACAAACAAACAAACAAATCTTATTTTTTTAAATTTCCTATGATAGAATCATAGAATGGTTTGGGTTGGAAGGGACCTTAAAGATCATCTAATTCCAACCCCCCTGCCATGGGTAGGGAAACTGCTGTGGCAGAGAATCAGTGGATCTGTGATGCAGAATTGGTGAAAAACTTCATAATAAGAATCTACAGGTTGGTTGCCCTCAATATGACAAGTGATTAGCTTTTATTCTGGCCTGTGTGTAGCTTCAAATTCCAGGCAGCATTTCTTTTGTAGCCACATCTACTGGTGTGAGGATTCCTCTGTGTTTTGGTCTCTTCCTGCCCATATGGGTACTTACAGATTATTATCAAATAATTACATCTTCCTTTTGCTTAACTAAAAAAGATTAAGCTCCTAGGATCTTTCCTGTTTTCCTGTTCTTCTCCACTGAGCAGGATCTTTAGGCTTGATCTGGCACCAACATCCTCTACCACAGGCAGCAAAGGCAGCCCGAAGTGCAATTTTACCACCTTATGAGAGTGTTCTGCACTTCTTAGAGCTTTCTAAGAAATAGGGAGGGGCAGAGTCATCAGAGCAGCTCTGATAGCACCTTTTGTAAAGCAGGGAGTGTGTGCTTGAGGGCTACACATTACGGCTAGTTTAGACTAATAAATCTGCCTCTTGTGAAAAGCTGGAGAAGTCTTCAGACTACTCAAAGTCACAGGAAGATATTTTAACAAGTTCTGTGTCAGCCCTAGGCTTGATGGTAAGATCAAGTCCTTTTGAATCTCGTATTCTTTAGGTCTCACAGCAAGACTCAGTCTTCTCTATTTATTCCACTCCAGTCTTCTCCCTGCTAGAAAAAGTTAAGCATTCTCTAGTACTGAAAAGTGTGGGTGGCAAACACCTGATCTGAACCTTTTCCCCTGCTGAGATGTTTGACTTTAAAAAAGCGACAAGAAAATCGCAAGCTTTCCCTCCATTACTCATGAACAGGGAAAAAAAATGAGTATTTTTATAGCCACACATTTCTAAATAAATCCTGTCACCTAATCCTGTTAAGTGAAACCTGCAAATCCAAGGAAGTGGAAGTCTGTTGCTCCACTGAAACAGGGATTTGTGAAGGGCTTTGCAGAACGGTAAAAAACAAAGAATTAACAAGCAGAGAAGTGACTAATAATATATACAATTTTTCCTTCAGCAGGCTTTGAACAGCAACTTGTCAAGCGCCCACTATGACATGAAGTTGCTTAAAAAGAGGGAAGTGGTATTTGTTGTTTTTGTTCTTTAACCTGAAATGCTTCCTCTGGGGTAAAGTATGCACTGAGATGTCTCCAGCTTCAGAAAGCTATTTAATCTGACATCCTTCTGTAGGAGTAGGAGGAGAAAATGATTGTGGTGTCTGGGTCTGCTTTACTAAGCTACTTTATATATATACACATGCAGTTTTCTTTGCCGCAGTAGTGAACAGAAGCAGCAAGCAGAAATGGATATGTTTTGCTAGTAACTTTGGGCTGGACACAGTAGGAGCACATATAACCTGGGAAGCAGACAGATTCCCTATGTGACTGCAGGTAGTTTTTTAATGCCAGTCTCAGTGATGGGTTATAGGTGCTTAAAGGTTGTGTATTGCAGCCTGCAACTCCTGGGGGCCTGTCCAAGCCTGGGGCAACCCCGAACTTTGCAGCCCCATGTGCTGGTGGCTCCGCAGGGCTGCTGCTGAGCAGGGAGCGACCTAGCCATGGGGGAACACTCATCTCATCGTTGTTCAGGTGCTGCAGGGCTGCGTACACCTTCACATCTTCTAGAATTCTGTCAGAGTTTTAAGCTTTTTATTTTTAATATACAAAAAGATAGAACGCTTCACTCTTTTACCCAAAACGGCAGCCAGTGAAGCAAACACCACTTTCCTGTTACCCCACTATCCCATGGGACGTGTCTTTGTCAGAGCAGAAGATTTAAGATTCCAACAGTGGGTAGGAGAGAACAGAGGGGAATCTGATTCTGTCAGGTAATGGCTATGGGGAGAATCAGGAAGGCCTGACTTCTGGTCCCTGTTCCCAGGAGTATTTTTACAAATCGCAAGGGAAAAGGTGTTGCCCAAAAAGTAGAGAGAGACCAGGAAGCAGCGTCTAGAACTGCTCTGTGTGCCATGCCCTTGCATCAGACAGTGCAGAGAAGTAATGTTAGATGCAGTGTGAAGTTTTCTCATTGATTTCGCTGAAAAAAGCTTCAGCATTCAGAGAAAGAGCCAGGTGAGCGGGATGCCTCCCCCTCACAAAAACACACACACAAACACAAGGCTACCATCCTCTGAGACAAATTTATACAATGATGAACTGATACTATCAAGGCAATGGCCTCAGGTGTCTACAGAGCTTTGTTTAAACTCTTACACAAAGGTCAACCAAGTGTTGAAAACAAATGAAAGCACCGGCCATGGAAATTAATCAATGGGGATTCCTGGGCAGACTGCTAGAACTCTGCCTGAACAGCGCCAAACACAGCCCTGCAGCTCAGCTCCAGCAGTATCCGAGCCTTTGACATTGCTTCAGCGGGGCTGGCCTGTGGGGCACTGTGGAAACTAAAAGCTTCATTAGTTCTCTGTGCCTGAGAATACGGGATATGCCTGTGTGATGGATGTTAATTAGCACAAGAGCATAGAGCCTGTATAGGTGTCGCTGGCAACAAGCACCCAGGGAAGGAGAGTCACAGAGAGCAAAATCCTCAATGACCCTTCTGGATTTCCTGGGTATTTCATCTCTGTCAGGTGTACAGCACTTCGGTTTCTTTCTATTAGGAAGCTCAGATCTCGTTATTAGCCGCTTGGGTGGCGTCATCCCAAAACTGGGTTCTCTACCCAATGCACAATGAGCCAAGCAGCTCATCGAGTTCAGATACTTGTTTATTTTGTATCTGCAGCAAGATGGGTGCTAGGTGGTAGCTCCACAAAGCTAGCACACCTTTTGATGCCACAAATACATCTTTATACGCATTGATTATACACAAACCTCCTAAAATTAGTGGTTAAATGAGCATGACAACTTCTAATTGGTGATTCCCTGTCTTGCCACAGCTTAACGGCCCTGTGACACTTCAATTCACTGCGCGTGCTCCATGAGGAGTGGGCTTAAGGTGTGGAAGGGGCTATTTCTGACCAGGAGGTGTGGTTTTCAGATGTAAATGGGGATAGCTCACCCAAAGTTCACCCAATAGCTCTCTGAGCTATTTCTTAGTCCCTTGCTGTTGACAAGTGTCAGTCTGTGTGTTTAGCCAGAACTCCTTTTTCTTTGTTGTTCGTTTCAGGACTTATCACAGAATGCTCCCCTTTCTCCTCATTCTTTGAGCCAGGGTATCCATGATTGAATATTTAGAGCCAAATTTTCTGTGCCTAACCTTTGATCATTCCTCATACCTCCTTCTCTGTGAAATTCCTCTAGCTCTTACTTCTACAATAGTACACTGGTTCCTGAAATACCATTTGGAACAGGAAAAGTATTTTTTTCTTCTTCTTCTACACATACAGCCTTCTTGTTCTCAAAACCAGTGTGTAAACATAAGGTCTTCAGAATGTCAGCTTAGTTGGTTGACAACAAGAACAACCATGAAGAAGCTTGGAATGGAAGTTCAGACCCTCCGTAATGATAGCGTTGCAGCACAACTTGAACACACAGAAAAGCAAATACAATGCAGGCAGCTCTCACCCTGCCCTCTTTCCCTGTTCATAGTTTCTTCTCTTCCTTTAGATCCACCCTTCTCCATCTGCTTTTTTTCCCTGCTCTAGCTCCTCTCAGCAAAGCCCTCTCTAAAACAGAAACAGCAAAAAGGAAATGCACAGCACTGAACTGGCATTTGGAGAGCACGAGATTATTTACTCTGCTGCTGTGTTCTGTTCTTCTGTTTAGACTGGGACTGGGCTACCTTCCTCTGCTGTGGCTCTGAGATCAACAGAATTTTCTAGATGCTTCAGTAGCGCTTAAAATTAAACAAAAGTAACAAATGACAGAAAGGGGCGCAAATGGACTTGGCGTGCTTTTTTTGATCCAAAATTGAGGTAAAAGCTTGACTAGCACAAACACAAATGTGCCCGTGTAGGCGCAGGCGTGTGCAAACTCAGGAAATAATCTCAAGCTTCAGGATAACCATGAGATCTTTCTGGTATTGAGTGGGTTACGTGCAGTATCACTGAAGGGCTGGTTTCTAAAAGCAGAGCCCAGAGAGAGGAGGCCTTTATTTTAATCTCACAGAATTAAGTGCAGCTGTACCAGCTGATGCCTCTTCCCTCTCCTCTGTTTATCTACTGGCTCACCGGGGCACTCAGCATTGCAGGCAGTTGCAGACACCGCTGCTGAGCAACAGACGTGGTGGTGGCCCAAATCGCTCTTTTCTCTTGCAAGATAATGGGAACGTCTTGAGGACTCAGGCTGGCCTGACCTGGTTGCTTGTTTGTAGAGGATGTACTCATGCCAGGAAGGAATGAATCGCAGGCAGAAATGCTGTATCTCCATTCCATTTGCCCTTGTTTTTATTGGCAGTGACATTCTATTCCTGTAAAGTTACTGAGTGGGAGGGGTAACCACCTAAAACGGGCCCTTGGGGGGCAGCAGCCTGAGGAGGGGTATCTACGGCAGGGGTGGTGACAAGGTGGGATCCTCTGCTTGAAGCTTTTCTGCTGCCATATTGCTTAGATATGCTGGCTAAGATTGATTTTGTAATTTTGCTGTCTTTGGGAGTTCAGAAATCATGAGTAAGCATTAAAATGTTCAGCTTTGTTCCCCAAAATTGTGAAATGAATGGCTTTTAGCTGTCCACCTAAGGAAATGAAGCTTATACAGTTATGATTTATATCCATCAGTCTGTCAGTTCCCTTCTAGTAGTATTTCAACATGTTAATGATGTAAAACACGTTAACAGAGGGATTTTGTCTCTGAGTGAGTATCTTCCCATGTATCTGTAGAAGTAGATAGGGTCATAAAATTACACAATAATGGTGCTTGGAAGGGACCTGTGAGGGCTCAGGGGGCCTTCTGCTGCAGCCTGCATGCCAGCCTCAATAAATTACATTTCCTCAATCACGGAGGAAAAGTTTGGGCTGAATCCTGCACCTTAGGCATGGGAGACTGCAGTCACAACACATGAATCTATGGGACATTTCTTTCATAACCATTCTGCTTACAGAACAATTTATTTCTAATTAGCAGACAGTCTCTTTTTAAAAATTTTTAAATTCTCTGCCTGTCTTCAGCAATTTGCCGCAGGGAGGCATCATTAAGGTAGGTTCACAAAAACAATGAGGGAGAGCAGTGTGTGCATCCAACAGGTGATACAGGTGTGAAACTGGTTTGCAGTTGCATCAACAACGTGATGTTGAGCTGGTTTGAGGCACTCACTGAGGAAGAAGTGTTAAAAAGTCTGGCCTGAAGTTGGGTGCTGCCATTACTGTTATTGGAGGCAGTAGCACATTTGCCATCAAATCCAACCCTGTGTGATAATCAAAAATAGTACAGTTCATGTGGACAGAAGATGCATCGGCGGGGAGAGGCTCATGAAGAGGGATCCATTATTCTTTGTGAAGCTACGGCTCATTAAACGCTGGTGAAAGGCGCTATTTTGAGAAAGCGTCGTTTGATGGTCACTGAATGGATCCAGTCTGAGCAAACCTCCCCATGCTGTTTCAACCTTCTTCTCAATAATTCCAGATAAGGGTAGAAAAATAAGCTGGTTCTCAGTATTTTAACAGGTATTTGATGGAATATACATTTGGAAAGAAAATGTTATTGAAGTCCAAGATACAAGCTTAGTATGAGCATTTCAGTGTGAACATTGCAAAACTCATTTATAGGGTTTAGACCACATTGCAAATACTCCATAAATTAAGTAACTGTGACAAAATCATACAGTTACTCTGACCTCAGCAGCTTCCCAGAGCCTATGTAGTTTCTCTTCCTCGTGGCTTCACACCTGGTTACTTGTCCCTAAGTTTTCTGCTTGGGGAGTATTACAGGTCGGGTGGCAAGATGCTCTTGCTAATCAATCTGTTTGTAGCTGTGATTTTTAGCTACTTCTTTCAGGGAGGATTATCAACCTTTACAGAAGTTCTAAACAGCCTGAAAATCCTGAGGGTTTATTTTTTTTGCATAGTCTGTGACTTATTTTCACAGATAGCAGCATGACTGATTTTTTGGATAACATTTCCTTTTTTGCAGTGGCAAAGCTGTTTGCTAGTTACGAGCACATTGCCAACAACCCCCTGGAAATACACGTCCCAGACGAGTGCTCCTATTTTGCTGTGGTTATAAGGATGAAGAGGGTGGGATTACTCCAGGTTTATTCATCAATGGAAGCTGGACAGAAAATAGCTTTCCAAGTACTTCTGACACAAGCTTTTCTTTTGTGCCTCTGCTGCTGCTGCCTCTCTGTGCTGGTTCCACAGTCCATTGTTGTTAGAGATCTGTTTCCACTGATGGACATGGAACTGTTCTTTCTCCCAATGCAACCTAGTTCTTGTGCGGCACAAGAGGACTTTCTGCTTCCATCCTGACTTCCAGTGCAGTGGAACTCTTCCCTTTCCTCAGAGCCCAGCATCCTGGCATGTATCTCACTTCCCATTGCTCAGCACTTTCTTTAACCTGACCAGATGCTCAGGTGCCTTCTTTGTGCAATAAATAGGTTTCAAGATATGCTCCAGCTGCTCAGTCCCCCACTTCCCAGTTCCTATTGACAGAGCAGTAAGAAAGCAGAGGCTGAATATCAACAAGCCCAAGTGTGACAGCGTGCTCGTGTAACGGCAGGGGTGAGGGGGATATAGGATTTATGTATTTATGGTGAATATTTTTTGTTATTTTCTAGGTATGAAGGTCACAAAAGCAAGCTGCAGGCGCAGTGAGTGGCTCTGCCACTAAAACTCTGAGATAGAATTTCTGTGTTTTGTAGTGTTTAATATTTCATGGATTTTCAAATGCCAATTATGAGTTAGAAGCTGCCTGCTAGGAACAACATGCAGCCTTGAAGGGACTTGCTTCAGTTCCTCCAATCTATACCACATGTTAATTAACTCTTTTATTATCTGAGAAGCCAAGGGTTCAAGGGTGATGCCTGAAACTCTCACCCAAGCAGAGCTAGTCTTAGCAGGCCAGCATGCAGAAAGCTTGCACTGCTGCTTCCTGTACTCTGAGCAAGAGGATACCAGTTTTTATGGCTCTCAGTCTGTACTTGTATAATCCTGAGCTCAGTAGGAACCTGATTTTTCACATTTGCATTGCGGCACTGTATTTTTATTAAAGTAGCATCACATATATATGTACATAAAGTTGACAAAATCCCCTAAGAAACAAGCAAATCTTTGGCTGCTTCACCTGCATTCTCCCTACTAAATCAGCTCCCTTTGTATCTCTGCCAGCTCTTAGAGCAGTATCTGATAAATATTGTTAAAAAAAAAGATAATTTTCCTCAAAAAGAGCTTTCCTTTTTTCTGGTATGTGCGTTCTCTATACCCCCTTTGAATATTCTGTGCAGCCTATGATAGGCAAGGCTTAACCCAGCAACAGTCTCAGCTTTTCTGAAATGTTCTAAAATGTGCCTACAAAGGCCCATTGCTAACATGGAAAGCACTGCCATAATGCCAGTAGTAAATAATGTCCTTGATGGTAGCTTCATACCATTGGACAAGGATAATTTCCAGCCTCCTGCACTTAATTCTTGGAAGGCTCTCAAATAAAATACCATTACTTTGAAGTTTTCTGGATACCAAATTGTCATTACATTTTAAGGACTTTGAAACTTCCTCTGAGTTTGGTACCTGTGAATCCTGGAGCCAAGGTTTAGAAGTGTTTAGGAACCCACACTTGCAGACAGAGCTATGCAGGAATTCACATTCTGTTTTTTAGCATTTTGGGCTACGTGCTCAACAAGGCCTAGATTCGACGCAGCACTTACATTCTCCTTTCAGGTTAAGCATTTTTTTCAGAAGGGGACTAAGATATTGAAGTGACATGCTCAAGAAATTGCTTCAAAGCAGGTGTGATGCTAAAGAGAAGCTTAATGCTTTACAAACAGTTGTAAAGATAACAAACGTGGTCCCAAACCAATAATTTAAAAACCTCCTCTGTAACTGAGGAATTATATGCCTTGTGTACGGGCTGGACGCTGGCGACCGGGGCAGTGAGAGCCAGAGGTCTAAGCACGGGGACATCTGCATGCTTCTGTCATTGCGCAGCAGTGTGCCAGGCAGCCTGACTCAGTCTTTGCACCTGATAATTTCCTTTCTTAGCTACAGAAGTGATAAAGGAGCATTCTGCTGCCTGGATGCTCTGTTGTGTTCTCTCTCCCTTTTCAAGGCTGTAAGAGAATCTTATTTGTGTCATCAAATAAGGCAGCATTCAGAGAATAATCCCAGAAAGACCAGGAAAAAAAGAGTGTGGGTATTTTCCGAGCCTGCTAGAATACCTATAGCTGAAAGAAGGCGAACAGCTTGATTCCTTGAGCACGTCCTTTATTGCTCTGTCATTCTCTGGGAACATTAGGGACTGTGTTTAAGAAGCTGCATCAGTTTCAGATGTTATGCACCTCATTAATCAAAACAGCTCCTTTTGGAAGGCAGTTGATTGCAGCTTAGGCACAGAAGTGCTTACACCTCAGCATCCCTTGGTGCCTAGAGAAGGAAAAAAGTAGAGGAAAAAGACCTTTACCGCTATCACTGGCTTTGTTCACATTATCTAATCTACAGGATTGTTTGAAAATCGAGATTTATTTCCCTAGAAAAAGCTTGTTCTACCAGAAGTTGGGATGAAAAGAATAAAACTAAATAATATTAGTGCCAGGTAGCTTCTCTGTAGAGTATTTCAAATGAGTCACAGCTTGTCCAGGTTGTGCCAGGAGGTGGGAGGACAAGAGGAGCAGGTGAATGCTTTGGAGAAAGGATTGGAGAGCAGGCAAACAAAGATGAAGAAGCATGTGCTGTCTGTGTGCATGGTGAAGTCACTGCTGGTGGCTGCATTTCCTTAAAGTAAGAGCTTAAGTACCATCCTGCTGCTTTAAACGGCAGAGTTATCTTAGGCCGGTGACAAGTGACTCCTGGGGGGGAAAGGTGAACATTTGCTTATGAAAGCAGAAGCACAGCGATTCTCAGGGAACCGGTGAGGGTTTCCTCACTGCTTGCAGTGGGCATTGGCTGCCTGCATTTAGCCTCCCTGCCAGTCTGCAGGGTTCACATGGTTTCTTTTTTCTGGGAGGAATGATTTTAACTATATAAAACAACAAACATTCTAGAAAGCCACAGATCCTGAGTCTGTGCAAAAATATCTGCAAACAGCCTCTTACATGGCTAAACGTATTCTTAATTTAACTCCCCTGGTTTCAAAGGCTTTACATTAGAAAATAATTGGAACTGGTTTATCAGTCTAAGAGCTTCATAAGCATAGTGGAATAAACAGCCATTCCCAGGGCAGGGCAGGGCAGGGCTGATGGCCACTTTTTCTTCCTTTTCTCGGGACCAAAAAAAAAAAAAAAAAAAAAAAAAAAAGGTAGAGAAAAGCCTGATTTAAGCTTTTTTTCTATGGCTTTGGCCTCTGTGTTACATGAGGTGGTGCCTCATGGCCAGCAGTGAGAGGAAGGAAGATTCCCACCCCGAGCTGTCCTTCTGCAGAAAGCGCTGACTCAGGTGCCCAGCGGAGTGGGCTTCCCCGCAGCGCAGGGAGAGCCCACGCATCCCACACGCGCCTTCGCCATCCTGGTCCAGCCTCCCTCGTTCCGGTAGGGGAGCTCTCCGAGATGCAGCCTCCCGTTTTTTGAATGACTTCTATGGATCCAACCCCTCAGGGAGAAATAGTAGCATTTGGCATGTCTAACGGGAAGCAAGGCAGCAAAGGAAAAGAACCTTCCAAACCTTTCTTCTAAAAAACACAAAGGGGTTCCCAGCAGGCAAACTTGTGCCAGAACAGACAGGCACTCCCCAAGCCCCTGCTTTGCATGCAAGTGAGATTTTCAAGGTGAAGCGATATTTCCTCCTTTAGATTTGGATTTGCCCCATCCCACCCACCCTCCTCCTCCCCCCCACCCGTGTCTTCACCAGAAAACCTGCAGCCAAGCAGCCGCAACTCCAGAAGGAGACAAGGATCGCCAGCATCTAAGAGAAAAAGGAATCTTCTTGCTCCTATTGTTTTTATGATGCTGCTATTTTTAAATTCACAGCTGCCCGGTAGGTTTTGCTGCTAAACCAAGGATGACATTAAGCGGGGTGCTCCCTCAGCTGCAGCCGAGCCGCGGCTGACTCCTGGTGAGCGGCAAGAGCCCCGCAGTGCCCAGGCGCCGTGGATGTTGCAGCCCAGCAGCAGCAGCAGCAGCAGCGTTGCGGCGTGCCTCCTGCCACACACACCCTTGGCAGCCAGACGTTGCCCTTTTAAGAAGCCCGGGTGCTGGCTCAGGTAGGCAGAGCCTGTGTGCAGTAGTCGCTCCTATGGCAACCCAATAGAATGGGATCGCTTCATGAATATTCTCAGGAGCCGGGGCTGCATGAGGAATAAGTGATGACAGTGATGTAAGCAAGCAGTGGCTGCTGCAGGTTGCAGTTCATTGTGTTATTGGCCGGCAGGTTGAGGAGTTTGAGGCACCTAGGCTTGCGCTTCGCTTTTCGGATGATGTCTGCCCGCCGGGAGACACTGCACATTTGCATCTCGAAGCCAACATGGCAAGGCGGCTGCTGCTGCTGCTGCCGCCCTCCCTCGCCTTCCAGCCAGAAGTGTGTGGCTCTCCTCTAGACTTCTTGCCCAGTGCTCTGGATCTGAGCAGACAGGGATTGCAGTAACACTCACCAAGGGGAGGCAAGCAGCAAGTAGCCAAATCGGGACAGGGGAGGAGAGGGGGGGCTTTTTTGCCTTCCCTCTTTTTTTTTTCCTTCCGTTCTGGATGCAGAGCCCATGCGTTGATGCGGAGCCTGTGGATGCCACAGTCTGGTAAGGAGATGACACGCCAGCCTCTGGTCCCTCCTGCCTCTTGAGCTGGGGGCAGGGGCCTGGGGGCAGTGACGGTTCCCCTCCTTTGGCACAGTCGGGGGGTCTCTCCCCCTCACTGAGCAGCAGCAGCAGCAGCAGCAGCGGCCATGGACAAGCTGCCCCCCTCCATGCGCAAGAGGCTCTACAGCCTGCCCCAGCAGATAGGACCCAAGGCGTCGATCATGGATGAGGAGGAAGACAGCGACAAGGACACCCGGAGGAAAAGCATCAGGCTCAAGCCACTGCCTTCGCCCTCTGCTGGGAGCACCCGGGCACTCGGGGGAGACCCCAGCAGAGGGGGAGACCCCGGCCTTCTGGAGACGGAGGCAGGCAGCAAAGGCGCCAAGACCAGCACCAACGGGGACTGCCGCCGCTTCAAAGGGAGCCTGTCCTCGCTGACCAGCAGGCACCTCCACGATGCGGCTGAGGAGAAGAGGCTGATCGGCGGCGAAGGGGAGCCAGCCTCCCCCGGAGAGGACAAGAGCCCCCCTGGCAGTGGGGAGACGGAGCAGGGACTGCCAGCACCCCCGCCACCGGCATCCCCCCCGGAGTCCCAGCAGCAGCCCCCCCGGGCTTGCTCCTCTACCTCCATCAAAGTGGAAGGAGGTGGAGGGTGCGATCAGATCACCCCAGATGAGGAGCAGAGGCTGGGCCAAGCCGGTTTCATGCAGAGGCAGTTCGGGGCCATGCTCCAGCCGGGGGTCAACAAATTCTCCTTGAGGATGTTTGGCAGCCAGAAGGCCGTGGAGAGGGAGCAGGAAAGGGTTAAGTCTGCCGGGTTCTGGATCATCCATCCCTACAGTGACTTCAGGTACAATCTCCCCTTCCTGGCCCACTCAAAACTGGCCTGCCCCTTCCCCTACCCTGTCCAGCTCAGACCTTTCTGCACAGAGCACACACCCAGGGATAACTTTCCTTGCTAATTTCCTAGTCAGAAGAGCTGGAGGACACATCCAAGATCTGCTTCAGTCAAACAATCTGCATGTTTTGTTTATATTTTAGCTTAATTTTAGTGTCCCCATGCTACTATTATTTTTAAATTGTGTTTTTAAACTAACAGATGCCTCTTGCTTCAGCATTTTATAAGGGAAAGCCTCTCCATAGTCCTGTGTAAATGGGGAAAAATGTTCCCACCTGATGCACAACTCCAGACTAAAAGCACAATGTCTGCTGCTTAACTACTCCTGCATCTCCAGCTCACAACCTGCAGTCTGCCAGTTTAATGTTTCGTTTCCCATTTTAATACCTCAAAGTCCTCTCCCTTCTCCTTCCCCAAGAGTTAGGGAATGATGCTGCCACTGTTGCTGCTCTGTACAGCTTCTTACTGCAGCATCGCTTGTCAGGAATTGGTATGTGCAGAGGATGATAGCAGCGTTCATTCTGAAGGAACTTAAGACCTTCAGAGTCTTACAGACAAAGATCTGCTCTTTTGCATCTGCAGATGCTTATTTGCAAGACTAATTTGGGCAGGGAATAGTTAACGTTGTCTTTAGGAGAGTAATGGCTTTCTTTCACTCAGATAGCAACATTGCCATGAAGGTTAATAAAAAAATTAACTTGTAAACAGTAGAACCAATTATTGTACAGTTTCAATCACATAGCTGGGGGGGGGGGGCTGTGTTTAGGCATTTCTGAGTAAAGTATTGTCTACTGCACAGGTGAATTGTCCTCTGCAATACGTATGTAAAGTGCTGCAATCAATAATTAATTACTTAGTGCAATCAATGGCTAAGGGTTACTGCTTCAACGTTAATTACAACTGGCTTACATTTCACATTTAAAAGCACACAGTAGAAGCACATTATTCAAACACAGCCATCAAATTACGTGATTTTATTGAATTCTTGGACTCTAAAAGAAATGTTGCCTTATTCAGTAAAATATAGTTAGCAAGATAATTGCAGGAAGGAGTTGCAGGATGGATTTTGGTGCCCAATGACAGAAACCTCTTGGCACTACCTTTTAGGGATTTAACAAGCTTAGAAGATTCAGGACTGGCACTGAACAGATTCCTGGATACTTGCTTGGATTAACAAACATTATTAGAAGGCGATGTGAATTGGAAGACTGCACTGTCATTTAAATTCAGCGCAGTCAAGTGTCCCAAGCATAGAGCTGACCGAGCATATGAGGGTTTCCAGTAGCTACGTCGTGATGCACAGTCCTTGTAAGTACAATCTTATTCAAACACAGATTGGAAAAAGTATAAAATTGCCTCACTGTTGTGACTGGTCAAATAATACCTCACAAACACAGAGAAATGTGAGAGGGTTTAGCTTTAGAAAGAACAAACCAATTTCATTCTTTTGGCTACAGATCTTTGTATATTTGCCACAAGCCTAGAGTTAAAAACTAACTGCTGTGCTTTCTTGGATTATTCTAGCAAAGTGCTCTCTGTGTGTTGCATCTTAGAGGAATTTTGGATTTAGTCTCTGGATCATATTTGGATTTATCCTAAAGTAGCCTTCAGTTTGTATATCTTTTATATATCTGTAGAACGGATTTATGCCCTTACGTCTTTATGACTGTTTCCAGCACTGAACCAGACTGGCAAACTTCAGTAGAAGGATTGTGGCAGTAGCTGAGGTATCCAGCTTGCCCAAGGTGAGATGGTCCTAAGAGTTAATTTGTTGAATATTCCTAGTGAACCAGTGCTTATTCCTTAAAATGGCATAGCAAATTACCAGGCAAGTTTTTATTTGTGAGGTACTTGGCCATAGGGCCACTCCTAGACTTACACAAAGGAATGAAATACGCAGGCAAACTAGACTCTCCCAAGCCTGCTGATCATACAGAGTGCTAACACCCAAATGTTCACATGCAGGCAGTTACAAATGTATCCATGTATGACTTGTTAGGTTAAGAACAAAATCCTCTGCAAGGTAGCTTTGCATTTCTGTAGAGAAAGCAAAGTGAGTTGGATATCTGTGCCCTGGTGTGAGAAATTGTCTGCCTGGTGTCAGATTCCAGGTAGGCTGAGAGCTTGCCGTTTTGTGTTTCTTCTAAATTGATGCTAGAAGCCGAGCACACAAATATGTGCTTCCTCCCTACTATTATGGATCAGCATCAGATGGGGCAGTGGTATTGATTGTGCAGAGAAACATCTGAAGAGGCCGGGAGGAGTTGGATGCACTATTGTATGGTCAGTATGTGCATTTTCCGGGGAACTTTGTTCACCCGTGTTTCTAGGTCACTTGCAGCATATCTGTTTCAATGTGACTGCTACTTAGAGAAAATGCGTGGACTATCATGAAAAATAACCTGTGAACAATGGCTGCAGTGAAGGAGAAGAGTGGGAGCTTTCCCAGATGCTGTTCGGATTAGGTATTCCCTTCTGCTCTGAGTGCTACCAAAGCATCTCTCGGAAACAACTCATACGAATATGAGTAACATTTCTTGACCTCCGAAATGCAGTAGATTGCGCCACAGAGCAGGTATGACCAAGATATTTTCAAGAGCTATATCCTTGGCCCAAAGGACTCCGTTTGCTGCTTTGCAAATTACGCAGTGCAAGGCGTGCTTGCTCCTTGCTATAGATGGGTGCAGATCCTGGAGCATTAGGATGCTGTGAGAGGCACGAGTCTCCATTATCTGGCACTTTGCATTGTCACCAAAGCTGTACAGTAGCATTTGGTGTACAAGTTTCAAGTTAATAAATACTCAGCCCCGGATCTTTTTTCCAGTCTTTTTGGAGAAACCGGCTATGCCTCTGAGAGCGAGGTGCATCTCCAGGTGTTTTGGTAGAGCTCCAGACCTCACGACTCCTGGCTACGTACAGCTCAAGACGTGAACTTTTGAATTGAACGCTCTGACCCTAATTAGCAGAGCTTGATTTTGCTGTAAAATTACATTTGTGCAATTCCTCTGACTTCATGGAGTAACTTTCCTTTGTGCTATGTGAGAGGCATTCTGGTTTTAGAATAGAACAGAGGCTTTCATCATTGTCTCATTAAATTATCATTTTAGCATCTAATATGGCTAATTCCAGTGGCAAATCTATGACCCTCAAAGAGTAAAGCAAATTAATATAGATTAAGGCTCTGTTGATTTCTGCTTTTAGTCCATTGTGAGGGGAAAAGACACCGAATGACCTTTATAAAAACCAGACTCAGTGCCCCTGAGTACTCATGACTAATGCAATGGACTAGTTCTGGGAGCACTTTAAAGGTGTCTTAGTGATTTCTAATGAAAATAAGAGTACTAGCTCCTCTTCTGAGGTTCAGATCTAAGTGCTAGTTACTTGAGTTTATTTGCATCTGTGGCTGATTGCACATCAGTGCAGAGCCAAAGTGTAGATCAAGATTTATCTGAGGCTCTGAGAGCTTTTTCAGTGGATAGATAGAATTGCAATTTATTGCTTAGAGGATGCATTGATCTAGTAAAATTGGTTTAATAAAAAAAAATTCCAGACAAACAATGATCTATCTAGTCTGAAGTTGAATGAAGCATATTGGTTGGAGCTGCTCTCCAGAATTGCTTGCAAAACAGTGGAGCATGCTGCTTTTAGAAAGGCCTGAGAACAGATACGCTATCTGAAGGACCAAAATAGTCCAAACAGTGGATGTAAATAGAACTACACATTATTCACTGCCCAGTAATCTATTAACTTCTTCACAGGAAAAAGAAGCTGCTGCTTGCTTGAAAACAATGGAAAATATTCCACTCGGTCCTAACTTGAGATTTTGGATTTTATCTTTCCACTGTTCTCACTTACTTGGAATACTTATTTGCAAACAGACCCTTTTGTTTGTTTGCTTCCTCTTCAAGACCCCCACACCTGCTCAGGAGCTGGGGAGATTTCTGTGGCACCAAAAGAAATAGATGCGGAGGTGTAATGTGTGAGGTAGGGGAATTTCTGAAGAACAAAATCATTTGCTCCCCTTCATGCTGGTCCAGACCTCTCAGCAGTGTCAGTCAGACACTTCCCTCGGGGAATCAGTGCGATTTATTAATTATACTACTAAACACTGACCCCAATTGCAGTGGCAGGATTGAGCAAAAATGGGAAGGATGCATGCTTCCCTTTCCCACTCTCCTGAACAGAGGTGATTGCCAGAGTGCCTCACGGGGTGCTGCTCTGTCTGTGGAGATTGTTTTCAGTTGTAAGCTTTTCCTTTTCGCTATTTGTTAAGAGGGTAAACAATTTGTGAAGCATGCAGCACGCTCCCTGGCTTTAGCGGTTCACTTAGGTGGGTGTTGCTCTTCCCGCTCTCAGACAATAATGCTCTTTTCTCTACCTGCTGCCCAGAATGCTGCTGCTTGTGCCTGCCTTCATGCCTCTCCACATTCAAAGGCTGCCCACAATGGCAAATGCTGATCTTGTGACTTGCCCACTGCTCACATGAAAGTAAAATGAAAGCTAGCCATTGTGTGAGCCTTATGTACTGCAAATTGCAATTCTGGTTCACTGAAACCTCTGCTTGGAGGGAAAGGCGGGGGAAACGTCTGCATTAGTAGCAGAACCTGTGCCAGTCATTAGAAACAAACAAAAAGTGCAAATCAGGCATGGGCTTGGTGGTGGGCAGCTCATATATATGCCTGTCTTTTCTTGTTTGTGCTGATGGCAGTTGCCTTAAAATCATGTGGGGGCACTGCTAGCTGAGGAAGGGAGATGTTCCTGAAGTCAGACCTTGCTGTCTTTACTGCAGAGAACTTTCCTGCCAATTCCCAGGGCAGTTTTGCTGGAGCTGAACAAGGGAATCCAAGCAGGAATAACATGAGGGATAATCCAAATCCTGCTGAGTAACATGGATTAGGCTTCTGTTGTCTTCAGTGGACTGTGAATCAAGCTGCAGGAGAGGAAATGTGGTTTCCTGACCATGAAGGGGACCAAGCTGGTGGTAGCCGTGCTTCTCATGTCCTTGGGCGAGTCACCCCAAGCTTCATGCTCTGGTTGTGAAGCAGAGGATAAAAAATCCCGTGCTAGAGGCTTGATGTGTGGATATAGTTATTTGTAGGAGACATGTTCAGGTACTATAAGAGGCAGCGTTTGAAAACAGGAAGGTCTCAGTAAATGAAACACCTCAGTGTACCACCATAAGATGTTTTAAGATCATAATCATATAATATTATAGTATTTTCATATTTGTTCATGTGCAGAAAATGAGATCAAATCATATAAATAAATACTAAAGCAAACATTGAGATTTAAGGCAATAGCATGATTAAGATTTCCTGCACAAACTTAATTCAGACCCTTGGTGCAAATCTCTGCCAATAAATGACCACATTCTCTCTTCCGCAGAAGCCCAGGCCTCATTCGGTGCACACGGGGATGGCTGTTCCTTTGCAAAAAGCTGTTTAACATTTTATCCATCTCTCGTTGTAAGATAGCATATTTATTTCATCTTATTCAGATCCTAGTATGAAAAAACAGGGGTTTTTTTGACACTTAGGAAATATTCAAGTGTAAAAGCAATAAATGATCATTTCTCTTCCTGACACCTTGGCTAGGGAACTAGTACTGTCATCCCCAGTCTGTGGTGAGGTGACAGAGGCTCACAGACAGCGAGATCAAGAACATGCGTTACTTTGGTGTAGTCAACCTGAGGACCCGTTCCCAGAGTGTGTAGCACTACACAGCATGCCTTATGTTCAGAGCTCAGCCTCTGTGGGTGTGCAGTAAGGAACTGGACATTGCTGTGACCAGGACACAGAAGTAATGGTTCCTGTTTTAAGAGTATCTGATGCATTAAGATGAGCAGTACAATTCGGATTTGGACCATTCCTTAGACTTGCTCGGTGAGCAGTCAGTCTGAGAAAGAGGCATGCCGATCCCACCCAAGCCTCTGATGGCTGATAGTTTGTTATAGAAAAAAAAAAAAAAAAAGAGGAGGGGGTTGTCAAGAAACAAACTCCACAAAACAAAGCTGTGAACAAAAACATAGTGTCCTCTTTAATCATCCCCTACAAATATTATTCTACTTCCTGTTTTGGATCGAGCTATTTGCCTAACACCTCTGCAGGAACTTTTTGGCAGAGACAGAATCTCCAGGGCAGCACTCATCTGCCTTAGCCATCACATCTCATCCTGCAGTTCCTTATCTCTTTTATTGCAAACCTTTCAGATTGTGCAAGAAATGAGCTCGTACAGAAAATCTTTTCCCCACATGTCTGCCTCAAGCCCTTCCTCTCATCTTGAATGAATTCTGTAGGAAGAACTATTTTGAAACATGTAACGACTGTAACGTAATACATACAGCTAACCTCCTTCTGCTATTTCATAACTGAAGCTTTCGACTTTGCAGTCTAATTTTAATATAGTGGTTTTGTATAATTGTTAAGGTAAATCAATCCCCATCCTCATCATAATAATGTCCCTGGGTTCATTAGCAGCGATGGACCTTTGAGAGGATATGCTGCACTGCCCTCTGCTCTCAATTAAGCAATGCCCATAGCAGGCAGTTACAGCAAAGCGGCGATGATGCGCCAGGTTCTTGGGTAGCTCTCCAGGCTTCAAAGGGAAACGTGCTCTGTGTTGCAGGCTGTTTGTTTTCTCTCCTGTACCCAAGCATGATGCCTTCTGCCCCGCTCCTTCCAATCTGCTGTTTTCCCTACCCCTCACTTTCAGTTCAGTGGTCGTGTTGCTTATCTCACCATTCCCATCTCTGTTTTCTAGGTTTCTTGTAGCATGCTTCTTGTCCAGCCAGTCCTAGCTCCTCATACCCAGTTCTTCATTTGATTACTCCTTTCCACCTCACCACAGCTTTTAGCAATGTTTCTTCTCCCCCGCCCCATGTCCAATTGCAGTACGTTGTGCTTGGCACTTTATTCAGCCCAGTGTCAGTGGCACTTCACTCACACTAGTTCCTTCCCTTGCCAGTCTCAGTCCTTATCTTTCTTTTTTTTTTTTTCTTTCTTTTGTCTTTTCTCCAAATGGATCTCCCCCCCCATTTGTTTTCTCTCCTTCTATGTATTTGTAGTTTCTATTATCCCTTGGACTCTTCAGATAAGCTCAGTATTCTCAGTCCCTGCTTTCCTTCCTGGTTTAACAGTGATCATTTTGCCTAGTAATTTCAAACCTCTCCACTTTATCCCTTTTTCCATCCTTGGATGCTCTCAGCCCAGCAATGTTTAGACAAACTCTACCCACATTCTTTGTTTTTTAAATTTGAAACACATCCATCCTTGAAGCCAAGCATTTCAAACGATGAATTTATGTAGAAGCACAATCTCCACTGCGTAAGTGTGAAACAGATTTTATTTGAAGGAAAAATGTGTTTTCCAAAAGTGTTTATTTGTAGGCGCACACAGAATCAGTGTAGGACGTTTCAGTACTATTATAAGCAGGTAGACTTGGGTTTCCAGCACGGTGTTATTGTGGTTAGGTAACTGCTAGTGCTTTCTGTTGCACTCGGGTTTTTTTTTCTGCTGTAGTGGTACTGCTGCTGCACTGAAATTCATTTATTATACAGATAAAAGAGTGATCTCTGTCTGGAGATAACATAGTGTCATTTTAGCTTGGAACCACTGAAATTTGTCTTTGTTTCTGATATGTTATGAGTATCTCATTAGCAAGCCCATGAATCCCTCTGTTTGCTCTCAAAACCAACTATCTGAGCTCTCATCTCTGCCAGAGCATAGCTTTCGTCCTTTCTCTTATTTTTGAAAGCTCTGTTGGTGCCAAGGAAGTTATAGGTCAATTGAGTTATTGTTGGTTCTAATTGGCACTCTAACAAGCTATTAAATCAATTTACCTACGGATGAATGTCACTCAAAAAGAAGGTGCCAACTCCATTTCTATCTTTGAGAACTTCAAAAAAACGCATTTCCACCAGTGAGAGCAAGGGAAAGGCCGTTCCATAGGGAAGTGGCCTGGTAGAGCACAAGATTTCACCCCAAAATGTTTATGCCATGTGGTCTGTGTTGGGACAAGGTGCAGGCTGTTCCTGTATTCAGTGGGGTGAGGCAATTTCCAGAACTAGAGATGAAGAAGGAGAATTACAAAAGCCCCCAAGTCTGCCAAATGTTGCTCTATCCCTTCCCTGGTTTGTAACAGAGCGTGGGGTGGTTTCAGTGTGGAGAGACCCGAGGCCTCTTCTCCTCCCTTGGTGCTTCTCAGTGTCCTCATGCGATCCTGCTGCTTCCGATGCAGGGGCAGCATCCCCAGCCATCCTGCAAACCAGGCAGCATCTGGCTGGCAGCACCATTACCGTCTCGGTGAGGAGTGGTATATATCTGCATGAGATTTACTTGCTTCTGTTATAAAAGAGTCAGAGTTATTATGGTGAATAGGGCTGATTTAAGTTCTGTTCAGAAATGTTTAGATAACCTCTTTGTCTAGCAGCAATACAACACTCATTCCTGCATTAGCTGAGCATTTTGCAGAGAGATGGCTGTAACACAAGGTGCTTTTCAGCCTGCAAGTCAGGAGAGGTTTCTTGACCAAGCAGCAAGTTTGTCCCAGGGTCTCCAAACCAGAGCTGCTGTATATATGTATATATGAACTGCTCAGGTATCCTTGCTTAAGTGGGCAATTTTTGGGGTGATGTACAAGGCAGATGAGAACGCGGCTTGGCTCTGCGTGGCTCTACAGCTCTGCAGTGCTGACAGCACTAAAACCTGGGTTTTGTCAGCAGACAAAGCAGTTAGGACTCTAGAAATACAGAAGAGAAAGCAGATGTGTGCTGGGCTAACAAGGTGCTATTACAGAGACCTTTTTCTGCCCCTTTTCCTTGCTGAATGGTTGGCTACCTGGGAAGTCCCTTTACAAACTGAAATTATTCATTCCGTGCAGTATATTCATAGCAGCTGACATCAAAATGGTCACCCCGTGCCTAGTTTGAGCACCAGGCTGTAGTAAACCAGGCTGTTAACTCCTGAAGAGACGCTGCATGCAGCAGGGGAAGATGCTGCGAGTGAGAGCACAGCAGATGAGCATTCAAAGGGGAATTCCAAGGTCAGCTTGAGGGCCCACCCCTTGGACATTATAGGGGCACAACTGCTTCCCCAGCGGTGCTCAAAAGCTAATCTCATTTGTGGTGACTTGTCCAAATGTGCTAATTAAGGATTTAAATCTTTGCCTCTTTGGACAGAGAGGTTGTCTGTGTTTATGCATCTATTGTGAAAGAGCTTAGAGGCAGGAGAGGTGCTGCAGGTTGCCAGCTGATCCTAGTGTAGGAGCTATAACTCCTTTTTTTTTTTTTTTTTTTTTCCCTTTTCACAGCTGTGCTCTGGCTTCTGGTGACTGCCGGGAGATCGGCAGCTGTACGCTGAGTAACTCCTCATCCTGCACACAGCTCCAGCGAGACTGTATGCAGAGGGACTCTGATGGGATCCCATTTTCCTGGTCAGAGCTGCAGGGCACTGTTACAGTCTGATGTCTGGGGGATGGAAAGCCTGGTGGCGCACAGTTGGATTTGCCTGGGTGTGGGAAAGAAATGCCTTGCGAAGTTATCAGCACTCTGGAGCTTGCGAGGGAGATAACGGCTACATTCCAAAGACTCGGGGACTCCACATTAATAAGTCCCTTCCTCCCAGCCGTGGCTTCACACGTGATTTCAGGGCAAGGTGCTAACTCATCACAGCACTAACATTGTTACCGGTGCGATGCCTCATCTGCAGAGGACTTCGTGCATGCGTGCGTACGTGCCCATCTCCAGGGGACAGGAGGTAGTGGAGGCCCCAGTTTATCCCGTCCCACCCCTGGTGGTCTCACCTCTGTCCCCGTTTGTGAGTAGGCTGGAGGAATGGTGCAGAGCCCAGGGTGTGGGCTGAGCGAGCGCAGTGACATCCTGCAGCTCTGCAGAGGCACCGCGGTTGCATTAGGCGTAGGGAAGCGGTGCAAAGGTGACGCTGCCTGGCACTGTCAGGGTTTGGACTGGCTCTCCTGACAGGCAGAGTGATAACAAATGATAACGCTGTCTGATTCTCTGCAGCTTTTTTAATGATGGCAAACCTGCTTTTGTTAAGCACAAATTCTTGGTGCTTGATCTTTCCCTCTTTGCCTTAAAGCACTAATGCATGCACAAGTTACGCTTTTATTACTAACAAGTGGAACATTTGTTTCCATCCCTGATTTTCTGTGAATTACTGGGAAGGGGAGGAGGAAGGACCAGTGTAGACCACAGATTATAGGCTGTTCTCTTTGATGCCAACACAAACCCATTCGTATCGCTTTCCCATGCTCATTTAGCTGTGGATGCCTTTTGGACCATGAGCAATGTGGAGCAGGTACAAGGACAAACTGGAAGGCAGGGAAGGCATCTGGTTTTGACATTATGAGCAACCATGAACACAATGCTCTTTGTGCCTTCATTTCTCCAACTTTGGCAATGGAGCCATGGTGCTGCTATGGGCCAGAGGAGAGGCTGTAGGCCTCTTAAAACATTTTAACATAACAAAAGATTCAGAGTAGATGTCAGCAAGGGTATCTGGTTTACAAGGCAGTTCCATGAGAATTTCTTCATGACTCTACTTCTCTGAGTGCTGCTGAAGATTTGGTTACATCTCTTGTCCATCTGCTGTTAGGACCACAAAAATGAGTAGATCCATGCACTGTTAAGTGATTTCTGAATAATGGTTCCTTATTGCCAGCACCTTTACAGTTCCATGTATGATGCTATATTGTGTATCACGTTTAGAACTAGGTTGGAAAAACATAGGAAAAAAGTCTGGACAGGGAATGGAGATGAGAATTTTGCCTTTTGTGTCTGTAATGAGAATTATGCAGCCCCTGCATGGGGTTTGGAGATGCTGTAAAAAGAAAATGTTCCAACTTTTCCTCACCAGTCATGTGTATTGCAAGGCGTGCTGCTCTAGGGAGATGCAACAACTTGACTTCAGTAAACACTCCTGGGTGGAAGGTCTGGCACAGGAGCTAGCAAGGTGTCTGTCTTCCTCTGGCGCAGCAGCTTTAGAAAACAGCATCTGAGCTCACTGACTGCTGAATCTTTTGGACGATCTGTTCTGCCCCTTGCCTTTTAGTGCACACCCAGGTGTGCTTCAGATCATGTCAGCCCCAGTTAAGGTGGCACACTGTGTGCGCTCTGGTTAGAGAGCAGCTGAGGGGCTTGCCCCATGCTTGGGAGCTGGAGCAAGTTTCTGGGTCAAAGGCTCCAGATCTGGCAGCGGCTGTTGGCTAAGCCCTGCCTGCTTTGGGAAGCTTCTGGTCCTCAGTTTTGCAAAACACCACATAAAGTGACGTCATGCAGAGCATGTCGGTGAATTCCTGTTATGACTGGGCTCCGCTTTGCACCATGGACACTCCTCATCCGTCACCCAAACGGGGTGAATTCCTCCTGCTGCTTGTTGGCTACGTGCATTGGTGGAGAGGTGGCCAAAGCGTAGGTCCTAGACAAGGGCAGTGCTGCTGGTCGTGTGCTCCTTTAGCAGCACCAAGGGGAATTTAGGCTAGTGGTGGCAGATGTGGGCATGGCCTAGGGCTCGTGCTTCTGAACAGGGGATCTGGAAGCCTCATCTGCAAGTAAATTCACACAGCCAAATCTGCACTGCAGACAAAAAAAGATTTGCCTTGACATCATCTGCCCTGCTCTGAGCTCCGCAGTCAGTCAGGAGACCAACACACAGCTCCCAGCCTCTCCAGCTCAGTAGAATTAAGGCTAAGCTTCATCATGAGCTAATGCAAGCTGTTCCCACCCCAAATAATTGGCTGCTGGATGGTTTTGTGTCTGTCTAAGCATTACTGCATGTGGGTGGATGTGTTATGTGTGTGTGAATGAGTCTGCTTCGGAAATTAATACATAACATCGGGGGTGCATCTAATAATACACCACCTCGTGAGTGATGTGTGCGTGAGAAGTGCAAAGCGGAGCTGAGTGTGTCCAACATCTGTACAGGGAACGCTCTCCCCGGCACCACAGGAGGATAATTGCCACACCTAGGCCACCAGCGTCTCTTTGTCTCTTCTTCCCACCCTAAAGCACCTCAGATGTCTCCAGTCCTCTGTCTCCCATAACCGAAAGAGGAACAAAAAGCAGTGACATTTCTTCAGAGCTCAGTCCCCTGGTCAGCACAACCCTCTGTGCAGGGCAGAGCACCCCGTGGTGGGTAGGAGATGACGGAGGTGATGGGTTATGCACAGAGAGGAAAGGCAGCGCCCATCTATGAACATCACATCCTGCTGGAGATGCCGAGGTATGGAAGCCATGCCTTCCTGGGGGGTCGGGAACTGTAACCCCTCTGGGACTGAGCTTTTGACAGCTGCTGGAGGGTTTTATTTTCACAAGGCTTAGCCGTTCTTAAACACTTTCTCTAGTGCAATCATCGCACAGACATTTTCTCAGTAATGGTAGACCATCAGCATTTCCTTCTAGTCTTCAGATAAGATGTGTGGAGTCAAACTGTGAAAGAGCTGAACAAGATGCCTTGATGTTAGTCCTCAGCTTGTCCCACCAGTGGGCTGCAGGCCTTCCTTCTGCACACATCCTAGGGGCTGTGGTTTTCAAGGAGAGAGCGCCTTTTTCAGGTGGGGATGGACAAGTGGAAACTTTTATCTTCTCCAGACTTGGCTACTGAGATCTGTAGTCCGGTAAGGGAAAAGCCGCCTGCTCAGCTGTACCTCTGCTCGCAGGGGTTAGAGCTGGAACAGCTTTCCCACAGCAGGTCACAGGAGGAAGGGAGAGGATTTGTCACATGCTCTTTGCCCACTGTTTTGCAAAGGAAAAATGTGTATGCTCCTGCTTAGCTCGGAGAGAGAAAGGGAAAATATTCCAAATCAGATAGTTTTGTAGTATCATAAACTACCCTGATGGTTCAAAACCCATGGCTTTTGACAGAGCAAACTACTGCTCTTCATAAACAGCCAGGTAATTCCCATACAGCTCAAATGATGTACTTGAGTTTATTAAGACCCTGCCCTGAAGCAGCAACTGTGCGGTGTTCTGCGGTGCACTGCCTGATTGCTGCATTTCACCCCAGCTCTGGCTTTTCTACAGTGCTGGAGGCAATCATTGCTCCACACACTGGGGCTCTTATGTCTGCAGAAGGATATATTGTCATTTCTTTGGAGTTAGGTTTTAATCAGTGAATGTACAGAGCAAAATTCCTTGGTGAGAACCCATTGCAGCCAGTGGGGTGGCACTGGGCATCAGCTTCTCCCCTGGGAGCTGCTCCTGGCCTCTCGTGTACCCATAGCACTGGGCACATCTGGGCACTGCATGAGCACTGTCTGAGACCTGCTAACGTCACACCACAGTGAGAGCTACGGGATTGCATTCACGTTTTGGTGCTCGTGAAGGGGATCTTCCAAGCCAGATTTAGTGAGGCTGGCTCTCTGTTGCTACAGTGGAAGTATTTTAGAGCACTGAATTTTCTGCTCGTCGCCCACAAAATAGCTATTTCTGATTCAGTGATGTCTTTCATAAAGGAGATCCCTAATTTACAATCGCATATCTAATGGGCTAAAATGTTTTTGGATATACTTGAGAGCAGAGCTAATCTGCCCCCTGCTTTGCCTGGACTCCAGTGGAAAGACCTTCTGCTCTGGCTTCTGAGCACAAAGAGAAAGAATCTAGGAAAGGCTTCAGAATTGAAAGTGGTGGGGATTTAGTTTGAATTTTGAACTTTTGAAGCAACTTCAGGGCAGCTGAATGGAAAATTTCAGAGAACAGGTAGCTTAACGACTGCTGGTGCTCAGTTTAAGCTCACCTGCCAAGGCAGTTACGCAGCCCCACCACTGTAGCACACGAGGGCTTTGTAGTTTCCAGGAACCTCCTGAACTGGGGACTGCATTCTCTCTGCGTGACAGAGGAGGATCAGAGAGTGGAAGATCCAGATCCTCCCATGTTCTTGGGCACCTCTGCTCCAGTGGGACCAGGGAGGGCCAAGGATGTTGTTTTGAGTGACTTGCTGAGCATCCTCCTAGGTTCCCTCATGGCAGAACCATCTTTTTACTTCTCTTGCACAGCCTTTCTGTGATCTGCTGAGTGCCAGCCAGCTGGGCTGAGTCATAGCGCATATACTTCTGGTGGGATGAATTCTAAAGAATGGTGAGGAAAACCCTAGCCCTACTACTAAGCTTTCTTAAACAGCACTGCATTAACTAAAAATTAAAAGAAAAAAAACCACCACCACCACAACAACAAAAATAAACATAGAATTCACCTAATCAAGCGTTACTGAAATACACAAGTTCCTGGCTAATTTACACAATACCCGAGCACATCCCTGCTCCTGCTGAAATCAAAGGCCAGCACCTGCTACAGCGGCCTTGAAACTCCAGTCTGCATGCATAGAAGTAAAAAACTACAGGTGTATTTCATGTCTCAGAGAAGAAGGCCTTTGAGAATATGTTCTTAGATTGCTTTTTGAAAAAGCTGGAATTCATTGAGACATTGCTGCCATCATAGGTACCCAAAACAGGGCAGGGAACAGACTTGCCTCCAGGCACTGAAAGCAAAGGATAAGATATGTCTTTCCTTTTAAGACACAACAGTTTGAAGCTTGGGATGGTCTTTGTGGTTGTAACTTCCAACAGAGCAGGTTTAGGTCCTTTGGGGGTCTCTTCTTGCAGCCTCAGGACCTGAAGTACATCCTCCAAGACTGGGGAGGGGGCTGTGGTGTGCACCAAGTGCCATTGCTCTCACTTGCACGCTCTTCTCCGGGCTTTGGGGGTGAACAGACCCTGTCCTCACCAAGGCCTGCTGCTGGAGCTGGGAGGTGAGCCCCTGCCTTGCAGCACTGGGCCTCCTTCAGGAGCACCACCACTGGCAATCGCTGCCCATGTCTGCAGCAGCACAGGGCTGGGTGGGCAGACACTGAAAGAATGGAGAGACCTGCTTCTTGCTCCTCTTTTGTTTTCTTAACACTTTTGCATGTTGCCAAGGGCTATGAGCTTATTTGTAGGCGGATTCAGAACTTGTAGTGATTGACAGAATCAGGTAGGTTTAAAATATACATTTACACCTCATTTGTTGTTGGGTCTGCACCTTAAACAGACAGGAAAGCGCTCAGCTGTCACTGGCTTGGCACAGGTACTTGTCCCTCTGTTTGTCTGGTAATTGTTTAGTGTGTCAACAAAGCTATTTGCGTGTTACAGTTACACCTGAATTCTGTGGGAAATGGGTTGTTTATATGTCCAAACAGCTCTAAAGGGATTGTTACTTCACTTTCACTGTGTTGCATGTCTGACAGGTGTTTTTTTTTCTTCTGGTTTTTCATCACTGTCAAATCTGCACTGTCCCAGCTGTTCGTAGAGGTAGCTTTGTAATATTTCTGTGAAATAGCAAGGATATTTATTCCCATTTTATGTCTGGAAAACTAGTATACAGAGAAACGACATCATGTCCTAGAGTTGCTCACAGGATGTGAACTGGACTTGTGCAGACACACAACTAGTTCTAGGGAACGGGGCTGTGCTCCCTTCTGCAACGTTCCTTTGGCTTAGGACGGGACCTGGCAGGCTGAAGCCTCCTCGGTGTGCATTGATGGGAAATGGGCTGCATCAATCTGAGTATCTTTCTAAAACAACTTGTTTCTGGCAGGTTGTTCATTCTAAAAATATATTTATTTCTAATTGCTGAGCTGAATGCTTAATGAATTCTTCCTTCCCAAGAACAATTAATCAAAGAAATGATTTAGGGCTGGCACTTGCTCCCCCAGGGCTCAATGGCTGTGTTCCACTGACTTAAATAGAGCAGATCAAGCCCAGCCCATACTGGAAAAGATTTATCTAAGCATTTTTTAATGGTGCCCATCACTATTTGTCTGGATGCCTCTGGCAGAAAAGTACTACATATATTGGAGGAGCACTCGATGTTATGGTAGAGTTACAGCAAGCTGCTGTGTTTTACAACCAGTGTTTGCCTGCTTTGTGTGATTTTAAGAAGAGTGATTATGCAAGCTCCCATTGATTGGAGTGGGCGTTCTGAATGGCGAGGAAAAAGGGGGCTGCAGTGACAACTTGCTCAGAGAGGTCTCTTGGCTGGAACGAAATGGTGCAGAGAGAGGGCTGTGTGGGTCACTGAGACCTGCAGCCTGGATTAGAACTTTGATGGAGGATCCCCACCATGCAACAAGGACGTGCCCTCTCTATCAAAGGTCGAAAGTCAGGAACAGACAATGAGTAAATGTTTCTATGACACTGAAAAGGGCTTTGGAGCACAGAGGCTCCTTGTGTGAGGAACTGCCTTTCTGTGGATCTCAAGTGCTAAGTCCTGAGTTGATCTGAGTGCCCTTAAGACCCTGGAGTGGATGTTGGGATTCCTGGCCTCTGTCCTCCCTTCTTTTGTGGACCTCTGTGTGAGGGAGGCCCAGAAAAAGTGGCTGCTGCTCTGTGCCTCAGTTTCCCTGGCTGGCAGATGCTGATGGTGAGACCTGGGCCCCTGCCACGAAGTGTTCAGAGACCAAAAGGCGAAGATCCCCTGTGTGCTATGTACTGCTTCAGTACATGCAGTAATTAATTCAGCACCCGACGTTTGGAGGGGATAGTGGATTCACGTGGATGCCTTAGATAAGCAGAGCCTTTGCACAATATGCTTCTGCTGAGACCTAAAATAATCAGAGGCTACTGGACTTGTTTTTTTTTTTCTTAACTGTTGCATTTTTAGAAGGTCATTCATCTCTTGTCTGGGGTGTTGGATACCCGAGGAGCCCCAAAGTCCCAGCAGCATTAGTCTTTTTGAGGATTCATTTTTCTCTACTCCAGCCCAAATAACTCAATGCAAACAAGAGTCTGATATTAGCAGCCAGAAGGAGTTAGGAAGGAAAAATGTTTTCTGCCTGTGAAACTGAAACACACCTAGTCACTGCCTCCTTACCCTTTAACGTGTCTTATTCCCCTCCGCCCCATCTACTCTTCCCCATGGAAGAGAGCTCTTGCACGTTTCTCATTTGGCATTTTCTCAGCCTGTAACACTTGAAGCCATAATTTTGGTCACAGAGTAGGCAGAAAATTTGCACCAGAATTGTCGTCTGTGCTGGCCAAAGTGGTTTTGACCAAGAAGCAATACTTGTCAAAGAAGGCATTTGACTTGGCAGTGTGAGTTCAGAGTGAACTCTCTTCCAAGGCTGCTTCTCCCTGTGCTGCATAACCACAAGGTCTGTGGTAAAGTGTCCTTTTCAGGGACAAAAGCTACCTGCAGGGAACATGTTCTGTCACTCTGGCTTTCTCTCTCCTTGGTGAGCATGTGGTTTAGGAAGCTTTGGGACGTCAGAGTAACACAGATCTGAACATGAGCATTCAAACAGACCACAGAACAAACCAAAACCAAAACCAAACCACTTTCTATTACCTTTCTCTGGCAGTGTTTTGGATTTCCATCTTGCCACTCAGCAAGTAAAAAAATGATCGATTTTTTTACCCTGGACCCTTGTGGCACATCCACGGCTGGCACAGAGGCAAAGGGGTAAGCGTGCGCAGGTGCCCATGTCTGGCAGATGCTGTTGCTTGTCCCAGCCATATATCCTGATAACTTTAGATGTTGAAGAAAGCACGTGAGAGAACACGTGTGCATCATACTGCAGGCAGGCTGAGATATGTTTCATTGTGTAAATTGCTTCATGCATCTGAGCAACAGCTCTGTTCGCTGGTCTTTCATTGAAATTGGATGTAAATGACCAGCTACTGAGCCAAACTGCACATAAAGTTGTTTCTAAGGCTCCTTAAGCCCACTGTAAGGTGTTGTGGAGATGATTACCGTGATGGTGCATGCTTCAAAGGTTATGGTGGGTGCCCCAAATGTCCCCAGGAGCCTCTGTGAGAGCTTGGGAATGATATCAGAAGAGACCTTGAGTTTCACCCTGCTTTCCGTTTGGGCAGAATGGACTGGAATTGTGATTTCTAACCAGCACCAAGCTGTAGCATAGCAATACCTAGGAGGGACATTTTTAGCATCTCGGGTGGCTAGAAGTCTTTTTCTCAGACTGGCAGATGACTTAACTGTTTGCTGCATGCGGTTGTCACCTCTTTGTGGACTACCACAGAGCATGTGGACATGAATTTGTCTATCCAATGCAAAATAGCAGCTAGCAGAAAGAGCAGTGTTCCCTCCACTGTCCTCCAATTTCTAAACTGTGTTTCTGTGATTCTGATAGATATGTGACTCACGTAATCTCTCTGCCCTATTTTAGCGTTTAATTTTAGTAAATTTGGGTTCCTGGTGGTGAGACTGACATCCTCATCTCAAGTAGACTCATATTATGTCAAGGGAGCTATGGCACTGCAAAACAGTTAACAGGCCAGCCTGTCATCCCTGTAACTCAGCAGGATGCTAAGTTGGTGGAAGATGTGTGTTAGCTCAGTTGGTGTCGTATGTTCTCTGCCACTCTTGCTGCAGTGTTTACTCTGAACAGGTATGTGTGCAGCCATCTGTATCGTCTCTGTATATGCAAAGTCTGCGCCTGCAGCACCGAATCCAGTGTGAGTTGCTGTTTATACTCTGGCAAGTAAGTGTGGAAGATAAGATCCAGAGAAGTGGGCTTTGAGATGTCTACCTGTATGTCTCCAAGAAATGGCAGCCTGAGCACTCTGAAATAAGACACAGCCCCTTCCTTCATCTGCTTGGGTACAAATTAAAACTTTGGCCCAGTATTCCTGCATTTTGAGACAACTCGGAGCGCCCTAGTGCAGATCCGTTTGAGACAGACTGCCCAACCATTTGAATTTGAGTCATGCTAGACCTTGGATGTGGGCCAGAGTCTGAACTTCATAATGCCACAATTTGTGCATGTCTTTCTGCTTTAGTCCTTTACATTCCACAACACATTCATGGTGACTTGGAAGCTGCAGCCCTTATTGATCTGTCCATTCCCTGCAACAACAACATATGGCATGTTTCCGTGGCAATAGGTCCTCCTAAAGGGGCTTCATTCCTTTCCTCCGTTTATTGGTCTTTTTCATTATTAAATCATCAGAGATAAATGCACACAGGGAAGGGTCAACGTCTGGATCAATGGACAGCAAACAAAGAGGAACTTTTCCATATTCATACAAGTGAGAGATTTCAGAAGATCAAACAACGTGGTATCGCCAGGCCCTTAGCATGTCAGTCTCATGCATAATGTATACTAGGGAGCTCTGTGAAATCAATACACATCTAACACCTTGAAAACCTTTGGGATTTGGCATGTGGGGCTGAGGAGGGGGAATCAACATACTTAAAAGTGCAGTAGAGTGGGATGTGAAGAAAGGGTTAAGCTCTGGTTTAGGCTGTCTGCCATGAGCGCAAGGGTTTCTGCAGTTTTGGTTAAATGCTACAAATAGAAAATTGTACTTAAGTTTTAACTCTGGGGGGAATGTGGTGGTGCAGGTTCCTTCTGGTGAAGTTTGATGAGAAGGACATGGGATGGAGAAGAGCACATCTCGTGCAGTGATGTGGCTGTGTAGGAGGTAATCCCAGAGCACCAGCAGCCGCTGTGTATTCTGCCTGCACCTCCCCTCATTGGGGAGGCTGAAATGATCTCATGTACCTGCAGCCGGGAGAGGAGCCCATCCAACAGGTTAGAGCCTGGTTTGCCAGCAGCTGCACTGGGCTGGTTTCCATCTACAGAAAGCTCATATGTATAAATTTCCCACGGAATCTGTACTGTATTAACTTCCCAGTGGTACCTCCAGCCACTCCTGGCGATGAATTCCCCCTGCATAACAATTTGTATCTTTGATCACCTCCTCCTGGGCAACAGTGCTATGAGAACAATAAATTGTCTAGGTCTGGTATGTAAACGTTCTTCCTTCAGGCCTTCAAGGAAGAGAAGGAATAAGCTTGCCAACAGTTAATACGCACAAAAATCTCACTGCTTTTGCAGCTCATTACAGGGGAATTCTCCATGAGCTAGTAATAATAGCTGTGTCCAGACAGATGAGAAAGTATCACCAATGCTGTTTTTAGTTGGAAATAGGAGGTTTGCTGTATTGGCCCGTGTACTCCAAATTTAGAGCCAGAACAAACAAGGTCTCTTGTGGTTACCTCTGTTTCTGTCTGCGCATTTTTACCTTTCTGAGGAGACTGGATTCTAAATGCGGATTTAAAATACCACTTAATTTGTTAGGCAGGTATCTGCAGGCAGGAAGGCAGCTTCAGTTCAGGTCAGTTGACTACTTTGAGCAGAATCCACTGTGGCTTTTCTTGTTCTTGTGACATGTTTGTGTTTCAGCATTGTTGGAAATGAAATGCAGGAGCATATTGTTTCTGTGTGATACAGTATGTCTGCAGGCCAAGGAGTAGGTGTAAGTGTTCCAATACATTTGCATTTATTGAATGGCAGATTGCACACAAAACTCTTGAAAATGCTTGTACAATTTCTATTAAGCATGCTGCAGGATTAGGTGGTAGATGTTGACTTTACAGATTAGATGCCCAGAAGTTATCATTATACCAGAATGTGTGCAAGCCAGGCGGCAGCACTGCAGCCTCATGAACTCCTCTGTCCTGACATGCCTCAGGCTGTAATGAAACAACACCCTGCAAGGTTTGTTAGGTCTGCATGAAACCGAGCTTAGTGATGCCACTTGCTGTGTAGTTCACACACACCGTATGGCATTTGGAGGAACTTGAGTGAAAGATAGCACTATCTAGTGGTTGGAGTGCTGTTGTCCTAGCCAAGCCACTTAAACTCCCTCAGATTAGGGGAGCAGATGATACAAAGTTAAATTTGAATGTTAAAACACTTATGAGAAGGTGTGTCAGCAGGTTTTGGAGCAGGATTCCATTTTTTTTGCATTCTTGAACAGTACTTTTCGTAGTGTGGCTCTGGTTCATGACTGGTGCATTTCAGTGCAAGGATGAAAAAGCGCTCGGGGGTTCTGAGACAGAAAAACAAGGAAGGGAATGAAGTTGTTCTGACGCAGTCACAGAGCGGCAGGGCTGCCTGCTCGGGCTGATTCACAAAGCCTGTTTTAAAGTGACCGGTGGTACCAGATGGAGGCTGTAGAAATGCCTCTCTCTTGGCAAATCTGTTTTGTGTGCCTACTCTGGCATCTCCCAGTTCAGTGCTGGGTGTCACAGCCACCAAGAGCCGCAGGGAGTGAGATTTCTCTGTGCAAGGTGCCGGCTGTGCTGTTTCTTCTTAGCTAATGCTTGAAGAAAAAGGCCACTCCCCTGCTAACGAGCTCACATCAAATTTTGCAGTTTTTGTCTAGAGGCAGTGGAAAACACAAGGTCTAAGACTTGTGCCAGCAAGAAGAAAGCCGCCCGTGGTCTGCTCTGGCGGCTCCAGAGGCCACTGGGCGCTAGCAGCAGGGGCTGTACCAGCAGCCCCCCAACTCCTCCTTCACTCAGAGCATTGTGCTGCAGTGTGGCACAGACAAACGCCTTCCCTGGTAGCCTGCCCCTGGCCTAAGGGCTGCTTTACTTGTCCTCCAGTCTTTGGAGTCCTCCTATAACAGCATCCATACTGCAAATCTTCATCTCTTCAAGAAGCCTGACAATAGAGTGGGTGTATCGTAGGTATTATCACAGAACTAATAATTTAGGCTAACTGATATTAATGTAATGCATTATGCTTTGTAAGTCAAAGAAAGGGAATAATTCATAATGTGTTCTGTTATAATAGGGTAAATGCATCAATGCTTCAAACGTGTTGTTTGCAAATTGTCAAGTATTAGAACTGGAATAAAAATACCACTAAGTAATGTGTATGTTTATTTCTACAATGAAGGAGAATGGAAATTTCCCCTTTGCTGTTACCGCAAATTACAGGATATACCATAACTGGAAACCTCTTCGGAAACTAGGCATCCATATTTTCTACATGCTAGTTCTGAATATGTTGCTTAAATCTTTGGTATCTTACAGTCTTTCTATTGATAACGTAGGATGATAATGCCTTCATAGGTCTGCTGGGATTTAATTAGTGTGTGGACATAACTTTGAAAAGTGCAGGCTGTTGATTATTGTTTAATAGAGAAGTGTTAGATTTAAAAATTGATGATAGAGAAGCAGTAAAAAAGCTAATGTGTTACCTTGCTTGGACTGCAAATGCCATTTCAAACTATTGCATAAGCAATAGCTTTCTTAATTTTCCACTCACCAAAATCCAGTAATTATATCTGAAGATGACAATATGAGCATGTGTGTTAAACTCCAAACACGGCATGGAATTCTGCGGTGTTCAGAGGGGATTAGGTGAGCAATTATGTAGACTGGAGATAATCTAAGTGAAAGGAGAAACTGAGACCTTAGAAAATAGCTTGCCTGAAGTAAAACTGACAGTTGAATTCTATGAAAAATTTGTCAAAGGCAGTACATGAGTTTTCAGAAATCTGGATGGAACAAAAGTGCCCCAAGGCATACACCTCCTTTGTAGCGGGTGCTGTTCTGTGAGATATCCCTATTCATACACCTGCTTGTGTAAGCACTGCAAATTCTCGACTAGCTAATAGTCGTACTCCTGATGGGAAAGTGCAGACTTGTATCCCATCTGCGTAACTCAGTGGTGCCCCTTACTCCTCCGTACCCAGCTGAGGCATCATTATCGCTGTGGCGACTAAGTCCAAAGGGAAGACGAACAGTTCAGATCAGCAGCCGGCTCTGCCTGAAGAAGCAGCCAGCACTGCCGGAGCAGAAGGCCGGGGAATTCTGCAGGAGGCTGGGGCACAGCAGAGCCCTTTCCTTCGTGCTGTCTTAGTGCATGGCTAATTCTTGGCGCTCTCAGGGGTTTTACTCAGGATGGCAGAGGATACAGATTATTTGCATAGGTTGGTCAGAAGGAATTAAAACTGTTTGTCTTACTCTTTAAATAGGTTCCCCTTCTCGTTTCCCATTATACAGCACACAGACAATTTATGTAAGTAATTTGATTTTTTTTTTTTGGTGGGTATTCATTTCAAAGAGGTTTTCAAGTGCACAGGTATTTGAATAAATCACTATAAATAAATTCACTTCTAGCAAGTGAATTCTTGGACTCAGTAGCTGGTTAAGTATCCTTTGGTGTGTTTAGGAGCAATGAATCACCACATTCTTGCTATTATCTCTGTGAATAATGCAAACTTTGTAACTCTCCAGTAGAAATACGCCTACTCGTATCTGGAAGAAGTAATGCTTCCAGAGACAGGGAAGGAGCTCTTCCAGCTCCTTTTGCTTTCCCCTCTCCCGTCTGTGCTGTTACCTATGTGAATGGCTGCTTTCTGGAGTACACTTTCCTCCCACCAGCCACGCTGACATCCGCTAATGCTCTTTACAAAAGATGATTTCTATTTCTAGCCTGACTAGCAGCCCTGGGAATTAAAGTGTGGCCTCTTTCCTGTCAGGATAGTTGCTGGTGAGCACAGCAGTGTATAATTCAACATGCAGTCCGGAGGGGGAAGGGAGCTGCCACTCTGCAGAAGAGGGCAGATTTTCATCAGCTCTTTAAAGAAATACCACGGCCATTCCTCCCCATGCAAAGCGGAGGATCGAGATGGCTTTGGTGACTCAGTAGGTGGCACTCTGTTTCTTGAGTCAGCACTGAGGCACTGCGCCTGCCTGGGCTTGGTAGAGCAATTGGATTTGTCTTTGGTTTTGGTATTAGCGGGATATGTTCATTAAAGATGTGCTCTTGTAAGGTTAGGAAGGTTTGACACGGTGTCTGAGCTAAATTCATCACCGGTGAGGATATCCTGGCTCCCTGGCATTTGTAGTTAGATGCCTTTTTATTTTTGCTTCCTTTCTGTGCACTGTCAGGCAGCTCCTCAGCTCAACCCCGAGTTGGCTGCCTTACAGCAGAAGCTGAAAACATCCAAAAAGCTTTGTTAATTTAGAGGTGAGGTTGCCCAAGTCTATTTTCTCTTGACAGTGCAAGTGCTACCAAGCAAGGAGAACAGAAGTTAAGGCCACAAATGTGCCCTGTTCAGGAGCGGTTCGTGAATGCAGGACTGACGCAGCGATGCTGACCAGGCTGACCCCTGCAGTTTGTTATTTTCAGTCCAGTGCTCACTATCCCTCCTGAGCTCATGCACTAGAAATGGTTATACTGCACCATAGAATTGTTTTGAAAGATCAAGGTTTATTTAACAGAAAAATTACATCTGAAAGCCACATTCCTTGCCTGCTGTTAAATTATGCACTAGACAGAATGGAAAGCTGATCCAACTTGCTCGTCAAAGCCCACAAACTAGTACCTATGAAGCGTTCCTTGTATCAAATGAACTGCATGACACCAAATATGTTCAACAAGCATATACTCTTGAATTGTTTTTGCTCACACTAATTCTCATACACATTCTGTTAGAACTAAATAATATATTTGGAATTAACCATTCAAAGGTAGCAGTGCATGGTAAAATGTGATTTTCAGCTCCAAGAAGTGGCATAGAACTAGGATGTAGTACTGAAACCAAGTGTGTTCGAACAAGGCATCTGTTTTATGTAGTGCTGGCTGTTCCCCATGCTGGGAGCTACTCAGTTGCACTAAGTCAGCTATAATAAAACAATACATTCATATTTATTAATTTTTTATGTAGGCTCTTGAAAATAGGAAGAGAGGAGAGGAGACAGGATATCAGAGAAAGACGCCAATGATACAAATCTCTGTTAGACCCTTTGTCAAGCCATAAGAATAATTTCCAGTCTGGTGAGACTCAAGAATCAAGTTCAGGTTGTAGCCCTTGCTTAGCCTCAGACTTCAGTGGACAAATCCCATTCTCTCAATTTTGCCACGTGGCTTCTCTTTTGGCAAGACAGGGATAATAACTCTGCCTCTCATGGGTGCAGCGGAGCCAATTTCATCACCGTCAGCTCTGTGGAATCCCTGGGTGAAAGGAAGCGCAGAAATACAGAAAACATGGGTTATTAATAGCTGGTGCTTGCCCTTACATACATCGCATGCACTGTTACTCATTCTGGCCGATAATTTACAGGGAGTGAAAAGTGTTCCTCAGTGTAAATACAAAATGACACATGGATGGTACTAGACCTCTGAGGTGCTACAGTCCCTGAGAATCTGTTCAGTGTAAATCCACCAATGCCACCCTGAGCAGATCGTACTTCCATGTCGATTCAATGTGCAGGAACTGTGGAATCCTAAGAGTTAAATTTTAACTTCTAGGAAGTTCATGTTGTAAAGGCAGGTGAATTGGCTGTGCTGGAATACTGTGCACACCACCTTGCAGCTCAGGATGCAGGACAACTGACTGTGGTATGACCGTGCCTGACTACAAGAGACCAGGGCAGCAGTCAGACAGAAAGCATTTTACTGGGGTTGTGTGTGTAGAGCTCACTGGAACGGTGAGCAGTCCTGGCCAACGCAGTCATCGTCCCCACTTGCCGCTTAGTACTGAAATCACCAGCTAATGCAGACATAAGAGGCAGGAAAATCCAAAGATCTCTGAGGAAAGCCACTTACCTTTGCATCTGTGCGTGTCTGGCCACATCTGTCTCATGCCATTAATTTGAAACTTGGGAAAAATAATTTTCTTTGTGCATATTTCCTCCTGTATCCCCTGTAGGCAAATTAAAGATGGCTGGGAGGTTATTTATTTTCAGTAATAACGTACACACTGCTTCCAGACTTCCTGCTATTGTGCGATTATCTAGATTAATTGACTAGGAAAGATGCAGCATCATCTCAGGCCCTTAATAAGGAAGACTGCAACATGGATTTATAAAGTATTAATGCATATTGTTGTCTGACAGAGCCTTGCTCTCAGAAGCACATGGACCTATCTCATGGCTGAGTGTCTACCAGCACCTCCTGTACTTCTGTACTATGATACTTTGCCTGCAGGGGCATGGCACCTTGAGAACAAGGAGATGGTTTCAGAAACCTCGTTAGTGGATAACTTGGCTTACAAAAAAGCCGGTTGCCATCAGCCTCTGCTGAATGTTTCTGAGAATTGCGGGCTGCTGGTTTGTGGCCCTGTCTGTCCATGTGTAATGGCTGGGATCGTATGTTCAGAGGTGCTTCAGAGTGTTAGGTTCTCACCAAGGAGAGAGAATCTGCGCAGGCAGGGCTTTTGAGTCATCTTCTACCCTTTGATTTTGCTGCTGAGAGTTTAACAGATCCATGAGGTGCTTCACTACAGCGACATTGTTCTGCAGCAGCTCAGTCTGGTCTGCAGCACGGGCTTGGGCAGAACAATTCTTACCAAACCTAGATTTTGAGGAACTTTGAGGCAAATCCATTTTTTTTCTAAAACATTTCCATGATTTTGACTGTAGTTGGTCAGACAGATGGACAAGCAGCATGGGGATGCCCTTTTTTGGCAAACCCAGCAGTTTCCTTCACTGCATCATTGGGAATCCAGAGTCACTCCATTGACGTCACTGGTATTGTGGTGATCTGCTTTAAAGGAAGGCACAATTCTCTCCCTTCTGTTTGAGTCCTGTTAGTTTTCTGTTGCCTTTTTATAGTCAAGGGAGTTAGGTTTATTTGGTACTCAAGAGGTTAATAATAAGAAGAATATAAACACTGTGCTAATTGGTGTGACGGACTAGAAGAGCCACAGCAGCTTTCTGAATGCCTCATCTTCAGGTATAAGCAACCGAAGCCGATAATCGGTTTGTTCTGTGCACTTTGTCCATTTGCTGTGACAAGTGCATGCGGATGTAAATTATTTATGATACCTCACAGTGTAACAGTAACAGCCCTGTAGTATACGATGTAGAGCTGATGAAATCTTGGTATTGTGAGACTACAGCGCATTGACATCTCTACGAGTGAAACATTTGGCGGGGATTGGAGCACCAGTGTTGGGCACTGAGGGTCCTTTGTGAGACTCCTCATCAAAGTATGAGATTCAGAAAAAAATTCAGTCCTCACCCTGGTTAAGTCGCAGCATCATCATGTGACTGTGTATTGTTTGCACTAGAACCTGGGGAAAATCTTTAAAAAGCCCAAACAAATAAATTAGGAACTGTATTTAGGCTGTGTGTGCCTTCAAGAATGAAAACGAGTGTTGTTGTAAGGCCTGCTGGATAATATTGACTTGTCGCTGAAGTGAAGATAAGTTTCTTGGAGACTGTGCTTTATGACACAGTAGTTAAATGTTGTTGTTGCTTACTTTAGAAATGAAATAGATAATTTCCAGGCGCATGACTCTGAGCTTTATTGATCATTTCTGTACAGCAGAGGAGTCTATAGAGTGTGAACCAAGTGCAGGCTCAGTGTAAGCTTGGTTCAACAAGAGAGCTAAACCAAACACGGCCGTTCCTAGTTCTGTCCTGATCCCAATGCTACCAGTGCTGGCTGCTTGCAAAGGAGGATCAGACAGTAGGAGCAAGCCTGATGACTGTGACCCCAAATGGCTTTATTGATGTGCTGACTCTGAGCCCTTCCAGATACTTGTTCTGTCCCTTTTCATAGCAGTCACTGCAGTAACTTCAAATACCTCTGTCTTCTTGGTGGCCCTGAAGGCCCAGTCAAAGTTTTCCAGGGAGCACGTCCAGCCACATACTCAATTCCTCTCTGAACCCTCTCAGCCCGAAGATGAGTGCCCCTGTGCTATTAAGCACTTAATTATGTTAGCCGCTTGTGCATTGGGAAAACATCAGGCAGCCTAGCAAAGCTTAGGTAACGAGTGACAGGAGAGATGTATAAAGCATATCACTTCTGTTGATGTGGACTCCCTGGTCTCCCACTCCATAGCTGATCTCACGTGTCTCTGTCTTGCTGTCCAGGTTTTATTGGGATTTGACCATGCTGCTGCTGATGGTAGGGAACCTGATCATCATCCCTGTGGGCATCACTTTCTTCAAGGATGAAAACACTACCCCGTGGATTGTCTTCAATGTGGTTTCGGACACGTTCTTCCTCATCGACCTTGTCCTCAACTTCCGAACAGGCATCGTGGTGGAGGACAACACGGAAATCATCCTAGACCCACAGCGGATCAAGATGAAGTACCTGAAGAGCTGGTTTGTGGTGGATTTTATCTCCTCCATCCCCGTTGACTACATCTTCCTGATTGTTGAAACCCGCATTGACTCTGAAGTGTACAAGACAGCCCGGGCGCTGCGCATCGTGCGCTTCACTAAGATCCTCAGCCTCCTGCGGCTCCTGCGGCTCTCCCGGCTCATCCGCTACATTCATCAGTGGGAGGAGGTGAGCAGAGCCTGCGGTGCACTTGCATCCTAAATCTTTTCTCCGCTTATGCTGGTATTACACAACAGTGCTTGGATTGAATGCCCATTCTCCCACTTTATTCCAGTGCGAATGCTAAAGATTGTGTCTTGAGTGTAATGCTTTGCTTTTAGCAGGTTCCCAAGAGGGCCGTCAGCTTGCTGTTGCACAGTCACTTGAGACTCTGCTATCTCCTTCAGGGTCGTACTGCGTGTGCTCTGGGGAGGGGATGCATGGGTTAAGTGGGGAGCAAGTGCACTTGGGTCTGCTGCAGGCAGTGTGAAGCCAGAGCTGTCTGTGCGGGGAGCAGTTATGCAGACAGTGTGGTCTTGCCCTCTCAGAGCCCCAGGGGGTCCAGAGATGGTGCAGAGGAAGGGTCTAGAGACAGCTGATTTGCAGAACCTGCGGCATTTATTTACCCAAGCAACTTCTACATGCTTAGCTCCTGAATAAATGGCTTGGTTATATATTTATAACCTTTTTGCTTTCTAAATTCTCTGACATGATGTTAAGGGGAAGAGGAAAGAAGAACATTTTGCAGACAAATAGGGTCCGTTTAAAAACATAATGGTCTGGTGAAAAGCAAGAGCCCCAGTATCCTGTGCTGTTCTCAGGGGAGCTGCAATGTGCAGGGCGAGTTGTCAGGCTTACTGTGAGTGAAGCCACAACCTTACAAGTAGCTCGAAAATTAGTTATTTTTTCCTGTCTCTGTGCTCTCCAAAGCAGAGAGAAAGCTCCCTGCAGCTTTCTCCACATGTCAGTAGCATATTTTCAGGACAATGAAAGCTGGTCAAGGCAATTTCATCTTCTTCCCCATTCCTTCTCCTCTGCTTTGGAGCAGAGGCTGATGCAGAACATGATCTAATGCAGAGTGTGCTCCTGGGAATGTGAAGGGAAAGCAGCCATGCAAGTCATGGCTAGATTGCACCGAGCTGTCAGAACACTAATTCACGACAGAGGTGAACTGCTTCCTCCTCCCAGCATCACGGGCTCAGAGGGAGAGCATTGGTGCATACCTTACAAATCTCGGGCTTCATCTTCATAGCCTTATGATTTGTGAATGTTTCACTTAGAGCAGAGCACAACGCCTTGCTGAAGTTTGGGATGACATTGTGCTAGGTGCTGTACAGATGCATAGGGAGAGACAGCTACAGCCCTGAAGAATTCACTACTAGGTTACTTTGCTTCATAGCACAGACAGACGGGATGTGCACTGAGAGATGGAGACCAATAAAGCAGAAATGTCTTTCCTGGTGTGGCTCAGTAGCTCGGAGACAGGGCTGAGCAATGAAGTATCTCCAGGTCTCTTGTCTTGTCCCCTGATTGCCTTGCTTCTCTGACACTCAGGAAAAGGGAGTTGGCGTCTTAGGTTGATGCCAACGTAGCTCCTTGATGCTGATTTCCATAGTCATGGGGGTGTAGGGCTCAGCACTTGCGCACCTCTGCTACTTGACTTCCTTTCCATAAGGTGGTTGAAGAGGAGTTAAATATAATTGCTGTTAAGTGCACTGATTTTCTTTTAAAAACATAGTGAACAGGAAGCAATTCAGCATCCTCTCCCTGTCTTGCTTCTCACAGGGTTTCACTGAGCAGCCCGTGGTGGTTCCAGTCTCGTACTGCAGATTGGGGTGGGGCATTCTGCCCTTCTGCTGGCTGTGCTGGGCACCAGGGGACAGCATAGCTGGGCACGCTCTGGATCCCTCCTGAAAAGCAGACTCCCTGGAGTGATGCAGTGCTGCAAGTGGAAGGGACAGATGGTGTTGGATTGCAGTTGGAGACTGCAATGCAGACTCTGTTATGCATTGCAGAGCCCAGCAGAGCAAACACGATAGTCTTTTTTCAAACAGGGCTCGACCCAAGCAGCAGTTTCCCAGAGAGAGTGTGGCACTAGGAGGTTTTCCACCTTCTTGAATGAGGGAGAGAAGCAGAGAGAAGGGGCAATCCCTTGCCGTCGGTGCAGTGCATGCTACAAAGCACCAAGGAGATGGGTAAGAGAAGTGCTGCTTCATCTCTGTGTGGGAGGAAGCTGTTGTGCTCCCTGGAACCACGCTGACAGTTCTTGGAGCAATCACTGCTGCCACGGGGAACTTAGCTCCTCGCTTGTACCTACTGCTGAGACGCCGAGTCCTGTTCGAGGAGGGGAGGAGGATGCAGTGTGCGCAGAGATGTCAGTCTCCTTGCTCTGCCTCCTATGTGAACATTGCATCTGTGCATTAGTGTCACTCTGAGTGAGTACAGGGATGAGTGGTCACTTCCTGAGTTGAGAGAGCCTTTCTGTTTCTCCCCCTGCAATTGGCTATGCTCTGCATGAATTTATCACTCACCCTGCAGTGAGGAGGGAGCAGCCTTCTCTAGGGCTGCAATGCTGTAAAACAGCCAGCCACTCATCAGTTCCAGATCAATGCTAGTCATGAGTCTGTGGGCTCGAGAGCCAGTGGTTTGAAGTGCCTGCGCCATTCTGTCTCAGCAGCAGATTGCTGTGACATCCTCCCCCAGACCTGAACCAAGTGCTTTGGGGCCTGCAGCTCGGCAAACACACTAAAGAAGGGAAAAAAGAAAGAAAAAAAAAAAAAAAAAGAAAAGAAAATTCATTGCGCTCATGTTCACTGGAGTAAAAAAATAAGCTTAATTCCAAATGTAGCAGTTTATTTGCATTATCCATTTTGCATGAGTGGTCCAAGGAATGAATTTACCAGTAGGGCAGAATATAAATAGAGTCTTTCTGAAGTGTCTGCCCGTATCTGTCCTGCAGTCAGAAGTTGGACTGCAGTGGAGGAAGGCATGCTTGCACTGGCTAAGCCTAGCATGCCTGCTCATCGCCTTATTATAAGCTTTGGTGTCTGGTAGTTTCCAGGTGCATTAGCAGAAATCCAGGGCAGCCAACGTAGTCTGGGTCTGGAGCTGTGCTGGCAGGGTGAGAACAAACACAGGTACTCCTGTCATGCCTCAGTTGCAGCCATGGGAGTAGTCCAGAGGTGGCCCAACAAGAGGTGACAAGATTACAGGTGACCCCTGCGCTTTCCGGAGTGGTTGGGAAAGTGGCTGTGCTGCAGCAAGGAGCAACATGAGCTTGGGATACAGCAGCAAAAAAAAACGGAAGAGGCTGCAGAAGGCAGTACTTGCTGCTTGTGCACACCCAGCCTAACCCTGCTTCATGCTGCCAGGCTTGGTGGCACCCCAGGGGAACTCTGCCCACCTCGGCCTTTGGCCCACCCCAGCAGCTAATCAGGGTATCCAGGCAGGTTTGTGGTTCTGGGCCATGTGAAAAGAGGGGCACGCTGCAGCTCCCTGGCACAGGGAGCTGGGCCTTCGCGGTGTCATCCCTGAGAAACTGTTCAGAGAAAGCAGACTGAACGGTAATATCCTACAGACCTTATCCCAAGGTCACCCAGAAGAAATAATAAAGCAGAATAATGCCCTGTAACCCATATACCCATTCAAAAGGCAGCGCAGACTGCGAGTGTCAAACAAACAAAAAAAAAAATCCCTTTAGGTTTTCATAGGAAAATTGATTTTTTTTTTCCTTAAGAGCAATTTGCTGAGCTTTCCCTGTTTTGTGCACATCTGCCCTGTGTTTGGTGCCAGGCTGCAGTAACCTATATTTAAGATCAAACTATTGTGACTTACGGACAAGGAACATTTATTGGCACAACAGTAATATCCTGCTCCTGGAAATTGGTTTTCATGTAGCACATAGGCAATGCTAACCAAAACATTTTGTTTTCAGAATCTTATGCGAAAGACTATGGTGGGAAGGAAAGCATCTAACTGGTTTTGATATATATCACAATAATAAGAGATTGTCAGAAATGAGAGGATTTTGCAAAGATTTTTGTCAAAAAGAAAGGTGTACTTTCCTATTTTGGCAGCTGAAACCTGAAGAAAGGACAATTGTGTCATTTTCAGACTATTACTTCAATGAAAACGTGCAAACCTTCCCAGATACTGTCCTTTTTCCCCCTCGAGTTTCCATATTACATAAAAGTTTCAGAATGGAGGAAATGCATCTTCTCAGGTCTGTTACTGGCCACAGATTACATCATCTGAAAGATGACGTCGCTTTTAGGAAGATTCAGAGAGATTCAGAAAGCTGATTCAAAGGTTAGAGGGCTCGCCGGGCAGGACCAGGAGAAAGCTTCCAACAACTGTGAGACCGTAGCTCCCAATTGATTTCCATTTTCATTTGAACAGCTAATTCCCCTAGGTTCTTCTGACCTATTTGTAGCCTTCCTTAAATTAAATTAACATGGCTAGTGGCCTGGGGGATGTAATGATAGTCCAAATCCATAACTGGCTCCTGAGAGGGGAGGAGCTGGGCAGAATTATTGTACTCGAGCAGCACAGCAGGGTCCCATTCCACGAGCAGTTGAAAATAGCTTAGCAGATTTTCATCGATATGGTTTGCAATTCTGCCGCGTTAAATAGCGAGGCAGACCCATGAGAGTAACTCGTTAAAACCTGGCCTCCGTTGGGCAAAATCGGACTCAGCAAACACGGGGAACATGGCAGGGAGGGGGAGAACAGGCTGAGTTTCTTCCTTAGTTTGCATTACCTCATTTCTGAAGGCAGAATTACCAAGCATTTGTCTTAATGTCATCACAAGAGCTAATTAGGATCATAATGCCAGTTACAGTCATTTGCATTCTCACTGCACAAAGTGTCCCAAAACTAGAGCATCTTTTCCTTTTCGAGAAAATCCCGGCTGCACTGAAATTAATAGCAAAACCCCCTTGTTGCCACACGAGAAGAAGGTCGCTCAAGATTTTACCACAGCCTTTACATCGAGCTGTTTCACTTGTGCAGCAGAATATCCTTGCCGAACAGGGGCAGACACCAGAAGGAAGGAGATGTTCTCCATTTCTGTGCAAACATTACATTTCTCTGTAGCCAGTGGCCCAACCCCTGCCCTGGGCCGCATCACCTTTTGGGAGAAGGAAACGTCACCGAAAGTTTTTTGGCAGGGTTTGTCTCCGGCAGGAAGTTCTGCTGCCATAATTCAAATTAAGCCTTCTACCTGGGCAAAGGGAATACACAGTTGCAAAGATGGTATCGTAAAAAATGGGTTATAATGAATTATAAGGAGCAAGGCAAATATTTGAATAGCTGTGCAGCTACAGAGGGTGCCATAAAAAGGAAAAAGCCTTCTTCTTTTTTTTATAGTCACCTTCTGGCAGTGCTTAATGCGTCTCCTGTCAACAGCGTGGTATGATACAGGGAATAGATGGTGCGAGGGGCCGGGAGGAGGGCGCAGAGCCATTTGTCTCTAGGTCAGTGGTTCAGATGCAGCTCGTAGCAAGTGAAAGCCATTTGCCATCTCACGGCCGCTTGTCTCTGGGCTGTTCTTAGTAGCTGGGTGCCTGCATGACACAATCACCTGTGGGGCTGGCCCTGGGAAGCCTCTGGCTCCCTTTAGTAGCATCTGGGATTTTTAAGGCCCCACGAGCCCCTGAAGAGAAGTCCCCAGTGATCGGGGCACGGGGCACAGCAATAAGAGGGTCTTGCCTGTGCCCAGCCTCTGGTTTTGTGTGTCAGAGGGCTCTCAGTCTGGGCTTTCACGCTGTGATGAAATTATAAAGGCTTTCAAAAGAGAGAGGCTGATCTGCTAATGATCTCTAATCACTGGGAGAGCTGGTTGCTGCTCCAGCCTCTCATTTTCCTCTTCCCTCAGACTCCTCCCAGCTTCCTCCTTACACGTCCCCTCGCTGGGTACCGTGCTAAGTTCGCTTTTCTCCCAGAGAGCTCACGTCTCCGCATTTCTCTGCCAGCACCAGCTGCCCGCAGCCCGACGCCCGTATCCTGCCAGCTGCCTGTCATTTGTCCTCAGGCCATTGTTTTTGGAGGGGGCTCTCTGGCAGCCTTTGTTCTTGCTGCTGTGGCACAGTAACAGAGGGTCCTCAAAGGAGAAGTGCTGGAGCCTGGTGCGAGGAGGTTCCTGCTGCAATCCGTGCCATTTTCCAAGACTCCCTACCATGGAGGCTGCATGCTATTGATGCGTTCTCCCCCCTGTTTTAGCTGCATGGGAATAATGTTCTGCCAGGCTCACCCCATACTTTAAGGCCAGTGTGTCTGAGGCACATTAGCCTTGGCAAGTGGGAGCAAATTAATTGCTCCTGTCACTGAAGCTTCTTCAGGAAGGCACTATTGATTGCATTCATATCAAGTGAAAAACTTTAATGAGGTAGCTGAAGAGAACAGCATTTCCTCGCCTCACTTTTCTTATTTAGTGAGACAGGGTTGGAAAGGGCTGTGCCAGATCCATAAGTTGTGTGAATGAAGTAGGACCTTGGCCCAGATAGGGCCATGAGGGAAAAAAAATAGAAGCTGGTTAGTGGGAAAGGACGAAGAGGGGATTTGGGAGTGTAAGAAGGAACACAGCAGCATTGAGTTGCTTTTTTGCCAGGAGAAATTGAAGTTGATTGCTTTGTTTCCCCACGGAGCATTTTTGTGTGCTCCGAAGCAGTCGATGGGTGAGGGAAAGTCTGCTTGTCATCCTTGTTTGCTTGTCATCCCCAGACCTGCTGGGCACTCGGGGGCACCTCTGCATGCCAGATCACTTCAGGGTAGTGGAGACCTACCCAGTCCATTCTGTTCCAGCAGGAGGACAGGGACCCAGGGAGAGAACAGCCAATTATCACCACATCTCCCTGTCTGTAGGCACTTGCTACACCCTGTGGCAAGTGCTGTTGTACAGTAGGGCTCGAGGCAGAGCAAAAAGCCCCAGTCCCCCTCCCAGACAAAGCTGGCTAGGACACAGTGCAGCATTCAGACCTGAGGCTTCAGCACCAGCGCTGGATAATACCGTGAGCCAAAGAAGTCACAGGCGTTGCCATGCGAATGAGGTAGCTGAAGGCAAGCTCTTGCCTTTCAAAGGTGCAGAGGCAGGGGCACGGGGCGATGCCAGCTGGACAGAAAGGGCAGGACCCATCCTGCCAGGGGGGCTGCACAGGGGCTCAGCGGGCAAAACCTGAGGTTCCGAACAGTTCTCACTTCCACTCCGGAGAAAAAAGCTGCCTGCCACAGTGCAAGACTCTGCAGCACACCATGTGTGGGGAACTGGAGCTGGAAAGCCCCAGCCCTGAGAAGATGGTTGGTTTTTATCCTCCTTACTTCTTTGCCAGAAATATGCTAATGCAATGCAAAACAGCCTTACTTTTTCCACTAGTTTGAGGTGAAAGGAGGAAAAAATCTTTCTGGGGAAGGACAAGCTTCACTCCTGAGCAAGGCACAGAGAGGTGCGAAGGTTTAATGGGCAAGAGCCTTATTGATGAAGTTATTTTCTGAGCACCGCTGTGAAAAGAGCTGTTTCGAAGACAGTTTCAGGACATGCAATTATCCGGTTTGCCAGCTTAATGCATTCAACTTAACCTCATTTTTATGAAGCAGAAATCAATGTGGTAACTTTTTCAGAGCCGAGAGATGACATTTTATTCTTGCTTCTCTCACAAGGATACATATTTTTAAGCTTCCTCTTCTGCTTTAACTCCTCCCTCTCCCCATTTTGATTAAGCAGGAATACCCTAAGGGCTAGAGGAAAGGATGAGGCAATTTCCACATTCCCAGAGTCATTTAAGAGTGGAAAATGTTTATGCGATCTCTTTGCAAAATTCTCCTTGCTACCTTCTTGGAAAAGGACTTGGAACTGCAGCTCTGACTTCAGGACAAGAACCTTTTTGTTCCTTTCATTCCAGCACCACATCACCAGGAAAGAATTGTAATGTGTTGTTAACGATGCCGACCTTCACTCTGGGTTTTCATTCCAAGGAATGAGTGTCCCCCAGTTGCTGCCTTTCCAGCCTCTGTCACCTTCCCTGCTCCTGCATGGTCAGGAATAAGTTGGTCATTATTCCTCCCTTGTTTCTTCTCTTCCTAAGCAGAAGTCCTGCAGAACAGCAGGTGCTGGAGCTGTGAGCTGGATAATGTCTCTGGAGAAGTTCTTCAACAAGAGTGTGCCATAAAATTGGAGAGAGTAGAGGTCATTGCCCCACTTTTGATAAATATGCCTCCTACCCCAGTCCTTCCTGAAGTGGGTTGCACCACGCACGTGGTGTTTTAGTCTAGGAACACACGAAAAATCCTTTGTATGATCTGGGCAACGGAACAAAAAATAAAACTTCACAACAAAAATCTTCAGAATTTTACAACACAACTCATCCAAAAAGCAACAGTGCTTTAGTTCCCCTCAATCAGTGTCCCTCGACTGGCTTTTTTATCACAGAAGTTGGCGAGCGTTTCATTGGGACCCTGCTGTTCCGAGCTTTTTGTGACAGTTTGATGGCACGAGGGTCCCAAAGCACACAGCAGCCCAAGCCCCCAGGGCTCCTGGAGCAGGTGGCAGCATGAGAAACAGCAGTGCCATTGCCAGAGGGACAGGTGGTGGCAGCCAGCCACGGATGCCATGCAGCTCTGAGCTGGGTCAGCAGCACAGGAGCCTGGATGATGCCGCACTCTCCATCCTCCCCTCAGCGGTTCTCTACATGATCAGGTTGGTCTAGGGCTGAATGCGGGGGTATATGCGTGCACGTCCAGAGGGAAAGGGGAATGAAGACTGTGGAGTTTGGCTTTTTAATCGCAAAGGAAAAGTATTTTTCCTGGCGCTGTGAAATGGCAGCGGTGGCCCTGTCTACCTTGGCAGAGCTCCGTGGCAGGCAGTCCGCAGCTGAACTGGTGATTGTATCTTTGTCATTGCTCATCCAGTATTTATGAGGGAGAAGCCAGAAATCAGGGAAGGCCTGATCACAGGAAACTTTTGGCCTTTCATGACAGCAGCAAAAAGAATGTGAGAGATGTGACTGGAAAACAGAAATACCCAAATTCTTCTCCTAGCCTCCTTCCGGGCTTAGGATAAGCCCTGTGCCCGTCGTCCCTCAGTGTTCCTTTCTGTGAAGTGAAGGTAATGATGTAGTCACCTCATTGACGATCTTAAACAGCAGCATGTCCTTCAAGCTTCTGCAGTGCCATCAGGCCTGGGATCTGCTCCGACACAGGCCCTGAACAATCCTGATGAGACGTGACCTAAGCACAGATTTCTCTGCTATGTGCCCTCTGGCAGGTCCTGCCCCTGGGCTGCTGGGACACTGTTCCTACTCTTTTCCAGAAGCAGAGCCCTAACCCAACATCAGACAGAGATGTCTCTGTTGTAGCGTGTGGCTTTTCACTGTACTGTGATGTGTCTCACGTCGCCTCTCACCTGTTGACTTAGTGCAGGTAGATGAGCACAGAAGAGGACGGCATCGTGGTTACTCTGGATCTTTGCCCTGTAAGGGGCAGGAGAGAAGGAGAAGCTTGGTGAATGTTTCCCAAGTTTGGATCCCACCAGGATCCGAAGGAAGAACGGATGGGCTTTGCAATGAGCAAGTGAACTTGGAGCAGGAGGTGAGCCTGAGGGGAAGTCTTGGGCTAAGGGCCAGCCCTGATAGTGGCCAGGGACCAACTGGAAAAGAAGTGGCTTGGGAAGAGTTGGGCTGTGCAGCGTGCTGCCTGGTACCGGGGGAGTGCATGGAGCCCTGGGAGCCTGCCCTCGCCCGGCGCTGGGTTAGGTCTGGCCCCGCTCCTGGGTGGTGGAGCCTGCGGAGGGTGAACTTGGAGAGAACCTCGCTCTGCGCTGGCACTGACAGGCAACCAAACAGGCAGCAGCAGTGCTTCCTTGTAAACACTGGGAAGAAACTGTGAGGATAATGTCTCTTAAAGCAGCTGACAGGCCTGCTCTTCCTCAAGTCCCTGGAGGGGGTGGAGAACAGTTAAGGCGCAGCAGCTGTGTTTGTTGTTGTGTTTTTTTTTTTTTTTTCTTCATTTATATTTTTTTTACCCTGCAAACTGCCGGGTGTTAATTCCTCTTGATTTGCTGTGTCTCAGTGCAGCCCAGTTTGGAGAGGCTGTCCCTCGAATAGGGCTGATTAGACTCCTCTCCAGTATGCACCACCCAAACATCCCTAATTCCACTTTATCCCAACAGTGAGTGGCTTTTCTGACACTACAAAGAATTAGGCTGGGATTGCGTAGTTAGTTAGATAAATTGGGTGCAGCCAAAGTCCAGAGGCTCTGTCAGGGCCCAGCAGTGATCAACAACGAGAGGTCCTAGTCATTGTCCTGTCACCACCACCCCAAACCAGTCCCATCTACTAGGCTCAGCTCTAACTGGTTTCTGAAGGAGCAGGAGGTGAGCCACGTCAGGGTAGTTGTCTCCTCTGCGAGGGTGTTAGAGCACATCATGGGGGCCAAAAAAGCTTGGGAGCAGCCCTGGCAAATGGCTTGGCTGGCAGAGCCTTGCCTGCCCCTTCACATAAGAGACCATGTAGAGAGAGCCCAGGGACTGCATGGGGACTCCCTGTGGGCTGGGAACGTTCCCCTTGGTTGGAGGGTGATATTCTCCTGGTGGTTTTACAGCGATGAATTGTAAGATGCTGATGGACACACCGGTGGACTTGGGGTGTCACGTGAGCCCAGCACTTCCCCATCTCCGTGAGTGTCCATCCCCGCCTTGTGCTGGAGCAGCCACAGGAGATGCAAAGTGGAGCCACAAACAAACCACGAGGAGCCATGATCACCTTCCTCCCTATTTTCATATTGCTCCACCATGCACACAGAGGACAAAAAGGGCTGTCATTTGCATTCAGGTGGAGAGAAAAAAACCCACGTGTGATTTGGGTTGATGGCACTTTCTCCAGCAGGCTTTCCCCCTCCCCTCAGGCTTGACCTACGTGTGAGCCTTGCTCCTCTGCACCCCAAATATTTCCACAAAGGTCTGCTGCCTGCCAGGCTGAGCAGGCATCTCACCAGCTGGCTTGTTTAGTCAATAAATCACCTCCAGCTTGCAGGTACAGGGAAGGATGGATACGAACTTTCCCCTTCAGCTGTCTGCCCTCCAGATCTGAAAGACACATTGCATTTTGTCTTGGGGGAGAAGCAGCCCCAGTCCAACTCTGGAATATGAAAGAAAAGCGGAGGAAGGCCGGCAGGGCAGGAAGAAGGCAGAACGAAGAGGAAATGAGAAATGAGGAAGACCTGCTGCATCATCTAATCTGCCCTGGCACAGAACTATCTGATCTTCAAGGCTGTTGTGAGATAAGTTTTAAATGCCTCAAGTAACAAGGCATTGTCACTTTTTCTGAGAAGTTCATCTTGCAGCATTGCCTTGTGTGTTGTGAAGGATTACTTACTTTCAAGCACAGGAGACTGCCTTGCTTAGCTGGGCTCTGCCTGCTCCTGCACAGAGAACGAGTGGGCTGGGGAGCAGAGAGCTGGTCTGTGCTGTTTCTAGGGGGAAGAGGTTGGTTTCTCCAGCACAGAAAGCAGAATGAAAGCGCTCGTAGCAGTGAGCATGGCAGATTGTAGCTCCGTCTCCCCTTGCACAGTGCTTCCCATGAGTGCACACAGGGCAGAGGCAGTGCAGCGATGATTTAGGAGAACTTGAGGAATCCTTCCTGGAGCTCCCCTCCTGACCCTTGGCAACAATGCTGCTGGAGATGAGATACAAGCGCATGCTGCTGCTGCTGCTTGTACAGATTTTTGCCCCTCTCCTTGCTCTCATCAAGGTCATTTCAGCAGCTAGCAGGGAAGGAAGAGTGCAGCCCATTTTAGGAAGATGGAAAAAAACCCTTTGGTTTCCATCCCGGCTCGCTGTGAGCACTGGGAACGCAGGCGATGAGGTATGGAGCCAGGCTGGGACATTTCCTCTCTGGCCTTTGCCCTTTCCCTCCTCCCCCCTTCCTGAGGCAGAGCATGCTGCGAGCTCCTGTAGGAGATGCTTCCTTTAAAAGCAATTTTATCGCAAAGCACTCGCCCCTTATCTGCAGCCTTCAGACGTGGATGTGCTGCACAGAGTGCTGGCTGGGGACGTGCAGCAGCTGGCAGCAGCCTTCCTTCTGCTGCTGGAGACAGAAAGCTCTCCGGACCTCCCTCCCAGCCTGCCTGCAGCAGTGCAGCCGCTACACCAGCCGTGCACGCTCCCGGGAGAGCCATGCCTCCCGCTTTTCAAGGTTCACCAGCACTGCAGAAGAGTGCCCATGCATCTCTGCTGGCTTTGCTCAGTAGCACCATGGAGGGGGGATCTTAGAGATCAGAGCAGGATCGTGTTCTCACTGAAAACCCGAGGGCCTTGGTGAGGTTTGCACAGCCCCCATGGAAGCTCATACTGCCTCATCGCCCCGGCTGCTCTTTGTGTTCGAGCACCGTGGGCTCCGAGTGTGCTGCAGCAGGCTCCTGGGGGTGAAAGTGTAGGAGTGCTCTGCCATTCCCTTGCCTGATAAATGTTGCCCCAGCCTGAGTGATTACTGGCTGCGGGATGTACTGCTCACTTCAACCTACTTCCCTGTTCCTTCCTACCTCAGCAGTCTCTAGCCAGCAGCAGCAGATGGAGGGGAAGCAGCCTCAGAGCCCAGTGTTTGACCCTGATCAACTAATGGGGTGAGGGAAGGGTGAAGAGCCAGTGCTGCAATCATCCATTGGAGCGAAGCAGTGTCTGCTTTGATTAGCTAGCAATCTGGGGGGCATTTGGAGGAAAAGCTGCTCGTGTACATTCCCTCCTCCCTGGGGGAGATGTGAGCTGTAGGACAGCACCCCACAACTTGCTGCATTGTTTTGGGAGGGAGGGCAAAAACTCTTCTCTGAAGAGACCTTTCTAATGGAAGAGATGTTTGCATGTTACTGAAGTGGAAAGACGAGGCTAAAAGGGACGGTGCAGGCAGGGCTGGGCACCGGCACCCCACACAGTGGCTTCTTGTTCCTGTTGCTTGTTTGCAGGTGGTCCAGAGCTTACCCTGCATGACAGCTGACAGCTAGCCTCTTGCCTGTGGGCCTGGCAGAACAGCACACTGTGGGCTGCTGCTGGAGCTGGAAGGTGGGGAGGTTGCACCGATGAGCCAGCTTAATTGACAGCTGGCCCAGAAAATGAGATGTGATAATGGGTGGGAGGCAGCTGCCAACTCCAGATGCCTGCACTGGCATCAGAGAAGGGGCAGGAGAGTAGGTAGAGATCCTCTTGATTCCTGGGGCAATGGCAGCAGGAGGTCATCTGTGGCCAACAGTTTCAGCAGAGGCATCCTTTCGCCTCTGTACGTGCGCCTAGCTGCGCTGTGGGGCTGACAGCTCGGCAAAGCCCAGCCAACTTGCTGCAGGGTGGTGGCACTTGTCTCCGTGCCTGGCCCTGCCTGGCCCTGGTTGTCACTGCGGCCCTCCCTTGCTGCCTGTTGTGACCATAAGGGTTTGCCAGGTTACCTTGGGTGTGCTGGATCCAAAGGTATGCTGTGCTGGGGAAATCCAGGTGTGATTTCACCTGCTGGAAGAAGCTCCTTTACCCTGTATCAGCTCTGATTTCTGATTCCCCAAATGATGTGGCCTCCCTACCTTTCATTCAGCAAGCTAATGCTGCTACAGGAGTCTTACAGTCTGTGTTTTGCCCTGAAGTTCCTTTTGAGGTTTTCCCTTTTACCTGCATCCCAATACATTGCGCTCTGTGCTCCTCACCCCATCCTCAATGATCTCTTTCCTCCTTACCTCCCTTTTGGCATCCAGCAGATCGAAAAAGACCCCATTGCCAAGCGCTTTCTCATCAGAAGTGTTTACATCCCCCATGATATTTATCCTACAGAGGAGAGAGGGCTCTCTAATGAAATCCTGATGTTGAGATCATTTCTCGTCTCTGCAATAAGGAGAGTTACAAAGCTGAGGCTCAAATAGCAATCACTTGCTAAATACGTGGACACAAGTTTAATCCTTTCGGAGTTTGAGGTTTTAGGGAGATCCAGACTAATACCAGGCATCTGTTCTCGACTCCCTTCCATTTTCAGTCGTCCCACTGGGGGCTGTGAAATATGTGATCCCTGTGATTGTGTTGTTTACTGCTCTTCAGAGTGCCCACACCCATCTGCGTGCTTCAGAGTAGGTTCTCTCGAGGAAGTCACCAGCTTGTAGGTGGTCAGGAAGAGAAACTTCACGACGATTCCCGTGTCTCACTTGCTGCCCACCATGTGCGCAAAATTCTGGAATACAACGGTGCTGTAAACCCGAAAGATATTCATGTAAGTTTTGTGAAAGGAGCCAAAACCTCCCGTCTCATGCGATTTCAACCATATCAGACATGGAGCTGGGAAATCAGGTCCCATGGTTCTGAATTCATGCTGAGTCCTCATCTGATGGAGCAGGCTCATATCTGGGTTTCCCCACATTGGCTTTAAAATCTGAAGCGGCTCAAGTTTGCTTCATCCCATGCATAGTTGTACCTTGGCTTTTTGAGGCTTCCCACTCCCCTGGGAGGGCAGCAGCCTGAGAAGGGGCCAAGACTTTGTCTGAAGCTGGGTTTCCAAGAGGCATTTCTTACCCCGTGGTGCTCTAGAGGAACTGGTTGACTGCAGCTTCACTCTCTGTTCTCTTTGTGGAGGAAAAGCTTCATAAACACAAAGAAAGAAAGTGATAGAATTATTTAAAACAAAGAAGGATTTACTCCTCGTGCTAAAGCTTCCTGAGATGAGTACCTTTGACACTGCATAGGAGGAATGTGCCTACTGCCCTGCTGCTTCTCCTTGCCTGATCCCACAAGTTACAGCTGCTCCTGGGATCTACATCCTCTGCCTGATATGCTTGTGTCCTGATTCACGTTTCCTGCTCTGCCAGAGCTTTACGGGGTCAGGGATCCAGCTTCATTTATAATCACTGGTGACACTTAATAATAATTCTGCCTTAGGTTAGAAGTGTTCATATAAAACCACTCGTTACTGTAAATGTAAAGCAGTGAAGCACTGTGCTGGTCCTGTTCCCACCCTTCTCATAGCACCGCTCCCTAGGGCACAAGGCTGGTCTTGGGCTGCAGTTTTACCACTTTCTTAACATTTTGGGGGGGGCAGCAAAGGCAGTGTCCAGCCTTTCTGGGTTTGGGCTGTCACTTCAGCAGGAGTCTGTGCTATTTCTTGAGTCCCCTCTTGTATCTGCACCGCATCCCCATAATCACGCATCCAGACATGGACTGAGCCTTGGCCTTACTTGTGAGGCGTGGGGCCTGAGTATGTTCAGCCCTTCCACACAGCCCTCACTTGTGTGGTCTGGACAGATCGAGGGTGACCAAGGCTCAGCACCATCCAGGAGCAGATCTCTTGGGATGTTCAAGCCCTCCTAAATTCACCTCTGGTACATCGAGCCCATGCTACAGCCACTGCGGTGGTGGAGAGGTACGTGCCACAAGGCTGGCCCGCATACCTGGCACTGCTCAGAGTCCATTCTCACTTCCCAGTGTCGATAGAGCCTCAGTGTACATAGTCTGTAGCCTTTGTAGACATAGCCAGTGTAGGCACAGCTCCTGCAAAGCCCAGACAGCCACAGAGGTAAAGCAGCTCCTACCCCGCACTTAATTTCTCTGAATAAATATTCAGAGGTATTGACAAGGGAGGCTCTGCCGCAGCAGCATGCAGCGAGCTGCTAGGGGATTGTAAAGAATGATCAATGCTGTCATTTTTATGTACTTCATTTCCCCTGGCGATTTTTCAGTGCTGCCACCATCATTTCTTCTGCCCATTTCTTCTTACGCTGATGGGGGCGAATGTTCCTGCTGCTGCACTGGGGGCTTTCACAGCAATGAGGTGTCATTAAATCAGACAAGGCAGCAGAAGTTGAAGAATGATCCAGAATATAGAGGGCAAGGCAGGAGAGGTCGCATGAGCAGGTTATGAAGTGAATTCCCAAAAGACTCAGTTTCTTCTCAAACTAAACAAGAAACCAAACAGAGCAGGGAGGAGAGTATGAACGCTAAGGCAGCTCCGGTTCTGTTTGGTAGTGTAGCTTCTTTGTGAAAGCTGCTTCTGTGTAGTTTCTTCCTGCCCAGGTCTTTGCTGGAGGTGATAAAAAAGCAGAGCAGGTGTTGGAGGAGCAAAGGGTGGAGACAAGCATTAAAAATGTTATAAATCTCCATTGTAGGACAACGGGGGATGAAAATATCCCAAGTGTAGTCACTGGGACTACCTCTGCACTGTAGGAGTAAAGGGAAATCAGAGAAGACTGATGAGAATGCTTGAGAGCAACTTGGAATAAATCAGAAGTTTGAAATCCTTTCCTTTAAGGGGAAGTGGTGAAAAAAAAAAAAGCCTGTAAAGTAGTAACTGAGCCTGAAAAAGATGAGGGCAATATATATTTTGCCTGCTGCATACAGGAAGGATATGGAGCAGTCAGTGAAATTGAAAAGGCAGCAAATTCCAAATGAATTCAAAGAAATACTCTTTCAGATGGCGTGCATTCAGACATTGGAGCTTCTTCCACAGACAGCACAATTCAAGGGCAGTTTGGATGTTTATGTGAGCTATAAGAACATCCAGAGTCAAAAGGTAGGCAAGAGCTTCGGAAGGTTAAAAAACACTCCTGCTTCCAAGTTTAAATCAATCTCTCACTATTACACGTTCAGGTGATGTCTTCCAAGGAGGTGGGTTATCTTCCCTCCACCTGATGGGAGGTTTCCTATGCCTCCTTCTGGATTTCCTGATTCTGGTTGCTGCCTAAGAGCTTGCTAGAGCGATTGGGATGGACACTAGATGTGGTTTGTCCTTGTTCTGCTCATGCAGTTAGTGGAATTATTCTGCATGTTTACCAGTGGGAAGGGAGCCGGGCTTACAGGGCAGGAGAGGAGTGCATCAGGAGAGGGTGGTGGGTCACGTTCCCATCAGGACTAAAATGAAAATTTGATCAGAGATAGCAGCAAAGCTATTTCTGAAGGACAAAGGCAGCAGTAGGGCCAAAGCAAGTCACTTTCGTTCAATAATTCTATGAGGGAGTGTGCCTTTTGGAGAAAAATACCAATAAAATACTTGATGATCATATGATGCAGCAAGAAGAAAAGGGTTCGTTAGGACTTTGTTAATATTTGTGTGAGCACCTTGGTACCTGGCTCTGTTCCAGCAGTGACAGCAGAGACCTGGTACCTAATGCCTCATACTTTTAGGAAAAAAAGAGATAAAAACTTGCCTGTAAAAGGGTGTGGCCCTTAAAAGCAATTGCTAGCACCCTTTACCTTTGGGACTGTTGGTTGGTATGGGTTTGCTGCAAAGAAAGGGTGCCATACCTGGAAGATGTGTTTCTAGGATAGAAGCGCCCTGTGCTGGGACAGTGCAGAGGGGCTCGTGCCACGCTTCTGCTGGGTAACGTTACTCCAGAGCTCAGCCTCTGAGGCACAGCTGCAGACCTGGCGTTTCGCTTGGATGTACAGCATCCCTGTCAAACTCTCATTACTACTATTACTGCTATTAGTGTGGTGTTATTATGTTATACCCCTAAAAGAGCTGCGCAAATTTCCTCATTTTTCCTGGCTGCAGCTCTGGGTATTTTTGCCTTGATACCTGTCAACAGGCACCATTTCCTCATGCATTTATAATTAAAATGGCAGCCTTTAGGGACTATGTTCCTGCCCAGCGTGTATTAAGGGAGGTTTAGGAACATTTTAGGTGGTGTTTAAATACTGCTTTTAACCATCTTTGTTCTGACTTATAGAACTTTCTTTGTTCTATGATCACCCAAAGTATCTCTGTACAACCGTAGCAGGATGCTGTCATATTTTCATAAATATAATCTAGCACTTGTCAGTTAAAGTAAAAAGTATCACTTTTCTGTGCCCCAAATCCCTAAAGCAAATAAAAAAAATGTCACTTCCTCCCTCTTCCCTGGTCCAGTGCAGCCTGCATGATGTGAGGGTGGTGGCTGCACTTCCTTCAGCAGCTCCTCTTCCTCTCATTTTGGACTCCTCAGCCTCTGACCTGGGAAGCTTATGGGAGGGTACAGGTTTTCTTAGGTATGTTACCCAAGGAGTTCTTCTCTCTGCACTGTCCTTTTAAGAGATGTCTTCTCTAAGGTGCACATGGCAGTACTGAAAAGGTTATATTGCTATTATTACTCTGAAAGAGTGGGAGGGCGTTTGTCTCTCCTGTTACTTGTCTTGGTCAGGATGCGACGTGTGACACTGTATGCAAATAAATCTCCATCAGTCTGTGCAATGAAATCTCTTGGCACGCTGCTAGCAAACTGGTTGAGGTCCCCCAAAAGATGATTCAGATCCTCGTTGGACTTATTCAGACCAGCCTTCATCAAAGTAATTTAGAAATAAAAGCAATGTTAGCAACACCATTCAAATCTGTGCTACTGAGGACCAAACTGAAGCCTCCCAGTGACCTGGCACACCTCTGTTCTGAATTCGTGCGCTGCTGCAGCCCAGCGTTTCTTTCACTGCAGTGTCAAGTACACCTTCCTTTTCATCCGCCGCCTGCGAGATGTTACTCGCAGGAAAAAGAAAGTGCCCAAAGTGGATCAGTGGAGACTCTGCAGGCAAATGCTCAGCCCATCAGAAAATCAGGCCATTGTGCTGAGCATCCTCAATCCCTGAACTCTGCTCTCCATAATACACATCCAGTGTCACCAAGTTTGCAGCCAGAGGAGCTTGTCATTATCTTGCTCACACTCTCTGCCTCGTGGCACAGGAAACTATTTAAGGCTCCAGGCCTGTCAGGCTGCTTCCTTTCACAGGTGTTTCAGTCACTAACAGCATAAAAAAGTCAGAGGTGGAAGTTGGGCTGGGTTGCTGAGGCTGTAATTGAATGAAGCTGGAGGACAGAAGCACAGCCAAACATCCCACAGCTGCAGCCTCGGTGGGCAGATGCACTGCTTTGGAAGTGACGTTACCTGCTGCTTAAAAATGGGAGGAGGAAAACTTGTCATCATTTCAGTCTCCCAAAAGGCTGGTCCTTTAAACACTGGCTCCAGAGCTGGGGTGCTGGTGCAGAGAAGTGCTTTGGAGACAACAAGCTCATTTCATTTTGGGGTGTGAGCCTTCTGCCTCACCCTCTTGCTGTGCTGTTGTGTTTGAGTGGGGCTTGACAGAAAGTTAATAAAGGCCTCTCTCGACTGAAGGGTAAGAAGCACTAAAGACATACTAATTGATCAAGAGGAAACTGCCAAGTTCTGTAATTGTTGGATGAGTTTGCACTTCCTGGGCAGGTCCTAATGAATTACTGTTACAGCCTGGCTGCCAGTCACAGGAGTCTGTAAGTGTGTTGAAAGACAGCCTTGGATTTTTTAAATCTGGTACAAATCTTAGACTAAAAAACTTCAAGCGTGACTGAAGGAACTATGAAAATAAAGGTCACTGCTCGTGTTTTGTGGCAGCTTTCTCTAGAACATGAGCTGCGGTTGTTTTGCAGGCAGTCTGAATGTTGAGGTGATTCTCTTTGTCGTTCGAAGGGCCTCTTCTCTGGATCTCATTTTCTTTCTCCCTTGTTCTTCTGTGTGTTTGTGCCTAAAAATCCTGCTGACAGTCCTTGGTTCTCTGGGTCCAGCTCTTTCATGTATTTAAATGGAGAAGGAGAAGCAGTGTGGCAGACCACAGGTTCCTTCATTCCGCTCTCCCATACTTAATGGTGATGAAATGCTTCAGAGGGAGCATGCGATGAATTCCAGAACAACAGCTCTGTAATAATCTGCTCACAGGTAGATCTATTCTTCGGTCATTTTATTATTTTTTTTTTAAGCTCTGAAAAGGAAGAATATATCCTGGTTTTTAAAGTTACTCTTATTCAGCCAGGTGTCTATTTAGGTGTGCGTTCAATACCTGCCAAGCTCCTGGCCTCAAGCATTCCTGCGTCGATGCATTCCACAGGCCGAGCAGCACGTTGCTTGGAGAGCAGCATTTCCTCTCGCCAGCTGATGCTTTTTCAAGCAATTTTTCAGCTTCCTGCCTGAAAATAGAGCCATGCTCTGAGGGGAGGGCTGTGCCCGACCTAGGCGACAGCACAGCGTGGTCAATATTTCCATTATTATTTTGCCTCATTACTTGCCCGTGCTAACTGTTTTAATTGGCCTTGTGCCTGGTAGCTCAATGGACTCAGGGGGTGTCTTCCCACTTAGCTTGATGAATTTTTGATCAGGCCACAGCTGAGGTTCCTCTGGCAGAGTCTGCAGCCTGGCCTCACCTCCGTCATCCATCGATGACCTCAGCTCGCCACCCGGCTGCCTTCTCCCGCGCCGGCCACCTCCACCGCCCTGGTTTCAAACCGCTTGTGTTTCTTGTCTCTCTCAGGTATTTATGCCTCCTTTCCCCTCTGCCTTCTCAGATATTTCTTTCCCTAGGCATACCTAAGTATAGCCACTGAGCTGGATGGGCCTTTTGCCTGATGACTGTGGTCATTCTTAAACTTCCAAAAAAGCCCGTGACCTATTTCCAGAAGTGATTCATTGCTGGCCTCTCAGAAGAATCACAGCCCCCAAAGATGCAGATAAGAGCCATGAGAGATTTAAAAAAAATGCCTAGGCAGGTAAGATATCTCATTCCCACAGAGAGCTAGACACCTAACCTACTTACAGCTCCAGGGCTTGTTTTTTTTTTTTTTTTTTCTTTTTCCAAAGGCATTTAACTATATCAGGAGATGCATGAATACTGTTGAAAACCTGAGCTGTAGGCGTATGAGAACACAAACCCTGTTGAAAAGCAAAGGGGCACATGCTCCAAAGTCGTGGAGTTCCTGGCCCCAGGCTGTGCACGGACCATGCAGCTCTGGGACATGTTCCCTGGGATCAGAAGCTGCCATCGTCCCCCCAGGCTGGGGGCAGCGGCCAACTCCTGCCCCTTCTCAACAGCACCCAAGGTGCTTCCAGCTCGGTTCCATGGAGGCAGAATGGAACCCCGAATGTTTTCATCCGAGAGGTTTAAAGAAAACCATGCAGGGAAGGCAGTCGTCTGAGTTGTGCTAGAAAATATTTTTAAAAGTCTGTGTCATGTTGCCGTGGTGACAAAAGTTCTTAAAAGGAGGAAGATTAAAGTCTAGGCTGGGGGGTGGCATGGGGAGGGGAAGGGGGGCTGTTGTCAAGACAACGCGAACTCTGAGAGTGCAAGAGGCAAAACACATGGTGGTGGCAGGATCTTTGGGGTTTATATATATCCATAAACATCTGCCATCTATGCCAGCTTTCTCAGTGCTAATTAGTCCTGCTATTTCACCTTTCTCTGCTGTAAATATTTTCCAGTAGACACAAGTCTCTGAGGGAGAAGGCAAGAAAAGTTGTGTGTTGTTTTTTTTTTAAATTTTGGCTTGGGCTTTCTGCTGCTCCCTGTCTATAGCCCCATATCTATCTCATCGCTGGAGAACTTCCCTTAGCCAGACACCAGCTGCCTGGAAAGAGTTAAAAGACCTCAGGAGGAGGTAGAGGTCTGCAGACCTGCATCATGTTCATGTAGGGCTTTGACAGCAATGGGCTGTTCGGGGATCTCTTCCCCCTGCCCTGCTTCTGGACTGCAGTGGCCCTTGCTAAGGGCAGCTCCTTGGTTCTGTATGGGAGCCCCACCACATGGGCAGTGGGTAGAGCAGGATTCCAAACCTGGTGTCCCCAGATTTGATCTAAAACTTTGCTTAAAGGTTCCTGTGCCCGTGGCTTTTCCCTTTTATGTGCCTCATTTTGCCCATCTAGGATAATGGAGATAACACATTCACTGGAGATATTGAAGCACACCAGATTAATGTCAGCCGAGCCCTTGGAGACCTTCAGATGAAAACTGCCACAGCAGCACAAAGGATTATTATTTAAAGTGTAAAATCTACTCAGATCTCTCTCCTAACACCTGGCACTCGATGCACTTCCCTCCAACTCACTGTTCAGGCAGCCTTGCGACAGGCATGCTCCTGAACATCTCCCCCTGTGAGTGTTACACCGAGTGTAACACTCGGTGTAACACTCACTCGGACCCGCTTCTCCTCTCACCCTGACTCAAGGCAGCATCAGCAACTCTGCTGACATTGATTATGTCGTTCGGTGCAAAGCAAGCATAAAAAGAGAATCAACCCCAAACCCTTGCCTTCATCTAAAACTTGATCTTCTAGCTATAGTTTTCCTTGCTGGCACAGCAAAAAGCGGGCAGAACCAAATCCCACACTGTCTCAAACTGTCAGCCCCGAATCTGCACACTGCTTGCAGATGTAGCTGTGCACCACAGATGATTTCCCGTCTCTAGTCCATCTGCTCTGTGCTGGCTGGTGCTTTCAGCGTTGTCCCAATACAATCTGGATCCCAGAGCTCCCTCCCTCCCTCACCTTTCTGCCAAACACAGTGTGATTAGCACAGCCCAAAGCTGTCTGACCCGAAGCTGAGCCTTCATATGGGCCTTCTGCTTCCCAGTATGCTGTGAGGTTGTAAATAAGCCCGATTGTGTTCCTTTACATAATTTTCCTTCCTTCTTAAGCCTCTTTTCAGCAGTCCGGTCTGAGCAACAGCAGCCTTAGAAATTCAAAGTTTCTATCCTTGTATGTTTTAGTGGCAAGAACAGCATTTTGTCTATTTATCCACAACAACAAAATGCGTGGCCTGATGAGTTACTGGAGACAACAAGCATTTTGGGGTAGGATTTTTATGTTTTGGCACAGCTTAAATGTGGCATCCCTGGAAGAATGAACACAAAGTTGGGGAGGGAGAGGAAGGAGCAAATAAAGGGGATGATGATGCATTTCTCATCAACAGCATCAGCAGCTGAGGTCTTCTGTGTTGCTCTGCTGAAACATTGTGTTTCCCAATGGTGTGTGCCTACATGACAGGCTGAATGTCTTGGGGAGCTGCCCCTTCTTTCCTTACTCTGATTTCTTGCATGTCTTTAGCAGTGTCTGAACTGCTCAGGGGTTTTGGCTCTGCGTGTGCCTCGTGTATGCTCGTGGCTTCCATGCTTCGGTGCTCTAACGTGTGTGATGCCGTATGTGCCCAGAGAGGATTCCTCTTCTGGGGGAAGCCCCTCCTGCAAGCTCTGCCAGTTGTTTGTCTGTTCCCTCCCTCCAGCCTTCCAGGATGGAGCTGCATGGCCAGGCTCCCACAAAGCTCTTCAGAGCAGTCACCTGTCTCCAGCAGATTGAGACTGAGCACCTAAGTTTGGAAAGGCCAGTGCCTCTGTGAGGAAAAGATATCTTTACCTCTGATTTTAACTACAAAAGCCAAGTATGAGAAGGTGGACTCAGAGACCTCTCAACCTTCTTCCCCAGAGTCCACAAATATTCTTCTTAAGTAGGAATAAAAATACATATTTCCTCCCTGCAGAACAACCTTAACTCTGACCCCTAGAGCTCTCAGAATAACATATGATACCATTTTGGTTCTCTTTTGATATTTATGTTTCCTTTTAAGGTCTTTGGGATTTTAAGCCATAAATTAAGAGTAGATTCTTTGCTTTCTATTAAGCTGGAGCAGTGTCACAGCCACTTGATTAGCCACAGGGGATTTATCACAGTTGTGTGTTATCCACGGTGTGGCTACAGACGCCAGAACTGGCTTGGGACCAGCAGGCTTTCTCAGTTTGGATGCAGTGCTACAGAAATCCTGCGATATTGCTAGTAGAGGTAGTGAAGGGCAACAGGCAGTTTCACTGCTTTCCTGCGGTGCAGAATCTGTTCATAAACCCAGTGGATGCAAGGCAGTTCTGCGCAGAGCCAGCATTCAGCTGAGTGACTGTGCGTGCTGTTAGCTCTGTCTGGCAGGGTGTCTAGCTCCGGCTCAGCCACACCGGCTCCAAACAGAATTGTCGCTACTCCTTATCGCAGTCCCCAGCCCCTCAGGACAACCTGCCTCTTCCAAGCATGGCACCTCCAGCCCATGCAGAGCCACCAGGAACTTGCAGTTGTGGTCCTGAGACAGACGGACACGGCAATGCAGCATCGCTCGCAAGGATCTGAGAAATATTGTTGACCTAGTGGTTTGGATGGCCACAGCAAGCTATGTGCCAACATACAACACTTAAATATACAGCTTCGACTTGAATCAAAGCCGTCGTTTCACTGCCAGAGCCAGGCCCCCAATTCTCCAAGGTGTCTTTGATTTCTTCCAGCTCGAAGGTTCAGGACAGAGGAAGCCTGCTGCAGCAGAGAGCCAAGTGAGGGGTGCTGCACAGAGTTAGTTGGGACTTCCAGGATCGTGGATTCATGCCATTGGGATCCTGACAGATAGTTTGCTCAGTATGGGCTGGATTTCCAAGACGGAGCCCTTATACCTAGAGATGACTTTGCTGAGGAAAGCTTTGGTCCTTCCACTTTCCCCCACCTATCCTTTTAGAGAGTGCCACAAGGTGCCTTTGGCTAGAAGCACAGAGTGGACTTTGTAGCAGGGATTCTGAAGCCACAGCTTGTTCTGGACAGTCAAATAACAGCACTATTGGCTCAATCAGAAAATGCCCTTGGAAACAGGTACCTTTAAGCTAGAGTCCATGCTTCCTCCTCCCCACTCCCTTCCTCTAAATGACAGGCAGCTGAAAGCTGACAGGCAAAAGCAGTTCCAGGGACAGACAGAGGTGTAATGCTCTGGGACCCAGCTGGGGTTGTGTTACAACAGGACAAGAAAGCCCCGAGTGTTAATAATGAAAACCAGAGAAGTACCAATTACCATGTGTGTTCCTCTGCTCCTGGAGCAGCTATTCTGAAATGTTTCTTCTCCGTCTCTCCCTGGTGAGCTGGAGGCTGCTTCTGGGCTCTGCAGCACTGGCGAGGCCCTCTCCAGCACACTCCTGGAGTTAGCATTCCCTGCAGTGCCGCAGTGTATTTACAGTAGGAGCTTCTTCCCAGTGAAAGGTGTTCGTTCCACCCCTGCACTGTTATTCCTGTGTGCCGCAGGGTGAGTGTTTCATATTTTTCTCTTGCACGTGAATGCAAATGTATTCCAAGGAGTGGGCTGGTAGCTCCTCAGACTGACATTTGAAATTAGATTTGTCTCACCTGCAGCTCAGACATTTACAGCTGGAATTCTGACCCATGCTTACGCTATGGTCAGCAGAGAGAAGCAGGAACTCCTGAGATGTGGTGCGTCCCCTTCTCAGGTACATGAATGCTGCAAACCAGAAGTCTCGCCCTTGGTAGGCGTGCTTCCATCTAGTGACTAATGGTCTCTAGGCCCACAGTAGGTGAGCTGAATCCACCCTTTAGAGCGTGAGAGGAGGCAGCAGGACCCAGTGGCAGAAGCAAACACATTCATTTATGGCTGGATTTTGGAGGTGCACCACGGGATAAGGGCTTGCTGCCCAACCCTGACCAGAACAGATGCCATTCATCATATAAGAAGCCCCATATCCATTTACCTTTCCCCTAAACCATCCATTCCCTCAGGCTCTTCATTCTCTACTTTTAATATATTAAAGGAAGAAAGGCACTTCCTAAACCAGACTGGGTTTCTCTCTCTCCCTGGCTGGAGTTCCCTGGGTTACAGGAGGGCTGAAGCTCTTTGAAAAACACACATAGGTGGGAGAGGAAAAGTCATTAATATAGTAAAACCCTGGCAATACAAAAGATCCACCCAGTGATCCTTCTGCAAACTGCTGCTCTGGCTTCATTAAAACCATAGCCCATGGCTGTCACTCAGATAGGCTGGCTTCACTTCGGGTTATCTAAATGAGAATGATCGTTTCTGCAATGGAAAAAAAAAAAGGTGAAACCAGTAGGAATTATTCTTTATGAATTATGTGCTTGGCTTTCATACTGACCTATTGAGTCAGCATTGAGAGTCGGATTTCCTAGAACAGCCTTTCATGCTGGATTTTGGATATTTTCTTCTTTTCAGCTCAGAAATATCATTAGAATGGCTTTTCTCATGCTAAGTGACACTGTGGACTCCAGCTGCACCTTGGATGCAGCGGAAATAATGGGGTTTAGAAGCAGCTATCCACATCATTCATCATTCTGCTTCCCGGCATTCTTCTGTGGCTCCCTTCTGGTCTGGTTTGAGCACGCTGGCATCTCCTAATGCATGTGACCTCGTGGCATCCTGATTAGGTAGGGAAGTGTTAATATCTGGTGTGGCAACGAGCATTGAAATTGAACAGCTAGCTCTGACAACAGAGTGATGAGCCAATTTAGGGAGCTAAACTGACAAACACGACTCCTTTCTTTCATAACATTAGTTTTCTGCCTTTTTAGCTGCTCAGACTGACTCACTGTGGGAGCAGAGGAGCCAGTCCGTGATGTTGGCAAGGATGGCAGGTCCATATTGCTGCTGGTGGCTGCAAGGAGCAGGACTAGCCCTGTAAGGGCAGCAAGCAGGTAGATGGACCGTGCCATACAGTCACACAGCATGCCTACGGCCCTGTCCCCTGCTTCCTTGACAGACAGACAGCTCCTCAGTAATCATCTGCCCCAGCTTTCTGTACTGGGGCTCCGTGGAGCTGTTCAGCACTCAGGAAATGCTTCTCCCTGCAGTTTTTGTCACTGCACTCTCTGTTTTTGTTCATAACTCAGCAAACTGAAAATGGCTTTGCCATCCTATATAAGCCTGTGTCAGTGTCTCCCTGTCTTTTGGCCAACTCGTAAGAAAGTCGCATTTGTGGCTTATTTTACATCTGAAGAACTGAGAGTAAATCTTGTTACACCCCTAGGGAAATTGCAGGTCTGGATAAATGCGCTCTGCGTGGCTCACTTGGAGGTCAGCTTTGCAGCAGCACCAGGAGGCATGCTGTTTCCATTTCCTTCCATTAAATCCAAGTAGGACATTGTGTCACCAGGTTGCGGGCTGAGACACAAACCAGCCAGGCTGCACGTGCCTTCAAACCACAGGGAGGCCTCCTGAGAGGGCCCGGCTGTGACAGCAGTGAGTCTCTGCTGCACTCACACCCAGCCCTGCAAATATTTCACTCCAGTAGCAGCAGCAGCACAGCACTGCGTGTGGGGTGTGGTGATTAATATTTCTCCAGGTGGAACTCTAGGGCAGGACACACTAGGGCATGGCTCTCAGGCCTCCATCCCTCACAGATTGCTGTGGCAACGCGGCAGCATGTGGGAAAAGATGTCAGATGTGTTTGGGGTCTCTGCGGGGTGATGTCGGAGTGAGAGCATCTCCTTTGCAGTAGGTGGCCATGCTGCCTCCTCTGCATCCCAGCAATCCTGCTTCCTTGGAGGGACTGCTGCTACTACAGCAGCATGTAGGGGCTGCTCCCTGCTCCCCCTCTTCATGGGATGTGTTCATGGGAAAAGAGGCTGGAAGTGGCCCTGTGCTCAGTCACGCAGGGTGACCGTGCTCTCCAGGGCTCTGCTGCTCACTGTGGCATGTTGCAGGGCAAGGAAAACCAGTCCTGGGCAGGCATGTAGCTTAGGGCTGCTGGGCATAAAAGAGCCAAGCACCCTCAATGTCTCTACAACAAAGTCCCCCCCAGATAGTGTCCATCAAGTAATTCTTGACTATGTATGTGGCTTTGATGATGGAGCACCCAATTGTCTCCATGTGTCCTGCTTATGACTAGTGCCATGGACGAGAGGGCCATAGGCTCCCTTGGCATTAGAGAACTGGCTGCAGAGAATGGTTTGCAGCTCCTTTCTGCCAGGTTTCTGGGTGTCCTTGCGAAGAGCTGCTGTGGAGCTCTGGCATGTTTTTCTTTTCCTTGCGCTTCATTTAAGTGCAATTTCATATCCATCTCGTAAGACTTGAAGTGATGCAGCAGCTGGTACAAGAATTAGTTGAACCAGGTGCTCCGGTAGAAGTCTGCTGAGTTTGAGGCCGTTCTTTCTTGCATTTGATACGTACAGAGGCTACATCCAACATCCAATACAAAGACAGCTTCAGCCATGGGTCAGTGCAACACATATATCCAACAAGAGCAGAAATCAAAGAAGGTCACTGCGGTTAAAAAGATGTGATGATGGAGTTTATTTCTGAGGTGTGGCTGATGTTCTGGAAATATTTGCAACCAACTTATTTTATAAGAGCAGTTATGGAGCTTTCAATGTAAATTGAAGGTAAAATCAAAGGGCAAGAGGGTTGAGTGCTTACAATTTTGTATTTTGGTTTTTAATCTATTTTTTTTACAGCTGGCTCTGCTCGCGTACAGTGACTGACCTGAGCTGAGCTGATGCAGCCTTTCCTGTCACATCAGCAAGGCTCTTGACCCCGATACTGCGTCTAATTATGCTGGGTTGGTTGTTTGGGGAGCTGCCATCTAATCTGCTCCCTCTTGTCCCCTGCAGATCTTCCACATGACCTATGATCTGGCTAGCGCGGTGGTGCGCATTGTGAACCTGATCGGGATGATGCTGCTGCTGTGTCACTGGGATGGCTGCCTCCAGTTCCTCGTGCCCATGCTGCAGGACTTCCCTGATGACTGCTGGGTATCCCTCAACCGCATGGTGGTAAGTGCTTGTCCTTCATGCTCCCCAGGCCCCTGGTCGCCTCCCAGCACTAACGTGGTGTCCCCAGCTTCCCATTTCCCCCATGTCCTTTCAGGGGCATTCTCCACGGTCCAGCAAGCGCTGGTAGGGCCATGGCAGTGTTGGAGCAGAGCCCCAGCGCAGCCTGCTGTGGGCTGCCTGCAGCGCAAGGCAGGAGCCAGGCTCCCCCTCCTGGCAGGAGACAGCAAAGAGCAAAAATGAGAGCGTCTTTCTGCTGGGATCTGAGATCCCTCTTTCTGCTGAGCCAAAGGGAAGAGGCAGGGGAGCCCTAGAGCCATAGCTGGGTCTGATCCGTAACATCCTAATTCCCATTACTGGTCCCAAGGAAACTGTTGAGTCTTCTGCTCCATAGCCACATGAAGGGTGGGTGTGATCGCACTGCCTGCTGCTCCTTGGGGAGCTGCACCATATCCCATTAAAGCAGGCTGAAGCAGACAAGCCACAGTTTGGCCTCCCGTTGTAGGAACAGCGACCAGACTTCCCTGTAACGTCCCAAGCTGTGCTGCTCACTGCGCTGTTTGCTGTGAGGGAGATCTGTACCATATGGTGCATGCGCGGGGATTTCATGGTACCTTTCAACTGTCTCACTGAGAATTCAGGATCTTTTATTCAAAGGGACAATGTCCAGTTGATTAAGCAGCAACAACTGACAAAGCTTAAAAAATTGCCTCTCATTGCAGCTCTTAACCTCCAGATTCCCCCAGCCAGTTCCTTCTTTAAAAAAAAAATAAATAATATCAGGCACTCATGCAGAACAGAACAAATGTAAAATGTTTAAAACTGCCAGCTTCCATGCCTCCTGCATGCGGAGCTGTGGGCACATGCTGTCCATGCTTGAGATGAGTGAGCAGCCATGAAAAAGTCGTCTGTTTGGGGGTTTATTTGTTATTTCTTCCCTCTGCAGTAATCATTCATTTCCTGCTGTTGAAAGGTGCCAGACTGGCAGTTCTGGAGGCTCCAGCCCTTTATTTATCTACAGCAGAGGAACAACCCATGCAGCAGCTGCCCTGTCTTCCCCAGTGCTGCCTTTTTATTATTTATATGGCAGGAGCAATGACAGATCAAGGCTCCATTGTGCTTGTGCTCTTCAGGTTCAAAAGGACAGACAGCTCCTTGTCCTGGAGAGCTCAGAGGTGCAGGCGAATCATCACCATTGGATGAAGTAGCTCAGCCACGGTGTCCTTGCAGGACAGTCTGAGAGCAGCAGATCTGAACCATGTTTCCTTATTCCTCACATACGTTTACCAGTCCTGCTTCCTGCTCTTTCCCACTTAAGTGGTTCAGTCTTCTTGCAGAGGGAGTGCTCGTTAGCCAAATGATCGTTGAGGATATGTTTATATGCATTGAAAGCTTGGGTGAAAACCACAGATCAAAGGGTGAGCCACCTCACGTTCTTCCTGCTTAGTCTGGGCACCTTTATTAGCTTCAGGGCTGAGGAGGAGGGGGAAGGATGTGTCCTGCAGGCAGGAGGACTCAGCGGAGTCTCCAGGAAGGATAGGATAGAAACTTTTTATTCAGAGCGTGGCTTTACCAGGCAAGGACTCATGCTGCAGTGCTTGTCTTCCCCTCCTTGTGAGCCTGTGAAGCTGGGAATTAAATTTGCCGTGTGTGATTTTTTTTTCAGCTTCTCATCTGCAGCTAAATCACTTTCAATTTTTCCATTTCTTAAAAGTGAAAAAAAAAATGGTGATCTCAGTGACTGTCTCAGAAATGGAATCTCAGGAAACTGGGATGGAGAACTGGAGAGATGGTTATCTGCCCCACCTAGAATTTAGGTGGCTTCCGTTCCAAAATTTGTACAGGAAAATGCCAGCCCCGAAATAGCTCATTTTTAGAACATTCAACAAAAAGAATTTTTGGAATCAGATAGTTTCTTCTCACACTAAGGTTCTGTCCTCTGATCTCGTGAGACTTCCAGATGTGTCACTGGGAGCCTGCTCCCTAGCTATGGATGTGGACGGCACGATTAGTGCACCGATTTCCTTGTAGTCTGATGTGAAGTGATGGGAGAGGCCACGAGTCAGGAAACAGCCAGAAAACAGTGGCCTGGGCTGCTCGCAGGCCTTGGTGCTGAGGTGCTGATGGTGCTTTTGCTCTCTGAGAGCTGTGCTGGGCAGGGCTGGGAGGCCCCGATGGCATCTGCCTGTGACAGAGTCCCCAGGGTGGATCTTGGGACGCTCAGTACGGACCTGGTCACAGCTGGGAAGGGATAAATGCACTGGGTGCACGACTGCCGGGACTGCCCACAGGAGCTAAAAAACTGGGATGGAACCACTGCGGGGAGAAAAGGAATCTTCTGAGGCTGCTGCATCCAAGGGGAGCTATTTGTAAGGTGTCGAATGCTTTGCAGGCTTGCTCCTTGAGTGTGCTGGTGCTGCTCATCCCTGCTCCAGAGTTTCCCACCTAGCCACTTGGCAGTCCATAAAGCCAGCTCCGACTCCAGTGCAGCAGGAAAAGAAGATTCATCACCTCCCATCTGCTTCCTAAAGTTTGATCCTCTTCCAGGGGATCTGTGAAGCATCTGGTGTTGCCAAAATCATATCAGGGGCTCGATAAATCCCTGGGTCCAGTTCATTTTGTTGTTTTCTATGTTTCCATCTTTCATCTTTAGCAATTGTAGCACTGACTCTGTGTGAGCCTTCTTTCTGAACGGGCTCTGACATGGCAGGGAAGGATGTCTGCAGTATTAATTGCTCAGCCCCAGTCTCAGGGGCCTTGGCGTTAGCTTCCCTACAGGGCACTTTATTAAAAAGGGAAACACTGGTGAGTCAGCTCCAGGGAGGCATATGTGCGGGCAGCAGCATCGCCCCACGACCCTCGCCTGGCAGCTCCTCATCAGAGAAATCTGAGCTCTGCTGAGACCTGAAAGCTGCTGGAAACACGTGGCTCACTCCCCTGGGTACGGCGCTCAACTGATAAACCCTGCGGGGAAGGCAAACATCCCCCTGTCAAATGCAGCGACCTTGCACGGGAAATACTGCTCATCTTCCCTTCTGCTCCCCTTTGAGCCTACCACCCCCACCCCTGCCACACTGTTGTTGTGTTGCTGAGAGAAAGGAAGAAGAGATGCCGGTGCAGCACATAGGGTGGAAGACAGAGCAATCCTGCATGGGGCTCCTGGCTGATTCCTAATTCCCCCCAAGGCTCTGGTGAGCAGCTCCTTCATACCCTCACTCAGCAGGCCTGCAAAGCTGCGTAGTAGTGTTGTGTTTTATAAACCTGTCAAGGAGCAGCTGCAAGGGTAGGGCTGCTCCGTGATGGTGTCAGCAATGTGACCCCTGCACGGGCAGTGCCCTCACCTGCTGGACCTGAACAGGGTGGGCAGAGCAGAATTGCTGATGGAAGGCTCCATTGATGATCCCAGAGAAGGCAAGGTGATAATGGTGTCCAAGTCCCATCCAGGGAGTCCAGTTAGGAGTGGCAAGACATGCAACCAGAGGCAGGGCTGGAGATGAGGCTAAAGCACGTGTCCAAGGCCCAGCCAAGGGACAGGGCTGGCAGAGGTACAGCCCTGACCGCTCTGACAAGGACTGGGTGCCCAGGCTGAGCTCCAGGAACAAGGTGTGCATGGGTGCGGGTCCTACACGAAGCTGATGGGCAGTGAAGACTTTGTGGTGCACCCGGAGCCCTGAGAGAATCTTCTCTTCTGTAAGGTAAAGGCCATACAAAACTTGCCCTGGAAACAAGCCTAGAACAGGCAGATGCTGTCCTGTGAGGTATGACCCTTCAGCTCCATCTCTGATCCCACTATTCCTGTCCCTTGTACCGGATCTGAAGGTCTGTTTCCCTGCCCAGCAGTTATGGTGTTGTCCAGGGGAGGGCAGTGATGCTCAGAGGCCTTATTTTGCAGCATGACCCAAGTGGTGGGCAGCAGTAAACCCGGAGTAACAGCTTGTGGCCAGCAAATATCACAGCTGGGACCAACAAGGGGTTCACAAAGAGTGCTCACACCCTGGTTGGCTGGGCTGGTGGTCTCAGACGTGAACCACATGTAACCTCCAGCTCATCTGGCTAGGGTGACAGCTGGAGGGGGAAAATACACTCGTTCACTACAGACAGACTCTTAATTCTGTGAAATGTCAGTGGTATAAGTCAGGCATTGCCTTGTGCCTGTGGACTGCGCCCCTACCCCAAGAGTTTGCCAGGACTTTTCTGTTTCCCCACTTCTCTCTCTTTAGTCCTCTCCTATGAGGGCTGGGCCAGGCACACTCACACATTCCTCAGATCCAGCAGCATCCTGTGAGACCCCGTCCTGTTTCTCTAGGTGCTTCTGTAAGGCACAGAGCCCCATGCTGCCTTTGAAGAGTTTCAGCTATGTGTTTCCAAGTATTCAGGGGTGGATCTGAGCAGAGGCGTTGAAGTCCAGACACTAATCCTAGAGAAATCCTTATGGTCCTACCAGCGTGGATGTTGAAAGCAAGCTAGTTTGAGAAACCACTTCAAAGTAACTTTAACTCCCGTTTGCAAACACTCTTAGTGCCTGGCATGTGTTTGAGATAACATCCCTCTTGACTATGCTCAAGCACAGATCTGTGGCTCCATTTTAGCTTGCTGTGAGATTTGGCAGAGGAGTCATTTTCTTTCTGCAGTTTCAAGGCCTCATTTACCTCCCCTAATGGATCTGTAGGGCAGCCCCCCCACTATAGGGACTGGTCTGATGGTGTACTGCCCCAGCAGAGGGGCAAGCTGTGTCAGTACAGGGCACTGTGATGCTGGTAAACTTGTGTCCACATCACATTTTGAACCAGTGCTGCTCATCTGACATAATTCTGTAGAAAACAAAAGGGTGTAGAGCAGGCCTGAAAGGTAAAGATACACTGAGACCTGTAAGCAGTCATCGTGTAGGCTGTGCCATGATGATCCAGCGCCCTTTACAGATGCTCAGAGAGCTCAGAGATCGTGTCCTGAAGGTAATTGCTTTGAAACGTTCCCCTTCATGGAAGTGCCTCCCTTTCAGCAGTCCTTGAGCTCTTCTCCCAGCAGGCCACACTGCTAGGGAATGCTGTAAACACTCCAGGTTTTCCTCCAGCTCTCGCCCCTCAGCCTGTCATTACTCAGCCAACTCCTCACTGCTGGGATCTGTAGAGTTCCCAGGGAGCCAGAAGTGTTTCTGCAGGCTGCTGGAGCTCACTGGTGTTGGGCATCAGGGGTTTGGATGACTAATTCCTTCCAAATGCTGGTCTCCTAGACCCAAAAGTTAGTTGGGAACTATTGTCTCCTATTTACTGAGGAGGGAACCAAATCCGGGGTGGTCCTGTGACTTGTCTGCTCCCTAACAGCAAGTTGCTGGAAGAATGGCTTTTAAAACTCAAACCTGCCTGATGCCCAGACTCTCCTCTTTGCTCACTCCTGGTCACTGAAGATACTGGCAGCCAATTTCCTGATGTTTCCAAATCCAGCTCAACCAATCTTTTTCTGTCTCCCCAAAGTTCCCTCTGGAATATCTGCTCAGCATTTCTTTTCTCGTTGCCCTCAATTCTGTTCCAGAGATGCTGCCCTGTTAAACTACTGCCACACTGAACTCAGGAGGCAGCAGCATTTCTGCAGTGCGGGTGAGAAGTGCCTGCATGGGAAAGGTATTTGCTTTGAGAACCTTCTGGCTAAGAAGAGAACTGGCCTGAGGGGGCAAGGGGAGAAGAACTCATGCGCTGTTCCATCAGGCCAAGTGCCCATCTCTGTCCTTTCTCTGCCAGACTCAACTGGTGGGTCCATAATAGAAGGGTGGGCTGGGGTGGGCTTACCCCCTGCGCCATGGGTTGCTGGGTTTTTGTCCTGAAACTGCCCTGTTCAACCAGGAGCATCAAATTGTTCAACTGATAGCCAAATCGTGCTTTTTCACGTCTTGCAGTTTGTATTTAGTGCTAGGACTGACTCTTATCTCCTCTCCTTGCTGTGCTCCTCTCAAGGAGCTGCATTCGGCCCTGTGCAGGCAGCAGAGCGCAAATTGTTTTTGATTCCCCTTTGGGAATCACACACTGGGGCAAGCCAACTGCATAGCCAGGAATAGAGACCCCAGTGGCCACATTGTCTGTTCTGAGGACTCGAAGGTAGTTTTTTCCAGCGCAGGAGGTGAACTGGTTCTGCTCTGTTAGGGAGGGGAGCCCAGACAGGCTGGCGCCAGGAGGGAGCAGTCCCTTCTGGGACCCTGGATGTGCTGCTGCTTCTGTGTCCGCTTCGCTGTCACTTGTGTTGCTTTGCCCTTCTTGTTGCAGTGTGAATCAGGCCTGTCTTGCATAACGTAACCAAATAGGGCTGAGGTAACACTACCGCCTGTCTTTGTCCACGTGCTTATCTCCTAACCAAGCGTGACCACTCTCTGGAGGCTCCAGCTCTTTGCCACAGCTCCCAGACAGCAACAGTACACTTTGGTTCTGTTCACTACCAGTAAGCTTACTGAAAAATTTCCATCAACATTAGTGACACCCAGAAAGCTGGTTTTTGTAGACAGGTCGTCAGCCATTCACCTGATTGTGATTAAATCCCTCCAGGGAGGCATCCAGCACTGCTGGTCACTGGTGCTGAGGCTGCTGCATCTCTCTGAAGGAGTTCCCAAAAGTATTGCTCATCTCTGCCAAGCCCCAAAGCAGGCCTGCTACACCATGACCTTCTAAGTTGCCATGGTGTATGTATCTGCACTGCTATATCCACAATGTTAGCACCTTCCTAGGAACAGAAAGAAGACTGATGAATGTACAGATTATGTGCTGTGATGAATGTCACCGTAGCAGCGGTATTTTTTCACATGCCTTGTAACAGCAGTGTGTGATGACAGTGCATTTACTTTACAAGGTTTTGTGGCAAGGACTTGCTAGCATATAATACCCACAGGACAGTAAATGTACCTTGTGCTGTTCCATGAACTCAAGCTAATCAGAATAGTCATGAAGCTTATGTTGTATTTTTCTCCCTTTACCATGATATAATTGCCAAGGTGCCTGTGCTGTTAGTTGCAGTGGGAGAGCACAGGGTGTCCAAAACAGGCCATTGACTTCAGCTGGCTTCTCACGGTGGTTTATTGCATTTCTCAAATGAGACCATTTGTTCAGCTCCCCGAAAAAAAGCCCAGTTTGACACTGCAAAGAACTCGGCTGTCTGGACATTATCATCTTAATTTTCTGCCCTTCCCATCTCTTCAGGTAATGACCAGAGATCCTGAACATTTCCTAAATTGCCAGGGAGTAAGTGATTTTCCCCACTTTAAGATCTTACTACTGGCAACCTTGCTCAGGCTCTCTTTTACCAGTTCTCTGAAAAATCCATTTCCCGGGGGAGTAACCATTTGCATCAGTCCCTTCTCCCACATGTGGGTCTCTTTGAAATTATCCCAGTGCATGATCCCATTTTATCCCAGGTTAGCAGAGTGTCAGTCTGGCTTCCTTTCTGAAAAGCCTTGCTGGAAAGAGCACATGGGACCTGTAAACCCCTGACCAAAGTCAGTTATTGTCAGATGGCTGAATTTAGGCTTTGTTTTTAAATCCAGTGTGCCCAACACTTCCAAGCCATCAAGGAATCAAATTGCTTGTTTAACATATAGGGGTGCTTTAAACATGGACTTTGGGGTCTAACATTAGGTATCCTTTTCTGAAATGTGTACATCTCCAAGAATGTCGTGTCCCACTGCTAAAGCTTTGTCTGTCTATCTGTCTCTTTAGAATGACTCCTGGGGGAAGCAGTATTCCTATGCGCTGTTCAAGGCAATGAGTCACATGCTCTGCATTGGGTACGGGCAGCAGGCGCCCGTTGGCATGTCAGATGTGTGGCTCACTATGCTGAGCATGATTGTCGGTGCCACCTGCTATGCCATGTTCATCGGCCATGCCACAGCCCTAATCCAGTCTCTGGACTCCTCACGGCGTCAGTACCAGGAGAAGGTAAGGACTGGGCTTTGCAACCCTTATGTGACCCAGGGGTGGTTTATGTGTTGTCTGGAGGAAGTCAGGGCTGTGAGTAACTCATGTGAGAGGCCAAAGGTCTGATGTCTTTGTCACCACAGCAGTTTACGGGTAATTTAATTTGTTTATCCAGACAGACCCGTGGAGGAAACAGATGTGGGATCAGAAGAATAATAGTAGGGCAACTGGGTGATTCTTTTTGTATCAGACTATCTTTTGAGATTGGCATTATCAATATCACTGGTATCTAAAATTAAAAGTCACTTTTTCCTTTCCGAGATCTTCTTCCAAATCCCAAGTAAACACTCAGAATGTGCAGCTTTGTTTAGCAAGCACTTCCTTTAAAAATATCCGGATTAATCTCTTCAGTGCTTGTGAGGGAAGCTACCTAACAAACCCCAAAGCACAGATCAAAGCTCAGGAGCACCAGTTAGGTTCCCCAGGTAGCTATCAAATTAATTGCACGGTGGTTGAATTGCATAATGTAGGGCATAGAGAGAAATGTCACCATTGATCAGGTTACCGCTGCAGTGGCAATAACGCCTGGTGGTGGCTTTAAGGTGATGCTGCAAATTTGTAAGAAGTTAAGGGGCAAACAGGGGCACTCACTGTGATACAAAAACTTATGGAACTGCCTCAATTCCTTCACTCTTTCCATGCCTGCAGTATATTGCTGTCTGTACAGTGGCATTTTGTCTTCTAAAGCAAAGGAGCTGCTGCTGCAGTGATGCTTTTCCTTCTAGGACATGGGCAGGAAAAGCTGCCTTCACCTTCTGGTTGAAACAGCAGGTCTGCACCTCCACGAAACAGGAGGGCTCACTGAAGAGTGACTGTGTGTAACTGAGAGCAAGGGCCTGGCTGGCTCAGAGGTGTTACAGTCAGGATCAGGTGAAGATTAAGAAGAGGAAGAATGAGGTGCTAGTACTATTCTGACCTTGCCTGGTGCAATTAGATTAGGTGAGAGGGTAGCTGGTGTTCAAGTCCATAAAGTACGGCTCATATGCACTGGCTTAAGAAAGGTGAGGTTTAAGTTGCTGCATGGAAGGGGGTGGGAGAAAGGCTTTATTAGGTGGCCTAGAGCAGGTCTGAGACACGGGGATTACAATGCAGGGCCACGGAAAGACCTTGCAGGAGGGCAGAGACTGAAAGCAAAGACCAGAGGGTGAATCATGCTTTTAGGATAGGGAAAATTTCAAACCTCAGCTTGAGCTAAAAGAAAAAGCCCAGGAGAAAAAGCGTGGAGGTCTGGGGTGCGTTTTGCCTCTGTTTTCCAGATTGGCTGGACTAAGGCTAATTGAGACTAAGGCATGCCAAAGAGAAGGACACTGCAGCACTAGGAATGCAAGCTGATAAAATCTGTGTATGCAGAATATTTATTCAAATGTGTTTGAAGTAGCATAGAAGTCAAGGACTGATTTGCAAATCCAGCCACCTGGTCAGCCTAGCCGCAGCCAAGTTTACACCTGCAGGACTGGGCAGCACGAATTTTTCCCCAGCCAGGTCTGAAGACAAGGGCAGAACTTGACCCTGGACGTTTGATTCCACTCAGTGCTCAGTGAAATCAGTCATCAGTAAGCCAGCAGAGACTGTAGCCAGGGTGTCAGAAGTGTGAAATGTTAAATAAAGCCTGATTAGAATGTGAAGAAGTGAATGAGAGGGTTAATAGATCCAGGAGAAAAGCTTTGTGATGAAAGCAGTGAGTAGAGGGTTTAACAAAGGGTGTATTTCATGTGTAGTGGTTATAGCAGGTTCATTTCCCAAGGTATTCTCCTAGGAACAAAGCCTCAGGGACTGAGTACATTCAATTTCCTCTTGCAAATGGGACAAATGATGGTCTAAAAACAAATATGTATTTACTTTCTGCATTCCTTAGCACTTGAATAGCCATGATTAAAATGAGGCTGCTTCGTGATTTGCAGCCCTGCAACTCAATTTAGTTCAGTCCTCTTGGGACAATGTGTCTGTTGAAGCATATTATAAGCAAAGAATCTCAACAAGTTGGCAGGGTCGACTGGGAGAAGCAGGCAGGAGTTTGGAGACTTCTGCCGAGTACCCCTTCGGGTGCAGACAGGGCTCTGCCTCTCACCTCAGCAGGCTGCAGAGATTTTTGCAGCTGTCCCAGGAGTAGCCAAAGAAAGGGGGTACAGTTGGGAGGGAGAGGAGCGGCAGAAATTACCATCGTAACAGGACAGAAGAGTATAGCTAGTAACTTTATTGGCAGGCTTTGTGTAACCTTCAAGACAACGTTTGGGAGGGAGTTTGTAGTGAAATTTCAGATTGGTCTGTGTCTCTGCCAAACAACTTGTTCTTCCCTTGTACAAACAGGGCTTCTGAGAAGAGGAATAAAAGACAAGATGTGCTGGCTGTTGGATTCAATAGCAGGCTTGTCACAGTAAACAGTACATGATTTAGCCCCATCTTTCACTCTTGATTGGATTCATTGAACATTTGGAGATACTATCCCTGTTCTGTCTAAATCCCCTTCTGTAGCATCTGAACTTCATGCTGTGCTGGTTTCTGCAAGGCAGGGAAGCCATACAAGGATCAGCGTGTTGGTAGGAAGCATGGAGATTTTGGAGAGGGAGGTTGAACCTTCCAAGACAATTTAGTGCCAAGGTTCCCAAGTACAAGCGGAGAGTCCCATGTGGCACAGAGCACTCACACCAGCTCAGGCACTGGAAGTGGCACAGCCATCATGTAAGTATGGCTCTGTGCCATCCTTAAAAAGCTCTGAGGCAGAATAGCTCTTTAGCTCTGGCACTGTGAAGTGGCTGTTTTATTTCCAGTCCCCAAGACAAAGCTAGAACAGACCTCTCTGTCCTGTCCTGCGTTGCACAGTGTGTTACACCCTAAATGACTTGCCTGTGGTCACACAGGGAGAGTCAGTGACAACAGGGTCAGAAGCTGACTCCTATCTCTGTAGTGCAGTCTAGTGTCTAGCTTCAAAATCTCTTTGCAGCCACGACTGGTATCCTTCCTCTTACGTGTGTATGATGGGAGAATATTACAAGTTCATCCTGAGGGGTTCTGATAGAAAAATCTTCCAAAGTCATGGAGTTAACATTTTATAACTGAATTGATCTGACAGCTCTGACCAGAGAGGGGAAGCCTTGCACACCTGGAGGCCTGTTTCGGCTGTTCTTGTATCAACTCACAACTTAGCATGTAGATTCATCATTGACTGCAAAATCATCGCGCAACCTGCAGTAACTGTGGCTCACAAGTACTTGGAAAGTACAAGAGTGGGAGAGTGCTTCCTGCTCAGGAGATGAGTAAACTAGTTGGATATGAAAGTTATTTTCATGCTTTTTGCAGGTTGCCCTATTAATTTCTTTCTCTAATCCTAAAGCTCAGCTGGATTAACATTTATGTCAAGTCACCACAAATACACACACACACACTCATTCTTCCCGGTAGGCGCTGTAACCTTGAGGCTTTTGGGAGCAGTGATTATGCTGCTGACTGCAGCCATGCTCCTCGGAACAAAGCAGAGAGAGACTCTGGGCTTTACTCTTCCATCGCAGCAGGATGCAGGCAGTGACGGGCATCCTGCAGAGAGGCTCGGCTCTCCCGCGTTATCTGCTCAGGTACATGCAGAAGAATGACTGATGACAAGTAGGAATTGCTGCTGTCAGCATTGCAGAGCCCGGCAAAGCTGTAATCTCTTCTGCCAGAGCCTCATCTCTGCTCAAGATCTGTCTGCTACACTGGTGTTCTCTCAAGCTCTCTGTTCTCCATATTCATTCCCCTGCTCCCCCTTCCCCCGAACAGTCTATCCAGTGCCTGTTGTTCTTAAAATACAGATTGAAACCGGGTAGATACTTACATATGCACAGCGTTGTTCCGAAGAAGCACCTGCTGCAGCACAATTGCAAAGGGTAACATTACAGAGAGAAGTGCTTTCCAAGTCCTGCAGAAGCACTCCTGATATCGTTTGTAGTTCCTGAAACAGCCCTGTTCAACCGCCAGCACCCTCATTCCTGCAACAGACTCATCCCATTCTCTGGCTGTCCACGCCAAAATGCACTTTGCTGTCCAACTCTCAACATTTCAATCCTTCTGTCATTGGCCTGAGCTCAGCAAAGAGGATTTTGATACTGGTAATTGGGGAAAGTGTAATAACTGTAAAGGCTGAAGCATACTGTCTGGAAAGTACAATCATTGTTGGAGGACAAAGCAGATGTTAGACCAATATTCATCAGGGCAGAAGTGGGAGACTATTGTCAGGCAACAGTTTGAACCAAGTGATGTTGTGTGATCCTTCCCACAGCATCCCTGTGGCACAGTACAGGTCAGGGTGATCTCAGCGTACTGGCTTGATGCCACTGGCCAGAGATGATGGTCTTCATCCCTCAGACTGTCAGGCACAAGTCGTCTCCCCAGAGAGCCACGCTAAGTCTGCAGCTTGAGTTATTCCCCTGAGAATGGAGGCAGTTCGGGGACTGGATCAGCCCTGCGGACTGAAGTTCGGTGCTCCAAAAACTGACAGAGCCAGAAGAGCACACACTGCCATTGTGCCTTACTGCTACAGAGGAGGCTGGGAAGCCATCTCCTGGGCTTAGTCAGGCCTTGCCCTTCCTTGGAGACCAGCAAGACAGAGTTTTATTACACAGCAGGTTTAAGAAGTGATTTTTTTCTCCTGGTATGTAATTAAACTGTGAAACTTAGTGCTACAGGGTGCTGCGGAGGCCCAAAGTTTAATGAGCCTTAGAATATTTAAATAAATTCACACAAGGAAAATCTTTCAAGTGTTACTGAATACTAAGATGCAGCCATAACCCCTGGCAGTGGGTATCCCTCATCCTCTTTTGTCAGAAGCTGGGAGGGTATGGCCAGGAGCTGGGCTGCCCTACGCCTCGTTTGTTCTTTCTCCTCTTCCTCAAGGCATCTGAAACTATCAGAGACAACACAGGCGAGAGGAGCCCTCAGCTCATCCTTTTTGTGTTTTTAAGCTGTTGGACTACACAGTTTTCTGAACGGGCTCCAAATGAACGTGTGCATGGAATTTGGTGCAGAGATCCTAGCTGGAGTCCTGGACAGGGTATAATCACATTAGCCTGGCAGCACGCCTTTGCTGATTAGCCCCCTTCCCTCCCCTCTAAGCAGAGCTAATTAACCCAAACGCAGCACTGCACCGAAGCTGTATTAATTCTTGTGGCTCCAGGGTTGGTTTAGCCAGGGCTACCTTGGGGATGACACAGCGCAGATATATGAAGATAACTCGTGTCAGCTGCTCTGCTGGTGTGGAGTTGGGCAAAGACTGCTGCTGTTCCTGCACGCACTCTGTCAGATGCGAGATTTCTTGTTCATTACCAACCTGGACAGGATTTGTAGTGTTATTCCCAAGACAACAGGTCACCAGCATTGGTGGTTCCTCAGGTGGTAGTCTCAGTTTCTTAGAGTCCAAAGGGGCAAGTGTCCCCCCCAGCTAGTGTCTCAGTTCTGGATGGTGGGAAGGCTGCAGGACTCCCTGACTCTTGTGGTAAGGTGTGTAAAGGAGAGGCTTGGGAGTGTGTAGCACTCCAGAAATTGAAGGTGTCTGGAAAATTTAATCAAATGCAAAATGTAATCAAATTTCCTCATTGGAAAAAAGTTTGGAGAGCCTTGCTTTATCCTGTTATGGTTGTGCTTGTTGCGTGTTACCTCAAGCCTGCTCAGAGATGGCCTGAGAACTGTTATGTCCCATGCTACCGTCAATCAAAGCATTTGGGATAGATAACAAGGCTTATAAATGATGTGCTTTACTGATTGCGTCTAGCTGCAAGGGCTGCTGATGTGTTCTGGGCTCGGTGTCTCAGGCAGTGCCTCTAGGTAGGTTCTTCTGTGATCAGGGCTGGGTTTTCTGGCAGCTGTGCAGGCCAGAGTCAGCAAGGGAAAGGAGCAAGCCTGGATGCAGCTCAGGATACCAGGAAGGGTCCAGCTTCCCCCCGTCATGGTAAAGAGTAGCTGGAATAGCAAGGGGTCCTTATCCCCACCTTTTTTTGCCAAAATTTGCAACCTGGTGTAAGTTGGCCATCCTTTGAGAGGGGATTTGGGCCAGGTGACCCCCAGGGGTTCCCTTCCAGCTTACATTGTTCTTTGTGACCCAAAGTCCCTGATTGCTTCAGGCAACAAGCAGTCAAGATTTGGTGAGAACGGCTGGCTCTGGATTGTGCATCCAGTGCTGCAAGACAGCCCTCCTCTTACGGACACCACATCCACCTTGATTTGAGAAGAATGTTTGTAAGAAATAGTCAATAGAGTGGTGCCAATAATAGTTCATTCAGTTCAGGGAGTCAACCGGAAAATCAGAAATTTGTGTCAATTGTTTTAAGGTTATTAAATCCTTTTCATAAAAGAATCCTGCATTGATTAAGGAACGTGGAAATGCTTTCTGAATGAAAACCCAATGGTTTCTTTCAAAAACATCTTGCAGTGGAAATTGCCTTCTCTTTATGGCTGTAACTCAACTGGGATCAAGTAGTTTTTTGGTTTTGCAGAAGAATATTTCATGGTGAACTTCCTTTTTCTTGAAAGTGTTTACCCAAGCTTTACTAAGAGAAGCTGTAAAACATCTTCTTGATACCTGTGCAGTGGTGATCAGTCGGCACGAAGCAGGCAGTTCAGTGCCCAGGTGGGAGTGTGTCCATCTTAGAGGCAGCAGCGCCCATACAGAGCATGTGGCTGGGTGAGGGGGATGAAGTGGAGGTGTATAGGCAGTGCCCTCTCCATGCTCAGCAGGCGAAGGAAGGATTTGTTGACATTTCCATGTCTTTGCAGCACGTTTTCACAGAAGGAAAAACAAAGCTGCCATGTAGTTTTGCTTTCTGTCAGCAGGTTTACGTAGGGAATTGGTCTTGGTTTGCTGTATCAGAGATACAGTAATTATAGCTAAGATTTTGACATCTTATTTCTGAGAGGAGAAACCAGACAAATAGTTTTATTCTTTAAGCAATGTCAAGCACAGCCTGGTCTGAGCGGTGTGTTCGTGCATGCACAAACACTGTGTGTTGTCACGGAAAGTGCTCTTGCCTCAGCAGCTCTTTGTATCCCAGTGTGGGATTTCAAACTTCATTATCAGTTTTGAAATTCATTTTGGCACTTGAACTGTAAATAAAAAAAGTAAATACATCATAACACGAAGAGCTAAGCCTCCCTGCTGAGCCACCTCTCCTGGCAAAAGGCTGCTCCCGGCAATACTGATTTCAAGCTCACAGACTCACTCTTCCCTTTTCCACATCTCTGGCCTTTGTCTGCTGGCAGATTTTACCTCATCTCTCTTGTCTTACTCTGCTGATGAAAGTAATGTTGTTTTCTTTTTCCCCATCACCCTTCAAGATAGGTGGATCCTGCGACATGGCCTGACGTCTCCAAAATATCCTGTTTCACAATGCTTGATGAATAATAAAAGATTCCTTGACCAGGTCCAAAAGTGCATGGTGCAGGGCAATATGCTTGGGCTAGGATGTGGCCTCAAGCACAGCGAGGCGTTCTCCTCAGGTGCCTTTCCCAGGCAGAAGTTGGTTGTGGAAAACGAGCTCTTTCCATGGCCATGACGTTAGGTTTGTATGCGGTACCTTGCCATGGTGTACAGGCTTAGACCTTAAGGCTGAGCACCTGTGAAAGTGGACAAACAGGGCATTGCCACAGCATTTAGATGTGAACAGGTTGATCCCAAGGTGCTTGGATCTGATTCCCTAGGACCCCTGAAGTTCTCAGATGTTTCCATTGCTTGCAGATGTTTCCATTGCTTGCAGCAAAGCAAGGCCGTGTCCCCCCATGGTGTGACTGCTGGCTCAGTGCTACGTGCTGAACGGCTCTGTCCCTGTGCTGGGTTTCCCTGGTTTGTGCTGGGGCCACTGCAGCACTGCAGCCGATGGGAGGAAGTAAACAACTGTTTCATCCATCAGGCTCATAATTGACCCTGCTCAGTCTGTTGACATGTCACAGCCCAGAAATGGGATTGTCTGAAGCATAATCCGTGCCTGAATAGGTACTGATTACCAGCAAGGGGAGGCAGCGACAGCGGCTCATCATTGCAGCCATCCTCAGTATAATCAATGTTGTATAGAAACTGGAAAAAAAGCTCCAAGAATTTTCTGCTGGAGTCTGTGGTATTCGTAACAGAGCAAGAGATAGAGAGCCTGATTCTACATAAAATAATACCTGAAGGTATCACTGCAGTGAAGCTAAAAGCTTTCCATGTATTTCAGCATGTAACATGCAACACCTGAAAATCATCCTCCTGTAGCAAATTGAGCTGGTGCTGCGGTGCCAAAAATAACCCAGTGTTTGGAAGGGCTCAGACCCAGGACAGCACAGAAGGCTTCTTGCAGAATGAAGACTGGATCTAGAGGAAGTGACCGAACAGAGTCCAAAGCTGAAGAGTAGACAGACATGGGTTTATGCAGAATCCTGCAGAATCCTGCAGCCTCATCCCTAGCACCATCCTCCTGCTGCCTGCAGGCCAAAGAAGATGGAAAGGGCAGCATATGCCTGCATACAGCACCCCTCAGGCACTTTCCCATCACTATGGACAGCATGGACATGTTCAGATGGCGTTTTATGACTTCCCTTGTTCTTGTTGGAAAACTGCAGGGCTGTGCTCAGGAGCACGAATGTGTATGTCAAGCCAACTACATTCCTAAGTGTTGGTAGGTCAAAATGTGACAGCCTGCACCAGGTACAGACAAACTATCAGGCAGAGAGCAAACTTCTATAGGCTAGGACTGATACTAAATATGCTCCAAGTTCTGCAAGTTCCCTTTGAAACCAGGAAAGATTGCGCCAGCAGTGTTGGAGTGGTGTTATTGTGTTACAGAAGTTCTGTTTTCTTCCTCTCTTTCTCCTCATTGCACTCCAGGAGAATGTACCTCAGCTACACTGAGTAGATCTCCTGGTCACAGAACAAATCTGGAGGGAGGGAATATAAATGACGTAGAAGACAAAAAACAGAACTCAGCATTTATTAGTTTTTGATGATTACTAAATGCTGGGGAGCTGACATTGCAGCACTGTTTTATTCCTAACCATATGTCAGATAAAATAAACAAAGATGCAACTGTGTCCCATCAAGACACTCCATCCGGTCAATCTTGTCATTTGATCTTTGCCCTTATGAAGCACAAATCCACTTAAGAGATCCACAGCATTGTCCATCATAGCTGCTTCCATGTATCTTAATGCAGTCTCACAGGATGTGCACTGCCATTCCCGTACAGCATTCGAAATGCTGTCAGAGCATCAGAACATTTCAGTTAATTGAAGATGCATTACTCTGCTCGATTCTCCTTTTCTTACACGAGTGCATCTCTGTTGATCTGCAGGAGTTTGGATGTGGAGACTGTGTGTGAGATTAAAGTCTTCCCTACAGCTGCCTCAGCCTATTTCTGGAAGGATGCAAGCAACACAGCTCTGTATAGGAAATGTATATTGATGTTCAGGCAAAAGGCAACTGGCATCCCAGGTCCTTTCATTGCAGTAGGTTATGTGTGTGTGCCCGTGTCGGTGAGCATACTGTGAAAGCGTGTAAGCGTGTTTGAATTAACTGAGTTGCAAAACTGGAAATCAGCATTTCTCTGCAGCTCTGCAGAGTGATGTCTGTGGACCAAAGAGGACTCGGAGAGGTGTCTGTGCCAGGGCTGGGGTGCAAGCAGCTCTTCTCAAATGCAGGATCTTTTTTACGTTCAGAAGTAGGGCAAGGAAGTAGCCCAGCTTTTCCAGACAGTGATTTATTACTGCCAAAGGAGGACTCATGACAGAGATCAAGGGTATGAAAGGAGTTAAAAATATTTTGTTCTCTTTGGAATGTGAGTGATGTGAGCTTTGCTGGAAGGGAGGGGAATGGGGAGACGACTAGGGAAAGCAGCAGGTTCTAGAAGGAAAAATACTCATCTAAATGGTTCCCTTTTGATATATTAATGCCTTCTTCAAGGGCTTATTCGAGGAAAAACAGACTTAAAGAAAATGAGTTAGGATTTAAATTGACTCAATTGTCTTCATAGAGATTTAAATAATTCCTAAATGAGTCTTTCCATTTGAACTCAGAGAGGCCACGAATCTCTGCACAGGTCCTCCAAGCACAGGTCAGACTGAGCATGTGGAGACAGGAGGGCTGGAATGCAAGGGAGAAGGGAGGCAAAAGGAGGCTGTCAGGCTATGGCTGGCCACGTCTGAAAGGCACCTGACAGGGAGCCAACTCCGTGGGCATCAAGTGGCTTTAGGGATGGGGTCTGCACCATCCGAAGGCCTCAATTAATATCCATGCACTCTGGTGGTTATGCTTGCCTGACCCTGACTTAGTTCTGTCCCCGCGTGTTGCTGGTGGCCTCAGGAGCGATCTTGTCTGGAGCTGAGGAGTGATACGTACTGCCCACCATGGACTGAAAGGTCCTCCCTCATGCAGGTTTTTCTTCCATCACACACAGAGAGAAGGGGCTGATGCTCTCATCTGCGAGCAGCTCTGCAGGACTCCGTCTCTACACGCAGGAGAGCTCAAAAACTCTCTACCTGGCATGGGTGAGGGGAGGTGGCACTGCCAAAGGCAGGAGAGCCAAAATACCTCCTTCTCGTCAACGGTGATTTCTTATTCTACAATTTTCTTTTGTAACCGTGTTTTTAATTTGTGATCTGAAGCAGAACCTTTCATTCCGGTGAAGTAAATTTGTCCTTCTTTTACTCTGAGCCTTATCTGCGGACAGTGACTGTAGGAGAATCTGACAAGTCCCAGGGATTTTGCAGAGCCGTAATTTATTGCTCTTTGTTACAGAGCAATAAATCTGTATACAGTAGTGAGTAAGCAGAGTCCGAGTCTCCCCATCCAAACTGTGCTTGTGAATTTGAGAAGTTAGGGATATTTTTCCTGAGAAGCAGAGGTCAGCTGGAGATTGACAGCAAGTGCTTATGGTGGGGAGAAGAGGGACAGTGGGCTGGTGGCTGGGAGCAGGTGATGACTGGCATCTTGTGACATGGGGCACACTCAAAGGGGTCACCTGGAGCTCTGACCAGCGAGTCTCTGTGATGGAACATGTGTTGTGGTGCGTTTGCTGTGTGGTAGACACAGTCCAATACAGGACACGGGGCTAAAACTGAGAGTCTGAAGTGAATTTTTTGGCAAGTAGTTTATTGAACAAAAGCACAGCATTAAAACAGAGCTGTTTGTGGATTCGAGATAAATTTCATAAACCTGAGTCAGCAAAAGTTGGGCCCTTTCCATAGTGCGTGTCCTGCATGTCCTGCATCTGATTTGCCAGTCCCATGGATGCCCCAGGTGCCGTGGTGCATCTCCAGAGGCAGCACACATCTCTGCTTCGCCGTCTGAGCCAAGCCCTTACACTTGGTGCATTTAAGAGCACAGCCTGCAACATCCACGACTGGCTCAGACCAGGTGAGTTCTCCCCACAGGAGCTGATGGTTTCTGCTGCCTTTGCCACCCCCGTTGAGGAGCTGCGGACTGTGCAGCGCCCAGCACAGCCCACTGCAGCTTCCTGCCAGTCTCTACAGAACTTCAGCAATCCAAATAAAAAAGTGCACCGTTCATTGCCAATTCACCGCCTGGCTCCCGGTGGGGAGGTGGTGACTCGCTTGACTTTGATCATGCTGTAGTGATCATGAATATTTACAGCCAGCTCCTCTGCTGCAAGCGACAGACAAAAAGCTCTGGAAATGCCAGGAAACCCCGAGTGTCCCCTCTGCCACCTTGGCTTCTCCGAGTAATTCCTTCTCCTCTCTGGTGCAGATCAAGTTGTTAGCATGCAAGGCAGTGCCAGCACAGACTGTACTGAGAGCTGAGTGACACTGGTGTGTGCCGGGGAGGTCTGTAATGAGCAGGAGTTTGGTAATTAGGCACTTCAGCACAAGCTGCAGTAAAGGGACATTCAGGGACAGATTTATTGGGGGAAAGAGGGGAAGGGGAGAAGGAGAGGGGGTGTGTGATCCTCTTATCAGCATTGTTTAGTGCAGTACATGCTTAGGATCGTGCTCCGTGTTGCACACTGGGGGAGGGGGCATGACCAGCACACACACCTTGTCCCTGCAGCACCTGCAGGGCAAGTGGGCACATTTACAGCCCCGTGCCCTTGAAGAAGTGTCAGGTACTGATAGAAAGCACCATTCATCCTCAGATACTGCTCTGGCATCAGGCAGCATGCCCTTGTATTCCCCTCTAAGTGATGTGATGGAAATGCAAATTGTTAGGCAACGATACAGGCAGGTTTGACAGCAAAAGTGCATGGGCCAGCAGGGACCCAGAAAAGGTGAAAAAACCTAGACCTGTGCAGCTGTGAGTGGGAAACAAAGGTGCTCGGCCTCATAGCTGGGTGGATGAGAACACAGAGGACAGGAGAAGCAGCCCATGGGTGCTGCAGCTTCATGCGAGTAACTGTCAGGTTTCTGCACCTCCTTCAGTTTGCCTGTGACTGCACATCCACAGCAGGACTGCATTCTGCTGCTTGGTGCAGCACCTGGGACAGTAGGATCCTCTGCTGGGCTGAGACACCAAGGTGCTACCCATCACTTACTGGTCTGGAGCCAAGCTGCCAGGACGTGTGCCCCAGCCTCCATTCTGCACAGACTTCTCACACCATTATTGGCTGAGCAGGGCACCCTAGCTGGTTGCTCTTTACCCCCATCAGTTTTATCTCTGCGTGTTAGTACCCAGGAGTTATGTTCATGGTGTAACTGGTTGAGGGTAAGTTTAAGGGTTAAAACTTTGGGCAGCTATTTGGGGAATATAATAAAGGTATCTGCAAGCTTCCCCTGTGTTTAGGTAATCGCTCTATCCTGCACCAGGTTTACCTGCCTCGGCCAACACAGCGTGGCGTGAAGGAAGCAGGTATGGGGATCAGCCTGGCATGTAGTTGTCCATGAGTGGGTGCGGTGCCATTTACTGCGTGTCCTGCTAACTCCTTCTCTTTCTCTCTCCCCCGTGCAGTACAAACAAGTGGAGCAGTATATGTCCTTCCACAAGCTCCCTGCGGACATGCGGCAGCGCATCCATGACTACTACGAGCACCGCTACCAGGGGAAGATGTTCGATGAGGAGAGCATCCTGGGAGAGCTGAGCGAGCCCCTCCGAGAGGTGAGGAGGGGCTGCAAATGGGCAGTGTGTGTTCCAGTGAGGAGGAGACAGATGCTTCCCCTGCCCTCTTTCTTCCTGCTCCAGTCATCCAGATCTTCCTTCACCACTTGGCTGGGGAGCGTTGTGCTGGGGAGATGTACTCAGTATCACTTTCTGCTGCTCCCTGAGTCTGAGCTGCCATGGCACAGCAGCTCCTGTGCGACGGAAGGTGCTGTCACACCCTCCGAGTGACACCAAGCCACAGGAAGAGGCACGGTCCCTGTCTGCTGTTTGACAGCTGAACAGCTGAATTGGGCTTTCTTCATCTGAGGTTGATGAGGCAGCCCATGCCCCGGTGACTGGTGGGCACCTTTCCCTTCCTCCTCTTGACACTGTCCCCAGCTGCCCAGGATAATTATTTCTCTGAGCGCCTTGGCACTTTTGTGCTGTTTAATATCTCATTGTCAAGCAAGGGCAACAGAGAACGTAGGGCTGCCAAGGTGAGTTATAACGTTTTCCCAGAGAGGAGCCCTGGGCATTTTCATACAGCTTTTCACCAGCACTATGCACCTCTCACAAAATCCAAGGCTTTCTGAAGTAAGAGGTATATTTTATGTATTTGTCAGCACGGTGGGGTGTTCCTGTTTTGTCCCTGCTCAGAGAGAAAGCATATGAATGAAGGCAATGAAGCATGGTGTCAAGCTATCAGCTTCAGCTAGCACTGCTATGTGCTGTGTCCCGAGGCCCATTCCAGCCTGCACTGGGGGCGCCAGACAAAGAGGACAGCATTGTTTTATTTTTGACTTTTTAACGTACACACAAAGTGGGTAAACTTCATGGGTTATTAGATGCTGACTAAACATATGTGTGTGTCTTTTCTGCTCCCTGTCCCATGTGTTCTCCCTGCCTCCCTCCCCCCCACCTCTCTCTTGTTTGTACTCACATTGTCATCAGGAAATCATCAATTTCAACTGCCGGAAGCTGGTTGCGTCGATGCCCCTCTTCGCCAACGCAGATCCCAACTTTGTGACATCCATGTTGACCAAGCTGCGGTTCGAGGTGTTCCAGCCTGGGGATTACATCATCCGGGAGGGCACCATTGGCAAGAAGATGTACTTCATCCAGCACGGCGTGGTGAGCGTCCTCACCAAAGGCAACAAGGAGACCAAGCTGGCAGATGGCTCCTACTTTGGAGGTGCGTGTTAACAAGTCACCCTTGTGTAGTGAGACCCACTGGTGGTGTTCACATTTTCCTTCGCTTGTCATACACAGGCAGGGCAGAATGTGGTATTGATACCTGGTCACCTCCTCCACCCCCTGTCTCTGTTTATCTCACCTGTCCTGCAGCTTCCCATAAGTAAATTGTGCAATGAGTGGTGGCTGGGAGTCGTGGGCAGTGTGGGAGTCGAGGCAATAAATAATAACAAAGTGGAGAAGGAAAACTTAGTTCTTGTAGTTTCATTTCCTTTTGCCCCAAGCAAACTGACAGATCTGTGAAGCTGAGAATCTAAAGGAAAAAAAATGGAGCATTCTCAATTCTCCAAGCACATTTATAGTGTTGCCTACTCCTACTGCCTGGCATCCATCATATGAGGTACTGTATAAACATGGAGGAAAAAACATAGTCCATCATCTCCCCAGTCTGTGGCTCAGCAAAATGTCGTGAAGGTCGGCAGGCAGGCATAATGTATCAGCAGCAGAGGCCTGGAACAGTGAAAGTAATACAAGGTCAGAAAACACCATAAGAGAAGATTTAGGATATTGCTTTTATGAGTAGCACAGAAACTCCTGCTATCACAGCCCCACAGAGACCTCACTGACACCCCAAGACAGACAGTTCTCTGGCAGATGCACATTTCAGTACAAGCACTGAATGCATCATAATTAATCACCTACCAGGAGGGGTAGAATGAAACCTGACTTTCCTTCCTCTCTGTAAGAACCGTTCTCTATTAAGAAATCCCAATCTTGCATTTCCTACACACTTCTGTTATTTCCTGCAAAACATCATGTTTGCAGCTACCTGCACAAGTAGCTCCTTGGAGAGCTGTACCCCGATCCTTGGGGTACAGGAATTTTGTACATCACTAGCAAGTTGGGTCAGCTTCCTGGGATTTGGAGTTGGAGGGCTTGAGTCAGGATACCCTTACTCTGACAGATTTTATTAAAATTGCCCGTGAGATTCAATGCACTTCAAATACCACACGCACAACTTCTCACACATTCAAAGACAGCACAGTTTCAGAGGCATTATTTCCTTAGGAAAGCAGCCTAAAACTCACAACCTTGTAGTGCTGCTGTACTGGCGCTTTGGAGTGCACCCAGAATGAATCCTGAGAGTGGTGCTGGTAGATTGACACCCAACAGCACAGAAAAGCATGCTGTGACCAGACCTTTTGCCTTTAGGTCACACCATCTGTCTTTAAGTGCCTGTCTTAGGTGCCCAGACTCTGTGTGTAATCAGTGGAAAAGCAGGACTCAGGAGCTCTCTGCTGAGTGCTCAAGGAGCGTCTGTGCCCAAATGAGGCATTTATGTTAGAATCAAGGACTTTCTGTTCTGTAGCCAGCTGAGCAACCTCTGAGAGTAGCTGACTGCAGTGTAAATACACCAAGAGTTAGTAAGTGGGTACCACTAACTTGGCTTATCCTATCTGTAAGCTTGTGACACATCTGCAAGTAACTTCCAAGCATCTTTGAACAGATAAATGTTCTGGGTTTGAGGATCGCTGTTTCTACCAGGCACCAAGGCCACAGGTCAGCACAGAGCCTTTATTGCAAATCTAAAGAGAGAATTAGCTTCAATGAGGGCACGGCATGACCTTCTGCTCCCAGTGCCCATGAGGAGTTGGAGAAAGACAGCTTCTCCACTCTGAATGCACAAATAACATCTTTGATAATCCACCATAACAAAACTTGACTGGCTAATTAGATCAGCAGAATCCCTGAGGTGCAATTGTACGCAGCAGCTGCCACAACTGAGCCCCCTGGTATTTTCTTGTTTAAATGTTACTGCATATGGAGAACATTACCACTGCTCATGCTTCCAGGGGGAGAGCAGGTAGAGTCTACTGGAGGGGAGACTGGGTGGCAGGCAGGACTACCCATTGAGTGGCAGCACCAGGTTTTGTATGGCAGGGGTGGTGGTGTCTGTCCCCACGTTCTCAGGCTGGGGTTCTCATTCCAGAAATTTGCCTGCTGACTCGTGGCCGGCGCACAGCCAGTGTGCGAGCCGATACCTACTGCCGGCTCTACTCCCTCTCGGTGGACAACTTCAACGAGGTTCTGGAAGAGTATCCCATGATGCGGCGAGCTTTTGAAACAGTGGCTCTTGACAGGCTGGACAGAATTGGTAAGTAGAAGATGTGAGGGTTTCCTTTCAACTACATGCTGCTCTGGCATCCTGGGCCCAGACTTGGTCCTTTTGGTCCCTTGTTCCTTTGCTGCATTTGTGAACTGAAGGAGATCCTACGCAGTCTCTCCTTGTTTGGCTTCAGCTCCAACAAGAAGCCCATTTATGATCAGTTAGAACCTCATCCTTCTCTCTCTGTCTCTCACATACACATTTCTGCCTGCTCCTGCTTCATTTGTTTCCATTTCCTTTTAAAGAACCAAGATCATTCTGACCCCATGAGAACCATCCTGGTGAATTCTCTAGATTTTGAATTTTAGCTCAGAATGTGCAAGTACACAGAGCCCCCCAGGTTCAACAGAAAATAGGCCAGACTGTGACCTCCCCCAGGTCCTGTGAGCAAACTTCAGTATTTCATTGAAATGTTCTGCAGCAGCAATCATCCCTCAGCATGAGGTCTTGGGTGTTTGTTGGAGGGTAGCCTTTATTTTGCATGGATGCTGGTTGGGCTATGGCTGAATGGGTTTGTGGTATTACTTTTTAAAAGACAAAAACTGGAGCCACATTGATGAGGAAGAGTCTCCTCTATGAAATGCAGACCGTAATGCAGCTTTTTGGGACAGTTGTTTTTCTGGTCACAGCTGGCAAACAGCTGGAAAAGCAGAAAGTGCTATTGGGACAGGAAAGCTTGGAGTGCTTTCTGGTGTCTTGTGCAAAACCATCAGCAAAGCACAGCCACAAAGCACTTCCCAGCTGTCCACAGGAGTCCAATATTGTCAGTAGAAATGGGCACCAGACAGAACAAAGACATGGAACAGTTGATAGAACACTTAACCTCCCACAGCCCAGAGTAAACACAGGTAACCAAAGAGCATCATTGAAGTGTAATAGCTCACAGTCACCCATGCCATGATGCCGTCCTGTCCTGGGGGAGACATCACCTGTGCTGCAAACAGCCTTGTCTGATTAGAGGAGACCAGGTACCCGGCCTTGGTCACAACCAGAGGCATTTAACATAGAGATTAAGTGGCTTACACAAGGTCATGCAGGAAGTCTCTGCTGAGTTAAAGACTGAGCATTTCAGAGTGCCAGCCTAACTTCTTTAGTTTCTTATTCTACATCACTTAAAGCTGCACACATTTTCATTGCTTTCCAGAATCAAAAAGGTCAGTGCAAGTCTTGAGTACAACTCAGAAAGCAAGGAGGATAATGGGGTGGGGGTGGGGGGATAGGGAGGAAGCTGGCATCCCAGCAAGGGGTGCAGTGTCCCTGGGGCTTTTCATGCCAGGAACATTGTATTCTGTGCATCTCATTACCTGCTTCAGACCAGAAAGTGTGACCCCTGAAGAAAAGGTTATGAGCTAAATATGTAGAGTTTGGCCACTAATGAGGCCCTTGTGTAAGTGGCAACAGTCTCCTCACTTAGGTTATTTAAATTAGACTGAACAATCTTCTAGAAAATGTAATATCGAGCACAACCAGGGATGGGCCAGCTTGACTTTATCTGAAGTTTTTCATCTTCAGATGGTCAGTACTGCTCTGCTTCCTAGCCTGGTGCTCTTTGTAACTGTACATACAGGAGGGCAGGGCATCGTGTGCTCCTTGTCCTTTGCTCTGTGTGCAGCCGCATGCACAGCCAAAATTCAAGGTAAATGTAGCACGGACTGCTCTCAGCAGTGATGCTGAACTTTGAGGACGTTCCCAAAACCACTGTGTAATTAGGTAAATCTTTGGGTGCTTAACCTGCAGTGGTGTTACCAGAACCTGAGGGAGCTAGTCTAAAGCTAGCTGGTGTCTTTTCCTGCTGCAGTCCTTGAGCTGCTGTGTAGACAGAAGAGGATGAGAAGCTACTACTGATACTGCCCTGCAGCATTGCTTGTCTCAGTGCGAGGATCAGAGACCAGCACTTTACTGTTGAAGATCTGAGCTGTCATCCTCACTCCCAGCCATCAGCACTGCCTGTAGTCGTACCACTGGTGGCAATCATCAGTCAGGCCAGATCCCTGGGTGTAAGAGCTGGAGTTGTGGGAGACAGGTTGCAGGTCAGAGAGCAGGATTGTGCTTGCTTAGTGGCTGCATCACAGGCATTCAGAGATCTGCAGTGATGTGCACACCAGCCACTGTTCTGCCACCGGGGTGGTGGCTGGACCAGCTGAATGCTGATTTCCTTTTGCTCCTTCCCGGAGTCAACTTGAAGGAGAGAAAATGCCTCACTGGTCCCCTTGCAGACTGCGTCTCCACATTAAAGAACTTCCCAGAACTTCACCTTTCTCACTCTGCTTTGCTGCTGTTAGTTTGAGAATGGATTGCAATTGTTTCTCATACAGTGGCAGGACAGTGCTATTCTCCCCATTATACAGAGTAATCTTAACCCAGAGCTACCCAGCTGTCCAGTTGCTGTTGATTTCAAAGTGATAAACACTTGGGAGCCTTTCATGATGCAGATCAAAGCGAGTTGCCCAAAACTGCATTAATAATTGGTGTTAGGGCAGGGAATTTTACAGTGGAGAAACTGAGATGTGGGGAGGTAAAGCCAACCTGCTCAAGCTGACGCTGAGTCAGAGGCTACAGAGAATAAACTTTGCTGGCTCAACTCATAATCCTGTAAGCCCAAGGCAGTGGTCCCTTTCCACAGCTCCATCAGAACTATGCCTGAACTATCCCTGTGATGTTACTCAAGTTTCCAAGGAACAACACTTAGACCATGAGTCAGACCGCTCATCTGGGGCATTTCATTGCAGGCAGCCTTTTTGGCTTGTAGCTCCTTCCCATTTCCAGTGTGGAGGCATGCAGGAAAGGCTGCCAAAAGCCAGACAGGAACCTCCATGTCTGTGCAGCTGTGGGAAGCCTTCTTTGCAGTGATGGTCGAGGGGGAATGCTGCTCCTCACAGCTCTGTTTTCTCAACCATCATAAAAAAACTCATTTGTTTCTTCCCCTAGGAGAAATTCCCTTCCACATGCAGCTGCAAAATGTCAGTATAAGGTCAGTATAAGGTGGCACAGAGCTACTGGAATAACATGCCCTTTGGTGCAGAGCTCTGGCATTGTCCTCCCCTGCTTTTGCCATTCTGCTGACCAGAGCCAATATCAGTCCCTGCACCATAAAAAAGGCACAGACCGTTAGAGCCATACTCTGGAAAATCCTAGTGCTCTCCCTGTTTCCCTGGCAATCAGACTCGACAGCTGCCTATTCTCCAGCTTTATGTCCTCTACCATTGCAAAATAGCATCCTCATAGCACCTTCCAGCCCCCTCATGTGTAACATTCTTTGGCTGGAATTTCCCAAAAGAGCCTAAGGGAGTTATGCCCGTCCTACTGGAATTGGCAGATCCCATGGAAATCCCTGCCTTTTATAAATAAGACATTTCTTCACCTTCCCCTGAAATGTGCGCCATCCAGAAGCAGCAGCACAGTAGCTGCATAACGGCACGTGACTGGTTAGGGAAGTCAGGAGCACTGCACCGAGCTGAGACTCTGACAGTAAGGGGATTGTTATAGGGGGCTGAGAGTAAAGGGCAAAGGGCCAGAAGGGCCTGGTATGAACAGAGGAACTGTATTTTTGGTTCATGCTGCGTTCAGCTCAGGATCTGTACGCAGGATGGAAGCAAGCCTCTTTCCAAGTCAGTGTTGCATTCGCTAAATTCCTTTGACCCAACAACACACCCTTGAGAAGCCCAAGCCTCGCTGAGTACATGAAGTGATTTGGAGGCCTCCATCATTGCTCTGGTACCAGTGTAGATCCGTCCAGTATTCTGCCTGTGCAGTGAGGAATCGAGAGCAGGGAGAAAAATCTCAGTCCATCCAGCCACAGGAGGCATGCTTACAGGATTAGCTGCTATACAGAAGACTTGGAAAGCATGGTCTGAGCTCACCTTGGTAGCAGAGAGACAGGGTAAGAACGTAAGACCCCATCCCTTGAAGCACCAGGAGCAGTGCTGGTTGACTGGAGGTGCAATGAGGCATTCGCTTTGCAGAGCAAATGCACTTTGAAAGCCAGTGGCTAGACAGAGGGCAAGGAGAGGGGCAGATGCACGCAGATCTGTGGCCCCCATCGCTTCCTGCTGGTAGCCCAGCGGTGCGGCGACATGGAGGGCACAGCCCCCAGGAGCTGTCAGCTCCGTTGATCGCTCTGGCAAAGAGCATGTTGGTGTCTCCTCCTAACCTCTGTCGTTAATGCGAATTGATATTGGCATCCTGCCTGGGCCATGCGTGGCTGGGGAAGAGGTTTCCCAGGTGTCTTGCACTTGCAGAGCTCTTTAAAGACTGGAAGGGATTAGTCTCTGAGAATTGACTAAGGCCAGGATTCTGCAATGATTTGTGTCCCTGCTTAACTCTGTTCTCTGAGTAACTTCAGACTCTAAAGAACTCCTCAGGCTGCAGAAAATCACATGCACAGGTCTCCACAAGCTCAAAGCCTGAAGATTGAGACTCAAGGAAATCAGACTGACCACTGATTAGTAACGATTTTACCACTGATTTAATTTTCCTCTTTTTCTTGTTCTTGACCAAGCTGTAAAATTCTTCCTAGTGTAGTGTTTGTGTGTTGAAATGATTTGTTCATTTCTCCAGTGAGTAATTCTGTGTCTGACAAGCGTTTGTGAACAGCTCCAGTTTGTGATGTGTCGGTTAGTTACATAAGTCGCAGGATTCTGTTCTTGTCTGGCTTTGAAACTGGCTCTCGGTGACCATTGAAGCTTAAAATTAGATTTTCACAAGTATTTGCACTTGTAAAACACAACCACTCAAATGTTCACTGAAAGTAAATACAATACGGGTCGTGGATATTGTCAAATTGAAATTCACCGGTGCATTCCAAAAATATTGGGGGACAATTATTTTCCAGTGCTCACTGTGCTGTAATAAATACCATGAACGTCTGCCATGAGGTTGCTCACCATCCGTATCAAGGTCACCAGTGGGAGCTGAAAGAACATTATGAAGGCAGGGAATGTTATTTTTTCAATTTCTTTGGGAATACTTTACACCAAACAGTTTGAAATACATATATTTTGAATGCCAGTTGCATATATTTTGATCCAGGGATCGCAGTTAACCCTGGATTAAAAATGCCTTGCATTTCCTCCAGGCACTGCAGATGCTAAAAAAACAAAGCTAAGGCAACAAAATACCCATCTAAATATTATTACGTAACATTATTACAGTACAAAGTGTCTGTTTAAGATATTGTAGTGGGAGAAGTTTTAAAAGCTTTGTCATACAAGCCACAAAAATAGCTGTTCTCCAACTTTTTCTCTGGGCACCCCGTTTGTCAGCTCGTGATCATGCTTCTGCAACTGAAATCCCGGTGGGTTTGCAACCCCGCGTGTCTGGGTCGTGACTAATGCTCTGGGATCCGCTGCCTCAGAGGTAGGACTGGCCTGGGTTAGGCTGGGCGAGCTGTGAATGAGAAGCTCTGGGACCTGTGCCAAGCTCTGCCACAGATTCCCCGTTTGTCCTTGTCATGCCTTTGCTCTCTGCCTTAGTTCCTCTTCTCTCCTACAGGGAAAACAATACCAGCAAAGGTGGAGCTCGGTCTCTGAACACACCTTAGCTGCTTACTCCCTTGGGGCAGGTGCCATCAAAATCACATGAAACTGACTGAAATGAGTAGAAATAAAACAATATGTACTCAGCATAAAATGTCCACACTGAGGTCCCAGATTTGTTTACTGTATGCCAGTGAGTAATCCCCAAAGAGCTGCACACGTGAGAGATGAGCAAGCAGATTTGGTCATAAAGCTCTATATGCCTCTTACTGAGGCTGCTGATCCAGGCACAGGTGATGTTAGGACATAAGTTCCTGTGACCTAGGATTTGTACCGTGCTACAGTGCGTGCGCTCTGGGAGAAAGCTTTGTTTCCAAGCCGCATTGAAGACTGCCCAGCCCTTTAAGTAGACAGAAACTTATTATCCACATAGTGAGCTGCTGCAATACCGGTGCCTGACAAGAGGAAACATGGGCTCTCCCGTGTTGTGTCCTCTCGGGTCACCCACAAACATAACTGTTTATGAGGACTCAGAGTTCAAATACCACTGTTTGTACTTCTCTGACCCCAAATCCTCTCCCATAATTTCTGACAGTAAGGCGTGCAGATCTGAATCTGACTTACAGTCAGCAGAGAGAAAAAGGCATTTCTGGAGTGTGATTTGGCTTCCCTGAGATAGCTATCTAAAATGGCCAAGGTAGAAATGTGATCTAGCTCAGATATCGGTGTCTTCACGGTAGGAGCTCAGACTTCAGCAGGAATTCAATTTGTGAATTACTTTTTATTTGGAAGTAAAGTCCCAGATTTGGAGTATTTTAGCCTAAGGAAAGCTATCAGCAACTCATCAGCCGTGGGTGAGTGCAAGTGACTTCATCTTAATTAAGGAGAACTGCCAACCCTGTCTGGATGCAGAAATACTGTCTCTCGTGCAACTCTGGAAGGAAAATAAAGCCTAAGACACCCCAGTAGAAGGGGTGGTGGGGACAGTGGTGGGATCTCAGGAGACCTGCCTTTGACTTTGTAAATAACCTTGAGCACCTTGGTTTATCCCAACCTCACAGGTTGCAAGTCTACCTCACAGGGTGCAAATTCTCTGGGAAGAATTTGGTGTTCTAGGCAGATGTCACTAGTACCACAGACACTTGGAGAGCTGGGAGACATTCAGCAGAAGCAAGAGAGTTGGAGAGTGGTAGGAGATGCAATATAATTGTGACCCATCTTCATGGGTCCCCAAAGTTACCAAATTCCTTTTGCATTTAGAGAGCCATGCTCACAGCTATTTGCTATCAGTATCAAAATAAAATACCTGTTCAGATATTTTTTTCCCATTCCAACACCTTTTTAAAATTTTTGACTCTCTAATGACATGGAATAGGATCTGCTTGCCAACCACACCTGTAAACTCAGGGGACTTTTCCTGCCTTGAGGGCAGTCTGGTAGCTCTCCGCAACCCGACCACACTGCTGACAGAAAGCAGTGCCAGAATGTCACCAGCCCAGAGTCTTCCAGAATCTGTCCCTGTCACAGCTGTCAGCTCCAGCAGGGCACTGAGAATTGAATGCAGAAGCTTTGGCTCCAGATACAAGCACTCTTGCCACTTGAAGAGAAGGCTCTTTGGCTTCAGTCTCCAGCAATAATAAGTAGCAGCCACTGTGTTTCAGAATTGCACAATTCTTACACCCAGTCACGGCTATTCACAAACAATTTGCTCTATAGAGCCCTATAGGTTTGATTTTTTTTCCCGTATGATGGGCATAAATGTGACAAGTGAGAGGGAGGAGCATCATCAGCTTAATTTATTTCACGTTTTGTTTAACAATCATGAGATTCATCAGATAACATCATTCTCTGTGTATCGTTTGACCTACAGCAGTTTGGCACAGTTGGAGGTTGCGTTCTGTCCCTTAAAAGTGATGCCCCATACTTCAAACAGGTGTATGGGAGAGGAGAAGAAATCAGTGGTAGGCCTGAGCTGTACGGGGAGAGCAGACCTCTACTTGGAAAGACAGGGGATTGTCTGTTGTAACATTTTAAACTATTGTTTGTTAAGATGGTCATAAGACAACAGATTCAGCTAACCACCCCAGTGCAATGGGCTCTATGCTGATAACGTTTATTTCCCTTCCCATATGGCGCTTGGCTTTCCTGCAATAAACCCCTTTGTACAGTTTTATCTCCAGAGAGGCTTGTGGAGGACAGAGCAGGGGAAGAAGGGAATATTGTACATTAAATGTACTTCAAATGATGCGGCTTTGACAAGAACGAAATAGACTGCATTAAGCAGGTGGGTGCTGCCTTGTACGTCTCACGGCATAAGAGCACACATATGGCAAGTTCTGCAGAGCAGTTCATCAAGAACTGCACATCCAGTTTGTAATGTGTTTACATAGCCTTGCTCTCAGGAAGGTTAATGTGAATTAGTTTGTAGAGCAGATTTGTTAAGTGCACGGAACTCCTGTGTGGATGCACTGAGGCAGAGTTCAAGCTGCTGGGATCCAGCTGGCTTTGCCTTGCTTCCGGGAGCTCCTTCAGTTCTGAGCTGACCCCTTTGCAAGGCAGCTGATAAAGTGTGGGGTGACCTACACTGGGGAGGAAGGCAGGCTCTAACAGCAGAAGAGTACATACGTCGGGGGCTGAGAATTACTTTGAAATCTCTGCTCCAGCTGATTTCCCTGTGTGTGCAGACCCTAAGACAGCGGCAGGAGCTGGTGCTGCAACACCCCCCAGCCAGCACAGTCCCAGGGCAGGATCCCCCCAGGGCACAGAAGCAGCTGTGGCAAGGGAGGGCAAAGACCACCTCCGTACCTGCACCGCGCTGTGAGCTCCCTGAAGTAACCAGTGATCCGAGCAGGGCGTTCAGTACCCAGTCGTATGAATAATAAGAAGAGAAGACCTGAAAGAAGTAACCATGTGGTGCAGGGGGCAGCCACTTTGACAGCAGGCCAGAGCATAAGCCAGCCTAATAAAGTGAGATTATTTCAAATGCATGCAAATTCAGAAAGCAATTCAGTGACCTGAATTCTTAAACTGCAGCCAGCTGACTTAGACAGAACTGAAAAGAGAAATGAACAGAAAGTCACAGCTAATTTCCCCTGTGTCTGTGCGGAATTTCAACAACAGAAAGCTAATTTTGATTATTTGATAGGAGAATTATTGTTGAGTGCTGGCTCTTTTTATGAAATCACATGAGCCTTTCTCCCCATTCTTTTGTGTGCTATCTACAGTTGAGGAAAATCTGACTTTGCAATTCTTTATTAAGGGAGAAACATCTATTAGCTTGGTTTCCATAATTTCACATACCCCACTCCACTTCAAAGCACCAGCAGCTTTGTTATAAACATCTTCTAGGCTCTAAATATCTTCTTTCCTCTCCTGTATTTAGTCCACTGTTGCAGTGAGGAAAACATGGAGTTTTTAGAGCACACAACACTCCATTAATGTTACTTATTTCTGTCTGACCATGGGAAAAAACATTCTGTGCTAGGAGCTGAACAAAGAGAACAAAAAGGTGAGTTGTGCCATGGAGACCCTTCAGGCTACGTCCTTTAATTTTACTCCTGTAGCACCTAGACCTCCTGCCATTGGCTGTAGGATGAAGAGAAAGTGGGGGTGGTAGGTCTTGCTAAGGAAAGAAGGAGGGTCAGGAGTCAGGAAATCAGGAGATGTGGGACTAGAAATGGTGAGTTGGGTCTGACCATGGAAGAGGTTATTGGGACAGACAGGACAGGCACTCTTTAAGAGACAACTTGGCCCCTGCTTCCAAGCCTTGCTTTGGTTCCTGCACTGGACTAGGCTGTCCCTGTGTGCGTCTGTAGGTCAGAGGTCTGCTGAGGTTGAGGAGTGGCCTTCCACGAGCTCACATTAGTACAGATCGAGATTTTGGGTGAGCAGGACCTGAGCTTCTAAACAGTCCACAGGTGTATTAAACAGATTCAGTGCTCTGAGGCAGAATCTACCTAGGGAGATGTAACTGCCTGCTCCAGAGGAAGTGCTAAAGCAGCATATGGCAGGGAAAGGTAAAAAGCGATGCTTTTCCCCTCGAAAATCAGATGAGAGCTCTAGAGACAGATGTGTGGCAGTATTCATCCATCAGACCTTCACCTCAGAGGACCTGGGTGCAGATCTGAGCAGGGCTTTGCAGGGTGAACTGGAAAGACATGATCCAACCAGGAAAAGGGGAAAAACAGTAACCGTCTGGAAAGGCAGCCCTGGGAATCATTTGTTAGCAAGGGCCCCACGTGAAGTTGCATAACCTGACTTAATGTTTATCCCTCGCTGTAGCTACACACACTCTGAAGGTATTTCCTCCTGCACCTCTCCCCTGAGCTCTGCCAGAGCAGTTGCTGAATTGGAATTAACTCCCTGTTCTCTACAAACCAACATTTTTGGAGAGTGGAATTTGGTGATCAGAAGCCAGCCACCTAGAGAGGCTGGGCGACCTAAAAGCCTCCCTAACCCTGGCAGCACAGGCAGCTTTCCTGAGGAGAGGTCCCTGCTGCTCCAGAGACATCCTTTCACCCCACGGCCCAGATCCAGCGCTGCTTGCCAGGGCTTCCCAGTTCCCGAGCTGGCAGCACAAGGATGTCAGTGCCCTTCGAGTTGGTGGAGCGTGGGATGCTCGATGTCAGAAAGCTTTAAACTCTGGTTAACCGTGAGTACTGACTCCCAGCAAGCCCCCAGTCCTCAGCCTTTGCTCACAAGCAGACCACGTCCGTTCAGGAGCCCCTTCCTGAGCAGTTTGCAGGGTGCCCATCGGGGCTTTGCTGTCCTCCTTCACACACACATGCAGACCAGTCCCAGAGCCGGGCTTACAGAGAGCAGACCTGCAGACTTGGCTCCTGGTTCCTTGTGCCCTGGTCTTTGTTTTCCCACGAGGGATGTTCCCACCAGCGGAACCTGAACACTCCAGGTCTCGGGACATCGGGCAGGGTGACCGTGTGTGTGTAGGCTTCTCCAGTGCCAGGACTCCAAGGGAAACATCCTTTACATTTTTACTTGTCCAAAGCAAAAGTTCTGCTTAATTTCCAGTTCACAGGATATGACAACAAAATGCTATAAATTAGAATTACAGCTTTCTTTAGAATCTTGTTAATTTTATGTAGTATTTTGGGGTTTAGGAGAAATGCATGGATGGGTTGTTTAGTACCTGAGATTCTGCTCAACACTTTCTATGGGATAAACAACACAGAAGGAGAAACTCCAGTAGCAGCCAGCCTCCATAATCACGCCATGATTAGGGTGAAGGGGAAGCTGGAGTCCCCTTTCCTCTCTCCTAATGAAGCCTCTCCCTGGCTTAGCAAGAACACAGGGCTCTGTTGCAGTTCACTGAGTATAGCTGTAGGTTGCAGGGCATAGTTTTAATTAGGGTTACACAGAGCCAAACTAATCAGCCTTTCAGTCTTCAGATTGCTGTCTTGTTTGCTCTCCTTTTGAGGCTGGTGCAGTGACAATAAATCCAGACAAGGAAAAATGAATTTGAAACTGAAGCAACTTCATAAATAAGATGGAAGGGGGGCAGAAATAATCTCAGAACCACCAGCCCAAGCAAACTGACGCCCACTGCCTCATTCTGCTCTTGGCTTCTGTTTCATGCAGGACTTCAGTCAGACCTGCCAGGAAAATGTTTTTATGCCAGCAGGGCACTGCTGTGTGCCTGTTGTAATCTGGTGCTGGCTGGAAGGAGAGTTTTTCTCCAGAAGCAACTAATCAGACTTGTATCAGGGTGTGGAAGCATCATATGAGTGATGCAATTAATTAGAACAGTGGAAACAATTAATTTTTCAGTCTGCTAACCAGTTACAAGTTTGAAAAATTTATTTTGAAAACTCTTCTCCCCTTCAGTAATTGGAAGAACATTTTCAGTATTTTCTTTTAATGACCTGGAGCTGAAATCTGAGACTTTCTTGGAAAAAAAAAGACGAGGAAAAATTTGATCTAATGAAACAGTTAATAAATTCAAGTTGGGTTCAGAAAAACAGTAAAATGTAATGTAATTCCAAAGGAAAACTGAAATGTCCTGTTTAAAAAATAACAAAAATAGTCATTCCAAGGCTTTTACTGGAATTATTTTATCAACGTGACACAAATTTAAGGAGCTCTGATCAAACCATTTTGCAGTAAATCGTATGTGCGTTTGGAAAATGTTAGTGTATTCTCCATTTAGTGATCTGCCAAAGAAACCAGTCTGCTGTTGAAGTCTTTCCGTGTTGTCAGGAGCTCCAGTTATGAAAACATCAGTCTCCTCAATTCATCCGTGCAGCCCTGATTAACATCGCAATGGGCTCTCGTTGGAATTGAGGGCAGCACTGGAAATGGCAGGCTATTCAAGCACAGACAAGCAAATCAGAAGCCAAAGACAGGTGACATGGAATTAAAAGAGCGAGATGAGGTGCGGTGATGGAAGCGCAGAGCAGTTGCTGGTATCGAGCTTTTCGGAAAGCTGCACTAGCAACATCTGCTGTTTCTCCTCCTTCTACCCAAGCTGTCCCTCCTCAGCCCGGTTCTGCTACAAGCTGTTATCAGGAAAGCAAATGCAGCTGGGCAGTTTTTTGCCTGTCTGGCTCGAACTCAGCATGCCGTCTCCCATCCACATCCTGACCTTGCAGTTGTGCAAGATTCCCCATGCTGGGATTTGTACCTTCAACTCCAGAAAGAAAATGATTACAAACCTGCAGACTGAATTGCTTTTTATCTCAAGTGTGCTGGCCAGATTTTCTCTTACCTGTCAATTTATTTAGATTGGTTGCTCTTTTTCTCCAGACTTGGAGCAGTTAGCATTTCTGTTTCTGTTTAAGCAGCATTTTGTGATCTAATTTGTTTGTGAGTGGGTGTGTGCTTCTAGAAGACGCTGCCTGGAAAGTAGCATTTGTGTAGAGTGTGACCCTCTGCTCCTTCACTGCCAAAATGCTCTGAATTTTAAAGGTGACATTCGTGCTCTGCTGGCGTGCTTGGCAGGTAGAGGCAGGCTCTGTTTAGGGGATACCTGGTGCTGTCCATGCCAGCTTGTTATACAGTGAAACGGGTGTAGTATAGGTATTGTACACAAGCATTTCAGTGCGGACGGGCTCTCCAGCCCCTGCAATGGCATTAGCAGCTCTGAACACTGGCTGCCTTCAGGTCTGTGTCCTTCCAGAGCTCTAAGATCCATTCCTGTCCATCTGCCTATCTGCTTTTTTGGAGGGAGTAATCAGCAGCAGGTAAACCACAAAACCATTAAGTATCCCATAGCTCTACCCACAACAGATACGTCCTTAAAACCCGGTCAGCATTTTGGTTTGGTTTTATGGTGCAGTTCAGCCCACTGGAGGGGTTGACCAGGGAGCTGTGGATTTTAAGCTTTACCTGCTGTGAACAATTGCATAGCACTATTGCATAGCACTCAGTTGTTAGAGCCCACACCTCCTCCTTTATAAGGAGAGAAACGCTTGATTTTGAAAAGTACAGTGAAGGAAAAACTACAATTACTGTCAGATTGCTCCTTATCTTTTTTTTCTGAGCTTGTCTAAAATCACAGTATCTTGTGGGGCTTTCTGGAACCAAAGGGAATGTTTCTTATCAGCTTCCTGCGTCTGTGAAGTTCCCTATAAATCAGTATCAAGTCACCTCTTGTCCGAGAGAAGCTGAATACATAGTACTCACCCACAGATAGTTTTCAAGCCTGATTTGTGGATATTTTCTGCACCTTCTCCAGCTTTGCAGCTAGAACTAAAACACTGGATGCCTTCCTGGCATTGTACGTGGTAGTGACTAGAATCTCTCTTATGATTTATAAATTCCTCCTTATTTCTGCAACAATTGCTTCCCCTCTTTCTTGTGGTAGCTTTAGAACTCAGCTAGTTATCTTCAAAACTCCCTCATGTCTGAGTTACTTTTAGGACACCAGGATACCAGTTACTCTCCTCTGAGTGTCATTCAAGTCCTTGGCTGCCAGACGTTTGAGTTTACATTTGACTAGAGTAAGAATCATGTCCTTCAGCTGTAAGCCTTTTACCTGTTACAGATGTAAAAGATACACCATACAGTAAAAGAAACAACAGTCTGGATGACATCTAGGTGCAAAGACCTGAGATCTCAGCAGCATAGGATTGAAAGGAAATTCCTCTGGAATCTCACTGGGAACTAATACCAAGGTGGCAGTCCACTCCTAACCATTCCTTCTTGGAAACTATCAGCTGGCCAGTTTAAACTAGAATGCCATATGGGACAAATTAAGTACCATACTGTGGTTTTAGTTGGTAATAACAAGGGCTGACTTACCTTGAAAGCAGTGATTTCACGACAGAGTAGAGACAAACTTAATGGATAAGCCTTTGTTTGCAGCAAACTTGTTAATGGACAGAAGCAGCACTGCCGGCTTTTAATTCTTAAAACATGACATGATTTGGGGATTAAAGTACTGAAAAGAGGCCCCTCTGGTTCCCCAGCAGCTGGCAAGATGCTGTGCGCTTACCCTGGTCCTGTACAAGAACTCAAAGCTATCAGAACCAGAAGAAATGACATTTGAATCGGAGCAGAGGTTTGCTAGTGGGCCTGAGGAAGCGTTTGGTTCAAGAGGAAGGTTAGTTCAGGTTTTGGTCTGATCCAAACCAGCCGGCATCTCGTCTAGAGGTGACCCTTCTGCACCCCTGAGCTTCAGCTGCAGAATGAGCTGTGTGCAGACACACAACCAGGGTGCACACAGCTTGCTAGGCTGAACCCTTCACATCCAAATGATTGCAATAAATAAAAGCGAAAAGGCAGCCGATAGGCAGGTGCTGTCATCAGTTCAAACTGGCATATGCTGTCAGGATAGAGGACCCTTGAAAAGGCAAGAAGAGAGGATCTAATCCACACCAGTTTTGTAAGAAAACCATTCAAGCCAGCATACACCAATGCCTTACAAATCAATGCTGGCACAGTTACCCATGCACAGACTGTTACGAGAACCCAGATACAAAAGTTGTTACACAGAGTGCCTATCCACATCACAAATCCTGTCCTTTGAGAAAGCATTTGTGCTCTGGTGAAAGGGCATCCCTGGCAGCATCTCATCCCCCTGCTTCAGTCCAGGAGAGATCATCCCTTCAGTGCCAGGTGCACACTCAGGCCAGACAAACTCATTATGCCACATTTTCCAGCCCATTGAAAAGGCAAAGCGCTGAGCTAATATTTTGCTGCAGGCTAGAAAGTCCAGCTGGAACATGAGGTTTGCTAGCCTGCAGTTTCCTTAAAGTTTGGGCTAGAAGGACACAGCCAAATAATGGTAGCTGCAGCGTGTCTCAGGGCTCTTACTTGGGCCACCTGGGCTTTTCCAGCACGTAAAGTCCTGCCCATTTTTCATAGAGAAATTCCATTTCAACTAGAAACAAATGATCGACTTCAGAATGAGCAAGATGCATGAGACAGATGATGAAAAGACATGTCTGGAGAGTAACTGACGACTCAGGAGACTGCACTGAACTTGTGTTTCTGAGGTTTTCCTTTGCAAATACAAAAATTATGGTCTTTGGTTTCCTGCTCTTTTTCTAAATGGAAATTTAGATTATGAGCTGCAAAATGACACTCTTCCAGATTCATAAGCTTTGCTACCGGTCTGCCACACTTCTCAAAATTGGCCCTACTGTCTAAGACTATGTGTCCTGCCAGGCAGTTTTATGGGACCTTGATGTATGTTGATCATACCACAAAAGCTGAAGAGACGATGTTTATCATCTTGTTGCTGGAGCACAAAGACCGTATGCAGAGCCCATAATGACAGTGGAGGGGAGACAGTGCCAACAACTCGAGGAAGGTCTGGCAGGAAGCTTTGAGGAAGCCTCCCCTACTTTGCCATATCAGAATGACCCTTTCTCTCTTCGCTTTCCCTACAGGTAAGAAAAATTCCATTCTGCTGCATAAAGTCCAGCATGACCTCAATTCAGGTGTTTTCAACTACCAAGAGAATGAGATCATCCAGCAGATTGTGCAGCACGACAGAGAGATGGCACACTGTGCTCACAATGTCCAGGCTGCTGCTGCTGCTGCCGCTGCCGCCGCATCCACCCCCACGCCCGTCATCTGGACTCCACTGATCCAGGCACCCCTGCAGGCTGCAGCAGCCACCACTTCTGTCGCGATAGCTCTGACCCACCACCCACGCCTCCCCACAGCCATCTTCCGGCCCCCGGTGTCTGTCCTGGGTTCCCTGGGGCAGCAGTCCAGCCAGACCCCGAGGCAGCTGAAAAGGCTTCAGTCTCTAATCCCATCGGCCGGGCCTTCCGCCGTCGGCTCCCCCTCCAGCACTCCATCCCAGCTGCACACACCGGGAGCAGAAACCCCATCGTCCTCTTCCTACCACATCCAGCAGCTCGCAGGATACTCGGCCGCCGCTGGCTTAGGCCAGTTCCAGGTGGGATCCCCTCCCGCTGGCTCGAGCCAGACGGGTTTGAGTGGTGCGTCCTCTGTGGCACTGAGCCAGCTCCAACAAGCACCTTCCGGATCACCTTTAGGGACAGCTCAGCCCACCCAGCAGCAGCAGCAACAACAGCAGCAGCAGCAGCAGCAGCAGCAGCAGCAGCAGCCACCCCTTCCCAGCAGTGGATTCGGGCACTTCCAGCAAGCCACAACTAGCTCTCCATCAGCATCACTCACCCAGCTCGCATCGAATTCACCCCCCGGCCTTCTCAACCAGTTCCAGCCCACCACGAGACCACTGCAGGGGGGACAGTTACAGCAGCTCTCAGGCAGTGGGACTTTGGGGGGAATTAATCACTTCCAGCCCCCTCCTTCTTCCAACTCGCCATCCGCCAGCCTAAGCCAGCTGGCACAGGCCTCTGGTGGGCCGTCCTCAGGCCTGTGCCAAACGCATCCAAGTGCATTAGGGTCTGTAACTGGCACGATAGCCCAGCTCCACCAGGAACGGTCGCCTTTTGCCTCCATGTCTCCTCTCCAACAGTCTGGCATCGCCTCTCCCTGTTACACCCCTTCTGGCCTTAGTCCTCCTACTCAGAGCCCAGTGGCAACAAGAACTTTTCAGTGTGGCCCTTCTGGGGCCTCAGGCTCTCACGGCTCTCTGCTCCTGCCTCAGACGGCCAGCCCACCTCCGCAGATCCTGCAGTCCAAGAGCACGCCGCCCGTGCCACCCGGACGCCTGAACCAGGACATCAAGTTGATTTCTGCTTCCCAGCCATCTTTGCCCCAAGAGCTGGCTCAGACACTGAGCCAAAGTTCTCATTCCTCTAGAGAATCTGTTTCCAGCTTCTCTCCTTTTCCTGGTGGAGGGACTGGACTTCTCGGGAAGCCTTGTAGCTCAATTCCTGGGCGCGTGACTTTACCACGTCAGATGTCCTCAGGTTCTTTACCACATCCGCTGGTGTTTGGGGCCAGCGCTGCGGGCACTGCTTCCCTGACTGCTGGTGGGCGGAAAGAATCCATAGTGCTCACGGGGGATCTGGAGCCTGTCAGATCCAAACTGCCCTCCAATTTGTGAGGACTCCTGAGAGCTGTTTATGTCAGCCGTGCAATTCGGTTCCCAATTAGACTTTCATTAATCTTTCTTTTTTTTTTTTATTTTCCCTCTTTTTCCTCCATTTCTTTTGTTTAGGTTTAACTGTGATTAGAAACAAACAAACAAACAAAAACACATGAAAAACAACAAAAAAAAAGAAGATAACCAGGTATTCTTAGAGCTATAGATTTTTGGTCACTTGATTTTATAGAATATTTTAATACATGGAACAAAAGGATATGAGCAAATTTAATCCAACGAGGTAACACACAGACGAGGCGTGTGCCTGAGCTGGAACATGTGAAATGATCAGCCATAGAAGCCACCAAAAAAGGTTTTCCTGTTGAGACAAAGATCCGAGGTTGACGTGGGCCAGAGAAGGGAGCATCAGGTCAGGCCCGTAGCTGGTGTATTTGGAACAGCTCTGGTTGGCCTCAGCTTAGCACCGCTTTGCACCAGCCTGGTGCACCTGAACCTGGCCTGTGGCACCGAGACATGGGGGGACTCGGATGGCTCACCACACGCATCGGAAAGTTTCACTGCCTCCCAGATTTTCTCCTGGGATCAGCAGGGCGCAGAGGAGGCAAGAAGAGTAGCGAGTTTCACTAACACAGTCCCCTCTGCGGATTTCAGAAGAGCTGAGTTGTTTTTTTGGACTCCATCTGAAGAAGAGGAGGGTGACCAGGAGATGGATGGGCCTGACTGCAGCTGCTTGTCTCGTTCCACCAATGCTCTGAAGGAGAAGTCCCGTCGCTGCCAGCCTGCTGGCTGCAGCAGAAGAATCACAGAATCGCAGAATGGCTGAGGTTGGAAGGGACCTCTGAAGATCACCTGGTCCAATTCCCTGCCGAGCAGGATCACCTAGAGCACCTTGAGGATGGCAGCCTCAGCGTCTTCGCGGTGTGCACAGCGTGCGTGCTGCCCTCCAGGCTGGGGCGTGCAGAGCAAGGGAGGGATGAAGAAAGGCAGCACATTAATCTTCCCTCTCGGTCTCGGTGTCTCGGTGTCCATGGGCTGACTGCTCTGAAGAGAACCGGGTAGGGTAAGATGGCAAGGTGGGGTGCAGTCGCCCCGGCCCTCCTCCCCCTTAGCCCAGGGGAGTCTGAGCTCGGAGGCACTGAGGGCAACACCGGTGCCCAGCCAAGAATCCTTCAGATTTGCAACTACATTCATACCATTAAAACAGATTAAACCAGAAATTCGGCCAGCCGTGGTCCATGCTTCTCCTCTGATGGGGGAATCGAAATCGTTTGCTTGAGTTCACCAGCAATAACAGCCTGCACCTGATTGATTGGCTTTGGTCTCGCCCTGCAGTTGCAGCATCACTGGACACATCTGGGGCCTGGCAGGCACCTTGAGCTGGAAAGTTTGGGCTCCCCTGATTTAAGGCAAAGTGGGATGAAGACAGAATGGGGCCTTTTGGTGCACACAGCACTGAGAAGCTACAGCCTTTACCTCTAGAGCAAATGTCTCCTTTTCTTTTGATTCTTTCTTTCTCTTTGTTTTTTCAGTAGGCCAAGAGGTGTCTCCAGCCACCTCAATGTAAAGAGTCAGGTGCTCAACTTTTCTAACACTTGTTAGAAACCCTTGTCCGGCTTCCCTCTGTTTCTAGCTATCTTGGAGTCCCTCCAGCCCACAGAGGGAAAGCGGAACTTCATGCAGCAGTGCCAAAAAACTTAATATTATCACAGTAACGATACAGGTCCATACAACCCCCTCTCTTACCTCCTTCCCCCAAAACCACTGGCTGACAGTTGATTTTTATACCGAATTGTTTGCAAAACTCTTGACATGTGCCTGTATCTTGAATGTTGCTGCAAGCATTACTGGGCACTCTTGCTTCAACGTGCTTTGGTGGCTCAGAATTCAGATGTAATCAGCTTCGGTCTTCCTTAAAGGGTCAGGGGAGCTCTAGAAATGTTTTTTTCTACTAGCTACATACAACTATGTATGTGTGAGTGTGTGTGGAGGGAGGGGTGTGTGTGTGTGTGTGTATAGATTTTTATATATATATCTATATATACACACATGCTTTTATATATATATAGTATACAGTTATACACATATGTAGTCTATTTATGCACATGTGTAAGCACGCACACACACATACACACACACACACACATTTATATATATATGTATCTCCTAGTTTTAAAATACATGTCAGTTTTGACCCTCCTGTAGGACTGATTGGCAGGTGATAATTGTAACGCATAGCTCCTGCTTTTCCAAAACATGTACAGGTTCATCTTGAAACAGAATCAGTTGACGGAATTGAAGCAGAGTCACAGACCCTCTCATAAGTTCAAAGGTACGAGTTCCTAGAGGAAGACTCACGATATCCTTTCAAGTATTATATTTGTTTTAACAACCTTTTTTACCCCGTATGCCAGAGGGCCCCCTAGAGCAAACATCTCAAGAGGTTGGGAGTTAAGCTGTTTGGGTCTGGGGAATTCGATACAAACAGGTGGGAAAGGTCTTCAGCCCAGCAATGCCAAGCCCTCGTGGATGACTGTCCCGTGACTGCTGCATTGGTACTTGAATCTCAACAACCCCTGTGGACACTCAGACAAATGGAGGTGCACAGAAACACCCTGAGGGCTGTCTCTGGTAGACGTGCGTTCCTTCCGCCAGGCCGGTGAACATCCTGCGTTCGGTTGGGTTCCTTCGCTTTGATTTTCACGGGGGTGCTGTTTGATTTTCCAGTTCTTAGCGGTGCAGTAGCCAATATTGAGTTACTCCGACTGGACCCCAGTCAACACTAGGCTTGTCTCAGTAGGTGGAACTATATTAATTATTATTGTTATTTTTTGTTTTATTTCGGGGGGAAGGGAGGGAAGAGTTCTAGGGGTGGGGTTTGCAATATAAAACACACAATAAAAAACCTTAGTAAATAAAAAAGTAAAAACCCAGCCCTCTGACTTGCTGTCTGCTTTGAGTGTTGAAATTCAGGCACTGTGGGAGGAGGTTTCAAGAAGAAAAAAAACACCTCGTTTGTCATTTCAGCCCTCCCTGCCCTACTGGAGAGAGATGATGAAAGGTTTTGTCTCACTTCCTATCTGTATTTTCCTGCTGTTTTCACAACTTTGGTGGCATGTTTACCTGCTGCCACCTCTCCACCTCACACATGCCTGTAGGCAGTGTATGGTAAGCCACTGACAGTAAAATTTCTACGCTTTTGCCTACACTTTAATTTTTAGCAGCGCAAAGGAGAAACCTGCAGGTTGTTTTGCTAAAAGTGTATGAGATTCCTTCACAGTACTGACAGATCTGAATCTGTGGCTGACTTTGTGAGCCTCAGAGAAGAGCTCAGGGAGCCTTTCCACAGGATGCAGAAGTTAACAGCTTGGAATCAGGACTATCACAGAAAGCGGATGAAAATCTGGACAAAAAGTCACCATTTCCAAGTCTTAAACTAAGCTCAGTGATGATGCCAGAGTCAGGACCTGAAGTACTTTTGGAAGGTAAAACTAGCCTCAAGCCTTATCTTTCACTTCACAGCCTTATCTCTCATTTCCCTCCTGTGAGATCCTTTTTGAGTCTTTGTCCAAATCCAGACTAGGAAATGGGCACAGAATGGATTGCTGGGGTCAGTAACTCACACCGCAGCCGTGTGGCTTCGTGCCCCTTCCTCAGAGCCTGCTGAACACAGAGCAAAGCAGCCCAGCTGCTGGCGTGTGTCCTGCAGCCCGTGGCAGCGAGGTGCAGCTGGACATCCTCGTCCCTGCACCAGGAGCCTCCCCCCTGCCTTGCTGATCGGCTCACGTTCAGTTTTCTTTCTCTGAAATCTCATTGCTTTGGTTCGTTCTCATCCCATGGCTCTATTTAGCCCTTTAACCTTACAGCTCACCCAGCCTCTGGAAGGCTTTAATTGCTAGCACATGAGCACTGTGTCCTCCTTGCTGGGGTGAGAACAAGGTCCTGGATGTTCTTTAATCAGGACTCCCAATGCCAGAGATGGCATAAATAAGTAAATAAATGAACAGGAGCCCAAAGGCTGTGAATAAAATCAGGATTTTGCAGAGAAGGATGCTCAGGGACTCGCACACACTTCCACCAACACAATGCAGTGCAAGCCAAGCAGGATGCTCCTTTTGGCTCTCTCCTCCTGCTTCTGATGGTACAGGAAAATAGGGGACCCTGATGGTCTCCCTCCATCAATCCTCTGACCTTGTCTGGCTGTACAGGAGCAGAGCTGGTGAGGAAAGAGCAAACTAAACCTTTTCATCAGAAAATACCATTCCCTTGAAACCAGACGGCTCTGCCCTGGAAGGTCAGTTCTGGGTTTCACAGAGGGAAGTGCAGGCAGGAAAATACTTGGTTTGCCTTTCAAAATAAATGCCTGCTCCAAGCTGCCTTAGTTTGCATGCCGTTACCATTATGGAGGAAACGGGCTGGGAGTCAGTCCTGCCCTATTGAAACATAAAAGAAAATTAATTATACTTCACAGAAGATTTGGAAACTTCCAGGATTTTCATGAAGGAAGGAAGGGCTTGGAAGGGCTTGGCTGGTTTAGCCTATGCACTGCTGCCTCCTTATCTCACTGGAAGGACTCGAGACTGAACTGGGACTTCGTGGTACACACCGGCAGTCAGGAAGAAGCTGTGCAGCTACCAGAGCCAAGTCACCCTCCCATCCAACAGGGTGGTTTCTCTACCTCTCTGCAGTGCCCTGTGAAGACCCAGCCTGCTGGGGTGGGGACTCAGAGCAGGGGAAGGCAGGATCTCAGCTCTGGGGATTTCTCCCTTGTCCCAGAAAACAGTCCCAGCCTGGCTGCCTGCCCCACTCACCTCCCAAAGACAGATCTTGGGGTATGGGGGGGTGATTAGCCCAAAGGGAGAGGGAGGAAAATGAAGCCAAAGCTGCACTGAGAAGGGGCTAGGGCTGGGGTTGTGCAGGCAAGCAGCTGAGTCCTTTTTTTATCCCCGCTGCAAACCCCAGGAGCTCGCAGCACAGTGCTGGTGAGTGCAGAAGGCCACGGGGAGCCTGCAGGGTGCTCCAGCGCGTGCCCTGGGGAAGGAGAAGGGATTTGCACCTTTATCCTTGCTGGGGGAGCCACCAAGTTCAGAACCACAGCTTTAAATAGATGAGTACATCAAAGTGTGTATTTTATTTAAAGTAAAGAGAACCACACCCTGATGTCAGCACTCACTTGGTCACTCCTCTGGGGCCAAGCACCTACCTGCCTGCCCGCAGCACCACTGAGCTGCACACTGCGTGGGATCTGCTCTGTGTGATGTGGAAGGGAAACCAGCCACAAGGCAACACTCCCACCCACGTGCAATCCACAGCAGATAAAATACAAATTAAAACACCAATTAGCTTTGCTCTAGGCCTGCAGGATCACCCTCTGCTGCCCCACCACCTTCAGGCAGAAGCAGGAGGAAAAAGCGTCCAGGCAGGAGGTCCATACCCTCAGGTGATGCGCTGGGCAGAAATCTTTCCAGCCCGGCCCACCTCTTTCATGTACCTCGCTCGGAGAGGGGTACAGAGCAGGAGCACAGCCCCCAGAGGGGCACAGGGAGGGAGCAAAGTGGCTGGGGAAGCCCAGGGAGGGAAAAGCAAGGGGCCAGGGCATCCTCACCAGCCCCGGTGAAAAGCTGACCAGGATTTTCTGCTTTCCGTAGGCGAGGGCAGTGTGAGAGCCAGAGACAGCACCCGAGGAGGCAGGCAGGACCTTTCCCCTCGCAGGTAACTCCTCCTGCCCGGCACTGCTGGGTGGCAGCCACCTCCCTGAGCCCCAGAGAGCTTCATCCTCGCAGCCCCTCTGCACAAGGCAGCTGGGAGAGCCCACGCACTGCACCCTGTAGCACTGCGTCCCCTGTTTGCCCCCACACACACCCAGAGCTATGCTGGGTGTTGTGTGTGCCTTAGGCCCCTCCACCAGGGTGTGACCACAGCCTCTTTGGTTTCTGGGCTCAAACCCACTCTCAGAAACCTGCAGAAGGTAAGCCAAGCCTCGTAGGCACGTGATGAGCAACGCTACCCCCTTGCCAATGCATCGCCTTGGCTGCCAGCACCTGATGGGAAGGGGAGGTCGCCCTGCCAGAGCTTGTGCTCTGCTCCCAGCGATCCCAAGGGACTGCTGTCGGCCTTGGCAAGGCGTCTTCAGACAAATCCCCCGGCTGCCTGCTGGCTTTTTCCCTGCTGGAGAAAAGGGGGTGAATTTTCACACGTGCATGTTGCCTTTTGCCACTGACAGCCATTTGCTCACCAATTCCAGCACACTGAGCCTGTGCCTAAGCCCCACTTTGACTTTAGGCTGTGATTTCCAGGGAGCTGAGTATGGTACTGCCTACCCCTGACAAATTAAAGGGAAAAAAAAAAAATCCTAACTTTATTATGCCACTTAAAATTTGCAGGAAGGTAGATTGATTGATTTATTTTTTTTAATACTCTTTTTAAGGAGTGATTGCAAACCAGCTGCCTTTCAGCCTCCAGCTACCAGCTGACCCTAATCACTATCAATGACTGCTCTGCTCAAGTCCACCTCTTAGCAGGCACCTGATTAGAAAAGACACTGACTGAAATCACTGGGAAGAGGTAGAGGCTCTTTCATGTTCATGGAGGAGAAACAGCAGCTTGACAGCTTTCAGTGGGACCCCAGCAGACAGCAGGCCCTTCACAGGACTTCCCAGGCAATCTCTTGCCTGGCATGAGCTGTGGCTACTGCAGCACGCTCAGGACCAGCCGTCTCCTCCAAAATACCCCTGACAGAGGGGACCAGACTTGGGAACGCTGCCTGGCTCCCAGGAGGGGAACAGGAGCAGCCTGAGGCTGCAGGCATTGCCAGGCAGGAAGGCGTTAACAGCATCTCCAGCCCTGCGTGCCCAAACCTTCCCCTCCCTGGGAAGCTGCTCTCCCTGGCTGGGCTGCAAATTAGACAGCTCCTCTGGGTTATTCCCCCCACCTCCCTTTAGTTTATTTTTTTTTATGCACCTGCCTTCCTCAGCTGTGATGGGCATGGCTGGGGCTCGCCCACGCACGCCTCGCAGCATGAGCACGCTTGCTCTGCCCCCCCAGCTCCATCAGAGGTGCCGTGGGTGGCTGGCAGGAGGGCACGGCCACTTGCCCTCCCCAGGCCCAGCACTGCCTCTCCGGTGCCCTGTCCACCCACACTGGCCTCCTGCTGCGGCCAAAGGCTGCTGTCAGCTCCGTCCCCATGCGTACCCATCACTGCCAGCTCCTCTCTGCAGAGGCTCGGTGCTGACAAGCCTCTCCCCGCACCGCGGGGGCCAGCACAGCCCCTGGGGGGGCTCACCGGGGACGGGAGCTGCTCTTTGCTCTCTCTGGTGCTCCGTCAGTGGCCTGGCACTGCTGCAGCAAACCCAGTGGAGGTAGGAGGGACCCGGGAGTGACTTTTTGTTCTTGGGGGGAGCAGGAAGGATAAAGGACAGGGCTTCAGCACTGCTCCTTTGTAAGCATTTCTGCACCGTCCCCTGCATTGCGAGGGGCACAGCGTCCCAGCCTGGGGTCACATACTGCTGGCCTGCCCCGTGTCTGCAGCTCCTGCCAGGCAGGAGCAGTGCCCCTGATGGATTATTGGCCTCCCTGCTGCCTCAGCCCTCTCTTGCAGCTCATGATTTGTGGCAAAAATCGAGTGCCAGGACAACTTGATATTTCATGTCATTATAAGGCTTGTGCTGCCGGAGAAGCTGTGGCAATGGAGGAGGTGCACACCTAGCTCTGGGAAGGGGCTTAACCTGCAGCTTTTAATCAGCTCTACCAAGAAGACCCCAGAGAGCACCTACAGGAGCTGCAGATGCCCCAGGGAACAGCAGGGGCACCTGGAGGCACTTGTGCAATGACACATGACATGGATTGTTTTAATCCCCCAGCAAAACCGTCTCCAAAATCAGAGGATTTGGGTTCAAGCAGTATAAAAACAAGCAGCTGCCTGTCCTGGGGAGTCAGGGATATCCCCTGGGAGCCCGTGAGTCACAAGCACTGGGGGCTCAGCATCCATCACGTTTGCCGTGATGCTGTTGTTTGCTCGCTGCGTTTTCCTCAGTCTCAGTGCCTCGGAGCACATCTCACGCAGCTCCTAAACCACTGCAGGCTGGAAATGGCTGCCCACACCCCAGCCTTCATCCCCGATGCCAAGCCCCAGCTCTCCAGGCCCACCTGCACGTGAGCCTGGCTGGCTTGCAAAACAGAACCAGCCCCCAGTGCTGGATTAGGCACCTGGGTTAATGCTCAGCACCTGGGAAGGGGTTGGGGGAGGGAGATGGGGAACACCTGGGGAAAGGGGCAGGCTTCAGCCAGCTCCTCACAGGGAGCAGAGAGCTCCTCCAGACCTGGCTAGGTAAGAGCAGCAGTGGGGATTTGGGGGGTGGCTCCCTAGTTGCAGCTCACTTTTGGGGGTGTGGGTGGCCCTGTTCAGCCCTGGTAGGAGCAAGGCTGCCGGAGGTTGTGAAGGGGCAGCAGCAGGGGCTTGTGCAAAGGCTGCAGGCTTGGTATTAAGTGTTTGGGAGCAGGCTGAGCTGGGAAGAAGCACCTTGTTTACCTGGGGGTAAGAGAGGCCAGTGAATGCTGTAGGATCAGGGAAATCAGCCCCAGGAGCCTCTGTGCAGCATCTCCTCGTGGGGCTGGGTCCCTGGAGTGTGGGGGTGTTGTGAGAGCCACAAGGCTGCAGCAATAGCACAGCAGGGGCAGGCAGAGGTGGGGGAAACCCGGGATGAGGAGGGCAAAACGTGACTGCCAGAGCAGTCCTGCTGCATGGGGCTGAGAGAGTTTGGGAGGTGACACTCCCACATCACTGATAACACAGGGGCAGCCCTTGAGACTGAGGGCTTCTGGTGGACAGACAGGACCAGGAAGAGGTGCAGGTTTCCTTGGCAGCCACAGATTTCTTTATTTTTTGGCCACGAGGCTCCAAAGCCTCACTGTGGGCAGGCAGGAGGTGGCTCAGAGTGGTGCGTGACCGGGGCTCTGCCTCGCAGCAGCTGTGGGGGAACCCCTGCACCGGAGGGAAGCCGCTGTCAGCACGGAGCTTTGCTGAGTTAAGGAGATGCAGTTCCCATGGTGATGGTGCCCACGGAGGAGCAATGTGGCCTGGCGTGCTCCTCGCGTGCAAGGAGGCTGGGAGGTTGGCCTCGGGGAGGGTGCGGGGTGGGAAGGGGCTTTCAGGCACGTGGCTGCCCCCGGTTTCCCTGGGGAAGCCCCTTCCTCTCGCCCTCCCTGTGGGACAGGGTCAGTGCTTTCCAACCCGCTCCCAGCTCTGCCTGCAGGGGCTCTGCTGGCCAGGAGCAGTGACTGGGGTCGCTCCTTTCCCCCTCAGGCCTGAAGCCCAGGACAGAGGCCCTCACCCCACCCTGACAGAGCGATGGAAGTACTCGAGCTGGACGTGCTGGCAGCCTGAAACAAAAGGGATGCAGCAAAACTGCCAGGTGTGGTCCAGTGGGTGCTTTCACCTTGTCTGGAGCCTGCTAGGTGTGAGTAGTCCTGGTTTGGATTAAGTTAACGTGATGAATTTATTGCTACATCTCTAGCACGTCTCATTGAATTCGCCCAGCCTTTGCAGCAGTGGGGTTGCTGCTGTTTTAACCATGACTGTGCTGAGCCTGGTTCACATGAGCAGGGTTTGCAGATACCAGAGCAGCACCACCCTCCTGTTTGACAGAGGGTGGGGTGTCCTGAGACAGCCAGGCTGGGGAATTCCCTCCTAAGATATCACCAAGGTTTGCTCTGAATTGCAGTCCTCTGAGAGTTGTCTCTCTCGGCTGCTGTCCTGATAGAGAGGAAGGTCTGGAGGAATAGCGGCACGTACTGGAAGAGAGGGGGGTCTGGGGAGAGATGGGAACTGAGGGAAGAAGGTGGGGAAACAGGAGCTGAAAATGGGGAATAACTGAAAAAATGAAAACAAACAAAAAACACAAAATCCTGCTCCCCTGGAGGACAGGGGATAGGTTCTTGGTCAAGTGCAACTGCTGCCGGGCCTGCCTGTAGAGGGGAAATGGGCCTGGCAACTGCATGTGTAGGGAGCCCTGAGCAGGGAGCTGAGCTGACCGGTTCAGGACACTTTCCCCTACAGCAAGTTTCTTTGCTCCCCCTCATTGTATTGGGTTCACCTCCCAGGCCAGCTGCCACATTCAGGCTTTTCTTGCCTGTTAAAAAGGCAGGTTCCAGGAGCCACCATCCTCTGTGCAGTAAGAGTAGGTGTAACCTGACCAAACCCTGTGGTTGGTTAGGGGAGAGCTGCCCCTGCAGAAAAACTGTACTGATTTAATGGTTTTGGCCAAGGCAATTTAGTTAAAATCATGTGTGCCTTTATAGGAATGCTCTTATTTGAGATAACGTTGACTTGTTGTTAGTTTAAAGCCAGCCTTAATTCCTGCCTTAAGACAGGAGGCTGCTTTTAATCAGAGAAGTCTGCAAGTGTTGCACCAATTTACCAAAGGTGTTTGAGTTGCTGCGAGTCAAACCTTTATGCCTATGTTGGCAGCATAAATGCTATCAAGGAAGGACACAGCGAGGCATGAAGAAACCTAGTTTGCTGCAGGAGCTCATTACTATGCTGCTGCTAACAAAAGAACATCACTAATTTCAGTCTCCTTAATTAATGTAGGCTGAGGAGAAACAGTCTCTTCCAGGTAGATGCAAAAAATGGTGTGTTTGTGGTTTTGCTTTGCAGCTTTGCTTACCAGCAAGTCATCGCTGCCATCTAGCGTCCCTGCCGTGCACTGCCCAGCCTGCAGAAGGGCACAAATGCAGGTGTTCCTTCTACCTGCCTTACAACAGACTACGTGGCCCTCAGAAAACTGCCACCGTTCATCTGCCTTGACCTGCGATGCGAGTACCCGAGGAAATCAGCTGCGCTGGCCAAATAAGAGATGGTCTTTCACTTCCAAAGCCAGAGGTTAGTAAATAGAGGTCACATTTTTCTGCTGTGTCAACTGTGTCTGCATCTCGGCTGTGCCTTGTGGCACTCCCAACTACATCACTAACACCTTTGTTCCCAGCTCCCTTACACCTCCCAAACTGCGGGGGGCGTTTCCACTCACAACCTCAGCAAGGTTGCAAAACTTTGGAGAGAACACTGGAATTTGCCTAGCAAAATAGGGATGGAGGAAGGGAGTGCAAAGCCATGCAGTAGCTTGTTCTCATTTGCAGAGGTCAGGGTGAGGAAGGGTCTAATACCCTCAGGAATGTGGGACACCAGTAATTAGGGCTGGCTTGTGGAGAAGAGACTGATGACCAGCGAATCTCTTCAGTATTGGAGAGTGGAGTAAGTGTGGAGGTAAGAACAAGGATATCGCTTACAGCACTTTGAGTGCTATATTCGATTTAAATCGTTATTTTTTCTGTGATTTAATGGCTTACTCTCTTATACTTCCACTGGCTTGAAATCCTGCTTCCTGAGGCTTGCTTGTTAGATGATGATATTTTTGCTATTGAGCTTGCAAACAGAGGGTAGGGAGTTAGCCAGGAAGACACTACATGCTCCACACCTGTGTAGGGGTGGGAATAATGGTGTTAATGGTGTCCTCCTGTTCCTCTTCTTTCTCCGGAGGAAGCAACCTGACAAACTGCAACAAAAAAGGTTCGAGTAAAATCCCAAACCTGGTCACCACCTTGGTTAGGAAAACAAGGTAGAGGAATAGTTGAAAAGAGAACAAACTCTCCAAGCAGACCAGAATTTGATTGGATTAAAAAAAGTGTATTGGATGTCCAATACAAAATAATAAACATGAAGTTATTAAAAAAAGCCATAGAGTATACAGCAAATACTACAGAAAAGCAAAAAAATTGTACAGAAAGGTAGACGTCTACAGCAGTCCTCAAAATTATTCTACATGAGAATCATAAAACAATATACAGGTTTTTTTTTCCCCAAATCTCTCTGAGGGAAGCTGCCACTTAACAGCTCGACTATGACACTACAAGAATACACAATGTCCAAATTTAAAATCACAGGATATGTAAGAAAACGTAGCATTAAAATGTGAAAAAGTGCAATACAGATTGTACACTGAATTGAATAAATGTTTCTTTTAGTTTAACCTTAAAAAACCAACTTTGAACAGTTGTTTTATCATTAAAAATATTCCCCTCCCCAAATTCAATGACAATATTAACATTCATGGTGTTATACATAAGTAATATTCACAAAGACCCACCAGCTAAGAATACTGTGTATGTAAGATGCTATTTCTTTGGGTATAGGTAAAAAATAGGCAAAAGAAAACATACACCCTTCCTTTCAGGACAAGGTGTGTATTTTATTATTTAAATACATATTCTGTAGCTTATTTTGCCCTGAATTGTATTGATTAAAAGTCCAAACATCAATTTTCCAGGTGGCCCACGGTGCTCCAATTGATTCCCTCCCTCCTTTCCTTCAAATAATAAATAAATCCAGCAAATGTGCTAGAAATGATGGCACAAAGAGTCCAGGAAAAAAAAGGAAGTAGAACTACAGCCCGAACCCCTGCTGCTCTCCAGAATGATTTGTGGGCTCTCTTTTTGTGATGGGGATTAAGAAAATGGGCCCAGAGCTTTAGCTGTAGCAAAAGATCCATTAACTATCCATTATTTTAATCCATTAAATATCCAATAAGGAGTGGGTGGGAAGCAATCAATTTTTGTTTGTTTTAAACTTAAAAACAGATCCTGGTATCTCCTGTTCTGTTCCAGCAGGTGCAGCTGTCTAGCTGAGGAGCTCTGGATTACATTAGAAGTGCCCCACATCTGAACTGCCTGCCACCTGCACTGCCTCCATCATTAATGCCGAGCTTCCAAGCTAGAAATCCCATTGCTCAGGAGGAACGGAGTCTCCACATGAATCATCAGTAAGTTTGGGGGTTTCTTTCATCTTATCTTAAAAGTGAAAATACACACAAGGTTCTTGGGCAGATGGGTTTTGTTTATTTTTCTCACTGAAATAGTCTCCTTTTCTGCCATTCCTCCTCACAGAGTATGGCAGAGCCAAGCAATGATACTGAGAAAATAAAAAAGCTTTTCTTTCCCCTCATACAGGAGCTCTCTTTTAACTTTCCTTCCTTTCTAGACAGATAATGTGAACAGCACCTGAGTTGCTAATACTGTTTTTATTTTAAATGGTTTCAAAAGTGTAAAAAAATACATTTTGCCTTGCTTATGTCTCTCAAGAATCCTTAAGAAGATTCTTGTTTAAATGGCCTGGGATAGAGAAATTGCACTGGGGTTGGACGTGCTGCTGAAGGAGCCTGTGGACGTGATGTGTTCTCAAAGGCATGGCGTAAAATGTTTAGAAGAGGTCCACAGCTCTCTGCTTGAAGAGGGCCAGGTTGCTCAAACCTCAGCAGCACCAGCAGCGAAGTGCTGTGCCTGGGCGCTGCTGCCTGTGCCAAGTTCTCCGTGCTGCGTGAGTGTTAATCTGCACTTCAGTTTCATGATGTGGTCTTTAACCTAACAACAACAAAACAGAGCACTGATGCCAAAATAAGCTGTAGTGTCATCTAAACGTAAGGAACCCTACTTTACAGGAGGAATTTTTTTTAATGTTTCTAAATGACTCTCACTGCAATTCAGTAACCAGAGACACAGTATGCTGAAGTTACAAGGAAGGACGTTACAGAAGATGCTTTCATTTTCTTCAGTCTTTCGAGTCAATGTAGAAAGACAGGAAAACAACAATAATGAAACCTCCCACTGGATCCCCTCCCCTTCCCCATCTACTTTTCCCCACTCAAAATATTGAAACTGCACAAAAAGCGACAAACAAGCCTTTCAAATTACATTTCAATTCAAACAGACTGGTAATCTCACAGTGATGAGAGGAGAAAGTCAGGCTTTTAATAATTATAATATAAAAATAATAATAAAAAAAAGCTTACAAATAGCAGTGCAGCATCCCAAAAGGCCATGGATTAACTGCCAGAAGGGGACGTAATTATACGCAGAATAAAAAACAAACAAAACAACCCACACTGGCAATGAATTTTCATACACAATAGAACAAGCAGTCAAATGTCAGTTTAGGCTGTGGAAAACAACAGTTTCTCCTTTTTTTTTTTTGATTACATTAGTTTTTTTCCTTTTTATAAAAAAAAGATAAAATAAAAACACAAAATTGTACATAAATGCGAATGTCCAACACTGAAAAGGCAGGGCAATCACACCACTGAGACAAAACCTGACCAGAAAAAAAAATGTGAAGTCCACTTTTTTTTTCCTTTTGTCTGGATGCTAGATTTCAGCCTGATGCGTCCCATCCTGCATGGTCTCAGCAGGTAAATGGAATTCAACCTGGCAATGACTTCATTGCAGGATGATGACAAGAAAGGTCATCTCTCTTCGAGCTGTAGCACAAATGCACCAGTTGGTTCGTTTGCTTTCTGTGAATGCTCTCAATGTGCTGTCCCTCTTTTTCTGTATTTTTTATTCTCTGTACAATTCCTTGCATTCCAAGGCTGAGTCCCAAGACTTGTGATACGATTTGGAGTCATGTCCTGGTGAAGGTGGTCATGCTGTAGTGATGGCATTAAGGTCCTTCATAAGTCCTTCCAGGTGGGCCATCTCTTTGGTCAGCTCATCTGGTTCATAATTCTGTGGGAGATGGAAAGAGTTAGTTACTGACAAGGTGACATGCGGTCTTTGGAGAGAGACAGAGTAAGGAATAAACAGTGGTCAGTGATTCTAGCATAGCTTGTGGCTCTGACACATGAGTAAGCAGAAGCAGGTTTACTGAGAGTTATAGAACTAATACGTTGAATAATACTACTTTAAATGCACATCTTTTTGCATTAGTGATTTATGGTTTAACTGACTGTTAAGCTGTGATCATCTTATCTGTTTCACCTGTGTCAGTTCCTGCCTCAAGGTAACAGCTGTCTTTGAACTGAAGTAGGTATTTTAGAAAGAGTGTCCTGGCTTGATTGGAAAAAAAAATTGAAAAAAATCATACAGGTAAAATTGTTTTAAAACACACTTAGGCTTGCTAAAAAGATCATATTCCATTTTTAGCCTCAATTGACTAGCTTCAGCTATTGTAATTCTGTAATCCATACAGGTACATAGACAGATACCATGAACTGGTTCATCTCAAAACCTTTTCTAAGCCAAGTCTTTCATAGAAGGACACAGAACTCTTTTCATAGAAGGCGAGCCAGGCTGCTCGTGGTATTCCAGTACCAGTTCTGATAGTGCCAAATCAGGAGCCCCAGAACTCCTGTGTGATCATTTCTGCTCTGTATAATTAGACCTTCTCGCTAGAGCCTAGTATTAAAGCTACTGCTCAGCTGACTGCGTACCCCTAAACTGGAGTGCTCAGACCTGGCAGTGTGCTCTCACTATGTGCTCCTAGATACAAACCTCTTCTTTCATTTAAGCAGAAATGAGCAGCAACTTTCAATTTACCAAGCTAATCTAGACTGTTTTGTACCAGAGATGTCCTCTCTGTCCTGTGTCTAACACGCTATCTGCCAGCAATTGGCAATGATAAATATCAGTGAGCTGGAAGTATTCAGACTTACTCTTCTCATAAGGGCTAAATCAATTCAAATCACCTTCTAATCCTAATTCCTAAAACTCATAATTTAGCTAGCATATAAAGTGTGCATGGTGACTTTATATTGTACTAATTTATTAATAAACTTATTCATGAATATATTTAAGTTACAAATTTAATTGATAAATAACTAATAAGTATTTTGGCACCAACTCTAAATAAACAAGTAAGATAGGAGTGACAAATAGAAAGAGGAGTGAAAGTATACTAGATCAAGTATGCATATAATCTCTAGAGTCCAGCACATACGGAAGTAAAATCAAGAGGATGAATTAGAGACAACAACGTGACAAGGGCATGCAAGAAAAAGGAAACATGAAAAAAAATCATTCAAAATGAGCACTTCCTGTAACAGTAATACAATAGCTAATATAAGAACTTCTTGGCCTGTGATTTCAAAAGAAATAGCTCTTGCCTGACACCTGGAAGATCCTCACCTCTTAAAAACTGTCTATTTCCAAAGAAGTTCAATAGTTGCATTTTTCTCAGAAAGTCAGAACATTTTCACAAGAATGAAATCTAAATATTTGGGATCATGGCTTTACTTAAACATTTTGGCTTTAACGCTGTTTTTCATTCACAATGACACTCTGGATGCTTTAGTGGCTATGCAACAGCACAGGAAGCTGCAGCTGCAGGACTTTAAAAGGATCCAGGCACGGTATGCTTGCAAAACAGATAGAAAAAAATGACATCTCAAAGTGAGCATGAACACAACACCTTAAGCTGTACAGAAGAGCAAGTGGCACCATTGGAGGCCTTCAGCTCTGTAAACAAAGATGCTCTTTACGCCAAGATAAGCCAAAAAAAAAAGACATGCAGGGAAACTTTCACAGCTCCAGTACAGAACCTTGTGTACTGAAGGCCAAGTCATAATTTCATCATCTCCATTAGGTGCTATGTATTGTAAAAAATTAGAAGATAACTACTGCTACAGGTGGTATCTGGCTTTACTCCCTTCTTGTAATTGTGAGACCGTTACTCTATGTTCAGTTAATAGCTTCAAGATAGCCAAACTGTTGCCGGAGGTTTACCAGTTTTGACTCAGTGGGCCTTGTGGACTGGAATAGATGGAAACACTGCATCTGTTTAGTGGTGCATAACGAGAAACAGCGATATGCTCACAGGTAACTTTCAGATTTAGAAAGTACTATTAATACCTGCATTTATGTGCTTATTCTCTGAATTCACAGCCTTGTGTAGAAGGTTTTGGCACTAGGTGATTTTTTTATGTGGGTTAACAAGCAATGGCACTTGGTAGAAGTCAGAAGCCTCATTATCCTCTGCCTTTGAAAGTCTCAGTGCAGTCATTACTGAAGTTTACAACGATCATACACACAGAGGTTCACCATTTTGATACGCACTGCCAAATGAAGCTGCTGGCAGTGTAAGAGTACCTACGCTTTCCGAGTCCTCGAGCATCCTGGTGGTCTCCTGAACGTCAGGGGCACTGGGAACTACCACTGGCATAGGAGGTCGAGTTCTTCCTAAGGTCCCAATTGACGCAGTCTTCACCGAGTGAACGGGATGGTTAGGAGCTTAAAATAAATTGTTATATAGTTATGCCTCAGTTAATTAGTATTCTGCCTATTCAGAAGGCTCTTGGTAGTAGGAGAATAAAAAGGATTCTATTAGAATAGAGGAAAACGAACACTTAAAATAATGAAATGCTGAATTTTAATTTTTGTCTAGTTAATTTATGTACTGAAAAGGGCCTTGAAAATAGTATCAAAAAAATTCAGTCCAGCATCTGACACGTTTCCTTTGACACCCAACTCTCCCTATCATTTTCTGCTTAAAATCTCCTTCTTTCTTTCTCTGTCTGACAAGTGTCTCTGGCAAATTTTCCCCTGCTCACCTTGCTGAGTCAGTAACGGGGTGCTTGGCAATGCAGGGTCGTATGTGGAACCAGCTGGTGGGACTGCTGGCACTGCAAAACTCTTCAGCGGGTGGGAAGGACGAACATGTGCCGTGGGGAGGTTCTGAGCTGAATCCTCCTCTTGTGCATTAGCCAGGTAAGCTCCTGTCGTGCTTTCGGGATCCTGATGGTCAGCACATGTCTGAGAGGAGGAAGCCGGCATGGTGTCCGTGCTAGGTGTGTTTCGAACAGATTCTACAACAGACAAGAAGCTGTGGTTTATTTCCTTTTACAGAAATTTTCTCTGTGGTCACATGGGAACAAAGCAGTAGTGTTTACAAGCACCATTCCCAAGATTGCTGCTATAAGCTAAGAAGCAAATTCACAAGTCAGCTGTGTAGCAAATAACACCAGTTCCATGTAACCGTCCTGTTGTAGAGTGAACGGCAACAGCTGTTCAGTAACAAAATAAGCTGGAGAACTGAATGAGTCCACAGGTATAAGGCCAAATCAACAGCTTTGCATGGGAACACCTACGTGTAAGAAGACAGACAGCAGCCTGGGCCTCAGACGAACAGCACGGAACACAAATCTTCAGTCTCATTTTACACTTCAGTATTTCACAACACAGGAATTCTTATATAGGTATATGTTCTGCATATATCACTGAAATGCATACAGAACAGCCTTTTTTTTTTTTTCTTTGAGACAGATTTCAAATCCCTTTACTTGCTGAAAACTGAAATGAAATCCTAGGCTTCATTTGGCTGACTGCAGCAGCTCCACCCACATCTCAGAGAACAAGATGGTACCTTGAATTTAGGGCATCGTGATCCTGATCAGACCATGTGCAGGAAAAGATCTGGATGGCAAGAGCTGACACTTCAGCAGCATAAACACAGCAAGAGGAACCTCTGCCTTTAACATATCGTCTGTGTGTTTGCGCCCTTGTGAATTGTTTTCAGAAGGAAACAGGAAACAATACTGTTGGCTCTGGCACCTTAACTAAAGTTTAGACCTTAAGCTACAGAAACCCAGAATTCACTTCATCTCAGGATGTTATCCACTTGCAATTTAGCAATACCGTTGCTTCAGAATTTTTAAGAAAACTGGAGACATTACAAAAACTACTGCAAGCAATTGTGCGTCAAGCCTGAAAAATGCCGCATAGGAAACACCACAATTTTCTTTGTGCTTCAGGAGGATTAACTAATAGCTCTCAGTAACAAAATCTGGACTTCTGTTCTGTCTCGCTTTTAAACACAACTAATTAGGAAAGTTATTATCACATTAAATAGCTCATATTAGATGTAAACTGATGTTTCAGACTCCAGGGCTGAAGGTTTTATATTAAGGAGTCTTCCTATTTGAAGTTGTATGTATATAAAACATTAAACCTCCTTTTCCAAGGGCATTATCACCTATCGAAAGGATCAGTATCTGAGCTACACAAGAAGCAGTCTACATAAAACGCAATCTAATTGTCAAGAATATTGTCTGTACTTAAACCCATCCCTCTGCCTCTTAGGGAAGTATTTTTTCCCATTCTTCCTCATAGTCTTCTATTGGCAACAAGCCAGGAAATGCTATGGGTCACCTACCGAAGCAAATACACACAGCGCTAGTTGCTGTCTGCCATTATCTAAAAACCTCAAAAGTTAATTTTACTTTCATTCAGCACAAAGAGACTCAAGGAAAGGAAGAAAAGTATCTGTTGGGACAGTTCGCATTCCTTGGGCTAAGACCAAAATGGTGACTGACCAAGTTAAGTTTCAGCTGTTGATTCCACATTTCACTCATTGTTCCAATACAATCAAAATCTACCTGCATGTTTATATCTCACCTGTGGAATTGGCCCTGTCTGAATGGGACATGGATGTGCCAATCGGCCACGGGTTGACCTGGTGATGGAGATAGCTGCGAGTTGGAGAAGCGAGGCTGCCGGAGTGGAAATGATGGTGAGGGTTATCGAGTGAATGGATGGGATGAGCACTAATCACAGCTGTGAATGAATATAAGACAGAAAAATGCTTAACATACAGACAAGCATGCACATGTACTGAAACGCACCACATCCCTCCCTTCTCCCACAAAGCCTCTGAGCAGGGGAGCCATGACAAGCTCCCTCCATGACAAGACACAAACCCCCCCAAAGAAGCAGAATCCTCCATTTTCCTGCACAGCGAGTGCTCTTCTCTTGGCTGCGTCTTCCAAGAGTTCTGTTACACTCCCTTTAGAACTTCCACATATTTCATGCTGTGCTATAAATGTCAGACCTAATACAGGAGACATCTGAGCTCAAATTCCAAACTATTTGTGACTGCCATTGAATTTCTCAACATTGTAATGGAATGTGGCATCATTGGTTAATTAATTAATGTAAGACAAATAAGCGTAGGACATGACACCAAAGGCTCTATTCATTCCCTCTGTGCGGAATTAGTAAAGCTCTGCTCCTATACACTTAAAACTGGAAACAGTTTTTTCATTTTTTTCCCATTTTTTATCTTGCTGTCTTTATTGCATTTATTCCTGCTTGAGACACATGAATTTTATGCTTACTGTAAAACATCCTCACCCTCTTGTGATAACAGCAAAACAAAGTCCCGCTACTCCCCACATGGGAGGAAAAGTGTACAGTTTAGCTCTTAGGAGAGACTGAAATACTGAGTTGCTTAAAATCACCCAAAAGAAGTCTCAACACAGAAAACAGAAGGAAAAGACCAAAGGTCAGTGCTAGCATTAGTACCATAAAGAAAAACATGGTTGTAGTTGGTTGGTTTGAACCTTTTGTGGAAATTCTCCACGTGGTGCCTTTGAAAATTACTTTCTAGGACTGATGATGCACAAATCTATCATTATAATGGTAATCCAGTTAAGATTTCTTGCATTGATGCATGCTGTTTGAACTCAAAGGCTGACTAAAGAAATCTGAACCCTCTGACTTCTTCATTTCCTGGAAAATAGCCTGTCAGCAGGACAGAATATGGGAATTGATCAGAGGAGGCAATATATGTACAGATTTTCAGCTATTTGTAATAACCATTAAGTTAGACCCATAGAAAGCCAACCCTATTATCATCAGCCTCCTATAAATGAAGAGTAACTACACTCTGTTACTGAGCATTCGGTTTTAGATTTAAATCCTAGGGAAACATGTCCAGGGATAGTCACAGTAAAATAACAGCTATTCTCACTAAGAGCCTCAAGGAAGATTACAGTGTCACTTTGTCTCACAGGGAACTGGCAAATCAAGGAATAAACCACAAGAACTGGGTGATCAGAAACTGTGGCAGAGATGACAGTCATCAGAGACACCGGGAGTTCTCCTGCATGTCAGCAAGGTAGGAAGCACGTAGACTGTAAGGCATAAAATTTTATAAGCGTAAACATTTTAATTACTTCTACTTGTAAAAACTACTGCTGTATCAATTTGGTCATTATCAAATATAATGAATGTCAGTACAAAAGATTGCCTAGACATTTTTGCAACTGCAATAAAAATTTTGCACATAACTCTGTGCCTCAGAAGACACTTCTTAAAAGCTTGGGGATGGAGAAAAAACAAGACCACAGTAGTTCTAAAACACCACCCAAAGCAGAATCCAGTGAGCAAGTTGGAAAAACTTGATCCAGTGAAAAGCCAGGTCCTAGGTATGTGCACCTTCTCACCTAGCCATTCAGCTAGGGCAACTCTGCAATTACTTTTCTGGGTACCTAAGTCACACAAAGCTTTACAGTTCAAAACTCAGTATTGCTGTAACACCAGATCACAATGTGCTATTTAATTTCAAGGAAGAAAAAAATTCATAGGAAGAACAAGACAAAGAAAAATGTGCATTAAGAAATAAATAGGTCTTTGCTTCCTAATATCCTTCAGAAGTTTTGTTTTCCAGTTGTCAAAAGGTAGGGACTAACTAGGCACGCACCATTCCTGTTGCACTGCTGGAAATTATACTGAAATTGAACATACTAAGTTATCCTAATTTAGTACTTAAGAGGAAAATAACTAGATTTGAACACTACAGTACAGGGAAATAAAGGAACAGGAAGGTATCTGCAGCCACAGGCTTAAACACACTAAATGGTTCTGCCTATGCTGCTTATTGAAAAGAGCCTCATGTACCAGAACGTCCATTTTCAGTGGAGCTTCTGCAAGAAAGTATCTAAAGACATCACCTTAATGTTTTTACTGACTGTTAAAAAACCTACAGTTGTAACTCCTTGGAGCTTTTGCAAACAGGACAAAAACTCAAGAGAAAGTCACAAAAACAATCTCAAGCCCTAAGGCAACAGAGGACCTTACTTATCCTTCCTGACATTTAGTGCATCGTGCTAGCCTGTTGCACCAAGCCAGCTGTGTCTGCAGCTGGTTCTTTCATTCTGGGCAAGGCAGGATCTATTTCAGGATGGATGGGAAACACATATGTTTTTCAAGCAAACACAGCAGGACTGGCATTAAAAAAAAAAAAAAAGATGTCAAAGCTAGGTTTGGTGCTGCAAGGAAAAATCATATCCACAACTGTATCTGCCAGCATAATCACATCAGCTTGAATACCATTATAAAGTGGAACTGGAATATGCTACCTCCATAAAATATGTACCACCACCGTATCTGTCACTCTTGTCAGCTGCACATCTTCCCATCCTGTGTGGGAGTGATCGTGTAAAGTTGCCAGATCTTTCTCACTGAATTTTGTAGCATGAAACGCGTGTTGCTCTGCTCTTTCTGTGCAGTACTCAGCATGTTTCAGCACTGGCTCCTGTACTCATTTGTATTATGTTGTGTTATGCTGCATCCCATTTACAGGAAGCCGCACTTGTCATTATCAGAAAAGTGCAAAGGAAGTCTCACTGCAGTCTGATTTTTTTTGTGGGGTCACACAAGTCTGAATTCATCACGTTCCAGAACCTGACATGGGACAGGGAATCATCAGAATCCAATAGCTGCCGTGTCCACCGTTAGACACCCATACATGACAGCAGGTAACAACAGTAGCAATTACCTGAGTTAAACACGAACTTTATGTTCATGAACAAGACATGTCCCTGAACAACACATGTCTAAAGCTCATACCAAATAAGCATTGTGTAATTTTGTCTCACAGCTCTGTCGGTGCAGGTAAGCTTTTGTAAACGTTCGCAGTTTTACTTGTGCTGAAGTCAAGGTTTCAGTCTAGTTGTTCAGAGGATTGGCAAAGTCCCTTTTCATCTCAGAATTTTATCATTTGAAAACAACAGGTATGTTTTAATTCTGAAAATATTTCATAATAATAATTGTATTTCTGTTACTTCAACACAATTTCTAAGTCAGCATACTTGCTCAAATTGTCATTAATTAGCAGCAAAATACACAAATAAGGAACAACAAACCAGACATCCTCCTCATTTAAAAGTCTGCTCTGCCAGACTCACAAAAACTCAGCCTCTAGCAGTGATGCATCCACATTTCAATAAATTAGTATAATAGACACATTGTGGAGCAAAACTACTGTACATACTGCAGAGGCTTTTGTTATCTTTTCCAAAAAAGAAGACAACTAATGGCAGAGAAGAGCCTGACTGAGATTCACCAACCCAGGAATGCAGCAGGAAAGGCAAACACAGAATGCGCTACCGGGCCCTCCCGTACTAGAACCACAAATCTCTTGATGAAACCAGTAGGAGACTGGTTAAAAACAGACTATAGAAAGAACTATGTTACACAGCAGGTTTTGAACTTCTCGAACTTGCTACCACAGGAGACGAGAGGCAGACAGCAATTTCAGAAAGGGGTCAAGACCTGTTGAGCAGGTCAGTAAATAGAGCACAGAAGTCTCAGCAGCGATGTACCCTCTGCAGTTCCTATCTAACAGCTGGATAGTGGCAGAATACAAAAGGAATGGACTATAAAAAGCAGCCAGGCTCCTAGGCTCTCCCTAAAAGCCACCTGCAATTGTCGCTGCTGGAGACTGGGACAGATAGACAGCTGGACACATTCTAACTCTTCCCCCTTTTGCAGCATGCCGCCCAGTACAGCTATTCTTTCTAACTCAATCTAACTCTGCCTTCATGATAAGGGATTCAGGATGCCTTCTTTGAACTGTTTCCACTGTGGATATGACAGAAGGAGATGTAAGCAGGGAGACTGTAAGTGAACGTGTGTGCCTGTGCATACAGCATCAGCATGGCTTGTTTGGGTGCTCCCAAATCCAGGACAGCTGGTAGGTGGGCTGCTGACTTACGCTGAGGTGGCTGAGAATCAAAAGGCATCATCATCTTGGGCCTCATTCCCCTTCTTCCTGCCAGCGTGGACATGCTATCCTCTGACTCATGCCCTGAAGGAAGAATACTGAAGGTTATTTACCATGGAAGCAAGACTTCTGTGATACCATACCATGATGATTTCAATCCTCCTCTCATTATTTCTGAGTGCAAAAGAGGGCTCTCCCGTCTGTAAGCAGTTTTGTGACTCACAACTGACAAAAACAGCTCTCCCATCCTTCACCACGAAGTGGGGAGGAGGAGGAGTGTTACAGATAGCTGGTCACTCTCCAGAACTCACCAGGCCATCAGGCTAACACAAACCTCTGGCGATGCAGCTCTGGGAAATGAGTGGTAGAACAGAGTCATGCGTGTGGGTAAGACGTGCTGGATCACCATGTAAACCACTCACAGTGTGGAAACTCAGCCAAGCCTCAGAGATGAGCAGTAGCTGGCTAAGGTGCCGAAACCTGATTGTGTATTTGCTGAAAGAAATGTGTCACACACTTCTTACATGATCTTCTGATTACCGATCAGCATTTACTACGGGAAATTCATTATTTAACTCTCGTGCATTCACTTTCCTCACTAAAACATGTGGTCCTTCCTTTTCATAGAGCCTTATAAACCAGGAACAAGACAAATTCGGTACTCGTAAAGTAAGAACAAAGGAATATTATGGTAACCAAATAACATGCCAATAGAGTGATTTTGACAGATAAAGTAAAATATCTATAGTTTTAAGAATCAGGATCAAAGTACTTGCTGATAGCTCACCTCTGTAGGAATTCCGCCTTTGATGGATATTGCTGTCCATGGAATTATCAACTGGGGTGATGTCTTGGGAGTTGCGAGGGATTGGGGTATCTGTCATGATTGGATTGGGATCTGGAGATTTATCAATGGGTTTTAGCTCCAGTCTTTCATGATGGATCCAAAGGTCAGGAGGCTTGACATCTTTGGAGTTTCCTTTGTACTTGTGGGACCCGTTCACTGATTTGCAGGCAGCTCGTTTCCTTGGGAAGGAAAACAAATGAAATGTTCTTAGATGTATGCTTCCTTTCACTTGTTGAAAAAGGCAAATTTTCATTGAGATTTCTTTCTGATCTTGTATCCAGCTGAGCGAAAGCTACCCACTGGGCAGGAAGCTTTGAATTTTACATATAAGCACATCTGACATCTCAAAGCATACCCCTGCATATTCTGCAACTCTGATGCCATGAATTTTGTCTCAAATGGTACCACATGCTGTAGAACTGTGCTCTACAGACTAAGCTTTCATTAACAAAAATTAAGTTTCCAGTGCTTATGGTTATTAAAAGAATATTCTAAACACGAAGTATATGTACACCATGCTGTGCTGTACTCCAGGGTTTACAAACAACCTCAAACAATAGCTGCAGAAGGAGTGTGGAAATAGCCAATTATCCCAACAGGATGGTTAACACTAAAGATTAATGACAAGAACATTCATTTTACCACTGCTCAGGTTAGACACATCTAACTAATGTGCTTTTTCATCACTGTTGAACAGCATCAGCAGCCAACTGGGGAGAGTGCTTGTGGGGAAGACATTTGACAAGAAGGAATTTGGGAAAAATGAAATTCAGAGCTCCAGCACTGTACCCCCTACTCACTTCTCCTTTTGGGCCCTGGCAGTGCTGGAGGAAGGCGTCCCTTCTAGGTAGCACATTTGCTAGGAATGGCTAAGATATCTGCCTATATACAATTTTGAAAGTATCGTCAAACAGAGCCTCTCGTGTAGGTGATACACAGCCAGACATGCTCCCAGCACCTGGCTGTGAGCTCTGTAGTTGAACAAATGAAGCAGATCAGAAGGTTGTGTGTTGCTGCATGTGGGAGGTGGCATTCAGAAACTGGGAAAGCAAAGGCAAGATTTCACAGGGTTATTTTTGCTGCTTGAGAAACAAATAACCTCTCTTGGGCACAAGACCCTGAACTTTCTCCTCTCCCAATCACATCTCCCAGCTGCTAGACTCTCATATCCACGTTCTCTTGTGCCAAGAATCTGCATTCTTGCAGGATAGTCCAGCTTCAGCAAAAAAGTGGGATTACCTTCTAAGCCAAACTTTTTATCACTTTCTCATAACCCTGGTTTGCATAAAACAGTCTCTTCAAACTTAAAAACAATAAAAAGCTTTCAGCTCTGTTCAGTTCTTTAAAAGAACATGCAGAAACAACTTCCAGTAGCCTTATGAATGGCAGCATCACTGCTGTCATCTTAATTCAGATGTCTGTGCTCTAAGTGAGGGTAGAAGTCAGACACACAGTTGTATTTAGGATTCTGGAGCACTTTTCTAAGGAGTCCAGCTCCGGGTCCGGATTCCACTCCAGTAATCTGTCCAAGAATTAGCTATTATCATGCACAGCTTGGAAGCCTGCTGTGCACAGTGGAGGACATACTAAGAACAGAAGTGAGAATCTGCCTGAGCTGTTGAGCTCACACAGCTCTACACAGATGTATCAGCACAGGGTTGGAAACAGAAGAGCCAGGCCTGCATGCTGCTCTGCCTGAATTAATTCTGCCTCTGATCCTGGCGCAAGCAGTAACGGAAGCTGCATAATGAGATGTCAGCTCTCAGACGACCATCTGAGCTTCCAGCAAGACATTCACCAGAGATTGGTGTGATTACTGTAAGCACACAAAGCTGATATTCAGACAAGAATGCAAGATAATCCCAGTATTTTAAACAGTACTTTCTTCTCAGAGAGAAGAAGTGTAGGTCTCTATGAAAGCATTATTATAACATTTTTGTCTGTAAACCTTTGATGTTTTGTAAACTCTGAAATACTGATTAAGAAAAGCTGATGAACATCATCACCGACTTCATGATAACATCCATCAATACAGCTGAATTATCTGCCAAACACTGGAGTTCAAACTCATGTCACAGCACTGCATTACTACGTTGGTGTCAGGACAGAGCTTCTACAGCTCATAAGGCTTAAAAGTAATAAACTCTACATCATAAAGATATATCTATCATAAAGATCCATACATCATAAAGAACCATACATCATAAAGATCTATACATCATAAAGAACAGATTAAGTGAGAAAAATAAAAGAATTCATTGAGAAAGGTAGGACAGGGCTAAGTGCCCTTACTTTTTCTGGTGAGAAGTGGTACGACGAGTGCAGAAGACAGCAACTATCACCACGATCACAATGGTGATGACTCCAACAGATACGATGATCACAAGGAGCATGTTGCTATCCAAGGGAGAAGTAGGGCTTCCATGGGGACTGTTACTGCCTGTAAGAGTAGGGAGAAAAGGGTTACTTTTTATTAAGACTTTACTTGGAAAAGATCCCCAACAAAAGCAAGGAATGCCAATATCAGACTGGGAAAAAGATCAGTAGAATAAGAAAGACAGTTTATCTGCTAGGATTTCATGTGAAATGTTTACTTATTTTTCTGTCATTCGCCAATTGTGTTTCTGTACAACTGTGTAATCTGTAAGGTGCTTTATAGATCCAGTTCCAACTATTAGTCCATAAAGCCTCAAGTTCACCCTACTCTAATAGCTATCATAAAAAAATTCAATAGTTGAGTCTGAGGAGAGTTAACCCGGGACCATGCTAGAACTACAGCACAGTGGGCATTCCCCTGGACCCAGTAATCACAGGAATTGTATCAATATTCTACAGTGGTCACTTTCCTCTGAAAGAAAACACTTTTTATGTAACACTAATGAGTGTTACCTTAGGGCAAGGCTCCACACTGCCCAGTGCTAATACAGAGAAGGGGTAAGATGATTTCTTTCCATCCTAGTATGTTCTCACTGAATAATTTTTACACTTGTGCACTAGAGCAGGCATTTAAAACTAAACCGAGAACAAGATCTACTGTCAAGACTGAAATGAAAAGGAAGGGGAAGGTATTTTTTCCAAATACCCTACACAGTAGGCAAGAGACAGAAGTCTGATAACAGTTTCTCGAGTGGGCACAGCTACCATCATAAGAGAAAAAAGTTATGGAAACAGATTTGGTCTGGGTTGTAAACAGTGTACTATTTTTGGTGGGCTGTCTCATCACTCTGAAATACCACAAGTCACTGCATTTGAATTGAAAAGCTTTGTAACAACACTTACCACCGAGTGGTGGTTTGTAATCTGGCCCTATGTCCACTGGGCGGCTTCCCTTTCCTGCAGATCCTGAAGCTGAAAAAGTCACATATATGGTAATTCTATAAATACATCTATACACGTACATATACAGACACACGTACACCTACGTTCACATCAACACCCACTCTAGCGCTACAAGGCAGCTCCTTTGGAATTTCTCTCTGAACAATTGTGAGCATTTCTTAATCCTTTTCTCCCCATACATAAAGATACGGCAACTATGTTTCTCCAGGAAGAGAACCACTTCAAAAGAGCTATTAGCTTCCTGTGCTAGTATCCATTTTAAACAATATAACAAAAATTATTTGCAGTAATACACAGGTATATATTGAGGCAAATGGTTTTGCCACACTTGTACACACAGCTAATCATCCTGAAACGGTAGTTATAGAGGTTTCTTTTCCTAATCCCTAATAACAATAAGCGAGGAAGAAAAAGCACAGTAAATATAACATTAAGTCCCTTCCTAACCTTAAAAGCTTGCTTTAAAATTCTCCCCAATTCTTTTCCGTTTGTTTTGCCTTTGCCACAAGTGACAATGAATTATCACGGAAATGTTTTTGGCAAAACCCAGGGAAAACAAATTAATTAGTTTCAAAGCATTATGTTTATAGGCTCGCAAAAGAAGTAAACGTATCTATATGTTAATTATTACAATCTGAGGCACATGGCACAGCCTCTTAGCAGAATCTCCTGGGTGCTAGATGCAAGAGCTGACCTACCCATGGAAACGCCATCCTCCTGCTCCTTTATCAAGCACTTCCCCTCATGTAAATCAGGTCTAACTCAGTAACTTGTTTGCTGCCACAGCAAGAGGCATGAAGTCACAAGTTCACCTCTAATACCAAGATCTCTCCTGAGTTAGCAGAAAGCTTCCAGAAGAAAAGGTGCACAAAACATCTGTTTTTTCATCACTTATGTGTTTTCATTAGAATACACTAGTGCAAAATGACCACAAATGATAAAAACAACACTGTAAAGGGGGGAAACGTAATGCAACATCCAAAGAACAATGTTCCTCTTAATGGAATTTGTTATACTTGACACATTTTTACAGAGGTAGGCACAAAAAGTCAAAACCACAAAAAACAAGTCCCCAGATACAGCAGTTTACGTCTGGAAGAAGGGTTTTCTCAGTTAACAATCCACACTAATCAAGAACTAGTAAGTGTAAAAGTATGTGCCATGAATGGAAATTATTAATCTGAAGTCAAAAGTCTGTAAATTAGTAACTGTGAAATAAAGAAAACTGATAAGAACAGCAAAGGCACCAGCAAGACTACTGAATAAACCCCAAGGAGGACAATAAGAAGGAATGTTACACGTATACAGTGAGGAATTAGATGTAGTCTGTAATAATGGGAAAGGCGTATTGCAGGACAAATCTATAATGAACAAGATATATTGCACCTGCCAGCCCAGAGAGGCCATAGCGTTCAGTTAAACGAGTTTTCTCTTTGAAGTACTGGACTGGTAATTTTGCAGCATCGATGAAATAAATTAAACAGAATTTTAATCAGCTGGTATTTAATATATTTAGATCTGTATGACCATACAACTTGCACCAAAGAGATGTGAAAAAAAGCTGGGTGAATTCTCTGAATCAAACCTGGCACTGAAGGCACAGTGGAGCACCAGAGAAGCTTGGAGGGGGGCAGAGGAGGAGGCAATAAAAATAACTGGCAATATTTTAAAAAGAGAAATAGACAGCCCTATGCATTTTTAATGCAGGAGCTGGATCCTTATAATAGGCAAGATCATGGAAAAACTGTCAGATAGGAGATGGGGGCATACTTCATGCCCATCTTTCTGTTTTACTGAAAACAGGTCTTTTCAAACAAACAATGTCAGACAATAAATTTAGTTCAGAACAGAAACTCAGAAACTATGCAGACATACTATATTTAGACTTCCATAAAACATTTCACTGAGCTTTGTTAAAAATAGCATAATAAAAAAGCAATGTGGCACATATTAACAAGATTAACAACTAATTAACTGATAAGAATAAGAATTATAATTGCAGAATCATTATTCACAAGGGATATTTCTAATGAGGTTCTGCAAAGACCTGAGCTTGGCCAAGTATAATTCAATATCCTTAATAACACTGTGAAAGAAAATTAAAATAATTGCTACTAAAGTTCACAGATGGCATAAAATGATGGAGTAGATAATAAGATACGCAAAGTCACCTGCACGGAGCAGCAGGGATGATGTGTAAATGTGGGTGTAAGACCCTGAGTCAGGGCAGTTTATCATGGGCCTGCACTCACTACCATACCGCCCCTGGACACGTGCATATGTGACAAGAGTGTAAATCACATTTTGATGATAAAAACGCTGGAAGTCAGAGATAGGGAGGAAACAATATTCCAGCTGTGGACATCCCTGGAACAACCACCTGCATGCGACCCTCAGAAAGTGGGCAGCTCAGGGACACCAGGCACTGGCACCGACCACATGGCCTCTGTGCAGCAAGCAGTGTGCACACTGCCAGCCAAGCAAGGGTATCTACAAGGCACGAATGCCAGTTTTCAAAACATGGTGAAATTCAGGTACCTAACTGACTACACGTCACTTCTCAGCGTCTAATTCCAGACAGCAGGGGCCAACAGCACAGCCTGTACGTGCTGGGGAGCTCGCTCCTGAATACAGGAAAAGTGCTGACATGGGGGACAAGGAGACCAGAAGCACTGTGACCAGAGACTTGGTCCCACAGGACTTTGTTCCTTCCAGTCTCGAATAACCTGTTCAGTATTCCTCAAGGACACAATTCTACAATTATAGGACCTTGTCACAGAGCAAGCTCTTCTGCTGTTCAGCTTGTGTTTTCCTTTTCTACATTTAACCTATTGCCGTGATTTCTGATCTCCACGTTCTCTTATAGGAATTCTGAAGCAAAACTCTCTTGGCTTTTATGTAGGCTTTATGAGTTATAAATGTTGTAAATTTATAAATGTTAATCAAATCGTTAGTAGAAGAAAAGATTATTTTAGTATGAGATAATGTTGGATGAGAAGATTTAGTTATCTGCTGAAATTAAGTTAGAAGACTAGAGCAAGGGTAAACAGCAACTTTTAAATAAAACCATTTAATCTTTCCCTATTCCATTCTACCTGCAAGAGAGGACTAACAACAACATGGGGAGCCTCTGCTTCCCCACAGACAAGCCTGACTCTCAGCTAGCATCTCTGTTATTCTAGTCTGAGTAAGAATTTACTTTGTAATTGCCTAGTAAAGCATATTTAAGAAATTACTTCCAAATAACAGGTTGAAAAGCAAGTTAAAAAAAAAAAAAAGATAATTCTCAACCCCTTTAGGATCTATTTAATTGTACGTCTAAGCTGCTTGCCAATGTCCTTTTAAACATCATCCCTTTAGACTAATTCTTCCCCTTTTTATTAGGCTTGCAGCTTATTTGGAAGCAAGCAAAAATAGCCCTGGGACATTCCCCATATAATGCAATGTAGTAAACTCAAAGCTACCATTTTTCAAGCAAGTATTTGAAAGCCTTAAGGATTTTAGTAGCTAATGCTGTGCTCTTCAGGAGAGTCTGGAGTCTAAATGAGCTGACAAACAGAATCTCTCTTGCAAAAAAGCTTTCTAGAGCAGATATACTTTCCCTTATTATAAAAATAATTATAGACATAGAGCTTGCAAAACAGCACTTGTGCTAATTAGATAACTGTCTGATCTTCCTCCATATACTGAGATCTTGCATCAATGGTCAGAGGCTGGCTGGAATATCACTTAATCCAAATTCATTTTGACAGAATGATTCACCTCTGACACAACCCACTCGTCCCTTCATGTGACATCTGACTACAGAGATCACTTTATATTCCGAACACCCAAACCACAAATAGAGCTTCCAGTTATTCCACTATTAAAAGCACAACAGGAACTTGCTCATTTATATTTAGAGCAGCAGATACTTGTTTCATTTAGGAAATGCAACAGCACATGGAAAGGAGAAAAAACAACACATGGAAAGGATCGAGTGAAAGAGAAAGCATGGCTCTTCATTTACCTTGATCATTAGGCATTTTATCTGAGGATTCAGCTAGTGGGACAAGCACAGGGAAGGAAAAAACAAGAGAAAGATCATAAGGCTTGAAGGAATGAGAGACAGAATTTCAAGTTTCCCATAGCATAAACAGACTGGCTAGAGTAAAGCTTTCAATTTTAACCATGAATACTCGCATGGAAAAAGCACCGTTAGATTCATAACTTTTTATTCTTCACCTCTCCTTAAAGTACTTTTTTTTCCAAGGTATTATGTTTGTACTATTTCACTAGGTAGCCCTCAGCAAGCACTTCGTGATTAAAGAGCCCACTGTGTCACACTAGTTCCCGTTACATCAACCAAGCCAGCAGCGAGCAGTATTTCACTGGCTACCAGCTCCAGATCCTGCTGCCTTGGACCATTTTATCATGAGCAGACATGACACACAAGACCTAGAATCCTAAAGCAACTGGAAAGTAGTTTTCTAAAACACACATGTGGGACACGGATCCTCAGCATTAATAACTAGATGTCCTAAGGGCCCACCACTAATTTTGAAATAACACAAATAAGCAAACAGTTGAGCAAAATCTGCATATGTATTAACCATGTGCAAGAGCAATCAGAGGGAAAATTTTATTCTAATCCAACTTCATCATCTCCCTGTCTTTTCCAGTTTAAATATAAAATTCATGCTACTTGGTGCCTTATTCCTATAGGGATGGCATTCAGAAAACAAGGAAGCTATTTAGCTGTGTGATACTTTACCTTTTGGGGTTCTGAACTGAACTGCCTCAGACATAGGCCCCATGCCCTTGGAGTTGCGGGCCTGAATTTTGAAATAATATGGTGTATCGAGGGTCAATTCTTGTATCTGATGGGTCAGTCTGTTTCCCACAACGGGTTCAATAACCCAGTCGTGTATTTCAGCATTCACATCCGTACTGTAGTAAATGATGTACCCTATTCAAAGGAAAGAAACAAAAGAACTTTATACATAAAAGAACAGGATAGTCATAAGATCTAACAGCAAGAGTTCTATCGGCTTTTAATGATATTTGCACAGCTAAATGATTATGGGTTTTTGAAAGTGTATTCTTACATTTTCAAAGACTAGGAATGTATTCATGTATTCGACAGCCTTCCCATCTAAAATTTTAAGCTATTCAAAAGTATGTTGAGAGAAAAAATCTATTTAAAGTATCAAAATTATTTTTCATTACTGTTCATTAAGTATGGATGAATTCCTCGCTTCCACCTCTTTATCTGTTCATGGACCAAGTAATGTAAAATAACATGAACCTACTCTTATAAATACATCCTCGAAGTATTAATGTTTAGGGAAAATTGCTAACCTTGAAACAACAAAATATTCTCATGTACAGCAAAAGAACTTGTGTTTATGAGTTCATATTAAATCTAATTGGTTTATTACTTTTTCAGTTTATTAACAAGGAAACAATCTGGAGAGAACCGAAGCTATCTTGCAGGTCCTAGGAAAGCAGTACAGGAGGAGTATGTGATCTGGTGTTAAATATACTGCACATTCAAAGCAATACGAAGTAAAAGCATTGTGATTTCTGTCCCAGAGAACATAGAGCCCCTGGCATTAATTTGCCCAAATACAGGGCTAGGTCAGAGGCCTCATGCACAAATTGCTACTGCCCTTGTCCCACTGCCCACCTGTCTGTGGGGTTCATTAGGAAGAGGGAGGCAGGTTCTCTGGAGCAGCTTTCAGTTCTTTAGAACAACAAAAAATCTTGCTGGTACTTCGCATTCACATAATTCCCAGCAGCCAGTATGGCATGGAGGATGATGCCTGGAACACCATTTGGAGGTCTGGTAGGTTTAATTTCTGCCCTTGGTGGCACATTAACCTCTGTGGGCTGAATTTAATAATTTGCTACTTGTACAGGTCACAAAGCAACCTATCTGTAACTTGTCTAGGAAGAGACAACACATGCACACAGCGACAGCTGAAAGCATTATATACAGCATAGTGGCACCAGATAACTGAGTTTCCTCATGACTGTACTAATTAGTCAGCAATTATTATGATGCAAAAGCATCTGGAATCCAGATTAGCACATTTCAGAATTTCACATCCATCTTAGCCACATCAAATGAAAATAGGAACTGCAAAGACAAGTAAGTATTCCACAGACATGCTATCCAGAGCACGGAATTACTTCATTGCACAGCATTTCTGCTATTACTGCACAGAATGAATTGTGCAGGGTTAATCAGTAATTAATTACTCAAGTCTCTGCTTTTCTCGCTGGCAGTGGCTCTGTCCAGCAGAGGGCACTCAGCTGCCACATCCCCAAAAATCCCTGCCTGGCTCCTTTGGCAAACGCAATCTGATCTTTGGCGTAGCCCTATCGACACATAATATTTTAGAATTTAGCTCTTATGCAAATACTAATGAATACCGTGTGTTTCCATCCAACACCTATGAAAAAAATGCAAGGTTCTCCTTCCCAGTATAGACATTGCAAAGAGATTTGTTACCTGGAAAGTGTGTATGCTAATTTTGCTAATTGCACTGTGTAAGTGAATGCTGATCTTTTTGTATTATCGCCTTCCCTCCCTGATATACCCACATGATGTAAGGTGACAGGCTTATCTTTTTAAGAACACATATACGCTGGGGTTATTTGTGCCCTGTGTTTCACACCTGTCAATGACCCTCATTGACCGTTAACAACCAAGTCCTTTAACCTGCAGTAAAGATAAAGGCTCATGCTCTTCCAGGCAAGCTTTCCTTCCCATATGGAAGAAACATTTTGTTGATGATAAAGGAACGCAGAACTGGCTTTACAGGGACAAATGAAAACAGAGAAAGGTCCAAACAGCTATCTGTATGCACAGACAGAAATGGCTCAGGCATTTTGGCGCAGTGCGAGCTGCTGCTCTGTAGGAGTTGCATCCCCACAGCTGCACCTGGAGCACACAGAAGAGCAGTGTGCCGGTGTGTTTGCACAACCCTCCCACACTGTTGTTTTAGCACTGACACCAGGAAGACAGTGAGTGGCCCAGCATCTTACATCCACAGCCACATCTTACAGCCACAGCATCTTACCTGCAGGCTCTGGGCTGCAAGCTCAGTGCCACTTTGCTTTTTAGGGGTCTTTCTTACATTAATACTTAAATTACTGTAATTAAATACTTAAGAATACTTATAACAGTAAGAAAGTGTATTGCTTTTATTAAAGGCAGTCTCCAATATTCTGCCTTTTCAAAGGAATCAGACTCATTTTTGTATCCTGTCTAGAACATGGGCTGCAGCACTGAGTACTGTATAATCAGACTCTTGCCTTGGTGACAGGTTTCAAAGGTTTGATTCTTGTACCACAGTTAATTCTGATAACAAAAGCAAAATCATACAGTGCAAACTGTATGCTGATAAAATCTGCTTTAAGATTAAAGCCTGGGGGGGAAGAAAAGAAAACTGAAGTGTATTATTTCAGAAAGCCTTTAGAAATGGGAATCCAAACAAACAGAACACTTACAGAAAGGAAACAGTAATTATTGTTTTCTGTAAATGATTTACCCTACATGAAAGTGATGCAGTTACCAAGTCAAATAACAGTTTGCTCCTAATGATTATGTCAGGGGATTAATAAACAGGCTTTAAGTCTGTTCTGCGCCACAGCAACGGCAGGAAGATGACAAAGAGCACCGGGACAGAGACTTCTAAATAAAATACTGACAGGCCGGATGCATTAACAGATGTATTTCAGGAGGCTTGCTATTAGAATAGCACAAACTGATGAGGCCAAAAATTATTGAGATATTTAAACTTTCAATTATATTTGTGGTTAGACTCCCATTTCATACTGCAGTTACAGTTTATATCTTGATATATATTTTACTGGGTACAGAAGTAAATAATTAATCCAAGCTACTAAAAAGATCGGCAAAGAAGATATAGAACCTGTGGATAGCTCCAGGCTAAATATGGAACACGTTCACATAGTTATGTAGATTACATTCTGCTGTTAACAAGCTATCTTGTATCTGCCTTTGTAGCTCACGCAAACTGCACCTGTAATTTTGCCATTGGCTTCGGACGGAGGCTGCCAGTTAACAATTATTGTCCGAGGTTTTCCCTCTTTGCTCACCACAGTCACATCTTTGGGAGGAGAAGTAGGAACTGCAAAGAAATGAGAAACAGGTTATCAGAAACAGTTTGCCCAATTTCACTGGATGTAAGTAATCTCAGCACCTTCACTTTTTATTAGAAGAAAGGCACGTGCAACAATAAAAACCCTGAACATTCACAGTCTTCAGATAAATCCACTATACCAGTGCAGTGGTCTTACTGATTTACTCCATTAAACTGGCAAATGCCATCTGGTGCGCAGTATTTCCTTTTCATGGCAAGTTACCTGATTCTAAAGCCTTTCTGTCACCAGATGCTGTGATTCATGATTGAGCTCATCTATCTTCAAAATCACATCGTCTTCAGAGAACTCTAGTAGTTGGGGTTAGTGACTTCTAACATGAATTTGTTTGCTCATCAGAAAAACTGCATGAACTTGTGGAATAAACACATTTTATAGACACAGGCCTATGAAATATCTCCATATTTTCAGGTTTATAGTGGGACCAAGACCCAGCAATGCAAATTTGCCACTCAAATCTGAATCAGCAAAGTAAATCCACCAGAGGTTTAGAAGTGTAGCCAGTAATTCTCAACTTACTTTACTGAACATTTATTTGTGATTTGCAAGGAAACCTGCACCACAAAAGCATGTCCAATCCAGAAATACTGGCAGAACACACCTGTCCAACCTTGCTCCTTGAGTTACCAGAGAGCAAAACTGGGAGTGGGAGAGAGGGAGAGCTTTCTGTTCCCATCAGCCCCTCCTGCCTAAAACTCAGGAAATGGCACAAACCACTCCAGCGAAAGACTGAAACCTGAGACCTTTCTCCCTGCACACTCAAATATCCAGCTGGGGCTTGGATTAATGGCTTTCAAATGCACAGAGCCCATGTCTCCAAAGGTGCATTAACCAGCTACAGTTTGGAATGCCACATTATGAAAAACATGAAAACTTTTAATTAGGTAACTTTTAGCAAAGTATATTTACCTTGGATATTTAATACTGTAATAGTAACATTTAGCGCTTACACAGTGCTTTCCATGTTTAAAGAGCTTTATGTATACTACTTATTAGAAATTAATTTGCACATCCTCTGAGGTGGCTACCTATTATCCCAATGCAGAATAATAGGTGAAAACCAGTGATGGCAAAAGAGATTCAAAAGTTCCTGTAATCATTATCCTAGATACTTAAAAGCATGCTCCACAGAAATGATGTAAAGCACTACTCAAGGCCCTAGAGTTAGCTTCAAAGAAAAAATAAACCTCAGGACTAGCCCTCAAGAGATTAGTAATGCAGAGAACAACACTGAAACCAGTTATCCTGTATTTTTCTTCAGTCTTAGTTGAGGAGCAAGTCCTGTACAACGCTGCAAGTCATGAGTATTCAAAAATAATGAGTCACACACTCAGGAATTTGGCGAGTAATATAAATCACAAGATCCGTTATGAGAAAATATATTTAGCTTTTGCTTTTTTTTTTAGTTTGCCTCTTAGTTCCCAAGCTTTTAGGTCACATTTACAAATATTCCTTACAAGCACCCCAACTAGAAATGCACACTATTTAAATTGAAGAAATGTAACTGCCTCTATCTCACCCTTGCTCCTGCACTTTGAGTTTCAAATTCTCTTCAAAGAACTTTATCTGTGCAACTTTTACAATCCCTGCACAGAGTTATGGATGAGAACAGTGTGTGTACTAAATACAGTTCGAACACTGGATGTGCCTAGCAATCAGAAGGGGAAGCGAGCCTCCATGCAGACCTGGGCTAGTTCCACAGCTCTGACATTCTGTTTTTGGGGGAGTGCATTCTGACAAAGCCACGTATCTCTGGGCAAACACATCACTCTCACCAAAAACGAAGACAATGTTCTCAACAGCAACTGATGCTCACTAAGGGTTATGGGACTTCAGAATAAGTTAGGAGCTTTCTGATTTCATCTTTTTCTTAATCCTTCTTTAGAATACTTGGATGACCTGACCAATTCTTTACATACTTGACTTTCTGCTGTACTTTAATCTAGTCTGAGAACTGCAGGGTAATTTTAATAGGCTCTTTTTTGTCCCTACTCTTCAAATAAACAGAAACACCAGCATAATGAACAGTAAATTCAACTACGCAAAGATCATTTCACACTGTGGGATGATGGGGGCTAATGAGGGACAGGTCAGGAGAGGTTCTGGAGCTCCCAGATATTCACAGGGCCCCAAGTTCCTCCCAGTGGCTACAAACCCTCTCCTGCTCTCTACTTGGAGAGTGCATCACTTCCACAGCTCTGGGAAGTGCAATGCCTATTCACGTTGAAGAATGATTTAGGGTTGATTTGGATGTCTTAATTTTTATTGGGATTTTGGTTTTGATTCATTTGTCTCATGCACTTCCTCACTGTAATAATAATCATCATCATGATACTGAATTTAAATTATTACTTGCTAAATTATTTTGTTTGTATGCTTCTTTATTCTCTCCTGCCTGTGAACTGTGGTACATTATTCATTACTTCTCTGTAATTTGATGTAAATTCTTTTGCATGCAATCATCCCTTTGAATTTTGGAGTATGTTTTTCTTTTTTAATCAGAATTTCTGACCAAACTAGAAAGAACCCCCCAGCAAGTACTCCTCAGCATAATCATTTTAAACACATGCTTTCCCTCCTCCAGGATTCTGGCATACAAGACTTTATTGATCTCATCACAGATGTTAACCCTTCCAGAAAGGCACAGATGATTACCTAATTCAAAAGTTGTTCCATGTGCTGTCATACTCCAAGTACTTGATCTTCGACCTTTAGTCACCATCACAGAGAATTCATACAAGGTATTTGGTTTTAACCCAGTCACTAAATAGCTCAAAGTGGTTGCATTTGCAGTCTGAAAGAAAAACAAAGTGTCAGTAACTTCTGAACTGAGAACCATCCATCACCAGCTCTCAGACACCTGTCTCAGGTAATATAACCACAGTCATCAATTCTCTAACGTTTTTGCTCTGTCATGCAATTCATTAATCAACTATTAAGGTGCCACTGTTTTATCCTGAGCTAGAAATTCCTTCTGCAAAGAGCAAAAACATTTAATATCAATTATAGATTAAAAAAAAAGAAACAACAATATGAGGTCCAGGGCACACTTATGCAGCAGGCTGAATCACTGACTACTTGGCAGGGGGTTAATTTACAGCATTTCATTAACTGATCTAACTAGGAAAAGCAATGAAGCACAGCTAACAATAGAAGTCCTTCATGAAATCCACATCTTCCTTCCAAATTCCTGTTAACATTTTCAGTGAATTTTTAACATACTTAAAAATAAATAAATAAATAAAAATCAAGTGAAGGTACAGGTGCTGAGAGACTCAAAGATGCCAAAGCTTTATTAACACTTAGGTTTTATCAGAAAGGATTGTTATCTAGGACCAAACACTGAACCACACATGGTTTGTACTGTGATTTGTAACTCAGCCATTTACCTAGTGTTTTTGACCTTTAAATCAAACTATCTGATGGTTGTTATACGTGACCTAAACATAAATAGCATGTACTTGAGGCGTATGGAAAAAATAAAGAGGTTTCTGTATCTATCTGTATTCCTTACCTAGACCTACACAAATCTAAATGTAGAATTCAAAAACTAGTTGTTTCCAAATATGGCAGGGTCATACAACACCTGTATTATAACAGGTTTTATGACTATTGCCTTCAGAAAATAACTGTTTTCAGTGATTTCTTTTTCAAGGAAAAGACCACTTATAAATGTATATTCCTTGGAGACTCGACAAATAATATGGCCAAATTCTGCAGAGAAATCCCTTATTTCTCAAGCATACAGTGACACATTTTTGCTACACCAGGTGAAAGTTCAAAAAGCTGTCAGCCAAGTGATACTTAAATTTGTACAGAGTACTTTGCTTGTTCACAGAGGAGCATTTTGCCAGTTAAGACATCATAGGATTCGACAGACCATAAAGACATCATAAAACCAATCAAAATCAAATCTTCCATTACCTTTAAACCTTAACTTGTACAGAAGTTCAGTGTAGTTTCAAAGTAAATGTGATTGCGGCTGAATGGTTCAAATATTTAAGTGTAGAGTAGAACGGTTCCCGTATTTGTTCAGTAGCAAAGCTTGACTGAACACAACCTCCCTAGTACAAATATATGAAGCCATGAGCTCAGAAGAGCTTTTCATCAGCTCTTGGGAGTGCCAAGCAACATCTTCTCCAGGCTCTTTGCAGTGCAGCTCAGGGACATGAGGAAAACAGTGATGTTACAGTAGAAACGGCAAAAACCTCTGGCCTACACAATAATGTAATGTCAAGTCCAACAGAGAAGTCTTTTCCTAATGTCTTGCATTACAAGCTGGACTTACCCCTGCAAAGTGCACCCATTTCTTCCTCTCCACAACTTCTGGAAAACCCTAACACCATTTAAGCACTCAATTCTGTTTACAACACTTTTTAGCTCCTAGCTTCAGCCATACATGGCAGTTGGAACCCTTTTTAAAGGTTAAAGTTATATTTTCATCTATGACTTTGAAGCTTGGTATCTTTTAGTTTCAGTACACATCTTTCTGAATGTAAATGACACATGAAAGGCCAAACTGGAGTGCAAGACTTCTCTGCTTCCTTCTCTATTTTTATGCCATTTACTGTTTTTAAGATCACAACATACCGCATTATACTAAACCCTGCTCACCTACTAGAAATAAACATCATAAATATTACCTTGTAAAATATATTTTCTTTTTATATAGTCCCATAAGATCTAAGTTAAGATTTAATATTTTAGCTTATGCTTGAGAGCACAGCTGATATAAATCACAGGAAGCCTGCGCATAGGACAACCCCTTGCCACCAACAAAGATTCTTTGAGAAATGCTCTCTGATCCACATTAGTGAAGCTACACGGTTCAAAGCACAGTGGAGTATTTCAGTTTCAGGAACTATATTACATCTGTTCCTGTGTTTATATGCTCTGCATGGACACAACCCCTATACAAACTTAAGAAAATAAGGCTCCTTGAGGTTTGTAACTTGCATTTGAAGCATGCTCCCTCTTCTTGATTAAGTATTTTGTGAATGTAAGCATAGAAAGTGGAAAATTACGAAACAAACTATATCAACATCCCATCTATTGAAGGGAGTGGTGGAAGAAACAACACCAGGTTGAACAGATGTAGCTCTGGATACCAGAGAACTGTCCTGAAGATAAGATTGCTGTGTGCGAGGCTGTGTAATGAAGAAGCTTTGATGCAACTCCGCAAACAGCCTCAAAAGGTGCAATAGGTAGCAAAGCTTCTAGAGAGATGGCCATGATGAGCAACACACTAGTCCGTAACCAAAGACCTGACTAAAATACAGCAGCTTATTCAACAACACTGCTGAAAAGAGGTTTTGCCTGCCTTAAAATTGCCATTTGTTTTTGTTCAACTGAGCAGGACAGATTTTATCAGTGAAACAAAGAAAGAAAAGCCGGAAGCAAGTTCTCCAGACATCATGGTTTAAAAATGATGATTTAGGGCAAATGTTTCATACTCAGGTCCTCTGAGGCAAATGCTTTTTTAAATGAGTAATTTTGAACTATATTCCATCATTACATATTATTTTTGGTTCAGAGTAAAACTTCTTGACCACTGGCTGCCAGCATTGAGAACAGTGGGAGTATTTCATTTACCACAGAGTGTTTTTTTTAAGCTCTTAACTAATGAAACTGCAGTATTATATAAATCACTCCCGAGACATCCTCTGCACATGACTCAGGAATGTGGATTCATAAATAACTTGCCTTTAGAGGAGGAACACACATACATACATCTTTTCATTTCAATCAAAAAAAATATCTGGTTTGTAACAAGATTGCTCTCTAAGAGCATAAAGGGAGCTCCACTAGCTGGATATTTTAACAACCATTTCCTCCGAGTCTCATTTCAAATGTGAAATTTGCAGTCAGCATTTTTCAGGTCTCCAAACAGCTCTGGAAATTAAAAAATGCAACCAACCGACTCAAAAGACCCAAACTGAAAAATCCAACCCCAAATTAGATCTCCAAATCAAGGCAGGCAACAATATCATAAAGTTATCGTTATGTATTTTGTGCCCATCAGTTCCCAAAGGGAAATTTCACTATCAACTTGGTATGAACATAAAGGGTTGTAAAAACGAAAATAAAGACTTAAAATTATCAGAGTAAATATTTCCCAGTGCATGATTCACCACACAAATTCAGAGTCCTCTGCTAAGTGGAGAGAAGCCATGAGTAACACATACCTTATTAATGCATTATTGGCTCCTCTAAGGTAAGCCCACGTGTCGCAAAAAGCCATCATGTCAAGGTGAAGAACGAAGTAGGAAACTGTCACTGTGTCCACAGCTCCCCAGCAGAAAGTCATTCTGGAAGTGCCTTCCTTGCCCAAGTCAACTCTTCCATTCGCTCACACGCAACACCCCATCTCAACCTCTCACACATATACCAGATACCACAAACACCTACTTCCACCAAACCCAGAAGAACTTTTGAAGCAATGATTTAACTAAGTACTACTGATGTGTGAACACAAATAAAACTGGATACACATCTATACTGCTTTCTAAGCACTTCTCGTGACTCTCAGCTTTTGCTTAACCGTAATTTGAACATGAAACTTGTCATTAGAATATCCCAGCTGTGCTAGCATCGTTGGAACTCCAATACCTTGTACTTTGTATTTGCAGGAATATTGGTTTTCCAGCGAACTGTGTAGTAGCGAGCATCAGTGATCTTCTGGTTCTTTGGCAGAGAGTTGTCTGCCCAAGTGATCCTTATGGTGTCATGACTCAGAATGGAAGCCTGAACTCCCACCGGTGGCATCATGGGAGACGGATCTGGCACTGGAGTGTATGGAGCATTAATAACAAACAAATCAACTTCGGAAGTGTCTAGGGAATTGATGGGTAAAAAGTCGTGTATTATAATTAAAAAGGGAGAAGGTGGCATTTTAATGTAAACAAAAACAAAAAAGGGGAAATGCAGGGTAATACAATGAAATGAAGGTGAGAAATGGAGAAAAAGAGAGAAAAGCCAGAGTTAATAGGTGACATAAGACTGGCTAATACAATTACTGTTGCATTGTGTTCCCGTAAGACAATGACGACATATCCATGCTAGTTTGCCACCTAGCCATTAGCATTGAGTGCATGCAATCATGGCCTAAGAATACCAGACATCCAATAGTTTTAATTTTGACTTTGTTTGCCTCAGAACATCCACTGATTCCTCCTCCAGAAAACACTGAGGAAGAAAAAGAGTGGGACTTCTGGATGGGTAAATACCACTTCATAAAAGTAACTCCCATCATCTTTTAAAGAATGCTCATGGCAGGAAAATCCCCATGTATCATGCAAATTTGCAGTAACTGAAAAAATGGAATTCCGATGTGCCCTATAAAATCTATCAGAATTCTTACTTTTCAGCAGATTAAAACAAACAGAAGTGTTAAACATTTGTACAAAATAACTAAATAATGTCAACAGTCTAGCAGGGAGCACAGTGAGCCATACACTAGTAGTAGCTCACTTGCAAACAAATTTCTCTTTGTATTAATGTGTTACAAGACGAAAAACAATTAAGCCAAGAACTTGTTTAATATAAGTAATGGCAGACTGAGACTTAGACAAAGAAAGTGAAGGCATCATATTCCAAAAAGCTCAGTGTAAAGATAAAAAAACCCCTACACTTGTCCCTAAAAACAAAACAAGAACAACACCTTTAGAATTGTACCCATACAATTTTTGCTAATGTAATGGTAACTTTTAAAATAAGAACATCTGTAAGTTGTTAAAAGATAAATTTTGTAATTTAGAAATAAAATCAAATTTAGGCAGTTAAATAAATGGACGAACCATGCAAGACAATCATTGACACGGTAAGGCCAATCAGTTAAAGAAATTGAGAGTACTTGATAACACTGAAAAACCACATGTTTACATGAAATATAATCACATTTTCTGCTGCCGTGCAGAAGGCATGTTACTGATTTTCAGCAATGCACAACTTCAAAGCAGCCCCTTGCCTTTACCTGAATGAGGCCTGGTCACCGCGCTCTCATAGAGAGGAATTCCTTCACCAACGTTGTTGAACGCTTTCAGAGTTATAACATAGTGGGAGCTCGGGTCTAAAGGAAAAAATACAGTAGTATATTTTCAGTGCAACCTGTTTGTGAATCCTGTGGTGTTCCCCCCCCCCCCCCCATGTTTTCTCTGCTTTGTCCAGTATTTTGTTTTTTAAGTAAATATATATGAAATAAGAAGAATAAGTTTGCAATGGAAATCTTTCCAGAGATCTTCTTTTACTGTACAACAGCTCTCATACAGCAAAAGTCTGTAGTCCGAGCACATCCACCTTAAGTACAGTCAAGCTAGTAATGAGAAAAAACATTTTAAAATGCCCATTTTAGGTTGCTCTACTAAATATTATCTAATACTCCAATTTTAGGGAATTTCCCAACAGTTCCCAATAGTAACATTTATTTTGCTATCAGGATATCTTACCTACCACAGGCAATTCTGTGGAGGGTCTATCCTGTATTTTAAAGTAGATGCCACAGTAACTTGATGACATTTTAGTTTATTTTTCTGCCTGAAGCAAACTGCTTTGCAGCTCCAGAAGGAGAATAAGGAAGTGCTGCTCGGCATGAAAGTTTTTGTAATAGTTCTGGAAGGGAATGCATCAAATCAAAATGCACTATGCTTCAAGCTCAGTGAACTTAGGTGTGGTGTTTTTTTTTTGTTTTAGTTCCTCTGCCTCTTTGACATCAACAGAAAAATGAGTTTGTTTCAAATTTATCAACCGTCTGGCATCTCAATGTATTATCTTCATAATGATAAAGATGCTCTTAGAAAACATGCTGATAGTCTTATATCTTTGTCATATCATGATTAGAAAGCGGGAACATAAATTAGAAGTGAAACACTGGCCCTGGTGCTGATTTGTTTTCCTTACCTAAGTTTTCAATGGTGTAGTATCTTTGTTTATAGTCCACCTTGATGGTCTGTGCATGAGGACTGCCAATGCCATACCCTATAGCATAGCCTCTTACCACGATGTTCTGGTTTTCAGGTGGAGTCCAGCTCACCACGATACTGGTGACAAGTGGACGGACATGTAAGGAGCTTGGAACTTCAGGAACACGAGTTTCTGTTAAACAAAAATAACGGATTTAAAGGATTGCTCTTACATAAAGGTAATTACATGAAGAACCATGAGCTGGTATGGTAAAATGTAGCACTTGTACTGTGCTCCTATATTAAAATGAGTATGGTCCAAAGGAGAGAGTTTTATTGTACAAGAGAGAGCAGAGAGCTCTCTAATAAGCAGATGAAAGCTAACATTGTTTTGTACACTACTATATTTTAATAGATACTCTTTTTAAAGAAAAGACAGTCATGCTGAAGAAAATATCAGATCTGCTTCAAGGCAGATTTTTTTTTAAATATATTTGTGCATGTCCTTTCTAATTTGTAATTTTTTAAAACATTCATTCAATTATCACATTATTCTCCTCCACAATCTGCTTTTAGTTCCATCATATTACTTACTGTTGGCATTAAATAACTACCTTGAAAACACACTCATGATGAAATGCACATTCCTGAGCTCACTGTAGGATTAGATAGAATATTCCAAAACTTTAACAACTGTCAGTAAATTGGACATTGCATTTGTGGCAAAGGTTTGTTGCTATTTGTCCTGTACCTGATGCCACCTTTCTTGTCACTGCTTAAATCCTTACGTCCCTTTTACATAACTCACAAAATGTATGCAGGGACTACTTGTTCATGCCACAAGAATGAAAAATATTCAGAGTCCATGTCAAATGATCAAACCTTACTCCCACCAGCAACACAAATCTAATCACAATTCAGCAGCAAGATGGAATGTAGATCCCTAAAAACTGAAGGGCTTACTTCCACGGTATCTAACTGCGGTCCCCTAATATTTTTACTGAAATGACTTTTCCCCAGTGCTGAAAAAAACTTAAAAGCAATCTGAAAGCAAAACGGCATGTACTAACATCCGTACCTTTGACTTAACTTCTCAGAAAAGAAATAATTGCTTTTGTCAGGTCACAGGAGCCCGCCATATGGTGACAGATATTAAATATTTTGTGCAATAGTAAACCAAGTTCCCCACTCTAAAATAAAATCTGTTCAGAGAGTTCTGCTTCCTGCAGGGATTGCCTTTTAATGAAACATGCTGCATTTATCTAAAAACATTTAATAAAACACCACAACAGTATTATTTGGATCATAATATGCCATTGGCCTGCTTGCCGAGGGAGTTTATTGCCTCCAGCTGACACAGCTGATCAATTAAAGTTCACAACTATTAAATACAGAAAAGCTACAGAATTGCAATATAAGAGATGACATTTTAAACTGCACAGAAGTTACCGTGCTGGGGATAAACTTTGTACAACTGTTTAACACCTTTTGCATATGAACTCCTTGTGGGACTTGCACCAACTCTGCAAAATTACACAGCCCTACTAACACAGACTTGTAACCGTCTGGCTCCCATTTGCATTGATGACATGATAAAGTTAATTATGCTCTATTTAAATTCAAACGCAACCACGGAATGGAAAGAAATTACATGTATAGATGTATAGATGCGTACTGAACTTGAGAAATTAAAGATTAGTTGTAAATACACTATTTAAAACATCCACATGTTAAAATTGATGTATTAAAAACATTCACGTGAGATTACTAAGGAAAGAAAAGCAAAAAATATCCATCATCTTCAGCTGGAGGAATTAGCTGCAAGGTTGTGTCATATCCAGCTAAAAGAAGACAGGCACACACATGCAAGTCATTTCAGCTCTAAAAAGCAAATTTTAAATAGCTACAAAACTGAACTCTACTGTTAACATTAGTTTTTCTGCTGCTCTTGATTAAGCAATGCTAAGTAAGAAATAAGAGGACAAATATTAAGTTGAGCATCAGCTTTGCATAACACAGATTGAAAAATGGGCTCTCAAGGGGTTTAATCAGCTGACTGTTGAAGCAATCTTCCAACAGTGTAGAACAAATATTGGATCTCTTTTGTAATTCTGTCTTCCAGCTGCTAGCATAACTGAATCTCCAGTCACACAGATGTGAAAGACATTACTGGCAACCTGCAATATTAATTCAGCTAGAATAGCCCTCAAGCTACTTTGTAACACAATGAGGAGGGAGAATGACCTGCAAGAAGCATAAGGAACTTGTGTGCAAAAGAACTGATCACATACTTTTTTGAAATAGGAAGTGCCAGAAATACGCTGCCCAGAATCATCAGCAACATTTAGGCAGTTCCCAAGTGATCTGCCATTGCCAGCCTGTTAGAAATGGCACTTCTCTGCTGCAATTTCAATTGCTTGTAGTCAAATTCTGGGAGATGCTCACGAATTTGCTTATTGGAATTCTGCAAGAATCAGGTTCCCGCTTGCAAATCATCCTAGTGTAGTAAATATCAAACCTTTGGGCCAATTGACAAAGGTCAAAATTTTTCACAGAACTTTTTCTACTTTTACTGTTAACCTCTCCACTGAAAACAAGATGTTAGCATGGTTCTGTATGCCACATATCATGAATCTATAGCTTTGGTAGACAAGTCTTCATTTCTGGTGGAAAACCTGATCTATGGTAGTCTACCAGCACTGGAAATATAATCAATCCCTTTTTTTTTTTTTTTTTAAGTGGCAAAAAGTAACAGTTACTATAAGCCAAATGTCCTCTTCAAGTACAAGGAAGAAAAAAATAGAGGAAAATGCTTTTAACAAAGCATAGTAGCAATAAAACACAGCGGTAAGATTCAGAGACCTACAGACAGCAGCGGTGTTCTCCACTGCTCCTTTCCTACCATGGCATCTCTCCTGCATTCAGTAAGTTTACACTTACACCCTAACACTGCAGCCACCATACAGACACCAATACTCCGTACTGCAGTCAACAGTATGAGTAGTCACTCATTGTATCTCTGAATATCAAATCACTATGCTAAACTCTCTGAGCAATGCTTCAATGGTTTCATTAGCATAATTTAGGTGTGCCATAAATACATAATCACTATTTTACTTCCTCAAGGAAAACAGTCCTCCTACCTCCACTTTATAGCCTGTAAACAACTGCATGATTAACAAGACGAATTTTATTGCAGTATAAAAATCAAGCCATTATTATTACATAAATCTTATCATGTATTATAATTTAAATGTTGAATCACTGGCACTGTCATTCAATATTTAGTATTTCTTAGAAGGAAAAACATAGCGCTAACATACAGTACTAGAAAGTGTAGAAGCAGAATTTAATTTTAAGCCATTTTATTGACTTGGTAAGAATTTCATAATTAAACAGAAATTAAATTCACTTCATTATAAATATAAAATGTTGCGACATTAGAATACATTAAAACCAACTCAAAAAAATCATCTCTGCCTTTTAAAAAAGCAATCAGACTTTACTGTGCCCTGTCTTTGGTGTCACAGATAGCTTCACACTTATTATCTTACCATCTAGATCACTCTCAAATGTTTCTGCTGATACCCAGTCAGTAGCTGGTCCAGTACCGTTGACAGTCAAGGCAGCTACTCGGAAGCTGTATTCTGTACCTCGTTCAAGACCTGGGAGACAAAGAGCATCCAATATATCAAAACAACAATTCCAACCACAAACACAGGAATCACAATTCTTAATTAAAATAGAGGAATTTTCTCCATACTTTTCTTTCTGCCATTCAGGCAACACAATGAGCTCAGCACCACCTTCTCCATGCAACCCTATGCCTTTACATAAAGGTTTTAAAAAAGGCAAAACTAGGGCTAAAGAACAGGCTTTAGTTACCACTAGCCGGCCCAGACTACCTCAGAAGTTACAATCACTCCTTTTAAGTGTTTTCATTCTGCATTTACATGTAAGAACACTACATAAGCCTGAAGATAAAAGTCTCTGTGCCTCGGCCCACTGAAAGCACCTAAGAAACCCCTATGATAACAAACGCTTGCAAATGACAGCTCACCTTCAATTAGCTGAAAAAGCTGGGTCCCACCGATGCTCTCAGTTACATCACTCTTACGGGACACTTTTCGGTAGCGAATTTTGTAGCCTGTGATTTGCCCACTGTGTGTCCCTGCAGGAGGAGGCTGCCAGTGTAGCATGATGCTCTGTGGAAGGCAGAAGAAAATTACAAAGTCATTGCCTCTCACACAGCCTGAAAAAAAATACTCTACTGCTAATACTTAAGGAACACAAAGTGGGAAAACATGCAAACAGAATACACTGCGTTTTCATATATGTAAAACACGTGCTGTCTGTAAAAAGAGAAATAGGCTATCTGTAAAAAGTAAAAACTGTGATTCAGCAGCAGCACAGGTCATACAATTGCCTATAAGTTTGCCTCAAAGTGCTTCAACCCTATTAGACCTCCTGATTCCAATTTCACAAACAGCCTCTTGGGCCATTTCCTCTTCCATCTTATTTGGGTTATATTAAGATACGGTTTACTCGAGGGGCTGTCCTTAAGACGTGGTATTTTCTTCAAAGGGTACAAGTTATCTGAACTGTAGTTTATGTGCATGAAGCTGCTGGGTTTTACCATATATGCAGTAGAAGACAACATTGGGGAAAGGGGCTAGAAAAGGATTTTTTTTTTTTTAAATCCTCGATCATAGTCACTGAAGTAATAATGGTTAAGTACATAATTTTCTTTTTTAAAGGGCCCAGGACCTTGTAAACACACATACATATGCATACGCCCTGTAAACAATAGTTAATCACCAGGAACATATTCAAGCTCTGGTGCTTCAGGCTTTTGTTCCTGATTAAACCTCTTTCATAACTAGTCCCATGCTTTGGAGTACTGTCACTGCCTCCATGGCATTCTGCTGTGCGCAGCCCACAACTGGATTGGAATTTCTAATGCCTTGAGTCCCACATTCAGATATTTTCCTGTTGGGCAACTCATAAGCAAACAGCTGAAAAGCAGCATGGTAGAAGAAAGACCCAAAAGCAACTCCAAATTGTGGCTGATTTAAGACCCAACCTTCAATTTACCCATAACAAAAAACAAATTCTCAGCATCTTACCTTGGAATTCCGCACCTCCAGCGTTAGATTCTGTGGTGGAGCACTGGGGACTAGAAACATTAAAGGAATTACAACTGAAACATTTCCAGATAATGTATCCCATACTGTATTTCCATATACAACTACTCTCTGATATCATTCGTTATGGAAGTACAAACCATTCAGGCTTAAGACACAATCTAAAGTGACTACAAAATTCTACACATGCTTTCTGACACACGGTGACTGGTTGGCTTAGGAGATTTACTTACTTTCATCACAAAAAATTAACTCACTTTTTATTCAGGCCTTTACTTGTCATAGGTATTTAAATAAAAAGCCTTATATTTAAAGGGACTTCCTGTTAACTCTAAGAGATTACGTTCAGTACTTTTCCAAATCAAGACTTTCATTTAGATGCTTGATTCTGGGAATCCACAGTTAAAATTCTAGCCCTGGATTTTTGTCTCACGACTTGCTGTAACAGGAAAACCTCAATCAAGATGTGCTTGTGCTACTGAAAGGCACAGAGGTGAAGTGCACTGCAAAGATGGTTTCTGCTTCTGACTCTCCACTCTTTGTTAGTTCTGTATTTGCTGTAGCAACTCGCTGGTCAGGACCATTGAAGTCCATTACACAAACACGTTACATATGAGAGAAACTGAAAGCAAGGAAGTCTCTGCAGCTCTCCAGAGGTGAAAGACTCACAAGTGTTATCTCAAAGGCATAGATAAGGGTTCCCTGACAGGAAGCTGAGGCTCCAACAAGGTACAAGGACAGGGAACTAGAGGTACAACAGGACTAGAGATTGTTCCGGCCACAATAATCCATTTTCCAGATAACACACACCAGGCAGAACAATGCCTAAGAAAACAATCCTGAGTGCATAAATGAGTGAAAGTGCTAAGTGAAAGATACCCCAGGGCGTGGTTTAATACCCCTCTCCCATTACCAAAAGGGAGGTAACGACGGTTTATTTTTCCTCCCTTCTTGCCAACTGAACTGAGTCTGAGATCACCACACCTAGGGACTAGGGGCTACATCCTTTAAAAAGCAAGAACACCAGGTAAGAGGAGGAGATGAAATAAAGTTAAGCCAGTTCTTGCTGTTCTTGTTTTATGCAGCTGGTGCCTGCTTTCAAGACAACCTAAAATGTCCTGGGTTTCACAAAGCTTGATTAATAATTAACACATATATCGCAAACTTGGTGAGAGACAGAAGATTGGCAGGATGCAGGAAAGGATTTATGCACATAAATACATATACGTGTACCTTACTACATGCAAAGTTCATTTTATGTCAAAGTAATCCTAAACTCAGACCGGATTACCAAATTAACCAGATCAACAAATAAAATGTATTTCCTACAGGCTGATATTCCATGCTCAGGTAAGAAAGGCTCAGCCCATTTTGGTAGGCTGTGTAGCAGGAGGACCTGACATGCTGCTGGTTCAGAGAGGCCGCAAGGACGAGCTGGTAAGGGACATGCCCTCTATCAGGGTGTGATGCGCTGATGGTATTTCTAGTTGTGACACAGCACTGTTTCCTACAAATTAGGAACACTTATGAGGAGAGATGCAATCCTTACCAGCAGCACATAAACCCTGGTTCAAATTGCTGCACCTGAAGAGCAACAAACCAGCGTAACAGACTTAGGTTAGGAGCACAAACCTACATGAAAACAAGGAAGCTTGCTAAAAAAGGTAGCTAAGAATGAATTATTTGCAGGAGGCATGGAGAGGGCGTACTGACACCACAGTAGGAAAATCCAGTAAGAAAATATGCATTGTTCATCCAGAAAGATTCAAGAGAGTGAAGGGGGAGAACAGCATGGTTAAGCAGCAGGGCTACACAACTGTTAGAAGCAAAAGGACATTCTTCAGAAAACTATATAAAATAAATTTCAACATGTTAAATGTGGAAACTTAAGTCAAGGTGACAAGAAGTTCAGGAAAACTTGAAAATGACATTAAAACTAATAATGCATTCTTCCTCAACAAGTAAGGAGCCGGAAGCCCTTTAGAGTAAGCAGAGTTACAGATGATCAAGGTATCACAGGAAAAGAAAAGGTAAGGCCAGATGAACTACCTGCTTTGCATTTGTACTGAATGGAAGGCAGCAGAGGTTTCCATGACATCCTTTACAACGTACTTAGAGCAACTCTCCAACTGAAATGTCAATAGGCAGGGTTACAGAAGCATCAGGCATAAGCTGCAGCACACTGGCAGGGTTAGATGCTATTCATCCAGGATTTCTAAGGGAACTTTGGAATGAAACGGTTGCATGACTTACAGCAGGCTGTAACCGCTCACTTGAAGTTACCATGATACTGGGAGATGCCAGTATTTAGAAGGGGTTCTGCTGGAGCAACTACTGGACACCTCAGGTAATAAATCAAAAATCTGTATTAGCAAAAAAATCCAAAACTATAATAAAGTATGAAATTCATAGATATGTGGTGAAATATGACATATCTGTCACTTTTTAAAGGGAAATCTTGCATCACAAACCTTCGGGAGAGCTCTTAAGAAACAAAGCAACCACGGGATAGGAGGGAAGTCCTTCCCGAGTACACAACTGGCTAAAAGAAAGAGAAGGTGAGAATGTACATGGTGGGCGATGACCTGTGGAGCTCTGGCATGGCACATGCTGACACCCCTGTCACTACCCACATTTCTAAGGGATGAAAGGGGGATGAGCAGCAATGTGAAAAATATCAGTACAGACAAGATCCAATGGTAAAGAACTGCAGAAAGACCCGGGGCTGTTCTGTGCCTGGATATTAATGTGACAAATTAAATTCATACACGGGAAAAATGATCCTAACTCCACATGCAAAGCGATGGCTCTAAGCAAACCAATTCCACTTAAGGAGCAAGATCACTCTAGCCCAAAAATGTCGCTTCAGTGCTCAGAATGAGCCAAAAAATGCTGGTAATTACACACTTGCATCTTTAATACAATTTTGGTCCTCCCTACCTCCATTTTTAAGAAGAGACAAGAAACCTAGAAAAAAGTTCAGAAAAGGGCACTGAAGCTTGAAACAGCTTCCACAGCTGAAATGAGTACCCATTTCTGTCTTAAATCTGGGAAAGAGATGAATGAGGGAGAATACAGCAGAGGTCTATAAAATGAGGAGTGGGACAGAGAAGGCTGATGGAGACTGATTATTTCCTCTTTCAGGCAGCACAGCTGTTGGCAACGAGTAACACTAACACAGACTAAGAGGGATCAAAACAGACTAAAAGGGAGGGATTTCTCATAGAAAGTTTAGTTGTGGGATCTCCCGCTTAATGTTGTGGATGGTAAGAGTTGACATGGGTTTAAAGAGGATGATTAGAGGCTTCGTGGAAGGCCAACTGTGCTAGTGAATACATAGAAACCACTGCAGGGACAAGAAGTCCCATAGAAACAAACTTCTGGATGCACAATTTGGGACAATAATCATTCTGCTTTGGCTCAGTCCTGGAGAGAGGATTCCAGGCTAGGCTCATTTTGGGTCTGACAGTTCTTATGCATAATTAAACTTCTGTAGAAAAAAAAAAAAAAGCTAACATTAACTGTAATCATTCTACAATTGTTCATATATCCAGATTTGCTCACATTACTTTCTTATTTGCCTTACAGGAAATGCTGTTACTATCTCCTGCTCTCAGGATTACAAACGATTGATTTAATAATGTCTGTGCTGGAGTCCAAACAAAGCCATGCAACAGTTTTCCACATGACCACAATTAAAATAAAAACACTCCAAAAGCAGAAGTCTGCTCATAGGTAAAAATATTATAAAAGCTAAAAAACAATTTGGAGTGGTTGGGTTCAATATAATTATGTTTCTGTCCACTCTTAATACTTTGTAGACCCAATAACCCATGAAATAAACTTCTGTTGTTGAAATTAAGGACACCGTTGTTTTGTAATTGGAATACTGGATACTTTTGCAGGTATATTAATTTTCCTTCGCTCAATTTGGAAAGCCCCAGGGGAACTTTCGGCATGCATGGCCATATGCAGAAACCACGTTATTAATAAAGCAGCGCAGCGCTGAACAATGACCTGAGAAGTCTTTCTGGTTTGAAATCCACTTAAAGGAAATTACCACATAATTCCTGCAAAAAGCCTTGGAATAAAGCAGCTTACCATCTGACAGCGTACGTACAACAACATCTTGCGTAGAGACGCCAGGGCCATGTTTATTGTAAGCTACCACTCGGAAACTATACTCTGTGTATTTCTTCAATCCATTAATGGTGTAGGAGAGTCCTGCTACATCAACATCCTGTTCATAAGCAAATAGACATACGAGTCAAGGTCAGAATCAGGTCTGCAGTTACAAACCTCTCAGACTTTCAGTTCAGTAATACTCAAAGCCTAAAGCAGGAAGGACACCCCTTGCACTCTGTAGCACGTGCAAGTCAAACCCCCAGTCATATGCAGCCAGGACTTGTAAAGATGCTATCAGTCAGCTTGCAAGAGGGAGTTCTACCTATTCAATTTAAGTCACAACATGGACGCAGGTTCTACAAACGAAAAGGGATCTAGAAAATTTGTCTATTAGTAAAACTATTATATTTTTAACAGTGGGACACAGAAGTAGAAGAGGTAATTTTATCTGAGGAATACTCATTCCTATTAAAAAAACTGACATCAAAATATTTTAACTAATATGCTAACTAACGAACAAAAATATTCTTCCCTCAGGATTTTTTTAAAGCTGGAATTGTAGTTACAAACCATCATGTGGGAAATTAAATGACTGGGTTTAATTCTCCCAAAGCTGTGATTATTTTTCAGGTGACAACCCGTACTTGCATAGAACATGCTGGATTCTTCCAGTAGAATCCTAAGCAAATTTAATTAGACACTCACCAATATCAAAATATCTATCACCGGATCAACGGACTCAAGAGTTAAACCATTTTCTAACAAACCAAGTTTTAATTTTAAATATTTCTGTATTTTAGGCTAAAAGCTTCTGTCTGTCAGAAAAATGAATTCTTGGTAAGGTGCTTCTAGAAATTTAAGGTAAAAACATAATAAAAGAAAGAACACTGTTACTGGCATTGTACATCACACAGGAAGAGCCATGCTCTGTACCTGCTCACTGTCCTGTCCCTTCTCCATGTAATACAGCTTGTAGTTCTGGATTTCTCCATTGCCAGACAACGGCGTTTCCCATGTGACAGTAACGGAGGTGGGTGAATTGGCGTATGCTCGGATGTTGGGTGCTGGACCAGGAAGCTGAACTGCAATGTAAGCATGAAACTCCACTCGTCACCAAGCCTAACCAATACATTTTCAGGAGCTAAATATTTTGGCATCAACTTCACAAGTAATGAACTCGCATTCAAAGATGGATATTTTTCTGCATTTAAGCATTTCACATGGATTCACTGGTAGGGGGTAAAGGTGGCACCAGATTTCTGAAGGAGCTTCTCCTCCTTGCATCAGACTCCCAGTGTGTCCTGAGCAACTCTAACAAATCTCAGCCTTTACATTTTCGTAGTTTTCTTTATTCTCTGTCAGTTTATGATAATTGAAAAGTATTCTTTTATAACAAAGTTTAGAAAATTCAACAAGAAATGCTTTATCAGTTCTTCTTAAGAGTGAGAATAAAGCACATCAACGTGGTAGCGTGGAAAATTATTTTGAAATTCAGGTCTGCAAGTGCAACTTTTAGGAGTATCACCTCATTCTGGGAAAGGCCACGAACGGAAAAAAATGGCAATCACAAAGCCAAGAGGCTCGAAGTATTTATAGCTTACCCTCAGGCTGAGTGGCCACCTTCAGCGGTGCTGAGCTCTCTCCAGGGCCATGCTTGTTTTGAGCCACAACTCTGAAGACATAAACCGTTTCTGGCATCAGGTTCTGGATCATCACTTGTGTCTCTCCAGGACGACTCGTATTTTCAACACGTTCCCTTTGGGAAACAAAAAGTTTGGGCACAGAAACAATCATTGATTAGCAAGAGGGTTTTTGAGGGGTAGGTAAAGAAATGATTGCTACTTGGAACAAATCTAACATGTATCCCATTTGAATGTATCCAGTGTATTAATGATGTGGTTATTTATACCACCCTGACTACACAGAAACAGTAATCTGCCAAAATGGCTGGTGACAAAGCTTCTAATTTTGTAGCTTGTCTTTGAAAAAATACACACTAAACTAAAAGAATAAATTATACTCAACATCAAAAAATTCTAAGTAGCTTCATTGTTTTTCTCCCAACAACATGCCATAATTCATTGTGACAGTTTATCCTACTACTCAGAAGCCACAAGAAAAAACATTTAAAAATTGTACACAGACTCTAGTGAGATTTAAAGACATTTCTGTTAATATGGTGGGGATGCTTTCTGTGTATTTTTCGAAGAGGCTGCTTTAATATTTTCTTCCATCTCCAAACTTTACTTAGTTCCTCCCTAATATTTAGATTTTTTAAAAACATCCAAAGGCTCTGACTCACACAGGCTGCGGCAGACAGCTGTGGCAGTTGCGGTATTACCACACAAGTAGTGGAGTCAACAGAAGGCAACGTCTGCCCATGGCTCTGCTGCTTGAGACCATCCTTCGGCAGCGGTGCGCACTCCTATCGCGGGCTGCCAGCGGGACACATGAGGCAGGCTGCTCTCAGGTGCTCCAGCAACATGCAGGAGACAGCTCTGGGCTTCCTGCTTTGCTTGCCAGAGCCCTAAGGAACTGCCTGCTGAGTGGTAATGGGCATTTCTCTTCGATTTGGGAAAAAGGCAGGCATTTTGCAAGCTGAAAGCTAGAAGCCAGCCGGGAGAGCTCACCTGGTGTGCAAACCCAAAGATTACTGCCCTGCATCTAGTGAATTTCAATTACAGCCCTCAAGCACCCTGTGTGAAAGCCTGGTCCGGCAGCGATCATAGTTCAGGAAACGCAATCACTTCTTATCAAGCTCAGGACTGAGGTGAAGACCACAAGATTAATTATCAACTAACTACAACCTTTATTTCCAACACATTACTGGTGTCACCTGAACCTTCACACAGCTACGTTTGGGCAAGGACATCTACGGCCAGTCCTGGCTTGAAAAGAAGCTATCTACTCCCTGAAACAGAAATAACAGCACTGTTACAAAAGAAGCAGCAAAAAACTTCCCCACTGAGGAAATAAACACAAGGAAAATGTGAATGGTTTGAATACGATCCTTCCCCTTTTGTCTGGGAGACTTTGTTTAGCTCTACAGCAGAGGGCAGACGATTCTCATCCCAACGATTAGCTGCTATTAAATCATTTTTAATGCAGAAGCCTGGGCAAAATTATTCCACAGTCTCCTCTTTCCTACCTCCCAGCCATTATGATTTAATTTATACCATGGAAATCTGATGCCAAAATTCCCCTTTTTAATTTATTTCTTTTTAAATCAACTACTAAGGTTGATTTAGCATAACTAGGTTTAAAACATTTTCGAATCCCTGTTCATTTCTGCACTATTATATTGTATCTATACAGAGGAAAACAATATGCTAAATGTAACTGAAAAGCTGTTTAAACACATTTTCTAGAATATTCTCTTTCATGACAGTTGAGCTAAAATGGCATTGCATACACAGCATAATTTATTTCAGATTTTTTTTTTTAATTTTCATCTTTGAATGAGCAGCATCATTATACATGAATTTAAGAACTCTGCAAAGGATTCCTCTTCTTTTAATGTTTATAAAGTAATTTTTGCAAGAAAGAAGCTGGCAGAGAAGCGAGAGAGACACTGAAGCAATATAATTCCTGTTGCTGAATGAAAGGGAGGGCAGGAAAAAAGATAAATATTTTCTCTCGCTAACTTTTCCAGTTATAGCTAAAGCGAAATGTTTGCTTGAAAACGCATTTTCAAATGGATAGCTTCCTTTAAAATGTATCTTAGCTATAATGAAGGTATCTGAAAACCCAGAATAAGTGCCAACTGATTCACAGCTGTGGAATAGCATTCATCTCCCATTGACATGCAAAATACATTGCACTTTCTGCCTCAAGTTTAAATGCGCTCACTGATTTTGTCTAGAAAAAAGTCAGCAATCCAAGGTTACTATTTAAAATCACCAAAAAAATTAAATTATTTTCAATGGAAACACAACATTTATCAAAAAATAAATAGATGAGCCAAAGCAATGCAATTTTCAGTAATAAGTAGGAATTGTGCCTTCCCTCTCAACAGTATATTAAAAATATGTTGAGATTAATCTAATTAAGTGCTACATGAATCTCTCCTTTATGCCCTTTCTTAGGGAGCCTTGAGCACCTTTTATGAGCTCTGATGCGTTTAGGTTGGCATAATAGGTAGCAAAACAGATGGTCTATATGAATAACTATATTACCCAACAGAACATTATGACTATTCTAACTCATTCCAGTTTAATCCCCAATTAAAGAGCTTTGCAAACTGGTATTAAGGCTTAAAATAGCTGTCACATAGAGGGGGGAAAAAAGACTACAGCTCAAAATCAGAAGCGAGAGTTCATCTGGAAAAGTAAAGTTTGAAGTCACACTTCCAAAAACAAAACCTTTGGGGAATTATTAAAAAGTGACCAGCATCTATGCCAGCCACATCAGCTGTGAAGCCGGGTAGTGAGCTCAGACGGACATTTTGACAGTGCCATTATGCACAACTAAACTCCATTTTGTGTTTGTAGCACACTACATTGCACCACAGGTTCAGTATTATTTGAATCTATGCATTGGAGCAATGTGTTGGCCTTCTCACAATTTTCTGTCCTTATCTTGAAAATGTGAAGTTCTCTTGCCTGGCCGCTCACCTGAAGTTTCACAGAAATAAACCTCCCTTTGTCATCCCTCCTATACATCTGAATTCTCATACGCCTTCCAGGGGACCTGTCTTGAATTTGGAATGCTAATGTAACCATATAATCTATGAGGAAGACAGGAATTTGTATCTGACCAGATTACTTGAGTTCTTCTGGAGGTATGGCAACAAAGCCATGATGTCCTCTTCATTCCTACACAGTCCCCTCAATAAAGCCTTGCAGTTTCTGTTACAGAGCAGCCTCCAGGTCCTGTATTCTCACTTCTCCTTGAGAGACACTATGGTCCACCAAACTGAGCTTTAACCATTTCAGAAGCAAGGACCATTTTAGAAGACTGCCCTTTTTGCCGTAGTTCCTCATTTTCTGCTGCTAACAACAACCTTCTGTAGCACCCAAATTCGGCCAAATTTGGTGTGCAAGCACACTCTGAGTTGAAAAGGGGAAAGGAATTCAGTGCTGCAGAATGGCTGCAAGGCAGGTGATTATGTTCCATCCATGAATATACTGAGGTCCTCTAAATCAGTCCAAGGTGCAAGTAAAGTAACACCTCACCGTGTTTCTGTGTGTATCTCACTGCACTGGAAGACTGTAAACTAAAAGGAATGTAAGGCAGCTGTGGCCGAGGCAAAGCCTCTCCCGGGGCTGCTACTCCATGAACCGCACACCTCGTGTGCTGCAGAGATACGTAGGGCTGCTACTGTTCGCCATATCAAGTTGACTCTGCAAACCTTTAGTGATGAATTAGAGATGTCAGAATATCGCGCTGAGCTGTTCCACATCGTATGGACTTTCCACAATCTCTTAAAAGCCCAATTTAAAAGGCAAATAAATCAAATGACCCAGAGTTTGATCGCTGCTCAAACCCAAGCAAGGAAGAGGCAACACGTAGTTTACTGTAAGGATCCAGTAATGCATGCAATGAAAAAGGTACACGTAGGCACAAATCTAAGAGTTTTAGGAGATGGTACATATGCACTTAAAGCCGCAGCAAAGATGTACGATCATGTATAATTCAAGCACCACAAGGCAGGCATTTAAGCTGTGTTTTACAATGCTGAGAGAGAAAGGAGGGTTGTGCATCCAAATCTGACTTCAAAATTTTCTGGTTTCTGACTGCTTCGTCATGTGGGAAGCTCACACCTATTTTTTTAGTCAATAACTAAGCAAAGTCACAAAAAAGCAAACAACTAGGCAAAACATACTATATATCATCAAAAAAGGAAGAACATTTGATGAACAATTGTTTGCCTTTTTAAAAATTACTATACTACTTACCGTGCCTTTAAATTTCAAGCAAAAATTCCTACCCACTTTTAAAAGTTTAATCTCTACACAGTTGTTTTCTGTTGGTTTTGTGCCTCTTCCTTAAAGCCATATAAAACATTTAAATCCAGTCATAAATCAAACACCCCCACCCATGCACACACCAAAAGAACCCTAGCTAGCTAATGCTGGAAATTGGAATTTTTTAGACTCTTGAGTGCCAAGTTCAGATAATTTATTGACTGCACAGAATTCAGTTTAGGACTGGGAGTGGATGCTACCATGCTAATTATGGAGGGTTTTTCTCATTCTTTCATCCCAGGTGCCTTCAAATACAGCAGCAGACAGAAGCAGAGAGGCAAAGATCTCTGCATACCCCCAGTCCATTTTCTGTACCTCTCAAGGTGAACCTCTACTGGGTTTGTCATCTCAGTTTTGTCCCTCAAAAATTAACTGGGTTCAGGGTGGAAGGGGTTTTAGTATCACTTCAAATATATTCAACATTTGAATTAATTTTAGCCATAATTTTAAACATTCTCTCAAATTCTCCAAGGTGTTTTTTCTGACCTCCCAGGTAGAAGGAAACACTCAGTTCAAGTTTATCTGTTGTCCTATCATAAAAAATGTATTACACTCAATTATTTGCTTAATTCAGCTTAACAGCTCCAAAATTCATGCCCTAATGAATTGACACTGGCAAGCTGTCAGCACCATCAGGGTGGATCTAACTTGACAGAGATGAAGTAAACAGCAACCGTACTTGCTTTCAGTATGAAGGTGGAGCCTGCTGACACAAAGGCTGTCCAAGTAGGATGCATTTGTTCTCGTGTGGTTCATTGCTGTTTTTTAATTCTATTGTTCTCATTCTCTAAATGCAGGTTTCAGGTCAGGATTTCACACTACTTTCACACTAACCTGTGAAATGCATGATACCAACCGTACTTATGAGCATAGCAAAAGACTTCCTAAAACAGAGGAGCAGCAAAGGCCAGAAACTCGTGACCACCTGCCAGTGAAAGGCTTCCAGAGCCTGCCTTGAACCCTGATCCAGAAGAACATGTAAGCAAACAAAGATTTCATTGCAGCTTACATGTAAGCACCAGCTCAAGTATTCTGCTGTGCAAGCTTTCTGTGGGGTACTTGAACCCCGGAAGGTTGCTTTTTGCAGGGTGTCCTGTAATTTCTTAAATTACTCCTCACAGATTAGGAGATGCCTCTCTCCTTTTGCTCTGCACAATGATTCTGACCCAACAGGGTTATTTTCTAGATTTCTGGAGTCCTGCATGTAGTGGAAGGGAATGCATTTTGCTTTCTCCAAAAGCAAGACCCAGTATAAGGAGAGGAATGAACCACCTCCAGCAAATTACTTTCTGAAAAACCCAGGGGGGAGATCAGTTACAACCAGCAATATGAAGGAGAAAAGGCAGACAGCAAGGATAGCTCACAGGACACCACCATTTTTGCTGTCTCATTTAAAAATATCTCCAAAAAGAATTAATATTACCAAAATTAGGAACTGGTAGAAAAAAAACATTTGTGAGGCACAGAACATTTTACTAATTGCCCTAATTAGTCATCTTCCGTGAACCTAGACTCTTGCCTATCTTCAGAACTAAGGAAAAAGTGGAAATTCTCCAAGTACCAGTGCATTTGAGATTTTTTCCAAATGACTTTCCTAACTTTGCACCTCACTCTCTAGACAGTAAGTAGATAATTTTCTTTTGAGTAATAAATCTGATAATCAATCTAATTTGTAATTAATTAAGCACAGCTCAAAATGCCTGTTAGCTTTAACTTCTTCAATCTTATCACAACAATTGGAAACTAATTCTGAGCAGCAGATCCCATCAGTAAGAGAAACGTGTAGATTGAATTAAACCACCGGGACAGCATGTAAAAAATTCATGAATGCTTCACATTCACAAAAATTCTATTTGCAGGGATTCCTAGATGGGAATCAACATTTAACTGACACCTACCGTGTGCCTCTCTAGAATCAGGCTATAGTTACAGGGTTTTAAAGCTTGAGCTGACTGCCCCCTCTCAACAGCACATGTAATACCTGGAGAGTGTCTACGTGCCTGCAGTGGGTGGCATTTACAGCCGTCAGCGTTCCTGAAGAGGTGTTACAGCCTCTGTGTTTAGCAGTCTGCTACAAGCAGGTAGCAACTGTTTGCAGTCAATCAAAAATAGGCACAAGCATTACCCCTAGCAGCATGTCTATGAGGCAATGACACAGACAAAAATGCCTATCCCCTAATCAGGGTGCAGGAGGGAAGGGAACACAGCCCCTCAGACTACAGCTTGTAAGATTTTGAGCTCTGAAGACTTAAATTTGATAGCACTTCTAAGCAATGCTAGTGTGAAGAAGTGTCATGAAAGAGCACAACCCGCTTTACATGCTGAGATCTTTACCTGTTTATACCTTCCTTGGTGTAGAATATTGAGTAGGTGAGGTTGTCTCCCTGAGGGTCTGACACAGGTGTCCGCCACGTCAGCCTGATGAAGCGAGTGGAGACGAGGGTGGCCACAACATCCCGAGGGGCTGAAGGCAGTGGTCCCGTTGTAGCTGGTGCTAGATGGTCATTAGTGGCACTGGTCAGTGAAGTGGGAGGTAATGTTGGGATGGCAACATCTTGTCATGTGCAAACATTGGGGAATATGAAGGGCAAACATCACCACGGTTTTAAAAAAGAAAACAGAAAAAAAAACAACAAAAGAAATAAACAAAACCACGATGGGAAACAAAACAAAATGAACACACACAAAAAAGGCCATTAAACTGAAGGCTGACATGCAGGCAAAGGTAACTACTGGAAACTAATGGGAAATATTAAAGGACACGTCACTGTAGAGCAAGCAGACCAAATCTCCACTGTAATGGAAGTGGCAAGGGAAAGGGAAAGGTGAAAACTGAGGATAAAATATGCCCTCATAAGAGGGCATACCAGCAGTAAACAGTATTTTCATGTCTTTGTAAACCAGATGTAATACCAAGCATTTACAAACAGAAAACCCGCCTGTAGTGTTTATTCAAAAATATATTCAAACCCAATTTTCTATTTTATTTCATTAACATGCACAATTAATTCATACCATTCTTAATCATAAATAAATGACAGATGGAATATCCCAAATTTGTTGAAGGACTGCAAGCAATTGAAGGCTGGGGTGAGCTCACATACGACCTGCTTTCTGAACTGGCTGGCTCCTACTACTGCCAACGTGGTGACAGCCTTGGTACGGCAGGGCAAGTAGAGATTTGCCCCTAACTTTCCCTAAGATCCCTGTTTTCTTTCCATCAGTGTTCTTCCTCCCTCTCATAATATACTACATCACTTTACAAAGATACTAGCAGGCACAAGCAACTCATTTTGTGTTACATGGAGGCTTTGCGAACTTTCTGCAGTCGGTCATGCACGTCTCCCTGTGTTACTGCTTTAAAGCTAGGCTAAATCTCCAGGATTATTGCATTAAAAGGTTGACAAGTTAAGAGCAGAAGTTGTAACGTACAAATAGCTGTTCTCCAAATCCTATTAAAGCAATCCATCCAGTAAATCTAACAGTAATATTGTGAGCAGCTGGACCCCAATTACCACAGGGTATTACAGGAAGCACAATTGGTAACAAAACCCGTAAGTTCAGGATACCCTGAATTTTTCTGGCTTCTTAATTATTTACCAAGCTTAAGCCATCCGACTGCATTTTCCACACTGGAGTCTATGCTGCCAAACACGTTTATTAACTTGGTAATCACAGAAACTAAGTAAGATGGCTCAGGTTTCCCCAGGAAAGGAGCTCTGGACGAGCACAGCTTTGGTGAGAGCTGCAGCATCTCCACATAAAAACTACCAGGACACAGGGTCTCGTGTCATGAGAGACAAAGGAGACACCTGCATGTGAAAAAAGGACTAAACCAGCAAATGCTTCCTAAGCAGCCAAACCCAGGGAGTTTTTCCATGCAGACACACCGAGAACATCTCATCTCCTGGAGAAGCCTTATATCAATAACAACTTTATTTTAAACTCTAAAGAAAACCACTGCCAACGAAAGCATCACCTCACATGTAGGTCTTCAATATGCAGAACTCATTTTTTCATTTTTCAAGCCACCGCTGATGATGGTGGAAGGAGAAAACATCTCCTTTTATCAGACATGCACAACGTGATAAAAGCATGTGGGCACAACTATGAAACAATTTGGTGTTTCTTATGAAGCATGTCTCTATGCAATGCCACAAGGACCTTCCTGAAACTCGCATTCCTGCTTTGTCTCCTCTCTCAGAGGCTGCCATCTGGGAAGAGGCTGCCATCCTCTCATCTGGGAAGTTTCACTCCCCCAGATACTGCCATAAACACCATCATCAAGCTAATTACATTTCAATTATGTGTTTCTTCTTGCTTTGATACTCAAATCAAAACTTTTCACTTCAGTAACTGTATTTTAGAGGACTCTGCAAGACTCCCAGAGCCAGCAAAATACATGTTTGGCTACTGGAAATACAGCTCACAGACAGACAACTACTCAAGAATATCTTCTTAATTATCCTTTCCACACTGCAACGGCCACAGACCACAATTAAGCATTCTCCAACACCCTCCTCCCATCAATGGGCAATGCCATTCACGTCACATTCATTGCAAAATCTAAACTATTTTTAGGTCCCCATAATTACATTTCTTACAGGAGCACACCAGGTTTTATCTCCCAAGAATAACCATGTTATCACGGACTATGCGGAGCAGGATATTTAATTACACAGCTTCACCCCTTGTGCATGGTATAGTATGATATACCAAGGGGCAAAAGCCATATCTCATGGGCACAAAAGGTTCTAGTTGAAGTTACCAGTGCTTAGAGTTACCACAACAACTTTCCTTCAGCCTACATCACCTCCATTTCCCAGAGCAGAGCCGTATGAAGGGAGATGTGGACAATTTTTTGAGCCCATTGCTGGATGGCCCAGCAGAAGAGATGCTCTCCCAGATTCGCTATTAAAAAGATGGAAGATTTAGAGCAGAACAGAACAGTTGCACTTGGAAGTGACCTACAGAGACCACTGAGTCCAACAGTCAAAGGTCCGGTGGTCAATGGCAGCTTTAGCTGGTGACTCAGATGGTGAGATTTAAGTTCCCAACGACACTGAGGAAGACACTTGGCATAACCAAGAAAATGGACTACAGGAGAAGAAAGTTGTGCATGTTCATGGGACAAGTGCAATCCCATGGGCAGCCAGGACAGCTGGTTGATCTTCAGGAACGGACAGCACGAGAACAGTCTGTTTGTAAGTGCAAGGTACAAGCAGGCATGGTGAGAGGCCAGCATGGCTCAGCATGGAGCTCTTGGCCAAGCTGAAGCTCAGAGAGTGTGAAGGAAGCAGAAATGGAGATCAAAACAGCTAACCAGAAAAATACAGAGACACTATCCAGGTTTTCAGAGGTGGAATTAGGAAAGCCAAATCCATCCTGGATGGCTGGTCAGTGGGGTGTTTACATTTGAGTCCATGTTAATGGATTGGAGGCTTGACCACTGCACCTTTCTTTATTCCTTCCTCACAGCTTTTGCCACTGAGGATCAAGGTGCAGTGCCCTGCAAAACACCTCCACGGTGCCCATAGTTTTCTGCATCTTTCCCTAAGTGCCTGCTTCACTGGCATCCATTTCATTTCAAGTTTTCAATTTCTGTTCACTTTACAGTTCAACTGCCTATCTTTCTCTTTCAGAAAGCTTTAATTTCCTATCCCTTTATTAACTAATTATATTAGTAATATTATTTAAAACCATGCAACAGTTTGAGGGAGGCTGTTATAAAAACAAACTCGTGCAGTACAGCTGCATCAGCCAAATGCCTTCTGAAGTAGCATCCTCTCAACCAGTCTGGTGAACACTTTGATTGACTGCTTCACACATTTATTAAAACTATTTAACATATGAAATGCCTCCATTTCTTAAAAAGAAAATTAAGACATTTCAAAAATATCCAGCACTTCAGTGAAGAAATTTCTTATATCCACCATTTCAGCCTGCTTTAACTCTAGAAAGACTGCAGGAAATTAACCTCTACTGTATGACCACACAAAACACCGAAGAGCTGTATCAGACTTCCACTCTTCAGTCCAGCAGCTCTTTTAGAGCTGGGACACCTGTACACACTTGAAATGTGTGAAGACACATACCTTCCATTACCTTCCATTAATACTTTGGTTTCCTCTGTTTGTCTTGGTAATATTGTCAGGTGATCTACTTCATTTTACATGCTCTTGATGCAAGGAATGCACCTTACCTACCTCTGAATATCCCTGCCTTTGGTTTAAACATAATACAAATATTTTAAGAATAATTAAACTGAAGTAAAATGCTGAAATTTCTCTACAAAAAAAATGTTCCTTATTTTTTTTTCTTAAATTCATCTGGTTAATCTAAAACACCTCCCACATACTCACGTATTTGTCTCCCTATGTAATGAAAAAGATCCATCTTTTATTTAAGTAATCTGCACACAGTGCATGAAGAACCTGCAGGCATCAAGATGAAGAGCCTGGGAGAGCTGCCAAGATTTCCCAGATTAACAGAAACTCAGTTTTCTCCTTGTGTAAAACTCAAAACTAGAAATATTCCTTCTGACAGTGTTATAGGTATATCGGTCAAACACAACAAAGGACTAGTAGCATCAGAAAAATAAACCATGAACCAAATAAAAGCACAAAGGGCTTGTAAATCGTACGAGTAAGGTAAGCAATGAATAGGCAAGAAAATTCACCCATTGAAAGCTGCAATTAAATACCAGCTTGGCAGCAATTTGGTACTGCTGATAGCCGTGGAATGTATTTAGAAGACTAGGTTATTTCTTCTCCTTTCTCCTCCATTCTTCCTCAAAATGCCTTGAGTGCCATTACAAACCGATTTGTACACAGCCGTGTGAGCAGAATGCTCAGCAGTGCAGAGCTGTGTTAATGAGTAATTACACTAAAATTAGTTTTAATGCCAGTAAGGGAGCAGCTTTATTACTTCAAGCTTTTAAGCATGGTGTAACAAGTAACATGCAAAACGAGTCTTTTCTTTCCAATATATACTTCACCACTTTTCAAAAAGCTACTCTGCTCTGGGATAGTCTTTACAGAGATATGCCGACACAGTTTCACATTAATCTCATTTTAAAAGAAAGTAAAATATGCATATTCAGCAAGTGACATACTAAAAACATGGGAAAATAATGTTGCACGCCAGACGTATATATAAAATAGATTTATCTTTTCAACCACTGCTGATAAATCAGTTTTTCTGACGTGTGTTTTTCTAAGGGACCAAGACAAGATCTTTGCTCGATTTGGCATCACACAAAAGCTGTAGAGTCAAGATATAGCACATTGTCTTCAACAGCATTTCAAAGAAATCATTCAGCAAAAGAGCTGACACAAAATGAACCGCTCTCCCTAAACACTGGCTCCAGTGGAGCTGGGGGATGAAGGGGGCAGACCGAGGTTAAATAACTCAGTGTTGCTAAGAGGATGCATTAAAACTGTCCCAATACAGTTTCAAATCGGGATCAATAGAGAAGGAAAATGGGAATCTGTCTGCATCTAGCCAAGTTAAAAGCTAACTAAAAAAAAAAAAGTTAAAAACATAGCAAAATATTTCAAATGGTCCCCTTTCTCCTTTGCGCAATGTATTTTCTAATGCTTATGCAGTAACCTGGGCAACAAAACAATGTCTAAATTCCTGAACAAACACAAATAGCGTTCAACTACTGAAACAACAACCATCACAGCACATCCAGAAATCCACCAACGGGAAGAGGTAGGCAGAGAAATTAGACTTTTTAGGATTTTTAGGCTTAGGAGGAATTAGGGCTTTTCTAATTGGCCACCAGAACCATTTGTTACCTGCAGTACTCATGGGCTAGAAGGGAAGCCATCATGTAGCTCTGTACTTATGTGATGCCCTGGGCTGGGGCACCCTGGGCGCCACACAAAGACTTCAGCTGTAGCACAAATCCCATGGTCCACCTAAGAGAAGACTCCTCACCACTCTCTTGGCAGATCTGCTGGCAAACCAGGAGGTTCCCAGCTAGTTTTGGTGTGACAAATGCAGAGTGAGCATGGGGACACACACCTGGACTGCTAACTGCTCAAGCCTCTCCTGTCGAGCTACTGTGGCAGGAGTTCCTCTCCGAAGGCTTCTTCTGACCGGACATCACCTACTGCAAGTTTATTGCAGCGTTTTGTGGAGTGAACAAATACCCAACAAGGATTAAAGACAGAAACGAACGACTAACCACCAGTGACTTCTCTAGTCTGAATCCTCACCCTCACAGGCCAAATCACAAGGTTTTAATTTTTCCAACATGATGCTGGTAAAGCCTCAGAGGTGTCTGTGGTGTCTGCCAGCCTGACGCACGCTGCGGTAGCGGCTTTTCATCGTGTAGGAGAACTGGCCCACGCTGCGATGAGCGTAATTCACTGCAGCCAGATAACAAACAATTCAAACACGGCTGTGATGCTATTCAGTCCTAACTGTTTCAGGATATTGATGGGATCTTTTAAAAACAACTCTGTCAAACATACCACACCTGAAAACCAGTAATTGAAATGCTTTATCTGTTAGCTAATCAGCAGAAATATTTTCCATGTTGTCCAGCCCCTCCGGTTTAGATTTCCCTTTTCCTCCTCTTTTCCTCCAGTGGCATATTCACAGCTTCCTCCTGCTGTGGGCAATAACATCCCAATTACACCAGACAAACTACACGAAGTGCAATAGGAATGTTATCTGCTTTCAGCTCTGCCGCTGCATGACCTGGGACGAGTCCAACATCCCGTGCCCCAGCTACCTGGTGCTAACGACACGTCACTCCCACAGCCTACCTCATGAAGGTACTAGTGACATTTGTGAAGCTAAGATGCAGAAACACTTTAAAACCTACTGTGTGGCCATACTTAGACTCATGGCCATATTCAAGTGCTGGCAAAGTCGCAGCACCAGGTATTTCTGAAGTGTAGTTGAGGTGTGTCTATGTCAGAAGGCAGCCAGAGAGGAACTGGAGGGGGAGCAGCACCCACAGGCTCAGCTGCTGACCCTCTGCATTAGCTCCTGTGCCCAACAGCAAATGCAGAGTGCTTCCAAGTCTAGTCTCTTCCCAAAGACAGCGAGACTGTGCCAGGTCCAAGCCCACACCGAGGCACAACTTGAGGGGCGAGCAACAGGGATGTAAGGGCTGAGATCCTAAGGGCTCTCCTGGAGCAAATGGAAACATCCCCGTGGCTGCATCCCCAGGGCACAGACAGTGAGGCGAGTGGAGAACACGACAGAGCCAGCCAACAGAAAGTGCTACGGGGACAACTGTGCTGTTTGGGGCACCAAAGAGTGGATCATGTAACAGCAGTGCAGAAGAAAAGAAAGGCCTCTTTATAAGGACTTCAGAGCGGATTTTATAACTTTTGAGTATAAATAAATCTTTGGCTGAGGCAACAGAGACTTACTACTGCTCCTAAAAATAGCAAATTACTATTTTGCCAAAAAATCTGCTAGAACAACATGACCTAAGACACTCAGATCTCTGAATGCCTTGGAAATTCTGTTAGAAAAAAATACCTGAGAAGCACCAACACATTCAAATTTTGATTTGGTGCACTCAGATTAAGCTGTTTACTAAATAACAACATTTTTCACAAAAATTATTAGTTAACTGATTCCAGAAAGGTAATCAAGAATTTCATATGTTTTTACTACTTTAAACGAGCGTGATGTTTTCCAAAATTTCAGCTTTAGTACATGGTATCATTTCTATTGCCTAGCAGCAGAAGGATTTAGCTTTGATCAGCGTTAAGAGGTTGTGATACTTCAAAGAATTGTATTCACACAAAAAAAAAAGAAAAAAAAAAAAGAGCGTTTTTCTAAAAACGCTTTTCCTCACAGTATTCAAAAAATGTAACAGGGACTCACTGCAATGTAGCAAGTATGAAATAATAACATGAGAAAGTCCAGGCAGTGAATCTATCCTTTACAATTTTGCTGTCATCTTTTTTCCCTGGGTTTTTACCCATTTATCAAATTGCTGTCCCTCTTCATATGCCTAATTCATAAATTTGCGACAGAAGGGACATCATCTAGTTATTCCGAACAGTCCCCTGCATCATACTGTAGCCAAAGAAAAACATATTAACTGTCACAAATAAGTTCATATAGGACAAACGGCTGAAGTTGGTACTTTGTCTCAATAGATCAGTTATAATAACTGAATTACTTCCTTCCCTTGGAAAAACTAATTAAAAGAAATAGATCAGACTGCTATTCCTCTGAAATGCTCTTTCATGAAAACTGAAACATGGAAGAAGCAGACATGGAATGGAGTGTGTATTAAAATAATTTCTGCTGGATATAATAACACATGTTCAGGATCTCCTGGGCTCCCTAAGGGCATCACCAGCACCTCCATTTAACTGGTGTGAGACACAGACCTGTGTCTGCTCTATGTGACCATAGAAAGTTGGCAGAATTCAATCATTCACAGAAAATTCAAACCAACAGTTGTATACAAAATTGTGCTTCATGAGGTAATCTGAACAGCAAAACCTTTTGTGTGATTTTGCTATATAAGGACATTTGTCAAAAAAAGAAAACCCATTAGAAAATTTCAGGCAACACCTACAAGAAAGCCCAACAGTGGCCAGCTGGACCTAAAGCTCACTAACCTTGAAACTACTTCTAAAATTAAAATTGCACAAGCCATCCAGAAAGGAAAAGCGCAACTGACCCTATAAGGAGTGCCTCATGCATGTACAACTATGCGAAGTGGTGTATAAGGGACGACAGGCTCAAAAAATGAAACAGAGTTTGTATGTTTTCTATTGTGGTGGTTTATACATTCTTTGCTATGATTAACCAAAAATCTATTACTATCACTCACCATTGCATATATAAGACATTTGGCAACATAAAGGATGGGAAAATAACAGCATCTTGGATGCAGTATTTTTCCAGTAATGATTTTTTTCACAGCACCTTCACATAGCACAAGCATCTGCACGTCTTCCTTTCATCTCTCTGCCTGGCCAAGGAAGGATCCAGTTTGCGAGCAACTCTCTGTGCTGGACACTTCTACCACTTCCATACTAGTCTCATTAAAGACAATGCTTTAAACTTCTGTACCATTCTAACTACTACAGAAAACTTTCTTTAAAAGTACCCATTATTTTCATAAAATGAAATGGAAATACTTAGTCATTTCTCTATTCTGACATCTTCTGCCTAACGCAGACATATTTTTTTTTCTGTAATTGCTTTAGATTAATTTACATTACCACTGGGAATGAGAACTGTTATTTACTCTTCACTCAACTCATACTATTTGCAAAAAGCTCACCAAAAAGACATACAAGCAAATTCCTATCTAATACCAAGTGATTATGAATTTTTAAGTGTTCATTTAGTCCTATAATCTAATGTAAAATGGACACTGAATAAACTGTGGCTATATAAACAAACTGACAAACACACTTTCCAACAACGAGCCCATTTTTCAAAGGAAGTCATAAAAGCGATTATGATAAAGGACACTCCTCCCTTTCTCATTTCATTACCAAGTACCCTGGTGTAGAGGAAACAATCTGATTTTTTCCCGTCTCGCAGGACAGCCCTTCCTGACGCAGCGCGTGCAGCAGCAGGGCCGCAGCGGAAGGCAGGAACCCCGCTGTTCACATCAGAGAGCAGTGGGTCAGGGGAGGATGTGAAGAAAAAAAGCCCTGCCTGTCTCTGGATCATGGGACTCGCACTGTAAAAAAACGAAGGAAAAAAGCCAAACATATCTCAAACTGTCCCCAAGGGGTTCAAAATTAAATACCTTTTAACACATTTTGTTATTGGAAACAAAATTCAACCCATAATTACGTACTGCAAAATGATGGGCTTACGTAGTCATCACTGAACTTTTAAGATTAAGCATTTGAAATGTCTAGCGTTTTTGTTTTTAACAACTACTCCCTGAAAATAGAGTCAAAACCCTCAACAAAACACAGATATAGGGCCCAAAACAGCACAAACAAAAGTAAACGCATCAAAAAAATAAAAAAATGGTAGAGGTTGTCTTTTTAATGTAAATACTCATAAACTGAACTCCTAAGAATAAAAATCTGTTTATAACGGTGGGGTCTGCAACAACATACCATACTTTGACTATAATATCTCATAACAGAAAAGCAATTATTTTGTTTCAAGAGCAAATGTGCTACACCCAAGCAAAGCTCTTTATGGAAGAGCAACTAATAAAACCACAATATATAGATTTTGGAAAGTGGTGGTTTTTACAGTATGTGGAGCCATTTGCATGTTTCAGGAGTTAGGCAAAACTGCTCCCTTGGTCTAAAGTAACTTGTTTTCTCACCTTGAGGGGACAACTTCACCATGCCTTCATTTCCAGCCTCACCTTTTGTGTTTTTTCACAGTTTCTCAGTTTTCACTTACTGTTTGCACACCAAGCATAACAGGGCCACAGTTGCTGTCAATGCTGTAAACACTACAAATGATTAACCACAGCAGTTTCAACAAGGCAATTTTAGGACTCAATAACTGCTCTGATGAGAGAGCAGTACCAGTATACTGGTATCACGATCAAACCATGCTACCTGACTATTTAAGGATGGTTTTTCACTGGAAGAGCAGTGGTTAATTTCCCCCATTCTCTCTTTTCTTGGTAGCAGCCTAAACTGAAATAAATAAATTAATCCATCTGAGAGCAGCAGTTGCTGATCCACCAGGTGGAATTCCTGATACCACCCCACTTCTTGCAGGTAACTTGGATAACCCCTGATTTTAAGGCAAAGTATTTACATGACCACAGAGTTTCTCCAAGTTACCTCTGGATATAATGTCCATCTTCCCATTCAGGACATAATTGGGTACTTCTCTCCTGTGTGTCTGACATGCATTGATCCAGAAGTGGCTAACAGTACACATAGGATTTACCTGAATATTAGCTTATATGGCATTCTCTGACACTTGGAAGTGAAATATAATTTCCTTCAGTCATGGATCTGTTGACACTTCAAGCAGCGCTGCAGCAACACTTCTGCAAGCTGAAGTTTCAGCAGATGAGACTGAACAAGCTGCTCATATGTCAAAATTTACTCTTCATCAAACATCTATGTATTTAAATATCTACTTCTTATATGTATATAGTACACTCTCTTTCTTTCATTTAGGTGAATGCACATGATTTTTTAAGGGGAGAGAAGATACCAAAAAAACCACACCTATCCACTTTTAAGCCATAACTATATTTATAGCAATACTACTGTATGTGGTATTCGATGTTTATATTAATTTAAATTGTGTTTCTCTGTTAAAGACCGTATGTATCTGCTGCTTGCTTACCCTTTGCAGGCCATATCTGCCACACTGTTTTTACAGCAACTGGGTGAGCTACCAGAATGTTTGGGAATTTGGGATACTGACACCTATTGCTGAGACACGGTGGCACCTATTAGCTCTGTGACTTACAACTGAGAAAAGCAAACCCAGGTATGAATTTTTTCTTTCTCATTATTTTCCTTTAGCACCTTCAGTACCAATGTGTCGACAGGAAACCATGCAGAATCCATTTGTCTTTTAAAGACTGTGACTCCACAATTATCAGGTTCCTTTTTTTTGTGGGGGAGAGGAGGTAAAGGAGAGGGAAAACAATAATTGTAAGAAAACACTACATAGAGTACTTCTAACACAGCGAGAACACTGACAATCAGCAGAGTTTCAATACTGAAATTAGGCAAATTTGAATGTATATTATTAAAAGGAAAGTCAGATTGAGTTGTTAGGTATGTGCTTAATTTCCATGTGCTATAAAACCTATAAGCCTTTGTAGGCTATCTTGTCAACACTGCTGGGAAAATACGTGACATCAGAAGTAAGAGTCTTCTAGATTCAGTTACTCGACCGTATGAGTCCTATTACATATGCAACCAAACTGTAAACCAATCCTTTCTGTTTTTTCTCCAAATGGCATTCATCTGTCTCTGATATTACTGTATAATTTAGCAGCTCTGAAATATAAGCAACCAATTAAGACCATATCCACGCGTTTGTTCACCCCCTCTGGTGCGAAACTGACAAAATCTGATATTTTCCTTTACAACATGAGACTAGGATCAATTACAAATTAAGGCTACTTCTGTCAATCTTCACAACCCTTTTTGTGAATTATAAAGGCAGAGGAAATGCTAAAGCTAATCCTTCCTATTATCCCCTTCACCTTAACAGGGAACCAACAAAACCCCATAAAAGCAAAAATCCCTCACGATGCAGTGACTGCTTCCTCCTTCTGCAGTCGATGTTTTTCATCCCCAGGTTTTTCTGTTTTCACCTTGTAACTCCGACCACGCAGCAGCAGAGAAACAACCAGCCACTGCTCCACGCCTGGAGCTGCTCACACCGAGCATACTGATGGTGCTCCATCATCAGAGCCACTTCCCCTCCTTCCCACTTCTCTTTACAATATGACCTATAATTTCTTCAAACACAGGTACCTTTGAAAACCAAAATCAAGCAGCTGACGCACAGCCCAGCTGTTTCAGAGTATAACTGTGTGAGCAGCAACCGGCGGAACCCGTATTTGTGCTGAGCAGTCTTAAATTTAAAAGTTACAGTGCACAACATCTGATATGCACATCTTCACAAGGCTTCAAATTTCTTTGCCAATTCAACTGTAAATACAGTCATAAAACAAGAAATGAAAACTAATAAGCACAATCAAAGCCTCCTATAAATTCCGTTACGCTTTCCTGCATTCACCGCGCACTGACAAACATTAATCTATTACTAATTTAATCTAAATTAGAGCAATTTATTTAAAGCACATGCCAACTTTAAACATGAATAGTTCATTGAATGCAGAATATAAGAGCTGTTTAGGTCCCTATTTCAGTAACTTAAAATGCGAGAAGTTTGAGATCTACAGCAGTGTAGGTTAATCAGTTGGACTTCTTGATACCCCCATGTCCTCAGTGAGCTCGCTGAAGAAGGAATTAATAATGGCCAGTTCTGAAACAGGGGTGGAATCAAGAAAGGAACCTGACTGAATTACAACAGCTTGCTGGCAATGCTGAACACATGTGCAGCCATGAGAAACAATAATGCTGATTTCATGGAGGAAGACTAGCTGAGTAACATAAATTAAAATCAAAATTAAAACGAAAAAAAGTCTTCCAGAGTTGAAGAGGAGAACATACTGCTATGTTTACAGAAAATTAGCAAGGAAGTGTACACAACTAGTAGCAAAATATTCCCAGAGTTTGGCTTTGGTTTTATAAAACACTGTCTGAAGTCAGTTTGAGCTTTCAGATGCTGTTTATGTTCCTGAAACACAACTTTCAAAATGAGACTTACAAGCTGTTCATCTATCATTCAGATGAAGCCATTTTGATATTTTCAGACAGGGACTGAGACAGCAAGTTTGGAAAAGCTTCCACCTACTTTTAACACAAGCACTGTCATGATTTTTAAAGATTTCCTTACCCAATCAGCACTGAGGCCAGATTTGGTGCATTCATGGAGTTTTTTCAGAGAACTGCAGTATCTACAGTACCCAAGGTTTGTTTGTGTTTTTTTTTTTTTTTTCATTTAAAAAATTAGTATTTATGTATGGACATAATTTTATAAACTTAAATATGTGTGCACACGGAACAACAGCGTTTACAGGCATGTGCAGAGGTGTATGAGGAAATAACTTGGATTTTATAACACAGTAACAGCCCCTGAACAGCCCAATTATCTTAAAAGGCATACACCATACCATATAGAAGGCATTTAGCTCAAATACCACAGTTCCGTAACGTTCTGCATTGTTTCCTAAATTTGAAAAACAATTTTTGATGTAAACAAAATCCTGTGACAAATCCTGTATGAATATATGGAATGGGATATTGACATTAAGCAGCCGTGAATCTGCTGAGCAAAAAAATCCACAGCTACATGTTGAGATACGACAGACAAAAGTGGGATTTCTCCAGGGGAGAGGAAATTCCCCTGCTATCCTTGTCTCTAAGGATACCCATCTTAGTGGGTTTTCTATTATTTTTTTTTGCATCATCTCCCCATAGGAGACCAGAGTGGGTCCCTCAAATCCCACTGGGTTCTGGTGCTAGCAGAGGTGGGCGCACATGGCACCAAGCAGCTGCTGAGGCTCATTACCATCATCTGCTCCCCTGAGATCCAGGATCCATTTCTTTCGAGTACTTCTCCTCTTTACAGAAAATTTGAATGCTTGGCCACAAGGGTTTGCAGCCTTACTATTCAGTTGCAATCCACAAATCATTTCTTCTCTGGTGGACGCTGTAAGACGTCTGAAAGCCACTTGCATAACCACAGGGACCTCTTCTGGTTTTCCTTTCGTTAAGGCATGTAAAATTGTACCAGACAGAAAGAATGCAAAGACACTTCTATATGAGCAAAAATGTAGAACAGTTTTCAGGAAAAATACCCAACAGAGTCCTTCTCTTTGATTCAGCTGGCTTTCTTCATCTTGCTTTGACATTTCATCCACAACACCCTGCACAGTTTTCAAGTACTTCTACAGTCTCGGACAACCCTGTAACTACATGAATTGAGAAAATATTTACACTATCACCTTGAAAACAATACTGAATGTTCTTGATTCAGTGTGTGGCTGCATAAAAAATACTTTAAAAAAAATAAAAATTACCTCTATAAATGTGAAAGAGCCTGAGAGATTACACTTGTTATCTGTGCAATCATCCAAAAGAGGTCCTGGACACGCAAGCTGCCTGCTTCAGAGTTTGAACCAGACAAAGGCCAGCAGTTGATTCTACTTTACTTCTCACATATGGAAAATCCCCAAAAGTGCAATCAAGTTTTTCAAATCAGAGCACAAGCCTGTTAATGCCAACTTCCATATTTCTTTCAGCAGAAGCCAAAATTTGCCAAAGAGAAATCGTATTTGCCTCCTACAACAGAATAACGGAACCTACAGATACAGAAAATGTGGAGTATTTCATATATCTTGATTTACATAAGGCTTTTGACATTGCCTCCCAGGACATCTTGAAAAGCAAGCAAATACGTTCCAGATGAAGCTACTACAAAAGTGGATTCATAACTGGCTGGAAAAAAATCACATTCAGAATAGTTCTCAATGCTTCGATGTCAGAACGAAAGGTGATTTTCAACCAGGATGTAAAGGAGGGCATGTTGACTTCCATAAGATTTTGTGTGTGTGTGTGTGTGTATACACACACATTTTACCAACCCAGACAATGGCACAGAGAAAACTCTTAATATTTATAGGAATGCAAAGTCAGGAGGGCTGCAAGCACACTGAAGGACACGTTTAGAATTTCAAAGCATGTTGTCAAAGTGGAGAAACAGCCTGAAAACAGCAGAGGTTCACCCCGGACAAGTTAAGCAAAAAATTCAAGTCTCCATAGGCAAAACTGCACAAGGGAAGAGCCAGTGGAGGCTTTTTTCCTCAGGTTTTTAATAATCAAGTTATGCAGACATTTATCAGGAATGTCACAGGTTAAATTGTCTCTACCGGGTCTGCATGACAACCTCTACTCCCTTTTTCTCTGCTACTTTCCATGATAACACGTAGAGAACTCATTTGAGAAGTCTGCCCCAAAATTTCAGGCTTTTTTTCCCCATCATTATTCAACAGTCAAATGCACAGGGAGCAGTGGTGTCCCTTGCAATGAATTCCACACGGTCATTCTTTCAACCACTGCAATGGTCAACAGTAATAAAAATTGATTCCCATAGTGGTAAATCTGATGCAATTAAATTAAATTTTTCTCTCCCAAGATCAGAACATTCGCCATGAGAAGCACTAACAAACTTATTTCTCTATGCTTCTTGCTGTGTTAACAAGTGCATGGAAATTCTGTCTTTCAGGAAAAAACACCACCACAGCCTCGAGCAATGCACTGACAGCTCTTTATTTCAAGCAGTAAAGCACTCTGATGTATTGTTTCCTGGTTTGGGGAACATCTATGGAAGAGACTATCTGCTGGTTAGTCTGCTACTTTACCCGTTTTTTTCTGTACCTGAAACACTTCTTGAAAACTAGAAGAATCTTAACAAATGGCTTTCTGAATTGTGATATTTATATGGCATGGTTGAATAGACAGCGGGCTCCACCCACAGAAAGGATCCTCTTTCACAGAGAAGTTACATCCGAGGTTTGCCTAATGAGAAATCCCGCTAGAGCTAGAAACTCCTCTTGACTGGCATCAGGCTGAGACAGGCTGTGGGCACAGAACCTGGTGGTAGCTCACTCCCATAGAAGTCTTAAGTCTGTATCAGCCTGAGGAAACCTCAATCAAAAAACGCCACTGCAGTATTGAAACACCGTATTTTGGCACCATTCTAGCTGAAACATGCTGACTCCAGAAAATGCTGACAATGGGTCTGATGTTCTCCACCTTGGTGTAGGAGGGGAAGCCCCGGCCCCACCAGAAGTCCTATAACCTCACTCTACTGCTACCAGACTTGAGAGAGCTGACTGCCAAACTCTGGCAGAGAAGCACCAGCATACAAGGAAATTATTTATGCAGCAGTGGTCCCGCACAGCATCCAATTACACAAAGAGAGCACAAATTTCAGGTCAATAAATGACGTCTTTAAAACTCTCTCAGAATTAGGATTCACATAAGGAAATTCAGTGGAGGAATTAAAATCACACAGTGCAGCCCAAGTGGTGTTATGCTTTAATCAAATTTGGGTTGCAATGTCAAACTGTGCCTTCAATACAAGACATTTAAATTTCTCGTAAGGAGATCAGTAGAAAAACACATACTACAGAACGGTGGTAATTTGACTATAAACAAAGAGCTAAACAGGATCCATTCACACCTCTCGGACTGACACTTTCTGAATTAGAATATTGCCAGTTGGGAGGGATCTCAGCAGTTCATCCATGAATATACACAGACCAGAGCCACTTCTGAGCAGGCTGCTCAGGCCACATCGAGGAGTGCCCTATATCTCCAGGAACAGAGGCATCACAGCCTCCCTGGGCAACCTCTTCCCACTGCAACCACCTGCTCTGTGAAACTGTTTTTTCTTACCTGATTGGAAATCCCCTTTCCACAGCATTTTCCTGTTGCCTGCCAGCCTTTCAATGCTGGATCTGTTTTCTTGGGGATGACCTCTGAGCTTCCTGCCAGCCGGTCAGGTCCCTCTCTTCCCCTACTCCTGCTGCTCCTCCCAGGCTGTTGCAGATGCAACACACCACCAGCACTACTCACCCAGCCAGACACAGACAGCCTGTGTTAAGAAATCATCTTCAGCACACCCCAGAATCCTCCCGTACTGCCAGCCCCACCACCCAGTTGCCATGCTAGCACGCACCAGATGGTTAAAGACAACCACACACGTACCAGGGCCTGCAATCACAAGGCTTTTTTCTACAGTTGCATAAAGCAGGCTTGAACTGCCTCTTCCCATTCATTTAGCAGAGGTCTTTAGCAGAGATGCACAAAAACATCATCCTTCCATCCTCAGCTCTTGCTGGTTCATTGTCCTCTCCAAGGAAAAGCTGTAAGCACCACTGTCGGTCTCTGCATGCATGGCCTGATCCTCTTCCTTGCTTCCTCCCTGCCCCTCCGAAGGAGCCTGCACCCATCCCTTGGAGCTCTCCCAATGCACCTGTGTAAGCCCAGTGCTCTGCAGCCACACACAGACTCCTAACTCCTCCTCCTTGTTTCCCATGCTGGTACTATGAATTTACATGTGCTTTCTTGGACTAGTTTTCAAGAACATTTAACGTTTAAAGCAATGGACAGATATAACACAAAAACCGTGACACAGCACGCTACTGGATACCAGCTCAATTCATTCACTCCTATGCAACTCAAGGATGACAAACACTAATTTCTGTAGTACAGAAGCACAGAATTTGCTCAGTGTACTACGCTTTCTTTGGAATTTTGAAGGTGATGCGCTGCATCTCAACTCATGTTTTGAAATTGTTCTCTAAATAACATGGCATATTTGTTTACAGTCGATGATTTTTCTTTATACAGCATTCAATAATCACTCCTTTTTTTGGTGCCTGAGTACTTGTCAAATGCCTATCACAGAGGGGTGACAGGGAACCATCTGCCTTCCTCCCCCAAAGGCACCTCCTTTTACTCATTGCCACCTGTTCTTTTTTCAGTCCCCAAATGGCAATTCTGAGCAACGCCAGAATCACTGGAAAAGGCCAGGTTACAGGTCCTGGCTGAATTTCTCAGTCTTGTCACTAGCATTTAACCTCCACAAAGAAAACCCAAATGTATCCATTACTGAGGTTTTCACAGAAAAAAAAGTTGACACAAAACAATGCTGTAAAAATGACGACAAGAAATAGCTTTGTTATGATTAAGCGAGCATATCGGATTTGTGCATTGGAAAACTGAGGTCAGATGCTGACCTATCAGGATATAATTGTAAGTTTAAAAAAAAATAAATGGCTTTTTTGAAAAAGGACCAATGAGAGATTTTGAGATCCCTAACAAAGTTACACCCAAGGCACAGCTAGGGTTCTTCCTTCTCACTGGGATATGCTGAGTCCTCCATGGTGGCATCTGATGGAACTACGGGGATACCATCTATCTGCTTCAGCAGCAAGGCAAAGACAGAGCAGCAAAACCCCCATAGGCTGGCAGAGGGCAAGTGCAGAGTAGTGCAGTAATTCAGGTCAAAATCCCCTTTCCTTAAGTAATTCTTCTCTTCTAAACTTATTAACAGAGAATTACAGAATTTAAAATAAAGCCGCCGCCCCAGTAAGCCTTCCATTTACCCTGGCATTTTTAGCCAGTCAATTCTTTATTTTCCACAAATCCCGAAAATATTGCAAGCTTTTCAGAATTCAACACAAATGCAGAGAAGACCAACCCAAGAGAAACTTGTGTTACAAGTTACAATTATTTTAAACTGAGTGTAGCAGCTGAGTCTGCATGTGCTCCAGTCTGGGTCGCTCACGCACACCTGCACGCTGAAGGGCCAGGGTGCCGAAGACAATGAGGTGAATAACCAGACCTGGTTCCTGGGAAGCCAGTGATCAAATGCAGAACACCTCCTGCAGCTAAGCATGTTGTGTACTTTATGGCTGCTGTATTTAAAAATGATGCTACTAGGTAAGACTGAAGAAAACACAGGCGTGGTGCTTTCCTTTCAGACCACACCGCAACCTGTCCAGCGCACTGCAGCCCAGCTACGGGTGAAGCAGCAGCACTCCAGGCAGTAAAAAACAACATGCAGGAAGATTTCTATGCAAAGGGTGCAGAATGAAACAAGGTAATGCGCAAAAGAGACAACTAAGATCTGATCTGATCTAATAGGCAAAGTGCAAATAGAGGACACTTTTATAGGTTTATTTCTATTTATCCTTCCTCAGAGTATCTCCCTCACAGTCTGAGTGAGTGCCTTTTCCAACTACTCACACTTATCCCTTATGGCAGCCAAATATCCCCTTCCTTGTTGTCAATTATATCATAGTCAATGCTCTACTCCATGTACAGATGACCAAAACAGTCACGGTCCATTTCTTCAACAGTGGGCCATAAAGAATGCATGTGGCCTGGCTGTCTGACAAACTCTAAAAGGCTTCTATATTTTCTAGTATAAATTTCCTTTATTAAAGACCAATTTAATATGGAAACTGAAAGGGCTACCTGGAAATAGCTTGTAATTTCTCCAGATGTTTTCTAATTCCATTTAGGAAGGAGAAAACAGAGAGCAGAAAAGGAAGAGACATCCTTGCCAGCTGGGATGGAGAACTTTGATGAGCACATAACCAACATTTTTTCACTGAAATTACTTTCCAATTGCCAAGGTAGGTATTTCTCATCATCAGGTGTGAAATTGAAGAAAAATAGCTTTCTGAATTAATGAGCAAAGTATTCAGAATAGATTTTTTTTTGTTCAAATTGGTGTTTTTTGTTTTTGTACCAAGATGGTTGTCATGAAAGAACTATCATACATCATGCCTTCACTTTCTTTCCCTGAACATTTCTTCCTTCTTCACCTTTCATATATTGTGACAAGGTGTTAAAATAAGATCTCAAATATCTATATTTTCCTTGACTGTGTACATTATACCTCTTTTCATACATCAGGACTGAATAACACACAACACATTCATGCCTAATTGCACTACTTGTTATGCCACTATTCAATAGCAAAAAAAATAAATGTACTTTCAGTGAGGTACCATGTGATCATCTCTACTGCTGGAAAACAACAACTAATATGCATCAGTGTTACACAGGGAGTGCATTGTTAAAAACACTGCAGGCCATGTAATAGCACGATATGACTTCGTGGGTGTATTTTTACACCCGAGACTCCATCAACACTGCATCCATAATCCTTTGGCAGCATGCAAAAGAAAAAGGACAGCATTATAAGGCAAAGTCCTTTAGTGTAACAGGACAGGTTGCCAGAGTAGAACAGGAAGGAGAAACCACTGGGCAAACAATGGGGAGGGAAAGGAAGAAGAGTGAGACCACAGGAACTAAAATAATAACAGTAATAGTAATTTATAAACCACTACTGGGAACTGGGTGAAAGTACAAACTTGGGCAGGGCTTCAAAACCCAAGTACATTAATTATTCAATATTTTTCAAACACAGAAAATATGGAATAATGCTTCCATTTGAAAGATTTGGAAACTACTCAGGTGATTCATGCATACAGCAGAAATAAAATTACTTTTAATAATTTTTCTGGCAACATGATGACAGTAGGCCAATGCTGGATCCAGCCGCCTAACACCAGTCAGAGGTGAAATCCCATGGCTGCGTAGTATTAAAGCTACTGAATCCAGTAGAGGGCACCTTTCATTCCCAAAATTGTTGTGGAAAGTACATACATCCCTTCAGCCAGCAAGGAAACATACCCGCATCCAAAGCAGAATTCAGAAGAAGGTAAAATTCAAACTACTCTACAGAACAATCAGAAAAGAAATGGGAAATATCTCCCTTAATGGCACACTTGTAACAGTTCACTCTCTGTACGCTGAACAACAAAACCAAGTCTACCAGCAATCTTAAAATTTCAAGTGTCAACTTATATCATGTCCCTGGTCATATGTAACTGTTCCTTCTAAGTCTTTCCATCCAAAAGTTTTGTTATATACAGGGGAAAAAAGAAACTGCAATTTTGAAACAATATCCAAAAAAGAGAGGCAGCACTAAAGTCAAAAAAGTATGGAGTTAGTATTTTCTTGTCTGACTTATTTCCCTTATCCTTCTTTCTACTGGTTTTCTTCATTATGCTATTAGAAATTATTTTCAAGAGCTGTGTGACCTGAAAGAGTGAAACAAGTTGATGCCTTAGTAATGATATTTGTACTGCTTTTTTTTCTGGAAGACAGTAGTTCTTTTATCCTAACAATAATTATTCTCTTATAGCATTCAAAATATGCAATGCAGAATACTGTGTGTTTCAATGGCAAACAGGTGAGCACTGTTAGTGATACCACTGACCAGAGCACAATAAATATTTATCTTCAACTGCAGCAGCTGCAACTCCACCAATTCTTTTACAGTCACAGTCTGCAGAAATGACAGAGCTTACTACTACTTTGTTTTTTAAAACTGATGGCAGAAAAAAGCTTCTGACACTGGAATGACTTCAGTGTAAAATACTTCATTTGTTGTGAGCTCTGTAAGAACTTATTTTTCGGTTTTGGAATTGCAGTGACTATTTTCATATTGGATGTCCTATTGTTTTTCAAAATCTCAGCATACACTTAATATTTCAGATTTACGGCTATGGTTTATTATTGCACTAGGTATTTCCAATATATTTTCCAAAATGCAAGGTGAATCCTGTAGAACTCCCCAATTTCTCCTCTCCCTAAGTACCTGTAAGTGTAGAGGGAGAAGATGACACTGAAACCTTCATATGATTTAAAAAAATCATCCTAGTCAATCTGAGTTATAGGTAACATGTATCATGTGGAAAAGGTCCCCTGAAACTGTTCCTTCCCAACTTTGGCACTATACTGTCACTTTTTATCTTACCAAGGTCAAGTATTATCAGCTGGGCTCCAGCCTGTGCATTTCCAACATCATTTTCTGCAATGCATTGATAGAATCCTTCATCTGATTTCACCAGACCCAGAACTTGCAGATTATGTTCTTTCTGAGGAGTGAAGGATAAAAACAATACTTAAAAATGGGCTGTGACTGCAAAAACAATGGTGTTATTATGACACATTACTATGATAGGAGAAACTTCTGAACAGTAATACACAAAAGTGTATTTCGAGCTCCCGTCAGATTTCATCTCTTTTACTTTGAATCCTCAAATTATACAGCATCAAAAAGCAGCAGAAGCTCTTACTAATGGCTATCATTTTCTAGCATCACATATCACTGGCAAGTCATAACATTCCCACAGCCATTTTTATGATATTTTAAGCACTGCATATAACCGCATAACTCACTGTTACAATCCCACAACCTCAGGTATACCCAATTATACAACCATTAAGTTCTAAGCTATGTCTCAGTAATGACTTTCACTACATCTAACATTTCCCACTAGAAGTACCAGTGTGCCAAAACTTACGATCCACAACTCAGGTATATTTATATTTCAATTTCTGTTTGAAATTGTAATTTTCATCAATCACAGATGACTGCAGAAAACAGACGGTGTTCACAGTGAGCTTGCACTCCAACGGGTTCAACCAACAATTTGTGCTTTGCCTCTCTCCCTCATGGAAAATCTAAGCTACCAAGAAATAGACTCACAAGCAAAGTGTTTTAGAATTTCAGTAAAATGAATGAATTACAGAGCATTACAGAATTCAACATGCCAATTAATTCTTCCAGGCCCTGAAAACATCAATAGCATAAAAATAGGAAGGTGGTCCTATGAAGAATCTAGCTTCCGTATGTTTGTGTTACAGGACTAAGGGTCAGGTCAAGAGCTGGAAATGGGCAAAACTGACTATATACTTACAACAATTTTGAAGTAGTCACTTGGAATCACCATGTCTCCATTCTTGACCCATTTCACAGTTGGAGTAGGTTTTCCAGTCACCTCACACTCAAAGACAATGTCCATAGATTCATGAGCATAAATGTTCGCTGGCCGCTTCAGAAATTCAGGAGGAACTTAAAATAAAAAGAAAGACAAAAGATAGTGTTAGCATCCACAAAAGCAATTAGTTTTGCTTGTACATGTAAAGATGGCTTTAGGGATGGCAGCACAACCAGTAGCAATGTTGGCAGACATTTTCAAATCAAAGTTTGATATAAGCTGATACAAGCTCTGTTATTTCAAAATTGCATTTAGGCCAGTTAAATAGCCAGCCAGTCTAATTTGAAATGACCTCTTGAGAATACATGAAAAAAGAAATTGAACCAAAATCTATAAAGTGTAATATAAAAAAGTATTTTTAAAATCGAGACATATATACTATTTGGAAAAGAACACCTGGGTGGTTGAAGACCATACTGCTCTCATATCTGCCTTAGGCATGATGCTGCACGCTAAAGAGCAGCAGGAGCAGCACGTACAGGGAGGATTTCAGAGAATATTCACACTTCCTTCACTAACTCAAGAGCTTATCTGAGCAAATCATTTAGTGCTTAATTGTGCAACATTTCAATGCACCTTTCACAAATAAGGAATCTTGTAGGCTAAGCTCTCAGCAAGACAAAACCCAGGTTACAGAAAAGCCTTCACCCTTTCCTTCAGCAAAGCTTGTTACTTTATGAAGTGGGAAGATTGTAGTTAGATTTGAAATTTAAAAAAAAACGGGCTTTGACTGAAATTGCTGTGTAAAACTTTCTTGCAATTTCCATGTGAGGTGCATGACAAGCACCCCCTTGGAGGTCCCCAGAACAAAGAGCAGTGGCACTGCAGTCGGGCTCGATCACACCAAGCACATCATGATCAGCAACGTCTTATTATTCAGCCAAACCTCTGCAGTTGATACAACAGAGGGTTTTCAGAGTTTTTGTACTTTGTACTTAATATTTAAGTCGAAAGGTAGCAGAAAGGTCAAATTACATTAAAAAGACTTTCTGAAGTCAACAGGCGCAAAACTAAGATGAAACTTTCCTGGGGTACCCATTCCCTTGTGTTTCTGTGGAGAAACTCAGTACATCAAATAGAGAGCGCTGCATTTATCTGAAGGCTTTCTTCTTTGCCTTGTGTAGGCACAGCCACATTTCACTGCAAGGTATAGATCCTTGTCTCTTATATGCCTATTCGTATCTTCGGGCATCTTAAAGGAATTAGACCTCCAAAGTTAAAAATAAATACCCCCCTTGCAAGAAGCACTAGCTGCAGAACTGCAGACACAGCTTTGTACCACATCAATAACATGCTCCAGGCAGGGGTGCCCCAAGATGTGTATTTCAGAGCTCAGTAATGCACAAAGGTTCTTCCTGAAAGAACATAAAGCACATCGCTAAGTTGTCATCTCTGGGTCTTGACCACCTTTTGAAAGGTCTTTTATGTTCAGAGTAAGGTTAGTGAAAATAAGGAAGTTTAAAATCCAGGAGAACTCAAAGATAGAGAATTCTTTGGCCACGCAAGCCCCATGCATCCAAAATTTTGCAAGTACCACTGGGGCCCCAGGAAGCATCCAGGAGTGGGAGAGGACTCCAAGCCTCTGCAGCTCACTGGTGGAAGAGCCCTTCCGAGGCACACAGAATTTGAATATCATCAGTTGTGAAACACATTCACCTATTTGTTTTTATTAATCTCGCCGACATAAGGGCAATTTGCTTACTTCTGGTGGCAGGTCTGATTGTTCAAGTTCCAGGAAAGTCAAAAGCAGCCTTTTGCCCTTTAATATTTATCAAAGAAAGTCAATATGGCTGGGCTACAGAGTTTAGGCAAACATTTTACATGCTTCACTCATCAATGGGATTTATTTCATGCTAGGGAATAAGGAATACTAGGTTATGTTATACCTTTTTTCTGTGATATGATCCGTTTTCCTTCATGTACAGGTTTGCAGGTGGATTTAATAAAAAAAAAAACAAAAAAACACAGATAGCTGGAGACAAGCTGCTCTCCACAAACTGATCTCTCTTCTGATCTCTCAAGTTTCAGACCAGAAATAAGAGAACATAAAAATATGAAAATATTTACTTATAGAGTAGGAAGATGACTTAACTCTCAGACATATGTAAACCTGCACCAGAAACTACAAAAAGATGGTCACACACATTTACAGCTTGACCTCCTTCATATAGGGTTAAAGATCTGTAACAGGCTGAGTCCAGTTGCTGCCTATGACTTCCACGATCCACTTTGTATAATCATTTTCTTAAATTTACCAAAACCTCCATGAACTCCAAATGAAAATGATTTAAGTTCTTTTGTACTTAGTATCTGCATCAGATGGCTGTTGCAACTGTAACTTCAGTCCTCTGAAGTTACATTTGGAAACTGTCATCTGAATTTATTCCTGACCAAATTGCAGTAACCTATTATTTTATTGTAAATTTGCATTCCTCCCGGGTGTTTATCCCTTGGCATTTCTATTCTGAATGAGCTGTGCTTTTCCTCTACTCCCTTCCCATATCCCAGCCTCTGTTTTGGCCACTCAACAAGCCGTGTTTGCTCAGGTTGTTCTGGCATGACAAGCCACCACACCATCACCAGTGACCCTCTGTATTTGCTCTACTTTGAATTCATCTTTGCAGTCCGTAGAGCTTCAATTACTTGCATGAGGTTTCAGATGTGTCTTGCCACTGACTTGAAAAAACAGCATAAATACAGTGTTATCGCTACAGCAAACATCTTGCCCAATTCATAATGCTACTGTATTTGCCCTTTCCTAGATGCAACATGCTGATCTCCAAGTCCGCGGCTCTCTCATCTTTAATCATTTTTAACTAATGAGTAATTTTGTCCCAGGCTGCTTTATCACTTCCTTTCAATCTCTCCTCTGCACACAGATACAGACACATACACACCAAATGTTGAAGCACCCATGTGGTTGTAAAAAGGGAGCATAAAAACTGGAAACACAGGAAGTTGTTTTTCTACGAAGTTGCAGTACCCTTATTTTCTTACCGTTCTCTACAGGGTGGCATTAATCCCTTAACTATTAAACTTATGACAGGAATCCTACTAAACACAAGCAAGCAACGTTCACTGTTAAAAGCATAAAACTTGTATAAAAAATTTATCTGCTGATGTCAGAAGACAAGCAATTCACTGTACCTAGCAGCTATGCCACAAAACTCCAAGATAACAGGGGGATCACAGAAGCACAGGATATCCCGAGTCAGAAGGGACCCACAAGGATCATTGAGTCCAACTCACATGTAGGGATATACACCAGAGGGTCAATAAAATAACGAGTGGCACTTAATATAAACAAATAACTGCTCTGGGTTCAAGATAGCCTTTGCTAGAGTGAGTTAGTTTCTCAAAAGCATTATGATACAGGGTTATCTTCAATTAAACCATGGTTTTCCTTTATCTGATCTTCCACTTACTTCTGTGTGTTCATTGGTTATTTCTTCCCAAAGTATGTTTGGCCATCCTTTTAGTTCAGAAACACCCAGCATAAACAGCACAGAGGAAACAGCAGACCTTCCCTCACAAAGAAATGCGTCCTCAGTCTACGGACGTTGTCTGTTCCTGTTCTCATCACTGGTGTTTCCCTTGTAATGAAGACCTTTGGAGCCCCCTCAAAATCTATAGCGACTGGCATTGCTTGAACTCAGGGCACCATCCACTAGCAGGCATTAATACTGAATTATAAGATTTGTCATGAAAATGAAAGTTGAACTAGATATCCTATTACCTGCTCTCAAATATTTTTCACTTAGGAGATTAAGAATTTGAAACACTTCATTTTTCAAAGTGACTTTGCTTTTCTGGCTTTTGGAGGAAATGCCACACTATTTACAAAGGGAAAGTAATATGAGAAGTGCTCACTTTATTATCCTTTACTTTCCAGTTAATGAATTAAAAATGCTTTTGAAACACACTTTTATAGTTTAACTATGTCAATGTTTAGCATTTGCACCGATTAACACAATGTAAGTGCAGATGTTTGTGGTAGAGAAGTTAAATTGATAACCAGAGAGCAAATGAGCCAATTACCATATAAAATAAGATTTGTAATGGAGGATTATGTGTTCCGTTACCAAACAGACAATTAAACTTCAAAGAAAACTTGGCAGCTCACCCTACTCTTCTATCCTTCCGAATGGCAGCATGCAAACAACTATTGCAATTGCAAGATGCTCGCACAGAATTTCACATGCACTGTAGCACCCTAAGAGAGTCTTTACACAACAGCATCTTCCACCCATCTGCAGATACAAAAGACAAAGCATTTTGATCCCAACAGTGATCAGAGAAAAGAATGAGGGCAATCTACATCAGCAGGTGACTTATAAGCTGGATCCCTGAAAAGTGAAATACTCTAAAAATAATATGCTTTTTTAAGCCCACGGGTGTAAGATGATGAGAAGAGCTAAGGAAGTACATTAGTCGAAGTGGAGACGGGAATTACTGGTGGGCACAGATGCCATTTTGCAAATGCAGGTGACCAGAAGGAGCAGAAAACCAGTTGAGCAGCGAAAGGCAATGTACAGGACTGACACTCACCTGATTCGTGCTTGTGTGCCAGCAGGGACCAACAAAGAAAAACGCTGGCTTAGGATCCACATTGTCTACAGGTTAATTTTTAAATGGCGAAGTATTAAGAACCTTTGAATAACTATGTGATGAACATTAAAGCAGCATCATTTATTCTGAGCCTTACAGAACGACTGCTTCTTCAAGTGTCTTTTCAGTGGTCAGCAGCTCTTGCCTGTTCTCTCTCATTAAGACCGAAAGAGAACAATTTGGTGGCCTTCAGGGCCGTAGCCAAAAGAATCTATTTTCAATTCAGCCATCTGTACTGCTTCAAATGAGAGAGAAATTAATTACATTCAGTCCTCTCCAGCTCTTGAAGAGCTTTCCTTTCAGTTTTACAATCACGGATGGAAGAACAAAGGTTCCTGGTTTCGCAATCTCATTTCAAACGTGAAACTATAAATGTGAAAGCTGTAACTAAACAAGAAAAGGAAAAATTCAAGTTCTGCACAATTAAAAAAGCAGAACTTTCTGCTTGCTTAGTTACAAGCACAGTGAACCTTGTCCTAAAATATTCAGACCAAAATGCTGCTATTCTAGTTAATATCTAATTTTTGCATGCCTTCCCCTTTCACCAAAGCTGAATCCCCTCCACATTGCTCCCCAGAAAGAAAAGAAAGATGGCAAAGTAGTGTTTCTCAAGTCTGACTATCAGGAAACAAAAAGAACCTTGCAGAGGCAGGAGTGCAAGTAAGCAGGTCATTTAGGTCTTCAGAGTAGTAAAAAAAATAATAATAAAAAAATAATAAAAAAAAATCACCTGAATGTACAATCTCCTTAAAAAAAAATCCAAAGCTGAACTAGGCATTATATATCCAGTATTCCTCAAAGAACAGGCAGCTGCAGCTGTGCCATTATCTCCCTTCTGAATAGGTGTAAAAGTCTTACTCAAATTGTGTAAGAATAGTCTGATTTTGACACAACAGAAACACAGATTGCAAGCCATACTTTAGAAAGACTTGCTTTCTTTTTAAAAAAGCATTAGCACAGCTGTTGGGCAAAGCATAGCATCAGACAAAAAAACAACTTACACATGATCAACTGCAAGAGGTATCTGTCACAGCATTTTGCTGTTTCCTCCAGTCCTCTGTCACCTCCCTGCTTCAACACGCTACGGCAGCCAAGGGGCTGAAATGCAACAGCTGCGTTTCCAAACAGAGTGGTCAAGGACCAGGCTGAAGTAGCCATTTCCGCTTCCTCAGCCACTTACAAATGCTCTCATTCCACAAAAATTACAAGTGTGTTCCCTGAAATCACACCATTAAATCTGAATTCTTGTCAATGTCTCCTCGCAGAACCTTCACTCTCCTCTGTACACACTTCTCTGGATGACCCGATGATTTCCCTTACCAATCAATGCCAATCGTTCAAATACAAAAGCATCTTCCAAACCCGCAAGTTCTTGCGTACTCCCAATATTGATAAATAAAACCCTGAGCAGACTAGATAATTTCTTGTAGCACATCTCTGATTAACCACTTCTTAAGCATTCTTGCTCAAGTGACTTCCATTTTATAGCTAATACTTCCATTTCATAACTACACTGTGGGTAGAAGCCCAATCTTGTATTTCAGTAAGCAACCAGGATTACCATTATTATATAAACTGGGCGTTTTTATTATTTTTATAAACAGCTTTTCAATCAGCATTTCAAATAAGCCCAGGGGAGTTTTACCTTCTGATCCTGGGAGGACAAATACTCTACTAGGCTATGTTACAAATCCTTCTTTAGGATCCTTACAACATTAAACTTAATTTTAACAACTGAAAGTTTGTTTATAGGTAGGGTATAACTCTGGAGCGTGATGATCACACTGTTAATCCTTCAATCACACCTTGAATCAATATTAAAATGCTCACTGTATCACTGCAGTACAGAACATTTTCTCCAAATCTACCTGCCAAATGGCAAAGCAGCTCACGCTTCCGCAGACAGCAGCCTTCTGTTTTAATGAGACATTGTACAGGATTTCAAAATCTTTGAACATTTTGTTTTAAATTCCCCAAGCAGAGGCTGCTTTAGGGGACAGGTCCACCTCTAGCTCAGACTACAGGACCCATTTCACTGCCTGGGATAGCTCAGCTTTTCAATGCTAACCACAGAGAAATGTCTGAGTTACATACAGAGTGCATTTTATTTAAACTAATAGCAATTTCCTTGGTCAGTTAGCTGAAACCAACTAATTTCTGTCAGCCAGTTGCCATGACACAGACTTAGATGAGAAGGTTTTACGTTATTTGCATTAGCGTAGTGCTTAGGAGCACCCACGGAGCAGAGCCATTATGTTACAAACAAAAGCAAACTATTTAAGTACCACAATGCAAACAATGAAATTAAAGAAATTAAGGATAAATTATAACATTAAACCATTAAGGAGAGAGCAGTCCACTCAGCTATGTCTTATATTCACCTAAGTCTATGAATACTTCTTCTGCTTTGTGGTATCAAAGTGTAATCACTTCGGAAGCCTATTGGCCTTCTAAATGTCTTTTTCCAAAATTTTGATTCTGCCCCAAAACAACATGACATCCTCCAGCTCCTGCCATTATTACCAATACAGAGGAGAAGTTTCAATTAGCTTTTAATTGTATCTTCTAGTTGTACAAATTAGTTGGTTTCCTTCATGTATATCATAGAAGGAAAGGAAATTACACTTTCAAGAGAACTAGGGAATTATAATCTTCTTTCTTAAGAACAACAAAGGTATACGGAGATAAGTACTTTATTTAAAAAAAAAAAAAAAAGATTTAAAACCAAAACAATGCCTCAGGAAAGTCAGAAGTCTTCCCAACCTCTGAGCAGGGCTGACACGTCCTTAAAACACACTTAATATGCAGTTGGAAATTTGCACAGCAAACAAAAGCTGACAAAATGGAACTTTTTAGAGAAATAGCCACAGAATAGAAAACTGTCAAATGAATATAAAAAAATCAGTGTACCAAGACAAAAAAAAAGATTATAAAAATGTAAACTAGTACATGCGCAGCATTTCTATTGCACAAAACCCAAAGTTCCAGTTTATGCACAGGAACTGCAGTCAGAGGATGAAAGTTTCTGATGCAGTGACACAGTATTACTTCCTCTTACCTTGTAAGATAATGACTTCACGTGTCTGCTTTTAACAAGTAAACCACTGATGGTTTTATTATGTTTTAGGCAATTAAAGCTAACGTACCAGTAGGTCAACAGTTCACTGTGGGATGCTTACCAGTGTGAGTTCTCTGCTGCTTCTTTAACAGATGAAGCAGAGAAAGAGGCAGCATTTTTCTCTAAGTGCAGTCTCTGGGAAGCTACCCTAAACTAGTGAGATTCTGCTCACCAGCTGAAATGGCAAGGCTGAGCCCTCAATATGTTCTAAGCTCTTGCTCATGCAGAAGGGGCTGGTGCTTTATGGCTTCATCCACAACCACCGAAGCATCCACGACCTGGATTTCTGTGGCTGGGGGATGGCAGCGGGTGGCCTGACTGCATTCGAATTGATTTGAAAACAAATATTTTACATTTAAAGTGAAGAGCTTTTCTTCAGAAATCATTAACTTATGAAATACTCTTCAGAGGCCAGTCCCTACATAAATATTTGGAAGCAGAAAACACACAATAATACAACCACCAAGAAATCAGATGAGGGTGAAGAGTATAGATTATAATGAAAAATTTTCCTAATCAACTAGAAAAGGAAAATAACAATATCAGGATAAAAGTCAATAAATATGTATTTCTTCTTCAGGGAGACATATTAAACTGGACATTTACAGAATAGGACATGATAGCAATGGTAGGAAAAGGTCTTAGAAATAAGAATTTTGCCAGAGATCATAAACATGACCATGACCTGAACACGACTCCCAGTATCCTACTGGTATGAAAAAAAAATAATCATACAAGAAGCTGCTGCCTACACCTCCTGAGATTCCTTTTCCATCCAACACCCAGTAATCTTCAGCCGGCGATGTTATTCGAGCACCACATTTCAAGGAAAACACAGACTCTGATTTACAAGAAAGCTCTGCAAATGATCAATGACTCAGAAAATTGGCTCTAAAAGAAAAATGGAAGCCCTGGTTTTGGTTATTTGAGCAAAGGCAAGATTAAGCAGTAATAAAATCGGAGACCTCAAATAGGTAAGAGAGCTTAATACATAAATACTCCCTGAAAAAAAAAAAAAAAAAAAAAAAAAGGAAAAATCAGATGTGTGTGTCATTCTCCCTACGTTATTGCCCTACTCTAAAAATGATAAAACAATTAATTGTTCAGTCTCCAATCTGATACGGAAAGGTGTTCTTCTCAGTATGAGCTTTAGTAAAATCAAAAACTATCTTTATATATAACCGTTCTGAACTTGTGCATATACAGGACTGCAGAGGAACTATCATTAAAGGCTGTGAGACGTTAGCTCAGCACATGAATTTGGAGAGCAGACAATTAGAGGTTATGTATATACATACCCGCAAATAGAATTGTCTGGGAAGTTTTCCAGGTGCAGAAACATACGGTGAGTGCTCTGAGCGTGCCCTATACACTAACAGTAGTTTTATTATGGTTTTGACTTGTGGGGTGCCTTAGCAGTTGCAGACCAATTCAGTACCCTAATTGCATGCTGGCATTAAAGCTGTGGCAAGATTGCAACATCATCCACACCTCTCTTAATCCTATCTATACAAAGATAAGCATAAAAATTGGCTGTAATTGTCAGCTGATCTGTTCAGCAAGAGCAGGAAGTGTTTAAAAAATACAACTCCCTTATCTAAGCAGTATCTGCAGATGGAGCATCTGCTTCGCAGGGCTTTCAAAGTCACCCTACCCTGATAACCTGCGAACAAAGGTTGCTTATCAGCAGGACATATCCAGCAACAAAGAAACACAGCGAAGGTTGCACAGCGCCAAGCGGCAGCCAACTGCAGGCATCAAGGAGAGAATTGTGCGAGGAGTGAAAGCATAAAAGCAATAAATACATCTCCATTCATTCTCCCAGTGTCTAGCAATCCCTGGATGAGGGAGTTCCTGAGAAAGAAGAGAAACCTTTTTATTTGCTGGTCCCTTGCCTGCCCTTGTTTCTTTCTGGACCCAGGTAAGTTTTCAGCAGCCCCAGTGCTCACAGCATCAAGTTGCAAACTTCATCGACACTCCCTAAGAAAATTCACAGTTTTTTGCATGTCTTTGAGTTAATCAGCCGTGCGATGTCTCGTGGTTCAGGCAACCAAAGGGAACCAAGCATTCATTCCCTATTTGCTTTCCCCACGGCACTCAGGACTTTACGGAAAAGAACAGTTTTTGACATTGCATGTGTCTTTGATCATCCTTGTTACATTCCCCATACCTTCTTCAGCTTTACCAAATCTAACAGCTTTACTACATTCGAGCAGCAAGGGAACCAGAGCTGCTTGCAGCATTCAATATATAAGACCATCACAGATTTAGTCAGTGCCACAAGGATTTTTCTATTTAGATGCCTATTCCTTTCCTAGTAAGTCTGAACATTTAATTTGTTTTTTTTTAAAAGCCTACCTTTTCCAAAGACCTACATATTACAACCTCAATATTTGATGCCTGTGCAAAACCAGGCAGGTCAGAGACCACTGCCATACAAGCAGAGTTTGAACTGCATTTAACCGAACGTGCTGCTTTATAGCACACTGAACTTCACCTGCTGTTTTACTGCTTCATTGTTTCTTGCACAACAAGGCATTTCTACAGCTGACCCACAGTCAGCACTCATTCCTACAACCCCAGTCTGCTCAGAGCCAGCAGCAACGTTTGTCACCTTACAGCCCTCTTTTCCAGATCGCTTACAAAAATGCTGAACAGTGCAAACCCGGCCCCACCGGTGAACAAAAGCCCCCAGTCCCACTCGGATTTTCTGTCTGTTCAACATCCTTACTGATTTTCTTTCATCTACATGAGGCCATTCCCTCTTCCTACACAGCACCATTGTCTGAGAATCTCAGCAAGACTGGCAGAAGAGTTGCAAATGGAGAAGCACACATCCACCAGCCTGAATATCCCCTATTTCTCAGCAAATCTCAGCAGTCAGGTGAGGCTTTTCTCCCCAAAATATACACGGTTTCCACTACACCGTACCTCAATGTGTCCAGCAACACTATACGTTTTTTTCTATTTCCATCAATTTAACCAGTCTAAATGCCAGATTACCTTAGCCACAGTTTCCCAGAGATCCCCCAACAGACTCTTAAAAAACTGATGTCATGTTGACCAAATATCTTTAGTCTGATTTTTTCAGACTGCCTAGCCAACTTAAGTGATAGGTTACACACCACACTCAGGATTTCACACTTAAACTCCTTGAGAAATGTGGAGTGAATGCCATCTGGTCCGGATGATTCGCTACTGTTCACTTTGTGGATTTGCTTTGAAATGTATTTCGCTAGCTCGGCAGTTGCAGGTAGGTCCTCCAACAAGCACACTCGTTCTAAAAGGGAGGGGAAAAAAAAAAAGCAGCAGCTTCCAACTCCACGAAGAATTCAAGAACTCACTTCGCTTCAGGCCATCTTCTCACCCCTTTCCCTTCATGTTCAGTCATCTGCTGACCCTGCGCCTTCTCTGGCAGACTTCCCGTCTCTGACAGGCTTCGCAATAAGGTATGAGAGATTTCTGTGTTATTAACAAATGGTTCCTCAAAAGCTTTGTATTATTTTACTTGCATGTAGATGTGAGAAAAATGTTTTTCTTTACCACGCTGTTAACAGATTTCAGGGTCAGTGGTTTTTTGGTTTTTGTCTTTCCAGTATCATTTCTGACAGGTGTCAGGCATTCACTGTGAGCCTCGCACAGCTCCTTAAATGACTGCCACGCCGCTTTCCAAGTTTCACCTTTTTGACTGTGCCTTTGGATCTTGTTTTCAGTCAGCTTCCTCTTACCGCACTTATTGCCCCCCCCCCATCTTTCAGTTTATTTTATTTTTACAATTCAGTGCTTCTTTAGAGGACTTACGGTTTCTATTGGTCCTGTAAACATAATAAAGTCCATTATGAACACAGTTACAGGAAAATAGACAGTAAACTTTTGAATCAAGTCACACGCACTGCTTGGAATCAAGAACAAAACCTGCTCCTGAGTTTCCAAATCAAGCTCCAGCACAGAACGCTTCCTCTTGGCGAACGCTGCTCCCACGCTGCTTCTTGCCATGCTCAACCATACTAGATTGGTGTTTGGAGTTGATGAGACATGCATGAAAAGTGCAGGTGAAATTCTTCCCTCATCCCACACTTGACTCACTTAAGAAACTGAGTTTTGCAGTGTCATGGTGTGTGATGCGACTCCCCCGCCTCCCTCATGACACAAACGGGTGAAGAACACAGACCAGCCTCAGATAGCTCCTGAGGTCCCAGACAGGTTCTGATATCTTTTGGGACAGCTCATGTGCATGCATTTAAGTGTGCTGCCTTGTCCTAGGAGCAGTATGATGCACCTTGTTCATATAGAAAGAAACCACCCTCAAGGAGCCCCATCCCACCCGAGATGCCCAGCTGAGGCCCTGGGAGCACGTGGCTCCATCATTGGTCACCACAGTTGGTCAAGGTGTATACAAACAAGTGAAGGAATGAAACTGGGAAAGCAGCACAGCTAGCAAAGGTTTCCTTTGGAACAGTAGAAAAGGAGGGTATAGGCACGCTGTGCTGCCTGGCAGCCTGTTTGCAAGGTAGTGCAGATGAATGTGAAAGAAAATTACATGTAAAATTTGTAAACGTTAGCCAAAAGGATAAGTAATATAAGAGGTGGTTTTTGTTTTGCATGAATTTTCTCTATTCTGTAAATTTCCCTTAAAAAAAATGTAGGCCAATACTATTGGCAAGCCCGTGGAGACAAAACCCCTAAAAACAAGGAGGCTGCCCTGTGTGAGGACACTTCTGGAAAGGGTCAGTGCCTGGGAACATCCCATTACAGCAGCTGTTAAAAGCAGTAGCAAAATAAGGATGTAAAGGGTCTGTCAGTAGATGAGGGGATGGAATGTGACAACAATTCCTAAACCATTTGAGCTAGGGAGCAGAACTTGGCAGAAGCTCCCCTGCCCTAGTTGTAGCCTCAGTCTGTGAAATACAAGTGAATGTGTGACAAAACCTGTACTTGGGAGGTGTCAGCAGGACCACACAGGGGAAGGACACAGGACTAGCAGAGTTTGGCCCTGTGCAAGAGCTGGGCAGAGGCTGAGTGCAATGAACCACAGCCAGGAGGACACAGCAAGCAGGAACGAAGTACAGCAAACCCCAGCATAGGTCATGGAGCAGCATGAGACTATCACTGCACCAGAAGCAGCAGGAGAGACAGAAGGTGGCACCTGATGCAGGGGTCCTGCCTAGAAGACCCCGCAGGGCAGTGCCAGCCCCCAGCTGTCAGGGGGAAGAGGGGGGCAGCAGGCAGCTCTCCCCCACAGCTGAGCCCTTACTGAATCCAGACAAGCAATGGCATGTTGTTCGGTGTCCTTTCTTCCAAGGGAAAGCTTGCTTCCAAGTCTGTGCCTCCTGTTTCAGTCTGACACTGATGATTTTTCTTTAGGTGTTTTTTTGATTTAGACTCCCCACACACACGCTTCCCCCTTAAACTTATCTGAATTATGTTGCCTTTTACGTGAGGAGTTTGTTATGTTCAGTAGATGCTGCCTCAATACCATCTGCACTTCTCATCTCTCCTCCTGTCCGTGTAGTAAAACCCAATATTTAATTTTAAATACCAAACATTTATTTCCTTTTGTTAGCATTGAGCCTAGCCTTTGTGTATGGGCATGCTGAAAAAACTTCTGAACACACACTCTGGAATTAGCATGCTGTTATCAGTGATGAACTTTACAATTAAGGAAGAGCTCAGGACAAACAGAAGAGATGACATTTCTGCATTAAGATAAGCAGATCGTATTGTAAAAGCTTGTCTATTGCAAAAAATTAGAATACAACACCTCCAAAGTGCTTAGCAGCAGCTATTATAGATTATCATTCAAAGCACACCTAAGGTAATTTCCAGGATTTTATTTTTTTATTTTTTAAGAATAATTGATTTAATCACCAGGAATGCAAAAAAAATTACTATGTTCATTATTTCTTTGTCTAACTAAGCCTTCCTTCACCAGTCCTTGTAGCAGACATCAAGCTTGTTTGACCCTGAATCTACTCCAAGTACCATGGAAACATCTGAACAACAAGAATGCTCATCAAAATTTAAATTTCTTACAGCAGTACCAAAGGCAATGAAAATTTTATTGAATTCCACAGCCCTAATTCTCTACGCATAGAACACACGGTGAAGAGGCAGCAGGCACAGCCCTCTGCAAGATGAAGGCCTGCAGCCTCTGGGCCCTCGGTTCCACTGAACCTTCAGAGTTTCTACTTCCAGGTTTCTACCACCTCAGCTCCCATAAGCCAAGATGCAGGAGAACCACGGGAGATGATGATTCTGCTCAGATTTCACCCCAGCTTGCTAAAACACCTCCATCTAGAAGCCATGAATGCGCATCCCCCATTCAGACTATTTAATGAAAGGATTTGCAGCACCGCTTTGATCTCTGTGGCAAATGAAAAAAACATTACTTCTGGCATTTACAAATACTTGTTCCAGATACAGGGATATTTTCCTACCTGTAAGGTAAGTTTAAAGCAATTGTTTAAAGCAGATGTGTCACGACACACTAGTTCAAACTTATTGACCCAAAGGTTTTGGTCTTCAGTGAAGTGTTTGCTCTATCATGCTATTTATCCCTACTCATTTATTACTGTAGCACAGACTTTTTAAAGATGATTACCACAATTAACGCAGTGGTAAACACTAAGATGCCACCATCATGCCATTCTGTGACTGCTAGAGACCAGCCTTTCCACCAGATGCAGAACAAAGGTCTGGCTGTTTTCTGAATTACTGTTACAGGCACAGCTAGTGCCTCCACCTACACCGAATGACAACCGAGTGCCTTGGTAGTAACAACTTTATGACTTGCCAAGACATGAACCTGGCCCAAGTTCCTCAGGCATTTTCTTCCTTGAATTGCATTTTTCAAAACCTCAAATTTTAAGTCTACAAGGGTTCAGATCAGTTTGATCAGTGAAGGAAAAAATGGATTTATTTTGATGCATGACAGAAGGGGGATGCCAGGAGAGAGGAGGGGACTGGAGAATGGCAGTGATGAACGTGGCAGGTGAGACGGCTCAGGGACAGGCTGGGACATCAGAGTAACACTGGAAGAAATTCGGTGAGAGGTGCCCAACAAGGCCAGTCTCCTCCTCAGGTATCCTCAGAAAATGGACTTAAGCCTCCCATTTCCACGTGCTCCCCTAACCCAAAGAGCCCCCCACTGCTTGGCACACAGAAGACAGGTGTCCTTGGTTATCCTCCCTGCCTAAGTGGCAGAGATCAAGCAAATCCAATTTCTGACAGGTGACAGCCCTGTCACTTGGGTCTCCGCCAGACAGAGATGGAAGGAAGCTGCTGACCGGTCTTGAGCTCGTGCCGCCAATCACAGCTCTAAAGGGATGTATTAAGGGATGCATATTCTGAAAAATCAATGCTTAAGCATCTCAAACTGGGCACTGAAACAGCTGGATACATTTCATCTTAATTTTTCTATGTCTCAGTCAATTTTTAAAATGGATTCCGTACCACTTCATTTCAGCAGAGTGCAAAAATACATTCATTAGTGGTTATGAATGATTCAGATTCCGCGGTGCTGAATACCAAAACAGAAATAAATATGGATTTGAGCTGAGCACAATAAATAAATCATGGTACTATCCCCCAAATAAGAAGAAAAATCAAATATTGAATATTTTCTCAGTAAATTAGTACTATGAAGCTTATGCACTGCACAAAGCGGTAAGATCATGTCAAGAAACAGTACAAGAACACTTAGTTCAAGATTTTCGTAACTTCCTCCCATAACAAGTGGGAAGGAGGAGATGACAGATTAAAGACAGCTAACAATCCTGGCCTTGAAGTTCCTTATTTTTGAATATTTTCCTGTGGAGCCTCCACAATGGGGCAGTAAGTTTGTGTGCAGGAGACTCAGAAGCTGGCAGAAGGAGCATGATTTCAAGATAATATCCAAGATTAAACTGTTTACTTAATGAATACAGACTGGTGCAGTTCACTTGGGGGGGGGGGGGGGTGTAAAACAACAACAACAAACTAGGTCTGCAAATGGTAAAAATAATTGATTGGATCCACTGCTTCGGCAGGTCCCTCTCATCTCTACAGAAGTGCGATGCGAACTTCCGACAGCACACTACTGCAAACTAGGCATTTCCCCAGCAATCACCTACTAGGAAAGATATTTTTTTTCTGATCGAGACCAAAGAAGAGCTGGTGCGTTTGTGCTTTTCCTTTTTTAGCTTGCAAAGACACAAATTCTGCAGGCTTGCTCTACACATCAATTAAGAGTTATCCAATCACTTCATTTCCAGATCAATGCATGTGGGCCTATCTTCACATCAAAGTCTCTTCTAATTTACAAATCCCCAAAATAACCTTAATTACAATCCACCTCAATAATAGCTTCCATATAAAGGAACAAGTAAACATCTAAGACTGCAGTCTGAAGGAAACAACTAAAGGGATACAACAAAGGCCTACAAATTCATGCATGGGCTGGTGGGGGGAATAAGAACAAATTCCTTCAACCTTTTCCCAGGCAAGCTAAGAAAATTACTAAATAAATCTACGTTAACACTGACTGGTGCAAAAAAAACAAGATGGTGCTGGTCCTCACAGTGTCATGAGATGCTGTGGATATAAGATGTTTAAATGGGTTTGGGGGACAGAGTGATTAATAGGAAAGAAATCTACTGAGGATTGCTAAATAATGGAGAAGCCACTTGTGGCTCAGAAAATCCCCAGTCTGAGATCCCAGATCAGTCTCATCCCCAGTGATGAGTGAGACTGTATACTCAAGGGAAGCAACATGTACTTCTACCCTTCACATAAATTCTCTCAGCCATCTGCTTGTGGACACTGGTTGGAACAAGACACCAAATACAAGAGCCTGTCATTTGGTCTAACACAGCCACTTCTGTATTTCTGTGCTCGTGTCTCTCCCAAAAGCCGTGCAGCAGGAGGCGTAATGCTGACACACTGCTCAGCAGGGTAAGGCGAAAGCCACAGGCCCTCTACCAGCTTGTCTTTGCCAATGGAGCACACAAGGAAAGCTCTTCAAACCGCATTACAGCGAGCACGGTCCCAAAGCACAGGCTGCCCTGCCTGAGGGAACTGGCTGTTTGCATCTTGCAGTCTATTTCAACCCATATGGCAAACCCTAAGAAGAAAAAAGCATTTTGCAACACTGAAAGATAAAAATCTTACAAATTTAGATGTGGGTTGAGTTAGAGGAGGGACTGATCTGGAGCATCTCTCAATGACTGAACAGAAACACCACGCCACTACAACCCTGCGCTGCACCACATTTGGCTTTGTGGCAAAACATCAGTTCCTAACATTTTAGCTGCGTAAAGATACAAAAAGAACTAATAAGGCAATCTAGCTGTAAACTGTATGATCAGATGCACAAAAGCACATCTTCTAATTAACCTTTCAGATTTCTAGCGTTATTTATGTTGGAAGTTATGGGTGTATTAAGAAGTCAAGGAAGACATTATGAATTTGAGATACGCTCCTTATCCATCAAACAAATTTTCTAACTTCAGTGTTTTAGAAAATAATCCTTCCTAGCAACCAGAAACAGACTATACCCTTTAGTATTTTTTCAAACAAAGTTTTTACACATCTCTGAGCTATTCTAGGCAAACAGGAAAACACTATTCAACTTCAAATAGAAGTTCAGAAAAATGGTAGCTATGGAAAACAATAACCAACAATTATAATTCAACCTCAAACTGAGGAAACAAAGCTTGAGTTCTGCAAAGAGACAAATGAGCCTAAGATTTGAAGTCACATTATTTTTCCCAATTACTTAAGTTACTGGTTTAACATTAAGGTATCATTAATATAATGCAGAGTTTTATGAACAGTACTACAGGATAAAGCATTCAGTGGAATCCACCTCAGAGGCATCATAAAATCTTTACTTCTATGCTATTGCACTTTCTTACAATCCAGCTAAATTTTACAAAGTTAGTAGGTTAATTGTTGAAATCCTCAGTTTTCTGCTTGTAATCCTCCAAATCAATGCCAATGCCATTCCAGTCACAAAGAAAAGTAGTAGCAGGGAGATTAGCAGCTCTGAAAAAATCAGTCCTACAATGGTTAAGCGCACTAATGATAACTTAAGTGAATTAGGAGAACAGTAATCCTGCAATGTTGAGATGGAGTTTATGACTGGAAGGAAATCTATGATCGACACCCAGGACAGACACACTACATTTCAGTAAACCTCTTTAGCCTGATCTCATACAACAAAACCTCTTTTTTCATCTCCACAAAGCCTCCAGTGCTGTTGGGTTTTCTTTCCTTCCCACTCCACATAAATTCTCCAAAGGTCTCCAAAACAAAACTTTCAGCTAATTATTTAATGTACAATTATTTGGGCCTTATGTGTTTTCCACATCAAAGAGAACGCAGCAGGATGTTACTCATGCATTCTAGTTTTCCATTATTTTCTCACCAGAATGGCTTCCTAAAAAATGGGTTCATGTGGCATTTCAGGATGTACTAAAGGAAGCAAGAGGGCAACAGATAAATGCTCTAATTCAGAGCTATGTTGTCAGTGACACTGACAATAAACAAAGTTATTAATTTTACATGCACTGAAAAGGCAAAGAAAAATTGTTTCCCAGAAGGGGACTGAAATGGCAAAATGGTATTTTAAGCATTCTCCCCAAAGCATTGCACACGTGTAGCAAAACATTTGAATTTACTAAAGATGTATCCATAACAGCTTTACTCAACCCTCAGAAGCTATGAGCTGCTGAATTCATCTCAGAAGAGATTTTTATTACAGAAGGCTGACATTTTAAATTGCACTTTAGCCTTTTTTGCTTCATTGCTGCCCTCAGGTTCTCAGAAGACAGTAGGCAGACTTGCAAATATGAACCGCATCACTCATTTCTTAAGATACCCTATTGGAATAAACAAAGAAAATTAATTTGAAGTTGGAGGCCCAAAATGCTCTTGAGCTAGATGCATTACAGAGCACGAAGCATGACTGTTTTCAAAGGTTGCTAACACTTTCACATGCCCTACAATTCTGTTCTGCAACATCACTACAAAAAGCTACCTTGCCTTACCTAATTGAACTGCTCCCTGAGTACCTAGATCCACGTCTTTCTTGTAAGAAGTACTTTTCTGGAAGATGTAACCTGCATGCCTATCACCGCTGCAGTCAATACAGTTACTCTTTCATATGGAGACCTCTTTAGGAAGCCTACATTCTGGTGGTTGGCTCACCAATGGCAACAAGGCGACAGTAGCAGCCCCAAGGGGTCGTGTTTGACGTCTCGAGTTTTCACTACACTGTGGCAACATCCAGCCTCCTAAGGACGCAAGGACAACAGGCCATAGGAAAAGAAATCTTGGAGTCATCATTTGAAAACAAAGAAGACTAACAGGGCTGCTGGAAATCAGGACTGGTTAGAAAAAAAAGAATCACGATTTTCATATTCTCAGTATGAAAATATCCTCCTGCCGTTACCTAATCACCAAGTGGTTTGCTGCACACCTGGTTTCCTTCCACATGTGCATCCTGCTCACATCACCTTACAGGCAGGATGCTCAACATCCTTCCAGCATCCTTCTGCAGGGAAGCCTCAGATGTGTCACTGAAGAGCATGCAACACCTTTATTACAGAAATTACACCTGCCTCAAAGGTTTTCACAACGAACGTGAAACACTGTGCTTAGTTTAACTTGACACTGTAACTAAAGAAGTTGTGTTTACTGTGGAATAAGAACTCTATGGTGTTTTCTTTTAAATTATTCTCATCACGAAGAGAAACTAATTAACTGCAAGACTGTTTAGGGAACAAGTCACCACAGATAACCTATCTCCTTACAACAAATTACAGAATTGTTTCATCTTTGTAACTTTGGGATAAACTTCCCTTCCAAGGACTCTGTTTTTTATAAGATGACACCTAGTAACTGCAATAATCTACCTCCCATTAGAGAGATAAATTATCTTGTACTATGAGAGTGAGCTTAACTACCACGAAAATTAACTTGAAAGAAAGTATGCCTTTACTTTACGTTATGGTCTCTCCCTAGAGACTATCTAAGTAATGCATGGTGTTCTTCAGCATTTCCATTTTACTCACCCTCAGATTCCATCTCAAATTTTGGGGGTGCAAAAACAACGCACAAGTGTCTGTTGAAATGAAAAAAAACACCTTAGACAACCTATAAATCCAAGAATCAAACTTAAAGCTTGATTCAACCAATTAAACACAGAAGGATGACCCTGATATACAGAGGAAAATACTTGCCATTTAGGGCACGATTTCTATAAAAAGAGTTCTCACTTAGAGGAAGAAGGCATTTTAATGAGCTTCTTAGTTCACACATTTAAATTTCTTGAAAGTCTTTGGCATACACAATTTCAAAATTATTACTGAATCCTTCAGCTTTTATTTTTAATTGCAATTTTAAGTGTCATGTCTTTTGATAGGGAATAAAAATAATAAAAAAAGTATACTCTATTTTGTATCTACTATATCCTTCAATCCTTAGGAAGTATTCAAATGCACTTAGAACAAAAGCTGAGCTATCAACTGGCTTACCTTTCCCACATTAACCTATGAGTTATAGCCCCAGGTCACTTGTGCAGAGGGTGAACTTCCCACCCAACGTTAATTATTCCTCCTGCCAAAGTCACAGGGGACCTAGCAGTGTGCTCTACATAGCATGCCACATGTATCCGTGCATGTCCTGCAGGATATGGCAATTCAGGGAATTCAATCTCCTTGTTAAGCAATCTGAAGGAAAGCACATTGCTCAGAATCAAGCTGAAACTAGGTATAATAGAGGTGGCAGGTTTCACTGTATGTTTTCTCAAAATTGGAAAAAAAAAATCTGTGTTATTTTAAACTGGCATTTTAGTACAAGGAAGAAGTCAAAATGTAGTTGATGAAAGCAAGGGAAAGGGAGAGGAAGGCTGACTTATTCAGGACTGTCTGTCTGTGCTGCAGCAAGCTCCTCTCTTCCCTAATTCGCAGCAGTACACACTTCATCAATGCATAACTGACTCCAGAGTCAAAGTCATAAATCCTACTCCAGGTAAATCCCACTTTTATTTAAGGTAAGACCAACACTACAGATTTTTGTCAGCATTTATGCTGCCTCAGAGGTATGTTTCCTGTGGGGTAGAAGCCCTGGCTGTAGATTTTCGACACAATTGTACTTCTCTGAGCTTTTCTTCCTTCTGAGGTCTGAAAAAAACAGCTTTGCTGGTACAGCAGACACCAGATAAGGCACATTTGGCTTGCTTAGTGTAAGCAGTACTCCTCCAGTAGTAAATCACTACTCATGCAGACACAGCCTTTTGTAACAAGAAGTAAATGTAATGGTATTTTGTTGAGTTTACTCAACCAGCCATGGCTGATTCTGTAATAAGAGGGAAGGAGTAGGTCAGTTGCAAGATAACTGCCATGAGTTATTACCAACAGCATGAAAAAACACTTAGGTTAAAGCAAAGCTGAGAACAGGATGGATAGAGTGGACAGAGTAACAACTGGATGTGTCTCTGAGTTGATCATAACACCATCCCCACTCAGGACTAGTTGGAAAGGAGGCAGGGTCCCACGCTTCCTCAGCTTCATACCTAGGATTTCTAAGCTGTAGGTCACTGTGCCCCTGCCCAGATTCCTTTTGGCACTGCAGGCAGCCAGAGCCTACAGACAGAAAGGATCAGTGTCTTCAGATTTAAATCCAACAGCACGATTCTGGAAGCCCTGCCAACCTTGTGCATGCTTACATCTTCACCTAATCCAACTTCTGCTTCCCAACACTCAGAACAAACACAATTTCAAAATTGCATCTGTATTTGTGAAATATGTCTGCACTCACACTTACAGGCCTTCTTAATCTGGTCCTAAGCAATTCCTTTACCTAAAACTCAAGCGGCATGGATACAGAGCAGAGTTTTCTACCCAGAGAAGCACACTTTTCAGAGTTTGCAGTATGTCAGCACCTCAGGAGAATGCTGGTTGCAGCACACGTTCAGAACATTGGAGACCTGCAACCAGTCCACATCTTAGACTTAAGAATTGTACCTTTTGTAAGCATAGCACCTGACCTAGCAAACATCCTTTTCTGCAACAGATAAGCAATAAGGACACCAGCTCAACCCACAGACAACAAGCTAATGCGAAGTTGGGGTGCCTTTGATAGAGATAACGGGGAGAAATGACAAATAGGATGGTGTGTTCAGTGCAAGAACATCCATACTGCTTTAGCCATCTGTCCTGTGTGTGTGTGTTAGCTAAATAGTGCTTCATTGCCCCAAAAAGGGCTGAAAGTGTCGAGGACTGTGTTGAAAGCCTCTGATCTCATGCACGCCTAAACCTGGATGCAAAGAACATGTGTCAGGTTTGGTGATTTGTTGTTGTTTCACCCTCTGTCCTGAAGCCTGGTCTCAAAGCTCCCATGAAAAATGGTCTTCAGAAAAGAGATGTCTGATTTAGCAATCCTTTACTGAAATACACTTTGAACTGGGAGAAGAGGAATTACATCTAAATATGAAACTCAAACAAAATTGTGCATCTTTCTAACCGGTGGTCCAGGCCAATAAAGTTATTGATAGCAACCTTAGCTTATAGTTTTTTAAAAGCCATTCTGTGGTAGAATGTCTTTCTTTCCATAAGGCAGCAGCTGGTTCAAACCCCCATTAATATGATCTTAATTTATTAGAAATTCTAGCTGAAAGAGAAACCAGCTTTTACAATTCCCTTAGTTCAATATCAGTTTCTACACTGTAGATATTTAAGCCACTGCTGCTTAATTTAGTAACATTTTCATTATCCCCAAGGATTACTCAAGAACATTTACAAGGAAAACCATTTGTGTGAATTGTATGGCTTACTGATAATTTGGTTTGGGCTTTCTTAATGGTATTCTCTCTCTACCTATATTTGATATATATAAAAATTAATCACAAAGCTTTTTTATTATTTATTTTAAAGTTCATGGTGAACCTCATCTCCACTGCATGTGCACTTCTGAGGCATAACCTCCCAACTGTAATTCGGTTACGGACACTTTGCCAGATGGATCTCATCTTTGTCCCCCTAACACCTCACCATTCAGGGCTGCTTTGAGATTGCTTCTTTGGTGCCACAAAAACCTGTTTGTAAACTCTCCCCCATCTGTCAGCAGGGGGATATCGTGCTCTGATAGCTGACCATGCCACACTCAACCTCTGCTGCACAACAGCTTCAACCAAGCCCAAGCTACTACTGAAACGAGCGCCTGGTCTGCAAAGCCTCCATCCAGGCCAGCTGATGGGCCTGCAGGTGACTGGTGCCAGAAGGCTGTAGCTCTCCACAGGGCACCAACACAGCCCTCATCTTCATGTCCTGTCTCAGAGACTGCCCTGTGTGCTCCAGCTCTCGCCCCCACCCCAGGAGTCGGGCTCTGCTCAAATGCACACCACCAGCACCAAGGGCAGCTGCCTCCCCCATTGTATGGAGAACAGGGCAAACAGCCCTCCTGGTCTTAGAAAGAAGTCATAAAAAAAAAAAAAAAAAAAACTATTCACCAACTACAGAGTAAGATTTTGCAGAGGAGCAGCTGTGAGCTGGGATAGGGTTCTGCTCAGCCTGCCAAATAGTGGTGGGCAGCAGAAGTTAGACCACAGCACCTTTAAGTATCACAGAAAGGTGATGCTTCGCAGGATGTAAGGAACATGTTAGTCTTGTGGAAGTTCATATGTAGTATTAAAAATGATTTCTCACATCTAGATGGACATGCTTGGTCTTCCAGGTAAAGCCTGAGCTAGTGATGTAGTCTTAGAACAACAGTACAATCTTGTCCTTCCAAATCCATGCGTGTTTCTCAGTATTTCTTGAAAACTTTTTCATTAGTAATGTGACAGATGAACAAGAATTTCAGTCACATAGGCAGAAATGACTGAAAACTATACCTATACTCACATTATGTCATTGAATCCACAGTTATACAAATCTGTAAGCATGAAATCATACTTCAGAAGAGCAGCAAGGACTACTAGAAAGTCTTTTCAGCTACAATGGTGAAGTGCAGAAATACCGACGAGTATTACACTGAGTTAGCTCCAACACCTTCTCCACATCAGACTCATCTGACTGTATTTCTTTTGTATCACTTGAGCAAAGATCATTAATGGAAGTCACGTTACAGTTTCAGCAGGAGGAAAGAATGTCTAAAAAGCTTCAGTATTCTTTTTAGTGTTAATAGCCTCCCCAGCCAGAGTTTTGAGATAACCAGGACAGAATACTGTGTCCCAAATATGAGCCTTTGACAGCAGCAGGTTTAATGCAGCATCTTCTGAACCTGTAATTGAAGTGCTGCCTATTATCAAGATACAGCACAGAGCTTAATTAGAAACAGAAATCAATAATGATAATCTAGAAGGTATGAGAAAGGTTTTAGCAATTTTCACTGTAGGTTCGGATTTCTTCCTGAGATTTGTTTCCAATAATAATGGAAGCTTAATGCAAAAGTAAGAGTCACCCCAATGTATTATTCTGCTGTTACACGGTTTAATGCACTTTTCCAACATCTACGGTTTCCTGAGGAGGACGGCCTCATCTCGTCTCGAAGTATCTGCTGCAGATGAGATCTCATCAGACAAATCTTTAGGAAGACAAATCTAACACTGTAAGATGTTAAGGCTCTTCCTTCCACAATTGTTGTGCATACTTTTTCAACGTTTTGTGGGATGTTAAGAAGGGTATGGTGGGCTGTTCAAGGGAAAGCAATCATGCCAGACAGTCTAGACTTAAATCGCAACCCTATTTGTCTTAAGTGGAGAAGAACAATAACAATAGGAGGTATGTTGGTCTTCAGAGAAGTACCAAAGCACAATCATCTGCAAACCTCAACTGCGATTACTTGGCTCAGGATGCAATTAGTACCACAGGATACCCATACCCTACTAAAACATCGCACAGGCTCTCCACAGAAGGCAAAGAAAAGCAGAGATTACCTGAATATACAAGACCTCCAATTTCATTCATCTTAAGAAGCAGAATCATTCTTAAAACTAAATGCGTGCCTTCTTTTGGGTGCGCCAAGCCTTGCCCCAGGTGTAGAAACCGAATGTCACCATCTCAGATGTTTCTGCCCCTGACAAGGCAATTAAGTGTGCTGTACCGATGGTGTAACGTTCCTGCTGGTATCAGCACCAACCAGCTACCGTTTGTGCTGTGCTCTCACAACAATCTTTTCAAATCTGATTTGTGTCACTGACTATCAATTTAAAACCTACTGGCTAGACAAAATATAGACTTTATCTGGATTTCTTTTATTATCTAAATTACTACCCAGCACTTGCACAGAAAGTACAAAGAAAGGTATTCTCACACAGCAGGAAAAACACCGTAACTTATGTATTTTTTGCTAGAATTAAGGATTCTTCATTAGCATAAAGCTTTTAAGCTACACTGAAAATATTTAAGGCATTTCTTTTCAAAGCACAAAATTGATAATTTTATCAAAGCACTTCTACATATGATTTTTTTTCCCCTCTATACAATTTGCTCCAGCAGCATAGATGAGACAGCCATCAGACTACTGCCGTGAGCAACCTGAAATGTATCCCTAAAGATACCTAAAACAACACTTTTCTTTTAATTTTGGTATATCAACACAGTAAGGCATTTAAAGCACAATATTTAAGATGTATCCAGACACTGGTTGCTGTCCTAGATGACTGAAGAGCCAGCTTTCTACAACTGAAAAACAATGAAAGGTAGTAATATAGACAACAAAAAAATGAACAACTCTAAATCTTTTCACACAATTGGGAAGTATCCAGTGATTCATTTTGAAGACTTCAGACCTGCCATATCAATGTTTTAAGGAAAAATGAAAATGGAATTGTGTTTTGTTGTTTTATTATTTTGCAGTTCAGAATTAACTGCAGTAAATATTTCAACACAAAGAGAAAACTCCCCCTAAACTCATTATCTAAAATATAAGTACCAAGACAGGCGGCAGGAAGCTCACACAGTGATCCAACTCGCGTCACAGTATTTACAGAACTCCCAGGGGCTCTGGGCACCATAATAAATTTGAAATATTTCCCAGATGAAGAATGAACTTATAACCTTCCCGGTATTGCACTGCCACTATGGCTCTTCCAGGTCACAGGATTCAGACTGAACAGAAGCCAGCCGACAGCATTTTCAATACCTTTACTACTGTTTCCCCAACTTTTCTTTCACCACTTTCCACTCTTATCTCACGGAAATACTACAGATTCTTTCATTGCTGGTGAGAGCACAACAGATTTTTCCAGCGTTCTCAACCCATTACACGTGTTGTGAATAAAGCCGGGACCCAGCACTGTTCCTCCTGCTGACAGGAAGGGCAAGAACGCTGTCAACACAGCTAACAGAAATCTGATATCATACCAAAGGTTTTCGGACAGCGAGTTATTGCCTACCCTAACAGGAAACACCCTACCCTGGCAATGGTACCCACAAGGTACTTGGTCTGAGACCATGCCCACACGTCGTGTTTTGGACCAGAGAGTAACTTGAAAAGCACACAGCAGCATATGCCTTTTATCTGTTTCATACCTGTCCCTGAAGACCATCTCAGATGCAGATGGGATTCAGAAGCATTAAGCTTTAGGGGTCAGGATCATCCCAGCCACGGATCTTCCCCCAGGACATTCCATGTTTTCTTGCAGGTTCAAACCACTTCTTGAATGTGTAAGTCAAAAACATGATGCAGGAATCACGGGCATGTGAAATCTCAAACTGCACAGATGTAACCAGAAACCTGTATTTTCTGTAACTATTTGGTGCAGAGCAGTCTGGTGAGCTTGCTGCAAGGTGCCTCCATACTTCAGGGCAGCATGCACCTCTCTCTTTTCAAATAAAATGCCAGAAAACCACGCTTCCAACAGATCCATCCTTGAGCTGTTCAGGCAATGGCTACCTAACCCATTCCAGATCTAAAATAATCAAACCAGTCTAAAAGCATCTGTTGAGGTTAAATAAAGTTACCTCACAAACAGCAGCTGAACCAGTAGATGACAGAAGGGCCTCAGGAGGAAAGAAATGGGGAGACAGTGCCCACTATTCTTGTGGAACAGTTTGGGTCACTCAGCAGGAGATACAGAATTAATTCCTTGCAGCTGACAGAAGCTGTGCAAAGTACCATCACCTTCCAAGATGAACTTCAGACTTTCACCATTCTGAAATTCCTGTGCATTTCTCAAAACAAATCTTTGTGCCCTAGCATAGACTATCCAGACGTAGCAGAGGGCTGAAATTCAAAGATGTTCCACAGGTAAAGGTACAAAGAACATCATTAATGAGAAAAACAGGTCTTCCTTTACAATTCTTTCTTTTAGCTTCCTCAGAAGTGTAGGCTATATAGAAAACAGTTTTTTCTTCTATCCAGCCCCTCCTGAAATGTCCATGATTTCTCAACTAAGCACGCTTTCATTGCCACTATTACTTCTACCGGTAGCAAAATATCATTTCTTCCTGTATTCTTAGGACCTGTATTGCACGGCTTATGGATATTCTTAAAACAGTCTTCAAAATGTTCCATTCATTTTCCACCATCCTTTGAATAAGAATTTAAAAAAAAAAAAGTTTGCCTAACTCTAACTCCAATATATAAAGGGATAAAAGATTTATTTTTTTTTTTTAGAATATACTTCTCAAACCTTAAATACCTTTACAGCTAAGTTGTATAATCATTTCCAGTTAAAGTCATTTTTCAGGTTCAGTCCTTCTGCAATATAGGTAAATAAACTAAATCAAGTACTTAAAAAAATATATATTAGGACAATATAAGGCTCTGCTAACACTTTTTAATTACAAAGGCTAGCCTGTCCAAAGGATTGCTTCCTAGCATGTGGAAACAGATAGCATCTTTAAGTGTCATCAAAACTGAGCAAACTGCATTACTTGAAGGTAACATTTATCTGAATTCAAACGATGCCAAATTTAACAGAAAGGCTTGAAATTACAGGGCTGTTCAGTTCATGTATTTGCGTGCGGTTAGAAATAAGCTATCTCCCATTTCCCTTGTGCAAAAGCACAAGCAGCACAGCAGAGTTTACCAGTTCCTCACCACTGTAGCACAGCACGTGTTTAGATGTGAGGCAGGAGAAGGTATGCCACCCTTGGGGGATGAAGGGCAGTGACTCCATCTCTGCAGCCAGGGAGGGCCAGGTGTGCATCACACCCCACAGCAGAGGATGCACAGCAGCTTGCTGCCACTGGTATCACATCAAGGAGAACGTATGTGAGCTTCCAGGGGTTCATATCCATAAGAAAGGTTAGAGAAAAGTTGCTTTGTTCCAAGGCCAACCATTAGTGAGCACTCTTTTCATTCCATGCACAATTTAAACTTACAACTGGATAAAATGGTTGTTTCTAACTACCTGCAAATATCAGTTGGCATCTTGCACTGCAGGGAAATCTCAGTTAAGAGTCATCAGCAGGAACGCCATTTCACTTTAGCTGTCCTAACACTGTCAAATAATGCCATCTTACCCACACCTAAGTAGAGATTCACAAATGACTCACTGAATTGCCATCATGAAATATTAATCGGGAAGAAAAAGAGATTGACTGCAGTAGTACTACTTCTATTATGCTTTTGAAATCTCCAAACAAAAAAAACACGGGTGCTTCAAAGAGATGCAGAAAAATAGATGAGACATGGGAATTAAATGCCAAAGTCCTAGATTTCTTGTATGAACTTCTGCCAGACTAATTCCTAAGAATGACAGAAGAAGCCTATATTAAGCAAAATCATGTAGTTAGTCGGTGGTAGATGACAATTTTTCTGTTCTAGAAGAAAATGATACAATCATCAGGTAACAGTTACTCAAACTATTCAACCCTTCAGCAAATTATAGTAATGGAGAGATACAATTACTCTCTGCAGTGACCTCTCAAAGTAAAGTAGAATTAAGTAAGATTAGAACTAAGTAATAAAACCAGAAATGCAACTTCCAAAATGCAATCTGTATAATCTTCAATATATTTTAATACCGAGGCATTAAAAGAAATCAATTTTTTTTTTGTGTGTGTGCCGGGTGTACAAGAGAAATTCAGCATAAAAGAATTGGCAGAATATATTCTAAATCGTTACAATGGAAAAAAGAAATTACTTGCATTAGTTTAGATAAGTAGCAAAGAGTGATCTCAAGATCACTTTTATCCCCAAGTGACCTGGCTGTATATCCTACATTAAGGCTATAATCTTGGTCCTATCTTTGATTTTCTTTGCTTAATTGTATGACACCATTAATAATATTAATTTCTGCCATTGCCCATAAAACTGAAAACCTCATGCCAATTCTGTAGAATTGATAATTTGGAACTGAATTAAACACAGCACACAGCGAGATACATTAAGCCATCATGAAGTGCAATGAATCACGGAGCCCATAAGTACGGAAAAAGACAGAGCACCTATCTTCATTCCTCAGCCCAAGAACCAAGATAAGAGAAATGGCTTTTGCTGCACGACCAGAATTTGCCTTCAAAATACTTCAAGTCAAAGCAGAGCTATAGTAACACCAGTCCCCAGAACAGGTAGCAGTAAAACACAAGGTGAAGCCTAAATTAGAGGTAACTAGTAGGGAAGAGCACAAAAGTGTCAACCGACCACATGCTCTCAAAACAGTACACCCTCTGCTATGTTCACCAACAAATGTTGCACCTTGTCAGTGTTCAGTTTTACACAGAACTGGACATGGTTATATGGCTGTGATGCAAAAATGCTGCAGACACCAATAAAAGCCTTACTTTATATCCTACTCTCCTAACAAGGTAGGCTTCATCCGTTCAATTCTGAACAGCTCACTGGTCAACTCTCCTTGAAAGCTTGCAGCCCCTTCTTTGTTATTTTTTTTCTCCCAAGCTAATTTTTTCCAGTTATTCTATACCAGAAACACAGCCCTTTTCCCAAGTGTCAGGTAAGGCATGTAAAACGTAAGTAAGTACACCTCAATTACTAAAAAATGGCAAACGTTTCATACACTGTTGAGTGTATAAAGAGTAAGAACTCTGCTAATAACATAACTTTGCATTGCACTGCATGGTATTAGAATCTAAATTACATCAGATTTTTGCCATAAATGTTTTGACTATAGATAAGCCTTCCTTAGCAGTTCCTCCACGATTACTTATTCTTAGTCTCTTCAAGACTTATTGTGAGGACAAACCTTCTCGTACCACAATCCCTTGTAAGACAATTGAGTTGTTTTACAAGGACAATGCATACTGTCACCAATGTGACACACAATTAAATTCCAGCTGAAATATCTTAAACCAATGTAAAGCTCCAATTAAAAAAAATCTTATTTGCACAGGTTATATAAAAGGCTTTTAAATCAACATTATCAACATTTCAGTGCTGTTTCTATTTAAAATAGCTTTCCTGAATAAACAAAACAGTTGCACACACAAAATAAAACCAGGTCTTACAAAATAACTATCTCAGCTCTTATCTTCTGGCAAGTTACTTGAAAACAGCAGTATATTTAGGACTATAAAAAAACATGATTTCAAAGAGGAACCTAAGAAGTATTTCACATTACGTGAGCTTATACAGCAGCTTTCAAACACACTCAAGTGTATTATATAAGCAAATTCCTCATTTGAATATTTATGAAATCATATGCAGTTCAAATAATAAATTGGAGTAACGTAACTTGCAATATCCACAGCATACTCACGTTGGTGGTTTTTTGTTGTTTTTAACTGGGGCATGAAGAAAAACAGCTGACAAACTTCAAGAGCTTTTGCAGCAAGGTGTTTAAATGATTGTACACGAATAAAACTTATGAACAATAATTCAGAGATGTGTTCTCTCTGAAAATTAAATATTCTTCCTACCTTGCACTGCAAGTTCTGCTTGAGCTTCAATCGTCTCGTTTCCATTATCTGCTATGCAGGTATACATCCCCACATCCTCTTCCATAACTTCACTGATCACCAGACTGCCTCCCGCAAGAAACAGAAACCTTTCGGAGCTGTGCAAAACAGGACAGTGGGGTAAATTGATGGACAAATAGATTTAAATGGACAAAATGATTTAAAAACTGATTTAAGTTCACAGAGAAGCATATACAAGTCCTTTGCATGAAATGGCTAAATGAACTTAAGCGTTCACACGCAGTATTTCTGAGTGCCATTTACAAGGAGTATTCTCAGAGAGGAATTTTTAACTAGATGGTCACGCTCCATGTTTTGGCATCGGATTTTACAGTAAGATAACTACCTCAATTCCAGGATTACCTGCCAACAGGTCCTAGCTAAGAGGAAAACAGAAGTTTGTCATGAAACTATTTTGGGAATCGCTTGACAGCAGTTCAAGGACAATAAGTAAAGTGATGCATACTTATTGTATTATTGTTACAGCCAGAAATAAGCAGAAGCCTTCTATTATTGAGCAGGAGAAAAATTATTACATAGGATAAATAGGCACTTTAGTGGTAATCAAAGACAGTCAAGGACAATCCTTTTCCTATCTCAAACAAGGAAAATCTGTACAAAAGAGCATCAAACTAGAGCTGTCAAGCTGGCACCACCTCCTTCCCTCCCCTTCCTTGTATTTTTTATTTCATCTGTCCAGGTAAATTTTCAAAACGATGCTCTGTCCAGTCCTTGAAGTTCCTGGTCTGTTTATGGACACTGACAGTCCAGGAACGTGTAAGGGCTTTCCAAACACTGCTAATGGGAACAGAAAATGCCAATAAAGCTTATTCTGCAAAGAGTATGTTAGACACATTAACATTGCACTAAAAGCACGCCTAAAGAAAAGCAGGTGAATTAGGCAAGTGCCTTGCACTACTGATTTACCCCGTAGCCAGCCTCCAAAAAAGTGAAGTCACACACACATGGCACGGCGGCAGGCTAAAACAATCCAAAGTTACTAGAAATTGTCACATCAGCCAACAGAAAATTCTCTAAGATCTACCTACTTGAAGCACGCAGTACTGTTTACATGAATTTATCAATTCTGAATTTGACCAGCTTTCTACTTCAGAAAAAGAGTTTTCTGAGATTCTGAGCTGTAAGAAAGGTGAGCAGGCAAAACGCTCTATTTAATGTCCTTACACACGTCTTGTACTAACTTGAGGTTACTGTCAGTATTGGAGTTATTTGTCAAACTTCAGTGTTTCTCCTTTGTGTAGAAATTAGTGTATATAGTTCTCAGCCATCTAAATCAGGGGCTATGCTTTTAAAAGAAAAAAAATATTCCAGTTGATTATTTCCCTCAATAAAATTTAAAAGACAGTCCATAGTCTACCAAAATGGGATCCAAGTTCACTGCTGTTAAATACATGGAAGAAAAGAAATCACATCAGACTACTTGGTGATTCCATTCGCATGCCTTCACTGTGGAATACTTCTGGGCTTAAACCAAAACTCCTTTTGTAATAAAAGTAAAAAAAATATATCTTAATTTTGCAAGGATAGTAAAGCATTTCCACAAAAGAGTGAAGCAATCAGATTTCAGACACTGGAGACAAAGAATCAGCTTAATATAGAAGTGATAACATAATTTAAAGTGTCATTAAAAACAACAGAGATTGATCATTCAAATGTCAGGGAACAGCAAAATCAAATTCAAGCCTTTTGTATGTATTCCGTACAGCCTTCAGTTACCACGTTACACACTCCTAATACACAATTACTTGAGCTACTTTGGATACCTAACTCATATCTTTTTTTTTTCTCCTGGATTTCATTATCACATAATATGTAGTGAACCTTTATTAAAATGCTACAGTCAGTTCTAGCCTGAGGTTTTGGCTTTTTTTCCCCTTTTAAAATACCATTCCCAAAACATCTTCTAATCTCTTCGCAGTCTTGCTGAAGCACAGCAGATAAAATCAGACAGTAAATTAGATTATTTTGTGAATCTACTACCAGAAAAATCTCCATAATTACTCTGCTATGTTTAACCTTCACTGAGTTGGGCAAATGTAATTCACTTAACACAAATCACTCAGAGTGCCTGGCAAACAATAATATATAATAATTAAAAGATCACATATTCATGTGAGGTATTAAGGAAAAAACCCTGCATTAAGAATGTGTTCATACAACTAAAGACTTCATTTTAACACATACAACAACAGCACAAAATTAACACTTAAGTGCAACCTTAGCTTTGCAATTTCCTCGCTTTAGAAAATGATTAACCATACAACTAGGTTACAGTTTTCTGTGGGCACTTCTTAATCATATAAAATTTGACTAAACTGAACAGCCCAATAACACTGAAGAGTTAGCTTTACTTCAACAGCGTTAATAAAATATAATTATTCCTCCAGGTCCTTTCAACTGTTTATTTTCAGATTAGCCATCTCATTTACTGTGTTGGTTTTTTTAGAATAAGATTTTTTTGTGATGATTGCATTTGAATTTCCTTCCATATATATATATATATATATATATATATATATATGCACGTACAAATATGAATTGAGTTGCACAATACATGCTGCCTGAGCACAGACTAGTAGAATGGTGACTTGCGTGCTGTGCAAGGGTTTCCAAGTAGAACATCCAAATATTTGAAACTCCCAAAAACTGAAAATCCATCTTGGCAGCCACTTCAAGTGGAACCTCACTTTTCAACTTCAGCAGCATCAAGAGCATAAAATCACTCCTGCATTTACTAACAGACCCTCACACAGTAGGATCCTTAGCCAGACATGTTTCCGGAAAAAAAAAAAAAAATCATGGCTTCAAAGTCAGCAAAACTGAAGAAAACTATTCAACCTGTATAAAACATTTCCACTTGAGCCTTCTGTATCAGATTATGCTGGCTGTATGACAGACTGAACTTATTTAGAAAAAAAAGGAAGTAATTTTTATACTGATAGCTTCATACTTCAGTGGTTTTTCCCACTTCCTTCCATTCTCTATCTTCTCTGATACTGGCACAGATATTACTCATTCTGAGCAAATAGAGGAAATCCATCTGAAAAAGCAGAATGCACGTTCAAATTGCTGAAGTGCATGTATGGCAGGTCCAGTATGCATCAGTATGGTATTAATAATAATCTGGTGAGTTGTTTTAGAATACAAGATCCTATACAGATTCTCCTTAGAACTACAGTTTCACAGTAAAAAAAAAAAAAAAAAAACAACTTAATTTTATGTTACATTAATTGCCATAGTTAAAAATAAAAAATACAGGACTACGTGCCTAACCCACTTCACAAGGAGAAAAAACACAAATATGCTGAGCTTTGTTTCCTAACCTCATAGATACACACACATCCAAATATTTACACGTGTGTGTACATATATATATACATATATGTACATTTAAGTCTCTGTATTGTTTGTAGACAAAAAAATACTTTAAGAGATTTTGAAAGGCAGAAGGTACATGAAAAAGCAGTCCACAGGAAAATGATCCACTCCTTGGGATAAAGAAAAGCCATGTTAATAACAAAAAGTCATACTTTCACATAACAGGGGGACTTTAATACAAATTAAATACAATTTGGCTACTAAATTAACAGAATCTGCTAACAAGCTGCTATTTCACAGCAGTTTAACTGCAGGCTTTACTCCAACAGAACCTTAATTCTTGGTTCTAGAGATTTTTCAGTTCCTCTGTTCAAGAGAACGATATGACAGCTGTTAAGGCAAACCGAGTTTAAGTACTTTTTGTTGTCTACTGTTTGAATCACTTCTCTGTTAAGCTGTTAGTCATAAGGAGTAGGCTTAAAGTGATCAAACTGCGTGGAAACTCTTAGTGAACTATGAAGCAAACTTCTTCCTACAGAGTGGGAAAAATAATCAAATTTTCTCCTTTACATGCATTAAAAATGAACTGTATAAGGAGTACACATTTCACTGTAAGGAGAGAAAAAAAGCTGTGTGTTGGAACAACTAAAAATAAAAATAATCAATTTCATCAGCAAAGCAAGGTAACTTTATTCATTCATGTTTAACCAGACTAGAAAGATTCTGTAGTACATGAATTCTGTAGTATGTTAAGACAAACCCAATACAGTTTTCCCTGTTCAAAACTCCTTTTTTACTCCTTTCTGGTTCTCTCTCTGAACAGAAGAAAACACGTATTTCAAATTGAAGGGAATTCTTCTTTGTCTTTTCAACTTTACCTTCCTCAGCAAGTACACACGCAGAGGATGTGGCAACCAACAGATTCCAAAAATACACAGGCACCTGCAGTTTGGTGAGAGGCTTTCCTGAGAAGATGCATTAACTCATTCATACAGGAAGAAAAAGGTGCAATACTGCAGGTCTGTGACTGCTGGCTGAGGCCTGGCAGAGAACCTACACAGCTCAGTTGTTGAGTAGAGAGGTGCTTAGTAAAGAAACGTTTAGTAAAGAAAACTTAGTAAAGAAAACTGACTGTCTTGTGGCTCTTGTTCTTGCCTTACCAGGGTCCATGTGGTGATGGAGAAACAAGTAACCATGCTTTAGAAGTGAGCTGGTCATAGCACACGCAAGTGCTGTTCTGGCTGCCCATACCAAGAACCTGGCATACAAATCTGTAAGTCTATGGATTTGTACTGAAGCATAAATTCAACTGGAAACCATACTTGTAACCAAAGTAAAACAATGCTAAATTTAATGCTAAATATTCTGAAAAATCATGTCATGCATGGCTCAAATCGTGCATATATTAATATCAAATATGCTTACTAATATTACGCCTAAGCTTGCCAGTTATAAAATTTCTCACTAAATTTTGAAAAGCAATAGAATATTTGGGAAGCCCTCACAACAACATGCACAGAAAAGCTCATAACAGACTTAGCAGCACTGTATCCAGAGTAAAAATTGATGTTTTGAGCTTTAAATCAAAAAAGTGAGAAGAAAATCAAACGAGAGCTCTCCAGGCTGTGAGCTTCACCTTCCTTGTGCACTGAATGTGACATAGCTTGGAGAAAGATGGCGTAACAGAGGGGGGAGGCAGCCAACATTTGTAAAAATATATGTAAAATGATGTTATGTCATAAGAAAAACAAATTAAGATCTTACCAGGCACATTCATTTTGACATTTCATCATACTCAATTGTGCAATTCTAATGAGACTGTGCCATCCTTTCTATGCGAATGATTTCTTACATTTACAAAAATGAATCAAATAAAATCATGGGCCATCAGATTGACATCAACACAATTTCTCAGAGGTATTAGAACTGTTAGTCATTACCTGCTGAAGCTTGCATTTTCCTGATAAAGACAGTTTACACTACAAGCCCATAGACTTTTTAATATAAGAGTTGACAAAAAAAAAAAAAAGAAAGACGTATTGCTACCGCTGTTGCTATAAAATGACTTGCGTATTCCTCCAGCTGCACCGGGTGGTAGCCATGCCATAGCCCGCAACACAACTTCACCTCTGTTTCACAACTAACTTGTTTCTTCTACATGAATCTCACCAGCTTGGAATGATATAGAACATTCAACTATCTGATTATAATTTTCTTGTTCTTCACAGGATTTTTTCTGCTTTTTAAATACGTGTATTTTTTTGGACCACATTGTTTTGAACGAATACACCAGTGGCAATGCATAATAGTTTTCACTTAACACACTCTTGGAAGCCTACACTTTTTCTTTTTAAATCATGCCTACTATTTTGATATTCTGCTTTAATAAGAAATTACAAAATTCTTCTTTAAGCACTTAAATTTTTAAGGGACACGTAGATGCATATTGGACATTTCCATCACAGGAAGAGTAATGTGAGCGCAGGAATCTCCAGAGATAATATGCTAGCATGAAGACAATTTTGGCTTTTCTGCCATGTCCTCATCCCCTTAATTGCTTCTTTTACTCCAGCGGCAATCTAAAAGTAATTTACTCTTAATAACTTTCCTGCTTCAAATATGACTTCTTGGTTTCAGATGTCTATTAAAAAAGGTACTAGATGTGACTGTTCTACAAGTCTCGTAACTACCCTGTCATAGTGCTCAGTCTAGAAACCCTCCACCATTTGAAAGCCGTTTTACCAGTTCAAAGACTATAAGAAGAGTAGGAAACAAGTTGGGCATGCATCTAAAATTGTAACTCTAGCTGTGTTAGATTCTTACTCTTACATAAGCAATATGTATTAACCATTACTCACCCTTCTGTAGTAAGCTCTTCTTCATTTCTCGTCCACCTGACATACGGAGTTGGAAATCCTACAGCAACACATGGGAAAACCGCACTTTGCCCAGTAACTTTTGTAAGCGATGATGGCTGCCTTGCAAAGACCAAGCTCTGTGGCTCCTCTGGATCTGCAAGTATTTTGTAAATGACAATGAAGTTACCAGATGCAGAATCAGGATTTGATCATACCAATAAAAAAAAATATGAAATGTCTAATTTTTTTTCCTGCCTCTTCACAGGACTGAATCCTCATGCTACCTACAAAAGCTTTCAGCAAAATACTCTCCCAGCCTCCCACAAGAAAAGCTCTTTACCATTTCCTCCAGACATGCAAACTGACTCAACACTGTCAGGATTCTGACCCCTCAGACTGCCTAGGAAACAATTTCAGCTAAAAGCTACAGCCCTGAAACAGAAACTTCCATCAGATAGTCAAGATTTACGAAAGAAAGAAAAAAGAAAAGAAAGGTTTGACTTTGTCCTCTGGCTATCACCACAAGGCTGTCTAGTAAGAACCTACATATAACAAGCTTACTTCCTACGCTGGGGCCGAAAGCTATGGGGAAAGAACATCATTATACAAATCCAGGATCATTTTCATCTTCACCTTACTCTGCCCATCCAGCCCAGGAATACATTCTACAGAATGCACTGGACTCAGGCGTCCCCATTTATATCATACTTCGCTTTATCAGGTGGCTGCTTGAGAAGCTGCCGTTATGCACGTGAAAATCAAGTTGCCAAAGCAAAAAGTGAACCCTAAGAAAATGCAACAATATACTAGACAATTTGCACACTGAAGTAATGCAATCTTTGTCCTAAAACAGGCATATACACTTTTCCATCCCTATAACGGTGAACCCTCTCAATTAGTTTGGGCTTTGCTTTGATTTGGACTGGATAGGGCTTTGCTCCTTTTTTCTTTTCTCCTCCCTCTTTAAGAAAAAACAAAAGCAAAGAGCATATTTACTCAGTCTCTATCAGAAAAGGCCTTCGTAAGAACTGAAAATGTACCCACCAATAAGTACTGTCCAGTAATCTATGCCTTGCACCATAATTTGAACTACATGAATTCCAGATGCAGCATTTCTGCTACATTAATTATCATAAGTCCTCCACTAACAGCTCAAAAAACTCCTTTGTTTGTGTTACATTAATTGCTGTACTTTCAATACTCAGATGCATGCTTACTGGTTTGGCACCAAGTAAGTTCTAGAACTGGAAAAAACCCTCAACCTTTTATCAAAAAGTTATCTTTGACCACCTAAATGGAGGAAAACTACTCTGTGACCACACCACTTCTCCTCCCTGAAGCACCCACCATGTCCATCAAGCATGGTATTTGGCCCATCTCACCTGGGACCTATACAATACTTGCCAGAACTTTTCCAAGTTGTTGGCTTTGGTGTTCTCCAAATATTAACTGAGCATTTACAGCCCTACACCAAAGGCATGCGTGTCCTTCAAGGTGTAACAAGAAGAGGCTGCCAAAGTATTCAAGAGAACCAGGCCTGATGGAAGTCATGTTTCAGGATTGTCCTAAGCTGAGGGAGCCAAACTCCAAGTGATTTTGGATGACACCATCTGTCCCAGGCCCACGCACAAACCATCACAGCATCTCCGTCCTCATTTCCTATTAGAGGGAGCTAGTCTGCTTGCTCCAGAAATAATACCATGTGTGAACAGGCATGAACGCAGTGAGAGTGACCCAGAGCAGCATATGGAGCAAACCAACTTGTAAAAAAATGGATGTAACAGATTGCCAGCGAGTAATCACTACACTGGGGAGAGGAGCTGGTCTCATTCACTGGAGACAGAACTTGCTTATCCTCAAAGCTCAAAAAAAGGAGTTGAGTTCTCAGGTTTGTGGAAGTAGGATTCAAGAATTGTGGTTATTTTTCTTGCATTCCTACACTTACAAGTACCTGCTAATTAAGGAGCAGCGCTCAGAAGTGTGTCCTCCCACATCGTGGCAGATGAAAGGCAAACTGAATGCTCTAAGGAAGCTTGCTACGAGGAAAAGTACTGCACTGTCCGCGGATGAAAATCTGTATTATGCAAGTGTGTGTTGGGCTTATTTCAAAGATTTAGATGCAGAACATTGGAGTGCCTGTCATGCACATATCAAATAATGATTTAAAATTGGAATGACGCCAATGAAGAGCAGATTAATTCAAATCCTTCAATCAAATGCATCTCAAACCTAACAATTATGTGGCTACTCAGGATTAAAAGAGCTTTCTGTGCAACAGTTAGTCCCACTTTAAAAAAAAAAAAGTGCCTGCTGGGGGGCTTCACAAAACTTCACTATTGACACTTCTAGACTCACTACCAAGGAAGGAATCAGCATTATCTGTATCTGCAAATAACTATCTTAAGTCACCTTTAACAACACATTACAGAGATTCCGTCTGTATCGGAAATCAAGAATTCAGAAAGATCAATGCAATACTGAAGCATATTAGAAAGTCTTTAATTGCCAAAAATCAGAAAGATCTTAATATTCTTTTGAGAGTCTGTAGAAACACCAAGACCAAACAAACTAAAATAATTCAATTAAGTGTCTATCAAAAAAGCGCTCTTCTTCAAAAGTTATCTCCTTCAATTAAGGAAGATGAACCTTTTTTTCCTCCCCCTGGAATTGAAGAACTTAATGAAACTAATACCTAGTTTAAGCATAATTTATTACCTAAGCCTAGCAGACGCCTCTACTCTAAAATGGAGACAGGTGCAATAGTAAAATTGGGGTATTTTAAACAAAGAAGTGATATTGCCATGAGAAATGGAAATATTCATTGAAAGGGATCTCTGAAGATGTTTGATGCAGCCACCTGCTTCAAGTCCACTGTTGCCAACAGTAGGTAAGGTGAATCACAATATTGCCCAGCCTAGCCCTGAAAACCTCCAAAGACGGAGTTTTAGCTACCCTCTCTGGCAGTCCTCCAAGCAGTAAAAATTTAATCAGAATTCCAACATGAAGACTAAATCAGATGAGACAACATGAAGCTCTGGAAATCATTAAGACAACCATTACAAAACACAACCCATGCTTTCCTAGTTTGGGAAAGAACGATTCCCATTCCTGTCTTATTCTTGGTCAATTTTCAAAACTCTGTGTTAGAACATCTGGTAAGACACAGTTTTGTTCAACAGTGCAATACCGTTTTAGAAAAAAACACCGTTTCAACATTCAGTGAGAATTGGACTTCTGTTCTCATTTTAAAAATCTACATATTTCAAAACAATATGCATAGGTAAACCTCACAAAATAATGGGTTTCATGGTCACCCCCTTTTTGGGATCTGGAAACTTCCCCGAAGGGGCTAGCATTTAAGAAGAGCAAGGGACAAAGCAACAATTCATTTTGGAAACTTCAACAATATTTTAAACAAGGGACTCAAGTCTGAGGAACTTACACATCACTCACAACTTTTTAAGAGAAATTTTACCCTGAGAGCCAAACCATCAAAATATGGCAAAAACTATTTGCATGTCTGACCTATTTCCAACCACCGCAATGAGCTCAGACACTGATAACTGATTTTGCTTTTCTGTTTTCCAGATGCAAAATTCAGGTTAGTCTTCCCGAGAGCCAAAATGCTTTATAGTTTAAGTGCCTGCAGTCATTTTAAGCTACTAGGAAAAATAGCTTCCACAATGCATATTAGACTTAGTCCAACTTTAAACATACAAAAATGCAACATGGGGGATTCTCATTTGTTGCCCTTGTAAGCATTCTTACTTTCAGTTGGTTTTGGTTTCCTTATCAGTGGACTAATCTTTACCTCTTTTTTGAAGAAAAACAGATTAATACCTGGAAGAATTTTGAGCTCCGCTTCATCACTGTATTTAGGGGTTCCACCACTTTCAATGATGCAGCGATAGACTCCTCCATCCATATCAGTAGCATTACTAATAATAAGAGCTCCACTTGGTAATTTAAACACACGATCATCCAGAAAGACTGGCTGACGATCCTGCTCCCACCTCACAAATGGTGCAAGGTCAACATTGACTTCACAGTTTAGGATTGCACTGTTTCCTTTGTAGACAGACGATGATTCTGGCTGACTGGTGAACCTGGGAAGACCTGCAAATAGGAAATACAAAACTTAGTAAAGTGACAAGTATTAGAGGTATTCTGAAGGTGACACCAAAGCTTCGAAGTACAGGTCAAGATTCACGAACCTTGTATAAAATAAGAAGTATGACGTTCTCCAACTCTTTAGAAATCTTAGAATTTGATAGCAAAGTGATCAAAGTGACAGTAAAAAGGCAAATAAATCAGTTGTTTTAGAAGTAAGCAAATATTGGAAAACAGGAAAAAAAAAAAAAGTCTTTGGAGTCCTCAAAAACAGAAGCAGACATGCCAGTAACCTCCGCTTACTTCTCCAGAGATGCTGCTTAAGAAATACATAGCACAGCACACAAACATCAAGACAGTATCTCTACCTTGTACAGTATACTAAGTTTGAACCATATTTTGTAAAAGCTGTGAGTTCTCACATAGCATTAACACAGAAGCCCCCTAGTATACACTGGGACATCACTACACTGAACAGATAATGCCACACAAGAGAAGGCTTCGTGTACACTTTCCACTCTGATGTTTACAATCCAGGCAACATTTTGATTTACCACCTACAAAACTACTAAAAAGGAGGATTTTTTTCCCCTGTATTTTTAGATTTCTAATATTAAAATCAGAAGATTAGCAATTAAGAATTTAAGCAGAAAAAAGTTTAAAATATTTTCCACAACTTTGTCACCAACCACGTATAAGTAAAGGTTTAACTCACAGTAAGTAAAGGTTTAGCTTCACTGAAATTTTAACCAGGCCACAGAAAGGAGCCTGAGGGCATTAAAGGACCAAATCTGACTGAAATTCAATGAAAAAGGGATATCCCTTTGAAGCTCTCAGCTTCCCAAAGCCTTAAGCATCACATCATAAGGTAAAAATCGCATTTGCCCATAAGAAAATCTTTATCTTTCTCACATTAGTACCTTTGAGAATGAAGTCTCTTCACAAGACAAAGCTACAGCTGCAACACCAAAACAACAGATCTATGCACAGAACACATTCATCTCCCGAATAAAAAGGTTTTCCACAACAACCTCCTGCACAGGATACGTGATAGAACCTCTGACAGGAAGACCCGAGGCCTCTGAACAGCTTTGCGGTTGTTTGGGTGCCTGGTGCTAGCAGCAATGCGGGTGCCATGAGGCGAGGCAGGCGCCATGAGGCGGTTGCAGCCGGTTCCAGGCGGCCCCGTCACAGCCAAGCCCCTCAGCAGCCTGACTGCAACAACAGTCTCCAAGGAGGATTTCTGGTCTTCTTTATGCTCATAGTTAAAATTAATATTGTCATAGAAACTGCCTGTTGGCACTCTTGACATCTTGCCTTTTCTTCTCCCTTCCTGCTTTGAGGAGATTTTAAGCTTTTTCCTTTCAAGTCACTACACTGTGTGCCTTCAGTGCAGAAGATGGAAAGCAGGACTGGGTTACACAAAGGAAACCATCCGAGCACAATTATTCTGGCATAGGAGCAGAACCAGCTGGCTCCGGTAATCTCTAACTCAGGGGCTGCTGCCCACGGCTTGGACCCCAGCACTGAAGGCACCAACACCGCCATCTTGCAGACATGGCTCAGCTCTCTTATTGCCTGGCTCTTCAACATGAAGGGAAGGAGAGGGGAAGGACAAGTTACCTACCTTTTGTGCCCCCATTTCCAAGAAAATAACTTTACCATGTGTGGTATATCAGTTGCATACTGGTGCTTAAACTCCATCTCCTATAGTTTTTCTCTGCCTATCTTCACTAAACACCACTGCCTCAAAGAATCTATACCAAGTAGCTTTAGTTAAACAGTATTTTCCATCATTTTAGCTTGAATCCCTACTTAAGGAAAGACCACAGGGTTTTCTTGTGTTTTTGTTTGTTTGGTTTTTAAACTTGGAACATTTCTTTGCTCTCCAATTTCTGTAGAAATCCTTGGAGAAGCAGCAAGAAGCAACATCTGATGTCACATGCTCAGGCTTTTCCCACCTAAATAAAAAACATTGTTGCTTGGACTGTAAAATTCTTAGTTATTAGCACACACTAAGTGCAAATTTTAACTTGTTTTTCATAAACTTTTAGGATGCGTTATTTCCCATAGAACAGTAAGCCTGGAGTAAGCCTGCACCAGGCCAACAGCACTAATGACAGTGCTCTGCAATCAAAGCCAGCCACATAAGAGAGATTTATTTGAGCAAACCAACAGAACACCATTTTCACATCCTATATTAAACCTATATAAGACCTCTAGTAAAAAGACCAAAATCCACAAACCAGAGAAGAGGTCAAGAATATTGATGCAATGAGCAGGAGCAACATACCTGGTCTCTAGGGCTAACCTCTAGTGCTACAGAGAGAAACAAAACAAACATAAAATATGCATATGACTTGGGGCGATGTGAGGGGTGGATATACAAAACCAGAGATCTTCACAATCCTTAAGAATATCTGAGCAGACTTCTAGTACACTACATCTCCAACACTGAGATCACTTCTGTTTTGACAAGTAATTCCTTCCTCACACAGGTCTACCTCTAAACACTGCATGCTTCCCCCTCCCCGGAGAACTATCTGCAGGCTCCTTGCACAACTTCACTCCTCTGAGAAGAAAATAAGTTTCTAGTTTCCACTCCTACTGTATTTCCAACCAACTTCTAGTCCTTTCATCTTGACCTTGTTTTGGTATTAATTATTTTGCATCTTTCATATTAACCATTACTCCCTCCCTCTAAGGTATTCACATGAATAAAAATCTTCTTTCAACTTTCCTTCTGCTTAGTTAACGAAGCCACAATCTTTAGTTTCTTTTCCTCATTCCTCTAACCATCCTAGTTATCTTCCTTCAAAGATTCAGAATGGCAGAACTGTTTGCGTAGGAAGGGACCTAGGTAGAACATGGTCAGCTACGAGGTCAGAGTGGACTATTCAGGAATTTGTCCAGTCAAATACTGAAAATCCCAATGCACAACCTATTGCGGAACTGTGTGCCTTCACAGGGAAAAAAATTCTCCTCAAATCCAGTCAGAACCTCCTTTATCCTTTGCTTCAACTGGTACCCAGCACTTCACTACTAGCTAAACAGAGACCCAACAATTTGATACGCCTATTGCCATTTAACATTTGATTAAAGATGTCCAGGTTAGTATCACAAAATTGCTTCCTTGTGTTTACTGAAAATATCTTCCCAATAGATTTAAGAATCACATTAGCTCTCTGTACATCAGCAGATGGTAGTCAATCTTGGAATCAACCAATATAACTAGACTTATCTATAAAATCACCAGTCCCTCCATCCCAACTTAATACAATACCAAGGATACTGCTTGTATCTGCATGACTTTGCACGCTGTGCTAAGTTTCACCATCATTCAGTCTATAACCTCATTTAATTGTTCCTATGAGACCAGCAAGGCTTCAGCAAGAGTAACAAGGTCTTCCAAATTTGCCGCACTTGCTATTTCACAACCGTCTCATTCTTACACCAAAACAGCTGATGAAGATGTTAAACATTATCTTCCCAAAACCTAGTCTCTGAGGCCTCTTTCCATTCTGAAAATTTGCCTCTCAATATAAGCCATTAAGTTTTCATAATTACCTCAGATTCTTATCAATCTCAATATTCTCATTTAAATTTCCATCATTTTGACCTTCAATAATTTCTAACAGGAGAGCATATCAAAAGGCTGTGTTGTGGCATGCCTATGCCGCTCTAAGACATCAATTGCTTCATCAAGAAACCCAAATGCAAACCACAGACACAAGTCATGTTACAGTTTAGCCTTTTGTCCATCTTCTTTTGTCTCAATTACCCTCACCTTCAAAATCCTTCTAGCAAGGATTGGTATCAGACTAATTGGTCTAGGATCACCCTTTCCCTTTTTGGGCACACATTCTGCATCAGTTATTCTTCAAGAAGAATGTGCTAGCCCTGCATTCACAACTCATTAAGAATATTTACTAACAGACCTGTAAATTAAGGCAGTTCTTTCAGCAGCCTGGACAGGAGATCTGGACGGACCTCCTCATTTTGTCAGATGAGCATTGGGACCTGTGCTTTCATCTCAATCATTGAAATTTTATTTTCACCCAGTACAATCACTGCATTAGCAACCTACAGCATATGTGAGAATGTTAGCAGAGGACTAAATCCCTGCAATTTCTAATATACAGTTCAATTACACTTTATTTTAAATCGCTTATAAGTACTATTCGCTTTTAGGGCCAGAAAGGCATTGTATACTCTGTTGTGGGCAGGCCCTCCATTAAGGTTAAATAAGCTTTATTTAAGATGGTTTCATTACTCACTAGCAATGAAATTACAGTTCCTTTTTCAGGTCATCTTAAATGCCAGTAAAATCTTTATTTGATCATACTTTTGTATGGTTTTATGATATATAATTTTAACCCAGGTCATAATTTTGTCTCAAGAGCAATTTTCTCGTATTCTAGGATTACTTGCAATTTGCACTGCTTAAAAGTCTCCACTGTGTAGGAGGACCCTTTTGCTTTAACCAACAGACAACCACAAAACAATGACGACGCATTACAAAAAGTATTCAAAAAATAAGCTTCAATTAAAATCAACTCCCAGACTTGTTTATAAATACAATAGCAGGTCCAGAGCACTGGCATACATCCCCATAGCAGTATACTGCTAGAAAATACCCTGCCATCCATCAGCCTAGAGTCTTTCAATTAAAGAGCTTTTCTTTTCCACTTCAAAGTATCAGTAGAGTTCCTGCATTTCCCTAACTTTTTAGCACAGTTTTCAAAACCATGCCAGCTAATTCAGTCCACTTAAATTGTGAACACATTTTTCAAGCTACTCTTCAAACTTAAATTTTGAAAAAAAAGATACATTTTTCTCATAATGGTTTCTATTTCCCAGTCACTTCAATCAACACATCAAAGCAAGATGATCTATTATAATGAAAATTAGTTAGATTTCTAATGAGAAAGCAGCACCCACTCTTCACCCACATGTTGCAAAGCATTCAGTTGAAGATATTACCCCATCATTTACTGAATGAACATAATGATAAATGATACTTTGGGGTTCTGATATTAAAGATAATTTTTTCATGTTTGTACGTACATTAATCATTCCATGGCAGCACAAATATATTATGTATTGATTTTAGGACACTGAAGGAAAATACTCCTGACCTAGCAGGAACGTGGGTTAATAAACTCAATTTGGGAGGATGATTTTCCATTTGGAATGTTGACTAAAAACTGGCAGAAGAACACACAAGCAATAGCGCGATTCTCACATGTATACAATAGAAATCAGATGCACCACGAACTTCAAATTTTCTTCTTGGACAATGCAAATGCAGGGGTGTGGGAGAAACAACCCTGTCCCTATTTTCTCCTTCCCTTTTGTCTCTCCCCCCACCAAAAGACCAGAGCGATGGTAGGAATGTCAATGAACAATCTACTTAATGCAAATTTGTTCCATTCAAATTGTATTCCCAGTCTAAGCATTGCCGAGATTTGTGGCCCATTGTCTTGATTTCTGAAAAAGCAATGACGTGCCTAGAAGAGCAGTAATTCCCATGCTCCTGGAAAACACAGATGGTAAAAATTCTGGCTGTAGTCTGCTGCCTTCAGCAGAGCCAGTATTTCATCTCCTGTACTTTCCAGGAGAAGAGGAATTCATTACACTGAGCCAGATGCTAATCTAGTTCAGCAGTCTCACTGCAGCCACAGACAGTGCCAATCATTTCCAAGAAGGCTGAAAGAAAAAAAAAAACGCATCCCATAATCAACAATTACTAAACTACTCACTCCTGTGACAATGTTCCTCCTGACTTCAGAGGAGCTGCTTACCTTCTGCTTTGAATACCATCAGCAGTCACTGTAAATGTTCAATTTTTATTTAACATGGATGCTATTACCATACATGTTTAATCCTCTTTAGAATTCTACTAACCTTTTGGCATCAATCTTGCCCAAACAAGACTGCAAAACAAAAATAGGGAAAAAAAAAAAAAAGAGTAACTTGCTCTTCTCAGGGGCAACAGATGGCTGCACAGGAATTCACTTTTTCCCTATGACAGGTTTGTATACCCTTATTACACAGTTGCAGGCCTGCTGGATCAAATTTTCACGAACATTTTTTGTTGTGTGCTCAAGTCTCCTCCATTGCTACTCTACATAGCAGAATTTAACACAGTATTTTAAGAAGTAAACAGTTCTGAAACACCCTACTGTACATGTTTACACAATTAACTGTTTCCCAAAGCTGGTTTCAGGCTTTTTTATGATATCCCAATGTATTCTGCAAACGTTTTCTCCCATATTTCCCAGATTATTTCTATTGCAGTAGGGAAAAAGCAAAATGCTGGAGTAGCTGCAAGTTTTTCTAAACTACTGCTTCCCAAATGCCTACCACAAAAACACTGTTGCCCAATCTTACTCAAGTTTCTTGTAACTTGCCAAGCTTTAATGGTATCATCTACAAATATTGCCATCTTACAGCTAACAGCTGGCACCTTACGATCCTTACACATTAAACTGTTCTGTTCATATACAAAGAGAATGAGAAGGATTAAACAAACCACTGATAGCTTTCAGAAATTTTTCATTTTCCCCCCAGTTCTCTTTTTCCTAATCAAATCTGAACTGCAACAAATTAATACCTCTATTACTACCTTGTTAATTAAAATAGCCTCTTGGGAAACACGAAGATTTTTAGCAACATACGTAGGTGAAAGTGTGTAGAAACATGATGCCCTATTGTTAAAATCGCTACAACATCTGTTATCCTCTAGTGAAGCAGAGGATCTCAAAGATGCCGCATATTTTGTTAGCGCATCAGCTTCGCACCCGAACCCTGTTAAAAAATTATTAAGTCCAGCCATCTGTGGACACTTCATTAAATTATCACAGCTCCTCTTCTTTTCCTTTGCTTGAACATTATTCAGCATCATTTGTCTGAGTGGCAGAGGTGTGAAACATGTTTTAAAATACAATTTTGTTAGTAAGACATACTTCTTCAATCTCACTAGCAAACGGATTAAGCTTCATAATTGCAAAACATTCATGGAGAACACAAGTCCAGCATTACCTGAATTAAGATAAGACCAGATGCTTCTTATATGGAATATTCTTCGAATTACAACTTGAAAGAAAAAACTTAAAGTCTCATTGGCTAAACTAAAGCAAAAAGCATGTGGAATACAAAAAAGGCACAAAAAAATGCAGTGCATACTCAGAATTCTGACTCTCAAACACAGCCTTGGTGAGATACTTAATACGGCACATACTGACTTCATACTGTAGTGATTTGTTAATGTATGCCATGACCAGAACTGAATAAGCAGGGGAAGAAGGAGAGGATGTCAGTGTACGTATCAGTAAGAACAAACACTAACGCATACAGCACATACACTAACCTGGTGTGATGCCAGATCTTTGGAAGAAGCATTCGAACTAGAGATATTCTGAGGTCCCTTCTGAGCTCAATTATCCTATGGGCTATGACTTGGGGAAACTATACAGAGAACTAGAGAAAAAGGAACAGCCTCAAAAACATTTCACAACACTGCACAAGGAGGAACAGAATTACATCTGCCAGAACAGACTTCCAACAGGGAAAGCTCAAGAAAAACTGATCATGCCCTGGAGCACAAGGTTGGATTACAGGAATTCTCAGGTTGCCATCAAGCCCCTTGGACTTGGATCTGAGCACTGCCACAGAAACACAAATTAAAAAACAAAGAAACCCCATATACAAAAATTTAAGAGGGTGCTTTGACTAGTAAAATACATCAGAATATTATTAAGCTTTACCTGGCAAAAAAAATAGTTTTTCACATAATTTATTTGAAACAAAACACATTTTTATAGTTGTCCTTTATGTACTAGTGTTATTACTTTGCAAAATTTAATATCTTGGAAGCTTAAACTGAAATACAACAGCATAACACAGCCACGTACACTGTAAAGAAAATTCTTTCCACATTTTGTGTATGTCAACATACACAATAGTATTACAGGTCAATTCTGATTTTCAATCAGAACACAGACATCTCAGAGCACCTTCTGACCTCAGCCCAACACTGGAAACAAATAAGTAAGATCCTGACTTCCTAAGGAACTGAAAACAGCTCTTTATGCCATGTCAGCTGCTGACTCCTCTCGTGGATGCTTGATGAAAAGAAATGATACAGAAGATGATCCTGGTGAAACCACTGTACTCATGACTGACAGCATAATATCGAGCATGAGACAGGTCACATTTCTAGAAGTGACTTTATGATGCTATTTTGCCAAACACTACCTTTGACAGAAGTCCTAGGGATAACAAAGTATTAAAATGGACCAAGAAAAAAACAGACATGATGTACATCTTGATACTGTATTATCTGGGGTGCCAGTTCCCAACTCAGAAAACTGTAACACCTGAGCGCGTTTGCTCTGTGCCATCGCAAATCTGCTGTGAGGATCCGGGCTCGCAGCCCTACATGCTACAGCTCTAGGAGCAGCCGTAAAGCAGTGCCATGAACAAGTGAGGCTGGCTCTGAGAAGGGATGCACTTCTAGTGCCTGTAACTTCAAAATGAAAGATAGGGAGAATAGAGAAATTGGTTGATTAAATACTGTTTGAGTTGGAAGAAAAAAGTCAAGCAGGCTACCAGCATGAAGAATTTCACATTGAAAACTAATTTATCATTGCTCAAACATATTTGCCCTTTCTGAGCGATGGAAATGCATTTTGACAGCAGGCCACCAAAAGGAATGAAAAACAGACAACCTCACCGTCTTAACAAGATTGCTCTGCAATTGCAGAACACGTCCTGGCAGAACTTCTATGAAGACAACTGAGTGTGCAGAGGTGTTCAAGCTAGGAGTGAAGCAGCTACAGAAAGCCCTGACATGGTAAGGTTCAGCTATATTTTAATAATAATAATAATAATAATAGGGAAGGAAGCAATGTTAAGTGGGAAGCTAAACCAACCTTCCCTGAAAAAAAAAAAAAAAGTAACTTGGAAACCCCTTGGAAGAAAAATAAAAATCAGAAGTTAAAAATTCATCTTGGGAAGGTAATGAAAGTGTTTTTCAGTGCAAGGACAGGACTAGAGAATAGACCAAGGCTAAACAGAAATCCAAATCCAACCAGGTGACAGCTAGAAGAGATCAATACATTAATTCGAAGAACTAAATGGGAGCAAAAAAGGTGATTCAAGCAAGATCTTCGGAAGTGCAGAGGTGGTTGATGATGACCATAAACTACAAGAACAGAAGATGGAGCTGGGGTGTCCACGGTACAGTGGGAGGTCAGGCTCAGAAATACAGAGAAAGTGACTCTGCTATGGTGTAGGTGAAATAATAGGATTAAATTAAAATCAGAGACAGGACTTGCAATTGAAGGGGCAAAGAACAGAGAAGTGCCACGACCAATAGCACTCCGAGGCAGCAGGAAAAACTGCAGTATCCACAACTAATTTCATCTGTTTAGATGCTGAGAAACATGGTAACTAGGCATTTCTAACAGCACATGTAAACGAATAGAGGGGGAGAAACAAATGCAATAATTTAATTGATACTATTGAAGATCACTCTAACAGGGTAATGAAGAAAGCACTGCAGAGTTTTAAGGGAAAATCTTAAGATAACATGCAGATTGCCATAGCATTTAAGAAACCTCAGGTCTTGATCAATAGAAAGCCTTACAAAAAAAGTACAGGCTCACAATTACTCTTTCTAAAACAAAATCAATAGCCATAACAAAAGAAGAATAAGATCTGAGTATTCTGGTGAAAGAAAAGAGCTTGACAGGTTAAATAATTTTAGATCCAAGCGAGGCTATCAATTACGAAAGCTCATGTGAACAAGCTATTCAGAGAAGATTAATGCACAGAAAGGACTGCCAGGATAAATTTATCATGAAACTGGAGGAAAGATCAGAAAAACTTTCGCAAGCAACTCTATAGACAGAGACAGCTGGTACCTGAAGACAGACATTTAAAGATGGGAAGTAACCTAAGCAATTTCACAGAAAAACGTAGAGAGCTGACAAATAGCAAAGAACACTCCCTAAAAATAAAGCACCTGAAGACTGACATACCAAGAGGCAAAAAAAAAAAAAAAAAAAAAAAAAGCAGAAGAACAAACTTCAGTAGAATCATTTAGCTGAAAAAGATGAGCTTAACTAGATTATTTGCCAGAGCTGTGGATCAGACACAGAGATGAGGATTAAAATACAAAGATCTAGATTATCACACCACTGGTCCTAGAATCACGGACACTTGCTAACGATTAAGCTCATCATACCAGATATATATACATACATATATTTTAGAGGTCTCTCAGTAATTAAGCCTTTCGTGGCTTTGTATGTGCAGGCTACGAACACTCACAGAAAATGCACTGATGGTGCATCTAATCCAGGCATCTGACTTGAGCTGCTATTTAGGAAAGAAGAGCAACACCTTTGCAGAAACCTATAAATGAAGATTTTTTTTTTCCTCCCCAGTGTCCCTCAAAACAGGGGGAGTTATATGCAAATAAGAAGGGTCTTGTTTGCTTTTTGTTTTTATTTCTAGTGTAAGTATATGACTGATGAGACGTCTTACGTTTGTAGGAATATTGTCAAGACCTCAACCTCACTAAAGTCAGACATAGCAAGCTTCATAAATTATTTTTCCTTATTATATATCACTTTCCTCCATTTTGCTTCCTTTTCAGTGTTACTGAACTACCTCTTGAATTTCTATTCTGAAAAATACACCATTTATCACGCACACCCCTGCCATGATCCCTCCTAGCCTTAACCACTGTTGTGTCATCTTTCATTTGGGTAGGTGTGATAGCACAGCTTCTTATAATTTTCAAAATGTAATACTCGGTTGATCTTAAGTCTGAACAATGCCATTGTGGAGATCCATCACTTTTAGCCTGTCACGCTAAAGCTGAAATATCTTTTTGAATCCCACACTCTAAGACACGGTTAGAAAAGAATACAGGCAGTGTATGTAACTATCACTTGCCTGACAGTTCGGGATTTAGAGTGAGCAATCTCTGCAAAACTTGTCAAGCAAAATTACAAAAGGGATTTCTGGTGCTGACATGCAGAACATAAATAATGAAAAAAATACACATTTGAGGGAAAATATTAACAAATGGGAAAGCCAATCTAAACAACATTCATCCAACTTTATTGTTCAGGGGTGCTGATGAATCATCAATAAACTCTCAATTTTCACTTCTGAAAAACCATGTAGAGTCATCCATCAACAGACCGTCTACTAGAAACCCAAGTGACTTTAGAAAAATGAAATTTGGGAGTGAAGCTCCCTTTTACAGAATTCATGCTTCTCCCGAGATAAGACTTACTGCTGTGATATTTTCAAAACCAAAAGGCAAAAGGTCAAGATTTGAATGTATACTGCAAAGAGTATATCTTGATGTCAGTTATAATATAAAGACAACTTTGTCTGCTAGCCAGCATGCACAAAGGATACGGTCTTTGCTAATTACAAGGCTAATCCTTAACAGTGCAAGTTCCAAACTGGTAAACCGATAAAACTAATCATCCTAGTTTATAATGAAATGGAATGTTGTATTTAAGATAATGCCTAATTAAGAAAATAATCTTAGTCTGAATGAATGACCAGAGGCTTTAGAGGTTTCAGTGCTGCATGTCTGGGAATCAAAAAGACCAGCTACCACAGCCATCTTCAGCAAGAAGGAAGACTTCCACTACATGTACGTTAGCTGGTAATGGAGATGTGAGATTTCACCAGTTCTGCATTTTCTCCCCCACACCTACCCATCTGAGAAACAGATCCATAATCCCTCCTCCTCTCTCACCAGGCTTAGTTTCACTGCACAAAACATTACCTCCACTTCTAGAAAACATGTACTAGTTCGCTTTTTCCTCATCAGTAATATTAAATTGCTATAAAAGCAGAAACTTCAGACATGGGTGTTGCAGATCTACTTGTGCCCCCTCTGCACTCTAAAACAAAGACGACTTAGTTAACTGGATACACAAGATCTTGAAAGTGCATGCAAAAATAAGGGGGACAGACCAATTGGTTCCTATGAGGGAACATATCCTGGATCAAAAGGGACATCGTTTTTTCTAGTCTTACATTGAAAATATGTATAACAGGTCTGAATCTGGATCTTTGCTTTCAGTCCTAGTCCTAATAAAGATCTTTTTTTCTACTTTAACTGGACAAACTGGATTGTAAGAATTCAGGGCTACATACATGTATAATCTAGAACATTTCTTGCCCTCTCTTAACTCTGCAGTTTGTACAAACAGCTGACAAACTGCAGTTTTATAAAAACCTTTCCCATACTCACTGAAAATAAATGTTTTTTTATCCAAGATGGTTTGTTATAGAATGAAATGGAAAATGCAGATGATTTTTTCATAAAGACATACTTTTGTGAGGAAAATTTATCACCCATGTCACTTACTTTTATTGGTTAAATGTTCTTAAGTGTCTATACTCTTACATTTTTTTCCAATTCAAAAGGTATAGAAAGTTCTTTATTCGTGAAGAACAAGTTTTTCTTTCCCCCCTCTTAAGGGAAATAAGTAATACCGAGTATTCAATCCAAAGTGCTGTAGTTTCTGACTACATCTCCAAGGAGCTGGAAGAAGCACGCAGTTCGTTCTGCTCAGCCACTGCACTAAGCTTCTCTTTTATCCTTCAGGAACATCACGCACACAGTAAGAAAAAAAGCTCTCTTAAGATACCATCTTCAAAGTTAGGCAAACTTTAAGAAACTTGTGCAAATCCAGAACTATATAACCTGCCTATTTTTATGCAGTTCTTAGTAGTTATAGCAAAGATAAACATAGAATTTTGATCGAAATTAATATTTGAGCAAAACCCTTCTCCTCTCACCATTGCTTACAGCTATATAAAAGGAAATTATTTAAGTACCCAAACACTAGAAAATGCAACAAGTTCTCAAAACCACAACACATCTCTTCACTGATGTGCCTGGCAGAGGCCTGGCTTTAATTGCAAGCACACATCCATCCAGGTCTCCCTCCCCTCCACCTGCTGTGCTCACTACAGGTCCTTGATCTTCATTTCTTGGCCACAGCTTCACCTACCGCAATCCAGCCCAAAAACATAACGGATACAGAATTTTCTTCATGGTCTTTCTTCCAGAGTATTCCTTTAAAGCATCCTGGTACATTACAAAATATAATACTCTAAATTTATTGAAGACAAATTCTTTTGTAACCCATTGAGGGCAAGTCAGATCCCTGGGATCTCCTTGAAGTCGTAATGAACCAGCAAGAGAAGCAGGATTAGGCATTAGCCATCTCCTGACTCCTAATTCAATTAATTCCTCCAGACAACGTTACATTAAATGCGGCAGCAGTTGTTCATCGAGGCCTCCCATAATTTCAGTGGCAGTTACACAAACAGCTCTTCTAGCCATCAGCTTGGAAACCCAAAGCTTGATAAATTCAAGACACAAATAAAGCTTAAAGAGGCAACCTGGAGTCTGAAAACGGGAACAATTTCTCAAGTGAAGTTCTTTCTCTATATGACGTATTGACATTAAGTAAATCACATTGGTCAAACACAGGTCAAGAGCTCGATGTCCCCATTTTTGAGGGGTTCTGTGTGACGTCATGCAGCAGGCTGGAGAAGATAGTTAACAGCCTTCTTCCACTGGTCTTCAAGTCTCATGCTCACTAACAAGCCTGTCCTTTTTCTAACAGTAATTCCAAAATGAAGGTTTCAAAACACAATTTCTGTGAATATCTAAGTGAGCTATTTAGATATTACTTAATTAAAGGGAGATTACTTAATTGAGGAAGAAAAAAAGGTCAATAATTTAACGTTAAGAGTTTTTTGAAGGAAACTCAGTCATACCTGTAATTAATAGTAAGGCAGCAACACAGCTGCCTTTTATATGAGCAACTTGTTACAGCCAAGCAAATTAAATATAAAGCTCAAAGCCAAGTATTAGCAAATGCAGACAAATGGAAGAAAAAAAACAGATGGATTCACTTGGGGAAAAAAAAAAGACAATGGATGAAATAAATGTTTTAGTGAACAGTCTATAAATGGCTGGGTAAAACCAATAAATCCTTATGATGAAACTCACTGCCACTGTCACTTCACACCTTCTAGCTCTTTGTATGCCCATTCTCTTAATAAAAGATTTATGAAAGCTTTAACTAAGGAGTAGTAAACAGTGACTGGGAGAAAAGATTACCTCAGGGGCATTTTAAGTTATTATCATCATACTTTTTATTAAAATACACAAATTTATATTTCCAAGATGAATTACTTACACAGTTCCCCAAATTTGTATTTTTTTTTAAATCTGTTTTGTAAAAGCTATAGCAACCCTTTACCCTTCTTTAGGCATAACTGGTACTTAAGTATCAAAGCCAGATTTGCATTTCAAAAAGCAATTAGAAAACACACTGTAGTAAGACACTGATAAAAAAAATGTTGTGGCTTTACATATATTAGCAATTTCCTTTGACTTTCCCTAGTTAAATCCATCATAATAATGGCAATACCCATAAATTAGATGGGCAATGCAACTGCCACACTTTAAAATCCCTCCCTTGCTCTGATGCTGGTGCAGTCATATTTTGGTTTGAAAGACACAGAACAAAAATGCCTTTAAAAAGAAATGGTTTCACGAATCCAGTTTAGAGCATGATAGTGGTTGGGTTTGCACAGCAGGAGGATGAGAAACAAAGAAGGAAAGAAATACTGGCAGTGACAATGTCAACCTGATTTTGCTAAAAAGAAACAAATATAGAAGAACACACTTCATAGAAAAAAAGACAAATATTTCCTGAAACAACTGATCATTAAAGATCATTACTCAAGATCATTACTCAAGATTACTAAAGATCAAACTGATCATTAAAGATAACTAACAAATTTCACGATGTTTGAATTTAAAAAAAAAAGAAATCAAAGCTTTTATACCAGACCTATTGTAGAATGGGAAATAGCTTACTATCAAATTCTAACAGCATGCAATTTCAAATTAGACAAATCATCCTGATTTAAAGTGTTTTTCATATATTTTTTTTTGAGTCACATGAGAAACGAGTTTAGAAAAGGGAAAGAGCAACTTCTTTTGGAGACAGAGGTGCTACAGAAACTTTGATTCTTGCAACCTGAAGAAGCCTGAAGAGTAAAGGCTTCTCATCAGGTAGGGAGAAGGTTCTTTAAAAGCACATTGTCAAATGCACTCCAAACATCCATTTTCCCATGCCGTGACAAGTTCATAGCGCTGTGTCAAAAACATAAATTGAAGGAAGAAGCCAAGAAAGTAGTTCTCTAACAAAAAGCATTCACTCACTGTCCGACACACTGGACATAGGTAGTGAGTGTGTTTGGGTTTGTTTTTTTCATGCAACGGTCAACTAAACACCTCTGTCACCTTGCAACACCTTGTATTATCAATACCTGTTGTCATATTGGCACAAGCTGCTTCTTCTGACATTCAAGATTTAGAAGAGTCCAATTACTCTAAATCATTCCAAAAATTAATCACAATTTTAAAACCTGTTAAACCTTTGCACGAGATTCACAGCAGGTAGACTGTCCAGCATTATCCATCAACTGTCAGGGAGAACAGCACAACTGTAAGACCAAAAGCTCAAGCCCTATACACACACACACATATATATAAATAAAATGATGTAACACTGCTTGGTTTTACTGCCTGTTTCTATGCCCTGGCCTCCCTAACCAACCAGAATTTGTCATTTTCAGGTAATGAAGTTATTTAATGATTAAGTAGCAGTTAAAATGTGCGTAACATTCTCTGATAAAGAAATTAAGTGCATCACAGTGCAACATTCACACATACCATAGGAATTCAACATAACAGCGCACAATTAAGAGGAAAATGAGCTGCCTCCCACTGTTATCTGAGACCAGCGAGAGACTTTACCATGCTAACTATCCCCACAGCTAATGCATCTCGAAAGCTTCCAATTACAACAAAGCTGGGGGAAAAGAAACGTTAGGAACATACCTGATAAAGCTGCAGAATCCAAATGAGGTCAATAAAAACAATATAGCACAGTTAGAAGGGAATATTACAAACCCTCCGAAGGTACCCTTTCCCCTGCCCTCGAAGGATTTAACACTGTGTAAGGGCTTGCACAGCTTCTAGTTCTGCACTCAGTTATCAAATGGGCTTTCACACACCTGCATTTCATATTCTGAAGCAGAAGAACACCTTAAGCACACTGCAGCCAGAGGATGCTCTTGGGCAGGTTTCAAACTTAGCAGGAGGGTGTAAGGCAGTGCAGAACAAGCATCAACAGCATTTTGTCCAGTCCTGAACAAAAAGGTTATAATTTTTATTCCCTGTGATTGACCAATATTCTGCTAATGCAGCTGGCAGGCCAGTATCAGAGAAGAAACTTCGTGTAGTAAACATCTGAATTTGCTTGGGTTAGACAATATCTTAAGGTTTTCCAGTATACATTTTTTGAAAACAAAACTCACTAGAGCTCATTTTTCATTAGTAGAAGGGTCTTGAAGACCATCCTTTTAAAAACTACCAATTACAGCAATATATTTTGCATTGATACAGGAAAACTAGTAAGTTTTAAAGGCATTTTGGAATATCTTTTTTTTTTTTTAACCCCAGTAACCTTATGTAATGATCATACGGACCAAAACAATAACAGAAGCATGACACTGAGTGATCTCTTGGAAAGCAGCAGAACTAAACACAAGCAGCAATGCAAGAAGGTGATTATGGTCTGAGATCAGCGTTGGATCTTTTATTGTCCTCATTGCCAGGAAACTTAGAAACATATTTCTCATTCAATAGAGATTCTGAAAGTCACTTAAGGTATAAAAAAATGCAGGTTTGTTTATTTGCAGCATTTGTTATGTTTCACAATGCTACAAGCTAACTTAACAGAAACAACATCTGAATATAAATGGCAACGAGCAGCAGCTCTGGGAGATGTTGTAGCACTAGTCAGGAAGAATTCACTACCTGGAGACATTTATTAAGCAAAGAAAAAAACTGTTTGAAAGGCTGGCAGACATCATTAGAGAAACAAAAGAAAACTGCTTCACGGGCTTTTTTATTTTCTAGTCACATTACTTTAGTTTACCTTTTTTTTGTTGGTTTTTGAACTCTCACTCTTACAAGGTAATTCTAAGTCTCTTGCAGCTGTACTTTACAAAACAGTTACATAACCTGACAGCCCTGAGCCCTGATTTAAGCAAAAATAAGCAAACGTCATTCTGGAAACACGTCACTTTCCCAGTCAAATTATTTGTGCTTGCCTGCAAAATTCACCTGCTTTTCAAATTTCTGAAGCTTCCCTGTTCACACCTGACACTCAAGAAGCAACAAAAAAAGGGCAAAGCCCAAGCATTCACGCTTTTTCCACCAGTCTTCTAGTTCTTTGGGGATTCTTCACATCACTAGCTTTTAGAAGCTTCCCAAATGTTTCATGACACAGAGGGCAGATTAATTTCAACATACAAGCCAAAGAAATTTATCTTTAAGAGTATTTACACAGAAAGAAAGTAAAAGCCTAAAAGCCCACATTTTATTTTTGGCTCACTCTAAGCTGTGGAAAATCTTTGTAGTGATTAGATGTACCTGACGTTTTTCTTAATCCATTCATTTTAATTTTCCTCATCTTCAGCATTTTTTGAGAAATACCCACACATTAAGACACTTACATGAACAGAATATATGACAAAATTCACATAGTTGAAAGAAAAAAAGGGAAAAGGAACACATACAGTCCCAATTTCATTGATAAGTGATGCATCTGCTTTTGTGGAAAGCTTTTTTTTTGGGGGGGGGAATAAAGAGCATATTTCTATATTATCACAATGTTAGTTACACATTAAAACAAACAAAAAACTAAGCAAAGAAACCCTTACCTGCTACCGTGAGCTTTGCTGTTCTGCTGACAATGGTCCCCAGGCTTTCTACAGTTGCCACACACTGATAATATCCTTCATCAGGTTTATTATGCTTGGAATGCACCACGCTGTTTATTAATAAAGACCCATCTGGCAGCAACTGGCGACGGTCATCTGACACCAAGTTCAGCAAAGTCCCATCTTTTTTCCACTCAATTTTTGGGGAGGTTTCACAATAAGCTGAACAGTTCATTATAACAGACGCCCCACGAACTGACAGAACGTCCATTGGCTCCACCAAAAAGTGAAACGGAGTGAAGGTCCTCACAACGGATCCTGGAAAATATAGAGCACACGAAACAATTTGGGGGTTAGCCTTCTGCCTTTTTTTAAAAAAAAAAAAAACAAAAAACACAGAAAACCACATCATTTAAAAATATTCAACTGTACATGACAACTCAGTTCTTGCAGTATCATCGCCCTAGAAACACCTTGGTCTGTACAACAGTATTTTCTGCTAACTACATATACCAGTGAACTCTTGAAACTGAAGTCAAATCTTTCACGCCTAAGACATACTGGTTTGTTTATGCTGGAATCGATGTGGTCAACAGTCCTGAGCAACCTATTACACAGAAATCTGCCTCATCAAAACTTAAGCTGTTAATTTATGTGCCCGAATAATACATTTATACAAACAGCATATACTCTGAGGACTCTTTTCTTGGCCTTTTGTGGTACGGGTGCCAGTAACAGCAATGTATGAATTTGTTTTGTGTAACAAAGATTAAGAAACATTAAGAATAATTCAGCCCTTGAGAGAAAAAGTCTCCAATTCTGAGCTTAACACGTCATGCAAGAGCCATAAAACATCTTTTACTTCTATTCTAGTTCAGGATAAACATGATTACTTCTCTAGTTTAAGTATTCCCAAAAGACATCTATAATTAGTGTCTACTTTCCATTAAGAAGTGAATTTTAATTACTGTCTTTCTAGTGTATTTGGTCAAGCAGAAAGATTGCGTGTTAGTATCACTTGGACTTGTCTTAACTTAATCATCCAAGGAAAACAGAAGGAGGAAAGTTTCTTTCAGGGAAGAACAGCATAATGTTGATTTGAGACAAGGGAGGGGGGTCTTTTTTTTTTTTTAAAGCCAACCTTTCAAAATAACATCAAGGTTCCCTACTCATATGCTGGCAAGCTCCACTTCTCCTCCATTTGGGGACTAATGGTGGACACGTACAAAACATCATGGTAATATAAATGGAAGCATTTAAGAGCTGTCTGCCAACAAAACAAAACTGAAAGTGCATAGAGTAAAAGGTTAAATTGGGCTAAAAAATCCATTCTAAAAATTCCAAAATTTTGGGGCAAGCCTCAACTACAACGCAGGGCTGCACCAATTCCTCCTTATCTGGATATAAGGAAGGAAAGCTGTAAAAAGGGAACACGTGAAACAAAAACTGGCTGATAAAAAAATGAACTTAGACAAGATCTCTTTGTAAGAGCTGGAAATTAACTATTTTCAGTGGACGCAACAACTAAAGAATGGTTTAGTGAATGAAAGCATCAATGAATCATGCTTTTTGATCCTAATGAATTAAGGCATCTTCTACAAGCACAGTGTCTACTACAGTACTCTCAGCATGAAGAGACACGCTTGGACTACCCATGTTTAAAAATTTTAAGAATAATTTGAAGTCACATGTTGAAAACGTACTGCACAAGGATGTTCTTTAACAACTACAGAAAGGAAGTTTGACTTTACATAGAAATGGATGTGTGACATTCCCTTTACAGAGCTACTTACAATCACTGAGAAAACAAAAATAGCTTTTAGCTAACAAAAACCTTACAGTTTTGCAAACAGTTTTTTTTTTTACTAGGCTGTTTAGAGACTGAAAAGGCAATGACACGGCTATCGCTTCTTTTCTTGTTTCTTTTTTCTTTTAAAAATAGTGCAAGTGTTGTTCATCATTAAGCTATTTGTTAGTAGGTGCTCTAAAGAAAACAAGGGAAAAAATTGATTGGGCTTTGAAGTCTCTTTATAGTTCTTAAAAGGGAAAAGAAAATCTTGAACATGAAGCGGGGGTGTTGCTTCTGAATTCTATACAGCCTTTAAGTTGAATATTCAGACAATATCACAGTGAATAAAAACCTGTTCTCTTTTCCTGCATAGGAAATAACAGCATTATTTTTATCTGGCATTTGTACAGCAGAGCTACCCGCCAACCAGTTTACCTGACCTGGCAGCAAGAAACACCCAACACATTAAGGATGTATTTTTCCTTGTAGGCAATTCTCCCAAGAACTTAAAGGTAACATGTAACACTTGCGAAAGGCATCATAAAAAAAAAGGTCTAAATGCAGATGGACAGGTATCACAAACTGATTAGCAGAGATGCAAATTGAAGCTTATGCACACACAATAAACCCATCAGGAAGGGGCATAAAAATACTTGCTAAAATAATTTCACTTTTCACAATAAGGTCAATACTTGTATGCTTTAAAATGTTATGAGGAAAATCTAGTTATTAAATGCATATGTTTCAGTAAGTGGTGGAATAATTACTATGCATGTGTTTTTAGAAAAAGTATAAATAGGTGGGAAGCCTTTGCCTATAAAGGCAGACTGTGTCCTATAAGCATTTTAGCTTCCTCAGTCACTTGGGGGTTTTGGTTTTAAGAGATTTACCTTCTCAAATAGCCTTAATTAACAAATGGATGCAATTCCTGCTATCACTGAACCGCACAGAAAGTCCCTCATCTCCAAACAGACTTCAGCTCCCCTCGGAGACGGGCTCAGCCTTCTGCACAAAGCCTATTGTTTTCCTCCTCATAATTCACACGAACTTGAAGATAAGGCAGGAGGGGCAGTGTGAAAGAAACAACAGATAAATTATGCTTTTGTAGGTTATATCATTCAGATATTCTTCTACCTTTAAGAATTCAAAGATAAAGAGAGAAAGACAGACTTCCCTAGTGACAGTACCGGTCCTAGACAAGATTAGATCTGCTATGTCACTATCCAAATCCTCGAGATTTTGTCTTTCCTGGTGATAAAGAAGCAAAAAAAAAAAAAAAAAATTATAAAGTTTGTATGTGCTTCTGTAACTTTGATTTGTACGCACCCAGCTATGCATGAGCACCTCCTTGATTCTGTGTGCAGAGTTCTGAGTTTTGGCTCTAATCTACCAGATGTGGCAGAATGGTCACAGAAGTATGAAAATACTTCTAAATGCTTACCAGTATAATCTCATCCCCCATTCCACAAACCTAAAGATTTTCTCTAAATTAAAGATTCAGCCTTACTGCCAGGGGCCTTCCAATAGGAAGCCTTGTATCCAAGCCAAGCTATCAACCTTACTTCCTCCCTTACAAACTCTGTTTTTTCCAGTAGAGCTCCAGATCCTTACCAGAACAAATACAACTATGCACAGTTTTGTTTTTCTCTGCCTTTTCTGAGTTTTCAAACCTTAAAAAAAAAAAAGTGGTGGGTGGGAATCGCTAGGAAGTGACAGAAGCCAATTTTAGCCATGTCTACATTGAGGTAAGCTTAAGTTCACTCAGAGGAGCCCCTTCAGCACCCGTGTACCCATTTTTTTCCAGGCTCAATGCATTAGCTTAGATCCATCACTTGTTCCGAGGTGTCATTCTTCATTTTCACTGTTTCTGTGACCAAGCACACTAGGCAATACACATCTTGGTTCTAACTATGGCTCCTCTTGCCTTCTAGAAAAGTCAGTTCTGCCTAAACACCTCAAAATCACAACCTCACTTTTTTTATTCCGCAGGTCAGCACAAGCAGAGCAACCAGCTTGAACTGAGCCCTATTTCTACTCTTAAGATTTTTTAATCAAGATGAAAAAAATAGTTTGCCTTGTCTCGTCTTCATTGCATGGTTGGAACAGATCAAGTCCACTGATGGGCTACGATTACCCTGAAGAAATGAGGTGCCCACAGAAATAAAGCTGCAGAGTATGGAGCAGAGGATGTCAAGAGAGAGCACACCAAGAAGGAAGAGCACAGAAGGGATCAGAGACTTTCAAGAAGAAAGCAGATTCTCAGCCAGGTTTCAGAGGTAGCGTTAAAGAGCTCTTGCCAAGAACCCTGTGAGGACTGCACAGGCTGCTTCAACTCCTGCGCACAAAGCAATGGATGAAAAATAAAAGGGTTAGTAAATACATATGCCCCACGTGAAAAGAAAGTTAAACTCACATTGAGAATTTCCTAGCTCGTACTCCAAGAAAGGTTTTGCAGTTTGGAGTTTGTGGCACTCGGCAGAGAAGCACTGGTGGAGCTGCCATGCTCCAGCCAAGGGAGTTCAGAGCTCATTTAACCCTTGATTCAGCACAGAAAAGCTTTGTGCATACAAGAGTTTAATCAACTTCTACTGCTGCCAACCAGCCGTTCTCTCTCACTCCATCACCCTACTGATTATTCAGTTAATGACACCGTGTTACTGAAGACTGGACTGGTGGATTTTGTGGAGGGAGTCCTTCCTCTTTCTATGAGCTTATCTTGTATCAGCTGCTTGATTTGTGTTAACGTTGGCCCAAAAAGCCTAAATTAAAGAACTCTGGTCTTTTCTTTAGCCCTTACATTCCTAGCTTCTCGATCCTGTCCTCAGAAACTGCCGTGAAGCTGGCTCTTCGCCATTTCATGTCTGGCTGATTGCTCCTGCCTAACTGTATTAACTGCCTTTTGGCTCCTCAAAGCTTCCCTCATCCCTAAAAAAGTTTACCATTTCTGAACTCTAACATCTTGTCCCCTCCCTTTCAGCTTTATGTCATGAAAATTTAACAAATATCACTTCCTTTGCCATGCAGGCTGCGAATGGAAGGCATCTAATAGAGATTAACCCAGGACACAAGTGCAAAACCCCACACAAAGCAGCTTTCATCACCATCACTGCTTCTCTTACCCAACCCTTTCCACAGCCATCTCATGACAGGGAAGAAGAGCAGCTTTCCCTCCTTCGTTAGGAAAGTGTTCTTGGATGGTGGCAGCAGGATAAACAATAAACAATGACTTTTTCCATTAAACTTTTTAAACCACCCGAGGAACCTAGAATGGTCTGAAAGTATTTCCTTAACAATTCCACAGCAATTAACTCTCATACCCACGCTACTTAGATGTTAGAAAAAAGTGTTTGCTCACTCACTTTTGAATGTTTCCAGGAACTGAAGCTAAGAGGACTCCTTTACACATCCCTAGCTCCTTCTCTTTCCAACTTTTAAAATACTTTGGGTTTTTATAGTCCTCCTTGTAGCTCACCGCTCCTCAGTTTCCCAAAGTTAACCAACAGTTCTGAAATGGCTTTGGCCAAGACCAAGTTCAGCACATGCAAACAATTCAAAGATATTTAACAAAGAACTTTTAAGCTGCCGTTGGCCTAATTAGGGCAACAATGTAAAATTAGGGCAACCAAACATCCTTCATCAGAAGTATGGGACTCCAGTGATATGCAGGGATTCACTTCTTGGAAGGAGTCATTCCGGGCTTTGATAAAAAAAGATTTCTTGCATTTGTGCGTTGAGGAAAGACCTATCAGTTGGGAGACAAGATACTCGTCCTTCCAAATTAAGGCTCTGAAGCAATTTAAGAGCAAATATATAGTGCCCTTGAAAACAGATGTTCAAAACAGAAGTATTTGACAGAGTCCTAATCAGACTGGCAGGAACTATTATAGAGCCTTTATGTATTGCAAGTCAGTGATAAAAGATCCAAGCTCTCTTGCTGCAGGACTTAACTTTTAAATGGCTTTTCACCAGAATTTAATTAACATTCCCACTGGCCCTTGAAACCCTAAAAAAAGTATGTCATGCCCTTCCTAATCTAGATCATCGAAAACGCCATCTTCAAGAGTTAGACGAATGTATTTTAATTGAAGATGCTACAAACATTGTTCTTTGCAAACTGCCAGCGAGAGCTCACAAGGATCTTGTTTTGTCGTTTTGTTAAAATATTCATTGCTAAGAAGCACATTAACTATATGGATAAACTGCTACGTCCATTAATCTCTACATAAAAGTACATATTAGCAATATAAGTACCTATTACCAGCAGGTTGGTAAATTTTTTTCCTTTGACAACAGACACATTCTGCACTGCCCAATAAGCAATATTTATATATGGTATTATAATATACCACAGCAGAACTAATGCATAGGTAAAGATGGATAGATTTTCCTCTTAATACCGTATTTTTCCCTCTTGGAAGAATATATATCACCTGACCAAATTAAATAACATGCTGCACCAACATACATCAGCCAACCAATGACTTCTTGTGATTATCTTTTTATGGTACCTCCAACCCCCAATCACATGCACGGCGGTTCAGAAGTTCACTTCTACTAAAAAAAAGCAAGAACAAGTTCTCCAAACTGCATTCTCTAAACTGAATTTCACTGCTTTCTTTGCAAAGACTCTGCAATCCATAAATTATGAGACAAAAATAATATTGCACTTAAGCACCAAGAAAAAACTAAAAAGTATAAGAGCTAGCCATGACGGCAGATGAACAATGTAAATCGTGCTGGCGCTTTAATAATTCCAAAGGAAGGCTGACAGTGGAACCTAGAAGAGCAAATGATGTAACGTTATACAATAAGTAATGCCACGTATAAATCTAGACTTCCCCAGACTTACTAGATTCCTTTCTCCTTCAGTACAAGCAGATTTCCTCTTTTAATGATTTAATACACTATAACAGATATTCATCAAAGCGAGATACTCATCAGCGCCCCACCATCATTAAGCGCTGCGGGCTAGCAACGATGACTGAAGAACGACGTGGTGGCTCAGATTTGCTGTAGCTTCCAAGGGAAGGGGCTACGTCCCCAGGTCTGTAGGAAGACAGATCCTTTCCTGCGGGATACAGGAAACAGCATGTACAAAACCCTTTCCCCCTTTAGGAGGACCCTTGTGCTCCTTTTGTTGTCTGTCCGTGCTGTGCACAGGTGCCTTCTTGTAATAGACACTGAGCGAACACTTAGTGCCTGGGCTACTGTAACAAAAATTGTATTCTCAGCCTATCTTCTCAATAAAATATTAAGTTTTGTGAAATTACAGGCCATCGCAAACAGTGTGTGTCTTCATACCAAAAGGCTGTCACCAACACGGAGATGTATTTGCTTTCAGTTAGACAGAACTCTGCTCTGCTTCTAGCTCCCGTGTTTTTCAAAAGGCATCCATCTAGAAATACAACATAGAGAAAAAGCTACACATTTCTGCATGTCATTCTATAATGGCTTCAGCTGTAGAGCTGAGCAGGTTTTCGACACCACGTACTAATGAGAACACAGAAGTCAAGGTACTCATCATCGTAACACAAATCTGTACAAGAGAAAAAGAAAACTTGTTTCAAGGCTTTGTCTTCAGCACAGGCAGGAGTGTACTCGCCCTTCAGGAAGCTCTGTCAATAAACAAAGAATTAATTCAAGAAAAGCATACTACAGTATGCAAAGACGCTTTTCCAGCTTTGTCTATACTTCCAGTTACCTTTTTCTCAATAACGAATTATCGGTTTTATCTTAATCGACCTTCCTTAAAGATCTCAAGCAGGAAATTATAAAACACAGCAAAAAATAAATAAATATGGCCCATTAAAAGATGTATGCGGAAATAACATTGAGAACAAAGCATCCAAACAGTGTGCCTGCAGTAAAGCTTTGCAAAGTACGTGGCCATGCATTTAGTCTAACCACTCCTACTGTAAGTGATACCATCTCCTCATATATTATTAAATAATGGGAAGGAAAACAAGATAATGATCAACAGCAAAATCCAAACACAGATTCTAATTTCAAATAGCAAACATCGTCTTAGGAGACATATTTATGGCTGGGGCCATTTGCCTGGCCTTTCTGCCACGTCAAGGGAGTCAGAAATTTTTAACCCAATTTTGAACACACGGAAGCAACTTTCCTACCTAGAGTGTTGCTGGATCTAGTTGCCCCAAGATCAGTGACCCCAGCTCCCTCAAACAGCCAGTGGCTCAGCGTGGCAGTGCTTGTTCACAAGCCTTATGCCCCTTTACTGGGGTGCTGCAACTTTATTGGGATGTCCATAAAAAAAAATCCTGACCAAGGAGATCTCCAGTCCATGGTTGTGCTGCCAGCAAGTTACCTCCTGGCAAGGGTTTGCTAATCTGACCTAAACCTACCCTCACAGCCAGAAAAGTGTCAGCCAGCCCTGCTTTAGAAGCAAGCTCTGCTGCACTTATTGCTGGTGTGCAATGAGGAAGAACGCTTTACAACTGCTCAGAACAAAAATCCAGGTTTCCTCCAGGCTGCTTAAAAATAATCCTTGGGTTTGCTAGGATTCAAATCTAGGAGCTGTGTCCCACACGTCCCTCCTGTTGTGAAAGGAGCGTCCTTTCAAGGAGCTTTTGCTTTTATAATTACCCAAGGAAAAGCAAGTCAGACCATCTAATGCCATACATCCTTTTTTTTTTTTTTTTTTTTAAATTCAAGCCAATGAAAGCACTACTCTGAATATCCTAAGAGTAGAATTTCATTTTCATAATCGTTTCACAGGAAGAGTTTAAATCTTTTTTTTTTTTGATGGAATTACCAAAGCCATTTCTCTCATTTCAGAAACCTACCAGTTCTCATTCCAATAGCTTATCCCCTGACCTGACACATCCCTTCTAGGCTTGCACAGGACGTTAAAATGGTACTGTGCTTTACTTGATACAAAAGACATAAGATATCCCCTCTCTACTGTTATAGTGACAGAAATAAGCTAGCACAACAATCAGGCAAGAATCTTTTTGTCTTCAACACCAGGGACAGAAGTTACCTCAATCGCAGCCCCTGGGATTAGCTGCTCAAGGCGTGATCTCGCAGCAGACTAAAGCACTTTCAGGGCGATGACTGCCATCAGCGTAGCACAAAACACCACGTGCACTCTACCCCCAACAAGGCCTTCACCCAATGTCAAATTTCTCTTTATTCTCATCTGTCAAAATAAGCCAGACTGATTACCTTTCCTATTAAACTAACAGTATGCCAGATATTTTTTTTCTCCTCCATTCCAGCCCATTTTGGAATGCTTTGTGGGGCTTTTATTCCCCTGCAATTTTCTTCCTCCTACTTAAACTCTTCCAGCAACGTGTTTTCATTACTTTCCCAAACTGGTCAGAGATCCTTCTAGCATTTCTAGAAAAACTTACTAGAGGGCACTGTAAAGACACCTACAAAGAGAACATTTATTTCTGTTCATCATTGAGAACAATAGTACTTTGACTTTTCCACAGAAATAGCTACCACATGTTAGCTATCGACAATGCCACATTTGTTACAGCAGGTGAGGAGGAATTTCCATTTTTCCTGCTGGAGAAATGGATTTCCCTGACTCAAGTTCCAGTCTTTGGGCACTCAGGGACACTATTCCTCTCTTCAGATACGCGCCATACTGAAAGCAAACAGTGGCCCTTTCAAGAGGTTAAAAATAGAAAATGAAGTCTTGAAAGACTTCATACTTCATACATACTGCTCTCAATACAGGCAAGGTGCTAAAAATTAGCATTAATTCCTCCATCTTACCCTCCCCTCCTTACCACCTCACTGGTGAAACCCCCAGCAGCCTCAGACCTGCCTGCCACCGCAGACTGCCCTGCTGGTGCGCAACGCACACCCAGCTGAGCAGGCAGCAGACTCCCTGCCTCAGTTGTTTTTTTCCACCAGGCTGGTACTTCAAACTGGTTTAGAATGTAAATACTGGAAAAAATCCCCCACACATCACAAGAGAATTATTTGCTGAAACCAATTACTTAAATATTTTCCGAGCAGTAAACACGCTGCAGCATCCAAGAATGCTACATGAAGGGTAAAGTAATAGTTCTGTTTCTCAGACGCCAACAAGGTTATGGGTCACCCAAGAGACCGTATTCGATGCAGCAAATTCATTTAAAGATGCATAAGAGTTGCACTTCAGTGAATGATCTTCCTGCGTGCCGTGGATGTCCTCCAGCCCACCTATCCAATTCACCGCCTCAGAGCGATTACGGGATCACAAAGCACACGTGCAGAGGAGTGAAGGGCAAAGGGGAACGCTGCTACGAAGTCAGGGGCCCTCCCGTGACAGACAATGGTCAAAAATGACACACGGGAAGATGTATGAGGAAGAAAAGAGGAGAGCCTGATTTCTGTGGGAAGTTTAAAGTCAAAAAAGGGTTGAACAATAAAGATGTGAGCAAGAACCAAACTGAAAGCTGCTGAACATCATTTCCAGTGTCTCTTTAGAAAGACAGACCTCTGGCATACTTCACGAGAGGAAAAAAACCCTTAACAAATACCTTTAATGTTAGATCAAGCAAGAATTATCTAAGGGGACCTGGAAAAAGAGGAACAGTCACATCCGATCTGAGCAAAAAGAATCCCTTTCACACAGCGTCTTGTCACAGCACAGTTGAGACAGATGCCAGGCAGCACCTCAGAACAGAGTAAACATATCAAAGCGTCCCTGATTTACCCTTTGGGCATCTCACACTCATGAGCAAGGGACTTTGGCAGCCAGAAGCGGGTTTTGCTCTTCACCTCAACAGCCTTTGGCGAATAAGAAACCACCAGCAAGCACTGCTGGCACCTCCGAACTGACCCAGGCAGCAGGAACAAGTGAGATGAAACATGGAGAAGGGTCCAACCAAACAACCAGGATAAAAAAAAAAAAAATACCCCCAAACTGGCAGCACGATACAAGTAAGGGCAGCTCCTCTAAAATGCAGGGTGCACAAGTTGGCTTCTCCGGACCCTGCAAAGATGTCCCAGTGGGACAGAAGTATCTGTCTTTCAGCCTAGATATAATTAGGGAATAATTTATGCTCTGCACATACCTCTGAATGCTTAACGTTTTAAAGTCATTTTAGCAACAGAAAAATATCAATGTTAAGACAAAAAGCCCCAGATAGTCAGTACACGGACAGGATCAGATCACCACTCGGACTGAATGTCAGGCAAGCACTCCGCTCATGCTGTGCACTGTCCTGTGTTTTTTACCTCCCCATCCATCTCTTCGTGTTTGTTTTTACATTCAGGGTTAGCCTGCTCATATTTGAAGACCCTACCAGCATTTTAATAACTGAGGCAGACAAATGCCTTGGGGTAGAGCATCTGACGGTCACTGAGGAAAAGCGGCAGTAATTAGAACCGAAGTCATTTCCCTAGCAAGAGCAAAAAAAAAAAATAACACACTCAACACCAACAGATGCCAGAAGAATAAGCCAGGTGCTTTACAGTAGACAAACAGAAGAGCAGAAAATTGCATGGCTTTGACCCCTTGGAAACTATTTAAATCACCACTAATGCTTAATGATGTCCCTCCCATCCACACGGTGAGCGCAGAGCCACATCCCGCAGCAGCCACATGGGTGGGATGCTGCTGCCTAACAGCGCTCAGAGCATACGGCAGCAAGGAGGAGAGAGGAAAGGGCATTAGGACTTACATCTAGACCACGCAGTAAGGTGTTGTAGTGCTTCTCGATATGAGATTCTGCTTGGGCTTTGTATTACTTCACTGCTCAGCAAGAGCACTGGAGTGAGGCAAGGAAACAGCCAGCTGTGTGAAGCAGCCACACCACCCCTTACACGGGTACTTCACAGAAGTCACTACACGGTTATGGGGGTACTGCTGCAGCACCGCTTGAATGTGAATTTCTGCTTGGTGATATGGACTGCGGCAGTGATCTCCTGAAGCCGGACATTGACAGTGATAATAAAGCAGTAACCATTTAGAAGCCTGCATAAAACACCTCGGTGAATTTTAAGTGACATCAAGTCACACACTCCATGTCTTTTATTTATATTTATGCACACAGAGCACACAGTACATAGCCGTATATAAATGCACACTATATACAGCGATGTGTACCCAGCACTGTTCTCCATAGTGATTATTTTTCAAACCTCTGCTTTTCAAGACAAGCATTTAAAAGTGACTGATCAAACCATTAACCATCTTAGTAGTACCACTGATGCATTGCCTATAGAAAAAAATACAAAATAACTTACAAAAACATGATTGTACCAGATTCCAGGAAAGCTTAGCAGATCTAGAACGGGTTATAATGTAAAGATAATGAAGATGCAGAGATTAAAGCCCAATATCCAGATCAGCTCCACTACTAAAACCAGAAGATAACTAGAGACGAACAACATTTCAGCCACGGCCAGGAGTACAAGGACAGGACTCACCTACATCACAGACTGACATCCATCAGAAAAATAGTTTAAACTGCTAACTTAAATACATCACTAAGTTAAAAATGTAGCTTTGAGTTGTTAACTCCAAGCAGTGGATAAAACTCTCCTTGTGTGTCACCTGAACAATACATCAGCTTTACAACTTTACAACTTTTTTCCCCCCCCTCAGCTGTGAGTTGTGCACATTGATCCCGGAAATATTCAATGCCTTTTAGACAATTCGGCTGGGTCAGGATCAATAGCAGTTAGAGGATTTCATCGTGCTTGAAGACCAGCGGAAGGCTTTGGCCAGGCCAGCACTGCCCTGGCAGCAGGGAACACCCACCTACAGCACAATTCTGCAGCACATTCGGGTTCAGCTTTGCACCAGTGCCTCTGGACCACATCCACCCATCAAACTTGCTGGCCCAGGAACAGGAGAAGCTTCGCCACTGCAAACTAACCTCGCTTCAGACCTCTGCAGCCAGGACATGACACATGTATTTGCAAGCCTTACTGACCTTTTGCCATGAAATGCACAAACGTGGTCTGGAATCATAAAAAAAAGTCCGCAAGTCTTACTGACTGCTACTTAATAATTGCAAGTGCACCGAACATACAAGGAGTAGAGGAAATTACTGGATCATTGTTTACTACTTTTTCATATTTGAAATCAAACAGCTACAAGTCACGAAGGCAAATGCAGTCTGTTAACGACGCATTGTATTCAAACCAGATCCCTGAACAAATCTAATTGCACGAACCCTTTATTACAACTTTGCAGCCCTGTTATTTTACCCAATTGATATTTTTCCATAACGAATTCCTACTAAGCTGTTACCCAGCACTTTAGAAGTGGAAAAAAAACAACACAAGACAAATAGCCCAAGGCTTCATTTTCACTCCCAATTCTTGACTTCTTTCTCGGAGGAGTGGCTGGTGTAGCGTTAACTGCACTTATCTGCCAAGGAAAGGGGAGACACAAAGCACACGGGCAAACAGCAGCATTCTTGCACCTTCCCGAAAAGCAGCGGAGTTGTACGCAGAGCGTTACTTGAGAACAGAAAGCATGTGGTGCTAATGGAGCATGTCTAACTGCCGTCATTTTCCTTATTTGATCTCAGTTGAAAGTACAGTAAAATGAAGTGAAAGGCCAGTTTTAAAAGCTTTGCACAGATTCTTGTCTCTTCTGAAAGTGTATTAATGAAACAGCTTCCTGTTTCATTTTCTAAAGACAAACAAAAGCTTTCATCTAGCTTGTTTACTCACTTAACCTCCTAAATTCCCATGAAGCACTGTAGCTTTGATTGGCACAGTTTTTGTCAGAGTAAAATAAAAAGCCTAACTGTAGCTTTGCAAACATATTAGCAAAAATATTTGCAAGTATTAGCTTTGCAAATGTTAGACAGATATGTAAGGAAAAAATGGATCTGTTCATTTGTAATAAAGATTATTCCATCAAAGTGGGAAAGCAAATGTTTAAAAACTTACATAAAAATGGAAATACTAATATTGCATATATTAAACAAATTACCATAGCAAATTACACATACGGACATTACATGATTACTTAGTCAGAAATGTTTAAGAAAAACAAATTCCTAGGTCACCATTAGAAGGAATCAGCTTATATTCCTTTTTTCCTCCCCCAGTTTCCCCCTAACAGTGAAAGTTCTCATCTCTCCCTCTAAATATTTAAAACCTCCTAAACAATAATTTGACTAAAGAGTGCCAGAGGGGTTTAGCGCACAACTTCTCCCTTCAGTTCACCTGAGAGATGGCTCCTTTTAGCTGTATTCCTTCTGGCCCATTTAAAAAAAAAAAAAAAAAAAAAGGCAGAAAACCAGCAGAGGCAACACAGACAACCCATCAGCAAAGATCCCCAGACTGAGGGCAGGATCAGAGAGCTGCACGCAGGTACTGCAGGCTCCTGTTCAGACCCCCCGGACTGCTTTGGGCTAAACAAGCAAGCTCCAAGCAAGCCCATTCCAGCTTAATCAAGTCTTTCACGTTGACAAACTGGGCTCTGGTCCCGATATCCCTCTCTGCATTGAGTTGGCACGCACAGACTGCACGCCACACTCTGACAGCTACCTGCCTGGCTAGTGCTCCAGGTCAGGATGCTCAACGCGCAGCAGAATTTTCAGCTCAAATAAAATCAAAACAGGACTCGGCTCTGACCTCTGCGTATCACGTTGGAGGACAGTACTCGACTGACATGGCTTTACGTTTAAGTTGTTAAATAAACAGACCTGACTCCATATTAATTTGATCGATTATGGCAACAAAACCCCAGAAAGAACAACTCCACAGAAGCAGAGCAACACCCATCTCCAGCACTGACAACTGCACATTTCTGATGTGTAACAGATGGCTCGGAAAAACCTGCGCAGACTGTGTTGATAGCACCCTTTCACTTTGGCTCTGCCTTCTTGATTCAGGGATGCAAAAGCTCACCTGAGTAGGGCGAACTCAAGCACAAGCTGCTGAAGAGAACTTTTAAGTGAAGACAGACACACCGAGTATTTATACTTAACATTTCTTCCGATTCATGGACTGCAGCCAGGTTTCAAGTGCTCTTACAAGACAAACATTTACCTTCATATGACAACAAGCTCTTTAACCTGCCTGGACAGGGGAATCCAACTAGCTGACTACTTACTGTCTGAAATAAAGCTTCAGCTGATAACATTTCTCCAAACACAGTTTGGGTGCAGTTCCAAATGTCTTTTCATATGCTGCAGCTGAAGGAGTCACATCTCAGAATGATGGATTAATTTTGGTGGGGACTTCTGGAGATCGCCTCGGCCAGACACCTGCTCCAAGCAGGTCAGTTTAGATCAGGCTGTGCACACATCTGGCCAGCCAAGATGGAAACACCTCCAAGGATAAGCATCAACAGAAGGCAAACAAGCATCCAAAGCAGGAAAGCACTGTGAGAGATGCCCCCAACCTTGGTTTCCACGGCGTCATTTCTGACACACCACACCACGGTTAAACACCTTCACATTGAAACCACAGAAATCCCAAGCAGCAGCACAAGCAAAGCCACAGCAATGGCAGCATTAGGAAAGATGTTTTCTGAGGAATCCAGTAATGGAAGCTATGCAGTGTGCCCGACCCTTTTGTGACTATACTTAGAAGCAAGGAGGAAGAGATGCAATACATTGATACGCTCTGAAAATCAGAGCTGGGACATGTTGTGCTGGGCAACAGGAGGAGCAGACCTGACCCTTAGCAGCACACCACTCTCCAGAGCGCTCCTTCCACTCATCCCACAATGTAGGATTCTGTAAAACCTCTTGGAAAAAAGTTAGGTTTTCCTGGTGGAAAATGAGGCCGTACCATAACCTCACCGAATCCCAAGACCCTCTCTTGACTGCTGAGCTTGCTGATGGTAATTACGGTTTTGCTTAGGCTGACAATGCTGTTGAGCTCACTGCTTTGCCATTGAGACCAAAGGACACAAGTTCAACAACCAGGGGAGTCAGTGAAGGCTTCAACCTCAATGCAGAGGTGCTAACCACCTCCAGTGTCCCCAAGTGCCTATTTACATCAGTTCCTGACTCTGGCTGAGCTCCAAACTGCAGAAGTTAACCCATTCCTCTGCTGTGTAAACCAGGTTGGGTGTTTGTGGCCACTTACGCACCAGCTACAGCCACTTAGCACAACCCAAGCACAGGGTGAGCTGTGACCACCCTAAAATTGCAAATCCACTCCATATCCAGCACCAGGGGACACCGGGAACATGAGGATCCCAACCACCACCGTTCAATCCCAGTCTCTCATTCCCTTTCTGCTATGACCTGCTATGTGTTCCCAGGCGTAGTTTTCTCCTCTGCGTTAGGACTCCAGCTAGCATTAAGGTAAGGTTTTTAGCATATCCTTCACATTTGCATCACGGTTGCTGCCTGCTGCAACAAGCTTTCTATTTTAAATAATACATGCTGATAGAACGGCATTAAAATACAAAGCAACTTGCAGAAATAAGTTAGCTCACGCATTGCAGCACAAAACAAGTTTCAGAAGATGCTACAAGCAAAGCTTTTCCCAGATTCTTTAAGAATTTCTTCTGTAAAGTCTCCCAGTCACCAAAATACTACCTCTGAGATAAAACCACAGACATTTTCAGCTGAAGGGCAGACCTACCCCGCCTAGGCATCCACCACTGACCACTGTCAGACACTATTATAAAGCTAAAAATTCCTTTGGTCTCATTCTCCATGTCCGTTCTGGGTTTTATGTAAACAGCCTGCACAACCTTCTCCTGAGAAACTTTCTAACTCAAACACACCTTAATCACAGTATAATCAAATAATTAGATCAGTCCCTGGCAAGTCTACTATTAACACTCAAAAGTTATGTTTAAGTTAAAAAAAAAAAAAAAGTTGTTTCTTCCCTATTTCAATCAATTCAGAGTGTGTTATGCCTATCACAAATGGGAATCTTTTCTTGCAGAGTAATTTCCCTTTTTCAAGGAAATATTTCCATGAGAAAATTGTCTATTAATGTGTGCAGTGGGTCGGTTTTTAAGACCTACAAATAGAAAACAGAACTACTGAACACCTCCTTTTGGTTATAAAAAGGATGAAGCACAGCTTTCCAAGAAAGCTGAGCACTCGTGTCACCTTTACCCGTGAAGGATGCCCAGGTAAGAGCGTGTAAAAGCACTACATCAGGTCTGTAACAAACATCCAATGCTACAGGTCCCATTACAAAACCAAGCATTTATGGAAGAGGGATCTGCAGGGTGATGCACTTCAACAACAGCACCAATCTGCATATACAAACATGTTCATATGAATATGTTAACTTGCTGTTGTTTTTTGTTTTTTGTTTTTTTTTTTTTTAAATCAAAACCTGTGCTGTTTCTGCAAAATGTTGTTTGTTGCAGCGTCTGGCTTTGAATCACCCAGCATACATGCTACATGGTTCCTCCTTCCCAAAACCATACTATTACCTTACTTGCCCAAGAGGGGATATAAATCACGGAATAGTAAGTGCAGAAAGAAGCTGTCCCCTTATTTCAATGCATTCTTCTTACTGCCAAGACTAAAGTGTTGTTACACTGTCTCCCAAAGCTTTTTTGTTGTTGTTTTCTTGTTTTGTTGTTTTGTTTGTTTTTAAATATGGTTTGCATGTATTAAGAGTGGTTTCATCCTCGTAAACATGGAGGAGAAAAAGGGAGGGGCGAGTTATTCCCATCTGCACCCTTACCAGTTTCAGGTTGAACACTATCTCCTGCCCAGACCAGTACATCCAGCCACAGCAATCCAGCAAAGCTTTCCTCACTGCTTCGGCTGAAAATGATGGAAAAATTGGGGGCATTAAGTATCTGGGACAAGAGCTTGTGAACTCCAAGGATACACTGCAAGCCTGTGAAGCAAACACCAAAGCCAGGACGGTTCCTACAACATCTGAGCCCCAAGCATTTAAGCAACCCCAGAAGCCTACGAGTCTGCCCAGTACAACTCAACTGCTGAGAGCAATCACAATCAGGGCAGCCCACGAGCCACAGCCTACAGATTTGTCACAGAAGTTATGAAATAGGATGTTATATACCAATACCTGATAATCCAGGTGCCCAAAGCTAGGTCACCCCCCTTGCTTTACCATCTGCACATACTGCAGACATCTCAAATACCGTGCGTTCAGTGCCGAGGTCACCTCTTCCATATGGTGTCACTTCCTTGTGCGTTGTCAGTCTCGTGCCATCCTGGGAAATCAGCTTGGGCTTCTCACCAGTTTAACTGGGTTCAAGTATACAGAGAAAAAGGTGATCCTGGATACCAGTGCTATTTTTGTAACTGATAATTTAGGGGAACTGTTTTTATCAGAACTTATTCCATCCAAAAAATCTCATTGGGAGCTATAACTATCTAAGGATTTTAGGAAATCTGGGGCTACATTGAAAGACAGTATGATGGAAAAAGACCACAAAACATAACTGGACACTGTCTAACAGAAGCCCTGTCTGGGGTAGGTGAAAGAAAAAAACAAGACAAAGGAAGGTCCTGTGGCCACATAGCACAACAAAAACACAACATGGGAAGTACAACATCTTCTGGTAAGCGTTAAGCATTTCTTCTACACAGACCTGAGTCAAATCTCCAACAAGTACATACAGAAAACTCGAAAGGCCCAGTTTCATCTAAAGTTTACCACCTGGCTGGGAGTCTGGAGGTGTGATGGCTGAGAAGCCTACAGCGCTGCTTCCCAGGCTTGTGGTACAAAGCCCTCACTATCACAAGCTCCTTGCAGAGGCTGTAACAAAAATGAACGCCTAAAGGCTGGTGGGATGGTCCTTAGTCCCCAAACTATGAACGCATCAGATGCGACACTCACAACTGAACAGCAACCTGAGAACGTTTCAAGAAAAGCTCATTAAGTTTGCATAACTTGCTTTTAGTTCCTGGTAGAAAAAATTCTATTAACGTGGTCAAAACTACTATTAGACTAAGGTGCCTGGGTATCTCATCGATTAAATTAAATATCATTAATTTTGAATGCAACTCATAGATCATTCTCTAAATGCTATGCCAAAAATATAATTGAGTCTTCATTAAGTGATCAGATGGGAAACGGGAGCTCTCTCCCCACTACACAACTCAAGGTTAAACTGCAGCTCACACAGGATTGTTAAGAACTGCCACAGACCCCTCACCTTCCAGAGCCCCCGAAAGGAGCTGGTTTTGTCAGCCCAGATCCACCCGCTCCTCCTTCCAGCTCACCCGTAACCTTGAGAGAATGGGAGAGGTGGAGCTGCTAAATGAAGATAGATTTTTCAATACAGTCAAAGGGACTTAAGAAAAAGGAAATTATCCCCAGCTACAATTAAAGTATCACCGCATTCACTACGCTACGTTCAAGTTTTAATTTAAATTAGCTCAGAACAAAGCAAGCTGTCCTTTCAGCCACATTCCTGTCATTTCATTTCTGCGGTATCAGTGTCAGGACAAAAAAAAAATTCCTAGCCTTCCTAACAACTCAGTATTACAGCTATATTTGGTCACTGTGTGCAAGCTGGAACAATCTATTTCTTAATAGGTTGTACTTAGAACTAGACTTTAAAAGAAAATTAGTAATTTAAGATGCAAAAGACAACACTGGTAAAACATTTTGAGGAAAAGGTTTAGGTGCCTGATGTAGCTTTACAGACAGCTGGGACAAGAGGAGAAGCAGCACTGGAGCTCACTAGGGCAAAGACTGAATACTGGCACTTCAACATGGATTTGGAATAGAGCTTTGGTCAAGATCCAGAGCTGGGTTTTCCTAATGGAAAGAACAAGCCCTCGGCTAGCACCTGGAGATACCAGAGGGCACAGAGAACCACAGGCGGGCTCTGGGTGCACACAGGGATGTGTTCTAGTGTTGCTCTGCAGGAAAAGGACTATTAGCAAAGACTCATTACATTGGCAGCGTTTCCCTCATCACTCCAAAACTGTACGTTAAGATGCAGCTTTCATGATCTTGTCCTGCAATTATGCCTCTAGATCAGAAGTTTTTTATTAGACCTTTTATTTCAGCATAATTGGTTATAAAGCCATAAATGTGATTTTTCCAAGAGAAATATTTTGCAGAGATGGCACTTTGAATCCTCCCCCCCCAGGACATTGATCCGTTATTGATCTAGGACGAAAATACACCACTGATTTTACACTCAAGTATTGATCGAGCGAGGTCAATTCCAGCAAGATATTCGGGGTACTAAAAACGTACGAGTGCACAGCTGGAATGAGTTATGGTACTTCCTAGCACACAAATTCCTTTCCTTATAAAATCATAGTTGAACAGCTCGCTGGATTGCAGGCTACTTGCAGGAGGGGCTTCGGCAGCTCACAGATTGATTATAGGGGAAGACTGTGGCCCCATTTTGCACAAAATAATGGAGGATTTCTTGAAAGCAATTTGTTGAGAATCTGGCTGCTTCCCCTAGCTCCTGTGGGCCCAGCGGGTCCCGCACAGACACACCTGTCCAGTGATGCTCTCTGCCCCAACACACATGTCGCTGGGCGGTCTGGTCCCCACGGCACGCCGGGATTCCCATCTGTCTGTCTCCATGGCTACAGCTGCAGAGCAAGGAGCATCCTACAGCACATCCTACAGCAGCCAGGCCGCCGACCCTCCGTGGTCCCTCGCCGAAGGGGACCACAAGCCGGGGTGGGTTGAAAAGGGACCCACCCCGGCAGCCCCTGCTCAGGCTGAACAAGCTCCAAGCCTCATGAGCTGCTTTTTGTTGTCCTCACATGCTGCAAAGCAAAGCGGGTTGTCTCAATTCAGGTGAGCCAGAGAGTGTGGCAGGGATCGCAGAAATGAGGGGAATCTGAATACTAAAGGCAAGTGTCAAATAGCAGCTTCAGCTTTGCCAGGAAAGCGCTTTCATTTGCCATGGCAGGACTGGAGAAAGAACCATTTTGTACACGCTTGTACTTTCCCAAATGCTGCTATTCGCAAAAGTCACAATGAAGTTTTAATAAAGAACATACGTGCACTAACTGCTGCTTAAAAGAACATTCTCGGGTGCTGCTCTGTGGTGTGTTAGACTTGAATTACCCCGTTGCTCTCTGAGAAAGCTTTCTTTTTTCATTTCTCATTGCCCTACAGTCTAGTTTTTAATCAAAACCGGAATAACTCACCCTAGTAAAAATCCTGGAGTCGTGTCTTTTGCTATTAGTTACCTTTCAAAACGCCACTATCCCACTAGTTTTCTGCTACACTTCTTTAGAATAGACTATTAGGAGATTTGTATTGAAAATCAATCACTAAGAGCTGCAGGTAGTCTTGGCCTCCTTTTGTGTTCCAAGGCACATTAGTCAATCTGAAATAAAGCGTCATTGTCTGACTTGCAGCCCGCACCATGCAAATTCTGGATGCGTTGTGCTGCAAGTCCCGAAGACAATGACATCACCCGTCCCCATGTGGGATCTGCTGGAGGTAAAGCATCAGGATTCCTTCCCACTATTATTTCAGAGAGCGCAGCTCCAATGCTGACGCCGTCCTCGCAGCAATCAAGAAATAAGAAGCACGTTCACATGATGAAGTGTAGTTTCAGCCATGCAATTCCAACAGTAACCTTTTCTCCCATTTTCAGCCATTAAAATGGGAGAGACTGTATACACAGAGCCTGCAATTCAATTTGAGAGATCTTTGTTAACAGCAGCAGTGAAAAGGAGAAAAAAGCCCACAGAATTCCTCCACTTCAAGCACAATCTCAAAACATATGCTTACAATCCTGGAAATCTTTGAGAGATTTAGTGTGTTAAACAGCTGCAGCTGAGCTTAGAATGAACATTGCAAATAAATGCTAATGAGATGCTTATAGATCCTGAACAAATTGATTTACTGAGATCTTGTCGAGTGTCTCCTATCAAGGGTTTGTCAGAGTAAACAACCAAATCCTTATAAACAGAAGTGACTCATTCATTACAGCTGGAAAAAGACTTTAAATAAAAATCCAGGCTTTAGTTCAGGAAGACGATGAGCCAGCCACATACACATATATCCATACGTGTTTTGTTTTGTTTTCTTGTTCTTGTTTCATTATTCGTACTTTTGAAACCACAATTATGCTTTCCTGCCTCTTCAGAAATTTGTCAGCAAGAGAAGTAGCGAAGGGTGTTGTTAAAAAATGTATGTATAGTTTAGCTCCCCAGAAGCTGCAAATCATGTTTCAGTGCCATGACTAGGTTTAAAGTCTCAAGGAACAGTTATCAATGCGAGAACTGACCAAACTAAAAGGAAAACAAATGCTTACATAAACCTTTAGAATAAAGCCATGCAAACCAGATGTACAACAAGCTGACGTTCACATTTTTCACTGGAATTTGTTTCAGTATAACCTGTGTGTGAGATCAATGCCTTGGAAATCACACAGGTATGAACTCCATCATCTTTAAATGAATCTTACTGTTCATAACACCAAGTCGTATTACATCATTATGAACAATAAGACACATTGAAAAAAAATGAGGTAGAGATTTAGTTACTATGTATCAGAAGAAAAAAGGTTTCTAGCTCAACAAACCTGGATGACTGCACAGTATTGTAACTGTTGCAGTGTGGAAACCCTGCAATTTCTTTTGGACCATTTACCTATAGAAGACAAATGTTTAATAGTTTTGTAATGGCAGGCAGGGAAAGCAAGAATATGTATCCTCTGCCCGTGCACAGCCAGAGTTTCTCTCATCAAATGAGAGACTTGGAAAGATGAAATTCTCCAAAGAACTGGGATAAAAGCAAGGGCCAGTTTATTAATGCCAATAGTCTTTGGGGAGGTTGTGCAAAATAGATTTAGCAGGGAAAAATAAATGCAAGAAAATGAATCCCTTCACCCTTTCATCCTCCACAGCTCTGCTTACTGACAACCCCGGCAGCTCTCAGGGGCGGCTGGTTCAGCAGCCTCAGCCTCCCAGTCCAGCAGGAGCAGCCCCAGACCTGGTTTCTTCTTGCTTTACACAAGATCCTCAGCAATCATGCACTGCTTTTACCAGGTACCCTTGCAGAGACATCCATTTCAGATGACGGTGACTTCATTTTTTTCTAAAACAAAGCTTTCTTTCCATAGAAGAGGAGCCATCCTCTAAACTCAGCTAACTGCATACCTGAAAGATGGGCTTGCACTACAGCCCCCCAAAAAAATAATCTTTCCCCTTCTTTTGTTCTTGCAGGAAAAAAACTTGCCAAAGCCTAACAACTAGCTCTTCAACAGCAGCACAGCAATATGCAGCACACTAATTGTTCAAAGTCTGTTTTTTTCATTTCAATTACCACTTTAAAGAAAATTTAAATGAAAGCAACAAATGTGAGAACTATGAAGCAGCAGTAGCAAAGACAGACCATCCAGATGTGTTTACTTATCCCAGAAAAACATCAGCGTTTTTCCATGTAAGCGGACATGATTTCTGAGTGTAGCTCTGCAAAATATGAGTAAGGACAAGCCCACGCTAAAACTCTACAACTTGAGTGCCTTTCACATGTCCTACCCTCTCTATGCCTAACTCCGTCAAAGAGCTCACGGTTAGTATTGAACAAGAGGTCTGTTTGATACAACCGAGCCTCTAAGTGTAACTCCTACGCTTTATTTCACTACTACCACATTAATTGATTTATCTGAAGATGACACAAAGGACACCCCACAAACATCACGGAGACAGTATTTCACTCAGATTGGGCAATGGGTAACTGACATTCAGACTGATGTTTTCTTCCTCAGAAAAGAGCCCAGCCTGAGCTTCAGGTGATTTACAGCCGAAACATGCACAAGCAGTAACGCACTGCCCAGCAATCAGTTAATTTGTATGGCACTTGCATATGGAGCCTAACAAACACAAGGTACTTCCAGAAAGCAAGTTTCTTTTGACTCGTCTTGATTTCAAAGCCCTGTTTCAAACCCACCACACTATTACTACCAATCACTTGATATTTACCTCATGCTTTTAAAGACACTGTGTACCAAGCAGAGCTTGAAGCCTGAAAGGCTCAGATGAAATAGCTTCATTTCAGACCCACATCAGTCCTTGTGAGAGGCGTTCAACTTAAGTATCTGGCCATCAGGCCATCCCATACTCCAACACCAGCTCCTCCACTTACTTCTGTCGATAATCTCACTCGTGTATCTTTCACTAAGCACATTTGCATTTCTTGTAGATTGAAGTTATCACTGATCCATTTGCACTGAGCTTAGACACCTTGAGAAAAGCAGAAAGTACGTTTTGTTTGCAAATAGCACAGAGGTTTCAAAGATTTTTAAATGAAAACACAACAAAGAAGTTCCATGTCTTCTCTATAACGTTAACTTTCAGATACTGGAGTTATTCTGCCGCCGCTTAAGGAAACTCACACCCCAAGCAACACTCCAGTGCTGCCAGGACAAGTGGATGAGCATGGGCCATATCTCCCTCTACAGTCAGACTGTCACACAAATACAACAGGAACCATGAATTCTGCCAATGATATGGGTAAAAACTTACTATAAATCTGCATTTAGATCCATCAGCTACAGCACAGGCCAAACTTAAAACAAGACTTTACCAGAAAACTACAAAAATAAGTGATACAGAAAACCTCCAGAAGGCCTCCTAGGACCTAATGTTTATTGAGGAAATTAAAAAGCAACTCAACCACAGATATTATTTACAGAATGACACCATAAAATGTTAGATAGAGTGTATTTCAATTCCTTGTGTTACCTCTGTCCACAAGCTTTACTTGGGGATTTCACATTTTGAGATGAGTAATTACCCACTTGACTGAATGGCCAACCAGGGTGGTCTTCTGCTCAAACCTGAAAGACTCTCAAGATGCATTTGCCATTGCAGAACACCCTGCATTGTACAGGCACAGCTGTTTTGGGTTTTCTAGGAAGCAGTCGTATATAAATCCTGTAACTGTTAGTTTACAGCTACCAAATACAGACTGCAGATTTGGTAGCAACAGCTCACACTCCTAATCATGACACTGAGGGAGTGATACTCCTGTTCTTTCTGTTAGGATGTAGCAGTATACTCCCCAAAAACAAAACTTTCCTTGCAGCAGAGATCCTGCACCTCGTGCCCCAACAGTTCACAACTCACAAGGTACAAAGCTCCCTGAAGAGAGAGACATAGCAGCAATAGCATAATAACAAGCAGAAAATGCACACAACATTCAACTGGAAGCTTAATTTTTGTTAAAGAAGGATGCTTTTCCTAAAGCTGTCACCACGTCAGTTAAGAAATATATAATGTATAATACTACACTATGTGAGACCTACAGTCCAGATACAAAGAGCAACAGCAGAATGTTTTTTAATGAATACACACAAGCCTGGCCACTTCTACAGCCCATTCTCCTTGTTCTCCTCCAGCACCTACAGCTGTTATATGGGAATTGTAGGGGGTGAATGGCTGCTCAGACTTCTGCTGTCCCTTCACTGACGCATTGCTCATCAACAAGTCTAACCTTGTCCGCATGGGATGTCTGCCTCATGTTCTGGGGCAGAAAATTCCACAATTTAAATTCCCACTGTACAATACAGTTCCTCCTATAATCCATTTTTAACCAACCTGTGAGTTTTGCCAAGTGAACTGTAGTTGTGGCACTTCAAGGTCTGACGAAGAGTATCACGTACTCACCAGCCTTGTTTTCCAGCCTCAGCCACCTCCTCCCCAAACAAACTGCTCAGAGCTCTCCCCTTCTCCACCTTCCTTCCCAAGACGCAGAAACTAGAGCTGCCCACAACAGTGTTTTATGGAGTAGCTGATGATGTTCTCAGTACCTCTCACTAGTAAATGAGGCTCTGCACTTGATCGACTTTTTTGGCCGCTGCTGCACGCTGCGCTAATGGCAAGAGAGCTGGCACCCGTGGCTCTGCGTGCCAGCAATGAGCGCTCCTCAGAGCTGTACACACACAGACATTCACCTGCTGCCTTTTGCTGGCGTGCTGGATGCTGTGAGGTCCTTCTGGATGGAAATCCTAACCGTCAGCACCGCCTGTGATTACCTTGGTCCACGATCTGACACATCTCACCACACAACTACACAGTGGATGAAAACACTTGACTACATTTTCCCGTATTTCATTTCTACAGCAGCTAAATATATCCGTCTCAAAATGCTGACACTGGCTTACTGGACTCCATACAGTTGAAAAAAAAACAAAAATTCAGAGTTTTACTTAAGAGATTCTGCTCTATTATGTACCCCAACAAATGTATGCAGTTAAGAAACGCTGATACCACTTGGACTGTGTTTTCTGACACTCAGTCACTGAGGAAAGAGTTTTTAAAAAGCTACGCTGAATTACATGTTGCTCCCAAGGCAAAATACATCAAGGCAAACTAACAGGAAAAATACTTTAGAGCCATAGCAACTGCAGTTTAGGACCCTCACAGCAATTAAATATTGATGCTGTTTTCTTTTGTATAATTTAGAGCAAACTACAATGACAAGTCGTAGTAACACTGAAAAATAAAAGCGATATTGAGATGATTGAGATGTCGCAAAGTGCTTATTTAGTAACTAAAAAGGAAACCTCGACACTTCATTATTCCTTCCCATAAGCAAGACTAACACTGCTTCTCATCAGCTGTCCTTGCAGAAGGGTGGATGCTTTCAAACAGCTTTTCTAGCTTTTCAAAGACCTGAGTTCTCTGCTTTCACAGTGTGTTCTCAGCATTCCAGGGCTGGAAATGAAGCGTTTGGGGAATGATGTTGGACATTTTCATGAACTAAATCTGTGCAACCTAAAGAAAAGCACTTATTTCCCATAACAAGTCCAAAAATATGGTCCAAGATTAAAACAAGAACACAAAAAAAAACACAAAGACAACGTGGAGTAACATCTCAACTGCTAACCAATTAAAAATATATATACATGCCTTTGCCTCTCAGGTAATTAATAAAATGAGCCAAGGAATATCATTTCACACTTTTTTTTTTTTTAATTACAAAGAAAACATTCTCAAAAATACCATGACATAGATGTGACAGAAGGAATCAACACCACAAGCTTGGGATTTTAGAGAGGTTTTGGCATTCAGCTTGTAGGGTTTGTTTTTTCTTTAATGAAGCCAACATCTTGTAACTTCATAATTACCTGTTTTGACAATACTGTTTCACAAACGTATTGAAGTTTCACTAATTGTACCTCACATACAGTACACAACTGCACTTTATTTAAGTGACTTTGTAAAAAAAAAAAAACAGCCTACACAGTTGTGTACATCACGAAACCTTTTAAACAGGACCTACCTACAGCATTCAACATTAAAGTGAGAGTGTTTTTGCAACTTTTAATTGCTTTTCAAGCCACTAGTTCTAAAACATAAAATAATTTAGAGAAAATTAAAATGTTACTTAGTATGCAGCTTTAATTCTGGCAATTTTACTTGACTTCAGCCATGGAAGAGAATTTTTAAGTGAAGCTGCATTAATTCCTAAACATAGAAAATGAACAGCATATGAATAATTTATTGATGGCTTTTGCTTCATGTCAGCAGCTTTGCTGGAGGAAGTGATATTTATGAAGTCCCCCAGGACACCAAGAAGTTAAAGATGGGCAAAGAAACTGTAGGATAACGTTACCACCTTTACCACCTTTGCAGAACGATATCTAAGGTATGCAGGTGTCGTAGGATATTTCTCTGACCACGCTGTACAATGCTGAAATCCATGTTTTTCAGGGTGGGAGGAAGACAACAATCAATGAGCTGATCTGAAGAAAGCCAGCACCTCTCCAACTGTTGATAAGTAGGACCACGATTCTTTATGCACAGCAGGTATTACAAGACCACATTGTAATTCTGAACCGTTTTCCATCTCCCCTTTAACCACCCTCCTGCCACATCCACCTCCTGCCTTAAGGAACGCCCCACCAGCCCTCCAGCAGGATCACAGAACAGCACCTAATCACAAGGATGAGGAGAGGCGGCAGCATTTCCTGACTCCCATTCATCTCCTCTTTAATCCCCCTGCCAGAAATTGCTTCTTGTCCCATCACATCACCATCCCACACTATTCTGCCTCTCCTCCAAGACTGGGGGCTGAGGATTAAACCTCTGTGGGCATCTGCAATCCTCACCCACAGCTCTCTTCTTTACAGCACCTACTGGTTTTATTTTATGAAGTTAGTTTTACAAAGAACACGATGGAAATGTCACCAAGACCAAAATCAGTTTCCCCTCACTGATATTTGTCCTTATCCTTTATGAATTTCCAATTAAAAACCTGAAATATGCTTTCATTATAGCCTTTGTAAAAGCTTTTCCCAGGTAGGGATTAAGGGATCCGAGATAGGGATGCTACGTAGTACTATAATTCGAACAAGGGAACTCTGAAATCCACATATAAAACAAATATCCTGCTGCTAGTCAAAAATAAGAGGTGAAACACTTCGTATCTTCGTAAGAGTTGGTTCAGAAATGACAAACCAGTTTATTAGGGATCCTGCACTGGTGGGTAAATTCGGATTTAAAATAGCAATGAGTCTAGAGTTCCTCTTTGGGGAGAGAGGGGAAAGCCAATCACTCTAACCTGTTTTATAGAAACCATTTCATCCAGCAAACGTTTCTGCCTTCTAAAATACTGTTCAGACGTACAACAAGAATCAAATTATTTTTTCTCTTCACACGATGCTGTACAGTAAATTAATGCCTCAGACCGCAGTGACTTTGGATTAGGCTAGTCTTGTCAATAATTAATACAGCTCCGTAGCACGGAGGCATAGCAACAAGCTAGATGAACCAAAATCCCTCCTGTTATGACACCAGCTTCTCCCCCCTTTCAATATGCATACACAACGCTGCTAAAAAAGGACAAGATTCTTCAGGACCTTGATGTAAGAGTTTTAAGTGCCAGCAGTTTTTTTCTTCCATTTAAAGAAACGCTTTATAAAATAAACATTTTTATTGGAACAAGTCAATAAATTGAAATCAGAGCAAACATCATTGTCTTTAAACTGGCCTCAAGAAATAAGCCAAAATCTTGATCAAGTGAGCTCTTCTCAAATCCCGGGGATTGCAGATTCCTAATGTAACAAATAAAAAGCAACCAACACAGACAGCAGCAATGCTATTCCATCAACTCACGCGCTGTGATTCATCATTCTAGAAAACAACAGATGAAGCCATCACACACCCTCTATATATAAGCTCTTATAAGCTTTACCCAGTCATCTCTCTGCGGACAGACTTCATCTTCCACTGAAATGGTTATGAATTACAAAACTTGCATTAAAGTTGGAATTGTGACTCTCATCATTAGATATGCAAGTCACGGACAGCATTTACATATATGCACACTGTCCTCTCTGTATTTTTATACTACTCTAACAGCAAAAAAAGTACTGAACTTATTAACTTCACAAATGGCTTGGAAGGGGGAAAGAAAAAACAAGTTTTCAAATTAGCAGATCATAAAAAATTGTTTTAACAATCCGAAGTATCAAACTGCACAAAATAGAACACAAATCTAATTGGCTGCAATCTAAATTAATTTCTTTGTAAGAACATTTTGTTCAAATAAATAGCCTCTCCCGGATAACCCTGAGTTTCAGCTGCATTGTTCATCACGCAACCTCAGCGGGACCACTGGTATTTAAGGATGCGACCCAGTTTCCTCAAGGGTATCGGGCAGAGTTTGAACACTGAGCATCTACCTTGATATTCAAGGAAGCACCGAATCTAAGTACTTTTTCCTAATCTGACACTTCATTTTGCCACACATTTCATACTGTGACTTATCACTTAATTTGTGCAGTGTGGAAAACAGATGCAGGTGGTCAACATCCACAGGCTGATTTTGAGACAGTTGCACCTTTCCAAAAAGATTTGTTGCAAAAAGATACAAGTCCATTTTTCTTTCTTTTTTTTTTTTCTCCGAAGCAGGTGTTCAGAGTGTTTGATTTTATTTTACTACACAAATAAGGCTTTCCTTTTGTCAAGGGTGGAACAAAGATAAAGTTCTGGTACTTGTGGTTGGGCAACAAAAGTATCGACTTTATGACTCGATCCACCCATTTAAACAAATACCAGTTTAAACACATTTATGTTATAATTCCTAAAGCTGTGAAGAGAGATTACGCAGCTCCAGCTGCTCTTCTAGCTGTTATCCTTTCCTTCACTGCCTACTCCATCATCACACTCTGAGCAAGGGGTCTCTTCCCCTTCGCAGCCCCTACAAGAGCAAGGATGAAGCCATTCTTCGTGTTAGTCTCACCTGAACTGGACTCACACAGCGAGAAGGATGATAATTTGTTGAAGTGTCACAGGCAAATAATTCATATTCCCTATTCAAGCAAATGTTTGCACTTTAACTCCAAATAAAGGTGACTAGAACAATTAGTACCTCTGTGTTAAGTCCTATTCCCGTATCAAATACTGGCTTTCCATCAGGTCAGGGAGAAGCATGGCACAGAGCCTGTTGAAGCAGCATTACCTGTGGGCATTTCACACAAACAGGTAGAAATCCAAAGCTATTTGGGTAAAAAATTTTGGCAACTTTCCACAGCTTACTTCACCCTCATGGAAAATCTCCCATAAAATCACCAACGCTGGCACTGTTGGGAGCTTAACACACAGCAAACCTCAAGCAAAATAGTGATTTGTGATAAATCACGCTTCACAGGTAGTCCTATCTGTATGTTGCCAGATGCTTTTTCTTTAAATAGTTAGATCCCACATTTAAAAGTTTGCTTTATGCTGAAATTTGTCTTTTTATTCAAAAGCCTGACCCCTGCCCCGAAGTACATTTAGTTAATATTTACCAGACTAACACACAGTTTATTAAATCAAAATCTTTTCTTGTCCATTTGCCTACACATGCAGACATTTTCCCAACAAAACCTTCTACAATGTCTGTCCGTGCAGGCTTGAAGCTCGAGGAGCCAGTATGCTGCAAAAAGCTCCAATACATAACCACGAGGGCCACATCAAAGTAATTTAGCATAACCAGAAAACACACCAAGTCAAATTAAACCCCAATCCTTTCATTAGTGGATGGGGGAAGTCTATTTACGTTCAGGCATTCTCTACTTAAAAATTACCAAAAATAGCCCTTAAAAAGTTTGCTGCCCATTTCCTTCGAGCCCAACTAGCCTGAGCTCCATCATTACAGCACCCGACGTATTTGGTGCCTGTAACACAGCCAAGATAGGAGCCACGTAAGGACACCAGAACCAGCGTGGACCAACAGCTTCCATCGCCAGGGATGAGAGCAGCAGTGTTTTCACAAAGCCTGGCCATCAAGATGAGCACATCCTAGGGAGTCTTTGCTGTGATTCAGCAATTCCTCAAGCGCCTGAGCGATCACCTTGGCTAGCACAAGCCGGCCTCTCTCAACTTCCTAACTGCCTGAGTACTTGTGGACACAGGGCTTACCTTTCCATTCCCAACCTGTAGATGCAGGTGTCAGTTCTTGACTTCCACAGCCCTGAACTCAACACATTGCAAGCTCCGTTCCTACAGAAGGAAGGCAAGTTCTCTGATGCTGGGTAACCCAAAGGAAACTGGATTAAAAACCATCTCTCAGATGGTCTCCCAGACCTGCTGATACCTCAGGAGAGCTTAGGAGAGCTGAAGCACCAACAGCAGAAGAATTGTCCTTTGCCCCTGCACCTTTCTCCTCCTCTTTGAGGTTTCACAGAACTATGTTCATGAACACAAGAAATTTCAGCTGTGCATAGAACATCACTGGACTACACGTTGCAGGAGCTTTGTAAGCAAACATGCTACATTTTGTGGAAAGAAATGGTATTTCAGAGAACCAAGTGAAAAACATTCTGCACATTACAATCCTGAGAGCATCCCCCCCTCCCATGCACCTCGTTGGGATTCAGTGAGGGTGCTCACAGTAGCAAAACCTCACCCAGAACAGACCCATTCAAGGACAAATCCATACTTCAGCTGAAAAGGGGCTTGATCACTCCATCTGCAGTATAAATGCAAGAGCTCTTGGCTACAGTCTCACCTCTCCTGTAACACCACAATTACACTCACTGAGGATAAACAACGCAATTCTGAGGATGACAAGCATTTCTAACAATCACAGAAATGAGAAGACATGTACACTGCAGGAGCATTCAGAATTAGGAATAATTGAATTCTATTCAAAACTCTTCTTGAGGACTCCACAATTCTTTCAGCTTCAAGAGAGTATTAAAAATGTGAATTTTAAACTGTCCTCAAGAGGCTGTTCTAACTCTTACACAGCAGAAATCTATAAATATTGGATCAAATTCTAGCACCACTTTTTACATTATTAATCTAGAATAAAATAGCTTTCAAAGTTCTTTTACTCTATCAAATTACTTTCCAAACCCAGGAGAGGGGCCGGGAGGGATGAGACAAACCCTGCACGTCCACATTTAAGCGCTGCTCACACCGCCTGTGCCTGAAGGTCTCTGAGGTTTGGGTATCACAAGTGCCATCCAAACACACTTAACTGCAAGCCCTGTGAAGTTCCCGGCTTACTTTGGAGTATGTGAAGGAAGAGGGGAAAAGAAACGAGTTAAGTGGCCTTCTAGAGTTCACTACTATGTCCTTAGCTTTCTGTTCCCTTCAGAAGTAAACCAGCTTAATCACACCCCGACTAGCTCAGTCCAAGAGGACAACTATGACACTCCACATAAGAACAGATAAAAACAGCTAAAAAAGCATCCAAAAAACTATCCACAAGCTGTAATTCAGCTGAGCAGTGAAAACAATCTGCATGTCAGGGATGGAAGTAGCAAGCAGGTCCAAAACCTTTCTATGTGCCAGCCCTCAGCTACTCACGTCGCTGTCTCTAGCTGATTTTAAGTAAACAGGGCTAATGCTGAACACGTGTGTATGTACATAGGTGTGCACACAGTCCCTACTTGCAAAGACTCTTGAGTATATATTCTCTTGAGTATATATTCGTGAATTTTAAGCGCATTTGACAGTAGAAATGAATTCAAAGAGTTCCCATGAAATTAATAGGAAGGCAGTCAAATCAAGGAGGAAGATTTACTGCTCTCTAGGGAAAAAGGCTGCAAACTCCAATTTTTAAAGCCATGAAAAAAATCCACATGGTACTTCAATACCAATAATATATCGAAAGAATTCAATATAAGAGTCTTCAATTCCAAGATTCATTGCATTGCTCACAGAACTACTACCACCCTCCTTCTTCCCAGGGTTGTTGCAGCAATAAAGCAGAAAGCAGCAGAAATGCTGAATGCCACTTGGTGAAACGGTGCAAACACGCCTATAGTCCACAGGGCAGCACTGACAACAAGCCCAGGGTGCACAGAGACAGATCCCCAGGGCAGATTCAAGCATCTCGTTTCCTGAGCAGGCAGACACCCAGCACGATGCCCGCAGCCAGCTCAGATGACTTCTTCCTTTTCCTTCCAGCCAGGGCTTAGCCTCAGCACCCTCCCATATTCTTCTTTAAGCTGCAGCCTTCAGCTTGCTGCATCTGCAGCTCAGCTTGAAGAAAGCCTTTAATAAACACCCAGAGCACAGCTGTCTGCTCCCTCCCAAGGCTGAAGCTGGCCAAGGAGTGCAGCTTCTTTCCCTGCTCAGTCAATGCCAGCACCACTCAATGAACTGGTGCTTATTTTCAAGGGGTAAAGCCCTGGCTATGCTGGAGACAGAACTACAATTTGTGAAGCATGGTTACAGCTACATTCCTCAGGGACAACTTCTCCCAGCAAGAGCGCACCGGAGACACCGTGCCCTCTCTGAGTAGTTACGGAATTGCTGCCAGGAGAGTCTGCCAACTCAGAGCACGTTTAAAGGAGCTCAGTCAGTCCCTCTAACTTCATGTGGGTGCTGTGACTGGCCTCTCCCTTCCTCTGAAACCTGGCAACTCACCATCACTCCAGGGGAGGCTCCCAACAAAGGGGCAGGGGACAAAAGGGCGACAGACAGCTTCTGTACCACTTGGGCGGTTCTGGGTTCACGTTTTCTTCACACCTTCAACACCAGAGAAACTTCATGTGTTTGTTTGTGAGGACAGGTGACATTGTCAAGCTCAACAAGCACCCTGATATTTGTATGTCACCAGATGTAGGAGTCTGAACTCACGCTTCAAATTTCCAAATGGCCACATCCAAATAAAAAAGCTATCCCTCGTCAGCATCATCATAAAGACGGAGGACAGACCAAGTTTATGCTTTCAGGCTAGTAACTCGGTTATGAACCAGCTCCACCTGACACTCAGTACTTGCAGCTGACAGTTCTGATTTACATTAATAAGACAAAACCAAGGAACCGCTTCTCTAACAGCGGCCCCAGAACACATTTGATCATCTAAAATTTTCTTTGTTATCATAGACTTTGGCTCTCCACAAAAAACATAAAAGTGTGTTTAATCAGATGGAAAAGACTACTGTCTTTTAGAACAAATCAAACCTAACGAGGATAACATGCAGATGGGGACAGCAGTGCCCCCCTGCCTCCGACTAACCTGGTCTGGCTGGCAGGTGACAGGCAGGGCGGGGGAGCAGCAAGACAAAAAGCCAACAAAAAACACATCACATCACTGCTGCTAATAAAGCGAGTGTTCCTGGAGAGCACAGCGCAAGCACCAACTGCGAGACGGGTTTCAGACACAGAAAAATTTGAATATGAAAAACCAGGGGATCCCTGCAATGCGTGATGGCAGCACGCAGATTCAAGCTGAACTCTGTCTCCCTGTTCGGGCCTCCACACTTTCCCTGGGTCTTTTCTGTTCCTGCCTCTTTCCCCCAGACAGGAGCACGCTGAAGCTGACAAGCTGGTATGCAAATCTAAAATGGGAGCAACAAGAGAAATAATGAAAATCAGATCCATTTCTGCCAGCAGCAGAGAGCAGCTCGCTGCCAAAAGCTGCCGGGCCTTGCTCCTCACGGTGCTTAAAAGCCCAAGCTCTAACAGTCCTCGATACTGCATTTCTTACATCCAACCCCTAAAGTAGGCTTCCTGTTATTAAAAAACAAACCCATTCTTCAGGCTGTGCTACGGAAAAAGCCCAAGCACTTTGCACAGCTCGCGGACAGGAGCAGAAGGCCGCGTTTCCTAATAACTTCCTGGATATTTTACAATTGCTTCCTCTCAGGAAGTTTGCTCAGTCTTCGCAGCTCCAACACCAACAATTCTTGGGGAGAGGTAAGCTGTCCAAGAATATCAAAAGCGCATTCCTAACACACAGACACGGACCTGGCTCACTAACAACAGGTTTTTCTTTTGGCCGCATCAGCACCACTAAGGAAGAAGAATGACCCGACGGGGTGATGCCCAGTGCCTCCCGATTCCTCTTATTCCATCTCCAGGCAGCGTGGTCTCCAGGGGAGAGACAAGTCTGAAAGAACAGCAGTACACAGTATATCGCCAACACAGGAGGGGAAGAAAAGGATTTTTTCAAGTTACGTTTAACCTGATGCTGCTTCTTGCTCCCAAACTCAGTTTTTCCCAGGTTTAAGGTATTAATTCCTTCCAAAACAGTAAAATATGTCTGCACATGCAACAAGTCTTTTTTGATCACCCTTCTGCCACTTTTTCCATCATTAAGATTTTTATCTGCAGCTGATCTTATACAATACACTACTAGCTACTTACTAAAAATCACTCAGCCTCATTTTCTATCTATTTTTGTACTTCCAGTGCTGTACTTCATATTAAAAAATTAGGTTGCCGAAACTTTTAACTCAGAATCTTGTCAGGTGGTACCCTTGCACTGCTTAGATGAAATGAAAAAGAAAGGAGTACCAACTGTTAGTTCCAAAGAGCAAGGAAATAGTTTACTTGTGTTTCCTTTCTGTTCCAAAACCACTGATTTTATTCTTAGAAGCCATCTTCCCCCAAAGCAGGGCCGGTTGTTTTCAAGATGATCCTGAAATCATAACACCAAACCTTAATTGCTGGACTGAGAAAGATGGTTTACATATATCATTAGGTAATCATACTGCTAAAAACCCACCTGCCTTTATTTTTAATTTAGTAACATAGAAGTAATTGATACTATTACATAAAATTACTGAAGTTCCGTGTCAAGCTGCTCTTCTAGAGAATTAACTTCAATGCTGTAAATAAACATGGAAAAAGTTGTTTGTCTTTTTTGAAAAAGAGACATTAAATACCGTTGACTTACAAGTTTACTGTATTCTGCACTTTTAAGATCTCTCTGTTGAACAAAACACTCTATAGAACAAAAAAGCTTTGATCACAAGGTCCTATGATCTCTGCTTCATGCATGCACTTTTTAATTTACAGACTGGAACAGAAGACTCTGTTGTCCTGATTTTTCTGTTCCTTATTAATATTTTAAGGCTGTGTGAAGTATCTCCTGCATTTTCCTTTAAATGACTGTTTCTTGCACTTGCATAAAGCCTGATACCTGTCAGAATCCAGCTGATCGCTCCAACTCCACCTCTGGGACTTATCTAGTGACATCCCCTCCTGCTCACAGGAGTTCCTATTAAATATGAGGCTCGCACTCTCAGGACGTTTAGTTATGCATTAATAGAAAACTTGTTTTTAACATAGGCAAGACTTGCAATACTTAGCTTTTTTTTCCTTAAGAAAAACAGCTTTAAGAGATACCTACTGTCAGAATACTTTTTTTTAACCCTTTTGCCAGAAAATATTCAGAGAAATCAAACAAAATTAACAGGAGTTAATGAGTCAGGAATTGCCTGAAAATGAGATCTCAAATTTAGAAAAGAGGGAAAGAAAGCAGGGATGATTCCTAATTCCCCCCCGCCCCCTTCAAATTTGTTATTAATAACAAACTTCAAAAGCAAAAACCATCATGACTACAAGTATTTCTGTGAATAACTATGAATTTAGACTATTTTGCCGTAGATGGTGCCCATATCAGTCACCTCCTTCAAGCCTTCATCAGTGTGATTATCGCTGCCACAGGATGAAGGCTGCTCATCACTTCTGCAGCACTCAACATCTCCAAAGCCCCTGAACAATGCTCACCAGTTCTCAGGACAAGATTATCCTCGTGCCTAAGTTTCACCCTTAGCTTTTCATGAAAGACAATTTACTGTAAGCTTGGACAGCAGGAATACACTGCTAGAACAGTGTTAGGAAGTATACATGTTACTATTACACCCTACTTGCAGTCATGACACAGCAAAGAGACACTAATTTGAATTGTTGTTCTCTAGTCAAAATAATTAAGAAATTTGTCTTGATCCAGCTGGCTCACAGAATACTCCGGGTCTACTTGAGCACAAAATTAGAGACACCAGGACAAAAGTGAGATATTAAGAGACCGCACGCACACACAAGTTCTTTGCCCAAAGCTCTTAACGTTAAAGAGATTAATGGAAACTACCAAAGTTGCAGAAGAAGCCTGAAAGTGGCTAAGGAGGGAGCAGAGGGAACATTAGTGCCACGTTTCAGTAATTGATTGTGTATGCTTGTATGCTGCATCTTTCCCTCAAACTACATTTCGCCTGCATATGGTTTCTCTTTCTGCCACTTTTAAAGTGATTTATTCTCTTCAGAATGGGAATTAGGCCTTATTTTGATCAAATATTTAGGACATTTTAGACATTAAAAGCCACAGATTACAAAGAAGAAAGGACAAAAACAGTGAAGCAAGATTAAAATTGAAGATAAGCCACAAATCCTACAATAAGGAATGAAAAAAACAACCAGCAAAACAAAATGCAAGGAACTAAGAGGTTTATCCACCCTCCTTGTACTGTCTGGTTCCTTACTGCTAAATAATACCATGAAGGTCTTAACCACGCAGGAGCAGATGAAAGGCATCTGAATATAGGTCAGCGAAGGGTTTTAGATCCAGCTACGGACACTAATTAGATCACTTGCAGTTACTAAAAACAAGAGAAGAGAGAAAAGAGCTCCAAAACAAAGGGTTTATGCTCAAAACATTTGGAGTTGCTTTCCTCTAATTGTCAGCGGCCTTCGGTTCGAAAGCAGCTGGTGGCCAATGCCCCAGCAGCGAGGCTGCACCCGAGTAGCGCGACATTTGGGCGAGCATCCGCAGGGGGACCTGCGGCCAAAGCAACACCAGGCAACATTCACAGCCCTGCACAAAGGCGGGGGGGTCTTCAAATGTGTTTTCAAGATAGAGCAGAATTCCTTCGCTTTCCTAGGAGAACATTGGCTGTTTTGTTTGACGCTGCCAAAACCTACAAAGCAAAAAAAAATTACTTTTTTTTTTCCCCTGAGGTATACAGTATAGCTCAGTTCACACAGGGTTCCTTGTACCAGCCTGTTTATGCCTTCTCTTCTGTGAAACAAGCCTTTCTGTCTCCATAGTGGAAAAACCCACTGGTTTATATCCTTTTCGAGATGTATGCAGCCAATTAAATTGTAAAGTAATACCTGTTTCAAAGTCTAACTCAAAGAAACGATACATTCCTGGGCTGGGATCGGAGCCAAAGAGGTCACCTTACACCCTGCGGTCACGTGAGAATATTCAGGTTTGGGAATTTGGTATTTTGATTTCCTTATAAAGTAAAAGTGGAGCTTGAAAGGCTGAAATATCGGGGATTCTGCACATACAAGTTGCATGCATCGCTCAAGCCATAAAGATAATATTCTGAGGAACAAGGGAAGACAGTACAAGAGTTATCCCAAGCCCTTCGCAATGACTGAGGAAAGCAGTAAGTGCTCGTGGCTCTACATTTCTTCCCCAAATTAATGCCTGTTTTAGTCATATGAATAAACTATTATGTGACCATTGGAGTATATACATAAGAATGGTGTAATCTGCGCAACACAACAATGAAGCGACACACTACAATAAAATCCACCCGGCAGAGTAACAAGTCGAGCCGATTTATTTCCATATGAAAACTGTGGTGAATCAACTTGCAAGTTTCATTTTAAACCTCTAGCTTCCTTCAAAGCAAGCAGGGAGCATGCAGAGTGCCCCGTGCCACTGGCAGCCCCCTGGGACGGGTGCCTGGCACAGCTGTACCCCACTGCACACTGGTGCATGGTCACCTTTGAGGCACACAGCAGCCAAAAGATGCAGAGATCTACAAGAAAAATACGCTGTAAAAGCTAGCAAAAAAATGCTAACGAAAGCAAGATGCGCCTATGACTAAGGCAATTAAGAGCTGGGGATGAGGCTAAGCCATACTTTAGCATCATCAGGTGGTCATTATTAGCGAGGTGAGGTTCCCTGATGCAGTACCAAGACCAATGGCAGCCTCTGCCTCCAGAAGTGAACAGTGTCAGGCACTCACACCCAGCACCCGACAGCTACGCCTTGCCACAAAATTCAGAGAACTAAGTCGTACCTAAAAAAAAGCCTGCCTTTCAGAGAGCTGTTTCCCTAGCAGTGAAATGCTGTTGCTATTACCAGCACACAACATGCTGATGGTTCACAAGCGTGTAAAGTGACACAACTAAAGAGGCAGGTGAGTGCCTTTATACCCACCCTGTTTTGGGTTCTTCAGTACAACAATCAAGTTTTCGTCAATTTAAGTTGTGCCCTGATGCTCTTTAGCTTTGGCCATCGGAGCCATCAACTCTCCAGCAAGGTTCCCCACTTGGAGCAGCCTCACGTCTGCTCACCTCATGGCAGAAGCAGAGCAAAACTGACTCTGTCTGCATACGGCATCTCAACACGACTCCAACACCACTCACAGTCCTGTTTTTCCCTGGCCCTAACACCCATGTTGTTCCAGTACACCTCGGCTCCATTTGGAGAAACGCCTTGCAGATTGGGGGCATCCCCTCAGTGCTAAGGATCGTGCTTTGTGTGTGAATGTAGCAGCCCAAGTCTGCCTTCACACCACCCTTTATCTCTGCCAGATGCAAATTAAAAGCGTATCCTAAAGTTTGCATGCAACATACAGGTTTGGATGGGTCCTACACATCAAGCAAATCCACCAAAACAAGTACTTATGTTTTCATGATGTGTCTGATAAGAGCTGTTGAATCAAATTCACAGGTTGCATTCTTCTGAGCCAGTGAAGTGAGCGTAATTGCATTGCTTTCTTTGGAGCCTCCCAGACATAAGGCAGCTAGCTGTGCCGCCTTCTCACAAGCCGATCGGTTTTAATGTATTAAAACCTGAATTGTTTAGCCTACATGGAAAATCCCTGCAATAACTGCACGCGTTTAATAAGTTCGCTCCCTTGGTTAGAGCCCTACTATGTCACAAAACTGATACCCACACCACAGAGATTTCTCTACCTGTTCGCTAAAATAACATCCCAAGAACCCAGGAAAGCTAAATGTAGATAAGTACTAGTATTAAAATCAATTTGTGACACACAAAAAAAAAATCTGTATATTGATTAGCTACTCAGTTTTCACAGAAAACATTGATTTAATATTGGCATCATTAACATCTAATGGCGAGATTCATAGCGCTGCTCAAGCAAAGAGCACAAAGGGCTACACCACCTACTGAACAAGAGCACAGAGCTGCATCTCCATATTGTTTCTCCACACCCCAGTATTTTTCAAGTGTTCCAGCAGAATATTTTAGCTGTTTAACCCCAGACATCAGAGAAGTAAATTTTAATGTTTAAGTCATGTGTGAAATCAATTGTGTTGACAGAAATATCATTTGAACGCATTTACTTTTTGGAGACTGTTTTGCATTTGTCTTTGGGTAATGAAACTCACTTCATTTTCATAGCATAGGTATTTTTCTTGCCAAGAAATACAAGTCAGGATTTATTTCTATCTCAGTATAAATCCACAAGGTAGCTCTTCACCGTGAACACATTTCCAGTGCAAATGTGAATTAAAAATCAATGAAGCACCTACACAGACTGCCACAACAGATTCTGGAAAGCTTTGCCTTCGATACCCACAACAGAAATAACAGCTTAAGTTCTTAGGCTTTCTAGGATTTGTCACTGCTACGAATTTACATCATTTTGATGCAACTGTTAGCCAAAGCTGCTATCAGAGCAGCATGGCACAGCAAGAGTCGCTGCAGGTATAACGCAATTAGTTGTAATCCTGGTCCTCGGTGTTCCAGGAAAGGAAATTTCTCAGGCAAACAAAACTGCACAAATTCAGCCTTTGCCTCTCCTAACACCACAAGCCAAGTGTTTTGCATCGTGTGTAAATTACTTCTTATCCTAGGAGGAACAATCTGCTCATCTCTAACCGCTTCTTTTTGAATGCAGGGAGCGCTGCAGCCTCTCCCCGAGCCCAGCTCCGTCCTGGCTGCGCGATGGCTCACAGCTTTCTCCAGCCCCCCGCTGCGGCCTCAGACATTCCTCTGCTCTGTCAAGCAATGAAAATATCAGCAACAGGATTAGAGCAAGCCTCTGAAAGAAAGACTAGCTCGCTTAACATCCAAAGCCTAGGAAAGAACACGGACGTCTTCTGGGGTTCACAATGCTGGTAATCACTCTAAATTACAAGCAGTAATGGCATTTTTTTTTGAGCTTCAAACAACTGAAGGCCTTGAATTCAGTGATATTCCTGCATCATTAAAAGGCCTCACATTCCTGCAAGATGCAGCCAAAGTTTGTAAGTGTTCATTAGGCATGGCAGGCTTCTGCTCTTGCACTAATACATGCTAGAAAAAAAGAACAAGCTAAAAAAGAAGCAAGATTTCTCTTACCTTTTAAATCTCAGTGCAGGCACAGCCAGCAACTCTATTCTTCTATTCAACCTCATACCAGAGTGGTCAAGGGTTAAAACGTTTAAGAAAAGCATTAAGAATGAAAAAATATTTTTCCTGCACTGAGGAACAAGAGGAGCACTTGAGAAAGGCTCCGAGCACCACACAAATTGAAAGAAAACAATCCTGCAGAAGCAGGACCTCACTGCAGCATTCAGGTTTGCTTTTCACGGTCGCCTCCTCAGCCAAGTAAATGTATCTGAATAAAACCATTCCATCCCACCTTCCCAACCACACTGAGCTACTGAGATCCTCACAACTATCCTCCCCTTTAAAGATGAGAAAAATCCTTTCAACGTTTACTTCAAGAGCTAATGACTTGAAAACAGTTAGAAACAGTGAAAATGCTCTGTTCCAATTTTGGGGTGGGGAGCAGCATACTCTCCCCCCCTCTACCCCTATTCTCAGGAGCCTCACTCAACTCGTAGCTCTGCTCCACGTCCTTGCAAAGCCCCACAGCTTTATAGCAAGTCACAATGTAAAAGAAACTGTCTCCCTGAGAAACTAAATGGAGTTTCTGTAGCTTTAAGCAAGTTAAATGCTACTTCTACAAAGCACGTGCACGTTCATGCATTACATCAGCACTAGAGATGCACAAATTTCCAGTTTTTAAGAAGGTGGATGACTGCAGGAGTTATGGTGCAAGGGACTTGTGCACAAACGCATTGCTCATCCACATCAGACCGAAGCTCAGCGTGGCACATTGCTCATCTCACCCCAAGGTGGATTTGCACAGGAGGAAGAGGACACCAGGCGATCCGTCAGACTCCTTCCCCACCAGCATCCGATACATTATGCATGCCGACGCTGTTGCCTAACAAGCAGCTGTGGCAATTTATAGCTGAGCTCACCTCCTCCCTGATTCCCCTTATGCTCCACATCCAGATTGCATCCGATCCTGTCTGTTTTTCTTGTATTTTGTGTGTATTCCTCCCTTACCCAGATTTGTGCAGATGTTATCCATCTCACCAACTTCCCACAAATGCTGCAGGGCAGAGTCGGGGGATGCTGAAGGGAGCCTGGTGTCTTCTTGGGGTTGACAAGTCCATCATGACATTTACACAGAGGCCTTTTGATGGAAATTCTAGCAGGGATTTTAAATATGGTATTAATATACAATTTCCTACTTTTTATTTAGCCTTGTCCATATTCCAGGACTGTGACATAAAAACCTTATTTTCGTACACTAAAGCCATTTTGTACAACTTCAGAAGCATCTTCCACTATATTTAAAACAACGCACTCAGAACTATTTCCAGGTTATCAGAAAAGTTTCTTGAAACCTTACAAGTTTATTTTAAACGGCTGTCCCATTAACCAGAACTGCTCAGACTTTCTGTGACAATTCTGATCACCAGATTTCCTTGGAGTCAATTGCAGTAAAGCAAATAACATTGCCAGATGTCACACTTTTAAACAGATTTTCACTATAAACGATTTTATTGATCGTTTTCTGTAAAATAAAGTGTACAAGCGCAAAAACATATGTAAAGGAGAGGAATTAAATCAGACCCAGCTCTAGTTTTATAAAGACACAAAATCAGACATAAGGATGGCAAAGGCACAGCGATGAAGCACTTATCCCAGAACTATGCTGCTGCTTTTATCACAACGTTGTGAAACGCAGCACAGCACTAACTCCAGAGGCAAACGCTGTGAAAGGCACTGCAGAGTTTACACAAAGGGAGGGGATGGGAGGAGCTAGTCCGAAAAAACAGCAACCACCTCCCCCCCCCGAGGAGTTTATTGAAGCAAAAACTCCGGCGTGGAAGCGTAGTCTTGCACGATACCACCAAGGCGTTGTGCATCGCTTACGTAAGTTACTGAATTTGAGTGCTGCTTTCTGGTGAGCCAAACGGTTTGTACAAGCAAAGTTGCTCAAGAAAAAAATCAGGGAATTGAAATGTAACCTTCTGGTAGGCTGACTTGTAAAAGCATAGTTGTCTCACTGCTCTTCCCCTGCACCAAAAGGCTGCAAAGGAAAGGAGCACTCAGAGACCACGCTCACAAACCCTTGGTGCTTCTCGGTGACACCTTGCTTTCTTCCAAGTATCAAGAGCACCTGGATTTGGTTTTGACGTATCTATGCTCTTTGGTATACTGTAATGCAGATCAGTTACAATGCAAAAAATTGCTCTGAATTTTGTACAGCTGATTTTTGCCCAATGGTCTATTCAAGGGGTCTTGCTCACACTTGCATTTTGGCCTCATTTATAGCAAGGAGTAAGGAACCTGCAGGGCACATCCCAGCTACCTTCTTCAAGCCATTTTCCCCCCTATGTGCAAACTGAAAGGTTGAAAACAAGTGTGTCTGTTACATTTGTATGTTCTAAAACATCATTTAGCTTAGCAATATGGTTTAGTGAAGGACTGGTTAGTGTTAGGTCAGAGGTTGGACTAGGTGATCTTGGAGGTCTCTTCCAACCTAGATGATTCACAAAATGGTGCCTCAAAGAAGTACTTCTCCAGTGACACCGCTGAAGTCTGCATTACAGCCTCCGAAAAGTGCACAAGCAATTAAGGAACAAGAATGGATGCTTCTGTTTCAAACTGCCATAAGGGACTGCATAAATCTCAACAGTTATTACCATAAAAGGTGGCAGAACTAATCAGATATACATCTACTACTACAAAGACACCCACGTATCACTTGGTCAACATCTAAAGCCGTTCTATCAAACCCTTGGAAAGTTGCCTGAAGAGAAATTTTCCAAACAATGAAGCAAAAGGTGTCCTCTTTGCTACAGCTCCCAAGTGTTACCCAAAAGGCTGTAAAAGCTTCCAGAATTTAAAAAAACAAACCGCCAGCATAGCATTAAGTATAGGTAACAATCCCCCACCCACGCAGCACCTTTGGCAGCCGAGAAAGACAAAATAACATCTCTGAAGCCACAGCGAAGGATGTTACAGCAGATCTGCAAGACGCAGCCTCCAGCTTTCCAAAGATGTGTGCTGGCTGGCAACCCCCGTCAATAACCATTTAACTACGAGACGTGACAACACCTGCACACAGTCACTAAAGCTGAAACCAAACTCTACCTTTTTCTGAGACCACTGGACAAAGCTAAATCTGTCTGAGCAACTTGAAGGTGTTCCTGCATCTTAAAACCGTTTGTTGATTTCACTGCATGGCAAAAGTCACACATTTTTTTTTTTAAGATATGTAAATGCTCAACCTTGGGGTTAACGATAAAAGTCTTCAACTCGACCTACAACTCACTTCCATTTTTTTAAATGCAGTAAGACTGCCCAAGTTCCAAGAAATCAGATGCTGGTGACAAAGGCAGGTCACTGAAGGCACTTTGATTTGAGGTTCAGTTCAGCAGTTCAACCCAGTTGCTTTGTACGCCACAGGAATCACAACTGAGCCGGGCTGGCGAACCTGGCTTTTGTTGGGCAACACGAGAATGAGGCACTTGAGCCCACCAGCAGCCGTGAGGCAGAATGGACAAGATATAATTATTTCTATTTTGTAGAAGTACACCATCAACCCATCACAGCCCCTCCTCACTCCATGCACTTCTAACAGCCATCAGCATGCAAGTTCAGGGACAAATAACTCACAGCACAGGAGCTGCACTAGATTTAAGCAATCAATATGCTCTATCTATTCACATGCAATTATAACAGAAGCCATCAGGTGATAACCCTCCAAAGCCTCCTGCAGAGACAGGGATGACCAGCGTATACGCTAAATTGGGAAAAAAAAAAAAATCAACACACATTATAAAAATAAGTCAGAAGTCCATTTCTTGCAGATCCTTTTTTATTTTAATAAATTATCAAAGGACATGCCTGAAAATGCTAAAGCAAAAAAGCCTCTACTTGACAAACTGAATGCAAACGAAGATAAAAGTACAAAGCCCAGGCTCGCTGTGCTCTGGAGTCATGACCAGTAGCTCTGGAGAGCAAGAAGTAGGACAGATCAAAATGGAGACAGATCAGATCTAGCTCAGACAGGTATTTTCAGCTACTGGAAAAGCTTTATTTCCTCCTTTAGATTATTGATTTCCCGAGTAAAAAGAAAAGCTCGGCAACAACAGTAAATAAAGAGAACTGGAAAACACTACTTCAAAAAATAGCACTGCACATTTTCAGCTGATAATGCCGTTACCATGAGCACAAGATACTTCACGTCGAGCCACAAAGTCGGCATACATCAGATCCTGCTCTGCATGCACCTGATGACTCTTCCTTCCACAGTCAGATATCGACTGTCCCCCTCCAAAAGCCTTGAATTTCAACTATGGAAACACCACAGCATACGAATAGAGGTTATCTTCCAGATTCTGCCACCTGATTTTTAGCTATTGCCAGACTAGAGCCACAGCATTTGCATCAGCTCCACGGAAGAGCACTTGCTTGTTCTCAAAGACAACAGATTCTGCAATGCAGAACACTCATTTACACTCAACTGCACAACTAGGGGGAAAAAAAAGTAGTCCCAATGTGGTCATACCTCTCCTGTAGCTATGCTTTGCGTACCATGTATTTCATCTGCATCACAAAAAAGTTGCATGGAAAATCACACTGCTGAAGTGGTTACTAAACCACCGCAGGTATCTGAGTTGTTTGACCTCTTTTTTAAGCATTTAGAAATTTCTCAAGACACAACAACAAAAAAAAAATAGCGCAACTTCAAATATGGGGACAATAAGGAAAAAGAATCCTTAACAAGAAGAGAAGAGCTACAGAACCTAAAATTAAGGCTCCAAAGACCTGCACTAGGTATAAACAACGGCATGGGAAGATTAGGATAAATAAGCTATTTTACACTTCAAACAGAAGACAAGCCATTTCAAATTCTAGAAAAGGAAGCAACCTGGGAAAATTACGAAGTAGGGCTGTCACACCCCAAGTTTGCAGTACACACTCTAATAGCTCTTAATGCTAATTAAAAGTGTCTCTTTTTTTATTATTATTTAAACTTGTCCTTGCAAATGAGCAAAATTGGAATATGCTCCTCTAATTTTGGATATAGCTCCCAAAACCATCCCGTTACCAGCATCTAAACAGGTCAAGATGCACTGCAAAACTACCATGAGTAGTAGAGACAGGGGTAGCAGCATAAAAATGATTTCCATCTCTGCGATAATATCAAACTCCACAAGCAAAACGGATTAAATCATTGCAAAGGCAGTATGTACACACACAGCACGGCCCTTATCACCACATACGTAACTGGATTAAAGAAAAATCTCCCCTAAACCACACAGGGAAGGGCACCAACAGTATGGCCAGGCAGAGCACTGTGGAGGAAGAGCAGCTCTCCATCCCAGCCCATGCCTGCCCCCAGCATACACCTCACCTCCACACCAGTCTCCCAGCACTCACAAGTTCCTGACACTTGATTTCAACATGAATTTTTCCTGAGAACCACAGAGCGATGTCATCATTAGCCATTAAATTGGCTGAAAGTCTCCACGCATCAGGAGTTGCTGTGGCTGCCAAGGCTGCTTCTGTCACATCACCTCCTGTGTAAGCTCTTCTTACAAGCCCGACCAGACTGGTGTTCTTCTTCAAGGGTTTAATCACTGGTACAGAGATGATTTAAAAGTCCTGGTCCCACATAACCACAACACAGCCATCAGCACACGATGGATTGAAAGCAACACCTGCACTGAAATGCTACACAAGGCAATCACCATCAGTTTCCTCTGGACTTTAAGCCCGTGGCTGGTGCATCCAGAGAGGTCCCAGGCCACTGCTCAAAATGGAAGCCCCCTCCAGTAGTTTTTATTTTTTTTCTCCCCTCAAGGCAACATATTTTAAGATGAGACTTAGAGCTTAGTTCCCACTTCAGGACCAAGCAGATGAGATTTCCATGGGGGCGGGAGGACACTAGAGCCAAATTGACAATTTGTTCTAATTTAAAGACTTTAACATTTAAGAAACATTTTACTGGAAAATCCAATTTAAAATAACATTTTCTGACAAAACTTTAGCCTACAGATCTGGAATTGATGCGATACGATACGTCAGAACGTTAAGGAGCGGCACGGTGACAGAAGAGGTGCTGTATTTTGTTCACAGCGCTTTTCGTGTTGAAACACCAGCCACAGCGGCGGCGTCACCTCCCCGCAGCGCGGCTCCCACGTGCTCCTGTCACCCTCTCCGACGGCAGGCCGTCACGCAGCCACATGGCACGTCAGATCTGGGAACCCATCCAGTTTGCTACAGCCTCCACAAACGCTTGTGGAAGCAAATGGAAGGGCAGGGTGTGCGAGAAACGCTGAAACTAAACACATGAAAATAGAATTAACGCTTGGCAGCAACTTCCTATCTGCTGCGCTTCGCTTTCGCCCAGATTTCTAATAAAAAAAAAAAAAAAAGACAAATGGGTAACAAAATACTGCTTTTTCTGCAAGGTGAACACCAAAAGCCCAACCTGGAAATGCCACCTCTAGCGGCACAGGAGCCTACCACCAGCTGCTGGGGTGTCCGACCGCATCACACGGACTGTTTCTGGATGCAGTTCTACTTCATTTCCAGTTCCCTCACACTGCCTTCCTTGCCTGTTTTCAGACAGGAACATTTGGCTTTATAAATTGCTGTTGGAAATATTTCATTTTCTCATTAATACCCGTGCTTTCGTGTCTGCTGTGTACAATCTGCAACAACCATTGGTTTCAAACAATTACTCTTTTTTTTTTTTTTAAATCAGTCTGACTGTAACCCCTTAGCAGAGAGAAAGCAACTTACACTCCGCCTCTCAGCACACACAAGACGTTTTAGAAGTCATGACAGGTCTAATGACTTAAATGACTTTTGGCAGCCTGTTCTACTTTTAGAAAGCATATCCAAACGCCTCTATTTGTGGCTCTCCCTCTCCCTACAGTTATGTTATAAGGTTTCAATGCCTGAGCCCCAGAGCAGCGTTAAGAGGAGATGTTCAGGTTCATTAACTACAGAAGAAAACTGAGAAAGATGAAGCTTGCACAGCAGGACCTGACTGCACCTTAACCCAAGTGGGATCAAGCTGCTGGGCCATTAAACAAAACGCTGTGAGCTGAGAAGGGGCTGGAAGATGCCCCAAGCCTGAAGCCAGGAGCAGCTGGCAGCAGTGTCAGTAACACAAAGGTGCCTCTGTCACAAGGAAGGGCAAAGAAATCAGCGTGGTCGAAGTGATGAGATGCAGTTTCTACACCCAAGCCAGCATACTGTGAAGTGCTGTATCATAGACGTAACACAGCACATATTTACAGATGCAAATAAAGATGGACACAAGCTCTGGCTCAGGATCTCTTAGTGAAGAAAACACTAAGGAGAGCCAAATTTCATAGAAAAGCTGCACTCATCATGACCTGGCTGTAAACTACACGCAGAACATTAAATGCAGTGAAGCTGCAGCAAAGCAGATTATCTCTTCAAAATTGTAAGCCTAAGTTAAATATTTTAATTGGCAAGAGTCACCAGTTACACCTACGTGGGTACAAACCTCCAACTGCAGCACACCATGCCCATGCTAGCAGCATCGCATTATTCATCCCTAGGTCAACAGCAACATTAGACACATGTCAAAAAATGTTAAAAGCACATCAAACAGGATAAATTTATCTAAGTGAAACAATAATGGAAGACGACCAAGCTGGCTACTGACGTGCCCTTCGACCAATTGTCACAGAGTGTGACAGCTTCAAGACATGTAAGAAAGACATCAAATAAAAACATGAAGGTAAAACACTGAAACCCCCCAACACACGTAATGACAGAAAGCTAGAAGCAAAACTCATTTTTTGCTACTTGTAAGCAAAAAATACAGGAATAGGTGGGGAAGTTCAACAGAGAGACACCCACCAAGTGGATATCCAAGCCCAGTGAAACCCATCAGAAGGATATGAAGTATTACAGGCAAGAAGAATATCAGGAGAAATGGAGTTTTATGGGAGCAGGTGGTAGAAGTACAGAAAGATACAAATTCCTAGTCACGTTAAACAAAACGAAATTCAGGTCTTCAGTGACAGTAAAGCATATGCAAGGGATTTCTTTAGCATGGCTCTCCCATCAGCACAAAATAAAAGTGCATCACACAATCAGAAGGGCTGAAACATCTGGTGGACCTGGAGAAAGCGGCTCAGCCATCTTCACAAACTAGCACACTTTCGAAGCTTCTGTAGCAGATAAATGATAAAATAGCTAATGCTCAGGGGCTTTACGTTGATGTTATTGTTTTGGTTTGGGTTTTTGAAGGAAATAGTAGAAAAACATTAACAAAACCCAACAGGATTCACTGCTGTATGGGGTAACGAGCAAATTGAAATCTCACCTAACCGAACTAGGAAGGGCAGCTGCATTTCAAGTACTGTGAACAGATGAAGCAGGGAGTAATTTAGTCACACAGGTGTTTTTCCATGTTTAAAAGACCTCTGGACAAAACGATATGACGGGAGGATGCTTATTAATTAGAATTATCAAGCTTCTACGCTTGATTCATCAAAACTCACGCGGATTGGAAAGAAGTCATTCATATGAGCTAACACTTACCGGGTGCACCAAGATCAACAGCTGAAAATTCACAAATGAAGAAATTCAGCCCAAGCAGAGCACGTGAATTTCTTCAATGGTATCCAGTATCGAGTCAGCTGCTCAAACTACTTCATGGCAAAGAAAATTCACTGCTAATATATGCAGAAGAGCACATTTTAAAGAAAAGCTCTCTCCAACATGCAATTCACTATCGCTAGATCAACTTAACAACTCAAGAGAAAATCTCACTAGCTGTGAGAACCAGAACACCCACGGAACAGGAGGAGTAAAACAGCCACATCATAAATTAACAGTACGCTCTTCCCTAAGAACGCCACACTCAGTCTTGCTAACTTCACAACAGAAAGCTGAGGCTGAACCAGGAAAGCTCAAAGATAGACCGTGAGAATCAGAGACCAGCAGAAAACACAAGCCCCTGTTCCACACAAGCCTCACAAGAGAAACCAGAGAGTGAACGTGGGCTGTTCTCGTAATAAGGGAGCTGTTTTCTGACCATGAGCTTTCTCTAACAGTAATAAAACCAAGGAACACTTGCACCGAGCCTGACCCCCACTCAGACCAACCATGTTCAGCTCCAACCACTTCCAGTGTCCCAAATGTCCAGAAGCAATGAGTAGAGTGATGCTTATTAACAGTGTACAGAAAACACATCTTGCTTTATAGTATTTAATTCTTACTTGGATTGCTAAAGAGGCATCGAGTCATTTTCATTAAAATTAGATATTAAATCTACTTTCTACGCAACTCAAACATCTCATGGTTGTCATACACTCCAGGGAATTGTCCAAACTCCCAGGAAATTTGTTAGCACAAGGCTGCTAATTCCTTCTCTCCCTTTGGTAGGGGCAGCTTTAGAGTTTTGGGGTTTGTGTTTTTTTAAAGACTTTTTTTTAAGCTAATAATAATTAAAAAAAAAAAAGCTTATCATAAATCAATAGTCTGTTTATTTTGTAAAATTAAGATATGCTCCCTGGCTTGAATACTACATAGTAAAAAACACTTGGAATTAAGAGCACCTAACAATTTCCTACGGAAGTCTGCAACGATACATGTACAAATTGGGCTTACTTATTTATATGGAATTAATCAGGATTACCACTTTCATCTTAGCAATTTAACTGGAGAACTAAATCAATAGCATCCAATCAGTAAAATATTACTGTTGTTTCCACAGCACCGAGACATTTTCTCTATTAAGAACTGGCGTGCCCTTCCTGAAGATCGATATCCCCGGAGCATGACGTTTCCCGTTCTAGGAACAGAGCCCAGATTCAGCGAGACAGCCTGCAGCAGCTCCAGGGTTCACCTGGAAATGGAAGTCATGCAAGGCCTCTCTTCCACTCGCTGAGTTGTGGAAGCAGGTTCCTCACAGGAAACGAGCAGCACCAGTTATTAACCAGAACTCCAGGCATTCTTCCTCCTAGACTAGACAAAGTGACACTTTACAGGTCCTACTGCTTCCTAATAAAAATGAGCTACGAATACATGGGCATCTGTTTTGTACAGAACATGACTGCCATGCCAAGCTAGAGATGGTGCACCAATCTGCTTTCACCCTTTTATGACACTCAGGCTGATGCTGCACAAGTCATATGCTTTTATGGCTTGAAAGTGAAGGTTAACAAACATATCATCTTGCTCTTTGTGCAGTTTTCTTAAACTCCCACTCCATTTCCATGCTCGCTCCTTATCACCCTCCTCTCCTTCAAATTAAAACAAACAGAAGGGAAAGTGAGTGGGAACTGTAGGCCGGAATACCTCACAGAGGGCAGCCAGTTATTTAAAAACATGCCCACATAGTTCTCACATCTCTCTGAGGATCTCCTCTTGAAGGCCTGAAGTCTTACAAACGAGAAGGCCACTATCATCAGGAAGAAACAAACACTTATTTACATGAAGAGAAGCTGCAGTGTGTAATTATCTTACTTCACCTGTAAGAAGTTAGCGGGATGATAGCTCACGGTCCCAAGAAACAGGCCCCATCCAGCACCAGCACAGCCCCTTACCCCAACCTGCTCACACCTGTGTGTAATCAGCAGCAGTGCTGTGTGCACATCCCAGCAGCTACGAGCAATCAAACTGCTCATATTCGATCCCACCCAGCAGCCAGGACAAGCAAGGCTGACACACGCTGCGTTTACATCCAGCGGGGAAATCAGCTGGGGACCTGCGCTGACGGGATGTAATGGAGACCTGAATATTTGTCTCTATTCTTAGCTCGGGATATATTTAGAGATAATCAAGAAATGCACACAGAACAGGAACGAGTTAGGACTCCTGTTTCTCAGGAACCCCAAACATCTGTGCTCCCGCTTCCTCCAGCTTTCCTTCCGCTGCTCCCATGTCCTGCAGCAGTGCCCGCGGTGCCCGTTTCAGAGCCTGCCACCAACACGTGCCTGAGCACCCGTTAAGTTGAGGGAGCCCTGTGCATCCTCGATCCTTACCAACTCCAAACCACATTTCATTATGGACTTTCTGAACTGCCAGTTTGTCCTTTAGCAGCGCAATACACACCGATTCCAAGGATTTCGACAATATCAGGGAGAGAAGGAACAAATTTCCTGCTTCAGAATAATCTCATCTGCAATCTTAATAGGGCATATATTTTATCATAGCTTCTCCATTAAAAATTAAAATCGACACCAACTTCAATTTCATTCTTAATAATGTAATCCTGTATAGATCAAAGTTGTCACATTCACCTCAAGTCAGTTTCAGTTACAAGAGGCAGGATTTAGCTAGTTGATGCTTGTTCCTTAATATGGATTTTGGGGGGTTTACTCTGCAAGTGAATAACTGTCCTAATTCTGAAATAAGGAGCTCATTTCATCTTATATACAAAGCAAACAGATAGACTGGGAAACAGACTCAAGCTCCTAGATGCGCAAACAAATGCTTGCAGTTACACAGGTGGTTTTTTCCTTAAATAATTCAGCTACGCTCTTTCCTTCTTCAGAGAGCAACAACTGCCTATTTACAGATGGGCTCAAACATCATTCAAACATCAGGGGCTCTATACAAAGAACGCAGGCTTCCAAACCTCCAACTTCTGCGCTTTTGTGTCATTTTTATCAACACCAAAAAGCTTCGAAAGAGGAATCTGTTCCTTTGGGACATAGCAAAAGCCACTGGAGATTTGAGATGAGCGCCACATCTGAACCTGCCCCGAGAGGCTACGCGTCCTCCCCAGCCCCACACACCTCACCGCGACCGCTCAGCACTCGCCCAAGAGCCGGAGCCCTGCGCCAGGCCCCCCGACAGCGCTGTCACCCCTGCACCCCCAGCACAAAGGGAGCGCTTTGTGCGTGACGTGGAACATCTGTGTCCGATTCCCTCTTCCACCAGCAGGGAGGGACTCGAATGCGCCTCTCCCACCTGCCAAACAGGAGCATACGGGGAACACCCCGCGTTTAAGAAAAAAAATACTAATTATCAGGTGGGAGCTAGTGCAAATTAGGCTGGAGTTCATCCGCTGTGCACGAAGCATCTCACGTCTTCATCGAGACAAAGAACCAAGAAAGGCTCTCCCCCTCCAGTGACTCCCTCTGAAGAGCTCAGGGTCAGGCAAACCCTGCCTCCTGGTCCTTACTGCGGGTGGAACGGGGCAGCACATCGACAGGGCATAAAAGCACATTCCACAAAAGAGAGAGAGAGAGAGGAGGCAGCAGGGGTGCGCTGAACTTCCAGCGTTTCCAAGCTGATGCTTCCAAATTGCCACTCTGAGAAACAGTCAGCTTCAATGAATGCTTTATTTTGTGTTTCTGCGTGCTACTCCCCCTTGGCTGACTTAACTCACCTATTTAGCTTCAACAGATAAAGCGTCACCTATCAGTTTGATGTTCTCAAAACAGAAAGGATTTTTTTTATAAGTAGCAAAAAGCACCCGACATGACTATAACTGCAGCGAGCTGTCAGCAGAGCAATAAATACTGAAACAGAATTGTCACATGGTAAGATTTTACACATCAAAACAGTAACTTATCTATTACACAGAGATCTTGGAACCTAAGTATAATGTTGTTGGTGTTTTTTTCTTTTTCAAAAGGAAAAGGAATAGAAGTCTTCAGAGCTGGAATCGGCAAAGCTCGCGCTATGTGAGAGGTTAAATAAATACATTCCCTGTCAACAGGAGTCAGCACAGGCGATTACATCAGTAGTGCCTGAGCTGAGAACTAGCACGCGCGGTTCTGCCTGGCGTGATGTGCAGCAGGACAGCCCCAGCTCACCGCCAGCAGCACGGCGCGGCCGCGCTCGCGCCAAGTTGCCGAGAGCCGCTCGCTGAACCACCACTTGGGTTTGCTCCAGGGTCCACTTACGCAGGGCTTGCCTTCCACACACCAGCGTTCAATCCACAGGGAAATATTAAAAAAAAAAAATCCGAGCGTTCAACATGCAAGGTTTTTTTCTAGCTTTCTCCTATTCCATCGCTGACAAGAGGGGGGGAAAAAGGAAAGTTTTTCCACGCCGTCGTTTTGCAGCCCGCGGATGCCCCCGAGCCATGCCCAGCTCTCCCTGTTGCGGAGGCCTTTCTGCAGGGCAGCCTCGCACGCACGCCACGCTTCATCTGGACGGTGTTACGGGGCTGGCTTTCCTCGGGTTTATTCATTTTGTGGTTGGTTTGATTTTTTTGGAGGCAGCGAAGCCGCCCGCTCCGCTAGCGGATGGGCAAGGGCAACAATGGGGAAAGGTGCGAGCAGCGCCCGCAGAAGGGGGCTCCCCATGCAGGTGCCGGGCTGCGGGCACGGCCGGACAGAGGGCCGGACAGAGGGACAGGAGGGCGGACAGGAGGACAGAGGGACAGCAGGGACAGGCGGCCAGGAGCCGCTTTCCCGAGGCGCGCAGTGGCCTCTACCGGCGCTCGCCTCAGCCCGTCCCGCTCGGACAAGTGCGGCGGGGCACGGAATCGAACAGAACCGGCACCGAGCCGAGCCCAGAGGGATCCAGCAACCGAAGCAGCGCCGGGAAGGCGGGGAAGGAGCCGCCCCCCCCTCAACGACCGCCCCCCCCCACACCCCCCTCCCTCCTCCCGGTGTCTCCCCGTACCTGTGCGGGGGCTCGGGGAGCCGCTGCGGGAGGCGGCGGCCGGGCCGGGCTGGCCGAGCAGCAGGAGGCCGAGCCGCAGCGGGCCGAGGAGCCACAGGGGGCCGAGGGGCCGCCGGGCTCTCCCCGCCGCCATCGCTCCGCTCCCCGCCGGGCCGCGGCGCCCCGAGGAGGCGGCGGGGCCGCACCTCCCGCCGAGCGGGGCCGGGCCGAGCCGGGGCGAGCCGAGCCGAGCCGGGCAGAGCCGGGCTGAGGGAGGCGGGCGGCAGCGGCGGCAGCGCGGCGCTCACTCCATGGCGGGGCCGGACCCGAACCCGGACCGGGGCCGCTCCCGGCCGCTGCCGCGCACGGAGCCCAGCGGCGCCCGCCCCGCCCCGCCCCGCCCCGCCCCTCGCGGCCCCGCCCCCCCCGCACACCACACACACACCCCGCGCGCATGCGCCCGCGCGCTCCCGGGAGGCGGCGGCGGCGCACGCGCCCCTTCCCGCCATCGCGCGCCAGGTGTGCGCGCGCCCCCCCCCCCCGCCTCAGGACCGTTGGTCCCCTCAGCGCCGTGAGGGCACCCCGCTATGGCGCCTCCCTCCCCTCCTCACAGCAGCCCTCCCCAGCACCTTGTGTTCTCTCAGGGAACGCGGCTCGGTGGTTCAGAACGAGCGTGGTTCCCAACGAATCAAAGGATTGATAAAGGCGGATTCATAAACTTTGTGAAGGCAGGCGATGCGTGTTTTCGCCCTCCCGGGGGTAATTCGCTTCAGGCAGCATTTGCCATTCAAATCGAAACCGTTTTGGATGGTGCATCGTTACCAGGCGGTTTTATTCCGACTGTTGCATTGCGTATCCTTACAAAGGACACAATGAGAGCTATAAATATACATTCCTCCTCCATTAATCATCTGAAGTGTACCCTTATATATTTTCCATCATGGCCTGCTGCCCACTAAATGACATTTTTACGCTCTGTACGCTATCCTTGCACCTCGTTTTATTATTGACTAATTGAATCGTCTCCTTCAGTGCATAATTACATAGCGCTGAGGCTCAAGAAGTGGTGCGGAAACCCTGCAATAACCATGCCCCTGGGGCACTGCAACAGCAAAACACAGCTAATTGGGTACATCTCCCCAAAAAGTACACTTCTATCACAAAAAACAACCCACGTTTAAAATCGTTTCTTCAGGTTTAACACTCATCCTAACACTGCTGCTGAGGAGCTGAGGACTGATTACAGGAAAGTTTGTCGTTTGCCTTGATTACCATTTGGCAAGGGTGTCCCTCTCCATGCAGGCACCGGTGATGCTCCACTGAAGTGAGCCCTGAGGCAGCGGAATTTGCAGATTTGTGCATTTAAAGGCTTTTCTGCAAGGCAGAAGCCTGACACAGCACACCTGTGCACGTGTGAATCTCTGCACCTACAGATGCAGAGATGTGCATGATTACTTGAACACCAGCATGACTGCAAAGCGTCAGCTAATACCAAAGTGTTTTTCTTTGTGAAACCTGCTTCATTATTTTATAATTTTGTCCAGTGTTTCTGTCAGGAAGCGGGAGGCTTGTCCTCCACTGAAAATATCCTGGAGCGTTCTCACAGTGGTGAATAATTACCTCCTCAGAAGGATGTTTGGTTTTCTCCATGTTAATGCTTGCCACGTTAAGCTGATGGTTGATATGCCAGAAGGATTACCATCAATGAACTGTGATCATTTATACTGAGAAAAGAAGCCCTGATTAAAAGGTGGCTCTGGAAGTGTAACTATTATCGAAGCTGGTTAGCAATTCCTGTCATAAAATCCCATCTTCAGTCACCTTTAATAATGCCAGAGTAACTATTGTGCTGAAATGAAAGTGTCTGAAATTCATACCTCAGGTCAAACTTCAAAAAGGTCTTCTGTCATTCCTGCCGTCAGGCCAGAGGTAAATGTCCTTTGAAAAATATCTTTGGGCCTGAAAAGGAGAACAGTCACCTTGTCAGAGATGCTTCCTCAAAAACCTGCGTGTAAAAACCTACCAAAAACGCCATTTGCACTCCGCGGGGGTTTACTGGAGCTCAGCAGTGCCATTCCCCAGCGGTTTCATGCTCACGGAGCCGGTTGCAGCCCAAGGCTGTGGGAGCAGAGCTGGACCTGCCGTTCCAGTTCCCCGCTACCCTGGACCATGCCAAGTCTGAACGTACCCAGGGTGAGCAGGGAACCCGTCCTTCCAGTCCTCTCCCTGCTTCTCAGGCAACATGAGCAGGAAGCTCCTCCGTGGGGCCAAGAACTGGGTCGGGGAAGTTGGCAGGCACAAAGGGTCTGGAGAAAAGACAGGTTCTCCAGGGCGGTGAAAGGGAATGGGGCTTGGAAGGGGAAACTGGGTCTGCCTGGAGGGAGGGATAAAGCAAAGCTCAAGAGCAAGAGTCTGGAAGCCAGCTGAGAGAAGACTTGAAAACAGACTGGGAATGGGAGAAAAATGGGAATGGGAGTGAAGAACACAGGGAAACTGTCACATCTACTGGCAGCAAGTGTCTGAAACGCACCGAGAACGTACCGCATCCTCTTGCAGCGCTGGACTACGTGCAGGAGAGCCAAATTATTTCTTTCCTCATTTAGGATAAGTTTCCACATTGCTGATGGCCTACATAGATATCAATATAACAACGTAGGATTAAATTGCTGGTTTTTTTTAGGTTATCTCTACATGGGAGAGAATTGCACATGGAAAACTACATTAAAACAACATTAGTTGGGATGCAAAGTAAAACACTCCCAAGTTATGAAATACCAGAATACAGATTGTCAATGCAAGCAGATATGCCTCGCTCTGATGCTGAAGCAAGGTCAAGGAACAACATTAAGTGCCTAAATAACTTCCACTTCATTTGCTACAAAAATTAGATGTAGGTATGTTATGTACCTTCCAAGTAACTGCAAGAAAAGAAAGCGCTGTGGCTCAGGTTGGCAACTGCTGCTCCAGGAAGGGGCTTCAGCATCAAAACTCCTGCGCAGAGCAAAGCACAGTGCTTAAAACAGAGGCTTCACATTAATTGTGCAGCCCGCATTTCCTAGGTGCCTGATTTGACATTTTGAAGTCTGATTTGCAGAAGTGAAGAGCTCTTACAGATAGAACCACAGTAAATGAGAATTTATTCAACTCTGACTAAATTAGATGCTTTAACATGTTATATTTTCTGACAAAATCAGGCCATGAGTATTTCTAATTGGATAGCTAAAATTAAAAGATATTTTTTACTGTTCCATCTGTATGCCTAGATTCCTCATCTGTAAAATAAGGGTAATACCAGTTCTCACACAGAGTTGAGAAAATGAATTAGAGTTTGCGAAGCACTTGGATACCATAGTGATGAGTACCATGCAAAAGCCCAGGAGGAAATGAATAAATCTGTCTTCAGAACAATATTTGAATGGTGTGCAGTAAATAAAGCATGGGCCACATAGTGAACAGCGAGGAGAAAATAAAATTATTACTTAGTGAGCACAGGCTATTCTGTACAATGAGCGAGGCCGGGAACCTGTCGAAAGAACAGCATGTGCTCTAATTACAATTAAATAGCGCATCATAATGCAAATGCACAAAAGGGGACAAATTACAGTTGCACAGGCCACCTTAATGTTAGCTTCTCTTAACTTTGAAACTCTTAAATTAAAAAAAACAACACCTTCAGGGTGCAAATGTCTAATATGCACGTATAAATGACTGCATTGCTCTATAATAACTGGAGACTGTGTTTACCTCATCTGCCTCAGCCACTTCTAAATGACTGAATGAGAAAAGTTTTTCTCCTCTTGGAGATATCTAAGCCTTACAGCCAAGATTTAATGCTGTCACTCAAATGTTCACATTGTACCTTTATTAATTCAAAATTCTGCCTTATTTGGGAGTCTGAGTATGATCAACGGAGGCAGAGAATACTCTCCGGAGGGGAGATCCAGGGGAGGACCTTAATTTCAGTGATTAATTTTTTTTCTCTTGCTTGAGGTGCTTCCTACTGCAAACCAACCTACTGCTTTTTGGCACAGAAGCAAGGTTATGGAACAAAGACAATTTCACTGACCTTTTGTGACTCCCAGTAATGAGGCTTCCACCGAGGACTACCGTACACTCCAGGGCTGCTGTAAATTGCACTGTGTTATCTGTTGCCGACAAGAAAAGCGATGAAATTAGGATTGGACTGGTCAGTGGTGCTCTAGTTGTGTCCATTTTTCTGATCATGACTTCTCCAGTGCTTAGCAGGACGTCAGGTGGCACAGAACTGTTATACCAATTTATTGTTATCTAGAGAATTTCCCATTATTGGGCATCCTCAAACAGCTAGTTAAGGCAATTCTGGGGTAAGAAGGAGCTGCAGCACAAAGACGTGACTCATTTAGATTTACATCTTTTAGGTACTCACCTTAAGTTTAATCTCTAGTGCTGCCTCCCTGGTGTATGAGGTATGAGCAACAACCACAAACTTATTCTGGCAACCAGTTTGCTTATGCCTATATTGGTCTTCATACTGATCGCAGCACCACAGAGCCCAGGTCTGTTCTCCTTCATCATTCAGTAGGGACAAGATTTTTTTTTTAATTTTTCGTATTTATTGGTGACCGATGTGGTTTTGAAAACTGCTTGGAGGTTAAAAGTCATCCTCCCAACTTTGCAGAGCAAATTCTAGGTTAGCAGGCCATTTGCCAAAAAGCCTCTAACCCCAGCACATATTTATGTCCTTCCTGATGTCAACAGCTGGACAATTCCAACTCCTCACTTGGAGCTAGAGAGGGTGGCAAATGGAGGCAGACCTTCCAATAACTACGGTTAGTCTCCTGGAAAGTTTGAGAAGGACGACTGAGCTTCTTAGCTTGACTCCGTGTTTAACAGAGTCTGAAATAGGAGCAGAGCAGTTGGTGTGAAATGCTTTTAATGGCTTCGTTTACTGAGCAGAGTTGCTGTTTAGATCTAATCCAGTGTTTGTTTATTCGGGGATTTCAGGTGCAGATAGAGGGAAAATAGAATCCAAAATGCAGGGCTTACTGAATCCAATCCATGCTTTAAAGAATAATTTATTTGTTATCAGAATGTGCATAATGATGTGGGATGCGGCTGTCTGGGCACTCAAAAGCAGAGAAATGCAGGCAACCCCAAGGGGAAAGCCTGATGTTACTGCAGTCAGTGGGAGTTTTGCCATCCATTGAACCAGAGCCAGATTTCATCTCCGGAAGCTTGTCATGGGATAACACCGTGCCACAGGCATTCACAATGTTATCAGCGACACTTAGTTTGGTGTTTTTCTCCCTGTTTTGGTGATTGTCATATAGTCTTTGTCCTCAGGTGAGATCATTTGTGGAGCCACGCTGATAACCGAGCCTCCATTCTTTTCCCCCACTGACAATGCCCTTGCTTTTCCAGCATCCCACTTCTCACTGAGGTGCTGTAATGTGTTTTTGGACTGAAAGACTTTTTCCACACCCAGAAAGAGAAGAGACAGACGATCCATGCCCTCTCCTGTGAACAGGATCAACCTCCTCTGCAGCTTAAAAACCACATAAGCCAGGCAAGGATTCCAGGTGGTGTTTATCCCAAAGCATTTCCAACAATCCCACAAGAATGTTAATTACTGACACCAACAATCTTGTTCTCATTCGTATAATGGGAGTGCCTAAAGGTCTTACCTGAGGTTGGTCCTATTGTATTAGACACCATACGATCACACAATAACAGCAGGTCCTTTCCTCAGAGAAGTTAGGAGGAAAACCGAACCAAGGGAAGGTGTTATGAATCACTGAAGGTAGTCCAGCAGGTCCACCACAAAGACAAATTTCACATCTCTTTGAGTCCTAGTCTTTCAATGCCATGTAAATCCTACCACATTTTCTCCTTGTCTCTGTGCCGGGAAAGGTGGGGAAGTGAGACAGCTCCCGTAAGTGTCTGGTGCTGCTATAGGTCAGTCATGGCTGGGTTGTATCTCACACTCCTGCTTCAGATCTTTAAAACCGAAGGAAGGATATAGATAAAAAGGCTCTTGTTGAAAAATACTGACTGAAGTACCCCCATCTTAAACCACAGAAACTGAAGAATAGCAGTTAGTACAGCCTTGTGACAGTACAGTAAATACAAACAAAATTACCTCAGCCCACGATTTTAACAGTTCAGGAACAATGGCACACACTACTAATACAATATAGTGAAGACAGATGTGCAGAAACAGGTAAGAATACTGACATCCAGAACACAAATCTGGACTGGGACAGAGTCCTGTTTGTAATGAGCAACTACCTTATTCATACGCTTAGCAGGTATCCCTTTCAAGTGTGGGGTCTCCTCCATCCTGTCAGAATGCTACTCAAAATCTCATCACTCTTTCAAATTCTGTGAAGGCATTTCCTAAAAATGTAATGGATATTTTATGGAAGAGATATTGTATTGGGCTTCTTAATTTCTCCCGGAGGGCTGGTCTTTTGTCAGTGACCTCCTGCCCCAGGATCTGTGAGCAGCTGAACGTGGTGACCCCACAGGGGACACATGCCCACCCTTAGGACAGAGCTCAGTTTCTGGCTATGACAATGGTAGCTTTAAACTGGACTCGGCTGGAATATTTCAGGTGTTCAGATTCAAACTTTGTGTTACTTCTATAAGCAAGAATCAAATGTTGCACCTTCCTGCCACGAAAGGCAGGGAGTCATGCTGCAGCACCTGAGCATGCTGCAAAAGTCCAGACAAAAGCTCGGTTACGTAGCTCGTGGAGGAGAGCGAGCAAGTCTCTTTGCAGAGTAACAGCAGCGATACAGCCCTGATTTGCTAAGAAACAAGCTCCTGTTCCCAGCAGTTTCTAGTTTGAAAGCAGAGCTACGCCTTGAAACATTCTGCATAAATTTTATTGTAAAATCGTTTCTAGCCTCCTGCAAATTTCAAGTATCTCCAAAAGCAGGGCAAATTTGCCAGTGTTTCTTCCTAGGTTTCAGAAGTCCGGCTTCTTACCCCCATTAGTACTGCCTGAATCTTTCTCAGATGCAGGACTGAGCAATTTGGAGAAACAAGGGACAGCTTTAAAAATAATAATAAACATTTCACGCTAAGGAGTGGTACTGCACTGACAGCTCGAGCAGATAAAACGTGGGTAGCCTTCAAATAGGTAAAGTGTTTTACTCGCTAAGGCTGTCAATCTGGCACTTTTCACACACGTTAATTTTACTTTCTTTTTTTCGTTTAAATATCCCTTCAGGGCAACAGTTCTGGAAAAACACCACCATTCTGCCACCGCTCCATGCTCCTCCCAGGGGAGCAGTGATCAAAGCCAGGAGAGCAAAACATGCACCTCTGATGGGGTACGAAATGCGGGTGATCGTGCCGTGAACCCTTGTATCTTCCTGACAGATCCACAGCACGTTAAGCACATCAGGGGCTGTACGTCTGCTGTCACGATGTGGTTTTACCACACACTTTGATTTCCTTAGTACCTGAACGGCAGCTTTAGAAATCAAATTACAGTCTGAGTGCTACAGGCTGCAGCCCCCTGACTGAGCCACTAAATCAGACTAATTGAAACAACAAATATGCCCGAATAGCAGTTCCTTAGGAAAATGTTGCCCTTACAACACATTGCTTTTACTTCTAACATAACTTGACTGCACTTATTGACTAGTTGGTATTTCTGCTACTGCATTTGAAGTCTATTGATTCTAAGAAATATGAAATGAGTTTCAAAGAGGTCAGAATGCGACTTTGTGTCCAAGAGAGACACAAAGACATTCAGAAACACTTAAAGGGAGCAGTGGGAACTGCAGAAAACTAAATGAGGTTACTAGTTCATACCACCAGAGATCAGTGGTTTTGGAAAACCACTGCCCATTGGCAGTCAAGTGCCTTGCCCCAGAAGAGGTGAAGGTGCTAAGTCACTTCCTAGCAAGAAGGTAGCACTACACTGTAAGAAAACGTTGCCCAGGCTGTCGCACCACCTACTTCCCCCTCCACTGACGCACATTTCTGGGAAGGAGGATGCTCTGAGAAGGACCGAAGGTTGAAATGGCATGTCCTCCTTCAGTGTAGTGTGAGGTACATGTTGGCAAGGTAGCCTGGGAGGAAAATATTCTTACGCTATGCAGGTAGCACACATTTTGTGTAAAAGCAAAATGCCTTCACACTCACAAAGGCATTCAGCTAAAAAGCATCACTCCCAAAGACCAGTGAGAATTCAGATGTTTGGAACAAACTCACATTGCTAAAAAAGGAGAAATAGTAGAGAAAAGAGGTGAAGGCTATCAGAAGCACCCTTCATTTCTGAAAGTACAGAAGAGCTTTATTCACCAAGAAATCCATTTCTCAAAAAGACTCATTCCACATTCAAAAACCTCCATTGAGGGCTGAAGAGAAATTGAGGTTTATGTCTATACCATCTAGAATGAACATTTACATTCCAGGAAGAAAAGAAATGGCATTTTTCAGATGTGAGCCCTCTGAGGCAGGTAACAAATAAGATATATTTGACAGTGGAAGAAAAGCTTTCTCACGAATCTAATGTTTTTCTAGCCCCAAATGGCTGCAATCTGCCTCCAAAGCCTTCTTTCAGGCTGCTGCTTGCTTCACGATCTGTTAGTTTTGTCTAAGCCACCCTCTCAAATGGTAGTCCAGCTTTTTCCTTCTGACCTTGAGCCACTCACCAAATAGCAGGTAACAGTCACCGGGTCATTCTGGGGTTGTCGTCACAATATCTGCCGTGAGCCAATACTTCTCCTGCTGCCAGGTCACTCTAGGAAGTGTTACTTTTGGAGAAGACAGCATGGGAGAAGACACAGTATTACTGACACACTTCTGATGTTTACTGCTACTACTGGTGTTAATGTGTGTTTTTACTAAAGAGCAGAGCTCATGTGTAATTCTTAGCTTAAAAATAAAGCTGCAAAAAATACCGAAGGAAAAAAAAAAAAAAGACTCACATAAAACTCCCAGTTTCTTATTCTCTCTCTCTCTCTCTCTCTTTTTTTTTTTTTTTTTTTTTTAAGTGTTACATACAGTTTCTGACAAATGTAATAGCCCGCGGGGGTACAGTGCCCCCAGAAGACTCCTGAAGAAGCAAATGCTGTGCCCAGGCTCCTGCTGCAGGAAGCGAGCAGTGAGAACTCCAACACCGTGTGAGGCAAATTCCTCACTGTGAGCAATTTCCAAACCAGGCAGATGAAGCAGTCTTGTTCCTGGCTCCAGCCAGTTTGCATGCAGGAAAGGCTTTTCTGATTTTCAGCTGATGCAGGTGTACAATACGGACTGTGACATATGTAAGAAATCTTGCACTTCACCTAAAAATAACAGGTTTGATGTATGTAAAGAACGACTGAGCACAGAAAGCTCTATGATTCTCTAACATGGATAATGTATTTACACTGCTGAAAGACAAACTGAACTCAAATGATAAACCAGGTCCTGACTGGGTTTTGGAACAAACCACTTCAAAGTAGATTTTTGACTCACAATTACCATGAGCAACAGCAAGCCCAGTACTGGATCTGTTGCACTGCCAGCGGCTGACTTGGAGACCACCTTTCAAACCACGGGTCTGAGGTTAGTGAACCAATCTGTTAAAACAGCCCTGGAAAGTCACTGTGTCTACTCTAACACTGACTGAGAGAAGGCAGGCCCAAAAATCTGAAAGTCTGCAACAGAGCGGAGTAAGATAAAGGTCTGCAGCATTCAGAAGCAGTTTGCAAAAAAATACAGGCAATGGAACAGGGCAGTGGGGTGAGCAACAGACACCAGTCCCCACCTTTGGAAAAAGAAAGGGGAACTCAAGTGGTAACGCCAAGAACCTGTGAATGCCAACGCAGCAGTCAGTGTGGACAAAATCCCCATTTGGATTACTTCATGGTCCCAGAGTGGGTTGGGTGACACAGGTGAGGAATCCCCAGCCTGAAAGATAAAGGGATGTTAATTAATTTTAAGTTGTGCACCAACTTACGCAGTGCTAGGAAATGCGGTAATTAGCTCTAAAAGAAAAGCTACAAACAGACTCCTGAAAATGGTCAGAAGTGAGTGAAACTGCTCAGCACTTACAGAGGGGATCTTTCAACTAAATTAATCCAATGTTAAATGTATGGGGAACCAACAGACAGCAAAAGAGATAGCCTGAAAAATTAGCCTATACAGCTGTGTTGAGAAGCCTTGTTTACATTAGAATAATACCATGAGAGCACCTGAACAATAGTGAGTTTGTTTTTTTAAAACAGGGAAGCCTGCACAGGATGCTGAATAAACCTAAATAGAGCCCACCCATCATAAAGCCCACATCCTACATAAAATTCTCACGTGGAATACAGCAGGCATTAGAGGAAAGGGTGAAAAGGCTCACAGCTCTGTGAAAGATAAGAGGAAATGCAGAACTGACAGCAAGTGGACGCTCGTGGGTCACCAGAGAAAGGGGAAAAATATAACCCTTTGTGATTACAGTTAAGCACAAATAAATACATAGGAAAAAAAAATCTGTTTCCTGCAAGGAGTAAAGTTTGGGGGGAAACGGACTCTGCCAAATATTTTTCTCTGCTGGAGGCATCAGCAGGGTTCTGACAGACACGTTAGGAAAACAGAGCATACGTTTGTGCATATTCAACAGCCCCTATGGGAGACATAATTTTCTCAGGCAGCCATTTGGGTTGTGTTTGGCACTTGAACTGTTTCATGGGCTTTGATAGCCTAGGATCTGTGTAGATGATGTTTTGTTCTGCGGCAAAAGAGTAGGAGCACATGACCAAAGGCTCTGATCAGCTTTTGAAAGACCCAGACCAGCAGAGCTCAACCAACAAAACTCCTTTGTAATGGAAATGCCATACCTAGGCATGAAATTAGAAAAGCAATGTGTACAAGGAGATTACAAAAAGATTGAAGTCATCCCCAGTATTCCTGCCCTAGCAGAAAAGGATGCAAAGTTAAGATACCTTTGAGCAGTGAACTGTCTACCCAATTTAGCTGCCCAAGCAATCAATGACAGATCTTTATGTGCAAGAGCATTCCCTAGATCTAACATACAGATCCTCACAGGGAAACTGAAAGGAGCTAATTAATAGCCCCAGATAAACAGAACTAAGTGCAAAACCGGACATAGATCTTTACAGACCAGTGCTGACCAAGCTGAATTCTCTCCTTGCACTCTTACTAGCACTTATGACCCCAGTGAGGCACAAAGATTAATGCTTATACAAAAAGCATTTGCTTTCCGCTTTTTGTGAAGCACTTGTAGGCTGACTGCTCAAATGTTTCGTCTGGTTTCAATTAGAGATATTATTAGTCTTTACTTACAGTCTGAGCCGGGTGTAGTCTTGCTCTGGACAATTCAAGCTACTAACCCCCGTACCATTCCAGAGGAGCCTGAAGTGATACCTTTCTATCCTTACCCTATGATTTCTAGGAAGTTAATTCAATAATAAGTCAGACTCTGTTTACATTCCCAATTGACCAGCTCCATTCATGTCAGCAGGGTTGCCCTGTCTGCAGTGCAGTCTGAAACCCTGGGTGCCCTGAGCTCCAGAGAGGTAATGACTGTTATTCACAGTTAACCCACAAATCACTGGGCAGGCGGGAGATGTGAAAAGTCATGCAAATCCTCTTTGTTCACAGGAGGTGCAGCGTAAGTGGCCTCATAGGAGCTTCAGGAGGAGTTTCAAGGCTGTCCTTGAACACAGGATGCTTCCTGGTATCACAAAGGCCAAAGAAACTGTCTTAAACTGTTCTGTGTAATACTGAGGCAGTGTACAAAGGAGACACCAAACACCATGATGGCAAATGCTCTTGTAGGCTGAATACACTCAAACAGCCCAAAAGCATGAAGCTGCACAGGCCAGTTCGCTGTGTAAGCAACGAGCCTCTGAAGATGTGTATGCTGAGACAGCACCTAGAGGGAAGCATCTTCCTGTTTGACTCCACTTGCTCTCTTAATTAGGCTTCTGTAATCATACAGCAGTAAGAAAAAGCTGGCTCCCTTTGGAGAAACACGGCAGAAGTGGGTAATGCACATTTTCCAACATCAAGGCCTACCTAGCAGAAAGGGCTCCCCAGCCATCAAAAGCTCAGGGCAATGTGCTAGGTAGGGTTCCTGAGGCTTTCTTCTAGAAAATGTAAAAATACATGAATTTACTTTGAGGATTGGATTGCACGTGGTGTTCTGCAGTATCCCAGGGTTTCTGGGATAAAGCTTTCCTCCAAGCCACCCTATGGCAAACCTCTCCAGGGAGAGGGAACAGAGGGAGCAGCCTGCATACCCCGTGCTGTCTCTTCCCCTGCAGAAGGCAGTCAGGAAGACCTGCTGTCCTTCCCCCAGACTGGGCACTGAGAACATGTGCTGCATCATCACCCATACAGTGCAGAAAAAATATAACAGCACCTGCAAGACACGTCCAGAGCCCCCTGGACCTGTAACGATTACCAGCACAGTCAGGACAGCGGAAACAGCTACTGCCCTCTTCCATCAGACCAGTTCATTTTGACCCAAACATTTTATGGAGAAATCCCAGAAACAGTTTGGCCAGTAAGTCAGCAGGAAAGGTCTGTCTGGTGCAGAGGAAGAAGTTCAAATGCTGAAAACGAAGAGTCTGCCATGTATAGACAGCCCCTGCAGCATGCAGCACTGAGAGCAGGTTTTTCAGGATCATGACTTTGGACTAATGTGCCTAAATTCTGTGCAAATTTCACTTCAGATGTTTGGATCTAGCCTCAAATCTCCCTTTATTCCTGTGGAGAACTGCAATACTTCCATGGTGTTTCACAAGGTCTTTGTTAAACTCGGCAATCCCTCTTCAGGACCTAGGGGTGGAAGGTCCCGCTCAAAAAAAAAAACACATATATTTTATAACTAAATGTAAGCTAAAAGAGAACATCAAGTAGCAGAGACAGCCTGAGGGTACTGCTAGGATTCAGAGAGATGTAATATACTTGAGAAAGGTAAATCTCAGGTTCAAGGGCTGCAACTAAACTTGGGCCCCTCACCTCAGCTGACACGGGAGCTGCAGCACTGCATAGCTGGATGTGTCATTCCTCAAGCCAGGTCTCTTGGCTCCCATTTCTCCGAGGTGCCTTTCTGTATGGAAGCTAAAGATCATTAAAATCTTCCAGAGGACAACCATGAGATCCAGCCAACATTCCTCCCTTCAATAAATAAAACAGTTTCTAGCATAGGCGGCTCTGTGAATTATTGCAGAGCACATAATAGTCCCTGTATTTGCCTACACAATCACTGCACTCCCCAGATCTAACTCATTACTGTGCTTAGCGAAGCGCTTTGAACTGCCTCAAGCATGAAAAGCACCATATAAGAACAAATTTTATTCTCATAAAAAGGTATTAAGGCAAGTTAGAGGCACTATTGACGCACATGATATGTTATAATTGGCAAATGTTCACAAAGGCAAAATCCAGCTTTGTGCATCAAGCTGGAGGGTACCTGTGTGCACACGGATTGTGTCTGAGTGCGTCCCCTCCTCTGCCCTCCAGCGCTCCCAGCTCCCACAGCCAGGCTGGCTGCGTGACAGCCACGGCTTCCTAAATACAGCTGTTCTGCTTAGCAGGAGAAATCTGGACTCCGCTTGACCTAATTTTAAAGGGAGACGTGAACAGCACCGGCCAATACCTGGCACTCTCCAGCTGAAGGACTTCAGCCCTTCCTGACCCATTGTTCCCCCATGACCGTTGCAGTCACCAGTGCAGCACCTCCACGGATCAAAACTGCACCCTTGCACCTTAGCCAAGCCACGTTCCTGTGTCACCCTTTCCAGAGCTGTCAGCTCCGCTCAGCTGTGACCTGCAGCACCCTCTGTTGTTCCCGTCCTGGACTTCACCCAGCTCTTGCTCCCTACCAGGACTTTCCCTTTCCTGTTTCAGTTTCTGTCTTCCAAAAGAACTGTGTCAGGGCACCACAGTTATGCCAGACTGTCCTGGTCTGCACTCTCATTCCCTCCTTACTAGTCTTGCCAAATGTAATTTTTTCCAAAAAAAATGATCTGTGGAATGGAGAGACACTGTAGGTATGGGACTGAGACAGCTGAAGTCCTTCTTGCTGGGAAGAGCTACAACAAATAGGCTCTAGAGACCCAGAACTCCTGGAAAATAAAGAAAGTTTGGAAGTGTCAGGTCACTCCTGCGTTAAATTCTTTATGTCAGTGCTGCAGTTAAGGATGTTATCGGAGGAGCCAGGAATGTTCTCGGGGTTGGTGGTAGAGGACAGAACATTTTTCGCAGACCCACAGGAAAGCGTTGTGCTGTCCCAAGCCAATGTCATGTCCCAGAGGGACACCAGAGTCAGCACTCTCACTGCTGTAATTGCCAGCAACCAAGATAAATACATTAAATATTAAAGGGAATATTGAGAAATAACAAAAACTAATACAGAAACCACAGTGGTATGTGCTTGCAGGCACATGTGCACGCACGTGTCTGCAGTCTGTCCAATGGACTCATGCGATCACCCACGACCCGGCCCACAAGCTACATTCAATCCCTCCAACTTTCCACTGTCTTGAATTCGGTCTGTAAGACAGAAGCCTTGTGGCCCATTTTAAAGCACTAACAGCTCCTTTTTGGCTTGACAGCTCAATACTTTTCAGGAGGTTGGGGCACAGTTTCTCTTCTGGGCTCTGAGGTATTTGGGATGCCACAGGGATGGCACAGCCGTTCTGGAAGAGAAAGATGTGCCCATCGCATATGCTCCATGTGCAGCGGTGCCAAGCGAGCTCCACACCTGCCTTCCAGCTTCGTAGTCCAGCACACAGCCCTGAGTCTTAGCAAGAGCAGGTGAAGGAAAGAGTGAAGGGAGACCTCCAAATACCTGAAGTGCTCCTATACTATGGGACCGAGGCAGAGGGAAACACATATGCTCTGGCACCTTCGCCAAAGGCTGTGCACCAAGATCCTCATCCACTTTTTATTCCAACATTTCTCATGGGCTTCAAGAGGAACTTGGTGGACTAAAAGCCCCAGGATTTAACCCACAATGAACCTACACATAAATGATCTGCACGTAAGGAGAGGCCACCAGGACCATTGCTCTGGAGAATAAGGCCCAGGGCAGAAATCCCATTCTGTGAGGACCTGACTATGAGATACAACATCGGGCCTACGGCAGCAGCCGTGTCGAAGACAAAGCTTTCTAAAGAAGGGAGCTGGTGTGTGTGGTATCTCTGCCCTCAAGCATACAGGAAACACTGCTTGAGAGCCTTCACTTCAGCTGTGCGCTAGAAGGTTTTTTGTACCTCTCCATATAGTTAAATTTTCTTGGCTGCCCTCCACTCTGCCCACAAAGCACTGCTTGGAAAGGAGGAAACTCTTAAAGACTGGCAGATTTCTTCCTCCACACAACGATGCACTACTCAAAGGAAGTGCAGTCCAGCAGGTCCCTTACCATGTGTCCAGGGGCCTGCTTGTCCTCACCAGCGTTTCACCTGAGCTCATTCAGTGGAGCGAACCTGGTGCTAGTAAGTACGAGAAGACTTGGCCTAGCGATGTGCTCACGTAGCTGCATTTTTAGATCTTCCCCGATGGGAGAAATTGAGAGCCAAAGATGTTACACCAAACATACTCATCCAATTACTGGAGCACTTTGAAAAGGTGATATGGATCAGTCTAACACCCCAAGCTCCTTCTAGAACAGAACATGAGCATGCAGACGCTGCACTTTTACGAAGCATCAAGAACCAGACAGATTAGCTTTGTGGCTTTTGTTAGTTGGTTCTGACTTGCTTTTGACTTCTTGCCTGCTCACTATTAACACCCCATGGTGCAGTTGTGTTTGACTTCACTATAACAAACCCTGATTTATATGGCCTCACACCATTCCTCCTCCTTTGTGTGGCCTTGAGAACAGCATAACAGGCATACTAAAATGGAACCCATTTAAATCAGTCACTACTAAAGGGGCAGACATCTTCAAAGAGAGCTATCTTTGTGAATCAAACTTCACCCTTCCTGAATAACTGTTTTTTTTGAAATGAAATAGCTTATTGGGGTTTGGCAGAAGCTGACAAATACCTACTCCAGCGAGTAGACTTTAAAAAAAAAGGTGAAAGCATGACTGAGATTCACAGAGCTGCACAATAAAGAGAGAAAAGATCCAGAGGAAAATCAAATGTGCTATATTCATCACTCAATCACTCAATTACAAGTATCCGAGCAGCTGTCCAGTGAAAGGAATTCAAGCTCCCTATTTTATGGTGCGTCTCTGAACATCGCTGATGCTTTTCCACATGGAAATGCAGCAGATGAGCTGTATCCTTTCCTAGACCCATTGCCAACAGAAAATCTGCAAACCATTGTCACTGATACTAACTTAGGAGCCGTGCTGTAACATATCCTGCCACCAAAGTGTGTCCAGTACTTAACGCACTGCTTGCTTTAGGAATGTGGCTTTTCTTTGGTACACAGTGAACACTGCGATTATGTGTTGCATATGCCAAACAGGCAGGGCTGGGTGGGGAAAGAGGAGGGAGGCTTCAGCTCAGAAATGATAGTACCTATTTTTAGGTTCCCGAAGCCAAGCTGTGCTGCTCCCACTCTCTTCTGATGATCCAACACGTATCACTCTAGATGTCACCAATCCCAGGCAGTCCTGTCAGTTTGTGGTGCTGGGCTTCAGCATCCTGGGGGTGGGAAGATAAGCAGCAATTTTTCTGAAGTCTGGCAGGAACAAACTGTATCACGATAAATGTAATTTTATTGTTAATATTTAGATGAGTTGTTTTTTGTTTTGCTTTTTGTTTTTGTTTTTGTTTTTGTTTTTTTTTAGTCTGAACTTGCTTTTAGGAGATACGTACCTGGCTCTGCCTGCTCTGACAGCCCTCCACCAGAATGCAGCAGAACATCCCCTTCACTGAAACTTCCTCTCTGCAAACCTGCTGGGCAACCACAGGGGATTTTTTTAAGATCTGGTTTAAGGATATTGAACAACCAAAAGCCCTCTTGCACACTGCTGCCTGGGACACATAAAAGGTCTAACTGGAGTAAATTCAGGTCCCAAGTCAGTTTTACATAATTATAGAGTTTATTGGGGGCTGCACAGTCTTTTCATAGCACTCTAGGTACCACAGTCCCCGATTCCCTCAGAGATTTGACCCACAAGCAGTTTACCATACATCTACTTTGCACTAAGAGCCCTCTGCATACTTTTAACACGCTACCAGCACAAGACAGGGGTTAGTGCAGCCCCTTGGTGACAATTTATTCAAGTATCAGAATCGTCAGGTACCACAACCCAAGTGTTCTGCTCACATCACCTGCAGCAAGTACCCGCTGGAGTTATGGCAGAGCTCTCTGAGAAAGCAGGGAACCAAACTGCAGTCTCTTAGGTCTTCAGTTGACCTACTGCAGGAACATCCCTTCTTTTCTCAGCTGCTTTTCTCCATTACATTATCCTGCAGTACACTGTGCAATCAAGTAATTAGAAACACAAATGATACTGTTTCTCAAATGCTGGAGCATTTATCTTTAGAAATGTAACAGTGAAAGAAAATGACACCATGTAAAAAGACACCATTGTAAAAAGGAAGGGTTCACTATATTAAAAACAAAAGTTACATTCTTGATCAAGAAACAAATTGGCGTGAATAATCACAATCGTATTTTGCAGCCATGCAATCTTTTTATCTTCTTCTCTCCCAAACATTTGAAGAATACGAAGTCTAAACCTTTTACATTAAAATAGCTTAAACTAGCATTGACAGAAAACACGCAGCCATATATTGACCTGAGAGGCCAGAGAGAGTTCAAACATGAGCGAACTATCCCTGATCTTGGCTGGGGGCTGGCAGAGCTCACCTGGGCCAGCTGCCCCCTGTGTCACTGCACACCACTTCTGCCAGCCACGCAGCCTGCGGGTGCCTCAGCTGAATTCCTTTTCAGCAAAGGCTGGCTGAAGGAGAGCAGTGCCATTACATTTAATCACGGTGGAGTTTTGCTATCCATAGATGAATCCTGGAACCAAAGTGTATATTCATGATCGGTGACTACAGCCTGGTATAAAATGTCTGCACTGCTTCTTTCCACTCCAGTCTGTGCCTTTGAAGTCATGGTAACAGCTTTTGGATTCGAATCCTCTGATGAGACTCCTTGATTTATTAGGTAAAACATCTGGAAAAAATGAAGACTTGTGGCAGTGTAAATCCTCCAGAAGGAGCAGAGAGGTTTTGTCTGAGCAGTACTCCTGTCAAAAATCAAGGAAACCTGAGCCCTGGTGACTGGCTTAAGGTTGCTCCGTGGTTGCAAAGCTGCAGCTCAGAATGGGCCCGTTCATGTTTCACCCACTGCCCTGAAACCATCAGGCAGGCTCGCCGAGGCCGCGAGCACAGAGAGGAATGTACATCAGCTAACAGCCCTCGGTGCTGGGATCGTGCCACAGCTAACTAAATGATTTTCATACGCTCTTGCAGCTTGAATGTCGGTAGCAATTCTGCCCTTGACATTAATAAGGTAGCTCCTGTTATAAATCACTCCGTACTGTGGAAGCAGTATGAAATGTAAAATACCTGCCTCTCTCCCTCAAAGAAAAAGGCAACAGCAAAATGCAGACAAGCCAGGAAGACGTAGTTCAGGTCACCTACGCTGCCGTTCTGTGCTGAAAAGGGGTGGCAGGGTGACTCCTCCGCTCCCCAATTACAACCACCTATGTGAGGAAAGGAACGCTGGCTTCGGCAGGAGGCAAAAATTACCAGCCTTGGATAATGCTGATTTGAAAGGAATAAAACCTGCACAGGTAACAAACAAGGAGACGCACATTTTGCGAAGTGGATTTCTTCTTTTATTTGGAATGAGCCCCGAATCAAGGCAAAAAAAAAGGAGAGGAGGCACGGACCTGCAGGAGCAGCTTGCTTTGCCCCAGAGTTGCTGCTGATGGCTTCTTCTACAAGAGGAGTGTGCAGGGACACGTGTGTGAGCAGATGCATCTGTGCCTATCTGTAAAATATTTGTTAGGTGAGGGCACAGCTATAAAGCACAGAGGTACTTGACTCAGAATTATTTACTCTCTCTGCCTCCTCCATACCCCAACCCATGATCCACATTTCAGAGCTCCCACTTTTTTCCCCAGAGAGCCATCTTTTGACAGTCATTTTCCCATCGAAATCCCCCTTCCAGTGATTTGAATAATGCAGTTGTAACACTAGCCCGAGTGCCAGTCTTCTTTTTGGAGGGGGTGTAGGGCCAGCAGAGGAGGGGGGAGTTCGGGGAGTATTTTTTTAATCAGATAAATTATTGCTGGGAAACCAGCCACTTCTCTCCATTCAATTTATACTCTGTGGGGAATCCATCTAATACCCCTTCACCGAGTGTGAGGCAGGACCAGCGAGATGCTGTCTCAAACCAGGGAGGAAAGCAAAAGATGGGGTGGAGCGCTGGGAACGAACAAGCCACTGGAGGAAGGGGCTATGCAGAAGCAGGAAGGCAAGAAGGAAAGCCTGAGACACGCACGCAGCTCCTCAGACAAGGGAGGAAAGGAGAAAATGTTCCTGCTCACTTCTCTGCTGGCAAATTGGAGCCGAGATGAGCTCGGGGCTGGCGAGCGGAGCTTTTCACCTGCAGGGAGGTGGCGAAGCTCCAGGCAGGTCCGTGGCTGCACGGGATGGGGGTTCCTATCGGATGCTGCTTGAGTTTGTAAAATGGGCTTAGTGATTTCACCCTGGCTCCCAGTGGAACTGGGACCGTGCCAGTTCACCTCCCCATTGTAACTGGAACTGGTTAATGCCTTGTTGGCCGGCATAAAGAAGCCGAGGGCTGGGAACAGAGACGGCTCCCAGCACATCGGGTTTCAGACACGCTTGCAGGGCAGCATGTCTGGGAAGCTTGCCGTGCCGTCTGGGCATACCTTTTATTCTTGTTTGTATTACTTTAACACCTAAGGCCCCAACCAAGACAAGGCTCCATTGTGCCGAGGCGTTGTGCACGCACGTAGCGAGAGATGGGCTGTGTCCTGAAGAGCTCACAGCCTAACCAGACAGACAATTAGAGGTGGGGAGTGGAAACAGGTGCACAGAGAAGGGAAGCCATTTCCCTGAGCTCAGGGAGTGAGTCAGTGTCCAAACCAAAACCAGAACTTGGTGCCTGATACCAGGCCACAGCACTTGCTTCCCTTTCATGTGCTAAAACCAATTTAGCCTTTACACGTCTCACTGCAGCACTTCTCAGTGACTCTACGTTCGTATCAAGTTTGTAACGAATTACAGGGCAATGGCACCTGAATGGGTGGTGTCACAGCACACTTTCCTGGCCTTTTCTTCTTCTGCAGAACAAAGAAAGAAAAGCTTTAGTGGGAGAGTTGGCGGTGAGCTTGGGAGACAAGGAGACTTCTGAGGAAGATTGCCCAGATTCTGGGAGTGACTACAGTACAAATAATGGTAGAAAATAAAGGAATTGACTCAGCAGGAGGCAAAGGGGAACAAGTGGAAGAGTAACTCTGATCTGGAAAACTGCATGGAGAATATGACATACCAGGCAGAAAAAAGAAGGCAAAAAGAATCCAGACGTGTATAGCTTGCATTTCAGATAGCTTCCTTCTGACAGTCTGTCACCAAACTGCTGAGTACCCATCCTCAGAAAAGCAGGCCTTACACATAGTCCAGTTATTTTGGGCCCAAAACAAACAAAGAGAATCCTTTAATTCAGAGCTCATTTCCATCTGCCAGTCCCCATGATTTTCCGTCTCCAAATCCAAACTGCTCGAAGCTGTTGTTCCCAATACCACAGTTTCCTTTCCCAGGTAAAATTTATGGTTAAAGTAACACAGATCTAAACATGTAATTAAACCCTTCTAGCCTATCTACCAAATAAACTTATTTTCAGACTTCAATTAACCTCTGAGGTTACTTCTTAGAATTGCAAATCTTGCTAGAAATGCCAGAACCACTTGTGGCGGGATGAAGTGAGCCCACTGTGTTGGGTTACGGGGATCATCTTAACCTGCAGTGGTTCTTCTCCAGCTCAGAAAAAAAAAAAAAATCCTGAGCTGTCCACTCCTGTCCATTGTCAGGGAAGAAAAAAAAAAAAAAAAAAAAAAAAGTAACTTCTTGGCATTTTCTCCTTCCTTTCTAGGAAACAGAGAAGAAAGTGTTACCTTATCCTCAGGTACTGTTTTCTTGTATTTTGAGTCCCCAGACACATGTACTTTATATAAGTGCTGCCCATTTCGGAGGTTTTATCCTGGACTGGATGATCTCTGGTGGTAGGGGTATTCAAGCTGCTTTGTGCATTTAGTCATCCCTGAGTGTCTTTTTGGCAATCTGTTCCAGATTCTAAGCATTTTACATTAAGACTTGGGGACTTGGTAATCTCCCCTCCCAATCCCCACCAACAATAGAAATATCAACTCTTCAACCTTAAACACAAATCTCTCTACAATCCTCACCTGGAACCATCTTTCACAGGTCTCTTATCTCAGTGACTGCTACACTGCTCAGGATCCACAGTAGTCTCCCTGTCAGAGGAAATAAAAACAGATCCCATGAATCAGGACCTCTTCTTGACATGAACAAGGTGGAGGGGCTGCTCTTTGCCTGCAGCTACAGTAAATTGCTGTTTAAGCCTTGCCAACATTTCTGGAGACTCACTGGGCTGTGGGAGGTTTGGGCTGCTCCATTCTTCCACGTTGGTTATCATCTTTCATTTCTTTTACACCTGAAACCATGTGGTTTATAGAAATCTCTCTGGGCCCAATAAACTATGGAAGTGAGCCTCCTTATTCTGTTTTCTTTCTTCTCCTGCCCTTCTTCATTCATTTCCTGGCTCTAAACTAAGCAACCGAACCCCCCAGGGTTCATCGGTAAGCAAAGAACAGCCAGAAATGACAGGAAAGAGGGTCCTGCCCAAGCATGAAAATAAAGTAAAGACAGAAGGAGTCCCCTGCCCTCTAACAGGGAAGTTCGCCTGATTGCATCACTCCTAGGCTCTATTACACACAGGGTGAGCGAAGGACAAGGAAAAGCAGCCTTTATGCAGCCAGGGATCTGTATTCCTTCAGGAAACAGTTCATGTGCTGCTTCTCAGGGGCAGCTAGAAGCACTCGGAGGTTTGTCATCACCTGGGCTGGAGGCCCTGACAGGCTGTGTCAGCGCCGGGCTTTTCTTCCCAGCTCCCCTGCGACCATCCCCGCGGCACACCTGTGAGAGCAGAGGCAGCAGGACCGACAGAGCTGCTCCCCACACCTCCGCACGGGGCTGATGCACCCTGCTTCTCTTCACCATCACTCCGCTAATGGAACATGTGCAGCCACACGTGGCTCCCTGAAAAGCAGAAATACCCCAGCCCGGTTATTAGGGAACCAGATCCCGCAGATCATCTTCCCCCCTGCCCTTCCCCACAGCGTTCCAGCTCGCTTCCAGCTCACTTCCATGTGCTTGGCTGGACAACTGGCAGCACATGCTAGGTCGGAGCAACACGTGTGCTGCCTGGCCAGCTGGCTGCTGCTGCTTCTCCCAGCGGATGTAGGGCTTCTTCCACTAGTGGGGATGGCAATTTGTTGCTTTTTTTTCCTCCACTCAGCTGCAAACCTTCAGGTAACTCGTGGGAATTTTGTATCCCTCTGATTGACTGACACTTTCAAAAGTAATTCGAGGGAAGGGAAGAATGACAGCGTAACAGTAGGATATTTCTTTAGAAACCAAGATAAAAATGCTGGTGTAAAAGGGCTGGTAGAAATCTTGTTTCCTTCACCCACAAATTCTTTGATGCTGGAAAACATACCCCCCCTCCCTTTCCCATATTCTCCAGTTTGCTACAAGTTCTGACATGAACAGCTTCTGCTGGGAATAGCTGACTGTGCCAAAATATGATAGTTGCTGTTCCTACGCTGTCCTCCCCTCCCCAGATCATCACATTTCAGCTATTGACATTGCCCAGAAAATGAACGTTGCTCAGTGTTTACTAACCCTTCTGCTCCTCTCTGTTCTGCAAGGACCTCCGCGGGACAGCGGGCTCTCTGCTGTTTACAAGCCCATCTGCTTCTGTTGCTTTTCTCCACCTGAAGTTGGAATGCTCTGCTCGGGATATTGCTCACAGTTGTGCTGGGAACTGCAAAGAGCAGATGAGGATTTCAGGTGGTAAGCAAGCAGCATGAAACGAAGAATACAAATATGTTTTCCTCTACATAGTCCTAAAAATAATCTAAACAAGAACAAGATGACAAAGGAAATTCCAAAAAGCTAAGGATGGCTTTGGCACCACAATCACTCCAAGGAGAGACCCAAATTATGAGAATTTAAACATTTAGAATCAAACCAGAAAGGGAAAAACACATGTGCTCCCGTGGCTGTTTTCCTGAAATTACACTGCTGCTCTCTGCATTTTCAAGACTCTCGAGGTAGAGGTACAAGACTCTACTTTGCCCAAACCTGTACAGCTGCTGTGAGCTGCTTAGCTCAAGAGTTCTCCATGCAGTTTAACTCAAGGCCACATCTCCAGGGATAAAAGGGGGACCTTGGGAGTCAGAAAGAGACTGAAAACCTGTCTGCCCATATTGCCTTCAGTGGAGCGCCCAGAGACAACCCTCAAAACCAGAGCCGCTTTCCTGAGAACCTGAGCTAAGCACAGCTGCAGGAGGGACCAGAGGGGGCTCTCCAGAGTCTTAAGGCACTGAAACACTCTCTGTAGCCCAGCACGCTGCTAGTCAGCCAAGCACCCTGTGCGACAAGCCTGGACAGGCTGCTGCAGACATCCACGGGCTCTGTGAGAGGCAGCTGCATGGATGGGAGGCAGACGGCTCGGGGAGCACGCTGTGCTAACAGAGGCGGGTGCAGATAGAGTGAATGCCTCCAAACCCCGTGTTTCTTTGTGCCACAGCCTCTGCTCCTGGTTCTCATGGTGGAGAGGGGCTGCGCTGTGATGGCTGGGCACTGCCTCAGCCGATGGGGAGCAGCAGAAGGTGGCAGTCACTCTTTGCTCCCAGCTGTGGGCTTCACAGTGTTGGTGCCTGGCTTGGAAGAGAAAACAGAAACCGTTGCTGCTTCTGGCCCTTCTGAGAGTTAAGGAAAACTAGCAGACCCCAAAGAGAAGAGCTGAACTGCCCCTGGTGAGATCCCATCAGAAAGCAAAGGTGACCAGAATAACCTCACTCCTGCCTTGTGCTGTGTTTTTCACCAAAATTTGCTAATTTGGGCCAAGAACTGGCTAACGGAAGGGATCAGCTAAAGCATTTGGGATGGTGTCCATGCTGTGTCCCTAGTTTTAGAAGGGTCAGCCTGCCCACAGAGACATTTGCCACTCTGTGTGGCACAGCAGATGCAAATTTTACAGGACACACATACACTGAAAGTTCACACTCTGTGTATGGACAAAGACTGAGAAGGAAATACTGGAGGTGGAGAGGGTGAGATCTCATGGAGGAAGAACCCACTGCAGGTTCCTTCTAACTGTCCCTCTGTGCATGGCTCCCTCCTGTGCTGGTCACCAAACTCCACCAGTTCAGGGTCAGAAATTTGTCTGGTTTAGGGAGGAACACGATGACCCAGTTGGCAGCTTCTTGACTCTGCCCCATCAGCTCAGCTCAGCACGACTTGCACAGATCACGTCCCAAGTCTTGAGGCTATTGAGTAAAGAAGCTGCGAGCTCCCGGGAAGGGAGGAGCTTGCCAAGGCAGCTGCTCTGCTCAGATGTGCAACCTGTGGAGAACATCTCCTTCCCTCTGCAACACTAACGTGCCCTTTTCAACAGATGAGTGGGCTGGGATTACCTCTTTTTAAGCACTTTATGGTAACTGGGCCCCGTGCAGAGGGAGATCTGAAGACATCAGAGCTGCTCAAGGCTGAAATGCTGGCTCAGCTTACACCCACGGACAAAGGGCACCCTCACCTCTGAGAAGTGCACGTGCTTTGGTCCCAAATTCCAGCAGAGCTCAGCTCTGTGGTGGGCACCAAAGCAAACTGCTAGATTTACAAAGATGCTTTCACATCTGTGCTAACAAAGTGCTGGGCTGCTCTGAAAACTTCACCCTTAGTGGGCAAGGGGAGGAGGAGCAAAATCACACTTTGCACAAAGCTTCTGCCTTGTTCACTCTGGGGGAATCTTCTCGTTCAGCCGAACCATTCCTCTGACCAGCTAGGTGCAACACCCTGGCATAAAACAGTGCCTGCAGCAGTGCTGTAGCTCTCAGGGCCTGGATCAGGACCTCTCGGCACACATGCTCTTCATTAATGCTAGCCCGGGAGCAGAAATGATCCGAGAGCAAAACCTCTCAGAGGATTAAGCACAAGCTCTGGTGCAGGGAGGGGATCCAACCTGAGCTTCTTCCAAATCACGCAGTCAGATCTGGTTGCTCTGGTTTGGACCTGGCTCTGGCAAGACAAAGTGACGCAGTGAGATGCTGAAAGAGGGGAGCAGAAAGAAAGGAAAGCAGCCCGCTCCCTCTCACCCCAAAAGCGCAGCGCCTCGCTTCTAGGCCCCTCAGTGTGCACAATAAACTTGTCTCCCTTCCCTCACTCCGGGTTACATTGTTCGCTTTCCTGCAAATTGTTTCCACATTCTGTATAAATAACCCCAGTGCCAGGGAGGGGGAGGGAGGGAGCAGAGGGGCGCGCAGAGAAGGGGTGGGAGGAAATCAGATGTCTTTGTTACTTTTCAAAAAGAAGGTGGAGGATGCCGAGAAGCAGTTTGGAGCCGGAGCCTTGGCAGGCCGAGCAGAGAACTGCCATCGAGCTGTGTTCAGACCTGGAGGAAGAAGAGTAAACAAGGGAGAGATTATATATAATTATAGACAATCATGTTGCTGGGGATAAACAGGAATCAAAAGCACGGAGGCACTGAAGTCTGGCACGTCCCCAAGCACAGAACAGAAGCCAGCCAGCGAGAGGCAATGCGGCTGGAAAGCGCTTCCCTTTGGGCCTGTTTTCAGTTAGCTCAGGGGCTGTTTTTTTTTCCTCTCTTTTTGGCTTGAGGCATTCCCCCATAAAGAGAAGAGCCTGCCCAATGGGAAACAGAAGCCAAACTGAAGTCAGCAGAATCCTTGTCTGCGACATTAATAGATTACTCTGTGAGAAACGTCAGAAATGTTTGGAAAAGATACAGCCCGCTTAGGTCAGCAAAAACAACAACAGGAATTTCTGAACAAAAACGGCTTTAGAAACACTCCCGAAGTGGTGCCTGCATGTCCTGCGGGCACTCTCCTCGCACTCTCCACACAGGAGCAGGAGGCAAAGGGTGAGCTGCAGCTAAGGGTGGCACCAGAGGCCTGCTCCCAGCACCCCTGGATCAGGGTTTTGTGACAAAAAGGTGTCCAAGCCCCTTGGCTGCCTCACCTGCTCCCAGTGTGCGTGCTGCTGAGCTGTCCGGGAGAGCTGTGTGTTTGACACAGCTCCCTCCTCGCTTTGCTGCAAACCAAAGGCAAAAAGATGAGCCACTGCCTGCGCCGTGGGGCACCCCGCGCTCCCTCCCGCCTGCATCTGCAGGGGGAACAAGCAGGAACCCGAGTGTGATGGGGCCCTCCTGCCACCGCCTGCCCGCCCGTGCCGCGAGGGCACCCACCTTGCTGTGTCACGGCCCGGCATGCCAGCAACTGCTTTGCCTTTGCAGAGCCTGGGAGGGGGAAGGAAGAAGCCTCTGCGTGTGCTGGAGATGACTCTGGATGTAGTCAAGCGAGCAGGCTCTGATGCTACAAGTGTTGTGGCCAAGACTGGGGACGCTCATCTGCCTTGGCACAGCTCTCCCTGAGTGCCTAAGAGTGCCCTGTGAAGGGGAGAGGAGGAAGAAATGAGGAAGAAACAAAGCCAAGAGCACAACTAAAACAATGGCATATGGCCCACGAGGTTTGTGTTGTTCTGTTTCTTTTTTTTAAGAAAGACCTTGGGGGATTTGAAAAAGAAACAAGAAAGAAGCCTCGCTCATCCTTCTTTTCCTTCCCTTGAAGGCTCCACAGCTCACTGGAGAGTTAGAGGGAAGGCGACATGACGAACAAAGGACGGCAACCTCAGTCGGTGACAGAAGGAGGATTGTTTAGCAAGGCAGTGTAAAAAGCTCTCTCCCAGGCATTGTTTTAAATCCAAATAGCTTACAGCCTGCTGAATTCTTAAGCCATTTTCCTGATCTCTCAGCTGTTCTTCATTGAGAACTCAAACAGACATTTCAAAGCAAGAAAGCAGAGAGAAAATATAGATATAGATATAATAAATAACCAAACCTGTGTTTAGAATCAGCTTAAGAGTACAAGAAGAAAGGCATGCACAAAGGCTCTTCTACTTTCTCTCCTTCAGTAAAGGTGCTCTGAATGTCCTTTTTCCTAAGGAAAGAAAATGGATTTTTTAAGGGAAATTACATTTGCTCTCTGAGAACAGTGTCACAGTTTGGTGAATGGTATCACCTGGCTATCTGGGTATAGCATTTTCTGTATTTTCTGTGAATTCATCATTGTGGGCATTTTCCTCCAGGATTTCTTATACCAACAAATCCCTCACCAGTGGTGGATACGTGTTGGGGGGGCATATATGCATCTGTATAAGTGCAAGATCTCTCTATTGGCCACCTACAAACTGCTGTGGTGTTACAGGAGAGGTCAGTTTAAGCATAAAACAGGAGCCGTGTTTATCTCAAAACTGCTAGAAATAGATCAGAGAGGGCAGAGGGAATGGAATTGGAAAAAGACAGCAATGGGTTAAAAAAGGCGTTTGGGGTCCAAGCCTTATCTGCTCTAAATTTACATTGTCTGTGAGGTAACAGCTAAGCAACCTACTCCCACACGAAGTTACAGCAGTTACTTCCAAACATCCCAGGCACGAGTGTACAGAACCGAGAATAAAAACAAGATAACAGAGCAGTATTAAAAATAAGCTGACCGTGTCCTTTAAACACGTGCCTGTGTGCCATGCTGGACAGAAAGAGCGTCAGAAGTTTAGTGATATGGTGAGAGAGTACAAGTGAGCCAAACTGACAGACCTGGACAGATGATAGCTGCTCTACTTTCTCTTTCATTTAGAAGTAACCAAGAAGGGAGAAGGACACAGAGTGCTTGTCCTGATGTTCTGTCAAAAATAAAGTGAGGTTACTGGTCTCCTGCAAGCACAGATGAACATCAATCACAAGTCCTTCATAAAGCCAGGCCCCCAGAACAGTCCCTCAGTGTTATTAGAAAGCAAGAATTAAAAGTTTATCAAAGTGGAAAGAGCAGATCCTCAAGGGAGAATGGATTTCATAAGCAGTCACCAAATTCTTCTCCAGGCACCTCAGTGTGACTTGCAAGGTGGCCAGGAAATCAAAAGAGCTGCTACCTAAAGAACATCCAGCGAGTGGTCCCAGCAGGAATCGTGGAAAACGCCCTCGGTGGGACAAAGAGCCATTCCTTCCTTGCCTCTTCCAGTTCTCCTAAAGCAAAGAGGAAAAAAAAGAGTACATCATCTGCATCGCTGCTTATTTTTGCGTTGCAAAACTTATTTGTATGTGCTGAGGGAAAGGTTCCCTTTGGCTCGTCACAACATCTCCATGTCTGGGTACGTCAGTCTCTGCTTCGGATGGGCTGAGGACAGGAGAAGTAGACCGACACTTCGGTACCCCAGAGCTCAACAGCTCAGCAGCTGCTGAAGGTCAGCAGAGGCAAGACCCAACTGCATTTCGGTTCTGATAATTCCATTTTACATACTGGAACTTGGCCATGGGGAATGAAAACACAACTGAAGCGCGACTGCTTTATCCTCACCCTGCCCGGCAGCCAAAGTGATCCTTTGGGGCACTGGCCTGTGAGTCCCACTTCTGGCAAATCCAGCAATTCAAAGGAAGCAGAGCAATGGGATTTTTTCCTTGGCTCCTTGCTGGTGGCACTGGAAATCCTTGGAGGCCACCGAGAAAGCACACTGCCCCCTTGGCTGGTGCTCACACCTCTGCTGTTGCTGTCATCCCCAGCACATCCACTTTTGAAATAATTACTTCCACGGCTTATGAAATAACTCATGTCACTGACGGAGACTGATGAGAGCAGCCCTCCAGGCCCGAACTGCTGGGTGCAGGCACCTTTCAATATGCTGCCTCCAATAAATGTGGCAGGGGGAATGCAACGTTTTGTTCAGTGAAAAAAAAAAAAAAATCCCATTTCAAGCTTCTGAAGGGCTATTATAAGATGTGGCATGATAAAACTCAGGACATGAGCCTCTTTAGATTTAATAATACATGCTATCGATTTCTTCCTGCAGAAAAACTTCAATGAACACCCTTTTTTGTTTAAATCTTTTGTTGCAAAATTGATTATTCATTGAAAACATAAATCCCAAAGATTTGACCGAGTGATTTCTTAAAATGTTCAGATTTCTGCATCAAAGCAGACATTTCCAAAAAGCAACAACCATTTTGCTGTACAGTGATCGTTAGCAGAAAAGCAACTCTGACGGTAAGTTTTTAATTAGCCCATATAAATGTGCATGCAAATGTACATAACTGCATTTCAAAGGAAAACGACTGACTCTCTAAAACAAAAATGCTTCTACAATAAAAGCTACAGAAAACCAGCAAACAGAAATATTCTGATCCTAACATATACGGTAATACGTCTGGTAAGCAGACGAATAGGGTCAATTTATCTCCCCCTGCCTGAGCAGGGCTCCCAAACTGTCCAGAAAAAAGCCACCCACAACACAGTTCAGGAGCTGTGATCCACAAGCCGTATCTGCTGCTGAAGTACCATGCCCTGAGATCATTGTTAAATTGCTTTCTGAAAGATAGAATATGCTGGTTAATCTGACTCCAACGTGTGTATTTTTATAACCAATGCAACATAGAGGTATCATCATTTAAGGGATGCATTTGTACATCACATTCTTTAAAATATCAGATCAGGAAAGCTCCTGAATGCTGCCTACACCGCACGTCTGATTGGCTTCTGTTCTCCAAATGGGAAGGGGGCAGGGAGGGGGGTGAAGCAGCCGCCAGAAGAAGAGGATTGAGATGCACACAAGAGAGAAGGGAGGCAAAGGGAAAGAGGAAGATCAATTAACGATCCGATCCCGGTGAGAAAACAAGTACAAATGTGGTCCCTAAAGTTAACGCCGTTGGTTGCAGCGAGGAGCCGATCGATCGATGTTGGCGATGGCGTGGGGAGCACCGCAGCGCGCTGCCGTGGGAGCCCAGCACAGGCTTCCAGCGGGCAGGGCGCGAGTCCCCAGATTACAATAAAGCAGCTTGAAGGTGACAGATTTCATTGTTGAAGGTGATAAAATTCCACGTGGCGCGCTGCAAAACAAGGGCTGGAGCTCAGCCCGCAGAAGGGGAGGCAGCCCCAGACAACGCGGCGGGAGTTTCTCCTCCTCTCCTCTCCCTGGAAATCCGTCCAAAAGCACCCGGGTGCCCGAGGTGTGCGACACGTTTCTGCCTGCCCCACGGCTGCTGCTTGTGAACCGAGCACCCAGTGGGGTTCCCTGCCTGGTGCCTCTATTCCCACCCGTGTGGTGGGAGCACAAGGGTGATGCAAAGCAGCAGAAACATCGGGCTGGCCTCACAGGGAATCCTGCAGCAGGCAGGATCCTGCAGGCCCCGTGTCAGCATCAACGAGTTGGCCTCGGCACCTTCTCCCGTTTGTGTTTCACTGAACTCTCACTAAGAAGATCCCTGCTGAGGGACAGGGCAGCGGGGCCCATCACAAACAGTGTGTCCCAAATTCTTCAGGTTTTGTTTTTCGGAATAAGCCCCAACTGCCGTTACACAGGCACACGCCTACGCAGCACAAGTCCGACTTTCGTGCCACACTTTGCTGCAAACGTTTTGAGGAAGGACTGAGGAAGGGCAGGTGTTTGCTGTTCTGCTCTAACAGAGGTTGGGTTTGGTCTGGATGCTGCCCCCAACACGGCTGCTTGAGATGCAGGGAAGACTCGGCAGCAGCGACGTGAAAGGAACAGGAAAATCAAAGCCTGAGACTAAACTAGCAATTAGACCAGCCCCGGAATATATTCAAGTCAAATCAATCCATACAAGAATTTCAGTCACGGTGTGCTCGTGCCCACACTTCCTCCCTCCCTCCCTTCCTCTCCCGCAACCCAGGGCTGAGATCCAGCATTCCTGTCTGCTTAATCAGAATATGCAAGAAGTGCAGTGACAACACGTCTCCTAAGATGCTTTATCAGTTTTGCAAAGTCCCAGTTCATCCTCCTCTTGTGGATCTATTTACATATTGATGTATTTATTCGGCTCTCTCCACCAGGCATGCCCCATGAGATTAAACCATTTTATTTACAAAGACATTGGGGTTGCAGCTCCTAACAATTAAGTCAGCCAAGATATAACTTTGCATGTGCTTTCAGATTGATGTGTGAACAGACAAAAGCGGCCTCGTCAGCGATTCAGGAGCAGCCGGAGGGAGGACCGGTTAAACCCCATCTATATAAACCAGTCAATAGCTGCTGCAACTGGGAAAAATGAACTGGGGGGGTGGGAGGCGCAAATACGCCGACGGGAAAGATAATGAGCCAGTAGGAGTGATGGATAAAACCTGCAGAAGAAACTTTGCCAGCGTAGCTCACCTTAAGGAGCGGGTTCTTCGGAGCAGCTTGTGCTTCATGGGAACTCGCAGGCTCACGGGATTTGCCCCTGCTCCATCTCGCCCGTCAAAGCCACCTATTAAAAAGGAGAAAAGCTGTTTTCTCTCAGAGGGCTACACAGGAAGGGAAGGGAGGATGGGAGGAAAAGGGAGAAATACCTTGCAAGATGGAAGTCAGCAAAAGGTCATTGAAGACAAACTGCAGCTGACTTCACGCTCCGGGCAAGGTGCTACAGCCCCTTCTGCAGAGATCTTTTGCCTGGGCAGATCTCAAGAACCCCTTCTGCTGCCCTTCTGCTCCCCGCTGGCATCTGATCGGGCTCCAGTTGTCAACGCTCCCCTCCGTACCCTCCCCGGGCACGGCGTTGTGCTAACAGGGCGCACGCTTTGGGCCAGCTTTGCAGCGTTACCCTCCCAATCCCTGCGCAGCGCCAGCGAGCCCTGCAATTAAAACAGCATTAATCAAAGCACATCCGCTGGATGCAGAGGTGAGCAACAGGCACCTGCAGGAGTAGGGATGTCCAGCACACGTTCCTCTTTGTCTCTCTGCCTTCCGCCAGCTGAAGTATGTCCATCGGAGCATTGTAGGCTCCACCAGACACAAAAGCTGAGAAGTCACCTGCATATCGAGACCAGCATAAATCTGGCACGCTGCTGCCTGCTCCTGACAGCAATCTCGTCAGTGCCAGCATTCTTCTGAGCATCTCTGACATTTCGGAATTATATTTAGAGACCTGCATGTGAATTTAATTTTGAAGTTTGCTACAGAACACTGATATATAAATATTCTGCACACCCCGCCTGAGGGTCTAGTGGTGCACAGCAAGGCTGTGCCAGTGCCTGTAACTAAACAGGAGCGGGCAGCCCAGGGACGGAGCACTAAGCAGTAGTCTCACCATCTTAACAGTCGGCACTTGTCTCCTTATTAATTCTCACCCTGATCTTTTGCATAGCACTATCGCCAGGCTAATTAATCACAGGTGCAAGCATAAGCATTAATTGCAACAATGAATCACTCTTTTTTTTTTTTTTTTTGTCTGTGCCTGGCCGTGTCTAGCCTATAGGAATGCTGCTACTCCCGTTACCTTTATAATTATTATAAATATAGAGGCAGCAACATGCACTACATTTGTAGGCATTAAAAAAGACATGGTATTTGGCCTCAAGCATTAACAATCTGGTGCATATTCAGGGGGGTGATGAATGCATTTCACTGACAGTCTGAAAATGCATTTCCTGGATCATTTTAATTCAGGAACAGTCTGAGGACATTAGGTAAAGCACAGGTTTGGGGAATCCAGCAGCTGCAGCTCTGCTGGCCAACACGCCGCAGCAGGTATTGGCTACTCATGGCCTGTTGGGACTGCCAAGGTGCACGGCAGTCTCCAAATCCTGCTGCCCAGCCTGCCTCGACCTCCCTGGGAAATTACAGAAGATGGGAGGGCTCTCGAGTGCAGATGGCTGGGGGGAAACGCTCGGTAACCTCGGGGTCTCCAGGCTCAGATTCAGTTTGAGCGAGATCGACCCAAAGCCCTGACGTGTGGATGAAAGGAAGGGATGTTGTGAACCTTCGAAGCCAGGCACATGCCCTGAGACTCCTGATACTGCTGGAGCTGTCAGCAGACACTCTGGTGCCTGACCTCCTTGTGCCCACGAAGAAACCGGGGGCTCCAGGGGCTCCCAGGGCAGGCACAGGGTAGGCAGAGGGGAGCACGGGGGAGCTGAGGCCCCTGTGGCCTTTGCTGCAGGGAATTTGGATCCTTCCAGCCCGGTGCTGGGCGAGCTGATGTCTTCCCTGGCACGGGCACAGGACAGCACAGGGATGGAAACGCGTCTCAGCGTACTGCACAAGGGGTAAAAAGCAGAAAAGCTGCTGACTGTGCTGCGCTGAGAGATTAGATTTTAAATGTATTAAATGACTAACGTGCATTATGCGTCCTTCCCAGGCCAAACCACCTGCATACACAATGTGTGGCTATGATGTGGGGTTGACAGGTTCAGGCAAATGGTTCAGGACTAATTTTCAGTGTCAGACTGGCAGAAGGCGCTCCAGACAGAGGCTCTTGAGGCTGGGGGAGATGAAGCCAAAGCTGCGAAAACACTGCTTTTTAGGGAGAAAACACAAGCTAAAATTTGAACAGCTATAAAAACACAGTTTGTCAACCAAACTACAGTAAATATTTCCTTTCTTTGCTAGCACAGAGGCTGGGGAGATAAAGAAATAGCTGAAGGAGAACTCAAGGTGAGCACCCGTTATTTACAGCTGCTGATGAATAAGCAAACCCCCACACTGTGTTTTCCTACAGGACAGCAAATGCTCTGGCCTGCTTAAGAGTCTGGTTAGTTGTTATTTTTTCCCCTCCTGGGGTGCGCTTTACATGCTGCTCCAGTGAAACGCTGCACCACTATTAATTGCTCGCACGCACAGAAAGCACCCGGCATCCTCCCTCCCCACCACTGCGGTCCCAGCAGATCAAATGGGGGAGCTGGAAAAGTCACCTACCAAGGCAGAGACTCAGAGAATAATGTAAAAAAGATCCAAAAGGATTTGTGTTGCTTGTTTTTGTTGGTCTCTCTTTTTTTTTTTTTTTAATATAATTTACTTCCCTCTGCCAGCTTAAAAGCATAGGCTTGTTTGAACTTCCTAGGGAAGTCGGGAGCACTGAAGAGAAATTGGCAGGCTCCAATCTGGCTGCTTTTCCTTATTATGAGAAAATACACTCTCATCTCCTTGTCTAAGGGTATGAATTCTTCATCTCATATTGTGTTTGCACAGAAGCGTGAAATGTATCCTGAACATTGGTCGTCACCCACACTTCACAATGTGAGAACAACGAGGGCAGTGAGACATGGAATGAGAACGGGAATGCCACAAAAGTGGGGGAGCGGGTGGCTGCTTCTGTTCCAAGGCCCGGGCTCTCGCACTGCATTCACCATATCCATGGCATTTCAAAGGAAACCAGAGGCACGTTTTTCCTCCGAGATGCTCAGGGGCCCTGTTTTGTGAGCTGTTGTCCCTGTGGGAAGCTCCCTCCTCCCTTTCCGTAAATGTTCCCCCTGCTGCCGCTGAATCACCAAATAATCTGGAGACCCGTGGGAAGGGAATTAAATGGTGGTTATCACGCTGCCATGTTCTGCTCACTTTATTTGTTTTAAATGACCATGAAAGCAAAGGGGGGAAAAAGAAAACACCCAAGTGGAAAGTTAATTGAGCTGCTGAAATGTCTTTAAAGGAGCATTGTGGGCTGGATTGCAATGCCTCGGCTCCCACTGGTGGCATTTGCTCACATGAGTGGGCACCTGATCACGCAGCACGGCCGGGACCCCTTCTCTAAAGGATCCGTGTCTCTTGGAGCCGAGGACAAGCAAAGCTACCCAGCTGCAGGGACCTGATGGGGCTTGATGGGACAGCATGCTCCAAAACTGGCCAGGAAGGGAGCAGGCTGCAGGCACTCGATGTGGATGAAGGCTGCAGGGGTTGGTGTCCTGGGTTCTCAGCAAGGTTTCTGACTCCAAGGAGAGCAGCCCAGGAGCTGGCCCAGCTGGGCTCAGGCAGTAGAAGGGAAAAAAATATTCCCCTGTCTGTCCTGGCTGCTTAGGAGAAATTGGGAACCCACAGCAATGGGAGGGAACTTCCCATAGAGGTGGAAGAAGGAAAAAGACCAAAACGTGGGGAGAAGACCCAAGCAGAGAAGGAGGAACTGTCCTGAGGGACTGCATGGAGCTGGAATCTAGGAGATAGGGAGCAAAGAAAAGCCAAGACGTGGAAAGGCCGGTACCACAGAGCAGCAAAGCAAAGCAAGCCACCCACACCTGAGGGAGAAATCAGGGCGGGACCGTGTGGGAAAAGGGGGCTCAAGAGATCTGCTGTGGGAGCCCAGGGATCGGGCAGGGAACCTGCTGGACCTGCTGGAGCAGCTGCGCACATAGAACACAACTTGCCTCTGGCTTCTTACACCTGGATTTGATTGTGAGCCCAACACGCCGCAGTAAATAAAAATGTGTTCCTCTCTAGTCAATCTGCTGCTAGATCTTGAAATCCTCTAACCTGCACGAATTACTATCAGAAACCCTTCCGGAGGGACCCCTGCATTTTTACACAGAGGTTCTGGGTCCTCTGCAAAGCCAAACAAAAGCGCACAGAGGAGGGAGAGCTGAGCTCCTCTCTGCCCTGCCCCATGCACCTCTGTTATGCTACCCAGGCACTGCTCGTGGCCCACTGCAACTTTCTGCTCCCTTTGTCTCCTCTCCTCCCTGAGGGGCGCAGTCCCTCCCTGCCAGTTCTCCAGGACCCAGCAGTGTTGTCAGGACAGCCCAGCTCCCACACAGCTCCTCCTGTCCCTGTCCTCCATGCCCTAGATGCTTTCTCAGGAGCCTTGCAACCACGGCCACGATCAGATCTGCTGAGATTCGCAGCACCTCTTCGAGGGGGTGCCCAAGGCTGCTTCCCCAGTCACCCTCCTTTGCTAGAGTTTCGGCTGCCTGCGTGGCCTCTGATCTGTTTTGTTCCCCATTCCTTAGTGCTTCTACAGGTCTGACAGCTAACCTGCATGGAAAGCAAGCTGGGAGAAGCTCAGGGATGGATATAAACTCTGGGAGTGGTATGCTACAGCTCTCCAGGGACACTCACAGTAGGCTGTCTGTGGGCTGTTAGAACAGAAAAGCTTAAATGTTCCCTGGACAAGGCAGCCAGCACACCTAGGAACACCTGGCTAGAAACCAGCACTGAGATTCTTTTGCCTTTTGTTTTTTTTTTGTTTGTTTGTTTTTAAAGGAAGAAACAAACCCACAAGAAGTCTGTTCTAAGGACCACCAGAGGAAGGCAGATTTCCCCCGGTGCTGGTACCTCCCGTAAGCCTGCCAGGGACCCCAAGCCCAACGAGAGCATCACATCCAGAGCTCCCATGACCCTGGTGCTCTGAAACACAAGCAGGCAGCAGGAGCGAGGTGGAGGTACGCATCCTACCTTGGCTTGGGAAGAGAATTAAAAGGGCAGCCAGGGATGGGAGGGGGGATTAAGGACCTTCCCTGAGGTCCTGCTCCACTAGGTCAGCACTTTCTGGGAATTGCTGTGTTGCCAGATGTTGATTGGGCATCTGACAGGAGATGAATAAAGTCAATAAAGTTCTTATTTCTGGCTATAAAAAATAATAATGAAAAGCAGACAGAGGTGGGGGGTAGGCTGCACAAAGCTTTCCCAGGCTGCACTGAGCTGAATGCAGAGGGAGCTTTCCCTTCTCAATTTCTCCTGCCTGCACGCCACGAGCAATCGGTTGTAAATCAAGCAGCTGGATGGTACTGGTGTACAGTCAGAAGTATTCCTTGATTCCTGTCAAAGGGAGGACCTTTCATTCATTTTGCACGACCTTCTCCCAGTGGCAGTGCCAGAGCTCCCCAGCCGCAGCCCTCCTTCAGAGGGCCTCGTGCCAAGCCAGCCCCACTGGCTCAGGGCTCAAGACCCAGGGGTCTGCGAACCAGAGCAACTCACATGTCTCCACGAAGGCCACATCACCTTCTTTTAATGACAACTATTCTGCCTCTAGCTCTGCAAGTGAGAGCTCCTGTTACCATGTCAAAGGCTGCCCCACTTCCTCGCACCTCTCCCCAGAGGTACAAACGTGCCTGTGCTTTCAGGTCCTGTGTAGCTAAAGATCGAGTTCTGAATATCAATGATTTCCTTTGTGCTCTGCTGTACCAGCCTGGGGATATTTGGCTGGGGCACTCTGAGCAGTTCTGAGACTTTGAGATGTCATTTGTGTAAAGAGCTCTGCTACACAGCCCCTGTCAGAAGAGCTGCCTTTGTCCCCATGTGCAGCAGTGACCCCTCTCTCAGGAAGCTCTGCAGAAGGTACAAACTCCTACCACACCAACACCTCCCACAGTCAGGTGGTAGCTGCTTTGAATTTGGTTTAGGAGGTGAAAAGAGATAGAAACAAATTCATTGGTTTGAAACCCTCAAAACCTGGGATCTAAACAAGCTCCTGGGCTGCATTCCCCAGAGGTCCTGAACACCCTGAAGAGCTCAGACAAGGGTATCTTTATGCCGTGTCAGTGCTTTCCCCATTAACAATTCTTGCACAGCCTGAAACTCCCTTAGTTTCAGAGCCAGCCTTCAACAGGTCCTGTACTGCTGGGAACACTGGCACCTACCTCACCTGGCTCTGGATAAGCTTGTGGATCCAGCTCACTCCACAGCAATCAGAGCAGCCCTGTTCCCCACCAAGATCCAGGTTGATAACCGTCACTGGCTCCACACTGGCCTCTCTACAGGAAAAGAAACATTCAAAATGTGCATGAACACGGTTTGACAAGGTGGGCACAACCCCAAGGAGAAGGGCCAGCATGGCTGTCAGTCCTTCCTCCTCCCCAGGATGGCAGGAAGCAAAGCTGCATTACTGAGGTTGGTTTCATGGGAAAACCTTCTACTGGACCTCTGAAAGCCAAAGAAGAGTTAATTGCTGATCTAAAACCTGGCAAGTTGCCTAGATACCTCGGGGCACGATCTGGTTACACTTGTGCAAACAATCTGGCACCAGGCAGTGACGCACACACCTTTGCATTTAACATTTCTGTTTTCCCAAGCCTTAACCTCACTTGTCGGCATAATGGACTGGGAATACACATTTAAGGTGGAAAGCATTTCTGGAAACTGGCTATTCTTCAAAGGCATATTTACTGGCTGTTCCAATAGCCACAATTCAATAAACGTACAGCAATATTACATGTATGTTGGGCAAAAATATTTGGGGTGAAAGAAGAGTGAAACTCCTATTACCGTTTTTTATTCGGTATTTTTATCAACGATCTAAATGACGCTATAAAAATCCTTGTTGTGGCAAAGTTTGCAGATGCCAACAAGACCAGCGGTAGGGAAACAACAAGCAAGGCTGGACTATCAATACTCAGCGATCTGAAGCAACTGGGAGTTGGCCACACTCCAGTGAAATATGATTTAAAAAGTCAAATGCAAAGTAAGGCATCTGAAACCAGAAATGCAGGTTACACTTACAGAATGCTGCCTCGGAAAGCAGTTGCTTTGAAAAGGACTTAGAGGACATCTCAGAGCTCTGCTTTAGCCCCAGCTGCGGTGCAAGCTGCCATAAGGGACATCTCTGATCCCTCCGTGTTCAGAAAGGGCAATCACAGACCCCAGCAGGGGGTGATCCTTCTCATTTGTGGCACCAGTGACAATCTGCTGGGAAGCTGTGCCCAGCCTGTGTTCTTCCCTTCAAGGAGAAAGAGAAAACACAGAAGCAATTCAGGCAAAGCAACACAAAAAGACCCAGCAGCTGGGTCCTGCATGTTTCCGAAGGAGCCCAGGCCTGTTGGCTTACCGAAGATGGGACTGAGAAGGGATCTCATTGCTGCTCCTGGCACCGATACAGGGGAAGGCAATTGTGGGAGAGGGCTTTGGGATACCACGGTGCCTCTCTTAAGACAACGGCAAAAGCTGGAAATTAGAAATTTAACCTTGAAACGAGACATACACAGCAGCGGAAGCCATTCAGTACTGGAAGCATTTGCCAGGGAACTAGGTGAAATTATGGGATTAGCTGTGTTTCAGAAGCCACGCTTTCATTCACCTTCTGGGAGAAATTACACCGGCTGTAAGACAAAACAAGGCTGTCGTAAGCCCAGCTGGTCCCAGAGCTGAGTTCTTGCTCAAGCTGTTCGGAGCAGGCGTTTCCCTGTGACTACTTGGAGGAAGCATTGTGGAAAGACTCAGGCAGCCTGAAAGACTTTTCCTAGCTGCCTCGAACTCTGCACTGTGCTCTGGGGGACACTTCCACTGCTTAAGCTTTACACACTGTAAGTTATATGACTGTCTCTTCCCAAATTAAGCAAACAGATTCCCTCCTGCAGAGCTGCAAATCTCAGTATCAGTTTCTCCAGTCCTCACCAAATCCTCACCAGTCTGGCTCTGGAGAAAATGCATAAAGAACCCCCGTCCGCTCCTCGTTACAGCTGGGGAACTCTACAGATATCAGTGAGGTTTCAGGGTGTAACAGAGCAGAAACCAGCTCAGCATGCTCATCTTCTCAAGCTAAGTCTGTCCTTCTGTTTCAATAGATTAGCTCTTCGCCTGCATTTCCCCTTGCACAGCGATGCCAGCCTGGCCACAGCAACAGTGAGCAGCAAACAGCGGGAGGCCTCGCTTCATCCAGCACCAGCTCCCAGATCTCCAACAGTGGCGGCTTTTGTTCTCCTGGTTCCTGTCTGATCTCTTCAGCCCCGTCTTACAGCACTCTGCATTCCTCCTTCAGGGCCCCCTCCTGAAGTATCTGTGTGAAACAGTGCATTGCTTTTCCATTGCAAATCTAGACCTGGCATCTGAGCAAAAATAAAAAGTGATCAATCGAGCCTGTCTGAATCTAAGAAGAGATTGGACTGTGCACTTAGTCACATGGTCTGAACTTTTGGGTAGACCTGTGCGGTGTCAAGAGTTGGACTTGATGATCCTTAAGGGTCCCTTCCAACTCAGGATATTCTATGATTCTATGATTCTATGATAATCATCACACCGATGCAGAAGGGTCTTTCTTCCCTCTCTCTCTTCGTTTTGTAAGCTGAACTATCAAAAGTGAAAATTCATCTTCTGTTTGAATATGCAGGCAACACGTAGAGCTGAGCACGGTGATGCAAGGAGTGTGTTTTCCAGTTTGAAACAAATGAATGCATTGCAGAGAATAAACTGATAATGCTAATCTTACCTGCACGTCTTCCTGCCAAACTGAGACTGGAAACTCTTGTCACAGCTACTGGGTGAACTACATTGTGGACCAGCCTCACCTGACATGGTGCCCCACACATCTCTTGGCTCCTAAATCCAAAGTCACCCGTGGGAATCAGGCAACTTTTCCAGTTGTAGACTGGATCTTGGGTGGAGTACCAGAAGCAAATGCTCTCAGCAGATCCAAAATCTGTCCAGACAGTGCCGTCCCTTCCCTCTGGTGAAGCAGCAATGCTAATCACAAAACAAGCAACTTCCTGATTGCAAAGTATTGCTTCCCTAGAACAAAAGCATTGCAGAGTGAACATGGCATAAAAACAACAAAACAGGCTGTGCATGTTCAGATCGTCTTTCCTTAAACACTTCCAGGAATGGGAGGCTGGTTTGACTGGCTTCCTGAAGACTCTTCTACAGACTCTTCTACAGCTGTATTGGCATTTGTCTTATTTTGGACTAGGACAGCTCTTCTGAGATGACCTTACTGCACTTTGGTCCACCCTGCAGAACTGGATTCCTTTCAGCCAAAACTAAATGGCAAAGTGTGCTCCAGAAGCTCACCTAACATGTCCCAGTGCTACTGCGTATTCCAAGCCACGGGGCCAGATTAGAACTATCCCAGATGAATCACCCAGAATGCACGTAGTGGACCAGCACCAAATGTTTCATTCCCCAAAGCTGCTCTTACTGCACCTTGCTGCTTGCTAATGCAAGTACGACTGCTATTATACCTCTCCCTGCATTTGCTCATCTCCTGCAAGACTTAAAGATGCTTTGTAGTACATGTCCCCTTAATTTTTCCCCCACTCTACATGGTTTAGCTAAGCAAGGTTTCCTCTGGCAGGAGACAGAAGGCAATAAACACACCTGGAGCTAGCAGCTCACCCTGTTTGCTTGCAAGCGTAGCAAGTTCACAGGTCTTCATGGAAGTCTGGCTTGGCACAGCAAACCCTAGGGCTTCTTAAACTCACTCACAGTAATTCCTAGACTAAAGAAAAGCCAGGGCTGAGGTTCAGGTTGAAAAACAAGTGTTCTCATGCTGGAGGCACTGAAGGAAACAGAAGGGCAGGTGAATTTCCATAAAGAAATTACAGGCGTCATTAAGGATTAATAATTATTTCTGCATCTGATAAGTGATTGTAGCGTTAATCTCCCGCATTAGTTTTTTTCTTAGCTGTTGTGTGTACAACCAAATTCTTCGCAGGATCACCTCTGGTACGTTACCTGACGTGCTCAGATGACAGGTTGTGTAAGGCGTACTCATCCACTAGTTATTTTCCAATTACCATGTAGCTGTGGTATGATGAGTAATCTTGTACAGAGAGAGGGAATCTTAATTTGCCTGCCCTAAAAACAGGTTACTGTGATTTCTAATGAGTGTCAAACAATAGCAAATCCTAACCAACCAAAATAAAAGGTAACTGGCTAGTGTCATGTCTAATTTCACTAAACAATGGTATCATTAAATTCTCCTGCTACGGTTGATTTTGAACTGTCGGCGAGAATGAGTTATGCCAGCTACACAGGGATTTCATATTTCTCCTTCAGTTCTATCTTTGATTTATTCAACAGATTTATTTTATGGTTTACATTTTAATATTTTTGCCCTTCTGTTAATGATAACAGATGTCTGGAGATTTGTGGCTCAGCTTCTCAGTGGCGGAGAAACCAGGAACACGGCACCTGGGTGTACTGTCAGTGTAACTGGTCACCTTTTAACAACTACGCCAGCTCAGAAATGCAGGTGGTGGCTACCCCCAAAAGATTGGTCCTACTGCAGGAATCTCAATCCAAAACCATCACTCTTCTCCCAGAAATGAATGCTGCCTCAGAAGCTGATTTAAATCAGAGACTGAAATAGGGGAAAAACCACTCTCCTGTATTTTCACTCTTCCCTTCCTCAGAACCCCATGCAACAAATGAGCCTCTGCTTATCATACGTCTTCCAAAGACTGAACTTTTTTTCCACAGAGTGGCAGGAAGATGAGCGTGAGTAGCACCATCAGCAGAGCAGCAGAGGCATCGCATTACCCTCAAAAAACTGGTCAGAAAGCTGCTGGAAAGCCTTGAGCATTGTCTGCTGGACAGCTCAGCTGTCTCACGCTCGGTGGGAGCGATGCGGCAGGCTGAAGCGCAGGAAGCGCCTTTCTTGCCCGGACTGGCATGGTGCTGCCGAGATATTGTGTAACGAAGAGCACCTAAAAGCAGAGACCCAGACGAGCATGGTGTTCAATAGCTCAGATGAGGGTCGTGACAGGAATAAAACTGTTAGAGTTAACCATACACAGAGGCACAGCTACACTTCCACATCGCTGTGTGCTATAACAGGCTAGGGACTAGAAGTGTAGCATCTCTTTCTGGTTAACTCTTCAGCATGTGAACGTGCCTGCATGAGAACAGGAGTGTTTTGTTCCTATCCAGTTCCCCCTCCTTTATCTGCAGGTAATCAGGAACAGCTGCATGCTTAGGTTAGTCCTTGCTCACACACCAATATAAATTCTCTGATATAATTGCTACATCAGCTACAAACAGAATACATATTTTATATACTATAATAAAGCATGGCCAAACCCAATATATATTTTATATACAACAATAATATGTTCCATCAACTGTATTATTTGTTACAGAACTTTCTATCAAAATGCTGCTGTGCAAATGTTTACACCAAGAGTGTATAAAGGGCTCAAAAATCCAGAAATGAAGGAAAAATCTCTCTCACTCCTCCTGCGGGTCATTCCTCACCCCATACCTCCAGCAGACCTTGTGGTATAAACTGCCCGTCTCCACTGACAAGACTGCAGTCCAGGTCACACCTCCAGTTCTCTGTCAAAGGTACTGTAATTGTCACGGAAGGATCTTGGACCAGTCAAAATCACATTGCAATTTTCAGCCCACTTACATAATTTAGCAAGATAATACTGCCAAAAAGCAATTTCTCTGAATAGAAAGACCGTTGAGGCTTGCCTGATCCCTTGAGCTTTGCGTCGTCTGAAATTTAATGATCCTACTTGTTGTGGTGTTGCATTCATCTTTAATAAAAATATTAAGACACTGCAGCAGAAGATTTTGCAGGACTCAATGCCTCTGCCACCTCCCCATTGACACCCACCTTTCACTCCAAGCCGCGGCTCTGCCTTCCTGCCAGTATTTTATCCTTTTCAGTAATGGATTATTTTAACCTACATTTAGGGGGGTTGTACCATAATCCATCACGCAAAATTTTGTTAAAACCTTCTGGAAAACCAGATAGATTTATGCTATCTAGACTGATAGTTATTTCATTAGCATAAGCGATCAAATTAGTCTGACATGATTTACCTGCAATATATCCATGCTGACTCACTCCCATCACAGTACATTTATTCTTTTTAAAAAAACAGCTACAAACTAGCTGTAAATGAAGGCTACCAAAAGGCTTTCCTAAGAACAATGTTCTCCTTGAATCTTTGCCTCCTGTTATTAATTCTGCTGGGGTGGAGCGTACACATTTTTGCATCATTTTGGGAATGGGCCAGATTCAGAGAGCCAGACAGTACAATTGGAAGTACAAAAGAATTGTCTCTCCAGAGAGGGCTGCTATACTCAAGGACACTTGACTTCTTTCACAGAGAGCCTCAGCAGAAAGAATTAAGCCTGGTATGAGACACTCAAAATGGGATTTCATCTGATCTGATTTTCTACAGTCTCTGATGAAGCAGGAACACCAGTAAGGTCTACCTTGGTAGCTCCCAACCACTGCATTGCCTTCTACATCAAACAAAACCATTAAAAAAAATAAAAAAAGGCTTTTCCATAAACTATCCTCACTGCAGGAAGAATTTCCTGACATGTAACCTACACAATTCAAATCCATCATTTCTTATCCTATCCCTGCCTAACAGGAGAGTCAGGTCCAATGAATCTGTTTTTGTAGACCAAGCAGAAAGACCTGTTGCTCTTTCCCCAGGGCAACAGAGAATTTTCTCTCAAACTGAAACCTCCACTTCCCTTGCTCCACTGTCTGGTTGGGACCTGTAGCTGGACACTGCAATCATGTTGAGAGATCTCTGTCTGCCGAAACAGGGCTTTCAAGGGAATTGCTTGGGTTTTTGGTAGGAAACATTTCCTTGCAGGAACAGGGCTGAAGTCCAGAGAAATAAACTCCACCGACACATTCAGCCACAACACGCTTCCTCTTCTTTTTCTGCCCCAGCCCATGGCTTCAGCTGCCTGCCTCCCCCAGGCACCTCCTTCTCCTGAGCTGCAGGGAAGCTCAGGAGGCTTTCTCAGTTCTTCTGGGTACACAAAATTGCTTCTTACACTTTCTTTACCCATCACAACAGCTTGCAGATAATAATTTCCTCCACATCTGAATGCAGTTGTCAAACCACAACGAGCAAAGCCCGCAAGGATTTCTGCTGTTGCAGTGCACAGGCACTGCTCAGGGGCCAGGGGTGTAATCCCAGCTGTGCTAGTGGCCCCTTGTGCCTCCTTCAGGCACGTCACCTTTCTCTGGGAGCCAGCCTCCTGTCCACCTCGAGTCTGCTTTGTATGTTTAAATCCTGAACTCCTCCGAGAAGAGACAAACTCAGGTATTTCCCAGGACCCTCCATCCAAAGATACCTAAATCTGCTTCCCTAGTAAAGGTACAAACCACTCTGCATTAAAAGAGTTTTCTTTCAGTTTGCTGTTGGCTGAGTATTCAGTAGAGATTCAACACACAGGATTTAAAGACTGCAGACGTGATGACTTGGGAATTTACTGCGTCCTGCCTCCAAGCTAGATTTTGTCTAAGGAAGTGCTCCTGGACAGAAGGGTGCTTACAAAGGTCCACTCCACAGGCAGGCTATCAGGAAATCTGTCTGTTACCAACTGAATCATTAAATTATACTTTTAATTTCGACTGTTCTTCAACACAGGGAAGCTACATGCAACATCCTGCTGAGGGCAAAGTGAGTCAAGTGGTTACTAAATGGTCACAGCTAAGAGGTAGAACAAAGGTCCAGGCATTAAAGCAAGCACAGGAAACCAACCCTTTTCCACCATACAGCAACCCTCTGTAAGGCTTCCCCCACTGTTTAGCACAGTAAAATAATATGGCCAGAGATGACATTTTTTCCCCCTACATATACTCTCATTTAGTTTCTAGGGAAAAAAAAAAAAAAGCAACTTTTCAAACTCTTAGGGATTTGCTTATTGTGTTTTAAATGAAATAAAGTTAACCATGACAATCACCGGGGTGCTCAAAGCCTGCACCGTTGGATCGGTTAATCGAGCGGATAAGATGTGTCCTTGGGGAAGAACAGGTGCCAGCCAGGCTTTATCCCTAACTTGCCAGTGGCCTCGATTCGGCAAAATTCTCAAGTGTGTGACTAAAGCTGAAGCACATACTTAAGCACCATTGACTTCAAACGGTTTTAAGCACATATTTAAAATTAAGCAGAAGCTTTGATAACTTGGGACCTTAGTCAAAGCTAAGGACCTCCAGGAAATCAGCAGATCCTGCGCATGTTCAGGGTCTGGCTCCAAGCACAGGATACACATGCCGCTCCATGTAAACCCCCTAATTAGCACATAATCTGTAGGCTACCAGGAAATATTGGCCTCTTCTCGATCAGCACTGTCAAAGTCATGACAATGCTGCAGAAACCATTCCCCTTTAATTACATGTGATCATTGAAGCTAACCATGTACTGTATAATTAGTATGAAAAATGAACTATTTAAGCAACTTGCATTTAACAAACAGTAGTGGCATTCTGATTGCAGTTCAGTATTCATTTACCATAAAAAAGATCTTATGCAGGAAATGGATTTTTCTGATTCTAAAATCTTGCAAACTTGAGTTTCTCAGGGTTTTCAAAGAAGAAGCCCTATGTTCTGAGCAGGCTGGAGGGCCAGCAGCCACAAGGTAGCTTAGTGTGACCTCTGAGCAGGTTCCTCGGTGGATTAAGCCCAGCTATGTATTACTGTGAATGGAGGAAAACAAAAACAAAACAGAAAAAAAAGGGGGAAATGATAGGTTTTCTCTCATTTGACAGAGATCTTGCTTTTCCCTCTTTTTTCCCTTGCACATTTTCATGGTTTTGTAGACAGGTAATTACATGTCTGATGTAAAGACCAACCCTCATCATTCCTGCTTCAGAGCTGACAGGGTTTAGTTGCAATTTTATTACAGTAATCACAGTCAGTAGGACTGTATCTGGGATGCAGCTGGGGTGGAGGAGGGAAGAACAGCTCACTTGACCACCTAGTCAAGGTTTCTAAATGGGTGATGTGGAATCAGTCACAGAGTTACTGCTCTTACCTTTGGCTTCATCTTCTAAGCATGGGAGAAAGAGACCTGAAGCAATGCAGAGCCGAGCTAAGTTCTCACAACACAGACCAGGGTTGCAAGATCATCCACGCTCGCTTTCAGGAGCAGATCAGCACACCTGAGCAGAACTGCACCCAAGCCAGTGGATGTGCTCTCTCAGGAAGGCTAATTAAGTGGGGTGAACGCAGACAGTCCTAAGCTTGAGCCAAGTCAGCATCTCAGCCCCGCAGTTCCCGGCACTTCCATTCTGGCGTTAGCAATGGCAGAGCCAGCTCAGTCTGCCTGGCCTCCCCGCCCAGACATGCCCTTCGTTTCCCACGGAGCCCCACAGCTACATGAGCTTGGACTGCAAACCTTACACCAGCTAATTGCTGGTAGCGGTGTGGGCTAGTGAGCACATGTCATTTGTGGAGGACAGGAGCGAGAAACGTCTCTCTGAACTTACGGCACCACAGCCCACATGGGGGTTATCTTGCAGCTTCCTCTAAAGGATCTGGGAGTGGGCTCTGCTGGGGAGAAGCAGAGAGGACACCACTGCAGAAGCACTACATTGACCTTTCCACCAGAATGTTGGCACAGAGGCTTTGCTTCGTTGTCATTTGCTGGTCTGAGGAGGTCAGAGTCAGAGCTACACTACCAAAAACCACCAAGACCAGGTATAAATGAACAAATGAGACAGTGAGAGAAATAAGAAGGAGTGAACAAACATTTGGTTTAACAGCAGCTTCCACTCACCTCTCACTGAATCTTGTCAAAACATCTTTAGCTCATCGCCAGCACTGCTCAGCAAGTGTCATGCCATCCATGGGCCTGTAGGACAAATAAACCCTTTTGCATGACCCGAAGAAAAAGGAGAGTGAAAACAGCTTTGCAGGTTTTCTAGTGGCAGAACAGCCAGGAGAGAAAACTGATATTCCCCGTACAGAATCCAGTGTAAAAGGCTGGACAGGAAAGGGGTCCTGAAATTACCATCATGAGCCTACACTTGCTCAGCGAGGGACAATCTTTGGATGAGGAGATAAAATCACAACTAAAATCAGGACGCCTGGTCACAACTCTGCTCTGCTGGTGCTATTGAACTCCCTTAAGCTGCCCTTTAGCAGCATGTCCCTTTCTAAAACTGCCAGCGCCTTTGTTCTTCTCCAGAATAGCTGTCCGCTTGTGCACACAGAGGCAGGGGAAGGTTGGACACTGTGTGTTGCATTGTACTGTCAGCCTAAATAGAAGCTGATGGGATAATAATTAATTGCAGTCTCCCTGTAATAAAAGACAAGACAAAGCAAGAGATATAAATAAAATCATCAAAGGAACTCACAGAATAGGAGCTGTGTCTGCATTTTGTGGGCAATTTACAAGCCAAAGGAAGGTTGGGAACCCAAGGACTGAAAAGCCGTAAAAATCTATGGAGCCCTCACAAAACCGTGACAGCGTCTCACTGATCTGTCTTGTTACCAGGCAGAGGTATAAATTCCCTCAGCACCTCTGTTGTTTAAGGAGCTGGAAAGGGAAGGGAAAAGAGGCCTGAGGTGGGAGTGACCCCAGGCTCACTCAGACCCGAGCAGCGGGGAGGTGCCCTCGGAGAGAATAGGGGGGACAGAAGGCACCGAGCTCCGCGCCAAGGGCAACAGGCTGCCTGCAAGCACCGCCAGCCCAGAGGTATGGGCTGGAGAGCTCTGGGCTGCCGGGAGCACTTTAATGGAGACATTTTTAACTCCCTTTGTACTGGGAGAGCTCCTTTCCTTATGGCCTGCATGAAAGCAACCCCTGCCCTGCCCTGCCACTTGCCAAAGCCCAGCTGCTTGTCCCTGCTCCCCGGCTGTTGTCATGACTGTCACCTTCCAGCTCAGAGGGAAGGATGCGGCAGCGATGTTGGGGGGAGCCACTGCCCCCAGCGCTGCCCCAGCCTCACGGACAGCTGCACCTGGAAACAGGGCCAGGGGACAAGGAGGGGAATCCTGCTCCTGCTCCCTTGCCATGAGACTGCAAGAAAAAAAAAAACATGTTAAAGAGGATGGATGTGAAGGGAAGAGACGGGAAGATCCTCTGTCCCAGACTAACCTCCCATTTAATGTCCAGTTCTCACAAAAGTCACGTAACCAGGAGCCTGAACACCCTCACAGTAGCACCAGTTACATGACACATCCCAGCAGAAATAGAAGATTATTTGGTGCTTTCATAAAAAAGAAAATGCTACAGCCCTCACAGACATATGGGCTAAACTGCTGCTGGAACAAGCCCCTTCTTCTAGGAAAATTGGCCATTATACATTCAGCTCATCTCCATATTGCCATTAATCCCACCACGGAGATACAGACACTTCCCTTGTTCATTCCCTAAAGTGAATGTAGAGTGTAGCAAGAGAGAGAAAGAGATGAGGCAGCACCTCTGCCTCTCTGGGAAAAGCTTTTCTTGGTAAATGGGTACACACCGGGGACAAGCTAGAAGCACAGATCCTAAATCCCAGGCAAATCTGGGCTTTGTTTTGTTGTTTTTCTCCCTCTCTTTTAAAAAGTCTCCTTTCAGAAATTCCTCCTCTAGTTAAACAAAGCCAAGGTAAAGAAAAGCAACTAATTAAAATGAACTGCCATTACACAATAACCCCTCCCTGCCAAAGGCAAACACAATCTTCTTCCCCAAAAGAACACATAAGCTCTCAGCTAAACAATAATTTCCTTAACCCAGGCGGCAAAGGCTTTCTTTCACCCGCTACCTAAACAAGGAACAAAGCAACCAAGAGGAAAAAGTCACCTCCCTTTCCCCGTGCTCGCCTTGCCAGAACCCGACATCTCCATGCCAGCGCTGCCCGTCGGGGAGGGCAGCGTCTCCTCGCCTTGTACAGCCCGTGGGGCTCTGCCTTCCTCGGGGCAGTGAGCTCCTGGGGACGTACTTGGGGACCTGGTGCTGCAGCCAGGGCAAAGGGATCATTAAGGATCACTCCCTGCCCTGTGTCTCCTTGCAGACTGGGAAGAAGAGGCGGCATGGTCCTAAGAGTCCCTCTGCAAAGAGAGCTCTTGGCAGCCTCGAGCTTTGGTCTCACCCTGGGCTCTAACAGCTTTTGCATTTGCTTCCGTGCAAGCAAAAAACCCACTGCTGGGTTGGTTGTCTTCAGTGGCTGAGCCTTGGTTCTAAAAAAGCAGGAACCTGGGCTGCCAGAGAGAAGGGGCAGCTACGATTTACAGGTCTTCACATTATCAACTTTCTTTGTGGTCCAGCTGGAAAGAGAGGAGAGCACAAGCGATCCATGCAGAGCACATGGAAAGCGAGGGGAGCTCTCCCTTCCCAGCAGCAGGGGTGATCCAAGAATCTAGAGGCACGATGCTCAGCTATGCAGCGTCCCCCACCAGCTTGAAAAACCAAAAGCAGATGAATTTCTCTCACCACAAAGGCCAGGAAAGGCTCCTGTCACCCTGCAGGTAACCTGCGCTCACTAAGCAGAGCACATCTTTGTCAGACAGCATAGCTAATGTGCTGCGTGGGGGAGAGAAAGACAGACAGGGAGTTAATGTGTGTCCTTGACTCCAAGCAAGTTGAGAGCTGCAACAGAGAGTAGGAGAGATCTGGAAAACACCCAACTGCTTGTGGGGGCTGCCACCAGATTCTCCCTCCAGCTTGCAATCAGTCCTGTGGGTAGGGAGAAGGGATGCAGGCTCCAAGCCGCTGCCAAGGGAAGAGTGCACGGCGGGGCAAGCGAGCAGAAAACTCCCCGCTCAGCTGCAGCTGCGCCAGCTCGAGCCGAGCCTGCTGCTCACGCCTTGTCACCATCCCACCCCTGAGAGCAGCCCTGCTCAGACCCGCCGTGGGGATCTGCTTGTGAACGCTCCCCGAGCCAGCTCTGCCAGAAAGGGCTGCTGTTTTCCGTGCTTTAAGTGTGCACCGATACTTTGCTTCTGCCTCCCTGCCCTGCTGTGAGGGATGGATATTTTGGGGTGAGCCACGAGACTCAGCGTGAACCTAAGGGAGGGAGAGCCTGGGCAAGCAATGCTAGCAGTGCCTGGGCAAGAACCAGCTCCATCAAACCAGCTCCATCGACCCAGCTCCCAGGTCTTCGGTGCCCAGCAGCCACCCAAATGCTGTGTGCAGCCTGCTCGCTGTGTTAGGGGCACGGATCAGCCCCAGAGCTCTGACCCCAGCCCTTTGTTGTGGCACTCAGCTACAAGAGAGCCTCCTCACCCAGCTGGCACAAGCTCTACAAGCCTTTGCTGTCTACTGCACTCTCCTGGTTGCAATTTTTAGCTCAATCTATGACCTAAAACTCAAAACTCTTCCAGTGGTTTATGCAGGAGCCCCTGGGCTCACCCCCCAAAACCCAGCTCCATCCCTTCATGGCTGCTACATGGCTGGGAGGACAGAGTTGGGGCTGGAAGCAGCACGGGGCTGCCTTCCGTGACCTCAGGACACGCACGTTGAGGCCACCTCCTGCAAAAGGTCAGGTCCCCGACCTCATCGTGTTCAGAGCAAGAAGAGCGTGCCAGCAGGGTTTGCACACAAGCCTCTTTTACTTTTAGCTGTGAAGAACAGAGGCACGAACAGCTACTGCCTGCGCTGCAGGAAGGGACCTGACAGCAGAGGGGCATTAGCTTTAGCTGAAATACAGGAACTTTAGTTAAAAAGGGGTCTAAAGATGGATCAGACACTCATCTGATCACATCTTCAGCTACAAAATTTCCCCTTTCTCCTTTCTTTTACCTGCATCCAGGCAACGGGAACGAGGCTCACTGCTACAGTCATTATTGCACACACCGCTACGACCTGCTCGAGGTAATTCCTACTCTGGGGCAGGGGAGAGGGAAAGCGCCGGCGTTTGGAACAGCTCCTGCTCAATTGTCTGGAAGGTGATTGAATGCTGTAGCACTTAGATCCATACCAGCAGCCAGGCGGGAGCGGGTCAGAGGTGACAGAGAGGATCTTGCCATGTGAATATAGAGTTTAAAGAGAAATATTTCACTCTGATCCCATTTAAAGCCCCACGTGCGGTGTGAGCAGGAGGAACATGTCCACAGAGAAGCTGTCTGTGCCGTGATGCCACCCACAGCAGCATCCAGAAAGGAAATGCCTCGGTCCCAGGCTTAGAAACTGCCCCAACCTTTGCACCAGAGGGGAAGAAGGGTGTAGGCATCAACTCTACTCACCCCAAGCATGGATCCCACACTTCTGCTCCTTTGATCTCTGCTTGTTGGCACGCAGTCTTGGACGGCTGATCAGCCAGATGCAAGATATGGCCAGGACCTTGAACCTCCTGCGGTTATTGTATCTGAACCATCTTGCCTGTCACGCAGGTTAGGAAACAGGACCAATACTCTGCATGGGAGCGAGCACGCTCTAACGCAGAACCAAAGGCAGTTTGAAGCCTTTTTATCAGTAAGCGATAACACCTGGACTTTGAGCATATATTCAGCTTATTTAGCAATTAGTAGTTAATATTCTCGCTGATAGAATGTGTGAACTGCAAGCAAGAGGGGTTTTTGGTCTCCTCTTCGAGTGCTCTTGGATCCTGGACTCCTTGGCAGGAGGAAGCAGCTGATGACAGGCACAGTGAGCAGCTGCTCGTGCCCATGAGGAGCGCTGCTGCCCCATCTCCAGATCCTGCTGCCTCCTGACAGACCTGCGAGGTTATTTGGAAGGAGGCAGCCGGGGCTGGCCTCGTGGAGTTTAATCAAAACTACGGTCACATCAGGGATCCTGTTGGATATGGCACACACACAGGTGGGGGCCCAGTGTGCTCCACGGGACGGACAGGTTCCTGAGCCTCGTGAGAAGGTGAGGAACACAGCACGGTGCTGTTAGGCTGCCTGGGACAGATGCACCATGGTGACAAGCTTGGCCCAGTCACACCTCCAGCACACAGTGCCCAAAGACACTGGCCCGGTGATCCTCAGGTGTGTGGGCATGGACCTGCAGACCCAGCAGGGGAAGGAAGAGCAAGAGACAAAGCACGCAGGATGGCCACGACAATCTAACCAAGCTGTACTGCTAATGCTCCTAGGAAAGAAGTGCTGGACTGTGTGGTTTATTTCTGCTTTGCTTTACTGCATGTGCCCTAGGAGAAAAAACAGACACGAGCAACTCTCCCCCACTGCCACAAGACCTTCAGAAGAGAAAATGCTCCATCCAGCAGAGCTCCCGCATGCTGAGCTCCTGCAGACACGTGAGGACTGGATCAGGACTGAGCAGATGCATTACAACTTTCCCTCTAATGGCTTGTACAGCACCTGAGGAGCTGTAGGCCTTCCTGTTAATGCTCCACATGACTCTCTGAGCTCTCTGCCCTTCACTCCTGGCCTCTTGTGATGCAGAGTTGAGCCCCTGTTCCTACAGCAGCGTGCAGAGGACACAAAGATATTCTCTTGACCACCCCCTCTTTCAGGCCGATGAGATTTACCTGCTGCAGCCACGAAGCAGCTCGCAGACAGCAACAGCATCCTAACAGGCTGATCAAGGGCAAGAAGGCAGAAAGCTGCTAAGTCCTGAGGGGACTTGTCTGCTTAAACTTTATCTGCTTGAGACCTGCAAGTCCTGAGGTAGTCCTTGCAGGGCGTTATGCTCACAGAACAGCTCCCACACTTCGACAGTAGCCCCTCCATTCTGTGCATGAGCCTTCCTCCTTCACAAGGTTTTGTTTCACAGACATTTTCTTCTCATGAAGTCTCTGCCACGCTGCCAGGTGCACAGGGCTCCACTGCAGTGCGCCTGTAGTGCTGCAGAGGTGTTGTACGAACACCACATTACTTCCTGGCCCTGGGACTTGGTTAAGGAGAAGAGCCACATGCTCTGAACCCAGGGGAGCTCCCATCCTCACGATCCTCCAGGGGTGGACAAACCTTATCACAGCAAGGCCAGGATGTTCCGTTCTGTAACCCCGGTGCATCGTGGTGCGACGACGCAGCCGCGTGGATCAGAGCTGAGCAGAAGGCACAGGATGGGCACCAAGGACTGCGCAGGCACAGGAACTTGGTTCACTCAACAGAAGATTAAAGTTGCACTGACTCAAGGGAACCTACTCCAGGGTTTGTCTAGGACAAACCTCTCAACACGGGGATGACAGCCAGGGGTTGGCATGATGGCTGCTCGCACACCGGGGGGTCACAGCTCCAGCTCAGCGGGGCTGTTTGTTCTCTGCCTTGATCTTCATCCCTCAGCTGTACTGAAAGGAAGTTTGTCCGAGACAAGCGTGTATGGCACACAATGTCAGCTTCAGAACAAGCTGCGAGGAAACAGATTGAGTTCTCTGTGCAAACCAACTGCGAATCCATTCCTTGGTGGCTTCTCTTGTGGGACACTTCAAAGGCACCAAGCATCCACAACGCAGCTGCTGCCCTGGGGAAGAAGCTGTTGAATAGCCTCCGTGAATGAGAAGTAAAAAATTAAGCAGTTAGATTTGGCACGTGCATCACAATAAAGATCCCTGAATGCTCAGCTTCTTATTGAACCTAAGGCGGGCTGTTAATTCGTTATTCACTTCCCAGCCTGGAAGGAAAAGCATGTTATACCCGAGGGCCAGAACCGATGAACAGAGCCATAAATCAAGCAGTTTACAAGACCAGCAATTAGGAAACAAGCCGACAGAAGGGAGAACTCTGTCAGTAATAAAGCAGACACACCACAGGATCTGCTGAGTGCTCAAAGCAACTGGGGACACGCAGTCCTTTCTACACTCCATCTCTAATTCTTCCAGCCATTTGCTGCCTTTTCCCTCTGTCTCCCATTTCCTTTTATTTCCTCCTGCTCCCCGTCCAGTTTTTCCTCTGTTCTCTTTCTCCTCTCTTCTGAAAAGCCAATCCCTCCTGAGAAAGCACAAACATACCTGCTGAGCCAATGGATTCACCAGCTGCTGCCCAGGAGCAGAGGCACATGCTGGCACCAGCAGCTGCGTGCCCACAGCCCCGCGAGCGCCTCGTGTGCTGGAGGGAGTGGAGTGCCCTGCGCCTGCCCAAGGACTGCAGCGGTACCTGAGCTTTGGGGCAGGGGAGGACATCCCTGCAGGTCCCGGGATGGTGTTGTTGGGGGAACAAGTGGCTGTGGGCAGAGCTGCTCATGTAAGGAATGAGTGGGATGCCTCTGCGAGCACAAGTCAGGTCTGGTTCCCTTGACTTTGACCACTGCCCCTCCAGCATTTCCTACTCCATTTCTGGCTCCTTCTCCTGACTCACCACTGGAAATCCGGCCCTCGCTTCCCCTCCCGGTGTTACAGCGTTGTGTGCAGCCCTGGACACTGGTGAAGTCAGGCCTGTGCAGCTGTTTTCTGCACGCAGCTCAGGCACATGCATATGAAACCTGAGTGCAGGACTGAGGTGTTTAACCAGGCTCTCTTGCTCGCTCACATATCCCCTCCTGCCCAGCACACTACTGCATCTCTAGGACATCACATATTTGGGAAATCACAGCCAGCATTGATATATTTTGTCTACATCAGCCTTTGGCACTTGGTATGTGTATAGAGAAGAGAAACATGTCAATTTTAGAGCCTTGTTTTGTCAAGGCAGGAGAAGACCAGATATTCCTCTCATCATCCCAAGACCAACTGGATCCAGTTACCCCAAGAATTAAGACTGTGATATTCCAGTGCAGCCTCAAGGGCCTGGAGGAATCTCAGATCTGTGCCGTTTCTCTATGGAAACACCCACTGCCATCACCCAGACACCGGGCTAAAAGCACAAGCCACCAGATAAGCATTATCGCACCACGGCACGTGCTCAGCCTCCGCTGGCCCAGCACATCCCAGCTCACGGTGCTGCCACCTCCCAGGAGGAGGGTTCACAGCCCAGGGAGTTTCCAAAGTAACAAACCCACCTCAGCTGCTGAAGCCTTTTCCTTTTGGGGCTTATCCCCCCTAAAGACATCAGTCCTTGGTCAAGGCTGAGACTTGTGCTAGGCACAAGCACGCCCTCTGGAAGCACTGCGAGCTGCCCTCGTGCTGGCTGGCATGGCAGAGATGACCCAGCAGAGGCCATCAGCCAGGCTGAGAGCAGCGCGTGCTGGGGAGCACAGGAGCAAGGCAGGTGCCCCAGGGATGCCAGGACAAGGCCCTGTGTCACCAGCGACCACAGCCACTTCCCAGGCAGGCTGCTCTCCTCTGCGGGGTGAAGCCAGCCTGTCTTCAGCACATCAGAGGCGCAGCTGATAGGCACTTCAAGGAAACAAAGCGCTGCCTTTGAGTGCACGTTACTCCAGCGCGCTCCCAGCTGTCTGTGGTTTTGATCTCAAATGGCGAGGCTAAAGAGTCGCTAGTCCACAAGAGAAGGAAACATCTCCTCCAAGGCTGAGCACAGAGGGACTAATAATCCACCTCCCCCAGCGCCGGGGCAGGGAGGCTTTGATGAGCTCTTTGGCAAGTGCTGTAGGAAGAGGCTGCAATATAGAGTTAACTAATTAGGTCGCTGCACAGCAAAAGGAAAATAAAGTAGAAATCGTTTCTGTTCAAAGCAGATTCCAGCGAAGGAGAGAACAGCTGCATTACCGGAGACAGGCTGCAGCGAGCTCCGCAAGAAATCGGGGAGGGGAACGGGCTTCAAGGTCTTGAGGAAAGCAAATCCCAGACACGAGGCCACGGCAACAAGAAAGGCCCAGCAGCTGGGGAGTCCTTGGGAGATGACGGAAAATCCTCTTCAAAGGAAGGCTTTTCCCACCCAGATCTTGGCAGGCCACCACGAGCAGTTATGTTTTGCTTATCCGAAGTCTCTTCCAGGCCGGCCAGCTGCAGATTTCACACTCGGAATGGCTGGAGCATTTCTGAACCCATCCCAAATGTGCTTTGTCCTTTGATGACAGGATCCCAACAGACTGCGTGTGGGGTTGTAGAAGCGTGCCCTCAGGCCTCCCAGTCCGTTATCTGATGGTGCCCTGGGTTCACAGAGCCATGGAAGGGGCACCAGCAGGTGCCCATCAGGAAGCATCCATGGAGCTATGCTCCTCGTTTCCACCTGTAAGCACTGAGCCCTATCAAGGAGATTTTGTCGGCCTCCTCCTCCTCCTCCTGCACCACCAGAAGACATTTTTTAGCTGCCCATATTGTACAGTAAGGAATAACATGAGAGAACAGCAACTGCTGGTGCTTTCCCCGTAGGTTTGTTTTCCCAGAAATGGCACGGAGGCTTTCCATGGCATCAGGTAGGCTTTGGAGCAGCACTTGACGGAAATCCAGCCGCTTGGCTTTGCCCCAGATCGCTGGCACCCTGGGAAGGTCAAAGCACCGCAATAAGCCATATGCTCAGCCTTGGCTTCCCCTCCCAGTGCCAAGGCATGTCTGCAAGGGATAAAGCCAGAGGGAATGTTAACTGATCACCACTGAAACGGAGCCTCTGCTTGGCTTCCACCCTAATTAACTATCAGGAGGCGATGCCGGAAGGCCCCCGCATTGCCAATAAAGAATGTGGGGTTGGTAATTAATTAGTAGCCTATTGGGATCCCAGCACCTCTCGCCCACAGCCGAGCTCTCCAGATTGATACAAAGGGGATTTAATGGAAACACAGCAGTTTTCCCATTATGGCCTAAAGCAAAACAGAACTAGTTTTTGAAGGAACCTCATTTACAGTCCTCTCACATGACTGATGCTTAGCACCTAACCCTGCAGGTACGGGAATGTATTGGAAAGAAACCTGCCTGCAGAATGCTGGAATAAGAGAGAAAGCCCCTCAGGTAATTTGGTGAGCTATCTCTGTTCACCATCCTCCATGCATAAGAAAACAGCCAGAGCAGAAGGATAACAGAGACAGGTCTGGCAGCTAACCTCTGCCAAAAAAGCAAGAAAACCCCACTAAAACAGGACATGGGCATGAAGTGGGCATCAGGACATCCTGTCTGGAGGGGTCAGGAAGGGACAGCTTTGCTGGGCTGATGATTGTGAGGTCAAATACCATGACTCCTTCCCATGGTTGGAAGCTGGAGGTGAAAGGCCTCAGAGAGCTGGAAAGGAGACAGCCAGCAGAAGATCGGGTGGCTCTCATTGCTCATGTAGGGAGCAGTGATGATGGGTGATGTCTACAACCACGTTGTCAGACCCAGGGGGCAGAGGGAGGTCAGCAAGGGCATGAGGAAATCACATCAAGGCAGTCGAAGGTAAAGGACGCTCAGAAGACGAGATGAGGAGCAGCTGCCAGAGGTCAATGAATGATCCTGGAACAAGACTTCTCTAAGGTTACCAAGGGTTGCTCTGGCTGGAAAAGAGTACAAAGAGGGCATCCTGCTGAGAACAAGATATTCCTGTATCAGAGCCTGAGATAGCACAGTATCGCACTGACAGCAGAGGACAGGCTAGAACACCCCTGCACACCCGCAGAAAGAAGCCAGAGCTAGTGCTGACATGATAAAGAGGAAGCCATGTGCACTTGTGCTCTCCCTGCGAAGGGAAAATATGCCTCATACACACTAAAAAGGTGTTAGAAGCACTCAAACAGTTGCCTCAGACCATAGTTTCATTCCCTTATCCTAAACTTTGCAAGTTTCACCTTCTGGTTTTCCTCCAGCTCCAGCCACTCTGCAGTCTTCAGCCCTCTGGTCCAGCCGTGTTCCTCTCACCCACTGAAAGCTCTGCCTTCTCTGCAGCTACCTCAGCTCTCAAGCCCAAGCTTGCAGTTGCTCCATCTTCCTAACAAGCTCTCTGGCTCATTAACCTTTCATTTTGCTTCTCTTCCTCTGTTCAAGCTGAAGCCTTTCAAGCTCCCTCTCCTGACTTGAATTTCCTCTCCCTTGGACTCTTGCTCAAAGCAGAGGTCTGCCGTGCTTGCTGTGATGTCTGTCTGCAAGTTACAGCATCTTCCTGACACCAGCAGCTGTGTGCTGGCCGCTCTCACAAGTGGGCTCCATGCTGGGAGGTGCTGTAACCTCTCCCTTCAGACTCCTGCAATGTTCCCAAAAAAATCTTGTCTTTTCCTGTCCAAAGGACATCGTTTTCACTTCTCTTTGTAGGCCCTCGTTTTTCCCCATACAGAAAGCTGTTGGTACCATGAAAATGTCAGCTTAACCATCAAGAAACAGATCAACTGGTATGAATCATTTGGAAAGAAAAAAAAAGATCAGAACGGAAAAATCTATGATTCATCCACACCTTGGATAGTGTGTGCACTCATGGTCCCTTCATCTCAAAGGGGATAGCAGAACTGAAACAGATTCCGAAAAAAGCACAACAGATGGTCAAAGACACAGAGCATAATTAAAAGCACAATTACTGAAGGCACAATGAAGTAGGCTCAGACTTGTTAGCGTGTAAGAGGAAAGGCTTGCGGGGAAAAAGTCAGGGTGTGAAGTCATTACTGGTCTGAAGGGGGACTGGCTCTTCACCTCCTCTTCCAAAACAAGAGCTCCGGGCCAGCGATGAAGCTAAGAGGAGAGAGGACCAGCCCCACACAGCCCACCTTCTCTTAGACCAGGGAGGCCACCCTCCCTCACTGCTTCTGAAGCTGGTATAAGGTCTTAGCTTTGGGCTGGACTGAGGACCGGCCATATTTACCTCTGTAGTTCCCATTTCCCCAAGACTCTCAGCCAAAAATCCTCTCTTCCTTCTCATCAGGAAAAAAAACATCCCAATGTTCTCAGAAGACAGTTAATTACATTACTGCTGAAGGCCTTTCCTTGCCTTCCCCCATCTGTCATCTTTCATTCATTATGAAGGAAGCAGCCCCCATCTTATATCAGCTCACAGCACCAGTCCACCCACCAGATTTTCAGGGAAGCGCTGCCGCGCTTTTCCTTATTCATACTCGTGGAAGGGAGGAACACCCACAAAGCTGATTACTTGTCTTCTTCAAAATCTTGCCCTGTGATTTCTGCAGGAAGTTTGACAGCCATTAGCGCGGCGTAGCACCAAGACCACAGACAGTATCACTTCGCTGCTCCTCTGTTCAACTCCACAAGGAGGTCCCACAAGGAACAAGTCCTCTTTGGCCACAATCAGGAAAGAATCTCCTCCTTTGTGCAGATGCTATGAGTAAGAGGAGGGCTTTGCATTAGAGGGAAGCAAGACCTAGAAAACCATGCATTGCTTGCCCTGCTCTCCCAAGAGCCAATCAGTCTGGATGGATACTGTCAAGTGAAACGACAAGAAAGTGTTCTGGCCTCCTTCCATCTCCTGGGCGTTGAAGACACAGAAATTTTAGAAAAGACTTCACACAGCTCCAGGATAACCTTCATGCAGCCGTTTTTCACACTGAGGGTGGCTAACCACTGGATACGGGACCGTGAAGATATAGTAAAACCTCTCTGGAGGCCCAGATCACCTGGACCTAATTTTGAAGCTGCCTCTGAGCAAGGGCACAGACCCAAGACTCCCTGTGGCTCCTTTCACCCAACATTATCCTGTGACTGTAGAAGTATATGGCCCTGAAACAGCAGGCAGAATCTCACTTGCCTCGTTAACAGCAGGACTCTCCTCCAGGCTCAGAGCACCCCATGGAGCTCAGCTCTCCTCCTCGGCTCACTGGCACAAGGTGACCACACAGCAGAAGAATCTGTCTCAGTCCCTGTGCTCGTTGCCCTTTAGATGCAGGAGAACGGCTCCTGTCTTGACAGCATTCCCAGAGGCTTGTAGATAAGCCAGAAGTAGAGGGTGCCCCTGGAAAAGTAATCTGCAGGAAAAGTAAAGTGCTGCTGTGAAATGCTGATTGGTTAGCATTTGAGTTTTAGTGGAAGTGCACTTATATCAAGGTTTGACTCTTAAAAAAAGTTCCAGGTTCGTAAGAGCCTTGCTAAAGAAGAGTTCTTGGCAGAGGTGGGGTGTCTGCAAGAGAAACACCAGTTCCCATTGACAGATCCTCAGGATGAGAAATAGCCCTCCTGTACACACACAGACACCTCGGGATTGGCCTCCTGCAAGGACAGATTTTACATCCTCATCTGGAGATCATCATGGAAAAGAAGGGTTTTAGAAAGCCACTTTGTAACCCTGAGCATCAGAATAAGTAAACGTGCAGCATCTCACATGCTTTGCTCAAGAGATGAAGTGTCACAGGCTTTTGATGGGATTCCAACTAATTCCACTACGCATACAAAAGCCGGCTTTAACTCTTCCTGTGCTATCAGCCTTAAGGTTTTTACATTCAAGCAGATTTTTAGTAAAACCTTCCCCAAAACGGCCAAGTGCAGCAATTTGCCGTGCTCATCGTAGCCAAGACATTCTTTAGCCCTTTCTCAGTGCAGCACTAGGAGAGATTGGACCGAGCTGCAGGGATATGGGTGGGAAAAGGTTGCTTCTTGTTGCTCTCCGTTGGGAATGCAGCAAATGTTTTCAGGGGCGTTTTCTGTACTGAGATCAATTGAAGTTGCTTGGACAGTTCTGCTTGGCAGCCTCAGCCAGTGCAGCAGTGTGGTGGAGGAGAGTTCTGCTAGCGGGAAACTGAAGCCCTTGCTTGGGGTTATGTGTTTCCTGAATGGCATGCAACTAGGGAGGAGTAGACAGAGTCACGAGGGGAAACATCAGAGAGCTCCCTTGGAATAATCCCCTTCGTGGAGAAGGGCTCGAGCAGCTGTAGGCTCTTCCAGATTATACCTTCTGAACCCCCAGGGTCAGCCAGAAAGGGGCTGGGTTCTTATTTCCTCAGCAGCCTGACTCTAGAAACAACACCCACTAACACATGCACACACAGAGAAGGGTTCAGCACTGGATATGCACTCGTTTTCTACATATGTGATAACAAATGGGTGTGCTTGCAGTCCAGAGAATCCCCTGCTGCCCTGTTCAGCAGCTGGCTAGTATCCTTTTCAATAACCAGCGGATCCTCTAATGATACTCCCTGCATTCTGTGTTCTTCCAGGCAGCCAGCTACAAGTGCTTATGTGCAGTTAGACTCTGCGTGATGATTACAGATGATAAACGTAATTATTCTGGGTCCTGATTGCCTCTGCTTTCTTCGTTCTGTTGCTAATGTGTAAAACCACCCCAACGTTATCAGGTCTGTGGACAAAAACACTGTGAAGAGACAGCCTTCCTCCTGAAGGAAGGGCCACGTGGTCAGGGAAATGAACAGTTCAATGCAATGAACTGTTCAAGGCACTGAGCTGCAGCTGTGCCAGCCTCCTGCCTCCTGAAACACAAAGTCTTTAAGATGCACCTGAGCACTCTGCAAAACCAAGGTCAGAGAGTGATGGGAAGTGGGTTTCATTATTCGGCTGTAAAACCAACAGACAGGAAAACATCAGCGATGAACCAGTTAGGCTGACTCAAAGCAGCGCTGTCACACAGGTATCACAGAACGCAGGATTTTAGGAAGCTGAACAACATCAAATCTCCTGAAGCAGCAAAATGTCCCGTCAGACCTGTTACTAGCATGTGTGAAGCTGTGGGGTGGGAGAACACGTTCCTGCACCAGCCAGGAGCCAACTGCCTTCAGATTTGCAGCAGCAGATGGAATCCAGAGCACAGATCTCCGACTTCTGTTCTGAACCAGAACTGGGACCCGATGCACCAGCAGCGCGGTGCAGGGAGGCTCTGCTCTGCCCAATGAGCCCAGATCTGCTTAGTCAACCCTGGTTTCTGGGGGATCTGCCATGTGCTGAGCAGCCACACTTGGATGTGGGTCCATGGAGCAGCAAACACGTGCTGTGACACCGAGCAGGACCTGCACAGGGGAAGCAACAGATGGCAGGGCCACTCACTCTCTGGTCTTCTGTTGTCTTCTCTTTACTCCCATATGGTCCTGTTCGTAGAGCTGGGGGTGAACTCCCTTTTATATGATCTGTTCCACATGCTGAGGGACAGAACTGGCAAGGTCTGGGTGTCCTGAAGAGCAACATAATCTTTCCTGCTAATCCAGGAGAAGGGCGGTATTGGGAGAAGGCTGAGAGGCAGAAGGAACAGCAAGGCTGGCAGAGCTGATGCTCACACCCAGCAGCCCTGTTTCCTTCCCGCATGACCTGGCTCCTCAGAGACAGCCAGTGCCTGGGACAGAGCACTCTGGAAAACAAGGAGTTCTTTAAGTTTTCTTATTAGATAAATAAATCAATCCAGCGATCACAAGGCCCTGAAGCCAAAGTGGCCAAGGATAGGAGAAGCTAGAAAAGCTTCAGTGAGAACAGGTAACAAGAGACGTGTTTACCACCGAGGAGAGACAAGGCTTCTAACACTAGCAGGCTGCTGCACCACAAACATTCCCTATGGCCTGGTATGGCTGCACAGAGATATTTACACGTACAGGCAGGGAGACGCCAACCCCTGGCTGGTGAACAATCAACTTTTATCCTCTCCAGACCAGCAAAGCCAAGATTTCAGTAAACACGCAACCCCAAAAATGTGCCTGCGGATTGGGTAGAGCAGAGCCTGTGCTCTCCTTGCCAAATAACAAAGCCGTTCTCCTGTGGGTGGTTTCATGGTGAGGTTTCTGTGGGGAGGAAGTGTTTCTAGTGGTCAAGGCAGGGAGCAGGGGTTCAGCAGACCTGGCTCCCATCCCTGGCTCTAGGCAAATCAGGGGAGCTCTGACTGCAGCAAATGCACGCTCTCGCAGGAGTCACTGCTGCCCTCTGCTCACCTCTCCTTGCTCAGGCACAAATTGCTCCTCTGAGGAACAGAGACGCAGGCTTTTCCCCACCTGACAGCACTTCCTGACCTTGCAGGGTTATTGCGGAGCTCGTGTGATTGATGCCTGAAAGACTGGCAGAGCTCTTTGGATGACAATCTGTCTGGAAGGTATTGGAAGACGTGCATGTGCAAGTGCTGACACGTGAGAAGGAGACACGCATCTCACACGCACTCTTTACTTCCCTCCATGCTCACAAGTCTCTACCCAGACTTGCTGCATCTGCTACTTGTGCATTTAAATATTTACAAGATGGGTCTGCAGAAAACCTGTGTTTCAGAGCAGAGTAGCCAATGCTCTGGCTGAACAGATGCCCTTACAAATACCCAACCCACCTCCCTGCTTGCCCAGACTCCACATTTTACTCACAAAATCAGCGAACGTGAAGCCAGGCTGAAAGCCTACGGCAGATACAACCCAGCTCTACTCAGTTCTGATGGGCTGGTGTGAGTGACCTCCCCTGGCCCCTGCATCGTTCCCTCTCCACTTCATCCACAGATGTCATTAACCTGCTGCTTATCCCCTCCTCCAGCTCATTAATGAAGACACTAAAGAAGACTGGACCTAACCCTGATCCCTGTGGCATGCCATTAGATAAACACCTCCTTGAAGAGTTCCCATCAACCTCTTATGTATGAAGGACTGTTGTCCTGAGGTGTGCATAGCTATTAGAGCTAATGACTTCACCTGTCACAGCTTATTTGCAGTGAACCCCACAGGGAGAACCCACCAACCGCATCAACAGTTTGTAAAGACAAAAATGAAAGAAGGAACACCACATTGTCACCCAGGATGACTCTGTGTTTAGCGGGCACACCGGGTTTGTCTGTTTACAATGTTTTATCTGACTGCTGTTTGTGATTTCTCTCCTAATTTTATCTGCATGCTGTTATTTTTTTTAAAATCTTCTCTTACCTTGTTGGCTGCATTTCAAAAATAGGTGGCATGAGTCAACTGCAGTGGACCAGTGTAAAATCTTGTAAGATACTTCCCTCAAGTGGAGGGAATAAAAATCACTCAACTGTGTGTCACAGCCTCTGAGGTACCTCAGGTAGCAGGAGATAATGAGAGATGGACACCTACATGAGGTAGAATCTGCCAACCTGCTTGAAAGGTGCTAGGAGCATAGAGAAATTATCAGTGATACTGCAAAATAAACCTCCCTGCTCTACAAATGTCAGAGCACACAAGACAACACCCAGCCACCCTTTGTAGCAGATACCAAAGGAGAATATGCTCTGACAACCTGTCAAGTTACTACATGGACAACTAATGTATATCCATGAGCAGGTTTTAAAAAGTCCTGAATGCAAGGTGAGCTGAGCGTGCTGAGTGCTCCTACATGATGTTTCAGCAGACGTGGAAGAGGCTGTGGGGTGAAATACCTGAGCCCTGTACAACAAGGGGGCCTCGTCTAGCAGAGCCTGCAGCGAGGCTGTGAGGGACAGACGGGAACGGAGCGAACCAGATACAGATTGCAGTCTGTTGGTAGAGCTGGTGTGGGTGGTATCTATACTCACCCTAAGGCTGATGTCTGATCTCATGATCACTGTTTTCCTCAAAGCAGGCAATGAAACATGAACAAAGAATTCAGATCTCGCTGTAGTTTTACTGTTACAATGATAGCAGCTCAGCTCTGGTCTCTTCCGCGTACATTGAACAGGAGAACATTTCATCTCCTGCAAATGAAAAGAGATAAGAAGGGCTTAGCACAAGGCAGGATTTGTCTCTGTAACTGATCGGTCCAACAAAGGGAAACACAAACCGTTTATTACAGAAAATGAGTTGTGCCATCGAGGCAGATGCCTGCAATTATTTCTGTTAAATATTATGTTTCATTAACTGTAAAATATATAATTAATAAACTTGCCCCCTCGTTTTTGTTAAGTTTCACTGCAAAGACCTTATTACTGGAATAAATCTTTCTAGCAGCGCATGTTGACAGAACAGAGGAAGGTGCACGCCCCTGTGTGTGTGATAATTTCCTTATGCGAAACTGAATTATTAGGGAGGAATAATCACCTCTCTTCACAGCTACGACTGTAGATACACCCCACTCCGAGACTCGTTGATTAAGCTCATGCCTCTTAGAAGCAGGGAAGAAGACACTGCTTTGGCTGGCAAAGATGATTTGATCTGAAAGCCACCACACTCTTCTTTCACTGGCAAGTCTGCAGAAACAAAATGTAAAACTTGATTTTTGATTCACTCCATTAAAACAGTCCATTAAAAAAGTCTTCTGCCTATAAAGCTGTTCAGAAAGACCTCTGTGGTTAGGCTGCTACCCAGACTCTTTTATAAGCCCTGTGTTCATCCACCTCACAATACTGTAGAAGAGCTGCAGGACTGTGATTTGCTTTCCACATACATCAGAACTGTTTAGATTTGGGGATGTTTGGTGATGGCTGTTAAACCATACCAATTAGAAATGCTTCAAAAATGTTGCTGAAATTTGACTCCAAGCATAAAATTCCCCTTAGATTTTGTCTCCACTTGTGATCTTTACCTCAAGCTAGTTGATTGCCAGTTCACCAAGGGTAATTAAAATATTTCCAAAGGCTGTTCTGGGCAATCTTTTTTGCCTTGCTGCAGGCTACAAATGTTCGTGGTTTGCCCTAGGCCGACGTTCATTCCTGCCTGAGTTGGCACAAGCAGCGACGCATGCCAAACGAGGAGGAAAGCTGCCTCCATCACAATTCTCCCCTCCCAGGGCAGGTGGCAGAGAGAACAGGAGACCAGAGGTGGAAGGACGGAGTGCACGAGCACTCACTGGGTACAACTTCTGAGCATCGAGGAGACAATAAAACTCTGGGAGGAGAAGAGGGCTGTATGTATTTTAATAAAACCCTGTGATCTCACTGTTCTGAGATGTCTGGATGCCCCTCAGCAGAGCCAGGAGGCTTTACAGATGAGGGAGGGCAAGAGCGCTGCAGGTCATGTGTGCTGGGAAATGCACGAGCCCTGCCTTGCAGCAGGTCAGGCCTCAGGATGCTGCACGAGATAACCTCACCCTGCTGCTGCCCTGAATCTAAAGAAAGGGGCCCATTCTCCGCATCATTTCAACTAGCACTTAGGAATGTTAAAACAGCCAATCAATTTGATTACACAGAAATTTTAGAGTCAGCAAATTATCTAGTTAAATGATGCGTATAGAAATGTTAATTCAACAGCAACTGAAACCTTCTTAAATTTCTTACCATCTGAAGGCAATAACCCTATATGAAGAAGAAAAGTGAGGGGCTGTGCATTCTGTCCTTGCAGAAGAAATCATAACAATATTTTAGATATTGCCTGTAACGTAACCTCTTCGCAGTTACACAAATAGCACAGGTTGAGATTGAGTTTGGAAGTACAGCAATGGAAGCTCTGAAATTGCATTACACAACCATTTGCCATGGTTTTGCTCCAGGGGAGGGGCTCATAGTTCAGCTCATCTTCATCAACGCATCTCTCTGCATAACCATTGTGTATGAAAGTATAATTTTACTTTTGTATACAGAAGTATGATGACACTTGGCTGTATGACCCGCACACCCCTATCCCTCAACAGCTACGAACCCCTCTGTACGTACACGCCGACCCTGCTGACTATCAGGCATTATTTTGTTCCACTGGATCCCTGCTGGGTCAGACCACGAACACTGGAAAACGAAGATGGAAAAGTTAAGCAGCTGAACTCTCTGGCTCTTGGGCCGCACAAGGGGGAGGGAAGAGGGAGGCAAAGCATCTGGCTTCCCTGCTTCTCTAACAGCCTGGCGGGAAGGCTGCTGTCAATTCCGCCTTCTGCCTTGTTGGAAGAAAGTAGAAGTGACAAGAGGCCCTCCAGGCAGGCAGCCAGGAACCAGAAATTCAATTGAGTTACCTCCCGAAACTGGACTTTTTTGGAGACCCTTTCCCTGAAATTGTTTTGCCTTTAAAAAAAAATAAAAATCATCACAGTTCAGGGCCAATTCATCACCCGTGGTCTCCTGGCTCTCCTTTCCTCCAAAAACGCGTGATTTGCACAAAAGGATTTCCATTTTCCAGGCTGCTCTACAACCAGCTTCACCCACAATAAATACACACACGCATAAATATGCACACACACACGCATGCATAGACACAAACACTGTTATTTATAGACGCAGGCATTGCCCCAGACAGATAAATACACGGGCGCGTTTCTTTCCTATATAACAGGCAGGGAGAGAGGCGATGCTGCAGCTGAATTCACTCTACATTCGGTGATTAGGAGACAGAGTGTGGGACATACGGTCTATCTCTAGGGCTTAGACCAACCGGTTATTGGCTGGTGCTGCTGTTCTCTAACAAGCCCCTGGATATATCACTGTGGCTGTAGAGAAATGCAGCTGAAAGAGCCTTTCACTGTCAGTAGCAATCTGTCACTTCATGTATCTTACCCTGCCTCTTCCAGCACAAAAGCTTCTGAGCTGCAAGTCGGTGCTAGGAGAAAGGTCATTTTGCAGGTAGGCTGGGGTATTTTTCTTGATTTCTGGGAATGCACGGCCAGCTTGAGGCACCGTCTGGATGCTGCAGCATGCATTTCAGCTTCACATATGCCTAGCTATAATTTAAGACAAGGGAGCATTTCCATTACAAATCCCATTTTTTTTTTTTTCCTGCGGATTTATTTCTTAGCTATTTGGCTTCACTTTGGGGTGAACCTTCATAGAATATATTCACAGGCAGGGAAAAACTATTTTTCTTGTACAATGTTTAAATCCAACTCAGCCTCTTTGGGTTGTAAGATGGTGAAGGAAATTACGTATGCACACAAACACTCACAAGCACATACAAAAGCTTATACAAACATATGCCCGCAGAGAGATCTGTTACAAAAAAGACAAGCCAATGCAAATAAGCTCAATTTTAGAAGTGAATTAATTTGACTGACTTTATTATTCTAAATTATTAACAAGTTCTAGCAAACTTAGAATGCAATAACCACACATGGGCTTTCATCCGAGTTAAACAGAAACAGATAACTGCTCCTGATATACGTGGTATCAGCATAAATCTGGGAGAGCGAACTTGGAGGCAGAAACCCGGCACACAATGAGCCCCTCTCCTTGCAGCATGGTGTTCGCAGCTCCTGTACGGCTCTCCTCCCCTGAAATATTCCAGTGCAATGAATCACCCTCTGACAATGCCAGAACCCCCCTATTTTCGCGAATGCCAGCTGAAACCTGACCTCCGCAGCACTCTAATCTGTTTATGACTTGGTCTGGCTTAGCAAGCCTGTTTTGGGGGCTTTTTTTTTTTTTTTAACTCTTTATCGATTCTACTTTGATGTACTCCAATAAAGCACATCGACAGAAGCAATTTATGTTGCCTAGTGCCTCTAGTTCCAGGAAAGCCCATAGCATATATGAAGAGAGGTAAAGCAACGTCCAGGTTACCTGCTGCTTATCCCAATCTTCCCAGCTCCGTTCAATCCACCTCCACAGCTGAGATAAGGAACAACCGGAGCTGGCACAGCAGGCACCGGTTCCAGCGGGGTGCAACCCCTGCTGCCAGGACTCAGGACCACTTGGCCTGGGGAGCTGCTCATGGAGCCCCTCGTCTCTCTCCCTTGTCTCAAACGGTGGTGTGTAGCTCCCTGCCTGTAAGGTTAGGCACCTAAAGTGATGTAGAAAGCCAAGCTAAGAGGAATCTATGCCAGATGGGCCAGCCCTGCAGGTAAGCGCTGCCCTCCCACTGGCTCTGAAGGTACCGGTGTGGTTGGAGATACCAAATGGAGGAGATGGAGGAGTTGCCTGAGGACCCCACAGCTCTGCTGAGAAAAGACAGTGGCAGGGTGCTGGGGGTGGGGGTCGTAAGGTGTCCCCATGCTGTCTGCTGCCCAGAGCCAGCCTGCAGCCCACAGGAGCCTGCCCGTGCCAGAAAAAGAAGCTCAGCTCCCCTGGCACATGCCTAGAGAAGGATGCTACGCCCCAAGGATTCCTTGCGTCACCTGGAAGAGGCTCCGTAGCCTGTCCGGGGTTCACCTCCCCATCAGTGAAAGGGGGATGTTAGCTCTCCCCTGCACTGCAGCACTGTCACGCTAACAATTTTAATGCACATTGTTCCAGCGCCACTGAGAGCCAGATTAGGCAGCCAGGAACTGTACAGATTTATCCTATCAGTTGGAGATGCTGTGGCTATCCTCAGGATATGCTGGATTCCCTCTTCCTTTCTTGCTTTCACACTCAGATCTTCCCCGAGGCTGGGAAAACACTAAGAACATCATCCAGGAAAGATGCTGAGTGAAACCCGTAGTGTTTGGTGGCTCCTGGGAGCAATGCAGGTTTTTCTCTTTAAAGAGAACTTCTGGCTATGAGGACACAGCAACAGGGCAGAGGAGGATAGCTGAGAGCTTCAGAGACCGGAAAAGTGAACCCACATTTAGCCACGGGGAAGTTTAAAGTTCCTGATGCATTTTTCCACTAAGTACAGCAAATCCCCCACACGGAGCAGCAGCCCAGGTGGCCACAAATGCCGCAAGGCTAACTGCCTGCGCGGCGTGCGGGCATTAGGGAGGGCGTGCGGAGAGCAGCTGAAGGCAACACGGGGTCCTTCAGGGAGGCAATGCCACCTGTCAGGAGCTGGGCCTGCTGTGGGACGGCTCGGGAGGCATCTGAGAGCTGCAGGATTCCCATTCATCCCGAGCCTCCCGCGGGTCGGAAGCACTGCTAGAGTTTCGCTCTGCGTCAGCCGCTGCTGCGCTGCGCCAGCGGCGTGGCAGAGAGATGGCCACCAGGCACCTCCTGGGCCTGAGGGAGCCCGGGTGGGGAAAACGCAGCTCGGCACCCAGCAAAGGGGAAGAAGATGAAAGAAAACACGGGCTCTGAGCCTACCTGGATCTGCTGCCACTGCTCAGGCGAGATACCACGGCTCAGCCCGCCTCCTTGCAGGGCTCCTGCCGCAAGGAGCAGGCAAGCTTATTGCACATTCCGTCAGCATCAGAGCACAGGCACCTAGCTCCAGGCTCTTCATTTATAAACAGAAGAGCTGAAATGCCTTCCATCCCCTCATGGAGATCCTTGCTCGGTGCCAAGAGGATGGAGGAATTCCCCCCCAGCTCGTGCCACATGGGTCTGTGAGCCATACGGGTAGGTGGACACACACAGGGACAACGGCACCACAGCCGGGCTGCAGCCCAGGTGGGCAGCGTGCTGGGTGCTCCAGGAACGGGACCTGCTTCAATTTCTGGAGGGACTGCAACAGTCCTGGGTGATACGTGACGGGCACAGCAGTCTGTGCAGTCTGGCATCAGTGAAGGCTCCACCTGTGGCCCCAGCACGTGCCTCACCTGGCACCGACTGCAATTCCCATGTGGTGGTCACTGAGCAACCTGCTGGGCCCGGCAGGACCAGCACGCCAGGCTTCCTGGCGCTTCGGCCAGGGCTTATGAAGCCGTCACGCATTCAGACTGTCTCCAAACAGAGCCAGCATGCCTCAGGACGCTGCCTGCTTTTCACCTCATTGTCATTTTCGGTCACTGTTACTGAAAGGCATTTCGGAGCTTCGAGACCTGCTGGAGAGATGGAGGCCAAATTCCCAGCCCTTCCGCCTCCCCACTTCTCCCCTGCGTCCTCTCTTCTGGAAAGCCTTCCCGTGCTAAGTATAGTTCCTAACAGGTGCGTGACCAGAGGGGACTGTCAGGGCCGCAGCTGTCCCCACAGAGGCCTGGATCCAGCTCCATCTGTCTCGCTGGAGTTATCCACGCCGCCTCGCCACGCTCTTCGGACATGGGATGGGGGAGCATCAGAGGTTCAGCCGGGGAGGAGATGCGTGTACACGCGCACACGCACGCAGAGGGAGGATAACTGTGCCGGGGAATGCCACAAACAAAGCCTCTGACATCAAACTAATGCATCCTTTGAGGCTTTAAAGAGCCCTTGCCACACACAGGCAGGCTGCCAGCTAACTCATCTCTCTGCCTTGCCATGCTAACAGCCTGATGCCAAGGTCAGGCTTAAAACAAAAGCTGACTGCTTTGTAATCCCCTGAGCCTCATTTGGGGATGCCACAAGACTGGTAAGAAGCAGTGGCAGAAAACGTTTGGCCGGAGCCAACTCCAACACCAAGCTGTCCCTTCACTGGGGAAGGAAATAGAGAAACGGAGCTGTGCTCACCATCTAAAGGTGCTCCCTACCCCTTAAAGCGCCCTGCCATCACGTCAGGCTGATGTGGAAATAATGAGGAAATAATCCTTTTGCAACACACCACTGCTCCTTGCCACTGCACGTTGCAGAAGAGCAGCTGATGTGTCCTGGGATGTGTTCTGTGCTAACAGGCTGCTGTGACTTAATAGGAGGCTGATGAAAACCATATGCAGAGAAGAGGACGGTACCTTGACACCAGCACCACTGCTGAAAGAACAAGGGATGGCTTTCTGAACTCCCACAGTGCCTCCGTACAACACGCCCCGTGCTGCACTTGGGCCACAGGGTCTGAACTCGGGGAGCCCAAAGCCCCAGGAGCTGCTAAGGGGCAGGGCCCGAAGCTGCAGGGCACTCGGGGAAGGGGCGGGCTGAGACAGACGTGTGTAAATCTTTGGCAGAGAGAAAATCCATTTCTCTTTTATTTCTTTGTTAAGAAGAAACCACACGGCTGCTAGCAAGCCTCTGCCCTGTCACAGCCTCCCAAAGGAAGAGCGACGAGTCCCTGGAGCTTTGTGGGGGGAGAGGACAGCACTTGCCTGCAGCTCTAGGGACAAGCTCCGAGTCCAGGCAGGTGTCACCAGGCAGTGAGCCCAAACGGCACTGCCACCTGCACTGCCCTGCAGCCCGTGCCCCTTTCCCCTGGGCTTCCTCAGCAGGGCTGAGCACACGGCTGAGCGATGTCTGGGGCCTCCCTGCTCCCACTCCACACCTTTTAGCAGGGCATAACACCTTCAGATGCAGACACGAGCAGGACTTTCATCAGCAGGAAGCACAGGATCAAGCCCAGACTCACTAACACCAGTGCTGATTGCAGGGACTGCATCACCTCAACCTTTTTTTCTTAAATTGCCTTATACCTTTTCAGATCTCAGTTTCTGTCCTCTCCTCCAGGTTTCCAGGGCTACGTACAGTTACATTCCCTTACCTTTTTCTTTCTTTTTTTTTTCTTTTTTCTTTTTTTTTATGACAACCCTTTTCAGAAAGAAGAGCTGACTGAAGCAATCAACTCCCTTGGGGCTCTGGGGCAATCAAGACTATTCCATCATATCGGTGCTGACAGGGCTGGGGCTGCCAGACTGAGTTATCACAGGTCCTGCCCTCCCCTGCCATCACTCTCTGCTCACCAGGAGAGCCCCGGTCCAGACCGAGCAGGGAAGGTCAACCCCAAGCTGCAGAAGTCTCCCATTATTAGGGAGACATCAAAGAGAAAGAAGAGGAAAACAAACGTATCCCAGACATCTCCCCTTTCTAGGCATCTCTGAAAATCATAACCAGCTCAGATGGCCCCAGGGAGGGAATGAGGTATGGGTAGCCACGAACCTTTTGTGACCAGCTCACCGTGTATCAAGGAGACTGCAGCCACATGCCAGGCGTCCCACAACACCCCTGTCACACAACCTGACATCTCCTTCTGTCCCCGTTCAGCCCCTGCCCAGCAAAGGGCTATGCTCCTCTCCTACCACAAGGACCGACTGTGCAAGAGAAGTGGTGAAGCTGATTCTGAAGCAGGAGAGCCAGGACTCCTACTGGCAAGTGGTGAGGTAAATTCTCTCTGTCTTTGCTCTTAATCCCAGTTTGAGACTGGCTCAAGCTCCAGGGCCCTCCCCACCTGCTGCAGATGTAAGCAGCCTTGGTCAACTTTGCTCCCGTACCTTACAGTACATGTAACAGTCCAGCGGGGGTTGATAATCTCTGGGATTAGAGATGGTGGATTAATAATCAAACAAGACATTGTCCAGATGGGCAGCAGCCCTGGAAGCCCCAGACTGCCAAGAGCTTGCACTTCACTGTGAAGCTTTCAGAAACAGGGTGGTGTTTTCACGGTGTTCTCCAATCCCCAGCTCCCGGGGCCCTGCCTCCACGGCCAAAATTCCATTTTTGTTAGTGCAAAAATGGCACTCAGCTCTCACAGATGAAAATCTGAGGAAGCAGATCAAGGATGAAAGCCCTGCTCCTCAGACCTACAAGAACATCAGGGTTAAAGCCAGATTTTTAACCTCCACGTTTTTTTAAGCCAATTTTGACAGCCAACTGTCTCAGGCAGTCCTGGCTGTTCTTTGTAGCTGGTGACTCACTGCATACGGGGGTTTGACCTCGAGGACTGGGATGGTTCTCTCCGATGCAGAGATTTCTGGACGTGGAAGAGAGGAGGCACAGGACGCAAGAGCAGACACTTGAGAGACATTTGCAAAATGCAAACCAGTCTCTGAGCCACAGCTTCCTCTGAGTCTCGCCTGAACACCTCTGCAAACCTACCCGGCCCTTGCACAGTGCTTCGAGGACAATTTGACCCGGAGTGTGAACAACAGGATTAAGCACTGGATCAGCAGAAAAATGACTGCAGCTACTTATTATCGCTTGCTATTGAAGAGTTATTGTTCCTACAGAACGCTTGTTTCCCTGAGCCACATTGTGCAAGTGTCGGTGCCTTTGCTAGATTTAATGGTCCAATTATCACGGGCTGTGTCACCTCCTCCCCGTTCTACATGACGAGACCTGCTCTCCTGCCTTCATTCCCCTCTCCTATTTTGCTAGCAGGCAAACACACCTCTGCCGCTCCTTTCTGGGTAGCCTTCTTTTTAGCTTCTCCCATGCTCAGGGCTGGCAGGGGCTGGGGGAAGGCAGGCAAGTGGAAGAGCAGTCTCTGGGCTGGATATCTCACCCTACAGGTGGCTAGTTGGTGTAGTGAACTTAGTGAAAACATAACCAGAAGTTCTCCTTTAGAGCTGAAGTCACGTCAAGGTCTTCTCCCACCCGTTGCAGTTAGCCCCAGTCCTGGTGGCCAGCTGCTGACAATACACTGAGCTGCTCAGCGGGCTTCGCCCAGCACTAGCGGCAGGAGGCTTGGCAGGAATGTGCAAGGAGAAAAGAAGTAACAGCGCACTGCCAGACAAGAAACTGCTTCCATCACCTGCAGTAGCTGTGAGGTTACAGCCGACTAAAGGTCAACCCATCTGCAATTAGCTCCAAAATCCCTCTCTAAGAAAATATTCCTGCAGATATTCCAGAGGCAAAGAATTTACCTTTGGTACACCCCTACCCGTAGGGCAGTTCCTCAGCCAAAAATCAACACAGACACGGGAGTTCTTCTCCCCATCGTGGTCACTCTATGGCAGGGCCATGGGGAGCATCACTACAAAATAAAGAGCAGGAGGAAGGGGAAATGAACGTGCTGGGGTGGTGGCCAAGGGGCTAAGCTTCTAGATCCCCTGCCAGCAGCAGGCCACCAAGGACGTACCGTGAGTGCCAGACCTGAGAACATCAGCTCCTCGCCAGGATATCAAAAAAGCAGTATAACAAACAGCATTAGAGAGTTTCACAACAGGATCAGACATTTATGTGAATAAGAACAGCATCCGCAGCGACAGTAGCTCAAATGAAAATCATAACAGCTATTGATTCCCCTGCTTCAGGGTATAAGCTGCTTGCCAGCTGGGGTCAGGGGGAAATCTCCCCCCATAGGGTAGTATTGCACAATTACGGGCATTATGGGATTTTTATGCCTTCCTTTAAGGCATCCGGCCTTGGCTTCTGGTGGAGACAGGATACCGGGCTGGAAGGACCATCGGTCTGTTCAGCTCAAACAGTTTTTATGTCCTAATACAAAATTAATGGTTCTCTCGCTCAGATACCATGCAGTAAAGCTGCCTGCTCTGAGCGCTGCAGCTGGCAAGGCAAAAGCAGGACTGAAAATGCAATCCTTGTGCGTCCCTTCCAACTCGGATATTCTACGACTCCATGAAATTCACTCTTTCAACCCAACAAGGAAAGGCTCTGCTTGGCCAGGAGCAGGGATGGGGCTGCAACAACCCGTGCACACCGGTCCATTTGCCTTGACCTGCCCGCACGTCCTTGCCCACAAGCCCTGACTGACCCGTTTTGGCCTCCCTGCTGAGCAGAGTTACCGGCACGTTTCCTTTGCCTGGGGGAGCCTGGGGAGCTGCACAGCCAGGCTAGCGTGGAAAGCCGCCTGGACATGACTTCCTTTCCTTGTGCACATCTCAGCTCGGTTTTACCTCCGCTGATGCTCCTGCCTTACCCCCGAGCTCCCTGCCAGCGGGTGCCCGGCTTGGGCAGGTGAATCTGTGTCCTCACGCCCCACACAGGGTCCAGCCTTCTGGGCTGTTCTCTCTTCAACAGCCTCTCACGCCAACAAAAGGGCTGTCGGCCAGGTCAGGCAGGCTGTGGAAGCAGGAACAACTGTCTTAAGAACTGTATCTGAGGATCCACACGGAGGTCCCTTCTGCTTGTATGGACCCACACCTCATCCATCATCCAGACAGCCAGGAAGGGCCACTCATCTTCATTTGACGACACCTTTTATCTACAAACACCTAGATTAAGTCTCACAGCCAGTCTGTGAACTGGTCAGGATCTTTTTACCAAGCCAGGGGCACACTTTCCTGGCTCAGATCCGGCATGGGGCTGGATCGCGAAGAACTGCTTGCTCCTAGCCTGACTTCTACAGCAGGACTTCTCCGAAAAGCCAACCGTGCCCCCAGCTTGGTGAGCCCATTATTTTGGTGTCTAAGTGGAAGCCAAGTTCTGCAATTGCAGCGCGTGCGGTTGACTTGTGGCTTGCCCTGAGGGAGCCAACGGCGCTGCTGGGAACCCTGACCCAGGAGCCCTGACTCAGGCGTTCTGCGAAACCACAGGGCCTGCTGTTTCCATGCCCATTGTGGAGCTCCAGTTAACAGAAGGTTTGAACCTCCTGTGCAGAGGCACAAGGGGATCTTGCTGCACCAGCACTGCACCCACACCAAGGAGAGTTTTCAATAGCAGCCCAGAAGCCTCTTCCCTTTGGCTCTGCGTCCGGCTGCTCCACTGCAGCACCCCACGCCACGAGTGCCCCAGTAGCCCGCCCACGCAGCCCGCCTGCCCAGCTGCTCACTGCCAAATTTGTTTGACCCTACTCAGGTCAAACAAATGGCTTTGGTGGCTGCACGTGGCCCATGCCCGGCACTGGACACCCCTACTCACTTGTCAGATTATTCTGGGGTCAGTCCACGTGCACAAGTACGTCTGTAGGAGAACTGGGACTGACAGGCATCCTCCCCACATACGCTGTGTTGCCTTAAAGGATGGCAGCAACATCCCATAATGCCCATAACTGTGCAATACTACCCTCTGGGGGGAGATTTCACCCTGACCCCAGCTGGCAAGCTGCTTATTTCACTGGGAAAAAAGACTCAAAAATTAGGACCTGACTGAAGCAGCCACGGGCAGGCTGAACTCAAGGTTATTCCTCCTGGATGGGATTTCAAAATCCCATCCTCCGTGCCTCACAGCCCCTGCAGCCCCTGCTCTGCTCCCCTCAAACACAGCGCCACGCTAAACTTCACCCCCCTGTGCCCCCGGCTCTGTCTGTCTAGGGCAATGACGTCCTTACTCATACAGGGATGTTGACCAAATCATAAAGAAGATGTAATGACATTGTCTCGGCTGACACGCTGATCGATGCTTTTCATGCAAAATTATGCTTTCTACGACTAATAAATATTGATCTTTTTTGTTCCTGTGTAGCACTGCAATAAACAGTGACTCAAAAATCTGCTAGCACCGAGCATCCTCCTTGCTTTGCAGCCTCCAGCTCTCTCACATCCAGCTCCCCTGCAGTCCCCACCAGCACCTGTTGCCTTTCGGGGTTCTCTTACATCTGCCTGGGCCCACCTGATGTGAGAGCACCACGCCTGATCCCACAGAGGTCAGAGCACTGCAAAGCTCCATCTCCCTTTATTTATCTGTCCTTTAAACAGTGCTTATGCTACAGTGGTTCATTGGAAGAAGTAGAAATTAAATGGAATTGGAATGAGTGCTGAGGAGGGCGGGAGGGTCATGTCCTGGGCACATTTAGGATAACAAACAGGAGAAAATGGGCCAAGCACAGAACAAATGGAAACATTTGCAATTACTTGGCAAGGGAATCGTGTAAGCGCTAATAGGCATGGTCAGACAACTTGAAACTCCTTAAATCAACGCTTGGAGCTTAGTAAGCAAGCGCCTGGCTGCAAGCTTTGCTGGACACGAGGCATCCGTTCAGCCCTGCTTCAAGCCCTGGGTCCACGTCGTGGCTGTCCTGCTCTATTTACTCCTCTGCTGGAGAGGGGTCAAGCAGTGTTTCACACCCACTTGGCTGCCTCACCTCACTCAGTGCCATACCAAAGCGCAAAGCAGCGGTGACTCAGGCCTGATACCATAAGTGAAAGTGCTCACAGATAAAGGCAGTGTCATCTCCAAAGGGTCTGGGGTGAAGGAACCTCAGGAGATGGGAAAAAAAAAAAAAAGAAAAAAAAAAAGTCACAGTGCAAAGCAAAACTCTGTAGAGCTGTGCGAGGCAGAAGTAGCTGAGATTTCACCTCTGCCTCCAGGACTGCAGAGCCAGAGGGAGAGATGCTGGCTGAAGGATCCCCATCCCTGTTCACAGCAGCACTCACAGAAGGCAAAGTGGTGAGAAGTCACAGGACTCCCAGATGGTACCAAGGTGGTTCCCTGTCCAGGAGACAGCTCAGTTCAGCCTCGTTTTTCCCCAGTAAATGCCCCCTTCTGGAGTAACAGCAGGTCCTGGTGCATCACCAGGCAGTGACAGTGCACGACAGCAGGCTGGGAGTGATCCATCACGGAAGCAGTCACAAGATTTGGGAAGAGAAAAGCCTGGTGTGTGTTCACTGGGACTGCTGCTCTGATGGGGACTGCAGAGGGTTTCCCTGAGCAGGGTACAGAGGTCTGTGAGGCAACCCAGCACCGTCAAAAGAGACCACAGCATCTGAACAGCCAGCAAAGAAACAAAAACAACCTTTGAAACAAAAACCACAGAGCAAAAAATTCAAAATCAAAACTCCAAAGCCAACACGTGATAGCTCACCTGACTGAGGAATGCCTGCTGCCACGTCTGAGGGGGTTATAACCTGCTGGGGATGCAGGAGGATGGACGGGAGCTATTTAGGATGGTGCCTTCTTTCTCCAGCTGACTGCCGCCTTCGATGTGAAACCATGAATTGCTTCAGCCCCAGGATGCCAAACACCTGCTGCAGTGTGTGGGGAGAGCGATGTGCTTTGGGGTGGGGACCTCAGTGACCAGCGCCATGCACCGAGGTGGACACCACCTACATCAGCTCCCAGGAAAAGGCAGGAGACACCTTGCTGCAGGGAGACACTTCTCTTCTTCTGGGTTTCACAGCTCCAGACTCACTCCCCAGGGAGAGCTGGCAGCCCTTCCCTGCCACTCATCCTCTTATCACAGCTCTCCTCCCTGCAGATGCATTGGAAAGATGGCACGCAGGCAGAGGGAGCGTTTGGTGCCACACAGCCACGGGAAAACAGCCCCGAATTGTTGGACAAAAGGCTGCAAGTCAGACGGGAAGGGCCCTAACAAGGCTGGAGTCACGGCCTCTGCTGCTGACCCGGCGCATCCTTCGGGACGCTCTGCGAAGTGGAAGCCGGAGACAGGACTGCAAATGGATTGATGATGACAGGCAGAGGCCTGGGCTCGCTCACTGCTGCCTGGCAGCCACGCCGGTGATTGGATTTGTTCAGGACACATTTTGGGGAGTAGATTGCTTTCCTTTGCCGAAGGGGACGGAGCGGATTCCTACCCACCGTGAGCAAAGGAGTGGTGAACCAGAAAGGAGGGAGGGCCAAAGGTCTCTGGTGCTCTGTGCAGTCTCAGGCATTCCCACAGGCGCTGCACACGCCAGCTGCAGCAGATGCTCCCGCTCACCGCTCCTCCGTCTACCATTGATCTGTGATTATCTCCCTGCTCCGGGGGAGCTGCTGCAATGAATCCTGTCCCTTGTCTTCCTGTCCCTTGTCTTCCTGAGGACTGCTCGGCCAGGCAAGGGCCTGCGCTGTGTTTTGTGACCCGTGGCAGCGTCTGAAAGTGTTTGGGGTGACCCAAGCCTTGCTCACTCCCGATCCTTCCAGCACAAGACCTGCTTCCACCCGCAGTTTAAAGGAGCTGTATTTCCCCCTTCCCCATGCCGACAGCTGAGTGCTGAGAAGGCACTTAAGGTGACAAACCTGCAAATCAAGACAGATTCTGGACTACAGAGCTTAAAATATGACCACATCTCACCCAGGCTGTGAATGGGCTCACTTGAAGAGCTCCTGTGGTCCTGAGACCCTCCCCTTCTCCATCCCCCTCCTGGGAAAATCAGAGAGGCCAAGGGCTGCTGGTCTAGCAGATTTGCAGGAGTGGGAGTTGAATCAATGAGGCTCTGAAAGCCAGTGGGGAAAGTCATTCTGCACCTTCCTGACACCAGGAATAAATGATTCAGCGGGAAAGAAAAAAAAAATAATACAACAACCCTCAAATGAGGCTGGAATTACCCACCGGAGAGATATTTCATCTTGAGGAATTGGGTTTGCTGCAGTGTTCATCTCACTGAGCCACAGCCAGGCTTTAATATCCAGCAAAAGGTCAAACCTAAATGGGAATTGTTACAGCTTGCCGGAGCCCCCGCCTGCACAAACGCCACGCGCTCCCCAGGCCCTCATGCGCCCGGCCCTGGAAACGCTGCTGCAGGTTTCAGCGCTCCAGGTGCTCGCGGGTCTCTGAGTGGCTCTGCAAACATTCATCAACCCTTCCCACCCCTGCCAAGGATCATCACGCCCAGTTTATTAGCAATCATCTTCCCTGCTTAATTTGATAGCACTTGCCATCTCGCAAGCACGCTCTCAGCCCTACCTTCACAGCCTCTCGTCTTGCCAAAAGGGCCTGGGAATGAAACCCGCAGGGCCCTACCTGCAAAGGCAGGCCCTACTTGGTCTGACCCTGCAAATTTTGCCTGCCCTACGTCCGGTTCCAGAGCCGGGGACCTTCTGCCACCGCAACGCCACGATTGTGGTGGAAGGCACCTGGCTCCCCAAAGGTGTTGCCATCCTTTTTCACCTGCCTCCTCCCCATATCCATGTGTAAAAAGGCTGCTCCAAATGGCAGGAGTGGGGCTGTCCGTCCTTCCCCTACACACCAGTTTCTAGGGGTGCTCTGGCACAGCCCTCAGCAAAAGCTGCACTGCCATCAGTGCCAGGTCTGTGATACCGCTGAGCTCAGGCAGCACCACAGAAGTACCACAAACCCTGCTGCCCTCCCATCCCCAGGAGGCGGCCGTAAGATCGGCTGAGCCCATGCAGCACACAGGGAAGCAGAGCATGTGCCCAGAAGCCTGAAGACATTTATGCAGGGCTTTATTCTAAGGCCTGAGCCTTGCTGCTAAGGGCACTCTGCTGCTTTAAGGGGCCAAAAGCAGCACAGCAGAGCTTTCCTCCCCCAGAAGGAATGGCAGAAGCACAAGGCACAGCAGAAGTTAGTCCCTATGCTGAATCCAAGGCCTGAAACAGGCAGCGGGGCACGGCTGGACCACAGACACACACCTCCCTCCCTGATGGGTTCCCAGACACAGTTCAGCCCAGGTCAAAGCACAGGAGCACAGCCTTAAAAGCGTCCTGCGCTCACCCCCCTTGGCAGAGGGTCTGCATGCAAGAGGAACAGTCCTGCCTGCTTGGGTGTCTTGAGCAGGGTGAATTTGGGGTGAAGGCTGGGGGCTTCCAGATGTTTCCACTCAAGACATCTATCTCAGTGAGGCACCTGTTTATCGTAAAGGAAGGTGGGATTTCAAGGCACTGGAGGGCTGCAGGAGGGTAGCTGTCAGTTCCTTGATCATTGGAAACATCAATGCTTTAAATCTGTGTTCTGTTCAGAACTGCAGAGCCCTTCTGCCAGTGCCCTGATCCTGACCCGCTGCCCCAGCAGCTGGCTCTGCCCCTCGCTCCTGACCTGTTGTTCCACTCACCTCCAGCAGCACTAACGCTGCCGGCTCTGAGGAACCCCAGCCCTCTCAGACTCCTTATTTAAGGAATTTGTTTTTCTGAGGATCACGTTGCACATTTGGGTCAGCTTGGTAGTACTGAATCTTTCTGCCTCCTCCCAGCCCCAGTGTGTACGAGCCCTGGGTGGTCCTTTGGGGCTGTAGGAGCATTCTTATCATGCCCACCTACCTCACAGCCCCCCTGGACATTTTTGTTCTTCCCACTTCTGCTTTGGTAATGCATACACTGTGCTCCTCTTCCACCCCTCAGACTCAGCCTGCCCTCTGGGAGCTCAGCATCCCTATCCCATGCAGTAGCAGAGTTCTCCAGGAATGAATCAGGCAGACAGGAGGTGGGAGGGAAGGTGGAGGTACCTGGAGAGCTTCTTGCCTCCTCTTCACCATCCTTCTGCATGACAAAGGCAATGGATCAAAGGAAGAAGAAGAGGGAGTAAAGCAAATGAGCAAGCTGAGCAGAGGGGGATTTCACCTAAAGCTGGGCTGACAATCAGCTTAAGCACTGGGGTTTATAGCAAGCCTGGTCCCAAGCTACAGGGATTCCCTTACACGATCATGAACGTGTAAGGGAAGAGGTGAGAACTGGCAACTCTCCTGACAGCCCTGTCTCATTTGTCTCATTTCATCCAATAAGACACGCAGCCCTCCTGCTTTCCTGTTCAGGAGCAGATTAAACCTGGCCAATGCACCTCTGCCCTGCCCAGCTGTCCCAGCTGCCCTCCCAGCCCTTCCTGATGAGCACGCTGCCACCCAGGATGGGCAGCACGCTGACTGGAACTGACACCCACTCGGGAATCACCCGAAACTACCACTCTCGTTTTCACTTGTGACTTAAGCCAGATTTCATTATGTACAGAAGGATTAAATTTTGCTAAGGCTAAGAAAAGAAAAATTTTTGTTCAAATATTTACAGTTAAAGCTCACCAGAAAGTCAACAAGATTCTGCTGGACAATACTCAACTATCCACATCCCCCAAAGGAAAACAGGGCTTTAACATGGTATTTAAAAAATCCAGAGACAACCAAAATTCAACCTTCCCGATTGTTCCTGGGCCAAGCTGAGTCTGTGCCTCAGGAGTCCATGCCTCCGGCGGAAGCAGAAGCAGTCAGCTGGAAGAACTGCCTGGTCTTTTCTTCCTCCTAATGCTGAACACGAGGATATGGACACAGTGGGTCAGCCAGTCCCTCGCATGGGCATGCTAACAGAGGAGAAAGTCTCTGAGCCACAACCAGCAGACACATACTTGGGAAGCCAGTGCTGTGGAAAATGTGGTCTGATTGCTTCTCCCTAGGTTTGGCTTTGTTGAGCTGTTTGTATCTTCTGGATGCAAGACCTCCCTGGCAACGAACTGGAGGTGCCATTTAGAGATCTCGTCCTTGCTACTCAGGATGTTTAAATTCAAAACTCGAACTTGTGGTTGGCAGGGAGCGGGGCAAACAAACAGCAGAATGATCAGCTGTCAGCTCCTGACAGCCCAGCACAGGGCAGCCAGGCTGGCCTGCAATAGCTAACCCCCCTGTCAGTGGGGAATAGCTGAGGTAGCAGCTCAAGGGCCTGTCACAAGTTTAAACTGCTCAGGTTTAAGCACGACAACAGAAAGGAAGTGTATTGTAACATTCAGGCCATGTTCCCTCCTCTGTGAGGTCTGCTGGTTGTCCTCAGATGCCTCCTGAAAGTCAGCCTCTCATAAGCTCTCCTGTTTCGTACCTACCTCTCACAGCCACATTGCAGAAGCGTTTTTTTACCAGTGGAAGGAAGGCTGGACTCACCCAACAGACACCGGGGGGCTTGGGGGTTATCCCTCACTGACCCAGCTGCCACTGACCGCTTCTAAATGTTTGCTTCTTACCCCAGCCCTACACCCTTATCTTGGCACGCCAATCTCTATCTGAAGCTTCCCTCATTCACCTCTGCAACTGTTCATGTTCCATGTGTGCATCTTAGGTTTAATGGTTACCTGTGAGTAATACAGCTCAAGTTTATCAAAGTTCCTGTGGCAGATGCAGAAGCTCAGGTAGAATTGCTCTCTCCCTTCTCTGCTTCTTTACAAAGGTCAAGGGGCGGCAGAGAGAAGCTGATCTACTGATGAGCACGAGCCGAATCCCTGTGCGGACAGCTGTGAAAGGAGAGCAGACATCTTCAGATGTTAATCCCACAAGATGAAGGCCGAGTTGATTTAACAGCCTTATTTCCCTGGGTAGAAAATAAGCTTCCCCAGGGAGCCAGCAAGTTTCTGAGACTCCTCAAATAGGCAGAGCTTTCCTGAAATGAAGATCCTATCTTGGAAGATTTCTCATCTATCTCCCTGTGCCCTGGGCACTGAATAAGCAAGGTTTGTGTTCACATACACTCTGTTCTCTCATGCAACCGTGTCCTGCAAAAGGCTGAGCAGCAGCCGCATCCCATGCCAGCTTTCCTCTGCTGGATGCAGAAACACGTGTGTGTGACCCCGGTGTGATCCCCAAAATCCACCAGGCTCACAGAGACCACAGGAGCAGACACAACGCCTTGGTCACTGCCACCTGGCACTCTGATGATGCAAGCTGCGGACCTCCAGCCAGCAGCTCAGCATTCCCCCCATGCCGCAAAACAAGGGAAGGCTGGGGCGGGAATGCAGACAATATCCTAAACAAATCTGCTGTTTACAAAGTCCCCTGTAAACTGTTTACATTGCTGGGGAGAAACCATGGAGGAACAGCAGCTGGAGCATGTTCTTCCCAGTGCTCCTGTGGGAGTGGAGCTGACGCATGTCTGGAATGGGTGCAAACATATGAGGGAAAGAAGAGGCAGCAAAATCCCTGCGCCACCCACTCCCCCAGCCTGCCAGGACCTCTGTGCGCACACACTGCCTCCCTGAGCTCACTCGGGGGAGCTGGCGTGACCCTAGGGCACAAGGCGGGGTGGCTGTGTCAGCTGGAAGAGCCCCACGCCCCAGGAAAAGCCAGCCTCAGGCTGCAGAGAGAGCATGGGCCACGAGGCTGGTCAGGGGCTGCTGGGCGAGCTGCCTCCAGCTGCTGCGGGAAGCAGACCTGAAGGAGCCGGTCCTGCACCTCCCCTGGAGCCCCTTGGCTCTCGGAGGCATGTGAAGCGTCTTGTGACTCTCATCCCATGGAAACTCGCTGTGTGGCTCACAGGAGTCAGGGAAGCTGGCCTCCTGCTGTGTTATATACATGTATAAAGAGTGGTTGAAAACGGGGCCTCAGAAATACCAACAGGAACGTTTTCAAGCCCTGGCATAAAATAAAAGCCTCAGTGTGCCTCTAATCTGCCCTGGTTCCTGTCCACGGAGCCCCTTTGAAGTGTCTGTGAACAGCAATGCGTCAGCGCAGTGCAGGCTGCCTGCGATCCCAGGACAACCGCGGGGAAGCCACGCGACTGCCCAAGCCCGAGCCCGTCTGGGTGCTGAATCCAGGACAAGAAAGGCTTTGGTGGGAGAGACGGGAGGGTTAAAAGTCAACCAGCCTTTCCCAGTGCCCTCACAACATGCCTCGCACTCGCAGCCCCTTGGACGGAAGAAAGTGTTTCTTACATTACTTGAACAGCTGAAAAGGACGTGAGAAAATATGGGCATCTCTCAAGGAAGGTGATAAGTGCTCCGAGGCCAGAAATAGCATCGGGGGGGGGGTACGTGTATGTGGGGATGGGCAGCTCGCTGGAACTGCAAGGACGTGAAAATGTATTCCCTACACATGATATGGCAACGCTGACCCAGTAGTTGGAAAGGAATACAGGTACGATGATTAACAAGGAAAACGAGTGGGCGCACTCACCCATTTGGTGCTGAAGGCCAGGCAGAGAGAGGCACGGAAATCTCTTTGCTCACATAAGCAGGGGGTAAAAGATGTCCATCCACATCTACTCTCAACTGTGTCACCAGGAATCTGCTGTCAGAGCCAGTCCTGCCCTCATTCTGCACCCAGTTGGTCTTGCTGGGCCCAGGTGTGTTCCCCTCTGAGTGACAAATCCCCAACATCTCAGCTGGCAGGAATGTTGGAGGGCTCCTCAAAGACTGAGCAACAACAAAGAAACAGGGAAAAAACACTCTCAGGACAACCCGTAACTAAAAATATTGTCAGGTTCTTTTGCCAAAGCAAAAACAATTATTTCCAAAACCCTTTTTCACGATCGACACAAGACTGCCCAACCCAAAAGATCATTTTGGTTTTGTTTTTACTTTTGGTTCCAGATTTTGCAGTTTAAAAATGTCATCCAGCAAAATGTCTGAACAAAACAGTGCTTCAGAAAAAAAGAAAAAAAAAAAAAAAAAAAGAACTGTTTTCAATAAGCCAGAAATGACTGAAGACCTATTCCCACAAATGCTGGGTGTTTTACCCAGCTGGAATGACCTGCTGCATTTGACTAGAGTTTTGCAAATAGCTTTGCTTAGCCCATATATGGCACAGTTCCCATGACAAAGCACCTTCACATTCAAGGCCTTCCAGAGAAGCATCAGCCTGTAGAGATACCCCGGTGCTCTCAGCCTTGAGAAACCCACCTTGGAGGCAGGCAGACACTGCTAATCCAAGCTAGAGTCTTTCTGTTTCCTTCCGTGCACACCGGTGCCTACCCAGGTCTCTCCCGGCGGTGCCTTCTCACCTCAGCACCCATCATTTCACTACGAGATGAGAGGCAAAGCCATCAAGCTGTTGGTTTTGAGTGTTCAGGCTGTGATTTAGCATAAGCCTTCAGAAACTGTGAAGTGAAGCAACTCTCCAAAAAGCACTTATGCTCCCCCCTTGCACCCAGATGGACTTGAGGGAGGCTCATAAAACCTGCTTGGGCCAGCCCGATGAAAACCTTGCTTCCTGAAACGATGCTGAACACAGTTTGTCTTTGTGCTTGGAGCGAGGCGAGGCTGTGTTAGCACCAGTTCTGCAGCTCTTACTGCTGACAACTATTGTCAAAAATGAATCTTTTCTTTGGTATGTAGCAGGGCTCTGATGGATGTAAAACAGCCCTGAGCATTCGTGTTTGCTTGCAAGGGCTTTCTAAAAGGAACTCCAGATGCTAGCCCAAACGCCCCACGCATTTTCCACTTCAATTTTAATTGTCGGTGCTGATGATCGCTTCTTTTCGTACCATCACCTGCCAGGTTCTGCCCTAGAGTTAGCGGTCTTTCAGAGCACGGGAAGTGGGAAGACATTCCTTTAAGTAAATCCCTGCTGCGATCAACTTGCCCAAAAGATCCCCCAGGCAAAGGCGGAGAGAGAGTACTGCAAGTTCGTGTACCGCAAATTCACTTAGGCTGCTGTGACAAGCCCATCAGAAAGCATGCGAGTCCTGCTGATGGCAATGGTCTCCCTGCCTTCGGTTAAGCATCTCTTCCCTTCCTGTTCCCAGGGTTTTTATTCCTACGAACCATGAGCACACTGCCAAGATGGCCATGAATTAAAACACAAACTTTCTCAGCACGAAGCTCCAGTCCCATATGTTTGGTGATGCCCCAAAACCAGCTGCTGTAACGCTCTCACAGACAGCCACCTAGCCCAGCCCCATCCTCTTAGCCTCCTGAGGCACCTCTGGAACCTGGGCATCCCCCTCTCAGCCTTTGCAACAGAGAGGGCACGGGCGCAGAGCAGCAAAGAGCTTCTAACCGCAGCTCAGAGGCTCAGCTCGCTATTTGCTCGTTATTTGGGTGGGGATCAGAGCCCTCTGTGACTCGGGAGAGGAGCCAGAGCCTGCCCTGCACATCCCTCACCTGCTCACCCAGCACTGCAGACATTCCTCTCGCTGGGCAGCCGGGCTCTCTGAGGGCCCTCCTTCACATGGAAGCATTCAGGAATTCCTCTCCTAATTAATTCTCCATCATCCCTGCACAGTGCTTCCGTGCAGAGGAGCTCAGAAAGCAGTGGCACAGAGCAGCAATTAAGGGGCAAAGACAGACTGCGGGGAAAGGCACTGCAGGTCACACCTGCGCTGCACCAGAGCTGCTCCGGGAGAAAGCCCTTACCAAGCTCCGGAGGGAACGGCAGCTCCTAAGTCAAACCCGAGTAATAAGATGATCTTTGTAGGGGGAAAGATTAATCATTATTGGCAGCCAAGAATGTGCAAGTCTAACAAAAGCCAAAGGTGTTTTTTTTTTTATTATTTTTTATTACAGTCCAATGGCGGCTGGGAAGGCAACGTTAGCTACGAATTATTAAACCTATTGCAAGAATAAATTTTCTTTGAGCCAAACCATAAAATGGGAGTAAAATCCTCTTAAGCCAGTGACATTTCCTAATGGAACAGACATTATCATTTTTTTTGCAAACCAAAAAAAAATTAATAAAATTGCTTTAGATTATTAAGTGAACAGATTAGGCTCCACAATGGAAAATATTTACTCAAGCAAAACCCGCTTAATTTAATACCTGCCTCAATTAATTTTTAAGTTTGGGATTATAATTGGACAGAATAATGACATTTTATGCTTGTATAAATAGGGACTCGTGAGCCCTATTTGCCCAGAATTCAGGCAGGAGAAGAAGGATCTAGGAAAACTTTACCTTGCTAACCCCCAGGTAACAGCAGGCTGCTGTATGTGCCAGTAATGAGATGGGCAGCTCTTGCAGGCCTGGAAGATAAAGACTGAAGCTTACGTTCCTTCTCACAGCTGGTCATTAAATTTCCTGAAATGTCTGACCAGGAGGTCACTACTGATATTACAAAACAGAAAAAATACTACAGAAAATGGAAATTGTTTCCTTTTTGAACGTGGAGGCAGAACACCAAGTTAAAAGCACGATGAGCTTGTGCCTCATCCCTCCACCACGCAGGGGGGATCTGCAGCCAGAACGGGCTTTGATCCACCTGCCAGACCTGGGATGAGGAGAGTGCAGCAGCTCCTTGCAAAGACCTGCCAGTTATTAAGGACCTCCACTGGACACTGCTTCCAAAGTCAAAACACAGGTAATTGCTCCTTTTACACCCCAACAAGACTGGCTGGAGGGCTCAGTCTGACGGAATAGAAAAAAATAGATGATGACTGGCTACTGCTTTTAGAGCAAGCTTCCTCAGTGCTTTTGTGCTTTTCTCCCTCTGCCAGCACGGGCCATGTGGGAGGCGGGTGGAAATCCAAGCTCCAGGACATCCAGGTGGGAAATTATGCCTGAACGGTCACTTCCCTGCACAGTGGAGCTGAGCCCACCAAGAAAAGGTCTCTCTCTACAGAAATCACCTGCTGCCCAAGGGCTGAAACCCACCACCACTGCACTGTCTTCCTCCTTGCTCGTCTTTTTTCCAAAAGCTGTCCTCAGGACTGAACTAACACGTGTATGAAGCGCTGACATGCTCAGTAACTGCTCTCCACAACTGCTCGTTAACTGCACCACTTGCCCAATGCGTGGCTCTCATATAGCTGGGATTCCTGGAGCAGCTCCACACCCCACTGACTTTGCTGGGAAGCAGGGAGTGGCCCCGTGTTGGGGAAGAACGCCGGGAAGAACACGCCGGTTGGCTTGCAGCTGGCAGCAGACTCTGATATCCTGCTCCTGTTTCCCCTGGTGTCAGAAGTACACACTGCATAATAAGCAGTAAGAGGAGAAACATTTGATTAAAAAGCTTCCTGCCTGGAAGCAATTCTAATCCTGGCTTGACTGGCTCAAACTCAGCCCCAAGAGCGTACACGTTATATATAAAGTCTTTGGGGGAAGAATATGAGAAAGCATAAGGGTTTTATTTGACATAGACCCTGCTGGCATATCAGAGCTCCGTTGTTTGTGTTTTCAAGACAGGAGCCTTGTTAACAAGTGCTGGTGAGTGCAGCAGGCACTTGCTGGCTTTCCACTGAGTTACTGCTGGGGTAGGTCTGGCTGAACGTCGTGTGGAAGGGTCAGTGGGGACAAAAATGAGAGAGAAAAGGATCCGATACTGAAATCTTTCTTATATTAAAGTGAAAATATTGAAGGCTGGATGACAGTGACAGAGAAGCTGAGAAGTGTTTCAGACCCAAATAGCGCTTAAGTACAGGTGAGAAACAGGGAATATGTGACAAGAACAGAGACAGAGTCTATCTGAACTACCTGGTAATCGTGAGCTGGGAGTTTGTCAGGAAACAACCTCACTAAGGTGATGGGCAAACAGTACAAGGTAACTGTAATTCTGCAGGCCTAAGGAGTCAAATGGCGATCAAAGAGCCATGCAGGGCCCAGAGGAAACAGCAGGGAAACCAGAATCCTTCTCCTGAAGGCAGACAGAGGCAAATTACAGCACAACAGACCTGTCCCAAATCACCCCCTAAGTCCCAAATGCAATTGATGAAGGACTGTGCACGTGATGTGCTGACTGACAAGCCTGGAAGACTGTCTGTGGGAAAGGAACAAGAAGGGTAATTTTATTGTCATGTACCACAGGGGGGTGTAAGTAAAATCACAGCATGAGAAAATGACAGTGTATCTGTCTTAGGTCATTTACATGCCCAGATAATCTGTGGGAGGAGAGCCAAAGTTGCTACATTTGACAGAGGCAACACAACTGCAATGCGCTTGGGAAATGGAAGCGTACACACATGATTTGCATGCACTAAAACCAATCTTGTGTTTGCTGCTCTCAGAAACTAAAATGACCGGACTTAGTAATTTAGCCTCCCAAATAAGAGCTCTTTGCCCCCTAACTATGTGCTGTATCACAGGTGCAGCATTAAGCCACGATCTCATCTTGCTGAGCACGCTGCAAGAATGCCGCAGAGGGGCAGTTCCACGCTCAGAAGTGTCCGTACATCCCAAGGACACACTTAAATGCAACAAAAATATTGTGCACAGGCTAAAGAGCTAAACTGTCACGAAGGCAGATGCTGGGTAGCAGTAGCAGACATTGGGTATGTTGGGGCTGGTAGGCGATGGAGAACAGCAGAGTTTTTAGGAGGGGTCTGGAGGATGGAGGAAAGGCTCCGTGAGTGTTTACAGGTTGCTACTCCCCTGCAGAGGGAGTGACACAGGAGGAACATGCAGCTGCATGTTGGAACTGGCACGGCTGGCAGACAGGCAGGGCTCTATCTCCGCAGTGGAAAATTTTGATGAGCTGGCTCGATGGAGCAGGGCTGGAAGAGGCTGTCTGTGGAAGACACAAGCACTTCGCAGTTTGGGTGAAGATGATTAAGAGGCTGGTGAGACGTGCCCTGCAGGACCTTTTAACATTGCACTGCCAGAGGTTCCCAGTGAAAACCCTGACGATAAGGGTCTGTGGTACTCCACACGGAACTGAGAGGCTCGGCAGCAATCTGGTTGCTCAGAGAAGCTGGGCACCCAGAAGGAGTCCAGCCAGGCAGACAGGGAGAAGGAGCTGGATCTTGGAGATACTCTTCAGGAAGAACTGGCTAGTTCACTGGTCAGGATATGGGTAGTTAGAGAGGGGTCACGTTAAAGAGGAGCCGGGTGCTGGGAGGATGGTGAGAAAGATCAGAGACATCAGGAAAGGTAGGAGGGAAGAGCAAGCAAGAGAAGATTAAAAGCTCTACTTCGACTGCATTGAGTTGAAGCCAGTAGGTGGATATCCACGAAGCGCTGTCAGAAAGACAGGCTGAATTAATTTGGACAGCACAGGACAGGCAGGGAGCAAGGCGATCACTCTGTGAGTCATCAGCAGGAGATAACATATGCAAAACTTGTAAATAAGGTCACCCAGAGAGGGAACACAGAGGAGGAAAAGAGGAAGGCTGGGTGAACGGTGAGTGATGGAGCAGGTGAAGCAGCCAGCAGTACCTGAAGACTGTTGAGCAGGACAGGCACAGCCTTACAGACATCGCTGCAGGGGGGAATAAACACAGCCCCAGCAGCCAGGCTGTCCCCTGCAGGTAAATGTGCCGTACTAAGAAACATAGAAAGGGCTCGGGAAGCTGCTGGGTCCAGGTTCCCCAGGGGTGAATTTCTGCCTCAGTTTCCCTGCCCTTGAGTGCAGACACAGACCAGCTCTTGCAGCTGCAGAGACCAACCTGGCAGTGGGAAGGGTCCATATTCTTGTTTGAGCTCTTCAAGTCCCCCCAGACACAGTTACAAGCTCACTTCCAAATCCAAAGAGAGAGAGAAAAACATTGTTGGTGGCCATGGAATGGAAAAGACAACCACACAGCTGTAACTGGCAGGGAGCTGTGCCGGGAAAACGAGCACGTCCAGCATTCCTCAGCTGCTCCCCAGATGCTGGAAGAGAAGGATAATGGTTGTGATGTGCAGGGGCAGGAGCAGCGGGATACTGAAGTCACACTTGACCCCAGATCACAGCCAGCTGGCACGACACCGTCTGTTGAAATTGCCCATTTACCTGAGCCGGCTGGCTGGAAAGCAGAGCCAGCATGCAGGGAACGTCCAGGTTAACTCGTCACTGGCAACAGCCTCCAATTTGTCATGAAGGGATTCGCACCATTTACAGAGGGATGTGGGGGTCTTTGCAGGTTTTAGGCAGCTGCCCTAAGAGCTCAATAGTGCAAAGAGACTCTGAAAAAAGAGGATCCATTTCTAGCCATGTAGAGACTCTTAGCATGAACAGCAAGCCCCGGGCAGAGGGAAGGGAATAGGGCACTGGGAACGCACCAGTGGGGCTGTACAAAGAGGACCTATTCTGGCACCTAAACCAGGTGGAAGCAACTTTGCTGCTGTCTAATCTGAGGACAATGAGGAGTCAGATGTCTTACACCCTGGAAAGGCCTGACCAAGTCCATGCGGAAAACAAGTGAGGCACTGAACCACTTACATAAATGTCTGGACGTTATTCTGTTTCTGCCTGCATGTGCACAGTGACAGCAAACTGCTTCTAACGTGCACAAACCCTGGGGGAAGCAAGATGTTGTGCAGCCTCAATTCATAAACGAACTATGCCAAAAAGGGATTGCCTCTCTCCCAACACTTGAAGCCAGTAAATGTTAAATCCTCAGAAAACATCCCTCCCTAACTGACAGGTACTCTGTGAGGAGCTGCTTCCAGGGGGTGAGTAGCGGAGGATGTCTGGAAGCCAGGCTCCATGAAGTACAGAGCTACAGCCAGGACAAGGCCTGGTCTCTCCAAACAGCCCCAGCAATTCTGAGAATTTTCTATGAAGCTTCATTTACAAAGAGAATCAGGGCTGCAAAACACAGCTTTGTCCAAATGCCCATTACAAGACTTCATCAGATCATTCCGGACTCTGAGGCCGCTGTCTCTGCACAGCAATAGCCATCATCCTCAAGCTTTGTGTGTGTTTATGTTACCCTTACATTTTCCCTTCAGATATGACAAGCAATTCTTAGAACACGGGTTATAAACTCTTCTGCTCTGGAGTTCTGTCACCTTTGATTGCACTCAGATGAGAGCAAGGATGTAGTTGCAAAGTAAATCAATAAACAACACTTAAAGGGGTCTTGCAGACACAGGCTGGGTGCAACGCCGCAGCCCTTCTCTGTCCCCAGCTAGCTGTGAGGCACCGGAACAGCTCGTGTCCATGGGGCCTTCGACTGATTTGGGATCTGACCCCTAGGAACGTAACCAGAACTGACTGGAGTAACATGAGCATGGACCAGAGGGCACTGGGGAAGACGACAGGCCTGCCTCTTTGCCCCATCCTTGCCTGGAGAAACCCAAAGCCCTTCCTGAGCGCCTTGCCAACATGGGGACCGAGCAGAGCAAGGGCATCAGGCAGGGGGAGCTGAACCAATTCAGGGCTCCATGAAGGCTGGATTCAGGAAGGGGCCACACACCCCTCACTGCAGGCACCTAGGGCCCCTCAGGCCTGCTGTCACACAGAGGGTAACACAGCCATGTAGAGCACAGCTGGGGTGGATTTCCTCAGAAAGCCAAAGGGAATAGTCACAGTCAGCCCTGCGGGCATTTCGGCTGCCTGCGGCTCCTTGTGCACCCTCCCAGCAGTCCCAGGACCTGCTCCTGGTCAGCCTTCCATCAAGCTAACAGGGCTCTACCTCTGTAAGTGGCTCCTCCAACCGGGATTGTAACAGATCCCATCCAAGCAGCCCAGGCTGGTGGCTGAACATGTCCCTAGGGAATAGGAAGAGCAGGTGGTTCATCACGTGCAGCTGGCCTGCTCTGCAGGACTAATGCAGCACACGGGGTGAGGGTAAACTCCTGGAGAAGCTCCCGATAGAAACCCTACTTGAATACACTTCCAAAATCACAGACCAAATTAACTCCGCTGGTTGAATTATTTGGATTTTGGTTTCTGATTTTAGAATCAAAAGCTGTGTAGACACTCTGGTGACCGGGAGGCAGCAATGCTGTCCCCCAAACCAGAAAGGAGGGCTGCTGCCTGCACGCTGGGAGAACACCCGTGTCGCTTGCCCACCTAACAACTCCTTTTTTTCAGCCCAGCTGCATTCCCAGCTGACATCTCCATTACCTGTTTCAGTGTGCCGACAGTGACATCGCTGTGTTCCTTGCGCTGACACAGGGCATCTGCTTGCTGTTCCCAGCTCCACTGCCTTCTCTCCCTGTGAAATAAAGCAAATTATTCAGGGCAGAAGTGATCTCTTATTTTGGTAGTCTTTATGTTTTGGCGTCTGTTCAGCGCGTTTGTGCTCTGCTTCCAAACCCAGCATCGCCCATGCAGAGCCTGGCGAGGGGAACGTACAGCTGCAGAACACATACTTGTCCTCCGCCCCAGAGCACGGCAGGACCTCACTCTGAGCGAGGTTTTTTGGTGACTCAGGGAGAGCTCCTGCAGGCTCTGCTCTTCTTTTTAGCGTGGGCTGTCCTCACTCCTCAGCATCTCTGTGCTGGGGTCCCTGAACCCTGCACACAGAGCTATTTCTCATTGCATGTTATACTGTATGCCACGTGTGCATCACAGAGGAGCTTTGGGATATCAGCCCGGAAAGAAGGCTTCAGAGCTGAACTGAGCAACCCAACTGCCCAAGGCCATACGCACTCTATGGCTAGATCTTCTGCATAGTACCAGGCAGCTGAGCTGTACTCAGCACTTGGATGCCTCACACTCTCTCTGTGCTTCCAGTGCAACATTCCCTGCCCTTCATTCAGGCAAACCCCAAATGAAAGTGACCAAATTCCTCCCAGTTTCCATTCAAAGAAGCCCCTTGCTCCCATACATCTCCGCAGAGCAAGGGGAACCCATCGCACCCTGCCCAGGCTCACACTGAGCCCAGAGACATGGTCACAGCACTGCTTCCTACCAGAGCCCCTTCCTGCTGCCACAGGGACCTGCTCTGGGAGCCTGCAGTGCTGAGCACCTGTGGGGCAATTAATTAACACCAGTAATCACTCATATTAACCGCAACTGGAATGCAACTCTTCGCATGCCAGCGTTGGGGATGTGCTGGCTCAGGGCATCGCTGCGGTGTCTAGTCCCTGAGACCTTTGCGTGCTCTCTCCGGCTGTTAAGAGAATCAGGTGGTGTCGTTCCTAGAAGGTGAATAAATTATTATTGTAAATTACTGTGATGAAGTGGCTTTTATTAGAAAGCCAGACACAAAGGGAGCTTGCTGATTGGCTAGCAGTGATGTCATACCCGGCACAGCACTCAAATGCAGAGATACGAATTTTCTCTTCTATATTTTGTGTGCAATTTTCATTTTATACTGGCAATAAAGCGTCACCAGCAGAGCCTCTCACCCTGTGAGTGTGGTGGGGGGTCTGTACTTCTCAAGTGGCTGATGAAAGCAAAGTGGCCTTTGTTCCTCTGTCTTGCAATGAACCTAGGGCTAACAGTTTTCACCCACAAAGGCACTGTGGTTTATTGCTCTATTAAATCCCCGTGCTCAAATTTCTTAGATGGGCAGCAGAGAAACTGGCATTTTTTGGCTTCCACGTACCTAAAACCATTCTGATCACAGAGATTTTTCTATTTACAAACTAAAGCTTACAGTGCAGATCAAGTAACATCTCGGCTCCCATTCTAATCTTCGGCAAAAGGCAAGAACAGGGTTTTGAAAATAACCAGGCAGCAAACTCCCAGCAAATTATTTTGAGGTTTCACATCTTGGCTTTTCCTCTCTGCAAAGCAATTGTGAAATTCTTGGTGAGCTTTCAGCAAGGCATACCCAGTGACCAGCCGGCTGCATGCTACCATTTCTCTTCCCTAATTGAATGCCCTATCAAACTTAGGAAGTTTGCCTAGCAAATGTTCCAGCTTTAATCATTTCTGGATGCAAACAGGCGAACTGGTAGGGCTTGAATACTAGAACTCGGTATGCATGAAAGCGTCGCTCGCCTCTCTGAACTGGAATGAACTTTGAAATGCCAGCAGCTGGGCGAAGCGTGCCTCCCCAGGCCGAGGTCAGCTCCACAGCTACGCCGCTGCCATGCTGGGCTCCAGCCCCCACTGAACACACAGACACGGGGAGCAGAAGGCTCTGCACGTGTTACATACTGCTGAGGTGTACATTTTGACAGGTGGACCAAATCTAACATTTCCAGCACTGAGAATGAGCTTCTGCTCATTCCCCCTTGATGCTGGTTCAGAAGTCCTTTGTCCTACGAGGGCACAAAACAAAACACATCATTTGGAAGATGCAGAACGTCCTGAGAACCCCCACAGATCTGCACTGATGAAACTGGGTGCTGAGGGCTGCTGGAGAGCTCAAGAATAGTTGGATTTGCTGCCCCCATCCTGAGGCGGTGACTCTGCAACATCCTCAGCTCCACTTTCTTCCAGGTGGTGTGAGGTTGGAAATCATTGTCACATTGCCTGGAGATTTCCTGAGCTGCCTGCCCCTTGCAAATACCACCAGCTGCCCTCAGGCTCCTAAAAGTTGAGTCTGAGGCATTCTAAGCCCCGAAGGTAAAGGTGCAAGGGATGTGCTTCTGGGAAAGAGAGGCTGTGAGAGCCTGACCATGAATCAGGAAAAAAAGACTATGACGGCAGAAATCCTTGGAGAGGATGCTGTCTGGCTGGGACACATGGTCAGCATCAGCAAAAAGGGTACTGGCTCTCAGGTTTAAGATCTGGAACAGATTCAAATCACCCCTTTTAGATCTGACCTCCCTTCCTGTCAGAGGAAGACAGCAAAGAGGAGAGGGAGCCATGAATCTTGGATCCGGTCCCTGCTTTGCCGTTGCATGGCCTGGCCTGACATCCCTCTTCACTTTTACCACTCTGTGTGCAGAGTAGAGAGTTATTAAACGCACCAGAAGATTCTCAAGTAAAACAATTTCATTGTTTTTAAGACCTTTGTTATAGCATCTTTGGCTTTCTGGCTTGGACCACCACAGACCAGAGCCAAGAGGCTTAGAACAGCCCGTGGATATTGAGTTACTGCTCAGAACCAGATCAAGTTCCAAAACCGCAACCGCTGGCCAAAAAAAGAAGCCTCCGCAGAGCAGAATACACCCACGCAGATGGCGCAGACATCAAAATGATCATGCTGGGCCTAACTCTGCTTCCCTTCCTCAAACAGAGCAATATCCTTGCTCACACCTTTGATTTCAGTAGCTTTATTTCCCCAGATGAAGCAGCCAGGCTCTGGAGGAGAATCTGGTGCCACCTACTTACCACTTGCCTTACAATGAGAGGTCCTGCGTCGTTTAGCTTTGTAATGAAGTTGTTTTTGATGTATCAGCCAGCTCCTCCCTCTCACTTGAGGCTGGTATTAGAATCACGGCTGGATTATAACACACAGTAAGCTGTTCCGGGGTGATATGAATCAAAGCCCTGAAAGTGGGATTCCGTTTAATTAATCGCGGCTGACAGATGAAGGTATTGATCGTAGATTGAGAGGTGCAGCGTTGGCCTGGAGGATAATTATTGCACTGGGTTAGGGGGATGTTGTTGAATTTCGAGCGATGTGGGAGGGAGGAAATAAGCAAATAATTGCAGCTAATTAGAACTTGCATGAGCACCCCAAATCTAGGTAGAATAATCAAGCAACAACAGTTTGATCCAAATGAAAAAGGAAATAACGGCCCAGAGAGCTCTAGATGGCTCCCATAAATTCTTCAGCCCCTTGTCTGGGACAAATGTTTTATGGAACCAAAGGTCTAAATACAGAAGGGGAAATGGGTGAGTTTATTGATTGGGAACGCTTGGTTTTGCTTGGTTTTGCCCAAGATGTGAGTTAAATAGAAGGGGCTGCCAGAGCTGGAGGATGGCAAAGGGCAGGGGATAAGGGGAGATGCTCTCGCCTTCGCCACGCTTCCTGCCACCCGTTGGCACCGCGCCGCCTCCTGCCAGCCCGCACAGGTGGGACTCCAAATCCGCGAACGGGGCGCCGCGGGGCTGCTCCGGGGGGATCAGCCATGCGACTGCTGTCGCCACAGGGATAATGAAAGGTATCTAGGCTAGCAGAGAGGGCAGATGGAGGCAAAGCTGCAGCCAGCAATCTGTGTGCACACAGCGACCAACCCACTGCTCCCTGTCCACGGGATCCCCATAATCTCCCAAGGCAGACCTGCTGTTACAAACGCTCTCATCACTAACGCAGCGGGGGCAGCTAAGCAGAGAGAGTGAATGATCTAGCAGGGGGTTAATAAAAGGACTGACGCAGAACAAAAAAGCCTGTCAGACACCATAAGATGTGCTCTCCACCCCTTCCACCCCTAAGGAAATTAAAAATTGTAGCCTGTGGTGTACACCGTTTGCTCAGCGGGACTGGACGGGGCAATGGGATGTGGAAGGGTGGGACGGGAAGGGGAAGGCTGGGAGTCAAATCTTTGTCAGGGCTGTTCTTTCTGAGGCTATATATCAAGCGTCGCTTTTCTAAAGGACCAGGTTCAAACCTGATGGGACCAAGCCACGTTTCTGTGTGCTGCTGCCAGCAGCTCATCCTGGAGAGTCAGCTGGATCCTGCCAGGCTGCTCTGCCTGAAACCAAAGTCCACGCTCGCATGTTTCCATGGAAATGGGAAGAGAACAAATGCCTCTGACATGACACCCCTTTTCTGATGTAGATTTGGACCATTTCTAGCATTCCTTCCTACCAAAACCCTTCAGGACTGGATATTTTGCAGCCAGGAGGAAAGGGAAAAAAAACATAATCCTATGAAAGAAAACGCACCAAGCTTTCTGGTGAGCAGCAACGGAACTCTAAAGCACATTAATCTACTGAAAACACCCTTTGAGGCGAACAGAGCTCTCTTCTCACACGCACTAAGCACAGCTCTGTAATTCACAGGCTCCTTCTTTCGTACAAGTGCTTGGCGACGAGCTCTTCCCTCTCCTCTTCAGGCTGTTTGGTGCAAAGTTTCCAGAACCATTCCCCCCCTCCAAAGGAACGAAATCCCCGGGCTCCCAGGCGAATCCCCCGCTGCCGATTCCTGCCCGTTATTGTCTGCTTTGCCCTGTGCATTGTCTCCAGCCTCCGCTCACAGCTCTGCAGGCAGGCAGGAGCAGCCGGGCTGCGCAGCACAGGCCCGCAGCGCCCTCTCCCGCGGGCCAGCCCGTGCGGCGCCGCACAGCCAGCCAAGGGGCGCTGCGGCACCCACAGCACCGGGTGCGTACGGCCCAGGAGCCCTGCTTGGGTTCGGGGTGCTGCCCCAGTCCCAGCTCCCTGCCTGGTAGGCGAGCTGCTGGGTGTCTCTCACCAGGCAGAGCTGGCGTTTCACAAGGGCTGATGGCTGCAGCACCCAAAATAGCAGTAACTTCCCCGCACCTTGAGCCAAGGCCTGAGGCATTTTGGCAAGCGAAGGCAGAAATCCGTGCCGGAGCACTGCTTTCTATCAACTGCTGGGCACTTCAGATAAAGGCGAGCCCTGCTCACAGAGGTTTGCCAGGGGCCTGAGCTTGGCACCAGAGGAGCGTGGAGTGCTCAGTGCCCCAGGTCTGACTGCATCTCACAGCAGGGACAACTCCCCGCGCTGTTACTCCCCGTGCGGTTACTCCCTGAGCTGCTCAAGCCCTGCTCAAGCCCCTCACACCAGGAGCCCCAGCAGCCGGCTCCTGCCCACCCCAGGATCTGCACCTCCCATCCTGGTGGCACAGGAGCATTGCACACTTTGGGAGAAGAAATAGGAGAGGTCTTTTGCAGAGCCAAAGGTAAAACAATGACAAGTTTGGTTCCATAGGGAGCTTGCCTGGATGGTTTGGGATTATTATCATTTTAAAGGACAAGTGCTGGAAGCCAAGGGTATGAATGAAGGAGCTTCATGAATACAGATATGCTGCACGGATAGAATAAATAAAGCTCATCTACAGTCGCCGTTTCTCTTTCCAAGTGGGTGAAGACAAAGTATGCCACCCCAGGAGATCCAGAAGAGGATCAGACCTTGTCAACAGAGGCTGGACATTAAACAGTGCCTGAGATGGCAGGCCTGCTAGAAGCAGCTGGCTGAGTGCTTCCCTGCTATCAGAAGTGACGTGCCGGGGAAGTCAGCCTTCCTCTACGAGGAGCAACGCTCCCAGGAAGCAACAGATTTCTAGCCGGCACAAAAACACTTGCAAAGCAGAAGCACTTCTCCCTGACCTCGCTGCGAGGGACTGCAGAAGGTCCTCAGAGTCCCAGCCAGCGGGGTCGCAGACCTGGCAGGGCATTCAGCACCATACTGTGGTTGCTGGAATGAACAGTTAGCAAAACGAGTTAAAAAGGGGAAATTAAAAAAAAGGATTTCAGTTGACCTGAATATTTCACTTGTCCTAAGAGAAAATGAGAAGCACAGGGCTGCGCATGAGCGAGAAGCAGCAGCTCTGGCCACACAGCGCTTTGTGGGGTCTCAGCCTTGCTCTCCCCACCAAAGAAACTCGCAGCACTTGCTCAAATGCATCCTCAGTTCCCAAGCTTCTGGAAAAATGTGTTTTTTCAAAACATTCCTTCCTGCCTCGCAGAAATGGGGATCACACATCTTGTATAACATTATGTACTCAGAGATCTGTCCTGTTGCAGCCCCGGCAACAGGCAAACCATCCCGTGCCACACCAACCCTTTTGCACATTACCTTAGCTCAGCTCACTTGGCACTGGCGCAATTTTCTCTGGGCTTGGGAAGACTGTTCCTGCTCTTCTTGCCACTGTGACACATCCTGCGCACACCGTGGGGGAGGTTAGATGTGGGCGAGTGCAAGCCAGTCTTACGATGGTAGGTTGGCTTCTCTGGGGTTTTAATGGGGCTGAGAGCCTTTTCCAAAATCTCCAGCAAGCTGGTGGGCCCACGTTCCTTCTGTGCGCTGCTGATCAAGCCCTGGGAGACTGCATATTTCACCAGCCTCCAAGTCTCATTTGTCTTACACTTGCAGTGAGTGTATGTTTGTGGCTTCAGTGAAATATATGACTCTGCTGCTAGGCTATACGAACAAGAATTTATCTGCTCAACAGATTCTGCCGGCTTCCAAATGCATGATTTATCCTGGAAAAAAGCAGCCTAACACTGACAGCATCTCCTGGTGGTACTTCCAGGTGGCCTTTTGTGTGCTGGTGATAGGTTTGGGTTTTTCTTTGTTCTTTTCCTCTTTGTGTTAGCCCTCCCACCACTGCTGGCTGTGGCAGCAATGACAGCAATAAGCCTTGGGGCACACAGATACCAAAAAGTGAGTAAATTCCCCTTTTTCTGCTCTAGACTGAGGAACGGGTCAATTCTATATTGCCCAAAGGAGATGCAGGTAAGGTCCCCAGGTCCCTGGCTGTCACAGAGTGCTTACGTGTACCTGACAGCCAGCCCTGTGCCATGCCCAGCCCTGACAGGCCCAGAGATCTGCCCTGGATTTGCTGTATCAGCTGGGTCACGCAGAGCCCCAGCTTTCCAGGTACTGAAGGTCACAGTTTATTTCTCAGGGGTGACACTGCAGATTAAAAACATAAGTGGACAGAACTGACAAAAAGGAATCTTTTAAAAAATGATATATATTTTCTCTTTTAGGTATCTCAAGAGATGAAAAGGTCTAGATTCACTGAGCTTGACCTTAGTGACCTAAGGCCTTTCCCTTGTGTTGCCCTTCTGACTCCTCCCCCTTCACAAAAACACCTCAGTCTTCTGCCATGCAGCTCTCACATCAGCACCTCCAGGGGCCCATGTGCAGCATGCTATTTGTAGACAGTAAATGTAGTAAATTTGTAGACTTCTCTGGTGTCCCACCATCCTGACAGAGTAGCAAGTACTTGCAATTGGAGTTTTTTGAATTTTAATTGCTCTCTTACGCATTTTTTTCCTCAGATTCCTCCTAACTGCACCCGAAGTAGGCACACAGCTTGGCTCTGTCTGATGCTCAATTTTCTGCATTTTCTTTTGCTCAGGATAAGAGTCTCATTTTATTGGTGCCTCGCTGTATTTACGATCAGCAAAGTTGCTCAGGGTCCCAACTGCACACGCTTTTGTCCTTTTCTTGTCATACAGATATAAGCCACTTCAGCAAAATAAGCTAAAGGCATTTGGGGGGCACTAAGAGCAGCATTTTACAACTGCTCCTTGGGGATTTGATCTCCTTTTACTTAGAAGACCTTCTGTCCTTGAACTACAGTTTGAACTTTCCACATGAGATGACAATTGCTGAGCATTCCCGTGCTATTTAGAGGCGTCTTTGCTCTGTTGATAGTGGTGACATTAACAGGAAAGCTGTCACTGTCCCGCCACTCCACTTACGGGCAACAGATGACCGTCACCTCTCAGCTCATATCATCGGGCTGTACATGTAGGGATAAGGCTGCTGTGGGCCTGGCCACGTGAACGCCGCCAAACCCATGCTCTCATTGGCAGATCTAAAGGTTTAAAACCATTTGGAAGATTTGGAAGGACTCTGGAGTTGACACATCCTGACAGTGTCTGAGCTGGCTCATTACCGGGGGGTATACAGCACAGACATTTCCAAGGTCAAGGGGCGACCTCATTCCAGGCTGGTTCCCCCAGCTCTTGTTAGCAGAGTTTGCAGTTATGATCTACTGCAGCTCCTGTGCTGAAGATGTCGCTGCACCTGCCTGCAGAACATGGCTGGCACTACAACAACCACGCCATTTGCTAGGTTAATGGTTGGACTTGATGATCTCAGAGGTCTTTTCCACCCAAACTGATTCTGTGATGCCACCCGTCACCCAGAAGAAGCACCACTGCTGCTCGCTGCCCCGCCAGCTACGAGTTGCTATTTCGGTTCAAACATTCACGGGTGCTGCGAATGTGACAGTCTATGTTTAAACTGCACTCCAGAGCCAGCTGGGAAGTGGGTGGAAATGAATCTTTTGTGGAATAGTTAAGCCCCATTTTCTCCAAATTAATTAATTCACAAAGAACATATCCCTTCATGGATTTTGCAGTTAAAAACAAAGCCAATCTCTCCACCCCCTGCATTATCTGTCAGTTGGGCCACAAAGAACAAAAGAGCTCACTCAGTTGTTACTCATTTGATCACATCATGGAGGAAAAAAAATGTCTTGGCTTTGAGCTTGGTTCTGAGCCGCCCCACATCAGCTTTGCTACAGTCACATCCAAACATTGCTCCTGCCTTCTGTTTGGAGCTGATCTACAGGGTTACGACCCAGCCTTCAGGGAGCAGCCAGAAGCCCCAGCACGGGCTCACTTGCCTGGCAGCCAAGGCGCACCCCGCTTCTATTTTCGGATTGAATTTACCTCAGTTTGGATTAAATGCCAGGTGTCTGTTTGATATCTCTGCTGCGGTGGCAACTCTCAGATCACATTTGGGTTCCTGTGGACAAAATCCAAGGAGTGACGGATGGCTGGACGGGTGCCCAGCTGAAAGCTCAAGAGCCTAACAGCAAGAAGCATCTCAGCACCTGTGACTTCAGCTGAACTTGACAGAGAAAATAACATGCACTGCCACTGAAAATCCAGCCGGCCTCCGGCTCCTGCTCTTCATCTGGCTGCAGCACCAGAGTCAGGCTCACCTACTTTGATAACCTGTGAGGCGCTTAGTGCATTGCTGTGCCCTTTCACAGTTTAGCGTCCCCAGCAGCTGCCCAGAGCTGTCTTTCTCACCTTCAGCTGCCTGCTAAGTGCTAAACCAGTAGCAGTCTCCACAGAATTATCAGCTCTCACCTAAGGGAGCTCTGTTTGGGAAGGGTTTTCTCACACACCTCCCTGTTTGGCATCTCAGGACCTCACTTGAAGTAAAGACCATGCTCAGCAACACCTCGCACTCCACAAGGAAAAGACAGTCACAGCGTGTCAGACCGCAGACACCCATTATCTCCTGCCTGACAGTGGTGAACAGCGCTATGCCTGGGAAAGAGACAGCGAGCAGTCCTCCACAGGTCACCTTCCAGACACAGACAACTTCATAGCCCTCTGGGACAGTCCTCCAGAGCATCTCTGCTCAAGGCTGAAGCATCCCTATTAATTCAATTTCTGCCCAGAAGCTTTCACAATCATCTTTGTTGCTCTTCTCTGAATAATTCTTAATACAAAATATTTTGAGACTGATGGGCAACCAAAACTGCTCTTATAAACCAGTGCTTGGCTACACCAGGCGTTCTGTCCAAGAGGGATTAGCAGCAGACTTTGGAGTGAGGCACACTGACAAGTCTAATCACTTGCCTTCAGAGATGAATGACCTCCTCTAGACAGCAGATGGAGTCACTTGCTGTTAAGGGCTTCTTTAGCATGCTCGATTTTTCAACTGAAGTTAAAATGGGGAAGAATTAAGCGACACGATAATCTGCTTTGGCGACTGTAGTAGTGAAAGTCCACAGCAGTTATTTCTGAAATCCCAAAAACGACAGAGGTAGAAAAGGATTGGTTTGCTTTCTTCTACATTTTTGTAAAGACAAAGGAGGAAGAGTCCTCCCTGTGCATTCAGCATGAAGGTGCTTGCAATGCCTTCTCTTGTTTCTTTAGCTCATTTGCTTACTGGCTCTTCTCTTCCAGAGCGAGATGACGTGAGCCATCGGTGCTGTATTTCTGCAGGAGAGATGTGCTTTGCTTTAAGGTGGTGAGAACAACCCAAACACCCAAATTAGCCTGAAGATACTGCACAAAAGCATTCATTCCTGCAGCATTAATAAAGCTGAATCTCCAAGTTCATAAAATGAAGACGACAGCATAAATCGCATGCAAACTTTGAAAATGAAGTCCTCGGAACCTAAACTGGTTGGCCAGCCATACAAGCACAAAGCATTTCCCTTGGGAAATGCTTGAGTTTCAGCTCAATCTCCTTCAGCGTGCTACCTCTCCTTGTCATACACGTTGCCTAGCCTAGAGGAAACACTTCCTCACAAGAGTTACAGGTGCCTCAAAACTACAAAGGGAAAATGAATTTAGTGCTCAAAGTGCCTCAGTGATATCTGCATGCTTGTATAAGTCAAAAGAGACATCAAATAGTATTTATAATAGCACCGATTTCATTCCAGACTTCTGCGATAGAGCGAGCACTATTTCCAGAGCATAAGGCATTTTCTTTGAAATCTTGTTCAACCCCTTCCCCATATAGTCAGTCTCACCTCCCCTTCACTTCCCTACCTCCTTTTTGTTTTATGAAACATTTTCTCAGTTTCACTTTTCTCAGCCACATCTCCTCTAGAAAAGTTTCTACCCCTCCACTCATTGCCCATTTGCAGAAGAGGCTAGAGACCTCTTCTGCCAATTAAGAGGAATCTGGTTTCACAGCAGCAACAATTACTGTCATCGGTTCATTTTACACCAAACCCTCTGTGCCTTACACGGACATTCACACAACGGAAATACCAGGGACAACTTGGATAAAGCAAGCTCTACTGCTAAAACCTCTGTAGACAGATCGAGGGACGAGAGCTGTGCTAGGCACCACAGTTTATGAGTTGTGTCGGTTAATATATGACATGGGGATGCATGCAAGTCGTTTAGAATATGAACTATGAAATACACAAATAGTTTTGGCAGTCTCACTGGTGAAATTCTGAAACAACTGCCTCTCAGTAGACCTATACACAAATTTATTGCAAAATGCAATCTGGGGCTTCAGTTAGCACGTTAAAATGTGCTGAGCTTACAGCACTGGCACATCACATCAGGCAGCAGGTCTCCTATCTGTAGGAATGCAGAACCAGGTACCTGAGCGTTACAGCCCCAAGCTCCCGTGCTTTGAGCAGTTTGTGCTCACCCTACTGAACGGCACTAAGAGAGCCCTGAGGAGGGTGGAGCAAAGGTGAACCTGGGGCTTTCCTGATTCAGCAGGCTACTGGATAAGGGCCCACACAGGCCCTGCTGGGAGATGGGTCACCTCCAAGGATGAGCAGCACACAGCTGTTGTTACATCACCTTGTGTTCTCTCCACCCAATGCGATTCTTTCGGTTGTGCATGTGATTGGAATGGCAAAACAGCTTCTGAGCCAGAAGAGAGAACTGCTCCCCACAAAGACCTGTGCCTAAGATCGAGGCTGTGGCTCCTTCAGACATGCATCAGACACATGATGAATAAGACAAACAAATAAGCCTATTTTCATACAGTAATCGTGTATTTTTGTTGGTAAAACTGTGTGGCTCTCAGCCAGAGATCATGCTTCTTCCCTCCCTCACACTCACAGAAATCTGACCTAAGCACGTCCTACCCATTGGCAAAGTAACCTCAGCAGGCCCTCGTGCACAGATCTGCACACAGACAGACCTAAAATACAGCAAATGCTTCGGTTTCTCTCTTCCAGTCTCTCCAGACCTGCCTACATCCTTCTTCCACGGTATTCTGCCACAGCAAGAGCTTAAATTAAAGCCTAAAGGGTTGCAAATGCACGGCTTCTCAGAGACCCTGTTTTTAGGCATTTTCTTGAATGGTAATAGAAATAAGTGTCGCATTCACAACACATCATTCCGCCGATGGGGTGGTACCAGGCTAATCTGTCAGAGGCGAGCACTGATGCTGCTGTGACGCTGGGCGAGCAGTGGCCTCCATCTGACCTCAGAGCTGCGATCCCAACAGACAGCGAGCACTCCGAGGCACGCTTGCTATCAGGGACACCGGCACTGCTGTTAGCGTGAAGTGACACGAACAGAATTTGTAACCCACATAAAAGAATGCAAAGTACGCAGCATAAGATACAATCCGCACAACACTGAGTATGTAAATTGGATGGATCTAGGGGACCGAGGAGTATTTTGAGAGCTTCATTTCCAGTGTTCCTTTCCCAAGATAAGATTGGGCATCTGCCATTCATCTTCTGCCTTGCCAAAGAAGTTGGAACAGAAGAAAGTACTTGAAGCACTGCTCTGTCCCTACGCACAGCTCGTGCAAGATGTATATCCATCCTTTCTCCTGGGCCAGGATACGTCAGCGTCCAACAGCTCTCACAGGGCCGTTTACAGGGCCAAATGTGACAGATAAACAGGCGTTTAGCTGGGCCGTGGCTCTGCAGCTCTCAACACCTGGCAGCACTGCTCACAGCTGCACCATCTGCAGGAGGAGGCCGAGTTTGCCATCCCTGCCAGGGGGCTTATGCCAGACCCCAAAGCCCAAGCCAACACACAGGCTGCACGCACAAGCAGGAACTTTGAGCACAGCTGAAGGTTCTACCCACAAGGGAACATGATGCAACCATCAGCCATGTCCCTCCGTCTTCTGGAAAGGAAACCTCTCCCACCTGGCTGCCCCTCTTTTTGTCATCCTCCTCTCTTTCCCCCCCAAGAATGTTATCCCCCACACTAACACCCTTGGGTTTTCTGACTTCTACCTTGCTTCCAGAAGACCTTCTGACAAAGGGTTTAATTCCTCCATTTCTGACGATCTGAGCCATTTGTTCCAGAAACAGAGCAATTGTTGCTGAGCTCAGGCAGCCACTGCCATGAACCCTACTGGCTCAGGGTGCTCACCAGCACACACAGAGGTTCACTCTCACTCCAGCTCCCAGGCGTTGTGCAGCCAACCAGGCTCATCACCACAGGGTGCGAGCAATCAGCACTGCAAAAACCAACAATTTGGCTCAAACTGAAAGCAGCACGTAACTCTGGGTCTGGAAGCTCCCAGCTCCAGCCAAGACAGAAGCTGTTCCACCCCCAAAGAAAAAGAGCTGCTCTGCACAGCAAGTCTCACTTCTGCAATGACAAGTGTCTAACATGGTGGTTCCGATTCTGCAGAGCACCCAAACAACCGGCATCTGGCAGCTTCACGCTAGCACTTCTTCCAGACCCTAGTGCTGGGTACAGACAATGCTGATACTAATTAAGTAATTTAAATGGGGACTTGCATCTTTCCTGTGTGATTCCAGTTCTGAAGCACTGCACTACTGATGAGTGTTTTGCAACTGCCAAGACATGAAAGCGTGTTTGTTATTAACACATCACTATATAATTAGGGGACTTAGCAGGGGGCTGGGTATTCACATGTTCTTTTTCCTCTGGCGCTGACAGTGCTAGATGAAAGTCTCTAGGTATCCCGTTAGGTGACAAGTGAAAATGAGTTCTGTGGCCAAAATCAAGCAATTTGGCACAATTTAGAAGAGAGATGGTATTTTCTGCTCAAAAAGGCCCCAGAATTGGAACAGCAGGAGGTGTTACAGATCAAGATTGAGATGCGGTGGCCAAGCTGAGTGTGTCTTACGGAGCAGGGAAGCAGTGGGTGCTGAAGTCCAGGACTGAGACATGTTGGCAGAGCTGAGATGGGGAATGTTGCCCAATTTCTGAGCATAGCACTGATTCTGTATTTTAATTAGAGTTCCTCTGCTCATCTGCAGGGCTCAGTACAAATTTCCATCTCCTGAATTTTCCAGGCCTTTATTAGGACCCATCCAAAAAGCCTGGGTGCCACTTGTTCCTATTCCTCCAGCAGCAACCAGTCACACCCACCAAATTCCACTACTGGCTCTCACTATGTGTCACCAGGCAAGCATCAGAAATGTCTGCACTAGCTTCACCAGTAGGGACTGATGCACGGTTGCCACTCTATCTTTCCAATTCAGATCAAAGGCCTGCAATCAAAGATGGGAGGATGTGGGATTTCAGGGAGAGGTTTGATAGAGAACACAGAAGAGGTAGTGGGACACACAACACCTGAATAATTGACTTCACGAAGCCTAGGGAACTCAGAGAGAGGCAGTAATACCATGGGAGCGTTGGATACCACAGGAGGGAGCAGCCCTGAAAGCATCTGCAATGCAAATCCCGCCTTGGGTGCTGCCTAATGTTTATTAGGTACAGCTAAAGATTTAATTCCAGGCATTACAGATACGCATGACCGATCCCACCAACAATAAAGGAATTCATAGTTCGAGGAAAACTCCTCCCCTTCCCACACTGTGCACAGGCCTACAATTTAAGCTGGCCAAAGTAGGTCAAAAGAAGAGAGTCCATTTGAATATGCAAATTCAACTTAACAAGGAGTGAAGACAATTGCTTGTGAGTTCAAGCTAAGAAAAACAGGTCTTCGTAGTTCCTTTGGGAACTCAAAGCTTAGGCTTTCACCCCTCCCTGCTATTTCTTCTGCTTGCCCATCTTCATCCCCTTTCCTCTCGCTTCCTGTCTAATAAGCTTCTGGCAAACCCCCCAATTCTCAAAACCAAGCCTGTGATCAGAAAAGCAAACTCACTAACAGCATTAAAAGCTCACAAACCTTTATGTGTGAACCTGAGTGGCTACTGAGAGCATGTGCTCTGTGCATAACTCTCCACGGCAAATTTTTTAAAAGCAGCATTTTCCTGCTTATTTGTCTGCCTCCTGCAGACAGAGTCCCATTCCTCCCCCCCACTTTTTTTTTTTTTTTGCTAAAGGGAACAAGTTCAGTTTCCAATAACTGAAGACTGATTAAACCCACCCTCCCTGACACATCCCTTCCAACCTTCCAAGTCACAGGCAGCTCATATACTGAAACAGCATCAGGAAAAGGATTGGATCTACAAAGAACTTCATATAACCAGGAAGAAGCAGCAAAGGAAAATTGTTGCCATGAGTTTTGATTTAAACTCTTTAGAAATCCACCAAGTCTCACCTTCTCTTCATATGTTTTATTAAAGGACCCCAGCAAAAGCTCTCAAAATCAGTGTAACATCTTTGAAATAAGGCACAGCCCTGAACCAGAACTAATTAAACAGGTATTTAATTAATACTTTTTACTCAATCTGAGTTATCTCATATGAAACTATCAGCCTTGTGTCCCTCTCTGTTACCTCCAACCAAAGTTTGTAGGATGCTAGGTGGTTCAGGGGAAAGGAAATAAGGAGATGCATTTCACTTGTCAGATGACACTTTCACTTCTGGTTTAGCTCTTACAGGCAAATATAAATCTGCATTGGCTTAAAACAAATATAAACCAAAAAGCTGCAGATTAGCTCTGTAACTGAACAGGTTCTCCAAGGGAACTGCCTTTTTTCTTTTTTTTTTTTCTTGTTTTTTTTTTTTTTGAAAAAACACCTTATTTTTGTCGACAAGAACCAAGGTCATCAAAGCAATCTTTCAATTACCTTTGCAGTCTCATTCAAGTCCACCGATAAAACCATTCATGGAGAGTGAACACTGGCAGTTTAAACAGACCAAATAGCAGTGGTTCCTCCTGAGCAGGTTTGATTTTGTTGATGTGGAAACTGCACCTGTTCTGGGAGTGAAAAAGACAACTTTAGTCTTCAGGGCAACAACGCAGAACATGGCATTAGCATCAGATCAAAAACTAATCACCCCAAATTGGAATCGTGGCTAATTCCCTTAAGTACTACTGTATTAGATGGGTTATCTGCTTGCAGCCTAACCCTCTGATGACACAGTACTAATAATGGAGTCCCTGAGCTGTGACAATGTTATGGGTCGCAGCTGCCTTATGGGCATGTCTAATTATGATGTTCTGTGACAAGGCTATAAATACATGTGCTCCCACAGGTGAAGACCTGATTGTACTGAGCAACGAGAGGATCCAGCAGGTATTTGCTCTGTTCTCCAACAACACAGCACTGCTTGCTTGAACTGGAGGGTTGCTTATGGTTGTGGGAGCCCTGCAGGCCTATACCCTAGGGACTCGAAGAGTATGGAAGCAAGTGAGATTTCATAATCACATACAGATAAAACATCTGTGGGAAAAGTGCCAAAGGGAAAAAGAGTAAATTTGTTCAAATGAAAAAGCCAACTGACAAGCCCCTAAGACCACCTGAGCAAATGCAAAGAGTGTTTGCATATTAACAGACCAACATTGATGGGCTGAACACAGGTCTAAGTGCCATTATCAGTCTTTTAAGGGGCACTGAAGCAGGTAGCTATTTGAAGAGAAAGAACCATCTGAAGGATTTCTTGAACAATGGGGAAGGTGGCTAGGCCCCCACTTTGTTTGCAGTATATGGTTCTTAAAACTCACTACATTATTGTGCTGCTCTAGGCTCTTTAAAAACTTTCCCTGCACACCACCCACTGCCAGGTGAGGCCCATTTTTACTCTTTCCCTCACAAATTCCAGTCCTGCCCACCTCCAAGCCCGCTGTCTTCACTTGTCCCTAGGAACAACATCACAGGAACAAAATCCTTGAGGCAGTCACTCCTTTTTGAGAAGGACAGGCAAGAAAGGCAACCTGATGGGCAGCCCAGTGACCACACAGGGCCAGAGCAGTGAGCCACTGAGATGAGCCAGGAGTAGATGAGCCACTGTCCAAATACCCATGCTTGTAATCTAGAAAGAATAATCTTGTAATCTAGAAGCCTTCCTCTCTCTTTCACTGTTTGTTTTGTCAGAGTCAAAGAAAGTGACAATCATTCACAACACAGAACTGAGTAGGAAAATTATCAGCTGCCTCAGCCAACGCACTGTGGCACACAGTTGTCAAACTCCTGCAAATTTTGTCATTAAGCCTTAGAACAAACGTTTCTGTGATATCTAAAGCAACCTAGAAAGTTTCCCTTTAATTAAAGGAAGGAAAGCCTCTCTCCTGACTTGTTACGACACTTGCATGATGGGCTGAGGCAGACAAAAGGATATCCTCCCACTGCTCCCTGCTAAACCCAGCACAGGCTGCCTCACAGGAACGTGGGCACAAACCTGAAGTAACTTCACCTGGGGAAGGCACAAAAGAGGCTGAGAGCAGAAGCTGCGCTGCTGAGACACAGGTTGATGAACACGAAGAGCAGAAACAGCGCACGGGGCTACACAGGTGCTGGGAAGGCACTGAGGGAAAGGGGAACAGGCTCCCTGTTCCTCATACCACACTGCTTGCTCCCCGCTGACCTGGGGGAACGAGGCCAGGCTCCTCGGGGCCGAGCAGAGAAACTTTGGAAGCCGCAGACAGCCCTGAGGCGGCCGAGGACCGCCCACGCCCGCCATTTCCCCTCACGAAGCGCCGCCGCGCTGGCGCTCCCCCGGCCCTATTCCCGTAGCTCAGCTACGCCCGCTGCGCCGCAGCGCTCTACCAGAGGTACGCAAAATGCGCAGCGTTAGGAGAGGCTGCGCACTCGGCGTGAGGCCCGCCTCGATTCCCGAAGCGGCTTTACGGCAGCCGGCGCCGGGCGGAGGCGGGGCGCTACGGAGGCGGCGTAAGGAGGGGCGGCCGCCCGCCTGCCCTCCCGCCCGCCTTCCCCTCAGACGTGGCGGCGGGGGCGGCCGCGATGTGGCGGCGGGCGCTGTGCGTGGGGCTGCTGGCCCTGGCGTTGGGCTACCTGTGCCTGCTGGGCCCTCAGCTGCCCCCCTCGGCCCTGCGGCTCCTCCCCGCCTCGCTGCTGGGGGGGCTGCGCCGGGCCGGCTCCCTCGAGAGCCGCATGGTGGCGGCCTGGCAGGCGGCCATCGTCCGCCCGGCGCGGGGCTGGGCGCGCGTCGCCGTCGGGTAGGTCAGGGACGTGTGAGGGGGGGGCACCGAGGGGAAAAACGGGAGAGGGAAGGGCGAGGAGCAAGTGGGAGGGTACCTGTGGGGAAACCCAACGCCTTCTCTCTTCTTAAGCTGCAAAGAGGGTAAGGGGAAAGTTCAGGAATATCTTCCTGAGGCGGATCTTCAGAGCTGGGTTTAAGCGTGGCCATGGATCTCGCTGTTATATATATAGCGCTTGACTCACTTTGGCTTAAATAAAAGGATGTGATGGGATAACTTGACTTTGATGCGAGGTTTGGCCTCCGAGTGTTGCAAAAAGGTATTCAGTGTAATGGCTGCATAGCTGCTGTGGGATCAGCTGGAGGCTTGCTCTTGCATTATGGTCGATGCAAACTTTCTCCCCTGAATACAGAACATTTCTAGTGTCCCCTTTAGTCTTATGCCATGCCCTCATTGGAAAAGAGACAGTTATCTTCAGCTTAGCCCTTTCTTCTTTGCTTTAAAGGGACTGAATACATAGAAATAGCTAGATACACATAATAGATACACAACCCAAAGGCCCAGGGCCTCAATGTTCCACAGCAAAATAAGTTCATTAGTAGCATCTCCCTGCTGTTAGGGCAGATTATTAAAAGCAAGAAGTGTGTTAGCAGAGGAGTGGCAGGGAGGGAGAAGAAAGACAGCTGGAGGATGATTAGAAGGGTCTCACTTGAAAGAGCTGTGACTTGTTTTCTGTCCCTTTGCATCTTTAATGATTCATTAAAACATAAGATTGCTGCCCTTTTGCTGCAGTGAGGTTGTGGCTAAAATGCTGTTGAAAATTATTGTTTCTTTCTTTTTTTTGTCTGCTGTGCAAGGGGATTTTTCTCCCTTAGTATGTGATGCACAGTGCAGCGGATTTCCAATCAAACAGGAGCTGCGTTAAAAGTGCACTGAAAACCCTTGAGGTTTTTAATGTCCTTTATTCAGTGTGATGCACACTTCACGTGTTGCAGCCCAAGTCGTGCATGAAAGGTCACCGATGAGGAGGAAAGGCCGTGCGGTTCGAGCTGACATTGGTATTTGGAGTGTTGTGGACAGATGCAGAGCAAGCTGAAGATCCTGGGAAGGCTTTATAGGTTGTTTGGACCACTGTCATGGAAGCATGGGGCAGAGGAACAGCAAATGCCCTTAGAGCAGTTCCAGAACATGCTATAGAAATTGTTCATGTGATCTCAGTAAATATTTTGTTTATATTAGTGTCTCTCTGAAACCAAGGAATAGGAATGAAGGCAAGCACTTATAAACTTCCCCTAAAATACATCAGTAGAGCATGTAAGATGTTTCCTGCAGGCCTGGTTCCAGCACAGAAACTTTCCTGTTCTCTGCTCTGACTTGGGCTCCACTGTGTTTAAATTGCTCTAATTTATAAAAAGTTTATAAAACTTGAAGGTTTGAGCAGCAGGTCTGATGTCACCTAAGGCTGAATCTGCCAAAATGGTTCTTGTAATTTCCCAAGTGGTGCTGGATTTTTCTCCTGCTTTGCCATTTGAGAGAAGGAGACATGCCACTCCTGGAAATTGGGGATGGTTCTTTTCAAACTGCAGTCTTCGAATGTTTTGACTGAAAAGTGGCTCTCTTGACTTCTTGTAAACAGAATCACTCCAGGTACAGGGTGTTTGTGTATGTGCTTTTGCTTTTTATTAGCAGTAGTTGAAACTCAAGAGGCTGATCTAGTGGGCTGAAATACTTTCAGTTTTAACAGTTCTGAATTGCCTGCAGGTTTTAAACCAGAACTAGAACAATAAAAGCTTCTTTATTTTAAGAATTAAAAGTTAAAAATGCTATTATTATGGTGCCTGCTCTTTTTTGAGCAAGCCTAAACAGCAAGCAAAGTGCAAAATGTAACAACATTTACAACCACCTTTGAACATGAACAACTTATACTTTGTTTTAATTTAGCGGAATGTTCAAAATCCAACTCTTCAGTGCTGTGATGGAGCACAATAAAGAGAGAGCACTTTAGTAAAAATTTAGAAAATTCATATCCCAGTGTTTTTTTTCTCTTTTGTTTTGTTTGTTTTTTAACTTGGTTGTTTTTCCTGAGGGCTGCCCAGATTTAACAGCAAACATCACTGGCTGGGAAGTGAAGTCATTGTATTGTCTCCCAGGCGCCCTAACGTACGCTGGCTTTCCCTGCAGTGCATTTTCCTTCTCTCTTTCAGCGTCAACGCCTGTGTGGACGTGGTTCTGTCTGGCGTGAAGTTGCTGGAGGCACTTGGTCTCGAACCTGGGGATGGAAAAAACCACGCCGTCCTGGCCTCCCAGCAGGACCTGAGGGAAGCATTTATGCACTTCATGGAGAAAGGGGCGGCTGCCGAGCGCTTCTTCAGCGATGCGGAGTCTTTCCATCACATAGCACGGACAGCCTCAGAGTACCCAGGTGCCCAGGTATGTCCTCCATGGGAAGACAGGTTTTGAGAAGTATAGTTCTTGCATCGTTGGTGACTCTTGTTCTCTGTCTAGTGAGAGCTCTGATCATTTAGGAAAAAACAGAGAACAGAACTCTGCACCTGTCCCAAACTGAAAGGTTTTGAATGGTCTGTCCCTTGCTTGCCTTTTCCAAATTGAAATACCAGCCCAAGACTACCTCTGTAAGGATAGTACTAAAGACATTTTCATGTTTCATGGGAGCCAGGTGGGATTGATGCTGTAAAAGAGGCTCTAACATCTTGTAGTGAGAGAGGAAGTAAGGAAAAAATCCACACATGAGAAGTTATGAACATGCTGATCAGCTCTAGGACCTTAATGCAGGGTTTAAATTCTCTCTAGAAGTAGGGATGATGAGAAGAACTCAGTGATTTTCCTGAAGCTTTGCTTTGCAAAAGCAAAGTTCTGTTGCTATGTATGTAGTTCTTTATGCTGGGTCTTCTGAATCTAGCTGCATATCTGCTTCACAGCTCGTTTCTACAGACTATTTAATGCTGCCTTATATGCAGTTTGCCAGCTGCTTTTGAAAATCTGGCCTTTTATTGGTCAGGACTTCTGCGTGTTGGTCTATTTCTCAATGTTTGCTATGTGGGCTTTCTGGCATCACTTGATTATCAGCTGTATCTTTCTACAGCTTGTTTTCTGTCACCTCTTGGCACCTGTGATCCTCGTGACAGATCTATGTTCTTTAGTTTCAGAGCTCACGTAGGTGTTTTCTTACTTGAAAGTTCGACCTTTCTTACCTGAAGAAACTTTCACAGTTCTGCTCGCTTTGTGTGGGCATAGATGGCAGGTTTAACCCTGAAATACTGTAGTTTTCAAATGACTGCTTGTCTGCCTGCTGATTTAAAAAAAAAAAAAAAAAAAGTTACCAATTGCCAGTGCAGAAAATCTGCACTGAAGTAGGAGGGAGTGTTAAAAATCAGTTGATTTGCATAGGGCTGTCAGTTACCTGAAGGCAAATATTTAGACTTTAAGAAGAGAACACTTAAGTTGTTGGCATCTCACAGTAAATTGTAAAATTGTTTTATCTTCATCCCCGCTAAGCTTTCCTAAATTCTCTAATGCTGGAACCTTTCTAGAAGCTAAAATCTGAAGCCTGTACTAAGGACTAAGCTCATGTAAAGCTATCAAAGCAAGGGAATGCCCATACCTGCCTTGATCTGTTTTACAGCTTTACGTAGGAGGAAACGCTGCTCTCATTGGTCAGAAGCTTGCAGCAAATCCAGACCTGAAGGTAGGTGTGTCAAAAGTTATACGCTATTCACTCGGCTTTAAGGAGTCTCAAACCTGTTATTTAGGTAATGGTTTACAGCTTACTGCTCCTTTTTCTAATAAAACAAATATGGATCCCAGTGCTGTGCTGACCCTCTTAATTTTTGCTTATTTAATAAAGGTGGCTTCTTTTCAAATGTTCATGTGGAGGCCAAATTGTTGGAAACAGACTAGTGTAAGGTCCTCCATCTTCCAGTGAGCTTGCAAGAGTAAAGAGAGTTTGGTTCTAAAGCTGCGATGGCTTATGTATTTCTGTACCGTGCATAACAAATCCTGAAAGGAAATATTTTCCTGTATGAGAACTATCTTGCTCATCAGCAACTACTGGGAAGAGATGAAATGCGTGACTAACGCATGCATAGAATGGCTTCACACAAAATGAGATGGCTACTTTTACATTTCAGATAGCACTGAAATGCTGGCAGGGGACATGGCAGGGGATCCTTGATTGTTTTCATTGTTTTCTAGATCCTCCTTTGTGGCCCAGTTGGTCCCAAGCTCCACGAACTGCTTGATGACAATGTGGTTGTGCCACCTGAATCCATGCAGGAAAGAGATGAATTCCATCTCATCTTGGAGTATCAAGCAGGTACCGTGCCAAAGGCTGAATGTTGGATGGAACCCTGATCATCACTAAGAGATTCCTGGGTTTACAGTTTTCTTTTTTTTTGAATTGGTTAAAAGGACTGTGTAAGTTATCAGTAGTGGCAGCTGTCACTGGGCTAATCTGGTAATTCTGTGCGCTGCAGGGAGCTGTGGTAGGTGAGCAAACATCTTAAACTCCTTTGAAACTTTATTCCTTTGTAATGCAGTTACTGTAAATACTGACTTATGCTGCTGTGCTGCCATCCTCTTGGTTCTGTATTCTTGTGCACTGTGGCCTATAAAAACCAGGTATACTTTTTGTTTTGTGGTATATATCCTAAGCAGACCTGGGGGTATAATTCTGCTGCCAATAGCTGTTAATTGGGTGCAGTCATGGTATGAAACCATGCCTTCAGATTCCAGCAGGATATCCCAAAATAATCTGTAGATAAGTGGTTTGATTGGCTTCTCTTCTGAGTTGGTTTGCTCCTCTTTGCTTTGCCCTAGGTGAAGAGTGGGGACAGGTGAAAGCGCCCAATGCCAACCGCTTTATCTTCTCCCACGACCTATCAAACGGCGCCTTAAATATGCTGGAAGTGTTCGTGTCCAGCTTGGATGAATTTCAGCCAGATCTTGTGGTGCTCTCAGGACTTCACATGATGGAAGGCCAGAGCAAGGAGATGCGACACAGACGACTAATGGAGGTAAGATACTTAGATCTCCTTCATTTCCATCCCAACAAATGCTCCATAGCAAACTCTGAGCTTCCCAGGCTTGAACTTGTAATAAGGTGCATCTTCCTGTTTCCCACAGTATGCAAACCTTCGTTCCTTCTGTTTCTTTTAAAACACGTTTTAGGTGTTGTTTTTCACCTTTTCCTCTACCCCTGCAGGCTGTGGCCTCCATCTCTGACATCCCTACTGACATTCCAATACATCTGGAGTTGGCCAGTATGACTGACCAGGATTTTATGAGCAACATTGTGCATCAGGTAACAAAAAGGATGTGCTCTTTTCATCAGTTTCCTTTTCTTTAGTATTACAATGCGCAGACTGATAGATAAATACAGAAATAAAAAAAAATAAAATGAGGTTTATCATTATTAAAATTGAAAACATGGATTTAATGTCTGCTGTTGCATTCTGAACAGATTTTCTTTACTGAGCTTACCACTCTCCTCTGGGCAGCAGAGAACTGCAATGACTTGTGGCCTAGCAGAGGCCAGATTTGTTTTCTTTAGCTCAGAGGATAGAAAGGTCTGATTGTGAGGTTTCACATAGGAGGTATCTTAAAAAGCTTTTGATTGATCATCAATTCAGGGTTTTTGCAGTATTTCTTTCCTGCAAATCCCAATGTTTAAGTTGACACAGCTCTAATCTCAGCATTATGTTTCATGTGGATGTGATGTTCTGTTGCTCTTTAATGTCAAAGTGCACCTCTAGAAAAAGAATTTCAGAAATAGCCAGCAGGCTGTGATGCACTTCGGTAAAAACAGTACCGTGAAGGAGAACCCAGAAGTCCGATCTGTCTCTGAAGGAAGAACTCTTGTTCCTGTTAGCAGGTCTTTCCCCTCGTAAACTCCATCGGGCTGAACGAGCAGGAGCTGCTCTTCCTCACGCAGTCAGCCTCTGGTCCCCACGCCTCCCTTGCTTCCTGGAACGGCATCCCTGATGTGGGCGTAGTCAGCGACATCCTCTTCTGGGTCCTGAAGGAGCACGGGAAGACCGCAGACCGGGCCTCTGATCTCACACGCATCCACTTCCACACCCTGGCCTACCACATCCTTGCCACGGTGGATGGGTTCTGGGGCAACCAGGTTGCTGCCGTGGCTGCTGGAGCTAGAGCTGCAGGGGCTCAGGCTTGCGCGACTGAAACCATCGACACCAGCAAAGTCTTTCTGAAGGCTCCTCTGGAGTTTGTGACCTCCCAGATAGAGGCACCTTCCAAAATATCCTTAAATCCAGATGAGCCAGTAGTGCATTGGCACAGAGAAGGCATCTCATTCCACTTCACACCCGTTTTGGTGTGTAAGGATCCTGTCCGGACCGTGGGACTCGGGGATGCTATTTCAGCTGAAGGACTGCTATATTCAGAAGTGTATCCTCAGTAGGAGACCAAGGCCCTCCTTTGTCTCCAGTACTGTATGGTGTCTGAGGAATCATGCTCTTCTCATTAGGATTTCAGGCAGTGGTGATATAGGAACAGAATCAGGGTGTGCTATGTTTTCTGGACATAACTGTAAAAGAGCCAAAGAATAATTCCAGGTATAAACTGTCAGATACATTCCAGTCACTTTGCAGCGACTAAAACATTTCACGTTGGAGTGCAGAGGTTTTAGTATTTAATGTGAAAATTGGTTTTTCTTTGTCTTAAGCATGCGGGGAGGGAAACAAATGCCAAAATCCCTGTCTGGAGTAGGTTTGCTCTGTGGGTCTTGTCTGTTAGTGCTGGAAAAGTGCTACAGCCAGGAGAATTTTGTGTGTGTGGATCCCAGGCTGAGCACAGCAGTGCTTGGCCCTGCCTTGCTTCTGATAAAGTAAAAATAAAAGGCTCTTGCATTATCTCCTCTCAGCACATTGCTACATGGCAAGAGCAAGCCTTGCGTTTGCTTGGTGCGATGATGAAATCTGTTACTGACAAAATTACCTCTCAACCTCAGCGCCCCTCGAGCTGGAGGGAGCCGCAGCCCTGAAATGTGACGCACGCTGTACCTCCTCCCCACGTGCACAGAGGAAACCAGACTCAAGGCAGCGTAGGTGATTTTGGGTCTCTTGTCTCTGTGATTATTGGTATTCAACTGAGTCCTAGTTGCCTGCATTTAGTTTGGGGGCAACTAAAAGTGAAGATAGTCAGGGTTTTTATTTGGGAACACAGCTTTATTTTATTGCCAGGTAAATCACAAAACGTTCCCTGCGTCTGCTGACCACTACATGCCAAGGGTTTCAGCCAGGGGGGCTCACAGCTTGCTTTCTTTGCTAATGGCAGGTGCTTATGTCTGGTATTTTCCAGCTGACGGAAAAGCTATTGAGTGATAGAGACTTTTTCTTTTGTTTTGTCTGAGAACTGATGCGCAATCTTTCATCTCCCTGCCTTCCGTTCAGAAGGGTTAAATTATTAGGGAAGGGCCCTCTGGAGCTCTGGAGGCTCAAATGCTGCAACAGGTAAGACAGATGTGAGGAGCTTTTTATTTACTGTGACTAAGTCACTAGGCTGTCTTTGCTGTGGACAGCCTTTGAAAATAAAAACAGAGGAGTCAAATCATCTACTACCATTGCCTTGCTAGTTGAGAAAGTTTGTTAAATACTTCGTTTATGTATTTTTTACCTCTAGGTAGCAGCACACCATTGATTGCACAGCACCAGTGTTCTTTTGTCTCTTTTCCAGCATGGTTTTGTCTCTGTCCGTTTCCAGGATCTTCAAGCCCATTCCCATAGCAATCATACACTTTTTTTTTTTTTCAGTGTAACTGAATTAAATGCAATCAGCGTGTCTATGCAAGTCTGCACTGTACCAGAATTTGTAAGGGGTCACTTTTGGTCAGCCTTTGCATCTCAGCAGTGGGGAGGAGAAAACATTACCCATTAGGCTGGCCTGATCTCTTTCAGCAGGGCTGTCACATTGCCGTCAGTGATGTTCTCCTGGTGGAAAATGCCATTGTGAATGCTCTGTAAGGATAAAAATTGACAGCTGTTGTAACTTGTACTGACTCAACAAAAATGCTGTCTGTCAATGTGTATTTAACTTCTCCTTTCCCTCTGAGGAAAGTCTTAAGTGTTGCACCAGAGGAGAAATACAGGCAGCGCTGTGCTCTCCTGTAGCTTATCCCATCCTGGTCTTCCACCAAGTCTCAGTATTTATCGCAATGCAGGATCTTCTTAAGACTGAAAGGCTTTCTATTTTTTGTTGGTGCTTTGTTTTGTTTTAATTTATAAATTGTAGCATGGAACTTAGAGTTCTGGTTTAGTCTTCCTACAGAAAAAACAAATAAAAATTTTCTCCTTTCAGCCATCTAAAAGGTCTGAGGCCATTAGCAGGGTTATTTGCAACCTTTGATCAGAGCCTTCTGGTACAACACCGCTGGGACCACCAGTGGCCATGCATCCTGCCAGCTGGAGAAGTAATCCTTTGCTTACGATAGGTCCCACTTTCCTGACGTCGGGCCAAGCTGTGTGGATTCTTGGGTTGGAAACGAAACAAAACTAAATACACACAAGCTGTCATGAGCAGTGGTCCTGCTGCTCTGTTTCCCTTCTCTCTTCCAAAAGCATTTGCTGAGATACGAGGCCAGTTGGGCTGTGATTGTCTTTTGGCCATTTAAAATCAGGTAACTGCGCCACCAGAACTTGTCCCAAGGGTAAGGCATGTTTACACTAAAATGAATGTTACAGACTTAAATCCAGTCTCTTTTTAAAAACTAATTTGAATAAATAACTGCTGTAAGTAAGTATGAAAAAGGCAGTTATTGCTTAAGAATTCATCGGGGCCTAAAAAACCTAACCATGAAGCAATGCCTCTGAACTTCCTCCTATTGCTCTGTTCTTTCTCAACAGGTACTGTTTCTGCCTCGCCTTTGGCCTGTGGTTGTTGTGCTGCGAGCCTGGCGGGGCTGCAGCTCTGCCCGAGTATCTGCTTTGATCAGGCATCTCGCTGCCAGCTCGCCTGGTCACCAGATTCACTTACCCAGGGTAATTCGTAACAAGCGTGACCCGTTAATCAGATAGGCCCTCGCTATCCCTGATTATGTTTTGAAACAATCTATATGATAATAAAACTGAATCGAATGGCAGGCTGTCTACGCTTCACATTTCACATGCTGTGAATTTGATCTGCTTAACTTCCCTCTGCCTCCCAAACTTAATTGCAGCAAGGCTTGCAGATTCCTGAAACCTGTTTGTCCCACACCTCTGCACAGCAGCAACAGAGACAACAAAGGAAAGCTGCTTGAACAGATCTTGCTGAACAACAGAAATGGAAATAGTGGGTTTTTAGTCTGTGTACAGAAAAAAATAGTGAAATACCTTTCACTGGGGGGTTGGAACTTGTCCCCCAGGCTGCTATTTTTACTATCCCCATTGCAATACTGTTGCTTTTAGTTCCTGGGGCTTTAGTTTTTGTATTTTTTTTTCCCACGAAAAACAGCTGGAGCACATCTTAAAACCATGTATCCTGTTTTCTTATGAGTACTTAATGCTTAGAAAGGGGTCCTGTGATCTATGCATGCGTGTGGTTGTTTTTTCTTGTAAAATCCAAAAGTCCTTGGTAGGCAAGAGATTATCCACAAATTCACTTACTTGATTACTGAAAAATCAGAAAAGTTGCAATAATACCCAAGTGTCAAAACCAGTCTTGAAAGGATGCCCCCTTACTCTGTGTTCTCATGCCCTCCTCATACCTTGAAATCCAGTGATGGCTGACTCAAACCTCAGCTAGCCTTGTACTCCCCAGCAGAAGGGTTTCCTTTGGAAATGCACTGGAAATGTTTATTTGCACATAGTTTGCTGAAGACGCAATACATGAGCTCATCACTGTGGCAGTAAATCAGTGGCTCTCCAACTGATAGAACTGGTGTGTGTTGGTATTTCCACCTCTGAGTGCCTGTAGCCAGTGCAGCCATTTGCATTTTTTTTTTTCTTTCACTTACCCTTGACCAAAACCAAGCAGTGGTTCCCATCTTCCTTCAAATGGAAGGTGTCGGCACGTTCCATGACGTTGCCTCCTGAAGGCCAGGTGGCAGGTTACCTGAGGTGCGTGAAGCTCAGGAAGGTTCAACGTCCCTCAGCAGGGACGTTGCTTCTCCACTGTGCCCATGGTGCCATGTGGTTGCTCCCTGGCCACGGAAGAGCCTATCCCAAACCCCACTCTTGCCAGTTTAAATGCTCTTTGGTGTTTCACAGCACTGCTAAGGAATTCCTTGATTTTCTTTGCTTTTGTGTTTCTTGGTTATCTCCTGTTGTGCTACATAAGATCCGGTTACATTTGCTCTTTTGTGTGAGTTCCTCTTACAGAAATGATGGTGATGTTTTCTTCCTTAGCTTTTATGCCTTGTCTCTAGCAAAGTCCACATCAACTGCCCGAATACGGTTAGAGCTTTCTGTAGAGCCTGGCTCCACTTCTCAGCTACTGGAATCCCAGGCTTGGACAGCAGCAGGGACAGATCTGCCTCCAGAGCCTAATGGACAATGCCAGCAGTGTGTAGGTCTTTGCCATCAGGTATTTTCTGCCCATATCTATTTCAAGACAGGCTAGCCTAAGGCTTTTTGTAGCCACCTCCCAACAACAACAGAAATAAAAGATCTTAAGCTGTGAAGTCTGCTGGTGCTACTGGTGGCTGGCTTTTTTTCTTACTCTCTAATCCTGGACTGAATCGCCAGGAATGATGTGCCACAGCAGCGTGATCAGCCATGCTCTGAGAACTGAAAAGGAAAACTGGGGAACAGCTTCTGTGAGAGGGTTCCGAGGACATGTGCAGCATTGCAGGTACCCCAAAAGCTCTTCAGACATCGTGCTGTTGGGCTCCATGCTGGAGCTTGCAGCTAGGTAGAAGCTGATGGAGTGGACTAGTGAGCAGCTATGCTGCCTGCACGGGTACTCGGCACTGGCTGCGGGTACACGTGCTCAGAGCAAGCTGTTCTGGAGCAGTCCCGGCAAGCGTTCATGTCACACCATGTGCGTTACTATTTCTGGTGTAAGGAAACTCATCGAGTTGATGAGTACATTTGAAAGAACAGTATAAAAACGGAGGAAATACCAAATTTACATTTTTATAGCATTAGTTGGGTTGTTATGTTCTGCATTAAAAGTGAACGTTTCAACTCATATTAATTGTGCTGTTCTCCAGTGCAATTTGTGTTTTGGTAAAAGCACACAGTTAGGTTTTAAACCTGTGATCACAGCAAAGTAGTAGTTTCATTTTGAGGGGAAATAAATAAATAAGTGTCTATAGACTCATTGGTTAAAACGAGCTAGAGCAGAAGCCACAACAACTACCACCTCACGTTCCACATTCAGGCAGCAATGAGGAGATCAGAGAAATGGGAATGCTGAAGTTTGTCTTTGCTTTTTGTTTTTAAAATTTGGCTGCTAAGAGGCAGAGCAAACCTATTTGCAACGCATTCTCTTTACCCCCTGGTCTGCTCTCAGGCCTGTTTTCCTCAGCACCACTGAGTGATGAGCTCTTTAGCCAAACTGTTGTAGACCCAGGAGTGACTGCTCTCCTGTCTGTTCAGATGCCAGATGAAGCTCTGTTCCACAGCAGATGGAGCAGTTTCTTGCATAATAATCTCAGGTGGATCCTACGCCCTGACCAAACTGAATTCTCAGGGAGTTATCGATCCAGACTCTTGTGGTATGATGTCCTTTCAGCAAGGGGAACAAACGCAGGGTGGAAATAGCAGGCACAGCCACTCCCTCCTGTGCCAGAAGCTGGGAAAGGCGGAGGTTCCAAACGGCTCCCTGTCGCTTTGAAAACTGAACCTGGTATCAGCCTTTGCTGGGCGCATAGCAGCTGAAGAATACAAATACTGGCAGCTAAAGGTGAATAATCTCATTAAAATGCAAGTGGAGGAAACAACAACAACAAAAAAAACCTGAAAACCTCACCTGTGAATGTCTCAGGAAAGCTGCTCCTTGTACAGTGCAGCCTGGTTAAAACTGGATTCAAATCTCACCTGCATCTCTCATTAAGAACCCCTGCAGAAAACACTGATTTTTTTGTGTGCAGTTTAGTTTGAGAGAGTGGTACAGCTTTCCTTGTAGCACAGCTGTTTTCTGTTACAGAAACCAGTCTTGACAGATGAAGTACTTGTAATACTATGCGCTTTCTTGTAGCGTATATAGGTGTGGAGCTTATTATTTTAATAAGGCTCATTATTCTTCATTCCCCTGAGGTTTGTCTGCCTCTGTAGAAAAGACTTTGCCACTTCCCAACAGGGAAGTCTAAATTTTAGGTGTTTTATGCAAGAACGGCACGTTAGAGTAGGACCCAGGCTCTTGCCATTATTGTCTGTCAGTGACCACAGCTGGGCAAACCAGGCCATACAGGAATCCAGCGAGTACACGGTAACAGCGTATCAGCCAGCATCCAGTTGTCTCAGGGATTTCAGAATCAGAGTTGTTTGGGTTTAATGCAAGTTGCTGGATGGGTAGATAATTATTCCTGGCTGAAACAAGGTCTTGCTGTCCAGGCTTTTATTTTTTAACTGTCTTCTAGAATTGTTCCTGTCACGAAGTCAGTCTGCAGTCTACCTTGTAAGCAGTTTGATTTAACCTGGCTAATTGTAACACTTTTTTTTTCCTGAAAAGGGAAACAAAATGTCCTAAAGCAGGTGGTTTCTGCTTCCCTAGAAATTAAGCTCATTATTACTTTCCATCTTAAGTTTTCAATTACAGGGGAAAAAACAGAAAATTAGAATTATGGCTGATGCCAGAAGCAGGTTTTGGAACATAAGGTGTGATTTCCAAAATCCCTAAATGACTTTGTACAGTCCTGCTGAAAACTCCCTTGCTTAATTTCAATTGAAAGAGCAGTCCAGCCTCATTCTAATCAATAGATAGCATAAAAAAACTCTCCATAAAGATACTGCAAATTTACGGCATGCAAATGCTGTCATCACAGTACCCAGGAGGCGGAGAGGAGACGGGACAAGGAACTGCAGTTTTATTTATTATCCAACTGTAATTGCAGATTTAAAAACACTTCCTTAGATGTGAAGCTCCCTTCTGCTTTGCTGAAATCTGGAAAGAACAAGGTGCTACCTTTTCTTTTCACAGAAGGAGAGTTAATCATCTGCGTAAGCTTTTTACCAGACGGTGTATTTTAAATACCTTGACAGCACCTCCCCATGCAGCACCCCCTCGGTAGTGACACGTAACAATTACCCTAAAAAGCAGCCCAGAAGCTAACAGGTTGCACCAGTGGGACCGGGTGAGAAAAGAACCTGCTCCAATTCTTGCTCGGCCCTTCTGGTTCCCACAGCACCTGTGGGCCAAGGGCTGTTGCACGTAGCTGGTTGGTTTCGTGATGCTGCAGTCCTGAAGTTAACTTACCCCGTGTACAACTGGCAGAAGGCAGGGGAAAGCAACTGGTGACATGAAAACAAGGGAATCGAGCAGCTGGAGGGAAAACCTTCTGCTATCAGCAGTGCTGGTGAGCGCGTGCCTGTAAGTGCTGTGTTCAGGTCACTGAAACTTCCACAGCTTGCGAGCCCTCATGGTAAGACCAAATGATTACAATGAGCAACTGCCACAGGAAAAAATGTCTTGAACTAGAGTTCTGGGGTGAGATAAAGTTTCCACACCCTGCCTACCCTTGCTCTGTGATCTTAACTTCTTCACAGCTACAGTTAGGCTGCAGTAACTTTCAGTGTAAAAAGTTTAATGTGAATAAAATCACTGCACTGTACCTGGTTTATGCTGCTTCTTGTCTGGTTTGTTTAAATTTGCCAGCGCTCCACAGAAGAACCTGTGATTTCTTCAGCATGATGAAAACCTCACCACGGTGCTACCCCAGGGCTGCACCAATTCAAAACCAGCCCGTAGAGGAGAGGTGGAAAAAGCCACGTTTGAGATAAGCCAGCGATTTTGGCAATCAAAAGAGAGAAAGTGAAGGGTTCCTACTCTTTTAGTGGCCCCTGGGGAGCAGGATAGCACTTCAGTTCCCAGCTGCACTCTAAAGATGCATTAACGTCACTCTGGATAATAGCAGCTAACCAGAAAGCACTGCTGAAGGATGTTAATGCATCCAGGGCCTTCCTCAGGCTGCTGCTACAAGTTGCTGCAGAGAAGTTTCCATTACTAACCTTGCCCTATCGGACTTGTTGATTACGGAGCGATAGAATGCAGTGGTGCAGAACAAAAAGCAGGAATATATTTTAAGCAGCTCAGCAGCCCAAACAGCAAATAGGCTGAGCCTGAAGCTTCAGCTGCTTTGGACAAGTGCTAGACATCCTGCTTAGAGAACTCAGATCAGAAGTCCCACAGCAACATCAGCTCTGTGCACTTCTCTGCACACTAATGGGGAAGAAGACGAAAAAGCAGATGTACTTAACCCAGTTACTGGTTCTTTCTGTAAAGCATGATGGTCCTGCCTTAACTCCCCAAACCAGTTGCTTTGAGGACCTGTATCAAGCTCTGGATAAATCCCAGGGGCAAAAAAGCTGACAGGAGCAGAGAAAGGAAGGCTAAGGTTTTTCTGTTCAAGGATAAAAACACTTTCAAAGCATCTCAAGTATCACATGGGCATTAAAATTCCTTGCTCCGCTCACCAAGAGGCTGCTTTGCCTTCTGGAACCTAGCAGAAATGATTTCTCCTGAATGCTCCTGTAAGGAGGGCATAACTGAGTTATTCAGAGCACAGCTGCTGTCATACTAAAACAATTTAAATTTAGTGTTGAGGCTGACCATGGCAAGCCTTTTCAGAAAGGATCTTTTTTTTCCTGTGAACCAATCTTTCCCCCATGCTGGGCAACGCTAATTCTAAAGGAAGAACTCCAATCACATGAACACAGAGCTTCACTGAGGCTCATTCACCCTGTTTCTCGGCAAACAATTAGGAATTTGGTTCTGGCAGACTTTTGTGCTGCTGCAGCTAGCCTGCTTCCAGAATAGCTGGCCCCTGAGCACCTGCCTTGCTCTCACCCAGCTCTACAGTTTTCTTTGGCTGTTGTTAGCTACCACACATGCTTTCAAATAGATTTTCTCCTGTTGGATTCAAGAAATACACAGAGTGATCTTGGCATCGGAATGGGACCATGGTCCTAAAGGAGGTGGCTCAGCTGGCTTACACTCGTGCTGCCACATTAACAGAGCGACTGCCTCAAGACCAACCAGCTCGGCTTTGCCACGCAGCTGTCACCACTACAGAAAGGGTGCGCTCGTGTACTCCATGGCCACCACATGGCCCTGCCAAGGAATGAGAGCTCCCAGCTCAGCTCCCTGCCTGAGCAACCTCCTTGGCCCAGCCTTGAGAAAGCATTTAGGAAGTCTTGCCTTTGTGAAACCAGGAGTGACGAGCACGTCCCTGCCAGGATCCAGGCTGTGCCAGGCCCAAGCCAGGCTCACAGCTCTGTGATCACCCTGGTGAGGTGTTTCGCCTTCACCCCTTCTCCAAGTGCACTACCACTGACCTTACTATGGCTCATGCAGGGCTTCTTCAGCTTACAAGTTCAGCCACCAGAAGGGGTTGATCCTCTTTGGGTTCTTGTTTTCCAGGATGCTAAGTCACTACTGCTGGCTTTTCTAAACTTACTGGATGCCTCAGCACCCTTCTGGAGGACTTAGAGATGAACACTGAAGACATCCAACCCCATCAGGTCTCCATCCTCCAGCCTCTTGCAGTAAGGTGTGACCACGCTAACAGTAGCTACATGGGAACCGCTTCTGACCGCTGCAACTACTCCTTGGGACAAGGCAGAGAGCACATGCTAAAATCATTAACCAAAACCAGCTGCATTTAGCCTAACTGACAGTGGGGTGAAGCCACCGTGGGTCAGGGGAGAGGGCAGGTCCTCTTCCCCACAGGTCAGCAGGCAGCACTGCAGATGTCCCCACACCTGCCCGTGCTGACCAGAGTCTGTTCTAGTCCTCTGCCTGCCGGCTCCTGCGCTTCTCTTTCCGTTGTTCCTCGACCTCTGTTGGTGCTGTGGTCTCCTCAGGGCCCGGTTCTGAGCCCGGTTCTGGTTCCAGGGGCAGCGAGGGAGGCTTTGCAAGAGGAGCTGATGCTCCAGCACCTGGGGAGAGAACACAATTACAGAACAACTGTGTGTTTTGTCTGTTCTTTTACCCCTCCAAGCAGGATGGAGATGCAAAACAATCACAGCTATTTTTTGTTCTCAGATTTCTTCTGTCTAGCATTAGCTTATCAGCAGCACTCAATTATTTTGTGAGCTATTCAGCCAGAGACCTTACAGAACTTGGGGTTCTGCTGAAAAGCAGCTGAGGCACACTGTCTCATTCGGTTAGGCTGCTGTGAGAAGTCAGCAGGAACTTAGGAATTAAGTTGTGCTTTGGAAGGGAAAATTGTCCCACTAAGGCTGGTTTATACTCAAACTGGAACCAAAACCACAGCGTAGCTTTCAGTTCACAGTTTTAGCAATCTCAGGAAGAGTTTCCAGGCAGTTAATGTAGCTCCTTACAGAATAAAATCAAAACAGGATACTGCCACGCTGCAGTTGTATCTGTACATACTTAGGCCAACAGATAATGTTATGAACCAGCTCCTCTGACATAGGTGATAAAGTCCTTCAGGTAAGCCCCAAACTCCTGTATGTTTTTATTTTTCAGCCTCCAAATCTTTCATGCATGGAAAGTTTGTTCCATGTGTGAGGAATGGGTCCTCAGGGGTGCCAAGGAAAGAGGCCTAGGTTACACAACCTCCTTCCTGTTCCAACCCACAGGAAACAAAACTTAACAGTGACAGAAAATCACCACAATCAGCAGTATCCTGAGTGCATTCCTCCTTAGGAGCCAAGGGGCGAGAGCAGGTCAGGCCATAGGCAATGGAGATGCCCCCACCAAGCCCCCAGCAAGAAGCAACACATGCAGCTATCAGCCTAAGTCTTCTAAGGCTGAATATATCTGAATGGAGCTCTGTATGCGAGTAAATATCCTCCTAAACACATGTTGTAACTCCATACCCAAAGGGACAGAGGCTTCTCCCCTCCCACAGTTCCACTTTGCAGAGGTGCAAAGGAGAGGTACCTGGTGGAAGCTGCATGCTTTTCCCATACCCAGCAGCCGAGGACATGGCTTGACCCAGGGCCTGGTTAGAGCCCAAGGGCTGCTGAGTGCTGGAGGATTTCCCTGATGGAGCAGCTCGCTGCTTGGATTTAGACTCTTTAGCAGGCTTAGTCCAGAGCAGGCTCTCCCCGACCTGCAGGGCAGCTCCCATCTTCTGGGCAACCTCCACCATCTTCTCGAGAAACAAAGAGAGGAGACCCTTGTAAACAGGAATACTTCAGACAACAATAAAGTCAACAAAGAAATAGAGCTGTGCAGAGCTGGCAACTGCCTTGGTGCTCAAGGGAAACATCTCCGCTAATTCATTCCCTTAATTAAGAGGGAATCTTGTCTTGCTGTGTATTGATTGAAGAACTGGGCTTCAAAGAGCAGAAAAGAAGTAAGCAGCTCTCAGCAGGCGACTGCTCTGCTCAGAAAATCTCATAAGCAGAATTTCTTCCTAATAATTGGACTCAAAAGTCAAATTTTCTCCTTGTTTGTTGCGAGTCTTAATGTGGCTATCTAGCTCCTGCTGACAACTTGTAAGCACCTACCTCAGGGTCAAAGTCAAGAGTGCTGCTCTCCTTCATCGCATTGACCTTCTTCTCCATCTCCTGGTACTGGCAGAGGGCTCCCTTCTTGTCCCCCTGGTTATACAGCAGGACAGCATAGTTGAGGTTGACGAGGGGATTGCACCTGCAGCAAACACAAGGGATGCATCGCACTTAGCCGGACTCAGACCACGCTGACGTGCCCAAGCAGCAAAGCTTCAGCCTGGCTCAGACAAGCCACAGGGTGCTCTGGCCCTGAAGTCACATCTGCTCACATCACTCTTCCACTGCCCAGTCTCAGTTGCTCTGAGGTGAGGGCTACAAAGATCTCCCCGAGCAGTGACCTCTGCTCTCAGGTAGGTGAGCTGGCTTTGTCAGCGTCTGCAAGATTGGTTCAAAGGAGGCAAGAGCTCTCCCTAAAATGTACGCTACGTTTGGGGCCAGCCTCAGTACTGGGGCTGCCTGTGGGAGGGTGGAGGAGCATAAGGCAGCTGTGCTGTGCTAGAGTTTGGTTTGAAACCAGCTGCAAAGACCTGCAGAGCAGTTTTGCACTTGTCAGACTTAAAAGAGCAGCAACAGAAGCCCAGCTGAGAGCAGAAACCAGCGCTGCGCTGTATTTACCCGTGCTACCACTTACACCTTTGGGAACAAGAATGGAATAGTTCCATGTGCTCTCATTTTCTACAGTACCCATTTTCTTCACCAGGATACATTAACCCAGAGCAGCAGCTTTTCTTCCAGCTTAGCCAGGAATGTGAGCAAACTCAGCTGGAAGGAAAGAGCGAGCTGCTTCCCTGGGTTCTGGGATTCAGTGAACCCCTCAGAGACCTCTTCCTTCTCTAGCTGCTTCACAAGCCAAGGTTTACACTCAGCAAAATGCTCTGACCATCTTCAGCAGTCTGAATCTCACACTTAACTTGTTGAAGCAAAGTGCATAGGTGTTATTTGACAAAGAAACGAACAGCAAGAGGGGCACCGCAGGAGCTCAGGCAGACACTCGGCTCATCCTGGCTGCAAGGCTGAGACCTGGAAAAGCAGAGGCTGCATTTGGCCAGCTCGTAGCGTGTACGTGTATCCCTGCACACGGGTCAGCCAGGGATGCTTTGGAGTTCGCTCAATAAATGTGAGCGTGGGACTGGTGCCCTCTCCTGGAGCATGGCAGGGATAGCTGGAGCCATCCAAAGATTCCAGCACCCACACCCAGGGGGCCAAGACAGAGAGCTTCCTTTGTGAAAAGTGCAGAAGGAAAGGCTTCTGCCATCACTGTTCAATAAATAGAAAGCATCGTCTGCAGGCCATGACTATCCATCCTCAGTAAGTTATATGACAGCGCTGCAAGGAAGAAGTCTATTAGAAGAAATCCAATAGCATTCATCACCATTGGATTTCCTTTATCTGAGAAACTGGAACACTGATCCTGCAATAAAAATAATAATAAAAAAAACCACCCTCCTCATCGTCTTTGCCAAAGCAAGGGATGTAATGCATGAGCAGATAAATATAAAAACCTGATTTCTTGAGGGAAAAAAAGAAAAAAAGCCAATAAAAACAGGAAGAAAAAAAAAAAAAAAAAACAAAAAACACAAAAACAGACTCACACAACAAAACACCAAAACCAGAAATTGGCCAGATCTGGAACAGCCACTTTTAAAATTAATTGAACCCTATCATGCTAGTTATCCTTCAAGAGCTGAGAAGCAATATAATGGTTAGAAAAATCAATAGCTAAATAACCAAAGGGAAAAAAAAAAAAAAAAAAAAAAAAAGGCACAGCTATGAGCTAAAACCAGTATTAAGATGAAGAAACATCTTTTTTGAAGATTTTGGCAGAACACTTTCCCTTCCAGACCCCAGCATGGTACCCAGACCAAATGTCACAGCGTGGCTATAAAAGTATTTATGGCAATGGGAACAGACACAGCTACCTTCATCCCAGCCAAACAGCTCATAATGTGCCAAGAAAGCAAGCCTGCGGGGACACGGATTCAGCCACAAAATAACTGTAGAGAATACAAGGCATGTCAGCTGAACGAGGCACAAAGAGCCTGACAGAGCCTGGATATTCCTCCCAGCAGTCAGTGGCAGTTTGTATTCATTTTTGCTTTGATGAAGTTTTATTTTCCTGGTGAAACTATAAAGCTGTAGCATGCTACTGGTGCCAGATATTTAGGCAAAGTTGGGGAGCTCGATTCCTATTCCCTCTCTTTGATCAAAGCACACAAACTCATGACTAAGCAGTCTGAATGAGCTTAAGATCCTGCACGCCCTTGCTAGACATGGAGTTCTGATTAGGAAAGCCAGGCAAAGGAGCTGACTGGATCTTGGTTGGAGCTTTTGGTAGAACAGCTGATGCATAATTGCAAAACACACGGCAAGACGTGTAAATCTTTGACCATGGCTTGCACAGGTTCACTTCCTGTGAGGAGGCTGCCCAGACGTCCTGGCATTTGAGGCAGAAGTAGAAATATTTAAATCTTGCTTTGTAACTTTGTTGATGCATAATCATGAAGAATCTCAGTGCCAGATGTGTGCTGGTGGCGCCGGGCTAACCGATTCAAGGGCTCTGTCATGCATGCAAGCCAGGCAATTCTCAGCAAAGTGCCAAGAGCATTTACAGCACCTCTTTGCAAAAGGAACTGCACTAAGGGGTCAGACACTATTCTTTTAAACTTGCTGCCTTTTTTTAATGGCCTTGGGAACTTCCAGAATTCCCAGAATTAAGCCTGGCCTGTGTGCCTAGGTTAGAGGGGACAGGGACCAGTGTTTTCTCCTGCCATCTTGTGGTGGCCACTATGGAAAAGAGCCTGCCTTAAGACTCACTGTGCAGGCTGCTCTCAGTATGCAAATATTCGCAGTAAACTGGGGAGAATCGCCATCAAACCTCCCACTAGTTAAAATGTGAAAAGTGAAAAATGAAAGGTAAAGAAAAGCAGACCCAGGCAGCCAGAACTATTCCTAAATTTGAGACAAATCTGTTTTTTCTGCCTGAAATGACGCAAATGACTATCTTTACCACTGAAAGGCTCACTTTAACATTTCTGAAAGCAAGTGCTCTGATTTTAAGAGCTAGATTGCAAACACCGGCATTGCTAAGAAAATGGAGGAGAAAGAGCTGCACCACTGTCCTTTATATGCTTTATATTAGCTTCTTGCCCACATTTTCCCAGCTAAAATCTTCCCTCTGACCAGTTCAGAACAGGCTTTAACCCAAGCCTCTCAGTGCTCTCGCCAGTGCTTGAACTTTGGGTTACAAAATATTCTGGGATGGCTGGTTTCCTTCTATTGAATCTGCTCCATTGTGTGTAAATAAAGGAGGACTGGAATCCAAAGCCATCATCACTGACTCACTAAATAAACAGCAAAATAAAAATCAGCTTTGGTTTGGTCTCAAACAAAATTTCTTTCATTTTTCAGAGCTGACCTGAATGGAAAAAAAACAAGTGGTTTTCAAACTGATTTGCATTGCTTCAGGAATAAAAATATTTCCCTAATGAAAACCGTCTTGGGTCAGAGTAGTCAGAGCAACAAAGCATGTGAAGGAAACCAGGTGCAGGGAGGAAAAGCAGCGTGATCAAAGAGCTAAAAGATGTGATTAAGACTTACTTGTCCAATGCCACAGCTTGCTCATAGGAACGTTTTGCATTCTCAATGTCTTCAAGGTTTGTCAGAGCAACTGTACCAAAGGAAAAGGTACACACAGAAAATGATACTTCACGAGGACTTTACTTTTGGGATACTTCTGACTGTCATTAAATCATGAAATAAATAGGTGCTAGCAGGGTTGTCTGCATTACTGCCCCCAGTGCAGGTGAGGATTAACTCTTCTAATGTCCCTTCTTATAACTACTCATCTCACCAAATCACAAAAATTACCAGTGCTGGACATGAACACCCTCTAGGCAACACAAACCCAAACTCTTAAAGGTAAAAAGTGTTTGGTTTTGTATTTTTCTTTTTTTTTTTTTTTTTTTTTTCAAATGTGTAACCTGGATCTAACTGCAATTTAACCTTTCTGTTCACTACTGAGAGAGAACAGACTATTCAGGCTTTACACCCACCGGTGACCTGCTGGGGAATTTGGTATAGCCTTTGTCCAATGTTTTTTTCCTTAAGGCCAAACTTTCCCTCTCCAAAACGCTGCATCTCCTAAGCTGGATATACACCAGAGCTGCATAACGGCGTGTAACATACCTGCAAGGAGCATGTACAGCTCTCCCATCTTGGGCTGGAAATTGATGGCAGCACTGAGGAAGTGGAAAGCTGATGCGTACTGCTGCATCGTCAGGTGCACTAAGCCCAAATTGTACAGGATCTTCCAGTCGAAGGGAGCCAGGTAGTTTGCCCGCTTCAAGCAGCTGATAGCCTTCAAAAAGGAATAAGCATGCTGTAATGCAGCCCACCCAAGCAGACCTCCTGTCTCTGCCACAACAGGACTCGTGTTCTTCCATAAAATTGAAAACACAAAAAAAAGTGAAAAAAAGTAAGGAAACAAGATACTTACTGCAACGTATTTCTTCTTGCCGAAGAAGCACATCCCAATATTGTTCCACAGCGGGGGACTTTCAGGCATGGTGCTGGCCACCACCCTGTATTTGGAGAGGGCAACATCAAAGTCTCCATGGGTCTGCATCAGGCTGCCAGCCGCCAAGGTGGCCTTTGAGAGAAGAGGAGAGCAACCAGCTGAGGAACTGCGTTTCCCAAACATGATGAGATGATAAAGTTGTTAAGCTAAAGCCATCTCAAAAACAACCATTTAACTTTTTCAGTTGTTTTCTTCTAGGGGCTTCCAACACCAACAGTGAGGAGCAGATGAACCTCCAGAACCTCTCAGCATACAGTGAAGACAGGGTAAAGAGGGACTTGAGTCCACCTTTTCCTGCCCTATCTCAATCATAGCAGTCTCTGAAATCCTGTAATGTGAAAAGTGCTTAGGGTATGTTTTGGGTTGATAGCATATCTTCTACAGCCCAGGTGTCTGAGAAGATCTATGCACTACTACTTTCTTTTTACCAGCAAGTACTGATAGAAACAGTTCTGGTGTAAGTTATCTGGAGAGTAAAAAACACAAGCGAGACAAAGCAGCCTAGTTCACACCAACTAGTTGATACTGCAAATTAATGGAAATATGCATTGGGGGAAAAAAGGCAAGTGGCTGCAACACATATATATTTAAACCACACTAAGCTAGTTAAGTCATTTATGATACTTCATGGTGACAAGTAAAATTTGTAAGTGTAAAGGTGTTTTCACAATAACATTTGGCTTGCATTCATGTATCAGTTGTCAACCATGCATTTCAATATTCTACTTTGCTAACATCGTACCAAAGGAGGCAGCAAGAAATGAAGTAACATGTTTAAAAAGGGAAGCAGTTCCACAACCAGAAATGAAACCTAGATGCCAAGCTCAGCTTTCCGGACTGGAGCCAAGGAAAAGTCACACTTGTATGTAACAGCTGGAAACACAGAGGATTATTAGCAGATGGGAGAATAATGTAATGGGACATCACTTGGGCCTGTGCTCCATGCCTAGGAATCACAGTGGCCCAGGCACAGGTCTTGGGATTTTTAAAACAACGTCTGGAAGACTTCCATTGCAAAGCAAATTCAGTTTGTTAAACTAGGTGCAACTTCAAATTAAAAAACAAGGGATGCATTTAACACCACATATTCTGCCCAGTTCCCTTTCTCTGCTTCCACACACATCCAGTTTCCTCTCCAGGGAAAGGTCCCAGAAATGTATTTTGGAAAAAGTTTTCTGGAGCATAATCCTTTTTAGCCTCTCAATGATACAGACAGCAAAGCTTTGATACTGGAATTAGTTTCAAGAGGTCAGCTGGTTCATTTCCACTCCTGCTGATACCTTGTAGTTGCCTTGGTCATAAGTAAGTGCCTTTCCAAGGTGTTCAAAAGCCTTCTGGTAATCCCCAAGCTGGGAAAAGAAGTAAATGAGTATCAGAAAATCAGGAATAGGAAAGGAAAACATAGGCTTTATGGACACCCAAATTTCTGTTCAGCTAAAAAAAGGACTCAGAAAAGTGATTTTTGCAGAGCTTCCACTTACTAACTTACACACACATTCCTGTTTGATGATTTACAAAACAAATCCTAAAAATGGATTATGCTGAGCACTGTTCCATCCCAATTTCCCTATTTCCATTGTAAGACAATGTTTATGAAGATCTACACCTTATTCTCGAGCATCTAAATAGATAGGGAAATGCTTAAGGAGCTTTCTGAATTAGCACTCAGTGCAAGTTTTCTAGCCCATCAATCCTGCCAGGATTGATACTGCCAGCTCTTCTTTGCCCGCTTGCTCCTTGGGTAGCTTACTTTTGGAATAATCAGATGGTCCTGCCCATACATTTCACAGATAAGTGATAAGTATGCTTTTGTTATTTAAATCAATGATTTTCTTCTATGGTGCATTAATGCTGCTTTCATGGCTGCTTTTGTTGTAGATTAACTTGCTGGACTCCAGCTCCAGAAGTAAGGTAATGACTAGTCATGTTTTACTGTACTTAGAGGATTTATAACAGAATTAGGGCAGCTGCCAGACAGAATTCCTGCTCTGGCTCAGATCCAGGATCAACTTACTGTTAGCAGCAAAAGTAAAGAAGAAAAGGAGAGAAAAGCAAGCTCTGTCGTGATAAATACAGTCCTTACAGAAACGCAGGGTAGTCACATAAGGATGGATAGAAATTAACTCTATAAAACAGTCTTGGTTGTTTTGTAAATAAGTAAGTTCATGTAATAGATATGGGAAGTTTTCAGTACCTGCAAGTAAATTAAACCCAGTTTTGTAAGGAGGTCTGTATTTTCTGGAGAGAACCTGTAACACAAAAGCCAGAGAGCTGCATTGTGAATTGGCCCCTCTAGAACAAGGTAAATACAGAACATGGCATCGCTATGCTACACTGCCCTAGTGTCACACTAGGAAATTAACTGTTATTATTAATAATACGCAAATATTGGAACAGTTACCATCATGGGGACTTCCTTTGAACAATAATACATCTAAGATTTCAAAATGCCTTACAGATACTAGTAAGAACTGAAGGTAGCTTCTTTGAAACAGGTCTGGAAGCATGGTAAGAGGATGTGGTTTTATTAAACTTCACAGTGAGCCTGCATGAGTGACCTGGAAATAGAAAATGGGGTTCTCCTGTCTCCCATAAATGATCCTGTAAATCCCTCCCCAGCTTCTGGGGCCACGTGTGACAGACAAACCTCAGCGTTTCTGATGGATCCCACACATTCATCATCAGACTCGCCATTCACTACTCTACAAAAAGATTACGAGCTGTGGACTGCCTTGTGGTACACTGCAATCCACAGGCACTGCTCTAGTAGTTAACACACCTCGGACAATATACACCACTGTTTAGCACAGTAAGGCTTCAAAAAGGACGCCCTTAGTGTTTTCAGTTACTGCATGCAACTCCCAAACCCTCATGGCTAATTTGGGGTTCAGGCAGCAATGTCATGAACATTTTTAAAAGCATCCCCATTCCCAGGAGGTTTTGAAGAAATAAATAGCATTAAAAAAAAAAAACAACAACAAAGTAGAAAGGGACACTGTATGTTTGTGGCCTCACTTAACAGAAGTGAATTTTCAAGTCACTGCTATCAAGTCTTAAGAAATCTAGTATGTACAATCACACAGGCACATTTAAATCTCAACTGGAGCAAAACCTGTGTGCCTGGTGGAAGATAAACAGAAAGCAGTGACAGACTAACCTGCAGCTGGAAGATAAACAGAGAGCAGCGACAGACTAACCTACAGCTGGTAACAGCAAGCTAAATGCAGCGGGCAGATGAGAACAAAAAGAAAAAAGCAGGAGTGAGGAAGAAGGGAGGGGAGGGGGGCAGCAAGATAACCAGTATAAACCTGCTAAAATGCTTAGCAAGGATTATTTATGTAATAAACATTCTAGCTTAATCCAAATGTCTACCCGACCCAATATACTGCCAGAGAGCAGCCAAAAGCAGATGTGTAAGAAGGAAAAACAGCTAGTACAAAATGCAGATCCTCCAGTGGTTTCTGACATGCTCCTGCTTTCCTTTAGTCTTTTGCCTACATTTTTAAAAGCACCGGTAAATCAGACACTCAGGAACGTCCTAAAAAAGACAGACTGGTACTCAGAAATGGTGACAGGGTGGGAGAAACTCACCATGCACCAGCCCATCTCCAGTCTGCCTACTCACACTCCTTCAAACGCAAATCACTCCATGAGAAACCCAGCAACTGAGTTTTGACAGACAGTCGGGGTTAGAGAGACAGCCAGGGTTAGATCTTGTTGGTAGAAAAACCTTTGGGATTTATTAAGTCCATTTGGGATATGTTTGCTCCGAGGCATTTCTGTCCATTTGTTTTCCACTGTTTCTTGGCAGACCTTCAAACAGCTACCTTCTTCCCTGACATGTTGTCAGCAGGAGGAGGACTACAGCTGAGAGCAGAGACAGCTGAAGAGCTTGCAAAGTGCTTGCTTTGCACAGAGACACTGTAATTACCATTAGCTTTTTAACTGTGTCCTCAATTCAGATCTGGGACACCCATCAAATTAATCCTGGCATAGGATGGAACATTGACAGAAAAAAAAAGAAAAAAATATATATATATTCTTACTCTATAGCTTTCTTATAGACTTCAATGGCTTTATCAGTCTCCCCCTCCAAAAGGTGAATTTTTCCCAGCATCTTGTAAGTCTGATCATGTCTGTTGAGCTCCAGGGCATTGTTTAGCTGGTCTCGTGCCTAAACACACAACCACAGAGAATAAAAAATAATCAGTGATCATTCCTCGGTGAAGCAACAGCCCAAGAGCAATCCACAGCAGCTAGGGAAAGGGAACAGCTAGCACCCCCTGAGCTCGGAGAGCCCTGCTAGCAAAGCCCAGCCCAGCTAATTGTTGAAACAAGTTCTGCATTGGGGGCCATGAGCTTTCTGGGACAGAAAAAAAGGGAAGCAGTATGCTCCAAGCCAAGAGGCAACAACCTCACGAGGAAGAGAGGAGCACAGGCCTGTTCCTGTGCTTGAATTTGTTTGCTTTAAGGGAAGCCTCAGCCCTGTGAGGTTAACAGGTACGTTGCAGTTTATTCCTCGCTAAAATGCTTACTCCAGCAGCAAGCAGGGATTGCCAAGTAAACCAGGGGAATGAATCAGCCCTTGTCAGGCACACACCGATCCCCTCCAACAGGAGACGCTTTGCAACATGTCCTCCTCTTACCTCCTCAGGCCTAGCCAGCAGGACTGCAAAGAACATTTGCTGTTTCTGGACACACCATATATTAGAAAGAGAAATGCTGACGGGTTAAAGGAATTCTGCACTATGTTACCAACAACTACTGAAAAGACAGCCATCCCCATGGGCTTCGTTGTGTTTTAGATGTCCCCCAGGAATTATTCAGCACACACTGCTGCCCAGGGTGACCAATATGTCTCAGTTATGGGAAAGCTGGCAGGTTAGCAGGTCCCAGTATGGAAACTGCTAGTGCAGATAACAAATCCCGTTGATGAACCTATGCTCCACAGCATCCTGCTTTACAGCAATGTCTCCAACAGGGAACGCAGCGGGGTTTTGCCTGCAAGGACCACAGCATTCCACCAGAAAGAGCAGCAGGGAGCAATTGGGCCAAACTGGGAACAAAGACTAAGTGCTGTGTTTTCCTGGATCCTGCCAGAGACAAGGGGAAGCAGGTTTTCCTTCAGATCAATGAGACTATTCACAAGATGCAGCAGTTTGAGCTTTATGCTGGGGAAACAGCTTGGGTCTTAACCATCACACTTCTCTTGCTGCAAGAAGATGAAATTGGCATGCTCAGTGGTTTGCTGCTCCTCACAAAACCTGCAATGTTTACCACAGTGGTTTTAAAAGGCTCTGAAACAGATGCAGCTCTTGATGGAGCACAGCTGGTTTTCTGTCTCGTTTGAGGCAGCTCTTTGAGGTTCCTCAAACATTCCTTTTAAGAACAGAAATGCTCTCTGAAAAATTCTAGTTCAGGAAAAGCCTCCTGGCCAGCAACAAGGCTAAGCTCAGTTTCACTCTTATCCAAGTTCACAAACTTTCAGCTGACTCAAAATAATTCAACATGCAAATGAGAACAGACACGGCTCATGAACTTTTGCTCCCAGAAATGAACACCGAAGCAAAAAGCTTCCTTGATACCCAGCATTGCAAAGGGTCCACCTCAAACCCCCAGAGTGTGAAATTTCTAGGATCCCTGCTTCCCATCTGTCAGGTAGGTGAGATGAGCATTTGCATTACCTTGTTGAAATGTTTCAGGTACATGTAGCACACCCCCAGGTTGTGGCTGATCTCCTGTATGAGACAAAGCAAAACAAAACCCAATCAGCAAGAAGTTTGAGATACGATACGTAATTTACCAGTGACAACAGTCATCGCTGACATGGACAGGGAGACTCCCAGCCCATACCCTTCTTGCTTTAGTTCAAATAAACCTATGAATTCCAGTTTCTCCAGGAACCTACAGAGCTAAACTTTGACAGAACGGGAAAGCCTACAGTCCAGAGGGACTAAAGCACAGAAATGACAATGGTCTCTTTGGAGAATACGGAGCAAAGACTGTTTTCTTCATGTGACTCAGTTCCCAGTGAGATCCCTGAAGCTAACACCCATTGCCCTCATGGGTGGCTCTCCGTCTACCTGTACAATCACAAAGACACACACAACACTGCATCCAGCTGGACAAAATTTAAAGATGCTTCTAACTTTCCAAAAAAGAAGTCAAGCACCAGAAGGGCTGATATCCAGGATCTCTGGCAACTGAAACACGTTTGCAACACAGTAGGAAGATCACTTTGGCATCCTAAACACTCTAGTGCCACCATAGGGAACAATCATGCCTCTAATTCATCGCCAACAGTGTAACAGCCAAGCTACTTGTCATCTTCCTCGCCCTGGCACATCCCGCGGAGCTGAAAAGCAAGGTCCACAAGTTCCTCGTTTCTATTCTGGTAAGCATTTCACTGCTTCATCAGTTTAGACAGCCTTGACCTTTGAGAGGAAACTCTCTTATTTACCCTCACAATGATACTTTCCTCGATGTGTCTCTCCAACTGTGGAGAACAGTAATGAATCAAAGAGCTACTCCTGGTCACTGCGGCTTGCAGAATGAGGCAGCACAAGCAAAGAGCACAGGCTGCTGCCAGTGCTGAGCCAGGTACGGGAAATAACTGATCAAAATGCCCACTGAAGTCTGCCTGCTGTGGCTGTAAATAGGGTCATAGTCATGCCAAGCACATACTGCAGGTAGCTTGGTTAGCTAAGGGACGATCCCCAGCATAAAAGGTTTCTGAGTTGTTTGGCACTAATGAGTTGATGAGAGTAACGTCAAATGTATTCTGGTATCAAGCCTCAATATTAGACACACTGAGCACCAAAAGTACAGCTAAAGTCAGCAAGTGCATCATGTCTTAGCAAAAAAGATCACATGTGGCGAGTCTGTCTTAGGAACAACACTTCTGCAGGCAAAACGGCCACCTGCAGAAGGCTGTCCACAGCTAACTGCAAGCCGCGTCCTCTCTTTTCTCACCTCCTGTCACACATCTCCCTTTGCAGTGTTCTTCCTTCCTTCTTTTCCTCTTAAGAGGAAAGAGCTAATTTATTATTGCTTCTGTAGATATCAGCCTACATTTTGTCCAAGTAAATAATGCTTGGTAGATAAGAAGTAACCTTTTCAGCTAATTTGAGGGCGATCTTTTTCAATGGTGTTTTGCATTATGAAAGGATTCCCAATTACTGAAGCAAGTTTTAGTGATAATGAGGGTTTAATGATGACCAAAGGAGGCACCTCCCATACCGTCCTTAATGTCATTTAGCTCTTTGTACTATATATGGCTGTGTTGATACTGGTACTTTGCAAAGCTCAAACACACGTTGCTAGATTCTCTGCTGCTTGTGCCCCAAGACAAGGTGTGGGACTGCAGGCTGAGATCATGCCTTGCTCCTGCGATCCAAACCAGCGGCTGCTGAGCCTCATCAGCATCATTATTCTGCCTCTCAGCCCTGCAGCTCACACTGCAGGCAGCATGAGCTCACCTCTGCCTGGAACACGTCTGCAGCTGTCTCCATAAAACTGCAGAAACATCTGCACAGCACAGTAATCTCCAAATCAACACAACACTCACCCAGTCCTTTTCATCGAGTTTAGCTGCTTCGTTGTACACTTCAATGGCTGCCTTGTGTTTCCCCAAAAGAAACCTGTGAAAGCATTTCAATTTTTATTTTTTCTTGCTTTGAAACCCTGCTGTGCAACCACTATCACCTTTGCCAGTGAGAAATGATGCTATTTGCTAGTTCTCCAGAGACCTGCCTGAGAAGCCCTGAGAAGTTTCCAATCTGAGCAATATGTCAGCACTGCTCCCTTTCAGGACCAAGGTCATTAATTCTGCACTCCCTTACATTATTGGAGATGCAAGGAATGAATCCACAGGCTCTGTCATCTGCCTTTGTCTCAAAGGAAAAGCACGGGTGATCAAAAGCAGACTGGACACTCAGAGACAGAAAGGGGTCTGCAGGGCAAGTTTACACTGCCCAAGGCTGCTGCTTTAGCTCTGGACCTGGAAATCTGTGTGCTACTTCTCTCACTTAAAGCACAAACACAAATGAAAAAAAATACAGAAAAAAAAACACACAACACAATAGCAGCCAAGCATGTAACAGAGAATGTGCTTTAAAGGGTAGCCCACGCTTCTGGAAAGCATCTCAAGTGTTGATAAGGAGGAAGCATGCTTGGAATTAAGCAGCCAGAGATTCCACTTGATGCCTGGGAGAAAAACAAAACCTGGAAGGTCCTGGGTAGCACATCAAAGTGAAACAATAAAAACACCACTCACAGCGATCGTGCCACCTGCTTGAGGTTGTCAGCACTTCGAGGGTTCAGAATGGAACATGTCTGAAAGAGTTCAAGAGATTCTTGAATTTTCCCCTCCAAGCGAAATATCAAAGCTGCAAGACAACATATACCAGGCAAATTAGTCCATTATCTGCAGGAAAAAGGTACCTCTGACAGCAGGGAGCTAACAGGGCGTACAGATACATTATAGCAGTACTTGTTTGGTCTTTCTCCTCCTGCAGCAACCCCAGCAGAAGCTGTGTGCGAGGACAGAATGAAAATACATGCAAAGGACCCATGCTTGTTTGGGAAAAAAATCTGTTCTTTATGGTACAGGCATCTTGAAACCCTGGCCAACTGTTCATTACAGTGCAGTCTGGATTTCTCCCCTCCTCCTACAGGCTGCCATAAGCCCTTGGCCAAGAAATCTCAGCTGTCCCCCAGTCCAGTCATCTGCCACGGTGACACACAGCCCTCTGAATTTCAACACCAAGGTCTGGGGGACGTTTGTGAGAAGGCAGAGGAAGACCACTCTTAGAGCCAGAGGCAAGACAACAGCCACCAGAGGCACGTAGCTCTGACAAACAAACATCCACAATACATTTCACAGCACACGATCAAACACGACCCAATCGAACACCAGCACATCGAAGGCCAAGAGCCACGAGTCCAAAAAGGAACTGACGACAAACTCATCAGTGAAGAGAAAACAGAACATCTTATCTCTGTCCATGTGATAATCCCAAATTTCAACACTAGAAGGTAGGTAGAAAAAAAGCCAAATATACTTACATATGAATTTTATACCCGTTTCCTTCTTTTGTCCCCATTTGTTCACTGTATCTTGTATCAAAAGGAACTGGCTTTAGCAATATTAAGACTTTCAGAGGCCTCATGTGACATACCTTGAACGTAGACAGCATATTCACACCTTCCATGAGACTCCTGGAGCTGCTCTTTGATGACAGCCTGAAACGAGGAAGTGCAAAGACCACAGGGTAAATGTAATCCCTGTCTCTGAGAAGCCCATTTACTGGGCCACCATCACCCCCTTTCCAAACCGTAGCATGACAGTTTTCAAACGAATATAAACCCTTCACATTTTTTAATAAAGGCAACCTCTACGAAAGAAAAATGATTCTGACCAACCAAATGCCTCCTGTGACTTTGATTTGGAGAACCTTTTTGCACGTGCCACATATAGCTGTGCTGTATCTGGGCGCACAGCAGAGTGCCCCGAAATACCTTGAATTAAAACATCACGCAACATGTTGTCAGACACGGTGCTTCCTTTTGTGACAGTAACTGTGGCATCACATAGGACACGACAAACGCAACATTCACAGAACCATATTTTGTGCATGGAAAAGTCAGTATTAAGACAGAATTTGCAGCTAGTTTTTGCAATATGCTGTATTACAACTCTAAAAAAGTGGTCAACTTTCAACATTTTAACAAAACTTGTGAAAGAGATTTTGTTTCAGCTACATAAACCACAACTGCACATATAGGACAGGCACTGGATTGCATTTGGGACAACTACAAGAGCGCATGGAAGAGTGCAAATTCATCATTGTTTGTGAGAGCACGGTGCCAGGAATACCACAGCCGTTCAGTGTTTCTCTGTTCGTTCCCATTACCAAAGATAATTAGATATTACCTGGGGAAAACGCCACAAGAAATCTATGAAAGCATCCTCTGCTGATAAGGGTATCTACTCTAGGCCCTTTGTGAAGAAATAAATTGAATTGGAGCAACTGCAGCTGAGTCAGTGAAAGTCAAATGAACAAATGATGAGTACATGGGGAAAGGAAGGAAGAAAACTGAGGAAAATGTAAATTATTGTTGGATGCACTCCTGCAGCTGACAGCTTAGGGTGCGGGTGCAGTTTGGCTATATTCCATAGTCACACATGACCTGAAATTATAAAAGTAGCCAAAATGAGTGATTCTGGGCAGGATGCAAACTGACTATGAAGCAAACGTTCTGTTTCTGCTCTCTTTGAGGTTCCTCCTTTGCTCTGACATAGAAGACAAAGAGGGGAAAGAAAGGAGGATTTCTGGGCTAGCAATAACCTGACGCTCATCTGGTACTTCTGTCTAGTGTGTGATCAGTACCACTATCCCCTGCCTCCGAGACGAATAGAAATGAAAGGCCCAGAAAGCAAGGAGGAAAATTGAACCTCAAACATAGCACATGGAATGATGGAAAGCGGGGTGAAGGCAAGGAGAGTTATTATTGAGAAACCTCACTGACAGAAAGAAAATTAAACAAAGGAAGGAAAAGAAAGAACAAATGCAGGCTGCTCTTCCCCTTGGACATAATACCCTCTGATCTCCCGACCAGAGACCTTCCACAAGCCTACATTTTAGTCTTAACCAAGTACTTTATCATCGGACTTTCAGCTCAGACACAAACAAGCATTTCTGAACACAGGTATGCAACACTGCCCCGTCTACATAAAACCAGTCTCAGAGCAAGAGCAGGCAATAGAGCTATCTTTTTTAGAGATCTGATTAATTCCTTAAGCCCTAAAAATCCCATAGTGAAAGGCCTTGAGCTGAGAAATATGATCTGTAATCCCAGCGTTTCCTCCCAAGTTTATTTAACTTGCTGACAGAATTTAGACGTATTGGCAGGAGACCAACCAACATGAGTGATTTTAATTAATTAAAAGCATCTGGTAATTTTAATAATCCTTCCCTCACACATAACAGAAGATTTCTGTTGTGAAAAACGGTTAGGGGGAAGAGCTGGAGTTGCTGCTGCAAGCAGAACACACACTTTATGAGCTGCCTATGTGAAGAGCAAGAGCTGAGTGATGACGACTGCTTAGCAGGGCCCGTCCCTGCGCTCCCCCCTCGCCACCCCCCAGATCCACTCTGCCTGCACTGCAATAGCAGGGCTGCTGCTGCCTCTGGCTCCAGGGGATGTTTGCCTTGTGCCTTGCTGGGTAGTGGAATCAAGCAGGCGGAGTTATCCATCTCGCGCTGTAATAAGCAGCAGCATTTGTCAGAAGCTTGGCAACGCCAGAATAGGTGCAAGAGCGGCCCTGTAAGGGTTAAAGCCAATTTAATGCTTGGATTTTAGGGAGTCAATGTTAGGAAATATTTTTTCCTTGGGCTTTTACACCGCTGACAAATAGGGGAGCTTCTACAGTTGCGCTGGAGAGGAGGCATCTCAAGGCACTGAGTGGGAAAGAGTCTAACAAGACCAGGCCAAAATTAATAGCATCAGAGGTCATTTGTTTATTAGCTGAGTCTTAAAAGAAAACTGATGGGCATTAATGAATGCCCAAACTGTACTGAAATCAGTGAGTTTAAAGCCATTTTAGTCATCAGGATTAACGATGCCACCTTTCATTTTTGAAGGTATTGGCCCTGAATAGCATGTTTGGGGCTGCCTGTGCTCATGCTCACGGCGTGTAAAGGCAGGCAGCTGGGGCATCCTATGTAGACCTGTAACCCCACCGAGCACCAGCAGAGAGAGCCAGAGGCTACCGGAGGGCAGTTCAGTGCACCTAGGATCTGCATTGCCTTTTGGACATGGCTATGGTTCAGAGACTGCAGAAGGATCCTGGCATGCTGATGTTCTTATCTTCTTTGGGACAAATCCAGGCCTCTGAGCACACATTCATCACATCTGAGAGGATAGATGGAAGATTATTTAACCAACTACTGTCCGGTGCCAAACTCTCCCAATGTAACCACAAAAACATGGTTCTGTGAGCCAGGAGGAAGGCGCTGACAGCTAAAGCAAAACTGGTCTGCCACAGGAAACGTTATTAGCTGTCTTCTCTACATTTTTCCCCATCTTTTACTTCCTTCAGTGACTAAAGACAAATTGCAGAAGTCAATGCTCCCTTCACACACCATCCACAGGGCTACTTTCTGTTTTCCTGAGCTGAACGTCTCTGCACTCCACGAGTCTACAGCCTGCCATGGAACTGGCAAACGTACAAAACAGGAGACCAACGAAATGCAGTCAGATCAACGGAAAAGGGAAGCAATTTTCTATTTAGATTACTAGTCCAGCCTCTGCTTAGATCTGTTTAAACCAAGATCTGAGAGGAAATCATTCGCTGATGATAGAGCCCTCCAGCTCCGCTAATTAAGAGCTAAATGAATTTCCTCTGGCCTACCCGTTTCTTAAGCACCCCCAGGAGTTCTCCAACAGAGAGAGACAAGTCCTGGCTGATCGTGGTGTTTCAGGAGGGAAAAACTATTTTCAGATCTTCTTTGCACATTACAAAAACAGAAAGGCTACTCTTACACCCCTCCTCCTGCCACTGTCACATCATCTTCAGCGTGTCAGGAAAACACACTGGTTAATAAACTTGGCATTTCCTTAGTCCACTTACTGTTAAATCCCAAATCAAACAACCACTTCCATGATACCCACCAAACTGACGAGAAATCAAAAGGTGCAGCGTGTCACAAGCAAAATGAAAGAATATCATTCAAGGATAGCCAAGATGTATTTTTAGACTTGGTAGAAATGTATTACTCGATTGAAGTGCTTTTGTAGCAGCTCTGTAGTATCCTTGAGAGACCTGCACTATCGAACTGCATTATAATCAGTGTGGAAGACCCCGTGTATCACCTGGAACAAGAGAAGCTTGCAATCCTTTCATTTTTACCACTTCCAAACGTATGGTGAGTTTATGGAGCACTCTAGAGAACTGCACATATGAATCCTGACTGTAGCTGAGGATTTAATAAAATTAAAGCTGTTTTGATCCTTGTCTTAGTTCTACTTTCTTTTGGTCCCCTGATTCCAAGAGAAGTCAGGAAGGAGGGTGACTAAGGCTCAGCCTTACCTCAAAGTCGGGATATTACGTTGGTGATGTACTGGTTTATGGGGAAAAGAGGGGTCCTAACGACCCTGTGGCACAGCAGGTGATCTGGCAAACCTGGAAGGCCACAGCTCTGCACCTCCCCTGTCCACAGCACAGCTAGGCCAGGCATGAAAACCACCATTTGACAACAGCAGTTAAGTACTTCCTCATGCAAAATCTCAGCAGCAGCTCTTACCTTACACTCGTCGTAGTCTCTGCGAACGTACAGCAGATAGATGTACCAGTTTCTCCTCTCTATAACGGGTAACTCCGGCACTGCATGTAAAATACAAAATGAGATTGATCAGCAGGGAACCTGGGCAAAGCACGAGAGGGATTCTGAACTGCCTGGTCTGCAAGCACAACACAACTAATTTGAGAACAGCAACTGCACCCGTCGGTGCAATTAAACTTCTGACTTGAAACCTGGAGCCTGGACATACAACCCATGTCCAGTTTCATTTTAGTTCTCAAGCTGATGTGTAAAACGTGTTGTTAGAGACAGAGACACTAAATGAGGTCTCTTAGCAGAAAACAGAGAAGTACCACCTCAAAAGGCTTGAGGCATCTGCTCCTTCTGGTGCAGCTACAGGAGCAAGCAGCACCGAGCAGCAACACGTTGGCTATGCACACATTTTAATTTAGCACTAACGCCAGTCTGATGGGATTGGTTTTTCCAAATACGCAAGAAGCAGCTTGGGGAAATGAGTTAGATTCACATTTCAGAAGTAGGGCAGAAGAATCAAACTTCTTTAACATAAATTTCTGGGAGTGAATGAGAAGGAAATAGGCACCACACACAAAAGGAGACTTTGGAGATGTTGTCATTCTCGAGGTGTGAATAATTTAGAGAGGTCAGGCTTGGTTCTTTGAAACTGTGAAGGGAGTATGAAACATCACAGGTCTGAGATGCTGTGAAGCTACTGGCAGAAAAAACTATTTGATGCAGTGGAAGGGAGAGGATTGTGCTCCGGTGTTTCAATCGTATGGAGCTTGCAGCAGTAATTATGGCAAATCACGAATGGATGTTGCTTGGTGATATTCGTGTTGGGTTTAAAAGTTTAACACACTGCTGTGCATTTCATTACGGCTCAAAATGTATTGCTTGGTTCTCGTTTCTGCAGCTCAGATGCTGGTAGCTGAGAGGTAACCATAGAAACTGGCAAAAAGCTGTATGTTTGCAAGTCAATATTGTGACAGAAGCGTGGAAGGCAAAGATTGTCGCAGGGGCCGAGGCCACAGGGATGCCCCACGGTCCCCACCGCCAGCCTGCGGCATGGGGCAGGGTCAGATGGACAGCTGACATGACCAACTTAGGGCAACGCAGGGATCGGGGAACCAAAAGCTCTCATCAAATGCTGCTCCCTCTCAGACCTTTGTAAGAACGGCATTTGCACACACACACTCCCCGATCAGTTGAATTGATTTCCACCAGCTTTATGTTTTCCATTTGTTCTTCCTCGTGGTTTCCCAGCAAGTAAGGAGTTAAAAGTGTCTACAAAGTGATTTTTAAAAAAGCACTATTTCATAAAGAGCGCAGAGGGCTGCTCTTCTGGACTGCATCGGGTGGTTACCTAATTCATTGGCAGACTTGTAATGACTTCCTTGTGTAAGTTACTGCAGATGCCAGGCTCTGACAGAACTTTCTTTTCCTAGAAATACAGCACTTAGGGGTACTGGAAATGAATTGCAGAAAGCAGCCAGACTTGTGTGTTGCCCCTGTGTGGTATCTTGCCACTACCCAGCACAAAATACTGAACTAGATGGCACATCAACCTGACCTATTCAGGTACTCCTTACCTTCTTTTGTAAGCATGGATTTAAAGGCAGGCATTGCAAACTCTATTTAACCATCAACATTCCAATTCCAGTCCGAACTAAAGTACACTTTTCCAATTTGTGTTAGTAATACAGCCCAAAATTACAAAATCCTGTATCATTACAAACAATGGAAACTGTTTTAAATAGGGAACAATCAGAAGAGACTCCAGACAAATTCCACCTGGTCTCCAGTCTGATGCCAACAGTACTGCAAGCCTTACCGAGAGGTCAAAAAGAAACAGAGAGCACCATAAAACCTTAAAACATCCAGAAAATCGAGCTGGCTGGGGTGTGTTCCAGCTGAGGTGGGAAAGACCAAATGAGGTTAGACCCTACATGAATGCTTTGGGATACGGATGGCACATCAGCGAGCAGATGCAAGATGGGTTGTTGAATTCCTGAAGGAAAGGGCTTTTTCACAGTTGTGGGACCAGAAGGATGCTGCACTGCCGCCTACACGACGGCGATGCCTGCTGAGAGCAGTGCTGGGAAGGAAGAAAGAGGCGACGTTCACCCCAGCCAGCAACACGAATGCTAAATGTCACAGCACTGAGCTGGGTATCGAGCTGCAATCGATCCTGCGCATGCACTTCAAAAAAGCATCAGAGACCAAAGAGAACAATGCCATCTGGAAATGAACACATTTTATAATGGATTTGAGCGTGAGCTTGATCAATTTACCATAATCTACCTCAAACATCTGCAGCATAGACAGGCACGAGCCACGGCAGTGTTTTCTTTCCTTGTCATCTCCTCTGCCATTGTCCTGCTGCTGAGAAACAAGCAGGAAAGGAAAGAAAAGGACAAAATGGACACCGACATCTCACAAACACTGTCTGCCTTATGGGTCTGAGACTGCAAAACCCAGAAGAGTTACCTAAAAGAGCTGGGCTGGAGATAAAACTGAGAGGAAACAAAAAAGCCACAAGACACACAAGTGAATGGCATTCACATCTGCAGAGATAAAACAGTTTTGCTTCCCCCCAGCAATGCGCTGAGCTATCTCCTCAGATAACCAGGCAGAATTGGGAAAACACGTGGAGTTTTTCCTCTCCTAAAACACATTTGGAAATAGCAACAAACCTGACTGAGATGACATCAGCCTCCTTTTTCCTCTTTCCCTAAGACAAATAAATTGAAAAAAGATAAATAAATTCTGATGTCTTTCTAAAAAGATATCTAGATTAATTCATAGATATAAGCGATCTGAACAAAAAAGAAACACAAAGATTCATAGAAGAATGTTGATAGACTCCCTGAGCCTATTCCAGAAAGAAAACATCAGTGGTTTGACCCTTTCTCTGAAGAACTCCAAGACAAACATTAGGTACCAAACCTGGTGTGGAAGCCACAGAGGACAGAGAAGAGTGGAAAGACAAAGAAATTGCAAGGAAATTAATAAATCATTAGACAAGAACTTGTCTAATTCACCCAAAAATGGCTGTGGGAAGCAAAGGACTGCTAACTGGGCTGTATGTTACCTACAAACACAAAAATGGGTGAGGCATGTCATGCCATACAGTGCTTGCTGCATCAGCCTTGACAGCAGCACGTGGCTGGATCTGGCCACAGGGCTGCTGCGAGGGGCACAAAGAAAGGAAAGAAGCACTGGCACCACACTGCAGACTCCTCAAGGGTAGGGATGATGGGGAACAGTGGAGTTTTCATGTGGCACAGTGGATTGCAATCTCACCCTAATCAGAGGCCACAACCACGAGGTTTCTGCACAGGGAAGAATTTGGCCTCGCTGGGAGGAGCTGAGCACATTCATCACGTCCCTCAGGCTGCCTGCGATGCAATTTTCCACCTTTTTCAACACACGGACTTTCAGAAGTCCCTTGTATGTAACTGCTGCAGAGCACAGGAAAACATGCCTTTCTTTGCCACCTTTCGCACAGTCCTCTACAATCCAGTGCCCACGGGGATGCAGGGACCACAGGTTAGAAAAGCAGGGCTTCTGACCATTCTAGCAGAGAAAACAGACATATTTTCTGTAAATCATGCTGATCAAGGGCCAGTTAAAGAAAATGCAATTATCCCCAAACTGTAGTTACAGTGAAAAGGGTTTATAGCTTGTGTAATTATCTTTTCGCCTCTCTTTTCTGAGAGTACAAAAGTCTACTCTCATTAAGCACCTGCGACAGGGTGCCAGGCACCAAATATATGATTAAATACCTCAGTCAAGAGACAGGCCAGTTGCTCTGCAGTGTTTTGATTGAATTCAAAAGGGAATCCATCTGATCCCCCTCTTTCTCGGTGGCCAGTGATTGATTGCACAACTTGCTCCCAGCAACGTGATTTTTCTTTCTGACAACGCGCCTTTACGGAAGTCACTGGAGTGGAAACCCCGACAGAATCGGAGGAAGATCATCAGGTTTGTATCTGCGCTGCACTATCATCGCTCCTCACTCCATTCATCCTGTTATAGATTTTCTCAAAGGACTGGAAAAAATGAAATCTGAATCGTCCCCTTTTGTGGAAACCTCCCTAGGAAATTACTTTGTGCTCGTGTCTTCGTATTGGGTAATTACAGCCTAGGTACCAGCTATCAACCGGCGGTTTTCAGATTTAATAAAAGCCTATTCAAATTGCTGTCATGTAAAAAGCACAAACAACCAAATTTCAGGGAGAAGCAATTGCTAAAGCACCAGCTGTCCTCTAGAAGGTTCCCAGAGACTACTTGTGCTGTAGGCAATGCCAGATGAAGCCGACTTCACCATAACCACACGGGCGCAGCCACCAGGCAGCCCGTCACCCATCCTAGTTACAGCCCACTCCAAAACTGGATGCTGTAAAACAAAACCCTGCAGTCTTGAGAAAGCACACCAGCACACAGGGACTTTCAAGATTAATGAGTAAGGATGGAATGATTCAAGTCTCTCACTACCGTGGTGCTTTGCTATTAGCAGAGCTGCACCAAAGAAAAAATGTGGGACAGTGCATCTTGCTCAAAAAGAAAGAGAGAGGAGCTTTGCTGCAGCAAAGGCACAAGGCTATGATCTTGTGCCATCGGAGAGGGCAAAGCTCTCTCGAAGACACAAAAGCAGGATTGATCTTTTCGATTTGGGATTCATTTCCTGGCTACAAGTACTTCTGGTCCTCAGCTTAGCCTCAAACTCACGGCACCATAATGATGTTTCACCTGCGGCTGGAGGAGGCTCCTCAAACCTGAGATCCGACGTGTGGTTAAGGCTTTCAGCACCAACATCTACCACATCCTGCAATTCCCAGCTCAGTCTCCCTGAGACATTTGCTGGCATTATTGCCAGGGATGTGTTCGTTCCCACCTGCAGAGTTTGGGGAAGGTTTGCTGCTGGGCATGGCTGCGGTTGCAGCCCAAAATGAAGCTCGGTGCTTCCACAACTGTGTTTAATTAGACGCCAATAGGAAGGGAAAGGCAAGGATGAAACCAGCTGTGCTGTTCTCCTTCTTGCCTTGAGCTTCACAAGCTCCCAAAGTGGGGAAATAAGGTAAAGCTGATGAAATAGAGGTAATGAGCATCTTCTGAATAAAAATAATACTAAAATAATAAGGAACAAACTCAAAAGGCTGCTACAGAACGATGTACCAGGGAACCTTATTTTCCAAAATAAGGTACAAATTATGGATAGAAAGCATTTTAAGCTCTCAAGCTTTTTAAATTTAAAAACAACAGGCTGCTTTGACAGCAGTGAAGCATCCTACAAATCCCTAGCTAGGCTGGTGCACAGACACAAGAACAAGAAATCCTCTTCCTTACCCAGACACCCAAAGGCTTTTACTGAGACTGTGGCAATATAAACACATTATAGCTTGGGAAGAAAACTAGTAGAGGAACATCATCCTGCCTACGCCCACATCCAGCTTTGGAGTTTGAAGTGTATAAATGGAGACAAAATGTATTCAAAATTTGGTAATGATAAAAAATAGCTCAGAAAATCACCACCCAGTGGAGATTGTTTATGCTACACTGCACTCATTGCGTGTGTATATCTGCATACATGTGTGAGAATACGGGTGTTCGAGTACACAACAATACCTGTAAAATGCAGAAACATTTATAAATGTAAAATACCTGTAAACAACAGAAAAAAGGAGAGAGAATTTTGCAACCGTCTCCTCACACGGCTGCAGCCATTCCCTCTGTTTAATTCCCTTCCCTCTGTTTTCCCTTTTGCAAATTGCTGCTGGAACACCTTTAAATCAAACGATAAACCCGTATGGTTCCCCCTTATTTACAGTCAGCTGGGGTTAGTAAAACTCATCATATACAACCCTGACGCTGGAAAGAACGCCATAATTCATAGCTGTGATCTTACTATCACGTATTAATAGCTTCACGAGACACAGAGAGAACTGCAAGGAGGCTGAAAAACAAGAGCAGGTTTAAACAAAAAGGCAACATTTCTGACTCTACACCTCCCCCTGCAGGAAAATTAGCCAAAGTTATATGAAGAGATGAAAATTGTATCTTAAAGTTGATTTACACGCTAGGAAAAAAAAGGGGGGGCAATTTTTGTTGCTAGTTTACATTGCATGAATCTTGAAGAGCAGCCAGCTCAGACTTCAAAGTCAGTGGTTTTCCTGAGTTAAGGCATTTAAGGTCTGAGTTCCTCCAAATGAAATGTTTTTATTTGCAAAACAAATACCTGCACAGATTATTCCATACAAATGCCCCCACAGCGTGGGCTGCTCCAGTTTAACCTTTGAAAGGTGAAGTGAGGAGGTTACAGAAGTAAAGGAACCAATGCTTGCGACCACCCCAGACCTCCCAGTGGCACAACCAGATTGCTTACTGGGAAACCTCCAGTACCAGCACGAGGCTGGCGAGATACCGCTCTGCAACCCTGACTCCTTTCAACAAGAGGAGGGGAATTATATTTCCCTAAGCACGAATGCATTAGCCTGAGCACTGCGACACGAAGCATTTGATTCAGACCTAAAAGAGCGAGCAGCCTTGGGTTGAAGCTTAGTAACGCACACATACCTTCAAAAGCAAACTAAAAAAGTAGACTCTCGTTTATTGGCCTCAAAAAAAGACACCAACCATCTGTTTCCTCTGCACGAGCCAATTTTGAGCATTGATGCTGTCTGCTGAGCAGCAGCACGCATGCTGAACAGAAGAAAAACAAGTCTGAAACAACTTTTGCCGTGTTTGCTTTTAAACGCAATCTAATCTAGAAAAAAACAGGCTGATTCGACAACAGCTCTCAACTCTACGCTGGAGATATTCAAGGATTCAAGCCCCTGGCAGAGCCCCCCCGCTGTTATCTTCCCCATTTCAATGCTTTCATCCTCCTCGATGCCCTGCGCTCGATACCCTTGTAGGCAATGGGGAGAGGGAGCTCCCTTTGGGTGTTTGTTTGCCAGAGTACGCCGCCCCAGAATAAAACTGCACAGGAGGTCCGAGATATGAGCTGATGACAGTAAAGCGGGGATGGAAGATATTTCCCCCACAAAAAGAAGTCATGCTGGCTGCAGACGTTCCCAAAATAACCCTCCTAACCAGCTTCTCATTAATTCCAGTTCCAGGAGCGCGGTAGCGATCAGTGCTTTCAGGATTTCCAAACTAATCCTTCTTTTGGCTTAAATACTTATGCTTAGGCTTTTTCTGTCTACGGTGTGAGGTGTTTTGCATAGAAATTGAAACCAAAATTGTTATAAGGCCTTTGTAAGAAAAAGCTTTCCCATGTAAAAGCAAAACAAAATTAAGGCAGGAATAGCACAGCAATTCAGTCCCGACAGCCTCCCAAACTTCCCACTCATCAGAGAGTAATAGCTAAAACCTCCCCTTGTTTCATCCCTTGCAAAAGAAGGATATTTCATATGTGGTCTTGAAAATGGTCCAGCGCTTCCTGCTACCAGCCCCTGTTTCTGAATGCCGCTGTTTTTCCTGACGTGTTGCCTCGGGATGAAGTTTTCCACACCAGATGTCTGTCCCAGATCAAAGATTTGCTCTTCCCTACTGCATGGGTGTCATGTCTTCATTACATGAGGACTTCTACAGCATTGGTATTTTCACCAGGTGCCCTGCCTCATCCTAATTAGGATGAATATAAAAATAAATTAAGGTTGGGTGTTGAATGAAATTGCTGCAAAATGTGAACGATACAGTGCCTAAATTGCAGGACTTCTGTTACAAAGCTTAAACCTTACGGGGCAAAGGGGACAGAACCTGGAAGAAATGAAGCGTTTCTTTGTTAAGTCACTGCAATGTTGCATGAGACATGAAACCTCACTCTGATGATGGAAAAATCACCTACCAGATCTTCCCCACGTGCCCATCCCTCATTTTTGGCTGCCCACGAGACCTGGTACCTCCCAGCACTGACTCCAGCAAGCACGATGTATGGCAGTGATGCTCTAGACACTGGGGTGTTAGCGTACACAGGGTTTGTAACTCTGAAGAAGCAAGCCCTCAAGCTTCAGAGAACCTCACATCAGTACCTACTTTTGACTACGACCTTGCAACACCAGGGAATTTGTCTGTGCTGGGATAAGCAAGACATCTGGCTATACCCTAAATAAGGGAGATATTTTTGACTTCACACTCCCACTGAGCTGTTCCCTTTTCAGTGAGTGCCACCATCCCTGTGCAATGGGTGATGTTGGAGAGCTGGGCAAAAGCCAGCGTGTAATTATGTCACGAAAGACTCAGGGGCTTGGATTAATGTTGCGCAGGCAAGGTTAATTGTGACATTTTTGAGTGGGATGCATCTCCCTTAACTTAGGCGTCAGAAAATTAAGCCAGCTGAGTTATTTGCCTTGGGCTGTCTTTACAGTAAAGGAGAGGAATACGCGTCCTCGGGGAGCGATTCATCTTACCCGGAGATAGGTGGCGGGGAGAGATCAGAGGGGTGGCATCGGGTGGAGCTTTCCACTCACTAAACACGGGCATAGGTGATCTGCTCTGACCTGGAGCTGGGTTATCAGAGCCATCTAAATTAAGAAAGATGAATGCTGCCCTTCTTAAATTTGTTTGTTACTATTTTAGTACACAGATTTTTTAATTTTACATCAGGAGATGTCATTTCATTTGTAAGCAGTACACCAGACAAACTAAACAGAATACTTTAAAATACAAAAGAAACTGCCTAGCACTGAGAACTTTTAAAGGAAGATGAAAAAAAATAAATTTGCCAACTTAAATGTCATCCTAAAGTAGTATGTTGCAATTGTATGGCTAGATCTCCTAACGCTGGGCTACTGCACCCCATATATATAGTGGTAGATATTTCTGAATTATCAAATCAGCAAAAGGTACTCAAATTATACTTGCTTGCTACAAGAGTTAGCACTTTTCTTGCACTTTTCATTGTCTAATTAGGTTTGCAATAGGTTTAAGAAGCAGATATGAATTTATATTTTTACAGGGGGGAAATGAAATTAGGCTGACAGCTGCCAAAAGTTGTAAAACTAGAAGTGAAACCATAAAACGTCTGATTTAAAAGTCTGCACTAAAATTTTACGGTGACACCAGCCTTGACAGAACAACACACCTACCACACTCGATCTAAAACAAGTCCCCGTGTTATCACAGATATTAATGTGCACACACAAGAGGGCAGAGCTGTACTAGCACATTCAAACTTAAATGTTTCCAGTTCTTTATGGTGCGGGGTTGTTGCTTTGAGGCGAAGAGGATGAAGTGTATTACACAATTTAATTAACCCAAAATAACTCACCTTTTTTAACAGCTCTCTTCAGAACTGAAAACACCTTCATCAGATCCTGCACAAAACACGTGTGCCAGTGCCACCCACATACCAGAGATGAAAATACTGGCTTTTCTTACAAAACAATCACCAACCAATCCATATTATTTAGAAATCATTTTCTTTCAATGGGTTTTTAGGTTCAAATGGGCTACAAAACCTGACTTGCACATGGCCAAATGGAACCAAACTTGTATGTCCAGAAACGAGGAACCACATTTGTGTCATTGAGTCTCCCCTCAGCATTTCTACTAACATATTTTCGTTTTGACGCACTTAAAAGTATTAATTAATTTAACTCAAGGGCGTCGTTTTTTATCTGGATTTCTCAGGCAGCTTCACTCTTACAAGTTCAAAGGCAGCTTTGAAGCTGGCTCAAAGAATGGATTTATATTGATTTATCAGGAATTCAGAAATGACCGGCTCTGCAGCGCACAGAACCAACTCACCAGGGAACTACAAAGTTCCTGCTCCTCAGAGTGCTCGAGCCATTAAAATACTTGCAGGAGGGATGCCCATCGGTTCATCTGCGTGAGCTGCCTAGAGAGAAAGCGAGACGCATTCGCAGGACACCGCATAAAAGATGCCTCTCTTTTTCTGCATAAGCTGGAAGTTATTTATAATGCAACAGTCACATTTTGAGATCATCACCAGTGCTTCCTAACTACAGCCAGTACCAGATAAACTGAGTTTACTGCCCATCAAATTGGCACCAGCACCTGCTTTTTATTAGAGCCCAGTGACGACATCCTTGTCTTCAAGAATGAGGACCTACGTGAAAAGGACAGCACGATCAGTATTTGAGCTAAATATTGACGGGGACAGGAATAGCTAGACAAGAATAATATTCAGCACTTGAGAATGTTTCAAAATTCAATTAAGCAAAAGAAACTACTTCGGTAAGATGCAAAACACTGGGGCTTTGTCATCTATCCAAAACCCAGGTTTCTGCGTGGTAAAAGAGTTTTGAGAAGCTTTGAGCCACAAAGAAGAACACCCTCCTTACCGCAGCGTTTAAGAACAGGACACAACCACTGCTTTAAAACATCTGCTCACATTATATGCTTCCCCACTTCTGGTGTCTAGTTTGGCTGTAATAGCCCGGTCTACACCAAACTTTGCTATTACGTACAAAGTGACACTGAGCACTTGTGTGTTTACCACTGCTAAACCTGTCTCATCGACTGTTTGGGTCAGTACCTTACTTTGTCTCTGCGAAGCAGAGTGCTATTAAACCAGAGGGAACTTTGTTTCCTCCCCTTCGGTGGCCCATACTGGCCTTACAAGCCATATTGGCTAGTTCAGCTGTAATTATACCAGACAGAAGTGGAAACCACTCAAAAAAAAAAAAAAAAAAAAAATCAGATGAAGACTCACAAGCCTTGAAGCAGGCAGAAAACAGCCAGACACCTGGCTGATTTTACAGAAGTGCTCTGATGTGAAGCGATGAGTGTGTTAAATCACCCTGCGGGCAGAGCAGAGCAGGGAACACAACATTTCTCCCTTCTGGTACGCCCGTACATCTTGCCTGCACCCTTCAGTACTATCTTTAGCAGCACTCAAACAGGTCAAGTAGTACTCTGCAGTATATTACATTTATGTAATATTTTTCACTGAACGTCTCCAAATGTTTTGTTAACTGAAAACCTGCAGCATCCAAACGCTGTCACTGAACGTTAGACCAATCTTCTCTTTGATAAATGTTAAAAAACAAAGCTGAAGCACTTTGCCAAAGGTCACAGCTAATCCAAAGCAGAATTCCTTTGCTATAAACATTAGAAAAATCATACCTACAATGGATCCAAAAAATATCCTAATGCCCCAGACTGGGGAGAACACTTAATCCTTGCTAATCCTTTTGCAATTCTCAAGTGGGAGATTTTCTCTTTGAATATTATCAACCTGCCCCATCCTTGGGTACGCGTAGCAGGGTTGGTAACAATTCAGAATCGCCTTCTTCACAGTCTTAAGGGCTTCTGGCCCACGTTTTTCCAGTAACTCAAGTGTATTCCACTTTATTTTTCTACAGTGTATTTAATATGTTAGGGGTTTTTTTTAGGATTTAGGATTTTAGGATTCTATCCTGTTATTAAAAATCCATCACTGTATCTCTGCAAAAGCTAGGGTCTAATATTTGTGTAGAAATCCAAATGCAAATCCATTAACCTCTGAACTGTTATTAGACTAACACGAGAGCCCAGAACTTGCTTTCTAAATAATATTTTTCATGACAAAGGGAAATAAATTCAAGTTCCATAAAAGCTCTTTTCCCAGCTTGTATTGTTGACTTTCTCTGCTGCGGCACTATCAGTTACCATAAAATGACTTGACTGGCCTGCGTGGCAAAAGGAGTGGAGAGCTGGGAGACAGTCGAGCTCAATTCAAAACCAGTTCAGCATTTGGGGAAATATCTGATTAATTTAAAATGCAGCAGGGAGATTAAAACCCCATCTCAGCAGGCAGATATTAACTCTACGTTGCTTCAAGGAACAGAGCTTCCTTTATTCCACCACCAATTGCTTGGGGAGAAAATATCAACACAGGGAGAGTTATGGATCTTGATGTAGCAACAAAGGGAATTGATTTTCAGAGGAGCTCTCCCCACGGGGGGTAAAGGACAAAATAATGAACGGTTTTAGCTACTAACGTGTCAGTTACTGAATAATGGTTGTCAGCAAGCGCAGCTACAAGATACTCGGTGGGGCTTGCCGTCCGCCACCCCCTTTAATTTAGATTGCTATGTTCAGAGGTTTCGACCCTGATTGCTGCAGTGCCTTTCCCCAGCAGCACCACAGCCTGCTGCAGACCCCCTACACGCTTGGCGGATGCTCACTGCTCTCCCTTTGGGCTGACCTTCCTGCAGGAGGGGCTCTCTTCACTCCAAACCCCTCGGGCTTTCGCAGCCACCTGATCGACTCATCAGCCCCGACAGCTGCTAATTGAAGAGCAATTTCTGCCTCTTATCTCACAGTTAGCCTTGTTTAACAGCCAGGGTGCAAAACACTGCTTCCAACTTTCCATTTTAAGTTGTCTCCCAGGACAGGGAGCATCCCTGTGAGAAGCACCAGGCAGAAGCAAGGGGAAGTCACTGGACCCTCCAGCTGTGCAGTTCGACAGCACTCGACGTGTTCCCCTCTGCACAATTCAGACTGAAAGTGCGGTGTTCCTTCTGGCTGAGCAACAAATCCACGTTTGTAGCTTCTCATTCAAATCACTTTTTGCAAATCTGAGACAACATTTTCAGAACCATCCATTTAATGTCTTACATCTGCCCAGGACAAACACGGGCAAGCTGAACCCAGCCACTGCGATGACTTCAGTTAGGGTTCAGCAATGACTTGGTCATAGTCTACTACATCTGCATGCAACGACATTATTTAGTTATTATAATACACGCTCTGTTCAGGGACAAATTTTATCCACACCAAACCCCCTGTAGAAGGCCCTATGCTATTGTATCACACAGTCTCATATCTCATCGACCTGCTTGCACTAATTCTAATGTTTTTCTCACCTCCCACCTGAAAATGCAATGCAGATAATAAAGGCAGATCGCTGCAACAGAAAGTTACCATTCAGTGCTTAAAAATGTCAGTTTAAGATAACTTTAGCAGAGCTCTTCCACACAAACACACCAAGCAGATTTGCTTGGCTCCTTAAAGTTTACTAAAACTCTCCTTAGCCAAACTACATAGGGACAGAAACTTCATTAAGAAATTCTAGAAAAAATCCTGTTTAAAAAAAATCTGTCACAGGTAAGAGATGCTACTCTTCCCTGCCAAAGTCCCCAGAAGAATATACAACATCACTTTCATTTTTTCCTCTCCTCTCTAACATATCCCCAGCATCATACTCACACAGGACAGTTACATCACACCCTATAACAAATCTTGCAGCTGCCCTCATTTCCTAGAGATTAACAGGAGGCTTAAATCAGCTTTTACCCACTGTATGGAAGGCAACAGAGTCAAATATTAAATGGCAAAGGCTTCCAAAGCATTTAAGAACTTCCTGTGGTGAGCCAGGTACTGGAGGTGCCCCACTTTACCTCGAGAACCAGACATAATTACACAAGTCACAGGCTAGACTTTTTGTCTTCATGCTAGCTCATTTTGACTCAAGAGTCGTACAAGGGAGACCCAGGGGCACCAGCAGTTGGATTTCATTTACAATTTTCCCCTCTGGCAGACAGCTGTGCAAACACCCATGCCAAATCAAGGAGGCAGAAGGAATATTGGGTGGTGACGGACGCAAAACAATTCTTCGTGAAGCCTGAAAACCTGAAGGAGTGTTGGTGGCCCTTCTTAAAGAAGCACCCGGCTCGGTTTCGAGGCTGTCAATCAGCCTCTTGATCAAACGGCAGGCAGGATCCACAAAAGCGGTCCCATTAAGAAAGTCACAACTGCCTCCGTTCGCTCCCCCAAACAATCAATATTAAATTGCGCGCACTTAAAAGCAGGAAGGCTCGCGACTGACAGTTTAACAAGCAAGCTGACAGAGGCACGGCAGCTTCTACCCAGCATACCTCCGCGGCTCGTTCGTAAGGTTGACGGCCCCATCTTTCTTGCTCAGCTATTCCGTTCGCTCATGAATTATGCAGAGTTGATTTAATAGACCTCAGCCCGCCAGGAAAGAGCCGCGGAGTGATAGTCCATCTCTCGGCAAACACCATCCGCCTGATCCCTTTGCAGCTGTCTTATTTAGAGAGCTGAAGGGGATGCTGTCCTGAAAAAACAGGCAGCAGACGCAGCCTCCCAGGGTCAGGGAAAATATCATAGATGTGGCTTGCATGAGAAGGCAGAACAAGGTGAGGTTCCTGAAGATGAAGGAATCAGTCACAATCTTTACAGAACTGGATGGAGATGAACCAAGCAGTGCCTCCATGGAAGCCATACTAACTGTTGTGAAGTGACAGCCATCCCTGCCCCCAAAGAGTTGCAGGTGGAAATAAAAGTTCTAGATTTATTTTTACTTGCATACTGGCCAGCAGCAGTAGCAACCTTGTCTTAGCTCCAGGCAACATACCAGAGGCTCACACTTGTCCAAGGCAACAACAGTAGGTGGATACAGGGCTAGGTTAGGTTAGCCTGGCCTCCCCCAAAAAAAGGCAAAGAGGCTTTTCCAGCTTCCCAGGGCCAGTTATAGCACTGTGCCTACATGCAAGACAAAGAACTTCACCTGTAGGCAGAAAACACAATGCCCAGTTGCCAAACAAGCTTCTTTTTAATGCCAGCATTACCACCGGGGCATTCTCCATCACGAGGGATACAGAAACATGGAATACTTTCTCCCAAAGCGTGCTCTGACAGGAACACCACACATTCAGGTAGAAAAAGGCCAAACTGCAGTGCTCCCTACCTGAGCGTCCCTGAACTAAACAGCAAAGGAAAAGGGGGACTGCTTCCGACTTGTGCTGTCAGTATGTTGGGCTTCTGGCAACACCGCAGAGCTCACTCCTCATCATCACCTGAGCTGATGGGGCCCTGGGGGTGCTTGAGTAAGGGAAACGCAGAGAACCAAACATCACAGGTATGCAGGTCTCTACAATGAACAGATCCGTATGGGGAACGTGGGCACAGCTGAGAACTGCAGAGAAGGAAACAGAGGGCACTGGGGCAAGTCACCCCGCAAGATTTAGGGGAGAGGGGGAAGGAGCGGCTGCACCACCAAGCTGCACTGCAGGCTTTACAAGACCCTTTACAAAATATCAGGATTTAGTCAAATATTTCAATATTTCAATAACTCAAAATGCCACTGATCTAGTTCAGATTCAATCAAGATTTCAGAAATACTTGGAGACTTAACACCCATTTTGGTATATAACAAAGAAAAAACAAATCTAGAGTTAGAACAGTTACAACCTGACTGGTTTGATCCCAGTTGCACATGCTTTTACTTCAAAATGTAGAAAATGTGATGTCAAAAAATCGACGAGACATGATGTTTGTTTCCCAAGATCATTTTTAAAGCAAAACATTATTCTGAAGAATGCAAGTATACACACAACCAAAAAGGACAAAAACACTCATATTATTTAAGAAGGTAGATGAATATCAACTCATTAGCAAGCCAAGAAGTATGTAACCACTAAAATAAAGTCCGTTAGATTCTAAGATGCAGCCTGTAGGTACAATCAGTTAGCCAGCAAAAGCACTGAGCTAGTGCTGACATAGACCCTACAAAAAAAGTACTCAGCAGCTTGCAGTCTGGAAAGCCTCGTCTTTTCCCAGTGGACATTTCTTTCTTACTAGACAGCTGCACACACTATGAAGAAATCTTAATATCAACCTGCCAAGAAACACAATCGTATCTTTAAACAAACCTCTTTTAGGATGGGGTTTTGGAGGCTCTCTAGCCACTGGCAATGTAGAAACCTAGAAAGACAGAAAAGAGAAGTATTAAATACACCAGGCAAGGTTTCTTGAAGACACATTCCACAAAATAATCAGAAAGGACAACCGGCAAACCCCAAAAGAGTGCACAAAAATAGCATCGCTGCTGCTAGACAAACTCTGCCCTGCCAAGCACTAATCTTCCCTAGCCATAGCTCATTTGAGATTTCCACTCACTGTTAGATTAAATAAACCTGTTTGTCTTACGGATCATCCAGTTTTTGTAGGTTCACTGCTATTGATTAGGATTCCAAAAAGTGATCACATTGCATGTGTTTACATTAAAAAAAAAAATCAAGCATTTAAGACGCTACTTGGAGATCACAAGGCAAAATTTTAGAAGCGTGTTATAAACATTTATAAAATTCATTTGAACGAAGTGGTTCTGAGAAGTGAAGGAAAATCACAGACAGCCTCTGTACTGACCTACATGAGAGGCACAAGGCTGTGCAGGCTCAGACCACACCTGAGAGGAGCTCACTCCAGAGAAAGGTAAGTTTCACAGTGCATCTTAAAGCGTTTTGGGGTCATCTTTAAAGGATTTATTTAGGGCCAAGGTGACCTAATTAAACACCCAGCATTCTGCCTTGGTCGAGAAATGACAACGTGGAAGTCACCCAGAGCAAGAGGAGAGAAAGTCAAATGCCTTCTTCCCAGCAGGGGCATTCTCCACAGGCCTGCAGGCTGCTAACCAGTCCTTGAGGTTCTCTTGAGGAGAGGTTTAATCACTCTTCATAAAGATGCAGTCTTTTAGGGAAAACAAGTGCATGCTCCAGAACATAGGGGCAAAACCAAAGGCACATGGAGAGCAGACCCCTGCACCAAACGCTTTGGGAGCACAGCGACGCCGTGCCACACAGGGCAGCAAACCTCACCCCACACACACTGCCCACAGCTCGCAGCCCCTGGAAATAAACCCAGTGGGGAATTTTTCTTACTGTACATCAAAATCGAGCACTCACAGAAGTTACCCAGGATCACCCAGGGGAAATATTTTCATTTTTGCCTTCCAAGTCTCACAGGGAACAGTCCTCAGACAGTCCTCGTTCCTCTTCTTACAGGATTTTACAGGCCTGTCCCACCTTAACATTTTATTTTGTTAGGGTGGACTTTCAGCCTACCTACTCGTTCCTTTCAGTGCTTTCGGAACATTTTTAGGTCTAGTTTTCTGGCTCTGGCCAGCTTCGTTTCTTAATTTTTAATATTTAGTCACTTTTCTGGTTGTCAATGGGAAGCGTAGCGTCGGTCCTTTCGCAGAGCTACCTATCCCCAAGATTTTCTTCCCAAGCAGCAGTAATGAGTGCAGAGAGCTTCTTTTTGATATATTTTCAGTGTTTTTTTTTTAACCAACACATCACCCCCGAGTGCCGCTCAGTGGCTTCTCCCGTTCCTCATCTCCCACCTCCCCAAACACCCCTCGTTTGGCCACCCCATGTGGCAGCGGCCGGCCCCACAAACCACCTCATTTCCCCCTCCCCCTGCCCTGTTGATACCTCCCCACCCCCCTGAGAGCGAGATTTAAGCCAATCCCGCCATCATTCCCCTCACGGAACGCCTAAAAACCCTTCAAATCGCCTCAAGAAGCGCCGGGAGGCGTCCTCCCACCCCCTCATCCCCTTAAATTCGGTGTTTTTTTTAAGCCCGGGCCGCTCCCCCGCCCACCCCCCCTCAGCCCCTCACCGGCCGGGCCTGCGGCTCCGCCATGGCGGCGGCGGGCGGGCGGCGCCGTTGCCGGGGTTACGGCGCGGCCCAGTTCCGGCGCCGGGCCCGCCATGGCGGCAGCGGCGCCGCGCGGAGCCCGACGGGAAGGCGGCGGGGATGGAGCCGGCTCCCGCCCGCGGGCTGAGGGGGGCTCGCGGCTCCTGAGGGGAGCCCCTCCTAGAAAGGGGTCGCTGTTTGATATAAACGCGTCGCCCTGCCCGCCCCCGGCTTTAAGAAGTATTTAAAAGACGTGACCGGCTCCTGATTGTGATTAGGATCAAACAACAGCTGGGTTTTCCCTTCAGGAGCAGAAGCCCTAGGGCTGGAGTACACGGTTTGGGAAATGCTGAGTAAAATTCAAGGGTGAAGGCTCAGCCTCGCTCAAACCACACTGCTCCCGGAGCAGACATTTTACGGAGGCATTTTAATATGTATTTTGAATAGTTGAAGCCCAAGTAGCCACTGCCATGGTGGTAGGCACAAACACGTCTGCATCGTCCCACCCCTCACCCGCCAGCACTCGAGTCGCAGCAGGAAACGTGTGAGGTGTGGGTATCGGCATCCACAGGGAGCAAATAAAATAAAGTGACTGCATTTCACATCACCACCCTGCCTGCGAGCTGCCCCTTTGCCATTTTTCCCCCTCGAGGCTGGCAGAGCTCATCGGACACTAGCCTGGCGAAAAATACCACAGGAGGAGTTCCTATACAGGAGTAAATTTAATAAAACCACCACCAATTGTTTACTTTAACATAGCTCTTGTTACAGAAATCATAAAAATGGACTCAGTAGCTAACTCATTAGTTCTTTCCCCTTTTAATTGAAAAATACCCCCACTGATTTCAATTTCTACTGCACTAGATGGAGTGTTAAATATTTGCCAGGACAGTATGCCCAGTAATCGAGCCCAAAACAAACACAAAGACAATTCCATCATCTTTCCTTTTCAATGTTACGACTCGTTATAATGTAAGTGAAACTTAACAGCAAGGAACGCTCCATTTGACAGATGAAAGGGGGAGGGAGAGGAGATCCACAGCCGAAATCTTGCAAGAATCTTTTGAGAAGTGGTGCAACATACCCCTCCATTTCCTGCCTCAGAACTAAGGAAAATTAAAAAAAAAAAAAAAAAAACAACTCTAACCACACACATACACACACTTCCTCCAGGTTCAGAGTGCGTGTCCTGCGTGCATGGATGGGAACAGCTGAGTCTGATTTGGGCAGGCCAAGCAGTACCAATGTGGGGAGAGAAAAAAAAAAGGAAAAAAAGGCAAAGCATCCTGAACCACAATGTACATTCGTCACTAATGCGGTGCACACCGGGTTACCGAGTGTCAGGAGCTGAGCGTGAGGGGACGGGTCCGTCGCCAGCAATAGGTACACACAAAACCACAGAGGCCATGGCTGTAAAGGAACTGCAGGAAGAGGAGAAACCCCACTTCTCTGGCTAAAGCCTTCAAAAAAAGTCACTACACCAGCACACGCTTCCCCCACCCCATCACAGGGAAAACAGAACAAAACAAAAAAAAAATCAAACTGAAAGAAAATGCACAGCAAATAGACATAATCTTGAAGATTTTTAAAGAATAAATATTTTTTTGTAATTAAACATTATGCAAACACGTGCCACGCTTGCTCTTTGTCCATGCATATGCGCTATATACAACTTTGAAAAATACTGTGTTGTCCTCTTTTTGTTTTAAAAGTCATATACAAATTTTTTTTCCTTGCTGTGTACCCCCCTCCTCCCCTCCCCAAGAATCACCTTTACAAGGAGCCAAATCGACATTCATCCGTGTACTTGGGTGGCAGAGAGGAGGAGGGGGGCGGGAGAGACATCCCCCCTTACCAAAGTACATCAAAATGGCTGGTTTGGACATGAAAAGCAGTGTCAAGAAATTGGTTTAAATTTCATCTGTACTACACACAGGAAAAGAAAGATAGAAAAGAAAAAGGAGTCGGCTTGGAGAATGAAGCTACGTTACAAGTTAAAGTTGGAGGGTTTTTTTTTTTTAGTGCGTCTGTCACACTCTTATTGGCCGCCTAGAATACTGTTGTACAATGGTTTATCTACCTTTTTTATTACAATATAATTTACTTAAATTTTCTGTTAACAAAACAGAATCCCGGTACTACAGACCAGCGGTGTAACAGGCGTAGTGCCTTGTGTGTGTTTTTATTTTTATCGCATGAGCACTCTAGATGGTAAAGGTTTCAGAGTTCGTTTTATGCGGGGCCAGTCTCAGTCCTCAATGTACTCCCACAGGTCCTTCTCGTAGCCTTCATGCACGTGCTGCAACAAAACCCTTCGTCGACTCTCGCAGTATCTGCAGCAAAGGGGGACAGCACAGAAAAGACAGGTTAGGAGGCACAGCTCATCCCAGGCATTGAGTAATGCAAACCTACATTAAGCCTTGCTTCCAAAGGGGAGATCCCCAGAGAAGGGCTTTGTATCTGTAGCCAGTTAACAGCACTAATTAAGACTTCAGCTACTCCAGTCACTCACTTCAGGTCCCTAGGTGGAAAACCATGCAAATTTATAGTTTCCTGTGCAAAAGTATCCCCAAAGCCCCTAGAACTGAGAAATCTGCTTTGATAACTGAAAAATGAGGAAGGGGTGGCTGCAATTTGCAGAAGCTAGAGCACAGGTTAGTGGTGACACCTGCAACAGGAGGGAACTCTCCTCAAAGGTGTGCTGATGCCTGCTCACTGAGCTGTATATACACAATTCCAGGAGCTAGCTGGGCAAAACCCTGGAATGCTGACCCTGTTTTACTCCCCTCCAAAATCCCTGTAGAGATGGAAGTGGTAGAGCATTGAGAGATGGCTACAAAAAGGGCACTGGCCTGGCTGGAGGGCAGGTCTCACCCCACAGCTCCTGCGCCTCAGAGGGGCGCTATGCCCTGCAAGGTCTTCCCACCTACACACTTAAACTGACAAAGCTGCAAATAAAGCTGATCCCAGAGTTAGGTACAGTCCTACCAGGATCAATGATAGTGAGGAAAAGGGATATCATAGGAACATATCAAAAGATGCCATGTTCATTTCAGGTGCGTTAGCCAACTAAAAAGATAAAAGCAGAGAAACGTTTAAAATATTCAGGTTCCAAAAGCAAATTATAAATAAGCAGCAGGCAATTCTGGACTAAACCCCTTCCAGTGGAGCATGTCCCTCTGCTCACTAAAAGGAGCTGCCCAGCAGAGGCACAGGAGGAGCCCCCCAGCACAGTGCAGGAGACCCTAACAGAAAGCTATCCAAGCATAGCACATGCCAACACGTAGGCAGGAGTGCAAGTACATCATAGCAGCCTGAACTCAAATGTTTAATGCCCTAATACTGTTAGCATTCAGTATCAGATCAGATCAACAGATTTATCTGAATAAAACTGTTCTGGCTCTTCTCCCTGCCATCAGCTGTTGCAACACACGTCCTCGTACACCAAGTCCCACTGATTTTTACAAAGCATGCAATAAAGAACATGCACGATAACTGCTTTCCCAACTTCAGTTATTTTGTTGTCGATGAGAGGGTCAATTCTGTTTTCTAGAAATATCTTTGCAAGCTAGGAAATCAGTTTCCCAGTCTTTTAAACCCCATCTGACCACCTTGATAACATCCTTGGTCTCAATCTTGCATCACTGTAACCAGTACACAAAGAGCACTGCGCAGGACATGATTAAGACATGACTGAACTAGTTAATTAGGGACCTGCACAGGCTTGACAGATGCATACTGTTTTCCCAGAAACTTGAAGGCAGACTGAGGATATATGTTGTCAGGCAATTCAACCTATACAATTTTTAATTTCTTCTGGATAGCTGTAGCCATCCCTAGAAGGGCATCCAGTTTCACAGAAACAAAGCAAACAGCTGCTTGAGCTGAGGTTCCAACTTAGCGGCCATTTTAAAGGCTAAGTTACAAAACTTATCCAAAGAGGAAGTCTGAAAGCCTTGTCCAGTCCCAGCCCTGCTGCCAGACCCTTTGGCAAAATTGGCCACAGGCCCACTGTGAGTTAATGGCTGCTTCTTCCACTCCCCAGCATTCCTTAATCACTAAAGCTTACCCTACTTGGGCATTTATTTTTTTTTTTTGCCCCCAACCTAGACACGACAAGTTTAGCGACTTTGGCAAAATGCCTCAAAAAAATGCAAGCCATAATCCTGTGACTCATCCACATTTACAGCTTTGAAATTTTCCACTGTGCAGAAGCGATTCCCCAGGGACCGTAAAAAGCACTGGCATTTCTGTCACCTGGGCCCCACTTCTGCTCCCTTTCAGGGCTGAAGAGGTTACTCTCTCCTTCTTCTTCAGTACAGCTTTTTTGCACCCACTTTTTGCTCGGGGGACACACTGTGCAAGCAAGACAATGAGAAGAGCTGTCTGCTTTCTTATGGCAATGCAACCTAGGCCAAAGTTGTTGGTTGGGAACAACAAAGTCACTCCTTGTTTTCCTTTGGCAGGTCCTGGCCACTCCCCAGTGCTCCTTCTCTGTAGCGCATGAAGAGCCTTTGCTTTTGGTCACAAGATTTTTCTGTTCAGGGCTTGAACCTTCTAGCTACTGCTCAGCAGAGCAGATGCAAAGAAGAGCTAGGAGCCACCTCCCCTGAGGGCTGGTCCCAGCAGGGGCACAAAAACACACTGCCAGCAGCTGTGAAGCCCCCTGCACGAGGGCTTCACTGCCAGCAATTTCAGGCTCTGGCACAGGACACTGCTGTTCTGAGATGCCCAGGGACAGGCTGATGATCACAATGTATGGCAGAGGGCCAACAGCAAACAGCTTCCCAGGGACATGACTCTGGAGAAAACAGTAACTTGGCAAATACATGCTGCTACCCACCACAGGAGAAGGCATTACAGGTGCTAGAGCAGCTTTGAGATACGAGGATTTTTCAGAAACAAACCTGTACTTATCCTGTACTTTCTGCTTTATGTCTTGCAGCGAATCTTGGGAGATATCTCGCTCAAGGTACCCAGAAAGCACCTCTGTAGCATTCTCTAAGTCTGCTTGGTTATTCTGCAAAGACAAAAAAAAAAGTGTTTTTAGATGGAAGGGAAGATTTTTCTGTCAATCCAACCAAAGTAAAAAAAAAAGAACAGGGTGAGATATAAACCATGTAACACTGCAGTAACCTGCTCTGAGCACTGTGACTGAAAAAGCAGAAACTTCATTTGATCAGAAGAGAACCGTTACATCTCCCAGCAAGCCCTATTCCTCCCTCGATCTGCAATATCCTGGCAAGTCTAAGGAATCTTTTCCTTACTACTACATTGCAGTACAAGCCAAATGGTCTCCCATTATGCCCTTAAGTCTATTTCCACACCCCCCCCCAGCATTGGCACAGCTGTACTGACTCCTGGTACATACAGCTTTGACTACTGTTCAGTAGTTTGGTGCACCCTGACCACACAGCCCAGAAGCCTTATGCTTAAGTTCTGCACATAGACCAGTGAAGGATTGCTGTAAACCTTAAACAGTCAATACAGCTTCACGGGTGAAACAGACTGTGTAGGTTGTCAAGAGCAATTTTAATGGTAGTGCCCTTGCAAAAAAGTCAGCACCAGGGAAAGGCAAAACACTGGCGTTAAGTTTAATGCATTCTTTTGCCAGTTCAAGCCAGAACCCCAATACTTTTTTTTTTTTTCCCCTCAGAGTGCAGCAACAAGTAGCAGTATTTCATCCTCCAGCAGAGGATCTACAAAATGCCTAGCAGGGCATTTACAGACAACAATATTTAGAACGACTCACTTCTGTACAACTGGGGACAACAGCTTCTCCAAGCGCTACACCCCTATGCCACTTATCTTTGTGATCTGAACTCCTGACAATCATGTTTTCTCCTACCTCAAAGATAATGGACTGATTATTCTTTTTGAGGTAGAAGGCAAAGACGTAAGTGTACATGAGTGTGGCACGACACTGGCAGAGGACGTCGACTGCTTTCTTCAGGAACTGCACCTCGATCCATGACATGTTGTGCTGCTGCATCTCCTCCATTTTCTGCTTCACCTGAGCATAGAGCTTGTGCTCAAAGCGCAGGCTCTGCATGTGGTTCATATAGCGGTTGCAGTAGAATAGGTACCTCTGCAGGGCTGCTCTGGATCGCTGTGTTAATTCCCATTAGGGAAAAAGAGAACAAATAGTTAAAACAAAGTAATGGCTGCAAGAGAAGTAAGCCCTTCACAAAGCTCTTCCTGACCCTGAGAATGAGCTTCCTTTCCAAAGGTGTTTCCTCTCCTCACACGTTGGCCAGATTCAGACGGCGCCACTTTGTGCGGCACTGTTAACCCTGACATTGTGCACAGAGGAGAGGCCAGACCCTCTGCAGCTCCCTGTCATGCAGGGGACTTCCTAGCACAGCTGCAGCATCCTCACTCCCAACCTTGAAAGTAATTGAAATCACATTGCTGAAGCCTAAAGCTTTTTTGTTTTAATTTCAGCCTCCCCTCTCAAGTTACAAGGACCTAAATGCTTCCAGTGTCATAACAGACAGCCAGGAGCAGATTTTCCTTTTTTGGCTAATAAAGAATTCTAATTAAACAATTATTGTGCTTGTGTTAAGAGGGCAACCTTAGGTTGCCTAGGCATGTCGATTACAGAGCAGGGGAAAGACGCGATGTGCTAAGTAGCACAAGAGAACCAAGATGACTCAATACACAGCCATTAATCTTATTTTCTTCTCACTGACAGATCAGCTGAAAACAAGGACAACATGGGCATGGTTAAACTTGCAGAGTGGATGTACAAAGGTAGCACACGCCAGCCAAAGTCATCCCGATCTGCAGGAGGAGGGGCTGCAGGAAATACTTTGGTTCTTGGCTGTAACGGTACTTTGACAGAGATGCAGGAAATGGATTTCTGCAAGCTGCAGCACACAGCGTGCAATCCCTCCCCATTAAAAGAGACTTTGGCTCTGCTAGCCATATTCACAAAGCAGTTCAAGGTAGCTGCAGCTTCACTCCCAATTTCTACTTCTGTCAGGCCTCCAAGTATAGGTATTGGAACAACTGAAGTCTACTCTATTTACATTCAAAAGGTCTGCTGTGTTTAAACTCCTCGGGATTAGCACTAAGAACTTTGCAGTGAAGAGCATTTTCCAAAGGGCGTTGGGATTGCTGTCTCAGACCCACAGCATTATGACGACTTCATGCAGGAGCTGCTATAAAACAGGCAAGGCAGCATGACAGATAACAACTGAGTTAACAAGTTCTCTACGCTGCACTGAAGTGATTTTGAACCTTCCCCCCACCCAGCGCAAGGCAAGAATTCAAAGCTGCTGGTGAACATAACTGTCTTTTGGCTTCGTGCCCAAATCCAGGAAATTCCTCGCGGCTGGTTTACAGGTTTACAGAAAGCCTAAAAGCATGCACAGAGCTGCGGAGCTCCCTCACCGCCAAAGGTTATGGACTCACCTCCTGTGCATCCCTTGCTGCCTTTGCATCATCCTCGTTGTAACGATTGCAGTTGTACCTGTAACGGGGACACCGATGCCACAGAGTTCAATTCAAAACTCGATGCAGGTTCTCTCGTGGCTGCCTCGCCTTCCCACCACGCTTCTGAACTCACCAGGCAGATCCATGGGGCTCCCAGGGGCCCAGACACACCCAGCAGAACTCAGCTTTGCAGTTCTGGTTCCGACAGACCATGTGGTTGCAGCCCCCGTCCTTCTCGATGGTGACATGGCATTTTGGGCACTCCTGTGGACAGGACACAGAGCACTGTCAGCACGGAAAGCGAGGCGGGCTTAGTCACAGGCATCCCTTAAAAATCTTAGGAAGTGAGAAGGGTTCTCACGGCAGTAAGAGACTGCACATCGGGTGAAATACCCGGTTTAATTTTTCCCTTTGATCATCAAGGTCCTCTTCAAAGTTAAGTCTCCAAATAATTCCAACCTCAGAGCAGCTAGACAGACCAAAAAAGCAACAAATATCACCTTCGTTGCTATCATACATTGCTAATGGTACAAGAGATGGATAATTTCATGACCTTCTCCAGAGTTACAATGGTAGCAGCGATGGTTCATAATTGCCCAGGGGAAGGCATCTGGCTTTCCTCACCAAGTGTTTGGTCCACTGCAGCACTCAAACTTCAAAAAAGCCTAGCAGTGAGCTGGTATCACGCTGCTATCAATCCGAGACACCTGCAAGTTGTGAAATGTCATCCAAAAAGTATCCGAAAACTAGCAGCAAGAATCCATTGTGCTTCAAAGAAGCCTCTGTCAGCTAAAAAGACAATGCTCCTCCTGGGGCATTTCCACACTTCCCGTCAGGCTCCTTTTCTCCTCTTCATGTAACACCTCACTGAAGGCTTTTCTTACACAAGTCCACGTGGGGCTTCCTTTTCAGGTGTAAGGCTTCTGTCGAGTATGAGCATATCAAAGAGCAGCACTGCACGGGGAAAATCTTCGGGGAAGATCATATATATATTTTTTAATAACACCAGTATCACTCCCATAGATCAGCAGAATATGGCCACTTTCCAAAACGACATTCACCTCATGCAGAATATAAATGACTTCTGTAGTGTCCTACTGAGTACACAAAGCTGAAGTAGCAAAACCACGCTGAGCTGCATCTACAGGTGAAGGAAGCCAGTCCAGCTCATCTGCTGCTTGTTCCTGCCCCTCTGGCACTTCTCTCATGCTGGCAATACCAGAATTGAACCGAGAAACAACTTGGGTTAAAACCAAGCAACGAGTACAGTTGGACAAAAACAAAACAAAAACATCTAGGCTGGATCAGCCCAGCTCATCACACAGCCACACCAGCATTTGGGAAGCTATACAGGGCACAACCCAACACATTGGTGCACACACACTCCAGACGTCCCAAGCACTACCACATAAGCTACATTTGCATGCAGGTTGGTCTGTTTGTGCTGTAAGAGCAGAATCTGCACAGTTACATACTCAGAGTATAACTGAGAGGTGCCAAAGACCATCATGGTCTCCACCTGTCAGAGATGACCTGTCTCACTAGATGAGCAGGCTACAAGGGGAAAAAAAGACAAGGGAGAAGATGCTGGCATGAAACTGAACTTGGTTTTGGCCTTCACGATTGAAGTGCTCTGAGCTGCTTGTGCTCAGCAGTGAATGGTTTTCCAAGAGGAGGTGATGGTAGCAGAGCTGCACAGCTTTCCCCAGCCACGTGTCTCATCTGCTCAGGTGCCAACACTCGAGTGCCTCCGTGGAAGACACAGCTATAGCCAAACAGCTGCAGCCAGAGCTCCTGCTTAGGACAGTCCCACAACTGGGGCAAGAGAGAAACAGCCCCCAGACAACCTGCCAACATGCCAAGGCACAGTGGAGCACATCCACACTGCTTTTATGGCCGTCCTCACACACAGCTACACTCATTTTGGAGTGCTGAAATTCTGTTCTCAGGTTTTTGAGGATGCAAGTGAGCTCCTCCGAGTGTCAACACGGTGGTGCTTGGAGCATCTAGGCAGCACCGTGATGCAAACCAGAACAAAAAGACCCTAACTACAGCCCTTGCAGTACAGGGAATGCCATCCTGGTCATGCGTTTACACTCTGCTAAGCAAAGCGCAAGGGAGAGATTACACAGTGAGCTGTGCAAGTTCTGAGAAAGTGAAGAAGCTGAACATTATTAGAAATTAAGGAAAAGCTATAAGAAGGATGCACGAACAAAACAGCGAATGCTGGCAGAAAGAAAAAAAGCAGCAACTACTCAAGCCACTAATGCAATGAGTGGAGGAGATTTATAGATTAAGGAGGATATGGAAGGCAGTTCTTATGGAGAATTACGGCCATGCAACAACATAATAGCCAGCAAATCAAATTACTAAACCGGTAGATTATTCTGCACGTTATCTATCATGCCACGATGCAGAAGTGACCTCATTAACATTGTTCCACTCCGAACAATTCGGTGTTTGCTTACACGCTGCACTATGCAACAAAAGCCCAGGCAAACCTGGCCAAGGAGAACAATCCCCATTCTGTGCTAAAAGGCTGCGTGTACAGAAAACCCCACAAACCTCAGCAGCTGCTCTGCGGACAGGAGACTAAACAGAAACACCTTCCAGATTTCCATGCAGGTGAAACAGATTCGTCCTCTCCAGGACTCTCAGAGGCAAGGGACACACATGGGCCTCCCTGACATATTCACCACGATGCCTTCACCTATAACCAGCCCTAAAAGATGAACCCTCCAACACCACAGCGAGCACCTCAACAAAATCCACAACTGAACTTAATTACACTTGGTGCAAAGTAGCACGCTCTGACACCACCTAGAATCGTTGAGCAAAGGGAGGATATTTTAAACGCTCGCTCGTCTGAGAGGAAGGATGGCATTTTGACATCTCAGGGAAGGCTGTTCACAGTTCTGGCACGAAACCGCGCTGGTGAGAAATGAAAGAGCAAAGTTCGCTGCTGGTGCCCAGGGAGGATCCAGGCGGCTGCCAGAATTTCCACGCGTTAGAACAAATGTAGGACTTCCAGAAAGTACAGAGGGAGTACATGACAGAGGGAGTACATGTTCAGGCATTAAAAGCAACCTGAAAAGGAAGAGAACTGGGTTTTTGCCATTTTATCTCACTTGGAGGAGGAAAATGCCCAATAGCTTTTGTGGAAGAAAAAAAAAATCTGCCTGTTTTATACATCAGACCTTCAAGTCCTGTCTAGCCCAGAAGATAATGAGATGGTGACACGCCAGGAGCCAGAAGTGGTAAGGCAGGGGCATTTTTAGTATCAGATGAACAACTTTCATTAACTCCAATTTAACTTCAACAAAAAACAGTGCCTTGGGTGAAGACCAGACCGTTAACATCTTTGTTCTTCTTCCCTTAGTGTTCAAGATACCCAAAGACCAACGTCACTGAAACTCAGGGTTAAAAAGGTTTTGTTTCCGCCCCCCAAACCCTTCTAAAATCCTTTCGGACAGTTTTGAAACACCTTAGGAACCCCAAATAAGCACACAAATCCAAGTTTTCTGTTTTTATTTCTTCGTCCTTTGAAGGTCCACTTAGTAGAAGTAACTGATTCATGTGGTTTCTTTATTGCCAAAGCCACGCGAACCAAACACCACCAGAAAGCTGCCTAGTTTATTCAAGAAAGGAACTGTTTAAGAACCAAGTTTATACAACAAACTGAGGAAAGAAACACACAAAACCTTCAACTATTCAACCCTTTGTCTGCAAGAATACTGAGAACTAAAGCTGTCGTAAAGAACTTGCTTAGGCTTACCTTGAATTTACATTTACTTAAACTAAAAGCCATCTACTCAAGCACATCGTGCTGCAAGAGCTCTATATTTTAAATAAGCAGAAACAATTTAGTGTATAGGTCTCCTAAGATCAAATAAAATTAAAAAAAAATATAGAGGCGGCCACAAAACTCACTCCTCAAATCTCCTCACTTTTCATTTAGACCACTCCAGATTTGTCAAAAAATGCATCACACCACTCCGGTTTTTGAACAGAAACCAATTCAGCTGGGTTTCACTTTTCTACTCTCTCATATAACAATTGCCTCATTTTCCTTTCCTATCCTGTCTCCCAGGGCAAGCTGGAACAAACGTATCTCACATTCTCCTGTTGCAGAGGATTACCCAGACTTGAAGTGCACACGTTCCAGGAAGACTGGTGTTTTTCTGTTACGCCTCCATCACGGTGAGATGGGAAGTGTTCTTCCCTGCACAGAGACCACATGGGACAGGGCTGCAGCCCAGCGTCACGCTCGGAGGGCTTGAGAAAACACTTTTCAAAAGCTAGAAATGGCAACGGAGACAGCAGGAGCAACAGGAACACAGCAGCAATTAAATGACTTGAGGTTTTTTCCCCACCTTAAAATGGATTTTTGCACCTGATGGGATCTGATCCGATTCCCTTCTTGGTTCTTCAGAATGAATAAAGTCGATGCAGAATTTGGCCTCTGACTTGTACTCACTGAAGCGAGCAGCTGTGAAGAAGGTTCAAGACACCCCTCCCCAAACACGACTGCCCTGCTTTCCTTTTAGAAATAGTAAGGAGACTGACAGCAAGGGCAAACATACACACACCCAAACTGTGCAGCTCCTACCCCAATGTCTTAATATGGCAGGAAGGGATCTTTCCCAAGCTGTACAAACACTTGGCTCCTCTGTGACCGCGGGCTGCAAAGCTCCAACCACGCGTCTTCCAACAGCCACCCCCTCTCACACATCATCACAGCAGCACAAAACTCCCATCTTTGCTGCCCTCGAGAAGGCAGAGATCTCATTATGAAGGGGGAGGGTTATGTTTCCTGCCAGCTTTCCCCCGAATTCAATCTAGCATCAGTTCGGAGAGAGGAGAATTGTGATATTGTCCTTCAGTTATTTCAATCAGTACGGACACCACAGGGCTCCACGACAGTTGGCTTGCTCAGATGTCTGGTGTAATTACCCTGCCTTCCCCCCCCCCCCCCCGCTCTCTTAGTGCTACTGCACAGTCTGGGCTCCAAAGTATTTTCTTGCTGCAGGAGCATCTCTTATGGTATTAGAGGAAGTAGCTTAGACAGGGATGTGCAAGGACAACGGCCCTTCTGCTGCTGACACCAGATGACAGGCACTAACAGATAAGCTGGGCTGATGCCAGCATGGCTTGGCCACGCTTGTTTCCCCTCCTCACCCTCCTCTGGATGGGTGTTTCCCACAAAAAAATAAAAAGCTTCTTGCTCCTGCCATTTAAACTTATTTCTGATAGTCTGAGATATGCTTTAAATACCCCTAGCATGGCTCCTTGCTGATGAAGTCTAGATCCCAGTTTAAAAAAAGGATGACCATCTTTACAACACTCTTTGGGCAAGCAAGCTGCAGATACCCGTCTAAAAAATACAAGGAGACAAGCAGCTTCATATTTCCAGCAGCCTGTCTTAGTGACACATTACTCATGTTTCATTTACAGAACATGCACAAGTGTATTTTGGCTTTTTTTTTTTTTTTTTTTTTTTTTAAGATGAGCACAGAATCCAGGAAGGGAAAGCCTAACTTGAGATTGTAACAACACCCCACAAGCATGAGGCTCTCCAGGAAAGCAGGCAAAAAAACACAAAGGAGGAGAGCTCAGACCTTGGCCTTTTGCAGCACATGCCAAGGTAGGGACAAGGTAGGAGACGGAGAGCCCTAAGGTCAGAGCCAGTGTCACCCCTAAGGGGCAGCAGCAGCTCCTCCTCTGGCTCCCAAGGGCTCCACCACAAGCAAGATAGGGCTGTCCAACAGGAAAACAGGGCTGCGCCACTGTGATATTCTAGGTATTTGGTTCCCAAGGCTAAACTAGCTGCTTTACATGTGCTTGCACTCAACCCTTTCCAAATTATTTGGTTCTTCTCCCTCAGGTTTAATTTAGGCAGTATCTGAAGAGCAAGCAAACTGAATAAATTTGGTTCGGTTCTTGACCCATGATCCACCTCTGAACACGTTCACCCCAGAAACGGCCAAGTTCACTTTCCTGAGCAGAGCTCAGTCCCCAAGCAGGGACCACACAAACCTCAGCCCGTGAAACAAAAAAGCACCGAGACTGCACAATTCCAGCACGCCTTTAGCCGTGCGTTTCAGCAATGGGTGTTTCTGCTCTCACCATAATGCGACATTCCAGTTCAATGAAAAACACGCAGCCAGCCCCAGAAAGCAGCAGCGCTGCCGCAAACAATGCCATTAACCAGTTACACAACGGGGCTAAGAAAACAAAGCGGCCATTTCCTCACACCCTCCCCACCTTCTTCCACCCTGCCGGCAGAAGTGAGACCTGAGTCTGCTCCTAGCCCCAGCCTCCCGATGACATCTGCTTCTCCTGTTTCCTCGCCACCACCCCGCCGCTGTTTTTATTCCCAACAAACGCAGACCTGCTGAAGTTTCACGCGAAGTTGGGCTTGCTGGAAGGAAGACATTTACATAATAAAATCTTAACAGCTGTTCTGCCAGTCTCTATCTGGAACGCTGCCCAGCGGAAATGAACAACTCTTCAAGAGACCAGCCCCGGGGATTTAAAGGCAGATGTAAATTATCACAGCTGTATCAAGCCACGGGTGGTGTTAACATGTTTCACACACCTGGAGTGAAGCACTGACTTGCTCAGGGAAGCCATCAGTGCCAGACAGGAGCCCAAAGACTTAAAACTTGAGCTTCCTTTGGGTCTCCAGTCGGTTTTCTTACATGAACAAACTCTAACCTGAAGAATGTCCCCCGATTCGAGGCAGCAACACCTATTTGCACTTCAAAAAGTGTACTTGAGTGAGCTGAGGATTTTAGTGTTTGCTTTTAATGACAACAGCAGAAAAAAAGAATCCTGTACTGACAAATTAGGTTGCCATTCTTCTTTTCATCTGATAGAGTACATAAAACACAAGAACACCCTCACCTTTGTGTTTGCTGCAATCCAATTAGAAGTTTCACTGTCATCATCACACTTCTTAATCCACTTCTTTAACCACTGTTAGAGAAATGCAGAAAGAGTTACATTAGAACAGAGAAACCAACTGTAAAGGCTCCCAAGACAGCTGCTTACATTAAAGTGATAGTGAAAAACACAGAGCTCAATGCTACCACACTGAAGGGCAACTTCACAAAGCTTCCTAGAGCGGATACAAATCCTTTGACTTGCTCACTAGATACATACCAGAAGAGAAGATAGAATCGGAAGTCTAAGCAATTATCATTATTCCAAAATCCTACCTGTTGGAAATTATCTTTTAGTAAATTGGGATACGGAAACAGCGTAGGTGATGCTAGAAAGCAGTGCAAACGGCAACTAATTTAGTTGCAGACATTTCCTGCAGCACCAACCTGATGCAGTGAGCAGGACCACTGCACTAACACTTCAGCAACAAGTTTACAGTTCCTGAAGTTCAACTAGCTAAAACTTCAAGTAGTACTTGACATTATAGATATTTTAAGAGTGATCTGCCAAAACTGCAGTCAGACCCTCTGTGTTGGCTACCTTTACACCAAGCCATGTCATATATTTTTCCCTTGCCATCCACCTTAACTTTTTTTTTCCCCTTCCTAACCTTAGAGGGAACATGGCTTTACCAAGTGAACACGAGTTACAAAACCAAAGGACTGCTTACACCTGGTAGATAACAAACTGACCACTACTGTTCCAGAAAGACCAGCCAAAACATGCTACACCTCTGGTGAGGCTTCCCTTTCCCCTCCCCAATGAAGTTTTTATGCATTTGTCACTAAGAACACAGACTGCCCTGGCCTCAAGGCGTGAAACATCTGTGTGAGCTCTGCACAAGGCCACAGGAATCCTAGGTTTAACTGCAGCTTCTGGCAGCCTCGTGAAAAGTAACAGCCCAGTTCCAGAGTTCACTGCATGGCAGCAGATCCCTGAACCAGGACCAAATTCCTTCAGTACTACAAACCACAACCCTGCAGAAGCACCAACACCTACGGAAACGCTGAGTGTAGGAATGTTCTTTGTCAAGTGAGGCATTCACTTCTGAAGCCACCCACTTCTCCTCCAGGGTCTCTGTTGTACAGCCTCCTCCTCTGGGTGTTCCCCCATGCAGCTGAGGAATTGTTCTATCAAAAAAAAACTTCCAGGCTTCCTAAAGAAATCCAGGAGGACTTCTCTAATTCTTCTCATGAAGTGATCTAAGCAGGTGAATTACTATGCTTCTTGAAGCACAGGCTTTGCAGCTGTTCACATCATTTTTGTGTGTCTTACACATAACTTGACTTTAATTGTTTCAAAGTCACACATTTGGAAAATTGTTTTGAGATGCTCACCTTGCATTTAACAGGATCATGCCAGTTTTCACCACAGTTAAAGCTGAAAGTGAAAGAAATGGAAAATAAGCAAATTAGGTAGCCAGCTATACTTTTATTTCACTTGATTAACACCATGGAAATCTTCTGGGTCATTCTGTTGAAAGACCATGGACAACCTCAAGGAAAAATTACACACGTCAAACACCTCAAAGCCCACAGCCTCACTGGAATATATATCACATCCGTGAATCTCAGTGCCAATGTTAGATGCTTACGTGCAACAGGGATTTATTTTTCCTTCAAACACCTCAGGCAGCTTTGCAAAATAAATTAAGTATCTTAAAAAAAAGCAAACAAAAGGACCTCACCTGGACAAGACCCTTGACTTACCTAATTATTATAAACACATAATGCTGCAGGCAAACTTGCTATTCAAAGTTAATGGACAAATGCTATGTCAGGACTATATACACCTAAAAATCACTGGGATTTTCTGCTTGCAATCAAGAACCACACCTAACTGGAAATCAATTACCTGAAGGCCAACTCTCATTGAAAGCCAGATGTGGGGCCTGGTCAAAGGAGCCTTGAGACACCAGCTGCAGCAACTACACACCAGCTGGGCCAAATCCTGGCTTGCCATTTGAAGCCCACCTCCTCCCCATGCTCTTCCCACCACATTTAAACCCCATCTCAATATAAAGTCTTCTAGATTACATACTAAAACACTTTGAACACAAAAAGCAACATCAACTTTTTTTACTTGTTTGTTCTTACCAAAACTGACGTCCACATTTGCAGCGAACAGGTTTAGCATCAGGATATTGGACTTTAACAACGTGGTGGCAGTCTGGGGCAGGACACCATTTTAACAGTCGATTACACTACAAAATAAAGCAAAAAAAAATAATAGAGAAAGGATGCTGCACAAGAAATTCAGCCCTTCAATCGCGCTTCCTCCTGCCTTACTGTAAGTCTCCTCAGCCAAGGCATTTGCTCCCTTACTAGCGAAAGAAAGCAGGAATACAACCATCAGCATTCCACTGCCAAATGGAGTCCTTTATGAAAGAGGAGGAGGAGCACAACCTCTCCTGCTGACCTCGGAGTTCACTCAGAGAACACATTTGAATAATTTGAAGCTATGGAGCTCTCCACCAAAATAGTGCATTTAAACTTGTCTGCAACTACTCACTTCTGTTCCACTGCTCCCACAGCCTTTCTGAAACTTAAAAAGCTCACAACCCTGCACAGTAACTAGCTCTTACTACCACTGCATCACTTCAAACAAGGAGTGTAAGCATAATCGCAGTAATAACTTGCATACCAGGCTCTGCAACAAATGCAAGAAGAAAAAGGGGATAGAGGAAAGTCTTCCAAAGCACCTTTCTCTAAGGTAATTCTGGTTTTGGAGGTGTAAAACCACTAGAATCTTGCTGAAAGTAATTTTACAGCTTGACTTCAAATGGCAAACATTAAAGGCACTTTCTTGTTTATAATGCTGTTTCCTGGTTTTCAGTCTGAAGCATCTCAGATAACATTCAAGAACTATAAACATGAAGTGCTCCTCAGAACTTAGCAATTGCAACAGTTGTCCAATGTGTATTTACAACAGCTGGCTATACCTCTAGGTAACCATATCACCATGGCTTTTGTCCTATACATTTTTACTCTTCTCCTACAACTGTAGCTGTAGCTAACTGGGCTATAGAACAGCCCCCGCAAAGCCTCTCATTTGTAGTTACGTTTGATTAGAGACTATGCAAAAGAAATCCTATTCTACAGCTATAAATGAGCCTCACTTCCATGGTTTAGTACACATGCAAAACAAAAGACACCCTGGAAGCCATTACAAATTCCAAAGGAAAACTCACCTCTACAAAACTATTGGTTATTAAATGCTGGTACTTTAATTTAACCTTGGAATCTGTGATCAGACGCCTGTGGAAATAGAAAAAATAAAAAAACTGTAGTAAACTCAGCTTTTTCCCCCCCACACATAGCCAGTATTCACAGACAAAGGATTTTGATTCTTCCTTCTATGCTTGCAGGCACTTTTTTTGCACTTACCTTTTCTCTATTATATTATGAAATCTACAGATAACTGCATTCAACTTGTAATATTAATTTCAGAATCAGACAATGCCATGAAGTTCAAGGGAACTAATCTCTCAGTGTGAGGATGTTTGCTTTAAAAAAAAAAAATCACTTTCTTGGAGAGCACAAGAACCAGAGCAGTTTCATTAGCTCGTTCACGTTACAGGTGCATTTTGTGTCAAATTCCTTTAAAAAGCTTCAGAACTGCTGTGTTGACTTTGGTAGACCTTATGTTAGCTGGGTTTGAACGGAATGCAGCAATTTCAGTTTGAAAGTCAATGTGGCTTTAATCTATTATATTCATCACAAAAAAGGCAAAGCTGATTGAAATCCAACAGCACAGAGTGATAGTGTCCACAGCATCCACTTTACTTCTGAATTGAGTCAGCTCAGAGCAGAAGACAACCAGACAGGAATCCTTTAAAAGCATGGTGACCACTTTTCTCCTTAACACAACGATCCAGCTGGCGTTTGCAAACTGTCCACGCTAGATGCGTTATAAATAATTTAATTATGTACTGCTGAAGACTGTCATATACATCTTTTGGTTATTAAAGAAACATCTTCTGCATTTATAAAGCTTCACATCAAAGCTGGCCTAGTACACACTTTGTGATATTTCTGTTTTAAATCCAACTGTAGTGCAGCCTGGTACAGCCACACCACATATAAATATTCTAATTAATACACTGCCCATTTCAGGGTGCAGCCAGAATCAAGCATGCTCCTGCATGTTATCACACCAGCATTCACTGACGAACAGCGCACGTGACCACGCGATGTTGCATAAATCCTAGCCCTTAGCAGTCTGGGGAGCTCCTCACCAAATGACACGCTGGTTATTACATAAACACAGCACGTGACAGCCAAATTCCCAGTGCTAAAATAAAACAAATCGACTGACAAAGCAGCTCATCAGGCCCTTGTCCGTGACGAGCCTGCAATTTCAGAGTGAAACTAACCAAAAAAGGAAAATAAAAATAAATTTGTAAAATAAATTATAAATCTCACTTTACTCTATACCTAACCTTCTAGATCCAAAAAAATAAATAAATAAATTCCTTAAGTGGCATTTATGAGATGAAACGAAGTTCATGAAAGAGTATTACACACTGACATGTCTTCAGAACAATTTCAGATCCATCCGAAGATGGCAGCTCCCCTTTATAAGGCCATCAGTTTGACACTTTTGTTCCATTTTCACAATGCAAACTCCTCAAAGACACTAAAGAGCGAATTTTCAAGCCCCACATCAGGTGAGAATTCAAACACCTTCCCACAGGAATTACTCCAAGACCCTACTGCATCCTGAAGTGACACAGCAGCAATGTTTTTTGCAATTATGCAAAGGAAGATTAAAATCAAGGCAGTGCTTCATATAACTTCCCAAATTCACCCATTTCCCCCGAGTGGGTTGATTCTCAAAGGTTAGTACCGGCCTGCTGCCATCCACCAGCACAGCCACCAGGTAAGCCTGCCTCATTTCCTAATGAAATCAACAACTTTGCATGTAGGATAAAGCAATTACCAGCAGCATTAGCGAGAGTGAACAAGGGATGGGAACAGACTACCTTCAGCCAATCTAAAGGTCTCAAAAGAGCCAAAGGGTCTTTGCAACCTTCCTGCTTAAGGTCAGCAGGAAGAGCAGCAGCAGGAGAGCTAGCAATCTGCTAGCTGAAGACTCACAAATCAAGGAAATTCATCTGAATTGCTCAATTTGGACTTGTACGGAGAGAATGCAACTTGGAGATGTACTGCCTCATTGATGGAAAGTACCGAGAAGGGAGTAAGTGAATAGCTTGGCCTATCTACTCTGATTTGATGGATAAGGAAACTTAAATGTCTCTCTGCATTGCACATTCCTCTTAGGCTTCTATAGCTTGGAAACCTAGAGCTGGAGACTTCGTAAAAAGAACAAGACTTAAAAAGAGAAAAACTAAGCACATGGGAGGGGGTGCAGTTCCAGATGGCATTACTGACATCTTCGTTCCTGCCATTTTGTAAAATAGCTGCAGATCACCATCGCTGCTTCTCAGGCAAAGCACTAGAAAATGCACCTCTCCTTCCCCAGAAATTGCAGGTGTCCCCTATAAGGGGAGGGAAAGGAGGGTTTTCACCTCTGTGCTTAACATTTCACTTAAACAAGGAGAACTTGCTTGTTTTACTGCCAGAAGTCCCAGCTATCCCTGCTGGTTCTAGGTGGGGCACAGCACATGCTTCCATCTTCCTCTTCCTCCCCCTTCTACTGCGGCCACCACAGCCTCCAGTGACCTGAAGACCCCCAGCTAGCCTATGTGAAGAGACCCCCGTGCACATCTCAGTCGCTGAGAGCTATGACCAGGAACATCCTTGAGTGATTTCCTGCTGAGAGCGTATGACGCCGCAAGTCGAGCTCAGACTCCAGTAAACAAAAATCTCCATCACATCACTCAAGAGATGCCAACTTCAGTTTGGTTTCCACCCACTGAACTCCACAAACCACCCCTCAACAGGGCACGAGGATATTTCAGCTACTTCCACTTCTCTTCAGCCTACACTTTATGACTAACAGAACCACTGGCGCAGAGGGATGTGGGAAATCACTCGTCTGAAAGCAACTGATAGAAAAAACAGCAAATTAATATCAATGAGTGAGTCAGGCTTCAGGAAGGAAGGAATAAGGTAAGAGAACGAGCTTCTATTTAGATGCTTTTTAGCATGAGGAATTAAAATGAACTTAATCAAGGTTCAGCATTATGAAGGATATTACTCACGCAGTAGCATCACACAGCATAAAAGGGGAGGAAGCTTGTGGAATTCACTGCTTCGCCTTGTGCAAGCAGCCATCCTTCAGCGAGACAACTTAATAAGCCAAGTGACACAGGTTGACATACCAGTTTAATCAGATCTTGCGTTTGAGGGTCAACTGCTCTCTATCAGAGGGCATAAAACATCCCCCACCTCAGACTGTACACAGAACTGACATCCTCTGACTCACAGAGTAACTACAGCCATAGGACCTGGTGAACCAGTGGGTTGACCTAGGTAGGAAGTCAAATTCCTACATAAATCAAAGGAAACAAAATGCACAAAGCTGTTAAACAGGGTTTGGAAAGACTGCCTGATGTTTATTATGCTGTCTCGATGACCCAACTGGTCAAGGAGTCTTTCCTCCAAGTACTGGGGCACAGCTTTTTCAGACCTAAACGGGAAGTTAAGAAACACACCAGAATCAAAATAGACACTTCAGTGCCAACCTCCCTAGTGCCTTAAGCTTCTACCCAGCTTTTTATAAGCCAGTACATATTTGAATAGCACATGAATAACAAAATGGAAAAAAGAGAAGAAAGCCAAGAGGTAGCAACTCATCATACTTACATAACTGTATTGTCATCGACTAAGATATCACAGCCATGAGCAGGGCATGAAATGGTCTGAAAAAAAACAAAAAGGTCATAAAAAGAACAGTGTTTATCTATTTTTTTTTGCATCAGAGAATTCCAAGGCAACAGACTTCACTCCAACCACAGCAAAAACAGTAGATGGACTTTATCATCACATCCCAGATGTGCCACCCTGCACAGCACGATTCCTCCCACCCAGAGCAAAGATTTACACAATACGCTTCCCTTCAGCTTCACTCATGGCAAAGACTGCAGCCCCCAAGGTTTTTAAAGGTTTGTAGTTTTATTGTTGCCCTTTTGTTTTTTCTGAACTTTAGTGAAGGATTTCCCCCTCCCTTCTCCCTCCTCTCCAGTACACAGAACATTGAGAAGTCGTGAGGTGTACAAGTTGACATTTTACCTGTCCCATGCCTTCCTCCATTATTTTGGTAGTTAAATATTCACTCCAGCACTGCATACAGAACTTGTGTCCACACTCTAGGCCAGTAAAGTACTGCAACGACAAAGAACACAAGACATTGGGGCATTTTATGTATTCCAGCCTCCTCGATGCTGTGCAGATTACTGCATCCCTCATCCCCCGTACCAAACCTGAGCCTCTAGTATTTATTTCCATCACCACCATCATGGGGCATCACTAACACAGCTCTAGACACGCTTTCAAAGCCAGACTTCAATCCCCAGCCCTAGCAGAAAGGAAAGGTGTGGCCAACGTTTCCATCCTGCCTGCCCGTTCACACTGATCCTCATCTTAAGAGCACAAAACAGCTCTCCCCTTGTTTTTCTCTGGGAATTTAATAAAATAAACGTAACACCACCAAGCAGGTCACAGTTATATGATGAGTTGTGCCTCCTGCTTGGCCACTTGGCTTGCTGCAACACGTGGGGGCTGCCCCTAATTCCCAGAACAAGCCTACCTGCTATGTGCAGGCAGTAATTTACCTCCCTCCTGGACAGGAAACAAGAAGCGATCAGCGAGCATTAAACAACAAATAAAAATGCACCCACTTATGGTCTTAATGCGCACACAAAGTTTGCCAACTTGCTTGGTAAGCTTCCCTCTGAAACCCAGATGCTCATCTGATCAGGACACTAAAGATCCTAATTGGCAGGTGTAAATTACTAAATAAAATTCTCTGATAAGCAGCTGCAGACAGAAACAAGGACAGCTTCACCTGTGAATGCATCATCTACACGGAGTGTGTCAAGATACCATCTGGGACTGAGCGGTTACACAAGGGGTGGAGAAGCACACGGTGCTCAGCAAGGACTGAAATTAAGTCACTTTTCTAAGGTCATCTTAAAAGTTACTTTACACTGAGAGCCAGGGGCAGGGACAAGCTAGATTTGAAACTGTGCCCCCGTAGTGCTATGCAAGTGACAGTCGAGTTTTGCAAACTCCCTTACAGATAAAACAAAAGCTCAACCCTAAGATGCCATCACCTTGGATGCACCTCTGTAAATGAAGGAAAGCTGTTTGCAGAACAGCCCGAACCAGCAGCAGCAGGATGCTGTTCATCACGAAAAGGAGAAGTCCATTTTGAAAAAGTGTTCTCCGTATACAGCTTCCTTGTCCATGTGAAACTCAAGGTGACAGCCACCACTCGCATTGCCCATTTTGCCCATCCGACACCGGCCTACACTCGTCTTCCACTGCTAGCACGCTGGGACTGCACAGCGCTCCTCAGCGCCTTCTTCCCACGGCCTCACTCTTCTGATTCACACTTGGCTGGCACCCCTACCATCAGCGGAGGCACAGGTTTGGACCTGAGGCTTGGAAACGGGCTGCAGGACTCTGCGTGCCAGCCCCACAGTCCTGCCAGAGAGCCCATAATGGCAGCAGGAGGATGGTGAAAGCCGGCCTGAGTGGTCAGCAAGGAGCTGAGAGCATCTGGCTGTGTTTTGGGTGGAAATGGAGACAGCCACCCAGCCCCTCTGCAAATCAGAGCTGAGTGTTGTGTCAGGGAGACTGGCCACAGGTAGCTCCGTGGCCAAGGTAACTCCTCAAGGCTGGACAGGAAATTTGCTGCCAGTTTCTGAATGGGCTAACAAGGCAGCTGAGGCTCTCCACAGATGCTGCAGTGACCAAGCTGACATCCCCTGGAGGTGCAGGGTTACAGCTGAAAAGTCTCCTGGTTTCCACGACTTATTGAGCTATTAACAACATATAACCAGCCTGAAGTCACCAGTTTTGCCTCAAATTGATGCTTCTCCACATGGAAAGAAAGCAGAGACAAGGGGATCACACCCCTTAGCAAACCTAAATGCTCCTGCAGCAAGCACACAAGGGGAGTATGGCAAAAACAGGCAGTGAAAAGATGTGCTGAGTGCCCGCAGAAAAGGCAGCCACCACACCTCCTCCCAAGCTGCAAAGAACTCAGAGCTCCTTTTAACTCATTTCTTTACTTTGAGGGAGTTCCCAATTATTTTTGGCCAAGTTGACAGCAGATGTCAAAGGAGCAAGTGAAAAAGACCAACAGGAAACGCGTGAAAGGGGTAACTGCGTCCAAACAGTTAGCCCAGGGGACAGCTCTGCTGTCACCCCACCTATGCTCATCACCTACACTTCGTGGGATGCCAGGCACAAGCATGTTGTCCTCACAGCACCAAGCCCACCAAAGAGGGGACCAGCTGCTGCAGGATGTGCTGACAGCTTCGCTTGGGCCTTCTTTAGGTCTGTAAGGATGGCAGCACAGCCTTACGTTAGCTGTGTGTGCTCAGCACAGTTTCACAACAGCGTGATGTCTCCCAAACACCCCCAGCCTGGCAGCTTTCCTCTCAAATGGGATCCGAAGGATGAGATGCAAGAGAGGAGGTGGGCAAAGCCACCGCCCTCTCAATTCCCAGCTTCACCAAGAAGGATTTTGTCTGCAGTAACTATTGGGACTTGACCTCAGCTCACGGAGACTCAGGTTTTGAATATAGCTTACCCTAGAATTTAGAATTTACATTGACTAAACTTCCAAACAGACGGCTTACGGTCACTGCAGACAGAGACACCACAGCCCCTTACAGAAGAAGCCATGAGCATTAATTTCCCTGTACTTCCACCTCCTGGGTACAGCAGAGATGGAGAGGTTCCCCTTGCTTGTCTCTCGTTAATCAACATTACCAATTCAGAGAAACCCCTGCTCCCTTGCAACGCCTCACTGCTCCAGTTAGGGAAGTGCTCTTCTAATAACTGGGCCACTGCTATTTTTACGACCTACTCGAACTACAAAAGCAAGAACCAGTGTGCTTTGGGCAGTTCTTTCCAGCAGCAAGGAAGACGCTTCCCAGGCAGCATAAGTATGTCAGGTGTGAGTGCTGGGCACACTGCTCCCATCCAGCACAGCAATTACACTGAAAAGAAGGTAAATAATACCTATTAAATGACATAAAACCTGTACTTGAAATCTCCAAAAGGACCTTTTCTGGAGATAGACCTTAAGACAACTGAAGAGGTCTCCCCCTGTTTCACCCCTCAGTCCTTCTCCTGTTTTCATCAAAAATGCTGCAGGTCCTAAGTCATTTCCTCACCAACATGGAGAGGTCTGTAGTGATTACACAGCAGGGTTGTAGCATAAGGTAGAGGGGCAGACAGATTTCTCAAACATGTCTTTCTTTTCAGAAGCACTTCATACAAAGCAAGCAATGATTCTCCTTTGCAGATACTCTCTAAAAAGGAAGTTGTAAGCATGTACAAGGCTTAAAAGGAGATGCACGAAGGCTTGTGGTTACTGGCCCAAGAGCAACAGAGATCTTATGCTGAGTATCTCAGCTGCCTCAAACTGGGCTTTGCTTCGCTCTGCCTGCTCCAGAGCAAGGAAAAGGCTGGCAAGCGAGGTCATGGAAGCAAGAGCCCTTCATTCATGGCTACTCATAAAACCCAAAGCTCATAATGGTTTCCATTATTGCTGTAAAGCAAGCCCATAAACACACCCAGAGCAAGAGTGGAAGTCTTATGTACGGGCTGCTTTTCTCTTTAAAGGTCAGGCAGATGTCACGGTGTTTTGGAGGATCAGAACAGCTCCACCAGGAACTCTAAGTTCCAATAAAATAATTCCTCACCTATGTCAGCACCCTGCCTTTTGGCAAAGCCACTGTTGGACTCCCATGATTGAGCTTTTCCACTAATCTCCTTTTCTTCCCGGATTGCCCATCGCTGCGTTCTGCCCCGGGAAGATCAACAGCAAGCTGCCTGCCCGAGCAAGACAGGGTGAAAGCCTGGACCTCTCCTCAGCACTTACACCAAAAAGTGTTTGTGAACAGCTACCAAAAAGCAGCACTAACACCAATCTTAACCAAAAGTCTGAATGAGAGCCCAACAAGCCCTTCTACCCTGACCTTCTCCCAGTAGCTAGGTATCGTGGGAGCACGATAAGTAATACCCATTATTTCCTCCGAAGAGCACAACTTTTATTCCTAGTCACACCTAGTTTTATTCTGAGCTTTCTAGCTTGACTGTATTGCATCATGATTTACTATTATAAGCTGTTTCCTGCCCTGCTGTTCTATTTAAGTAAATCGCTCTGCCTGTCATGCTTCCTACTTTTTTTTTTTGCCTGCCATTTATTTGTATGTCTCAATTGGTATCTGACCTTTGAATCCACCACTTGCTTTTTTTTCTGAGTAACTTCACTGTGCTGCTGTGCAGAACCCAGCATCCTCAAAGGTTTCTGCAGAAAGGATAGTCCCTTCGTTTGAAATATGATGCCACTTCAGGAAAACTAATACTGTTTGAGGTTTGCTTAAAAAAAAGTTTGTCAAACCACAGAGTAAAAATTAAAGAGAATACAAAAAGCATTACAGAGTTCTTTGGTCCCTGCTGTATTACTCAGATCAACTGCAGCACACAAGACACTTCACTGTGTTAAGAAACCATCTTGAACAGTTTTTTATGTCTATACTACAGATAAGAAGATTCCATCAAAAAATAAAACCTCAGTTTCTTTTCAAAGGCTTTTCTAAAGTGCTGTTGGAGAAGTCCTTACAAAAGTGCTCAAAATGTCGAGTTTCACACAGCAAAACTGGGGGTTACCCATCAGAAATTGCTTTGGATGCCAAGTACTCACCGAGTTTGGGTAGTTCAGATAGCAGATCTGACAAGGCATATCCTGGGCTGATGACCTTGTGTTCATCTGGCGCGTTCGAGACTTTTTACTGGGATTAATTACATGACACTCTGCAAAGAGCTTCTCCAAGTTGCCATCGAAGTACCTGCATGACACAAGAGAAAACGAAAATGTAACTCCCTTCCCTTTAAGTCACTTTTCAATTTCCATTTAGCCGTTAAATGTACAAGGTTGGTTTTGATATTTTAAAAAAAACAAAAAAAAAACACCACCACCACATACATCAACTTCTTTTAACAAGCTCTTCACCTCCCTGGCCACAGAGAGGTCTATTAGATAAATACAAACTTTCAGAGGTCTGGGCTTGAATTGCATATTCCTGAAAATTCGGGTACCTTCAATTCCTCAAGTAATTCATAATTCTGAAAGAGATTGCTTTGCATTAAAGCTCCAAGACAGACAACTGGAACAAGAACATCTGACTTCATAGTCCAGGCATCAGGGCACCTTCCTAAAGCACAGGTTTCTCAGGTTCAGTTCTCTTTTCAGCTCCAGCCTTCCATTTCTTGCTAATATTCTAATTACAAAAACATTGAGGAGGCAGAAAACAGCAATCGGTCATCACGCAGACATTAACGGGTCCCTAGCTCCTCTACTTTGTGTTTTCCTCAGAGTGCTCATTTATGTGAAGTGTCTCGGAGAGGTCCTGACTCTGGTTTCAGCACTTCTCTCTCCGAGAAGCGACGCAGCAGCAGGATCAGCCGATCGAGCACTTACATATGTTCACTGAGGTCCAACTAAGGCAACTGCAGGACTGCATTTCACATGCTCCAAGCACCTCCAGAGTTTGGGAACAACAACTGCTGGGCAGGCATCTATGAGATCCCATCTCCAGGTAGAGCAGGCTGCAGCTGCACACTGCACACCTTGCCTACATCCGTGCCTGCAGAGAGGACGCACGGCCCTCTTCTCAGGCTCAAACCCTAGCCACTGAAGAATCAGCTGCCTCCAGCCAATGCAGAGATGTTTTAAGCAGATCCTAAGAAAATACAATTCCAAGTTTGCAGTGGTTCCAAAGGTCAGGGAAGGGAGGACATAAAATTGGTTGGGGGGAGAGGGGGGGATGAAAGGCCACTTGCTATTTCCTACTCTTCCCTTAAGGACAAAAAGCACTGCTTTGGTTTAGTGTCTTACAGAAAGCTCTTCAGCTTGGTGCAGGGCCACAATGGAAAGAGCCACAAGCAGGCAAGTCGGCCTCTTCCCAATACCAAGACACCACACCACGCCTTCCTGCAGCCTGCAGCAGTTGCACAGAACTAATCAAATCTGACAATTAACCAGCTAACCTTGCCTGCATGAACATCCCCCTTTCAATGTCATTAAACAAGTTGTTCCCCTCCCTTCCTCCATCAGGGAGTTAAATCCAAGTAAAGTGGCACCTACCTAAGGGGGAAAAAACAAACAAAAAAAAAAACAAAACAGAAGAACACGCATCTGATCATAGCACAGCCACATTTAAGACCAGTAAATTTACTCCCAGCAACTCTCCCTACAGCAAAGCACAGAGGCAAGACTGATGTTAAAGGTTCTTTACAAGGCATATTTTAAACTCCTCACAGACCAGGCAAAAAAAAAAAACAAAAAAACTCTACTGTCCACCAACAGTTAGAAGGCAACCAAGTCTTTCTGCCAGGGTCAGAATTTACCAAGTGGCTCTCAAAAATCTGGGACTAGGCACATACACATCATCTAACCAAAGCGCCTCTTGCAAGAGGGGTCTTATCCTGTAGCATTCCCAAAAAGTCCCAGATCTGCAGCAGCTCTCATACAGCTCTACCTACCAAAAACCTACCAAAAAGATCCGATTTAAAGGGTTAATTCTTTCTTAGAAGAAAACCTATTTCTGAAGAGTTAAGAAAAGGTCTCCTATTTGCTGTCTCCCATCAGTGAGTGCTCATTGACTGACACTCCAATCCTGATTCCGATCCCACTGCAAACACACAGAGCATTTTGGCATTCCTGCCAAACCACCTGATTGCAATGGCTTTAAAATCATGAATGCAATGAGGCAACGTGCCACGCAAAAATGGTTCACGGCTGTTTTATAAGCATCTCGATCCAGTTCACATACTTTACACCTGAATTTTCAAGGCGCTGAATTTTCAGTATGCTGTACTGGCGTGTTCTGGAATTGCAGCATGCATGAGGGCTTTGCTGCTGCTCCTCAAGGTTAGCCCAGGGATTTGGTTTACCCAAGGTATTCTGCGTGCCCTCAGGGTTACTTTTATCTAGAAAACTTCAGCAAGTGAATTCAGTGCAGTCCCATTATACACCATATTTATAATGGATAATTATTAACCCTACAAGAAGTTTCCATCCTTGAAACTGTTTGGACCTGCAGGGTGATCAGCGTAGGACAGCCTCTGTTCAAAAAGAGCACACGGACAGTGGGGCGGGATGTCGGCAAAGAAAAGAGTTTTGAAGACAAATCCTACAATGCAATCACAAGACTGGCACTCCTGGTCAGCTCAACGCTTACGGAAACAGCGGCGATGTTTGTAACAGTGAGACAGTTTTTAAGCACATAACCAGATCAGGAACTTCACTCTAGCACTTTCATCTTTTAGCTACATTCTTATAAGGTCTCTGAAAAAGCTACTCTGAGCCAGGACACCAACACACAGACAGAAGTTGCCAGCAGCTGCTTTTTCACCCAGAATCGCCTGCCTCCTCTAAGTACCAACAGGGCCCAACTCACAACAGCCATCCCCTTCCCAAGTTTTCCCTATTTTCCCCATAGAGAGAGAGAATGGGAGATTAACCTCACTGATGTTGAGGGAAACAGGGCACTGGGTACTCCTCCTCCACGCTGTGCCCACAGGCTGTTTGCATTTAATGCCTTTGCTTTCTTTGCTGTGCCAGGATGCTCTGAGCAAGTGATTTCCACAACTATTTGCACGCATGCATCTCGGACTTAAAATGATGCTGCAAGGGAACATGAACTCTACGAAATGCCTACGAATACCTGAAAACACACAACTGAAACGGGAACTCCAAAGTGAAGTCCAACAACGTCTCTCCAGCAGCTCCACCACTCCTTATGTCAATGCACTCACTGCCCAGCCACAAGACTGTTCCAGCTCCTCACACAGTTAGGGATAACTCCTAATTTTAGCCACCACATCTTTTTTCCCACTTGTACAAACGTCAGCACAGACCACACACCCAGAGTTCCCCCTTTGCCTTTTCTATGCTCTTCCTCTGAGGGACTGGGGGACGGATTCTGCAGCTCCCTTCCTGGCACCACACGTCAGCTCCTTGCACGACACCTCCCCACTTCCCCAACCACCCCAGCAGCCCCACACAACCGCTGCTTTCCTCCTCCATTCATCCTTCTCGAATCCAAGGAGGCCAAAGCAGATGCAGTCCCGGCAAGTTCTCTCTGCCCTCTCATACAAATTCACCCGGATTTCTCCTGCAGATGCCCACCTAGCACCTCCTGCGTGATGCCCACCTTTCTGCAGAGCTCCTTCATGCTAGCAGCTCCATTTTAACCTACTTCAAATCCCAGATTCTTTTCCAGCTCTGTGCTGATGAGACCCATGGTGACACTTTGTACTACTTTCCACTGCTAGGATCCTCCGGCTGTCTGTTTTTCCCCCACATGATGTCTGGATCTTCCTCTGAGCCGAATGCCTCCTAACGGATTTGTGCCAAGTCACTCATTAACACTTTAACAAACATTCATCCCCAAATTAATTGATAAGGGGCTTATTAACGAGTCCCATCTGGTCTGCTACCCTCCCTCCCGAGCAAAGGGACTCCAGGCACACCCTCCTAATCCCTGTACCCATAACGCATACCCCACATTTGATATTGTCCAGCTGCATGCCAGCATCTCTGCTGGGAAATCTGGGAGAAAAATGGGAGGAAAAACCTTTTACTTCCCATCTCCCCTCCTTCAGGGCTCCAGAGTTATCCCACCCCCTTCACCCTCCGTTCCTCTCCCCGTTCACCTGCAGGGCCCTGAGGTTTGCTTCCATTGCGGATGCAGTACTGTCCTCTCCCACCTTAGCCACATGGCAACAGTCATTTCTCAAAGGAAACCCAAAAATTCGTTTTGTTCTTACTGATAGCACAGGTTCTGCACCACATCCTCACTGCAGAGCATTCCTCTACCCTAATTTATTATTCTCTTGGCTTGGATTCTTTACCAAATAACTGCACCTGGGTTCTGACTACTCCCACACCATCCCTGAACCTCTCACTACCAAAGGGTTGCTTCTTGGTAGCTTGGTCCTCCTTTCCATTCTAGGTGGGAGCACAGCATCTTTAACACCTCTCTGTGTTAAATCCCTTACATTCCCTTCCTCTCTTCCCAAATTCAGTGATTCCAGCACTTAAGCCACTCCCGAAGTGTTGTGGTCTGTTCAGCAGCAGACTTTGTTCAATACAGCTGACTGCAAAACTAATAGAGCCAGTTATTGATGTTCCTTCTTTTCATTACAAACCAAGATGTTTTCTCTGCCACTTTAAACTCATCAGCCATACAGCAAAAATTCTGTTCAAGTTCTTCTAGAATTTCTTCTTTGCTTACCAAAACCAAGTCCATAATAGCATCGGGTCTTGTTGGCAGAAGGATTAAGCTGTCGACTCCTTTATTTTCTCAAAACAGCATCCATCTCTACAGACACCGCTGCTGGTAACTGCCCAATAACAATTTTCTAGACATAATCAAATTTCATCCCAGGGAGTATTCAATACAAAAACCCTTTCCACTCAAAACAAGCTCCTAGTACACACTTTGGGTTATTTACTTTATTGAAAGGGTATTTGTGAATGTCAGAAAATCAGCACACTCCCAGTAAAAGATACCTTTGCACCAAAAAGCTGCCCATAAGCAATAATTTCTTCACCTATTCAGCGCTGCTGAATAGTCTAAAGCACTTTAATGCCCAAGGGAAAGGAGGGAGGCATGAAAGCACCTACAGGCAGGAGGGGGACCCCAAAAGCAAGGGCAAGAGGCAGCCTGGGCTATCAGCCAAGCCACAGAGGCTGTTTGAGCATCTGTCCTCTGCTCAGGGGAATGCAGACATGCAGCCACCAAGAAGCACCTATAAGGGACCTCAGATCTCTCTCTGTATCCCGAACCGGGCCTCTGGTTATATGCTGAATTGCTTTTCTTCAAGACAATAACATCCTTGTTGTCTGACACACGTGCAACACGTCAGAAGCTGGAGTATTTCCTCCACTACCCACTTCGATCCTTCAAACCAACCCACCCCAAAACACCAATGCGGCTTTCAGCCCCATCAAATAATTAGTACTTGAGGAGCGGATAGGGCAGCTTTTGAACTGTGGATATTACCTCACTTGAGGTAGAATAAACACCTGTAACATATCTGCCCTCTTAGTAACTCCGGGCAATTACTCCATGACAAAGCTGTCACAGACCATAATAACCTGTCACAGACCATAATAACCCACGTATTAAAAACGTGCATAACAATACAACAAAGCAAAGAGGTTTTTGTGTATTAAGCACATGGAAATTTTCATCTCACGAGCTCAGAGCTGGTAGCACTCGGCACTTATCAGAAAAAAGCCACTTGGTTTATCTGCTCTCCTGCAGGCGAAGTCCGATGGGGCTGCCCGCCGGGTCATGCTGATTCACGATGAGCTAAGGTAGGAGAGGCACTGCCCAGGTCTGTAAACACATGCCATTAAGCAACGGAGCTGGAGCTCAGACTCGGTGTGACAGCAGTTACCACAAACTGCACCCAAACATCACACCTCAGCCAGCGTTAAACCCAGCCAGACTGCAGGAGCTTCTGAACTGGAGGAATCTGAGTCGACGTTTGTGTCCGATCACAGCACGCCTCTCCTCTCCCCGTGGATGCTTCCCTGTCAGTTGTGTTTTTTAGTTTGGTGACAGTAGCACAATGCTGCTCTACGATTTGGAAATACACGAAGCCAAGCCAGACTCAAAAACAATCTCTGTTTTGGAAGACTAACCAAGCCTGGATTTGGGCTTAATCAGCTTGTCTTTGTCTAAACAGGAAAAACTTCCAAAGCATCTATTTTCGCAAAATCCTCCACTTCGACAAAAAAGACACAATCTGCAGCTAGCTCGTGACCACTCGCCTCCCACCCTCACCCTCATCTAACACTGCAGCAGTCGCAGAGCTGTCCTCAACCCTCTGCAAAGAGCCAGCCCCAGCCTCTGCCCCAGCATCCCGCTCCTGTTTCAAGCAGCTGGGTGCCAGCGGAGGGCTGCAGATGGCTTCGTTTGGTGAAGAGATGACAGAAAGCAGTAATAGCTCCTTGAGGGAAAACGTTTTAGTGTTTTTCTAGTACAGCAGGGTACCTGCACCAGAACTGCAGCTCGTGTGCAATAGCTCTGTGTAAGCAAGGGCCATGTATTACATTACTCACAGGGGTGATCCTATGGAATTAAGATAAGTATTTTAATGAATACATACCCAGAGTAAATATTTACCTGTGGACTTCATAAATATTTACACTTAAAATGTTTTGGCTGCAAACTGTAAAAGCCTTTAGCAATAACACCTTGCACAGAAGTGGCTGACACCCCGCTTCAAAAAAAACCCACAGGCCAAACTGTATTTTAAATTGATGGCAGCCTTACCAAGCTTTTGGTGAGAATGGGCTAAAAAAGAAGTCTTCCGAATAAATGGATGATGTTTCAGTACACTTAGGCAGAGATATCTCAAAGTGAGAAGGAGATAGCCAAGGAGAGTGAACTTTAGCCTGACTGAATGAACCAGCACAAGAAGCTTAAACAAAAAGAAATGAAGGGGGAGAAGTTACACAGAAGGAGCTAAGGCAGAAAGCTTAGCAGTTACAGTCAGTCAGCCTCAGTGTGACCATGCGTGGAAGTTCCTGCCTCCACCCACAGTACAGAGCTCCAGGCTGCTTTCTCCTGCCCTGATCATCAGGAGACGGTAATTGAGAAGAAGGTGAGTAACGAAACAACCCTACAGATGCACAGACTTCTTCTGCCCTCACCCCTTGACCCAACCATGTCTTCTAACTCTTGGTGTAAAGACCAGCGGAGACTGCAACCACCCTAAGTCACTGTGCTGCCTTTACTGCTCCTTCTGGTCCGGCCCAACTCTTCCATGGGCTTCTGAAGTGAACTGATTTCTCCAGCTCCTTCATACTCTTCAACAGCAGCACTGGCATGGAATTTTTTTTATTTTTTATTTTTTTAAAGGTGCATTGCCACTGCAGGTAGATTTGACCTCCACTGTAAGACACAAGCTAGAAAGCACCTTTACCTGCAACACCTTCCAAAAGCTAAGAGCCAAAGAGAAGCAGCCATAAAACACTTTGCTCAAAGGGAGAGACAAAACTCCAGCCATTATTTATACACACGTTATTTATACACACCTTACAAAGGAAAAAACTAGCACTACAAAACGAAGACCAAGAAGGCAGATACAGTTTACCAGCACCCCTCACCAGTCAGGATGCGTTTGGTCTCAGCAAGACTGAAGAATAATCAAGTCAGGAACATGCATGCTAGGATCAGATGCAAAAGCACCTAAATCCAAACCCAAAACAGTCGTGAGATAACAGGAATCTGTTCCTGCTTGCTTTAGTCCAGAGTCTGCAAAAAATCCAGCAGCTCTACGTATTGAACCTGAAAGGCACCCACCGCTCCAAGTGGCATCTAGCTTCCAAAACTTCTCAAGTCTTGAAGGCATCATTAATATTAAACCAAGGAGTCACTCAGCCAGTAAGAGCTGCTGGAGGAGGAAACATCCAGAGCTTACACAAGAGATTCTCCTACCACACACACTGCATTCATCTGTTCTCACACTAATCCAGTAATAAACATTTCTTGCGGGTACGATGTGAAGTGTGGCTGCTTACCTCTCCATCAGCTTCTCTTTATCCCAGTTGAAATGGCTAAGCAGTATTCGAGTGATAGTCGCTGGATTCTAGAGAAAAAAGAAAAAGAATAATTGAGTAAAACTGTTTACCAAGCTGATATTGTATCGTGAGGATCCCAAGCAGAGTTCTGAAAAAGCAGATAGGGAAAACAGCGTGCCTGGTAACGGGCTGCCTGCACGAATTCTGTCAGCCTATACTGGAGAACAGTTTGTCTTGACAGATAGAAAAAAAATAACAAAACCGCAACACATCTCTAAAGCAAAACATCTACACAGGAGTACAGCTGAAGACTTCAGGAACTCGTTAGCTACTGCAGCCACAACAGGTGGGACATCTCCACATCCCACGTGCTCACGCAGTGTGAACCCAGGATGCCCTTCAGATGCAGGAAGGGCTCACCAGCACCCACCCTGCCCTTTTTTCCTGCACAGTATTTCCAGAAAAAGAATATTCCAGATTTGTCCCAACCTCAAACCCCCAAACACTGGGCTCAAAACTTGCCCAGAAAGTAACCAGCCATAGGGTGACGATGTCCATGAAGCCTCCAGGCGATCCCAAAGCACCCTGAGGTTCAGAAGCATTACGTCATTATCCAACACAAAGAAATACAGCCTGGAAAGGTCAAAAACACCACTACAAATAAAAGCCAATTTTCACTTTACTCAAGTTTTTCCTTCCAGCTACGTCTGTACCTTCAGCCAAGGCTCTGGGCACACGGGATGAAATCCCGTGTAGGTTCTGTTACACCCCAGCACTGTGCCCTAGCTCCCCAAATCCCAGCTGTCTCAGCTCAGGCCGAAGACCATTTACACACAACAGCAAGTACCCTAAGAGTGGGTGCCCGTCCTCTGCCATTCCACACCAAAATGGAAGTTTGCCTGAGGGCAGATTTTCAATGGACACTCTGAAGCTGTTGAAAAGTAGGACATGAAATAGCAATGTGCTTTTCTGAGCCCGCAGGCTATAGCTACAAGTTGAAGCTGCCAGAAGCCAACACCGCTGCCCAAAGCAGCAGTCCCACCCCTTCCTCACCCTCTGCTTTATTGCCTGCCTACACAGACAGCTGCATCAGCACAAGGGAGAGGGCAGGAAAAAGGAGCCGGGGACAAGCAGGACAGCATCTTCCAGCAATGACAGCATCAGAAATGTTCCCTGAAATAAAGCCTCAGAGTCAAAATTTGAGCATAAAGATCTAGCCTTGCAGTTTATGCTGTAAAAAGTGATGGTTCTCTCCCTCTTCAGCCTGTTCTTAGTCTTATTAATCCAACGTGGCCTGTTTAAGGCCAAATTAAGAATTTTTTCCAGCTTAAAAAGCCCAGGCAAACCTGCTTTAAAAAGGTTAGATGTTCCAGTGGAGCCCCATGAACAGCTGTGATGGTCAGTCTGCAGCTAAAAACCCGGGAGCCAGCACTGCTAAACACTCCCTACTGTGAACACAGCCCCAGTCCCCCACTGAACGGGTCTCACATGCGACGTGGATGTGAGCTCGGAGCCGTAACCCATGCAGGAGATGCACTAAGGCAGCTCAGAGCCCCCTTTAAAAGGAAAAGGGTTTCAGAGCAGCCCTGCCACCAAGCAGCTCAAGCCTCCTGCACCAAATAGTCAGTACAACATCTATTTTTAAATAAACCTCTATTTCTACAGAACAAATCCTGCCCCAAACCAGGGAACCCACTAAGCATACCAGCCTCATCCCATGCACAGCTCACTCCATCTAATCCCTTGGGCCCACCACCCATGCCTGTGCTCCAGAGCTACAAGCAAATTTCAGGCAGCAAAGCGCGCGGCTCCCTCAGCCACAAGGATCCTTTGGTCCAGAGATCTGCCAGAAGGATGCACAACAAAGCAACACTTTCTTAACTTCTCAAGCAACACTGAGATCTTTAAATTAGCCCCAAGACTTGTGCTACAGCAGCCCCTTGGCTGCAGCATTACGGCCTCAGGGATCACCCATCAGTTGCTTTGCAAGCCAAGAGGTGATGGATGCAGTAGCCTGAGTTTTCTCATTCAGGAGGCAGACAGACGAGTTCTCCCCGCTCTGGAGGGTAAATTATGCTGCGCTAACACAGAACTCATTGCTCTGTGGTGATTATCGAGTGTTGCAAGGCAAATCCAGCAAATGCCGCTCGCCACAGGACGCACGGCTGCGATGAACAGGAGCATCTCGTTTGGGGCCTGTCCATTTTCCCAACCGAGTGCCACTGCAGGACAAGTTTCTCCTGATCAGATGCCCCAAACACCCATGTGTCACACACAAAAAAGCTGTTTTTCCACTGCGACAGCACACGAACCAGCGTGTTATTAGAGGATTACACTTCAGAGAGGAGTGCAGTTGGTGAGGTGGATTGTAATGCAAACACACCTCTTGGTGGGCTTCAGCTACAGCAGAATTTGTTCAATGGTAGTTTTAAAAAAAAGGAAAGACCAGCAGCACAACAAGCTCCCACCAGCAATAGCTGCTTGCCCCATCCAAGATGGGATATTTACAACTTGGCTGGTTGTTCAGCACCACCGAGGATTAACACAGCTCTGCCCTTGCCCCCAGGCTGCGTGCGCAGCACCGTAATCCAGCAGGGAGGGAGGCAGCGGTGAGAGGCTTGGTGTGCACAACACAAACCACCCGTAAACACAAATGCACAAACCTCTGGCACTAAGGGCTGTTTAATTCAAGGCTGGGCACACCTGCAAGGAGCCGGGTGACAGCTGCTCAGCATTAACTGCTGGCATGTGCACGCTTCTCCCAGTTACTGGGGAGCAGCTCTGGTTGGGGTAAGTCATCAGCACCTACCCCAAGGAGTTAGGTGCTGCAGAGCAGCTATGTCCCGTCACCTGCCCAGTTGTGTATGGTTTAAAATGGCGCCAAAATCACCCCAAACCCTGCTTTGACACCAGTTCTGCTGCAGCCCTCCATCAGCGTGGCTGCTGCTAGGAGACCTCAGCCGTGCTCCAGGCACCTGGGGGAATTAACTCCCAAATGATGCTGAGTTATGCAGTGCCAGTACGTTTTCTGTCCTGAAACTAGACAGGCTCCTCATTTTTCACCCAGGATTGCGGTCTGTGAGTGTCACCCCACAAAGATAACTTACTGACAGGCTATGAGGCTGCTCAGCTGGGATTACCACTCGGACTCGGAGCTGCGGCTGGAGAAGCGGGCTTTTACAAAGGGTGCTTTCTGTTTACCAAAGAAAAAGAAGTGAAGCAGCCAGAAACAGCTGGTAAACTAAGGAAAAGCTAACACATTCAAACGTTCAATTTCCATTCAGACGTGGTTTGATGAAAGCTGAAACAGCAGATCTAATTTACAGCAGTCGCCTATTAAATTTTACATGTCAAGCTGAGGAAGATTGCCTAGAGCTCGGGGCAGCGAGCCTGTTGATATCCAGATATAAATGAAACCCGAGGAAAGCAGCCATTTTGTTGAAATTCTCAGGGCACTCTCAAAGACTCACTGTCACAACCAGCTAGCTAACAAAACACTCAGAATAAAGCTCTGCCCACAGAGAAATGCAGGCAGTCCTGCAGCAGGGATTTTTTTTTAGGTTAACAAAGCAGCCAAGTCCCAATCTGCTTCAAACAGATTCCACTTGACTACTGCTCCTCAGCGGAGATATTTACGTTTACTGCTCTCGTCTACGTTGTCGTATTTGGACACACTGATGCAAGCAGGAGACGCAGGGACGGGAAACCCTACAAAGGTTCAGAAATCAGATCTGGACTTCACCAAAGAAGCATCACAAACTGCAATAAAACTCCTTGATTTGGCAGAATGTGAGGGACTGGAAGCTTGGTCACAAATACCTGAGTTAAATTCTTTGTACCACCAAAAGAAAAGAACAAATTGGAAGGAGAAACATGGATGCCTGTAAATGCTATAAATGAATTATGAATCAAAGATTATTGGGACATTAGCTTAAATCAGAATTTCCAAGCAGCATAATTTGCTGAATGACAGTTTGCAGCACTTGATCCATTCATGTTTTCATCTGTCAAGATGAGCTGCATGGTTAATTCTTGCAGTTATTACAGACAAAAGCATACTTCAGACTTCAGCTTCTCAGCACATGCTGAGAGTAAGCTGCTGTTCCAATTTGAGCATTCACTGCAGATAAAAACCATTTAACAACAACTCTGCGTTCTCCAGAAAAATTCTCTCTCACCTCCCTGAGACCTGGTATTGATAAATTCTTCATTTTGTTTCCTCCCATTTCATGGCTTTGCTTGTGTTTTGTTTTTTAATCACGGCAGCTCTGGCATTTCAACAGTTTTCATCCTAACTGCAGCATTTATTTCCCATTAGCAGCGGCTTTCTCAGACTCTGTGCATCGATGTGAATTTGATACTGCTTCCAGGTCGGTTTTCTATGAATCTGCTTTGGCACACAGAGAAGACGCTCCAGAAACACTGGCTTCACCCAAGCCCTGCACATCGATGAATGGTTTGAGCCTCAGCAGCATCCACAGCTACTTTCCATGGGCAAGTAAATGCCCCAAGACCGTATTTTAAATTCCCTGGCAAAAGGAACCCAACTGGCTTCAGGGCAGATGGTTGAGGTCAAAGACTTGTGCATGAAGGTGACACACGTGGGTCAAAAAGCAGAGGGCTGCCAAAAAGAGTTCAAAACTACACCTCTTTGGAACAATCAAGTTTGTTTGGAGCATTTGCTCCAAAAAAAAAAAAAAAAAAAAAAAAAAAGAAGCCAACCACCATGTGTTCCAGTAAGGAGGCAGCATGTCACGCCACCACTGTAAATATTTAATCAGCCAAAACCACAGCGTTTGCCAACAGAAGAGCACCAAGTGGAAACTCCGGCTGCCCTCCGAGCACATGCAGGAGGGAACGGCACCAAAGCTTCCTGCTGCAGCATCACTGCACACACCGCACAGAAGGACGCAGAAACAAACAAAACTAACCAACGTGACACGTCTCACGTTAGCAGGTGGAGTGAGAGCCACCTCCCCATGAAGACGTTTGAAGGATTTCTTGATAAATTAAGGAGACTTCTGGCTTGCCCTAGCTGTAGCCCTCCTGATGGCTAGGATCAGCACTGGATGCACCACGCGCTTCTCCCCACTGCCCTGCGGGTGACCATAGGCTGGCGTGCCCTAACCCGAGTCACATCTGATGGGCACAAGCAGGCAACAGTCGATGGCATTAATGCCACCACCAAGCAGGAGCAGCACAACCTAACAAGCCTTCATTTCAAACCCGACCAGGTTTGCACCGAGCCCGCTTTCTCAAGGACAAGAGCTCACTCTCCATCTCCAGGCCAGGGGCAGCCAGCAAAGCACGCCGGGCACCAAACTGCTGCTCCCTCAGGCCAGCAGTAGCAGAGCAAACGCTGGCAGTGAGTCCTGCACTAACCAGGTCACCAACTGTTGCTAGCACCACGGCTCTTCATCTGTGTGTCTCCTGGCCCCGTGCAGGTAACCTTAGACATAAACAGAGTCGGAAGCGTTTTAGATAAGCTTCTAGCCAGAATCACGTTACAGTAATGCTGTCATCATCAGGTCTGCATTGTCTTACACGTGTGCTGAGTGCCCTTTGTGAAGATCCATTCACATCTATTCCTGCAGGAGACAATTACAGGAAATCCTACAAACTCAACCCCTTTTCTAGCAGCTTAATAAAATCCCCAGGAACGGACGAGGGAAGATGAGACGTCAGTGCTGAGCACCTCCAGGACCTGATCTCCTGAAGGGCTTACCTTCAAACTTACTCATTTTTAACACCACCAACCAAGAGCTCCGAGAAGGCCCTAGAAAATTCTGGTGTAACCCAGTACTGGCTGGCTCAATTACAGGCACAGCATGAGTGCTGCTGGGACATGATGAGGACAGCAGCTACAGCTATCAGCCCACTGCTGCCATCCCCAATATCCACCTCTACCATCCCAAGGCCAGGGGGAGGATTATTCAGAGGTGCCTTTCTGCCTTGAGCCACCTCATGGTTTGTAGGGCCAGGTCAACAAACACACGTGGACCAGAAAGATCTCAGCTTCCAAAGCCTGCTAGAAGTAAGAAAATAAATTGGCACTTTATCTCTATGCACCCACTGAGGACATGGCCTTTGCATCCTATAACTGCACTGAAGTGATCCTTTCAAATTATCCAGCTCCAAATCACTCAGATTTCCCTTTTTCCTGCATTTCCAGGCAGCTCAGCTCAAAGACAGGCTACCTCCCTGCAACACCACCCAGCACTGCTGTCCTCTGGCTGGTACCTAGTGCAGCTCCCCCCAACACACACAGCAGCTTCAGCCTGCATCCTGATCATCTCCTTAGCTTCCCATGTCTTACTTCATCTCAATCGCCCTTCACACATCATCTCTAATTTCGAAAATTAAGTTTTCCAGAATTATTGAATTAGTAACATTACACGTTGGCACCAAATGGCAGCTTGATACGAAGATCTCAGCTTGTAGTAACCTCTTTATCTTCACTTTACTGATTGTTTCTAGCTGATGAACATACACTCTTTTAGCAGAGGGAGATAATAAAAAGCAACTTTGGAGAAAACTTTATTACTCCACTTAATTGGTTCAAGAGACAAAACCGAAGCAGTCAGCTGCTTCGCATTTTCTCCGAGCCTTTTGGAAAGTTTTCAGGTTAATCATTAAGAGCCACAACAAAGATCCATTGTCTAACAAAGCTTTTAAATCCAAAAAGAAATCCTCAAGCAACAACTCCGGGATGAATTAGCATATTTGGAAATGCAAGAACTGCATTCACACTGCAATACTTCCAAATAAAAGCAGAGCAGATGGGTTTGCCGTGCTTCAGTGTTCTGGGCAGTTCTGGCTACCTGATGGCTGCAGAAGCTCCACCACCAACTCGATGCAGATTTAAAACCACGTGGGATACGAGCAGGGAGGCTGTTTTTAAGTGCTTCACCTGCGTTTGCTTCTCTACCAGGTTTGATAATGGGATACAGGAAGATGTCAGCCCCTACTGCACACATTTGGTATGAAGAACACTTTGGCTTCTACTACTTTTCACTCCAGCTTCTGGGTGTAAAGGGGACCCTTCCCAAAGGCAGCATCACACCCAGTGTTTTGCTCCTCCTGGGGTCTCCCATCACCAGAAATCCCAACGTGGGAGCAAAGCTCAGCAGATCCGTGCAAGCAATGAGCCACGTCTATGGTTTCCGGAGCTGCCGCCGAGCGGCTGTAGCTGACACAGTGAGAGAGAAGCGGAGTGGGAGCACACGGGTGCCGAGCGTGTTTCCGAATGGGTTTGTTCAACCCATTGCCTCCCACTCACCAATTTGCAAAGACTTGCCTTAAAAGAGTAGGAGAAGGTGATGGCATCATTTCCATATAATTCGTTCAGTTTACTATTTTGGTGGCTCCCTAAAGTCTCCCATTGCTGCGGAAGAAAACAGCACACGGCGCAGCAGCTGAGCTGTAGAAGGGGTGATTTTAGGCGCCCCATACGTGACCCAAAAATAGTTCTGGCATTCCTGAATGCAAAGGGCCCACCTGTTCATCCAGGCAGAGGTCAGGTCTTCGGTAACCACCACTTCCCCCTCAGGCCAAAGCTTGAGCCAACATCTCGTGCCTCACAGCACTGCTGCTGTTAGGGTGAGAAGTCACTGAAACAAACAGATGGGTATTCGGAAAAAGCACTCAGAGCCCTCTGGTTCCCAAATCATCAACAAGGTGCCATCACTTTCCCTGCTCATCCACCGTGTATCACTACCACAAGCACTATCCACAACGTGTATTTCAGCCCCATCCCCTCCTGCTGTTACACAGAACTGCTCTTCCAGACCTCCAGGCTCCAATTTTTCCCCTTCTGTCCCCTCTGAGCCTGCACTACAAAGCTTCTCACCCCACTCCACTTCGTTTTGACCCACCAGTTGCTGCACTGTTCATGTAAATGTACTGCAAACAGATCCAATTGTGCCAAATACAGAGGAAAAGTGTTGGTTTTCTCTAGACCACAAGCACCTCAATAGCAGAAAGCAGCAGCAATCGATACTTTTAGTCCCACAGAAGAGATGCAAGGTTATGGGTTCAATCTTTGTCTCAAACCAATAAGACAATTCACTAGCACGGAGCTTGAAGGAAAGCGAACAATATTGATTCAAGAGGAACACAAAAGCTGATTTTGCCACGGAAAGGAATGACCCCAAATGACAGCGGTGGAATTCAGCGAGGGGGCAATGGGTACCATAACCCCTCAGCTCTGCAACAGGGCTGCAAAGAGCAGCGTTTTTAGAAAAAACTTACACTCTGAGAATGGAAAAAGCCCTCCTGAACCCTTTCCAGTGCCTGTGCACCGACAGTACCTTTGACTGGAAGAACAAACAGGACAGTGACCGGGCAGAGCAGTAAAACGGGCTCGTCAGAACCTGCTCTGAAGCAGCTGCATCCCACTGCTACCAGAAGCAGCTCTGAAAGTATTTGTTTTGGCAGCAACACAAGCTCGTGCAACTGCTGACCTCTCCGCGGTGGGAGCACGACTGCCTGCACAACTACAAGTGAAGCAGACGAAGGCACTGACCCAGGGAAGGGGTTTCCTGGTTTATTTTAACCCAGACCACTTCTGGGACCAAGATCATGGTGAGGCCAGACAGCCAAGTTGGCACAACTTGGACAAGAGGGTCCTGCTTCCAACAAGTTTTTCTGTTTGGGAGATCACTGCCCAGAGCCATGTGCCAGACATGTCCAAGTTGGGTTCTCCTGCCAGATCATCTGGTCCTGAAGGCTTGAAAGCTCATCAAGGTATGATTTGATGCACATTACTGAAGCAACCCAAAACAGCACGTTGGGGTTTGGGGGGAAATGCTGTCTTCTCTGGGTGCTCACCTCAACTTCAGAACAAATTGCTGCTGGGAAAGCCCAGATCTGCCCGTGGCACCCCCAGAGCCTGGCCTGCGTGCAGGGAGAAGATGGTAAAGGAATACAGCTGAAAAGGGAACATTGCCGTACAAATGCTTTTTCCTTTAAATCATTTTACAGAAGTGTGAGCTATCACAAAAAAAGCTGTCCCTGCTTCTTTTTCCTCCCTCAGACGCGTATCAGAACATTAATTTTGCTCTTTCCCCACAGTCAGCACTGTGCATTGCCGGATTCTGGTCCAGAGCCAGACTCACCCACAGGACTTTACCCGTTCCATGGGCTCAGTACCTCTCGGCAGGAACCTGGCGCTGTTCCTCCCCATCAAGTAGCAAAGGCGCTGCTCTGCCAGCTCCACAAGGCCCAGCAGCTCATGGACCATAAGGAGCAGGCTGCCTCGACCCTGCTCAGCAATAGCTGGGCCTTCTCCATGGGTTTTGCATGCCCTTGGGTAACACAACTTCATTTTTGCTGCTTAAGCACCTGGTTAAACCACTGCAGCACTCAACAGGCAGTTCTGCTGCCTCAGAAGGATGCTGCCAGCAGACCTGTGAAGAAGGCAGAAACTGGAATTCACCCCAGGAGGAAATCAGTCCAGTACCATACGACCATGCACAATGGTTATGAAACCCTTTTTTTTTTTTTAATGTCAGTTTTACAAAACAAAAACATTCCACGTGTTCTTCTCAAAGAAACCAACCCATCACTTCATTCCCAAAGATCTGCTACTCTGCGTTAAAAATCTGTATACTAGAACAGAACTGACTGAAAAACGCCTATCCCACAAGGTACCTGCACCAAAGTCCTTCCTGGAAGAGTATCCTGCAGTATTTCTGTGATGTCAAAAGACTGGATTTTTCTGGGAGAAAAAAAAAAAATCCAGTGAAGAAGTAACAATACCGTGACATACTTCAAGTGTGCAGCAGAAGTCAGGCAGAGCAGATGAGAACATTTTCCTGACACCCATGGCAGCGACGCACGCCAGGAAGGGCAAATTCCTGACAACTTGTGCTTGCTTTCCCGTAGACAATTTCTATAGCAGATCTGCCTCTGGGCTCAAACATGTGCCAAGAAAACAATAACAACTAATTGATTTTCTGGATTAAGCGCTGCAAGTTCTCTGGAACGGTCTCTGGTATCTCCAACTGCCCTTTCCTGGTCTCAACAGTTCTTCCAGATGATGATTATGAAAGAACGAGTGAGCTGCCTTCAGACAGCATGCAAGCAGAGGATCAGAACCAAGCAATAGTCAACTCAAATACGTCTCAAACCGTCAGGGAATCTGGTTCCTGATAAAAGCAGGTGGAAGACAATGGGGAATATCTATACCATCACGGCATGCTCACACAGACAGATGAGAGCTTTATCACAGGAGAAAGAGAATCCAACCAAATTGTGCCTGCCTTGAGCCCACTGCCTTCATGTTGACTCCTCTAAAATCAATCATTTCCACAGATATCCTGAGCACACCTTCACCCCAAAGGATGCTGCTGGCACAAACATGGCTCTTCTGTCCCGGCAGCTGTTGCAGTGCTTGGTTACACGGCGCTTTGCTCTTCCGAGAAGAAGTTTGAACAAAAGGACAGGCTAACCCCCTTAGCAAAAGGCAGAGCTCCTGGGTTCAGAGGTGCTTGCAGGGGAAATGCTCTCTGCTCCAACATCTTGAAGTACCACACCTGTGCAGCCCGTGCCCTGAATCCAGGCTTCCTCTTCAGAACATTGCAATTAACATTTTCCAACAGAGAAGGTACACAATGAGCAGAAAACGGTAGGGCAAAATAACTTCAATGAGCAGCATTCGAGTAGCACTCAAAAATCAATCACTTAAAAATCTACCACGAAAGCTAAACAAATCCCACCCCAATACAAGACCACCTCTCACTGCAGCGGCCAGGTTATCTCAAGTAAGTTTTGAGACAGGGCCACAGGTGGCACACAGCCGCTCAGCCTGTCAGACAATGTGACTGATGACACACACGGACTCGGCAGAAGAATGTTTAGCCAGAGGCACTTCGCAAGCAAATTTTTAGGGAGAAATCCTTAACGTCCTTCCATCTTATCTTCCTTCCCCAGGTCTGGGTTTGGTGAGCATCCAAAAGTTCCATATCTCTCCCCTCCAGCCCTTATTGCTTCCGATGGCGTCCCCTGCTCAAGGCAGGGCACACTTTTAGTCAGTGGGCAGAGAGGAGCCTTCGCCGCTTACCAGGACAGCAACATGCACCGTAATTCTCAAGCAGAAACACTCCTTGGGCTGACTTCATTTCTTCGTGTTGCTGCTGCTGCTGCCACCTTCTCTTTTCCAGCCCTCACCGTGCGTTACCGCCGCAGCAGCTAGCAGAAAGACGGACAGTCTCACCCAGCTGGGACACGAAACAGGAAGAACGTAACCCTCTGAAGTAGCTGCTGGCCAGATGTGGTTTCACACACACGATATCACCTTGAGGAGCAAGTCTCCCCTAGCAGAGCCTACAACCCTCAAGTCGCACAAAAACACAAAATCAAAGTTGGGGACCTTCGTGCTTTTCAACCTGACAGGCCCAGGAAGTCATCGCCGGTGCATCTTGGGGACATAATCTTTGGCAACGTTCTCACCTTGGCAAAAGCTCCGGAGCAGATGTGGTTACGGCATCTATCACTTCCCCCCACAGAAAAGCAGCTCTACCTGCAGAAGCACTATTTTCTGGCAGAAGTTGCATCTGCACCAGGAAAACCTGCCAGCATCCTTTCCCCAACAAGCCTCTTCTAGCTCAGACCACTTCTTACTGATGACTTTGCAGTTTACTTACCACACTCTGCTCATTTAGTTGTACTCAGTTTTATAGCCAGCAAAACGGAGCCCCAGCAACATCCCATTTTACGAGCCAAAACTTCCACTGGAGAGGTGATTTTGCCTGTTTACACCTCAAAACTTTCCTGCACAGAAGCCACCAGTGAAGAAAGGATGTTCTGGAGGCACAAAGAGTTTGGTGATTCCTCTGTTGATGCTCATTTATGCCACTGAATAAGGCACAGTCACACCTGCTCCAACTGCTGCACATCTCCAAGTGCCCCCCCTCCAGTTAGTTCCCTTCTCAGCCACCCCAAAAAGCAACATGGGTCCCTACACCACAATCTCTTCCTAGAAGCATCCTCTGTTAGTACCATGACTGCAAGCCCGCTGAAGGGTCCCTAAGGAACACAGCAAAACCTGGCAGCAACAGCACCGAGCCCTGCACACTCCCATAAGCTACCTACAAAGCACCCACGAGAACTCCTTCAAGCCATGCTGCTGTTAAAAAACAGCACTTGGTGTGTCTCAAAACTGTCCTTATCATTCACATCCAGAGCACACAGCATCCCAGCCAAAAAAGTCAACACCAGAGATAAAAGGCTCTATCCCAAGTAGTGACCCCCAAAGAGGATTATTAACACGAGAAGGCAGATGAGATTCAGAAATTAAAGGCGGCAGGCCAAGAAGCATGTTTTTTGTTGTTGTTGTTTTTTTTTTTTTTTTTTTTTTTTTTTTTACTAATTTCTCAAAATTTATACCAGTTTCTATACAGTTTTCAAACCCATTTGCAATACACAGCACAGATTTCCCATCTGGAAGTAAATTATCTCATTGCTTAAATGCAATAGTTTAAGACCTTATCAAGTTATACTTAATCTTAACTGTCATAGCTAACTAAACTCGCCTTCACTATCAGCTATCTGTCCAACACAAAAATACCTTCAGGTGTTCATTTCACCTCTTAGCAATACAAATAAGGAAGCTTCAAACGCATCACTTTATCAAGTAAGATAAAGCTGAGTATGAGAAGGGTTGTTAGAGCACATGCTAATGCATACATAAAATATGTATGAAATTGAAGAATAAACCCAAGTTGCTCAGAGAGCCTTTCAAGTCATCACAGAAGTATTACTAATTACCCAAACAAGGATGTCAGACATGTTTGTTCATCAGATCTTCATAGTAATTAGAAATTGTTACTTAATCTTCTGTATGCACACACCAGGTGGGATTTTACCCTGAAGACTTCCACTTCACACGAAAACAAATTTCACATTAATAGCACCTATTGGGTTCGTTTATTGAGGAATGCAGAACAGGAACCTGCGTTTTTCATTGTAAGGCAGGGACTCATTGCCTGGGCTTACCAGAACTTGTCAGAGCTCCCAGAAGAGAAATGAAATGCTGACTACATGCTGGAGTGCTCTTCCATCGCTTTATTAAGAAGTTGGTGTTCGTTCTAGCTTTGAAATGCATCGATCAGCGAAGTGCTGTCACTCCCTGTTCTGGAGCCTGAACTTGCGATGCCTCGGGAGATTTCTCCCTAGGCCCCTCAAGACACAGATCTGGCACACACGCTCCCTTCTTGGTCCTCAACTCTTTGTGTTCCAGACCATTCCCTTCCACCTCCCTAGTCTGCAGATCCCAGAGCCTGAACTGGATGTCAATTTTTAAGAGTTAACTTCTTATGTTGTTCCTCCCACAGAGGGAAGCGCAGTGCAGACCGTTTGCTCATGAGAGTTCTCCTATTTTCCCCCCAGTCCCTCTCCACATTTGTTTGCCAGACAAAGGAATGCTGCTTGCATTTTGTGCTTTGTTACACAAGAACACACGCGATCCAAAGTTATCAGCTGCAGAAGGGATTTGCACTTACCACAGCCATGCTGAGCTCTTCCAGAAGTTCTGTACGTGCCCAGAACAGGCCGCAGAAGCTGAGCCTCCAGGTGTTGATACACACACTGAGCGTCTTGGCACTAACACCCAAGGCAGTCAGTTGTATCACCAGCTGACTACTTTCAGGTATAACCATACAAACCTAGTTCTGCATTTTTAGCACGCGTTCTGCACTTCAAGACGACTTGAGCTGTGCCCAAGCAGAATCGCTCAGCAAGGACTCCTACTCTACCCTGCTCACCTGCTGGAAAACAGAGTTCAGGGCTTGCATCCTTCACCTGGCGAAGCAACAAGCAAAACATTATTCTATCAAGCACCGGGGATTTTTCTCAAAATGGTATGAAGGCAATAAGCGAACGAGCAAGCTTTGAATTCCTAGTGTTGGAGACTACCTCCCTCCAGCTCCCAAATTCTTCAAATTACAAAGCAATCAAAGCTGGGTCTTTTGTAAATTGCCATGCACCCTCTCTCCACAAGAAAAGGCACGTTCATGATGTCCCAGAACATAGAGGAAACCTCAAACCCTCAAAAAATTGAGCAAGTCATACAAAAAAAAAATTCTCCTTTATATTTTAGCCTTTATGTTTCAGCCACAATCACTTTCACTGCACACCTGGTTTTGAAGCAAGACAGCCAAGACAGGCTCCTTGCACCACCTCTCTCAGTGTTTCCCCATCTCTGGAAATCGGAAGCACCACATCATGCTCTAGGATGTAAAAGTTATAAATGAGGAAGGTAAAAACCCCAGAATGTTTTTAAAAAGGCTGAAAGGAAGGAACTGAACATGCTAGCATGAGCACGAGGGCACCATCAGCGGTTCAAAAAAAGGCCACAAAGCAGAGCTTTGGGTAGGCACGCAGGCTACCACCCCAGTTCTCCTAGCTCGTGGCCACAAGCCACCCGCTCACGGGGCTCTCCTTTGTTCCCACCAGCTCTCCAGCACTGCCTAAAAGACCTGGCGACACCAGGGGTGCTGCCAAAAGGGACCCCGATGCCACCACACTTGCACGAGGCAAGCCAGTGTGCTCAGAGGCAGGTGCCTAAGCTACAAGAAGCATTTTTTTCTCCTGAAAAAAAAAAAAAAAGTCTCTAAATGGCTTACTAGCTTCCTCCTTGTCCCAAACAACTTACATGCTGTTAAAAATACCTGCCTAAGACTTGGAATTTGAAATTATTCCGGGCATTTGCAGATCTCAGCCTCTGCAAACAGAGGAAAGGCTCGGTGCAGCTAGCTGTGTGAACCACTGTACTCGCACAGCACTCTTACTACCCTGAATACCAAAACCAATTACTCAGCGTTACTATGCCATGTAAACAAGGGACCTCTTTTGAAAGAGTGTCTGTAGTCATAAGGACATTTCAAATTCTAAAAGGCTCTGATTTGTGAAGCACAAACACTGCTGAACTAAGTTACAGATGAAACTCGGCTTCTTAGGAAGCCTTCAATGGCAGTTCTCAATGCATTCATTTAAGCCAGTATTTCCATCACAGCTCGAGATCAAAAGCTAAAAAGCAAACTGAGGAATCAAATATGAGCCAGGCAAAGATGTTCAACTTCCCCAACCAAAAAATATCTGGGATGGTGCAGATTGAAGTATCAGCGGATTTTCCATCATCAGATTACAACCCACAGTTTTTGCTCCAGCTCAGAGTTGGTCACTTCACGCCCGAGCCTCCTGCAGTACCCTACATGAGCTCCTTTATCAAACACGCAGGCATCTGTATTCCGGGCTGCACTCAGATGCACCATTTGGCATCACCAAGCAGCTACGAACCTGCCGTGTGCATTTTACAATAAACAAGACTGCAATTTTCCTGCAATTGCAGAAGCCAGAGCAACTTCGTGATGTTCAGCAGCGTTACACACCTATAGACAGAAAAAAAGTCTCCCAACCTCCATGGATGCCAAACAACACAGGTAACACAGCCACAAGCAAGACAAAATATCACTTCCAATATTTTTAGATCCCTCCAGAGGACTGAAAACACAACCCAGAACAGATAAGGTGCAGACTGAATGACACGGACGGGGCTTTCATTATAAGAAGAGCACAGTTCAGAGTTCAGCGAGAGCCATCACAGCAAACCCAAAATTCCTTGTTTACTCTGCCTCACGCATGGAGTAAGGGGGAAGAGAGCTTGTTTTCAAAGAGAAAAAATTCAACAGGTGGCAGAGGGGCTCAGGGAGGTGCTGTACAGGGAGCTACTTCTAATTTATGAGCTTACAGCCTCACTTCAAACAAAAGTTGAAGTCTTCCAGGTCTCAGTTTTCATCACAAGAAGCACACCCTGTCAAACTGCAGTTCTGTGCACCATGCTCTTAAATCCAATACTGCTTGCCAAACAGCACTAAGCAAGTATGCAAAGTATTTCTGAATAGGCACAGCACTGCCCTACACTTCCATGCCACACCACAGGAACCCTGGAAGCATCAGAAGGCCGGCTTGATTTCCTATTACGAAGTTTAAATTCCTGCAAGTCAGAAACTAAGGAGTGAGAGCTCAGGATAAGCAGATAGAAAGGAAACCACAGCTCGTGTATGACTGAACAACACACGTCTAACACAGCTACTGTTTCACACCAAGGAGGGTGAGTGCTGCAGTCTCTATTAGGACTTCTCCGTGGCACAACAGTTAGGGATTTAGAGCAGAACCACCACTTCTGCTTTGATGGCACGTATGGTTCTGCTAACTAGAGCTAAACCCACAGGGAATACCAATGGCTGCACATATCTTTTGTTCCTCCCCCCCCCATAAACAAATGTTTAAAAGTAACTAAAACCAGAACAAAGTGTTTTCAGTTTCATTTTGCAAACGTCCCCAGGACACAGCAGTCCCCATCTGCACCCACAGGCCCCCTGAGAGACAGCGGCTTTGTTGGGATTCCTGCAAAGTGACGTTGGGGCAACAGAGCCCAGCATCAGTTTTTACTCATGGACAGCCATAAGATTTATATTTGGCCTAAAAGAAACAAATCTAAAGCACAAAGCAAGTGGGCCAGTTAAGCATGAGCTTTAGCTTAATGTGGAGACTTAAAAGATAGAACGAACCTGGTAACTCTGAAGTTTATAATAGTATTTTTTTGTTAGCTTTATTATATTCAGAATTACATGTCTTAGCAGCCAGGGAACAGATAAGATGTCATTTCCAAAAGCCTCACAGTGATGGCTTGTAGCAGATTTCAGGAGCACTTTGTCACAACGAAGTTTGTTCCGTTCCTTGGAAACATTAAGCGCATTCCTCCGATAATGAAACACCTTATAAACGCCGTGTGACAGAACCATGCAGTTTAACAAAGCATTTCCTTCCAGCATCATAACATGCAGGGCCCCAACTGAATTTTATTATCAAATAGCTAACCACACAGTAAGAGAAGTCAGAGCCTTGCAAACTCACCTCGTACAGGCACCGCAAGCAGACCCAAAAGCAAGCAGCATCAGCCTCAAGTGCTTCCTCCCACAGACTCCTACCTAATGCTTGTCAAGCAGCTTCAAGCACTCGGGGTTTTCAAGATGTCATCTCGAACATGAAATCCAGTTCTAAGCACAGCCCTGGATGACAGCAGCGGTGCCTGTTGCTCGCTGGAAAGTCATTCCTATTTTGGACAAAGTATTTTGAACACATTGCCAAGACCACTGAATTACACCACTACTTGGGAGATTTCCTAAGTTACGACTGGAAATCAGCACATTCTGTCTGAGCAAGAGAAGCCACTGTGGAATAACACCGCTCTTCCCAAGCCACACTGGACTGACACTTGCTGTAACAGAGCCTGACTAACTGCAGAGCAGTGTTCTGGGGGATCTGCACTGCCTCGGTCACAAAAAAAGCCACCCCTTGTAGCTTCAGAGCAGCCTGGGGTTTTGGCTTATCGCAACATCAAAGCTGCAGCTGGTAAGGATCCTCACTTCTCAACAACTTATCCAGCCTGGTCCTCTAAACGAGGACCAGTATTCAGTATAACTGTTCTGATGTTGCACGTTACCTGTTCTACCCCGCAGAACCTCATTTCACAGCCTGCAGTAAATGAGGAGAGGTATTTCTGAGCTAGACTAAGTTGCGTGAGATGCGGTGCTTCTGTCTCTTCCCTAAGCCAGGGGGGTTTCATGAGCTCACAAGACGTGACACCCGGCTGCATCCAGGGTGCTGCTCTGGGTGGAAAAAAAAAAAAGCAAGGGCTCAGCTCCCTTTTCTGTGCTTTGTTTTTAAATGTCACCAACCATCTCCGAGCTTCACCCTGAGAGTTTTCCAATACTTAACCCTGCTGAAGTCCAAAAAGAACAAATGTTGTCAGGTGACATCACAGTGATGTCAAACACTCCAGAAAAAGCTGACCGAGAGCGGAAAATGAACCCAACTTAGAAATAGCAAAGTTGCACCAAGCTGCAACAAGGCAGAAACACTGAGCCAAGCAAGACTAGAGAGACACCGACCATCACGTGCTCTATTCAGAGTAGAAATAAACATGCTATTCTAAACATTTCCAAGTTTATTTTCAGAAAATCTACAGCAAGGACAGAAATAGCAGTCTGATATTAAAAAAAATAAAAAAAAAAAAGAAGTAATGATGGTAGAAACTTATTTGGACAGTCCCTCATCCCACAGTACAGAGAAGACGAATACGGAGATGACATCCAACTGTGGGAAAATGCCTTTCAAAGGAGACAACCTTTTGTTTACCAGAGCCTTCATGTCTAGTTTTTTGCAGTTGTTTAGTCAGTTATTCTGCCAGCAGCTGGAAAAAAAAACACCCCAGAAGTCCGCCCGTTTACGCTGACAACTAAAACCAAAATAACTTGTGGAATGATTCTCTTCTCCTCCGTGTAATTATAGCAATATAATGGAAGCGATATTCGGATCTGAGGTAGGGTTTGAACATCTCAGCCAATCAACAGCGCAAGGTTAGAGGTTTATTCATGCCCCTATTTTTGCATTTGGAGGAGAAGGGGAATTCTTGCCATGTGGCACAGGGAGTCAAATCAAATTATCACATAAATGCTAAATATTGTGCAAAAATCATCATCAGGCACCTGAAACCCCCCTTACGTTCAGACAAGAGAGAGTGAATGCAAAACACGCTGAGTATCTGACTCACTCTGAAACCTCCTGAGTTCACTGCAAGTTTAGCGGTCTTAGATGGCCAAGTGATAGAAAAAGGTAACAGCTCAGCACTCAGCAGCCATCTTCGCGTGCACGTTACCTGCTGCCAGCACAAATCACACGCCTCGTAGCCAGGAAGTTTCTCACAAGTTAGCCACTACTTCAGCAAAGCCTTTGTCAGGTCAAATCCCTGTCCTGAGAACTTTGGGCTGTTCTTACACAGCTTGCAGTTGGGAAGTGATTAAATAGAAGGGAAAATAAATTTAATTCAACTCCTTCCACTGGTGGTTGTGTCAGCTAATAACTGTTCTTCAGGGCCTGTGTTTTGTCAGGGACAAAGGCCCAAGTCCCTGCACATGGAAGCTGTATCTGCAGCTCAGGTACCCCCCTTGCAGATGCTTAATGGCTCACCGATACCCTTTCTTCTCATTGCACCTGCAAAACAATCAACTGAAAAATAAAACCCATGACTTACTTCTGACCAGAAATTGGAACCTCCTCTGATGAGAGGGCACAGGCCCTACAGCTGAAGCTTTCGGACATCAGGGCCCTCTGTGTGGTAACAAATAAGCTCCTGAGGACTGCAACAGGCAACTGCAACCGTTATCATTTGATATCAAACTGAATTTAGATACACAGGGACCAAAGCCATCCAGTTCTAGACTGGAACAAGTGAATCACAGGACTGCAACCAAGGATCTGCAGCAGGATCCTGAGCCAACGTGAGTCCAGAAAAGGTTTACTGAACCAGAAAAGCAGCAGCAGCAATCCTGGTTGGATGCCAAAAGCAAGAAATATACAGAACGGAGCCCTGGAAGCTTTCAGCACAAGCAAGAGAAGTGAGGATGAGCAAATGCTGAGGCACTGACTGAATTGAGTTCACTTACCTCCGAACAGGCTAAGAAATCCAGTAAGGTGCCATTTCAAAGCAATTTGGAGTAACTTAATGTTTTCCTACCCTCTTCTGATGTCTGCTAGCACTTGAGCTGATGTTAGGTCCTAGGCTGACTCATACTCCAAACCAACTGACATTCTGCAGCCTGCTAAACCAGGAATAACCACCACAAACCTAACACCAAGACCTAAAGCAGCAGCCACAGAGCTCCTGCAGGCTGGCTGTGCTCTGCAGAGCCCCACGGAGCCAGCTCAGGGAAGGGCCAGGCCTCCCACCACCCCCCTGGGTGCAAGAACAGGGGAAGGGTCTCCACCTCCCGCAGCTTCTGGCTAGTTGTTCTGCTACGTTGAGGCCAAGTGCTCAAGTTATACAGCTCAAGGGCAATGTAAAAAGGAAGAAAAGCCATGGACCAGAAAAGAGGACCTTATTTAAATCATCTCCTTAAAAACATGCAGGTGAATTCCTCAGGCCAGGGACACACAGGAGCGGGATGCTCACTATTCCTCATCAACAGAAACATTTCCACCACTTTGCTTACTCAAAGCTGGGACAAATGGTTGAGTCTGTCCAATACCACCAGTACGGGTGGTGATTCTCACAGCCTTAGTCATTAAACACACCCCCACCATTTTAATCACTACTTCAAAGAATTAAAAACTTCACCGAGTGTTTGCATGTTTACTTCCCCATTTGCACATCTTCATTTCCCTCCATTAGGATCAATAACTGGGAGCAAGGAAATATCCATACGTAACCAGGAGATCTTCTTTAGCTCTCATAATCAGCTAATCGAGCCAGACTCCTTTATAAGCCTTACATGCGCGGTACTGTTATTAAAGTTATAAACTTTAATTTGACTGAAGAGCTGCCATTTACTCATTTCCTAGGTGAACACTCGGGCAGTTGTTTGCATCAAGCTCCCCATAAACTACGGTGGATTTACAGCGCGTGCAGCCACATTTTAAAGCTGCTTGTGGAGTCCCTGTACAGCACAGGCCAGCTGGGCAAAAACATTCACTGAGGCATCTGGTATTTAACGCTGGAAGTACACACAACTAGGAAGCGACCGATTTGGGGGAATGGTGTCCTTTGTTGTGTAGTATCAATACATTCAGCCTTCTCACACCACTTAGGAAATGCAATACCTTCACACTGCTGTTCACGCTGTCGGGTAAGGAGAAGCGTTTGCCGTTTGCTGGCTGTAATTCTGAATACCACCAAGCAAACCGAAACAAAAGAAAACCCACGCACTCCGGTCACCTGCAGGAAAAACGGACGGCACCAGAAACTTAGGGCAAGCCGGAGGAAAACCCAGCTGTAAATATTTAGGAAGGGATGCTGGATAGCCTCGGCGGCTTGAATTTCTTCCAGCAGCACAAGAGCCGGGAGATTAGATACGCTGGTCGGAAGGCAGTGGGTGTGCTTTGGAGCCCTGCTTCGTTTTTAAAACGCTACAATTAAAGGGGGGGGGGGGGGGGGGGGGCACAGCCAGCCCGTTCCAGAGCGCCCAACCGCTGCTCTGCCTCCGGTAACCGGGCGGCTGGGGGGGGTGGGGGAGTGGAAAAGAGGCAAAACGGCGATATTAGCAACAAAAGGAAAGAAATCCAAAATGGGAAAGGCACAAAGGGGGGCGGCGGGGGGGTCGGGATGGGGGGGGAGGCCGAGAAGGGGAGGCCGAGGACCCATCCCCAAAAACCGGGGGAGCCCCCCAGAAACCGGGGGAGTTGGGGGGGGGCCCCTCGCCGAGGCGGCGGCGCACCTGGATGACTTCGTTGACCTCGCGGATGCACTCCACCATGTGCTGCAGGATCTGCTCGGCCGTCAGCACCTCGTAGCGGTAATCCTCCTCCTGCTCCGGGCCTCCGCCGCCGCCGGGGCCCGGCCCGCCGCCCAGGCCTCCTCCTCCGCCGCCTCCGGGCCCCAGCCCTCCGGTCTCGCCGCCCAGCAGCCCGTCGCGCTCGCCGCCGCCGCGCAGGCCGGGCTCCACCAGCTCCACCTCGCCCAGGTCCAGGTTATCGTCGGGCTCGTCCTCCTCGTCGTCCTCCTCGTCCTCCTCCGCGCCGCTGTCCTCGCTGCACTCCTCGTCCTCGTCGAACTCGTAGTTGTAGCCCTCGTCCGAGTCCATGGCGAGGCGGCCAAGCGGCGGCTCACCCCGCCCGCTGCCTCGGCCGCCTCAGCGCCAACAAAGGGACGCGGCCGCCCCGCTCCGTCACCGCGCGCCGCGCACGCACGGCACGGCACGGCGCGGCGCCGCACGGCACGGCACGGCACGGCACGGCGCGGTACGTCACGGCGCCGCGCCTCAGGCGCCGCGCCTGCGCGGCCGCCGCCATCTCCCTTCGCCCCGCCGGGAGCCATCTTGAGTGCGCGCCGCTCCCCCCTCCCCGCTTCCTTCCCGCCCCGCGCGCCGCCGCCATCTTGAGTGCGGCGAGGCCGCCATGCTGAGAGTGGCCGCGGGGGTTTGGGAAGGGGGGGGGCTCATTGCTGGGTTTGGTGGTTGGGGGGGAGTGAAGGAGAGAAGTTGAAGTACAGAATCACAGAGTTGTCTAGATTGGAAGAGACCTCAGGATCATCGAGTCCAAGCTCTGACCTAACACTAAAAGTCCTTCACTAAAGCAGGGAAATGGGAGAGGAATCCCAGGGAAATGTGGAGGAAAGAAGTGTGAGGGAAATAGGAGGGAAATGTGAAGGGGAAATGAAAGAGAGATCACAGGGAAATGTGAAGGAAAGAAGTGTGAGAGAAGTAGGAGAGAAATTGAAAATGGGAGAGGAATCCCAGGGAAATGTGAAGTAAAGAAGTGTGAGGGAAATAGAGAAATTTGAAGGAGAAATGGGACAGAAATCCCAAAGAAATGTGGAAGAAAGAAGTGTGAGGGAAGCAGGAGAGAAATGGAAAATGGGAGAAAAATCCCAGGGAAATGTAAAGGAAAGAAACATGAGGGAAACGGGAGATAAATGTAAAGGGAAAATGTGAGGGAAATCCCAGAGAAATGTAAAGGAAAGAAGCATAAGGGAAATAGGGCAGAAATGTAAAGGGGAAATGGGAGACAAGTCCCGGAGAAACGTGAAGAAAAGAAGCGTGAGGGAAATAGGAGAGAAATGTGAAGGGAAAGTGTGAGGGAAGTCCCAGGAAAGTGTAAAGGAAAGAAACATGAGGGAAATATGAGAAGCATAAAGGGAAAATCATAGAAGTGTAGAATATCCCAAGTTGGAAGGGACCCATAAGGATCATTAAGTCCAGCTCCTGGCACCGCACAGGTCTGCCCAAAAGGTTAAACCATGAATGTGAGAGAAATCACAGAGAAATGTGAAGGAAAGAAGCGTGAGGGAAATAGGACAGAAATGTGAAGGGGAAATGGGAGAGAAATCCCCAAGAAATGTGAAGAAAAGTGTGAGGGAAATAGGAGAGAAATGTGAAGGGAAAATGTGAGAGAAATCCCAGAGAAATGTGAAGAAAGGAAGTGTGAGGGAAATGTGAGAGAAATGTACAGGGAAACCATGAGAGAAATTCCAGAGAGATGTGAGGAAAATGTGATGGAAAGTAACATGAGGAAAATGACAGGGAAATATAAGGCAAATGTGAAGGAATAATTTGTGAGGGGAAATAGGAGAGAAATGTAAAGGGAAAATGCGAGAGAAATCCCGAAGTGTGAGGGAAATATGAGAAAAATGGAAAATGTGAGAGAAATCCCATGTGAAGAAATCAAATGTGAAGGAAAGAAGTTTGAGGGAAATATGAGACAAATGTGGAGGGAAATTCCAGAGAAAGGTGAAGGAAAGACATGTGAGGGAAATGTGAAGGAAAAAAGTGTGAGGGAAATATGAGAAAAATGTAAAGGGAAAATATGAGAGAAATCCCAGAGAAATGTGAAGGAAAGAAGCGTGAGGGAAATATGACAGAAAAAGAGAAAATGTGAGGGAAATGACAGGGTAATAAGAGGGAAACGTGAAGGAAAGACGTGTGAGGGAAATGAAATGACAGGGAAATATAAGGGAAATGCAAAGAAAAGAAGTGTGAGGGAAATAGGAGAAGAATTTAAAGGAAAAATGTCAGAGAAATTCCAGAGATATGTGAAGAAAAGAAGCGTGGGGGAAATGACAGGATAATATGAGGAAATTTGAAGGGAAAAGAAAAATAAAATGAGGGAAATGACAGGGAAATGTGAAGGAAAGATGTGTGAGGGAAATAGGAGAGAAATTTAAAGGAAAAATGGGAAGGAAATCCCAGGGAAGTGTGAGGGAAATAGGAGGGAAATCTGAAGGAAGGAAATGTGAGGGGAATATGTGGGAAATTACAGGAAAATGTGAAGAAAGGTGAGGGAAAATAGGTTCAGTGAGGTGCTGGTACCAATATGGGTATGTGGGCTTGGCCCTGACCCCTCTGTTTGATGCCTCGCAGGTTTCATTTGATGCAGACGTTGCCCACACGTGGGGCAGCCCCTGACCAGCCACAGTTTATCAGATGCCTCCATCTCTGTGTTTCCGAGGGCTGTTTCCAGTGTCCCAGGAAGAACGTGGGCAACGGTGATTACAAGCAGTGGGTCCCTACACGCAGCCCATGCTTTCCAAGGAGAGCAGGTCCACACACCTCTCCCAAGGAAAACTGACTTCGTGTGGGCCACGCAGGGCATTCAGTCCCTGGGAAAGATTGTGGAGAAGCAGGCATGCAGGCACTGCTCACGTGTGGAACAGCAACATCTGCCCATGGACACAGGGAGAGGCGATCCAGCCTCTGTTTTTCCCTGGTTCCCAACCATGAGGCCTTGTGTGACCCCAGCTATGCCAGGTGGCATCTCTGCTCCAGCTTTGCTTTCTGGTCAGCGGTGATAAAAATAGCCAGTTTTTCACAGTTGTGCTGGGCATGATTCCCTTTCTTCAGTGGGCTGCATAACTCAAAAAAAAAAAAAAAAAAAAAAGCTCCTTGCAGGGCAGGTACTATAAAAAGAGGCAGAAGAGGCAGCCTCGTCTGGAGGTGTTTATTATTTAATCTGGCATTTTGCAGGGGAGCAGAGTATGCACTAGTGGCTCTGTAACGTGCTCACAAACAGACCTTTCCCTTCTGCAAACAGCCGGGGCTGAGCCTGCCGTTCGAGAATGCTCTGGGCAGGTCAGGGCCGTGGAGCAGCAGCGCTGCGCTCAGGTGCCCCTGTCCCTGCTGGGGCCTCTCTTGGACGCTGCCACAGAGGGCAGAGGCAGACACCGAGCTGGCCGCCAGGCTGTGGGTCTGGGGCGCGGCAGGGGTTGAGCGCCCTTTGCCCCCCACGTCACACAGCGCCCTGAGCTCAGCTTGCACCCCACGCCCGCCGGCTTTCTGCCTTTGCAGCTCTGTTGCCAATATCAGACGTGCTGGGCCTGGTACAGCCGAGGGACGGGGGAGGCGAGCTGGGCTTATTGTTTGCAGCCGTTTGGGGAGCGCGAGGGACTCCGGTTGGCTTGGTAACAGGCTGTAGCCTGGCCCAGAGGAGAGCCGGCTGATAGCAGATCCTCCCTTGCTGTTCACTGCGGATGTGAGGAGACTGCACAGCCCCGGGAGGACTCCAGGGCTGCCTTCTCCACCGCCAGGCACTAATCCTCGACTTCCTCGTGCCCTGGGGGATCATTTCTACCTGGGTGAAGCAGGTCATTCTGATGTGGTAACATTCTTCACCCACTTTGCCAGGATGAAAATGACCCGGTGCCCGGAGGGCGGGGGAGACTCAGCCTCGTAGTATGCAGCGTAGGTGTGACGAGTTTTGTCAGCTCTTTGGGACGGGAGTCACCGCGGCGCTTTGTGTTTGTGCAGCACCTGGCACAGCGGGATCCTGCTTCCTGCTTGTGCTTCCGCTGGCCTAATGCAGCACAAACAACAAATACCTTACGAAACAGGCAGGGGCACTTGCAGAAAATTAGAAGCTGCCGCCCAAAAGCTGCAGGGGTGTTTATTTGCTGATGGAGCACGTAAAGCGTAACGATGGCCGCAGTGTCAGGGGCTGAAGCGCAGGGTGAGGCCCTTGGGGATCCAAGCAGATGAGGTGTCTGATTTTGGGTAGATGCTCTGGAGGCCTTGCTGGGTACCCGTCTGCACCTTCAGATCTACAAGTAGCTCCAAAAATCAGCACCAGGTGTTTTGTAGCACCACAGTCTCCATCCACGGGGTACCTGCTGTCCCCGCGTCCTGCTCTGCCCCGGCATCGTGCCTGTGACCGGGTCAGGAGCACATCCCGGTGGCACAGGTGGGTGCGGGCTGGGCTGGGAGACATCGGGGCTGGGCACGCACATTGCCTCATGCCAACCTACCGAGTAAATAAAGCCAGCTCCCTAATTACCCTACTTATTTAGAATGGCAAAGGCCTGGGCATTAATCATCCTGCCCTACATAAATATAAATAGCACCGGCTTTGTTTAGCTCTGGGCTTACCAGCTGGACGCTTGCCAGGCTGGTGCCATCTCACATGTCAAGCGTTGGTGGCTCTGTTGGTTGTCACAGGCCCTCGCCTGGTGCCACAAAGCCCACGCTCCGACCTCTGTGGCTCCAGGACCCTCTGTGCCAGGTGGTGGCCGGCTGCACAACTCCACCTCATGTCCTGGTGCAAGAGGGGTCACAGAGTGGTGCAGTGTCCCCAGGGGGTGTGTGGCACCTCCAGGAGCTCTGTGTCCTGCCCAGCTGGTGACATGGGTCACCAACAAGCAAGCGGGCTTAGGGCAGCGCGTCTGCTGCAGCACCCACTGGGCCTGAGGAGCTGAGAAAGGTGCTGACCAGACGGCAGGTTTGATCAGGGCAGCGTCCTAGAGGCCGTGCTTCACCTTTCTCCACGGGACGGGGTCATCCATGTGTTGGGGCAGGGTCCCTGCCCCGGCTGCAGCCCCGCAGCCACCCCAGCACCCCCGCCCCGTGCCGCCAGCGCCTCCCCGCTGCCCTCTCCTGGCCCCTGCCGAAGCTGCAGAGCTCCGGAGCCTCCTCCAAGCACGGTGCCCTTGTGCCCCTCCGGCTTCCTGCAGCTCTGCAGGGGCCGGGTGCCGGGTATGGGCGCTGTCGCTTAATTCACGGGTGTCCTAAGCCCCGGGCAGCGATGCACAGTGCCAGCAGCACCGCCTCGCTGTCCCCCAGGGACCTGGTAGTGTCACCTCCCACCTGAACATCTCGCAGGGTAAATGCTGCAGCCCATTTGGTAGCGCATAGTCCCTTAAAAACATTGAAACTTTCTCAGGTATGTGTTTATAGAGGAAGGCAGGTTGCGTTCAGGCTCATGGTGTGTCAGATCTCCAGGCACCAGTGAACGTTCACCTGCTCTTCGCAGAAACCATCGGTCACAGCAGCTCCGTTACACGCGCAGTGAACGTGCCCTCGTTCTCTTCCTCCTCCCACCCAGTGCAGGGGCAATTTCAGACAATCGCTGCCTTCCAAACCCAACTGTCTCCCTTTTTGTGCCTAATTCCAGTACTAAACATTTATAAATGGTGATGGGGTCTTCCCTGTGCACCAAAGAACGCCATCCCACAGACGTGGAGATGTGGTTCTCCTCCTACGGTCCTGGCCTTATTTTTTTCCCAGCAAGACACGGATCAGCACTTCTCTGCCAGCTGCTCCGCAGAGCTGTGCGTGTCAGTCTGTGCTAATGACAAGACTGGTCTGTTTTAACGAGCATGGTTCAAACACTGATCTGCAGTTATTAAAAAGATGTCTCGGTATGAAGTTATAGCCATGGCCTCTGCAAAAGTTACAAAGCTTCTGCCCCAGTCACGTGCAGAGCCCTGGGTGCTCGCTGTCTCCTTGAGAGGTTGGTGAAAGGCACCCGGGAGAAGCACGGCTGCTGCCTTCAATTCCTTGCGAGGGGATCTGCGCTGCCATGGAGAATTTTAGGATTCCAGCTGCCTAAGAAAGTTGAAAACTGCTGTTCTACCCAATCTGAAAAATGATTTAGATCTCCATAGGCACCTGGTGCTTTTTCATTTTATTCTTGCAAGAGCTTAATTACACAAGTGATTCTAGTAACTGCTAACACTGAAGCTGACAAGAATAAAATATTGCGTTGCAATCACCTTGCTCCATGAAGTTAAGCACATGCTTAAGGGATTTACGGGAGCAGGGCTTCTCTGCACGCTCATTTCATTTCCAGATGGAGGAGTTCTTCACCGCACATCCACGGGTGCCTGATTGATTCCAGTTCAGCTGATTGCTCAGCCCCACAGCTGTGATTGAGAGCAGCCAGGGACGGCAGCCACAAATACTCGGCCTGCACAATAACTCACAGCAGCCTCGCTTCTCTCTGATAGCACCGCGTGGAGCCCGACATTTCAACGATCTGACATCCAGCCCCACGGCCTTGACACAAGCACCCCCAAAAGCCCCTCTTTGCTGTACCAAAATGCTACAAAGGTCTGGTGGCCCCAGAACCGCACCGAGGCTCTGTTCTGAGAAGGAGACCTGGGGATTCGACGTATGCCAGCCATCTCACCCGTTTCAGTGCTGCACCCAGCCTCACTCCCACTCCACTGCTCCTTGACCCAGGTGGGACTGGGCAAATATCTCTGGAAAAAAAAACACGTTCTCCTCCATCCCCTGAGACCTGTGGAGTTCCTGCAGTTGGAGAAGGGAAACCCAAGAGAGCTCCCTGTGCCCAGCTTCTGCTGTTCTCCCTGGGGGCTGATTTTGGCTGCCTGCACACCCATTAGTTACCTGAACCCCGAGTGTGTGCTGAGATGCCCCTCAGATCACCATGGTCCAGAAGCTATGCAAGCTGGAGAAATTCCAGCAGAAAAAGGCTTTGCAAATAATGCCAGTAGTGCAAATACCACCTGGCTGAGCTCTGCAGCACTTACTGAGTCAGGAACCCAAATTCTTCTGACTGATTAACACATCTTGCCTCAAGCTTTTACATTGGACTCTGCTTTTAAGTTCATATTTGTTGAAATACTGCTCCTCGCAAATATGCCCAGAGCCGAGCCCCACTCCTGCCTGCTAACACTGAATATCCCAGGCCTTGCTCCCCTTGCTTGTGCTCTCTCATCTGAAGAGGTGCCTTCTGCTAAACTCCATCTGTGCCGAGAAATTCATTTACCACATGCATCTGCTAAACCGTGCAATGGCAGCACGTAGCGTGACACGCAGTGGTCAAGGTGGAAGCGGGGAGATTAAGAACGAGGCATCCCGTGTTTTGAAAAGCACCAGGATACGTGCTCGTGGCTCTGAAAGCAGCCTGCCATGCACCAGCCTGTTTCAGCCCCCAAAAGTGTGGGTGTTCCCCATGGGTCGAGCTGTTAGTGAGGGATCTGGCTGATGAAACTACGATGGGCATGGATTTAGGGCCACCTCTCATTTAGGATCTTCTTTGTGCGTGTGCTAAAGCTCCAGCAGTCCTCTCTCGTCATCCCACCTCCAGCGGAGCGTACGCTCTGTCCACAGAGTGGCCATGAGCTGGAACAGCAGATGCATCGTCACTAAGTCATGCAGACAGCTCGCTCCCTGCCAGCACCTGCGTGACACTGCACTGAGCAATGTCCCCTCTGAAATTAGGAGATTGGCAACAGGAGGGTCCACGCCTGCAAATCCCCTACACACACACACCATTAATGCTCCCAGAGCATCACCACAAGTAAGGTCACTTCATCACTGCAGCCCTTGTGGTTCTGATTCAAAAACCATAATTATCTTACCAAGGATTAAATGAGAGGTAAACAAGTAAATGGAGATAGTAAGACAGCACAGAAAGCTTCTGAGCCATCAAAATTCAAGTCAGAGATCTGCAGGCAGTTGCAGGCATTTCCAGAAGATGGTCTGTGTTTTCCAGAGCCCTCTTCCAGCCACGGCAGCAGCAGGTCTACTGACCTGGGAGCTGGCTTCATTCAGGAGCGAGTGTGCTTAAATAGCGTTTGGCTCAAAGAGCAAAATAAACAGGAAAAGTCCTGGGAGTGCCCTGTGGAGGTTTCCATGATCGCGCATACCAAACTGATCCCAGAAAGCGAGCCCAGCTTGATTTAATAGCAGGCAGGACAGATCAGGCTCCAGCCCTGCGAGACGCTAAGGCACGTGCTGACATCCGGCAGGACTGGAGCAGGTGCTGGGGTGGACTGGGGCCACGGGATGATCCGCTTCCTCTGCTCCCCTTTCACGGGCTCGCATGCTTCCCACCGGTGGAGGCATCTGTATGCAAACCATCCTCCCGATTGAATGCAGATGCAGCCAGCGTTACAGGGAATTAGGCAGCATAATAGATGGTTTTATCCTTAAAAAAAAATAAATGCTGTGGAACACAGAACTGCACTGACAGCCCAAAGGCCACCCTCAGGCACCCAAGGTGGACAAACCAGAAAGAACCAAGTGTGGCACTGGCCAGACTTTATCACCATTTATGCTAGAATAACAAATTTGTATTTCTACCTCATGCAGAAAACAGGTAATCCAGCACAGCCCTGGTGCAGAGTACAGTTTTCTGCAGTCCCGCAGCAACTTGGCTTTCTGCCTGGAACAGGACGGCTCTTGCAGTCAAACAAGAGGTGTTTGCAGGTACCTCTGCAACAGGCATCAGCCGGCTGGCGCACTGCGATGTTCTCAGCCCAGTGCACTGACATTTGCGGCCACCTGCCTCTTACTGTCTCTGAACTGATACAAGCGTGCTGTGGGGCTGGAGATCTCAGCAAGGGCGAGCAGAGTTGTGGGGGAGCATAGGTAAGCTCTGAACCCTGTGTCTCACAGTTTATCCTGTGCTTGTTCTTTGCTGACCTCGCCAGAAGTAGCCCAACTTGCCAGATGGATGTATCGCCCTCCAAAAATGCTCTGAGACCAGGAGCTGGCTACTGAGGAGCTACTGAAGAGCATCAGCAGACTCTGGCTGCTCCATGCCCAAAGCGGGATAGCGTGTGAGACAGTTTAATTCCAGGCTCCAGAGATAAGCATATGCTCAAGCAGTTTTCTTACGTAAAGATGCATTCCTGAATCAGACTGTTAGTCTGGATTAATGCTGCCCAACTTCTCTGAGTCATCCCCCAGAGACATCAGGGTCCCCTAAAATAGCAACAACAACAGAGTACGTAGAAAGGCTTGGATATTTCGACTGCGGGCTACGATCACAACATTTTACATAAGTCTGGTGAACACGCCACCCGACACAGACTGAAATAAGGGTTTGCTTCAAGCCAGGGCAGCAGCCCCAGGGAGAGCAGCCAAGGCTCTCCTGCGTTTCAGCCTCACATGCTGGGAAGCGCAGCCCTGCTGCTGCTGCTGACATTGCCTGCTGTAACACAGCAGCAATCCGTGTTTTGTTGTTTCCTGCAATCTTAATACACTGAAGGAAGAGCCCAGAGATGCTGGAATTGGTCAGAACAGCAGTGGCAACAGCTGGCACTGCACAGGTTTGAGTGCAGGCCACCAGCGGCCCTAAAGGTTTCTAAAGGAGCTCTGTTTAAGCTCAGGCCGGGGCAGCTGTTTGTGGGGCTGTGCTCCCGGGCTTCCCAAGGCTGATCATGGGCTTACCTTGGTGCCTTGGTTTTGTATGGGCACTGCTGGCTGCAGATCCACCTCGTCCTGGAGGGGACAGGCAGCTCCGGGGGCTCCTCAGGGCTGGGGAAGGAGGCTGCGGTACTGTGCAGGAGTTAAGCTCACGGATGGAGCTTCCTCAGCCTGGAGGTGCCCCACAGCCCCCCTCCACCTGAAATTCCCCCACCTGCTTGTGGCAACCCCACAAAATCCCCACACTCATGTTTAGACCCCAACAAAACCGCGACCCCTGGCACCCCCAGGCCGCCCTCGCTGTGGCGAGCATCCTCCTCCACCCTCCCGGCCCCACAGAGAACCCCATTCCCTCAGCCTCTGGTGATGCTTTTGCGATGCTCAAAATCTCAATTCCTTAGGGGATGAGGATCGTTCACTAAAACGCTGCTGCGGGGCGATTTTAGGGCTGTAACACGGATAAACCCTGCACCGAGCAGCTGGGACTTCAGCACCTCTCTTTGAGGCGCACGGAGCTGGCAGCAAAGAGCCTGAAGCCGCTCGGGGGCCACAACTTCCCCTCAGAAACCCCTCCAAATCCCCCTTTAACCCCTTCTCTCGTCACCCCACAGCCGTGAGGGACCGGGGGCCGCCCTCCCCCGGCCCGAAGCCGGCCCGAAGCCGCACCCCCGGCGGGGCGGGGAGGGGAGCGCGACATGGCGGCGGCCCGGCCGCTGCTGCTGCTGCTGGCGGCGCTGGGCCCGGCGGGCGCCGTGTGGCCGCAGCCCCTCCGGCAGCTCTCCCCGCCGGCCGCCGGCCGCTGCCCGCTGTCCCCCGGCCTCTTTCGCTTCTCCTACGCCTCCGGTTCGGCCGTGGGGCCGGGCTGCGCCGTGCTGGACGAAGCCTTCCAGCGGTACCGGGCGCTCATCTTCGGCGCCGCGCGGTCCGCGGGTGAGGAGAGGGGGAGAGGGCGAGGGGCGGGGGGCGCCCGGCGGGCTCCCGGGGATGGAAGGGGACGAGGAGCCGCTCTGGGAAGCGGGCACGGAGCTTTGAGTCCCTAAAAACTTGTGTGCGGCTTGTGGAAACACGCGCCTTGACGCGCAGGGGTCCTGTGTTGTGGTGGGACTTTGTAGCTTCACGCTGTAATAAAGCAAAGGTCTGCACCTCAGGCAGCGCCCAGGTGGGGCACGGCTCTTCTGCCTGTCAAAGTCCTTCTCCTCAGGCCAAGGAAACAAAACTGGCTCTGTAGAAGTGCTCCTGGCTTCAGGTCGGGTGTCCATATGGGATAGAAGCGGTGTGTGTGCCTCCAGGAGCGGCACGCAGAGCTGCATCAGGGCGCTGGATGCGGTAACCATGGCAGGCGAGAGCTGTTCCACTCACTTCGTGGCACACCAGCCTCGCGTTGGCCCAAAAGGTGCACCGAAACCTGCCCACTTCTAGCTCAGCCCAGCAGAAACTTGGCTACTGGGAAGTTTGGTGTCACCAAATCCTTGTTCAGCAAAAGGACGTGGTTCTCCACGATGTAGTCGATGAAAGAGAGACTACGTTTTTCTGTGTTAAATGCTGGGTTTCACCCAGTCCTAGTTCAGCAAAACGATGCTGTTCTCCATGATGTAGTTGATGAAGCAGAGATTGTGTTTTCTGGGGTTAAACCCTGGGTTTTCCTTAAAACCATCTCCCAAAGGTGAGTGGGGATGTGCTGACCCAATGACAAGATAAGGAAACCTCCAGTGTTGCAGTTCGTCCCCATCTACGCTGTTGGGTTGGTAGCATGCTCATGGTGTCACCACCTCCTGTACAAGGCTTTCAGGGGACTTTGCAGTGTCAGCAAATGAACACTGCCTCAAGTAAAGCAACTTGTTGAATTTTTAGCGATTCTGCACTGGGGAGCACAAGCCCAAGTCAGCCTGGAGCTTCAGTGCCCAGCTCCTGTCTGAAAATTCCTGTCTTGGGTGCGTGAATCCCACGTATTGCTTTTTCCCTCCTTGTGCTTCTCTAATTCACCTGGGGCTGATGGCTAGAGGAAGCGGTGGCTGTAGTCTAGTGGCTCGGTTGGTTGAATTGAGTCTTGTATCAAAAGCCCCCGTTGTTTTTTATGTGCAGGGCAGTGCCTGCAGTGCTTCTGTTGTTGTTGTGTTTAATAAAAACTAAAAATCAAACAGCCTAGCCTTCCACAGCACGGTGAGCATCAGTCATCTTGCATTTCTTTCAAGGAATTAGTCAGTCAGCGTGTTCTTTTTATCTCATTTTTATCTCCCCCAGATTTCATTTCAGCACTGCAGCGTTGCGTTTTACTTCCTTTTCTTACTCGTGACCGGGGAGAGCTGCTGCCAGTCTTACCAGCGCTTTTCACAAGTCTTGGCTCTTCCCGTTTCGAGCAGCTCTTTGTGCATCCAGTGCAAAGATTTTGCCTTGAGAAAGAACTGCTGTTGCCTGGTTCTCACAAGTACATACTCTTGTTTTGGGGCTCTTTTTGCCCTTTTTTTTTTTTTTTCAGAAGGTGAGCAGGTCAGCATCCCGAAGCAGCATGGCTTTTCTAGCAAAGAGGTGACAGCCCTTGGATGCACCCTGAAATTATCTATAGTATAAGATGAGAAAAGGCAGAAAGCTTTGAGAGCCTAGGCTTGGTTTGGGGCTGATCATAACTTCCTTGCATCCTGGCCTTCTTTGTGAAAAAGTGCTGCCTTGCTGCACGTCTGAGGTGAAATGCTGCAAACTCCCTGGCTGCTTTTGCAGGGCAAGCACACACATCGAGGAGCCGGCACGCACCGAGGCTGAGTGCCTGCGTGGGTCTGCAGGCAACCCGAAGAGCTCCATCTCCCAAGTGTGAAACGCTCCATTCATCCAAAAGAGCTCGTAACTCTGCTTCCCGGTATGTCAGCGTGAACTCTGTCGCTGCTGAGCAGAGCAGAGTGGGGTGACAGCCCTGGAAGCTGCCCTGCTTTGTCTCAGGTGCATCGTGACAAAGGCAAGTGTGAAACACGGAGAAGAGACATTTGGCTTAGCTCCTAAACTTGACTCTTCTAGGTAGCAAAAGAAATAATTTTCCATTTGAGGGTTGCAAAGACCGCATCGTTTCTTAACGTGATTTTTACAGTTTTTCACGTTTTCCTGCTCCTGTCAGAGGGAGCTGTGGCCATCGCATTGTTTGGAGCAATTTCTTGTGATCACCAGATCGAGCTCTCCGTGCACACTCACTGGTCTCCATACGCTCTTTTTATGTGGAGTTGGGTCTGCATGTTTAATTTTAGGGCTTTTTTCCTCTCGGCCTTCCTTTTTTTTCCACATGAGTGGTTAGTAATAGCAAGGAGTGGGAACCTTGCTTGGAAAAAAAAAATAGTTTCTATTAATAGAGAAAATAAATGACAGAAAGAGTTTTCTTCCTGTTTTAGCAAGCAGCTATGTCAGTTGAACAAACAAGCACGCCGATCGCACTGCAGAGAATTTAGGAGACTTCAGCATCTTCTCCTGACCTGCTTTCAGAGCGTGCCAAGGCAGCGCTGGACTTCCCACAGAACAAGTTTAGGGTTCTCTTAGAGCCCTCCAAATGTTAGTGAGCCGTCCCCTCCTGCCTTCTGCGTGCCGGTGTGAGTTATCAGCTCTGCAGCACATCCAGCAGGTGTGGATTGTGCCCCGAGAGCAGGCGTCTCGGAGTCTTTCTCCCTCTGAGTGGAGGGAGAGCGACCGCTGCCGCGGGTGGGATGCTCCAGCAGCTGTTACCATAGCACACTTGGAGGGGCAGTCGCGTGTTGCCAGGGGTTGAAAATGTTCTGGGGATTTGTGGATTATGCCCAAACGCTGCTGGACTCCAAGCATGAAAGCAGGCTGATGAAAGCTGGGAGGGACACAGGGGAGTATTTGGTCAGATCAGGGCCAGCCCTGGAGTCAGAGCCAGCAGGGTCAGGCTTCTCAGGGCTGTGTCCAGCTGAAATTGAGATATCTGCAAGGACAGAGAGCTCAGCCCATGCAGCAGGGTTTGAACACCCTCAAGGTGAAGCATATTCCTTTTCCTTGTCTCTGTGGCAGACCCAGTACAGCCTCTAGCTGGGATTTCCCTTGCTGTTCTTCCCTCGTCTCTTGTCCTTCAGCTGCGTGCCTCCAAAACGCCTGTGAGCGTGTGACCTGCACCCTGTGTGGAGCTGCAGCCAGGACCTCTCATCCCTGATGCCTTACTGCTAAGAACCCGCTGTGACCATCGCGTTAGCGTCCTTGCACCCTGTGACAGTAATTCACAGAATCACAGATTCATCTTTGTTCAAATTCACCTTCTGCTGGCTGCAGATTCCCTCCCCCATCAGAGGTTTACCCGTGCTGTGCTCTCTGCACTGGGTGTCTCGTGCTCAGAGATGCCTCTCAGGCAGGTTTAAGTGTGGTGGTGGCACCGATTCTGTTGCTGCTTCTCTTCCCCTTTGCGCTGCCCTGCTGCAGGGCTTTTTGGTACCCCGTGGCACGCTGCAGGGTGAGCTTCTCAGCGCCTGGATTATTGCTGGGCACTGACTTCCTTCCTCTCAAGGCTGCTGGAAGGGCTGCTGGTGCTTGGTAGGAAATTTGGAAACATCTGCACCTTAAACGCAGCTCCCCTCATCCTCAGAGCGGCTGCTGCTCGCTCCTGGAGGCTGCTTTCCTGTGACGAAACCAAAATCTCCACCCGAACGGAGGTGAGAGGCGCAGGCTGGGAAGTGCTCACCCTGGGAAGGGCCCTAGGGAGAAAATGAGTATTTGCCGTGTCGCCAGGCTTGAGAGCAGCCGTCCCTGCTGAGCCGCTGCCTTGCCAAGCGTAGGGAGCTGGTCTTGCTGTGCTCCATGTGCCAGCTCGCACGTCTGCAAGGTTGCCTTGGCTACCGGCTTGTCTGTACTGAGAGGAAACCTGAAAATGGAGGAGTGTTTTTGAGCCATTTCGCTCCAACCGCAGAGGTTTCACCATTCCTTCATGGGGGCGTTTGGGGTCTCTGGCTCCTCTGCTCTCCGCGTTTTACCCAAATGCTGGCGGTGCCACGGTCGCTCCAAAGCTTGGTGTCTGACTTGTTGATGAGGCTCAGAGCCAAGCTTTTTATTTTTTTGGTGGCTGTGCAAGTGTTGGCTGTCCTTGGGAATGCTGTGGGGCTGTCGGTGTGACCCACCAACGTTCCTCCTGGCCAGAGATGGCTCTGAGCAGACCCCCTTACCTCAGAGCAGCTTTAGCACCTCCCTTGGGAGTTGGGGCAGCATCTGCTATGTGCTCCAGGGAAGATTTGGGCTTCAAAATGCTTCTTCAGATAGGGGAGAGCAACCAGAGCTCCCACTGGGTTTATTTTCCCAGCTGCTGGGGCTGCCACCAGCTCTGCAGAAGATGGGGTCGGACAGGGGCCTTTCTGTGCTAGGAAAGCTTCCGGCCAGGTTTTGCAGTTGCCTCTAATCCAGCCCAGCTTTGCAGTACACCTGCATTCATTTTCAACCTTTTTTTTTGATCTGTGTGCCTTGCAGAGAGCAAGCAGCCGTGGAGGAAGCCCTGCACTGAGCTCTCCGTCTTGGTCTCCACGCCGGGCTGTGATGGCTTTCCCAGCCTCAACTCCAACGAGAGCTGTAAGTACTGGGGAGGAGGTAGCTGGAGCAGAGCGCAGGTATTTCTGTGCCTCTTGGTTGGAAATTGCACCCTACAGCACTTAATCCTCTTTTTGGAGAGGCAGGATCCTCACTGTATTGTGGAGAAATTGGGACAGGGGCGAGCAACTCATCCGAGGTTGCTGGTAATGTAGTGAGAGAGGTTTAGAAACAACACAAAAAAACTACCCCAAAATCAGTTCTCTGGGACCCAGGGATGCAGTCCTGTACCAAAACCACTGCTGGTCCAGCTCCGACCCCACAGCTGGGGCTCTCGTGCCTTCAGGCAGTGTGCAAGGATCCTAATGCCTGTGCCAGTCCGACCGATGCTGTATTTTCAGATAAGCTGCACATCTCAAGGGACTCCTTGCTGCTCTACGCCGATGCCGTCTGGGGAGCTCTCAGAGGTGAGGCGTGCTTAGGCACGGAGCTTTCTGCTGGGCATTCCTGCCCTCCCTGCAGGCCGGGACATCTCCCTGCGCCTCCCTTTTCCCATAGTCTTAATTAATTGAGCTCTCTTTGGAATCCGTGCTGAGCGAGTGACTGTGTGTGGTTCTCCCGCAGGCCTGGAGACGTTCAGCCAGCTTGTTGGGAGAGATGAGAACGGCACGGTGAGTGCGTGGCTGGCTCGTGCGGGGGACGAGTCCTTGCCTCGTCTCCTGGGGGCAAGCTGTGCTTCGGGGCAGCGCGTGCTGCCTCCTGAGCTGGTACAGCACAGCAGCTCTTCCTGGCCAGCTCACACGCTGCTTGTCCTGCTGGCCCTGGGGATGAGGCTGACCCTGATTTCCTCCTGCTAATGGCTGCGTTGCCTGGAGCCCTGCTCACTTCTTCCTTCTCCCCTCTCCTCCCACAGTACTACGTCAACGAGACAGAAATTGTGGACTCACCCCGCTTCCCTCACCGAGGCCTGTTGCTGGACACCTCTCGCCACTACTTGCCTCTGAAAGCCATCCTGCAGACCCTGGTAGGGTGCCTGGGCTGGGAGGCGTGTGTCCTGCCCCGCTGGCAGGCAAAACCGTTTAGCTGGGTGTCCCTCTCTGACAGATGAGCCTCCCTGAGTAGCCTGGAGGGCCACCTTTCTGTTTTCTTGCTTTTTTTTGGGGTGTGTTTTGCTCATTTCTGACGATTCCAGGAGCTGTCTAGGGAGAGCCAGCCATGCGGCTGTGCATGGGCCACTGCGTTCACTTCTCATCGGGGAAGAGCTTGCCAAACGGAAGCTTTTTGAGGAGCACCAGCGTGCTTATTTCTGGATGAAGCAACAGGCTGGGGTGGGATGGCAGCCTGACCTGAATTCTTCGTACACAGATTTGCATGATGGAAAAATGCCTCCATGCTGTCAGCCTTTCCTAGTGCAGTTCTCTGTGCCTGTGGCTGTGTTTGCTCCTGGTGTAACTCACAGCTGATTTAGGTGATTTCTCAGCTCCCTTCCTAAGTGGGAGAAGGAAGAAAAAGCCCTGAGGTATCTCGGATTCCTGCAGCCTGGCTTACTTTCCAAGGCTGGATCCTTTCTGAGGCAAGGGAAAAACATGTCCCAGTGGCATTAGAGGAAAGTGGGTGGTGGTTCTGCATCCATCCCAGGCAGAATTAAACTTCCCAATCTCAACCATTGGCTCTGGTATAAGGAGAGCAGGGATTTTATTGTGAGCAGAAGCACTGATGACCCTCTGCAGCTCTTTGTGGTGTTGGAATCGCTCTTGGGTCCTGGGGAACATTTTGGGATCTTGCGTTGCCCATTACTCAGCGACCTGAGGTCCCGTGGTTCCTTCCTGTGACAGCAGGCTGGCCTTTCAGAAGGAGCACGACGTTTTTATCTGTGTTCCCATTCCTTCCCAGGACGTCATGGCTTACAACAAGCTGAACGTGTTTCACTGGCACATCGTAGATGACCCATCTTTCCCCTACGAGAGCTTCACCTTCCCGGAGCTCAGCAAGCAGGTAACCCCTGCTGGCTGTCCTGCAGCCCCCCGGCCGGCCGCGTGCTGCTTGCTGTGACCGCACGTCTTCCCCCAGGGCGCCTTCAACGCCATGACCCACGTGTACACAGCCAGTGACGTGCAGGCGGTGATCGAGTACGCCCGGCTCCGGGGCATCAGGGTGATCGCCGAGTTTGACACCCCCGGGCACACCCAGTCCTGGGGGCCAGGTGAGGAACTGGGGGTTTGGGAGTGAGAGCCGTGGTTGTAGCTGCCTGGGGAGGGGGCTCTGCGACGTGGATCTCAAAAGCAGGGCATAGGCAGCCACATCCTGCAGGGGTGAAGTGCCAGTTCCCCTGTCCCGACACGCTGCCCCCTGCCCCAGCTGTGGGTGTGGGTGCGGTGGGGAGTGCAGAGCAGCACAGGATGGGGATCTGCTCCCTGCTCATCAGACTTTCCAAGTCACAGAGCACATTTCTGGTGCACTGGCTGGGGTTTTTGTCCCCCAGTGGCCTCTGGGCTGTGCTGAGGGTGGTCTGGGTGGCTACACGATGCGCTACAGCCCCTCAGCCCCTTCCTCACTCTGCTGGGCTTGTCGTGACCCAGGTGCTCCAGACCTGCTGACTCCCTGTTACTTGGGCAAGGATCCTTCTGGGACCTACGGGCCCATCAACCCCATCCTCAACAGCACCTACCAGTTTGTGACCAGTTTGTTTCAAGAGGTGGGTGCTGTGTTCCCAGACTACTTCCTGCACCTGGGTGGCGATGAGGTGGATTTCACGTGCTGGTGAGTGATGCCTGGGCAGAAATCGGGTCTGGGGGGGGCCTGGGGTCTGAAACAGGCCCGGTGCTCTGCTGCCTGGGTGCGTGGGGATGGGGGCCTGAAAGAACAGCCCCCTTGATGGGTAGGGGGAGAGCAGAGGGTTGTTCTTGGGGGAAAGGGAGCCAAAAATTTGGCACGGGCCCGCTTTAGTCCCAGCCATGCATCATGGGCACGATCTTTGGTGCCCTGCTCCCCTAGGCAGAGAGAGAGGCTCTCCGGGTTGGTGCCTGGGGATTTTATTCTCTTCTTTTTTGGTACGCAGGAAGTCCAACCCACAAATTCGTGCCTTCATGGAAGAGATGGGCTTTGGTGGCGATTACACAAAGTTAGAGTCGTTCTACATCCAGAGGTGAGGACGGCTGCGTCCTGGGCCTGCAGCTGCAGTACGACAGGCACAAATGTCTCCTGCTGTCTCAGACAACCAATCTCCTTTTCAGGAGTGTAGGCCTTTGGGCCTTTCTGTCCCTGAACAGAGTAGCCTAGCCACATTTTGGGGGGGGAGGCTGGTCACAAAAAGGCTGAGGGAGAAAAGAGCCCTGGGAGGGGCTGTGCTTTCTCTCTCCTCCATGAGAAGTCCTTTCCTGTCCCCCTGGGGATGGCGAGGATTTTGGTGCAGCTTCTCTGGGTGTGTGCAGCTGGCAAGGAGAGGGGAATGTAGCTGGGAGGCCCCCAAACTCAGTCATGTTTCCACCCCAGGCTTCTGGACATCGTCTCTTCCCTTGGCAAAGGCTACATGGTGTGGCAGGAGGTGTTCGACAACAGGGTGAAGGTGAGAGCTGCCTGCGTTCCCCGGCACAACTCCCTAAATCTTGGGTGAATGGTGCTGGTGCTGCTCACTCGAGTGAGCCTGCACGTGGCTCAGAAGTTGATCCAGTGCCTGCCTCGGTGCTTTGGCCCTTTGGGGGGCTTTTGCCATGAAACAGCAAGCACAGAGCAAGGAAAGCTTCCCCGGAGGGACTGGATGCGCCAGGACAGTGGCGATGTAGGGGGGTGGGTGTAACTCTACCTTCCAGTATTGTGATAACTGGTTATGGACTGGTTCTGGTGCAGAGCCCTGGTCACCAGAGGTGTTTGGAGCTGGGGATGTCTCTGGGGCACTCTGCTTGTGAGGGGGGGCGGTGCCCTTGCTGCCCTGACGCTGTGCACGGGCTCCACGTGTGTTTGTGCTGCGGGTCCAGGTGAGGCCAGACACAATCATCCACGTGTGGAAGAACTCCCCGCCCTACAAGGAGGAGATGGCGAACGTCACCAAGGCTGGCTACAGGGCCCTGCTCTCTGCCCCCTGGTACCTCAACCGCATCTCCTACGGGCAGGACTGGATGGCAGCCTACCAGGTGGAGCCCTTGGATTTCACAGGTGCGTTCCTCGGGGCGCGTTTCCTTCTGGCTTCTTGCTCAGAGGTGGTTCTGGGGCTGTCTCTCGTGATTCTCACTGCTGGTGTGAACGTGCTCGAGTCACTGTGCCTTGGCTCCTGGGCTCCCTGCTGTCCCCTCGCTGCAAACAGGCTGCACCTCAGCTCTCCGTGCCCCAGGGTTTGAAGCTGGGGCTTCCAGAAGAGCAAATCCCAGCTTCCGTAGCTGTCCCCCTGTGCGGGGCAGGAAGGTGAACTGTTGTCTTGCAGCACCCGATCACCTGAAAGCTGTGTCCTCTGGCAGGCAGCCCTGAGCAGAAGGCTCTGGTGATCGGCGGCGAGGCGTGCATGTGGGGCGAGTACGTGGACGTCACCAACCTGGCCCCCAGGCTCTGGTAAGAGATGTCCTGGGGAGGTTAGCTTGGTCCTTCAGCGCGGCGTGGTGTGCAGCCAGGGCTGCAGGCTCAATCTCATGGTACTTTTATGTCCTCTGGCAGCAGGGCTGTGGCACTAACAGCTTCACTGAGGCTTAAACGAGGTTTTGTGGCCATCTCTAAGAGCAAAACTTGCTCCTGTGCCACCTGCTGCTGCAGCCAGTCTGTTCTGTCCTGTCACTGGGACACCTCCCGATCTGCACCCGTCTGGGCGAGGGGCTTTTAACAATCAGAAGCCACGTACCCTTGTGTGTTGAAGGACTTGGGCTGGGGAAGTGTTTGGGAATGTGTGAGAAGCTTTCCCTGACCGGGCTGCTGTTGTCACTTGCTCCTTAAGGCCAAGAGCTGGGGCTGTAGCTGAGAGGCTGTGGAGTGACGCGACCGTGAGGAACCTGCAAGATGCTTACGTGCGGCTGGCCAGCTTCCGCTGCGAGCTTCTCAGGTACCCGTCCCCCCTCCCAGTGTGGGGGGACACTGCAGGGGACACCCCCTGCACACAGACCCTCGGCAGGGCCGGGAGGGTGCTGGGGCTGGGGCGAGCTTCCCTGGGTGTGAAATGAGCCATAAAGTCCAGAGCATTTCTCGTGCCTGAGTGTGGGCAGGGATTGCTTTGGGCTGGGCTGGAAAAGGGGGTCCCTGGGGTGGTGGCTGTGTGGGGGAGAGGGTTTTGTGCTGGGGAAGGGGCCCCGTCAGCTCCTGCCACCCCCCTGCGGCACCGGGTGCTGCCCTGTGGCGCTTTCCCTTGCTGCATCCCCAGGAAAATTAACCTTAGGCCTCTCTTCCATGCTTGAACAAAAAATAACAGCCTGTAAGTGCAGGATGCAAACTGCTCGCATCTGAACCGGGGCTCTGGTGGCTGCTTTGGGTTCCTCTGACCCCTCACCCCCCCTCACCAGCTCTGTGTCCTCCGCGTAACGCCCGCTGCCTGCTCTGCTTCCAGGCGTGGTGTCCAGGCACAGCCTCTCTTCGTAGGATACTGTGACCACGAATTCGACGGGTTTTGAAGGGAGAGTCCCGCTGCCCTCGGGCTCTGCGCACAGGAGGAATGAGCTCTCTCTCTCTCCCTCAAAAGCTGCTGGCATGGTGAAGGGACCCTTTCACTCCCCCTGCTTCTGCTCTCGCATTGTTGCACTGAATGTGTTTTTTTTTTTTCCTTAGTATGCACTCTTTGCCCCTTTTTCTATTTTTATTTCTTTAAACCTATAAATAAATGACCCCAAAGAGGAAAAGGTGCCTTTTCATACCCAGCTGGGGCCTGGGAAGACCATGCAAGGGCTTTTTGCTGGGCAGGCCTTGCCCTGGAGCAGGCTCGTTGCAGGGATGCTGGTGGAGGAGCATCTGGCTGTGCCTCGTCCTGCTGGCCCTGCAGCGTGCTGGGTGCCTGCTCGGCTGGGTTAACTATGCCTATTCTGTGCCAGTATCCCAAATTTCATCCCTGCTAAGAGAATCTGGTGTCCAGTCTCAACAGTAACGTGTGTGTGTGGGGAATCCTAATCTTGCAGGCCAAGTGGGCTCCCTCAGTTTCCATTTCCACCTCCTGCTGTTGGCCCCTGAAGGCGCTGCCTGTGCTGGGATGGCACCCACTGGCTCCTGGCCTTTCCCTGTCCCTTCTCTCTGTGCCCCGGCTGCGTCCCTAAACCCTGGCTGCTCCTGAGACGAGCCCCGAAGCCTCTCAGACCTCACAAAGCCGCTGAGCCGGGAGCTGGGTGCGGATGTTCCTGAGGCACCGCTCAGCTCCTCCATCGGCTGCTGCCTCTGCTCGGGCTTTTTGTGTCCCCCTGCTGCTCTCTTGTCCTCGGAGGGGCCCAGCTCTGCTTCCTGCACCCAGGGGGCTGGGTTTGGACAGTATTTTCCTTGGGGAAGAGGCTGGCGTTGCTACGTGGCTGTCCCAGAGGGGTCGGTCGTGGTTCTTGTCCTTTGATGGTTGGGGAGAATTGAGGTTGGGCTCCCGGGGAGAATTCCCCCAGGCCAGGACTGCTGTGTGCGTGTCCCAGTCTGAAATGAGTGAACTCTGCTGGTTGCTCTCCGTGATGGATGGAAACTTTTCACTGTTGTTTACTTGCAATTAAAAATATTCCTAAATTACCAAGCCTCGCCTTTCTTCACCCTCCTGCGCAGGGGTACCCAGGCGGTACTTGGCTGTGGTGGTAAAACTGCCCCAGTTTTAGGAAGAAAAAGGATTGGGAAGCCCAACCACCATGGAGCAGGGAAGCGTAGCCCATGGCAGATTTGGGGGAAAAGGAGGTGTATCTTCCAGCTGGGGAAGGGAAGGGAAGGGAAGGGAAGGGAAGGGAAGGGAAGGGAAGGGAAGGGAAGGGAAGGGAAGGGAAGGGAAGGGAAGGGAAGGGAAGGGAAGGGAAGGGAAGGGAAGGGAAGGGAAGGGAAGGGAAGGGAAGGGAAGGGAAGGGAAGGGAAGGGAAGCCGTCCTGCACGCTGCTTCCTGAGTGAAGATGTTCCTCTGCTTCCTCTGGGTCTCTCTGGGAAACTCGTGCCCGTTTTCTCCATTGTTTTGGTCAGTGATTGGTGTCCCGGCCTGGTGTTTGAGGTAGGGCATTGAAGGCGAGCTGGGATTGCCAATGTGCCCTCCTGCTCTTCCCATGATGTTTGTTTCTCTCAAACCGAGTAACACAAAAGATGTAAATAACAATGATGGCTGCTTCGTTCTGCTGGGGCTCGATGCACCGCCAAGTCCTAAAGAGCTCCGGGAGGCCGGTGTCAGCACAGCTCCTGTAGCAGCAAACAAACACTGCCCTGCTGCAACCACAGGAGCTTCTCAGCCCCACGAGGACAACTTCTGCTCCATCCCATGCTCCTCAGCAGCCCCTTCCCAGTGAGTATCCCGCTGCATCTTTTGGGATCCTCTTTAACCCATCCTGTCGGTTTTTTAAAGCAGCCCTATTGTTTTTTCCCCATCATGGGGTGACCTGGTGGCCAGGGACCAGGGGGCTGCTTGGTGTGGGGTCCCAACCCACGGGGGTGCCTCCGGTCCCTCCATTTCCCCCACTGCATCCTCGCGGCATGTCGGCTCCTTCGAGAACATCTATTTTTACCCGGGATTTGTCATGTAAAACTTGCCGGGGAGAACACGGGAACATGCAGCGTGTGAATCACTCGGGGCCAACGGGTTTAAAAATAAACCCAAGCGGCGCCGAGGAGCGGCAGATGCCTCCTGCCCAGCCCCGAGATTTCGGCTCCACTCCCCGAAAACGCCCGTCACAGACACGGGGCACCCATGGGTGCTGCCTCCACCCAGCGCTGGGAGCACGCCCAGGGGCACAGTTTGCCCACACGCAGGGACGGCAGCAAAGGAGGGTGGAAAAAAAACAATAATGACCGCGTTTATGCAAAAACGTTTCAAAAACGAGATTAAAAAAGTAATTACCAAAGCTGGGCCGACGGACAAATGGGTTTCTTGGTGCAACAGGCGGCAGGAATCGATAATTCCTGGCTGGGTTTGAGGCGATGGGAGATAAGGATGTTTTGCCGTTGGGTTTTGTTGGGAATTAAATGCCGCTCCGTGCTGGAGGAATTAATTTTCATTTTCCCTATGAAGCCGCCCCCCCGGGAGCGCCGGGAGGTCTGGCCTCAGCCCTGCCCGGGGTGGGAGCCTCTGTGGGGGCAGCTCCTGCCCGTGCACACGTGTGTGCAGCTGGATGTGTGTGCACATGCATGTGCTGCATGAACGTGCACACACTCATACCCGTGTTTGTGTTTGCAAGCATATGCACACGAATGCTTGCAAACACAGGCTGCAAACACATTCACACAGGTGCTTGCACATGTGTGTAATTGCAATACAGGCGTGCAATACAGGCGCGCATTTGCATGTGCTTGCAACTGCTTGCACGTGCTTGCAACCATTTGCACACACTTTCAATGCATGCATGTTTCACAGCTGCACACTTGCACATGCAACACATGCATGCTTGCAACACATGCACATGCATTCTTGCAGACTTGCATACTTGCAACACGTGCATGCCCGTGCCTGCACAGTTGCACGCTCTTGCAACACATGCACGCTTGCACACTTGCAACTCATGCACGTGCATGCTCACACGCATGCAACACGCGCGTGTCTGCACATTTGCACACTCCTCCACCGCATGCACATGCACAGTGCACACACGTATGTGGCTGCACCCCTGCATGCCCCCACCCCCCCGCTGCGTGGAGCCGCAGGCCCCCCATTAGCGGCCGTCCCCTAATTGCGGCCGTGCCCCCCCGGCCCCGGGCGTTAACTCTGAAGCCTACCGAGGGCGGCCGGGGGGCGTGGCCAGGCGGCGATGACGCAAGCAGCAGTGGGCGGGGCCGGCCGGTGATTGGCCGCCGCCGCCTCATTATGCTAATGCCCCGCGCCCGGCCGGGGCCGGCCGGCTGACGTCACCGGGCGGAGGGGAGGAGGGGGGGGGGGAACGAGCGCGGCCGGGCCGAGCCGAGCGGCGCCGAGCGGTTCCGAGCGGTTCCGAACGGTTCCGAGCGGTGCCGAGCGGCGCCGAGCGGGGCGGGCGGGGCGGGGCGCGGCGCGGAGCGGCCATGGCCGCGGCGGGCAGCGGCGTGGCGGCGGCGGCGGCGGCGGCGGAGGCGGGGGCGGGCCCGGGCCCGGCGGGGGCGGCGTTCAGCACCGCGAACAGCGGCCGGGTGAACGGGCTGAGCCACCCGGCCGGCGCCATCGCCATGAAGGACCACGACGCCATCAAGCTCTTCGTGGGGCAGATCCCGCGCAACCTGGAGGAGAGCGACCTCAAGCCGCTCTTCGAGGAGTTCGGCCGCATCTACGAGCTCACCGTGCTCAAGGACCGCTTCACCGGCATGCACAAAGGTACGGGCGGCACGGCGGCACCTCGGGTGGGGGGCCGTGAGGCGGACGGGCCCCTCAGGTGGGGCAGCGTGAGGCGGGGGCGCCCCCGAGGTGCGGCTCCTCAGGTGGGGCGTCGTGAGGTGAAGTTATCCCCGGGGGGGGGGGGCGGCCCTGAGGTGATAACCATGAGGTGGAGGCTCCCCTGAGGTAGGGCTCGGTGAGATGGGGCACCGTGAGGTGGAAGCAGCCCTGATTTGAGGTATTCCTGAGGTGGAGGCAGCCCTGAGGTGGGTACCGTGAGGTGGAGGCTGCCCCGGGTGAGGTAGGGCTCTGTGAGGTGGGACACCATGAGGTGAAGTTATCCCCGGTCTGGAGGTACCCCTGAGGTGGGGTGTCGTGAGGTGAAGCTGCCCCTGAGGTGGAGGCAGCCCTGAGGTAAACACACCAGGAGGTGCATAGGCGCCCCACAGATGGAGGTACCCCAGAGGTGAGGTACCTCAGAGGTTCGGGTACCCCTATAGAGGGACACCCCTGAGGTGGAGGCACCCATCTGAAGCAGAGAAACCCCTGCAACCCAAGCAGGAGGCACCCACCTAGGTCTGGGGTGTTCCCGCCTGCCTTGGGAGCACCCACCGGCTGTGTTGGGCACTGCCTGGGCTGGGGACACCCAGCTGGGTGCACCACACCGGAGTGGGACCACGGAGCTCTGGGTGTCACCTGGATGGGACCTCGTGCTCCTCTGCAAGCTGCCACCACGCTCCTGGGCTGTGGGCAGCGCCCGCCTCACCGCGAGATTTTGGGAAGCCGAAACTTGGCGCTAGTGGGTGCCGGTGTATTGGTACCCCTTCGGCCTGGGACGACTCCTGGACTCCTTCATTCCCAGCACCAAGGCCTCCAAAATGCCTCCGACGCTGAATTTGTGCCCTAAGGCAAGGGAATTGCACAGTGCTGGCCCCAACGATGCTTTGTCCAGCACAGGTTTTGACCACCACGGCCCAGGAACACAATGTTATTGTGGATGCTCCTCTAATTCAAACACTGTCCTTGCTCCTGGAGAGCCTCTGAGGGGAAACGTGGCTGCTGCTGCTGCCCTCCCAACTTCTCCTGGGCACCGTCCACATCATTGCCCGCAGAAGGGAAAAAAAAAGGAAAACAGAGCAGAGAGGAGGAAGCCAGCTTGATTACAAATGGCAAACACTGGAAACGCAGGCGGCTGGGAAGGCAGAGGCACACGCAGCTCGGGGCTGAAGCGAGCTGCTGCATCGACCTCCGTTTTCCACCTAATATTTAACCAAAGGGGCTCTGTCTTTGCCCCCACACAAGCTGATGTGCCCAGGACCCCAGGGTGGCTGAAGGACCCCATCCCTTGGCGCCCCCCGCCCCACTGCCACGCTCCCTCTCCTCCGAGGCACGCTGATTGTACTTATTAAGAGTTATTAATACTTAATCAGCTGGCGGATTTAATTGTGCCAATATTAAAAATGCATCAATGTCAATTTTATTCATTAAATATTTACTTTGTTGAAGGGAAACTGTTTTGCTGCTGTTTTAATATCACTTTCAGAAGCTTATGGATGTGACCTCGGCAAATACGGGGAGCCCTCGGATAGGGAGCGGCGCGGCGGCACGGGGACCCGGGACGCTCCTGTGGGGACAGAAGAGAGCCAGCCCCGGCCCTGCCGCGCGAGCCGTGGGGTGAGCGAGCGCTCGGCAGCGTGAGTCAGCGTGGGAAAACCTCGCCCCGGGCGCATTTCTGATTCCCGAAGCGCCGCGACGTGATGCTGGAGGAGCCGGAGCGCCTTGGCGGCGCGATGCCATCCGCAGCGGGGAGGATGCTCCGGGGTGCGCGGCAGCGACTCTTGGAAATCTGCTTCCCGGAGGACTTTGGCTGCGGCTTTCCCCAGGGCTCCCCGGTGCTGTGCTTGGGGCCGGAGAGCTGCTGGCCTCACTGTGTGCCCTCACCTTCCTCCTGCTGCTCCCTCGTCTCTTTTGCATTAACATCTCCCTCTCTGCTTTGGGGCTGAGCTCAGGGCTGGCGGTTTTGCTCACGTGCACGTGGTCCCAGGATGGGTGTCCGGGTGCTGACGCGCCCCAGAGCCACGTTAGCCACTGGGTGCTGGAATTTGGGGTGCTCAGGGCGTTGTGATGGGTGCCAGGCCAGACGCTAACCCTGCCTCCCCGTCTCTGCAGGCTGTGCCTTTCTCACCTACTGCGCCCGCGACTCGGCCCTGAAGGCTCAGAGTGCCCTGCACGAGCAGAAGACACTGCCAGGGGTAAGTGACAGCCGGGAATCGGGGCGAGATTTGGGGGCTGGCACCGCATTGACTTCCCCTGCCCATCTGCGGTGCCGTGGGTGCTGTGCTGGGCGCATGGAGCGTGCACGGGCATCACTTTGGCTCAGGGGATGCTCTGCACGGGGGAGCTGTGGCCTGAGCTGTGCCTTGTGTCACCGCGTCACCGCTGTGATGAGTTCCGAGCACTCAGCCTAGTGCTTGGGGGCGATGCCAGGGTGGCCAGGGGACTGGGGATGGCACCAACTCCATCGGTGCTGGGTGCGTGCTCAAACGCAGCCCAATTAAACGCAGGCTCGTCACATTTTAACACATCCCCCTCTGCGGGGGTGATTTTGTCACCCCTGGGTGACGCGCCAGGGCTCCGGGGCGCAGCGGGGTCCCGGCATAGGGCGCAGGAGCCGCTCCAGCGGCCGCAAACCGAGGCATTGATTTTCTCCCCGCCTGCGTGCCGCTGCGCCTTCTGCGGGCTCCGACCTCCCGAGCTTTAACAAAGTGAAAATAAATATTTAATTATTCTCCTAAATCAAAATCGATAGGGCAGCCGCTTGGCGGGGGAGAGCCGCCAGGCCCGTAAATACAAACGCCGCGCTCGGGCACGCGCGGGGGGGGGGGAGCCCTTTTGTTACGGGGCCGGGGGGCACCATCCCCATCCTGTTCCCCCCCCCCCCATGTCCCTGCTGCCATCAGTAGGCTCCCGAGTGAACAGCGCTCGGCGCCGCCCCCGCGGGGAGCTGCGGGACGAAGCCGCGCGCCCCGCGCCCGTCCCTGGAGCCCCGCTCCTCGCCGCGGGGGCGCGCCTCTGCGGGTGCGCGCCGCTCGCCCCCGTGCTCGTGCTCGCCCCCTGGCGCGGCGAGGGGGGCGTGGCCTCGGCGAAACCCCGCCCCCCCCTCCACCCCCCCCCATCCCCCCCCACCTCCCGGCTCGGCTCGGCCCGGCTCGGTCCGGCTCGGCCCCGCCCCCGCCCCGCCTCCCGCGCGCGCCGCTGCGCGAACCGAGCCGAGCCGAGCCGGGCCGGACCCCGCCGAGCCGCCGCGGGTGGAGCCGGGCCGGGCCGGCCCGAAACGAGCCCAACCCAAGCGGGCCGGGCCGAGCCGGGCCGGGCCATGCAGCTGCCGCAGGTGCCGGCGCCGGGCCCGCGGCCGCCCGTGCTGTGGGTGCCCGCCGGCTCCAAGATCCTCTGCATCGAGGTAGGGCCCCCCCGCCTTTGTCCGCCGCCACGGCCCCGCCCGGCTGCGGGGGGGCAGCGCGCGTGTGTGTGTGTGTGTGTGTGCAAAGAGGTGTGCAGTGGGGGCACACAGGGTGTAGTGGGCGTGCAGGTGGGTGTCTGTGCGCAGGGGCCGTGGGTGCGCGGGCGGTGCAGCTCGCACACCCCCAGGGGCGTGTGGCCGCCCGCACGTGCGCGTGGGGCCGGCGTGCGGCTGCACGTGGGCGTGCGGTTGCGCCGAGGGCGTGCGAGGACGGGCGGCCGTGGGGCTGCGCGGGCGCAAGCGTGCACGGCGCTGCACGGAGGCGTGCTGGCACGGGCAGGCAGCGGGCTGCGGGCACGGCACGCGTGCAAGCGTGGGTGTGCGGCCGTGGGCACCACAGACGCGTGTGGGAGCAGCCAGAGAGCCCCGGGGGTACCAAAAAACCCTTTCTGGTTTTCTCCCCGGTGCAACGTAGCCCCGGGGGAGGTTGGCGGGTCCCCGTGGCCCAGCGTTCCCAAACATCAGCCGCTCCCGGAGGACTGCTGCGGGTTCATAAGCGGCGGGCGGGGACGGGAGGCACATCGAAACGGCGCTCTGCGGCTCCGAAATGTTATTCTAAATCACACACACTGGGTTCATTATGTTGAGTGTATCACGGCAGGAATGGGAAACGTCTTCCATCAAAGGCCGCCGTGCTGCTGAACGCGACCGGCAGCGCCTCCCCCCCGCCCCAAAAAATGGGGTCCCTCCTCCCGGCTGTGACAGCAGGACGCAGGGACCCCGTGTCCATCGGTCCCCTCCCCGAGCATCCCTGCCTCTGCGCTGACATCTCCTCCCTGCGTTTCCCGGGAGACGAGGCGGTTGCCGTGGAAACCGCCCTCCTCTTCTTCCCGAGCCTTCCTCCTCCTCCTCATCGAGCCTTCCTCCTCCTCATCGTCACCTGGGGGCCGGCGCTGCCCCCACCCAGCTCTGGGGGTGCCCCCGCGGTGGCGGCGGTGGCGTTTTGGGGCACCTCCTTGTACGGGTGGCTGCCTCCTGCGGGTGTCCAGCCTGCCGTACGTGCCCATCTTTACACGCCCGTTGCACGCACGTCCTCGCATGCTGCCGTCGTGCGCCCAGGCCGTGCAGTACGTTCCCGGCACACCCGTGGCGTGTTGCACGCGTGACGCCCCCCCCGTGCATGCTGGGTGCACGCGTGTCGGCCTGCCGTTGCCGTGACGACCCTATCAAGCACATGGCACAGCAGCGCGGGGGATGCACGCTTGTTGCCGTGGAAACTGCCGTAATTGTAGCGCTTTTTTGGAAAAAAAGGGGGGGAAGAGGAGGGGGGAGAGAGGTGGGAAGGAGAAATGGCCCCGTGCAGCGAGGTACGGCTGTGGGGATGCTCGCACTGTCCCCGCGTCCTGGTGCACACACACGTCATGCCCATGGGTGTGGGGACAACACGGCGCCTGGCACGCATCACGCCCGTGCACGTCCCCGGTGCCACCAGGCAGCAGGGGGCACCTGCTGCCCCCGAAGTGCAGCCAGCCCCACGGGGCTGGGGCTGGAGCCTCCGCTCTGTCCCGGTGCCGTGCCCTCGTCCCATGCCCCCACATCCTGCCCTTCCCCACGGAAGGTGTCACCGGGGGCTGTGGCACCGCCGCCGACCGCCTGCTCCCGGTTGTGTGTTGCAGATGAACCGCCCCATCCAGGTGAAGCCGGCGGACAGCGAGGGACGAGGAGGTAGGTGCACCCCCTGAGCTGCCTAAAAGGGCGTGGGGCTGCCCGATGGATGCCCTGAGCACGCGGCTCGGCAACGTTTAAAGGCAGAGGGCTGAGACCTGGCACTTCTCGTGATGCTGGTGGGTCCTAGAGGCCCTCAGGGACCGCAGCAGCATGGGGACCCACGGGGTGCTGGCGTGACAGCCAGCTGCACCCTGTCCCTCTGCCCGGGGTGGACATCCACGCGTCCACAGTGCACCGTGGTTCTTCAGCACAACGCAGCTGCTGCGAGCGCGTCCCGGAGGGACACAGCAAATAAATTACCCACTTACCGAGCGTAATTGGTGAGGGATTAAAAATCGATGGGTGAGCTCGGGTGCCCAGCTCTGGCCCCCTCGCCCAGGAGGCGACGTTCGGCCGCCTTTGCGGGGAGATGGTTTATGTTTAACCAGACAATGCGTGAGCCCTATTCCCTTAACTAATTTGCCCGGTACCTTAACGGGCGGTGCATTAATCGTCTCCTGCCGTTATTTATTTATTTCCCTGGCAACGCTCTGACAGGGCACCTTATTTTCTTTGTCAAATGCCATTAGCGCGCGGCGGGACCGTGTGGCCGCGCAAGACAGATGCTGGTAATAATCATGAAATTCTCATTATTTACTCTCCCTTCTCTCCTGTTTGGGTTATTGATGTCCCCCAGGCACGGCCGGGCACTGCGGGTTATTCTGATAGTCAATCATACGAATGCAATTGCTGGGGTTTTGTGGGCTTTGTTCCCCAGCCACATCCCTACGCATCCTGTGGTATAGGACAGCATCTGCACCACAGGAGCAGGGGCCCGGTCCTCAGCTCGGCTTCACCCCTAAGAAATCCCTCTGCAGGAGAGGGCTCCCACCCCGTGCATTTTGTGGGATGGGGAGGAGGAGGAACCCTGCGTCTCCACCACGGGGTTTTGCAGTGGTGCTGCTGGCCTCCCTCCCTCCCCAGCCTCTTGTTCCTCCACGACCGTTTGCAAACCTGGCACAGGGGAGGGAACGGCGCGTGGCATCCCCCTCGCCGACGGGCTCTGCTTTGCTTTTAGAAGACAGGAAGCTCTTTGTGGGCATGCTGGGGAAGCAGCAGAGCGAGGACGACGTCCGGCGCCTCTTTGAGCCCTTCGGCCAGATCGAGGAGTGCACCATCCTCCGCGGGCCCGACGGAGCCAGCAAAGGTGGGAAGCAGGGAGCTGGGGGATGGGAGCTGCCAGCCGGGCAGCCCCCACAACCCCAACTCTCCCGTGCCCCCGTTCTGCCCGCAGGTTGTGCCTTTGTGAAGTACGGCAGCCACGCCGAGGCGCAGGCTGCCATCAACAGCCTGCACGGCAGCCAAACCATGCCGGTAAGCGCCGGGCGCACCCCGCGGCCCTCATCCTACCCCCTGTGCTGTCTCCATAATCCAATCACCGGCTAATTTGATCTGTCTAATTGGATCAAAATCCCAGTTTGTTGTCCACATCACCCTGAGGTTCATCCTTGCCGTGCGCTGGGGGTGGGTGCGTGGGGCTAATTCCCTCGCTCCAGGAGAAAGGTGTGATTTAATTAACACCGAAGGTCAAAACTGTGAGCAAGGGGGAAAGGAAAACAGCGGTCAGGGAGCAGCCGCTGGGAGGAAAGACGGCTGTAATTAAACCTCGCATCGATCACTGCTTGCTGCTGCCAACCAGGCGGCATCCCAGGGCTGCGGGGCGAGGACGCTGCGGCTGCCGGGAGCCAGCGGGCCGTCCCCAGAGCAGGGTGACATTTTGGGGTCACGCCAGGCCAGTGGCCCTGCCGTCAGCCCTGTCTCGCCCCCGCCCTAGGGTGCCTCGTCCAGCCTGGTGGTGAAGTTTGCGGACACGGACAAGGAGAGGACCCTGCGGCGGATGCATCAGATGGCCGGGCAGCTGGGCATCTTCAACCCCATGACCATCCAGTTCGGCGCCTACGGGGCCTACACGCAGGCGGTAGGAGGTGGCATGGGGTCAGCGCGGGAGGGGACGCGTCTTTTTTTTCGGGGAACGTGCTGGAAATGCTCTTACCCCCCTTGCCTCTTTTTTCCTCTGCACCTCGCTCACTTTTCCCTCTTTCCTCCCTCTGTTTCTCCTTCCCCCTTCAGATCATGCAGCAGCAGGCGGCCCTGATGGCGGCGGCGCAGGGGACCTGCCTGAACCCCATGGCTGCCATCGCTGCCGCCCAGATGCAGCAAATGGCCGCCTTCAACGTCAGCGGGCTGGTGGCTGCCCCCCTCACCCCTTCTTCAGGTACAGCCCCTGGCTTCACCCCTCCACCCACCTCCCCGGTGGCCTCGGCAGGGGGGGGACGCCAGCACTGACACCCTCCCTCCTGCCCGTGGGGCCGCAGGTACGAGCACTCCCCCCGGCATCAGCACGGCGCCCGTGCCCAGCATCGCCACGCCGATCGGGGTGAACGGCTTCAGCCCGCTGCCGCCGCAGACCAACGGGCAGCCTGCCTCTGAGACCATCTACACCAACGGCATCCACCCCTACCCAGGTGCCGGCCTCGCACCGCCCCGCGCAGCGTGGGGGGGTGCCGGGGGCGCGTGCTGGGAGCTGGTCATCCTCGGCTTTCCCTTGCTTACTCTCTTCATTCTCCCTTCTTTTCTCTTCCCAGCTCAAAGCCCCACAGTGGCAGATCCCCTCCAGCAAGCCTACGCGGGCATGCAGCACTATGCAGGTCTCAAACCTCGCTTGCACGTCTCCTTCTCTCCCTGCTCTGCTCCGTGCCGGTTCCTGGAGGGGGGCCCTGAGCGCCGCGGGGGGGTTGAAGCCGGGCAGCGCGGCCCCACGTGTCCCGGGCACGGGTTAGGGCAGTAACACAACAAGAGAAGGGTGTCAGCGTGCTGTGGGAGTACTCTGAGCCCGGCAGTTGGCATTTAATTAGGAGCACCAGTGGTAATTTCCAGCTTTGCAACAGAAGATGAAGTTTCTGACCCCTGGTTATTATTTTGGCCAACCAAAAGTTGATAAAAGCCTCTTTCCTCCACCTTAAGGCCGTGATACTGGTGCCCCCAGCATCCCTACTGGGAGAGCCGTTCACACAGGCCAGGGCTGTGCTGGCAGAGGCAGGCTGCACTGCAGGGGGAGCCAGCACCCCAGAAAGGCTTTGGCAGCCCAATTGCGCCCTCCCACGGTGCCACGTCCCACCCCGGTGCCACAAGGGAGGAACGGGACCTCAGCAAGCAGCCACCACCCGAGCGGTGACCACGGCTCCGCTCAGACCTCTGCGCCACCAAACCCCGCGTGCTGGCGCCAGCGAGGGTGGCAGTTGGGGACATCCCTCCGGGGGCCGGTCCCCATCCCGTGCCGGGGTCTCAGCACCGTGTCTCTCTGTTCCAGCAGCATATCCCACCGCCTACGCGCCCATCAGCCAAGCCTTCCCCCAGCAAGCGCCCATCATCCCGCAGCAGCAGCGAGAAGGTAAGGGGGCACCCCGCCGCGGGGCCGGCTGCTCTGCCGCTCCCGGTGGCCCCCGCCTCGTGGCTGACGTGTGGCCCTGTCCTTTGTGTGTCACCCAGGTCCCGAAGGCTGTAACCTGTTTATTTATCACCTGCCCCAGGAGTTCGGGGATGCGGAGCTCACGCAGATGTTCTTGCCTTTCGGCAATGTCATCTCTGCCAAAGTCTTTGTGGACCGTGCCACCAACCAGAGTAAATGCTTTGGTAAGTCACTGTCTGGGGCTCTCCCTGGTGGCCGGGCAGCACCAATGGGTGACCAAACCCAAAGCAGCGTGGTGGCTGTCACCCCAGGGCTGAAGGACCACGCCGTGCCAGGACAGAAGGACATAACCTCCTGCTGCCACTAATTAGGATGTCACTGCATCACCTTAGTGTCCCCAGACCTCATAACCCTGGTGTCCCTGCAAACACACGTACCCCAGTGTCCCCACAGATCCCGTCAACCCCATGTCCCTGTGGATCCTCTCACCCCAGAGTCCCCACAGGCCCTGCCACCTTGATGTCCTCACAAACCTCGGTGTCCCCAGAGATGTCATCACCCAACACCGTGCAATTTGGGGCTGCATTGTCCCCCTGACCTTCCGCATCCCAGAGGCCATTCCTGGACTTTGTGAGCCCATCTGAGGGAGCATGGGGTTCACGATGAAGCTGGGCCGTGACCCTGTTGCAGTCGAGCAGCGAGGTGTGATGCTGATGGTGACAAACTGTCCCCCCCTCTGTCACCCCGTCCCTCACCCCCAGGTTTCGTCAGTTTTGACAATCCGACTAGCGCTCAGGCAGCCATTCAGGCCATGAACGGCTTCCAGATCGGCATGAAGAGGCTAAAAGTCCAGCTAAAGCGGCCGAAAGATGCCAACAGACCCTACTGACCCCTGCCCACCCTGGCCCTATGGAGAGGTAAGGTGGGGACCTGGGGGTGTCACCTACAGCACCGCTGTTTTTAGCCGGATTTGCTCAAAAAATGCCTGTGCTGGGCTCTCTGCTCCCAGAAGACTGTGTGGGGCTGGGCGCTTGAGATAAAGAGCGTCCGTTTTGGGTAAAATCCCAGTGATGTGGGATTGGTGCTTCAGCTGGGCACTGCCGGGATGGGCCAGATCCTGCCCTGCAGCCGTGGATCGCTCACGGAGCCTTCGGTGTCTTGCAGGTTGGGCGTCCCGCAGTGTCTGACGACTTTCCCCTTCCCCAAGTGCAGTATCCAAACCCGTAACTCTCTTTCTTTGCAACATGTCCCGGAGGAGGAGGAATAGGAGGAGGAGGCGATGGAGAAAAAAAACGCGAAGAAGAGAGCCATTCTGGTTGTAGCTTTTCTTTTCCTTTTTGATTTTATTTTTTGATCCAAACGGTCTTGTTTGTTTCTTAACGGGATTGAGAGAGCGAGGAAGGCAGGAAGGAGAGCGATGCGGCAGTGGTAGCGGGGCTGAGATTCGCTGCTGGCCGCTTGCTGGGACTCGCCAAATCCCTCGCCGGGAGAGAGGACCAAGGCCCGGGCGGCCGGGACGTGAGCTACCTTTTTAAAGCACTCATTTGCTGCTACAAATTTCCCAGGAGGAACGAGGAACAGAGGCTCCAAACGGACTTTAAACCAAAGGCAGCGGGAAGGGACCAGCCTTGGGCGTTTCACCTGGAGGATGCTTGTTTGGAAAGAGAAATCATGATTGTTTTTTCCACGTCTGGCTGGGAAAAAGAGGGAAAAAAAAAGGATAAAAGGATGTTGGACTTATAGAAGATATATATAAATAAGTATATATATATATATCCCATGGAGCAGGGTGGCGGGACACGCACTTCCCCCTGCTTGTCACTGGCACAGGGACATAGGATTACTTGTTTCAGAGTCATATCATTCCTTAGAGTTTAGGGACCAAAGGACTATTGCTTTTTTAAATATATATATAAATAAATTAATTTAAAAAAAAAAAACACACAAAAAAAAAAAACAGGAAGAAGAAAAAAAAAAGATTTAAGAAAAACCTCGGGCGCAAGAGCTGCGAGCGGCGCCAAGAGGAGCTTAAGGGCTCAGTCTGGGGGGGCTGATTTGTGGCTGAGCGCCGGGGAGGGGGGGATGTAGAGGGGTTTTTGGGGGGCTGCGGCGGCCCCAGCAGCCAAATCTGGTCAAAAGAGCCCCTCGGTCGCCTGCGGGAGACGGCGAAGCGAATTGGTTCTTTGGCCCTTTTGTGTTTTTTTTTTTTTTCTGTTTGTTTTTCAGCCAAAAAAAAAAAAAAAAAAAGAAAAATGTGAGGTTTCGGCAGAAATGAAGCGAAGCAAAATAAAATTATTTTGTCAAAATCTTCACCTTGGTTTGTTCTTTGGAGCAATCACTGCATGCTGGCGTCCTGCTGCGAGCTGGGACAGCGCTGGCGCGGCCACGCTTCTTCCCCGGAGAAGGAAATGGGATGGGACCCAATGTGCACCAGCAGCCTCTCGTTTGGGGGTTTTCCTTTGCTTTTTTTTTTTTTTTTTTTTTTTTTTTTTCTGGAAATTGACATTTCCTGAAGGTATTTGCCTCCACAAGCTGGAGAAGTGGGTGCGAGCAGCATCTCTGGGGCAGGAGCAGGCCCCCAGCACCGCTTGCCCGCGGTGTCAGCGTTGTTTCAAAGCGATGGGGACCTTTCGCAGGGCATTGACGCGTCCCCTTGGGTGTTCCCTCGCTGCCACACCGGGAGACTTCAGTAAACGTGGGAAAGTGGCTTTATTCATTTTATTTTTAAGGGAAAAAAAAGCCCACAAACCTAAGCAAAAAACGATGGCATGGTCTCAGCTGCTGTGCAGCGGGGAAGGGCAGTTTGGGTTTTTTATTTATTTCAGGTTAACCCCAGGACCACGGTTAACCGCGGCGCGAAGCTACATCCCCGTCCCTTCCCCACAGCCCCTGCCCACCAGGGTGTTCAAAGAATTTTACTACGCCACGACAGATTTCTTTTCTCTTTTTTTTTTGTCTGTTTTTCGTTTTTGCATGTTTTTTTTTTTTGTTTTTTCTTTTTTGCTTCAGTTTCTCGACTTCGGTAAAAATGCCGTCGTTGTAAACATGAGGAGGGACGGCCACCACTGGGCACACGCCGTGCCCCACGCTGGCTCAGGGACGATGTGGGGACAAGGGGACCGCTCAACCCGCCCGCCACGCGCTCGCCACTTCATGTCTATGTACAGGGAGGTGCCGCCGGTGCCCCCGCTTCTGCCCTGCCCGGAGCCGCGCGCGTCGCCCGGCCAGCGCGAAATCCACTCGCCCGTCCTCAGCCAAGGGCCCTCGCTCAGCGCCTGGGAGCGCCGCGGCGGGTCCCTGCCGCTCAGTTTGTGTACACCTGAGTCCCAATCACACGCATGATCTCCTTCTGGATTTTGGGGTCCTGAGTATTGATATTGGCGTCTCCCACTTGGCCGTCTTCGTACCTGGAGGGGTAGAGGGGGTGAGAATGGCCCGCAGGGGCCGGGCACAGGCATATGAGAGGTGGCAGAACTCACACAAAGAAGAAGCGGGTGCAGACGTGGTCCGAGACGGGGCAGACCCAGATGTTGCCGTGCTTCTGCAGGTCCTTGGAGGTGATGACTGCCGAGGGAAGGAAGGGGCTGTCAGGAGGGTGATGGGTAGCGAACGGGCACCGGGACATTGCGCTGGGGACCCCAGACCCCCCGCGGTGCCCAGCCAGGGAGGTGGGTGCTGCCCGTCCCCCGCCACCCCGCGTGGCCTCGCACCTTCGCAAAGCGCGATGCAGTTCAGGTTGCGGCTCTGGAGGAAGCGGGACTGGATGGAGCGGGTCTGCGGGGAGAGCACAAGGTGTCACCCCCTGTCCTGCTGCAGTCCCTGACACCCCCCCAGCCCCGTCCCTCCCGTTCCTGACCCCCACCGCTGCGTCCCCTGCCGTGTCACCTGGGGGATGGTGTTCATCCGGTTGTACCTCTGCACCAGCTCATCCTTTGAAGGCATCCGGTGCTGCCCTTTCCCCATCCCTGCAGAAAGCAACACGGTGCCGTCACTCCCCGCCCGCAGGGCACCCCAGGGGGATGCTGCAGCCAGCGGGCAGGAGCTCCCCAGGGTGACGTGGGGACATCGGCGAGGACACATGCCACAGACACCCGCGGGGACGGCCATGCGGGATGCTCCCGGCCCACAGCTGAACCCTGGGAACCCACACGGGGGGAGCAGCGGCTTTTGGAGCTGGCAAAAGGAAGAAGTGGCCATTGCGACACCTTAAATTTATCTTTTTGAGCCTGGAAAATGCTGATTTATTTGTGTTTTTTTTCTCCAGTGACCAAGAGGGCACATCGGAAAGCCCCGGGTTGGCAGGGAGAGGCTGATGCTGGTGGGATGGGTGTGGGATGTGGCCGGGAGGCCTTGGCACCCTGTTCCCACGCGGCTCCTCCGGCCGGCACGGCACCGAGCGGCCCCGGGCCCATGCAGGGGGTGGGGTGGGAGCACAGGCGGGACGGAGCGGCGCAGGCAGCCTCTTACCTGAGTATCCAAAGGAAATACTGGAGATGGGGCTCAGATAGATGCCCTTGCCATAGGCTGCTCCATGCAGCTTGCAGGAAAACACCGGGGTGAGCGACACGAGGCCCACAGCAGCCTGGGCATGGGGCATGAGCCGCGGCGGCGGCGAGCAGCATCCCTGGGGCTGCCCACATCCCTCCCTGCCCTCCCGCCTGGATTTGGGGCCGGTGGCAGCCAGCGGTACCTGCAGTTTGGTGTAGGACGCGTTGACCAGCCCGTTGCGGAGGATGGAGTGCCAGTTCTCAATGTGAGAGCCGCTGCAAGAGCCAGCACCGTGTCAGCCCTGGCCCCACAGCGCCCAGCCCCGCGGTGCCCCATGGGGGTCCCAGCAGCCCCCCGCCACCCCCCAGTAGCTCACTGGAAAGCGAAGGTGCTGCCGTAGAGCTTCTTGGCGGTGCGGAAACGGGCTTCCTTGGCCGGGGGGCTGCTCAGCAGGAGGAACTGGTGTGAGGTGTGCATGAACTTCAGCTGCTACCAGCGGAAAGGGAAGAGCAAAGGCAGCGCCGACGGGGAGAGAGGACAGACAGACAGACAGACACAGATCATGCACGGCAGTCCCCAACCCCACGCCCACCCCAGCCCAGTGAGACTGCCCGGAGCCTGGCTGGAGGCCTTGGGCATGGTGCAAAGGCCAGGAGCCATCGGAGCTCACCCATCGCTGCCCACAGCATCTCGTGGCTCTCGTCCTGTATCCCACCTCCCGCATCCCAAATCCTCCATCCTCTATCCCACAGCCTGCATCCAATGCCCCATATTCTTGGCACACATCCCGCAGCAACATCCTACATCCCATATCATGCATCCCATCACCTGCACCTTACCTTCCACACCCTACGTCCTGCATCCCATGCCCGTGCAGCTCTATCCCCATCCTAGCTGGGCCACTTACCCTGCTGAGAGGCAGCTTGACGATGTGGGACCTGTTGCTGGAGATGATCCTTGGGAAAAGGAGGAGAAGAAAGAGGTCAGACAGGGTGGTTTGACCCAGGATGTGAGTCCCACCCTGCTCCTGAGCCTTGGGTGCTGCCTGGTGGGTGGTCACAAACCCCAGGAGAAAGCAACCACGATGGAGCAAGGGGCCTGAGCAGTACCCTCGGCCTTACCATTGCAGGAGGGGATGTGCCAGGGGGTCCAGCTTGTCCATCTGCTTCTTGATCTCCAGATAGGAGCCCTGGCAGAGGCACGGTGGAGGTGAGAGCCCCCGTCACCCACCCACCCACTCGTGAAGGGCACCAAAATGCCAGCCAATGGAGATGACCAATGGGAAGAGTCTCACATAGGGCCAAAATGTTGGGCTGGGGCCACACCACATACCTGGGTCATCTCCCGGATGGACATCACGCTGTCCAGGGCCTTCTGCAGCCGCTCGTAGTTCTTCTTCTGCACATGGGGCAGCAGAGGGGCGGCCGTCAGAGGGGTTCTCCAGCCCTGGCACTGGGGAGCGCCGCCCCACTGCTGCCCCACTGCTTACCTTGGGGTTGAAGGCGAGTGTTTTGGGGTCGTTGGGGTCCACCACAGAGGGATAAGGCTCGAAGATGATGCTTTTGCGAGGAGACTCCAGCGCAGCGCGGCACATGGCCACCAGCAGGTCCACCACCTGGGCATGGAGATGGCCAAGGGGCACAGGAACGGGGTGAGGGCAGCACCCCAAGGAGACGTCATGGTGGTCATCCCAGAGATGCCGCCCTCGTGCCATGCACCCACCACACCCCTGGTCCCCGTACCTCAGCACCTGTGGCCACCTCCTCCGCCGCACCGGACATCACGCCCAGGGTGTAAAAGGAGAAGACACACAGCTCCCGGGTGCACACGGCCGGCTGCGGAGGGGACAGGCAGCACGTGTGGCATCGGTGACAGCGACACGGGGTGACATTTGTGCCAGCCCGGCCGCTGCCACCACCACACCTTGAGCATGGAGCCGTTCTGGAAGACGTGCTGCTCGTCGCACACCACGCAGTACTCGTTGAGCGTCGGGATGCGCTGCTCCGCATACTTCATGATCTGCGGGGCAGGATGTGGCAGTCAGCCCCGTGGTGGCAGCGGTGGCCTGGCCACTCGGGTCCCTTGCGCCTGGGAGATGTTTGGGACCACTGCGAGGGACCACAGCAGGAGCCAGCCCCTGCTTTGTGGGGATGTGGGGCAGTGGGGAGATGCTCTGGGTAGCGGGATGGGGACACGTGTGACAAGGGACAGAGGGGACAACGCTCTGGGTTCTGGGCCAGGTCCCAGCAGGACGCAGGGCGCTCACCTGGACGAGGAAGCCGTACTCCAGTGTGGGGACATTCTTGCAGTGGCCACCAACCTGCAACAGAGCCCGAGCAGTGCCAGCTGTGTTATCCTTTCCCTGCACACCCCCTGCCGCATCGGGAGCCCCTGAAGGCCTCGGGTGCCGCCAGCACCCTCTCGGGGGGACACGGCCGCACCGGGGACGTGCCGCCCGCCCCGATGCCATGCGGCTGGGGGTAGGGGAAGGGGAGGGAGAGCAAAGCGAGCCCCGAGCTGGGGTTGGCACCCACCAGGATGTTGAAGGGGGCGACACCTGCCTGGGTGCTGGGGGCATAGCCGAAAACCTCCCCCTTGGGGTTCTTCACCGTGCAGGACACGGAGCGGTTCATCAGGCGGTTGACGCGCACCTCGGGCGCACCCAGCTTGCCCTTCAGCACCGAGTCTGGGATGACGGGGAAGCTGGGCGACCTGCGGGCACAGGACCAGGGGGCTGCTTGTCACCATTACCCTCCTCAGATGGTGGCTTCCCTCCCAACTCCTCCTTTCCCATAAATCTGGCACCCAATTTGTGCCTTTCTGCGGGTTTTTGGGAGCTGTGCTCTCCTCAGCAGCATCCGAGGTGCAAATGGGGAAACTGAGGCATGGTGACAGAGGATCGAGGGTCCCTGGTGAAGGTGACGGGGGCTGGGACCCTGGGGACACAGCTGGAACCTTACTTGGGGATGGGGGAGAAGATGCTGAGGCCCGCTCGAAATTTCTTGATGGTGCCACTCGTCTTGAACCAACTGTGCCGCTTCTCCTGCTGGGTCTTCAGGAAGTCGTTGCTGAGGTGTTTCCATTGCTGGGATGTGAACATGCCCAGGATCCTGCCAGAGAGGTGGCATGGGTGCCCCAGCAGGGTGCCAGCACCCAAGGGTGCTTTGGCCAAGCTGGGGGTGTTCTGCTGGGAGCCCCCCTGCCCCCCAGCTCCTCATCACCAGAACCCGGTGACAATCCCATCCTGGGGCTGTAGGGCGGGCAAGCGGACGTGGCATGATGGGGACAGGGGCACCCGGATGGTTTTGAGGCAAAACACTCCCAAGCCACCTCCCCACCACCCCGGGTCCCTGCAGTGTTTCAGCTCTTACTTCTTCAGCTGCAGACCCAGCCCGAAGCCCTCCTTGTTGGACGGCTGGAAGACCTCGATGGACGGTTCTGCCAAGAGCGAGCCACTCGTCACCCAGCGCCCATCCCATGGGCACGTGGGGACACCCCAACCGCCCATCCCCACTCACCGGGGCCATCGAGGTACTGGGAGAGGGAGAAGCGCAGGCGCAGGACGATGGGCTCCGTCCGAAGCACCTTCCACGCTGTCGCCACCTCCTCCTGCCGAGGGACAGCCATGGGGACCCCAGCTGGATCCAGGGCACCCGGGGGACACCCCACCGGCATCCCACCACGGGGACACCCCCCGTGCCACGGGAACTCACATCGAGGAAGCTGATGTTCACGTGGAGGTCGATGTCCACGTCGTCGATGGTCCCATACTCCCTGCAACAACACGAGGCGAGGGGATGGGGTGAGGCTGGCGTGCCCCCTGTGCCACAGCGGGTGGCCTTGTGGGCATCGTGACGGGCACACGTGGCTCCCTGCGTCCCGGGGTGGCATGGGGAGAGTGCAGGGGACCTGGGGATGCCACGAGTGGGTGACAAGGAGTTGTCACAGCCAGGGGATGTCACGGTGCACACACACCCACCTGACGGACACGGCATTCTCGCTGTAGATCTCCTTCACGGCCTCGATGTCGGCGTCCAGCTGCGGGTGGCGGTACAGGTCGGCGGCGCAGGTCCCCTGTGGCACAGCACCCGTGGCATCGTCAAACACGGAGCCCCTGGACCCCAATAAATGGGCAGGGGTTCCCCAAGCCCCCCAAGTGCCCAGTGGAACCTGTCCCCAGCAGTGGCTTTACCTGCACCCCGTAGAGGAACTCCTCGGACTCATTGTCCCCATCGGAGTCATCATCCGTCCAGTACTGGCCCTTGAGGTCCTGGGGAGAGCAGATTGGGGGGCAGAGAGTTAGGGGGGGAGAGAATTTGGGGGAGAGGGGTTGGGGAGCAGATTGGGGGGTTGGAAAGGGAGGTTGGGATGGGTTTGGGGGCAGGCTGAGGGAGCAGGTTTTGGGGGGGAGATGTTGGGGGGAGGTTTGGGGTTGCAGGTTGAGGATGGTGAGGGTTTGGGGGGAGAGGGGAAGCCTATAGGTAGGTTAGGGGCCAGGTTTAGGGGTACAGGTTTTGAGGAGCAGATGGGGGAGCTGGGTTGCGGGGCAGATTTGGGGGAGGCAGATTAGGGGGAGAAAGCTCAGGGGGCAGGTTTGGGGGTGCAGATTGAGGGATAAAGTTTTGGGGAGGTGTAGGTTTGGGGGGCAGATTGGGAGGTGCAAGTTTGGGGATTCAGGTCCAGGTAACAGGCATGGGGAAGGTTTGGGGTATAGGCAGGGGAAGCAGTTTGGGGGTGCAAGTTTGGGGATACAAGCTTGAAGTGTAGGCAGGGAAAGCAGTTTGGGGGTGCAGGCTTGGTGGGTGCATGATGAAGGGCGCAGGTTTTAGGTTTGTGGGACTGATTTGGGGGGCAGGTTTGTGGGTGCAGGTTTGCAGGGCAGGTTTGGGGGTGGCGGTTTGGGGTGCAGGCAGCAGGGTGCAGGTTTGGATGAGAGATTTGGGGATGCAGATTTAGGGGCTGGGTCTGGGGGCAGCTTTAGGGTTCAGGTTTTGGGGCACAGGCAGGGGGGGACCCGCACATCACCACCCAGGGACCCCGCAGCCGATGGGTGGGGGGGGCTGCACCTCACCCCTCCCTCCCTCATCGGGGGGCTCCCACCCCACAGGAGCCGTTTGCGGGGGACATGAGGGGACACGAAAGGAGACGGAGGGGACACGGGGGGGACCCGAACCCCACGCTCGCCGCCGTCCCCCCCCTCAGCGCTGCCACCGCCATCCCCCTGCCGGCCTGTGCGGCGAGGCCTGGTCCCGCCACCACCGCCAGGCCCCGAATGATGGCGGGGGAGGGGAGGATGCTGTCCCCTTGTTCCCCTGTCCCCTCGTCCCCGTCCCCACGGCCGTCCCCTCACCATCTCAGCGCTGGCCGCGGCCTGCCCCTGGCCCTGCCGCCTCCATGCTGCCGGGCGGGCGGGCGGCCATCGGGCCTTGACGTCAGGGCCCCGGCGCCTCCGTCTCCCAGCAACGCCGCCCGGGAGGTGACGTCACCGCAGGGACCCCGGCATCGAACCCCAAAATGTCCCCAAAATGTCCCCAGGGACACCCCGAGTGTGTGTGTGTGGTCCCTCACGGCCCCACATTGCATCCCCACTGCAGCCCTCAGTGTCCCCAGTGTCCCCAGCACAAGGTCCCAGTGCAGAATATCCCCGTGGTGTCCCCAGTGTCCCCATGGTGTCCCCAGTGTCCCCATGGTGTCCCCACAGTCCCAGCAGAAGGTCCCCACAGTGCTGGTATGAGGTCCCCAATGTCCCCAGCCCGGTGTTCCTGCCCCTGTCCCCCCTTTTTGGCAGGGCACAGGGACACGGCACGCTGCCACACCCCGCGGTGCCGTGGGGACACCCCACACCTTGTCCCCGCCACCACCTTGGACTTTACCCCAGGTGCCACCAGGCGCTGGGCACGTGAGGAAGGTGGCAGGGGGACACGTGGGACGGGGATGTGCCACCCCAAGAGGAAGTTTTGTCCCCAAATCTGTGTTTCCGCCAGGGTGAGTGGGGTCAAAGCACCTTGTGGGGACGGGTGGCTTGTCCCCAGTGGTGGCACTGCTGTCCCATGGGGACAACAAGCAAGGGGTGTGCACCATGAACGTGGCACTGTCCCCATCCTGGTCCCCAAATGTCCCCTCCGTGGGGGCTAACAGAAGAGCAGGGGACGCTCCCTCAGGACTCCCAAGCCCAGCAGTGACAATGGTGTCACCACCTTCCAAAGCCACCCCCAAAAATTCCTCTTTTTGGCCAAAACAGCCAAATGGCTCAATTCCTGCATGCTACATAGAGGTTTGGTGGAAAACAGGGCCAAAAAGCAGCATTTTGGTGCCCCCCCCAAGGGCCACTGAGATTTTTGGGCTCTCGGGCCCAGCAAGTAACTCGAGACTCCTATTTTTGTCCCCAAGTGTCTATTTTTGTCCCCAGACCACGGCGCTGGCAGCACAGGGGATGGCCTGTGCCCCCCGCTGCCTCCATCTCCTGTGGGGTGCTGCTGCGTGTAGGGCACCGCGCGGGACCCAGCCGCGTGGGCACCTGCCCTTTTTTTCCCCAGAACGCCTGTTTTGTCCCCAAAACTTGGGGACAACCATAAGGACAGTCGGGGGACACCGCGGGGTGGCCGGGGGGGCGGAGGGAGGCACCACGCGGTGCCCCCCGCCCGCCCAGCGCCCCTGCAGGTACCGCGGGCAGGGGGCGCGGGGGGGGTGAATTGAGGGGCGCGGCCCCTTTAAGAGCGGCGCGGCGCCTTTAAGAGCGGCGCGGCCCCTTTAAGAGCGGCGGCCACTCTCCTCCGGCGTGCCCGCCTGCTGCGCCGCCGCCTGATTGGCTGCGGGGCGCGTGAGTCGCCTCACTCCTCAACCGCAGCTTGCGCTTCCGCCGGAAAAAGTAATCCCCGCTTCTCCCCTTGCGGCGCGAAGCCGGCGGAGGGATCCGTGGGGGCGGTGCTGCGGCCGGGATCACCTTGGCGGCGCGGCCGGGCCACGCGCAGAGGAGCGGCGGCTCTCGGGCAGGACGGGGGCGGTGCTTGGCGGCGGGAGCGGCACCAGGAGGTAACGGCGGCCCCGGACAGGGAAGGAAGGGGGCGGCGGGCGGGCGCTGGGGACCGCCGCCATCCCCGGTGCCCGTGCCGAGGCCGGGGGGCTCCCCGCAGGGCCGGCCGTTAGGGGTGAGCGGCCGTTAGGGGGGCGCGGCCGTTAGCGGGGAGCGGTCCCTGAGGGGCGCGAGGCCCCGCGTGTCCCTGGCGGGCTGCCCGGCCTCGCGCCGCCGCCCCGAGCCGCTCCCTGCCCCCGGGCGCTGAGGCAGAGCCGCGGCAGCGCTCGTGTCGGCGGCCCCGGGCCCTTCCCACTGCCTCCGGCCCCCCCCCGTCCCCGGGTGTTTGCTCCGGGGGCCGCTTCGCACCGAGTTTGGGGTGAGGGGGGGGGTGCGGGCAGTGGGGCCCCCTCGGCTGCCCCCCCCCGAGCGGTAAAAGCAGCAGGAGAGGGCTGGGGCGTGCTCAGGGCTGGTTTCGGTGCTACTCAGCCGGCAGCCCCGGGGATGCGCTCAGGGGGGATGCCGGTGATTAACGCGCCTGGAAGCGGCCCCCCCGTACTGCAAGGACGGCTCCTGACGGCGGCTGGCACCGGCACCCGAGGGCTGGGCCGGGCCGGGCTGGGCTGGGCGGCGAGGAGCTGCTCGGGTTGCCTCAGTGCCTCCGGGGAAGCTCCAGGGCTGCTTGTGCAACCCTAAGGGCTGAGGTAAAACCCCCCCACCGTCCTAAGCACGTTTTTGTGTCCCATTTCCAAAGCAGAACTTAAACTTAAGTATTTCTAGGAAGGAGCCCGCACGTGGTGCTGTGAGAGCGCTAGGTGTGCTCGAGGGAGGGACAGCCCTGCGGTTGCGGTTCGGTGGCCCCATGTGCCATGCTGCTGCGGCCGGCTTAAAAACAGTCTTTTCTTTCAGCACAGGGAGCTCTGCTGCCGGCCAGGTGTTGGACGCCGTGATTCAGGGCAAAACCCTGCCCCGAAACTTTGCTTTCACTCGAAAGCACTCTTCCTGCTGCTGGCAGAGACCGCAGCGCTGCATCCAGGCCTCCCACCCGAGCCGTCTGTTTTTTCCCAACTAAACACACGTTTTTATTAAAACCTCGAATTTATTGCCATTAGCCGGAGCGCCGCAAAGCTGGCATTAATTCCCCTTCCGTGCCCCGAGTTGGTAATTCAATTTAACACAGACAAAATGTTCCTCTGGCTGAGCGGGCGGGCCGGGCCACGTGCTAATCCTTTATCTCCCTGTGTCCCCGGCTGGGGCTGGCCCTAAGGGCAACCGGTGGCTGCTGGGAGGGGGCCGGGGTGGCTGCAGCGTGCTGTGATGGCCGGCACGTAGGGAATGGGGCTGCAGTACCCTGCTGCTGCCACTGCCAGACCCTGCGCACAACATCTCCATCCCCAGGCTGCTCATGCGGTTGGGCGGCGTGTGGCTGGGGGAGTTCAGTTTCCACCCCCAACTATGCATACATTTAAAGGAAAAAAAAGGCCTTTTTTTTTTGTCATGTTAAAAAGCTTTCCGCTCGATAGTGGGGAGGTTTGATTTGTGCTGGTGTGGCTGGAGGGCTGCTCGGCCTGTGTTGGAGCACTGCACAGTGAAGTTGGTAGGTGTGTCTGCTCCGGCTGTATCCTCTAGATAAGTTCTTCCTTGTCACCAGCAAACACCTGATAGTCACCTCTACTGATTTATGGTACTTTAAGCCTGCTGTGTACCTTTGCCCTCTGGGGAAGGCAGGCACAGCAAAGCCATACGTGGCTCTGACAGCTTACCCACTGGCACACGGGGAGAGCACCAGTGTCACCCAGAACTGTTTGGGCAAGAGTGTCCTCCCCAGTCCCAGCACCCAGCTTACTGCAGCCCGAGCCATGGCTGAGCTGCGGGCGTGCTTGGGGTTGCATCCGGCCTCCAAAAGCCTTGCATTTTGGGAGGCATCCCATGGTTGCGTAAGGATGTGGCGTGGCATCCTGCTGCAGCTGGGAGTTGTCCTTCCCTGGAAGAGGAACTGACCCTGTTAAAAGCCTGTTTTGCCACAGAAATTTATTTTTAATTGCAGCGGAGATCCTGAAGCAGGGAACCATCTCTGCCCGGAGTGGCGGTGGTTAACGCCAGCCCTGCAAAGTCACACTTCCCTGTGTTGCAGACTGAGATAAGGGGGTTGCAGCGGGGATTGCCGCTCTGCGCAGCCTCTGCTTTCTTCCTCCCCCGGGGCAGGGCTGGAGATGCCGTAGACGTAACGTTTCTTGCTGCCGACCGCAGGATGAGCCGGCTCCACTTAGTCACCTTGCTGCTGAAACCGGGCACGCCGACCTCAAACGGTCCCGGCTTTCTAGAACGTTCAACGGCAAGGCAGGCACCAGCCATCTTTGGTGCACCCTGCCTGGAGCACGGACAGCTCGCAATCAGCGTGGGGATTTATGAGTTGTGCCCCGAGGAAGGAAATGAGATTTATCCAGGGAATCAGGCTTTGCAGGGTATTACTTTCCCCCTTCCGAGCTCCACTCAGACTGAGGGCACGGTGCCTTCAGGTGTCCGTGAAGTCCTGGTTTCCCATTGCTTTTTATTAAATGCCAGACATTCCTGCCAGATTTATAAAACTGGTCCTTCCAGGAGAATTCAGTAGATGCTTTGTGAACGTGTGGTAAAGGGAGGCAGGAGGAAGTATAAAAACCAGAAGCTTACTGGTAGCAGGCAGATGAGTTTTTTTCTTTTTTTTTTTTTTTTTTTTTTGCTGCTGCGTTTCTGCTCTCGCCCTCAGCCAAGGTCCCAGCACCGCAGTTCTTCTGATCTCCCTGGGTTTGCAGGAAAATCTTGGAAAGGGGATTCTGACTCAAGGCAACTTCACTTTCCCTTTTAATAAATTTGTAAAGCCTTTGGGGGTTAAAAAAAAAATTAGCATTACAAATGGCTCGAGTGGGTGGGGGACTTCCAGGAGACAGGAGCTGCTTATGAAACAGGCAGAGCTCCTCCACGTGTTCTCAGAAAGTTGCACCAGTGGTGCTCCGGGTGCAGCCTGTCTCATCTTCCTCCACATCCTCTTTGGAGGTGCACGGAGGCAGTTTCCCAGCAGAGCCTCTCTGCTCGTGCCTGGCGCTGTCAGACAGGTGCTCCGGGATGCGGCAGCAGCAGTTAGAGGGCTGAAACACAGTGTTCAGGTCTGACCAGCGGGCATTCCCGTAATAATGTGACTTTGTCGAAGCTTTTTATGTGGGCAGGCTTTCTTGTTCTGACTGCAGTGAATCAGCAGCTTCTGGCAGGGCTGAGGTGAAGGACGCTTGCCAGGACAAATTATGGTTTTCACTGGCCTGTCTCCTCGCTCCGCTCAGCGAGGCAGTGAGGCGGGGGTGACTCAGGGCTGCCTGCGAGAGGATCCGCACGTAGGTGGGGAGGGAGGGGGGGGGGAGAGAGGGAGGGCCTGGCAGCACAGCGCCGCAGCGGGGTCTCTGGGGACCTCCCTGCCCCTGCCTTAGCAGCACGATTTCATTCTTCCGCAGAACCGTCAGCTTCCTAGCGCCCTGCTTCAAAGCTGGAGGCCCTGGGCTAGCTGGTGTGCACAGCGAGCACCATTTTGTGTGCTCGGGGCAGGCAGAAAACCCCTGCTCAGTGGAACCTCACATCACACATTTGCTGACAGCTTTTTCTATACAGAGGTGGTAAAATACTTTTCCAGGTGGTAGCACCAGCAAAGGAAGCAGCTGAGCCTTGCCCAGCCAGGCTGTCTTTTACCTGGGTGTAAAAGCAGAAGGAAGATGGGAGGTACAAGAGGACATGGTTGTGAATGAGATGCCCTCCCATCACAGCAGAGATCTGTGAGATTCAATTCAGCTTTCTTGTGTGATGGGGACCTTCCCCACTCTACTGGGGATGCTGTTGTCCTGTACAAGCCAGCAGGCAGAGCTCACAGTTTGTTATCCCCAAAATAACCAGTCTCTGAGCCCTGTGGTGGCTTTCTGCCACCCTGGGTGAGGGTGAACAGAGGGGGTAGGAGCAGCCATGTGGTGTCTTTGGTTTGAAGAGAGACCTTGAGAAGGACGTTAAAGGAATCTTCAGTCTTTTCCATGTTCTCTGCCACGGTGTTGTGTTTAATCAACTCAAGTCTACTTATCTGTGCAGGCTGAAGGACGGGTGTTAAGCTTAGGTGGACCCTGCTGTGATTAGGTGCGTCCCTGCAGAAGATTGCCTGCGTAGAGCACCTCTGCGGCCATGCTAGCAGCGAGCTGCCACGGCCCCCCCCTTGGGATGGGCACCGCAGCTGAGGCTTGTAGGAGAGAGGACCTTAGAGCTGGGAGGGAGGAGGCAGAACGCTGCCTGTGTGCTGAAGTGCTTGAATTTTGTTGCGTTGTGTAGCTCCAGGGGAAGACTGGCAATGAAGAGAAGCTATGAAGGGAACTTCTGCATAGAAGGCAGGTGAGCTTTGGGTGGTCTATGTGGGGAATGACATTTAAATAGAAGTGTGTCTTGCCTGTATCTGAGACTCTCAAGTAGGAACATAAAGATAGTCTGACCCAGTAGCAGCTTTCTTGTTACCTCCATATTCATCACGTGGGTGTGTTGATGTCTCTGATGAGCAAGTGTGGGTGATCCCTAAACCTGGCAAGGCTTTCTTCTCTTCCAGACAAAAGACTCCAGTAACGATGTCGAAGCACCACGATGCGGGGACTGCTTTCATCCAGACCCAGCAGCTCCATGCTGCCATGGCGGACACCTTCCTGGAGCACATGTGCCGCCTGGACATCGACTCCGAGCCAACCATTGCGAGGAACACCGGCATCATCTGTACCATCGGTAGGTGGTTCCTAGATAACAGGGAGCTGCAGCTCTCCGCAGCAATTAAGCTGCGAACCCCTGTGCCGGTGAAACTCACTGTGGAAATCGTGGGACGACTTGAGCCTTTATCCCTTGCCAAGGCTGGCTCTGTGTGTTGAAACAGCACGACTTTCCCATGCCTGCCCAACCCATAGCATTGCTAGGAGTGGATCCAGTAGCCAGGGAAGTCTGGACTGGTTGGGTTCAAATGCACTCCCAAAGGCAAGTTAAAACAATGCTTGCTGCTGTAGAAATGAGCTGTTTCGGCGTTGAGCAAGTCTGTATCCACCATACCTTACTTATCCCTTCCACATGAAACGGTCTTGACGTCTGCGGGTTATCTCATTATTTTTTATAAAGTTAATATTCCAACTGCTTCCTTCTTCCAGGGCCAGCCTCCCGCTCCGTGGAGAAGCTGAAGGAAATGATTAAATCTGGAATGAACGTTGCCCGCCTCAACTTCTCTCACGGCACCCACGAGGTAAGGGTGTGGGCTGAGCTAATGCTGCCCTGAGCAGGTCCTTATGTGTGTCTGCTGACCCCTTCCCTTGTGGAAGAGAATATGAAGGGAAGTCCAGCCTACTCCAGAGCAGCTCTAATCATGTGGCAAGACAAGACTGAGCTCTGCCTTTGGGGAAAGCATGCCGGATGTAAATACTGAACCTGTGAGACTGCTAGTAACACCTTAGTGCACTTTCCAAGCCTTTTTGGAAGCAGATCAGGTTGGTTCCACACCCTTCTGTGCACCCACCTGTACCCGGGAGCCAGGTAGCTGATGTTAGAGACATGTGTGCCAGCTGCTTTCTGTGAGGTCCTTCACTTCTTCTTCATGCCCTGCTGCTCACTTCACAAGGCTGCTGCTCCCCAGTTAATTGCAGAAGCTGAGAACTATTTCACAGTGCTGGGCACCTCAGCAGGAGTATACAAATGTCCTGTTGATCCTGCTTTATTGCTGGGCGCTTTGCAAGCCAGTAATCAATGAATGACCTTGTCTCAAATGAAAACTATTTAGCAATTTGAAGTCACAACTGTGCCCGTTTGGAGGAGTTGAACTCCTGAGTTTGCTTGGCTAACCAGCTGCTCAGGTTATGCTCCTGGTGGTCATAAGGCTAGCACCATGGTATGCAGGTCTTGGGGCAATAAACTTATAAGAATAAGGTCAAAAGAAATCAACACTGCGGCCGACGAGCCCTTATTGATAAAAATAGATGAGATCCTTAGCGATGCTGGGGGAGCCAAGGATCCCATTCCAGCTTGCCTCGAATGCTGCCCTGAGTGTTGAGGCTGCGTTTTCACACTGGCTGCCCTCCAGCTTTCAAAATGTCAAACAGTAACCAAGTGACAGCTGTAGGTTGCTTTGCTTACTGAACCAGGAGCTTTGAGGTGCGTAATAGCTCGGCCTGTCACCCTTGTGGCCTTTAAAGGCCACAGGGCACTGTAGAAACCAAAAGGTCTGGTGCTTAGCTGTGGACAGCCATCGGACCTTGACTCAATTAAATACTGAGTTTTACACAGTGCTGCTCCTGTGGCTTGTGTGCTTGTTAGCTGGGGTGAAGGACAGGGAGTGTGGCTTGGTTTTGGGTGAAGTCCCTTCTAATTCTGTGTTTTGTACAGATGAGGTTAGGTGACAGTAGAGTTCGTCTTGCTGTCATCTCTTGTTTAGTCTGACTATCAAGTGTAGCCAGGCTAAGTTTGTGTTCCCTGCTGCTCCTCTGAAGCACTCGATTTTTCAGTGAATTCAGGGGTTTTCATGTGCCGTATGTGTTTCAGTTGCAGTGTTTACCCTAAAACACTCAATAGGACTTAAATTACCAACTTCAAGCCCCAGCACCTGGCTGCAGTTGTTTTATAGAGGAAGTTGGCTTTTGCTTGATTTGTCTGCATTCCTGTTCGGCGTATGTCATTCTTCAGGAAGTCAGCCTGCCTAGGAGGCACTAATTGATTTGTATCAAAAGCAAATAAATTCCAGGTGACTAGGGCCAGATAAACCTAATGGCTCTGTTCGGGCACACTTCCTGTCCTGCCTCTCTTTAGGCCGTGGCACATGGAAGGATCAGGGGCCTCCTCAGTCTCAGCTTGCACACTTGATCAGTAAATACCTTAATTTTTTCTTCCTCTAAAGAGTTAGCTGCGGCATATCTCTGGCTGAGGGCATGCAGGCCAACTTGAGCACAGCCAGTTCCTGCCCCACCTTGCTGGTGCTGGGTTCTGGTTGTGAGGCAGGTTATTATGGGGACAGTCGCATGTTTCCGGGTGAGCCAGGCCATACACAGCCAGGCCTGTGGCACAGAGAGGGGAAAGGGTATTTCTTATCTTCAAAAGTCTGTCAAGTGTTGCATCACTCTGTCAAGGTTATCTCTAATCTTGTTTAAACTAGAAGGTAAATTGACCTGCTGATTATCTGAAGCTCATTCAAGGGTAGTTGAGGTGGAGTTTCCTCACAAAAGTGTCTGAAACCAGCGGTATTAGCAGGACGTGAGCATGTGAGAGGGTTTTGAAGCCTGGTGCACGGTGCTGGAGTCCTGAACTTGTGTCTGATATTGCTTTAGCTCTTGAAATAAAATGCAAATGTGTACATGGATAATATCCTCTGAGTAAATCCCTTATCCGTCTGGAAGATTTAGGCCAGAGCTGTAAAAGCATTTGTCCATCTGCCTGACAGTGGAATCCTAGGCCTGGTCATGCTGCTGTTCTGCTATGTTGAATGGTAGCTTGGGCAGTTTTTGGGGTGCACAGTGGTAGATTAAAGTTTCCATCTCTTTCCCTTGCCAGTATCATGAGGGCACAATCAAGAACGTGCGAGAAGCTACAGAGAGCTTCGCCTCTGATCCGATCACCTACAGACCTGTGGCTATTGCACTGGATACCAAGGGACCTGAAATCCGAACTGGACTCATCAAGGGAGTAAGTTCATTTTTTTTCCATCCTTTTTAGTGCGTAAGACTACATAATGCTATTCCTGTGTCCTGCTTTCCCCAGACAAATGATGTTTTGTGTGAACAAAATAACTGCATTATCTGGCATTTGTACCAAAAGTTAGGATGAACTGCTGCAAGCTGGGAGGCAGTTGAGTGCCTGTTTGCGTTGGTTTTGCTGAAAATGTGTGTTTTGACAGAGTGGCACAGCAGAAGTGGAACTCAAGAAGGGTGCAGCTCTTAAAGTGACCCTGGATGATGCCTTCATGGAGAAATGCGATGAGAACGTGCTGTGGCTGGACTACAAGAATCTCACCAAGGTTGTAGAAGTTGGCAGCAAAATCTACGTGGATGATGGTCTCATTTCCTTGCTGGTTAAGGAGAAAGGTGTGTAACAGCCCTTCCAGGATTTGCCAGCTCTGCCTGTTTGCTCTTTCCTAAGAACCTCTTTGTGACTTTTCTTTCAGCAACTGTTGTTTAACTTGCAGTTCTACGTTAAAGAAAGGAACGCTTTGCAGCTAGGCTTAATGCTGTAGCAAGACTTTGAACAAAACTATCTCTGCTTCAAGTGTAGCAAGCTTTCAGTCACTAACTTGAGCAGGGTTTCACCGGACTGATCTAAAACTCTCCTCAGAGGTGTATGTGTGGGGGGTGTACCCGTGCTTGTAATGTACACCTGTTCATGCAGGCTATTTCAACTTTTTATGCAGGATTTAATATTTTATAATATAAACACCAGGTTTTGTAGCTGGAGATGGAACTAGCTTTACTGGTAATGTTGGGGCAAGGTGAGTTCCACACCACTCCCTTGGTGGTGGTGCATAAACTGCTCCAGCCTGGAGGTGTTGCCTCCAATCCCAGAGGGTGCAGGAGCGTGGAGGTGAGGCTCTTGGGTACTCCATTTAGTGTTATGGGGTGCCTACATGCAGGAATGCAGCCTGGCAGCCCCACTCCTGCAGGGAACAAATGGCATCTTCCCCCAGAGCAGCACAGAAGTGGTTTTGAACTGCTCTGCTGTGCTTCTATGGGTGAACTGAAGTCCGTATGTTCCATGAGACTACTGAAGAGAGCTGTGTTGTGCTTTTATTGCATCAGTGCTGTTAGTGCTGCAGTTCTCAGGCAGGTGGTGGTGTGGCAGCTGGCAGTAGGGAGCTTGCTGGTAAATGCTGACTGTGGGAGCACTTCTGTTCCAGGCAAGGACTATGTCATGACCGAGATCGAGAACGGTGGCATGCTTGGCAGCAAGAAGGGCGTGAATCTCCCTGGTGCTGCAGTCGACCTGCCTGCCGTCTCTGAAAAGGACATTCAGGACCTGAAATTCGGTGTGGAGCAGAATGTGGACATGGTGTTTGCATCCTTCATCCGTAAAGCTGCTGATGTCCATGCTGTCAGGAAGGTGCTAGGAGAAAAGGGAAAGAACATCAAGATCATCAGCAAGATTGAGAACCACGAGGGTGTGCGCAGGTGAGCGATCAACTTATGCTCCTCTTGATCTGGTTTTGTATAGCTTTGTAAACTGTCTGCCTCCTATGGTCTTGTTTTTTTCCTCTTACTGTGGTGTTACAGGGTACCAAAATGGCACCTGGAAGGGCACAGTGCCCATAGCATTGCAGTGCAGTGCTCCCTTTTGGAGGGGGAGGACAGAGCAGGCCATCTGCCCTCAGAACAACAGGGATAATGAACCTTTTCTCTTGCTGCCAGGTTTGATGAGATCATGGAGGCCAGCGATGGCATTATGGTGGCCCGTGGTGACCTGGGAATTGAGATCCCTGCTGAGAAAGTTTTCCTTGCCCAGAAGATGATGATTGGGCGCTGCAACAGGGCTGGCAAACCCATTATCTGTGCCACTCAGGTACGTGAAACACAAAGCTAGCTCCTAACTGCCAGAGTGTCTGTGGGTCTGGCAGGGCAGGAGGAGTGTCAGTAGCTGTCTGAGGGCATGTCCTTGATGGCATTCGGTAGAAGATAAGGAACCAAGAGCAAAGAGGCATTAATTGCAGTGGCTGAGTAGCTCATCTTGAAGCACTTATTCAGAGATTTATTTATCTGCTCCAGTAAGGTTGCAGGAACTCTTGCAAGGGACATGGCAAATCTGAGCAAGTTGCATCCACACTGCTGCATCAGAAGGAAATGGGGAAAAAAAGTCACCTTAGCCTGGGAGCTGCCACTCCTCAGCTTTGTGCATTCCAGTAAGGATCATGAACAAATAGTTTTCAGACAGTTTTCAGGTGCTGGCAGAGCTCACTTGTGAGCTGTGCTTCCTCTGTGCATGCTGCAGCAGGGGGTAAAGCTGAGCACCTGAGGAAGACACAAGCTGGCCAGCCTGTGATAGCAATATGTGGAGTTGCACCAGCTTCTGGGAGAAGGGTAGGAAGAGCTCTGCTCAGGAGCAGTCTGATTTCACACTTCAGTACAGGTGCTGACATTAGCAGCTGTACTAAGGTTGAGCCTCTAGATAGCCTATATAAAAAGAGGAACATCTTGTGTTAGATAAGGATTACTGTAGTTGGTGCAGACCTACTGTTGACCTGGTTTTAGATGGAAAAAAACAACAACCCACAACCCTAAACAACATCCTCAGTGCTATCAGTCAAGCATCTAGTGAAAAAGCAGCTGATTCCTTTCCTGGTGCCCTGACTTTGGGCTTGTTCTCCTGCAGATGCTGGAAAGCATGATCAAGAAACCTCGCCCAACCCGTGCTGAGGGCAGCGATGTTGCCAATGCTGTCCTGGACGGAGCAGACTGCATCATGCTGTCCGGAGAGACTGCCAAGGGAGACTACCCACTGGAGGCTGTGCGCATGCAGCACGCTGTGAGTAGCGCTCTGGGTGGGAGCCCAGCCTGGTCCGCAGGTGGAGGTGGCAGCACGCTGTCTTAGATCTGAGCCTGCATCTGAAGATCTAAACGTGTCTGGTGCTAGGTGGCAGCACCTAGCAGTGTAAACCAGCCATTTTTTGGTTCATGCTCCCTCTGTGGGGTTTCCTTTACTGTAGCATGGTCCTGAGGGGCCTGAAACCTCACAAGGTGAGCTGCATGCTACTGCCAGGCAGAGCTGAGAACTGCTTTGCAGTGCTCTGAGTTCTAAAACTTTATTTTCCTCACTCTAATTTTGACTTAAGACCAAGGTCAAGTTTTCTTGCTGTTACCTTGGTATAGGTTTCTTCAAAGGCCCTCTTCCTTTTAGTGTATTAAATTCCTTAAACTTCTCCAAGGTCAGGAAGCTGCTTAAGCAGTTTATCTCTAGATAGTGAAAAGTATCAGCTAACTCCTCTGGGTTGTGGGAGGGAACGAGGGAGGCTGGTGAGTCTGATTTACAGCACTGTTGTTGCATTTGGCACCTGGTGCTTTTGGTGGGGGGGATATTTGTTGCATGACTACTGACAGCACCATATTTTTACATGCCTGAACTGCCAGAAACCTCTGCTCTGCTTCAAGTTCACCCAGCTTGTGTTTCAGTTGATAAAAAGCGTGATGCCAAGTATCTAGAGGTACTGGTTCTCCCCAGTTACCAGTGCTGTGAATCACAGCAGCTTCACCTGCAGTTCAGGTTATATAGATTAATAAACCGAGTGACTCGTGTTTGCAGTGCATTAACTAAATACCTTTTTATCTGGCCAGTATGGAGTGGTGTTTTTTGCACATGGCAGATACAAAATACAACCTGATGATCATCGGGCAGTGACTGCTGGTCGAATTCTCACCTAAAAAGTTCTTCCTCAGCTTTTCACCCCTAAATTGTGGTGGCTGACTTCCTACCAAGATTTGGAAACTTGCTGCAGCAAATTGTGGCATTAAAGCTTCAACACAGGCAGGTTGCACTCTACTTGTAGTGTGAGCCCAGTACCCACTGCCTGTGCTCCCCTCTTCTGTGGACCTAAGAGTAACAGTGTTCGTTCTGCCAGGCCCCCAGAGAAATGTGGAAGGTTTTTACCATAATACTTCGATCTGGAATGGCCAGGCAGTTGCAGTACAAAGAGAGCACCTTGCCTCAGGCATGGAGTAGCTCTGTATGTTGTCTGGTCTCAAGCTGGTCTAGGCTCATAGTTTGCTTACCCAGCCCTGCCACAGGAATATTTCAGGTAAAGTTTTGTCTCTAAGGAGATGCAGACACCAAAATGGGCTGTGACACTGAAAACAAGCAGTTTACTTCATAGTGCCATTGCACCTCTGTCTCAGAGACTTGACCTGCCTATGCCAGTGGTTTGTGGGGTTGCTGCAGTGGTTTCAAGTAGCACTTTCTAGTAAACTTCCCAGAAGTGAGCTTCCTGTTCCCTGGCTGGCATCTCCGTGACAAAAACAATTGCCTTGAGTTTGGTAGCAAGTTTCCAAATATTGGGCAGGCCATTTCCTACTTGTGGGATTGGGCTTCCTTCCAATCCCAGTTCATGATCCACGATTGCCTTAATCTTCAAGTGCTGCCCTGGCCGTTTGACAGGACCAGGGTGTACAGTGCTCCTCTGCTTCCCTTTCTCCCACTTCTATCCCCTATCTGTGCCCGCATGCCAACTGCAAACCCTGTAGCCATTTCCATGCAATTAGAGCCAGGTTTGATGTGGAGTTGAATTGCTGTGCCCTTCTGTAGCCATTGTCAGAGCAGGCACACGTACACACACATTCTGACTCTGCAAACGGGGGCTGTAGGCTTCCTGCTGAACTCGGCCTCACTCTGCATGTTGTGCAAAGCTGCCTGCCTCTGGACCAGGAGCTGACGACGTGCTGCCTGGCTGCCAGCGCTTGCGTTTGGAGTAAGTGTTGTGAAGTGGACATGCACATCCTATTTACTGAACAGAAACGTGAAGCTGGTGGTAACAAAACTGACTGCTTCCCAACTAGGGTTGGCACTGCACTCCTGCCTGTCACGTGTGCAGTTATATTTAGCCATAAGACACTTAACTGCTTTGGCTTAAACTGGTATCTGTGGAAGAGGGATAATTCCCAGCATCATGAAAAGTAATCCATTAACACTAGAGTAGCAAAATTCTTATTTGGAAGGGGTCTAACTACAAAGCTTTCATGACAATGGCACTACAGTCTCTGCTTAAACATCAACTTGTCATGCTTTGTGTAGCAGCTGTTCAGCTTCGGGAGTAACTGAATGAAGTTGTCCTTGAAAAGATGATCAGCCTTTGCATGCTTTTCTAGTCTCTGCAAGCCTTCTTTATCGGGTTGTCAAGGGCAAGTGTCGCCTTCTGAGATGAGAATTGTCCTTAAATGTGAGCAGTTCTCAGCACAGCGGGATGAATAACTTACTGAGCTTGTTGCAAATGCTTAGTCAGTGACCAGAAAGCCCTTCTTTGTGCACCTCTGGTCTGAATCTGGCACTACACAAATACACCAGCATATGTGGTGTGACAGCCCTGTAACGAAAGCTTGTTTCTGTTGTTCCTCTCTTTACTGAAAGAAGTTGGTATAGCACTGGGAGGTGAAACTTCATTGGCTCTGAACTTAAACAAAGCTGGGAGGGAGCCCATCTCCCCTTTCTGGGGGTGAGGTAGGAAACCAGTTGCTCACCTGTTGGCTCAGAGTACGAAGGGGGCATGAACAGCTGCAAAGAGTACTCTAGAGGCGTTGTTGGCAAGGAAGTAAAAACAAGCACCTGCAGCAAAGTGTATTCCAAACTGGCTTGCTCTGCTCCTTGATCCAAATTACAGCCAGAATGCCACCTTTGAAGGCCTAGCGGACAGGGCCCCCAGATAAATGGTGTGGTGGACAGAATTGCATTCAAATAACTCAAAACCTGAGAGCCAATGAGTGTTTCACAGCCTGTCCTTTAGTATCCTCTTGCATGCATTACTATGAAAATTAAGTAAATTAACGTGATCTCATGTTACTCTGGTCTACCTTTCCTTTTCTTTCCTCTTTTCTCCTTCCTTCTTACTCGGGCCTGCAGATCGCTCGTGAGGCTGAGGCTGCAATGTTTCACCGTCAGCTGTTCGAAGAAATTTTCCGCCTCAATGTAAACAACAGGGACCCTGCTGATGCCATGGCAGTAGGCGCAGTGGAGGCTTCTTTTAAGTGCTTAGCTGCAGCTCTGATAGTTCTGACCGAGTCCGGCAGGTAGGGCTCAGAGCGGGAACAAGTTTAGGCTCTGTAAGGTAACTGACGCTCATTCCCGGCATGTGGGTTAGGTGCTCAGAGTGCAAACAGGTGCTTTATGACAGTTGTTTCAGGCAATAAAATCACGCTCCATGCTAACACTGCAAACATTCAGCAAGTAGCACGCAGTTCTGGTGTCAGCTGCACACACCCGCAGGGCAGGACTCAGGTAGGTAGGAGCAGAGCAAGAGTGCCTGGCAGTTGGGCGTGGATGTCACCTGAGTGTGGGCTCGGCGGGGTGAGGTGCCTCCAATCCAGAAGAGAAATCTTGAGAATCAAAGGGTTCCTTGGCTGGGATGGTGACCCCATCACCACAGCGCACTGAGCTGAATTTGGGCTAATTGGCGACTCTTCTGAATGTCAGCAGCTGGCAGCATTCGCTTGCTGACTGAGCACCTCGCCTTGCCCTGTGCTGTCCCGAGTGACTGACGTGAGTGTTGTCTTCCCGGACGCGTGTTGCTCTTGTAGATTGCCCGCGAGGCCGAGGCCGCCATCTTTCACAGGCAGTTGTTTGAGGAACTGCGTCGTCTGACCTCCCTGAACTGCGATCCCACTGAGGCCGCTGCTGTTGGCGCTGTGGAAGCGTCCTTCAAGTGCTGCAGCGGGGCCATTATTGTCCTCACCAAGTCTGGAAGGTAGGAGGCGACAGGTTCCCTCAGGTCACGCGGACATCGTGACCGGGTGGGGGAAGGAGACGTGCAAAAAGAGCGCTTTGAAAGCCCAGAGCTGTAACGGTGAAGCTCAGGTTTTGGCAGCGACTCAGAGCCCAGGCTGCCTGTCTGCAGTGCCAGTTCCTCAGGAGATGGGCAGACATCTCAGACATCCGCACGTACGCAAGCAGCGAGTTCCTGAGCCTGCCCCTGCCAGCGTGGCACCAGCACTGGGCCCTGCCTCCTCTTCCTGTTCTGTGCGGCATCTCTGCCAGGAATGCTGGCTGGAAGAGTAGAGGGAAAATAAGAGTTGCAGCTTCATTCAGATGTCTTAGCAAGGAAAGCAAGGAATTGTCAAGTTAGCTGTAAGACAGAAGTTCAGTGGAGGCAGATTTTTTTTATTACTATTTTTAATCAAGACCTTAGCCTTTCAATGTATCATCCAAACCAGAGGTCCCTTGCTGAACCTTCCGGGCATCAGCACAGCTTGCCTAAGCCCTGGGGCGAAGAGGGAGTGTGAAGGTGTTGCAAGTTTCCTTCCTCATGCCTGCCTGCGAGTAGCCTCGCTGAACGAGGCGGGCACCCAGCAGCAGCCAAGTGCCTGCCTGCACGGTGAGGTTAGCTCAGTGCCTTGGCTGCAGGTGAGCTGCATAGCAGGGATTTCTGTCCAGCGATGGTGACAACTGCTGCGTAGAGACTCACTCTCTCAGTTGTGGAGAGGAAGCAAAGTAGAGAGCTGCAGCCTTGCTGTGATCAGCCCTTCCAGCTAGAGGAACCAGGCTGCCCCATGTTCAAAGCACGTTGGACCATAAGTCTCAGGCTGCTTTCTGGAAGAGTCTGAATTTGGAACAGAGCTGGTGCTGTGGCAGAGATGTGACAGTGTGCATGCTGGGCACGGTCTACCTGAAGAACCAGACCATCAGTGAATTCTCCGTAAATTTACAGCTTAAATGTTTTGAAGCAGCTACTTCCTGGAGAGATGAGGAACAACTGAGTTTCTGGATACTCCTGTACTTCTAAAGTTTCTTTGTAAAAGGTTCCAGTCTTACACTTGACCTTTTTGAAAAGACTTGAACTCTGATATTTGAATATTTTTAGCCTTGGATTCTGTTACAGCTTTTGAGTACCTGGGTCCCGTAGAGCTTCTGGGCAGCTCGTTGGTCAGTGTGGGAAGGATTGTCAGAGCTGGCACGTGTGACTGGGTGCTTCAAGCAGGCTGCTGCCTATTTCCGAGCAGCGGTCTTTGAATCAGAGCATTGCTGAGCTTGGCTCTGGGAAACGAGGTCGCAAAAGCTAGCGAAGCTGCTGGCATGCTTGTCAGAACCATGGAGCTCTAAATGTCCTGGCCTTGCAGCTTTAACCTCATTTTTTGCAGGTGCCTTCTGTAAGCAAGCAGTGCCCAAGGAAGGGCGAGCTGCAGTCCCCACCCAGAGCGTGCTGTTTGCTGTGTTAAGGCATCCGTGTCCCTACGCAGGGCTGGCAGCAGTTCCTCTTGGAGAGGAACCTGGCAGCTGCCTGGCTCCCCCAGTGTATGGGGCCCCCATTTTGGGGTGAGAGGCACTTGTCTGCATGGCCTACAGAGGGGCATCGCTTTGTTTCTGGCTGGGTGGGAGTACAAATGTACGGGGTTGTGTGTTGGCTGCCACTCCTCTGGGATCAAGTGATCGGTGTAGTCAAACCCGTTTCTGGGGCAGCTCTGCTTTTCCCTGACACAGTTTCCCCTGTAGCGATGCTTCTGAAAGCATCCTCCCTGGCAAGCTTTGGATAGCGCTGCTGGCGCAGGCGCTTGCCATCCCATAAAGCGGGAGCTCATCAAAACAGCAGGAACTTGCAGGGACCCCACTGAGATGCCAAGGGCTGCTTGCAGAGGCCGGAATAAATGGCTCCTAGCCACCTTCACATAGCAACCGAGACAAATAAGTGCTTGTTTTCAGGACCAAAACGTGCAGATGGCACAGCCAGATCTTGGAGGTGAGGCCATCTCCCTCCCCAAGACTGGAGTAGGGTCTGTTGCCTTCTGGTGTTGATCCACCCAGTTGCTAAATTTGGAAATCGCTTGAGCATCACGCTCTGTTGGTAGAGCTTGGCTCTTGCAAAACACTGTGCCAGCGTCCCCCTGGTCAGCCCCAGCATGGTTTTGGGGCTGCAAAGCCCTCAGAGGACGGGCAGTTTGCTCCTGGTGCTGGAGTGGAGGTGCCCCATGGGTGGAACAGGGGCTCCCTCAAGTGCTCCGGGGCAGCCGTAACGCGATGCTTCACCTCGTGCCCGCTGTCCTTCCTTGCAGGTCAGCGCACCTGGTGTCCCGGTACCGCCCGCGGGCTCCCATCATCGCTGTCACCCGCAATGACCAGACCGCGCGCCAGGCCCACCTCTACCGGGGCATCTTCCCCGTGCTGTGCAAAGAGCCCGCCCATGACGCCTGGGCAGAGGATGTGGATCTCCGCGTGAACCTGGGCATGAATGTTGGTGAGTGGCGCCGCTCCCACCTTGGCTTTCCCGGTCTAGGGTCACCCTGAGCCCGGAGTGGCTGCTGTGGGGACCCTCATTTTGGGGAAGCTGCCCGTTGGGAAATGGGGGCCAGCGGTTGCATAAGCGCACTACATCTAACTGGGAAGTGGGACGGGTTTCATCACAGCAGCCTTTAAATAGCACCCAGCAGAGATCCAGCTTTGTTTCAGCAAGCACATGAAGGGGGGTGATGCTCTCCTTGCTCCATGGAGCCCCTGAGCCCTGACATCTTCCTCCTCTCCTCTTCCCCTAGGCAAAGCGCGTGGATTCTTCAAGACCGGTGACCTGGTGGTCGTGCTGACCGGCTGGCGCCCCGGCTCCGGCTACACCAACACCATGCGGGTGGTGCCCGTTCCCTGAAGCGCCGCCAAGACCAGCACCGTCTTCCTTCCCCCCGCTCCCCCTCCCCGTGCATTAGGCCAGCAGTCGCTTGCGATGTTCTCCTTGTCTCTAGAGTCGGATTTAGGTTGCTCCACGCCACCGAGTGCAGCAGCAGGGGGAAGAAACCTTCCGTCACTACCGATACTTGAAGTGTTTAGTTTTTTTCCACCCTCTCCCCGTAGTTTCTCTGTCGGAGCAGGTTCGGGAGGGTCCTGCATGCTGATGGGACTCTGCTCCTCCACCTCCCCGTAGCCTAGTGCCTGTCCTCAGGGTGTGCCGTGCCTCCCCTTGCCCCCGCGGTGGGCGACGGGGAAGGGAACAGGCGCGGTGTGGTGAACGGTTCCGCTGTAACACTCCGCAGCTCCCCCGCCTTGTGCCCGCAGCACCACCAGCACCCTCCGGTGACACAGTTGGGTCCCCAAATCCATGGGGTCAGGGCGGTTTGGGCAAACCCCAAAACCTGAACTCCCACCCCATGCTGGGGACACGCTGCTGCTCATCCCCACGGGGGGACTGGAGGCTGCAGCGGGGTCCTGGGCGCGCTTCCCTCGCCGTGTCACATCTGCGTGTGTTGTCGCCTTCTCCCAGTGTCCCTGTCCGTGTGTCCGGGCGCTGCGCACCCGCGGGTGGCCGGGGCCGTGGGCGCCGCCGCGCGCGTCAATAAAGAGCTGAGCACCCCTGCACTGCCCGCAGCCTCCTGCCGCAAATGGGGCGGGCGGGCCCTTTAAGGGGCGGGGCGGGTGGGAAAGGGGGCGGGGCTACACCCAAAGGGGGCGGGGTTATACCGGGGTCTGGGCAGGGGGCGGAGCGCGCGTGTGAGGCGATGCGGGGGGCGTTGGCCAATGGGGGCGCGGGGCGGAGCGGCGGGCAGCCAATGGGCGCGCGGCGTGGGGCCGCGAGGCAGCGACGGCGCCGGGCAGCGCGGGGCGGCCGCGCAGGTGGGGGCCGGGACCGGGACTGGGGGGGGGCGGCGGGGGCTGGGGTCCCGCGGGGGGAGGGGGGCGAGGAGGGGGGGGAGGCAGCGGGGACCCCGCAGCGCTCAGCGCCTCCCCCCCCCCCCGCAGCGCCGCGCCCATGCACGAGAAGGCGGCGCCCCCGCGGAGCCCCGAGCCCATGCCCGGCCGCCCCCAGCTGCAGGCAGCGCGCGGCCACCGCAGCCTGGAGGCCCTGGACGGCAGGTGAGGGCCGGGGGGCGGGCACCGGGCACCGGGCTCCTTCCCCCGTCCCCCTCCCCGGTGCCAGGGGCCGCGGTCCCCGCTCACCCGGTGTCGCGTTGTCGCGCAGCCTCGAGGCCCTGAAGGACGAGGACATCAAGAAATGCCCCCGGGAAGCGGTGAGTCCCGGCCCTGAGCCGCCCCTCGGGGCCTGCCCCGGGCTGCGGGAGCTGAACGCGGGGAGCCGGGGGCTGGATCGTGGCCGTGAGCTGCCCTGGAGACATTTTGGGGGCTTTATGCAGAGAAAAGGAGAAAGCTGAAAGTTTGCGAGCAAATCAATTCACTTCTAATTGAGCCGTTTGGTTGCTCAAATCGCACCTGAGGTGGAACTTTCCACCCCCGGGAGGAGAAGGGAGCTGAGGAGCCCTCTCCCCGCTGGGCTTTGCGGCTCCCGGAGCAGCTGAGGCAGGGCACGAGCAGCAGCCGGGCCCTGTCCTGTGCTGGGAGCGGGGCAGCCCCTGCCCGTGGGGTGAAGCCGGAGCCGCTCCAGCTGGCGGCGTGACGCAGGAGTAATCCCGGGTAAGCCAAAGCTTCCCTGTGAGCAAGGGGACATCTGGAGCACCAGCAGCCCCGTGCCTGGGCTCCAGGAGCAAGGAGAAGCTCCTCGGTGCAGCAGCAGCCTGGGGCTGGCACGGGACGGGGCGGCACGGAGAGATTCCTCTCACCCCAAGCTGCCCCCGCTTGCTCCCAATCCCATCTTTTATTTTTAATTTTTTGAGGCCTGGCCCACTTCTGCCTCGCCTCCTGCGCCTGGCAGGGAGCAGGCGCGTTGCTGCCCGCGCCCGGCGAGGCCATTCCCCGTCCCGCTGCGCCGGAGCGGATATATTTAGCAAAATATTTTGCCGATTATTCAGAGGCATCTGGGAGGATTCTGAGCGCCGGGCAGGCCGCCAGGCAGCTGGGTGCTTCTCCCGAGATGGCAACGGGTTTGTGCTGGGACTGGAGGTGCTTCGTGGGCTGAAGGGACATCCAGGGGTGGCTCGGTCCTTTTCCTCACCCCTAAAAGCCCCGAGATGCTCCCACCGATGCCCACCACCAGCCTGGTGGCTCTCTGGAGGGTGCCTGAGCCGCCCCCAGGTGATGCTGAGCCTTGATCCTCTTAAAACCCAGCTCATCCAGCCACAAGGTGCGCGGGGCGGGGGTGACCTTGTCGCAGGAGGGCTGTGCTGGATTTCTCCGTGTCCTGGGAAAGCATCTTCTCCCTCCTGCGTTTGCCCTGGATTTCAGCTGTGCCGGCGGAGGGACGGGGGTAAAAATCTGCCCGCACAGCCTTGGAGGAGCAACCGAGCGGATGTAACGTGAAGAGCTGAGCTCCTGCCGCGCGTTTCCCTGCTGTTTAGCATTATTTAACCACCGCTTCAAGGTGCAAACCGCTGCCGAGCCGCACGTCGAGGAGGCACCGGGACTATAAGCAGGATGGCGCGGCGCGACGGGCGCAAAGCAAGTGTCACCGTGCCCTGCATCGGGGGACAGCTGGCACGGAGGGAGAACCCGCTGGGCAAAATAAACGGGCTGCAGATGAGCTCGGTGGAAAACCATCCTAGCAGAAACTTGGGCGTCTCTTTAGATAAACTCTTGGTGGAAATGTTTTTGGGAGGGCGGTGTTTGCTGTTGCGGACCCTCCTGAGCTCCTTGTCCCTGTGGTGCTGGGTCCTGATGTCCCCAGCCCGATGCATTTGCAATTTGCAAATTCGCAAAAAAACAACAGGGTGGGTTCGGGTCTCCTCTTTATTGGGTGATTTTGCTCTGCTTCCTTTGCAGGCCGCCAGCAAGTACAACTCGCAGTACCACAAGCTGTTCAAGGACATCCCGACGGAGGAGAGCGTGCTGAAAGGTGGGCAGCGAGGGGAGGGTGGCGAGGGGCTGAGGGGTTCTGGCACCCGGCCTGACCCTGCTCTGCCTTGCAGTTTGCTCCTGTGCTCTCCAGAGGGACATCCTCATCCAGGGACGGCTTTACATCTCCCCCAACTGGCTCTGCTTCTACGCGAACCTTTTTGGGAAGGACATCAAGGTAACACGGTGCCTGGGTGCAGGGTGCCCCGCGTGTCCCTCGCCCTGTCCCAAACAGCTCTCCCAGCAGCCTGCTTATCCCTTCCCACACCCAAGTGCCTCCAGAAGCCTGCGATGCAGCGGGGAGAGCTGCCTGCATCGAGCCCAGCTCTGCCTCTTCCGATAACCTGCAGGATCCGCCTTGGGAAAACAAACACTGGTTGGGTGTAAAATTCCCCAATGCAAAACCTCATAAAAGCCGCAGTGGTGTCTGAAGGAAGATCAAAGGTTTCCAGAGGATTCGGGAGGAGATTTGCATCTCTCTTCACTTCTCTGCTTGATTTACAGTCTGACGTTCCCCAGTTAACGTTGTGGCTGACGGGGATCTTTGGGAGAAACGACTTCCTTCAAAGCCGGGCTGAATTATTTATATTGGCAGCTTTAAACAAATGTATCTGATGGAAGCGAGGTGCCGCACTCCCAAAGCTCAGCACGTTTCGATGGAGTTACTCTGCCACAGATTGCAGCCTGCCTCGTTTTTAACCTCGCTTGCAAGACCTCTTGCAACGAGCCTTAAGGACTCGCTGTGTTTGTGTTGGATGAATCCTTCCCCGCGTCCCCGCTGCTTTCATCGAGCAGAAATCGGCTCCAAGCTGAGCTTAACGCTGGGGGGTTGCCACGACCTTTAACGAAGACAAAGCCATCTGGGGGCCACGCTAAATCCCCTCGCCCTGTGTTTTCCCCTCCAGGTCGTCATCCCGGTGGTCTCCGTCCAGCTCATCAAAAAGCACAAGACGGCGCGGCTGCTGCCCAACGGCCTGGCCATCACCACCACCGCCAGCAGGAAGGTAACGGGCCCTCCCCGGGGTCCCTGCGGCATTTTTTGGGGGGGATGAAGGCCTCACATCGCCGGCTGAAGCCGTGGGCTGCTTGGGGAGTGAGTGCGGCTCTTCGTGCTGGCGGCCGGCCAGGGCAAACACTGCAGCTCTGCTTTTGTTCCTGAATCTCACTTTGTTTCTGGCCGAAGCAAACCCCAAGCAAAACCCGGCCGAGCCTGGCAAATCCCTGCCAGGCTCGAGTAAAACCTTTAAACTTCTTAAACCCGAGGAGGGGATGGGGTTTGGGCCACAATACAGCCTAAGCTGGCGGAGAGCTTGGTTAATGGGCTGAGGCTGAGCTGTGGTCGAGCTTTTAAAATGCGCTGCTTGTTTTCTGCCGAAATGTGCTGACGTCGTCCTGCTCAGTGCTCCGAGTCCTTGCCTGCCAAGGCTGCTGCTCGTGGCAACGTTACGCGGATGGCATTTTAGCAGGGGGTAGCACAAGGCAGGATTTGGGCGTTTAGGTCCATCTGCCCTTTGCAGCCGTCCTGGCTGCGCCGTGCATCGCGTGGGCTCTGTGTGTTGGACCGAGCCGCGGGCTGGGGGATGCTCTCGGTCACTCCCGACCCCGTTCTCCTCCACCACCTCCTGCTCAAAGCCCGTGGGGACAGCAGCCGAGCCAAACTGGCCCTGAAAAAGCTGCTCCGTGTTTTAGCAGGCAGCAAAAATAGCAGCGGGGAAAAAACTCAGGGAGATAAATACCTGGGGGAGGGCAGGGGGATGCAGCTGGGAGGGGGAAGATTCAAGGGCAGGACGTCTCTGCCTGGCCCTGTCTTTGGAGAACCGGTGCTCCAGCAAACCCTGGGCAGCAGAAATTGTTTTTTTTGGAGGAAGGATTGGGCTTAGGGTGGTTGGAGACCTCTCCCACCTTCTTCTCTCTCATCTTCTCTCTGTTTTTCAGTACATCTTCGTGTCGCTGATCTCCCGTGACAGCGTCTACGATGTCCTGCGGAGAGTCTGCACGCACCTGCAGGTACCCCCTGCCACGTGCCCCTGTCCCCATCCTGTGTCTCGGTGTCACGCTGGCTGTGTCCCGCTTTGGGACGTGCTGCTGAGCATCACGGGGCCAGAGCCGCTCTCAGCATCCCAGCAGGACAGAGCCCGTCCCTGTCACCTGGGTGTCACGGAGGTGTCCTGTCCCCGTGAGCCACCGGGGACCTGTTCTGGGTCACAGATGAGCGGGGCAGAGCCCGCAGTTTCTCCTCTGGCTTTCCCAGGGTGTGTAGGTGCAATATTTATAATCTGGTAGCAGTACCCGTTCTGCCAGTATGCGCATCGCTGCCTTTTCCCCAGATCTTCTAAAGTTTGTGGGGGGTGGGAAATGCTATAAAATAAAATAAAAATCTGAATTAAAAAGCCTGAGGTGGGGAAGAAATCCATCAGTCCTCGGGCTGGAGTTGAGGATTACCACGAATCTCCTTCTCCCTGCCTTGGAAGTGTGTGGGAAGTGGGTGCTGGAGCCGTTCCTGCCCGGATGGGTGTCCCCTGGGACAGCAATTGGGGTGACTCAGCCCCATCCCTGACCCAGTGGGACACAGCAGCTCTGCCCCCGAAACTGCTCTGTGGATATTTACCCAGTGGAAATACTGGTTTGCCGTTAAGAAACATTTTACAGGTTGCGTGCTGCCAGCAGCCCAGTGTGATTTCCCAAATACGAGATTTCTCAGGGTAGCTTTTCACCTGGTGGATGAAAAGTTGGAGATACCTGTTGCTGAAACGTGCCCAGCTCTGCCCTAATGTTCCGTTTTTTCCCCCTCTCTTCTGGTTCATCCCCTCTGCCTGGCTGGGACCTTTTGCAATTCCTTGTTTTTTGGGTGTGGTGGTTTGTTGTTTTTTTTTTTTTTGGAAATGGGAAGCAACCCCATCAGATGCTTGTGAGATTTAAAGCAGCTCATCTTCACTGACCCGCTGGTGAACCAGTCGAAAACCTCAAAATCTCATTTTGTAACCCCAGCTGGAGCAGGGAGAGGGGTAGCAGGCGGTGAGAGGAGGGTGGGTCGTAACGCCCGTCTTGTTCTCCCTCCAGGTTTCGAGTAAGAAGAGCTTGAGCTTGAAGGAGTTCACGGAGGAGCCTGATGCTGTGTCCCTGGTAAGGCTTGGGGCTCACCCACGGCTCCGGCAGAGCCCAGGGCAGTGCAGGAGCAATCTCGTGATGGGGCAGAAACAGCTTTAAAAAAAAAGAGTCAAGTGACGGATTTGGGAAGTCTGCAGCAGAACGGCAGCCACCGGCACAGCCAACCGCTCCCTGGGGGTTGTTTATAGCCATAAAACTCTGACTGAAGTGCAAAACGCTTCTCAGCTCTCACTGCGACCTCTGAAACTGATGCAGCTCCCAGCTGCGAACACCGATAACGCTTTGGGAATGTGATTGGATTACCCCAAAAAAAGAAAGTTTTGTTTTTTTTTTCCTGTTCTGGCTGGTCCTCGGGGAGCTGCTGGCAAAGGGGCTGCGATGTGAGAGGCAGGCTGGGGACAAGGACAACGCGAGCTCCGCGCCAGGCGGTAGGCGAGGGGGACGAAGTGTTTGGTGCCCTCCCCGGCGTCTCTTGGCACCGCCTGCAGTTTTGGCTGGGAGTGGGTTTTCCGCCGAGCCTGCGATAAGCTGTGCGGCGTCTGTGTAATTTTTCTGTCAAAACATTTGGAAAAGCGAGCGCGTTTCTGCGGCACCGCGCAGCTCGGGAGGAGCCGTGGGCGCGCGGCGAGGTCTGGCAGGTGTGTGGTGGGCGAGAGCTCGGCTGGCAGCTCGGAGAGCAGCGTGAAGGTCCTCGGCTGCGCGGGGGAACAGCCCTCAGGTGTTTTAAATGCAGGTCTAAAGACGAGGGCAGTGCCGTGTCCTCTGCTGGACGTGCTCAGGAGGTTGCTGTGGTGCCAGCAGCTCCCCAGTAAACGTGGTGGAGATGTCCCAAAACTTTCCCTAGCTGAAGCTTGGGGAGTTCATCGCTCCTTGGCGAGGCCACGGGTACGCAGCTGGGAGCTGCATGGGGGCATCCCAGGGGTTGAAGGTGTTTCTCCAGGCGTGACTTGGGGCTGGCAGCAATCTCCTGGTGCCTCCAAGGGACCTTTGTCCCCGTGGAGGCCATCACGATGGCGCATTGGACGTGGCTGTGTTCAGTGGAGCTGTGTGAGGGTTCGGGTGTGGATCCGGCCCCCTCGGCACCGCCGGTTCCTCCCCGCAGGAGGTGATCGTCCCCGAGGGCAAGTGGAGGAAGGTGTCGCCTGCGTCGCTCTCCCTGTCCCTGCCGGACGCCGACTACCAGTGCATCCACCGGGCCTCCGTCAGCAGCCTCAGCGCCAAGGAGAGCTTCACCTCCGAGGAGCCCCTGGCCTCAGGTGAGGGCTGCGCCCGGCCGGGGACGCGGCGTGGGAGGAGGCGCAGAAACCAACTCTCGGTTTGCGTTGCAGAAAGTGCAATAAACACGGAGGAGGAGCTGGAGGTGGAGCAGAGCTGCGTGGCGGAGCTGAGACCCTCCGACTACCAGCTCCTGAAGATCTTCATCGTGCTGTAAGTGCGCCGCGGGCGGCCGTGCTCTGGGGAGGATGGGGCACGCGGGGTGTGCTCGAGCACTGGTGCTTGTTCCTCCTCTCCCAGGATCTGCCTCCTGGTCGTGTCCTCCTCCTACCTGGCGTTCCGCATCTTCCGCCTGGAGCAGCAGCTCTGCTCCCTGAACAGGGACTACCTCTCCCGCGGGCACAGGAGGTGAGCGCCCTCGGGGCAGCGCGAGTGCTGCAGACGGGGATATTTTTGGGAGGCAGGTTGCACTCACCCCATCTCACCCCGTCTCACCCTGTCTCACCCCGCTCTCTGCCTGCAGGTGACCGTCACCCCCAGCACAGGACGAGGACCAGACGGTAGCACTTTGTGTACAGGGCCAGCATGGCTGTGGCGTCCCTCCGGAGGGCACCGGTGCCGTCTTCCAGCCGAACCCCGCGCCTCGCACGCGGCCCGGCTTCCCCCCAGCCGGTAACACGGGACCAAACACCTCTCCTCCTGCCTTCTGCTCCCCGCAGGACTGCCCGGCCGGCTCGCGGCCGCGGGTGCCAACTCCCCCTACCACTACGAACCCCTTTCCTCCCCGGGACGCCGACGTGCCCTAGCACCGGATGATGGCTCGGGGAGGGAAGCGAGCCCCCCCCTTAAGACTTGCTGCTAAAACGGTCACTGTTTTTTACTCCAGACGTGGGTTTTCTTGTTGAAAGATGACCTGAGGCTCACCGGGAGCCCTATAAGCACGTGGATGAGCTGTGTCTGCCCTGGGTGAAGCTCTGGGGCAGGTACAGCTGCACCGGCCTGGTTGTCCCTCTCCGTGAGCCCCTCCTGCAGCCCAGACGCCACGGGGATGGGGGCGCAACCTGGGCTCCCCCTGCCCCTTCTGTCCTGGAGCAAAGGGGCCTCGGGGTGCGTGGCCCCGCGCAAAGCACTTTAGGGTCCTCCACAACAGGCGTCCTCTGCAGGGACCGTGCCTGGGAATGGTGCTGGACCAAGGGCTCGTTAGCCCCGCTCGCCTCGTTAAGATGTCCCAAAAGGCCTGGCTGTCACGGGCCAGCAGCCGGGATGGCGACGTGCCCCCTCTGTGTGTTAGCCCTCATCACTGCGCAGAGCGAGCAGGATTTGTCTGAACCCTTCCCTTGGGCGGCGCGTCGGGAAGGCAGGGGATACCTGTGCGATTTCATTGTGTTATTTTGTTTTTTTGTTTTTTTTCCTGTTTTTTGGGAACTAAAAGTGCTGATGGGGCCAAATCCCTGAGCCCTGGGGAAAGAGCTCGCTGCCTGGCTCAAGGCTGTGAAAGTATTTTAAATGAAAATAAAACCACGATTTTCTAGCAGTGCCGCGAGCATCCTTGTGTCGATGCCGGGGTTGGGGACGGGCTGCGAGCCCCGGAGCGGGGTGCTCAGCGCTCCCACGTGTTTGGGCTGTCCCAGGAGCTTTGGCTTGTTGCTGACCGTGTCCCCTCTGTGTAAGGAGGGCGAGGACACGGCTTACATTTTGGTGTTGGGAGAAGGTCCTGGGTATTGTCCTCATGCCACGGCTCGGGACCGGTGGCATCCCTTTGGGACAGCCCTGGCAGACCTCTTGAGCCCCAAACATCACCACGTAGGAGAGGCCAGGAGGTACACGGAGTGGTTTGGCACCGTTTGGGGGACGCCGGGGTGTGCGTGGGGCACTCGGTGTCGCTTCTCCAGCACCAGGTAAGTGCCATGAAGGGTCCCCAGGGATCTCCGGACGGGTTTCCCGGGGTTTGTCTCTAAATTACAGGGCCAGGGACAGCTTTTGGGAAACCCAGAGCTTGAGGAGCAGGGGGTGAGGTGCTAGGGAGGGATTTTTCACTAGGTGGCAGCAAAGACTTCGGGACTGCTGCTACAGAGGGTGGCAGGGGCACCTTGGGGACGGTGTCAGCCTGTTGGTGGGGTGCTGAGCTGCTGGGGCTCGGGGGGTACAGGCTCCAGGTGCCTCCTCCTCCTCCTCTTCCTCTTCCTCCTCATTGAGCACCCACAGCCGAAATCCCCCTCCCAGCCTGGCCCTGCAGTACCCACTGCTGCCCTTGACCCTCAGAGCGTGTTTTGGGGGGCACGGCGAGAATGGGATGAGGCCGGGTGACACCTCATCACCTCGGTTTTTGGGGAGATTTCAGCACCCTGGGGTGCTCCTCATCCTTCACTGGCACAGGAAAGGTGCCACGATGCTTCCTTCAGGGGTTTGTTCTGCTTGTTTGGCTGGCACAGGTCCCTGAATGGCTGTTTGCACAGTGCCAAGCTCTTTTTGTTATTATTTTCTTGTATTTGCACAGTTCTGGGTGGTTTTAGCCCAGCAGGGAGTGTGTTTGGTGGCTGAACTGAAGGCAGGGATGCTGCAAAAAGGTTTTGGCTCGGTCACGGCAGTGGGCAGGCAGAAGCGAAGGGCGGTTTGGGTGAATGCAGGACTGGGCTTATTTGGGCTGGCACCACAGGGACTGGATGAAACCTCACGTGGGAAAGGAGGCTTCTGGAGCAGGTTTCCATGCTGACCTGCTTTGTATTCCAGGAAGGGCACCCTGCAGCGAACGCAAAGCAGGAGATACTGAACCATCTCCCCCTGCTTCTCCCTCAAAAAACACCGTTTTGGGTTTTCTTTCCCAGCTATGAAGGTGAGCACAGCCACGAGGTGCCCAGCCAGAGCCACGGGACGCTGCCACCACCCCACGCCCGCCCCATGGGCGTACGCAAGTGCTCACGGGGTGATGAGGTAAGGCTGTGTGAGCACTGCACGCACATCACTGCGGAGGCTGTGTAGGAATTTTCTCTGTCCCAGCACTGGGAATTTGCCCCTCCTGGTTTCCCCTGCTCTCCCATATATGCTTGCGGAGAAGGTTTGGAGTTTTTCTGATTTTTTTGGGGACCCTGGTGTGATTTGGGAGCTCCTTTCTGCTGGAAGCTGGTTGCTTTCTTTTCTGGAGGGTGTTTGTCTGCTCCTGTTTGTTCTCCTGAGCTCGGTGACGCCTGGTTGAGCGTATTTACTTTTCTTTGTGTAAAGAAACACCACGTAGAAGCTCAGGGTGCACCAACCGTCTCCGGCAGCCTCCTGGCGTGGGACAGAGGCTCGGGCAGGTGGATATCCATCGTGAGCGATTGAATCAGCCCACACAGGTGCTGGTGGAGTTCCTGCACTCACCAGCTCCACAAATCTCCCCCGTTTTACCAGCCCCAGGAGCAGTGCCTGCACAGAGGAGGACTCTGCCACCGAGTCACAGCCACCGCAGACGCGATGCCACGGTGTTGCAGGACAGCCGGAGCCACCGCTCTGCTGGGTGCTGGCTGTAAGTACTCTCAAAAGAAGGGACAACAAGCGTAGGGCTTCAATTAAATTTTATTCGTGGTTCCCCCAGGAAGAAGTGGGACCCTGGAGGCGTTTTCTTCCTTCACTCCCTCCTCTTGCTTGGGCAGGGAGGAAGATGAGGGAGGTGATGTTGTCACAGCACAGACAGAAGTGTTCGTTTGCATTCGATGAGCAGCTCGCCTGCAGTCTCTGAGCGGTGATTGTACTTGGTGCTGCGGGGCAGGCGGTGGGGCGTGGAGGTGTTACACCTGGGTAATGGCAGGCTCAGCCTTGGCGGCAGTGGTATAGCTCTGTCTCAGCAACACGGGCCCCACGCTCAAAAAGAAATCCCCTCGGCAAGCAACTCGATGCCCTTTGGGGCAACTTCTGTGGTTTTGGATCTGTCTGAGTGGTGGAGGTGCTCTTCCAGGGAGGGCTGGTGCTGGGAGGAGAGCCCTGTGCTGCTGGCTGCTTGCTGGCAGTAGCGGCTCGGAGCCTCGTTTCGCCCCACTGCTGTCTGTGATGGTTTGTTTGGGTTCTGGAGGAGCCCGTGGGGCTGTATCTACTTACCTTTTCTTCAAAACAAGGGAAATTGGTGTTTCCGTCCCATCCTACTCTGTGCTGGTACCAGCACTTGTGGGACTGGGCTGCAAATGAGCCGGGTGAGGAGTTGCAGGTTGAAAACAATCCCTCGCCTCTTCCGCGGGTTATTTTTGTCTTGGATTTCCCTGGTCCAGTTGGCACCAGGGGTGTGGTTGCTCTGCCAGACACCACCCGAACAACTGGCTCCTCATTTCTCAGGAGGTCATAAGATTATTCCTTATCCTGCAACGCCATCTTGTTTGCTTTCCCACTGCCAGTCCTGTCTCTTAATAATAGGATCTGCTCTTAGATCCCATTTGGAGTCCAGCACTGGAGGAAAAGTGTGTTTTGTGTAGGCCGATCGTGAGAGAAGTATATTAAGGACTGAATCTTGAGCTTCAAGGAGACCGCGCTTATCTTTGGCTTTTATACCTCAAATTCTGCCCCTTTGTTCTCCCTGGTATGTTTTTTTTTATTTATCTGGAGTAATGCAAGAACTGGTTTTGTGCTAGAGAAAGCACAGCAAATGATAACAAGAGTTGGGGAACACTGCAGAGCCCTCTCCACCAAACGGAGATGACCTAAAATTGTAATGAGAAAAGAAACTTCAAAGCCTGAGTGTCACTTTCCATCTCAATTAAGTTTCCTTTTCTAGGATTTGTTTTCTCAGCTTCCTATTAATCTTCCAGCAGCTCAGAGTCAGGCTTTAATTTGTAATCAGAGCAGACAGAGGTGGGGAAGGGGGGGAAAAAGGGGAAGAAAAAAAAAAAGCAACCTTGATGCAGCCTAGGAGCACCTATCTGAAGAAGACAGCTTTTTTTTCTTTTTTTCCCCTGCCCCAATCTTTAAATAATCACAGCATTCTCTTTTGAGTCTCATCACTTGACACAATCATCTCAGCGTCACGCATTCTGCAGCCTTGCTGCTAAATCCAGGCTTCTCAAACACACTGAGCTGTAGGCACAAATTAGGAAAGTCCATAATGAAGTGTTTGGGGCTTGGTTTTAAAGGGGATTGCTAAACCTGGCCAGAAGAGCAATGCCCACAGCTAATTAAAGCCACCTAACGAGGGCGTGTTGCCTGCTGGGCAGAGGTGGAGAACTATCTTTAGCACCTCATTTTGCCACAGCAATTAGTGTAAAATAAATAAATAGATAAATAAATAAATAAATCGGCACTGATAGGAGGATTCCTTTGAAAGCAAAGGGGCTTTACTGGTGGGAAGTTCAAAGGCCAGCGATTTCCAGAGGAGACTAAGGCTTTGGGAGGAGGGCACTGCGGGTTGTGGCAGTGCTGGAGGGGTTACATTCTTCTTTGGGGAAAATCCTGCGCCTGGGCACCTCCCTCAGGCACTGGGGGTGGTGATGGCAGACAGGAGAGGCGGTGGTGGGGACGAGCATCACTTCTGGGCGAGCTTGGTGATGAGGGCTTTCCAGTCTGCTCTTTTCTGCGTGACGTAGGAGGGGGTGAGGAGCTGCAGCAAAGACTCCTGGTGGCCCCTGAAGTATCCCTGGCACAGAGCCTCGGCGTTACAGATCACATACATCCCACAGTCATAGCTGTTCTGCTGGGCTGGTGCCTTCTCCTCCACGAAGGTCACTTTGCCCCCTTTTTTGCCCAAAAAGGCCTCCAGCTTCCCCGCCACCTGCTTGGCATGGACGGAGTTGCACTTACTGTGGGAATCATAGTGGGCGAAGCACTTTTTGTCCCTGAAGTAAACCAGTAGGCTCCAGTGCGTGCCCCCAGCAGCCTGGTTGGAGTTGTCATTGATGGGCAAGAACACCAGCTTCTTGTGGAGAAGGTCTAGCGGTTGAAGGAATATGGCTATTTCTTCCTGGCTAAGGGCACATTTGATGAACTGAGCCACTTCGGGGCTGATAAAGCAAACCTGATCGCTAAATTCTTGGAACTGGTCGCTGGCAAAGTACTCGAAGGCAAAGCCGATGATGTGATCGTTAAGCCAGTTCGGGGGCTCCAGCAAGGCAAGGTCTGACTGCCGCAGCAAGCTGTCCATGTAGCTGAGAACAACAGGGTCCATCCTGCGTGGGTAGGGGCCGCTGCGCTCCAGGAAACTTCAGAAGCTGCAACACAAGAAGGGTAGGAGAGAAATTAGGCAATTAGACCACACCTTTGACAAGACACAGAGCCACAGCTATGTCGTGTTCCTTCTCAGCTAGCAGAAAACCAAGTCTCCCAGGCTGAAGGAGCAGCACTGGCACGACCTGCCAGAAGGCAAGGCTGAGGACAGGCTCCTTGTCTGCAGCATGCGACAGGCTGAGCTGGCTGCTCGTGCTGCTCTAGGAGCAGTCTGTGTCTCTGATGAGATAAAAGCCTCATGGTTACAATCTTCATTTGTGCTGTGGGTGGTTTCAAAGCAGTTCCTGCTCAGAAACTGCCGGCATTCCTTCAGCTCCGTGCTTTGCAGAGAAAAAACACAAAAATCTTCACCTAGCAGAAATCAGTCAGCATTGCAGTGTTTTACCTGCATGGTGACAACCACTGTAACGCTTTGCACCACTGGTATTCATTAGAAAAAGTCTTTTCAAGCCTGCCTGATGGCATACGTCCCCCTTTGCCCAGCAGACAGTGCTGCAGCTCCGTGCCAGATGCGTGACCTGTTCCAGGAAAACCTGCTGGTCCGCCAGCACAAGAGGCACGGCTGCGGTAAGGAGAAGCCAAGCACAACAAGATCACAAACAAACCAGCTCCCTGCCGTGGGAATTTTTAGGACAATTCTCTAGATACCTGCTAAAGATTTCAGCAGTTCTTGTACTAGCGAAGCTGTCAAATCCACCAAGCATCTCTGTCTTTCAGCTTGGGTTTTAACTCACCAACATTTTGCTCATAAAAAATGTTATACTGATTATTTTAAGCTTCCTGAATTTGGGTTCAGGAAGTTGTCTTGCAGCAGGTGTATTAGCACGGCTATGAAGGTGATCTTGAGAAGGGAAGAGTGTCAGTACTGCGTCAGACCATCCCATCTCTGGTAGCAGAGAAACCTGGTGAATGGCACTGCAACCGGCCACATGGACCAAATGCCTCAAGCTCTCCCAGCTCCAAACTGTTTTGAAATTCCGCACGGACACAGGCTGAGTCACTCCATCTTGTTTTTGAAGCCCTTTTGCTTTGTCTTTGCTGTTGGCTATCGCAGGCGAATGTGGCCACCTGGCTGCTCACGACCCTCCCATATCAGTCTGTGCACACTGAGCACTGACATCCTTCCAGACAGAAGTGGGTCCTCGCCCTGACCTGCTCTGTCCCATCTTTTCCTCCTTGTTTGTCCAGACTACGCTGTGTCCTCTTAATCTGTGCCTGCTTACCACAAGCAGTGGCTGCTTATCCTTAGGAGCCATCTGGTAACGCAAGCAGATGCTAGCACCTCGGTCTCCCCACCCACGTTTGAGGACATCTTCAGGGGACTCGCCTGGGTTTGCCAGGCAAAACATCAGCCTCTTTTCTGCTTTATTTGTGCACCCCCTAATTCTGTTCTTTCCTGGTTCCTATGCTCAGCCCAGCGACAGGGCCACCTCTAGCTTACACACAGCTCCTTCTCAGAAGCTGCTGCCTTCCTGGCTGGGAGGATTAAAGCGTTTCCAGAAGGAGGTTGCAGCACGCTAGGAGGTGCTGCTCAGCAGGCAATAGTGAACCGTCTGGGACCAGGCTGGGGTTGAGCCATGGGATCTTCCAAACGCAAACAGCTGCTTTCACCCCGCTGCAGCAGCCCTATTTTCCTTCCACTCCCCCATCCTCTGCCTGGGCTGCTCCTCTGCTGCAATGCAGCATCAGCCCCGAGGCATCTCTTTGGCTGTCTGGGAGCAAAGTGGCTCAGGGCAGCAGCAGTGCTGTTGCCTCACCCTCTCCTCATCTGTGCCAAATGCGGCACGAAAACATCTTGGGGTTTCTCGAAGCGCTGTGTGCAAACTAATAACGATAAGATTGCTTCGGTATGATTCACTGTGAAGAAGACACTAATTATCTGTTATGATAGGGGAAAGAAATCACGTGTTGTTGTTTACACCTCAGGAAGACGATTTGTGCTTCTCACTGCAACATGAATCATTAAAAAACCCTTCCTGTCCAGGTATGCATAATCTCAGAGAGATTTAGATCTAATAAGTCTTGGCAGGGCCGCAGCGCACGTGACTCACAAGCACCAGAATGGCTGAAACACGCTGCGTGTGTCATACGGCGGAAGGAAGGGCCGAGGTAGAATGTCTTGGAGAGCTAATAACTATTTGTGCATCACCGATAGACCCGGCACATGCCAAGCTGCAGGAGTCACTGAAAAGGAAGGGGAGCAGTCATTGTTATTTACACTGAGCCAAGCACAATGGTATTTGGACACACTTCCTATGTTAACGAACTCAAACCATTTCCAAGTTTATGGAGCAAATCCTTTGCAACAGCCTGTGGTATAAAAACAACACAAGAAATCCAAACCAAGTCCCAGGAACACAGTACCATGCTTAATTATAAACAAGTTTCTAACACAGTACCATGCTTAATTATAACCATGTTTCTAACACAGTACCATGCCTAATTATAACCATGTTTCTTGCGCTATACATCACACAAGCCTAAAGTGACCAGTTTAAGGGGGTCAGAGGGTCAGTGCTCACATAACTTTACACATACCCATACAGAGCCCCAAATTCTCCTTTACCACATTTTTTTTCTGCATCATCTCCCAGCGATGTACAAAATACACCCAGTAGCTTTCCAGGCAAGTCGAAATGTGATTACAGGCAATGGACAGATGCGAGCATCCTGTGTTCTGTTAATTTTCCACTCTGCAGCAACACAGATTTATTTATTTTTTGTCAAAGATAAAAAAGAGGGACATGTGGCCTCCTCCTACAGTCAGGAAGGGAGAATGGTTATAGCAAGTGCCTTACCACCATGAGCTACTACTTGTTATTTCACCGCCATCTGGCATTTGTGAAGCTGCTCGTGAATTGTGCTGGGTGGCTCACAGGAAAACCCTCCACAACCCCACGTGCCCTTCAGAGCTGCTTGAGGCCAGCAGCAAGGACCAAAAGCACCGTGTCACGGAAGGTATCTGCTGTCAGAGAGCTCCTGCCGATGCTAAAGGCAAACCCACAGAGGAGCTGGGATGTGGATCCCAATGCATCCAGTGTTAAGGGACTTTGGGCTCCAAGTGGCTCTGCTTGAACCCAGCCAGGATTTACCTCATTGAAGGCTCCAGCACGCTCTGTTCAAAAGGTTTTCATGAAAATAGGAATAAACACTGATGCAGGCCTGGAACGGTTGTTCTGGGTTACAAGCAGGAGTCTGGCTCCTTCACTTTATTTGTGTGTCAGCAGCTGTGATTTGTGAAAGCCGTGATCCCTGGCTCCTCAGAGCAGTGTTGGCTTACCTGATTCTGACAAGAGCAGCAGGGAGAGGGATAAAGGATGGCTCCAACCACCACCCAGCCCCACGAGCAAGCCCACCCGCTCCGGGACCCCCTCAGTGTTACCGACCTGACACGGCCGCGCTCTTACACGGGTCCCGCAGGCGGCCGCCGTCCTCGCATCTCCGGGTCTCCGCGGCGGGACGAGGGGTCCGTGGCTGCCGGCCCCAGCTTGCTCCGTGCCCGGCTGGGGCTCCTGGTGCGGGGCAGAGCCTGGGTTTCGGGGCAGCTGGCAAAAAGAGGCGCAGCGGTGTGATTGTTGTTATTATTGTTGTTATTGTTGTTGTTGTTGTTATTGTTGTGGGGCGCCCCTGGCACCGCCTCAGGCTGCCCGCGGCCGGCTCCTGAGGGCCGAGGAGGGCCCGGGTGGGCTGCGAGCCGCGGGGCCGCCCCTCCCGCTCCTCCCCGGCGACCAACCCCCCTCCCGGCACAACGCAGACACCCCTCTACCCTTCCCCTATCAGCCCTGTCCCCCCAAACCCCTTTTTCCTCACGTTTCACCCCAAAACCGCGGGGCCGCTCCCTCACCTGCCTCCTCGGCGCCGGCCGGTTGCCAGGCGCTGCCGTAAAGCAGGCGAGCGGCGCGTCGTAAAGCGGCCGGGGGGCGGGACCACACAATGTGGGCGTGGCTTACACAGAGTGGGCGTGGCTTATGCAGAGTGGGCGTGGCTTGGGCCGAGTGGGCGTGTCCCTCCCCCGGCACCTCCCCCCTCCCCTCCCGTCCCCACCCGGCGGCGCGCGGGCAGGCGGGCGGGCAGCGCGCGAGCCGCCCCCCCCCGCCCCTCCCTCCCTCCCCGCCGCCCCCCCCCCCCCCAGCCCGCGGCGCGAGGCCCCTCGGCGGCGGCGGCGGCGGCGGCGGCCGGGATGCGCCGCGCCCGGCACCCCCCAGGTGAGCGGCGGGGGCCGTAGGGGGGAGGACCGGAGGGGGGGGTGGGGGGGCTGCACCCAGCGCCTTTGTTCCGCCCGCGGAGGTACCGGCGGGGAGGGAGCGGGAGGGGGCTGACAGCGCCGGGGGAGCGGCTGCGGGGCCGGGCGGCGTGTCCCGGGGAGCGCCCCGCGGAGGAGCGGTTCCTCGGTGCCCCCCCCCGGTGTCCTCCCGTAGCCCCCCGGCACCCCTCGTCACCCCCCGGTCTCCTTTCGTCACCCTCCGGTCCTCCCTCGGCATCCCTCGGTCCCCCCCTGTCACCCCCGGCATCTCCCCGGTCGCCCCCCCGGGTCCCCTCCGCCTCCCCTGGGACCCCCCCGGTCCCTTCAGCACCCCCTGGTCCCCTCAGCACCCTCCGGTCCCCCCCTTGTCCAGCCCCCCCCCGCCATCCCGGTGCCCCCGCACCCCCCCCCAGCCCCTTCCAGCCCCTTCCCGGGGAGGTGCGGGCACTGTTGCTTTCTGGAATTTTCCTAAATCCGTGCGAATCGTCCCCTTTTTCGGCACGAATGACCCCCCTCGCGACGAGGCGGGGAGCCGGGGGGTGCCTTTTGTTGCGGGCTTCTCCCCGCAGAGAGCCCCGCAGCCGGGCTGGGCATTGCCCGGAGCTCGCCCAGCCCCTGCTGCAGCCCTCGTGCACCCTTTTGGGAGCGAGTTCAGGAGAATTCGGCGTGGTGGCGAGGAGAGCTCCGCTGCGGGGATTGATCCCCAGCGTGGCGTTGTGCTAAACGCATCGCGCCTTAACCCATGGTCCTGTCACTGCAAAGAGGTTCCCAGCTGGGGACACGGCTTTCTGGCTGCCTTCGCGGCTTCTCCTCCCCGAGGAGCGCTCGGAGGCGAGGTGTGAGTGTCGCCTTCCCGTGCGTGGCGGTGGTGGGGATGACGGGAGCGAGGGACGAGGCCGGAGCAGCACTGTGCCGAGCTGCCCGCGGGGTCACAGAGACGGGCGCTATCGCCGGGCGGCATCTCCTCCTCGGTCACTTGCTCCAGGGCCGCGTGATAATCACGCTTGCCCTGACGTTTTATGAGTAAATGTCAATCGTGGCGGCTTATCCAGTTGTTTAAATTTAAATTTAGTGAGAAATCGCCCTGTTCTCCCTTATCGAGGGCTGTTCTGTGCTGGGATGCTCGTGCCGGGCTCTGGGGTGTTTCCCTGTGCGTCCTGCCCTAGAGGACCTGCAGGCTGACCGCCTTGCTCTGCTCGTGGCAGCTCTCCCTCCTGGCCCCGTTTTTCCATCCTCAAGGCTGTTTTGAAAGCTCTCGGTCCAGGCTGCTTGGAGCAGGGGAGATAATTGAGCAGCGTGACCGGCGAGTGATAAGCTCTTGTTTCCCGGTCTATCAATGATGGTGCGACTCGATACTAGCAGTGGACAAGGGGGGATGACGTTACAGATTAAAATCCCATGGTCAGTCGGTGGCAACTGCGATGAATCTGAAGGGAACCAAGCTGCTGCTTCATTTGGATCGCTTGGTTTTCTTATTTCTTAAAGAGTATGAAAATGTAGATTCAGCTTTGCAGCGTGTGCGCGCCTCAAATTTATTTCTTCTACGCATCCACAGCTCCAGTTATGATTTGTAAAATTCAATTTTGCTTTTTTTTTTTTTTTCTTTTTGTGGGGATCTGCATTGTAAGCTTTAAAGGTATCAAGTGGCTGACATGACGTCTGCTGTTGCAGTATCTTTTAAAAGCACTGGTGCTTACATGTGCTACCTAGTAGTACTCTACCCAAATCTTTGGGAACCTTTGATTCCATTTTTCATACTGGGCCAAACATCTAAATGTCGTGTGCCTGAATTATTTCTTATCATGTCCGTCTTAGTGAGCATTCATCAGGTTTGCAAGAAAACCTCTGAGAATGTTAAGCATGCGAGGTCAGGCGCCCGGGAAACACGAAACCTGAGGTTACCTGTACGGCCGTAATTTAGCCCATTTCGAGGCAGAGCTGTGCCAGAAATCCTAATTGCCCATCCGCCACTTGATTTCCCTAAGGATGGTTTCCAGCTCTGGCACCTCGGGATTCCCAGTGGGGATGGATCCATCGCTCCTTCGCGTCGGCCGCGAGTCAACAGGGGGAGTACTGGGAGCACAGGGACGGTGCCGCTCCCTGCACTGGTTCCACGGCTCCACATGCAAAGCCAGCGAGGAAGAATGGGGTCTGGGTCCAAGCCTGCCCCATAATCCCGAAGTTTTCATGGTCTCGAGCTGCCAGTGTTTAGCGAAACCGCGAGCAGAAGCGATGTGAGTGTTTCTCAAGGCGTTTGTCAGGGTTGGAGTTGTTTTTTCTTAGTGAGCGCAGCAAGCAGTGTGTCTCTGATTAGAAGGCCATTTTCTGCCAAATTCTGGTTCTCGTTCAAACCGTGGAGCGGTTGAGTGTAATTCCTTTAAAAGTACATTTATGGGGGGGAACGATGCTGTTGAGCTATTTCTGCTGAAGCGTCCTGGCTGCTTTAACTTGATTTGTAGAAATTCCCGCTTCCAGTTCTTTCCTAAATAAAATGGAACCGCGGTTCCGCTGGCATGTGAAATACTTGAGAAGTAGTAACACAAACCAAGTGCTTCAGAAGAGCTGCTGTCTGCAGGAAGAAACCTGACCGTTCCTTAGATGAATTGTTTTGCTGCTGTGTGACCGTGAGGCTCCAAACACGCTCGTCGGGTCGTTTATGAGACGTTTGGCTGCGTTCTGCAGGCCGGCTCCCCAGGATGGGATGGGTGCAGGTTCCGGCTTCAGAAGACGAGTTTTTGTTGGGTTTTTGTTTTTGTTTTTTGCTGAGGTTAAAAAGAGTGCCTTATTTTCTCAGGCTTCGGTCCTGTGTGCCTACATTTGCTTAACTTCCTCTTAAGTGAATGGGATTTCTCTCTTTTCTAAAAGTAAACATGAGCATAAATATTTAAAGGCTGGCGGCTCAAGTTTGCAAATTCAAGACTTTCTCTAGCATTCCTTTAGACAAGAGCAGGATAATAAGAGATTTTTGGTTGTGTCTGGAGAGCTCCTTGCTCTGAGGCACAGCTTGTTAATTGTTGGGACTTCCTGCTACGTGGTGGTGGTTAAAATGCTGCGCCGTGTTTTCAGGTTGGGCGGCTGGGATTATCGCTCGCAGGGAGCCGTGAGAGTCAAGTGCTGCTGATGGGATGTGTGTAGAGTGTCACGACTGTCTCCTGATCGAGGTCAATTTTATGGTCAGTTTTCTGTTTATTTTTACACAGGCCAAATTTTTCTGTATGCTTCAGGTAGGTGTGGATGCGCAGGTGCCTGGGATTTAGCCTAAGTAAGCTACACAGGTGAAATGCTTGTCAAGGATGAAGGGGGAAAAAAGGAAATGCAATTGTCTTTGTGTTCTGGGGAGGACTTGGTTTTATCTTGCTGTCGTGGTCGGCAGGTTGAGCACCACAGTGATGCAATTCTCGCTGGTGTGACTGCACTAAATGCTTTACCTCTGTATCTTAAGCAAACACAAGCCATGCATCCTCAGAAAATGTCAAAATTCAAAAAGGGAGGCATATTGCGGGGTGATTTTTAGAACTGAAGTGATTCGTGTATCTGTCCTAGAATATTAGCAAGAGTTGGGGCTCTGTGACTAGCAATTTTCTTCTGTGGGGAGGAACTGTGCAGCAAGCAGGTACCCACGGAAAAGTTCTGTAGGCAAGGTGAGACCTGTCCGTCTTTGCCACAAATGCTTTTTGTTGTTTTTTTTTTTTTTTAAAAAACCACAAACTTTAATGCTGCGCAATTGTGTATTGTTGCTTCTAGCTTTTTTTCCTTCACAGTGAAACCGCTTTCCTTCCGATGGAACAAAAGCTGCTTTGCAGCGAGTGGGGTGCCGAGGAGCTGCCTCATCACTTTCCCCGCACCCCCTTGCATTCCTGCCTTCACAGGACATTGGGATCATCGGGATCAGAAGCAACCCGAGCAGGTCACGTAGTCCAAAATCCTGCCTGTGGCTATAGCTGGCTAACATCGGTCCTCCTCGCCCTGTGGCTTGCAGGTTGCAATAAAAGAAGGGCAGGGAGAAGTTCGGGCATCCAAAATGGATGAAAAGTGTCGGGGGAGAGCAGGGTTATCCCTGATCCCTGCTTCATGGGGCTCTGCAGGGCGCGTCCCTCGCTCGGTGCCCGCTGGCACGACGTGCTGCCACCTTGCCTGGCGTTTCTGTGCTGCCGTTAAGCTGATGGAGCCGTAGGCTCCTGCCCAAAGAGGATCTGAGCTGGCTGAAGATAATCGTGGCAGGGGAAAGGAGAGAGCTCTCAGCCGGATCAGTTTGCTGATACCTTCTCGCTCAGCAGCCTGAAGCTGGCAGGCCGACAGCGCTGCCCGCTGACGGTGCTGAGCTCTTTGGGGGTGAAACGGTCGTGCTCCGGGTGCTCGTGCTCCATTTTTCTAGCTTAAACGACAGAAATAAACAATACATAGCTGCTCCTTCAAGAACTGTCATTGCTCGCTACTTGCCATTAAGTTGAGGGGTCTCGTTGTTGCTTTTGAGCCCCACTGGGCATCCACACAACCCCGGGCCCCTTGGGTGCAGCGTGGTGGGCTTTGGTGCAGGATGGGGCCGTGTGTTATGTGTGAGGATGCTGATGGCTCGCGTGCCGCTTCTGTGTGGTTAGGAGAGGATTAGCTGTGACTTCTGCATTTGCGTTTTCTGGTTTTCCTGTTGCCCTTGTGACTGGGAGCTGGGTTAAGCCTTTGAAACGAAACGGGCTGAGAGCCCCGCGATGCGAGGGATGCTCTGTCAGTCCCATGACACCGCAGCTCGCTGGGCTGCCGACTGCTGCAGGCTGCTCGATTTCCTCGCTCTGACTTCGGTTTGTAAGCAGGGCCTCAGCACAGCACCGAAACAACTACACGTGTGTGGTGTTTTAACAGTGAGGTCCCCGATGTTCCTCACTGTGGCACAAGCCTGCTGCATGGGGAAGAGGGTTGAAGCTCGTTTTCCTCGCCTTGGGACATGCACCAACTCGGCACACGATGCTGCCACAGAGCAGAAGGCGGGTGGGAGCGATGTGAACTGGTGAGGCACCAACTGATCCCGCTCTTGTCAGGCAGCCAGACGGATTGTGTGTTCCAGCTTGGCTGCGGCCACGAAACCCACTCTCAATTGTGTGTATCGGGCCCTTCCAGCCCCTGCTGGTGTTGATACCTGTGCTTTTTAGGGCTGGTGGGGAACAGGCCAGTGGGCTGCCCCCTTGAATCCTGCGTGCAGCAGCAGAAGACAAATGTGTTATAAAAATAACCAGCGTAATGCATGTAGGTACTGCGTTCGGTGTGCAATGGGCTGCTGTTCGATATTTCTGCTACGTGAAACGAAAGTAGTTAGGACCTAACTAAACGTGCAAGGAATGTTTTGTTATTTTTATGATTTATGATTTTTTTTCTCCTGTTGCAGCTACTTTGATTATTGCCTTTATTAATGTTAAGGAAAAAAAAAATCTGTGGGCTTCTCTGTCGGGTGTGAATCTTCTCTGCCGCTGTCTCACCTTGAATCACATCTGGTGTACCACAACGTGACCTTGAGTCTGTTGTAGAGTTATTCCCTCTCCGGATGCCTGTTTAGAGTCCCTGCTTATATCCATCAAATGCTGATCATCTGACAGCCTCTACACGGTTTTTAATCAAAATTCTCAAGACTGCATTACTTGTAAAGAATGACCTTTAAGAAGGTACACGATCCCAGATATGCTGTGTCGGCCAGTGGTGGCTGAGTGTTAATGGGAGCGGAGCGTCTAATCCATGTAGATATCTTTGAAAAAGCCAAACTCTTAAGGAAAAAGAAATAAAAAAAACCGACCAACAATGCACATTATGAATGTTTTTGATAGACAGCCAAGCATTCTTTTATTGTGTTCCACATCTTCGTGTTGGTTTTGTTTAGAGTGATGAACTTAAAACAGTTAAAATATTTACTTTAGAAGACTTCCGTAAGCCTACTGTTTTTTCTTCCGTTACATAAGTACATAGACTGAAGTACAGTTCTTAAAAACATTGACGTTTTTACTTTTGTAAGGCTTGTCTGAGGTAAAGAACTGTTACGTTGGTTTGTGCTTGTTGGGTGTGTAGGACAACCTCTCCTGGAAGGAATTAGGCAATGATTTAATTGTGGAGGAATGTGGTCCCATTAGGTGCAAAAAAAAAAAATTAAAAAAATTGAAGGCAATAAATCATTAGAAATTTAGCACTTGATTGAAACGACGTTAAGCAACATTTTAAGGTTTCGGAATTAGTGCTGTTGGAAGAGCGGGTTGTGTTTGTAAATAATCCTTCTGGGGGTTTCTTTGACAAACCAAGTGCCGGAGAGCTGTGTAGGAGGCCGCTCCCCGCACCTTCGGGCTGTGTTCAGCCTCCATTTGCCAATCATTCAGCAAGCAGTGGATAATTTCATGGGTTTTGTTGCTGCTGTCAGTGGCAAGGGCAGCTGAACAACTCCTGTTTGAAGAGGGATTTCGGCGGGTGTCGTCTAAAAGCAGGACCATCGTTTCTTCCGTTTCTTTTCATCAGAGAGTAAAGATACTGCCAGCTGAGAGGGCCAGGGCGTGCAGGAATTCGGAGGAGGATGCAGCAGACAGGCAGCTTGTTTTGGGTTTGGGCCATCTCACTTGCAGAGCGAGGTGAGACATTTCGGTGAGCAAAAAGGGCACGCGTGACGTGCTTATCCTCCCACCTTCCATGGGAAGACTGTTTGAGAGGTAATCCGTGCGGGCAGGCGTTTGGGCTTCACGTCAGGAGGGCAGACTGTTCGCCGTGGTCATCGCCTCAGATAATCTTATCCAGAGACACTTCACCGTGCCTGGAAGGTAAGCACGGGGGTCAGGAGACAATGCAGGGCAGAGGCCGGGGTAGATTTGCTTGCGGCAGATAAATCCCTGAGGAGAGGTTTGTGCTGTGGGGGGTTTCTGATGGCTGCAGCTGGATTTGGGACATTGCTGCAGACAGACCCAGAGGTGGTTCAGATAGGTAGAAGTGAGGGAGGTTTGTCGTTCTTGAGGGGGAACATGGGCTTTCCTTGCCAGCTGAAGAAGGTGGGAAGCGGTGTGTGAGGTCGTTGCTGTTTAGGAATGTAATGCCAGTGAGGAATCTTAAGAGTCTCACTAAATCATGAACGGAATTAACTACCCAAAAGCAACCAAGGAGTCTGCAGGTATGATTTTCTAAACAAAAAATTGCTTTTCCTGCTGACTGCATACCCTTGTCTTGTTCACCTCTAAATAGGCGATTGTCAAATTCATCATGACTTGTCAAAGCACAGGATCCATTTCAAGGCTGACGCCGTTGTTATACTTCTCCTAGTACATCTCTGTGATCTCACTGTTCTATGCAGAGATTTGATTAAGGAATTTATTAACCTTGAGCTGTAATATTTCTTCCTGCAGGACTGAAATCATACCTCTAAGCAGTAAATTACCAAGAGGGATTACTTACCAGCAATTGCCCATCACTTGCCCCTACCACTCTGTAGAAGTGTCGTGGATTCATGTGCATTGTTTCAAGCTCAAATCCCTTTTTAATTACAGAACGGGAACAGTGAGCCTGCTTCTAAAAGTATTGTTTCCGAGTTCAGTTTTACTATACGTTCTGTTCCTATCCCTCTCCCTCCATTTATTTGATTTAAATGATTTTCCAGTGCTGCTGCTATTCAGCTGTGATAAACAATACAATAAACACGGGGGAAAATAAATAAAGCACCTCCAGTGAATAGGGGAAGAATAATGAAATACAGAAGAAGCTGAGCACCGAAGAACATGCCTGGTTTGGGTATTGAGAATTCATCATCACACCTAAAAGTCTTTGCTGGAAAGAAAGATGATCTGAAAACTAGAACAGGGAAAGACATACTCCTATATTTTTCTTGTATTTTTTTTCTTCCTGAAAGAAGACCTGAGCATCACCTGTAGTGTTGCAAGGCCACTTGGCTTTTGAGTTTTTATGTATTTTAAGGTTTCCTCCTCTGGTTTACCTCTGATCAGTCCTGCTGTCCTATTTTCATGCAAGCCCTCATGCTGCTTTCATTTTTGGTTTGTTCAGGAGCCTGTGAAACTTGAGGATTAAAGCTGAATGAAGAGTTTTATGCAATTGTTGTTGTTTGAAGAATAGCCCCGGTGTGAGCTCTCTGGTGCTGAATATGGACGCTTTTCAATTACACAGAAAGCTCATTTAAACCTCAATTTAGAAGTAGCTCGGTGTCTGAGACTTAGTATGAAGATTGCACTCTTGTCTCTTGCACTGTGTTTTTTTAGTAAAAGTGAAATCCTTGAAAGAATATCATCTTTCAAGCAAAAAACAAACAAACAAACAAAAAAGCACCTTTTTGAAATTAAACCCCAACCTGCAGACATGGATTGCAAGTGTTTTGTTTGCAGTTTTTCTGTGTGCCACATGCTTTGTAAGTTAACTCTACTTGAGCATGGACTGAAAGCGAGATTTTGGAGGACTTTGGTCTGGAATGACTTTCTCTTCTTGTGTTTAGGTTTTCTGGGAGCGTTAATCTACATACTTTTGTTTCAGGTATGCTGTTCAGAGGGTGGAGGGGTCAGGTATTCAAAAAACTTGAACAATTTTCCTTAGGTGAAGGATCATTACAGGTTTAGATCCTGCTGTTATTAGTGAGACTCCTGTCAGCTACCATTTAACTTTCTGCATGTCAAAATTCCTGCTTGTGATATGCTCTCCTGCATCTTGATGTGACCTTTTCTAAGAGTCCTTGAGCTTTTTAAGGTCTGGAGACTTGAAGTGTTTGTTGAATGCTGCAGGATGAGCAAGGAAAGTGACTATTTCAGTTAAGCTGCACAAACATTTCCATTGTAAAAAGTTATTTTTGGCTGTGCAGGGTTGTCGGAGCTGATTTTAAGATGGGGCTGAGCAGACGCTTTCAGCTAAGGAAGCGTTTTCTTTTCCTTCTCCTTTCATCGCCATTTATCCCCTGAATTCGTTTGTAGTCTAGGCTGTACTGGGCCATTTTAGGGTAAGATATGAGATTGGAAGCTTTGTGGATCTAGATTATAAATTTAAAACCACAGGGACTTCTGAAGCAGGAGAGAGACAAAGGTGAGAAAATTCCCACTTGAGATGGGAGTAATCCTTACTTATAAGCATGTCCTGTTTGATCTGAGGGAAAACTAGATGGGTTACGACTCTTACCCTATGTGAACATTGAACTGTGACTTATAATTAAAAAGTTTTTTTGTGGCGCGGGGCAAGCCAGAGTCTGGGCAGCATGGGGCATTTTCCACTGGCAGTCCTTTAGGATTTCGCTGCATGTAATCTTCATGTTTCAGAGCTAAAAACCTCATTTTGGAGTAAGAGAGGACTGTGTGGCAATTACGGAAGCATGCATATTTGTGTGCTTTAGGGAGCTATAGCTCTGAAAGGCTGGAATAATATTTAGCTAAGTGCTGCAGATGAATTTGAAGATGAGAACTTCAGTCTCAGCTGTGATTAGGAAGTAAGTACATGGTAATGTGTGTTCATCTTCCAAAAGGCAAAGGCTTCTGGTTCTGAGCTCCGTGAGGCTAAAAGCTTCGTGGGGCAGTCTGTCTGCAGAATTACAGTAAAAATTGGAGTTGCTAAGGCAAACGTGAAAACTGAGCAGCAAGTTAGCTCTTCACTGCACCCAGTATCGTCCCCATTTGAGCCCAGGCATCAGGGCAGTTGTTAATTTCGGAATTTTGTGATCTTCCTGCAGGTACCGGGAGCTGCTCAATGCTTGGGGAAGAAGCAGGTGAGCTCGACACTTTGCTTCTCCTCAAGCACGGGGTTACCGGCTGCTTCCACCTGAGCTGGAGGGAAACAAAGCTCAAAATCCTCTCATTTAGCTGAGATTTGTTGGTTAGGCTGTAGTGTTATCCTTACACGGATGCAAAGACGAAGATGGAAAGACCCACGGGGTGATGGAGGGTGTTGAGCTCTGGGCTTCTCCTCGAGCCCCCTGCATTTTGCTGGTGCTGCATCCGCTGGGGCACATTGCCTCTGCCAACTGGGGCCCAAACTGGCTTTTCTGCCCAGGTACCTGAAAATAAACAAAACTTTGGTCACCTGGCAGGAATCATAGCCAACTGCAGAGGCAAGTAGGAAAATAAGAATTTTTTTTTTTCTTTTGCATGTCCCTTCCTCATTCTCTACGTGCCATCTAATTTCTCAAGCAAATAAGGTGTGGGTCCTTCTGGTGCCTTACTCGACGTGTAGCTGAGTTGTTCTCTAAGTTTTCTGCGTGTTAAAATATGCAGCAGTGCAAGTCGTATGTACGTGAATTCAGTGCTGGCTATTATTGTGTATTTGTATCAGTTATGCTCGTGTTGTTCTGAAGTATCGCCATCAGATTAATGTTGCAGGTGAAAATTTCGCTTGGGTTAGCTGCCTCGTGTGCTTCACTGTGCCTGAAAATGATGGAGACGTGTTTGCTCTTGCTGTCTTTTTTTTTTTTTTTTTCTTTTTCAATTTTGTTTCTGTCCTGAAGCAGTTAATGCAGAGAGATGTTGATTTGGGCAAACAATACGAGCCAGTTGCTGTGGTCTGCAGGGTGTGGCTGCGAAAGGTCTTGTTGCTGGTTCTGTTTGCTAGGCTGAGCTGGAAAGGGCTAATTATAGAGACAAACTGGGGAAGGAAGAGAACAGGGTCAATTAGAGCATCCAGCACAGCTTCCTTTAAATTAGTAGTTGGGCTGAAGAGATAAAAACAATAAAGAAGCATGGAGTGAGATTTCAACTGCTCTGCTGCGGAGTCCTGCCAGCAGCTACAGCAGATGATGTTTTGCAATTTTGGTTTGGTTTGTAAGTAAAGAACGTGTTGAATGAGTAGTTGTGTTACTGAATTGCCAGATTGCTTTGAGACTGAAAAGATGTTACCACTGCTTTTCCTTTAATAGGCTTCCCAACTGCAACCGGTCGTGACCGTGGTTTGAATGAAGCGAGGGAATGCCATGCCCCCAGCATATGAGTAATGTGGGCTTGTGTGAAGAAGGAATTGTCTTCTGCACTCAAGATGCTGTATTTTAATTTAGAAAAAAAAAAAAAAAAAGACTAAACCATACATCTATGTAAATGTGAAATGGATCAATTTGGGGCATGTTTTATCCCCAGTTTGAGAGCATACCGGGGCTTGGCTTGTCTTTCTTGAGGTTGTCTTTAGGGTTTAGAAGTTTTTTTCCTGGATTTATGTGTGAACTAACTCCGATTAGAGGAAATGGTATTTAAAGAGGTGATGCCGAAGCAGTATGAGCTTTTGGCTCGTAGTTGCACAGGTGTGGAAAGTAATAAACTCCTGTGCTGTCTGGAATTCATACAAGCCAGTAAAGAAAACCTTCTGTTGCACTCTTACCAGATGACCCTTTAGTCCTTTAACACACCCTTGTCTCAGTTTTTCTCCTTTTAGGAAAAAAAAAAAAAAAAAGGCACCAATTGGCACACCCTCCCCACTTCTGCGGTGTATTTTTGCTTTTCTTTGGCTGGTTTGACCATCCTGCAGCGTGCAATTACTCAGAATTACTGTGCAGGAACGAATATGGTGGAGCAGGGAGGAAAAGCGGGGAGAAAATGCAAAGTTCTGTTCATGCTTTTCTATCCAGATTGGCAAGTTCCTTCTGCCGGTGCCGTGACTCATCCCAGGCTTCCTCGCTGGAGGCGACTTCTGGCAACGCATCAAAGCAGAAGCCCATGCTTTTAGACCGTAGTTGAACCAGGACTTTCCTTGAGCGAAGGCTGTTTTGCTTGTCCTGGAACCTTTCATGTGCAGGAGACTGCAGGATGCGCCCATCTCTCAGGGAAATTCATGGTGAAGTCGGGTAATTCAGGTCGAGAAGGGTTTCTTCTTGCTGCTTTGAGCAAGGCACCTGCTTGTCCGGAGGGTCTTGCCCACCCCTCCCAGATCTGTGATACCATCGGAGAGCAGAGCTGGTTTTCCTCTTGATTTCTTGTTTTTGTAGAGTTCATATTTAGGGTTTGAGCTCAATTTCCAGGCTTAGTATGTCAGCTAAAAAATTTCATGACTAGGAAGGGAATTTCTTTTTCCTGAAGGTACAGGTAGAGCTACACTCTGCTTGGAGCTGTGATGCCAACTGAGTATCCTGCCCTCCTCTCTCTCGTTATAGTTAAAACCAAGATTGCTGTAAGCTTTCAAAATGGCTTTTTTTTTTTTTTTTCATAAGCTTATTTATTCTGAGCAAGATGGCTCGGGAGCATGAGCAGTTCCACCTGGAGGAATTCGGGATGGTGTCACCGGCAGGGAAAAGACAGGGCTGGATCCAGGAGAGGATGTCAGTCTGCAGCTTGAAGGATGTGCAGCAAAGATTTTGGAAGAAGGTTTGTTTTGGAATTTAGGGCTGCCTTGTGGAAAGCGTGGGGCTTTTGGGGAATATATTGCCGGTTACTTACATGATACAAGCACCTCCTCATTATGGGGCCTACTCCAGTTCTTAGAGATATTTTAACTGAACTGAGCCCTTAATGTTTTGAGGGATTCTTTGATGTCTTACAGTATTATATAGTATTTGTAGACTGTTTTTTACTTACTGCGTAGCCTGTGTGCCCCAGTTACAACCCAGCATCTCTTAGAGAAGAAAAGCTGGTACCTGCTGCGAACAGCTTCATCACACCCACAGGGCAGCGAAACAGCACCCAAAGGCTCCGGGTAGGTGTGGGCACAGCCCTAACTGGGGGATTTCTTTTCTGTAGGTGTCACGCAAAGAAGGGAAATGCTGGAGAGAAAGTGAGAAGGATGTGTAAATACTTAGAGGCTGCTTCTCTCAAACACGCAAGGGAAGGCTCTTGGAAAACCATGAAAGTGGCTGTTGTCTTTTTCTTAATGGGCTGGAAATGGAGATTGGCATCCTGAGCTGGCACAGGAGCCAGCCTCTCGATAGGGATCTTAAGTTACACACGAGGTAGAGCCTTAAAGGTGCAGATAAAAATGTAAAATGAATTCAGTAAGAATGCATTAGGGTGCAAGAAAAGAGTGGTGTGGTCATAGAGAAAAAATAAATTATTTTTGCAGCAACTTTCTGTTAGGTTGAGACAGGGTTAGAGGGAAGCTGCTCTGCCAGCTGAGGTTAGTGCCTGTGATGAGAGTTTTACAAGTGTGGTGAAAGTGAAAAATCTTCATCTTTACATTTTTTTTTTGTGCTAAGGGAAAAGGACAAAAACAGATAGATGTGGTTTTAAATACTGGCATCATGAAGTGGTATCAGAGCTCCAAAACCTGGTCTGTGCCGTTCTTACTTAATAGTGAGACCTTTTTTTCCTGTCTCTATTAGATTAGCCCCCTCAATTTTTATTTTGAAAGTGACATTTTAATGATGGGATTGTTCTGGTCTCTCTTCTGCTGCCACATTGCACACACATTTCTTTCCTTCGCCCACATCTTAATTGTTTCCTCTGTGTGACAAAGTCCACAGGCCAGAGCTGCTTGGAAGGGGTGTGTTTTTTTTATCACTTACTTACCCTGCATCTGACGTTGGGCAATCCCTGGAGTTTTGTAAGTATTATAGCAGCCTTCCAGGTATATTTAAGCACTTTTTCATCCTTTTTTTCAGATGGTGTTTGTGTGTTGGTCTGTGCGTTCCCGTCTCCGTTTGTGTGCTATGTTTTGGGAGAATCAGGGCATTTTACATCCAACTCTTCTGCGAAGTCATCAAAGCTTCAGGTTTTATTTAGGCTTGTTTCCTGCAGAGAGCAACACGCGATTGGCAGCGACAGCACCAAGTTTCTTTTCCACGTGCCTCTAATCTGTCAGCACAACTGTTGAGAAGTGTTTGAACAAGTGGGATTTCACTGCATTGCAGGTCTTAAACTGCATTATTTTTACACTGTTAGTACAGAATACAGGATAAGCTTTGGGGTATTTGAAAGTCTGCAGTGGTTGAAGCATGTGCTTTCCAGGGAGCAGAGTCAAGTGAAGGACTGGAGATGTGAATTATTCCTGTGGCTTAACCTGTGCTTCTGCTGCCAGTCAGTTTTTCAAGTATTCATTTAGGTGAGAGCATTTAATAGCAATGTATTAGGATTTGTGAGATGCTCAGGGTAGCTGACAACCAAGATAGCTCTACTTCTGTCTCTAACTGAGATTTTTGCACGGTCCCCTTTAGAAAGGAACACTTTAAAACTGTACCCAAGCCTGCAAAGTGGCTTTCAGTGGGTATGTGCGCTGAAGAAGAGAATTCTCACTACTTTGCTAGGTCTGTGTTAATGATTTGAATAAATGAGGGTCTTACTTAATTTTGCATGACTCTAGGTTTTTGTTCAGGCTCAGCGCTATGACTGATAGACTTTTTTTCCTCCCACAATATGCTCAGCCCAGTCGAAATGTTATAACCAGCTTTAGTTTTCTCCGTTTCCTATGATTCTGAGTTAACCCTCTTTTCAGGAAATTAGTGGCTTCCTGTAGACTATTTGTAGTTGCTGCTGGCTGAGAAGAGTGAGGTGATGTCTATGCAATGAAATATGATAAAGTGTTTGGGAGGATTAGCTCTTTCCTTTTCTAGGATTAGCGTGATACAGCCGGGCACGATAGCGGTCTGAGGATGCCGCGTGCGATTTCTGCTCCCGTTGGAGCGCAGCTGCCTGCGGCCGGAGGAGGAGCAGGGCTCCCCGTACCCTCCGGCTGATCGCCTTCCTCCTCGCACTGTTGCAGCTTGCTTTTGGATTCTGAGGATGAGCCAAAACTAAGAGTTTTTGTTCCGTTGTTCTATTGGCTTCTATAATTAATTTGGAGGTACCGGGGTGTTTTTTTTTGTTTTGTTTTTTTTTTTTTTTTTTGGCGTAGGAAAACAAAACCTGCTGAGAATCATTCTTGCTTAGGGAACTGTCAGCGGAGACAGAGAGACTGTGGTGCCGATTCTTGGCCGCTGCAGAGTCCCCGTTGGTGCCATTTCTCACCCTGGGAACTCGTGCTGTGGCTTCTCCTTCCTGCTCTGCGTTCAGCCGCATGCTCTGGACAGGAAGCAGCGAAGGCTGAGCGAATCTCAGGGCGCTCGCGTTTAATACATTTGTGCAAGAACAGGAGAGTTGGGATTAAGGGCGGGCTGCAGCCTCGTCTCGGAGGGAAAATGCCTGTTTTCAGCACTTTGCCAAAAGCAGAAGACTTCTAAGACCGCGGCGTTAAGGCTTGACCTACTTGTAGCCGCTCGGACATCTGTGCGAGGAGGTGAGGATGAAACAAAGCATTGTAGCTTCGTAATAGCAGAAACATGACACACGAATAACGTGCGTGGCTTGGCAGCGTTTCAGAGGAAGTCTGAGTAGACGTGTCTTACCGGAGGCACAGGGATCACTGGGGGTGGCATTCAGGTTGTTCCTAGTGGCCGGACTGTCTGCCCCGCTCTGCTGTGCCCTTTTCCTGCTCTTTGGAGGCATTGTTGAGGGGAAAATTCACAGTAGTGGCACTCACGCTTATCTTATTTACTGTTGTTCAAGAATATCTGATGCTATTGTCTGCTCCTTCATACGTGAAATCTAATCTCTGCTTCAATTAGCCTTGGTAATAAGGCTCCTGCTTGATAAGCGAGTAGACAAATATTAGCGCATTACCACCAAGGTCTTTATCCTTTGCCGAGATGCAGCGGTTGAGCTTGAACGCAGGTTATTTATGCGCAGAGAACAAACTTATCTGGGTTCCTGAATTACCCCTCCTGCAAAGTGAGTGTTCCTGCTCCTGAACAAAGCCGGATTCGGCTAGATGAATGCTTCCAGCCCCTTCCCTGTCACACAAGTAAAATATTTTTCCCACTTTTCCACGTGTGCAATATTTCTGGTGCTGCCTACGGCGTGCACGCAGAAAAATGCATAAAGAATCCAGTGTTTGTGGGCAGCTCTGCACCAGGCTGGGCTTTCCAGCAACGCATCTGAAATATGCGCAGCTCGTTCACGCGGCGCCTCCGCAGCCCAGTGACCTGGTGAGGAGGAGGATGGCGGGGGCCAGCAGCAGATTGTTGCCGTTGCAAATAAAACCACTCGTCCACCCCACAGCCCTGTCCCGAGCCCACATGTCCCAGAGGCTGGGCAGTGGGAGCAGAGCAAGTGAGTTGAGCTGTGCAGAGCCTCGAAGCTTCAAGGAGATAGCACCAGAGTGCTGCTGGTGGCAATGGGGATCTCTCTTGGTAAGGGGAAGAGGGAGAGAAAATTGCTTCCAGAGATGATCCTGCAGCTGATGGGAGAGATCTACTGAGGGAGCATGTGGATGGAAGTGGCAGGTGTCACGGACAGATGAGGTTTCTTGTTCTTATGCAAAATTCATGTCCAGGCTTTATAGTGCAGGGCGATCTTTTCTAAAATAACACTGAGACAGCCCTTGGAAGGCTCCCCCCCTTTGCAAAACAACCCAACCCACTAAATGGTGTTTTTGTTTTTTGTTTTTTTACATATTTCTTTGTAAAAATAGCTAACCTTTTCCATTTTATATTCTCCCCATTCCTGCTATAAATGTCCTAGTGCCATCATTTGGTGCCTTTAACATCTAACTCAATCGTTGTCTCCACTGGCTGGGAAAGCACTGCCGGTGCTTCAGTTTGCTCTGGCTGTGTTGCAGCACAAAGGAGCCACCGTGACCTCCAGGAGGTGAGGGAATACTGAAGGTGATATTGCAGACCCCGTGGTTGGTGAAATCACTAACCAGCTCAGCATTCTGGAGACGGTTGCATGATATACAAAGCCGTCATCATCAATTCAGGTAATTTGAGAGGAAGCACTTCAAAACTCCTTTTGTGTGCATCAACAATTCCGTGTTAATTTTGAAAGCTTCTTTGCATCACGGTCTTTGCTTGGTTTTCCTCTCACTTGTGCTCCTGAGGATGTTTGCCCACAGAACTGGTGGGGCTGCAGCTGCCTAACATCTTCTTGTTGCTCTCGGGTGAGTTGTCTTCTGCTTGTGTCGTCCACCTTAAAATTAAATTGATAGAGGAGTTGGAAACTGCCTTCTTCGTGCGCCTGGGGCAGGAAGAAGAAAGGCAAGCTGATGCATGCTTTCCTTCGGAAATTTCCCTGGATCTGTCTGGTTGCTCTGTAGGCACCAGGAGAAGCCTCTCTCAGACAAACTGGGTGTCTGGTGGCGGGTGTGATGGGCCTCCCCCCGGCTTGTTGGAGGGAGCCAGCCCTCCTCCACCTGCTGTCCCGCTGAGGACTCTTTTAGCCAGGTGTTTGTACTCTTCGTGCATGAAATATTTTAAAAAATAAAACTTGACATCTCCTTAAAGCTCAGCTTGGGAATACCTAAAGACCTTCCCAGTCTCCAGCCTCTAATGACTGGTTCCCCGGTGAGCCCCCTAGTTTTGTGTTCCCCATTTCGGGAAGCGATGGTCTCCTGAGAGTGGGAATGAGAGTGGTGGAAGATGTCACCTCCTCTGCAGGAACGTGCTGTGCCTGTGGATGTCCTTGGCTTCTTCCAGTGCCTCTCATCTACTTCAGTGAGAAAGCAGCTGGTCTAACTTTTCCAAGTGAAGATTGACACGTTTTCCCCCCAAACACACCAAGAAACAAACAAAGCCTGGCAAACCAGTAAGGGTCGACCTGAAAGGAGATGTCATCCATTAAATACTTGCATGGAGGGCTGTGACTTAGGATCTGCTGGGGTCCAGATTATTCAGCAGGACTGTAAAAATAAATTAAAAGCATATTTTTCATGAGCGCTTGTCGAAGAAGCCTTTTTGATTTATGTTCCTGGATCTTTTACATGTATGCATCTGAGATGAAAACCAGCATGGCTAAATGATGAGGTTCAGGTTGATATGAGCCAAACAGATGCACTTCAGAAAAAAAATGAAACTTCAATCTTAAATTTACTTAGCTCATTTCCTAGTGTCATTACATTATCCTGATGATGAATGTTCTTCAGTTGTGTGATCCTACACTGAATATATTTTTAAACATTTCTTCACGCTTCCTTCTGTTGATCTCATCACATAGCAAAGTTAATAGATTTAAGGCAGTTTCATTTCCATACCATATGTTCTCTAAGACATTTTGGACGGATAATGATAATGCTTATACATTTTATTTTATCACACGATACCAGAATATACTCTGTTTTTCAGGTAACAGAGGTAGGAGGTCTTCAGAGAAGCTATGAGCGAGGTGCTTTGTTTTTTCCCCTTAGTGGTACCGTCTCCCGTTCTCTTTCAGAGCAGTCAGGAAGGATGGCACTTGGGATGCGAGGACTTCTTTAACCCACTAGCCCATCAATGTGACCTTGATGAATGACTTCTAAACCTTAATTTATGTAACGCTGATTATTGCAAAAGCAGCATTCCCTGTGGCACTGGATTTCCTTCGGCTCAGGCTGGAAAAGGGGCTTTGCTTCAGATTTATTGGAGAAAAGTGTTTGGGGCTGCACGCTACATTGTTTGTAAAAGACTCCAGGAATGGCTTTTTAAATTGCCATAGTTAACTGTAAACGTAAATCACAAAATTGAATTGTGTACTCTGGGAAAGCACGATCTCATTTGGGAAGGATGTGATTTCTCCTATCTAAGAAACTGTGATTGGTGCCTGAAGAATAAGCTGAGCTGCAATTACAAGCTGCAGCTGATGCTTCACTAACACACCAAATTTTGCTAAATCACCTGAGTAAGGTACTGAAGCTGACAAATTTAACATCATCTGGGGGGTACTAAATACTTTATTTCTTTAAACATGTGCAGTGGTTTAAGTGGTTTTGTGCTAGAGATAAATAAGTTGTTCTTAGACTCAAGAAGTTCATTTGTAAATTTGTAAATTTGGTAACATAGGTTGGGAAACTTCCTCACATGTACTTCATTAGTGCTTTTTTTTGTTTTGTAGATATCAGTATCCTTAAATATAAATGTTAAACTTTGTGGTCTTAGTAGAAGAGAAATCTTGAAGCACTCTGAAAATATGTTTGCTAATAATTAGTGTTAGAAAATAAATTTGAAATTGTCTAGTTAAAGAAAATAGTATTCTGTTACTGAGAGTAACTTTACTCCATGAAATCCATTGACATATTTTAGGTTATTGAAGCTGAAACCTCTAATCAGAAGATAACAGGACTGTGACTGGGATCCAAGTGCTGTCCCCTCCTTTTCTGGTTCTTAGAGGATTGTTAGATAGTTTTTGTATTTTTTTTAGGGAGAAAAGCATTTTGTGTTTCTTTGCTGTCTGTGTTTGGGTGAATTAACTATCACTGTCCAAGAGGCTGAAAGATGTTCCTAACAGAAACTGGGTTTGATGTTACCAAAGGCGATGAGGGGGACTTTGAAGAAGGGACATGAAATTGGTTCAGAGTATAAAACTGCAAAATTCCTTTAGTAGTAGTGGTTTGTAAGATGGAGATGTAGGTGGTGCTTCCCTGTCAAAAACCTGAGACCTTGGGATGAGTTTTGATGAAGGGGAACTGCAAAACAGCAGCTTATGGAGTAGAAGGATGAATAAGGCAATAAAATTTACAGTAATTTTACGTATCTGAAGGAGCAGTTGGCAAAGTAGTGGGAGAAATGGGCAAATGTAGCAGAAGCTGAAAGGACAAGGACAATAAAATGTCCCAGAGTCTGAGACCTGGGGGTGTTGTCAGCTTTGTGCAGCTTACTAGTATTTTATTGGTGTCTAAGCTCTTTAAATCCTTATTTCTGGTCTCGCATTTCATTCCATCACAACAAAAGCCGACCTCAGTTTCAGACAACCATGTTTAAAAATAGGCAACAAAAAGCCCTCTGCCTTCATTCTTTTAAAAACTTGTGGTCTGTCAAACCTGATTACCCTTTAAAAGTTAGGGTTAATGATGCTGCTTTTAGTCAAACTGAAGATGAGTTTCACTGCAGGCTTGATTGGAAAGGATCAAGGAGAGCGGAAAATCGATGAGACTCGAGTCAGAGGCTGTTTCTGCTGAAGTCAATTAGAATAACCAAGAACACAACAAATGGTTTTCCGTGCATGTGGCAGATGCCAAATACTAACAGCTAAAAACCACTGATGCCCTTAAATGGGTGTGAAACTTCTGATATTAGTTTCTGCCTGCGATTGAGGTATTGGTAACAATAATAAGCTGCTTAAAATGCTTTTTCTCTAGAAAGTGACTTTTAGGCCGAGTCCAAGCATGGAAAACTTCATCAGTTTGGTCAGGTAAAATCAAGGCTGCATTGTGAGTGGGAAATGCCCGACTGCTGCTGCCTGACCTCAGCCTCCTGCAGCTCCTGAGCCCTCCGAAATGGCAAGAGCAGCGCGTATCGCCTTTCAGAAAAGTCAGCGAAATCTCGGATTTCTGATCTGAATCTTGGGCTGTGATTCCTGTGCATGCAGCAGAGGTGGAGGTGGTGTATCAGGGACAGCATTTTACGGAGGGGAGTGAAAAAGCTCTTTAAAGCTCATTGCCAATGAACAGATAGAAAGACAATATGAGAAGTTCTTCTTATCTTTCAAATAATACAGCCTGCGTGTAAAGCGGTGATGGTGAAGAAATAGCGAGATCTATTTCAGTCCTCTGAACAATGCGAGTTAATTAGCAGCAACTTGGCTTTCACTTGTCCCTTTTCTGCCAGTGCATTTACGGTAACAGAAAATGGATGCCTCTTGATATTCCTGTCGCGTTTTATTGATGCGATGAACTACGATGAGTCCTAAAAACCTTGCGGTGAGATCAGCCAGCGCGCCTCACGATTTCCTTGCTGAGAGCGTTTCCAAATCTGCAGGAGGAGCGACAACACACCTGCACTCGCTTCCAACACACGTTTGGAGGGTCCGTGAGGGCAGCAGCTCGTCTTGGGAGCTGGCTGTGCATCTGGCAAGCGCCGTGTCTCTGCGTGTCTGATGAGAGCTGAGAGGCAGCATCTGCTCCGTGCCTGACCCGTTACCGCCGTAGCGAAAGCCTGCAGGAGGAAGGCTGGCTTGTTGTGTGTTATGGCCCCGGGCAGCTGCCTGTTGTGGCGAGCGCTGCTGTCCTAATGTTTCTAATTCTGCCAGTGAAATGGAGTGCAAGTAATTGGGGGAGAAAAAAAAAATGATAGGTTAAATCTTCTGATTTTTATTTTATTGCTGGGTCTCCCCTCTATCCCTCCTCCCCGTTTCATAATGAACTTGCCTTGCCTCCAGCCAGAAAATTGAACTAATGTTGTTTACTTGTCTTTTTAAATACTTGTTATTGGATTTCGCTGACCTCTTTCTCTGATGGAGAGTCCTGTTGGCTTCGTGCCAGCTGAATACTTTGTCGTAACCTGGAAGCGTTTGGTTAACGTGGGTTATGTTAAATTCTTAGCACCCCCTCCCCTAACTTCTGCTTGCAGCACATGAAGCTTTTAGGTACTGCCGATGTAATTGGGTGGATGAGTATTGTGAGTATGGAAAATGTATCAAAAATATATGCAGTATGCACACACAAAGCTGAAAATGCTTCAGCTAAAAATTTTACGTGTTGAACGTAAGTTTGTACGTGTGGACGTTTGGTATCCATGAGTTAGGGCAACGCTTTGAAAAATGTGGTCTGCTCACGGAAACGATCTTCTGTAGGGTTTGGATTGAATTTAGTTTCCCTTACAGGAACAGAGGTGGTCATTCCAGGGACCTTGCTTCTTTATAGAGCCCTTCTCTTAGGAAATGTAGAGATAGAAGGCAAGTTTGATAAATCATTTCAAGCTTACGTAAGTCACCTGGTTGCTCTCTAATTTAGAAGTCCTAATAATTGGAAAAATAAACATAAAGGAGTGTGCAATCAGTTGTTAATTCTGCATTTAACAAAAATGCAGTAGTCGTTCTTACTGGTGGTTTCTTTATACTAGCAAAGAAAGCATCTCAAAGATACTGCTACTGTTCTTTCCAAAAAAAAAAAAAAGAGATTAAAGACCCCTGTGTCCTGCAGCTCTTTGAGGGATGTCTGTATCTCATCTTCCATGTCTGTGGCACTGATAGTTTTTGGCACTGGTGCATGGAAGGGGCTGAGATAGCTGTGGGATTTGTGGCGAAGAGGCCTCTGCTTCCCCTGTAAGGGGGAAAAGAGAAATCGGGAGAGACAGATTGCCTGTGATGGAAAGTAGGAGGGGAAAGGGAGGGCACAGGGCAGCTGAAGGAGCGAGCATTAAGGTGAAAACCAGAGAAATGCAAGAAGGCTCTGCGAAGTTCAACAAAAGTGTTTCTAGTGGGCTCCTAACATGTTGGTAGAGACGGATGGTGAGGTTTTCTTAGGTGCTTGCCTGTGTGGGCTCCTCCGAGACATTCAGCCTGACTTCCCCTGGGAGTAACCCCATAAAAGCAACTGAAGGTAGCACTCATGGAATAATGAGAAGAATCACCTCTGAAACGTTCCAGACCAAAATATCCTCGGGGAGGCTTTAAGATTTATAGCAGATCTTAAAGAAAATGAATATGTGAGGTGGGAGATTTTTCTCATATTGCATTTGGCACCCCTCAAAGCAGCAGCGAGCAGTTTGGGGATAAATGTGATTATCCACCGCCTGCAATTAGGGCAAATGCCATTGCTGAAGCAGCTTTGGGAGCCGCTGGGTGGTAAATGCCTGAACAGATGTCGAAGAAGCACTTCTGCAGGCCTCGCTTAACAGCTCCTCTTCCTCCCCAAGATATTTCTGCTCAGGATGTGGAATCATCTTTGAGGTTGGGGTACTCTTCTGTTGCAATCTCGTCCAATTTCTCAAGGCATTGGGGGATGCTTGACCTTTAGCAGTGCCGGCTGCCTGAGCTGTGTGCTCTGTGCCTGTCTGTTTTAATGCTCCCTTTCTGAGGACGGACCGGGTCAGAATTTTGTGTTTCTGCCCGTGTGAATCTGTTCTGTTACTTGAGGGGGTGAGGTGGGGGGAAAGCCCTGTCTTCTGCTATGGCTTTTAGTGTTGCTCTATTCTAATGAGAAATTGTGCCTGGAAAAAAGTGGGATGCTTACCTCCCACCTCCCTCGTGCCTTCTTATTCTGCGTGCAAAGTAGCCTTTCTGAGCACGGGGCTGCCTTGTGAAAGTTTCAGGCCGTCCGGCTGCGAGACAAAAAAGCAAATAGCTTGTGCTGGTTCCAGTTGAATATGTTCTCTTCAATTTGTGCCTACTGAAGCGTGGAAATCATTCCACTGCCGATCTTGTGAATGTTGCTAGTTGTTGTTGCTTGATCTCCAGAGAAACCTCTCCAACCATCAGATGAGACAGGCTTCTTGTTCTCTGCAGTGAGGCTCAGGTTGTGACCTCAGTCAGCTTTATTCTCACCTTACTGGACCGATGCTGTGATTTGATTTTATTTTTCCAGAACTTAGAATTGTACTTTTGAACTTTATTTAATCCGGATGGGTCCGGAGTTCAGGATGCATTCTTCCTTATCCTTCTCAGCAATGTACCATTAGCAAAAGGCGGATGAAGGCCAATGAAACCCAAAGGGCTTGTATAGTAAAATCTGTGCTTAGGATGGCTGTGTGCTGTGTTGTGGCTGCTGCTGTAAATACCTGATCATATTCATTGTAAAGAGCAGTAAAGATGATTTCTGGTGCGTTGCTTTCTCATTATGTGAGCCTTTTCTGCGGGCTTGGGGTTGTTGCGTTCATAAGGAGGATGCTGTCTGTTAAGAATCCACATTTACCAAATGCAGAGAGCTTTGGCTTTTTTGTTTTGATTTAAGATCAGGAGGGAGCGCACTCAGTATAATAGGTGTTTGTCGGCTTCTGATCATGAGGCTGACTTCTGTTTTCGTTTTCCCAACCAGCTTTCACTGTCTCTGGTGCACTTAGCTTGCCACGCCGCAATCCGAGCGAGTTAATCTGCTGTCTGACGGCATTACAGAAGATAGGGGCTTGGAGCAAGGCATCTTTCTCATGCATTAGTGTGTCAGATCCATTTTTCAAAACACAGCTTGACTTCCCCGTCTCTCTTTGCTTTTTGTGCATGTACATAGACGAGCAGTGGAGGTGAAAACTTTCTCAACTCGCCTTGTATATTAGAAGAATCACCAATTCCCCCAAATATTCCCTTCTTACAAGCTGCCCAGTTGTTGCCTTCTCTATTAAAATTGTTGGCAGTGCTGCCAGGATGGCATCCAATTTGCTTCTGCCTTCCGAAGAAATGCACAGCTTGTTTCACATACACCATGAAAAATTAAAACAGCCGCTGATTGCAGTTCCGTGTCCTCTCGTGGGAGCTGCCTGCTCGCTCCTGCAGCTGCAGAACCCAGAAACAAACGGGGAAATTTAGGAAACACAAAACTCATGTAGGAAACCTTGCCCCTGTTGAAGCTTAGTGGGCAACAAACTTGCTGCCATGCAGAGTCCAGTTGGAAGTGGTAAGTGGGGTAACCTCAGCAAATGCTGAGTGGTATTTGGAACAAGCTATCCCTTCAGTTTTAAAATAGTGATTGAAACAGTGGACTTGAAATATTTTTGCAAAAGGCAGGTGGTATACATTATTAAATACTTGCATGTCACCCCCCTCCTTTTTTTTTTTTTTTTACTTCTCCTTTAGATATTAATGTTTTCCAAGAAATCAAAGCCTGTGTTGTCAGATACCTGACAATGACTATTTTTAGTGAAGCTGTCATCTATAATTCACGGTATTTTCAGTTCTTCCTGGACTGCAATAAAGCTTTGTTTTCAGTTTCATGTCCCACTGCATTCAGAGTACTCATCTTCACGTTTAAAAGACACGCTGGTGTTGTGGCACTTAGCTGACAATTTAATTTTGAGTTTGATTATATTGTTTTGTGGTTAATTTAAATGCAACAACCTATTTGTGCCCTTGTAAATTATCATAATCTGTGGGATGAGTATTTTTTTTTTTTTTTTACATACGGCCTTTACAGGAAAAAGACTTTTTTTTTTCATAAACTAGTTGCTGGAAGCCTTGTTTAAAATATGATTCACCCTTCTTGTTTGTTTTTAAGGTAACCGAGCAGATCTGGCAGTACAGTTTTAATATTCCTTTTCCTCTGATGTTTGATAACGCGTTCAGAAATGTGCCAAGACTTTTTCTTTGCTGTTCTGGAGAGCACGGAGGCTGAAGTCACCCTAGACCATGCATGGGCTCGCAGTATGTGGGTGATGGGATGGGGTACCTGCCGCTTAAGTGGAGCTTTTGCTCCTTTCTGCCTCCACCAAGAGGCTCCGCACTGGTTTTGAAGGATGCTGTTGGAGTGTGCTCCATTTATCGGGTTGGAAGCTCTGCCGTGTCTGCAGTTTCTAAAGTCCTCAGTCCTTCTCAGGCTTCCAGCTTTCGGTGACGGTGAGAAAGGGGAGGGAGAGAAACTGGCCTCTGCCTCGCCATGCCTTGTCTGATGTCCCTTTGCTTAAAGCGTGCTCTGCTTGGCTAAGACATTCAGAACAAACAGCTTTCTGGTCAACTTCTAGGAGGGGAAAATAATCCGTGGCTTCTAATTTAGTAAGGTTTTTTTTTTTTGTTTTTTTTTTTTTTTCCCCCCCATATAAACTAATTAAGTAGCTGTGAAGCTTACCGTGTTGGAAGGAACCCTGCTGACCCTCTGAAAACAATTGTTCCGGTTGAGGCAGATCTCTGCGAGCAACCAAAGCAGTTGAACTAACATGTGCTGCCTTGTACTAAAAGGAGCACTGGAACAAATGTTTCTCCTGCTTCTGTCCGTAGAGTTTTGATTGCTGAAACTCTTGGATAAGGTTGGTCTTGGTAATGTTAAGAAACAGTGAATTGCAGGAGGAACCTGAGGGTGAGGGAGGAGAAGCTTGAAGGCTGCAGGATGAGTTAGCTCCTCCAGAGCACTCCCAGAGGGGTGCTGTGAGATTCCCACCTGGAGAATGCGCTCTGCTAGGGGCTTCCCCATGGCTGGACACTACTGAGTCCCCCACGGAAAGGGAAACCTTGCTCCACAAGTGCCTTGCCTCATAGCACCCCGTGCTTGGCACACGATGGTTCAGGATTATTATGTTCCTGGGTTCAAGTTCTCTATGGTACAGTGTTTAGAGGATCTGTGCTCTTGTGTACATTATTTTCCCCTTAGCTGATGGTGCTGTAGCTGCTGGCTTGTGGTGCACGAGGCTGTTTGGGCTGCTGAACTCTGAGATGGGCGCGTTAGGGTGACGCATGGTGTCGTCTCTCACTTAATGCAAGCCTTAGTTCCAGCCAGGAGCAGCTGCTTTTTTTCTGGCGAGGCTGCAGTCATTGCTGCTGAGGGCTGGCTTTCATTTACTGCAGAGGAGATTATTCTCTTTTGGGAAATGATTTCATCGGCGGATTGAAAACGGGAAGGTGAAGCAAGCAGAAGTGGCAAACAGGAAGGCGAAACCCATACGCGCTTTGCAGCGAGGCGAGGGTTGCCTTCATTCATAACGTTATGGAAATGACATTTGAGGATTTGGAGGATTTTGAAAGACCCTGGGTGGATGGTGTCCAAGCCTTGCTGATTCGTATTTCCGAAGTGAGAGTTGCAGCAAGAGAAACCACTGCTTGGAAATGACATTGCAAGAGAGTTCAAACTGAACTGTAGTGTCACTTAAGGGATAGGAGACAAATGGAACAGAAAAGGTTTTTGTTGGAGAATTGGCTATTTGAACTGCAGTTTGTTAAAAGGTATGTTGTACTTAAAATGTAGCTTTTTTTTTTTTTTTTTTTTTTTTTTTTTAAGTATTTGGCTTAAGGCCAGTGAGAGTTGGCTTTTATCATTCATTTTAATCTCGGAGTATGTATTTTCAGGATGTATCCTATCAGTAGGAGAGCTGGAAATGTCTTTCTGGCGGAAGAGGAAGCTCAGGTTTTTATGTATTGATGGGTCTCCGGGAGTAGATGGGTAATAACTTTTTGTGCAATGTAATAAAATTGACTTGGGAACACTGGAATATTATATTTGAATATGACAGATAGCCAAAAAGAGTTTTCAGTGAGAAGGCTGTAAAACCCTTCCTTTTCCCCTGTTGGTTGCATCTGTAGTCCTTGAGGAAGGAGAGACCAGCAGTCGTGAAGCTGCAGCTCCTCCCAGCACTGCTGCACGTGAATTTGACTTTGCAGCCTGGTTGTGTAAACCTCTGCCAGATAACATCAGCGCTCCTGAAACCTTTGGGGAGAAAAAAAAAAACCCAACACCCTGAAATCATCACGAGATTATTTGACTCACTACTCAAAAATGGCGCGGTGACATTGCGGTACGCAAGTCGCCGACTTTGCTTAACTTCTGACATTTTTTAATGCAGCGATGCAGTGACATCTGTGAGATGTATTGCTTCTGCATAGGCAGGGATCAGCTTCGCCCAACTCCTGCTTCAGGCCTGTTTGTTCTGGACCAAGGGTGCTGCCTCCCCTGCTGAGGTTGCATCCTTCAGCACGCTTTCCAGGCAGCTGTAGCCATGTTTCTCCTAACACCGGTGCCTGCAGGGCTGGATTAGAAGGTGCAAGATGCATTCGTTTCCCTGGGCTTTGCTCTTGAGCTCTGTAGGATAGAAGCGTCTTGTCCTTAACACCTCTGTAATCACCGATCTCTGAAATAGGTGTTCTCTCTGTCTGTTTTGGGGCTGGTGGGATGTCCTTAGCGGGAACTCCTGTGGCACTTGGCAGTCTCTCTCTGCTCTACCACTCTGTATCCTTTATTTTTAGGCAGGTTCCCTGAGATTTTTATTGTAAACACTGGGTGTTTTTTTTTTTTTTTTTTTTTTTTTTTTTTTTTTTTTTTTCAGGCTTGATACATGAAATTTTAGCTGCAAACAGAAATATAAGTAACTACAGATGTGCTTCATGCACTGACAGGAAGATGCTATGTCCATTCAGAGTTTTTCAGCAAATATTTCTGGGATTTCTGATGGCTGCGTTGAAGGCATAGCACTGGCATGCCTCCTTTGATTTTTATTCCTTATTTTTTCTTGGCTGTGCTTCTTTCTGGCCCCTGTGGTCCTGGATTATCACCCATCCATCACAGGGTGGGTTTTCTGGTTCTGAAAACCAGAGTCACTCTGTTTGCTCATTTGTGACCACAGTCTAATTTCTATTAGAAACACAAACCATAGTATTACGTAGGTAACATTATATGTGTAAGGTCCAACTTTCAGAAGCTAGGGAACACCAAAGAAAAAGGAGTTTCTGCGGAAATTCTGATGGATGCTGGGTGATGACGCTGCTTCTAGCTGCTTTTATTAGGGTTTTTCCCCCTGCCCCCCCCCCCCCCCCAAAAAAAAAAAAAAAAAGGCAACGTACGCCTCTGCTTCAGCTGCTGTGACTCAAGTTGGGATCTCAAGAAAGAGGAACAGCTGGGGCCGTCTGTGTTGGGTTTTGTTTGCACCGCTCCTTTTGCTTCCCAGCATCACGCAGAAAGCGTGTGACGGAAGAAGGGATGGAAGGCACTTCTCCCATTCAGTTGTCTGAATCATAAGACCACAGTTTGCCTTCCTGTAGTCCCTTTTTTCTGTTTTACAGCATGCCTTCTTCTGTGCCTACTGTAGCTTCTCCGGCGAGCGAGGCAGGAACCCTGCAGACAAGAGCTCCATTCACGGTGTGGCCGTGATTAATTCCTTGAACACTGATTCATTCTCTGCACAGAAGGTGCTTTGACCTTAAGGGGAAGAGTAAGTGATTGTGATATTATTCATGCCTTAATTCAGTTCCTCGTTTGTAACGGTCTCTAGGAGTGATTTGCTTTGCAACAGTTTTTTCCTGTGTGTTTTTTAGGTGTGTGTATCTAGATACCTTTCCTTTTCATTTTGTCTTGGAGAAAAGTTGGCTGTAATCTGACAGATTTCCACAGGAGACATCAGCAAGATGATGAATGGGTACCGGTGTCCTAGCCCTGCTTCCAGCTGCTAGGAGGGGAACTGTTGAGCAGTGTTCGTAGCTCTTGGAGCACAGGGGAATAGCAAAACCTCAATGTGGGGTAATTCCAGGTTCTGGAAGGGGGAATCATCTGCAGAGTTACTCTGTGTATCCACGGGCCTCTTAAATAGGTGTCAGTCTCTTTCTTTAGGATGGAATAGACAAGATGCTGATGCCATTGCTGAAAGTGATGAATAAAAATATAAAAACACAGGAAAAAATAAGCCTGAGATGACTTTTCTCAACTTTCAAGTCAATGAAAAAGCCAGCGAGCTTAGGAACAGCTCACAAAGTGTTTGCAACCTGTTTTAGGTTATATTTAGTGTGGGCAACTGCAAACCTTTGGGAAATATTTACATGGTTTTAGCTGAGTGTTCACAAATCCTTCCATATTCTGGGAATCTTCCTTGGGGCAGAGTGCACATCTTTGACCCCAAAGGCATGGCAGTGGTGGGTGACCCCTGCTTGTGGAAATACCTCCACCTTCTTCCCCCTACCAGAGGGATGGGGGTTGACACCTGCCAAATGCGGTTTCTCCTTTTCTCATGACAATAACAGCCAAAAAAAAAAAAACTTTTGGGGTTTACAAGTCTGCCTTGGATTGCAGGCTTCAAGAGAATTGTTTGGGTTTGCTGTGATGCAAGAGGTGAAGGGACACTGGGTTTGTTAGGTGTCCGTGGCAGTCATGTATCAGTTCTTGCTTGACACCCGACAGTCCAAATAAGCTACTCTGAAACTTACCTGAGAGAGCTTTTCTCTGAATATGGAGAATCCTGGAGGGCTGACTTCTTTGCTTTCCAAGTTTTTATGTTTTCTGAAGAGCTCGATTTGACCTGTGATTGCAGACTGGCACAACAACGCTTACAAATCTCACTTTTCCTGCATTTGTTTTAATTCCTTTGGTGGTTGTAACTCTTTCTGGATGTAACTCTTCTTACGGAGGTCTCGCAGACAGCATTACTGCAAGGCACCCCCCTTTGCTCCTCTTATTGTCCCTGCACCAATACCTGGGCACAGAAATGCTAGTTTTAGGTAGCATGTGCACCACGAGGTTCTGAGAGAGTTTCACTGAAGTCATTGACTAAGCTACCATGGGATGTTTCTTTTCCAGCATGGAAAGAAGAAAATAGGGTGAGTGAGGAAGAGAGGGACCATAAAAAGGAGAGGATTAGCACTGTATAGGTTGCCAAACGAACGGGTTTGTAAAACTGCACACAATAACTGTGTTCGGGATGACTGAAACCATCGAGACTGTGTGTGACTGATGCACATCTCTGTTTGTAAATGAAGGGAGCTCTCTGCCCTTATTTTCCTCCTCCTTGTGCAAAAAGAAGGTTGGCATCTAGATGGGCTTTTCCTGCCTTTCTGGATGGTGTAGTTTTCTGGTGGCATTGTCACAGTCGTTTTTGTCACAGTCCGTGGCAGGGGGTTGCTCTGCCTGTGTTTCAAGCAGCGGTGGCCCTGGACCATTTGCTGCTGCCTAAGAAAACTTCAGAGAGCTCTCAGGCCAGTGTGTTCAGGTTAAATGGTGAAGTATGTTTAAATTGGCTGTTTCGGATTTTTAAGTTATCTATTTCAGGAATTTCGGCGGCACGCGGTATGCGTTTTGACGTACCAGCGGAGGGGTGAACCCAGTCTGTCTTGAGCAACCCGGGCCGTTGCAGTCGTCTGAGGATTAGGAAGGGGGAGAAAGTTTTGCTATTTTTGTAGCCACTCGTCTGGGTTATGTGATGCTACAATACAGCAAAGTGAACTTTGCTTCCAGAGTTGCTCTTTCAGCAGTCTCAACACTGACACTACCTTTTTTTTTTTTTTTTTTTTTTGCTCATTCAGTATTTGGCAAACCCTGGCCATGATTTCAAGCTATAGCTGTCTCAAATTATTTATGGCGGGTACTGATGCTTCCCCTAGACAGTTTATTTTGGCTTTTTGCTGCGTGTTTCTTACACTGTCCCTGAAAAGGGAAATACTGGGGTTTGTCTTTCTGAGCAGAAAAGCAGGAAACAGCACAACCAAAAGCTTCCATTCATGCACTTTGTGGTAAACACTTTACCACAGAGGCCCCAGACCCCTTTTCTCCCTGCTTTTTACCTATCTGTCACCATAAAATTTGCAGTGTTTCCTTGTGCCTGCTCATAGACAGCGAGCAGTGTGCTCTGGAGCATCCTGCTAGCAGTGTACTGCCCTGGCTTGGTTTGTTGCAGTGGCTTTGTCCCTCTCGGTCTAAACACTGTTCCCTTCCTTCCGAAGGTAATCGAGCCATTGCAGTTTGTTTGATATCTCTTAAGAGAATAACACTTGCTTGAAAATGCATCTCCCAATACAAAAACACTCCATATATACAGTCATATATGTTTCCTTTAGGAAAGCACGCTTACTACCAGTGTTTAAGTACCATAAGCTATGGTCAACTAATGAAAGATTGCCTATAGTGTGGATTTAAAACACCACATGCAAGATCAGTGTATGCACAAAGCCTAGTTGACCACCAGAATTTTAGTATACTTTTCCTGTCAACCTGTTCAGCATGTCATCAGATCTTTGTTCAGATTTTTATATGGGATTCTGTGTTTTAGGACCTGCTTTGTTAAGTGGGAGGGCATAAGGCTTAGTTTGCAGCCTCGCATTTGTGCCCAGGTCATGCTTTGTGTGTTACAAGTAGATTTATGTTACAGCAAAGTGAGCAAAATCAGGGTCCAGGTTCAGTTTGAGTAAGGGTCTTCATTCAAATACAGAAAATGTAAACAAATACAGAAAATATTAAGATGAAAGCATATCGGTTAAAATGCCATAGATTTCCAAACCCTTCCTTTCACAGCAATGCTTAATCTGTACATTTTGGCCAAAGACTTTTGCATTTATTTGTCGTGCATCCTCCAGCTGTCAGTCTGCAGCATCAGCATCCTTCATCCTTGCCAAAGCCAGTTCTGCGATAATGAAGCAGTTGAAAGACAGCTCATTGGTGAAGTCAGGTACTCCTAAAATCTGCCACTGATTGGGTCCGGAGACAGGCATCCTGTTATAGTAAGATAATAGCTTTTTGTAAGTGGCCTGCCTATTAGGTGTGTCATAATCTTTGATCCAGTCTTGTGTAAGTGCAAATGCACAGCAACACTGGATGTCCGTAATTAAAGCAGTGCGTAGGGCAGGGATTGCAGCGCGCCTCTTCTTGTTTGTACTTACCATGACCATATTTAAAGTATTTGCATGCGAACACAAAAACAGTGTTTAGTTAGGAAAAAAAGCTGATTATGACAGTGTGCTAGAGCACCTTTCACGAAGACAGCCCCTCTCCCGATACCTGCTAATTCCCATTTGCTTGTGTTTCAGCGCAGTGTTTTCTCCGACATGGTTTTAAACCTTGCTGTCTGCTTGAGGCGCATTTGATGTTGAGCAGAGCCAGGCTTTTGCACCTCAGCGGTTGGGAGACCACAAGCAATTACCTTCGTTAACGTCTCTTTGACCTGACACAATACTCCAAGCCGCGTTTAACGTCATTAAAAGCAAATCACGTAGCCTGCCTCCTGGGATTTATAAGGCTCAAATTAACGCCTCTTCACTTTCGCACCTTGCCGGATTTCTGTGTGGTTGGTGGAAGCTCTTGGCGCTGGAGCAGCTCGGGGAGACTTGGCCCTGGCTCTGCAGGAGGTTTGGGCTTTTGGCACTCGGTCCTGGAGCTGTTTGGGTGCAGGTGGAGTAAGCATCTGTAGGGATGAAAGCTTTAGGAGAGGTAGGGGAGACAGGCAGGCTGCTGATGCTGCTTTATGGAGAACTTATTGGGCTTGTGAGTATCTGGAGGAGGGAGGAGGCAGCAGGGAAGGAGGCTTTGCTCTGGATGGCTCACTTGCAGTACTGTTTGCAGCTCTCAAGTGAGTCAGCAGCCTTCGATACGCTCAGATAACCTGAATAAAAATAGCCAACCATCTTGTGGTAAGCTTTGAAGTGAGATCTTGGTGAGGAATTACTGAGCTTAAGTGTTGTTTTTTTTTTCCTCCTTAAAGAAAGGCTGATACTGGAGTCGAGGAGCTAGACAAAGAAAGCCCAACCCAGCACTTAACTGACATCATCCCTGCTGCATCTGTGCGGAGCCTAAACCTATAGGAAAGCAGCTGGAGCCCTTCCCAGTATATAATATATGTCCTGCTACCAAGCATTGCACTGCGGAGCCACAACAGATGTATTTCACTGTGACATATTAATTTCTTTGCTTCAAATAGCGTGTGGCTAGGGATAATACACTTGGTGAAATATTGGGGCGAGAAACAATGCAACATAAAATAATGCTTTTCATTTGAGGACCTCAGAAACATGTGCAATAAATTAAACAAATAACCCAATTTCTGCCTCGTGTCGCTGCAGAACATGAGGGTGGTGGTGCTTGGATGGGGGCCTCAGCTCTGGGTGCCAAGAGTGACTTTGGGAAGAGCTCAGGGACAGGGTGAGCACTTGAAATGCTTCCCCTGAATGTTTCCCAACACTGAATATCTGAAGCTCAGGGGTACCCCAAATGTGGTTGGGCTTTGACTGTTTGTTTTTTTTTTTAACCACCACTAACATCTTGGTGCTGTTGGGGAGCAGTCATAGATGCAGGATCTCACTCCTATGGGGCAGAGCTTGATGGAAAGCTCAGCGTGAGGTTCTCCATCACACAAACTTTTATCTGTATTAAAATTCACCTGCCTTGGATCTCTTTTGTTTTCATCCTGGAATGACTGGAAGATCTTTGAGGGGAGTTTTGCATTTGTTACAGCATCCTGTCACTGGAGAACTGCGGACCGCTAAGTCTGGAATTGCTTTAATTTGGGGCCGGTGGTGGGGTGGGTGTCTTATTCTCATAGGGATTAGGAAGTTATCTGCATTGCATATTTCAACACTGGAGCTTTCAGTTCTCTGTTTTTTAAGCAGCGTGAGAGAAAGAAAACGAGATTGTATGAGTGAGTTGGCTGTAACATGTCACATCTGGCATTAAGTATGGACACGTTGGAAGAAGGTGGACTTGGTGGGGCAAAGGGCCGCTGATGGGGTGGCAATACCCTACAACTTGAAGGTGTTGTGTTCTATAAATACATGCTATAACGTGGTGATTCTTACTGCAGTCCGGATTTCAGAGCAGCGATCAGAGGAGGTAAATTAAATTGATACAAGTTCCTGGTCCCATTAGTGCTGCAGCAAAGCGTTGGGCATAGCAGCAGTTTGTGTTCTTAGAGCAACGCAGGAATTGTGTGATGTCTTACAGCCTGAGACAACGTGAAGCTTGTGACAGCGAGTAAACGACTTTTTTTTAAAAAACTTGTGACTGGGCAAATCATTGTTTCAAGAGTCTAAATGCTGTTCAGCATTCCTGTTCAGGCCTTTGAGTTGACAAAGAAGGCATTTTCCTTGCGGTTGGAACATGCCTGCAAGGTGACACATCAGAGCTTTGTAAGTTAGCGTTTATACAACTGTTCAAAGTCTCAAGAGGTTTAGTTCTCTTCGAGTGTCTAGAAAATACGTAGTTTGTGTGCACAGAAAGTCAGCGTTGGGAAAATCATGGAGTGTTTTCCAAAGTCACGGTTAGCTGAGCCATACTTTGCCTGGGTTTTCATGCAGAGCATGAACATGGAAGTAGAGGCACTAACTCTGAAGAAGTTATTTGGTAACGCTGATTAAACCGAACCAACTTTTGACGTGAACGGAATGCTACTGTTGATTCGGTGTGCTGACCGGTATGTTGTTCACAAAATAATGCTTTTCTTGTTGATTTTATTCTCAGTAAGGTACATTGATGGAAAAGCAGAGGGTCTGCTTGTATCTTTGATGCCTCAGGATCAGGGAAAAAATGATCAAAATTTGAGATGATGACGGTGGCTGTGTCTGGGTAGAACTGCGCCTGTGTTTGGGTCTCAAATGCGTGCTGACTGGGTGGGGGTTATTTTTGGCCACAGCTTTGGTATATTAAGTTTTTTTGTTTTGTTTTGTTTTTTTTTTTTTTTTTTTTGTATATTACCCTGCTCTCTTTTCAGGTGTCAGTTGGGAATGATCGGTTACTTTTAGGTGCTTGGTATCATTACTTAGCTGCTGCATTGCACTGCATCTCATACATAAAGATAAAATACTTAACCTGTTTGCTTATTTTTCATTTTCAGTGCTGATAACATGATGACCTGACGAGGTACAGGACGTCCTAGCTATGCAGTGCAGGTACTGATGGGAAAGGATCCAATATGAGTGTAAATGATGTTGGAGGCAGACGACGCTTTGAGGATAGCGAGTACACGTTGCACATATACCCCGGGAGCATCGCAGAAGGGACGATCTATTGCCCCATCACCGCCAGGAAAACGTCCACGGCTGCCGAGGTGATCGATTCTCTCATCAATAAACTCCAGCTCGAGAAAACAAAATGTTACGTCCTTGCGGAAGTGAAGGAGTTCGGTGGGGAGGAATGGATCCTCAACCCTACGGACTGCCCGGTCCAGCGCATGATGCTGTGGCCTCGCATGGCCCTGGAGAACCGGATAAGCGGCGAGGATTACCGCTTCCTTCTGCGGGAGAAGAACCTCGATGGGTCCATTCACTACGGGAGCCTGCAGTCGTGGCTGCGGGTGACGGAGGAGCGCCGCAGGATGGTGGAGCGGGGCTTCCTGCCCCAGCCACAGCAGAAGGACTATGACGACTTGTGCAGCCTGCCGGACTTAAACGAGAAAACGCTCTTGGAAAATCTCAGAAACCGCTTTAAGCAAGAAAAAATCTACACCTACGTAGGCAGCATCCTAATAGTTATTAACCCATTCAAGTTTCTACCTATTTATAATCCTAAGTATGTCAAAATGTATGATAACCATCAGCTGGGAAAGCTGGAGCCCCATATTTATGCCGTGGCAGACGTGGCCTACCATGCCATGCTTCAGCGGAGGAAGAACCAGTGCATCGTGATTTCAGGAGAAAGTGGGTCAGGAAAAACACAGAGCACAAACTTTCTGATTCATCACCTCACTGCCCTCAGCCAGAAGGGATTTGCTAGCGGAGTAGAACAGATTATTCTTGGAGCTGGACCAGTGCTTGAGGTAAGATGAAAATGATAGTGGTGTGGAAACTTTTAATCGTGTAAAAAAAAAAAACAAAACACAACACACACACAACAAACCCAAGTAGTTGTGGTTTTATTACGTTTTTATCTAGTAAACACTGATAATAAACTGAGTTGCAACAGAATGAGTAATGAGAGGAGGTAGCCTCTCTGCCTAAAGAACGCTACGTGATTCAAAACAGGGAAAAGAATTGCAGCAAGTGGCTTTGACAGATTTATTAATGCATATATTTTCACTCAAATGTTCCTTCATACCAAGGTATCTCAGTGACTTTTTAATTGGAAAATGGAAATGAAAAAAACGTTCATGAATTAACGGTGGCCTCTTTCATAGCATGTTGCAAACTGAGCTGATGTCGGGTAGCGTATGGATAGCGTTGCATTTGGGTGGTTTTCTGTACCCACAGCTTGACTGAGCTGAGGAATAGATCAAAAGTGATTTTAATGGTCAAAAGTTTATTTTCTGATAATCAGTGCTTGGTTTAGCCTGTGTGAGTGGGTACTTTATGAGGATTTCTCCTGGTGATGAAAGGAGATAACTGGATCATTAATGTCACAGATATGAAACTCTACAGGTGGGATATGAGTGGTCATTAGTTAATTTGCTTTGAGCCAGCTGTGTAATTCTTGGAAACAGCTTCCCTTAGGATTGTCCATTTTTGCTTGCAGAAGGAATTCTGTCAGTGCAGCCTGGCTGCATGGGGCTCGGTGTGGGTGGTGGGCTCACATTGGCATGGAAGAGCTGCCACAGCCGGGCCAGTTTCCCTCCCGAAACCTGGGGCACAGGCTGGCTTTCCAAGAAAAGGCAGCTGCTGTTGGGCGGGGAAAACACTCCTCTCGCCTCAGAAAAGCCCGCTGTCAACTCCCTGGTGGATTATTTCGAAGCAAACGTTCAGCTGTTATTGCAAACCGTGTTTTTGGCTGTGTCTGTGTGAGTGCTGCCTCAGTCAAAAAGGCTACCAAGCAAAATTCTCAGTCTGAGTGACAGTGGTGAAACCTCTCCATGGATGTCACAGGAGCCCTGGCCTCACTTAGCTACAAACTTCTAGCAATTTCTCAGTGTTTTTCTTTTTAAGAAGGAAATGCTGGATTGCATTTTATTGTCTTAAAAAGTGGCTTTGACCGTGTCTCCTAAAATAATAAAACTCACGGTTTGGTTGGTTTGTTTGCATTTTATTTTGAACACTGTTTAGGTATATTCCAATTCCTGACTGTTGTCTCAGGATTTGTCCCTGAAGCACTGAGGGTTCAGGGAATGCTGGCTGGTTCTGCTTTGGGGACAGAAGCTTGCATTCCTCTGCTCCGGCAGCTGCGCTTCTGCTCTTGCACTTCAGCTGCCTCCAGGTCGCTCTGAGAAAGTCAGGTTAATCCAGAATTTCTTCTGATCTGCCGCTTCGGTTCAAAATAGTCACAAATCAAGCAGTCTGAAAGATAAGATGTGCATACCTCTGTTTTTTCCTCGCTTCCTAAAATTGCCTAAAAAAGGGATCTTCAGAGAAGATGGGCTCTCGTGGCTTGTGTTGCCCTGAGAGCAGTTTGCAGGTTGACCTCTTTTGATTCCTTCCATTTGTGGTTGATGCTAAACTTGTGCATCTCATTTACGTTTCCTCTTCCTTCCCATTCTTTTCCCTTTCTCCAGAAGCCTTCTTGGACCCTCTCATTCTCCTTCTGCCCATTTAAAATGAAATCGTGTTGGGCTCAGGCTTGCCTTTTGGGAGGCACATGTGCTGCAACATACCTGTTGGTGGGTCGACCCCTGGTATTTTGGGGCCGAAGCACAGCAAGTTGGAGTGTGTTCACTCCTGTCGAGCTCTCTGCCTGCTTGCAGAGCATTTCCAGATGCACGAGCTGTTCCCCCCGTCCCTGGGAATGCCTTTGCAGCCGTGCTCGCATGGAAGGAGCGGAAGCATGGCCAACTTAAGGCTTTCTGCAGCTTCACTGTTTTCCGAAGTTTACCTTTTGGAATAGCCCAAGGCTATTGTTCTGTTGTTTTTTTTTGTTTTTTGTTTTTTCTTGCAGAGGTCATTACGAGATTCCTGTGAGCCTTGTCCAAGCCGTGCTTTTTGGGATGGCTGTCAAGGCAAGCTGTTATTGCCATCTAGGTGTGCTGTTGTCATCCAAGAGCTGTGTGCAGTGGCTAGCACCGTGCATTGGACAGGAGGCCGCTGTATGCCTGCAGAAGGTCCATTTTCCAGTAGGGTATCAGTAGAGATGAGTTGGCCAAAGTTTTGCTCTCTGCCTTTTTTAGTTTCAGTGCTTAATTCAGTTCTTAAGTTCAGGTGTTTTATGCAGATATCAGAGGAATAATTGCATGTGCAATTGAGTTCTGTTTCTGATCTACTTCATGCAGTACTTCAGATGAAAACTTCATTACGCTCAGCTTGATGCTCCATCAGGGACCCAGAGTGCGTAGCTTTGCTGCTTAATTTCCATATAGATTGTTACTTTTCGTTTAGATGCCAACCCTGATACTATTTAAGGAAGCATCAAGAAAGTGTGCCAGGAATGTGTGTGCATGTAGGTTTGTATATATGTCTTTTAGTGAAACATTTTACTCCAAGAATTTCTCTTTTTTTGAGAGAGAAATAAGCAACACGCAGAAGAGATTTTTCCACTTCCATTTGCGTTCCAAAAGCTGTGGTTAAAGGTTTGCTCTACAGAAAAGTGCTGTTATCGCAGGACTTCCAGACACTAGTGTGTCTAACCTACTGTAAAATAGTGGAACTCCGTGGAATAAACACCACATGCAAAGTGGTTGCTCCCCTCTAGTTATCTTCCACTGAAAAATTAAGATATTTTATGTGTTTTATATGCTCTTTTAATGACTGTTGCCAGGTTTGTAACAATCATCTCTAGCTTACAAATCTGTTGAAATCACTTAGAGTCCCACTGCGATATTTTGTCCTGAGACGGAAGTCTCAGTGGGTTTCTTGAGGTTTTCCTCAAGACGGTGGGTTTCTTGAGGTTTTCCTGTGCAGTATTCCCACTCCTCACTCGTTTATCTTCAGGAGCATGTGCGTTGGCAGAGCTGCTGCTCAGCCTCTCTTGATGGCATTAATTCACTGAATTAATTCACCTAACCAAAATATTCACAGCTCACAGTCCAAACTGAATAGGTCAGAGCTACTCGGCCAGAACTATTCAAGCCTGATGTCATTGACTGATTGGAGTTCAGTGATTTTGGGGTGGGTTTTTTCCTACACATCGTTCAGCATCAAAACCTGTTCTTCTCCATGCTGTAATCACCAGGCCGCTTTCCAACTTAGGTTTGGACTTGAAGCTTGCCAGTTTTGACAGAAATTATAGAATATTTGGGAAGAACGTGCATGCAGCAAAATAGGCACTTGCTCTTGGTTCCGTTTCTGCTGCTTACACCACACACGAAGAATTTGTTCAGAACCACTAAGCTGCAGCTCTCCAGCACCGAGTCAGTGAACCGCGGCTCCAGAAGTTACGTGGGATCCGATCCCTGTCCAAGGGGAGGTTTTTAATAGTGTGATAGGGAGAAGTTATGGGACCCACTTTAGTTCCCAGATAGTTGAGCTAGGGTATAATTAGCTAAGACTCAAGCATATAAAAGCACGAGCTTGTCTGAAATTAGATCTCTCTCTCCTATCTAAGTAAGAGATGAAAATTGTGCCAGTGTTTGATATAAATACTAACCTGAAGGTGCAAGGTATGAAGGTGAAGTTAAGATTTCAGATACACGCTAATAGTTCAAGGGCTTATTACTTGTCAAGAACATTAGATGTTTTTATTGCAAACGAGGCTTCATTACTTTCTGTGTTGGAGGAAGACCAGGAAACCTAGGACTCCTGTCTTTCCTTTGAATTCTTGACTTGAAAGGTGTGATGCATGCCACAACCACGCTTTGTTCTCATTTGTCAAGGTCTCTTGGAGACGGGTCATGGTCATGTAAACCTTGGGAGCCAGAGGCTAGTGGATTTAGGGAATGTCCAGCTGGAAAACAGCCCTTGGGTGGCTTACCTTCGTAGAATCATAGAGGCTTTCAGGTTGGAGAAGACCTCCAAGATCCTCTAGTCCAAGCTCTTACCTAGTGTTCTGAAAAAAAAAATCAGAATGTTATGTATTTTCTCATCTTTTCAGGTAGGGAGACCTGCTCCTGGTGGCTGCTTCAGCAGGGTGAGGAGGAAGGCAAGAGGATCCGGTCTTCCTTTTTTTCTTACAGTGGCTTCAGGCTAAGAATGCTTAAAAATTCTGAAGAGCTTTTCCTAGTGTCCACACAAACTTTGGGAGGCGAACTGGATTTTATTTCTTGAAAGTGTAGCTTTGGCTTTGGGAAAGTCATTATCCACTGCTATAGGCCTTGAGGAGAAGGAAGAAGTCTGTTAGGAAGTATCCCTGTATTTTCTGTTAACTTCTGGGGATGGATCTCTGCAAGCCGGTACAGAACAGCTTTGTAGACAATGCATGTTTTGTTTTTACAAAGCATTTAATGGAGGAGTTCAAGTTTATACCATAGATGCTTGATCTTTGTGACGTGGCAGTAACTTCACTCTTGGGATTTTCTTCCAGATTTTTTCCATTAAGTGGTAGCAGTATTTGAATTCTTGTATGTAGAGTTGTAATGCAGGAACATTTTCCCATTAACTGTCGTTTCATTCTACTTCTAATCAATACAAACTTTAAAAAATTGTTTATGACAGTGTCTTAAGACACCGTTTTCCCTTTAATTACATTAGCTAAAACATCAGGATGAACTTGTATTTTCATAGTGTTAAATCTTGTAGAGGTGGAAAGCCCAGCCCCAGCAGGATCATGAGCGTCCTCTGCTCAGGACCCAGTGAAAGACAAATTGCACACATAAGCTTCACTGGAGCAGCCTGAGTGCAAGTTGATTTGTCAGGCTGTGTGATTTTTCTTTATTTCTCAGCACAAATGCAAACAGTAGCAAACTGCCCCCTGGCCCTGGTATGGCCACGTATCTCCAGGCAGGTTTAGGACATTCCTGTAGCTCCAGGAGCCTGTGCCGGATCGATCCAGCAGCTGAAGTTTTGCTGACATCTCGGTTGTCGCAAGAAGCACTGCAGCTACAAAAACCAGACGTGTTTTCTAAGCAGCTGTTTGCATGCATCTTAAAAATGTCCCAGTGGGGATTTCTCAATTGCTTTTTTTAAAAAAAGAAATAATAACAAAAAGAAATGTTTCTGTGACAGGCTAACGATCACTGCTGGCTGTGGATGGGAGCTGTTGCTGTCATTCACTGATGTACGGTTGCATTGTCTGTGCCAAAAAAAAAAAATAAGAAGAATTGGTGGCTTGAATTGCTTTTGGAAAATAACAGCTAGCCTTTCGTAGTGATAGCAATGCTACGTGCCTTCCCAATAGGTGGGGGGTTGTGTTGAGATGTTAGGAACAGCACCGTAGCAATGTGTTTTTTTTAATTTCTGGAACAACTTTACACCTTTAGCAGGTCTGTGAAAATTACAGCTTCAACCTTCAGGCCTGGAAGTCTAGCATCTTTTCTTTTTCTTCTACTTGTTAAATTGCTGGAGGAATACGTAAGCAGCAATTAAAAGGTATTTAATTTTATTGTATAGAACTTGGCCATGGTCACGAGCAGGCTCCATCCCTCCTCCTCCCGAGCTGAGTCAAGCCAGGGAGCTGCTTGCAGCAGCTGAGGAGCTGGCTGAGGCTAGGAGAAAATACTGCTTCCCTGCCAGAAGTGCAGTAGATGCTTCTGAATGCTTCAGAGCGCCACAAAGAGCTTTTGAATGGAGCAAAAAATCAGTTAACTCCGACATTTGGGCATGTCCTGGACCTTTGGGGTACCCGAGCAGCACGGGACAAGGAGGAGCTGTTGTTACCAGAAGCCAATTGCACACAACATTTCAAATCATGATGTTGGGCCAAGTGTCTCGAGAGGTTTTACATCTGAAGTAGGGATTTACGTCTGCTCTTTGCTTGCTCTTGATAACTTTTAGCCTGTAATATGTACAATTATTACTGATCTCATGTGTGGCCTGAGTTAGGCATGGAAGTTTGGTGCAGCAGCCGGGATTTGAGCATTGCTTTCTCCTCTTCCAAACGCACGGGAAGGCCAGAAGGGGAACAGCTCACAGAGATTATACAGATTATGTCTAATGTGAGAAGAATTTGTGCAGGCCTCTGACAGCAGCAGCGACACAAAGGAGTCATACAGCAATGCCCATGCACTAAATGCTTTTCAGCAGTGTTTCCAAAATGCTGTTATTCTTTAGCTCATGATATTTTACACTTTCTGCCTCTGTGTCAAAGTGTGCCATTCATCGGCTTCTCCAGTTCGGAATTACTCAGTCCTTTTTCTTTAGAGGCTGTGGAACAGCCAGATTGACCACATCGGTGGTGGAATTTGACTTTTCTTTTTCTCCATTATTTGCTATCCTCAGCAAATATTTCACCACCTCAATTCAAAAGTCATTTTATTATGTTTGAATGATGGAAATGGTTATTTCTGACCTGAGGTGGCTGCAGGAAAATCGATCAGTTACTAAAGCAGGTTTATGAGAAATGGCCTTTTTCTCTACCCCTAAGAATAAGCAGCTATTTTGTTTCCCCTGGTGGAAACAACAAATAAAGCCCTGACCATGCTGAGTGCAGTGCTTTTTACTGAACCTTCGAGTCCAAATATCCCATTTTTTCCCCACCTCCTTGTCTTTTCCTCCCTCCTGTGTTCCTTAGCCCCCTCACCATCTCTTTTGGGTGAATTGCTTTGCTTTGCCATTTGCTCTCATTCATACCCTTCCATTTTTATCTTCTTTCTTTAGTTTTCTTTCATTCTTTCAGGGTTTCATGTTTTTCCTCTATTGAGGTATATAATCCTGAGTCTGTCCCTAGCAGGGGGCCGTGTGTTCGTGCTTATGTGCTACCATAGTGAATCCAGATTAAGACTTCTGGTCTGAAAGCATGTGTATTGTCACCCTCAGAATTATTTTGCAGCAGCATTTTTTTTTTAACCATGTCAGCATTATATGGTATTAGAGGACTGTTGATTTTTCATTAATACTTTTTTTTTTCTTGTAGTGGCTTAGCACATATATTTCTTCAGTTTATCTGTTATTTGGTTTTGTGCTGCATGTAAGCTTTTCATTTTAACCTGAATATGAAAACATACACTTTATGAAGCTTTTCTTTCATTTTCACTAGATTGTGCAATGATAACGTAGCACCTGGTAAGTGATGTTTCAAAGGAAGATTGAGCTGCTGCTGCTCAGTGAAGCTTCCACGAGAACGCAGTATTGATAACGGAGGTGCAGAAGTCCCAGCCCTTATGCAGTTGGTACAGCACTGGAAAAAGCTGTGGTGTTCTAGTTACAGAATAATCGGTAATTAATGCAAAATAGCAGTTGATGAATTTTGGCTTTTTAATGGTTTCTGGTGTCCATATGGCTGTTACAGGCATGCAACGTGAGTGCTCCCCATTAAACCTCTCTAGAGAGTGCAGGGTTTCGCTGCCAAATCCTGCGTGTTGCGAGGTGCCCAAGGACCTGTGCCTTGCGATAGCCCCTTGCCTGCTTGATGACTCAGCTACAGCATCCTCCTGAGCACTGGGAGTGCCAACACATTGCTTGCCAAGACAGCACATAAAAGCTTTGAAGTCAAGTCTCAGTGTCCTCAAGTCATGGAGTCACAGAATGGCTTGGGTTGGAAGGGACCTAGAGGTCATCTGGTTTCAACCCCCCTGCCCTTGCTATTTATAACATGGTAGTGGGTTTTGTTACTTCATTTTTGCTGTGCAGTGGAGACAGAGTAAGCATGATTAATTAACGATTTTTCTTCTAAATCAACCTTTTTTTCTGTATAAACCTAAGTGACCAGGGCTGCTTTCAGAGTGGGTGCACCTGCCTGGCCTTTGTTCCTGTTCCTCCTTTGCTTTGCTTCTCTGTATGAGCTGGGGCAGGTCTGCAAGCACTGTTATTTTTAAAGGTACTGTTCTACCTAGCTGCCCTTGATGGGAATTACAAGATAAATACGCAAGCATACGTTACAGGGCCTGTGTATATATAGTACGTGTACGTTAGCAAGCAGTTCAGCACCGCAGGGAGCTGTTGTGCCGAGGGAAGCAGCCAAGGCTGAGTCCACACACATGTCTCTGGAGTTTTAGTTCTGATGAGCCCCAACTTGGCCCTGTGGCTGAACGCCTCCTGTTGCACTATACTCTGATAAAAACGTGGATTTTGTTTGGGTCTGAGTGGTCTCAGAGCACTGAAACTCAGGTGGGGATGACCAGGAGGTTCCCTTTGAAGACCTACCTGGGAGCCAACTGAATTGTGATGTAGCTGTAGGTCTGCTGTTGCTCTGGTCTCTTCTGCAGCTTGGAGAAGATTGCTGCTTCATCATGGTCCCAGCGCCTGCTAAATATGAAGCTGAACAAAGTGCATCACGTGCTGACCAAACAGCTCTGCTGCTGGCTGCTTTAACAGGAATCAGATCAATGAGTGGAGCAGTGCATCAGGGCATAGGCAGGTACCTGCTTAGCTGCTGCAGCTTCTGGAGTTAAATACTGCCAAGCCCAGTTAAAGCTGGGCACGTGGAGAGGGCAAGGGAACAATCCTTCCCCCAGATGACATTCTACAAGGTTCCATTCCTTCCCCGCAGCGGGGATGGCTGGGCTTAGCAGGACAAAGGCTTCACCTCATCCTCCCTCACATCTCTGGGAAGCAGAGTAAGCAGGGCAGGTGACTTTCACCCATGGCTTTCAGTTGCCTGGGGCTCAGGGAATCCCTCATTTGGCATCAGAAATCAGTCCGGTAGGTCTGGATGGACTTTTGGGGGTCTATTGGACTACGTGAAGTCCGTGCCGACTGCTGGCAGTGATCTTGATACAGGCGGCACCACGGGTGTGCTGTCTGCTGTTGTGCTCCTGGCTGCTAAGCCAGTAAGGGTTTCCTATTTTCAACCCTGCAGCAGTTCCATAAAAATTCATCTTACAGCTACGTGACACTTAACATTTTTGGTATGACTGCAGAGCCGATGCAACGAACGGTGCCTAGAGGAAGGACCGGCAGGCATCCTCTGCGGGTGTGCTCGTCCAAACCCGAGATGAATAATTCAGTTCCTTCTTGCGAGAGCCGAGCAGCTTTCAGAGGATGTGTTTCAGTTTTCAAGAGTCTTAACCCTGACAACAAGCGTGGGTAAAGCCAGAATAGAAGAAGAGATGTTGCAATGTTTTTTAAGAATTGAAATCATGTTCCAAATTTAGCCAAATCGGGGCAGTTTGCAGTAATGGAGAACCATTACTTACAATCATGAGGGCTGATTGTGTCAGTTAGCTTCATTACAAAAGGTACCGAGAAACCACATAATCCACTAATCCTACTAGGAGAAGTAGGAATCAGAACTATTTCTGATTTTTTGAGCATTTTTGGATGTGTTAAATACTTCTATCAAAGTGGTCAATTCAGTTTGGGGCAGTACACCTTGCTATGGGCAGACTGGTAGCAGGGTGTACTGTAAGGGTTGTCAAACAGTTCCTGTTAAAATACTTAAGTGCTAATGCCACACACCAAGTATAAATTTCAAGAAAAAAAAGTGATTAAGGAAAAAATTAGGAGTGCATGAAATCTATTTTTTTATATTTTAGGTGCCTTGCAGTGAATGAAGAATTATTATATTCAGGTCAGCAGTGCAAAATCTGTAACTTTGTTTTAAAGGCCCTCTCTGTGTCAAAAACTCCCCTCATTGCCACTTTCAGGAAAGCGAGGTTTTGCAGAGAGAGCACGTCTCAGAAAATGGGTGGCTGTACCAGCAACTGTGGGGCAAGAGGATGAGTTTGGTGGGGAGAGAAATCTGAAAAAAAACCCAACAATTTCTGGTTCTGAAAGCAATTTCTGGCCATGGTGCAATAACAAAATGTGGCTTTATTTTGACAGCATTTTCCAGATCTGTAGCATCCTTGTGTTTGGTTGAAGGGAATGAAAATGTGGTAGGGATCAAATATCTGCAGATTGCCCCAATGTAGGCAGATTTACTTATTTATTTTTCATCAGGATCTTGGACAAGGAGTTGCATGAGGGATACCAGATGAGAATGAAAGCAGGTGAATAAAAATGCTCTCATCAAAGATGAGGGCCAAGTGTTAAAGCCTTCATCTGCTTCAAATCCAAGGGCTGTCTTGGGAAGTGGAAATGGTTTCAGGAGAGTTTGAGGAAGGAGTGATGCTGAGTGCTTGCCAGCGATAGCCACAACTGGGCTTGCACATACAAAAACTGGTCCAGCCTCTGGTTTCCAAAATAATTAAATGTTACAGGTGACCCTTGCAGCGTCAGCAATGCTGTTGTTCTGTAGAATTCTACCAAAACTGGAGGAAAAGAAAAAATTCTGATGTCACCTTTTTGGTTCTTACATTTTTTTGGTGATAGGCAACTTATAATGGTTCATAGTTGTTTGGTAGTACCACCACATCCCTGTTGTTCCCTCCTTGCTCACATTGAACTGATAGAGGAAGAGACCAAGCTGATTTTAATAAAATATGAATCTAGTTTCTCTTTTGCAGAATTCCTGCTTTCTTTATATTTGGAGTTACAGAAACGCAGGCTGGCGGGGGCACATGCAGTGGGCAATGCTGAGTCTCTCCACTACAGATGTGTGGGGTTCTTTTGGGGTTTTTCTTCTCACAGCTTCTAAATTTCACTGTGAAACTACTGGATTTGTGTGCTGCACTGGTAGCTTCTACTGAAGGAGATCTTGTTGCTCTAGAAAGTCATCCTGAGGAGCAGAAAATTCTGGTGTTTTTTTGTTTGTTTCCAAAAGATAAATGAAAATGTCAGAGGAAAGAGCATCTGCTGCTGTCAATAGATATTTAGTGACAACTATCAGGCAAGTCAGCATTTCTTCCACCTCTGAATTGAGTGGGGCAAGCCCCACTTTATATACAACCTGCAGAACCATATTCCTGCGTGGAGCTTGCATTTGCTGAGTGCTGCAGCCTGACTGACGACTCTGCCCCTCTCTGCCTTTTTGCATACGCTGCCAGCTTGGCGTTCTGAATTCTCCAGACTCTGCAGATCCTCGACTCGACTGTAAATGCTCCTCACCCTGCAGATAAGAAGTGAGCTCTGAAGTGAGTACAATGAGACTTCTTGTAAGGCATTATTCAAGGGAGAGATATGAATCAGCTGCGTGGTAGGTGGAGTAGGCTGTGTCTGATGGAGCTGGGGAAGGTTTGGGTTGCCTCCCCGAAGCAGGAAATTAAATGCCCTTCTGTGCAAGGCTTGTATCCATTCCTTAATTGAAAATAAACTCTGTGAGCTTTGGCAATAATGTTCTGCCATTTAGTTTAAGGCTCTGAAAAGGTAGGGGTGCCTTCTAGTAAGTTGTGTCCTTATTGCTGAAGTAACTCGATCATTTGCAAAAACAGAAAAAAAATATTGCGGGTGTCTCATCATAGCTGTGCTTCAGCAGCAGCGTGCACAAGAACAAGCCCTGAAATCACTGCTGTCAGAGAGTGATGGTCTCATAATATATAAAATGGATATTTTGCCTCTTGTGGATTAATCAAACCTCTTATTTTCACCAGAGTACCTTTCTGTTCTTGCTACATTTTGTTTCTTCATTGCTTAGGCTCCAGCTCCAGGGATGCTAAAAGAGGAATGTATCCAAGTTATCTGCCTGAACTCTGCATTTGTGGGCCAGAGTTGTCTTGGTATTTGGAGGCCTCTGGGATAGCGGTAAACTTGCCAGCAGTTCATAAATTTTAGCCAGGCTTTTTACCTTAGTCAGGAAATTCATGTTTGAACTTTATTAAGGGGCTTAAGCTGGGATTCGCAGTGATCTAATACCAGCCTGCTGCCAAACGTAACATGCAATTTTTGCATTTGGTTGCTCTTGTTAATTCTAGCTCGCTCCCCTCTGTCCCAGAGCGGATGAGCCCTGCAGAAGGGGACAAGGGCACTGCTCTTCCCTGTGTGCCTCGTGGGGCCAGGCTGGCTTGCAGCACAAGATGCTTGCCAGGAGAAACTACAGCACGGAAACATTGCTGAACCTCGGCTTGAGGAGGGCACACGCTGGTGTTTTGCATTCATTGAGATCGTGGATGCTGAACACGAGGATGTGTCGCAGTTGCCATGCGGGAGGCCAAAAAATGGTCAACCACCTAAACCCAAGAATTTTTTCTGTGTTGTGCTTTGGCGTCCTCCTCCTAAAACGCAGTACCTGAACTTAATTCTCAAGCTGCGGAGGAACACAGATGATAACATAAGCAAAGCCTTTTGTTGTGATGGGAATGTGCATCCATCTGTGGAGGATACAGAAAATATTTTGATGAAACGTCCCTCCTGTTTTACCTGCTGCATTTAACTGAAGGTGAGGGATGTTACTGCTCACAGGTGGCCCTGCTGAAGGTGGGACTGCAGGACACGTGTGTAACAGGCAGCTGAATAGGATGTCAAAACTAGCTTGCTGTTGGTGTATTTTAAGTATTAAGTCAGTTTTGAAGAAATCAAGTGAATCGCCCAAAGTAAGAGCTCCATATCCCAGGGATGCTCTGTGATTGCCATTGTGGTCCTCTGAGCATTGCTGTCTGTGCGCAGGCTGCCTGTACACAGGCACGTATTGGCCATTGATTTTTGTGCAGCAAATCCAGCATGACAAGGCTTGTTTCCCCACTCGCTTTCCTGTGCTCTGCATTGCAGCCACTCTTAATGGCTCTTGTACAAGTGATTCGAGTCCGAGAGCTCTGTTACCAAAACCTTTGGGTGAGCACAGATGGAGCAGTTTGAAGGAAAACTGTGTCCTCCGGGGGCCGTGCGCCTGGAGATTCACCCAGGTCAGGTCACCTGCCCTGCAGTTGCCCACACGTGTAGCCAGGCAGTGTGCAAATCACTCAGGGTTTTATCTCGCTCCCTGTTTTTGCATCAGGCAGCTGCCCACTGCCAGTACATCTCTGTTCCCCATGCAGACTGTAAATGAAGGATTGCCTTCAGTATTCCCTCAAACACACGCGTGGCAATACTTCCTGAATTGCCTCGTGTGCGTGTGTGCAGGCTCCTTTCCTTTATTCCTGTTGTAAGTATAGCAAGTGGGCATCCAAGAGCTAGTAAGCTTGGATTAATACTGGGCTTGGGCTGCTTCAAAAGGGATTACAAACCATAATATTGGCATTAATGCCGCAAAATGTGAGCGAAGCTTTTGAAAGTGCTTATGCAGCACAAAGAAACTTTGCTGGAGCCTTTTAACTTGCTTGCTGCTTTCTCCTTTCCTCTGCTACAGAGGAGAAAATTGTGGTTTCCAGAATTACATCACAATTATAATATTTGTAATAATAGAGATGCAATATAAATAGCCTTATGGCATGAGTGAAATATAGGGGTAATGAATGGGTGGGACCTGCTTGTTGCTGTCTTGGTTTCTCCTGGCTCGTGCAGGCTTTCCCTCTGTAGGACATCTGTTTTTCATCTGGTACAGGAAAGCTAAATAATTTCAATAAAGCTGGGAGAAAGCAGAGTGATTTGGGGAGGGAAAAAAAAAAGGCACTTATTGAAGTTTGCCTGCTTTTCAGGCGGGGTTATTAACTAAATTTATCAGCTTGGGTTATTGACAGAGTGGACGCTTACTTGGATGAGTAAATGTGTCTGCTGACGGACTGTGCAATTACAGCTTAATGAGGTCAGAGCTCCGGGCTTTTCCTGATGTTGGTACATGCGAGGGTGTGAAATGATAAATAACTGGGACTGGGGTTACTCCGAGTTTTGGGAAACCACCGTGCTGTCGTTTCAGCCAAGCATTAACGCAGGCACAGCCCCGTGCATCACAGCCTCATCTCGGTGGGACTATGATTATCCATGCAAGAATTACCCACTTGAAAATATCTGCATGGTGTGAGCCTGGAGCTAGATGCATTTAAAAATGGTAGAATATAAAATGTACTGCATTTTCTTTGCATCTCTGCCTCTAAGTCTGATCGCAATGGCAAGCTTGTCCTTTGGGCTAATTTTAGAGTTTAGAGGAAACGTTGGGTCAGTGTCTGCTTAATCTCTATGGCATTAGCAGACCCTTTTGACTAAGTTTTTAAATTGCTTTTTATTGATTGCTAGGCTTTTAAAGAACACCATAAGCTATTAGCGAGGGCTGCACTGTGTGAAAATGGAGCGTTTGTCATGCTACGAGCAATATTGACCTGAACAGTTGGGCACTCTAGGAATATCTAGTCTTTTTTTCCCCTATTTAGGTTGCAGAACTCTTGGGGATCAATTAGATCTGTTGTTTCTGCTCTCACTGTTTCTTAATGCTGGAAAAATTTCATTAAAGTATAATCATAAATAAGCAAAATATTTCTAGTTTTCTGTATTAATTGCATCTAGTCAGGGGGAAAATTGCATGTAGCTAGCTGAGAGGAGAAATGGCTGTTGAGAAGAGAGGGTTTCTGGTTATTCCTACTCTGACAGCGTGCAAAGCATTCTGAATAACTAGGTTGTCCTAAGCATTAGCTTATAAAGGATCTGTGTGAGCCGTGCTGAAGTCTGCAGGAGTCATAAGTTTGCGTTTAGACTTCAATGGTTGTAATTCTTAAATTGCTTTATGGTTGTAGTGTTGAAAGATCTTAAGCACTAATTTTTCCTGAGAGTTTAATTAAGTTGCTAGCTTTCAATTGGAAATTTGAGAAGTAAAATAGGTCTTAACTTACTATTAAGTTGTGTTCTCAGAGAGAAAGCTGTGCATTTCTACTTAAAGGCTTGCTTTCACTGCTTCCTGAGTAGCTGGATCCACATGTTATTTTGCTCATGAGATACCAAAAGTAGCATTTCTCTGGAAAAGGAAGCATCACTGGGTAGGGCACTTGCAGATGCTGACGGTTTCTTGACAAGAAATTAGGGAAATGTTTTCTTTTTGGGTGCCATCCTGTTCCTCACAGCCGAATTGCACATCAGCCCAGTTCCTCATGCCCATCTTGCTGTAGTCCGGTGCCGTGGGCTGGGCTAAGGGGTGTGCAAGGCTAATAATAGTTTGAGTCGGTGCTAAAATCCCTCAGTAATTCAAGGTAGAGATGTTAATACCTGCTTCTGCCTATTACATGAGTTATCTCTGATGCATTTGTTTTCTGGTATGGCATGGAGAGAATTTCTAGTGCAGTAATACTCCCCAAACTACTTAAGTATGCATTAGCGTATAAATGCACTTATAAATACAGTAACCTATACACGTAGCTTCTTTTTGATTTCTAATACGACTTGAGGCAGAGAGTACCCAGTGAGCTGAGAAAATACACAGAATATAATTTTATTTGTGTAAATTCACCTGCACAGTCATTGCCTCTCAAGAAAAAGTCTTTCTGAGGACAGATGGCCACGTTGAATGAGGTAGCGTCTGAGACAGAAGTGAGTAGAAAAGGACAAGGCTTAACAAAACAAATACAAACCATGGCGTGCCACTAAATGTTTCATGTTTGAGAAAAAAGCTGCTCCTGTGGGGTGTTTTAGAGTACTGGGTCTAAATGCTTTGCTTTTCTGCTCATTCGGGATCTTGATCCCTTTCACAGCATGGTACCCAGGTGGGACCCCCTGATGGTGATGCTCTTGCTCAGCACCACTTATCTTCAAACCATGTTTTTTGGTACATGCAGATCCTCAGCACTCATTCCTCTCCCCTTCTCCCCTTTTTTTCCTTTTTTGTACAATCCCTGACAATGGGGGATTTTTTCCATGCCTTGCTTCAGCTTCCACCTCACTTTTAATTATTACAGCCACTTCGAGCCAGGCAGTTGATGAATTTTCAGCAGATCCTGCGTGCCTGGATGGCATCCAAAGGGAGAGACAGGGAAGAAATGGCAGAAAGGAGAGACTGCCAGGGTAAAAGCGTCGTGTATCTGATGCCAGGGGCTGAATGACCAAAGCATTCCTGCTGAAAACAGGCCAGTGCGAGGTAGGACAATTGTGCTGCTGTTCTGCCCGGTGGTTATAAACAAGCGGATGAAGGCTTAGCAATGCCCACTTAGCAGAAAGAAAGGTTTCTTTCTGTACTTTTCCTTTTTGTCAGTTTTTAGCTTCCTTTGCCATTCCTCCTCCTTGAACTGCAGGCAGAGCTATGTAGAGAAGTGCTGTTTTCGCATGCATTTAATTTTTTAATGTAGTGTTTTGCTTGCTGATTAAAGTCAATAAAGAGATGCATTTAATACTCTTCAAAGACAAAGATGCAAGCAAACTCCCCTTAGCTACCACTAATGGTCTTCTGATTTTATAAGGCTGAAGCAGCATCCCTGTGCTTCCCATTCAGAATAAATAAATGTGCTCCAGCAATTTCTGCTGCGTGCTGCATGCATCTTTTATGTGTAAAAAGGAAACAGAGTTCTAAGTGGTTTCCAAATCAATTCACATCATCCCAAATGCAAGCAGTGTGTCTGAGTTTGTCACTTGAACTCCACTTCAGGACAGCCCGTCCTGTGTTGTTTAAGGGAGAGTTCCTTCAGCTCTACCCCAAGAAACCTTTCCAGATCACTCCAAGTGATGCACGTGGAGACGTTTGGTTGCACAGAGCCACCTTTCTCCCATGCCATAGGCATTGCTTCCAGCATTTTGTTCTCGGAGGTCGGTGTGAAGTGCAGATAATGGCTAGCACGATGGCAAGCACCACAGAATGCTTGAGCAATCACCTCCTCGGTTTCCTCGTTGGCTTTGGCACGTTGGGGAGGTGCGTAAGGAGAACAGATTGCTGCCTGCCATCCCAGTCAGGGCTTCAGAAGCGGGTGTTGTGCGAAGGAGCAAGTAAACTCTGCTTCTCACTGGGGGAGGATGCTTGTACCCTTGTCTCTGGCCTCAGTCGTGCTGGGAGGGATTCAGCACAGCCCCTTCCCACCCAGCAAACAAGTGCAATCCTTCCCTTGCCTTGCAAATGTGGCTTCACGGTTCATTTTTTTCACAAGCTAAGCATAGTTATCTGTGGCCCACTCTTTATTCCGATGTGGTGCAGCCGTTGCTATGTGTTATGTAGCCACCCACTTCCAAATAACAGAAGAAAATGTGTTTTTATGTAGGGTATAAATTGCATATCGCTGCTTAGCACAGGGAGTGCTGGGTTTCGCCCTTCCTGGCTCCCTTTTTCACATTCCTGTGCTCCCCAGGCTAAGAGCTTTTTCTCCCACTGGGTTCCACCAATGAATCTTGTGCTAAATTGAGAAAAACTACTCTGAATTTGTACGCGAGCTCTGAGGTTTGCTGCAGGCTGGCAGAAGGCCTGCTTATGTGAAACCTTGTTCGCTTTTCCAGTTATTTCGATGACAGACAAAGTTACTTTCGCCTACAAAATTTGTTGCACATCTATCTTTATCCCATTCCAGCTACCACAACGCTAGTATCAGGCTGTGATTTTTCTTGCTTTACGATGTGTTTTGTTAGAGAAGAACTGCTGAAATGCTTCAGCACGCTGTAGTGGCTCTTGAAAGCTTGAAAGAAGGAAGGTCGGTATAAATTGTAATGGTGCAGAGCTTGCAGGCTTCTACAAGGTGAGCAAATTGAGCGCACTGTTTGTGTAATTACACAGAGATGGAGAGGGAGCACGATGGTTAGAGGTCTTCGGGATGGGAAACAGCCAGAGATGGTTTATCAGGCAGTTAAACAGGAAAGAGGTTACAGAAGCTCTGCATACAGAAGCTGTCCGCTGGAAGACCCCACTTTGGGAAAATGGGGAATGTCCAAGTGTGTACTCGAGTGAAGGCGTCTTTGGAGCAGCCATTGCTTATTCGCAGGAAATTATTTGGAAAACCAACTGCAAGTTCCTGTTAACTTGCTGGTGAAAGGCAAGCAGCATCCCCATGAATTTCCCAGTGTCTTTTCCTCGTTTTTTGTGCTGTCAGGCACGTGAGTGTTGCAGCATGGAATAAAGGTGCACGGCTCCTGGCACACAAGCAGCAGAACATCGCTCATCCTGAGCAAGCCGTGGTCTGTCCGGCCATCTCACACCCTTATTTCTGAAGATTTTATGATTTAAATGGACGCACACTGCATTTTACTTTTAGCACTGGCTACATTCTTTTGAAAAACAATCAGGATTTAAATGGTTGCTCTCCCCAAAGCAAGTGAAAGCCATTACATATGAAGGCTGAAGGGATTGCAAAGCTAAGTGCTATTAAATGCATTTGGAGATGTAATTTGTGCTGTGGTTTTTAGGCATCCTTGAGGACACAGCATGTTCCTCCTGGCTCCCTGCAGCTGGGGATCAGTTAATTCGTGCAGTAAAATGAGCTTACTGCTGGGAGGACCCCAGTTTCCTTCGCTGCAAAATTTGGGAAATGTTTCCCAACCTAAGGAGGGAGATCCCAAAAGGAGGGTTGATGGCTCACAGATGCAGCTTTAGGGAAAAAAAAAAAAAAAAAAAAAAGAGCCTGCGCTTCTTCGCCTTTGGTTTGCTCTGCTACCCATCAAACCTCCACTGCAAACTTGATGACTTCAGTACTTGAAGCGATGTCCCAAATGCTTAGCTTTCAGCAAAGCTAGGCTTGAAAACGGTGGACGAGCATCGGCATTGGTTTTGTGTTTGATGCAGCATGGCTCGCTGCCATGAAAACTCAAGCACAAGTCTTAGCATGCTCCCCTTCGTTTGATTCATTCAGAGCTTTCTTTTTTTCAGATTTTTTTTTTAAACTCATAAATACTGGCCTCGATGGCAATGGAAAATAACATGCAAAGCTGAGCAGGGGATTTGGGCAGGGCGTGCTCTGTGGTGAGAGCTGTTGCTCTGCTGGGAGGCATGGCAGAGCGCTGTGGCACCGTGCCCGTGCTGCGCCGCTTCTGCACCACGCATCACAGCTGCTGCTTCCTCCACAGGTAGCCAGCGGGGCGATGTTATGCTCACCCTGCCCTCTCAACCTTTTCCATTTCATATTTAATATCTCCATCACAGCCTCAGAAATGCTCCAATCCTATGCTGTTGGAAAATGGAATGCAATACCTGTTAAATTGTCTGTTTTGTTTTACCTAATGGCTGAAAATACATTTTTTTAAGCAATCTTGTCCTCTGATCAGACAAATCAGCTGTTCATTTTAGGTCAATAAAAATATACTGATCTCTGAGAGTTCCCTTTTGCTGCTTGTGAGCAGCCAGTGCCAGCCCTTGATTTTCCTGGGGTTTATCAAATATTCTGGTTGCAGATGAGCCAATTGTTCCTTTTTATTTATTTATTTTGTTTAGCATTACCCAGAGAGAAGATTGTGGTCCATTGTAAATACTTAGCAATAGCCACGTTCAAGTTCCCTTTCTTCCCATTTGACTGCTCGAACTGCACTGCAGAAGGGGAAAAGGCGTTCTTGTGGCCGGGCTGGATGACGGGAGCTGCCTCTGACATGTTGCAATCGGTGGAAAACACCAAGCACGCAGAGCTGCTGTAGGGTGAGCAAGCCACGGGCATGCTGCACCCAACTCTGATGCTGCGCGTACACAAACAGCACTTGAAATCTGGGAACCTCCTCAAGAGGAGGTGCGGATTATTTGTATAATCCAGGAGAAGATCAAGGATGAGGTGGAGGCTTCTCTCTCCCCGTTTTACCATGTCCTTTCTTGTGCAACATGGCTTTCCATGGCAGAGTTTAAATGTGTTTTTTATTGCGTCGGCTCAATGGTGGAGCTTGGACAGTTTTTTAGGGGAGGGTGTATTATTTTTGTCTGTAACTAGCAAAAAGTAGCCGAGGTCTAAAAGGAAGGATAACACGCGCAGAAGCCAAGCTGGGTTTCGTATTACAGTGGTATGTTTTTGTTGCTGCTAACGTGTTTTTGTTTTTATTCATTACACATATTTCTCTTGGGAAAATCATGAAAATATGTGTGTAAAATATACATAACGACCCCATGCCTCCGCTAAGAGCTTCCAGATGGAAGGTTTGACGTTAGGGACACTTTCTCCTGCGTTTTGGTTTGTGGCACTGATTTTGGTGACAAACTACAGGAAAACTTGTGTCAGGCCTGAGCAGGGAACACTTCAGTTTCTAGTGCTGTCGGGGCTGTCCAAGTATGCAGCGGGAAGCTGAAACTTGGCTTCTAGACATTTATGGCCCCTTGTGGAATCGTTACTTGAAAAAAAAGAGGAAAAAACAGGGCTTTGAAGGGACCTTGAGAGGCCTCCTCCAGGGGCTGGCGGGTGTCCAGGGGGAGTGTGCCAGACCGTGTCCCTCTCCCTAAATTAGAGGCTGAGGGTTGGTCTTGTGCCAAGCAGCGCGCTGGAGGACCTGTGCCACCCCACTCCTGGAAGCACGTGAGGTGCTGGGCGAGGGCTGCCTCTGCACGGGTCGATGCAGTGCCCGATGAGCTCCAAACCTATGGGAGATGCTTGGGAGACAGGGCCAGACCCCAGCATGAGCCGAGCACCGAACTGCGTGGCTGTTTGATATTGGAAGTGGAGGAACTGTGTCATTCGTAACGGCGGCTTCAGGGCAGGTGAGATGTGGGTGACCAGCAGCTCTGGAGACGCTGAAGCTTCTACCAAGAGAAGAGGCAAGCCCAGCACCAAGTGGCATGTCTCAGGGGCTTTGGCCTGTATGAAATATGTTTTGAGATTTGGGTCTTGTTAATTTTTCATTTTTTTTCAATAGTTCTGCCAGCAAGGGCAGCCTCAGTGCCACATGCGTCATCCTGTACTCATCTCAAGGGAAACGAGCCGCCACGTTACTTGCAGTGGGGCATGTACTGGCCTTTGTGAAGGAATTGTGTCCTGGCACATGCTGGTGTTGTTTCTAGAAGTCACAGGGACGTTTTAATTGTAGAATCAGCTCTTCGTGATAGATCACCGTACTCAACCTCGGTCTGTAAAAATTGATTTTGCAAGGTGGGGAAATCGTGGTATGGCTCGATGCTGTAATAAATAACATAACCTATTTGCCAGTCACTTTAAGTGTATATTAAGTGTTTTTCATCTGTCAGTATTCTGTTACAGGCTGCTTTTCCTTCTCTTGTGCTCAGTGGGGATGCTTGCATTGCATGCTGGGGGAGAGGAAAGCCTCCTCCTTGAGCTGTGTCTTGTTTTCAGCCTCTCATCTTATAGTTCTGTGGTCATTTTTTATCTCCATCGGTATGAAAAAGCTATTTGAAGCTCCAGTTAAGGCGATTTTTCTCAATCCTGGAACCTGCCAGACGCTTACTATCTGCATCAGCCAGCTGATGTAGTAAAATGTTCTTTTACTCCAAATAACCATGAGGAGCTGAGAGGCCTAGACATCCCCTGGGTCAGGGAGGAGACCGGCACAACAGCAACCAGCTACCAAGCACCGTTTTGGGATACTTTATAAATGCAAAGCTGAACCTGAGCTGAAGGTTCTCCACCAAATCACTTGTTTGCCAATGTGTCTGAAATTGCTGGAAAACACACAATCAAAAGCAGAGTTTGGCTGCTCTGCCCAGGGCCATCCACTATGTGCATGAAAACCTTACAGATTTGGCAGCCTCTGCCTCCCGCATCCATCCGTGCCAGCATCTGCTGATGCCTGCTGAGTGCTCAGCTGCCTTTTTTTCCCCCATTACAGCATGTGTAGGGAAAGCATCCCCGTTTGGGAAGAGGACTCAAGTAGGAGGCCTTGGTTTGGCGTTGGTTTTGTTGCTGTGTGGTTATGTGGCAATTCCTTGATCCTTTGCCTAAGCACTAACCTGGAAAAGAAGGAACAATCTGTCAAGGATGGAGCATTTGGCCATAATGCTGGCATTAAATCCTATTTCTTACATAGAACACCTGCATCAGCAGAGCTTGAAATCTCCCCCCCAAACTGTGTATTGTAATCACTTTTATAATAATTGTATCTAGAGTATCTTACTGAGTATACTTAATGGTTCTCTTGAAAGCTGCATTTCATACACTGGAACTCGTTATTCAATTCAGTTGACACCCAAACCTTCTCCAGTGGAGTACTCGCAGACTACAAGTAATTTTCTCCCTTATCTTAGTTTGGGAGTGTGAACTTGAAGTGCATAAAGATAAGTGGTCATGACTAAGCCTCTATCTTAACGCTAATTGCTGCAAAAGATTTTTTTTTTTGTTAGTTGCTCACTTCCAGGATGGTCATGTTGTTTGGGAGAGGGGAGGAATTTCTGCCCCCAAATATTCTGTTTTGCTGTTGTCAGGGGGGTATTTAGTGCAAATGCTTTACAATGATGAGACACTTGAAGTTGGCAGACACTTAGCAGTAAAATAAATATTAAAAACCAGGTGTTTCGTTGCCCATATCATGAAAAAGCAATATTTTATATATGGTTTGAATTGCAGAAAGTAATTTAATTTGGTGGAACTCATTTGGCTTCCACCCAGTGATGGTCCTTTTCTGGCTGTTACTCTGAACTGTTCCTAACATACCTAATATGCTTTATGCTGAAAGAACCCGCCGTGTTTAATCCTGCACAGGGCGAGCTTATGGCAGGTGTGCTGCCCTTGACCTGTAAAATTTTGTTCTAGGCACTGTGTAGAGCTGCCCTCTGTGCCAGAAGGGCAAGTAATGCAGGTAGATTTGTGAAACTAGGACGGCTGAGGTTGGCAGGGATCTCTGGGAGTCCCCTGGTCCAGCAGTGCAGGTCAAGTGGCCTCAGGGGAGTGTTGAGTATCCCCAGAGATGGAAATCCCACAGCTGTTTTGGGCCCTGTTCTAGTATTTGGTTGCCCTCATGCTGAAAACATTCCTCTCTTCCATATAGTCAGAATTTTCCTTCTGTGACTTGTGCGTGTTGCGGATCCATCACTGAACCTCCATGGGTGTTTTAGGGAGAACCAGCCCCCAGCCAGCTCAGCAGCCTGGGCTCCTCTGTGTTAAGTTTTTCCTTTGGGCGAGGAGCCCAAAACTGAAGCCAATTTTGGTGCATTCAGGGTTTCCACCCTCCTGTGCTGTGCAAGTAACCACCGTCCTTTCCAGTAGCAGCTGCTGAAGCAGAGCTGGATTCCTGCGATGGGTCCAGTCACCAGCATCCTCGTTGGCTGCTGCTGGGCAAACGACTTCTGCAGGGCTTGCAGAGGTTTGGGTGCCCTTCAGTTCTTCTGGGCATGGCAACAGCCAGGAGAGGGTTTTTTTCTAGAATAATCAAGGACAAACACCATCAGTTTGTAACGTAAAAAAAATAAAAGCATTTTCTCATTATAGACCTTACATCTAAGCTGCTCTGTCACCTTTGAGGTTCGAAATGGAAAATTGTGTTGTGGTTATGCAGTGTGTTTCAGTGACCGGTTGAAGGATGAATAATGCTGTTTTTATGTTTAGGCATAATATATTGATATACAAATGTTATAGGTTGTCATATGCATATGTTATATGTTGACTAAAGGAGAAATGTTTAGAAGTTAGCACAAAGATGAAGCAGATTTGTGCTGCCAGGTCTGGTCAGCGTTGCAGGTCCATTCTTGGCAAGAGCTCACCTCAAGCATTGCAGCACATGCACTATAAATACTTGGTGGTTTGTGCTGGTTTCCATAAAAGCATAAATGGTTTCATTAGGCTGTGTGAAGCACCAAGCCCCAGTGAAGAGAATTAAAGGGTGAGGTGTCGGCACTCGACCTGGTATTTAATTGCTGTAGCCTAGACCTTGAGTGCTGGTGCCTGCCCATGCAGAACGATGTCCCGCAAAATGAACATAATAAACGTAAATCCTCTTTTGGTTTGCAGAACTCGAGTTGCACCTCGTGTTTTTTGGTTTCAGCACTTTTTTTCGCTGCCCTGCTCTCTGCTTCACACAGGTTATGGAAACTGAAAGTCGGGTGAGGTTTGTTGGAGCGACTGAGCAGTGCAGTTCAGGTTGACGAGCTGTATCATGCGGTGAGCTGCAGGCTTAAAAGAAGTATTTCTTCTAAATGGAAGTCTTCAAACAAGAGAATTTAAAATAAAAGTATTTAAGTAAAAGAAATACTTTTGCTGTTATTGTGGCAGCTATAACGAGAGGAAATGTAGGGAGGCTCTAACTCAAGTCATCCAGGTGCATTTTGGGTGATGAAGTGATCACTGTTCTGGTCCCAGTTCAGTGCATTTCTGTTAAAAAAGATTCCTGGCAGGATGAGTGCTGTGAAATTGGTTGCAGATTGAACCAAATCAAGCAAAAGTTGTCTTTAACATCTATGTATTTATGTCTGAAGATGCAGAAAGGAGCTCCTAACTGCACAGGCTAAGTTAAAAACTCCGTGAGCGCTCTGTGTGGAGCTCACACAGACATAGCAGTGTTAGCAGCATGGTGAAATGTAAAGATGCATTTTTTTTTCCTGTGGGCTGTTCTTTCCTGCATAGAAGTTAGTTGACTTGCTTTGCAAAGGGAACTTCCTGCTATTAATCACTTTTTGTGATGATGTGCTTGTTTTATTGTGCTCAGTAGCTATTGTTACAGGTCAGCAAACTCAATATTAATGATATATATATATATATGTATTTTAATAACAGAGTCTTTGTTCTGTCATGGTTTTTAATTAAGTTTTATGGAGGCTCTCTTTGAAATAAGTGTCCCTAGCATTGCGCAGCTTTTTTCCTGTCCACCTCCTCCTGGCTCTGTCCTTTGCTGAGCCTATTTGATAGCAAATAGGCTTTTCCAATTTCACCTTTTTTTCCCCTCTTCGCTGCATTCCCCATGTCTTAGGGCTTGGGCTCTTTGGGCATCTGGTCAGGCGGACTCGTTACCTTGCTGCTGTGCTTTAACAACACCGATGTATGTGGAGATTTAAACATGTGGCTGTGACAGCAGACGTCATGCTCAGTGGTCTAAGTTCAGTCTTGGGTTTCGTTATGCCGACACTTTGAGTTTCCTCCTGGCTTACGCAGTAGCTACAAGCAGTCCTGCTTTACTCAGAGACTTTATTCTTGAATCTCTGTACCAATTTCATAGTCTTTGCCATGCTGTGCACGTTGGGCATTTTCAAACTCGTGGCTGTTAATACATAGCTCTAAATAACAAAGATAAAATGCTGGATTTGTTTAGTTTTCATTCTAAGGACAGCAGCATCAAAAATAGAGCTGAGTGTTAGAGGCTCATCTGCAAAAGGCTGTGCAAAAAAAGGGGACCTTAAATACCCAAGGCATGTATCTTCCTACCCGCTCTGCTCTGCGGAAGCTCTTACTCTATGCAGGGGTGATATTCAGCTAGAATTACCTATAAAATGCCCTGTTACTGTCATTACAGAAGAGCAAGGCAAGAGCAAGGGGTTTGGAAAACAATTTTATTTCAGGAAAGACCCGGAGATGGCCCTTATTCTGGATCAACGTTCCAGATTGCACTGGTATTGAGTCCAAAATGAAGAGACCGTAAGCACTGGGGATCAGGAGAGGAGGGAGGGCAGGTACTGAGCCACAAAAACGTTAGTGGTTTTTTTCCTGCCTCCTGGGCCCCATGAATGAGCAAACGCTGAGCGTTCCTGAAGGCGACGGAGCAGATTATAGCTGAACAAGGAGGTTTTGAGATTCAATCAGACGCAGTTGCACAATTTCAGGAACACAGCTCATTTTTGAGTCTTCATCGCCAACAATATTGCCTGGTGAATTAGCCTGTGGTGCAAACGTTCAGCTCCCAGCCTGGTCCACGATAAGCATCTCTTTGTGCAGAAGTGCTGTAGGAGGTACCAGGAATGGGGCTGTCCGCTCCTCTGCGTTTGCCGAGCCGTTGGAGCACCAGCGGCCGCTCCAGACGGACGCGTTGCTCGCACAGAGGAGCGTATTGAATTCGTTTCCTTCAGAGTGTTGAGCTCCGGCCAGGACAAGCTTTGGTCTCCCCAAGAATTTGAGGAATGCTGTTACTGAGTTTTTCCGCTGAGTGTCGAACAGCTTGGAATCGACGGGTTAGAGAAGTGAAATAATGTGAACAGAACCTAATTTTAGTGAAGCAGTTGTAACTCATTCTCTGTTTTCCGAGGCTGAACAATGTTGTGCCCCATCATCGCTGGCTGCAGAAGAACGTAGGGTGTTGTTCAAGCATATGTAGACTAGACATGCATAAATTGAATTAATCATGCTTTTTTTTTTTTTATCTGCGAGTTCTGTTAAAGAAATGCGGTGAGTAAAACTAACAAAAATGTATTAAGTTGTCTCAAGTTAAACATCAGACATGTCTTGAGCTACTTACTGGCCCCTTACCAGCATGCCTATGCCATAGAGTAAGCTTCAGCTTTAACAAGGCAGGATGCAGAGAGCTTTCTCATTTACGCAAGGAATACAGAAAATCCCTGAAAGAGAGACACTATGGCTTACGATTTCTGTGGGCATTTGGGTTATAAAATATAACGTAATTTGGCATATTAATCCAGAAAAAGCCATGAAACCTATTCCTCATTAAAAAAAAAAAAAAAAAAAGGAATCCTGCAGTTTCCCACTCACACATTCGACACAGTTTATCCTGAATCTGTTTTAATAGAAATAAGAGAAATCCACCCTGTTGGGAAGCAAGGGGATTCGGGAATTTGCTGATACTACATCACCTTGAGGTAGAAGCCCTGCTGCGTGGAGGTGGGGCTGCGATCGCCTCAGGTCCTGTGCCCGCTCAAGGAGGAAGCATTGCAGCTGGTGGGAAGCTTTCTCTGTTTTATTCTCTGCTCAAAGAAATCCCAATAAACAGACTTGCTTCTCCCCTTGGGCCATTTCCTTGTGCTATAGCAAAGGGAGCTGAACCAGAAAACCCTTTTAATATTGTTGTGTTGAATATCACTGTATTCTGCTTAAACGCTGCTGCGTGTGCTCGCTGAGCCGTTCAGCTGAAACACCTGCAAGGGACAGGTAAATCCTTTGACAACACTGAAATAGCTTCAGACTTTTAATCTGAACATGCACATTCTGGAGAAGCAGATGCCTGAGTTTCAGTGGCCAGGAGGAGGTTTTGGGGGCATGAGGAGGGTTCCAGGGCCCTTGCAGGAGAGGATGCTGGGGGAAAAGCCCCTACGTGCAGCAGTGATGTGGGGGAAAAAATCAGAAAACAAAGTATGTAAAGCCTGAAAAGGTTGGAGACTTGTACATGGGAACACTCATTAGTGTTATGAAACCAGCCTCTCTGTGCAAGCACAGCCATCAGCTGCTCGTTTGGCAGGTTTCTGCTATTGCAGAACTTGTTTTAGTCAACCGAGGCAAATTCATATGCAACAGCATGAGCTGATACAAATGTGTGTATTCAGACGGGGCGGGGGGGGGGGGGAGGGAGGTCCGTCACCATTATGCTAGCAAACCTGCAGTTCCGGGGCTGGGATGTAACACTCTGCATGATTATTGGTGCCACTTGAGGAAAATGGTTACACCATTCTGGGCACCCAAATCTCTGCAGCCCGGAGCCGCTCCGCTGCATCCCCCTGATGGGGAGCCCACGATGCACGGGAGGGGGCGAGTGCCTTCAGGGAGTGCCTTTCCTTTCGTTTAGCCTTTCTTTTTAGCTTTTAGATGCAAAATAAAACCTGCAAAGGTCATTTGAGAAGGTTGGGATTATAGATATAAAGCCTTTTTAATCTTTTCTAATAAATAGCTGAGTAGGAAATAAATCTGCTGGGAGCTCGGAGCTGAACGCTGATGTTGAACATCAGCACAAAATGTGTCTGTGAGTCAATGTACATACACAACTCCCGGAATTACTCTGCGTATAACTGCCTTAAATAGGTTTGGCTTGGGAGTAGAGGTGAATGATTACCAAAACCGATGTAATAAATGAAGCATTAATTGTACCTGGCAGCATGACAGTTTCTGTCACCGTGGGCCAGATTATTAAAGTGATTTAGGCACAATTGCAAATACCAGTTCTCAATTAAGCTGGTTGGAGATGCAACTCTTATGGGTTTCCAACAGTTCTTGTGGTTAGGGGTTTCTTTTAACCAATGGTAAATGAGTCTGTATTAGATGCCTCAGTAAGGCAGGGTTTTAATGAAAGCTTTGTGTCATAAAGCCTTAAAAGCATTTCAATTTTGGAAAAACAGCGGCGACAAATCGAAGCGACAGTGTCTGAAATACTGAGGATACTACAGGCACTGTCGGTGTTACATACAACGTTGTCGAACATCTGAGAAGCCTTCAAAGTGTTCTCCCCTAATTCCATATATAATTAAAAAGCAGCTTCCTTTAGCTCATTAAAGTTAGTCTTGTTGGAGCAGCGTACTTTTATATCTATTTAAATGAATAAAGTATAATCTTAATATAGAATATAATAACTTCAAATATTAAATCTCATGTATAGCTGTGCTTTACTTTTAGAGAGTGTTTATCTGTCCTTCATGAATCCCAAACTGAAAACGAATGTGGTCCCCAGAAGCTCATCATATTATTTAGTTGTAGCCCATTCAACTAACTTTTGCCGTGTGTTTTTTATTAATGATACGATGACAGCAAAATCTGGAAAGTCAGTTATTAGCGATGAGCATAGAAATAAGGAAAGGTGGTGGCTTTTCAAATGTCCTGATGGTATCTCTTTCTTTTAACAGGCTTTTGGAAATGCAAAAACTGCGCATAACAACAACTCAAGTCGCTTCGGCAAATTTATTCAAGTGAATTATCAGGAGACGGGCACCGTGCGAGGGTAAGCGGAAATCGGATTCAACGCGTATATTTTTTTTAGCATATTTAAATGTTATGAAAATGTTGGCGTACCTATGCTGCACATTAAAGTATGAATACACCTGAGCTGGCTTTAAGCCAGTCCAGATCTCATTAATCATGGTGTTAACTTTGTAATTAAGCCAAAATGGAATTTTTCTTCCAAAGAAGAAGAGAAGTTTTCTGCCAGCAAGGCAGGAAGGGGATTGTTTTAGCTAGGGTTGGCCATGAGGTTGGGCTGGGGGGATGGAGCATATGATGGGCAGGAAGAGGCTGGGTGCAGTCGCCAGAAGAGAAAGCCAAGGGGGATTTAATCCTCCCAGCTGCCTGCTGGGTGTTACGGAGAAGATGGAGCCAGACTACTTAGCATCGCGGTCTAATTCTCCATATGCTTCTGTCTCTACCCTGAAGTGCCTCTTGAACCAAACTCATGACCAGTTAGGGCATCTTTTTCCGTGGGCTATTGCAAAGAGATGCTTGTCTCCATCGTGTTTTTCCACTCTACCATCACGGGATTTATTTCCAGTGTTGCTGCTGCTTCCCAAAGCTGCAGCCTGATGAAGGCTTCTGGGTGGCAGACCTGGACCCGGATTTCTCTTTGGCCTCTCCTAAGGGTGTCAGGGCATCGTGAAGCAACTCAAACTAGCTCTAAGAGAGCAGTGCTGCCTTAACTCTGCTTTTTGGCTGGGTTAATTAACTCAGTTGGAGAAGTGAAGAGTAGATGTGGCATTCCAGGGGCTGGGTAATTTTTGCAGCTAGCTAAGAGATCTCTTGCTGAGACTTTGTTGTTATTGTAGAGAATGGCTTTTAAATTTTTTTCTTTCTTACTTTCCAGCAGAATAGTATCACACAAATAGATGCCATTAATTTTTCAAATGAGCTTGGGTACTCTGCGTACTTTGCAGTCAGGCAGCTGTTTTTTTCATCCAACTTCTAATCTGATGTTCTTTTCCTTTTCTCTTCTTCTGTTATTAACTCTGGTGAACAGTTATCTTAAAAGGATAAGCCTCAATTTTTTTTAATACCTACTTAAACGGAAGCATAGGGTAGAATCCGGCAAATGCCATAGCAATGTATTGTCTTGGCGTGCTGTGCCAGCTCTCTGGTAGTGGCCTCTATTTGATGGTTTGAAGTTACCTGCAAATAGCATTGCATTTGTATGCTCCAGTTCTAAAAAATAAGACAATTTTTCTCCCTTTTCTTTAAAAAACAAAACAAAAGCACCAACCTGTGAGTTGTTCCTGGCCTATGACAGTAAAAAATTTTTTCCATAATCTTAGGAGGAAGATCACAAGTACCCTTTTAAAATTTGTCAGACTGTGTGCTTAAAATCTGTGCTTAGACAAATCAGCTCTGTCCCCATTTTGTGCATGCAATTTGTTTTGTTAATGTAAGTGCAATTTGCAGTACCGAATCAGAATTTTGCTCCGTTCATAGGCTGAAAATAGCAGTTGGATATTTGATTACAAACTATATGCAGATAATGACCCAAACTTGAAGGGAATTTCAACTTAAGAGATGTAATAGCTGAGAGATTTAGTAGCAGCCAACCCCACCCCACGAAATGAAGCCTTTGAAGATTCGTTTGAAATCAGTGGAGCATGAGCAATGGCTACGTTGAAGTGCGTTCCCATAAGGCTTTATGAATTTATTATGTCCTGTTCAGTGATAAGTGAACTGGGAGGAAGGTCGTTGCAACGTGTTCAGTCCTCCTAAGATGATCAAAAGCCTCAACATCTTACATACTCCTTAAAATTGCAGAACAGCCAGATGGGAGACATTTTAATTAAATTTGTGCAGCAGCATGGGGCTGTATCACAAATAGCAAGAGGCAGCACTTTCAAACACAGTGCTTGGGTATTTTGCATGGTGGTATTTGTATGCGAAATTCATTCTCAAGTTTCGGTTGATATTACCTGGTATACCAGGTACAGGTTCTGTAGCGTGGTTAAATGAATATTTTGCATGAAATCATACTCTCAAAAACTCTTTACTGGTAAAACTGTGAGTAATGATAAGGTGGTTTCTGTATCATTGACAGCAGTAAATAGAAAAGATTTTGAGGGGGTTTGCTGTTTTATACATGGGTTCTTTTCCTTTTCACTATCCTACTGAAATAAGGGGGCATAGTTTTTTCCTTGGACGTGTATTCTTTATGGCCTTCCCACTGAGCAAGCATCTTACCAGAACAGCATTTGTGTGCATCTACCCACCATCCCACCTCAAAAAAAAAAAAAAAATTGGCCCTGCTTTAAATACTGGGTTGGACCAGATGACCTCCAGAGGACCCTTCCAACCTAAATTATTGTATAAGACTTTATTTTGGGTCTATAATAAGAGCAGAAATCACAGGGGAAGGGATTAAACGTCAGGAACAGTGGACTCGATCCAACTCATCCTACAGCAGACGTTCTGATACCTTCCTGGGTTACCCTATCTACTCCCTGAGTCTACAGGGAACCTCGTGTCCTGCCTTGAAAACTTGGTGAAACACAAGCCCGTGCTTCAGGTTAGAAGGGGAGATGCAAAGGAAACCTCTTGGCAAGGAATATCCATAGCTTTTGTCGGCTTCCTCACAGGGAATAAACAAGAAAAAAACCTGTGGTGCACAGCATGCACAGGAAAATGGTGCTGTGCTGCAGCCTGTCTGCACATCCTTACTCCTCCTGCACAGCAAGAGCCTCCCGAGGGTGTGCCTGTTCCAGTGGCCTCTCCTCAGTGCTGCCTGCCCTAGGAGTCATCGAACGCCTTTGGGCACGACCACGTGGCTGATTTTTCCATGAAGGCAGAGGAGAGGGACTGAACCCCCGGTAACATCCTCCCCATTGGAGGTGGAGATGTGAGCACCGCGTTGTCCTACCATGTCCAAGCTTCCTTGGGTTCTGGGCTTGCACCTTGCTGCCCGTGTCGGTGCCACCCCGCTGCGAGCCGGTAGCTGGGAAAAGCCCAGCCTCTGCTTTTGTGTTTCGTGTTACATCATCTCCATTGGCAATTATAGCTCCAGTTTCTCAATCCCTATCGTTACTGGTTGGTATTGCACAGAAAACAAACAAACAAACAGAGAACACGCCGAAGCTTGCTTCAGCTAGCAAAGCCTTGTATTAATATGTAGATGAAATAAGTTCATTATGAGGCTGTTAGGATAAACGTAAGCACCAGTAAGGAGCTTCTGCAGTTGTTTTCTGACCGTAGCCACAAGTTAATAACCCAGGTTTTTGTTGAGAAGTGGCTGTTGTGGGAGAGGGGGTGGTAATTTGGGTAATGAATCTGCAGCTAAATCTTATCTTGCAAACTTCTGCATCCAGATGTATTTCTTGTTGAAGTAGGGTTTCTGCATGAATTTCAGTCTGCAAGCGATTTTATTTTGCTGGCTTTGGATTAAATAGGTATCAGAGATTCTTAGTTTCTGTCAGAATTTCCCCCTGCACTCCCTGCCCATAGGCTAACTCGTCTGAGATCATGTTTTTCATATCCAAGTTAGTTTTGGCTTTGTATCAAACCAAAAAACCTCAAAAGCCAAACATAATATTGGGCTTGTTCTGCCTAGGAAGAAATTTATATAACTAAGTGAAACAAGGCTGAAACTTTTTTGTGTACTAAAACTGAAAAGCCCCAGTAAAGCTGTGTTCATTTAAGTTGAATATTGGGTCAATGAATAATGCTTTTATTTCTCCTTCCAGTGCTTATGTTGAAAAGTATCTGCTGGAGAAGTCCAGACTCGTGTACCAGGAGCACAACGAACGGTAGGTGCCTGTGTTTTGCTTCCATGCTTGGCTTTGACTCTTGAATGTGTTGATAGCATGGCGCAGACGGCTTAAATCCCTGTTTGAACTGGCACAGGGAATCGGGATTTCGCACTTCTAGCCGTGTGCTTCACGGATAAAGTCCGTGTTTACATTTTGTACCATCTTGGCTTGAGGAGACAAGCCCAAACTCCAACAGCTCTTAGTGTGGGTCCGGAGTGGGTGACACTAAATTGTATCATCGCATGGGCTGGCCCCCTGAAAATGTCTTTTATTCAAAAAAAAGAAAAAAACAACAACAACAAAAAAAACCACACGTCAGTGGTCACACATACCGTAACGACTCAGTGAAGCAGCAAATACCTGTGCATGGAGGGAAGGACGCTGCCAAAAACTTGCTGAGATAACTGAGCAGGATTTGTATCTTTCAAACGGCTGCAGGCACAGGGTCTGCTGTTGTAGCCTAGCAGAACAGCAGCCAAGGGGGAAAGGTGTTTTGCTCTCTGCAGCCAGGGCTGTTGGAAACTTGCCACTCCCATTTCCAAAGGGAACATCCCGTGGGATGGGGCAGCAAAGAGTGGGGGGTGCATTGTGCCAGCCAGCAAGCCTGCGGGCAGCCAGCTGCTGGACTGGAAAGCTCCAGCCCTGGGTTGCATAGGGTTAAAGGGTTAAAGCAATCCTCGTGACAGGTCCTGCATTAAATCTTCATCAAACCCTCCTCGTTTGGTCATCTTCAGGGCCTAACAACTTGTGCTCCTTGAAGCCCCAGACAGATGGAGGATGCTGTACCCAGAACCATTGGTAGTGCTCTGGGTGATGGGGAAGGTGTATCTGAAACTGAAAAAAAATCCTATTCGTTGCAATTTTTGTTATGTTTACTTCTGCTGTTTTTTTTATTATATTTATATGCATGTGTTTATTCATAATTTTGGACTCAGGCACCGAAGTCTGTCTAGTTTCAGGCTTTGTTTCCTAAGATGCTGTCTGGCCATAGAAGCCTGTTTTTGCTGTCTCCTTGCCTGTTTAGGGAGGAATGTACTACCCAGGGAAAAGAGACTTTGTTATTTTATTAACAGTCCTTGACTTATATTTTCCATTGTCTGTATGATTAATGTCATATGGATTATCACATACCATTTGTTTTCTTGCACAACTTGTAAACTACTTAATATCTAATTTGGGGACAAGATGACATTTTAATTCTATTTTATAGCTCTTACCAGATTGAAAACATCAGAAAGGCCTCTAGAAAAAGCTAAGATTATATAGACAACAAATTTAAGCAAATTATTCTTTCCTACTTGCAACATATTAATTGCTACGTCCTCTTCAGTAACTGTTTATTCTGATTGTAATAAATTTGCTGCTTCTAACTCTCCATCATGTTGTCTTTCAACTACTGGCACTTCTGTCTGTGCTTCCTTTTTGGGATAGATGTGCGGGAAGTTTTCTCTAATGCTGATGGATTGATCCCAAAGTTAGATGGCACACACAGCCTCAGACTTGATAAATGCGCTGTTGGGTGCTGTAATTATTAACTTGATTTCTCTTGGAAAATGTCTGGCATAAACCAAAGTTGTGGTTTTACATTCTGCTATGCTGTTAGCATTAATCCATGTCGTAGTTGTTTTGAAGCAAAACAGATGAGTGTCACTTGTGTTTTTTTAGTAAAATTCAAGTATTCCAAGTATTTGAGTAACCAAAAAAATTGAAGATTTTTCCATTCTGTCATGCAGAACTGCAACTGCAAAAGTATTACTTTGTTGTGGCAATGAAGTATTAAAAAGTAATAATTTCTGCATTGCAAAAGTGTTTTGATTCCAATAAATATTGCACATGTTTCTGGAGGAAAACACAACGATGTCAGCTAGGAATTCTTTAAGTATATTCTTGGAGAGTGGGCGTCCTTGGACGGAGAGGCAGATCTAAATCTCCATTAATTGGTTTAATCTTTTGCATCGATGTACAGTGGTCTCAGGCCATTCCTAAACCACCATCAGTGTCGAGCGTTCCAGTCATTGCAGAAGGCTTTATTGTATATTTATATGTTAGATCTAAAAAATCTTTGTAAATCGTCTTTGGAGCTTTCATCTGTTTCTGCATCAAAGCAAGATTAGTCCAATACGAGATGGAGATTGGGCTTGTCTCTTATCTGGAGGGCTTTGGTGACATGGGACTCAGCGGCTCTTCTCCTTTCCAAATTTATGAATTTTTTAGTTTCTTATTTTGCTGTGCTATTCCCTAAAATTCTAACTTCATTCAAAATTGCCCTACTAGCTAAAAAGCATGGGACTTCTCCCAATCTATGGATTAAAACTTTGCACACAAGTCCAAGTTCAGAAGCTGGAAAATGAAGTTATGAGGTTTATGTGTGTTTCTCTACTCAATGCTGCTGGTTGTTTTCATGTTTAACATCTTTTTTTTCTTTGTTACCAGGAACTACCATGTATTTTATTACCTCCTGGCAGGAGCAAGTGAGGAAGAGAGATCAGCATTTCATCTTAAGCAGCCTGAGGAATATCATTACCTCAACCAGGTGGGAATACTCTACCAGTAGTGCTGGCAGTACATGGTCTTGTCTTTTCCACCGCTGAAGCTTAATGCTAATGAAGAAAATGTGTGCAGTAATGAAAATGGGTTGTCCACTGCTCTATAGGCAGTGGTCTGACATTGGAAATTAATCAGTGTTGGCAATCTGAACACCTGATAGTATGGAAAAATCAGTGTTTTCCATTTTCTGTCCCCTAACTGGGATATGTTAAATAGATGACTATAAACACAATGCATATAAGGGAGAAACAGTGATAACCTACCTGTTCTCTGAATGAATGTTTAGTCATTAACATCTGTCTGCTGAGCAGAAGAAAAGAGAAAAATGTGTGATGCCAGTAGACCATTAAGAAGTAGTATCTTGAATAAGATAGTCCTAATTTTGGCTGGCTGTTTGCATGAGCCTTTGAATTTAATGACACAAGAAGCTTAATATAAAAACATAAAAACTATTGAAAATGTCAGAATTAAAAATGTGTGAGGTATTACCAATGGCCAATTAACTTCAAACTTTAGAAAATCTAATTTACGTCAGTTGTTTAATATGCATTGATGCTTGTAAAGAGGAAATTTACTGCTTTTTGTTCAAAAACACAATTAATGGCGTAGGATGACATGGAACAGCACTTAGGTTACATGTTGATTTTAACTCTAATTGCCGTTTTCTTGGACGTGAGACATGGTTAGCAATAAAGACTGATTTAGCCCACAAGTTGGAGAGCAACTTACATGCAGTGTGCAATGCAAATAACCTTTATTTCTAGAAATATAATTTAGCTCTGTAATATATCTCAATTATCCAGGGCTTTTTAAGGATTTTTAAAGTGGACTATCAAAGCCAAAATATATTGTGATATTAATGGCTACCACCAACTCTTAGCAGGATCAGGAAATTTGCTCAAATGAAGAACATACTAAGAGTTTAATGCTTTTGCTCTCTCTGTTTGTGCCTCCTGTGCTCGGAAGCAGTGCAGAGGTTGGAGAACGTGGTGTGTTCTTTGCGACCATCTGCGCTGCAGTTTTTCAGCTAAAAAATGCCAAGATAATTTGGATGGAATGTTTTGTCAGATTCACAGATTTTGTTGGGCAATCCGGTAGTTCTGTGTTAGCCTAAAATATTGCTTTTAATTATAGTCCTTCCCTTTATTTAGTAGCATTTTAATGTTTAAGGTCATTAATATTTAAAGCATAGTAATGAATTTCATGGTGCGTAGTGTGTAGATCTGATAGTAGTGTGATATTTTAGGTTGTTAAATGTTTATTTTAACCAAAATTATGCTGCTGTGGGCAAGAAGGCTGCAGGAGGATGCTGAGGTACATCCAGCAGATGAAAGAAGCAGACTCTGGATTTACCTGAACACAGTTTATGGAGAGTAGTAACATTTGGGGCTTTGGGGTATTCTATAATCATTTTACTGCATTTAGCATTCATGTTAGGGAGATCAGGTAACGCTGACAACTATGAGAAAATGGCTCCTAAAGACGAGTTCAGTGCATCGTTTAATATTTAGGACTCCCAACAATGCAGTAACTGCCTTCCCGTGTCCTGTAGGAAAAGAGGAAAAAAGGAAAACGAGGAGGAGGAAGGTAAAAGTAGTAATGGATGAATGGGGAGAGAAACTCTGCAGACCTATAAGGGAAAAGTAATAAAATGACCCTTGAGCATTCTCAGTAAGTTCTTGAATGTGTCCTAGGGAAATCCCTGCATTTTAGAGAGGGAAAAGAACAAGCCCAGAAGTGAGCATAAGTGTGTAACTAAAATTAAATACTAAAATATAAAAGCTATAAAATACTGAATCAGGCCCCTTAAGTCAAGGACTGACTCAATCCTCAAGTCAAACATTGTTTTATTTTCCCAGGTTCTTCAACTCACATTGTTACGCAAAATAAAAATGTATTTTCCATTTCATATGAGAAATAATCTATACAGGTCCTTCAGCGAAATAACGGAGCGTTTTGTTGATCTGTAAATGTAGGAAGCAGGTTGGACAAAAAGTATTTTCACTTTTGTTTTTTTAAAATCAAATTTACTTAAAATATCCCGAGTTTGGACGGCGTCTCGGTCTCATACCAATGATAAGAGTCCTACCCTGCTATTTGCTAAATATTTTCTGTGTTCTACATCCATATTTATCCATTCTGAAATTAGTAATTTGCAGTATTAGATCCATATTTAATTGCAACAGGAGCTGCGGTGCTGTGTCTGTGTCCCTCTCAGGAACACCAAGTCCTGAGCCTGCGCAAGTCCTGAGCTCCTGTGATGCCTTTCAAGTTCATCACTATCTGATAGGAAAAAGCTAGAAACTCAGAAAAAGAAAGTGCTTTCAACCAAGAACTCAGTTTTGCAGCACGTATACAGGTCTAGAGAGAGGTTGAGACTGGAAACAAAAATCAACTCTGCTTGAATACCTCTTTGCTCTCAGCAAAACAAAGATTTTTCCAACCATGGCAGTTGAATACTCTTAAAAATTCATTAAGCTGATAGCCTGAGAAATCCCCACTACCTTGAAAACACTGGGAGCAGAAATCAGAGCATCACAGGCCTTGAAAGAACTATAAATCTTACTTCATGCTGAAAAAGAAGATCAGGAATGACTGCACAGAATAGTGACAATTATTTTACTTGGGAGGTCGCCATTGCTGCCCTGCCTGAAGAGCCGGTGGTGGGTGTCGTGTTTGGTCCGAATGCTACTTAACTCGGTCTGCCTTGCTTTCAGATGACAAAGAAACCCCTCAGACAGAGCTGGGATGAGTATTGCTATGACTCTGAGCCGGTCAGTACAAGTACACGCGTCTTCTGTGTCGCTGGTGCAGGGCTGCTCCTTTTGCTCACTTGAATTTGGGAGGTGCAACAAGCCACGAGCAGAAATGAAATGAAATTTAACCTGTTAATGACCCTTTCCCCTGCCCTGTGGTGGTGTTGCTTGTGTGTTATCTGGTGACAACATAGATGCTCTTTCTGTTGCCCTTTTTTGCTTACTTCCATCTGGAAAGCTTCTTCAGCAGCTTGGTTTGGATTCGGTCACCTAGTTTTCAGTTGTTCCTTCCTGATATATAATACACATTGTTTCGTGTAAATTGGTCATCACATAGTAATTTGTGATGTGGAAGCATTGTGAGAAGTGTAATTGCTTCCTGATACAACTGCAAATCAGCCTCTGGAAGCGCTAAGAGATGGCTTGTTCAGCGTCAACGTATGGTGATTGTTGCAGCCTATCTGCCATCCAGCTTCCAGGAAAAAGACAACAAAACCAAAAGCACCCCTCAGCCATCTGTGGGACAATCAAATCCTGCTATTACTGAGAATGCAAACAATTTCTTCTCCTAAAATAGTTCTGCTGTCCTTTCCATATGGATCTACCCAAAAAAGGGACCATGATGCTTCTTACCTTCCTCAGCTCCTCTTTTGCATCTAAGGCAGAGGCGGTGGCTTTGGTCAGTGGTGTGCTTTGGGTTTGTGTGGCCTGCAGCTGTGTCCCCGTGATGGTCTCTGTCGGTTGTGTCTTGCACCAGAAAGCATGTTTTCAACCAGCTGCATGTTGTCCGTGCTAATTTTGCCGTTCACTTAATGGTTGCCAAACCCAGTGAATGTATCTGGAAGAAAAGGTTATCTGGTAAGGAGCTGTGGTTCTCTGAGGCTAAATCAGCACATTGCCAGCAAGCCTTCAGATGCAAACCTTCGTTAGGAGAGGAGGAAGGGAAGGCAGTCTAGCCTCCGGAGGTTTAAAAATGTCAAATATTGTATTAGCATCATTATGAGGCTCTATGAGACCAGAGAGCAAAGAGTGGATGTTTCTCTGTATGCCTCAAGATGCTGTAATGAGTTGCAAAGACTTTAATTGCTTTAGGAGTGGGTTAGGACAATCAACTGGAGGAACGCCAAGAAAACCAAGCCCCAGGTTTGTTGCCTTATTTTGCATAGCAAAACTGTGTGCCCTTACAATTTGGCTGTTGATCTGGTATTTTATTTGCTCAGGGTTGTTTTCCATGATGTTCCTGGTAGATCACGTCTTGGCTTCAATGAAGATTTGCTCTTAAACATCCTCTGGCCTTTTCCCTCCAAGGGACTAGTGGCAAAAGGAATGGGCTCTACCTGCTGCACTTTCAGCTTATAAAGAAACATTCTGTATCTTCTTTAAGGGTTTCCTGGAAATCCAGGGATTGCTTCAGTTTGACAGTAAGCAGGGAACTCAGCTGTTTCCAAGTGTTGAACACTCTGGGAAACTAATTGGCCCAGCAGAATGTTAATAACTATTTTGGTACGTGGGCATAGATTTTATAACACTTGTCTGCCCTAATATCAGTGAAACTCATATATAGGTATGTGTATTTATACAGACACACACACACTATATATATATATATGTATGTATATTTTATATATATATAATATATATATATATATAAAATCATCCATTAGGAAACAGTACCTAGCACAGACCTGGAATACTATCAAGTGCATCTGCTTTTAAGTAGAAAATTTCCAAAAAGCTTTTCCGTACAGATTAATGAGTTTGGGAATTGTTATGTAAATTGTTCGTTAAATTGCCTTTGGCATAGATTGTACTACTTTTGAGTCTGCTCTGGTATTTCAGTGTTGTCTTGTGACTCAATTTTGAGTGAATGATGCCACAAAATGAAATTGTTTCTGGGAATGTGGATGGCCAGTAGGAGTGGCACTTGTTATCCCATTAAAAAGATTTTTAAAAAGACCTTATTTGTAGAATTTGCAAGGCATTTTTTGTTCTGCAGCCTCCAGGTCCTGCCTTAGTGAGGGTGAAAACTCCTCCAAGTTATCTGCAGCGTATTTGTAGTGACCAGGGATGCTAATCAGCCCAGGTTTGAGTTAGGAGTGAAAAAGTTTTATCCTGATATTGTATGATTTATATAACCCCATTGCTGGTCCCTACTGATATATAGTGTAGTTGTCAATACAGCACTCCTTTCAATAAATCGTGCAAATAGCCTATACATCTGTTACTGTTGAGGGCAAATTTCAATAACCTGTAACAAAAAATGAAAGGTTCACTCATTAGCAAGTATTTCTTAAGAAAGGCAGAAATGGTATTTTCTAGTTTATTTTAAAACTCTGTGTTCATTGATTGTTGGTATGGTTTTAAAAATTACACAGAGTGATTCTGCTGTTCATCAACATCTCTAAATAGGCAGTGCAGTAGTGACTTGTTGCCCCTGAGGATCGACGATAGATTTTATTTTTGGTTGTCTGGGTTTATGGCAGTGCTCTGAGCTTCTCGAGTGTTTAGTTGAGGGGACAGGACTACTGTTTGAGGAATTTCCTATGTTGGCATAAATATCTTAAGTAAGAATGTCTCTTTATAATTGGTAGCTATCAGTTTACCGATGCTACCCAGTGGGATGAAGAACATACCACTGATACCTCAGTAAGGCTTAAAATGCCTGCTTTGCATCTATTGTGAGATGCAAAGCTGATATGATAAAATAATTTTATATATTCTACATTTATGATTTACATATTTTAAGACTACTTGGTATCTGGTTAATGATGTGCACTTTTGTATTCATGGTAGCTTTGTTCAGTACAGATTTTCAGATCTGTTTGTGCAGAAGTCTGTGCACGCTTGCTCATGGTGTAAGGATGATTCACAGACAAATGACCAAAAGAAACCGTGGATGTAGCTGCTTTAATTCATTGTCACTACAGCAGCAGCAGCAATTTTTAAATTATACACCTGGATTAACTTGTAGAGAATCTCTATTTAAGTGTTACTAAATATTTTGATGTTTAAGATAACACTATATTGTGTGATACATAATAACCTAATTGGAGATTGGGGATTTCTGTAGCTAGCAATGGGAAAAATATTAAATCTGGGCTATGAAGAGAGAGAATAATAAATAATCCAAGGGGACCCAAGGTGAGTCAAACCCTGCAAAAGGTTCTTGGCATTGCTAGTTCATTTACTAAGTTAAGGAGAGTAAGTTTCACTATGTTCTCTAAATATTGGTGTAGGTCAGTGTTATTTGGACTCAGCAAGTCATCTGATTTCTTTGAAAGCATCAGTGACTTCCATCAGTTTGAGGAGAATCTGGATAACTAAAGTGTTTAGCCATTGCGCGTTAGCCTCTGGGAGATATAAAAAGTGGTGGACTTCAAATTCCCGAAGAAAATGCACCAGCATTTTAGAATAGTGAATAAAATGTTTGAAATTTTTCCTTCGTTATGCAGCATTTCACTCACTGATTACATGGAATTACATGCATTTTATTTTGAAGCAGTTTAAAACAGAACTCTTCCTATTTACTCACAGGAACTCTTAATGGACCGGGACTTAATGTGGAATAAACTGCCTGTAAATGTTAACAATGCACAGCGTATTGTTGTTAATTCACAGCCTTTCTATATGTTTTTTGTCCAAAACTCTTGCCAAGTAGTGCTACTTTAAATATGACAACTCTGATTTGCTTATACAGAGACTACTGAAAAACTGATTCTCCTAGACAGCTTGATTATTGTTATTTATTATTTGATTTTAAATTGTGAACATGTTTTCCAATATTTAAGAAGAAAAATTGTGCCTTACCACTGGAGCTAATCCTGGATTTTAATTGCATCACGTATGTGCTTCTTGCTCTGTCTGCTCTGGTGCTGTGCATTTGTGCTCTCTCTCAGGAACAGGATTCAGAGCAGTGTCCGAGGGGGTGGGTGTTGGGTAATTAGCCACCGTTAGTCTGCATCGTGTTAACAGGGCCTCCTGTATATCTCATTTTCTCAGTGCCAGATTGGAAATGTCCTAGTTGCCGATAAAAGACTTGGAAATCACAGGATGATATTTATGAAGTGCTGACTTGGCCATCTGGACCTGTTCTGACCTCAATTTGTGTCAATGCTTAATCTTTCTCTTTGACCCCAACAGGACTGCTTTTCCGTCGAAGGGGAGGACTTGAAGCATGACTTTGAGCGTCTACAACTTGCCATGGAGATGGTGGGGTTTCTTCCCAAGACTCGCAGACAGTGAGTTTCTTTTCCATATTAACATGTATTAACATATTAGAGATTATATTGATTAATTGAAATAACATGATAATATAAAATATGTATATAATATTACTGTAAATACAGTCTCCCTAAATAGTGAGAAAAAAATCACATAATTTTTGCTAACATAACTGTTTTGCTCTGCATAATGTTTCAGGCTGGTGAGAAAGAAGAATGGTGCTTGACCATTCGTACAATAAAGGAGTAAACAAAATATAAAGGCATAAGCAAACTATGCCCATCATTAGTGTAGTTAATGACTCTTTATGTAAAATGAGTGTTGGCAGGAAGTTGGTACCTGGAAATATATTTTGTATGTTCATGAATAGTCATGCTTTACTCTGCATGTCATGAATCCAGATCCTGTTTTAATTAGAAATCCGGATTATTAGTCATCACACTTAATCCCCTTCCATGCAATTGCTGGTTTTGAGGGCTCATTTCCAATTGGCCTTCATTCACCAACACAGTGAAGGTGCCAGTTGAAAACCTAGATTTTTGTAGTTGGCTTGCAATACTGTCTTCCACCAAGTGCAAGGAATTACATGCTTTACATGAAGATTGTCCTTCACTGAAACCACAAAGTAATTCCTGTTGTGTTAATCGTTGACTGACTTCATTGTTCCAAAGTCTCAAGTAGGTTTGAATGAATTTGACAAGTAAGTTACTAAGGTTAGGAACAGGCTTAGAAAAATAGGTATTGAAAAATGATCTTACAGTGATTTTGTTGTGTTATGTTGTGTTTTTTTTTTTTTCTTGACATCATAAGTATTGCTGAAAGGCAAATCAGTAGCTGGAACACAGTGAGAAAGCTTGTGCTTTTTTAGGTAAAAATGTTCAAATGGTAATTTAATGAACCTTGTTCCTTTATCGGAAATCCTGGAGGTTTATGTGGGAACAAGGAATTACTGCTTTGTGCTAATGGCACTTGAAACCCTTGGGTAGATGACATTTAAGATGCTAACAGCTAGCATTATTTTGCAATTGGGTGGATTACCTCCCTCCTTTTTTAAGCATTGTTTTTCTTTCCTTTTAACACGTGTCTGAGCCAGCTATAAGCCCTTAAAAGTGCGAGACATTGTCCTGCATTTTGATCCAATAAGAACTTGTTTCACCTACCCAAAAATCATTTTTGTAAGTTCATGCTTTATCCCAAGCATAACAAATTAATTCTGAAATCAATACTGCTTTTTCTCTATACATTCCACACAAATAGATAAGCCAAATATACATGTTTTTAATATGAATAGGGTATATGTCAGTATAGACCCTTATTCTTCACGTGTGTCTGCTTTGCACCAAGCACATGCTCACGTTCTCCTGCAAGCATCACGCATCTTCACTCCATGAGCAAATGCCACTGCATCCCACTTGAGACAAAGCTGCTTTGCAGATACTGCAGCAGCAAGGAGCTAGTAGCGCAGAACCAAATTGCTTCCTGTGTTCTGCCCCAGGTGACTTGTTATGCAGCAAGAATCAGGTTTCAGTGACAAGGGTTTTCTAAAGCCTGCTTACAGTGCAGGGTTGCAGTACGGCAAGGTACTTTAATTGGCAGAGTAAAGCAATCGGTAAATGTCTGGACTGAATGGAGTAGGATGTCATTTTGATTTACTGTGCAATAACTTTACTTGGTGGACAAGTTCTTGTATTTCTGCTAGTGCGTGTTGTCAAAAGCATGTCTGCCTCTCTTAAAAAAAAAAATGTAGCAGATTCTTCGCTGTATGAGCAAATCTGTTCTACTTGGCATTGTGCAACTTCAACAAGAAAAAGTAACCACCTCCAGCTGAGCAAAAAAGGGAAGGGCATTTTAAGTGCTGTTATTACTTTCTGAAGTGATTGTTTATAGCAAAGCATGGGCTTTCACCTTTGTGGAAACAGCTACAGAAGAAAATTGTTTATAAAGGCATTCAAGTAATTCATGATGAGGAATCAGTATCCCCATTTTAGAGATAATGAAGGACAGGCTTGGAGTGGTGAAGTTGTGTTGTCCAGACACACTGGTGACATGGCTAGGAATCAAGTTCAATTTTAATCATTTTTAGCTCCCCAGAGTGTGTAGAATGAGGGACAAATGGAGTATATAGCTGAAGTCAGCCATCATTCATCCTGATGATTTCATTTTGTAGTTCATATGGAGTGCCATTTTGTAACCATGGGTTTAATGTGTTGAACTTCAGGCTGAGAATTAGGTGACCTGAATGATTTTGCAGAATACTTCTCAAGAAGGCTGTACTGATGCAAGTTTAGTACTTGACTAAATGGAAAAAAAATTACAAAGTGGATGCTTATTTTGAGCATCATTTTTAAGAAACACTTGGAGATTTGGGACAGAAACTGCTTCAGACTAAAAATTAGAGGATGAGTCAAATATGAAGATGGCACTTGGATGTCTGGGAACTGAAGGGATTGTGGAAAGGGCAGGATATTTTGTACAAGTCATGGACTGAGAAGTGCTGCATTCTTTTAAACAGAATTTGGAAGTGTTTTTGTAGCTTTTCAGCTTTCATGGTGATGGGATCCTGATAAATATTTGAAAAAGTTTTGCAACCAATTTTGGCATTGAACATGTAGTTTGCTTTTTCATTAGCTTTAAGGAAAAAATAAAGGAAAAAAAATGAAAATGAGATCTCTCTATTTTCTTTAGAATTTTTTCTCTCTTGTCTGCAATACTACATCTGGGAAACATCCGTTATAAAAAGAAGACCTATCGGGATGATTCCATCGATATTTGTAACCCTGAAATACTGCCTATCGTGTCGGACCTGCTGGAGGTAAGTCTTTGCTTTCTGTCCTGTAACTTTCACGCTTAATGAACTACCTTTATTTTATAATAGAATTTGTTTCCAGTTACAATGAATGGTAAGTTGTCTTATGTTAACGTAGACCGTTTGTGTTTCCCAGTGAGACATTACAAGGATTTTCTTATGAGGCTTTTCATGTGAAGTTTTTTTCTTCCTAATCTTCAGCTTCAATACACTTGTTTAATTGACTGAATATAGTGTTACCTTGATTAAAATTTGGAAGATGGCAAGCCTGTTTTAGGTGGAAAGAAAACCTGCCATTCAACATGCTATTTTCTCTAATTGCCAGCCATCAGCTCCCTCACCAGAATTCCCCAATGCTCCTGAAATCTGTTCCAGTATTTCTGTTAGAAACAATTCAAGAAAGTGGAGCAATTGTAAGACCCACTCTTCTGTTTCAGGTAGTGGCAATAGGAGATTCTGAGTGAACTCAACACATTTTGCAGTCTCTTGTTACTCTGCCAGCATCCACAAAGGTTGTGGTAGACTTGCTGGAGGGTGCATCTCAGTCTGCTTCCTGTAGTACCCATTTATGGACTTACTATCCATGCATTTATCTAATTCTGTTTTGAGCCTGATGATGCTATCTGCTGTTTTACTGTGTAAGAGCCTTTACAAAGAGGATTTTGTTCTCTGTGGATGACTGTTGTGCCAGTATAATTTGGGACAGGTTTCAGTGTCTCAGCCTTGATGGCCCTGGGCCATATCTAGTTATGCAGTCAGTGCAAAAGTTCTTAACCAGACTGCCCTGTTAGCTTGTGCAGGTTACAAAATTGTGGCATTATTTGCTCAGGAGTTTTTACTGCAGCGAGCCAAGTTGTCCTGTGCTTGCTTTCCGTGTTCAAGAGCAATGGGCAAAACCTCTTGATGTGGATACAGATAACCAGAAGCAATCCTTGCCATCTAAGTCACTTGCAGCTCTAAGTGATCGTGAAATGTTATCCTTGTAGTTGGTTAAAACAACTGTACAATCTCTGCTCTTTTGTTATTGTCCTTGTCACATCTCACCTGACCAATTCCCATCATATCCAAACTTGCTGAAACAGAGGAGAGCACTCTAATTCCAGCTGTCTTAGATTTCCTTGGTCCTTCTCAAAACTTGCTGGACAGTGTAGAAGGTTAACTTCTGCTAATTTTATGTTCCTGTCAGAAGATAACTTGTTGTCCTTTCGTGCACATGTGAGGCTCTCTCATTCCTTCCCTCAAACAGCTGTTGTGCTATCTTACTCCTTGAACTCTTGGGAGTTGGCTCTCAGATTTTCATAGCACTTCATTAATGCTCTGAATTTAGGGAGGGGAAAGCTTCTGTAAAGTATGGGTATAAGCAGCTGGATGCTCTTTGCATTTTGGACTTCAGACTGCAGAAATAAACAGAAGGAAAATATGAGTTTGGACTAGCATGTTGTTGATCTGACCCTGTTAAAAATGGCCATATCAAGTCGTAGCAAGAGTGCCAAGTCATTTAAGAAGTAATCATTTTTTTAAAAAGCTTTGAATAAGAGAGTGACTTAGAGATCTGAAGAAGTTCCAGGCTTTGGGTCTTTGCCCTGGCTTTCTTCTGCAAACAAATTCTTTTGCAACATCTGTGTGCTGTAAGGTATCAGCGTATTTTTTGCACGTGTGCATTTGAAATTATGCATCAGTTGAGGCATACAGATCCAACAGTGGCTTAGTGCCATGCTCTGGTACAGCACAGGTATGGACACCATGCTCACTTGCAGATAGTGTCAACAATTTGTAGAAAATATACATGAGTACATACATACATATATAAACATTACTATTTTGAAAAAGCACTAGAATCTGGTGTAGCTGAGCAAAATGATCTCTTTCTGTTGCTCTTGTTAAGTCTTTTGCGAGCAGACTGATCCTATACAGTATGAAAAGGTCGTTAATTAGATAACGGTGGTGCAGATCTCAGGTATGGTTTGTGAATGGTGCTGCTGTGTTTGGGTAAGTGTTGCTTGTTCTTTAAGTTGCATTTATTTGGATGGAACTGCAGATGTTGCCCGCAGGTGTAAAATTTCTGGTAGACCCACTCCCCGATCAGCCAAAATAAAGGCAGCAAATGCCTTTTAAGAAGCTGATTTGTTTCTGAAATGCTCAGCGTTTGCAGAACTGAATAAATCTTTTGTAATGTTTATTCAGTTTTGACCAAAGGGAGGACTAAAGGGTTCAGACAGATGAGGCATTATTACATTGCACTTAGTTAGCTACTTAAAACTGTCCAAATTAAGTGTGGTGAAATCTTAGCCAGAGACCAAAAATATTGGTTGAAACAATTTGACACTTTGTATTTTTGTCTCATTTGGGTAATTAATTTTACTTATTTATTTTGTGGTCACTGAAAAGTATACAGTTCTGCTTTTCATGCCATTGTTGCTAAAAATATGAATTGGCTTTAAAAAGTTGCTAATTCCTTCCCTAGCTCTTGCTATTACTTACCAAGACCGAAAAATCATCTCAGAAGAAAATTAATAGTTGACAAATACTACAATTTCTTTTCATACAGCCACTGAGTGCTTGACAGGACAGGCTGGGTGTAGCAAAATGATGCCAGGAACCATCTATTCTGTGATCTGATACAGAGAAAAATCCTGGGGGTGTGTGTTTGTTTTTTTTTTCTTTTTCTTTAAATGACTTGCTCGATTTGTCCATTCAAGGATTTGATGAGAAGAAGAGAAGAAAAAAAATCTAATTGGGTTTGGTGAAAGGGCACTGAATTGGTTGGATCTGAGAGCTGCCAAGAAGGGATCCAGCGGTCCTGATGCACATAACCAAGTGGGTGGTTGCTTTCTTGGGGAGAAGAACAACCAGAGTGTCTGAACTGAAACAAATACGAAAAATTAGCCATGTTTTCCCCCCTCCAAAGGCCAGTCTGACCAAAAGTATCATGAGCTTGCTGTTCTACATTAGAAAGAATGGAGTCTTTGAGTTTCTAAGGACAATTGGGGAACCTTCAATAGTTAATGCAACAGCACCCTTCTTTTTCTCCCTCTTTTTCTCATTTTCTCTTTCTTTCTTCTGATACCTATCCTTCCGTTGTATCAAGAGACTTCTGATCCTATAAAATGAAGCTAATATGCAGATTTTTTAAGGAATCTGGGAGGAGTTGATGACCTGAGATGGATTTTATTTTTCTTAGATACTGACAGCCCAGTCCAATATGTTTTTAGTTTATTAAAACATTCAGACCAGCATTTGTTGAAAAAGCAAATTGCAATATAGGATTTTGGCCAGACTCCGTGGATCATTGTTTCATTTACAGTAAGACCCTGATTCCTTTCCTCAAGAATAGACATAGCGTGCGGATTATGTGAGGGTTTTGGCAGGTTTTTCTCGGCCTTTGTTTAAACTTTGCTGAAATACGGCGCTGTAGCGTGATGTCAGTTCTGCCTGATGGATTGAACAGACGTGGAAGTGTGTGCAAGCAGTGAAATTAGTGCAGGCAGAGGGAGAAATCCTCTTCAGAAACGATGGAGGATTGTGTAAAACTCTTCTGGGGAAAAACCTGGAAGTGCTCCTTCTGTGGGCTTATTGGTATCCATCTCTTTCCATCAGTCCAAACAAAAAAATTCTCCAGCCTCGCAACATGGACTTAAAACAGCAGGGGTTTTGTATTTGGATGTGTAATTCACCCTGAGCTGTAGTTCAGCTTGAGGAGCTGTTTGTTCAGAACTCGTAGCTGAACTCAATCTTTGGGCTGCAAGTCGGCAAGGATCTGTGGTTTTATTAAACTTTTGTGGTATGTTTCTGATTTGTGAATTCCTAAGAATAATTATCAAAAGTCATCCATTAGAAACAATCAAGTGTTAGATCACCCTAAAGTTGACTATTTTTTTTCATTAGAAGAGCAAGAATGTTTTAATTATGTGCATTTACTAATACTGGAAATGATTTCCATGGAGAGCGCTGAATAAGGAAGACAAATTCTGTCTTCACTGAATAGTTTTATATTCAGTTATTCGGCTTAGATAACCAGACTCAATGTAAATAGCGGTAAATATAAGTTATGAGCTATCCAAAATTAGTTTTGCCAATTCTCTTTTACATTGACCATGTTGGCTTTTGCAGCCAACATCTACCTCCCCAGGAAACTGTGCTGAAGCTTTTTTTCTACTAAAAAGTTATCTTTGGCTTTGCACAGGAATCCCACAGACATGTGCTCCTCATGTGATAGACATCTCAGAATGTAACAGAGCAGGGAAAAGGAGGCGAGGTTTATGGGGCAGCAGGCGCTTTGCGCTCAGCATGGCATCCAGCCTTTTCTTCTGCATCCCTTCTCCGGTTAAGTTTGGGGTTGTGAAGCTCTGAGCCAGATCTCCAGGCAGATAGCTTGGCTTGAAAGAAAGTCAGAATAGAAAGTTCTGCTTTTTCTCAGGAAGAGCTGATAGAAAATGAAGTCCATCCTAGCACTGTCTGTATTTACGTTCCATACCAAGCAGCTTTCGAACGAGCACTGAGCATCTCAATCCTGTTCTCAAATATGGAAGCAACTAGAAGGAAAGAGGAAAAAGATAAGATTTCTTGCTCTCAAGCTGGAAATGGTTCCTTTTACTTCATAACACAATACCCTAGCATTACAGAAGTAATCACAGCCCGCCAGGGCTCCCATCCAGCCTTTGCGGGAGGCTGCGTGGCTGTCCCTGTTGTCCCTACTGCCTCCCTCTCTTGACATTTACAACAGTGGTAGGGTTGGAGGTCATCCTTAACTGTGTTTTAGAGGTCTAGTCAACCAGCCATCCCAGCATCCGTTCAACTTGCATGTGGCATTCAACTCTAACATCTGTGTTTTGTCCCTGTAATTAAGGTAGGAACTCCTACAGGCCATGTAGCTTTTTTGAGACTTGCCCTTTTAGCACTGGAATGCAAATGTCCATGAAACGTAACCCAAAAGTATGGCTCCCAGGGAACAAACTAAAGGAATAAGTTGTGTTTTCTTCTTTGCTCATCTCCTAGGTTGGTTTTGTCTCCATTTTAGTATATCATGCATATTGAATGCCAGAGGAAGCTCGGGATGCATGCTTTGGAAACAGCAACCATGTGCACCAGGCATCTTTAGTCATTGCCATATGCTGAATTCATCTTTAGAAAGCTCCTATGGATATCAGGAATCAGACACCTTAAAGCTCTGACCTTCAATTAAAATTTGGCCAAGTCAGCAGTGCTCCTTGTCAGGTATTGACTCTCAACAGTGAAGTAATCAGACCAAGCTCTGCTGGGCGTTAGTTGTGGGCAGAGACCTGGAGGATCCCCATCTGGAGCTGAATATCCCATCCTTGCCAAGTATGTTTTCTCATGAAATGATCATCAGGAGGGTTGGGATGTAGGACACACATCTGCAGGTCTTACCCATCCAGAGAGTTCAGGGAAGAGGAAGCTATGGAGAACCACAGACAGATGGGGAGGGCGAAGGGTACGGGTAGTTGTTAAAACCATTTAAAATGCCTATGTTTACTGACAAATCTGAGACTTGGAAGCATTCAGGCTGTTTAGTCTGGGCACCAAGAATATTGCATTGGACTGTTTTGATTAGTAACCATCTGATACCCCTCTGCCTATTGCTTTTTTTTTTTTTTAAAAAAAAAAAAAAACATAAAAAGCCAGCACGCAGGCTGTGGGTTTGCAGCAGTCCTCCCTTGTTCCTACTTCAGCGCATTTGCTGTTCATGCGGCAAAATGGACGGTGTAAAACTCACTTTTGTTCCAGGCTTTGCAATTGAGGGATGTCAGCTGATGTCCCGCAGTTGCAAGCTGCTGAAAAATTGTCCACATTTTGCTTTTGGCTGCGTGCTCGAGTCAGCAAATGACCCAACTGCGTTCGATGAGACTGGAGCCTGGGACTGAAGAAGAACTGAGTGGGAACCTGGAGCCAAGACGAGGACTGGGTCGATTCAGGTCGTGCTTTAGTGGCACACGCAGAAAATGATCAGTCGTTCTGGCTGGAGAGCCTAGCAAATTGCCATTTTGCTGTATGTAGAGGAATAGAAACCAAATGTGAAAACTTGCTGTGGATTTCCGGGCTAACCAGAAGATACTTTTTTTCCCCCACTTTGTTTTGAAAGGCAAAATAAAATTGCAATAACTGGGGGCTCTAGGGTATTACTGAGCACAAGTGAGATTAATCTCAAGGTGTTGAAGTTTGATTCCTCACGGTAAGGACTTGGTAGGTGAAGGCTGTGTCCTGGTGACTTGTTTTCTACTTCTCACCCTGGCACAAAAAGATTTTGTTACTGGGTGTTGCATGAAAAAAAAGTTGTATACAAATTCATTGGAGTGTATCAGGGAAAACCCTGTGACAGTACATCTGGTACAAAGAAATATTTTTTTTTTGTCCAGAGTGGAATAATTTTTGCAATGGTTTGTGAGCTTAGGCTCAACTGGCTTGTTTGCATTGCTCTCAACACTCATTATTGGGTTAAACCAATAAGCCAAAGTACATCAACTGCTAAGTTTCGCATCATCAATGCCAAATCATAAATGAATGTACCTGTGTTTAAAAATAGATAAAAAATAAAAAAAGGCCTAGGATGGTTTCAGAAATATGGATTTGGTGCTTCTAACTTTCCATAGAGGTGATGTGAACAGGTCTGGTGTCCACATTGGGCCGTTCAGTTAGGGCAGTCAGCTTGTACAGCCCGTGTTACATATCCTCCTATGGCAGTATCTCTGGGTCAAGGTATAGCTGCTAAGTCCTGGCTCAAAGGTTTTCACCAAGATGAAGAATTTCAGTTTTGACATTGAAATTTAGCAAAGAGAGGAGTGAATAACTCAAAGTATTTAGGTATAACTTATGCATGAGCATATCATCATCTGTTCTGGTAGACAGGACGCGCTTTGGGATTTCTCAAGAAGATGAAAATAACAGGAACTTGAATCTTGGGGCACAGGAGGCTTTCTCCTGACAATTAGTAGCAGGGAATGTTTAATTTGTTGGCACCATTTACCTGTTTGCCCAAGTGTCTGTGTTTATACAACTGCCTTTCCTGCAAATGGCTGATTAGCAAGTGGTTGTCGCCTGGTTGGGAACTGGTTTCTTCAGGGAGTTAAATATCAGGTGTGAATATCAGAGCAAATATCAGGTGCTTTTCTTTTCAAAAGGTTTCTTTCTCCTTCTAATTCCTCCCTTCTCCCCACCCTGAAAAACAGAAAACAAAACAAGAATTTAAAACCCAATCCCATCCAGATATATCTCTTAAACCAGTGACACTGTTTGGTTTGTTTGTAGAGTAATTTGTATTATGTCATCTTGATAACACTAGAAAGTTGAGTTATTTTGCCAACAAAGGGGAAAAAAGCATGGGAGGGAGGAGCTACAGCAAGAACAAAGGAGACCAATGGGAACTTGCTAGAAATGAGGTGGCTGAATGCAGAAAATCAGGTTCCCTTGAATACTGTGGTGTCTGTTTTCTGATGCTGGATTTATGGGCTGAGTTATCTTCTCCCAATATCTAGCTCATTCTTATGCATGGAACATTAACTTTGTGAAGGCTGGTGAAACAGAATGGATTTTTTTTTTTTTTTTTTATTCCTAGAATAATTGTTAACATCAAGATTTTTGTTTCAGGTAAAAGAAGAAATGCTCTTTGAGGCCCTGGTTACCAGAAAGACAGTGACAGTAGGAGAGAAGCTCATCTTACCCTACAAACTAGCAGAGGTCTGTACACGATGTTTATTTTTAAAAGGAAAACTCTTGGGATGGTTTTCAAAGCTTTGAAATGAGTTTGAAACGTACTCTTAGCTCTGCTAGAGTTTCTTTTAGTATTTATTTATTTACTTACTTTATTTAAATGTAGGAGAAGCTGATGTGTGTGGAGCTAGAAAACAGTTGACTTTACCTTCTACACTGTTCTTGGAAAGCAGATTTACGTGTTGTTCTGTGATTGTGTTTAACTGTTTTGATGACTTAGAGTTGTGTAAATGTTCTCCAGAGCAGAGTTGTGCATCACTGAATGTATGTGAGTGATATGAGTTAAGTAGTAGTCTTCATACATCATTCCCTAAACTGCAGCACTGATTCATCCCACAACAGAGAGGTGATCTAAGACCTCCAGGACATTTTTGGCATGGTTCTGAAGTGCCTACATTAGTCACAGTTCCTGTATGGGAGGAGCTGGAGTTCCTCTGCAGAAAATTCCCATTATCGCTTTTACAGACCTCTCATGTCCTTGGCCCTTGCATGGTGCTTTGGGGTGGCCACGACTCAATCAGCCTCTCTCAGCTTGTTCCAAGGGTAGTCAGTGCTGCTGCTAGCTTTGGGATGGCACTGCATGAAGTAACTTCTTTATTATGGTCTGACTTGGATTACAATGTCAGCAAATTTATGTTTTTCCTAAATATGAGGTTTCCAGGAATTCTGAATTACATTCTGTGGCTGGTAAACAGAAATACTTCTGTTTTCTTCTTATATCCACCAAAGTATATCAGCTCTGTTCTGCTGCAAGACTTGTTTTGGCTGTTTCTGCGCCTACTGTTCTTGTGTTCCTCAATTTAAGAGCGTAGAGCATGGCCCAAGCTGATTCCTTCTTGTTGTCATATGGTTGTGTGAGAACATGCAACGCCTTGAGCAATGTCCGTGAGATCAGTCTGTTATGTTGGAAATAGGTAAATGCTTAATGTGATGTACTTAGGGTCGTCTGTAAATATTTTGATTTTTGTGTTGTTGTTCTTTTTCCCCTTTTGAGATCGTGTGTTCAAGTTCTGTAACTGAAACCAACCTCTCATGTTGGAAATTATTTCCCTTGTGCAAAGTTTGAATCACTCCTAACAAAGGACACATATGCTTTTATTGTATCTTTGTTCTTAGTGATGTCTCTGCTCACAAATCTCAGGTATTCATTGATAAAGGTTTGTTACTAATACCTGGTTTAAAAAAAAAATAAAAAAAATCAGGGTGTGGTGAGGGGGGAGACAGAGGAGCATCAGACTCCAGTGGCTCATTACATGATGATTATGCTCTCAAGTAATCTCATGACTAAATCACTAAGTAAGAAGCCATGAATTTCATTGAGAAAAGATGGGCATTGCATGAGCTTTCTGTCCACTGTCCCTACAGCATTAGTGCCCTGACTGCCAAAATGTATTTGCCAGTGAGCTCTGTGGTTCACCACCGACTGGCTTTTGCTCTGTACACTAGAGCAGGATTTGAGCTGCTCTAACTGCGACCTCACTGCAGTAAGAGGTCTCCTCGTCTTGGGGAGCAGGAGAGGAGACATCCCAATCTGTCTGAATGAGGAAGGAAGCGTAGGATTTGTGGGACATTTTAGGGTTTTGCACAGGACACTGCTATCTGATCGTCCCACTCATGACTAATTGGACCAGCAGCACAGTTGGCCTTAGTGGGAACCAAGAGACTGGTTATTTTTGTGTGTTTTACAAAAGAGCATTACAGTTGGCTCAAATGGATGGAGTGCTTGAGGTTTTCAGGATTTGCAGACATGACTGTCCCACCACGACTCCTACAGCTCATAGCTGTCTTTCCTGATAAAGCAATGATGTGTGTAGCAGCTACATTATTTTCCAGATGCTAAAATGCTTGATGCTTTTTTCATAGATCATTGATAGTCTGAAAGTTTTAGTGGAATTCAGTGGAATTTGTCTGGAAAAGGCTACACTGCAGTGGCTCTCAAAAAAGGACTGTAAAAATGTTATCTTGGCATATACTTGCTCTTTTACACCATCAAGAAGAGCAGCTTGGATCTACCAAGTGCCTTGTAAGGCTTTGAAGAATTTTATATGTGCAGCCTGCACCCAAATGTCTGGACAGAGCAGCAGTCACTAAAAGAAGCGCAAAAACTCAGCGAACGTTACGCTGAAAGAAGGGACTCTAAGAAGTGAGATTAATTGTCCTGAAACCTGTTGTGTAAACTGTGAGTGGAAATAGCAAATTTGGGGTCTCTGGGGGTAACACTGGGCATCTACCTCCAGTACTGCTGATGAGATTCCTTGGTACAGTGAGCAAGGTGGTGTGTCCCCTGCTGCAGACCAGGCATGTACAGATCTTGGTTGTCTTGTGCTTCTTAGGCTTTGGTTATTGGAGAGGAGTTATAAGGAAGGAGCTCTAATTTAAAATAAGTGTTTTTCATACATAGAAAGCCTTGAGATCTTACATTTTGAATGGGTTTTTGAGCTTTGATGAGGTTCCCACGTGCTTCCAGCCCAGGTTTGGGAATTGTTTCTCTGTGAGCTCTGCACAAGGGCTGGTGTTTGCTGATCTCTTCCATCAAACAGCATTGGAATATGTGTGGCTGACAAGTTGACGTGGGAAATACCGTATGTGAAATGGCAAATGCTCTCTGTCTGATCACAGCCCAGCATCTGTGCTGTCTGTAACCTCCTGGTCCCACCGTGACCATCGCCACCCCACCTTAATAGTCTTGGATGGGCAGAGGAGATGCAGCCAGCCTGGAAGCATCAGAGCTGAGATCGGGCTTTATTATACAAAGTGAAGTCTTTTCTCTTCGATTGTCCCAAGCTGCAGCCCCACAAAGAGGATGCCTTTGTTGGATTTGCAGCGATGCCGCATTCCTCCCCATCCGCATGCTTGCTCGCTGCGTTGTTATTGTACGCTGATTAGAAACACTGTTGTGTGGTTCGGGGCTTTTTTTGAAACTGTGGTTCGAGCAGTTGGCAGCTCCTCGTTTGAAACATTCTCCTTCATAACAGTTCTAAATTTATATCAGACTCCTTTTGTAAGCCTGCTCTGTTCGTCTCTGCAGTAATTTAAGTAAAGCTTGATATTTTATTCTGACATCTTTTGACGCTTGAGTAAAAGGTATTGCAAAATGTCCTCTAGCAGTGTTTGTGATGACAATTTATAACAGGAGATCCCAGTGGCCTGAAGCCCATGGCGTTGAAGATGACAGCTGCAACTGTCTCTGTGTTTATTCATATTGTACTTCTTTATTACAACATTTCTTGTTGGCTTTATTTTTAAGAGTTGCATGCCATTTTTCAGCTAGGCAGAAATGCTGGCTTTGTCAACTCTGTGCTTCTTTTCATAAGATGGGTGGCCTTGGAGGATCTCAATCAGGTTAATATATAATTATTCAACTCCAATAGGAAGGTGAGACTTCAGCAAAAAGCAAAAGCACTGCCCTCCTATGCCCCAGCAGCTGCTGGCGCTGTTTTCAGCTGAGCAAGTTCTTCCCAACATGTACAGATTTCATCTTACTTGTGTCACACAGGTGGATACAAGATGTGTGACAGCAGCACCTATTGAGCAGGGATGCAACCAGGAGTGGAAAGACTGTGAACAGAGTTCCCAGTTCAAGGTGCCTGTCCTCAGGCTATTACAAGGTAAAAAGCAATCCTGCTTTGTAGTTGCACTCCTTTTTTTGGAACTAATGGCAAACGTGGGCTTGATTGGACCCCCTGTGTAGCTGAGCCCTGTGGGGAGCGAGTTTCCTGTACACATCCAGTCTGCATCTCCAATGGCTGTCGAAATTCAGATGAGCAAGGACACCACATCCATAAATAATGCTTATATTTACCTCTGGCAGCTGCCTCTTATCTTCAGACCCACAGTGGGCTGTCTGCTGTGGAGCTGCCTCCTGGAACCATTCATTTTTCCTTTTATAGCAGCTGGATGGTATTTTAATGCAGTGTTTGAAATGACTGCATAATTTGGTCTAGCGCTAAGGTTCAGAAGCTCTGTGCTGTAGATAAACTAAGAAAAGACTGCACAGACATAAAAGGCTGTAGTTTTGTTCAGAGGTCTAGGTTCGTTGCCTAAAACAGCTGCTAACGTCTTTATCAGGATCGAGCCTGTGTATTAACGTAGCCAGCAGCAGTTAATGGATTTCCAGAGAAACCACGGTGTGTCTGTGCAGGGCGAGCGCTGTGTTTGATAACAGTGAGCTGGCCAATTCCACTTGAGTGAGCAAACAAAATGTGGCAGCGAGGACCCTTTCAAAAGAGAAGATCTGGCTACGGGAGCAAGAGAGTAGTCATCGATTCCTTGGGTGGTGTTTTGCTTCAGGTTTGCCTTCCCTGTGGCTGCAGAAGTGCCCCCATGGTTCTCCTTCCTAGCAAGGTGAACTGCAACAGGCACGTAAATGAAATGGAGAAAAATGGGATTTTAATGGCAGCAGAAAAGTAATGTCTTCTGAGAGTTAATGTTACCCTCAATTCCAGACTTCATTTCTTCATCTATCATTACATGTGTTTTTGCAGCCTCCCTGGCAGGTTGAAAAGTTTCATAAGACACATTTCAGGTATCCAAAAGAAAAAACAACAGACATGCTGAATGCTAAGCAGCTTGACTTATGTCTGGTAGGGAATATGCAGCAGGTCCAGCAGCAAAGCACTTCAATCAAAGCTTTGTTGGAGAACCTGGGGGCTGCTAGCAAAAAAAAAAAAAAAAAAAAAAATCACTCTTCCTTATGTGTGTAATCTGAGCATCATCTTAAGCTTAATCTGCGCAAAGAACTGCCCTTCTGGGCCACATCTGTCTTCCTGCTTCTATCTGAATAATTCAAAAAATTCTGTTGTTTTTTTCCACCTCAGCTTACTGCAGGGCTCCGAGACAATTATTTTGTGCCTTGACTAATCTGGTCTTTTACCTCTCTGAAATCCATCTTGACTGGTGTTTCTCTCTCCGATCGACCACTGCATTCTTCAGCTTGTTCCCCCTGTCTGTGGCGCCGGAGTCAAGCCCCGTATCGGAGCTCATCACCCGTCCCCACCTCGTTCCCATCCCGTTTGTTCTGCTTATCGTGCTGGCGTCTGTCACCTGCTTCTCTGTTTTTCACCAGAGTCTCAGTGTGTTTTTCCATGTTCTTCATCAGAGGAAGAAAGAAACTCGTTATCAGAGTAAATACATCTGTTAATGAATCCTCTTTTACATCTTTCCAGAAAACAGATTTTTCCATGATGCCTTCAATTCATTTAGTTCTGTTGGCGTTACTTAAGCCAATGACTTTGCAAAAAGACTTTGTTTTAACAGACCTGTATAGTTGTCAGCTACTTGTGACCAAGGAGTTTTTATCCCTGAAGGGTTAGTTAATTAATTAATTTACACTTTCTGAAGAAATCTGATGTGAAAACACCAAAGAGAAGGGAAATGAAAGATGTGAGACAACTTCTTGGGCAACAAGTAACTCGAATCTTCAATTCCTTCAAGTCTGGAAAGCTGTTAGGAGCTGCTTGTTTGATGAGTGTCAGTAAATGTCTTCTGGTTAATTGAATGTGTATTCATCGTTGTAAGTGGAAAATAACCATCTTAAAAGCCAGAGGACCTGAAAGGGACGGGGTGGTGTGTCCTAGACTATCCCTGCAAGCAGAGGTGGTGGAGCACAACAGAAGGAAGGCAGGCAGTTTTCTGCCACTGTGGCACTTGTCTTTATGGTGACAGCAAGACCTGGGATGCAAGCAGTTCTTTTAGTCCCTCTGCATGGCTGTGAGTGTCCCTAGATCTAAAACTCCGTGTAGCGGTAATATTTTTTTGAAGCTTTTATTTCCAAGCTTATACAGGATATAACGTGCTATCATATCTTTTCTTAAATGGCTCTGTGCCAGTAACTCAGCACGTGGCTCTTAGATGCAGGCAGTTACGTGGCCATGGAAGCACACTGTAACCTTTCTGTGATGGATGCTGAACGCCCAAATTGCAATTGTATGTATTCTCAATCTGCAAAATGCTTTTTATTCTGCATAATTACGTGCAGCTGTAGGTCCGTGTGAAATCAGCCGATGATTACTTGGAAAAGCGCTTATGCAATTCAGGTCAGAGTTGCTAACAGAAGTATTCAGGCTTGTGAAAATCTGCTAGGTACAGAAAAGACTAGGGGGTCTTTGGACCTGCGTAGTCAATGCAATGAAAATGCAGGAGGTTGCGGTTCGGCAGTCCCTCTGAGGATGGTGTGAAGAGGGGCTGAGGTTACTTGCCTCTTGCTGCTTGCTATTCTCACATCTTTGTCATCCCTGGGGCTGTCCTGACTCAATTAGCCAGCCTGGAGAGAGTCTGGGAGAGGAGGCACTGCTGGGTTTGTGTCCTTTGGCTAAGTCGAGTTGGTTCAAAAAAAGGCCAGCAAACACCAGCCTTGTGCTGGGTTCAGAAAAGGAGAGAGGAGCCAGGACCAGGAGTAGCTGATGGGGCTGGCACATCTCTCCCTTCTGGTAACACTAAGCCATCGGATCTCTTCTTCATGTCATGATGTGTGACTTCACCCCAGCTGTCTTTACTTGGGATGAATTTTGGCGTGTTCGTGGAGATACTCCCAAGATGGTTATTTCAGATGATAAGCCGTGCCGTGTTTGGGGTTGAGCTTGCAGGGAACACTTTATTTTCAGCGAGGTAACAGTTAATTGGCAGAAATGCGAGATAGCGAAGCCTTGTGGAGCAGACCTTAATGAGAGGAAAAAAGTATTTCATTACAGCAAAGAGCTGAGTGATGTTTCATTAGCTCATGTGCTAGTGGTGGTACTGTCTGATGCCTTTTTCAGACCATTATAGAGAGAAAAGGAATGGATTTCCACGGCCAAGTTTTCAAATGGCGTGACATTATCTAAGATGTTAAAAAAAAAAAAAAGCACAAAGGAAAATATCATAGTTGCAACTAACTATGAACACTTAACAGACTGAAAATAACAGAGGGGAAAAAGTGGGAAGGAGACAAAATAATTAATAGCATGCAAAAAATGGGATGAATATTCTCAGTCCTGACGTATAAGGACACTTAATAAAGTAGAAAGGAGCAAAACTGCTGGAAGCACCTACTTATACCAGGCACCATTAGCCTATGAGACTCATTGTCACCACAGGTCATTAACGTTTGGAGCTTAGCAGGATTCCTTTGAAGAGCTGGTATGTTGATGAGTATATTCAGAATTACAGAAAAATATTAATAGAATAAGCCTGGAACCCCACAAAGCTTTTAAGAGACCTGCAAGTGTCTCTGCTTCAGAATATGAAGGCACTGTTGATGCAAAACTTCAAAAGAAACTTCTTTATGGGATTAGGTTTTTCATTTCCTCTTCAAAATGCCAGGTACAGCCATGTTTGGTGGCAGAGCATGGACTAGCCAAGACACTTGTTTTTTTTTAGGATGGGTGGGCTGCACGTATTTCATTGTGAGATGCAGCATCTTTCTTTTGTTAGGAAGACCGAGTCCATCAGTGATGGGTCTTTTTTAACCTGCTTTGATGATTTTTTTTTTCACAGTGTAATATGATTGTGTGTCCTCATGTTTCCGTGAAGCTGTGCATGGCAGATGTTGCAGAGATTTGGCTGAATGGAGCTCGTGTCTATGAGAATTTCCCAAAGCTGCAGAGCTTCATGGTGACAGCACCTATCTAAACATTGCTGTGCCAGAACTGTTCAGTTCACTTTTCTCCTCTGTGCCCATGCAGCCTTGTAAATTCTTGTGTATCAGCAGTGTTTGTGCTATCAAGTTGGCACTGGTGTTTGGAAAATAGAAGACTCAGCTTTCTGGAATTCTGAGCGGACTCCAAAATAAGGACTTTAGGAAGAGAAATGGTGACTTTCCATAGAGTGCTCTGCCTGTCATCAGCCTCCCCTCTCCAGATGCCCTTTCTGTCATCAAATCCATTCTAGACTCCGTTAAAGGTTCTTTTAATTATATTTGATTACTGAAAAGGTGCTTTAATTTCATAGAATCCCTTTAGTATGTGTCCTTAGTAGTTTCTTGATTTAAATTTACACTAAACTCAATGCTTTATAAGAATGGAAACCACCCATTCCTGAATTAGCAAGTCAGCTTTTCCCATGCAGCATGCAATTTTGGTATTGATGGTAGGAATATGGGATTTTCTCTATAGTCTCAATCTGAGTAAATCCAAGTTGATTTCTTAGCCAGCTGATAAGGCTGTTCATCAGCACGTGATGTAGGACGAGGTGTAGAAGCTCGGTGGCTGGACAGGGTTTGTGGCACAGACTGTGCCTCCGTAGCTGGAGTAGTTGAGGTGTGACAAGGACACGTTTTGCATTGAGAAGGCTTGCCAAAAAAAAAAAACAAAACACAACACCTGTGGTGAGGACAAGGATAGACTGGCAAAACAAGTTTTTCTACGATCACATCTTCTGCTTGGGAAGGGCCAACAGAAAGGCAGGATTTGGCTGTTATAGCTGAAGTGCTATTTTTGGCCATGTGTTGTGCTTCACAATTGGAATGCTGGTACATGGTGCCCGTGAGCTTGGGAACAAATTTCCCTAAGTGTAGCCTACGGTTTCCTCCTCGGGTCAGGTCACATGCCTTGTTCTTGTGTCACTGAGTAACCCATTAATTTATTTATGTACCGGTTCCACTGTGAAAACACAGACAAAGGAAGACCTGGAAGTCTGAGTGGGATCTCAGTTGTTGATACAACAAACTCTGGGTGAACACAGGTGGAGAAAAGCACTTCTCTTTTCCTTTGCCTTCAAATTTGGCTGCCCACTGACTGTCCTTCGGCAGCTCTTTATGCTGAGCTCACGATCACGCCTTCAGTAGGACATCTCTCCTTGCATCCTTTCCTCCACTGGGAGAATTGAGAACCACAGGCTTGTTTTCTGGAGGAGTTTTATTTCAGGAAGAGAGGGTATTTTTGTTCTTTTTCTCTTTTAATTTGTTACAGATCACATTTTCTAACCACATTGTACAAAGGCTGAAGACTGACTAAAATCTTTTTAGGAAGATGACGTTTGCAACCACATGGCTCCAGCATGGAGACTGAGAAAATCACTGAAGAGATCTTTGTTGATTTAGTTTGGTTCTAACTGTAACCTGGGTGATTTTTCTGAAAAGCATGACCAGAGCGTGTTACAAATATTCATCTCTCCAACAATATTAAAGACAGGAGCTTGCAAAACAGCGCTAAAAATAAATAGTAGGCAGGCTGCAGTTCGTGATGGGAATGACGGGTCTCCCATCTGTCCTCTTCAGTCCTGCCTACCACCAGCTGAGATACAATTGACACCCACAGGAGATGTTGTTGTTCTTGTTTCAGATTTTCCACTTTGTTTTCCCTATTTATGTACATATGATGACAGGAGGATGAGTAAGGAGGGGAAAGTTATTCCTTAGAAGTCGTGTTAGTACAGGAACGGCGATTTCAGTGGGAACATAAGCGAGATAGAGAGTGGGGCAAGGATGAGCAAATTAACACATGATGAAAAGAGTGGAATAACATCTTAAATATATAATTTTTTTAATAATAATAAAGGTTGGGTTTTCCTATTTGCTAGACTAGCAGGGAAGCTCTGAAGGACTGTCTGGTTAACCTGATGGTATATTGAGACAGGAAGACTGTCTCACTGGGCATAACCACTGATTTTACTGCTCTGGTTGTGGTTTGGATTTTCTGGGAAGTGTCTGCGTGGTTTGATTACCTCTGAGCGATACAGGCGGGCAGATGGGAGACAGGCCTTTGGTTGGAAGAGATTGGGGAAGGTGCTGGGAAATGAGGACTAGAGAAGGGAGAGCACAAGACAAGTTAAAGTTAATAAGCATTTGATATGTAAGTTGGAATCTAGTACAACAAAAAGCTCTGCCTCTTGACAACTTTATAAGTGACTTAAAGATATCTCTAATACCTAAAATGCTTCTTTCAGTGTTGCATTGGAGAACGATTCAGTGTTGCAATGACATTTCAGTCTATTTTTTTTCTCATTGTAAAGTCCACCAAATGACAAGTGAGGTCTGGAAAGCACGAGGGACACTTACACCTTTTGGGTTTACTGATCCCCTGGCAGGCCACCCCCTGTTGTCCCCTGGCTTCAGGGTGACAGCAGGAGGTTTCTGCAGGTACGTGGCAGCCAGCTGGGAGCTCAGACACCAGCACTTAGGGCAGTGCAGGGCTTAGGGCTTTTGGGAGGGTATATTGTTTGCTGCTACATTCATAGAAATAAAAGCTAAAAATGAACCTTTATAGAAAAGCTCATAGCATTTCTAAACTAGCTTTTCCCTTTCGGTAATTAAACTCCTCTTACATCTGCTGTTCCCTGTCTTCTTTCTGTGACCCTTCTAAAGATTTTCCTCGTCCTTAATCAATGCAAACAAAAATCATAAAAAGCCTTTTCCAGGCTCGAGTCAGCATGATGCATTAACAATTCAAGATCTCTTAGGAAAAGCAAGCCAGAGAACGACAGGATTTTAATATGATGCTCAGATAAAATATGAGCATGGAAAATTACATCATCCTTGCTCAGCCTGAGTATGATATAATACTCCTTGATGCCAAGATAGGGATTAAGCTTGAGTCTGATATCCTGCAAGAGTACTTTCCTCTGGGTGTTAAGCCCCTGTTTAAAAAAAAAAAAAAAAAAAGCTAAGGCTGCCTGTCTCAGCCTATGTCCTGTGACCCAAAGGGGAACCACAAAAGCTGCTTAATCTATCTCTCACCGCAGGACGCGGCTGTGAATGCAAACCAGACACATGACACTTCGGGTAATGCACAGAAAGCGAGTAGAGCAGCAGGAAGCCTTCGTTCTCTGTGCACACGTGTGACTTGGGACCCGCTGAACCTGACATTAGATAAGAGTCACCGAAACCTGCGCTTGGACAAAAAGAGGGACTTAGACCTTGCCTAATACCAGCAGCTTATAGCTTATGCATCTGTTTTGCAAACCTGGCAGTCCAGTGACATGCTGTCCCAGCTTCAGTGAGCCACAGAGAGGATCTGATGCACAGCCAGGCTTTGTATGCAGTGCTACTACACTTCATCACCAGCCTGATTGTCTTCTGCTCCTTCCCTAGCTCAGCCTCACAGCCACACATCTCTCCCTTCCTTATCTGCTGCTCCACTTCAGAATGGGGGTGACAGACCTAACAACCATTGCCTCAGCTGTTCTCTTGTCCGTGCAAGTACCAAAAAAGCCAAATCCACCTTACAAATGTTTTTCTTCCCCAGCCCTCACTGAGCAGTAACAGCAGCAGACATGAACACTAAATTTTAACATTATTGTGGTACTCCCCCAACACGAGCACTCCATATGCATGCACGCTCGGTCTTATTAGTAACCTGATAATCGAGTACCTCTGAGCTAGATTTAAGTAAAACTGTATTTTGTGTCTGCTTTATGTGCTCACGTAATTCATGCTAGCTGCAGAGAATGTCATCGCCTAGGTGCCTGCGTGTGCTGAATGCCCAAGACCTGCTCCTGTTGATTCGGCCCCTGTATGAGATGAAAAGTAGGTGTGTTACGGGAGCTGGCAGTGCTCTTGTTTCTGCTGTTTCTGATCTCACTGGTTAACCATTGCCAATCACGCTGGCTAAGCATTGCCAATATTAAAGTAAAATGTTTTTAAGAGCAGGAGCTGATTTATTCCAGCATTTACTCACATGTGCAGCATGATTCTGTCGATACTTTGAGTGCAATAAGATAACAGATATAGTTCTTTACCTTTTTTTTTTTTCCCCCCTACTTGAAAATTATAGATATTGCTCAAACCCACAGCAGTGATTGAAGGAGGCAACAGAAGAAAACATTAGTTGAATACCAAGGGCAAAATTCAGTGTGTATTAAAATGTGTTTTTTCCTGTGAGTCATCTTGGAATAAGACATTTATGTTAGAATTAGTACAAATGTAATTATGCAGCTGAATTTCACCTTGGAGAATAAATGGGGAAAAAGGGGAATGGCTGATAAGGATTTTAAAACAGACATCAAATTATAACAAAAATCAAATCCTGTGTGTGATCTGCAGATAATAGCTCTCTAATTTTTTTTTGTGGGCTATCAGCAGGTTCCTGGGTTTTACTGCCAAATCCCTGTGAGCAGAAATGAAAATTGATTCATTGGATAACACAGAGAAAATGTATTCCACATATTAAAAGAAAAACAAACAAACAAAGCCCCCATAGAGGCACTATAAATATGTATACAGATTGGATTTTTGAGGGATTTCCTGAAGAGGAAGAATCCTGATTTTTTTTTTCCGTGAATATTTCATTGGAAGCACCGTTCATCCTTGTATAGAAATGATAGGAAGTCTATCAAAGGCCCTAAGGAAGAGCGGGATATTTCCTCTCTTCCTGCACTCATATCTTATTTCCTGTAGAGAATAGGAATCTCCATTTCTGTTGTACACAAGCAGCAAACCTTAAGTGTTTTATGGTGAGTGGCTTTACTTAAAGAACTTAACTTGTGCCTTTACTGCGTTTTACGTAAACTCTCGCAAACTTCACACTCATTGCAAAGAAATGTAACTTGTTATCTTGGAACTGCTGTGATTGGTTTTGTAAGTATTTGATAATCCCAGCCTGAAAGGAGAGCGGGTGCTGCTTGTTTTCTTCCTGGAGGGCAGGAAACACGTGCACACATGTGTTTGTAGCTCTGTGTGTGCTATGGCGGATTTCTGGCTTTACTGGGAGACGAAAGTTTGTAGGTAGTTTCTGTGGCTGCATTTGAGAGCATTTATGTTCTAAAAAATGGATTTGCAGAGATTAGTGCAAGTTCTTACGGGAAAGTTTGCAGTAAGAACTGCTTGTAAAGTCAGATTTTTGGGGGATGAATGGGAATTTTGCATTTGTAGAATACAAGGACTGGCTACAGGCTTTTACCCTGTGTGAGCAAATAACGCCGACAGTGTCTATCATGAGATGCACACACACATAAGGAAATGCAGAAAAATGGACAAAGAGGGACCTTGATACACAAAGCACATTTCTGACATGTTTGCACTTTTAGAACCCTATGAATTTGTGCCTGAGAAATGGCATTTAAACATCCTGTTTTCAAGTACTCGTGGCTTTTAGCAATTCTGGAGTGGATGCATTGACCTCGCTCCCGTGTCTGCTTCGTCCCCTGGTGAAAAATGGGGAGAGGATGTAATAACATCAAGTTGACCCAAAATTGCTGAATTATTAACATTGTGTTGACCAACAGCATTGTTCAGCACGTCTTTGTGGATGTTTCATAGTTTTGTTTAATGCTGAAGAAGCAGGATAAGGGTTGCCCACTATTAAACTCTACAGGGTTTTAATCTTCCCAGGGCTTCAATTCAGTTTGGTGCTTACACTTACTTTCCAGTTCTGCTTTTAAATTTCACTTCTGATAATCTGAGCCTGTATTTAGTAAGCAGGGTCAAAAAAATATAAAAAAAGCCACCTTTCTTCCAATAGTGACCCAAAAGCTGCAATAACAGATTCCTGCTGTCCAATGTGCCTGGCCTAAAGGGAGCCACTCAGTGGCTGGTGTTAAAAAATAAAAAATAAATAAAAAATAAATCTGCCCCTGTCTGTACCCAAGTGTCCATCACCCAACCTTTTCAGTGCACTGATGCAACACTCTTCCCAAGCGATAGCAAAAGCGACAAACTTCACTTTACTTCTGCTGCCTTCTAATTTTTGGAGGCACTGTGTCGAGTGATGCACCGCACAGAAATGGTTATTTATTTTGTGCAAGCATTTTTTCAACAGAATGTTAGTGGAAGTGTTTATACTGGTTGCAAGAGGCCTTTATGCTGTGTTTTTGTTTGGGTCAAAATGTTTAAAGTTGGATGTCGGAGGCCGGTTACAGATACGGGTTCTGGTTTGTTTGGTTTGGACAGAGTAGGTGGGGAGAGGATTTTGAATTTGTCTCTCTCTGGATCTCACTGGAGATCGTGGGGTCTGCACTCCGGAAAATGCTTGCCTTGGCCATGGGAGTGCCTGATTAAAGCCATATCGCTTCCAGCAGGGTCTTACTCACTTTCTCTGCAGCAGGTTCTGTTTGCCTTCTGGTCCTCGTGCAGCCCCTGGGATGTTGCTGCAGTTCTGCACGACAAACGGGCGCTCTTTGCCTTTAAAAGCCCTTCAGGATTTGTTTTCCTCCACCCTCTGTTCTCCAGGCTTTTATTCCTTTAGGCTGAAAACTTGCTAAAGATTTATGGTTTTGCTGTTTGAATTGAAATCACGCTTGCTGACACGTTAGGTTGGTAAAGGGCGAGGAGCCAGCGTTGGCATCACCGCGACCGAGGGCTCTGCGTGACGGCACGAGGGCATCTCAAAGTCACCCGTGCCTGTGGGGAGCTGAAAATCCCAAAGCAGGGCACGACGTGGAGGTCTGACACCACCTCCTCTTCTCAAATGGGTTCTGTTGAGAGCATGAAGTCAAGAGTGGTGTTCGGTAAGGATTCACTGGGCACCAACTGCATCCAGCCCTATAAACGGGTAATGAGCGGAGTGAGCTCAGCTGAGATGTGACGGGCTACCTTGCTGGCAGCCTGCGTTTCATTTTGGTGTTTTGGGGTAGATTTCCCATCCGATTGCATGCTGACAGGTAGGTGCAGCTTAAGTGCTGGTGCTACCCCCATAGCCTGCCTTAATGGGGTCACAGAGCTGAGCTGCGGACTGCCCTGGTTTTGGCTCCAGGATCAAGTCCAGAGTCTATAAAACAGGCAGCTTGTGACACTGCGGTGACAGCGTGGACTTTGCACAAATACAAGCCCCAAGCAGGAATTTCACAATTTCTGGAAGTCTTGGAGCTCTGGGTATGTTCAGGGGGGCATGCTGGGGAAAGACGTGAGATTTTTAAGAGGAATAAGAAGTAAGAATATATTTTTTTTTTTTACTCAGATTTTTAGATTTGGTACATCCAGTACACACGCATGAAAGTGAAGGGACACATTTGCTCACGAAGCACTAAATTTGTGGCATTTTTTTCTTTGGTATTTGAAGCCATAAAATTAACCTGGCTAAACTGCAGCTTCTGGCATGAAATTATTTCCCTTCAGTTATTATTTTTTTTAAAGCAAACATTGTGTCAGAATGAGTAAAAAGCTGCTGATTTAACCAGGGTTGTAGGAAACAAAAAGGATGATTTCAACTAGGTCATCTACGTGTAAGCTCCTGTGGCTTCTGAATACTTAACAAGGTGAAAGAAACCATTCTGGCATTTATTAACAACCTGAGTTCTTCTTGTACCAGCTCTGTCCGTCCCACCCCCCTCACAGAAGCAGTGCAGAAAGAGGGTGTGCTAAAATACCACCCTGTACGTCACCACGTACGGCCTTTTTCTGGTTCCTGCTGTTTGAGTCACTGCTTCTGAGCAGGGCAGCAGGAATTTGGGAGGCCAGCGCCAGGGCGATGGTGCTGGGGGTGGCAGATAGGGCGTCTGGTGAGCACCAGCAGACAGAAGATGAGCTCGTATGTCAAGAGACTTTGTAATCTTAGGAATTAACAACCTGAATGTCTACCAATGTGTTTTGCAGAGGCTTTTAATTTGAGCAAATTTGGTTTTCTAAGATTATATCTTTTGCCATCTCTAAAACACAGGCTGCCGCTACCGAGACTTGAAGTCCGTGCTCCAAAATGCTTCAAAGAGAGATTTTAATTCTTCAGTCTGTCGCCCCTTGTTCATTGTGGCAGAAGACGTTTCCAAAAGTAGATCTGCTTTTAAATTAGCCTGAATCTAATGCCCATCATGAAAACTCAAGGGCCATTTGCTTTGGCAATGCAATCTTATGAACAAAACCAAGCATCTTAGTAGGGAATGTTGGCCAGCCCTAGCAAGTGGCACCTCTAGCGTCTAAGCAGCAATGCCTGTAATCAAATATTCTTCCTTGCCAGTCCTATCTGCAGGAAACCTATTGATTAAAACCTTGTCTTCAGTTTATTTCCTGCATCACCACATTCAAGAGCGTTTGATCTATTTTGTTTTTGAATCAGTAAGCAATATTTCTGTGTGTGTGCAAGATGTTGTGCTTGCTTTGATCCCAGAGAGATTGTTTTGGCATCGCATGAGCTATTTTTATTTTGCTTTGTGAGTGAATTTTATGAGTGCTGCAGTGTTAGAGATCTGCCTAAATGGTCACGTAACGAGACATGCAAGAGACAAGAAGCTGGAGATGACACAAATGCTGCTTCAAAATACCAAGCAGGAATTTTGAACCATTCCCTGGAAGAACTTCATGGGACTATTTATTTTCACAACTGCAAAGACCAAAGAAACTGGTAGAGCAGCCTGTAGAGCTTCCATTTGTTTTTGTGTAGTTGAGAGTTTGCTGTAAGCAATTTTTTTTTGCCTTTTTTCAGTTTAAAAATGTGAGTTAAATCAGAAGGACTTATAATGTGGTGATCTTAGAGGAATTAGGTTATAAATCAGTAAAAGCAAAGGAAGGGAGGCTAGGTGGAGACAAGCCATACATGCATACTATGTGCCGTGTATTTCAAAGGGCATCCCCAGTTAACATACGTGCTAGTTAAAAGTTGTGTGTTGCCTTCAGCAGGCCGTGCATGTTTGTTCTCTTACTTCTCTAATAAATCCAGGTACAAACTGTTTCAGCTGTGTACGATGCATGCAGCATTTGCATGTCGTGAGCTTGGTGGCATTGATTATGTCTGAGTGCCAGCACTTTGGAAAGAAGAAAATGCCATCACTAAATCACACAGGAAAAGTTAAAGCCTTCAAATCCTCAAACAGAAAAGATTTGTAAGCATGTATTTTAAATGCTTTGCTGCATCAGAGTGGATGTGAGTGTGTGGCTAATTCCTTTATTGAGTAATTATGAGCAAGTCCTGAATATTGTGCACCAGATTGTGCTGTGAACAACAGGGAGGTTTGGGCAGGCAGAGCATCCTTTACACAGCCTCTCGTCAGCAATGCTATCCCACTGAGCAGAGAAAATAAGAGCGAGACGTGCTGAAGGGGACAAGTTGCCGTGTGGGTTTTCTTTTAGCCTTTCTGCATTTAAAGGGCTTTATGGGCTGACATTATTTTAAACTGTCTGCACGGTGGCATGTGGCAATGCAAGATGAATGCCAAAGATAAAAAAGAAAAGAACAAAAAAAAAAGGAGGTGGAAGACTTGTTTCCAAAGCGATCCATTTCAGCAATTTGGGGGAAAGCTCGATACCGTGTTCTTGAAATTGTAGCAGCTTAATTTGGAAAGAAACAATATTCCCTCGTGCAGTTTATATGTACTTAGGCTAGAGAAGGGACTTTATCTATAATGTAACATCATGCAGGATCAGTTCTGAAGAACAAATACCTTGCTGAAGTGCGAAGAAGTGCTAAAAACCAGTCAGCTGCAGTAGGTGCATGTCTCTGCAGGTGTTGCATGGTTCGATGCTGCGTGCACGGGGCCAGGCGCTGCAGCAAGCCCAGGGTGGCAGCGTGGCTGCCGAGAGTTATCGGGATTTGTTGGTACAAACAAGAGAAGAAATTGGCTTATAAGGAGCCAACAAGTTCGCAAATGAGATCCATGTGTACATACGCATCCCCCTGCCTCTTATTCTATATATGTTGCTTTTGCCAGCTTGTCTGCTACAGACATGGTGTGTAAAAATAACTGTTGGAAATCAGAGATTGGGGTTTTTTGTCGTGCTGGGGCTCCTGGGTCCGGAGCAGAGCAAGGAGAGCAGCTCTCCGTTATAACAGAGGGGAGAAAAACAGTCTATTGTAATAGAAAACCATATGGGACTGTACAGAGGAAACAATGCTCTTCTTCATTGGCTTTATATAGAAATGGTTTTTGGTTTTAACTGCATGCCTTTGTGTCAGACCAGTTAATTGGACTGGTTTATGCTGGACGGATCATTACAGCAGTGAGAAGCGTCTCTGCCTTAGCCTTTGTCCTTCCCCAGGGACAGGTTTGTTTGGTGGCAGCGGGTGACAGTGGCACCAGTTGTTTTCTAGCATTACCAGATTAATTAGGCTGAGAGAGAGCATGGAGGTAGTTCTGCATTAATGACTGAAATCTTTCCCCACACGATTTTTTGGGGAAAAAAATACCCCTTCCATATTGCTTATAATATAAACAAGAAAAATTCTGAACTCCCCCAGGTCTTTCCTTCAGTAAAGGGAAGAGAAAGCAGTTACTGGAAAATACATAACCCTGTGTGAATTTCCAGGTGCCAGCTGATTTCCAGTGTGCTTGTTGGATAACCCCAATGTTTCAGCAGCTCGCCCAGGGCCTTTGAAGGCACCGTGCTGATCTGCAGCACAAGACTGCTCGGCCCCACTGCTCACGTATTTCCATCCTACCCTTGGTTTTGGTTCATCCCAGTGCTGGTTTGGGACAAGTGATTCCCCAAAATGATTCCTCGTTAATTGTTGTAATGTTTCATAATTAGCCCTCCTACGTTGCTTATCTGGCAGTGTTTATTGCCACCAAGCAAGAGACGGCTGTGGCCACATCAGGCTGAGTGTCAATGTGCAGAGGCAGGGATTTGTGAACATCCTTAGGGTGGCATGCTTGGGCTCCTGGTACCCCACTTGCAACCTACTAGACAGAGGACCACAGACTGAATTAATTGCATGTAGGAGCAAAACATTGGCAGAAGAGCATGCTATCATGGTTAAAGACGTCATCCCAAAATATTTAGGGGAAAAGAGGGAGCTTTTGGTGGAAGCAAGCTGAGAGAAAACAAATGATGCTACGTGAGCTTAGCTCTTTTGCTTCAGGTTGGTGTCATGAGGCTGCACAGCTCTCGTATGTTGGTTAGAGGTCTGGTGGGAAGGGTTTCAATGCGATGTATACAAAGCTGCTGATTTGTTATGGTTCAAGGTTTTACTGAATTAGTTGTGTATGAACCCTGTTTCCTTCTTTCTTCTTACATAGCAGCTAAAACCAAGCCATGACTTGATGGTCACTGCTGGTATTGCAAGGTTTTGGGTGACTAGTATGTGCAGAAGCACCATAATACAATTCAAGGTAAAAATTTAAACCAAGGAATCACAAGCAAAGATAGCCCTTAAGTATGAATTGCTGCTTTCTGGCTTGGTGTGTAGCTACCTGTGCCAAAGCACGTGCAGTGTGGAGAAACGTGGGCTGGTGACCCTCCTTTACACGTCGTCTTCATCACTGTCAATCGAGAGAAATCTCTCATGTCGTGGTTGAGAGGACTGTGATGTTGAGGCCCCTCTGGGGAAGCGTTAGTTCTCTTTCTAGGAGAGCTGTAGTGCCTGGAAAGCTTGGGATATTCAGCGCCGTTCACAGATTTACTATGTGGGTTTCAGCCTCCCACTGGCACCAGGCGGTGCCTGCCCCGACACACGCTTCCACCCTGCTTGATGGTTGCTGTGCAGTATTCCCCCTCCTCTTCCCTTCTCCACAAATAAATCTGCGGTCCTCTTGGTGAAGTTAAATACACGTTTTGTTTTTATTTCCTTTCTCCGTTGGTGATGGGATTTATTGTGTGATCTCATGCATCATCCACTTGAATGCACCAGGGTAAGCCAAGCTAAAGTCTAGGGCACATCTCATGGTTCGGCTGAGCAGAACAGCGTAGGGATCACAGCAAACACCCGATGGCTTCAGGACCAGTGGTGTATGCAACATAAACTAGAACAGTAGACAAAAGCTTTGGCGAGGGCAAAATACGAACATTGTACGTGGTTGCTTAAGAGGTGAAACACGTTTCAGTGCAGAGCATGAATCATTTCCAATCGCCCTTTTCCTTTTTTCCTTTCAGGCTGTGACCGTGCGAAACTCCATGGCTAAATCATTATACAGTGCCCTCTTCGACTGGATAGTTTTCAGGATTAACCATGCACTCCTGAACTCGAAGGACATGGAGGAAAGCACCAAGGTAACGTCTTGCCAGCTATTTTGGCTATGCACTTCAGTTTTAAAATAGGTAACTACGGGATAAAACATTACACAAGCTGCTAGTGGCAAATTGCTTAACGTAAAGTTAACTTTTCCTCGTGGAACATTGCTGTTAATATTTCGGACTGAGTATATCATTATTTTAAGTGGTGTTTGCTGAGCCAGGAACAGAGAAGCGCCTCAAATAATATATCCTCAAAGCAGCTGGAGAAAAGGGTTTGGTTTAGTCACAAAAGCCTAGTCCCCCACCCCCTCCAGGAGCAATGCCAAGTCCTTCTTCCTCCTCATGTAAGTCTGTAGGACCACATGTAATTGAGGGAAAAACTGGAAATCTTGCTAACGTGAGGTGTTTCGATGAAGTTGTTCAATAAGAATAATCCAAAAAAGTTAAAAACCTGTCGCATTGGGAGATAGCAAGGTAAGAGACCTCTCTGATTCGCAGAAGAGCAAAATTAGGGAAAAGCTCTATGACGGGAAGAGTGAAATCAGCACGGTGCCTAACCGATTTCCCAAAGAATTTATGGAAGGGATTACAGGACATTTCCTGCGATAGCAGGGGCTGGACACGGTGACCCAGGACATCCTCTCTGCTCCAGTGTTCCCAAACCTGTCCCATGTTCATCCACGCTCAGAACAGGGGCTGACCCTCGAGAAGCTTTCGGAGCATGTACGTGTATATATGTGGACACGCACTCACGCGCTTGCAGCTTGCCAGCTACCCTTGGCTTGGAAATTTTGGGCTCAGGCCAGCACTGCGTTTTTTGTGTTTTGTTTTTTTTTTTCTGGGTCATACATCCAGGCTGAAGCTGCCAAGAGGATTGTTTCACTGAGTGCTAACGTTGTGTTTGAATCATGCTGGAGGACTGAGCGAAGTCGCAGCGGCTTGCAGTGTAGCCGATCCTTCATCTAACTGCACAGAAATGCTTGTGGTGATTAGAGGAGAGTAATTATAGACCGCAAATAAATGTGTTTGTATAAAGTTTGTTTTTAATGTATTGCGGTGACACTACTGACAAGGGAAGTTTTTTGAAGCTGTTGATGTCTAGTGAATCTTCAGACTGAATGTGCTTCTTTTCCTTCTGTTTAACATTTTACAGAAAACATTGTGTTCTTCCCTGATTTTTTTCAAGTCATCAAAAGTTTTGTCTGGGCCATCAGGAAAAAAGACAGTTGTGTATTTGGTGAAACATGAAAGGTAGATTCCTTTGGCAAGGAGATGCATCTCAGATACTGATTGTTTTGTTTAATGATCCAATATTGGTGATTTTTTTTCCAAATAGTATGTGTTCCATAATATTTACATACAAAGTCAGGCTGGGACATTACCATTTGCTTGCTATTAGCCTGTCACAGCAGGGCAGAACTGTAGATGCTTACAGGCCATTAGACTTTGGGTCTCAAACTCAGAATAACTTCTTGTGTGGCAGGCATGTTTTGCATAGGTAAAATAAGACTCAAAACCATCTGAACTCAGAGTGTATGTGGGAGCAGAACTGTATCTGAGGCTGGTGACGGAAGTGAAGATGAAAGGATGTCTGTGAGCATAAAGTCTGATTTCAGTGCTCGTACTCAGCTGCCCTTTAAAAGCCCTTGATTCCAGCTCATATAGGCTTTGCAGAAACAAGCTCAACCAGAGGTGTCATTTGCCTGATTGTGGTAGATCAGGATTTTGCTGGTGCATGATGAAGTTGGAGAAAGAGACAAATATTCCAAACACACAGCTGCATCTTCATCAGGCACATGAAATCCTGCATTGCTCCCTGCTCTGCGTGCTGTAAAAACTTATCTCTGTACCCTGCAAAGCCTTTTTGCTGGGGAAGAGCAGCTGGCCACTGAAGCAAACCTCTGTAGACCAAGACTTGGTCAAACTGGTGGTGGTTTTTGAATCTCTGGAGGGCTGTTTTGTTGATAGGTGGGAAGAAGACCTAGGTCCTAACAAAGTCTGTGGCCCCAAGAGAACTTGGGACAATGGGAATGGAGAGATTTTTTATATCCCAGTATGTGTGTTTATTTATTATCAGCAGTAAGGAGAAGATCAAGAGATGAAGCTAGATTTAAAAAAAATAAACACTCGGTCATCACTCTTCCACTGTTTTTCAAGCTAGTATTTGAAAGATGTAAATCAGACCTTTGATATCCAAATTTAGTTAAATGTACAGTGAATTATTTTGGGAAAGCACAGTAGGATTTGGCTTATCTCGCTTGCTGGCAGGACTTGTAGTGCATTATATCTGAGCTGAGTTGTGAATAGTCATTTGAAACGGGCTGTTTTATGCTTACAGCAGCACTACTACGTACGAGTTTCACTATGACTCGCTGCTGGTGTGTTCTCCGTTTTCCTTGGTCTTCTCCCTTTAGCTTTTAGTTTCTGTTCTGATAATGGCTTTGCTCGTGATACCCTACAAGCTGTCCGAAATTTGACCTTTATTAATGAGGTCGGAGACGTTTCTTCCTCATGAGAACTAGATTACTAAACCTCAGAGAGTCTTTTATTTAATTTCCCCTCCATAAATTAGGTTAAGAATTGTTAGAGGTCCGTCTTGCCGCTTAAAATGATGATATAGTACAGATCATGTTTGAACGAGAGACGTTTCTTTCAAGGGGGTTTTTAAGCTTTCCCATTTGGTTCTTGTGAAGCATCTTCCTTTCCTGCTAAATAACCCCATTGTGTTCAGCGGAGGTGCTCTGTAAGTGTTTATGACGGTGAATGTGAATTCATGGCCTCTAAATAATTTAAATTAATCAACTAAGTTCATTCCTGGCTGTCTGACCTGAAACAGAGGAAGAATTGCTGAGCGCTTCATGGGTTTAGTGCGCATCTGTTCATCGTTTTCAGGTCCCAACTTCCAAATTCATAACAAATCTCTGCCTCACACTTGATATCATATGTCACCGTGTATGTTGTGGTGATACAAATTGCAGTAATCCTTTTAGATTTATTGGTGATGGTTTTCTGTATTTACAGTATTGGCTTGCGTTGGAATATTGTTTAATTTTATTCCTTTTCCCCAGAATTTGAAACAAACCCATTTGTAATTGCCAAAGAGTACCTCAGAGCTGGAATGACATCACCAGCATGCATTCGGGGTACAATAAGTCAGCTCCGACAGTCGATGTTTATAGGTAATTTGGGAGCTGTGGAGCACTGAGCTCCAAGGCTGTCATTTGCAGAATGCCCTCGAGGCCCCTGCGTGGCATTTAGCTCCCTGATTCACAGCTGTGGCATTTCCAGAAAAGAGCGAGGCCACTTTTATCTCAACTACAGAGTGATTCCTAGCCCAGGGCTCGCACAAATTTCAAAATCCTTGTAGACGTAGGCTTTTAATTACGGGAGTTTTGCTATAGATTGGTATACTGGTGCGCTCGTCTGCTGCTGGTCCTGCTGCAGGCTTGCGCACTCGCAGGCTTGTCACTGCTGCGCACTTGTTCTCTTTAAATGTTAGTTTCAGTAAAGGAACAAGATTAAGACATAAGCTAGACTTCAGCTCATGAAATCTAAATTGTGTTGCATCTTGGCATGATTTCCACATGGCAGTTGTTCGAAGTCTGAATTTGAAACTGAAGCATTACAGATTTTTAAATTTAAAACTCCTTTGATTATTTTCATTATATATTGGGCTGTAAACTTAATCCCAGATTACATGCTTTAAGGAGTCTGGAACTTTAACAGAAAAATTTCACTCATTCACACCTCAATGGAAATCATTTTTTCAACTTTCTGTTAGAAGTGGCTGTATTGGTGAAAGGTTTTGTGCTGTTTTATAACGGAAAAAACAATACAACCCTTTTGTGTGTATGTAGAGTGAGATTTTTGGAGGAAAGCAGCTCAGGAGGCAGAGAAATAGACAGAAATTCACAAGTTCTTGTTTTCAAAAGCTGGACCAACTTGAACATGTTGACCTCTTTCTTTTGGGAACTCCACGGCTCTGCCTTCCACACCAGAAAGCAAACCACAGAGCACTGCCCTTGTTTCTCCTGCATGAAAGTGTGTGGCTAAAGCCACACTGCAAATCTACTTGTTCAAAAGCAGTCAGGAGCTGGGCGCAACTGAGGTGAGATGAGGGAACTGCTGCTTTGCCCAGTGGGACAACCAGGACAGCCCCAGCCATGCTCATCTTGTACGGCTGCAGTGATGTCAAATACAGCATTGTTTGAGCACCTTACTTCTGAGCTTGTTTTTTGTGGCACTTTCATAGAAACTTGAAGAAAAGGAACTTTAAAATATGAAACGTTTTTAATAGGCTTCTTCTTTTACAAGTGAAATAGTCACTTTTTCTATATCTAATAACTCTATTTTGCTTTATAAACTTACTTGCATACAGCACATTAAAAAGTATTTCAGTAGCGGTTTGGACACAGTAACTTCATCAGCACTAAAAACAGGGGGAGGTTATTTGTGCTCAGCTATTTCATGTTAAATTTTGTTGTGAAAGGCTGTCTGTGTTTAATTTAAAGTGTTCATTCAAGGTAGGGGCTTAGCAATGTCCACACAGAAACAACGCAATGCTTATGAAAACGTGTGCAGCCCGCATAGGCACTGCGATGAGGACTCTGAAAGTGGGAACAGTTATTTCTTGGAAGTCTTGTTTTTGGTCGCAGTAATAAAGATGTTGATCTTGAGTCATTCTGGGAGCTCTTTTGCACTGTACAGAAAAGTTTGCATGGCAGTGGAAGAGTTGGGGTTGTGATTTGCCTACACAAGGGTGATGCGGATGGCTGATCAGTACCGTGGATTCAAAATAGTCACTATCTGGTGTTTCCATCATCATCTTTATGTATCCTATAGATAAAACAAGTGATCTGCTAACTAAAGGAGATTTAAGAAAAAAATATATATATATTTACCTCTCAGTCTGAGGGTTAATGAATGGGTCCGTGAACGAATCGTTAGGATGTGCAGGGGAAGGAGCATGAGCCGATCACTCTGCCAGGCTCCATCCTTGGTCCTGAGGCTTCCAATTTCCATCTCCTGGCCAAATGGCTGTTTCTTGCAGGCGTCTTGCCAGGGGGATTCAAACCTCTGGGAAGCTGGCCAAGGGCTCTCAACAGTCGTCCTTGTAACAGGCAAGGCTGCGGGTGAGGAGGTAAAACCCATCCGGCCCTGGAATAGGGAGGAAAACCTCAACATCAGGCAAGAGGAGGATAAAGGGGCCAAAGACCTTTTGGAAAAATGGTCTAGGCGCACTTGGGAGTGTTCCTGCTGTGCTTTATATGCTTTTTCAGTTGTGCTTTTGCGTGTGTGACTGTTAGCATAGCCACAGTCCCCAGAGCTTCAACTCACAAGTGTGGCTTCCCAGTGCACGGCAGCTGCATCTCCTTCAGTTTTAGGTGTCTCTCTGTTTATGGACCCAGTACAGAAGGAATATTTTACTGCCACGTTATGTGATCTGTTGAAAACTGTCAAACTGCAGCGTGGAGAGCCTTGTGGGTAGTCTGGTTTATATTTCTGGCAGTGGAATAACACCAGCCTTAGGAAGGTGGTTTTACAAAATCCTTAGCATAGATAAGACCAATAAAATTAAAAACATGATGCCCAGCAGCTCGTGGGTTCTTACGGGTGAAGCAGAGAGGTGTTTGCCTCCTTGCTTGAGCTTTGGGTCACTTGACCAGTGCTAATGCTTTTACTTCTCTAACTATTTTAATTTAATTAATTATAATATATGAACAGAGCACTTTGTGCACAAGTGGGATGATGGCTAGACGTGGGAGCTCATTGAAGAGCAAAGGCTGCTAACGGTGAGCTGCTGGAGCTCTGTGCACATGCCCTTCATGCTCAGTGCTCCTTGTGGAGGGGGCAATATACTTGTTAGATAGGGACAAGCTGAGTTTTATTTGTAACTCATTATTAATTACTTGTTTGACGGAACAGTTCTATACAGGCTTGAATGCTGCAGCAGGAATTATGCTTACTTCAGCTGCTCTTTACCAAGGCGAGCAAGGTTTATATGCTGCCACAGCCCCACTTCCCTTTTCCCCTGTGCTCCTCAAATCCATCTGACTGCAGAGGTTCTGGATTCTCAAGTTTTGTGAAACACAGGAACCACATATAGCAGAAACAGGTTGCAAAGAAAGCTGTGAATTCACAGCGACATCACATAAAAACTCTTGGTGCACCCACGTCTTGATGCCTGTCTCAAGAAGTTGTGGCAGGCTAGAGGAGGTTCAGACAAGCACTTTGGAAGGCTTACAGCTGGGCTGTGTTTATATAGACACTCTGTCTATCTTGTAAGCCTGTTTCTGTGCACTATCTTCATGGTGCGAGCTTCTTTTCCAATCCTACCCTTGTTTTCCCCCAAACTGCTATATTAGATCCAATAGAAAAACCTGGAACTGGGTTCAAGTTTCTTCAAAGATGGCAATTTTTCTATAAATTATCTCTGAAAGGACTTTTATTTAAAAAAAAAAAAAAAGGCCATCTGTCCAGACCTCTAAAGTTACATGTTGTCTCTCTGATGTAAGTGAAGTCTTCCAGATGGTGTAATATTAACAGTTCCAATAAAAATTAAAAGTCCTGCTATTAAGTATATTTAACTATGTTTATATGGCTTTGATGATGTACTGCATACAAATAATCCATTCACTTTGGATGTTTTTCTTTTTTAAACTGCATTCTTATTTTCCTTCCAGACTTTATCCATTGGAGTACTTGATATTTTTGGGTTTGAAGACTATGAGAATAACAGTTTTGAACAATTCTGCATTAACTTTGCCAATGAGCGCTTGCAGCACTACTTCAACCAACACATCTTTAAACTCGAACAGGTAGGTCTGTAAATACTTACTCTGTAATGCAGTGAACTTAGGCATGAATTTGTAGCACCAATGGACCCAGAGTTCTTCAACTGTCTCACTAATTTCTTTGTGTTAAAAGGTGTAAATTATTCATATTTACCTTCTATCATCATATTTTTTATTTATCAGATTACTTACTGCTACCTATAAGATAAAATCCAGAGATTTGCTGTTGCCAATTAATGCTTGCTTTCCAGGCCCTTTGTGAGTGCAGAACAGAAGCAGCCCCAAACATCATGGAGACCTGAACTGTCGTTCTTTTGTCTATTATATGCTCGGAGGATTTGTCAGTGAGCAATCTCTTTCTTGCCTTTGTCTGGACTTGCTGCTGTATAATTTAGTATCTCATGTACTATATGTCTGCACCTATTGAAAATTTAACACATCCTGCAAGGTCGGACTTGAGATCCTTCTGATAGCAGTGTCACGTTAGGAGAGGTTGAACTTTAAGCTTTACTTTAGGTTCGTCAAGACTGGGTGTTTCTTTTCAGCCTCAGATTAATGGGCTGTAAGAGAGATGACAAAAGTACAGGCTATAATTTAACAGGTAACATATACCACAAAATGACATAGCTTCTCAATAGGCTGAGAGGAGGCTTTTCCAAACATCATTTGTTAGTTACTAACAAGCAGGACACGACAACTGCTAAAGTACGTGTCATTTTTTGAATGCGCAATGGATAATTGGGCTGAATAAAAGGCAGTCTGTCTTCCGTAGTATCCTGTCCCTGACAGTGACTGATAGAAGATGCCTTCGGAAGAATTAAATATATGTATATGTGTATACATATATATAAAGAAATATTTTAAAAGTACAGTAGATGCTATAGACCTTCAAAATGCTTTTTTTTTTTTTTTTTTTTTTAATGCCAGTCCACATGCCCTTCTTTCAGGTGAAATTCTTCTTTGGGTGGGGTCAATGGAAATCCTCCTTATCATTAGTTTCAGCAGAGCTGGTATTTGATGAACTGCACTCTGCAGCCTGAGTCCAGCTGAGATCAGAGAATTAAGCCAGCCCTTCCCAGAAACTCTGATAGCTTTTCTTTGGGCCCCTGCATTATAAGAGATAAGCAATACAAGATATCTGGAAAGCCAGAAAAGGGATGGGCATACAGGAAGGGCAAAAATGAGCAATGTAGCCCCAGCTGGATCATTATCGGGCTGTTTGCTGCAGAGTTTGACCCTTCTGTCTTAGCTCTCTTCATCAAGAACATGGAGTGGAGCCACTAAATGTTTTATTTCAGTTTTGTAGCTGGTTCTGTATATTCTGATGCACCCTTCAATGGATGTTGTGAGAAGCTATTGAGGAAACCTGACTGTATTCTAGGAAACAGGTCTGGGTTACAATTAGCCACAATATAAGAGCAAACTAAGAGACTGCTGCAAAGTCAATATGCTTTTTTTTTTCTATGAAGATAACCAATAGACTTTCTAGAAGGGATTTGGGTAGGGAGGACCCTTCCTGAAAGCTGGAGGGAGGATGCACATTGGTGAGGTGGGATTTCAGGGCAGTTGAGGGAACAAGCTGAGATGCCAGCATCCCTAAGAGAATTCCTGTGCTCGGGCTGGGATTTCTTAGCAGGTCAGTGCTCCACCCTGGATCTGGGGTATATGCAGAGCTCCTGACAGCAGCAGTTTGGTGGAAGGAATGTGCCTCTAATTCTCCCTGGGCCAGCTTATAACCAATGACCTAATTAGCTTTCTACAATAAATCTGTCAAGTGCATGAAGTCATTGAAGTCCATATTTTCTATATGGATGAGAGGAACAGTTTCAGGGGCATCTGTTTCCCCAGTACTCATTCCAATTCTTAATGCTGGAGCACGTCATTTGCAGTCTCTGCCAGTGGAAAATATGCTCATCTCTTCATTTTTTGCTTCCTGCAAGTATAAATACACTGCACAGCCGCATGAGTGCTAATTCCTGGTTGACTCTCACAGTTACATCATTTTCTCTTGTTCTTCTGGGGGTTATGTGCTGCATGTAGAGGAATGCATCTGATGAGAAGAAAAGTGTTGATACGTATTCAGATTTTGGGACTTGAGAACATCCTTTGTTCCTCGTTGGCCCAAAGATTAATCTGCTTTTTAATAATAATAGCCAGTCTACAAATGAAGACAGGGTAGTTAATATTGTGTTTCAAGACAGCAAAGTAGTTGCGTTACCTTGAGCTGCAAAAGTCAGAGATATTTGGTGCTTGCAAGGATTTATTTGATGTATTCTGTGCTGAAAAACCAGTGGGGTTATTGGTGATGTGCAGGTGTCCTCTGCTTCCAGAGAGAGGCTTCTTGTATCTTCAGAGCTTACAGGAGGTGGCAGACAGCATTACCCAAGCTATCTGTACATTTCTGCCAGAAGAAAGGACAAATTCCAGTAATCACCAAGGGTTTTTCTTAAAGTTGTAGTAAAATTGTGTGCAAGAATGGTATATAGCAGTGATGTAATTGTTGCTATGACATACCCCTCATGTTATGGAAACCAGAATCCCCACCGTAAAGCGATCTAGCGCAGGCGTGGGATTATTTTAACCTCATTTTCTTTTTTTCCTTCTATGATTCCTGGTGAAACCTAACACAATGCGCGTCACAAATCTTTTTTTAAACCGTCTGTCTGAAGACAGTGCTATTTCCAGCTGTTTGCACACAACCGTCCGAGGCATCCTCTGGCTGTCTGTCTTCAGCCTGGTGCCTCTGTCAGAGTGGTCGCAGTTTTGCTGCCCACCAGGAGCCTGCTCCAGGCCAGGACAGATGCGAAGACCTCATAGACAGCCGCCCCTTGGCTGGATAGCTGAGGAAGACCCGGTGGTGATTCACGATGCATGGCAATGTGCTTTAGCAGATGACAGCAGAGTACAGGAGAGACCAGCGCTAACCATGCGGTGAAGCCTGGGCTCATAAATTCTGATATATCTGTGTAGGCAAACTCGCGGATTCAAAAGGGTAATGATTTACCCTTTAAGATTTAAAGATTGTTATTGCAGGAATGCCTCACCATTTAGCCAGGGTGTTTTTCTCCTTCCCATGTGCCCCACAGAGCAGGTTGGTGGCAGCAGGCTGTTTGAGGGGCTGTGCTCCTGCTGCTGGTGGCTGCTAGGGGTGCTGCCACAGTCGGTGCCGTGCCCTCTCTGGGTGGCAGGAGGACGTGTGTCCTTTGGCAGGCTCCTCGCAAAGCGAGGACGTGGTTTGCTCAGATGGTCTCCCATTGACTGGTACGGCCCTGGTGTAAGGCCAGATGTCCTCACGGTGCTTCGTCTTGTTGGCTTCCCTCAGAGCATCTTGCCTCTGCTGCAGAACTCTGCTCTGAGTACTGAGTTTTCAGATCCTTGGCACTTAGAGGGCCAGGAACGCAGGGGTTTATTTCATTACGTATCCCATGCTGTCCTGATGGTTAGGCAGCCTTCTGGTACTCATTGTTTTGGCTCACCCCCACCCTCCTCTTCCTGTTTTCAGCTGATTTTTTGCAAAGTTTGAGAAGTCCTGCAGCTTTCCATCCCACGGGCATTGCTGCTGAAACTTCTCTGCCTAATTTTCTACTTCGCGGTTTGTTTACATGCCAGATTTCAATTTCGAGGACATCCTTTTATTGTTTTAAAAATTGACGAATAACTGAGGTTGAGCCTCAAAAAAAAAAAAAAAAAGACTTGGAGCATGATCAACTGGCATGTTCTCAGGTGTTGAGCAAAGTCTGTTTTCTGGCACGGTCCCTGGTGAGTTTGATGTCCCAGCCAGCTCACACAGAAAAACTTAATTTCATAAAGATAACATGTCCTGCAAAATGTTTGCTCAGTCATCTAAAGCTCTGCAAATATTTCCAGAGGTATAGAGGTTTTACTGTTTCTGGAGAATAGGTGGAGAAGGTTGATGGTCCGGACTATATTGTGGATGATGTAACAACAAAACACACACACACACAAAAAAACAAACACGCGAAAAGCCCTGAATTTGTTGCAGGATGTGATGATACGCAGTTTGTACGGTCTGTGAAATGTCTGTAGCCATGGTTATCACCTGCAATGTTTTAAAGCATCTTGGATATTCAGGATTTCTCATTTGGCTCCATATCCCAGCAGCCTACCATGCATGTCATTTAGGGAAAATAAAAGAGAAATAACTAATGAAAAAGGCTCTTTCTCCTATTGTGTGGAGGGCTTTTTCCCTTCCCTCCAGTGGCTCATCGCTCCGCTTAGGCATGAACATATTTCATCTTTATCGTGGCCGGAGACAAGAGGCGACCATCAGAAGTGAAGCGTCGAGCGCTGGGAGGCTGGGTTCGGGTTTCTGTTTTCGTTGGAGATGGGCTGGCGGGTGCTCGCTGAAAAATGCTGTGCTCAGCTCTATTCCACATGACACACGGAGAAATAACAAGCTGCAGAAGTTATTGATTTATTATTTGGAAATATGCCATCCTACATAAGTCACACGTGGAGGGAAAAAAAAAAAAAGAATGCTTTGAGTTGCTTAAAAGTTATCTTCAGAATAGGAAGATTGGAAGAAAACCTGTCTCTGTTTGCCACCAGCCCCCTAAAATGTTTCCTGCGGCCAGTCCCCTCCTGGGACAAGAGGAGCTGGGGTCTGCAGGGGCTGCGTTAGCCGCCGGCCCCTTCCCAGGCTCCTTCAAGCAATGAGCACGTGCCGGATGCGGTGATTCACTTCTATTTTGGTAAAGGTTGAGCAGGAGAGAGGCAGGGGAGAGCTTAGGGTTGGGGGTAGCACAAAAAATGTTTGGAAAAGCATATTTTGATTTTATTAAATCTGCACAGCAGCATCCTAGGTAGGCAAATTGGAAAATGTGCTTAAAATATTATTAGAAAATGTTCTGGGAAACTCTCATGGGGTGATGTAGTGGCGTAAAAGACTCCAAGGCTTTTTGCATCTTTTCTACGCTAGGTCTAGCTATCCATAAGAAACAGTTTGGCGTGCTTTGGGTTGTTTTTGTCCTTGTTTTTTGTTTCCTTGACACTTGCTTAAAGCCCAATGTAGAGAAGTACTATGTCTGTGAAGCCCACTAAGGATTTAGTTTTTGTGAAAATATTGTCATTATGGTTAGCCGTGTAAAACTCATAAGGTAAATGCACCGAGAGGTAAATGCTCCAATCTGCAGGCTGGGGAGTATGTTAATTTTAAGGCTCAAGCTCCCATTTTGGTTAGGAGAAAGATAGAGAAGCAGGACTGATTTGGGATTCAAACAACAGGAGGACCAAACCTCTTTAAAAATTAAATTAAAAAATGCTTCTGTACTGATATTATGTATATTATGCAACAGAGGCAGAAATAGGTATTAAAAGGGACTAGATAAAGATGAAATAAACACTATTCTGTAACTTTTATTTTGTATTTAATGGTACAGAACTATTTTCTTTCCACACCCCAGTGGATTGCCTTGTACACTCGGCTTTGGAGAGCACTGATCTCAGGTGCTGTGGGTCCAAGCCCTGAGTCTTTGACCAGAACTGTGGTTATAGGGAAATTCTTGCACATTCTCTATACCTTTCAGTTACACTAGGCAAGGATTTAATGAAATATTTGATTATTTCAACTAAAAATCACCAGCAAGTACCTGTGAACAACAGCTTTTCTTAAAAAAATCTGTATGCATCTTGGCGGATTTTCATAAGCAGGATGGGTGTCCAACAGGTCCAACGTGAGTGCCCTTCTTTTTGGGCAGGATGATGAGCGAGGAAACGCTGGAAGCAGAAAGCCTCTGAAATATTTCTGTTTGTCTGAAACGATGCCTTATCAAGGCAGGAACGACTGGTCCACTACGTGCGAGATTCCTGCCTGGACAGCTGGCTTGGCACCGTAACAAGATTTTATAGGGGCAGCCTAAGATGACTTTTATAACAGGGAGAGCTGTGAGCCCACTGCAAGAGTAGATGAATGTGATGGGAAATGGGAGAGTGTGTATTTATTGTCATAAGAGGAAGGTGGCATTTAGCTGGGGTTCCCCTCACAGTGTCCAAGCCTGATGGTGAAAACCATTGCTATATACATTTTTTCTTCTATGATTTCAATACAAGTTACCCACAGATCGTGTGGCATCGTCAGACTCTTGCTTTACCTGGCTGTAGGGACAGAGTTGGGAAAAAGGATGCTAAAGGAGTGAGTGGGACTGTGGCAACGTGTGTTTTGCAAGCTGAATGGCACAAACTCAGTTTTCCATCTTTTGAGAGCAAAATGCAATTTTTGAGCAAAACCCTTTGTTGCCACTAGTGTAGGAAATTGATATGGGCTCATATGGAGAGCCCGTATGCCACAAAACCCTGGCTTCAGATTGTGTTGAATAACGGCAATCCCAAGGGCATCAGCTCGTGCTCGTCGGCTGCTGGTGATGCTGCTGGCTGGAACGCAGGGCAAACGATGTCTGCTTACAAACCGTGGCAGTTATCTCCCTGTGATTTTCTAATTGTGATTTAATGACAGCTCAGTGTTCATCTCAGGTGCTTTGAATCCAAAATGGTAATTCACTTTTTTTTTTTCTTTAAATAAAAGTATCTTCTTCTCTTACAAAGATCCCATGGGGATTTGATGTCTCCAATGCAAAACCACGCGCTGCATGCAGGCAGGCAAGTTTTTGCAGGCACCCAAAGACATGATGACTTGGTTGTTTATAGCTTGAATGGTCCACAGTGAAGGTTGTTTATCAGAACCCCTGCATCACCAGATGGTGTCATTAAAAATAGCACAGTTTATAAACCTGTTTATAGATGGCGTATTTATACAGCATGTGGATATGTATTTATATATGCTGTCTGTGGGCGCTTTTTTTAAAAAATGCTGTGTGTATAAATTCCTTTTCTACTTAGCTTGAGAACAAACAAAAAATACTTGGCAAGCTCCTAAATGAAGCATTGGCATCGTCAGCCTTGGCACGCGCGTCTGGAGGGGCGTCAGGAACTCAAGGCATCTGTGTCATCTGCCGCCCGCAGCCGTGGGTCTCCTTCGTTCGGGAGCTCACTCACAGTGAGGTTTTCCCATCTTGAGGATTTGTCACCTTGAGGTCGTTTTAATGAACACGTTGCACTGGGATGATTTTGCTTCAGTGACCTGTGTCGTAGAAGGTAGACTTCAGGAGCTCTAGCTACCTTTGCCAGCCCTTCCCTAGGACGGCTTTTGGATCTTCTGGTTTGCTGTGTTATCTGTCAGAGATTTTGCAGGAAAAGCAATATTTTTAAATATATTTAAGTATTTTTAAATGTAAGTAAAAAATGCAGGACTGCTCAGGAGCAACAGCATTTAAAGCTGTAATCCCATTTTCCCCTTGAAGTCCATCCCACTGGAGTTTGTAACAATAAATAAGATTTTTCATGACTCCTTACTCACTTAGAGGAGATTAAAACCTTTTAGCTACAAAGATCAAAGTTTCTTTTAAAAAGCGTGGGATTGCCAGGGATCAGAGTGAAGTTTCTTTTAGCATGGTTTGGTTTCCCCTGAAAAACTTTTTCTTTTGCTGGGTCCTTACAAGTCCCAGCTGATGCTCTCTCATTGGACACAACCATAAAAGCAGCAGCACAAATACATTGTGAAATTCCAGACCGACGTATCCAGAAAGTTCCAGAGAGGAGCTTTTAAGGAACCTTTTAAAAGGTTTAGCTCGTTTAGTGTATCGTATGCTGCTGACCTATTTTGATGTAATTTTTAGAAAAATAATATTATGTTCTTTCCTGGAAGTTTTTCATATAGAATGAAATATAAGGATTCTGTTCCAGTTTTTGAACCGTCTCTCTTAGGTGTTTCACCTTTTTCATCCATCAGAATCTGCACAGGTGATGGGTTGTTATTGGATAAGCAATCAAGAGAAGCAGATGAAATGCTTGGGTTTGCTGGCTGTAAGCTCGTATTTGCAAAAAGCTTGTATTTTTGTGGGTGTTGAATCAACTTGTGATATTTTTTAAGCAAGCTGGGGACGTCGACTAGGAACGAAGCGAGATGTGGAAGTGGTTTCATTCCTCCTTTCTCACTTTGTAAATGTCGTCTCAAACCAAAGCAGACGGTGCTAGAGCCAAGCAGAATTTCACAGCCTTCTGTTCAGTTGTAAATTTTTGGGAAAAACGCATTCGTACAGAAACCCCGAAGCGTCTGTCTGTTGATGGCATCTGAGCGCAGTGTACGGCGTCGGGCGTGGGTTACGGGAGGTTATTCACGAGCAGCCTGCAATAGCAGTAAGCTACTCTGGAAGAAGGATTTTCAGATGATTTCCCTCTTTATTTGGGGAATTTTCATGTGGAAACAAGGCTTTCTTATGCCTCGGTAATGAAAGTCGTCAGATCAGCTCTCGCAGATAAACTCCGGGGGCTTATCTGGCTCCATCTGGGAAGGAAACGAACGAGCCAGTCAGGTTTTCCTCTGCTTTGGGGATTTACTCCAGCATTACAGGCATTTTCCTGCTTTTGGAAAACAGAAAATGCCATATGGAACCTGCACACAATTCTATGCAAATAACAAATCATTTTGCTTTACATTTCCTTGTTATTCTGCTCTAATTTTGCAGTTGGACTCGATAAAAGCTGTAATAGCCCCACATGCTGGGTAGTGGTTTGCCCCCTTGGTTTCACTCCTCTTTTTTGTCTTCATCCTTGCATCATCCTAAGGAAAGAGGAGAGAGTGCTATGCCTGATGGGGACCTGCCAAAGGGAGATGAATCCCCAGATTTGAGGGCCTTTCACACATTTCCCTGCTTTCTAAACCAGCTTTGATAGCTTTTGCATCTGGATCATGAACAGCTCTGAGTCACGTCCCTCTGCACAGCTCAGGAACAGCACAATGAGTGTGGACATTCTGATAGGAAAAAAAAGGAGAAGGTGCAAAACCATTTCAGCAACAACCAACCTGTCACCTTTTCTTTGTCAGAGCTCTTTGGGTTATAAATATTATCTTTTTGGACTGCTTCCCAGTCTGCACCTTATGGCAGTAGCTGTGCTGTATGATACGACCATATCGTGGTCACCAAAGTCCTCAGATGTTTTGTGCTCGTGGCTTGCAGGCTGGGCACTTGAATACCCAACACGCTCCAGACGTGTTTAGATTGTGACAAATTTTTGACCTTTGATATCTGTTGATAGGGCAACAAATTCCATACATCGTGGAACCCTCCTCCCCCCCCCCGCCTTTGTATTCAGGCCTGAATTTTTCACTGCCTTTTGATTTCATTTCCCACTCCCTTGGTTTCATGCTTTAAGACAGTTGGGAAATTTCTGTTTATTATGTTTTCTTCGTGCTGCTTTGTGTTTTGTACTTATATCACGTCTCTCCTGCTTCACTTCTGTGATATACATGGTCTCAGGGTTTCCATGCTCCCCTTCTGTAAGTTTTTCAAGCATCAGTTCACTCCCTCTGACAATCTCTTAATTTCACCTCATGGTTTGGGAAGCAATAGCCCCCTTTAGTTCTCCTTTTTTTTAGCATTTTGTATCCCTTACTGTTGATCGTAGCTGGATGTGGAGCAATTCCTAGTTGTTGCAAGACTTAGATTATAAATGTGTTGTTCTCCTTGGAGGAAATGAATTCATTACTGATGCTGAGTGCAGAAGTGAAAATCCCAAGCATCATCTTTTCTCTCACTCATCCTGGAAATTGCAGAGACAGTAGAGAGAAATCACACGTGTTCAATGTCAGTTCATTATTCTGCACAGCGTCCTTGTATACTGGCATAAGCAGTTCTTTCAGTGTTTGCACTCTGGTCAGCTGTAGGCAGGCAGTGCTTCTCTTTAATACTGCTTAGCTGTCTGTTTGCTATGTTTCCTTTAATTTTCACACATGAAGATGTTGGAGATTCTGTCATGTTCTGCCCCAAATTTTACATGCTTATACTCCTCAAATAATGTCATATTGAATTCAGTAGAGACTTGGGCTCTCATTCTGTGTGCATTTCAACATCAGGACCCTCATTTTTATTTTTCTTCTACTTGAACATTGCAAATTACGTTTTATGTCACAGCATTCAGATCAGTCTGAGCATTTTAAGCTCTCAAAAATGCCTTGCAAGCAAGAAAAAATCAAGGAGCCAGCTCCTTGCTTAGCCACACCTTTCTAAATATTGAATGCAGTTATGAAGCGCACACATAAGTATTTTTTTCCCTAGTGAGAGGTGAGGTGAAGTCACTGACCCCCTTCTCCCCTGAGCTTCAGCTGAGGCCGAGTCCATCTTATGCAACCTCGCTGACCGGGCTGCGTTAGCAGGCTCGCCGATGCAGCTATGGCAACAAAACTCCACTCCGTCACTTTGGGTTACGCCGCTTGAGAAGCCCTTGTGCTTGTGCCAGCAGAACAACTCCCCCCACTGACATGTGGTGTGCATCCCCAAGGGTGCCCTGTCACTGCGCCGGCCTGGCCAGAACAGCAGAGGAGCTTCTAGAAGCAAAATCAGCAGGCAGCCGTCTTTGTGTGGGTGCTTGAGAGGGGAGCAATCGGTAATTTCTCGCCTGATAGGGTTAACTGTGGAGCTGCTGGACACTGCGAAACCTGAGTGCGTGCTTTTGGCTCGTTGCTCAATTCCTTTCGCTGAGTTTTGTGTTTGGGAACTCAGAGCACGGCCAAAGCTCTGCGCTCCTCTCCAGCAAACCTGCACTGCTCCTCCTCCCAGCAGAGCAGGTTTCAGAGGGCCGGGGCTGGGAAGAGTAAGGCTGTGCATTTTTCCTGGAAGTAACAGTGCCAAAAATAGGAATCTGTGGACGTTACTGCACTAGAAAGTTTTGTAGATTTTGGTGATGTCAATGGTTTGTTCGGTTGTTGATAACTCTGACTCGCTGTCAGGGGTCCTTGTTGTAAGTGTGTCTCAAAAAGTTGGGTTTTTACCCGCAGAACTGATATAACTGATGCTGGCAAAAGAACTGAGACCTGTGCTTCCATCAAGGAGCCAGGTGGACAGCAAACCCTTGGCAGTGCTGTTTGTCAGCATCAAACCCTCCCCTGCCCACCCCATACCTCAGGGTGCTGAGAAACAAACCTGGCTGTGATGGCTGCGGGGAGTCTGTGGTGATCCGTGGATGTGGTGTGTAAATGCTGCGATTCACCTTCCCATAGCGTGTTGTCCAGCAGCCAAGCACCGTGATGAATGATCTGTCACTCCCAGCTGCTGGATCAGGATGGAGAGATGCAGATGTTGTCATCCCCAGGGGTCTGAGAATACCCTGTGTGTTGTCGACTCGCGTCTTACAGCACAAAAATATCGAAATTTCTTCACCAGAGTTAACCTCTCCCCAGCCACTGTCAGACAGGGCTGTGGTCCCACCACCAGGAAGGACAACGGGCTGTCGGTGGGATGCACAAAGGTGTCTTTGTGGAGCTGTGGTCCTGCTTCTGTGAGGCACAGTGCTCTTGGCAAGGCTGCAGGGAGCGATGCCTTCATCAACCTCCTCTGCTGCAGGATGCTGCTGGAGGGGCCACACGTGGACAGGAGACGTGGCAGGTCGTTCCTTCTGCTGAGAAAAGCAATTTTGTCCACTCTTACTCAGGGATGATAATTTGGCAGTTCATGCAAGAGTCATCCAAACAGGCCTGGAGTTCCCTGGGGTAGCTGATTTTGGATACCAAGTAGGTCCTAAGATGCTGTTTCAGAAGAGCCCTGTTGAGAATGGGATATGGCAGTGTCTCACACTTCAGAAATAGGAAGTTTTAATTTGTCTCTAAAAATAACTTAGTTTTAATTTGAAATATAAACTGTAGCAGATTTTTAATTGCAAGGTGTTAATCTCTGGTATGAGAGTTTTTCTCTTTGAATGGCCTTATACGTGTTTTGTTTCATCTTCATCTCAACCGTATGTTTGTTAAATGAAAACCTGATGTTGGTTTGCTATAATTCCTTCATCTTCAAGTGCTCTGTGGGGACCCCGCATCCATCAAAGGAGGGCACAGACTTCGTTGTGGTACTTAGAGATGAAGGAATTTTTGGAGGTAGCTTTTAAGGATGTCTCCCAAGTTCTGCAGAAAAACAGTCACTGCTGTATTGAAGATTAGCAACTGAAACTTAAGAGAGTAAATTTAACATGCATATGGACAGCAAGGATCTTCCTGCACAGCTGCTGTTTTTTTTATGCACAATTTTCATCGTGTTCTGCAGGCTAGCAAAGGTCCAAGAAATTATATTGGTAGATCACAAAATCATAGTTATTTCTCCTGGGCTGTGAGTCCTTCTAAAGACAACCAAACTGATAACTGGAAAAATGATAGGAAAAAAGAAATAAAGGGAACTTTTTTTTCCATTTGTGCTTTGGAACAAATGCTCTGGTGTAGTTACTGCTGCGTTTACGCCTGTCCTGAAATGAGAGCTTACATCCGAGCTCTTGTGGAAAAGGTTGTGCTTTGAGGACTTTAATCCCAATTCATATTTGGCCACTGCAGCCAGAAGTTGAACTGGGGATGGAAGGGAGGGAGCAACAGATGGACAGATGTGGGGAATAAATCTACGGCCTGAGAATGATGGGAAAAAATAGCGAAGGAGAGCAGGTTTTTAGCCAAAATTCTTCAGTTGAAGAAACTGAGGCCAGGAGGTACATGATGTTTTGTCTCGGGTCACGCACACATTGTGGCAAAGCTGAAGAGGAGCCTGAATAAGTGGAGTTCTGGTGCAAGCATTAATCATTAGATAATTTTTCCCAAGCTAGTTACAGTAACAAGCAACTTGAAGTGTGAATAAACTGATAAACCACAGGACACTCAGTGGTATTTTTTGGTTATTTACTGAGGTCTATTAAGGAAAAACAGCTAGCATTGCTAATTAGTAATTTTGTACAAATTTTTGGATTAGCAGAACTTTTTAGGAAGAATTTCACAGCAACATCAGCTGTGCAGCTGCTGACCATAACATGCGGAATAGCGTACACCAGCTGAAATGGCTTTCAGGAAAACGTGTAGAGCAGAGCGATGGCATATGCCCAGTTTAGGTTTATGCAGATTTAAAGCTCTAGTTGATTTTTGGGGGGGGAAAAAACCCACATGTAGAGCTCCTCTTTTATAATCTGCACTCATCACAGCAACTTTTATTGCTGCCTGGGTGCTCAGTGCTGCAGAAAGGACCTGTCCTGAGCAGGCAAAGCTGGGGCTAATGGACCCTGCATCCCATTAAGCAGCTGTCAGGAGCAGGCGGCTGATGAATGGTGCTGGCTCTCGTTACCGTTGCATGCGTCGCCGTCTCTCCCTCCTGAATCACTCAGGAAAAGCTCACGCTTGCTCAAGAAATACTCATTCTTCTACAGTTGGCAGGATTTCTAAATAAGTATATTTTTTCAGTGCCTATAGTTTAGCAGGGACCTGTGAAAGTCCTGTTGTTCTGCGTGCCTGCCGTGTTCTGGTTGCTCCACAGAGACCTGAGATGCAAAAACAAATACAAAATTCATAACACAGAGTTACTGCTTATTATCGGGAGTTTTGTTCCAGCGGGTGGGATGTGTTCTGCTTTGAATACAGAAGGCTTTATCCTCCATACTTCACGGGGATTGCTGAGGGAAACTGTTCTGGTTGCTCACTGTTGTCTGTCAGCACAGCAGAGATGGAAGGGGTTTATGGGTTGACAGTCTTCCAAAAGAGTATTTTTACTGTCAAAAGCATCAGCTGGTCAAAATTGGGAAAGGTTTCCCAGGAGCACATCATCTCCTAGGTTTGAAGTGAGGTGCGTTTGCTTTTCAGAACAAATTAGAGATTTCCATTTCCAACTCTACCATTTTCAAAATTCTTCTACACACGCACACCTATGCATGCAATGGGTGGTTTTGGTGTGATGCTATTTGAAGCCTCAAATTCTGAATTCAGCATACGGCTTGATTGGCCTGGGGTGAATGCTGTCAGAATTTCAGTTCCTGAGATTTTGGGAAAAGCTTTTTCTCATGGCAATGGAAAATCGCCCTCCACCTTCTGTGTGTAGGTGCGGCATTTCTAGAAAGATTTATTGACTATGGGGATTCTGAAATCTGTTCCTTTAGAACACTTTATACTTAAAAACAACTTGAAAAGCTCACTCTTCTGAGGTTCAGTTAAGTAATAAAACCAAGCCAAGCCTCAATCTTGAGCATCATTGCATGACTGATGTTGAATACCATTGATCGTGACATACCTTGCTTTTATTTTTTATTTTTAGCAAAAATTTCATTGTGGGATGTCCAAAGCTATCTAGTTCCTTGAAATAATATATGAAGGGTTTGTGCTAATTTTGGATAAGACACGTTGGATAGTTGGAAGAATATACTTATTTTTTAAAGTTTGCACTCAACAGTAAAAGCAGAAGGAGCAATAAAAATGAATTGGATTGGTATAAATGTGCACATTATTAGTGCAACTGAAGAGATTTTTCTTTTTTTTTCTTTTTTTTTTCTTTCTTTTTTTTTTTTCTCCAACTCTATCATCATAACATCTTACAATGGAGAAGTAAAAATGCAGCTTGGAGTGGTGATACTTTTTCCAACACATGGAGTAACACACATTTTCAATATCACTCTTGAGAGTGAGTCACAAGTTGTTACTTAAAAGCATATGATAAAGATTATGATTTTTATGAGCAGAGCAGTTCTACTTTCTTCCAGATGCGCTAAAATAATTTCTCCAGAAGACTTTTCTAGGTAATACAGTTGCAGATCCATCTTGGCAGAGATAACCTCTTACAGAAGAGCAAGGATCGGAGTTGTCTGGCAGAAAATAAATTGCTTGCTCTTTTTCCCCAGCGTGAATCTGGGGACAGACCCTCGTTTTTACTGTAAAGCTCCGTGGCTCTGCTGACGTGGGAGTGGTGATTTATGCTCGCTGGAGACCCCTCTGTTAGCCTTTATAGCACCAGCCATTAATATTGTTAGATACGAAAGGGGAGAGCCCAGTCAAGCAGGAAAGGGAGTTATACTGCTTTTTCCATGTAATTAAATGAATGTATTGTACCACCATTTTCTTTCAGTAATTTCATGTGCACTTAAATGCTGTCGTAGTAGTTTCCTGAAGTTGATGTTGCTATCTCATATGATGCTTTAACGGCAAGTCAGAAAAAGGAAAGCAATAAAAAACAATGTGTAGCATGCCATACATCTTCACTAGGCATGGTCTGCAACATGGCTAGGCCACCTCAGAGAGAAAGCAGGTAAAAATTAGAATTGTTTTTTATTGCAGTTCAAAGAAACATAGGGTCAAAAGTGATTATTCTTTCCAAAAAGTACCAACGCTGCTATCTGTAAAGCAATTTTAAAGATTGCTGCACCTAAAATTGTAAAATGCCATGCAGTTCCCTGTGATTGAAGTTGTGCAGACATTCCAGTCCTGTTTTCTTCTGCATCAGAAAAAAATGATGGCATATTAATGGAAGAGCAGTTTGTTTTGCTAAATGATGCGTCACTTTCTTTGAAACCCTTTAGCCTTATGATTTTTTTTTACTTGCACCCAATATCATTGTAACATCTAACTGTGCTTCTTTGTAGGAGGAATACAGAGCAGAAGGGATTAGCTGGCACAACATCGACTACATAGACAACTCTGGCTGCATAAACCTTATCAGCAAGAAGCCGACAGGCCTGCTCCATCTGCTGGATGAGGAAAGCAAGTAAGTGGGAGCCGGGAGGGATGCTGAACCTGCCCCCAAGTCAGGGGTGATATTGCCCTGCACGGAGTCCCACACGAGCAGGGCAAAGAAATGCTGTGCCTTAGTAGAGGGGAAACATCCAAAAGTGGTGTTTCTGCTAATGGTGTTTGATCTTCACCTAGGAAGAGTTTATCCTCGAGTCGTATCTCCTCTTGTGATTTTCCTCAGAAGGATGCTCTTAGCCATCTGGGCTGATTTATCCTCTTAGGTCTCTTGTTTCCAGAGTGGTAACACAAAACAGTGAAAAATCATCAAGCCAAGTTAAGTCCCTGACAAAATCATAATTAAAATTATATTTCAATAATCTCCTCTGTTAGAGGGAAGGACAAAGACTGCCTTTGCTTTGCTTCTATCTCCCTCTCTTGGGCGGGTAACAACATGAAAATGTTTGAAGTTAAACAGAGTGAATGGAGAATCCAAGCGTATGCACTAAAGCTGTATGGATGTTGCTATTCAGCTATAAGGTGGCTTTGTCAATTTAATCCTAAATTTAAGCCTGAGAGAACCAAGGGCACTTTTACATAGGGATGGTCCTTCTGTAGGGTTTGATGCACATCAAGGATGCGTCTGAGAATCACACACTCAGGTGTTGTGAATTCCCCCTCCCCCCCCCCCGTATGTTGCAGGTTTACATGATGTTTGAGGATGAAGAATTGGCTTGCTGTCACCAAGAGGCTGGGCTCACACTCTCTTTTTTCCTTCCTCTTTCCTATGCCAGGGTCAGCTGGCTAACTCCTGTAATTGAAGTTGCATTTGTAGGTAAAATGGATCAGGATTTCCTTGACACATGAATTCCCCGTAGACCTAGGACTTAGCGTTCAAAGTCTCAAAACCAATGACAGAAACATTGAACTTCACATACATGCAGCTACCTCAAAGAATTTACATGCAATGGGAGCACAGTGCAGTATCACTCAATAAATATATACCTATTTATACTTTTATAAGTGATTTCAGACCACTACTAAGTCAATTAAGAGTTCCTCAGACACCATGTATATCTTGTATTTGTATATAACCATTGACAGCATACAAAATAGCACTCAGTGTGTTTAGCATCTGCAAGCACTGAAGTGGAGGCTTGGAATATTTTTATTTAATATTTGTGGTCAAGGAAGAAGTGAAGTTCTTTCATTGTGTTTACAGCTGTCCTCTTTAATTCTTTCCAGCTTTCCTCAAGCTACCAACCAGACTCTGCTGGACAAGTTTAAGCGTCAACACGAAGGCAACTCCTACATTGAATTTCCAGCGGTGATGGAGCCAGCTTTCATCATCAAACACTATGCAGGCAAAGTCAAGTATGGAGTGAAGGTCTGTCACCCAGCTGTTCCCCAGTGGTTGCTTTCATTTAAAGCATCTTGTTATGGGATGGAGAGCACCAAAGGCTCTGTAAAGATGTTATGAAGAGTACTTGGCTAGAGAAAAGAAGCAAGCTTTGGGAAAGAAGTGTTTGGTGAAAAGCTTGGCTAAAATATGCAAGGGGAAGGTGGGGTGGTGGTGAGGATTGTGTCTTCCTGTTCTCTTCCATGTTGCAAACTCTTGGTATTTTGGAGAAGAATTAAGGACACGCACTCAGGCTGATGCTACACCCTAGCAATGCATTGAAATTTGGTATTTGGTAGCATTTTGGGGCTTGGTTCATCTAGAGAACCTAATGTCTTTTACTGTTTCATCATTAGCCTTAGAGCATAGAGGTTATGTGATGCATCTTATTTATTATTTTTGAGATTATGAGATGCATTACCTGCATCTCAGTAATGCAGGTAATTTTAAAATCCCATGCAAATGTTTTCAAAGTTGACCCCATTTACCTGCATGCCAACTGAGTTATTAGCAGAAGGATTTTTGGTGGGAAGATGAACTTGTATAAGAACCTGCATTAGTATTTACAACTGCAAATCTGTAATCATGCTTCCGGTGCAATAATTACACATGAGAAACTTAAGCATCATCTCTGAGATGCTTCAGGTTGTTCCAAGTGCCTTGGAATAAAACATTTATTCTCTGGAGATAAAGAAGTGTCTGATATGGAGGCAGAAAAAAAGATAAAAGCATGACTCAGTAGTCCTGTTCCTTAGTGTGTCTTGCAGATACTCTTTATTTCACTCCTTTCTCCTCCTTGTTTCTCTTTCTCCCTAGGATTTCCGTGAGAAAAACACAGATCATATGCGTCCAGACATTGTAGCTCTCCTGCGAAGCAGCAAAAATGCCTTTATCTGCGGAATGATAGGGATTGACCCGGTGGCTGTGTTCCGATGGGCAGTCCTCCGGGCGTTTTTCAGGGCAATGGTTGCTTTTAGGGAGGCTGGGAAACGATACATTGAGAAGAAAACTGGTAAGTGTGCCAATTTCCTGACTCTAGTGTATGTTTTCCACCAGCAGCACGGATCTAATATGTTTCTGCAATATTTTAAATTGCCAGACTGACTTACCAGGAGTTAAAAATGACTACCAGAAATGTTTATATAGCTGATATCCAAAAGTTATGTTTACAGTCGTGTTTGCAGTAGAATTTTAGCACTCTAAGTTATTAATTTTACTGCTGCTCCAACTTTTCTTTTTTTTGTAGGATGCATGCATAGGAAATCCAGAAAGATTCAAACAGAAGCATAAAAAATATTCAGCAAATAAAGCAAATTCTTTTTAGTTAGGAGTTCTTTAGCTGTTAAGGTTACATCTGGGAGAAAATGGGACGTAATTCTTCTTTAGAGTTTTTCAAGCTGTTCACCCTTTGAGCTGAAAGAGAGCGTGTCTCTTGTCTAGCAAAATTCATTGCTTCGCAGTCATGCAGAACCACCTATCCGTCCTCATGCAGAACATGGGGGCATTAAATTAAAGGAAAGTAACGGTGCATCATCATGCTGTGGCAGGCAATACTTGGCTGTGCTTTTAGAACATTTCTCTGCATTAAAGCAATTTTGGAAAGACGGGTACAAGCTATTACTATTAATTTCCGTGCACAAGAGGGCTTGAAATTCATGATGAAATTAGAACATCAGCAGGGAAAGCGTCAGCTGAGTTAAAATTAAGCACAGAGCTGCCCCATTCATTTTCAGTTTGAGACGCGGTGAGGTGTGCGTCAGGAGAGCCAAGGGACGAGAATCATAGATAGGGAAGCTGTGCAAGCAGGAAGAATAATTTTCTTGTTTGGGGAGAATAATACCAGCCTCTTGGTCAAATACCAAGAACAGCAGGAGACAAAACCGGCTTTCAGCTATTGAAGCTCTCCCCCAAACCACTCTGGAGGGGAATGAGAAAGGACATTTCTCATGAACCTGTGTCTGCCTGGCACATCAAGGCAGCACTTGGACATCGGTGTTTTGCCATGCCAAAAGGAGGGTGGCAGGGACGTTTCATACTGCAGCCTCCCTGTGCATTGGAGCTTTCTTGAAGCTTCTCATTGGCACTGGAGAAAGGCCGCTTAAATGAGTTGGCTCTGAAAATCTCAATTTGCATTTTCCTAGCATCACCTCTTAATCTTTCACAAATCCCAGGCTGAGCTACAGCAAGCTGTTTGAGGAAATAAAAAAATAAAAAATATATATATATGTTCAGGCTCTGAAAGTAAGAGCTCTTCCCCTGCTGGTTTCAAGCTCTGCTTTGCTTTCTCTGCCTCTTGCTGTGCTCATCTCCATAGCCAGCTTTCTGCCTTCCCAGCCTTGAGTTTGTGGCAGTGACTTGCTTATATCTATATAGATCAATGTATAGATATAAATCAGAGTCCAGGAGGTTTTCGGACAATTTTGGAAAACTCAGTTCTTGCACCACCTTCTTTTTCCAACTAACCAGTACCCGGTAATGGCTGAGACAATTTCAAGCTTTTTCTGGCACACAGTGCTGCTGTTTTATCTGTCTTAGATCATTTGGACCACTTTCAAGTGTCATTGCCCCACTTTTTACTTCAAAGCCTCTATTTTTAAAAGTTAAAAAGGCAGAAAGAAAAAAAAAACAAAAAAACAAGAATCCTCAAAATGATGGATAGATTAGGTTCACATTAAACTTCCTGATAATCCTCCAACAATTTGTATGCTGAATTTCTGCCCACGTGCAGGATGTTACTGAATAATTCCTGAATTGGGAAAGTGTCATGGAAATTCACCATTCTATAGACAGAAGTAATGGCAAGACTTTACCTAAAGCTAATTCCTGTGATGAGGTAAACCTTAATCTGTCAGAGAACATCTCCTGCTTCCCCTCCAAGCAATGGCTGAGCAGGGGCAGTGACAGTGCCTGGGTCTCTGCAGAGGATGTAGCTGGTACAAAATCCCACCTGTCTTTCAGAAGCATCCCAAATCAAAAGGCTTTCCAGGAGACGTAGCTGAGCAGAAGGCTTGGCCAGTATCTAGGACTATTAACCCTCCTGCTCCCCAAAATAATGCTGAAAAGCCACAACATGATGTTTTGGACAGGGCACCTACGGCAAAATGCATTTATAAATTATTAAAGAGTCACTTGGCACTAAAATTACCTGGTAATTGTTCTGGAAAATGCAGGCAACTGAAGACAGCATATGTTTTAAGTTTATTTTATTTTTACCAAACCTGACTGGCTTTAATTAGCCTGATTTGAATGCCTGAGTGCCTGTGAATGTGGAGCTTTTGTTGAAATTATGGTGGATTAGCTGAGAAGAACCTCACACAAATAACCTTGTACGTCCACGCAAGTGTGGCACGCATTATAATTTTATGTAATTTGTTAAAAGGCGTGCTGCCCAGCTCTTGGTTTCTGAAGCCCTGTCTGCTGCTGCTACAATCCATCGGGCAGGTGTAACTAATGAACAGAAAAATGTCTGAAGCATGTTGCTTTTTTTCAAGCCTCTTTGTATTCTTTTGTCTTCACCACAAATTGATCTGCACTGCTTCTACCTGTCTGAAGGCCTGTCCGAGTCATGCTTGCAATACCCAGCGGGGATTTTCATGAAAAAAAATCTGTAGCCTGTGCATAAGCAGCTTTTCAAAATTTGCTCTGCTTTCTTTTTCTGTCAGCCTTTCAGTTATCTTCTCTGTGCCAGCAGTGCCAAGCAGTGCTGTGAGATCTGTGCTGCTGCAGGGATGACTGCACTTGCTTCCCGCTGTGTTTTTGGGGCTCTCCTTTTTCTCTTTCGTGCTCCTAATATTCTCGTAGTGCAGCTTTTAGCAACTGTGTGACTGTCCCTGTTAACTTGGAGGCGAATAGCAGCAAAGCAGCATAACTGCAAGCTTTCTTCTCCCCAAGAGATAGCTCTCACGGTGCTGCCGACGCTCTGCAAATGAACCATTCCTCGATCTGGCCAGATGCAATTAGCTGAAGGGTGGACTCTTTCCATAGTTGGATGTTGTTATTATTATTATTTAATTTATCAGGGAGGATTGAGATAGTCCAAAAGAACTATACATTGGAAGTAGATTTGTTTTTAATGAACTTTGATGAAAGGAACATTATCAAGCTTTTTAGGAAAGAAATTTGGCTGATTGACAATTTTTTGTGGTCTGCTATATCATTACTATGAATTTATTATGCAAAAAAAAAATAATACTTTTTCTAGTGAAAACTTAGAAGAGTTGGTGCTGTTCATATAAATCAGGCTATTGGGACTCTGAGCTTTCCCATTTGTTTTTTGCTGAAGTTGGGATGCCATGCAGCCCCATCGCCCCGCTGCCTTGTCATGAGGTAACTGAAGTTAAAATGATCGTTAAACTGAAGTTAAAATGATCTGCAAAAAATGATTGTGGAGGTTCCACTGAGCAGGATGAAGGGGTGTTACTGGAGAAGGACGACCCTTGACAGTGTTCCTCTGTAAAGTTCAGCTCGGTCCTTTCTGATGTTTTAATGCGTTGGTTTAAATGCTTCCATACGTGCTGGCACAAGGTAACTCCTCAGTAACCTCATCACACAGGAGCATGATGTATCTCGGGGAGTTCTGACTGCCTTGATCAATTAATTGAATGCTGATGGAGAGGTGCTGCCTGGTCATAGAGTGGCACCTGTGTAACCTCTCCTCCAACACGGGGCTGGAGCTGGGCCACCAAAGTCCTCCCAGAGATGGTTTCTTCCAGCTGCTGGCCTCAACCCATCACTATTTCTGTCTTCTCCTTAAAAACAGTCCCACCTCAATCCAGTCAATGTCCCTTAAGGAATACTGAATCCTTGTTAATACAAGTAATTTCTTTTTTCCCTTTATTTGTCAATATCCGAGCAAAGCCCAGAACTGGGATGAAATGAGAATTTGAGGTGGCTGTGCCTGGGAGCATCTGTGCAGGAAATTACAGCTAACAGCTGGCAGAGGCACGGAAAGGATTTTGAATAGCAGTTAATAAAAGCAAAGATTTGTGTAATCATTTATTTTATGTCCAAATAATCTTGGAGTAATTATGAAGTTATTGTGCTCTGGCTAATAAAGACCGTACGGCGCTGGGGAGTGCTGGAGTTGGGATGCCATCCAGCCCCATCGCCCCGCTGCCGTGTCATAAGGTAACTGAAGTTAAATTGTGTCCTCGCTGCATGTGGTCCGAACTGCTGCAATTTAGGGAAGCTCTGATCCAGGCGCAAGAAGCGTGTGGCTCTCGAGCTCTCGTGTCCCTCGGGCAGTTGGCAGCGTTGTTCTTCACTCTCTCCTGATTTCTGCTTACGTAATCTTTCTCTTCTCTCCGTTTTTTTGTTTTTATTTTGCTTCCCAAGGGCATGATGATGCAGTGCCATGTGCGGTTTTGAAAAGTGTGGATAGTTTTAGCTTTCTCCATCACCCAGTTCACCAGAGGAGCTTAGAGATTCTGCAGAGATGCAAGGAGGAGAAGTACAGTAAGGCTCCACATCCCGCCCTTCTCTCTGATACCACACTCACACGTCAGGAAATGGAAACCAGGTGCATTCGGCAGAGAAAGGGTGAAAACACCTGAGAAGCCTTCCAGGACAACCTGCTGGTTGCCAAAAGAAATTCTGAGCCCATTGGAAATTATTAGGCAGAGCTTGGAGAACACAAACCCATGCCTTTTTAGACATGGGGTGGTTTTGCTAAGTGCTTACCCTGTTGCTGACCTAAGTCAGGATGCTGAAGCTCAGGGTATTCTTGTTCTGTTGTTACCACACATCTGATATTAAGCCCAAAGAGCTGCAGATGCAGTAGGAGTATCTCTGCATGTGGCTTGATGCAGCTGAATTTGACTTCAGACTTGCAGACAGATCTCATTCTGGTTTGATTTGTTTCTCGATTGCACCTCCATTAATTTCATCAGACTCTAAAAATAATGATAGTTTGTGAAAGCACCAACATGGTCTCCAAGGGCTATTACTTATAGAGCATTTGGCAATGTTAAAAAGAATGAGCAGGTAAAGATGCACTTGGTCTCCATTTCTGCCTCCTCACTCCTCTGTCACGTAATAAACTAGTTCTGCATGACAACACGTACACTTCTGCCTGCGCTACTAATTTCCAGGGCTGGACTTGTGTGGTGGGAGGAGAAGGGAGTCTGAGCATAACCTCATGGGGCTGGTCAGCGGCGTAACGCCGTGCAGGGACGTCCTGCTGCTCGTGAGCACGGTGCCACTGCATCACTTGAGAGGCCACTTCCAGCTGCAGACCCTGTAATTACCTGTTGGAGAATAGGAAACGATGTAGTTTTAGGAGTGGCCTCACTGCTTTCAGTGATGCAAAAACCTACAGGTGAACCTTCAGAAGTATGTGTGTATATATATGTATGGATGTATTATTTTGTGCTTGCAGCTTTAGATGTATGATTTTGTGCCATTATTATCTTCCATTATTTTGCATACCAAAGCTTACAGAAATGCAGCATTGCTATATGCAGTCAAGGGCAAATTCTCTGCCCAAGTTCCTAACTTTGCCATCATTGCAACTTAGGCGCGAATGCAAAATTTTATGGTTTGTTTCTGCAGAAATGAGCATGGTAAGTACAGCAGTTGCATGTTAATTCTCCACAAATGTACAATTTCTTGCGAGAAACTTCAGATCAGGTTTCTCTTTTCTGCTTCCTGCAGCACTCAGGGAGCAGAGGAAGAATGCTAATTCTTAATTTAGACTTTTGTCTACCCATGTTATTTTTCCTGCAACTTCCCACTGTTGCTTTTATTACCACAAGGAAATACAAAGCAATGGAGCAAACATAGCAATAGATTTTCTGAAGTAGCATTGTGCTAAGTGTCCTTACTGAAGGCAATTGTCAATTGAGCGATTTTAATTGCAGGTAAAGATGTGTAGGTTAGCTCAGCAGTATAGGAAATCTGTCTTTTTTGTTGTTGTTTCTTAATTTGCAGTTTGCTTGGGAGTAAAGGGGGGATTCATACAGAGCTACTTTGAAACACAGTCTTAATGTGAGGCAGGGAAGTCATATGTATATGGCTGTTGAGTTCACTACTCTAAAACCTTGTTCATTATGGGCTAGTCTAATAGTCCATGCAGTTTGTGATATAGGTCCCTCAAACGAAAACAAGGCATGGATCCACAAGCAATGTTGCCATGGTTTTGTGAATTGGCCAAGAGCAGTTGACCTGACAAACAAGCAATTCATGTTCTCCTTTGAGAAATCATTCTTATCTACCCATGCCTTGCCCCCCCCCAACACTGGCCATTTCACTGGTGTCTTTGTGTCCTTGTCTTCAAGAATAAGGCCCAGTGGTTAGACATCTCAGTTCAAGACCACATCTATCCTGGTTGTTGCTCATGAGCAGTGAGCAAACTGGATATTGTCCAAAGCTCTTCCCAGTGAAAACGTCCCTTAGGCAAATCAGTATTTCTGAAACTGCAGTTGAGAAAAAGGGAATAGTTTTTGGAGATGGGAATAATTTTTTCCTGAAACATAAAATTGATCATCCTGCATCTGAGCTGGGTGCAGGGAATGAGTTGCTTCTACTCTCACCATTGTTCCTTGGCATGCAGTGTATTAGTATGTACAACTTATTAACCCATAATAATTTTACATAATCCTGTAAGCCATACACAGATCATCTGATTAAAATCATCTGATTCACAGGAAGCCCTCTCTGTTTCCCAGAAGAGGGGCTACATGAGTATGGCAACTTTTATTTAGCTTTGGCATGTACAGAATCATAGAATCATAAAGGTTGGAAGAGACCTCCATGATCATCTGGTCCGACCATCACCCTACTACCAATATCACCATATTATTATGTCCCTAAGCGCCAGGTCCAACCTTTCCTTGAACATCCCCAGGGACGGTGATGCCACCACTTCTCTGGGCAACTCGTTCCAGTGCCTGACTACTCTAGGTCTGCTTTTGAGAACCAAGGGGTGGCACATTTTAGTCTTTTTGTTGTATGTCGAAATCAAGCTTCTTTAACCCAGCTTGTACCATTGTGCACCATAACTTTTATTAATCAAAAAGTCACTTAAGGTGCAAAGCTGGCAGAACTACAGTGCAGTTCTAATGCAGCTATTATCTGGAAGTCTGAAAGAACAAATCCCTTTTCCTGATCAATGCCAGGTGCAGATGCAGTGATATTTTGATGCTTCCTTGCCTTCATAAGTTTGGTCTGACCTGGTTGGATGATGGCTTGGGATTTTTGTTTTAGGGATTTCTTTGGTGAGGAATGAAGGAGGGGACATAGTTTGCTCCAAAAAGGAAAGAAAAATTTTGCAGTACCAGTGAAAACTCGCTGTTTGTGATTACTAGAACTGGTCACCAAACACTGCAAGCAAAGTGAAGTGCTTTAGGTTAAAGGAGCCTTCTGTGCAATAACAGGCAAGCATCCAGGCCTGTGTGCTATACATAAAATAAACACAGCCAGACATTAGGTGCTTTCCTGTTGTAAAGGTAACTGCAAAAAATAGTAAGACAGTATTTTAAGGAGGGAAAAAAAAATCAGCAAATAGTGGAAAAGTCTTCAAAGAGGAGCAGGACGGATACCTAAACAGTGCCTGAAACCACCCACGTCTAGCAGAATCACTGCTGCTCTGCTGGCATTGCAGTTCTCTGGACTTGGGCCCCAGAAACAGAAGTCTGAAGGTTTATTATTGCAGATTTCTGACTATTCTGTCTTTTTTTCTTTGTACTTGGGTTTCTGTGCTCTAAAGAAGCAATTTGTGCCACAGAAATGTAAGTCTTGAAAGAGGTAAAAGAACGCACCTCTGATGATGAGTAATGTAACAGAAAAAATGGCTTAAATTGCAACAATGGAGATTTCAAAGAGAGCTTTAAACTCTAGGCATAGCTAAGCACTAGAATAGATTATCTGGCCTGCTTTTGAAAAATCTTCAGTTAGAGATTGCAAAACCTCCTAAGCAGGAATTGTTTCTGCCTTGGAGCAAGGGAAGCTTTAGATGGCCTGTGGCAGCACAGTCCCATTTTTTTTCGCTGAGATTTCAAGGATATTTGGACACTTGCACCTTTAGACATAACATTAACCAAGTGTACTGTTAGCTTTTTTCTTTTTTTGGTGTTCAGGCTCCATATTATAATGTCTGAGGAGGTGGAAGAGGCCAGCAGGTGTCCTGTTGGAGGGATGCTGTATGCAGAGGTTTGCTGGGAGCTCAGCTTCTCTTTGGGAACCAGGCTGTAACGAGTGGACTGGGGCTGGCTCCAGTCTCTGTGTGCTCACTTCTGTCTTCAGCCTCAGAAAAGATCCTTATGGCAACTCTTAGCTCAGAAACTGGGCTGTGTAAGAGAGAAAAATGATAGATCTGGGCAGGGAATATGCTATTGCTTCTTCCTATTCAGCTACAAACTATTTTAGACTTCTTTTCTGTGTATTTTTTTTCTCCAGTTTTGTCCCACTAGAGAAGTGTCAGGGTAAAGGAATATACAATTTTCTTGTGTTTAAACGAGTGCTACAATGTTTCCTGTCTCACAACAGAGATTTCAAGACACTTAAAAATTGCTTGGCTGTTTTCTTGTCAAATCCAAGCTTATTGGGTCTTTAAATATCTGTAGTTTAGTGACTTGAAAGGTGTTTTGTTTTCTACAAAAATTGCCTTCTGTCATCGTAAATGCTTGGTTACAAAACATTTTCATTTTGGGGAAGGTAACAGATGAAATGTCTGCTTCTGTAACCATGCACGATGACTTCCTTGGCTATTTCTTATGTATGATGCTCTAAAACTACCCCTGTCAAAGGGTATAGCTCATTAACACCTCCTCATGCAGCACGACTTGCTGTGCGCATCCATACCCGTTTATCTGCAAGAGGGGAAGAAGCATGCAAGGAAAAATATTACCATTTCCCTGCAGTGATCTGAATACCTGTCTTTCTCCAAGCACCTTATTTATAGCCAGGTATTTTGCCTGTGTAAGCAACCAGGCTGTCCCATGGGCACTGGGGACCCTGTGTTACTGCTTAGGAGTATTTTGGACGTGCAGGAAATGGGTGGCCAGTCCCCAGCGTCACAGCAGCGCTTCCTTCACCCCTGTTGCTTACAGTCTGGGACAACGTGTCCCTAACACGAGGTGCGTATGTGGGAGGGAAAGCAATACGCTTGAGCAAACAGTGTTACTCATAAGGATGATGACTCGGGGGCAGAGAGGTACGATGTAGTAGACGAAGGGTATGTCAGCATCCTTGGCACCCTTGTTTGTATGCCCAGCATGTGCCATGACACGTACATACTCCTCCTCGCTGTAGTCAACACTAAGCTATGGCTCTGCTAATTGCATTCTGGTGAAGAGCCAGGTAGAAACTTCTCTCTTGATGTGCTGCTTTAGGTATTACTCGGAAAAGCCCACGAACACCGCTCTCAGATCTCCAGGGAGTCAATACCATCAACGAGAGGACCCAGCGGTAAGTCTCTTGCTTTTACATTGCCACAGCATGGAAATGTTAGATGGGAGAGCGCTAGCGGTTTTTACAAATGACTGCATTAATGTTTCTCCCAGCATGTTTATTAATGTTGTCTTCTCTTCATTCTCGTGCTGCTATGTGGTCATATCGAAATATCTTTATGTGACTTAACAGCAGGCACAGAAAGCAACTTTCCTCAGTCACAAGGCAGAAGTTGTAGGGGGTCTGATGTACGAAGTGGTAAGAAACATGCAAAAAAAAAAAAAAGGATGTGCCAACATCAAGGAAAAAGAAAATGAAATAGTTTATTGAGCATCTTGATTGCTCAGGTCTGCCTTCATGGCTGCTCTGAGTTTCATGAGAAGAACAGAACAAGTCCAGAAGATGCTCACCAAACACCATGGTGCTTGCATCTCAGTGTATTGTTTGTTTTGTATGCATGTGACACAAAATATCCTCCAAATATCTTATGAAATCTCTGGTTTAGTTACTTTAATGTCAAATGGCCAAGATAGAAATCACAGAAAAGCAAGAATATCTAGGGGAACAAAAGGGCCTTTTATTGTCTGGCTTTTTTGAACACGTCCTCGGAATTTCCCTGAATTTCTTCCCTTTGAGAGAGGTGGATCAGCATACTGCTGATCATGCACGGCACCCTGCTGAAGGAGCACTGAATACTCTCAAACCACTACAAGTTGGATTATTTTGTGGCCAAATAGGATTCTATTTCTGTGAAGTTTTTACCTAAAAGGATTGAGCCATTCAGACAGGAACGTCTTGCTGCAGAGTAACACCTTTTCTACAGGGAGCAAGGCAGGCTGGTAGAGGATGTGTAGCTGTAAAGCTGATACGTGATCTTTTAGGAATTCAGTCCATCTCTGCAAATTTGTGACACTTCATGGCTTTGTGCAGAAATCCTGCTTTCAAAAACAATCTCATCCTCTGGTGGAAAGGAGATTACTACCTTGTCTTTCCTTATGCCAGTCTTTCCCACCTCTCCTTTTGTTTTTTGTGCTGCTACAGCTCTAATCCGTTGGGTTACGTAGAGCAAGTGTATGGCAGCATTTGAAGCAGAGAAGGTTGTTGTCTCCAGAAATGATGTTCTCTCTTTCTAGCTTCTCTGGTTGCACAGGTATCCTTAAATGTGATGTAACATGAAACTGTCGCTGTGAAGATCTTGGGTAGATAAGAGGCGTTCTGCAGTTTCTCTAGCTGCAATCTCTCGCACAGCAGTCTGAAGGAGGATGCTTATTGGAAGAAAGCCTTCAGATGTGATGTTGGTGCTTGGATCACGTCTATGAAGTAAGACAGGGCTTTTCAGGTTGTACAGCTCCAACTTCAGGGCCTGTCAGTGTGGCACTATTTTCATAGCCCAAAACATTTTAATTAATCTGGAGCTGTTGATAGCACATCTTGTAAAGGCAGGGGAACTCCTACTGTCCCAGGGAACAAGGAGGATGTATTTGTTTACTCCTCGCTGTGGAGTTCAGTCTGTGGTCAGCTGTATTTATTTGGCTTAAAACAAGCCAGTACAGCCCACAAGTTCCCTTAAACAGTCAAGATCAAGGGTAGCAACTGCTGTGCCTTCCGTGTCTTCCTTCCTTTATCCTCAGCAGTTGTATCCTAACAATAGTCAGGACAGACATTTATTCCTTTGATGGACACGTTTGCAGTGACTGGCAGAAAATGTATTTTTAAGGGCATAACTCCTGTGTTTCTCCCGGTGAGGTGGTTCAGCAGTGTGGGCCATAATCTTGGCATCCTTGGGCGATGAAGCCTTGGGCATCACGAGTGACCAGTCCCCAATCGTCATCTGTGCCCTTTCCATCTGAAACTGCGAACCAAAGTGTGATGTGTGATACCTTTAAAATCCAGAATGGGCTTTTGGAGAAGGCACGTGACTTTAATGCCTTTTATTGTGGATAATTTTGATCTGAAGAGGTGTGAATTGCACTTTGTAAATGTAGGTTTTTTGTTTAAATTGCACTTGTCAGAAAAGAGGAGCTAACTACAGAGATAAAGGTAACACCTATAGAAGAGAGATTTACTTTAACAGCCCTGCTGATTGATTATCCCTCATTTCAGAAGTGCAGAGTTGTAGCTTCCCAATACTTCCCAACAGATAAGTTGGTGAGTGATTTACGGAGCTAAATTAAGCAGAGGACTCCTCTTTTAAAGCCATCTCATTATCATGTGGTGGCTGATAAGTCTGCCTTGTACATCCAACCCACAGGATAGCCCCGGGCTCTCGTCTAAAAGCAAATTTCAGGCATGACATCATGCAGGAAGTCACGGGGAGGGCTTAGCGAGCCTTGCTCTCTCTTCTGATCTCCTTGGAAGAAAGTGGCCGTGTGGTTCACACATGCTGGGACAGCAGCGGGAGGAAACCAAGCCTCGGCAGAGCATCGGGGAGCCGGCATGCCTTGGAAGTGCCTCCAACGGCCACCGAGTAATGAAAGCCATGCCATCGCTAACCAGAAACTCTTGGGCTGTCTGTTTTTGTGCAGCAGAAGCCTTTTTATGTTCCTTGATGTCTGCACAGCGTGCAGGGAAGCAGGTGTTGATCAGTCCACCTTGAAACAGTTGGTTCTGCCCGGTGAGATGGTTGCCTTCCCAAGCACCAAGACAGCTGTGCCGGTCACTATGTGCATGTATTCATCCCAAAGTGTCCTTAATAAAGAGGGTTGTTCTCTCCTCTGTTTTTTTTAAACTTCATGGGAATTCCTAGGATTTTCTTTTTTTAGCCTCATTCAGAGTCTATATTACCATGGCCTGTCTTAAGCTAGAGAGTACGTTATGGTTGGCGCAAATTAATGACAGGTTGTAGATCCCAAAAGTGGCCATTGAAGTTTAGGGGAATTGGTCAACTGGTGATGTTTTTCCCCTGCAAGTGGGAGGCTTTGGGACCTTAGTTATGAAGGTAAAGAAGGTGGCCTGGAGACATCGCTTGGTGATTAAAGCTTCTCACTGGCCTTCCTTCCATCGAATGGGATGCTGAAAAAAAAATAAAAAAGATCCTTGAGTGCTCTGTCAAAGGTTTGCTTTGCTGTGATTCATCCTTTCTTTTAATAGCAGTACATGTCAAAATAAAGATTTAATGGAACTAGGAAGGAATGTTAAAAGCACTGCGGCAAGGTAATAAGGGGATTTGGACTTTAATATTATATTGCTCCGAGGATCTGGCTATAGGCTTTGAACTGGCTGAATTAACAACTTTACCTGCTTAATTTCTTCTTTCCATGTGTCACTTGATGATATTTCCCCTTCCTTCAAAACAAGACTTGAAGGCAAATAGCTGCTTCATTGCTAGACCTCAGAAGTGATGCCCGAGGCCTCATTTAAATCACCGTGTCCATCAGCATCTTCATGACCAGAAAACTGAGGCTGCATTACTGGTGTCCTCCATGTGCTGGGTCTCTTCCTATTCCTGTATCTCTAGTGGTCTTGCAGACCCCACATCTCTCCTTAGACCAGCTTACAGCATTATTTGGTGTGACAGTTTCTGCAAGGCTGGTAGAGAATTACAAAAACAAACAAAGTATTGCAGCCCAGGGAGAGGCTTTCTGTAACCCCAGGCACTGGAGGGAGGCTCCTCTTGGCCGCCGCAACCCTGGAAGTTATTTTCCTTGACATGAAGCTTTGTCAAGGCTTTCCCTTCCTCCAAGGGGGGAATTTGGTTCCTCTCGCCATCCCCTTTAGTCCTGCTGTGAGCCAGGGCTGCCAGGGTACCCCAGTTCCTGGGTACCAGCATGTCTCTGTTCCACGGCAGAGAGGAACGAGCTGGGTGAGTGGGCGGTGTGATGGTTTCATGGTTGGGTACCACTGAGCGATTCCGGGCCGACCCCTCCATCCTGCTGAGACTGACATCCTCAGCTTGTGGAGAATAATTAGTTTATTGCAAATGCTATTTTCTTTTTCTTTTTATAGTGAAAGGACTGCATGAATTAGAAAAGACAGGGTCAGCAGCAGCAGAATCTAAAGTAGTGAATGCTATTAATGACAGCAAGGCTGATAAGCAGAGGTCATAGTCTCGTATTCATCGGGCCACCGGAGTATCTGCAGAGCCAAGCATTCTGGCAGAGAGGATGGGAAGTTATCCTGTTGACAGATAGATCCTTTTATGAATACTTGAGTTTTGGAAAGTGCTTAACTAGTCAGTCACTTCACATGCTGCGTCTGGCATCGCGACCTCATCATTTGGGAGTGAACAAATGGTGAAAAGAATAAATCAGTGACTGTCATTTTCTATTGTTGTTAATTTTCATAATCTTCCACTTTAGAAGATGGTGGTGGTTATTAAGTGAATGCTCCAAAAGCCTTATTCTGTCGTAGAATCACCTTTTGTAATATATATTCCTAAACCTTTGCTGACTGCCCTGTTTGGTGTTTCAGGGATGCCTACGCGGTCGGCTGGAACGGCCGGATGGGGATGCGGCACAGCAGGCTCACCAGCCCCAGCTCCTTCCTAGACAAAGATGGGATATTCGTGAACACAACCAACAGCAAGCTGCTGGAAAGGGCCCATGGGATTCTCATGTTAGTACAAAATGAGTGGATTTTGGCTTTATTTCTAGAATATAGTGAGTAGTATGGGTAATAAGGGGAATGTAAATAGCCAAAACAACAACAAATTCAAGTTTCAAGTGGACTTGGACACTGTTGGGTCAGAGTGACCCTGGTATGTTTTATGCGTCTGATTTATTCATTTCTTATCATCCATTTATAATGACAGACACAGGAAAGTGGTACAGGGAAGCAAGAGAAGGGATGAGTCTTCTTGTCAAACCAGTCTAAAGAGATAACAGCGATGTTATGCAGTAACATTTTTTAACGTGATATCAAAGTTTCCATTACAAATGAGTTGTGGAAATGATGTTGATGAATCATGGTACAGCCTCATCAGAAGTTTCAGAAAACATCACCAGGGTGCCTGGAGGTAACGTGCGGCATGAGAAAGCAGGGTGGTCAGTTGTTCTGCGATGCCACTCCCTGTTCTGCCCAAATTACCAGTCAGCCCATCGTTCCTGATGTAACAGTTTGCTTTAATTGAATGCCTTCCTCTCCAAGCTGTGGAGATAAATTTAGAAAACTAGTTTGCAGCTTACGGAAGGAACCTCATTTCAGTGCAGGTTGTAGGAAGGAGTTTCTAAAGGGGATTTTGAAGGTCCTGTTTCAGAAACTTGTATTTTTCTGGATCTTCTGTTATTGCTTGTACCATGCCACAGTAAAGAAAAAAAAAGTATTTCTAAATGGTAGAAGTTGAGCCGTCCTATTGCAATACCACAATGGTAACCATACACGCTCTTCTGCAATTGCACACGTGGATTAATCTGAGCCATTTATTATCTCCCCAGGCGAAATAAGAACTTCAAAGCCAAACCCAGTCTCCCAAAGGTGAGAGAGAAGCAATGTTTTGACCTTGCCAGTCCCCGGGTTAAGGCTGTATGTACAGTGTTGAGATGCTTCTGTGTGTGTAAGGAAGGAAGGTGGCTGTGGCTGCTTTCAGGACCATCGTCATCTCTGCTGTTTTGCTCTGTTCAGAGTTCTTTAATTTCTGTAAAACTGAAGGATTTCTGATTTCTGCTGGGAGAGGACTGTGTGAGCGCTCGCACCCTCCTTTCTCTGACCTGCTCAGGCTCCTTTTTTCCTCCTCCTGAGGGAGAAGTATGTACATGCTGGGGAAATTTGATAATTAAATCTCTAAAATGAGCAAGTAGGTTATGCAAGATGGCTGGTACCTGATAGACAAAGTCATTGCCATGAGGCCTACCCAGTTTTGTCTGAAAAAAATCTCAAAATTTCCACCCTACCCTACAGCATGACTGCATGCTGTATGTGACTTAGAGTCCCCATAATCTTTGAATAGCTTGTCTAATTCTCAGGTTCCCTCCACTTTGGCTGCATTTACTGTATTGTAAGACAAGAAAAGCTGAGAAATCTGTTTTAACTGGAAGAATAACGTTTTTTGTGGTCACTGCCTGGCTTCTCATAAGGATTTTACTTGCAGAGGGCTCAGTGTAGTGACAGAATGAAGCAGGCTACAGCTTCAAGTGCGACTAATATGTGCCCAAAATTTCTCTCTTGCCCATTACTAAATGATCTCTGGATAAAAAGAGCAGTTCGGCACAAATTGCCATGGCAGGTTTGGTGCAGCCCAGATCAGAGCATCCTTGTACTAAGACCCATGTAACTTCTACGCAGGCAGATATGCTTCTTACTCCTTTGATTGACATTGCAGATTGTGCAGTTATGTAATAATTTTCAGTCCACCTCAGTCTTCTGATAGCCCAAAGCACTGATGCTGGCTGCCTTTTGTTCTCAGTTTTGATTTCTGCCTCCCCAAAAGGACGAGAAGGAACAAAATTTAGCTTTATTTTCCTACATGCAGATTGCACTGGGAGAGACACAGAAGCAGTTAGTAAATGAACTCTTCATTAATAGTGAATGAACTGCGTGTGATGAAGCAACTGTTTCATAGCAGTTACAAGGAAAGAGGTTTTCAGTAGGTTTTGTGGGCTGATGCCTTCATGGTTCTGGCTCACTCAAGTGAACTTCTCCACTAGTTCTTGGACAATGTGCGTTTCAAGCAAGCCCAGTCCTCCCGTGGACTTTCTCATCCCCCCACACTTATTGAAAGAGGAGATGCTTATGCCCTGCTGGCAAGCACGTGGTTTCCATCCATGGTTTCCTGTTCACAGGAATGAAGCCCCCGGGCTTGCTAATTATTGCTGATGGCTCATTTTCTATATGTGTGTGATGAATTATTTGCAGTGGCCACAATTCAAGACTGTTGTTAACACACCGTGAAAATAATCAACAAAGGGTCAGCTTTCCAGCAATGTATTTATGTTTGTCTACAACTGCACATTAGTGCGTCGGAAAGCCAAAATTCACATGGTCAAAGATGCCCTTGGCAAGTCCTCAGAGGCCAAATAGGGCAGGCGTTTTCAGCTGTTCCTTGATCTTGATGTTTTCCATTGAGATGAAATAGGGTAGGGTGGTTACCCTAAGGAAGCCCTGCGGAGGGTATGAAGGGGGGCATAGCACGGCGGTAAGGTCTAGTTTTATTTATAAAGAACAAACTAAGCCTCTCTCTTCTGCAGCACCTGCTGGATGTGAAATCTCTCAAGCACTTGACCAACCTAACACTGCACGACCGCATTACAAAATCCCTTCTCCATCTCCATAAGAAGAAGAAACCACCCAGCATCAGTGCCCAGTTCCAGGTAATGCAGCACCCTGTGTGGTTTTGAATAAAAGGCAGATACCTGCTCTGGCTCTCCACAGGAGCACCTGCAGGCACAGTGCGGTCCCATCCTCACCACTATTTGTTTAGGACATTAATTCAGCTCAAGATGGGGTTTGGGGAGGCTGGGATAGAGTGCAGCGCCTTGCATTTGTCTGAATGATAGAAATCAAGAGAAGCAGGTTATGGCAGGTGTCGTGATGAGCAGGGGGGTGATGTGCCAAGACAGCATTGGTGAGACGTGAAGTTGAGCTGCAGAACAGAATTTCATCTGCTGCAGAAGGTGGCTGGGAGAAAGGCAGTCACATCTGTGTAAAATCAGTGGGCAAAGCAGCAGGGAAAGCCTTGTGTTGAGGTGGATTGATTCAGGTCTCCATGTCTGTGATTTTTTAAGTACCCTCCTAGTGAAATGCATGACCAAACACTGATACATGTAGCATGTAGCTCTGTGTGCTTGCACGCCCTCTTCTCTGGTGCCTTGCTCTCAAGGCAATCACATTGTGGTGTTTTCTCTGCTGTATCTAGAAATCTAGTAAAAATCTGCAATGACATTTTAAAGTGTTCTTTTACTCGCATTCAGCATCTGAAATTCAATCTGTTTTCAAGTCAGCCAGAATGTGAATTTTAATAGGTGCGGAAAGGTCAAAATATTGCTGCATTATCTCAAGGCACGCAGAGGAATTCAGAGGAAGGATCAATACAGCATTTGTTGTGTTGGCAGTGCTGTGCGCCAGCCAGCCTTCCCTGGGAATAGCTGCAGCTAAAATAATTCTCAGAAATGTGCATCAGGGCTTGGAAATTGGTACAAGACACATGCACGAGCATGTGGTAATATTAGAAAGCAGCATTTCAGTTAAAAATCATTTTCTAAGGAAGTCTGGCTTGTTTTTTTTTTACTCTTTTTTTTCTTTTTGAGAAGTGAGTCATTTTTAGAAAGTCTCCATGCATAGATCTGGGTAAGATTAAGTAATTTAATATATATATGTATGTATGTATGTATATCTGTGTATATATAATATGCAGAATGCACATCTGTATATATATATATTAAGCTTAGTCTAGTCTAATGGTATGCTGGTTAAAATAAATGTCTGCAGAGTTTAAGTCATACATAATTAATACATACATGTACATGGGGGAGCTGAAGTGAGGATGTCTTCCTGAAACCCATTTGTCGTTCCAAGGAGATGTGGAAAAGCACCAGGGTGCAGGACTGAGATTCCTGTATATTTTCTAGCACATAAAAATGACAGAGCTCTGAACACCGTGAAGATTCCCCCCTTCCCCTGTGCAGCAAAGCAGAGCCTTCAAATAGCAAATATGCATTCTGACGTTCCCCAGCAGTGACTTGACAACGTAGGAGCTGTGCCTACAACACATCCTCTTTTATTTAAATGAATGAAACCATATTTAAGTCAGAGGCAGCATCCTGGCTTCTGGTGTTACTGCCTGCTTCTCCTTTTAGAAAAATGCCGGGCGCTCCAGCCCTAATTTCATTTAACACTCGTAAGGGAGAAGTATTTTCTCTAGAGACCAGCCTGGTGCAAGCCTGCCACATAGCTTTTTATCAAGAGCACGCTAATAAAATTGCAGAGCATGCAACTGGGTCACAGACAGGAAATACAAATGTTTCCTATCATGGGGTTTTTGTTTTGTTTTGTTTTTCAGATAAATGCTGCCTTGTGGCTAATGCCTGGACAGGGAGCTTGCAGCTGCTCTGTCTCGTATTGATTTTAACCATGCCTTAAGTTACGCTGCTCTATAGGCAAAATAGCTCTGAGTCACTGCTGCCTGTATTTAGTGGACGCTGTGATGGCTTTCTTGGTAAAATAAATACATGAATAAATAAATGGAAGGACAGGGATTTGTACAGGCTTCCCCGTTACCCGCCTTTCAGGTGTTTTTTTCCCTGGCAAAAGGAGGCTGCCCTTGCTCAGGGCGATGCAGAAATGACAAATCACACCCTGCGAGGCTGAGTCCCAGTGGTGCGACAACGTGAGCTGGGGAGGTTTTGCAGGCAGTGGACAAAGGAGCAGGGCAGGGAGTTAATCCGGGGACCCTGCCTGTGCCTTACGGATTCCCGGTGCTCGGGGCAGGCCAGATGGTGGCGGGGGGCATGCGGTGGGGGGACCATCTGCCACGCACGGTGCAGCAGTGGCTGCTGATGGGATGGAAACACCGCGCTCTGCTGCAATTCCCAGCACCACCCGTGTACGTCGCTGCTGGTTATTGCTTAATAGAAATTGATTATTTATTTTTTTCCAATCTACCTTCCGCAAAAGACACCCACAGGCAGAAATCCGGGAACGCGCCCACCCGCTGAGGTCTGCGGCATCGCAGCCTCCCCGGGATGGGAGCGAGGGGGCTGTTTGGTGTTTGGCATCACCGGGGGCTCAGCTGCACCACATGTGTGTGCTTCGCCAGTTCCTCTTCCCCAGATGCCGCATGCAGACAAACATTTATTAACATGAAAGGCTTCCCATAAAGGTGGCTTTAAAATGATCAGAAGTAGAATAAAAGGCTTTCTGCAAGCCAGTCTTTAGACAACGTGCGTCTTGCTAATATTATGCACTTGTGCACACAGGTTTATGACCATGTATATTCATAAATTTGTAGCTGCATATAGTAAACACACAACAGAATACCCTGTAAATAACTGAGTTTTAGACGCTATTAAAATCGGGTCATTGCCGTGAGTAATCAACTCTGGAGCACGTTATTAATACCACATCAGTAAAGTGCTCGGCAATTAGAGACATCCAAAGCATTTACAGAGCACATAAAAAAAATAAACTGCAGAATGCAGTCAAGGAGTCGGTCCAGCCGCAGAATGACTCAGTGACTGTGTGTGCTCTGATCTAAGGCGGTCAATGTGTTGTTATTTCGGAGAGCTTGTGCTTTGTTGCGTTTTTGCAAGTCGGAGGCGTAACTTGGGATGCCATCCCACTGAAGGAGTTGTATGTAGCAGTGATGCCAATACCAATTCATTTTCATGGTCTACGCTTTTAATAATTGCACAGAAATTAAGGGAAATGAAAATGCCATGAAATCTCAGTGTCAGAAATGGGAAGCTGGCAAAACCTCGATTCTCAGTGATCACAGCTGTATTTTTCAGCAGACAAGTATGGCCAGGAATATGCCAGCTTTGAAACTACTTTCATGTCAAAGCAGCCTATGAAGTTTTTAGGATTTGCAACTTTAAAAATCTATATAAATCCAGTTATTTGATAGAATGGGAGTTCAATCAGGCACGCTCTAGAAAGCAGTTATTCGGCAAGCAGTCAGGTCATCTTCCTGTTCCAGAACTATCATTAAGAGAATTTCTTTCTAGGCCAGTGATGATGTTCTCAGAATTAAAAAGCGGAATAATTTTTGACAGCTGAAAATTCTCTTTGTCTTTTAAAGACATCAGCAACCATTGGGTACAAAAGGGTTCGGTCATTATCTTGGAGCTCCCACTCAATACTTATATGTGGCTTACTGGTGCGGAGCAGGAGGTGACTTTGGGATCCAGTGGCAGATTCAGAAATGTCAAACTGGGAGTCTCAAAATACATTTCTGCACAGTGTACTGCTGTGAGTGCCGTCCTGGTTTCTGCAGGAACCCTGAACAAACAGGGTTGTATTTCCCTGTTGCTAATTTGTTGGGTACAAAGACAAAAGCAGCCAAGTTGTAGCATATCTGAGATGCTTGTTTCAGGGAACAGTTTCCTATCTGCCTGGTTTACTCATCGTTTGTTCATAGTTTTGTTTTCTGACATAAGTCCCTGGTGTTTCATTATTCTTTATGTTCCCTTCTCTGTTTCCCAACTGAAGATGTCTCCTCTATTGCAGGCATCGCTCAACAAGCTGATGGAGACTCTTGGCCAGGCAGAGCCTTATTTTGTCAAGTGCATTCGATCCAATGCTGAAAAGGTAAACTCTGACCTGTAAGATCACTGCTGTGAAGGATGTGATTGCAAAACCCGCTCTCGGTGTTTGTTCATGCGTAACTGATTCCTTCTCTCACTGTTTGGAGATAACAACCCAAACTTGTAGTGTTTTGAGGTTTTGGAAACAGAGATCCTTCTGCAGCATAGCTACAGGATTGGGAAGCAAATAGTGAAATGGACTAGAGTTGGCCTTTAGTTCCTGATCTCCTGTTTAAAATAATTTTTAAAATATTTTGTAAATGTCTAATTGAAGGAAAAAAAAAAGAAATGAAAGTCAAAATCAAGTTGGATTTATAGGGTATTTGTGCCTTAGTAATGGAAAGCATGGACATTATCACTTGGGTGTAGGATCACTCTTGGTAAAGTGCACTGTCTTTTCTTGTAATAGAAACACCTAGATGAAAAATCTTTAATAAACCAATCTCTGACTCCTCTGAAGCTTCTGCCACCTGTAATAGAAATTTACAGACTTATGAATTCACTTGTGCCCCTACTGAGCTCTAATGCTTTTTTTTTTTTTTAATCATTTGTAAAAGCACATTTTTTTTCAGAATAAGCCATGTTATTCAGGCTGATTCAAAGATGAAGCCAAATTCAAGAAATATGATGTAGAAAGTCATTTATCTCATGGGATAAGGATCCTTAATTTAAAAACAAGGTTGTAGAAACAAATTTTTTTTCACATTAATCCTTTGGAGTCTTACCCAGACATTTAAAAATACAAGGAGAAGCTTTTGTAGCTTCTGCAGAATTGTTCGAGCAGATTCAAGCAGATTGTTTCATTACGCACAATCTTACCTTACTCATTGGCTATGCTGTTGAGGAGTTCTTTCTTACTCAGTTCAGCAGATCCATAAAACCTTTGCGGAAGCTTTCTGTCTAATTAGATGTTTGAAAGTCTCCATCTGATGGCTCTTTGGAAACACAGAGGATTTAACCGTGGTGGTATTAGTGTGGTTCCTGAAAACCCACATTCCCTCTCAACATCGTTGCCAACGTGCATGTGATGCAGATGTGTTACATGTGCTGAAACCATTGACCCATTTGCATGTTTAGAAGTTTCACCAAGTGCTTGGAGTTCAAGGAAATATTGGCTGTAAATATTTTTTCCCTTCCAGCTGCCCCTGCGGTTCAGTGATAGCCTGGTGCTCAGGCAGCTGCGGTACACGGGCATGCTGGAGACTGTTCGGATTCGCCAGTCAGGATACAGCTGCAAATACTCTTTCCAGGTTGGCTAAACATTTTCAGTCTTTCACCACTTTTATCATCATTATCACAGTTGTCTGAGTGTTGCTAGCTTGTAAGTATATTTGTGTTTTACAAAGTAATGAATTTATGGCTTGTGCAAGGCAGTGGATGTAATTGGATGACGTTGGGAAGGGAGTAGTCGTGGGCTGTTTTGCTACGCCTGAGTTATTGCAAGCTGCTCTAGACCAAAGGCTGCAAGTCCTTCTGCAGATAACTTCATGGTTTTTGAACAAAAGCAATATTTTTTTCATAATGCATGCAGTATTTTTTCATAATGTATGCAAAATCACTTAGACAAATCTATATCCCTTCAGAGTGATAATGAGAAGTTCAGACTAATAATGGCTGATCCCTGTCTGAGCTGTAACAGGCCAGGTCAACAAAATGTAAGAGTTAAGATATGGGTTCCTTTAGATCAATGTTAAAAGCTGTATGAATGTTTTGTAGGAGACACCTCCTCAGTGTGACCCAGACAAATGACAAAGTCCCTTCTCTTATGTTTAAGCCTACCGTTGGCCATTGAGCTGCTTTTCGGTGCTCGTTTCCTTTGTTTCTTTGGGAGCAGCATTCTCCCTGTTGTTTTGCCACTGGCTGCGTCCCATCAGGAGGCTGATGGGGATCCTCTAAATCACTCAGGAGTTATCCAGCTTCTCTCTCTCTCTCTTTTTTTTTTTTTTTTTTTCTTTTCCATATTTTTGCCAGCTTTTGTGCACATGTCAGTTCTTTCATGATTTGCTGTTGCTGATTTGTTTCCTGCTGGCAGCTGCTTTCGGCCAGATGTCATGTCCGTGCAGCAGCTGTTAAGAACGGAGGACTGCTTAGGGTGGTTTTTTTTTTGCCATAAGAATGAATCCCAACCTTACTTGGGAGGATCACTCGTCTGATACCTCTGCTCTCTGAGTTCTCACAGCAACAGTGATTGAAGCAACCTCTTCCTTGTGATGCCTTGCAGATTATGGTAACTCCCTTTTGTAGTGGCCATTCCTAAGGATTTGTAGCATTTTTGCTCAAAATGACCTCTGCAGATTGTGCAGGGTCTCTCCTCCCACACTGGATGACATTTGAATGTTCCTGGGCCTCTTCTTTGATGTGTTTTCCATGCAATTTTGAACCACAAATGGAGGAAACTCAGTGTTTTCCAGTCCGTAAAATGCTATCTGTCCTTCTGCTCCTTGACAGATCCTTTTTCATGTGGCCAGTGGAGCAAATCCAAGCTGCTTATGCAAAAAGGTGACACAGCAGTACCCATCCCATTTAATCCAATCTTGGTTTTTTTTTTTTTTCCTCAGGATTTTGTGAACCATTTTCATGTCCTTCTGCCACAAGGAATCAGCCCATCTAAGCACAATATCCATGATTTCTTCAGGAAAATAAAACTCAATCCAGACAATTACCAAGTTGGAAGAACCATGGTAAATTTTTATCTGTTTAAGATAAAGATACACCTGCATTTGTGCACAGTTATATTAACATCTTCATATATGGTTTTTAACTAATGAAAGTAATTTTCTTCTGTTTGCAAGAAGCCAATAACCTAGTTGATGCTTTGAATATTGTTAACACAAAATAGCAAGGAACATTGTTGTTTTCTTCTGACCAAGCCACAGTGGTCAGGTTATAACAAGGTAGCCTTTAAAACTCATCTGTGTGCAGACAGATGATTGTTGTTATCATTTTGTCTCCCCAGAGGGGAATGCAGGGGCTTTGTAATTCATGACTGATGTGTGTTTTTTTTTTTTTCTGCAGGTTTTTGTGAAGGAGCGAGAGCGGCAGCTTCTGCAGGACCTGCTCCATCAGGAGGTACTGCGCAGGATCACACTGCTGCAGCGCTGGTTCCGCAGCATGCTCTGCAGGAGGCAGTTCCTGAGCTTAAGGCAAGCGGCAGTAATCATACAGGTAGGTGGTGGTGCCTAATTTCATCACTAATTACAATCTGTAAGTCCTGTAGATGCAGCTCTGGCTGTAGCTGGAGTATCTGGGGCCTAAAATCAGTTCCCCTCTGCTAGGAAGGAGCTTGCCATCAGGGTTGGACTCCTAGAAGGGTGGTAATTTGGTCATGGGAGAGACCGAGCTGGAAAGCTTGCATAGAGGCAGATGCTCTCCAGTTCCCAAATCATTCATGTTTCAAGGAGCTGCCTGCTGTGTTTGCAGAGATTCTGGCGTAGTTACCAGAGCCGAAAGCAAGGCGAACCATCCCCAGACCCCCTGGTACTCAGCAAAGCTGCAGTTGTGCTCCAGACCCACTGGCGAGGCTTCGTGGAGAGGCGGAGGTTTCTGCAGATGCAGTTTGCTGCTCACCTCATCCAGAGCTGCTGGCGGGAGCACTCGAAGCGGAGGCACGATGCAGCCACCAGCATCCAGGCAGCCTGGCGAGGGCACTGCGCAAAGCGGCTTTACAGAGCCAGCAGAAGCAAAATCATCAGTTTGCAAGCAGCGTGCAGAGGATACTTAGCACGACAAAGGTAACATTGATCTTAAAATAAATGAATAAAATAAAGAAGTGCTTTCTGATAGTGCCCAGTGGGGAGAAGTATGGTCGATGTGAATTCTGGCACTGCTCAGACCACTGTGACTTACAGCTGATGGTGTCCCTTCATAGCATCGCTGACACTGTCCTGACCTGCCCTAATCCTTCACTCGTCCACGCTTTCTAACAGAGGAGTTCAGTTAGCTGCACATCCTACTCTTAGAATAAGCAGAGCCTATTTCAGGTTAGAGCACGTAGGCAGTGGAAAGCCGAGGACATAAATACTTGTGAGTTGTTTTTTTTTTCTTGGCAGCAGCACCAGTTTAAGTAGCCTATTTTTAACTCAGATTGGCTGCCAATCTGGTTGCTGCACTGTCTCACAGACAATCAGTCAGCAAGTGGGGTGAGGGCAGAAGCAGGGACAGGAGTTACTCGAGCCAGCTGCTGCGAGAAGAAAAACATTTGCAGCCATGCCTTGGCTCACTGGCTGTAGGGCAGGTCTTGGTTCGCTCTCAGGAAGCACTGCCTGTAAGGTGTGGAATGACTGACAAAGAATTGGGAGCTGGAAATAGCTCTTAGTGCAGGGTACAAGTGCCTGTCAGCTGTGCCAGAGGCATCCCAGGCATGATGGTGAAGATGAGGAAGCCAAGGTGATGCAATGTGTTACGGTTTCCTGGCTTACAAACTGTCTACACCAGGGATGAAGTCTGGAACTGCTGTCATCGGCACAGGAGAAACTTTCAGGTGCGTTGGTGCAATTCTTGAGTAGGTGAGATGGCAAAAGAGAAGACTGAAAGTGCACTTGGTGCATTGACCATGAACTTGCATCATCTTGCACCTGACTGGCGAGGAGGATTTTTCGAGATGCTGATGGTGGTGAGATGATGGTGATGAGATGCCCCCAGTGTGGTGCCTTGGAACAATGTTTATGGGCATGGGGTTACAATGTGCTGCTTTTCTGCTTTCTTGCAGGTTTAGAGCTTTGAAAGAGCAGAGGTTAAAAGAGATGCAGCTGGAGAATGGCCTGTCAATTAGTGAAGAGGATGGACTGGAGGCAGAAAGTGCTTTGGAAATTAAGGGCTCCGACCCATCCAAGTGGGAGGATGGCTCATTTGAAGAGAGAGTGAGAGCTGTAGAGGAACATAAATCACTGATGGAGAATAATCGTGTGAATCATGTGGATCCACTGGACACTTCTGCAAATTTATTGTACAAAAGGCATGAGAGAGCCAGTAGCCAGAGTGGTATGGACACTGAAGAGGAAGTAATTGTGAGAGAGAGACCCAAGTCACTGGAGGATCTTAACCAGAAGAAAGTCGTTCGTGCAAAAAGAGAAAGCCGGAGAATGCGTGAGCTGGAACAGGCAAAATTCAGCTTGGAATTGCTTAAGGTCCGGTCCACCGGAGGGCTGTCGCCTTCAGAAGAGCGACGGTGGTCTACCGAGCTGGTATCAGAGGCACTTCATTCCCCTCAGGGAACCCCGGAGAGTGAAAGCTCTCAAGGGAGCTTAGAGATGTTAAGCTGTGAAGATACCCCAAGTAAACTTGTTTCCTTAGTTTTAGATGAGCAAGATGTGCAGTCATTTTCCCCTGAGACGCAGGACTCTGTGCCTAGCAGTCCCCAGCCCCATCTGCAGGACAAGTCTTTCTGCACAGCTGATGTGAACAGCAATTTACCCAGTTGCAGAAGGATGCTTTCAGACTCTGAGCTGCCCGATAACCACACTGCAAAGGAGCATGTGGTCTGTGACCCCCAGAATTATCTGTACAAGACGCATCCGAGAGAAACTTTCCTTTCTAGTAACCTACCTACTTTCTACATTCCACCACAGGACAACATGAAGGTAAAGCAGTCACTGGTGGAAAATAACTTGAGGAATAAAGCAGCGGAAAGAGAGGAGAAAACAGTTACGTTCTCAGAGATCAGGAAGGACTCTGAGCAAGACCAGGGCAAAGCCTTGGGAAGGGAGGAAGGAGAAAAGTCTTCTGCCAAGAGAGAGGAACGTGGGACAGCTGCTGCGACTCAGACCCATTCTCCAGACTCTGTTATCAAGAGACTGGAGAAGCTCAATGTGGAGAAGGAAGAACGACAAAAGCAACTTCAGCTGCAAAACGAGAGGGAGATGATGGAGCAGATCCGTCAGCAGAAGGAAATTCTGGAGAGACAGCGCAAAGCCTTCGAGCAGCTCGAGAAGCAAGGCCGTGTGGAGGCTTTGCAGAGGGCTGAACTGAGCAGAACGAAGGACACCGCTTTGAAACCATCCAAAAAAGCAGACAGCCGGCCTCAGTCGGCCCTCATCCTGCACCCCCAGGGCACGACCACAGCTGGAACGCCAACCTCATCAGTGGACATCAAAGGTCTCACCGTTGGGAACAGGGGAGGCTCTCCAGCCCACGGTGCTGCCAAAGACAGGCCTGTCAGCATGTTCATGGAGCGAAGGGAAGGTCAGGCGGGGACGGCGCTGGAGTCACGGTGCAGCTCCAGGCTGGCTCCCGACCCCAGGGATGTCCCGGGCAGCCCTTTCTCTAGGACAGAGCGCCTCCGGCAGCCCCGAGCGCCACACCAGGCCACCGAGGAGACGAGGGCAAGCAGCATGTTCTTCACACCGAAAGATAATCCCTTCGGCCTCCAGTGAGTAAAAATATGATGGGATTTCCTTGTAGGCCTTTGTTGGGTAAAGTGGTCTCTGGCAGAATGTGGTCTGGAGATTGGAAAAAAAAAAAAAAAAAAAAAAAAAAAAAAAGCTGTTGAAACAGACCAGGGTCAGATTTTTTGATCTTAAAACAGTGAGTGGGCAGAAATCAGGGGACGAAGAAAAAGAGCTTGAAATGCTATTTCTAAGTCTTCCATGTGTTGGGCATTATATAAGCCAGGGGAGATAATCATAGCTATTAGCAGGTGAAAGGTGTTAATAGCAAGAGAGAGTTGACACTTGTTTCATTTACCCTAAGTATGAACAGTGATATGGGTTTCTTTTGAAAGGTAAAAAATTGAAAGGAAAAAATCAAAAGAGCAAAAGATTTTTTGGGTGGCCAGAGCAGGAATGACTAGACAAGTAAGAATATTTCTGGATTTTTCTTGCTAATTGTAGAATTAAAATAATCAGCAAAGGTGATTATACTATTGCTGAGAAAAAACAGCAACTGCCCAAAGGGAGTTTAGGATGTGGATGCACTTTGCCAGTGTATCACTTGCATAAAAAGTTACACATGTAATGGGCTTAGTAGTCTTTAACGGTCAGTAAAAATACTCCTTTATCCCCGATAGAGCCTGCAGCATCCCATGAGCAGGAAGGCAGTGGAGGGCTTTATGGAGCCCTCACCCATGGACATGGTAGAGTTTTGTTCAGAAATGGTGGCAGAAAGAGTGAGCTGAGCAAAGAGCAAGTTAAATTGGGAATGTTTTTGAATGCTGTGTTAGATGCAAAGTGAGGATGCTCTCCTTCTGAGCCAGTTTAGTTGAAATCTGCAGGAGGTCCCAGAGAATTGCTTTGGAAGTAAGTATTTGAGAACAGTCTTCTCCCCATGCTCCTTTCAGTTTCTTTTTCCTTGTTAATGCACAGAACAAGCAAGAGAAAAAGGAAAAATATATCAAAAATCCTCATCTTTAGTTTTCCTGGAACTTAAAAATTTTAATGCTGCAACAGAGCAATCACTTTTCAGAACACAGAACTGGAAAAATACCATCAGTAACCACCGTGAAGGGTAGAGTGCAGCTCTGGCAAAAAGAAATTCATATCTTCTTGCCCTTTGGTATTAAGTCAAATCCTGAAGAATTTGAAGCGGTTCTGAAAACCTGTGACCTCAAACAGTGATTTCTTCTTGATTGCTCGGGCTGCCTACTTCTATGTTGCTGAGAGCTGGGCTGGCGCGGTGGGAAAGCTTTTAGAGAAAATGAAACGTCTCTGTTTTGTTGCCTTTCAGCAGGGAAGCAAGTCATCAATGCCTTCCCAAGGGTGAGCTAACTAGGAAGCCATTTAAGATGCCTGGGTCTGGCAGAGGAGAGGTAAGTTGCAGTTTTCTTATTTTCTCTTTTAATTGAAAAGGGGAAAAAAAAATCCCAAACCCTTATTCTGCCAGCTTTCCCTCAAGTGCTTTGGAGAAGAGAAATATAAAGCACAAGGGTTGCGCAGGGCTCTTGGGGATGGGGGGGATGTCACACTAAGGCAACTTTCACACCTTCTCTTGAAAAAAGCCCCCGTAGCATTAATGTGTAGCAGCACAGAATTGCTCTGGATGAAAAGGATCTTGCAGTCCTGATGGCAAACACTGTAGTACGCAGTCTTGTCTTGTTTGCTTTAATGTCCATTTTAGTAACATCCATTATTGTCCCATTTTCTCCGTGCTGTCTTGGCTTTTGTTTTCCTGGTTGTTTTTGCACTACATGTAATAGTGTGTGTCCTCTGTGGAGTGCAGTGTTACTCAGCGTTGTTGTAAGGCTGTACTTGAGCTACGCTATGATGCCAAACACTGGTAGAATCTCCTTTTATAGAATCTCCTTTTATTTTTAAAACCTTTTTTTTTTGTTGTTGTTATGTTTTATCATTTGGTCAAGCAGGTTCCCAGACCGACCCATAAAAAGAAAGCCCGCATGGCGCGGACGCGCTCCGATTTCTTGACTAGAGGTACTTTTGCTGATGGGGAGGGGGATACGGAGGAAGATGATTACGATGGCAATTTTGAGTTCCTTCTCTCCTCTGACCAACCTCCTCATCCTGAGACAGGGCCTGCAGCCCGGCTCGGGCAGGCCTGTTACAGTGACTCCGAAATGGTAATTTTCCAACGTGTTGGGGCTGGAAAAAAAAGGGAGCAAGCAGATCTGCGGGAGCGTTTCTTTGCTAACCTTAGCTGCACGGATCCTACACTGCTTCTTCTCCCACTCACACAGATATTGTAGATGGGTAAACTCGGAGAACACAGCAGAAATGAGTACAAAACAGAAAGGGAAATTATTTGAATTTCTGTCAGCCATGGGGATGTTTGCTGGCATGATTTAAGAGAAGCTTCCATGGTTTCCATAAGTTTTAGGTAGCATTGCAACTCATTGCACAGCTACCTTGTTTGTTTGTTTTTTTTTAAACTAGGATTACCTCCATTACAAAATCCCACTAGGATCCTTTGGCTCTAGCAAAATTATCTACAGAAATGCATAGAAAAAATCAAGGCAAACACTGGACAAAAAAGTAACAGAACAAAGAAAACAATATGAACCTTGCACCTCCTATAATTTTTGATTTGGTATCCTTACCTAGGGTATCCAATGATTATTCAGTCCTCAATTATTGGAGTAATACTGGCAGATGCTGTCTTTGAGAAACAAAAACCTGTAAATTGGGCAATAAAACATTGTTTGTTTGTTTTTAAAAAAGAGAGAAAAAGCATGTTAGTGGTTCTGTCAGGGAGAAATGGCAGCCTGGATAAGCTGTGTTCAGAAAACCATGAACTGAGAGGTTTCAGGAGTGGAAGAGGACAGAAACTTCCACCTCTCTCCCAGTTTTTCTGTGGCAGGAGGTGGCAGAGGTGTCCACATAGATGTACGGATAAACCCACAGCAGTGTCTCGTGCCGTAAGTGCTCACATTGCCACATATCCATATCACATATCCAGCAAATATCTCATGTGATCCTAAAATCTGCCTTTGCAAGAAAGGCAGATGGCTAAGGGCTTTTCGTGACTTTTCTGTTAGCAGTTCTTATTATAAACAACACGTTTTTCCTCACTGGGAAGGAGCAGAGTTTCACAAATTCCCTGAATTTTTAAGGTTACTCATGATAAATTTTCAAGGGTTTTGAGCCAGGAATACTTCAAGTGCTATCCGGCAGAAATGTGATTGAAAGATGTGGCTCTTTGAACTGAACTCACTTGGCTGTGTTTTAGTTCATCTCCCTGTTTTTATAACAGGAAAGGGAGAATTTTACAGAGGAGTAATATCAGGACCAGCTTTTATTTTTTGTCCCCTATTTGACGAGAAGTCAGCTTAAATAAATTTGCACATGCAAATACAGTGCCTCCTATCCTACACCTTTACTTTCTACTTGAGGCACGTATTTGAGGACACAATGAGAAAGAAAATGTTCAACCCCCCTACACAAAAGAACCAAAGACTCTCCATTAAGATGGGGGAAAAAAAAATAGGGAGGAACAGGAAGCCAAATCTGGAGGTGTAGGTCCAAAACCAGCTGTAGACCTGGAGGAAAGCCACACTTGCCTGGCGTGTCCCTCTGTAAATGCTTGGTGTGTGCAGCCAGGAGCCCAAGGGAGCCTTGGCAAGAAGGCAACAAACTTATCCACGATTGATGCTAAATGCCAGCATTTTCATCTGGACTTCCTTCTGCCACAGTCTCACTGTCTGGTCAAATGGCACATGGACCTGGTCCCTGGAAATGCTGGAAGCAGCAGCTCAAAAACGTGGCAAGAGTCCTGGGCTTTGCCATGCTGTGTTCCTGGAGGCTACCCTGTTACAAAGCCCTAGTTTTTTAGCCGTAGAAGTCTTTTCCACTGGCAATCTCTGCTGAGACGCGAAAGGTGCTGGGCTAACGCTTGGGAATCTCCATCCTTGGGAGGGACCTGGCTCATCCCACTCATTAGAGATGCTCCTGGGCCTCTGCTCACCTGGGTTAACAGCTCTCACTGCATGCAAGTAGTAGTAGGTGCCAACTGTATCGTCTCTCCTCCTGTATCCCTCTTCTCTGCGCTCCATCACTAGCTCTAACTGGTGGTCAGGCTTAGCCAGCGGTTTCGCCTTGACGCAACCCCTTGTGCGGTTGAGTTCTGCTTTCTAGCAAATGTTGCTCGTAAAGTTGTGTGCCCAGTGGTATCGTATGTCTGTATGTCTTGACCACATGTACAGTGTTTCCGTCTGTATTCTGTATTGCAGGTTTGGGACCAGCTCTTTGGCTTGTGGCTTCTCTGTGTTAGGATCGCCACACCCGTAGGGCAGAGCTCTTTAAAGCAGCAAAATCCAGGGCTGCTTATTCATATTTATTAGCAGAGCCTGCTCGGGTGTTGCAAATGATGAAGCAGCCTATAATAGAGCAGTACTGGTGCATGTTGGTTTGGGTTCAAGTAGGTGAATGTGTGTGTAGCCATATCCCTCGTGTCTTGTGATGCTCACATGAAGACGCGCCAGGCAGTCACCACACGCAGGCAGATTGCCCTCCTAGTGAATAGTTTATTCATAGGGTTCCTGCCCCCAGCTACAACTTTCCAAAAAACCTCTTTTGATGTGCTGCTCGATGGCCGAGGGCTGCTGGACACACAACAGAGATCAAGTGCGACTTTGTGAAGTTAAGCATGTGATGAGTCTCCAGCTGTGCTGTGTGAACCCGGCTGTTTGACCCTTTGGTTTCACGACCACCGAGTCAATGGTTGAGTGTCACCAGCTGGTACTTGCAGGCCCACCGGAGACTGATGCTCCTGACCTAAGTGCAGGGTAGCCCAGAGCATCTTCAGCCAGAGCTGAAGTCCAAGGTGCACCAGTATATAAATTGGCTGCTTCAGGTACAGTTATCTGCAAAGAGCCGAAGTGTGTTTAAGGATGAAGGGCTTCCTGACGAGACCAAGCCTTCAAAGGTTGCCCGAGCTTTTTGGCAAAGTACCTGCCTTGCAGTGAGAAAAGTGGGAGGAACAGTTCCTGGCTGTGGTCAGTGCATATTAATAGCGGTTGTGTTTTGCACCTACGCCTGGAGAACTTCCCTCTAGCTGATAGAAAGAACGCCTTGGTTAAAGAAACCACACCAGAAATACCTTCTGCATATATTTCCCTTCAGCAAAGGCTCTTAGAGAGGGCCCTGGATAATGAAGTGGTGATGTATTTTGCTCCAAACTCCGTACTAAAGCCATGAATTGACTAACAGCAGTCTGAGGATCTGTCATTTGTCACCAGCTGATCCCAAGCATCCCTGAAGAGCCAGCCATGGAAGAAGAGCTCTTGTCCTCAGCTGTTCAGAGGCAGTGTTGCACTTTAGGAAGCCCTTCAACACAGCACGTAGCACTGCTGCCTGCTGGGACAAGTCATCTCACTTGGCCTCTTTTTAGCATGGGCAAACAAAATACAGTTTGTTCTTTCAGAGTTAAAAAAAAAAAAAAATGTTCCCCTTTTGCTCCATGGGATGACTACAGACCCCCTGGATATCGTGGTTCGCACGCACATGGTGCTTTGTGGTGTTCCCTGCATGGAAGAGGTCTTGTCTTGGGAGCTGAGAAGGTTTCCCATCCAGCTGAGGACCTTGCCCTTCGCAACTTCTTGGAGGAGTCCCTCAAACAGAAGGGTCTAATGCCAAAAATGCCTTCGGTCCTTCTTTCAAATCCTGGAGAGTTTGCAGTGGTAGCAGAGGAAACACTGATCTATAATAGATAAAAAATAGGGGCAGAGCTGGGAGAGATTGTAGTGATAATGGCCAGAGGGTGATGGGGAGATGATGTCTGGTAGGAAGCCTCATCTCCCCACAAAGCCTGCCTTCAGAGAGAGGCATGCAGTCCTTGAGGCGTCTACATGTGATGAAAGTAAGTCCAAAACTTTATCTTTAGTCTTAATGATGAGGCTATGCGCCACTTCCATCCTGTCATATGCTCTGATGTCAGGGAGCATTTCTTCTCCATGGTTTTATTCCACACTGGTAAAGACGAGGGCTGTTTTCAGACCCTATCCATTAACATCCAGCGGGCAGTGATGTCCCTGCTGCGTTTTGCTTTATAAAAAGCCCTTTTCAACAGAATTTCACAGATTTTTTTTCCCCTCTCTACTCTGAAATGCATCCCCTTATCTCCCAGACAAGCCAAGGCAATTCCAGGAAAACATGCCGAATCGCCTGCACAGAGCAATCACGATGTCCATTATGCCTCTGTATTCAAGTACTTCATTATTGCTTGTATTATTTGGCATCCAGTCATTTCTTAGTTGTTTAATTACCCCCAGTCATTTTAACTTTGGTCCTTGGCTCATGGATATATCCCCTTGATGAAGAACAGGATTTGTGGCATGTTTTGATTAATAATAATAAGAAAAAAAAAAATCCTTCAGTTTTGTCTAAAAAGCTCATTACAGATGTGATATCATAGGGGCAAATATTTTAATAGGGTCACTGGATGGAAATCATTTTCATGGGTTTCAAGGTCCTTTTTTCCCTTGCAAGTCTCCACAATTTATATGTAATCATCACCTAAATGTAAGAACAACAGGAATAAGAAACCCTTTGATGAAAGCAGCTTTTTCTTTTGCAGTGGCAGTTTTGCCTTGTGTGCTGCCATCTCCTGGCTGGCAGGGATGTACAGGGGTAAAAAATAAAGAATGGGAGAGGAAGTGTGGTAAATGTGACTGTCCTGCCGCCCATAATTTACTGAATTTTATATGAAATGTTTTTGATGGAGGAAAATGCAATGCTTAAAAGCATGGTGCATTAAACTGAAACATTTAGGTGAAGGGAAAGCTGAAGAAGAGATCTCCCAAATCATTTCATACAGCCTGACTCCCTGCTTTCCTTGTGCTGAAAGGCTCTCTTCCAAGAGCCAAAATGTATAAATATATATATATATATAGCAAGAATATTTCTGGGCTGCACGCTGCCAGGCTGCCTTTGGATGGCTTCCTCCTCCATGCTGGGGAAACAAAGAGAGATTTTAGTAATATTTCCCAAGATAAAAAACGTTGCTCATGTAACACAGTGGTGGAGACTTTGTGAGTGTGTGACAAGAGAGGGACTAAGGTAACATCTCCATTTTTGCTGCCTCTTGGGACGTGTTTTTTGGATAGCAGCTGCTAGTCATTAAAATACAGCGTCATGGCTGTGGCCTCTGCAGCCTCTGGGGAGAAGAGGAAAGCACCATCGCTTGCCTTGTCTCCTACAGAGTGCAAGATAATAGAAACGGTGCAAAACTTATCATTGTGTAATGCAGAATAATTTAAAGCCACATTTTTAGAATTTAGTAGATATTATTATTCATGGAACCCTGTTAACATTTGGTTATTGCAAATTCCTGTTACCCTTAAAAATTATCCCAGGGCATTTAAAGAGGTGACAAAGGCAGAGAGCCTTTGTATTAAAGCTGCTTAATCTCGTATTTCGTAAGGGTACATTTTAATGTGTCCTTGGCACAAAGATTTATTTTTTTCCTTCTGCAAAGTCTCCAACAAAGGCTGAAGGCAGGCTCTGCTGGGATGTGTCCACAAGACTGAGGTGGGGAACACCACAAATCACTTCAGCGTGGCTAACGATCGTAGCTAACGGGGCTCTTCTCGGCCGGAGAGCTGGGCTGCCCAGGGCAAGGTGACTGAGCAGTCCTGTGGGCTTGGTGATTAGAAGGTTGGACTTAGAGATAGAATTTGTGTAAGAGAAATGTCATTTTGTTTTAGAAGCCATTAAAATATTTCTGTAGTTGAAGGAGCTGCAGCTAGCTCGACAGGGACATAGATTTTCACCTGTAGGCAGATAGAAATAGAAATTTCAGTCATAACAGAAGAAATGTCTAATTGTTGCTTAAGGAGTTCTGGAATTCCAAGAACTGTCTCATTTTTGAATGATTCATCCTTGAATTGTTACAGACAGTGCAGCGGTTCACCTCTGGAGAAGGCCAAACAAAACTCCATAAAACCATGTCTCAGGGGGAGATCGGGAAGCTGGCAGCCGCGCAGAAGACCCTGGCCCCAGATGGGAGGTATGGAACGTGGCTGGAGCTGGGGAACGAGTCCACCCCGAGCCCTTTTTGATTTCCTTCACACTGCTGATCTGCCCTTGTCCCCAGCTTGGTGGTTTTGTCTCAACCAGCCAAAATCAGAATGAGTTACTCGTCACATCTCTTCATATGTGACCACGAACACTCCCATTTAGAAGGGGTAATAAAGTTCATGTCACAACAAAGTCTTGAAGCCATATGTCAGGCATCCCATCCCAAACCACCCAAGAGCATACATGAAACTTGGAGTTTCCTGCATTTCCTGGGGACAAATAGCCTGATTTTCCTGTTAGCAGTTGTGCAGATTTAGCTCCTGCTAAAAGGATGTGAAGGTCTGGGACACTGTAGGTAGTTTTGGCTTGAAGGACATTTTCCCAGTTAAGGCAGTTCTTTCCACAAATTATTTCCAGGTCTCAACGAGCCAAGATGAGGTTTTGGGTGAAGGGAAAGCAGGGGGAGAAGAAGACCCCTCGGGAGAAGCTTGCTACACAGTCTGAGCTGCTGGAGCTGTACGCAGAGCAAGAAGCACCCAACAGAGAGATGATTTCTGGCTTGCAGCTTGGTGAAGGTGAGTGCTGGGTGAGCACGCAGCAGGGTCATGTGTGTAAGGGGCAGAGAAATTGCATTTGCTGTCATGGCAGAGATAAAATGTGTAGCTGTTTTAAGCCTGGCTTTGCACTACCTTTAAGTGTAGCCCCGTGTATGGTGGCTTGGGTTAAGATGTAGAACTGATAAGTTTGTTTATCTGTAGGGTTAGGATACCTGTAAATTAGAATACCATGTATGATCGTATGGTCTAGCTGAGGATGGTGTAGGAGGAAGAGTTGGAAAACTGCACAAAAAGAAAGAACGTGCTGTTTAACGTCTCTTGACTTCATGGGTGACATGAACACAAAACAGCAGTCAGGAAGTTAGAAGCTAGGGCACAAAATGGGTCTGGAGGAATTCAGAAAACATTCAGAAAAGATAGTATGCGGCAAACCAAACAAATACTATTTCTTTCAAAATTTCTATGAAGTTTTACAAGTAGGGATTGTCGCTTTGTTCTGGGAGGCAGGGGACGAGGACAGAGGACAAACTCTTCTCCATGACCGCCTGAAGCCAGCTGTGTGCTGTCACCAGCACCTTCCATCTTCCACTGTGGAGCTAATCCTCCAGGCAGCCGTCTGGACACCAGCAGATGTTTCCCCTCTTGATAGAGGAAGTAACCAATGGAGAAGTGACATTTAATCTTCCTATAAGCACTGCACAGTACTTTTCTCCTCTGCAGGTTTATTCCACAGCCTGTCTCCTTATTTTAGTGACAGGACTATTTTTCCTTTGTGCTACCTTCCCATCTTACTGCCGGTGCAGCTCTGGGAGATGACACTAGATTTTTTTTTCTTACTGAGAATTCATCTGGAGCCACAGAATTTTATTATTACCTGAGAACAAACCCTACTTCTCTTTCACGCCATGCATGGAACATGGGGAAAAAGCATTTTTATTGCTTACAGCTTCATCTCACTTAATTCAGGAGATGCTGAAAAGCAAAACGTATTGCAGAGCTTCAGTGAAATCAAATACCAAACAATCATTGCTACAGCATTTTTGGTCAGGCAGAGAGCAAGTTAACTAATCTGCATTTTGTTCTTTTTCTTCTTTATCAATTACCACCCGTAGAGTTGGGTCCTCACCATCTGACACCCCCGCGGAGTCCTGAGCTGTCAGGAATCTACCGGAGGGAATTTAAGGAGAACAAGGAGCCCTCTCCCAAAGTGAAACGCAAGCGCAGCGTCAAAATCAGCAACGTGGCTCTGGAGCCCGTGCAATGGCAGAATGACTCCCTGCAGATCATAACCAGTGCTAGCGATCTGAAAAGCATGGATGAGTTTCTCCTGAAAAAGGTAATGCCTGTCATTGCTGCTACAACTAAATCATCAGAGAGTGGATGGAGGCAACAAAACAGTGTTATCTTGAAGGCAGCAAGGTGGAGCTTATAATCCACCTAGGGGAGAGCTTTAGGTGCACTCCCAAAACTGCGAAGAGTGCACAGTGTGCACCAGGGCAGGCTTGGGGAGAAAAGATGGGTGCATTGTGCGTGCACAGCACGGTTGTTTTATGGGAGCACAGCAGCTTTGGTACTTCCACTGCTTTGAGCAGCCCCTGGTGGCATCAGAAACGGGTGACCCAAGAGGGCAGAAGCTGAAGGCTCCAGGGAAGCGTTCATGTTTTTACGTGCTAAGTTTGCATGCAAGAGAAACCACCTGGCGGACACACGTAGTTATTAACATCACCTGCCCGTGGTGGAGCAGCTGCTCATTTAGTAGTGTTCCACCTAATGCAGTGCTCTGCCACAGCACAGTCACATCGGTGCATAACACCCTTTGGTTTCTTCCCAGATGAATGAGCTGGATAATGAGGACAGCAAGAAGGACACGCTGGTGGATGTAGTGTTCAAGAAAGCGCTGAAGGAATTCCGACAAAACATCTTCAGCTTTTACTCCTCGGCATTAGCGGTAAGTGCCTGGATGGCAGGTGGGAACTTCCAGGAGAAATGAGATGCTGTGAGTCTTGGTGGTAGAGATGTTGCTGAGCCTTATTCCTGGTCTCCTTATCCCAAAAGGAAGATGCTTTTCCTTTGTATTCAGTCCCACAAAGCTGTAAACTTGGACTAATGCTTCCTCGTTAGCCAGTTCTCAGTATACTTTGAGAAGAGATTTCTAGTCCCTTCAGTACAGCTTGCTGTCAGTCAAAGGGAGATGACAGTAAATCAATAAATTCCCATTTGCCACCCAACTTGTCTGGAAACCTGTGGGTTAAAGTTGTGAGTTGTGAACATCTGAGGAATGTGGTGCTCTGCTCTTCTGCTGCTCCGAATCCTAGCAGTGATTGCTGAGCCAAGCCATTTTATTGTCCAGATTGCGTGAGAAGTTCCCTCTGTGGTAATATTTGGTCTGTCATTTGACGTGGCTTACAGCAGCTGCCTAGATTTCTGTCCTTATACTCTGTGCGCTGAGAAGCCACCCTGACAAAGGTCACGAAACAGCTCTCCATTAAATATTTTTTTCTTTCTTTTAATCATAATTGTATTTTCCCTGAGCAGTTGGAAGTCAGTCAAGCTAAAATAATTGTCTGGAGCAGAAGAGGCAGTCTGATGTGTATAAAAATCCCTTTTCTTTTTGCTTCTGTTTCTATAAAAGATGGATGATGGGAAAAGCATCCGCTATAAGGACCTGTACGCCTTATTCGAGCAGATCCTTGAGAAGACCATGAGGCTTGAACAGAGGGACTGGAGTGAGTCTCCAGTGAAAGTCTGGGTCAATACCTTCAAAGTCTTCCTGGATGAATATATGTTAGAGTACAAACCCCTGGACTGCACCGCAGTGAAGGTAGCCAGCATTTTCTCAAGGTCCTTTAAGATTTGTGAGCTCTCTTTGCTGTCTTCAGGGACCACCCCCGGGTCTCAGGCTGGGCTTGGGAGATGGTGTTTCTTGTGGAACAGGGAAAGCAAATATCCCACTCTCCAGCTCTTCTGCTGTGAGTCTCTGCACAGGATTTCTTCTGAGCAGGCTGAGCATCAGCTCCGGCTGCAGTGCTGTGCCCTTGGGTGTCTTGCCTGAGATCGGAGAGCTTTAGGTCACAGGTGCTGGACTTCAAGCCAGAGCAGCAGCTAATCCCAGCTCTGAGATGGAGACGGTGACAGTTGGCCAGGGGATTTCTGAATGCTGGGTAGTTGGTTGCAGTAGGAGTATTTCTTGGAGTGGTTTTCGTGGGGCCGCAGGTGCACTGGAGGATGGGGCTGGAAAGAGGTGGAAAAAGTTAGATATGGGACCTCTGCGGGCTTTACGTGTGGGAACTGCCCATAAACATGCTTGACTCTTTTTAATACCAGGTGCCAAAAACGGAACGAAAAAAGAGAAGGAAAAAAGAAGCAGATGTGGTGAGTTGAGCACTCTGGGTCTGTGCGTTAAAGAATTAATGTCCTTTTGGCCAGGATTACAAGTGATAGGAGACCTGCTCATGATATATCCTATGGTGAGATCTGAACATCCCAGCCCAGTGAATGTGCAGACTTGCAAAGATGTGCTAGAAAGATGGACAGGGTAGATTTACTTTGCTTGTGAATGGCTGTAGGCAAAAGCAAGAGGTTGTAAATCAGCATTTCTGTTCAGATCAAGGACTGGTGTAGGTTGTTCTCTGAAAACATGTCCCACATCTGTCAAGGCAGTAAATATGTCAGGAATTATTATAGAAGAACTGGGAATGAAGCAGAAAGTGTTGTTCTGGGTTTCTGCGTAAACTTAGCGCATATCTTATATCTCTGATAGAGTTTTTGCCTAAAAGATAGAATAGCACGGGGAAAGATGCAGAGCAAAAAGGGGCCATGGATGTGTAGAAGAGCTTTTCAACATGGAGAGGTTGACCTGTCAACCACAGTCAAATGCAGCTGGTTTCTAACCTGCTTGCAAGGAGGTTTGTCTCCCATGCAGGCTGGATTTTTGTCCGAGCAGCCCATGGGGTTATTGGTCCAAAAAGGAAACACAAATAGCAGGCTGGTTCTGTGTAAAAGCCCACATTGGAGAGCAGGCCATGTCGGGCTCCCTGTTTTGCAGCAGACTGCATCCAGCTCTTTTTCTCACCACTGAATCTTTTTCATCGCAGGTGGAAGAGCACAATGGGCACATTTTTAAGGCGACCCAGTACAGCATCCCCACCTACTGTGAATATTGTTCTTCCTTGATCTGGATAATGGACAGGGCTTCTGTTTGTAAATGTAAGCATGCTCCATTCGGCTTTTTTTGCCATGTATTTCTGTTATAGTCTTGGGATTTGGGGCTCTGAAAGGTGTTTGCTACTGTTTTCTATAACCCCACTCTCAAATATTTGGGATTTTCACATTAAAATAGCTTTTGAGACAGATCTTAAGGATTTCTGAAGTCCGCTGTTAAGTTCATACTGGCATTCCTTCCAGAACCTACATTATGGTTAGTTCTGTGCATGGGGGCTTTGTGTAACCGATCGTAACCCAAGTCTTCAAACTGTTCAAACCATGTTTAAGTTGTGCTTTCAGAAGGGATGGTAAAGAAAGCCTGTGGCAGGTATGGCAAATGTACCCCATGGCTTCAGCCTGTGGGATGGATGCTGTGGGTCTCATGACCATCACAAGGTCACTGGGCTTAGGCCATTTGACCTCTGGCTACTTGAACTTTTGGGGAGCCCAGGAAAGTCGAAGAAGAACAGGCAAGGTTGAGACTTTTTTTTTTAATTTTATTTTTTTCAATGATTCTCTCATTAAGTTGAAAATATCAGCCCTGTGGTGCTTCAGGCTGGTATCCAGTGCAGGAAGAATACAAATTAGGTGCTCTTTCCAACCTCTGAGTTATATCCATGTCTGATAGCTCAGAGTGACTCATGGGCTATTTTCTGAGTTGATCTGTCAGGTTTTGTTTTTTTGTGTTTTTTTTTTTTTTAACATTTCAGGGACTTAAATATAGGGCCTTTAAAATTAAAGGCTTCTTTTTCTTTTTTTTTTTTTTTTAATTTGAAGAATGCAAATTCAACATGCTTTCGACATGCACAAATCCTAAGAAGAGCTACTTAATTCGTATTTGTGCAGAGGTCTGAAGTTTTGAATTATTAAAAACTATTTTTTCTTTGTTGTAGTATGTAAATATGCTTGTCACAAGAAGTGCTGTCTTAAAACCACGACCAAGTGCTCCAAAAAGGTAAGTTTTTCTCATTCCTTTTCTCTCATTAAATACCTCTCTGACTGTCATCTCAATCTTTTTTAGTCTTTTTTAACAATTGCTTATGAGCACAGAACTTGGTACAATGCTTGCAATAACCCTTCATTGAGAGAAGGTTGAGCTGGAGCTCCCTGGAGGTTTCTCCAGCCACTGCTTTTGTGACTGCTTGTATTTCAGTAGTAGTACAGAGATGCATTAAGATAGACATCTGCCCAGTCATGCAGCACCTCTTGCAGTGATGTTCCTGGCTTGTAACCATGCTGAATAATTGAAAGCTGCCTCATTTTATAGCTTTCGAGCACTTCAAAATGTGGTTGGTATCAAAAGGTAACATTTTTGAACAGTCATTGCTACACAGAGAATTCTCAATGTCCAGCACATTTCATGGCACGCATTTTTTTTTCGTTCTGTGGTGCTGCAGTTTTGGCTGCCATGATTTTATGTTTATTCTTAGAAGGTCAGGATGCGGCCGGTGGGGTTCTTGCAATCCCACAGCCAGAAGCATAACCTGCTACAGCACCCGCAGCCCTAATTTTGCAAGGCTGAAGCATTTGTTCCCAGTACAAAAGGCAAAAATACAGGTTGTTCTTCACCCTGCTGCTCCCTGATAGGGCTCCCTGCACAGTCCCCAAACAGCCACGGCACTGCAGCTGAGGATGAGGACAGCAAGAGGAGAAGGGTGGGTGGATGGTGCTGAAGCACTTACTCTGCTCATTAGAGGTGAATTAAGTATTGTTTACCGCATTCAGGGATATGTTTGACAGTGAATGAATGCAGCAGGTCGCCCCAGCTAACAATGAGTCATCAAGCTTTCTTTTTTTGTTTTGAATAGTTTATTTTGTGCTGCATATGCCCCCGAAATAATAATGCAGGCAGGATAATAATGTGTACAAAGCTTTTTCAGACCCTAAGAGGCTTCTCAGGTGTACAGTCTCCATAAAGCCTTATGATTGCATTTTTCCCAAGGAATAATCTGAATATATATATGTGAATGTGCATATATATATATGTGTGTATATATGAATATATTTGCTTTGATGCAATATTTCTTCTGCAATTTCTCTCTTTCTGGCAGTCCATCTCTGTAAGAGTTGGGAATGGGTTCTCTGAGGTTTTGTTCTACAAATCTGTGAAGTTTAATGAGATCACTTGATTTTTTCAAAGACGTTCCCTTGCGTGTTTTTAGACCTTTTGCATCTGTGATTTGAGATCTGAACAACCGAGCCTCCTCTTTACAGGGAGGAGACCTCTAGGCTTTGCTAGATGCCTGTTTCACAGGCTGGTCCTCATGCTCTTGGGTCTGCAGTCCGAGCCCATCATCTTGGCCATGGTTCCATCACACCCGCCCAGAAATGAAGCAGGAAGGGAGTTGAGGCCATGAAAATTTTTCAGGACAATAGGGGACTTTTGCAGGAAAATAGCACTATCTGAAGTGAGTTTCGTATTTCAATGTTGTGAAAGAGATACTGATGTATTTGCCTAAGTTGATCTTTCAGTCCTTTTTTGTTCCTCTCTATGAAAAATGAAACCTAAAAATAATTGCAGCTCTAAATGGTTGCTCAGAGATGCTTGGAACCTTCTCATTTCCTGTTTTGTTTTGTGTTTTTTTTTTTTTTCTCTGCACAAGAAAGTTTTTGTACTGTCTTCAAGAAAATAAATTTACAGTGTCTCTGTTTGGGCAGTTTGAGGTCCTCCTGTAGGAAGGCTCTGGCTTGTCTGTGCTTGGTGGATTAACGTTTTTAGGGTTGTTTTCAGCAACAGAGTGCCACAAACTGTGTAGTATGCTTTAAGAAGGATGTCTTTGTTTTCCGGCTATGGCCGATTTTGTAACTGCTTTCTAACCTTGTCCCAGATCTGTTTCTCTAGATTTACAGTGGTGAGCTTGAGCAAATCCTGAGCTCATTTCTCTTGGTGGACGTGGAACTGCTTTTGCCCTTGCTTTGTCCATGTTTCTGAGTTACTTGTCTTCCCACTGGAGTGAAGAAGCCTGTAGCATTTGTGGCGTCACATCTGATGGTGGTTTTGGCAGCCAAGTGGGCTGGTAGAAGAGCAGACTATGAATTTCAGCTGGTAGCTGGGACTAGATGTTCCCCACCTGTTGTTTCCTGGGGCATTTTCACTGCAGAACATACCATGGTCATCTTCCTCACATCATCTCATGAGGTTGATAATGTTTTCTTTGACGAAAGGATGACATTGAATGGGAAAAGCAAAGGTGTAGGAGTGGTTGTAAGAGGAGCTGTGACCTGTTTCAGGGTCATCTTGCTCATCACTGCATTGCAGTGCGTGCTGTCTCACATTCCCTTTGCTGGTACTGGGTATTTGTGTCAAAATTTTGTTAGGACTGCTTTGTGCATCATCTTCAGGCAAGTGAAGTCATTCCTGGAGATGGTGCCGGAGGGGCAGGAGATGAGAGGAATATGCCCAGCGGCTAAGAACACTGTAACCACGGTGTGGTGGTTAAATGAAGAAAACCCAAATGTTTATGTGCATGCCCAGAGTCTGATTTTGTGTTGCAAGCTGGGACTGTGCACATTTGTGAGGCTGCTGGTAATAGCAAAACAACAGGTTGAGGTTAAGGTCCAGGGGTGTCCTGTCCTCCTTTGCTTGTGACTTGCAGGTAAACTGGATGGTCTGAAACAGCCTGAACATTGACACGTTGCTTTCTGGAAGGAATTCTGGAAGGAACTGAAAGAATTCAATTCTTTTGCGTTTTTCTCTTCCCCGTCAGTATGATCCCGAGCTCTCATCTCGGCAGTTCGGCGTGGAGCTGTCCCGGCTGACCAGCGAGGAGCGAGCTGTGCCAGTGCTGGTGGAGAAGCTGATCAACTACATAGAAATGCATGGGCTGTACACAGAGGGCATTTACAGAAAATCAGGGTCCACCAACAAGATCAAGGAGCTGCGGCAAGGACTTGATACAGGTAAAAGGGAAAAACGACAGAAGACCTGGCTTGTTCTTTTTGGGTGCAACACAGAAAAAAATTATAGTTGAGGGAAAGCTCTGTCTTAGAAATGGTGCCAGCAAGAAAAGAAGTCCTGATACCACCCAAGGTTTCTTGCCCTGGAAAATGTGTTTTCCTCTAGTCTTAACCTGTAAAGCTGAAATCAGATGCCAGATTTCCTGCTGCTGAATGCAGTGTGGTGGCACATGGATGTTTTCTGTCATAGAGGTATAGCTTACCCACACACTGGCTTCTCTTACAGCTTAATATTGATCATTATCTCTTGTTTCTGTGCCTTCTTCTCAATGCACTGCTGAACCCCAACGAACAGACATTGATAATGTGAATTTAGATGACTACAACATCCACGTCATTGCCAGTGTCTTCAAGCAGTGGCTCCGAGACTTGCCCAACCCTCTCATGACCTTTGAGCTGTACGAGGAGTTTCTGCGGGCGATGGGTAAGGAACATCCTTTGCCACTGAAAGAGGGTAGCTTTAGACTGGGTATAAGGAAGAATTTTTTCACTCTGGGCAACATCTTCTCAGGTCTCACCACCCTCAAAGAAGTTGTGGAGCCCCCCCCCCATCCCTGGAAGTGTTCAAGGCCAGATTGGATGGGGCTTTGGGCAACCTAGTCTAGTGGGAGGTGTCCGTACCCGTGGTGAGGCATTGGATAAGGTGATCTTTAAAGGACAGATCATCTCCAGATCATCATTTCCTAAGGGAAATGTCAGCTGCTTTATGTGCCTAATTCTTTACTTGCTCTTCAGTCCCAAAGCATCTGATTTTACCCAGTCTTACTTGTCCAGTTTCAAAGTCTGTTTTTTGCTGAAGGGTTTTTCCATCAGAGTTCAGCAGATTTCAACCTGCTATCCATGTCTGTCTTTTAAATGGTGATGGTAAGCATGAAGAATGAACCATTTTAAACAGGAGAAAGAAGTAGAAACATATTATTTTTAGCAGTACAGTATGCTTTACAGCTCCCGGCTCTAAGAAACAACCCTTTCAAAAAAAAATAAATAAAAAATGAGTGTGTTTGAGAGCGTGCCAAGTGCGAGGAGGGCAGAGAGAACCTGCTGAGAGAGGAATGAGGGGGAGGAGAGCCCTTGCTGCAGCCCCCATGGCTTGGAGATGTCTTACTGGTGGCGGGGGCTGCAATGAGGCCTCCAGCAGTGCCCGTGACAAGGCTGTTGTGTTCTCTGCAGGCCTGCAGGAGAGGAAGGAGACGGTGCGGGGAGTCTACTCGGTCATCGACCAGCTCTCCCGCACCCATCTGAGCACCTTGGAGCGCCTCATCTTCCACCTCGTCAGGTACATGGGACCGGTGGGGAGGCTGCAGCTCCTCATTGCCAGTGGCAGAGGCAAAGGAGCTGCCTTTATCCCTGGCTTCTCTAGTAATCCTTGTATTTTTTTTATTTTTTTTTAGGATTGCCCTCCAGGAAGAGACCAACCGAATGTCAGCTAACGCCTTGGCCATCGTCTTTGCTCCCTGCATCCTCCGCTGCCCTGACACGACAGACCCACTGCAGAGCGTTCAGGACATCAGTAAAACAACCACGTAAGGATGTGGCGCTGGGCGGGATGGTCCAGCTCCTGCTCTGTGGCTGTGGCCACGTCACCACTTACGACTCAATAACCTTTAGTACCGTCAGATGGCTCAGAAATAGAGAGCTTTAGCCTGGAAATGACAAACACCGTACAGCTTTGCATATTAACTGCATCTTAAGGAAGTATTTAATGTTTTCTCAACAGCCAAGCGGTGGTTAATGGGGATTATTAAGGAAGGGAGGATCCACCAGAGCAGATCAACTCGCTCTCCAGGATTTTAAAACATGCTCTCTCCATCCTTCATGCCCAGCAGATCTTAGCAGGAATAAGTGGAGTTTGTGCTGATGTGGTTAATCTCATTTAGACAACTAAGTCTTTATTCTTACTTGATTTGCTGGGATTTTGTTTGTTTGTTTGTTTGTGGTTGTGTTTTTTTTTGAGAAGAAGATGAGTTTTTTTGGTAGGCAGAAATACTGTCTACTTAGATTTCTTTAAGGTATTTGACATAATTGCAAAGGTTTTACAAAAAGTGAAGCACTTGCACAAATTCAGCCTGTCTCACTAAGTAGATTTAAAAATGGATAATGGAGACATTTGAGATGAACTGTAGTGGGAAACCATCCGGTGAAGGGCTGGGCTACTGAAAGAGGTTTTTAGCCTCCAGTTAAGTGTATTAAAATTGTTGAAGACCAGAATGTGCTTGGAGACCCACCTCGTAGGACCCTTTTTGGCCTTAAATACCAAAAACATTCCCACTAGACTCCCCTGCCTACCTCTGAGTGAGTTTGAATAAATCTCCTAAACTTGTCCCAGCAAGGGATTTCATTGTATTTTCTCTTGTAGACTTCAGCTATAGCACATCCTCTAATTTTATTACATGGAAAGTTTTTTTTCCCCAAACACGATCCCAACAGCATTAAAAAGTCAGCTCAGACAGCTAAATGAGCTTGTGTTGCTGCGTTACTGTCTCAGCTGCATGCAAACAAGTCTGTGTGCGTTTGCAGCCCAGAAGCAACCTGCCTTTCACAGGTTTGCATCTTCCTCTCCTTGTCCCATCTCTCCCTTCCCAGGGCAGGAGTTTCTCTGCTTTAACCCTTGGGGGTCTTTAATTCCCCTAGTCCAAGTTCCTTGGTCCATCCGAAGTCCTTTACTGCCCTTTTTAGGAAATTTCCTTGGGTTTTTCCATCCTTGCACGCTGGAGCTCTCAAGCAAGGCAGATCTTTGTGCCAAGCAGGGGCAGCTCAGATAAAATTCGTTCTGACACCAATTTTGTCTTTTCGTTACCCTCAGCTGCGTAGAACTAATTGTCATCGAGCAGATGAACAAATACAAGGCTCGTCTCAAGGACATCAACAGCCTGGAGTTTGCTGAGAACAAAGCCAAGAGCCGCCTGTCCCTGATCCGCAGGTCGATGGTGAGACGCTGCGCCCGGCCCTGCTGCTCACGGACTCGTGTCCCCTTCCCTGCTCCAAGGGAATTTGCAACCAGGAGGAGATCAGGTGTTCCCGTGGTGTGTCTGTCACAGCCCCGGAGGATTTCTGTCTTGCAGCAGGGAAAGTCAGACCTCCCTCTGGCTCTGACGCTCTCTTCTCTCCTGTCCTCTCCTTTCACTCAAAACAACCCTGCCTTACCTCCCCCTGCTTATTCCAGCCTCCCTGCCCCCTTGCACCTGCCAAACCATCCCACCCCAAGCAGCACAGGACCCGTGCCCAGCCCTATGGCAGCTCCCCGGGTTTTCAGGGAATTACACAAAAACAAGAGTCCAGCAAAGGTGATGGGGAAAGTCTGCCAGAAGCCTGAGAGAAGGCACCGTGGAGATGTAGTGGCTTGAGCTCAGAGGCTCCTGGTTACATTTCAGGCTTTATTTTACACACTTGAACAACTGGGTCCTACGTTGAATCAAGCCTTTGTTTGCCCTCTGCTTACAACCACCTCACTGTCACCCCATGCACAAACACCGGGGAGACCTGGACCGAAGCAACCCATAACCACGGCCTTGCTTCGTCCTCTTTTTGGTGCAGACGAGCTCAGTAATGCTATCCAAACCCAAACCGAGCTCCCTCAAGGCTCCTGAACCATCTCATTGAGCTTCCATGCTTCTGGGGTGAGCGACGGCAGGGTCTGGGTCCGTCTCGCTCCGGCACACCAGCGGGCTGCCGACACGCGCTACGTTTGGCTTTTTGGCTGTGGGATCAGGACAGACTCGGCCTGGGTTCATGCTATGGGGCCGAGCTGCCCGCTGTTGCCCTTGGGGCATTTCTGACCGCGGGTGCTGCTTCTGGGACTAAGCCCAAGCAATTCCCGGAGTCGTTTTGCCAAGCTTGGGGCTCGGCCGTGCGCTGGCGCAGATGCAGCAGAGAGCTGCCTCACTCATCCCAGTTAAAAAAAAATAAAAAAAAAAGACAAAAATGAACAAAAAATGGTTCTTTTGGAGGGCGATGGCATGTGCACTCTAACCTTCTGCTTTCCTTTTCATGTCCTCTCTAATCCAGAAACCCGTACTAATTGCAGTTAGATTTATGAGCATAACCCGCAGTTCAATCCCGGTATGTATTAACTGCACGGTGCTCTGTGCCAGCCGCGTCCCTCCATTGTGTGTGACCGCCGCTCATTCCAGCCCCGTGCCACCGGCCATTGTCCGTGACGTTCCCGTCTTGTCCCCGTGCAGGCGCCTCTCTCGGACCAGCCGGTTCCCACCCAGGAGCAGGAGCGGTCGCATCTGCCGGGCTCCCCCACGGGCTGCCCTCACTGCATGCAGCTCCCTGAAAAGCAGCTTTCGCCCTCACGTCTTGTTTTTCTGTAGTGTTTTTGTTTTCCCATTCTGTGCTTCTCTGACTTTCTCTTTCTTTGACTCTTCCACCCACGATTTCTGCTCGGGATGCATTTAGGCACCGTGCCGTGAAGCCATTGCGTTGGCTACGGTGGGTAAATCCTGCAGGCTGTGGGGATGGCAAGGCATCCACCAAAGGGCTCTCAGCTGCACCCTGATGGCTGGGACAGCCCAGGATGAATCTGGGGACCCAGCAGCTCCTGATGTCCCCACCCCTCCCTCACCTCTCTATCCCAGCATGAGCCACTGCAGCAATGTGCTCCTCAGTGAGACCGTGGTGGACATAGGATAGCCACAGACCACAAACGCTGCCCTAGGATAGGGGGAAGCTTGTGGAGCTATTTCTCTTTACCCCACTTTCAGCCCATGATGCTTCTCCCCACCCTTCTGCATCCACAATTGTTTGGGGAAAAAGGAGACCTGGGTCTGAACCATGCCACCCTGGACACTGTTTTGCAAGCCCTCTGCTCGGGGGCTTTTGGAGCAAACACCAGGCTTAGCAGACGCATTAAATGCACCAGAAAGTGGTGTTGCCCTCATCTCAGCCCAGACAAGCGCTCGGTTGACGCAGGAAAGCCAGCGGCAGAGGCGCAAGCCCTTGTGCTGTGAGCAAACGCACATCCGAGCCGTCAGGAAATTTTCCACTCGCAGCAGCGGGGAGAGGAGAGGGCTTTGCTGAAAGCCCACGTGTACGTCGTCACCGCAGCATCCGCTCACTGCTGACCACCCCGTAGGCAGGGAGAGCAGTACACGAGGTGCTGGGGATCTTTGGGAGCTCAGGGGTTTTTGCTAATAGGATTCAGGTGGCTGTGCCTCAGCTCAGGAGCCCACGTGATGAGGTTGCCATCAGAGCAACGTTGCTCTGGGGCGCAGAAGCTTCTTTGTGGCTGGAGAAGAGATCTCCCAGGTGCGACACTGGGAGATGAAAGGGTAAAATGGAGCAAATCTCATGTCTCAGCACCAAGCAGCAGCATTTGTATGGGGTGGAGAACTTAACAGACACTGCAGGTGGAAGAAATGCTCAGCATTGCCTCCCACAAGAGCTGTGTCCCATTAACATCAGCATAGGGATGCTTTGCAGCTTGAAGAAAGATCCCTGCTCACATTTCTGATAGATTTTTGCTTTCAAGGAAAAAAAAAAGTCTCTTTTACCGTGTTCTGGGCATGTGGGTTATGAGAAAGACCAAGAGGTGTCCCAGCTACAGTGCTTAGATATCCTTAGAGAAGCGAAGATGGATTGCAATGAGCCTGCAAACAGGGCAGAGCACAGCAAGAACTAGAAGGGGGATCCGTATTCACCACCTAAGAAATAAAATGATTGTTTGAAGGATGAAGGCAGTTTTTGAGTGGAGTGAAGGCAAGTGATGGGTTTTCTACCTTGCACTGGTGTCCTAAGACATGGTCAGCTCAGGATCTTGAATTCAGAAGTTGAGTTGTGTTCAGTTACGACTCAGTCGTGATTAAAATCTTTCTAACCTGTGTGCCCCAGTAGCTACTACACAGCATCCTTCGTATCCAAAACCAGTATTTTTCTTTTACCTTGTGGAGCAGATCTGTGGAGCTGTTCCTCCAACGTTAAAGCAGAGGCCAGCTGCATGTGTATCCATCCATGATACCCCCGTTTGAGAACTTTTTCATAGTCGGAAGGTTTAATACTAGTAAAAATAAATGATTTCTCAGAGTTCTTCAGTGCGGGGGCTGCTGGCATGGCTGCATTAAATCTCCCCTTAACTGCAGGTGCAAGTCAGTAGCTGTGGCACTGCTGCATTTGATCATCATTTTTGAATGATGTTTTCCCTGACCATTCATTTTTGCCGCTCTCCAGCTGTTTCTCACCCCCCTTTTCTCATGCAGCGCTTCCTCCCATTTCCCACCTGATTAGCAGACCCTCCTCCTCTTCAACCCGCCGTCCCGTTGCACCATTGTGTTGAGTCTCATGATATCTCCCTGCCGGGGAGGGCGAGCCCCCCAAGAACAGGCAGTGTCTCCGTGTGCATGCCCGCATTTCCTTCCATCCAAAGCCAACACTGTTGTTCGCTCCGCCCGGATTTGTAGAAGCAGCATGTGCTTGGCTTTTTTTGGGTCGTACGTAGCTGGTCAAGGTGCGTTGGCTTCATCTCCACCGTCCCCAGCGTGTTGAGTGCTCCTGGTACATCTCCCAGCTGGGTGTGAGATTTTGAAGCCTCTGGGGTGCAAGCAGAGGCTGGAGCCATCTCCTCTGCTCCTTGGGAGTGGAACACTCAGGGGAGAAAGCTGCTGTTGCCTGAGATGTCCTGCAGGCTTGCCAAATAATCCTGTCTGGTGGCTTGTTTGACACTGACATTTATCTCCAGGGCAAAGGACGCATACGGCGCGGCACCTACCCCAGCCCGACTTCTCCCGTCGCCGTACGCCTGCCCTCGGTGTCGGATGTCCCTGAGGAGACCATGAGCAGTGAGGAGGCCATGGAGATGGACGTCACGGAGCAGCAGCAAGCAGCCATGCAGCAGGAGGAGAGGGTGCTGACCGAGCAGATCGAAAGCCTGCAGAAGGAGAAGTGAGTCTGGCCTGCAGTTCAAGCCACGTTCACTCCCACCCCCGATGCCTATAGGTTCAGCTCAGGCATGACTTGAGCGTGGTTGCGTTCCAGGGTTGGTGTGCTGTTCCCGGGATGAGCTGGAGGACTTCTCCATGTCCCTCTTGTTTTCCTTCCCCCCTTTTTCAGTCCTGTTTGGTCACGGGGTTGGTTTTCACAGGGAGGAGCTGACGTTTGAGATGCTGACGCTGGAGCCCCGCGCTTCTGATGATGAAACGCTCGAATCCGAAGCCTCCATTGGCACTGCTGACAGCTCTGAAAACCTAAACTTTGACTCTGAAGGAGCCATCTCCGATCGTTCGGGTGAGTAAAAGCCTCCCTGGATTTTTTTTTAATTTTTTTTTTTTGATTAGGCCATTCCACAGCCAAGCTGCCTGCTGTGCATGTAGCAGTGCGGTTGGCGTTAGTGAGACGGGCGAGCCATAACAAGGTGCCTGTCAAAGGCCGGATCCAGGCCACTAACCCTCCCGTGGTCCCTGTTCCTCAGAGCGAAGCGTAGCACTTAGCTCCCTGCGTCCCACCAAGGCGGAGGGGCCCAGCCGGCTGCGAAGGCACCCCAGGACGCGGCCGGACGCGGCGGACACGGCGGACGCCTCCATCGTCTCCTCCTCCTCCTCCTCCCAGTCATCCACCTCCTGCTTACCCCACCTGCCCCGCAAGCGCTTCCAGATGTACTCCAAATCGCCCTTCTACCGAGCGGGGGGGCCGGGTGAGCCCCCCGAGCCCACCTCGGGGCCACCTGACGACCGCCCTCAGTTCACCACCCGCGGGACCTTCAACCCGGAGAAGGGCAAGCAGAAACTGAAGAGCGTGAAGAATTCCCCCCCGAAAACCAAAGAGCCGCCGGAGGGGGGCACGGGCCGTAAGAGAAACCCCGAGGCCGACCGGGCCGCCGGCCAGCAGCTCGTCCTCCTGGGGAGCAACGAGTTCATGGTGTGAGGTGTGAGCCCCCGGCCCTGTGGCGAAGCCTCGAGCATCCCCTGTTGTCACCATCATCATCGTCACCATCTTCCTCACCAATTGCTTGGGCGCCAGCGCCAGAGGAAGACGAGCGCTCAATCCAGAAGGCTGGTGGGGACGGATTCAGCAGTGGCCTTAACGGTGTGGGGTCGGGAGCGGCCGGGGCAGGCGGCCTGGGGACAGAGGGACAGAGGAGGGACAGAAGGACGTCTGTGGGGAAATGGAAAGCCCTGGGTCCCACCTTGGGAAGGGCGCGTTGCTCTTTGTCCGGGTGACAGCGCCGCAGGCGAACCCTTGTGCCGAGCTGCCCGTGGCTGGAGGTCCCATCATCAAGCGAGGAAGTAGGAATGCGTGGAAAGCAAAGCCCAAAAGCCCACAAAGGTGCCTGGGTCCGGCCGCGCTGCCGGCGGGAGTGGGCTCTGAGACCCCTGCGCTGTAATCGTGTCATTCAAGCAAAAGCCAAGTGCATGGAAAAGCGTTAAGGAAATCTGCCAAAAGTCATCTTTTTTTTTGTTTGTTTGTTTTTCAATGTGACCTAACCACCCTCCTCTTGTTTTTTTTTTGTTTTGTTTTGTTTTTTTGAGACCATCAGTATTAAAAAAATGATAATAATAATCAAGGACTTACTTGAAGCTCTATCTGTTTATATTCTGGCTTACTGGAGTTTATTGTAAATATTTTTTTTTATTTTTTAACTATTTTTCCCCAGACAGGAGTTTTATTTTTCTGTGCCAGGGCAAGGGAAGCGATGGGCACAGTGGGGTCACCACGGGCGTCCCGCTGTCCCACCCGTCACCTGGTGCCAGCGTGCACGTCACCGCGCACATCGTCTTTGGCGAGAAATCCACCGGGCTGTAATTAGCGTCACTTGGAAGCGGTGCCCGCGATCGCGCTAATTATCAGCGCTCGCTAACAACCGGGGGCTTAATCCCTCCCGCACCAGCTCGGTTGCAGCCCGGGTGCTCGGAGAAGCACCGCGGTCGCTGCAAGAGAGGAGAGATTAGGAGCCCGGGGACGCTAATTGGATTAATAAATGCTGGATCTGCCCTTTCGGATAGGCTGCTCGCTCTGTGCGTCTGCAGGCTGAGGCTCAGCTCCTTTCCCTAAACGCCAAGAAAAAGAGGGAAAATACCAATAATTGTGTCTTCCTGGGTATTTTGCATTAGTTTGACTGGGGCTGGGGATGCTCGGCTCCTTCCAGTCTTGCTCCTGCCCTCAGCGCTCGCGGCATCGGCTCGGTCCTGCAGTGCAGCCCCCTCTTCCCAGCCCAAGTGCCAGTTATTTCAAGGGATGTTTTATTTATTTATTTCATTCCTTTTCTTCTTCCTTTTTTTTTTTTTTAATTATTATTATTTCGGAAAGGGGAAATGATTTAAGTTGCATGGGGGAAGAAAGCGTTGTCCCTGCTCTGCCTCCCTGCTTGGGATTGGGAGGAATGAAACCCCCGTCGCTGGGCGAAACGGGCCGGGGCCGTGCTAGGACCAGAGCGGGGCACAGCGTGGCAGGGGCACGGCGATGCTCACAAGGGCAGGAATTTACTGGGGAAAAGCCTGGAAACGGCACGAGCACCCAGCAAGAGCCTGGTGCAGTCAGCGTTGGGTCCCCAGAAATCATGGAAAATTGGGTGTTTGAGCCGCTTCCCACCCGGCATGGATCCAGCGCCCAGCTGCTCCCCCTCAAGGGTAAATTGCCGTTTTTGGGGGGGCAAAAGGTTAGGTTTTGAAGACGATCCGCTCCTCGTACCAAGTGAATGTACTTACTACTGGAAAGGACATGGGCTGCGTGTTGTTAATTATTATTTTTAACGGAAATTTTTTTAAGTAATTTATAAGTATGCTGAGTGTAAATTAAAAAGGAAAAAAAAAACAAAGTATGTATTGTAAGAGGATATATTATCCTGTGTCATACTCTCTATAAATTTTACCTGTTAAAAAAAAGAAAAAGAAAAAAAAAAGAAATAAAAGCGTAATTATATAAAGGAGAATGATTTATCTCTCCCCTGGCAGCGGGGAGGGGGGCAGCTGGCAAGCTGTCATGTCGCGTCCGCGGGTTCTCTTTAATTTCTTAATTAATGTTGTTCCCTTCCCTCCTGCAATAAGGCCGTCGTTCTGTATAAAGTGCAATTTTTGTGTAATATTTCTCCGACGTATACCGTGTGGCTGTACAAAGCGGCTTGGTGGCCGAGTGAACCCCTCGCTTATTAAAGAGCTGTAACGAGGAGCGCCTGGCGCTGGGTGATGTCTTTGGTGCAGGGGGGATGCTCGGGGGGGCTGGCGCCGTGGGAAGTGCCCCAAAAAGGTGACATTTTCTCCCGTTTCCATGTCTTCGGGTGGGTTTTGCTTCTTGGCTTTCCATTTGGTGCTGGAAATCTGTTTTTTCTGGTGTTTTTTCCAGCCCAGTGTTCCCTGTGTCCCCCAAACAAAGGCCAGGAGGAGGCTGGCTGCAAAAGCCCTCTTTATTCTGAGTACAAAATGGGGGGCAGGCTGCGAGCCCCCCAGGGTGGGGAGCCGGTCCGTGAGGCGCATCCCATGGACCTGGCCACCACCTCGGGCACGTTCAGGCCAGGACGAGGAGCCCCAGGGGGTGACAAGGGGACGACAAACAGCCCAAGGGTGCGATGGGGGGGTCCCGAAAGCCAACGAGCGATGGCCGGGTGGTGGCGGGGGGGGGCTCAGTTCTTGAACATGTCGCAGAGCAGCTTCTCCATGGGGGTGTTGCCGATGGTGCGGCGGAAGAAGAGCAGCTCCACGCGCTCGGAGGAGAGGAAGCGCAGCGCCGGCAGGAGCAGCAGCAGCTTCCCAAACCTGGGGGACAGAGGGGGTGGTGGTGGGTGGTGTCACCACCCCCAGTGTCCCCGGCACCCGCTGGGGATGGGGACGGCCGTACCTGACGGGCTGCCCCGGGTAGTGGGAGCGGTTGTGCTGGCCCAGCATCACCTGTGACTGGTCCTGCAGGTTCTCTACCTGCTCAGGGTCCTTCAGGCCGCGGGTCTCTGTGAGGACAGCAAGCATTGGGGTAGGGGGACGTGGGGACAGGCCGTGGGGGACCCAGGCGTGTCCCCTCACCTGGCTTGAAGAGCACCACGGCCTTCATGCAGGCGAATTCGGTGGGGTCGACCGCCAGTGCCTTGAAGCGCCCGAGGGTCTCCTGCAGTGCCCGGACGTCCATGGTGGCCGGCAGCAGCTTGCCAGGGGACGGCTCGGGGACAGCCAGCAGCGGGCAGCTCTCCAGGGGCATGGACCACTGGATGGCGCAGAGCAGGAACAGCTCGCTCCATGCTTCCTCCAGCAGGATCACCTTGGGGGCGACCAAAACCCCATCAACCCCCTTGGAGCACCCATGGGTGGGCAGTGGAACATCTCCCATGACCAGGAAGGGAGCTCAGGGAGGCTCCAACCATCCCGCTGTCACCTTTCGTGTACTGGGGTGGTCCCCACCTGGTCGCGGAAGGGCAGGTTGGAGAAGACGGGCAGGTTCTTGGCCCACTTGACAGCCATGAAGAGGAGGCGCGCCGAGGTCTCGTAGACATTTTCGGGACCAGCTGCCGGGTACGGCGCCACCTGGTACTCGCTGCCTGCCCGCTCGGGCTCGCCGCCCGTCACATCCACCGTCTCATCGGCTGTGGGGACGGTGACATGGTGTCACCTTGCCATGGGGACTCAACCCCAGAGTCCCCCCGAACACCGACAGCCACCCACCGTCCTCAGGCTCCAGCTTGGCGCAGGTCTCGGCCGTCATCAGGCTGGCCATGAAGCGGTGGTTGGTGGGCGGCGTGGGCGCACGGGGGACGGTGGTGGTGGCAGCGGTGGCCCCGGGGCCACGCGGGGCTGGGCAGGGGACCGAGGGGACCTCGCGTGTGGCGGCCACGTGCTCGGGGGGCAGCTCGGCGTCCAGCTCGATGCTATCCAGCCGGACCTGGGCCGTGCTGCGGGGCTGACGCTCGTTCTGCACGGCTGCGGGGACACGGTGGCATCAACAGCGGCCACCCCCCATGGTCACCTCCCTCCCCATCGTGTCCCCCCACGCTCACCGTCCTTGTTCATGCCGGCTTGCAGGCACTTCTTGAGCCGGCAGGCCTGGCACTGGTTGCGGTGCGCCTTGTCCACCGGGCACAGCCCCGTCCCTGCCTGGCACCTGCGAGGAGAGGTGGCACCCGGCTGTGCCCGCAGGGGTGGCCCTGTCCCCCCCAGGGGTGTCCCATGCTGGGAGCATTTTGTCCCTGCTGGGTGTCTTGTCCCCTGGGAGGTGGCCTCTACCCAGCGAACATCCTTGTCCCTGTGGGTGCCCTGTCCCCTATGGGTGCCCTATCCCTGAGAAAACCCTCCCTTGCTGGGTGTCCTACCCCAATGAACACCATGTCCCCATCTGTACCCCCAGTTTCTGTCTGTCCCCATGGGCCCCTGCCCGCTGGCTGTCCCCCGGTCCCCGTCCCCCTGCTGCCCACCTGTAGATGAGCTTCCTGCGGACGCTGCGCTTGAAGAAGCCGCTGCAGCCGTTGCAGGCGTAGATGCCGTAGTGCTTCCCGCTGCTGGTGTCCCCACACACCTTGCACAGCAGCACGGGGCTCAGCGCCTTGCCGGGGGCCGGGCTCAGCCCTGCGGGAGCAGAGCCACAATGCTTGGGGTGATCAGGGGCACCCCCGTGTCCCTTGTCCCACCTCACCTCTCCCCACTGTCCCCAGCACCCAGGTGATGGGGTCACTCCCACCTCCACGGGTCCAGCCCGGGGGACCTCAGATGTCCCAGAGGACAGGAACGGGGACTCCACAGGGCTCAGCATCTTCCCATGTCCCCGGGATGCCCCGCAATGAGCTCTCACAGGACTTTTAAATGGGGAAGGAAAGGTGTCCCTAGGGCTGGGGACACTGGGTGACCTAGTGCTCGGGGACCACAGGCATTGCAGAGAAGGAGCACAGCAGGGGGATGCAGGAACCCTGATGGGGAGCAGGGACCATCCAGAATAAGGACAGGAGACCCTGGACATCATGGATAAGGACCACCACTGAGGATCCTAAGCATCCTGGACAAGGCCCACCATGGGGAACCCCAAGCATCCCAGAGAAGGACCACGGTGGAAGACCCCGAGCATCCCGAAGAAGGACGGCGGTGGCAGACCCGTGCAGCGGGGCACTGGCTCTTACCCGAGGGGCTGTCCTCCAGCCCGGCGCTCACCACCGACCCCGCCGGCGACGCAGCCATGCCGGGATGTCCCCGTCCCTGTCCCCGCCGCGGGGCTGCTCCCACCTCCCGGCAGCTCTGCGGGCTGGGGGCCGTGGCCGTGCTCTCTTCAAGGCAGATTAGCGCCGGGCGCTGTGTAAGCAGCCGCCTGTTTGTCACCGTCTTAATCTTTAGTGTCTGCGCGGGGGGGGCGATCAATCAGCCACGCGATGAAGAATTAAAAAGGTGCTGAGCCCCAGCCCGGCCGCCTCCCTGTAACCCTAAACCCCGCGACACCAAAGCCACCAAAGCCACCCGTGGAGGGACATGGGGTGAGGGGGGGGGGGGGTGCACTGTGATGCAGCCGCCCCCAGAAGTGGAGGGCTGAGATTGCAGGAGGGAGGTTGGGGTCGGGGGGAGGCTGGGGTGTCCTGGCCCTGCCATCCGTGCTGCGCCCACCAGGCCCTGTAAGCGCATAAGCCCCTTGCTAAGGAGTTTAGAGGGGAATAACAAAAAAAAAAAGGTAATTACGGTGTGGGGGGGGTGACACTCCCCCCTTCCCTGCTCCCAAGCAATTAATTACAAGCCCTGATCGAGGGAGATGATTGAAGCCCCCACACAGCCCAAGCAGCTTAGTGCTGGTGCATGGGGCTGTGCCCCCATTGAATGTCCCCATTCCCCCCCCACAAGGCCAGCAGCCTTGGTGTCCCTCCTGGGGGGGCTCCTGGGGCTTTGGGCTGTGGCTGCTGACGTGGCAGTGCGGGGCCAGGTGGCCCCAGGGTTACGCAACGGCCGCTAAACCCTCACCGTGAAAGGGCAGCACAATTTGGGATTTGAGGGCTTTAGGTGCTAAACCCCCCCCCCGCGGCCACCGGGGACAGGATGAGGGGGTGTTGGGGGGGGGGGACTGGGACAGGGATAGGATGGGATGGGGATGGGGAGGGATGGGACGGGGTGGAATAGAATGGGATGGGGTGGGATTGGAATGGGTTGGGATGAGGATTGAATGGGAATGGGGATGGGATGGGTTTGGGATGGGGAGGGGATGAGCTGGTATAGGATAGGATGAGGATTGAACAGGAATGTGGATGGGATAAGATGGGATGGGGATGAGGAGGGAATGGGATGGGATGGGATGGGATGGGATGGGATGGGATGGGATGGGATGGGATGGGATGGGATAGGAATGGGATGGGGATGGGGTTGGATGTGGTGCTTAGGGACATATTCTACTGGGTAATATTGATGGTAGGGGGATGTTTGGACCAGATGATCTTGAAGGCTCTTTTCCAACCTTAGTGATTCTATGGGATGGGGAGGGACTGCATAAAGGGGCACCCCCATGGCAGTGGGACATGTCAGTTTTTGGCCCCATGGGGATGGCGATAGGCGCTGACTCGGCTAATTTGTCGCCCCGCCGCGCTCTGCTCTGTGCCGCCGGTAAAAAGCCAGCTCCGGAGCTGGGATTTGGGAGGGGGATTAGCCCCGGCAGCCATCTGCTGCCGGCCAATAATCATCATGCCGAGGAAATCCAATAATTACAAAAATATTGCTCCCATCCCCATTTTGCCCTTGCACCCGGCTGTGGGACCCCCACCCATGGGTCCCCACTGCGGTGTCCCCACCAGCACCCCGATGGGGCAACGAGGTCAATCGGGGACCTGCCGGTGCCTGGTGCCACCACCAAGGGGCTGCCAGTGGCCCCAGTGCTGGGGTCCCCAGTGAAGGAGCAAATGTTAAAGCCCGTGACCCAGCTCCGTGACAGATGCCGCGGGATTACCCAGCCTAAAACCTTGGGATCGCCCCCCTCCCTTCTCCCCAGCATTTAATTACTAATTTACTAATTACCCCAAGATGCTGCTGGCGGTCTTGAGACCCGTGCCCTAATCCCAGCAGCCGTGGGGAGCACATGGATGTTCTCCGGTCAGGGGATGGCTCAGCTGGGGACATCGGAAGCCCTGCTCCTGGTGGTGATGGTGGGGATCTGAAGAGGGTGGTGGGGACCCAGGGGACAAGGTGGGGACCAGGAGTGTGTGATGGGGACCAGAAGGGGTTGATGGTGGAGACCAGAAGGAGACTATGAGGACTGGAGGGGAGTGACGGGAACAAGGAGGAGGTGACAGGGACCAGGAGGAGGTGATGGGACCAGAAGGGGATGATGGAGCCTGGGAGCTGGTGGTAGGGACCAGGAGGGGACAACAAGGCTCAGGCAGGGGTGATGGTGACCAGAAGGGCCTGATCGAGACCTCAGAGAGATGGTGGAGCACAGCTGGGGACAGAGGGGACCAGAAAGAGATGGTGGGGACCAGGAGGTGATAACAGAGCCCAAGAGGAGACAACAAGGATCGGGGGACAGGTGATGATGACCAGAAAGGCCTGACTGGCTCTGGGAGGGGATGAGGGGATCAGAAGGGGACAATGGAGACCTGGAGGATTTGATAGTGACCAGAAGATGATGATGGAGCATGGGAGAGGATGGTGGGGACCAGGAGGTGACAGCAGGGACCAGGGGGGACAATGGGAACCGGGAGGGGATGACAAAGATCAGGAGGAGGCAGTGAGGTGCAGGTGGGGATGGTGGGGACCAAGAGCTGGGGATCAGGAGGGGACAAAAGAAACCAAAAGAAGACACGAAGTTCTGGAAGGGGACAAGAGGGACTCTGCTGGCCCCACACAGCCCCTGGTGGCACCAGTGGTAGCTGTGATGGGTTAACGCAGCCACCGGCGCTCAGCCGTGTCGAGGCCAGGCTCCGGTTTCACCCGTCCTTAGCTCTCCTTTACCGGAGGCTCCTTTTCCCTTTGTGCCCCTGCTGTGACAAATGACGCCAGGTGGCAGCGGGCGGTGACAGCTCCCAGATCACCCGTGCTGATCCTTGCCAAAACCCTTGCTGACCCCAAAATAAAACTTTAATGTGGCTCCGGGGCTGACCTGGCCATGAAACCTGGCCCCAGGGGCAAGCGTCTCCCTGGGGACATTCTGGTGGCCATAGGGGGGTGGCAGTACCACCCCGGTGGCCATGGGCTCAGGTCCATCATCAAAGGCGTCTTGTGAAAACCTCACGGTCACCCAAGGAGTTTGCTGAGGAAATGTCTCACCAGGTGGGGACCGTCCCCCTGGGAGGGCCCCGTGTCACTGGGATGGGGCGGGCTCGGTGGCAGTGGTGGGGCCGGTTGGGACAGTCTGGGCACATTCCTGGGCACGGGCACTGCCAGCAAGTCGGGGTCCTGAAGCTTGGGGACTGCAGCAGAACCAGGGGACATCGGAGGAGACCCCAAGGTAAGGGGGGCGCAGGTGAAGCCACGTCCCCAGTGATGGCACGGTGCCCGAGGCCAGGGCTCGGTGCTCAGTGACGTGGCACCACCGAGGGCCTGGGGACACCGCAGTCCCCAAGCTGGGGCTGGCATGTCACCGTGGCCCCCACCATGTCTGTCCTTGCAGATGAACCTCCTTGCACAGGTAGCTGGGGAGCCACCAAGGAGGCCCCTGCACCCTGTCCCCATGGTGTCACCCTGGGGTCCTGACAGCCTGCACCGTCTGTGCTGAGTTTGGGGGCAAGGGGACGTGGGTGCATGGGGAGGGTGCTGAGGGTGAGCTGGGTGCCACCCATCTGGTGACACCAGGGTGGCTCTGGTCCTGCTCTCTCCCCCCAGGTGAGCTCCATGCTGCAGACCCTGCAGGACAAGGTCCCCCCGTTCCTCCAGCCCTGGCACTGGCTGAGCTCCTGGGTGCGGCAGGTTTGGGTGGCACCGTTCAGGTGGGGGGGTGACATCAAGAGACGTACCTTGGTGACGCTGCCCCAAATTTGTCCGGGTCTGGGGCAGGTTGGGTCCCAGTGCCACCGGGGTGACCGTGAGTATTTGTCCTTCCAGGTGAGCAGCTCCAAGCAGGTAAGTGCCAGTATCCACTCCATGTCCCACACCACCCATCCCATCACATAACAGGGCAAACCTGGCTTTTACTCAGCACCCACGGGTGCTCTGGACCTAGTCCACTTGTACTAGCTGCAGATGACTTCCAAAGCCCCTTTCCTGGTCCATGGAGACCCAAAACCACTGCGGGATGGGGACAAGCCAGTGGGTCAGTGCTGCACCCACAGCAGCTGGCTGGAGGTGACACATGGTGGTGTCCCCAGGCAGTGTCAGGAGTTGCGAGCACGGCGGCATTCTTCCTCTGTGAGGGGCTGCTCGGTCAACACTTTGATGTTGTGCCCAACGGGGTGGCAGAGCCTCAGCCTGGGGACCTCTTCCTCTTCCCACTGGCCTCAGGTGGCCCTGGTTGGTGGGGTGCCCATGCTGGTGTCTATTGTGGCAATGGGGAGATCATCCACCTGGAAGGTGAGTGGCGGGGGGAGCATCCCTGCACAAGGGACATGGGGCATAGCATCTCCTCCTTGGTGACACCAACCCTCCTCTGGGACCTCAACCCTATTTAGTGACCTCAACCTTCCTTAGGGACCCAACCCTCCTGGTGTCTCCAGTCCTCCTTGGGGATCCTAACCCCACCTGGGGACCCTAATGCTCTCAATGTCTTCAACCCTCTTTGACAACCCCAACCCTCCCTGTTGACAACAGCCCTCCTGGGGACCCAACCCTCCTTGGGCACCTCAACCTTATTTGGAGCCCAAACCCTCCTGGTGACCTCAATCCACTTCACCACTTCAATGACCCCAACCCTCCTTGGGCATCTCAACCCTTTTTGATGACCCCAAACCTCCTTGGGGACATCAACCCTGTTTGGGGACCCAACCTCCTTGGGGGACATCACCTCCACCCCACAGGCACCTCGGGAACGTCCCCAACAGGGATCGTGGCCAAGCACAGTAAGAGCCACCTCCTGCGGACACGGGGCCCTGCCAAGGTGCTGCGGATGAAGCAGGGGCTGGATGCAGCCACCCTGCAGCAGCGGGCCCAGGCAGCCATGGACGTGGTGCTGGAGTACGATGCTGTCACCTGCAACTGTGTCCACTTCGCTCTTGCCCTGCTGGGGCTGGGCCAGCTTGCTGGGGACATGGTGGGTGCCATTATCCCCAAGCCTAGGGGACCGCAATACCCACCCCGGCTGAGTGTCACTGGAGCTGTCTTCTCTCCTAGATGTCCCCAGAGCTACAGTGAAGAAGGTGGTGATGCGACCTGGGAAGCACGCAGGGCTGGAGCATCCTTCCTGGGCCACCGGCGGGATGTGGGATAAAGGCTGGAGGGTGTGGGGTATGGGCTGCGGGGTGTGGATGTGGGGTGCAGGATGGGCGCAGGGTGTGGATGTGGGTGCTGGCATGTGCCCACAGCTTTTCAATAAAAGGTTGCATGTGAAACCCTGCACCACTGCAGCATGAGGACACCACAGAAACTTGTCTGTTACGGGGACAAATGCTGGCTTTAAGCCCCTCGGCCACCACCTGCCCCAGCGGGAGATGCCCAGCACCAGCATTGGGCTTTTCCACTTTTGCTTTCCTTTCTCAGAAGCCCAACACCACCCCCCCTTCCTGCCTTCCAAGAAAAATGTGGCTGCTTCCTGGTGTCCCCTGCACATAAACTCACCTTTGTCCCTCAGGTCACTGCCTCCTGCCTGGAGGAGAGAGGGCAGAGGAGCCCTGTTGGCATGGGTTGTTCCCAATCTCCCCAGCTCCTTGTGCACCCCCCGCCTCCTCACTCAGAGCAGCAGAAGCAGAAAAGTCTTCGGCTCTGTGTGAACCTCTCTGCAGCAACTGAAATACCAGTGTGTTTCTACCAGTATTTTCATCAAAAATCCCAAACACAGCATCACACCAGCCTCTACAAAGAAAATTAATTGTCTCCCAGCTGAAACCATGACAATATCCACCCTTTATTCCGTGCCACTTACACCATGCTCAGGTCCCACGCTTTCTAAGACATTCGCATTAGCCACCACCCTTTGATTAATACACAAAGATAATTGCCTTAGTCTATGGACACATGCCAAATGTCCATAAAATGTCTGTTGAGTTCTTTTAGTCCATGATTAGCTTCTGTCTGTTATGACAGTCACTCGGGGCAGGAGGGGCAGTGTGTTGCATGGAGCTATTGGATGCCAACGCCATCTCAGGTCAGGTCACTGCTGTTCTTGCACTACTTCTTGCGAGGCCCATCCACCTCAGTCCTATAGTGCTGATACAGGAATTCCTATAATATGCAACTCAGATCAAGGCTTACAACAATTTAAAGGCATTTCCACTGCAGTCCTCACCCCTTGCTCTTTTGGACCAGGCCGTAGGGTTGCAATTAACTCCAACCCTTGTCCCTGCTCCAGCCTGGGATTTTCCTTTGGCCACAGTCCCTTAGGGGTGTACCTGTTCTGGCGTGGCCTTATCTATGTGCCACAGTCCCTTAGAGGTCTACTTGCTGTGTCATGGACTAATCCATGGCTGCAGATGCTTCAAGGTCTACCTGTCCTTGTGTGGATTTTTTTGCGTGGTCACAGACACTTCAGGGTATGCGTGCTGCCATGTGGACTCATCCACAGGTGACAGTCCCACTGGCTTGAGCTCAGTCTGAGCCCCAGGATGTCCAGCCAAAACCACAGCAGCTGCTTCAGGTCTCTGTGGGCTTTCTTCTGGGGACTTGGTCAGCTCCCACACCTGTGGGAGAGCTCCTGGGCTGCTTCATGCCCATGAAAGGGTTCCCGAGGGAGGAGGAAATGTCCATGTGGCTTGGGAAGGAGGAATCAGCAGAAAGGAGCAGCCCTGTGGCACCTCAGGGTGGGAGGTGACAACAGCCTTTGGCCCATCTGTTTCCATGTTAGGAGCTGCAGGTACCAAAGGGCATCAGGACAGGGGCAGGATCGATCAGGTGTGCTGAAAACCAGCCCTGCAACCAGTGCTTGCAAGGGTAAAGTGCAGGTTGGGGACCATCCCTGAGAACACAGAGAACCACAGCAGGACAGCCTGGTGCAGGGTAGCCCCTCAATGTGGGCCTGAGGATGTCGTACAGTGCCGTGAGTAGAATGATTTGGGATTTCTCGCCTTTCCTCGTAGCGCTTCTGCAGGGGATGTGCTGTCCTGGGGCAGGGTACACAACAAGACCTGCACTGGCAGTGTTTTGGGGCAATGGGGACCACTTCTACCCCATGTTGAAGCTGCATCTTCCCTTTCTCTCCTAAGCATTTTTCCAGTAGAGCAAGTGAGGCAGCCGGGTTCCTGTTCGAGATGCTTATGCCTTGGTTCACAGCAAATTTTGAAGAGCTGCCGGAGGAGAGCAAACTGCAGCCCGGGGATGTCCTGCTCTTCCCTTTACAGAACAAACCTGTATTTCTCGCACAAATCTTCAAGCATGCTGCCGTCTACTGTGGGGATGAGGAGATCATCCACTTCCAGAGTGAGCTCATGCTCCCCATCTTCTGTTCAGGTCACGGCAGTGGCCAGTGAAGGCACATGGTAATAGCCAGCTCTTTCCTTTCCAGACACAAACGATCATGCAAATGGAGGACAAATCTGCAAGGAAGGCCTCCATGCTACGTTAAAGAAGAGGGGGAAATGCCAGACTTACAGGAAAAAGGCTGGGGTTGACCTTGATGCTTTCCAGAAAAAAGTCCGGAAGGTGATGAACAGCACAGCCCAGTACAGTCTCACGGGAAACAACTGCATCCACTTCGCACTCTACCTGCTGGGCTTGTCCGATTTCTACTCAGAGGCAGTGAGTATGGAGACAGGGCAGCGCATGTGCAGTGGGCCAAACGCGTCCCCAGACAAACGGACATCTTTTTCCTGCAGGTTAAAATCAAGAAGAATGACAGCCGTGGCAGTAGAGTGAGTATTTGCATGAGTGTCACTGCTCCCTCCAGGGCTGGGTCTCCAAGGAGGGCTGGAGTCCATAAGGAGGGATGCGGTTCGTAAGGAGGGCTGGGGTCCCCAGGGAGATTTGGGTTCCCCAAGAGGCTCCTGGTCCATAGGAACGTCACAGAATCATAGAATATCCCAGCTTGGAAGTGACCCACAAGGACCACTGAGTCTAACTCCTGGCTCCACATAGGACTATCTAAAAGTGAAACTGCATTTCTAAATGCTTCCTGATCTCTGGCAGGTTCCGTGCAATGACCCTGAGAGACCCTGTTACATGTTCTGACCACCCTCTCTGTGAAGAACCTTTTTCTGACACCCAGCCTGACCCTCCCCTGTTCCAGCTCCATGCCGTTCCCTCGGGTCCTGTCGCTGTCCCCAGAGAGCAGAGCTCAGCACCTGCCCCCCTGCTCCCTTCGTGAGGGAGCTGCAGGCCGCCATGAGGCCTCCCCTCAGCCTGCTCTGCTCTTGGCCCTCAGCCGCTCCTCACGCAGCTTGCCCCCAGACCCTCACAATCTTTGCTGCTCTCCTTTGGACGCCTTCTAATGGTTTTATGTCCTCCTTATATTGCCTGGGTCCCCAGGAGGGTGGGCCCCCAAGGAGTTACTGGGGTGTCCAAGGAGGGTGGTGGTCACCAGGCCGCTCGTGTTCCAGGGGAGCAAGCAGAAGGTGTGAGGGGGCGGCTAGCGGCCCGTTCCCCTCCATGTCCAGGGCAGCCATGTCCCTTTGTCCCCACGCTTTGTCTTTCCACGCATCTGCTTCCTGCAAATCATGACTTTTTGGGGGTGTCCTTTCTATTTTGTTTTGCGCTGGATCATTTCAAAGACACCACTCAGCACCCTCTGCGCGGGAAAGAAACATTAATCAGCTGCTTTATTAATTATTTCCACCTAGTCTGCTCATATTTGCTGCTTCATATCCTGAGTGATTGGGTGAAGTAACTGCCCAGATGAAAGTCACTATTTCTGTCTTAATGAAAATATGAAATAAAAAATGTTAAAATGTGGAAAAAGAATAGAATTTCTGAATTGTCTTCAAAAAATGATGATACCCTGAATGCTCTGAAAACACTGATTATTTGTTAATAGCAATGAGGCTTATCTCTGAATAGTGTTACTTAATCTGTAAATAATAAAAATAACAATGGTAGTAATAATATTAGTAGTAAGAAATGACAATAGTAGATGATGATAATAATAGTAAATAATAATAGTAAGTGATAACAATAATAGTAAGTGATAATAATAATAGTGATAGTGATGATGATGAAAATCACAGCGAAGATAATAATAATATTCTGAATCATAATAAAAATATCCTGATAATAATATCCCAAATAATGATATCCCAAATAATGATATCTCAGATAGTAACAAGTGTCCCAAATAACAAGATCCCATGCGATTGGCTCTTTTAAACTGCAGGACTGGGGACCACCTCATTTTGGGGGAGCAAACCCATCCTTTTATTATATTTGGGGAGGGGGGGGAGCCACGTGGGAGCATCCCCCAGAACCACACGGCCCCCGCTACGCCAAGCATCCCCCAGGGTGCTGCGGGTGCCGCGGGTGCCGTGGGTAGGGTGGGTGCTGTGGGTAGGGTGGGTGCTGTGGGTAGGGTGGGTGCCGTGGGTACCTGCTCTCCCCGGTGCCTTTAAGCAGTGGTGGTGGCCGTCCCCGCACGACGCTGACATCAGTGCCGGCGTCCCCGGCCTGCGCATCCCAGCCTGCGCCAGCACCGCCATGGCGGCCAGCCCGGCCTACGGCGAGGAGAAGGGGGGCTCCTCCAGCCTGGGGGAGCCCGAGTACGGCCACGACCCTGCCAGCGGCGGCATCTTCGCCTCCGACTACAAGAGGTGGGGATGAAGGGGGGGGGGGGGTGGACGCGGGGACACCCTGGGGACAATGGCAGCGGGCTGGTGGTGCCCCCCACCTTGGGATGGAGACGCGGCTTTGGATAAGGATGGGGACGCATTGCTTTTTGCAAAGGCCACCAGGATGCGGCGGCAGTTTGAGGGGAAAAAGATGGGTTTTGGAGCAGGGATGGGGGGGAGGGAGGGAGAGAAATCTGAGATCTGCTGCGGCATGGGGGGGCTGCAGGTCCCTGTGCCCCCCACCCATGGGGGGGCATGGGGTGCGCAGGGGTGGTGGATGTCACCTGCGTCCGGCAGCTGCTGGGAGGGCATGGGGATGCAGAACAGCGGGGGGGGAGGGGGGGACGGGGAGGAGGCAGTGTAAAAGGGGAAAGCGGGCCTCCTTGTGTCCCCCTCCCGAGCCCCTGCAGCATCCCCCATTCTGTCACTGTCCCCCTGTCCCCCCCACCCCCCCAGCAGTGTCACGCAGCCTGGCAGTGTCCCTTACCCCAAACCCCTGCAGCATTCCCCACGCTGTCACCACCCCCCCTCCTCATCCCCTAGCAATCTGGCAATGTCCCCCACTTTGTCACTTTCCTCCCTGCTCCAGCAGTGTCCCCCACTCCGCTACTGTCCCCCACTCTGAGCCCCTGGCAATGTCCCCTAGCCCGGCACTGACCATGCTGAATCTGTCACTGTCCCCGTGAGCCCCCCAGGTGCCCCCCCCAACACCCATTTAGGACACCCACATCTGTCCCATCCCCTTGGGGATGTCCCCACCTGCAGCTGAGCCACTGGAAGTCCCCAGGGAAGCATGTCCCTGCCATGTCCCACTAGGTGTGGGGCAGGAGGCACTTGGGACCACGAGACCCCGTGGTGGCCTTCTTGGGTTGACACTGCAACCCAACCCAGCCAAGCATCAGGTTTCAGGAGGAGGAGCGGGGCCACAGCCCTGCCACTGTCCCTGCTGTCCCCAGTGCCACCCCTGGCCGCAGCAATGCTCTCACTGCCACCCGTGCAGAAGCTGCTGCGGCCAAAAACAGTGGCAGGCGGTGACGCGGCCGAGGAGGTGACCAGCCCAGTGCTGGCCACGGAGGCTGGGCCACCCACCTGCTACAGCGCCCTGCGCGCCGACGAGCTGCGGCCACTGGCTGTCCCCAAGGATGAGGTGGCCACCAGCACCGAGCAGCCACCGCGGTAAGACCCCCCCAGGGAGCCCCCCAGGGATGGTGGCAGCAGTGGCTGGGGCTGAGCATCATTCCAGGGGGCTTTGGGATGCAGCATGCCCCAGAAGGGTGTCACAAAATGCTGGGGCTGGTTTGGTGCAAATCTGTGCTCTTTGGGGAAAATTGCTGTCCCTTGGTGATGATGGGGCTTTTGTGGGTGGATGCAGACTTGCAGCCCCCCCCTCCAGTTTGGTAGGGACAGATGTGCCTTATAAAAGGGACATAGATGGCAAACAGCCTTATAAGAGGTGACAAAGGTGACAAAAGTGCTGGATTTGACCATTCCAGGGCACTCTTTCTTAGGGTGCACTAGCACATCTGTACCACCATGCCCAGGAGGGGGCAAGGAATGTCCAGCTGGTGGCCAGGATGGGGACAGAGCTGGTGGCCAGTGCCATGCCAGTCCCTTCAGTTCCTTTTTCATATGGCTGTAACCCAACTCCTGCCCCATCAATATTGCACAGTACTGGAGGGTCAGGTTGCTGGCACGGCGCAGGCATCACTCCCACTGGATAGGGCCAAAAAAAGGAATAAAAAGGAATAAAAATGGCTAAAAACAGCCTATGGGACTTTCCATCCTGGTACGGTGCAGGCACGATGATCTCAAGGAGATGCTGGACAGCAACAAGGACTCTCTCAAGCTGGAGGCCATGAAGAGGATCGTGGCGGTGAGCTGCTGCATGCCGTGCCGTGCTGTGCCGTGCCATGCTGTGCCAGCCACCCCATGTCACACTGCTCCTTCATTCCCTAGATGATCGCCCGGGGGAAAAATGCCTCTGACCTCTTCCCAGCCGTGGTGAAGAATGTCGCCTGCAAGAACATTGAGGTGAGGTTGCACCCATGGGGGTCCTTGGGCTTGGGATGCTCCCTGTTTGGGAGGGTTTTGGGGGTGCTTGGGGGTCCCTGCCACCTTGGCCAACTCCACCCTGCAGGTGAAGAAGTTGGTGTACGTGTACCTGGTGCGCTATGCGGAGGAGCAGCAGGATCTGGCCCTGCTCTCCATCTCCACCTTCCAGCGAGGACTCAAGGTGGGCATCCTGGATGCTTTGGGGGGCAAAAGGGGAGGCTGCGAGGCTGTCCCAGCTTGCTGCAGCAATGCCTATGTCCCTGCAGGACCCCAACCAGCTGATCCGTGCCAGCGCGCTGCGTGTCCTCTCCAGCATCCGCGTACCCATCATCGTACCCATCATGATGCTGGCCATCAAGGAGGCCGCATCAGACATGTCCCCATACGTGCGTAAGACGGCTGCCCATGCCATCCCCAAGCTCTACAGGTAACGGGGGGATGCCAGATGGCTGCTGAGAACAGGGACAACTCATTGAAGGCTTTGTGCGTCTTTCTGTTGCTAAATTTTGGGAATGCAGACCCTGGTGGGGGAGGTCCCAGCTGCTTGGTGCCAGCAGGGGTGGAGGAGTTGGGGGGCTGGATGTATTCCCACCCGCACCAATCCCACTCTTCCCTCACAGCCTTGACTCGGACCAGAAGGACCAGCTCATCGAAGTCATTGAGAAGCTGCTGGCGGACAAGACCACGGTGAGCAGGGCGCCATGTCTTCCCTCCCCCAAAATGTGGGGGTGCTGATGTCCCCACCAAGCCATCCCTCATGGGGATGTCACCATCCCCACCAAACCAGCATCCCTGTGGAGATGCCACCACCCCAGTGAGCCACCCCGAGCTTTCCCTCCGCAGCTGGTGGCCGGCAGCGTGGTGATGGCATTTGAGGAGGTCTGCCCCGAGCGCATCGACCTCATCCACAAGAACTACCGCAAGCTCTGTAACCTGCTCATCGACGTGGAGGAGTGGGGTCAAGTGGTGATCATCAACATGCTGACCCGCTACGCGCGCACACAGTTCCTCAGCCCCAACCAGAACGTGAGTTTGGGAGCTTCAGGGTGTCCTGGACACCTTGGGGTGCCCCCGGCCACCTTGGTACCAGGGATGTTCCAATATCGTGGTGCATCCTGTTGCTCTGCCACTGTGGTTGGGGTGGGGTGGTGGGGTGAAGGTGAGTGCTGCTGGCAGGAGTCCCTGCTGGAGGAGAGCGCCGAGAAGGCTTTCTATGGCTCTGAGGAAGAGGACACCAAGGATGCCAAGGCGGAGGCAGCCTCATTGGCCAAGCGCAAGCCCTATGTCATGGACCCTGACCACCGCCTGCTCCTGCGCAACACCAAACCCCTGCTGCAGAGCCGCAACGCTGCGGTGAGCCCCAGCCCTGTCCCCAAGGCCACCAGTAGTGTCCAACCTAGGCTTATGATGTCCCCACCAGCCAAGAAGCCACCAGGGTGTTGGGAAAGTTTTGAGGGAACCTCCAGTGGTAGAATTACCAAGGGCTGGGTTTCCTCTGGGTATTGCTGGGTGGGACAGTGGGGGACACAGCTGTCCCCTGGGATGTCCCCATGACCACTGTGTGACAGGCAGGTGTCTCCCCGCAGGTGGTGATGGCTGTGGCACAGCTCTACTTCCACCTGGCACCCAAGGCAGAGGTTGGTGTCATCGCCAAGGCGCTGGTGCGGCTCCTGCGGAGTCACAGGTCTGTGGCACCTGGGTTTTGGTGGTCTCCCACCCCACAGAGCATGGCCAGTGGGACCCATGGGGAGCCCCAAGACCCTGGGGAAAACTCCTAAAACTTCCCAAACCAGACAAAGGGTGGGAGCATCATGGTAGCATCACCGTGGTGGTGGGTCCTGCTCCATCTTCATGGGGACATGCTGGGAGGGAGGTCTGGCCTGCCCCACTGATGGCAGTCCCCTCTCTGTCCCCACAGCGAGGTCCAGTACGTTGTGCTGCAGAACGTGGCCACCATGTCCATCAAAAGGCGGGTGAGTCTTGGCCCTGGTATGGGAGGAGTCAGCCCTGTTAACTCTGGAGTGGAATGAGGGCTGGCTGGCAGCTGATCACCAGGGCCACCTGCCCATGGGTGGCCTTGGCATGGTGGGAACATCAGTGTCACTGATACCGCTGGCTCTCCGCACAGGGGATGTTTGAGCCCTATCTGAAGAGTTTCTACATCCGCTCCACAGACCCCACACAGATCAAGATCCTAAAGGTGAGCTGGAAACACCTGGCAGGACTCATCACTGGTGGCTTTGGGACTCCATGGAGCTCTTCCCCATGGAGCAGCTATCTTCCATGTTCTGGGGACAGGAGGACACTGTGAATCTGGTGTCCCTGGGACATGTCTCAAGCTGACAGTCTTTCTCTCCTTCCTGCAGCTGGAGGTCCTCACCAACCTGGCCAACGAGACCAACATCTCCACCATCCTGCGTGAGTTTCAGGTATGCTGAGACCCCAGGCAGACCAAGGGTGCAACTCTGTCATGGCTATGGATGCCAAAACACCTCCTTGGGGGGGGGGAAAGAGGGGAATGGATGGAGGAGAATCCCACTGGGAGGAGAGGACTGATGTGCTAACCCCATGGATGGCTCCAAAAAGCCCTGATGTGTGGCCACCACATGGGGGGGACACCTGGTGCTGGCACAGGGGTGACGTGCTGTGCCCGCACAGACCTACATCCGCAGCATGGACAAGGACTTCGTGGCAGCCACCATCCAAGCCATCGGGCGCTGTGCCACCAACATCGGGAAGGTGCGGGACACCTGCCTCAACGGCCTGGTCCAGCTCCTCTCCAACCGGGATGGTGAGCACTCATGGCGGGGGTGAGACGAGGGCTCCATATCCCTCAGGGAGGACCCCGCTGAGGCCAGGTCTCTGCTCACAGAGCTGGTGGTGGCCGAATCCGTGGTGGTCATCAAGAAGCTGCTGCAGATGCAGCCGGCTCAGCACAGCGAGATCATCAAGCACATGGCCAAGCTCACCGACAACATCCAGGTGGGTTGGGGCATTGCGTGGCACCCAGGACCAGAGGGGGTGACAGCGATGCCACATTCCCGAGGGTGTTTTGCAGGTGCCGATGGCACGGGCCAGCATCCTGTGGCTGATTGGCGAGTACTGCGAGCACGTGCCCAAGATTGCACCCGATGTGCTGCGCAAGATGGCCAAGTCCTTCACCAACGAGGAGGACATCGTCAAGCTGCAGGTCATCAACCTGGCAGCCAAGCTCTACCTGACCAACTCCAAGCAGGTACCTGGGGGCATGTTCCTGGGGACACGGTCCCGTGGCCTGCCTCAGTTTCCCCAGTGGGAGGAAAAGGCCAGCCCTGAGTGTGCCCCTTGGTGCAGAGCAAGCTGCTGACCCAGTACGTGCTCAACTTGGCCAAGTACGACCAGAATTACGACATCCGCGACCGGGCTCGCTTCATCCGCCAGCTCATTGTGCCCACCGAGAAGAGCGGGGCCCTCAACAAATATGCCAAGAAGCTCTTCCTGGCCCAAAAACCCGCTCCCATCCTGGAGTCCTCCTTCAAAGGTACCCACCCTGCTTGCACAGGGGCAAGATGTCACCCTGGTGCTGCACAGCTGGCCCTGAGCTGCCACCACCTCTCGTCCTGCCATAGATCGGGACCATTTCCAGCTGGGCTCCCTGTCCCACCTGCTCAACGCCAAGGCTGTTGGGTACCAGGAGCTGCCGGACTGGCCAGATGAAGCCCCCGACCCCTCCGTGAGGAACGTGGAGGTGCGTGGGCAACCCGGGCTGCATGAGGGACTATTATGGGGAGGTCGCTGTGGTCCTGGGAGAGCCCCAGAAGGGGCACAGGTGCTGCTCAGCTGCCCCATGTCCCCTCTCTGGTGACCACGCAACTGTCTGTGGGCAGGAGCAGGATAAAGGCAGTGGTTTGGGATCCCACCCATGGGTGAAAACCCTGACAAGCCCTGTGCCTGCAGGTTCCCGAGTGGACCAAGTGCACCAGCCGGGAGAAGAGGAAGGAGAAGGTGGAGAAACCTTTCTACTCTGACTCAGAGGGCGAGTCAGGGCCCACCGAGTCTGCAGACAGTGGTGAGGACCTGGTGGTGCCACCACGGTGGGGCACCAGGCGGGGGACACCATGATGAGGACATCCCATCATGGTGGGGATGGGGGACGTGGAGGGATCTGGCAGAGGGAAGCAGGGATGTGGGGGGAGATATGGGGACGCTTTAAGGCATCACGGGCAGCTGTGGGGACATGGGACACAGCAGAGGGATGTGGTGGGACACAGCGAGGAATGGTGGAGACGTGGAGGGACACAGCAGCACGGCTGAGTTGTGCTCCCTGCAGAGCCCGAGTCCGTCAGCGAGGAGAGCGGCAGCAGCAGCAGCTCCGGCAGCTCCAGCTCCAGCAGCGAGGAGGAGGATGAGGAGGATGAGGAGGAAGGCAGCGGGGAGTCAGAGGACAAAGAGGAGGAGGAGGAGAAGAGGAAGAAGAGGAAGGAGAAGGGAGGCCCCCAGAAGGCCTCCTCCGCGGGGAGTGCGGGCAGGTACCCCAAGGAGGCTGCGTCCCCCCCGGCTGAGCTGGTGTCCTGGCCTCCCATAAAGCCTCCTCTGCCTGCAGCCCCAGCGAGGAGGAGGAGGAGACTGAGGGGAAGAAGGCCAAGAAGGCAGCAGGACCTCAGGGGAGGAAGGGCCGTGCAGAGACCTCGTCAGAGGAGGCCAGCGCCTCCGAGAGCAGCTCTTCAGGGTCAGACTCTGGCACTGAGGCACCAGCCGTGGTGGAGGCCAAGCGGAGGAAGGCGGTGAGGACCGGGCTGGGAGGGAGGCCAGGGGGACCCCGGCCCCCCTGCTCACCCCTCCCCATCTCTCTGCCCCCTTTGCAGCCCCCCAGCAGCAGGGCCGGCCCCAAGGAGATCTCCCTGCTTGACCTGGATGACTGTGAGTGGCCACAGGGGACATGGGATGGTCACAGTGGTGGCTTTGGGGAAACTGAGGCACGGACACCTGGGGTGGGGAGCTGCAAGGCTGTGTGGAGTCTCTGGGTGAGCAGGAACAGGGGTGGGGACTTGGGGGTTGGATGTCCCCTGTCCCATGAGGATGGCTGTGGAGCAGATGGCTGAGCCACCAGGGCTGTCCCCATGGGATTGTCCCCACATGCCTGCCCTGTGGGTGGCATCTGAGGGGCTTCCCCCCTGCAACTGTGCCACTAGGACTGTCCCCACATGGCTGTCCCCATGTGGTGTCCCCATGAGGCTGTCCCAAAGGAGCTATAGCACTGAGGCTGTCCCCATGTGGTGTCCCCATGGGGTTACACCACAGAGGCTGTCCCCATGTGGTGTCCCCATGTGGTGTCCCCAAGGGGCTATGGCAATGAGGCTGTCCCCATGCGGTGTCCCCATGGGGCTGTGGCTCATCGGAGCTCTGTTAACCCTTTCCTCTCACCGCAGTCACTCCCCCACCTCCTCAGCCCGTCCCCTCCACCAGCATCGTCTCCACCAGCCTGGTGACCGACCTGGAGGGCCTCACGCTCACCGACACCTCCCTGGCACCTGCCGTAAGTGTCCCTCACATCCCCTTCTGGGGCCCCAACACCCAACGGGGTGTGCTCGGTGGCCCACATCGTCCCTCGGTCCCTGGCAGCTGATGAGCCCGGCGTTCGGTGCGGTGAGGACCTACGAGTTGCTGCACCGCATGGCGGGCGAGGGGCTCTCGGTTGAGTACTGCTTCAGCCGCCGGCCCTTCCCGGGGGACCCCCACATGGTGGCCGTCCAGATCCACATCTCCAACAACACCGACGCCGAGGTGAAGAGCCTGCGGGTCAGCGAGCCCAAGCCGCTCTCGGGCATGAGGATCCAGGAGTTCCCCGAGATCGGTACGGCCCGGCCCGGCATGGCACTGGTGTTCGGGAGGGATGGGGGGGGATAGCCCGAGGAGGGGAGGTGGGACATGGTGACAGCCGGGTGCTTTCAGAGAGCCTGGCGCCCGGGGACACGACCAGCGTGGTGATGGGCATCGACTTCTGCGACTCCACTCAGGCGGCCAACTTCCAGCTGTGGTGAGTGCCCAGCGCCAGGAGGAAGGGGACAGGGTGGGGGTCCCAGGGATGGGCACCGACGTCCCTCCATGGGACATGGAACAGCAGGGGACAAAGGACAGCAGGATGAGGCGCTAGGGGCAGAAGGGTAGGGCATGGGGTCCTCCAGGGCACTGGGGAGAGCTGGGTGGGCACTGGGGGACAAGGGACAGCAGCACAGGGCATGGGGAGCTCCAGGGGACAAGGGACAACAGGACAGGGTATGGGGAGCTCCAGGGGACAGTGGGACAAGTACAGGGTTTCTCCAGGGGATGGGGACACCAGGATGCACCCCAGGGGAGGGGGGACACTGGGATGGACATGGGGTGCTCCAGGGGACAGTGAGACAGGCACCAGGGGACAAGGAGGTGGCAGCAGTCCCAGGTCCAGCCTGATGGGTTCCCTATTCCTGAGCCATTTTTTGCCTCAGTTTCCCTCCAGCTGTCCCTCTGCCAGAGGCAGGGGGAGCTGGGGGTGTCCTCAAGCGCATCCCCTCTGACCTGCCTGTGTCCCCAGCACCCACACGCGTCACTTCTACGTCTCCATCCAGCCGCCGGTGGGGGAGCTGATGGCCCCTGTCTTCATGAGCGAGAACGAGTTCAGGAAGGAGCAGGGTGAGTGAGGGCAGGGGTCGGGGCGGGGGGGCACCCACTGTCCCCACGGTGGCACTCACTGCATGCTTTGTCCCCCTGCCACCCGTGCCGTGGCGCAGAGCACCTCACGCGGCAGGGCAAGGGTAAGTGGCAGCTCGGCTGGCCCTAGAGTAGCTCCCCTCGTTCCCTTCTGGGCACCGGGGTGCCCCAATGAGGTGTGGGGGCAGTGGGACACCTCCAAGTCCTGTCCTGCCCCACAGTGCCGCAGGGCTGCACGGGGTCCCCAAACCCCTGCCCAGCACAGGACCCTCATGTCACTGTGTGGAAAGTGACGGGAACACCCTGGCCTTCTGTCGCCACGTTCCCGGAGCAGACGGGGTCTGTGGTGAGCTGGAGATGGCTGGGGTGTGCTCAGGGCACCGTGGTACCTGGCTCCATCACCCCACAACGCTGCTGCCTGGAGGAGCCTGTCCCTAGGGACGTGGCTGCAGGCTGATGTCACCAGGCACAGTGACAGGGACAAGCCCAGAAAGGGTTGTGGAGGAAAGGTTTTTTCCCAAATTCATCTCTGCCAAGCTGGAGAGCAGCAAGCAGGACAGCATGTGGATGAGGCCACACAGAAACCATAGAAACAAGGTGGCCTGGGACAGAGCTCAGCCTGGGGCAGGACAGGAGGGGACAGGAGCCAGGGCTCGATTTGGGGACAGCAAAATGGGACCTGGTGGGGATACGACTGGTGTCAGCGGTGGGCGCGGGGTTGGGTGCGTGGCCGGAGACAGGCAGGGGCTCTGCTGCCCGCTGCAGGGAAGCTCACGGGCATGAGCGAGATCACAGAGAAGCTGACGTTGCCTGAGAAATGCCGGAGCGACCACGCCATCGTCCAGCAAGTGACCTCGGCTGCCAACGTGGGACGTGTGCCCTGCGGAGCTGACAATGAGTACAGGTAACCAGGCACCCGGGGGCACCTCAGCTCCCTGGGGACTGTGCCACGCCATAAGGGCAAGGAGCCTGCAGGAACCTGCCCCCAGACCCACTGTGACAGTGGCTGCGGGTGGCAGACACCTCCCCAGTCCCTACAGGAGCATCCCAGGGGCTGGCGACAGGGGACAAGGGGGGGGTGACAGAGGAGCACCACTCACCCTGACGCCCTGTTTGCTGGCGGGCAGGTTTGCGGCCAAGACGGTGACCAGCGGCAGCCTGGTGCTCGTCACCCTGGAGCGGCGCGAGGGAGCCGCAGCCCAGCTGACCGTCAACAGCGAGAAGATGGTGATCGGCACCATGCTGGTGAAGGACATCGTCCAGGCCCTGGCGCAGTGACAGGGCCCTGCCACACACACCCCCACCCTCCCCACCCCACCCCACTCCCCCAAACCCTCCCTGCCCCTATTCCGGGGTTCTTCCTCACCCCAGCACTGGCGGTGGGACAGGAGGCGGTGACACCCGGGCTGGTTTTGCCTCTGTGAAGAAGGAGCAGGGTAGGATGGCCGCTGTGCTGCTCGGTGAGGACACGCTGGCTCTATTCCCTCACCTCACGCCACAGCCACCCGCTGTAACCTTATTTATTATGGCCAATAAAGCTCTCCTCAAACCCGCACCCTTCTCTGTGCTGCGTGTATAGGAAAAAAACGTCTTTTTATAGGAAAAAAGTCTTTTTATAGGAAAAAAATATTTCTTTATAGGAAAAAAATATCTCTTTATAGGAAAAAAATGTCTCTTTAAAGGAAGAAAAAGGCTTTTTAAAGGAAAAAAATGCCTCTTTAAAGGAAAAAAAAGTCTTTCCCCTCACAGCAACTCGGTGAGGTGTCAGAGCCCCCACCCCACCCCCCCCGCCCTGAGGAGCCGCCCAACGGCCGCCGGGCGTCGTGAGGGGGCGCGAGGCGGGCGCGCGGGGCCGCGCCGCCAGCGCGCATGCGCCGCGCCCGCGTTTAAAACCCCGCCGGGGGCCCGCAGCGCAGCGCTGCCGCCAGCACCCGCCCCCCTCTCCCCGCCCTGTGCAGCGCCCATGGCGTTCCCGCCGGTGAGCGAGTGAGCAAGCGCGCGCCGTGCTCAGACGGCTGCGCGCGCGGCGGGCGGGAAGCAGCAGCAGCAAGGAGGGAGGGGGGGAAGGGGCGGGGCGCAGCGGCGCGCGGGGTCCTCCCTCCTCCTTCCCCTCCTCGCCGCCCCCTCACGTGGCCCCGCACGTTGGCGGCGCGCGGCGGGTGAGCGCTGGGCGGGAAGGGGCGCTGAGGAGATCGGGCGGGAAGCGCGGCGCTGAGGGGGCTGCGGGGGGGGGGAAGCGGGGGAGCGCTGAGGCGAAATCTTCCCCCCCCCCCCCCGCCGCTTGCCCCTCAGGGTCGCCCCCCCCTGAAGGGCTGTTGGCTGTCGTGGTGTCGCTTCGTGGCTCGAAGCCGCTTTTTGGAGGCGGAGGGAGGGCAGAGTGGTTGGGATTTGGGGGTAGTTTGTGCCCTCTCCGTGCTCCTGCACCTGTGTGGGGTGTTCTCCAGGCTTTACGTCTTATTTTTTATCACCCAGCGAAGTTCAGTGCTCGTTGAGGCTGCTTGGGGGGTAGGGTAGCGGTGTGGTGGCAGCTGTGGGGGGGAATGCTCTGGGGAGGTCAGGGCTCGTGTCTTATAGTCCCGAGCCTTATTCTCTGTTGATATCCTTCTGAAGCCTCTGTTTGGGGTGCTAATTGTTTCTAAATAATCGTTTCAAAGTATTCAGTTGAGGAAAATAAAAAAACAAACACCAAAAAGGAGGTGGTTAGCAGTGAAACTTCCTTCAAAACAAGGATTTTGGCTAAACTGGTGTAATTCCGAAGTCAGCACTCCCACATAAAAGTAAATCCAAAGAAAACTTTCCCAAACGGGGCTGTTTTCCAGGCAGATGTGTTCGAGGCCCTCTCCATGCGAACCACGGAGCAGTTGCTGAGGTGCAGCCCCACTGGTGGGGAGTGCTCTGGACAGCCCCTGCCAGCCCTGTGCAGGGTGAGCTGGGCAGGCTGAATTGCTGCTTCGTTAAGCAGTGTTAATTGGTAGGAGCAGTGGCCTCAGAGTAGTGCTTTCTGTTGGTGCACCTGACTTTGGTTTGGGGAGCAAAACATCTCAGTAAGAGACTTCTAGAGCTGCTTTTGATTGAAGTGTAGAGCTGTCTTGATTTAGTGATGTAGAAACTGATGCTATTTTAGCAACATCTTACATTTTCAGGATTCAGGGCCCTCTCGGCTGAGAACCCCTTCAGGCATCAGCATGATGCTGCCTCAGTGGGATTTCTGTGGAAAGCATAACGAGTCAAGGCTGAATCGCAGCTGAGGTGGACGAGCTTCGCCTGTTCCTAAGGAGCTAATGCACATCTCAGTTATGCTGGCAGCTGAGCTGTGTTTAATGGCTTCCCTCAGGATTAGGATATCCTAATCCTGCATGCTGCTGGGGGTGCTGCCTGGCCCTGGGATTTCATTATCTGCTGTTTAAATGCTAGGCTTCCACCAGGTGTGTCTTGTTTCCACTTAGATATCTTTAGTGGCTTTTGCTTATGTGAGCAGGCATTGTTCCATGGACTGAGCTGCAGCAGGTCCGTGTCTTGTGGGTGTCCTGTGTGGGATCTCCTTTAAGTGCAGCTGCAGTCATGGTTTTGGGGGGCTGATAAGACATGAACCCCAGGGACCTGATGGCTGCAAGTACAATGATGTTTTGGCTGCCAGCTTCTGGATGCAGAGCAAGCAGGTGAGGTGGCACATCATCTGTCTTTCTGCTGCTCTGTGGTGGCAGAAACTTCTAGCCTTGTTTTGCATCAAGCCAGGTGCTCCCAATCTTGCTCAGGTGGCTTTTGTTTGGAGTGTGGTGCTACAGGTGTCTGGTGCCTGATGGTCCCTCCTTGGGGCTTCAGAGCCTTGTGGTGCACTGGGCACACATCTCTGTGCCTTGCTGAAGGCAGAGGGGGGTAGCCTCAAGCGTGGGCTGTGGCTGTATTGCTGTGGTGCAGAGGACATCCAGAGGAGCAAGAATATTGATGTATTGCTCTGGTCAGCAAAGTCCTTCAAGATGGAGTGTTGAAAGCTAATCCTCACTGCATTCAAGAATGCTTCTTTGCTTAAAGTGAGAAGGGAGCAGGTCCTGGAGCACGCAGCCTCAAACACGTTTCCCTGTGCTTTGGTGTTAACCCCTGGTGAGACTAAGGGATGTGGATGTTTTCTCCAGCTATGTATTGTAAATTCCTTTTGTTCAGCAGCCTGTGTAGTCCAGTTGTTTGGACCCTGCATGCTTCAGAGACCTGCAGAGCTCTTTTAAAGGAGTATTTTTGGCTTGGGGGGCCAGGGAGGTGGGTGAGCTTCACTAGGGAAGATGCAGAGACACGAGCCACTGCCTACGCAAAGCGTTGGATGCCAGCTCTGAAGTCGGTGGTGCCTGCAGTATCTCTAGGATATCCTTCAGTCTTCAAAGTTAAAAGCTCTTTAAGTAAAAGGAAATTCCGTAAAAATGCTTGGCCATCCTCTTGCTGTTTTCTGTTCTTGTTTGTGGCAGGACTGGTGCTGCCAGCTGTGGGAAGCATCAAATGCTAAATGAGCAGGAATGGGTCAGGCATCTGGTTTGCCGCTGGAGTTTATTTTTGTCTTGCTAGCACAAACTCTGAGGAAGAAGCTTTGCCTTCTGCTCTAAGAGGTTCTGTAGCAGTAACATGAGGAGAATGTGGCATTTCACACTTGTGCCAAAGCAGCCTGATGCGGCACTCTGTTTTATTAAAGATGACTGGCAATACTTTCTTAAATTGAGCTTCTGTACTCCTCAGCTGCTTTTTATAAAGATGACCTAAAGCTTGCTCTGCCTGTTTACTCTTGCCTGAAGCTTGCTTTGAGCCCTACCTGTTTATTCTTGGCTTGTAAATGCTCCTGTGCTGTGCTGACAGAGTTCCAGGGCCTTATCTGAGGGTGGGCTGGGTCTTAACAGACAGATAGCCCAGGCAGTGATGCTGAATTAGATGCAATAATCTTAAGCAGGCTGAAATCTTGAATCAATTGCTTGCCTCTGCACAGGAGTTCGCAATTCCCTGGCTTATTGCTGCCTCCTCCAGGACAGGGGCTCGTTTGCTTGCAGCTGACTGAGATGTGGAAAACCGAGCATACTTCATGGCAGTGAAACTGCTCACGAGGTGGGGAACTGGGAGTCCCGTGCTCAGGCTGGGCCAAGTTCCCATTGCCATGTGAAATTTGGTTTAGGCTTGCCTCTTGCACCCTGTTACAGGCCACGCACTGGAAGGATCAGTATGGGATCATTTGAGGAGGAAAACCAGCTCGGTGCTTCAGGCTTGCTGCTGGGTGAAGCAGGAGCATGGGGAAGGCAGGCCCCAAGTTGTCAGGATCACATCCAAATGGTGGATGGATTAAACGGCTCCTTGACAAATACAAATGGCCCAATTTAAAGCTATAGGCTCTTGTGTGTCTTGGAGTAGCAGAGGCCTCGTTTGCCAGCCTAGCTGTGATTCAGTTCTTTGAATTTGGCTCCAGCTAGATTTGCTTAATGGCAGGGATTCTGGTCCAGAGGCCAAAACCGGAGTGGCTGTGCCTTCCTGCGCTTCTCTTTAATGTGCGTCTTAATTGACGGCAATACTGCTTGCTCAGCGTGTTCAGGAGCAGGCTTCTGCTGCAGTAGCTTTTGGGTGGCGGGGAGACCTGCCTGTGGTCCAAAAATGCTGGTTGGAGATTGTTTAGTAGCTTCTAGAGTGGCAAGGGCTCAAGTGCTGTGCAGCTGCACTGAAGCAAGCCTGGGTGTGGAAGTGGCTCCCAGGCAGAGCTGGGGAAGCAGCTGCTGCTGCTGGGGCTCTGGACTGGCACCAAGAAGCAGGAGGGTTTTGCTCTTGGCATGCAGAAGAAGCTTTACTGAGAGCTGTGGCTTGTAGTAGGATGGTCAGACCCAAAAAACCTTGAAATGGGTAGGTCAGTGCGGGTGGAGGATGGTGATAAAGCAGAGCTGTTGTTGGGTAACCCCTTTCTGATAAGGAGCTGCTAACTAATGAGAAGGCTGGGATTCATTTCACCTTGCCGAGTGACACCTCAGGGCTTTGGGGCTGTTTGATTAGCTGGGAAGCCTTGTTTTTTCCATAAGCCTGGAGTGATTGCGTGGCTGCTGACTTGGCTTTCCCAAGATGTTGTCCAGAGTTCCGAAATGAGAGCAGTGAAATAAGCCATACTGTGTGTGGGGGGGAACCCCTGTGGTGTCAGGTGGTGGCTGCCTTGGCTACGAGTGTCCCCTGGTGTCAGGATGCTGATCATGGGGAGAAGGAGCGTGGTCTGTGCTGTGCAGGAGGAAGACAGAGAGCTTGTGTTAGCAGCCCAACAGGTTTGGGTGCTGTGGCTCCTGGTCTAAAGTTCACCCAGCCTTGGTGAGCTGGTGCCTGCTTGTGACTGGGGCGGTCCTGGTCAGGTGTGCAGTGCTGACAAACTGCTGACCCTTTTGCTTAACCGTTTCTTTAGTGCAAAGAATTGTGCCTGAACCTTGCGAAGACCTGGAGCTAAAGCTAATATGAGTGTTGGAGGCAATCCAGGCTTTCCACAATGTGTTGAAAGTAAGGTGGTGGGTAGGGTGCTTGACACTAATGCTTGTTCTTTCTTAACAGAAAGAAGATACTGGGAGGAGCATAAAAGACTGCTGGGATAGCCCAGATGCCCCTGCTCTTTCCACTTGCAGCAATGCAGATATATTTCGCCGAATAAATGCCATGCTGGACAACTCTTTGGATTTCAGTGGAGTCTGCACCACTCCTGTCACAAAAAGCAAACGTGACATCTTGCCAGGTGACGTGTTTGGCTGGGTTGGAGGCGAGCTTGAGGGCCAGGGGTAGGATGGGGGAGTTGCTCAGTGGGACCTGGCAAACATGGTATGCTCCTTGGTGTGGTGGCTGGCACCTGCTTGTGAACAAAGCTTCTTGAAGTTGGGTCTAATGCTTTTTTGGTGATGGGGGGGCTTTGTGAGCCTGAAATGGATAACCCAGTGTTTTCTGGCAGTGTGGAGGTGCCTGGGAAGGCTGGCTTCATGTTCCCCCAGGTCCTGCGTGGGCAGGATGTGAGCTCTTGTTGCCTGACCTGTGTGTAATGTATCATCTGCCAGCTGCTTTTGGCATAGGTGGTTCCATCAGTAAAGCAGTCTGCCTCTCCTGGAGGCAGGATTAGTCTGTTGGTGGCTCCTATGGCTGATCCGCTGCATGCATTAAATGCAAAAGCCTTTTGAATAACCGTGTTTGGTTTACTACAGCGTAGTTAATCTTGTGTTGAAGAACACACAGAGCAGTGCACGTAGGAGAAAACTTTCAAAGAGGAGCTTGAGATTATGCAATTGGTACCGCAAGTTCCTGCTTTGTGCGGGCTGAGGGCAGTGGGAATATTCTGCTGCCTTGCACTTGATTTGCCTCAAAACAGGAGGCTCTGTGCCAAAGCAAAGAGTACTGGGTCCAGACTTATTTTTATGTAACTGAAGGACGTGCTTTTGTCCCTTTACAGTGGGTGAGATCTGCCAGTAAATGTACCTGCCCAGAGCCTGATATTCCTCTTGCCAGTGCACTTCTGTGCCAAGGATTTGGGTTCTTGAAAGAGATTTGCTGTTGCTCCTCCAGCCTCTGAATTTATAGGGTCAATAAACACTTCTCCCATTATTGGGAGCAAACAGACCCTTGGGACTGGTCCCAAAACAAAGTGGGAAGTAAAGGGAAAAACCTCACCTTGCAGGCCACTGCAAGCTTTCTTTGTAGCTGCTTGTGCCGGTGGGTAGCCTCAACCAAACAGTCACAGAAAGCTGCAAACTGGTTTCTGGACACCTTGTGGTCAGGTTGGGCACTTGTGTAGTGCAATGTTGTGCTGGCCTAGTGAAATGACTACTACCAGATGACTTCCAGTGCAGCTTAATCTCCTGCGTATTGAAGGCTTTTAGTGCTGTGGACCAGGGGCTGATCTGGCCATGTGATCCTGTGCTGACACTGCAGAAATTCTGGAGGAAGTGAATTGTTCGCTTCTGGGTATGGATCTATACCGAGCATTGCTTGAAACATGGCAAGTAAAACAGTTTTGGAGGATATGCTGTGAACTTTTAAGCAGTTGCATAGAGAATATTAACTCATTCAGGTCCGTGGCATGCATAAGTGGTGCTTTTTCTGAGATTGTTGTACTGAGCTGGTTAGAAATTCTTGGCCCTTAAAACAGTGCTTGTCAGTGTTGCATCTGGCCTTGATGTGTTGGAGTAATAATAGAGGATTAAACCTAAAATAAAGGAAAATACACTCATTGGGTTCATGAGGGTTCTTTCTGGCTGCTTCATTGAAGTCTTAGCTATAGCCCTTCATATTCCATTTTTAATTGTGAATGGAGCACTTCCTAATTAATGTTGGCAAGTAAGCTGAGACATGACTTAGTTGGACATGTCTCATCCCACCAGAGCAGATACACCTGGTGAAGATGTAGGTTAGTTCTGGCTTTAGGTCTGGGCTTAGAGCTGGTGTAGCAATGCTGATTTACAGTGCTGTCTTCCAAAGCTCTTCTCTGAAGGACTGGCATGAAATGAACCTGCTTATGACCCTCTGCATGTAAATCTCTCTTGTCTGTCAGTTGCTGTGGTATTTCTTAGATGAAGTGGGGTCTTTCCTGTCACAGGGCTGCTGGGAGGTGGAGTCTTAATTGGAAAGTGGGTAAATTTCCCTTCTGTGGTGCTGAACTGTGTGCTTCAGGCTGTCAGCAAGTTAATTCTGTGGAAGACCTTCCTGTAGGACAAGTATGATGGTACTTCTCCATGAAAAAGGAGGCTTCCAGTTGCATGTTATTTCTGCTGTGGTGCAAGCAAAGTTGTGCTTTCAGGGAAATCCTAGTAAATGTTTCTTGTTCCTGCTTGGCAGGTGAGGCTTGTCTCCCAGGTAGGTGCTGACTGCTGGCACAGTGGTGATGCTGGGTGCTGCTGAGCCAGGGCTAGGAAGTGGCTGCCTTTGGTACCTTCACCATTTAATGGGAACATGACCTTTCCAGAAGCTGCCTCTGGGCTGCACAAGACACTGAAAATAAAGTAACCTGAGCTATCCTGGCTGGTTCAGTGACTACCAACTGCAAATATTTGGGTGGGCCAGCATTTGTCTGGTGCGTGTTAGCCCACCAGCAGTCCTGGCCTTGCCTCGTTAGTCTGCATTGGGACCTCTCCAGAGGTAGCGAGGGCCTGAATGCTGCAGTTCTACAGGTCAGTTCTCTGTTTTTGAGTGAGCAGGACAAGGCTCTGCTGGATCAGGGTCTCTTAGTGAGCCTGGCTGTTGGGTGGGTGGCCTTGCAGAGCTGTCCCTTGGTCAGAGCCAGGGACTTCTCATGTGGTGACTTGGCTCTGGGTTAAATCACTCCCGATGAACTTGTGAGCCTCTGGTGCTTTTACTCAGCGCAAGAACAGCTTGTGCATTGTGCATAGTAGTTAGGCTACATTAACATAAAGCTCATAGCTCCTGCAGTCCTCACTACTGCCTCAACTTAATGAGCCTGGAGATCCACCCTTAATGTAGTAGCTGTAGCAGTTAAAAGTACTGCCTCTGTTTGACTTCCTCTCTTCTGGTGGCAGGGCTTGGGGAAGAGATGTATTCCAGTAGGGAAACTTGTACTTTTAATCTGTTCATGGTCCCTCCAGCTTTTCAGTTGTCTTCCTCAGGTCAAACTAAATTTATCCTGGATTGAATGTGTGTTTAAGAAGCCCCATTCAGTCTTAAGAGGATTACACGTGGTGGAGGAGGAGGGACTGCAGAAGTTCACGACCTTTCACTAATGCTATTGGGGAAACACGTGTGGAGATGCCCTGCTTGGTGTGGTGAAGTGCACAGTGAGGCAGCACAGAGATGGCCATGGCATCGGGCTGAGCAATGTGAGACAACGAGCTTATTCAGGGCCCTGTTCCTGACACAGGTGGGGAGTTATCCAGGTGGCGGAAGGGACTGCCACTGAAGACTTAAGTGGGCATACCTAATGTTAAATCTCTATAAAGATCAGTTTGCAGTTAATGATAATCCTCGGTGAACTTAATTGCCTCGTCAAAATGATCTGAGCTGTCAGGCCCAGCCTGACACTGCAGTCGTTTATGGGTGCTTGCTCCAGGAGCTTCCCAAGCACAAGGCTTAGGTCAGGCCCAAACTGAAGGGTACAGTGCGGCAGCACGGTGGCTGCTGGCCATGAAGGCTGTAATTGTGGAACCTGTCTGGTTGCTTCCCAGACGGGATCGTGCGGTGCTTCAAAACACCTGCCTCTCTTCAGAGAGCACTGAATCAGTGTGAAAGGCAAAACTTCCTCAGCATGGCTGCGTCACACAGACATCAGCTTGTTGTGGCCCTGCATGCCACAGCTTCTGGTGTTGGTTCTTCCCAAAATGTAAAGCTAAAGTGTGTGCTCGCTGCTGGTCTGAGAAAGAACGTGAGTGAAGCCATTCTCTTTAGGTAGCTTTTGTTGCACAGCTGTTCAGGTGGTTTTCTTTGCCAGGCTTCAAAGCCTGGCCTTGTTGGCTACCAGATCTAGGTAGGAAAGCTTTTGAAATCCTGTCTGTTCTGTAGGGACAACTTCCAGCCTAAGTGGAACAGCGAGTAAAGCTTCTCTTTAGCCTTTGTATGCCCATTTGTTCAGCTGGCTAAAGGACTTGTTTCAACTAAAGGTGATATGGACTGAAAACAAGGGCTTGAAGTGGCTGTAGGTACCCCAAGTGTAGCTGTATGTTGTCTGTAAACTGACAGCCCATTGTTCAAAGGATTGGGGTATGCTTAAACTGCTTACTGTGGCTTGAGGTGCCAAGGTGAGCATAAAAGGCTGCTAGCTGAGACCCATCAGCCCTTAATGATTCTGGGGAGTTCCTTTAAGGAAAGCTAAAGGATGAATGCTGACCAAGACTAAATCAGCTTGTTGCCTGCCATCAGCTGCTGTTAATGGCATCCCTTGTTTAGCCACCGAAAAAAGTCCTCCCTGGTACTGTAATGTAAATGCCTCTGTCCTTCACTGCCCTGCAGCCACCAAGACGGAAACACTGGATAGATGGCACGGGGATGAGGGGAAAAATACTGTGGATGGTGACCCAAAGCATAGCACAGTGGTGCTTAAGTCAGGGCAAGCCTGTGGCTTGCCCCAAATAAGTGCCGGATGCCCTGGACACAAACCCAGGAGAGCAGAACGGGATGTCGCTGCAGATCCAGCAGGTTTCCTGAGGGTTTTGTGACCTGCTGTGCTGAGATGGTGTTTGGTTGTGCGGGTTTTGGGGCACTAGTGCTGTGACAGTCTCTCGGAAGTAGGTAGAGCAGTGAGCCAAAGTTGCAGCCCCTCTTAGTTTCTTAAATAGTTGGTTGCTAGCTGTTCAAGTGCTTGTGGTTACCAAAAGAAGTCAAACTCCTTCAGCTGACTGTGAAACGGTTCATGCAGCAATGAATTTCTCCACTTGAGGAGTTTTTCAGATTACAGGGAAGATGCTTAGTTGCGTATTAGAAAAACCTCTTGTAACTAGTAGGTTTATGCCTAACAAGAGCTTTCCTAAGCCCCTGATGATCCCCGGTGTACCTGAGGAATACAATTGGCTCATCCTCTACAGGCTTTCGCTCAAGATTTGTTGTAGTCTGCCTTGTACGCAAAATGTATTTGAGAAGCTTAATTTTCATGGATGCAGCTCCTAGCCTTTGAAACCGGAGGGATAAAAAGGTGTGAAAGGCAAAAGGGCGCTCCTGCTGTGAGCCGCCTTTCCGCTTGTGACCCGAAGGGCTTAGCAGGGTTCTCCTGGCCTCCTGCTTCTCTGGATTTGATCTGGAAGTTCAGAGCTATAGCTCACAATGCTGCTGCGCACAAAGATGCCTTGGAGCTGCATCTCTTGGTGAACAGAGCTCCTTCCGCTCTGTTTTCCAGCAGAGCTCTTATCCCTCCCCTGTGCCCACGCTTGTTTGTGGAGGGGCTTCCTCTGCATTCAGGCTCCACTAGAAATTAGTGTGTGGGAGGGAAGGGGGACCTTGCATGGCCACAGCAGCAGGAGGAGTGTTTGGTTTGTGTGTGCTTAACCATTCTGCTTCTTTCTTTTCCCCTCTGTATTTTCCCAGTTTTCAAGACAAAGCGTGCTTGCTGGATTTTAGCTGGCTTAGCAGGTGGCCTGCGTCTGGAGGATTTGGATGTCTGAAGCCTTGGTGCTTGCTTGTGTCAGTTTGCAGAACGAGTCTGATGGCACTGAGGGATGCTGCTGCTGTGGGGCAGGGCCTGGCTTGTGCTCGGCTCCTCGTGCTGCCTTAACCCCTCTGCAAGCTGCCTGCAGGCCGTGGTGCTTGGTGCCAGTCCTTCCTTGTCTTCTCCACTCAGGCTCAAGCTGTAATTTTCTAAATATTTTCCTGTTTGAAATGCCTGGCTGGTGCAGCCGCACTGCATACCAGATTGGGGAAATGAGCCAGGCTAAAACTAACTCCTGGTGGCGTGGCTTTAACCAGATCGGTTCCCCAGCCCAGCTTCCAGGGTGGAAGCTCATCTGCCTAAACTGGTGTGAGTGGGGAGGGAGTGCTGGGGTGGGGACAAGTGGCTGGGGCTTGCGTAAGCCTGCTGGTAGGGTTGAGCTGCAAGTTCAGGGCTGAGCCGCGTGGAGATGCACCTTGTGAAGAAGCCTTTGAAATGCCTTAAATGTGGGGCTAACATTTGAAGTCTGAAAAATGCAGCTTTCTGTCGGGGCGGTGGTGTGGAAAGCTGCCCAGCCTGTGCTGCCGTGCGCCCTGGCTCCGGGGACGTCCCGGACTGGTGGGAGGACGTCGCCTGGGAGAGCTGCTGAAACTCGCACGGGAGCGCTTCACTAAGGACCTGCTTCTCAGGATGCTGCTGAAACAAAACCCAACTGGCTCGGGCATGAGCCCAGCGCCGCAGCACGGCTCCCTCTGCCATGATGGTTGGGCTCCAGGGGCAACTCCAGGGAAAAACCCAGGTTGGAAAGATTTGGGCTGGTTCTCGGGGCTTGGAAAAGTCTGCGGCAAAGCATTTGGGCTGGGCCGGGCTGGGTCAGATTGCAAAGTGAAACTAATATTTGGTAGGCACGTACTTGCAACTGACTTGAGGTTGTGACTCTTCAGACTGGATTTCTGTAGGAAATTAATTCCTCCTGCCCCACATCCTATTAGTTTTACATGTGTGCCATTAACAATTGACTGTTTTGTAGCAAATTTCCATTCTCTGAGTTTGAAAATAAGCATTCCAGAAATCCATTTTAAATTCCCTTTTTATTTTTTTCCTTGATGACCCATATCTATCTTCCTCTGTGGCTGTTTGCCGTTAAAGGGGAAGCAGGCTTGTGCTGGCTGTTTGTTTCAGTTGGGAGAAGGTCTAATTAAGAAATGCTGGTTATCAAAGTAAATCCTGCTTTGTGTTTCAGCAGCTATGCCTGTAAACTGAATTGCAGAGAGCTTGTCTTCAATGTAGGTTGAAGTCGTCAGAAAGAAACAGCTCTGAACCCAAATCTGATTGGGTTCAGTTAAACAAAATAGCTTATTTCCTGAGAAATAGGGATAGTGAGGGAAAGCTGGCATGTCTGGCTTAGGATGCTGTGGCGTGAGCACTTTGAGTTCGTTCCTTATTTTCCTTATTTGTTAAGTTGTGGGTTTTCCAGAGGGGCTCTGGATGGGATTTGAGTTCTGCTGTCAGAAAATGCTTCCTGCTTGTGTTTGTGCTTGTCAGAACATCAGGTGTGATGGGAGTTGATGGTGGAGATGGTACAAAACCTGTGAGATCCTGCTCCCCAGGTGGAAGGTAGCCTCCTCCTGCCAGGGATGGGGACTCAGGCAGAGCACTTGTGCATTTCCATAAACACAGAAATGTTGCATATTCATATGGGCAAGTTATGGTTGCTGTGGGAACTGAGTTGTCTGAGCAATGTGCCTTTCTCCTCTCCTCCCTACAGCTGCATTATAAATGTTTTTAGGGCCTGTCCAAAACGAGCAATCCAAAAAGTGTACAGGAGGAATTAATGCAGTAAAACACCCAGCCGGAGATGCGGCACGATGCTTTCAGAGAAATACTCGGTGCTGTTACAGGCGCCTGGTAGCGATTTGACTGAATTGGTGCTACAGCTCGCACTAGCATACTAGGGGAGCAGGAAAAGCTGTGCGGATGCTATGCCAGCAGAGTACCATGGAGGATGCTGTGGCCAGGGAGGCAGCTGGTTGTCAGTGGGTACAGTTTTAGCTGGTTGCATCCCGACTGTGGTGTTTTAGCTCCTGGAAACAACTGCGGGGTGAAGGCAAGGGCCCCACCTCGGTGCCTGGCTGTGCTGGGTGCTGAGTGAGGACGGATGCGGCCGTGGGCGCAGAAAAGGAGGCCTGTGGAGGCCAGCAGGCTGCCTGGGGTGGCCAGGGCCGCACGTGAGGGATAACGTGACGGGCTGGAGTCGCTGAAGAGCCGCGAGCAGCGTGTGCGCGAGGTGCACATCTGATGGCACAGTGGGAGGGAAGGGGGCAGGGGGAGGAGGAGGAGACAGCTGCCACTGCCTGGAGCTGGCTTATAAATGCCCTCTGACTCAGATTTCGGGTAGCACGGCTGAGCATCTTGTGGTTTCATCAGCCCCCAGATCCCGCATTAAGCTGGAATTCGCAGACTATGAACCTGCTGCATTTCCTTAGGCTGTTGGCACGAGCTTAAACCGAGGCAGGAATCCGGCGTCTCCAGTACCGTAGGCTCGCACACCTCCCGCAGGGGAGGGGAGGGCTCAGGGCAGGGGGGGACTGGGCAGGCGGAAGGGAAATAGGCCATGGAAATTCCCGATGGGAAACGGGTCCTGCGCTCCCTACACCGATGTGATGTGCCCACGCGGACCGGACAGGGATAACGCGCTTCCCTCTGGGTAGCGGGGAGGGGGTGAAGGTTATCCTTGTTACTCAGTGGTAAACAATGCAGAGTCAGGGAGGCAGAGTGGCCAAGCTGAACCGAATAGATTATGCTAGCAGAATTGTGAAGCTTTGCATCGGGCTCTGAACTGGAGCCAGCAGCTGGAGGCTGTCCAGGACTAAAGTGTTTTTGGGTTTTGTGGGCGGAGGGAGGCGGGGACAGGAGAGCTGGGTAGCACTAAAACTAACTGTCTGCTGTCGCTGCTGCGATCGTCGTTGCTGGGGGGATCGCTGTCTGCTGCGTCGTGGAGCTCTGCTTTTGTGCTGCCTGGCTTACCGGAGCTGCACCCTTTTCCTCCTGCCTGCCGCCTTGTCTTTCGGGGGAATCCATCCTTTCTTCTTACCCCTATTTTGTAAGAGCTGATGCGGTTCTCTTGCATGGCTGAGTGACGTCACTGTCAGCACAGTAAGCATCAGCAGCCTGGTCACATGCTGACCCAGTCAGTAATGCAGGCGGGATAGGAAGGTGGAGGGGCTGAGGGGGGTGGGGGGCTGGTTTCTGGACATATGGTAGCCCTCCCTTTTGGGGTGCAACCGCTGGCTGCGGCGGCAGTGGCTTCAGAGCAGCGCCAGACCTGCCTTGGGGCTTAACGCTTCGGAAAACTCCTTTCGAAAGAAAAGCAGCCCTGAACTCTCAAGCTTCTGTTTGTTCTCAATCTGAGCAGACTTCCAGGACTCTGAAGAAGCAGTGGCAAGCAGGATGCTTTTCCCCACATCCACACAAGAGTCTTCCCGTGGCCTCCCCGACACCAACGACCTGTGCCTTGGCCTGCAGTCCCTCAACCTGACAGGGTGGGACAGACCCTGGAGCACCCAGGACTCTGATGCTGCAGCACAAACCAGCACACAGTCCGGTGAGTGACACATGCAGCAACAGTTGCTGGATTCCTTTTTTTTTCTGCTCTTTTAAAGCTAATGCAGAGCAATTGCTTGTGTAACAGGGTGCTGGCAGTTTCCGATGGGGGCTTGTCGCCCCGTAGTGCTTGTGTAACGTGGTGGCAAGGGCAGGGTTGAGTTGGGGAGGCTGTGGCTGGCTGTGCCACAGCCCCCTCTGCTCTGCTGTCAGTTCACTGCAGGCAGAAGTGCCTGGGCTTATCTTTCGCTGTCGCTGTGACGCTGCTGGAGGAATAACGCAGCCGAGAGAAGAGAAATCCTCTCCCTGCCACTGCATGGAGTGGGTGGGGGGTGTGGTGCTAGGGCACTGAGCCACGCCGCCTGCGAGCGCAGCCCAACTTCGCTCCGGTGGCCGGAGAAAATCCCCAGCGGCAGGCAGGGTGCGTTGCAGCCGGGTGTTTGCAGAGAGACCCCCTGCCTGGCTGCGAGAGTCCCGGTGGCAGTGCTCGCCCCTGCGCAGCAGCAGTGCTGGCTGCACGACTGCCTCTGGGGTGTGGTAGGTGCAGCCAGCACCTGGCAAACTACTTCAGCCTGGAGGATTCAGAGGGAGCCTTGCCTGGCTGGAAGCATTGGTCCGCTCCGAGCAGCGAGCTGGAGGAGGTGCAGCAGAATGGCTTCTCGCTTGAACCCCTGTGGTCCGGCGCAAACCTATGTGATTGGCAGGGTGTGGGCTTGCAGCTGTGCTGCTGGCTTCCCTTCCCCCAGTGCTGTGTCCCCAGCTGGGATGGGATGGGGAGTCTTGGGGGTGCAGGGCACTCCCCAGCACCACGCAGGGCTCAGTTAACTCCTACAGAGGTACCGGCTTTCTCTGTCAAACCGTGTGTGCTCAGGATGAGGAAGGGGCGCCTTGTGCACAAACTCAATGCAGCTCCCTGTCGCGGGGCAGGGGGTGTGGTGGAGAGGGACATGTTCATTTCCCAGCCTTGTGGGGCTGTAAGGACCAGCTTCTCCAGCGCTGGCGTGCTCATTCAAGTATCAGTCCATGGAAAGATCTAGTGCTTTGGCAGAGTTTGTACAAGTTCAGCCTGGTTGCTACAGAAACTCATCCCTTTATAGCAGCACGCTGCTGCTTTGTTAAAAGGGTAGTGCATCTCTGCGCAGACTTGGGTGACACAGGAGGCCCCAGGCATGAAGTTGCTGCTGACAGGAATGTAGATAGCCCCTGGGCAGTGCCAGGTGGGTGTCTGGGGGGGGGGCAGGGGGTGCTGCAGACCACCTCTGATGCCCAGCTGTTTACACTGTGTGTGCTCTGAGGGGGTGCTGCCCCTGGATAGGAAGAGCTGAACTTTTGGGACACAACACAGCATGTCACTGCATTGGTCATAAAAATTGCTTGTGGGGTGGCAGAGTTTTTAAAATGACAGTTTTGTCAGCGCAGCTCGCTCAAGTTCCCACATCCAGTTCCTGCAAGACAGAGCTCATGGGCCCTAGGGCAGGCAACCAGGGTCTGCTACGGTCGGGCTGTGGTTGCTGTATGAAACCTCCAGCACATGGTCCTCTGGGTTTCCCTGAACAAGCCAGGGAACACCACGCTCACTGTGTGTCCTGTAGCTGATTCACTGCCAGCTCAACCCCCGCTGAAGCATGGCGGGGGGATGGAGGAATGGGAGTTAGCGGTGCTGTGGGCTGGACAGATGCCTTAGAACAGGCTGTGTGCAGAGCCCCTTATGGCAGCCAGCAGACTGTAGGGCCCTGGGCTGTGCTGTAGGACCTTAATGTAAAGGATCACTCAAAGGAGGCTGTGCTGGTGCTGAACCATCCCTCCAGCACTAACCATGCCATGCAGGGCTGGGTCGTAGTGCTGCAGAACTGGGGCTGTCACACACTGGGGTGGCTGCTCCATACTGGTGTCCCAGCCCCACCTGATCTGGTGCGGCCATCCCGAGCTCTCTTGGCCAGCTTCCTGCCAGGCTGCGTTGGCAGAGGTGCAGACATCTCTGCAGCGCTCTGCCAGGCAGGCAGCAGCGCTTGCATGAGCCTGTGGCAGGCTTCTGTGTGCCGCAGGTTGAGCTGCGTAGATTGGTGCTGGGGGATGTGTGCCCTTCCAAGGGCAGGGGGCTTCTGGTTTTGTAAGGGAGGTGAATTTGGGGGGTGATGTGAAGGTGCTGTGGTGATCTCCCTGCTAGCAGAGTCTGTGCCCCTGTGGATTGCAGTGTCTTGTGCTGGAGCTCCTGTCACAGAGGCTTGGGAGGAGCAGTGGAAAGGGGCTGTGCCTGGGTGGCCTGCATCCCCTGGGTGCTTTTGGTAGCAGCAGCTGTTGGGAGGTGGCACCCAGCATTGTCTGGAGAAGACTTTCTCACTTTCACTCCTCCTATTCCCTTGGTATAGGAGGTGGGGATGACTGGGGCATAAACCAGCCCAAATGCAGCTGTGTTGCTTCCCTGGAGGAGCCTCAGGCCTTCAGAGCACCCCAGCTGTATGGTTGGGGTGTTCTGAGGCTGCATTCTGCCTGTCCATCCCACCCTCCCTTCCAGGATGTGCAGCAGCTAGGCCGGGCATGCTCCTGGGCCTGCCCAGTTGTTCCAGTCCTGCTCCAAGCGCTGTGGGGATGGTATTTGCTCACTGGGGAGGTGAAATGTTGGGGTCTGCGTGCAGCTGTGGTACGGCTTCAGCCTGCCTACGCCTCCTGGGGTTGCAGAGCCGCGGCTGCCTGCTCTGCCAGGGCCCTAGAGCAGCAGTGTGAAGCTCCAGGGGAGGAGAAGCCATGTAGCTTGGGAGCTCCTCTCTGGGTGGTGGAGGAGCACTCCTGGGGCTGTGAGCTGTGCAAATCTGAGAAGCTAGCGGACATTCGTGGGTGGCCTGACCATGCTGTGGCTGAAAGGAAGACATAGGCTGGGTGCTTCCATGTCTGCGCACTCCTAGCACCCGGCATTGCAGCTTAGGAGGCTGCATGAGCCTGCTCCCCAGGGCTGGGAACTCTTTTGGGGGTGTTCTGCAGGCAGGCGAAGCTGTGTCAGGGCTGGGCAGTCTCTAGGGGCTGGGGAGGGATGGTGCTGCTGGCACCCAATGCCTTTGGAAGGTTCCAGCAGTGACTCAGCTGCGCAGACCCATGGGGAGGTGGCTGGAAGGGTGGAAGTGCAAAAAGGAGGAGAAAAAAAAAAACACAAGTAACAGTCAGGCTAAAAATACTGCTGATGTGGTCCCCTGCAGTGCCTGTGCTTGAGCACTGACGAGCTGGGACCTCCTCTGCTGCCTGTCGTCCCTGCCAGCGCAGAGCTCGGAGCTGAAGGGGAGGACCCGCTGGCTGCACACCCTCCTGGTGTCACCTTGCGCACCCAGGGTGGTGGCATGGCACAGCAGGACCCGGTGCCACACCAGAGGAGGCCAGGGTGCGGTGAGGCCGGTTTGTATGCTCCAGTCCTGCCTCTGTCCCCCTTCCCAAAGGGATGCTGGAATGGCTGTGCGGGACCGGGCTGTTATAATGCGCCTTCCTTCTCGGTGTAGCACCGTAATGCACTGAGGACGTGTACTTAGCCCTTGAGAGCGTGCCAGACGCACTGCCAGCCCCTGAAGCTGGTGTCTGGAGAGAGCCTCCCCGGGAGGCAGCAGCTGCTGCAGGCTGAAGCTGCCTGCATTTATTGGCTGTAGGAGTGAACTGCTGTCTCATAGCTGGGAAGGCACATCAAACCCGCTGCTGCCACTAGATCTGTCAGGCTGGAAGTACTTCATCGAGCCCCAGAAAGCTGCTCGGTGGCCTGGGGAGGGGCTTTTGCAGGAAACTGGCCTGAAGCACTTCCAGTGCTGGCATCCCAGCTGTCTTTCTGGAGGCAGCGTTTCCCCTTTACAGCATCCCAGCAGCGGGCAGCTGCTTGCCTCAAGACCTCTGTGTTCCTCCCTCTGCAGGGGCAAGGAAAGGGTAAGAGGCAGCAAGGCAGGACTGCCCTCAGTGGCATCCTTTATCCTTCCTGTTCCTAAAGGAGCATGAGCAAATGGGGTCCTGTTCCAGTTCTTGCCCAGACAACCAGTGACAGCAGTGTGGATTTCACGGATCCCTCACCGCTGTTCTGCCTGTGTGCCAGCTGCTTGGTCTGGCTGGCCTGGTCTGCCCTATATTGGTTAGTCTCAGCCTCCCTATGTGGGACAGGCAGGCTCGCCCACTGGGAAATCATCCTAAAACCAGTCTGTTAATGTGAAGCTTGCCACGGTACCAATGCACTGGAGGAGCTTTCTGTCCTGTTCCCTGAGCTGAGTGTGGCCTCCATAGGCTCTAACACAGGTGTGAGCAGTGCTTGGTGTCGGTTTCAGACTTCTTTGTTCTGCTCATGTCCCTGTAAAGAGAAGGAGCTTGATCCTTCAGCCCCTCTTCAGAGATCTGCAGCCTTAGGCTTTTTGCTGAGCACTGGCTCTGGGGGGAACGACTGCCAGAGTGTTTTCAGGAGGATCAGCTCTGCTCTGCAATGTCACTCTTGTTGTTCCCTTGCCCCTAAATAAGTTCTGAACGCTGCTATCAGTGTCTTGGGAAACTGCTGATGGTGGCCTTGCCTCCTGGAGGCTGGGATGCTGTCTTTGGGTGAGAACAGCCTGATCAGATGTGCAATTCCAAAATGTCCCTGAATTCTTAAGCACCACCATGAGGCTGCTGGTGTGACAACAGACTTGAGTTTGGTCTTGGATCCTTTCAAGAGGGGCTCCCAGTTCTACCGCTTCCCAGAGCACAGCAACTTCTTTCCATAGTAAGCGTGGACGTGCTGGTCATCTGTGGCTGCTTAAAGCCTGCTGGGCCAGGGCTGCGGGCAGTCTGTGTGCTACCTGGCAAGGAGATGGGGCCTCTCTTAGGAGGCTCTAAAGCCTGCAAGGCAAAAGCCTGTCATCTTCTGAGGGGAGGATGTGTCTTTCAAGACACAAGACCTGTTGCACAGGAAGAAGCGTGGCTGTTTCCATGGACTCCTAGCCTTTCTTCCCAACAACAGCAGGAGGGACCTGCACGCTGCTCCCCCAGGACCAGCTATTTGCAGACTGTCTTCAAAACACTGCATCTCTGGTGGCAGGCACCTGGGAAAACACCTCCTCCAGAGCTGGTTAGCTTTGGCAGAAGGAAGCAGGAAGCACCCCTCTTTCTGCAGGGTAATCCAGACTCCTGGTGTGTGCCATGGCTGCAGAGGAGGTTGGTGAGTGTTGCTTATCAGTCTGGGGTGGTTGCTAATGAGCACGACACAGCAGGTGCTGCCCTTCTTACAGGGCCGGAGCTGCTGGCTCGGAGTGCTCAGCTGCAGAGCTCGAGGAAGACCCTGGAGGGACAGGATCTGGGTGAGGAAGTCCTCAGGGCATCCATTCTGTTTAATTTGCTGCTGGGCTAACCTGTGCTGCAGCACGGTGCCAAGTGCCCGCTCCCAAGCAGGGCGGCAGCTTGGTACAAACAGCTGCAGTGCCTCATATGTGGAGATCAGTTATAATAACACAATAAAGGAGGATGTCCAGTTTTCCAAGCTGGAAGCTGGCCTGCCTTGCAGGGTCTCCTGTGTGCCCATTGTACTACAGCGCTGCCTACACAATGGCCTGCCTAAAAGCTTGCCCCGTGCCCTCTTAGCTCCTGTAGGGCTTTTCTGAGGGCGTGCTTGGTGTGGATGCTTAATGGGCACTTGTTTCTTGAGGACATCTCGGTAAGGGCTGATCACATTCCATGGGCTGATTTCTCAGCTGCTGGCCAGAGCTGGCTGTGCTGAGGAGCAGAGAGCCCGGAGCACTTGATAGCTGCAGGCTGTTTGTGGGGCAGTGGTGCTTGATCCTTAACGGAATAACTCATGTATCAAATAAGTATAACAAGTATCCAAGCTCCAAGTTTAGAATTGGCTTCTAATGGAAGCTGCTCTTAATCCGGCTTTTAGATCTTCCATTTGAGCAGCTTCTCCTAAACAGATTTTTTTTGCACTAATGTTGTAAGGCAGAAGATGCAAATAGGTGAGCAACTTGAACAGGAACCTACCCAGCATCTCTGCCTTCATCCAGCAAGAGCTAAAGTGGGTCAGGGCAGCCTCCTGGCTTGTGCTAGAGATGGCTTGCAGGAGCAGGCACGCCCCACCAAAAATCTCTTCCCTTGGTCCCTCCTGGGGAGGGAAGGATGTTTGAGTGTGCTCTCCAGAGCATCTGAGGGGCTGTTGCTGCTGCCTGGCCACTGAGCCTGTGGAGGTAACGGTGGATAAGTGTGGGTGCAAGGAAGGCACAGATTTCTCAAGCATCTGATCGTTGGTGGAGGTGTGGTGGAGAAAATGCTCCAGCACTGGCAGATCTCCACCCTTCATAGACAAGCTATCTGTTGCTTCATCGCCTGGTGATGCCGGTGTGTACAAATACATGGGGCTCGTGGAGCTTTCCTATAAGCTTTTGACACCAGACTGTAGTTTGAAGCGTGTGCCTCTCATCTAGCTGCTGAAATGAGCCTTACAAGTGTCTCCTCCCAAGGAGAGCATCTGAGCTGCTCCTTGGTGGCTCTGAGCTGCCCCAGGCGACTAGCAGCTTAGTCTTTTTTTCCACTGTGATTGATATTGGAGGTGGTGGCAGGGTGTTTCAGATGTGTGCAAGCTCTGGCCTGGGGTAAAATTCATCCCCAAAATTGTGCCAATCAAATGAGGGATAGGACAGACAGGTTTTCTTCCATCCCTTGTGCTGCTAGGTGTCTAAGCAGTGGCAGGGCTGCTTATTGCTGGGCAGAGCGGGGTATCAAAGTCTGCCTGCTGCAGCTCATCTGTGGTAACGTGGTAGCTCTTCAGAAGAAGTCCCAAGTGTGTTTTTATCTCCTTGCCTTGTTACAAACCCTGCAGTGTGTGCAAGGCTGAGTGTGTTCACGTGGAGCTGCGTGAGGGTGCTGCTGGAGGGCGGCTGGTCTGAACCTGCCTGCCTGTGGGCTCAAGGTAAATCGCCTTCTCCAAGACCCTGCATGGGGAATGGCACAGACTAGGGAAAGGAATGTAGCCCAAGGGGGGCTGAAGAAAAAGAAACACTAATTGGGCCAGCACCATGTCCCAAGGCCATGGAGAAATGCCCGGCTCCCCTCCTTGTGTGCCATTTCCCAAAGAGGCTTGCATTTGGGGCAACAGCCTGTTTTAGTTGTTCTTCCTTTGCCCAGAGGGGTTTTTCCAGCGTGCTGCTCCTCCATCATTCTCCAAAGAGCTCTCCTTTTCCTAAAGCTGGTATCCTGATCGACTTGACACCCCACAAACTGTGATACAGCTGAGCAGTGAAAATGAGTCAGCTTCAGCCTTGTTATCACGGAAACTAACACATGCTGCGGAGTTTGCACCCTGGACGCTGCAGCAGATAATTGAGAGGAGTTTAGTACTTAAATATAGAAGTGTTTGTTCTTGAGGCTTGCAAAACTGAAGCTTGTTGTGCAGAATTTGACCTGAATATGTTGGCTTTTAAATATCTCTGGGACTGATACATGTTAAACCTTGCTGTATTTCACTGTTCTGATCTCTTAAGACGAATGCAGTTGTGGCAGTCTGCTTAGTGAATGCAATTACCTGTGCGCTTCTAAAATCCTGAATCATGTTTTAGCTGTCCTTGCTGATTTTACATCTACCTTGGGCATCCATTTTCCCCTCCCAGAAACATCGTAGTAAATTCCCTGCCTCAAGAAGCAGTTAAGCTCGCTGCCAGCCAGGTCCTGCTCACTTGGAGCAGGAGGAGGACCTGTGCTCTCAAATGTTAATGCAATAAGCTTCTGTTCCTGGTTCTGCTGCTGTTTCCATTTTTCAGGGCACGCCGGGGAAGTGACTTACCATGTTGGTGCCAGAACCAAGAATAGACCTCAGGTGTCCTGACTCTAATTCTGCGGTTCAGCTGTGGGATCATGCTGCTTTTTTCTATTCCCTTGCCCCTTCTTAGCAAACCAGAAATAGCTGCCTGAATATCCTCAGTTCTTCTTTGTCCCAAATGAAGAATCCGTCAGGGCAGAGTTCTTCTTCTTCTGTAGTTAGGAAACAATAAAAAAAAAAAAAAGCTGTGCAATAGTTCTTGATTGCCAGTAGTAACTGCTGTCTAAAGTGGATTGTTGATCACATCTGCTGGTCTGGGCTCTACTTTTCTTGAATGTTGGCATTTGGTTCAAGATGACTGAGACTTGTGATGTGTAGCTCTGTGCCTCTGCCTTCACGTAGCTCTTCTCATAACAGCGGTGACTCTGCTCCATCTGGAGTGATGGGAGCATAATGGAAGGAGGAGGATTTCAGCAAGACCTCAGGAGGTATCCAGGCTGCTGCTCTGATCAGTAGCACTAGGTCTTGCTCAGGTGAGCTCTGAACATTTAAGGCTGCAGCTCTCCCTTGTCCATTCCAGGTACTGTCCCATTGCTTCTGTGCTTAGGAGGACGGATTTTTCTTTTGCCATTAGCAGTTCTTTGCAGATTTTACCTGTTTCGCTGTGATCCTTTGTAACTGCAGGCCTGCTGGCTCCCCCAGGCAGCACAAGGTGCCACGGATGTAGGTGAGAAGTGCAGAAACCCCACACGAGGTTAGTTTGGAGTATGGATCTCCCCTTTCCTGTGCTGAGCAGGCCAAGTTCTAAGCAGCTTGGTGCTTGTTTGTGGTGGAGGGGAAGAACTCACCCTGGCAGCCTGTCTGGCTGTGTCTCTGCCGTAACTACAGAGACGTTGGCTGTAGCTGTAGGAGGTGGTTAAGGTGCCCGTTTGCCTTTCAGACATGCAAATGTTTCTCATGCCATGAAGCTGCTTCGTGTCTGTAGGAGGTGCTGCTTTTTGGCTGACTAAAACAGTCAGCCTGCTCCCACCCCACACGGGTAGAGTCTGGCTGGGCGGTAAAAACTGCAGACAAGCTGTTTTTCTGGAACTGCAGCAGGCTATTGTTTGGGACATCAGCCTTTTTTCCCCTCTACAAGCTTATTTGACGAATGACAAAGAAAACTGCACTGTGTTCAGTCTCCAGGGCCTTGGTCACGCTGCTTCCCTCCTCCGCCGCCATGCCCCAAATGTGCATGCAGCTCTGCAGCCTCTGGGCACGGCAGGTGTCACCGAGTGGAAGCAGAAGTGCTGTGGCTCTGAAAATCATCTCCTCTGCTTCTCCTGGTGAGTCTTCCTATTGATCTCTTCATCCCTGCCTCCACAAGGAGATCAGGGCAGGGGGCAGGCTTGCAATGTGAGTAGTGTTTGGAGATTGAAATGTCCCTGCCTCTACCCTTGCTGGTGGTGCCAGCCAGCAGAAGCGACCATCTCAGCGTTGTTGACCTGCTTGTACAAGTTCTGGTCCCTTCTAAACAGGCTTCCTCCAGCCCTGCAGCGAGCTTTCAAAGGCTGAAATATGTATTCAGAGCACGACTTCAAAAAGTGGGTGCCTGTGCTCATCTAGCACTCGGTGCCACTGCCAAAAGCGGTGTCTGACTGCACGCACATTAAGCATGCAGGTGCCAGACGTTGCCTGTAATGCAGGAATCTGGGGCCTGGCACGCTGCTCGGCAGAACGGGAGTCTCTTGTGTGCGTGCACGCTGCTACCCACACTTATGAGGGGGCTGAGAGCAGTGCGTGCTGCCCCGTGGCAAACTTCTTCTCTGGGGAAGCTTCGGCTGCTGTTCCAATGGTTTGGGGAAGATCTTGAGCAGAGGGATGTGAGAAGTGTGATGTGAGTGCCCTTGCTCTGGGCAAGGCTCTGTTTCTGGGTAAGTTGCCTTGAACAGACGCACCACGGGGCAGAGGCGCTGCTCTGCTAGCAGCTGTGTGGAACGTGCTGTTGGCTCCTTCTGCTGGGTGGTCTCCTGCAGCCCAAAGCTGAGGCCGGAGTCCTCGAGGACAGCTTAATGGTGGCAGGGCTCTTTGTCAGCTCGAGTCACTGGGAATAAAAATTCAGTGGCTGCTCTGTCTCTAGTGTTCTGCTTATCTTAAGGTCTTATTCAAGGCAGTAAAGCGTCATTTGTCATCAGCGTAGCGGTAAGGTGGTTTATTTGCCCAGAGTCCTTCCCTGAACTGCTGGCAGTGGTAAGCCTGGCTGCTCAGGGCTCATCTTTACAGCCATTTCTTGTAAAATAGGCTTGGTCAAAACTACCAGGAAGGTCTAATCCTTAAGTGGCTGTAAATAACAGTATGTGGGGAAGAAAGCCATATGCTTCAAGATCCTGAGCAGGTGCTGAAAATCTTAAATTGTAAATCTAACTGGAGCATGCAAGGAAAAAAGCTCTTCTGAGTCTGGCTGCGTTGGGTGTTGGACACCTTGCTGCTGGGGCTCCTTTCCCAGGGAGCACACTGAGAACAGCAGCTTGTGCTGGGGGAGTTGTTGGTCTGAGATGGAGTGGGCTCATGTGAAATATGGCTGTAAGTAGGGCCAAGAGATGACTTGGGGTCTGCAGGACAGGGTTGGATGAAAGTTAAGCCTGGCCATGGCTGTGGGCTGTGTGGCTGCACACTTCTGCTGTGAAATGTGTGACTTGGGTGTGATGGGCCTGAGATGCTTCTACCTCTTGGGGCTCTGGGATGATGCAGGAATTAAGAGGGCACACTGCAGCAGCAGCATCCTGATGGCATTTACTAGGGAAAAACAGGACTGGATCTTCCAATGCTCATTCTCTAGAGAGCGTCCTGAACGCCTGCGATCTGGAAGAGTGCCACGCGGGTGTCGAGACTGCTCCACAGAGCTCTTAAATCTGTCAGCGTTTGGCTGACGTGCTCGGAGATGGAGCATGCTGGCTCCGAATTCAGTCATTAAAGCTGCAGCAGTGAGTCAAAAGTCAGAGCGGAGTTTCTATTAAAAGCTACTGGTTTTGCTGTCCCCTGCAAAGGAGAGTTGGCATGTGCCTCTCTTGCAGCTCTGAGCGGTGGCCTGAAAAGTTCCAGAAGCTTTCTGCCACCCGCTGTGCTCTGGATGCCGGGGCTGCTGTGTGAGCAGGTGGAAGGGAATCGTGTGGACCCTTAGGCTGGAATTTCCCATATAAGTGTGAAAAATACTTGATTGTTTGCTTTTAACTACTTAGACTAAGAAAAAAGTGGTCTGGTGTCTGCTGCTCCTCTTCAGGATCTCCAGGGATGCTCCTGACACTGGAGATTGCTGATGCGTCTTGCTTATGCACTAAAGATAGTTAAAGTCTCCTCTCCTGCAGGCTCCGTGTTTGGGAGGGGAGATGAGGCAACATCCCTGGATGTCTTGAGTGGTCCAAATGACTTGAGGTTCTGTTGGGGTGGGTGGCCTTTTCTGGTGGGTCTTTCCCCAAGGAGGGAGCTCAGCGGGTGACCCTGCCAGCAGGGAGCTGTGTGAGTGCTCCAGGTTGGTGGAGGGGTGCAGCGAGAAACAAGATCTGGTCTCCAGTGCGGATGTTTCCTAGGCTACCTGCAAGGGCTGGCTTCAGGGGATGCAACCTGATCGCTCAGTGAGCATGAAGGAGCAAATGCCGAGCCTGGCTGGCAGCTCTTCCTCCCTGTGAGCAGCTGTAGGTGCCGAGATAAGCCCTCGGACTCACAGGGGCATGGGGGTCTCCCACAAGCTCAGCATAGCCCGTGGCTGAGTGCTGCCAGTGGGATCTGTCAGAAAGCTGCTGGGGTGGCTGGAGTCCATCTGCATTAACTGCAGGATGCCAGCGCTTCCTGGCCGGAGGTCAGGGGTGGGTCGGTTGTAGCCAGCGTGGTGGTCGGTGCTGGAACTCAGGTGCCCCATGCTCTTCAGAGACCTGAGCACTCGATCCCTTTAAGGCCAGCAATCCTGCTTCTTGCAGACGCTGCTTTCGGCCTCATTGTTTTTCTATTTCTAGCTGCAGTGACATCCCAGCAATCCTGGGAGCAAATGTATAAGCTGCAGCCGTAGCAAGCCAGCACGGTGGCGGGGATGAGGGTGACACTACCGATAACCCCATAACACCTCTGGGGGCTGCTGATGTGCCCATGACCCCTTGCTGGTGCGACCTGTTTGGGGTTCTGGTCCCGAACCTCTGAAAGCAGTGCTGTAGCCAGGAGAGGAGGCACAGGACTGTGTTGGCTGCTAGCTGTCAGCACAATGTTTGTAGCACTCCGGGAGTGCCCACCGCACACGGGGTCACCGCGGGGCTGCTTGCTGACCAGTACTATGAACCCACCGAGCTCGGCGGAGGAGGGTGTCAGTGCTGGAGTGTTTGTCAGCTGTGAGGCTTGGGCCGTGGGATCAGCTGCTTTGCTTTGACTCTTGTACTGTTTAGTGACTAATCAGATTTTTGAGCCTGTTTAACAAATTCAGCTGTCTCCCTTGAACAATACGCTGGCTGTATTTTTAAACACATCACGTGGCTTCAGAGAAGTCGGCGAACCAGCGTAGCGCAGCTCGCCTGGGCTGGGAGATGCTCTGCCCTGCTCTGTGCTGCGACGAGGAGGGAGCAGTCTCCTCCCCGGCTTCAGCCGTCTGCAATAGCTTTCCCTCGGCTTCCTGCTGCTTGCAGGGCTGCTCCGCTCGAGCTCTGCAGACAGTAAGTACTGCCGAGGCTTCCTGTGGCTATGGGGTCGGTCTGGCTTCTGCTGGTTCGTCTGTGTGTTGGGGAGAGCTAAGCAGATATTTGAAAAGCTCCCCGTGACCTTACCCTGCAGATGGTCTCTTTCCAAGTCTCCTTTTAGCACAGCGCTGAGTTCAGTCCTGTGCCACAGCTGAAATGGGGGAAGGAAGAGGTCTGTGCTCTTGCTGGGGAAATTCTTGGGGATAAAGCTCCACAAATGCAGGGAGGTGCTGTGGATGGAGCTGAGAGCTCCTGCGGACTGGCTCTGCCTCAGATGCCTCGGACCTGCCTGTGCCTGGCTGGGTTTTCTGTTGCTGTTTTGAAGCTCCTCACTGCAGTGTGAGGTTAGAGGTGCCAGCTCCCAGCAGGCGTGGGGCTTGGGGCAGATACATCCCAGTGCTGCGTGTACCCTCGACAGCTCTCTGGCACTGGGGTGACACCAGTGTCCAGCGGCTGTAGTGCGCCTCAGTGTGATAGCACTTCTTCTAACGTCTGGTTTGGGCAGCATTTTAGACTCTCCTCTCCTGAAAACTTGGGTTAAAACCTTGTGAGGCTGAGGATATCGTGTGTATCCCGAACTTGCTTTGCTGAAAACCGAAAGCTTCAGGGCAGGCTGCCTTGTCTCGCAGCCTCTGAATAATTAAAACCGTTTCTGAATGCTTTGCTCTTGTCATTTGATTTGGGGACGTGTTCAGCTTGCTGAGACTTGTTCCTCTTGTCCAGAGCTGGCTGGAGCCGTGCCCCCGTGGGATCCCACGTGGGTGGGTCAGGCCCCGCTCTTCCCAGCCTGCCACCTCCCTCCCTGCCCGCATGCAGGGTGATGGCACCCGGCTTCTCCTGGGCCCTGCCCAGGAGGAAGGAGGCGTTGTGCTGCGGCACTGATGGGCTGCGTTTCTCTGCAGTTCTCAGCATGCTGAGTAACCCTCTGGGGAACGTCTTGGGGAAGCCCCCGCTGGGTTTCCTGCCACTAGACCCCATCGGCTCAGACCTGTCGGAAAAGTTTTCCACTCCGGCGCTGAGGAACTCCCGCCTGGATTCCCGCTCCCTCCTGGACTCGCGCTCCAGCAGCCCCTCCGACTCGGACACCAGCGGGTTCAGCTCGGGCTCCGACCACCTCTCGGACTTGATCGTAAGTCAGGGGCCTGCGCCTGCTCCCTGCAGCCTGGGCTCTGGTTCGTGGTGTCTCACTGCATTTCTGGAGAGCGTGGGAGATGTGTGGGGCTGCGGCCTGCCTGCTTGGGAAGGGAATGCTGAGGGAGCTGCCGTGCGTGCACTGATGCAGCTCTCCTGCAGCCCAGGGTTTGGAAGAAGGGCTGCTTGTGCAGTCCTCCCTCAGAAAAAACTAGCGGAATCCTTATTTTTCTTCTAAATGTTTTGCTGCTCTGTGCCTGCAGCCTTAATGGGTTAAAGCATCTCCCAGAGGGTCTGAGTGCTTGAGCTGGCGTGTGGCAGGGTGTGTGTCCTGCTTCCACCAGCGAGGTGGCCGAGTAGCGCAACTGCCTCTAGCCTGGGCTTCTCAAGCTGCTGTCTCTGCCTTTCATTGCCCTTCCCCTTTGTGTTCCTCCAGCACAGGCCTGTTTCTTCCACAGCAAACTGGGTCTAGCCTGCTTGTGCTCCCTAAAGCACAGCTAAATTTGGAAGCCGGCAAGCGAGGCGAGCGCCTGTCTCGGTGACCCAGTCTGCGCAGCTGGGTCCGCCTGCGTTGCAGTGTGAGCAGCAGCTCCGGGTGCCAGCAGGGTGCCCTGTGCTCCTGCACACACTGTGGGCTGCTCCTCCTCGGGATCGGAGTGTAAAGCCAGGGCCTCAGCTGCGCCTGGCTCTGCTCTGGCACTGCTGTTTCCTTAACTCCTGTGCGGGGTGGGGATTGGGATCTCCAGTGGCAGGCAGCACAGCTCTCCTCTGGGAAGGTCACCTCTTCCCCAGTGAGGTGAGGCAGTGGCTTTCCTGCCTTTGTCAGACCTCAGTCAGAGCAGGAGCATCCCCAGAGCCTCCCCTCCTGGTGTGGTGCATGACTACAAGTGCTGCGTCCTCCTGCTAGGAAGCTGGGTTTTAATGTGGAGTTTCTCTTGCAGTCAAGCCTTCGCATCTCCCCGCCTCTGCCCTTCCTGCCCCTCAGTGGGGTGTCAAGAGACCCCCTCAAGATGGGAGTGGGGTCACGGCTGGAACAAGATCAAGCGGCCTTGGCTGCAGTAACTTCCTCCCCAGCCAGTGCATCGAAAAGATGGCCTGGAGCTTCTGCGTGGCCTTCCTGGGATCTCCTGGACTCTCCAGAAGACCCCTTCAGTATTGAAAGAGAAGCCAGGCTGCACAGGCAAGCAGCAGGTAAGTCGGGTGGTGGGTCTCAGCAGGCTTCAGTGCCTGGTGGTGGCTTCTGGGAGGGGACCAGGTGGCCTGGCCTGAGCTTGCAGCAGCTCAGAGCTTCCATGCAGGCCTGCTTCTGGCTCCATGAGCTGGTGGAAAAACAGGCAGAGGCTGTTTGGGCAGCTGCCTCACTGCTGCAGGTCTGCTGAATGGGTAACAGGGGGGATGTGGTCCTTATGGTCCTCCTCTGAGTGCTGCCTGTTTGTCCAAGCTGTGAATGAAGCAACCTGCACCTGGAGTGGGCAGCTGCCTCCCCGAAACTACAAGAACCCTGTCTACTCCTGCAAAGTGTTCCTAGGTGGAGTCCCCTGGGACATTACAGAAGGTGAGCAGCCCACGGCCATGCACGCAGGCCTTGGGTTTTGGAATCTGGTGGGCTCCCATCCTCCCTGGGGTGCTGCTGCCAGCTCCCCTGCAGCTTGGGGGTAGGGAAGGAGCTGAAGCTCTGTGAAAAGAGCCACAACTCCCACTGGAGTTGCCAGCATGTGGTGGCACAGTGTGTGTACAGCTTGCTCAGGCCTTCAGGAGAGCCCTGTGGGGAGGTGGATGCAGGGGGGAGCCATCTGAGGGGGCACTGACTTCTCTCCTTCTGTGTGTAGCTGGACTGATCAACACCTTCCGTGTGTTTGGCTCACTGAGTGTGGAGTGGCCTGGTAAGGATGGCAAACACCCACGCTGCCCTCCCAAAGGTAATATGCCTAAAGGTAATAGCGACACGGTAGGGTTACTTTTTTCCCATGCTATGTTACAGCACGGATGCTGGGATGGTACGGCTGCATGCTGGTGACTGGATGGTACAGAGCACCCTAGGGTAAATGTCCCGCTCACACTGGGGTCAGCACCAGGGTTGCGGAGCACTGTCACCTCTAACCTGTCCCTAGCAGGGCTGGGTGGAAGCGTGGGGGTGCAAAACCCCTGTTTGGTGCTTCCAGAGCCCAGTGCGGGGCTGTCCTGCTCTGGTGGTGGCTGCCAGCCTCCTCTGCTGGTGCAGGCACCCAAGGCATGTGTGCCCTTGGTGTAAAGCACCCACAGTGAATACAAATGTGTGCTCACAGCAAGCTGCGGGCACCACTGAGTTGAACAGCCCCGTGGCTTACTCCTGTCTGAAATAGTTGGGCTGATGTGTAAGCAGGAACGAGTTACTGCATAACAAATGCGGTGGCTGGTTTGTAGCCTTGGCAGTGCCTACTGGCCTTGCTCAGCCACCAAAGCAATGCGAGGCACCGTGTTGGCACTGATGGTGGTGTACAGCTGTGTTGATGCTCCTGAGATGTCCAAAGTGTGAAGCTGAGCCTGCTCTCCTGCAGCCCGTGCTGTGTCTGTGCTGGCTGTGGCCACTTGATGTGTCTAGAGATGGCTGCAGGAGGCAGTGGCCCAGATGTCCCTGAGCGCGGTGACTTTTGATGGAGAGGAGCAGCCCTGTGCTGCAGGGGGCTCTTCCCCAGCACTGTGCATCAGCAGTGGATCCTGTGTGTGGTGCTTGAGCAGGAGTAACGCTGTCTCCCAAGAGGAAGGGTTGGGGCCTGCAAGAGATGCAGTGCAGATACTTTGGGTGCTATCAGAGTGTTTTTGAAGGTGTTTGCAAGCTGGAATGACCTTCCCCCCAGTGCAGCTCTAACAGTTGTTCCTCTCCCTTCATCTCTAAAGGATATGTTTACCTGGTGTTCGAGTCAGAGAAATCTGTGCGTGCTCTGCTCCAGGCATGCTCCCAGGACCTGCTGAGTCCTGATGGGCTCAGTGAATACTACTTCAAGATGTCCAGCCGCAGGATGCGCTGCAAAGAGGTGAGCAGGCCCATCAGTTCTGCATCCCTTTGTTTGCGGAGACACTTCCATCCCTCTGGTTCTCTATTAGACCTTGCCTGCTCGCGGAATGGATGGCTCCTGTGTGTGCTGCAGGCAGATATTTTGGATCTGCAGCTGCTGCCCAGCACAGCCCTGGCTGGCTGACCCATGTGCTGGAGGCGCTGCGGCAGCCAAGGGCTTGGACTGGCCCACCAGTGAGCGGGGCCTTAGCTGTAGATCAGGTGCAGCTGCACAAGTTTGTAGAGTTAAAGAATTGAGATTCAGGTCTTATCTAGACAGGCGCAAACTAATTGCACTCCAGACAGCTCTCCTGGTGTCTGGCTATTGGCAGCACTTTTGTGCCTGGTGATTTAGCTCTGGCAGAAGTTTCTCCTCTTCAGAACCCTATATCAGCTGTCTAGCAGATGGAAGCTCCTGTTGAAATTGGCAGTGGGTGGGTTGTTTCATCGATTCCTTCCAACAATAGGCTTCTGTGCAGGGAGGCATCTGACTGGGCTGTAAACATAGGTGCAGGCAGTAGGTAAAATTGGTCATGCCTGGATTGTTTGCTGGCTGCCAGCCCCAGCGGACTGGTGTTTCGGATTCCAGTTTGGCTGAAACAGAGCAGCATGGAGTGTTTGTGTTCCCTTGGCAGGCCCCAGCTCTACTGAGGTGTCTGGAGCTCCAGAGCTCATGCCCTGGATGTGGACCCTAAACAGCCATAACTGAAGGGGCATTTGCAGATCAGGGGTGAAGTCTTGAGGGCCTGGGTGGGTTCCTGCCCTCTGAGGGTACAGGATCAGCCCGGTGCTGGGATCACAGGCCCTTGGCCTGCTGACCTCCTTGTGTTTGCTTTCAGGTGCAGGTGATCCCGTGGGTGCTGGCAGACAGCAACTTTGTGCGCAGCCCGTCGCAGCGGCTGGATCCCAGCAAGACGGTGTTCGTGGGGGCTCTGCACGGGATGCTGAATGCAGAGGCCCTGGCAGCCGTCATGTATGACCTGTTCGGAGGGGTGGTCTACGCTGGCATCGACACGGACAAGCACAAGTACCCAATCGGTGAGTGCCACTCCTGCCAGGGAGCGCTCTGAGGAGATGTGCAGGCTGCAGCCATGCCCGTTGCTGGTTGCTTCCCAGGGTGCTGAGCTCTGCAGGACAAGCAGCCAGCAGGACAGACAGCCATCTGCCTCCACCTCTCTGGGAGCAGATGTCCAGCCAGCTTCTTCCACCAGCAGTGTTCCTCACCTCCTGGCTGCAGGGATGCGAGACAAGCCTTGGGGGTGCTGGCAGAGATGATGTGCCTGGCACCTTCCAGTTCCCAGATTATTCTGCAGCAGCTCAAGGTTTTTAATGCCTCTTCAAGTGTTGCTGAAGGGTTTTCTGCCTTGGTTCAGTGCTGTGCACAGACAGTCAGCTGCTAATGATCCTTAGATGCTGCTTGAGCTCTTCCATCCCCAGAGAAGGGACAGCTGTGGCTGTTACGGTGTTGGGGCACACTCAAGCCTGCTGGCTGCTGACCTTAGCACTGAAGATGCTAGTCTGTGTGGAAAAACACTGCAACAGACCATCAGGAGCAGTTTTCCAGACTCAAGCTATGGGAAGGCTGCAGTGAGCCCTGTGTTCTGGAAGGGACTGTGAGTCTCTTGATTGTCACCAGGCAGGAACAACTTCAGTTGGCTAGTGCTGAGCTGCCTGCTGCTCATTGCTGTCCATGGACAGCTTCCTAGCTTTTCTGGTCAAAGCTGGGTGCCCAGGGCCTGGGTTTGGGGTGTGCTCGTGGCACTGCTGAAGTGGCTTTTGGGGACAGTCCCAAGAGATCCCACTGAGAGCTGGAAGTGACCCTTGTAGAGAGGAAGAGTCCCCAGATGTGATCTCTGTGCCCCAGAACAGATCCGGGTCTCCCAGCCTCTGTCCCGTGATGCTGGCTGGGTGCTGAGGGGACAACGTAAATGTGTTCTGGGTGGCACTTTGCGCTGTGCCCATCCCTGCTGCCTTCAGCTCTAGCTGCCAGCACGCAGGAGCATCGTGTAACAGCCAAAGCTCTTATTACTCCAAGAAAGGAAACTCGTAGGTGAGCACAGATAGGGTTTTCTGTAGCATAAGAAAACTCTGCTGGAAATGAGTGGTGCAGGAGCACTGCTGACTGGCAGTGAAGATGCAAAAAAGCAAGACTCTGGGATGAGTGGGAGGCTTAAAATAAAAGCTGCTGAGCTGTCTCGGCACTGGCTTATTTCAGGTGCAGGCGTGGAGCTTGCTGCTCCTGCTCCTCCTGTCCTGGCCCCAGAGCTCATGCAGGTGTGGAAAATCCTTTCTGCTGTGCCTGCCTGGTGGAGGAGGCGGGTGGTGTGTGGGGCTCCTCATCTTCCCCTGGCTCCTGCCTCAGGGTGCAGGCTTGGTGTAATGCTTGTGGTCTGTCTTCTTCTAGGGTCTGGCCGTGTCACCTTTAACAACCAGCGCAGTTACCTGAAGGCGGTGACCGCTGCCTTTGTGGAAATCAAAACTACCAAGTTTACTAAAAAGGTGAGGAGCTGGCGGGAGGGGCTTTGGGGCAGCCCAGGGAGCTGGACTTGTGTATGTGTGTGATGGGCGATGCTGCTGGGAGCACCCCGACCAGCACAGCCTGCCCTGTGTCCCTGTGAGGGGTGCTGGTGACCTGCGTGGTGTGGCCCTGCTGGGGCTGCCCAGAGCCACGGCTTTGTGCCAACTTCCTGGTTTCTTGCGCAGGTTCAGATTGACCCATACCTGGAGGACTCCATGTGCCAAGTCTGCAGCGCTCAGCCTGGCCCTTTCTTCTGCAGAGACCAGGTAATGCTTTCCCTTGGTGCCATTCCTGCTCCTGGCAGCCCCATGCAGGGACTTCCTTAGGGAGGAGCAGGCTCCACTCCTCGTGGCTGCGGTGTTCGGGGTTCCCTGTTGTCCAGGCTCCCCTGCTGGGGAGGACGAAGTGTTGAAGCAAGAGCTCTGGAGGTGGTGGAGCCCTCCTGCTGCTCACGGGGGCGGAGGCAGCCTTCCACTGCTGCCCTGAGGCTGCTCAAAATGTAGAGGACGCTGGCTGACCTCTGCTCACTGCTGAAGGAGCTGGGCTGGAGTCCAGCAGCTCCCTGTTGGAGTCTCAATGGGAGATGGAGCAGCAGCAGCAGCATGCTCTGCTCCACCTCACCGGGAGGAGGTGGGAGTGGGAGAGCAGCGAGCGCTGGCAGAGCCCTCTGGCAGCATTGCTGGAATTCCCTCCCTCTGCTCGAGCAGCCCTCAGAGCTGCTGCATTGCTGTGGGCAGTGAGACCAGGGAGGGGGCTGCCAGCCCGCGGGCTGCCGTGCACTGTGTCTGCCTGCCCTGACCGGTGGCACTGCCCTCTGCTCTCCCCACAGATCTGCTTCAAGTACTTCTGTCGCTCCTGCTGGCACTGGCAGCACTCCATGGAGGTCCTGCGTCACCACCGCCCGCTGATGCGCAACCAGAAGAACAGAGACTCCAGCTAAAGCGGTCGCCGGGGCTCGGGGGCCGCCGCGGGCGCAGGAGAAAGTCCTTTTGTTAACCTGCCAAGTGGAGAGCGCACGAGCGTGCCTGCTGGTGCCAGACCCAGGCTGGGAACGCGCTTCCTGAGGACTAATGGGGAAATCTTACATTCACGTTTGCACTTGCTGGTCTTTTTGTTTCTGCACTAATGCACAGTGAATTTTGTCGGGTTTTGTTTGGGGTTTTTGAGGGGGGGAGCACCCCTCAAGTGATTCTGCAGTTCCCAGACTTTGGTTCCTAGTTTGCTGACGAGAAGCAAAAAGGGCCGCGTGTTGAGAAGGTGTTTATGCAGATGCCTTCACCTAGGTTTTTTATTTATTAAAGGCGCTTTTTTACATTCCTTGCAATACTGATGGTAATAATGCAGGTCTCATTGGCTCCATTTTTTTGCAGTTGCCATACAGTGCCTTTCCATTCATTTAACCCCCATCTGAACGGCATAAACTGAATGTTCAGCTGGCGTTTTTTACTGTAACAACAAGGAGACTTTGCTCTTCATTTAAACCAAATCATATTTCATATTTTACGCTCGAGGGTTTTTACCAGTTCCTTTTTACACTCTTAAACAGTTTTTAAGTCGTTTGAAACGAGAGATTTTTCTTTCCTGGCAGCTTTTAACATTATTGCAATTTGTGTCTGGGGGCTGCTGGTGGAAAGTTGTAAATCGAGGTGTTTGCAACAGAACAGGACAGGATTTTTGGATTTGAAACTGGACCGGATAAACGATCTCTGAGCTGCTGTATATAGTTTTAAATAGTTTGTTGCACTTTTTTAAGTTGCACTTAAGGGGGGTTGATAGAGGTTTTTAATCACAAAGTCACAGGACTTACTTTTCTTTTGTAACTAGCTAAAAAAGGGCTGCGTTTCGGTGGACAGATGAAGGTTCATAGGAGCCCTTTCTCTTAGAGGGGACAAGTACTTTTCCTTTTGTTTAAGAAATGTATGAAGTAACGGTGCAGTCGACTGAAATGCTGCTGGGATTTGAGAACTTTATAGTTATTTTTTTTTTTTACTTTCCCCTCTATCGGAAGCTGTGTGCCAAAGAACCAGTGTCATAATTTCTCCCTCTTTCCTGCTGAGCTGATGTTGCATTGTTGCATATCCCAGCTGCTCTTTGTGGGTTTTCGTGAAGCTGTGTGTGAAGTCTCTACCTCATTGTAGTATATGCAGGCAAGACTGCACTCTCCTACAGATGCGTGGAGTAAGCTGTGGTGTAGTTTTTGGCACATAATAAACACGTTGCAGCAAAAAAAATAATGAATCTTGTGCGCTTCCTCTTTGCTGCTTGGGGATGGGTGAGCTGTCACCTGAGGGGCTTGGGGGGGGGACACAGCAGGGCTGTGACCAGGGGCAACGAAGTGTTTTGGGGTGAAGAGTGGGGTGGGCTCCCTGGGGGGCGAGGTGAGAGGGGACACAGGGGAGGCGCTGGGGCGGGCGTGGGGACCCGGGGGAGCCCTGGGGGCGTGGCCACACCCCCAAGCCACTCCCCTTTACTGAAGCTCCGCCCAGCTCCTCCGGGCCGCCAGGGGGCGCTGTGGGCGCCGCCCGCTCCCGGCGTCCCCAGGCGCCTCCCGCCCTCCCCTGCGCCCTCTCTCTCTCTGCGCGGCCGCCGCCGACATGGTGAGTGCCGGCCCCATCCGCCCCAATCCTCCTTCATCCGCCGCCATCCGCGGCCCCGCTGCCCTCGGCCGGCCCCGGGGAGCTGCGGGGAGCGGGGTGGAAGCCGCGGGACCCCGGGGGTAGCGGGCGGAGGGTGGCTGGGGGGAGCGGGGCCTGCGGCGGCAGCGAGCGGTGCCTCCCCCCCCCTTAGGGACGCGTTAGGACGAAGACGGTGAAGAAGGCGGCGCGGGTCATCATCGAGAAGTACTACACGCGGCTGGGCAACGACTTCCACACCAACAAGCGGGTGTGCGAGGAGATCGCCATCATCCCCAGCAAGAAGCTGCGCAACAAGATCGCGGGGTGAGGCTGCTCCGGCGCGTTTTCCCTTTTCCTACGCGTTTTCCCCTTCTTCCTATATGCTTTCCTTTTTTTCTACGCGTTTTCCTTTTTCCTACATGTTTTCCCGTTTTCCCTATACATTTCCCATTTTTCTCACACACTCTCCTTTTTCCTGCATGTTTTCCCTTTTTCCTATATGCTTTCCTTCTTTTCATGTTTTCCCTTTTCCTACACGTTTTCCCCTTTTTTCTATATGCTTTCCCTTCCCCTACACCTTTTTCCTATATATTTTCCCTTTTTCCTGCGCGTTCTCCCCTTTTCCCTATCTATTTTCCTTTTTCCTGCACGTTTTCCCTCGCTTCCCCCGTGCCCGGTGCTCTCGGAGGTGCCGGGGCCCCCGCAGTGTGCGGTGTGTCCCCCAGGCAGCCCCGTGTCCCACAGGTATGTCACCCACCTGATGAAGCGGATCCAGAGGGGCCCCGTCAGAGGCATCTCCATCAAACTCCAGGAGGAGGAGAGGGAGAGGAGGGACAACTACGTCCCAGAGGTGAGCGCTGAGGTCGCGGCCGTCTTCCCACACGGACACTGTGGGGCCTGCCCATCCTGCCTGGGGTGCCTTCTATCACAGGGGTGCTAAAGAGCACCCAGATGCAGTGTTTTCTTGTTACTGGCCCCAAAAGTCTTTAAACATCGTTGAGGAGGAACTGAGGAGGGCTTGGGTCAAAGGAGGAGAGCTGGAGCAGATTCTGGGCTCCTGTCTGAGGGCTTTCCCTCAAAAACTCAGTGGCGTGGGATGAGAAGAGCAGCTGACTTCCTGTGTTTCAGCTCTGCTGCTGGTCAGAAGGTGGTACCCATCCTCCATTTTCCTCGCTTTAAATGAGGAAAGAAATAACGTGACATAGAAAAATGTTTCAGAGCGGCCTAAAGCCGGCTGTGCAGTAGATGTCGCTAAAGAGAGGTGGTTGGTAAAACCCCAGAGGCAGTCGGTAAAATCCTGTTTGGTGGAGGGGCACCACCAAGACCCCGAGCTCCGTACGGGTGGCGCGTTGCCTACACGTAGCTCTGGTGGTCCTCGCGCAGAAGTGCCCGCCCCGGTCCCTTTTCCTGAACCTGCATTCGAAAGTGATCAAGGTCTGGTGCGTGGCCTGGTCATTGATAGTGCAGGGAGAGGAATCCTGAAAGCGTTTCCCGTGTTTGGTGGGTTTGCTCCTGTCCCTCCCAAACCCTGTAGCATTCGGACAAGCCGCTCCTCGCTGCTCTTCCACATCTCCTTACTCAGCTGCTTGTAGTGCTGTTACCTTCCGTGCTGTGCAAGAAGTGGTCAGTCTGACCATTATCTCTGCTCTTCAGCCCTCCAAAATCGGTGCAGGGGTTGGTTATGTGGAAGGTTGATTTTATTGATGTTCAAAGTCTGGGTTGGGGAAGAACAGGTAGTTCTGTAGCCCCAGGTGGGGTGATGAGCCCGGTGCCACAGCTTGGTGTGACTCCTCACTCCTGGCATCCAGAAATGACTCAGGAAATACCAGCAGCTCCACGTGCTCTCACGTCCCCCAAATTTCAGGTGTGACCAGAGCTGTGCTGACCTGCAGAGCTGCCTCCTGCAGCTCCCTGCAGATAGCAGAGCTCTGGGGGAAACAGCGGGGGTGTTTTACACCTGCTGCCTTTCAAAGGCCGGGTGGGGTGGTGCTGGTGGAAGAAGTCACCCTGAAGCTCAGCTCTTCCTGAGCAGCAAAGGAGCATTGGTGCTGCAGCTGTGGGAGCTGAACGTGGGTTACTCATTGTTTCATAGCAAGGTACCGGTGTAACGTAGCTTTCTGTGGAAGGGGGCACACAGAGGCCAAGGTTTGGGTTCTGGAGAGTGGAACTGAGATGGTTCCACAGTGTTTTGGTTGGGGTCCTCCTGGCTCATACCGGTGAGGGCACTGGAGCTGCTCACCGTGCTGGTCAGCAGGGCTCACGAGGAGGATGCTGCTGGGCCGTGCTGGGTGGGGACGTCGTGGTGGCAGCGTGGACTTGGCCCCTGGGGCTTCCTTGCTGGGCCACGCAGCACTGCCCAACCACTGCCTCGCTTCTGTCCCCAGGTCTCTGCCCTCGATCAGGAGATCATCGAAGTGGACCCAGACACCAAGGAAATGCTGAAGCTTCTGGTGAGTAGCTTGAGCCGTACTCGCTGGGAGGGATTTATTTGCCTGGTGTTGCTGGGAGGGATTTGCCTCCTCCCTCAGCAGGGTTAGGGCCGGCAGCGCGGTGACTGACCCCGGTCTCTTTTCCAGGACTTTGGCAGCCTGTCCAACCTGCAGGTCACACAGCCCACGGTGGGGATGAACTTCAAAACACCCCGAGGAGCTCTCTGAGGCGGTCGCTGTTATGTCACTTTTCCAATAAACGTGGGAAACCAACTCGGACTGCTTGGTCTTTCGAAGCCTGTGCGCGCAGGGGTGAGGAGGGGAGGGCAGTTTCTCTCGGGATATCACATCTAAGGCTTCACTGTGTGAAGAGGACTTGACACCTTCACATTTGTGAGCGCCTTTTGGGGGTCTTTCCTTGGGCATGAGGTGCAAAGCTGTTATTTTACAGGTTTTCCTGCAGGCATGCGTGCTTGCTGCTCTCAGGATGGTGGCGCACAGCCAGGAGAGGGCGAGCGTGGTGTGTCCTCACCATCAGCACCTCCCAGCTTTGTGCTGTGCTGCTTGTGAGTGGGTAGCTGTCAGGGCCGTGCTGTGCCAGAATAAAAGTTGCCTTTTATAACCGCATTTGTGACTTTTTAGTGCTTAAATGAAAGAGGGAGAAGCCGGATTTTATTTCTATGAGGGGAACAAATTGGGCTGAGCAGAGCACTGGGGGTGGAAGCTCCCCCGTGGAGACAAGACCTGAAATCCCCAGCAAGACACCCCACCACTAACGATGTCCCCAGGGTGCAGCAGGCATGGCAGAGCTGTGGCCTTCACCCCCAAGGCTCCTCCCATTCTCTGTGCACAGGCAGAGGACCTGCAAGTCCCTGCCGTGGCTGTTGGCATCATCCAGCACCACAACCTGTGGTCACGCTGCCCTGGGCACCCCTGGTGAGGCGAGGGGTCTTGGCACAACCACCTGCAGCACTTGGACCCATGACTGAGGTGGGTTTTACTGAGGGGATGTTTAGGGCCTGTGCTCAAAACCCACACAAACCCACAAGGCTCCGTGTTTGTACTGGGGGTCCCAGGCCCACTGTGATGGTGGCGGCCACGCAGTCTGATGGGGCACTGCATCCTACAGGAGGGGCTGTGATGAGAAGCCACTTCCTTTGCTCTGCGTGTTCTTCCAACACACAGTCACAGGATGACCCTCTTAAGTACTTCATACAAATAAAAAGGCAAAGGATTTGGTCTTTCAGAGATTCGTCTATATTTACGTGTTCTGTGGAATTTAAATAGGAATAAAATGTTTACAACAAACTTAGCCAGGTGTTTAAATGTACACTGAACATGCTGAGCTGTAGTCAGGGTGAACCAAAGAGCTAAGTTATGAATCCCCTCAAACACCACAGAGATTTAACACAGAATTCTCAGCTCAATACCACCACTCTCTTCACTGTTTAACTAAAACACGGTGAGAACACAGACTGACAGTAAAAATAACCATCAGTCTGCAGAAAAGTAAGTAAGGCATCAGAGAATCTAACCATGGGATGTTGCTAAACAGAACTGAGTTGCCGTACCGGGCTGACAGCATTTTGGCAGCACTCTGTTAAGCTTTTGATGAGAACAACCTCCTGCTACTTACAATTTTCTTTTCATTTTAGTTTTCACATCAGAGTAAACTTTGATTTCGTTTTGAATCCAGTATGCTGTGTAACCTGAGGTGCCAGGAATGAAATCGCGTAGCTCTCCGACGTACTTCTTCATGTCACGAGCAGAGGTGTAGCCTGGGAATGGAAAGTGCCAGTCTCACTTCGGGAGCTTTTGAGCTACCTAATTTCTCATTTCTCAGCTGAAATTAGAACTATGGAAAATGAGCAGTGCTGAGGGGAGGGGACCAATTCCAGCTGTGCCCTCGGAATTACAGCAAAGGCTGGTTGCGCTCTCAAGTTTCTAATGACTGGAAATTGGTGTCAGATAATGTCTAGGGAAACAGCTCTGATCTACCACCCAGGAAGCTCAACCTTCTTACCTGACACAACTGCTGCACCTCTTCTGATATTTGCACATGCCACGCAAATTAGGACAATGAGCAATAAGCAGTTCCCATCAGAAATGAGCAGTGTTGACAAAAAATGACAATCTTTCAGGTGAAACCCGTAGCCATTTTTGAGTCCAGCAAGAGTAAAGGGGGAAAGAGCAATCCTAAGGGGTGAGTATGGCTTCATCAGCACCCACAGCTGTTTTTGGGCATATTTTCCACTTATTACAAACCTACCTATGCTATATGTTACCTGTCACCATGTTATTCATTGGGTACTCCTTAAGTGCATGGTATGAAAATTCCCCCTGGGTTGATGCTCTTGAGCCTGGGTTTTCTTCACTGCTGTATTAGGGGAGAAAGATGTTATTTCCTTCATGTTGGATATCTTCTGAAAGGCAAGGACATATCCAAATCCTACTATCGAGGCCAGAAATACCTTTCAGACAGGTTCTGTACATCCTCCCTCACATCTTGCTTGCAGTCTTTTCTCACCATCTCTGCTTCGTCCGGCAGATCTTCATTAGGTTGAAGATCTTCATTAGGTCTCTGCTGGTGTCAGCACAGATTTAGTTTAGAATTGTGCCCTGAGTCCATTTGCCTTGAGGCAGTTTTAGAAATTCTGATTTCCAGCATATTTTACAATAAAGTTATAAAGATGATGATGAATTTTGATTCAAAAGTACTGAGAAATCCCTTCAAGAAGACAGCACACAGTAGGAATTGTCATGGGGAAAGAAAATGCTGCACCAAAAGGGCTGGACTCGGACCTCAGCAACAGGCAGTCCCTAGAATGTACAGACTGGGTGCCTGCATGGGCAAGAGAAAAAATCCCTCCTGCATGTCCCAGTGTTTTGTCCCTGGGTTGTCACACTGAGAGGGATACATGCAGCACAAGTGCAAGAACATTTCATCCTGTATTTGGGTTGAGGGTCCGGGACGAAAACCAGTTGCTACAACTGATTTTTACACCACCTCCTGCAGTATGTATTTCTCATCTTACCTGCTCTGCAAGGGAATCATCCATCTGCTCCCAAATAAAGCCACCAATTTTTCTTCTGATTTCTGCCATGAACAAAAGTAAATGACCGTAAAAGCACGAAATAAGACTGCCCAGTGGTGCAGGAGCTCACTGAGTGGCATTGCTCCCTAACACAGTATAATAGATGGAGCATTAATTCCTCAGCCTCAGGGAGGAAGAATTGCTCCCAGCAGAAGGAAATCCCCCACCCTCAGGGCACAGGGGACCAAGGATTGATGCCAGTTGGCACCCCTGTGTGTACTGGGGAATACAGAGCGCAGCACCCACCTGATGTTCTCCCTCACCTTCTTGCAGGCAGGCAGGAGGCAAAACGAAGTGGCCCAGAACCACTGACTCCTTCATTTCTTCACTGGTGTTTGCCCATGCAGAGAGGTAGCAGGAATGGAAAACTGTAGCTCTGCCATCCAAGTACTCCCGGCTCTCATGTATTCTGAAAAAGAATGGTTCCTGAAGGTAAGCCTGAAATAAAAGCAGAACAGGAATAGCTTTGGCTTCGATCAATCTGGAGATACAGGGCTAGGGGGCAGCTTTGGGTAAAACAAGTGTAAAAGGATGTGTGTTGTCATTAAAACTGACCTGCTTGGATGTTTTTGCCTTTTTGCAGGGTGAAAAAGTACCCAAGGAAAAGCTGTTATTTTCTGAGACTCTACCAGCAACGTCCTGCTCTATCAGGATGTGCCAGGAATGCTGTGGCTGAAGGAAGGGCTCTGTTTAAGGATCTGCTGGATTCCACTCCCAAAGCTGGCCTCGGTGTCTGAAGGCTTACAAAATCTAAGCCAGTTCTAAGTAATAATGTGTTAAAACAACCTGCTTATTTCAGCCACTAGGAAAGCCTGGTGCAGAGGATCAGGAGAAACCGTTCCCTTTCACATAAATATATTTGCGTGATAAGTTACACAGCTATTCACTAGGTGGAGGAAGATCCTGAATAATCTCTTACTTCTGTAGTTCTCCTGTAAAAACATTGTCAAGCTCTATTATTTTTATATCAAACAGAAGGAAAATATCAATTCAACCCTTTTCCGGCTGGGTTATTCTCGTCTCCAGGCTTACTGTCACAAAGTTCCGCCCTGGCTTTTTTTTTTTTTTTTTTTTTTTTTTTTTTTGCTTGTGGTTACTTCCTTGTTTACCCCATGGCCTTGGGGATGGTGTCAGCTCTGTTTTAGACCCTGTGCTTTTCTAGCATGTCAGGTCAAAGGTAGCAAGAACAAAGCAGCACCATTACTTCAATTTACACAATTAAAAGCTTTTATGAGTTTGGTTCTGTGCAGAGGTCTTGTACCTGCGCTAAGTGTAGGTGGGTTTTATTTTTGCTAGTACTACTTGGAGTGTGAATGCAGTTTTATCAGCTCCTACCTTGCTCTGCTTCCCACACAAAAAGCTATGCCAGTATCAGCACCGTCCTTTTCTCACAACACCGTCCCCAGTGCTGGGTTGAAGCCAGCCTCATGCATGGAAAGCTGCATTATTTTCACAGCCATTTTATGTTTTGTTTGGGATAGCTCTAGACACAGTTTATTGTAAGTGCAGATTTTCACATGCATGAGCTCTGTGTCAGAGCAGACTAAGAGTAAAACCCCAGCAGACTGCAGCAGGAACTGTACAAGGCACTTCCAGAACACCCCCCTGACCTGCAGAGGATGTTTACACCCATTAAATGGAGGAGGTGGCAGCGGGGGGGGGGGGGGGGGGGGAAGCTGGGGAGAGGAACAACCTGAGGGTGTCAGGGTGGGCGGCATCGCTGCTGAAGAGGTAGTCAGCATCCTGCCAGCGGGTGAGCAGCCCCCCGCCAGCCACTGCAGGAGGAAGAACAGAGGTGAGGATGACAGGAGGCAACCCAGTGTGTGCCCACACACCCCAAGACATCGTCAGAACCCAATTTGTCCCCACATTGCATTAAATACACACCCCCAACACCAAAGAATTTCCACACACCCCAACACATTTCCACACACCTCCCACTGTGTCCCCCCACACACTCCATGTCCACACACACCTTCAAGATGTCCCCACATACCCCAATGTGTTCACCCACAGCCCAGTGTGCCCTGTCCACCATGTTGCCCCCCCCAACAAACTACTGCATCCCCATACCTCAGTGTGCCCCCATCCCTCCAATGTGTCCCCCTGCACCCCAAGACAGCCCCCACACACCCCAACATGCCCCGAGACCCTCAGTGTATCCCCACACACCCCAATGTGTCCCCACACCCCAAAACATCCCAATGTGTCCCCTCATCCCAGTGCGTCCCCCCACCACCCGAACGTGTCCCCACACACACCAGTGGGGCACTACCTACCCCTTGTCCCCACACCCTGACACATCACTGCACCCCAAACATGTCCCCTCACACCCCAGTGCACCCGGGGTGTCCCAGACCAGGCCCCATTATGGGCCCCACAGCCATGGGTCTCCTCGTGACCCATCCTGGGCTCCTCAGAGGGGGTCCCTGCCCCACTGAGGGCTCACCCCACAGCTGCTGAGGGCCGGGCTGGACGCTGCGGGAGAACCAGGCACGGCGGCCCCGGAACATGGTGGAGAAGCCCTGAGGCAGGAGCCTGAGGGGCAATGGCGGTGGCGGGAAACGCTGAGGGGAGTCAGGCAGGGAGGGACCTGCTGAGGGCTCTGAGTGCCTCTGTAGCCCCAAAATAGCTCAGGGTGGTTTCAGTTAGGCACACAGGTGGGTCAAGTGGGACTTTTTAACCAGCTGAGGTAGGTTTATGTATAAGGCTTGACCAGCATGTCCTCCAGAAATGCTCCATGACGTAGCCCGGCTGGTGACACCTCTGGAAACCTGAACAGAGCTGAATGTGCCCCAAACAGGCAAGTGATGCATCAGACATAGTGAAAGGTGAAGCAGAAAGCCTTGGTCTTTGATTCATACTCATTTTTCATCATTTTTTTACACAATCTGAAGACGTAAAGATAAGCATTTGGAGGTGCACCAGCATCTCTTCTGTTTGGTTTTTCACTTTTCTGTTTGGTGTTTCACTTTTCCTGGAGGACGTCTATATTCAGCTGTGTTTTGAAAGATTTTTCCCCTCCTCTTTTACCTGAGCCCTTTGTTTTTTTCTCCCTGTCATGCAGGAAATGGTGAAGTGTCAGAGACTCTAAGGTGACATGACATTGAAGAAGTAACCCGTTCTAAAAACACATACTTGGTTGATCTGGGAAACAGCTTGCTTTCAGCAAAACTGCTTGTAATTCATAAAGCACAAATGAGGCTTGTTTCATGCTTCATACTTGCCAAGATATCCCTCAACAATTCCATCTCCTAGGAACTTGCACTGAAAAAACTGCAGCAGTAGTGCAAGTACATCCCAGATATCTCTGGACCACCACCCACCCCCCCGGCTGGACCCCCCTCAAACAGAGAACTTTTTTCTAGAAATGATCCCAAAATTCACCAGCCTTTGGGACTGTCATGCGTCATACTCCCCAGAAAGGGGATTTTTGAGTATGCTGACAAAATAATTCCTAAGTAATACCACAAAAAGCCCACAGATGCAATCAGGGCAATGACTTCCCTAGTGCAGCATGATGTTGTTGGATGTTTCCTTCAGCAATGTGGTCTTCTTGCACCACCTGTGCCATAGCGTTTTCAGCTTGTGCGGAGCCAATTTCTTAATTAGGAGGAGGTTTTCCTGTTGGTGCAAGACACCCAGCCATCACCCTGTGATGCTGTTGCAGCCAGTAAAGGGGAAGCCAGGGTGGTGGCAGGTACCTGGTGGCTCCCCCTGAATCAGAGGAGGCCAGAACACCATCTATGTGTCTCAAGCCACCTTGGGTTCTTGCAGCAGGCTGTGCTGCTCCACAGGGGTCTCTGGAGGGGAATTCCCAACCTTGTCTTCCTTCCCAAACCATCTTCTACCACTGGTGGGGATGGATGATCTTCAGAGCATGGTTGACTTTGCAAGCTCAGCTCTGCAGTGGCTTGGGCGAGCTCTGTTGTCCCAGGCTGGGTGACGTGTGTTTTGTACAGCCACCCAGGTGTGACATCCTGGTTTGAATGCTCCCGAGGGTTCCCCTTGCTCCTGCAGAGTACAGCTCCTCAGAACCCCCCCATCTTCCCAGGTCCTGAACCCATCTTTGTACTCACACAGGATTTTCCTGGATAGGGAACATGTAACCCACCACCAACACCCCAGTGGAGACCCCAAGGTCTCCATCTGCCTCCTTCACCTGAGAGACTGTTGGGTTGAACAAAGGGTCTGGAAGGAGATGGACAGCGAGCCCTGGGTAAGACCAGTGCCCCGCCTGCACACCTTTCCTGCTGGATAGAAATTCCCAGTCAGCTAGCAGTTCCTGACTGATTCCAATCCGAGGCTAGGAGAGCATGCCCCTTGTAGTGAACAATCTGTCTGAGTAAAACATAGTTTCAAGCAAAGCAGAAAGCCAGAGGTTTGAATATGGCAGGTTCTCTTCTCTGTGTTCATCACAGAAAGTGCAAATATAACAGAAAAGGCTGTGAAGTAAGCCAAGATCAGGTAAACCTTCAGTATGTGATGCCTTGGCATATGCAAGCCTCAGTGAATCTTCACCCATGAGAGCAAGTGCAATAAACCACACACACCAGGTAGCCAAGAATCCTTGTTCAGGTGTGAGCTCTGCGCTAATCAGATCCTCCTTGATCTAGGAGGACCAAGGAATCACAACAGCTGCTTCATAAAATTAAAGCAGGCTGCCCAGCTGTGCAGCATAGCTCCTGCAGTATCACCATTTTGGGTAATGCCATCAAATTCTTGTTGAGCTTGAGGCGTGACAGAACAGCCCCCATGAGGCCATGTGCTGTAGCTTGCCCCTTGCAGAATTAAAAAAAAAAAAAGAAAAAAGAAAAAAAAAAGGAAGTGAAACTAGCTGATACATCCTGCTTCCCCTCAGTCCATCTTTGACAGCACATGCCCTGAAAAGCATTAGCCAGATGTCCTGCTTTCGTTTGTTATTTTTTTCCCTTTTGAGGGACTAAGTGGCTCCCCTCCAAAAGAAAAGTGTGCCTGCACCTTCTCAGTGGGGGAAAAAAGTGCAGCCAAGTGCAGCTCCACCATACTCTGGATCAGCCCACAACCCAGCAGAGTCCAAAAAATTGGTTCAGGCTGGTACAGGACTCTGGAGAAATACTTTAAAGACACATATACTTCAGAAAGACACACTCCTTTTAAGATTTCTGATTGTATTTAGATAAAAATTAGGTACACTGAAGACCACTAAAGAGCTACAGTTTTCTAATGGGTAATGCAGACACTTACACTTATGTGCTCAGAAAAGTCTAGTTAGCATACTAGTTTGGGGTGAAGGTTATTTTGATGATAAGCTGTAATAATAGTTGTTTAATAATGATTCTACAAAACCAACCAGTTGTCGCTACAGCCAGACATGCTTACAGAGAGCAGATGTTAGAGGATGTTTTTTTTAATTATATTATGGGGGGGGGGGGGTAGTTACGCACACGTTTTGAAGGTGTAAATTTGCATTACAAATCTCCTGGTACACAGCCAAATTTTCAGAATTCCCCCCTCCTTCCCCCCCCAAATCAGCTCACTTTGCATCTCCATCCTAACCACCAGGTCAGGGTGGTTCAACAGCACAGCATGACTGAGCTTGCAGAACATCTGCCACGTGCCGCAGTGTTCAGGCCCTTCCCAGCCCACTTTTCCTCTGATGCCAAATTCCTCAGTATTTTAATTTCATGGTGAAGGAGGCCAGGAACCCGAGTTCAGACAACCACTGTTAACTGTAGGCGACCCCTAGCATTGTGAAGAGAAGGAATTTCATGATGAAGACAATTGCTCTTTTCCATATGTAGAAAGGACAGAAGCTCAAATTCATTTAGGCTTGCAGGGAAAAATTCTTCAGATCTGCATGGGAGAGAGAAGACTAACATCAGTCACTCTGCATAGCTTCAGTTGTAATTATTGTTTAGGAAGAGCTCTCCACAAGGGAATTCTGACTGCAGAGTCCCAGCTACAGGCACACAGACCCACCGTTGAGCACTGCAGAAATCACTTTCAGTCCCTTCTGCCCAGGGGTTTCAGACTTCAACAAGCAATCCCCTGTTAAGACCATCAGTGCTCTGCAGCCTAAACAATGCCTGCACAGACGTTCTTGCTTTATCCTGCTCTCAGCTCCTCTAACCCAGCTCTGCAAATCCTTACCCCCAGACTCCAGCAAAGTCAGGACTGTCCCTGCCCTACAGTCCCAGCCCAACCAAGCTTGGCATCCCTCACTATCAGAGACCTCCATGCAGACATCCCACCAAAACCACTGGGGCATGGCACACCCCAGGCCCAGCTCTAGGGCTGGGTTTCCATTCCCAGGAAAGTGGCAGAGGTGCCATATCAGTTTTCTGAGCTCTGTAACCCAGAATTGTCTGTACTGCATCAAATCACAGGCCCATTTACCTCAGCAACATGTCCCAAACAGCAGCTACAAGAAAATATCTAACCACTTGTGGCATCCCTTCTAAATATTCTTCCAATCCAACCATTTTCCACTCTGGGTGAATTTCCTGAGCCTTTCCCCATCCCTCAGTACCACACACATTTCTGCTGCTAATTAAGAGTATATCCTGTTCCTCATCCCAGGAAGCTGGTGACCTCACCTCCAGTTTTCTCCTGTCCCTGAAGACCAACACCCCTCCCAGCCTTTGTTGGAGAGACCTTTAGAGAAAACAGCAGCAAGGAAAGGACTCTGATCCTTCTACATCTTAAGAAGCAATGCCCCAGGGTTTTTCCAAAGTCCATGTGACTCATGACTCAGTCTCAGTCTAAAAGCCTTGTTAACACTTTCTGAAACAACGGGGAGGGGGGTAATTCCTGTAAGGCCTGGCAAAGGCTTATCCTGCACAATGTCAATAATTACCCAGCCTCAGCTGGAGTACTCAGAGGAGTTTCAGTTTCAGGTCTTTCAGCCACACATCCTCAATTTTCTCTATCGGGAGTTAATCTAGCTGTTTACACCGATCTGTGCCTCGCACATCACAAGTTGCCAAAATACCACCCTATGCCCAGTGTAGGATTAGCCATATTTAGTAAGTAGCAAGAGCTTCAGAACAGCTCAGCCCCCATTCAGTGGCAACACGATGGGGTTTTTGTGGTCACTCCTTTTGTTCCTCAACTCTGCAAGCTATGTACTTCCCTCCACAGAGAGCAGTCCATGTTCCCTTTACCACCGGCACACAAAATACGAGTGTAACTCACCATGATTATCCCTGGCACATCTTAGAAGTCTGGCTCTACAAGAAAGAAAGACACAGCATTAGTCTTCAGAGCAAACAGTAGTCACTATAGGGCCCACCCTTGTGGGGAACAGCCTCAGAGAACTGCCCTTGCTCGGCTTTGTGCTTCCTGCCACTAAGCACAGACCAGATCACCAAAAAATCACTCCCCACTGCTGCATTCTTCTTTATGTTCACCCCAAGCATCGTGCTTTACACTTAGAAGGCTTCACCCAACAACCAAGGGCTGGAAAGATCCTGGTTTGCCTCAGGAGATGCCCAGCAGCCCTCAGACCAGAACTTCACGTTCACATGCTGCCATCAGCATTAAAAGGAGCACCAGCAGTCTCGGCTTGGGAGCCAAGGCACACAAGGGGAAGACAGGAATTTCAGTAAGCGTGATCTAAACAGTAAGCATCAGTCTTTACCACTAGATTAAAGCCAAAAATCATTGCATCACCCATCTTTTTTTGGATAAATCCACCCAGAGAGCTCTATTAACAGTTGTCAGGCCCAGCATAGGCAGGCCAGGAAGGCAGGGGACAACTACCTACAGGACATTTGGCAATGCCAAAGCAAACCTTTCCTATCTGCTGCGAGCTAACTCTCGCACGGGTTTGGCACAGTCTTTTCAAACCAAGTTACTTTTGTTGGTGCTCACATACGCCTAGAACAAAGCCTTCAAAACACACCCCATGACAGCACCCTGTTTCTAGAGAGGCTGAGCCCGAAATCAGCGAGGCTTCTGGATGCGAACAGCGACACACGGAGAGGAAACCATACCCCATCTGAAGGACTGCGGCTCCGTGAAGGCCTCGTGGTCGACCCTGCAGGTGTAGACGTCGCTCTTGGTGGGCGTGAAGGGGGCGTACACCAGGCGCTGGAAGGTCCAGTCGTCCCCGAAGGACATGTCGTTGTACTTGACGTCCTTCATGGGCTCCCCATTCTTCAGCAGGGCGATGTCGATCTTGGGGGGATGGAAGCCCTCCACGTAGCAGTTGAGGATGTTCTCGGTGCCGGCGGTGGCGGGGTGCCGGGAGTACACCTGCACCTTGGGGGCCGCTGCGAGGGGCGAGGCAGCGCTGAGCGCCGGGACCACCGGGACCACCGGGGACAGCCCCGCCACCGCGCCCCCCGCAGCTCCAAGCACTCACCTTTGGCCTGCCCCTGGCCGAGCAGCGCCACCAGCGCCACCAGGGCCACGATCGCCGCCTTGGCCGCCAGCCCCATGCCTCCCGCTCTGCTCCGCTCCGCTCCCCTCGCCGAGTGGCCCCTCCCGCGCGCTCCCCGCTCCTATTTATCACCGCCGCGGCGCGCAGCCAATAGCGAGGCGACTTCCCCGCCGCGTCACTTGTATCCGGGCAAACAGGCAGCGAAAAGGTTGGAGAGAGCGGGCAGCGGGCGCGTTGCGCGTGCGCAGTGCGCGGCTTTCGCTTTCACTTTCGTTTCCACCGCCCTAACGGAGCAGCGGGGGCGTGGCCTATCCGAGGGGGGCGTGGCCTATCCGAGGGGGGGCGTGGCGTGGCGGCCGCGCATGCGCGCTGCCGGCGGCCGGTAAAAGGCGGCGGCGGGGGCAGCGCGGCCCCGTAGAGGGAGGCGGGGGAGGGCGGCGCCGCGGCATGGCGGAGGGCGGCCAGAGGGTTGTGAGTGCCCGCCCTGCCCCGTCCTGCCCGGCCCTGCCTTGTCCTGCCTTGCCCTGCCCCGTCCCGGCAGGGTGTTCACTCTGAAGCCCAATGGTGGCACGTGGGGAGCGCTGCGGCTCCGCACCGAGCTCCTCGCGGTGCTCCCCGCCTGCTGCTGCGGGTGTTCGGTCCCTGCTGAGCTGGGAGGGTCCCACAGGGGTCAGGGGTGGTCCCCGGGAGCCACCAGGGGCAGGTGCTGGTGCCTGGGGGTTGCTCCTGCTCGTCTCTTCCAGCTGCGGGGCAGCTGTGGGGTTAGATCCCAGGAAGGGTTGGGTGCCCCCCTGTTAAGGGTTTCTTCTTCCCCCATCTGTCTCCTTCGCTGGTGCCCATGCTGCTTTTGCCTTCTCGCCCCCCAGATCCTTGAGGACTACCTGCTAGTGGAAGATGTGCCTCTGCTGGAGGAGATGGCCGAGGAGGATGAGGAGCTTGACCTGTACAATGAGATGACTTTTGGGTTGGGTAAGGTTAAGGGAAACCCCAGGTGGGCTGACCAGCCAGCACCTGGTGGGATGAGGATGGAGGCTGGGGGTGAGGAAGGTGTTCCCCAGGTGGGATGTGTCCTTATGCCTAACAAAGAGCTCAGCAGGGAGCCTGGGGGCATTTTCCTGGGCACTTATTTACCCCCAACACACTCTGCTTTCCCTTGCAAGACCGTGACTCCACTGAGGAGGATGCTGTGAAAACCCCAGTGCCTTTGGAGAGGAGCCCTGAGCTCATGGAGACCGAGGAGGAGCCCCAAGCAGATGAGGGGCAGCCACCACCAGAGGAGCAGGGAGAGCCTCAGGGTGAAGGTGGGATGGAGCCTGATGCTGAGCAGGTGGGCTCTGAGGAGGAAGAAGAACAGCTGGGGGCTGAGGAAGAGCATGAGGATGAGCCCAACAACCTGGGAGACCCAGCGGTGATGAGAGCTGTGCAGAGCAAGCCCACGCTGGAGGTGATGCCTGAGTGGGGTGGGAGGGGGACCCAGCACTGAGCCCCCAGTGTCCAAGCAGAGATACTGCCGTGGACCTGCTGCTTGTCCCTCCATCCACACGCCGTGGGTTGTGCCCTACAGAGGGCCAGGAGTGGTTCTGGGAGGGACAAGGGCAGGTCCATGGTGCTGTGGCCAAGTGTGTGCCACTAACTGTCCTCTTTGCTCCCAGAGCCAGGACTCAGCAGTGCTGGACAGCAGGATTGGCTCTGTCTGGGCAGAATTTGGCAAAGAGGACATGGTAAAAATGTCCCCTCCTCCTTGGTGATGGGGTCTGAGTGTCCCCTGCCCCTCTCCTCCCCATGCTGACCTCTCTCTGTCTTCCAGCTGGCCATGGAGCCCATGGTGTGGGGCTCCTGCCCCAGCAGCATCCCACCCCACCCCGTGCTGGAGGTGGGTCCCGGGGGTATCCCCACGCGTCCCTGGTTGTGGCATGTGGACAGGGCTGCATTCCCACCTCCTGCCACCTCTTCCCACAGGACAAAGCCATCCTGCAGGTCCTGGAGACGCCCCCTCCTGCTGCCAACGTGGCCCTCGACTTCCTCAGCTCCCCTGTGCAGAGGGGGTATGCAGGCTCTCCCCGGCTCAAGCGCCCTGACTTCAGAGGGACGTCCCCCAAGTCCTTCTCCCAGCGCTTCCTCCGGCAGGTACGGGCTCTCAGGGAGTCTTGCTCACCCCTTCCTCTGCCCTCTCTGCTCCAGAAGCTGTCCCCAGCTCTGCAATGCCTCTGTCCCCCTACGAAACCTACCATCAGACTGGGATTCGTGGCTGTGACCACATTCCCGGTGCCCAGCTGGTCCCAGTAATGCCTGCTTGTCCCTGCAGCAGCCACCTTTGATGCTGCGTTCTACGTGCTCCCCTCGGCCCTTCCCACCAGCCCGCAGAGCTTCTTCTCCCTTTGCTTCCAAGCAGGTAACGCAGCAGGCCACCACTGTCCCCACAGATGGTGCCGTGGCCTGGAAGAGCCACCTCCAAGCACCGCTCAGCACCTCCCCAGAGCAGCAGCCTTTCCATCTTGGTCTCATCCTGGGTGCCCTTCTCCATACGAGATGGGGAAGGTGTTAGCTACAGCCTCACAAATCTGTCCTGCTGTCCCTGCACTGGGTGTGACCTTGTGCTTGGTGGCACGTTGGAGCACTGCTGATGGATCTGGGGCATGCTGGGCAGCAGCGTGACTCCAGGGTACCCTTGCCTGGGATGGGAGCACGAGACGTGGTGTTGGCAGAACCAGCCCATCCCTCCAGGAGCCCTTGGAGGTGACAGCAGGGTGTCCTGCCTCCTGACTGCTTCTTCCTTCCTTTGCAGTCCACGGGGTACGCACCCCCGACCCGTTTCAGGCCCCTGTCGCCCAACGTGGGCACCCCGCCGCGGCCCCTCGCCATGCACTTCGGCCCCATGTCTCCTTCTCTGGACCCCTCTCCCTTCTTCAGCCCCTCGGCCAGCAGCCAGTTCAACTTCAGGTAGAAGGCACGGCGAGTGGGGTTTTGATGCTGGGCACAGGGGAGGGGTGCTGCGGCCCCCTAAAGAAGCTGGTGGCTCCGTGGGGATGGCTCGAGCGTGGGTGCTGAGCCCTGGTTGTGCTGGCAAAGAGGTTTTTGGTCTGAGTGAGCTCAGGATGGACGGGAGCACAATGGGCACGTCGCTGCCCACCACAGCAAACCAAAAAAGGTGGTGGCCCTTGTGGCACCATGCTGAGAGCAGACCCAGGGGGTGTTCCAGGGGATGCTCTGGAGCCACCGCAGTGTCTGCAGCCCTCGCTGTCCCCCTTTGCAGCATGCCCAGCCACCTCACCCAGCTGCACCCCCAGCACCAGCGCATCCTGACCCAGCGGCAGCAGCAAGGCGGCACGGTGCAGAGGTACGGAGGGCCCGGGGGTCTTGGGAGTGCCCTGAGGGGGCTCTGGGTGCTTACAGCAGGCTGTGGTCTCCCCCGTGACAGTGTCTCCCCTAAGAAGCTGTGGTCCCCTAAAGCTGACCCTTACGCTGGGCTGATGACCTGCAAGGAAAAGGATTGGGTCGTCAAGGTGGAGATGATCCAGCTGCAGAGTGAGAACATGGATGATGACTACTACTACCAGGTGAGCCTCTACCATAGGTCCCGTGGGGCACCCAGCTCCTTGGGGCTGTGGCTTCCCACCTTGGGGAGCTGGAGGGAGCTGGGGTGCTGAGCCCCATCCAGAAATGGGCTTGGCACGGGGGTCAAAAGGACTTGGATGGTCCCAAGCTGCCCTCCTGGCTCCCACGCAGACCTACTACCATCGGCTGGAGCGCAAGCAGGCAGAAGAGGAGCTCACGGGTGGGCGCAACAAGCAGGAGCCCCCCAAGCTGGTGACGCCCTTCATCCAGAAAGTAGAGACCTACAACTCTGGTGAGGGGCCGTGGTGGTGGCCGGGGTGGGGTGTGGGATGTGGGGCATGCTCTCACCGTGCCCCCTGCTCTCTTCCAGTGGTGCGCATCGCTGGCTCGCTGGGCCAGGTCGCTGTGTCCACCTGCTACAGCCCCCGCCGAGCCATTGATGCCGTGCACCATGCCCTGGTGGAGGAGGTAGGTGAGGGGACACCGGGCTCCAAGCCTGCTTCAAGGTCTTGGAGCAATTTAGCAGGAGCAATAAGGAGCTGCATGGGTGTTGCTTGGCTCTGGGTATGGGTTGGGTGACACCTTGGTGGCATCAGCAGGGTGGGATGGGGCAGCCGGCGGTGGCCGTGGCTTCCGTGTGGGGTTGGTCTTTGTCCTGAAGTCACTTTGATCCCCAGGGAGCAGCTGGCCCAGTGCTCTGCCGGCGGCGGTGTCTGGTGCTGGCTGTAACTCTGCCTTCCTTTCTCCCCTCCTGAAGGCTGCGGGGAGCCACCGGCTTCGAGCGCTGCACAGGATCGAGAGGGTGAGTGGCCGGGGGCCTGATTTTAGGGCACGGTACTGATGGAGTAGGGGCTTGGATCTCGTCCAAGGAGCTCCATGGGGAAGGTCTGATGTTCCAAGCCACTGCCTTATCCCATGTTATTCCTCCAGCTCTTCCTGCAGCTGCTGGAGGTGGAGGAGATGCAGCGGAAGGTGTCCCTGGCCCCAGAGGAGCAGGAGCAGAAGACCCAGGAAGCGGGGCGTATCTACCAGGCCCTGAAAATCAGAGCCTGCAGCAGTGAGGAGTGAGTTTGGGCTGTGGTGAGGTGGGGGTGGGCAGTGTGTCTAGTGGAACTAGCTGAGTTCCCAGTCATTAGGTGATGGGCTCTCATCCTCCGTGTGTCACCATAATCTGTAGTGACCCTACATGCAACTCTTGTCCTCCACTGGAGCGATGCAGGAGCGAGGGAGATGATGCTGGTTCCTCACCCAGATGGGCAGAGGGGCTTCAGGTCCCTCAGAGTCCGTGCCAACAGAGCCTTTGTCCCCAGGGAGGCAGAGGATGAGTTCCTGCAGGTCCTGTGTGTGCGGAAAGGCAAGAAGCTCACGGCGCGGCTGCTGCCCCACCTGGCCTCAGAGCAAGCAGAGAAGATCCTGCTGACCATCACCCACCACCTGCCCTTCCTCATGAAGAAAGATGCATTGGATGAGGCGAGCACCTCCAGCTGGGGCAGGGGGTTACTGGGCTGCATCCCTTCCCTGTCACCCTGCCTGTGGGCAGCCATCCTGATGGGTCCCAGCAAGGCTGGGTGGATGGTGGGGTCAGCATGGGAAGAGGCTGCTGTGAAGGGCAGGTGCAGGGCTTTGCTTCTGCCCTTGCGGGGAGGAGGAGAAGGGTCTCCAGGAGGAATTAAAGCAGTCCTGGTGGCTGTATACTCCTGGGATATGCATCATTGTCCCCTGCATCATCCCGAAACCCTGAAGGTGTGGGGTGGAGATGGGGCTGTGTCCGTGGTGGGTTGAGCGGTCTCAGATCCCTGCTCTCCCCTCTGCCCTGCCCAGTCTCTTCCCCTGCTCTACAGCCCTTTGAATGAGGTGGTGGGCAGGATGACCTTCAGCAGGCTGATCCAGGTCCTGCAGGAGATTACCAGGCCCCTGCCTGAGTCCGACGAGTTTCCGCTGGCTATGGCCCTGAAGAACCAGGTATGTTGGGCATCCCCAGCATGCAGGGGGCATCACGGATGGACACACAGCCATGATGCTCCTCCTGCTGCTTCTCTGCAGTTTGGCATCACCTTGCTCTACTCCCTGCTGAGCCGTGGTGAGGGGCTGCTGTCTTCTGAGACACCACTGGAGCCACACGGCAGGGACTTCGAGACATGGTGAGGGCATGGGGCCACGTGAGTAGGGTTGGGGTTGGCTGCCCAACAGGGCACTCACTGTCCCCTTGGTGCCTCCAGGACAGACACAGTGTTCCTGGTCGCTCGGGAGCTGTCACAAGTGCCCAAGGCCTCGTTGGTAGAGCCACTCTTCTTGCCCAGCAACCTCCTCTCCCTCTTCTGCCGCTACCTGGACAAGCAGACTGTCCACCACCTGGAGGCCAAGATGGAGTGAGTACCACCTGGACCACCTAGCACTGTGTGTAGCCACCTCTCTTGGATGGAGAGAGGGGATCTGGTGGGGGGGGGACCATGGAGAGGAGCGATGGGTGGTGCTGGTGGCTCTCTCTGCCCTGTTGGACATGAGTCTACAAACCTCTGTTGTGGACACAAGCCCACGTTGACCAGTTTGCCCCCACGGTGGTGTGACAGCGTGATGTTCCAACCTTGCTTCCCCACAGGTGCTCCCCGCTGCCGTCGGAGGCTGCCATGCCATGCTAAGCCCTGAGAGTGGGGCAGGGCCTGATAAAAGGACTTTGAGTTTTGAAGCAACCACAACTTGGGTGTGGGGCACTTTGGGTGAGCCATGATGCACTGGAAGGGAACGCGGGTAACTTATTTCGGCCTCGCGCCACGCAGCAGCCTGTGGCGGGTGCTGAGGCCGGTCTGCACAGGGTCACTGAGAGCACTTTTGGGGGGAATTTCTGTACAGCACTTGGAATAAAATAAAGAGGTGATTAACAAGCGCCTGTGGCTCCTGTGGGCAGCCACTGCTGTGCCTGAGTCCCCAGGCTCTGATAGAGGCATCACTGGGACATGGGCCCTGAGACCCCCTGGTTGGGGATGGAGGGGGATCCAAAAGGGCAGAAAAGACAGCAAAAGAAAGGCCCAGAGGACCCAGTAAGAGGATATAGGGGGATGGAGGAAAAGGTGTTGATGAAAATGGACCTGATGGGGAACAGAGGAGGGGGGAAAAAAGCCCATCAGCAGGGGAGAGGTTGTGGTCAGAGCTTGCATAGAGGTCAATGTCAGATGAGTGTGTATAAGGGGAAAGGAAAGGTCTGTGCGCACAGGAGGGGACATAGAGGGCATCTGTGTGTGCACAGAGGATGGGGGTCTGAACACATGGCTAGGGGCAAAGAACCTCTTTCTGCTGAGGTCTTAGTTTAAGACATGTAGAGACATGGTCATGACAGGACACCTTGAAGTTACCATTTCTTCCTTGAGATACCTTAATAGACCACGACTGCTTGTGTCAGGACTAAAAACCCTGTTAGGTTGGCCCAGTGTGAAACAGAAGCAGGGTAAGACAAACGCTCTGTGGAAAGCCCTGTCGTGCTGTTGTGACACGAACAAGGTGGAACTCTGCCCTTGTGATAACGCATATTGTTTGTTCAGCAGATATGGTGCCAGGCCATAACTCATCTGGCATGGAAAAAAAATGCTGCCATCAGGAATGCATGCGCTGGCCCCTCGTGCTGTGCATAATTGCAGTAACCTGTCAGGGGCTGCTGGGTGCTCCCTGGGGCCGGGGCTGCCAATCGCTCTGGGTCTGGGAACATGCAGGAGTACAAACAGCAAAGTGCTCTGTGTCCTGTGAGGCAGGAACATCAACTGAGGTCAATGTTGCCTCTGCGGGGGCACCCACAAGACATGGATGCCTATTGCACTGGCAGGACGCCGACCACAACCTGCCTGAGTATGGACTATTGGGTCTCACGGTGGTGGACACCGATGACTGGGAAAAGCACTGTACTCGTTGGTGCTCTTGTCACCACCCTGGGGCTGGTATGTATGTAAATAGCTCATAATAAAGCTTGCTTACTTTATATATACGGATACAGCTCTTGTCTGATCCTTGCTGATCGGCAGCTTCAGCCCCCAGAAGCTAACCAGAATGCTGCTACAAGCTTATCCTCAGGTCCTCATTTAGGCAAGAGAGGGTGCCTAGCCATAATGTTTGGTCTTAGTGTAGAAATTTTTGTGCTTCCTGCCTGGCTTCCAGCTGTACAGTGGGATTTCTCCTAATCCTGTGGGAGATGTGCTCTTCCTGGGCAAAGGGGGCACCCAAAGTGTTTTAGGACACATATGTTTAAGCATCTGGTTGGGGATGTCTATGGCATGGAGAGGTCTAAACTTGACCCCCCCCCAAAGCCTCCTGTATATTCAAAAGAGATTTTCACACCAGAAAGTCATCTTATCCTTTGGCTAATAACAATGGTATGTATTCCAAGCTCCAATCCTATGTAAATTAGAGTAGATTAATCTATTCCTTCACGCTGATCTCCTCGACAAAGCTGGTGAGGGGCCTGGAGAACAAGTCCTACGAGGAGTGGCTGAAGGAGCTGGGCTTGTTCAGCCTGGAGAAGAGGAGGCTCAGGGGCGACCTTATCACTCTCTACAGGTACCTTAAAGGAGGCTGTAGTGAGGTGGGGGTTGGTCTGTTCTCCCATGTGCCTGGTGACAGGACGAGGGGGAATGGGCTAAAGTTGCACCAGGGGAGTTTTAGGTTAGATGTTAGGAAGAGCTTCTTTACTGAAAGGGTTGTTAGACACTGGAACGGGCTGCCCAGGGAGGTGGTGGAGTCACCATCCCTGGAAGTCTTCAAAAGACGTTTAGATGTAGAGCTTAGGGATATGGTTTAGTGGGGACTGTTAGTGTTAGGTTAGAGGTTGGACTTGATGATCTTGAGGTCTCTTCCAACCTAGAAATTCTGTGATTCTGTGATTCTGTGTGGATGGTGACCATCATATTGAGCTCTGTAATGTACAGCCTCAGAAATAAGGCAGTGTCAAATGAGAATGAAGCATTTAACCTCCAAATGTGTGCTCTGCTGAACAGCCACCACCTGAGCTGTCTGAGCTGTCACTTCAAGAGGGTGACGCTTGGTAGGTTGGTGTCAGGGCATGGGAAAAAGGGCCAGGTCAGACACTCAGGATATAAAACTTGTAAGGTGAACCCGTGTGGGAAAGCATCAGCTCTAACGTTCTGGTGCTGTCTCTGTATCATTTTTACGGCTTTGCAGGCAGGCAGGAGGACAGCAGCGAGGCCTGTGAGATAAGGACAGCTGCTGTTTGTTATGTTTTGTTCCACAGAGGAGCCGGGCGCAGCCCCTCACATTCCTCTCAGCAGGGACAGAGGAGAAAAGAGGGACAGGGGCCACTTGCAGTCACGTCTGACACCAAATACTCAAAGGCATAAGGTTTAGTAAGCTGAGAGCTTTGCCCTGTGTGTGCTGTGCCCCCATTTTCCCCCCATTTTCGCCATTTTCCCCCCAGCCCCAGGGGCTCCCCCTCAGCTAGGGGCTCGTCCACCCCTGTTGGGGAGGGGGGGCGCTTCCCCTCTTCCCTCCCCCCCCCCCGCCGCCCGTGCAATGGTACCTCCCGATGCCGAGCAGCGGCGCTCATTGGCTCCCCCTGGTGGCTGAGAGGCGGCTTCGCCCAATCGCGGAGCCCCGCCCGCCCCTAAGCCCCGCCCTCGCGGTTTAAGTGGCGGCGGCGGCTTCCGGTCCCGGCTGTGGCAGGGCGGAAGCGGCGGCGCGGAGATGGCGTCGGGCGGCGCCGGCGGCTCCCGCTCCCCCTCCCCCGGGCCGCACCTGCCCCCGCCCTTCCCCCCGCCCCACGGCGACGGCGAGGCCGCCGACAGCGACACGGAGGGCGAGGACATCTTCGCCGGCACCGTGAGTGCGGGGCTGGGACGGGAGGGGGGCGGGCCCCTGGGGCCTGGCGGAGGCCCCGCCGCTGGGGCTGGGGGAGGCAGCTCGGGCCCAGGCCTTGGGGGCTGGGCTGGGGCTGGGGCTGGGGCTCAAGGCAGCCGCCCCCCAGCACCCACCGCCGGTTCTGGGGTTCGGAGGCTGCGCTGAGTGGCGGCATCAGCTAAAGGCAGCCGGGAGCCAGCTCCTCTGACAGGTGCTGGGACGGGTTTCTTCAGCCCTGCGAGCCGAGGCTGAGCGTGTCGTCCCCTGTGATCACCGACACTGTGGTTTGTGTGCTGCACTCAGGGCTTTTCCAGCAAGCAAGGCAGGAACCATCCAACATCACCCATTATCAGTTTCCCAGCCCATGGATTTGCCCAGGGTGCAGCTCTCGCCCTCCTTTGAGCTGGCCCAAAGACACAGAGCTGTCCATCACCAGGGAATGGAGCTGCGTGTCACTGCTGGTGGCTTCGCAGCAGAGATGAGGGCAGTTTGGGACGTGACTGTTATCCACACACTACCCCATGTCTGCTTGCGAGGGTGAAACTGTTCATTTGGTCTGGGCAGAACAGAGCAGTCCCGTGTTTTGAAAGTAACATGGGAAAGCACGCTCCTGACTTGACAGCAGGTGTCCAAAAACGCTGGGACCTCTTGCCAGCACCAGGACGTGGTGATGGTCTGGAGCTTCTCAGGACTGTTCTTCGCTGAAGAAATGAAAATGTTTGTGGCTCGTTGCTTTGTGGTGGGGGCAGCCTGCTAAAGCAGATGAGTGTCGACCACTACAGGTTTTGTGCAGATCAGGTGGCCTGTAGCAGAATCTGAAGTCTGTTAAGCTAAAGCAGCTTATCAAGTGCTTAATGTTGTTGTTGAAGCAACTGTCATAATTAATACTTGGCTCTTTTGCGTGCCCTGGTGGCTTTGCTTGTCTCGCTGCCCTTGAGTGTTAGCAAAACACTCCCTGTGCAGCAGGGGAGCTGCTGGCGAGGCAGAGCTGTGGGCGTTGGGGTGGCAGTGAGAAAATGTTTGGGGCCAGCGTATTTATAACCAAAGCTGGAACTTATCTGTTTGTGCAGCTTCAATCCCTGCTGGCCACGGTTCTCTAGGGATGGCTTTGAGTGGTCAGCTCTGAGATCTGCTTCCCTGTGGGAAGCATCAGGCTTATATCAGGGAGCCTCGGGGGGGTGAAGGGGTGCGCTCTGTCAGGCCTCGGATGTGGTGGGCGTTGTGTCATGGGCTGCTCTGAACTTCCGTGGTAACAGATGGAGAAGTGGAACAGGGCGTGATACTTTCTTGTTCCTAGAAACTTTCCATCTTTGAGAGCTGCAAGGCTGGTAGGGAAACCGGTGCCTGCCTCACCTTGTCACAGAGAGCTTCTTCCCAGCTCGAAGAGCCCCTGTAGGAGCAGAGGATCCAGATGGCTCCCTGGATACACCTAACGTGGGGCTGGTGGGAGCGCCCCTGTTTGCTTGGCCACAGGCTGGCGGAGGGGGCACGAGCTGGGAAGCAAATTGCTGTGGGTCTCTGCCACTGGCAGCAAAAGCTTGGTTTTCCTGAGAGGGCTGCTCAGCCCCACGTGGTTCTTGTGCACGAGGCTACAAATGGCATGGCCAGGCCTGTTGTGGCTATCGTGAGCTGTTGCGATATGTGTACTCTGCTGGGACTGCAGAAGGGAAGCAGCCTGCTGGGTCTGTAGTGGTGACCCTGTGTGGCAGTGGCCAGGAAGGTGGGCTGTTTGGCCCCCCACCATCTGTTCCTCAGTGGAGATAACCTCTTTGTGCTCTTTAAATTCTTTTTCAGAGCAAGCCCCCGGCACCGAAAAGGGAATCACTTCTCCCTGTGAGCAGCAGCTCCAAAGAAAATGGGGTTCGCGTAGAGCAAGATGATCAGGACTTATTTGCAGGTGAGTCTGTCCTGAGCACTCCCCGGGGCTTTCTGCACTCTGAGCTGGGAGCCTTCTGCATTCCAGCCACCTGCAAGTGGCTAGACTGTGCTTACCGTGGAGTATTGCTGGTCCTTATCTGAAGTTTGTGTGTTGCAGTCTGCTCTGGGAGCACCGAGTGCTGGTGGTGGTTTTGGGAAGGTCCAGTCGCCTCCTCCAGGTCTCCAGCTTAATCGTGCAGCAGGATTAATTGTGCAGTGGAAGCTGAAGCTGCCTAAAAATGGGGTTCAAGAATTTTGTTAAACTGCAAGGCAGTGTCCTCCCAGAGTCGAAGGGCTTTTTGTTCTCTACCTTATCCTCCCTCCGTGCAGGTGGAGGAAGCATCTCTAGCTGAGACGTGGCTGTTCCCAGGACAGGGAGCGTAACGCCCCTCAGCAGGGGAGACGAGGAGGGTCAGACCTGCTGCAGCCCTGCTCCTCAGCTAGGTGTGACACCTCTGGCAGAGACAGCTGAAAGGGATGCCTGGTAACAGAGGGAAGCTTTGGCTTCCTCTGGGTGGAGAAACGTCCTGGGAAGGAGCAGGTTTACGTGCTGTGTAAAAATCCAGCTCAGCTGTAGCTGCTCTAGTGTGCAGCAGCAAGGAACCGTGGTCTGGCTGTCCTTAGAATCAGAAGTCTGTTGGATTAATGAAACGTTCTCCAGCAGGTTTGATCAGGTGCTCTTGCTGCAGCGAAGGTGCATGAAGTCATGCTCTTGCCGATGCATACAGATGTCCTCCCTGTGTGTTTTTTTTTGTGCTAATTAAGATTACTGTTACTGCCTAGATCCCGTGAACTTCTCTGAAAATACTGAAACTTCCAGAAGCACAAAGTAGAGAGGCTGACCCTTGCAAACTTCTCTTGACAGATGCCACTGTAGAGCTGTCTCTAGACAGCACGCAAAACAACCAGAAGAAGGAACTGGCCAAAGCATCCAATCCTGCCCCCTCATTAGAAGTAGCTGCAAGCTCTTCTAGAAACCCTCCAAAGAGCTATGAGGAGGTGAGAACTGCTCTGAGCTTTCCGACTTGCCCTGCTGGTTTGGGACTGTAATTGGCAGGAACCTGTCTGTTTACTTCGATGTAAAACTGCATCTTAAACGCTGCAGTGAATGTAATTGGCATATTGGATGCCCTGGCTTCTATCTCAGGCCGTCGGTCTGGGGCTGATACCACCGAAGCAGGGCTGAGGTCAGCCCGTCAGCATTCTTGCTCGCGTGCAAGGTGCAGGCTGCTGCCAGCGCTGGAAGAGCGAGCAGCTGACTGGTCCCTGGGGGTCTGAGCTCACATTCAGAGCTCTAGCACCCCCTGTTGCCACAGATGGGGCAGGTGGTGTAACTGCTCTTGTGTGTGCTTAAAGGAGGCTCCTGGCTGACACGGGAGTGCAAACTCCTTCAGCAGAACTTGTGGTCTGGTTGCCAAGCCCAGCTAGGTGACGCTGGGCCTAATTCTGTTTTCTCCTGCATGGAGACTAAAACTGTTTTGGAGACAAGTAAAGTGCTCCTCTTTTGCCCCAAGCACCTCTGAGCTTGCGAGGACTGACTCGCTGTCAGTGTCTCAGGCTAGCTCCCGACCAGCTCAAGCAAAGAAGCAATGCAGAACTAGGGCAGGATGCTGAGCTGATCGGTGAACTGAGATGCTCTCACCTTAAGGCTCTTAAACCAGGGGCCGTGTGAGGCCTGGTGCTTTACCTGCTAACAAGGAAGCGTAATGCTCTCCGAGCAAGCCTGAAGCCCCCGTGGTCTGTCAGAGGCAGTCCCATTGCTCTTGCTGCCTGCTGACCTTCAGCAAAGCAGGATTTGACTGAAAGAGCAGTTCAGACTGGGTCTGCCAGTTGCTGCCGTGGCTGTCCATCCCAGCATGCCTGCACAGTGTAACTTACCTCCTGTGTGCATTCCGTGCCTTCTGCAGTTTCAAATGCAAACAGAAATGATGTAAAGGAGCCCAGAGGGAACCATCTTGCACAGAGCTGGGCTGAGGCTGTGCTCTGCAGAGTTTCAGCTTAGCACTGATCAGTTGGTGCACCAGTCTGAGCAGACAGCATTGTAAAGACAAAACCAGTTTGGGATACTTGGGACGTGGAGACTCAACATCAGTGAGAAGCCCAAGGGCTTTACAGAGCTGCCTTGGCCAGACTGAAATACCAAAGATGCCTCGGCAGTGTGACAAGCACACTAACATGTGGGACTTCATGGTTTGGAGTGCACTGAAACCTGGATTTCTAGTTTTAACTTGCTGTCCTTGTGTGCTTGCTTTAAACAGCTGGAAGAAGAGGAACAGGAAGACAAATTTGAGCTGACTGTAGGAGTGAGTGATCCAGAGAAAGTTGGTGAGTTACCGTCCTGTCTTGCTGCATGGAGTGAAGCGCAGTTAGGCAAGTGAGGCTTGGTGGTAGCACTGAATGCAGCTGCTGTCCCCACACGTTGTGCTTTCCAGCTGTCTCTGCAAACACAAACCTGACTGTTGAGTGACTTCTGCAAAACTTCTTCCAACATCTTGAGGAAATGAAGCTAAAGAAAGCAAAAAGTCTAGGACCCAACAAGCGAGGTGGCAGCAGGTTCAGTAAACCAGGCAGCTCGAAAGCAGAGACCCAGGCGTGGATTTTAGGAGGGGAAAGCACGATGCTCAAACACTAGCAGAGTTTGATGTCTGGAATTATGGTGACAGCTCTGCTTGACCTCTAGGCAGCACTGTCCTGTGTGCAGCTGGCAAGGAGGAGGCAGAACTTCCTTAGCCTAAAATCAAGTATAATATCCCATGTTCTGGCACCTTCCCCAGCAGCTGTGGGGCTCTGAGAAGCACGGGGCTTTCTCTGTTGAAAGTGGGGATCAGAGCAACTTAGCCAGCTCCATGGCAGTCTGCAGAGAACCCACATGATCCCAGCCAGCTCGTGACTTCTGGAGCTGGGAGGCGCGCTGACTTGTAAATCAGAGGTGTGTTGGGTCAGTAGCTGATTTCTGAGGATGCCCTTTGATTGAACCACCAGGTAAACCCTCCTTTCCCCAGACAAGGGGATTTCTGTATTAGCTGGAGAAAAAACTGCCTGTGATGTCTCGGAATCAAACCACACGCAGCCAGGGGCCGTCTGACTTGCATCCTCTGAATAGACTACTTCATGTGCTGCACAGCCGCTGAATTGTTACGTGCTGAGCAGATGTGTGGAGTTAGCCCAAACGCCGTCAGCTTAACAAGCATCTGATTGTCAGCCTTGGCTGCCTGGGGAAGGAAAAGGAGGGCTGAGCAGTCGGGCTGGGGAAATGCCTAGTGGGCAGGGGTCCAGGGTCCTGCAGGAGGAAGCCACTTGAGGGTCTGTGTGCAGATTTGGGGCTCAGATCAGAACCAACGAAGCAGGCAGAGGCCAGGAGGTACCAAAGCCTCCAGGTGATGCAAAAGGCTGGTGTTGGGATACTAACGCCTTGTTTTTGTTTCCCACAGGGGATGGCATGAATGCATACGTAGCCTACAAAGTGTCAACACAGGTAGGTGTAACTCGTTGCCAGTGAGATAAGATGCCTTTTTTTTTCCCTGCTCTGAGGCAGCTGGGTTGTCCTTTCCATGTCAAGTCAACGGTGACCTAAATAGATGGGAGGTCTGAATCTACATGGATTCGTGAGTTATAATCCACTCCTCCAGATCAAAGGATGAGCTGAGAAATAAGTTTGAATCTATTTGGAAGGGGCCTGACTTTTTCAGCCAGTTTCAGCCACTGCAGTCTTGGCTGATACCTCCGCTCAGCATTGGATTGAGCAGCAGGAATAGCATCTGCTAGGGAGAGCCCCAGATGCTTGCTCTGTGGCTGATGTTAATGCAGCTCTTGCTGAAAAGCTGCTGCTGTAGCTAGCTAGTCTCTTGTCAGGACCTGTTCTCTTGGGCTAGTCGCAAGAAATCAAGCTTTCTGCAGCTGCTGCCCTGCTTTGGAGCTTTGGGCACTTCTCTGAGCTCTCCAAAAAGCCTTTCCTAGCTGTCTGCCTGGCAGCTGTTGGGCCACAGGCACTGCATCTTCTGGTGCAAAGCTGCTGCTGTGTGATGGGGACAGGGGATTTGTTATCCTCCAGCCTTGCTCTGCAAATACTGTCAAAAGCTGCTGATGGCCCCTGAAGCCTTAACCTAACGGTGGTCCCTATTCTTGTGGGGAGCAGGGATGATGGGATTAGGCAGTGGGCAGGGTTTAGCAGGCATCCTGTGGCCACAGTAACAGCTGCTCTGTTATTTAGTGGCTTTAATGCTGCAGCATCACCACAAGGAGGGCTCTTAGGAGGTGATCTGCTGAAAACCCAGGCCAAAGCTTGCTCAGTGCAGCCTGGCATGCTCCTCCAATCCCACAGAGCTCAAGCTGCCCTATTTCCATCCCCAGAAGTGACAGTGCACACAGTGCATGCACAGGCAAGCTTCCCTGGGTGAGTCTGACCTGAGTCTCGTCTCTTCCCTCAGACGAGCATGCCAATGTTCAGGAGCAAGCAGTTTTCAGTGAAAAGGAGGTTCAGTGACTTTCTGGGTCTCTATGAGAAGTTGTCGGAGAAGCATGCCCAAAATGGGTTCATCGTGCCTCCACCGCCTGAGAAGAGTCTCATAGGTGAGTGGTGGAGGTGCAGAGCGGTGCTCTAGATCTCATCCTTCTGATGTTGAGCCTTGTGCCCCAAAAACAGGCTGCCTGCAGTCTGCAAGCTGAGAGGCAAGCTCCAGAGCAGTATGGGAAGCAGGCACATAAAATAATGTGGGTTCTGTGGCACAAACCAAACTCTGCTGGCTCCATACTTGGAGCTCTGGGCTTGAAGCCTTGTTAGATTTGATGGGTGGCTCTGCATCTGCTTGAAGCAGAGTAAAACCTTGTCCTCTGCACTGTCACTGAATTGTTGTTCACTTGGGTCCGGACCTGTAACCCCTCAAATCTTGCTTAGCATTGCTCTGTCTCTCTTCTGGATGCAGATCTGTGTTAGATGTAGGCGTAAGCAGATTTCAATTTTCCAAGTAGCTCTTGTCAATGTAAGGTCGAAATCCTCTACCATCACCCTGGTAGTCTGCACTCCGTTACAGACCTCACAACCTTGTACGTTCAGTTTGAAGCCACTCCTTAATTGCGCCTTCCTTCTATGCTAGGAATGACCAAAGTGAAAGTTGGGAAAGAAGATTCCTCCTCTGCAGAGTTCCTAGAAAAAAGACGGGCTGCTCTAGAGAGGTACAGATCCCAACAGCTATCCCCTCGTGCCTGAGCCAAGCAAGGGACCTCTGAAAGGTCAGCCTGGCTGCACTCTCCTCCCTACACGAGAAAAGCAGTCTGGTGCTAGGTTTAGAGTGAACCTGAAGGCCACTGAAGAGTTGCAACTCTAAGGTTGCTTTGACTTTAAAACCGTCTCCTGCTTCAAATGCCCCTGCTGGTGCTTGATCCGGATCTGGCCAAATTCTGCTGACAAGGCAGAGAGGAAACTGAGCTGTCTTGAGCCAAAAAAAGATGGATGTTAAATAGCAGTACAAGCAGAGCAGATCAGGTGAGAAATATCTTGGTCTCTTTAACTGCCACCCTAACTATCCAGCCACCAGTGGCCTTTGCTCTGCCACCTGTATTGAGTGCTGTAGTTAGCACCAGGACGCTGTACGCCTCCAGCTTCAGCCTCTGAAGAAGTGTCATTGTAAAGGAATGTCAGACTGGAGCTCGGTCAGTTGGTGTATCAAGTAACCTTGATACAGTGAGTACTAGTGCGGCTCTGGTCTTGCTGACTCGTCTCACTAGAGTCCCCAGGGAGGGAGGACTCTTGGTGGGAGGATGAGAACAGCTTGTTGGGTCTGGCTTCAGCTACTGAAGTGCCATTTCAGAGGAAGTAAGAAGCACACTGCAGCTCACTGAGATGTCTCAGAGCCAGGCTTGCTCCAACAGAGGTAACTCTTGGTGTGTTCCTCTCCCCAGGTACCTACGGAGAGTTGTCAGCCATCCAACCATGCTGCAAGACCCGGACGTCAGGGAGTTCTTGGAGAAGGAGGAGGTCAGTGGGGTGAAATGATGTAGCTACGAGTACCTTGGGAGCACAGAAGTTAACAGTGCACAAGAAATTAACCAGGTGTGATGCTTCAAAGCTCTGTGAGAAGCAGCAGGATCCTCTAAGAGCCCTTAACCAGTGGTGGGGCGAATAGGGCCTCTTCTGTGTGTTAGTGCATATCTAAGAACTATACACGGATAACAAGCTGTGGCCAAGCTTGCTTATATCACGGTGGGGACACACGTTGAGGACAGGGGTTGAGTGTTCTGAAATTCACAGTGGGAGCATAGCCTTCTGTTTGAGGTGAGGGGTTCTTGGCAGATTTGTTACCTTGGCCAAGTAGACCAGACAGACCCACATACAGCGTAGGGTTCAGGAACTCCTCACTTGCTTGAAAACTCCAGTCCCATTATTTGAAATGCTCTGCAGGCTGTGCCACTGCTTGGGCAGTGTCTGGCTAATCCTTTGCCATAGCTGTGGTGCAGGAACACCAATGTCCAGGGGCCCACATGCAGAAATAATGCCATTGTGGTGGCTGCTCCCAGAAGTGACTGTTATCTCTGGCAAACTTTCCTATTTCTCTACAGCTGCCGAGAGCAGTAGGCACCCAGGCCCTGAGTGGAGCAGGAATACTGAAGATGTTCAATAAAGCTACCGACGCTGTCAGTAAGATGACCATTAAGATGAATGAATCGGACATAGTAAGTATTTGGATACCTCGGGGCTGTCCTTCTCCTTGCTCTCAGCTTTTGGTGAGAGGTGCAAGGACGGCTCTGCAGCCCTGCAGAGAATGTGGGAACCAGCTCTGGGTCTGTCCATTTCAGTGGTTCGAGGAGAAGCTGCAGGAGGTGGAGTGCGAGGAGCAGCGGCTACGGAAGCTGCACGCTGTTGTGGAAACACTAGTGAACCACAGGAAAGGTAACGAGCTTGGTACCACTTGCTCTGTAGCTTGGGCCTTAACTGTTAAGCCTTGTGCAGTGCCTGGCTGGAGATCACCAGTGAGCAGGTGTGAGAAGATCCAGCAGTGCTTCCTTGCTGTAAGGGGCTCTTGGCCTCTTTGTCATGGGAGGCAGAAGTAAAATGATAATTCCTCATCTTCTGCCCAGTTGTATGAGCTTAGATGTGAAATAGTGCCCTGGTGGGTGAAAGCTGCTGTAGCAAACCAGAGCAGAGCTGATCTTGTTGCTAATTGCCAAGCTGTCCTCTGGCAAGGAGCAGGAATGTTTTTCCTTCCTCTGCATGTTTTGCCTGACTTCTGCAAACCTGTGCCTGTCCTCCCCCTGCTGCTTCTCCTGGCTGGGGTTCCCAACGTCCTGCAGAAGCTGCCAGCTCCTGGGGCTGAACTCTAGGCTGGGGCTTGTCTCGCGGAGCAGCTGGTGTAGCAGAGCCCGTGGCTGACTCTTGTATTCCGTTCACTAGAGCTAGCATTGAACACAGCACAGTTTGCAAAGAGCCTGGCCATGCTGGGGAGCTCGGAGGACAACACGGCCCTGTCCCGGGCACTGTCCCAGCTGGCTGAGGTGGAAGAGAAGATTGAACAGCTGCACCAGGAACAGGCTAACAATGACTTCTTCCTCCTGGCTGAGCTCCTGGGAGACTACATCCGCCTCCTCTCAGTTGTAAGGGTAAGCACTCTGTTGGGGTAATCCTCAGAGCCAAGCTGTAGGGCAAAGTGCTAGTGCAGGTCACTAGTGCAGGTCCCTCAGGGGGGATAAGGAGCAAGCTCATGGCTTTAGGTGGCCTCAGCCCTTCCAGAGAAGGCTGCAGGTGCTGCAGAGGCTGTACTCTGGTGACCTACGATCTGTGTTGCAAATAGAGCTGCCGGGCACCTGCTGGGGAACAGCCTGGGTCTTGAACTTTTTGCAGCCTGCCTGGTGCGCAGGCTGCTGTGCTGGAGGCTGAATGGTACAAGCCCCAAGTGACCTCCAGGTCTGGCAGGCTGACCTGGTTCTGTCCCAGACTTGTCCCATCTCTGAGCAGCTGCTTCTGGAGCCTGCAGAGGCCGTAACACAGCCTGCTTGGTCCTTACTGGGAGAGGTGGGTGCTGCAGGGCAGGACCGAGACCTCTGATGGTGCTGGAGGTAACAGGACTCGTCTAGGACGTTCTGCTAAGGAGCTGTAACATTGCCTCAGACTTCACCCGTCTTTTGGCTGCTCTGTGCTTTTGACCAGGCTGTCAGGCACTGCTTTCTGTTCTTCTGGCTCTTCCCCACCATCTGGCTGGACGCACTCAGAAATTTGACAGCTCTTCCTTGCTTGGGCTGGTGGTTTATGAAAGTATTGCCTGGCAGGTGCTCAAGTGCTTAGCAGTGACTCGTGGTCACTGTGCTCTGCAGGGGAATCAGTGTGGGACTGGTGAAGGCAGCTCCTTGCCCTGCGATGTTCTCAGTGAAGTAACAAAAGGGGCTCTGTGCCGAGGGAGGCCTTGGAGCTGCTCCTGAAGCTGGTTGCTGTAGTGCCCGGGCTCCTTTCCTGGCAGAGCAGTGGGGAAAAACCTCCGTGTTCTGGCCTGTGTGGGAGCTTCGGCTGTGCTCAGCTCCAGGACCTGGCTGATGAAGCAGCTCTGCTGATGGTGTGGATGTCACCGTCACCAGCACGGCTGCAGTGAGGTGGCACAGGGCACAGCTGTGCTGCTCACGGGCTGCCCTGCTGCTCAGCCCTGCGCACCCGACACGCTGCTCCCAGCTTGTTTGGGGATGTGCCAGCTCAGCCTCTGCTCCTTCCTTTCAGGGAGCTTTTGACCAGCGCATGAAGACCTGGCAGCGGTGGCAGGACGCCCAGACCATGCTGCAGAAGAAGAGGGAGATGGAGGCCAGGCTGCTCTGGGCCAACAAACCTGACAAGCTGCAGCAGGCCAAAGACGAGATTTCAGAGGTGAGGCGTGCTGTGCTCTCTGAGCAGTGTGACAGGAGATGTTTTGAGCTGGAGGGATGGGTCTCTCTTGCCAGGCTTGCAAAGAGGAGAAGCCAGCCTGTAGCAAGGCCTCAGGGAGCCACAAAGGCTGCAGGAGGGGCTGCTCTTGGTCCCGCTCTGTGTGGCTTTGCATAAGGGGAGCTGGGCTCGAAGGAAGCTTGGGCACAGGGTGCAGCCACGCGGCGAGTTGATGTGAGGCCCAGAAGTGCTGGCATCAGCTCTCTTGGAGCAGTCAAAACCTATTCAGACAGGAAGCGAAAAGCTTCCTTACCCTGGAAACAGCGTGCTTCCTCTCTCTGCAGTGGGAGTCTCGCGTGACACAGTATGAAAGGGACTTTGAACGGATTTCTGCCGTGATCCGCAAGGAAGTGATACGGTTCGAGGTAGGTTAGCCCCAGCCCTCAGTGTGTGGTTTTTCCCCCAGCAGCTGGCAATGGTTGCAAATTTGGGCACGTTTGAATGGGGCATCATTGCAGCAGAGCTGCTGTTGATGGCTAAAGAGGGGTTTTCTCCTGCTCAAAGTATTCAGGTGGGCATGTTCATCAAAATAAGGGCAGGTGTGCAAAGCTCCTCCAGGCCTGCTCATCTGTCCTGCTGCCCACAGCCAGGACTGAGCTTCACCCTCTCATTTCCAACTCTTGTGCTGGTCACCCGGCATGTAGGCAGCTGGGAACCTCCAACATGACCCCAGGAGGAACAGGAAAATTCCCCCTGAATTTTGACCTCCCTGCAAAGGGCAGGGGGTTTTGGTGGTTGCGGCAGCTTCCTTTTCACTTCTGCAACTGTCTCTTGCAGAAAGAGAAATCCAAGGACTTCAGAAAACACGTGACTAAGTACCTGGAGACGTTACTAAACTCTCAGCAGCAGGTGAGTGTCCCCGGTGCCAGCAGCCAGCCCTCTTTTACCTCCTGGAGCTTCGTGAGAGCCCCCCCAGGCACAACCCCCTGCGGTGGGAGCATCCTGCTCCCCTCTGCCCCCCACAGGCTGGAGCGGGGCACGTTGCCCACAGCAGCTAACGGGAGAGCTGCTCGTTAAAAGTCACACCCCGCTGGATGCCTGACTTTTTTGGGGGGGGCTGCACACCCTGCCCTGACCACAAGCTGTGTGTGTTGGGGGAGCTTCTGCCTCCCTAACAGCTCCTCAGTCCTGCTGAAGCTCATTAGTGCTGGACTGGATTTGCTGGCTCCTGACTCTTTCCTTCTCTCTGCAGCTGGTGAAGTACTGGGAAGCGTTCCTGCCTGAAGCCAAGGCCATTTCTTAATTGGACCAAGCGAACGAGCACACCTGAACTTTGCCTTTTTATACACTATACCTCTGTCTTTTACATGTGAACGAACCCTAGTTAAACACGCGGGAGCTGGTAGAGGTTTAACCCCCCCCCGACAAGCAGCTTACGAGCCAGTAACTCTTCTAACTGTATATTTTTCATTTAGCAACATATATTTTCTTACTGAAGAGAAACTAGTTTCCTGCTTTCTGACCAGCCCTGCAGTAGGCGAAGAGCGAGGGGGGGTTAACGACATATGTAAATGTATATTTTTCAGGCTGGGTTTTAGGGCTCTAACGACTATCTTACTCCTGCAGTGCCATTACGACTATGTAATAAAACTTGTATCAGGGCAAACAGGCGTGTGGTGTGCTGGGAGAGGGCTGGGAGGGACGGGGGCTGGTGGGAGGCTGCGGTGCCTCCGGCTTTGTTGTGACTAAGAAGCCCCTGACCTTGGGCCTGGCTGAGCCACCTGTCTCGGCTTCTGATTAAGCTTTCTCCATAAGGCCAGGCTGCTGTTTTTAGGCTCTGAGCTCAGCCTGGGGCGGGAGCTGGCGCTGCAGGAGCCTGGGGCCTCGATGCTCCTCTTTCCAGCTCTGAGGCTGCAGCAGCTCTGATCAAAACCGATACCGAGTCTTCTGCCTTGAAGAAAAACAACTGAAAGAGAGAAAGCCAGCTTGTGCTGACTTCCCACTTTCCTTTCCTCTTATCCCTGTGTTACCTTCGGCTTGCAAAGCACGAAGGCTCGCAGGAGGCAGCTCTGCTACCGGGCCCGGCCCCCAGCAGCCGGGGCGGGACAGGGCGGCCCCTCAGGAGCTGGCCCCGGTGGCAGTGGTGGCGGTGGGCCATGATCGTCGTCTCCATCCCCGCGGCGGAGCCCGAGGCAACAGCGCGCAGCCCCGAGAAGGCGCACACGGTGAGGGGTGGGAGGTGGTGGTGGTGGTGGTGGAGGTCCCTGCTTGTCCCCTGGGGTGTCCCCATCTACCTTGTCACAACACTCCCCGTCTGCCCCGCGTGGTGGTGGTGGTCCCATGATCTCCAGGGGCTTTGAGGACCCTGACCCCGCTGTTAAAGGGGTTGGGGGGGCTGTTGGTGCCTGCAAGCCCCCCTTGGTCCTGGGGTTGGGGTGTCCCACCTGTCCCAAGGATGGGCGTGGGGCCCCCTGCCCCGGGAGGGTGATGGTGAGGATGAGGAGGTGCAGGTGTTCCTGGTGGAGGTGCTGTGCAATGGCCGGCGGCACACGGTGGCGAAGCGCTACAGCGAGTTCCAGGCGCTGCACAAACGGGTGAGGACCCCGGGCTCAACGGGACCGGGGGGAGCGCTCGGGGTGTGTGTCCCCACTGGGGACCTTCCCGGGAGACACGCAGCGCCCGGCCCCGTGTCCATGCTGTGCCCTGCTCTGCCCCAGATCAAGAAGACCTGCAAGGTGCCCGACTTCCCCCCGCGGCGGGTCCCCAACTGGGTGCCCAAGGTGCTGGAGCAGCGCCGGCAGGGCCTGGAGCTCTACATCCAGGTGAGGCACCAGCGGGCGGCGGCGGCACCCCGCATCCTGGGGGTGCTGATGTCCCCCCCGTCCCTGCCTCAGGGCGTCCTGTGCCGCAACAAGGAGCTGCCCCAAGATGTGCTGGACTTCCTGAAGGTGCGGCGCTGCCAGCAGGACCCCAAGGGCAGCAGCGCCCCGTGAGTCTGAGGGGTTCCCCCTTCCCCAGGGTGGGAGTGGGGCATTGCAGGTGCTGAGGGGCTTCTCCCCCTGCAGCACCAGCCACCCGCCCTCCCAGCGGCCTGTCCTCGGCTTCCACACTGACCCCTACGTGCAGCTGCCAGTCACGGGTAAGGTGCAGGGACAGGGGTGACACCACTGTCCCCTGGTGCTGTGCATCCTGTGCCTCGCCCTCCATTTATCGGGGCTGCCAGGCGGGGCACAGAGCAGCGCCTGCTCCTCTCCTTGCAGATGCGCTCCCTGACACCGTGCTGAGCGGGGTGCTGCAGGGCCTCTACGCCCCGTGGAGCTGCTCCCCCCGTACAGCTGTGGCCCAGGGGCAGCCGGGGTCCTGAGCACCCCCAGCACGGAGGGCAGGGACACGGGGTGGTGTCACACAAAGGATCTTGGCCCCAACACCTTGCCTATGGAGTGAGCACTGGTGAGGGAGCGGTGGGAGAAGCCCCACCACAGCGACTTTCCAACGTGCCTTAGCGTGGCGTGCAGGAGCTCTGTGGGAGATGCCTTTTGGGGGCTGAAAAATGCTGAGAAGAACTCTCAGCACCTGGGCTTCTGTGCAATAAATCACTGTGGTTGCAGTGGCCAAAGGTGGCTGCGTCTGACTGCTGCGATGTGAGGGCAGAGCTGTGGGGCTGCTCTGAGACCCAGAAGGGAGGAGAGAGGTGGCAGCATGAGGGTGGGCTTGTGGGGAAAGGGCTGGGAGGCAGAAATCCATCACACCTGGCAGGTGATGGTCCCCTCTCCTCAGAGCCTAGGAGAACCAGAAGGAACAAGGCGGCCCCGCTGTGTGCGTGGCTGGGGATTCCACATGCAACCACCCCCCTGACAGAGCAGACAGGGCACCTCGATAAAAAACACATTGGTCACATTTATTGGTGCATGTGCTTCTTACAAAAGTGTTGGAAAGAGGAGCCAGCGCTTTGTCCTGCCTGCTGGCCAGCTGGAAGGCCAGGAGCAGGGGCTCAGCAGCTGCCCGTGCTCCGGGAGGCTGCGGGGGAATGCAGGGGGGCAGCGGGGCAGCCCCAGGCCCGCAGCCCTTTGCAGCCGGGTCCCCGCAGCGCAGGGCCCCGCCGCGACGCTGAGCCAGCGGGGTGGATCACTCCTTGGCGATGGCAAAGGGCTTCTCCACCTCGATGGTGCCGCAGTCGGCGATGGTGACATCCTTCAGGGGCTTGTCCCGGCTGTCTGTCTTGGTGTTCTCCACCTTCCTCACCACGTCCTGGGGAGAGCAGAGGTGTGAGGGGAATAACAGTGGCCGTGTGCATCTCCCAGCGTGCCCTCCCACCCCGGTGCTGCGCTCCCCCTTACCATGCCCTCCAGCACTTTGCCGAACACCACGTGCTTGCCGTCCAGCCACGGTGTCTTCACTGTGGTGATGAAGAACTGGGAACCGTTGGTGTCCTTGCCAGCATTGGCCATGCTCACCCAGCCTGGGCCGTAGTGCTTCAGCTTGAAATTCTCATCAGGGAAGCGGTCCCCGTAGATGCTCTTCCCTAAGGTAGGGGAAAAGACTGCATTGCACTTGTGGAAATATGTCAGGGATGGAGTACTGGGGGGGCAGGGGAGGGCTAGGCACATCTAAGCACCAGCATCACAAGGTTGCTGAGGACCACAGGAAACTGGCAGCTGGAGGGAGCTAAAAGCTGAGCCGTGAGCTGGACGGAAGGGGCTGTGCCCCCAAATTCGTGGTGCAAGAGGCTGTGCAAGAGCAGACCTGACTGCACAATGCCAGCGGCTGCAGCGTGACAAGGAGGTGAGGCAGGAGCTAACAAGCCCAAAACACTGCTGCTGCCATTATTGATTTCACTGATGTTTGCTAAGTGCTGGTAGGAGGCTTGTCGATACCAGACCAAACATGACCCAGCAGCCGGGACACCCAGGTCCTGCAGCCACCACCCCTCCCCACTGTGAGCACCGCTCCCAAGCCAGGTCCCCGAGCTGCGTCCCCGCTGCAGCACCGCGCTCCACCTCCCCCAGGCCCCTGCAGGCCGCGTCACCTCCAGTGCCATCTCCGCGGGTGAAGTCTCCTCCCTGGATCATGAAGTCCTTGATCACACGGTGGAACTTGCTGCCTTTGAAGCCGAACCCTTTCTGCGGCGGGGTGGGGAAAGAGAAGCGAGATCAGAGCGCTCAGACCCAGGGCGGGCCCGGGGGGCACCACCCCCACAGCCCCCCCCGGGGCCGTCCTCACCTCTCCGGTGGCCAAGGCCACGAAGTTCTCCACCGTCTTGGGCACGGTCTTACCGAACAGCCCGATGACGACGCGGCCCGCGTCCTCCTCGCCCAGGCGGAGGTCGAAGTAAACCTTGTGGGGGGGCAGGGCAGGGCAGGGGCGTTACCCGGGCCCCGCCGGGACACAAAGGGCCGGGGCCGGGGCCGGGGCCGGGGCTGGGGCCGCCCGCGGCCCCCTCAGCGCCGCCACCTCAGGCGCGGCTCCCTGAGGCGCGGCCCCCTCAGCGCTGCCCCCCCCCCATTTTACCTCAGCCCCCCCTCACCCCCGCCCCGCTCCCCGCCGACCTTGGCCGTGACCTTGGGCCCCTTCTTGCGCTCGTCGGCCCTGGACGCGGCGGGCAGCAGGAGCAGGAGCGCAGCGCCCAGCGCCGCGGCCGCCACCAGCGCCTTCATCCTGCGCCGCTCGCAGCCCGGCCGCAGCGCCCGCCGCGCCGCCTGCATCCGGCCCCTCCCCGACGAACTCCCCCCGCTCCCCCCCTCGGCCGCGCCAGGTGGTTCCGTCCCGGCCCGGCCCTGCGCACGCCCGGGCGAGACCAACGCTGGAGGGCGGGGGGGGTGCAGGGGGAGGGGCCGGCGCGGGCAACCGGGCGGCTGCCACGTTGCCCCGGCGTTGGTGCGGCCAATCAGGAGCGGGCGCGGGGCGTGGCGGGCGCTGATTGGCGGAGGGGAGGAGGCGGGAACGCGGCGGGCTCCGCGTGCCGCCCCCCCCCCCCTCCCAACGGCCGTTGGGCGCCTGAGGGGAGCCCTGAGGGAGCCCCGTGAGGGGGCGCCATGAGGGACCCCCCCCCCTCCTTTTCATCGCTTCAAGCAGCTTAAAAGCTGCTCTTTTTGCTAACACGTAGCCCCTTCCCCAGTGCTTTTCTCCACCTGTACCGAGAATAAACACACAGCAGCTATTTGTGTGCTGACAAACCTCCCCACCACAGCCCCGCACTGAAGTGACTTCCATCAGTTTGCGTCCTTGTGTTCCCTGTGAGCCATCTTGTGGCGCAGGGTGCTCGAGGTGGGAACGTGGGGGCACCGGGAGAAGAGAACTGGGTGCCACCTCTCCTTGGTCAAGCTGTCCAGCACAAAGTGGGCAGAAGCTCCCAGGAGATCCCACGTGTGCATCATCCCCTCAGAGGGGGCTCAGAGCGTCCTCCAGAAAGGGAAGGGTACCAAGAGAGCCCAACAGAGGCGAAGAAGACATTAATCGAGCAATGTTTTCAGGAAGGGGTAATAAACACATCTATTCATGGAGAACAATGCAGCAGTGCAATGTTTTATTGAAAAAAAAAAAATCTCACTTGACACCTCAGAAGACTGCATCGCAACGTTGGGGGGGCCACACTGCAGGAGGGCTGCACCTGGGGGGTGGGTGCGGCGCCAGGCGCTCCCCCCACGCTACTGGGGGCTGAGCCGAGGCCCCCCGGGGGTCTCCCAGGTGCTGGCGACTCCCAGCGAGGACGGGGGAGCTGGCCCAGGCAGGATTAATGCCCTACTTCCTAGCACTGAACAGTTGGCTCAGTCTGGCTTGTGTCTCCTCATCACCTCCAGACTCCCTGGGGACAGCAGATTCCTCAAGCACGGGGCTTACTGTTAACCTGCATTCTTTCTTTTTTTTAAAAAAAACCACACACAACAACATCTTTGCCCTTTCGAAGAGTCCAACGTACGATTATAGTGCAAGAGGGCTTGGTACAAGTGAGCATTACCAGCATGCCGTGGGGGGACAGTCCTCCCCTACAAACACATCTTCATAGGATTAAAAGAACATCGTATCTCCAGAGATAAGCAGTAGCGGGTCATCGTGAAATAGCTTTCAAACCAACCCACTTAAAAACAAGGTCAGGAAAGTTTCTAAACAATCAAATACATTCACTTTAAAAAAAACATTTAAGAACAAAAACTGTTGAGATGGCCCCTTTCCCCCCGCCCTCCCTCACCCTGCAAACACTTACATATGCTGCAACTACAAGCTGCTCCTTGAGCGGACGCAGCGAGGAATGACCAAACACGGCAGGAGATGCAGAAGGAATCGAGTTCTGGTGACAGGCACTTAGTGGGGCTTGGGAGGGCAGCAACAGAAGTGTCTCAGGGCCCGGCTCCATCTGCAGCACACGGGGCCGCTCCCCGGGGAGCGCCTGTGCCCCCTTTCCCCTCCCCAAGACGCCAAACCATGGTTTCCTACAGCTGAGAGGTTTCCTACAGCCTGTGCCAGAGACGTGGGACTTCTGGGAGCCACCCGCAGCGGAGGAGCTCGAAAAGAGAAGGGTGGAACACAGCCGGTCCCTGTCCTCCCTCTAGTGGGAGGGGAAGAGAGAACAAAGTGCCCCGGCACTTGCATGCAGGAGATGGACGGTCCCTTCCTGCCCCGGCCCACGTTACACCTGGAGGAAAGCACTTTGCAGAGCGAGAACAGGGGTGCGCGCATCTCCCGGTGGGTGCGCAAGCAGAGAGCAAGCCAGCCTGCAGCCTAGGGTGCTGCCGGGGAGAGGAAGGTGCAGCCACGCCTGAGAGCCGTGCTCCGTCAGGGTAAGGCATCGAGAGAACTCGGCAGAGGATGGCTGAGGGACACCCAGAAGGGATCCTGGACAAGAAGCGAGGCTTTGCCATGCCGATGCCGCACCGCCACGTGCCTGCTTGGAGGAAGCATGGAGAGCGAGCCCAGGGGCTCCCTGCTCAGGATGATCTCCTGCCCCCTCAGCCTGCTTCTGCCCAGCAAGGGGAACCAAACCTTCCGTGAGTGCCGCTACACGAGCTCCAAGCTGCGCAGGTTATCATTTAAGAGCGGGTAATGAGATCCAGTCTCGCCCTTTCCTCCCTTCATACTCTCCAGGGAATTCAGGGACTGGGGTGAGCCAGGCCCGAGTTTACAAGTGAAGGCCCTCAAGCGAACAGTCCCAGCCTGGTCAGGTGTCACACGTGAAAAGAAAGCACAAGGAAACTATTCACAACCTCCCCAAAGGCTGCTCGAGTTCACCCAGAGCCCTGCCACGTCCACAATAACCCTCGAGCAACCTCGGCCTCCTCAAGCTGGGAATGCTGCAGCAGGATGCGAGGTTTTACGCCTGCACAAAGTGCCCCCAGCCCTTTGCTAGCTGTGGGTTTGGCTCGAAAGCGGTGCATGAGAACCGTGGCTTCCTCTGCAGGGCGGGAGCTCGCAGAGGGGGCGTGAAGGCTGTTGCAGTCAAACCCACCTGACCGTCTGGAGATGGAATCAGTATTAAGGCAGTGAAGCATTCCCACCTCTGCTGGGGAAGCTTTGCTCCTGCTAACGTTGTCTCGCAGAAGGTGCGTGTTCACAACCACCCTACCAGAGGGGTTGGAGAAGGCTGCCTGGTTACGCACCGAGAGATGCCTGCGCTTTGGGAAACACCGGGTTCCCAGGTACCTTAATCCTGACCTGCCCCTTTGGCCAGAGCGACCTCCTCCAGCTCAGCAAAGCTGACACCGCTCCCTCCTGCGGCGGCCTTTCCTCTCCAGGCTGCTCGGGTCAGGCACGGCGTAGGAAACCATGGTAGGGACATTCACTGGCAGCTAGAAAGGGTGACTGAAAATTCAAGTAATGCTCTCCTCAGCGCACGGCCCAAGGCGGGCTTCGAGAGCCCCAAACTGGCACGAGGGTTGTGCGGATGCTGTCAACATCCCCACCTGTGGGCATTCTCTGCACCCCACCGCCTTCCCAGCTGAATGTCTGTCTGCGCTGGCACCACTTGTCCACGCAGAAATCCACAGATACAATGTGCATCTGTAATGCTAAAAATAATAAAAAGTGCAACAACGTCAGTTTCTTTAAAACAATCCACATTGCTCTGTTACCGTCAGAGGAGGGAGGTGTCGAGGGGAGCCAGAAAACCTAACTGGAACAGTAGATTGCAAATTTCTCACAGCTTGCACATTACAGTGTAACTGTTCCCAAGGAGCCTAAAAGGGAACCTGTGTCTTACTGCTGCAGCAGTCAGGCCCTTCTCCCACGCAACTCTCTCGCCCAGACTGCATCCTCCTGCCCTCTCGAGAGCCAATCGAGCCGACAGTATTTCTTTTTCTTAATTAAGGAGGGAGGAGGACCGAGGAGCCGAGAGCGCAGGGGAGGGAGGGGAGTAAAGTGAGCAGGAACTAAGCACAGTCCTCAGGTTTGCATGAACGATGCCTTCGCCGTAAACAACGGGAAGGAGGGTCAGCCAGCCAGCCCCCCTCCCAGGGCGACCAAGACCTGAGCCAGCCACAGTCCTGGTCCCAAAAGGAGCTTCAGGCTTGGAGTGAACGAGGGAGACCATTCAGCAGATCCACCCCAGAGTGGTTTGTTTTGGAACGTTTTCTTCTCTTTTTGGTTTAAAATGTCACTTTTTTTTTTTTTTCTTCTCTCTTCCTCCTATGCCTCCTCCTCCCCCCTAAAGAGAAGCCCCTTCCAGTTAGACAGGGCAGGAGCCGCAGGTGCAGGTGGCGTTCCTGCAAGGCCCGGGAGGCACCGGTCACTTGTGACGCTGCGCTGTCTTCTTCCGTTTCCTCTTGAAGAAGCAGCAGCACCTGGGGCACAAAGGAGAAGGACAGTCAGCCCCATGCACATCTCCCCGGCCAGCCCCCACTCGCTGACATGCAACAGCTCCGCGCGCCCGGCCCCGGGCCCCGCCGGCCCTGCCCGCGAGGTGGGCAGCAGCTCGCGGGTGGACGGCCCACCTGCGCCTGGGCAAACGCCCGCGGCCGAACGCTGCGGGTCCTGGTCCTGCTGCCCACGGGCAACATCGGGGTACAGCCCCCTGAGAGCCCCGAGGCAGGGCTGGCATCCTCTAGAGGCTCAGCTGGGGCAGGAACAAGAGGAGCCAAATGGGGAAGCAGTGAAACAAGGATCCAGATACTCCGCTCCCTCTTGGCCAGGGGGCCAGTGAGCCTTGGCTGCTCTGTGAGACACACGGGTTCAACACCGCCCACTAAAAAGACAAGTTCCAAAGAGATCTTGGATCGGGGACCAGGTTTCTTTGCTGAACCTTTCACAATAACCAGAGCTTCCACCTTTGTAAAGTGTTATTCAGTGCAGGCGTGCAGAACACCTGCTTCTTCCCTCCTCCAGCGCGAGGGAGATGCACAGTGCCCGGGGGTTAGGAGAAGCAAAGGATGGAGAGTGGAGGCTGAGGTGGTGAGAAAAACATTCAACGCAGCTGAACCTTGAGCAGTGGTGGTTTCACTTATGGGAGAATACTGAAAGCAGTTGCCCAGGTTTTCTAGTCCTGCTGGCTTCCTACCGAATGATTTGGCATTTAAGGCGTTTGTCTTCCTAACCTCGGTCTGCTGCCAGGAACCCTCTGCACAGAAGAAACGTGTTCATTCTGTGCACGTTTGTGCTCCTGAGCTATGTATCTTTCTCTTCCTGCAATTACAGCCATCTCCAGAGAAGCCCGGGTGAAGCTGAAAGCCCCCTTCGCCAGGCTGGTGCAAGGGACATGGCGCTGAGCAGCAAGAGCAGATGTGAGTATGCAGCAACCATTTTTTCCTGCGAGCATCTTTTACCAACAGCCAGACCGAAAGTGTTCAAAAACCCTGCAACAACATCTCCAAATTACTTTCAGCTGGGTCCATCACAGCTCTGAAAAGCCGGCACTAAGTTGCTGTCCCCTCGGCACTAGAGGAATAGATTCTCACCTTCACCCCAGAGTGTGCTTGCCCCCGGAAGCACGAGCCTTACCTCGGGGTGCACAAGCAGTGGTGCCCACCAGCACCACCACAGCACAGACCATCTGCTGGGGAGGCTGAAATCCCCGGCAACATTCAGAGCTCAAAGCCACAGCTGTAGGAGGGTGACCTCCCATCACACTCTCCTGCATGGACTGAGAGCCGGGGGCAGTTTAACATCCATGATTTGGCTTTAGGTTTCTTTTAGGCACCCCTCACAGGTCCAGCTTGGAGGTGAGCCGAGAATAAACGTGACAGAGTTGTCCTTCCAGGAACGCTGTCCCAGAGCGACCTGTCAGCTGTCATCACTCCATCACTACTCCCTGGTCTGATGCTTGCAGCGTGCTGCCTGAAGCTTTATGCTCCTGCACACTACTGGCACTGTCCCCCCCTGCTCCAGGACTGGGCATGTGTTTTATTGTCCCAGCCCACCTGCCACCCTCTCTAGTTGACCTGTCACAGTATTTCTCTCCCACAGCAACCACCTTCCTTCATGGTTTGTGCAATGGTCAGTAGGGGGGAGGACTGTTACGGGGAGAGGTGATGGAAATGCACGAGTTATGATCTGACATGCAGCTGGGAAGGGAAGAGGGCTGAGCAGCGCGTGTTTCCTTGGGCACTGTACGAAGGGAGCTGGCTGACTTTTGGCTGTTTTTCTTTGAGACTGTCTTTTTAGGCTGTTACTCAGCGGTCCAGGGAAGGGTTCAGGAAAGGAAGTCCTGGCAGTTCAGACAGGCAGAGGCAGAACACCAAAACAAAAGAATAAGGCAGGCCGACAGTTACAGAACGTGATCTCTGTGCATGCAGACAATGCCCAAGAGAACAGCCCCAGACTATGACATACAGAGAAGCCAGAGATGCCAGAGGTATCGGAGGCAATGCCTATGGAGAGCAGGGCAGAGGCAGGTCAGTCTCTCATCAAACAAGGACATTCCTCACCACACAGCGGCGTCACCACCTCACTCTGCAGCAATTCCCACCCACCAGCACCCCAGGGTGCTGCCTGGGCCTAAAATGCCTCCAGCTTCAGCTCAGCACCTTGTGTCCCCTCACCTCCACGGGCCTCTTTGAGGCTGGGATTACAGCTTGGAGAGCCTGATAAACTGCACCTATGCCTGAGCTGGGCTTGGACTGACGTTGACCCCAAACCCTCTGCGGACAGTTGACCTGAGCTCTCATCTGCAGGGCATTTCCCCCCCCCCCCCGAGCTGTCAGCCTGCTTGGGAAGCAGCCATCGCCCACCCACTGTCTCCAAGCAGTAGCTCCAGCTGGGTGTCTGTCACTAATGCCATGAATGATTGTAATTTCTTTACACCCTCTCTAACGATGCCCTGGACTGTGTTTTTGCAGGAACCTCTCCTAGGAAGTGGCTGCTCCCCTCCCCTCCATACCCAGAGCAAGGCTTTCCCTTCGTAACCGTCTGTGTGAGGAATTCCTGCAAGATGCCTGGCAAGCCTGGTCCCGACTCTGCCCAGCTCCATTAGACATCATCTGCACACGGACGTAACAGTTTGGGGGAGATGGGAAGCCAAATAGGAGAGGATTAAAATTTGTCTTTTGCATAGATCAATTCAAAGATCAGTCTGATTGCTCGGCCCAATGCGGCCTCTCAGACACAGCCCACACCCTCCCCAGGATTGCGTGTGGTTCTCAGCAGAGTCCTAAATCAAAACAGCCCTGGGTTGGCTTTGAGTTTGTGCCTTTTTATGGCTTGGTTGGTTGGATTTTGCCAACCCCAGTCTAGTCTGGTCCGCTCCCCCTTGCATGTGGACTGGAGAGAGGGACTCACCACAAGTTGAGCATTTTCAGGCAGCTACAGAGAGTGTAGAGAAAAAACACAGAAAGGAAGAAAGAGCAATTAGTTCACAGAGGTGGGATGAAAGCATGTCACTGCAGCCATGCAAACATGCAGTGCAGACTGGCAGACACACACCATGCCTGCCCACCGCCCGCCCCCAGCCCTCATACCACCTCTGCCCTTGCCACGGTGCCGCTGAGAATTGCCAAGTTTTGCAGGGTTTTGAGGCCTTGGGTAAACACTGCACGTTCTCCACGGAGGCACAGGCCCCGTGAGGTTCTTTTCAGCGGCTGAGATCAAAGAGGGCTTCTGGGCCACCAGAAGAGGAGACTGCTCTGTCCCCTGCAGCTCCAACCGCAGGAAGGCCAGAGCGTGGACGGCCGTGCATGACCATCAGTGAGATGGTTTCAGTGAACCCAAGGGCTGGGATTGGCAGCTCGTCCCCACAGTACCCCCAAGCAGCACTGCACAGCTCCTCTGCCTGCCGGGAGTGCCAGGGTCCTTCCCTTTCCAGCATTGCACCTCACCTCGAAACACAGAGCCCAATCTCCGTCTAGTTCTAACTCTTTTTGGCCCGCTTTATAGCAAAGCAGTTGTTTTGAGTCTAAAAATCCAAGGGGATTTATGATCACAGATGCAAGGAGAGATGAAGGCAGCCCTCCTCGTGGCAAGAGGAATGAAGCACTAGGGAATTCGCACACTAGGGAATTATGACAGGAGTCCCCCAAACCTGTTGGTGCAGAGCAGCCTGTGTTCTGCTGCACAGTAACCTGTTAAACCAATCCAAAACCAATTCTGAACCACCCAGGCAGGGCCTGGAAAGGGACAGAACAAATCACAAGACACAGCTTGGGCAACACAGCCCTTGCACTCTTCTTTTCATCCGTCTTGACGCTTCTCTGGTGGCGATTTGCCCCATCCTTCTCAGGAGCAGCCCCAAGCCCAGGAGGCCACAGTTCAGTCATCGTGACCACAACACGGCCTGTGACACTGAGCCTGCCTTCCCTGCAGGCCACGCTACCCAAATTTAAGAGGCACTTTTTTATTTTCCACTCTACAAGTTGCACCTCAAGACCTCCCCCTCCGCGCCACGCTTTAGGAGGAACCTGTACCAAACCCACGGCTCGCTCCTTTGGCTGGGAGGAGGAGAAAGAGTATTCATTGCTCGGACAGCTCGCTGCCAGGATCCCGCCAGGCCGGCAACCAGCAAGGAACAGCACACAGGAGTGCTTCCCGAGGGACAGAGGGACGGACAGCAAAAGACCTTCAGCACAACAGTGATAAGGTGGGAAAGCAGGCCTCGGCCTGACGGATTCCTAGGGACGGTTTCCATCAACACACCCTTTCTCACAGCTGCCAGCTTTCCTTCCTACGCTCCCACGAGTCATTCCTAACAAAAGTGTCCACAAAGGCTGAGACAAGCAGCACCAACACCATCAAGTCAGATGACAACAAGGCCTGCTTACCCCTCGTACTGGGAAGCTGGGATTACACCGTGACCCTGCTGTGGTCCTGCTCTAGCTTAGAGGTACCAAGAAGGTCTCGTGTTGAGGATCATGCAAAAGGTGATATTGATGGTGCCAGATGGAGGCCAAAATGGTCAAAGCAGCAACTTTGTACATCAGTTCTCACTCTTTGCCACAAGCTCTGGAGAGGTCTGCTCAGAGTGAGCACACAGTTCCCCATGAGCAGAAGGGCTGCTACTGTTTTCTCTCTCAGCTTCTGGAGAACTGGACCAAGAGAATTCAGAGAAAAAAAAAATCAAGTCCCTACAAGAATTACTTTAGGACCATTATGGATACCTGGCATCCACTTCTTGTGGATGGGAGCCAGAAATAAAGTGTTAACTTTCAGACCAACAATTCCTTCACTGAGCTGTGTTCAAGCTACTCCTACGCTCTCAGCATGAGCATACAGTGAGTTCTCCTTTTGGAACAGGGGATGCTCACCGGGATTCCTGAAATAATTCATATTACCTTGGTATTTCTGCTACTGTCTATTTTGCAACACATGCTCTGAGTAAGAGTTACGTTCTCCAGCCACGACAAGTGTAAAAAGAAGCAGCAGCAGCAGCACCGAAGGCACCATGCACAAAAGCAGCAATATGCAGGAAAAGGTCATGGGACACGAGCATCGAGTACTTCACCACGGGTAAATATCCCCACTCGTTTCACAGGAGGAGGATAAATGACCACACCAGTGGAAAGCCTGTTTGTAAAGCAAACGTACTTAGCTTCCTCCACCACTTCCACCTCTGCCTGCGCCGTTATGGGTGCATTGGAGTGTGCCCCCGTTGGGTCGTCCACGTTCAGCTCCCCGTTGGTCGAGCTAACCACCTGCAAGACAAACAAACACCCCGTTAAAGCCCCTGGACACAGCACGTGGCACGTGGCGTGTCTCCACTTGCCTCAACAAGGGATGCTGTAGGCATGGGAAGTCTGCAAAATTTCTGTTCCTGTCTCCCAGCACCCTCTTAGCAGGCTGTGGGATTCCTGGGATGCCTTGAAATCACGTGCTGTGCTTCCAGCAGCCATTTGGAGAGAATAATCTGGCTCATGAGAGCAGAACGCCAGGCAGGGGACTCTGTTCACTAGTACACACTAGTGAACAGACTAGTACACACTAGTGCCCAGCACAGGCCTGAACGTCTGTGGGAGGTTAAGCTACAATTTGGGGTCTTTTAAAGAAAAATTGGTGTGAAGACTGATCGACAGCCTCACACGCACACAGAAACTGCACTGTGCTGACTGCATTCTCCTGACACCTTTAGAGGGGAGTGACTCAGTCCTGTCAGCAGCCACTAGTGTGGGATAAACTCACTCCAGAGCCCCCAGATCTCACTCCTTACACTGCCAGATTCTGGAATTACCTCGTTGCCCAAAACCTATTTGTATGATCTCCTTCTGCTTCAGTTTGCATTATGGCTGACTTCAACATGCCCATTACGGGGATAACTATCCAGATCCCCAGCTGTCAGCAGCTGTTCCTCGGCCAGGAGAACACGTTATTTTCTGGACAATTCATGATTGCTCTATTGCAGGTGGAAGTGCCACTAAGCACCAGAGATGAAGGGAAAGAAGCCAGATCTATAAAGATGTCTCCTCACAATTAAGTGCATCTGCACATTTGTTTTGAATACTCAAGTCCTACTGGCAGTTGCTGTTTCTGCAGATCAAGTCCCATGCCCAGTCTCTGCACCAAGGGAAGTCAGGACCAAGCTCATTGGGTTTTCAGAGCTCTCCTCTCAAGAGAGCCCCTCAGCTTCTCTTCATGCCCCCTTCCCAGACCCACCACAGTGTAGGCCCACCCAAGCTCTCCTGGCCCTCACACTTCCCACACAACTTTGATAAACACGAGCAGTTAATTGTGCTATTCCCAGTGACCTTCCCACACTTTCTTCAGCTACTTCTCATTAAATTTCAATTTACAAAAGTCTCTGTTTTTCTTCCTCCTTTTTTTTAACGTGCTGCCACTCCATTCTGATGTGGCAAATTCAACCATTCCCTTAACAAAAACAGCCTCCTGAAACTCCTGACTTCCCAGGGGTTCAGCATTAGCTGGGGCATCTGTTGAGAAACAATTTGAGCATCCATCACGCTGCAGGCAGAGCAGCCATTCACAGCAGAAGACATCCCATTCTCGGCTGCAGATAAGCAGAATTTTAATGCTCACAGTAGCACACATGCTTGTAAGCTGCCCAGGCAGGCAACCCTCATGGTCAAATTCAGACTAGGGCTGCCTCATTGCTGTAGTTACTCTGGCAGGGCATTGTCTGTGGGGAGTTGAAGCTCATGCTGACGTTGCACAAGTAAACTGTTCCCCTTATGTAAAACAATGCCAATAAAGACACCCACTCCATAGTTCCTGAGGGCTGAATTCTCCCATTTACTGTCTGCTCTCATCCGAGATCAGAGCTATACATACATGGGTTCCTCCTTATCTATGAATTTCTCAGCCTTTGGCTTTTCCCAAGCATGTGGTCTCATACTGGCGTAACAGCAGTCTCAAGACATATTCAGGAAGAGTACACAACAAACCAGACAGTTGTAAGACACAGACACTGCTCCAGAAGTAAGTCCTCCCATCTCCTCAGCTCAGCCCTGTCCCACACCAGGCTCTACTTCCCCTTTCACCAGAGCCAATTTTCAAACTCACACTGGAGTTGTGTCTGGCACTGGAGCCAGCTCTTACAGGCAAACCTCTGCCAAGGAGTTCACCTCGCCAGCAATATTAGACAGCTCTTGTTTGCTTGAATGAGCCTTGCATCTTTTCTCCAGCATTTCCAGCCATCTTACTCTGGCAATATTGCAAGAATATTAGCCAGCCTGAGTGACAACCAGAGGCAGGCATATTTTCAGGATCACAAGCAGTCTTTTCAGGAATTTCTGAACTTAGCTGTAGTGCACCTTTAATGCTGTCACTGTCACCCATCCTCTGCTCCTCCACCTTCTACAGTGCCATCACCCAGCACTCACTGGTCCTAAACAGCTCGCAGAGGAAAGGCTTCATGGAAGCAGTAACAGCAGCTGTGTTGGACACCACAGCCTGCACCCCACAAAATGTGACCGCCATGAAACTGCCTTCCTGGCCCCAGTGCTGTAACTGCAATTCAAGGAGACTTCAGGGGATTTAACATAGATTTTCATAACAAGGCTGTGCAGATCACAGGGAGAAGGTACCTGTACTGATCCTCCATGCCGATCTGCAGCCAAATGAGATGTCAAGTACGAGGTATTCGTCTGCCGGCTTGGCTGGATCTCCCACTCTCCTCGGCGATCTGATGACGCCTGCTCACAAGTCCAGAAGCAGGAGAGAAACAGAAGAGAGGGCAACAGGTGAATGAGGTGAAAAAACGAAAGCGTGCTTGTTAGTGAGTTAGTAGTGCTTTGTTTTGTTTGTCTTTGCAAAAAGCAAGGCATTTGACATTCAGCTAGGCTAAAATTTCACTTTACCAAGTACACATCATTCCGTACTTTAGCTGTCTCTATCCACTGCAGCAGTGGATTTCTTCTTCTCTAGGTAATAAATGATGAGAAAGCTCAGATCTACTCAGCAAGTTATTTCTTTACACGGCTTCATTTCCATGTGTTTCAGCAGAGAAATAAACATGCTGACAATATGTTTGTCCATGTCAGGTCACGCACCAGAGAACTGGACATGGCAGCAAGTTTGGATACACAAGCTTGACCTCCCTAAAATACACATTTTTTAAACTCAAATTTGCAACTTTAAATGAAGCCACATTTTATTTCACCAAAAGCCAGTTCCACACATTAATTCACCTGTATGATGCAGAAGGAAACATCCACCACACCTCCTTTACTGGAGTGAGGGTTGCTGTTTTCTTGTTTTTCTGCAGAAAACTACAGCAGCAAGAAACTTTCACAATCAGTTTCTTTTTTCTCCTCAATAGACGCAAGGAAATTATTCAAATTGGATATGTTTTATTAGAAGAACCCTTGTGCACATGCATGTGAAGCTGCTTAGAGGTTGTGCAGCACTGATGATACACATCCGTCAGTCACCTAGCACCAGTGTACCGCAGTGCAGCTAAAGCCAGGTGGCCAGCTGAAGGAACACATCTGCTTCCCAAGACCAGGAAGCACAGAACGAACAGGCAGCTCTGTGTCAGGTCTCACGCCAACGGCAGAGGATGTAACAAGCATGAAGTTACTGATGGGACACATTTAAAAGGTGTCTCCTTGGACACCATATAAAAAGGTAAGCAAAGGTTTCAAAGCTGAAATACAAATTCAAAAGAAGAGAGGGCAGAGAAGCAGAGCCCCCACAGCGCACACGCACCTGGCAGAATGGATGCTGAACAGACATAATGGACCTGGCCAGCACAAACGAGATTTAATCCAGATAGAGGGCAGGAAACAAGAGGCTCAAGCGAATAAACACCAAGTTATCAGCAGTGAAGCTGAACTGGCTACTCAAAGAGAAATGCCCAGACTCTGCCTTTCCCCAGCACTGCTTTGTGTTACTCCCTGCAGTTGCGGAGCAGAAAATAAGTCTGCTTGCACTTCATACAGCATGAGCCACCATTTCCTTTGCGAGTGACCTCTGAGTCCCTCTCTGAGCTACTCATAGTGCAACTCCTCCATCCAAGCCGTCACCACATCCAGTTCACAGGCAGTATTTCCCTAGAGGTGGCTTTGTCCAGGCTTGTCCTCGTAAATCTTTTTAAATGTTTGCCCCACCAGCCTGAGATGCTGCTTACACTTTTTGTACTTGGTAGCACTGAAAGGAATTACTCCTTGAAATTCTTCTTTAGCTGCTGCAGGTCACAAGACTGAAGGACTGGAGAACTTAACTGCAGGTTTTAAGAGCTAGTAGAAGACAAATCTTGAGTGCTGCTTCCTACAAAGCACTATACCACCAAGCTGCTTGGTCAGCCCAGGTATCACCTATGTCAGCACGGGGAGGAGCACGCTTCTGCCTAGGAGCCCAGAAGCAGTTTCTAGGAAAGGCTTCAGAAACCACAAGAGCCAGAGTTTTGTCTTTTGGCTCTACACCCACGTATGTGGGTTCAAAACTGGTTTTGAAGTAGGGTTGAGCTGAGCAGCCCACAATGCAGCCCAAAGAATGGCACCGAAGAAGCGATGCCTGTGAATTGGAGAGCATCAAGTTCCTGTCGACACTCATCACCTTCCTACCAGCTACCAAATCGCGAGACATGACTGGCATCTAAAACAGACAGGGCAGGGCTCACCCATGTTTGATAGAGAGTAAATCTCTTCCTACGGGAAAAGGCTACACCAAGGAGACCACTCTCTTATCAGTGTCTTTTCTGGGAAACCAAATATTATAAAGGAGAATCTGCTGTTAGTATACTTGGAAATAAAAATAAAGCAGTCAGCTCTGGAGATCTAGGCAGTTATTTGACCCAAACCCATGTCTCCAATCCACTGCTCTAGAAATTTAGTTTTTCTCCTCCTTTTTACAGAAATAGTTTGCTCAACAGTTAAAAGGAATATCCCTTGGAAAAGAACTGTTTAAGTTTTGGCAAGGGGAAACTTATTTGCTGTGTATATCAGGAATGTAACATAATTCAGCATATCCTAAATAATGTCTAGGTGAAAACGATGACAGAAGGTGCCCACAATACAGAATCCAGATAATTTGAGAAACTCAGAAGAACAAGGGCCGAAGGTTGTCTGAATAGTATTTTAGGAATATGCCAGCTGTCTTTGTACTACACACTATAATTTGTGAACTAACATGCTTGAAAATGAAGCCAGGCGTCATTGTCTGTTAAAGGAAACAAGATGCCTCGTGTACACAACGTGAAGGTCTGTTGTCAAAGCGGACAACTAGAAACTGCCACCCAAAAAGGGGGTTAATGCATTAATCAGGCAATATATTAAAGCAGATTATTTTACTAGTGCTCTCATACCAGTCCACACTAATAAGCATGCATAAATCCAGTACTGCACACATGCTTCAAACAATCCAGCTTCCTACAAGCAACGCTTCTAACGAGGGATGTTCATCCTGATTGTAGCTGATGGCTTTAGATGGATTCTAGTCTATATTAAGTGCTCTATCACTCAGAGCCCAGCTGCATGGAGCAAGGAAAGCCGAGCCCAGACAGGTTATTTCATCTCACACTCAATTCTGTGCACACAAACCCCAGCTCGCATGAGCTGCGTGGGTGCAGAGACCACAGACGAGGAGCTAGAACAGCACACAGCAGTTAGAGGAGCAGAGCGAGCCCAGAACCACTCACTGGGAGGTAAGAGCACCAATAGCTCTAGCTAGGAGCCAGCAGTTGGAGATCTACTGAACTTCTGATCAGCTCTGTTAATATAGAAAATCCAGACTCTCAACAACACCAAGAAAATATTACGACAAGAAAGAAAAAAATGGGGAAATTCAGAAACTTGAAGTTCATCTGGACCATGATGCTAAGCATCCCCACAGGACCCTACGCTGGCAGTCCTTTTTGCTGCCTTTTTGCAGTACCCGTGCCACGAACAGGACACCCTGAGATGGATATGGTGCGTGTCCATGGGACATCTTATTACAGCCGCACAGTCCTTGGAAAGAGGGCAGCTGGGAGCAGGCTACCATAGCCACAACTGTTGGTCTGCTCCATAGTCCACGTGCTGTGAGTAAAAGCACCCAAAGGTGCTTCTTGGCCAGGCTGGTCAGGTAGTCTGACCACGCCAGACAGCTGAGATAAAGAGCTTACCCACAAACTATGACCCATTCCAAGTTGTACTCTGGCTCACGGTCCTGAGGAGTTCCGCTGGCCGATAGAGTATTTCAGCAATCTGCTGCTTTGACAAAGTCTTGCTCAGACCACAGTCTTCCTAAATTAAGTAAGAAATGCACTTGCCACAAACAAAGCAAGAATCAGTCCCATCAGCTTCTACTGGCACAGGGTTTCTGCTTCTCCAGACCAAGAAGAATTCAGAAAGATGCCAAACAACGCAGTCCTGCCAAAGCAGCGGTGAGTAACACACCTGATTGCGAAGGGCCTGCTGCGATGGTCGATCCCTATGGACGTGGCTGTCTCTTGTTACTGCAGACGTCCCAGAATCTACGTGAACCGATCCCACTGGAGTAGGCTGGAAAATAAAGCGTTTGTTAGGATGAAGCCAATGACTACAACACATCTCTCAGCATGTGTGTACAAACCTAACTTGTCCATCATGCAAGGACAATGCAGGAAAATATCAAAATGCTGCCCAAAAGTACTGACAGCAACCAAGGATAATGACAGTAAGGGCTATGAAATCCCTTTGATTTGGTGGCTTGCTGGATAACAGCACCAAACATCTTACAGAAAACTGAATCAAAAAGACATAGCTGCATATCTGTACCAGTGGCAGATCACTCCAAATGTGTCTCAAGTAAGATTATTGTGACTGCAAATATCCAGGCTTATTTTCCTCATCTCATTGTCTTGCTCCTTTTAAAAACCACACTTGCATAGAAACAGGACGTGTTAAAATTAAAGCTTCATCTGCTCTGTTCTCACCAAAGTCGTAATCCCTGCTCACAACATCCAATCTCCATAGCAACCACTGCAGTTGTCAGCAACAGCCAGCTTGTCTTACAGGGGGCTTTTTATCAATTGCCTTTGTAATTAAACAAAAAATGAGGAGAAAAATCACGGAATGATTTCACGGAATGATTTCTTATTAAAATGAACCAGTTTGGGCACGGTAAACACTGGTAACGCTAAATATAGCTGGGACTGGAAATCACTGGCAACGGCACCAAGTTTAGCGCTGGAGGCATTTGATCTGGCACCAGTGACAATTAATTTACGGGCGCCTTTGCCATTGGCGGCGCACAGTGACTGTCTATCAGCAAGAAGGCTATCAGCAGCACGCCACAAAATACAAGCGACAGGCTGCACCACGGACACAAATCAGACAGGCAGCCAGCGGAAGAGCTTTAGACACTTTTATCAGATTTCCCCGTGACACATCTTTTGGCCAAGGTCTTCCTGAATACAAATGGCTTTTGACAATAGAAGAGGTGGATCAGGATCACAGTTGTGTTCCACCTGGTGTCACAAAGCTGCTAAATGGAGCGTGGATACTCCCACGTTTCCTTGCCATGTGCTTTATTTAGAGCTGGCCCAGCCTCTGGAATGGGGTAAGCCCCAGGATCTTTTGAGATCAGAATGGGTTTGCTGTTTACTGTTTTCTGAGCATTTGTTAGAGCCCTGCCCAGATCTGTACTCCCCTATACCCAAGCGTTAGGGAGGTCTTCCATCATTCAGTGCTGAGGTAGCAAGTATGCTCTCCTGCTGTAAGATGGATGTCTTTAGATATTGATTACAAAGGTCTCCAATCCTGTGCTAGACCCAAGCAAATTAAGTCCAGTCCTGTTCACGGCCTCAAGTGCGAAAATCAGGTTTGAAAAACCCACACCAGGGTAAACCCAAAGAGGTGGGAAGGGGCCTTCTGCCCATTAGGGAAATGTAGGGCACCACAAGAACCTCCAAACACAACATCAGGGCTTCTCACTGTGTTCAGCCTGTGCTAGCTAGACAAAAGATGTGAATGATTTGATCCTGAACTCGCTGGCACTAATTGGGATTATTCGGACAAACCAAGAGCCAGGTGGCTGGGAAGCAGCACCTGGAAGGCAAGGCCCTGCATTTTGCAGGACTGACTTACAATTGGCCTGCCGACCCAGTCATAGGCGTAGTCAAAGGTGTAGCCTTTCTTTTCAAACAGCTCTGTGAAGATGGTTCGTAAATAATCATAGTCTGGTCTCTCAAAAAAGTCTAATCGCCGAACATAACGGAGGTACGTGGCCATCTCCTCTGTTAAAAAAGGGGAAAACAGAAGCAGTGTTAGTTGTGCTCACACATGAGCTCCATCACTTGCAAGCCTCTCAGCAGAGGCTACACGTGCATGCTGGAAATGTGCTTCACCATTAACTCCAGCAAGGCCTTGCCATGGCACTAGGCAAGGCAGTGCTCGAAGTTGGACCCATGACCAAATCCCCAGAGCTGAGAATTGTCCAGGCTCCACCAAATTCAGGTGAGCCCCATAGACTGATAGAAGCTGAGGATATCCAGCAGGTCTTTACCCAGTCTTTTATTGCTCGATGAATCTCACTCAGCTCTCTAGAGCCCTCCTGCCCTGCCCAAAGTCTAATAATAGTCCGTTTTTATTCTGAATCTTCTCAGTGAGTGGCTATAAACCAAGGGCTGTGTTGCAGCATTGAGCATCAGGCTGTGAGAGGATTGTCTGGGCTACCAGTTCTAACCCTGGCCTTCCTTTAAAAAGCACTGTTTTTTGCAGTGGTCTGCAATGCAAATCAATTCAAATGCTCCTCAGACAAAGCTGGAAGTCCCACACTTGCTCCAGGGAGCTGCTGCTCTACCTTGAATCCGAGTGTCACAACAAGTTGTATTCTATACCTTTGTACAAAACAAACACTAAAACACACTGTACAATAAACGACAACTCAGTGAGCCTGCCAACAGCATGCTCACACATACGCCTGCTCGCACAGACATAAAATAGCCACAGCGATTTCATCTGAATGCTCAGCAACCAGCTGGGGAAGGAAAGCAGGAGATGCTGGTGTGCACCCTGGAGCACCCCTGAGCACCAGCAGCAACGAGGCTCTGTCTGCCCAGATAACACCCCATCTCCTAAGCTGGCCACCTAAAATTTTAGCAGCTGTAAATCCTTTCATTTGGAAAAGGATTAACTCAGTAGATCGAACACAGTCACTTGAGAGAAGGACAGTAATGAGGTCCTCTTGGGGAAGCAAACCAAAAAAAAAAGAAGCAACATGAGGCATTGTCTGGCTTCCTCAATGAGAAGAGCTACACTCATTACAAGCCACAGTCACAAGCTCACAGGATGTGCTAATTTCTAGCAGCAGCTCCAGTTGTTTGCCTGCTTGAGGGACGATGATGTAACAGATGCACACCACCAGAATACTTTATTTAACAAGGTATGGCCACCTCCAGCTGCACTGCAGGGATCCCATCAGGGCTTTACCTGGAAAGTTCTCACAGAGAACTTCAACCGGAGTGTTTCTCTTTGTGTCCCCAATCTTCTGATACCTCTCTTTTAAGGTGTCAGCCTGTAGCGCACAAAGACAAAACAGTTGTGGAGAAAGAGTTCAACCATGTGATAAACGACATGCTGTATGGGAAGAAAAACAAAGTATTTAATATCGAGCCTCCTGGTATCAGACACTGTTACTTGTAGCTGAACTGCATCCTAGACTACACTACCAGGAATACCGTAATTCTCCCTGTACATTTTCCATCAGCAAAGAATATCCAGTGATGCTTTCAAAATAGCTTCAGTGCTTCGAAGAGAGTACATTGGTTAGTTTCTCACAGGGCTGATTTCTTACCAACCCAGTCCTGAAGACTGTACAGGGAAGCTTTCATGGGACAAGAAAACAAAGCTGCGTGTACTTTGATAGCACATCAGGATCCTGACACTCCAGCAAAGAACAGACTGAGGCTTAGAGCCATCTGCAATCACAACAGCTTCATAAGCAACTGTAAAAGTAGGTAAATTGTGACGATTTTGACACGTTGAGTTTTTACTGAGCCACCACAAAGTCAAATCAGTTTATATCAGTCACAATTCTCCCAAATCCCATGCTACTTCCACACCACCTGTCCTTTCACCCCCCAAAGTGCCTATCACTTAGCATTGATTAAACAGCTGGCTGTCAAGAAGAATGAAACAACCTTCAGTTATGGTTTCCCCACCTGAATCCCTCCTGAAGCAGAGCACTACTCCAGCTGGCACCCAAAAAACATGTTTTATTGCCTCCATTTCAAAATATGCCTGTTAGACCTGCCAGCCACATAATTAGCATTGTAAGATGTCCTCTCAGGACTTTAGAATTGATGGCAGAGACCAAAAGATTAAGCAGAAGAAACTGAGAAGAGTGAAGACACCGTATTCTAGATCAAGCTGAAGAGTGTGGGTGTGCTCTGGAGCTAAAGAAATGCAGGACTCTAAGAAGCAGTCTCAGCACTAATCTGAAGAAATTTTGCAGAGCCTTGTCTAAACCTGGAATTATTTTTGAGTAATTTTCTGGATCAATTTAAAGCAGATAATTTCAACTGAACCAGAAACAAAACACATTATTAGAGTAACAAACTCAGAGTTACCACAGGAGGCGCACCTAATATCAGAGAGATTCTGATTCCTTTCAGAAGCATTTTCATGCTTGAAGAACCCTCTTGTGCTTTTCTGAATTGTCTCTGACATTTGTGCACATGTCTGACAAAGCGAAGCTGAGGCTAACTCTGGATAGCTGGTGACAGAGCAGCTTAGCAGCTTCAATCATGCCACTGACCATAGCAGCACTCTGCAGAGAAGCCTGCGAGCCCAAAGGCTTATCTGCTTTTTCAAACCCTATTAACAGGCCTAACAGGAGTCACTGTCTTCACTAATAAACCCTCTCCTAACCTGATCACATTCAGTCCCTTCCCTCACTCCAATTCCAAAGGTGAATGCAGCAGCTTCATCACCAGGAAGGTGACAGAATGATGCAACTACCAACACCCCACAGCCAGCAGATGACTTACGACTGCTTCATTCAGCTGCAGTTGCCGTAACTCAATTGCTTGCAACCTTCCACATGTACGTGATATTTCATAAACTTATAATCCAGAACTAAGCACCGAGTGTCCAGTGTCTCTGGAGGGAAGCCAAGCTCCATACTTTCACCAGAAAAAACGTCTTTTCAGGCTGAACTCCATCTGCACGTCTAAAACCATCAAATGGCTCCCATTATAAACACGATCGCAGATGCAGCTGGGGCATTGTGTGCCGTAAGGGGAACTTCATAAACAACCATTGTGTTCCCGGGGCAGGTTCACATTACAGCTAAGCTGCTCCGACAGCTCGGCAGCCCTCTCATTACTGTCCCTGGCCCAGTCGCTCATTTGCCTCTGCTGCATCTTCTCTCCAGAGCTGTACTGACCCAGTGAAGCTACAGAAACCCGATGTGATAGGAAAAACGCTTCTGTCCCGGTACTTTCTTTAGGTAAAGCTAATGCCTTGTCGGCAGACAGACAGAGAGAACAGTTCTTCTGCTTGCATTCTGCAAACTTTCTCCTGCCAGACTCACATTTGGGCAGAAACCAAGTAAAGTTTTGAAGGGCAAAACCTAAAACTCAAACCTACCTTCAGTCCTTGCCAGGGCAGACTGCCTCGGAGGAAATACATAAACATATGGCCGAGGGCTTCCAAGTCGTCTCGACGACTTTGCTCTAAAAACAGAAGAGATGACAAATTATTGCTGCAGCTGCAGAAAGGGATCTGACCAGTAGCCAGACGTATTTCAGCAATATCCCAGGGAAATTCGCTTGCTGTCTGCAGCTCGGAGTAAAAGTACCTGAAACCTTGTTACAACAGACACAAAACACACGAACGTATCAGCTAAACAAGGGGAGGCAACTCAACTGCGAGCCAGACTGCCCAAGGTGAGGCACAAAGGATGGGAGGTGGAGGTATTAATCGCAGAGGAATAAAGCAGTTCCCCAGTTGTTCTGAGGACTGCCAGTGCCCACGGTACAGCCGCGATGTTGTGCTGGGTTGTGTTATTTCCTCTGAACTACGCAGAACAGGCAGGGGACACTTGCAGCCAGCTGCAGGGAACTACCGTGCTGCATAGTGCCAGCCCTCTCCCGAATGCTTCTGTAGCTCATCGCATCAGAGCGGATTAAAAATAGCTCCTTTTGGTACTGCTTTGCTTGTGAGACACTTGCTGCTGTTGCCATGCAGATGTTATGATTATAGATGAGGGGAAAAAAGAGGGGCCTCACGCCAAAGGAAAAACATCCTTAAACGCCCCAAGCAGGCTGCCCTGGTGGCAGCGTGACCCTTCGGCTTGCTGGGTGAGCAAACAGTCCTGGAGCTCCTCAACAGCACGGGGACCCCAAAATCTGTCATCTGCTGTCTCTGGCTTCCCAGCACGCTGCAGGAAAGCGTTTACAGGGAAGGTCAGGGCGCTGCAGTTCGGGCCCTTCTCCCAGGGAGCACCAGACTGAGGTTCACAGAGCTCGCAGAGTGCTTTGGTGCAACCTCCTCCCCTGCCAGCCTCCACCTGCAGGCAGATAACGCGTTCAGAACCCGCAGTACGGAGCAAATCGAGTCATGCAGCCCACACACCAAAACAAGCTGCGCGTGAGCTGTCCCCGATGCTGCATAATCTGCAAGGGGAGAAAAAGGCAGCGCCTTGCACAGCACGACTCCCCTTCACACAGCAGCAAATGGAACTCGCAAAACGGTCCGGAGGTGAGAAGGGTCAGCAGAAGGGAATCAGGATAATGGCTCCTGCATGTCACCCTGATACAGCTGTAAAAAGGAGGGGGAAAAAAAGGGAGAGCTCGGTAATTTAGTGCAGTGATGCAGACAAACTTCTCAGGGAGATGGCTGAAAGCACTCGTCTTTCTGAAAAACTGTAATCAATCTGCTGCACTTTGCTCAGTCCTGAAACACGAAGGGGACAACTCCAGCACTCCTTCCCAATCCTCCCACCCGATGAAAGCAGGGGATGAGAAAACACATCGGCGTGCTGACGGCAAGGTCACTCGCCGGTAGGTGGTGGCAGTGCCGTGCCCTGCAGAAAATCCCACCCGCAGCCTCCGAGCCTGGCGAGCGGCCTGTTCCCACTGCAGCCTCTCACTTCCTCCATCCCTTCCTGAATCTCCGCTGGGTTTTCCGAAAATAGAAATTGGGCCCATCCCTTCTTACTGCCCAAAGAGAGAGCTCTCCGAGAGATCCAAAAGCCAGCAACGCCCTGATCTCCTAGCTGGGAGGCTGCTCAAGGAATATTCCACTATCTTACTACCCTCATGAATTTAAGTGAATATAAACATTTAATTTTCATTTTTTTTTCCTTTCAGCCACAGAAATGTAATTTTCTAGTATGAAAGAGTGATGCAAGACAGTGAGGAGAAGAGATAGAAGACAGGTTTAAAATTAGTTAAGTCATTAAGGAAAACATTATGCATTTTCTCCAACCGATTATTAGGTCAGGGAACACTGAACTGTAACACCTGAAACTGAAAGGTACCCGTGCAGGGCTGTGCTATAAAAATCTATTTGGTCATCATTTAGTGCAGCAATTACAACCTGCCTACTTGCCTTTTATCAGAGCAGGGTTGCTACCAGCTGTTTAGTTCCTAATAACAACTATAATTACAAGGCTTCCAAGTTCCAACATTTTAGCTGTCTCAATGCCTCAAAAAAACCCCAAACTGTAAAACCTCACAGCTGTAAACAGCATCACCATGCTGCATGGTTTGCAAAGACCTGAAAGGGCAGGACAGAGCCGTAAACCAAGCAACAATCAGAGCTCTACAGTACTCGGCATGGCAAACTCACGCTGACCGCACAGACCTTTGCCAAGATGAGTGTTGATGGACATGTATCTTGCTGTTCCAGTTAAGCTCTTGTGTTCCCTGTAAGGTATGTGTTTTTTGGTTTCTGGATCTATGTACTCCTTCGCCAGTCCAAAGTCTATGATGTGAATGACGTGGTCTTTCTTATTGCCTTGCCGGCCAATAAGGAAGTTTTCTGGCTTGACATCTCGGTAGATGAGGTTCTTCGAATGCACGTATTCCATTCGAGATATCTGCAAAAGGATGAGGCAAAAGTTATTCCCAAGCAGACCGGCTGTTATGTTCTCCCAGCTAACGGCACAGCAAGGTTTTGCTAGCCCATCACAAAGTCTCCTGAAAGTGCTTGGTGCTATCTGAGAACTCCGATATCCCACAAGAAACACAACAGATGGAGTACAGCAAGGCAGAAGTTACTGTTTGAGCTGGGTCATGTTAATTGGTGCAGAGCTGGAAAAAGAATTTGTCATCCCCTCCTTTCTCCAGCTACCACACTGTGCTCCCTGACTTGAACTGAAAAGAAATTGGACAGGCTCGTTCTGAAATGTTACCACCAGAACACCGTTCTTGGAAGGATTCCACAGAGAACTGCAGCAGCAGCCTCTTGGTATTGATTTTAAATATACTAAACCAGTTACCAAGAGCTCTTCCCTTGCCCACAGCCTTCCTTTGTTGCTCTGTGTCTTACCACCTTCCTCCCTCGACCCATATGTTGGCTTACACACGCCAGATCCTCCACAGAGGGGGATTCTGGGCAGGTGGGAGCCTTGATGCTGACCAAAAATAATAATTCATCTCACCAGTTGTCAACCAGAAATAGCTGGAATATTTTCCAGCTTTTGACTAACTTTGTTCTGCCCCTGAAGACGAAGTAAACAGGCAGGTACCCCCAGCTCCAAGGGCTGAAGGGGCCATTCCCCCTCTCAGCACTCTCCTTATTCAGATGCTCACCATTAATAGCACTTCTGAAAAGAAATATGTTGCAGGTGATTTTAGAGTAGGTCTGCAAGCAGTTATCTTCTGTGTTCCCGACTTATCAGATGATTCCAAGTCAAGATAATTAACAACTTACTTCCATTTATTCCGTGTTTATTTCCTCTTTAGGTTTTAATTGAAAAGATCTAAATCCCCTTTTAAGGCTACCTTGGTCCACGGCTGCCCCCCACATCACAGGGTACGTATTTTCCAGCAAGACACTTTGGAAAGGCCGTTTAGATCTAACCATCTGCATTCAGGCTCATGATGCTACAGAAAACATGGCAAAGCTCTCACAAACTCCAGATTTTGTATCAACGAGCACCAGTGCACAGAGGTCACTGCTATGCCACTGCAGCAGCCTCACGGCGTGATAGCAGCAGACTCGGGGGCCTGCTCTGACTGCGAGCTGTTTCTTGCTGAATCTGGACACATCCTCAGCTCTCAAACCCATCTCTCTCTTTTTCTTTCCTGACCTTGGATGCCTGCCTGGCTGAAGGCTCCACGTGCCCGGATCTGACAGCCCAGGTGCCATTTCAGGTACCTCCGAATGTTTGCCAAGACAAAACAAATGAAGCTCTTTAATTCTGCAGGCAGTGAAATCAGAGCCTCGTCCCTGCAGGGCATGTGAGATTACTCCGTCCTGCTCCCAGAGGTTTATCAGACACCTTGTTTTTAAGGAAAACTTGCTGCATTTTCACCATTTGCAAAGGAGTAACAGGCAGAAGGGGGCAGCTCTCCTAATAAAAACAAAGTTCTGCACAGGGAGGGCAGGCAACAGGAAAAAACTGACTGCAGGTGCCTCAGTCTTAAGAAAAAAACCAGGACTATTAAAAGGCTCTTCAAAGAAGGTAACAGCACGTGTTACAGTTCCCCTCCTCTCTCAATTTAAGCAGTGATTTATTTCAATGTACTGAGAAAATGGGTTCCACGGCTAAGAGCCATTATTTCTAATCAATTACAGGATGATGCAGAACAGAGCAGATGCTCTGCACTTCAGCCCTTCTTCACGCTTTGAATCACCTACATGACACACCAGCAGGTTAGAAGACAAAAAGGTATATAGGGAGGCAATTCAAATTAAGATGCAACCCTTAAAATGGGGACAAAGGGTTTCCCAGCCTCTCCATACATAACAAGCTTTCAAGCGTGGCCTGACTACCTCATTTGATTTGCCTCTGCTACCGGAGAAGTCCAGTTGTTGAAACAGACGACAGCAATTACACAGCTGTGAAAAAAAGCCTTTTTTTTTTTTTTTATTTAATTGACAGCGAGTTGCTCTGGCCAGGACAACAATCTGGATGGCTGAGATGTCCGCTGAAACAATGTACTCCAGCAGCACTTCGAGATATTTATGTACCTGCCTTTTTTGCTCCCATCACACCGACACACACGCTGTCGGGTCTTTCATTGTCCTTTTTCTTTATTTCCATCTGCCTGGACACCTCCTGATGTGCTGCTGGAAAAACCACACGCAGCCAGGGATGGCTGAAAGAGGCTCTCCACGTCAGAAAGATGCTTCCTGAAGCAGCCTCAGTGCTTTATTTGCTGTGACAGGATGCGTGCCCTCCTTATGTCTGCCGGGGATGGGGAGCGGGTGCCGATCTGTGCTGCATCTCCCCTCCAGGCTTGCTGAGAACTGTGCCATGCCGCTGCAGCAGCTGCTCCCCGGAGCGATCGCTCATGGCCTTGGCCCAGACACGGTGCAGCTGAAGAAGAGGAGGTCAGTGCAGGAGCTGAGGCTGGCGTGAGTTCCCAGTCCAGAGGCAGGATGGAGCAGAGCCACAGGAGATTCTGCTTGTGACTTACAGCAGGATTTCTGCATCCACAGCTGGCCGAGTTACTCAGGGGTCCATCTCTGGAGCCACAAATACCCATTTCAGGTATCACAGAACCCCCTGCGAGGGGAGAGCATCCCCTGGCACACAGCAGGACCCCTGCCCCGCAGCTGAGAAATGCAAGGATATTTGTGACATTTAACCAGATGCCAAATAAATCCATGCTTTTGTTTTCCTTTCTCATGTCAAGGAGAACTGTGATAAACCCTCTTAACCCAAAAAAGTAGCTGCTGATCATCTGATCTTGCTGTCAATCTTATCTGTACATCCTCATGATAAATCTCAGCCCTTCTTCTGCTTGAATACAGATCAGATCAGCAGAGATCAGAAACTTCACGTTTAATGGCTGGAGTCTGATGGTCACCGGTCACTTTTCACCACAACTCGATCTGGGTCGCAGCCAGAAGTACTTGCACAATGCCTGACACAAGGGGCCTTGTGCTCCTTGGCTCCGACAGCGAGCATGTACAGCAAGGTTGCAAATCACGTTATTCCTGACAAATTGAGCTGTCAATGCAGCATCACAGATGTTGGATGCAGCCAAGAGTGAAAAATCGAAGCCAGAGTAAAAAGTGCTCTTCCCTTCCCCAGCCCGATCACTGAGTCAGCTCCTCTAAGCTAAGACGACTTCTGCTTCACGGGCTGATGGGACTGGCATCAGTGAGCCCATGTTTTTATTTCCATGTGTTATGTAGCTAAGGAATGTCAGCCACTCGATCTGTTCAGCTGCACCTGGAGGACGAGATTCCCTTTTGATACTCTGAACAGAGCAAAGTGAAGCATCGTGAATGCACGAGCTGCAGGAGTGACACAGCTCCAAAACTTCCACTGGGTTAGGAAAAGCAGAGGAGGACTCCTTTGACACAGGTTTGCACTGAGATGTGTGAAGCAGTGAATTAGGCTAAGAAAAATTAGCTCGCTGAGCTGCTCCCACAGCTCCAAGCACAGCACACGCCTACCAGAAAAACACCCAAGCCTAGTGACAAACCTGAGGGCTGTGTCTCATCCCTGGCCGAGGCGGACTTCCCCACTGTGTCATCTGACCAGAAAATACTCCAAAGGGGTTCTCCTTTTTCTTTGAAGATTCATCATCATCCAGGCTCTATCTTCCTCAGCCAGCAGAGTCTTGACGTGAAACCAAGTTTAAATTTTCCCTTAATCTCAAGCTACTCTCCTGAAAACCATCACCAGGTGTTTGTTTCTCCCAGAGGGTTTTCCTTCTCCTAAAATCTGTGGAGTTAAAGGGTTCTACCCGGCCCTGAGCTGCTGCTACCTGTCAAGCTAAGACCAGCCAAGCATGTGTGCTTATTTAAAAAACATCTTTTGTGTATGCCTCTGGCTAAAAATTGACCACTGGACACAGGAAAAGGAGATGGGGTGCCATCACACTGCATTCCTTCCTTCCTTTAGCATCCAGCATAAGCACAGATGAGTCGGAGATGTGCTGTGCAAAGTGGTCAGGCTGCTGGGGGAGCATGGGGAGAAGGGAGCTGAAGGGCAGGTGGAAAGCAGCAGCTGGCTGCTGCTGGGCTGAGCCTGCAGCAGGGAGCACACGGACAGCAGAGGAGGGACTGGACCCCCCTGTGGTCATGGGGATGCAAGTGAGAGGAGAAAAAATTAGGGGAGAGAGGAGTGCACACTGTTATTATCCTACTAGCTCAGGGACAGCATGCTTTTAGTGCAGAAACCTGCTGTGAGCTAGTGAAGGGAAGAACGACACATGCTGCTGCTGCTCCACATGTGCAAAATTATCCACAGTACACCTCTCCTTCCTCCCCTCCAGAAGGGACCAAGCCCAAGGCAGGAGAGGAACTGCAAAGGCAGCTCCTGGCACTGGGGACATCTCTGGAGTGCTCCCAGAGGGGTCTCGCCAACCAGCAACACTGCTTTACCTCTGGGTGGTCTTCCTGGGCTAAAAACCAGTAATTTGATGGCATTTTGTCAAACTGGAACAGCACCTCTCTGTGAAGTCCCTCCCTCCCTGCAGCAGGGCAGGTGCTCTTTGCTCTCTGGGTGGTACCAGGCTGCTCACATCTCTGGAAGTCTCCCTGGACATTCGGCTTTGTTAACGGCCATGTCAAACACCAGAGGAGAGAAATGCTGCTGGTGCAGCGCACTGAATTCTGGCAGTGAAGTTTTATGTCTCCTTGTGACTGAGATTAGAACAGCAGCAGCTTAAGCAGCCTTGGCTGGTCAAAAACAACAGCAAAACAATTTATGGAGGCAAAACCACTGAATGTGACATTCAACTCCTCTTCTTTTATGTCTCCCTCACAATGGAGTGTGACAGAGTGACTGTAATGATTTAGTGTAGGAACTGAGATAAATCCAAGACAATTTTCCCCAAAGCCTTGTGGTTGGAGCAAAGGGCTTTTGTTCCAGTCGAGCAGCAAGTGCCAACCCCCTCAGAAAACACTTCAGGGCCAGCTGAGCCCTTGTCCCAGGAAACCTTCCAGGGAAGGAGATGGGGCACACCTGAAGATGCCAAACGTGTCTCCTTAATAAATCCACTCCAAGCTGGTATCTCATGAAATCCTCCTGAAAAGACTGAAAAGGTCCTAACGCATCTCCCCAGGGAACATGGAGAACCACTGCCGACAGAGAAAATCAGCTCAGTTTGTGATTGCATTTCCTGTCCTTCACCTCGAGCATCCATTTCCCAAACTGGTGTCAGTGTCACGAAGAGCTGGCAGGCCAGGCGAGGTCACATCAGCAGACGATGCCAGTGAAGACCCTCCGAGTACAGAACTAACCTACAACCACAGGGCTTGCTAAAAGGCAGAGGGACCCTTCTGTGTCGGTCTCGGTTTCCTCAGCGGCCTCACAGAAATAAAATTATTCCTACAAGTACTAGGAAATTTCACTGGCACAACTGTAGGAGATGTAAGCCTGTCAAATTTGATGGACATAGGTTGTTCCAGCCCAATTCTGCCCTATGTTATATACATGCACTTAAAAATAAATCCATGTTGCTATTCTGTTCCCACTGCTTATGAGAAGGGCTATGAGGTTTTTTAAGCACTTGCAGAAAAGCTACCCAAAATGGTAATGCTGTTTCTGGAGCGCACCCTCACAATGGGAAGGTTACAAAACTGTATCCAAGGCTGTGCCAACTGATGCCAGTTGATTTAACCAAAACCAGAACTATAAGTTGGTTTTCCAGTGAAGAAGGACCACTCAAACCAAACCAAACCAGACTGCTCAGCCATGTGCACCCAACACCAAGCCAGCACAGTTCAAACTTGTTCATCTGTGACAAAATTTTCCACTTGAGATTCTGTCATGGCACAGTTCAGTTTATTTAGAATAATATCACACTCTCTGCTCCTTTACTATCTTCTCTTAACACTTGTATCCACGGATCCGTTTACGTGAATACATGGTTCTACCTCTGCAATGCCACTTAGGTATCTGCAGGCCACAGGGTGAAAGCCAGCAAGCCAACCCAAAATTAGAAGTGACCGGCACAACCCACTTGTGGAAGTCCACTCACCATGTTTAGTATTTTCAGTTTTCATGTGGTTCACTCAAACACAGTTCAAAGCTACCCCTTTTAACCAGGTTTCCTTAGGCAAAAAGTGTCTCTGTGATGGTGCCCACAGATCTATCACCTTCCAACTATTAGCTTTTTAAACACATTGGCCAATTTTGACCAAATCTGGCCAAGAGAGACTTCAAACACCGGTACTGTGGTTAAAGACTGCTCAGCTCCCGCTGCCCTGAGAGGCTTCAGACTCTGAGCACCCTGGTAGCACTAAGCCAGTACAACTGGTGGGAGTGCAGGAGGATGCCGTGCTCCCCGTGTCGCGGGTAAGGAATAAGATGTTGTGGAGGATGACCCAGCAGAGAGAAGGAGCTGGGGGAGGTGCTGTGGCAGGGGCATGCAGGGGACACAGGACAGGTCCACAGGAATCCAGCTTCACTGGTTCTGCTGCTGAAGGTTGCTCTGAGCATAAGCCAACCTTCCCCTCCTGAGCAAGAGCTTTTCCTCTCTTCTCTGGAGGACGACTGTCTCCAGCCAGCAGACATCCCCGAACCTCACGCTGTGCCAGCCCGACCCTTTGGCTAACACAGACCTGACACAAGCACAGGTTGTTTCGCGGAGGCTGCCGTGCCTGCTACTCACCAGCTGGATGGCTATCATTAATACCGTCTTCAGAGTGAACGTCCTATCACAGAGGTCAAATAAGTCTTCCAAGCTAGGACCAAGCAGCTCTAGTACCATGGCGTTGTACTTTCCACACGGTCCGAAGTAATAAACCTGGGGAAGCCCTTCAGCTGGAAGAATATGAAAAGAATTGAAATCAGTCAGCGGTACGACGTTAATGCCCTTCCTCCTGGGTGTAAGCCTTTTGCTGTGCAGAGCCTTTGTTTTTACCTCTCGAGTGTCCTTTCTGTTTGATCTCACCCAGTGAGCAAATAAGTTTCAGCATGTACCATGAACGAACCAAAGGCCAAATCAGTGCGGGCTTTGCTCAGCTACACCCCTGAACAGACAAATGGATTTCAAAGCACTCACACGACCACATGAAAGCGTCTAGCTTTGGCAGCACAGAGGCTTGGGCTTCATGTAACAAGACAAGGAGTTCCCTGCATTGCACTAACACCAGGCAGAGCACAACCCGACCGTGGGCCTGACTTCTCCGTTGAGTGTCAGAAGATGACAGCCCTTGCAGAACATCAGGCACGTCCAGAAAAGGGCAGCTTTTTAAACAAAGTTAATCCACTGTTGTTATTCAGCACAATCTTACGTAAAGTTTACGTGTATTACATTCACAAGAAAGGCAAACAAAAGTTTTCCATTAAAAAAAGAGCGAGGGTTTACATTTTCATTCATCACCACATGAAAATAAACAAGCGCCGTCATGAAGCATGTGTGTAAAACATTTTGCTAGGCTGCACGCAGAACTCGGCACAACTGGTAGGAGTCAAAGCCCACCCTTCCCACCTAACAGCTCAGCAGTGGATTTCTCAGCAAGAGCATGCAATATTTATGCCCAGCTGCCAGCGCCTTTGTGCCGGCTGGCTTTCTGAAAGGCACCAGCGAAGGCAAAAAACAGCCTCTGTGTCTGAACACTCACCAAGCCGCACAGCACTACCCGAATTTCCTTTTAGTCAAACAGGAAAGTCAGACCAGCCCACAGAGGGGAGGACACAGTGCAGAGCTCACTGCAAATTTTTCTAATCAGCATCTAGCACAGGCGCTCAGCCTCCTGGCATCAGCATCAAGCTGTGCATCAGACTTTTTTTTTGTCAGCGTACTTCCAGCCTATGTCTCATAAGCACTTCCCAAGCACAATGGAAGGATTTTAATTTGGAAATACGCGTCTTTGTGCTATGTCAAAACAACATCTTTGCTTGAGCGCATGGAGGTGCAGTGCCCTGCTGGTTGCTGCAATGGCTGAGCACGGGGAGCACCGCAACGCACGCAGCCTGTTGGCACAAAACAAGCTCCTTGGAGGTCCATAAATTGTACAGCATGGGGCCTGAAAGGACAACGTTTATAAACCTCATCACACACTTTGTTTACATAGGAGATCAATATTAAAGGTAGAAAAAAACATCTCACTGTTTATCAGACACCAGGATTAGATTGTTTTCATCTGCCCTGTGTTGTGCTCAGGCAGCCTAGCCCAGCACAGGTAAAAGCAGCAAACCAGGGAAACACCAGAACTGGAGATGTCAGAAACCCACCAGCTTTACCCCTGCTGCAGGCTCAGAAAGCTTGGTAACCTGCCCAGTGGCACTCATCAGCCCACCAGTACAAGAAATGTGGCACTGAGATTACCAGAGCTTAAATACTGCAGAACTTACACTCATAAATTACTCAAAAAGAACAAAATACGGCATGGCAGAGATTACTGTAGGATGGTTTTAATCTCGTTAAATCACATGCTTGGGGAATCATATTAGGCATCAGTCGTCAGGATGCATTAATGAGGTATTACGGAGTATTGCAGGAATTCCCAGTCCAGCCAGAGTTCATGTCCTGCGTAAAACATTTACCCAGGCTGGCACTGGCAATCCGAGCACGGGAGGCTGCTGCTCTTAACAGAGCTTTGCATTTTAGTGAGCATTAACAGCAGTGAGGTCCTCGGAGAAAACGGGGCTCTGACACAGAGGCAATTCAGAAAGCAATGATGGGATGTGACCCAGGCAGCTCTAAAGCATTTTCAAATACCCCAAACAAACATAAATGATAATTTAATGCCATCAGCTCAGTGCTGAAGGCTTGAACAACTGCAATAGATCTTGAAGTAGCTTACAGAGAGCCATCAGGTTTTCAGTAAAACCTGATGAGGACTTACCTACATTACTTTGTAAAAAGGACTAAACACAGAAAGGACTCAGAACTGAAACAAACCTGTATTTCAGCACCAAAAAAGGCAGCCATAATGGCAGACAACCAAAACAGAATTGCTGTTTTGTTTTCAAATAACGTTCTCTAATACTAAAAATCATCTACTTCTTAGAAAATAATAGAATATTCTACGAGAAGTTCAAACCGAGACCATTACAAATTCAAGTTGTCTATACACCGAGTACTTGTAGCACAGTTTCTACATCAGGAGAACAGTCTTGAAAAGTGCAAATCAGGAAGGAAGCCACTCAGGCTAGGAGTGTGCTAATTACGGAATAGCAGAGAATAAAATTGCAGAAAGGCTCTTAAGGAAGGCAAAGAATCCCATTCCCAGAGCACGGGGAAAAGGCATAAATTTACTGCCTTACTTGGTAAAGAGAGTTCACTGTAATCAAAATTAAATTCCTACTGGACACAAGAACCAGGAAGACGGATTACAGCAAGACCCAGAAGATGGGGATTTCACGTGGGAAAGGAAGCAACGCAGCCACTCCGTGCTCTCTGGGGTCCCAGCCCCTTGAGTTCGCTTCACCATCAACGGCGAGCGCTTTGCACGAGCCTGGAGCACCCTGCCCAGCCTCCGCAGCAGGATAAAGCCTCACGAAGGCTCTGCCCTAGGTGGGAGCTCCTGCAAGGTGAAGCTGTAGCTAAGAACATTAAAAAAAAAGCATCCTAAGTGCCAGCCTCCAGAGGATGTTATTAGTTCCAGGCGTATTTTAAGGGTTCGATTTTTCTCTGAGGGTTTTGGGCAGCACTGCTGCCAGCTCTGCAGTCAAGAACTTACAGGCCGGCTTTGCTAGAATAAAAATGCTGCGAAACATCTCTCCTTTCCAGAGGGCATTTGGAGGAATCTGCCCGGGCTGCATCGCTCACACAACCTGGCTCCAGAGGAGCATCGCTGGCCGGCCTTTTGGGGCACCCCAGCCCGAGCCAGGGCTCCTCAGCTCTGCACCCACGATAAAGTTAGGAGGAAGGCAGGGTAATGCAGCCTCAGCTCACTCAAACACAAGTCAATACGCAGTATCTTTTGGGAAGGGGCAAGGCTGGAAGCAGAAGTTTTGGTATTAATGGTGCCTGCTACCTGCAGGGCCTGAGCAGGCCGACCAGGCCAGATGGCTTCAGGGTGGTCCTCAGCAAGTTTAAGATAGAGTCATCTCCAAACCAATTCTTCCTACAAACCTAGGAAAATCTATGTAAAATGTAATTTAATCAGAGCTCAGCTGTGTAATTCAGGGTGTAGCCTGGCTCTATTTCAGTAACAAGCAACATGTCCTGAACCCCCCCAAGTCCATTGCCACAGGAACCTCACAAACACCACCCATAGATCTGTAAATATCTGAGAAGAACTTTTTAACAGGAGATGGATCGAAGGAGGAGGATCTTTTGTCTGGGCAGTCAAACTTGAGGTTTTTAAAGCAAAGCAGTGGTGCTGGCAGGGGACTGGAAAGGTCGAGGGAAAAGGCTGTGCCGTAAAGGAGCCTGTGCTCAGTGAGCACACCTGGAGTCAAGGAGAACAGGACAAAAAGCTACAGGCAGAGCAGAGTCTGATTTGGGCGATTCAGTGATACAACTCAACACTTCAGATACAAACCATGACCAGTTTAACCCAATTAATGCATGAAATAACTTCTGAACAAGTCATTTCTCCACGGCGCTAAACAAGACCAACACATTAACACAAGAAAACCCAGGCATGACACGTGCAGGTTCCCCTCTGGAGACAAAAGCAGCCTGTTACAGTTGAGAAGTCATCGGAATTTGTTTAACGGCTTCAGTCGTGCTGCTGAGTGGTTTGGTCTGACAATTTGTAAGAGGTCCCACTCCACCCTTGCTCTTGTGGAAAGTTTATCAACGCACTAAACAGAGACTGAGCGCTGTGCTGGAATCCACAGGCAAATTCTGCTATTTCAGCAGTGCGGTGTCTTGGAAGAAATTCAAGCTGAGCGCAGCGAAAACCTAGCATAGCATTTCGGAGATTAAAGCATCATTGCTGGAATGAAAGCAAACGCAGACATCAAAGCCCAAACTCAAGCTCTGCCGCCACCACCGCGCTCCCGCGCTGCCCCGCGACTCCTGCCCTGGGTTTCCCAAGGTGCTGCGACTGCACAGCTGCCACCAAAAGGGACAGGAGGAGGAGCGGGGCAGTGTGGATGGGACCAACAGCCCCAGAAACCCATCTGACATTCGGTATGCTCCAACAAGCTGCGTCAGTCCAGGCGTCAGCTGTACAAGCCATGCAGGCAGTCCAAAGCGGCTTCCAGCACCAGTTATGAAATGGGGAATGGCAGAGATGCCAATCAAAGGATGTGCCCAAGGGAAATCTGATTTTGTAGCATCTGCTCCACGTGGAAGGCACAGAAAGCAGAAACCATCTGCTGTGAATACAAAGAACACGTACTGATGCTCTCAGAGGCTAAGAAAAAAAACCTGGTGCAACAGCGAGCAACCTAAAGTGCACCCAAGAAGAGGTGGGCACAGAAAGCTGCGTGTGGCATCTACATCAGCTGAGGTGCAAAACCTGAGTCCCCATCCACCAGTGCAACAGGAAGCAGCCACATTTCATAAAAAGTGAACAAAACTGTTAGCTTCTGAATCACCACTTCTTTTCTCCCATTGTAAGTTGGCTTACGCTGCCCTTAGACGTTGTGTGGCCAAATACCAAGGAGCTGAGGTCTTCAGCTTCAAGAGCAATTACAGCTTGATTCCTTTACGAAGGTTCATACAGGCTTCAAAACTGAAAACTACAGCAGTGGGGCACTGCTAAGAAAGCCCAAATGAGATACCCAGGGACAGAGGGAAGGGGGAGCAATCCAACATCAAGCAAAGGCCGATGCTCCATGCAGGAACGTGCGCGGCAAGAACAAGCCTTCATAAAAACTCATCCAGAGGCACAACAGCCCCCCTGCAGCATTAACGCACAAAAAGTTCGGCAAGATTTTAAAGCAGCACTGATGAATAGGATGCAGATTGTCACAGAATTCTCATTCAGAGCAAAAAAAAGGTTTATTTTTACAAATCACAGAACACAAAATTACGCGATAAACAGCATAAATAGCAACTGTGCGAGAGCTGAACATTTATAGCTAAAATTAAACATGTTTCAAACAAATTAAACAAATTGCTTTAGAGTAGTCAACCCATTTAAGCTGATTACACTAATGAGGATCTACCCTTCTCTTAATTTTCAAATCAGAATAACATCCTAGCCGAAACAGAAGCTCTGCTATCAACATCAGCTGGGCCAAGATCTCTTTTTTTAACCTCTTGAAACACACCCTGCAGCAGCTTTAAATTTACCCGAGTATGTTGGTTAACAGGTTATGTCTACGAGCCATGTTCTGCAGGCTGAAATTACAAAGGCTCACTCTGACCTTCAGGTTTCTGAAGGATCTACTTAAAAAAAATAGAAACAGAGGTGAAAAATTAAGATAGATTTGTTACTTGGAATAAAGTTGCCTCAGAGGTCTTTCAAACGTTTGATGGTAAGTTTCGGAGATGTCTTATATCCAAATGAGACTGCAAAGGCTTTTCAGTACAGCCCCTCACCGAGGCTGCTTCCATTTCAGGACTGAAACAAAGCTTTAGGCAAAAAATAAAAATAGGAAAGAGCACACGTTGCTTGTCTTTCGCATGTTTGAGTGTCATCAGAGCAATCACTACCAGCGGCGGATGAAATTAAGCTGAATGCTTTCATTCCCTGAAGTCAGCAGCAGGTACTTTGCTGTGTCCATGACAACACACAGATGAACATTTTGGAATATGCCAAAAGCTGGCCACAGGACACTCAGTGAAGCCACACTGATTTAATGCCCAATTTCTGTGCGTGGGCTGCAGGACACGTGCGGCTGCAGACCAGGTTGACCTTGGGGATGCAGCTGAAAACCAGCCCCAGCGAGCTCCCACAGGGACATGAGTGCTCCGAGGGACCAGTGGCTAAAGACGAGGTGGAAACACCGCGGCCACAACACGGGCTGAGAGGGACTTCCACCCACAGTCTGCGTTTGGACCTCAGTGACAGCAACGAGGAGATGAGACACGGCGGCGTGAAGCACACGTGTACATCCAAGGCTTTCTGGAAAGACCATTTTGGAGTGCTGTTGGCAGACAGAAACAGGTCCAGACTTATCTAGTGCTCCTCCCTCTTCATGCCAGCCTCCAAGTTCCTCTACGAGAGAGGGATGGGGAACTTTTGTTGCAGAAGTTTCAAAGCCCAGGAAGAAGGCTGTAAGCCTCAAACCAATTAGCCAGCGAGACAAAAGCATGGCTTTCAAATGCCAGCAGCTTGAACCTTCCCAGCTTTCAATAACGAGCAAGCGATGTTAAGGGCTCCTCACAACCTAACTCCCTTCAAGCTGTCATTAGGTCCCTCAACACCGCCTCCTTCCAGCACGGTTATTTAGAAAAATCAGCTGTGTGTTCGTCGTGCTTCACTCTTCAAGCTCAAGTGATTAAAAGTAAATCTGTAACGGAGCCGAGCACAGGCAGACTTTCCACCCCAGCTGCTGCAGTGGAGAATCATTAACGGTAAGGACTGAAAGATACCCATGTCCCGAGAGTCTAGGAAAAGGAAGTGCTTTAAAAATAGCCTATTTTTAGCCCAGTAATATCCAATTCAGCTGAAGAGGCTGCAGTGGATGAAGCTTTTGGTCATGCTGCTAACCCGAGGAAAGCCTGCAGGAGCCCAGGTTTAGCCCGGGAGCACACTGACTCCAAACTGGATGTGCTGTACAAGTCTTCCAGAAGACAGGATGAAGCCTTGTGAGTTTTCTTACAAAGAGATTTTACTACATCTCGTAAGCCTCCTGTCGATGTTGCTGCTGATCACCTAAGGCCGTTTCTTTGCAGGAAGGTCACATTTGGTGAAGTCCAGACCCGTGGCCACGTGGCACTGCTTTAAGAGCCCAATTGTGGGAGCCTGTGAAACCTCTCATTGATAGGTGAAACTAAACTGTTCAGACCAAAAAGTCTGTGGGACAAGGATGGTGATCCAGTCACTGGCGAAGATCCCCCCCGTCAGATCTGTCAGCGAGGAGCATCTTCCACTCAAGCCGAGTCCTCAGAATACCTAGCGAAGTGCTCGATGTGCCGTTCGTCACCAGGCACTTACCACAAGCATGATCAAGTGCTCTCAATCTCTTCAGGAAATTTAAAACGTGATAAGTGGTTTAATTAAGATTCTCATTTTAACCTCCTTCATTCCTCAGAGGTACACCCTTCATGGGAACAGGCTGGGATGGAGAGAGCTCCCTGCTTCCCTCCCGCTGCTCTGATGGGGATCACAGAGGTGACCGACCTTGCCTGGGAATCGCGAGTGCTTTCAGCCCAGCTTAGGGCTGCAAAGCTTCTGGATTGTTTCCCTGCCCTCCTCAGCTTCAATACTCTGCTTTGAGAGCCCTGATTTACCCTCTATTCACCTATCTGAACGGGGAGAAGAGCAACTGGACCTCCCCAGAGCATCCTCGTCTCCTGCCCCCTCTCTCCTTTGGCTCCTCGGGGAGAAGGGCACTTGGCAAAGTGAGAACCCGCTCAGCAGTGAGAGCCCACCCAGCTCCCTCACCCACAGCCTACCAAGGAAGGCAGCCGAGGGTGCTGCTGCTAAGACAAGCCACCTCCTCGAAGCTCAACAAGCCTTGGTGCTGGCTTTCTCTGTTCCCAGCCCCATTTATTCTAGACATCGCCGTAACATGGAGCTCAAACTGCTCCCCCTGCTCCAGATGTCATCTCAGCAGCCCTCTTACAGCACCATTACGAGCTCCTCTTATTCACGTTCCTCCCAACATCCCCATGTTCTGTTTGCTCCGGCTGCTGCCAGACACCAAGCTCTCCGTTGCCAGCTTTTTGCAACATCTTTTTCCTGCTTCAGTTGGGCACTGAATCATCTCCTCTCTAGCAAGTGCTAAATGCCTTAGTGCTACTGCCCAGCAGGAGTAGCTGCAGCAGGACTTGCTGCTTGGCTGCAGCACAGAGCCCATGGGGAACAGAGCAAGGGAAAATGTCCCAAAACCATAGTTTGACCAATTCCCCTTCCCCTGACAACCACAGAGCAACCAAGCCAGACGCTTTTGAAGGGAAGAGCTAGCACTCAGAGGTACAGCAGTCATGTTCGAGCCACCAGCAGACAGAACTGCTCCCATCTCAACCTGTTTGCAAGTAAAGTGTGGCTGCTACACAGACTTCAAGACTCCAAGTTGATTCCAGAAAGCTAGCAGATTTTGTGCCTCTTCTCAGGACATACAGGATGCATTGAGTCCCCGCTGTGTTTTGAATAGCTTGTGTTTGAGTCTCCAAAAAAAAAAAAAAAAAGTATGGGAAAAGGAACAGAAGAAAAACAGATATGGGAAGGACAGAAGGAAGAACATATTTGTTCTTGCTGCTGGTATAAATCCAAACAATTTAATTTTACTTCAGTTACAGAAAAACAATTTTCACAATCGTTGTGTTATTAACATGGGGCAGCATCTCATTTTCCTGGAGTTGTACACGCTGGTTTCCTGATAACGTGGCTAGAGTCTATTAAACAACTCTTCACATCCACAAAGAAGCAGTTTTAGGGAGAGCACCCAGAGGATGCTCAAATTTGTATTCATAAAGTCAAATCCAGCCGTACAGTAAAACCAACACCTTTTGCTCAGCCTTTGGCTACCGCAAGCATTCACCTTTCAAAGCCTTGCAGAAGTTCAAAGCCAGTTGCACTGATGACCCAGCTAAAACAAACTTTTCCTGAGATTATTTCAGACAGATACAACGCACAGTAAGAGAGAGCTCTGCTCAAACGCTGTCAGCATGGCGTCAGATGACTGAAGTACGCCAGCACCTGATCTGGCCAAAAGATATGGAGGAGAATTAGCCCTTGCTGGGAAGGCTAAGCTGCAGGAAGGCTTTCAAATCTGTTACGCACAAGATTTACCCAAAAACACCTGTTTGTGTGCAGGTTTTTTAGCTGTAGTGAGTAAACTACAGACGAGTGAATTTGTTTCGGTTCTTTACAAAGACAAAAGCACAACACAATGACCTGCTTTTTTGGCAAGTTTCGGGAGACCGAATTCCACATTTCACCTCCAGGGCTCAAGGGAAATGATTTCACTCAAGTCTCCACATTTCTGCTGCATTTTATGCTGCTAAACTCTTTGCACATTCTCTTGCTCCAGCAACAGCAGCAGCTGGCACATAAGGCAACAGCTCAGCAGGAGGATCAAAACACCAGAATTTTAGAATACTTATGTTAAACCACCCCAGAAAGTTCTGGCTTAAGTTAATTACCTACCTTTTCCCACATACCTGCAAACACAGGGACGTGGATGGAAGAAAATATCAAAGGTTTAACTTCACGTAATTATTGCTCTACCCTCATGTTTCAGTCTGTGTCGCTTTCTGGGTTTCTTTCTGTACTCAGCGGAGCCTGTGTCTCTGCTGAAAGGCGTGAGAAGCTGCGGTGCTGCCGTTTCTGAACTTCTTGCAGGTTAAGTGAAGGGTTACAGCAGCCTGCTGAAGGCAGCGGGATTCGCACAAAAAGCTCTTGTGCAATTAAAATACAGCCACACAGTGAATCACCTTCCCAGGCTGTTTTTAAGCTCCCATAGAGCAGAGAAAGGTCACTTTTCAGATCGCTAGGATCCAACCATCAAAATTACCTCCAAAGTCTCTCTCTGAAGCCATCAAAAGCCAAGTGCCTACACAATGGCACTTAAAACGAACACAGCAGTTCGGTGGCCGCGGTGTCACACCTTGAACACAACGCTGCGGCCACGAGCAGCAGCTCAGAGCCCTTTCATCACCAGCTACAGCCACATCACAACGCTTCGGCCTCCAAGGCGTACATCGCTCCACCGCGCCGCCTCCTGCTCCTGCTGTGCCACCGGCCATGCGCTGGGGGAGTTTTGCCCTGCTGGTGCAAATCCGGATCATGTCTGTGATGACTGACTTGGTTCTGCTGGGTAGTAGCATAGAAACTGCCATTTTTTCCTTTATTGTGTAATTCTGGCACTGGAACAGCTCTAGCTGCTGGAAGGGAACGAAGCAGCAGGCTTTGGCTCCTTCATTTTTAAGGGGAGTTACGACAACTAAGGGCATCCTCCGCTGACTGTACTCTATGCTTTGAGAACAAGTTACGTGCGTTATGTCACGTATAAGCTACAGGTTACTTAACAGAGCTTCTAGGCTGCAAGAGAGCGCTCAGCTGCACACAAATTTAACTTCAGAAGCACTGGCAAGGAAGAGGCTACTCAATCCTGGGGAGATGACAACCGCTAAGAAAGAAGCAAAAATAAAATACCTCTGCTGAATCTCTTCTCTGCTGTCCAGAGAAAAATTTTGATTTGATCCCACCAAATCCCAGGTGGCCCCTGCCCTTCATCAGCTCATCTCCCCTGGAGACTGTCAGCTGGAGGCTGAGCTCCTACTGGCGCCTACTTCCTCCCCCTCCGCATGCCAAAACCTATCGTGTGAATGAGGTGAGACTTTAAGCTTACAGTGAGTGTGCCGGCCAGCTGCAAAGCAGGGTGACACTGCTGCTGCCTCGTGGTGCTACTGCAGAAGGAATTTGACAGCTTAAAGCACAGCTCAGCTCCAACCCACGCCTCTGCGCAGTGACCAGGAGCTGTTCTAGACAGGATGGTACAGCAACATAAGGCAAAGCTGGCATGTACGAGCAGCATCCACGGCGATCCAACAACATTTGGTTCTTGGATGACAGATCAGACGGGTCCAGGGTAGCTGGATAAAGCCTAACAGGCACGCAGCCCCAGCTCTGAGTGCCCAGGAGCGAGACAATACTCAGCCACACTCAAAGCTGGCCAGACCCTGCACAGTGATCACAGGGGGACAGGCTGGGTGGCATTGCTGGCACCCGTGCAGCTCAGCCACATGAACCCTCCTGTGCCAGTGTTGCCATCAAAGCTGCTTTATTGCAGGACCCAACAGAGCAACTGACTGAAAAGCCACAAGATCGACGTTTGCTCCTGCAATTGCATCAAACTGGTAGGTAATGGGGTGGTGGTTTTACCGTGCTAGGCAGCTAAACATCACAACTGCACTTTCACTCCCCCTCCTTAGATGAGGAGGGGAAGAAGTAAAGTAACTCACGGGCTGAGATAAGGATAATTTAATTAAAACCAAAAAATTATTATTATTATTAAAGAAAGATTATTATTAACTAAACAATTTAACTAAGGGAAAAAAAGAAAAAGGGGAAAACAGAAAAAATGGAACAAAACCCACAAACAAAACAAACAAAGGCTATGTGGAAGTGCAGAGGAAAGAAATTACTCTCTACTTCCCACAAATGAGCGATGCTTGACCACGTCCTTGAAGCAGAGCCTCAACGCACATAGCTGGTGTTCAGGAGGAGGACCAACATCTTCACGAGAGCCCACCCCTCCCCTCTTCCTCCTGTTTCCCCCTTTTATTGCTGAGTGTGACACCACATGGTATGCAATATCCCTTTGGTTGGTTTAGGTCAGCTGCCCTGGTGATGTTTCTTTTCTCACTTTTTTGCCCACCCTCTAGAAGGGTTAGAGAGGGTCCTGATGCTGTGCCAGCACTGCTCAGCAGCAGACACAACGCCGGTGTGATAACACTGCTACAAGTGCAGAGCACAGCACTGTATGGGCTGCTGCAGGGACAGTTAACATCCCAGCCAGACCCAGTACAGGCGGATGCTGAGAGTCAAACAAACCTAAGCTGTCCACAACAATTCAAAAGGCTGGCATTCATCAGTCCCACTTATACAAACAGCTGTAGTTTTTGAGGGGAAAAAAGAATTTGTCAGATTAGTAGGTAAGTGTTACCCACACAGTCCTTTAAAGACTGATGGAAAGCCTCCCAACCCCTCCCATTACAGAAGGTTCTCTTCAATAATCAGAACAAATTCAGATGCACTAAATGATATAATAAGTCCAGGTATCGTGTCATTGCTCCACCTCAAGATAGCTGAGTACAAGCAGGTGAGAAAAGAGTTTTGAAGGAAAAATGATGCCCCTTTCAGGCAAAAGCTTTATGGAACCACAAGCCTCCATGCAGGGCAGACCTTGCCAACCAGCCTGCTGTCATAGCTTGACCCCTTCGAGGTGCAGGGGCAGAATCAGTGGCTCCTCTTTTAGAGATGGGAGGAAGATGAGGAGCATAGTTTGACTGGCAGGCAGGGCAGAGCTTGGAAATGCAAACTCCAAACCAATATGGGACAGGATCCCACGACATCGGGGATTGAATCGAGACAGTACTCAACACTGGCTCTTCAAGAAACTGTGTTGTTTTTACAGCTGTGTACCTCAAACACCTCACGAGCACAGGCGGATCGCTGCAGCAGCTGAGCAAGCACATCGCACCCCCTGCCCTTACGAGGCTCTCTGTCCCTCAGAGGAGCCTGCGGAGGCATCTGGATGACTTGGCAGAGCCCGGCTGTGACAGATTTACGACCACCGCTGCAGGCACATCATCGGGCTTCGAGGAAAACCGTCTTCAGGAAGGGCATTTCTCAGCTTCCCAGCACGCCGCCTTTCCCAGCCTTCCCCCTCCCTGCGCTGCACGGTGTCACTGGGTTCTGGTTTGCAATTACTGCAACCAATACCGGAAGAGTAGGAGATGCACAAGGACTTTTTGAAACATAAAAAGGAAACTGCCCTAATCTCATATTCAAATATTAATGGCCTTGCTGTAAAAGCATCTGATAGCTTCCAATTGACAAAGCCTAAATTTAGACCAAGGAAGTCAAAACTTCTGATGTTAAAAGAGATGCTGAAGTGTGCAAGTTCAGTAAGCCCTTCCTAGCAATGCAACTGCCACATTTAAAAAATATATGTATATATTTTTAGATAGCAAAATATTGTGCCTCAGAGATCAACAGCAAGCCTGCTTTGAAAGCGGGCAGGCTGTAGCTGGGCATGTTACAGTATTCCACTGCATTTTATTTTGCAAATCAAAAGCTCTGAAGTCAGAGATCCCAAAGGCTCAGAATTTCATTGGACTACCCTGACTTTATAACGAACGCATACAAATGGTTGGAGATGTTGATCATCATTCCTCAAGGGCACAGCTAACCTTGTCAGGGACCTCTGTATGTTGCCCATTGTTTAAACAAACTCATTTTCAATTGAATAAAAACCATACCCGTTACCACTTCTTGCTGAGGCATCTCAGACTTACCTTCAATGGCAAGCTTCTTTGTAGCACCTCGCAAGAACTGAGAATGAAGGTACAAGAGTTTTTGCTTGCTGTTAGAAAATAAAGCCAACAGCTTAAAAGTATAGCTTAGTGTCTGTGCCAGGGATTTGAAATAGGAAACTGCTTAAACATGGGATGTGATCCAAAAGAAAAAGTTGCTTTCAGTGTAAGTGGATGTCAACTTTGTATTATCTTGCACAGAAAGAAGTTGTCGATCACATACTTACAATGTGAATGCACAGTTGCTGTAAGATATTTCCAAATACCTCGAACTACAAGGTTGCAGTACTCATCTACAGTTTCCACTGCGATGGCTACAAACTAGGTTTGCTCTACAAGGAAGCAGGGCACTTGTGTCACTCCGTGCCAGCACAAATCCCCTCCGCAGCCCAGAGGGACACCCCGGCATGCCCCGGACCAGCTCCCTGATCACCACCTGGCCATGGAAGCGCTTCTGGCACTTCAAAGCAGGTGGCAAATGCAAGTGGGATTTCTGAAGATTAAAGCGACCACAGCAACAGCTAACGTGTATGTTTGCGCTCGTTAATTAGGCAGGGGTGTAGGCATCTTGCATGAGCCCTCACTTACGCAGCCCCAAGTTACTCCCGCTCCCTCGGGGAAGAGCGTTGCACACAGGGAGTTCCCCACGAAGCAGCAGGTACTGGCAGCACGCTCCACCACGGGAACTTGTTTACAGCCATCCACGTAGCACGTCTTACTGAAAGGACCCCTGCCTAATTGCTGATGAATGACGGCGTTGTGCAACCGGCACGGAAAGAATTTCTCTGCAGAGACCGGTACGTACCAAGTGTGCAGCAGGTCAGGAGTAAAGCAAGATCAACACAGGATGAGAAAAACGTGCTAAACGTAGGCAATCCTGAAAAGCAACTTAATACACAGTATGGAGTAGCAGACAGCTACAGCTACATTGAAAAATATACATGCAAATATTGACTAGACTATGTAAAAGGCTCGGTTATTTATACCACCTTCACTTTTCTTGGTCCTGCTTCCTGACAAGTAAACAGACTGCTTCACTCCAGCGAGTTGTGCAACAGAAAGAGGTCCAAAAGTAAACACACAGACTCGATACTTCATTAGAGGTGAACTTGTTTACAGAGCAAGGATTAAAACAAAACTGCAGAACCCTTCGATATTCTATATGTAACAACATATCCCTCCCTGACTCAGTATATTCTGCTTTGCTTCTCTGCTGTGACTCATGTTCTGCGTGGGCAGGGGAGAGAGGAGATGTTCTCGGTTTCCTGGGATTCTCCAGCGCATCCGACTCCTCTCCGACATGACACCACAGAGGCTAATTACGCCTGACATCCACTTGCCAATATTACCTCCCCGTCCTGGGGAAGAGCGTTGGCTACAGCCCATCAGCCGAGCCATCGCGTGAAACTCGAACGCGTGTTGACACCGGGCTGCGATGAATCACATGTGCCAAGGTGGGACTGCGAGGGAGTCGGGGCCGGCGTGACTCATCTGCCAGCTGATACAAAAATAAGCTACTACTGAATCAAAAATGCATGACTTCCTTCACACCATGTGCGCAGGCAGAAGCTGTCACTATGCAGGAACTCAATCATCAGCTCCACGCAGCCAGCAGAAACCTGAAAATAAGCAGCACTCCATCTTACCTCCCGAACGCAGAGCTCGCGGGGAAGGCATCACGTCCGTTGTTAACAGCCACAGGGGAGAGGTGCCAGGGATGCTTTGAAATGTAGGAACAAAAATTCAGTCCTGTACATCTCCTGGTCACTGCTGGAAAGTCAATACTTCCCAGGCCCATGGTGAATTATTTATTTGCGGAGAAGCACAAGATCAAAAAGCAGTTTCCTGACTGCTTGGAGATGTTTTTCAGCCATGATCACGTCCTTAGAGAGAGGAAGTGGGCTAAAAGCAGTACAGCAACTCTCATGTGGCAGCGGGCTCCTCATCCTCAAGAAAAGGCTTAGAGTTTGCTGACAAACATGCCGAACTTTGGGGAAATAATAGTTAAAGCTTCGTGAGAATATAGCTGTGCAGAGATGTTTGCCTCAATTACTCAGCAAAGCAGGGTTTATAGGAGATAACCCTTTTTTCCCCTCTAACCAGCACAGCTGGAAAGGAGAAAAGCTTTTGGACAAAACTTGCCTCGAGGTCTGCACAACTGGCCTCCATTTCAGCTGAGCTACATTGGATGTGACAGCGGCTGGATCAGGAGAGGCATCAGCTTTGTGGCTGCACAGGCACACGACGCAGCTCCAGATATCTCACTGTAGCACACGAAGTGATGTGGAACAGCCTCGTGGCTCTGCCGCAGCCTCCAGGAGAGAGGAGCTGCCCGGCTCCCTGGCGTGCAGACAGCTTCACCACGCTCCCGTGCCTCTGAACTCAATGGTTTTCTGCAAGCAGTCATGAACAGAGCCTTCAGCTTCCCATTGGCAAAGCTATGTTAAACACTTAGCAGATGAGAGATGTGCTTATGGCACCGAGTAGGAGCACGGAGGTTCCAGACTCCATTTGATCTTTAATTCCATCTAAAGTAATGGCTGGTGTTTAAAAGGTGTCCTAAGACATCTCTGTATTCGCTATATTAGCCCATCAGCTCCAGCAACTTAACTACAGCAGGAAACACAGCAGCGTTTTAAGTTGACAAATACAGAACACATTTGGAGAGTTTTCCAGCAGAGCGCAGAGCAGAAGGATCCACCTTTCACACAACAGGCTTGAGCAGAGCTGCTTGCTCCTCGCTGCCGCCCAGATCGTGATCAGAGCAGCGAGCAAACAGGAGAGTCCAGTATCTCCACGTGTGACAGCCTCGCTGGCTGGGAATGCCAGCAGATGCAAAGGAGGAGCAGCTGCAGATTGCAGCCAAAATCCAAATGATGGGATGGGCAGAGAGAAAAAAGGTGGCCACGTTCTCCTGTGTGCCCACGTTACGCATGGGAAAGAGCGGCTCAAGCCAAAGGCTGCTGAAGGCTGAGAAAGACTGGGAAACACAGGCACTATTTGCTGATAAAAGATAAGCTTCCAGTAAAAACTTTGGAAGAGATGTCCTCCTCGAGAAGTCTGTAGGAGAGTTTAATCTGAAGGAAAGGTGAGAATCTAGAATTCACATAGGAAAAATAAGACCGTTTCCACTTAAGGTCCTAAAACCAGGCCAATAAGCAAAAAGAGCCCACAAGAAATAGTCAGTGCAACTGCTAAGACCTTTGTGTGCCACCAGGTGCTGAAGGTGGCCCAGCAGGGCTCCAGAGCGATCCTGCAGCCTGTGGGAACTGCTTTATTCCCCCACACCACGGAGAGTCCCCTGGGATGCTGCTGGATGAGCAGGGGTCCGCTCAAGCAAAGCAAAAGCTCTGCCCTTTGGTACACCACCCAGGAAACGCAACCATCACAGGAGCTCAGAGCTGGGGCTGTTTGACCATGGGCAGAGCAATCAGTTTGCTCTCCCAACATGAGGTTTCAGCACCCCAGTACTCATGGGGAACCAGGCACTAACACCAGCCTGCAGTGGGGACGAAGCTCCTCCACCTGCCATCCTGCGGGCTGCACGGCCTCATGATGCAAAATTTTCTGTGAATGCTAAGAAAATGGGCCTTTACTCCACAAACTTGAAGTACAGAGAGGACAAATTATGTGGTCAAATGCTTCATCCAGGGGAACACGCTGGAGAATGAACTTCTGGCAGCCACAGGAGATACAGGAGCACCCCGTCAAGTCAGAGGGTGAGCTCACCTCATCCCCAAGGCACAGAAGCAGCGGATTTAAGTGGCTGTACACAAGATAAGTTTGGGGGAATACCCAGACAGCTGTACTACTCACATTCACTGCTAGCTGCTATCCAGCAAGAAAAAAAAAATCAGGACCGACACACACAGAGCTTAACACCAGCCATGGAGTGAGAAGCAGCAGCGAGGCAAGACCGAAGCCCACACGTATGTCAAGATGTTCTTGCACTCCCACCGGGACTTCACAGCAAAGAACCATGAAACAGTTCAGCGTATGACACCAGCATCTTGCAGGATCAATGATAGTGCAACAGAAGAAATTTACACAGAAATTGGTAAAACTACTCCAGTTTTCTTGCAAGCAGGCGTCTCCTAGACTACCTAAAACCTAAAGGAATACTCACCCTTGCCTGAGGCACCATATGGACTGGCCATCAGGAGCTGGACTCCATGCCTGTGTTTTTTGTTTGATTTTCACTCGTTTCATTGCATACATTAAGGTAAAGCAGTCATACACTGCTTTAGGTTATTAAATATTTAATTCCACAGTGAGACAGAAGAGCCCAGCAGATGGTCACCGTGCAGCAGGCCCCTGCCTCTTCTCTTCGGAGGGATAGCAAAGTCAAAGGAACAATCATGAAAACGCATCTTTACTTCCAAAAGAGTCATAAATCCCAGCACTGTGCCAGAGGACAGGGTGGAAAAGGAGATGAGGGCGAACTGAGCAGCTCACTAGCAGCTCCTGGGCAACAGCTACCCACGTCCCCACTAGCAAACCAACTTCACCAGACACATCCACTCGCCTGCTAGGGGTGAAATACATCTTCTTAGACCCACATACATGCAGACAACCCTATAAGAACATTCCTGCTTGATCCATGGTAAGCTGCTACCTTTCAGCCTAGCTTTTCCCATGATTTTATAGTAATATACTTTAAAAATGTTTGTTCTGAGCATCCAGGGAAATCACCAAAGCTGTTCTCATTTGAAAAAAAATGCCTTCTGTTTACAAGTGCTGCACATAAAAGCCAGTGATGACGATTCTGACTTCTCCTAGAGATGCTGCTCACTGAGACCATCTGGTTGTACAGGCAGTTGAACGCAGCAGTTGCACTAACGAGAGGACGACGCTGCTACTGCTGCGGTGCAGTAATGCTTTTACTAGTATTACTTCTCAGGTTAACGGTGGGAGGTTCACAGTCAGGCACATTATTTGGCAAGATTAATTGGCTAATTTATTGAACAGTATGTCACACGCAACACTACTGTTGTTCTCAGCTGAGTCATACACACCATGGGTTTGGCCACTTTTAGTCTCAATTTGGCAAGTCTAAGATAATTTAAAGTAACCAGTCCTGCTTACTGGAGGCTCAAGGCTGGCTGCTTGAGCAGCTGAAGTTTTTGAAGCAAGGATCCTCTGAAAAGACTGTTCTCACCGAGAACAGTCCCAGCTATTCCTCCAAAGCTGGCACACACGTGGCACCAATCTGTTTTTACAGACAGGCGGTCTTCCCCTAAATCTCAGCATGGTGTGCAGGCACCAAGTGAAGACTCCCTGGTCCTGGCAGTCTGACTCCACCAAAATTTATTTTGTTAATCTTCCAAGTTTCATGGAGAGACCAGAGATGCAGCTCACATCCTCCACCCTTGCTTCTGGCCTATTTCCAGTTGTTTTAGCAAAACTATAGTGTGAGAGCTTCTAATGGCATTCAACAGGTTATCAGAGCTGGGGCTGTGATGCCTGTGGGACCATACAGAGTTAGAAATTAAAGTCATGTCCTTCAGGAGGCCTCCCAACAGTCTCTTGACAAATACTGGCAAAGAGCTCGAGATGACAGACATCCCCCCATGTAACGAGAAGAGAGATCTCGAAGGCAGGATTTCCACATCTGATGGCAGCATATTCAGAAATACTTCCATCAGCATGCACAGGATCAGACAGGGCAGAAATCTGGGTGAGCGTTGTAGGATGAGACATTTAAATTCATTATGAACTGGAGAAAACCCATTAAAAATACTTAGTCTAAACAAAATAAAGCCTCCATCATTCAATTAGTTTTTAAGTTCCTCAATAACATCTTTAAAGAGTGGTAGAAAGCTGGCAGGTGTAGAAAAAGCACACTGGGACTCATTCATGTGTCATGAGAGATGCCCACTGCGGTATTACACAGACCACACACATCAACAAAACTCAAGAAGGGAAAGAAGGGCAGAATTCACTCTGTGAACCTGCATTTGACTTATTTACGAAGGCTTCAGCAGAAATACACTAAGTCTTAAAAGCACAGGTAACTGTAATTAAGTGATGACATTAACCCATCACATTTTGTGTGTAAACATCAGAATATAAAGTACATAGGAAACAGCACCATATTTTAGTGGACAAGACCTGTTTAAAAAGAGAAAAATAGAAATCAACAATACTTTAGTTTTTCTAATAGTGCCAACTCACTTTGTTTCCACATCCCAGATTTTGCATGCTATGAGGAGAATAAAACTGAAAAAAAGAGTACAACAGTACCCCAGACACCAGAGGATGTGGTACACAAAATTTAGTAAACTGATTAGAAAAAATTGGAACAAGCAAAATAAAGCTGTGGGATGACTGCTCAGGTACTGCATTTTATGAGCTCAGAGCAGATCTACCTTTCATTCTGCTCAGCTTTGTATTTTGTTACCACCTGGTGGTATGAGAACACATCCTCTGTGAGTGAAAGCCGGGTCCATCCAGGGAACACAAGGCAAAACTCAGAAGTGTAAGAAAAATTACAGTGACTTAAGAAGCTTGCCAAAAAAACAATGGCATTGTATTATCAAGGCACAGGAAAAGCAGAGGTCTGCCTTGTGCAGCTGTGGAAATCCTCTCCATTGGAAACAGTGCGCGTTAAGAGTCTACATAGGTTTAAAAAGCAACCATAAATTCACAGAAGAAAAATCCAAATGCTATTTAGACACAGGCTCAAGCCTTATATTAGGTAAATCAAAGAGCTTACTGCTTGCCCCCCTCCCCCAACCAAAACCAACAAAAGAACCCCACAATTTTGGTTTGTTGTATTTTTCCTCATATTTTACATATGTTACTGTCACACTGAGCTAGTGGGCTTTATCATTTATCATTTAGTAAATCTCAACTAAAAAGGTATTTCAGTATCTTATTAGAAAAACTCCAAGCTTCTTGCACAGCTTCCTAGATTTTTAAGAGTTTCCATCACGCTTCTGAAGCATCAGAAATAACTTCCCATCCATCAAAGGTTCCTGTGTTCTTACAAACACACTTAAATGGGTATTTCCCATATTAATCAATCCTCACTAACACAATAACCGGTTTACTAATGATAGTTTCTAGGTCTGAGTAATTATCCAGTATCGTTATGAGGTTATTCTGACCAAATCTCTTCCAAAAACTTGCATGTGACAAAAGAACTTGCTCAAATCAGTAAGTTCAAGCTAGAGGTTTCATGTTAGAGGTACACAACAAACATGATGGCAATGTTTGATTTAACAAGGAAATCACAAGCCTTCTAATAAGCCTAAGGTAGGTTTACTTACCTGCACTTCCAAGTTGCTTATAAAATCTGTATTCTAAATGGAGTTGCGGTGCTCGTGATTTTATTGGTTCCTAGAAGAAAAAAATAAGTTGCCTGAAATCTTTGAAAAAAATATATATACTTATATTAATTACTTAATATTTATATACTTAATTATATGCTTAGAGTTTTGTGACAATACATACTGCTTCAAGTTTCTAGATAAAACATCCTAGATGAAGTCAAACAATTGATTTCACCCTTAGACGTCACTTAAACAAATAGAGAACAAAAAGCTGAAAAGAAAGACTTGCAATATGCGCTCTGCAGGAGAATTAACTTCCTTATTTAAAAAAAAACACTCATTCATGGAAGTCAAATTCAAGAATTGTTCAACAAAGCTCCTGATCCTTGAAGAGTGACCCTGAACAGGCAGTACCTTTGTAGGAGGAAAGTCAAAGCTGCAGAAGATTAAGTCACACGTTCAGTCTGTGGACTTGTGGTTGCCCACAATATTTTTGTTGGTCACTAGCCTGTATTTCTGAAAAAATACTGAGTCATATACCGTGCTTTAAATCAGACCGCAGTTACATAAACCTATCATCTTGTTTGCAACAAGCACGACAGCACAGCCAGAGATCTGATAGAAATGCAGGGAGAAGTCTCTCCCTTCACTAGCAGGTGTCATTCAGACATTTCAAAGCACTCAAGAATATTCTGTTTTTATACACGGGATAAAAATTGGATAAGCCTGCAACACACCCAAGATGCTACACTTCTCAGCTGCCACTCACCTGCACAAAACTTAATGCCTACAATCTGCAGCGCATTAACATGCATGATTACAGAGCTTCTAAAAATACGAAGTTAACATGGAGAGGATTAAGAGAGTCGGGTAATTACATTTTCAATAACACCGCACTTGTAGGCAGTGATGGGGATTCACCTCCTGCCCAGACATCTTGGGACTGAAGTTAATCCTGGCCTCAATTTTGTTGTTGCTGCCGCTGCTTTCTTGCATGTCAGGAGATAAATGTTCCATGCCTAAACTACATAAAATTCATCTCACGGCACCAAAACTAGTCTGAATTTAAAAAACCTGCTGAGTAGCCCTAAATGATGTTTCATATCAGCCCCGGTGAGTTACAGCAAGAACACCCAGAGGAGGTGCAGCACAGCCAGGAGTCTGACAGGGCACCTTCAGCAGCTCTGCTGTCTGCAGGGGAACACAAGGCTTCAGCAGATCCACTTGTCTTGTTCCACCTGTGGTCTGTACTCTAAGATTAATGCCCACATTTGGCCTGAATTCCTCATTAAAGACTTCTTTTCAGATTAAAAGAACAATTTTTGTACAGGAATTCTGGTGATTGGACTTCAGCCAAGCTGTTCATCACCTGCTCAAGTCATCCCCTGTTCGCCAGCAAGGGGAATATTGCTCCTGGTTGCTTCTCAACCTTGATATTTAAAAGGTTCACCAGCCACACGTTGCTAATCAGAAAGTATTTCTAAAATAGAAAACTGATACTGCACCAAATGCAGGTACAAAGAATTGCAAAAACCTGTTTGCTGTACAATCACTATCAGGTGAAGGTAACTGTCGATGCTGGTTTGAGGGAGAGTCTTCAGGCACCTCCACGGCAAGGACATTTAGGGCAACAGGAGCCCAAGCCTATGCAGCGAGCAGTTCATTTGTTCAAACAGGTGGAGGGATTAATGTGTGAGGACGTGAGGCTGCTTGGGACGAAGCAATGGAAAGCCAAGCCCGAGCCTCTCCGCATCAGGAGCTGCTGGAGCCGCAGCTCTGGACGCTTGCCAGTCGTGGCAGCTCCTGAGAAGATCGTACCGGAGCAGATGGCTGTCCCGCAGGCCAAGGGCTTAAGGACGCTGGCAGATGTTGCATTTGTGCTGAAAATAATGGAATTGCTGCTGCCCAGCATACAAAACCCACAGCTCAAACTGACGGGCATCATCGGGAACTTTGTAGAAACTCCTACGACGTGCAAGTCAGCACTAAAAACCTTCAGAAGATGCAGCTAGTAAACATGGCTAATGCATCTCTCCTCCTGCACACTCTAGATGCCCATAACCAAACAATCTTCAGGACAAGGAGCTGTGTGGGGACACCACACAAGCCAGAGGACAGGCAGCAGTCCCCATTTTCCAAGACACTGCACAGTCTCAGACATCCTCACCCCCTGCAGACAAGCCAAGAGATGAGCACAGAATTTCATAGCGTTTTCTGATCAACTCTCTGGCACCCATCACATCGTTCTCTAATTTTCCCTCCATTCATCTTTAACATAACGACAGGAGGAGGAAACAGCTGAGACAGCAGGGTTGCAGTTTTACAAGAATCTCAGGCAGCTAGAAGGACTTTGAGCAGAGCTTTGAGTTGGTCCAACGATGCAGATAAAATAGAAAAAGCTGCTTTCAAGCACAGCAAATGCAGCCACTAGGCTGCAGGTTACCTGAAGTATAAAGAAAATCTTCGGAAATGTAGCAGGTTGTTATAAAAAAAAAGTTGAAAACAAGACCTAATGCAGGTATTGCCTAGGGAAGAAAGCAAGACTACTTACAACTGGTTTTGGTCTCAAGTTCTCCTGACCTTTTGTCCCTGCATTTAACCTGGCTTTGTAAATGCCATTTTGTTTAGAAAAATATTTGAAAAGCAGGAACATTATTTTTACTCCAGCCCCAGAACAACATATTGGAAACGGGCACACAGTCAATCAGCTCACTGACTTCTTGCATCACGTTGTCTGGAGCCGAAGGGCTGCCGCAAAGAACTGGAGCTCTCCCTCTCAAAAGAAGCACTTCTTCCCCTGAGCTTGCTATCCACAATGTAGTCACAATATTTCTAAGCCTCTGGGGAAGCAGGGAGTCCCTGGCATTAGGCAGCACATCACTGCCTAGCCTGGAAGAAAATACATCTCCCACCAAGAAGTACTTGCTTCCCTCGTGATCGCAGTTAAATACACACAGAGCAACACAATTGCTGCTGAGGAGGAAGAGTAATTCCCACTCCTGTGGTCCAAGATTAGGAGACCAAAAAAAGTCCTTGCTTCTGATCCCTCATTGATCTTCACAAAACTGGCACAGGTGTGCAGGACAGCCACGGGATGGCAATCCCAGTCCTTTGAACCAGGGTCGGAGGTTTTGAAGCAGGAATTGTAACAGTGCAAATAAAACGTGGGGGAAAGTGACTGTGCTAACACTCAACCACTCAGATACTTTGAAAAAAAAGAGAAGGAATGCTGTTGGAAAAAATGGATTAGCTTTATTATTGCTGCCTCAGTCTTCTGCCACCTGGCTTCAGGTTATGGGAAGGTGTTACTGCAGGCAGTGCCATGAGAGAAACAAGCATCCTCTGAGCAAACACAGCTGCATGTTTGCTGTGTTCTTACTTCCTTGCTCCTTCCAAGGCTATAACTCCGTGGGATTATCTTTGAAAGCAAAAAAACCAGAAGCACTATTGATTCAATGAAACGCCAGGTCTGTGCACACAGGCACATTTTCCGTTGTCCCATCTGCCTACAGAGCGAGCTACGCGACGAGCACCAGTCCTTCCTCCTGATGTGCAGCCATATCCACACACACCTTAAGCTGCACTGCAAACATTTATTTTGTTATTTTAGGGATTATATTCTGACTTTTGCCAACTGGCTTCAAAACAAGTCCTTCCTGCAGAGCACTAATTATTTTTCAGGCACTATGCATCACACAAGGAGAACACCAGAGATGTCAGGTCTGGGGCATCTCAACATGAATCAGAATTAATGCACCAAGTCCATCTTGATCTTCTTTAATGTGAATGACTGCTGTCATTTTGCCAGACATCGGTTGGAAAAACAGGCACACTTGCTGCTAATACCAAATCAGTGTTACAACTTAAACTTCAGATTCTAGGGTTTGGATCTGTCATTAAAGAACACGCAGAGGAAAGAAGAGTACTGGGTATTTCAGCATCAAATTTCAAAGCCCCCCAAGAGACTACTGAAAGTCCTAGTTTACAGACAGTTAAGGCATAAAATCAAACTCCCAGGGTATGGTTTTATAAATCTGGCGGAGCTAGGAGCATCCCCATCCTTTAGACTCCTGCTTCAAACCACAGCTGACCATAGTGCCCTCATGCCCTGACGCTCCTTCAGAAGAGGAGCGTTACCTGAGCCAGCCGGGGCACTGCGGAAACATGAACACTGCCACCACATCCACCTGGGGAGGGACACACCGACTGCAAGGCAGAAAAACTGGTAACTGAGTACCGAGGCTGGTACAACTGGATGAGGAGTTGTAAACATTATTTCACGTACAAACTCTGAAGTTTGCTGCTGCTGGGGCCAAGGTTTTGTTTTTAAATGCAACCCCTGCCATGCTCTGGTGAGCTGGTTTGATTCATTTTTACCATCCTGTAATGTAAAAGGAAAAAAATCACACCAAAGAGGCTGACACCACATATCCTTGGACATCCAAATCAGCTAGAGGATTGGCTGGATTGGATCTTGTTTTGCCTGTTGCATCTGCAGGGTCATGGCCCAGAAAATTGATGGGGTCTGTAACAGAAAGGCTTGGTCCTGGGGCCGAGGAAGGGGTGACAAACCTGCCATCGGTGCTGTCTGCCACTTTGGGAAGAGGAACAAGGCGCTCGCAGCTACTGACCATTTACATACTGTGAAGGGCTGGGTGCTTTCCGAGTTCACAGCATTCTCAAGAACTTATCTCTGTTTAAACCTGTTAATCTGGCTGAGATCAAGAGCAGCAATAAGCACCGAGTGGGGAAGCTGCTTTTTGCCTGAGTTTCTAGCACCAGGTACGAGTGATTTAAGGGCACCCGAAGCTCCTACTTACCAGTTTGATCGCTACATATTCATTGGTGTAGAGATTTTTGCCTGTGAAGGAAAAAGAAAAATCTTTTAGTTGCACATTCAACACTTGCAGCTAGGAAGACAACACAGAATAGTGTCACTGATCACTGACTTTTCTCAATTACTCTCTCAGCTTCATGCCTCCAACAATTTCAGTCTCAAAGTAAGAAGCTGCAGCAGCCCACCAGGGCAGACAAACACCCTCGTACACCCAGCATAAGGTAACTGGGTTTTACAGTAGCAGTTATGTTCATTTGAGGAGGTATTGCAGACATACGTTTTATTATCCACATCAGGCTAAAAAAAAAAAAAGGTCGGAGAATAAAAAAACGAAGAGTCAGTATCATTTCTTTCAGAAGTGACTTGATTCTGGACACTGAGCAATTTTATCCTATGGTCTGCAGGGAGCTTCACCAGCACAATTGTGCTATGGATCAGAGACTACTGCAAGTAGGCAACACAAACAGCTTCCGTACCAACACATGGCTTTTTTTTCTTCCTCTACAAACAGGCAGGACAGGCAAAACGCTGCCTTGGTGGCAGCAGAAAGGCAGTGCTCATCATCTGCTACAGCCAACAGCTCTCATACAGCACCGTACCAGCGAACTACACAGCTGCTCCCAGGCTGTTAGAAGTTACACTAGAAGAACAAAACTCATTCTTCAGACCCCAAACACACCCTACTATTTCTTAGATCCGTTACAAAAAGCTATGATGTCCAGGCTGGTAGAAAGCAGGTTTGCAGCTGCATCAAGAACACTCGATCCTGAGGACTGCAGGACCCTCACCGCAGCTTCAGCACGGGGGTTACGGCTCATGCAGGGCCCCCAGCCAGCTCCTGGGCTCTGCCACACAAACAGCAAAATGACACTGGGAAAACAGCATTCCTTCAGCTCCACAAGGTGGAGGAGGACACCAGCAGCAGCCTCCATGTAAGCCTCCTTACACAAAGCTGAAAAAAAATTAAATGGAAGAGCGAAGGCTGCACTGCCCACAGGACAGAGCTGCACAGAGCAGCAAGTCACAAAGAGAAGCTGCCTCTTATCTCTGTCAGCAGGGAGCCGTGATACACCCAAGATGATACAACTGTGCTAACAAAGGCCCTTCAAGTTCAGGCAAAGCTTTTGATGGGGCAGCGATTAACGCCATGCCTCCGTTTTGGGAAGATCCACTGACAATTAAGAACTGTATGTCCTAAATGAGATGCGATGCCTCAACGTGGGAAAGCTGGCAGCATGGATTTCCCAAGCCCTGGCAGCAAGATGCGCCCAGCACACGGGCACATTCACACAGGTCAAAGCGAAAAGCTCGAAGTGCAAACCTCTTGTGACCCAGAGGAGTCACGCCTTGACCTTCCAGTCCAGCTCAAAACTGTATGGATGACATTTTGGAGACAGCACAGGGCTGGGCAGTGGAGCAAACACCCACCCAGCCATCCTCAAGACCAAGCAGAGCTTGCCCCAGACAGCACCGCGTTTGCTGAGACCACATCCCGGCGTGACACAAGGTCACACTGATTTTGTAGCACCATTCTCACTATCCCTTCTAGAACACATCTTTCCAAAAAAGGGACAGCAGCGTAGATCCTTCCTATAATCTACTCTTACCCCTCTAGCACTACTCCAGCCCAGCAGGCACACGATGATTTTATTAGGGCAAAGACATAACCAGCCCCGCTATCAGACACCATTACCCTTTTTTCCTTTTTTCAAGCAGGACCTGAAGCTGCAGCACAGGGCTGTGCTGGGCAGTTCTTGCTCCCAGCAAGGTGCCCTCCCAGATCTCATCCACCTGCAGCGAGCAAGCGAGCAGCCTGTGCTCCCTTGGGGCTCAGCGATCACCTCCTTGCTGCGGAGATGCTGGATCTTTGTGAGACCTGTGCACGCCCCAGGCCAACGCCTGGCTTCAGAACACTACACAGGTTCTCTGTAACTGTGTAGTAACACACTTCTCCAAAAATCCCTTTGTATCCTCTCTTAACAAGCTACTGCACCAATCTACAGACTGGATCCAGCTCTCTTAACATTTTTTTCCCTTCAAACAGGGAGAAAACCCGTATGAGCTCCTTTTTACATGAGTGGATGCAGAGTTTTGAAAATGCCAGGTTATGTTTGCATTGGAGCAAAAAGATTTGGGCTCCAGTCTACATCTCTGCATTAAAATAAGCCACTGGTCTGTCCAGAACTTCATGCTTATTTAAAAGGAAGGAAACCTACAGAATCTCAAATAATTTTACATTAGCATCTGTTTTATGCTGTACTAAATAAAAGCGCTAAACACCGGGGGAAAAACGAGACCATCGAAGAGGTTTATTTATCCCTAACGTTTCTTACGGTTCAGGATTTCAGGTAAATGAGGACGTGACAGTCGATGCATTGAACCTGCCCACAAGCTGTTCAAGCTCCAGAGGTTTTTCCAGTGAAGACAGAAAAAATCCATGTGGTGAGTTCTGAGGAGGTCAACCCAAGGATTTGAGCAGCTTGTCCAAGGAAACAGCCATCAGTTAAGCGTGTTTCGTCTTACCCTGGGCCAGGCACTGATTTTTGTGCTCACTTCCCTCCCACCCCAGCTCGTCTGCAGGCTGGAATCCAACTGCTCAGCTCCACGTGACCGACAGCTTCAAAAAAGTAATACCCCCGGGGCTATCTGGATTTGGAGCAAGAGAGATCAGCCCAAAGCAGCTCAGTTGGCGTTTACAGAATTGCCTCGATGCACAGCACCTCCCTCCCTCCCCCGGAGCCATCAGCCCTCTGTCTGGTGCTCCAGAAGAGCTTTGAGTGAAAACACAGCACCTGAAAAGAGAAATCCTTCGGAGAATTGGAAAATGTTTTTTCCCCTTGCTTGTCAGCCTACAGGCTGTGCACGAATTTGTTCTCCCTGCGTTACTAAAAGCATTAGCTGACACTTTACTTCTCTGAAATCATGTTAAAAAAAAAAAAAACACAACGCAGAGGGCACGCCATTCATCTTTGCAGAACAAAACTGTTATCACGGACTTGTTTGCTCCTATTTCAGACACACTGCTTCTCCTTCCCCACCGCACAACTCAGCAACCATTAGCATCACATCTGTGCAACAGAAAGATCTGATAATTAACTGAAGAGTTCTTACAGTTATAGTGACTGTCAAAAAGTAATAGAAGTTAAAAAAAATATATAGCTTCTATACAGGCTTCCTGTTTTAATTGCCATTATCAGCATGTACAGCCCGTTGCCCAAATGCAGCAGGCTGCAGCATATTTGGTTAACACATATTAGCAAAACGTTTACCAGTGTACCAAAAAAACCCAACCCCAAACCACTGAACCAAAAAAAAAAAAACGACCACTCGATTAAGAGCTGTTTTTTTTTCCCCTGGTTAAAACCAAATTTCTCTGTAAACAGATCTTCTCACAAGTGAAATCTCTTGTATGAAGTCCTTTGAAACAATGTGTTAGTACAGAAATCCAACACTGCTCAGAGAAATGTGGGAAGAAGAGCAACCACAGAGACAAAAACCAGAATCTGGGCTCCAGCTGAACAAAAGCAGGAACCATTTACCTGGGGGGAACCAACACAGCTGCTGAATGCTCGATGCTGTGTGGATGGCAAAGCAATTAAATGGCTCTTTCCATATGGATCTGGCTATATTGTGATATTTATTGTTGGGGGGAGGGTCTTTGAAAATGCTACGAAGCTATGCAAGTTACGTTACTGGAAGGATCCAGCCTGTACTCTCTTCAGCTGTAGATAATGTGCATTCACATTCAGGAAATTGGAAAACTTTGTCCCTCCCTTGGCTTCTTGGAGCGTTTCCGCCTTTGGAGCATTATCTCTGCTCTTGCAAATCAATAAACCTCCTCTGATGTCATGCTGAAACCAAGACCACCCATTTACCAATAGAAGCCGGTTGATCCTCATCCTGCGGGGAAACCGTGTGTCCTACAGATGCAGTAAGCACACCTCGGAATGACAGACACATCTCACAGATTCAGCACAGGAACCCACAGAGATGCTCTCGGTAGTTATGCCTTATAACCCTCTGGTTACCTGAAACAACTGCCTGATCAATGTATCCATCATCCCTCGTGCCTGACACGCAGATTACTTCAATTCTGAGTAGATCCCGAGGCTGGGGAGAGCAGTATTTGTATCAGCCAACCTGCCTTCAGCACCCTCGAGTTTCTTAGCACAGCAAACCACTTTGTTCAGCAGACAGAAGGAAAAAACAGCTGTTTTGAGGCACTCAAGACCACCGCAAGCTGCTGCTTCTGATCTGAAAAAGCTACCCCAGAACCACACACTGCGAGCTCAGGAGCATGTAATTAAAAACACAGCCTGCTTCCCCCACCTCATTTAAAAAACAACCCAACGCCCCGCTAACGGGCCCTTTGTCTAGGCTGACTTACAAGCCCAACAGGCGGCAGCCCACAAAGCCATCTGTCTGGGCGGCCAGCTGCAAGGCACACGGTCAGAAAACCAACAGACCAAGAAAAAGGCAGGGGCTGCCACGCAGGCAGACGCAGCGGCCAGATGGGCACAGGCTGCACGCCCCGCTCAGACACGGGGGGCAGGTCAGGGAGCAGGTGACAGGGCAGAAAATGGGGCTCTGGGGACAGTGAAGGACGTGGAACTGGGAAGATGAGAGCGCTAGGAAATGGGTCTCAGTCGTTACTTTCATAGGGAGCCCTAGCTTATGGAAAAGAGATTGAGAGCAAGATTTAGCAATCCAGACAGTTAGAAAGATTTTTCACCTTAGGCAAGACAATCAGCGTTGAGAACAGTCTTCATTGTTGGGATTGTTCAAAATTTGCATCTTTGGCCTCTCCAGTGTATTCACTTTGACTTTATGCAAATAAAAATAATGCTAACAGTTACATCTTCTGAGTCAGAAGCTTCAGGTAAGGTAGCTCGACACTTGGGAAACAGGCACATGCTGTTCTCAAGCCAGGGTAAGTTTTTACGTATTTATATTCCAGTGGTGAAATGCTAATCTGGATAATGCAGGCCACTAAAACAGCTAGTTCTTACCTAGTCTGAGTTCTCCAAAGTTCCCACACCCAATCTTCTTGCCCACTCTGAAGTTGGGCCCCACCATAAGAACGCCTGAAGACGCAGACGAGCTTGGCCGAGAACCATGACCGCTCCTCCCCGGCATCCCTTTCGTCGTCCGCTGCCTTTCATCCTTTTCCCTATTGGGATGGTCCATGATCTTAGAAAAATCTCTCTGCCAGCGAGCTGGCAGAAGGGAATCTGAGCGTGCACTCTTGTCCTTGGAATAGAAACAGGTAATCCAAAAGTATCTCAGTCAGGGTCCAAGAGAGTCATGGAAACGCGTGGAGTTCTTTTGGCACCGTATCCAGTTTCCTAATGCATCTTTATAGTGTACCAAGTGGTCGATTATGTTCTTGAGAACTCAATAAAGGCAAGTTGCTTTTGGTTTCTCACCTGGGGAAAATAAAAAAAAAAAGATATATGAAGTAAAAATCATTATTTTAAAATACCAAGCAAGAAATGTACAATGTGGCAAACCTCCAGTACTTTCCAAAGCCATTTAGGCCTCGAGGAAATTAACAGCTATAGAGGAACTTCATCGTTGTCTTAACAGTTTTCTGATAAAAAGCCTCAACATCACGATGGGAAGTAAGTGCTGCCCATCCACCACTCGCTGCTGGAGTTGTCAGGACAAACTCTGCCCATAATGACAAAAGCGATTCCTATCACAATGGTGCATCAGGTGGAAGCCACAAGGCAATCACGTTCTACCTTTAAAGCAACTCTTACATTTTTTTTTTCCTCTTGCTTCATACATATTTAAAGGATTATACAAAAGTCAGGCAAAAAATAGAAAGGAGCAATGGAGAGGTGTCAAGAAAAGAAAATACTGAAGCACTTACAAAGTTGCATGCATCTACCACACTAAAAAGTCAAATTCTCCTTCATTTTAGGTCCTTAAGTTGACCTCCAGCATACTTGCCAGCTGAAGATAGTGTATCAGAGATGACCAAAATGAATAAACAAAGCTGTATTATTTGCAGCTAGAATCAACATTGCTGGAAATACCCCCCTCATCCCAGGACTACACGTACTGGGTTGTGTCCCTCTAAGGTCTGTATTCCTACTTCTGTGTGGACGCTGAAGTTTCAGCACTTGCTTGGCAGTCAGGAGGCAGCTCGACAGTCAGCAGAGATGTGCTGCCTGAAACCACGGAACCTGAGTCACCGTGGAAGGACACCAGCAGCAGAACACCACCAGGTGCGCCCAGAAACCCAACCGTGTTTGCGAGGGTTCAAAAGTTACTAAGGCGATAGCCTCAGCCCTCCTGGAGCAATGCATGTGTAGCGTATTTTTCAGAGGACTTAGCAAGGCTTTGCCTGGTTGTTTTATGAAATTAAATGAAGCTAACCTACTTACTTCCAGTCCTCCAAAAATGAAAGGCAAGAATTATTACCCATCCACAAACCAGTGGCACAGAACAAAAGCGTTAACTCTTTTGAAATATGAGTATGTTCTCCCTAACCTTCAGCTGTGGTGTGCTTTTATTTCTTGAAACTTTGTTTTGATCTGAGGTGTCTGTATACAAGGCAGAAGTCATCCGCAACGGGTTCTGCAGAGCATGCAGGTTGCTAGCTGCAGGCTGGAAATTCCGACTTCTGAACACTAAACTGGTCTGCAGCACAACTCCAACCTTTTCTGTTCATTTCCATTTGCCGTTCTATCTGCTCACACACACACAAAAAAAAGGTACAGTTCTCCCCAGCCTGAGCTCCCTCCCCTAAATCAGAAACCCCTCCCCTAGATCAGAAATACTTCAGCAAAAAAAAAACAACACAAAGATTAAACAGAAAGGCGCAGCTTTAACCCCACTTTGCAATTACTTTTTACTGCCTCTGTTCATACATCACCAGAGGCTTCTATACTGGACAGGGACTCTAAAGAGACTCCATAGGAAGGTGCGAGTCTGCAGCATATTAGAAAACCTTCAGTACTGAAGAGGAGCCAGTAATAGGGTCAGGAAACGCCCCCACACATGGACCCGCTTCACGCAGGACGACAGTCCCACAAAAACCCACCTTTAGCTGTGTATCTGCTAACGCTAGGAGCCCAGCTCAGGCTGCCCAGGCTACAACCCACAGGGTGTTGTATCGAGCCCATGACTCAGCAGCCTCCTCTCCAGAGAGAAAAGCAGATGAGGTCTTGCTACCACCCAGGAACCGTGCTGTGCCTGCCGGGCACCAGCAGCGCGTCGCTCCCAGCCACAGCCGGGCACTGCTGGGCTGGCCAGAGAGAAAATATTTGAAGATGCTCACCTGCAAGGAACTCAGCGCTCAGTATTACCTCCACCACACGTTAATTCAAGCTTCAATGCTTCAAACTGGATGTGGATTAGCAGGAAGTAACCGTTAGAGGCAAACGGGGTAAACTGGTTCCCAGCACAGATAGCCCCGGCACAGCTTCCAGCGGCAGCACTTACTGGGACAGGGCGAGGGAGCGCTGCTCTTCCTCAAAGCTGTTTACGTAGGTGCCAGCACGGTTTTATTTGTTTTGTGAAATCAGCTCGCAGGAGCAATGGCGATGCTCTGCCAGATATGAGAGCAGCACACGGACTGGGCCCCACCCCTGGGAGAAGGCTTGCTTCAAAAAACAACCCACAAAAAAGGGTCCGTCACTGGGACTACGGGAGAACAGAAATGGAGTGTCTGAGGACGAAGGGGTGCTTCTGGGGCTGGCCTACAGACCAGCAAGATGAGCAGAACAGAGGAATCCCATGAATGAACAAGTTAAGAAAACACCCTTGATCCTACCAAAGCCAGAGGGGAATTTTTTTCTCCCTGCAGACAGAAGCTGTTATTTTCATCTAGGCTGGAAAATCCACGGGCAACAACTGCAGACCTCACAAAAGGGTAACAAAAAAGTCTCTAGCAAGAGCTAGATCCCTTCCCAGTTAACTGTTGGAAAAAAAAAATCAGTGCACATTTTTTTTTTCAGTTTGTAGACTGAGGAGATACTTGGAAGGTGGGCTGAAAACTTGGAGAGGAAGAAGCAAAATCTGCACGACAGGGACTGATTACAGCAAAGGAAGGATGAAAAATACAGTTTTGGTAAAGTTGCAAGTTGATTTTCTTTCTCAAGACTTTCTTGCTCATTCAGCTAACAGTTACCCAGCCAGCAGAAAGAGCAAGAAAAGTCAATGTAAGCTGAAGCCACCAGAAATGGTTTCAGAACAACCGTGATGAGCATTAGGTGGACTGGGCAGACACCGTGCCACAGCTCACCATTTTGTTGTACGATGTCAGAAACTTTTTAACCTTCTTTCTGCCCGTTCTGCCACGAAGAGCTACCAGCTTCCTACCTGACAGCAGATGTGTCCCAAAAACAGGGTTGTTTTGCAGCAGAACCTGATGCTGGGCGCAGATCTTTTCAAAGATCTGCTGGCAAAAGATGGCAATGATACAGCAGGCATTTCACTGGCTGTTGTAAAGCGGAGCCAAAAGCCACCAGGGGCAGAGATGCAGTTTAACATATTTCAAACAGATGATATTTGAGTTGTCCTCAGCCTGAGGTGGCTGCTCGGTCACTGCTCCATGACACAAGGATGTTGTTCCCATAAGGGCTGCTCAAGCCCCTCTGAGCCTCCATAAATACGGCTTCCCCCTCCTCCAGACTCAAGTCCCGACTCAGCCCAAGCCCCACGTGCCAGGTTTCTGACCCGAGAGCAGAAATGGGCTGCTCTGTTTGATGCTTGCACCATCCTGCTCACTGCTCCTCAGGCGGGACGAGCACCTCTGTTCCTCGCAGGCAGATGAAGCGCACAGAGCTCCACCACGCATTTTCTGGCTTGTGAAATAAGATTTTAACAGTTATAAGCTCCTACGCCCCCATCCTTCCCCAGCGTTTCGCTAATTTGTATAAGGTCTCCCCAAGGGGAAGGCTGGAAAGGTCACGCCTGAATCTGAGAACACAAAACATCCTCTTTCTTCGCTGAAAAGCCTCCTGCAAACAGGAATTCAGATCAGCAGCGAATAAGAGGTTTGACAACGTCTTTATTATGGCCAACCTGATCCCAGCTGTCAGTACACCAAATTGCACAAAGATCTTCCACTACTGCTACTACAAACCAACAGCATACTGAGGGCATATCGCAGCAATAGTGGAAGTAGTAGTATCTGGCATCAAACATGGCTTTGGAAGGCTAACAAAGTACAAGCACTTGGTTTTGGAAGAGGGGTGGCAGAAGAATGAAGACTAGACTGCAATTTGAAGTCAGTCGCATTAAAATTTAAAGACTGCTCAGAACACGAGGACTATTTCCTGCCACGATTCAAACTTTTTCATAATGATTCTCCTTCCTACCTTTCCACCCACTCAGCAAGATTGCTCCCGAAAGTTACGTGCATTTAAAGAAAGCTGCAGGAACATATTTGCCTAATGGTGACTCAGTTCAATTCCAGTATTCATTTCACTACAATGTGCTCGAAGACAGGGGAACGGTTATTTAATAAAAGATACCGGCTTGAAAGGAAATTACTTAAAGCACAGTTAGCTAAATAAAGCAGCCAGCTTAGTATCTTACCCGCTTCCAAACACTTAGGACTTGAGATCTAAATCACTGCGGCTCCTGCACCAACAAAACCACCTGGCTGGAGCTGCGTACCCGCTACCAGCCGGCGGGGAAGGCAGCTGTCCTGCCCCTTGCGATCGGCTGCAGCATGAAGGAAGGCTTCCCAAAGAAAGGTTTACTGCTCGCTGAGAGCTCCTTACAGCACAGGCACGCCACAGCTCTGCTACGGTACAGGCACTGCTTGCAGCCACCCTGTTTCCCCAAAGTCCCTCAGTCTGAAAGCAGCAGTAGTGAAGGGCAAAGCGAATGAGACTAGCACGGACAAGTCAGAGCAATCTTTATTTCTACCCTTCGAAGGCAAAGCTTGCTTCCCCTGCACCGAAAATTTCTTTGACCTGCTTGAGATGCTCCGGAGCCCTCTGAGACAAGGACAAGAGCTGTCAGTCTTGCTTTGCAGCACAGTTTCAGATAGTTTCTGTCTGAACCAATATTGCAAGTGAATCCTTTCCTCAAATCAAACCAAGCAGGCCTGATCCAGCTCCATGCGCATTTTTGATTCACAAAGGATTCAAAATGCACTAGGCTGCGAATGCGTGGTGTATGGATTACTCAGCTAACGGGTGGAGGCACTTCACCCCTACAATTCCTTTTTCCTCCTTTTTTAAGGCAAGATCTTGAAGAAAGCCCCATATTCTGTTGGGATGAGTGACCTCACCCCACTCTGTATGAAAACAGGAACTCCATTTCTCAAAGCATCTCCACAACTCTTGCTTTAGGACATGGCATGTGCCGTCACACTGTTTCCTCCAACATCCACCCCACGTGCTCATACAATGCTTTTGGTAAGTCTCTTGATCTGGGGAGTGTTTTCCAGGCCAGATCTGCTCTTTTCCATGTGACTTCAAAGACCATAAAATCCTCCAGGGCTCTCAGCTGAGATGTTAAAAGAGGACGGATGTGAGATCACCAACTTCCACGCTCATTCTGTGCAAAAAGTGAAGCCTTCAGCTGCACAAAGCTTCACTTGCTCTGCCACGGATCGGGACAAGCCCTCCACCCTCTGGAGGAGGTCTAGCAGCCAGTGTGAAGGTTATGAGTTTGGTTTTTTTTTGAAACCAGGACACATGATGCATTCACACCGTTCTCAGCACCTGTCAACTCCATTTATTAGCTTACACTCTTAAGTTTAGAGGAACAAGCTGGCTTTGTGTCCCATGTTTCACTGCATGCATTAGCAGCTTCCCAGGCATCAGCGCTCTTCCTTTATTAAAATGAGATCAGCGAACCTTTCACTTACAGCTTTGCTCTCTTCCCCACAAACACCTCCATCAGCTTCAGCGCCCTTCACACCTCCTCATCTCAGCGCCTCACCTCATCCTCCCATGACCTCCCACCTCTTGTCCTGCCTCTGTCCGTGCTACTTCCCAACTGGCCCCAAGAAAAAATATATATTTTTTTAAGAGCCACAAACAGCACTAGAGTGACCTGGTTTTAGCGTCCTCAATGTTGTGAAAAACAACAGAAAAACGGAAAAAAGTAGGTTAATATTCTCTGTTTCAGTTTAAAGCTGGCTGCAGACTACAGCAGGCGGCTGCATGCCATGTCAGATGTCCCACACGTGGGAGGCTCCTTCCAACCCTGAATGCTACAGATGCCTTTTACACACTACGAGTCGCTTCTGTTGAATCACTTGACCAAATGAGTTCATCTTCAGCTCATGCAGTTAGTTTTGTTCAGTGCTTCATAGGCAGGAAGCAAAAAAAAAAAAAAAAAAAAAAAGGTGAGGCATACAAACAGTACTTAAGTCTAAATTGTTGGGAAGGGACAGGGATGGACAACCGCAGGGCGCGACACTCACCCCTTACTCATGGATGCCCAGGACTGTCAAGCTGCCATACTACAATTCCAGTTTTCACAGAAAGGGATGGACCCAAATGAAGTCTCACTTCCCCTATTTGCAAGTAAACTGATTGAAGTCTTCCCAAAGATCTTGTGAACTTCCTAAACATGTTTAACTGTGTAACCCTCACCTGAACACGTTGGCAGGTGACTTCTCTAAGTGAGGCTCAGGCTGGATGTTGATCCTCTCACCATGAGCATCCTGTAGGTTTGTTCCTCATGTTTGTTCTCCAAAGACTTTATACAAGTTCAACGTGAAAGCGGGGAATGTTACAGAGGGAAAAAGTGATTTAATTCTTCCACATGCAGAATCTCAGAACAAAACAGACTATTTTCGGGGAGGTGGTTTGTGTGATGCAGGGCAGTCTCTGACTCCCCTTCCCCACTCACTTTTAGGCCAAATGTTTGCAGCAGCCACGTGTGCATATTCCTACACACGTAACAAAGGGCTGAAGACCACAGACTGCCAGAAGGAGAGGGTTAGTGCACTTCGTTAGGAGTTGCACAAAGCTGGAACAGCTACACGAACAGTTGGATGCTTAAAACGAGAAAAAATCCCCTAACGAAACCTGAGGCTTTGTTTGTTTGTTTAGGCTGGGAAGAGGAAAAAAGACGAAGAGCAACTGCCAGCCCAGCTCCAGCCTGGCTTCCGAGGCTTGCTGCACAAGTCAGAGGCGCAGCCCCCTGCATGCAGGGCTGACAGGCAGCCAAACCCCGCTCCAAACGCTGCAGGTGCGCAGCCCACACACAGCTGCATGCACAAGCCCGGCGCTGCAGCCCGAGGAAGGAACCGTCGCACACGCACCGGTTTTGAGATCTACACCTCGATATTACAGTCACCAAGCCCAGCCTCTGCAAGGCTCCCGCAGACCAGCAGAAGCGTGACATTTAAGATACCATCTGCTTGCAAAAACAGGCTGCGTACGGCCATGCGGAATCAGGTTCCAGCAGAAACAGATATTTATGAGGATGCTATAGAGGAAATGAGACAAAAATTGGCAGTGGTGAAGGGGCTGTAACAGACACTGAGCAGGACAAGAACTCAGCAGACGTCCTCTTCTGAATCTGGCCACCACATAAACTTATTTTTTCTTTTCCCAATCTTAAAATACCAAGTAAATACCAAGTAAATACCAGCAAAAAGAGAGCCTCAGGCACACCTATGCCACCTCCTTTCTTTCAAGCAATGGTTTTTGAAGGAAAAAGGGGCAAGCCTACTAAAGAATAGGTTACTTCCAGACAGCCACGTGCATCTCCAAGGAACAAGCCCCATCAAGCATTCAGGTGCCCCGATGGCATACAGCAGCTGCAGGACATAGCTTGCACTTACTGGTACCACCAATGAGCACAATCCTCACTCGACAAGACCACCGCTGCAGCTTCACCTGTGGAGCAGGCTGGGATCACTGGGAGCAGCGCTGCTTTTGGGGATTTATAGCGTAATTTAACACAGATGCACCTCGATAGTCTGAGACTGTTTCATCTGCCTGGCAAGGAAAAGCAGCCTGGAGGATGAATTGCAGACAGGCTTGGAGAGCTTGAAAAGACTGGTGATTTGGCAGTTAAAGGCAAGAAAAAAAAAAATCTTTTGCACTATCCAAACCATGAAATGCTTTTTTTCTGCTTTCAGAGAAGAACGCGAGTATCAAGTTCAGAGCCAACACGGCTTTCACGGTGTGCGCGTGCGGGGTGAAATGCCTCTTATTAGAAGAAAAGTCCTCCTGAACTCGAACAGAGAGGATCACAGAAAACCAACGACCCTTTAATAGCAAGGAGTAAGTAGAAGTTGTGCTAATTAAACACAGCTCGAGCTGACAGGCAGCCCTGACTAATCCAAAGTGATGCTGAGAAGCACATTCTGACCTGGCTGTGCACCAAGATGAACATGCGCACATCAGGTACACGTTTCGCCTGTGGAAGAGCAAGCTCATGTCAAGTGCCACCCACTATCAATAAGAACAGCATCATTACTAAATAGCAATCAAATGGGGCTCATGGAGGCTGGAAGGCTCCAGGTCCCCAGACCCCAGATTTTTTTGGGCAGTCCAAGGACGCCCGTTGCCTTTCCTCTGACCCACCAACACTCAGGGTGCCTCAAAAAGAGCACAAATGATCAGAGTAGCCTCTTGGTTGTCTTGGATCAGGAGGATACTAAACTCCTGCCAAGGCTCACGTCTCTTAAAGAGAGCTTCAGTCACTGCTGGTCAGATGCAGGAGTCACAATCAAGTTACTTACATAGCACAATGCCCTGAACATGGCTGCAAAGACCAAGAGACAGGCAGCCGAGGAGGAAAACATCCTGGTGATGCTGCTGAGCACCTGACAGCTCAGGAGACACAGGAAAGCTCGTCTGGCCTCGCTGGGCACCGAGCCCTACACATGTGCATGCCGTCCCAGCAGCGGCACGCTCAGCACCAACAAGCTGGGTAAGGCTCTGCCAGCACTGCAGGAGGCAGTAAACCCTTCGAGAAGCTATTACTTGTGTGAGAAAGGAATGAAGTTACAAGGATTTAGGCACTGAGAAGAGACACACCATAAACCAGGCAGGATTAATCCCTGCAGGCTCCCGGCATTGCCCAGCGGATATCTCTTGGTCCCTGCCTCCAGGCAGCTCGGCGCTGGGAACTCCTCCCAAGAGCTGGTCAACAGAGTGGAAACGCAGCAGAGAGACGGCTGGCTCTTAAAAATTAGTCATGGCAATGCCAAAAGGGGTCACGATAGCATAGTAAAAGAGAACGTATAAAAATACTGAGCAATTTTAGCATATATCATCTTTTCATTTTAGTGCCTGAACTCCACCCTCTCCTTACGTGAAGGGGCTGCCTTTTCCAGCAGTCACAGGACCATGCTCCCGCTTCATGTAATTAGATTAGACATTTGGCAGGGATTCAACTGACGTTACCTACATTTTGTTTGCAGCTGAGCTGCTTCTCAAGGAGGAAACCATGTACCTGAGAGCACAGGGAGAGAAATCTGCCCCAGCCCTTAACGCAATTTCAGTATGCGGGCAGAGGTGACAAACCTTGCAGCCACATGCACAGGTTAGAGAGTACAATGCAGCCGAAGAGGAAAGAATCGATGCTCACGGTTAAGAAATCATGCTTGTTTAGGGCTGATAAATATGTTGCTGCAGTATAAGCAAATCTAAAAGCTACATTCAGGAAAGGGCAGCAGCTCCCAGCACACCATTTCCCTGCCGCCAGGTTTTTACTGGTACAGCTCGCCTCAGTTAAAAAGGGATCCTGTAGCACTAAGCAGGCAGGCAAAGAAGTTGGCTACAAGTGTCTGCATCATCTTCTTTAGTCCTTTGCTAACCCCAGGAACAATTTTTACAGACGGAGCATAATACTTAAGGCACCGTTACACTCCGAGCCTGAAACCTGCCGCAGCAATCTGTCTGCCCTTTCCATTAAGGGATTATGAAAACTTCATGAAGTCTTCGCTGCAGCTGTGCTACACTCCCCAAACAAGCTGTCAAAAAGCCCCAAGCCCACCTATCCTACAGGGTAGCATCCTTATAGCCCATCAAGAATAACCTTCTCCTTTCTCTGAAATTTACGATTTCCTTTTTTCCAAGCTCTCAACTGTGTATCCTTATGAAGCAGTTTAGCTGTCAAAAGAGATTGATTTTGATAGTTTCACAACTGAAAAGGTGCCAAGAGTGACATGCAGACAAAGCAAAATACCTGCTGGAGATGTACAGCCCCCTTGCAGGAGGGCTACGAGATGCTTAGGAGCTCTGTGACAGTTTTGTGAAATAATCCAGCCTCTCGCTTTTTTTTTTTTTTTTTTTTTTTTTTTTTTTTACACCAAGCGAAGGTCACTGGTGTGGTTTCGCTGGCAGCTATAAGCTGCCTCCTCCCAGTACAAGGTACAGGCTGGGTTACTGGTTTCATTCTGTGCCCACCAGCGGCAGGATAGGCTACACCTACACAAACACTGCCAGCTCCATAAAGACCTGCACTACCTCAGCAGAGCAATCAGATATCATCATCGCAAGATACACAATTAGACAATTACAGATGTTCGGAGGGTTAATGTCTGTACCTAGTTACTCCCTTGATACAGCTAGGACCCAGCCCAGATCAATGACCCACAGGGAAAGCCAAGATGAAGCTGACAGCAGCTTGAAGGTTTTCATGTGCTGGAAGAGTGCTTCTTCCAGATGTGGCAGAAGGATCTGTCCTTCTTCTACTTACACTTCACAAGGCACAGCTTCTCGATAAAGGCACTCGCAGGAGGGCTGTGTGGCACCCTGTGCTGACAGACCTGACACAGAGCTGCTCGACGCCTGGGTGGCACGAGGAGAGCAAGAGAAAGCAGCAAGTACTATCTGGTTTCTCTTGAGATAAGCCGTGGAGATTGCTTTCGGCTATACCCACCTGGCCAACACAGTCGAGTTTCTCCCTTTGCTTAAGGGCACATTAAAGGCACAAACTCAGTAATGCAGACCCCTGCAGCTGGTACCAATACCCCTCTGTCTGCATCCCAGCACCACACAATGCTTATTTCTAAGATCAACAAACAGTATGTTAGTAGTAAATAAACATCTCAGCTGCCATAATGCATTTGCCAGGCCACCTTGCCTCCTTCTACCCAGGATTTAACCCCCCCGGGCCAGAGGAGGTCACCACTGAGGTTACCGAATGCGGAGAACAGGCACACCACGAGGTGCCTGCTGTTCCCCTCGCCACGGTCGGGCACTTCCACGCATTGCATTAGAAGCGACACGACGGGATGCCCACCTAGAGCACGCTTGGTTTCAAGCAATGACTGCGAGCAGCAGAAACAAGCAGCACTGACACAATCGTTCAGGCTCGCAAGCATTTGATGTAGCAATGTCAGCTGAAGGAAACGGTGCGCAGGTTAGCAGGGGAAAAGGGAAGAAGAGATTTTTCCAGTTTCAACGAGGCAATTTCACAAGCCAGCTTTTCCTTGTTCTCTTCTTTCCCTCATGTTACAGACTTTGCACAGCTCATGACGTGGCTCCTCTGTTTGCTGTAAACTTGAGAAATGCCTATATAAAGCAAACATTATGGCAAAATAAACAAATCGTCCACCCACTTATGGTCCGGCAATTTATTCAGAAGGCAAGGCACGTACCTGTAAAGGCCAGCCAGTGTGAACATGAGCAAAGCCAAGTCTTGCTGTTAAAAAAAAAGGAAGCACTTTGCTCCATTCCTAAAGCACTTAGATTTGTGTTGGCCTCAGATGCGTCAGTATTCCTGTTTTGCAAGCTTCTGAACCCATTCGTGCGTTTCAATCCCATCTGACGGTTTTCAAAGACCTTCCACTTCTGCAGCTGTTCTGACAAAGCCAGAGGAGAGATCCACACACGTTCCCTCACCGAAGAAATAACAAAACACGAGCCCCATAACACAGCAGAACACAAAGGAACACACAGGAGAGGAGTCCCAACAGCATGCAAAAGAGCTGCAGGACAGAAGTGACTGTCTGTCCCCAGAGAAGTTCCTGAGGGCTGCTCCCAGCCTGTATTGATGCCTGCCCCGTTCTTCTGGGAAGTCCCACGGTGAAAGCTTGATGAAAGTCGATTGCCCCAAAGTTTGTGGAGTACAACAAACAATGAAATTTAAGATGAATTTCAGTGGTGGTTTCTTTGAGCAGCCAACTCCAGAGCCATTCCTTAAGAACAGGATTGCTCAGGGATGAGTGAGCAGGAAAGCGGAAAAGGAAGCTGATGAAGCATTTGGACGGTGCAATTGAAAACAGGCATCCAGTGCAATCTTATGCTAAGAAGGCCTGTACTATCCTTTGGTCCCCAAAACAGACCACCCCAAAAACGCAAGGAAGTTTTAAGTGTAGCAAGAAGAGCTCCACGCGACTGCATTTCCCATCCTGTAATGGAGTCAGAGTTGGCAACATTGCAGGGAGAAGCCTAAAGATTTCTCAAGAACCCAAACAAGCCCCTGTAATAACATTAAGGCAGGAGTTTGGTGGAAAGAGATTACAAGACATCTCCTGGCTTCCCCTGGATTACCACTGGGGAGAAACCAAAGCCAAAGACCAAAGAAATAAACAACACGCAAGGAGCGACGAGCAGAGGAAGCCACTGGTTCCTGAAGCCCAAGGACAACGTGGATGCATCTGGGGAGAATATTTCTCACTATGAACCCTGCCTGCCTACAGAGATTGACTTTTCAATTGGAAACCAGACCAGCTGAACGCATGCCTCTTCCCATTTGGCTTATCTGTAGTATCAGCCTCCAGGATTTGCTGCCAATTTGACATTTTGCTGCTCAAAGCCTAACCTTGTGAAGTCCCAAACATCGGCCTTGCAACAACCTGCAGCCGTTCCAGCTTCCCATGCGGCTACGAATACTAAACCAAAAAGATTCTTGAAAGCCCCTTTTTCTGCACTTTCACACCCATCTACATTTAAAGTTGCTTGAGACAGTCCAGTGCAGAGCCATGAGGATGACTACGCGAGTGGAGCATCTCCCTGACAGGGGAAGGCCGAGGGAGCCGGGTCTCTCTAGCTTGGAGGAGACTGACGGGTGACCTTATCGATGGTTGTCAATATGTGAAGGGTGAGTGTCAGGAGGATGGAGCCAGGCTCTTCTCGGTGACATCCAATGATAGGACACGGGGCAATGGGTGCAAGCTGGAACACAGGAGGTTCCACTTAAGTACGAGACAAAACTTTTTCACAATAAGGATGACAGAGCGCAGCCTGCATTTTGGGGCTAGAGCTGAGCCTTCTCATGACGCAAAGCCGATACAACGCTTGAGCAATTCCAGACATCCCTTCAGGTTACTGTTTCGTATTTTGGGTTTAATACTCGTTGTTTCCACGGTCTCTTCAGGACGTCTCCAATGCTCGGGTGTCCAGCTGCACGTCAAGGACATCCCCAGCTCTCAGGCCGCAGACTGGGCCTGGACCCCAGCCTGGCAGACATGGCTCCTGTCAGCGTGGAGCAGCCATCTCACCTCAGCCTTGTCCCACAGCCATCAGGTGACGTCTGTCAGTGCTGCCATCAGGGGCACCCGGAGACCCTTGTGATGGAACCACAGAGTCACTGTCACCCTACGACCTCACAAAAGGTGGCTGGCTATAAAAGCCCTGAGCGGCGTGCCTGCGGCCAGTCCAGCTCGTGGCACTCAATTGCTCGAGGTCCCACTGCTGGAAGACAGGAGGCGGAGGTGTTGTGCAAAGCACACTCGAAGCCATTCTTCTTGCACGCGAGCCATCAAGGTCCTTCGGTAATGTCATCAAATATCTATACCTACATGGTCCTCACCTATCCTAAGTATAGTCTTGCCTTCGAAGTATAACCTCTCAGAAGCAGAGCTGCCGTTATAATGGCATTGCTTGTAGTCCATACGAAGAACATTTACTGCTCTAGTACTCTAGACAACTTGGCCGAACCTAGAAAGCTAATGTGGATTTGCTGCTAGAATGTTTTCTTCCTGCTTCTCTCTCTAGTGGTCCTGCTGGTGGCAAGCAAGGTGCTGAGGTCCAGCCAGGGAGACGTGAAGCGTCGACATCCTGCCAGCGACCCGCAGGGGAAGACCGGAGCCTGCTGACAACCACCCTGCACCAGGGCAGCTTTCCACACAAGACCATCTCGACGCCGGGGCTGCTGCAGGGACAATGAACCAGCAAGAGCGGGAGCAGCCAGAAGAGGAGGCCCCTGGGGACCAGACCTGCCCCATCTGTCTGGGCCAGCTGTCCGACGCGTCTCGGATGCACCCCTGCGGGCACTGCTTCTGCCGGCAGTGCATTCAGCCCTGGGCCACTCAGAGGTTCACCTGCCCAATGTGCCGTAGGCGTATTGTGGCCATCGAACGGTTGGAGGCACCCGCCCAACGCGACGCCTCAGCCCCCCGACGCGAGGCCTCACCCCCCCATCCCCGCCGAGGACTGGAGCGCAACGCGGGGATGGGGCGGCGGCAGCAGCGGCAGCAGCAGCAGCGGCGGCAGAGGAGCCCCAACTACCGCTCCCGCAGTGCCTCGCCCCGGCGCAGGGAGCGCAGCCCCTTTCAAGAACGGGGGATGGCCCGAAGGCACTCCGGGCACAGACTCAATGAGGACATCTGGTACGTCGACCTCGACGATATCTCCTGGCTGCGTCGGGTCCAAGAAGAGGATCCGGGGTCCGGCGACCATGTGTAGGCCGCTAGGCCCATTCCCGGATCTCAAATGACCTCAGCTGGGGGTTGGCTGGGGGTGGCAGCCACAATTACTCCCCTATTAAATTAGGACTTTGCCACCCTACAAAGCCTCTGCCTGCACTTCTTCCGGCGTAGGTCAGCGGGAGGCTGAACGCAGCCCTCTCCTGCTGTCCGCACCACAAAGTGGTTTGGGGATGTCGGCTGTTGACGGGGAATGGCTGCAGGTGGCGGGTCCCCAAGGGAGACTTGGGGACGAGAAGTCCTCATGGGAATGGGAATGTGGTGGGGATGGGAGCAGCCACAGAGGTGACCTGGCCCGACTGGGAAAAAGGCTGACAGCAAAAGTCTCCTAAAAGCCTGGCAGCACAGAATGCCTGCCAGCTGGGGAACCGGGCCTGGCAACCTGCAGCATCCTTGGAAGGCGCTGCTGGCCTCCTGCAAGGGCAGCCTGAGGGTACCTAAAAAACAGAGATTTCCTCAGGATACCACCACCAAGGGCAAAAGCAAGGAACTACAAGAGCAATGGGCTGTCTGAGGACGAATTGCTCTGGGAAAGGTGCTGTTCTCAGAGACTAGGAAGCATTGCGGTCTATCGCTTGTCTCAGGTGAAACACAGAAATTAGCAGTGTCTTTCGGCTGCTCAAAGGAGATGGTGTTCTATGCCCTCTTCTCTCTCTTTTGAGAGAAAAAGACTCCTTTTCCACCCAAAATGGAGCGCCTCTCTCCCTCAGAGCTTCCTGTGCTGCACAAACTGTTCTTGCCTACACGCCAGCCCAAACCCACTGAGCCTTTGCTGGGGATGCGGGGCTGACTCCCAACTCCGTGATGGGAGTCTCACAGCTCGGAAGTGACACCTTGTCCTTGATTCACTGGGGCCCACTCCTGGGTTCGGTCTCTCCCGAGACGGCTTTTCTTCATTAGCCTGAGACCTCTCTCCATGCTTGCCTTTAATCACAGAATGTTGCCTAGTGGCGATTCCTGGTCATCAGCTGCCCAGGGGGTTGTGGAGTCTCCTTCTCTGGAGACTTTCAAAACCCTCCTGGATGAGCTCCTTTGTGGCCGGATTTAGGTGCTCCTGCTCCAGCAGGGGGATTGGACTAGATGATCTTTCACGGTCCCTTCCAATCCCTAACATTCTGCCATTCTGGGAAAAGTTCACCGTTTAAAGTAAGAACAGGTATACGCAGAAAACGCAAATCCTGATTATGACATCAGCTTGCCCTAAAACACATGGACTTCTGCTTGAAGATTTCTTCGTGTGCAGCTTTCACATTCATTTCATGAGTGCCAATCTCATGGAGCACAGGCAAGATCTTATTCCACCCCGTTACTCTTAATACCATAGTACAAATTATTTTCTCTTCCCTCCTTCACCACCAAAACCACTAGTGCAAGGACCCTGCGGGCTGACAAAAAAAAGGGAAAAATAGTTAGCTTAGGAGTATAAAGCAGCCCAATGTTCCAGATTGCCTCCTAAGGCCACCAGATTTCTTGTTTCAATCATCTGGGGGCTAAATTCCTCCACAGGAAGCCCAAAGCTTTCTCGGACAAACCAGCACAGAGCTGTTCATAATAAAAACACATCAGGTTTCAATCAGTCATTAGTGATACGTTATCCCATGCAAGCTTACCTCCTAACCACAGAGAAGTCATACCACTTGTGCTACCAAACGTCTTTCTGTCCTCTGAAAGGCACTAAAGTCCCATCCCAACCCTTCCCCATAAACAAATCTTCAGGTAAACTAAGAAATGGCTGACCCTCTGAAACCCTGCCTCCCAGAACTGCAGATCACGTTTGGGCACTACCTTTAAACTGTATTTTTCAAGATTAAGTGACTTCATTACTCTGCCCGTTCCTTCCATGCAAACAATATTTTTTTCAGCCTTCTCGAGGGTTTGAGTCCAATTCTTCAGCCTAGAAAGCAGCACTTCCTCAAGGCAAAATAAAGGAGCAGGGCAGCATCTCTTGATAGCATCTATAGAAAGTGCCCAATATGGACCTGTACATCACCCGTCAAAATTGTCAGAAGTCACCTTTTGTGTTTTGAGACCTCAGAGCTGGTGTGGCCAGCTTAGACGTCCACATCAGAGAAGTCCTTTCTTTTGCTAAGTGACATTTCCATTGATACATCAGAACAAGAAGCGATAGAACAAGAACTGGAGGATACTGTTCTCCCACAGACATCATACAGATTTGATTCCCTTTCAGCTGGAGAAAGAAGTTGAGGAGAGATGGGCACTGAGGGCAATCTGACATTTCCTTTAAAGGAAATGCTAAAAACTGGACTTCAACATTAAAACGGAAAATAAACTCTCAACCACGGTGGTCTGACAGTCACACCTCTGCGGAACGAGCCTTGGGACAAGGTGAAACTGCGTGGGAGAGAGGAAAGCCTACCTAAACGCATTCCAACGTCGTCTGGAGTGAATCCTTGCTTGATCACATCTACAGAGCCCAGACAGATGTCAAGCAATTGCAAACATTATGGCAAAATAAACAAATCGTCCACCCACTTATGGTCCGGCAATTTATTCAGAAGGCAAGGCACGTACCTGTAAAGGCCAGCCAGTGTGAACATGAGCAAAGCCAAGTCTTGCTGTTAAAAAAAAAGGAAGCACTTTGCTCCATTCCTAAAGCACTTAGATTTGTGTTGGCCTCAGATGCGTCAGTATTCCTGTTTTGCAAGCTTCTGAACCCATTCGTGCGTTTCAATCCCATCTGACGGTTTTCAAAGACCTTCCACTTCTGCAGCTGTTCTGACAAAGCCAGAGGAGAGATCCACACACGTTCCCTCACCGAAGAAATAACAAAACACGAGCCCCATAACACAGCAGAACACAAAGGAACACACAGGAGAGGAGTCCCAACAGCATGCAAAAGAGCTGCAGGACAGAAGTGACTGTCTGTCCCCAGAGAAGTTCCTGAGGGCTGCTCCCAGCCTGTATTGATGCCTGCCCCGTTCTTCTGGGAAGTCCCACGGTGAAAGCTTGATGAAAGTCGATTGCCCCAAAGTTTGTGGAGTACAACAAACAATGAAATTTAAGATGAATTTCAGTGGTGGTTTCTTTGAGCAGCCAACTCCAGAGCCATTCCTTAAGAACAGGATTGCTCAGGGATGAGTGAGCAGGAAAGCGGAAAAGGAAGCTGATGAAGCATTTGGACGGTGCAATTGAAAACAGGCATCCAGTGCAATCTTATGCTAAGAAGGCCTGTACTATCCTTTGGTCCCCAAAACAGACCACCCCAAAAACGCAAGGAAGTTTTAAGTGTAGCAAGAAGAGCTCCACGCGACTGCATTTCCCATCCTGTAATGGAGTCAGAGTTGGCAACATTGCAGGGAGAAGCCTAAAGATTTCTCAAGAACCCAAACAAGCCCCTGTAATAACATTAAGGCAGGAGTTTGGTGGAAAGAGATTACAAGACATCTCCTGGCTTCCCCTGGATTACCACTGGGGAGAAACCAAAGCCAAAGACCAAAGAAATAAACAACACGCAAGGAGCGACGAGCAGAGGAAGCCACTGGTTCCTGAAGCCCAAGGACAACGTGGATGCATCTGGGGAGAATATTTCTCACTATGAACCCTGCCTGCCTACAGAGATTGACTTTTCAATTGGAAACCAGACCAGCTGAACGCATGCCTCTTCCCATTTGGCTTATCTGTAGTATCAGCCTCCAGGATTTGCTGCCAATTTGACATTTTGCTGCTCAAAGCCTAACCTTGTGAAGTCCCAAACATCGGCCTTGCAACAACCTGCAGCCGTTCCAGCTTCCCATGCGGCTACGAATACTAAACCAAAAAGATTCTTGAAAGCCCCTTTTTCTGCACTTTCACACCCATCTACATTTAAAGTTGCTTGAGACAGTCCAGTGCAGAGCCATGAGGATGACTACGCGAGTGGAGCATCTCCCTGACAGGGGAAGGCCGAGGGAGCCGGGTCTCTCTAGCTTGGAGGAGACTGACGGGTGACCTTATCGATGGTTGTCAATATGTGAAGGGTGAGTGTCAGGAGGATGGAGCCAGGCTCTTCTCGGTGACATCCAATGATAGGACACGGGGCAATGGGTGCAAGCTGGAACACAGGAGGTTCCACTTAAGTACGAGACAAAACTTTTTCACAATAAGGATGACAGAGCGCAGCCTGCATTTTGGGGCTAGAGCTGAGCCTTCTCATGACGCAAAGCCGATACAACGCTTGAGCAATTCCAGACATCCCTTCAGGTTACTGTTTCGTATTTTGGGTTTAATACTCGTTGTTTCCACGGTCTCTTCAGGACGTCTCCAATGCTCGGGTGTCCAGCTGCACGTCAAGGACATCCCCAGCTCTCAGGCCGCAGACTGGGCCTGGACCCCAGCCTGGCAGACATGGCTCCTGTCAGCGTGGAGCAGCCATCTCACCTCAGCCTTGTCCCACAGCCATCAGGTGACGTCTGTCAGTGCTGCCATCAGGGGCACCCGGAGACCCTTGTGATGGAACCACAGAGTCACTGTCACCCTACGACCTCACAAAAGGTGGCTGGCTATAAAAGCCCTGAGCGGCGTGCCTGCGGCCAGTCCAGCTCGTGGCACTCAATTGCTCGAGGTCCCACTGCTGGAAGACAGGAGGCGGAGGTGTTGTGCAAAGCACACTCGAAGCCATTCTTCTTGCACGCGAGCCATCAAGGTCCTTCGGTAATGTCATCAAATATCTATACCTACATGGTCCTCACCTATCCTAAGTATAGTCTTGCCTTCGAAGTATAACCTCTCAGAAGCAGAGCTGCCGTTATAATGGCATTGCTTGTAGTCCATACGAAGAACATTTACTGCTCTAGTACTCTAGACAACTTGGCCGAACCTAGAAAGCTAATGTGGATTTGCTGCTAGAATGTTTTCTTCCTGCTTCTCTCTCTAGTGGTCCTGCTGGTGGCAAGCAAGGTGCTGAGGTCCAGCCAGGGAGACGTGAAGCGTCGACATCCTGCCAGCGACCCGCAGGGGAAGACCGGAGCCTGCTGACAACCACCCTGCACCAGGGCAGCTTTCCACACAAGACCATCTCGACGCCGGGGCTGCTGCAGGGACAATGAACCAGCAAGAGCGGGAGCAGCCAGAAGAGGAGGCCCCTGGGGACCAGACCTGCCCCATCTGTCTGGGCCAGCTGTCCGACGCGTCTCGGATGCACCCCTGCGGGCACTGCTTCTGCCGGCAGTGCATTCAGCCCTGGGCCACTCAGAGGTTCACCTGCCCAATGTGCCGTAGGCGTATTGTGGCCATCGAACGGTTGGAGGCACCCGCCCAACGCGACGCCTCAGCCCCCCGACGCGAGGCCTCACCCCCCCATCCCCGCCGAGGACTGGAGCGCAACGCGGGGATGGGGCGGCGGCAGCAGCGGCAGCAGCAGCAGCGGCGGCAGAGGAGCCCCAACTACCGCTCCCGCAGTGCCTCGCCCCGGCGCAGGGAGCGCAGCCCCTTTCAAGAACGGGGGATGGCCCGAAGGCACTCCGGGCACAGACTCAATGAGGACATCTGGTACGTCGACCTCGACGATATCTCCTGGCTGCGTCGGGTCCAAGAAGAGGATCCGGGGTCCGGCGACCATGTGTAGGCCGCTAGGCCCATTCCCGGATCTCAAATGACCTCAGCTGGGGGTTGGCTGGGGGTGGCAGCCACAATTACTCCCCTATTAAATTAGGACTTTGCCACCCTACAAAGCCTCTGCCTGCACTTCTTCCGGCGTAGGTCAGCGGGAGGCTGAACGCAGCCCTCTCCTGCTGTCCGCACCACAAAGTGGTTTGGGGATGTCGGCTGTTGACGGGGAATGGCTGCAGGTGGCGGGTCCCCAAGGGAGACTTGGGGACGAGAAGTCCTCATGGGAATGGGAATGTGGTGGGGATGGGAGCAGCCACAGAGGTGACCTGGCCCGACTGGGAAAAAGGCTGACAGCAAAAGTCTCCTAAAAGCCTGGCAGCACAGAATGCCTGCCAGCTGGGGAACCGGGCCTGGCAACCTGCAGCATCCTTGGAAGGCGCTGCTGGCCTCCTGCAAGGGCAGCCTGAGGGTACCTAAAAAACAGAGATTTCCTCAGGATACCACCACCAAGGGCAAAAGCAAGGAACTACAAGAGCAATGGGCTGTCTGAGGACGAATTGCTCTGGGAAAGGTGCTGTTCTCAGAGACTAGGAAGCATTGCGGTCTATCGCTTGTCTCAGGTGAAACACAGAAATTAGCAGTGTCTTTCGGCTGCTCAAAGGAGATGGTGTTCTATGCCCTCTTCTCTCTCTTTTGAGAGAAAAAGACTCCTTTTCCACCCAAAATGGAGCGCCTCTCTCCCTCAGAGCTTCCTGTGCTGCACAAACTGTTCTTGCCTACACGCCAGCCCAAACCCACTGAGCCTTTGCTGGGGATGCGGGGCTGACTCCCAACTCCGTGATGGGAGTCTCACAGCTCGGAAGTGACACCTTGTCCTTGATTCACTGGGGCCCACTCCTGGGTTCGGTCTCTCCCGAGACGGCTTTTCTTCATTAGCCTGAGACCTCTCTCCATGCTTGCCTTTAATCACAGAATGTTGCCTAGTGGCGATTCCTGGTCATCAGCTGCCCAGGGGGTTGTGGAGTCTCCTTCTCTGGAGACTTTCAAAACCCTCCTGGATGAGCTCCTTTGTGGCCGGATTTAGGTGCTCCTGCTCCAGCAGGGGGATTGGACTAGATGATCTTTCACGGTCCCTTCCAATCCCTAACATTCTGCCATTCTGGGAAAAGTTCACCGTTTAAAGTAAGAACAGGTATACGCAGAAAACACAGATCCTGATTATGACATTAGTTTGACAGCAGAACGAGCCTTGGGACAAGGTGAAACTGTGCGTGGGAGAGAGGAAAGCCTACCTAAATGCATTCCAATGTGGTCTGGAGTGAAACCTTGCTTGATCACATCTACAGAGCCCAGACAGATGTCAAGCAACTGCCAGAGCCTTGGCACGTGAGCTACAGATGCTTCATTACCTACCCTTTTTACAGTGATGAGCTACAAGACTGCAAACTTCTGCTGCTGCTAGAGCAAGAGCAGACAACAGCAACTGTGTATTTGCCTTTAGCAATTGCTTAATCCAGGAATTATTGTTGGATTACTGTGCTAGGTGCATGTCAGTGGTGGGTTTTTGTTTTTACAAAACGTCAGTTACTGTACAACAGTTTTTCCAATTTGAGTATTTGTGTAAGAAAGCAGCTTATACCTGATCCACCTGTTGACCATATACATATTATATCAATTAATTAGCTTTAGTTTTCTTGATGTCCCTCCCCGCCTCCGTCTGAGCAAAACCAGTGAGGCTAAGCATCCATGCACCGCTTGAAAACAGCCTTCCCAGATCTATTTATGACAGCGTAACGACGGAGTTTGGGTGCGAGTCAAAGCTCCATATGTACTCTGTTTCTGGATTTTGGTTTTGTTCTTACAGCAGCTCGGATACATGGTGACATGTTTAATATTCCATAAGCTGCAAGTGCTGAAGCACAGAGAAAAGGTTCAAGGTGATGAGAAAAAACTTCCAAAGCCTTCAAAGTGAAACACAATTAAGCTTTTACCTCCAGATTTCTCACGACCTGAGGGAAGAAAGCTGCATGCAAACCTCTCTCAGCCAGCCATCCGTTTATCCCTGTAACATTTTCTGTTTTTCATGTTGTTCTTAGTGGCCAACTTCATGTGAATCCCCAAATGGCTCCATAAAACCCCTAAAGCACCCAGCAAGTCTGAAATGCTGCCCCCACACCACAGTTCAGACTCCTCCACCCATCCCCAGGGATGTAGCAGACCATGATTAGCCTGGGCTGCAACAACCTTCGTAGTTTAGCAGCCAGACCAAGGCGTGAAAACTGAAATGAAGCAGAGACAAGGAAACTCCAGCCCCAAGAGGCCTCTCAGAGCCAGGAGCCTCAGGTTGGGGTCATGGCTCAGGACAGACCTGCAGCTCCCCAGGCAACAGGAGGCACCGAGCACAAATGTTCCCAAGCTGCTGCCACCTCCCTGCTCCCATTCACTGCATCCTCGCCTTGCCTGGTGCTAGCCTTCGACCTGCCCATGTCCCATGAGGGAGGGCAACGCAAGCCAAAGCCAGGCTTCAGCTGCCTCCTGGGGGCTGCAGGAAACAGAGGAGCTGGTTAGAAGGGGCAGGGAGTCCCCAGCATGATCCCAGAATGGTTTGGGTTGGAAGGGACTCAAAGACCATCTAGCTCCAGCCCCCTGCCATGTGCAGGGATGCTTTGCAGCAGCCCAGGCTGCCCGAAGCCTCATCCAGCCTGGCCTTGGGCACTTTTGTGGCCCTTACACACCAGAAGTGTTTTAAGGACTGCTTAACCCATTTAACATCTACTTAACCTCAAAGGCACGCTCCTATTTCTCCATCCAGCAAACCCTCCCAGTCTCTCCAGGCTCTGTCACTCATTTGACCTCTCGGTAAGCCAATTCACCTACCAGAACTGGACGGCTTTCCATCAGGTTCCTGAGAGGTTAAAAAAGCCTCAGAAACAGCCTGAGGAAAGCTACAGGTGGATGCTATCACCCTCCTCAGCAACAGCAAGCTGTCACAGCGCTGCTCTGTTAAATGAACAGTTAAGAAGCTTGCAGACAATTGGACATTATGATTCCTCTAACAACTCAAAACAGACGCATGTTTGAGGAGTTTAGCTACTGAAAATTACCAAACAGGGGAAGCGCTTTTTGTATGCTGCATAATAGCAGCATGCCAAGAACATAAAGGCTTCCCTTTGTGTTAACTGCAGCAGCAACAGCTTTTGCTAGAACCCCAGCCACATCTCCCACCCTCACATGTTTTTGAAACGCTAGGAGGTGGCACAGCCTCCCTCCCCCTTCCCAGTGTGAAAAGCTAGGACAGGAGACGCTGAACTTCAATTATTTAGGTGATGTTTCAATTCAATGTAATGTTTCAGTTATCAGCTTCAGGTAGTAAGCAAAATAATTCAGTACCATCTCCTTTTTGATATCTAGAATATACTTAAAGGAGGAGCTTGTTGTGCAAGGATGACAACATCAGGTGACAGCAGTAAAATCCAGCAAGTAGCCAGTGAGCACATTGCTCACAAGCTCATTTTAGCAAGGCTTTACTGTAAGTATCATCATGCACTGGTTCTGAAAATTACTGAAAGCATGAGCCTGATGCAAGCAGCATAAGGGACAGGAGTTTGAAGCGTTACTGTGAGTACCAGCCTCACACCTCACTACAAGAGAAGGATATTCAAGTCACCTCCCCCTTAAGCTGTGTCAAAACTTTGTGGGAGGCATCTAGAATTTCTGAAAGAGCACCAAAACAAAGGCTAACACATGCTGGAATCCCTAAATGAGAAGGCTGGAGCATGTGCACCATGTCCTGAAGCATTTCTGGTACTAGACAATCATCGTTTCCAGCAGAAGCATCTCTAACCTAAACCAGCAGATACTGAAAACTGAAACTATTTGCAGAGCTGTACTTCTCCAGCCCACGTGCAATTCTCAAGTACAGATAAATAGAGTTCCTAAATGTCTAAATCTAAACCTATTTAAAAAAAAAAAAGTTTAAAATTGTTACCCCTTGTCCTGTCTTTATCCCCCATAACACACTGGGGGGCTCTTTCCACCCACCACTGAAACTGAGGAGTCAGCTTCCCAAGGAGCTGTGAAACAGTCAGCCCAGCAAAGGCCCAGGGCTGACCAGAGGTGACCTACAGGTATGTAAGACACTTGCTGACAACCAGAATTCACAGCAGGATCTGCACGGCTGCAGATCCACCAGACAGACCCAGCCCATGCAGCCCTAATTGCCCAAGCCATGTTAACCATCATTAGACCGTTCAACTTCCCTCCTCCCGGCCCACCTTAAAACAACACATTTATGGAAACATTAAAAACCATGGAAAAGGCCTCATAGCATACCACAAAAAATAAGGATCCATCGTTGCTAAATGAAACTGCAAGGCTTGCACTGGGTTCTTAGCAAGAAAATGGAAATCATGCTGACATACAATTGTTCCACCCCCGGCTTCGCCTTCACACATTTCTTACAGGTCAATTTTAAAGAATTAAGTCTTGTTCAGCTAAACATCTGGTGGCTGTTGCTAGAGGAAACAGACTATCTGCAACATTTGAGCAGAAATAATGAGTTACATAAAAGCCAGACCGCATAAGGAAGAACAAGCGTTTTGCCAGCCTACGAATCTCAAACATTACATGAAACTGCGTGTTTAATTTTGGGGTTAGAATATCGTGAAGTTAACCTGTATGCATTACAAAAGCAATAAAGACTCCAGTTTTTGCTAAGTGTATGGAAATATAATCGTGCTGTACTGTAATTAACCTTCTGGCTAGCAGCTGTCCTAGAGACCTTCCTTAAGCAGCCTGCTAGAGCTGAGTTACAGCTCGGGGTGGACCAGTTCAGCTCCAGGCATTTTCAGGCTCAGATCAAGTCTGAGCAAGCTGAAGAGTTAAACAGGGTGGTTTTGGTCCTTAACAGTTTGAGTTAGGCCCCCCAACTTAATGGAAGAATATTTTTCTGTAGCTGCTGAGCACCTTTTTGGTCACTGTCCCCTTGTCCTTCTGGGTATATCAGTGCTTTACAACCAACACCCAACAGGTGAAGCCACACCGTGCCCAGCTGGAGGTGTGACCGCAGGAAGTTCATAGCTGAAAAGGAACCCTAATGGCATCACCATTTGAGTCCCCAAGACACCTTATAAGCTTACAGATCTTTGATACAGGCTCTGCAGATCACGAAGTCCCACAAGAGGGGAGGCAGCATTCCCAAGAACATCTTAAGCAGCGTTAACTCGAATATACTGGAATTGCACTTCACATTATGTACCTTTCTACAAATAGATATTGCTGTTCTTTGAGGAGAGCTTCAGCACTTAAATAATCCAGAAGCCTGATGGATGACTAATACAACTAGAAAGCTTCGCGTGCAGGATATTTTAGCTACCACACATCATCAGGATGACTCTCAGTGTGCAGCCCCAGAGCAGCAGAGGCACCTATGGGTTTCACCGCTGTCCCCCTTCTTGGGCATCGAGGCTCAGGCTTTGGGTCCAGCTGGCTTGCATTGGTATTGCATGGAGCAGTCCATCTGCAACCCACCCCAATTGAGGCGATGGCACAGTACTGTCCGGCACAAGCCACCACTGGTCCAGGTCTATCACATACCGGCACATACTGCATCTACGAGGCAGAAAGCCACTCCAAAGCTCCACTTACTGAGAACAGTGGAGATGAGCCACACAAGCAACTGCTCAATCCGGGAATTTCACCATTTAATTTAATTTAAGCTGCTGTTGCTTCTGTTCATCTGTGTCACCTGGGATAAAATCTGCTCCTAAAGCCACGCTCCTTGAACTTGAGGAGGCACTGCGGGTTCACCAAGCACACCGGAGGAAAACAGGGCAGGCTGGGGAGCTAGCCCCTCTCCTGTACAGCCAAAGCATGTTTTCACAGCATAGACACACCAGCAGAAGGGCCTGGCACAGGTTTCGCTGGAGCTGGGAAGAGTCCTGTTGGTGTGCCTCTGCTTGGGGATCCCAGCAGAGGGAGCGTGCAGATGGAGGCTCCCTGAATGGGTAAGGTGCTGGCTTACAGAGGAGCACGGGGGAATGAAAGTCGTGAAATAGGAAAACCAGAGCTGGTTTAAGTGTTAAAATACACAGAAAGATAAGACAGGAGGCAGGAACAGGATACAAGCGTAGGCAGCTCGGGAGCAAGATCTGTGGCTGAGACAGCAGCACTTTTCAGTGTCTTGGAACCGATAAAGAGCTTCAGAAATGCATTATCAACAATCAGAAAACAACATGCACTTGGGTCTCCTCAGCAGCTGATCTCACGTTCACATTGCCTAGCAGTCTGTGCTAAAAATCTACATCTTTGTGTCAGTGGCTGAACAGAAAGCAAGCAAGGGAGGAAAGTTAAACATTGCGAGCTGGGCAGAAGCTTCTCTCAAGCTGAACAGCACACTGTGATCCCAAACCCCATGGAAACAGTTTCATCTGATAAAAAAGTTCTCAAGATCCCAGACTTGCAGGCAGGGAAGAACAAAAACAAGCCAGCGACTTCTGTCATGAAAGCAACCCTCCGCAACATCACATCAACAAAGAGGGCTGCTTCAGACTCCAGGGGCTTGCTTATCTTTAAGACAAAACAATGTAAAAACGAAGCAGAGTCAGATGCCTGCAGTCTCTGCTGCGTTCATACGAAGATATTAAAAGCACTGTACTGCACCAGCCTGAACTGCTCAAACTAAAGACTTTTCAGACAATTAATGGCACTCCTACTACTGGCACCAAAAAGAGATAAATCAGTTTCAGGGGATGAAACTGCATAATAATTGGACATACCATACAAAGCAAAATTGAAAACCGATTTCTCCCCCAGGCATGAAGCTACTGAAAGCATCGAACTATCAGCTGCTCGTTTGTTCCCCCCGCCCCCATTGAAATTACCAAAAGTCAGAAGTTTATTAGGCTGTCTACACAAAGTTTAACTACACAGAGTTTAAAATGAAAGTTAAAATTTAGAAAGAATTTGTTTTGTGGACCCATTTTGTTCAAAAGTAGAAACAGCACCCCAAAAGGATGAGACCGTTAAGGTCTGAAACTGAAGGCCCAAAGCATTTTATCAGTGTTACTGAGTCTGCACTGGCTTACGTTCAAACAACAACAGAGAAGTAGTTTGTTGCCTTTTTTCAGAAGCCCAGAAAGGAAACTGGAGAGCCACTTTCACTCCTGCAGTACTCATTACGAACACCCCAAAAATGCATGCTAAGCAGAGGCACATTGCTCTCTCAAGGTCCTCTCTTATCAAACCCAAACACTCGCTTTTTTATTTTCATCACTACCACCTGTTTTGTGAAATCAAGGTATCTATCCACAATGACGTCAAATACCCACCCATGAACATTATTTCCTTTGCTTTCTCTGTTCTGGAGAAGAAAACCCTCAGCATCTTTCAACTTTTCTGTTAAAATTAACAGATGAAACGAGCAGAATAGGCAACCCAGCCCATATTTTACACATCACACCAGAACAAATGCTCATTTACTAAGCACATCAATTCTCCTCCTGGTAACAGAGTTAAAACACTTGCCTAGAAGCTTCAGCTCCTCACAAAAGACTTTGGACTCTCCCTGACTATCCCGCCCCATTTCCTTGTTGAATATATTCATCGTTGACAGGCAGCATTGCAGCTACCTACTTTTCAGCTCAACATGCATATTTCTAAAAATAAAGCTAGGGGAAGTAGATTAGAGATGCAAGATCCCAGAGAAGTTACTTCAGGTAAGAAAAATACTGGCAAAACTTAAAGAAGATACTAAAAAGGAAATAAGGCATAGGCACTGAACTACTTGCATTTGGGTCTCCTGGTATAACCCCACAGACTTAACACTTAGATACTGCTTAGGAACAGAGGTAAGAGCTGCATGCTAAGACCCTCCAGAGTATGGAGCCACATGGTACTCACCACACGTGTTGCAATTCACTTCTTGTGTTTGCTATCTGAAATCACAGGGCAGGAAGTGCTGGGGCATAGGAGCAGCACAGCAGCCAGCCAGTCATATCCGTAATCAATCTGGAAGGCAAAAGACAACATTCTAGAAAATCTAAAGGCAACAGCTAAAGCCAGCAACAACTTCCAGTCTTGCTTTATTCTGCTAAGAAATAAAAGCATGGTTTACAGTTTTCAGTTTAATGCAACTTCCATGTGTGCTACAGGAGAAACTGAGCCAAACAGCACTTCCTACAGACAAATTCTAGTATTTCTTCTTACCCCCATGTCTTGGCAAACTAACAGCCTTCTGTGCAATAACACAAACTTCAGTTCAGAAGACAACAGGGTTTTCTTAAAACACCAAAGTTTCTGTCTCTGGAAATTCTGCCTTTTGTTTTTGTTAAACTGCATTTCCCCACCTTGGGAAACAGGTTCCCAAACCCGCAGCAGCATCCCTGGGCTGACTGTACCTCCTGCGATGCTGCGGGCAGTTTGGTCAGCACAAGAGGCTTTGTTTGTTTGTGCCTTTTTCCTTAAAAACACCCTCCATTGCACATAGCCCCTGTGACAGGGAGGTGAAGGTAGAACCAAAACGAAACTTCCAAAATATTTCTGGAAAGCTCTGCTTTGAATGAGCAAATACAGGTTACTCTGTTCTGCATTCACAACTTGGGTGTTTAACTTCCTTTGGAGAAAGAGCATGGGCTGCTCTAACCAAAATCCTGATTTTAAAAGCAACTTCAATTCCAAAAAAACTGACAGTCCACTCAAAACAGGCCCCGAAATGCTGCAGTGCCATGTCAGACTCCCTTACATGTGATGCTCCATAATGGGCTACAGACAACCAGACTCCCTAACGTCCAGGGGCATGCAAAGCTAACACTTTTATTTTATTTTCATAACTATTACAGGAGAAGTTTAAGGGTCTATACGGTCCCCTCTGCCTGCTTGTAACGTAGGCACATGGGGAGAACCGGTCCCCTTAACCCGGCCATGGCAGAAGTTGATGTCTGTCACTTGGCCTGCACCCTGTCAGCCAGGAACGTACTTCTCCCATTTCTAACATCAAGTACAAGACACAAAGTCATCACCGCACTGCCAGGAGGCACCACTTGGACCAAAGCACACAAGGTTTTGGTCCCCCTCTGCCCTGTACTCCTATAAACCTGTTGTCAGTCCAGCCCCAGTCACGCACACGTTCCTCCAGAGGCGTTCACCACCCCTCTCCTCGAGGACCTGTGGGGATTGCTCATCGGCGTTGCACCCGACTTCAGAAGTCGCACTGAGCTCACAGCAGGCATCGTCATTAATCCTCGCCTACAATTACCCAGCACCAGCTTGTCCACGAAGCCACGCAGGCAAGGAGAACACGGCACAGCCCAAGCACTCCAGCGCACAGCCCTTCCAGTGGAGCTGAGAGGTGTGAGGTTGAGTACATCCCCCGATATTTTATTGCAAAGCACGTAAGGCAGACTTCAAGCAGAACTGTTTTACGTGATTTGACCAGGCCAAAGGCTACAGCAGGGAAGAACCGGCCAAACTCGTCCCAATCCAAGCCCTACAGGAAACAGAAAATCGTGAGTCCTCTACTCCCAGCAGAGGAGGGGTTGCAGTTACTCGACAAAGCACCGAGCAGCACTGCTGGGCAAAAGGTAGGAGCAGCCCATTAACACGGCAGTCCACGTATGTAAACGCTGAGCACCTTTAGCCCAGTGAAGCTTGCTCTTTCAGCACCTTGAACGTGCCCTGGTTGTACTTACAAGGAAAAGAGAAGCAATGCACTCCAATTCCCAACAGGGATCGTTGACCAAAGACTGCCTTGGTATCTCCACAGAAATACCAGCTTCTGAGAAGCCGCATCTCCCAACAAGGAAGCTAGACAGGAGGCTATTTATAACCTGCTCCACATCACGGTGATTTACTTCAGGAATAAAGCTAAATAAATCATTTCACGCTCTGCTAAGGCTAGAGTTTGAACCCGGGGTTAGGCATTATTCACATTCTGCTTGAAGAATGGGAAGGCTGGCACGCTACAGAAGAGTCAAAGTACAACGTCAGAAGATCCCCAGCGCAGGTCCATCCCTGCCATTTCCTGCTGGCAAAGCCAAGTTATGAGAACCCATCCCCACCTCACACAAGACATTTGCTAACAGACCTTTCGACCTGCAGCACAGCAAACACAGCTCCTCCCGCGTTCACATAACAGCACCGCCTCAGATGGACTCCAGCCTCCTAGCAGCATTTGAAGCTCCAAAGACGGAGCTTCAAATGCTGCCTTAACCTGGCCACGCACCGACGATGCTGGGCTCACCCAGAAGTCCTGTCTGGAGCAAGATCGCTCAAGCAAAGTGTGGAGGACCTCGGAGTAATGGGAGGATCCAGCTCACAGCTGCAGCACACATTAAACCTGGACTAGAAGCCAGCAACCTCGTTCAGCTGTTAAGCGTGGCACAAAATTAAGCCACCTCCTGGAGTGAGAAAAAGCAATGGTTAACAAGCAAGAATATGTGGCCAACCCGGTTGGAGCACAAGTTTATCATGGTAATGAGCTCCAGCCTTTCCACGTTCAGAAAGCCTCACGGCCCAAAACCTAAAATTATGCAGAAGACAGGTGAGGGCATCTGTTCTTTACGGGAAGACTGAGGCTGCTACAGAAAGAAGGAATGAGAATGAAAGAGGTTGTCCAAAACCACAAACAGCAGGACAGACCCCTTCCAGCTTTTGACAGATAATTAAACTTTTGTGTGCTTAATTAGTACCTCCAGACACTTGGCGCACTTCCTGTGACATCTCCTTCATGGCACCAGCTATAGGCCTCAGGCTCGGGGATGTACATCTCAGCTTGAAAGCAACAGGCCTTGGCTTTGCGTGGCCGTACAGGAATAATGCAGAATCCTTCAGCCAGGACGCTCTGGTTCCCACCAAGCAACTCTCCTCAGGAAGAGGAAACTTATTTTGGAGTGCCATAAGCAGAAAGATAGGAAGCACTCAGGGACGTGAAGCCATGTCTAGATAACATCATATTGTTTGGGCAAGCCCCATGGACACCCAAACCCTCTTCTAGCTGTCAGTGAGAGAGGAAGAGGACACAGCAGAGGCTTTCAGTATCACTAGATATTTTTCCCCATTACTTCTCAAATCAAGGAGCAGCTGAGAAGCCAACTTTGCAGTTTGTTTTAGGTTCAGAGTCAAAACTAACATCCCTGAAGGCACCTCATGAATAGCTGAATTTGCTACCTTAATGTACATGGCCAGATCTTTCATCTCCTCGTGGGGCCATGGCAATCTGTGCCAGTCAGAGACAAGAGATGAGATTTTCAAAGTGAGTTCAGGGCATACCGCTGATGCTGCTCAGCTCCCAGGGGAGGGCCTCGCTTCCTCCACGGCAGGGAAGATGACTCCACAAAACCCCTCCTTACAGGCGCTCTTGGGAAGCTGGTACACAGACAGGTCTCGGATCTGTTGTACTTTACCTCATTATTCTTTTATTGCCAGTCAGCGGCACAAAGCTCTGGATAACACTGGAGAAACACACGCTTGTCTTTAGGCTTGAGGCTTCTACAGCTTTACAAATTAAAGCATGGGAGCAATAGCAAAATTCGGGCCTAATGGATGTACCCCACTGCCAAGTCTTCACACCATCCATCCAGCACCACAAAAAGGTGGAAAGGCTCCCAGGGGCATGAGGAGAGAGCAAAACCTCCTGGGCAAACACACCGCTCCAGCGCTTGCCTCAAGTTTGAACAAGGAGAAATTTGACTGGTCACATGCAGAACTTGTAGCTCTACAGAAACAAATGCTTAATTTGAAAAATCACCCATCAGACCTGGATCGACATCCATTTCAGTCAGCAGATTTTTAACCAGAGAGCTTCACACCCACGTGGAAAAACAGGGCTTCTGTAGGGCCCCTCTGGTGGGCAGGAGACTTCTCAGGAGACCTCTACATGGTTTGGGCATAAAAACACGGAACATTTCTATTCCAAGTCAAACACATAAGCATTCAAAAGCTTTGTCTAGGGAAACGCTCGCCTTCCCTACTAGGAGACATTTCTCTTCGCAAGAGCGAGCGATCTGTAGGCTATCAGTGAATAATTAGCAAATACTGCTTATTTATCAGGAGATATTAAAACCTACGCCTAGCGGACATAAGAGCAGAAAAGGCTCACGGCGCACATTAAGGCTGTCTGCCCGCAGAAGGTGGAAAGTAGCTGTGTCAGGAAGAAAAATCTTACCTTGTCAGGTATTTTCCTGTCTTTTCACTAGAAATAAATACTTGCATTCAACACCTGGAGAAGAGCTGGGCACACAGCTCTCAGCCTTAACCGCCACGCTTGAAGCAAAGCCCCTGTGTGGATTCAGTAATTTGCAAATTCCTCTCTGAATACGCCCCAAAGCTGACATCTACATTTATTCTGCTCAGCTGGAGAATAAAAAGTCAGCTTTTATTCTAGCACTGTACTCGGGCAGTGCTCAGAACAGTATTTATCGTCTGACACCTAGGTAAAAACAAGTTAAAAAAACCACACTGCTGCTTGCAAAGCCTTGCAAATACCATTCAGCATCTCTCTCTCAATTCCCTCAAGTCTCATGAGTAGCCCACACATTTCAGATGCAGCAGAGTACAGCGAGCAGGTCTCGATCTCAATTTTCCCTTTACAAAAGCAGAACAGCAACCAAAAACTTTGCATTACACTGCAGCACGCCAAACTGCAATCTCTGCACACCCAAGCTGCAGACGGCTGCTGAAACCTGCACGTACTTCTAACAGCCTGCGCAGCAGGAAGCCTACATTTTGTTAGCACCAAAGTGCTGAGGACTTCAAAACTGATGCCAATGGCCTGCGTGATGAAAGGGAACGGAACGGTGCCATGAATAAGTCAAGGAGACCATAAAATTCGAAGAAAACACGCGGACGAGTTCAGATAGCCCTGCTTCCAGCACGTGAACGTCACGAAAGGAAATTCTTTAAATCCTGAATCATTCAGAGCAGCGCCCTGCTTACTCTAAATTTCATTAAGTGAAGTTTTCACTGCCTATACTTACTTGAGGTGTTCCCGACAGGCAGCTAGACCGCACGTTTCCAGTGGCAATGAATCATTTGGCGCTAGGTGGTTCCGTGACACCTCAGCCTGAGTGGACAAAGATGTTAGGGAAGATGTTCACAGAAGTAATTGTACTTTATCCTCTGCTCCAGAAACCTTGACCTGCTTGACACAGCCTCCAAAAGCTGTAAAAATCAAACGGGCAAAGCCCACCCAAGCAGTATTTCACTTCTCGCTTCCAGATGATTTAACTTTTCCCCCAGACAACTGGGGAAGCTGTGCAAGAAACAGGAGCCTGAAAGAACAACGGTGTGCGGCTCCAGGAGAAATAAACACACAAAACATCCACTTTTCACTCACACAGAGGCTGCTATGGAGACAGTTAGCTTGACAGCCCTATTCTGATGACAAAAATATACCAGAGCGATAGGTGAGAAGTTAGAAGAGGGCTGCCCTCCTGGCATGTGTGGGCCCAAACCAACCCCAGAGCAAAGAACGAGCCTCCTGCTTGGCTTCCCTGGAGCAGGAGCAGAGGGGCACCCAACCAAACCACCCCGATTAACGGCCTGAGCATGAGGCGAGCTCAGAGAAAAGGACTGAAATGGAACATACACACCTTGATCAAACACGACGTATATATAGGCAGTTATATTTAGAAGTGGGATTTTGAACTCCTGTTATCTTATCAAAGCAGGCATTCAGGAACACTGATCACAACTGGTCTGTGGTGCCTCCGCTCACCTGGCACCTTCCTCTGAAGCACGCAGTGCCCAGACCGTGCTGTGCCACCGTTAGCCACGTGCACTGCCATGCACATTGCTCAGACCTTGGCTTTCCCTCCCCAAGGATCCCTCCCCAGGTTACACAGCTGATACTCTCTTGGAGTTGACAACATCCATACAAGGAGTATTGCCACTCCCCAGTCTCTCCCAGAAAGGGTTGCAAATCCCTCTGAAGTCTAAAAGAAATCATCCCAAACTGGATTTGTCTTATTACACAAGTTCACACTCCTAGATTTCAATCCCAGCCGAGAACATGCAAGCACACATCAAAAGAAAAATTAAGAATCTCATCTAGTCCAAGTTTTCTTGCAAGATGCCTTTGATTGACACCTGATGATGAGACACTTCAGCTCTTCATGCATTTTTGAAGAAAAGTGTAATCAAGCTGTTCGAGCACCTACCTCTCCTAGCTGTGATGATTTGCTCAACATTCCCCCACTTCATACGCTGCTTCACCAAGTCATCAACACTCCGAACGCTCAGCATAGCTGCCTGCTCAGCTGATACTCCTCCCCCAGCACAAACCAGTAACCCACAGGCTGCAATTTGGGGTCTGCTCTCCCTACCTGGATGGCTCAGGCAATGACCACGGCAGAGCAGAAAGCTTGTCACGTACTTGGGTGACAGTGAGGTGACACCTTCCAGAAGAAGCCCACGAGTCTCCGTTCATCAGCACTTGTGCTACTCCTCAAGAGCTTCGTTCCAGCAGACTTCAGGTTCTCCACAGCTTCTCATTATCCTGGTTCTCCTCCTCCACTTGTTGTCTCCTTCTAGTGGAGGCCAACACCACGGCTAACAACTACCAGCCAGCCAGATGGCTTTATTAAGTGCCTATCAGGTTGGAAACTTGTGATACTTCCCTCAATTAAACTCACAGAGTTGTGGCTAATGGTAGTTGAAAAAAAATAAAAAATAATCACTTGAGAACATTAAGAGCCAACAAAAATAAATGCGTAACACACTCTAGAAAGTGGGGAATACAATATGGAACTCACACAAGGATGAAACATGACCTCTGAAGACAACTCAAAGCTTGCTCCCCACAAAACGCAGCAAACCCAGGCGCTGCAGCAACCCCGAGCAGAACTCCTGCTGGTTTCTCTTATCAGCCCGCTTGTGAAGGAGTCTGCCTCATTACAATAAGAGGAGAAAAACAACCCAGCCGTACCTGGAGAGTTTTGTGCCAGGTTAGAGGCAGAGCAGCTCACGAACAGGTTAGACGAGCAGCAGGAGCAGCGCATGGGAAAGGCAGGACCCAAACCTCTACTTGTGGGCACAGCGCTGCGAGCCGCAGCCTTCAAACATCGACAGCTCCCCAAACATGCTGAAAAGACCACAGGCACGTTCTCGCTGGCCAACGCACGCTTTGATAGCCCAGTTTCTGATTGGAACTAGATTTTCAGCAGGCGTGGATCAGGAAGCCAAGAAACCACAGCAGCAATCCCCAGCTGGGCAGCCACGCCACGAGCACAAGGCAAACAGCAGCGACGTGTTGTGATCACTGCTGTGGGGACCTTATGTAATTCCTGTGACACAGAGCAGGACATTAGTAGGTGCATGCCAGGCTGGTTATTGTGACGACCCAGTTCTGGGCTATTAGCCCATCACCGCCTGCGGAGGAACGCCTGATTGTCTGCTGCTCGCAATCCCACACTAGGAGAGCTGAAGAGAAGCATTATGATCACCTCCTCCCACTCGCCGCACAAAAAAGGTGGAATTTAAGGAATCTTCCCTTTTAAAGTGACCGAGAACTTCTTGTTCAATCACCTCATTTGTCCCTTTCTAAAGTTTCTCCGGTTTCAGTTTCTACCCGTCCCACCTTGACGCGCCTTTACACATAAACCACAGCACTCTGTGAAATCTCTGCTTGTGAGAGCTGCGATTGGGAGAGCTGCAGGTAGGCACAGCGTGCCGAGAAGCACCTCGAGAGTTCCCCTCCTCTAGGTATCCATGAGCCATCCTCCCGAGCTCTTTGCAAGCATTTTCTCCCTGATATTTCCACAGAAGGGGGTTCACGAAGCAGGAATAGTTGAACACTCAACAAGAAATCCTCTGCTGGCATTCCTGCAGTGGATCACAGATGTTGGCATGGACGTGCCTGCCCCATCCTACCAGCACTCACCTTGGGGACCCATGGACCGTGGGTTTCTCCAACCACTTTTTGAACAAACCTAGGCCAGCAGCCTCCACAAACTCCTCGAACAGTGAGATCCAGAGCTTTGTTGCCTGCTCTTCAAATAAATGCTTCCAAACTGTAGAGGCTCAGGCAGTTCAGATGCTCCACTGCCTCCAGCTGCCCTTCTTTGTGTGTTTCCCACTGAAGATGCAACAGGCAGAAACGCGCAGCGCAATGCGCTCACAGACATTCACGCACTGAAATTCCTTCAGCGTTACTCAATGACCGTAGCACTTAATCAGATGAAGATTTCATCCCTCCGAAAAATAAAAACAACACACACTACCTGTAGCAAGAGACCAGCGTGCCAACAACAACCCAGCCAACGGCAGGGAGAACAGATAAGCCCTGTCGGCCCCAAACAGCCAGCCGTGCCCTTGCTAAGGGGTTTGCCCACTCACCTGCAAGGAGTTTCTTTCACAAGCCAAAAAACCACACCGCTCACTGCACTCCTGAGCACCGTGAAGCCCGGCAGACACTCGAAAATCCTGTTCTACTTCCCAGCAGCAGCTTCTCCCATTCAGCTGGCAGCATCCTACCATCTGCAGAGAAGTATGGCATTTTTTGGGGATGGCAGAAGAGCTCCAGAAACCCCATTATATATAAAGGTAACCTCCTTATTACACTCAGAGGATGAATTATGAATTTAACTGGACTCAGCTGTAACAAAAAGCTGTTAAGGTGAACACAGAGGATCAGGCAGACAGCATACAGAGCTGGGCAGCTCCGGCACGTGCTGTACCGTGTGGATTTACCTCCTTGTGCAAAGCGAGACCATCTCACACGCTGACAGCTTCTCCTATAAGCTGGAATAATGCACTGCTTTGTACGGATGACTTTAACCTCACCCTGATGCAAATATTACCATTCACACACTTAGGAAATCACACCCGGACAAAGACACTTGGATTCAACTTCCACTTCCCATCCCTAATCTTCAGCGTGGCTGTCAATTGGAAGTGTTCATTCCCAAGTAATCCCCACTACACACCAAGCCATCTCCGTCCTCTTTGAAGCCTTAATACCCATCGGTGAGGATCACTTTGTACCAGCAGATCACTTGTAGGCCTTCTGAACTGCATCCAGACACGGAATTACTGCCAGCAGCAGCCGATTATCCAACACAAAAAGCTTTTCAGCGTCACTGATCCCCAAAGCTCTGTCCACCACAGAAATTCAGCCTTTACGTTCTGATTTCGGCATCTATAGATGAGTGGAAAAAGTCCTTGTTGTTACAAGGTCATACCTAGCTTGCTAAGAGACTAAATTTATCCACCTGTGCCTCAGGCAATTCTATTAGTTCTGAGAAGAAAGGATACTGGTGTTGAGCAGGGGTCCACGGGTAAATCCCCTGGAAGACGTGACTCCATTTAATTGCAAATGATCTCAAAGCTATTAGCAGGGAGCCCGATCGCAATTCATCGAAAGAGGAGACATTCAGATACTACACAGAGCTAGCGTTTAAGGTAGGATTGTTTGAGTGGCGTAAACTATTACTACGTTCAGTTTTAGATTTGGTAAGAGAGGAGTTCAAGCAGGTTTAACAGATGGGGTTTCAGCACAAATGTATTTTAGAACACCTCCTTAGCAAGCAGATTTCCGACTCTAACACGCCGTGCACTACAAGCGTAACGCCATGGAAGAGCTGATCAACACAGGGATTTCTCCGAGCTTTTGTAAATGTTACCAGGGACTGACTGAACAGTTTGCGAAGACAAGCTCCAGTTTACCAAAAGGTGTCACAGCAAACAGCTTTGTGACACATTTACTAATTTTCCAAGCCAGAAAGACGGGGATGACTCAGATCCTCCAGCAGCAGCACTAGCTGCGTTGGGTCTTCGGATCAGTATCAGCAGCAAGCCCACGGAAGCATCACAGCGCTCAAGCGAGGTTCGCAGGCCAGGATCACTGCAAGCGTTCGAGAGAACCTACACTCAAAATGAAAGTTAAAGAATTTGGTTTGAAGACTTCACTGAGGAATAACTACACCGTCTGTCTCAGCCCTGCCGGCTTCGCAGACCCTGACAAACCTACTTTGGTGCAAAACACTTGAACAGGAGCACGTTCAATCACACTTAACAGAACAAAATTAGGATTACTGAGATCACTGCCCCACATCAACATGAGCATAAGGTTTCTCGTGCTGGATGTTGAGCACACAGGGTCCAGCTAGACACCCCTAAGTCACACCCCATTCCCCTGAGTCTCTGAGAGCAGGAGGCTGCCCGAACATCTGACCTTCACCCCTGCAGCTCCTTGCCCCTGAGCCCACCACTGCAGCACCCCCAGCCAGGAGGGATCCCCAGAGCCCACCGTAGCTCACGTCGTCTCCTTGCTGTCGAAGCTCTGTTTTCTGCAGAGCCCAGAAGGAACAGAACAAGTGGTTCCAGCACACCACGCCCCAAACCATAGATCTGGACTAGTGAAGGCACTCTGGCACACACAGTAACTGCTAACACAAGCGATAAAAAAACACCGAGTACCAGTGCTGCAGCCAGTAAGGCCAGACAAAAACAAAGGGCTGCGTAGTGGTTTGGAGCCTAACACCAGCTTTGAATCTCAACCACCGAATACCATAAATTTCAGCGCAGACACTCCACAGGAGCAGAACACTGCCTAACTCTGATTTACCAGCACTGGTGTTGCATCTATCACCAGTAAAGCTGAAGCTTTAGCGCTGCCAACACTGCACAGAGCTTTTTCAGAATTAGAAACCTGTCAAAACCTTTCCAAACAGAGGACAGCTGGGAAGCAACACCAGATGCCTAAGTGGCTGCAGGCCTGATCTCGGCCCCAGGACGATGACCCAGAGAACCTGAGGACCCCCAAACCACCAAACCCAGCACCGATGCTCCGGCGCTAGCTAAGCCAGCTGAGGCAATCCACACCCAGCAAGATGAACGCGTAAACAGGGAGCGAGCACTTTCTGGCGCAGGGAAGAACCACGCTGCCCGGTGGAAGCACACGGAGCGTTTTGGAATTTCCTCCCAAAGCATCCAAGAAGTTGCTTAACACAAGTGCTGCCGCAGTCCCTCCCTCCCACGGCAAAGCAGCCCGGCATTACCTGGTGCTTCAGCCCTGCCAAAAGCGCTCTGCCGCGGAGCAACAGCAGGAGCCAGGCTCCATCAGGCTCCTGAAGGTGAGACCTTTGAAGTCTAACACACTTGAAAAGAGGCAACTACAAAGTGTGCGGTCTCTGCCTCATTAAAGTAAGATGTTACAGGTTAATAAGTTTCATTTGTTCGCTCCAACTTGTTCTCTTAAGATCTAGGAAATAAAATGAAGCTGTAGAAGTCAGCCTTGCGCATTACAAGAACAGTTAGAAGGTACCTAAGGACAGCCAGAGCAGCTAAAGCAGGGTTGCTGCAGGACTTGGAATTAAGCAACTTGTACCACATTTCAGAGAAGCTGAATTGTTTCCATACACTTGCCAGAACTGTGACTGCCAATGGAACAACTTTATACTTTAGAAGCCACATTTTACAGGACTTCCCCTGATTTTTATTTTATTTTTTTAATAGACCTAAATAAACAGAAGTCAAACCTACAACGAATTCTGACTGACAAGGAACGAAGGCTTGAAAACCCTGCAAGACTGAGACACTGAGACTGCTACACATCAGAAACTCACCGAAAAAAAAACACTGTCAAGGATTAGTAACTCAATTCCTATTCCTCTCCTTGCCATGAGCAAGACTAGACATATGCAAACAAATTGCCTGTAATGTTTTTTCCTGTAGTGTGCTCTCTATTAATGTGAAAGGAAAAAAAAAATAGGCTGCATATGAATGCACCCTCTGATTTGTAACTCAGTGGATGTGCAAAGGAACAGTTTGTTTGTTATTTCTGCAAACAGGACGTTACCCTCATTGCAGGTGTAACAAAGGTAAGTATTTAAGAAGAAACTCACACAGCTTTCAACCTCATAAGCAGGCAAGATTTACTGCCACCTAAGACTATTTAAATTATGAATGGAGCTGCACAGCAAATTGCTAAAATGGAAGTTACCATATTCTGCAACATGAAACAAAAAGCTTTGAGAAATACGTGCTTCAAGCAGGTTGGCTTCACAGAGTTTAAGCATGTTTCTCCTACAACTTATTTAACCTAACTTTTGGCACTAAAATAGTGATTCCTCATGAACTGGGAAAAATAGGAGTTGTTCTGCAGAATACTGCTATGCCAGATAGTTCTCAGCTTTATCACAAGCCACAGACTTGTCAGGACTCATCAATACACATTAAAACACACGGAGGGGACAGCAGCTACTCAAGATGCTGATAAGTTCTGTGGCCTTCTGTAAGGTACCATGTGCTATATGGCCAACTCACCTCAGAAGACTACAGAAACATGACAGCTTCAGAAAAATGACTGCAGATTCAGGACTGCGAAGAAAACTTCACTTTATAAACAGCTGCAATTTTGCCAGCCTAAAGGAATGTCATAATATAATCATAAGGGAGAAAAAGAGGAGCAGGAAAGCAGAGGCAGACAGGAAAGCAGTTTCTCCATCTCACAAACGAATACCTCCAATTTCTGCATTAAATGCTAAGAGGAACGTATCCACGCCATTCAATTGTCTTCCACAAAGCACAAACTGTCAGACTCATCTTCTGGGTAGAATTGCTGTCAACTCCTTAGGCTATTAAGTTATTATCCAGAAGAGATTTGCTCACAGACGAGCAAACCAAAACAGAAGATTCAGACAGGTAAGAGACACCTATCCATTTCTCAGAGCGAGCCTCTCCAAACAAACTTTACGGGAAGAAATAACAGATGAAGAGCCAAGAGAAAATGGTGGTGATCTCACCCTGATCAGTAGCGCTTCAGCGCTGGTTTTGTTGACTGCTTTATTTCTCTAAGCGGCCTTTCAAAAGGTAGAAGTGTTGATGAACCAGAAATCTAAGAGACATTTTAGCAAGGCGTTAGAATACCTCCTCCCTCTGTAAGAGAAAGGTCATGGGGATTGATTACGAAATATAACAACCAAGGAGGCACAAGTCTGAGATTTTACCTCGCCATAGCATATCCTGCAGCCTGCGCTCTCCACACCACTAGACCCCGAAGCCTCTGGTCTTCTCGGCTCTCTGAAGATCAACACGACCACACGATGACCATCATTTCCTCAGTGCCATGAGCCCCGCGTGGCTCCAGGTGGGGCCCTGTCCAGCAGCCACCTGTTTCTGCAGGAACACGCTCCTAAATAACGTTGGGAAGGAGCTGCTGGCTGTGGTCCACAGGAGCAAGCGCTGCTGTCATATGAGGCAGGGAAGTTTCTGGGGGCTGAGAATGGGAAGTTGATGACCAAGAGTTCTGTGACAGCATTTTAAAGAACTGCTCCCACACTCGGGCTCCGACTCATTATGAACCGAGAAGTTTTGGGGACAATTGGAAGAACAAGAAGTCTGGATTAATCAAAATAGCACCAGGGTACTGGCACTTGAAATCAAGATTAAAGACTCCGCTGACACTTCAGCAGAGAGCCAGCAGCTAGAAGAGCACGTGTCTGAGGATGATGCAGCTTTTGGGGGAAGAGAAGCTGATTCACAAGAACCTCATCTCCTCGAAAAAAATCCTACTGGGATTAAGGTTAGTAATATGAAAATCAAAGCCAGAAAAAAAAAAATCAATATGCTACAAGTGACACGACAGAGAGGAACAGAGAGCAATTCAGAGGTATCTGAGCAGCCGCAAACCAGGCAGCCACACCAGGCGAGTCAGAGTTGTCCTAAAGAGCAGACTAAATGGACACTGGGCTAATTATATTTTATAAAATGAAGTCATGTCTCAGGAGTAGTTAAGAGTTGTTTTTTGTTTTTTTTTTTTCCTCCCCTGAAGGAGTGAGAGTACATGAAAGAGGCAGCTGATATATTTCATTACAAAAAAAAAAAAAAAAAAGTATACTAAATAACAAGATCCTTCACCAGAGCTCTTCAGGGAACAAAACTACCATGGAATAAAGGGAAAAATTCTTCACAGCCATAAACAACCGGTTTTAAAAAAAAAGAATTGGGAAAGAAAGGCATCGCTGGTCAGTTTTGCAGCGGAGGGGACTCACCGCAGCACTCTGCTCAACTCCACTGAACTGTGCAAGGGAAGGCAATGCCGAGATGACAACATTTGCTACCCTGAATAATTTAACATTATCAGTAAATAAGAGCAATGACTCTAAGGAATTGCAGTAAAGCCTCACGATACGAGTGGGTGATAGAGTCAAAGCGCAGCACGCCGGGACCGACGAACTCCAAATGTGAAGAGCAACAGAGGGAGCTCAGGCCAACGCCCAGGACCGGGACAGCAGGGCTACCACAGCGTGCCCACAAAAAACAGCAGCACCGCGGCTTTTGCTCACTGAGGGACAGGCAGAGCGCCTGTAATTATGAAGGCAATAACAGGGAATGAAATACAAATCCACGGCACACAGCATTTTCAAAAGAGGCACCTGCTGACGGGATGACCAGCCTCGCGCCCAGTGCCATCCATCCCCTCGGCAGGAAGGCTGCGGAGCAGCTGGGAGCCACGAGGAGAGATGTGGAAAGGAGAGTCTGAGCAGAGCAGCACAGCTCAGACAGGACAAGAGACCGCCAGGACGAAAAGCAGTTTCCTAAAATCCCAGATGTTGTGGGGAAAGCGAGGAAAGAATTTGTTCTGAATTTGCTTCTTGTCATTTTTTTTTATTATTAATTTTTTATTTATCAAACTTATTGACAACCTTGTTCTTGTTTTCCTGTCCCTTCCTTGTGGGTGGGCTACACAACAAGTGGGCTAAAGGCTCAGCATCCAGCTCTGTGCCTCCCTGCGAAAACCATGATGACTCAAAGAGAGCGGGCAGATCTGTGGAAGAGAAATGTGGAAGGGCACTGAGTTCAAATGTTATGACCTCAAAGTTCACAAACTGCTGGAATGAGGAAAAATTAGAGCATTATTTCCCCAGATTAGATCTGCCATACTTGTGCGCTCCCATTCCTGGGCACCTGCTGCTGGTTCCCAGTTGGCTGGACACTGGGCCAGGTGGATCACTGGTCTGCCCTGGAAGCCGTTTTCGGGCACTATACAGGACTCCATCTGTTAAGCTGAGGACGTGTAGCAACCAGTTGTTTCAAAAGAGCTGGAAATTAGTTTAAAAGATATCCACCACAAAAAAAAAAGGGTAAGTTAGTCTAAGGTAGGCAGCAACTGGCCGTGGATGAGGCTGCCCTCAGCCAGCTAACAATTCCCCTCGCAGTGCTGTTCTCTGACCCTGGCTGCTGGATCAGGCTTACCTGAATACTTTGCAACAGTGACTTTGGCACAAAAAGGCGAATAATGAGACAATGTTGACAATAATGAGAACTGGAACTGCATAAAACCTCCTACAGAAGAGAAATACAGATGGGACGGGATGGAACAAGGTAAGGCCAGGTGCTTCAGGCTTTGCAAAAAGCTGGACTGGTGACTGGATGCTCTTTAATCCAAGGGAAAGAGACACAGGATATACGCTTGCTGCTGTGACCTGAGAGCCACCGAGCTGAATGAGCGGTGAGAGATACGGGCACAAAGGAATTATCCGTGACACCGCGCGGCATCCCCGTGAGACCTGCCCCGCACCACACACCCTGCTCTGGCCAGTCATGGTCAGGGATTAGTTTAAGGAAAACACATGTGCAGCAGAGATCTGCCGATAATCTGGGAAAAAGCAACTGGGAGGCTGGTGCTGGTGCCTTGGAAATAAGAACCCAAGAGCAGAGCGCTCTCTTGGAAAGTGCTGGAGGAACAAAGAGGTGTTTTCAAAAAGGCGACATTGGTACAAAGACAGATGGGCACGTACCAGCTGGAAATAAGTTTGCTGTGAGAATCTGAAGCGAGTTCTCCACCATCATGGCCAGAGGAGAGCAGAAGAGCTTTCCCACAAGGAACAACACAGGAAGAAATCCAGCCTGGCCTAAACCAGGGTGGGCTTTAGGTAAGCAACTGAAAATATTCTGCTAGGGGGACTCCCAGAGCAAGCTCTCACAGGGCCGTGCCTCATCTTCACAACCCAACAGCTCTTCCAAAAAAAGAGCAACAAGGAGAAGGCACCAGCTGGGCGCTCTGCTGAGTCCAGAAAAAGCAAATTGAGGGCAAGCAGCGTTCGAAGAAACACTTGTATCTAAACAGGGCACAGCTACGTATGCAAGATGCGAGTGCACGGCACTGGTTTTATCATCTGAGGGTCGAGCGTTTCATTGGAGGCAGCAGATTTTTGCCAAAAGGTTTCTGCACCACCTGTCCTGGGGTCCCACCATGCCAGCAGGACCTCCAGTACCAAGAGGAGGTTTTTGTGGCTTTCTCACTGGTGTCCTCCAAGCTTCCCGAGCACGCCTTTCTTCTTTAAACCTCCCTGAGACACAATTACCTTTGGTGGACACCCCGGTGTTTACATTTGAGGTCCTGACAGCCGCACCTTGCTGGTGGTCACCAAAATCCCGCAGCGGCAGCAGCTCCCGGGGCCTGCCCGGGGGGATCCCCGAGCACAAGGAGAGGAGCCCGGGGCACAGCCGCCCAGCTCCACCCCGGCTCCTCCAGCAGCCGGGCAGCACGGGCCGGCTCCCGGGGCTCTTTGTGCCACCAGGGCTCGAAGGAGGGGGGGCGAACAAAGCCTCCCCTCCTCCGCCCCCCGGGCTCGGCTCCACCCGGGAACCGGCAGCGAACCCCGGGTGTGGGGGGGGGGGGCAACGGGCGAGGCCGGGCCCTGCCGGCTGCGGGCACCGCGCCCCCGAGTGCGCACAAAGGAGGCGGCGGCGGAGCGAGGACACCCCCGAACCCCCCCCCGGATCCCCCGGATCCCCCCTACCCGCCCGCATCCCTCCCCCCGCAGCCCCCCGGAGCCCAGCGGAGCCCCCCGGGCCCTACCTGGCGGCAGTGAACGCGGGGCAGGGCCGGGCCGGGCCCCCGCTGCTCCTCCTCCTCCTCCTCCTCCTGCTCCTGCCTCCGCCGCGCTGAGCGGGGCGGGCGCTGACCCGGAAACAACCGGCGGGGCCCGGCCCCGGTGGGCTCCGCCCCATGGCAGGGAAGCGGCGGGGCCGGGCCGGGCCGCAGCGCTTCCGGGCCGGGCCCCGCATGGCGACGCCGCGCGGTTGCTATGCGGAAGCTGCCGGCCCCCAGCGGGCTCCCCCCGTCCCCTCCCTGCTCCTTGCAGCCCATCCGCGCTCTCCCAGCTGTGGTTGTTTCTCAAGATCAGGGCTCCGGGAAGCAGCCCGGGCTCTCTGGAGAGCACTCCCCATGTCGGGGATGAGAACGGCTCCTTCCCGTGCCGGGTTTGGGAAAGCCGCAGCGATTTTAGGCAGCAAAATGGGGGATTTTGGTGGCAGCGTTACCTGCTGTGAAATGCCGAGCCTCAGGAAGCAACCAGCAGCTCCGCACCCTGCTGCTCACACGTCCCGCACGGATCTGCTTTCCTACGTGCCTTCAGGTCCCTTCCCAGCACGGGCACCTTTTTGGTACAGAAAAGGGCAAAATGCGCGCTGCCCCAACCGCTGGCACGGCCCCGTACCTGATAGCTGGAGGTGCTGCTGACATCTATTGTCAGCGCGGGGTATTTCTTTCTTGTTTTCTTTGTGGATGTTCGTACGTGTGTTAATGAGATTAATAAATCAGCCGGTGCTGGGACGCAGTGATTGGTTTTACATTTGCTGGCATTTCCCTGCTTGCTCCTATTTTATTAGCTAAATCTTTGAACCTCCTTACGCAGGGCACTCAGACCACTGGATTTTAGCTGGTTTTGTGTTTTCCTCCTTCCCCATTAAAAAAGTAGCAGCGTTCATCTAGATTTAAATAACACAGTATTGCTATCAAGTAATCCTTTAAACTTAAAAGAATTGAGAAGTGGCCTCAGGAACCCGAAACTCAAAAGTGAATACTACCTCACAGTAATAGTAGCAGTAATAACACTCAATTTGCAGCTGATGGTTCTTCCTGAGAAGTTCTCTAGAAAATAGTGTTTGCCCCAAAGTGCTGGAAGTCCCACAGCACGGGGGAATCTGTCGTGTGGTGCAGTGACACAAAGCACAGGCACGCAGCCAGTTTATCCTCGTCTTGAATTTGTTTTCAACACCACACAATTTCAGCTCTTCAATGACCTGTACGTCAGAGCAACCCAGAGGCTGCGCTACTCTTCCCCTGGGACAAACATTACAGTTGGTTTTTAATTCAACCTCACCTTTAATGTCCAGCAGGCCGAACAGCTTGTGAGGGGTGGGAAGGGAAGGATCCTCTTTCCTCTCAGCAGAGAGAGGACGGGACTCCTCACACCAGCACGCTGCAGTATCCCACTCTAATTAAGAGTCACATCCTCTTTTGAGCTCAGAACCTTTTGCAGTAATTTATTTTTCTTTAAAACAGATGAGTACTTGGTGTCTCCCTCCAGTGAAGTGATCTGAAGCTCTTGCCCCATCCCCAAGCCCGTCTTTTCAGCCTGCTGCTCCCTGGGACGTGCACACACTGTGTTTGTGTACCGGGATGCGGTAAAAGATGTTAGCAAGTGACAAGTCCCCTTACACCTCACCTTTTTTGTGTCCCATTCCGAATCCAGCTTTCCCCTATTCTGAAAAAGAGGTTGTCATTAACAATTTCTAATTCAATAAAGACATGACAGATGGACTTTCAGAATGCTTCTGTGTATTAGAAAATCAGAGGTTTGCGTTTTAAAAACAGAAGCAGCATGATCATGCAAGTCTCAGACAAGCAAAAAGCAATTAAAAGATAAGTGCAGGAGTCACTGAGGAAGTCAAGGAAGCAAGGTAAAAATTAAAGCAGTGACTCATTCTGAATGCTAAGCTTCAAAAACATATATTAATTTCACAATAATTTTACCACAATTTTCTTGTGCTCTGTAAAACTTATACTTTTGGTTCTGTTCAACAGCTGGACATAAGCCACAACAACTCTGAAGTTCAATAACAAATGTAAATAACATTTTTTTTTTTAATACATAAACATGCAGAGGGCACGATGTGTTATTGAAGTTGGGGTCAGATCACGCCTGCTCTTCTTCAGAGGACGTGCCATCTTCTGCAGGGTCCAGTGGCAGGGGGTGAGCTCTGTAAGAAGTGTTAGCAATGCAAGAGTTAGCAGGACTCGACCAGCAGCTGCTTGCAAGGCTCCAACAATGATAAAAAAAAAAAGTTGCAGAATTGAGTAAGTACAGCTCCTGCTTCTTCCAGAACGCCCTGGGAGGATGTACATTGTTTTAGAAGGGGACTGAGTGTTCTCTGTAGTGTTTTCAGCACCCAGTCCTAACTCAGGCAAACAAATTGCAAGTGGAAGAGGAGAAGGCTTTGGAGCACTAGAGCACAAGCATCTTTAATTTCTCCAAGAGGTAGGAAGTAATTAAAAGTCTTTCTGTTCGTTTGCTTTGCGGGGCCTTCGAGATAATTTGGGAAAGCTTCCTACAGGGCTTCCCTAACAGCTTAGGATTATCTGTATTTGCGAAACACTCATTCTTTGAGAAGAGAACAGAGATACTGCCTTAAAGAATGTTTCACACCGTTACCTCTTTAGTCAGTAGCACTGACTACAAGTTGATCTTTGAAGTGTCAGCTAGGTACAGCAATTGTTTCAGAAACACAGAACTTGCTGGCAGTCCCCAAAGCTTTTCTGAAACAGGGCTGACAGCTCTGGAGACTCGCGCTGCTGCTGCCTTCATGCAAACACAGCCTGTCTGAGCACAGAGAATTTGCCTCAACTACCAATTACCGCACCCATTTTTAGGCACCCCCCCGAGATCGTTGGATACTGAAGCTGAGTTTCACCAGAAGAGACTGTTCACAGCAAGACATTATTCCTCTGAGGATACAAAGGTCCGGCCAGCTGGGTCAGAGCTCTGCAGGAGGACCAAACCCTGGCCATGTGTGGGGTGCGGGTGGGCACCCACCTCCTCCTGCCAGGGCGGCGTGCCCCTAGCCCACCTCCCTTCACAGCCCAGAGCACTGCCGAAAGCCTCCTGTGCTTGCCGCAGCTGGTTGCTGGGCCTCTTGGCCAAGCTGAGCAGCCCCAATAGGTCCCCGGGCAGGAGGTGGCAGCCAGCTCTCCTCAGGGCTGCCCTTCCACTGAGGCACAGCCTGGGAGCTGTGGCTAAGTGCTGCCTCGCACAGCCTCCCCCATGCTGGAGCAGATTTAGGGCACGCTGCCCTCTGTCCCGGCTCCTCGCACTTCTGGCAGCTCAGCTCCATCCCAGAGGCAGCATCAGCCTCTCCTGCTCCGCGGGCACTTCCCTTCCTCCCCGTCACTTAATTTAAGGGCACAATCACGCTCTCACAGTTGTTTCCCAGCCTGTGCTTGGCTCGGAGCAATGATGCTATTGTTTCTCTGTGGGAGGTGTCTGACAGGAATCGTTATTTTTCCAACCAAACGCAAACTTTTTTCCACCTTTTTTTTTTTTTTTTTTTTTTTTTTTTTTTTTTTTTTTTTTTTTTTAACAGTGCAAATCTGGATGAACTGACAGAGGAGAAGGAGTGACACTGCTCCCCGCTGTGACCAGCCCTGATGGCTGTGCTCAGCTGCCAGGCAGTGCCGCCAACACCAGCAAGGGAAGTTTGTTCCCTTCCAAGGCACTCGCAGATGTGGAAGCCTCAGCTCCAAACAGTTTGCTGACTGCCTACAGCATTTTTAAAAAGAAGTCAGAGAGCCACCCTGGCTAGGAGCATGGAAAGCCCCACAACGTGTCACATTTGGGTCCAAGACTGCACTTCGTTTCCAACACCAGGCTTCAAGTGGTTCCCAGATGCTTGGCGGGCACACGGGGAATGGGGGTGAGAACTGCTGTGCCTGAGGAAGGCTGGCTCTTCATTTGGCCCACCACGCACAGAGCCCAGACACCAAGGGGTGGTTTCAGTGGACGATTGTGCTCCAAAATGTTCATGGTGGTCTCCCTGATGTGGATCTCCCAGCTGTGCCCTGCAGGCGTGGGCAGCCGAGGGCCTCGCTGTGCCACCTCTGCTACTTGTGTCGTAAAGAAATCTCACTCCTTTTCTGCAACATGCCCAGTGTTTCAGCAGATGATGGTTGCAAACACCCTCCCTCCCTCCCTTTCCAACAGTTATTGCTCCCTTATCTAAAAGTGATTTTATGTTCATGTTAACGCCTCTTTGCCTAATTGGGCTTTTAGTGTTGGCTTTTTTTTTCCTTTAATGGTGGATTATTTCCCCATTCCCTTCCACCTCCTGGTGCTGGCACACACCACAGACCCATGCACTAAGAATCCCGCGTTATCGCTTTGTTTTGGGCGTCTTTGTTCGCTTTTCAAAAAGTGGGCACAGGCTACGGAGCCCACCTGCTGCTTATTGCCTTGCCCAAAGCAGCAAACCCTTTGAGACGGAAACACAAACACGTATATCCATCTATACACACCACAAACACGCTAACAACGAGACACCGCTCCCCGTCTGGGGTTGGTTTTAGGAAGGGCCCGGAACGGCAGCGCCGCGGCCGCGTTTCTGAGGGGAGCGCCCGGGCGCGGCGCTTCCCGGCCCCCGGCAGAAGATGGCGGCGCCCAGCCCGCTGCTGGCCTGGTGCGTCCAGCACCTGCGCGGCGACTTCGGGCTGGACGTGGGCGAGGAGGTGGTGCGGTGAGGCAACCCCCCTTCGGCCTTTGGTGCTCCTGGGCTTCCTCCCTCTTTCTCCTCAGCCTCTGCAGCTGACACGAACGGGAAATGTTTGTTTTAGAGCCGCGCCGGGGGGTGGTGGTGGTGGTTTGGGTGTCCCTGGGAGGTGGCAGGGAGGGGAGAGGGGGAGTTATGTGGTGAACCAGGACCTTGTCGTTGTTTTATTTATTTATTTATTCTTATTTATTTATTCTCGTGTGCTGTATGAGAGGAAGCAATGTCTGAGTGAGAGTTGTTTATTATTTGGCAGAAGGGGCAGTGGCAATGTCAATTTGCCCAGGAAAGGGGGGAGAAAGAGCTCGTTCCCCCTCCCCTCCCATTTTTTTTTATTTTTCAGGGAAAGCCATAAGGGATTTCCCCAAGTGTCTGCCTCAGTATTTCTCTTAGAAAGCCTTTTCCTTACCATAAACTACGCAGAAACCTGTTATAAAGAGGAGAGATGCATATGCGACTAGTAGGACTTACAGGATCAGGCTGTGGGTTTCCTCAGAACCGAGCCCCCCTTACCCATTTCTCTGCCCCTTGCAGCTACATCTTGTCAATATCAGACGAGGACGAGATCCGGGAGTATGTCGTTGACCTCCTCCAGGGGACCGAGGGGAAGAAGAGTCGGTTTGTAGAAGAGCTGCTGTCCCGGTGGCGGAAATCCTCGCAGCTGCCTTCTGAGCCCTTACCGGCGTATCGGAAAAAGGATGGTGAGTGGTATGGGGAGGGAGGAATTGTAAAATCAAGTGAGCTTGCCTCGGTTATTCTGTTTATAGACAATTCTTTGCCATGAATGGCAGTGGCTGATCCTATTTGTGGAGTCAGTTTTCATTCCCCAGCTGGATGTGGGAGGTCAGGGACGTATTCCTCTTGCTGTCAGTTCCCGAGCCTTTCTTTGTGCTTACGGACTTCCAGAGACTTCAGAAGCACCTCGGGCTGGAGACCAAGCGAAAAAGGGGAAACGCAAAGGCAGGAACAAACAGGAAACACCTGCGTATGTGGAGCCAAGCGCACCTGTGGAGGAAGTAAAAACTCCCATCGACCTGGCCAAGGTGGGTGCAGCTGGCATGTAAGCACCGTCTGTGTGGGGCGGCGTGTCCCAGGGGGTGGTGAGGGGTGGTCACTCTGGTGCAGCGGCTCGATTCGAAGCTGACTGCAATCTGGACAGGCGGTGCTTGTACTCTGTGCGTCTGTCTGTCTGTCTCTAGGCATCTGGGGGTCTTTCACTGCCACAGGGCAGAGAAAAGATCTGGAAAGGGTGAGAGTGGAGTTCTGAAGGTTATGGAGTTAAGAAATCCACCACGTGGGTGAAATGTTATTTCTTGCTCAATTTAAAACTTGCCAGTCTCACCAAATAAAGCTCCAATTGACAGCTGACACATTTCTGGCTGCCAGGCTCCTGCTGCTGCAGAGAGAAGGCCTTGACTGCCAGGCAGAGGAACCTGAGAGCTGAGGCTGGGTTTGGTTTGGCAGTCCGGCTTGGCTGTTTCCCTCCTGAGACGCTGTTCGATTCCGTGGACAAATGGTTTGAAGTGTGCATAAATTCCAACAAAAGAACTTTCAAAATATGAGAATCCTGCAGTTTCCAGGCAGCACAAACCCGTGCAGCAAGTGTTCATTGCCTTTCTTTTTGTTAGTTAACACATTTTGTAGCATACTTGTTTTCCGTTCAGCAGGACTGTTTCTGAGTGTGAGCACATCAGTTGTGGAGATCTCTGAGGTCAAATTTTGTGGTATTTGCCCAGACTGAGTTTCTGGATTTTTATTTCTTCTGTAGAGGGCTTTGACCCAAGGCGTTACAGCTACTTGCTGGGAACCCGAGCTCCTTTCTTAGGTGGATCCAGCTGGAGAGCTGTGCTCCTGGTCTGTATCGAATGCAGCAGATCACCAGGTAGCTGTCTAAAGCATACGAGCGTGCTCTGTGGAAATAAGAGTGTGGAAGTGCGCGGCGATGGGCTTGCATTGTTAGATTTGCAGTGAGATTTAGTGTCCTTTGTGCCGCAAATGTCAAACGCGTTGTGCATCCCAAAGCTGAACCCTGTGATTTACCCAGGTGCAACCCTGCCACGAAGCTGTGGAGCATCATCCAAATCCTAAAAGCCAGGGCTGCACCTGACTAAATAGTGGAACTTAGTTATGTTTTTAAACTGGTGTTTTCGTAGTGGGGTAAGTGCATGTGCTTAAAATGTTTGTAGAGGTTAAAAAACAAAAACAAAACAAAAAAAAACTTTTTTTGGAACTGTGCAGTTAAAAATGGACGTTGATATGCCATTTCATTGCAGTTATCTTTTAACTTAGTAAAAACACTGAGAAAGCTCTGTCAAGGTTTGCTAGCCAAGGTTGCTTTATCTGCGTATGTTTCTTCTGGGCAGAGCTGGAGGAACTGGAAACATATTGTCTCCTTGTCTCTAAACCAGTAGTGTGGCTGAGAGCAGGGAGTGGAGGAAGCTGGTGAAAGCAGTCAGGACAAGAGGTGTCCTAAAGCCACAGCTCGGCGCCCTTGCTGGGAAAAGCGATGTGGGAGCTAGAGGCTGGGTCAGGGAGCGGGGCGATCCTCAAGCGTGCGGCGAGGAGGGAGGGAGTTGTTGTTCGGGTGTGAAAGAAACAGTTGTTCTGGATCCTAGAAATTCTCTTTTCTATCACTGAGAGGGGCAAAGAGATGCTGTGCTTGAGCTGCAAGAGGATTTTCAAGTGTCACAGATAGGGCAAGTAAAGGCTAGAGAGTGCATTTATGTAGGGGTGATGCTTGCTGAAATAGGCAAGGGCAGTAAGTCCTGGTTTTTCTTGGTCATGGCTAGTGTGTAATTCTTGGTTGAAACCAGTCTCAACTAGTGTTTTGAGATGGGTTTGTGCCTGCAGTCTGTTGGGCTTATTTTCAAAGCATCTGGTTTTGAGTATTGCCAGAAAAAAAACAGTAGCAGGATTGATGTGGCTTTGTTCTGTCCCTCTGGAATGATTTCTGCGCTGGATTAACTGCTCCAGACCTATTCGCTTCTCAGCTGATACCTGCTGGAGATGTCAGGTGGGTGGGGGAATGATTTATTTCTTTGATCAAGATGGAGAAGCTGAGGGAGAAAATAGAGAATTCCACTGTCGGGTTATTAATTCAGCCATCGTCTAAAGTATCTTACTTCATTTCTGATCAGGATTTCTCTGTTTCAGCCTAATCCAAACCTATATGTGTGGTCCCTGATTGCAACTCAGAGCAGTGAATTATAGCATCGCTGATGCCAAGTCATGAATGAGAAGACTTTTACATTGCAGCTAAAAACCCAAACGTGTAGGACATGGCAAACTTCTGCTTCAGTGGCTGTGCTGGGTGGAAAACATGAACAGTTCTTGCTGGTGAACTGGCTGTGAGGGAAGAGGTCCCACCTGCCAGCAACACCTCTGTTTCTGGGGACAGGCGTGCGCAGGACTTCACAGTTACAAAGAGGGGGTTGCTGTAATCTAAATAGCCCATGAGAGTGCGTGTCTGGGAGTAGCTGAGCTGCTGTTTGAAGCTGTGAAATACCAGAGGGTTGATAACACGAGGCCAGAGGGCAGGCAGCACACCTGCCATCTAGACCCAAGCAATTTCAGCTTTCGGAGGCAGCAAAGAGATCAAATGGGCCTGCAACATCCTCATGTCCTTGATTTGCTAAGAGCTCTTGGACCACTTCTGGCGGGTCTAAGCTTGCCTTTCAGTTGTCTTGATGTGAATCTGGGGCAGTTTCATTCCATTTAGGCGGAATAATGATTATCTGAGTCTCTCCAGCCTGCTCAAGTGTCAATGCTTGTCTCTTTGCTGCTGGTATTACAGTCTGAATACAGTTTGTTCATTTTATTTTTCCTTCTCAGGCACAGGAGAACAACGCTGGAGTCAGCAGCAGCAACAATTCCTGTAAGAAGAAGGCCAAATATGTCAGCCTGTATACCAAGGAAGGGCAAGACAGGCTGGCAGTCCTGATCCCCGGCCGTCACGCCTGCGAGTGCCTGGGCCAGAAGCACAAGCTCATCAACAACTGCTTGGTTTGCGGGCGCATTGTCTGTGAGCAGGAGGGCTCCGGACCCTGCTTGTTTTGTGGCTCGCTGGTTAGTAATGAAGTGTTTTGTTTTTGTTTTTTTTATTTGCCATGCCGGAATGCAGCGGGGTTTGCTCAGGGTTTTTAAATGGCGTGGGGCTGAATTAGCCTCTCCTCTCAGATCAAAGCTCCCTTAGCAGCGTGCTCCAAAATCTGAAGCTGTGCAGGAAAGAACCTGTACCATCTCCTTTCAGGGGAAGAAGAACCGTTGTGGTTTTAAGTCACTTTTGTGTTGGTTTTATGATGTGCGGCTTCAGAGAGTGGAGAGGTTGCCCTTATAATTTGCATCGCTTTGAAGCTTGCCTGATTTATGGCAGTCTCCTGTGCAGCAGTGCCCAAAACACTTGTGAGACTTCAACTGCTTCCTGGGCGCAGCCATGCTAGGCTTGTGAGGGAGAGAAGACGTGGCTGGGGTAATGTGCTGTTTCCTTCAGCACTTGTGATGTGTGCATCATTTGGGATGTCTCTTGTGTCCTGTATTGTGAGAGAGGGGGCAAGGTAAGGACTGCAGGCTCAGTAAGGTTAATTTCAGCAGGGAGGAAACATTGGTTGGATGAAGAAAACGTTAGAAATCAGATTTGTTGCTCTTTTCAAAGATCTGTTTTACTCCCAGTGGTCAACCAAGAGAAAAGGACCCATGAGTTAAACATAGTTTATCTGTTCATGGAAGCTCAGAGTGCATTTCTTGTCCTTTGAGAGACCCCAGCAGTGTGTCTGCCCACAGAACCAATTAAGGGCAGGCTGTACAGACTTCAGGGACTGTTTGTATTAAAGAGCAAGCTTTCAGGGTTCTGCCCATATAGATGATGCAGAAGGAGTAAAGGCATGGGCTATGTTAGCCACCTTAAACAGCTTTTTTCTGAACAATTGCCCTGAGCTCTGATGCTGGTCATGCATGCAACGTCCTTTCTAGTCTTTTTTCTTGTTGTTTGTTTTTTCCCCTTAGGTATGCACTAAAGAAGAGCAGGACATTCTTCAGCGGGACTCAAACAAGAGCCAGAAGCTGCTGAAGAAGCTCATGGCAGGTTAGTAGCAAGCTGTAAAGTAATAAATCCAATCCCTCGTGCAGCAGCAGGAGCCCTGCTGTGCTTTGCTCTGCTACTTGTTGGACTTGCCTTGACGTGAAGGAACGAGCGTCTGTGTCTTGGTGTATGAGGTGTTTAGATCTCTTCACCTGAGTTACAGAGAACTGCCAGCAAAACCGAAAGGAAATATTTTCTCATGAGCTGGCACCTCAATGTTTGTCTGGGACATAAATTGCCAGGACAGTCTGTGAGCTGTGTTTGCTTCAGGCTTCACCGAGCCACTTGCCCCCACTGCTGCTGGGTGTACAAGGGTAGCTGGGATGTTGGCTCGTTGTGTCCGCTCGGCAGCGTTTCTGGACTTCAGCGGAGGCGCTAAGTGCCAGTGTCAGATGGCAGCATATAACGTCCTTACCCAGAGGCCCCAGGGCTGCTTGTTAGGCATTCCTGAATCAATCATATGAACTGGATCGCTGCAGCAGTCCTTGAAAATGAGGATAAGTCCCATGTGGAATGTGTGCTGTGGAAGATGAAGTGCTGCTATCTGATTTGCTGGGTCTAGAGAGGTGTTGGTTAATATTTTCTAATGGCTTTTCTCATCTAACACTTATCTTGGGAGCTAAAAATAAGAACAGAGTCAAGGAAAGCAAAAGGAAATAATACCCAGTCTCCCAGCAAAGACCTGTGCGTTACGGGGATGTTTGTCTGAGTTTAGTTGAAATATAGCCAAGGTCACAATGTTCTTGGTTGAAAAATAAACTTTGCTGAGGAACTGGGGAAGTACTTACTTTGGGTCTCGGTGTCAATTTCTGAGTAGAGCTGCAGGAGGTCCTGTAAGTCCTCGGGAATAATAGCTGGTCAGAGTCAGTCTGTTTATAATCTTGCTGTAGAGAGCCTGTTGTGCTTCAGGATCCCACTTTCTTACATGTTTTATTGGCCTCCGCTTCTGCTCTGCTGGGCCTTGCTTTGTTACGTTATCTGTGTAGGTGAAGGCCGAAATGTGGATAGCTGTTTGGCTCAGGAGTGGAAAAATGGGGATTGGTGGAGATAGAGGAATACAGGCCTTTTGTTTCCCTGAAATAAAGGCGTTGTGCTGCGTGTTGCTTCTGTGAAATGCATTGGCTTGTTCCATTGTGGCTGTGAGGCAGACCTTCTCTCCTTTTGTTCGGTTGGTTGGGTTTTGGCTCCTTGCCAGAAATGGTAAGAAATAAGAGATCATTGCTGGGAATATATTTCTTCCTCTAACAATAGCCGGTCTCAAAAACCTGCTGAGGTGTATTGGGGGAGGATTTCATTTGTGAGAAGCTCATACAGCAGCAGATGCAAGGCTTGCTCTGTGCACAACTAGCGTTTGGCAGCGATCTATTGTGGCCAAGAGTCTCTTTGTAGCAGTAACAATGCTTAGGAGGTAATTTGGCCTGCGGTTGACAATGGGCAAAGTTTGCATTGACCAAATTGTTAGGGAAAGACTAACAGAGAATCAAAGACTAAGATTTTTCTCTCTAAACACTGCCTTGACATTGTTACTGGCATTCAAGTGCTTTCTCCTCCTTGGAGGAAGGAGTCTGTGAAAAGGGGCTAGAGGGAAAATCAAAACCTGGTTTAGAAAGGTGCCGATCTCGGTGCCTCTTTTCGTTCCTTGAATGGCATTTGTTTTAGGGGGCATTTCTGCAGCCAGCCCCGCCAAGACCAGACTTTAAACAAGTATCCTGTCCCTGAATATCGAACTGTGATTTATTTTCTCTCTCAGGTGCTGAAAATTCAGGGAATTTGGATGCCATAAGCAAAGACTTACTGCCTCGGCAAGAAGCTAGATTCAAAGCAGGCCTGGAGATGGCTGTGAAACACAAAGACAAGTTGTTGGAGTTTGACAGGACAAGGTAAGGTACTAGCTGTGACTAGGGTGAAATAAATTATCTGGCAGGCAAAGCTGTCTCTAACAGAAAGGTTATGGAGTTCCTTCCGTAATACAAAACCTGGGCAGTAGCTACCAACACCTTAACATTGGACTTTGGCGTTCACATTCACTGAAACAAAAGTGAGCCCCTGAAATGTGTCCTGTTTGGATTTCCTTGTGCTGTGCCCGTGACAGTCCAGCTCTCTGGAGGGAGCAGGTAGAAGGGAAGCTTCGGGGCAGGCAGCACTGCATGCCTGTCCTGCTGTGCTGATCTACCGTCGCATTTGTTTCTTGCCAGCGTGCGTCGAACCCAGGTCATTGACGATGAATCGGATTATTTTGCTACGGACTCCAACCAGTGGCTGTCCAAGCAAGAAAGGGAGGCCCTCCAGAAGAGAGAGCAGGAGCTGCGGGAGCTGCGCCACGCCTCCCGGCTTGCCAGAAAAATCACCATCGACTTTGCTGGTAGACAGATCCTGGAGGAGGACAGCGGGATGGCTGAATACCACAGCAAGTGAGTGAGAACTGGCAGCACAAAGGCATGTCTCAGAGCAGGGAGGTGAAAATCGTTACAGAGGGGGGTCTGGCTGAATCCAGATGAGCAAGTGTAAGGAAAGCTGAGCATGCCATTCTCTTAAAGGGCACCTCTCATGCTAGGATGCACGCCTCCATTCTCTTCTTTTCGAGGGTCTCTTTGACTTGCAATGTCTCTCTTCCAGCACAGGTCTGCTGAGATGCCCACCTGTGTGAGACTTGCACAGAGCTGGCATTGTTAAAAATAAATACAAAATAAATGCTCTGGAAAGAGATGTTGCAGGACTATCTCACCAGAACCGAGTAGTCAAAGTTTCCAACCAGGCTGAGTTTCTGTGGTAGATAAGACTGGCTGCTCAAATTAAGCAAGGAAATGATCAATTTAGGGGAGGTGGTAAAAAAATAAAAAATAAAAAAATAAATGAAAAAAAAATATATATATATATAAATACAAAAATTGAAATAAATGTCTTGGGTCAGAATTGCTTGCACAGGGAGGAGGGGGATGTTGCCAGAGGGAAGCAGGGAATTCTCATGCCTCTTGTTTGTGTTTGCAGACTGGATGAAACCATTGAAGCCATTAATAGTGGCACACTGAGCAAGCCAGCTGGGAGCCCAGAAGCAAAGATGACTCCGAATTCTGGTGTTTTAGTGAATCCCCGTCTTCTTCAGCCTGCTCCTTTGGTCAGTATGGGATGAATGTTTTACACCAGAGAGCTGGCTAATTCTGGGAGAGCTGAGCTTAAGAACTGTGAATTCTAGCATGTCTGTAGTAGCTCCTCAGTCCTCCCCTGTCTCAGAGATCCTCATTCTCCATCTGAGTTGGAGATAGAAGTTTGCCAGTGCCCTACTCTGTTCCCAGCTCTTGAGAGATTTGGTTTATCTGGGTTTTAGTCTCCTGCCTCCTCTTCAGGAATTTGGAAGAATTCCTAAGGCAGCGTCACTTTGCAGCTCTATTAATGAGGCCTTTTCTGCCATATTTCCAGTTCTCAATGGGCATAATCTCTAGCCTCAATTCCACTTCCATCATGACATGATGGGTATGTGCTAAGCATTTTGGAAGTTGGATGATTACCAGTTTTAGGTGTTGTCAGCTGCAATTATGCTTTTTTGTATCTTCCTATGAATACTTTGAGACACCAGCATGCATCTTTTTCCTTTAAATCCATAATTTAGCTGCAGTGAATAGAAAGGAAGAGCCACACAGTGGATTCACTACCTTGCTTTTCCTACTGCCAAAGTGTGGCGTGTAAGTGCAGCATTCTGCTTGTAAGGAAGAAAGAATGATCCCTGTAAGAATATTAGCACTGTCCTTAAGCAAAGGGAAACATCAAATACTATTTGCACTTGATATCTATATCCATTGTTACTAGAGAGGTACTAACCTTTTTCTTATTTATTTTGAACACTGAAGTGGGTGGACCAAACTGGTTTGCTCCCACACAGGAAAGCCGTGCGGTCTGTGGATGCTGGAGATGAGCTTGGCTCGGAGCGGAACAGGTTGCGGATTCAGGATCGAGAGTTACAGGAGATCTCAGACGATGGCTGGTGCCTCAGCATGCACCAGCCTTGGGCGTCCTTGCTCATAAGAGGAATCAAAAGGTAAAGGGGTGGCGTGAACTGTGGCTTACCCTGACCAGCTCTTGCTTCATGTCTTGCAAGATGGGAAGTTCCTCAGAGAACCTTTGCAGACTCGCTTTGTACAGTGACTGTACAGAGCTGGTTTTTGCCAGCTGTTAATCCACGGGCTTATCTAGCACTCTAATTCGAAACATTCCTTTTCTTGAGAGGAAAATAACTGTGAGGGGTGTGTAAAACGCAAAGCTGTGCACATACGGGAAGTCTGTGCAGTGTACTGGTGGTTGGAGAAGGCTGGTGAATCTGTTTTTCATGAAAGTAGCTAAGCTGGAAGGTAGAAGCTTCTTATATAGGGTAAATTTAGAGAGAGGCTGAGGTTTCTGGAGTATAGTCAGGGCATACCTGTCTGTGACTTGAAAGATCAATAAGATGAAAATCCGGTCTTTTTGTCCATCGTAAATGAGCTGATAGTGGCACTGACTTCTGTTACAGAAAACAATCAAAAAAACAACAAAAACCAACACCCCACATCTTGCTATCACCTTTCCCCTCTGGCCTCGGAATCAGATTCCAAAGAGAAGCTCCTTCAACCTGACATCTCTGGCATGTTAACTCGCCTTTCCTGCCATTAATGTAGAACAAGAATTCTTCTTTAGTCTTTATTCTCCTTTCCTTCAAAGAATGTTTCATGTTAGAGAGCAAAGCGTTTTCACTTCTCCAGCTGAAGATGCCAAAAATTATAGCTGCATCGAGGTGGGCTGGGGATGCTGTCAGCTGCTCTGATACAGCCGCAGCCTTGATGTCGAGTGCCCGTGCTGGGATCTCCGAGAGCCGCTGCTAACGACTTCTTCATACGGCTGTGTGGTCCTTTATTAGTCCCTAGACTGCATGTTCACTGCGCGTAACTTTTGGAGCTTGAAAGCAAATTGTACGAGCAGATTGTCCTGCTCGCATCCGACATGCTGTTGTATTTGCAAGGGATTGATGTCCCTTCTTGCTGTTACTCTCAAGGAATGAGGACATGCTCTGCTTGTGGCATTATTTCTTGCCCCTCTCAGCTTTTCTCTGTAGAGCTGACGAGTTGCTTGAGGTCTATATAGTCAGGGCAATGCTTAGCAACAGGAATTACATAGAGAAGCTATAGATTGAAAATCTGTCCGTGTGGGATTTCTGTTGAAATTTAAGTCCTAAATTCTCCTTTGTTCTCTAGGGTGGAGGGCAGGACCTGGTACACATCTCATAGAGGGCGGTTATGGATTGCAGCCACTGCTAAAAGACCTTCCCCTCAGGAGATCTCTGAACTGGAGACCACCTACAGAATGCTGCTCCGGAAAGGTGAACTTCTCTCCTTGGATCTTTGTATTATTTGGTACATTGAGCCACGTAATGAGCAGTGTCAGAAAGCCCTCTCTGCTGAGCAGTTATTACTGCTTCACTTTTTAACCTTCTGTTCTTGAAATTCTCTTCATCCTTTCTGCATTTCATCAGCTGAATGTGTACGGCAGCAGAATTTAACTCGTCCTTAGACTGGTCAGATTTTCCAAGCACAAACACTGACAAATTGCACCTGACTTCCGTGGTAACTTTTGACAGCAAAGGACTTTATTTTATCCTGGGCTCACGCAATAAGATACTGAGTGTGTGCTTGTTTGTGCGTGAAGTGGCTTGTGCTTCAGTCTGTTCCCAGTGATGTTAAAGGCTTTTCATGTGTTCTGACCTTGTGGGAATCAGGATGGAAAAGCTGCAGGTTACCGTGGTGCTATTCTCTCACGTGGGCAGGTGAATGCGGGTGGCTGCACTGCACGCCTGTTTGTGCAGTGCTCCTTTCTCAGAAGCTAAGCAGAGAAGGTTGTGTGTGTAATTCTTTCTCCCAGCCCTCATCCTGTCATGGTGAGGATCCTAAGCTTCATTCTGTTCTCGACCCTTCCTCTTCATTTGCTTCAATGTGCAAGTTTACTTTGTGAAACCTCTTGCTGTGCTTGGAAGCAAATGAGTGGGTCTGCGTGGATGTTTGGCTGTTGTTGTCTGTGGGCTGATGGGGCGGATTGATCCCTTAAGACCCCCCCCCCGAGCTATCAGACAGACTGGTAAAATGGAGCTTGAGAGCAGGGCACTCTGAAAACCCCCAGCCTGGCACATGCCAGGCTCAGGATGTGTGAGGAGAGCTGTGCACACCCTTTAATTCTATCAGCACATGTGGCTTATGACAGAGCCCTAGTGCTAGGCCATCCTGGCAGCGTGCTCTTTCTCCTCCAAAAATGGAAAAAAAGAGCTACAAGATATTAAAATCGCTTTCTCTTGTGCTTCAGAAAGTACAAGTGCACGGGGGGAGTGAAGGGCACCTGGGGATTGGAAGGACCCCAGCTATGTGTGTATGGATGTGGAGCCCTTAAAAGATGTTTCTTTTGATGCAGATGTGGAATTTCCAAGCGATTATCCCTCGGGGTGCCTCCTAGGCTGCGTGGACATAACTGATTGTTTATCACAAGAGCAGTTTAATGAGCAGGTAAGTACAGCAAACAGACCTTTACAAGCCTGCAATAGCAGCAAGCTTTTCAAGTAGTGTAACTTGCGTCTGTGAGATGCTCTGGAGAAGGTGGTGAATAAAAATCTTAAAGCGCAATGAGAGAAGACGCTGCTACCACGCAGTCCTGTGTGGATAACCAGCGGCTGTGCAAGGTAATGTGTCTCAGCAGCTCTGGAAGGGTGTGGGGGACTAATAAAGACTCAGTCTCTGGCCAGCCTTTCTGGGTTGGAACTAGTGTCTCACCTACTGTGACACTCTTTTCAAAAAGGACTTGTAGCTGTTTAATTAAACCAATGCTAGCTTGAGAGACCGTGCTGCAGTGGCTCTTGGCAGCTGTTGCTTCCCTTGCTGCGTGGACAGATGTGCCCCAGAATGCTGCGGCTGTGAGGAACTGTGGAAAACGGGCATGCATTAATGTATTTCTGTTTTTTATCCTCGTCTGGCAAATTCGGGGAGCTGACATCTCACGTGGATGCGACTTCTTCTAAAGCACCGATTGTTTCTCTTAACAAACTTCATGGGATCCTGACAGGAAGAATGGCTCAAAGTCTTGCCTAGCCAGGCAGGATAACTGTGCTGATCTTCCTATCCTGGGGAGGACTCTGCACTAGGGTCAGGTACCTGTCTGGCTGGTTTTGGAGGACAGCAAACCACTCCCTGAGTGTGGACAGCAGAGATTGCAGTTACTGCAGTGATTTGTCGACATCCTGAGCCCCTGGGTGCAGTGAAGGGGGGAAGTTGGAGAATCCAGTGGGTCAAGACACTCAAGGGAGGTTTAAGTGGGGCTTCTGCTGAATGAAGCAGGTGATTTGGTGACCAGGGACACAAGTACGGTTGAGGCTTCTGCAACGAGGTCTCCCCAGGATCTTATCCCTAGTGGCAAGGTTCAAGGAGAACAGCAGCTACCCATAGTGCAGGGGTGTTGTTAGGAATGTCTCAAAATCTCAGCCTGTACAGGTCGGTGGGCGCTGATGGTGCGCATCCAAAATTGCTAAGAGAGTTGGCAGATGCTTTTCTGAGGCCACTCTGATCTTTGAAAGGTTGTGGAGATCAGAAGAGGACCCCAATACCTGGAGAAAGGTGAATATTACATCCATTTTTATAAGGGGCAAGAGGGATGATCCCAGGCACTTCAGGCCTGCCAACATCACTTCGGTCCTTTGAAATTGCTAGAGCTCTTGTAATGGCTCCTGGAAGCCATTTTGGAGCACACGAAAGAGACTGGGAATAGCCAGTGTTGATTTACCTAGGGTAAGTCATGCTTCATTAATCTGGCTGCCTTCTATGGGCAAACAGAGCAGTGTATGTCTCCAGCTCTGCATTTAGCAGGGCTGTCTGTGGGATCCGCTGCAATGGGATTGTATCCGAGATGAGCCATTACAGCCTGGGGAGGTGGACTGGTTAAAAACTGGCTGGGCCGTTCAGCTCCAGGTGTGGCGGTGGTTGGCTTGTAACCTCCCTGGAGGCAAGCTGCAGGTGCTGTTCCTTGGGTTTGTTCCTCAAACCTCCTGTTTAATGGATTTAGCAGTGGCCTGGAGGGTAAAGGGGAGTTCTGGAACTAGCAGCACCCTGGGCTGCATCAGCAGCAGGGTTACGGCCCTCAGAAGTGATCATTCCCTGTGCTCAGCATCATTTAAACCACACCTGGATTGCTGTGCTTATAAAGCAGGCCGATAAACTGAAGTGAGTCCAGTGGAGGCTTCCGAGGTGGACAGGGGCTGGAGCACGCACCCTGTGAGGATGGGCTGAGGAAGAAGACTTTGTAGAGACCTTCTACTGCCTACCAGGAGCTTACCGAGGAACAGAGCCAGGCTCTTTCCTGATGTATGTGGCAGGAGGATGAGGGCAGAGGTTGTAAATTGGAAGATGAGGTTTCAGTGTGACTTAAGACACCATATTTCCCCATGAGAGCAGGCCTTGCCCAGAGAGGTTGTGCAGTTTCCACCCTTGGAGGTTTCCAAGACCCGGCAGGACAAAGCCTTGAGCGACCTCGCTTGAATTCAGTGTTGACCTTGCTTTGATCAGGGGGTCCAGAGGCCTCCTGGGCTCTGAGTCTGTTCTGTGATGCTGTGACTTGCCTCCATGCCCCAAAAATGGAGCAGCTGCTTTCCTCAGGCTGCATTTTATTAGCTTACAAAGCCTGTGCTCAGTGCCACGCACGGCAGGGCTGCTCTCGATACTGCATCGTGTCTGTTCATTCCACTGCCCCGGTACAGCTCAGGTTGGTCTGATGGGAGTCACCAGACACCGGCATGTAGGGCTTGGTAGTGAACAAGACTGGCTTCTGAGAAAGAATAAATGGATTATTTGGGCCAGAGGAGGAGAACACACCGGGCTGGTGGGTGCCTTCTAGCCATGAAGAGTTGGAGAGGCATCAGTGGTTGGGGGCTGTTCCTCGTGAAGTGCTTTTCTGGCCTTCCCAGATCCCGTGAGGTTTTGTCAAGCAGAATTTAGGAGAGATGCCTGGGAACTACAGATGAAGAGAATATTACTGATGAGGCTGCATCTCTGTTCATTCAGGGGCAGTTTTCTCAGGAAGGGGGAGAGGTTAGAGTACGAGCAGCAGAGGGAGCATTGGGACTGGATTACAACAATCTGCACATATGTGGCCTTTGTATGGGAGCAAACCTTGGCAGAGAGAAGAGGAAAGGACACTGGGGTCAGTATAGGATTTTTTTCCCCCTGTATCATGCACAATCAACCCCCATCCTTCCTCTTCCTTCATGAGTTTATTCTTTAGGCATTGGTAAAATGGCAGCCACAGCTTCGTAAAATCTTGAAATCAAACTATAGGTAACTAGTCTTTACTGTTCCCACAGAGAAAACTCGCAATAAATAATGTTCCCTATAAATTCCTCCTAGTTCGCTGACACCATTTGGCTGCAGAGGTAGTAGGAGACGAGTAGCATGTTCCAGGAGCGCTGTTACGAGGCCTACAGGCAAGAGATTTTCTTCTCTCCTTGGTGCCACAAAGCCATGGCACGTGCAGGTTTATATCTCACCAGCTTTTTGCTGCTCCTGTACTGCAAGATTTTTATAATTCCTATTTTGTTGTCTTCTTTGGGTGCTTTTGTAAATCTTTTTTCCAGGCTCGCTATATGCAGCGTTCACTTCTCTGGCTTGTAAGATTGAATTTGGAGATGTGAGCATCCTTCTGAAGTGGGTTTTTGAGAAAATGTGTGTGTTTTTGGAGTAGCATGAGCAGCAAGTGCATCTGAAAGAAGCTGAGATTAATTTAATTGCAAGTGCTAGCAAGATGAAAATGTGTGCAGCGCCAACTCAGAAATCCGAGTTGGATTTCGCTGGGAGCAGGAAATCCCTGTTGATCACACTGATGATTCAGCTGAGGTTCATCAGCAAGCAGCACCAAAGCCACTTGTCAGCAGCATAATCCAGCAATTTCTTGTGTACGAAGACTCCTCCGAGCTCCTGGGGGAGCAGGAAAGGAGAACGTTTTTTTTCCCCCACTTACAGCACGCAGAAACACTGCCAATTTTCTGCAGACCCGCAGTATGTTAGCGGGTAAGTGCCGTGGTGCAGCAGCAGAGACCTCTCGGAGATGAAGCCACAGCAGAGCGCTTTTCAGGCGCTGTGCTTAGGCTCACACCTCTCCTCTTTGCCAACTTTCATGTGAAGCTTCTGCGTCTTCCAGAAGAAACCATTTCACAAGTACAGGGCAAACCACATTTGTGGATTATACCCACCAGCTGAAGATGAAATAGTTTCCTGTCGTGCTCATTGTCTGGTGATGGTGGCCCTGCCTTTTTCAGCAGCCGCAGGACTTGGTTTTGACTCTTATGACCGTTCTTTCCCATAAGCAAAGGAGACGTTTCCTGGTCTGTCCCTCCTCTGACTTCTCTGTTATTTCTCTGTCCTTTTGATGCTGTCATCCGCTCCCTGTTTAGTACCATCTGCAGATTTAATTTCCTTGCTGTTTGCGTCCTCTGTCAGGTTGTTAATGAAGATGTTAGTGGCACCCTGCTGGTATTTTTCTATCATTATCATCGTTTAATATTTTTTTACACTTTGCTCAAAAACCAGAATCAAGCAATGGTGCCTCTTTTCACAGAAGGCTGCGCCAACAGAGTCAGACCAAATCCCTGCCCTGAGAGCTTGCCTTATTATTAGGGACTGGTTGTTTATCCGCATTATTACCGGACACGCACGTCTGGCCTCGCGTAACCCCTTTGGAGGGGTCTGCCCTGCAGCTCTGCCCTGTGCACAGCGTTTGAAGGCAGATTGACTTTGCTGAAGTGCTCCGCAGATCTGCAGGGCTGTGCGAAAAGTGATGACAGAACAAGATCTCATACGCAGTAGCTGGCAGGGAGCAGAGGAAGATGTTTTCTGAGGAGAGATGTCCTTGTGATTAAAGTCAGCATCATGTCAGATGACATTGCCCTAATCCCAGTTGTGCTACTTACTGTGTGGACTACTTAAATCAGTTCCTCTGGGTGCCTTTCCCGCGTGTAAAATAAAATACTGCTTCCCTGTCGGAGATTACATACACCTAATTTTTGTAGCTCGAAGCTGTGCTCTGATCTTTGGATAGAGGCTGCTCTGGGAGCCCAAGCTGTTACCGAGTAGGAAAGTCCACCCAGGGCACTCGGGGTAGCTTTGTGCACGGGGGAGTGGAGCAAAAGCTGCTTTCCGATTCCAGCCCGCTGCTGAGGGCGGTTGGTTAGCTGGTGCCAGGAGATCCTCTGTGTGGCTCTTAAATCTCAGTATTTCCAGTGGAGCTTTAGACATCTCGCACCTCCTCGGAGTGCCTTCTGGACTCATTTCTGAACTCATTTCCTCCTATTAATGGCAGCCACCCAAAAAGCGTTGCTTCAGATCAGAATGATCCCTTTGTTACGCTGCTCGGCGCGAAAGGTGACCTGGAAACTTTTCCCCTGTCAAGATCGGAGCGTTAACGACCGCTTTTCCTTGCTGTGGGCTGACGTCACCCACACCTCGAGCAGAGCAAGGAGCTGCCTTTCTTTTCCTGCATTAGGTGTCGGTGACTTCAGCAGCGGTAACTGGGGAAACACGGGATGGTGCAGGCAGGGCTTGGCACCAGTCTAAAGCAAGCGCAGAACGATTTACGCTTATGCTGCTTTAACGTGCTCTGAAGTCCACGCTCATTTTGCTAATGACTTTGATCAGAGAGGCTGTGATTTTAACTGGAAAAAGAACATTTCCGTTGCTGCTATTTTAGTAGCTGATAGGTGTGTTTGGGCTTATTTTAAATGCGAGCACACACAGATACTGATACCTAGCGGTAGCTATAATCTTGGATTGAAATATCAGGTAATTATGTTTGACGGGAGTAAAGTGTTTATTTTTCGTTTCGAGGTGATTGCTTAGTGTCCTAAATCTGCACCAGGGAACATGTCTAAGCTATTTTTGTGCCACGAGATTGCAACTATCATTTAAATAGGCTCCTTCTTACCCCCTCAGGAAATTTACATTTAATCTCTTGTCCTCCTCTTCCCTCCCCAATGAAAATAGCAGCAGAAAAATGAGACTTGGGCGACAAGTGTACGGGGCTCGATTTAATTTCTCCTACAGGAGTGAGGAAGGGAGGTAGAAATTTTCTGTATTTAGCATCCAGAAGGTGCCTTTTTAGATTATCTGCAGATAAAGGAACAATAGCACGCTCGTGGTGTTTTCCCAAGAAATAGGTTAATGAGAGGGAGAAACGTGAATGCGTACAGTGAAGTGTACTTTGGAAAACAGTATAAATATGTAGAGATTTAGGTACGGCTTTTCACGAGGACCTTCTCCCTGACGTAAAGGCTTCCTAGCACGGGCTGGAAGCGAGACAAATGTTTTGCCTTGGAGTGGTGTGGCTGTCCGGCGCGTGCTGGCAGGAAACACCTTTGCTCGCCCCCGCCAGCGGGATGTTTGCCTTCTGGTTCCCGAGGCTTGGTTATCGCACCTCTGCCAACGCAGGGTTTTTAGCAGGGTGTCAGGGCTTTGAGGACTAGATCAGATTGTTAGCGAAGGAAGGATATCTAGGCGGCTGTTAATGATTGCAACCGACAGAAAGGCCTTTGAACTTTACAGGTCCCTGAGTTCTCCTGAGCTGAATTTGTCTCTGACGTGGAGCCTGCTGCAAGATGCAGTGGTGTTAGGCATCAGTCTGGCTTGCAGGGCCCTACAGGTGACGCGTATCTTTATTCAGTTTCTCCCTGTACTTCCTCAAGGCATAAAGCACCTCTGGTTCTTGGTTGGAGAAGCAGAGCGGAGTAGGCATGCAGCTGGTTTGGATTATAGATGGTAAGAGACGGGGGAGTTTTTCCGTATGTGAAGTGCTTTGGTTTTCATCAGAGGCTGTTCTAATGCTCCAGCTGCCTTGCATAAGCCAGCAGGTTTACTGAGGCCACTGCTCAGTCTGTTAAGATGAAGGAGAGATTGTCACTTGATGATGATTAATTTAGGAATGCATTAACATGCCAAAGAAATCGAATGATAGAGGCTAGCTTGCCCTCTCCTCTGGTTTCATAGACCCTAGGGAAAAAAAACGAAGCCAAGGCTGAAGCATATGACTTAATTAATGATGACTGTGGACTTAGCCTCTGCTACCATTTTTAACAAACTAGTCAGTGATCTGGGAATTTTTTTTCTTTCAGATGTGGTCACTGATACTTGCCTTCTTCTTGCTGTTTGGTTTTTATTAATCCTGAAACCAAAGCTTAGATAAAATTGACCTCAAGCCTGGCTGCTGCTCAGGTGCCCTGCGCCCTGGCTTTCCAGTCCTAGTTCCACTGGGTTGAGCCGTGACCGTGCTTTAGCTGGTGACCCTAAATGGGTGGGGAGGGTGCTGGCAACTACAAAACACAGCCACTGCCATAAGCCTGCGAGGGCTCGGGGACTGTGCTTGCTCCAGCTTTCATCTGCATGGCATCGATTCCCTAACCCTGAGCACGCAGGCCATTGGGATGCACATCCTGCTTCTGTCACACCTTCGCCCGTGAGAAGCGGCGCGGTGTTGGTGTGAGGGAATCGATAGCACGGGCAGACTGCCGCCGGCATCATCAGCCTCGGGGGGTGGCAGCAAGGGAGCAGCAAGGGTCACGGTGGGGAGTGGCGGTTGCTGAAATGAAGCAGGGCAGGGATGTGGAGGCTTTATCCGTGCAGAGCTGCGCTCACCAAAGTCAGATTTTTCCAAGTTCAAATAATCTTCCTCACCTGCTGAGCTTGGCTGTGCTGGCCTTCCATAAATCAGAGTTTCAAAGCGAGGGGTAAGGATTTTATGAAGCTGATTGAAAATGCCTGGCTGCATCTAGCAGGGTGCAGGCGCTCTGAGTGGCTTGAGCAGAAGCAGGTGCCCTGGTTTCCCCTCATTTCCACCCCCCTCCCTTTGCCTCTTTCCTCCTTATTGCCGTGGTTTCGTCTGACAGCGTGAGCGGTGGGGCTGCATTGCAGCTGAGGTTAGCCCTGCCTCCACGGTCCCTCGGCACAGGAGGATGAAATGGTTCTTTCAGCTGAGCCTATTACACTACCGAATATTTTTCCAAGTCCACCCAGTTTCCCCCGATGGTCGTCAGGCACTCTATAAATGTCTCGGGCCCTTCTTGCGCTGCGTGTAGGTTTACCACGGGCGGGTGCTCTCTCGGGCTGAGATTTGAGCCTCGGAAGGGTGTTGATGGCTCTGGGTCCTGTGTCACAGGCTGGCTCTGGGAGAGCAGAGGGGATGTGATGTGCCCTGGCACTGCTGGGGTCCCCGGGTCTCCCTGAGGACTGGGGCCCTGGCAGACTGCTCAGTGCTTCAAATCCAGTGCACCAGAACGAGCTTAAATATTAAATCTACATTTCAAAGTCCTGTTATTACTTATTACGTTTTAATTGCTTCCCCTGCCCTTTGAATCAAAGTACAGCTTGTGGTGGAGAAGCACAACTCGAGCCGGGCTGGGAGGCAGAGAACACCCATGGATGGATCAGCCCGGCCGGGGGCAGGATCCTGCGGGGCTCCCAGCCTGCCGCCCCCGCTGCCCGCGCATCTGCTCGGTACCAGCCAGGCCTGCGAGGGGCAGAACAGGCACCAACCGACAGGCATCGTTGTGGGAAGAAGGGGAAAGGAAAGGCAGGCTAGCAAAATTCCTTGTGCATTCTCATGAAGGGAGCCTATGCCAGCACATTATCTGCCAGCAGCAGATGTAAGCTCTCAAAAACAGCAGGGAGGATGTTGACTGCAACAATGCATCAAGGCTGCGGTTTGTAACCTCAATAGTAAGGCAGTTAACTTTTTTTTTTTAACAAAGACATTTTGATTGCCAAATCCATAACCATTAGCAGCTGTGGTTTTGAGCTGTTCCTTCCTCACACGTTGCAGTCTAGACCTGACAGGCTTTCAAACAAAAGTTTGGCTGCCGGCTTTTGTTTTTGTTTTTTGCCATCCTGCTTTTTTCTTTTTGCCTCTTCTCTTGATTTGGATCAAACGTGGCTGAGCATCCCTCCTCCAACCCAGCCTTCCCTTCTGTATCTCTGCGGTGGTCTTTGCCCGAGAGCTGCGTGCAGAGCTCCTCAGGTGCCTGTTCTCAAGGCTGCAGTACTGGATGTTTCTGCCTCAGGCTATAAAATTTGGCATTTCTAGAAATTTGGATCTGCTTTGGGATTTCTGTTTAGGAAAGCGTTGTGTTTGTCGTGGGCCAGAAGCCCGTTTGGCCTGGGCTGAGGCAGCGGGAATGGGGCCTTAAAAGCTGATGCCTGAACGCTTGCTGAAAGTTGGAAGCGTGATGCAAGACCCTGTTGTGAGGGAGATCAAAACTCAGAGCAAAGCGCTTGGTTTTCTGCGAGCACTTCCCAAAACTGGCTGCCGGGAAGAGGCCACTCGGAGCAGCAGCAAACCTGCGTCCCTTGGCCATCGGAGTCGTCTTTGCCGTGCCCTCAAGCACTTCAGCGTGCAGGCTGCTTTGCCAGGATGGGTTAGATAATCCCCGAAAGTGACCGTCCGTGTAACGAGGCGGTGGAGACGGCCGCTGTCAGAACAACAGATGGGGAAAAGCTGCTTCAACACGCCTGTCCTTGGGCAAGTGGCAAGGAAGGACGCCGCTGGGGCTGCCTGTCACCGAAGGCTGGAACTGTACACAGTGAGAAACAGGGAATTTTTTTTTTACTTGGTGTTAAATAGCTCCTACCTGCTGCCTGATCACAGGGCCGGTGACTGAGCTTCGAGCCCTGGATCCATTTTGTCTGCAGCTGTACCTAAGCCGCTCTTCTGCAGCCCGCAGGGCAGCTGTGAGCAGGGCTCTGGGTTATTGCTGGTGGCACATGAACTGGAATCAGGGAGTCTGCAGCACTGGCAGCTACACAGCTAGATACGTGCCCTCGCTCTCTGTTTTGAGGGCTCTGTTCCTCCCCAATCCTACAAGCACAGGGACTAGCGTCCATGCCGCGAGCATTGCCATAAATGCCCCCATTTGGCCGCGGCAGCCCTGTCGCTTGCCAGGAACTACTGAGTTTCTTTTCTCTTTTTTTTGCAAACCACTAAAGAAACATTTTCTAGCTGGATGGTGAGCAATTTCCCTCAGGAGAGGAGGAGAAAATGGCTGTTTAGTAGTTAATTACCTGTTATGTTAGGCTGACAGCTATGAAGCTTATGAGGCATGAAAGAAGAGTGGATCTGCCTGGCCCACAAATCACGAGGAGAACTGGGTGAAGGAAGTCGCGGGGAGGCCGGACGGGCTCGCAGACCTCCCCTCGCCTCTTGGGGAGCCCTCTGCCGCCCGCTCCCCTCGCTCCTCAGCTTCTCGTAACTCCTGGAGCTTTGGGGCAGAGCCCGCTGCGTGTTTCTGCCTGCTGGGGGAGGCTGATTTATGGCTGCGCGCGGGCCTGCTTACAGCAGCCCAGCTCTTTCGGAGGGACACCGTCTCTGCCAAGATTTTTTTTTTTTTTTTTTTTTTTTTCCCCTCTTGAATGTGTTTTACGGTGAGGAATAATCAAGCGCTCTTGCCAACACATGGGTTCTGCTCGCTTTTATTCTTTCCAGACAGCCTCGCTTTCCAGTGCTGCCTCTTTTATTTTGAAGCTCTTCGAGAGCGGCGGGGGAAGCGGAGGCCAGGGCTCGAGCTGGTGTCCTGGCCCAGCGCTGCCTGGCAGCACCGGCTGCCTTTCCCTCAGCGCTCTGAGCCCCCATGCCAGGAAAATGATTCACCCCTTGCCGAACGCCCCCGTCCCCTCGCCGCGACCTCCACCTCCTTTTTGTGCTCAGCTGGGGTCACCCCAGCTGCCCCCCGGCCCTGGTGGCTGTAAGATGGAGCGAGGGCGGCCGGCCCAGCGGGACTACAGCTTCCAGAGTGCAATTCTCCGCCGCCAGGGCCTGCGGGCGCTGGGCTGTGCCGTGCTCAGCAAGCGAGGAGAGCAGGCCGCATTGCAGAGCTCTGCCTCTCAGGCTGGGGGGGGGGGCACACGCACACGCCGGGGCTGTTTCCACGCAGTATTTTTAGCCTTCGATCTCCTGTTTGTTTCCTTCGGCTTTTTGTGTGGTGATAAGAGCGAGAGAGGAGCTCGAAAGGTCGCCGGCGGAGCTGCCGGGGGATGTTTTTCGCTCTGCGCTTTGTGCTGCGCAGAACCTCTGCTCCGTCGCACGCGGCGCCTTTGTTCCTGCCTTGGATTCACCGGAGCAGAGCTCATCTCGTTAGCGACGGCTCCGCTCCCCTGGCACGTTTTCCTTGGGTTGCTGCAATCCCCTTGCCTTCTGGTCGAGGCGCTTGGGATCGAGCGAATGCAGATTTAGGGAGAGGGGTGAAGAAATGGAGGGGGTGAGCAGGCTGGCCCGAGGGCAGCGCTCCTGCGGGTTCCCAAAGAAACAGTGCCCGTCCCGGGAGCTCTGGGAGGCACAGGCAGCAAGGGAGAAATGGGAGGAAAGCAGGGATGTCCTCTGGGATGAAAAACATCCAGCGGGGTCTGGGCAGCCTGGCATGGCACCCACATCCAGCTGGGGAAAATTAGGGGAAAAAATTGTCACCTTAACAGATCGCTGGGGGAGAAATTGCAGGGAAATAGGGATTTTTCTCAGAGTGTCAGAGAGGATGGGTTCATCTCGCGCTGCCTCTGAGCTCCTCCTTTGCTCTTTGCTGTGGGCTGTGGAGTGGGGAGGCAAGGCAGGCCTGCTGCTATTTCTGGCCTTGACAAGCTGGTGATGGGAGATGAGGGACGGCGAAAACAAAGTGTAGGGAACATTCATTAGCAATTATCCCTGCCTGCAGCCTGATTGGGGTGGCTGTTGGGGACATCTGATAGCCGCTTAATGCATGTTCAAAGCGCTGGCTCCAGAGAGAGGGCGGGCGCTGGCGAAGCTGGTGGCTGGCTTTTGGAGGAGCCCAGCACGCAGCTCCCTTTTCCAGCTCGTGCTCAGATGCTCCATTTAACCTCGAGCTCTCTCTGTGCGTTAAGCTGCCTTGAGATCTGTTTTTTGTTGGTGGTGGTGTGTTTTTTTTTTTTTTCCTCCTCCCTGCTAATCTCTTCACAGCTAGGATCTTACAAACCTGTTAGCAGCAAATGGAAGCCTGAGTGGAAGCAGAGATGGGAGCTTACATCTGCTGGTGGCCGGGGTGAGCAGGGAGGGCGGTGGCTGCGCTGACGCAGCCGCATGCGGGGTGGACGTGGGGCTTTGGACCATGCGGAGACGTGGGCTGGAGCAGCAGTTGGCAAACTGTGCCTGCTGTTTGCAGCCCACGGCGCCCACCGTCCTCCCAACAGCCACGTTGCGAGCCTGCTACGAGGTGGCAGAAGGACTGGAAGGAGACCAAATTATTTTTTACGCTGTTGTTACATTGTGCAACCCCTTTCTGTAGAGCTTTCTGGCTTATCTGCAGAATTGGAGAGCCTTTGTAGCCACCTTCTCCTAAATGCTGAACTGATTCCCTGGAGAGGCAATGCCAGAGCCCTGCACTACTGGCACCTGTCTTGCTTAACACATTCAAGATTAATAGGACGAGTGCGTTGGGAAGGAACATCCCCCATGAAAACTCCTGCTTGGGTGGGATTCTTGGCCTCTTGCAGTGAGGGAGTGCAGTTTGCCCTTTCTCTTCACCTTGGAGTTTTATTTAAAGAAAAAAGAGCTGTTGCATGCCATTTCTACTGGGGACATGCTCTGTCTTCTTTCTCTGGCACTCTAGATTTGGCTTTTGGCATTTTCCTACAAGTCTCACGCTTGCTGAAGTGCTGATGGGCAGTGGTTGCTGTCTGTGGGCCATGGTAGTTGGAAGTAGATTTTTTTTTTTTTTTTCCCTTTGCCTCCTAAGCTTACCGTGTGGTAGGTTGCAGACTGACTCGGCTGACCTCTTGCAGCCCAAAGCAGGAGCGTTGAGGGGTCAGTTGTTGGTCCAGAAAAGCTGCACACAGTTGATAAAAACAGTAGGATGGAAATCCCATTGCCTCGGGAAAATGTTTTTGGGAGAGGGAGGAATCAGGGTATTGTTTGAGGAGGAAATTGGATGGGAAGGATTGCATAAAACTGAACAGAAGGAGAACTTTCTCAGCGTGGCCAAGGAGTGTAACTGCCATTAAAAGCCATCCAAAGTGCCAAAGGCACTTTGAGAAACAAATTTTTTACTCATTAGGCACTTGGGCAGCTGTGGAAAATTTAACAGAGACAAATGTATGTGTTCCACGTCCCGGTGCCAGTGGCTGAGACGAGAACAGAAGTCAACCAGCAGTCGCCGATAGGAGAGGCATCTTCAGAGCGTGGCAGGTGGGAGCTGATTTCCTAGCGCTGAGCTAAGCTGCGGGGAGAGCCCCTGTGCTGCCACAACGTCTGTCGTGGTCCTGGTGCTGGTGTGGGGGGCACGGTGCCTACAGATGGCTTCTTTACGTTGCTCTTCCCTGGGCTGGTGACTGCACAGTGCTACAGGAGGGTGCTGCTGGTGGGACTAACTTTCTGCAGGACGAATGAGTTGAATCAACATGCCAGAAGGGGCTGGTGAGTCCCTGGGACGTGCCTGTGCATCTGGGAGCAGGGAGGGAGCAGGGGGGAGCAGGGCCTGGCCCTTGGGGAGGCTCAGCCGCTCGTGAAGGCTCAGCCCCCATTCCTCCACCTGAGTGCATCTCGCTGTAAGCAGATGAAAGGCTGACGGCTTTTTCTCGGCCCCAGGAGGCAGCAATATTCCACCTTTGGTGCTCACCAGGACAGGGCAGGAGACCTCTGGGGTGGGTACAATCAGGAGCCTGAGCTTGGAGCCCCTTGCCAAGGCGCTCTTCCCTGCCTCCTGGGGGCGAGATGCCAGAGGAAGGGCTGAAGCTTTTAAAATGCAGGACACGGAAGCTGCGCAGCGTTGGCACGAGGACAGAACCATACCCTGGGAGAGGAGATGAAAGGCTGCGGCATGGCAGCGTAAACCCAAGTCGCAGCTGTGGCATCCATCTTGGCCTTGGGGTTGGATTGAGCTTTAAGCCTGTGGAACTGAAGGGTTGAGCCTGGTTTTGGATGAAATCTCTCAGCGGAGAAAGCAGCCTGGCTTTCAGTGCCTGTTGTGAGGCTATTCCCCACTGTGGGGGCCTGTGTGAGGGGCGAGGGGGACACTCTGCTGCTCAGCTCCACCTGGGAGGGATTTGGGAAGCCACTGCAGGCAGCAAGTCCTCCGTGGCACATTGATGCTGGGCGTGCAGCCTGGCTGAAGAAGCCGTGGCCGAGCCACGTGTCACACAGGGACACCACCGCTGTCCCCAGGGAGGGGGCTGAGTCCCCCCAGCTCGACGGGGTGAGCTGCAGAGACCCCGCTGCTGTGGGAGCTGCTGGGGCAGTCAGATGCCTGGCTCTGAAGAGCGACCGCTCGGCCGTGTGATACCGAGAGCAATAAAGCCGGGCGAGCATTTCGCACTCACCAGGCGTTGGCCGGGGATATTCACACTGGCGCTTTGTAACCTTCCAAGATCCTCCCTCCCTGCAGATGGGAAATGAAAATCCTTGGCATCGGCGTGGAGCCATGGAAGCAAGTCAAGTAACGTGGCTTAGAGAGAGGAGGAAAAAAAAAAAAAAAAAAAGAAAGGAAGAAACCTGTCCAATGCCAGCTCAGTGCAGCAGGGCGTCTGCGTGCCGCACAGATGAGCGCAGCTCCTTCCCTCCCAGCGCGGGTGTTGCACAGAGCAGTTCAGTGCCTGTACATCTCTCTCGCTCGGCGAGCGTGGCCCACGCTGTTGTAAAATGAGGGGGCTGGAAACACTTTCCAGTTGATCCACTCCTAGTGTCAGGCTTCTGTAAATCTCCCCTAACTGCCGGCAGCGCTGCCAAACCCTGCTACAGCGCCGGCGAAGTGGGCTGCTCCCTGCTCTGCTCTCCATGCCCAGCTGTTCCAGGGCAAATCCAAACTCATCTTGGCAGATCTGTGAGAGAGGGAGAGCTTTTCAAACACTCAGCCTAGAAGTCATTTGTTAGTAACAAATGGGGGATTTGCCAGGACACACTGCTCCATCTGGTTTGGCATCCTGTCCCGTACACCAGCCTCAGCGGATCTGCTCGAGGAAGGCAGGGGAGAAAAAGGCAGCTTTCCCGGGGAAGGGAAACAGCTTCCCCTGCCTGTTTCTGCAGCGTTTCCTGGGCTGGAGCTCCTTGTTGCCCTCACCTGGAGGGGCAGATAGCACTCCCGGCAGCACAAGGTCTGCGACCAACGGAGGGTCTGAAGGGCTGGTTGGTATTTGCATTTTTTTGTTGCATTTCCCTTCTAACCCAGCAAGGCTGAGCTGCATCCAGACAGGACTTCCATGCGCTTCTCTCACCCAGTGTTGTTTTTTTTCCCCTTTCCCTGTGGTTAACAAGAGAAGTGCTCTGTTTACACTCTTCCTGTAAAATTCCCTGATGTTTTCACATCTCTCAGGAGACCTTTGTGTGAGCTCCTGTCCCAAGGTGCCTGGCCCGGAGGAGCCAGCCTCGTCGCAAGCTGTGTTAGGGCTCCGGGGCCGAGCTGTTGCCGCACCATAACGCCCCGTTTCCTACCCACTGCTCTTGGTTGCTCACCCGTTAGATGCAGGTGATTCTCGAGGGCTGTGTCCCGCAGCAGGACGGTGCGTGCTCTCCAAATCAGCGTGGTTGGACCAAGCACGGATCTGCCTCATGGGGAGTGGATGGGGCTGTATCTGGAGCTGGGAGGGCTGTCACAGCAGAAGAGGTGTTGCTGCTCTTCTGGTGGTCATGGCCTCGTTGTGCTGGCTGCCCAGGCTGTTCTGGCTGAAGCGCCGCTGTGCTGTTTGCAGTCAGCTGGAGCGCAGCAGGCTGAGGATCACTCGTGCTTGTTAGAGCCAGCACAAGGTAGGCGGTGAGCCGGCGAGCTTGGGAGGGCAGAGCCTCACAGCGACAGCCCACGCTCTGGGTCAGCGTAAGCCAAGTGTGAAACCACACCTTCAGGCAGCAAAACGCAGGTCTGTGCTGAGGGAGCGTGCGGGGATCTGCTTGGTGCACGGCTCCAGACACAGGGCGAACCCCAGCAGAGGCAAAATGAAAAGGGCAAACCTGCAAGCGTACTGCTTTCATTAAAAGTTCTTGATCTGGCTCAGAGCTGGTGCAGCCTATATATAGCTGGGCTCTGAAATAAGGGGTTGTCTGGAAGCGCTTCCTTTTGTGCTGCTCCCCACTGCTGAGCTCCCTTCACGCCCGCTGCAGTTCGCCTGACTGTGCTGTGTGTGTGTCTCTGTGTTTTGCAGTATCCGGATTTGAGCCAGGAGTCTGGGTCTCCATTTGTCTTTATCTGCACTAATCCCCAGGAGATGGTTGTGAAGTTTCCCATCAAAGGAAAACCCAAAATCTGTAAGTAGTAAAGTTTCCACAGATGCCCCCCTTGGCCTTTCTTGCCTGCTCTCATCACCACCTCTGCTTGCCTTTGCCATATGAGTTCACAACCTTTGCCCCGCGCTCTTTGATCTGGAGGTGTTTGTTTAATGATTCAAATACATCTGTAATATTTTTGTCTTCGGTTCCCCTTTCCCCAGATGTTGTTTCCTTCTAAATACATGCCTCTTCCTGCCTCTGCAAGCACTCGGGACTCAGAGAGCGCTCACGTGCTCTGAGGAAACGCATGTCTGCAGCTGATCCGCGTCTGGCACGAGCTCTCCAAGCCTGGGTCAGGACGCGAGGCAGAAGCCTCCCTTTATCCTCAGACGAGGAGGGGGGCGTGACGCTGCTCCGTGCTCAGTGCTGGCTGCTTGCCTTCCTTTCCGAATCGCCTGTGAGGAGGTGAGAGGCTGAAGCAACGAGGGCTGCGGGGCCAGATGGATGCGCTGCCCCAGCCCAGCCGCGGGCCGGCAGGATTGGGATGTCCTGGCAGAGCTGGCGGGGAAGTGCCGCAGCATCTGTCCGCGCTCTGCTTGCCAGCGTCGTTAGTCCCTTTTATGAGCCACCAGCCCTCCGCAGGCTGCCAGTTCCTCCTGCCCGCTGCTGTAAAAAGAATGGAGGATGGATGCAGCAGCTGGGGAGTCTGCAGTCAGCTCCATCCTTATTAGCAGCTTCCCCACCACACAGCCTGGGGAAGGCACCGTACATGCTTTCAGGGGATGTGAAAAATTAATTTGACAGGCTAAAAGCAGCATAAGCAGAAATAGTCTTGGCTGTTTGTTTAGCAGAGCTGATGGCTGGGTTTTCTTTCTCATTTGCAGCGTGGTTCTCAGGGAGTAGTTATCTGGTGGCGCAGGAGCGGCAGGGTTTCTCAGGACTGGTTAATAAGGCCTTTTGAAGCACAGTGTGGGTTTTTGTCTTGTTTCTGAGGTGTTTTTTTCCCCTTTCTCCACTCGCAGGAGCACCGTTCTCCCACGGCTTCGCTCTCTCCCCGGGTGCTCGGCGTGTACCTTCCCTGCAGTGGTACCAAGCGGGTGGAAGGGCAAAACAATTTGGTTTATTCCCTGGCTTTTGTAGCAACATCTGGGAGGTGCATTCAGCCGATGGCAACAAACAATGCTCGGTGATCTGCAGCTGCAGAGCTCATGTGAGGGCTTGGATCTTGCCAGCGGCGCTGTCCTCCCCCGGGGACAGGTCTTTTCCAGCGCGCCGGTGAGCAGTCAGGGCTGTGCTGAGTTATTTGGGATGGAAATGTCTGTGCTGCGCTACAACAGCCTCATCGCTGGAACAGCTGCCGTGTCCTTCGTTTTATTTTTATTTATATTTTCAGCTTCTCTCCACTCTTTCAGGCTCTGGCCGCTGTGCCCCTTCCCCTTCACATCTGCCCCTGCGGAGCTGCGGTGGCTGAAGGGGAAGCGGCTGCGTGGCGTGGGGCTGGCTCCCTCCTGCACGTCTGCCTCTCCGGGCACGGGCGCTGCCTGCCCCCCCATCTGTCACATCGTCTCCTTTGTGTTGTGACAGTTTCCTGCTTGGAGCAGGATCAACCTAACAGCCTGGAAGGAAGCCGGCTGCGCTCGCGGCTGCCCGCGTGGCCCGCTCCTGCTGCTGGCCGTGCCTCCCCTGGCCTCCTCCCCACGGGATCTGTCACGAGAGTGCGGGAGCTGCGGCACAGAGGTCGTGGAGCTGCACGTCCCCCTCCGGGGAGACACAGACAGTGTTTGTGACGGGTGGGGGAAGGAGCAGGGGAGCCTTTGACCTTTCCTGGTGGTGGCACACTGTTTTACAAGGGGCTGGCTTCGCGTGAGAGCCGGTCAAAAGCGGGGCTCTCCGAGCTGGAAGCGGCTGCACCGGCTCACGTCCCCACCTGGGCTCGCTGGCTGCCCCGGTCTCCTTGAAGCCTGGCTCAACCGTGACAAAATGCCAGTTTGTCTTGTTGGGAAGCCAAGCCCGAGCGGCTTTCCTTGCCAGATAACAGCATGGACCTCACCGCAATGACATCTGAATGCTTCTCCATTGCAAATTAGTCGTTTCTAGCAGCCTGGGGAAGGCAGAAAGAAACAGAGCTCGACTCGGTGCCAGGGTTATTGTTTGCATGGAAGGGATGGGCACGGCGTTTGTGTCACATTTGTGACCACGGCTTTCCCCAAACATGTCCCTGCTTAGTCTCAGCGTGTGGGGACAAAGCTCAGCCGTGGCTCTCGGGGGAGATTTCCTTCAATCTGGGCAAAGCTCCCCCTGGAGCAGCGCTCCCAAAGCTGCCTTGAACAGCCGAGGGCTGGAGGAGCGTGGCAGTGGGGCTGGGAGAGGGGACACAGCGCGGCGCTGCCTGCGAGATGAGAGTCCTTAAATCACTGAGCGGAAAGAGAAGGGGACCCTGGGGCCGTTGCCTTATTTTTAGCCTTTTCTTAAAGGTTACCCACGTGACGTTTTATCTTTGCCAGCTGATAGAGCAGAGGAGCCTACTGATCACTTCGGGGACCCGGGAGGAGCAGGCAGGCATGCTAAGTACGGAGCTAACAGCTCTGGACGTGACAGAGCTTTGGCGCTGGGAGACCAGAGCGGGGAGCGAGCACCAACTCGCCACCTTTCTCCTGCCAAAACCCCACGGTTTGGTGACTCGGAGGGCTGACGTGCAGCATCCGCACAGCCCTGCTGGGGGCCTGGTCTTTTGCTGTTTATTTCTGATGGCAGCAGCAGCACACGGGAGCTTTGCAGACACCCTGCGGTGTCCTGGGAGCTGCCGCACCGAGGTATTGGCAGCACCTGCTTCCTGCAACCAATTTCAACCACAGCCATAGCCTGGTGTAGGCATTTGCGGAGCGATGGCGCAGTTAATTGCAAGTGCTCACTCGTGTTTGTTTTTTTTTTTATATATTTTTTTGCACATTTATGGATTCTGTATTCAGAGAGGAGCAAGGCTGACCCATGACTCAAGCTGAAGGAAGGAGGCAGTTTCAGGGAGGCCGGGGTGAGATCCCATTAGGACAACCACGAGCAAAGTGGCTTTGTCATCTGCCTCTCCTGGAAAAAAAGCGCTGTCAGGCCCTTCTGTGAGCTAAAACGAGAAGTTTTCTCAGCGTGATGAGAAGGCGACGCTCTCTGGATGAGAGCCCTTGTCTCTGGCCAAGTTTCTGCTTCTCGTGGCACGCTGGCATTTACCAGCAGGTTTAGGAGCCGCGCCCAAAGGTTTGGAGCCTGGGCCGTCTCATCCCCGGGAGCTCCCCTGGCTGTGCTGTAGCTGGGCTGGAGCTTCTCCTAATTCTCCTTGCTTTGGAGAATTTGGGTCTGGGCAGGGCGAGGGGGACCCTCCCCGCCCGCTCGCTGTGCTGCATCCCTGCCACGCTGCTTGTCCCCGCTCTCTGCGGGCTTCCTTCGAACGTGTTGACACGCATCCTGGGGGCGAGCAAAGTGATCGCTTTCCTCCTGGATGTTAATTTGCTCTCCTCCTCGCTGGAGCCCCCCCTGGCTCCCGTGTCGCGCCTGCGGAGGGAAGGCATGGCGGCTGGAAACGCCGGGCTCCTCAAGCACGATAATTAAATGTGACAGCAACACACTAACTAGGAGACCTCGCTGCCTCCAGCTGATTTGCAATGCAAATAGCATTTAAAAATAAAGACTGATGAGGGTTGTGTTGTTTTTTTTTTTTCCCTTTCCCCCCCACCCCTCTCTTTACAGGGAAGCTGGATTCCAAGATCCATCAGGGAGCGAAGAAGGGGTTGATGAAGCAGAAAGCAGTGCTGTGAGCTGCCACCTTCCCACGCGGGCACTGCCACCGGGACCGCCACCCGCGGGTGCTGCCGCGGCCCTCGCCTCTGGAGCAGGTGCTCGCGGGAAGGAGGCTGCGATGTCACCGTTGGGTATCGCTCCGTGTTGTACTCGGAAAACATTAAAAGAAGTGTTTTCACCAAGCTCTTTCCCTGCCCAGGGCCCAGCGCCACGGAAAGGGGTGGGTGGGAGACGGAGCTGATGCGGTGACACATTTGGGTGCTGGTGTCTGTCCCCCGTGGGGACCCCACGACTGATCCCAGGGAGCCTGTGGGCAGCACGGCCTCCAGCCACCGTCCCAGCCCCTCGGAGCTGGCTCTGTCCCAGCCATGGCAGCGTCCCCCTCCAAAGCAAAGAGGCAGCTCGTGCCTTTCCCCTGGGCTGGGACGTGTGCTGGCCTCGCAGGAGGGCACACCGTGACTGCTCCCGGGTGCTCGGCAGGGCTTGCAGTGCTCGATGCCTTCTGCTGGGCCGAAAAAACACGTGGGGCTCGTGGGATGGCTCCCAGCAGCTGTGATGCCTGCACCCTGCAGCCCCACAGCACATCTATGGGGTCGGGGGTGGGAGGTGGGCCCTGGTCCCACCTGCCCCGAGGGTTGGTGCATGGTGCCTTTGGGCCGTGCATTCTCTCTCCTGGTTTGTGCTGGAGCAGCAGCCTCCCTGCAGAAGCTGCTCCTGCTGCGAGTTACAAACCCGCTGTGCCTGGCGAGCAAGATCCATTTCCCCCTTTCCTTAATCCTTCACATTCAGCAGCTCCCTGCATCGACCTGCCCCTGCTCATCACACCTCTGTGCTCCCTGGTGCCACCTCGCTCCAGGCTCGGCCCCACCGTGCCCTCGGTGTCCCCAAGTCCCTGGGGGGTTTCGGTGTGGCCGCAGCCCCCACAAAGCGCTGCCGCCCCTTCCTCCTGCTCCTTGGGGACCCTCCTGGAGCCCCGCAACCTGCCCCAAGGGAGCTGCCCGCTGCCAGGAGGTGCCCTCTGCCATGTGTGGGGGCTGGAGCTGGTGGATGTGCCCCAAGTGCCCGTCCCATTGGTGCCCCCCTGCCCTGCCAGGGGTCCCCATGGGTGCCATTGGGGTTCCCCTCTTTTGGGGTGCTGGGGTTGGGGCCAAACGGCCCCCACGGCTCCTGTGAGCAGCTTCAGACCGAGAATTACCTCTGTGCACCTGCCCCACACCCCCCCTCGACTCTCAGCTGCACCACCAGGCTTGGGAGCCACCCCCCAGCCCACCGCGCCCCCAAACCCTCCCCTAAACCCCCCCCTGGCCGGGGGCAGCTCTGGGCGCTTCCCGCTCCGCTCCGCTCGGCTCCACTCCGCGTTTTGCGGCCAGCCGGGCACGGAGGCGGCGCGCTGCGAGCTGCGGAGCCGAGCGGGGCCGAGCGGAGCCGAGCGGAGCCGAACGAATCCGAACGGAGCCGAACGGAGCCGAGCGGAGCCGAGCGGAGCCGATCCCGCGGCCGCGCGCCCCGCCCCGCCCCGCCCCGCCCCGCCAGGCGGACACCGGCGCGGCCTGCCCCGAGCGGCGGCATGGCGGGCCCCGCCGCCCGGCCCTAGCTGCCCGCTGCAGGCAGGAGCCCCCCCCGCGGCCCTCATGGAGGACACCTAGGGCCGGCCGGGACGCCAGCTGGAGCCCGGTGAGTGCCGCCACCGACCGGAGGGGGAGGGGGGGCGGAGAACGGCGTCGCCCCCGGTGCCCCCCCCCACCCCCCCCTCCCTGAGGGGATCGTCACGGGCCGAGCCCGCCCCCCCCCCCCCGTGCGGCCGTTGGGGCCGGGACCCCCCCCCCCTTTCCCCCTCTTCCCCCCTTTCCCCCCCCTTTTCCCTTTTTTCCCCCTTTTTCCCCTCTTTTCCCCTCCCCCGGTGGCCGTTGGGCCGCCCCCTCCCCCCTCCCGGACCGTTGGTCCCGGTTCCCCCTCACGCCCCCCCCGCCCCCTCTGTGGCCGTTGCCCCCCCCCAAACCCCTCAGTGTGGGGGGGCCTCGCCTTGTGCCCCCAGGCCCCGGGGGGGGTGTGTGTGCAGGGGCCGCCCCCCTCCCTGGAACACCCCCCCCCCGTGTCCGTGGGGCTCTGGGTGCTGTGGGGGTCTCTGCTCGTCCCCGCTGTGCCTCAGGGTGCCCGGAGCCCACCCCCCCCCTCTGGGGGTGGCTTTTTGGGGGGCTGCTCCCCTCGCACCCAGCGCCCTGGGCACCGCAGGGACCTCGTGGGTGCCCCCCACCAGCGGGCGAGAGCCTCCTGCCAGGCGATTTCCAGGCGTAAGTTGTGTTTGGGGGCGCGGGGGGGGCACCCGCTGGAGGGCACGGGGCTCCTCCGCTGCCTGGAATCGAGGGCACCCCGAGCACCCCAAGCACCCGGTGCTGGAGCCGCCACTGTGCTCCTCACAGCCCCATCCCGAGCCCCCCGGGACGCTCGTGGCTGCGGTAAGTGCCGAAGCTGCCGGCCGGGCACGGTGGCCACGAGCAGCTCCGGTGGCCACAAATGGCTCCGGTGGCCACGAACGGCTCCGGTTTTCTCCGGGTGCAGCCGAGGGGTGAGAACGGGCGCTCCTGAGATAAAGCGCTCCCTCCCTCCCGCCCATTGTGTACACAGGGAAGGTCACAGGTTCAGGTCTTGTCTGTCAGACTTGGCTCCCCTCCACCTCCCAGCAGGCCTCTTTTTTTTTTTTTTTTTTTTTCCTTTTTTTTTTTCCCCCCTTCCCCCCCGTTCTGGGTAGGCCCTTTCCCTCGGAGGAGGTGTTAGACGAATTTTTTTGTGTGACGTATGGCCAAGAGCTCGCGGGCCCTTTTTTTTCTCCCCCCCTCCAGAAGAATAAGGATGCCGGTGTCGGGGCTGACTTTGAGAGCAGGGCCGATGCTGGTGTGCGAGCCTTCCTCGCCTGGACATCCTCAGGAAAACCTATTTCCACGCTTTGTGTGATGACTCCGGCATCGGATTATGCTGCACATTTCTAGCTCTTTGTTGGCAGTACACAGCCCTGCACAGCGCTCGAAAAATCCAGTCAGCTTATTTTATTGATTAGCTTTTGAACGGAATAATTTATAATTTATCGTTCTGAGGCCGTTTTGGTCTCGAAAACAGAAATCCTCGTTCTTTTTCCCCCCCCTTTAATCCACCAGCGTTTTCTCCTCTCCCCGCGGGGTAGAGCTCGCCGAGGAAGGGCGATGTGCACGGCGCCAGGAGCGTGGCCATCTCGCTGGTGCAAAAGAACGAGGATTTAATGTTTTACCTAAACCGGCCTCGCGTTCAGGACGAGGGCCCCGAGCCAGTTTAGAGCCACCAGAGGAAATTAATTATCAAGCAAGTTGTAATGACCTGTAATTGAGTATGACCGGGGCGCTGGGGCTTTTTTTTTTTTTTTTTTTTCATGCTTGGACTTCATTTCCAGCGGAGGGCCTGTGCGCTTTGCGCGTCGCCATTCGGCTGCTCGTTAGCTGGAGGTGCCGGGCTGTGCGTGGAGGTGCCTCGGCGCACGTTACCGCGTCCTCTGCGCGCCTGCAGAGTGGCAACATTATTTTTTGCAGAGCCTGGCTCTGAGGGAGAACCTGGCGTAAGGGACGCTCAGCTACCTGCAGCCTGGCGCCGTGGGCTGGGTGGGAAGGGTGGATAATTTCTCCCTCCGTGCAGTGGCGAGGTCGCAAAGCCCCCTTGCAGGAACCGCAGCGCGAGCAGCCATGCGGCCGTGACCCCGGGTCGCAGCCCTGCGGCCACCAGAGCTTCTCCTCTGAAGTCCTTTGGCTCTCTGGAAGCGTTTGCGGGAAGAAATGGCTCACGAGGCGGGAAGGCAGCGGGGGGATGCTCAAGCCACGTTGAAGCTACCTAACAGCTTGTGCGTCTGGGTGATGTACAACAAGGTCGGTCAGGTTTGTTCTCTTTGAGAACTGGGCAATGTTGAATTTAAATCTGCCTCTAGGTTTATGTTTGCAGTATTTTTTTACATTCCTCGCCTTTTTGCATGAGTTAAAGAACACCAGGAGCTGCCTCGTGGATCTGGTGCTTCTGCGCGGGCATCCCTGCGCACGTGGATCGATTCCATGTGCCCAGCCAGTAACCGCGGGCCGTGACAAAGGCCGGGAGCTGCCCTGGGGCTGCTCAGCCACCCGGCGAGGGCAGTGGTCTCTGGCACTGACTGCCTTGGTGTTTCCCGGGCACGCTTCTCCTCTGTTCACTCGCCCTGTTGCTGTTGACCCCGTGGGCTGGAGCCTCGCTACGTTCCCACGCGGCCGCGCTCAGATTCGGATTAAGGCCTCGGGGCGCTGATGCAATGCCGGTGCCAGCTGTAAGGCACTAAGCCTCTTTGTCCCCTTTATCCCAAGCCTTATGTAAAGAGGATGGTATTTCTGCTCCCAGGTACGTTGTTTCAGGGCAGCCTGGTGCTGTGTGCTGTGGGACGTGGACAGCAGTGTCCCCAGTTGGTGTTGCGAGAGTCACGGTGCTGTTCCCAAACCCGCCTCGCGTTTCCCAGCGGCTGCTGGCTGTTCGTGGGAAGGCTTTTTGAGATGTTTGTGCACGCCGACCTTCCCAAAGCTCCCGGAGATGGCCAGGCAGCGTTAGTCTGGGGTTCCCCCTTGGCACCTCTTTTCTGCTGATGCTTTGTGGGCACGGGCAAAGCGTGTGGGAGCTCTGCGGAGCTCTGCTGGCTCGGGTGGTTCCCTGGGGTGGCCTCGGAGCACACGGGTACTTCGGCTGCCTTTGCAGAAGCAGGTGAGGAACCAGCGAGCTCATTTGGCACCCAGCCTCATGGTCCCGTTCGTCCTCCCCAGCTCCTGGGGTTGCTCTGCGGAACGGGTGCAGAGCGGAGCGATGTGACCTCAGCAGCTCTCGTGCAAGGGAAGGCAAAGACCCGATCAGGGCACGGCAGCACAAAAAAGGCACTTTCCTGCTAACTGGGATCAGTGCTTTGTGGTGCAGCGTGGTTTCAGGGAGAAGGCAAAGTTTGTGCTCTGATGGCCTTGTAGTAAGGGAAAAGGGGCTGGCTGCCTGTCTGGGAAACCTGGCTGTGACTTTGGCTGCTTCTGAGATTTCTTTTTTTTGTGTGTCAAATTTATTAGTTTCTGTGAAGGAAATGCCTATTTCACTTCTGGGTTCCGGTGAAAAATCTGTTTCCTAATTGAAGCTGAGATGTTGTCTTGCTTTTTTCGCAGCTGAGTGTCCTTCACATGCAAAGAAATCTCTGATGGACCTGTTTGAACGTCAGCTCTGATGTGGTGTGAGGGGGGTGTGTGTGTGTGGAGAGAGGTACAGAAGGATGTGAGTGCGTGGTTGTGGATGAGGAAAGAGAACTTCAGGAGAATCTTGATCTTGTATTTAAGCATTAAGCGCTCAACTTCTGCAATTCATTTCCTTGTTTTCTGGAGCAAGAAAAGAGACAAGGAGAGGGAAGATAACCTCCCTTTTTGCCGCTCTGTCACCGAGCGTGTCATGGGCACGGAAAAGTTTTTCAGCCTGAGATGTTCCCTTTGAGCTGTTGCTGGGTCTGCTCGGCCTCTCGGGACAGCTGGAAGGCTGTTTGTGGACTGCATTTCATCAGGTGCAGCATCGCATTGTTTCGCGTGGGTACCATGATCTATCGGTAACAAAACGAGGCGATTTCAGAGCGCTGTAAATAAACCCGGGGAGCCCCTCCTGGGTTGTGGTGCAACGGGAGCATCTCCACGTGGCTGACCCTCAAGATTTGGCTCTGAGTTACCCCGAGAGCTGGTGCTTCGAGGAGAGCTCAGGAGCCTGCCTGCAGCTCCTGAAGGCGTGAGGGGGGCTGATGCAAACTGCCCTGCTCCCGTGGAGGAGGTGGAGGCTCTCCGGCAGAATTCACGCTCCTTCCCAGAAGGTTTGGTGGGCGATGCTGCAGTGAAGGTTCTTGTCCTGAAGCTTTTCTCTTCATTTTTTTTCTGGTTTAGCATCTAATCCATACCTTCCCTTTGTACTTATTGCCGCAAGTAATTACAGCTGGGCTACAGCTACCAAAACAAGCCGAGTACACTTTGATGCATGATTCTTGCTTTTTTTTTTTTTTTTTGTATTGTATTCCTTTACGTGCTGGCTAATTCACAAAATTCGGTAATTTGCAATGGGCCATTAGCGTGAATTAGCAACTTTCTGATGTATATCATAGCTTTGCAAATGCGCTTTATTAATCTGTGAAACACACCTATTTATTATCCCTCTCGTTTAAAAAAAAAAAAAAAAGAAGGTGGTGGTGGGGAAATAAAGCGCTGGAGGGATTTCTTGGTCTGGTACTCTCTGTGCCTGCATCCGTCCCTGTCTGCGCCCGCCTTCCCTCCTCCCGCACTTCGCAGTCTGGCTGGTTTTTCCCAAAGTGTTCCCAGGCTGATGGCTTGACAGCAAGAGGGATTACAGCCGCACGTACAGTCTTCTGCTGCAAATGAAGCCTTTGCTCGCGTAGCCAAGGTGCCCTAATTGGTTATTGAATGAGGGGAATTAAAGGCATTAAGAGGGGAAGTGGCGGCTCCTTCATTTTTGGAGCAGCGGAGAGATGTTCTTCCTCCTCTGACGCCTGGGAAAAGGCCAAGGCCACCGGTGCTCTCTCCTCAAATTAAAATCAAGCCCAGGAGCTCGCTGCCTCTGCCCTGTGGTCCCAGGAGCGGTGGGGACGCAGTGCTCCATCCTCCTCCATGGACAAGCATCGTGCTGCCCTGGTGTGCGCTCGGCGCCTCCTTTGTGTCGAGCCCCAGGTGGGAGTGTGGCTGGGAGCTGGTGCAGAGCCCTTGGTTCGCATCTCCCCGGGGCTCTTCTTTGGGGTGGCCACCCTGCCCGGGTGCTCTCCCACCGACGTGGTTGGGGCGAGGCGAGCGGCCTCCCTGCCTCCCAAGGCCTGGAGAGGAAGGGCGCAGCTCGCTGCCGAGACGTGCCCGGTCTGCTCCCACCACCGCCCAGCAGCTCGGGCTGCTGCCAGAACCACCGGTGCGCTTCTGCAGCCCTGCGGACGGCGTTGGGCGAGCGGGGGAGAAGGCCGAGCTGCCTTTTTTTCTGGTGTTTGCTCCGCCAGTTGTTTATGCCCGCCGCACGCCTTCGCTCGGTGCCAGCTTTTCTCTCTTCCCATCTCCGTGACTGATGTTTTGGGGATCTTTTCTGATCGCATCCATCTCGCTGCTTCCTTTCGCTGCCGACTTTTGCAGGCTGTTGGCGTCCCTCCAGCCAGCGCGGAGCTTTATCTGCAATTTGTGAGCCTTCTTGGTTATTTCTAAGCGCTCTCTGGCCCGGTCCCCCTTGGAGGCTGTGGGCGAGGACAGGGCACCAATTCAGATATCTCTAAGCCTCTCATAAATCAGCTCCTTTCTGCGTTGGGGTGAGCAAGGGTGTAACCAGACCGGTTTGAAATCCGCACGGCTGCGTTCGTTCCAGTTTCCTAATGGAGAACAGCTCCGTGGATGAGGGAGAATCAACCCCCAGCTTTGTCCCATATGTCCCTGTGGGAAGCGTCACGACGCACAGCTCGGTGCCAGTCAAACGGCTTCGCTCAGATGTCCCGTTTCCAGTGTTTCATGTTATTTTTGGACACAGCCGGCAGCGGCGTGGCTCACTGGGTTCAACGGGAGCGAGCTGCAGCGTGGTAGGAGAGCACCCGCGCTGGGTCTGGCGCTGCTGGTAGCACCCATCCTGCTCTGCAGACTGCTCCCAAGCGTTTCTGAGCCCATCCTGGCCAGGTGTGGCTCCCAGGGGCTGCCGGTGCCACCAGGTAGCTGCCAGCATCCACAAGGCCTGTGCTTGGAGCTGGCAGCACCCGCGACCCGCACCGATCGGGTGGGGGCTGTAGGACTGGGGGAGGATGGTGCTGTAATTCTGGTCCTTGTTGGACCCTCACGTACAAGTCGAGGTGCAGCTTTGATGCAAGAGCAGATCCCTGTTGAGCATCACTAATTCCTGTACGCTCCCCGTGTGCGTGTTGGTGAGCACGGCAGGTCCAAGCCTGGTACCGAGGGTGGCTCCGTGTTTGTGGGAGAGCCAAGAAGGTGCCGTGTGTCTGTTGTCCTGTATTGGAATGGAAGGAGGTGGTGCTTGGTGCCTTCACCTGGGTTTGCAGGTACTCTGGTGCCTGCTGATGGTGCCGAGGACCGTGCACGTGAGCGATGTTTCTCTCGCCATTCGTTGCCTTGAAATGGGAAACCCTTGGATTTCCCTGCGTGTCGGCAGAAGATGTCTGAGTTGCATTTGATTCAGTGCAGAGGCAGGTAGCTTGAAAAAACCACGAGGGCTGAGGAGCCCCAAACCAAAATACCCGTAAATCTGAAGAACCGCCGGCTCTCGAGGCACGAACAAACAAAAAATTGTGACTTTGGTGCTGGCGCTTCCAAGAGCGATGGGAGGATTAAAGACGAGCTCATGCCACTTTTCCTGTTTCCTGATATAAGGAAGGCCTGAAAAGTTTCCTCCCTTTCGGTCCCCCCTTTCTGTGTGCCTCACGCAGCGGTGACGTCGCTGCCGGTTGCGTTTGGCTCGTTGGGGGCTGAGGGGAGCGTGTGCGAGCGGGGGTCTGCCGGGGCTGGCTTTGCTCTCGAGCCTCGTTCAAGAGCACTGAGGGTTTTCAGCCCCTGAATGGGCTTCTCCTAAATGCCTGTCTGGCATCGGTGCTAAATAAGTGTCAGGAGAGGTAAATGCTGAGCTGTAGCTAGCCCAGCAAAGCATTTCCTTCAAGTCTGGTGCCGCGTGCCCGTATTTTGTGGCACCTCTACTTTTGCTGCGTTTCTTTGTAATAATCTCGGTTGAATGTTGCTGCGAAGGTTGTGTTTTTGGGTTCCCAGCAGATATGGGGTGGATGCAAGCTTGAGTTTTGATCTGAACCACGGTTTTTGACCTATGCCGAGCGTTACATTGATGCTTACCCGGGCGTTTGGGTGCAGGTGGGCGTCACAACTGGTAACCCTGAAACCCTGCTGCGGGCAGAGCCTCCCGGCCTCCCCTCGGCTGCGGGCTCCCCGCTCCCATCCATCCCCAGCCTGCGTTCGGACACCGCAGGCTCCTACCGACCGCCAGCAAACGACTCGTGCCCCGCGTCAGGTTCATCTCTGGTGTCAAGGCTCAGCCCACGGAAACTTGGAGTCCCGGCGTAAGTTTCTGGAGCGCTCGCCGGGCGCTGCAGCTGCATTGCATGCTGGAAGATGTAGTCTCGCTGGGGCGCACCTCCATATTAAACGAGAAGGGTGGCTCCATTTTATTCAAATTGGGCTCAGCCTGCTGGCTCCTGGCAGCTTGCCCGCGCCGTCCCGCTCGAGCCGGGAGCCACCGAAGTTTTCCCGGTGCGCGGAGGCAGGAGCGCGGCTCCTCGGCGCGGGTCGTGCCCGGTGCCACGCCGGGCGGCCGCTTTCGAAGCCCCACGTTTCGGTTTCGCAACGCCGCGGGCTCCCGCCGTGCGGACGCGATCGAGGAACCCTGCCCCTGTCGGGTGGCAGTTCTGGAGGGTGTCATGGTAAATCTCCTTTGTCTGCTTCGGCTTGACTGATGCACGGGGGAGAGCAAACCCTCCTCCCCTGCCGGATTTCTGGAGCTGAAAGCAGCAAGTGAGTGAGGAAGCTCCTTTGTGCAGATTTCTCCGTCTCCTCTTGTGCGTGCCAGCTGGCTCTCATTCAACATTTCTCTTCTTTTTTTTTTTTTTTCTCTCTCTTTTTATTTTTTTTTTCTCCCCCATCTCTAGAGAGAGGGGGCGGGGAGAAAAGGAACATCTTAAAAAGAAATCTGCAGAAAAGACACAGGAGTTACTTAACAAAAATCCAACCCAAACAAGCCCAGCTGGGGGATTACGAACGCGGCGGTAGGAGGCGAGCGGGGAGAGAGCGCGGCGGCCCTGGAAAGGGAGGCGCGTCCCCTCGGAGTTTGCTTTAGTCGTAAAAGGAAACAAAAAGGGATCTGGTGTTGAGGCGGCGTATGGGGAAAGCTGCAGGCTGGCTGCCAGCGAGGGGCGGCGGGAGGAAAGGCCTCGTGGCACGGAGGGACCACGTTCCCGCGTCGCCCCGCGCCTCCCCGGGGATGGATGCCCGCGAGACCGGCGCGCCGGAGCCCTCCGCTCCCAGCCGGGGGAAGCGCCGCATCCAGGAGCTTTTTCCGTCCTCTTTTGCCGCTCCTTCTCGCGGGCATTCCTGAAAGTTAATCAGGGTGAAAATTGCAGTCAGTCATGTCTGGAAGCCACCAGAGGCTGATCCTGGAGCGCTGCGGGCTGGAGCACATGGGTATGAGACAGCCTTGCTACGCGTGGGCTGGCTGCCTTGTCGCCAGGAGAAGCGCTTTCTCCTGCCCCTCGCCCCCCTTGGGCTTGCAGCCGCTCCCCAGCTTGGTTTCCTGGCCTCTGGTAGCGCGGCGGCGAGCCGGGCTCGGAGCATCCCGCGCGTATTTCAGCACAAAGAGCCGGGGCTCGTGCGGTTTCCCAGCTCTCGGCTTGGTGCTTTTTGAAGTGCTGCCTGGCTCTGTTTGAATAGCTTTCTCTAGGTGTGTTTGCAGTTGGCTGCTAGCTCCGAAAGTGAACTTTCAGGTTTGTCTCTAATACGCTGGCTCCTTCCCAGTGCGGAGATGTGGATTGTAGAGGTCTCGGCACCTAATGGAGCTGAATTATTCATGTCTGGTGCTGTGTGTGTGCAGCATTCCCAAGCAGAAAGCTGTCTCCTTGTCGGATCTGTGCTCCAGGACTGCTCTTAAAACGCTTTGCTGGCAGGTCTCCAGGCCAACAAGTGAGCACATGCTTTTCATGTTGTGCGGGGATCAATCCTGCGATGGCAGGAGGTAAGGGGAAGGCCACATTTATGGCTGGATCAATCCCTCCGGTCTGTTCCGTGAGACGCCGGGATTCACAGCGGTGCTGCCCTTGATAGGAGAGCGGGGAGCACCCGAGCAGCACCCGGCATTTGGGGGAGCTGTGGGAAATGCTTGGGACCCACGTATGCAGGCTGGATTGCGAGGGAGCCACCAACCCAAATCTCATTTTGGGGTCGCAGCCTCCGAACCCGAGGCCAGAAGGCGCGGATCCCCAGTCTCTGTGCCGGGCTGGAGGCCGGCTCCTGCAGCGCTCGCGGCACGACGCGCCTCTCCTTCCCTGCTGCAGCCCCAGCCCGTTCTTGTTCATCCTGTTTGCGGTTCCCTTCCCTGCCCCAGCAGGGCTTGGGCTCCCTTCTGCCACCTCCTGCGTTGGGTGAACGCTTTCTCCTCCTGTTTGCCAAACCTTCGGTTGTGCCCGGCTCTCCGCTGGACTCGTGGGCTCGTTGCTTTTGTTGTGGGAGGAATCAGACGCTGCTGCTGTTTGCGTAGCTTCAGACCTAGGTCCTCCTCATCTGCTCCTCTTATTTACTGGACAAAACTATTTCTTGGCTGCGGCGTATCACTTCGTGCACGGGCAGTGGGTGACGCTGGGCCCAGCAGACTGCGCATCGCCTGCTGGAGGCTGCGGGGCCAAATCTCTGCCCCTTCGGCCATCGTCCCACCCCTGCGTGGCCCCGTGCTCCTCGGCCTCCAGCCTCGTTACCTCTCGTGCCAGTCCCACGTCCCCAAGCCCTGTGTGCCTGGGGAAGGGACCGCTGCCGGCTCAAACTCTGGGCCTCCTGGCTCCTCATCCTTTATCCCTCCAGCCGAAGGAATCGCCGTGGGTACCATGGCGCAGAGGGAGGCCGTGCTGTGCTCCCGAGGAGCTGCGGCCTTCCTCGGCCTGGCGGTGATTCGGAGAGCTCGGCCGGGGAGAGGGGCTCTGGGGATGCTGGTGAGTCAGGGCTCCAGGAGAGGAGGAGGAGGAGGAGGAAGAGGAAGGCGAGAGAATTGCGTGGGGTGGCTTTGGCAAGCCGTTAGCGACACCGGTGCACAAAGTGATCTCCTGATTCGGCACTTTCCCTGCCGCTGAAACGAGAGGTCAGTGCTTTTCATTTTCAGCTTGCATGCTAGCCCCTGGCTCCTGGGGTTAAAAATCTCCGTAATGACCTGTCAGAGAGTGGATTATTAGCTGTGCAGAGCTGGGGATGCTGTGGGGAGCAGATGGAAAATGGTCTGGCTGCGGCAGCCTGTCTGATGAAAGAATCCTTGGCATTTTTACAGTGTTTGCATCTCTGGAAACGCACCATGAAGCTGCTTTCCAGGCTCCTGCCTGCTGGGGTTTGAAGAAATTTGTGTGTGCGTGCGTGTTTTTTTTCTCGTTTCTCTTTAAGTCACCTGTTTTTTGAAGTGCTGCTCGTAAATACTAGTAGGAGCAGGCCGCGAGCGCGGCGGGAAGGGGAAGGACGATGGCGCTGGAGAGGAGCTTCGTCCAAATGGGTGGTCAAGGATTTCTTCCGAGATCTGGAGACTGGGGCCGGGGAGCTGCTGGGAAGAGGCCGTTTCATGTGTTAATTACGTCTCGTAAATGTAATTGCCACCAGCTCATTGCAGTGAGGGACTTCAGTGCTTTCCCACCTCGCGTGTGGCTTTGCTTTTTTGTTCTCCTCGCCCCCCCGCCGCCTCCAGGGACATGTCGGAGTGCAGTGCCTTGGGAGCTGGCCCTGCGCTGTTTAAAAACCAGGTACCCAAGTGGCCCAGCCCAGCCTTCCCCCTCGTTTGGAGCCAGATAACTCGGAGCAGGGCCCTGAAGCACGGTGCCACCTCTCGCCGTCCCACCTTGGGGCACGTGAGCTGGGCAGCCGGCGCTTTCCTCTGCGATTTGGCCTTCGGTGACAGCTCTCGTGCTTCCAAGCGCCGGTCGTGTCGCAGGTGCCCCAGGGCTGGGATTTATTTGCCACCAAGGCACTAAACCTCGTCCCTGGCAGCAGGGAGGAGCCCCCCCCAAGCAGCCCCTGGCCGTGGGTGGCATTGGCAGGAGAGGAATCAATCCTCCATCCCAGGGGCAGCGCGCGGGGAGCGCTCAATAATTCAGAGGGAAATGGCGAGCGGGGAATGTGTGAGTAATGTCTTGTTGGAGCCGGGAGCTGTGACCTGCCAGGGCCTCGTATCGATCGAGGGACCGCTGCCAGATGGCTCCTGCTGCAGGGACGGCGAGGAGGGGACACGGAGGGAGGGAGCCTGCTGCCTGGCGGCAGAGGTTTGGCTGGGCCCGATGTGGGATTTGGGTAACTGGGGATGCAAAGTGACACTGGTAGCCTGGAGGGGATCTGCTGTGGGGACAGCTCAGTCCCCGTTCCCTGCCTGCGTGCTGCCCGTGGTGCATCTCCTTGCCCGGAGTGCCTGCCATGCTCTTCTCCTGTAACTCTTCTCTCTGCTCTCCCTTTCAGCAGCGATGCCGTCACCTGGGCAGACCCCGACCGCTGGCAGCCCAAGGACGTAGGTGCAGCCGCGCCGTGGAGGCAGGGAAGAGCCTTGAACCGTGAGGGGCCGTTAACTCTAAGATGTCCTTGAGCAGCGGAGCTTCCGGAGGGAAAGGAATCGATCCGAACCCGGTAGAGACGTACGACAGCGGGGATGAATGGGACATTGGCGTAGGGAATCTCATCATTGATCTGGACGCTGATTTGGAGAAGGATCAGCAGAAATTGGAAATGTCGGGCTCCAAGGAGGTGGGGCTGCCGGCACCCAACGCGGTGGCGACGCTGCCCGATAACATCAAGTTTGTGAGCCCGGTGCCAGGCCCGCAGGGCAAGGAGGGCAAATCCAAGTCGAAAAGGAGCAAGAGTGGCAAGGACAGTGGCAAGCCAACCCCGGGGACCTCCTTGTTCACCCCCAGCGAGGGAGCTGGCGGCAAGAAGGAGGCTCAAGGACGCTCTGGGGACGGCGCAAACTCTGGTGGCTTGGTGCCTGCCGTCACCCCCAAGGGCTCGGAGAAGTCGGCCAAGGCATCTCGCAGCGTGGCCGGCTCCAAGAAGGACAAGGAGGGTGGTTCATCCAAAAGCAAGAAGGAAAGGAGTGAGGGTGCGGGGGCTCCGTCGGAGAAGGAGCCTGGTGTGCTGCAGCCCCTGGCCCTGGCGGTGCGGGTGGGACAGTACGATGGTGGCCAGGGAACGGAGCCTGCTGCTGCCGAGCAGCTTGGGAGTATAGCTATTGACACGGGAGCAGCGCTCAATCCCTTGGGAGTTAAGTCGGAGCTGGAGGACGGGGAAGGCGAGTGCCGGCAGCTGAAAAAGGTCAAATCGGAGAAGGTAAGGAAGGGGCCGGGCTGCGGGTGGAGGCGGCGGCGGTGCCGAGCACCCGTGAGACCCCCGGTCCCTGCAGCTCTGCAGGAGGAGCCGGGGCAGACGGGAGGGTGACGCCCTGCTCCCGTGCCACCTCCAGCAGAGCGGGGCACTGCGGGTCTCCAGCCTGCTGGCTGCCACGCTCCGCTTCCCAGCGGCCTCACCTCTCCTGCTGGATCTCCCTGAGGAATGTGTTTCTCTCCAGTTGCCTTGTTTGCAGAGGAGACCTTCTCCTGTTGGTAAACGCGGGCTCTGCGTGGGCGTGCGAGCAAGCACAAGGTGCGGGGCTGACGGGAGCCACCTTGCTTGGCCTGCTGTTGGTACGTGGGCTTTGTCCCACTCGCGGTGACAATCAGCCTGGGGCCACCGTGCTGCCGTGGGTGGTTGCTCCGTGTTGCTCCTCTGCTAATGTGCGGCGGCGATGCTGAGCTGGCGCTGCGTCTGGGCAGGAGCAGCCTACGGATGCCCTCTGCTCTTCCAGGAGCCCCGCAGCTCCTGCTGGTGGAGCGTGCCCTGGCCTCATGTCTGTCCGTCTGTCCGAGCAGCGCTTTGGGTACTCTCAGGCACGCCCATCTGCGTGTTCGTGCTCACAAAAGCCCATTTGTGCTGGTCGCATGTGCGGTGTCACCGTGCCCCTGAATCCGAGTGGCCCTGGTGCGCCCATGGAGCGATTTTCTTGTCGGTGCAGGTGGCGAGTGAGGGAGCCGTGGCTGGCAGGCATGTGGGGTGGCGTTGGCCTGCTCCCAAAGGGTCCTGCATGTGCTTGCTGGGTGTGATGGGGATTTTGGGCACCAGGAAGGGATTGGTGCATGCAAGGATGGGCCGCACTCAGCAGATTTGGGAGAGTTGCTGAGATCAGCAAGATGCTGGGGAGATATCTGCAAAAAAAAAAACAACACAGAAAACACAGTGTAGAGCATGAAAATCTGGAGCAAAGGCTGGTGGGGATGACGGGTCACAGGGTGAGAAGCTACTGAGTGTGTCAGGGAAGGAGACTCCCGGGGCAGTCGGCTGAAGCTTGTAAAATGAAGGAGTGGCGTGGGGAAGGCGCCTTGTTTCCGTGTGCTTCCCAGCAGCAGAAGCGGGGTGAATGATTCCAGGAAGAGGAGCAGATGCTCTTCCGTGTGATGGCTTTGAAAGGCCGCAAAAAGCTGCGGGTGCTGAACGTTTACTGGTGCTCTAGGGCGCCCGGGTGGGTTTGTGGAGGAGCAGTGCTTTGGGCACTTGTTTGGGGCAACATCTTTTGGCTTGAGGAGACCCCGAGGGGGGCTGGAGCCTGGGAGGTGTCACAGCGTGCTTGGCTGCTCTGCTCCCGAGCAGCCATCTGCTGCTGGCTGCACCTTCAGTCGTACCCCGCGCTGCCTTGTCTGCATTTTGTGGTTCAAACTGTCTTTCTGTCACCGATTCAGCTGGAGAAGCCCTACCTGCGGGGAGAAGCACCGAGGTGAGGTAGGGGTTGTGAAGACAGGGAGCAGACATCATCCAGCTGCACCACGAGGCCGCCCGTGCTGCTTTACCTGCCCCGAGTCGGGCAAAACCACGTAGGGGGAGGCACGGTCTGGGGGGGCTGAGCCCCGTGTGAACAGCCTGGGTCTGGAGGAAGGTCTGTGGGGTTTGGGCTGGGGGGGAAAGCTGCGGGTACCCATCTACGACAGCACACGAGGTCTGGAGAGCAGGCGGAGGTGCGTGCCGGCTGCGGGAGGGCGACGGCTTCCTGCCCGCCCCGAGGCAAACCCCGCTGGGAAGCGAGAAACTGGCTCAGAGCGAAACAGGAACGGTCACGCCGTGACTCAGTCCAACCTTTGGGCTCCGGCAACCTGGCCTCCGCTTCACCCTGCCCTGCGCCCGCTTCTGTCTGGGCTGCGGCGCGTGGCGGGGAGGCCGCTTTCCGCCCGGGGAGCGAAGAAGAGGGGCCGGGAGCTTTCGCTGTGCCTTCCCGGCTGGAGTCGAGAGCTCTCTCGCAGCGAGTATTTTTCCTTGACAAGGTACTTTGGTGCCACAGGCAGATCGCCGTTTGCCCCTCCTTCCTCTTTTGTGCTCTTTAAATACCTCCCGGCAGGGTGTTGCAGCCCTCGAGTCCTTGCTGGGTGTAGGAGAGCCTTGCTTTGGTTTTCCGCCATCCTCTCACATCTGTGCGTCGCGGCAGCGAAGCGAGCAGGAGATGTTTGCCGCTGTCACCAGATGTCTGCTGTGGTTGCTGCTGCCCGGGGTGAAGCTGCCATGCGACAGCCCCAACACCCTTTTTTTAGGTGTGTGTCTGCCCTTGGCCGCATCCTGGCCTCCTGCGTGCCCTCCTCTAGCTTGGGCACGAGTGCTGCAGGCGCTGCTTCTCCCCAGATATGTTTGTGGGGGCAGGATCAGGAGCTTAATGCTCGCAGGGAGCCTTGTGCTGCTTCACCCGTCTCTGGTGTGTGTGGACCAGTGCCTGGGCTCGCTGGTGCTGGGGCACAGCATTTTTTGGGGGGCAGCACGGCATTTTGGGGGAGCACGGCAGTGCTGGCCGGCCAGGGGATGTCAAGCACTGAACAAAAGAGCCTCCCAGCTCTTGGCTGCTGCTCCGGCTTTGTTTTGATTGAGAGGTTGTTCAGCAGGAGGAGGGCGTTTTTGCTGACGAGTGTCCAGATGTGACGCTGCTGCAAACGAGGAAAAGGCAAACAGAAGCCGCTGGAGACGCGGCCCTTCAGAAAACCCTCGCTGCCTCACGTGCGCCGTGCTTTGGGGCAGCACGAGGGGTGGGTCTGGGCATTTTGGTCAGAAGCCACCGGGGTGTTTTCACCCTGCCTTTCCCCTTCACGTAGAGACGTGTCTCTGCTTTGGGTACTGCATTTTCTTCCAGCTTTGCGTCTCGCAGAGACGGATGCTCTGAGACTGCTGTGGGCTTGGACCCAACCTGATTGTGGGAGCAGCGCGTTGCATGTGGCCCTTAATCCTGTGCTGCTGCCTTGCTTCATCCCGCTGGTGTGAGCAGCTCCGTCTGCCAGGGTGTCAGCCATCGCCAGCTTCTTGCTCGCCCCCTTCTTGGCTGGCTGATGATGGCACAGGTAAAGCAGCGTGGCACATTCACATGGCTCATAGCTTCCAGCTTTGTTGTCTGCACACCGTGTATTGGCCTCAATATTTACCCCTCCGTGGGCAGATCCTTTGCTCCGATACCAAATGATTCAAGCAGCTTCTCTGCCCTAACCTGCAAAGCCCTCCGAGCTCCCTGCTGTGCCGTGCGAGGCTTTGGTGAGACCCAGGCCGCCCTGACGGCGACTCCCATCGCGCTGAGGATGCAGAGGGTACCCTTGGGAGTGGCGTTGTGCGCTTCCCTGGCCTCGTGCGTGGCTGTACGCTTGAGATTTTGACCCGTGTGTGTTGGGCAGTGCCCGTCGTGGGCTCGCCTCTTCGCAGCGCTCCCCACCCTCGCCCCGGCTCCTTCAGGGAGCTGCAGCTGCAGCGGCTTTGGCAGCCCCGGCCGAGGCCGAGCCAAGGGCGCCCGGGAGGCGGCGGGGAGCGCGCGGCAGCAGCTGCCGGCTCCTCTCGCTGCGGTTTCCTTTCTCCAGCCATGCTTGAGTAAGCCGCCTCCGGAGCTGCTGACAGGGCTGCGTTTGGAGGCCTTGGAAATTACACTGCTCATTTCCTTATCGTCCCCTGACCTGCAGTGCAGAGCCTTCTGCTGCAGGAACAAGGCGAGGAGGGGGCACGCAGCCAACATGTGTCAAGAGCTACAAAGGAGGAAATTGGACTTGTTCACTTAAAACCATGGGGTTAGTCTTTGAGTTTTGGCTCCTACTGAGAGGTTATTTATATGTGTGCATTTTTTTTATTTTTTTTTTTAAAGCTGCTAGATGTAGCAGGCTGGGAGTTTTGGCTGATCCCACCTCGTAAGATTCCGTAGTGGAGGCAGGGGAAATCTTCATCTCCTCCCGTTGGATTTCCCCGCCTTAGCAGTGAGAAGGAAGGACGAGGCAAGGCGCCGAGGTCCATGCACGACCTGTTTGCGTTGCTGTAGCCAACTGAACAGCTCTGGGGGCTCACCTCAAAGCTCAGCCCCGTCGTGGTGCACATCCATGGCACTCTGGAGGCGAGGACCAGTGGCTCCACGTTGAGGCCATGACGGTATGAAGCACGGCCACGCTGGAGGAGCTGGGAAGGCACAAGGGCAGAATGCCAACGTGGGAGCGAGGAGGTTGAAGGAGGTGGAGGGGGTTGCACTGGGTGCACGCCGCTTCCCCGGCTCAGAGAAGCCGTCAGCCCGCTCCGTTGCACGCTTCGCGGCTCCCCAGCCGTTTTGTGATGTGAGCTGTGGATGAAAAGGCCAGCGTGTGACCTATCCTGCTGACTCATGTGCCCGGTTTCTCCTCCAAAGGAGACTCCTTAGCAGATGGTAACTGCTTGAGATGGGTCAGATTTTGAGGCTAACTGGCTTTGGTGGATTCTCTTGTGTTTGTTGCTTTGCTTCCAGGCTGGCGGTGGCTGCTTATTAGCCTAATGACCCCTGCTACACAGCACCATTTATCTGGCTGAGCGAGATTTCTTTAAAGGAAGATTTGCTGGCGTCTCCAGCGCTTCGCAACCCCGAAGGCTTCAAAACCGGCGAGCTGCTCTCGCAGCCCTTCCGGGGAGCTGATGCAAGGGGAGTGTGCCAGGAATAATCCGCTAATGAGCAAATCTGCTCCTCCACCTGGCAGCCGGGGAGGCCGCTGGGAAGGGCCGCGGAGCACGGCGCTCTGCCTTCTCCCTCCCCTTGCTTTTTAAGGCTGCCTCACAGAGCACTGGCCACCTTCTCCGGGTTTTCTGTGAGCGCAGTGTCCTTGGTGCCATTCATTCCCTACGCCGTGGTGGCTCTGCATTCCCACTGCTCTGCTGGAGCTGCGATATCTCACCGGTGAGCGCGGGGCCACGGCCGGGTGGCTTCGGAGCATCCTCGTTGGGCAGCCGGGCAAATCTGTGGCCGACCTCATGGCCGCTGAGGCAGAGGTCACCGCGAGCTCCGAGCCAACCAAAACAGTCACGGGTCCGTCCTGGCGCACTGTGGATGTCCCTTCGCAGGATGGAGCTAACCACAAAGCTTTTTCACATGGTGTGGTAACAGCGCGTGCTCCTATCTGATGATGTTTCCCCTGCTCTTGACACTGAAGTTGGTTTAAAAGTCGTTAATTGTCTAGATTGATCTTAAAATATTGCCTGTCCCTTGTGCGCTCGGGGTCCCTGCAAACGCACTGCTGTGAATCGTGCGGGGAGTGGGCAGAGCAAGCAGGAGGAGGTCCTCACGTTGCCCACCCCTTCAGAGGGGTGGGATGTGATGCAGCTCTGAGGATGTTTGTGTCCCAGAGGAGTCCCCGCTGCTCTCAGCTGCCCCTCCTGCGTCCTGGGGATGAACGTGGAGCCGCTGCCTCCCTCTCCCTGCCTCAGTCTGCCCCGAACGCAGCGGGATGCGCGCTGGGAGCCGGCGGGCTGGCAGGTGCTGCAGGTGGAGAGAGTGCAATTACAGCTACAAATGGCGGTGTGTTTTTTTTTTTATTATTTTTCTTCTTTTTATTTTATTTTTTTTTCTTTTTCCCACCCCAAGCCAGAAAGCAATTTCATTCCAGGAAGCTCGCTCCCCCAATTAGCCATGTAAATGCGATGTGATTTTTCCCAGGTGCTATGCAAATGAGCGCTCTTCCCCGCATCCCCTCTCGCCCCATCCCTGCCTCCAGTTGTTCGGGTGCCAGTTTGCTGCCTGTGTGCTGGGAGCAGCCCCCCTCATCCTTCGGATGGCCGGATGGCTTAGATGGGGCAGAACTGCACCCCAGCTGGCCCAGCACGGAGACCTGCACGTGGGGCGGTGATGGAGCTGCACCGTCCCGCGTTGGGCACGCCGAGGGATGCAGCTAACGCGGCCGTACCGGCTCTGAGCGAGTATTTCCAGCCAGCCTGGCAGCGTGGGAGCCCTCCCTGCCCTCCCCGCTCCTGCATCTCCTCCGGCACAGATGAGATGACCTTGGCGAGACCGAGGGAGCAGGGGCACCACAGCCGAGCTGGGAGGTAGGCTTGAAAGAAGAGGAAAGCTCCGGGGCGAGGCCGGGAAACCTCTTTTGAAAGCTGAAAAGGATCCTGTAAGGGGAGGATGGCGAGGAGCCAGCGGGATCTTTGAGGTGGTAACGAAGTCATCAGCAAGAGCTGGCGAAGCCAGCCTGGCCCGGCCGGGGAGCTGGGAGCATCTATGGGGCGCCTTGTGAGCAGCGCGGCGATGCGGCGCTTGGCGTGCTGTTTGCTGTTCTGTGGCTTGCAGGGGAGGAAGGCCAGTGTGTATATATATCACAGACCCCAGCCGTTTGCTAACAGGAAGGCTTCTTTTTTTTTTTTTTTTTTGCTTAGCATTAACATTTCAAGGCACAGGAACCCTTTAGGTATTTAGTGTTTTATGGTCTTCCAGGCCGGCTATTAATACTCCACTTTGTGTACAAGGGTGAAGGGAGCTGGAGGGGCTGAGCCTCTGCAGGAAGGGCTGTGAATGTCCCTTTGAAGGAAAGCAGCCTTTCCTTCAAGACCCTACAGCCACGAGCAGAGCATCTTGTAGCTGCAGACCTTGGGGGGGAAGAGCCACGGCCCCTGGCGAGGTGGGATCTTGCATTAAAAAAAAAAAAAGAACACAGAGGCTGCGTGCATGAAACCACCCTGAAATGTGCCTTGTCAGCTGGGGTCACTCTGGTGGAGCTGTGTCCCAGGCAGCAGGCAGCAGGTCTCTGCGCCGAGGGACTCGCAGCCTCCCTTCTGTTTTTTCCTGTTTGAGGCTGCCTCGCGGTTCCTGCTGCTCTGCCTTCGGGCCTGCGCGAGCCCTCGGGTCGGAGACCCCCGAAAAAGGGGCTTCCCTCGGCCACCCCTTCATGGTGTCCCTCGCGTCTCCAGCCTTCGGCAGCACAAACGAGCGCGACCGGGCTCGCAGGTGCCTGGTGCCTGGGCAGGAGCCCAAGCGCCTCAGCCTGCGGCCCACCAAAGCAGCCAGATTTTCTGGGCAAGGCGGGCCGTGGTTTGGCACGGGCTCCAAACCTGATGGCACGTAACGAGAGTTCAGCTTGGCAGGGCTCAGTGCCGGCAGGGAGATCTGTTCCGAAGCCACCAGCGCCGAGCAGAGCGTGTGGGATTTCGGTGGAGCTGGCCCTTCCTGGGCAGCGAGACCCATGCCCTTCGGGAGCCCTTGTCCCTGGTCAAAGCTTCCCGAACGCAGCTCTGGAGAGGTACCCGGAGGTGCTACGTGAGACAGAGCGCTTCAAGCAGGGCTGTTAAAACCCTGTCTCCTCTGGGAGCTGATGGCCTGATAGGGGAGATGCGAAGAGAATCGCTTTCAATTTGCCATTGATCCTAACGAGCCTGCGTGGGAGCCTGAGGTGGCCCGGCCACGTCGGTGGCTATTAACGCCGGCACTCAGCGCCGCTATCAGGACTGCCTCGCTGCTCGGTTCTAGGAAATCGAATAAAGAGAAAACCACTTAGGAGGATTTTAATCAGAACTTGGCAGAAGAATTTAAGGAAATCCAAGAAATCTTCTGACAACCCCGCTTCGTGCCGAGACTGCTGATGAATGGAAAGGGTGAAAATGGGGGCTGCGGCCGGGTTGGGTTTCTCCTGGGCTGTGAGAGCAGATCATTTAGCACTTCTGCTCCCCACAAGCTGGGAGAGGGGACCAAGAAGAGAGCTTTGTTCCTGGCGCTGGAGGCTTGCTGTCAGCTGATGAAAGGCATCCCAGATCTGCTGGAGATGTCCAGCACCAGCTTGGGAGGAGAGAATGGCTTGATTTACAGTAATAACTGCCGTGCAGATCGGGGCAGGAGTGTGAGATGGTTGGGTTTCTTGGAGAAGCTTTTGGTAGCAGTGGTAAATGCTGGTATGAGGTCCAGAGCATCTGTGGATGGCCAACAGAGGAGAGCTTCCAGTGGTGAGCTGTGGGGTCTGCAGCCAGCCCAGCAGCAGAAGAGCTGTCTCCCTGCTCGGACAAAGCTGCTGCTACAATGGGAGACTCATCTCAGCCCCCCAGACGTGGCTGAGAACTGGTGGTGATCCTCTCATGGTGTTCTCGTGGCTCGAGTTCCTCATCCAGGGCTTTGACTCTCCTGTGATTCCTCCTGCAAATCTTTATTTTGGGAAATTTGATTGAAAATCCATGGAGCAGTACGAGTTGCTTGACCAGCGAGGGGAAAGGGAGCTGCAGGAGCATTTTTGTGCACATGTCCGGCAGATGGGCAACCCAAGGCAACTTTTATTTCCAGCTCCAGGTGAGGTGAGCGTGTAGATTTGGTTTATGAGAGCAACCCCCCCCCCCCCCACAAAAAAAAAAGTTGTTTATTTATAGCGGGCTTTCCAAGGCTGCATTGTACCGCTGCTTTGTGTTTTATTGATACTCCAACATCTGGGCTCTTCTAAATGTGCTTTCATCCAAGAAGAGGTTAAGGGAGTGAGAGCCGTTCTGATAAACCTGCCAAAAATAATCTTTGCCTGAGACAAAGTGCCGCTCTCAGGGCTTTCTCTTGTAAAACCCGTGGCGTGTGGGCATGACGAACAGCCGGAGGAAGCCCCTGAGTGCTCCCGCTGGGGGCTGCAGGACTCTGACTGCTCTGCGAGCGCATCCGAGTTTGTCACCTGCTTGGCGAGGTGATGGCAGAGCGGCCAGGGAAGCTGCAGGGGCTCGCGGCTGGCTCCTGGCGAGGAGGGACCTGAGCACACGTGGGCAGGCTGGTGGGGACGGAACTGCTCCACCAGGACAACGTCGGATCCTGCACCCAGCCCGAGAGCTGGCGGAGCGTTGAGGTGCTGAGGAGGCAGCGGTGGCAACGCGACACGGATACCTGCAGGAGCCATCTGAGAAGTAGGTTGGTGCGGTACCGGAGCCAAGCGGTTGGTTCTCAGCACTTGGGAAGCTCAGAGCTGAGCTGAGCGCAGCAGCCTCAACTCTGCCCCCTTGGTCATGTTCCTTCTGGCAGTGTTTGCACGAAAAGTCACCCGTCCGTATGCTGAGGCTTTGTTTGAGAACTACAGCGCGGTGACGAGGAGATACGTGTGTGTGCTCCACAGCGGCATGGCCGTGAAGCAAAATACTTCCAAAATACCAGAATGCAGCAAAAACACATGAAGCTGTGTGCGTTGGGGGATTTACCGGAGGGAGCTCCGCGCTCTCCTGACTTTCAGGGCTCCAGCCCAGGCCTGGGGACGTGCTCTGCCTCTCCTGACGGCCACTGCATCGGTTGGGCTGGGCGTGCGCATCCCGTCACGACGTGGGGCTTGTGTTTGGCACCTGGGCTTCCTGGTGCCAACAGCAGCAGCCGTCACGTCCCGGGGAGCAGTTCCCCTCCCAGGTCTTGAGCTCGCCACCGCTGCGCTTCGTTTAAAAGGGTGGCGGCGCTGGAGGGAGCAGGAGCAAAGCACAAGCGCAGCCGGGAGTTGTTGGAGATGACGCTGCGGGGGATTAAAGCTGTGACCAACTCCGAGCGCCTCAATTCCATAAATAATTGTGCTGCTAACCTAGAGGAGGCCCTCCGAGCTCCAGAGGGAGCCACTGTTTGGTCGGGGCCAAGAATTTGGAGGGGCTGATGGATCCGTCCTGGCGGCGGGCTGCAGCACAGCTCCAGCCCCGGATTTATTGCTGTTGGCAGGCGGTCGCACCCAGCACAGCTTCTGCAGCTCGTGCCTTCCCGGGGACTGGGGGGCAAATGCTGTTTGTTTTTTCTAGACTAAAATTGGAATCTCAGTGTTGTGGTGCTCACTTGTGTTCTGTTCCCTCTGTTTGTGGCTTAGTCCGAGGGGCGACCTGCTCTGCTTCCTGCAGCTGTCCCCGAGGAGGAAGCACGTGGACACGGTTCCACCTTTTGGTGTCTCATTTGCAAAGCCCCTCGGACGGGCAGTGCCACGAGAGCTGGGGGTGGTTGCTCTGGGACTCACCGCTACGGGAGGCACGCTGGCTTGGTGGCACGCTCCTCTTCAGCTGCCCCACCTGTGGGCTCTCCCACCAAAGCCAACTCGCACGTGAAAGCAGCGCCGTCGGGCTGCAGGCACCTCTTGGAAGGTAGGGAGCCTCGAGGGGAAATCTCTTTCCAGCACGTGCTCAGCTTGGGCTCGGGCATGGGAGCTCTTCTGCGTCCTTGTGCGGTCATCGGGGCGTTGCGGGAGGTGTCCTGGCCACGTCCTCCCACACTGCTGCTCGAGGGTTTGTGCAGCCATGTGGGGAACTGGGTCAGGGAAATGATCCAATTAAAAGCTGTGCCGAGCAGCAAGGAAAAAAAAAGGCAGGTTTTAAGCAGGCGGGTTCCCAGGGATGCACAAATGCATTGGTAGAAGAGGGATAGGAAGGAGCAGGGTGGAGCACGGCAAGATGCTTTCTCCTGGCGTTGGTGCCAGCGGTCCCTGAAGACTTGCTGAACTTGTGCTGGTAGGGCAACCGCAGGGGCAACAGGCCTGGTGAGAGCTGGCGAGCCTTCTTTTCCTTCCTGGGAAGCTCAGCCTCGCTCCCTGCGGGTGGGCTGAGTTTGCAGGGCTGCTGTCGCTCATAGAGAGCGTCCTTGTCCTGCTTTCAGGGGGCAGCTCCTCTCCGGAGGGCTGCGGGTGCAGGAGGGGAGCGCTGCACCCCGGCTGCCTGGTGCCAGGGGGGTTGCCTTCAGTAATCCCGCCTAATCCTTTAATCTGTATCACCACTGATAGGTATTAAAGCAGCAGATAAGATTCAGACCGTGGCTTCCAGCTCAGCGATCTCCCCACCCTCTTCCAGCTAAATCCGCCTGGATGGTGCTTGCCCTTAAGGGGACCGTGCTCGTTTGCTGAGCGGCTGGCAGGGGCTGGGCGGGCGGATGAGCTGCTCCCAGCTGGAGCACGGCCTCGTCGCGGGTTTGCAGCCCTCCAGACGAGCCCATCGAGCCATCCACATCTGCTCCCAAGCCCCGTCGGGCTTGGTGACGGACATCTTGTGCCAGGAGGAACCTCTCCAGTGGCATCTTCCTCTGCGTGTGGCCGATCTGGAGCAGATCCGCCTCCTGCTGCCTTTTCTCTGCGATATCCTCCTGGATGTGAGCCTGATCTGGCTGTAAACGCTTTGCCCGTACAGCATCTGGGCACCTTTGGTTCCCCAAATAGCCAGGCTCAGTCCCAGCGCTCCCCCGTGAAGGTGAGACCCTGCACCTGGTCATCCTTAGGCTTTCCCTGTATCTTCTGGGCTGGTAACGCTGGGGAGAGCAGCTCCCCGTCGAGTTCACCGTGCAAAGCAGGCTGTCCCTGCTGGTTTTGCTCTCCTTTCCCATCCTCCTCCAGCTTCTCCCCATGCGCATGGGATTGCTCCGAGTTTGCCACCGATTCTCTCATCAGCAAAGCCATGGTTAATCCTTCCCTTAAATCCTTTAAGCTGTCAGCAAACAAACCCTTTCTTAAACTTCTAGCACGCAAGCCCTGCTGGGACAGAGCCTGGCTCGCAAACCCAAGGTTTTATTTCTCTTCCCGGCTCCTCGAGCTCCCATTTTCTGCCAGCACCGGAGCTTCTCCTCCCCGTGGCTGCAGCCCGGTGCAGTGGGCGGCTCGATGTCGGCATGACCCGCAGTGATAGATCCTGGGTGTGAAAATTCAGGTTCCTAATTACCTAATGACAGGTTCCCGGCGTGCCACCGCCTTTGAAGTCGCAGGTGAAGATTTGTTATTTAGATGCGGGGCAGCTGAGGCTTCAGCCCTTCGAGGAGCCTCGTGGAGCGGGCGTTGCTCCTGCTCTGCTGGGGCTGGACAACGCAGCTCGGGGGCTGCAGGCTGGAAAAGGTGGCTCCCTGTACATCAACCCACAAATCTGTACCAAGAGGTTTCACTCCGAGCGATGGTGATGGTGTGTGGGCTGCTTGGGTCTTCCAGGCCCAGGGATTCCTTCAGAACACCAGCTCACGCTGTGCTGGGCCGGGTTTTCAGAGATGGTTAGGGGGGGCGCTTTGGTTGTTTGAGCGCCCTGTTTTGGGGAGCTCTGAACATCCACCCTCAGAAAATCTGCATCCTCTGAGGTCTTTGGCAGAACCCGAGGGAACAAAAAGCACCGAGCACTTCTGAAGTTCACTGCCATCATTTCCTGCCTTTCTCTTCCATGTAATTTAGTTTCTCTCTTACAAGTCTGGATGAAACGCTCTTCCGAAGTGCTAAGATTTGCATTGTGCTTGTTCTCTAGGGCTGTCAGAGGAGCGCCACGAACCTTTTCCCACTCCTGATTCCAAGGGGAGGAAAGGCTCTGATGCTCCCTGAGGAGTACGAAATGGCATCGTGTGCTTCACACAGTAGAAGAAAAGGGAGCCAGAGAGGTTAACGCGCCGTTAGCCCCCCTGAAAGCTTGTGCCCTGCACACCGAGATGGTTTTCTCAGCAACTCCCATCCAGCTGGTGCCAGGAGCCTGAGCTGACCACCAGCACCAGCCCTTTGGCCTCACCAACAGCGGGATTTGGGATTCGGGGAGCAGCCGGCAGAGCCATGAGGCTGCCAGCACCCCGGGGCCGATGCCGGGGCGAGCCGGGAGGGGGCTGCCCCGCTGGCAGCGCTCCTGCCTGCTGCTCTCCATCGCTCTTTCCAGGAGTGCAAGGGAGGAGCAGCCTGCGGGCATTACATGCTTTAGCGCAGGCTGATGTGCTCACTCACCTTCCGCAGGCAAGCAAGGGCTTGAACAAAAGCCGCTTGCCTGCATCCGAGTTGTTTTTTTTTTTTTTTTTTATAGCAAACAAGCTGGGTGATCTCGGCCGGGCTGTTGGCACTGCGTCTTGCAGCATATGACGGGTAATCGGCCTGGCTCCCCGCCCGAGGAGGAGGCGAGGCCCCTGTGGATAGGTGACCCGGCATGGCACGCAGGGCGCTGCGTTGTGCCTCCCCTGCCCCGCAGTGCTGCCCTTCCCCATCGCTCCTCGTCGCTGGGTGAAGAGCTGAAGATCTCCAGCTCTTTAAAAGCCTGGCTTCGGGGAGCCAAGGGAGCTTTGGTGTTGGTTTTGCTGTAGTGGAGCTGGGGTTCCCGGTGTTTGCCCGGTGCTCAGACTGGGGGTGCATCAGGTTTCCAGCCCACAGGGGTGAAAGTGTGCCAGCAGCCACGTGCTGAGGACGGGGTTTGTGCATCCGTGCTCAAAGCTGATCCTTTTCCTCCCCCATTAGAAACAGGGAGATCAATGCAGCAAAAAAGTCTCCTTGGTGGGTGCAGGCAGCTTTGTCCTCTCCTCCTCCTGGATTTGAAGCCCAGCTCTCTGGAGAGGGGGTTTTGGATCCGCCAGCAGGTTTGTTAACGAGAGCCAGAGGACTTGGGATCTGGCCCAGTGCTTGGGAAGGACTCAGCTTGCCCCCGTGCTGGATGATGGATCGCTGGAGCTGAGTTTTGGGGTGTCTCAGGCTTCGAGGAAGCGGGGGAAATGAGCAAAGGGAGCGTTGTAAATGCGACATCTCGGTGCTGGGCTGGAGGCGTACGTGCTTGCGGCGCTTTCCAGCCGGTGAGGATGGAGCAGCTCTGACTCCCCTTGATCTCGGCAGGCTCGTTAATGAGCTGAAAGCCATTTCACGTCGCTGGATGAACTGCAGGCGGATCTGCTTGGCGGGGGCACGGTCAGGCCCTGAGCTTTGCGAGCGCTGGCAGGCACCGGCACTCACTGAACAGAGCAAAAAAACACCGAGCGCTGGGCTCCAACTGCAGCGGGAGCCACCGGGCCTGGTGGGGCTGCTGGGTGCGACAAGGAGGAAGGTGAAGGTGAGGTGGGAAGGCTGCAAACCACCAGCGGGCTGTTCCCATGGACGCTTTCCTCATCTGTCTGCCTGCCCCCCGAGGCTGGCTTTTCCAGCTGTGGATCAGACCAGCAGCTCCCGCTCCATTCCCTTGCCTCCGAGGTTTCTGCTCCAGCTGTCGGTGCCGCTGCCTTGGGGCTTCTCCTTCAGCACCTGCTCCTCGTGGCTGAAAGATGCAGCAGAGCCCAGCTCTGTCCCCGTTACAGCTCCTGGTGCTGCTCCACTTGCTCCTGGCTCCCCTGCTCTCTGTCATCAGGAGGCTCGAGCTCTGGTCCATGCCTGTCTGTGCTGGGGGTGCTGTCCTGAGCCAGGGGCTTGTGGTGGCTGTTGAGAAGCGTGTGACAGCTTTGTTACACGGGGAAGGGTCGGTTGCTGCCTCCCTTCCTCTCTGCTGCCCTACACCTCCTCCTTTTTCTCCTCCTCCTCCTCGCTGCCGTTAATTGCTGAGCGATTGCTGATGCAATTAAAACAAGATGTGTCTGCAGCCTCCACGCTCACATCCACCCTCCTCGCTCTCCTCTGCCTGCCAGGGTGAGGAGGAGGCCGAGCAGCACCTCAGCCAGGCGGCACCGGTACCGCTGCTTGCTGGCCTCCCGGGGGGTTCCCCCCTCTTTGTGCTGCACTGGTGGGGCAGAAATGGGGCTCCCCGTTGTGTTCCCAGCTTCCCGCAGCCTGCGCCGAGGCTTTCATCCCTGCACGCCTGCAGTTCTTGTGCCAGGCTCCCCCCGTGCAGCAGCATTGCTGTTACCTGTCAGCCATCCCCTTTCTTCTCCGAGACGGTGCCCTTCCAACGCGGGTGTTTGGTCTTTTGTCTCCACAAATGAGAAGTGGATCTCAGCGCTGCTGTGCCCCTCGTCTCCCGTTCTTGTCCTGGCAGGCTTTGCTTCCGCATGCATTTGATCCCTCGAGCAGCAGCCACCCTCCCTGCCTTCAGGTCTGTGAAAGCCCTGAACCTCAGCTCTTTGCCTTGGAGCTCACAGCTGGTGCCCGGGGCCCTCTCCCCCAGTCCGTATTGCGCCTGGTGTGGCTTTTCCCAGCTAAAGCATTATCCTTCCTTCCCTCAGGTACGAGGCAGGAGCGGGTGAGTGCGAGCAGATGCGCCCGCTCTGTGTTCTCCAGGTGTAGCTGGAGCTTAGATTGCAGGGATCTGGGGGCAGAATTGTTTTTTTTTTGCTTCTCCAGGCTGAAGTGGAGGTGTCCAATGCTGTTGGCCAACCGTTGTGGTAGTCAGAGGTCTGTCCTGTAGCTGATGGGGAACCCTCTCCTGCAGGGTCACGGCACCCATGTGTGACAGGTGGTGACAGCGGTGTTCCCGGGAGGTCTGTGCTGCCCCAGTCACCTTGCTTTTGTGTTCTGGGTTCTCCCACACCCCAGAAACCTAGATTTGGAAGACAATCCCAGTTTAGGAACCAAAGATGAAGAACTGTGGGGGACGTGGGGATGTGTTCCCGAGGAGCCTGGGGACATGGTGCTGTGGGGCAGCAGGGTCCCTGTCCGGGAAGGCCTCCCCTTTACAGAACAATGCCCGGCCACAGCCTCCAGGCCAGCGCTGAGCCCTTGGTGTTTACTCCCTGATGCTGGGACTGGGCTGAAGCAGCCCGAAGCAGATGCTGTGGGTGCGGTGCCAGGCACGGGCTGGCGCTGCACGGGCTGAGCACAGCAGCTCTGCTCCAGGCAGCGCTCGGCGGAGAAACGAGGGCAGCAGCACCCTGGCCGCAGGAGTCTGGTGCTAAAAATGCCTGTTTTTTTTTATCATCCTGCTCTTTCTCGCCACATTAGGATCACTTGCAGTGGGCCTGCTCTGTCTGACAGCGTCTTTGCTTTGTTTTAGGAGTGCCGGCGAGTCTGCTGCTGGCCTGGGATGTGATTTTTTTTGGTGGCGACCATCTTCTGTCTTGTTAAAAGCGAGTGTTGGGCTTCGTTCCGTGGCGAAGGAGAGCAATTAGTCATTAGCTTAAATTTGGCGATGGGTTTCTCCGTGCGCAGGCTGAGAAATGCACGGTTGGAGGGCAAAAAGCTTCCTGGGGCTTATCTGGGCGGTGTCAGCATCCCCTCGCTCCCATCCCTGTGGAGCTTCTCAGGGTCCCCGTGCTTATTTGGATTTCAGATCTGAGCTCTTTGCCTTGCTGCAGACCAGAGGAGCTGATGAAGCAGCCACTTGAAGATGTTTTTCTATTTTTACATCGAGTGCTCTCAAGGAGAAGCACGGCTGCAAGTGTAGCGTCCTGCTATGTGGGGCACGGCGCTGCTCTGCGCTCTTACAGGTGCCCAAAATGCGCTGGGCTGCTCCCAAGGCAGTTTTGGGAAGGTTGCTGGGATGTGGGGAGCTGGGGGAGGCGCAGGACCCATGGCACAGAGAGGCAGAACAAGGGGAAGGTGTTTGGCATCTCCTGGCACGGGCGCATGGTGCTGTCCTCCTCTTGTTGCCCCCATCCGTGGCTATCACAGGATTTGGCTTATTTCTCGCTCGCTCCCCTCCTGTAATCTCCCGATCAGGCCATCAGACAGAGCTGGCTTTGTGACTAGAAACCACGAGCATCTCTCCTGGCAACTCGAGCAAAACCTACAAAGAAGAAGAGATAAGAGCCAAGCGGGCAGCTTCCTAAACGTGCAGCCTGCAAGGACTGGGACGTGAAAATCATACCAAAATAGCTCTTTAATATTAAATAGATGGAAGGAAGATGTCTCCTCTTGCCTGAGGGATAAATAGATCTGAAACTCCTTGTAGACTTTGCCGCTTATCACACTGAAATACGTCTCTCTCGCCCTGGAATTGAGCCTCTCCAGGAGCCTCGAATACCCAGCGACAACAACAAGGCGCATGCGATGCTCTTGCATGGCTCCAAATGCAGCGCCTGGCAGAAGGGGTTGCTTATTTCCCCCAAAATCCATGGTGGCCCGGGCAGGGCAGAGAGCCGCGGCACTCCTCAGCGTGCTGCCAGGCCGGGTGCCCTCTGAGCAGAGCTCTCGGGTGGCAGAGCTGCTCCAGGAGCCGTTCCCGTGCCTCCGGAGGTGCGTCCTGCTTTGCAGAGAGCTCGTTTCATCTCCTTCCCTCCCGCCCCAGCCCCAAACAGATTTTCCACGCCTGAGCGCTGGGCGCACAGCTTGGCTTCTCCTGCCTCGGAGCCAGGAGTCCACGAGACCTTAAAGTACCCGGCGCCGCTTGTAGCTGCAGGCAGCTGGGTTTCTTGCCCAGGAGAGCTGCTTAGAACACACTCCAGCTCGCCGACTGCTCTTTGTAGATAGGCCGAGGAGATGAATGAAGGATTCTTTTTTGTATCTGCTTGTTTATGAACCTCCTGGTCCAGCCGTGGAGGGATGCGGGGAGGGGAGGAGGAGAGCGGGGAAGGATGAAGGATTTTCCAGCTTGGAAAGCACTCGTGTGCTCAGGAACAGTTTCACTGCCAGGAGGCTGTGGCCAATGCCTTTCTTAAACATTCCTGTCCTTAATTCATCCCAGTCCTCCTTGCTCTTACCCTCTGCATCACCCTGCGCCATTCCTCTCCTTCTGCTTGTTTTCATTCCCCACGGAGCTGTCGATTACGGTCGTGTCCCCTGTTAGCTGTCACTGAACCGAGCTCTCCGTATTTTTAGCTCTTTAATTGCCTCTTCCGAATCAATCCCTTCAGCCTCCTCCTTGTTTTTGTCCTCTTCTCGGAACTTCCTCCAATTTATCCGTATCCTCTTCGGTAATGAGATGTCCAGAGCTGAGCACAATCGCTGCTCTCCTGGGAGCCACCAGGACAAAACCATCAAATTCTCCTCCGACACCGTGTCCAAACCAAGTCGGGGCTGGGAGAGGCGAGGAGGGGTTGGTGTCCTGAGCAAAGTCCCGTGCGCTGCTCCTGCACCCAGGTCTCCTGCAAGTTGCTCTCGCCGCTCCTGATTCTGAGGCTTTGCAGCCCGGTCTGCATCTGGCCAAGCTATTTTTGAAGATTTTATAGTCATAGAAATACTTTTAAGGAATATTTCTTAGAAATAGTGGAAATGCTTAGAAATATTTCTAGGATTTTGTAGTCTTAGAGATACTGCAGTCGTAGAAATCCCGCTGCCAGGTATGGCCTGCTCCTAGGACGTGGTAGTCTTAGAGACGCTGCGGCTTGCTAAAGAGAAGAGCTTGGGCTGTGCTTGGATGGGCATCACTAATTAATGCAATGACTTAATTATTAACACTCCCAGTTTGCACGCTGCCTGTGCGGCCGTGCCATGGTGCGAAGCACTGGGGCCGAGCGAGGTTTAGACTCGCAAGACTGAGGTAGGAAAACTGGGGGGAAAAACAACGAAAAGGGTGACCCAAGGAAGCAGAGCTGCCAGGCGGGCGGCCCTGCCAGCTTTCCACAGCCACCCTGCAGTGTGGGAGCGAGCTGTGGTGCTTCTCTGTTTCAAGGAGGGGGCAAGCCTGCTGCTTGCTCCTCCTGTCGTTGTGCAGACGGGTCGGTGGCAGCAGCTGGCCCGACACCAATCCCATTGTCACCCTATGGGGCTGCCATCCCGGCCTTCTCCTTCCCTCCCTCCTGCTTCTGTCACCTGTCCCCTCTGTGGCTGCTCTTTGCCACCTCTCTCCTATCCAAGACACCTTTTTTTTTTCATTTTCTTTTGCTGGAGCAGCTCTGATAGTCTCATAAACGGTTAGAGCAGGTGACTCGGTGCCAGCACGTCTGTCTTGGGTGCTATTCCTGGCTTTATTGAAGGCGCAGTAACATGCAAGACTGTGGCTCTGCAGCGTCTGCCTCCTCTTGATCTCGAAATGCTGCAAGTGCTGAGATAAGCCTGGCTGTGTTCGAGCAGGGATTTACCCAGCGGAGAGCGGTGACGGGGAGAGAAAGCACGGCGCAGGCCTGCGGGGGGGGCGGCGATGAAGCCTGGGGGCCGCTCCCAAAAGGCAGCGATTTCCCAGCCCTGCTGCAAGGACACACGTGGCTCTGTCCTCGTGGAGCTGAGCCCTGGGGGCTTTCCTTGGGTAGCCTGCTGGGCTGCTGGTTTCCCAGGCATCCACCCCAAATCTTTCCTCCTGGCAGGCCCGCCTCACAGGGGGCAGCTGGGGCAGTGCCACAATCCCTGAGGACAGCGGGAGCTGGTTGCCTCCTTGCTATCATCGGGGAGAAACCTGAGAGACCCAATCCTGTGGTTTTGGGCTTGCTGACTCCCTCCCAGCTCAGGGCTGGCACCGGCGATGCTGCACTTGACCCAGCAGCCCCCAGCGACAGGCTGGGGAGGGGGGAAACCTGGGCCAAGAAATGCTCCTTAGAGGACTCTGCATGCTGAGCAGCAGGGACTGGAAAAATCCTCATCTCCTACCCAAACAGCATTTAATTATGCATTAAAATGTCTGACGTAAGGCTTGAAGCTGGCTTTTTTCCAGGATGGGGAAGGGGAGATTTCTCCTAAAACGTGTTTTTTTGTTGTTTTTTTTTCCCATCTTGATGTCAGTGGGCAGGAGGGAAGGGCAGTGGGTGGCAGTGCTGGGGTCCCAGCTGTGTCCTTGTGCCCAGGGCTGTGCCAGTGGCATTTGGTGGCACTGGGGGGCAGGACATGGCCCACAGGAACCTCTCAGCTCCTTGCCGTGAAGATGCTCAGCTCCTCCCATCCCCAAGGTGCTCTGCAAGTGGTTCATGCTCTGCACACCCAACTTTGGGGGTCAGGATGGAGAAGACCTCTTGGAAATCCTTGGAAAGCCGAGGTCACCTGCATGGAGCTGAGACACCTCAGGTGCTGCAGCTTCAGGTTTGGAGGTGCCAACCAAAGGTGCTCACCTGTGGGATGGATCTTCTCCATGGTTACCTCACCTCAAGGAGCTTGAAACTCTTGCTCCCAGGCTGTAACACGAAAAAGCAGAGCTGCTGGGGCTGTGCTGAGCAGGCAGGGCAGGAGCGACAGCGCTGACGCTCCCAAACGCTGCTCTGAGCCTGGTGAGGATGTGGGAAGCATCGGCTGCAGCCTCAAGCAACTCTTCTGTGCCGGAGCAGTTCTGCTCCGCGGCTGGTCCTCGCCACCCAGCTTGTGCCCAGCACTGACTGTCTCTTATTGTCTCTGGTTTTGCAGGACCCTTCCAGGCAGTCTCACACTGTGGGATGCTCGCTGCCGGGTGCGTGGCGCTGCAGCTCCGCCAGCACACCGACACCTCATGGCTGCTGACACCTCTGCCCTCCGAGGTGCAGCGCTGGTTGCTCTTCTCCTGTTTTTTTTTGGTGCATCTGTTGGCTTTCAGTGCCCAGAAACACACTTTTCGTGCCTGGATGACTTTGATTACTGGGAGCGAATGAAAACACTGATAAATACCAGTCCTACTTTTACCCTGCAAGGTGGTTCAGAGGTTGGCACCAAAACTAGCCCCGTGGTTTGATTTTTTTGTGCCCTCCCCTCTCTCTGCCGTTAGCTGATGGCTGCCCTGGAGACGCAGCGTCCCCTTAACACCAAGGGACGCTAACGAGGCCGCGGCGTGCGGCTCCGGGATGGCAGGAGCTGCTTTTTCCCATCGTGCTGGCCGCCGCTCGCCGGGCTTGGCTGCGTTCCACCTCTGTCCTCGGCGGTGGTGAGAGCACGTTCCTCGTGATGGGAAAGCCTCGGCGAGGAACACAAAGGGCTTTCATTAGCGAGGCTTCGGCTGGGGCGGGTGCACGGCCGGAGCCGGCATGGGAAACATCGTCCTGCTTGAACTCTTGTCGGAGGACAAACAAGCTCCCTCCGGCTGCATTTATGCTCCTGAATCTTAGCACCAACCCTGCAAGGAAAGAGAAAGAAATCCCCTTCTGCCAAAAGGGGATCTCGGGCCCAGGATCCCCAAGGGATTTGCCCAGGGGCGTGTGTGTGCCGGGTGCTGGAAGCCGCAGCAGCGCAGGGCTTGCTCTGAGGAGCCTGCTCCATTCCCCAGCCCCGTGCTCGCTGCCTGGGGGAGATGGCAGGGCCAGCAGCAGCTCCTGGCACCCCGCCCCATGGCAGAGGGTGAGGGTGGTCGACGGTACCCGGGGCCCCCGTGCCACGCAGTTATTTCCCACGGCGAGACTGCCTGCCTGCTGCTCTCCTTCCCCACATCAGCCCTCGTGCGCTGCCTCTGCCCCCAGCCTCGAGCAGGCGAATCTGCTTGCCTCCATAAAGCAGGAGGATGAAAAGCTGCGGTGCTGGGAGATAAGAGGCATGCGGGGGGGGCGGCGGGGGGAATTTGGGGATTGATCTGCCCGCTTCTTCCTCTGCCTTGGCTTTCAGGTTTGTCGCCTGCCTGGGACGTGTCCCCAGCTCTGGGGGCTTTGCTCCTGCCCGGCCCCTGGGCCTTTTTTGCTCTCGAGCTCTGGGCAAGAGCAGGCAAGCTGCCTCTTTTCCCAATGGCTGATAAATGAGGCTCTGTTTGTTCCAGTGCAGGGTGAAATATGAAATCCCATAAAGCCTCCTCGCTTATTAGAGAGATCGCAGCGAGCTGCTTATTATGCGCTGTGGCGTAATGCAGATTACAAATGTGACCAAGCGATAATTAGCAGAGCTGGAACTGTAATTAAACGCTCCTGTGCTGCACTGTGGTTTCTGTTGCAAAGTGGAAGGAAGCTGAACAGTTTCAAAACCCACAGGTGCCCTTCCTCTCCTCCGCACGCACAAGCAGGCAGCTGGCCGCTGCTCGCAGGCTCGGGGTGCTGGGGGCGAGGGCTCCACCGAAGCCACGCATCCCTTCCCCGCTCCTCTCCGCGTATTTCATTGCAGGGGAACTCGCACGGATTCGGAAAGCACAGCGTTCGGGAGCAGTTTGCTTTCTTGGCCCCCCTCCAGAGGAGCCTGCTGCCTCCTTCAAGCATCTTTCTTGCCCTGGATCCGCTGAGATGCACAGGATGGGCTTGGCGTGCTTGGGGGGCTGAGCTGTCTGAGGGTGAGCTTTCTATGCCAAAAACCTCCTGCAGGACTAGCTGGCCTTTGGGTGGCCTCAGGGGCTGTGCTGGAGACCTGGGGAAGGGCTCCTGGGGGAGCTGGTGCTGCCGGCACGCAGAGCGAGCGACCGTGGTCCAGCCACTGCTGCTTTAAACCTCCGGGCCATCGGTAATGCCTCACGGGCTGGATGCGCCCCGATGAGCCCTGCAGGCAGAGGACGGTTGCAGGAGGACACGGCTGGAAGAGCAAACATCCACCACAGCCTGAAGACCTCCACGCTGTCCGGGAGGGCCACGCTCGTGTCCCCTGCTGGCAGGCGCGATCCGCTCCGCCACGCGGTCACTGCGGTGCCTTGGCTCCTGTTCGGGTGCTTTGCATCGCCCAGGGTTTGGAGAGGCTTTGGGGGTGCAGGAAGCTGCAGGGTGGCCGCGTGTAAACCCTGGGGCAGGGTGGTGTAAGGTGTGAGCTTCCACCGGGGCCGAGAGCGTGAACAGGTAATTCTGGCAGCTGGTGCTAGTTCAGGCTGAGCACTTTGTGCTCGGCGACGTTGGCCAAGGAGAGGCAGCAGTGAGGTTGGATGTGGCCGTGGGGGTGTCCGTGTCCCCTCGGTGACCAGCAAACGTGGCCTCTGCAGGGCTGTAATCAGCTCAGCTCAGCAGAGGCTTCGGAAGACGTCTCTCGGTGCAGGGCTGGATGCTCTAGAGAGATCATCCCCCGATTGAAACCGAAACCCAGGTCAGCGCTTGCTGATGATTTGATTATTTTCCTCAGCCTGCTTCTGTTCTGAGGTTGCTCGGCGTCTTACCGAGATTGCAAACCTCCTTGTGAGAGAGGGGACTGAGCAGGGGAGGGGCAGCCAGCCCCAAACGTGCTGCCCGCCTGCGGGTGGCTTGGCTTGAAGGCCCAGCAGCAGAAGCAGCGCCAGCCCTCCCTCTCCTAACGCTGTCGTTCCCGTAGCTCGGCCGTGCCTTGGCCACGCTCACGCTGGCTGTGTTGTGCTGCTGCCTTTCCGAGCTCTCCGCGTGCAAGGCGCTCGGTATCCGGAGCCGAGGCGCGCGTGGAGGAGGGGGATGTGTGGCTCTGGATGGTCACGGGGTAGCTGTGGGAGGAGGAGGATGTTGGTTTTCACGGGCACCGCAGAGAGACCGCTGCTCGTTGGGCCTGTCCTGCCAGTTGAGCAGAAGCCTGTAATTTTTTTCTAATGAGCCATTGGGTCCAAAGTCACGGACTGCGTTAACATCTGAGCGCTGGCCAGGAGGCACGCTGACCAGCAGAAGCGGTCGGGGAAGGAACTTGGCACCGGCTCTCAGCAGCAGAGCTGCTATCTCCCGCGGAGGGCCGAGGGGCGTGATCTGCATGACTACAAAGCGCTGGCTTTGCGGGGTTACGTGGCTGTGGGCACGCCGGGGTGGGAAAGACCAACGAGATCCTTGTCCTCCGTTGGGGTGTGGGACCTGAACCGCCTCCTGGCGCTTGCCCTGGGCTCGAGGTTCTCCAGAAATGTAGCTGCCTGTTGATACTTGTTCCCCTCCCGGTGGTGACCGGCCTGTTTCTCTTTCCCTGCAGATGGAGTCTCCGGTCTCCACGCCCGCGGTGCTGCCCCTGCACCTCCTCGTCCCCGTGGTCAACAACGACATCTCGTCGCCTTGCGAGCAGATCATGGTACGCACCCGCTCCGTGGGGGTGAATACCTGCGACGTGGCCCTGGCCACCGAGCCCGAGTGCCTCGGCCCCTGCGAGCCTGGCACCAGCGTGAACCTGGAGGGCATCGTCTGGCAGGAGACTGAGGACGGTGAGTGGCACCGGCGAGCTTTTTGCTCTCTGAGAATGAAATTGTGGAGCTGGGGCAATCCCTTTCTTCCCCTGTCCCTGCTGTGCTGCTCGTTGGCACATCTTGGGCTTTCTGCTGCAATTTGGGTGGTCAGGACAGAGTAGCTGCGTGGGAGCAGCTCTTAGTCTGTGCAGCAAAGGGAGTAACAGGCCAAAACTTGCGTCAGCCCAGCACGTTGTGTTATCCTGTCGCCCAGACAGTGGGCGAAAATCTAAGCTGCCATTTCTCTGCCTTTCTGCAAGAGCTAACTTGCTCCTGGAGGTGCCAGAGGAGAGGCCATGCCAGCCCGAATGGGAACTCGACAGAGTTGACTTCATTTCTACTTGGCAACCTGCAGGTCTGTCACAAAAGCGCTCAAGCCCTGGGAGGCAGCAGAAATCTCCTGCTGGATTAAAAAACCCCAGCGGAGCTTTCAAAATAGACTCAACAGGAGATCAGGCTCTCGTCTCTCTTGCCAAGCCAATCGAACCTTTTTCCGCTGGAGCTCGTCTCATCTGCGCACAGCTTGGTTTGCTTTCCCAGCTCCTTTGATGGGTTTTAGTTGCTGTTGGGGCTCTGCCAAGTCACACAGGGATGAATAGGTGGCTCAGCGGACCACGGCGAGCGCTGGAACCTGGCCTTCCCTCCAGCCTCCTCGGGACATGGGAGGTTGCTGCTTCTGGAGGCCTGGGGTGAACTCCTCGCGTTCGTCTGGCTTCAGCTGGCTCTGGAAGCAGAAGCAGAGCCCAGAGGCACAAAGGTGAGGAGGAGCAGAGGTGACAGGGGCCAGCTGACAGGTTGCCTCGGCCAGTAACCAAGAGCTCCTTTGGAGGCCTGCTTCCAGCACAGCTTGGGTCGGGGACCTCCAGCTGTCTCACGCTCCTCAGCCCTCCCTGCTTCCCCTTCTGCTCACTATGGAAAAATTCGTCTGAATTGAGGCAGCGGGGAGCTGTCAGGGTGGTTTTTTCTGCTGCTCCCAAGGCAGGAGGAAGCCACAGGCTGTAAAATCAGACCCCGGGGATCCTCGTCTTGGAGCTCGCCTTGCTGGTGAGGACAAGGGAACAAGCGGCCGTGCAGCTGCTGCTCTGCTGGGCCCAGGGCTGTGGGATCTGCCTGGGAAGCCGTCAGGGTCAGCACCAGCCCGGCAGCAGTGCTTCCAAGGTGATGAGGTCCTGTGTGACTCCAGAACCCCCCTGAGCTGCAGCTGGAAAGCCCCAGGGCTCTGGTTTTACTGGCACAGTTGGAGCCCCCCATGGGGAGGGCTGATGAGAGGTTGGAGAGCTTTTTTATTTTGTATTTTTTGGTGGAAATTGGAAAAAGGTGCGTGTGGTGGACAGCGGAGCCCATTTGGCCACGCAAGGAGGAACAAACAGAGCATCCCCAAGGCCACGGGAGGCAGAGAGCCAAAACACCTCCCCGCAGCCCCCTCGGCTGGCTGGGAGGCGTTGAAGTGTGAGCAGCAGAGCAGGATTCATCCAGGCTTTCCGGGCTGGGGGTTTACAAGAGGCACGTTGGGGAGCTGCGTACAAGTGCTAACCTCCTGCCCGTGCCAGCACCGTGCTCTGCTCCCACGGCAGCTCCGCATCGCTCCACAAAGCGCACGAGCCCCGGTGGCTGCGCGGGGCCCTCCGATCCTTCAAAGGAGGTGGCCGTGCTGCTGGTTTCCCAGCTCCATTCTCCCTCAGCATCACTGCTGGGTGTTTGTGTGCAGCTCCCCTTCCTCCCCAGCCGCCGCTCTCTGCCTGTCCTGCTGCATCTCCCCTCGCCTGTGCAGCTCTCGGCTCAGACCCTGCCTCGGAGGCGCGCTGCGATTCCTGCAGCTCGGCTATTTTTAGTCCGCAGTAATTCAATGAACTTGTGCAAAGATCCTTCTCTGCCTGCCTCTGCTGGCTGCGGCTGGGTTCCTGCTGTCAGGAGCGATGGCTTTTGCAGCAAACCCTGCACTCCTGTCACGCAGAATACAAACCCTGCTGTTTCCCTCGGTCGTTCCCAGTCTGCCACGTACATCAGCTCCCGCAGCAGAGGCACCGCTCCTGCTCGGTTCTGTACACCTGGAAGCTTGGGGTGAATCCATCCCCCTCTCAGCAGTTCCCTGCCTGGCACCTCTCTCCCGGCAGGGTTAGGGGCGTTGCTGGAGGAGATGTGGCGAGCATCTCTCCTCGCCCCGCTGATGGAGAAGGGCTGCAGGGCAAGGCACATGTCCAGAGCTGCACGAGGTGTCCTTGGGCACGGCTGAGTCCCTCTGCGGCACCTCCCACCTCCACCCCACCATGCTCCACCTCTGCCCCCAGCCTCGCGATGCCGCAGCCTCAGCGGAGCCTCCGTGGGCCTCAGCCCCACCAGACCCTGGGGAAAGGCAGCGGGAGCAGCAGCGAAGCTCGGCCATGTCAGCTGGCCTTCAGGGATCGCTGCCCCATGGTCATCGCTCCAACACTGACCTTCCTGCCAGCTGCTCCTCTCCACTCGCTCCTGACCACGCCAAGAAGCTGAGGGGATCGGCACCGCTCTGTGCGTGCCGGCAAAAGTATATTTGGGCTCATCCAGCTTCACAGCTCCTCTTCCAGTGGGTTTGCCTCATGGCTGGTTGTGGCTGCTGAAGATGTGAACTCTTCCTTGGAAGGGGTCGGCTGCATGGGGGAAGGCAGCGTGGCTCCCTTTTCTCATGAAATGCTTTTTGGGTTGTCCTCATGGCCATGAAATTGTGGAGAAGGTGTCATAAAGACAAAGTCTGCCGCATCTTCGGAAGGACAAGCAGAGCTGGTCCATCAGAGGAGGGAGTGTGAAGCTCCAAGGAGCTCCATGACATCTTCCATCCTTGTCCAGGTGTCTCATGGCCACGACCATCATCTTCTCCACCCCCGGCTGTCCCACCACCGCGATGAGGAAGCTTCCATGCACGGCTGCCCCTTCACCGAGCCCGTCTTGTGCAGGGAATGTGTTTTGTTAAATGCCTTTCATGGGAGCAGCTGTCTTGGCAGTTTCCCTAATTCTGTTAGGTGCGATTTCGATCTGCAGCAACTATTAACTGATCTAATTATACCGGAGAGCATCGCTCCGCTCGCTGCCTCGTTAGCTCCCGGCTCTCCTCCATCCTCCTCGCTGGTGTCACCTGTGGGCCAGCAGATCCCTGCCCGTGCTCAGCGGGAGCAGGACCAGACCAGATCCTACCTGATGGGGCTGTGTGTGGCTCAAACAAGCTGATGTCTGGGCTTCAAACCCTTGTAGGAACGAGGCAAACGGCCTCCTGTTTCTGCCCAACCTGCAAAATCCCAGCACGAGCTCGGAGACATGGTGTGAGCCGAGGGAGGAGCAGGAGGGGTGCAGCTGGGAGGTGATAGGGATGGGCAGGGTTGGAGGTGAGGGCAGGCACTGGAAGGTCTCACCATGACCAGGAGGGAGCCCTCTCCCAAACTGCTGGCTCTGCATACCTGGTGTGCTGCCTTGCTGGATCCTGCAGCCCTGCCTTGTGGCTGGGAGCAGCATTGCTGCTGAGGGTCCCGTTGGGGCTGCTTTAAATCGGGGGTGGGCCACAAGTGCGCTGTTTGGAGCTGGGCTTTGGGGCTTCAGAGGGGGAGACACAATCCCCTGTGAGCAAAATCCGTCGTTCGTAGCCATGAGAACTTGAACCCAGAAACAGATGAGTTTTTAAGCCTTATGCAGCAAGGGAGAGGAGCCTGGGAATATGGATTTCTCATTTGCTTTAATGGCATTTCCAAAAGTCGTGAGCGATTGTAAATCCCCTCCAAGGTTGCCGAGCCATTCAGCAGCCTGCCCGGGCTCAGCGCAGCCCTTTGAAGCCTCCAAAAACCATGACGGCGTGGCCGTGACCGCTCTCGGCTTCAGATCAGCGATGGCAGGTGAAGAGTTGCCTCCCCTCCGGCACCCATCGGAGGGGGAGGCATCAGCCCTGGAAGCCAGGCGGCTGCTCGCACGTCGTCGGAGAGAAGTGGAGCTTTATTATGCATAATTTCCTGGTACTCCCACAGCGCGGCCGCTTCCTATCTAATATTTGCTGGCAGAATGCTTGACAGTGCGGGGAGGCAGGGAGCTCGGGAAGAGCTAATGCACTGCTTATCACTCTCAAAGCACTGTTTATTTCAGCATCTGTCAGCTTGGTGTGAAGGCTGTTTTATCAACAGGTGAGCAATATTCTGCTCCAGACAGGGCTGTTGCCGGTGCCGAACTCCCTCAGGCACGTGTGGAGCTGCCCTGGGGAACAGCAGCTGGGCTGGCCTCAGCCGCCGGGCACTGGATTAAGGGACTTGTTTACAAGGAGGCTCTCGAGCTGCGACCTGCTGTGCCGTGCTCCTCTGGGAGCTCAGCCGGGGTCGATTGTCCAGGAGGGCGAGGATGGGGGCTCAGTGCGACCCCTGGGGCCCCGCTCCATCCCTGACCATCCTGGGAGCATCTCCTGGAGGGGCTTCAGGCCATGGGGAGAGGGCTCCCTTCGCAGCACGGCTCCTCCAGCAGTGTTGCACAGCCTTGCTTGGGCTGAAGCTGGTGTGAAGCTGAAGCATCCATCACAGGGCCCTGCTCCCGTGCCAGCTCCTGGCTTTGTGCAGGCTGCCTCTCTCTGGCTTTATTTGTGGAGGAAAACAGCAAGAACCACTGCCGCCTTCCTCAGCAGCAGCCCAGCAGCATCAGCCCTCCTGTAATTCCCCTGCCGGGTGCGACTCTGCCCTGCTGCAGTGACATTAGCGCTTTGCAGCCGGGCTTGGGCGGGATCGATCGCTGGAGCGCTCCCAAAGTGTCACCTTCCCGTGCAGGCAGGTGGGGCTGGAGTCATCCCAGCGGGCTTTGCACAGCACGGCAGCATCGCAGGGGCTGCAGGCTGCTGGCTCTTTGTGCCTGAGCATCTCCAGCCCTCCGAGGGAACAGGGAGAGCTTCCTAAAGCAGAGCCCGATGCATCCCAGGGCTTTTCTGCTCAAGGACAAAGGCTGATGGGGACAGCGGTGACACATTGCCATCCTACGCCAAGCGCAGGGCTTCGCTCCTTGCTCTCTGTCCTTGCATCCGCGAGCATCCCCTCCTGCCACAGGGGACGGCGGGTTAAAAAGCTGCTTAGCATCTATCCCCCTGCTTTAAATTGTCCTGGGTTATTGTCGGAGGATTAGGAGGGGATTTGGCGCTATTGGTTGCAGCGGGTTAAATATAGGCTGGGACGCGTCGCGGGGTTTGTGCTTCGCCCCGCGCCGGGCTGCTGCTGCGGAGGGGAGGAAGGGGCGGCCACCGAGCGCGCCAGCCCCCGTCTTTCATCTGCTGTGCTCACGGCAGCAGGGAGGAACGCCAGAACGTCCTTTCTAATATCACACGCCAGCCCTGGGATGTGCAGAGCCTCTGGTGGCTTGTCACGCAATTAACTTCTAGCAGCACGCGGGAAGGCGGAGGGGGACGGGCGGCTGATGGCTGTGGCTGCAGCTTGCCTTCAAAGAGCTGGCGGAGGGAAGGATGAGCTGTGCTGGGGCACACGGGGCTTGGGCCGGGCGTCGTGGGCACCCTTCATGCTGGGACCGGCACCCCCTCTCTCCCCACGTTCTCCTCGTGTGGGGCTGTGGCCCCCACGTTGGTTTCGCTGCTCATTTCTTGCCTGCTGCGTTCCCTGCATGCGTCCTACCCGCATCCGCTGCCTCGTGAGGTCTGCGCCTTGCTCCGGAGCCAGGACACGTCCTCCCCTCCTGCTGATCTGCTTCCCCTTCCCGTGACCTGCTGCCATCGGAGCTGCCGGTGTGTTCCAGGAGGAACAGAGAGCACTTGGCTTTTGCTTGTTGTTTAGGAAACCCGCGTTTCGGGCCACAGCTCCGCGAGCATCTCTCCGTTTCGTACATTATCACTCCAAAGCCTGCAGCTGGCTGCTGGCACCTCGCAAGCGAGGATGTGGACCGAGATTTACAAATGTGCTTCAGGCACAGCTGCTCTGGGCTCGCTCGGCTCCATCCATCTTCCAGGGCCGTGCGGCTGTATATCTAGCTGCACTCGTCTGCCCTTGTAAATGAGATTTCTATCTCCCAAGTTTTACCTTGCTCAGATAAATGCACTCAGCGCAATGGACTCTGCTCCTGGTCAAATTAGTTATGCAGTAATCAGAGCAGTCCATCGCTGGGAGGAAATATCCACTTGAGTTTCACTCTGCTAATGGCCTGAGATTATTTAGTGTAATTGCTTTCTTGTGGAAGCACTTGCAGCCTGCTGGCCACGAGAGGCCAGTGAAGGTGCTAGTGCCGGGGCGGGCGCAGGCTGGGTCTTACCCACATGCAGCACTGGGGAGGGCCAGGAGATGCTGCACAAGACCCCCAGCAAAGAGGCTGAGGCTGCATCCTCGGCAGGGCTCTCCTCCGGCTCTGTGCTCACTAGGCTGTTTCTCTTCCTTGCCCAAAGCTGAAACGTCCACTCTCCTGGTGGTTTTCAATACCGTTGTTGCACAGCTTTGCCTGACATCTTTGCACGGCCCCAGGCGCGGCATCGAGGGGCTGACTCCTCACTGGGGGTCTCCCTGGGTGTCCTGGGGGCACAGGAGCAAAGCGAAGCAGCGGACAGGGCTTTTCCCCAGAGCTGGCTTCTCCTTGCCCCAGTGCGGGGCCGTGGGGTGGCCATCAGAGGCGGGCGATGCGCAGGGACGCCGGGCTCAGCTTGCCATCTAGTGGCGGCAGCGTCCCCTCCGCCGGCCTTTCCGTGGGGACACGGGCAGCCCTGGCTCCCCGGAGGTCACCTTCCCACCGCCACCACCACCCATGGAGCCCGGGGGCTTTGAGCTCCATTCGTGGTGCCCCTCAAGCCGTGAATGTGTGTGACGCTGTCCCCTCGCCTTGCAGGTATGCTGGTGGTCAACGTCACCTGGAGGAACAAGACGTACGTGGGGACGCTGCTCGACTGCACGCAGCACGACTGGGCACCTCCCCGGTAAGCACCTGCTGGGTCCCGTCCACCTCTGGGCCCCTTCCCCTGGGAAGCGTGATGGGGCCATCGTGTAATAAAACTCTCATCCTCCTCTCCGCAGGTTCTGCGACTCTCCCACCAGCGACCTGGAGATGCGCAACGGCCGGGGCAGAGGCAAGCGCATGCGCCCCAACAGCAACACGCCCGTGAATGAGACGGCCGCCGCCTCGGACAGCAAAGGGACCAGCAACAGCAGCAAGACCCGGGCGGGAGCCAACAGCAAAGGGCGCCGGGGAAGCCAGAACTCCTCGGACCACCGCACGCCGCCCAGCGGCACGGCGGAGGACGTGAAGGCCAGTCCCTCCTCCGTCACCAAGCGGAAGAGCAAACCCCTCTCCGACATGGAGCTGAACTCCAGCTCGGAGGACTCCAAGGGCAGCAAACGCATCCGCACAAACTCCATGGGCTCGGCGGCGGTGCCCCCCGCCACGGTGAAGGTGGAGCCGGCTGTCCTCGACCGAAACTGCCCTTCTCCCATCCTCATCGACTGCCCCCACCCCAACTGTAACAAGAAGTACAAGCACATCAACGGGCTGAAGTACCACCAGGCCCACGCGCACACAGATGACGACAGCAAGCTGGAGGCAGATGTGGACAGCGAGTACGGCGAGGAGCCCTCCCTGCACGCCGACATTGGGAGCTGCAACGGTGCCGCCGTCTCGCAGAAGGGCTCGCTCTCCCCAGCTCGCTCGGCCACCCCCAAGGTCCGTTTGATGGAGCCCCACAGCCCGTCCCCGTCGAGCAAGTTCAGCGCCAAGGTGCCCTGCAAGAAGAAGCTGGGGGGGGAAGGAGACACCGACCCAGGTGCCCTGTCCAACGACGGCTCTGAGGACGGGCCCTCGGTGGCTGATGAAACGAGTAACGATGGCTTCGACTCGCTGGAGAAGAGGTGCGTTGATAAGGACAAGTCCAAGAAGGCATCTGGTGCTAAGCAGGAAAAGATGCCTTCCAAAAGCTTGAAGTCTGCCAGACCCATCGCACCAGCCATTCCTCCCCAGCCGATTTACACCTTCCAGACAGCCACCCTCACCGCCGCCAGCCCTGGCTCCTCCACGGGCCTCACCACCGCCGTGGTCCAGACCATGCCCAACAGCCCTCAGCTCAAACCCATCCAGCCCAAACCTACAGTGATGGGAGAGCCCTTCACTGTCAACCCCGCCCTCACCCCTTCCAAGGAGAAGAAGAAGAAGGACAAGAAGAAGAAGGAGCCCAAAGAGGTGGAAAACCCTCTGACCCCCGGCAAGGTCTGCAGAGCAGAGGAAGGCAAGAGCCCCTTCCGGGGAGAATCCAGCGACCTCGGGACGAAAGGTGAGGGACTGCTGAACGGTTCGTCCGACCCCCACCAGAGCCGGCTTGCCAGCATCAAGGCTGAGGCAGATAAGATCTACAGCTTCACTGACAACGCCCCGAGCCCCTCCATCGGTGGTGCCAGCAGGCTGGAGAACACCAACCCGGCCCAACCCATGACCCCGCTTCACGTCGTCACCCAGAACGGGGCAGAGGCGAGCTCAGTGAAAACCAACAGCCCAGCCTACTCGGACATCTCCGACGCTGGGGAGGATGGGGAGGGCAAGCTGGAGAGCGTGAAGGCGAAGGACCCAGAGCAGTTGGTCAAGGAAGGCGCCAAAAAAGCTCTTTTCCCCCCACAACCCCAGAGCAAAGAGTCTCCCTATTACCAAGGCTTTGAAACCTACTACTCCCCTGGCTACCCCCAGGCAAGTCCAGGTCCCTTGAACCCGAGCAGCCAGGCTGCGGCCGAGACACAAGCCTTGAAGCTGAAGAAGGACGAGGAACAGGAGAACCCGGAGGTGAAGGTGAAGAGCGAGGGCAGCGAAGAGAAGAAGGCAGAGCTCGGCAGCTCCAGCCAGCAGCCCTCGGTCATCCAGCAGCGCCCCAACATGTACATGCAGTCCCTCTACTACAACCAGTACGCCTACGTGCCGCCCTACGGCTACAACGAGCAGGGCTACCACGCTCACCTGCTGAGCACCAACCCTGCCTACCGCCAGCAGTACGAGGAGCAGCAGAAGCAGCGGCAGAGCCTGGAGCAGCAGCAGCAGCGAGGGCTGGAGAAGAAAGCGGAGCTGGGCTTGAAGGAGAGGGAGGCAGCTCTCAAGGAGGAGTGGAAGCAAAAGCCGCCCATGCCCCCGACGCTCACCAAGGCCCCGAGCCTCACGGACCTCGTCAAGTCGGGGCTGAGCAAGGCCAAGGAGCAGGGAGGTGCCGACATGGCCAAATCCGTCATCATCCCCAAGCTGGAGGACTCGTCCAAGCTGTCTGGCAGCCAGGTGGCCGAGGGACTGAAGGTGAAGCTGAGCGAGGCCGGCCACCTCGGGAAGGAGACTGCTGAGACGAAGGCTGGCTCCGAGTGCGGCCGGCAAGCAGAGGTGGACCCCGTGCTCTGGTACAGACAGGTAATGCAGTGCTCGTTCACTGCCCCCTCGGTGGGGTTTCTCCCGTAGGTTGGCTGGGGCCGTCAGTGTGGAGAATGTGTGTTGTCCTCTGCTCCAGGACTTGTTCCTGCCGTGATGGGACTCCACGAGGTTCTTTTGGGGCTGGCAAGGATGAGGCTGGGGAAGGGAGGGGGCTGCTCTGGTCTCTTCCCAGTCCAGCCCAGTTTTGGGGCATGTAGGGCCAGGGGGAGGCAGCTGCTCTGACACTGATCTGGTTCTTGCAGGAAGCAGAGCCCCGTATGTGGACCTACGTTTACCCTGCAAAGTACTCGGACATCAAGACGGAGGATGAGCGGTGGAAAGAGGAGCGGGACAGAAAATTGAAGGAAGAAAGAAATCGCAGCAAAGACGTGTCCAAGGAGGACGGGAAGGAGAGCACCAGCTCCGAGTGCAAACTGACCCCCACCGAGGAGGCTCGCATGGTGGGAAAGGACCCCAGACCCAGTGTCCACGTCCCCGTGTCCTCACCCCTCACACAGCATCAGTCCTACATCCCCTACATGCACGGCTACTCCTACAGCCAGTCGTACGACCCCAACCACCCCAGCTACCGGGCCATGCCCACGGTCATGATGCAGAATTACCCAGGTAGGGAGCCACGACAATCTCGGGGACATCTCACCCTGGGGGGACGTCCCTCCCCGGGCTGTGCCTGTGTCCTGGTAGTCTTTGTGGGTCAGGCTCTGGGAGCGACCAGGGGGTGGGCAGGGGAGCATCTGCTGTGGTCTTCGTGCCGCTGCTGGGATGTTCACCGGGTTGCAGCCACAACTTATTGGATCCTGTGCAGCAAACCCGCTGTGTCCCCATGCCCTGACTGCCTTCTTTCCCCCCAGGATCGTACCTTCCCTCCAGCTATTCCTTCTCCCCGTATGGGAGCAAGGCATCCGGGAGCGATGACAGCGACAAGTCCCGAGCCAGCCCCAGCGTCAGCTGTAAATCCAGCTCTGAGTCCAAGGCCCTGGACATCCTGCAGCAGCACGCCAGCCACTACAAGAGCAAATCGCCCACGGTGAGGCTCAGGAGCACGCTGGCTTGGCCTAGCTCTGTGCAGCAGCTTCAGGAAGGTGCCTGGAGCAACTCCTTCAGGAGACGTGGGGCTGTAGAGTAGTCCCACGATGCAGCCCTTTTTGGGATGGATGAGCCAAATGTGCTGGTCTGGAGGCACGGGGACAACTCCACGTGTCCTCAGGCCTGGCGCGACCTCTGGCTTGGGTCCCAGCTGCTTGGCTGGGATCTGCTGACCAGCTCTGCAACCTCCCCGTAGCTTTTGGGCTGGTTGCCACCTATCCCATCACCTCCACTCTGTGCCAGCAGCGCCATGGGGAGCCTTTAGACAAGGCAGGGGCGATGTTGTCCCAGCGGGGCATGGTGGAGCAGCCGCTGGGACAGCTCTGCAGTCCGGGGTGCCCATGCCAAGCCGAGGTGGTGGGGATGGAGCCGGCCCCATCACTGCAAGCTGCCCGCCCGCATCCCTCAGTGCCCGCTTGTTTTTTCCTCTGCAGATAAGTGAGAAGACATCTCAGGAGAGGGACCGCGGCGGCTGCGGAGTGGTGGGGGGCGGCGGGAGCTGCAGCAGCGTCGGGGGAGCTGGCAGCGGGGAGAGGAGCACGGACCGTCCCCGGACCTCACCATCTCAGCGCCTGCTCTCGACACATCACCACCACCACCACCTCGGGTACTCGCTGCTGCCGGCGCAGTACAACCTGCCCTATGCAACAGGTGAGAGCCCCACCTCACCCCTGGCGGGGTTTGGGGAGCCAGAGCCCCCGCGGCAAGCTCTGCTTTGGCCGCCTCCAGCGCTCCCCAGCCTCCTGACGAGACCTCTCCCTGCAGGTCTGTCCTCCACAGCCATCGTGGCCAGCCAGCAGGGCTCCGCTCCCTCCCTATACCCACCGCCCCGGAGGTGAGAATGGTAAGGCTGCCTGCGAGGGGGGGACACGGGGCCGCCTCGAGCCGCAGGTTTGGGGTTCGCCCCTCGGCGGGGGCTGGCGGAGGCAGGGGCTGACAGGGCCTTGGGTTCGGCAGGACGTGAGGCCGGGACGCCTGGGCTGTACGAGACATGTGACTGGCTCACATGGGGACACGCTGGAGACTCCTTTAGACATCAGTTGAATGGTGTTAATTGTTCTGCTTGACGTTCCTGCCGCGATCTGAGGCAGACTCTGTCTTCTCCCCCCGTCGGACACACACTGAATCCCCCCCACACCCTCCCCTTTGGCGAGCGGGCGAGCTGGTACCTACGGAAATATTTATTCTACTGGGCACCGGCACTTGGGATGGAAGTGAATCGCCTGCCTGGTGCATATGAAGAGGAAACGGAAGCACTGAGGTTTCTCGATGGATTTGTGGCCCTGCTGTGCCCCTGCGAGTTGCCGCGTCTCCGTTGGGGCTGAGCATCACAGGACTTGGGGCGGGCGGTGCAGGATGGGGCCCCCTCCCTGTGTCCCCCCCCCGTGAGGCTCAACCTGCGGGGCCGATCCCCAAGGGGAGGCACGGTCTCAGGAAAGGAAGTTCCAGCAGCTCTGTGTGGGTGACACAGGGCCAAGGCAGGGGACAGGGACACGGGGGGGGGGACGGCAGCTTTGTGGGACACAGCCATGGGGGTGTGCACATCAGCAGGTCAGGCGGCCTCCCTGCCTCCATCGGCCTCAGCCCCTCTCCCAGCCCCATGGCTCCGGGCTGGGGCGCTGGGGGCTGCCGTGAGCAGCACCCACCACCCGGCCCTGCTGCCAGGGTTTCTCCCCCAGTGCCTTGTTATGGTCCAGCCCTGACTGAAGCTCATTTCCGAGGCTTCCGAGTTGGTTTCTGAGCTGTGACTCTGCAACCCACCCACCCTGCCCCAGGGCCTTTCCTCTGCCCTGCGCCCCAGGGAAAGCGGCCACGCTTTGCGTCCTCTCTTCCCTGTCTCCGTCGGCTTCCCCAGGCTGCGAGCAGAGCTCAGCGAGGAACAAGCACACTTAGGCTCTGCCGGAGGCACCCGGGGTGCAGGGCACCAGCCCCCCGAAGCCGCTTCCCGGCGCCCCAGGACAGGGGCTTTCTGGTCCTCTGCCCGCCCCAGCTGCGGTGTGGCTCCCCCCGGGCCACCTCGCTACCTCGGCCCGCGGCCGCCCCGGCTGTCCCCCCCCATCCCTGCCCGCCGCCGTCCCTCCCAGGCCAGGGAAGTGCCGGGGGGGTCCCCTCGGTCTGCGGCAGTCTCCGTCGTGTGCGTGCGCGCGCGTCACACCCGGCTGTACCGGGATGCTCTGCCCGCCGGGCTCTGTACATACTGTAAAAAGCAATTGTTTGAAAGCTGTTGTTTTTGGGTTTTGTTTTCTTCCCCCTGTCCCGTCCCATCCTCCCTGCCCTGTTCCCTTCACCCACTTTACCTGGTTGGAGAGATGCTTGCTGGCCCCGGTTCTGACCCCGGCAGCGTGGCGGCCCCAGCCTGCTCTCTTCGACGCCTCTTAGTTCGACTCATTTTTTTTTTTCTTTCCTCTCTTCGTTGACTTTGCGAGGTGGTGGGGTCGGGGCGATGCGGGGAGCCCCTTGGTGCACCCCGCCGAGGCTGCTCCAGCACGCGAGGAGGGTGCCTGGGTGGGTGGGGGGCTGCTCCCACCTCCTTGGGACCCGCTTGCCTCTCCCTTTAGGTGTCAAGTGAGCCAGCAGCTGAAGCAGCACAGGGCCCTTGGACGTTCCCAGGGCCAGCCCCTGCCCGCGGGGCCCCCAGCAGCCCCCCGGGGCCCTGTCCCCAGCCCCTGCCCGGGTGTTGCACCGTTGATGTTTATAGCGCTCGTTTCCATTGGAGTTGCTGTGTTGGGTTTCATTTCAGTCTTCCTGATTCTGCCCTTCTGTAAAGTGTACATTATTACCAAGTTCCTTGTTTTTTATATATATATATATAAATATATATATATACAAACTGTACTCTTCTTGCCTTTGTACATTTGGGCAAGGAGAGAGAATAAATCTTTTTAAGAGACAATCACAAACCTGTGAGGGTGGCTTTTTCTTCCTGTCCCTGCTCCCCCCGACTCCTCCATCCCCAGCCAACACGGACGCTGGGCTTTGGGGTGGAGGGGACATGGGGGCCTTCACTACCATCACGGTGCCCAGCCTGCGGGGACCTGCCAGCACAGCATCCCAGTGCCATTCAAAGCCCTAGGAATGCAGCTGAAGGGATGACTGATGAGGGACTTGTCGGGAAGGTCTGCTGCTGAGAGGTAACAGGAGGAACTGAGGCTTTAACAAGCAACAGCTATTTAATGGGGCGGGTGTGCTGGAAGCAGGGCAGTGAGAGCCTTGACCAGGCACACGCAGCGGGGTCCTGTCCTCCCCTGGCACCAGCCCCGCAGCCTCAGCCCTTCACCAAGGCTGCCCCACTGCAGGTCCAGGCGGCCAGAGACAGCGCCAGCAGCTGTGAGTGTGGGGTGCCTGCTGGAGAGGCACCAATAACTGCGGGTTCTTAACGAGCTTGGGATAACAGCCACACTTGGGAGCTCACGCCTCACCAGCATGGAAGGAGCACAGCCGTTCCCACCCCAGCAGGTTAGGGACAGGGAGACAGGTGGACAAACAGCAACCACCTGATTTTAAACCAAAATCCCCCCAAAGTCCCCTTCTAAAAGGGATTAGAGCCCCCAGCTCCTCGCCCCTCGAGCCCACGTCTGTCCTGTTTCACTGTGTTGGAGGGGAAGGAGGGCAACGAGACGCAAACTTTAAGATGATTTATTCACACAAACTCGTAGCCCGGCCCCACCTCTCTCCCCCAGACAGAAAACACTGACCATGATGTTTATGGAATGGCTTGGCTTCAGCTTTTAACAAAATCCTCCACAGAAGAGTGAGAGCAGAACAAAGCACACACGGACAATTCCACACGCAAGCAGCCAGGCCAGGAAGAGAGCTCGCGACACGGCTCCAGGGCCCGGTTTATAAATACACCCTTCTCATGTGGCGCTCGAAGGAAGCCAGCCAGGTTACGTCCACATGGCACGAAGACAAGAGCACAACCTCGCTCCCCAGCGCTACGAGTGAAACGCGAGCTGCCCCCTGCACGACTCCCTTGGCTTTGGGTACAGCCGATCTCTCCTCTCGGGGCTCGAGCGTCTCTCTTTGGAAGGGCCCGGACAGAGGTGTGAGGGCAGCCCCTCGCCTCGCCCTGGGAAGGAGCCCCAAGGCTCAAGTGCTCTTTGAACCACGGAAAGCGTGACTCCAGCAGGGGAAGGGAGCGCTCCCCCAGACCCGAGGCATCGCTCCAAACGCTCGCTTGACCCTAGCAGAGCAGAGTACCATTGCAGCACGAAAAAGGCTCCGTTCCTTTTTTAAATAAGCAGCCCCAGCTGGGTGAAGTTAATCTGAATGCCCCTTTTATTAAATGCTGTGATAGTGCAGTGGTAACATTGAACAGAGTAAGACTGTTTAAACAAAAGCTGGAAGAGCAAGAAGGTTTTGTGTTTTTTCTTTAAAAAAAAAAAAAAAAAAAAAAAGTTAGATGAGTTAAAACAGCATTGGTTGCCCCAAAGCAGAGATGCACAGGGGTTTTAATGTAGTGTTAAAGGTTAACTCACGTCTCCTCCGTGTGTGTAACACCCCAAACATGCCTTACACTTAAGAGTCTGAGTGAAAATTAAAAGGTAGCCGGTCAGATGAGCGCACACCACACATCAGGTGATGGGGAAAGAACCAACACTGATGTGGAGAAGTCAAGGAGTTGATGATGCTGCATCTACCGCTGTGCTCCCCTACGCTGCCAGGCCCCCACGTGGCCGGGGCATGAGGCGCCTCTAGGCTAACACACCACACAGCTGCATGTAAAGAGCTCCTATGCCAGTTCATAAACATCTTCCATTTACTATTTGGTGATTACATGTGTATATATAGTTCTCTAGGCAACACGTTTCAATGAGATAGTCAACTCTGAGGATACACAGGCCAATCTAACAATGAGAAATGCAGTTTCAGTCCAACAGAAGCTTGTTTTCCCTTTCCTCAAGAAAGGAGATGTAACCCTCTCTCCCCTCAAAAGCATTTTCAGGTCACACTCGCGTCCCCCGCTGCAACTATTCTTCGTCAGAGGAAGAGTTCTGATCCAGGGGGTACACCATGAACATCACATCTGGCCGCGACGGGACAGAGGGGTGACCAGGCCTCACGATTTCAAAGCCCAAGAAGCTGAACGTCTTCAGGAGTGGAGCTACCAAAGAGAAGGAAATCCGTTACCATCAGGAATAATCCTCTGTACCTGTGCTGCCCTAGAAGCCACGACCATCACTCCTGGCTGAGAGGGAGACTCGAGCTGTGCACTCCACTGCGGCAGCCGCCCGGTTACCCACCAGCTGCACGCCGATGTCTGTTCCGTGCTGAACTGGGGGGCTGCTCCCAGCACCCGCTGAGCCCTGAAAGCAGGTCGTGCAGCAGCAGATGGGAACCTACTTGCTCAGGGAGCAGTCAGAGATCTGCTGGCTCCATGAGGAGGACCTGGAGCTCGCTGCAGCCTCAGCTCAGCTGCGCACGTTGCCCCTGGAGAGCTGCAGCCCCGGAGCCCCACGTGTGCTCACCTGGGTGAGGTGAGGTTACGTGGCACTAGCAGGGTGTGTGTCCCCTTGTTACTACAGCAGCCGCTCCCCTGTGACCTGAGAGCCACCCTGCCACAGCACCTCATCTCTGCGACACCTCCTGATGATTGGCCTCAGAGCTCTGCACAGTCACGCAGAGCAGCTCCTATGTGTCCTCAAGGCGATGCTGAATTTCAGCTGTACAAAGACTGAGAGTCTAGAGCTCGTATGAATAAGTCAGGTTCAATAGCAACACTCCTGTGCTTTTTAAAAACGAGCAAAACCCAGCATCGGATGTCCCCTGTAAACAGCCACCATGGAGGTCACCTATGCAGCTACTGCTGGTGACACACTAGAGCAAGAACTCCGTTTGGAAATTAATCTTGGTATCATAACGTGGAGCCACAACTTCCTGGGGTCAGCACAGCTTAGCTGTAACAACGTGCTTCACTTCAGAGAAGGCAGTGCAGCTTGCGAAGCAGCGGAGTAAAATTAGAATTAAGATTTGAATTATTCCTGCCATGGTAATTGCTTGGTTACTAGCCTGCGTCTAGTAGGATTTGAAGTGACACGTACGTAGCTTGGTACCTCATCACAAATCTCAAACTTCCGTGCTCTAATCACTCATCCGACACATCTATCTTTAGATCCTAATGCAGTCCCCTTAAGCCCTAAGCATCTATAGCCAGGGTCAGGATTACCTGTAGGTCTAGGAAGGGCAAAAGTGCCAGGAGATCTTTAAAAAGCAGATGAGCACAAGGGCAACAAGCTACCAGTATTCATTTACCATGTTATTAACCTCTCCTTGATTTCCCCTTGCAAATCACAGAATCCTGGTGCCAAATGCCTTCCCTCCTTACCCAAGAAGGATTATTAACCACTTCTGGACAGGAAAGTACTCCAAGTTACTCAGGAGCAGCTTTCTCCTTGAGAATACCAGCAATAATTTAACTGCAGGACAGTACAGCATATCCAGCTGGAGAAATCAAGATGTTCTCTCTCCCTCAGTCTCAAGACAGGGCTTATTTCCTGCATGAGAAACCATTTCTGATTTGTGAGAACACCACAGAAATTCTGCATGTAACAATTCCTGCAGTAGCACGTGTCCCCCGAAGCCCTGGGATGACCGGATTTTTGTACAGATCCAGCAGCACCATTTTAGATCTAAGGAGCAAACCTCCCAGCAGGGCTGAGTTCTCACCTCTATCTTCTCTGCTTTTTCTGAAGCAAATAAAGACGTAGTTTACTTTCATTTTTTCTTCAGCAAATTCCAACAGAGCTGATAACCTGCCAAGGAGGAAGAAGACAAAAGAACATCAGCTATAGGAAGTCCTGTCCTGAGGAAGCCACTGAGCACTATCAACTGTTTGGATGTTGTCAGGCAGAAAGATGACTTGTTTACAGACACCTTCCAGCGAACAATGGGTGCTGAAACAATGGACTTCCTGCCTTCATGTCCAGCCCTGCAAAACCGGGAGCTGTCCTCCACCAAGTCACCCCACAGCTCCGTGTCCTTGGCACTCGCCTGCCAGCACGCACAGCCCCACCAGCCAGGAGTTTTGCATACAAGCCTTCAGAGGTGGGAAGCTGAATATCGCAGCTGTTTACATTCCTTCCCCTGGCACCACACGGGATCTCTAAGTTTTGCATGTTATGTAAAGATTTAAAAAAAACAGAATAAAATAAAAGAGCTCACGCCAGGCAGAAAAGAAAACCATCGCTGCAGGAGCATGTGCACAGACAAAGCTGTTTCCTGAACATATTATCTGGATGGCACAGCTGAGAAGCTGCATCATGAAACCCAGCTTCCTTCCAGCTAAATTATTTCTGCCCCTCTCTTGACGGGAGCAGAGCGGCACTGACCCCATCCGAGCCCCGGGGAGCCGCGCGGTGCTGCCGGCCTTGTAACCATTTACGATGCAGGCTGCTAGAGCAGTGACAAACAGGGCTCGAATCGAGATCTAATTAAACAGCAGTCAGTGAGACTGGAGCGCACCGAGGGAGATTAAATTTGCAAGGATTTTGTTAATATGGTAATGAACTACTTTAATTATAGCCTCTACTAGGCTGTTTTACCTAGCTAAAAATAATCTTGCAAAATCGTGCTTTAAGTCATGATGAGCTGGGCGGGTAAATACCCCCACGGAAGAACCTGCTCCCAGGAGAGCAGGCACATGGACAGCCAAAGGATTTATGGGCTGACTGCGGAAATTATGCAGAAACATTTATCTGGACTCAGATTCCAAGGAGACGAGCATGAGGCAGCAGGGATACTGGCGCTTACTGAAGGTGCCCAATGATGGTTTTTGCAATTAGCTTGTGCCATTTGCTGGTAAACCCTATTTGGAAATTTGGGAGGGCTTCAGCGAGCTCTGCACAGGAATCTGGTGAAACCACATCTACGCTACAGCGCTCCCTGCCAGCAGAGATCTCTGGCGAAGCAGTTGGCAGGAAGTAGCTGCTCTGGAAGCTGCGTTTACACAAACTTCCCAGAGCAGAGCTGTCTGGACAAAACACTCCCGTATTCTGCCAGCAGAGAAAAATCAGATTCTGGCAGAGCCAGAAGCCTGCATGGCAGCAGCCCAAGAGCAGAACCACCTACTGATGAGAAGGAGCACATCAATATAATGGAGTTTTTCCCTGAAAGAGAGGAAGACACTTGCCAAAATAAATACTTGCCAATTGGCCAGCGGAACAGAATTTTCCACAAAGTATGCAAAGAATCACTCCACTCATTTCTTGCTTATTTTTCATTAGCACAGGACCTCAAAAACAGTAACTTGTCTCAAACGGTCTCCAAAGGGGGGAAAAAATACATATGGAGGACTAACAGGACTCTTCTGTGAAGACAAGGCAGCGAAGACGTGCTTTAGCTGTACAGATCAGGAAGAGAGGCACTGTATGTATGTACAGCTCGTTCTCCCCACACATGGAACATCACCAGAGAAATGCTGCTCCCTGTGGGCACAGCTCCAGGATACCAAACTCACCCTTCTTTGCTTCCATCAGCTAATAATCCGTCAGGGATTTCCACAAAGAGGCTCTGATTCGAGAGCACTGCATCCCAGGAGGAGGTCTTCACCTCTGTGACCTTGTACTGGAAGTGGACAATATGAGGCTTCCCTTCGTGCACTGGGACATCTTGGTTAACAGTGATCTTCTCGTCCTGGACAGGGGAGGGAGGAGAGCTCGTGAAATAGGCTTTAAGGTTAAAGAAAACTAAGCGTGAAACTACAGACCAAAAGTGTAAGAGACCTTGCTTCAGTGAACACGCAAAGGGGCTGTGCTTTCAACGGGAGCCCCCTCCCAAAAAACTGGGATCAGCCCTTGCACACCGGTGTGTGCCTGAAGTCCTGCCAGCCCCTAAAATTCAGCCCCGTGAGACCCAGCACAGCTCACAAAGGTATGCACCACGAGGCACAAACTCATGCCCGAGTCTCAGCGCCCCTCACACCCACAAGGGGTTAAGAGCTATTGTTTTAAGCTGCCTGCATTTCCCAGAACACCTCGCTTTTGTTCTGGCCTAACAAAGAAATAGGAGTGAAAAGTAAAACCCTACACCCTAACAGGCAGGGGGGATGCAAATGCAAAATAAATGCTATAATAATTTTACTGAGAACATTATACTTTTCCCTTCCCCTTTCATTGGCTCGGGGACACACCAAAACGAGTATTCCAGCCTTGGAGTGATTTTCTAGGCATGCTTTTCTGTTCAAGAGAACACAGCTTTGCATATTCCCATTTTATTCAATTTCTGGGCAGCAAGAGTCCATTCATTCACCGCAGCTCCCAGCCACATCTTTGGAGGGCGGTTCATGAACTACCCTTCAAAGAACACATCCGACGAGCTGCAATAGCATCTGCTGTGGCAGCCTGACCACTTTTGTCTCCCCAGTCCCCAGCACAGTCTTTTTGTTTAAGGGATGACCACAAATTGCTTTCCCAGATTTTACAGCCAACTGGTATGGCAAATGGCTCGCCTCCCGGTACAAGGGAGGAGAATGCATAGCACAGAGACCCCCAAAATAGACAGAAGCTACGCCGATGTGAAAATTGTGACAAAGTCTTTTTCCAGAGACCACAAACATACATGTCCCCCTCTAACACTTCTCTAACAAGCGTGCAGCCAGCCTCAAATTCAGCTTAGCAGTTCCTAGAAAACAATTCCGTGGTTAAATGCCATTCCTGCTCCTGGCAGTCTCCGTAGGCAGTTGGCTTGCCCAATAATATCTTCCACATTTAACTTCGAAAAGCCCCAGTGTCACAACTCCAGAAATTCATTAGGGTCCAGAGTTAACGCTGTCAACTCCAGCACAAGCTGAATCGTTCCCATGTGCTGGGCTGCAGCCTGGTGCACGCTGTCCCACGTGCAGCTTGTACAACTTGGGCACCTCTGACGGGCAGGAACAAACCAGGGAGGAGAAGCCAAGCCTGTGCTGCTCCCGAGCTTCAGGAACACCTGGGTGGGAGGTGCTTTACCCCACAGGGTCACTGGGCAGGGGTCTGTCCAGCCTCTGGGCATTGTATTTTATCAGGGTGAGTGACTGAGCAGCTCAGTATGAGCTCTGCTCTGCTGACCAGCAGCTGGGCTGACAACAGAACAAGTGCTTTGGGTGCAGAACGGCAGCACATCACCGGACTGCCCTCGATAAATCCCTTATAGGCACATCTATACATCTCCGACGGTAACATCCACACCTGGGGGCATTTAGTGCAGCTTGGGGCTGCAGAATTCCTCCTTGCAGCCACAGGGTGGGCAGGGGATATTGCCCTGCAGGTGTTTTATCCTACTAAGGTGTAAGCAGAAAGGGCAATGCTCATCAAAACCCTCTGAGAACGTTGCTGGGCTCCTCCACCCCGTTTCCCAGTGGTTTAACCCCTATTACCACATACACTGAAACAGTCCAGCCCCTTGGTTTGTCTGCTGTGACAAGGGAGAAGGCAGTGGGCATGTTAATGCTGGCGGCGAGGGAGCTCTGCATGTAAATCAGGAACTGCCTGGCTCTGGTAAGGGGAGCAGAGGAAGCTGCCGTTTGTTTGAGGCGCACAAAGCTGAGTGCGGGCCCACTGCAAAACAATTTACACTTCATCGGAGTAAATATCCTGTAGGAAATAGTTTATTCATTCAGGTTGAAAGGAGCCTGCGTGGTTGTGCCTGCCGTCAGGTTTCACCACGGTTTTTAGCCCAGTGCAGCAAGAAGCCCACCAGCAGCTGCTCCAGGAGAGGTTAAACCAGACAGCTGCTGAGCGAGACACAGCAGAGCTGCAGGAAGAGTCAGGTTTGAGCCCAGAGAGAGCTCTGCACCACAGAGGCCTATTTAAAAACAGAGCAAAACAAGGGGATTATGCACATCTTTCACCGGTGACTTCATGGGAGCCTTTTCCAGTTGTTTTCCTGTGCAGAGAACATCTCCATTCCAGAAGAGATCTCTCTCAAGGAAGAGACAGGCTCACAGATGCTTTTCTCATACTTCACCAAAACAAGAACAGGACGAGGAAGCTGAGTAAAGCAGGCTGGGATTGACACGCTGCAAGGGGAGGCACATGCGTGCGTTTGTGTGGGAAGGCTGGCAGAAGCCTGCGAGAGCAGGGGAAGAGCTTTTCTGCCGTCACGTAGCCCTGCTGCAACCAGAAGTCAGGCGCTTTCGAAGCCTTCCCCAGGCTCCCAACCTCAGGAGATTTTTCCAAGCCCCCTGGTACACATCCCGCTATTGCAGAGGCAGCGAAACTGCAGGGATGAACAGAAGCTGCGCCCCTGGTTCTGTGAGAATTACGCTTACGCAGCCTGGCTCGGGCAGCCGGCGTTTTATTCCTGTGTATCAAAATAGAGCTAGCGAGATCCCCAGGAGAGGAGCTGTTCCTGGGAAGCAGCAGCCCAGAGTTCGCTGGAACCTGCTCAAAGCACAACCCGGTTTTTGCATCAAGCAAAACCCAGTTATGCTCCTCGAGCACCCCGATCAGGACGGAGGGAGGCCCCTCCGTGCTGGCAGGGATGGAGGGATGCACACTGAGCTCTGCCATGGCCAGGCAGCTCCAGAAGCCCCCGCAGGCAGCCTGCTGTCTGCATGCACTACACCTGCAGCCTCCTGCCAACTTTGCTGGCCAGAGCACGGACGTTGCACAAAGCCCCTCCTGGCTGCCCAGCACTGACTCCCATCACCATTGCTTTCCCAGCTCTACAGAGCTCCCTCGATAAAAGGTGGAGCATCAAATCCCTTAAAATGAAAATACCAACAGCTACCAGGAGCCCCAGCTGCCCGATTCATAGCCCTGCTGTACACGAGCGCTGTGCTGCACGCTCAGGAGGAGGCAGGCTCGTTCAGAAAGGTCAGCCCTTGAACTGGAACAGCTGACACAGCTGGAAAAAGTACTTAAGCTTTTGGGCCCAGATGCCTTTCCAGGTCATGCTGGCTGGAAAGCCCAGCCTGCCATTCCTGCCGTACCTTCAGCGAGCTGTGGAGAGGGGCAGAGAGTCACAGAACTGTTCAGGTTGGAAAAGGCCTCCAAAATCACCTAGTCCAACCCCAAACCTCACAGTGGAAAGTCCACCATGAAGCCACGTTACAAAACCCTACAGGTAGATGTTTCTTGAGACCTCCAGGGATGGTGACGCAGCCACTTCCAACGCCACACAGCCCTCTCAGTAAAGACATTTCTCTGAACATCCAACCAACTCCCTGCCACAGCAGCACAACTTGAGGCCCTCTCCCATCACCACATCTGAAGTGGGACTTTAAACTGCTGGAGGTGGTTTACAAACACAACCTGTTCCACCCTGGGATGAGCTACATGAAGGAAGGGGCCAATCCTCTGCCAGGCTCTGATGGCAAGGTGGGTTTTGTCAGCAAAGCCCTGGAGGAAGTTGTATTCTGACTTCTGAGAAGCAGCTATCTGGAGGAGATCTCAGGCAGCAAGCCCTGCCTACACACCACCACCAAAGGCTTCTGTGCTGATTCAAGGCTGTACTGAAATCAAATACTTCAAAGCCTTCAAACTGTGACTCTTTCCAGCAGCATCTCCTCTACGTCTAGACCATTTTCCACTTCTGGTCCTGCTTGGTGCATACACAAGGCTTGGCAAACTTGGCCTGCAGGAGCTGAAGTTGCAGGGTCACCCAGTTGTCACCCATCAGACCCTGACAGAATGCAGCTCATGTCCTGAGCCCTCCTGAAGCTGCCCGTGTCTCCTTGTGTGAAATGAAGCCAGCCAAGCTGCTTGCTGCCTGTCTGGACTCCACATCCCTCTAACATCTGTGACAATTCAACAGCGTTAATCTGATGTCACATTGTTATGAAGAGGCTAGAGCTTGACATTTATTCACAAGGCAAGCAGGCAAGGCACACGCTACAAATTCACCAGCTCTGCATTAAAGCAAACTCCTCTGAAAGCAGCCCCGAGGTCTCTTGTTTCTCATGAGTTTCCACAGGAGACTTTGGTAGCTGCAACCTGAAAGGGCCTGCATCCTTTCATCATACGAAGGCTGCTTGCCTCCCACGGGGTAATTAAAATCAAGTCTAACACCTATGACAGCAATTCTCTGTCTGAGCAGCCAGATCTGCAAGCTTAGCATAAATTCAGGCAGCCTCATCTGATAGCACTTTACACCCTGGCTTGGGGAAAAACAGTGCCTGTCCCAGAAGGGAGACAGATGTGCAGCACTGTAACGTAACGCAGAGAAGCTGCACAAGTGCTGATTATTCCACAGAAAGAGCCAATTCATCGGAAGGCCAAAAGGATAGATCCTTTAGAATGAGGGTGGCCATGGAACAAAAGCAACACAGACCCACGTACTCCTAGGCCAGTTTGCAGCCACGAACACCCCACAATCTTGCCTCACCCTCTGTGTGCATTCCAGAAACGTTCCCGTTTGTGAGCCTCCTGCTTTTGTGAGGTTCAGGCAGCGTTACCTTCCGGACCAGGGCACGGGAAGGAGCTTATCGACCCTTCTCTCCCAGCATTTCACCTTTCTGCTTCCCATTTCCTCTTTTTGCACAACATGTAAGAAGTTGCTTCACATGCTGATAACGCCAGCTCTGCAGGCAGCAGCTGAAACAGGCTCTGGGAACTGGGCTAGCCAGTCATTTGCTGCACACCTTTGATAAGAAGTTTCTTAATAAACAGGTGATACTTAAGCAAGGCAGAGCTGCAAGCAGCTCAGTCATCTGCCAGCAGGGCTGCTGAAAAAGCTAGCAGCCTCCCCCATTTATTACCTTGAAGACTTTTGCATTTATTCCCATCAGGCTGCGGAAGGAAGCGAGTAGATTTGTTACACGGAGCATTGTTTAGACATCCGATCTTTCTCACCTTATATATCAGAGCTGAAAGAGAAGGATCCCTGCTACCCCCTCGCCCACCGGGGATCTTCGACAGTGGGTGAGGGGCATCAGGAGCACCACAGAGGCCCTGGAACGATGTGCCTGCAGCACTGCAGCTGGGGACAGTTACTCAAAGGTAAGATACTACTGCAAGACAAAAAGGGACAACAGAAAAACACCAGGTTACGTTAGCAGGGGCCCAAGTTTCTGATACTCCAGCTCCCCATAACCCCAAACCGCCTGTATTCCCGCTCCTCTGCGCGAGGTGAGGGGCAGCTGCCGAGCCTTTGGTGCCCGGAGGTCTCTGGTAAAACATTTTGCTGCCCAGGCACTGCTGTATCGGGGAAGGGCAGCGCTCTGTTCGAAATGGAGGAGGGGCTTTGCAGCCAAGATCCCAGAGAGTGCTGAGCAACCTCATGCTAATAAGGGACGCCTGGAAGGCTGCCAATAGCAGATGGCTGGAAACGCATGACCAGATGAGCACACATTTTCTGTAGACAAATATCTACAAATAGATCAACAGGGCCCAGAAGGAGGAGGTTTAAGTTTCACATTTTCAAAACAGGGAGGAGGCGAAAGGGCTGGTTCTTCAGATACCTTGAACGTACTCCGTAGCATCCCAGCTGCCATCCTCACATGCACGTGAAACACCACACAAGCATCCTTCAGCCCAACCCTACATATTACAAGCTCACCCCGCAGACTTTGTCCTAAGATCTATTTTAAGAGTTTAACGCAAGAAGAAAGAGTTCCCCTTCTGGTCTTTGAGTTTGCTGGGATCTCATCTGTATGCTCTTTTAGGTTCACTTCTAACACAGGCTTTAACATCTATTCTAGCTTTCAGCACATTCATGGAATCAAATTATTTTACTCCAGGAGCGTTTCTTCCTTTCTCAGCACCATAAAAGCCCTTTGCCAAGGCACGGGGCAGCAGCGGTTACTCCGCTCCCGAAGCCTGCAGAAGCAAGGCAGAGCCACCAGTCATTCTCCAGCATTCCCACGATGAAACGCGCCAGCACAGAGCTACACAAACACCACCTGGGCACAGCTTCCCTGAGAAATAAAGGGGAACGGGAGGGTTTTCAATGGGCAAACTGACAGAGGAACACGGCTGTACGGGACAGCCTCTGCAGAAGCATTCACAACTGGCTGGCTGTGCTGAAGCTTCTCAGCTGAGGTGCTTCCAGGATGGTGTTTTTTTTTTTTTTTTACTCCAGGAGCCAGGCAGTCCTCAGTATCAAAGCACCCAGCACTGAGCTGCACCGCCTAAACAGCACGCAGGGAACACACACCAACAGGCTGCAAACAAACTACCGGAACATTTACAGGTGCCAAAAAACCCAACCCAACTGCCTGCCAACACGGTTACGACACAGGCAGAATCTGCTAAGATCTTGTCCGTCCACCTCGTACCGAACTAATCTTTCTGCAGGAAACACAAGTATTCTTCCTCCACATGTTTCCTTCTCCTCCAGGTTTGCTAGGCAGGGCTCTCCGGAGGTGCTCCCACGCGGCCGTGGCGTGTAGCCGATGCTGCTTGCAGAAAAGGCTGCTCAGACACGCTCGGAAGAGAGCTTAAGCAGTCGCATCGAAGATGTCTGAGGGCAAAATCCCTTCCACACATGCTCAGTCGCACTCCGTATTAATACAGTCCCTCTGCACGGCATGACTGGGGCTATCAATGGACCAGTGTGTATTCAGTAGTAGTGGATGTGGAGAGGCATGACAAAGCACTTTGCTGTGCAATTCCCCACCCCCAGAAAGCTGTTGGCAGCTTTGTTTTTCCCTTCCCTCCTCCCTCACCCCCCCAGCTAACAATGTACTATTGATAGCTCTCTCCGACTTGCAGCCAATGCATCAAGAAGCTGGATAATGAAGTGTAGTTGTGGGAAAAAAAAATAAAAAAAAGAGAGGCAGCAGTTTTCATGCAAAGCAGCTCAAGGCACTTCCCAGTTTTGCTTCCTCTGGCACATGTAGAAGTCAAAACACAAGACCCCTTCAAGCGCTGAGCCCTCTGGGGCTTTGCCTAGCCCAGACCTGCACGCTGCCTCTCTCCTCCCACCAAACTCTGCAGCTGCAGCCAGGCAGGGCCCTAAAAGCAGCCCTGGGGTGCAAGCATGTGCAGGGGGCACAAATTAAGAGGTTTTGCTTCATCCCAATGTGCATCGGCAGCAGTCCTGCGAAGAACTTCATGCACTGGCCCAGCAAAGCCTCGTCCCTCGACGCACCCCGTTTAGAGCTTAAAATGAGGGCTGAGCTCCCATCCGCTGCAGCCCGTCTTCATTTTGCTTTCCAGCAGCTCAGAATAAGAGGCGTGGAGGTCAGCGAGCGCCTTGCACTGCAGCAGCTCCCGGAGCTTCTTGACCAAGTCCTGCCTGAAACGGGAGCTGCTGGCGAGTGCACCCAGCGGGTGTCATTTCAACTCGCCACGCTGCCAGCGGCCCCACAGCCATGCCCCGGCCCTGGGCAGCGCAGGGGACGACGACTCTGCTCCTCAGCCCGCTCCTGCCGGCTCTCCAGCACCTCCAGGCCGCTGCCACTTTCCGTCCATGCCAACAACCGGCACCGCTGTGTCCAGGAGGCTCCACATTTGGATGGGTTCGGTGTTGTTTTTTTCCTTATGCCGAAGACTTGTGCCAAGTGGACGGACCCACGCAGCCCCCTTGGCGTCACAAAAACAAACCTGTTTGCTTCTTCAAGCCTGCCCTGGGGATGCAGACGAGCGCAGCCCAGAGGAACGAGCCCCTGTGCTGCCAGCCCCACACAGAGCAACCCCAGCAGAGGAGCACCCAAAAAACACCCCACAAACACCCCATAAACCCCATAAACACCCTGCAAACACCCCACACAGCCCAGTGCCGGCCCCACACCCCCCCGCAGCCCCTCACCGCCAGGCTGAGGGTCTCGGGGACAGCCCCAGCGGCCCTGTGGAGCCCCCGAGGGGATGCCCGCGCACCCCCCGTGCTCGGAGCCTCCCCGCAGGGCGCTGCCCGCACACGGGGCCCGGCCGCCCCCTGCCCGCCTCCGCCGGGGGAAGGCCGCGGCCCTCCGGGCCCACCCGGCCGGGGCTCCCCGAGCTCAGCCAGCAGCGGCGGCCCACCGAGAAGCCGAGCCGAGCCGAGCCGAGCCGAGCCAGGCCGCGCACCTGTCCTGGGTGTTTATCATCCTCGGCTGCCTCCGGCTGCGCTGGGCTCCGCTCCGCTCCGCACCTCCGCCCTCCGCCGCCGCCGCGCTCCGACTGCCCCCGCCGCGCGCCGCGCCACGCCCCCTCCCAGAGGCCACGCCCCCTCCCCCGTGACCACGCCCCCTTCGCTGAGGCCACGCCCCTTCGCTGAGGCCACGCCCCCCGCTCCCCGCGCGCCGGGCCCGCTGGGTAGCGCCGCCGCCCCAAACAAAGGCGCGTGGCGCATGCGCACTGCGCTCTCCCCCCTCCTCATCCCCCTGACCCAAATCCCCTCTGTTTTAGTTAAAAACCGCACGCACACCCCAAATCCTGTCAGTATCTGAGGGGGGAGCCCCTCTCCATGTGTTTCACAAGACCCCTTCCAGCTCACCCCAGAGCCTCCCCTCCTGCAGGCTGAGTGCCCCCAGCTCCCTCATGAGGGGAGCCCCAGCCCCATGGCCGCCCTATGGCCCTGCCCTGCACCCATCCAGCAGCCCCTGTCCTTGTGCACGCTGTGCCCTGGGGCTGTGTGGTGCTGGGCTGAGGCAGCTCCGAGCCCCTCCTGCCCGTGGAGCAGCCCCGGGGTTGCTGCAGGGAGGGCTTTCTGCAAGGGTTTTGTGGGGTGTGAGACAAGGCTGGGGAGCCAGGCGCTCTCCTGATGTGCCCAGTATCAGGATGAGAGGCGCTGGGCACAAACTGGAGGGCAGGGGGTGCCCTGTGAACATCAGGATGTGCTATTTTACTGTGTGGGTGACAGAGCTGATCAGGGAGGTTGTGGAGCCTCCCCCCCTGGAGATCTTCACACCCCACCTGGACGTGGCCCTGGGCGACTTGTTCCAGGTGTCCCTGCCCGAGCAGGGGTGGCAGAGATGGACCCTGAGGTGCCTCCAACCTCAACCACTCTGAGCAATCTGTGAAGTAGCTGGGCCCCGGTGGTGTCTGCAGCCCCCACTGCTTGGAGGATGCAGATGCCCCTTCCATGTGGTCTGAGGACATACAGACCTACAGAGGGGTGGGAGCATGAAGCAGGACAAGAGGAACGCGGACACCAGAGTGCTGAGCTGCCCGCTGCAGGGCTCTGCGGGCTCTCGCGATGAGCAGCATCCCCTAAAGGAACGGCACCGACAGCCCTTTGGGCACAGACACGGAGCCTGGAGGGCAAGCTGCAGGCTGCGGGGGGCTCAGGAAGCGGGCAGCCGTCTGGAAGAGAAGTTCTTCAGGCCTTTGAGATGCAAGCTGGAGAACATCTTAGGAAACCTCACACCTGCCCGCCCGCCCCCGTGCCTCCTTGTCCTCATCTGCGGGCCCGTAGCCTGCGGGGTCTGACGGGCAGCACTCGGTCGGGGCTTCCTGGTTCCCAGCGCTGCCGCACGCGTGTTTTGGTTTGTCAGGAAGGGGCCAGCTGTTGTGCAGGGAGCTGGCCTCCCGCCAGGGCCCGAGTTCAAACGGAGCCCATTAAATGGCCTCGCAGCCGTAATTCTATTTATAATACCCAGGAAAAGCGAGCTGAGACTTTCCCACAGTGCCTGCTTCTCAGGCGATTGTTGTTCGGGAAGCTGGAATGTACACGGTATTATTTTTGTATCCCCCGGGAAGGGTTTTATTGCGTGTCCCTTCGTGTCCCCATCTGCGCCAAGGAAGGCTTGCCGAGCACGAGGTCTCTGGCTGCTGCTTGCAGCTCTCCAAACGCTTTGCTGAGACGGTTCGGGTGTCTCTGCCTGCATGTGCCCGTGTCTGCAGCATGCCTGTGTCTGTAATTCCCACACCTCTGGATGTTTTGCAGAGCGGAGACGTGCTGCTTGGACTTTTACCCCAGCCTGGCTCCCGAGGCACTTGGTGCATGCCAGCGGTTTTTGTGGCTCTTGTGGCTTTTCCCTTCGCCTGCTCTGCAAAGCTGGGCACCGCTGCTGTGCTTAGGGTGTTTCTGCTGTCCCTTGTTTGCTGTCCTGGCCAAAGAGCTGTGAGGTTCTGCTGGGCACCACCACCCTTCTCCCTGGTGAGCCGTCACCCTTCTCTCCATTTTTACTTCTCAAATAAAATCCAGTTGCCGGCAGATTCCCAGGTCCCAGAGCGTGTTATTTTAGCACAGCATCCTGCATGGCACTCCAGCAGAGCGCTGCCTGGTTCTCCTCTATCTTCTCCTGGCCTGGGAACGCTTCTTGTGCTGCAGCCAGTCCAAGGTCGGGCTGAATAGCCTTGCTGTTTGTTCGTCATGCCGGTTTTAGGGTCAGTTATCCCAGGTTCCAGATGTGGAACGGATCCTCGTGGAGCACCTCGTGGAGCTGCCTCAGCCAGAAGACACTAGGTGGAGACGGGCGAGGAGAAGGGGACAGGAGGACAGCTGCGTGGTCACAGCCTCCTTGCATGTGGGGCTGACGACAGAGATGTTGCCCAGATGCTGGGGCCTGAGGAGGACAGCGGGTCCCTGCGGGACAGGCTGTCCCTCGGACGTTCGCTCTGTGCTCTGCCTTGGCGGCAGTCCTGGCCGCGCTGTCCTCGAGTTCATGTGAGAAACGTCCGGGAGCGCCTTCACCCCCTCTGAGCAGCTCCGTGGCAATGCAGTCAGCGGGTCTCCTGCTGACCTCGCGGAGATGCAGCCGCTCAGATAAGGCAGGGCACCAGGGAAGCTGTAGAAGCTGTAGCCCTTTCCTCTCCTTCTTCCCCCGGTGGGTACCGGGTGCCTTTCCCTTGGCTCTGCCCTCATCTTTGGAGCCTCCGAGCCCGTCCCTCGGGACCCGCAGCCGCCTGGCCTCGCTGCCTGTGCTGGAAGGGTGTTGTCTACTCAAAAACACTTCCAGAGGCTTCAAAACGAAGATGGAAAAAGGTTGGTAGCTTTCCATGGAATGAATCACCTGTAGTTATTTAAAAAAAAAACATCCTTAGAAACATGTCATTCAGAACTTTTTAGGGCTGAAAAGGCATCTTGGAATGTAATTATGTTTTCGACAGCAGCCTTTTCATCCCCGCTCCTGTGATTGCTCTTTTTCTACATTAGGATCTTGTTTTGCTAGGAGAAAAAAAAACAAAAAAAACGCTGCCAGGGAATTTTGTTTTCATACCTCGATTCTCCCAGCCCGCTGCCAGCTCGGCCTTCCTGTGCCGACACGTCTGGATCATGTTACAGCTGTAGCAGCACCGGCAGCGCTCCTGACACCTGATTTTGGCTCCCCGTGTTTCTGGGTGAGCCGCGGACAAGTTCATGGAAGCCGGGAGCCTGGAATCACGTCTCGAGGTTTTCATGTGAGCGTCAGCCTCAGAGATGGCTTTTAATGACTGAAGCAAGCTGTGCTGGTGTGGCGTTGTGCTGTTCCTTCATGTTTCCATTGCGAGGAGTTGATTCCTTGGCAGACCTGCCTGGAGCTGGGGGTCAGAACTGAGGCACGCCGCTGCCGTCGATGGCTTTCATTTTTTAATGAGCTTTGTCAGAATTGGTTACTTAGCCACTAAGTGGTGCCAGTGAAGAGTTCATGCATGAGCTAAGTTGAAAATTTGCTGGGTGTGAATTAGTGATGAGAGAAAAGCAGGTCAAGGAACGTGTTGTCTCAGAGCACACTGAGCTTCAAGCTTAGCAGAGGCGATACGGGTACATCCCAGGGCTCGAGCAGGCAGAAGAAGAACGTGGACATCATGGCAGTGGATGGCTTTCCTCTGCTGTGCTGGGAGGAGGCATCATCCCTCTTCCTGCATCAGCACCGAGTGCAGGTCATGTCGTGCAGCACAAATTTAGGGCATGGTCAGGGAAGAAAAAGGATCTGGATGGCATCATGGGGATGAGAGCAGGAGACAAGACCCACCACGAGATGGTCCATCGTGATCTTGTGTATCCGTGATGAGCCCCATGCCCTGTGAGGATGCTCTGGGCCAGCCCCAGCACCTTTGCAGACACCAGCGAGGGCTCTGCCTGAATCGATGGAGTGGTTATGGGTTGAGATGCTGAGACACATGCTGGAGCAAGTCCCCAGCAAACCTGTGCAAAGCGTTGGGATGGGTTGACCTGGAGAGGCGGGCAGGGTTTTTCCTCAAATACTGGAAAAAGACAGTTCCTCCTCCCGTGATTGCCTGGCATAACACAACCTGGGAACGGGGCGTGATGGAAAAAGTAAGCTGTGAAGTACAGAGCCTGCAGCAAAGACAGGAACGTGTAGGTGCGAGGTTCAGGCATGTGGCTCCCAGCTTGCGGCTGCGTCAGCCGAGAGCAGTTGGCCGGCAGCAATGCAAGGTTAGCTCACTCCTCTCTCAGTCAGAATAAAGGCTTCTGTGTTTCTCTGCCTTGCTCTGCCAGGATGGGAGGATGCCCAAAGCTTCTTCTCTGCATCATCTCGGCATCCCCTCTCTTGTGTGCCCAGAGCCCTTTTTCCTTGGCTGCTCACGGAGTAGGTCGCGCTCCCAGAGCTGGCCCAAACCTCTCAGCACAGGGTCTGGTGGCTGGCCCCAAGCACCAACGATGAGCCTTGGGGAAACAGCTGAGGGTAAACTGGTAACAAAGAGAGAGGGGTGCTTTGCTGCAGAGACCTGCTCAGGGAAAAGGAGGCATTTGGAAAGCTGATTTTGTTAAAAATGTAAACCCAGGAACGTGGTTTAGGAAATGCTGTGGCTGTCAGAAGGCAAAAAGGCTGGTGGAGGTGGCACGGACAGTAATGGAAAGCAGGCAGGGGCTGTGAGGAGGTGTCTTGCTGCTGGCACGTTGCGCATCTGAAGCCAGCGAGGTCTTTGTATTGATTCTTGTAAAAGCCCTTTCAATTATTTTTGCAATGAGCTCATCCTTCCTGGCACGTCTCCACTCCCTTGTTCGTTTAACACAGGCACGGCAGGCTTCGGTGCACCTCTCTTCAGGCATCCACACGTGAGCTGGGAGCAAGCAGCTCTGCTTGCTGTCCTCGGGGAGCAACAGGCGCCGTCAGGGGTCTCCTCTCGGCCGCTTTTCGACACAGTGTGAAGCTGGGCTGAGCAGAGCCCGAGGTGTTTCGGATCGAGCTGTCAGATCTTAGCCCAAACCAGGCTGTTCCGTGTTCTCCACGCTGGCACAACGAGGCTCGCTGGGAAGCTGGTTTTACTTCTGTTTTGGTGCTGGGGGCCGGGTTTCAGGGACGTGAGGTGGTGCTGGATGCTTTGCGTGGCCTGGGCAGCCTGATGGCTGTGGGACCGGGGGTTTGCTCGTGGCTGCAGGGCGCCTGCCTGCTGACACCTCCCGAGCTGGCGGTGAAGCTGCTGGAAACAAAGAGCCGAGGAGCTCAAGGACCTGTCCAGGCAAAGCACCTCCTCTGTTTGCTGTAATAATATTGTTTTTCTCAATTCTACACCCCCATAATAATGTGTCCGGGCCTGTTTTCATGCTCTAGATCACTCCGAGGCTGCAGCTGAGGTCTCGTATCCAGATATTTCCCCAATCTTGCCTCTGTCCCATCCCGTGCACTGCTCTGGAGAGGGTAACACCACTCCTCTTTTTCTATGTTGCCTGTGCACGTGTGAGCTCGGGGACGTGCTCTCTGCAAACCCCCAGACCTGTGTGCTCAGATTCATCCCTCTCGTGGCTTTCTGCACGTGCAAGGGCTTCTGCTCGGTGCCTTGCTGTTCCCGTGCGGTTGGATTCATAAAGCTCATGTTTTTGTGGCCCCACAGGAATTTGCAGGCTCAGTGAAATCGCTCGGGGCTCCCCGCTGAGGCTGGCTGTGTGTTCGCCCTCCGGATCGCTTGGGAACAGAGGCACAGAGAGGAAAATTGTCCCGCAAAGTTGCACGCCTCGCTCGCAGCCTGGGAGCCAAAGCGCGGCTTCTGACTCTGGTCTGCGGCTGCTGCGTCTCAACCGCAAGCCGGGGCGCTGGCTAACCATGAAGTTGCTGATTTTCTTGAGATGGGCTCCCTTATATTTTCTAAATCCTGTTAAAACTGCTCTCTGGATGTTTTTAGTATGAATGAGAATAAAGAGGCATCGGTACTTGTCTCCTAGAATTTTCTTCTTTAAGGCTTAATGGATATTTTCCTAAGTGGGACAGGCTGATTGTTTATTCATGACACAGCTAAATTGCTTGGTGCAATACAAGCTTTTCTATTGGCCATCTCCAAACCACCAAATTCACTTTTACTAGTGCTTCACAGTTGCTATATTCCGAGTTTTTTTTTTTTGTTGTTTTTTTTTTTTGTTTTTTTTTTTTTTTTCTTTTTAGATGCAATTTAAATTACTTTTATAAAATCGCATTCTTGACTTGAAACAATCCCAGAAATCACTGCTCAGGCATGCAGAGAGGAAGAGCCCTCTTGTAGCCTGGAGAAGTGAAATGTCTGTTCCTCTGGTGGGTTCCTTTTAAGACAGGTGATGATGAGTGGCTCTGGTTTTTTATCTTGCCGAGAAGCCTGCAGACCCTCCAGGGGCTGTCACTGCATGAATGCACCAAGCCGGGTGGGGAGAGGAGGATCACCATCACATCTCACAGAGTGGTTGAGGCTGGATGGCACCTCTGGAGGCCATCTGATCGCAGCCCCAGCTCTCTCAGCCTCTCCTCCTAGGAGAGGGGCCCGTTCCCCCACTCATGTGCCTCGCAGAGCAGCCACGGGTGCCTGTACGTGCCTGGGGTGAGGCTGGGTGCTCTGCTGCCCGCGCCCGCCCGCCGTGCAGCGCCTGCCCCGTCTCGTGTGAGCGCTCTCGCTGGCGGGTTCTCTGCAGGGGTGTGTGCTGAGCATTGTTTTCCAGCATTGTTAGAAGAGCAGTGGAAAACGGGTTGAGGGTTTCTCAGCTCAGAACACGTTCAGATGCCAAAACTTCTCGTGCTGATTACCTTGCGGTGCTCCTTGTTCCTGGGAAGTGTTGTTTGAACAAAGCTTTGCACGAAGAATGGAGAGAGGAAAGAAATGAGGGGGAGACAGGAAAAGGGCCTCTCCGGGCTCTGCACGGCTTTGCGCAGACTTGGGACAGAAACACCTTTGTGTTGCAGGTGCATCAGCTGCTGAGGAGTCCCTGGGAAACCAAAAACCTTTTCTTCAAGAGCCGACATCTAAAAATATCCCCAGGGACCTCTCTCCTTTACAGGTGTGGCCCAAATCTGTGCACGTGTGGGCTGCAGGGCTGTCGTCTCCACATGCAGCCTGTAGTCTTGGGGCTCCGATTCCAGCTGCCCAGAAAACGTGAGCTTGGGAACAGCCTAAATATTTCTCATTGAAGAACTTCAGAAAATGCCCATCAGACATCTGAGGAAGGGATTTGTGAGCAGGCTCTCTGCGGTCCTTTGAAACCCTGATAAAAAGCTCCATGAGATACCTTCACGGAGGGCTTTCCAAATACGGTACGGAAAGCTACAATCCACAGCGTACGCATCGTGCTGGAGCTCTCACATGTGCTCAGGCTATGGATAAAGGTATTAAACCCACTGGAAATGGGATCATAACTGGGAGTATTTGCTGCTAGAAGAGCGCGGTGTCCTGCAGAAGGGTCTCAGCAAGTTGCTGCAAGGGGCAGCTGTCACCAGGACCCTTTGGCTTTGCTTTTTTTTTTTTGGCAGCTCTGTCCCAGTGCGCGCGTGAGCAGCACCCACGATAGGTGCTGTCTGTGTGCAGAGGGGCTGAGCCTGGTGGGAAAGCTCCTGCCTCCTCCTGCACCTCTTTGTGCAGCACCGGCATCCGCCTGCCGGTGTGGCCCCTCCGGCCCGAGCTTTGGGAGCAAGAGGATGTGGCTTTGGGCTGGAGCCAACGCCAGGGACTCGCAGCTGGCCCAGCACGCAGCCTGGCTCCCTCACAGGCACCTGCGGGATGTGGCAGGCTGGTGGCTTCGCCCTACAGCTCCCAGCCTGGAGAAACACAGTGGTTGTTTTTAACACGGCGTGCCAAAACTGTGATGGGCAATCCTCACCTTGGGCATAACCCGCTGCTCCCGAGCATCCGTGCACAAGTCGGGCACCATGGGGCCAGCGATGCGGGTGAAGTGCTGGTCCCCCAGATCCCATCCTTGCAGATCCCATCCCTGCAGATCCCATCTCCATGGATCCCATCCCTGTGGATCCCATCCCTGTGGATCCCATCCCCACAGACCCCAGCGTTTCCGCCTCTGTGTCCCGGGGCCGTGAGGAACAGGATGCACAGAGGGTCGTGGGAAGTGGCCCCAGCGGCTGCGGCGCGGATGCTGCCTGTGTTCCCCCGCTGAAACGCACCCGGCTTCCTGCTCGGCTGTCACAGCACCTTTCATCATTTTCCTCTTTTACTTTTAAATGAAGTTTGGAGGATCTTCTGAACACTAAAACCTCCAAATATTCCACAGAATATTAAAGTGCCGCTTTAGGATCCGCTAGCACGTTTTTTTTAAAGGAAGCCATTTGCCACGTCCTGCTTCCAGGTGATCTAAAAGGTTGAGATTTGGTGTCCTTCCTCCCCAAAATCTCTCCTGGGGCTCCCATTCTGCCACGAGAGCCCCTGGGGCTGGAGATACAGCAGTGCTCCCCCCTTCACCCTCTGCGCCCCTAAGTTCCCACTAGTGTCTTTTCTTCCACTTTATGGGGTTTATTTCACCTCCTGCATGATCTTCCCGTGGCTGCCTGGGGACACGGGCAGCCGGCAGCCTCCTGGTCCTTTTGGAGGTGACTGCAATAACCGGGCTGTGCGCGTTCTGGTCTCCAAAACATTTCCAAAAGCAGATCCCTCTCCAAACCAGACCCTTGCAGCCCTTTCCGCCTGGTGAAACCCCGCTGAGCTCCCTGCCTCGCCTGCAGCAACCTGTGACTTCTGCCCCTGTCTCGCATCTCCCCGCAGCGGATTTCCAGCGCCTCGCCTTGCTCTCGCCGTCGCACCAGGCAGGGAGATTTCCTTCCAGCACAACGGTTGGGGTCACTCTTTCACAACGAGCGTTCTTCTCCCGGCACGACGAGCTGAGCGTTGCATCCCGCTCACATCCAGCCAGGATTTCGAGCTCTCGCGGCTGCCTTCCCTGGGAAAAAAAGACCGACAACATCTTCGATTTTAAAGAGCAGAAGTGTGCAGGAAGAAGCTTTTTCCTGTGGATTCGGCAGTTTGCTAAAACAACGTACAAGCTCCCTGGGTTTCTCTGGGTGTGGATCCAGCAAGGAAGCTGGGATCTGCTCACTGCCTGGCTGCTCTGTGCTGTGGCCGCTCGGGTGGCAATGCCATGGCATTTGTCACTGTCCCTGCAGCCCCCTCCTGGGCACCCCGAAACCCAGATGGCAGGGTGCTGGCTGCTGCCTCCCCCAGCTCACCCCTTCCCTTCCCCAGCTGCTCCTTTCACCCTGCAGTCCCCCAAAACCCCTCCCTGGTGCCACCAGGGTGGGAGAGGAGCTGGTGGCACCGCGCTGCGCAGCTCGGCCTTGGCACCGAGCAGGCTGATGCCGCGGTCCCCTCCCTGGTGGTTGAGGGGCCGGGGGCGGCAGGTCGGGAGCATCCTCAGGGGGGTCCGGCCACGCTGCCGTCCCGTGTGAAAGCCGCCTCAGGGTAGGCGAGACCACGGGAACTTCCTGACCCTTTGGAGGGGGCGGAGGGGAAGGGGGGAGCGGCCGGCGGTGGGAACCGATAAGCGAGGAGGGGGCTGCGCGCGGCGAAAGGGCCCAGCTGGGGCTGAGCGTGCCAAATCCCGGCCAGCCCGGCTGCCGTCCACGTGTCGCGGCCTCGCTGCGTGGCAGGGGCACGGGAAGCGCTGCTTTTGCTCACACGGAAATGTTTTCCCCTCTGGGTTTTTTATTTGTCCTCAAGCAGAGGCAGCTCTGGATGCTGCTCCCTCAGGAGGTGGCGTTGGCACTGCTTTGGTGACACTCGTGGTGTATTTCCCTGCGCTGCGTGCCGTGCCAGGCCTGGAAATCCCAGCCTCCATCCCTTCCTTCAGCATTCACACTGTGGGACCAGGCGGGGTGACATCTCACCTCGTACTGCCGTGCCTCTCCCATCCTCTGCCCCCTCCTTGTCCCTGCATCCCACTTCTCTGCGGATGCAGGGAGACGTTCACGTGCCCTCGCAATCTTTTCACCCTCTCCTCGCGCTTTGGACCAGCCGCACACACCCAGCTCCTTCCGACAGCTCTGCTTTCACTGCTGACTTTCCCCCGGCCTCTTTGTGCCGAGCAAAACCACCCGAGCTCGGTTCCTGAGCTGGGTGAACACTTGCCCTGTTATCTATTAACCCGCTTCAGTCCTGTAACCATAGTGCGCCACTAAATATTGTTCAAGCCCGTAAACCCGAGCCTCGCGTCCTTCCTCTCTGTAGGCGGCAGCAGCTCGGGGGCGAGCTGGATTGCGGGGTCTGGGGAGGATTTGTGGGCAGTGGCTGATCCCCGGTACGAGGGGCTTGCTTTTGGGGTGAATGCCATCGGTTTTGGGGTGCCCGGAGCACAGAGGACAGGCGGACACCCCTTCCTTCCCTGCTTTGCCCTGCCTGGTGCCGGCGTACCGCTGTTCCTTCCGCCTGGCCGAGCGGCCCAAGACAGACCCTGTTAATTCAGCAAGTCATGAATTTGTAATGCTTATTTACCACGCAGGGCCATGAATATTTGATAGCGGCCACCGGCTCGTGAAGAAAAAGCCGGGGAGAGGGGGGGGGCTGTCATGGAGAGGGGCTAGCGGGGCTGTGCCAAAACGGGGATGGAGGGATGTTGTGTCCCCCTGCCCCGCAAAGCTGTGGTCAGAGGCTGCGGGGGCATCAAGAGATGTGTGGGGGCCGGGCCAGCAGCTGGAGGCTGCCAGCAGGTCGAGGAGGAATGGGGCAGGGAGCTGAGGGGGGGACTGGAGATTGGGGAAGGGAAGGAGGTGAATTTGGAGAGCGTGGGGAGGGGGGGGTGGGCATCTCCGAGCTCTTGCTGGGAGCATTTTGGGCACCCCAAGGACTGCCTCTTGCATCGCCCCAGCGCGGGTGGCTCTCCCTTTGCAAGGAGAGGGCAGGGGAGCAGGGGCTGAGTGCTCGGCAGCCGGCTGAGCCTGATGGGATGCGACGGCTCCAGCCGGGCGTGCGGCCGCACTCGGGGCCGCTGCTGGGCTCTGCCTGCTTGCCCCGTGCCCGTCCTTGGCATCCTCGGCCCCGTCACGGGTGACACAGCTCAGGGATGCTCCGGTGGCCGAGGCAGGCGGCTCCTCGCCACGCCGATAAGGTGGCATCGAGCCACCAGGGCTGCGGTGGCAGCCGCTCGCTGAGTGATGCACAGCTCCTCCCGCAGCGCTGACACAAGCCAGGCCAGCCCGAGTGACAGGACAACCCTTTTACGGTAGCAAGGACCCCGGCCGGTGCTTTTATCTGTCCCTGGGGAATGCGGCCCCAGCGCCGGCTCAGCAGCGATGCCGCCTGCCCCAAATTTCACCGTCAGGCTCCCAGACCTGCGTGCGTGGTCCTCGCCATCCAAGGATGCTGTGCGTGTCCCCGAGCCCTGCAGGAGCCTCCATGGGGCGACCCCGAGGACTCGCAGCTCCTCTTTGGCTGGGGGAGCAGGACTGAAAGCCGTTCCCAGCACCGTGGGGTTGTGCAGCAGAGGGGACATCCCAGTGGGGGCTTGGCAGTGGGACTGCGGGGTGCACGGTGCCAGCCTGTGCCCGGGTGCAGCCCAGCCCCTGCAGCCCTCCTTGTGCACCTCCTGAACCTTTTGCCATGGACATGCCTCTGCTCACGCTGGTGCCAGAAGGGCTGCTATCGGGGCTGCGGCTTAGGGGATTTGGGAGCGTGGCAGGCTGGGGCAGCTCTGCTGTAATTTATGGGTGTGGATGTGTATGGGCCTCGTGCGAAAGCCCATGCTGCATCCACCTCTGTGCTCATCGTGCTCTTATTCCAGGGTGGGTTGCCAAGGGCTAGTGCAGGCGGAGGGGTTTCCCCTGAGGGTGTGCACATCCCTTGTGCCGAGCGCTGCTGCTCCTCCCTTCAGCCCCCAGAGAGCCCCAAAATAGTGGAGTGGCAATGTAGGAGCAGAGCAACCTCCGAGGGGGTAGCGGGACAGGGATCCCGAGTTGGTGTTCATGACAAAGCCCAGATCCCCCCCAAAACCAGCTGCAGACAGAGGCAAGGCGATGTCCCACACACCTGCCTGCTCCCTGTGTCACCTCACAGCCACATCCCCCCTCCTCTGCCTCTCCCCTGGCTGCAGTATTTTGGGACCATGGCACTCCTGTGAGCGTCAGAGCTCACGGGGATGGGAAGAAGGACCCAATGGGGACACCAGAGCAGTGGGAATGGGTGCGAGGTGTCTTTGCCCACCCCGCTGGGTGTTGGGGTGTGGGGTGGCAGTGCCGGCAGTTTTGGGTGCAAACATCAGGGCGATGTGGATTTGATGCAGAGGCAGGGTGCGGGGATCAGACGGGCACTCAGGCATCGGCGACATTGCAAGGGTTTGGGATTAGCAGGTGGTGGTGCAGGGGTGAGCAGGGGTGCGGGGATTTTGGGGAACGCAGGCACCAGCAGCACCATGGGGATCAGCACAGGGAGCGCTGGCAGCTCTGCCTCCCCCGCAGTGCTCGGAGGCACCCACGTTACTCATTATTCTGATTAATGCATCAGCAGCTTTGACCAAATAAGTCAAGAAAGTGGAAAAATATCTGAATAGCTTCTTGCCCCTTGCTGTCCTGCCTGGAGCGGGGCTGGGAGCTGCGGCGCTGAGGCTGGACCCTGTCCCCCTCTGCCGGCATTGGTTTTGCTGGTCTTGGGGATGGGGATGGAGGGTCGTGGGGCCTGCCCGCCCTGGGGACACAGAGGCACGTGTCCGGCCCTATCCCAGGGCCTCGCCCCACTCCTCTGGGGGCTCTTCCTCCACCTCCTTTCTCCAGGAGTTAAAACCTTCCCCCCCGGCCTGGCGCCGCTGATGGAAAGTTTATATATAGCCTTTTGTTTTTGCCAGTGTCCCTCTTGAGTTTAAATAGCTCTGCCCCGTCCCTGCTGGTGACCCCGGATGTATTTATAGAGAGCTATCAGATCCGTGCTCAGCACTGAGCAAACCCAGCTCATGGCAGGCCCCCGCGGGACGCTGTTGCATCAGTGCAGCTCCTCGCCCCTATGGAGGGGGCCTCGAGGGCTGGAGGGGAACACTTGGGGGGCTCCCTTCTTGGGGTGCATCGCCAGGGCTGTGCCGGGCTGTGGGGGCTCCCATGGGGGCAGACACACAGTGGCTGCCCCAACACAGCCCACCAAGCAGCTCTCTGAATTGCCATCATTAGGTTTCAGAGTGAACACTGGCTCAAGAGACCCAGCTACATCCCCCCCAGGGCTGCCGTCTGGTGCGTTTCAGACATGCCAGCCCCTTCTCTCCCCGCTGGGACCGGTGGGGAAGCGTCTGCGGTGCCGGGGGCACCAGCAGCACCCAAGGGTTAACCAGGAGCCTGCTGCCACCTCTCCCCCCCGCTGGTTCCCCCCGCGGTGCCCGGCTCCGCTCCCACCCCGGAGGTCTGCGCCGCTGCCGGCCTCCCCTCCAATCTCAGCTCTTGCCTATTTAAGGCAAATCTCCTCGCTGGACTTTAAACAAAACCCGGCTCCTCTCGCTCTCCTCGTTTTAAATAACTCGCCTGGCGTAAACAGAACGAGGCACAAGCCTATAAATCAGCTGTTCCCAGGACCTGCCTGGCAGGGCGCGTGCACGGGGGGCTCTCTGGACCCCCAAGCTCCCCAGGTTCGGATGGGAGCTTTTTGGGTGCCTCGGCGAGCGGGTGTAGAAGGAGAGAGACCAGGGCTGTGGTGGGGCAGGTGCTCCAAGGGGGCAAGAGACCGATGAGATAGTGGGGCGAGAGGCGCTGCCGGGGCTGCCAGTGTTGGGGCAGAATAACGGAGGTTGCAAAACAGTTTCCATCACAGCCCCTTGCCTGTTGTTCCCTGCTGAGGGTGGAATTTTCCAGGCCCTATTCCCTTCCTGAAGATGGATGGTTCCTGGGAAGTCCGCGCACAAACACTTTGGGGTGGGAGGAAGGGGAAATGGTGGGGCTGGAGGTAGTTGGGAACCACGGATGGGGAGACACTGGAGAGGTGGTGGGGAAACCAATGAAGTTTGACTCTTGACCAGAGTCAAGCTCTGTCCTGGAAGTGCCGTCGATGCTCAGAGCATTGATGGCCAGGGATGCAATGGGTGTTTCCCAGGAATTTGGGATTTGGGGATATGCCTAGAGGCAGGCATCAGCCCAGGACATGCAGCTTGTCCCCTCCTGCCCCATCAGCTGAAACGATCGATAGCGGCCAGCCCTGGAAAATCGGCGCTCACTGCCGTCGGTGTTTATGTGCTGTGGTCAAAGCAGAGCAGAATTAATTACAGCTCATCCCGGGGACCGTCCCATGATAAAACTCTTTGTTTTCTGTGGTTTCAGGGCTGTGCCAAGCTTTAATCGCGAGCTGAAGTCTTTCATGCTGGGTGTCCAACATACCAACGTAGACGGGTTCATCTAAACAGCCCATTTTAAACAAGTCTGGCATTTCTGGGACTAAGGATTGGAAAGATAGATGGCTTTGGTTTGCTGCCAAGGCTTGAAATGCCGAGAGGAGAAGCATGGGGTGCCCTGGGGACAGAGACGGGATGTTCCCTGCTCCCGTCAGGAACCCCCTGGCTTTGGCCAAGCCGTGGAGCCCTTGAAAGCCCCTGCACAGGCTCCTCAGCTTGGCCAAAGCCGTGGCCAGGGTCTTCTGCACAGGGATGGCACAAGGGGCTGCGGGACGGTGCTGCCCATGGTGGCTCTCCTACCCCCACCTCATGGAGGCCGCCTGCGCGCGCTGCCCTCCGGATCCGGACCGGCAGCATCGATAGAGCAGCAGCTTCCAAGGCGGTGGTGATGCTTCATTTAGCTCCCATCCTCCCCCGGCTTGCTAATCCCTCGTTATCCACATGACCCAGGAGCAGCCAGCAGCCCCTGAACGGGAAGCGTTGGCTCCGGGAGGAGGGCATGGGTGGCTCTGGCCAGGCAGGCAGGACCTGGGAGGCCAAAGCCACCAGGAGTTCTCCGTGCCATGCTTGGCGGTGCTGCCATTTCCCCTGTGATGGGGCTGAGGATTGAGGTGTCCAGCCCTGCACGTCCCATCTGGGCTCCGTGAGCCACGGCTCATCCCAGCCCGCGGCCGTAGCCACGGCGCCAGGGGAGCCGAGTGACGCTGCGTGCGGTGGGATTGCTCGCTTGGGTTTTTGGCCATCTGTTTTCCAAGTCGGAAGGTCATGTGTATGTTGGCCGTGTTGCCAAGGATTCATCCACAACAAGCCCTGTTGTTTTGCTTTACAAGGTCTCCAGTGCATAAAAGGGCTGGACATTAATACCCTGCGTGAAAACGGGCCTTCCTTTCCCTCGGAGGAGATCTGGTCATCTCTTCTGGGATGACCAGGGAAACGCATCACGCAACCCCTCTCGACTCGTAGCTGCTTAATGGTGAATGTGGGGAGCACCCCTGCCTTCAGCATGTTCTGTGGTCTGCTGGTTGGGTCCGAAGGTGATTTAACAGAGGATGGAGGTCGGGAGAGAATTAATGGTCAGAGGTGAGCCTGCTGAGCAGGACGGCACAGGGTCCATCTGCTCCCATCCCAGGGCAGGGGGTGATCCTGGCTGGGATCAGGGGCTGCTGCTTGCTGCTGCTGACCCCCAGAAGTGTCCCAGCACGGTGCCCTCCTCCACAAGTGCTTGCCACCAGGGAGAGCTGGCTCTGGGACCTTTAACAAGGGTCCATATAAAAAATTCCCGCTGCTTCATTCCCCTGTAATTAATATGACAGCTCGAGCAACACATTAATTATGAAACTAACGGGATAACAACGCATTGTTGAAGCACTGCACAAGCTTGGGAAAATGCCATAACTTTTTTTTTTTCCTGCATATTTCACCCTCAAGGCAAAAAAAAAAAAAAAAGAAAAAAAGAGAAAAAAAAAAAGAGGAGTTCTGGGGCAGACTAAAGTGAGATCTTCATTTCCTGGGTGAATAAACTGCAAAAGCCCTCCTCTCCTTCCGCCGGGGGACTGCAGGCGTGCTGCATCTGCAACCCATCAGGGAGAAGCGTGTGGGCTCATTGTTCGCGCTCCTGGCTCCAGAGAGGCATTTCTGTTTGGCGCATTTTTTATTCAAATTTCGTAAACACGAGCTCTCCTCGCCCCTTTTTGGGCCGAAGCCCACTCGGCGGCCTCGAGACGTCACGGGGCGCGGCGAGCGGAGAACGTCCCCGGCCCTCGGCTCCGGCGGCGCTGCCAGGAGCCGCTCCGAAATGCCCATAAAAGCCGCTTTGCAGCGATCTGGTGCGTCTGAGCAAGCATTTGCACACACCTCCGAGCCCCTGTCTTTCTCGGTTAGCTTCAGCCCGTCCTCCTGGGGCAAGGCAGAGCCGGAGAAGACGGGCAGTGACGTGCGGGAAGGAATTAAAGTTTGAAAGCGCTCGCTGCCACCCTCGGAGTAGCTGCTGCAGGCGGACGATGCTGGATGAGCCCCGCTCTCCCCCTGCCTCTGCCCAGCACCCTCTTTGCTGCTCCACCCAAAATCCTGCACTGCTCGGGCCGTTTGCATCCCGTCATTCAGTACCCAGGTGCCCCCAAATCTTGGCCATGCTTGGTGCCAGTTTTCCTGCCACATCTCTCATCTTTCGCCCTTCAGCCGTGCTGCTGTCGGTCCTCGGGGTGCCGCGGGCTGCAGAGGGGAGCGCGGCCACCACGGCTCGCTGAGCTGACAGGTTTGGGGCTCAGAGCAGTCCGAGGGGGGCAATGCTGCGGTGATGCCTTTGGGCACCCTTCTGCTGCTCTGGAGCCCTCGTGCCATTTGCAATCACCCTCTCTCTGTCAGTGTTTCCGTCTCCGGAGAGGCCACGGCACTTTTGCTTACCAGCTCAGTGATGCTGCATGCTCTAGGCCTCAGTTTTCCCATCTGCAAAATGGGCGTCGCTGTGATAAATCGCTTTTTAAAAAGTACCAGGAAATGAGATTTAGTGCCGACAGACCTGAGGCACCCTCAGAAATGAAACTCGTGGTGTTCCCACAAACCCAAAGCCTTAAAGTGCCAGAGCAGGGCTCACACGTTGGGTAGATGGGACAGCCCAACACACGTCCACCCGGGCCTCGTGGGAGTGGTGCGGGGGTGTTCAGCACACAGAGGGCTGGGGGCTGCTCTCAGCCTTGCCCTGGCTGGCTGCTGTCCCCACTGCAGTGGGCTGGGGAGGTGTAAAGGGGCTGTGGGGCCAGAACGAGCTCCCTGCACAGGTTGGAGATGGGAATGGGAGGTGGAGGAACCACAGAAGGGTCGCCAAGGGTCTGGGCTGGGTTAGTCTGGCCAAAAAGAGGTTAAAAGGGGGTCTGCTGGCAGCTTACAGCTCCTGGGCCAGCTTTTAGAAAGCTGGTGGAGCTACACGTCCCTTGGGAGTGGGAGACGACACAACACGGGACAGCGGCCACGGCTCGTGGCTTGGGAGGGTTTGGTGGGTGTTAGGGAAGGTGCAGGAGGGTCCAGCCCTGTGATGGGCACCTGGAGGGGGGGACCCATTCTGGGGGGCTCCAGGGTGGCAGGGGGTTGGAGCTAGGTGACCTGTAAGGTCCCTTCCAGCCCAAGCCATTCTGTGGTAATGAGTCTCCATGAGTCTCCAGATGTTTGGATGTTGATTAACACCAAAAGCATCATCTCAGCCCTAAAGCCTCCTCCTGCTGGTGGCCAGAAATGTCTCCAAGAATGAATTTATGGTCCCGCAAAGAGGTTTTGGTGACCCCAGCACCCAGCCTGCACGTGCCCATCTCTCCCCACAGTGTCGGCACGGCGGGGTTGGCTGCTCTGCTCTGCTCCCTTGGAAATCAGGGATTTTCCGGGGCAGGATGGAGCGGAGCAGCAGAGCGGTGCTGGCAGGAGTGGTCTGGGGAGACATGAAGCTTTCCAGGGTGAGAGGAGGAGGAATCGGTGTCGGCAGTGAGCAGAGGAAATCCCCCCATGTTGTGCCTGGAGGACGAGCACTTTCCCATCCCCGTACCTCAAACACTTTGGAAACAACACGGGAACGTCCTCTCTGCTCCGGGACAAGTGCCAAGGCTCAGCTGTTGCCCCAGATAAGCAGCGAGAAATAGCAAAACAGCACAGCGCAGTGTAGCACAGCCTGTGATGGGCTCGGGGCTAGCAGGCACCCGAGGCACCCTCCATGACAACCCCCAGGTGAAACTTTTTACATCCCTACAGATGGGTGAATGACTCCTGGTTGTTCCACAGCGTCACAGACTGCCTGGGGCTGGAAGGGACCCCTGGAGGGCTCCTGGTCCAACCCCTGCTCAGGCAGGGCCACCCAGAGCCATGTCCCTCAGGGCCTTCTCCACCAGGCTGCTCCCCAGCTGGGTGCCCCCAGCACGTCCTGGGCTTGTTCTCCCCAGGGCAGGACCCTGCACTTCTCCTTGGTGAACCTCATCAGGTTTCACCTTGATTTCTCAGCTGACTGCAAACTATTTTAATCTAAAGTACTTAAGCAGTACCCTCCCCTGGACCTGCTTGATGGTTATGAGCACCTGACAGCTGAGCACCTTTCCCTGGTGAGCGCCATCACCAAGTTCCCATTTTTTACAGGACACAGTGATGTGCCTGCATGGGACAGGTGGCGGGGTGGGCCCCTGTGCATGCCGCACATCCCTGTGTTTGCAGAAGCAGGAGACCTGGGGGTTGCTCTGGAGATGGAAATATGATTTTCCAGCTGACCATGAGTGCTGACTGCTCCAAGCCCTGTTGGTGTTGCCTCCCAGCACCTGCCAGAGGGGGTCCTGCCCCTCAGGAAGCCACATGGAAGAGGCTGATGGGGGTCTTCTCTGCTCTTCTCACCACTGCATCGCCAAGGATGGCACGGCAAGGACACTGCCCCGATGCAGGCCTTGGCCAGACTGCAGAGGTAGACACTGTTGGACAGGAGGTGCTCCAGGGTGCAAAGTGCTGGCATGAAAACACATTGCTGTAAAGCTTGTCCCCAACCAGTGTCACCCAGGTCCAGCTGATGTGGTCTCAGATGATGCAGCTGAAGCTCCAACTGGGTGCGGGGAGTGGAGAGCAACCCAAAGAAGAAGTCCTCAGCCCAAATCCCACACTTTTCTGGTGGACTGGCTCTCCTGCACAAGCTGGAAGTGGCAACTGCATCATTTGTCCCAACTTTTGTCCACCCGTGTGAGCTTCTTGGGATGGGAAGCATCATCTTCTCCCCGTGGAGGAGAAATTGGACCAGCAGGGGCTCCTCGCTGCAGCACACACTGCTTCGCTGAAGCCCCTTGGGAGGGGACAGGCTGCCTGGTGGTGACACTGCTGGGGACATTGATGGGACTTAGGAGCCACAGGACAATGGCACATCAGGATGCTGCCAGCAAATGCAGCTCTGAGGGGTGGCCCTGCAAGCAGGATGCTTCTCTCTTGCCCAGCAACCCCACAAGGAGCTTTCCTGCCAAGTGAACCACCATGCCCATGTCGGATGGCCAAGCTCAGGCTGCCACCTACAATAAGGGACGGAAGTGTCACCTGGAAGGACCCAGGTGGTCCATCAGCTGCTCAAGCAGGCTAACACCAGAGCTGTGCAGAGCTCCGTGTCTGCCCGACATTCTTGCTGCTGAGCAGAGAAGCGGTCACCCCTGCCTGGCCGATGACCCGGCTGTGGGGGTGGAGCGGGGGCTCTCCCTTGGTTTGGCAGGGCTGGGGGAGTAAAGGTAAAAAAAATACCATAGATCAACACTGTAAATAATTGGTTTTCTTAATTAAAAAGCGCTTTTTTGTTTTTCCTTCCCTCCCACCCCTCTCCTGGAGGACAGCATCCTGGCAGGGATCAGGCTCTCGGGTTTCGAAGCTCATTGCGTAGCCTTACTAAAAGAAGCCATCTCCTTGCCACTGGCCACATGAGAACCACGACACCTCCCATGAAGACATGGCCTAGAGGGCACTCGCTTGACTACAGGAACCCTTGGTGATGGTGCTGGACCCAGAGCTCCTTGGTCATGCTAGTGGCTGAGTTTAGGGTGAAATTGTCTTGACGAGCCTCCGTGCACCCAGGTGGAGAAGCGAGTCAGGAGTGGGAGCTTGAACAGGGCACCGAACCCAGGTGTCAGCAGAGAAATCAGCTGTGATTGCACCCAGCCACACTCACACCACTTTACAGCACACACATGAATGAAATGTTGTCCCCAAGCTGCTACTGGAAGCAAGGCATTGGTGAGAGTCTTGGTCATGGACTAAGTTTGATTTTGAAGTGAAATTCAGCCCAGGTGGGACAACGTGGTGCTGGAGATGAGGGCACGCGGTCATGGTGGGGAGCTGGCTGTGGGGCTGGGTGAAGAAAGCCACCAACACGATCAAAGGACTGGAACATTTCTGCTAGAAGATAGCCAGGCTCTTGTCAGTGGTGCCAGTGCCAGGAGCAGAGGCACTGGGCACGAGCTGGAGCACGCCAGGCTCCATCTGAACATCGGGAAGCGCTCCTGTGCTGTGCAGGTGATGGAGCACGGGCACGGGCTGCCCAGAGAGCCTGTGGGGTCTCCACCCACGGGGATCTTCAAAAGCCACCTGGACGTGGTCCTGGGCAACCTGCTCTGGGTCTCCCTGCTTGGGCAGGGGTCGGAGAATGTGCACCCAGAGGTGCCTCCGACCCCAACCGTGCTGCGGTCCTGCGGTTCTGTGAGCAGTGATGCTGCTCAGCCTGGGCGAGAGAGCACTTCCAGGCGGGGCCAACCCCAGCAGCCAAGAACCGGGAGCACACAATGCTCGGGGGACCTATGGGACCACGGGGGACAGGGTAGGGCTGACATCTCCCCTCCTTCCACCCAGCCGTGGAGCCGAGCAGGCGATCAGAGCTGGCTGAGAGCGGGGCTGTGCGCCTGGGACAAGGGGCTGCTCTTGCAGGAGGACTCGGGCTGCTGTCCTAGGGATGTGGGGCTGCTGTCCTAGGGATGTGGGGCTGCCGCCCCGGGGATGCTGTTCTAGGGTACAGGACGCGCATCCTGAGCCCATGGGGTGCGTGCCGGGGGCTCGGGGCTCTCACGGGGGTAACGGCGGCTCTCGGAGCTGCAGCCCCGAGCTCCTCGGAGCCCCGGGGGGAGCCCAGCGCCTTCCCCCAGCCCCCGGGGGCAGCCCGGAGCGATCGGTGCCGGCTCGGGGAGCCGCCGGTCTCTTTAAAAAGCCGAAGCCCGAAAGTTCATCAAAGTTGAGAAAGTTTTTCGTGGAAAAGGGAGGAGAGAAAAAAAAAAAAAGCAACAACAAAAAAAACCCGGACCCGCAAAAAAAAAAAAAAAAACACAACAGAACCCGACCAAAAAAAGCCCCTGGACACCCCTCGCCCCCCCGACGGCCGGGGGCGGGCCGGGCCGGGATTGGCGGCGGGCGGCCCGGGGGCGGCCCCGGGGGCGGCGGGGCGGGGGCGGGCGGGTCCCGGCCCCGCTGCTCGGTGCGCGGCGGCGGCGGCGGCACCGGGAGCGGCGGCACCGGGAGCGGCGGGGGCTGGCGCTGGGGCTGGGGCGCGTCGGCCCCGCAGCTGCGGCTCGTTGAGCTCCGCCCGGCCCGGCCCGGCCCGGTCCGGTCCTTAACAGCGGAGCGGAGCCCGGGGGTCACCGCATGTGAACCGGGAGGGCAGCGCCGCACCGCCCCGCACCGCCCCTGAGCACCGGCAGCGCTCCCCTGCCCGGCCCAGCCGAGCCCCGGAGCAGCTGTGCACCCTCCCCTTCGCCCCCTCTCTTTCTTTTTCTTTCTCTTTCTTTCTCCCCTTCCCCGGTCCCACACCATGAGCAACCTCAACAAGGACACCGAGCACACCAACGGCGGCGGCAACGTCGAGGAGGAGGTGGGAGCTCACGGCGGGGCCGCGAACCGGGGCGTCGGGGGTCCGGAGAGCTGCGAGCGGGGAGCTCCGGAGCCTCGTGGGTCCGGGGTGTCGGGGGTATGGAGCATCGGGGTGGGGTATGGGGGTGTTGAGGGACCCGTCGTTGGGCTGTGGGGCTGAGGTCCAGCTGTGGGAGCTGGAGATTTGGGGAGTCGGGGAGCTGGAGCATGGTGGCATCGGGGTTTTTGAGGGCAGGGGGTTCTGACTGACAGCGCTGATGTAGTGAGCCCTGGGAGAGAGCAGCCTGGTGGTCTCATAACCTCATGGGACAGGGACTTTGCTGCCCTGGGGGACAGAGTCCTGTTCCCAATCCCCCATGGTTGGTGGGACGAGGCTGTAGCATCCAGGCACCAGTATGGACTGTAGGGATGGGCAAACCTGGGTGATGGAGCCTGTGCCATGTGTGCTGGCAGCCCGGCTGGGGCTGGAGAGGGCTGGGAGCCGCCCTGGCTGCCATCCCCATCCCTTGGACAGCCGTCATGAGCTGGATCCTGCACTGGGAGGGCTCTCGAGGAGGGTTGCTTGTCCATAGCCACTTGCTGAAGCACATGGAGCCCAGCCCTCAAGGCTGCGGATCCGCTGGCTGGGCATCAACATCGTCATTACCGCCGCGTGTTGGGGCGACGTTGGTCTGATGGGGTTGCCTCCTCTCCTCCATCTTGGTGTTGGGAAAAAGCCTGGGCAGTGTTTTGCTGCAGTCCTCCGCACCCAGCCCTGGGGAGCGGGGAGATGCGCTGCCCCCTCCCCTCGCTCTCCTCCAGCGCGCCGTGCGCTCGCGCCGCCGCAACATGGCGCCCGGGCCGCTCTGCCACCCCCGGGGCCGCACGGACCCCGTGCACCAGCTGCCTGCGGGGCCCTTGCGACCCTTGGTGTGGAGTCCCGGGTAATGGGGCGGAATGGATGGGCAGGTGGTGGCCGCGGCTCGGCTTCTGCTGAGCAAGGCTGAGGTGACGCGATGGGACGTGGCTGTGATGCTGCTGGTGGCACGTCCCTGCCTCACTGGGCGGCACTGGTGTGTGTGAGTGTGGAGAGGGACCTGGGGACACACGCAGCTTTCTGGGTGCTCAGTACCAGGGGGTTTTCACGTGCGCACAGAAGACTGAATGCGGCTCCTTGATCTGATTGTTCACTGGCCTGCAAAGCTTTCCGAGGCTGATGCCGTGTGGTGCATCGCGGCTCGGGCTCGGTGGTGGCCGCGTGAGCTTGTGGTGTTCAGGGAGCCTGGCAGTGGCTTGGACACTTGGGTGCTGGAAGCTGGTGTGCCCTTATTACATTTTGGGAGTCTGGTGTTCTCCAAGGTTATGCTTAGTGGTCGAAAAACAGAATTAAAGAGTGTGGGGCTGGCTCTGCGGCAGAGGTGTCCCCTGCTCTCCATCGTGCCGCCTCTGGCTGTGTGTGGGGAGGGGGACAGTCAGGCACACCCTCCTAGGTCTGTATCGTGGTTGTGTTTGTCACCCTGACCCCAGGGGAGCAGAGGATGTCTGACTGTCCCGGAGGTGGCTGAGGATGCTTGGGAGGTGATGGGCTGGTGGGGGTGTCCCTGTGCCTGGTGGGGTTGCTGTTGGGAAGCCCTCCTCTGGGATCCTGCTGTCACCACAAATTACGGTGTTAGTTGCTCGTTGGGCTCCCTGGTGGCCACTCTGAGCCCTCCAAAGGGTTTTTTGTGGCTGAGCAGAAGCCATCCTCTCAGCAGAGGAAGCTAATGGTGACACAAGGACCAGGAGTGACCTTGTGTTCAGGGTACTGCTGTGGCTGGGGGCTCAGCTGTGTCCTGGGCTAGCCCAGATGCTTGCCCAGAGCTCCCTTTGCTATAGGTCTGTTTGCTCCCTTCTATCAATAATTGCATTTAATGTGAAAGCGGCTCCTTCAATCCCAGCACAAGTATCAGGGAATGCTGGAATATCTTCCCAAACGGCATTGATAATGCTGCCAGATCCTGGTGCTGTGGCTGCACCCCGCCCCAAGCCTCCTCTGCTGCTTCCCAGAGCATTCTCAGAAGGGCACTGTGTGCCCCAGATGCAGTGGTATGAGGCTCCCAAATTCAGCCTCTCCCTTTATCTAATCTGCAAGCCCCCGCACCTCGCAGCCCCTTCCTGCCCGGTGACATGCGGAGGACAGGAATGCCTCTTGCTCCTCTCTGGGTCGTTAATGGGAATGTTAAACAAACAGGGCCGAATGTCAGTCCCTGCTGTTCCTCACCCGACACCTCCCCAAAGCCGTTCCCTCCCCACTTGCTGCTATCTTCTGTTTAGTTTTCCAGGCAGCCGCCAATCTGCATGGCAGCTCATGTCCCCGCACTCCCCAGGGGCAGCGTGAGACTGGCAGCTGCCTGGGTGCTGCGTGCCCCCCTCGAGCAGCTGGGGGAGCTTGTGTGCTCACCACCTCGGGGCCTCTCCACTGGGAGAGGGGCATCTTCCCTTCTGGCCCATGGCGAGGCTGTGGTGGTACCCAGCAGTTGGAGAATACCCCGCTCTGGGAGGAAGGAGGCTCTCGGCATCCCTGCAGCCTCCAGAAGGAGGACGGGCAGAGCTCTGGTTTGGCACGTGTAGCAAGTACTTTGTCCCTGGCCTTTCTTAGCTCTGTAGCATGCTGGGGCTGCCAGAAGCATCCAGGAATGCCAGTGGTGAGCAGCCTGTGTTTCGCGCTGGGTGGCTGTAGCCCTTCATGGACTGGTGCCAGATGCTTCTTGATTTCTGTAATCTCCACTTGAGTGGACCTAGATACCTCCTACATGCGTGGATTCTAGCTCTCTGACTTGAAACAAATAAGATTAATGTGCCTTCTGAAGTCAAATGACTTTGTGATGCTGCTCTTTGCTATGTGGAGCTTGCGGGTGCAGGGGCTGTGGTCACCACTTGGTAATCTCCTTGTGCTCTGTCTGGCTGGTGATTCACTTCAGAGCTGTTTTTGTGCATCGTGAGAGTATCTTCGATATTAGACGCGGCTTTCTGCTACTGACAGATAGTTGGCCCAGCAAATACCCTGAAGTCACCATGCACGTGGAGGGTCTGGGAACTGCAGTGTTCCCACTCCTCTCGGCCTACCAATGAGTCCCTGTTCCTGGGAGAGGGCTGTGGGAGTCTCCCTGTTATCTCCTCCTGTCCCGGTGCCCTGTCTGTGCTGGAGGAATTGGCACTGTGTGAAGTCAAGCGTGACTCCTCAGTGCTGGTGCAGAACGCTTCTGGAGCTAGAAGTTCTCGTGGGCTTGCTGGTCTCAGCCAGGTCAGGCTTTGCTGAGTCACGAAGACTGAGCTGCTTGGATCGTGGGGCAATGCTTCATTCTGCCTGTCCTGGCCCCGAGTGCCTGAAATAAAGGCTCAGGTGCTTCACCTGCTCTCCAGGAGACCTGGCCTCAGAGCTGGTCTCCTTGTCAGATCTGGAGGTGAGTGGTCTCAAAGCTTTTGTGCTGTGGAATCCTAGAGTGGTTTGGGTTGGGAAGGACTCAAAGGCCATCTGATTCCACCTCCCTGCTGCAGGCAGGGACCCCTCCCAGCAGCCCAGGCTGCCCAAATCCCACCCAGCCTGGCCTTGGGCACTGCCAGGGATGAGGCACCCACAGCTTCTCTGGGCAACCTGGGTGATGGCCTCACCACCCTCTGAGTGAAGAATTTCTTCCTTATATCTAATCTAAATCTACCCTCTTTCAGCTTGAAGCTGTTACCCCTAGTCCTATCACCACACCCTGACAAAAAGTCCCTCCCCAGCTCTCCTGCAGCCCCCTTTAGCATGGGCAGGCTGCTGTGAGGTTTCCCCAGGACCTTTTCTTTTCCAGGCTGAACATCCCAGTTCCTTCAGCCTCTCAGGAAGCCCTGAGGTGTCTTCCCCACGTGTCCCTACATCACAGGCCACCCCTGGAAGAGGGCAGTGCCTTCTACAGCAGCAGTCACTGTTACACAGGGATATCTCGTGTGGCAGAGGCCGTAAGTGGGAAGGATCCATTTGTGCTTTAAAACACCCATATACCACGTGGGATGGCTGGAGATGAATCCCTCCTGTGTGCAGAATGCTGTGAAGCCCCTCGTGGTGAGGCAGCAGGGCAGAGGGATGCAGCCCCAGTGCTGGAGATGCTGGATTGGGGCCACACTGCCATGTGTAGCTGTGGTCCTGAGGCAGCCTGGTGCGTCTGGTGAGGAGGGACCCTGGGGCAAGTGGTGGCCCTCATGCCATGAGGGCATTTGTGCCAGGTGAACCTGCCCTCAGTGTGGCAGAAGCTGAGACCATGAGCTTGGCAAGGGTATTTTGCCCACTGTCCTGTAGGGTCCTGGTGTGGCTGGGAGGCCTGAGGGCCCCCCTGCCCCAGGGCCTGCTGTCCCCCTTGGTTCAGCCCCGATGAAGGGTGTTGTGTTGTGATGCTTTGGGTGATGGCTGAATGGCAGAAGGTGTGGAGGTAGGGCACTTCTGTGAGCTCTGGGCTCTGCCTGGTGTGTCTGGGGCGGTGAGGACTTCTTTGGGCCTGGGGCTCCCTCAGTTGCTTGGAGATGTGGGCAGGAGCAGGATGTTGACCTCTGCTGCATGCCCTGTGGGAAGGAACGGTCTCGAGCCCCACCAGACGGATGTTATTCCTCTGGGAGAACAGGGAGGCAGGATGTTGGTAGCAGATCCTGCCTCCAGCCTTTCCTTGGTGTGCTCAGAGCTTGTGGGGGTGTGTGTCTGGATCATGGCTGCATGGGACCACGTGTGCTGGCCTCGCACAACTCTTTCCTCTGCTCCTGAGCCCAAACTTACCTGGGCACAGGCTGTGGCTGCTCAAAACCAAGGGACAAGTAGGACAGCCTTACTCACGTGGAAAACCTCCAGCCCTGCTGCGTAGCCCAGAACAGACTGTGGACTGGTTGCACCTCCCAGTTTGGGATGGCATGTTCCCTGCTAAGGACATGGTGGGTTCTTGTGTTAGTGTGGGGTGAGGTCCTAGAACTTGGCTGCGTATCAAAGCTGTTGTCTTGGGAGCCAGCAGAAGCTCTCCTTCTGGGCTGATAGTCTTGCCTCTGCCTTGTTTTCTGTTTCTTACAGGCTGGCTGCCCACTTGGGGTCTTGTGGGGAAGAGTGCTGTGTGGAGGCCAGGGCTTGGTGCTGGTTAGGGTTGGCATTTAGGGTCTGTTCTTGGGTAGGATGGCCTCTGCCCGCTGTCCAGTAGCCTTGTCTTGCCAGGAACTGAACTAATGCAATGGTGGTTCAGTGCTGAGGCATCCTACTGATAATCCCAAAAGGTTCCCTGGGATCAGGGTGACTCTCCCATAGCTAGCATTAATAGCAGAGAGCTGATGAAACCCTGCAGCTCACCATAGCTCAGGTTTTGTGGAAGACTTGCTTGGTGTTGGCCCATGGAGATGTGAAGTGTGGCCAGAAGTGTGCTGCCCTACATCAGGCTGGTTTGAGGAGAGGGTCGAGTGCCTCCAGGTGTACTCTGTATGAGTAGAGGAGATGTAGGACTGAAGGGTGCCCAGGACTCTGACTTGTGGCTGGGCAGAGACCTTGGACACATGCTTAAGGACCCAAGGGGAGGATGTTCCTTGTGAGGGTCCTGCATCCAGACCAACACCCTGCTGTCAGGGCAGGAACATGTCTCACCTTATTTGTTCTCCTGGCAGGAGACACAGGGTGTGAGCAGGCAGAGCTGGTCTGTAGAAGCTTTCCATGGTGCATGTGCTCCTGAGCCCTCCCCGTGGGTGATGCCCATGGCTCCAGCTGCTGCTGAGAGGTCTGTAGGTCCCTTGCCACCTCATGGTGCCACATGGGCCGGGTGGTACCAGGTGGAGGTGAGCATCCAGCGTGTTGTCTGCACCACCCGTGTGTCTCCTAGCCCAGCAGACCTCTTGGCCAGGTGGAAGGAAGGGGGGATGCTGTGCTGGCATCTTCCTGAGCTGGGGAGCTGCCCCGTTGGGACAGTAACCAGCAGCACTTCCTTTGCCCCAGCCATGTCCTATTCTTGGGTGCTGCCCCGTTGTGCCTGGCCTTATCGGCACCCATGTGCTTCCTGCTCCTCCAGGCAGGGGCTGGTGCCTCTCCATGCTTTTCCCCTTGCTCGAGCTGCTTCCTGCCCTGACCGCAGGGGTGGCTGAGCCCTGGTGGTGTCCCCCTGCCTGCTGTGGGTTTGTTGGAGAAGGGTTGATCCAGCTGGGAGCAGAGCTGTGCAGAATGCCCCAGCCTCAGGGGGAGAAGTGCTGGTGCCCAACTCCAGCTCTGATCCTGCCCTGGGGCTCAGTGGTATCCAGCCTGCGAGCTGCAGATCAGCTGCCTCTTTCCTCTGTTTTCTTTATCTGGGGGGGTGTTTGTGCAGAAGAGCAAAACTGCCCAGGGCTGGCTCCACCTGGAGCAGCGGCAGGAGCCCTGCAGCCCATCTGGAGAGTCCCCATCAGTTTTCAGCCCCGGCAGCAGCGCTCCCGAGCCTTCCCCTCTCTGCAGCCGAGCTGTGCACGCTTGGCTCCCCGCCTTTCCCATCCATGCCTTATAAGTCCCTGCTCCTGGGGCTGCCTGCAGCCTTGCTGCATTCCAGCAGCCTCGTGTCAAGTGGCCCCAGCCGCATCGCGGCCGCTGGGGCTCAGCAGCATCCTGGGGGCTGCAGCCCCAGTCCTTGGGGTGCCGGGTGCCCAGCTGGGGTTGTACTCCCACAGGAATAGCTGCGGTGCAGGAGGTGGCTATGGGGCAGCTTGGCTCAGCCAGAAAGGCATTACAGGGACAGGGGATGGGTGGTGGGCTTGTGTGCCTGGAGTGGGGACTGCTTTTGGGATGCTGTCTGAGCTTGTAGGGTGCCGGGCTCCCTTCCTATGTCGGCACGGCCCCAGGGCTCTGATGGGAGCTGGAGTGGTCACAGTTTTGTTAATGCAGGGATGTGGGAAACGCAGCTAAAAGCCTCATCCTGCAGAACCTCCCCTTCTGCCTCGCTTGCTTGTGGGAGGATTTGGAGCAATCTCTTAATGAAAGCCCAGAGAACTACCAGAGCAGCCTTGCAGGAGACGGGTGCTTGTGTTTTTGCATTTTTGACATAACTTGACCCTTGCTGGGCTGCAGGGCAGCGTCTGGCTGCTCTTAGGGCTCCCCTTCGAGCGCTTATTTAAAGCAGACATAGGCAGGAGATGCGGATGTACAGGACTTGTGCTGGCTGAAACTTTGGTGCTAAGCACCTGGCTGTGCTCGCACTGGGTGCGTTTCTCTTCTGGGGGATGCAGCTGTGCAAGGACGGCTTTAGAGCCTCTGAGGATCTGATCGCTAACTGGCTTTGTCCTTGTCCCTCCCTTGCTCCTGCGTGGGAAGCAGCGCTGGGATCCTCCCTCTTCAAGAGATGGCCTAGATGGTCTTGTCCCTCCTGGCACGAATCCTGTTTTCCATGGCTCTCCTCCATCTCTGCCGGGTGTTTGGACTGGGGACATCCCCAGAGGGGGCAGGGACAGGGAAGGGAGCGCGTTTTCTGCAGGGCCTCCAGCAGCGTGACCCTGCTGGGCTGTCGTAGGCAAGAGCTGCTCTGCTTCTCTGGTTGTGTGCATGGTGAGGAGCAGCTCGGGCAAGAAAGGGCTGCTCTGAGCTGCTGCCTCTGCTCTGCTACCAGCCACTTGAGTCTCAGAGCATCAGAACAAGGTGTTTCTGGAGAGCTTTCTGTGGTATCTTCTCCAAACTCCTGCTGAACATCCACCTTGGCTTAGGTACTTAATGATCTAGCCCTATCTAGCCCTATACACACACATTATATATAATATATATAAAATAAAAATAATTATGTTTGCCCTGTGGCTTTTCCGGCTACTCTGTGGGGAGGCTGAATGTCAAAGTGGATCCGGTGTTTGGTGAGGCAGGGTGGGCTGATTAAAGCACCCCGTTGTGGCACCATGAGGGCTGGAAGGGTGGATGTGTTAGTCCTGGTGGCCTCAAAGCCGGCAGGACTTGGGCTGCAAAGGGGCATCTGGAGAGTCCCAGTGCCGTTAATACACTGGAAGGTGCTTGTCCAAAGCCTTTATTGATGCTCTTCTATATAATTCCTCCTTCTTGGACCAGGGCTGCCCACAGTCCATGCCCAATGCTTAGACTGGTGAGATGCCTCCTGCTCTGTTCCTGTTGGAATACCGTACATCTCCTTTGCTTTCAGGTTGCTGCTCATCTCCTGCTCACACCTGGTCTGAGAAATAGTCTCTGGCTTGCCTTGCTCTGTTTATAAGCCTTAAATGGGTCTCTTGCCAGCCTCAGGCTCTCCTCCCTGAATATCTTGGTCTCACTCCCCCTGCCCTCCGCCAGATCGCTCACCGATGTGCTGAATTGCAGGGATCTCGGAAACCCACCCACTTGGTCTCATCTCCTTTCCTAACCTGCTCCTCTGAGCAGGCCCCTTCCTTAATCTGTCTCAAGACCATTGGGGAAACCTCACTTGCAGATCCTGTGGCATGCAGGACTGGCCAGGCTTGCTCTGGGGCAATGCTGGTTTTTGGGGGGTGCTGTGGGTCAGCTGGGGTCCCCCTTCCAAAGCCATGTGCAGTGACAGACTGCGTCTGGAGGCCAAGGGAAGCTTTGAAGCTTGTGAAAGGAGGTCTCCTGTTCCTGTCCTTGGCAGCAGCTGATGGAGACAGCATTAGGAGCTTGTTGCCTCTGACAAAGAGCTTTTCTAGGCACCTGCGCTGCTCTGTTCAGGCTGTTGTAAGGGCTCTGAGTAGCCGACTTTCTCCCTCCCCAAGCAACTGCACATCTTCCATTCTGTCACGCCTGTCGCAAGGACTTACCCAGCTGCACATCACGGGACCATTTAGAGACCCAACAGGGATGCAGATTTCTATCTGCTCGGAAGAAACATCCATTCTGGGGGCTGAACGCACTCAAATTCTGAAATATTGAAAAGGGATGGTGCTTTCACATGGCTGAGGCACATGTGTGCCACCGTGCTCCGCGCAGTCCTCCCCTGCAAGAGATGGCTGCGCGTCTTCTGGGAACGTGCAGCAGCCACTCCACATAGCTCAGGCTGAAGCCTGGAGTCTTCAAGGTGCTGTAGTGGCTTGCTGGCTGCCACTGCCTGCTCTGTTTGGGTATGAAATGGCCCCGAGGAATGCACTGAGACCTCATCTGAGGTGCTGGGTGGGATGGAAAGACCCCAGGACTGAGCCTGGGAATGCTGGCACTTGGGGTAGGAGAGATGCTCAGTGGCTGCATCCCAGATGTGCTGGACTGGAGGAGGGCTCTGTGCATTAACGGGGGTGGTGGCAGGCTTTGGTCTCGGGTTGTGGAGAGAAAGAGGGGCAGAGCACCCCAAGACTTGGTGTTCACTGTCCATCCTGGAGGGCTTACGCTGCCACTTGGGCTGATGTGATGGGTGTTGCTGACCTGGGCACAGGAGCACAAGGAGATGTGTATTCCCTGTGGCAAAACGGCAGAAGCTTCCTTGCTTGGAGGAGTCTGGATCTGGCTACTCCCAAAGACCCGCAGGGTGTGGAGGCTCTGCTGCAATCCCTCTTTTTAATTTTTTTGGTGGCCACAGCTTCTAGCCCAGGAGCAGGGCAAGAGTGCTGCTCACTTTGGTGGGAAAAGAGGTTTAACGAGGTGTCAGGTACAACCCCCTTCCTCTGGGGAAGTGGAAACAAAAAACTGAAGTGTGGGAGCAGAATGCTTCTGCCATGGGAACGTAACGGGAGTGTGAACTCCCGGCTGGAAGAGGGCCAGCACAAGGGCTCTGCTCCTGCTGCATCCACCCCAAATGTCTCTGGTGCAGTTTGGTGTCTCTCTGAGCACTGATGCCCTGCTGCTGTCCCATGAGCTTCCAGAGATGTGTTTGGGATTGCTTCAGTGAGTGGCATAGCCAGGTAGTTTAGAGCAAGGAATGAAGAGCTCCATCTTGTTCCCATAGTTTTGTCTTCCCTTGCTTCTCTGTTGGTGCTGGCTGAGTTGAGCTTGCGGTCTCCTGCTCCTTATTAACGATGACTGGTGTCTTGGTGACCTCTGTAGTGCATAACTTCCCTTTCCAGCTCAGTGCTGATTTACAAGAAATCTTGGCAGCTTCGTTGTGCTGCTTCCTATGGAAATAGGCTGGCAGCCAACATCTCCCAGTGCAGGGAGAAGGTGCTTGCGATGGTCTGAGTGTTCAGCAACATTCTCCATCAGCCTGTAGTACTGCTGCATCTTCCTGGCTATTCATGTGAATTCTGTCGCTGTCTGTTGAGATCTTCCTCTGGTACTGGATCTGTGCTTGTACAAATACGTTTGGATTTGCTGTATTACCTCTAGGGCTTGGAAGGAGCAGCGGACTCCTTGGACTTGGTGCAGCACAGCTGGCTCGTGGCTGGCTGTAGTAGGATGGACACTATGAGATGCTTTGAGAGGGACTTCTGAAAGGTCTGGGGTGTGTTGGTGAAGGAGCGGGGGTGGACCCAAAACCACCTTCCCAGTGATGTTCTGGGGCTCTCGCAGAAGTAAAAGATGTGCATATAGTAGTGAGCTGGCTCACAAAATTGAGGGCTGTCTCTGAATTCGTGGCTGAAGTGAGGTGCTAGGTTGGGCTAGGGAAAGGAGATCAAGATCTAGCACTTCATGTCTGTGGGAAGAACTAGAGAGACATGTCAGGGTTGTACCAGTTTCTCCTGGAGTGGTGAGATGTTTCACCCTGCTCTAGTGCTTTGGATGGTGTACAGTCTTGTCTTAGTCATCAAGGTCCAGTCAAAGACTGGGGCTGCTGTCCACACCCTATTCAATCCAAACTGTTCTAGAGTCTGGATTTTTGTGAAGGCCTAAATCCTCTGGGGAAAGAGGAAAAGGACTGGGTGCATCTCATCTGTGACAGTAATCCTCTGATATAGGGAAGTGTGAGTGCCTGTGAGGCCACCTTTGGTGTGAGATGCCCTGCCTCCACCACACAGAGCTCCTGAACTGTCATCTATTCCCACTCCAGTCCTGCACGTCTCCTCTCAGTAGATCTCATTGACCTCTCTCCTAGGTACGGACTCTGTTTGTCAGTGGTCTTCCTGTGGACATCAAACCCAGAGAGCTCTACCTACTCTTCCGACCATTCAAGGTAAGTCTTCAGGTTTGGGCTTTGGGGGGAAAGATGCTATCTTACGGCCAGCCTTGCAGAAATGACCTTGCCAGAAGGAAGCAAGAATGAAGTGGGAAGCGAGGCCTTCTGTGGAAGCTTTGGGAGCCCGTTAGGAAATGGGACTGGTGTCCTGTAGGTTGTGCTCAGCTTGGCAGCCTCCCTTAGAGCCTGTTGTTGGAATCCCGCTGTCTCCAAGCCTGACGCTGGCTGTGTGGTCAGCACTGCTGCCTGACTGGACCAGCCCTTCCTCTACCACTTGTCCAGACCCAGTTCCTATACAACTTTCACTAGATATCTCCCCTCTGGCCACCTTGGAGTCTGGGGTAGCATTTCTCCTCCCATGTACTGCTGCTCCCCAGTGCAGGGGGGGTGGTGGCTCTGTAGCTGCTGGAAGTGGCCAGCTTGAGGTTCTGGAAGGTCTGGTCCTAATGTCCTGGAAGTCCTTCTGTGCAGGACCTGGGAAGTTGGGGAATGAGCAGAGAAATTCGCATCAAAATGAGCCTCTTCCCCAGGAGTCCTTGTTTGCACTCCTCTAGCACAGGGTGCTCTGTGCTCCCTGTGTGCTACCCAGCCAAGGGTTTCATATCTTAATAGCTTGACAAGGAGCTGGAAAAGAGGGTTTCTTCCTGAGAGGACTAGAAGAATGGGTTAGTTGAGATACCTGCTCTGCTTGGTGACTGATTTCTCTTCTACTTTGGTGGGAAAGAGAAGGATGGCTCCTGGGAGATGGGTTAATGTATTTGCCTCTGCTGCAGACCTTGCCTTGTGGAGGGTTTGGTGCTGCAGGAGCTCCTGGAGCTGTTGCATCACTTCTCATTTGTAGCTTGGCTCCTTCAGGAACCTGACACCGACTCGCTTTCTTCCTTTCTCTAGGGTTATGAAGGGTCACTGATCAAGCTAACATCAAAGCAGGTACCTCCCTTTTCCAGTGCTGGGGTATTCTTGGCTTCTGCTGGATGTGCTGGGAGGGAAGGGGTGCAGATGCCACTTCACTGTCTAAAGCATTGTCTGTGTTCAGCACCACGTACCCAGCTGGGTTCTGCTCACTGCCTCCTCTCCTGGTGGCCCCAAGCTCTCAGCACGTGCTGAGCATTTCCATATTGCCCATGGCTGCCCGTATTGATGGGTGCTGCAGGAGAAATGGTGCTTCAGCCTCATCAGAAAACCTTCCCATCCTAACCAAGGCAGCAGCAGTTCTGTTTGTGGGCAAGGGGGATCTCTGCTGAGGGGGCTGCTGTGCCCACTTGCGTAGGAATGCCAAAGCACTTTGGTGTGGTGGGAGCAGACAGAGTCACTGCCTCAAGCCCCTTCAAGCTCTGCCTGAAAGCCCTGCGCAGTTTCATGTGGTTTCTTCTGCTTCCTATAAGCTGTCTAGGTGAGAGAGGGTGGCAGGGTGGTCTGAGGAGTGGGAAGAGGCTTCCAAACTGAAATCAGTGTTGTTTCTTCTAGCCAGTTGGTTTTGTGACCTTTGACAGCCGGGCTGGTGCAGAAGCAGCGAAGAACGCCTTAAATGTGAGTACTGGGAGGGCTGGTGGCTGTACACCCTGCGGTCACTCCACCTGGAGCTGTGGGCAGGGGTGATGCGTGGCTTCCCTGCAGCATGGGAAAGGTCAGAGAGTCTCAAATTTGGTATTTGCCCACAAATACCAAATAAATGGTCCTGCAGCACCAGGCGGGCAGGAGGGCTAGTCATGTTTAGGGCTGATGTCAGTCGTGCTTGGCTTAGGGTACCTGATGCAGGGTTGTGTGGGACACTAAGCCTCAGTGAACAGGTACAGCAACACCCAGTGCTCTGTCGTGGCATGCGGTGCTCAGCCCGTGGTCCCAGCAGTGTTGTGGGGCTCCAGGTTGCACACACCAGCCTAGCTGGGCAGTGAAGCAGGCTCGCTGCAAAGCTCTGTCAAATGGCCACAAGGCTTGCTTGGTGCTGACAGCCTCATTTGAAGCCTTGCTTACCAAATGTCCTGAAGGAAAGTGTCAGTTCAGCAGAGCAGGTCCTTGTCCTGCGCTCTGGACTGCCAGGACCTCTGCAACCAGAAGGTACCTGCTCCAGAAGGATGTGTCAGAGGAGAGCAGCCTTCCCACCCTGACTCTGCCATGGCAGCAGATGGAGCATCTTTCCTGACGAGCACTACATCCCTGCTCTGCTGGCTGGCAAACTGCACTTAAAGAGCAAAGCTGAGTCCCTCATCTTGGAAGCAGTAGCCTTGGGCCAGCTAAAAATGAAAATACAAACATGAGGTGACAAAAACTGGGTGTGTGACTGCAGGGTGATGGCCCTGATCCCCTGGTTAGGCTCTACTCCATGAGTGCATCCTGTGCTTGGATAGGAAGCCTTTCCTCTGAGAGATTCCTGTGCTTTCTTCTGTGACAGGGCATCCGCTTTGACCCAGAGAACCCTCAGACCTTGCGGCTAGAGTTTGCTAAAGCCAACACAAAGATGGCCAAGAGCAAGCTGATGGCTACACCAAACCCCACCAATATCCACCCTGCCCTGGGCGCACACTTCATTGCACGGGACCCCTGTGAGTATGCTGGGGGGGACAGCTGGAGGCAGTGTCTGGCCCAGCCTGGGAGATGCCTGGCACTGGGAATGCTGGTGTCAGAGCTTGGTGTAGCAAGGGAACTGTAGCCACCTGCTCTGGCTGAAATCTCTCAGCATGTTGGGGTTGTAGGAGAACAACAGGCATCTGCCGAGGCTGCTGGCCAACACCAGAAGCATCGGGAGAGCAGAGCTGGTTCTCGTAGCTGAAGTGGTACTACTCAAGTGCTTTAAGCTAGGTGCAAGGCATAAAGGGCTGGTCCTGTGCCATGCACCCTCAGCCTGTCCTGGTGGGGCAGGCAGCCCTGCTGAGGCTTGGTGGTGGCCCAGGCATGAAGCCTAGTGCCCCTGTGGGGTGTGGAGTAGGGATGGGACATGCTCTTGGCCTCTCCCGGCAAGGCTGGGAGGCCAGAGGAGCAGAATGCAGGGGGTTACCTGCATTATATTTTAAACCTTGCTGGGGCAGCAGTGCAGAGTTCTAGTTTGGGGTGAAAAATCCAGAGCCCATCCCTGAAGCAGGCTGTTGGCTCCGGCCACTGAGAGGCTGTCACCTTGTCTCCCCCTGTCCAGATGACTTGACTGGAGCAGCTCTTATTCCAGCGTCCCCAGAAGCATGGGCTCCCTACCCCCTGTACACCACGGAGCTAACCCCAGCCATCCCCCATGCCGCCTTCACGTACCCGGCGGCCGCTGCTGCGGCCGCTGCTCTTCACGCTCAGGTGAGTTGCTCGCCAAGAACCGCGCTCTCCTCTCCCCCCTTCTCCTGGTTCTTGCTCTCTCGGGGTTCTGCTTGGCCAGCTCGACCCTGGCCTCTGCACCTTGACTCCTGGGCAAAGCCTCTTCCCAGCTGCCATGCGCAGGGGCCCCCAGCCCTGAACAAAGCACGGGGCAGATGTCTCAGCCATAGCCTGTTGGATAAATAGGTGACCTGAGTGCAGCCAGAGCTCTGCGCTGGCTTCTGACCCTGCAGGTCCAGCCTTCCTCCCGTGCCAGAGGCAGGCAGCTGGAGAAAGTCCGTGCTCAATTTTTGGCCGGCTTTGGTACCCTTGGCCAGAGAACTTGGTGTGACTGCTGGGAGGATACCCTGTGTGCCAGCACGTAGGATAGCCAGGAGATGTCCTCCGTGAAGTGAAAGCTTAGCTCAGTGCTGAAGCTCAGGGGCTCAGCTGGAACCCCATGGGCCAGGTAATGCAGAAACAATTCTGAAGCTGGAGGGGAATGTCCTGCAGAGGATGAGTGACCGCAGCCCTGCCACTGCAAGGAGCTCTGTTCGTGAGCCAGTGGTGAACTGTTAGCCCCTCTGGGCACAGGCTAGAGAGGGTCACTGGTGTGTGGGCCTGTGGAGATGCTGGTGGTGGTGCATCCAGCTGCCTGGTGTCCCTGGGGTGTGCTTGCTGACAGCAGGAGGTGTAGGGGTGCCTGTATTGGTTTGATACTGGAGTGTTTTAATGTACTGAGACACCACCACCAGTATAACATCTCCTGAAGCTGGGGAAATGCAAAAAGAAAGCTGAAGTAGAGAAGATATGTCATCACCCCATGTTAAGGTGCTTTGTTTGGAGAACTTGTGTAGGAGAACCTGGAGCCCCTGTCCCAACCCTGCTTGGTGTTATCACCAGCTGTGCTCTGCCTACTTCTGTCTCTGCTCCTGTAACAGTGCTGGTGGGGCTCCAGGCTTAGTCCCCAGAGCATTGGGGTTTAACCTCTGCTATTTCTGCCCCACCAAGCAGGGCAGTTAGCTCTGCTCATCCCTGCTTAGCTTGAAAGGAAGAAGAGCTGTGTCCCATCACCTTGTCTACCTGGCCAGCAGTTGAGTTGGTCCTTCATCATCCTCTTGCTCCTGCAAGCATCTTGACTGTAACTGAATGGCTTCAACCCAAGCTTGTGTCCAAATGCAAGATGGAAACACTGGAGGGGATGCGAGCTTCTGGCCTGTGTAGGCTTGTCCTCTGCTTTTGGCCTTCTGCTGGTGAGCTAGCAGTGGGCTGAAGCTCCTGCAGGGTAGGCAAGAGGGATGTGGGGCCTAGGGCAGGACCAGACACTGGCCCCATCTTTCAAAGGCCTCCAGGTAGGCTGGTCCTTCGCTAGGTCTGTCCCAGTCAGGAGGTTTTGTTTGCTGGTGTTCTCCAAGAGCTACTGATGGTGCCCACAGCTCCAGGAGCACCTGAATGTGCTCTGCTCCTGGGCAGCCCAGGGGAGCAGAAGTCTCTCCTTTCCATCCCTGCCCCTTGCATGGGGTGGTGGAGCCAAGGGCTGTTGCTGCCAGAATTGCCCTAGCAGGGAGGGCCAGGAACACTCCCTCTGGAGACAATTGAGGAAGGTGAAACCATTACTGTGGTTCCTTCAAGGGTGATCATCGGTGACTGTGCAGGGACAGAAAGGTTAGACACCAAAACTTTATGGTGTGTGCTGGGCGGAGGAAGGAACTCTGCTCTCCCAAAACGAAGGAGGCCTTCAGCCACATCTTCTGCTGGGGTTTGATTTCCTGCCCCCCAGCTGGTAAGATACCTCTTCTGGGCAGACAGATTAGCTATCCAAAAGTCTTTTGGCCTGCAGGATGACCCCTGAGCTCCAGGGAGCCCTCAGGAGGACGAGGGACCCCCTGCCCAAGCAGGTGATGCTCCTGTAAGCCCTAGGGAGCCAGCGTAGCCCCTCCAAACTGCAGCCAGGGCCAGCCATCTCCTGAAGACGAGCAGCCAGGCTGGCCGAGCAGCCACGGCTGCTGCTCGCTGCGTTGTGCTTGAGCTGGCGGTGACCCTGCAGGAGACATTCTGGCGCAGCATACGTTACCAATAAAGTTTTATGGGGTTAAACATTACTCAGGGTGGCCGCTCCGAGCTGCCTGTTCTCTAGGCTGGAGGCCTTTCCCTTGCAGAGCCGAGGCAGGGTGGAGTTGAGTCAGCGTGAGAAGAGATGACTTTTGCTCTCAAACCGGGCTGAAAGCTGTAGCCTCGGTCTTGGTGTGCTGAGCCCTGGTGAGGCTGGCTCACCTCGCTGTCAGCGTGGTGGACACATGGGCTGTTCTCCAGGACAGCAGCAGCTCTTCCTCCGGAGACTGGTGTTGGCTAGAGGGCATTCATGGGGTGCCAGGAGCTGCAGCAGCTCCATTAATCACAGAGGGAGTGTGTAGGTGGAGGCAGCAGCTAAAGGGAGCTTGTGGCAAAAGATTTAAACTCCAAGAGCTCGTCCTCTCGCATCTCTGTGCTCAAGTCTGAGAGGAGAGTGGCTGCCGTCTGTGCTGCACCAATGCAGCCTCCTGGAGGGCTGGCAGGAGGTGGCACGAGGCTGCTGGCCCTGGCTCGTGCATCAGGCACCCTTGGGAAGCCACGCACAGAAGACTGACCCCTCTGCTCCCGGCATCGCCGTGTCGTGGGGATGGGGTCCCTCCGTGCTGCCGGTGTGACTGTGGCACTGCTGAAAGCCTCTACCTGCGGGGACTCGCCTGACTTTAAGACTGTCCCACCTGCCTTCCCTCCCTCCCACCCTCTCTCAAATCCCTCCTTTGATGTCCCTAGTGAACTCCAGCCATGATGCCAGCGCAGGCTAGCCCTGAAGCTCAGAGCTGTCCCTGGAGATGGGACGCCCTAGTGATGCCTAATTGCAGCTAGTGGAGTGGCTGTACTACAGCTCCATTCCTAGAAGTGTTAAGCATGATGGCAGCCCCGTCTGGAAAGACTGGTAAGGTAACCATCTCTCCTCCAAGGTGCACCATGGGATTTGCAAGCTTCTGCCCATCTCTTTAGCCCGTATCTCCTTGCCCACCCAGTGCATGGGCCTCACGCTACCCACCCACCAGAGCCTGGGGAATGAGATACCAGGCCTTCTTTCTAACCCACATCTCCAACTTGGCAGCACATGACATGGCGCACACAGCATGGCACCATCTTACATCAACTCCTCCCAGCTGAGCCAGGCTCAGCCAGGTCCTGCCGGCGGGAGGGGAGCAGCCTGGTTGAGCCAGGGCAGAGATGATCCTGCCCCTTGGCAGGAAGGAAACCTGGTTTCTCCCCAACCACGACCCTTTGAGGGCAACCAGAAATACACCTTGACCTCACTCCTGGCACACGGTGGGGGAGGTGAGTGACGTGATAGCGGTAGCACACGACTAAATTCTACCGGGCACGTTAGACAACAGCACTTGCCGGTCACTTTGTTCCAGAATCGCATATCGGGACAGACCCTGCCCCTACTCATGGGTCTAATCTCACCTCTTTCCTCTCCAGTCACTGGAAATGGAGCAAGTTCCTACCTGGAGCTTGGCTTCTCTTTGCAGCCTGCAGTCACAGGCAGGATGCAGCTCTCGTGAGCTGCAACGAGGGGAATCTGTGGCCTGGGAGCGGTGTAGGGAGCTGGGAGGCTGGGCAGAGGGAAGGTGGCCTGGCCTGGGACTGGCAGGCAGGGAGGATGGTTGCTGTGGTCATCTACTGAAGGAACTGAGTCTGGGATCACTTCTCTTTGCAGTGGTTCTGGGTAGACTTTTTTTTTCCTCTCCCCTTTGTGGTAGTGATGATGGGGAAAGATGTCCTCAAGGATGGGGGCTGAGGAATGCCTTTGTCCTTGGAAGACTGTGGGATGCACAGATGTGCTGAGACAGTGCCCTGGGAAAAGGGAGATCTTTCCACCAGGGTGGAAACCTGGTCTCTCTAGACCTGTTGCACTGTTTCATCTAGTGTCTGTGTGACCGAGTCGGGCTGTGTTGTGTCTCTGATGTGGAACTGGGTTTTGGAGTGTCCCTAAGCCAGCCTCTGACTGAGCACCAGGAGACACCAGGGGCTCTCAGTGCTCTTCTGCAAAGTGATGCTTCCAGCTGTGGTGGCAGCACTTGCCCTGAGATCAGCGTAGAGGAGCATCCCATAAATGTGTGGGTAAGGCTGGTGGCAGTCACTGCATGGTGCGTGCAGGAGATCCAGAAGGGTCTTGATGCTCTCAAGGCAGGGAGCAAATTGTGGACTGAAAGCTCACAGCTGCCCATCCTGTTGGGGGTGAGCTGCCTGAGGTGCTATCATAGCCTCAAAGCTGCTGCCAGCAGCAGAAACATGGGCTGGAGGTTTTCATGGTGTGGTGAAGGTGGGCTTCTGAAGCTGGGTCTGCCCAGGGGAGGGGAAGGAGCTGTCCCAGCTCTGCTTTGTGGCTGTGTGGTGGTGATGCAGAGCCCAGCAGGACCCTGAGGCTTCCCAGCATGGAGCTGAGGCAGAGCCCATCGACGGAAGAGGAGGCCAGTGCTCTGAGAAATTCTCCAGCCTTTCCCTCTTGATCGCTGCCTGAGCTTGCCCAGGGCAAGCTGGATCTCCTGAGCTGTGGCTGCTGTTGTGGATGGACATGAGGCTGGTCCCAGTGGTTGTTATCGGGTGCTGGTCCTAAAGAGCTGGGAGCATGGAGCAGATCTGCTGGGATGGGTTCAGGTGCTGCACTTCTCCAGTACCTGCCTCCTGTTGGATGCTGCTGTCTGCTGTGATGTGTCACGAGACTGGGAGCTGTGGACACCACGGCAATCTGCAGACCATGGGGATTTCCCTTTGTGTACCACATGGCTTGATCTCGGAGTCCTGTCTGCAAAATCTGCTGGACTTCACATTGTGGCAGCTGAGCTGTGATGGACCCTCCCTGCAATGGGAGGCTGGAAGCCGCGGTTGATTTCCTCTGTGTAATAACCCATTGCCTGTTTGGGGCTGACACATAGGACTTACCAGGATTATTTTTTCAGGGCTTGGATCCTTAGAAGTGTGAAAAGAACTTCAAGAATCTCATGGCTGTGATGTTTGCCTAAAATCCAGTGACTCAGTGCTGGCTAAGGAGCCCTGAGCAAGCTCTCCCCAAGCCACTTGTTTCCTCCTAGCCAGAGAAAAGTGAACATGAGATGCTCTTAGCTCTTTAGGGTACCTGCTAAGCAGCCCTTCTCTGTCACACCTGAGGAGCGAACTGGACCAAGATGCTGTCAGAAGGGACTCCCTGAACTGCAACGGGCACAGCTCTCCCTGGCTCAACAAATGGAAGCAGCCCACCTCATTCCTGCTCTGGGAAAAGGAGAACTGCTTGCTTGAGGTCTCCACTCTCTGGAGCATAGGCTTTCAACCCAGAGTGCTTCAGAGCATTGGATGTGTGTTGAAATTCCCCTTCTGAGGAACAGGGCTGGATCGCTGCCTGTCCTCCTCCATGTGCTTCTCAGCACGGCACGGGATGTGCAGATCCTCCCTGACAGCAGCCGCATGGGGAGCGCTCGGTTCAGCTGCAGTGAGGCTTTTCATGGTAGGCTGAGCTGCTCGGGTCTTGCAGAGCATGCAAGTGCTCGTGTGCTCATCTCCTCAAGCCAGCTCTCTTGAAGGACCCTGGAAGCAGGAGGTTCAGCTGAAATGAGGCTGGAGGTGTCCGGAGAGCCCTGCTGGTTGGTGTCAGTGCTGGTGGTGTACCTCTGCAGGCTGTCCTTGCCTGTCGTGAGCTGCTGGGGTCCTACCAGCTCCTGGGAGCCCAGAGGAGGGGCTGCTTCCTCCTTGCCACACAGGGAGGTCTTTCTGGTACATGGGAGCTGCTGGCTCTGTTCTGGAGGTAGGTACAGCTCTGAGCTCCCTGAGGCACTGGGGCTGGCTGCAGGGTGAAGATGAGCAGACCTACAAGTAACTAAGGAGGAAGGATGGGCTGTCTAAGCTGAAGATGGCTTGAGGATGGCGGTGTGTATTTGGCCTGCTCTTCCTGCTCTCCGTAAGGAAGGCAATCAAGAGAAGTGGGTATTAAATTCTGAGCACAGCTGGGAGAGCTGAAGCAGACCTTCACAAGGAGAATGGAGCCCCGCTGGGGCATGTCTCTGCCCCGTGTGCTGATCCTGTTGTTTCCCCTGGCTTTGTGAAGATGGCAAGTGGAGGCACACATTGCTCTTCTCCAGCTGTTTTCTGGGACCTGAGGCCGGCTGCAGCTGGCTGGCGGTGTCTGTCCTGTCCCTGCGGGCAGGCGAGCAGGGGATGTTTGCAGTGGTGTGGCCAGACTCCCTTCCAACTGTGAGCTAATGCAGCTCCAGAAACAACTGCGTGTCTTCCAGTAAAAGCCTCCCTTGCTCTACTTCCCTATCCCCCTCCTGGATATCCATCCCCATTCCCTGCCTCAGCTTCCTACATGACGGATAGCCCACCTGGAGAGACTGTAGACCTCCCTGAAGCCCTCAGGTGTGGGCTCCTCCAGGGAAGTGCTCTGACCTGGCTTGGTGCATCACAGCCCTTGAGACATCCCTGCCATGTCCTGGTGTACCTGGTCCCCTCCTCCAGGTGGCTGCAGTGCCCCCATTCACAGCACCTCTGCATCCCAGGACAAGCAAGGCACCCAAGAGAGATGTGAAGAAAAAATTGTCCTGATGGGCTGTTGTTTCCAACAGTGTCCCCCTTGGCTAGGAGATCTGGTTGTTCTGGTGCTTCCCGCTGGTTCCTGGCCTGGGATGTCCCTGCCTGGCGCAGAGATGGAGGTGTATTTGTGCCAGAGCTGTGAACAAGCAGGATTTCTGTTGAGCTGGAGCTGCTGGAGGCTTTGGGCTGTATATGGAGCAGGAGCTGGCTCGGACCCCCTGTGGAGGGGTGGGAGAGCCACTGGGTTTGGGGATGGGGGTGGCTGCCTTGCATGTGTTTGCACCCAACTGGGCAGGCGCAGGATGGTGGCTGCTCCCGGGGTTAAGCGCTCGCAGCCTTGTGAAGTTCGGGGGAGTTTCCTGTTGCTGCTGGGCAGGAGGAAACTGCTTCCAGCTGTCGAGGGGGGGGTGCTGGAGTGGGAGATGTCAGCCAGCGGAGGAGGACCTGGGCTGCGGCTCTGCTGAGTGAGCACCTCCTGGTGATGGGGGGGGGAAGGGGCTGATCCTGCCCTGTGCTGGTGCAGGTACCAGAGCCTGGCTTCCAGCAGCCCTCGCCTCGCTGAGGAAACCTGCAGGGCTCTCTCCTTCTGGGAAGCATCACAGGAAGGACCCCAAGTTCTCCAGCTCTTGCTTGGGGCTGTTAGTGGTGTCACAGCTCTTGTGCTGGTGGAGGGAGGATGCAGCCTTCACAGGCAGCTGTGTTTTCTGGGAGGTGTGACCTTGTTGTCCCTTCCAGCCTCTGTAAGGAGGCTGCCATATCAAGGTCTTGGCACTTGCTGTGTGTTTGTGTTACAGCGGTGCGTGCAAAGCCTTTCCATCAACAGACAGACCGCTGCTTCTCCCAGGGAGTGGGGTTTGGAGGGGCTATCAGGGATGTTCCTATCTTGGGGAGTAATCCCAGGGCTGTCACTGAGTCTCTGGCTGTCTTCAAAGCTCTGGAGACCTGTGCACAGCCCTTGGCAGGTCTCGTGCAGCTGGGGTCAGGGACACAGGTCTGCATCTTCACTGCTGGGTGACTCTGCAGCAAGATTTCTGCTGCATGCACCGCAGTGCATCTGCTAGGCAGTGTGCTGGCTGCAGGAGCATCTCCTGCATCGCCGGCTGCCATCCCAGCCTGCAGTGGCCCAGCCCCACGTCCTGGTCTTGCAAACTGAGCGTGAGCATCTGGATGTCTTGATGCTATTCTACTGGATGCTGCCAGCTCCCTGCCTCTACTGACAGGCTGAAAGTGCCTGTTTGGTTTCTGTACCTGTGTCATCTTGTTGGGTCCTTCCTTGCCAAGGAGCAGCCCTGAGCAGCAGATGCTGCTGCAAAGACTGAGGAAGCCTCTGCGTCTTGCTGCCTTATTGCTCTACAGGTTGTTCCTGTGGTGTGCTCTGCCTGGAGCCTCTCTGGATGGCTGGATCACTGCCCCTGGTCTCTTCCAGTGTAGATGAGGCAGGTCTTACCCGTGCCAAGGGGAGGTTGCCTGGTTAAAGTGTGTGGCCTTGTGGTGGCAGAAGGCAGAGCAGCTACCACACTGAGGTGGTGTGTGCCTGCTCTGAGCCTCCTCTGCCCTGCCTGAGGCTGTTCTGGGGGGGAGAGCTGTAAATTTGGGGTGTAAATCTGGGGTGTGCCCCCTCACGCGCAGCTCTGAAGCAATGAGCTTCCTACATGGCTTGGTGGTGAGGACCCTTCCTAGCCTGGGTGGTGCTGCCCAGCGTGCTGTAGCGAGCTGGGTGTGAGTTTGGACACTATTTTCTGGCTTTGGAAAATACTGGGGATGTTGAGGCAGGCCTTGAGAGGGGGAGCGAGCTCCCTTCAGAGCGGTGGGATCCTGCTGTGCTCCTTAAGGGAGGACGTGGTAAGGTCCTGGTGCCTGGTGAGCCTCAGCCTGTCTGTGCACAAGCCGCCAGCCCTTGGGGTGCTCCTTGGGGCACGTCCATCCTTTCCCCTGCTGGAGCCTTCTCCGCTCAGCGTGCCTCTCCGGTGGCCTAACGGAGCTAAAGGTTTGCAATTACTCTGGATCACGGACCTCTGGCGTGGCTTTCTTTTCTTCCAGATGCGCTGGTATCCTCCCTCCGAAGCTACCCAGCAAGGATGGAAGTCTCGTCAGTTTTGTTAGTTTGTTAGTAAGTAAGTAATCGCTCCTGGAGCCTTGTCCTTGTCCTGCCTGTCCTTGAGCTCCGGTGGGAGGAGGGATGGGAGCTTGGGCCGCCGCCAGCCCCACGCACCCCACAAAGGACGTGCTTGGGTCTTGATAATGAGCAGCGGGGTCAAGCCCCGCTCCCTGTGGGGGCATGGGGTGACGGGGCTGGGGCACGGCTGCATCCAGCCCCACTCACTGCCATCCCTATCCCACAGTGTCTCTCCTCGGCTCGTGTTCCTCCTCCCCGCCTCTCCGCGGAGGGATGTGCCAGGGACGACTGCTCCGACTCCTCTCGCTTTGGTTTGCGGCCAGCGGACAAGGCGCCCGGCCCCGGCGCATCCCCCCTCCGGACTGTGAAGCTGCCGCACGCCGCCTCCATCCCTCTGTCCCGCTGTCTGTCCGTCCACCCCCAGGACCTCTTCCCTGGCTGAGCTTCACCGCCCGGCCGTGCCGCAACCTGGCCGGGGTGGCGGGGGGCTCGGTGCCGGGCTCGCCTCGCCCGCGGCTCGGCTGAAGGAAACGAAAGGCAAATCGGGTTTTTGCATGTTTTCTGGCATGAATTAAAACACTTAACTTGTGTATGTGTGAGTGTAAGTTTGTTTGTTCTAGCGTTTGTGTAACTGTTAGCAACAGGTCTTGGCCCAACGGATTGATCCATCAAGGTTTTCATCTTGCGTCGGTGAAGACTTGGCTCTGAGAAATACTAACTGTCCTTGTCTCACCCCTTCGCCCACCTCCGCCCTCCCCCTTCCCAGTACGACCAGAAGAATTTGAAAAATGTTTTTTTATTTTTTTTTTTTCCTCCAAGTACGATGCACTGGGTTTCTGTTCTCATCCATTCTCCCGTTTTAAAGTCAGGGTTCTTATATTATTTCTTTCAGACTGCTATATATAGAAAGGCTGTAAAATATCTAACCTCTTTTTTTCTTCTTTTCCACATCCCTCTGATTGGAGAGCATCCAGTCCTGCCAAATAATCAGCCATCCTTATGGGAATACCGAACAAAAAAAAAAAAGTACGAGTATTTTTGTACCATGTGTAATAAGGAAATATTTATGCATCATAAAGAATTTCTTGTGTGTTTGTGTGCAATTAATTATTATTATTATTAAAAGAGAAATTGTAATCCTGTAAGATAAGTTAATGTTTAGTTAAAAGCTTGAACAGAGAAGGGTTGTCTTCTGTAACAATGATTCAGTCAGGCATAGTAAACAAGAAATTGTGCAATTTTTGTTTTAGCATCTTATTGCTTGGTATTGAAGTGCTTTAAGTATTATATGACCATGGCTGTCTCGCTTGTATTAAAAGATTTGAGAGTAAGTTGCTCTATACTTGCTGATCCTATGAGAATGTGAAACTGGATAATATATGAAATGCAACAGACAAACAAAAATATACCCAGAGGCTGCTGTGACTCTTTCTGGTGGTCTGGAGTGTTTTCTTCTGGGGCTGGGCATGGCCTGGGGCAGCGCGTGGGGCTGCCAGGGTTGTTTGGGGGGTTTCCTTCTGCCCCCTGTGCACAGGACGGCCTGGTTAAGGGGCTGTTGGTGCTGAGCTTCTCCAGGAGGCCTCTAAGCACAGGCAACCACGATGGCTTTGGGTGTTTTTCTTCCCCCTCCCTGGGGCCTAGGGTGGCCTCTCCTCCGTGCCAGCGCAGTTCCTCGCTGCAGAGATGTCCATAGAAGGCAAAACGGCCGCGGAGCTGCAGCAGCGCCCAGCTCCTCCTCCGCTGCTGGGCTCGGGGCGAGCTGGGGCTGCAGGAGGGCAAGAGGCTCCCCCAGCGCTTCTGCCCTTATCAGTACCTGCCAGAGCAGCCCCGGGAGCAGCGGCCCTGGCCAAGGGGTAGTTGCTTTTCCAGGGGCCCTGACGGCACAAAATCATCACTGGGGGCTTCTAACTGTGCTGGGAGGGCGGCCCTGTGCTTGTAAAGGAGCTTCCCCGATCCCTGCCTCCCTACAAAGCCTTCTCCCCACCAGCACAGCGGGATGGGGTGCCACCCGTGGCCTCCCTGTGTGGTACAGCGCACAGGGTGGGATGTGGAGGCAGCGGGACCCTGCGCAGCGCCCTGCCCCAAGGCTCGGTGTTTTCCTCTCTTCCCCAGGGCTTCAAGGCTGCTTGGCCAAGGCAAGGAGCGGGAGGAAAATAAACTAAAAAAAAAAAGAAAAAGAGAAAGAGGCGGCTCTAAAAATAGCTCCACTGGCCACCGTGCCTGGGAACGGGCTTGGCCGCATGGGGAAGCGGCTCAGAGCAGGGTCATGGGGTGTAGGCAGCGGGGCCAGCGGTTGCCCTCCCTGCTGCTGCCTGAATCGGGGCCGGCTCAGCGGTGGGGCAGCTCTGCCCTGCCAGCTCCACCCGCATCTCACAGAGCTGCTCGCCTGAGCGGAAACACTTCTGGAGAGCATCCGCGGCGATGGGAGCGTGCGAGGCTTTAAATTATAAAGGAGATTTTTTTTGGGGAGAAAAAAAAAAAAAAAAGAAAGCCTTTAGCACATGCATTAACATGGCCAGGCAATGAATAATTTATGCCTGGCTCTATTAAGCTTTTACACCGGGACTGGTGCAGCGCGGCTCGCCTCGGAGCTAAAGTAGGTCACGTCTGCGCCGAGGGTCCCTGAGCCAGTGCCACCATGGGTGGGCGAGGAGTGGGCACGTGTTTGTGTCCACATGGGTGTGCGAGGGGCACAGGACCGTGTGTGCACCAGCGATGCCCCTGCCCTGATGCATTTAAGGGGTGTGAAGCCGTGGTGCTGCTTGCATTTACCCTGACCCCAACCTGGCTGCGCTGTGTCCTGCAGGAAGGGCTGCTGGCATGGAGCTCCAGGGCGCAGAGCTTGGGCATCCCAGCCACGCTTGTAGCAAGCCAGGGCATCTTCATGGAGGCCAGTGGGACATCCAGGTGCAATACTCAATTCCTGCTTGAAACGGGGTTCATAGGAAAGGAGAGCAAACACTTAACGCCTGCGTTTGTCCACAGACCAGCTGATTGCAGGGGACCACAGCTCCTGCCCCCGAGGCCAGGGGTGTTTGGCAGAGCTGCTGCTCTCTTGGTGCTGTTGCTGTCACTGGTCTTTGAGAGTGCCCAGATGCCTCTAGGCCGCACAGGTCGCGTGCTCTGGCACCTTCACCCTATTTCTGCTGATGAAAGCAATGCAAACAGCTCCTGCAAGTAATTAAAATGGCTCCTGCAAAGCCCAGCAGCTTCCATCTGCTGGTCTGCAGCGGCAGCGCAGGCAGAAAAGCCTCCGTCATGGTCTTTCCACATGGCATCCCTCCTCTCTCAGGCCAAAGTCCTTCATGGCTGAAGACCATTTTACCTCAGGACCAGTGATGTCCTCCAGTTCCTCATATGCCGCACAGACACCAACAGCTGCAGCCATGGACCAGCACACGGACCAGCTCTGCAGAGCCCCAGCCCAGCCACTGCACGTGGGACTGAACAAAAATTGACTGGCCAAGCCGCTTGGTGATGGAGGCACTTGATACCACACCTCTGGGAGAGGTGGGTTTGGCTGGTGGGCATACAGGTAGGCTAACCCAAGCCAGAAACATCACTGTGAGGTCAGAAAGAGACGGGATATGCTGGAGAACAAGCGGGGAACATGCTGTTTGCACCTTGTCTTGCTTTTCTTTATTGCACAGTACCCCCTTTCACGAGTTTTGATCACCTGCCAGGCTGGTATAGATAAGACAGCAGACTGTCTTACAGCTCCAGAAATCCCTCTGATTTGCTATTCCCCCAACCACCCACTTGTTAAATTAGTCCCCAACCCCACAAGAAGTCTGCAGAGACTTGGATGCAGCATCCCAATATCCCAAACAGGGAGCACAGAAGGATACAGGTGAAATATAAGAGGCTGCATAGGGGTCATATAAAACCCGTAGGGACAAATTGTCGTGACGGGACAGGCCCTTGCCATGTGCATTGAGACGAGCAGCCTGGAGTCAAGGCGCATTAATGAACTGCACAGTACAGTGGGAAAGCCAGGAGGTGGCATCCAAGACCTGAGCACACGATAGCTGGACACTTTTCCGAAGCAAGAGCTTAGCAGGAGGTTGTTGCAGCTTGGGATGGCAAAGGGGCAAGGGGAACACACACCTGGATTTTGTCTTGCACCTTCCTCTTCCCCTTGGGAGGGGCAAAGTGTAGGCACTTAGACAAAGACACTTTGTATTACTTGAACAGAGGAAGAGTTCACTTTTTTTTTTTAAATTGATTGATTAATTAATTTAATTAATTTTAATTTTGGTCAGCTATAGCATCTCCACCCAAAAAATCCACTGGATCTCAGTGGGCTTGCTGGGAGGCTCTGTGACATGTGTAGCCCAACCTGTCTGCGGTGGGACGGGCACCAGCACTGTCTGAGATCGGGGGGGATCCCCTGAGGATGGAAAGCCCCCTGGGTGCCTGTCCCAGGGAGCAGCTTCTGGTATTCCTCGTTAAAATCAAAAGGCAGAAAAACACAGCAGCCTTATGTGGTGACATGGCAATGGCACATTCAGCTCTTCATTAGGAACCGTGGTGTAGCAACCACACAGACCTCCACCCCACGGGCTTTTGGGGGTCCTTTTTCCTGAAAAAGAGGGGAGAAAATATCAGGGAACCAATGAAGCTTGGCAGTGGGCAAACTGGTCCATCTTTTTTTGCAAGTGAGGATGAGGAGACAACGGGTGTTACCACCACCCTACGGCGGTGTTGGGGTGAGGCAGCAGATGGCACTAGGAGATCAGGAAGGACTGAGCGAGCCAAGATGCCTGGAGGGAGCAGAAGCCACCTCTGGACTTGCAGCTCATGGACCCTAATGCTGCTGGGCAGGAGACCAAGAGGAAAGAATTGACTGCAGCAACCCAAGCCCCGGGCCAGAGAGAGAGTGTGAGCACCAGACCCTGATAGACCCCCTAGAAGTGTCTGCAAATGCATGCAAAAACGTCCTGCCCCTTCATCCAGAGCACTCAAAACAGGAGAAATCTCAGCTTCAATATGATGCAGATGGGTTGGGGCCTCCTGGATGTTTGTCCTGCTATGGGAACCCACAGCTCACCCCTTCCCTCCATTTCCCACACCCTCCAGGCACGGCAGACCGAGCACACGTTATCTGGTTGGCCTCATCCACTGGGCTTCATCTGGTGGGCTTCATCCCCTGAGCATCACTGTCATTGACACACTCTTGGTGTCCCCCTCCAGGTCACCGGAGTGACTGGGAACCCTCAAAAATCGCCTGGGAACCAAATCTCCATGCCACTCACACCAGGACAGGCATTTCAGCAGGCAAGGGGAGGATTTCAGCTTGGGCCAAGATGTCAACGCCAAATGGCATGGTCTTCCTCGTGCTTTCTTGGTGAGGTGGGTACCTGCTTCTTCTGCAGGGGCTTCCCCTTCTCTGCCTACCTCCAGTTCTGGGCCAAGCTCATGTAGGACGTGCTGGAGTTTCTCAGATTGTCCAGCCCCACCAAAAGGTAGCTGGACGAGTGCTGGGGAGTCGTGAGCCAGGCCTCAGGCCCACACTTTGGGCCTTTTGGGTATTTCCAGCTGGGAAATTGTGGGTGCAGTGCTGGAAGTCCCCCTAAAAACGGCTTTTCTGGCTGTTTTCCCAAGGCAGCAGGGGAAAAGCCGTGCCCCTATGTCTGCACTGTGGCACTTGGTGGCACAGAGGAGACCGTAGGGAAAGGTGAAAGCAATGGGTGAGCTGAGGTAAATTTTGGTGGAAAAACACAGTCTGGGGGAAGCCACTGAGCTGAAGGTGCCCACGTGTGGCCCTGTACGAGGTGCCTGCTGGCCCCACGGCTCCAGCCCCTTCCTCCCAGCGCCTTGCTCTGGGAACAGGCCCTGGTGCTGCCGACAGGCCGAGCCTCAGGTACCATCACTGGCCAAAGTCAACAGCAGCCAGCACTGTTTCCGCGTACCCAGCTCCCTAAGGCAGCTAATGTGTTGATAGATGGCCTGATAAGCACATCCCTGTACTGCAGGAAGCTTTGTGGCTTCACCCACCTTCCTGCCAGCCTCTCACGACCAGCGTTTTGGCTTTTAAATCCCAGACCTGACTGCCATGTGCAAATACGGCTTCTGTGCCGGAGGAATACTCGAAACACCAGGGTTGGGCAGCCGGCAGCAGGACCTGGGTGGAACTGGCTCCCCAGGGGTGCCTGTCCTTTCAAGATGCTGGAGCACATGGCCCTCGTGGTGCCTGGGGGTTTGGGAAGCAGGCGTCACCTCCGGTGTCACTGCTGCATGGGGAAATGTGCTGAAGATCTCCGCTGTTTTGGGAGTCTTTGAGGCCAGACCACTTGACAAAACCCTTCAGTTTTCATCCTTGCTCTTGGATGAATCAAGGCCAGCCAGGGATGAAGGCTTCGCAGGTGGAGTGGCCGAGAGCTTTGGGTATGGAAAGCGCTGCCCTGCTGAATCGCCTGCATGGAGCGAGTTTTTCACCCAGAAATGAATGTATTTATCAGGCTTACCACCACCACTCCCCATGCCCCACGGCTGAGTCTTTATGAGGATATTACTCAACAAGAGCATCTCCAGTCCCAGGGGCTCATCTCTGCAAGAAAAGCACTCCCAAGCAGATCACTGACCACAAGTTGTGACTCTGCTGTTCCTGAACCACTCCTTGCATTTTTGTCCTGAGCACTTCAAAATGCTGACAAGGAGAAAGGGTAAAACTTGATTACATTTCATTTTAAAACCCATGTTTTTGGGTTACTCCTCTAGTGTAGGCACTTAGAGATGGGGATCAGTAAGGAAACATTGCTTTTCCAGGGAAATTGTCACCTGCAAGGACATTCCCTATTTTACAGAGGTGGTTTTGGGGGTGGTCTGGGGAAACTGGAATGAATTATTTCTCTTTTGCAGGTCAGCCCAGATGCAGCAGCGCCTTTCTAAAACACTATCACTGAGTTTTTCAACAGCTGCATCTTAAAACACCATCTCTTGGCTTGAGCTGAGCATTTGGACAGGGACTTTTCTTAAAGTCCAAAAAAAAAAAAAAAAAAGGCTTTCTTGGAAATCCCAGGGACCACTTGGCCTGTTGTCCTAGTTTCCTTTCTCAAAACAAAAGAAAATGAAACAAAATAAAAACAAAACAAAACAAAAACACAAAACAAACAAACAAACAGAAAACTTCCCATTGCTAAAGACTGAAAGGTAACAACTTGGGAAGTATTGAGTTCAGAAGATGGATACAGCTTTATTAAAAAGACGAAAGAAAGCTTATATCTGATATACGTAAAACAAACAAACAAACAGGTCATAGAAGCTTAAAGCTATTTTAATACTGTGCTAAGGCTAAATAGTTTTTCTTAACATTTATCTTAAGTGTCTCTGTTCAATTTTAAAATGTTTATTTTTCACTTCTGATGGAGAAATCCTGTGGTTAGGGAAAAAATGAAACCCCTAGGGAAAAAAGGGGAATTTCCAGTTGGATATAAGGGAAAAAAAATCACATTGAGAGTGATGGAGCTGCCTGACAGTGACAGGGAAGCGAAGTGGGATCTCCAGCCTTGGACAATTCCAGTGCATGCCTGGAGAAGGCCTTGGGCATCCTGCCTTGACTTGGAGCAGGAGTGTGGACTGAGCTTCCCAGAGATCCCTTCAGCCCTCAGACTTTCTCTGATTCCTGCACTTTATGGAGACATTGAAGGGGAGAAGGGATACATCTGGCTGAGCAGTTCTCTCTGGCCACGCTCCATAGGAAGTCATTTATCACTTAATACATGTGGATAAACTTTGTTTTAACAGATCTTTGCTCTAGAAAGAAAGTTTCTAGCTCAGAACAAAAAAATACATATTGTTTTAGGGATTACATTTATCTTACCCACTGAATGCAGTATTTTCCAGAGAACTTAAGCATTTCTTAGTGTTTAGGCACTTCTCATCACACATGCCCTTACAAAAGCACTATGTAAATGGAAAATGGAAGCTAACAGCTTTTTGAACTGTCTATATTCCTAAAAAATATTATTACGCACATACACACACACAGCTAAAGCTGGTAAGTGCCTTGGGTGTCTGAAATATTTTGTGGTTATGTGAAAGGCGATCTCCCAGAGGTATTTGTTTGTGTATCGGATCAGAGTAAAGCTGCAGTGCACTTAAGGATCTTGATCTAGAAAGTGGAAGCAAACAGTGGTGACACAGAAGATGGTGTTGAGTGAGGCTTGGAAAAAACAAGGCAGGTTTTCTCACATTTTCTGAGTGGGGATAGCCAAAACTATGGGGCTTTTGTTTCTGAGCAAAGTCTTAAGTGTGAATATTAGATTGGAAACATCTGCAGGGGTAGCTCCAAATGAAAGGGAGGAGGTGGCCAAGGTCAAAGTCATGATGAGAAGGGGAGACCTGGGCTGAGCTGCTGTGGATAAAGCCAACCCCAGCCACCAGAATTAATGGTTTTTTGTTTGTTTATTTGTTTGTTCACTCGTTTTCAGCAGACTGTGGAAAATAGTATAGTTATAGCTACTTCCATTTCAATTCACACTGGTCACGTCATTCCAGTGTAACCTTCTTGCATGAACAAGGCAGGACGCGAGGCAGTTTTGGGGCAGATACAGGAGAAACCCAAGTGACAGAGGACTGCTTAGAGCTAGAGAGGAACACCTTCTCCTGAGCTCGAGATGACGGAAAGGTACTAGGAGAGAAGATGCTGACTTCTAGTCAGCATTTAGTGGGGCATGTGCCCTTCCTTGGACAAGGTCCACCACACTTCTTCTCAGGAAGACTTATGGGGCTAGGGAAAGGTGCACTTTGATCTCCAGCATCAGAATATGCTGCTGTGTCTGTTTTCCTTCTGTGGATTTTGGACTGATTCCCAAATGCCCTCTGCCTGTCATTCGCCTCCCACCCTTTTACTCTTTTCCTGGGCTTTCCCACTGCTGTGGGTATTTCTGGTCACTATGTAAGTGCGCATCAGCTCTTTGTGGGGAAAAGTGATGTTGGCTGTTTTCAATCATTTTGAAAAAAAAATCTTTTAGGAAATTGTGCATATAGACTTAATATCAGCATCGATGCATGTGTGACTGGGACCTTTGGGAGCAAAGCTTGGGCTAAAGAACAAAGAAGTGTTGTGCAGGAAAACGTATTTTGGTAGAGAAATGCTACATGGGCCATTTGTTTCAAAATAATGTCATTAAAAATAACGCTGTGAGAAGATGACTATAGAAAGATGACTATGGAAAAATAAAAGCTAATGCACAGAATGTATTTTCCTCATTTTCAGGACTAAACAGCCTCTCTGTGCCATTATATGTATAAATCAAATTTCTCCTAATAATTGCACAAAGATCTCCAGCAGAGAGGATAAGCCGAACTGGTGAGTCAGGCACATTGCACAGGACCGAGGTCATGCTCGAGTCACACAGAAGTGGCCTCTCTAGATGTTTTCCAGTGTGAAAAAATCACAAAACTGAAGGACTGGATTTCATTTGCCCCAACGGAGCACTTTCAGAGTGCTGCAAGCAATTCAGTACGTCTCCGTGACTTGTGCTCTCACAGGTAGCTGGGCCTTTGCTCTCCTCGCTCCTTGCTTGCCCCTGTGACAGCCCCTCCTGGGCGAGGCTTGAGCACCACGATGCTCATCTCACTGCCAACATTGGCAACCTGCAGGAGCAGGAGGTTTTAGAGTTGCTGCAGGGATGGGACCCGATGGGTGGTGATGGAGAGATTTGTGAAGTCGCTGCCTTGCTTGCGAGGTGTCTCAAAGCAGCCTCTCCTTTCCAGTCTGATGGAAACAACAGGCAACTTGGTGCAGCTCACAGTAACAAACAAACAAACAAAACCAAACAAAAACCAACACAAAACCTCAGTTGTCTTCTTGGAGAGGGTGGCTTCTCCACCCATGGAGCCACACCGTGCCTTTCCCTTTGAGTCATCTTTGCCCACAGCCGGACCAAGTTCTTCTTCTCTTCCTCAGATGAATTATTTTGGACTATCCCAGCAGTAGGGGAAGGCTCTGGGCTTTTTCCCAGCTCTGATATCTCATTTTCTTCTGACCCTTTGCATCCTGAGATCCCCCCTGGCCTTGTTCCTCCAAAACTGCATGGCTGTCCTTCCCCATGGGCTGTTTCCCAGCTAGGAAGGACAATTCTGGACATATCCATGTCAACGGGGACTTTGCCTTGCAGAGCTGCAGCTGTACTGGTGGGACAGGAGATACCACGGGTGCCAGCAGTGCTCCAGGCTGGGCCTGGGACATGGGGGTCTCCATGTGTGCCGAGCACATGAATCCTGCAGGACTTTGTGCTGGAGAAGTTTCTACAGCAAACTCAGGTTGTTAAGTAGAGAATTAGCCCCCAGGCTCAGGCAAGAAACATCTGAGTATTAAAACTTCTGCTAAAGTCCTAGACAGAAGCACAGCTTGTCCTGCTGCACGCCAGGTCCCATAGTAACAAATGCCTGTGAAATCCTTGTTATTGTCCTGGTGCAGATACCCATCCCTCAGCTGGTGACGGGTATGCAGGGATCCTGACCAAATGGATTCCTGGCAGGAGGGTTAGAATACAACATTTTCTACATTAGAAAAAAAAATTGCAAGCTGCAATTCTGCCAGAGGCTCACTGCAGGTTTGTAAAGCTAATTGCCAAAAGCCCTGTGTAGAAGGAGCCATTGCCAAGATGAAGAAGGGTCCAAAGCAGGATGGCTGAATCCAAGGCACGCGATCATTTTCACTGAGGTTTTAATTCTGTTGTACTGAAGTCTAAATCTACTTTTTTTTTTTTTTTAATCACCAATATTCATCTCCAAGAACCCCAAAGCACACTGGATTATGGCCAGAGATGGTTTTCTGCCCCCCTGTGCAGCTAACATTGTGAGAATACAGAAATAGCAGGTCTAGGGAAGGAGATGCATGGCCTTGACAAAACAGGATGGCAATGCAAACTGTGGGCAAGAGCTGCAGTGCTCTGTCGAGTTTGTCCCCGGGAGTAAGCAGTGAGCAGGTAAACAAGGACACAGGCCTGGTGTTCAATTATGAAAGAGCTTCTCTAATAAGACGAGCAGCTTCCAGCTCAGTCAGTGCTTTAGTAGACAAGAAAACACAGGACTGAGTCAATCTTGAAATCTCTTTATGTGTAACCCAGCTGCTATGCTGGAAAGATGAAGGGGATGAGCAGGTCATACATGGCATCTTAAAGACCAAGCCATTACCGACAGTCTGCAAGTTAGGGCCAGACTTGACATCTTCCTGGCCACTTTCCATCTTAGCCCAGGGATGTAGAAGGTGGCCATCTGCCAAGGGTTAAAAGAGCAGCCTCCATACTGTGCCACCAATCCACCAAACAAGTTTGATGCAGCCTTTGCCGGGTTTCTCAAGCACCATCCTGTTTCTTTCTAGGCTCTGGGCTTCTATTTCTTGCCGGGGCATGTTGCAGGTGAGTCAGCCAAACCTTCAGGGTGGAACTCAGAGTTCCCAACACCCTATGAAGGTATCACATGGCATAGCAAACCCTGCTATAAACCAGAAGATATTATTCTTCAACTAAAAGGAATTAAAGTAGCAAGGCAGGAATCAAAAAATAAGAGGTTTATAAGAAATTTTCTCCTTGCAGTTGACCTTGCCTCCAGACCTGGGTTTAGTGAGCTCCGTGGCTTTGAGTCCAGCTCTGCATGGGGCCACCAGTCCTGTGTAATGTGCAAAATTAGAAGAAGCAAATCACACAGTGCTAAGAGTTGTCTGGGGGAAGCCTTGAGGATGGGCTCTTGGACCAGTCTCCAGGGCAAGCTTCAGCACAGGATGCATCACCCTACATGAGCAGGTCAGTTCAGCTATGCAGAGGAGTTGCAGCCCGTGGGTGTTTTCTGCCACTGGGAGCAGTTGGTAGTCCACATGCTGAAAATAGCTGAGCATTCATCAGAGCTACCTCTTATTCCAGCTGCCAGCCTGACATCTTCTCTGGCTCGTGGCTCCCTACGTTGGGACAGCTCTTGCTTTAACGTCCTGGCATGCATGGTTTTCCTCCTCAGCTCCACTCAAACTGTTTTTCCATGCTCAGCCTCCTCCTTCAGCACTTGCTCTTCCACTGCATTTCTCAAGGAATGCCATTCGTATGTGGACTGTGGGCTGTTCTCACCAAGCCCAGCTCATCTTTCCAACCACACCCAGCTTTTAGTTATTTGGCCCAAAAAGGCTGCTCCAGATCATACCAGCTTCTCACAGTGTGAGGGTGAGTATGCAAGTCCCACATACCTATCACAAAAGTAACGCGTAGTCTCTGGCACCTCCTAATACAAACGCCTCAGAAAAAAAAGCTGACAGTAAATGGAAAAAATATGTAGCAAGGCCAGTATGTGAGAGATTAGCAGCTTCACACCTCCAAAAGTGTTCAGAGAAAAGTGTGGGAACTCCAAGAACATCAGAACATCTGGCCAAGGTAGTTTCCAAAAGCTGAAGGTACCTCAAGACTTTCTGAAGTCACACTGTGGAACAATACTTGGATGGGGAAAATTTAATCATCGATCCCTACAGACTGATAGAGAGCCACTCAAGACTGAGACAGTAGAGTAGCAAAAACGAGATGCAGAGATCTGGGGCTCCCCATGTCTTGCAGAGGAGACAGGGAACCTGCCCCATACCTGTAGGTGACAAGACCAGGAGGACCCAAAAGAGAAGCCAAGGGAGAATTCTGGCAGGAGTGGGGAATGAGGCAGTGTGTGATTGCAGAGATATGTTTGCACTTTGGCTGTTACCTTTGAGGGCAAGGGAGAGGGCTGTATGCGACTCTCCACAAGACTGCAAAGAGGCAAGAGGGTTGAGAGGAAGGAGGGCAGGAGGACTTGCAGGAAAAGAGGAGGTTCCCTAGAAGGATATCTGGCGTCGTCTGGAAAGGGGAAATACTTCCCAAGGGTGAGGTCTGGAAGGGCGGGATGATATGCCAGAACAGGATGGGAATGCCATGTAGCAGTAGACAAGAGAGGGACTGAATGGGAGCTGTGTTTCCCTTGTGGCTGAGTATTTCAGAGTGGACAGTGCTTTGTGACCTCCCTGGGCTGCTCTTCCCCCTTGGCAGAGGTACTCCTTGAGTCCTTGGCAGTCCTGACAGCAATCAGGAGCTACATCTACTGTTAGAAGATCAACGGTCTTTGGGAAGGAGATTATTTGTCCCCAGTCTCTGCTGCTCTCATCAGTAAGAGAGGTTTCCCTGAGTCCTTTGGATGCTTCAGGAGCTGGACTTCTGTGCAACAATCAGGCAGACTTAAAGTGGCACCAGGGTTTCTCCCATGTTTGCAGGGCTCCTGCTGTCTGGGGAGATTTTTATGTCAGTGGCATCCCACCCTGCCCAAGAGCAACCTCCCCTGGATCCAGGAGGCATTCAGGAGCCGTCTGGGTCCCAACACTGGGCACATTCAAAGTCCCTGCTCCGGGGGACATTCATTGCATAGACCACTTGTGTTCATCTCATCTGCTCATGGTGCAAAGCTGTTTCCTTCCTCAGCATCTTTCCCCTGGACATTTACCCAAATACTCTAAATTGTTTGTGTTGAAATCTCAACCTATTTTGACCATATGGACTGTTAACACTGTCTAGGGACCAAGATGGGGAAATTCCACTGGGACCAACAGTTATCCTCCTGCTCATACTCATCTCATAAACTGGGTCCACATGACAGATTAGAAATGAAAGATTCACCTCCTGAGAAGAGGAAGTTTTTCAGGCCCCTGTGAAATCCAGAATTCATTTCTAGCCCTGGGTGGTTGAATTCATTGTAAATAGGTCATCTTGTTTAACAAGAAGCAATGTCAACATTTTTTTTTTTTTTTCTAACTTCCCAAACAAACCTTGAGCGGTAGGTCAATAACCTGGTACCTAGCTTCCTTGCTGCACTCAGTGTTTCTGTTTCCCTCTGTTTCCTCATCTGTTGAAGGAGTGTGGTTTATGAGTCATTTCACAGCACTTAGATATTTGAGATGTGCTTAAAGACATGTTTTTATGGCATCCCTTTGCACTGCTGGTGTTGTACTTCACCATGGATGGTGCAGACATGGATTGGATATGATTACAAAGCAAAGCAAACAGCTGCCTCCAGCCTGCTGCTGCTGGTTCTAAAAATGGCCAGGCTCTTCCAGGAAACATGCTGTGGGGAATGGCCTGGCACGAGGAAGAGACAAAGTGCAAAATCTGATACCAAGCACAGCCTACTTTGGGGTATCGATCCCTGCTGAGAAGCACCTCAACTTTCCATGTAGCCTGGTTCCTGTGTGGAGAATGTGGTAACTTCCTCATGTGTTATCCAAGCTCCGTTGCTGCTCCTCACCACCCTCCCTGTCTCCAGCACATGGTCCAGCGTTCCCTGTCTGCCTCCAAGCCTCCTTGTAGCTATTCCGTCTCTGGTCACCAGTCCACAGCTCTCACCAAGCCCAGTTGTTGACTGTATTGCTGAGCTGTGCTTTATGTGCCAAGCTGTTTCTCTGTGGGTGAATGCAAGTACCACATGGCTGGGTCTTAAACCATTCTGGTATTAATGGTGTGTGAAGAGAAGTAGAAGAAATTGAAGAAAGGCAAAGAGACGAGCACGGTAATCATGCTTATACAGGCAGGTAGCTTCAGGGCATTACACAAAGAAAGGAATGCCACAATAGAGGAGAAGTAACATCACTGACTGCTTGACTTTGCCTGTGTTCATGGAATCAGGACTTTGAGTAAATCCTTCCAGAGGGGTGTTGGAAAACTTGGTCACCACAAAGTCCAGCAGAGGGTCACTAATATGGCTGAGGCTGGAGAACATGGTATATGAGGAGATGCTGCAGCAGCTGGAAGAAGAAAGTTTCTAGGGAACGCAATTGCCGCCTTCAGTTACCTATAGAGAAGACAGAACCAGACTTTTCTCAGAGGTGCCCAGAGCAAGGACAACTGCTCAAACTGTAGTAGGGACATTCTGGTTGGACATATGGAAAAAATTGTCACCATGTGTGGTGCAGCTGTGGGACAAGCCCAAAGAGTTGGAAGGAGAAGGTCACCCATGAGGACATCTCCAGCCAAACTGGAGAAGGCCCCGATCAACCTGATGTAGATTTGAATTTAACCCTGCCTTTGCCAGGAGACCCCTGCTGGCTCCTTCTAGGTTACATCTCTCTGTGATTGTATGATGACAAACTTTGATAACTGCATTTGTGTGCCCCACTTATCTCATCTTGATGAATAAAGCTCCCGTGGGGCCAGAAAGGATCAGATAACTAGATTTTATTTTGTTGTTTTGATGTGTTGTGTATTAGAGAGGTCACTGCTCATAGGGCATTAAAAACTTGACTGCTGGTGTCTCCTGCTCACCTTTGCAGGGATAATACTGAAATTGAATTCAGGCAGGAATTGAATTCAGGCAGGAATTTCAGTAGGGCATTGCATAGCTGTAGCGTGTGGATGATTGTGGATTAAACATTACCAAGTAATCCAGGAGACTCTCCTGGATCAAGACTCTTGCAGCCCAAATGCCACATCTGGGCAGCTGGCTTGGACCAACCTCCCATGCTTAGCTCTCATGCATGGTAGCGAGGTGGGGAGGAAAGTTGCTAGAGGAGATTTGGCAGTGTCTTTTGTGAAAACTAGGTGTAAAGTCAGTAAGATTGTACTTAAAGAAAAAAAAAAAGGACTGGAGCAGGGAGTCACAGGAAAACTGATAACAGAATGTTGCTATTGCATGGGCGTGATATGCTGGGCTTGACCTGACTTTGGGGTGACAATGTCAGTCTTTGAAATGCACTAGCAAACAAATCTTGCTGCTTGTAAAGCTATTTTATGTCTGCAGACACCTGGGAGAAAATTTTGCCCTGTAAGCTTCCGGGACCAGACCTCGGGGCTTCCTGTTCCCATCAGCCTTGGGTTCAAACCTTCCCCTACATGTACCCGAGTGCTTCAACCACTAGGTACTTACGTAAATGTAGAGAGATTTGCCACCATCCAATGGCTTAGGAAATCTGGCTGAAAAGGGATGTTTCTAGGCAAGTGAAGTAGGAGTTGGTCATGGAGTAAAGCAGCGCCTCTCTGGGTTGAAGCCCTGGCCTTGGATCACTAAATGCCACCAAATCGTCTTGGGTGACTACTGGGCAGTTTGCTCCTGCCTTTGAGACAAAAGCTACACCCAGCTCTGCCAGAACACGAGAAAGTGCATGCCCTTCATGCTCCCAAAAGGCTGCCACAGGCTCTCCAAATAGCTGTCTCATAATGAGATTACAAATGATTGTCTGACCATTACAGTACAGGGGGGGAAAAAAAAAAAAAAAAAGTGAAAAAAAAAAGTTAAATATTAATGGATGGGAGGATCTGAAATGTGATGTTCCGTAAGTGTGTAGAAGGAAGTGAGCAGCTGACAATTGATTCCCGTGAAATCATAAATAGAAGCTATATACAAGCTATGCAAATAACTAACTGTATGCTTAGGAGATTTCTAATTGATTGAATCACAGCATCCATGGAAAAGGCAGGGTGAGTGATGGCACGTACACACAACAATAGGTGAAGGTCTTGACTCAGACCAGAATGATCTTGCAAAAATTGATAACCAGCAGCCACGAAGTCTCCCAGGATGGATCCTCTTTTGTCATTACCCAGCTATCTGGGCATGTTGTATCTCCCTATATTCCTCTATCTGTCTTCCTGATGCAGCATCTTGTGAAGTGCTAGGAGGGCAAGGAGCAGAAGCAAACTCTGTGGAGCCCTCAAAACCCAAATAGAGGAAAGGAATTGCTTTGGAGTGTGTGGTTGTGGTGCGTAAATATTTTAAAGTAAGGAATGCTGGTAGATATTTTGAGCTCCAGCCCTGTTTGCATGTTTGGCAACACAGGATCACATTTTTGGAAGAAATCCTTTCGAGAGAAAACTATGAGGGCTTGATGATGACTTTATGGTTGAGAAGTAGTCACGGAATTTCCGTTCTTCAGGAGAGAGCGTCCTATTGTGTTTTTTGACTGATTTCTTTTTCTAATTGTTTTTCTTTTTCTAACTGTTGACAAAGGTGCTGGTAGATTTGAACAAGTGGCCACACAAGGCCCCCAAGCCAACACGAGACCCAAGGCCGTCCCATCATTTGGGACAGCTGCAGTAGCTACTTCCTACCTACTGCAGGGAGCTTGGGGTCCGAGGAACTGTCCTTATCCTGCTCTTTGCTTCCTCTCGCTCAGTCACTGTACATCTTCCTCTAAGACCTGCGGATGAGTCCCCTGAGCCCATGCCACCACTCTCCACATCTGAAATGGTCCAGGAGTGTTTCATAACTAGCAAACAAGGAAAATGCTGATGTTGACTGATACAAGTGAACAGAGTTACAGTCATGTCAACAAAGCACTTATCTCCTCACAAAGCATGGAAACAATGATTCTGACTATTTAGGTAAACACATTTATGTTAAGCTAATACAAAATGAAGCTGTTTCGGTCAGTAAAGATTGTTTCGCAAAGTCAATTTACAATTGAAATATGACCTTTGTAGCACCACTACTGTGCACTTGAGGGAAATATGTATGACCTCTGTGGTTAGAAAAAGTTGGACGCCCATATGCTTCTGTGAAAAAGAAACAAATGTGCAACTAAGTCCTAGGTATGTTTTGTTTACAGCTTTCTTTGGTTGGCAGTCAAAAGACCTTGCCAGGTAGCTAAGAGGACAAACAAAGGGAAATAGGCCATGGCAAGAGCTTCAAAACTTCTTCTAAAACAGGATGCCTGAGGACTTTATTGAAGCTAGCAAAGTCCTTATGATCTTGAAGCAAAAGCAGACTCGGTCTGCATGCTGGACCTACCTGCCAGGCAGCAAATACTGGCAGAGAAAATACAGAAAACATGAAGTGCACCTGATCCAGAAGGAAAGTGTGAAAGAGACGGGGAGGAAATCAAAGACCTGGTGCTGACAGTCATGGCAGAGGGGAGCAGAAGAGCTGAAGGGACCAGTTCTGCCTCTACAAAAAGGTGCTTGTCTGCCCAAACACTGGCAAGGATCCACCTTCCTCCACATCTTGCTGCAGGGCAGGGAGCAAACACTTGTCTGGCCACGTGGCCGTGTGTTGGCTGAGGGTATCACTGCACCTTGAGAAGAGCCAGCACCACCAGCTCCTCCTGGAAGAGGAGAAGACGGCACTGAAGAACTTTAAATCTTCTGGGCTCTTCAAGACAAAGCATGTGGGGACTGAAAGACACTTTTTTTAGCTTGCTGAATGCACCTGCCATCAGCTTGGCCTGTTGCTCTGGGCCGGTTTGTTAAATACTAAGGAAATCTTGGTGTGTGCTGCAAAATGCAAGGAGCCAGAGCTGCTAGTGCTCTGAGAAATGGGAGCGGTTTCAAACAGATAAATTATCCGGGACAAACACTGAGCCTGTGAGAGATTTCCTGTGACAAAGGGAAAGATTAGGCTGCATGGAAATCACCAGCTTCATAGGCATCCCTGGTCATGCTTTATTCTGGGCAACTCTGCTTATTCAGGGATTTATTTGAAAATCAGCAGTTTTCTCTGCAAAGCGTAGTTGGGAGGCTAACAGCACTACGTCCCACAAAGGGGAGCCATGAGCTGGTGCCTCAGCAAAACGAGCGTGTTCAGGAGGAGATGGCCTCTCACCATCTTTCGGCAATTTGCAGAAATGTAAATACTCCGGCTTGTTCCACTGAGGACTCATCAGGAGCTGTGCTGGTGTGTAAACACTGAGTAACACGTTTCATCACGGCTTCCCTCGTGCACACACTGCTGCCCTCATTATAACCACAGGGACAGCTCATGGCCACTGATTACGTGCTGACTGTTACTCTGATAAACATTGTCATGAATGACTGATACAGCTGATCCCGATATGAAGACAAGAAACGTTATCAGCCCCAGTCTGCCTTCAAGGTCACACGCAGTTACAAAAAGGAAAGTAAGCTCAGATATACTCCCATTCATGTAAGCAAGCAAATACAGCAGGAAAACGTAGTAACATTAGAAGTTCGAGCTATTTTTAAATGGTTCTGTGAAGTGCTGCATGACACATCCCGAGCGTTTATTATTATTATTATTATTTTTCCAAGGAAGTGCCAGCTCAAACAGCTTTCCCTTCAAGCCGCTTGGGGACACCGGGGTGAGCGAATTCCTTGATACATCTGCCAATGCTGCTGGCAAAACATCTCGGATGCAAAGCACCTTATCGCTGAAACTTCCTGAAAGACCAAGCTTTTTCCCCAAAAAGCGATCCCTGCCACCGAGCTCTCCTCGTTCAAACCGTGCTCAGAGAGCACTCCCCGCAGCGCAGACCAGGCCTCGGGCCCGCATTTTGCTGCCTTAAAGCCCAATTTCGGGGGGTGCCCCGGGGAGAAGGAGGGGGGGGGGACGAGGCCCGAGGCAGGCCCGGGGCTGCAGGCACCGAGCCCGCGGGGCCTGGGGGCGGCGCCGGGCCCTGCGCGGAGGGCGGCCGGGGGCAGAGGGCGGCCCCCACCGGCGGAGGCCCCGCCGCCGGCCCTTGGACCCGGGCTCCGAGCCCAGCCGAGCCGAGCCGAGCCGAGCCGAGCCATGGCGGCGCCGGGGCAGAACCTGGCCGTGGTGGTGCACCGAGCCGGGGACCTGCGCCTGGTACGGGCCGGGGCGGGGATGGGAACGGGCCCGGGGCTCGGCTCGGTTCGGCTCGGCGGGACCCGGCAGCCGGGGACGGCTCCGCAGCGCCGCGGCCGGGCCCGCGGGGGTCGGGGGGAGGCGGCGAGGCCTCGCCGGGGCCCCCGGGGCTGCGGGAGGTGGCGGCCGGGGCCGGAGCCGGAGCCGGGGCCGGAGCCGTGCTCCCCGAGGGCACCCCCCGAGCAAAGGCGGGCCCGGAGGGGGCGAGCCGGGGGGCGGCGGCGTGCCTCGGCGGCTCGGTTTGCGAGGGCAACCAGCGACAGGGTTTTGTTTTTTTTTTTTTTGGATGGGAATTTTTTTTTTTTCCAGATGGGAATTTTATTTGGGGTTTTCTCACTGCTAGAGACATCAGAGGTGGGCATCAGTGCACCCCTGGCGCTGCCCTTCCGAGCTGTGATCCTCTCAGGCTGCTCCAGGTTTCTCTCCCACAGTGTGAACGGCCCTCACTGCTCGCCCCACTGATCACATAAGGAGTTCAGGCAGTAAACTCTGAGCTTTTCATGTGCATTATTGATAGCTCAAGTTAGGTGAGATCATCTTTCCTGTAACGCCCACCCCAGGCCCTTCTTCAGTCTCGGGGACCTGTTTGCCATTGGAGTCACCGTGAGTCACTCAGCAGCTGCTCTGTGTTACCTGAAAGTGTATTGGCAGCTGTTTCGGTAATTCTCCTCTCCATCTTCTGCAGTTGCAATGGGCTCTCATTTGCTGCCACTTCAGGTTGTATTGTTTCGTATGAATTTACCATATCTTCACGAAATGTGCCTCCTTTCACAGAGAACACTTGCTGCATCTCCCTTACATCCTCACACCTGGTGCTGTCTCTGAACTTCTCCATGAACAGTGGACAGCAAACAGAATGTGTGTCCAGAAAATGCTTCCAGCTGGGTCACTCAATATTTTACAAATCAGACTGGAAGATTCACTGTCCACCAAAACAGCTTGTTTTCAGTACAGATATTACTGAAGAAATAAACATTTATTTTTTCTTCTTTTTGGAAGGGGGAGCTGTGAAATGCCACGTATACATTTTCAGTTAAAAGTTGTGGTTTTTTGTGTTTTTTTTTTTTTTTTTTTAGATCTCTAGCCATGGACTGTTCTGTTTGATCTCTTTGAGATATCTGAGGCGGTCTGTGCCTTTGATGTGTTACCAGACTGCACACACATCAGACATTTTCCACATAAGGGGCTACATCGAGATCAACTTCTTTTAAAACTGTGCTGTGCCATTGGTGGGACAACACAAACATCCCCCACAAAAATAAGGGCAGTTCTAAGCATTGAAAATTTCAGTAGGTTGGGCTGTGCTTCGGTTTATGTTCTAGTCAACAGAATTTGGGCCATGCTGACCACAGGCAGCACTGTTTTAATAGAGCTGCACTGTGTGAGCTGCATGTATGCATCAGGTTTTGTCCAGCTTTCCCTTCCTTGCCCCACTGATGTGTCCCCTGGTTCTCAGTTGTGATGTAGTCCCCGTGTAATCAGTCAGTGGGGTTGTGGTCTTGGTAATACATGAGCTTCAGAATTGTTCTGTCTGTTTTTGCACTCATTAAATTTAAATTTGTTGCTGGGATTTTAATTTTCTAGATTTTTTTTTTTTTTTTTTTTACTTTTCTGATACTTAGATTAGTGAGGTAGAAAGAATGGGTTGAGAAATACCGCTGGGGTTGAGAATGCAATTTAATTAGCTTAAATGCAAAACAGCACTCCTCAAAAGCAGGGGGGAGTACCCCACTTTCTCTGCAGTAGAGCAACAGAAAATCTCATGTTGTTGTGTGGCAGCTTCTAATTGGTGTAGTTAGCAGCTACAAAGTGATTGTTCATCTCATGAATCCAGAGATCAATTTCCTTGCTAAGATGCTCTTGCAGAAAGATACAGCCAGAGGTAACACCGCAAGAGAAGATTGCCAGCCATGGGCTCACTGTTGTGATATCCACCAAATTCTCCCTATTAGCTGCAGGTTTTAAACAGGAGCCCTGTCAATAAGAGGTCTGCTCAAAGGTCTTGGGCTCAGTTTTGGGCTGTGGGCAAAGGGTGCTAGGATAAATGAAGATGTGAGCAGCAAGTGGGTTCTAATGAATTCGTGGTCAGCACAGCAAACTTTGGTGGGGACTTTCTTAGAGATGTGACCGTAGGGGTGGGTTTCAGGTGGATTTCTTGTGGGTTTGTAAACAAATGGAATGTGTTCCCATTTTCTTTCTTGAGTTTAGGAAGAAATGTATGGCTGAGCCTGTTTAAAGCTGGGAAATTTTTTGTGTCCTTTCTGTGTTGCAGTAGTTCCTTCACCCCAACCTTCAGAGGTGTTTGGAAGCGCTATGTGCAGTGGTGCAACATTGCATCGTGCTGTCTTGATGTTGTAAAACCCAACAAAATTATCCTTTTGTCTTTTGAAGTAGCTGGGGGAGTTCAGTGAAGAAAAAATGTTTTTTAGACCTTTGGGGTGGAAGGATAACTTGTGACCAACAGCCAGCCCTCTGCAACTATTTCTATAAGCCGACATTTATCATTTATCCCATGCAGATCTGTCATGCCAATTACAAGAAGAAGACATGACTTTAAATGCGGTTTACAGTATATTTACAATTGTTTTATACAACTAGTTGTTATTCCATGGTAAAAAATATTTTCTGTTATTTATAATATTACAGACATTGAAATATTACCACTTCACAGACACACATAGCTCGGAATCTTCCCGATTACGTAAGATTGATTTTTTATTTTCTTTTCTCAGTGCGTGGGGTGAGGGCTTCAGCTGAAACTTGAGGCTGTGCCAGGGCAGGAAAGTTTAGTACGTGACTCTTGTCTGTGCAGGGAAGCGGGAGTTACTGCGAAGTTAGAGAGTAGGTTTACAAACTGACTGTGTGCTCGTTCTTGCATGCTCACGTTACGCCTCTGTGCAAGAAAAGTGAGGTGAGCTTAGCGAGGAAGTGTGGGCTGCACATTGATATCCTGCCTTGTTCCACAGCAGTGTCTTACCAAGCAGGCAGAACCAAAAGCCCGATCAGCATGTGGACTTGACTGATGTACCCTGGACTGGCTTTCCACAAGGTTTTCCCGTTGCTGTGCACAAGCACCTGAATCCCTTTCTTTTTCTGTTTGTCCACAGGAAAACCGTCCGATCCCAGAACCGGGTCCCAATGGTAGGTCTAGAGCTGACTGCTTCTGCCTGCTGCCTTTGCCAGTCTGTTTTCTCACTCTCTTTTGTCTCTCCATGGTGCAATAAACATAAAATATTTCTGAGAAAGTATAAAGTAATCCAAGAAAAAAATCTTCAGCTGAAACAGATAATGCTTTGTTTCCCTTTGTAAAGAATTGCTGGAGCAGCCACAGATATATCCCATTCTGCAGCTTTTTTTTGCATCCTGTTTCTTCAGTTCATGTATTTGACATTACACAGCTCTTGAGACTGGTCAAGTGATCTAATTGTAGGACTAAATATTAGTAGGCCAGGTGTATGGGCTAATAGAAATTTGATTCACTAACTCTCTCTAGGGATGAAATTGTAGCTTAGGGAGAAATTAAATGGGCTTGCTCTTTTCTTTTTGCTCCAATAATAGTCGTGTCCCTCCTAGATTGTATTAGCTTTCATTGACAGGGGTCTTCCCATATTTTAAGCTTTCCTGAGGTGCAAATCCTTCTGTAGTTTTATATTTCAGCAGGCGTCTCATGGATATGCCATCTGTCCTAAAGTGTATTTGTGTGGTTCTGGCACGTTTATTCAGTGCTGGTAAATGTGGATGTTTCACCGCTGGTTTGGCCATGGTTCTGGGGTGCAGGGACAGCAAACATGACTCTCTCCCAGTGCTCAAGAAGGTAAGTTTTTCTACAAGGTACTTTTCATCCTGTTCTGGCAGAGGTCCTCCTGCGGATGCATTCTGTTGGGATCTGCGGATCTGATGTGCACTACTGGCAGCATGGTCGAATTGGAGATTTTGTTGTAAAGGATCCTATGGTGTTGGGGCATGAAGCTTCCGGGACTGTCGTCAAAGTGGGATCAGGAGTAACTCATCTGAAACCAGGTGATAAGTATCAAATTTCTCTTTTTTATTTGTTTTCCTGCTAATCAGTTCCTGTGAACGCGGAGATATCAGGCTGTGCCTTTCCATGGTATTAAGTTATCTGGTGTTACGAGCTGTGAGTTGCACGATCTGACCTTCTCCTTCCAGGAGTGCTACAGTGCTATGCATCACCCAACTTGGCTGCAGTGACTTATGGCTTATGGTATTTTTTAGGAGTATCTTGATATCTTATTATATCTTGAGCTGCTCTGATCTTATTTTAATGCAGGTCAGAGCGCACAACGATAAAAGGTGCCTTTTGAACAAGCTAGAGGAAGCTTCAGGAACCACGTACTCTTGCCAACAACCTGCTGTTAATGTTTTTTCACTGGGTGTGTTTGTGAAGGAGCAATGGACCTCCTGCAGTGGAGAGACCTCTCAGTTGTGACCTCTACAGTTTGCTGTGCTCATGAATGTCCTAGAAAATGGAATTTTGCAGTTTGCTGATGACTGCAAGTTAGGCAGAGTGAAGAGGACAAGGGAGAGTTGGTAGGCATTGCAGAGGGACTTTAAGGGTGCCTGGGCAATGGGGTGCAGATGAAATTCAATGCAGATAAACATAAAGGTGCCCATGGCAGAAGAAACCAAACCAGCTTCGTACCTAAAATGACGGGCTGACCATCACTGCTGATGAGTGAGGCTGTTGGCTCTGACTCAGTGTGTGGGAATGTTGGCTCAGTAAGGGAGAAAAATGCAAATCAGCATTAGGAAAGGCTCAGAGCACATCATCGCACCTCTGTGTGCATCCCCACATCTGGAGCTCTGCATGCAGGTCTCTTCTCCTCCTTTCCATAGCAACGTAAAAGAAGTGAAAAAGATTCAGAGGACAGCAAGGTGGACCAGCAGATCTATGACAACTGACTAAGCTAGGAACTCAAGCTAGGAGCTAAATGGACAGCTCCAGGTTACATGACAGAGGTCTGAAAGCTGATGGAGGACAGGGAGAGGGTTGTAATGTTAAACAACCTTTGTTATCTAAATATTATAAATATTATCTTAAATATAATAAAGATCACATTTTCTCTGGTTCTTCCAGCATAAGAGCAAAGGACAATAGAATCTGGGTGTGGTGTGCACCTAAGATGTAGCAGACCTACCTGTCTCCTTGGCAAAGGATCATAATAGATGCTGAAAGATTACATGGTGGAAGTTGACAGAGGTGTTGTTGATGGTTACTAAATACAGAGAAACCACATGTTTGCGATTCCCTAGAAGTGAATATAACAAGGCTGGGAGAAGATTCAGCATATCCTGCTCCTCTTCCTACTGGATGTTCCCTGTGTGCCATATCTCTGACGGTGTAGTGGGCTAGAATGGATCTTTTCTTTGATCCATCCTCTTGTTTGTCACTGTGCCTGATTAGGAGCCTGGTGGAGAGGTATACTGAGAGATTTGGCATTGGCTGGCTTCCTCTGCCAAATAAAAAGGGCTGTCTTGTGTCCCTTGTGTACTTGCAGGTTGCAATGTGGTCCCATGGTTGTTTGCCTTAGTCCGTTCTGCAATTAAATAATTATTCTTTGTCCTGCAAGAAGTGTAGTCCAGGTGGCTGGAAGCACACTACTGTAGCATCAAGATATCTCTGTTCCCTGTTGAGCTCTGCCTGGTTCCTGGGCACCACTTCTGCATCTTGAGTTCCCTTGCCAAGGAACGGGTCCTTCCAGCTGGCAGCTTGGTGGCCAGCAGAGATCCCCTGCTCTGGCATAATTATTTCCTGTTCTGACTAGAGATTCTGAACAAAATGTGAGTGCTGTGTGATTGCTTGGGGTGAGGGCTGCCTTTTCATCTGCTAGGATTGAGTGCATGGCAGCTGGGGAGGGGTTTGTGTGTGACTGAGCCTCCATCTGCTCAGTGTCTGTGCCTGCAAAACACCAACTCTTTTCATGTAACTGTGAAGATCTTGGTGGTGAGGCCACTGTAAAGGAAGTGTTAGGAACTTGCCTGCTGTGTGCTGTGTGATCTTTCTCAGTTACCAGATGTCCCTCATGCTTCTGTGCCAGGGTTTCATGCTCTCTTTTGTGGTTGTTCTCAGCTACGTGTACCTGCATGCCCACCTTCTCTCTGAGTGACCGTCTCCTTTCATCCTGGCAGGTGATCGAGTGGCTATCGAGCCCGGCGTCCCAAGAGAAACGGATGAGTTCTGCAAAACTGGCCGCTATAACCTGTCCCCAACCATCTTTTTCTGCGCGACGCCTCCCGACGATGGGAACTTGTGCCGCTACTACAAGCACAGTGCCAGCTACTGCTACAAGTCAGTCGCTGCGCCCTCTGCGGAGCAATAGATACTCCCCGGGGGGAATAGCTGAAGCAATTGCCCTTGGCCCTTTTGAGTGTCACAGTGAGCGTTCTTTACTTGAACACAACATTTTTATTGCTTTCTGATCTGTGACTAACACGTATAAGGCTTGGATGGTAGCCACGTTGCAAACCACTTTGCAAAGGGTTTATCAGGCAGGTGTAGCTATTCCCCCCTGGTGCCAGACATAAGCAGACATTTCAAGCATGTTTCTTGGGATGTTGCTGTTGTTTTACCCTATAATTACTTTCCTTTCCTTATTTGGTCCCTGCTTTTGATTTCTTTTCTGTTGTCTTTTTATATCTTTGCCTTCTTACACCGCTGCCTGAAGATCTTTGATTGTTTGAGCTGAGCTGGCTGTATTGTTGCTTCTTAGGAAGCACCCTATCAACTGCTGACACTTCACTCTGGCATTTGAAACAAAGTCATCCTAGTTACAGCACCAGAGGAGGAGAAAACCATGTCTTTGCTAAGCTGATCTTTTATGTGCCCCTGAGAGGCTCCACTAAGCTGCCAGCATCACACATCAGTTTTCATATGCAGTTGATTAAACTTGAGTGTGCTTTTAATTGTGCCAGGACTGACACATTTGCTTAAACACAAGTGCGTGCTTAAGTCCTCTGGCAAATTAATATGTTAGAAATTTGCATAAGCCTCTGCAATGTTGTACCCACCTAAATGCATTTACACAGGGAGTTAAAAATAGTGTAAGGTACTGGTCCTGTGAGACTGGTCTCCCTCTGGAGCTTTTGTTTCTCAGACTATGTGGAGCATGAGAAGGAAGGGAAGAACAGCTCCTCGAACATCTCCAGGATTTGTCTTTGGTGTCTGCAGAGGTAGTGTTCAGGATCAAGTTATTCTGAAGGAGGCATTTGAATTGTTTTGCTTCTCATGAGAGTCTTCAGGCAGGAAGCTCCTTTCCAAGTGGGTCACAGGCATCTGCTGGCAGAACGAGATGCTGGTCTGCATGGGCTCAACTTCTTGCTGCCCAGGCCTGCTATCACTGGTTCTTGTGTTTCAGTAAAATAACATTTGCTAACAACATATCACAAGTTTCTGGGAGTAACTGGCTAGTTTGTAGCTGTCTTCTAGGGAAAGATCTGTTGTTTGTTTGTTTGTTTGTTTGTTCTTTCCCCAGTGTGAATAATTGGGGATATTACGTAGCTAAACGTTTTTGCTTAAGCTGTGAAACACAAAGCCTGGCACTCCTGGGCTCAGCTCAGCAATGCCATGGCCATCTGATGCAGAGCATCAAGAGCAGGAAGTTGTTCTGCACAGATTTTCCAAGAAAAGTTGATGGCGGAGCTCAGTGGGCTTTTGCACATTTGGGCAGGTATTGTCTGACCTTCTGCAGGATGTGATGCCAGACTCTCAGGCAACCAAACTCTTGGAGTCAGCCTCCTGGAGATAAGGGACGTATGGATGTCTTACAGCTGCCTTCCCATAACTGTCGTTTACATTACTTTGGCTTCTTTTGGCCTGGCTGATCTCTGACATCAAGCTTCCCTCGGCTGTCCTGGCACCTGCTGTGTGAGAGCCCACACTGGTGGTTTTCTGGAAGTCTGCGATTTATTTCTCATAAAATGTCAGCTCAGAAGGGTTTCACACCACTGCTTTTTTTCTGTCACTTCTGCTTGCTGCATTACACTGCTGTTTCCGTCCAAAAGGTGTTTTGATCCCTTCTGTACACATTTACCCTGGTTGCTGGGAGGGTGCACAGCTGGAACCAGTCCACTGTTTGAAACACTTAATGCATTATATCCAGGGCACAATGACGAGAGCTGGTTCTGGCTGCCTTTGCTTTATGTGTCATTGCCATTGGCTTGTCAGGCAGCAAGATGTTTGCTGATCTCTGGAGGTAGATGACTTGGCCCAAATGAGGGGGCTGGGATCTCACCGGTGGGTCCCAGCTGTAGGGCAGCATTTGGGGTGATGCATTTGCAGCTGCGTGGTTTTTTCCAAACGGAAGGAGCAGCAGAAGAGTTTTAGAGTTGACTTGCCGAGCCCCGGACAGATGGTATGGGGAAGTTTGTGGGTCCCTCTGTTTGGTGCTTAGGCAGACCTCACTGGTAAATGGCTGAAATGTACTTGATAGTACTACAGAGCAGGGGAAAAAAGAAAACATAACTTGGAGAGCCTTCCAGCCCTGCACTTCTCAGGCCGTGGGTAAGAGTGTATTTTGCAGCTGTGATTTACATCTATGTTTGGTTTTCAGGTATCAGTGTTTTCCTCATCGCCTTCATAAACCTCATTGGTGGCTGTTGTTTTGTGTCTGGCTCTTGCAGGCTTCCAGATAATGTCACCTTTGAAGAAGGGGCCCTTATTGAGCCCCTTTCGGTGGGAATCCATGCTTGCAAAAGAGCGGGAGTCACTCTGGGAAGCAAAGTCTTCGTGTGTGGCGCTGGTAAGGTCGAACACACTCAGTCCTTGGGTTCTCTGCCAGCTGTGGTGTGGGGGGCGATGGTCAGGGTGCAAGCTGTGCTTCTAGGCTCAGCTGTAAATGTGGGTCATGGCAGATTACGGGGATGCCAGGGGGCCTCAAGTCTGTTCTTGCTCATGCTGTGCTGTAACACTGCATATTGAGCAGCCCAAACACAGTACGAGGGGCATACTGCTCCTTCCACCTTGAGGGAGCAGAGAAGTGGGTGGTATTTTCACTGCAGAGTCCCTCTTGTAGCAATACTTTGTCTCACTACCCTGGGATTGAGGTGATGCTGTGATCCCCGAGCTGCCCACCTGGAAACACTTTCAGAGCTTCCTTTAGCCCAGGAACGTGGCGAGCTCTGGGCACCTTCAGAGCTTATGGCTGGTGCTGTCTGACAGCTGTATGTGTTCTTTTTCTCCCCTTTGTATCCAGGACCAATTGGCCTTGTTAATGTGATTGTTGCCAAGATGATGGGTGCAGCAACTGTGGTAGTTACAGGTAAGTTCTTTAAACACTTACTGGAGTGCCTTTTTTCCATAATACAGCAAACACTTTGAATAGTTCCTTATTATTCCATCGGGCATCACGAGCACATCCCATTTCCCAGGAGAAGACATTGATCTTTGCATTAATTGGAATCTATAAAACATACAGGTTGCAACTGGTATTTCTCTGCTAGGTCAGCAGACCAGGCTAATTACTTCTGCTTTCTAGTAGAGACAGGTTGTGCAGGTGGAGTTGCTGCAGTGCTTTAAGAATAAACCAGGGGCTAGTGAGCGGTCCTTGGCTCAAGCCCTAGACTTCTGTCAGCCTTTGAGGAGGCCTGTTGAGAAGAGGCAATGCATCTGTATGACAGGCCTTGTAGTTACAGATGCTCTTCTTGCTCCTGGTGCCTCTGGTCACTGGCTGTTTTCATTTCTGTTTTGAGCTCTTCTTGACCTCAGTTTTCAGGTTTTGGTTTGTGTTGTGCCTTTGACTCATAGGTCCGTTTTTCTTGCTTATTATATTTCCTCTTCTATGTCATGCCTATAAACATTAATTTTATCTGCTTCTAATCTTCACCTTGATAAGGCAGGCAGATCCAGCATGTTGTATACCCTGCTTGGTGCTATTCTTGGAACTTTGCTACGAGCAGAGTCTTATCGCTTGTTATGCTAAGTGCTGGCCTCTACATAGTATTCTCACCGTCCGTTCTGTGTCCAGCCACATTGTCCCCCTCCAGTCCTCCTTTGCTGTTCTTGCTGCTGTCCTGCTCGGGGGTTTATTTTCCACTGAATATCTACAGTGATCAAAATGACCTTTTCAGGCTCCCTGCATTTCAGAAATCCCGTGTCCTGGAGATATCTAGTCCAACTAGTGTTTGCAGACATGTTTTTGTTTGGCTCGGTCTGGGTAACCTCTGGAGTCGGGGATCCCACCTGTCTGGGTACCTGTTCCAGGACTGCACCACCTCCTAATGAAGAAGCTTTTCCTGGGGTCCATTCTGAACCTCCCAGACTGCAATTTGTGGCTCTTTCCCTTTTTATTTTCTGCAGCAACTGAAATGCGTTCATAGTCTGAAGTCCCAACCTGGCCTTTCAGAAGGCTGTTCTTCAATCTTTCTGCTTTTAACGAGGCTTACTTTGACCTCTCAGTTACTGTTTCCCGGTCTTCAGGTTGAGAGACAGAATTCAGGTTCCACCCTCTTGCCTTTGCGGAAGCATCCCTCAGTAGTCACTCGTGTCAAAACCTAAGGCAGATTGTTGCCTTCTCCTCCCCAAATCCTCTTGCTGCCAAGTCTGGGGCATATTTTGCTCTGCTGGCCCCACCCTGCTGGGGCGTGCTTAGTGGATGTAATCAGTCCAGGCTTTACATTTTGCTAAGTGTTGTCATCTGAGGATGATGGTTGCTATAGCAGGAATATCAGCTCTACCTCTTGAATCACATCTGAGGAGCCTTGCTGCAGAGCTGAGCTGGTGCTGGGGCTGGTGGGTGACCCAGTCCTTGGGTGGGGAAGGGCCTGGTGAGCTGGCAGGGGGTGGTGGGGCTGCTGGCTCACCCTGCTGCCGCAGCCCTGCTCCTGTCCGGGCATATTCTTCCCTGCAGTGCAGGGAGCTGCTGTTGCCTCAGTTTGTGAACTGCTTCTGGGGCCTTTGGTGGTCAGGTCTGAACAGTGTGTGCCACCAGGCTCCAGGCGGCCATAAGAAACCAGGTACTGTTCCTGGTACCTGGTTTGTAGGGTGAGCAAGCTTGGCTACGTGAATTAACCCCTTTTTATCGTTGAGCCTTCATCTTGGCAATGATCTGGACCTGTAGGCATCTCCACATCCCCCACCTGACAGGCTGAGATGCTCGAAGACACGCATGTAGGTGCTGTCTCTAGTCAAATATTTGTACATTACACGAGCTGAGAAAAGAGTTTAGTTTGGCTTCTTGCCTCCGGGGAATTTGCTGCGCTTCTCAAGGAACTGCTTTTTGCGTCAGCTTCAGGAACCCATACCTCTGCGGTGACTGTCTGCTCACAAAGGTTCTCTTGTCCTTTGCTATCAAATTGTTTTAATTCACCGCACAGAGCTTTTATGATGTGTCTGTCTGTGAAGAATTTTGTCTATGCAGCACACTGAAAGATCATTACTTTAAATGTTCGTGTTTGTTTTGAAAAATTACATGCAAATGTAGAAACAGCTAGAAGAGTTTTCTTCTGAGCTGGGGAGAACTCACCTCCTATGACTGTATTGAGTGCCTTTGGCATAGCTGGATTCAGTGAATTTGAGAAAGCTGCATCGCTGCTGAGGGGTCGGGTCCCTTCTCTGTGACTCCTTAAGAAAGGCTGGCTTTTCCAAGAGGCTTAACACTTGGCCATACCTTTCCCAAAGGCTTTTGTGAACCAGAACTTGTTTTCTTACCAGCTATGGCAGCTTACCTGGTACAAATATTAGTTCTTCTGATAACTTGTGCTCTTCTCCCAGAAGTGCTTTAACCCCAGCAGGCTGACATTTTTCCTTTTTGGGGGGCTTTTGATGTATTTAATGACATGTTGGGTGCTGAAGCTGAATTTATTCATGGCTCCTTGTTTCCTGTTCCCTAAGATCTACAACTTTCTCCACTCCGTTGCTAAGGGTGTGCTTGATATTTATGGACAACCTTCTCCTGTCCTTCTGCCTTGCTGTGGACATTGTTGTTGCTCTGAAAAGCTGCTTTTCTCCTTAAAGGCATGTAAAAGAGCAGCCTTATACCCAGCAAGTGAAGTGACAGTTTGGGTATTTGTATGACAGTATCAGGCTGTCTTGCTTTGCTCTGTCACTTAAAGTACAATTAGCATTTCCTAATTAAGGAAAATTATTCCCCTTGTGCTGTATAAATCTGAAGTCCTGGGTGCCAATGCCTCTGAAAATCCTGGAAGTCAATGTTACGGAAGATGAATAACTGGACTGAATTCAGCTCCTTTATGAAGGATGATTGACACAGAACATGTAAGAGCTTCAAGGATATTTGCTGGTTAAATTTACTCATTGGCTTAAGTGTGATTTGATAACTTCTGGGGGAGTAGAGACACAAGACTGGGCTACTTAGTCTGGCAGTGAAAACGTTAATTAGTTCCAGCAGCCAGGAAGTGAAAACAAATTTCTGCCTGAAGGCAAGATGCAACCCTTTAATTCTGTAATTGACCAGTTACCCAAGAGCTCTTTGGGGTTCTGCCACAGTAACGTTTAGAACCTGAACGACTCTGTCCTTCTAAAATCTCACAAGTGTCCGAGACAATACAATAGCCTTCTCATTTGACAATGTGCAGATCTGGCAGCTTTAGGAAGTGCTGAACAGTGATTCACTTAGGCCGAGTGCACAAAGATGTTACCAGAGTCCTGACTGAGTCTGATGGTATTGTTGCTGTGTCCTGCATTCCTCTCCAATGCAAAGACTTCCTTCATGAGTGGGTCAGAAAACTAGATGCCAACTGCTGAAGTTTGGGTTTTCTCCAGAGACTTTGCTGCCTGGGAGCTCCTTTTGTGGTCAGTTTGAAATGCATTGGCTGGCAGGGTGGGCTGTCTCTTCCTGTGCTGCAGGACACTGCCTCTGGGTGTATTTCTGCCAAAAAGACAGCATAAAATACATTAGCAAATGGGTAGCAAACAGTTGGATCCAGCTATGTGTGCTGCAGGCTGGGGTGCTTCACAGGGAGCATCCTTGCTGTACTGTGAGATTTGAGAGACACCAGCCATGCCAGGCAGAACTGCTCCTTAGCTCTTCAAGTGCTTCAAACATAGCAGCTCTTGCTGTTCGGGAGGTCTCTGGGTGCAGCTCCATGTCAAGCGTGACCACGCACGTGGCCCGGGGCCCAATGCTCGGAGCTTGGGAAGGGCAGAGGTGACTAATGCCTGCTGCTGCCACAGGAGAGGAAGCTCACTGCAGGGCTTCCAGGGTGATGCTGCGCTTAGTTTCCATCCTTGGGTTTTCCTACATCGTCTGCTTTTTATTACCCTTTGTTCTTCCTTCTTGAAACTCCCTCCGCGGCTTTCCTGGGTGCTCATCTCGGTGGGTGTGCCTGTAGCCGGCCTCCGGAGCCCTCTCGCTGCCGGCAGGGACACGTCCATCGCCCGCCCTGGCAGGAACATCACGTTCCCCACACGAGGAGCTGGGCAGATCCTCTGGCCTTGCTTCCTTCCAGTGCTGGGGCTGAGTCAGAGCGGCTCATGTCAGAGCACCAGGCTCACCACGGCTGTAGCTCTGTCTCCAGTTCTCCTTCTCTTCTCCCTTAATAGTTTTCCCCACTCCAGCCCCATCTCTGACTTCTCTGAAGCTGGACGAGGTGCTGTGTCCTGGTGAGAAGGGTGTTTTACTCTTTGTGGCGGGTGTGCTGTGAGTCCTGGAGAGAAATATTCCTCTGGGAAAGGCATGATTTTCTCTGTCTTCAAGCCTAGGACCTCTGACAGGAGACATTGCCAACCCCTCAACCTTGTGTCTAGGAAATCTTGGCTGCTATAGCCCAGTTTCCACCTTCGATCCAGACTTCTTTTCTAGTGCAAACACACACGCCCCTCTAGACAACTGCTTTGGCAAAGAGATCATCTGTGCTTGAGAAATGCTGCTTCTTTTCTGCTGTCCACCTCCTCATCTCCGGAGATGTCCCTGTCACCAGTGCTGCCTGGTGTTTTGGGTCCTAGCATCATGTGAAAGAAAGGACACGCAGCATATCTGTGGGCATTGCGGAGCAAAGTCAAAGTGACCATGTCTTAGTCTGCAGGTGCCCTTGAGAGAGATGTACTTGATGGTATCAGCAATAGCCAAGCACCTTGAGAGCCAGGGAAGGAAAATGCAAAAGAAGTGAGTGTTGGGATGTTTCAGATTAACTTGCTGAGCGTGTGCACTGTTTTTCATACCGTCCCTTTTCACTAGTGGACTGAGGTCCCATGTGAATTAGTGAAACTGCCTCATGAAAGAGTGATTGCCAAGAGGCAGTGAGCAACGGAGCAGCACTGTTCAAACAGGGTGAGCGTTGTTCCTGTACTGCCTTTTGCCTTTTCCTGCACTAAGGAAGAACACCCTCCCCTGTAGCTGGAAGGATTCTGGCATCTCCTAGGTCTTTCAGGTGTCCTCATTGCTCATACTTCTCCGCTTTCCCAAAAAAATGAACAGGTCTCCTCTTTACCTCCTCATTGAAGCCTGAGTGAGTTTCAGGGAGGAAATGTAGACAGACTGTTTCCTTTCCTAGTTGTGTGCTGCCCTGTGAACCCACGTTCAGACTGCAGAGAAATATGCTTCCAGCAGGGCTCCTTGATGGAGGTCATCGACTTACATCAAGGCTGGAAGCTCTTTGGTCTGGGTGGGCTACGTAAGTTCTTGAGAACTATCTTGAGGTACTTGACAGCTGGTCACCGAACGAGGTCACTCTGCTGAGATGTTGGATGGGCAGGAAGCAGACTGCAAGCTGAGGTCCTTGCTTCCCCTCTGGTTTGTATCACGCTCCAGTTCGTGACATTTTGTCTTTCAGATTTATCTGCCTCCCGCCTGCAAAAAGCCAAGGAGGTGGGGGCAGATTTCATCATTCAGGTAAAGAACGAGTCCCCTCAGGAGGTGGCCTCCAAAGTGGAAAGTCTGCTTGGCTGCATGCCTGAGATAACTGTGGAGTGCACAGGAGTGCAAGCCTGCATCCAGGCCGGCATTTACGTGAGTACCCCTCGTCCCCAGGCGAGAGCAGTGCTGGCTTTTGCTTTCTCTTTCTGGTCTGCAGTGGTGAGTGATGCTTGTTACACTACCCCTGTGCTTACTTCAGTGTGTTTAGTGCAGGGGAGAGAAGATGCTTGTTAGACGACAAACCAGGAGAGGTGATTCAAAAAATTTGGTCTTTGCAGACAGAGTGCAGATAATTGTCTGATTTGCTGCTTACCGAAGAGACCACACTAACACCCCAGACCAAAGCATGGCAACGCAGCAGTGCCAGGGAGCTGGTACAAATAGGACAGCATCTTTCATTATGTCCCAATAAGGAGAATAATTAAGAAAATTAATTCCATCAGGTGGAGAAAGCAGTTAAGGACAGGATATTTTGTTGTCATGAACTGCATAAAGGGAGGATGTGGATAAGACTCTTCTCAGAGGCTGGCAATGAAAGGGCAAGAGACAAATGGGACAGGCTGCCAGAACAAAAATTCCAGTGAAACATCAGCCCCTTAGATGTTTTAAATCTCTGCTACTGAAACCCAGAGGTACTTATTGTACTTCTAAGTGCCAGTCATTTTTCAGAATGAGATTTAGATACCAAAATCCTTCAGGGATTTTCGAAAGATTGTTTTTTAAGCCTTGTTTATCTCATGTTTCACACTTACAGCCTCCTGACAGCATCCTGCCTCTCCCCAGCTTCTCCACCGTGCCCCAGGCAGTCCATCATACAAGAACAGCTTTATTTTTTTTTTTTTTTTTACAGACAGCTGAGCAGGCTCTGGCAACTAATTGCATTTTGCAAAATGTAATGCATTTGTGTGTCTTTTCTTCAGGCCACTCGTTCTGGTGGGACACTGGTTCTGGTTGGGCTGGGGCCTGAGATGGTGACCGTGCCCATCGTGAACGCTGCTGTGCGGGAGGTGGATATCCGGGGGATATTCCGCTACTGCAACACGTGAGTCTTGTGCAGGGCTGGGTGGGCTGATGTGTCTCTGAGTCTTTCATCCTCGATGTCCTTTAGAAATTCTTGCTCTCCACAAAGAGAAAGGGCATGGAAAAGGCTGTTTTTCCATACAGTTGGTTAAACCTCATTTCACTCACTCTGAAATCTGTCTGCAGTGCAGACAGTCTGCCTGATACGTCTTGCATTTTATCCCTTGGTTCTGGGTAGAGCCCTTCACTGTAGACTTGACCACAACAACCAGCCCGCCTACTGTCCCATTTCACACATCATTTGGCACAGAGAAAGGTACAGACACAAAAAACCCTTACTCTGCTGCAAGCAAGCAGGCCAAAATGAAAAAAAAAAACACCCATACTTAACATTTGTGCCCTGTAGAAAGGAAAGTCGAGGTACTAGAGGTGTTTTGAATGAGACTGACTTGTCCACAAGTGAGCTGACTCATTGAGAAGACTGCCTGAGAGCAACACAGCTTTTAGCTGCTTTCAACCCTTTGTGCTGGGAGGTGTTTAAGCAGCATCGTGGCCTGGTACTGGCCTTTCACACTGCTTTGTGAAAAGCTGTCTGCATGCTGGTATCTGCCTTCCTAGGTGTTGTATTGTCCATTTTGAGGCAAAGGATATGGGGAATCTTAATTCTGGGCAAAGAGTCAGAGTCCCAAATGCCACATCCTGTGCCAAGTCATGCATACCCAGCCTTGCTGGTGGTGCCTGGCTCTGCTCGCCTTGCTCGTCATGGAAGGAAACCAGATCAGTCTTGGTGGAGATCAGTGCATACTTGCATGAGCAAGGGCCATGTTTAGTCTTCATATTTTGCTGGAGCTGAAGATATGTCACCAGCCAGTTTGAAGGCATATGCACTCTACGGAGAACTGAACTGCACAGCTTGCAAACAAGCAGGTCTTTGAGCATACTGAAAGTTGGCCTAGCACTGAAGGCAGGAGAAGCCCAGCTGTCCTCTTTGGTTTTGTTACAGGGCTTGAGACACAGCATCGCACATTTGCAGCCTGGCTTCTGCTGTGCTCAGAGCTTCAGTTTCTTGCTAGCTGAGCAAGAATCATTGCCTAGTCTCTAGAGGTTGATTTCCAGGAAAGCTTTATAGGATTTAGTCTTAGCCACTGCCAAGCTCCTTCTTAAAATGAGAAATGTCTTCAAGTATGCAGTTTGGGAATTGGATTAGCTGCTGCATCTCCCATCACTCTAATTTGGCCCATTGAAATGGAATGGCAAGGCAATCAAATTGAGTGAGTCTCTGCCAAAGAAGAGGTTGGAAGCTGACAGGATTCTCTTTTCTTCTCCCTGCACTGAGTTGGTGAGTCTGAACTCCACAGCAATCATTCTGCTAGCAAGGAGGCAGAGCAAGAGACGAGCAGCGTGCAGCAATTGTTTTTAATTCAGTACTTCCAATATACATTTTTTTCCCATGATTTTCACTTGCTCAGCCTCCTGAGGATGTGTATTGGTTTTACGTGGCAAGGACTTGGTAGCAGGGGGGCTGTAGGGGTGGCGTCTGTGAGAAAAGCCCAGCAGCTGCCCCATGTCAGATCAGAGCCAGCTCCAGATGGTTCAAAAAGGGACCTGCTGCTGGCCAGAGCTGAGCCATGAGCGATGCTGGTTGCGCCTCTATGAGAGCAGATTTAAGAAAGGGGAAAAAGCAAAAAAAAAAACAACAAAAAATACAGAGTGAGAACCAAGCCAAGGTGAGTGCAGCAGGATGGCAGGAGGTGCTCCAAGTTCCCCTGCGTCCTGTGGAGAGGCCCCTGGTGGAGCAGGCTGTCCCCCTGCAGCCCATGGGTGCCCCATGGAGCAGATCTCCATGCTGCAGCCCCCCCATGGGTGGAGGAGCCCCTGGTGGAGCAGGTGGATGTGGCCTGGAGGAGGCTGAGGCCCATGGAGAGCCCCCGCAGGAGCAGGCCCCGGGCCAGAGCTGCAGCCCGTGGAGAGGAGCCCATGCAGGAGCAGGGAGTCTGGGGGGAGCTGCCCCCACCCGTGGGGGACCTGTTTGCTTCTGGGGGATGGACCCTGTGGTACAGAGCTGTGTGGGAGCAGTTCTTGAAGAGCTGCTTCTTGTGGGCAGCCCCCTTGGGAGGGACCCCACTTGGATCAGGGGCAGGGAGGGTCCGTGAAGGAGCGGCAGAGATGAAGTGTTAGGGACTGACCTCAGCCCCCATTCCTCTGTCCCCTGTGCTGCTCAGGAGGAGGATGTAGGAGAGGGTGGGTGAGGGAAGGTGTTTTCAGTTTGTTTTTAGTTTCTCATTGCTCTAGTCTGCTAGTGATGGACAATAAATGACATAATCTCCCTATGCTGTGTCTGTTTGCCCATGGTGATAATTGCTGAGTGATCTCCCTGTCCTTATCTCAACCTTTGAGCCCTTTTCATCATATTTTCTCCCCCTTTTACCTCTAAGGAGGGGGAAGTGAGAGTGGCTGTGGTGGACTTCAGCTGTCCAGCATGGTAAAACCACCCCAGGGTGAAGCACAGCCAGCTGTTTGCATATAGCCCTGCCTGCCTTTATGGTGCTTGACAGCCCGAAGCAGCTGGCGTGTCCCAGCTCACGTACCTGATGCTTGAGGTTCCTTCTCCAGAAGATCATTTCCAGGCAAAACTCCCTTGGTTGCTTGGGCTGAGGAAATTACTGTAATGAAGCCAGGCTCCTCTGTGCTCTTTCCTTATGGCTCCAAGCTGGTGACTGCTCTCATCTTCTGCTCGCTGTTTCCCTTGCAGGTGGCCCGTGGCAATTGCCTTGCTGGCATCCAAGCGGATCAATGTCAAGCCCTTGGTCACACACCGCTTCCCCCTGGAAAAGGCTCTTGAGGCGTTTGAGGCCACGAAGAGGGGCGAGGGGGTAAAAGTTATGCTGAAGTGCGACCCCACTGACCACAACCCCTGATACGCCGCGGTGCCCGGCCCTCTCCCCATCACACCGCCTGCCTGAGATGAGAAGCATGAAGCCACAGGAGGCTGATGTATGGCTGATGCATGTTTCCAGTCACCTTATGCAGGCAGTGCTTTGTAATAGAGCTAAAAAATCAAATGATAATGAGGGGCACTGAGGGGTGCATGATTTGAGTATTAGCAGGCAGATACAAATGGAGAACTAATAGGAACTAGCTTGAATCAAAACACTGCTCTTCGATTAGATGGGTCACGCAGACGGCTCTTCTCCAGCAGACCACACGTGTGGGTGAGTTTGGGTCTCTCTGCATGTGCCACACAGCCTCCCGCGTGGCCACGGGTTTGTCTGCACAGACAGACTGCGGGAGGCTGGCACCAGCTGCATGGGTGAAGCAAGGACAGAGGTGCTTGCTGCAGCCCTTCCCATGTGGCAATCCCTGGGCAGGGGATGGCCTTGTGTGAGCACACCTCAGGGACTGTAACAGCCTGTGGAACAAAACCCAGCCAGCCTGTCTTGGCAGGGTGCATCTGTACATTCAGGTCGTTCTCCCCATGCTCTTTACAAACAGCAAACTGCAGGCCCCAAAAGCCCAGGGCTTTTTCAAGGAGAAGCTAGGCTGGAGGCCAGCTGGGACCATATCTGCTGTGTAGTCCCCCCCCAGCAGCTCCCTGTGGGGCAGAAAGGACTGCTACAGAGCGGTCTGGAGTGTTTGCATGGACACTGCCCTGTCTTTGGCTTGGAGACCAGATCCTGGTCCTAACGTGGCTCCCAAGGAGGGGCTGCTGGTGGGGGCCACAGCTTGCTTTTAGCATGGGGGGACATGCAGTAGGAGCGCATCACTCAAAGGTTTTACCACTATGAAGGAATTGTAACTCCTCGGGTGTATCAGCCCTTCCTGCTGAGTTAGTGAGCCATGAATGAGGTACTAAGCGAGGGGACAGGTTACAGATAAAACATAATTTTAGATTACAGTCATGCTAATTTTAATACTAGGAGATCAATCTGAGATCCCTTTCTTGGGCCGGTACTGGACTTTCCACAATAAATGCTACCTACCTGGTGTCTCTGTGTCCTCTGAAGTGTGTGGGGTGGGTGGTTTGAAGGGGTCTGTGACCTTGTGTGTAGCACCTGGGCTGCTCAGTCTCAGCAGGCTGTGGGTGAGCTCAGCGAAACCTTAAATGACCCAAGTGCTTATGCATCAGAGCTGATGGCAGAGGTGTCAAAGGTGATTAGGCAGAAGAAAAGCCTGCAAGGTCATGCTGTGTTTTATGGGGCTGGTATAGCCTGGGCAGACTTCCCTTAGTCATTGTAGAAGTGGTCAAAGTACCGCTCAGATTAACTGGGTTAATGTGTCATCCTGAGCAAGGTTTCACTGGGGGCATTGCCACTGCGGGGGTGTTGCTGGGGATGCTAGGACACAGTTGATGGGGCTCAAGTCCTTATCCCTCCCACCCCCAGCCCTTCTATATTACCAGTGGAGGGGAAACTTGCTCCTGTTTAATGTGTTTCCCAGTGGGATGGTGCAAATGCTCTGTAATGGGAGCAAGACCCATGTGATGCTACAACTATTGCAAGCCTGCAGGTGACAGACGCAGCACAGAACTCAAAAAGTGATTGAAAACTTCAGTCAGCTTTATTTAAGCAAAGATAAAATCCTGTTGCTCAATCACAGCCCGCGAGAGCAGCAGCCCAGCGATGCATAGCCAGGCATTAGTTAAACAAGCACAAATGATCCCTGATCAAAGTGATGGGGATGCTGCTGAAAGAAGCCAACACAAACACTGCTAAGGCCCTAAGCAAACCCAGGGAAGGCTCAGAGCACTGATGAGCAGGCACAGTAGCGAAGCTGAGCCCGTTTGCAGGAGAGGGGCAGTGGGGAGCTCACTGCCTCCTCACCCCATGTGCGTGTCCCCTGCCCAGGTCTGTGGGCAAAGCTGTGAATTGGGGTTGTGCAGGCACCAAGCCCCTTTCCTGAAGTGCTTCAGAGCCATTCCCCTGTGACCCCACGGCCTCCAGCTTGCAGGATCAAGGTGGCGGAGCTGGGCTTGAACCAAATTTTGGGTTCCTGCATTGAGACAGACAAGCCGCCAGCACGTGGGGCTCACGCAGGGCAATGCCAGGAGAGCAGTGTTCTGCTGGTGCACCAAGCACCGGGTCTCGGCTCCTGTGTGTGCCAGGCTGCTCGTGGTCATGGGTGGGTTTCTTCCAGGGATGGCAGAAGATGGGAGCCTGGGACCACAACCACCCCCAAAGCCTCGCTGCATGGGTGCTGGGGTCAAACACACATTTCCCATGGCGACTGCAGTCCACAGGAGTAAAATGTGGGTAGGGTTAGAAGTTCTCGTAGTGATGTGCAAAGTAGGCCTGGTCCTTCTTGTTCAGCTGCTGGCACGCCTTCTCCACGCTCTTCGTCATTCCAGGCGGACCACAGCTGAACACCCCGATCTTGTGCACCTGGGGGAGGAGGGCAGACAAAGGGGTCAGCCTGCTCTGGAAGCTTCAGGCACAGACACCAGCCTGAGGGGGCTCTTGGGGAGGTTGTCACCTCCCTGGGGAGTTACAGGGGGAAGGATGAGGACCTCAGGCTTGGAGCCCTGGGTCCTGTGCCAGCTCCAGGCACTGGAGGGGCACATGTGGCTGTGGTGGGACATTGTTGACCCTCACGGCTCATCCCAGCACCGGAGGGAAAGGAGGGTTTATGGACCTTGAGGAAAGGCTGGGAGTGGTGCCTCCAGTGTCCTCCACACCTACAGGTGGGTGTCCCCCCCTGTCCCCAAGCAGATCGGTGGCACAAACCTCAGGGTGCACCTCCTGCAGCGAGTCGAAGAAGGGTACGAACGGCGGGCGCCCAAAATGGGTGATGGAGCGCAGCCCCGTGAACAGGCTCTTGTTCAGCACCTTCTGGAAGTGCCGCTCGCAGATGTACTGGAAGAGAGATCAGCACACGTCAGGCGGCCCAGCAGGGCCTGGCGGCCTCCCCGCGGGTGGGCCTGGCACAGGGCTCACCAGCATGGTGGTGCGCAGGTCGAACTTCTCGGCCAGCTGCGTGATGTAGATGTGCACGGAGACCAGCTCGTTCTTGTCTGCCTCCTCCACCTCGCGGATGATGTCTGCCAGCCACTCGAACTGCCGCTGTGTGCGTGTCACCCAGATGAAATAGATCTGCAAAAAAGAGGGATGAGGCTCTGCATAGGGCTGGGAGCCCTCCATAGATCTGCGGGGCTCTTCTCAGCTGGGTAACGGGGGATTTCATCTCAGGAGGGCTCTTGTCCTCCAGATGCTTCCCCTTACCTTCTTACACATCAGCTTGGAGTTGATGGACGACTTGAAGACCAGGTCCTTGAGGATGGATGCGAAGGGCGTCACCCCGATGCCTCCTCCCACCAACACCGACACCTCAAACTTGTGCCACTCCTGGTGGCCCTCCCCGAAGGGCCCGTCCAGATAGAGCTAGAAAGGAGCCAGCCATCAGCAGAGAACCTCCCTCTGCTTGCCCAGGGCTCGGTCACCTTCAGGGCTAGAGAGGTGTTTTGGGCCAGGCACAAGCCGGCACCGAGATGCTCTTGGCTTGGGTGTTCCCATCCCCGGAGGGACGCCTCACCTTGGGCAGCTTGCCGAGGACAGCCAGGCTCTCCGGGGCATAGAGCTCCCGCAGGCGGGTGGTCCAGGGCCCCACGGCACGGATGTGCAGGCTCAGAGTGTCCTCGTGGGGTGCCGAGGTGAGGGTGAAGGGGTGGTACTCGGTGGTGCCCAGGGCCATGCAGGCGATGCGCACCCACTGCCCGGACTTGTAGTCAAAGTCCTGCGGCCGCTGGAACCGCAGGTGGGTGACGCCTGGAGGGGGGACAGGGACCTCGTTACCTCTGTCGTTAAGGTGGAGGTGTTGAGTGGTGGAAAGGCTCAAGGAAAGACAGAACACTAGAGCTGGCCTAGTGATGGCTGGGACAGAGCTTGAGGACAAATGGTGGAGCCAGGCACAGAGCTCAGCATGCTGGAGAGGCTGTGCTGGGCTGACCTGGCACTGTGCGGCCAGAGGGATGCAGTACCTGAGGGCAGGAGCTCGGCTTTCACCACATTGATCTCCACCTTCTTCCTGCTCAGGCTGAGCAGCTTGTCTGCGCCGTAGATGAGAGCTGGGATGATGAAGTAGATGTGGAAGCGGGGCTGCTGGACCAGAGCGTAGCTGCCGTGGATGATGACCTGGGCAAGGGCAGGGGGGAGCCCTCATCAGCACAGGGCTTGGCACAGCCTTTGCCGGTTCTGTGGCAGCTCAGGAGCAGTGGGGTGCTAGGACTGGGGCCACTGGGTCCCTTGGGAGCTCCCATGGGCTTGTGGTACATCGACCCTGTCCCTCCCTCCCCGTCCCATAGGCTTTACCAGGACGTAGAGCAGCACGTAGAGGTGGTGGGTGATCCAGAAGGCCTGGAAGCTGACACGTCGGAAGTGGTGGGTGGCGAACACGTACATGACGGCCAGGATGATGAGCAGCAGCACTCCTGTCATGCCTGTGAAAGGGGTTGGGAGGTGCTGGTGGGAATCTGGGATCCCTCATGGGGCTCCCCTGGAGCAGGGCAGAGGACTGCCTGCCATCCTCACCTGGAATGGACTGGAAGACCCACCAGTAATACTTCTGAGGGAGCTGTGACCTAGAGGAGGGACAAAAAATTGCACCAGGGAGTCGGCAGACCTGGGAGAAACCAAGCTCCTGGCTTCCACTTTCACTCCCATCTATGCCTAACATGCTCTGCTTTAAACTTCACCTACCCATCGTTCATAAAGACGCTGGAAAAGAGGCAGGACAAGACGCTGAGAGGCGTGACTGAGAAGATGTAGACGTTGACTATGTGACCCGCGGTGTGGAGCACTGTAGGAGACAGAAGCCATGAGAGAAAAGCATCACCACTGCAGTGAGTGGAGACCTGGCAACACTGCTGTTGTGCCAGGGACATGGTGATTCCCCCTGCCAGCAGCTCGCCCACCTGAGAAAATCAGGGCTGCCATGGCAATCCAGCGGTGGAAGTCCACGGCGGCATCAAAGGGGATGTAGTGATTGAGGAACGTCTCCCGCAGGACGGTGATGAGGTTGCGGCACATGGTGAGCAGGATGTAGGAGTACATGAAGGAGACGCAGGCGGCTGATCCTCGGGAGATGATGATCCCGACAAAGGTGGTCTGGGCAATTCCAGTGCTGGGGGATGCAAAGGCGTAGTCTGGGGGGAAGAGAGCAGAGCGCACGTCATGTACCTGGTGGTGAGGATCAGGGGACAGCCGTTTGTGTGGCTCCACCAAGAAAACATCATTTGGATGGCGCTGTGTGGGATGGGTGGGAGCTGGGACACGTCCCACAGGGCAGAGGGTGAGGGAAGTGGGCTTGGTCAGGCTGGAGAAGATGGGGCAGGGAGCACAGTGCTGCGTGCCACCACGTAGTGGGTGTTACAGAGGGGAAGGAGCCATGCTCTTTTTCAGAGCTGCACAGTGAGAGGATGAGAGGCAACAACGTGACTCTCACAGAGGGAAATTCAAGTTAGATGTAAAATAAAAACACTTCACAGGGAAGATGACCAAACACTGGCACAGGCCTGGCAAGGCGGTGAGATCTCCAACCCAACAGCTCTTGAAGCCCTCTCTAGATGGCAGCCTGGTGTGGCTTTGAAACTGGAATTCTTTGGTTATGCCAGGGGAAGACCAATGCTGTTGTTCAAAGCTGTGCCGGGACCTTTTGCACCCCAGTGTGCCCCACGCAGCGAGCAGCTCCTCCAAAGGGGCTGGGGGGACACTCACAGTATGCCCTCTCCACAAACAAGCCGGCGGTGATGGCTGAGAACAGGACCACGCAGACGATGTGGCGCCGGTAATTCTCAATGAAACGCTTGAACTCCTGGATCTTCTGCTGAACTTTGTTTCGCTGGTACTTCTTCCGCTGTGCTTCGGTGTACAAATGCAGCTGGTACTGATTTGCCCTGGCAAAAACAGGAAGACCGGCGTCATTTTGAGGTTCAACCAGAAGGGCATGGCTCGGGGTCCTCCTGATCCATGTGGTGGGCTGCAGGGTCCAGATTAATGCATCTTCCTCCCTCTGCAGCACTGCAACCACCTCTGCACGGCAGCCACTGCAGTGACCACACACAGTACCAGCGATGATCTCAGGCCATCAGCTGGTCTACGTGAAAGATCATAACAAATCATCACATAATGACTCACAAATGAAACCACAGATAAGAACCATAAAAGATGATTCTTGTTGTAATATTCAAACCTTCAAAAATATCCTGGGGTCAGGTAAGGTACTTGGAACTGTCAAGGCAAACCAGGTTATTATAAAAAGTATATTACTTCTGGCCATGAAAAACAGCCAGTTAACTGCTTTCTTATTTAAGTATTTGGCAGTGACACAGCGGTGAGGACAGGAGCCTCTCCTGCAGCTCTTGCAGGCAGCCCACACGTGAATTAGCAGAGTCCCAAGGGGCAGAGGAGTGAAGGTAGGACTTGCCATGAGATGTCTCTCTCCATGCGTAAGGCATACACCCCAAAAAGTAGTCATGTTCTCCAGAGCTGACCGCTTTGTTATTATTTGGTTTTGTCATCGGAGAAACACCAACGCCTCTCCAGCTACAGCAGGAAAGGGGCCAGCTCTTTGCTGTCCCCACAGTAGGTGCTCAGCAAGCGCTTGATGTGCCTGCTGGGGCTGGGGCTGGCATCCCCTCCCTGCAGCCGTGCCACTTGGCCTATGGTGTGAACAGACGCAAGAAACCCGAGGAGGAGAGGAGCATACTCACTTTCTGCCTGTTCTCTTCCTCAGCTCCTGCCCTTCTTGATCCCTGTAGTGGGCCACCGTCTCCAGGTTTGGGTCTCTCTCCCCATCTGAGACAGTTCTGCCAGAAAGAGGGGTATGTCTCACCTAAACTGTCTGTGCACAGCCAGCAGCCAGCCTGGCCTCGCCAAAATTTTCCCTACTGCCACCCCATGAACACTTTCCATCTCAGGCTCAGCTGCCAAGGTGTCCTGCTGGTGTGAACCCTAACTGCTCGGCACACGGGGTGGGTTCCCTCCAAGATAACCCGCTGTCCCTCTGACAGGAGAGGCCGGACTCCCCCCGCTGCTCCGAGACACCCCAGCCGTGCAGGAGATGCAGCGGGGGCTCTGCAGGAGCCACGGGAGGGCAAAGGGCAGCAGCCCTGCAGTGGTGGCTTGCTCACAGGCATGACCCCACATGGTAACCCCCCCATCCCCAGAGCTGGGGGTGCAAAAGCCTGGGAGGAGCATTTGCTGGAGAAGCTGTGGTGAAGGATGGGTGTGCATAAGGGCAGAAGGAGGAGAAAAAATAATAATTGCATGAGTGAGAGCACTTACCCTCTGGGCTCTTTCTTTATGAAGGAGACACGGTTGTGCAGGTTTTTCTTGAACACCTCGGGGACACCTTTCAGGAGATAAAAGGACAAAACAGCCATTTACAGAGGGGTGATACGGTGAACGAGGTGTTGGCACCTCTGCTGAGCAGGGCTGTGTCGGGGAGAGGCTCTGCACGGAGCAAAATGTGTCGTGCGAGGAGCGACAGCCCATGCCCACTTACTTCCCCATGGAGAATTGGGATTGGAAAGATTGATAGGACAAGACTGGGGAGCTAGGTATGGGTGCTGCTGTTCCCCCCCCCCAAGTCCTGCAGGCCCTGGGGCAACCCAGAGCTCCTGCCCATTTCCCGCTGACCTTTGATGCAGAGCTGGGTGAAACGAAGCTCGCTGTCGTGGTCCCGCAGCATGTAGTGGAAATCCTCCCACGTCAGCTCATCCCTGTCCTGAAACCCTGAGGCCCGGAACATGGACTCGGTCACCTGCTCTGCCTGCTCCCTTGACAGGCAGTTGTTGGAGATCTCAATGAAGGACCTGGAGCAAGGAGGAGAGACGAGAACTTCAGAGGACCATAGCTTGAGACCTTGAAATAACACAGGGCAGAGCCCCAGACAAGTTTCACGGGAGAAATGGGCTCCTGGTTGTCAGTGCTGAGCCCAGGGGCTCTCGTGTAACTTCCTTGGGGTCTGAGGCACAGAAGCTGGGAATTGCTTGTGAAGACACTTTTAACTTCAGATATTGTGAAAATGCTTAGCAGGCTGAAGAGAAGTACCTGAGCATCCTCAGAAACTCCTCCTTGGAGAGGAACCCATTCTCATCAATGTCATACATCCTGAACATCACCTTGGATTTCTCCTCTGAGGACCCTGGTGGCAAGGGAAAGAGGTAAAATAACAACAAGATTCTAGTTTCACCAACAAAGGTGTTTTCAGACATGTCTTTGAGACCCTGGACCTGCATCAGTGAAGCCACACAGCTCTCAACAGTCTGAAACCACACTGCTGATCACAGTCTGAATGGCAGCTGAATTTGCTTTCAGAGCCCTGTGCTGCCCTTCTGCTTGACTTTCCCAAGTGCAAGGTTGGGTAAACACACATCCGTTGTTGGGCATTATTTTGCAAACTCATGATGCACTTTTGCATAGCAAAGAAATTTTCTGGGAACTGCTGTGATTGAATCTGGCATTCACCACCTCCACCTGTGAATCTGTCTTTCCAGTGATCATTAGGGATGACGAGAACTGATACCAGATATGGCTGTTATCAGCTGCCAAGGATAGCTGCATGGTACATTCAGGAGGTAGGGCAGAGTTGCACGTGGAAGATCACTGATCAGTAAATCACTGCTCTGAGATAGCTCCCCTCATGAACAGCCTCACAGAAATCATTACATTGTCACTGCCCCTTGAAGGGCACTGTAAGCTGTAGAAGTGCCTACAGATTGACCTGCTGGGTGGATCTTGTCCTTCACTCTGCTGGTGGCATTGTCACAGCCTGGAAATGGGGCTCAGGGCAACAGATGAAGACCCTAACCCCCAGCAGTTCCCACCTTTCATGAAGACCACCAAGATGTCCAGGAACTCCCTGAAGGAGATGTAGCCATTGCCGTCCTTGTCCGCCAAGGAGAACATGGAGTCCACGAACATGGAGTGGGCTTTGAGCCCAAGGGCCTCGGCGAACTCAGCCCTGCTCAGCTCACATGTCAGAGACTCCTTTGCCTTCTGTGAGGACTCAAAGTTGAGCTCTCCAGCATCGGACTCGTCGATGTCCAGCACCTGCAGGTTGTGTCCCACAAAACAAATCCCGTGAGTGCTGGCAGAGCAGCAGGTTGGTGCTTGCATGGAAAATCTATTGCACAAGGACTGGAGGTTCTCTTGGCACAGAATTCGTGGCAGATGCCACGGGGAAGTCTTGTGTTTCTCCTGCACAATACAGTTTTTATGCTGTATTGTGCACCACTGACCATTACAGAGGCTGTGGCTGCATCACACAAAAGTCTCTTTGCAACTTTAACCACTCATATCACCACAGCAGAAATCCCTTTGTTTTCTACAAGGGAAAAGGTCCCTTGGTCCTGAAAATGTTAGCAGCTTCCTTGTGCGTGGCTTAACAGCTCTTACAGAGCCCAACAGCAGCAACATTCATTGCTCAGTCAATACAGAAATACCTTCTTCCATGCATCAGAGCCTGCCACACCCAAACATACCTGAGCAAACAGGTGCCTGAAGAAAGTCTCCAGAATTTGTTTCCTCTGCTCCTGGGTGACTGCCCGTTTCAGCAGGCTCTGCTCCTTCGTCTCGGACACAAGGAGATCAAGGCAGCTCTTTCTCAAGTATTCTCGTAGCTTCCCCATGAAGTTGCTCCTCTCTGCCTCCTCGTTGAACAGCAGCACCTGCCCGAAGCCCCACCAAAAGCTGTGAGTGGCAGAGGCTCAGCCAGGCTGGGGCTGGACATCACGCCCAGCCAGCCAAAAGCCCATGCTCTCCTCAGTATGTTTTAGTGGCCTGACCTCCCCTACCAAATCCACCTCCCCCAGCTCGGTACAAATTGCTGCTGTTCACCACAGTGGATGCTCCATGGTACAAGCTGGTGGCTCTCAGGAGGTCACAGCCACCCTTCAGGGACCTACCCTGCCCTGGGATCCCAGAGCCCAGGTCTGAATGGTGCCATGAGCAGCAGCAGAGGATGGTGGAGGGTCCAGAGGAGGCCCTCTCCAGGTGTCATGGTACTCACCAGGTCGTACTCCTTGGGGCTCTTCAGCAGCAGAGCCTTGTTCCCTTTGTTGTTGGAGAGGATCACCTCCACCCTTCCATGGGCTTTCAGGCTGATGCTTCGCAGCACCGACCCTCTCCCATCCAGCACTTTGAGCACTTTGTCAGCTTGGAGCTGAATGTAGACAGGAGAGCTGTCTGTCTTGGGACCGTGCCACTCCATGGCTGAGGGGACAGAGCACAGCACGCAGTCAGAAAGGGGCACCTGCGCTTCTGTTCATCCCAGCACCTCCTTCACCCCAACGTGGCTTGTGAGAGATTGCATTCAGCTTGCGACCTAGGGCTGGCAACCCTTCATTCCTTCCCTGCCAGTACAAACAGCACAGAAAACACTCTGGGGGCCACCTGGATTGCTACTGCACAGCCTGCCTTTGCTGCAATAACTGTGCCATTGTTGGTGCAATGGTACAAGCATGCACAAGTGTCAGGGGTAAGCTCTCCCATCCGATTTCTGAAAATTTAGACTAGCAGTTCTCAGTTTTATTTATTCTCTAACTGCTGGCTGAGCATCTGCCAGGAGACCAAACTCATATTAAAATGATGCTCTCCCAAACACAGACCTCATGTGCATGGGCACAGAGCTCATGTACAGCTCATGGAGCAGGGAGGTGAATTTTTTCATGTCCAGAGCAAATTGATACAGACCCTGTTCTGTAGCTACTAGTGCAATTGCCTACATGGATTTTCTTCAGGTAAGGAGTGATCTGGGTCACAGGATGGATTGGGTTGGAATATATCCAGTTTAGCTATAAGATCCAAGCCCAATAGCTGTGATGCCTGGATATGTGCCCTGCCTTCAGGAGCATCACCAGGCACCACCACGGGATTCACAGTGCCACCTCACCGTGTATCGCCTCGCTGGCCACCTCCCGCCGCACGCTGGCCTTCTTCTTGTCCAGCTTCTTGAAATCTCTCTTGCGGAGAACGGCAACGATCCAGGCAGCAAACAGACTCACTGGGGACACACGGGAGGAGGATGCATGAGATACCCCAAAGCCCCTTCCTGCTTTGGCAGCATCACTTGTTTGATCAAGGCAGAGAGGGGCCCATGGGCACTCAGCCCCTTTCTCCAGCAGGAGAGGAGATGGGTAAAGAAATGGGGAGGCAAACCTAAAGGCAGGCAGAAGAGAATAACAATGATGATCCCGAAGCCTGCGCCACTGCCTTCAAAGTAGTCCAGGATGGTCATGGGCGTGCAGTTGGCCAGGAGTTCAGCTGTCAGCTGCTGGGGCTGGGGGCACGGGTCTCCTGCATGGGGGGAGACAGGCAGTGAACGTCACAGGACTTTTACCCTTCTCACCTCCACTATCTCCAGGAACCACTGCGACTGAAGTGCTGGTGAGGTTCATTGCCAAGTGACCCAGGAAACCCTGCAAATGGGGCTGCTTGAGATCTTCAGGAGACAAGCCTTGTTTTCAGGCTGAGCCTTTGCATGCCACACCAAACCACGTGCAGAACTGGGCTCTGTGGAGCTCAGCACCATCACCTCTCCAGTGAGTAAGAAGCACCTTGGGCCATGGCAAGCTGGGGCTCAGGGCCTCTGCTTGTCTGGGCTGCCAGCTGGGTGCTGCAAATCCAGGGAGTCCTCCTGGTGCACTGCCAAGGGAACCAAAATGCCTTGCAAGGGCTGGAATGTGTGCTGGATAAAAGGCTTTCAGTACATGGGAAAGGTGTGGCTAAATCCCAAGAGGAAAAGACGGGCTGTGGATAGTGCCAGGACTCTCTGGGTCTCAGTGGGGAGAGAAAACCTCATTGCAAGGACAGCACAGGAGGTAACCCAGGTGATGGACTGCATAAGTGTGGGACTTGGGGCTTTAAGGCTGCTCCTAGCCTGGTGGGAAATCAAAACTGCACAGGAATGCAAGCCCTGAGCCCTCAGCGGGCTGAAATCTGGCTGGTGCAGTTCACGGTGTTGTTGCAAGCACAGTTGCAGGAAAGCCTGGCCACCCTCCCAGCAGCCCCGGTTAACCAACCCCGGGCAGCTGATGAAAGGCAGAAGCAGGCAGAGTTACACAGCTATGGTACGCAAGGCTTAAGTCATCTACAGAACTTCTTTGTGTTTCAGGTTGCTCACGTTTAACCTGCAGACCTGTGTGTGCATGTATATGGAAGCAGAAAAAGGACACGTCAGTGAGGAGCATGACACAGCACGGGGTAGGCAGAGGCCAAGCCTTAACCCCAGCACAACCTCCCGGGGCATCGTTGCATCTTTTGTACCTGGGGATCCTTCCAGGACTCGTGCAATGCAGATGCCTGGACTTCAGCCTACTTTCAACTCGTGCAACCCGTGCATTTTGCATGCTCCTCACTGTCATGCATCGCAGCCTGGTGTTGTTCGCCCCCTCGCCCTGGCACTGCAAGCAGCACTCACCCTGCCTCCAGACGAACACGTTGCTCTGGAAGTCTGTAAGGTTTCCAGAGGTGACTGCAGCCAGGACGTCACGGAATGTGGTGTTACGGATCTCCCTGGCTTCTGCCTCTGTGAAGAGCCTGGGGAAACAGTGGCGGAGCCAAGCGGTGGCCCCGGGGTGCCGCGGCTCAGCCCAGAGACCTGGGGAGCTGGGGTTTGCTCCCCATGCTGCATTAGGAACCAAGGGAGCCTGCTCTGCCCACCCGATGGAGAAGAGGCATTTACCCATTCTTGGTGTTCTCAAACCAGAACCTGTCGCCGTCGCGCAGGCGCACAAACTGGTCCAGGATGATGGCACTGAAGAGGGGGCTCTCAGCCTCCAGCATGCCTCCGGGGAGCATCTCCAGCCTGGCCGTGTTGTTGGCATACAGGTCAGCAACGTTCTTCAGGACCTGGCCAGAAACCCACATCACACACATGTGAACAGAGGGGATTTTGTCAGGGCTTCACAAAGTCCTGGCAAGCCTCAGAAGGAGCAAGGAAAGTGCACTTGCCAGGCATCACGTCTGTGGGCTGGGAGGTTGCTCAGCCCCATGCAGCCTTGAGCTCATAGCTTGGACTTGAGCAACTAAACATCTGCCCCAGGAGGAGCAGAGCACACAGCAGCACAGGAGCTCAGCACCAGGGCATGACAGATTTATTCCTGCCATGTAACCCCAGTGCAGCAGCCCCAAGGGCACAGGAGTGAGCTGGAGCAGGATGCGCACTGACTTCCCTCTCCACACACTGCAGGAGAGGCCAGCTACCTCTTGGACTGCCCCAAGATGCCCCGACATGCACGGTTTCCATGCTGGGCCATTTTCCTGTTACCTCTTGCTCCAGGTGTGGGGCAAGGTCCATCCAGTCCTGGAGAGGCTGCAAACCAAACCGCTCCCGGGCTTGGTTGTAGGTGGGCAGGCCAAGGTCGCGCCCGCGCTGCAGCCAGCTGGCCATGAAGTCGGTGCGGGAGTACTTCAGAGGCCCGTACCAGTAATCTGCAGGTTGAACCAAAGCCACCGTGATGGTAAGGAAGAGCTGAAACGGCAACCCCAGCTGTTCTGGATGCCTAGCTGGCCTTGTCGCCCTGCCACGGGCCTTGCTGAACATAGAGAACACCTCCATGCCCTTGTGAGGATGGCCCCAGGGACGTGCTTCACATGTCCTGTGGCTTCTCTGCACCTCTGTTAACAGGGCTGAAGCTGCTTCGAGCAAGTGGTTGGGTGCTGACAGCAGGATGGGACCTGCCTCCCCTCCTTGTCCCCCGCATAGCCCCAGGAGAGAGGGTTCCCCCCCCAAAAAAAAAAGCCAGATGAGGTTTGGGGGAGCACAGACCTTGGAGATCTTCCACCAAAATGTTGTCCTCCCGCTCAGCAATCTGTGAGCTCATCCCCAGCAGGAGGCCATCCACGTCTTCTGCCTGCACCCCAGTGCTCTGAGGGGAAATGGGAAGACAAGGACAAGACAAAGGATGTGGGGCTGCCCCACACCCTTGAACCAGTGCCCAAAGAGGTACAGGCTGCAGGCAAAGGGAACCCATGGGTCTTCCAGGCTCATCTCTTCTATGTCACCTCAACTTTGAGGTCTTAAGGCCATCGTGGCTGAAGAAGGTATTTCTGGATGAGGGGGTTCTCACACTGTGTTTGGCCATCACGCTCTGCACCCAGTTTCTTTTTCAGCCCCCTCTGTGGTCCTCCATAATGTAAAGCACTGAATGAAGCCCCCCGGTCATTCTGCCAGCTTGAATACAGACTGCCCAAGCAGGGCACATCCACCACGGACCCAAGTGACCACTGGACTTTCCTGGCCATGGCACATGTGTCCTGCAGAGCCTGGGGACACAGCTGGATCAGGAGCTGCACCACACAGGGCTTTTGGCATGAAAGTGGTCCTGCCACCACCACCAGCCATGGGGACAAGAGCGACCCAACCTGGACCAAGCTGGAAAATAACCCCAAGGCAGGGGATAGGAGGGTAGAGCTGCTCTTTGGACCAGCACTTCCCACAGCAGTAACTGTTTTGTTTCTGCTCCCAGCAGAGAGATTTTGTCCTCACATCCCTGACCTCATCAGCTGAAGGAATGATGATCCCATCTCTTTGTGGGATCCTCAGAGGGATCATCCCAATGAAAAGACAATTTGGGGAGAAATGGAGCTTCCACTGCGTGTAGTTGCTCCCGTCTTCGTACCTCTCTGCTCCAGTAGTTGTTGCAGAGCCGCATTGCTGGGAAGGTGCCACCAGGGCTGGACACATTCTGGAACTGGCAGCTGAGGTCCCTGCGACAACAGAGAAGTGCTGGACACATAGCCCCTGGCCAGGGATGTTCCCAAGCTGGGGCCAGGCAGGGACCATCCCCAGCCCCGACCCCAGTCTCAGGCATCCCCTTCCCTGGCATCGTGCTCCTGCTGCCCAGCTGAGATGTTCCTACCTCTTGTAGACACCCGGCGGCACCATGGTGGCCAGAAAAAGTTCCGCTGCTGCCACGAACTCCGGTGAAAGGCTGGGGTCCATGTGCTGCTGGTAACCTGCAGGGTGGCAGCAGCGGCTGAATCCAGCACCCAGGATGGAAGGAAAGGGGACCAAGCCCTGACCCCAAGCTCCCCCAGTCCCTACACACCCCACGGTCCCATTGCCGCCCTGACTCTCACCTGTGTACTCCGGGACAGCTCTCCCCAGCAGCGTGGGCAGCCACTCGTACAGCACGATGCTCTAGGGCACAGGGAGCCAGGTCAGGGACGTGACCAGGAAGAATGCTGGGGAGCATGGGGTCACGGCCCTTACCTGGAAGGTGGCGATGACCTTCTTGCGAGTGTGCTGGAAGATGTCCTCATCGGACCAGCTGGGTTGCGCCTGGGCCAGCTCCGTGGCCAGGTGGTTGTGGTACCGAAACCAAGCGATGCTCTCGGCCTGCAGGAAGCGGTTCTCATTCCCCCAGGCGTTCCCCAGGTCTGCAAGAGCCACCAGGGACATCAGAAGGAGACACAGCCGTGGGTGGAGACTTGGGCAGCTCCTGCCTCTGTCTCTTGCTCCCCATCCAAGGGTTTTCCATGCTCATGGTTCAAGAGGCCCCCAGCCCCATGCCCTTTTAACCTCACCATTTCTCGATGGGGAGGTGAGCAACCTGAGCAAGGAAGAGGCAGCACAAGCCCCAAGCACTGACCGAAGGTCAGGCAGATAAGGAATTCAAAGCAAGCTGAGCTGGTTTTTATCATCTGCATCCTCTTTCCCAAGAGGAGATTGCCTTGGATCCAAGGCACGAGCACCCGCCAGCCTCCGTGCACATGCTGGGAAATGACTCAATGCCTTCTGGGGACACAGCACCTCCAGCTCACCGTGCATCTTTGCCAGACACGCATCTTCCTCCCCCTGGGGCTAGGACGCTGCCTTCTGTCCCATGGGGTTCCCGCAACCCCCACCCTGTTCTTGGGTCACCTTCAGGCATTTCCCTGGCCATGCTCATTAATGGCCATGGCTCCCTGCCAAGGTGAGGGGGAGGATGCTGCAAGGCAGCACTGGGTGACCTCTTCCTTGACTCATCCCACCCCGAGATGGGGAAAGCTTCCACTGAATCACTCAGCTGGGGCGAACGTGAGGAAACCACCAGGGAAGCTGCAGGTTGTCCCTTACCGTAGATCCCACGAGGACCACCCTGTCCGGTGGATGGATCCAGAGCTTTCCACATGGGGACCCTCCCATCCGTCTCCTTGGGTAACTGCCCGCTGGGCCCTGCCGCCAGCTGTCCCCCCGAGAAGCTCCGCAGGGCATCGCTCCAGGAGTGTGAGGGGCCGTAGATGGAGCTGCCATCCAGCCAGCCTGTCACCTCGTTGGTCTAGAGAACGAGCGTCAAAAGATGCAAAACATCTGAAAAGTCCCATCCTGACCTGTCTGGTCTTGCAAGCCACCCCATCCCCTCTTTTTAGGGCAAGCTATCAGGGTGAAAGTACGAACACGGCCAACGTCTGTGCAACCCGGTGGACTGACTAGGAGTTAGTGACAAGTATGGGAAAAGACCATCATAGGGTTTTCAAAAGTACATTTATATGCTCTTATATATTATATAATAATAAGTAATATAAATAATAATACTTATATAGACACATATATATTTTCCCCGATTATTTTTGGCTGTACCCAGAACTGGATGTCAGTGAATCCCTACGTAGGCAAGGCAGGGCTGGAAAGGGGCTAAATTCATTTCTGGGGATACTGGGAACACTGGGGTTGTGCCCTCTGGGGATTCCTGTCCTCGCAGCTGGCAGTCCTACCACCCTGGCAGCATGTTGAAGTATCTCCTCTGCCAAATATTTCCTTGAAAACATAATTTTTCTTTTGAAAGCATGCTGGAGTTTTCACTTTCTAAGGTTTGAAAAATACTGCTAAAAATGTGACCTGCTAATCTGGTCTCATCACGCTTTGTCATGTGAAAGGTTTGGGGCAGAGTGGATTTGCTTCAGCAATTTTGGCTGGGAAACTTCCCAGAATTAAAAGAAACAGCACATTTGACTTTGGAACACATCCAACCTCGGCACAACAAAGTATGGAGACGTGGAAATCAAGAGGCTTTACAACTTTATGACAGTACCAACTCAGTTTCATGATATATTTTAAAGAACAAAGTTGCCTAATAGATATGTCTTAATTACTGATCTTCTGGAGTGGTACAAATGTAAGAGTCTGTTAATGAAGTTCTTTACATGTGCCATAAAAAGGTCCTGGCTATCGCTTGTTTCACCAGTTTCTTATCCAGTACCAGCGGACTTATCTTTGCTCATCTTGATTGAAGCAATAAAAACTCTGGCAGCCAAGGAAGACTGTGAACTGTTCCTTTACATTTTCTCTTCTGCTCTTGCTAAACCATGCCAGATACTCAAATGTGCATTAAGGTAAGTGGCATGAGCAGATCTAGAGTCTTTCCTCCCCCCCCCAAAAAAAAAAAGGTACTCATCTTGAGCAACAACAGCTGTTGCTCCATGCAAAGCAACACCTTGGGAGGCTGTGCTTTGGGCTCATCTGTAAACAGTTAAACACTTGAGAGAATTATCTTTTTAAAGAAATAGCAGTGCTCTCCTTTTCTTTGGAAATGCTATCTCAGCTTCTGTAATTCCAAACATCTGGTGAAGAGGAATTTATCCAAAAGAGGAAGAGCAGAGGACGTGCAATCTCCTACCTGCTCTCGGGGGCTGTTGGGGCTCTGCCCTGTTTCCAGCGCCCAGTGGATGCGCTGGAAGGGCAGGACCACGGCGCCAGTTCCTTTAGGGTCAAACACGAGGTCCCCAGACGGGATGCGGATGTTCAGGAACTCAGCGGGACAGCCAGGTTTCTCCGTCGCCAGGATCTCTGAGAGAACGTGGAAACCTGCCAGAGAGCCAAACAGGGGCAGCTTTTGGGAGGATGGTCACTGGCACCTGGAGCAGATAGTGCTCCTGCTGCTCCTAGCCAGACACCATGAGCAGGGCCCACCTTGGGGCATCTGGGGACGTGTAAGAACTTTATGCTCCACATCTTTGACAAATTCAACCTGTTTCCTCAATGAGCCAGCAGTATTTCCCAGTGACCAAAGACCCCTCCAGCTTTCTGAGCAACAGCAGAAACTGCTCTGAATTGTAGCAATGCTGCCTAGCAATCACTCACCGTGTGGCTCTTATCAAGTCTGTTGGACGTTTTGCAATGAGATGACTCTTCCGCTAAAACAAACGCGGAAGTTTCCAAATGACAAATATCAGCATTTGGGGCAACTGTCAAAGGTCACCAAAATTCATGCTGAACACCACTGTGGCTGGCAATATGCAAGGCTTTATCTTTTGGATGTGAGGACTGCTCTGATGTGCAGCCTGGGGGCATAGGAAACCTACATCCTCCTCCTGTTGGCAGCCCCCAGCTCTTACCGAAGAAGACGGCCAGCACGGTTGTGTTCCTCCCGGAGGGCAGTCCAGAGGGTCCCCGTGCCACCACATTGCTGAGCTGGCGAGCGTTGGGCACGTGGGGCTCCTGCAGAGCCTGGTAGACGCCATCCGCGTAGTTGGCCGGCAGGAGACGCAGCAGCCGGGCACCTGGGGCACCAGAACAACACGGTGTGGGGCCAGTGGCACATGAAACATGGGGCCATGGTAGCAGCAGCGTGCACCAGTGTGTGTGAAGGTATAAAAGAGACTGGAGGCACTTATCGTGGCCAAGGACATGCAAGTTTTGGTGCTGATACCAACTCCCCAAAATTCTTACAGCACAGGGATCAGTGCTCTTAAAATGAGGGATCCTTTGTGGTTGTTCTTCTCCTCTCCCTCTGCATCCCCTTTGCTTTCTGGGGGCCTGGGGAGCTCAGTGGTGTGCTCCAGGTGGTAACTGGAGTGGTGTTGAGCTGCCAGTATTCTTTATACAATCGTGTGTAAATATGGCAATTGCCAACATTGTAGGAAATGGGAGAGGTAACGGCCACAGAGGTGCAGAGATAAAGGAGAAGAGCACCCTGATTTGGCACCCACTGCTTGACCCATAACTAAAAAGCTGGGAGATGGGGACAGATGAGCAAATTTTTTTATAAAAGACTCTTCAAAAAGACTTTCAAAAGACTCTTCATTTCAAAAAACTGTGCAGTGGGCATCTCTATTGAAGGGGGTCCCTAAAACTGGGGGAAATCATGAATTTACTGGTTTAGTTTCAGGTTTAGGTTTGTTTTGAAATATTAAGGGTTGACCTGTGTGCTCTAGTAGAGAGAAATCTTGTTTGTCAGGACCCACTGGAACTCCCTGATGGGCTTTCATGTCACAAGAATGGTCTGCACAATGCCTGGACCGTGAACTTGTCTGTCTCTGACTTGGTGTTGAACGCTGCTCAAACAGAATGCTGGTTTTGGCTCAAGATACCTTTTCCTGGCTCTGGGATCCCTGACCGGCAGTGAAATGCCTGCTGGGAACAGCTGTGTCTACCCTACCTCAGATATTTTGAACTGGCCCACAGTGGCTCTACTCTGGCATAATCCAGCCCCAGCACAGCCCGCAGACGGTGCCTGTGCAGAAGGGAAGAGTGACACAGCCACGGCAGGTGCATTTAGGGATCTACCATGAGCAGCAGGAATTACCTGGTTACCTCCTGGGTTTGGACTCAAGTGGGAAAAGGTTCCTCTCTCAGTCCAGATATCAAAGTGCCAGCTCCCCCCATCCCACCACCCCCATCCCCACCTGGCACTCACCCACCGAGCCACGGCCGTGGTGCAGCAGGTTGTTGTACCAGCCGTCATAGCGCTGGACCTCCCAGAAGATGTTTTCCTGGGCACCTGGAAAAGACCAGATCCATCTGGTGAGCAGCACAAAACACGCATGAAAAGAGTATCTCCATTACAGAATTATATTGGACTGTTATATTTTCCGATATTCTTTCTGAAATCTTCTGTCCAAACAGGTATTTAGAGAACTTTTACCCTTCTTTTGAAGGATAAGGAGTGTCTAAGATAAGAAATTCATGCTTGTGATCCTTATATTCCCAAATCAGTGTATAAGGTTTCTGGCTTCCACCAGTCTATTCCGAAAGGATCTTCATTTTCTCCTCTGTGTCAGAGGTATTCCCTTACTTCTCACCCCCATATTACCTATGTGAGTCAAGTGAAGACCTTGACACTGAGGTTATGCTCCTCTATTTGCACTGTGCTTTAAGAGCAAACCTTTGTCAATAACTATTTGTCTTGTTTCCTTTCTGTTAATTTTTATTTATGCCATTATAAGGCTAGAAAGAAGCTCCATTTCCTGGTTACAAGCTGTGTACACACACGAAGCACGCCAGGGGAATCCCCCACACTCAGGATTTTGCTCATTTTTCTTATCTCCTCACAAAAAGAATCATCCCCACCTCTAATATGATACCCCATGAGACTACTTTGGATCCAGGATTTATTCTTGGACCCCCTTCCCAGGAACTGTCCTTACCCCCCAAGGTCCATGTCACCAGTAGAACCACAGTCAAACACAACATCATCCCTGGGGGCTGCATTGGCCACTGGGTCCTTGGAAGAAACAACCTGCAAATAAAGAGGACAAGGAGTGAGCTGGAGCGGGGCTGTTCCAGCAGTCTGGGAACATCGACAGACCACGATGTCAGCTCCCTCTTGTGGTTTCTACTGCCCAGTGAAACCTCCACAGCCACCCATCAGCAGCATCGCCCGACTTGGGCTGCGGGATGGTGGCAGGGGCCATACGGGAGCCCATCACCCTGGGAAAGCTCTGTCAGGAGGCACCATCTGGCCTGAGATGGCCTTTCTGATGAGGCAGGACCAGCACCCCTGCCTCGGGGTAGCTTCAGATGTAGGTTCACAATTCATCATCTACGGCAGGAAGATGTTAAGCCCTGCCAGCTCAGTTAAGAGAAGTATGCTCTTCCTTACAGAAACAGACACGTTTAAACCGGCAGCTTCTCTGCACGCACATTGTCCCATCCAAAGAAAATCCAGCTGTGAACATGAAGGGAACACCCTCAGCATGCAGCCAGGTGCCCCCAAATGTGCCAGTACTGCAGTAAAGATCTCTTGGTCATCCCTGGTTATCTCCAAGCAAGTGCCCAACACCACTGACTAGAGACTAGCCATTCTCATGATGTTTTATTATCTTACTTTCCACAAAGACCCTGAATCCAGAGCAAATGTCATCAGTGGGACCTGAACCTTCAGATCCCCAGCCAACACATAACTGAACAGAGAGATTCCCGGCCATAAAAAGCAAAGGTTACATTTTTCGGTCACAAATGCTATAAAGCTGCCACCGGCCTTCCATGTACAGAAATGCTAAACATGGTCTTTGCCCACTTGTGCCAATACTATGGCTAAGTAACAGAACTGTAGAGGCATATCCAAGGACTAACATCATTTTGGATGAGCTGCATTGACGAGAAATGCAGAGATGCACAGGTTTCTCTGTGTCAAACATCCCTTCTTCCTACATTGCTCTGTCACAAGGCATCCTTTTAGCTTCTTTTTGTCATTGTTCTAATTAAACCTTAAGAAACACTGGTTTCAGTAAGGCTTACAGGTTGCCAGTAGTTCTGTAGGTTTTATTTTTGATTACCTGGGAATCACAATGGGGATTTATCACTGATAATTATCAGTGGTGCAAATTACAGCGTACAGGTAACTAAACACATTATCCACTTCAGAAACGAAGTGGTTTGAGATTTAAATGTTATCATTTGTGCTCACAGTTTATTGCATTTGTAAAACTGGATGTTCATTGCCAGGTTGTGCGCATATCATATGAACCACGTTAACCCACTCCCATCAAAGATTGCTGTACTTTTGTCCTTTTACATTAGAAAGTGGGGTGTTTCTCAATGAGTAACATTTCCCTGCTCCTCCTCCTTCACAACAGCTCACCTTCTTTATACAAGAGACAGAATGTTCTTACAAACCACTCTATTATCTTTTCATAACACGGATTTTAAAACTAAACCACTGTAGAAATACCTCTGCACTGACTGCATTTTCAGTTCTGTTCTCGCCTCCACCTGCATAGGAGTGAGGCATCCAGCCCACACCTGGCTCTATGGGAAACCTTTGTGGGACACCTGCAAAGAGCCGCATGCCCTGAGGAGGCTCTTTCTCACCAGCAAAGCCTACAGTTTCACAGCAGCACAATGTGCCAGGGTGGCTGTGTGGTGCTAGGTTATCCTGCAGCTCCTCTGCAGCATGCACCCAGCAAACAGCTCATGCACAGTTCCTCAGCTGTGCCACAGGGCTCACAGCAGGTCTGTGCTGTGCTAGGGACTGCTGCAAGCCTCGGAGCTGCTAAGGATGCCATCAGAGGCTGTAGCTGGCGGGAACCATAGGAGGAACTCAGAAGTTTGTCCGATGGGTGAAATGCCATGACGCTTGAGACCTCTGCCAGGAGTGGCAGCGCCCAGCCACCATCACCACACAGGGCTTTTGTACCAGGGAGATCTTTCCTCTTCCCTGCTGAAATCAGTGCAAAGGGCTGCAAGGCTGGAGACAGTGGTGTTATTGCTCCAAGCAGTAGGTTGGACTACAGACTCCTGAAACATAGATTATTTTCCACCCATGTTGAATCTTCCATATCTTCCTTCTCTTCCATATCTTTCCATTACCTTTATGTCTTCCCATGACTTATTTGGCATATCTGCAGAATGTCTCTCTCAACCAAACGTCGAGCCATCTCCCTTTTCCAGGAGCACTTTTTCATGGCAGTATTTGGACTGTGCAGGCATGGGGAAACATGACCCTACATCTCCCCCGTCTATCAGACTTTCTCCAGCCATTCCTGGGAACTTCCTCAAAGGCAAGGCTGAGTAACATGAATCCTTACAAGACACTCTCAAGAAGGGGAAGATGCACATCTGAGCTTGGGGCCCCATGCCCAGGGAAGACAGGCATCCCATGAGCAGCACTCAGCTGTCCTACAGGATGCCTTGCCATGCTGCAGCTGAGAGCTCCAGCTTCACTCTCTCCAGTGTGTTCTCTGTGTTTTGAGGACCCATCACCTGGCTTCTCCAGAAAGAGCCTTCTGCTCTCAGATCTGCCTCCAAACCTGCCAATCTACCCAGGAGCTTCCCTGGCATAACGAAATGTGGCTGACCTTGGAAGCCCATGGTGCAGCTTGTCAATTGAAAGTTTTGCAAGCTTGGATTAGCTTGATAGTCTTATCAGTTTACCTGGAAGTTTGTAAGGTCTGATTAGCCCTCAAGGCTTTGCTGTTCCACAGATTCCTGTGATACCTTGGGAAAGTCACTCCCTCCATCTGCTCCTAGTGGAAGGATGTACCAGCTTCCCAAGACCTGTCTTTTCCCATTAGAGAGCAAACCTGTGCCCTATCTTAAACCTGGGCTTTTTACATCCCTGAGTAAGTTGAAACCCTGCTGCAGAGGGTACATGCAGGTGGCTTCCCCCAGAGCCAGGACCTCCAGCTTAACTCATCTCAGCAGATTTGGCTCCCCCAGAGTTAAGGCTTCATCCTTCAAACATCTCCTGAGCTCTCCCCAGAGGCATGTGTCAGCTTGGACTGTGAACCCCGTCAGCACACCGGAGGAGTGGCAGTGCTGTGGCTGAGCTGAGGGTGACCATACAGGTAAAGCAGACTCAAGGCTCCTTGTCCTTATGGCCCCTGTTAGTCACAGCTTTCTTCTCTCCCCCCCACCACCACCCCAGTCTTGGTGGGACAGGTTGGGACACTGCCACCTTCCCCCACCAGCCAGTCTTGGTGTTTGAGAACAGACTGCATCTCTCCAGCCTTGGATGTTGACCACAAAAACCCACAGCTGGGCACACACTATGGACAGTGATGACACAGGGACCCGCAGCACCTCCAGCTTGTCCACCCCAGGACTCCCCTGGAGCCAGGTGCTCCAGCATCACCACGGTGTCAGCCCACCTTGCCCTATGGCTCCAAACCCTGCCAGGCAGGGATGTGCAGGGCTCCGTTGCACCCTGCAGGAGGGGGACGTGTGTGACCTCATCCCACTCTGCTCTCACACAGTTCTCCATGCCCACAGGGACATGGGTGGTCCCACCCTCCTAGTACCCTGTACAAGTGCATGCCCCAAGCAGGCAGGGACACCAGTGGCCCAGCTGCATGTTTCCCATGGACGCAGAGACATACAACCTTATCTCACCCCATACCTCACACAGGTGGGAAACGTATGTCCCAGCCCCTTCCACACACCACCCAGCCAGGGACGTGTATGGCCCCATCGCCCTTTGCCCCTCGTGTCAGAGAGGAGTAGCACAACCCCCTGCTCCCCCCACGGGCAACAACACGCACAGCAAAACCCGCGGCACGCCTCGGCAGGCAGCAACATGTGCAGCCCTAGCTCCTGCTCCCCCACGCGGGGAGGGGACACAAGCGTGGCCCCGACCCCCCTGACTCCATAACAAGCGATCCCCTGGCACCTCCCACCCAGTCGGGGAGGCTCGTGGCTCTGACCCCATTACCCCACGCACCCCACACTCAGCAGGGACACGCACAGTGCTGACCCCAGCGCCCCCCCAGCCAAACAGCAACACGTACAGCTCCGACCCCCATCACCCCCGCGCAGAAGCGGACACGCGTGGGACCGACCCGCAGCCCCCCCACGCAGGCAGGGAACACGCGTGGAGCCGACCCACAGCCCCTCCACCCATACAGTCAAGGGAACACGCGTGGAACCGATCCACGGCGCTCCCCGACATCCCCCCCCCCAATCACCCCCACGCGGGGCAGGACACGCGTGGCCGCGATCCCCCGAGCCGCGGCACTCACCGTGGCGGCGGTGCTGCGGGCTGTGCGCTGGGGCGGGCGGTGCCGGCATTTACATAGGGCTCCGCGCCCGCCGCCGCCTATAAGAGCGCTGCCGGGCCGGTACCACCCGAGCGCCGCCGCCGCCGCCAGCAGGTAGGTGCCTGGGACAGCGCCGCCGCCCCCCGCACCGGCTCGCCCGAGCCCCGCTGCCCGCAGCCGCCGCCTCGCAGCGGGGCGCCCCGCTGCCGCTCCAGCCCTTAGCGAGCTCCGGGGAGCAGCCCCCCTCACCACCACCACCCGGTGCTCGCTGCTTAAGGGGTCCTGGATGGGTGAGGTTGGGGAGAAAAGGATGGAGCTCCATCCTGAACTAACGCAGAAGTTTTTATTTAAATGGATTTGACTTTTTTTTTTTATTATTTAATTTTTTCTTCAGGGGTGGGATAGTACAGGGGGTCCCCACACCTTTCAACTTCCAAGAGATTGCCCTTGGAAATTTTGATGGGAAATATCAATCTGGAGCCCGCAGCAACCCAATCAAGGGTTGCTGTTGGCTCTACTGCGAGGTTTGGGATGGAGTCCTCTGAAAGTTCCCTTCCAGCCTGACTCATCCAATGACAGGAAAACAAGATTGTCAATCCGGAATATTTTAAATGAAATATAAACTTTTATGTCCATTTCTACTAAATTACTGAACCTTTCCTTGAAGATGTCTCTAGACTTTCCGTCTCCATACATCGATAGAGGAGATGACAAGGGCTCGAGGGCTACATACTTGCTCCTGCATGGAGGATGCTTTCCAAGGTGCAACAACTTCAAGTTCTTCTGTCCTGAGCTGCGGCCCCCAGCTTTCCACTTCAAAGCTGTGAAAATGCCAAGGAACTGGTCTTCCGTGCAGGAAACTCAAAGAAAGATTGGACAGGAAGCAACAGAAAGCACTGTTTCTCTAGGAATTCTCCCCAAAATTATTCTTACAAATTATATTGTAGACAAAATGTAAACATCCCTTGATATTGTCTGAAAGTTAGATTAGCTTTAAAAAGGAAACATTTTCCATGTTATGTTCTGTGTTTTCAATTCTTATATATCACTGGTCTTTTGATGACCCTTTTAAGCTGCAAAGAGGTGAATTTTAGCGAATGCAGACTTGGAAAGCATCCCCTTCCACGCGTTTCCATCTTCTGAAGTTTAGATAAATATACTATGAAAACAGCGAAATTCAAGACAACAAGAGTTAACTAGTTCTAGTCTAAACTGGTTGTTTATTCCTTCTCTTACAGCCTCTCAGACTGTGAGCACATTTGCTGATCTGGGAACCCTGGACTTCAGTCTGATATTGTAACATTGGGACTCAATTACAGCTCCTGCTCATCAGGTAATCCTAGTAGAAATGGTGATTGAAGGCTGTACTGCTCTGTGCTTGGCTGTCCTTGGAAATCCGCAGGAATAATTACAACAAAACAATATGAAACAAGATTTATAAGTATACTTGATAGCTCTGTTATTCTGGAACAGAGAGTCTAGATAAGATGAGAGCTAGATCAGTTGTGAGCCAGACAATTTCCTTGTAAAACCCCATGTCTGTTAAACTGTTTGCTGTAATGATCTGGGTTTCTTGACAGAGATTTATTCTCAAACAAAATATTGCTTTATGGATTGAAAAGTGACTTCAGCTGCCTCGGTAAATTGTTTTAAGATACTTACTATAATCATCACCCACTTCTAGGGATTTGAGACCTGCGCTTTTGCGGCTGAATTGCTTTGGTTTGGATCTTATCTAAAAATATGATTATTACTGTTTTCAGAAAATAAGAATAAAATCAACTCCTTCATGCAAGGATAGAATGAAATTATATTTGGCTGTGAGTCATGTTAGCTCTGGCACTCCTTGACTTTTGAAGACTTCCCAGGGTAGTTACATGCAGAGATGCTATTAAATAAGCAAAATGAAAGGACTAAGCATGTAATCAGTTTTGGTAGAAAATATCTAGCCCAGAAATGGGTGAATTTCTGTAATTGCCAGAACTAAAGTGTTGGTGGGAGTTCAAAGCAATCTTTTGGAACTGCACACTTTGCCATTTGATTTTGTATAGCTTAGTGTCCCATAAAGATTCACCCCTGATGCTTATATGCGCCAGTGCTCCATTCTTGGACCAACATCTGAGGTCCACGGGTTTCTTCTGTTCCTTTGGGGCTGCTCTGGACCGAGCATAGAAAGAGATTGTACTTTGCTACTCCTAAGACTTTACAGTTCCTGGGGAAAAACCTCTCCGAGGAGAGGGGGTGGCAATAGAGGTAGTGGGCTTTGACTGGTGATGGTGCCCCTGGCTGGTATAATTTTGCTTTTGTGAAGTCAATGTTCTCAGAGGTTCATTGTCATTTTGGAGGAAGTCTGCATGTGCCACTTTGGAGGAGCGGTGGTTGCTGGCTTGCAGACTTCCTCGAAGGGCACACCACAAAGTGGAAAGCCCTGGCCACATCTGCTGGAGGGAAAAACCTGGCTCTGTCCGGGGAGGAGCTGCTCGGCAGGTTTCTGGGTCTGGGCTCTTCCTCAAGCTGCAGCAGGACAGCACCTTGTGGTTCCCCGCGCGGCCACAAACCCCTCAGGCTGGCTAAGCCCTTGCCCAGGCACTTCCTCTCCTCCCCTGAGGGCTTTGGGTGGCATGTTTCTCTTCTGGGGAGTATTTCATCGTGTCTATTTCCTTGCAGCGTCATTTCCTTGAGTTCTGAGGTGGACCTCCCGCAGCTGGTTATTCCAGAGCTGAGTTGGAGCTCAGCTGAGTTGGACCTCAGGCTCAAGAAGCGAACGAGGCAGTCTGAGCCTCTGCTGTGACTGCCTCTCTCCCCCGGGCTCCTGGAGGTGCACAATGACTCTCTTCAACGGCATCTACCCCTTCTACCTGCAGCAGAGGAAGCACTTTGTGTTCGATGTCAGCACCATCATAGTGATTATTGTCTTCCTGACGTTCGCTGCCACCTTCCTGCTCATCATCCCAGGCATCCGTGGACGGGCGGTGCGTGACCCTTCCTCCTGGGGATAAAGCATCCACTGCCCACGTTTTGGATGCTGGGGCGAGGCAGGAGGACAGCCAGGGGCTGTTCCTCCATGCCTGACATCCCACCTCTCTCCATGCAGAGGCTGTACTGGATATTCCGAGTTCTCCTCAGCCTGGTGGTGGGAGTGGTGATTGTTGGTAAGTGCTGCGCACCCCTTTCGAGGGCGGGCACGGGGCAGGATTTGACCCCGGGGGCAGGGTCTGTGTCTGGGGAGTATGAGCCGGTGAGCACAGCCGCGGCTTGGCAGAGGCTGGTTGCCCTTCCCTTACTACGCAAAGCAGCCGTGCAGCTTCTCAGCTGGGCTCCCCCACCACTCGCACAGGGGCTGAGAGTTCTGGGAGGTGCCCGAGCTCACTTCTGAGTCGGGAGGGCACTTTGCTTGCTCTAATTGCACCGAGGAGGTCAAAGAGCCCCATGTTCCTCCAGCTGCACGAGCCTTCCTGAGCCACCTGGTGCCACGGGAGCACAGATAAGTAGCTCAGGCTGTGGCCAGGAAAAACTGGAGGGTGAAAGGGATGTAGAGAGCAGGACAAACTAAAGCATAGTCAGGATGAAAGCAGGGGGTAAAGACCTGTGGATAGCCAGGCTGTGACCAGCTGCTTGATTCTGCTACCTGACACATGGGTTATGGGGCCCAGCCTGGCATGTGGTGGTCGCCCTCCACCTGGGGGTGTCTAAGTGCTGGGAGATGCCACCAGCGCTGCCAGGAAACACAGTGCCAGGCTGCAGCTGGAGGAGGGGAGGAGATCGTGGCTTGCTCCACAGCCTGAACCAGTTCAGCACTCACTCAACTCTGGAGAGCCATCCAGTGCTGTTCTCAGTACAAGGATGCAGCCAGGTGCTGCTTGGGCACACAAGAGGAATTAATTGTTGTAAAGCCAGCGTCAGGATTTCTGTCTTCAGTTGGGCACACTCAACCCTGCAGCTAGAAAATGTTCCGACAAAGCTGCAACCGGATCAGTGCTCTCACAAGTTGATTCAGCAGCTGAACTTATTTTTAGGCAGGTTTGAAAGGTTTTGTGTGGCCTGAGATTCAATCATTGTCTTTACATTCAGCTTGTATTATTGCTGGAAAATTAAATCCACAGCAAAGTGAAAGTGTTTCAGAAAAACAAGCTTTTTTTCAAAAAAAAAAAAAGTATACTAAAAATGGTTCAAGTTTTTCTTCTTCCCCCAACTGAAATGACCAGCAAAAGCTGCAATGGTGCTTACCACCCCTCTCAACCACCTCTATTTGACAAAAATTCTAGTGAATTTCTGCTATTCACTCTTAGTGCTATGTGCTGCTTCATAAGGAGCTTAATAATGGCAATGAAACTCACCCCTGTTCCTGAGGCTGAGGAATGGGCTCATTTCTGAGCCCTGTCCTTGGGGGCTGTGGTGCTTGCCATGGTGGGGAGCTTGCAGGGAAGTCCTGAAGAGAATGTCCAAGGAGAAATCAGGTCCTGGGGTTCGTTCCTGGGAATCTGAGCTCCCCCCCTCCAGGACTGAGGGAGTGGATGCTCAGCAAGAGGAGGACAAGAGCTCTGCCAGGGCGTGGGAGCTGGTTGAGGCACGTCCTTATGGCTGACTCATTTCTCCTGCCCTTCATACACTCCCTTGCAGTGCCACAGAAGGAAGGCGGCAGCTTGAGCTCATCTCAGGCCCACCTTGAGTACAGCAAGGTCTGGGACCAACCCTTCTTTAACCGCCCTTCAATTTTTTCTGGCAGCTGTCCAGTTCACGGGGGACTGGGAGAGCGGCTGGGTGACAGCAAACACCTCCTACAAGTCCTTCAGCAGTGTCATGGTGAAGGCGGACATCGGGCTGCACGTTGGCCTGGCGGGGGTGAACGTCACGCTGTTGGGTGAGTCTGATGTCCCTGCCTGTAGTTCTGGGGGTCACGGCCATGGGAGGTCTCCAAGTGCTTTGTGGACGGCCTTGCTTTTACTGGAGGCTTCTGGGCCGATGTCATTGCTGGGTTGCCTGTGCTCCTGGCTGGCAATGCCCAGCCTGCTGGGCCACAGCAAGACCATACATAGTCTCCCTCCTCTGGCAGGAGACCCGGTGAATCAGGTCAATGAGACCATCGACTACAACGAGCACTTTGCCTGGAGCTTCGATGCAGACTACGACCACAGCTACAGCGAAGGCCTGGAGAAGGGGCTGCCCAGCCCCATCCTCTACGTGGCGGAGAAGTTCACCACAGAAAGCCCCTGCAACATGCACAGGCAGTACCGCATCTCCGGCCACTACGCGTCGGCCACTCTCTGGTGAGCTCTTCTCTGCAGGGGAGATACAAGGACATGGGAAACAATCATAGAATGGCTCAAGTTAGAAAGGGACCTTAAAGACCACCCAGTTCCACCCCCTCTGCCATGGGCAGGGACATCACCCACTAGATCAAGTCACCCAGGGCCCCATCCAGCATGGTCTTGAACACCTCCAGGGATGGGGCATGATGACCACGAATCTCTGCTCCCACGTGGAGATGCTCACATAGATCCACCTAGGCTATGGCACTTGCACATCTTATCCACTGGTCTTCTCTTGTTTCCAGGGTGGCCTTCTGCACGTGGCTCATCTCCAACATGCTCTTCTCCATGCCCGTCCTAATCTATGGAGGCTACATGGTCCTGACCACAGGGGCTTTCATGATCTTTTCATTGCTTTCCTTCTCTACTGTGAGGAACTCCCTGATATGCCCGATCCAATTTGGGACTGCATCCCTGCTCATAGACTATGGGGGATCTTTCTGGCTCACACTAGTGATTGGTAAGTACAAGCTACATCAGGACTCACCACAGAGTCTGGGTTTGCAAGAGTTCTGTGTTTTTTTTTTCCTCATAAATGGAGGCAAGAGAGCTTGGGGAGTGCAGCCCAGTGGAGGCTCGCCCTGTGCCTTGGCACAACAGCTCCCAGCAGAGGTATGGAGAGGGCTGGCAAAACTGGGAGCACAGTCCCTGTCTTGAGGGTGGTGGAGGGGTTTTTAGTCCCTAAATTGCAGCAGTGCAAGGAATTGGGGACCATAAGCCTGGAATTTAAGACCCATACTTGTTTTTTATGATGCTCAGCACAGAAGCTGAAGTGACCTTATACAGTAGTATGCCGTCTTATATAGGAGAAGGTATTGTCCCTCAGTAGGGGGCCATCAGGGTAGGATATGGGGAGGGAAATGTGTTGGTGTTTACAGGATTGCTCTCACAGAGCACATTGTCTTTCAGGCTTGCTCTGTTTTGTGGCTGGGATCGCTATTGTCGTACTGCACTACTTCAACCCAGACCTACTGAAAACTTTCTTTGACCTCCATGAGGTCAGAACTGAGGACTGCCAAGAAATGACTGAAGTGTACATCAACCCTCAGTTCATGAGCAACACACAATCTCCTCCTCAGCCCTCCAGAATTATCTCCAGCGGCATGTAGAAGAAAGCTTTTCCTATTCCTTCCCTGAAGGCAGGCCCAAGAGGGCAGAGCACAAACCCTTCTTGGTGTCTCCCAACACCCATATCCCTGTCCATCTGCCTCTAAAATGTGCATGAGCCCATGATGGGATGGGGACTTGCTCAGAAGTACCTTTGCAGATTCTCTTTCCCTGATTGTCCTCTCTGGGGAAAGGGCAGGCTTTGCAACGAGCCAGCAGGCTGCAATCTGAGTAGCTCAGATCCCCAGCAAGTTGAGCCATATGCTCACCTGGGGATCTGTCCCAAGGAGAAGTGCCCATTCCTGCTACAGCTTGGTGCAGGGAGTCTGTGGTGGCCAGTTCCCATACCAGAAACTGAGCTTTCTGGTGAGATTTCTCATGGGGAGCACCCGTGACTCCAAAAGCCAGCGATCAAACCTGTTCAGTTTTTCTTTCCCAAGCACTATGTAGACTGTGTAGAACTTGACATGTACCTAGGAAGGCCAGGCACAGACCCAGACTCCCCCGGGCTGGATGCTGCATGAGCTAGAGTAAGAAAGCTGCTCCAAAAATAAAGACTGAGTAAACATACCATGGAGCTTGCCAGGGGGAATGTGGTGATGTGATTGTTTTCACTTTCAAACTTGGGCTTTACGAGATAAGAACTGTAGCCTAACGTGGGCCAAAAAGATGCCACAGGGGCGGGAAGAATGAAATTATACCCGTCCAGCTGGAGCACACTTGTACTGGCTGGGCTTACCACGAAATGCAACCCTGAGTCAGACCCAGCCTGCTTGTAGATGAGGTGAGAAATGAAGTGCATCAAGTTGTGTAATTACAAATAAAAGATGAGCTCTGGAACCAAATCCACCAGCCTCACAAGGTGTCCACTGGCATGTGCAAGGTGATAGTCATATCTGGATGCTGGTTACCTGAAGAGCTTTAATCCAGTTAATTGTGAAGGAGACAATTTCAGTATTTTGACTCTTTTCTTCCTGAGAAAAGATTCTTGCTGTTAAGTTAGACTACTTATTCCTTTGACATGAAGATTGTGTCGCTTTAGTGTGATTTGTTACTGACAAGAATTGTTACTTTTAATAAATTTTTATTTAAAAGTACTTCTTGGAAACGTGTTGGTTATTTTCTGGGGCTGTTTTCTTCTGTGGGGGCTGTGGGTCTTGTCTGCAGGCAAATGCTTGTGAGCTTGCTGCGGTGGCATCCTTTCTATTGGGGTTGCCCTGGCAGAGGCACCCGCAGGAAGGATGAGACTCATTGGCTTGGCTCAAGGTGGGCCCCTGAGAAACACTTGTCATCAGAAGCAGCATGTTACAGTGCTGTAGGAGACCCTCAAAAAGATTTTAATTAGTTGAATAGCAGGATGAAAACCATAAAACAAGAAAACTCCCTCAAGAAAAGGAAGCTGCTTTCTCAGGTCTTTCATTCTTGAGTGCAGACATATCAGGTCTGGAGGCATTGCGGGAAGATGCTGCAACCAAACACAAGTTATCGAGACTGGTGTGGGACAGATCGTGTGTCCCTGAAGCACAGGAGGCTGGGGGGCTTCCTATCTGTCCTGCCACTGCGTCTGGCACCCTCCTGAGCACTGCAGCACTGAGCACGTTTCTGTTTTGCTCAGGGATGATTATTTTGCCTCACTATGTAATGTCATGTGTTTGTTCACATGCATCATGAGAGCTGTAGTTGTACAGCCCCTGCTTGTGCTGCTGCAGGCCCTACCTCCTCCATACAACACAGATCTTTCCTCAGTTTCCTGGCGGTGCCAGGCTGCTGTTGGACAACAAGATGTAAAGTGATTGCCAACAAAGCCCTGGTTCTCAGCCCAGGCTGCTTCTGGCCCTACGCTGCCCAGATGAGGTTTGATGGCTGGGCAGAACCTGGCATCTCACCAGAGACCCAGTGCCAACAGGCAGAGCAAACACCATTAAGCAACTTGGAGAGCACAGCTTCTGGGGCTCTGTAAGGACCATGGTCCCTGTGCCTGGAGGTAGTCAGTGCCCCAGGACATGCAGCCATCATGTCACCTAGCTTTCACCAGAGCTGCCTGCTACCTTGCCCCTAGGATGGGCTGCAAGGGGGAACATGCTTCAATTTTAATTAGATAAGTAAAAGCGTTTTGTTACACCTTGCATCTTTAGGCTGAAGCGTCTCCTAGTAGACACCTTTGGGAATGTCCTGGCTGAGGTCTCCCAAACCAAAGGAGTTCAGCTCCAACCTCTTTGTAAATGCCTCTTTACCACATAAAAGGCTTTGCCTGTGACTTCTCCCCTATCCTATGATGGCCATGTGAAAGGAACAGCATCTCCAGCCCTCAGAGGGACTCCTTTATTGACAGACAAGATGAAGACTGAGTCCAACATATTTTACTAAGAACAGCAAGTGAATACAACACAGGGGGAAAACAAACAAACAAACAAAACTAAACAAAAAGCATTGGGTGGCCACATCCACCCTGGATTTGCAGGATTCCAGCTTTGCATACCCCATGACAAGTTCATTTCCACAGCCTTTTACACTGAATGTGAATGAAACTGCATCCAGAGCTTTGTGCAGAGCCAGGGGAGGGGAGCGGGGTGAGATGGCCCTTGGTCCCCTCCTGGCTCTTTGTAGGGCAGGCAGACTGCCTGGTGGTTTGATGCTCCTTTGTGATCCAGCCTCCAAGGCTGCTCACGGAATTGTGGTTTGGGGTGTTCATAAGCAGTGTAAGAAGCAGGAGCCTACCGACCAACTCTGACTGCTCTGCTTCCAGCATAGTGTGCAGCCCAGCAGCTCCCTGACCCACTGTCCACGAGCCTCAGCAGTGGGGTGCTTGGATGCATCTGAAATCCAGGATGCCTCCAGAAATTGGTTCCTCCAACATTCAGGACACCATCAGGGTTTGGGACATCCAACATGGCACTAAATCATAGGGGCAGGAATACAACTATTGTTTTTGAGGAATCTTTCCAGATTTGGATATTCTTTTCAGTCAGCTGTTGATGTGTCTCTTCTCACCTGGGCTTCTGGGGGTTTGGACCTGAACATGTATTCGGGGGGATGATGTCCTCTGTCTTTATCCTCCTTCTCCTGTCCCCGCCCAACTGTGTCTTACAGCTGGGTGGTCGTCACCTCGCAAAGCTCATTTAGGGGGACCATCAGTACATCCTGGTCAGAGGAGCTGGACTCATCTGGCAGGTGGGGCTTGTCCCACCCCTCTGCTTTTTCTCCTTTTCCCTCATCCAGGTTAAAGACAAGCTTCAGCTTCTGTGGTCGCACGGAGTTGAGGATGATCACGCCCAGGCCCAGCAGCAGGCACAGCAGCCCTGAAACACACAGAGTGAAGACAAGTGTTGGCCCCTGTGCTTCCTCCTAACATGTCCCATCCCATCCAGACCCAGACCTGGGGATGGAGACCCAGACCCAGACCCAGAGCCAGACCTGGAGATGGAGGCCAGCATCACCTGGGAGGTCAAGGGATGGGTTATTTCCCTTCTCACCTTCCTACTGCACCTCCATATCTAGACACTGCCGTCCATTTGGGCTCTCCAGTACAAGAAACTAGCCAATAAACTTGGGCAGAAGGCCAAAATAGATGGGGCTGGAGCCCACCATGTATGGGGAATGTCTAGAGGAGCTGGGCTTGTTTAGCCAGGTAAAGAGGAGTCTTCAGGGGAACCTCTGCTGAACAAGAGCCAGTCTCTTCTCAGAGGTGCACAGGGGCAACAGGAGAAATTCCACCTTGATATAAGGGAAAAAAATGCTCTCCATGAGTGGAACAGCCATGGGACAGGTTCTGAAAGGCAGAGAGGGTCTCTGACCATGGGGATATCCACCACCAGACCAAACAAGGCCCTAGACAATCTGATGTGTCTTTGTGGTTAACCCTGCTCTGGGCAAGTGATTCAGGACTTCTATAGCACTTCCCAGGGCACGCCTCCACACAGGTAACTGGGGTCACTCAGATGAGTGTGGACAAAGTACTTTTGGGGCATCATTGCTGCAGGGATGAGCAACAAAAGCCCCAGTAGCAAGCTGAGCACCCACCTGTTGCTAATGTCAGCCAAAAGGATCCACCGTAGTCTGTTTTCAGGGAGGCTGGTCCAAACTGGATGGGACACTTTGGGGTGTTCCTCGCAGTGATGAAGAAGAGCAGTGAGAAGAGCATCAGCGCAGCAGTGAGCAGGAGCATGTAGCCACCATAAAGGAGGATGGGCATGGAGAAGAGCAGGATGGAAATGAGCCAGGTGCATAAGGCCATCCTGTGAAAGGACCACAAAACTGAGCTGCACGCGTCACACTTGGACATGAAAATTCCTGTGGTGGTAGAGGGGCCTCTCCACACCCAGGGGTATCCAACACTAAGCTGCACAAGGCCCCGAGCACCCTGATTTGGCTTTGACACGAGCCCTGCTCTGAAGTGGGGGCTCATCTGGGGACCTCCAGAAGTCCCTTCCAAATTAAGCCTTTCTCTGGCCAACTACAGGTATTTCCCACCTATTCAAAGGGAGGATGGCAGCAAGGAAGAGCTTTGTAGGAAGAACCAAACAAGAAGCCCTGCCCGCCTCTGATTCAGCAGCTGGAGTGAACCCAGCTCCCAGCCCTGCCCTGTGCGTGGTTTTTGCGTTTATCTCATGGGGAGGTGAGAAATTGTTATGATTCCAAGAACAATAAAGAAGAATACTTTTACATCAACTCCCCTGCCTTGAAATGACTCCCTTCTCAAAAGCAAGGAGGTTTAGGCATGGCCAGTTACTTCTGAGAATGAAGAAGGGTACGTGAGCTGGGGCTGGGTGCTGGCACCCTTGCAAGGAATCACAAGGCACTTGTCTCTGCAGCCTTTCTTATGATCTGAGACATGTGGGGATGCTCTGAGACCCTGCAGTCATGGCACACACAAAGGATCCCCATTTTATGCCAAAAACAGCCCCTGAGCACCCTCTCAATGTTCCCTCCTGCTCCCCCCCAGCAGGTCTCACGCCTGCTCCAGCTTGCTGGAGGAACCCCCATGGTCTCAGCAGGGCTCTGCATCTTCAGCCAGGTGGCCTGGGAGAGGACCTTGTGCCAGAAGCCTCACGAAGTGCGCTGGGTCTGGCTGGGATGGAGTTAACTTTCCTTGCAGCCCATACAATGCTGTGCCTGCACTTGTAGCTAGAACAACTCTGGTATCACACCAGTGTTGTGTCTGCTGCTGAGCAGTGCTGGCACAGCATTGGGACTCCTTCAAAGGCCACCCAAAACCAGTAGGTAGGCAGTGGGCAAGAGGTGGGGAGGGGATATCACAGGGGCAGCTGACTTAAACTGGCCAAAGGGATATTCCATACTGCATGGTGTCACACCCAGCAATTAAATGTGGGGAAGAGGAGAATGTCTCGTTATGAAGACATCTGTCCCCCCAGACAACTGCTATGCATACTGAGGTCCTGCTTTCCAGGACATGGCAGAACATCAATCAATGATGGGAAGTAGAGAATTTTTTTTTCCTCTCCTTGTGCTTTAGCACAGACTTTGCTTGTTGTTTTTTGTTTGTTTGTTTGTTTGTTTTGTTTTGTTTTGTTTTTCCCTTTCTCTCTCTCTCTTTTTTTTTTTTAATTTTTTCCTCTTCCATTTCCCTTTAATTAAATTATCTTTATCTCAACCTTTGAGCCTTTTTTTTTTTTTTTTTTTTTTTTTCCAACATACTTCCTTCTCACACTCTTCTGAGGAGGGGAGGTGAGAGAACAGCTGTGGTGGAGTTCATCAGGCCAGGAAGGTAAAATCACCACACGAAGCTTCCTGTGCTTTCCTTTAGATAATGCAGAATATTTTCACCACCTTGCTGCATTAGGGTGCGGGGGTTAGATAAGGACTACAGGGGAGATGACCAAGCATGGGCGTGAGCCATGCTGGAATCTCTAATTCTTCAGAAGGGAGGGTCCCTGAGACCAGCCAAGGCTTTTTTTGTGGACTTCCAAGGAAGAGAGCAGCTCCAACAAGCACTCTTGGCTCTACTCGGTTCTTCCTACTTCCCGACTAAGCCCTGGAACTGACCTCCTGCTCCACCTTACCACAGCGTGATGGACGCGTAGCGGCCGGAGATGCGGTACTGCCTGTGCATGTTGCAGGGGCTTTCTGTGGTGAACTTCTCCGCCACGTAGAGGATGGGGCTGGGCAGCCCCTTCTCCAGGCCTTCGCTGTAGCTGTGGTCGTAGTCTGCATCGAAGCTCCAGGCAAAGTGCTCGTTGTAGTTGATGGTCTCATTGACCTGATTCACCGGATTTCCTGCCAGAGGAGGAAGACTTAGGTCTTCTCTCAGCCTTAGAGACAGCTCCAAGGTTTCCCGGTACATGCAGGGTAGCCAAGCTTGTGCCCAATCCCTTCCGTTTGCGATATGCACTCACCCACCAGCGTGACGTTCACCCCCGCCAGGCCGATGTGCAGCCCGATGTCCGCCTTCACCACGGCACTGCTGAAGGACTTGTAGGAGGTGTTTGCTGTCACCCAGCCGCTCTCCCAGTCCCTGGTGAACTGCATGGCTGTAAGGACAGGTTAGCCACGGCCTGGTGGCCAGACATCTAGTGACAATGTCCGTGGGAGGACCTGCTGGGACTGCCACCATGGCCTGAACACCATCCCAAGGGTGAGGCCTAGGTTGTAAGCCTGGCTTGTGAGCAGAAGGTACATGTGCTTGCGTGTCATCTCTCCAACACCTACACATGAGCTCTGGAGCCCCATTTGGGATATTTTCTCCCAGCTCAGACCCCCAGACCTACTGGTAATGGGGCTGGCTTGTGGGCACCCTCCAGACTTTGGTCCTCATCTAAATGCCTGCCAGTTTGTCTGGGTCCCCTGGCAGACGGCATCAGACTTCCATTGTCCATGCTAGAGATGCTCTGTGCATCTGACCACCAACCTTTAGAGGAGATGGCTCCCACCACTTGCTGATTGCCCTGAGTGAGCCAGGTGCTGGGCACAGAAATGGGTTGGTCTTCCCTGTGAGCTCATCCTGCAGGCTGGGCTTGGCTGCTCCATTCATTTCATCCCCCCACACCTCACTCCTCCATGCCACACATCTTGGACATCCTTGCTCTTCCCCACCTGGCTCCAAGTGCCCCTGGACCCCTGTACTCACTGAGGACCACGGCTCCGATGAAGAGTCCCATCATTACCCGCAGGAGCCAGAAGAGTCGCTGCAAGTGGGAAGCAGAGGTCTCAGATTTTGTGACCTGGATCTCAGCTCCAAGCATGTCCCACCAGAAATGGGGCCATCCTTAGCCTGGGGAGCCACCCCACAGGCTCTGTGAGTTGGTAGGAAAGGGGAAGGACCCATGGGCTTCCCTTCCATGGCATGGGGAAACCTGGGGGGAGAAGGCAGAAGGGAGGTCGAGGCAGGGTAAGAAGGTCAAAACCTGTTTTGACCTTCTTTCCATTTGGGAAAACCGTGCCTTTCCCTTTCTGAGAAAGATGGAGCCACTCCCTTTCATAGTCCCGAGTGGAAGTTTTCACACTTATCCAAAGCTTGCAAGTTTTTATGTGTTGGCAGCTGGCCACAGCTGGAGACAAAAACAGTGGGGTGGTGGGTTGGCTGGGTGGGAAACACCTTTCTGCAGGCTTGTGATGTGCGAGCAGTGGGGTCACGGCAAAGTGGGTTTGCCACACATCCCCCCGGGCTTGTCTGGCAGTGCTGAGGCATGCATAGCGCACACCGCCTGTTTTTTTGGGGATTCAGGAAGGTGGAGCAAGTTCTTTGTGCCTCACCCAGTGAAATCATTCAGGCTAAATCTAACCGAGAACCTGCCAAGCTCAGATCTGGGCTGCCTGTAAATTTGGGGTGGTGGAGTCCGGCATGGGAGCTGGGCTGGAGCTCGTCCTCGGGGCTCGCTGGAGATCCCACAGCCCTGGCCATCAGCAGGCCCCTACCCCGGGGCCACATTTGCTCCAGGGTCTGCTGTAGAGGCAGGGAAGGGGGCAGCACATGGGGTGCACCCAGCATGGGGCTGGGCCCTCCCAGCCCCTCCACTTACCCCCTTTCCTCGGATGCCCGGCAGGATGATGATGGAAGTGGCCAGAGCAGAGAGGAAGACGGAGGCGATGACGGCCGAGGTGGTGTTGAAGGGGAAGCAAGCATTGGTGCCAGCGTAGAAGGGGAAGGAGCCATTCCACAGCGTCATCCTGCTGCCTGGGGGGTTGGAAATTGGCGCCTGGATCCCCCACTATGAGCATCACCACCTCGCATCTGGGAGTGCATTCAGGCAACCCCCATGGGACCCCCTCCACCTCCCCTGGCCACATCCCAGAGAAAAGCAGGCTCAGAGCTGCAGGAGTTTCAGCTGCAATGCCTAAGTGTGTCCCCAGAACTGGCAGCAAGGTGCACACACATGGCTGGACCTCCTGCTTGCTCCTCTTGCTTGTTCTCCACCCCTGGTCTTTTGTCTGGGCTTCCACCCTGCCTTGGGCTGGCTTCTAATCAAAAAATCCAGCTTCTGCTTGTGTGCAGGAGGCACTCCATATATCGGGGCTGCTCCTCCCCAAGCCCCAGATGGAGGCAACCCCAAGGGAGCAGGATTAACCCAGAGGCAACAGAGAAGCTGCCCCATGTCACTACTTCCAACCCCGCATCCTCAGAGCTGGCTGGCGGCAGCACCATGCCACAGCAAGCAGAGAACTTGGAAAACAAGCATGCTGTCATGGTTTTGGCCAAAGCATTTGGCCAAGACTCTGCCGGACACCCCTGGGTAGTGGGGACCATCTGAGCAGCACCTGCAGAAGCACCCGCACCCCTTCCCCATGCCGAGCCTACCTCTGCCGCGGCGATGCCGGAGCGCCCGCCGATCCCCAGGGCCGGCTGCTGCTCAGAGGTGCTGCCTCCCCGCCTGCCCACGCTGCCTCCCAGGGCTGCAGGCAAGAAGCCAGCCTGGCGTGTTTCTCCCAGCAGTTTTCTTGTGCTTCCAACCCCCTCGGCAGAGGGAGGGTAAAACCACGTCTTGTTTTTTACCAAGTTCATGCCCAGCAGGAAATGAGGCATTCCCGGTCAGACTTTGCCATTTTCCCTCAAGTCCCAGACTGTTGCTACTCTATCTGAACACTGAATCCCTCCCTGGGGGTTGTTTAAAAAAAAAAAAAAAAAAAAAAAAGATGAACAAAGGGGTGGCAAAGGTGACGTGGCTGGGAAACATGTGCAGAACTGTGCTGCGGGCGCATCTGCTGGCTCAGGCAATGCCTGGATGTGGAGTCAGCTCCAGATCCAGAAGCATCTGCAAAGCAAGGGAGATGTGGGCTTCAGAGCAAATGGGGCAGGTGCTTTGGGGTGATCACTAGAGTTTGTGGCTTTGGGCCGCCTGGAGAAGTGTGGGAGAGGGACAACCAAGGAGATGCCCGGTCCAGCTGTTAGAATCCCACTTCCCAGAGAAAGGATTTCACTGAATTTCCACACAACCCTTTTTCTCCATGGAGTGGGAGCTGATGGTTCATGCACAGCACAGTTGTACTTCTCCCTGGAGAAGAGCCCTGCAAGTTGGAGCTGCCATCCTTCCCCAGAGACCCCCGCCCCAGTGGCAATGGGACCGTGGTGTGGCATTGGCGAGGGGATGCTGCACATCTCTGAGCTGCTGGTGGGGTCATTGGCATATGGCTGGCTTTGCCTTTCCCCAGCACTCTGCATCCACAGAAAGGTCTTATGGGAAGCCTAAGGCCACAATGATAGCTCAAACTTTTTTTTTTTTTTTCCCCTCTCCTTTCAATTTTCTGGGTATTTCTCCTATTTTCTGAGGGACAATGGTGGTGCAGTCATGCCATTCTCCAGACACCTTCCAGGGAACAGGTCTAGGGGTGAGTTTTAGGTGCAGAAGCCTACAGCCACATGCCCAGGGCACTGCTCCTGCCGTGAGCACCCTGCCCACAGTTTGAGAGACATCTTTTATCAAGCTGCTTCTGCTTCGCCCTGTTTGCAGTGATGGATGAGGGTGAGTCACCCCATCCAGGCCACGGCAGGGAGTGGGGCGGTGGGAGCAGCCCCTCTTGTGCAAGCTGCCTCACCATTTCTCGCAGTGCTGGGAGCCAAGGCGGGGACAGCGTGGGGATGTGCTTAGCCAGGGAGGTGGCTTTGGGGACACATCAGGAGCCCAGGAGGCCACCACAAGGGATTTCTGCTTGGCCTGTAGATGTGGCATTTGCATCCAGGTGTCACCCTGGCCATCCCCATTCCTGGTCCCAAGCATGGACACGGACACCTCAGCTGGGGCAAGGCAGCAGGTCTGTTGTGGTGCAGCCCATCTAACATCCCCTATCCAACATCCCATCACTGGAAGAGGTCTGGGTGTCAGAGGGAAAGGTCTGGGTGTCAGAGGGAAAGGCCTCCTGTTGGCCAGCCCAAGGGAAACCTGCTGGGATCTCCCCAGCAGAGGGTGCCCACCAGGTAGGCAGCGGCATGGTGCCCATGGAGCCACAAAGGTGATCACCATGAAGGTGACAAGGGGCAGGTGCTTGCGGCTGCTGTGGAGCCAAACACAAGAGGAAAAGGCCAGGCATCTCAGCATGTGAGACCTGCAAAACAAGACCGGCCAAGAGGCCAGGGCACGGCATGGCTCCTCTCCCCTCCCTGTGACTGCTGCCTGTCTCAGCTCCTGACTCGTGGCCGCCATCCACGGCAGGCTCATCCCAGCAGCCAGGCCTGGGCAGCAGGCTGGTCACACCTCCGACGTGTGTCACGCCGTGCATCACGTCCCTGCCCGCCTGCTTCCTGGGGAGCGGTGCTGGGGACACGGGGAGCAGCTCTGACCCATCTCTTCCACCAGCCACAGCTCCTGCCAGGCCCGCTACCGCCCGGCCTTAGCAGTGTGAGTACCTTCACTGGACAGGGAGTGGAGAAATGCCCCAAACTGCCTGGGTTGAAGTTTCTCCACCTCCCTTATCCAGAGATATGATAGACTTGGCCCATTCTCTACCAGCAAACGCAGACCCATGGGCTGGGGCTGCCTAGAATGCCATAAGCTAAACAGGCCAACCTGGTTTATTTCATGCTTCATCCTAGTGCAAAACCCTGAAAGCAAGAGCACAATCCTGTGCCAGTCCACACTGCTCAACAGGTATAAAAGCTCAAAGACTTGTCCTTGCACACACATGGCTAATTAGAAGGAGGCAGAGCTACTGTGATCTTCGCTTCCAAGGCCAGCATGCTGCTTGACCTCGCCCTGGCAAAAGCCAACCATTGCACCAAGATCTTCCTGTGCGGTTGGTTTGCTCCAAGGAGCATCAGGAGTGAGCTTGGTGGCCAGGCTGCAGCATGGGGTGAGGGATGGGATCAGGCTGCCAGTGGGTAGGATCATTGCTGGGTGCTGGGTTGCAGCTACAGGCCAGGGATTAGTGTCTTGTGGTGGAGACACAGGAGGGCTAACAGGGAGATGGAGCTCAGCAGGAGCCTTCATCCTCCCAGAAGGAGGTGACAAAGGCATGAGGCTTTGGGACACATTTCATCATGGATTTCACCACCACAGCTTGGATAACCCCTTCCTGGAGATAACAGCCCTTCCTGTCAGTTTGACGTAGCAAAGAGGGAGCTGCCCCTTTCCAAGCTTTGCTGGGGCTTGTTGACGATGCACTATGTGGTAATTAGCACTTTCAGCCCAGGTTGCAATTTAGAGAGAAGCTTTCCCTCATAATCCCTGCTGTTAGAGGCCTAATTAAAGCGATACCCATTTTTCCATGGAACTCCTGTGTTTAGCATCACCACAACAGCCCCAAAATTGATGAACAGAGCTGTGCTACCCCACCTAGGATTCAGGTCTGTGTCTGAGCACACACAAGCACTGTACACCCCATACCCTACCTGTGGGTAGAAGATCATCAGAATATCTGCATCCTCCATCCAGGCAAAAAGGCCAATAGCACATGGTGTGATAGGAAACCATTCCGAAGAGGTGGAAAGCCCTGAGGGCTGCTCTGCAGTGTGTGGGTAGAAGTATTGTAAAATAACTTGCAACCAACTGCTTGCTTAATATTTAAATAATAATAATAATCATCATCAATAGGATCAAGGTAGTCTGCAAGCAGAGAGAAGGTTGCCTTAGCTTAGACGCAACAAATAGCTGCAAATAGTGCTGACTGCAGCTGGAACTGCTACAGATTTCTGGAGGGACTGTGGAAAGGAAACTTCCCAAAGTTTACTGGGAGCTTTGTTTGTCCTTATCCTGGTGGAGGAAAATTGAGAGCAAGGAATGTCCTAAATTCATTTTTCCTAGAGCAGATCTGGAAGAAGGAGGGAACACATGCTATAGGAACAGTGCTGCACAAAGCAACTCCCGTGTGCTACATCAAGTTTATCCCTCTCAACATATTTTATAAACCGCGAGCTTGAAAAAACAATTAATACATGATTATTTTATTCTTATTCCTGGTTATTATCACCATGCAGAAATTAAAACTGTGGCATAAGTATATAGAAAGTGGAAATGACATTATGACAGACCTCCCCCCCTCCACACATCATCACCCTGATGGGTTTTGGGGCCTGCTGGCTGCAGGAAGGCTCTTACCTGGCCGTGTGGCTGGTTTTGCCCCTGCTGCTCCAGAACCTTTTCCATCCGTTGAAGACTGACTTCTTTCTGCCAGGAACAAATGCTGCAAAGAAAGCCTGTAAAAAGTTTTTGTGGATCTGTAGCTGGGACAGTCTCTATCTCCCTCTAGCCTTGGGCAGCAACATCTGCTGCATGGACATTGTGAGACTGTCCTGAGCGCTTCACATAGGGGACCTTGGGTGAGACACAGCCCTGAGATGGCCCAAAGCCTCCCAAACTAGCAGAGAGATGCAATTCCCTCAGTGCAAAGAGCTGCAGAAATCACCAGATTTCCAGACACCGTGTTTTATGATGTCCTTGTTTCAGTTGCTTATCCACAGACTACCCAAATCCAGAACAAGCTGTGCTGTTTGCCTTGGACTTTCAGGTAGATCTCTGTCAGGCCAGAACACATCCCCTGCTCCTCTTCAGCTGACTCTCTTCCTGGGGGCCTCAGGTGGAAGGACCAGATGCAATGCAGTGCTAAATCCACATCAGGGTCCCATACCTGTTTTTTTCCAAAGTGCTTCTGCCGTGCTCCAGACAGATGGGAAGAGCTGGTACATGGCTTAAATCTCCCTTCTCTTCACCTCCCAGGTGAGCCCATCCTCAGTCCCAAAAGCTGACCAAGGAACGCTGGCCACATGTGCTCCGATGACGGGGCTGGACTACTTTGAAGAAAACAGTGCTGGATTCAGGGTACAAATCCTTGCTCTCTGCTCTTTGCCATTTGGCGAGATCCCTCTGGGCACTTCTCGTTGTCCTACCATCACACCCTTGATGGAGCTACCCAGATGGCTTGCAATCCTACTCTGCATTTTGCCTTGGCTCCTCTGCAGCAGGATGCCCTGCTCCCTGGAAATCATTTTCAAGACAATAGGTGTGCCAAGCACTGGACACCCACTTTCTGAAGCTGTCTCAGCATTTGGATTAATTGGGTTTAACTTGTTCGGGTCAGATTTAGGTGGCCATATCAGGAAGAGAGGGTCTTCCCTGGAGATGCATGGGGGGCGGGGGGTGTCAATGGTGTTTAGAAGATGAAGATCATTTTTGCCTCCTGATGACAAGCTGATTTCCTTTCTGCCCCTTTCTCCCTCCTCTTCATTGCCTGGTTTCTTGGTCTCCCATTGAAAAGGGGTCTCAAAACACTGCAGAGGAAGGAGCAGACCAACCTGAGGCCTGACACCTTTGCTGAGGATGGAGGAGAGCCAGTCCCATGCAACTGAGCATGACAGGGAGCAGTTCGCTAAGCCTGGGACACTAATGACACCAAGTGGTAGTAGTGAACCTTCAACCACATAGCTCTGAGCCAGCTCCTCCTCACGGGGCAGTCCCACAACTGAATAGAAACAAATGCCGGGGTGACAGTGGCTTATCACCTTATCACCAACTGAAGAAGGACTGGGGGTTTGGGGTTGATTGTTTGCCTTTCAGTATGAGAGAGCAAGAAACAATGAAACAGCTAAGTGGTGGAGTAGCAGGCCCAGTACTGGGCTATGCAGCCTTCATCCCCAGAGGTTTTCAAGACCCGACAAGACAAAGCCCTGAGCAACCTGCTCTGACCCCAGAGCTGGCCCTCCTTTGAGCAGGTGGCTGGACTAGAGACCTGCTCAGGTCCTCTCCACCCCAAATTATCCTGTGCTCCTAGGATGGTGCCCAAGGCAGGCTTCTTTCTGTGCAACACAGGGCTCTGCAGGGCCAACCCAGCTCCAGTGGTCTTACATGGCAGCTCAACGTGGCCTGGATCTTTGGATCCTCTACCCAACAGAGACCTCTTGTGTCTTACCTGCAGCCCTGGTGCACTACATATGAAGATGTATGCATCCTCTGCCACCTCATGCTCAAGAGATGAATAGGTCTGGCAAGAATTACCTGTTCCTTCTAGCTGATCTGCATTCAGAGAGGCTCTGCTCAGACAACCACCTTTCCTAGGTGCTCAGCACCTGAATCAGTATTCAAATACTTATATTACGTTAACTGGCAATACATTAAGCTCCCCAAATAATACATCAATTTCCCCTCAATCGAGCCTGTTTTTCCTGTGATAATAATTGCTAAGCAACCAATTCACCTTTATCTTGGGGTCTGGGGCAGACAGTGGACAGACAGACAGGTAAAACAGAGAGGTTCCTGCTGGGAGAGGGAGGCTCTCACCTTGGTGCCTCATAGCAGGTTTCTGCTGCGGCATCCAGAAACCTGCCTACCTTCCCCTTAGCAAGCTGTGAGCTGCAGTTCGACTCCATGGCACATCATGAGACAGCTGAGCATCAGGTCAGGAATCCCATAAGACTGTCACTCCATCACACTGCCGTCTGAGAGGCATCTGGTCTGCTCCAGCATCAAACACGATAAGCTATGTCATTATTTCTCTTGCTCATAATTAGCTTATAAGACAAGGCTTTGATACAGCTAACAGGAGGCAAGCTGGGGGTCACCCACATCCCAGCACACAGCAACGAGGTTGGGGAAAAAATAAAAAATTAACTGAAGAAAGGTGCCTCCCAGAAAACATCTCCCCCAAGTACAAAGTACCCTACTGTTGGGGTGTTTGATAGGGAGCTCCAAGATTTGGAGACAATGCTGGGGGCAAACCAGTTACAGGACATTTGGTTTTCATCTGCCAAAACCAACCTTCAAATAGATGAGAGAACTCCAACAGCTCAAAATCAGGGCTGTAAGTGGGAGAAAAGATGCTCTTTTATTGGTCTAAAACCTGTATTTGGTGTGCATTTGCTGGCAGGCTCATTTTCTGCAAACATGATCAGTGCAAATGCACCTGGACTGGTTGCACCCACAACAGGCTCCAAACCCCAAGACTGAAGATTCCCGCCACAGCTTTCCCCTCCCTCTGCACACATCAGCATGTGCCCAGGGTGACTGGGAACACTCATGATGAGAAGCTGCTCACAGCCTGCACTCTGAAGGACAGCAGAGGAATGTAGTAAACCCTGGGGTTCTGCTCCAACCAGAAATCACCGTGATATAGGCAAAATGCTTTTTTGTTTTCACAGGAACACGCTAATAATCTCTCCAGCAAGGAAGGTTTATAGGGTGCTTCAGTAGGACAGTGCTGTAAAAACTTACCCACGCTCACACTTTTATCCAACAGCAGTGAGCAGGAACAGCAGGGAGCATATCCTTTTGCCTTCTGGTTGCTGAGATCCAAGAGTCTCCCTCCATTTCCCATTCTTCCTTCACAAGCCATGGGTTCAACCTTTCCACCCCCAAATAAAGTCTAAGCTGCTGTTTGCAAAGAGCTAATTTTATTTGCAGGGGCACGTCAGATATCAAGAAAGCAGAAAACATACAGGAAATATACAGGGTGGCTCTGCTTTTCATACAAGCAATCACTATTAACAGTATTACAGAAAGAATAAATAAAAAGTGATGTTGCTACAGTAACCCACAAGGATTATGATCTCCTCCGTTTGCCGTGCATGGCCAAGCCTACAGACTCCATCCTCCACTGCTCTGCTCCTTCAGTTTGAAAAATACTTCTCCAGCACCTTTGTCAAAAGCCCAGTCTCCTGCAAGAAAAGGCACAACAGTGAACAACTGGTCCCATACACAGCCTTGGTTGGCATCAGCTGCCTGGGCAGCATGGGGCTCAGCAGCTGGATCACAGCTGACATCGGAGGTGAGCTGTGCTGACACTGAGACGGTCACCGCTGCGTTGGATTTCAGGGGTGAGAGCAGCTGCAGGGCCCAATCCAGCAGGGAGCTACATGAGAAGGCATAAAACACACAAAACACAGCAGAGAGAAGTTGTAGATGGATTTTTTGAGGGATTGCATACTGCCCAGAGCTACACAGAGCAGCATTTGTTTTCCACCCAGAGGAGCTCTCCCCCTACCCTGGAGTCATCTCATTCCACACACAGGTCTCACCGTGGTCGCCTCCAGAAGAAATATTGCCGTACACACAAGGAGATGCCAGCCCTTCCCACCCCCACTGAGGATCCTCCCCTCCCAAAGATTCGTCACACGTAGCACTGGGGCAGCACCAGGAACCCCCTGAGCACAAGCCTTGCCTATTGCATTTAGTTGAAAAGATTAAAAATAAAAAATAAAAAAATGTTTGCAAGCCCCTTCTGCTCTGTGAGACTTCTTGCATCACTAACCATGAAATACGTGCTCCTGCTTTGGGAAGGGACATCTTGGGATAAATCCCACTGGCAAGGTAGGAAAAACAAAAATACTAAGCCCTGGGACTTGTTTAATGTTTAGAGGAGCCCCACAGAAAGGAAGAGCCGTTCTGCGAATGATTAGCAACAGCCTCAGGAAGGGAAAGGTCCACTTGTTTTTTCATTAAGTCTGCATTCCCTTGACAGCTATCCTGCTACAAAGGACAGCTTGTGTGCTGGAGCAGCAGAGCAACACATAGCATGTCAATTCTTGTCCTGCTGACCAGCAGGTCCCAGTGAAGGGAGAAGCATCTTGGCTTTTCTAAACCATGTCAAGATGGAAATGACAAACCCCAAGTAGAGGGCACATGGAGAGTTTCATGACATAAAGCTCTTAAGCATCGTCGTAGGCAGGCAGCAAACACTGCCCACAGATCAGTTCAGGCACACACTGGCTGCTGACGCCAGGTGTCCAACAACAGTCAGAGTGAGGGAGAAAGCAGTAAAAGTGGCAGAAATTTGCACTGGCAATGTGTCACCCACAGGAGCAAGAAGTATAGTCCTACAGAAAAGCGTAACAAGAGCAGTGCTCAAAGGCACCAAGGAAAAGAAACATCAACCAGCAGCTCTGAGGCAAGGACACCCCAGAGGGTGAGAAGGCAGGAGGAGGAAGGCAGGAACTGAGTCCAGTGAGGTGCTCAGAGGTGGTTGAAAGACACAACCAGGCGTAATGCCTGCAAAGAGCAAGGTCCTGCTGCCACCAGGATGGCTGGTACCCACCAGATCAAGGCAGGAGAGGCAAGAGGTTCTGGGAAGAAACTGTAAGGGACAGGAGCCAGCAGCACACCAGGCACCTAAGCTGCAACACCACCTCTCACGCAGCCACCAGAGGCATCAGAGCAATGAGGCAGGCAGCTGGCAAGCGTCTGCTTCATGCAGAGCCAAATTGCTCTCCAGCAATGGAGCTTTGACACCCAGATCACACACCAAAGGTGAATGTTTAACAGTGGGTGCTAACCCTGGCCAGGACCTGCTTTTGAGCACTGAGAATGAGCACAGTTGTGGCTGGCAGAGCACAGGCACCTCCAGCTGGCAGCCTAAGCCACGGGACCACTGTTTGAGGAAACATCCACCCAAGTGCACCTGTGACAGAGCAGTGACAGCACGACTTACCTACATGGAGGAGATCCACGAGGATCACACATCCAGCTCTCACATCTCAGTTAGCTAATGCAGCAAATATCCTCCTCCTCCTCCTCAAAGGCTCCCCAAGGCTGGTTGATGAAAAGTCCAGGACCTGCAGAGCTTTCTCCTCCCTTGCAGCTGCATCTAAGGAGTGCAAGCTGCAGCACTGCAGTGGACAGCACAACATGAGGAGAGCAGGATGTCTTCGGCCACATCCAGCTTCTATCCCTCTCTATCCCACTGGGACTAGTTCCCTAGGAGAGCCTCAGTTTACCTTAATCTGAAGGAATCAAGTCAGGAAGGTGCTCGAATATACCACTCAGGCTGACCTCCCTGCAGCTCTGCTTCACTTGTGCCTTCCCTACAAAAAAGCAAATAATAGGAGCAAGCACTTTCTAAACCTGTACGACAGAAGCAGCTTTACCTGTATTCACTGTTACTGGATAAGCTCCTCAAGCAAGCAGCTCAGTGGTACAGCACACTCAGGACCCACCTAAGTGGATTTCATCCCTTCAAGGCTCTCCATTACTTCCTGCTGTGAATAGAAATGGCAAGACACCAGGGAAGCATACATGAGGCAGCAAATGGGCAGAACCACATGGACCAAGCAATTCCATCTCCATGTTTTAAGAGAAGATCTGGGCTCGCTTTGCTCCCAGAGGCTTAATTTTCTACTAGGAGTTGGGTGAGCTCTCAGGCAAAAGCCACACCAAGGAGCTAAAAGAGGAGGCTGAGGACCTGCTGACATAACTGATGGAGCTCCCGCTGCAGACAGAGCACTTGCCTGCTGCCTGATACCCACTCTGTGGCAGAATTGTTCACACCTTCCCTCTGCAAACCAAGCTAACATTGATACATGCCCCTTCTGTAATGAGGCATCCTGAGCACAGCAACACAACCACCCCAGAAAGGGGAATCAGAAGCCCAAGACCTCTCTGTAGGGCAGACTTTTCCCTGTACATACAAAGCCATGTCCCTCTTTGCCTTTCTCTACAGAAAGCAAGGGGAGGCAGGATTTCCAGGTCCTTGCGGTGGCTGGGTAAGGAGACATTTCTTTATGAGAGCTGCAGTAGCCAGCTGTCCTCCTCTGCATTGAGGAGGACCCAGATGCTCATTAACAACCCCTGGGCTGGAGATCGTGACATCCCCTGCCCAGCCTCACACCCTTCCCAAACATTTGGGACCACCAGCTGCTGTCCAACTGGATGCAAGCCTTGACAGATTTATCTGCTCCTTTGTGGCTGCTCTAGGGAAGTAATTTAAGGCAGGTTAAAGGGAGCAAGAGGGGAAATAAACCTATAGCAGCTGTACAGGTGTTCCCAGCAAGGCTGGCTGTTGCAGATTAACATCACGACCACCTCCCTGCTCTGGGCATCTCCTCCCATATTAGTCAATATTCACCTGATCAGCAAGGTCATATTTTCCTTGGTTCTCATCCAAAAGTCTTTCTTGCAAGAGTATTTTCAGGAGCTCACGGGTGAGCAGTTCCATCATGTCCTCCAGCAAGGCTCTGAGCGATGGACCAAAAACCATCGGCACTGCGGGCTCTTCGGGTGACTCCAGGCGCGGGGTGCCCGTGACGCTCTTCTTCCCCATGAAGTGTCCTGCAACACAACGCGCTTGTGTGGCTACACAAAGGGCTGGAGAGCGGCAGAGACTCCGGCTGTATGACATTGAGCTGTTATCTGCTACCGCATGCTGACACCACTCTGTGAGATGCACCAAGCAACCCTGATGTCTAAAACAGCTGGATACAATGCAGAGAAACCCGGAGATCCCAGGTCCTCGTTCCTCACCAGACCTCAGGGGACTGGAATTACCACCCCCAGGAGATGTCACCTGCTTCACCAGGGAGCATCACCTCCACCCTCAGGCTCTCCAGCCACATTCTGTGGGCAGGGACCACACGTCCCATGCCACCACCCCAAATGACAGCACAACCAGAGACCCCCCCCCCCCCCAAACCTCCTCGTGAACGGGAACCACCCCGGGACCCTCCCCCCCACCCTGCACCCCGCACCCCCGCTCCCACCCCCTCACCCCCAGCCGCTCTGCCCCAGGGGGACCCGCGTTACCTGTGGCCCAGAGGTTTCCGCGGGGGTTGACCTTGATCTTGGCCGCCTGGCTGCGGTGCTCGGCGAAGTCGAGGTGCACGGCGGGCCCCAGCGCGGCTCCGCACAGCAGCAGCAGGAGGCAGCGCAGCGCCGCCATGGCCGCCTCGGCGGGACCCTCTCCCGCCTGGCGCCTCCGCTGCCGCCGCCCCGCTTTATATACCCCGGGGGGCGGGGCCTCGCTTAGCCACGCCCCCTCCACCTCAGCGCGTGGGCTTCCCGCCACGCCCCCCCCCGCGACGCCCCCCCCCGCGACCGTTGGGCTCCTCGCGCTCCCCCCTCAGCCGCCCGCTTCCCGCCCTCGGCGTCCCCTCAGCGGGGCGGCCCCTGCGGAGCCAGATCCCAGTTTCCCTGCTCAGCCTGTTACAAGTAAAGTAGCAGCAGAAGACCTGATGTGGCTCAACAAACTGAGCTCCGAGTTTCCAATCATTATCCCTACATGTCCACATATTTTCAAATCCCCATGCCCTGTCCCTGCTTCCACCTTCCACATATAGCCTGCGGATGTTGGAGCTCAGTCACAAGCTCCCAGCTTAGCCAGGACATCTCCCAGTACATTTTTACCTGGTTATTGGGATGGCTTTGTAAGGTTCTGTCCTTAAACCTACCAGCTCTCCTGAGTTCCTTCACCCTTTTGGCCTGTGGCCTCCTATGGGAAGCAGATCTGTTTCCCAAAGCAAAGGGTGGCTGCTTGCCTTTTTAAGCCACTTCAGGATCTTGAGGACCTTACCACCACAGCCACACCTGCCATAGATTATCACATTCCCCCCCAAATTTGTCTTTTTTGCATGAATAGGACACAGCCGTGCATACCCAGCAACACCATGGCTGAGGTTGTGCACACCCTGCCATGCCGGGAGCAGTGACGGTAAGGGCCTGAAGCAGTGACTGCTGAACACAGTGAAATCCACATAAAACTTGGTCAAACAGGACCCTGAGACACAGACTGTGCTTGGTTTCTTCTGCAACCCACAGGGATTTTAAGGATCCTCCAGGTTCCTCACTCACGCTGAGGTGTTCTCAGTGAATAGCAAGGTGCAAGAGCAACCTTTAAGTCCAAAGATAAGTTACAGTGCCCAGAAAACTCACCTGGCATGCTGAATTTTGAATTATTCCTCTTCTGTGCAGCACACAGAGACCAGTGCCAGGGAGCAAAAGGTCTGAAGGGATGGGGCTGAGCAGGACCTGTTGGCCCCCCAGGGCCCAGTCCCACTGAGAGGGGAGCAATGCAGGCAGAGATGGCCACCAGGTTCGGACAAGAGCTCAGATCATCAGGCAGGTTCACAGCAAGGAGGCAAGTCTCAGGTCAACCTAGCAATAAGGCAGGGCTGAGAGCAAGCCCAGAAGTCAGTCCATGGCCAGGCACTGCTGAGCTGGAGGTCAGCACCTCCACTACATAACTTAAGGAGAGAATGAAGACCCAGGGCTGAGCTTAAATCAGTTCCTGGGGCCATGAGCCCAGGTGGGGCCCATTAACATCTATCAGTGCCCTCAGGCCCCCGAGAGATTCTGCCAAATTTGCAGCTTCACCACTTTGCAGGGAGGTGCTGGCTTGTGGGGGAGGAGACGCCTGAGATGACCCAGTTCTCCTGGGAGGTGGCACAGGGGAGGCTTATTAGCAATGCCCTTCTCGGGTTTTACTGCTGCTAAAGAGAAAAGGTCTTGGGGAGATTCATTCCTCTGCCACAGCAGGGGGTAGAGACAAAACTGCAAATGTAGTTTTAATGTTACAAGAAGAAAAAAGTAAATAAATAAACAAATGATATGAAATACTCCTGCACAAGGCATGAATACTTCTCAATTGTGTGTGTGTGTCCCTGGATGCCAGCTGGCTGGTCAGGAGGTGCAGGCTTCCCCAGAGGTGGCTTTGCTGTCCTTGTGGGCTCCCTTTCTGTCGGGGAGGTGTGCTGTGCTGAAGGGCCAGCAGGCCAGCTGGGAGACATGTCCTGCTTGTGGGTCCCATGCCGGTGTTGCTGGAGGCCCTGGGCAGCAGCAGGAATCTCGTGCCTCTTTCTCCCCGTGCTCCTTCCCTGACCCTTTGCATCCAGAGATCTCCTCTGGATGTTCTCCTCCGCCAGGTGAGCTGAGGGAAGAGCCAAAAAGCCCTCAGGCTGCTCTCCTGGTGTAGCTAGGTGGCTGTGACCACAGCTTTGGCTCTGCTGTCCCATGTCACTCCTCACAAGCCTTGTGGGAAGCTCTCACTAGCATTTGGGCTGCCTGGGGTGATGTGATCCCTGTGATCCCACCCTGGTCTGATTTTAACTGGATACAGTACCCGAACTGACACAGAACTTTCCTCTGTTTTAACCAGCAGCTGCAGGCTGTTAGCTGCTGTGTCACTGCACGCGAGCAGCAGCGGGTTAGAGCGAGACGAGGAGATACCTGTAGGATTACAGAGGATGAAGCCGGGGATGAAGTGATACCAATTACAGAGAGGGCAGAGAAACGAGTCGTGGGCAATTACAGCACCCACCCAAGTGTGACGGGGTTAAGTCCTGCTCCTGCAGGGCAGCGCAGTGCTCCTGGGAGATTAACTGGGAGGGGAAGGCAGCCTGAGGGACAGGGACTGTCACCTGCCGAGCAGCAGGAATCAGCACAGCATTTCAAACAGGGTGAAGGCTTTTGTTCTGATCTGATTTTAACTCGATGCACAACCAAACTGACACAGATCTTTCCTCTTTTTCAGCCGGCATCTGCAGGTGTTGTCTCAGCCAGGGTGTGAGAGGAGGAATGGATATTTCTGATCCCCACGCTACTGAGGAGAGACTGTAAGGCACGACATTTCTAGCCAGGCTTGGGAAAGGCTGGGAAAAGGAAAGTCGGGGAACAGCTGCTCAGGGGCTTGGTGCAGGCTGGACGTGGGAGTATGATTCGTGGCAGCATGGCGACCCGAACTCCTGTCCCCAGCCACCAGCCTGCTGTGGTTTGTGATACATATTCTGCCACTGCCTTCCCTCAGCTTTAGCGTGCAAAGCTGGGCTCCCCAGGGGCTGCACACCCCCCCGCTGCGCAGAGAGGCAGCCCCTGCTTGGTGGCAGTGGGGGCTGGAGCCTGCCGATGGGGCAGCCTTCGTCTGGGCCCTGCTGGGACCTCCAGCACTTGGGCAGGAATTGTCACCCCAGTGCTCCTCCGTGGCTTGCTCTCTGCAACTCAACAGTTCACTTTACCAACTGCTACCAGCCGCCAAAGAAATCTTCCCAGCTAATATATTTAAAAAAAGGCAGTACAAATTCTATTTTAGAAATTGATTTTGCCAGCAAAGGTCACCACACTGGCTTCCGCAGGTGGTTGCCTGTCAGCCACCAGCTTCCTGCAAGTGCCTTGCAATGGAACTGGGGTGGACAGAGGTGACTCAGCATACGCTGGACTTCTGATAGATGGCTTTGTCCATGAGGCAGTGTGTCTGCAGAGATCTCACCATCCCCTTTCCCAGCAGGATTAACCCCTGGGACAGGGCTGGAGCCACCTCTCTGCAGCCTTACACGGACCCACAACCTCCAGGAGCTGTTCCGTCTCACCCAAAGCAGCCTAAAGGCTCTAAAGATCCTTCAGCTTGCGCCGTTGGCTCCCCCTGATGCCTCCAGTTGGAGGAAACAGAGATGGTCTGTTTTGCTCTCTATTTTTCCCTAATGATTCTCACTTGTGATTTATTTTCTCGATGGCTACTGACCACTGAAATGACATTTTCATAGCACAGTCTGTTACAACTCCAGCGTTCCAGATGGTAACACTTAACTCAGAACCCGTTGTTTTATAAATAGAGTTAAAATTATTTTTTCCCCTTGTGCACCATTTTATATTTATGTACATTTGAATTTCATCTTTTTTTATTGCCCAGTCTCTTCGCACAGTTGGCCTTCATCCACACAACCCTGAAAAACTTTGTATCAGCACCGAACTTCAATATTTGCCTTCTTTTGCAGATCATTTTTGAATATGCTGAGTGCAGTCCCTGCACAGCTCCCTGGTGTTTTCTGCTACAGAAACAGATTGTTTCCTCCTACCTTTTGTTTCTTACCTTTTAGCAAACGATTTCTCCCTCTAAAGACCTTCCCTCCTATTCCAGGTCTGCTTCCTTTCTTTAGGAGCCGCTGCTGATGAACTCTGCCAAACACCTTTGAGAAATGCAGGTGGATGATCCCAGTGGGCTCACTTGCCCACACACCTCCTGAATCCTTCAATGAGCTCCAAGCTTACTCTGACAAGAAGTCCTACTTCTTCCCAGCCCACAGATCTGGTTTATAGCCTGCAGATCCCTGTGGCTCCAGCCCAGCCATCTCTCTGTCCCCTGGTGCCATGGTGGGTTTTACAGGACAGGTATTTGCCACAGCTGATAGCTTGACACTTTCAGGTTTGTGTCGCATCTGGGTCTTTGTTTGTCTGTGTCCCAGGCCTGGGTCTTTGTTGTTATTCTCTCAATCACTGATTTCTTCTGCAGGTTCTTATACTGCTGGTGTCCAGAAGCTGGTGGCAGCACAGTACACCTGGGGTGTCCCCTTCCTTATCAAAGAGCAATGTTTGTCTATGTAGGGGCTGATGTGAGTACTAACAGACCTGTGAAACAGGCACTAGTGAAAAATCCTGCAGATGCACCAAAGACAAAGCAAGTTTTCGCCAGGGAAAGCACAGCTACCTTCCCATAGCTATGCAAAACAAACGTATCCAAAAACTGCACAGCTAAGAAGGCCTTGCTAACACTGAGCTAAGATCGGGCAAACTTAATAGACCAATCTGGAAATGCCATGGTTCGTAGGGTTTAAAGCAAGGTCCATTTTGTGTCTTTGCTATTGAATTACACTTTGATACTTTGGCATTGACTAATGCATCTCCCAGCGAGGTGGCCAGTCTGGCCTGGGAGGGACTCTGAGCTGGAGAGCTCCAGAAACACAGCGCAGATGCTCCCAGGCCCTGCAAATATGTACTGGGCAGGCAAATGCATACTCAAAACCGATGGCTCTAATAAAAAACAAAGAGTAAAGGCCTCAAATCCTCCTATATGTCTCTCTCAGAGCTCCTGGTGCCAATAAAACTCTTAGCAGCAGCGACATTCTTTCAGCTTCCTCTTCAATGCTTCTCCAAAGCCAGGTCAAATTTAAAGTCCTGTCGTATGCCCGAGGGTCTGTTTTGATGCATTTGTCTCTTATTTACAAAAGATTAAATCCCTCTGTTACATTCATTCTTCCACAGGCAACAACTGTTGTTTATAAAAGATAAATCTTGAAATCTCGCACATCTTGTTTTCAACTCTTTTTCAATTTTCATTTAAGCAGTAAATGAGTTGTGGTTTTCCCTGAGGTTTCCCACTCACTCCACACCCACTGGACATGGTACAAATAACGGCTTTGCAAGAAGACTTAGAAGAAAATCTTGTTTTCTTGCAGGCAAATCCAGGCCTAGCTCAGAAGCGTCCCAACCAGAATTACGTGGCAGAAGGCTGACATCCCTGTTTGAGTGAAGTGAGGCTTAGAGAAATTAAATTGAAGTTCATTTTCTCTGCATTATTTTTACTTTTGTCTCTCTGGAAACTAAAGCCCTGCAAGGCTGGTTTCTATAGGAGAATGAGAGATTGGAGAGGAAAAGCGATAGCAAGATACTCAGCAGAAAGTGCTCCAGGAAGTGCTTTTAAATTATTAAAGAGAATGAGCAGAAAAGTCAAGAGATGAGGAGCTCAGCAGAGAGAGCAAGAGGTAGCGAGTGTGTCTGCGCAGTCCTGGACCACAGGGGGTAATCTGTCCCTAATTAGGCAGCTGTCTGTGCAGAGATTTGATTTCCCCCAAGGTTTAGGGAGCTCTGCTAGATCAAGCATTCAGAAGACCTGCTGGAATTGAACACGTGCATGAACTGCCCTGTGAGCGGGACAGCTTCCACTGCTAACACATGATGTGCTCAGCCAGCGGGACCCACAGGCAGGCTGTGCACCGTGGTGAGGTGGGACTGTGCACGAAGGAGCATTTGTTGCAGGACCTGAGAGGCAAGTGGGGCCAAGGACACAGCACCAGCAAAGCCACACGAGGGGCTCCTCATGGCTGGGCAGGCTACCAACAGCGGTGCAGCCACCTGGCTATGGCTAAGGAGATCCAACAAGATCCGCCTTGCTCCTTCCCACACACTGACTCCGGATCTGCTGTTTTCTGGTGGGTGAGCAAGCAGAGTGGCTGCGTGCCTAGGGCAGAAGGGACGGAAGTATTGCAAGGGAGGGCAGAAGGTAAAGGAGGCAGGAAGCTATTAAATTGGCCCAAGACGCAATGTAGGTGCTGTTTCTCTTTTCCCAGCAGCCGGAGCTGAGACATGCGGACCAGTCATCTACTACACATCAGCCAGCACCAGGATCTGCTGACACGGATGGGAACCGAAGGCTGTGCCTGTCTGGCATCACCCAGGCGCACCTGGCAGTCGGAGGACTGGAACCAGGACATTCCTCATCTGATTCAGCCACTGAGTCACCCACACCGTGCGGGTCTTCAGCTGGGGAGATGGACGCATCTGCTCTGCGTTGGCACAGGAGCTACCTCTGAGTGACGAGCTCTGCCTAAGCCACCTCTCCTCACTCGGCACCTCTGCTTAGCCTGTCCCAGGAGCTGCACGGTGAGCTTGTGGTCACGCATTTCTCTAGCAGGAAGCTGTCTTCTAACCGTACACAAACAAGGCATTGCCTTGCAGAGTCTTTTCTGAAGAAATAAGGTTGACCTCTTCTGGTTATAAAGGCAGTAAAACCACCATGAGATCACCAGGTCTTTCTAAAGAAAGCACGCAACCGATCACTACAAATCCAACCTCTAGAATCGCCCTGCTAAGCAATACGCAGTGGCAGATCTAGATGAAAACAGGGCAAAGCTGATCGCTGCTTAACCGACAACTGTGCATTCAAGCATCATAAACCTACAAAGACAGCCTTTGTCTCGAGGAGCTTCAATTTTCAGCATGTTACTCCTTACAGCTCACTTCCCATCCATCGTGCTTTTGCTTAAGCATTCAGCTTTGACTTGAAAAAAGAGTTCACCAACAGAATTCTAGCAGTGATCAAAAACACGCCAGCACTGCTTTGTTCTGATGAGGCAGCTCCTGCCCATGAAGGAATCTGTACATTGCAGACCTGTGCCCTGAACTGCGGATGTGAAGGAGCAGTAATTAGGCAATGACATTGTCTACCAGAAAACCTGCTCTGTTTGGCTGTAACCACAACAGAGCCTCTGACAGTCTTAGACCTGGTGGATTTTTTTATTATTATTATTATTTTTTTTGGTCTTTATACACCAGACCTTTCAACACCCACATACTTTACAAACAAATCCCATTCCTGCTGAGACACAAAGGTCTCCATGTTTCCTAAGCCACCTTGAGATCCTTAAGTCTCAAAGGCTTTGCTGCAACTGGCCAGGCAGCTTCACCTTTAAAAGAAAAATAAAACTGAAATAAAACACAAAGACACAGCAAGTCCTAGCAGCAAAACCCCTGGCTCTGCAGGAGCACAACAGCACTCACCAGACATTTCAGCATTAGCACCCAGCTGAACCAGAGATCCTGCACGCTCCGTAGCTTTTCTGCTCAGCAAAGCAGAATAAGAGATGGGGACAGAGCCAGCAGCAACTCTTTGTCATCCTGCCCCCACGTTCCCAGTTTCCAGCCCGTGCAGGCTCGTTCCCGGCACCTTCCCTTCTCGCAGAGGCAGGAGAGGCATTACACGGATGCGGGATGTGATGTGGGAGGCAGTGTGGGAGCCGGTGGGAGTTTGAGCTGTGAGTGGATTAACTGCTTATTTATCCTCACTCTAATTAGAGTCAACACTTCATTTCATGACTGCAGATAACACAGAACCACGTTGTCAGCTACGCTGAGCTGAAAATAGGCAGAAAGGGGCCAGAGGAATAATTTCCCAAATGGCCCCCACAAGCACTGAAGCTGGGAGCTGCCGTGGGAAATACTCCACCCTTACCCCAGCCACCCTGCGTGTTTGAAACTCTCCCTGCTCAATTACACCGTGTGGCAACATGCGAGAGCAAGGCTGGGAAAGGCACACCTTCCTGCGAGAGCCTGAGCATGGCCTTGCGCCCACGTTTGCAAGGAGCACGTCCTCAGCCACACTGACTGCTGACACCTGCTGCCAGCAGCCCGCATCGCCAGTGGGGTGACCATGCCACGAGCAGGACAGGTGCATTGTTATTGCCAAACAACCGAAGTGACCACTTCTCATCTCTCAGAGCCGGGGTTCTGCAGATGCTCTTTCAGAGCTAACCCTTACATCCTTTACAATCAGAATTCCTTTGCATTTTAGCTTTTTGTCGTTTTTTATTGTTAAATTCTCAGTGACAGTAACACAACTGCTCCTGTGTGCTCAGGTTCTTGCAAAAGGTGTGAAAGTGAGAGGACTCAGGGAACAGCACCTGCAGCACTTTCAGCAGGCTTTCACGGAGAGGTGTTGATTAGCAGACTTCAGAAAAGCTTGACTCCGTCCTTCATATGATACCAAGTTAAAACAATTTCTGCACAAAGCAATTCAAGCCAAAGGCAAACTGGGGAACAGAGCCTCAGCTTCAACGCTACCTGCAAATGCAGAAACGTTGCTCCAAGTCCTCTGGAAGGTGCTCAGCAGCCCTCAGAGAGAGATTTTATGTTCCCTCACTGCTGCCTGGGTTTGTCTTTGACAAAACATCCCCTCCCTCACTCCAGCATCTTGGACAAACTGTGTCCAAATTGTCTTCTCAAGGACTCCAACGCTGGAGTGGCAGATATAGATTTTTATTACTGAGTAACGTAAGTTAGAAAAAACAAAGAGCCACAAGGCCCAAGGCTCAGTGCTAGTGGCTGGACCTTTTTGTAGACTCTTAGCACTGTCCAAAATATAAGATACTTCCTTGCTGCAGCCAACCCAGGGAACAAACCACGTGGTTAAACCAACTGTCTCTACTCATTTTGGGATACCACCGGTCAGCACAGCTACTGAGTGTTAAACAAATGGCCCCGTGGTTGTGGCTAACAGCACAATCCACCCCTAGAGGTGGCACAAGCCTAGCAAGGTACGTATGCAGGAATCTGAAAACAGACCATAAATGCCCTGTTGGGTTTTGTCCTTACCCTTCCTGACTGCTTTTACCCTACACAAGCTGTGTGTGTGACAGCAGTAATCATCTTCATTGATCCCTGTTGCTGTGCAATCCTAGAGCAGTCATGAAGAAGGGGAAATAGAGGATGCGGTGAAATGCACCTGAAGTAAAACCTGCTTTGAACTCTCAGCAGGTTTTGTAAGATCGAAAAGAGAGCTGTTGATCCAGGGAGAGCACAAGTGGGGAGGAGACAGGCTCCTGCTGCCAGGGGAAGCTGTCTAGCAAGGCAGCCGGTAAGTAAACTGCACACAGGGTCAGACAGCCTGAGCTGGAGGCAGAAATTGCAGCACGATCCCAGTGGCTGTTCTCATGAAGATCTGCCCTAACAAAGGGAAAGTCTTTCCATAAGTCAGTATAGATAGCACAGAGGTAAGTGATAATGGTCACACACTCTGTGCAAGTGGCACAAATTTGCTTAGAAGCAGGTAAGTATTGAGCCTCTGCTTTACACCTCCTCCTCAGACTCTCCTCTGACACCACACATACACAAGCAGGATCACTAACCAGACTGGGAAGCTCAGAAAACAAGCAATTGCATGTGGCAATGAGTGTTTTCTTCTATAAAACCTCTGTGCAGTTGGGGTTCAGCCAGAAAGTAGCTTTCAGATGAGCTGTAAGACATGGCCAGCTGTGGAGACCCAAATCCTATTTCGAAAGCGTAAAAAAAAAAAAAAAAAAAAAGCCTATTCCATCCTACTAAATCATCCCTGCTAAACAGCTACAGATATTTCCCATCACAATTCTTCTGTTACTTAGTGCTTATGCACAAAGTAATCCTTTGTCATCTTCTGCCCAAAAGACATTGCAGTCCTTAAGCAGATTATTTCAGTGTGATTTACAGGAACACAGAAAAGTTGAAGAGATCTACAGCTCAGGACTGCTTATTCTCCAAAAACAAATGAGAGGGGCAGCTGCCGATCTGTAAAGAGAGGCCAAGTCAGTTCACTGGGCTCTAGGAGTCAGTATGCGATGACAAAACCCAACCCCGCACAGGGAAGCTGGGCAATAACAACGAACATGGCGGGCTCATACTGGGCGAGATGCAAAATCTTTATTCCAGTTCTGAATTGGAAAAAAAAAATCACCTCCACACATCACCATTTGACAGTTCAGTCAGCATGGGGAGAGGTCTTGCCCAGTGGAGGCACAGACTTAGAGGACACAGTCCTGTAGGCACTTGGAGAGGAAGCTCAGCTTCAAAGTACAAACACTCAACAGTTTGGCTTAAATTTTTAATATAAAAACTCACTAAAAATGCTAAAATGTGACAAACCATTGGAAATACTGTGACATACATTTGCCCTTATGCAGTATAAAACAAAACAAACCCAAACTTGCAAGAAGCTTTGAAATGTATGTTTTCTTCTTCCTCCCGGCACATTGGACCATCACCTACTTAAAATGTTCCTCTACAAAATCCACGGCATCTTCGCTGCGTACTTCACTGCAACAGGCTACTCTCGATGGACCAGCACAAATAAACCCAGTAGAAAGAGGACTGCGTACTGCAAGAGAAAGCAGAAGAGACAAGAGTGTGCACTCACATCTAAAGATGCAGAAACAGCAGCAAACATACAGGGCAAACAGCACTCTGCATACCAAGTTCTCATGAGGTAATTTTAGCTGGAGTGGGAGAAGCGGGGAAAAGATTAAAGAACTCTTACCTTAAATTTTGGATAATCATTCATTAAGATGGTCACTATTCCAATATAGGGCACAAACCTACAAAGACAGAAATAAGTAAGAGAGTATTCAAGGTTGCACACGGAATAGGCACTGCTCTGTACAAAGGAAGTGCTTGCTGTAATGGTTAAACATCTTGGGATTCTTCCTGCCAAGCAGGAAAGCCACAGCAGCAGACACTGAGTGGATATGCAACCCCAGTGCGTGTTTTAGCCTCTGCCTTCTTCAGCAGAGGTGCAGAAGCAGGCTGCCTTCATTCCTGCCTGATGGGGTTCTTTACCTCTACTAACATCAGTGGTGATTTTTTCCTATCAACCCTTTAGGTTCTTGGCCCTCAAGAGCTCAATGGCACCTTGAAGCAATCAGACCTATTGAGGTACTGCTGGGAAAAAGGTTATCACCAGTGCTCCCTTGCTTGCATCTTCAAACAGGCTAGCTTTCCTGAGGGCCACTGTAAAAGGAGCAGAGGCCTGGCCAAAAGGCAGGTTCCCTTGGATCGAACAAGGCAAAGTCAATCAAATTGCTCGTTATGCGTGGTGTGCTGCAAGGCAATTCAACCCAGTTCAGCAGTCACCACCTGCAGCTTGTCACTGGTCCTATTTCCCCAGCTCCTTTCAACACAGTAAATCCACATCCAGGTGCCAGCAGGCTCCTAACGCCAACCACTGGAAATAAAACATGGGTGTAATAGCAGCTTGTTTTCTGAAGAGGGAGGGAGGAATAATTAGTATCAGGTTTGCAAAGAATCAATTTAAAATAAACGAACAACAGTGGACCTGCCTTGGGATGGATGGATTTGGCACAAAAACAGTTTAGCTTGTAGAAACCTTAGCGACTGCTATAGCGAAGAGCAAAATCTAAACAGCCCTGAGTCAGCTATCTAATCCCAATTATTCTAATACTCTTGATGGTTAACTGAAGTGACATGCTTATGCATGATCTGGAATATGAAAAAAGCTTAACGGTGAGGGGAGGGGGTTTGGTTTGGTTATTGTTTGTTTTTGTTTTAATTTTACTGCAGTTATCAGGAAGACCAAGTTCTGTTGATATTGTGAGTACTGAAGCTCTTTTGTCTAACTGAAGGAAGGTCCTCAGGAAAAAGGACAACTCTTAGACAAAAAGACCAAGCAAGCCATGGAGATTAGAAACAGGTGGTTGTTTCCTCCTGTGAGAAGGAGGAAAGAAATACTGATCAAGCAGGCTCTCGGGCCTCCATCAACTGATGATAACCTGTACCAATTGAGAACCTTATCTTGCACACAGGGGATTCCACATTAGAAATTCAGATCTCGCTTCCCTGGAAAGACTCTGACTTGCAAAATAATTTTGATAAAAATTCTCATTGTGCCTAAATGCCTGAGCATGCACTGCCTTTGCACTGGTGTCCACTCAACGTCAAAATCTCAGGATGCAGCTCACAGCTTGACGCCTTCACTTAAACAAGCTCAGAACTGAATTACCTTCGTCTTTTAGCTCTCGGTGGTACTTTTTGAAACGGTCACAAAAACCCAGCAGGGTGAGTTCAGGGAGAGGGGGATTAACAGCTGGCGTTGGGGAAGAGCAATGCAAAAAGCTGCGACTTCCTCAATTTCACTTACCCTCTTGCCCTTCCTACTACGTCCTTCTTCTCCAGCCAATGTTGCCCTCGTTTGTACAGCCCTCTGTCATCAACAGCATTATTGTCTCCCTTTGTCAAAAATTTGATGTCACCGTTTTGCCTAGCAAAGATAAGATGGACAGATAAGTCAGAGAAAAAGAACTTTTCAAGAGCTGCTTTAGAACAAGCATGTTGAGACTAACACAAAGATATTAAAGCAATTGTGTTTTTGATGTTTGAGCAGGATGAAAGACGGAAACTCTTGAGTGCAGAGGAAAGAAGATTGTTTGAGGGGAAAAAAATGCAAATGGAAGAATGAATTCTGGCCCAAGCCAAGCTTTCCTGCAGAGTTTAAGATCAGAACCAGCAGGATGAGCCATTTCTAATGAAGGTGCAGCTATTGTCTCTCTGTTTTTGACCCCTCTCATGTTGATGCTTCTTGTGCTTTATATACATATATTGGACTCTGGGCTCTGCACTACCATCCAAAATGTGATTCTGGCGTTCAAGGGTATAGCTCTACTCAGTAGCAGTCAGAAGCAAGCTGAAGCTTAGAAATTATTAAGAAAGGGGTACAGAACAAAACAAACAATACCATTATGATACTGTATGAACTCACGATGTGCCTGCATCTTGAATGCTCTGTGTAGTTCTGAACCCCCTACATCCTTTTCTGAAATGGAGAGGAAAACTGGCAAAGGTTCAGAAATAGTTAACGAGGTCTGGAACCATTTCCATACAAGAAGCAACAGACCAGGACTCTTCAGCCTGGAACAGACAGGACTGATGAGAGATATGATGGTAGTCCAATTCAAATGAGCAACTATCAAGCAGCTTTTCACTGCCTCTTCTGATACAACACCTAGAGGACATCAAACAAAACTCAGAGGTAACAAGTTAAAACAAGTGAGAGAAGGTGCAATGCATAACTAACGCAGTGCAAACTAAACCACGTCTCTCTGTGGTGGGATAGTTTGGATGGCAAACAATTACATAAGTTCAAAAAGTGACTAGATATCCCACGTAAAGGAGTAAGCCATTAACACAGATCTATCACTTCTTGCTCGAAACCGTAATTTGCAGAAAGCAGGGAAATCATCACTGCACACTCTCCAGTTTTTAGTTTGTCCTTAGGTGAATTAGTTAGCTTGTCAGAAACAGGATCCAGTGGTAGACAAACCTTTGCTCTGACCCGGAAACAGCTGCTGTTATGCTCTAGCCTTACACACCATGCTTTGCATACTTCCCCAGGCATTTCCATCCTGCTTGCTGGACACCTGGCAATGCTTGTGTCAAAGCAGCAGCTTGTGCCACTGCTCACGGATCGGCTGGCCCCTGTCATCGCCCTGTGTCACCCGAAGGCAGATGCTGAGCGGCAGCATTCCTGTCGCTTGATTCTGTCGGCTTCCTCACAGAAACAACAGATCAAATACAGCACGGGAAAGCAGGCAGACCTTCAGAGCTCCTACCGTTTTCATCATGTCCGAATACCAATCTGTGTTACTTGACATGAGAAGCTTGGAAGGGAAAAAGAGGAGGAAAAAAAAGGACAGATCTCTCTTCAAAGCACATCTGGCTCCCAGTGCGGGAACAGCAAAAACCCTAGGAGCTTACAGATACGGTCTGGAAAAAGATGAAGATACCCAAAGGTGCAGATAATGTAGTTTCAATTCTGAAAACTAATGGTGTAGGAGCACAACATCTTACTGGAAAGGTTCAATGCTGCATCACGAACCAGTGTGAGAATCTCTCAGTAGGGCTGCTCTGCTGTCCGAAAGGTGAAGTGAAAGCTGGTCTGGCTTTCCTGCACCAAAACCACTAAGTACATAACTTTGCAGACTCTGTGCTTAGTGATAACGAATGAACCCCATTTCACTCTGAACATGAAGAAAAGGCTAGCAAGTAAAAAACATTTTTGCACTGAAACAATAGTGATGTGAACTGGAACCCAGGTTGCCGCAAAATCATGGGCAACAGGGTTGTCCTGTTTCCCTTCATTTTGACACCCCTGTTAGCTTTCAAAGAGAATTTTCACAGTTTTTATACTGTCCATGACTACAGAAAGAAACTGGACTCTGCCTACTCGGAGGACACTCTTGAATTCCAAATTCTCACCGGAAAAATATTCTTCAATTAGTGAGCGAAGCAACTGATACCTCAGAGTATGAGCTGCTTTTGATGCCCAGCTTCAGGTCACAGTACTCATTTTTCAGTTTTATCTTTACTAACTCAAGGATTAGTTTTGGGTTTGTCTTATTTTAAAATGAAAGGAAAAATACAGGAGAATGGCTTGACTTCATAACATCTAGGACTGGTACTATGGTCCTGTTACATTTTAATTTAAAAAAAAAAAGGCGCTGGATACCTTAATACCTAGTGCTGAGATAAAGCCAGGCAAAAAAAAAAAAAAAAAAAGGTGGTGATTATCTGGAGAGAAACTGTCACACTGCGTGTAGATTTCTGCTCCTCCTTCCCATACACTGAGAGCAGAGAGAGGACCCTGACTTTTCTCGCCTCTTCAATCATCAGCCCAAGCAGCAGCACCAGAGCCCAGATGAGGTTCTTGTATATAATAGGGGAGAAGGAAAGTAGCGTTTCACCTAAAAGCATTCCCAAGACATCTCAAAAAGTGCATGTGCAGCATTAGATACCAGATTTACCACATATAACGACCTTATTTTGATTTTTAAATTAATGGTATCAAAACCAGTACTCTGAAAAGTGACTAAACCATCATTGCGAGTTTTGGGTGCAGAACAACTCGGTACAGCAAACAATCTGTTCTGTCAACTGGGGGAGATGTCACCCTCTCTTAGCCAAGATTTAAGCTGAACTATTTACATGCATGAAGCTGTTTGAGCTCGAAATTGGGTCAGACAAGTGGTCTGCACATCCCACTAGCTGTGGCTGCTACGAATGCTTGGGGAGAGAGAACCTCCCCATCCCATCAAACTCATCTGTCTACAGCAACCCTCAAATACCACCTTTACATGTGATTCAGGTGATTCACTAAATCTATGAACACATCTCTGAGCCCTGGTACAGCTCTAGTCCATCCCTAATGCAGCAGGCATTTACTCAGCAGAAGCAGGTGCTGGGACGCCATCCAGTTGTTGCCCTCTTCTCAGAGCTTGCTTGAATAAAGAGGGATTTGGTTCAAGGTTTGGTTTTCACCTGAATCCCTCATGGGGCTGGCTCATATCCCTCTGGACTGCCCCTGAAGGCTCACAACTGTAGAGAAAGCCTTGCATGGAAAACCAAATGGGAATGACATTGTTTTTCACTCCTTCAGACACGCACCCTGCTAAACATTTTGAGAATGAAGAGTACACGGATAGTGCAGCGCATCTAGGAGCCCTGAGCATAGCAATGCAAAAATTCCTACAGAAACACCCTGCCTCTATACGAGAGCAGGAACCTGGACCAAAAAAGAAGCTTTGAAATAGTAGTGTATGCTACACACAAAACGCCCTTCTTCCATAAAGTTTTACCTCTACAAACAAGAGTCACTTCACACATACAAACCCAGCCATACCTAGAGGAGACAACACAGCAGTTTGGGGTGGAAACCATGGCACAGGAGACATTAAGTGACACAGGGAGCTTGGGATACTAGTACAGACTCCCCAGCTTGTGAATTCTGCCAGCTGACCTTCATAAGGAAACCAGAGGCCAGATTTGGTCTGTCTGAAACTTCCATGTTACTTCTGACAGCAGGATACCTGTTACTGAACTTTCACCGTTCGTTTAGCCAAGGAGATGAGGAAAAATACAATTAATTAGGTAACTGCAATAAAAGCCACCAAATTTGGACATACTTCTCATGAATTTTCAGGACACGATGGACTATAGGAATTTCCCTTCCTTCTATCCTAAAGACCACGATTTCTCCCACTCTGATGGGATCTTCAATTCGGTTCGTTAGGAACAGGAGATCTCCTCTGTGAAACGCAGGCTCCATGCTTCCACTGCAAAAGAGAAGAGGAGCAATTGAGCAATATTTAAACACTCAGAATCAGGCTTTGGAGTTTATAGTCTTTTAAGAAAGATCTTGCAAGGTTCTTAACTTGGACTCATTAGGAAAAGAGCACTACCAGCAGCCAGTGTTAAGAACATACCAAATAGGAAAAGCCTTCTGCTCTCTTCATAGTAACTGGGCTGACGACAAGCAGCAGCAACTCTGCCTCTGAGCAATCAGCTCGAAGTGCTACACTGGCAGTACTACAGTGATGGGTAGCATTTTAAAGTTCATTTTTTTGTACAGGTAGATACACGATCTTTGTGAGTAAAGCACTGAAAACATGCAGGCATTTATATTCCCATCTGGAACAAACAGACGGGTGTGCTAAAAATTTGTTATTGTGATTCATCACTTTGCTTAACTGCCTCATCCCAGGCACTGCTATTCAAGCTATTTTTCTCCTGTCTTGTAAATGGCAATTGTTACAAAATACTTAACCTTCTTAATTCCAAATAAATAATGCAGCACAAAAGGAAACGATGAACTTTAAAGTACCGGGTGTACTTCTGTTTTATCGTAAGACAGTGCAGAAGCTGCTCTTCAGAAGATAAGATCGCATTGCTGAAGAAGGGACGTGACCTAATGGCCCCCGTCCTACTCACTGGGAGGTGCAGGGCAGAACGTCTCCCCTGAACTTCACAGATCCGTCAGGAGTGCCACCTCCTTCAATTTGTATGAGTCTTGCTAAATGGCACGCCGCAATTAACGCTGATGTAGAAACGCACCGAAAGGCCAAGGCAGCGACAGAACACGACCTGTGCAATACGCACGCGGCGCCTGACAGTGCCAGCACCCAACAGCTGCCTGAGAACTCCAGCAACGGGAATTTGTCCCAGTAAGCAGGAGGACACGAATAACAGCGGTAGTACCCACGGCATCGTGCTTTTGTGAGGCAACGTGCAATATCTGAAACACATTCACTGATGGTGGTATCCCTTATTTTCAGCCACACATGTATGAGGGCATGGCTACAGCTCACTAGAAGGCCAGGGAAAAAAATGAGCAGCCATGAAGGGACAGATAGTGGATACTCGTGAGGATGCAACACAACACTAACAACGCTCACTGGGTATTTTAGCAGCAAGCCTGCTCCCACTCTAAGATAAACTCCTCCTCACTGTAACAGTTTATTTCCTGGCACCTCAAAGATTTCAACCTCTTTTTACATTAATCCAGACTTGTCACATACTTCAGCTACTCATGTAGCAACAAGAGAAGCAGGCAGGAGGTAACTGCACTGCGATGTCCTACTGCTACAGCCTGTACCAGGGGGACTGTCAGCCACCAGCCTCGCTGAGACGTGAGCTCCACCACCAACTCTGCTTTCATACAGCGGTGATGCCCCAAGCAGTGGCTCTGTCACTGGTGCCAGGCTCCCTGCTCCAAGGCCTTCCTTCCCCACATCTGCCTTCACCCACACTGCCGAGCGTTTTTCCACAAGTTTCGGCAGAAGCGGCTGGGTGGAGCTCCTGCCATATGTCTTTGAAGTCCTCTGGCTTCTTCTGTGTCTCCTTCCTGAGGGTTACCCCCGTAACACACGCGTTTGCCGGCTGACAGAAGCAGAGAAGTAAGATGTTATTCTTACATCAGGCAACACGTTCTGCCTACCTACTCCACAGAACGGCTGAGGTTGGAAGGGACTTCTGGACACCATCTGGTCCAAACCCTGCTCAAGCAGGGACACCAAGAGCAGGTCGCCCAGGTCCACATCCAGGTGGGTTTGAAGATCCAAGGAGAGAGACTCCACAACCTCTCTGGGCAACTGTGCCAGTGCTCAGTCACTCACACAGTACAGGAGTGCTTCCTGACGTTGAGAGGTCCTGACAGTGGGCACCACCAAGAAGATCCTGGCTCCAACCTCTCTGCAGCCTCCCTTTGGGTGTTACTTCTCCCCTCTTAGAGAGGCTCTTGCCCAGCCAGGGCCTGGTGGCTGGGCTGCAGGCAGGGTCTGCTACTGCCGTGTGTCTTCAGATAACATCCTCCAGGGGGGCTGGAGAGCCTGGAGCACCACCACCATGCCCATGACCACAACCACGACCTCCCTGAGCAGGACCATGCCCATGCCGATGGCCATGGCCATGACCACCACCGTGACTGTGACCGTACCCATGACCACAACCATGAACGATGATGACTGCGACCACCGCCATGCCCATGCCCACCACCAGAACCACAAATAACCATGACTATCTCCATGGCCATGACCATCACCCCATGACCATGACCGCGACCACCCCCCCGCCGCCCAGGCCGCCTCCCGCAGCAGCCCCGCGGCTGTACCTGAGCACCACCACGATGGGGCTCTCGCTGCCCGTCACCACCATCAGCCCCTTCCAGATCATCAGCGCGGACGAGACGATCATGCCGAAGTTCAGCACCTGGTAGTAGAGCTGGGGGAAAGGGGGAAGGGGAGGGGGCGAGAAGGGGCAGCGAGGTCAGCCCGGCCCCCACCGCCGGCGCCCCCCATCCCATCCCATCCCATCCCGGCCCGGCCCCGCACCTGCCGGCGGTTCATGCGGCGCACATCGTCCAAGAAGTCCAGCGACAGCATCGCTGCTGCCGCGCCGGGCCCCGCGCCCCTTCCGCTTCCCCCCGCTTCTCCCCGCCGCTTCCGATCCCGCCCCGTCGGGGGGAGGAGAGAGGGGGCGGCCCCGGGGCCTCCCCGGACGAGGCGGGGACGGGGGCGAGGCTCCCCCCGGCTCCCTCCGGCTCCCCCCGGTCTCCCCCCGCCGCCGCCAAGCAAGCACGGAGCACTGTTGGATGCTTTTATTTGAAATACTTTGAAGTAAACATCGTAGCAAGGCACAAACGCCGCTGCGGATTAAATAGGTTATGTGATGGCTTGGGAGTGCCCCCCGCTATCGTTACTCTACGTAGGCTACCTCGTAAAACATTCCCTAGGCTAATGTACACAGTATCAAAAAATACAAAGAGTCCAAACTGTTCGTATCAAAACACATTGAGACAAGAAAGTGAGCGATTCGAATGCAATAAGATAAATAGTTCTTAAATTATTTAAACATTGTTATAGTAAACAATAACGAGCAGGATTCTGGCTCAACATAAAAAAAAATGGTACAGGAGATAATTATATTACACAAAGCATGTGTGTGCCAGGGGGACGAGCGAGGGAACAGCAGGGACAGAGTCAATATGACCACGGGGAAATAATCGCCTCCGAAAATGGATGACACTGAGCCGGGGGAAGAAGCGCTAGGGAAGGAGCTTGAGCCCAAGGGTGAGTGGCAGCAGGGGCAGCCCGGCTCTGCCAGCACCTCTCCAGGGACCTCTCCCCACTGAAGCCACCAGGACACGGGCATCTTGGCCACCCAGAGACACCACGGTCATGGGCAGCCCTGGGGGGAAGATTTTCTGCTCCAGGGACCACAAGACCCCGTCCCCATTGCGCCTTCCTGGTGCAGAGGCGAAGTGCCATGCCCACCCACTCTCACACTGGATGACAGTGATTGAAACTCTTTCAGGGTGGGTAAGATTTGTGACATTTCATTACGTTACCTTTTGGAAAATAAGGTTGTTATTAGGGCAGTAAAATAAACGGAAGCTGGGGTACAGCTTGAGCCTGTCCTGCGGAACACAGACGACCTCAGATCGGCCAAGGGCAGTTCTGAGGAGTGTGTTCTGCTGAGACAGCATTATGAATTAAAATGAGTATAACAAAGGCAGGATGGGAAGAGAAAAATAAGTCATAAATAGGAGAAGAAAGAAAGCGAGACAGGGAAGGCAAGGCAGGGGCTCTGGGCAGAGGCTGAGGCAGCGCACACTCAAAGGAGGAGAGCTCATCTTTAGGAAACTGCAGCTGCAGAAAGTGCTCCTTGATCCTCAGGAGTTGGACAAGCTCCAGCGAGGATTCTGGCCCTGCTTTCCCTTTTCACCTCTCTGATCTGGCAGAGAGTTAGTGCTTAGGATGAAATGGCAGGGTTTTTTCCTTTTTAAATTTCCCTTACAAATGGAAGTTAACGGAAAGCAATGTCCATCCCAAGAAATCAACAGAATATTTCAAAGATTTGCCCCATCCCCACCCAGTATTTTAAGTAAAAACCCCCAAACAAAAAACCCCAACAGACCAAAAGGGTTTTTGTTTCATTTTGTTTTTGTTTTTAAGTCTTAAGAGACTTTGCATGATTGTTCTGAGAGGTGCTATTAGGACCCTCCACACCACACGTCTGCCTGTGTTCACAAAGAGCTGAGTCAGTTTTGCACTCTTTGCATTTCAGGTTTTCTTCTTCCACTGTAGTGTTCATCTCGCCATTATACCCCTCATGTCCGTTCTCATTCATCTCTGCCTGTAACTTCTCCCTTTCCTCTTCTTCCTCCTCCTGTTCCTCCTCCTCTTCTTCTTCCTCCTCCTCCTCCTCTTCCTCCTCATCTTTTACTTTGTGAACGATGAAGAGGTGTCTGTTCAGAGAGATGTGAGACGTGTAACACAAGCCGCAGAACAAGCACTGATACGTGGAGCTGTCTGTCTTGTGCTGAGGTATGTGTTCCTGAAACTCAGTACTGATGTCTGTTGCAAATCCACATTTAGCACATTTCCAATGCGCTTTCAGTTTTTTGGCTGACGGCGCGTCTGAACCTGCAGTGGTCTCTGCCTGACCCAGCTCATCCGTTGCCATCCTCTTTGGAGATCTTGCCTTAAAAAGTAAGATGGAAAACATTACATTACTGTTCGATACCATGTAAGAATAAGTCTTAGCTTGCTAAATTCCACACATGCATTTGAAGACCTCTGAGGGCGAATATATGGATGTCTTTTGTTACAAACTAAATAATGGCATGCCTATAGGCCCTTCTTGCATCGTCTTCCCTAACACCATCTAAACACCTCGGGGTTACTGCAATGCCTAGTCCATCCTCCATCCCAACACACAGCATCTCAGCTGCTGTCCTGCAAAGTGAGATGGGAGCCCTGGGAGGGGCTGGCTGGGCAGAAACGTGATGGGAAGGTGAACTTGAACATTTTCCCCTCTACTCGGGCTTTTTCTTTGTGCCATCTCTCATTAACTCATCCCCTCTGTCTTATAATCCCACAGCGTGCCTTTCCTCCCACAAGGATGGCTCGCTCACATATGTCCCTTCATGTGATTTTTTTATCTCCTTATCCAGCAGGATTGTGCAGTCTTTGTTTTGCACACACTTAGGCTTGTATTTGCAGACACAGATAGAGCTGTACGAAGCAAACTGCCCTACACACATCAGCTCTGCTTGGAGGGAAGCAGCCACTAGCTCATGGAAGTGAGTTCCAGATTTCCCTTTCACTATGCCTGTGACCACAATACAAATACAGCATAAATACAGAGGGGACTCAGTCTTGGTTGCAGTCCCTCTGTGCTACGGTACTGATGAATGACAAACAGCAGTAATAAGGAAAAACTACTTCTATTTTTAAAGTAAATGGAACAAAGAAACCCAGCCAGGCAATCCTGCACTCCAAATCAACCCAAAATAAAATCAGTTGAATGTTTGCTGAAAAAAATTACATAGTCCTACTGAGGAGGAACACCATTCTCATATGTAACATACAGTAAAAAAAGAAAGAAACGAGCAAAAGCAGAAAAATGCACCATGCTCATACACCTAAATGAAACAACACCATGGCAAGGGAAAATGAGGGTAAACACAGACCTAAATTAGTTCTGGTTACAAAGCAGCCTGGAAAATGGTCAGTTAGAGACAGGGCCACACATTCAAAAATAATTGAAAAATGCAAAATACATTGCCCTGGTGCTGCCACAGCTCAGCTACGCTTTCAGTTCATATCACAACACTTCTAGAAAGCAACAAACTGTATGGAGTTTACAGAAGAGGAGGGCAATCTGCCCAATGGATGTGAGAGGGCTTTACTGCCACAAGGCTGCAGCTCGACACAACACCCTGAGTGGACAGCTCTGCTTGCAAGGTACACTTTGAAAAAAAAAAAAAAAAAAAAAAAAAATATCAGTTACTTCTGCTGCGTCTCTCTCTGGAGCTTTTGCTTTGGCCATCTGGGATAAGTCTGGGTTTTTGATGCCATGCATGAGGCTGATGTGATTCTCCAGCATGAATGGCTGAGGAAATGTCTGATTCTCATCTGTGCAGTACCTTGGAAACAAAAAAGGAAGAAAATTTATTAAGGGAGATGCCCAACTGTTCATTTCATCCTAACAGCTCTTCGTTATGTGCCAAACCAAGAGGTGTCATTGAAGACAGAAGCTGGTGAGTAACGTACTATTAGATTACCGAAAGAGGCAGCAAATCACTGTTTTAATAATAAAATATTATCCCTGACGAATCTAGAACAGTTTAGAGCTTACCACAGTAAGTATGAATGAGAACGAAAGTAGGACACACATTATTTACAGTACAGTACTTAATAAATACAGGGATGAGTGGAGATCAGGCCCACCGTGATACATGCCACACAAGCACAAGGTAAATAATCAAGATGGAAAAAGAATGGGAGAAAAACAGCTCTCAGTTGAGAGACCTCATGACTTGCGGAACACAGGGGAGCCCTGCAGCAGAACCAGGTCCTGCACCCAGAACTCCCACACACCGGTGCAGCATCACATCCACAAGACCATATTTACCACAGCACGCTTAAAATTCTTACAAAACCTCTGCACTTCCTGCCTTGATAACAAGAATCTAGTCAGGAACACTCACAAATGCATCATTTATGCGTAACCGCACCTTAAAACTTGGAAGGCTTCAAGAGGTGCCAGAAACCACGGTGGCATTTCACAAGGAGATGTGGAAGGGTTGAGCCAGCTATTCACTGACCCTCCTGGGTGAGCAAGGTCTACTGCAAGTAAGTGCCAGGTCTCGCAGGCACATAAGCCACCCCTCTGCAGCACGGTCAAGCATGCAGAGTATTATGATTAGCAACTGGGACACCCAAGATGGACTTTGTGCTCTTCTGCAGGCTGCCAGCATGACATAGGGACGGTCCATAAGTTATGCATTGACCCAAGCAATGAGGCAAGTAATATCAGACTTCTCTGAAATGCACAAAATTGCAGCTGAAATGTAGGCAGCAGGGGATGAAAAGCAGCACATTGGAGATTAAGTGTCTCTGGGCAACAAAGACGTTTTTAACAGCAGACAGGATGATTCCTACTGATCTTCCAGCTTCTCTACTGGATGGAAATTAAACAACTGTCAGTAACAATATGAAAATACAGAAGTGCTCACTGAATATTTCTGTTTTAACAGGAACCGGTTGGATGATAAATCAATATTTAATAATGATGGAATTTTTCTCCCTCATGAAGGCAAGACGAGAGGTTATTAAGTGGCATTTATCAAAAATAAACAAGTTGAAAATCAAGCATTCCAGACAGTTTGTACTTGAGACTGGGAAAATCAGAGCAAGTTCCGATAACAATAACCAAGTGCATTATGAAAGAAAATACATAAAACATCAGAATATCTTGCAACTTGTTTTAATTTGGAGTTTTTTTTTCATGGGAAAAGATGGGAAAAGTTGCTAAAAGATGCTTTCCTAATTATTCCAGTGACAAACTTGGCATGAGGGTGTTTAATCAAAACCTCCAGCACTGATTTTGCCCGACAAAGTTAACAGAAGGCAGAGGCCTACGCATGGCCAAGGGAGAAGGGGAAATCACAGCTTGAAATGTTAGAAGTCAGAGGACAACTACAAGACAGCACACTGGAGTCTCCAAAATACTTGACTAATGGATTCAATAACAAACTTCACTCATACTTCCTGGCCTTCATGTGGAAAATCAGGACTAGAGGATGATGTGAAGTTAAGGCATCAGGACTGATACAAAGTGCCTGGTAGGAAAAAGAAAAACAACAGCACCCAAGCAAAAAGGAAAGCAGCAGCAGAGACGTGATGCCTTTGAGTGCAGAAAGGAGCCAAAGAGGAATTCAAAGAGATGAAGGAATCACAAGTGGTAGTAACGAAGGTGATTTTTATAACAGCACTCTGCACTACCTAAAAGGGATTGAAGCAGTTCAGAAACAGGTTTTGGAAGAAAACCAAGGGACGGAGAGTCTTCCGCATCTCCTGGTGTAGAGGCTGTTCTCGGGTCTAAGGCACACAGGCATGAAGGCAGCTGGAGGAGACACCAAGGGCAGAAAAAGACAGGGTAAGTAGATAGGGAGGAACATGGCCACAGAGGCTTGGTAGAGATGCACTGAGGTCAACTAGCTGACAAAGGGAAGACCATCCAGAAGACCTTGGATCCAAATAAAAAGCAGCTGTTGGAGACTCTGGCATAAGATTTTCAAGGAAGAGACCTAATGTGAAGGGTGCTATGATTTCACTAAGTCTTCCACTAGAACAATTAAAGAGGACACAACCACTGTCCAGTTACGACTTCATCAGCAGATTTTGAGAAGGAGCAACTACGAACTTGAGAATTAAATACAACCACAATTCACTTGAATTCGTAGCTGTGTCTGCTGTAAATATGGCATGACCACAAACCCTTGGGTAAACTATGGATCCACAACTGCATGCTGAGAAGTAACAGAAAAACTGGACTCTAGGGTCTGTACAAGCTAGTAGGTTGGCACACCCCAGGTTATTTGTACACAAATCCTTCTTGGCTAGGCCTTATTTTCATTTTGATTCTGATACACCCCACTTGGAAAACAACCAATCCAGAGAGAATAGATTTATACAAACCAAGTGTACAAAAATACCATCTCCAAAGACTATCGTCCACAAACTTAAAGCAGAATGAATTCGGGGAGTACTGGGAGCCAATGTTTCATTTCCTCCAGAGGCTGCAAGTCACAGTGCAGTTACAAGAAATGGAAAATTTGTAATTCCTGTCTGGAAAATGGGTTGGGAATTTACTCCTATCAGGCCCTGTGGTGATACCAATCCTTCATCCATTTTTAAAAAGCTACTGTGGCTCACTATGCAATCTACAGACAGAGTACATGAGAGATGTACTTCTCAGAATAGGCTTTTAGTAATTTAAGTGCAGTAAAGCAATAGCACACTCTTCAGAAACACTTGCATTAAGCCAAGATTTTAGTTTAAAAAAATCCTGTACCCTACGTCACTGCAAACTTCCCTTCATACACAAATGTACTTTAATTCCGTGTTTTTTAGAAGGATATCTGAGAACCTGAGACAGGAATCAAGTCCGCATGATTGCTCACTGTATGACTTATTCTGCAACAGTAGATGAGAACAGTTGCAGAGGCAGTTTTGTAAGCACTGAGCTCTGTCCTTAACTGACATTGTATTCACAGTTAAAATATGTTCACCGGCAACAACTTTCATTCACTGCTGATTCACGTAGTTCCTCTGAGGTCTCCAAATCCATTTTCCAATTTTGAGGTGCATCTTCTGAAACAAACCCAGGAAGCTTAATTCTCCACCGCCCTGCAGTTTGTGCAGTCAGTTCTGCCTGTGCAAAGTGGTGGCAAGACCTAGTACCCTAGATTCATTAGCAGTTTACACACCTTTTTTCCAAGGGGGAAGGCACATGAGTGATGCACAATTACACAAGCCACGAAGCAGCAAAGGATTGGCCCCAGATTTTATCAGCTGTTCCACAAGGGCATGCAACATAATTCTCTTTGCACCTGCAGATCTCAAATCAAACCTTACCCTAAGTTTCCAAAAGGTATTATGCAGTCCAAAGCAAGGACTTACTTTAGCCACCAAGGCTCTCATTTCTAAAATAATCTTCTCACTCTCTCTCAGTAATTTCTATCCTGGAGTAGATAGGAGCAGACATGATCTATTACAAATAGCTTGGAACTTGAAAGAGTAGCCTGCCATTGAGTAGAAATTTGAAACGTGGTATTTAGTACATACCAGCAAGTGTAAACTTTCTTTGCTGTGTCGTGATTATTGCGGATGTGTCTACGCAGACTGTTGGAGGCATTAAATGAGCGTTCACACTGTCGACAGGGATACCTCTTCACAGACTACAGAAGAACAGAAACATCTTTTAGTAACAGGGAGACAAAAGGTACTGACCGGATTCTAACTTTCCCATGCTGTACATCTGGACCTTACCTCTCACGTGCAAAATACTGCTCTTCCACTATTAAAGATCACTGATATTTTGGGGTTTCACTTATACTCAGCCCAACAGTTAGTTAATTATAAAAAAAAGAATTAGTTAAAGTATATGCTTTTTAAAATTATTATTATTAAATGGGAATTGCATTAGATGTTTTTGCTGTGGGCTCATTTCATTACAAGACCCTCTGCAGAATTAATTCAGGGAAAGGTCTATTCTCACCCAGAAACAGGCAAGACCCCAGTGCAAAGTACAGATCTACCAAGTCTACCCTTCCCTTAGACTTTTTAAATAAATACAAGTATTTACTGAACAGAAATATTTGGCAAACCTATAGAATTCAAATGGCACCTTCACCCTGCCCTAATCTTCTTCTCTTGATATTTGTCAGGTGGTCAACCTAGCATGCCATTCCCCCAGTCAAGCTAGAAGGAATCAAAGACGATGATCCAGATTTTGACAGCCTCTTCTCATGGGACTCAAAACAGGGTGATTCAGTACATCAAACAAGAAGTCCTGATGCCAAAGTACTACAAAATCTGGCACACACGACATCTTGGCCTGTGTTCCGCAAGCAAGTTAAGAATTAACTTGACAGAACTAGGTCAAGGCAACACAAGGCCTGAGCTGGATAAAACCAACAAAATTGAGATTTACGGTTCCTATAATGATACCTCTGCACACAGCATGTATCTGTTACAGGAGTCTTCCCCAATTAGATGTACCGTGATATCTACCAAATAATAGTGTCACTAGAGAGGAACTGTATGTCCTTCTCCAGCTTTGTTTAGATCCGACTGTTGAACCAGCAACTGGAGAAGACATGACTTTCCATCCGCTTACCCAAACAACAAAGCCTGGCATTAGATGTAGTGAGAGAAGGAACAAAAAAAAAACCAAACCAACAATAAGGTACACAGGTTGTGCAGTATATGATCAAGGACAGAAAGTGTGCTTACAACAGGCTACCTTGTTCTTTCTCCTGGCTCTACTCTTATTCCTCAATGAGCTGGCAAACAGATTATCAGTTTCTTTTTGCCTCAAATATTATCAGTCTGGTTTGCTAAAAATTTTGTGTTACCTAGCTGAAGCGTTCCATATGAGTCCTTACCCTTCCATGACTTCTCTTCATGTGGGACACGTAGGTTTCCCGATCAGGAATCCACTGTGAACACTCCTTGCAAGTCCAACCAGTTCTTCTCAGTCTGGACTTGGATTCGGGATTGTGTCCTTCCATCCTCATGTCCTTCCTCGGCAGAGACGAGTGGGACGTCCCATTGGCTACTGACAGCTCCTTTGGTAGGTTATGAACCTGGTTCCTTGATGACTTCTCAGACTTCTGGCGAAAGCTGAAAAGCTCCTCAGGATTCTGAGGGACTCCATGAACACCCTGGACAACAAAAATAATCAAATCAAACATAACATTAATATATAATTTGTATTATACACCTTTATCTATAAATAACTAACGCCTATTATCTAAATAAATAATTTAAGCCCCCGTCCAAACGCTATGTTAATGTCTTACTCTTGTATATTGTCCCATTTCCCCTTGAAGCTGGCTGCAGCGCTTTCCCCAACAAGAGATTTTCCCAAGAAAGACGAAGCTTCTATTTATGCTTCCTGCGTGACAACAGCAGCTCCTTGGTGCTGTCTGTTTAACATTTTGGATGAGCTCTGAGAACTCTGGTTAAAAAGGGAAGATGTAATGAGAGAGAAATGCTAATTGTCATTATTTCAAGAGCCTAAGCTCTAAAAACACATTGCTTTGGTAAATGCTGAGCGAAATGTTTGCTGTTATCTTGGGGGCTCCAAAGCTGCTTGATCTTTGCTCAAGGGAAGGGAAGAGACAACCTCTCAGCTTCTCCAACCCTATTTTCTTTAATTCCACAATGCCTACTGCTATTTACATTTTCACAGTTCAAAACTTTGCTCCTGACAAATAAAAGCAAGCACCAAGCCAGAAACCAGCCTTATATGGAATATGTTTTCAGGCTCTTTGGTTGTTCAACAGGCCAAAATCCCTGTCCCCCAAAAAAAGTTGTTTCAACAAAGAAAATTGAACATAAAGAAAATAATCCAGAATTGAAGAGCTGTGGGAAAGCAAAAGGAAATAAAATAGCAACATACCAAAGAAACCTCAAGAAATTCCCCTAGGAACAACAACAGCTCATCCACACAAAAGGATAATTTAGAGGTTTAATTGTGCACAGTAATTAATAACGGGTAAGGTTTCAACACACGAAGGCCCCAGGCCTTTGGAAGTCTTTCCTCGGGTTAGACACCAAACACAAACTTCAAAACACAAAATCTCATCTGAGAAGACTGCGCTTTGCACCTGATCCAGCTGCTGTCCGCAGAAGCTCCTTCACGCAATCGCAGGGCAATGGCAGCTGCTCCGCAGCATGGCCAGCTATTTAGGGTAACATGAACACTTCACCTTTATCCCCATCTGGAACTCTCAGGAGTGTTTTATGAGCAAGGAGTACATTAGCACCCATTACTCCATTCCTCCTGTTATTACACCACTGGAGGAAAAAGAAAGGAGCACAGAAAAGTGAACTGACTTCATTGCAGAATCAATAACAGGACCCAGACCTTCCAACTCCTCTCTTATCCTTTAACAACGGAAAGTCAGGAAAGATGAGAAGCCACATGGTTTCTTTGTTTTTCATGGGGGCACAGATCAGACAACACCTCCTACAAATGCTATATTGCATAAAGGACTGGGACCAAGTAGAAGTGATGGGTTAATGCAATTACTACCCTGCCACAGCCAAAAAGCCTTTTTCAATTAAAATCTCAAAGACATGTTGATTGCCAAATACAGTGGTTAAAATGTTTTACAAGTTTTGTACTGTCAATGTCAGGGTGCTGGTGCACAAACTGCTGCAGGCAGGTCCCTGGGCCTGGCATCTGCAAATGAGCTGCAACAAGCTGAGTACTTCAACTCAAGCCCAGCCATCAGCATCGGGGCTGAATGCCTCTTTGAAGGTCCCAGCCTTAATCTCAACTCTGTTTCCCCAGCTATAATACAGGAAGATTAGCAATCATCAACTTCACAGGAGGGCTTCAAATTTTAATTCATTAACACATGCAAAGACTTCCCAGATTTGCACGTTAAAGGCAAAGGGGGAGAGAGCAAAGTAGTAGTTTTGAATGTTTTTCTCTTTTAGGAGCGAGCTAAGGAATCGTCTGGCTATTTTAAGTGTAAGTATAAAAAAAGTCACCAATTAAAAAAAAGTCACTGTTTTTTGCTAATCAAAGGGAAATAAGACTTTGCAAGCTCTTCCTTCAGAATGATACCAGTAAGTCTTCCAAGACAATTTTCACTCCAGTGTTGTTAGATACTGTGCACAGAAATACACTGACTGAAACAACAGGAAAATGTGGTGCTCACATTCATGGTATAATCGAATCTGCAAGCCCTCATATGCATCCTGCTAAAAATCACCACCAAATGGGCAATAACATGCTTTTCATACACGTATCATAGAATCACACAATGGTTTGGGTTGGAAGGGACTCAAAGTCCATCTGGTTCCAACCCCCTGCCATGGGCAGGGACCCCTCCCCAGCAGCCCAGGCTGCCCAAATCCCACCCAGCCTGGTTGGTCTTGGGCACTGCCAGGGATGGGGCACCCACAGCTTCTCTGGGCAGCCTGGGCGATAGCCTCACCACCCTCTGAGTGAAGAATTTCTTCCTTATATCTAATCTAAATCTACCCTTTCAGTTTAAAGCCGTTACCCCTTGTCTTATCCCTTACCCCCGACAGAGTCCCCCCCAGGTCTCCTGCAGCCCCTTCAGGCACTAGCAGAAGCTGTGAGGTCTCCCCAGGGCCTTCTTTTCTTCAGGCCAAACACCCCCAGCTCCCTTAGCCTGGTTCCATAGCAGAGGGGCTCCAGCCTCTGACCACCCTCGTGGCCTCCTCTGACTTGCACCAATAGGTCCATGCCCTTACGCTGGGGCACTGGACCTGGACACTGAGCTGTTGACCAGAACTCTTTGAGTGCAGCCATCCAGCCAGTTCCTTACCCACTGAATGGTCCATCCATCAAACCCATGTCTCTCCAACTTAGAGACAAGGATATCATGGAGGACAGTGCCAAATGCTTTACACAAGTCCAGGTAGATGACATCAGTTGCTCTTCCCTTACCCACCAATGCTGTAACCCTGCTGTAGAAGGCCACCAGATTTGTCAGGCATGATTTGCACTTAGTGAAGTCATGTTGGCCGTCACGAATCACCTGTTTTCCACGTGCCTTAGCACGGTTTCCAGGAGGATCTGCTCCATGGTCTTGCTGGGCAAAGAGGTGAGACTGACTGGCCTGTAGTTCCTGGATCCTCCTTTTGTCCCATTTTAAAAAATGGGGGTTATGTTTTCCTCTTCCAGCCACCTGGAACTTCACTGGACTGCCACAACTTGTCAAATACGATGGATGGTGGCATAACAACTTCACCCATCAGTATAACCGAACTACGAATGGCAGTGAAATTACTGCATTGCTTATTGCAATATGAGATATTACTGTGGGAGTGCAGATTTGGAGCACTCTCTGGACCACCACTTCCACCAAGTTTTTGGGCTGACCCAGAACTATCAATCTTCAGACCATCTCCTTGAGCATCCCATGCTGTGCTGGGCCTGCCATGGAGTGGTGCCAGCAGGGACACACAAGGCAGGGGACCCTAATCCCAAAGGCTGGCAACTCCAGGGCAATTATTTCTGCCTTGGTCATTCTCATCTCATGATCTGCTGTGATTCTGCAGGCAAGTGGAGCAGCTGGGGAAGTGGCCAAAGAGCCAAAACTCTTTTTTTTTTTTTTTCCCTGTTTGAGTTCCAGAAAGAAAAGATCCAGCTTTTCTTATATAAAGCCAGCAACACCGTGAGCAGAGAACACTTCTCCCTGCCTCCCAAGCAAAGATAAAGCTTCCTACCAAGTTTAATCACTTCCTTGGTTTAATATAGAATAGTTTAACAATCAAAAAGATTTAAGTGTAGAAAGTAAGCCTTTGTCACAAAGCTAAATTAGATATAGATGAGAGTAACTGCCTGCAATATTACCAACTAATTGCTCAACTGGTGTATCCAGATAATACTGTAAGTTTTTGCAGTCTATTTTTCCACTATTGCTCAAGAACCTTCCACTTCTTCAACCAATTTCCTTTAACAGTTGACACAAACTCTCCGTGAACTCAAAACTAGGACCTCGTATCAGTAAGTGGTGGGAGTTACCTACCTTAACGTGCTGCATTAACTGCTGTTTCTGCATATACACCTGCTGACACTGCGGACACTTAAACACGCCCACTAACAACTTGTTGGTATTCTGCTGAAAGTGCTCTTGGAGCAGCTTCTTCTTGTTAAAGACAGTCTCACAAGAACATTTGTAGATCACCCTGGAACAATTTAAAAAAGAAAACTCACTCTCTCTTCGTTAGTTATCTTGAGAAGACAGCGGAAGAAGTTATCTCGGCAAGTTAACTTCAAAAAGGGATGGGCTTCTAACGAGGGCTGCGCTCCCAATGTATTGTCAACATACACCCACGTGGACCACCAAACCATTAACTCAACTGGGAAGAATTACAAAATGCCCCAGGCACATACCACAGCCTGCTAAAAATAAGTTTACTTATATGCATATGCGTAACTACCTACACGTTTGTGTCAGTAAGTGCAGATGGAGGGGAGCAGACCCAAAAGTATACTTGCTACACGTTACTTTCAATCCTGCCTTTCCATGCTCCCTCCCTTACACATTTTTGGCACTAACTCAGGGCTTGATACAAAGTGGAAAAAACAGGAGGTTTCTCTCCAGTGATTTTTTGGGGCAACACTGCATGGCACAGCTTTCTCTTCCTTTTGAGTGCCAGATTCAGCAGTTACCCTGGAGATACCTACCACAAGGTGCCACTCTGACTCCTGATGGACAAAGCGTAACAATTAAGGTCCTTTTACAGATGTAAACAAAACCAGGAGCCCCAACTCCTCTCCTCCTACCCAAGCAGACTGCATTCGTATCAAGGAGAGCACCCTGTTGTTAGGAACAAACCTCTGCCAGCAGACAGTGGCAGCTATTTTTCTGATATGAGGACAGAAAACAAAAAAAAAATGAAAAAAATGGGATGGAAAGGGGGAGCTCTGGAACTACCCAGCAAAGGAAAAGAACAGATAATAACAAAATACTCACTGAGTCGTCTTGTGAGGCTCTCCTGGGTGCTGGCTGGTCATGTGAGCCGTGGTGCTGTCTGCTGACTTGAAGGCCATTGGGCAAAAAGAACACTTATGGAAGACTTCGCAGTGTTTCTCATGAATGTGCACTTTCAGCAATGCGAGGGTCATGAAGACATTACCACAATGGATGCACCTGGGGGACACATGAAGAAGAAGCTGAGTTAAAGCTGCAATATTGCTTTCAAAAGGCACACACCAAGGGAAAGCAGCACAGAGGGAGGCAAGCACCAGGCTATGGCAGGTCCTCGTTTAGTCTCTTCAGTAACAGCGCAGAAGAATCAAGGAGGAATACGATACAGGAACTCACAAGCTGGGCAGATTTTACAAATTGGCAAGTGAACGCATCTATAAAAGAAGCCTTTGGAGACTACAACGATGCAGAAAGAACAAAGGAAGATATGGTACAGCAAAATGCAGCCCTGTATCTCTGAAAGCCAATTCTTTTACAGGTGCAAACGAAGAACTGAAGTAGAAGCATCTGATGAGGTCTCCAGGTAGTAACAAGCATCATAAAGTTAATCCCCAGCACACTCACACACACAAAAGAAGAATATTCAGCTAAGAAATCTTCAGTAACCCTGTACAACTGCTTTTTCTCATGCTACACTAAGCAACAGTAAATGATGACAGCAACAGCAAAGATACTGAAAACAGCAACAGAAACTGATTAGGCTCATTAAAATCATTAAGACCCAGGTGCTGTCTGGATATCGCTTGTCTGGGAGCTGGGGGGACGCTCTGGGAGGACTGCGACAAAGCAGCAGAGGGTTCTTCTTGGCAGCCTAACACAAAGCCCTGGGGCCAGGAGGAGGGCCAGGGTCACCCAGCACGCTCCTGTGACAGGCCTGCCCCGAGATAGCAACAACAGCCTGCAGCCACACTACATTTAGGCTTCAGTGCTCCTCCCAAGCATCCACCCCGCTGCTGGGAAGCCACACGCTGACCCTGCAGGGGCACATGAGGATGCAGGCACCTGCCCTCGCCTGCGCCAGCTGCAGGGGTCACCATCCCCGTGGCAGCACCCAGTCTGGTGGACCAGAATAGCTGCTGCTAAGAAGATTCAGTCAAAACGAGCCGTGGCAGAGCTCTGCTCGAGCCAAACGCTGCGCGTCCTGACCGCAGCAATGAACTTCCCCATGAGGAACCCGGCTGGGCACGTGTGGGACCAACTCTCGTGCTGGCAGGATACGAAAGGCACGTAAGGGGTAAATTCCTCCGGCGAGGCTGGAGTTAAGCTGCTTTGTGAATGTTTTTTTCCTTCGTTCTGAGGTTTGCTGTTTGCCCATGGTGCTGCTAGTGCTCGTGTGCTCACCAGCACCGCGGCACGAACGCCACACCAGCGGCACCGCCGCAGATGGACCCCAGCTATCTAGCAACTGGAAGAGCTCCAAGCCTGTATCAAAAACAAACAAGCTGCCTGATTATCCTTCCCTCCAAATGAGCCTCCCGACAGCGCTTAGGAAACCAGTCTGTGCTTTGAAGTTGTACTTCAAAAGCTCCTTAGGCAGAAGCCAGCCCAAAGGAGCCGAACCCTCTCCCCCAAAATACACACAGAAACACTCTTTTCTGGAATTTACAGAGGGAAGCGGTGACAACAGCTGGTATTGTCCTTGGGAAAACATGAAAATGCGCTGCTCAAGTAGTTCTGCCTTCGAGCCTGATCCTCAATCATGTGAGCCAGGGAGAGAGGCTTCTATTGTAGTAACACCAAGAACCCTATTATTAGGGAAGAATAAATTTCCAAGTACAAACGGGAGAAAAAGCACTAACCCTGCCAGTAAGCTCTAGCTGGTACACCCAGGAATATTCAACAGGCTTCTTCCACAAACACTTCCTGAATCAAGATGAAACAGCTCTGCATTACGTTCAGTTTTGGCAAGCACTAAAGACTTCATAAAGAATTAGGGATGAAATAAGTTCTAACTTGGGGTCAAATGATCACAAGTTAATTTAATTTACAGTAAATGGAAGTTTAAACAAAAGCCACTTTGTAATCAAGAATCCCAGTGCCAGAAGGACAAACTTTGATAAAGTAAACTAATTAGCAGAGCAAAGTGGATGGAGGATGTCAGAGGCTTGCCATGTAATTTCTGTAAATTACAAATTCTGCTATCATATCCCAAGCACGGGGGAATAGCTTGCAAGAGAAGGCTCCAGGATAGCCTCAGGGCAAGGAAGGGTGGCGTACAAGTCTTGGAAAGAATCCTGCGAGAGGAGATAAGGCTACAAGATGTTGTTTTAACCTTCTGAGTATTTCCTACGCTGTCATCACCCAGCCCCTGAACATGCCTGGTGGCACCAAGAAGGAAAAAGGGTGCTACATGGTGCCACATCTATGGGGACAGCTGGATAGTGCCTGGAAAGGGGGGGAGGTGACACTTGGAGCCAAGTGGAAAGCAGCATTTAGGACAGTCTCATTAATTTTAATGCTAAACTGCAGAAGACCTTTCTCATCTTCAATGTAATCCACACTTAAAATTCAAATTCCACCAAACCTGCTCCAAACTTCATTGGATGCATTGGGATACCAGCAGAAAACAGAACAAGGATTGATCAGAAAAACAAAACCAAACATTTGTATTAGAAATTCAAGAAAAAAGGATATCTATCATGAAGCAGCAAAAGCTGAACTGACCCTGGAGAAGATTTAAAAGAAATCCTTGGCTTTGCAGTTCTGCAAGTAACAAAAACAAAAAGAAAGAACAGAAGTCCCTAAGTGACCACAGGACAGATGCCACGGATTATCTAGATATTGTTCCACAACTTGAATTTATTTCTTCTCTTTTCACCAATGGCAATGACATCAACCCGGCAGCATGGACAGGAAGGGTAACGAGGATGGCACAGCCAGATGTTCACCTACTCAGTGGATTCAGTTTTCAAAAATGAACTTCAGAAGATACAAATTAGAGAAGTTAAAGAAACTTAACTGCTAGAGAAACCGGTTAAAGCTCAAACACCGTAAGTAGTGTTCTCGAGCTCTGTCTTGTTTTAGATCTTCATTACTGTCCCTAGCACAGAAAGCAGATATTTGCTTATGACATCTGCAGATGGATGGAAGCTGGCATTGCTGACAGGCATTAAGGAGGCATCATAAAGATATTACTGCATACATCTGGAATGAATAATGTTTAAAAAAAACACAATGTCACACATTTAAGAATCAGGAGCAACCTCTGCTGTTGGTTGTTGTCGACTGTGAGCCCATTAACGGGAAACAGAAGAGAAAGGACTAGCACTGGATCCTTGCTAAGAAAGCAAGCTCAGGCCAGAGTAACCCTGTGACCCATTACTGACCAGGGCATTTCCAGGGATGGGGATGCTACACAAGTGGCTCAGCACAATGAAGCTATGCCTAAATTTGGGATTCTCAAGTGCCAGTAAAGTACAAACAACTACATTAAAACCACAGATAGTCTTCTGATGTCTACTCCCATTCACATTTTTCCATCTCAGGGAAAAGTTTGTTTGCTTTTTCCAGCATTCTTCCTTCATCCTTCTCACAAATTAATTCATTTTTCGAACAGCCTCAGTATCAGAGCCATTTAATTTGCAATTGAATTAATTCTTCATTGTGGGCTGTGCACCCTCAGATCTGATCCCACATGAAAAAACTATCTAATTAAATTCAGAATCAGCTGGATACATCTCTTGTCTTCATGGTTGAAAGAAAACGCCCTTGAAAACTTAAGTGTGATTTTAGAAGCCACACAGCGGAAGCTTCCTGAATTTGTAATTTTAAAAGAACAGCTCCAAGAGCAGAAATTGCCCTATGCACTCTAAATTTCATAGTATTTAACAGTAATCAGAGAAAAAACAGGACTTTAAGGAATCTTGAAAGGTCACCTAGTCCATCATTCATCTCCTGAGCAAATCATCTGCATCTCAGCATGAGCTGTGTTGCAGCTGAGGTGATCTACACATACAAAGCAGGAAAGGCTTGTAGGGAAAAGTAATGTCTTTTATTAAAGCAATCAATTTGGCTGGAGAAAAGACAGCACAAGCACACACACACACCACCTTGGGAGCCTTCCTCCATTTCTCTCAGCTCATGAGAAGCATTTGCAGAGTTTCAGGGACATACAATAAAATAATCTGTACCTTTCCTGTGAAGGCACACATCCCTCAGTCCATTATAACTGACATATATATAAGTTCTACCCTTAAAGAGATTTAGAGGATTAAGTTCTGCAATCTTTTTGCTGTAAATATCAATCCTGAGAGGACCGTCTGCAACTTGAAGTTAATACAAGCATCTTTCAACTTAAAGCTGCCTCAAAATCATTTCTGTGCTCAGAAACCTCCCCTTAAATTCTTTTAGTCATTTCCCGTTCCAAATGTGTTTTGTCCCAGAGAGAACCACGTGGTCCTGTGACACATCCCCTTTTGCTCCCGCCACAAGCAAGACACATTTCCAAAGACCTAAATCTGACTTCCCCCTCCCTCTTGCTGCCCCAGCACAGAACGTGTGGAGCTGGCACAAACCTGAAGCCGACTTTGCGGGAGTAATGCAGGCAGTTCTCCTTGACGTGAGTCTGGAAGTAGGCAGAGCGGCAGACGGCCCCGCACTCCGGGCAGCAGTACGGGGACTTGTGAGCGTGGATCCTCTGGTGGGCGCAGTAGCTGCACTGGTTGGGCAGCATCATCTGGCACACTTGGCAAGTCTGATGGAAGAAAGGTTATGTTATTTATTTATTTATTCTCTATTTGCTTCCCCCTTCCCCCAGTTCATCCCAGAAACCTTTCAGGCTTAGGGGAAGCTCCAGCACATTCCCCTGCCTACCTGGCATTAGCTCTACGACACACTGTGCCCTGCCTTTGTCATCTTTTTCCACAACAAACCTAACAACTTTTCTAATTAGCCATTTCAAGTGTGTGTATCCGTTCTAAAACCAAGCCCCGTGTGATTTATTTCCCTTTTTCCTTCTACGAAACAAAAACACCAACTTTCAGCTCTTAGCTCTGAAAACCTATGCAGCTACTGCCCTCATTTCAGGACATTTTAAGACATTTGAGAAGGAAAGCACTTTCCTGAGCATGCCCACGTCCTGCACCCAAATCACCAAGAGCGCAGACAAACTCCCCTGTACTCTGGCTCTGAATGCTTGCCACCGAACACAGCACAGTGCTGCCGTGCCTTCCCTACCAAAACCACATCTGTGCCTCCTGCAAAATTTCTTCTAACTGGACCAACTCTGAGCTTTTAAAGAACACGAGCCACGTGTGCTATGATATCCTTATAGGTGCTGCTTGATAACCTTGTATTGGAAACGATGCAAAGACGCTTTATCTCCCTGTTTCTGTGCCTCTTACGAAATCCAGTTTTTTCTTTCTGCTGTTAGAAGGGCCTCAGCTGATAGCAATACAGCTCTGCAGAACAAGCATCATTTACATGTACATGACACAGAGTTCAGTACCCTAACAGTATGTACGTGTGAACAGCCATAAGAGATACCTACCTTCTGATCTGAGCCCTCTAGGAGCTTAAAGTCTCTTCTGTCATTAATAAACACATGCAAAATTATTCCTCTGCTCCTAACTCCAGCTCAAGAATGAGCTACAGCAAGCAGCCAATTATGCATTATCAAACTGGATAATTTAACTGCATCATTTCTTCCACTCCGGTTAAAGAAGGCTCTGAAGAAGGGAGTACATCTTCGTGGCCAAGTGAAGCTTTTAACATAGCACGTGTACACATAACTGGACCAGCCTAAGTCCTTCAGACTTCGCTGCTGGCAACCAGGGAAGAAAGCTGGGGGAGATTTGACAAAGTCTCTCTAAATCTGACAAAAAGCAAAATAAAACCAAATGCAGTGAGGGTCAGCTACGTTTTCTACACCATTGCTACTTCATGGAACATCTCTGATGCTCCAGTATGTAGTTAGAGAATTGTCAAAAGTACTGCAGGTATCAGAGAACATCGTTTATAATAAAATGCACAGCTACAACAAATCCAATTTTGTTTTGTTTTGTTTTGGAGGGGAAAATAAAAAATTAGGCCCTTGAGGAAGGAGGAAACTTCAGAAGTTGTCGAACTATCCGAAAGACGTGATTTGAGATGTTACAAAATAAATTTAAAGCAGAAAAGATTTCCATAGGAAAGAGAAGAATGGCTGGAAGGAACTGTTTTGTAGAATCCCCACGCAGACACCCAAACCTAAACCACATTCAAGGGTATTTCAGCCCTTCCCAAAATGCCCTAATTTCAGCAAGGAACAACAGCACTACTCAGCCATGGTCCGAACCCACAAAATATAAATGGCAATGGGAAAATGGGAAATTAAAATACCCCCAGGACCTCTAGGCAAGGAATATTTTAACTGCTGAGCTCAACCTTCAATTCTCCAAAGCGCTCTCAAATCGACAAAGAAGAGCTACAAGGAGAAACTGATGTTGAGGGCAGTCTCAGCTTTTTTTTTTTTTTTTTTATTGTCTTTTACAGACTTTTTTCTAACCGGGTTTCAATTTGCAGTGAGAAATGTCACTTTTTGGTGTTGCCAGAAGAGGACTCTTCAACTTTGACCCCACCTAGTATTTAAAGCAGACTCAGCACAAACACAAGCAGAAAGCACCTTTGCCCTCATGTTGTAGCGAGAAATACCTTCTCCACAAACCCAAAAATCTGCCTTGTTGAGGCTGATGAAATTTTGATTTTAAGGAAGTGAAGAGGCAGTTTTGGGCTCACCTCTTGCATCCCAATGTGCCTTATCTGGCACCCCCAAAGGCTCCCTTGGCCCCTGGGCAACCAGCACACAGAAAAACCTGAATCTTCACTGCCTGGAGTGCTTGTGCTTGATCTGAAACGTGCCCAAATCACCCCTCTGCCTGCAGCATTCAAGGGGCTTTGTGGCTGGGCAGTGCTGCCTGGGGATGTGCAGGCTACACACAGAAGCAGTGAGCCTCCCCACGACATGAAAGGCCGTCAACAACCCAAAATATGCTGACACAGGGTAGAAATGTTTGGGGGCCAGCTAGCAAGAGGCATCAACACTAACGGTTATCTTCCTCAGACCCTGCAACAGCAGGAAGGCTGCCAGAGAGTGCACATGCATGATAGGGAATAAAAAGCAAGAGTCTGGGGAGGATAAGGAGAAACGAATTTATTGCGACTACGGATGCCGTGGCAGGAGCTGGAAGGATTCCCACGCTGACACCATGCTGCAGAGTGGGGACAAAACAAAAAAACAACCAAGCCTCCGAGTTCAGATTGTCTCATGGAAGAGACGAGAATTTAGGGAGCAAACAGACAAAATGAAGAACGATGAGTCACGGACAAATTAGTAAGAATAACGAAAACTCATCTTTAACCAGCATTGCTGGTACTGTACTTGGGAAGAGCCAACACCGCTTCTCCCTCCCTGCTTCATCCAAGTTCTCCAAAGGACTCCAAAGCCACGGGAGGTAAGGAAGATGTGCCCTCCAGATGGGTTAGTCTACCTGGATTTCCAAAAAGAGTTTTGCAACGCCCTTCTCTAAAGCCTTTCAAGGGAACTAGCTGCTAGGGCATACACGAAGATGACTTACGCATGGATAAACCACTGGTCAGAAGACAGAAATAAACAGCTCTTTCATGGAGGAAGGGCTCTAGGAAAGGTCTGCTGGAATTTGGGCTCTTCAAAATACTCACAAAATATCTGGGAAGGGGAACAAACAGTGAAATGGCAAGGAAGGCTGATGATAGCCTGGTTAACTCAGCATACTATAAATAAGAACCGGCCACGAAGAACAGCAAAAAGACCACAGAGGACTGAGTATCCAGGTAAGCACACAGCAGGTTATGTTTGGCCATTGAATCAATGTGATGTACATGGGAAAAGCAGTCAGCTTTACACACAGAGCAACAACCTGCAAGCCAACCACTGCCACTACAGGAAGGAGACACTTCTGAGATGTTTATCAGCAGTGTTCTGCAGCAATCAAAAAAAATTAGATGTCAGGAATGAATAAAAAAAAAAAAGCAAAAACCAGCATGGGATGAGACAGAAAACATCTCCCCCCTGTACATAATGCCCACAGTTCACTCCTGTATGCGTGGTGGTCACCTCCTTCACTCCAAAGTACACAGTAATGCTGAAAAAGGTCCAGTCGAATAAAATAAAACCGGTAACTAATGCCTTTAAGCTTATTCTCATCCTTTCCTTAAGGCCTGCAAAGGACTTGAGGCCAGAAATCCTGCAATTTAGCTGCCCAGAGGCAGTGCAGGAGCCAAGGGGCAGCCCCGTTTCAGCTCCCCACGTCCCCAAGGCTTCATCTTGGAGCCCAAGTGGCGTTCTCTTTTGCAACGCTTCTGCTTTGTATGAGAAATTTTAACTTGGTTCCAGATGTCACATTTTTATCTCTCTCCTAGTTTTCCATGACTTTTCAAAGAAGTCTGGCAGCAATTTGAGACATTCATTAGTCAGTTATTTCTAAAGCGTGTTACCAGGATATGATTTTGAGTTGTGTAATGTCTGCGTTTCTCATATACTCCCATAACCTACACTTTAATCAAGAGTTATTTATTACAAGTTTTACTTAATTCTGGTTCGCCTGCCACCCAGCATTCAGGCTTTGCTTTCAGAAGTCACAATCACACACACAGAAAAGTGCTCAGAAGCTCAGGCACTTCAGAATACTTAATTTTATTCCCATTTCTATTTATTAACGTCTTCAGAAGGGAAAAAAAAAAAAAAAACACATAAAAACTAAATACTCATTGAAGTAGAGTTAAGGTTAAAAAAACATGCTAGACCAACTCTTTCAGAGCGCTAACTGCAATCCTGAAGCCACAAAGGTATTCATAAAGCAGGAAACTTGAGGATAAAGCCCAGTTTTGCTGTGGGAAGTGCCTGCACAAAGACAGCATCAACGACCCTTCTGCTTCATTAAAACAATTGACTAAATGACTGCCTCGCATTTGGTCCGTTTATAAGCATGTTTTTGTCCAGCCCAGCTGTGCACAGCACACCGGATCAAAGTCAGAGCCATCTCCCTTCTCACACACTGGCAGCACCACAAAATCCCGGCGGGCAATCCTCCTGATGGCTACAGACAAAGCCTGCAAGCAGCCAGGGCACCATCCCATTAACACCCCGCTGGAGGCTGAACCCGGGGCACGAAACCCTTCGCTTTCACTACTTCTGACACAAACCGAAAGGGAACCAGCTGTGGTGCAAGCAGAGACACTTCACATTGGGTTCAGACCCTCTGCTGCTACACAGGGTTAAGGGATGCCGACAAAATTCACATCTATTTAACGAGAAGCCCCCAGACTCCTTGACACGACCATTGCGTAGCTTCAGCTGAAAACACGGGGTTGTGCTGACTGCAAGGCATGGAACCAAGGCTACAAGAGAGGAAAAATTTCATAAGGCTAACAACCTCTGTGTTAAAAAAAAAAAAAGTCATTAAGGACTCAGAGTGAAACAGTTAGAGGGGAAGAGAACTGGTATTTCTGGAACACAAGTGCACTTGTCCTTTACATATTCATATCAAAAATCCCCCACCAGAGGTGCCCCAAAGCCCCCGTCCTTCCCAAATCCAGCCTTTCAATAGCTTTTATTTTCCTGCCTTAGCAGAACTGAGGGGACAACCAACACTTCTGGCAGCCAAGGGACTGCAGGCAGTTTGAGCGGCACAATGTAGATTAGCAGGATGTTTCTGCTATTAAAAAAAAAAAAAATAGAAGGGAATTACCACTTTGAGTTAACCGTTAACTTTGCATTAGCTTTCACTTACTGCCTCACTGGGCTGCATGCCAGCGAGCTGCATCCTTCAGCACGGCTGGGTGGCACGCCGGCTCCGGCAGCCCGCAGCTCCAGCCCTCACCTTCAGCTCCACACCTCCTGCAGGCACAGCTTCTTGCCAGCCCACCCGGCAGTCAGCGTCTCTGAGCAAACCAGACACCTGGAGGATGATTTTTCACTCGGATGGCTTAAAGTTTGTCACGGTGCTACGCAAAATTTTACCTCTGCGAGCAGAAGCGGCCAGCAGAGGATTTCTTCTGCGGTCTTTGTGATAGACAAACTGCATCCTTCCCCCTGGCTTTCTTTGAATGAATAGGTATCATTTCATTAGCCCGTTCAACTTAAAGATCTGAAAAGCTACAAGAGAAACCTGAAGTTATTAATTAAAAGAAAATTCTGGATCCAAACTGATACCCTGAGACCAAGGCATTCAAGTTTTGAAGGAACACGCAAGTCCAGCCCTAATGTGGACACTTTTAACCTCATTAACTCCGTACTCTCGCGGAGTACAAAGATACTTCTGTTTCCTTGGTTATAGCTGCCTGTTTTAACGTGTCAGCCCAGAGGGCCAACGCCACCACGGGAACCTGCTTGGCCGTCAGCCTAAAGGACTTAATTACAATTCAATGCGGAACTTCTCCATCTCTCCCCTCTTCTGCTCACCCCGTCTCACCCCCCTCTCCACCACGTCTGCTCTGTGTCGCATCCCTCTCAGCAGTGCTCCTGCACCTTGTCCAGCACCCAATGCTCCCAAACCCAGTGTCCTTCTCACACCCTCCCAAGACTGACCCCTCCACACACACCCCTAAATATTCCCAAGACACCAGGGTGATTAAGCCCCAGTCAACTAAGGCGTTCAAGTAAAACCTGATTCCCTGGAAGTTAAGGCTCTTCCATAACCACAAAATACGTTCTTGTATTTGCAGCAAAGTATGCAGCTCTAGGAATTGCCAGCTGTAGGGAACAAAGGAATTTCAATGCAAAATGAAGTTTCACACCAGTACCCCATGTGCAGACGATGCTGCATCAAACCAACCTAATTCTGAACGTTCTCAGAGCTTTTCTCCTGCCGTCAGCCCTCATTTTAAGAATTTCAGTTTCCACATCTTTTCTTCGGAGCCGCCAACCAACCACTCTGCCTCTCGCATTGCGACTCGAAACCTGAACTCCCAGTTGCTAAAATAACCCCTTACTGAATGACACTGGGCTTTCACATCCCCACTGTCAAGTCACCAGCACGTCCCCAAAGACGACATGGCACTTTTCCTTCTCCTTTCTCATGACAGTAACGTTAAAGCCCTCTGCTTGCCCTCCACCCAGCAGGGCAGATTTCCACCCATCCATCGGTTGCTGCCCATCTAGCCTCTCAGCTCTGCCTCTTTCTTCTCACCCTGCATTTCCTCGTGCTTCGTGTCCTATCACAGACAGGAGGATGGCAGCTCACGCTCCATTTTTGCTGTGATCTTCACCACGTTGCTTTTTCACTGGCTCCCTTCCTATTTCACCAGCCAACTATTTGCTAATCCCAACTACAAGATCCCAGCCCTTCCACAGAAGGAAGGTTTGTAGGATCCCCTCCCTCCACCTGCAGGGCTTTGCCTGACCCAGCCCAGGACACCATTTTACTCTTTGGGCACCTTGCTGGTTCACGGTCACCTTGGTGTCCCTCAGGACCCCCCAGGGCCTTTTCTGCTGGGCTGCTTCCCAGCTGGGTGCCCCAGCATGTCCTGGGGCTGGGTTTTGGTGGTGGTCCCCAGGGCAGGACTTAGCACCTCTTGGTGAACCTCCTCAGGTTCCTGCCCTCCCACATCTCCAGCCTGCCCAGGTCCCTCTGGATGCCAGCAGTTTGGTGGCACCTGCAGAGGTGCTGAGGGGTACATCACATCCCATCACCCAGACTGTTAATGAAGCTGTTCGACAGGCCTGCACCCAGCCCTGACCCTTGCACACTGCTGTTAACTGGCCTCCAACCAGCCTTTGCACTTGCTCACCACCCCTCCAGGCCTGGCTCCGCAGCCAGCTTCCAGCCCGCCCCGCTGGCTGCTCATCCAGCCCATACCTCACGGCTTTCCTAGGAGGTTCCTAAAGAGGACAGCAACAACAGCTGCACTGACACCAAACTGGGCAGCACACACTGCTCCCTCCTCGTCTACCACGAGGGAAGGCCACCAGCCTGGCCAAGCAGGAGCCAGCAGCTCGCCCTTGCTGGGAAGGCGGCAAGCAGCGGTCTTGGCTGGAGGGAGGGGATGGATCCTGCCCTGCTCAGCTCTGGGGAGGCCGTGCCAGGAGCCCTGGGTCCTGTGCTGGGCTCCTCGATGCAAGGGAGAGCTGGACAGACTGGAGAGAGTCCAGCAAAGGGCCATGGAGATGACAGAGGGGCTGAGCACCTCTCCTGGGAGAGGCTGGGACTGCTCAGCCTGGAGCAGTGGGGGTCAGGGGGAGCTTACCCGTGTCTGTACATAGCTGCAGGGTGTAGAGGGGACTGAGGCAGGCTCTTAGCGGTGCCCAGTGCCAGGACAAGAGGCACCAGGCACAAACTGGAACATGGAATGAACATCAGAAGTACTTTTTTACTGTGTGGGTGACCGAGCACTGGCACGGGCTGCCCAGAGAGGCTGTGGAGCCTCCCTCCTTGGAGATCTTCCAAAGCCGCCTGGACGCGGTCCTGGGCAACTTGTTCCAGGTGTCCCTGCTTGAGCAGGGGTTGGGGCAGATGGACCCTGAGGTGCCTCCAGCCCAAACAATTTTGTGACTCTTTCAAGCAGATCCTTGAGGAGGCTTAAGTCTGCATCCCTGAAATCCAGATCTGTGAACTTCTTCACCCTTCTCCCTGCCCTCAGAATCCTGAGCTCCACAACCTCGTGGACACCACAGCCACGGCTGCTTTTGATTTTCACACATCCAACAAGCCCCTCGTTGTCAGTGAACGTGAGGTGCAGCAGAGCACTGGCACCTCTTGCGCTCGGGTCAGGAGGCTGGCACTGATGTCCAGGGCTCTCCTGGCCTGCTCATGCCCTCCGGTGCTGCAGATGTTTTGTGGACCTGCTCCTGTGAGTGTGAGGCTGCTGCCAGCTGCCTGTACAGGGCCTCGTCTGTTCTTCCCATTTTTTCTGCACACACACCTGCAGCTCCTCATGTACACTCCCCATGCTGCATGCATTGGTGCATGGGCACTCCAGAAGGACACCTCCACCTCCTCCTCCTCCTCGCACCCTTCCCTGCACCAGCAGGGTTTGAGACCACCACCACCACCCAGCCCTTCTGCTCTGGACACTGTCAGCATCACTGGTGCCCACATGGAGGAACAACAAGGCAGAAGGAGCCTTCCCTCTTGGTGCCAGAAGCCCTCAGCTTCCAGCCTCACAGCTGCCCTGCACCATCCTGCCAGGGACTGCCTCTGCCCCCGATCCCCTCCTCGCTCTCATGCTGGTTCCCCTGCGTGCTGACCTCCGTCCCCTGGGGGCTGTGGGACCAAACGAGGGTGGGATTGTCACCCTGTGTGGCAGCAGCCCACACGCTGATTTAAGTGGACCACAGAGCTGCACCCGAGCCTCCTTCCTCCCCAGCCTCTCCTCAGCCCAGCGCGCTGTTCTGGCCTCAGGGTACAGGCTCTGGCTCCTATCCTGCCACTCATCTCTTTGTCTGCACTCCCAGCAGCCTCATTCCCTCCATGTGCTTTCACCATAACATCCTCCAACCCTTTGCTTCCATAAAATCCAGAGGGAAAACCTCCATATAAAAACAAACCAAACAAAGTCAGCCTTTTGCTGGTACCTAGGAATTGCATTCATCGCAGTTGGCTTGGGAGAGGAAGAAAGCAGTACTCTACAGGGCCACGAGAATATTTATTGATTTTTAATCTTGTTTTCCAAATTAAAACATGAACATGCAGGAAAAAAAATAAAATAAAAAAGGAAAAAAACAGCAGAGATATAGCTGCTTTCTTACTTGCTACTTTACTGCTGGGAGATTACCAGTGCAGCATGTGGTCCTACTAGCTTCTGGCAAGTTTAAGCCAATAAATTATAAAACATTGATTTAAGAGGGGGAAGGAAGAAGAAACAGAAAAGGCAGCCATAAAATTGCTTTTAAGTAACTCTAGTGTAGGTGGTACATAAACAGGATACGTCATGTCTCACTGAAAAATCTTACTGGACAAATAAAGAACAACAGAAGAAGAAAGAGAGGGGGAAGAACAAAAGCACAGAGGTGGAGGAAAATTCAGAGGTCCTTAGTTTACGTGTTGTACTTCAAGTCTTTGCTACCTCTGTGGATTTTGGATGGTAACATCAAAAAAAGACAAAAAGCAAAGTAGGAAATGTCGCCGGTTACTACTAGATGGACAATTATGCCCAAGAGGGTCAGACAGTACTCCGAATTCTTGCACATTATTGTGCACTGTTCTGTCCTTGCCAAAAAAAACAAGTAAGCTCGGCCTCAAAACCAGTTTGTAACCTTCGTTCGCTACTTCTACGGGAAACCTCTTCCAGAATTCATTCCTCTGATGATGACAAACCAGCTCCTCATTTTCCATGTAAATCTATGAGTCTGTTCTCGCATCAGCGTTGCCCGTAGGTTTAAAAAGCTCCACTCTGTAAACATCACAGCGAACACAGAGCAGCCTCACACACCCGCTTTGTGAGGAAAAGCAGACCTATAATGAAAGCATGAGGATCTGCACGGGTTTTGTTCATCTGGAATTTGAGCTCCGTTCCGAAAAGGCTACAAGAACTGTCTGATGCTGACAAACTACAGGGGCTGATCCCTGAAGGGAAGCACTTCATTTCTGAAGATTGGATTTCTGGAAGGAAGCGCCACAACCCTCACCTTAATATTGTGTCTTGTGCGGTACTGAAGGAGACCCATCGTAACGCTTCAGTTCTTTGCCAAGCTAAACTCATAAAGGTCTTTTAATTTCCCCTCGTAACATCATCTTTCCACTTCCCCAGTCGTCCAGCCTTCATTTATTCCAGCTTCTCCCTGATACACGCGGAACAATGCATGTTCCTCCCGGTAAGTAATTGCTAGCAGCGACAGGGAGCATTAACAAGACCCTGGCTGGTGCTGCAGGTTGACTCGAATCCCTCGCACAAAGTGGTTGTTCAGAGCCTTCCTGCAACCAAACACATATCCTGATTCTCTATTGCTTCACCCCATTCCTACGCAGTCCTCACAACCATCTAGGTACTCCTGTAAAACAGCCAGTTTTTCCCCCAATGACTTCTAACTCTGTTGGTTCCACAAATTTTACCGACACATCCAGCCTCCAAGGTCCTTAACACAAACATCAGCTAGGATGTTAGAGCTGGATACAGCCACCCCTCGGGCAGTGCTACAGGCAACCTGTCCCCCGTTGCAGTTCCCTCCTCTTTTACCTGATTCTGCTCCAACCTCTTAAATTTACTTCTTCAGTAGAGCCGTTCCCCACACAGCACTCCTGTCAGCCATTTCACTGAACATCTGGACAATTAGGATCTACCTAGTTCTCCAATCCAAAAATAAATTGCAGAACATGCATATCGGATTAATTTGGCATAATCTAGCAACTATTTAATCAGACTCCCCCCCTCAAAAACACAACTTGCTCTAGAATATAACACTGACGTAGTCAGACCAAACAGACCTGAAGTTACAAGACATCTGCTTCCACCTCTGGAACATCTGGCTGGAGATAATACCTGCATGCAGCACGGCAGCCTGTGTGATCAAAATCCAACCTACCAGATATTCAAGCTCACACACTGTTTTCTTCTTGTGATTCTGCAACCGAGGAGTAAATAAATCCTATCAAGTGATGATTGCAAAAATGGCCTCACAAGTCTCCAGAAAAAAAAAAAAAAAAGGTAAAAATAACTGAGATCCATTAATACGATCCAGTTAAAACACACATCCAGTAAGTCCTGTTCTATTTCTGAAATGGATTAACTTGTAACTTACAATCCTATATCCTCGCTAAAAGCCAGAGAGCCCACCTTGCCATTTAGCTGCCTTCATCTTACGCATATTCTATACAAAACGAAGTCCAGTCGGATTTCCCTGCTGTACTTTGAGTAACTGCAACCACGTAGCCACTGGAAGCCCAAAATGTAATATTACAGCCAAGCTCTCAATCATTTCTCTAAAGGTCTTTCTGCTCCACCTTCTCACTCCCAGCATCATTGCCTTCTCATCCCTGTAGTTGCTCCTGATCTCCTCCTGTCCCGACTGTCCGGGACCACATCCACGTTCCTCTTCCCTTCTCCAAAACGACCAGGATCCATCGATGTCACTCACATTTTGGCCTCACCTAGGGAACTCGTTTACCTGTTATCAGCCCCATTGATACGGACTTTACCCAAGGCCATTCAGAAAGATAAGACAGTATTTTCCAAACCACTGGCAGGAATAAACACACAATTTGTCTGAGTTTCCTTTTGAACAGATACAAGAAACATGAAGATGTCTAACTAATTCAAACAGTCGCGGTAAGAAATTCCAATTAAAGTGAGAAGTCTTAGGTACCGATACAGGATAAGTTTTCTCATGGAGTGAAGCCAGCTTAAGCTGCATCCCCTCTCCAATCCAATCACTCCTGCCTCTCGCTGCAGCTCACTTATCCTTCAGTTATTTCACTGCAGCCTGAAACTGGGTAACTGCAAAGTATCATACTGAAAAAATTAGCCTTCTACTTCTTTTCTCAAACAACCCTGTTGGATAAGACATCTTCCCTGCCTTCCAAACAAGGTGACATTCTTCTTCCATACCAAGCTAGAAAGCTTCTTATTTTCTTGTTTCTCAGATTGTGCACACATTAGACGTGCATGTGTCATAGTTAATAATCCAAATTTAGTGTCACACAAGAGCTCTAAAGAACACCAATCAAACATCAACCCAGCTTACTTTCCATTTGTCAGGGGTCGCCATCTTTTAGTACAGACCTGGGAACAGCAAATATGCCACTGCCACCCTTTGTCTTCAGCCACTGACCTTTCCCAAGAATTCCCTTTCCTGGGATAATCTGGAAGCAGGTACTTGAATAATCACTTCAGGCAACAACACAACAGGGACCTGCTCTGCTACAACCAAAGTTAAAGGGATTTTTTTTTCCTGTTTCCTGAAGCTCTTTAGAACATGTAAGCCGAGCCACAGCTTTACTTTGAAAATAGCAAGACGCTCAGTCCCAGAATTCAGACACAAGCTCTTCTCCACGCATCCTGAGGAAGGCATAGAGCAAGATACTGAAAAACACCAAAAAATACAAAATACTATAGTGTGATTTCTGCTAGCGTTAAGAAACGATGACAATGTTTCCCCATCCCAAAGACAGCTGTTTCTAAACCAACGTCTCAGTAGGCTGAGAAGAACGTCAGGGACGAAAGGAGTACACAAGAGTTTTTGCTCAAATGCTTAAAATTACAGCAAACACTAGATAATCAGTCCCTTGAGACATGGGGATGTGGTTCACGTCTGAGGTTGTCCACAACTGTTTATACCACCTCTGCATGTTGGCATCGTCCCGCAACAGGAGCACGCTCCAGATCAAGCACGGGCACACAACTATGTGCTGAATTCACTGGAGCACACAATATGGAAATTATGTCAGATTTAGGCTTCTATGTTACCTGCAAGAGGGGAGAAAGTATCTCAGGAGTATTTTGTGGCTGCTTCTACCACCTAAGAAAGTGCTTGTGAAACTAGCTGTTAGGTCATCTCCTGCTCCTACCAACGTTCCTCTTTTTTTTTTCTCTGAACTATGTGAGAGTAGAAACCTCAGTAACAAATGCAGAGCTGGTGGAATCCCTGCCCATGGGGGCTGGAATTAGCTGACCTCTAGGGTCCCTTCCAACCCAAACCATTCCATGGTGTGTAAAACCTTCAGCTCCTCCCTGCCCCAAGCACACCGTGTCGGCACCTTTTTGCTGTGATGACTCAGAAGTTGAGCGTGGCACCCATCTCCTGTATGGACCCCCTCCAAGACCAGCTAATTTCAGACTGATTGCTGAAGGCCTTAGTGGTGACACAAAACACCTTGGGTACTGCTACAAGGCCGAGGGACGTCTTCCATGAGCTACTGCTAAACCTGGACACAAACAGTAATGGGCCTACGGGCCCAAGTTCTTTTTTCCTTTAGAAATGTAACAGTTTTGCTGAAATGGATGTTCTGTGGGATAGGTTGGGCATTAGGAGAAATGCCTTTACTGAAGGGGCTGTGCAGCTCTGGAACGGGCTGCCCAGGGACGTGGCTGAGTCACCACCCGCTGAGGCCTTCAAGACACACGTAGCTGTAGAACTTCACAGTGTGGTTTATGGTGGGCTTGTCAGTACTAGACTCAAGGTTGGACTTGGTGATCGTAGAGACCTTTTCCACCCTGAATGATTCTGTGATTCTGGGAAGGGCACAGGGCACCAGGGGGTAATAGGGAGCAGGGACAGGAGATGTGCTGAAAAGGGCCTCCCAACACAACACTGCAGAGGATGGACGCAGCCCTTTGAGTATAAGCAAGGGAAGACCAAACAGTGAGGAGAGGGCTTTGCGAGCTCTCATGTCCCCTCTTTTTCTAGTTTTTCAACAGCTATATTCAGAAAAACACTTCAAAAAGAGATCTCACGTCTAGCAAACCAATGCCTCTCAAAGTGAGAGGCATAAACTTTTCTTGGTTAAGTTACAGAATAAATTATTTGATTACAGTCTAAAAATACTATCAGACATTTGTTCTCTCTTTAAGGAGCTCTTGAATTGATAATCCCACAACAAAAATAGGAAATACATTTTTAATGCCACTGATTAACATTTTAGCTCACTTAGGAGCACTCGCTGTATCCCCTCACCTGAAGGCTTTTCATTCCAGACTGCTGACATTTCCTAGAAATGTATTATAGTCCCAAACCAAGTTATGGCATTGATAAGAGTGCAGTGCTTACTGGTCTGCCTCAGGTAAGAAATGTGATTATGTGGCCACGTCAATCCCTTCCGGCCTCGCTATTTTTCATGACACAACCATTCAGCCATAATCTATTTTTTGCTGCTGATGAATTTAAGAGAAAGATAACAAAGCATCTAAACGGGGCCACTGCAAGCCCATGCTAGTAACCTCAATGCTCCTGGTGGACATTTAACAAGTAAAGGGAGGCTCTGGAGCATGCAGACACTGCAACGGCCATGGCAGAAAATGGTGGTCAGACCCCAGAAGGTCACGGGGTGGCACGGTGTCCTCATTCACGAAGCTCATGGAGCAGAGCACTGGGAGTGGAGCTGGCAGCCAGACGGATGTGGAAAGCTTTCATTTCATGCAAAGAAGTAAGCAAAAAGGATTCCTCCTCCTGTTCAACTTTAGGACAGTTCATACTTAAACGGAATTGACCATATCCTCTAAAATAAATTAAAAACAAACAGCAACCACAACAAAAAAACCCTACACACACACACACACACACCGAAGTGTATCATCATGATATGTAACGAAGAGCATCCCCTTCCTCTTCATCAGTAGAGGCTGCTGGCCTCTCAGCTAGTTCCATCCCAATATACGCTTTACCAGTCTAAAAGTTAAAAAACAGCACCAAAAGTTCGAAGTATAATGCAAAGATTTTGGCACAAGTTCTAGGAAAGGTAAAATTAAGCTCTGTCAGGTTTCCTGTACCCAAGCCTAGAGCACAAAAGCCTGTTGAAGGCACTTCTCAGCACTTGATGTGCTTGCTGGTGATCTCTGATCTCCAACACCATCTTCCTTTGATGCTCAGAAGATCTCCATAGCCTCCCTCCAGCTATTTTCTTGTCATCCCCATAATTAAAGACAGTCCCCACTTTTTACTGGCAAAGGGTAAAAAGAAGGTAAGCAAGCAATGCCAAGACATCCCTTCAGATGCACACATCCGGGCCCACACATATCCCAAATGTTCCCTGCAAGCACTTTTTTTTTTTTAAACAAAGCAACTCATTTGCCACTACGCCACCTACTTCTTTCCCTAGAGGACAGTGTCTTTAAACTCAGATTTAACTAACAACATTAAAATGATGACTTACCAGTCTCTCATTATCTTCTGAGGTTCTCTGGTAATGAGCCGCTAAAGCAACGTAATCCTGCGCCTGCTTGTTACATTCTAAACACTTGAGTCCTTGACGGATTAGTCGCAATGGGTCCGTGTACAGAGGCAAAGCGGGCTGAGTGTTTGTAGAAATTCCTACCCCGTTTCCTGAAGTAGCATTGGGTTTACGTGAAGGAGAGGGCGAGTGCAAAGTCTGAGGAGCCAAAGATGCTGAAGAGCTTGTAGAAGGTGAAAACATTTGGTCTAAGGAGATCGGTTTCATCAACAGCTGAGAACACTGCATGATAAATCCTTTGCTCTTATGATCTCTTGCATGTTTAAGCAAGCTACACTTATTAAAAAAAAGTAGCATAGTTGAACACTGAGTGCACATGACTTCAATGTGAACACTTCGCCTACTATAGTGTTGAGTCAGGCTTTTCTCTAAGGCAAACGAATCCCCACATTCCAGGCAACAGTACCCAGAGGCAGGTAAATTAATACTGGTGTCAGGTGGAGGGCTAAGGTTGGGAGTATATATTGGCACCGGATTGGCACTGTGCAGTACTTTGTTAAATGCCTCCACAACGACAGGAGCAGCTTTCTTGACTTGATGCACCAGCGGCACCGACATTTGAGTCACCTGAGGCTGATTCCGCCTCTGCGCTGATGACTTCGCCGTAACAGAAGCAGCAACACTGTGCGGAACTAGGTTGAGATTTGCCAAGTGCACGGCTTTGGGAAGAAGGCTGGAGGTGGTCACGCTGGATGGCTGCACCACGATACTCTGCTGCTGCCTCTTGCTCAGCTGCTGCCCAGTGAAACCGACTTTTATGGCACCGCCGCTGCAGTTTGGCAGAGGAGATAAAGACACGGCAGAGGTGCTATTTGCAGCAAGATCTGTTTTCATACCATCTGCGTAAGGACTCGCTATGTTTGACAGCTGGATAGCCAAAGCAGCCCCATTTTTGGTTGAGTTCTTGCTAGCCTCACTTTCCATAACTGCACTAGTGTCAGGGGAAGGGAAGGATTTGATAAACTCTTCAGCAGATGAGGTTTCTGCAGGTGACTCTTCTAACGATTTACCCAGCTCGTCATTTTCTGGCAAAATTCTAGTAACAGTTCTTTTGATCTCACCAGAGGATGTCTTGATAGTCTTTATTCTAACTTTGGGAATAGCTGGCGGAGAGCCGGCTGCCATGGAAGGCGAGCCTTTCCCACTGCTGTCGCTGCACACGCTTCGAGGACTCTCGGGCTGCTTGCTGGCCTTCCTCACCACCTCTAAGGGGCTTCGCGGACTCTTTGGCGACTTGGGCATTTTTGGACTTCCCTTTGTCCCATCTTTAAAAGGACCAGGTTCCTTTGTAAGATTCGGCTGATCGCCTTTGGGAATACAGGCAACCTTTTTGGCCTGAAGAGCTACTAACGCAGCCACGCAGGATGACAACTTCGAATGAGTTGGCTTTAACCTCTGGCGAGGTGGTACTGACGAAGACATGTTCAGATCGGGCACAGACCCTTTATCTTCTCCTAAATTATTGTGAGGGAGATCTCCAAACACCAAGCCTTCTCCAAGAAAGCTATTAGTATCTACCAAGTCCTTGCTTGACTCCACAAACCTCTCTGCTGCTTTGTCTTGGTCTCTCCTGCTCATTTCCAGCCTACTATCTGGCTGGAAGTGGATCTCCATCTTTTGATCCTTTTTACAGTACTGATCAAACATGCTTAATTCAGGCTCTGGTACCTTCCTAAAATGATCTAGTACTGAGGCTCCTGTTGGTATATACATGGAAGGCGGTGGAAAATATGGAGTTTGGGCATGTTTCAGTTTATCACCAATACTGTTCTCTTTGAACGCATCCTCTGGTTCAGGGCTGGAAATCGGGCTAAACTGACTAAACGTTGGCAAAGGCTCCGATTTGGACTGGTCCAATTTTTCAGCATAACTTCTTGAGCTATCGCCATTGATAAAAGTCGACTCAAACTTCCCATAATTATGCACTAAAGCATGAGCCTCTGATGGCAGATCAGAGCCACGAAACCCGTTGTGCAGCAGACCAGTCCCCAGGTGATTTCCCTCCTTCTCTGCTTCAAAGGACTCCTGGCGACTCGTGTTCTTCACTATTACACTCACAACAGGAGCATCGGAGGGAGGCAAAGAGTGGGACAAGGACACATTTTCATCTATACAGATTCCCGATGACTTCAGGTGATTCTCGTTCTCCTCCCCAGCTGACGGGATGGTCTCCTTGGCATCAAGGCTTGTTGGATCAGGGATGTCAAAAGCAGCCAAGAGGTCATCAAAGTCTGGGGTTTTCATGTCCCCCATGATGAAAGCTACAATTAAAAGCAAAATACATTGTTAAGGTGTAATTGCCAGAGGCGCCTTAGAAATTAAACTTATATTCACATTTTAAAGAAAAGGTACAGCACTGAAGAAGACTCTAGGGCAGAGTGTAGCTGCACTCCACAGAAGTTCCCTAGGCCTCTAACCTTAGGTGTTGACCACACCAGAGGAACCTGGTGTGCTGACTCTAAGAGGAAATGTACAGAGGGTGGAGCAGAGTGGAGACACCATAGCCAGGCTCAGTGATAAGATGGGAACATGAACGTACATCGGAAACGATAAGCTGCATATTTGCTACCTCGGGCCAACTGCCTGCCGTGTTTTAGACAAAATGCTGTCCTTTTGATGAACTTTGTCCATTCTAATACCAAAACACACCTCCATCCCAAAAGCTACTTGCCTCCAAGGTGTAACCACGCCTCTCTGGGAAACAGAAATCTCTACAGAGTCACTTTATATCTTTTCATGCGTTTGTAGCCAGATAGTGTTACTCACACTCTTGGTATTTGCACGTGCTTTGCAGACAGTGAATTTATCACAAGCAATCCAAAGAACCTGTGCATCTGTTGCTTTAATAAATTGCACTACTCGTTAATCAAGCCATGGTAGTTCTCACTGAACATGACCAAACTCCTCAAGCGTGGCCGTGGTAGTTCATGGAACGCGACTAGATTAAGGGTGTGTTACTTTATTTGTGCATCTGTCATCGTGATGGTTCAGTACTCTGAATGTGGCTGGACTTAGGATGAATTAAACATCTCCCCCAATAAATTTACCCTTTAATGCAATAGATATTATTTCTCTCAAGGACAAACTTTGTAAGATGTTGATGCAAATGACTCTTATGTGACAAAAAGCACAAACTACCCAAAACACTAACGCAGCATGGTACAAAGGCTAGAAACATCTGCTGCAGACACTTCAACTTCCATTTCAACTACTCCAAGATTGACTTTTGACACACAAAGATATTTGCTCTGCGGGACCCACCTTTTTTTAAACACAGCTTGCTTGGCACAAAGATATGCAGGCCAAGCAAGCTCTCTAGGGAAAGGGAACCCCACTCTGGCTCCTCCTGGCCCATCAGTGACCAATATCAGTTCAAACTGCGGCCACCAGGCAATTTTCACCACACCAAGGGTCTCCCACTAGCATCAGTTCTCAGTTTTTGTCATCTTCACTCCTTCTGCCATGCTGCTTCGGAGGGCAATCGTGGGGAATGAACCTCTTCTACCTGCACTGCTCCTGGACAATCAGCAAAAGCTCAGTTTCCATCCTGTTCAAGCCACAGGGACAGATGACAAATGACAGGAGCTGTTCATCTACAGTCCTGCAACACCACCTCTCCTCTCCAGGTTGTCTGCGGAGCTGCTCCCGGTGTTGCAAGCAAACCAGTGGGAGATGGCATCCCCTTCACATCTGGTCCAAACACAACCTTTTGAATGTAACCGAGCCCACACGGAAGATGTTGTTTCAACCTGATACCTCCAAGAACAACTGTCATCATGAAATTCAACTTAAAAGATTCAGAAGTACATTACTGTTTTTTTTTTTTTCTTTTTTTTGAGAGCTAATACTCTGAAGAATTCAATCCTCCTTCAAGGCCAAAAACCTAGAGGTAAACAGGTAGGCCAAGAGAAATAGGCCTGAAAACTGAGATGACTCCCTACGCAGGGCAATTTAAATAATACAAGTCTTCAGTAAATATTTCAGTACAGCCGCTCAAAGCAAACTGCGAACCAGGCAGGGGTTATTTGAAACAGTGGGCAATCCTTAATTAGATAATGATGCCACCAGGCCCAAACTGCCCAAAGACAAAGTAAAGGATCAGATCCGAATCATAACAAGAAGTGACGTTCCCAGCCAGCTCTCTTCACAAGCCCTCCAGAAGGGAGTGGGGCTTAGACACCAGCCACAGAGCCCTACGACAGCAATAATAAAGCTCTGATGAGATGCATGATGAAAACTGACAGCACAGAATTGCTTGAGCATTTGTGCTCACTGCTGTATGGGGTTTGCCCCCACATTTAACCGAAATGTTGGTGCGACAAATAGACTTCCCAAACATTTAATGAGCCATCATTTAACACGTTTCATTTGAAAGCAAACTGCTGTATGCAGGGAGGAAAAGGCCCAAAGAGCACCAAGTAAACTTGCAGAGCACCAGTTCCTGCTTGGCAAGGAGCACCCACAGGCAAAGTCAGTCCTGCCACACTCACTTGACTTGGGCTGCATCTGTGCTGCCAAAGCCAGCAGCGAGTGAGAGAGACGGAAGGAGTGGCAAGAGCCCAAAAGAAGGGGGAAGAGCTGAGAGCAGAGGTGCAGGCAGGGAGGAACAAGGACCTTGGGATGAGGCAGAGGGAGAGAAAGTAGCTGTTTGACACCTCCCCCAACAGGCTGGGAGCTGCTAATTGAAGGCTGCTTTTATTATTTGTGACTGGGTTAAAAAAGTTCATCAAATGCCACATTTAAAAGCAAACAAAACAGAACTCTTCCTGGCAGACTGCTGGTAGAGGGAACCAGCATTTCTATTTCTAGAGCTGGGCCAGGAGAAATCACCGCAGCACAGAACGAGGCATACTGGTCTTCGAGCATTAGTTCAGCCGTGCCTACAGACAAGCCCTGGAGGTGTTGCTTTGGTTAATCTACTCCAACACACTTCTGTGGAGATTTACTTGGCTTAAAAGTGGCTCGCTGTGGTTTAGCTTAAACTTGTTCTCATTCTTAAATTAAACCACAAATATGAATGTCCAGACAGGGCTCTGCAGTAATTTACAAGTCCCATCCCTCAGCCAGGTAGGGCAACGGTGCTTTAAGTCCCCAAAGCCCAGAGGATTACCCATATGCTTCAAATCACCAGCACTTGATAATGAGTTTAGAAACATCACAGATTATTGCAGTTGGCAAGGAGCACAGACCTGAAACCTCCCTTTCCTTTGGGTGGGAAAACTTGTGCCAGTTGGGCAGGAGCTAGGCATCGTTCAGCTGCTGAGATTCCTGGCACACAAATCCCTACGCGAGGAAGACATTTCGTTCCGTAACCTGGAACACCCAAGTTTTATATACAGAAAAATCAGCTTGCCAATCACTCGACCCTTCTCTTCTCGCCCCCAAATACCTATCCACATCTCTGGATGTGTATTTTAAAACACGAGGCAAAAATGAATCCAAGGTATCCGCAGCATTACAAAATAAGCTTTTCTTGGAAGAAACCCTGCATTTTCAGATTTCGTGTACGTCTTCAGGCCTATAAAAGACAAGTTCGTGTTCTTTACTATTATGAGAAGAAGCCTCTATTCAAGCATTTCTACACAAAACCGCATCTTAAACTTGTCAAAGCTACAATTCCTTCAGAAAAGCAAAGTTGGACACAAATTCTAGAGAAGACTGCATACACATCTTGCCGATGGAAGAGATTATAAGTGACATAAATTTAAAACTCTGATTAGACACCACTTATTTCTGCTCTTAGATAACAAACGGGACAAGTATATTGAAGAAATTCTGCCCAAACTTTCCACGAACTGGCTTGTGAGGAAAGCAGAAAATAAAGACTTCCACCCTTACTCTATCCTTCCATTGCTAAAGACTTGCCTTAGAAACAAAGCTCAGAAGCCAAGTTTCTCTCTCTGGTTGCCTATAAAAGACATGGAGGTTGAGACTTCCAAAGCAACGGGTTAGATCAGTAACATACGGAGATAACAAGGACTCACGGAGTAAAACACATGTATTTCACTGTGCAAAGCCAACCGCAGAACAGCGTGTTTCTCCAGGAGGCAGGGAACCTAGATGTCTCCATGCCATCCCCGCGAACTTGCTGCAGGCGCTACGGCAAAGCCTAGGGCCTTCTGCTCTGGCTTAAGCTTCCCAACTCCGCAGAGGTACCTGAGTACCCGGTGTCTCCCGCACACGTCCTGTACAAACCTTTCACCAGCAGCGTTATTCCTGCGGACTTTGGGAGATCCGCAGCGGCTCCTCTTCTCCAGACTTCCAAGCAGCGCGTAGCATGCTGCTCGAGGAGGAAGTTCAGGCTTGCCACCTAACACAAGAGCACAAAAACGCAATTACACGAGGCTGGGTGTCTCGAGACAATAAATATTCATACAGCTACAAGACAACAGTTAGGTACAACGGAAAAACACCTCTTGCTGCGACGGCAGGCCCGGAAAAAAGCAGCTTTTCCCCGGAGCGGGTGCGGAGGCAGGCCGGGACCGCTTGCCAGGGGTTCTGCTGGGCTGTCAGGAGCGGGGAAGCGCGGGGAGCAGCCGCCAGCTGGCAGCGGGGCCGGCCAGGGGCTGTCAAGAGGCAGCGAGCCCAAAGCTCGGCGAACTCTGCCAGGCAGCGGAGGCTCCGGCCGGGGGGCTGCAACCCGCAGCCGGCACCGGGGGGCAGCGCTCAGGCCCCGCCACCCGACACAAAGGGCAGGCAGGCAGGCGGCCGCCCCCCCCCCCTTTCCCTCTCCCTTTCTCCCTCCCTCCCGTTCCTCCCCCAGCCCGGCCGCGCTGTCAGCCCGCCGCGGCCCAGCCCCGCGGCCCCACACGTGGGCGAGCCCCGCCGAAGTTTGCTCGCCCGCCGGGGCCGGGCCGCGGAGGCCGGCCGGGAGCCGTCTGTCCTCTCCTCTCCTCCTCCTCCTCCTCTCCTCACCGCCACCGCGGCCCCACGGTTGCCGGTGGCTGTGGTGGCGGTGGTGGCGGTGGGGCCGCCCTGCCCTGCCCGCGGGGCGGCAGCAGCACCGGGAGGCAGCCGCGGGGCTGGGCGGAGGGCGAGCGAGCAGGGCAGGGAGGGGAAGAGGAAAAGAAGGGAAGGGCAGGGCGGGCCCCAGCGCGGCCGGGCGGGCGGGCGGCACTCACCCGCTCAGGCGGCTCCTCCGCCGGCCACCGAGCAGCCGCCGGGGCCCCGCGCAGGCCTCACCCCGCACCGGGCACCAACGGCCGCAACATGGCGGCGGCGGCGGCGGGCGGGGCCGGGGGCGGGGCGGGGCCGGGACGGGGCACGGCGAGACCGCCCCCCCCCCCCCCTCCGCTCCCCTCCCTCACCGCCGCCACTGCCACCGGGCTGGGCCTACGGGGACGGGGCCGCGGCCGGGCCGGGCCCTGCTTGGCACCGGGAGCCCCCGCTCCGTGCTTGGGTCCCCACACGCACACGGAGCAGGCCCCGCTCTGAGGCGCTCCGTGCCTCCGCTCGCCCCAAATCCGGTTTCTGGGGCGGGCAGGGTGCTCGTCAGCTCCTGATTAACACCGTGGTTTTGTTTTTTTTTTTTTTGTCCTTATTCTGCCCCAAAGTCGGCGGTCGCACGGTTTTATTTAGGGTTCTTGTCGGGTGAGTGGGCCGCCCCTGTAGGCTTCGCGGCCGCCCACTCGCTTTTCGGAAATGTGAAAACCCAGGGCTGGGTTTTTCCCCAATCCTATGGAGCTTGCGTCGTCAGTCGTTAGGATTTATCGACTATTGGTTTTGATTGCTCGGTGGCTTCCTTAACTGCTAGCACTTTTGGGGTACTCATTATTAAATCCTACAGTTTAAAAAAAGAAAAAAAAAAAGGTTATTGTAATGTCTTGTCCTCAGTGTTTTCCACAGTTACAGATAGATTCAGAAGCACCAGTTCACCAGTTAGCCCACACCTGGAGCGCTGGGTCCGGTGCTGGGTCCTCACCAGAAGAGAGCCAGAGGCATACTTCACAGAACCACACAACCATCTCTGTTGGAAGAGACCACCAAGGTCACCGAGTCCAACCTCTGACCTAACACTAACCAGCCCTCCACTAAACCACATCACTAAGCTCTACATCAAAACATCTTTTAAAGACCTCCAGGGATGGTGACTCCACCACTTCCATGAGCAGGCTCCATCTGAGCATCGGGAAGCGCTCCTGTGCTGTGTAGGTGATGGAGCACTGGCACAGAGAGGCTGTGGGGTCTCCATCGGTGGGGATCTTCAAAAACCACCTGGACGTGGTCCTGGGCATGCTCTTGAGTCACACAGCTTGAGCAGGGAGATTCAGCCAGATGACTTCCAGACGTGCCTCCAACCTCAACAAGTCTGAATCTGTGAAGCATTTGGTGTTAAGGTGTGACTGTGTCATTCTCCTTCTGTTGTAAATAAAAGCCAGAAATATTTATTGTTTGTCTTCCTTGTGACACAACCTTACCATCTATATCGCATACTACATGTACAGTACTGTTCATATAGCATTTGTTTCTCATCAGTTAGGTAATTTTGTTTTCCTTGTCCCCAGTCCAGTGGGTAATATATATACATATACTATATATAGACGTGTATATGCGTATATTATATGCAGACATATACATATGTGTACACCCATCGCTTCCCTTCCTTCATTTCTGAATTGGTGTTAACACCTTTCTCCTTTAGGAGGTGACAGCCAGTCCCTTGAAACTAATGAAAGGGCAAAGGAAGTTGCACTGAGAAAAGAGTTTCAATATCACGACTGGTACCTATATTTTTAGCACGTCTTTTTCTCTATAAAAAGCTACTTGGGAGCTGTAAGCTATAACTGCTAAGATAGCTGACATTTCTTATACAATTTATGAAGACCTGCCACAGTCCTGAACACGTTGTGGCTTGCAGGGAAGCCACTGTAATTTGAGTGATTGTGCTAATTAAGAAATATAATGCCAATGGGAATTTAGCTCCATCCCAAATGGATGAGGAGGAAAGGCAGCCATAGAGTGCCCGGCTGAGAGGCTAATTCCTCTCCATATGACAGCAGAAACCCAAAAAGGATTAAAAGGTGCTGCAAAGAGCAGCTTCCATGGGCACAGCTGTGCTCTGATGGCACCGGGATGGGATCTGTGCTCTGGTGGACCTGGATGGGCCTGTAACAGCCAGCTCCTGCCCAAGGGAATCATGCTTCCCACTACAGCATGAGCTGGCTTTAGGAGCAGGATGAGGAGGAGGATTCAGAATGGGGTTTTTACTGCTCCCCACTCCATCCATTGGCCAAGGTGGGCTGACAAGTCAAGCAGCTATCCATCCCAGTTTTTTAGGGCAGGGAAGGAAACACTGTGTTGTCCAGCTATGTCTGAGAGGCTCGCTTTCAGCTTCTTCTCCTGCTTGAGGTTGTTCGAGCTTGCATTTGGCTGGGGGAGGTGGGCTCTTCCCAGGTGCAAGCTGTGTCAGAGGGTGTGCGTGTGCGTATGTAGGCAAGCGGGCTGGCAAGCATGGTGAGACCCATTTTATTTATTCATAACAAACATAGCAAAGTCTTGAGCACTCATGCCTAGGCAACTGTCATTTTTCAAATCAGCGATTAATTTGTTTCTGTCAGAGAGTGGTGTTATAGAGAATTACCTTGAGCTGGTTGCAAAACTTGTGTGTTACAAAATTGTAATTAATGTTTCAGAAACTCCAGGGAAGGTTTATTATTGGCAGGGTGAGAACGAATCCCCAGACACAAACATTTCTCTAAGATAACAGTGTAGCCTTCGGCATTATCTACGCACACACACACACACAAAAAAAAATCAGAGTAACTTAAATCAAGGTAATTAATTATACAGATGTCATCTGTATGCATTTAAAACCATTTACACCTTTCATTCTGGCTTTTTGGTCTCCCCAACTCCAAGGGCATGCCCCAAGCAGATTTTTCTCCCTTTGGCTTCTTGGCACGTACACCAACGAGCCAACACGACTGTTCAACAAAGAGCGCCCCGTACAACCACTGATCAACCACCAACATGGAAAATCTTGCCCTTGTTCCAGATCCATTCCTGCACCAAATCAAACAGAGCAAAGCTCTGTATCCCTGGGAGTTTGCAAACTGCAGTGAGAACCCTAATTCGGGTTTTGCCCATTAGATTTTAGGATTAAAGAACTGTGTTGTGCCCTGCCATTCTTCTGATTCCTGTTTACTGGGAATTGAGGTTGGCTGATTTCTCACGAGGAGGTTGTAGTCAAGGGCTGCTGGGATGGCATCGGTGCAACTCTCCCCTACCAGCTTTCACAGGAGCTATATCGAACCCGTTTTACTACTCAACAAGAAAACAGGAGGAATAACTTCCAGACAGCCTTCTTCACCCATGAGAGCTGCAGGCTCCGGTGCGGTACGAACATGCTCCAAGGCCTGGGCAGGCAAAGTCCCTTGCACAATCCTCCGTGCTGACAGCAGAGACAGTGCAAAGCCCTGCGCTCTGTGTGGCTGTGCCTCAGTGTTGCCAACACAACTGCTTGTGGGGCTCAGCACCTGATTTCTGAACGTGAACCGGGTGCAGAATGACCCGGGGACAAGGCTTGAGCTTGAGCTGTTCTCACCTCTGTGCCCCCAAGTGGAACAATGTGATGGCAGCTGGACCACTCTACAGACAAGAGAGAGCTGATCCAGACTTTATAAACCTCTCTGGGAAAGAAATTAAACTTCGATACTTCCCCCATCATCTTTCATGTAGTGGTTGTGTGGGCAAAAATGAGGAGTTATTCCTCCATTGCACCCAGGTGGGAACCAGCCCTAGTGGGAGCTGCTGGGGCAGGAAGGCCAGATCAGCAGCATCCACATCACTCCTGGACTTTGCTGAAAAGTTTAACCAAAGCTTGAAAAAATGCAAAAAAAAAAAAAAAAAAAATTCTACAAGGGCTCCCTGTCCTAAATTGCCTGTAGCACGCTCACAGCATTTTTAGTGCAGTTGTACCTAGAAAATCATTGCCAAGAAAGCTCAGAAAGCTGCTTTGCATGCTCACAGGCAGGAGAGAGCAATGTAGGTGCAGACGTGGGGATGCTCTGTGCTGCTGGTGTGGGATTTTCCCTGAAAGCAGCCAAGAGGATTTGTAGCTGGGCAATGCAACACCTTCAGCCTCTTCTTGCTTTCCACGCATCGCCAGTTTCTAGGAATCCCAGGGGAGGCAGAAATCCTCCGTGCTCGATCTCTTACAGAATCACAGGGTCACGGCATGGTTGAGGTTGGGGGCACCCCTGGGTCTAACCCTGTCCAGGGCCACCTCCAGACATTTTTGGAAGATCCCCATAGATGGAGACCCCATCTGTAACGCTGCTGGGTTCAGCACCGCCAGTCCCACGTGCTGTGGCAGGGCAGAGCTGCGTCAGCTTGGGGAGCCCAGCATGAGGCTCGGAGCTCCTCTGTAGGCCTTACTGAGAAAAACCTCGAGCAGAAGGCTGGTGTTAAGCAGCAATAATTACATCCCTGGAGAAGTCACAGCCTTCAGCAACCCCTCTCAGCCCTGCAGTACCTGCATGTGAGATGCAAAATCTGTTTCCTAAAAGCTGATCTTCATTTGCCAGTGGCTTTCTCCTTCTTCTCCAGACCTTTGGTTTTGCAGTCCCTAGGGCGAGAAGGACCTTGGGAATTTATCCTCCATATTCTCCATTCTCATTTTGCTTTGTCCTTAAATTCAAACCTGATTTTAAGTGAGATTACTGGTGGTGTGTCTCGTGTCCTGGAGGCTTTCGCTGCTTTGTTTAACAATAGAAGCTATCTTGTCTGTTTACAAGTCCATTATGAAAGAAGAAAGAAAAAAATAACACTGTGAATGAGGACACAGCATCTCATGAGCGGTGCAGGAGGCTGAGTACTTTTTGCTCAAACCAAGCTTTGGTAGGAAAATGAAGAAAGATAGGAAGCTAAAAGGGGCTGTGACAAGCAGGTTTTTCAGAAAGAAAAAAATAAGAACAATTGTAGGATTCGTTGTGGTGATTTTATTTTATTTTATTTTATTTTATTTTATTTTATTTTATTTTATTTTATTTTATTTTATTTTATTTTATTTTATTTTATTTTATTTTATTTTATTTTATTTCATTGTTTTGTTTTATATTTTTACTGCTTTAAAAACACTAGGAACTGTGATGATAAGGAAGCATTGTACTAGCACAGTCAAAAGTCATCTGAAGATGTAGTTGTCTACAGTAGGCCTCCTTTGACCCCATTAACTGTGGACATTAGAGTATTTCATGTTCTTTTTTATCCTGTTAGGCATCCACTGGGCCATCAGTTACGCTGTGCTGTCACTCAGGGTGCTAAGTGATGGGCTGTGGTTGCTGTGATATGTCAGTGAAAGACATTTAAGGGTAGGACAAACAAATGTCTCTGGCCTTCAAGAAACAATTTTCCAAAGGTTGAACTCACATTGACTCATTCCAGCGCAGCAGAGAGCTGTGCTAAGCGCTCTTATTGCAGTCTACCTGGAAGCAGAAGTGTTTCCTGCAAGAGAAAATTGTGGAGAGGAGCCAGGAATGAATAAGCTGCCTTATTTCATTGCTGAATTACAGGGGAGGGGAGGGGGGAATTAAAAACCACCTTTTCCAATGAAAGGGTCAAGCAGAATTCATTAAAACATTGATAAAGACAAAGAGTAAAATTACAACGGGGAAGACAGGGTAAAATTATAACCTATGGCTTTGAGATAGGAAGGAAACAGGCAATAAATGAATTGGCCTGTGTGGGTGGTGGAGGTTTCTCAAGTCTTCCCCTGGAGCATCTTGCCATGTCGCATTGCTGCAGGTGACGAACTGAGCTGAAAGCGATCCTGGTGACTGCCCTTTCCATTCCTGTATCCCCTTTCCTTGGGGCGTCTCCTCCCGGACTGTGTGGAGTCCTTCTGAGCATCGGTGCTTTGCCGTCTAACACCACTGCTACCATCATAGTTTCCTACAACCCTCCAGATTTAAGGCACTTTTCCAAGGGGAGGTGGAGAGGGCTGATCTGGTAGGTCCTATATCCAGCATCAGCACCTATTGCTCATGGCTGAAACACACCTGTACTCAAAGCATGGTGAGGAGTGTCTGGAGTGGATGTTGGTCTCTTTTCAGACCCACCCTTCTGCATTTCTCCACAGTGGTCACCAGGGCAGGGAGCAGGAGCAATGTCCAGCCAGGCTTAGGCCTGTTTTGGGTCAGGCCCTGCAGAGTCAGGGCCAGCAAAATGTGGTGCACACCACGAAAACACTTCAGGACAAGCACTTCTGCAGGTTGCATAGGGACTGCTGGTGTCTGAGACAGTCCTTTTGATTCAGCCACTTGAAAGGAAGCCTCCAGAGCACATTGCAGTGTGTTTGCTGATTTCCAGCTGGAGGAGCTGAGGTGCATTGCCTCAGCTGACGTCAAAGGGAAGAGCATTAAATAGGCTCTTGCTTTGTCTCACTGAGTGATAAGCATCCATCACCTGAGGTACTTTAAAGTCTGACAGTCTAAGCATGCAGACCACTTGGAGGAATTGATTTTATGCCTTCCATGAATTTTCTCTTTGTCTGAACAACCAAGATCCTTCCATTTTCTTGGTGTTGTCTATCACATCCTCAGTAGCACTGCTCCAAAACGGTGCCGGGACTGGACCTCCAGATGAGATCTCACCTCTCATGTGAACTTTCCAGCTTTGACACTACTGTTTCATGAGCAAGATGCACAGAAGAGTTGATGGTACATGGGCACCCAAAATTCACTGAAATTTGAGCCCTGGGTGGGGCTGCTCCCTGCCCCCAGTGCTGCTCCAGGGAGCTGGCTGCAGCTTGGTTCATCTTGCTGCTCCTTGTGGTCTTGTGGGTCTCAGCAGTCTTGGGAAGGAATTCAGTGGCTCTGTTATGTCAGCAATGCAATTGAAAGGATGATCTCAAGACTGGAAATGTTGAGTTAATAATTAGATTTCAGGCTTTCTTTAATTAACACAGGTGCCGGGGAGACTCTATTGGAAGAAGTATAGGAAGAGAAAGGATGAGAACAACACAGCAGCAGTGGGGCTTTGGGGAACAGCACAGGGAATGAAGGTATTAATTTAGCAGGAGCGGTGGTGGTTTAAGGACGTAACGTGGCAAGGGCTGTCTGCCTTCTGAAGCCTTTTCCCTCCTCTCCCTTCAAGCACACCATAAGGATCGTCCGAAAGAGCCTGGTGGGGAGCAGCAGTCACACAGAAGCACGCGGATCCCGTCCATGCACCTCTGCAGACATGGCCAAGATCACAGCCTGTTAGGGTACGATCAAACTGTGGGCTTCCTCTGCTGTGCGATTCTCCAGTCTGGGAGGATTCAAACGGTCTCACTGAAGTTAGGTGAGAAATTAGGTGAGGAAACCAAACCTACTATCTGAATTTGCATAGCCAACGTGCATCAGAAACCCCCCATCGGCAGCAAGCGATCTGTCCTCCCAAAGCAGCTGCTCTGCGCTGTCTCTGACCTCTCAGGCATGATCCTCCAGGGACACCAACAAAATAACTTCGAAAGAGAGAATTACAACTTTTAGCAACAACATTTACAATTCATATCTCCGTTGAACCCCAGGAATGCACCCGTTTTGCTGCCCATGCTCTTTGCTACATGAGCAAATGTTGCTCTTTGCAACACACAGCGACGTCCACCATCTCCTTCTCTTTGACAGATGTCATCATGGCTGTCCTACCTAATGTCCCCCTGCTCTCCAGGACCTCTTGTTCCTCTCAATCTAATGTGTTAACACAATGAAGTGACACTTTTTAGGAAAAATGCGAATCCCCATCCTACAGCTCTGGCAACCCCCTGGGTATCAGCACAAGCCCACCTGCCACTGACTATCATGAAAGACCCAGAGCAACATGAAGTTTTAGGTGCTACAGACAGGGAATGGTGTCCTTGTATTGGCCACATACCCAGTTTTATCTTCACTTCGTCTCTTCCAGGAGAGCATACGAAGGTAGGAGACCACAGCCAAGCATAATTTTGCAGCAATTTTTCTAGATTCCTCAAAGGACCCAGGGTGGAAGGCCACTCTGAAGATCCCCAGGCCAACCTCCTGCTCAAAGAGAGGCTGCTGACAGAGTGACAGCCTCTTGCTCAGAGCCTGATGCCTATGAGGTTTGTGACCCCATCCCTCACGGCAGTGCCAGCCTACACGAATGCATTCATCAGCCCACACAGAGGCAGGGCTGGGGGGGGTTCTCCAGTGAGAAGAGATTATTTCCTGACATTTCTGGTGTTGGAAATTGTCGTAGAATTGTAGAATGTCCTGAGTTGGAAGGGACCCACAAGGGTCATCGAGTCCAACCCCTGGCTTCACACAGGACCACCCAAATTCCTGTAGTCAGTCAGTACACTGCTGCTCTCTGGAAAGCAACATGGCTATCAGGCCATCAGAAGCCCTCCCCATGTCACTGGGGTGCTTTTGGGATGCAAGGGAGTGACTTGGTAAAAATCAGTGGCCTGGGCTGAAAAGCAAAACCAAAAAAAAAAAAAATGGAGGAAAATATGTGTCTGGAAGCACTCTCCCAGAGAACAGAGGGAAGGGCACTCCACAGTTACTTCTGCAGCTGTCTCTGGCTCATGATCTACACTTCTTACTCAGCCTGTCGCTTCTGCACGCTGTGGTGAAGGCCCGTCTAGACTGGAGGTCGCACGCGGGGACCGTGCCGCGCTACTTGCTCATCGCAAGAGCCGCGTGCGCTCATGCGTGCATCCTAGCACAGGCTCGCAGACAGAAGCCTCCAAGAAAGCAAGCCAGAAGACGGAGCCCCAGGCTGCACGTGTGGACACCGGTGCGCAGACGTACCGCAGGAGCACGTCGGAGCCATGGGTGCGAGCTCCTGGATGCTCATAATGAAAAATGCAGAAGGGCAGGTAACCGAGGGCATCCGGGCATGCACATCAGATCCTTGCCAGACGCCCAGGGGTCTCTGCTCTGCCAGCTCTCCTCCAGATCTCCAACATGACAGTGCAGATATGTTTATCTTCTCCATGGCATTCCCCCCCAAACTCAGCCCTAGGACTCTGCAAGTGAGCACCTGAGAAGATGCAGAGGCCCTATACCTGGAGATAAAAGCAGTCATTGAAAAGGCACAAACAAAGGGCATTGTGACTGTTTTGCCATGTCTCCAGTCTTGAGAGGAGGCTGAAATAACCTTTATATAATCCCATTAGCATTTCCAGTGAAAACAACAGCATTTGAGGAGGGAGAACAATGTATTTTCTTATCATCCAGAAAGGCCAAAGGTATTTATCTGATTTAATATTTTATAATTGATATTAAGCAACACAGAAGGATCCGACAAGCAGGCTGGAGATGGCTGCAGCTCTGCAGTGACATGGCAGAAGGTGCCCTCTACTTTTCCAGGAATGTATTGCCCAGGTCGGGGCACAACAGCCCTCCTCTACAGACCCCACAGAAAAAAAAAAAAAAGGATTTCCCTCAAGCCCATCCGTGGCAAGGACCCAGATTCAGAGGTAGGCTCCTCCAAGCTCATACTGTCACCACGTAGCATTGTGCCAGCGTCACATCTCTGCATGAGGCAGTGCTCCAGCTGCTGCAATCCCAGGGGAAGAGAAGTGCTCAGCCTGACCTGTGATCTGCCCTTCCCCTGGTCAGGTGTGGTCCGACAGCCCTGGCCAAACTGCTGAGAAAGGGTGAGACAAAATAGAAAGCTGTGGAGAAGATGTGCTGCAGATGGGGGAGGATGAGAAAAGAGGCAGGGCACAGAGGTGGGGGGGCTCAGAAATAGGTGGTGATGCCCAGCAGGAAACAAGGCACACACCTGAACATCCAGCAACACTCTCCACAATGATGGCTTTGCCTCCAAGGGTAGCAGCAGGTCAGGACCAGCACCGCTTCTCCAGGCCCACCAACTGCTCCATCAACTGCGTGACCTTCAAGCAGAGGCATTACAGTGGGTGCAAGTCGGCCCCACTGATGCACGAGATCGGCGGCCGCACAAAACTTGGGTAAGTACCTCGTATCTTTCATCTCCAGTAGGGAATGGAAATTAGGTTATTCTTTGCTGAAACATTCTGGAAAGTCATAGCTGAAATCTCTCACTTGCCTCTTCCATCTGTTTATTTTTACCACTTAATAGCACGTCTGTCTCGTCAACTATTCCTGACACCATGGCAAGAAAATCAAACTTGGTGAAGACAGCTTTATCAAAGAGACATTAGCTCATCGTTACTGCGTGACACCGCGTCAGTGCTTCTCGCATATATGAAGTCTGGTCTGTAATTTCAAAGAGAGTCTTCCATCTCTTTGAGGAGGTGATATGACCAATACATTTGAAATTGTTGATTACTATGCAAAAGGTTATCCAAACTGTGAAGATAAGAAGCAACTTCAAGCATTTCAAGGAGTCTCATTTGTTCAGTGATATGCTTTTCTCTTCACTGCCACATGATGTCACGGACCCAATTTCAAGCGATTAGTAACAATGGCAAAGCAGTCACTGAAATAATCTTTGATAGAGGAGAGACCTCTGTGACCATGTGAGGAGGCTGTGCTATCAATAATTTTATCACCATTGATGAAGTCTTCGTCTGCAGGCTTTACCATGCCACCAAACCTGCCCCTGCCTTTGCTTTCCAAAGAGGCATCACAGCACTCTGCAGAAGGATAGCTTGCCTGAATGCAGATCAGCCCTTTAAATTTGAGCAGTCCTGGGTTTATTGTCTTCATGGTGGATGACTTCACTCACCCTTTTTACTTAAAACCATCCTCCTGGCTTCATTACTGAACAATCTGCTTCTTGAGGAAGCCTGGAATGACTGAATCTGAACCATCTCACATTTCCAAATGAGCTGTTTCATCACCTTTCCCTTGTTTTCTAGACCTGATCTATTTTTATTTATTTTTATTTTAATTTCAAAACAAAGTTTCAGAACTAGTCGAGCTGAACCCATGTCCTTGTTTGCCTTCTGGACAGGCAGTAGGGATATTTCACAGTCTTGCATCTCCCAGCCTGCCTGCTGTTCAGAGACACCCAGAACATGTATATTCTATTGGACATATGATCTGGTAGGAGAATCACAGAAGCGTTGGTTGGAAGGGACCTCATCCAACCTCCTGCTCAAAGCAGGATGATTGCCAGTGTTAGGAGAGGAGAACACAGCCGTGGGTGTCAGCATGTGCAAGGCATGATGGATAAAGGCCATCTGGGACATGCTGCCTTTGAGAGTACCACCCGAATTCAGCGATTCAAGAGCTCCCTGCTAGTCCTGAGTCTGCTGTCTTTGATTACCATCTTGTGCATGGTCCTGCTGTGCCTTAAGATGTCGACTGCCACTGCCTCCTATTTCAGAAGTGAGCCTCGGCTCACAACCTACAACGGTGCTTTAGGAATAGAGAAGTTCCTCTATGAGACCAACTCAAGTCATTATCTTATTCAAGGCATGTTCACAGACGTGGTCAGTGGATCCCAGGCTCTCTCCTGTGCAGTTTTGATGAGTCCAGTAGGAAACAGCTCTTACCCAGAGCAAATGGGGATGAATCCAGGTGGGATTAGCAGCCAGTGAGGGGTTGTTCTAACCCAGAAACAGCCCACGTTCTGCCCCACTTCTGCACTGCTCCTTGGATACGTGGCATGAATGCCCTGGTGGAGTGGCATGCTGATGTCTCAGCTACCGAAATGTGCCAGGAAGATCTGTTTGGCATGGGGACACGCTCTGTAGAGCTGCTGATATGGAAGGCCCAAAGCTACCGGGCATGATACGTTCATCTGGATGAAGAGAGCTGGTGACCAGATGCAGCTCTTTCAGAGGCAGCTTCCATTGCCAACACATGGCAGCAGCAGCTCGCACCACCAGACGAGAATAGCTGGTGTCCTTGCCTGTCCCGAGACACGAACCCATTGCTTCTGCTCTCTTCTCATCCCTAACTTGGGAGTTTACAGGCATGATCAGCTCTTCAGGTGCAGAGAGAGCTGCCTCACACTTATCTCTCTGGCTGAGTCTGGAGAGTGGCTGATCTGGGACAAATCTACCCTTTCGTTGATTCATTCACAAAAAAAAGCCAGCTGAGACCAAACCCTGAAGAATCTGCTGCCTATGGAAGCACGCCAGGTTCGGGTATATATGCCAGCCCACACAAAACACAATTCTCAGCTGCGTGCTGGGCCAGTGATTTTCCAGCAACTAAATAAAACAGACAAAATGGCATTTCCCTGCTTTTTACTGCCTTGTTTTCTCACTCTGTTTGGGTGAATCTGCCTTGTTTTGTCAGGAACTGCCAAACATCAGCAGAAAAAAACCTGAGAACTGATCCCAGACAAACCGTGTAGCACAGGACGAGCACATCAGGCTGTTGACCAAGGTCCTTCCCTTCAACACATTTGCATGAACAGAGGAAAAAAAAAGTGAAAATGAATCCCCAAATTACTGAGCATTTAGATGAGGCTATTTTCATGAGTTTAATGACTGTTTAAAGCTTCAGTTCGCTTGTTAAAGAAAGCGTAGCAGATTTTGGCAAGGGGAAGGCAGCTTTATTACCTACTAAAATGCTTCAAAATGCTATGCTCAAGTCATTGTTCATAGCTCCTGGGCACAGACTGGCCCAGAAACAGCCGCAGGCAGAGGGTGGTGGCCACGGTTATATGGAGGCATGGAGGCAGAGAGGGAATGTAACTGGAGCTGATTTGGGGTCCCACCTTGCCTGTAGCTGTGCAGCTAATGAAGGAGTCCAGCCTTCAGTGGGTCTCATAGTCCTTCTCAGAGAAACAAACCAAGTAATGGGGTGTTTTTCTCAGTAAAGGTAGTGTGAATTAGGCAGGTGAGGCCACCCGTACTGCTCAGCTATAGGATCTGCCCAAGCTTTGACCCCCGTAAAGAAATGCAGGGGGACAGCATCACATTTCCAGGTCTCTAAGCTTGGAGCAATCACCAGCTATTTCAGGAAATGTACGAACAGGCACGGAAATCTCCTCAGAATGGGTGGGGATGGAGGGATAACATGAAATGACACAGAAAGATGGGTGGGATACGTGCTGCCAGGTGAGAAACAGATGCAGTAGGAGGAATGGCCACAGGCTGCGGGGTCAGTGCTGGGCCAGGATCAGGGTAAGCAGAGGACAACAGTGATGGAACCACAGATTGAAGGGAAAACTTACTGGCACTAAACATTTATCCCACCACAGCACTTCATGTGTACAGTAGGGTACAGTACGGTAAGAATAGAGAAACAGCTTCAGCTTTTCCTACAATGAATCCAGGCCCGCATGGGAGTGACCATCAGGCTGGCTGGGGATGACCCTGACCTCTGTGTGAAGGAGGTGCAGGACCCCCTCGAGGGTGAATGCAGAGTGCTGCCAAGACTGAAGAACAGGAGAGTTGCTGAGGGAGACAAGTCCCCGTCCTACAGTTGGCACCAGGACAGGAGGCCTGCTAAGCCTGGCCCTGCCACCTGCGGGCCACCCTTTACAAAGGAGGGGGATAACTCACGATGAATGCTGACATGATTTTATCTCTACATTTCATCTGACATTATTTCATCCTATCTAATGACATTTGATCCACTTGCTAAATCCACACTTCAGTATACTGTTACCTAAAGGAAGCAGTCCTCATGCATAAAATCCTAGAAGACACAGTTCAAAGCATAAAAAGCATTAGGGCAATATTAAACCACACGTCACACCCTGGCACTTAGAGGGAAAAACAAAGACCATTAACTTAGAGCCGCACATAACTATGCATTCAAAAACACCAAGTGTTTTATTTAGAAAAAATAAACAGCCTTGCTTTGAATGAGATTAACATTCACATGAGATGACATCTGCCGTAATTACACGAGCCAGAGACACACTTTGCCCCACCGGTATAGAAGGGTGTGTATAATCCCTCCTTTTGAGTACTGTACTCCTCCTAAATGGCTCCACAGCAATTCCCACTGACCTGTCTTAAATTTCTGCTGGTGGTGATTTAATCTTTGGTTCTCCCCTCAATTAGTTTATTATTTTCTGGTTTAGTTTCTCTATCAGCCCATCTTATTTAAACTTCATCCTGTAATTTATTTTTTTTTTGGAGCTTTACATTTTTTTCCTAGTAGGCTTTCTAGACTTCAGCCAGATGGGGCCTCTCTTCTTTCCCTTGGCTCTACTCACTGTGAGGAGAATAAAAGCCTCCTCTGTTCTCTTTGGACAGGCTTCCAGCATTTGTAGGATGGTTTATCTGGAAGAAGCATTTCATATTTTTCCATGCTGCAATAGGCAGTCCCCACTGTACACTGATATGCTGTTATCTTCACTGCCAAAGAAGAACCAAAACTCAGAAAATGTTCTCCCCAGCCCTCTTTTAGAACAAGACAGCGGAGAGAGCTCGGGCACTCTCCCCATCCCACCCCACCATCCTTGACTTCTCAAGAAGTCTTTGAGCTCCAAATTCCTCCTGCCACAGGATCACAATTGCCAGAAGGGATGTCTGGAGCTCTCTGGTAGAGCTCCATGCTCCAAGCAAGGCCAACTTCCATCAGTTCACCAGCACCTTCTCCAGTCTGGAGTGGACCGTCTCCAGGGATGGAGATCCCACACCTCAACAGGGTCACTGGCCTCCGTGTGCTATTTGATTGTCCTCCCAGGACAATCCTTATTAAAGAAAAATTAGAGAAGCAGGCAGGGAGGAGACTGCAACCACACAGGCTGGGCCTCCTCACCTGTGTTCCTCCCTGGACGGCTGGTTCTCCACAGAAAGTAGTGCTTCAGGCTGCCCACAGTGCATGCACACTGAGACAGGCACTTACAAAAGAAAACAAAACCTACCAAACCACAACATCAAAAAACAGTCACAGTAATAACTATTTTTGAGATTCTTCCTCCTCCATCGTGTTTTTTTCCATCTCCCACATGTAGAGCCTCTGCATCTGAGAGGAACTCAGGACAACGCAGAATCTAACACCCTTTTATGCCCCAATGTAATATGCTACAAGGGGCATGCAGAAATTTACCTGCCCAGGGGCTACTACTGACGGAAAACCAGCCTTCACTGTAAACATGCACCCGACAGGATGTCTGAGCCTCCTTTTCCTAGCAAGCACTTTTCTTGCCTCGAGTATAAATACATTCTGTAGAAATATATAAACACATAATTTAAAACCTGCTTGGACACAAGCAGGATTTGGAAGGAAGGAAACCCCCAGTGCAACCCCAGGGGAAAGCTTACACATTCACACAGTTCTATCTGGGTCCCTTGGTCATTCCTTGTGTCCTTTGCACAAGCAGTCACAGCAGCTGCGGCCTTTGAGATGGTGCCTCTGCTGTAGCACAGGACTGTAGTGTTTGTGGGCTTCTCAACACAATTAATGCTGCAACGCTCGCTTTCAGGCACTTGCTTCACAAACTCCGATCCGCAGAAAACATCATCCCGTGCCCTTGACTGTGAGCACTGTTGGGTTCTGTCTGGAGATGTTATGGCTTGTCGGGTGGCTGGGTCCTCCGCCAGACGTGACAGCGACTCCTTGGCCTACAGCCTCATGTGGAACAGGGGTCGTTTCCAGCAGGCTTCAGGACCAGATGGGAGAAGCCTTTCCAAAAAAGCAGCCTTGGCCTCATTTGGACAGGGCGATTGCTGCGGCTGGGAAGCAGATAAATTCTGCTGTCTTTAGCACTTGAATAACTGCTGCCTCTACAAGGCAGCCACCCCTCAGCTGAGCACGCCAGCCTGCAGGGTCAAGGATGGTCCTGCCCGGGGCCAGCCCGCAGCAATGCTGAGCAGAGCTCGCTCAGGCTGCTCTCATCATTCTCCTCTGGCTCACTGCTGGAGTTGGAGGGGTTGCTGCTGGGCAAGCTGTGGCCAGCACCTGTCCTCAAGGATGCCTGCTGCCCCTTCGGGTCCGCCCAGGCAGGAGTGTTCTGGTACTTTGGCTGAGCATAGTTCCTCTGGCTGAAAAACTGCCCCAGCAGAGATTTTGGGAGGATTTTCTGAAGGCTTTCACAAGTCCTTTTCTTTGTGCTCAGCTGGGTGTAATGCAAATCCAACTGCAAGACCACATCCACCTAGAAGGGGAGAGCAAAAGACACGAGGTGATTCGGAGACTAAGACTTGAAACAGAGCTTTTTTGCTCAGTCAAAAATCCTGACGGACTCTGCTGGCTGTTCTACAGGCTCACAGCCCCATGCTGTGGTGTGCTGGAGCAATGCTGCTGCCACAGAAGATGAGCTGCTATGTACGCTTGTGACATTCGAGGGCCTGAGCCGTGGTTTCTGGATTTCAGGACCTCTCCTGAGATCAGGCCACCTCACTTAAGACCTTATCAGTGCAGGAGAGCATCACCCCAGGGCACTGGTGCAGGGGAGTTGGAGGGGACAGGGACTGCGCCCAGGCAAACTGCACCCACACGAGGAAGGCCATGACATCTGTCCTGGTCATGATGTCTGTCCTGGCCACAGTACAGCACTACACACACAGAGGGAGGCGTGCAAGGGCAGGGATATGAATCACTTATATAAAACTCACATCACAGAGTAAAAAATGAGAGTTTAAAACAGCAATGCTCTGCAGGGATCCATTTGCAGTCTAGCACTACTTTAGATCTCTATAAAATACGGTGAAAAAAAAATCAGAAAATAGCAGATTCATGGCAGCCAAATCCCTGAACGTGAAACTCTAGCATGGGGCTGTGCCTGAGATGCCTGGCTGTACAAAGCAGGGAAATGTATCATGCAGCAAGGAGATTTTCCCTGTGTGCCTGGCAGGCAACACAGGGTCCAGCTCTCATGTCTGCATTTAACAGCTTGGGAAGGGTTCAAGAAAAGAGCTCCAGGAACAATCAAGGGCTGAAAGAGCTGCCATATGCTGAGGCACGTACTGTTCTCAGCAAATGGAGCTCGCTGTAGGCAGATCCACACAGCAGCTCGAGAGCAACGCTCAGGGTGAGCCTGCATGGAGCAGAGCAGATAAGCACCTGGCAAGATCCACTGGCTGGGTGATAGAGGGAGAAAAAAAATAAGGGAGAAAGCAGGTGCATGCTGCTATTTGCAAAGAGAGAATCTGTTGGAAGAGACAAGGCAGGCAACTAGCAATTCTGCCTTCTCATGGTCTTTAAATAGTTTGAGAGTCTTTTGAAGTGTGCCAGAGGCAGAGTTTGGCCCAGGTTTGGTAGTATCACTCTGACAGCAGGGGATAAACTCTCCTGCTGCTCGAGTTCCTGGCCAGCCTATGTGCCCATCTCTCAGGCAAGCACAATGCTTACTGAGATACCCTTCACCCAAAACATTTGGGCTAGTCCTGACCTCTGTGAGGTTGCTACAGGCAAGGAACAGCCTCTCTGGCCAGACAGCACAGAAGGACAGGATAAACCAAGAGAAAGAAATCAGCTTTTGTGCCCCAGAGACCAACAAACTCCTCTAACATCAATATGGGCACTACACTGCAACACAGGAGGGTCTGAGCCCAGATGCTGGCCACTTTCTGCATGGAGCCAAGAAATGCATGGTCAGAGGGGCACAGCCAGTGGGGATGGGGAGTACCAGTTGTGTGAGGGAGCAAGGGAACAACAGAGATTTGCAGCCCTCTGGCAGCCCTCTACCTGAATTTTCTGTAGTCCACAGAGCTGGAAGATGCAGTCCTGCTCCTCCTGCTTGCAAACAGATGCCAGCAGAGATTCCACTTGATCCGGGCGGCTCTCCTCCAGGTTGGCCACATCATCCACCTCCTGGGTCAGAAAGACAAAGGAAATGTAAGGAAATTTCAGTGTCAGCTTAGGCCTGGAGGAACAACTGCCCATCAAACATGCTGCTTCTCTACACGGCAGGGACCAGGGCTGGCCTGTGCTCTTGCCACCTGGGCTAGGGGCAATGCTGCGTACCCTAAGGGAAGTAGTACAGAGTGCAAACAGCAGAAATACAGAGATTTTACACACACGCCTTGTGGGAAAACCTAGCCAAACATCCCCTGAGGGCAGCAACAGGAAATCTGTGGTGTAATGGGGTCTCCAGCAGTATAGATAGCAGCAACAGCCCGTATCACAGCCACCTGTAGTGTAAGGGGTGTGTCGACGAGGGAGGAAGGAGTTTTCTGAAGGCAGTGCTGGAGGAAGCTCTGAGCTGTGCTGGGTGCTGAGCTAGCCCCTGCCATCTACAGAACTGTCAATTCTTCCCTAATTACTCAAACTTTTTCCAGAACAGCTCCCTCTCTATGAGATCCTATTCAGTAACCATCGTCTCTTGGAGCCTCCCCTTTTGGCCTGCAAAAGGCCAAAGCAATTTGTTTCTGGCCAGAATACCAGGGGTGGAAGCTAAAATGTTGGATCCCAAATGCTGGCTGGGATCTACAGGCATCAGAGTCACTTTTGCCTGCAAGGCTGGCAGAACAGGAGTAAACAGCCCATCAGCTGTCTGTTGCTGATCCAGCAGGTCGGCCAGAGGCAGGCTGAAGAAATAGCATTTATCTCGGGACAAAGCAAAGCCAAATCCCATCACTGCACTTGGCTACTCATTACTGGAAAGATAACCTGGAGGGTGTTTAGGAGAGATCAGGGCAGCAAATGGAGTTGCAGGAAGGGGGATGGCTGTGCCAACAAAGGGAGGACACAGCTCATAGGAGGATGGAACAGCTCTCCTGCTCAGGGAGCCTCCTCACGGTTCCTTCAGCCAGCATAAACTGAGTCTGAAACAGAAGACAGAGTGCAATGCAGAGCATCTTCTGCAAACGAACACTGCCCTCTCCTGCCCTCTCCTTCTTTGGCTCATCACATCAGGTATCTGCTCCGAGCTCCCTCAACTCAGCCACTGCTGTGCTGCACTCAGCAGCCGGGTTAAGATACACCTGGAGACCAAACAGAGGGACCAAGCGGAGCAGCCTGGAAGCCACCGACGCAGGGCTTCAGCAGGAGGACCACAAAAAGGAGCAGAGTGCTCCTACCGCACCCAGCCAGCTTCACCTCACCTGAAGCTGCTGACATTGCACTGCGATGGAAGGACAGGGCAAGCATGCAGTCAGCCCGGCCTTGGGTGAGCCTACCCTGCCAGCCTCCTGCCATGGGAAAATCACCAACTTTCAGTGCTTTCAGTAGCATCTCTGGACTGTTACGAAGGTGCCAAAGTTATCTTTGAACCTTGCTAGACTTCCACAGCAGTTTTTGACTTCTGCAGCTCTGCCTTCCCCAGCGCATCCCCACATCCACAACCTCTGTCCATGAGTGCCTTCTCTGGGATCCATCAGCCTGTTGGAGCTGGGGTTGGGCCATGTCCCCTTCTTTCTCCTTGCAGCCACGGATGTGCTGTGGATCAGATGACTTCGAAGTGCCTGCTTTTGCAATTGCATTATCAGCCTTTGTGGTCACTGAATCTTTGGCGACTAACATTTTAATTTGGTTCACACCAGCAGGGCAGGGATGCTCAGATCTGTTCTAATGTATGGGACTCTTCTCCTGAACATCTATCGTTCTATGTCAAGCCCCTTGTGGCTGGGCTACCCTTTTTTTCAACCTAAGAAAAAAACAAATATTGCAGATGTGACTAGCACGAATACAAGACTCCAATGCAAGTTAAGACTTGGTGCATGAAAAGCCAAGCAGCACCAGGAATCTGGGATGGGGAGAACCACGCAGCCTCCCTGAACGGGACAAAGCCATTCCCTGGCATTGAACATCCAGATCAGATGTGCTGTTTCTCTCTGGCACAGACCGGGGGAGCAAATTGACCCAAACAAGGACCCACTGCTCCAGCCTCAGCAACGCTGAGCGCCAGAGAGGGCTTCACACAAACCTGGGAGCTCTTGGCAGAGCTTTCTGCCCTGCTTTGGTTGCACCAATCATTGTGGACTGACCAGAGCAACTGACTCATTTCCCATCCCATGCTTATTCTCGTGCTTGCTTCTGCCTGTGCTCAGGACCTTGCACCTGCCAAGTAACAGCCTTGCTGTCAGATTGCACCTCCAGCTTATCCAAATCTTTCTAAAACCCAACCCTGTTTTTTCAGCACACTGCAGTGCTCCCCATGTTATGGGATCTGCACATTAAATAAGCTCATGCTGTGGCACATCACTGATGTCATTAATGAAAACTGAAAGTAAAGCCACAGCCCTGGTTTTCCAGAAGAAACATATCCAATCACCCTGAGAGTAGAAAAGTTTCCTTGGTGAACCTCATCAGGTTGCTGCCAGCCCACCTCTCCAGCCTGCCCAGGTTCCCCTGGATGGTGCATCAGCCACTTCTCCCGGTTTTGTGTCACCAGCAAACTTGCTGGCAATATACTCTGACCTGTCATCCAGTTTGTTAATAAGATTTAACATCTAATAAGATCGTTAATAAGATTTAACAGGACTGGCACCAGTGCTGATCCCTGGGGTACACTGCTAGTGACTGGCCTCCCGTTGGAGTTCATGCCACTGATCACAACCTCTTGAACCTGGCAATTGAGTCTGTTTTCCATCCACTTATCTAGTCTGTTATCTCATCAGCATTATCTCAGCGTGTCTATGAGGAAGTTAGGTGAGAGACTGCTAAAAGCCTTTCGACAAAGGCTATCAGCTTATCAGGCACGGCTTCCCCTTGGTAGTCCACACTGTAGTCCACACTGGCTGATTCCAGTTGTACACCTTGTCCTTACTGTGTTTGGAAATGCATTCCAGGATTATTTGCTCCATCACCTTCCCAGATCTTTACTCTTGCCCTTCTAAAAGACAGGAGGGACGCTGGCTTTCTTCCAAGCCTCAGGAACTTCCATTGACCACCATGAGCTGACAGTGGCCTCGCAGTGACATTTGCCAACTCCTTTAGCACTCGTGGCATGGTTTATGTCCTAGTTTCTTTAAGTGCTCCATGATCTAATTCCCCTCCACCAGGGGAAAGTTCTCCTTGCCCCAGAGTTCCTCTCTGGTGTCTGGGAGTCCTGAAGGCCACTGAACAGTAAAGACTGAGGCAAAGAAGATACTGAGTACCTTGTCCTTTACCATGTCCTGTGTCACCAGGGTCTGTGACCCATTTAGCAGGAAGGTTGTATTTCACTTGCCTTCCTTTGCTGGTGTAGAAGCCCTTCGTGTTGCCACCAGATTCAATTCCAGACAGCCTTTGGCTTTCCTAACACCATTTCTGAATCCATGTCTCTACAGTCCTCCTGTGCCATCTGCCCTTCCTTCTACCTCTCGCATCCCTGCTTGTCATGTCTGAGCTCAGTTAGGAGCCCCTGGCACATCCATGCAGGCTTCCTGCAGCCTTTGCCTGCTCGTTGGGATTCCTGAGCTTAGAGGAGGGAAAAAAGAAAAAAAAAGCAACAAAAAAAAACACCCCACCAGCTCTGCTGGACCTCTCATCTCTCCTGGATTGCATCTCACAGAAAATAGCTCTTGAGCCTGGTGACCTTCAAGACATTCATCTGGGCAAGGAGTGACCTAGTCTCAAGGGATCAATTAAAGCCTTGACATACGAGACTCAGAGCTTCTCTGCCGACAGCAACTTGTTATCCACAAGTACATGCACTCTGCTAAATTCCCAGCCTCTGTAGCCTCCTGCGCCAATGACTTCCACAATCTAATTACAATGCACACAGGCAAGTATTTCCTTCCATTAGTCTCCTTTATCATTTCTGGCTGGCTAGGAGTCAGGAAATGGAGAAAAGGGTTTTCTGAATTAATATTTATATTCCATTCGTAATTACAGACAAATGTTTCCCCATGATGGAACGTACTATTTAATGAGGATGATGCCCCAGAATTGGCAAGGCCAGAGTTTTGGTGGGCCCAGAGATTCAGACACTCTAAATAATATGGGGAGAAGGTAAATGGGGAGACCATTAGGTCAAACAGCTCCAGATCAAGTGACTTGACTTGAAAATATGGAGCTTCAACACAAAAGTTTAAAAAATTAGGTATTTAAACAGTACAGAGGAAAAAAAAAAGGAATGTCTTAGCTCTCAGCATTACTCATTTCCACCTATGTCCTAAAATAGCTTCTCTCTCTGAAGAAGATGCAAGACAAAGGACAGGAAAGAACACTACCACTGGACAATTAAAGAAAATGAAACAATGCTAGAAAAGCTCATCATAATTATCTCTGACAAGCCCTACATCAAGCCCAAGCTCTCTGCTGAAGTCACTTTGGTAGTCAGAATATGGCAAATGTCATAAAATCTGACATTTCCTCAGCCAAACGGCCCCCTGGACTCATCTCCCAGGGCTTAAAACATACACCTCACATCACGCCTGTGTTTGCCTGCCTTCAGCCCCCAGCTCCCGCATCTCAGCAGTGCGCTCAGACAGTCCTCTGGCTCCTCTCAGTGTCCCTGGCAAGCAAGGATGCAGCCAGAGTGCCCAGATCCCCAGAGGAGCCAGGCGCCCTCCTGCAGACACCCCTGAATCTCTGGGTTGGTCCCCAGGGTGAGCGTGGGTGGCCTCAGGGTGGGATGAACTGCAAGGTGTGGGGATGTGCTGCCATGTCAGCAGACACCACTGGAGGTCAGTGTAGGCTAGCACCGCCATGCAGCAGACAGGGACAGGGATTTTACCACTCCAGCTTTCCTGGGTCCCTTTTTTGTCTCCCTGATCCCTCTTGCGCTAGTCTGGGGTGCAGGAGCAAGCAGATGGGTCTCCCTTTTCCCACAAGCGCTGCTGTGGCATGGACACACGCACCCACACACAAAATTTTCAGGCGTGTTTTGGGAGTTCACAAGGGGAAATGATGAAATGGTTTTGTTAAGGGGCAGGATCAGGCTCCAAACCTCCCGCTGGACGCACTGCTCCGCATCAGTGACCACAACGTGCTTAGGGGCAGCATCCCTCCATGAGCAGCAAGGGCCAAAAGATCCACCAGAGTCATGCTACGCTTCAGCAAAGGGACTACAGAAAAATGAGGAAGATTGTTAGCAAAAAGGACCAGCAAGAGAATTAAATCCTTAGCAATAGCGTGGAGGCCACTTGAAAAGACCACGCTGTGAGCATGGTCTGTTAGGAAAGGTGTGAGAAGGGGTATGAGGAAGCTGGTATAGATCAAACGGGAACAAGTCCATGAGAATATATCATTGCGTTGAGATATTTTAGCACAGCGGGTTAAGACGGGATCGTTCAGAAAGCCAGACCTGCTTCCAAACGCAGAAAACAGACAGGCTCTTCATCTCAATCAGATTAAATGCAATAATTTAATCAGGCAGGCCAGAAATCAGTCTGACGAGTAACTGGTTAAAGGCATTGAAACTGGCACTAAATCCTTTTCACAATGCATTAGGAGCAAGGCAGGCAGTCTGCCAACCACTGACGTGTGGAAGGAGCATTTAAAGAGCACAAAGCTCCTGCAGGGAGGCGGTGTCAGCAGTAACAGTGGCGGGGATCCTGTTTCAGATGGGTTCAGCCTTTTCCAGCCCTTGGGACCCCTTGGGCTCACCACAACCCTCCCTCCCCCTCCTGCCCCAGTGGGAATAGAGGGGAATGGGACCAGCATCTCCCCATTTGAGACTCACGGTTGGCTGGCGGAGCATGAGGTGGGCATCAGTGATGTGGGCCGGGGGGTCCTGCAGCTTGGCGCAGACAGACATCACGTTGGAGAAAAGGTGTTGGAAGCGGAGCTCTGCCCGTGCCCCGCAGGGGAATGTCACTGTTTCTCTCGGTGGCTCTGCAAGGGGAAGCAGAGTGGGGTCAGCACGCAGTTCCTCCAGTGATCCCGCTGCAGAGAGGTGCCTCTGAGGGGCACAGCGACCCCCCTGCTCCTTCCAGCCCTGCACAGCTCACCGTGGCCACATCCCCAGCGCTCCACGGCTGCTCCCAGGGGGCAGATGGGGTCTGTCAGGGAGCGGGCTTCCTTCAGAGTGTGTTTGATCTCCATCACCTGCTTCCCAGTGACCAAGGGATCCCGGCCGATGTCTGGAGGAGACAATTTAGAGGCACAAGGGTCATTCCAGGTTCCTTATTTGCCACCCTGCCTTTCAGACCCAACATTAGCATCCTGGTCCCGCTGCCAGGTTATTAAAACTTTCCACAGGGTATGGCCCAAAACTTGATTTTGGGGGCAGGGGAAGTGTGGGTGTTCATCCTCACTGTCCCCCTTGCTGGAACTTGGCTTCTGCTGATCTCTCTTCTCATCCCTGCTGCTGAAATAAATTGTTTCTAACTCGGGTTAAAAGCACTCCTTTACCTTCTAACACATCCTCCAGCATGTGTGTAACCTTCTTCTCCTGCAAAATATGTTTCTTCAGATATTTCATGAAGATCCCAGAGCTGAACTCCCCATCCTGCAACTCATAGGCTTCCGCATCTTCACACCTGTAAGGGTAATGATTCATCTTTACCTTTCTGCAACGGGGAGGAATCAGGGTTTGTTGGCTGAGCCTGAGTTAGCTCCTCACACAATACTGCCAAGTGCTTGATGTTAGCCTCAGAGAGGATGAGAAGGGCATGGGATGGGAAGAAGTGGTGAAAGGGGACAGGAGAAAAGAGCACAACTTCTTTTGTCAGCCTCGCTGGGTGACAGCAGCTGAGCAGCCCCTAAGGCTAGCACTGGAGCAGTAAGCGATGCTCATCTTCATCTCGGGAGGCTTCTGGTGACCTGCTCATGGCACACATGCCTTGGGAATCAGGCTCAGGTCTAGGACAGGTGACAGGAGCTGATGCCACCTTCACAAGTAACCTGTAACTGATAAACAGGCTACCACTAGCAATGGCAGGAGGAAGAGAAGTGTTCAAACAGGAGATGCTAGAGATAGGATAAGAGCCAGAGAAAACATGAGAAAAGCAGTATCAAGCCTCCAAAGCCCCCAGGCATGAAGGTATGAAAATAGCTGGGAAAGTGCCAGCTCCTGCCAGGATTTGGTCCTGTGTCACAGTGTGGGCACAGCAAAATATACTTACGTGGCGTAGCCATAAACGATATTGCCCCAGGGCTCCAGCGGCTGTACCTGGGAGAGGGCACACTCTAGGTTGTACCTGTAAGAGGAGATAAAAGTACCAGTCAGTGCTGAGAGCAACAGTGTGTGCCTGGAAGGGACAGCCAGTGTGCTCCACAAAATCCACCTCCTGTGGATGACAATAATATTAACACCCATGTCAAATATACTCATGTTACTGGGGCAGCAACTGAAACTAAAGCTAGGAATCCTAAGAACCCAAACCACGGGAAAATGAGCAGACAGGGTCACCTCTGAGCTATCTACACTGGTAACTGCTCTCTATCCTGCAAGTGAGCCTAGAGCTGTGGGTGCAACCATGCCTCCTCCCTTCTGAGGCTAGTTTTTTACAAATTCAAGCAGCAGCACACTGCAGAGAATGTGGGGGTTGCAAGGGACTGCTGGCTCTGAAGGACTTGGAGGTGTGCACCAAAGCACAGCTTGAGGTTATGTCTTGACTGCCTGTCTCAGGGTTCTGGGGTGCTCCACAGCTCTCCTCCAGCCCACACACATACCTTCTGCCCCAAGAAACCAAAGCTAATACATGGCCAGGTCTCACTGAGGGATGGGATCAGTACAGCTGGAAGCTGGTTCTGACACCAGGGTGAGCACAGGCCTGCTATTTTCAAAATCAGTTATATCTGAAGTGATAGTCCTGGTTTCCACCAAAATAGATGTCCTGGTAGCACTCTTGGCAAGCCTTACCTAGGAGCTCGCCCAAATCAAGACATATTGGAGAGCACAAGCACTGGTTGCTTCTGAGGTAGGAGGTCTACACCAGTGATTTGGAGCTGTTCCCAATCGCACAGGGATAAAAGCCAGGCACAAAGATGGCATTATTTGGTGTTATTCAATTCCAGCATAGCTTGCTGGGGCTGAAGCTGGCATGCTAAAGAGAGCAGAAGGGATCGTTGTATTGCCAGCAGCCAGTGAGTTACCTACTGCTGGCGGCACAGCCTGTAGATGATGTTCAATGGCAGTATTCATCTGGCTTGTATAGGTTTTCTAAAGATGATCAAAAGAGAAAATGTTGAAAAGGAGATACACTTCTAAATATGAACACTGACTGGAGAGATTTATCTGCCTCCCAGGTGCTCCTAAATGAATACAGAAATCTGGGATGCCAGGTCCAAGAAGAAATGAGACAGCACATCCCAAAATACGCCTGTTGTCCACATGCTGGGAACATCCACCTGAGGCTGCACAGACAAAAATTGAAGAAAACCTTTTGTGATGGCATCAGCAGGCATCCACAGCTCCAGATGCAGCTGGTGCATGCAGCAGAAGTTCTGGCCATGGTTCCCTGCCCCATGAGAAGACAAAGTTTTTTTCCAGACCATGACTAAGCACAGGAAGATGTCTGACATCAGAGAAGGTGGCAGAGCTCCCTCCTGCCTCAGGCCCTATAGAGGCTCATTCATACAGCACTTCTCATACAACCCGGTTCTGATCTGCACCCCAGACAGAAGACGGTGTCCTCCTCCTGTCCTAAGCAGCACACTTTAGAAACCTTCATAAATCAGGGAATTCCTGGAAGAGGCAATCGCATCCACCCTAAATGAACACATAAATGTACTAGGTTACACACAGGCTCCTTGTTCCTGGTTCGTTCTGTGCTGAAGCTGAACATCTGCCACCGCTTGGCAAAGGACCGTGCATTTCTCATCGCCTTGGCATTTCTGATGCCGACATATGGGGCGAAGAGATACTCCGCGTGAGATCCCTCTTAGCACACACACAGCTCCTCCTGCTTCACGGACAGCTGGGCAAGCCACCAAAAGACAACAGCTATCTGCAATTCACAACATCAGTTAAACCAAAAGGGTGTTGGGAAAGGGGGCCCTGGGAGCCCTGTTTTACTGAGTGCTGTAAACATATGCATCTATGAAATCCAGATGCTTTGCTGAGCTGAAGCAGTGACTTCTTAAGAAAAACAAGCTGGGCAGAGAGCTTCTGCCGCAATTCCCTGTGAGCCCAGGGATAACACCTTCTGCACTAAGTGCTGCGCTTGCTGTGGGAGAGGGTAGAAAAGAAGTGTGAGATTGGGGGAGGAAGAGAGAAAAACAGCCACATCACCATGCCTAAACATCACAGCAGATCTCACATTGCATCCTTTTCCCAAAGTGTTGTAAGAATTCACGAAGCACATAAACAGCCAGCGACACCAAGGACGGAGGTATCAGCCCTAAAGCCACTTCATGGGTTGTCGCTGTTTGTGTTAGAAACCCCAGTGCAGCACTGCCCTGCTCTTTCCAGGTGGAGCATTTGACGTTTGGGTGAGTTCCTGGCCTGACCTCCACCCTCGGATTTGGCAGGAGCTGGGCTGATGATTCAGCAGTGCCCCTCAGCAAGGGCTCTCAGCAGCACGGGGCAGGGAATCGAGGCGCTCTGCTCCCACTGCGTGCTGGCAGAGGCAGTGAGACAGCAGGAGGAGAGGGATGCTTTGCCACAGGGCTTTTGGGGCATGTATCCAGGGACAGCAAGCTCTATCAGTGTTGGCAACTCAGAGCTGCAAATGCAGGGTAAGTCCCAGTGCAACCAGCTTGCAAGCTATTCGAAGCAAGTGTTCCCAGCTCTGCAGCTAAAAGATGTCAAAGACCTAAAGTCTTGCCAGGGGCTAGCAGTTCTTTTGGGACAGTGCTATCAAAATCTTTACCGCCTTTCCATTGCTCAGTGCAGGAACCACAGAAGAAAGAGGGAGAATTTTCTGCCTTTAACCTCCAGGCCCTTCCTGTCCAGTAAATCCACCTAAGGAGCCACAAATAAATGAAACAATCACAGCTTCTACCGGCTAAGCCTAACTACCTCTGTTGGAAATGGGCAAGCAGTAACTTTCTGCAGCCCACAAGATGCACGATGGAGATGTGCAGGCCAAGGCAGGATGATAGGTTTTCTACACTGAGAAGAAAAAAGCCAATTCCTGACCTCAGCAGCAGCCTTGGTCCCACTTAACACGACGACGTCAGAAGCCTTTAAGGCCAGTAAAATCAAGTGGCATGGCTTAAAATATTTTCCACATTGTGTTGCCTCTTCTTACTGAGATCTTAACAAAAACACAGCCGAGAGAAAGAGATGAGCTCAATGGCCTGAGCATGCAGGGCAACTCAGTGAGATGACATGGGGACACTGCTACAGCCTGCCCGGCCGGGTGGGTCAGTGCAGGTGGCTGAGACATAAAAGGCCAACCCGTACTATAGCTATGCTGAGTTTCAGCTAGCACTTTATGCCAAAGCGCAGCCAGCCCTTTGCAGACTGCAGCTGACCTGCCTGAATAGCCTCTATTTGTCAGGCTTTGTCATTCCCCTTCTCTCCAGCACATCTCAGGCAGGATCTGATGCTTACAAAACCACATCTAGCACGTGACTGACTGTGCTCCCGGGAGACCCTGCAAGACCTGACAGCCTTACTGATTTTATGGCACGGACGGATAACCTTTCACAGAGGCCTCAGTGGTGCAACAGAGGACAAACATCTCACGTGGCTGTGCAGGAGCCCATTGCTGAAGGGGGGATGAGGCTGGCAGCTGTTTCCCCAAGCCCTCGAGATGCCACAATCTGCCTGCCCCACTGAGGAAGGGGGAAGAGCACCCTACCATTTCCTGCAGGTGTCCAGCAGGATGAGGTTCAGGGCCGTCTGCTGCTGCTGCATCTTCTGGAGGATCCTCTGCACGCTGATGCAGTTCTCAGGGGCATACGGTTGTGGAGCATCAATGGGGACCATGTAGTTCCTCCCCAGATGTTCATAGCCATGCCCAGCGTAGTAGAATATAGCTGGAAACAAGGAGAGGAGAGGATGAGTCACGGTGCAAACCTGTAGGCTTGTAACCAGCTTCCCATGGCCATCTTCCACCTCCCACGCTCAGGGATACTGGCATGGGACAGACTTACACCAGGAGCACTTACAGACAGAGAGCTTAAGCAATGTTAGCCTCACAGTTTCAACTTTTTCCAAATTCATTCCCTTCAGCAGAGCTGACAGTAGCCCCAGGAAGCCCTCCTGTACTTGTGGTTTCCAGCCCCTCTTCAGGAGACACCAAAGTCACTGGGCATACATTAGCTAAACTGTAATCATTTGTGCTACAACATCCAGGCTTGGATGCTAAAATGTAATCATTTGTGCTACAACACATTAACAGCCTTTTAAGTAAGAAACACCTCAGCTTCCTAGTTTTGGAGGAGAGACTATCAGCGGTTTAGGTAATGGGAAACACTCCTCTGGTTTGAAAAGTCAGCCTGCATTTATACAACTATGAGCCAGTGGAAAATGAGATTTAGAAAGACAGAGAGATGAGTTCTCCAGATGTCCGGATCATGTAAACCACGGGCTTCAACAATCTCAAGCCAGATACCAGCCCTGTAAGGTGGGAGAGGAGTCAGATGTCTCATCCAGATATCTGTGGGAAGTCCAACATCCAATGTGAATTTTGGTTTTGAGTTTTACTCTCGAGCATATGAAACATAACAACGGTTTCTGCCTGTACAAGAGACAGCAACATGGGAACATCCAGCTTGGAAAGACAGCACTGAGGAAGGTGACACAGCCAAAGCTGGTGCTTCTCCAGCCCCTGCACACGTGGGGCTCTCCTTCTGCCCAGGGACCCCCAGCTGGGCTGTAGCTTCCCAAAAAGAAGCTGTGCAGTGGCTGTCTGCCCCTTCCCAGCACTGATAAAACTGCTTGTGGGATGCTGTCGAAAGACAGCTTGGGGAACTGAAATCTGCTAAAAATAGCTCCACGAGGTGACGCAAACAGTTGCACTACCGCAATTGAGGGACAGTGCAGAATGAGGTCAGAAATGGGAACAAGCAGCTAAGAGGCAAAAGTAAGAGAAATTCATAAGCCAGATTCACTGCCAAAGCCCACGCTTCATTAAGTAACCTCTCCTCTATTTCCCTTCCCCTCTTCCTGCCCCTGTAGTTTGCAGAAAATTCACTTTGATCTCTGATGCTGGAAGGGGTGCAATGAGTGGGGCAGGAGCCGAAGGACTGAAAGCATGATCTCATCGTATGGAGGCCTAAAGTCAGCAGGGGTTTCCATTCTCAGGGTACGATGGAAAGTTACTCAAACAGATGTTTTCACAGATGCCCACAAGGTTTGGGTTCCTCTTCTTATGGATTGCCAGCCCGAGACAGAGGGCTCTGCCTTGCAGCAGTTTTAAACTTTCATAATTCACAAATCAAAGCCTCAAAAGCCTGCTCCAAAAAAGAGTATAAAATGGGAAGCATTCTGGAAAAATCAGATGCAGGCATTTCAGGCTTGGACTCTGAAGTAGTCAAGCAGTTCTGGCTTTTGTCTGTCTGCCTCCATTTCTGTACATAAAATGGAGGTGATGACATCCTTTACCTGACAGTGTCACCGACACTTGGAAAGACCTGAAATATTACAGAAAAGCCCATAAGGGATCATTAAATCCCCTAACTTTGGGGGTCCTGTTTTGCACCCTGAATACACTGTTGAATGCTCCCTGTGCTATATAAACCACAAAGACTTGAGTTCAAACAGAAAGACAGGTTCTTTACATCATCTGAACAACTTTGCTGCAAATCTTTCCTGGACTTAATCTCTCTTCCTGAACAGGAATGTCAACATTTTGCCTAGAGGGGGAAAAGGTGTTGTTTTTGTTTTGCTGTTTTTTGTTTTTGTTTTTTTTTCCCTGAGTTACATTTCAGTGCTCTTCCCACATCTTGTGAGTCAAAACTGCTGAACAGAGACAAGCTTCCGAGTACCAAATTAAAAAGGGGAAGCTCCAGGCACTGCTTATAATACAGGAAATGTCAGCATGATGCTTAATTAACGCATGACAGCTTATTCCTAGTATTTCGCTTGTAACTTTCTGTTCTTATTGCATTTCCGACATTATTTTTTTGACTCAGGACTTTTTAGGACGCTTGAAATAACCACTAGGGAGATTCCTTGTTTATCTGAGGACTATATAATTAGACTATTCAGGGGATGTCTGGGGCCTTCAAAATCACCATTTCTAAGAGGAGGTCTGGAGGAAAAGCAGCCAGATGAGCCACCACCTCCATGCAGTGAATTAGAGAAGCCTTTGAATCCCCTCAAACATCCAGACATACGATACCTCTGTGCCTAACAATGAAGCCTGGTTTTGTTCTGGGATGGAGAAATCTCAGATGAGGCTCAATAACAAAAAAGCACAAAGTCCAGCACTCGGGCAGGTAACCCCAGGCTGTGCTTTGTCCGGGGCTGAGCGCTGACTGAACAGCAACCCTGGAGATAAGGACCTGGGATCACAGCAGACACCCTGATAATGATGAGCCGGCACCTGGGAACAGAGCTATGTTAGGAGACAGAGGACCAGCAGGGCAAGGGAAGTTCTCAGCACTCTCCTTGGCCCTAAGGAGACCCCGCTTAGGTCCTGTGTCCAGTTTTAGGGACTTCAGTTCAAGAAGAAGGTGGAGAAGCCTCACCACCATCATCCAGCATGTACGAGTTGCATGAAACCTGAATTTCTCAATCATTTCTAGGTGTTTATCCTGGAGCTAGTGCCTTGAAAGATGGGTATATAGGGTTTAGAAGGAGTTGTTGACTTCCTTGTAAATATGCACTAACAAGACAAGGTAATTAAAGGATTTGTGCTTCACCTGTTTTTTTAATCTCATGCAAGAAAACAGCCGAAAAACTACTGGCAGATGCATCACAGCGAGATGCAGCACAGTTCAGGTGGAGAAGCCCTGGGGCAATCAGCAGGCGGACTGACCCAACACCCCACCCTAAGCCTGGATGCCACCCATTTACTGCAAGAGTCTTCCACTCAAACAGTGCTGGGACCAGCCTGTGCCAAGGTTCACTGCCTCAGAATAATAGCAGACCACTCAGCTTAGAAAGCTGTAAAGAAAACTACTATTTGAAGCAGGCTATGCCTAGCAAACACTTGAGGATTATCAAGGTTCAGTAATTCAGCTGTTAATGCTTTCCTTGCCACTGCACAAAATCAATTTTGCCAGGAAGGATCAATGGCCACAAATGCAGAAAAGCACTGGAAGTTTAAATAAGCCATGACAGAATGAAAGGTTCGCCATTTCCAAATCCTTTTCTTCTCCATTGCTTACGAAAACAGGGGAATTGCCATGGAAAATAATGCCGTTTGGTCCTCGTGTGCTACAGATACCAGGTAGGAATGGCAGTGCCTTACACAGACATGGAAAAAGCACAGCACCTCCCCAGGGAGGACACTGGCTCAGGAGAGGCAAAGCCTGAGATCCAAGGGGATTTCAGACAGCAACCACAAAAGGAAGCTGCAGGTGAAGTCATAGGAATACACTGTCATCAGATGACACACGGCTGGAGCAGCAATAACTGCATGATGCCTTTCCCTGCCAGCTCAGCCTCCCTGAGTGACTCAGTGCCTCCCGGAACAAGGTAGCTTTGCAATGTTTCCATCTGTGGCCTCGTCCCTATCCATTGCACAACCTCCCAACCTCACACCGAGTGCTGGAATTGGCCTGTGTTGACTTTTGCTGTCTCAATACCCTGGTTCGCCATGCAGCTGAAAGGGTGGTGACGGTAAGCACTTCCCAAAGCAGGCTGTGCCTCATGCTGAGGTTTCAAAGAAAAAAAAAAAAATCTGCCAGGTGTTTTGGGGGTATCCGTCAGGCTGGAAGACCCTTAGAAACCTCACGGAAGCGACTTTTCACCACCAAAATCTGAACACCTGCTTTAAGACCCACAAGATCTGCTCTTTGGTTTTATGTTTAAGGAACACTTCCCGTTGAAGCCCAGCCCCAAAGCCATCTGCAGCTGGGAAAATGCGCTTCTGCAAAAAAGGCTGTCAGAGGCTCAAGCTGGACCATGAGGAATGAGAAACAAGCAAAATGTGGCCAGCTGTAGCCATCACAGGTCAACAGGAGCTCCTGTCCTGGAAAAGGGCCAAGTGGGGCAATCAACAATCTCCTGAATTTTAAAACACCCTCTCCCAACCCCAACTGGAAGCACTAACTCCCCAAAACATCAGCAGAAAACCATGCTAATTGAGCCACAGGGTAGCCATGTGACAGTGAAAAACCTGTTCTGCTTGCCTGGAACCTAGACAAAACATTTACCTGAAGAGAAAAGGTAATTTTTTTTTTTTTTTTTTTTTTGCTCCTCCCTTGTATCAACCACTGCTATGTGTACATAAACTGATGCCTTACCATAGACTCCTTTTCCCAGGAGCTGCAGGAACCGACTGACTGCTGTCACCATCTCAGCCTTGTTCAGGTCCAGAAGAGAGACAACTTGGAAGCCCAGCTGCTTCAGAAGAACGCTCAGCTCAAACACATCTGTGACGGGAGCCATCAGGTTTGGATGATGCTGGTAGCGGTTGTTGCCCACTAAAAGTGCTATCTTGCCTGTAGCTAACAGAAACACCAAGTGAAAAAGCTGTAAGCACACAGCAGGTGGCAAGGTCTCACTTCCTTCGGCTGGTGTGAGGGCAGGGGAAATCTTTCTCGCTTTTAGGCAGGAAGGTTAGACCTCACCCTGTCACGAGCCTGAAGTGCCCTCCAGAAAGCCCTCAGCCTTCTGAACACTTCGACAAAACATGCAAGGCATCATTTTGAAAGAAAGACCGGAAAAGTTTCCAGGTGGAAAGCAAAACCACAGAGTGGAGGAGGATCTGCACTACTGAGGTTATTTGGCACCAGCCCTACTGTGACTGTTTTGCATGCTGGCGGTGCCTGGGAGGGGGAAGCTCTGAGCCAGAGGTCCTTTCCCCCCACAGGGCTGAAGGAGGGAAAGCCAAGGCTCTTGCTTTCATTTTAGCCCCCAGCTTCCCCTGTAGGAAAATCAGATTGGCTTTCAGCAGCTGTGGGAGCAAGGAGCTTTGCTCTGGTCCAAGGAGGTATTTCAAAGAAGGGAAAAGGCGTTGTGTGACCCAGACTTCGTAAAGTCATTTGGCAAGTGCGGAGGTTGAGATTGGGTTACTCATTAGGAATAATCTTACTCCACTGGCTGAGACTGATCAGGTCTTGGCAGGGAAAAAGACTCTCATCCTGTGCCTCACAGCTCTGATCCAGAGAGCGCAGAGCCAGCGGAGCCTGTGACGATGCAGCCATAAAGGCTTGAAATGGCCTCTGCAAGAAAAGCACCCCTATGCCCTGCCCTCCCATGCACCCTGGAGCTTGCCTTTTAATCAAGGGAATAATTGCTCAGGAAGAAACGATGACAGCACTCACCAAAAAACTTCTCTGAACGACAGGAACCTGGAAAAGAAAGAGGGGAACGATAAACCAGTGCTCAGCACTCAGCATCCCAAGTGCCAGCCCCCACAACAGGTCGGAAACCTGTTCCTGTGGCCCCTGGCAATGCAAAGCTGGATCAGGCAGCGCATCTGCATCTCATCCGCATCTGTAGAAGTAAAACAGGCTGCTCCTTGGGCAAGTTTTTCACTGCCTGCTTGGTAACCTTGAAGACACTTGTCTGCTGATTTCAGGAGCCTGCCTGAGCTGGCCTTTGGGAGGGACCTGAAACCCCATGTCAGCAGCAAACGGGAATGGCAAGTGGTTGGAGTTGAAAGGTAGGGCATGTCGGAAAGGAGGGTGCCTGTGTGTGAGCAGCCAGGAAGCAAAGCTGAGAGAAGGGGCAGGCAGGAGAGCCGGTGTGGAGGAGCTGGTGCCTATCAGGACATCTGTGCTGCTTGGACCAGCCCTGCCTGGGCTGCTGTGCTTCCCAAAAGCTCCAGATTTCCCTATTTAAAAAAACAAAAAATCCAGCACAGGAGAAAAGCCTGGAACTCTATAAGCTCTAAATGAAGAAAGGGCATATTTTTAATTGCATAAATCTTATGAGCCTGGAAGACCTTTAGCACCTGAACACACAGTGATGACAGCGCTGGTAATGCTCCAGGGATGCCTGGACATCCATCAGAGCAAGCCTATTTGTCCTTTTCTGCCCTCTGACAGAGCCACCTGTTGCATTTTAAAGCTACTCAGCCGTAGCATTTTGAACCCAACCCAGTCTGATGTCCCTTTCATGCCGACTGTTACTCCTGGGTGCTGTTTTGCCAGATGCAAGAAGGCAGGGAGAGTACGCAACACCCTGATTATACAGGACCAGTTTGCTCCCTGGAGAGGTTTTAAAGACAGCCTGTAAGGCCAGATGAGAAGTTTATAGCATAGAAAAATCTCTAGATGGAGTAAAGAGCCCACAAAGCTATTTCTGACTCACTGCAAAGGCAGAAGGCCAAAGCAGCCATCACACTGGAGGTGGAGCATGCCCAAGGCTCCGGGGATCCATCTTCTCCCCAGGATCCGTCAGGTCACACAGCACACGCTGCATCAGCCCCGGGCTGCTAGCCCGATGGGGCTGAACCTTCCTGAAATAAACACCATCCTCTCCAGCTCCACGCGTCTGAGCACATCGCTTCGTCTTGGCAAGGCTGTGAATTAGTTTTAGTGAAGGGCCCCGGTGCAATTTGTTGCGGGATCTACTAAACCAGCACCTCGGCAAGGCAAGAAAAACTGCAGTGAGCACCAGAGAGTGCATCCTAATGTGGCTGTTTTCCTACCATCCACAGGACGCAGCAGCATCCCAAGCCGCGGTACAGCCAGGCAGACAGAATGCTGTTTTTTTTCTTTTACAGTTGCCACTTCCCTCGCCAAATCTGAACCCCGTTATCAAGTGGTCCCATTTATCATGGGGAGGCCAATGCCTGCATTCCCAGCTCAGTAGGGTTTACGCAGCTCTGCTGAGATCATCCAGTATATCCAGGGTGTGAAATTGTGCTCTGCAGGCTGCTCCTGTGACAACTGCCACAGGACTGCCAGGACACTCCGGGGTTTCTGCAGAGCCCCATGCTGCCTCTCCACTCTGAAGTGTCTTATGTTCCGCTCCCCATGTAAGTGTTATTTAAAACCAGTGGTCTTTTTTTTGTGTTACTAAAAGTCTGTTCAAGCTGGAGAAAGGTGTGAGTGGCAGAGCCATACACCCTACTTCTAATCCCACACCCCTCAGCGCAGCTTCCCCTGCACAAAGTGAGCCCCAGGGTAACACCCTGGCACTGGCCTCCTTCTGCACCGGCATGGCATTTCCAGGCAAGAGCACTAAAATCCTGCAATTACTTCTCAAGCTAGAAGATGATTTGCAGCAAAGCAGATGTGGGTTGGCTCTGCTCACCTATGTGAATGTCCACTGCGTTGGTCCAGTGCTCTCCGTGGCTATTGGAGGCACAGCAGAGGTACGTGCCGGAGTCACTGACTTTGGCGTGGGTGATCTAGACAGATCAAAAGTTAAATCACATTATTTATGGTGACAGTTTGCACCCTCTCAACAGTATCTGACAAATGCACCCTTGTTTCTGGAATAAAACATATTTTTGTAGCTACATGTATTTCCTGCAACCTCATTTATCGCCTCAGAAAGATATCTAAGATATCTTTTCCATGACTTTTGTCTTCCTAAGAAGCTCAGTAAGGCCACACAGTAATGTTTGCTGCAAACCCCAGCTTCTAGAGAGCAGGAATGCTCTGCCCAGATGCCCTCTTTTCTTTATCCAGCAGCCCTGAAACGCTGTGTCATAGCCATACTCTGCCCCATGAACCACACTAGCAGGACAGCACGTGGCCAACATCAGAAGGTTGCCCATTTTTCCTCTTAGGTGGCATTTTCTAGATATCCATCACGCCCATTGCTCTCTTCTAGCAAGTTTCTAATTCATATCCATCCCTCCTGAAGCAGGACAAGAGTGCCAGCAGTTCTGGCTGGCAAGGACCTCTGCAGCTCTCCAGCCCAGCCTAGCCTCCTGCCCAGAGAGGAACTAAAGGCACAAGCGGGTCAAAGCAGCTGTGGCTCTGCCTAGACACGTCTTGAAAACCTCTGAGGACAGAGATCTTGTGGCCTCTCTGTGTACAGGCTGCACCACTGCACCCATCCCAGAATGAAGAATCTATTCCTAGTTCCCACGCTGAACTTCCCTGGGAAAAGTTCTGTTGGAGGCCACTGTCCCCTGTAACACCACCTAGGAAGAGCTTGGCTCTCTTTACCCTGCTTTAAGTGATGCCCCAGGAGGAAATCCACCTTTCTTGCACAGAAGACAGCACTGATTCAGCCAGTGACCAACCACAAAACCAGACCTTTTTCTGACTCCCTGACTCTTTCCTGTTGTAACTAACCACTTTTCCTTCTAGCTTTCCTGCAGGCAGACACTGTTCCTGCAGCTCCATCACTTTACACCCGCAGCCCCCTGCATGTACATACAATAGCTGTTCTTGGGCCACTGCAAAAAAGCACAAGAGGCCTGCTGAGAGCCCTCAATGCCAGCACAAGGCATCAGTCTCTTATTTCTTACAGAAACATCCACAGCTTTGAAAGAAGCCCATAACATGTATTCCCTCTTCAACCATAATCCTTCAGTCAGGGCTATCAAAGCAACAGATGTAATCTGTGGGCTGCAGGGAAACACGGCTCAGCATGAGGTTGTTTCTCAAGGGCTGATGAGAGGGGGAGGACAGGCAACCAGAGACTGTTTTCTGACCCCATTCACCTGATCACACAGATCAAAGCGTGCCTGAGCCTTTACACACAGGTAAGAGCCAGGCTTAAGGCCTGTGACCTGTCCTATCAAGGATGACAACAGCACAGAATTTTCAGCAGTCTCTCTAAGGCTTCTGAAGCTCTCTCACACTCACCGTCCCGTCAGGATTCTCCCATCACCCAGCCCCGTAGCCAAGGTTTCTGAACCATCCCGAGGTAACATTACCCAGAGCTTTTTTTTCTTCTGGTGTTCCAGCACGTTCCCATTGCAGTACCACTGGTAGCTGGGGGCTGGGACCCCCATGGCAGCACACTGCAGCAGGAGTGGCTTCCCAACCTCCACCTTCTGCTCAGTGGGGTTGAGGATGATGACCGGTTCTCCTTGCCAGAGCTGAGGGAGCAGTCCTATGAAGCAGGAACACAAAATTGGTTCCCCATCCATGAGAAGAGAAAACAATGATATTTTTGTACCCTGCAGTCTGTGTGCATTGCCAGAGAAGTGAACATTTTCCATCCGCACCAGGAGATGCCATCCCATGGCATGGCTGTAGTTGCAGCATCACCACTGCACCCTTCTGCAGGGAATCCTTGAGAGCAACACCCACAACAGAACATGACACACCAAAGCCCTGCCTTGTGCTTCCCAGTCCCAAACATGCCCTGATTCCTGGTGATGCTCACCCTTTCCTGTCAAGGGTGCAGCCAACACCCAGAGGTATTTTTGATAGATTGCCTCTTCTAGTCCCTCTGTCCAATGCAAAACAACACACACCCAGTATAACCTCCCTCTGATAAACCCATGACGAGTAATCAACAGGAAGAGCAGGTAAATACAGCTGGGGTTATTGGGACCATGACAGGGACCTGAAACATCCACAGCATGGACACAGGAGTCTGGCTAAGACCTGCATGCTCACATCACTGGGGCGATCTTTCTGTATAGTGATTTTCAAGCTGGGAGGACACACTGTCCCAGGAAGCACAGAGTGATGGCTGTAGTGATGTCTGGCAGTATCTGTGCAAAGCAGAAAACAGAGAAAAGCTACAAGACGTGTTAGTACCTCTGGCAACACACGGATGGACCTCCACCTTCACCCAGTCAGAGAAGACGGCGTTTCTGTAGAGGTCATTGACTCTGCAGGTGTAGAGTTGGGTCTGCTGCGCAGTGATGGGCAGGTCTTGCTTGGTAGCACCAGGAATCTGGCAGCAGACAGACTAAAGGGAAAACACAGGTGGTGGGCAGCGAGTTGCCACTCACTGCTGGCAGCAGAAGGGACCAGCAGGCTCCTGCTAAAAGCAGGAAAAGCAGGAATCCCTCATTTTGTCACCTCCTCCTGCCACAGGGATACAGGGAGAAGGACGTTTTCGATGGCATTCCCCATGGCACCTGCTGAAGCCCTTAGCATGGTCACGTAACTGCATCCTGCCCCCCCCCCTCCTTTCTCTCCCAGCCCCCTGCCTCCCACCCAGTCTGCCCACACAGGGCTGTCTCCGCCATGCTGCGGGGCAGGGGGCAAGCCTGGCACAAGGACTGGGGTAATCTCTGCTCACAGCATTACCTGGCGCTGACAAAACCACTGGTACTGTAGCGACGTACGAGCCTCGGCTCTGCACCGCAGCGTGAAGGAATACCCGACGGGGACGGAGACGGAGACCGGCTGCTCGGTGATCACAATGGCTACGGAGAAAGAGGAGCGAGCTTGCAACAGGAGCACGGCCACAACCCGGGAGGCACTGCGTGGGTCACTTTTTCTCCTTCCAAGGAGAAACCCTCCAGCACAACCCACGGTGCTCCACCACTCACAACAGGAGCGAGGCCCCGAGTGCAGACAGGGCGTACTGAGGAAGGGAAGCTTTGAAAAACGAGGATGCTTGACATCCTGCAGGTTGCCACGCTGTTTTAAAGGCGGCTTCAGCGAGCTTTTACACAGGCAGCAGCACCCTGCGGTGCACGCTTTGTGCCGCAGCGGGGTGAGAGGCACCTTGGGTGCACTCACAGCAGCACCTTGGGTGCAGCTCACCCAACCTCTGACCCCAGCATCGCCGCTCCCAACGTGCTGCCGGCTGCGAAACACACAGCACCACCCCGAGCTGGACGGCTGACCCGCGAGGCTCCGTGCCCAGCGCCTCTCACCTGGCTGCATCGCTCTACCGGCGCCTCGTCCCCCGCTCCGCACCAGCCCCGGCCGCCCTCTGCCGGCCCGGCAGGCGGCTCCTGGCCCCGCCGAGCACCTGCGGAGGGGAGAAGCAGCGGCACCAGGTGGGCAGGCGGCCCCCGGACCCCCCCCGGTCCCCCGGCCCGACCCCGGGGCGGCGTGGCGGAGCCCCAGCCGCCCGCTCTCCCCGCTCCCCCCGGCGGTGGCTTCCCCGAGCCGAGCCGCGGGGCTCTCACCTGCCGGCATGGTGAGCTCCGAGGAGCCGCCGTCCTCGGGGGGCAGCGCCGGGCTCCGGCTCCCCGAGCCGGCCGGGCTCCCGCGGGCCCTGCGGAGAGGCGGAGGCGCTCACCGGGGGGTGCTCGCCCAGCCGCGGCCCCCCGGGGTGCTCCAGGGGCCACCCGGGGGTCTCCCCGCTGCGGGCTGGGGACGCGGGGACGCGGCCCCGCACTCACCTGCCGCCGGCCCCCGCCGCCCGGGGAAGGCCCTGCCGGGCCCCACAGCCGCACTTCCGCGCCGCCGGGCCCGCCCCGCAGCCCCGCTCCGAAAGCGAAACGGAGCCCGGCGGCTCCGCCCGGGGCCGGGGCTGCCCACGGGTGTCCTCATCCCGTGCCCACGGGTGTCCTCGCCCCGTCCCCTCAGCTGTCCTCGCCCCATCCGTTCAGCCGTCCCCATCCCCAACCCCTCCGTTGTCCGCACCGAGTCCCCTCCGTTGTCCCCGTCCCCTCCCCGTTGTCCCCACGGGTGTCTTCACCCGTCCCTCTGCCACCCCTCGCTTCCATCTCCAGCCCCACTCCTGCTTCTGCCCCCATCCCCACTGCCTCCCCCGGCACCATCCCCACGACCACCCCCAGCCCCTCTCCCCTCATCCCCACGGCCGGCCCCACCTCTGTCCCCAAGGCCACCGCCCGGGGGCTCATGGTGGTACCCCAGCCGTGCTGTCCCCACTCCTTCAGCTGGGGAAAGTGTGGCGAGACCCAGCCCGCACTGACGACAACCTGCTGGGCTGTTTCCGCCACGAAATTCCCCCACCGCCTGGGCTGGCTATCACGAGGGCTCCAGGGGAAGTGTGGCTGGGCCAGCCCGCACAGAGGTTGCACAAGACCCTTCGGGACAGGGCAGAAAGCCGACAGATGGGGACAGCTGGGAACAGCCTGGCCCCACAGCCTGGCCCCACAGCCCAGCCCCACCGCCCAGCCCCACAGGGCCGGTGCTGTGAGCTCTGGAGTCTGGGCTGGGAACTGGCCCTACTCATGGTCTCCAAGTTATTTGCTTTGCTACTCAAAGCCCAAACTTAACCTTTCTGGTGAAGGAAAAGTGTGAAATTGCTCCCCTGGTTCCTGAAATCTCCCTCCTTGGCCATGGAAATGGGTCTGAGGGTTCATTAATAAAGCAGCCAATTGATTTAGGAATTAATTTCAGAGAGGCCTTCCGAGACCAGAACACTCGTGCCTGTCGGATTTCTATCGCAAACAGTCCGTTATAGCAGGATGAGAGATCCTTGAGCCCTGCTAGAGCTACAGCTTAATGAAATGAATTACACTGGGATGCAGGCTGTACTTGGAGAAGCAGAATGGAAGGACTGTTATCGCTGTGCTGTGACTTTTATTTACACACTTAGAACAAAAGGCAGAATCTCCTTTGCCGCCAGTATCTCGGGTGAGGCTGCAAATGCATCCAGAACAATGAAATAAAAAGGATTTGCCATCGTTATATTTCGTTACAATTAATTTTGCTACATGGCCCTGTGGCACAACCAAGTCATGGTTAGTTGCTCTCCCTTGCAGCACGATGCAGCGGTGTTACAGAAGGTACATGAGGCATGGTGAAGGCGATGTGAGGTCTGGAGTGGCCTCTGTAAGAAGAGACTCATTAAACCAAAACTCTTCACCTTTCAAAAGACTGGGCCAAGCAGAAAGGAGCTGGAGCTGAACCTGAGCTCCGTGCAATTGTGAATGGAGAGAACACAGGGGGAATGAGGGTGGCTGTAATTCCCAACAAACTTGTTACTCTGTGATGTGACCAGGCAGGGAACGTGACACAAAACCAATGGGGATGAAACAGGTCTGGGCTCAGGACCAGCGTGGACAAATTCCCACCAGCAGACAAATTCCCCCTGGGTCTCTCCCTCAGCTCTTGCCACAAGCACCTTCACTGGCAGTATGGAAGGGTGCAGGTGGATGTCTGGATGGCAGGGGGAAGCTGTTATGGCTGAGAGAAAAGGGATGGAGAGAGGGTGTGCAGGAGAGGAGCCTGGGCACAAGGGGGTCCACCACCATGTGCTTACCTGGGGAAGGGACAATGCTGAGCCATGCCTCTCCAGGGAGGGGACTCTTCCTGCTGCTTTTCTCTTAAAAAGGATGGGGATGCAGTTTGCAGGAAAAAGATAAAACCAACAGAATTGGTGGATGGGAGAAGGATGCTCTCCCTCCACACATATTTAGAAATATACCCTACATGTTTAAAATACAGATATTAATGTATTGCAAATGAAGGTTCTGTCTGAGCGTGTTCCAGTAGCTCTGTCACATCTCTCATGCAGAGTCAACATAAATACAGCACGGGCAGCTAATAACAGTGATCATTAAATTAACCTGAACACTTTCCGTGAGCTGAAGATGACACTTCTGATTGATGCAGTGTCTTTTCAATCAGCTAGAGGTTGCTGCATTCCCCATAGATCACTTCTTTGGGTTTCAGGGCTAGCATCCTCTATTATAAGCCTAGTCTGTTCTGCTTGTCCTTGGGTCATTAAAAGCCCTGCCATGCCACATTCTGCATGAATATTTGGTCAAGAATATGTTTTTTTCTGCATGCCAATGGTGTAGTTTTTTGACATTGTGCTGGAGAGCAGGAAGAAACCTGTTATTTTAGAAAGGGAGGAACCCGTGTGTGTGTGCAGGATGGGAAAGGGAAGGATATACTGTGTGAGAGGAGTGAGAAAACATCTGTGACACTTGCTGTGAGTCAGCGCTGGATTTGCAGGCAGAGGACGAAAGCTTTGCTAACAAGGCTTGAAGCCTTGTGGCTGACTGGCTTAGACTTCAAAAACTTAATGCTGCGAGAGCAAGTTTCCAAATGGAGACAGGAGCAGAGGGCACTGTCACTCTGCAAACAGAATGACTGGAGAGCAAATGCTGCAAGAGAAAGCTCTGTCTCAGCAGGGTGACTGGCACAGGAACCATACAGAGCCTGAAAGGGCAGAAAAAATACACATTCACCATGTGTCTAGGGGAAGGCTTAAACACTGCAGCAGGATTCATCCCACCACACTTAAGTTGCTAGGTGTTAAACCTGCTTCTGCCACCCAGGTTTCCGTTTGCTAGTGGGGTGAAGAGCAGAACCACAGCATAACTGGGGTGAGAAGGAGCACCTCCAGGTCTCTGATCCAGCCCCTCACTCCAAGCAGGACCTGTATCTGTTGGCCAGCATCTTGTCTCATCCACATTTAACAATTTCCAAGGATGGAGATCACTTACCTCTTGGCCCCTGTTGCATTGTTTGGTCCCCCTGATGGGGCAATTTATTTATTTATTTTTCCTTAACATCTAATCTGAATTTTCCTCCTTGCAGCTTGTCTTTGTTGCCTCTCAGTCTATCACTCTGGACCTCTGGGAAGTGGCTGGCTCCGTTTGGTCTGTGCCCACCCAAGAGGTACTGAACACAGCAAGCGGGTCTCCATTTAGACCTCTGATTAAGATGTAAGCCTAGTTCTCTCCGGCTCTCCTTGTATGGCATGCGCCTGAAATCCCTTAATTGCCTTGGTGGTCTTCACTGGACTCACTCCAGTGTATCAATGTCTTTCCTGTATTGGAGAGTCTGAAACTGGACACAGTTTCATCCCCAACACAAAGACTCACCTGTTCTGCACACCCTTCTCAAGATGAGTGTCTATTCTATCAGGGCAACACCCCGAAAGATAGAGCTCAGCGTGATGGCACAGTAAAATGATGTGTAATTCATATCATGGGACTTAAGTCCAGGTTTCCTGAAGTTGTGGGACCTGAAAGTCCTCCTTTCAGAAAAAAAAAAAAAAATGGGGACAGGAGAATGACACATTGGGCGTCCCATCCTAGCATCCTGCCTGTCACATCGGGCAGCAGCTGAAGCACAGCACAGGGTGTGAGATTGGTGCACGCACACAGCAAATATTCTTCTTTCATAGCTTGAACACTTCTTTAAGCTTTTTAAAGCAAAGCTAGTATCTTTGTCCTGAGGAAATCTCAAGAAATTTGCCTTCCATAGACTTGTCCTTCTTTTTTTAACCCCCCACTAACATTCAGCAGCCACAGCAATGTGTGGAAGCAGCTTAATGCCAAGGTGCATAAGGAAACACCTCTCTTTTACTGACTAACTCCTGCTAACTTCACTTGTTGCCCGTGGTCTTATTTTGATAGACACTCTCTCCTTGACCCTCGGGACCATGCGTATCTCTGTCATATACACCTCAGTTGTTCCTTCCAGGCTGAGGAGCCCCAGTCTATGCAAGTGTTCTCCAAGCAGCAGTCAGTTCTGCTCTCTGATCATCCTTCCTTCCCTTCTGTGAGTTGTTGTGTTCTTTGTTTGGTTGGTTGGTTGATTGGTTTTGGTTTTGGTTTGGTTTGGATTTTGTTTGTTTGTTTGTTTGTTTTTTCCTCTTCTTTTCAGGTCTGCTATATTCTGCTTGAGATGGATTCTTCCTGAGTGGCAGATCCCACCACTGCCTATGGAAAATGCCTGTCATTGCTTCCTCTGTGAATCATGTCACATTTGTCATCACAGACTTTCATCTGTTATTTTACTGCCTGGTGAGATATTTAGTCAGCCCTCTCAGACTTCCCTTTCTCCCCGTATTTCCTAGGAACAACTCCAAAAGTCTGATGGGGTCCATCTCCTTTGCATTTGCCAAGACCAAGTATTCTCTCTGGTGTCACACATCCAGCTATTTACATGCTTGATAGCACAATTACCTGCTACAGAGATCTGCAAAAAACAAACTCCAGTACCTACACCTGAAATGACACAAGGCTCCTTCCAAAACACTGCCCAAATGCAAGATAGTCCTGAGATCTGAGCTAAGAAATGTATTTCACCATGGCTTGAGTGGAGACCTGCAAGTCTTATATGAGAGAAAAATTCACCCGGAGGTCCTGGCTTTGGATCTGGTGTTGTCTGCAAGTGCTGCTCTACTAGACTGCATGTCTGGATTCCCTACATACTCCTTGCAACTTTCTCCCCACACCTTGGCCTACAGATGTCACCACCCTCCCCTCTGTGCAGGCTTGGGCATCTGCTGGGCTTGATAACTTCCTTGGTGGCCGTCAGTTTCTCCACATGCGTATCTGGCTCAAGTTGTAACCTCAGTTGTAATCTCCCTTTCCACTTGGCTCAAAGTTTGATATACCAGTGACAAAAGGCATCTGAGGACCAGACTGTGTTATATCAACCCGCTGTTGCTGCACATCGATATTGTGGCTTCGTGTCCAGGTGTCACCCAGCACCTTTGCTGTTTTTAGTGTCCTTTCTGGGGTTCCTGATCTGGGCCTGTTGACTTCTCCCTTCCATGTGCCACGCACACTGATACTGTGTTTCCATCATAAACCTCTGGAAAAGTAAAAAAGACTGAGTGCCAATAGTAAGTCACACTCCGGGTAACAAGGATGAGCCCTGATGAACTGTAGGTACACATATCAGAGACCTGCTTGTGTGTGTGCACGTCTCAGTGGGAGGCAATGGGAAAAAGAGGGTGCAGGTGCCAGCTCCTGGCATGCTGAGTGCATGAGCTCAGGTCCTGGAGGGACCCAGGTGTACAGCTGGCACACTGTCACGCCAGTCCCTATCAGAGGTCACCTTCCAAACCCCAGTGTTTGCTGTGGATGAGGAGCTGGGGATGTCCTGTGCAGCCATCACCTGCCTCGCTGCTTGCTGTCACACTCATTCTCTCACCTGCCCAGGCAGGGATCAGCTCAAAGCCTGTTGTCTTTCCCAATCCGGACCTCTCTGCCACGATCTCGTCTCTTTTGCAGCAATGCCTGCTGTTGTTTTCTCCTTGCAGGCTCTGGGCACACCGCCGTGGGCAGCCCGCACAGCAGAGCTGTGCCATCCATCAATCCCGCTCCGCAGGGACGCAGTGTCACCGGCAACACGCCTGCAGCACTCAGCACAGCCGCTTGACAGGCAAGATGAAGGTGGAACAAGAGGAAATCCAATTCTATTACGGGTTACGTTTTCATCTGGCGTTAAATCACTCTCACTAATCTTTCGCCGCGTGCACCCACCTCTTACAGCCCTGTTTCACGCTGTCCTCTTCGGGGAGACTGAATAAATACCAGCAAATCAGGAACCTGGGGGGAAAAACAGCTGCCAGAGTGCAAAACACTCCTGGGACTGACCCCAGGCCAACAATCACAGCACCACACACAGATTGTGCCTTTGAAGCACTAAGGCATTTCGCAGCCGATCCCGAGCCACCTTTGGGAACCCCCAACCCCTCAAACTGCCCACCACGCTGTGAATTACGATTAAAAACCCGTCGAGGGGACCTGGGGCTGGCTGTGGGGGGGGGGGGGAGGCCCCCAACGTCACGACTCCACCGCCCCGACTGACAGCGCCATGTGCGGGGCGCCTATAAATGCCAGCAGTGATTGACAGGGCCGGCAGCGGCGGCGGCGGCGGCCAAGGGCAGGGGCAGCCACAGCCCGGCCGCCGCCATGGGCTCGCCACGCCGGGCCCTCGGTAACTCGTACGCCGGTAACGGGAGGCTGTCGCCGCCGCTTCGGCCGGGCAGCGTCGAGGGAGCGGAGGAGGCCGAGAGCGCGGCCTGGGCTTCTCGGCCCAACCGGCGTAGTTACCTGCTGAGCATCCGGCCCCAGAACAGGTGAGGGCGGCGAGGAGGGGGTGCTGCAGGGGGCTCTGCTCGCCCCGTCGGGGGTCTTTAGTCGTGGGCTGGGGATGGGGAGGGACGCGGTGGGCACCTCTGGGGTGTGCCCGCTGAGTGCTGGGCACGGCATCGCTGCCTGCGGACAGGCTTCCGAGGAGATGGTGGGGAACCAAAATGACTGATTTGGGAGCTGGGAGGTGAAATCCAGCTGTGTTAAAAGGTGGAGCACCAGTGCGGAAGGCCAGGCTCTTGTCCCGGGCAGTGGGCGGCCATCCAGCCCGCAGCCAGGGGCACACCCGGGTGGTGAGCGGCTGGAGGCTGCCGGGCGCTGCTGAGGGTGAAGGCGGCGCAGGGCTGGGAGTGCCGTGTCCGCATGCCCCGGGGGGCCCTGCCAGGGTTACAGCAGGATAGCAGAGGCCAGCTGGATCAATGAGAACCCAGGCGCATCCCAAAAGCGATGTGGCGTGTGTTCGCTCCTCGCTTCCCTGCGGGTGTATTTCTGTGGCTGTTGCTGGGGCAGGGGCGGTCAGCATCGTGCATCTTGTAACGGGGCTGAGCGGACTTTCATGCTGTGAAAACCTGACAGACATGAGCTTCCGTCTTCTTCTTCCTTTTTTTATTTTATTTATTTTTATTTTTTATTTAAACCTCAGAATTTTTGAGGTTAAACTTGCCTGCAGGATCCTGCCCTGCCCTTTCTGGCTTCGTAGTAGTGAAACTGCCGGTGTTATCTACACCAGACTCCATGCAAGGGGCCCGCTGTGCGGGTGCCTTATCTTATTGCCAAAAAGGCATTTCTACTATGTAGATACGGGCTGAGCAGTGACGAGAACTACATTCCTGGGTTAGAAATGGCCTCAGGCAGGAGGTCTGTGGTAGGAATGAGGCTTTGTTCTCAGGGGAGAAGGTATGATAAACATGTTGTTAACTCGGACTGGCTGAGGTTAGTGAATGCAAGGCAACGTGCCAGTGAAGGCGAAGGTGTTGGTTAAAGCATTAGTTGTTCAAAATGAAGCCTTTAAATTACTTTGAATTTGCTATGAGTACTCTTCAACCTGTAAGCTCTTGAATTGAGTGTGCATCTTCCTTATCGACGATTTATAAATAATCCATTTCCAGCATGTCAAGGGTTGATGCCTCAAATAATCTGAGATTTGTGAAAATAAATAGAGCACCGAAAGAGATGGAAACATGCTGCCTGGCAGTCAGATGTTAAAGCTGGGGTAATGCCAAAGTTAAGTTGCCTTAATTCAGTTCCTTTGTGCTTGTATTGTAGTGTGCAATCTAATTGCAATCTGGCTGTGTACCCTAGCATCTTCAGTACCAAGAAATACACATGCAGTATTCACAACCAACCTGTGACCTCAGACCATGCTTAATGCTGCAAAGGAAATGTGTAATTGAGCCCAGTACCTCCATTCTACAGATTAAAGGTAGAGTCTTTAATAAGATGTTGAGGCCTTTTGCCTAGAGCTTGATTCTCTATTCATCCCCCCCCCCCCCCCCCCCCTCCCAGTATGTTCAAATTGCAGCTTTAATCTGTTTAGCCATAAGGGAGGGTTCAGCAGTCCTCAACTAATACTTCCAGTGTTCCCAGCTGGCTTCCCCAGATCCCAGAGATTTTGCTCGAGGCCACTAAGGAAGATGCAGAGTGATGTGGGCGAGCCTGGCATCTCTGGGATGTGTTGACTGTGCTGCTCAATACTGCACAGCAATACCGCTCCTTGACTGCAAAGCTCCTAGCCCTGAACACCTTGACATTGCCATGAGAGCACTGTGTGTTGGCAGCACCCCAGTTTCCGTATGTAGGAGCCTTATGCTTTTGCAGAAAAAGTGACAAAGTGACACTGCTGCAAAGATCAAATTGGCAGTGGATTCGTTTTCCACAAATTGTCCAATTCCTTTTTCAACCCATTCAAGGACTGGGACATCAAAGCCTATAGAAAGGTAATTTCATTTTGCCATTTAACTTCAGTGGCTGCCCCTTCCGTTACAAGGAGCAGTGAATAGATATTTGCTAAATAGCAAAACTGACCTTTCCCTGTATTTGTGACATCTTCCAGTTTCTCTAATGAACAGGGGAAGAGTAATATAGAAGTCTTGCTCCCTGCACAGCCTGGAGTATGTCTACAAGTGCAGAAGATTTGAGCCAGGCTGTGTGGAAACTTGCTGTGAAACTGCATCGCGGTCTATGATGCAGGGCAAGGGTTTGAATGAAGTGGGGCTTTTTGTCCTGTAATTAAATAATGTATCATAACAATTCTGGAAAGCAAGTGAGTAGGAATGATGTAGCGAGGAGGCTTTCAGAAAGCAATTATGAATTTAATTAAATCCGGGAACATCTGGAGAGCTTGCCTGGGAGAACTTGAAAAGCAAGATGAGTGACGTGCAGAACAGCAGATAACATTCAGCAGTTTTCTTTAATGCAGAATGTATTTGAATTTGGTGGGTTTGAAGCTGATGAGCATGGGACGAGTGATGCAGACACAGAATTGCAGTGGGAGGCTGTTTTGGTGGTTGGAGAGCAGAAATGGATACAGTGATCCAAAGAAAGTATGTGTGTTTTTTTCTCTATTGCTGTCTCTGTATGTATTTGTGGAGTGTTTAGCTGAAATACTTGCCTGCTCTCATCACCAGTTCCCAAAGGAAAAGACTAGAGAGAGTAGTGACATGATGAGGAAATCTTTGTGAAAATAGACTGAGGTTAGGGACAACTCATGAAAAAGTTTCACCAGCATACTTCTATTAATGAGCCATGTAGAGAATAGCCTAGATGGTCTCAGTTGGCTTCCCTAAGCCCATAGTAGGAAAGTGGTGTGTAAATTGAAGAATTCCTAATTGGAAACTGGTATGTGCTTTTCCATTTTTTAACTTGGAGAAATCGCTGGGGTGATGCTACAGAATTCCGAAGAACAGAGGTGTTGAGAATTGCTATATTCATGGACTGTCCTGAGTTGGCAGAGACACACAAGGATCATTGAGTCTAACTCCTGGCTCCACACAGGACCACCCAAAAATCAGACCACGTGGCTGAGTGTTGTCCAAATGCTTTTTGAACTCCAGCACGCTCAGTGCCTTGACCACTGCCCTGGGGAGCCTGTCCCAGTGCCTGACCACCCTCTCTGTGAAGAACCTCTTCCTGACACCCCAGCCTGACCCTGCCCTGTCTCAGCTCCATGCCGTTCCCTCGGGTCCTGTCCCTGTCCCCAGAGAGCAGAGCTCAGCCCAAGCTGCTCCGCTTCCTTCGGGAGGAAGCTTCAGGCCACCACGAGGCCTCCCTTCAGCCTTCTCTAGGCTGAACGAACCAAGGGACTTCAGTTGCTCCTCATACACCTTGCCCTCCAGACCTTTCACCATTTTTGTTGCGCTCTTTGGAGCACTCTCTAATTTTGCGGCACCTCAAGCTGCACACAGCTCTCAAGGTGAGGCCGCACCAGTGCAGAGCAGGAAAATCACTGCCTTTGACCGACCAGCAGTGCAGTGGCTCATGCACCCCATGATAAAGAATATCATCCCTTTATTAAAGAGAGTATCTAGGATATTTACCTTTTGTGCACTTGAGAACTGGTCTTTAATAGGAGTCTTTCCCTTTGAACAGCCAGTTCAGAGACCATCAATTACTGGCTCTCCTCTGTCTTTTAATTTATCTGATAACGGGCAATGAGGAGCAGCAGGTATGGTGACTTGCCTTGCCCTCGCAGCCACCAAGTGGTTTTGTTTTTGTCATGTTTTTAAACTCTTATGTCTTAAAGCAGCGGACTATAATTACTTTACAAAGTGAGAGGAAAAGCTGCCAGTCCTGTCCAGGATCTGCCTTAGCTGCATTCATGACTTCAGAAAGTCTCTATTAGTGTCCTTTTTGTAAGAACTAGCCGACTTTGGAAGACATCTAGTGCGGAGATACTTTTTTTTTTTTATATGAAAACTTATGACAAAGGTTTCATTTGAGTGCTAGGCCGACTCTTCTGTTGGAAATGATCAGTACCTCTCATCTAGTGCGGATGTCTGCTACTAGGTCTTGTTAAAGCGTTGCCTCCTTGCTTAAATATCTTTCTGCTGTCATAGCTTCGTCATACGCAGCTATTTATAGAGTATAGTGACATTCCCTCTGATCTTTTCTTGGACAGCCGTTTCTGGCTGTGGTGGCAGTTGAGTTTAAGAGGGTGCCTTGCCGTCATTTTTCTATGTACCCGGCTTTTCTGGCTAAGAACGGTTCCCTATCTTGGATCTCTTCCTTTGCACGTAATAACAAATTAAGGTGAAAAGAGCTGTTACTATAATAAAGTGAGCTGAAAACGCAGGGCTGCTTAGCTCCTGAAATGCATGGTTAGCTGTCTTAGTTCAGAGGAATTCCCTCTTCAGCAGCTGGGCATCTGTAACTTCTTGTGAGACCTCGCTTTTGGCAGTGATCTGTATAAATTCCTGATAGGAAACCAACTGTGGCTTCGGAGGGAATTTGGTGCATCTCTTGTGTAACAGAAGTGTCCCAGATTTTGAAGGACGCTCATCCAATACTTGCTCAAAAGACAAAAACGAAGGCATTAATGGGCTGATCTGCAGTCTGCAGGCTCCTGAGGGTAGAGGTGTCTTTTTCCCGTAGGTACGGCTGTATGTGCAGTCATGCCTGGTTTGATTGGGCTCCTTGACAGCTGTATGCTATGAATAATAATCCCAAGCTGTGTTTTCTTCAGTCCTTTTTAAGGTGTCCTGTCCTCGTCTGGTAGAAAGTTAGGTAAAGCTGGATGTGTAGACTGATAAGATGATAACCAAAAGTGAAAGATCACGACGTGGAGCTGAACAAACAGTGTCCTTCAAGAGCAGTGCTCAAATTTAAAATAGATCACAGGTATGAACTTTGCTCTTCTCCGGAAACCTCATAAATGGAGACATTTCCCAGACCCGCAATCCCCTTTCATTGTGTAGAGGGAGGTTGCAAAAGAGGCAGATTCCAGGAGAAGAAATTAAAATCTGCTCCATCCTCGCCCTGTCTCAGCTAGGGAAGGAAGGGTCTGGATGAATGAGGCTGTTATTTCACACTGTCTCTCACCTCTTATAGCATCAGCAGGTTTGAGAAGGGGAAGATAGAAGAGCTTTTTGTCCATTCTTGTTTCTTGATGTCTTTCTTCTAGCTGTAAAGTTAATTTGGGTAATAAAGACAGTGATACTTTGGAGTTTAAATACACAAATCTAAAGCATCTCCTGAGTGTTACAGCAGTTGATACGGGAACATGTAACTCAATTTATTGTTTTCCACCTTCCCTGTTAATGAAATCTAGCTCTGAATTGTAACATTCCAGTCCATGTTCATTTGTCTTGGAGTAAATTACTTGCAGAAAAATACCATATTTCTCCAGCTCTAACATCGATTTATTCTGTGACCTTGACAAGTAAAGACTCAATACATCCATTTTCCAGTCTGTAAAATAACAATGTGTCTTGTACAACTCCACAGCACTCACAGCTAGTTTATCACAAGGTAGCTGATAATTACTGCCACAGTGTATGAAACACAAACACACTTTTTCCGTGTATGCATGAAGTGCTTGATAAGAAGTGGGACACATGGCAGGAAAGAAGCCTTAAGCATAACCACATGTACATGAAAGCTTCGTTGTTGTCTTTCAAAAATCAGAAATGCTTGGCTACTGACAGCTGAGAAAACGTTCAGAGTGGCTTGTGTTTGCCTCAAGTAGTATTAACCTTGGAGGCAGAGAAGTTCATGTGAAATCTTATCCTTAGGAGACTGCATGTGCAAAACATGCCCAGTAATATCACGGGTCAGAGTGGCAGTGGGAGGGAGCATCTGCACGGGACTGTCAGGGCAGTCCCTGTGTCCTGGGGGTGTTCTGCCCCATTCTTCATGGGTTCTTACGCTGAGTTTTCTGCAATGCTGTTTCCTTCAGAACATAACTCGGAGGTCTTGGGCTTGCTGTCATCGAGGCATTTCTCTGTTCACGTGTTGCACTGGACAGCTAGTGCAGCTCAATCTTCGTGCTGTAGAAGAGCACTGAAATGTATTAGTGACTGTTGCAGGTCGAGTCCATGTCCACGTGAGGATGAAGCTACTGCAAGGCATATTTCAGTGTCTCATGAACTCCTGTTGACATCCATGTGAGGACCTGAGCTGGAAGGAGAATGCTTTCTTCACTCCCAGATAAAGAAACAGAGAAATGAGGATTTTGTGCAGTGACTGCACAAGAGGGATTAGAAAAGATACTGGATTTAAAGTCTGTTTTTAGAGCAATTAACTTGTCCTCCCCTGTGAGGTGATGTACCAGACTAGGCCATCAATTTGAGCAAAACTTTTAGTGATTAGGAAGTGAGTGGTGTTGAGTTCTACCTCCTGCCCTTGCAGCAAGACTGAAATTTGGCAAGTGCATGAAAAATGGGGGAGATAGTCTTCATTTCTGAAGGAAATTACAAGCAGGTGAAGGGCTAACACCTATGAGAGGGTGATAAATGTCCAAAATTTGAAAGCATCTCATGAAAGGAAATTTAAGAAGAGCTGAGGCTGAGCAGCGGGGTGTAGCTCTCATGGGCTGGTGCAACAGCAGTTAATAACCAAACCTGCACTTTTGGGGCTAGCTTTTACCAAGCTGTCTCTTACCTCATAGCCTGCAGAGACTTTCCTCCCACAAGCATTGGGCATGCACAGAGCAGACCTCTCCAATCTAAGCATCCAGAGCCCCCTTTCTCCGGTGGAGAGAAACCAGTGCCTTTAGACCTTGATTCATATCTCAGGATAAGCTAAGCTGCTGCCTTTATCCTATATCCCTCAAGCTTGCTCAGAGGAGATATATCCGCTGTAGATGCTGCATTTAATTAGCAGAATCCTGCACTGTGTACACTAACAAGTCTCTGGAGAGCTGAGGATATGGACAGCCCAATCCCAAGGCGTATCAAGCTAGGCGTGCTGGGGCATCTGTCGTGCCTTGCACAGGAGTCCCGCATTTCCAAGTTAATAGGTTTGGTTTAGACTCTTATGTAGTTATGCTGGTGCAGCTCTGTGTGGGTATGCTGTAAACTTAATTAAAATGAAGAGAAACGCCAGCTGCCTGCAGGCAGGGCTGTTGTAGCTGGAGCTTTTAGAATTTGATCTTACTCTCTCTGGGCTTAAATCTCTAGTCTGTAAAAAAATAAAAGTTTGCTTAGTTCCTTAGCGTATTGAGGTTAAACTTTAGTTAATGCCTGTGCTCTTAATGGTGGTGTCTTTCTTTTTTTTGATAGTATTAGGGCTCCTCAAGAGACCGTCAGTGCAATATTTAGCATAATGTTTCAGGACATGCAGTGAATAAAGCCTGGGCTGTGTGCTGTACGCTGGGAATTAAAAGTGCTGACGGTGTTCACTGCTTGATCACGTACGTGAGCAGAAGGGGGTTGTGTCACAAGCACCCTTCATTCTGACTCTTGCCTCTTGAATGATTTGCTTTACGTTGGAGACAAGACACCTCCCTGTCTGTCTTGTGCAAGAAAGCATGACTGAAACACTGCTTCTGCTAATGATAGCACTCTCCAGCAGGCATTTTAGGATCTACCCTCCTGGCTCCTCAAGCAATGCCTGTGTCCTTTATGTTTCTGGAGGTCAAAAGGAGATGGTTTCCCTTTTAGTGGGTATGCAAAACATTTTGGGGTTCCTTTACTGTTGGAAAGCAGCTCAGAGGAATTGGAGCTCTCTTAAAGCGTTGGGCTGGGCAGGAATGGTGAAGGCAAAGCGATGTGCTGGTCAGTAAGGCAGGTACTGCCAGAGCCTTGTAGTGCTGGAAAGGGCTTGGAGCTCAAAGGGATGCCCCAGGTGCTGGGGCTCAACTGGAAAAGCCAAAGGCTGAAGTTCCTCAGACTTCTCCCATGGGCCAACTCACTGCACGCAAGATGGATCAGGCAGCTGATCGTCGACCTGTTTTGGTTAGTGTTTGATGCTTTTCCAGCCAGATAGCTCCTGATCCACTCATCCTCTGGTGGCATGAGCAGTATTGGCACTGGGAAGAGATCAGGGTCATGCGGCTGGGGGTGGAGAGGGTGAAGCTGCTGCTGAAAGGGCAAGTGCCACCCGTGTTTGTTGGGTTAGAGCCGCTCCCGAGTGGCTGCCTAAAACTTCCTCTGTCTGATCTGTCCTTGCTCCCCTGATCTGAGCAAAAGGAGTCAGGGAGCTCTTCAGGAGGCTGCTCTTCTACTAAGAGTCTCTACACATGCAATTAAAGTGACTTGCATGTTAGTTCTTCATCTACAGGTGGAAGTGCTGCAGGGTTGGCAGTAGCAGTTCCCAGAGGCCTTCTGTAGTCATTTTTAGGACAAGACTGAGTTCTGCTGACTTCTGTGCAACTGGGACACATGCAGAGCCCAGGCGTGGTAATTTGGGCAGGAGACCTGGAGGTGTTCACCTTTCTTAGCTCTTCATGCTGCCCGTTGTAGCACCATCAGAAGGCACAGAGGTTTGGTTGTTCAGCAGTGCTCCAGCGTCCCAGGCTGGTAAGGTCTGATGCCTTACAACCCAAAGGGCATGTCCACACTCCAGTCACCTCTGAGGCCAAGTGGCGAGGTTGTAGTAGACACAATGATCGTGTATTTCAGTGTGATTAAGTCAGGGAGCTTGCGTGCTGCAGACTAGCTGGTACCTAGTTCTAGACTTACGGTTCTTATGTAGATGAACTCAGGGCACAGTCTGATGAACCAGTCCTGGCTGCTGTGGGTCTGTGCTGAGTTTATTTCCTACAGCCCGCAAGGGCTGCTGCTGCCACAAAATGACAGTGTGGGTAATTTGGCTGCGGATGTGAGCCCCTGAAGACACTCCTCTGGGAGAGCTGGTGGCTGTTGGTAAGTAACTCATCTGGGTGTCTTGGGTAGGGTTTGGTTTTGGATTTCATTCCCTGAAATGGCTGATTTTATACAATGCTCCTGCAAAGAAGACAAAACCTGTAGATTCATGAAAAGTCTGTATTTTATTATAGTTTTTGTTTGTTTGTTTTGCTGTGTTTTTTTTTTTTGTTTTTTTTTTTGTTTTTTTTTGTTTTTTTGTTTTTTTTTGTTTTTTGTTTTTTTTTGGGTTTTTTTGGCCAGCCCTTAGTGATTTGGCTGACAATCCAGAAAGCAGTGTATGGTGACTGGAGCATTTTCAGCTTCTCCAAAACCCTGGTACCTCTGTCCTTGGAAGGACGGAGGTGACCAGCTCAGGCCACCTGTTTGTGGGCAGACAAGTGGCTTTGCAGCAGGCTGTACTCTTGAGGGCCACTTACCTGGGTGGAGCTGCCTGCTTCAAGCACAACGCTGCAGATGGTGCATGGAAGGCTCAGGTGCTGCTTCTTGGAAACCTACTTGTATAAATGTCCTGACACTTATTCTCTGCAGTTAATGAATGTTTCATTTTTACAGCCTTTGATTTCAATTTACAACGTGGCTTGCTCGTCCTGGCAGTCAGCCTGAGTAAGGCAGCTGTACCTTCTTTTAATAGGAACTATGACCTGTGCAAAACAACTCACATTAATACGTCTCTGTAACGGTTTATTTCAGCTCCTTTCCATGCTTTTTTATCTAATGGTTTTTATGCTGTTTTTTGCTTAGCTTATCAAGCAGCAGATTCTCTCTCTCCAGTTTAGGAAGGTAAAACTACATTGCATTAAACTTCTCTGACCAAACACTTTGCTGAATCTGGCTGCACACGATTAATCCGTAATGCTTTAGTACTAATTAAAGAGAGCCCTGGAGTGGTCTAACAGTCTTATTCTGCATGAATGCATCCCTAATACTTGCTTGAACTGCGGACAGCAAAGTGAATGTTCATTGTAATTCCTGTGATAAGGTGCAAGAAATATTCATATTCCCTGGCCAAAGAGGATGGGTGTACAGTTTGTTCAGCTACTTCTTGATATTAAAGTGAGACTTCCATACAGAGACATTACAAATTAGATGTTCCTGCCCTGACACTTTCAAAGAAGGAATTTTCTTCTTTCCCCATCACCCTCTGCCTTAGCATGAGGATCCTCTTTCATTTGGACTCTGCCATGAAATGCACTTGTACAGCTGGACTTTGGCAAAAGAGCACGTTTGGAAGTCAGTGGGCATTCCTGGTTTGCTGCAGAAGCAAGTAGAGGATTGACTGTGGATGGAAAGGCCTCTCCAGAACACCCCTGTAGCTGTGGGATTGTTAACCAAAAGGTCAGGAAAAGAAAACTGTGAAGAAGAAGAAAACACTTCTCAGATCTCATTTTCCTGCAGACTACTTTTGTATGGAAATCCCTCTTTAATGTAAAAAGGCTACTGAATTGCTGGTGTCCTCTTCCTAGTCTACAGGGCTTTTTCTGCAGCAAAGATGCCGCTTCAGGAAGGCTCAGAGGAAGAGTGGCTGCTGCCTTGTATCAGATTTCTTGAATGCTCTGAATTACTGGTTTAGAAAGCAATTTGAATTGGACAAGTCTCGTTGCAGCTGGAATGAGTCAGCTGAGAGCCCCACAGTGCTGCAGTCTCTAAAATCCGCCTGTGACTAATACAATGGTTTCTTTGAAAGATTAAAGAGACTTTCCAGGGCTCTCTGCCAAGTGAGCATTGGGCAAGTCTCGTCTGATTCATCTACTGTGCCTGTGGAGTCCCCAGCTTCTGGTGATGCTGCTTTCCTAGAGCATTCAGTAGCCTTTGCTGTATTTCTTCCGACTCTGGGATTTGCACTGAAAGGACCAGGCTTACTCGCAGTGCTGCAGTGGCATGGTGCTGGGATTAAACTTGGTCCTGAGCGTGTCACTCTGTGTGTGCACATCACCTTTTATTTTTTAAGATGCTGATCCTGTTGCTCTCTTGCTGGGGTGTGAAATGGTCATTGATGCTTGGGACATTCTAACTTCACTATGTGGATCTAAAAGGCATTTACTGGTCTAGGGACAGCAATCCTTAATGAAAAGGCCATCAAACCCCAACAGTAACTGCCTTGGCACTGGATTTTCTGCCTTGCTCTTTGGAAATGGGAGTTATTTTTCTCTTGGGTTTGGGGTATGGAAAGGTTTCTCTGCTTTGGCACCCACAGCCCTTTTGTGGCTACGTGGTCGGGTAGAGAGTTGCTTGCCAGGACCAGTCCTTGGTTTGATTTCTGCAGAAAGGAGTCCAAGCTGTGGCATCAGCTTTTTACCCTCTGTCCCACAAGTGTGTTTGGATATAGCCAATGCTCATAACCCTTGCTCAGTAGATGAGTCGAGTTTGCAACAGCCCTAGCTGCTGCCCTCTTCCCTTCCCCTCGCCCAACGCAAAGTGCCTGGGAGCTGGGTGAGGCTCGCGCGGCACCAGCTGTTTGCTGCCCGGGGCTTCAGCTCCCTGCATCTCTCATAAACTGATGCTGGTGGGAAGCCAGAGTGAAAATCGCAGCACTGCAACCTCCAGGTAAGTTTTCTGGGTGGGTGAAACAAGCAGTTGCTGTGGCTGGAGCTCTCCTGGCACCTTCAGCCGTGCGTGCAGCTCATTCCATGCTGCAGTGCCTGTCAGCGCACCTGCCCTTGCTGGGTTCATGCTAAGTGTGGATTTTGTTTTCTCCTGAAGCAGACTGCTTCCCCAGCAGGTAGAGCATGAGTAGCAACAGTGCCAGCATCCTGCCTGTGAGCTGGGGGCTGCTTGTGAGGCTGGGGTCTTCCTCATGGAGCCCTCACTATGTGCTGAGAGCCCTTCTGCTCGTGGTGGAGCTGTGTCAGGAATGATCTGGGGGTTTGTTCCACCTCTTGCATGTCTTTAGAAGCTGATCATTTGTTTAAGGAATGTGTCTTCCACTGCTGAAAACGATGTAAGTAGAGCTGCTGGGTACCAGTTACATTGTGATACTTGCTGTTTCTCCTAAGGTCCTGGTGCTTGAGAACTTGGGGTCCTCTCTTCCAGTGTAAATAGTAAATAGTGTGTTAATTGCAGAGGAGAAAATGAAAGAAGTTCTTCCCTTCCAAGAGAGCCAGAGTACTATCCAAATGAAGATCCAAGTTGGAATTAAATTCTTTCCCTTTTTTTAAGGAAGTCCAAATCTTCTGAAGCCTCTCTTGGCGACGCTCCAACAGGGTTGGCTGTAGGAATACACTGATTTAGTGCCACCCCCAAATAGTATTTAAATGACTGGAGAATCTATGATTCATTTTCATGAGCTTCACAGGTGGTACTGGCTATCTGGATGGTTCTGGCTACTTGGTTGGCCCAGCCTGAACTTTGGGGTCAGTGCATGGACTCGTGGGGTATGTAGCATGAGTGCCTACCCACAGTAGCAGATGTCAGCTTAGGATATAATTCCTGAGCTCAGAAGGGTACAAGCCAGGTTCAAGTGCCACATGTTCAGAAGCCACATTCAACTCACACTTGGCCTGAAATTGCAATGTAAAATCTTCACAAATGAAATAAAATCCCAGTAAAGAGCACAACGGTTGGAATGCTGATAGTGCAGTATCAGGACTGTGAAGCTAATTTTGTTAGTGTCTTAGTTTGAGCCTGCTGGCTGATCAAAGAAATGCTCAAGTGTAATCCAGAACTAAAATGATTCTTGACATTCATTACCCTGATAGCTTCATATACAAAGGGGTTGTCTCCCAAGTGACACTTTAAATTGACAGAATCATCTTAGGAGTGAAAAAACAGTCAAATACCATGCCTCTTGACTTGACTTTTAAAAAGTCTACTGTAGGGATGATGGGAGGGAAGGAGGGCATTTATAGCAAGAACACAGCACAGACATATTTCTGAGAGATAGAGATGAGATAGGAAGGGGACCCTTTGATTTCTTTCTAGTTCTTTGATCTCTAAGAAATGCTTCTTGAATCTTCCAGGAGCACCTTCTGCGCAATCATTTCTCAGCTGACGGAAGAAACCCAGCCACTATTTGAAACCACTATCAAATCCCGTTCTGTGTCCGAGGACTCTGATGCTAAATTCACGTGCATAGTGACAGGTAACAGTGTCTTCAGTGAATAACCTGGTCCTGCCTCCCTTGCTGGACTTGTGCTAGTTAAACTCTAGAGCAAGCGATAACAAGGCAGCACATAACAAGCCCAGTGTTGTCAGGCTGCCAAGTAAAGATTCAGCGATTGCATGATGATTGCAGATGATTTCAGCTTTAATTTAAGGGGGGAAGGTGGGGAAACAGTTGAGATTGTAAAGAAGCAAAGGCATAACCTAACATCTCAAGCAGAGCAGATTAAAGACCAAAAAATGTAATATGATGATTACTTCTTGGGCCAGTGACATTTTAGCGTCCTAATCTCTGCTTTTTTCCTAATCCCGGACCCCATAATTTAGGAATGTGCAGTTCTAAAGATGAAATCTGTTATACTGGAGCCACCTTCAGCTCTGGTTGCTGGCTGTAAATCTGCATCAGTGACAAACATGTATACCTGTTAATGTCTGAAATAAAGACCAGTTTCTACCCAGTGAGCTAAAATCTAACCCTGAGCAGGAATGGTTTAGGCCAATAAGAGGGAAAAAGGGGGAGACTGAAAAAAGAGGGTCTTATGGTGATGGGGCATGGCAATGCACTGAAATAAAGGCACGCAACTCCTTTGCTGGTGAGCATTTGTCTTTTAAATATAGAGATGTTAAAATCTCATTTTTTTTCATAGTATTTATCTGTTTATGACACTGATCCTTCCTGGTATTGCATATGTTACTTATCCAGACAGGCTACTCAGGGAGAGAACAAGCTTGTACGTTCTGGAAGAAGGAGGTTATCTCTAATGAGCCTCTTAGTCACCAGTACCACAACTTGGTTAAGATTTAGGGGATCTCGTTTGCCATTACAAAGATGCCGTAATACAAATAAGCTGTATACAAAGGAGAGCATACTGAAGCACTTCTCTGAAAGACGCCTGCTTTGAATTCTTGGCTCTTCTCGTATGATACACTTGTTTTACAGGTCTGACTTTCTGAACTTGCAAGGCTACAACTGGTACGTTTACTTCATTAATGCTTAACTTTAGCAGACCACTTCCTGCTTCTGTGGTAAAACTGGGCTGCTAGGGATGCCTCCAAGCCATGCCCTTCAGTGCTTCATTAGAAGGGCTTTCCGATTGAAGTTATTTAAAAGGAGAAGCTTTACATATTGTGCAGTGGCATGTAACTCATCATTTTGCAAGCCAAGAGGATCACAGGTCAAAAGCTGAGCGATGTCTGGATGCGTTATGAAATCCTGAGTAATAGCAGATACAGTTCTCTCCTCCTCCTCTCCGGAAAGCGGGGAGGTGTGCGAACCCAGGGCATGCCTGCTTCCTGTAGGGACATGCAATAGCACTGCTTTACCTTTCAGGATTTCTTGTCCCTTTTAAAATGCCTAGTCCGGGCTTAAGTCTCCACCAGCTGCGTTTTGGGGTGGACAGCCCCAAAGTCTAGATAATACTTTCAGCTCCATGTGGGCCCTTCCAAGGTGAGAGGTACATGTGTGCAGCTCTAGTTATGCTGGAAGTTGGCTGTCAGGGTAGGAAGTGCTCCGTGCATTTGAGGCCAACAATCTGGGTGTGATTTTAGGAGGAGAGGGGAGAGAGACTTCAGTCAGCCTTCTAAAGGCCACGTCCGTATCCTTTCCAGCATCTCTCCTAGAATAGCTGGAGAAACCCTTCACTGTGCAGGAGACGTGCTGCCAAGGAATAACTGCGTCTGCTCGTACCCAGTGGCAGTACATCTACAGACAGACATGGTCTTTCTCCTGTCTGTAGCCTTTCCTGCGGTCTGCCCGTGCTCTCTGCAGGCAGGAAGCTGCCTTCCTGCTTTGGCTGACCTGCTGGTGCTGCGTAGCACAACCTGACGTGTTACACCAAGTAGAAAACCTGACCTGATGCTTGTCTCACTTCCTAATAAAGCAAAGGAAAGCATCAAATGAACATCTTCAGCATGTAACCTATTGCAGTATTTTTACACTGAATAAATTAGACTGGGGAGTCTCTTTATGCATTTAAATGAAGAGATGCCCTTCCCAAGGTAGGAATTTTCACAGAATAGCCCTCAAGCAGCTTGGACCACCTGTCCCACTTTGAGTGTGTTGCACGTGGGCTGCTCATCTTGGGATGTTTTTGGGACAGAGGGGCATGAGGTGCAAATCAAACTCCTGTTGTAACGTCTAATCAGGAGTTCAGATGTCTCCCCTGCCACGATGTTTACATTCAACGGGGAGATACTACAGGGGGAAAGGAAGTGGCGATTGCATCCCTGGCCAGTGACCAGTGTGGAAACAGCTCAGTCCCACTGCTGTGGCTGGAGTCCAGGGACACTTTGGTTCAGAGCCTTACAGGAGGCAAAGGGCAGACTGTCAGCTGCTCCTGTTGTGACTCTCAAGCCCCATACACAGATACATGACCTACAATAACATCTTAATATTTTTTGCTGCTTCTCAACTGATAACGAGTTCCAGGGCAGTCCCACATCTGGGAAAACCAGAGACTCACTGGTCACGTCCTAGGAGGGCAGTGTTTGAAGAATCAGCCTCCAAATTTGCTGGGAGCTGCAAGCAAGGAAATAAGTCTGAGGCAGACTTCCTGGTGCTCTTGGGTGGTCACACAACCCCTCCTTTCCTCCTGCTGTCTGGTTCTCCAGCTCTGCTCTGCCTGCTACCAGAGCACCTAATAAGTCTGACTTGATTGTTTTGGGTCAAGTCATGCATCAGTTATGACATATTCTCATTTTTTTTAGACAAAATGAGTTCAGCCTTTATTCTCTGAGAATAAAGGGAACAGCAACGCTTCCTTTTGTTGTGTGATTTCTTGCAGAGCGCTCTGCTTCTCTGCACCAAGTGGTTTCCTTGGTGGGTCTGGCTGGACTTCAGGACCTTGGGGGTCTCATCCTGCAGATCCTTTCCTATCAGTACCCATTGGGTGCTTCTCTTTAGAGAGTGCCCTTTACTGCAGGTAGCGCTACAAGGATTTTACAACTTTTCAGTTATACTCTGTAGAGTGTATAGGGAAGGGTGATGCATGCTGATGAAGTGCAGGGGCTTGGATGAGGGCGCCTGGGTCTGTAACTGCGTGTTAGGAAGTGAGGCAGTGACTGCCCCCAGCCAAGGCTGTTACCTTGGAGTAACCAAGTACCAGGTTACCTTGCTGACCTTGCTGCCCAAATCAATAGCTCAGGAGCTCATTCCCATGGTTCGTTTCATGGGTCAGTGCTTGTGCTGAACAAGTGCCTGGCCTGGTAATTCTCCCGTGCTCTGCAGATGCTAGATCAATGCTGGCACCTGTGCTGTGGCACTTGTGCAGGGTGGCCCATCCCTGGAGGGGGTGGGAACGAAGCAAAGTGCCCGGAATCGGTGTGATTTCATCACAGAGCTATGGGGAGGAAAGTGCCCTACCTGCAGCATGGGGAGGAGGGCTGGAGTGCAGTGGGTGAGGGATGTGATGAGCATCAGGGATTTCAACTTGCTGCATCTGTGGGAGCCCTCCTAGAGAAACTTCTGTCTCATGAGAGGAAAGTGCTTGGATCAAGAATGTGTGGAGAGGCATGGGGGGCACCGAAGAGAGGTGGATGGGTGGGTCTGGGGAAGGGGTAGGTGATGAGCAAAGGTGGGAGATGCAGTGCCTGGGTTTGGGGCAGCCAGCAAGAGAAAATAAGGGGGATTAAGTGGCACTCACAGGCTAGGGCCATGGAGAGGTTCTTGGTGAGAGTCCATCCCCCTGTCAGCATTACTGGAAGTCTCCCAGCCTTGGGCAGGGGAGATGGAGATCTTTAAATTCATGAAGCCAGAAAGGACCAGATCTTACTGTGACTTGTCCTCTCCAAACTGCCTGAAGCCCCCAAACAGCTTCTGCAGATCAGAAACAGAAAACCAAGGTTATGTGCAATTGTTTCCAAACTCTTTTCACCTTCCCAAGTTTCAGAAGCTTAACTTCCCCCTCCTCTGCCCTGTAAAATAATAATAAAAAAAATTGCTTTAAACATGCTCTCTGAGTGATTTTGGATGGTTGATTCAAGAGCTGTTTTGGATAAGGTCACAAAAGCTTTGAAGGCGTCCCAGAATTTTAACAGCTTCAGGAAAAAGAGCGTTTGATCTAAACTTGGCAATTTCTCCATGAAAAAAATCCCTGCTTAGAAGGTCTTCCAGGCCGTGCAGTGCAGGGCCTGGCTGTCACGCTGCAGCAATGCTGCCGGAAGACACACTTCCCAAAAGCTTCTGCTGGGCCTGAAGACACCCGGGGAACGCGGCGGGAGCCTGCCCTCCTCCCCGGGAATGCGCGGCACCTTTCTGTCTGTAAGTGTGGGTGCTTGCTGGTGAATGCAGCAGACCAGCTGCTGGCAAATCCCTCTGAGCACCAGCTGCCTGGGGGCTGCAAGGGGGACAGGCTTGGGGAGGAAGAGTGCCGGGTTTGTGAATGGCTGCTCTGTCCCCAAACGGGCCGCTTGCAGCCGCCGCCGCACCGTGGATGGATGCTGCAGCTGCCGGCATGACCGGTGGTGCAAAGCACCTACTGGGGGCAAAGCCTACCCTAAATTTATTAGCTTGTCAGACTGCAGATGGATGCCTGTGCCTGCAATGCCAGCAGCAGCTCCCCTCCCCAGGATTAGGCTCCGCGGCGTGCCCATCTCACCATCCCCTGCTCGACTCCTGTTACAGCCCCTGGGGAGGGATGGCTGGCGGTCACAGGCAGGCAGCCGGGCTCTGCTGTTCCCAAATACTCGACTGGGCTGCGTGTGGGGTTGGGAAGCCTTTCAGCCTGCGGGTTTCCAACCAGTGCTTGCCTGTAGCTCCATTTTGCTGCCAGCTGGGGTGTTCAGTGGGGACTGGTCCCTCACTTTGTGGGCTGGCAGGGCGGTAGCTCCTGGTGGGGAGCAGGTAGCCTTGTGTATGCAAGTGCAATGAGCCAGAGAGAGTTCAGGCTTAGCAGAAGGAAAAGCCTTTCATCGAGGCACTGTGCAGCTATAGAAATTACAGTTCTTTCCGGCAGATGTCAGCTGGGAATGGGAATCAGATGCAGAGGCCACGGGGGGACATCACAGGACTTCTTGGAAATGGTACTCTTGCAGTTCCCAGAATGAGGTGCTGTGGTGGCTGTTCACACAACATTAGGAAAACCTACCTGCCAGCTAGCTGTGCTAATAGCCATGGGGCCTCCTGAAAGTCTTGTGTGCCAGACAGCCCTTGGGAAGGGTAGGGTTGCCCTGGATGAAGTGTGAGCTGTGTATGAAAATGATTTTGTTCCTTGTCCCTGGAACAGAAAGGGAAGAAACCACCATGGGCTCGTTCAGTCCATGGTCCTGCTGCCAAGTGTAGTCAGGAGCTAATATTTATGGAAAATATAAGCAGCAGGGTCAATCCGTGGTGATTCCTTTGCTAGGATACTCTTGTGGCTTCCTGCGGTTGGCAGCTTAGGGTTCATTCACTTCAACCACACGTCTGTGAGGGTCTAGGGGAGAGCTTTGCATGAATGGCTTTGGGGAGAGAGTCATGACTTGGCTCCCTGCAGAAGAGGAGGGAGCATTAACCAGCACGAACCAAATGAAAACCAGAGCTGCTGATGGCAGCAGCGTGAATGAGGCAGCGAAGGGTGTGAGAGATATAAGGGTGGCGAGGGTGGAAAGGGATGCCAGGGGCAGTGCAGGGTGAGAAACCTTAATGAGGAAAGGAAGAGAACAGAGTAAAACCTGGGCTGTGGGAATGACTGCGTCATGGGGATGGCTGTTCTCGTCTGATAGCAGAGCAGGAAAGGAAAACTCTTCCGAGAGTATTTCCCCAGCCTTGTTCTGGTCAGAGCAGGATAAGGCCTTGGAAAGGCCAGAAGACAGTGGAGAGCCCTGATGAGCGAGGGGATGGGTACGGAGTGTGTTGGAAAGTGGATGGTGGGGAAAACAGACGATAAATGGGGAGGAGATTTGGTATGTCCTGATTTAGCTCTTTCTAGTCAAAGGCATTTTTGAGTCAGCCAACACCAGAGCCAATTCATGCTGATGAGTCCTTGCTCCTGCTTTTTGCTCCTGCTATGGGACCTTCTTTGTGGGAACAGACGTAAGCTGGGCTCAGGCATTGCTGCAGGTTCACAGCTCCTCTGGCTGGTGCAAACAGGAGGCTCCTCACCATGGAGATCAAAAGTGTCCTGGCCAGCCCTGAAATCTGTGTGCTAGCCATTGGGAAGTGTCCAGGTGGCCACTTGCTCAAGCAGTTTTCCCCTGAAAAAGGCGCTGCTCCTACTCCAAGCTAGCGCTGCGGTGAGTGGGAGGTGCTGGCTGTGGCCAGCTCAGGTCTGCCTGTGCTGATCCACCGCCGCCGAGCGCGGTGGGGAAGGTGGCCGAGCGCCCAGCTCGCTGCCCAGCCGGTCACACACATCCTGATGTCATTCCACGGAAAAGGCAGGTGACATCTGCTGTCAAGTGACATTTGTAGGACACCAAGCTGGCTGTGATGCAATCAAGGTTGCTTCTGTTCAATGGAAACTTTTGGATCAGTTTACGGGCTGTGACACTTCGCAAAATGTTGAGGGCTTCACGGAGGGGCGAGTGCCTGTTTTCTAACATTAGCCTTAATCTCATCAAAACATGCCTCTTCCCCTAAAAGCGACAGTGCGCTCACCGTCTGCTCCCAGCCAGTGTTACAGGAGATGGCCATGTGATTCACTCGCCTCTGTTCAGGAATGAAGTGTTGGGATTTTTTCCTCAAAAATAGACCTATTCCTAGGAGCGATAAAAGACTTGGATAAGCCCATCTGTTTTCCACTCACAATACTTTTTCTGCTGTGCAATTTAAAGAATGCGATGAGCCCAGAATAACACATACCCTGTCCTGCCAGAGCGCTTTGTTTTTCTGATGATTCCTTGTCCCTGCAGGAGCAGACTTGCTATGTGGCTGGTTGCAGTGTTCCTCATGCTGCTGTCCCCTCTGTCTCCTCCGCAGGGTACCCGCAGCCGGAGGTGACATGGTACAAGGATGATGAAGAGATGGACCGCTACTGTGGCTTACCTAAGTATGAGATTTTCCGCCATGGAAATCGCCACACCCTGCAGCTGTACAAGTGAGTAAGGAAGCTGGAGAGTGGTTGGATTTGCTGGTGGGAGCTCGTTTTGGTGACTCGGAGAAGCCGGCTGTCAGCAGCGATCCCCCCAGTGCCAGTGCTCCCCATTGCAGTGTTCCCAGCCAGCCCTTCCCAGTCAGCTCTTCTCTCTGGTGACTCCCAGATCACATCAGGATGAGCTCTGTTACTGCATCCAGGGATAGCAGCCATGCTGGAAGCAAGAGGAAGGTCGGGAGAAATTCCCCTCCCTGGAGCCTTCCAGTGCTGTAACAGTGTGTGCTGTTGCTGCAAGAGACGGGAGCAGAGTGTTAGGAGTAACGCCAGGTGGGCGAAGGGAAAGCACTGGCTACATCCAGGAGGATGATGATGGTTCAGGGATCAGGCAGGATAAGGACAAAAGCAGTTCATACAAGTGTCCTGAGCAAGGACAAAAGAGGGAAAAGGGCTGTAGCCCTGCCCTAGGAGGGCCTTTCCTAACTTCCACTGAGAGGACAGGGAAGGGAAGGGCTGCTTTGGCACTGTACTGGAAGAGTCGAGGGCCTCTTTATTCAGCCCAGGCTACCCGCTTCCTTTAGCTTCAGACAAGGACTGTGTTTCTGGAGAGCCAGGAACATGTTCGCAGCAAGCAGAGACCTGCTGCAGCTTGAGTCCTGGATTTGGGATGTCAGGCAGAGACCTGTATTGCTGATAGTCCTGTGATCCTTGGGATTCCAGCGTGGGCTTTTCTGCCGCTCCAGGTTTCCACGTGGCGCAGTTCTTGCAGGAGTGGTCCAGGAGTTCCAGGGGGTGAAGGCAGAGGTGTGCATGTACTTGTGCCTGCCAAGTTAGGTGGGAAGGCTCTGGTAAGGTGGCAGGACAGAGGAAGAGCAGGAATGTAAGACGCAAAGTTAGTCTGTGAAAAGCTGAGAGGAGAAGATCTTGTGGAAGAATGTGGCTGAGAACAGTCAGAAAGCTTGGTGCTGGCCGTTCCTCCTTCATCTCAGCCCTCTGTTAGCAGAGTTACAGCCCAAAGGGCACTGGGCACTGGTTTACATCTGGGTTGTTTATCTGTTAGTGCTGAGAGAAGGCAGAGCCAGCCCCAGGCCTCCAGACCCACCGCAGGCGCTGTGGGCCAACATCTGCATCTTCTGGCCCCTCTGTGGCAAGAAGTGGGAGAGGGCATGTGTGTGTACACAGCTGCAGTGCTTGGGGAGGATGGGCAGGTCTCATGCAGAGCTTTTGGTTTCCAGGTGCCGAGAGGAAGATGCAGGCATTTACCAGGCCTCAGCTAGAAATAACAAAGGCATCGTGTCCTGCTCAGGCGTGCTGGAAGTGGGAACCATGACGGAGTTCAAAATCCATCAGAAGTGGTTTGCCAAAATTAAGAGAAAAGCTGAAGAAAAACTGCGAGAGATAGAACAGAGCAAGAAACGAGGGAAAGAGAATGTGGAGGTGGAGAATGTGCAGGGAATGAGCCCTGATCGGCTCCAAAGAAAGCGGAGGCTGGCCAGGGATCTGAATCTCCGGTCAGGAGCCTCTCCATGGGAGAAAGAGGATGCGGCAAAAGTGCATGTTGGTGATTCTCAGTCCAGATTCCACGAGGCTGAGCTGAAGGAACAGTCAGTGAACACGATGGCTGGCTTACCAAACAAACTGGTTGCACCTTTGAAAGCAGAGGTGACCACCAATGGAGACGCTTGTTTGGAAAGTGCAGAAGAGAATGGGAATGGCTTTCTCGCGTACATCTACGAGACAGTGGAAGACCTAGTGGCTAAGCCAATGGCCAAAGACTCTGCAGCTAAAAAGAAAAAGAAAGTGGAGGATGCTCCAGCACCAAAGCAGGAAGTTTCAAAGCGAGAGGAAAGTGGGAGAGACAGGACAAAACCCTCAACAAATCCAAGGTTTGCCCCTCCTGTCCCCTTACGCAGGAGTGCACATCTGAGGGTAGCAAATGATCAAGAAGCGGAAAATACTCCAAAGATCAAAGAGTCTGGGAAAGCTGTGAATCAGGACACTAAAATTAATGGTGATGTGCACTTCTCTTTGAAAGAGATGTATTTTGATAATCAAGTGAACGCAGCAGCGGAGAAGGAAGAGGCAGGAGCCAAGGAAGAGGCTGCGAGAGAGGCTGCCCTGCAGCCCGCGGGTGTCAGCAGGCAGACAGAGGGTGCTTCGCCATCCTCAGAGGTGTCAAAGGCAGGACCTGCACCACCCGAGGGAAGGAAGAGCCAGCACACAGCACAGAAGTCGGAGGGACATAAAGCCGTCGGTCCAGAGGTAACTAGAACAGATCTCAGCCAACGTGGTTGTGGTGCAGCATCAGCCCTGGGAGGCTGCCTGCACCCCAAGGGAGCTGCTGCTGCAGCTTCGCAGGTCTCCTCCAGCAAAAACACCCGGGAAACTGTCTGGGCTTTGTGTGCCCAAGTGGCAGAGCTTCCAGCTGAGCACCCCATCTCCGAATAAATGTCAGACGAGGTGGCGAGGAGAGATGTACGTCAGGCCCTGCGGCTGGACAGCTGGTCAGCGAGCGGCCCAGGGCGTGCTGCGAGCTCTCCGGTTTAATCGGCAGCCTGACCTCATGCAGAATGCTTCCAAATCAGTTAAGCAGGGAGCTGTGAATGGCTATTTATAGCTGGGGGTGGATGCCTTGTGTGTACGTGAGACTGATGACATCTGTTCAGTTTAGCAGTTGAGCCTGAGCTTCAGCCGGCGTTTAATGAGCCCCCCATGCAAATGAGCGCAGCGTGCCAGGTATGCCACGTGAGCTGTGCCAGGCAGGGCGTTGAATTTTGTTTACAGTGCAACATGTATACAGTAGATCTGGGCTATTTTTTGGCTCTCCCCTGTTGGAAAAACTCTCTTGCAAGACTCATTGTGGTGGCCATGCAGAGCCAGGGCACCGCACCTGCTCCTGACCCTCAGTACATCTTTTAGTCAACTTCTATTTTTGTCACTTAACCACTTAACCTGACGCATTTTCCATGAAAAAATTAGACTGGAGGCTACCAGTTTTTTGCTTGTTTGTTTGTTTTGTGTTCTTTTTTTAAATTTGATGAAGCCTTCTGAGGTAAAGGGTTCTCTGAGTCCAATTTGCAGATGCCATCAGAATCCGGCGTTCAAGCAAGGGTAGGTGCACACTCTCAGTACAGACCAAAGCTGTCGGATGATGCTCTCCGGGTGTAGCACGTCTCCCTCAGTAGGTAACGCAGTACGTCTGGATGTGGGGACATCCATGATACAGAAAGTGGGACTGCCGGCTGCTCCAGTAAAAAAAAAAAAAAAATTCCTTTCTTCCTCTTATAGATTTCTTTAACCATAGACAGGAGCGCTCTTTATTCTCAGAAATATGCTGCTTTATGCAGTGTCTGGGTCCTGGACTCAAAGCAGTGAAGCCCACTTTAACCCATTGGCATCACATATTGCTGCATTAATTATTGCTCTGTGTGTAAGTCCATGGAAAAGCAATTCTTTTTCTCTCTCTCCTGCATTATTCTGCCCCTTGCTCTTAAGGAGGGTGGAACTTTGTGTACGGCAGCCAGGCTGTCATCCCTCAGCTTTTGACAATACATCAAGGTATTTTCCTCTTCAAAAACCCACTCACAGAGGAAACCTGTAACTTGACAGCTAGTGTGCTTTTTGAGCAGACAAAAAGCTTTTGATTTGAATTTGAATGCTTCAGCTAGTTAGTGTTGCTGGGGGAAGTACTGAGGCTTTTGTGTGACCAAATAAGCCATTTTAAAACCCTTTGAAGCTGACTCCAAGTGTGCTTGAGAATATTTATGCTCTCCAGGACACAGATTGCTTTTTATTTTATTTTTTAAATCTTTCCCTCAACCCAGACAGGGCCTTAGCAGTGTTTTCCTGGTCTTGGGACCTATCTGGTCCTTGTGCTCAGGTCTTCTCTTTGAGCTGGATTTATCTGTAGCAGAGGAACTTTATAAAACGCCAGCCACTAGCCAGGCTCTGAACATCCACATGCACAAGGGCAGAGGCAAAACTGGGTTTGAATGAAAACCAGCCTTGCAGTAGTTCTTGTATAATTTTGAAAATGGTGTTTTTATCACATTTCTTTGACAAGCCCCTAGTTCAGGTGTTTCACAGTTGTTCTTTAGGAGAGGTGCTTTTCTAAAAAGCCCCCAGCAAGTTCTTCTGAATGAGCTTTAGTTCCTGTGCCTCCAAGCCCCAAAAGATGGGCAGCCAAAGAGATGCCTCCCTTGGCAGCACTGTGGCACAGAGCTCGCTCTGAGCCTCCATCTGTGAACCTTGTTTTCCCCAAACTTCCTCGGTGTGCCGTGGTCCTTCACACTCTTTGCAGTTGAACAGATGGACTGGGGATGTGCAGTGACCATTCCCGTCCTTTTCTGTGGCACTGAGGACCAAAAACTGCAGTCCTACGTCTGAAGTGCCACAACCCTCTTTACCCATGGACCTCATTTTGGAGGCTTAAAACTCCTTCAGTAGAAAAACTTGAGCAGTGGATCCTCTGGGATGTCCTGCCTGCAGCCCCTCTTGATAGGGGAAGGGAAAACTGTTGTGTGACTGCCCCATTCCCACGCAGTTGTCCTGATGCTGCTAGCTGAGCACCAAACAGGCACAGCATATATCAGCGGTATCGCTACCTCCCCTGAACCTTATCCTACAGAAACAGGTAGTGTCCGTCCCTTGGCTGGAAGATATCACCAAATCTCCTCGGGATAAAGCTCAGCCATCGCAGTGGGCAGCTTGCTGAAATGTCTGCTAGTGTGCAGCTGCAGTCGGAAACATTTGAGCTTCCCGAATGTCAAAGAAACAGGATGGTCAAATAGCACAGATAACGTCAGGGTGTACAATTTCGCTATAAATCATTTAGGCAGCCTCATCCAGATACTGTGTGACATGCCGATCGCCCCATCTCAGAGTGGAGATTGCAGATATAGTGTCAGGGGAGTACTGACTCTTAAAAAAGAGCTTGAATTTTATACAAGGTCTTAGCAATGGCTGTTGAAAATGGGAAAGTGTTGCTCCTTGGGAAAGTGTGGTGTTGGAGGAGCTTGTATTTAAAGCCACTGAGTGACAGAGAAGCAGATCCCCTGCCTCTTGGTTATACTGCTGTGTCTTGAAAGGCAGCAGAGTTGGAGATGACAGTGAAAAACCACTTTGTGCAGTGTGACAGGGTGCTGTGGGACTCACTACCATGGGATGATGGAGAAGCAGCAAGGCCCTGGATGAGTACCAGCAGTACCAGGTTTGCACAGTTAAGATTCAGGATTCAAGCAGAGGCTGGGCAGTGCTGCATGGTACAAACAGACCATAGGCACCACTGAGCAGACCCAGGCAGTAAAATAATGTTTCCCATTTTCTTCTTTGACTAGGTTGCAGGAGCAGTGGGACGGTCTGCTAGTGACCTAAAACATCCAGTGTCTGGCCCAACAGTAGATACCGGTCAGCAAGCCAACAAGTTAGAGGAGCTCAAGAAGGAGACTCCGGTTTGCCAGGACACCAGGGGGGCTGGAAAAAGGACAAACCCCAGGCTGAGGCCTCAGGAGCCACCAAAGCCACCACCACCAGACCACACACAGCCCCACAAGGAGCAACCTCCCTCTAGGAAACAGTCAGAAGGACATTCCCATACTCCTGAGGGCAGAGAGGCCCGGCAAGGACTGTCAAATCAAGATGTTAAGAGCCAAGGTAATAAAGAGACATTGCCAAAGAAATTGAGTCCTCCAGAGCATGGAGAAAATACTCCTCCTGAGCAAAATGCACATCAGACAATGGTAAAGGATGGGAAGAGCAAAGAGACGGGTTTAGAGCCATCCAGGAGTGAGCCCTGTGCAGAGGCAAGAGGCAGCAGTATAGCAGAGTCATCCCCTGTGGTGGGAGGGACACATCGGGGGCTTCAGGAGGCTGAAACCCCAGCTCCTGCTTCAGGACGAGTGGCCAAGGAAGAATCATCCCCTGTGGTGGGAGGGACACCTTTGGGGCTTCAGGAGGCTGAAACCCCAGCTCCTGCTTCAGGACGAGTGGCTGAAGAAGAGTCGTCCCCTGTGGTAGGAGGGAAAACTCTGGGACTTCGGGAGACTGAAACCCCAGCTCCTGCTTCAGGACAAGTGGCCAGGGAAGTGTTGTCCCCTGTGGTAGGAGGGACACCTCAGGGGCTTTGGGAGGCTGAAACACCGGCTCCTGCTTCAGTACAAGTGGCCAAAGAAGAGTCATCCCCTGTGGTGGGAGGGACACCTCAGGGGCTTTGGGAGACTGAAACACCAGCTCCTGCTTCTGGACGAGTGGCCGAAGAAGGGCCAATCCCCCCTCTTGCAGCAGGGACATTGGTGGCACAGGAGGCCCTGCCTGCAGCTCACAGCAATAAAAGGAAGGAGCCTGCTGCAGGGGAGGCCCTGTCTGGAGCCCAGCTGCTGCCTCCTGCCAGCAAAGCCACAGAAACCAAAAAGGCAGATGGATCTGCACCGCAGGAGGAGTTTCCAGAAAGTTCTTCAGGGCAGGAGAGTGCCAAACAGGTGCCTGTACTACCTCAGAGGAAGGAAGGAGCAGAGCAAAGAGCTGCAGCTCCAAAGCAGGAGCCAGCAGCACCTTCGGGCACTTTTGAAAGAGGCACTGAGGTTCAGCCACAAGCACCACTGGTCCTGCCAAGCCCCGAGAAACCTCAGGAAATGACTTTGGAGGAGAAGATGCAGCACAAAAACCTTGTTTCCTCCTTGAAGAGCTACCTACTGCTGCTTTTAAAAATGTCAGATAGCAGCAACAGTGACACAAAAGAAGATGCTGAGCCCAGGGCTGAGGAGCAGCCCACTGCAGAGGAGGCTGTGCTCCCAGAGATAGGCATTGCAGGCCTGAGCCCCCGCACCTCAAGGAGAGTTTTGGAAAAGGTACAAAACAACCAGCTCTTCCAGACAGCAGAGAATTTGCCTCTGACTCCCAGGACAACCAGGCGGATCACAGGCCTGATTCAGGAGGAATTTGTTACCAGCAAAGAGATGCTGGCTTGCAGGCCCGTGCCGCCAAAGAGACGTACAAAGGTGGCTCCCGAAGCGGAGGGGTCATCCCAGCTCTCTGTGCCATCCATCGTGGTGGGCAGCATGCCAGCAGCAGGAGCGGGACAGCCTCCTAATACTGCTCCCATTTTGACTCCAGTGACCCCTGAGAAAGAGAGCCCTAGTGACCCTTTGGCTGCGCTACCTTGTGCCACACCAGAGGAGCTCGCTTCTGGGGCCCGCCGCAAAATATACCTGCCAAAAACGAAGCAAGCTGGGGAGGAAGAGGAGGCAACCCCGGAGAGCCAAGGGCATGCAAGAAGCCCTACTGTTTCACCACGGCAATCCAGGAAGAGCGCAGCCCTGCTGCAGACACCTACCCTGGCTCCATCCCCTCCAGCAGAGCAACGCTCGCCAACCCTCACGAGGAAGATGGCCACGTTGGAGGTTCCTAAGCTGTATGATGAACCCGCAGGTGACAGCAGCAATGATCCCGAAGTCCCTGAAGATGCTAAGCTAGAAGGGCAGCCAGCAGAATCCAAGAAAGCAAATAACCCATTTAAAGGTAAGGAAAGAGGTAATCCCCATGAAGCAGATTTCCCTGTTGCCTACGAAGGGAGCCTGGTCAACCAAGCTGGTGAGAGCCAGCTGGGGACATGTGAGTTCTGTGCATTTGCAGGGTTTTCAACATCGTCTTTTGTCTGTGTGAAAGCCCAAAGTGTGCTCCAAGTATTTGCAAAGTCAGATGTAGCTGGGTAAGATGGGCCAGATGCTCATCTGCCCGAGCACAAGAGATGCACAAGCACATCTGCTGTAGATAAACTGCTGGAGTCCGCCGTTCCCTACCACAGTTAGCACAGAGGAGGCAGAGGAAGGCCAGAGACAGTAGCGCTGAGACTGGCTGTCTCCACAGCCTGGACTTCCCAACCCAAGGGAATGACAGAACTAACTCTCTTGTTCTTGGCCATCATGCCCTGTTCCTCATGGTGCCTTGTGCTGCTCAGGGCTCCAGTGGGTGTAAGCAGGATGCACACACCTTTTCCACCTCTGTGGTTAATGCTGATGTGTTCCCTGGTGGCAGTGACTTAGAAAAGGCTTAATCCTGGTGTTGAGGTGCTTGCAGGAGCCAGGAGATAGCCTCACTGAAATCAGCACTCTTAGAATCTGAATCACTTAGGTTGGAAAAGACCTCTAAAATCATAAAGTCCAGTTCTTGCAAAAGTAGGGCTAACCTTACTGAATGCCTACCTTAGTAGATATGTTTCCTCCTACATTGCCTACTGTTCTTCTGCTTTGCCTCTGGCCGAGCCCCACTAGGCATTGCAGTGCTGTGCCGTTGAGAACATTTGTACCTCTTACTTCCCATCGTATTTAGAGCTCTGAGACCTTCTCTGGGAAGGCAACGTTGTACCAGGCGGCGCTGTGCTGATGTACTTGTGATACCCACCACCTAAGTCCGATTCAGCAGCACTGGGGTAGGCTGGCCTGTCCCCAGAGTTGCATCCAGCATTGTGTGTCTCACCATCAATCTCTTTGCACCCTGTCCTTAGCTCCACAGGTGATTCGTAAGATCAGGGCTGAACAATTTTCCGATGCATCAGGAAACCTGAAACTTTGGTGCCAGTTCTTCAATATTTTGAGTGATTCTAAGCTGATGTGGTACAAGGACGAGATCCCTGTAGCAGAAGCACAAAGGAGGTAACCTGCCAGCTCCACGTCATTGTAGTCCCTGTGCATAGCCCTGGGTTCATGTGTTAAATCCAGCTCTGGCCACTGTGTTTACTGTGGTAAAGATGCCCCTTTTCTTAAGGCTGCATGGGAAGCTCATTGCATGGCACAGTACATTGTGAACATCATTTGCTCAGTGCCCTGGGAGGGAGGATTGCTCAGACAGGGAATTGCTGCCCTACTTGTCCTACTGATGCTTCATCTAGAGTCTGGCTCAATGGCTGATGCTTTGATTCACAGAGCCCAGGGGAGGGCAGGGGCTGATCCAGACCTTGGAGAGGGCAGGGAAAGTGTTGTGCACATCTCAGAGCTTGAAAGCTGTGAGCAAACTACAGAACTGGGACCTCAACTGATACAGGGGAGGGCTGATCGCTGTGCTGGGAGGGCCTGCACTCTGCACTTCCATGCAACCAAGAGTGGCAAGCACCAAAGGAGAAAAAAGTAGCTCTGGTTTTTCTCTCTCTACCCCTTGGCACTGCCCTTGCACAGGAAAAGAACTTGTGTGTGGCTTGTATCTGGGATGCTCCTTAGGGTGTGTTACACAGAACAGCTTTGGCTCAAGCCCAGGTGAGCTCTAGCTTGTGTGGGAACATCATCCACATTGGATGAGATTTGCCTGATGCCTCTAAGAGTCATATGAGTGAGGATCCTTTATAATGGGCAGGCAGAAAGAGATGCTTCTGGGGCACCAGTGATGTCCTGCGGCAAATACTTGAGCTGAGGCAGGTGGACTAGGAGTGTCCATTTCCTTCTAGCTTAACAGTGTGGCCAGCTCAGCCGTGGGTCTTGGGAGGAAGGTCTCACCTCCTTCCTCTGCAACCTGTCATCCCCTTGCCAGTTCACACTGGCCATGCAAGGCAGAAATTGGCTTTTGGTTCCTGTGGGGACTGGTCTGCCTGGCGTGCTGCCACCTTGGCCAGGAGATGCCAGCCCAAAGCTTGGTTCTGCAGGTTCATGATTTATTGGTTCCTTGGAAAGGGAGAGGCTGCAGGATGGGGAGTAGTGTTTGTCCTCACTCCTGAATGGCTGAAAATGTAGGAGGAAGCTGGACACCTCCGTGTTTGACTTCCAGCTATCTCACCCAGACAAGCATTTATTAGTCAGCTAATGCCCTGACCAAGCCAGACTCAGAGGCAACCACCTTTATCAACATGTAGCCCAACCCTGGCCAGAGTTTGCAGGGCTTGCCTGGGAGATGTGCATGTCCATGAGTATGAAGGGCCAGCCTCCTGATGCTGTGAGGTGCCAGGGGAGCAGCTAGGATGCTCCTGCCTTCCTGCATGCCCACCGGCTGGCTTCCTTTCCAGCCCTCTGCCCTCCCTCCAAAGCCAGCACGGTGCCCACCGCAGCGCCCTGGCTGGTGACAGGGCTCCAGGTGTCCCCATGCACTGCCTGAGGCTGACACCTTGCTCTGATTTCTTCCAGTGCTGGTGATGAGGGCCAGGCAGCCTTGGCCATTGTGCAGGCATCCCAGAAGGACTGCGGGGTCTACCGCTGTGTGATCAGCAATGAGTACGGCACTGACTCCACTGATTTCCTGCTCAGCCCAGAAGGTGAGGAGCCTTCAGCAACCTGCTGGGCTCTTACAGCTGCTGGGGTGTGTGGTGGGGTGGCACAGCGAGCCACAGGGAGGGTTTGGTGCTGGGCTGCAGAGGGGGAGCCCTGCAAGCCGCCTTGGCAAGGTGCATCTGCCTTGACCTGCTGCTTTGTGAGCAATTCGTGCCTTCCTCCTTGCCATCCCTTCATGTGGAAGTGCATGGGCCCTGAGGCAGGATGGGATCCTGGCTGAACCCTGACTCCTCTCCTGCTTTGTGTCTCCTCCAGTGCTGTCAGGATTCATCTTGCGGGAAGAGATCGAAGGTAAGGGTGATGTGCTGACAAGCCGCTGCCCCCACCTCCCCGCCGTGCTGTGGTGTGGGCAGGACGTGCCCGCGTGGTCCCTTCTCACCAGCTCTTCCCTCCACCAGTCGGCGAGGAGATCGAGATGACGCCCATGGTGTTCGCGAAGGGCTTGGCTGACGCAGGCTACTGGGGGGATAAGTTCTTCGGGCGTGTGGTGAGTGAGGACATGGAAGTGGGTGCTGGCTTCCTGCGCAAGGCCTGCCGTGCCAGAGCCATCTATGGCCTAGAGCCCATCTTCGAGTCCGGCCACACCTGCGTCATCAAAGTGCACAATTTTATTGTCTTTGGGACCAAGAATGAGAACAGCCTCATCGAGAAGAACTATGATATCACCATACAGGTGAGCACTGGAGGCTGGCATTTGTGGGGAGACCCCACTTTTTCCCCATCTGTTGGCACCACGGTCCCCAGCGCTATGCCTGCTTTCTTCCAGTTTTTGAATGCTTTGGATGGGTCAAGCCATATCCCTGTGGGCTTCAGCCCTTCTCTCTGAGCAATGCAGAGCTGCTCAGAGCTTTCCTGTCACCTGTCCTTTGACTGCTGGGACAGGGGAACAACTGGGAGTGGGCCCAAGGGATGCTTTTCCAGGAGGGGGGTCCCAGGGCTTTGTTGCAGGCTGGTTGGCACAAGGAGGGACAGGGCCCTGACTCTCCTGCTTGAATCTCCAGGAATGTAAAATCCAGAACTCTAGCCGTGAGTACTGCAAGATCTTTGCTGCTGAGGCACGAGCCGTCCCTGATTTTGGAGCAGTGCCTGAGTAAGTAGGGTGCTGCAGCCCCTTGGGCTTGACGGTGGGGCAGAGCTCCTTGGGAGACGGTGGGAGGGTTCTCCATGGGGCACTGGGGACATACCAGAGGGCAGCAACTTCTTCTCCTACCCTCAAACAGGAGAGATTTGGGGGGAAGGCAAAAGCCAGAGACTGATGTGTGGATCTCCATTTGCTGAGCTGTGTGTTACCACACAGGATAATTCCTCTGTACCTGATTTACCGACCGGCCAACAACATCCCTTACGCCACGATGGAGGAGGACCTGGGTGGGCCCTGTGAGCAGTACTGTGTCACCGAGAGAGATGGCAGCTTGGTGGCACGAGGCACCTCGGAGATTGTGCTCAAATGCTGTGCCTTCCAGCACTGGGTATACCAGTGGACGAATGGAAACATCCTTGTGACTGACATGGAAGGTAAAGGGGTATTCCCACACAATTCCCGTGGCCCTTCACCATTTGTGGGCTTGCAAAAGGAGGAGAACTACCCCCAGCCTTGCCCTCCTGACTGTTTCCCTATGTGCCTTGGAGCCCTGCTTAAAGGGTGATGAGCTGCCCTTGGCTCCGGTGCCCATCCTTGCCTGGGCAGGGGCTGGTTGTCCTCCCTTTCCTTGCAGGCGTGGGCTGGAAGATGACCAACGTGCGGATAGCTACCAACCTCAAAGGGTGAGTGACTCTCCAGATGTGGGGTGGCGTGGGGCATGATAGTAAGTGCCATCAGGTGGGACATCTCCGAGCACGAGGCGAGGCTGAGTGTGGCTGTGTTGGCAGGTACCAGGGGCTGAAGGAAAGCTGCTTCCCCTCCCTGTTGGAGCAATTCGCGGCCACTCACCAGTGCAACCATTACTGCAGCATCCTGGGCCTGAAGACTCTGGAGCCAGCCAAACCCAAGGGCTCCAAGAGCCCCTCCACAGGCAGGAAATCAACCCAGTCCAGCCCCCAGCTTCCGAAGAAGGGGATGGCGAGTCCCCAGGGCACCCGAAAGGCTACTGTGAGCCCCAGGAGCTCCCGGAGAGCAGTGGAAGCAGGGGACGCCCAAGCAGCCTCCAAACTCAGGTCTGGAGAGGGCAGTGGGTCTGGTTGCCCGCAGTAGTCGGAGCTGCGGCTGTGGGGACCCCCACTCCGCCCACCAGCCCAAGCAGCCGGAGGGCAGCGTGTGACCACGTGCTGTGGCTGCTCTCATCCCTTTGCTCCTGCCCCGGCTCCTCACGTTTGTGTTGTGTGGTGTGTGCTAGCGCAAGCCACTCGACTGGCTTCGCAGCAGGGCCGGCATAGCTGAGGGCATTGCGGCTCCCACCCGTGGGCCCCCTCTCACAGACCTCTCTGCAGAAGCTGCGTGGGGCCGTGCACGCCGCTGCGCCAGGACTTGCTTTCCACTCGTTCCATTTGGCTTGCTTGAACTGGTGCATTCAAGACGTGGGCCGTCAGACCAGCTCCCTCGGGCTTTGCCTATGCTGTGCCCCATTCCTGGCAGTGCTCCGCTGAGCTGACCAGGAGTGTGGGCTCTCCTCCTGGCTCCCAGCTCCTTTCTGCTCCCCCAGCACGTGTCACCACTCTCCCTCTTCATGTCCTCTGTAAAGCCCAGACAGTGCTCGGTGTCAGGGGTGTGAACCAAACCAGAGCCCGACCGGTCCTTTGCATGCTGATTTAAATTGTTTTGCTGCAGCAGGGTTTAGCGGTGAGCTGCAGCACTTGTGCTTGCCTGCTGCTATTGCTTGGGGCTCTGGGGTGCGGGCCAGCCCTGTGGCAGGGTGCTGGTGTTGGTGCCAGCAGCCGCACAGGGTGGGAGCTGCACCCCTCTCCTGGCCTCCATGGCCAGGTGGATGCTGAGGGCAGTGGTGCTGCTACAGGTAAGGATGCTCTACCTCAGATGGGGCGCCCAGGAGCGGGGCATTGCTGGCCACATGTGGTTAGTGTCACCCCCGCTTGGCGCAGTTACCCCAGTGGCAACATCTGCCCCTGTCCCTGCTGCCCTGGTGCCACACAGAGGCCAGCTCTGAGCCCCAGGTTCGCGTGCTGTGGCTGTGGTGGGAGGCATCGACGGGTGGGCAGCGGTGCCCCTGCTGCAAAGTAAAGCCCCCCACAGCGGGACAAGCCTCCTTTGTCTCATCCCATCACCTTCCCTAGGGCTCTGGAGAGGCGTGCTGGGTGACAGCGCTGCCACACCTAAGCATGGGGAGGGTGGTGGCACCCAAAACGGTGACTCGCTGCAGCCTGGCAGAGGAGGGAAGGTGCTGGGCTGGGAGCAGGGGTGTGCCCCGGTGCCCTGGTGCTGTCGTCAGATCATTGTAAAATAATGGTGTACATACATGGCCGCCTTGGCAAATGGGTGTGCTCGAGTGCAATAAAGTGAGAAGGACTGGCCTGGTCCCCAGCGCTGTGGTCGCTATGGAAAAGATGAACCCAAGCACGGCGGGACGGGGAGGCTTGTGTCTGGGGAAGGCAGGAAACAGCTTCAGCCGACAGCTTTACCCCATCCATGCCAGCTGTGGGGAGAGGAGAGGGGCTGGGCTCTGAAGCTGGCACCTGGTGGAGGCTCAATTTGCAAGGTTTGCAGCAAAAAACAGCTATGGCGAGCTTCAGTCATGGGATATGTACAGCCTGAGGTTTATTTTAGAGCAGTTCCCCTGTGTCCAAGGAGCCAACACCCAGGGCTGCAGATTGCAAGGTGCATGATGCTGTCTTTCATCACTGGAGTGGACAGGACCAGACACACACGTCCATGCTGGTTTTTTTCGTGCCTCTGGGACCGGCGTGTGCGGACCCTGGTGTTCCTTGGAGCTGGCAGCAGCCTGTGAGTTCCAGGGTTCACCATGTGCAGGATGTGTGGTTGTAGTGCCCACAGCACTGCATCAGCCATAGCTCGCTCTCTGCCTGGCCGTCCCAGACGCCAGTGAAGGAGAGTGTCCCGTTCTCCAGCACCGTGCTGAAAGGAGAGAGAGGCACGGTCAGGCCTAGAGTCACCTTTCCACCCCCATCCCCAAACTGATGGTTCAGAGGCTCACACCGGGCTCCTCATCCTCCCAGAGAGAGCCAGAGAGCTGGCTTGCTGGGTGTTGACTGTGCCCAGCTGCTGGAGGGTGAAGGAGATGGGACATGCGTGCAAGCTCCACGAGCCAGTCCCAACCCAGCCCTGTCTGCCACCCCCATGCACATGGGTCCCCAGGCAAGACCCTACAGCTCCAGACCCTCCCCGTGGCCCGGCCGCACACCCACCTAGCGAAGAGTTGCTTGCAGCATGTGTATATGGGGTAGCTGGTAGAGGTGAAGTTGGCAGTGCCGAAGAAGGTCACGCAGTCGCTCACCTCCGTTGGCACGTACATGAGGCCTGGGGGACAAGGCCTGGTGGTTTGGTCTCTGGGGGACCACACACTCAAATCCCACACCCTGACCGTGCATGCACCACATCCTCCCAGCTGGTTGCAGACAGTGGGAGCTCCTCACAACGCCTCAAAGTCCACCCTTGAAATATCCCAATTGCAGCCCAGGTGAGGGTGAGGAGCCCCAGCAGTGCCATGGGATTTGGGGGACCCTGAGAAACTGCCACAGGGGGGAGAGAGCAGAGGGTTTGGAGGCCCTGTCAGAGCCATGGGGGTGGCCCCCAGCCTTCCCACACCTGTACCAGCATTTGTAGGGGCGTTCAGCCCTTTGCCCGTTCTCCCCAGGGACCTACCTGCCAGGCAGGAGTTGAGCATGGAGACGCAGATGCCGGTGAGCAGGGCTCGCAGCACGATGGAGGCAAAGTCACTCTTGCGGTGGGGAACAAGGGAGGCTGCGGGGACAAAGCAGAGAGGAGGGCAAGTCAGATCCTTGCTCTGCTTCTGGCCCCGGTCGGGGACACAGAAAGAAGAGACATGTCCCAGGTCCCCATCTGGCTCTGCCATCCAGTGCCCTGCCCAACCACGCTGGTGTAGCATCGTGTTTGGTGGTCCTGGCCACGGCCCAGCCTGTCTGCCCAGCCTGTGTTGGGGGTGGAAGTCCCATTTCTTAGCAGCATGCTATCAGAGGCTGAACGCTGAGGCTTGAAGGCAGCAAATTCCTCCCGCCCACAGGTCCCATTGCCCCACACCCAAGCACCCAGGACGTGGGTCACACTCACTCAGGCCTCCCAGCATGATCCCGATGGAGCTGATGTTGGCAAATCCACAGAGTGCAAAGGTGGTGATAGTCTCAGCACGCTCCTGCAGGGCGCAAAGGCAGGGGACAGTCACCTTGACCCAGCCCCACAGCGCCCTGTGCTGAGCTCCGTGGTGTAGCTCCCAGCCCAGCCAGCCAGGGTGGAGATAAGTCCCCACCCCAATCCTTTCTCCTTCAGCTTTTTTTTTTTTGGCAGCAAGGAGGCGAGGGAGGGACAGCCTGCCTGTGGAAGAGGTCGGGCTGGCAGCATGAGGGAGGCCCTACAGTATCATGATCTGCCCTGCTGGAGAGCAGAACCAGTGGGACATGACTTCAGTGGGTCCTTCAGGATGACCCCAAACCCAGTAGTGAGTGGGCATTCAAGTCTAGTTGGCTGTGGGTGTCCTCCCGTCCCCCAAACCATCACCCCCCTGCCCTGCCAGGCCCCGTGCCCCGTTTGAGCTGGCTCTATCAGTGCCCTATGCCCGGTGGGGTTGGCAGTTGCCCTCACAGATATCCACTGCTTCTGGCCCCCGTTCCACTCCTCCAGGCCGTCCAGCCGATTCTTCTTGTACGTGGCCAGCTGCTGGTATGCCACGAACTCATTCAGGAAGATCTTGATCCCCAGGAGCTCGGCCACCACTGGCGAGTCTGCCCAGTCTGCCCCCATGAGAAAGGCCACGGGCATGAGGACGTAGGAGCAGATCATCTGGGAAGAGCGCGCCAGGAGGGAGCACCACAGAGCTGAGCCCCTTCGTAGCCCCCAGCTTGGGCACCCGCCGCCAGCATTCACCAAGCACCAGCAAGGTGAACGTTAGGCAAGGGGGGGTCTTGGCAGCCCACTGAGGCAGCGGGCGAAGGTGGGGATGGGCAGGGGATTCGGGGATACCTGAAAGGAGAGGTCTTTGATGTTCACCATCTCCCCGAACCACAGCAAGGCAGCGTTGATGAACTCCAGCACAGCCAAGAAGGCGATGAGGTTGGCTGCGATGTTGGCCACAAGACCCACCGAGGCGGCAGCCCCACTGCTAGCAGCTTCCAGGACGTTCTGCTCTTCCCTGGGAGAAAAAAAGACCCAGACAGGCTCACGTGGCCTGGCAACACCACTGTGAGGTTGGTCCTGCTCTGTGGATGTACTGCGCTGTCTGCACAGTGCAGGGTCTCCCAACCTTCTGCCACCTGCCATGCCCCAATTGCTCCCACAGCTTCCCTGCTGTGGTGGGATGTGTGCGACCCCACTGCCCCATCCCACTGCTCCCACTCACCCGCTGGCGATGTGGACGCTTTCCTTGCCCTTGAACTTGGACTCTTCCACTTCGGGGTAGACCAGTTTGGACATAGCGAGGGCACAGGGCGCAGCCATCACGGAGGCTGCAATCAGTGATGCTGCATCTATCTGCAACAGGCAGACCATGGGCTCAGGCACTGCAGCTCCGTGCAAGGCTGCACAGGGCTGCCCAAGGACATGGCCAGCAACACCTGGAGCAGTGCCAGGCTCTCTGGTTGCTCAGGGTTGGAAAATGTCTCTGCATTTCCCATCTTGGCAATTGAGGAGGCATAGGTCTGGATGGAGACATTGCTGGAGCCACAGCAATCATAACCTCAGATGTTAATCTCTTGCTGTCTGACTTAACCTCGATGATTTTTGTCCCCTCCCTGTCCCTTTCTGTCATTATCATTATCAGAGCAATAAGTTGTGCAACATTGTGAACTTCCACCCCCACCGAACAACCGAGCTCCCAGCAGGAGCAGAGTATTACCCTAACAGCCTCATCTCACCCCTCCCCTGCCCTCTGTGCGGCAATTTCTCATCTCTCTGTCCTTTCACCCGTGGCTCCCTCCTTAAGTAGCCTAATTAATGTTTAAATAGCAGTAGCTCAGCCAGAAGGTCAAGGGGAAGGTTTATTCCCCAGTACGGAGCACTGATGAGGCCACATCTGGACACCACGTCCATCTCTGAGACAATGATGAACTGGGGAGAACACTCCTGGCTGCGGCACGGGACAGCCGAGGAGATGCTGGAGGAGTTGGGCTTGTTCAGCTGGGAGAAAGGAGGGCTGAGCAGGTGGGAGCTGCAGTCCCCAGGTACTTAAAAGGGGGCTGAAGGGAAGACACTTCCCAGAGGTCCCTGGTGAAAGGCTGAGAAGCACAGTACAGGTTGCAGTGGGGGAATTCCTGCTGGACATGAGGAAAAATTTGTTCCCAGTGAATCTGTGGGGCAGAACAGAGAGGTGGGGAGGATCTCCACCATGGAGATGTTCACTGCTAACCTGGACAAGCATCCCGCTCAGGCTTTGCCATTACCCAGTCTGGGCAAGAGGGTGGACCAGAGACCTCCAAAGGGGTCTTCCAGGCTAAATCATTCCCTGATTCAATAAGATCTACCCTGATTGCTGCGGAAGGGTCCCTGGCAGAGCTCTGGGGTTTTGACAAGCCAGCAGAGGTGAGGTGAGACTGTGCATGGAGAACCCTGGCCCGTTATGGAAGAAGACCACAGTGGGTCCTTTTCCCCCACAAGCTGAGGGCAGTTCTGGCATGTCAGAACCCCTGAGCAGGGAAAACGTGGCTTATATCTGGCCATGCACTCACCCCAAAAGATATATAGGCTCCCATCACGCTGCCTGCAATGGTGGAAAAGCCCCCAGTCATCACAGCATGGATTTCTGAATAGGTCATGTCCGCAAGGTACGGGCGGATGAGCAGTGGGGCTTCAGTCTGTGTGAAAGAAAAGCCTCTGTTGTCACCATGCAGGGCTGTAGGTCTCCTGGGAAGGGAGGAGAAGACCCTTCCTCTGGGGCAGCCTCAGCTGCAAGGACTGAGGGGCTGGATCTCCTCCCCAGAGCCTTACCTGTCCCACAAAAATGTTCCCTGCCACACTCAGGGTCTCAGTAGGGGTGGTGCCCATTGAGAACTGAAGCAGCCAGGAGATCTGGGGACAGACAAGGCCACGGTGTCCCCAAAGGCTCCTGACACCCCACCACCCACCCTGTGAAGCAGAGCACCATCTGGTCCTCCAGCCTGCCCTTGCCAAGCGGCATGGTGGTGGTCTCCAGAAGTGCCCAAAGACCAGGTAGCACCAACAACCCCAGGGCTGGGCTTTCTCAGGAAGATGTGCATGAAAGAGGGGTCATGATAGACGTGTCTATCATTTTAGCAGAACAAGTCAAACCAAATTAGTACCATCCCAATTTTCCAGGGACATCCATCAACTTTTCATTGGGGCTGCAGAAACCACCTGGTCCTTCTCCTGTCCACCACCATCACAGAGCTAGACACAAGGCCCTACCTTCAGGATGAGCCACTGCATGGCACCGAGGTAATAGAGGATGGACATCACACAGCTGAAGAAAACAATGATGGGCAGAGACTGCAGACAAGACACCAGGGTGCAGGATTAAAGGGGAGTTGAGCAGAACATCTAAGTACACTTGGGGACCAGGCTCCCCTGCCACATGGGCTGGGCATGGTGTTGCATATCCAGCCCACATTATTGGGGTGCCACAACACTGGGCGAGCCCAGCAGGAGGGACAGGAACCAGTATAAATTCCCCATGGCTCTGAGGAGGTCCATGGGTGGGCACAAAGCTAAGGGAGACCCATCCTTGAGCTGGTTGAGCTCTGGACAAGGCCAGAAGAAAACCAGGCTCTGCCTCTCCCTCCCCACATCCCATTCCCCAAGCTGACCTGAAAGGCAAAGACTTCTTCAACGAGCGTGTTCCCAAAGACAAAGACGGAGCCAGCTTTGGTGTAGCCCAGGAAGATCTGCAATTGAGGACATCTTATGTTAAGAGGGAGATCTCCATGAGCTCTGCCTAGCAGGTGACTGCCCCCCAATCCCACAGCCAGATTCATTGCCCCAGCAGATAAAGACCCCGTGATACCTAGGCTGGGGATAGTGGTGGGGTGTCCCTGAGGCATGGGGCACTACTCCAGCCTGCAAGGGACACTGTGCCAAAGGGCCTGGGCTGTGCCACAAAACCAGGAAAGAGCTGGCTTTTCTCCAGTCTCAACAAGAATGCTGGCGTGCATTCCCTGCCACTCCTCCAGCCCATGCCACGCTTGGCTCTACTTACTGGTCGCAATGGGAGCTACCTGGAGGGCTTAAGCATGGGACGGGGTGAGCAGAAACAGTACCTGGATCTGGTCACCCAGCCACCGGAAAGCTTGGATGCCAGGGGTTGTTCGGAGGATGAAGAGGCCAATTAAGAATTCCAAGGTAATACCCCAGAAAACAGCTCTCCAGGACACCTGGGGACCAAGAGTAGAATGAGGACCAAAGCGTTACCAAAGCCTACAGACTTACCTCTCTGGCTTCCTGCCCTTTCAGTGGCTCTTGGGTGGTGGTCAGGGGAATGCTATTTGTCAAGAATTCTCTCAGAAACCTACGAACATAGGCTGGTGATAGAGGGAGAAGACAAGTTGGTGGGAGTCAGGAAATGGCTGGTGAGGAGAAGGGCGGTGGAGACCTTCTTGTGGTAGTACAGACCCCCTAGAGCAAAATTGCTTGTTCACTAACACTTTGGAGGAAGGGGATGGAGGGATTGCCCAAAACATTGAAAAGGGCTGGGCTGGAAACCCCTGGGACTTCAATCACTTCTGCCCCTCCACCCACAGGCACCTGAAGCTCAGGCATGGCTCTGGTGCTGGGTCTCTGGGTCTGCCCCAGTGTGAAAGACACGGTGGAAAACAGGGTAAGGGGACCACGGGGGAGCCCTGGGTCAGGCAGGAGAGCAGTCTGGTGGCTTTGGGGCTGCAGCCATCCACCCTGGGCTCTGCTCCCCAGGCTGTGGCCAGCTCTGCCCAGGGGCCCTGCTGGGCTTTTGTGTCCTCCAGGGAGCCTGGGGACTTCTCCCCTGCTCCAGCCATGGGCCATCAGGGGATGATAATGGGAAAGAAGCATTTGTTCCCCACATCCTCCTCAGCTCTCAGTGCTGGGTGGCCACCTCTGGTGAGGCCACGCCACACCTGAAACACATACTGCGCTGTGATGCTTGGAGAAGACGAACAGAAACAGCAAAATAAAGCAGAAGCCAGCTAATGAGATGAGCTGCTCTGGGTTTCTGGCAGTGTCCAAAGCCAGCCACGTGACCAGGCCGCCCAGGAGGACCACGATCAGCAGCCTGCAAAGTAAATCCCAGACTGTCACAGAGAGGAAGCCCCCATGAAGGCAGGAGCTAATTGTGCGGGAGATGTCACCCTACGGGCTGTGCATCTGAGGAAACCCGGGTCTCAGATGCAGATGAGGGGTACAGCTAGCCATCAGGCTACTGAGGTAGAGAGGTGGTGGCAAGCCATTTCTGCCATGGCTTCTACGTGGCAGGGCCATGCCTCACCACCCATGAGGTGCCTGCACAACACTAGGGCACATCCCCAGTGCTACCAGCTATCAGTCACGCCAGCCCCGCTCTGGCCAGACAACCACAGGATAGGGGACCCAGGCTCTGGGGGGATGCGGCCCTGTCTCCTCCTCACTCACCATTTCAGCCATCGCCAGGATTTTTGGAAGCATTTCTGAACAGGGCTGAGGAGCTGCAATACCTTTGCCCCACAGTACTTCTTGAAGAGGCTCCATAGCATGAAGAAGACAACCACAGCAGTTATGATGAGCAAGGCAAGGGCTCGCTGGAAGTTGAGCCAACAGGCCGCAATGAGGTAGCACAGGTAGGCTGGAGAAGGCATGAATGGGGTCAGAAACATCAGAACCATAGGGATTCACAATGCTAATTGTGGCAAACAGGTCTGTTTCCTCAAAACATCCTTCCCTGACCACCCCTGAGACTCTTGTTTATGCATGGGGGGGGGGGGTTAGGTAGCACCACCTGAGCAGCCAGGCTCCTTGGTGACAGCATCTCAGCTGTGTGGGTGCACACAGAGTGAGCAGAGGCAGAGCAAACTCTTTGTGTAGGTGGAGAAAGGGGAGGACAGTGAGATGCGGGGAGCTCTCATGGACAGGAGCAGCGGGGTGAGGAGGACTTGGACAATGGGGCTGGTGAGGATAGACACAACCTCCATGTGGGCAGTGGTGCCTGTTGCTCGGAGGCTGGGGGCACAGCCAGCCCAGGGGATGTGGAGTTGGGGTCTCAGTGCTGGGAAGTCCTCACCTACTCCAAAGATCCCCCAGGCGACCATCCGCAGTGTCTTGGCATGAGCCTTGCAGAAGCGCTTTGCCTTGGATGCTGGCTGCAGAGCCTTCCTGGGGAGAGTCACACACCAGAGACACGAGAGGTGCAGATTTATCCTGAAGATCAGCCCAATTTTGGACTCACTGTGACCACTGGAAATACTTCACATGCATGAATTTACAGGGGTTATCCTACCTGCAGTATGAGGAGACTCTCCCTTTCCCTTCTCCTTGCCTTTCCTCCTTGCTCCCACCACGTGGACCATCATGGTTCTCCTCATGGAGTCCCTCCTCACCCTGGAAAACATTGTTAGCTGGAGCACCCCAAGCAGCTCCTGTGGCCCAGTGGGAGGGGAAGGGGGTGATTTACCGGAGATTCAAAAGCTGGGTTGTCTATGCCCTTCTCAAGGCTGTCCAGGGATATCTGGTTTTCTTCCATCTCCGGGTGCGCCATTGCTTCACCGCATTAGAGAAACAGCACGGCGAGGGACCAGCTGCCCGGGGAGAGAAAGCTGGGATCAGCTCTGGGAGGGACAAATATCTGACCCCTGTTGACAGTTTGGGGTCTCTGAGGAGAACACCCTTTGCAGTTAGCATTCAGAGCAGCTCCTGCACCAGCAAAGCACCAGATCATCCCGTGGGGTCCTCAAGCCACAGGGCTGGTGCCCAGGCTTGCTTGTTCTCCTGTAACTATGAGACGGTCCTTGTTCTTCCATGCTTCCAAAGAATTACAGGAGAGAAATTGACCCCAGCAGTGCTGCAGGGAGAGCTAGCACCCCTCCTCCAAGGTGCAGAAGATGTATGCAAAAATGTTGTGGGGGGCTGCAAAAAATAAGAGTGGTCGCATGTCCCATCAGGAGCTCTTGGAGCACCCATGTCCTTCAGTTGAGGATAAGGAAGGTCTTTTCCTGTCGGTAACTAGTACAGCACAGGAGTGATGGGTAGGAGTAAACTGTGATTTGCATGGGGACCAGTCCTAAAGGAAGATTGTACTGGGAGAACTGGTCCAGCAAAGCTAGAAGAACCAGTGTTCCCACCAGCACGGGGATCCTTGCAGCATCTTGTTCGGGCACCCTCCCGCTACCTCTGCCTGGAGAAGGACAGGGGAAGTGCAGAGGAGTCACAGAGAAGGTGGCGGGTGGCTGCAGGAGCACTCTTGCATGAGGAGAAAGGGAATGGCGAGGAGCCCTTGCTCTGGAGGTCTGAGTGTCAGGACAGCAAGGACAGGGCGGAAAGGGCAGGCTCACGGTTCCCACGGCCCAAGGAACAGGCTCCACCAAGGACAGCAGGCCCCCTCCAGCCCAGGGACCCCCCCAGCACCTCCCAGTCCCAGGGTCTGGGGACCCCCTTGGGTCTTCCCCAGTGCTCCCAGCCCCCCCCCAGAGCCACAGGCACTTGCACCCCGAGGCAGGGGGGGGCCAGTGCCCACCTCCCCCTTCCCCCATGGCTCTGCTGCCTTTTATTTTGCTGAGGCCTCCTTGGCCACCCTCCTCCCTGGGGTGGTGCCAGGTGAGCAGGCAGACAACTGACGCCCCCCTCCCATGCCCCTTGTGCCCCCCATGCTGGACCACGGTGCTCCCCATGGCCCCTGCCCAGCTGTGGGGCCCCACAGCCACACGCAGGGCCCTTGTCCTTGTCCCCCACCCCAGTCCCTGTGCCCACTGGGCCCCAGCGCTCACCCGCCAGCCCCGCAGCTCCGGCCTGGTGCCGTGCAGTTACGGATTAACAGCTCAGTCCAAAGAGCTGGTTCAACCCATAGCGAGCGATAGCTCGATAGCTCGGCTCCTCCCGGGCTCACGCCCTGGCACCCAGCCCTAGCTGCACTGTGAGCAGCGAGGGTGCTGGAGGAACACGGCTGCACCCTGAGGGTGCTGGAGGGACACGGCTACACCCTGAGGGTGCTGGAGGGACATGGCTGCACCCTGAGGGTGCTGGAGGAACACGGCTACACCCTGAGGGTGCTGGAGGGACATGGCTGCACCCTGAGGGTGCTGGAGGGACATGGCTGCACCCTGAGGGTGCTGGAGGAGCACGGCAGGGCAGCCACAGCTGCACCCAAACCCCAGCGGTGCTCCCATCCCAGCAGGGCGCTTTGCGGGAAGCAAGCTGGAAGAAGGAATGCCTGGAAAAAAAATTTAAAAAAAATAAATAAATCTAAAAGGGTGTTAAACAGAGAGGGCCCCTCCCGGCCCCGCCCCCCCCACGCTTAAGAGGGCGCCCGGCGAGCTGAGCGCGCAGAGCCCCGGTAGCGCGCCGTGATCGTATAGTGGTTAGTACTCTGCGTTGTGGCCGCAGCAACCTCGGTTCGAATCCGAGTCACGGCATCGCCCCGGCGGTACCACGGCACACGGGCTCCCAATTTTTTAATTTTTTTTTTCCTTTGTTCCCCTCCTTCCCCGCACTTCCCATCGCACTCCCCCGTGGCACGGACGCCTCGCGGGCCCGTCCCGCTCGCTTCCACCATTTTCTCTCAGCGCAGCCCCGCGGCGGCAGCGCGGCCTCGGGGGCTGGAGCCAGGACCCCCCCGGACCCCGACAGTGCCCGGCGGCTGTGTCAGGGCCCCCGGGAGCCTTCCCTGGCCTCATCCCGGCCCCGCAGCCCCCGGCGAGGCGGTGGAAGGAGCCGGTGGGGGTAGCGAGGGGGTGGGGAGAACGAGCGAAAATTGTGCAAAAACAGGGCTAAAAGTATACGAGGCGACACGAAGGGCGTGCTAGAGCATGTTGGGGAACGAGGGGAGTAAGGGCAAAAAAAAATAAAAACTGAGAGCCCGTGTGCCGTGGTACCGCCGGGGCGATGCCGTGACTCGGATTCGAACCGAGGTTGCTGCGGCCACAACGCAGAGTACTAACCACTATACGATCACGGCGCGCTACCGGGGCTCTGCGCGCCCAGCTCGCCGGGCGCGCTGTTAAGCGCAGGGGGCGCTGAGCTCACGGCGGGGCGGGCCCCGGGCGTTGCTATGGCGACACCGGGAGGGGAGGGCCCCCCCCCCCCTCCGCTCGGCCTTGTGCGCATGCGCGCACCCCGCGCGGCTCTGCCTCAGTGCTGTGAGGGCCGCTGGTGGTGGTGTGCCAGGAGGCTCTCACGTTGTTTTCCCATCCATAACGTCCACCGAGTTCTCGTTGAATTGAATGAAACCCCTCTGTCCAGTTCTGATTGAATTTAATAAAGCCTCTCCGTCGAGTTCTGGTTGAATTTAGTAAAATCAAGGCTCACAGCAAAGGGGCTCTGCATCAGCTCCTGTCACTCTGCCCATATACCAAAAGGGCTCGGAGGTGTGAAGGGAGGCAGAACGGCCCTTTTGTGCCCCCCCTTTGTCCGTGCCCATCTCCTTCTTCCCTCAGCCTCCGCTTTAACATGCCCCGGGCCCTGGTGCATGTGCTGGTCCCTCAGCAGCAGCAGGAACCACTGCATCTCCACATCAAACCCAGGGGCTGGTGCATGAGGGGCTCTCCAGTGGCATCTCTGTCTGCCCCGCGTGTCTGGGTGGCTTTTGGGCACCTCCTGCCCCAGTGCTGCCTTTCAGCTCCCCTTGTCTGCACCCAAAGAGTTCCAGTCTGTCCCTCCTGCAGGGCTATGGGGTGCTCCTGCTCATCTACGGCCACCCTTGTCACCATCTGCATCCTCATGCTGGGCCTGGAGTGGGTGCAGTAATTTCCATGTTGGACCAGCGCGGCTGTGGTGGGGACAAAGCAACCAAAGGAGAAGGTGGGATGCTGTGGAGGTGCAGAGCATCTCTGGCAGGATGTGCCGTCTATGCCTGCTGGGGATGGGGGACCTACAGCAGTGCACGCAGCGAGCAGGGGATTCCTCCTCCCTGAGTGTGGTGCCCACCAAGGTCTTGATCCCGATTCTCAGCTTGAGCTGGGTGCTCTCCCGGCTGCATGCTGGGCGCTGCTCACCTGGCGTGCGTGGCACTGGTTGCTCTGCAGGCAGGCAGGAGGTGGCAGGGCTCGATGCTCGGCCATCAGAATCACAATGACCTCAGCTGCTGGAGCAGACACCACCAAGATAAACACTGTGGTGATAAGGAGGAATCGGCCAAACATGGATGTGAGCATGGAGGTGGCGAGTGGATGTGGAGATAAGCGCCAGGGCCTGGCAGGTGTGGATAAGGAGGTGTGAAGCTGCTGCCACCCATCACTGGCAGTGGTGGCCCTGTCCCAGCACAGCTTCCTGCCCATGGGATGCCTTCCCCGGTGGGATTTGGATGTGAGCACTCCTAATAAAATCATGCTGGGTTTTCAGGACCCCAACAGGTTTTTTACTGTGTGTTTTTGTCCACAGGATGTTGCTGATCTCCCTGATCTGTCCTGCCAAGGCATGTAGGGGAAAAGGGGCGCGTGGTATGGGGGGACTGTCCCTCTGCTGGGTGACCTGGTCCCTTTGGCCTCTGCTCAGCACCTGGGCAGCATGCTTGCTCCAGGCAGGTTCCTGAGCTCTGCCCATCCTCTGTGTCCCTCGGTGGCTTTCCTCCAAGCCATCTGATGCCTGTGGGTTGTGTTGGATAGGATTTTAGAGGTTCCTTCAATGTCGAAATGCTGGTGCAGCCAGGCAGAGCACTGCCGGGCCCAGACGTTGCCACTCCATGGCACAAACATAAATCTTCCAGCTGGCACGGGGACAAAAGCAATTCATCACCGTACGGCTGTCTCAGCTGCTGTGCCCCTAGAGCGGCCTCTCCAGCTGCTCCCTCACTGGAGCAGCCCCCCACCTGCTTTCCTCACCTCGGGGAGGCAGAGCCTTCCCCACTGCTGCCTCTCTCAGTCCTCATCCTTTCTCAGATCCCTAAAACATCCCCAGGAATGGTGCTGGTGCCCAGGGAAGCAGGAGGGATGACCAGCACTGTGAGGAGGAACTCCAGCTTTCCCTGGTGATACAGAACTGTGCACTGCTGCAGGCCATCACCATCGTACTCACAGGCCATAAATGCAGCTTAAAATTTGCTCAGCTGCTGAAAGCCCCCCCCCTTTCCTGAGGAAATCAGAGCATCTCCACTGTCAGATATCATCTAGTCCTATATCCCGTATTCATATTCCTAACAGGCATTGCCAGACCAATGCAGGGTGCAGCAGCAAGGAGAAAAGTCTGGGATGATTTTGGAGGCAAAGGTTAAGGTGGGATTTGGGAGGTAAAGGAAAGCACCTCTGTGAGCTGTGTGAGCGGTACAAGCACCCTGATGTGGTTCTGTCCCCACCATCCAACTCCCCATCTTCTTCTAGCTCATAAGTTGCATGCCGAGAACTGAAGGAGAAGGACTCAAGCTTTTCTTGATAGGAATTTTCAGCTGTCATTCTCTTGAGAGGCTTTATGAGCCCACAACAGTGCATGAGATATTCTTCTGGGTCTTCTCCTGGCCCTGACTAAAAAGAGCTTTTTCCAGTTTAACAGTGCTACATAGGGCAGGCAAACAGGCTACATCAGACTGATTTTGCACTTTGCTCTGTTCTGGGATCTCCTTCCTTGACTCTGATCTCCAGAGATCAAGGCAAATGGCCCCCAAAATGCATGGAGTAGGAATTCCCCAAAGCTGTTGCTTCTGACCTGCAGAGAGCACAAAGCTCCTTGAGCCCTTTTGCAGTGGGTCCAGCCTCCGGCAGGAGCTGGGATGTGGTGACAGCATCACAGAGGAAGGCGAGCTGCCCCACAGCCCCACAGAAATGCTGCCCCGTGTCCGGATGTGCCCTGCCTGGCTCCAGCTGCCAGCCTGAGCTCTCGCTCTGCCTTTGTCTGCACCACAAGCGGAGCCTCCTCCTGCAGCGGGGATTTACAGCCTGCACACAGCCACCTCTCAACCCTTCTTTGTGATGCTGAGCGGGCAGAAAACAGGCAGGCAGCACTGCCAGGCAGCTTGCCCAGTCCTCCTCTCGTCACCACTTGCACTCCCCTCCAAATTCACCTTCATTTTCTACCTCCTACCCCTTTTGGAGATGTGGGGCTTGGCTGGTGGCAAATCCACCTGTATGGGGGAATGGCCCCTGGTTTGTTCCTGTGCACCGTTCCCATCCTCCTGATGGCTGGTGAAAGCCCTTTTAAGAGATACAGGGGGGATACCAAGGTGGTTCACAGGCCCTAGGCGATGTAAAGCCAGTGAGAGCACCTGTCTGGGGAAGGACTCAGCCCTGTGAGCGTGGCCATTGCAGCTGGATTAATCAAACCCACCATTAACACTTTCCTGGGGGGCACAGGTCCCCTGTCAGCCCCCAAGCACTGGCCTCCAAGCGGCACGTCACTTTGATTGACCTGCAGATGCTTGGCTCCTTAGTTTGCCCTGCCTCGGATCGATGAGTGCAGGCGGCTCCAATCAATTCCACTTTACTGCTTGCTATCGGGTTCAGATCTGCACTCTCCCAGCTGGTCCCAGCTTCCTTTGTTTGCTCAGGAGAGGAATTTTGGTAGCTCACCCCATTTGGAAGCTGCTGTGCCCTTGCAAGGCCAAGCCCCACAGATGCAGATGTTCCTCCCTGCCCTCCCCACTGGCCCTCAGGACCTGGTGCCGAAGGGGGTGAATTTGTGCTGTGACTTGGAGCCCTAAAAGCGTCAGCCTGGCTGGGGAGCCTGAAAGCGGGTAGCTGGATGAGGCCATGAGATCTGCATAATATTATATGGTTGTTGCCACCAAGCCGGCATCTGGCATGAGGTTTCCCTGCCACGAGCCTGGTTTTGCTGGGGAAATACCAAAGGCAGCTGCAGAGAGGTCCTGTGGCTTGGCTTGCCATCCCCAGGAGCACCGAATGTGGCTGCAGCTCTCAGGGGCTTGAGCCCATGCACAGTCACTTTAAAGGAAAAAAAATAAAAATAAAAATAAAAATTAAAAAAAAAAATAAGCCCAAAGAGTTTGCACAGGGGATGTTTGGAAATTTCCCTTGATCCCGTACCTGGCATTTGTGGTGAGAGAGGCGTTTCTCACACCGTGCATAAGTCCTGAAGTCATTTTTCTCTCGTCTCTGTCACCCAGCTCTCTTGTTGGCCAGTTTCCAGGGTGCAGCGCCTGGATTTGTGGAAATGAAGCTCCCACGGCTCTCCACACCTTGTCAAGTGTTAATGAAATAACGGATCACAGCAAGGAGCAGTTGTGATGCTCACAGCCACGGATGTGCGGGGGGCTGTCGGTGCTGAGAGCAGAGGCAGAGAAGGCGCATGGTGCCGCTGGGGCCAGACCAATGTATTTCACAGGCAGACGTCTGTCAACAAGTTGTCGACTCTTCTTTTGGTCAATTAGCATGGTTTCAATTATATTATCAACTGCATAACAATTTATTTGACAGAAAGGTTGGGGAGATGCAAAAAACATCTGCCAGAATTTGCCCCGCTTGGTAAACGAGCATGCTTTGGGCATACCCAGCCTGTCTGGGCACAGCAACCAAGCGGCCCAAACACACTTACTTACCCAGGTCTGCATCACTTGTAGATGCAGAGATGTCCTAGCTAATGATGCTTGGGAGGAGAAAAATGTCACATCGTATAAAGGACTTGGCATGGGCCCCTGTTCTCCACTGCCTTCCCCAAGCAAATCGCTCAGTTTGGGCTCTCACCACCCCAGTGCAGCACGCTGGGGTGAGCAGAGGCTGCAGAGCACCTTCTGCAGAGCATCCCTTCTGTGCCAGCCTGCTTCCTGCTCTCCCTGGATACCCTTTAATAACTTAAATTTAATAATTTAAAGCAATATATATATGTATGTATATATTTTTATATATAAAGTGCCTACCACCGTATTGATAAACTCTTTGGAACCACTCCGATGGCAGGGGTAAGAACAGGAGTTGGCCTGAGGAGTACCTCAGCACTTCTGTTTCCAACCAGTTCTTAAGGCTGGACTCTTTTCAAGTTTCAGAGACAGAAATACATGTCAGTTATAAATATATCATGCCAGTTTGGGGGAGGTGGGGGCAAATTTAGAATGGGTAAAGGGGAGGGAGAAAGGAAGAAGACGTCTTACATTTCCAGTACTGCAAACAACAGTTTTGACCTCACGCAATGAGTCAGTGGACCTTTTAAATAGTCTTATATAAACAAAATCTATTCTAAAATCTCTCCTCTAAATACAAAGACTTTCTTTCTGTGGATTTGAAGGATTTCTTTCCGTGGATGTGTCTGGTCTTGTTCCTAAACCACGCAGCATCTGCAGCAGCCCATGGAGGGAGGGTCACTGTGCACAGTCTCCTCCTTGTGCTTCTCTCTCAACTACCTCTCTCTCCCCACTCAGCCAAGCCGTGCAGCTCTCTGCCCTGTGCCCCTGCTCATCTCATTTCCATGCCAAAGTCCGAGTCCATCACACACCCCGCATGCAGAAACCTTAGCTCATCCTGTCACCCTTCTCTGCACATTTTCCTGTTCTGCTGCGTCCTTGGGATGGGGGGAGCAGGACCACACGTAGCCCTTGAGCATGGGTAGCTGGGACTACCCCAGAGGATGGTGGCACCTCTGATGTTGTCTCTACCTTTTCCTAACCTTTCCTATCAGTTTTGATTGAGAAGTTTTGCAGTTCTGGCCTCTGCTGACTGCTGAGGGTATGTTTTCACAGATGTCAGTGCTTCTGGTCTCAGAACCCATCCCTTTAGACATCTAGGCCAGAAACCAGGCTTGGTTTCTCCATATGTGCCACGTCTCTGGCACTGGCTTTCATCTCGTTTAATTGCCAGGTTGCTCAGGCTTTTAAAAGTCCTCCTGCAATTCTTAGCACTCATCCACAGTATCCAGAATAATTCACTATTATTAGCAGATTTTGTCACTTCTCCACTGATCTCTCATCAAACAATCAGCTTGTAGAAATGCAGGTGACCTCTCAGTTGGACCTCCCTCAGGTGCCCACAGCTTTTTCCATGAAAGCCACCAGCTTTGGAAGAAAAAACTCCCTTTAAAAGAGCTGTGCTGACTCTTTCCCAGGATGTCATATTTATCCATCTGTCCCCTAACGATGCCAGTTTCCTACTCCTTATGCCAGTTTTTGTTCATTTGCAGAGAACAGATGTGTCATTTATCAGTCCGTGGCTCCCTGGCTGCCTCCTTGGAAGCATTTTTAGCATCACAGTCTCCACCTCCCAGTCCTCATGTCCCCTGCTGTGCCCAGACCTCAGGGGAAGCTGTGCATGGCCAGCAGCTGTAGCATCCTCTTGGTCCATCTTGGTTTGTGTAGGGTGCTCCCACGGAGAGAAGGGGCTGGAGATGCTACAGGCATTTCTAAGCTCCCGGAGAAGGCTGGGTGGTTTTTATTCAAAGCTGCTGAAGAAGCACCTGAAGATTCAAGGGGCTGCAGGCTTCCCTGCACGCCAGGGGAGATACTGGTGTCAGGGGTAGCAGCTGACCCAGTACCTGACTCAGGTGACATGGTAGCAAGTGTCAAATGCCCAATTCAGCCCCCACTTCACCTGTGGGTGAATCTTCTTCTGGCACCTCCTCCAGAGCATGCAGGAGCAGAGATGTCACCTGAGTCACCAAAATCCACAGTCATGAGTGGGGCACCAAACCCAGGAGGACGGATGAGGGCTGAGGACACATGCAGCTCTCCACAGGGCTGGAAGGAGCCTGGAAGACTTTGCCTGGCTTTTTCTTCCTGGCTCCTGCTCCAACCTGCCTGGGAAGTGTTTACCCAGGAGAGAGGGCCATGCTGTGATCTCCAACCCAATGACAACAGAGAAGAGCTCCTGGACCCTCCTGAGATGGAGGTGGATGGTGCACGATGGAGGCTGGCAGCAGAGCTCCTGCAGGTAGACACCTTCCCTGAGGTCCATACAGGCCACTGCAGGCAGCCTTCTGTCTCACCCATTCATGCAGCCGGTAAGTGGGCCAAAAATCACTTCTGCACAGCCAGGGCATTTTCTCCTCCCAGCTACAAACAGTGGCCCCACTGCCATCCTTCCCTGGGGCTAAGGGGGCCGAGGGCAGCACAAGCATCCCGCTGGGGGCCACTTGCCACGACTGCACGGGAAAGCAGATGAAATGTTGAGTCTGGCACACAAGCGTGCTCCCTGGTCCTCTCCCATCTGCCAGTCCCCACACGAGCAATGCTACGTGACAGCCATCTGTCACGCCAATGCGCCCGGCCGTGGGGACTCGCAGGCAGAATGGCATCGGGGCCACGGATGTGGCACCAAAGCCAGCCTCTACGGTGCAGGCATCAAGCCCGGGTTCCAACATGCATCAGAGACGACGGATATTAACAGTTGGGGATTGGAGCAACACCAGCTGCAGCGAGAGACACAGATGGAGCTCAGCTTTGGCAGTGCGAATGCAGAAATCTGTCGCTGCTTCTTCAAACCTGAAATGCGCTGCTGTGAATGGAGAGATGTCGCTAGTGTCTCGTCGCGACTGCAGAAAAGATATGAGCAGCACACGCCTGTGCTGAGCCTTGCGGGGTGTAAAAAGTGCACTTGGTCAGCCCCTGGCTGCCCTTTAAATCTCTCCAAGCACAAAGATGTCTCCCAGGGGGGCTCTCACCCTTCACCCTGCTGCCCTGTGTTGCTGTTTGGGCGGTCTGGGCTCTTCCCTTAGGAAAGGGAACATAACATCATGCTCAAATCTGAAGGCTCAGCTGTGTCCTGAGGTATTCCTCCTTGATGCCCCTCTAGGCTCTGCTGAAGCCTCAGGTGAGAGCAGGATGCCCCGCAGGGCCGAGACATGAGAACGGGCCTGCCTTGTGCCTGGTGCCCACCTGCCAAAAGATATTTGGAAGTAAAACAGCCACGGCAAATGGTGAGGAGGTGCTGGAGCCATCGGTGTGCTCAGACTGCAGACCTTCTTCCACCCCTAGCACGGCCACAATGCAGCTGCCTCACCAAGCAGGGAGCGACGGGAGGGATGCAACAGCATGGAATGGGGGGGAAGGACCTCTGCCATTCCTCCAGTATGTCAGTAATTTAAAAAAAAAAAAAAAAAAGACATCATAGAGAGCTAGATCCCTCCTTGGTCACCTCTCAGGGGATGCGGAGCGTGTGTTTTCCAGGCCTGAGGATTTAACGAGAGCCGTCGCTGACAGATGTTGCTGAACGCTCTCCCCAGCTCCTGGCAGCCCGTGGAGGTACTCTCAGTCTCACGTGCCGCCGAGCCCTGCATCCCGCTTCCTTCCCAACGCCGGACGGACAGATTTATTGAGAACCTCAGCCTGTTCTGCATTTTAATAACAACTCCATCATCTCCATCTGCCAGGATTTAGCTTGCTGCTGCTAGGGTGTAAATGCTGCCTCGGTATTCGCTCCGCTCCTGGCAGAGCTTTTCTCCTCCTGAAGTCTTTTCCCTCCTGCATTCCCCCACTACGAGATTTCTGTTTTACTTCTGAGCACCGCCGCTGAGCTGCGTCCCCGTCGGGATTTGGGGACGGCAGTTTGCGGGTGTCGGGGCTGCGGGCGAGCAGGGCCGGTGCTGCGTGGGGGCGGCCAGCCCAAAGGCTGCGAGCCCAGGGAGCTGCCGGGGCGGCGGGGGGAGCCTGGGGGCGCCGAGCGAGCTCGTTCCGCCTGCGGGGAGCCGGGGGGGAGCGGGGCGGGCCCGGGCCGGGCGCCGCGGAGGGCGGTCCCGGGCGCAGGGGGGGAGCGGGGCGGGCCCCGGGGGAGGCGGGCCGGGAGCGGGGGGGAAGCCGGGGCCGGGCGCCGGGGGAGGTTCGGGGGGGATACGGGGGGGATCCGGGCACGCAGCTCGGCGCCCCGCTCGGAGCAGCCGGCGCCGCGGCTCCGGCAGGTGGCACTGGCCGCCTCCCTCGGCCGCCTCCCCCGCTCTTCCCCCCCGCCCGGCCCGGGCTCCGCCGCCGCGCTCAGTCCGCCGGCGCCGATGCTGCTGAGCGGAGCGGCGGCCGGCTCGGAGCGCGGCGCCGGGGCCGGGGCCGGGACCGGGACCGGGACGGGGACCGGAGCCGGGACCGGAGCCGGTGCCGGCGGAGCCCCGCAGTGCGTGGGCACCATGGCCCGCTGGCTCCGCGAGCACCTGGGCTTCCGCAGCGCCAAGCCCGCACCGCCCGCACCGCCCAAGCCCGACTACCGCGCCGGGCCCCCCCAGCCGCCCCCGCCGCCGGGAGGCGCCGCCGAGCCGCTGGCCGCCGCCCAGCCCGACATCGTGGCCGCCTACCGCCTGCAGAAGGAGCGCGACTTCGAGGACCCCTACAGCGGGGCGCCGCCGAGCGCCGCCCCCGACGGGCCCCGCTACGTCTCGCCCAAGCACCGGCTCATCAAGGTGGAGGCGGCCGAGAAAGCCCCCGCCGGCCCCGCGCCTCCCCCCGCCGCCCCCGGCTCGCCCCCCGCCGGCCCCGAGCCCCCCGACGAGCCGCCGCAGGAGGTGAGTGAGTGGCCCCCGGGGTGGGGGGGGGGGGCTCTGCCGCCTCCCCCCTTTATGCCCCCGGTGCTCGTTGCAACGCCGAGCTCCCGGCGGCCCCACGCGGCTCGGGGCGGCCGTCAGGGATCTCTGGAAGCGTCCCGAGCCTCCTCCTGCCTCGGTGAGCCTGCCGGGGCCTGCCCGGGCTGTGCCAGCTGCAGCCGGGCTCCTCGGAGCTGCTTTGTCAGGAGGCGCCCGTTGCCTCTTTGTCTGACGCCTCCGAGCTGCGAGCCCGGGGTGAGAGCAGCGCTGGGTGCTGCCCGTGCCTCCCACCCCGGGAGCGGGCAGCCCCACAAAGTCCTCTCCAGGCAAGGGACAGGGGCAGGGAGAGGCTTCCTGGAGCCTTATGGCACCGGGACCCCTCCGAGGGGCAAACCCCAAAGGGCTGCGACCACCCCCGGCCTCCTCACGGGACCCCGCCGATGGAGGCAGGAGGGCACCGAGCGCCCGTCAGCGCCGCAGCCTGCAAGATGGGGCTTGTCAAGGGAACTCGACGAGATTGCAGATCTGGCTGATGGAGGGAGTTGTTGATACAATCATCGCAGACGCGGGCTTGGCGTTGCCTGACGTGCGGAGGAAACACACACGCCGAGCGAAATCCGCTCGGGAGTGTTTTCACGCAGATGAGGAGCTCGCGGCTGGCGGATCTCTGGAAGTTGCTGTTAACGAGCGAGCGCTGCTGGGAGGTTTGCAGAGGGGCCCGCTCGGTTCCCCGGTCCTCCCAGCTCCCTGCTGCGGGCAGTGGAGGAGGAGGAGGAGAGGAGGAAGGCCCTGGCAGAGGGCACTGAAGGTGCTGTTGCAGGGATTTGTTCTGCTGAGGCAGGCTCCTGGCACCTGGATGATTCTGAAAGGGACCAGGGGAAGGCTGTGCTTCTCGGAGGGACTCGGGCTGTGGTTTGTGCAGGGCTGAGCAGGAGCTGTGTGGAGCAGGGGCTGCTGGCCAGTCCAGCCACGGCTGGCTCGGGCTCCCTGGGCATCAGAGCACTGGGGTGAAGCTGGAGAGCTCAGCCAAGAGCTGGGAGGCATTTGGGGAAGCCCAGCTAGCAGTGGGAGGCTGAAAAAGACCCTTCGCTGTATCGGTGGCAGGCAGCGATTAGGTTATCTCCCAGTCTCATGCATGCCTCTGTGGGGAGGAGGTTTCTAATTCTTCAGGGCTTCAGTAGGGGATGGACAAAGGCAGAGCTCCAAAGGCTGGGTGAGATGGAAGTAAGGTAGGATTGTTTGATAGGGCATGCAGCCACCCATTGAAACGATTTCCCTGGAGGAGCGGGGCAGTGTCCACCACGTGGGGCACTTCTGCTGGGCTCGGGCACCCTTTCTGGCTCCCATCTGCTGGCCTTGAAGTGGGGCTGGGTGGTGGGAGGATTCCCTGGTCCTGGCAAGGGTGTGATGCTCATGGTGGTCCTTTCTGGAGGTGGTCCAGGGGGATGGAGGGTTCCTGCACGATATTTGCTCTTGGTGACAACATGAAAGTGTCCTGGAGCAGGGAAGGCACATCAGGACTGGGAGGGAGCCCTGATGAGCTCTTTACCCCAAAATGGGGTTGTGGCAGGCTTGGTGCTCCTGCTCTCAGAAGGAGGTGTTGGGCCCTGTTCCCAGCTCTGTTCCGTGGCTGCAGTGGGAAGTGGGACTGCAAACAGTGCTCACGTGTGGGTCCTGAGTTGTGGTGATGTTGAAGGTGAAGGGAGAAGTTTAACTATAGGTACAGGCAAGTCTGTGCTGGAGCAGAGAGATTTTTTGTTGAGTTACACTAAAAAGCACGCTAATAAGATGTGCAGCCCTTCCAAGCAGGAAGGACAAGGAGGGACGGAAGAGGAAGGAGCAGCCGCTGGCTCGTGGCAGTGTGGGCATGGGGACCACGTTCCCTGGGAGCCCTGTGCCTGTGTAGTGCCGTGCCTTCCCTCCCTGGAGAACTGAAGAAGGGGCAGGAATGTCTTGGCAGCAGCATCCCTCCTGCCCCGGCCACGAGTGTGTGCTATGTGACTTGCTGTCATCAGGTAAATCATCAGGTCGTGCTGCCTTACGTGGGGTTGGCAGCATCTCATGGGGACATGCTTAGGGTCTTGTGGGGACATGCTTAGCTCTGCAGCAGCTCCCTTTCCATTACAGAAGCTTGCTGGAGGTGGCAGGGAGGAGGTTCCTTCAGCAGTCCTTCCCCCACAGCAGCGGGAAGTGGGCTGAGACCACTCACCTGTGCAAGGGGGACCCTTGAGATGTCTTCTGTGCCACATGTGGAAGAGACACAAGGAACAAGGTCACCGGGGCTCCCTTTGATGCATGTGGGTGAGGTTCAGCCCCTTCTCAGTGAAGGGACCTCCTTCATGAGAGTGTGGGGACACCGTGCAGAGGTGTCCTTGGGGTTGGGGTTGTTTCTCTGCGCTGTTGCTCCCCACGTGGCTTTACCCATGTCAGGGCGGGAGCCTTGCTGCAATGTTGCTTTGTGTCGTGCCTGTCGGGACTGGCTGCTGGCTCTTGCAGTTGCCCCATGCTGCTGGGTGCGGGCCAGACCCTCTGCAGAGCACTGGGAGCCTGCCCTGCTCAGTGACACCTTAGGATCGTCCTCAGGATCTGCCTCTCTTCTTTGAGCCGCGATGGGGACAGGGCTGTGCGGCGCAGGGATGCGTGGCCTGGGGTGCTGCCTGCAGTTTGCCAGCAGTCAGTGGCAGCGTGATTAGGGTCAGACCCGAAGTCTGGGGCTCCAGATGCGACGTTTGTGCTCAGAGGGCAGGGTCAGCACCGTGGGGTGTGGGAACGGCTGGCCAGGAAGCTCCTGGGCGTGTGTCTTTCCTGAGAGAACCTCCCCGAACTGAGTCATCCTGCAAGATGCTGTGCTGTCCGCCCCGGGCTCCCTCCTCCTCCTGTGCCCTGGGTGCAGCCATGTCCGGCTCCTCAGGCGGGGAATCCGACCCTTCTTGGACAGCCGGCTTTTGGCTTACCTAAAAGTGCAGCTTTGGCACCCACTAAAAACTGAGCGGCAAGGTGACACCTTTGGGAAAAGGTCCTGGGGGTAAAAGTGGGGAAATCCTGCACCCAAAGGAGAGAATGAGCTGGGTTAAATCAGAGCTCAGAGTGCCTCCAGTGTGAAACACGGGGATTTGCTGGGGAACTGCAAACACACGTCATCTCCAGCCACTTGTTTATAAAGTGAAGGACCTGCGCGGGTGTCCTCTGGCTGGAGACAGAGCTCTGCATGAAGTGGAGCACCTTGTTATGGCAAAAGGCAGTGGCAGGTAGGGCGTTTGTGGGTGAGGTTGTGCAGAGCCTCAAGTCTGCCCTGGGATTTCGGTGTCTGAGCCACGATCTCCCTCTTGGAGAGCTGCTGCCTGTCCCCTTCCCTGGTGTGCTGTGTAAAAACTGCATTAACACCAGAACCTGGCCCTTACCCTTAATTTTAGTTTGTTTTCCTTTCATACAGTGGGCATAAATAATAGAGTGAGACTAGCCTCAGTGCGACAGCGGGGATCTGGGTGTGTATTACCATGGCAGATTAATGCATGAAATGTACTCCTGGGCACAGAGAGGACGTGTCGGGGGGTCCAAGTGCTGATTTGCCCGGCTGTTCTCCAAAGGATTGCTTTCGAGAACAAGAGCACCAAGAGCTGTCCTGTGGCATTGGCTTTGCCGGCCAGGCATGCCCTTTGCATCAGAATTGTTTCAAACACAGCAAAGGCTTCAGCCTGTACATGGGAGGGAGCAAGTGTGCATCGGGGCTTCTTGCTCTGCAGCCCCGCACTGTTCGTGACGTCCGGCGCTTGGATTAGGAAATGTCAAAGATGCAGTTTCCCAGGCAACCCTAATTCGCCCCCACGTGCCAGTGCATTGGGATACAGTCAGTAGCTGCGTGGTTGCTGCTGTCTGTCCTCCAAGAGCCCTGCCTCGCTCTCGGCGCTGGGTGTGCAGTGCTCCCCTCCAGCCTCGGTGCCTGCGCTGCGTTGCTGCTTGCTTGGTGTTGCACCCCGAGTGTGCCTGCTGCTGTGTATGGTTTGCAGTTCCCTTCTTTTCCATGCCATGCCTCTTTGCCATAGTGCCTGACTATTTCCAATATGAAAGTGTTTATGTTCTCAGTACTCCATGGGCTTGACTCTTACCCAGAGGTATCTTTGAGGTAGTGGAGGAATAAAGCCAGCGTGGCAACAAAAAAAAACACCAAACCCAGGGAAAGTGGGGACCCGATCTTGGGCCATTAGCTCTGTGCCTGACCACATCTCACCTGCACAGAGCCATCTAATTGCTGCTGAGCATCTCTGCAGCCCCCTGCAAGCAAAGCACAGTTTTAGGATGCTTGGGCTCTCGGCAGAGATGCTTTGGATCAGATCCCACAGTCCTCTAGACCCGGAGCATGTCCCTCCCTGCCCAGGGAGCCAGACCCAGGCACCCAGGAGGTGCAGAAAGAGTTTTCCTCCTGCTGGGAAGAGCAAACGCTGGGTGCAGAGGAGCCTCTTGGCTGCAAAGCCGCTGTGCTGGCGCCCTGTCTTGTCTGAAGCTGCTCTGCTCATGGGGTGGGAGAGGGAGGGTCCAGGACTGGTGCCAGCAGCAAGCCAGGTGTCTGTCTGTCTAGTAAAACACATCTAGGAAATGGGCTTTGTGGCAGGTCTTCATGCAGGCGGGTTTGGCTGAGGACAGGAGGAACGAGCAGGCAGCCCCTTCCTGACCCCGGGAGGATCAGCCAGCTGCATTCACAGCCCTGCAGCCACCTCGGAGCCGGGAGAGCCCTTTGTAAAGGGCGAGCACTGAGCTCTGAAGGCACAAAACCAGGCAGATGTGGGCGCTCGGTTGCTTTTTGGTGTGCCTGGCACGGCAAGCCCCTGCCCCTGCACATGTCGGGATGGGTGTCTGCGTGTTGGTGCCTCCCTTGGCACTAGTGCCTGTGCCGATGAGCTGTCACCGGCTTGGGGCCGTGCTCTGCAGAAGTCCCTGCAGCAGCGTGGCAGGGTTTTTGTGGCTTTCCAGGACGTGCGCTCAGCCTGCGGGATGCTCTGTGGAGCGGCGGGCACCAACCTGCTCGGTACTGCCCAGGCAGCATCCGACTTGCAGGCTGAACCCCCCTCTACCTTGCAGAGGATGAGGGTGTCCAGAAAACAGCTCTCTGAGGGGCTTCTCGCAGGCGGGTGTTAACACAAGCCAGGATTTCAGCAGCAGCGCCAGCTTGCATTCGGGTTTCATGCGGACACCCCTAGCCCTTGCTGGGGAGGGAGGGCAGCTCGAGCAGACGAGCAGCTGCACAAGCCACTGGCAGCTCAGATTTCCCTGGGCGGTTTTGCCTTAGTGGTGGTGAGCAAAAGGCTGCAGCCCTTGGGCTCAGTATTGCCCCTGGATCCCACGGGGCCCTGCAAGCCTACATCACCCTTGGCTGAGGGAGGCGAAAGCAGCCACAGCAGATTTCCTGGCTGTTCCTGGAGCCCCGACGTGGCATGCTGGCACCGGGCCCTGCCTGCAGACGTTTTGCTCTTTCCATCTTACCCGGAGAAGCTGATGCTCTGAGCAGACATCTGCTGCTGCTGCTTTCACACCGGTGCTGAGCAGCGTGGGCATTGTCTCGCCACCACATCTGAACCCTAGGCCGTGCATCCACCCAGGGTGTCTGCAAGCCCTGAGGCTGGCTGTCTTTGCTCTGGGGATGATGCTCTGCTGTTTGAGCCTCATTATGGCAGGGCTGGGCTGGGAGAGCTGCCTTGGGGTGAGGGAGAGCTGCCCAGGAAGCCCACAGCCCGCCAGAGGAGGCAGGTAGGTGATAGAGGAGCTGCCTCATTCCTCCCGCAGCCTGGAGAGATGCAAAGGCTCCAGGCAGCACAGAGGTGTTTACAGCTCCAGTTCCTGTCCCCTTTTCCTGCTGTGTTTTGTTGCTCGGGGCTATTGTCAGATGCTTTTCACAGGAAGGAGGAAGAGGGGGTTTGTTTTAAACCCATTACAGGAGCCCGAGGTTAATTTGCAAGAAGAAGCCCAGGTCAGCACTGCTGGCTCTGCCTGGGGCAGCGGGGTGCAGTGACGCTGGGCTTGTGGGGACCAAGGCGGGGATGGATTTTGGCTGCTGCCATAATGCTCAGGTTCATGCTGCAGGAGCTCAGCACAGCCAGCAGTGTGGTCAGCAAACGTTGCTGGATGTCCCGGCACGGCAACAGACAAGATGCTTGGGTGTACTCAGACCCATCTAGAAATACCTCCTTGGCCCTATTTTAGCTTTAGATGCTGGGGCTCGAGGTCATGTGTGCAGCTCCTGGCTTGTTACGGGCGGTGGCACTGTGTGATGGGAGCGTTCCTGCTGGGAAGCTGCTGAGATGCTGGGGCAGGAGCGTGGCTCTGGGGACTGGTGGGGACCGAGCTCCAGGTCATCCCTCCTGTCTACCACAGGATTGTCTCTCTGTTGCTCATAAGGACAAACCTTGGTGTTTGTTTTTTTTTAATTCTTTATTTTCCTTGAGGTATTGTACCTGAGAAGCTCTTGGTGCTGTTTTCTGCTGCCTCCTGGTTGCGTGGAGGAGTCCCATCCTGTATCACTTGGGACGAGTGGAGATGCTGCAGGGTCCTGGGAGAGGAATGGAGACGGAGCCTCAGGCTGTTTGTAGCCCTTTTGTTACGAAACGTCTCCAAAGGAGCCTGCAGGAGCCCTGGAAAACAACCAGCGAGCTCCCAGTTGTTCCAGCTGACACCCCTGTACTGGGATCTGGCCTGCTTTGGACGAGAAAACGCGGCTGTGCGCGGGGAGCTGATGTCAGTGCCTTCGGAGAGGACCTTGCTGGGGCATCCGCTCAGGCGCCGGCGGCTTTGCTGGTGCCAAGCCGCTGCTAACGGAGGAGGCTGGGCCGCCTTCTGCTCTGCTTGGCTCCGGCCCAGCTTTCGGGACAAAGGCTGGAGCGTTTCCACCGCTGAGAGCCTCACGCGGGCGCCTGGAAAGCTGCCGGCTGCCAGCACCTGCTCGGCAGGGCTCTGGTGCTGTGAAGCCCTCTCAGCGCCCCTGTTCCAAAAGAGGATGCAAAAGGGGCAAGCGAGGGCTGGCAGCAGCCACGTCCCAGGCCCCCAGTGCTGGTGCTTTTTGCCGTGGTTGTGCTGGCGATCCTGGGCTCCTGCTTGCTTCACTCCCTCTCCCAGGACTCGTGGCGTGAAGGCACATCCGACCCCCTTCCCTTTGGGGCTTGGGGTCCCGGGTGCCTCTCTGGCTTCTCCTAGCAGAGCTCATGGTGAGGTGTGGTGTCTGAAAGGGATTCAGCTGATCCCTGCCCCCCCTAAACTTTTGTTTTCCTCCCCTTTTCCAGCTGGCTGTCCTGGAGGACTACGCAGACCCCTTTGATGCTGCACAGGTGGCCGGTAGCCAGGCAGGGCTGGAGAAGGTGACGGAGAACGATGGATATATGGAGCCCTACGAAGCCCAGAAGATGATGGCTGGTAAGGTGGAAAGCTTTGTGCAGAGGCCGCTGTGCTCTTTGTGGCTTGGGTCCCTGCTGCTGTGAATTTGGTGGCCACTGTACTCCGTTCCTTACAGCTTGTGGTAGCACCAGGTCGCCCAGACAAGGCTTCTGAGGGCTGGCTGGCAAACCTGTGTGATTGCTGCAGTGGTGCAACAGCCACTCTGCAGCCAAATTTTCACAGGTCCATGCACGTGGGATGGACAGAACGCTTGCAAAGGCTACCCAAGCATTAAAGGCACCTCGATGCTTCTGCTTGTGGTGCTGCCTGTGAGGCTGAGCCAGGAGAGACATGACATTCGATGCATCTGGCATAAAACAAGACAGATGTGGGAGCTGTTTAATTTGGTTATGACGGGTCCAGAGCGTGCCGTTGTCTGCTGCAGCAGCAGGGTCCCCAGCGGGCTCGTTTATGGCTTGAAAGCAGGCGAGGTGAGAGCACGCGCTCCCAAAGGCATTGCTCTTACTGCTGCAGCGCATGCAGGGCGGCTGTGCTGGCGTGTCTGCTCCAGGCTCTGGCTCTGCTTTGTAGTCCCGTGGTTTTCCTGGAGCAAATGGTTTCTGGAAAGCTCACGCGGCTTTTGGAGGAGACTGTTGCTTTTTTGGAAAAATCAGCAAGCGACAAAGAGTCTTGTGTCTGCAGAGAGGCTTCAGTTTTGCTCAGGGGAAGGGCATTTTGTTAAAGCAGTCACGCTGGATGTTCAGGGGAGAAAGGCAGCCTTGCTGCTTGTGGGGACTCATTTCCTGGGGCGGTCTGTCCCCATGGACCCCGTTTTGCAGGGAGATACTGCAACATGGGGAGAGAAGGCATCCTGGTGCTGGGGACCACTCAGGACCCAGCAGCTCTGCTGCTTGTGGCAGGCTCTTGCTGCAGGTTTGGGGTCTGCTCCACCACCAATGCTCCCTGTGTTGCCCTTGGGTGAAACTAAGCCCTGTGGGATCGTGGCCAGGTGAAAAGTCTGTGCTTCTTTCCCTCTTCTGCTAGAGATCCGCCAGAAGGGCCTGCGGGAGGCTCCGTCCCGGCCCCTGCACCTCTACGACACCCCCTATGAGCCCGTGGCTGGGGGGCTGGAGGCAGACAGCGACCGCCCCGCCTGCCCCCGGCCCAGGGAGTCCCGGCTGCCCGAGGACGACGAGCGGCCTCCAGAGGAGTACGACCAGCCCTGGGAGTGGAAGAAGGAGAGGATCTCCAAAGCCTTCGCAGGTGAGCCAGGATGTAGTAGCTGTGTAGTGTTTTGCAAGGGGGAAGATGGGTTCTCAGCGTGCCTTTGTGGGGTTGGCAGAGTCAGCCTCCCCCTTCCCATGGCTCAGGTAGTGCTCCTTGACTTGTGGTGGCTACTGCTGTTCAGCAGGGCTGGGGGGAGTGGTGATGGAGCTGCCTCGGCAGCCTGTCCACTGCTCATCTCCTGCTGCTGTGCCCCTTACTGCCTGATCTGCACCTCTGGTGCAAGCTGACCCCTGTCTCCCACCCCAAATTGCAGGGCTGGGGCCCCATGCTCAGCTCAGGCAGAGCCCTCCTTCTTTGGGACTCCCTTTGTATGGACAGGACCTGGGCGCTCCCCTAGGAGCCTTCGGCCCCGCAGACGTCCAGCCTCCCGACCTATTTATCCGTGTTGCAGGATCGATTGTGTTTGTGTTTGTTAATGAGGAAATCCATGCTGTGCATTAGTGCTGGCTCCTCCGCCGGCGCTGGCTAATTGCCACGCTCTTATCTAGGATGCATTTTAATTGCAGCACGGTGTGTCTGCACTGCTGCCAGCGTGCACGAGGCGCTCGAGACAGTTTTTGTTGGTGCTGCGCGGGGATGGCGGTGAAGAGGTGTGGAGATTTGGGCTTGGGAGTGACTCCTCACCTTGTGGGTGAATGCATGTGCCAGGCTGGATGTGGTAGTGGCTGGTTGTGCCTACGGGAGGCTGGGGCTTGGGTCCCAGCACAGTAGTGCCAAGATTTCAGCTTCTTGGGCTCTGCTGCGGATCACTGGGCTGGGTTTGTGTGGAGGGGTCTGCACTGCTCCCAGAGCAGGTCCTGCTGTGGCTTCTGGAGTGTTTCTCCTTTCCTGAGAAGCTGGGAGCCCCCTGATGGGCACCTGGTGCCAGCATGAGGCTAATCCATGGCAAGCAAAGTCTGCATGCCCTTCTCTGCTGCTGCTGCAGCCTGCCTGCAGCCCCACGGCCATGGACAGCAGCTTGTCCTCTGGTGGCCTGGCTGTCCCCAGGAGCTCTGCTGGGGTACTGGGTGCCCCCGTGTGTGTCCCAGCAAGCCTGGGCTGGTGTAGGGCCCCTGGGAATTCCGACCTTAGATCTTCACCCTCCCAGCTGCTGTCCTTCTCCCTGGGCTTGGTGTTGCTGACTTTTTTTTTCTAAGCCCTCTCTTTCTCTCTCTTTCTCTTTCTTTCTCTTTCCACTCTCCCCACCCTCCCCCCTCCCCTTATCCAGTTGAAATCAAGGTCATTAAAGACCTGCCGTGGCCACCGCCGGTGGGACAGCTCGACAGTGGTGAGACCCCCCCGGACGGTGAGGCTGGTGCCCCCGGCCCCCCGCAGCACGGCCAGCAGAACTACGAAGACGCCAACGGTGGGTTTTGCATGACAGTGGGGTGTCCGGGGTGGGCTGTGGCCCGTGCCCACCACAACCCTGCCCTGCTGCCTGCCAGCACCGGGACGTTGCCACGCTGGAGCTTGTCTAGACCTGGCAGGGCTGGCTGCGGATGGATGCTGCCGGCTCTGTGCTGAGCAGTGCAGATCCGCCCTCCTCCTCCTCCTCCTCCTCTTCCTCTTTCTTCTCCTCCGCATTTCCCCAGCTCCTCCTGACCCCTTGCTTGTCCTGCGCAGGATGCCAGACCTTTGTCCTTGACTCTTCTGTGGCTCCTCCAGTTACCTGATACCTCCTTGCACACGGTAGTTGAGCTGCACCAGGGGATTATCCGGTGGCAGAGCTATTATCGTCTGTTTTGTTCTCTCTTCTTTGCCTCCAAATTCCCATCTGACGGCTGCTTTTACTTTTTTGACAACTGCTGAGCGTTTAGCTGATGTTTTCTTGTGACTCTTAATACCCAGGTCACTTACAGGCATGGTAACCACTAATTCAAATCCAACCGCTGAAGTTTGGGGTTGCTTTTTTTCCCAAGTGCATCACTTCATCATTTAGCACTGCTCTGTTTCATCTGCTTTCTTTATTGCCTTGCTGCTCAATGGCAGGGGATCCCTTTGGATTCCTGGCTCTCGCTGTTGCTGTCCTGAACAGCTATATCTCCCAAGGCACACTTTGTCATCTCAGGTTCGCCTTGCAGCAAAGCCCTTTCTGCACATACTGAAGGGCAGAGCCCCTGGCAAATCCCCCTTGGACTCTGCTGGTTGTCTCGCTTATGAAAACCAAGGATTGCTGTTTCTCTTTTGACCCATATTAATTTTTAAGGACCTTGCTCTTACGCCGTGGTAGATTATTTTTATTTTTATTTTTTCTAACAGCATCAGGTAAGGGGCTTCTGTCAAAAACCCACCTGGGCTTTCAGGGCCGGCCTTGTTCACGTGCCACCGCTCTTGCGGAGAGCTGGGATGGATCTGTGAGATGTGACTGCTCTGCAAACTGATGGCTGCACCCTGGCGTGCCATGCCCGCCTGTGCGTCACTAACGCTGCTCCTGACAGGCACTGCGACGTGCCAGGTGCAGATGTCTGATTTCCTTATCTGCAATTACCCAGGTCCTTGCAGAGCTTCGTAAAAAAAAATTGAGTAGCTTTTGCTAAGTTCCCAGGTGGGTTTGAGCACGAGGTTGCACGTGACTGCTGATTTAGCCGCGTGCTGTAGGGATGTCCCAGAGCAGTGCGGCTGATCTGCCAGCACCGGGTCCCGGCACTGTCCCAAATGCTCTCTTAGGGATGCTATGGGCTGAAGTAATCCCCAAAAAAGAAAGGCCTAATGGAAACTTCCCACTCCTCTTCGTACAATAAATGCAGGTGTCATGAAGAATTAATTTCTGTGCTGCACAGCCTCTGCTCTTACCCCATCATTTTTTATCCCTGCAGTCACTCTGACACGCACCCTGCTCCTGATGAACACATCAGTTTGTCATTTTTCCTGGCTTTAGCAACACAAATTCTCGTTTTTATTTTGATTTGCTTTGTTGTGTTAAGTTTATCTTGCCAGAGTTTTGTGTTATTCTCTATTTTGCCTGTCTGGGGGTGAATTGAACTTCTTGAAGGATGTCTTCTTACTCCTAGGGGCTTGTTTTTAATATCCTGTTTAATCATGTGCATGCTTCTGCTGCTGTCTGACAGGTGCAATGTATTTCTTCTGAGCCTCTAATATGATGACTTGTGCAGCCAGCAAACATTTCAGTGTTTTGATTGCCTGGCTTTTTAACAATTGTCCCAATTTTTTAAGGTGATGAGTTGAAATTGAAGTCTGGCTGTTATGGGCAAGAGCGAACCTCTGCAGCGGCACGGCTTGCCGAGCCGTCACACTGGGCACTTCAGCCCTGAGCAACTCCTGGGGGAATTTAAGCCGTGCTAAGCTGTGGAGGTCATGGAGGGCTGGCAAAACCATCCCAAACACCCCCACCAAGCAGCCAGGGCATCCCACGGGCCAGGGTCCTGCTTGTACTGGAGCTCGGCCACCCCCAGGGTGTCTGTGCCTCTGCAGCAGCAGCCACCAGCAGCCTTGCATCAGGGCAGCTCTGACGGATCGATAAGTAATTTGTGCGAGGGGGCTCTTCTTGCAGGGGAGCAATAATGAACTCTCTGGAGGAGGGAGAAACAATATTATTAATGCTGAAATCATCCTGCACGGAAATAACATTCAGTGGGAGGCTGGGTCCCCAGGGCACGTCTTGGTTAATCCCTTGCTGGGCGGCGAGCGCTGGACCACTGCTGTTCGTCGCTGTGCAGGGTCGTGTCAGGGAGGCATCTCTCAGAGGAAACGTCACCCTTCCCCTCCAGGGATTTTTTTTTCCACCACAACAGAGGTGGAAATGTGTCCCTTGTTTTCAAACTGCCTGCCTCCCCTTTAAGCTCCATCTTCCCCACTCCTTTTTATGCAAGATTGGAGAGCCTCTCAGTACTAATTCTCTTGATGGAAACGCCTAATTGTATTCCGCAGCCAGTGAATCTCTGGTTACATCAGCTACACCTCTCTGTGTTCATGAAACCTCCCTGAAAAATATATCTAGGGGCTCAGGAGCCCAGTCTGCACCAAGTCCTGATTGCACTTAAGGTGGATGCACTTAAGCATCCTCAGATGCCATGGGGTGCTCCCCTGCCCCTTATCTAGAGCAGGGGGTAGGGGCAGTGAGAGGGGACCCAGTGATGTGATGTCTCTGGCCACCTCCACAGCCTCCTGCTGTGTGGGGAAAGCTGCCAGCACGGTGGGTTTGTTATTCGTCCAGCCCGTCAGCCTGTCCCCACCGCCGCTGTGATGTCTGTCTGTCTTGCAGGGCCGTTGGAGGGACTGGGGTACGGCCGCACCTCGCCCTGCAGGGAGGAGAAGGCCAGGGCTGGCCTCAGACATGGCACCAGCAGCCTCAAGAGCACCAAGACGCTGAGTGCGGAGCCTGGCCCCTTCCTTGGGGAGAGGATTGACCCTGCCCTGCCCCTGGAGAGCCAGTGGTGAGTCCTGCCTGCCCTTCCCCTATCCACGCTGTGATGCTGCAGGGTGGCAGACCTGCCTCATGCCCTTGCCTTTTACCCTGGTACCACGTTTTTCCCACCTGCTGCTTGTCCCTTCTGCCCTCCTTTGAGTCCTGCTGTCCCCTTGTACCCTCCGCGACCCCCAGGCTGCCCCACTGTGAGCCCAGCAGCCCTTTGTCCCCCAGCCCCAGCGTTGCCACCCGCATCCTTTACCCCCAGCACTGCGGCCGGCAGCACTGCTACCCGGGGCTCGGCCGTGCCCAGGGTGTGCACACAGCTGGTCCCACTCCTGCCTGCAGCTGGTACCACGGGGCCATCAGCCGGACGGACGCTGAGACGCTGCTGAGGCTCTGCAAGGAGGCGAGCTACTTGGTGCGCAACAGCGAGACCAGCAAGAACGACTTCTCCCTCTCCTTGAAGTGAGTGAATCCGGCTGGGCTGCAGGGCGGGCGCACATTTGGGGCCACACTGCTCTTGTACATGCAGCAAAGGTGGCACTACCTCATGGCACTGAGCGTAAATGCCTGGGAGAGGGCACCCAGAATAAGGTGACTGCCTGCAGCAAGCACAGCCCAGAAATACTCTGCCTGGGTTGATGGTTGCAGGCTCCCCGTAGGCTGTGCTCAGCAACCAGAGGTGGCTAGGTGATGTGGAAGGTGAGCCTTGGGCTTTGGGTGGTGGCTCACATCCGAATTTGTACCCGTATGGTGCTGTTTCACATGTGGGGGCACACACCAACTGGCTGCTGGCATGCCCGTGCCCCCACTGCTGTGGGTGCTTGGCACCTGTGGGTGGGCGCATGGCTTTGTGCCGGGGTGCCCACGTGAGTGGGGGCCTGCGCCGTGGGGAGAGGGGGTGGCTTGGACACAACTGTGGGGCAGTTTCTGCATTTCTTTGTGGGATGGCACAGGCTCTTGACATTTGGTTTGGTGTCTGGCAGAAGCATCTCTCAGGAAGACTTGCAGAGCTAGAGGCAGGCTGCTTCTCCCTTGGCAGTGCTAGTAATCCCTCAGACGGATAAAATGATGGGCCTTATTACTCACTTGAATGTGTCTGATTACAGCTTCCAGCTCTGGCTTTTTGCTACCCCCTTTCGTTTTATGAGAAAATAAAGTCTCAGCCACATGGTGGGGAGGGCATTGCGCTGCTTTGGTTTCTCAGCAGGGAATCCTCACCCCCCACAGCACAGCTTGGTTTCAGCTTGGGTTTTGGAGGGTAATGTTAGCACCTTCCCCAAGCTTTGCAGCTTCCCTGAGAAACAAACCTGCATGAAGCACTGAGGTATGTGCCCAGAGCAACTTGCCCAGCTCTTTTGGGAGTGCTGGGGCAGCCTGAACTCCCCCAAAACAAAGCTGTTCTTGTCCAGCAAATGATGATGGATTAGCAAATACCTTCTTGCCCTTCTGCAGGATGAGTATATTAGCTCTCTTCCTGCCAAGCATGAAAAAAGTATTTATTGAGCGCTTCAGTCATCTCTGCCCAACAGCAGCCCACATATCCCTATGCTTTTCTCAATATACTTTAAGTTTTCCCAGTGGTCTCTGTACCTGCATTTCTCCCTGGCGATTTCAGCCTCCCCCATTTATTTCCCTGTGCCATGATTGTGAATTAAATTGCTCCGTCTCTCTAGCTTTTACGCTTTACTGCTGCCTTCAACACCAAAGTAGGGCAGATATTTAGCTTGAAAAAAAAAAATAATTCTTCCTTCTGCAGTTGTAGCTTTTCGGTCAGACATCAAGCTTTTTAGAAGAGCTTCCTGTTTTCATTTATCTGTTAGAATTTTTACTGACATTTTAATTTTCTCAATCATTTTTTCTTGCCTTGGACTGTGAGCTCCTTTGAAGCAACAGCTTCTAGTGGCCAGCGAGTTGTGTTTGAGAGGTGGTGTTGGGGTTGGTGGGGCTTCTTCCCTTTCCAGTGTGGAAAGCACCGATACTGTGCTTTTCTCCCTTTTCATTACCTCTCTACAAGCCAGTCATCTTTTTTTTTTTCCTTTTTTTTTTTTTTTCTCTTCCCCCCCCTCCCCCCCCCCGCTTTTAGTTCTTCCTACCCATCCTTAGCCTCATGGCAAAAATGGCCAAGTCCTCTTCTCAAATGGTGTGGGTGGGTAGGATGTGACTTTGCAGCAGTGTGCTTCTGCCCGCAGGAGACTGCACCCCATCCAAGAGCTGCTCAGGCGACGTCCACCAGCCATGCTTGCAGAGAGCACACAGCCTCAGGAACATGATTTTTACTGCGCTGCCTTTCTCTATAGAGCCTTTTAAAGGAAAATCCCTAGGGATGCTTTTTATATAGCTGTAAGCTGGTTGCCTGCATCTCTCTCTTTTTTTTTTTTTTTTTTCAAACTCTTTTTTTTTTTTTTTCTTGAGGAAGGAGGAGCAGCTGAGGAGATGGTCTGAAAGGAGAGCTCAGTGCTGACCTCCAGTCCTTTTGTGCTGCCTTAAAGGAAAATATGCACAATGGAGAGCAGCAGGAGCATGTCAGGTAGCGGGGAGGTTTAACCCTGCCGTGACAGGCCTGGCTGGGCCACCCCATGCTGCCTGTCATGGGCAGGGCTGTGCTGCCTTAAACGCTTGGAGGACGACTGCCCCGTGGCTCGTGCCTGCACGAGAGGGGCTGAAGCCATGCTGCAGAGACCCAGGGAGTGATTTGGGCAAAATCCAGCCTATTCTACCTCTTCTCCTGCTCTGTGCAGCCCCCACTGCAGGGGTGCGGGACCCCCAGCCAGGGTGCTTCCAGCAGCACGGCAGCCCCCCTGAGCCCAATCCCTGGCAGGGAGCCACGCCACCGCTTCCTCTGCCGTCCCCAGGGGTCCGGCTCCCCGCTGATCAGCGCCTAAATGGATTGCAAACCCATTCTGCTAATGCAGCCGCTCTGTCCATTACGGGCACCGTCTCCTGCTGGGGGGATGGGACTGGCCTGCGCGGAGCTGGAAGCGGCTCAGCATCTCTGATGAGGTCCTGTCTGCTTTTAAGTCATCAATATTTTGCCGTAATGTGCATTCCAGACGCTGCAGACAGGCTGTGGCTCTCCTCGGAGACGCAAATTAATAGCAACAGGGCCATTAGCCCGTCACTTGGAATCAGCGCTCGTGGCAGTATCTGCCTGCGCAGCCGCGCATGGCTCGGTGCCCGTGCTGTGCCGGGAAATGGCCTCGCTACGCTGAGCAGGTTTTATGGAGCCTGCAGTGGTGGTATGGAGCTGGGGGGGGGCCTGGCCACTGCCCAAAGGAGAAAATCTTGCCTTGCCACAGTAAGGCTGGCCGGTGCAGCAGTCCAGCTCCTCCTGGCACAGCTGCTGCATGAGCCAGGGCGGTTGTAAAAGGGGTTTTGCCACAGGTTAAAGGGTTAAAAGGCTGTCTCTGCGTCACCCCGTGGCTGCAGGGATGGGCTGCCCAGCTCAGGGGAAGGAGCTGGTGAGGGGGGTGACAGCCAGCTGCCTCTCCTAATCCTGCCTTCATCTCTCCTTGCAGGAGCAGCCAGGGCTTCATGCACATGAAGCTGTCCCGGACCCAGGAGAACAAGTACGTGCTGGGTCAGCACAGCCCCCCGTTCGACAGCGTGCCGGAGATCATTCATCACTACGCCAGCCGCAAGCTGCCCATCAAGGGGGCCGAGCACATGTCCTTGCTTTACCCGGTGGCTATCCGCACCCTATAGTCCTCACCCTGCACAAGCCGGGCTCGAGGCTGGGTGGACCCAAAGCTGGCCCGTCTGCAGGGCCGAGCGCTGCGGTGCCGAGGATGGGCTCTGGATCAGCGAGCTGGGCACGGACGGTGCTATCGGGGGGTCGCAGCAGCTGGACCCCTCATCCAGCTCCCTCCTACGGTGGTTCCTGTGTGCTGGTTTGCCTGCTGGGATGATGGCAGGGGGGCCCAGCACGAGGAGCCGAGCAGGGCTGGCCGCCTGCTGCCCTCGCCCCCTCTGGGAAGAGCTTGGGAAGCAAGGACTGGAACTGGGGCCTTGGAGAGGACCTGGGGGGAGCAAGGTGTGGGAAAAGGGGGATAAAGCATCCCAAGATGTGTCCTGAGGGTGCCTGGTTCTTCCCATGTCCTGCGAGGGAGAGGACAGCCCTGTGCCCACAGGAGAGGAGGCTGGTGCTGTCCCTGGTGGGGGCACAGGGTGTGAGTGAGGCCCGGGGGGCAGGTGCTCGGTACTGGTACTCACTGCCATCATTTGCCAAATGTATATAGTGACCGGTCTCGGCCGCACGTGCAGCACCACTGCCTAATAAAGCGGTGCATGGTCGTCTCCTGCTCCATGGTGTCCCTGTGCCCTTGCCCCGCCGCCTGGGTGGGTGACCTGTGCAGCACTGCACTGTGCAAAACAGCAGGGAGGGGGGTTTTATTAAGCAAAATTACTTGTTTGTGGGTTTTTTTGCTCCCTCACACGCAGAGGCCCACATACCCAGCTTACTCTCGTACATAGGGGACCAGGGACACTACTGGTCTTGTCCTGGCAATGCCTTTGAGGTCCTTTGTGGGTAGCAATGAGCTGATTTTGGACTTAACTGTTACGCCCTGCAGAGAGGGATGCTCTTTGGGATCTTTTGCCTCCTTGTTTTGTTTCACCCCTTGTAGTTAGGCAAAACACCTGAATTTCACAGGTTTGTTCTCTGGGCATTTAGTAGCTCCAGTCCTGTTCTTCGTCTTCCTGGCACCTTGTCTCTGGGCCAGTTTGTTGACTTAGTGTGGGCTCTGGGGTTTTCTGGACTCGGCCTGTAGCTGGGGGATTGCTGTCCTGTCACAGTTTGGGGCTGCTCTAGGGGCTGGCATGCTCCCTGGAGCCTGCAGAAGCTGTGGTGGTTTGTTCCTGGCTGTTCAGCCACCCTCGCTCCCTAAAAGGCTGTGGTTTGAGCTCATCAAGCGCTCGGTGTCTCCTTCCAGGAGTGCTTGGCTGCTGGCAGCCCCTGCTGCCTCTCCCCAGCCTTTTCCAGCGGGGACGGAGTTTTGGCTAGAGGGTTTTTTCTCCTGGCCCTGCCTCTGCGGGGGCTGGCAAGCACCAGAGCCCACGGAAAGGGCTGGAGGGGCAGGAATACATCTGCAGAGATGCTCCTAGATGCCCTTGCTGCATTTAAAAGGTGTCAAGGGGCCCTTAGCAGTCCTGCTGTGTGCTGATGGCCCCAGCACAGTGCTTGTCCCCAGGGGGGATTGCCCTCTATGACTGTGGCAAGGAAAGCAGAGGCCACCTGAGTCTGTGCACCCAGGGAACTAAGGCACAGGAGAGCCTCACCATGAGTTTTTTTTTTTTCTTCTTCATTTTTTTTTTCTTTTTTCTTTTTCTCAAGAAATGATGGCAAAGAGCAAACAGCCTGGTGGTGAAATCTCACCCACACAGCCTGGCTGTGTCTTGGGGGTGTCCCTGCCAAGCGCACAGCAGCTTCTGTGATTATTTCTCTGGAGCTGGTTTAAACAAAGGGCATCACTCCATCTTCCTTACCACACCGCTATGGGTAGTTGGGAATGGAAATTACATCCCTCCTCAGCCCTCTTTTCTTCTTGTTGAAGCCCAGCTTTTCTAGCATCTCCTTGTACACCATGTTCTCCGGTTGCCATCCCAGTGACCCTCTGCAGGCCCCCCTCTGTACTGAGGGCCTGGAACTGTGTGCAGTGTCCAGACACACTCAGCAGTACAAAGCAAAGGGGACTACCTTCAACCTGCTACACTCACAGGATAACTCGCATTGGAAGGGACTTCTGGAGGTCTCTAGTCCACCTTCCAAGCAGGGTTAGCCTTGAGGTCAGGCCAGAGTCAAAGGATATTTTAGAGAGAAGAAGAACTTCCCTAGACCCAACGAGGCTTTTCCCCCTCTTTGTAAAGGAGATTCTATAGGGAAGGGCGTGCAGAACAGAAAGACACAACAAAGCTTGACATCGGGTCAGAGGATGGACCTGAGCTTCTCAAATCAAGCAGCTCCATGCAGGTCCTGTACGTTTTGGGTCTGACCTGGGGATTCCCACACGAAGTACATTGCTCTGGGCTTAACTCTGGGTCGGGCCAATGTGTTGCGTCCTCTGATGGGAGCTGAACTTCAGGGGCTCCCCAGAAAATGTAGATGGACTGAATCCCTCTTCAACTGGTACTTTAGCGCTACGTTTGCCCTCCTGTGGCTGAAATGAGTGGTGTTTGGAAATAAAAGTGGGAAAGGCGTGTAACAGGGCTAGAGAGATGACGGGGGATTCCCATTCATGAGTATGCTCATGTCCAGGGTGGACAAAGGCATGAGAAGCCTGATGTGGCTCTGAGATTAACCCCACTGAGGGCATGAAGGTGGAGCAAGGACCTTCCTTTGTAGCAATTCCCACCCCACTTGTCCCAATCCCCCATGCCCTCCCAGCTGCCTGTTCCCCATCCCTCCTCCCTGTCAGCGAAACAGCTCTGTCATTCATCGCCTGATCTCTAGTCCCTTGCTAAGCCCTCCGTAATCGCCAAGCTGTTTTAGCGTGCTGCAGGCCCCGATAATGAAAGAAGTTTGTTTTGTAATTGGATTAGTGCTGCTGGGAGCATGCTCTTGCATGGTGGTCAGGTCAGAGCTGGCACAGCCCCCGAGCCCTGTGCTGCTCCGCCTGGTTTTGGGCCAGCTCAGGGCTGCGCTCGCTCCTGCACAAAACTGCGCTGGCCAAAAGGCAGGCTTGCAGAAGGAAGGCAGCCCGGAGGGGTGAAAGGCTGATTCAGGGCAGAAGCCCCTTTAAACCCAAGTCTAGTGATTAGTTTAAACCCCAGCCCTGCCAGCAATGCCTGCATCCCTTGAATGTCACTGAAAACAGTGCCCAGTATTCTGTTTCCAGCCACAGCAGTCTCCAGTGCTGCAGGAGAAGGATCAAATAACCCCAAAGCTCAGCTGCCAAAGTTTATAGCAAAATGGAGAAAATTGTTCCTGATCCCTGCAGGCTACCAGCAAAACGTGCGGTGTAGCACATACATAGCACACACATGCATGTGGCATGCACATGGCCCAGCTGAATGCCTCCTTTCAAATCTTCTTGTGGAGACTGACTTATTTGACACAAGGGGCAAGTTTCAGCTCCCAGTTCGGAGACCACCCTTGCTCAGTCCTTTTGGTGTACTTTCCCAGCATCATCTCAAAGCGGTTACTTGCTCCTGGTGCCCTGTTTAAAAATTGTTGAAAAATATCTGTGCTTGGATGCTTCCACTTAATTTTCAGTCTATGCTTGTGACGAGTTCTGCCCTTTTCCTTGCACAAATCTTTGGAGAGATGTCTCCAAAACAGCATGCTTGGGCAGATCTTTTGGTGAGATCTTCCCAGTGCCTCGCAACTGACGCAGCAGCGTCCCTCCTGAAAACTCACCTTCACTCACCCCTGAAGTGTTTGCTGTTTGTATTAGTGGGGTCACTCTGAGATGGGCGGTGGAGAAGAAGTGCTAGAAATATCTCTGCTCAGAGACACTACTGTTAATATAACCCATTGTTTACTTAATTAGCTGGTTCCTCTGCTGTAACCATACCCATCACTTCCATCATCGGAAACTGGCTCCTATTGAGTGGCAAATCAAACTTTAACTCCAACCAGCATACACGTGCTGCATCTTCTTGTCTAAGAAGTCAATTATGAAAGAAAAATCATTATATTAAACTGATGCAATGTTTCTGTGAGAAATTCTGTTTCCATTTGCCTGCCTATCTTGAAGGATTTCCTTCAGAATATGGTCAGAGCCTCACAAGGTTACAAAAGCCTATATATGTTTTAATCTCTCTTTTCCCTATCCTGGATGTGGGAGGCACATTAGCTCAATTTCTTTGCTATTTGAGCTCTACCCAGGTAATCCTAAATCTGGTCCACATTCACAGTGAGATGACCTTGCTGCTTTCCTCCTTGCTCTCACGCAGCACCTCCTGGTTGAGCCTCATCTCATGCATTTGAAGTGTGTCCTCATCTGGTGGTTGTGCCTCAGGCACTCTCTCCATCACATCTTGTTCAGCCTGATGACCTACAAGTCTTTCATTTCCAGGATAAATTTATGCATACTGAATTTTTCTCTGTTAAATGGCAGTGCACGGCAAGTCCTGATTGGTGTCTGTGTGGGACCGATGGCTCTGCACATGCGTGTCCTCTCTCACTGTTCATGTTCGGGGTGGGCTTGCTGTGCGGGTACAGTGCTCTGTGATTTACTGCCCATATGCAGCATTATGGCTTCTCTGCGCATGCACAGCATGTCCTGATTTACTGCGCGCATTAAGGGCTACCTCTCTGCACATTCACAGCACGTCTGGTTTTAGTGCCTGTGCTCAGTGCGCTTCTCTCTGGCCATGCTTATAGTATGTGCTGATTTACAGGGCAGGGTCTTGCACCTCTTTGCCTCACGTAGAGTGCCTTGACTTGCTGCTCACACGTGCCGCTGCCTCTCTCCAAGGCTGCCTGATTTGCCACTTGTGCAAAGGGCAGTCTCAGATTTACAGCCCGTGCGATGGGAAGCCACTCCATGTGGTGTAGTGTGGCCTCCATGTGTTCATGACATCCAAACTTACCACGTGTGTTAGTGACGGGTCCTGGTTTCCCATGCATGTGCTGTGCAGTCCCTGTGCAGGCGCAGTGCAGCGCTGCTTGCTTTGTGTGTGCAAGCACTATCACCGTGACCTGACATCTGAGCACCCCAGCTAGCAATTTATGGTAAAGTCTGGGCTCTGTGCTGCACGCAATTCCCTTTTCCTTCCACACACATGGTCTGTCTGAGACATCTCTGCCCATGACCATCTGCCCTGCCCCTCTCCTAACCATGTCTTACAAGGGCTGAGGTGCAGCCTTGCACCACCACCCTTGGCTGCCCTGGCTGATGGCCTGCTCTGGAAACCATGGGCTGCAAAGGTGTTAAAAGTCCTGCCAGAGGTAGTGGAGGGTGTCTGGTGGGCAGATGTCTGGCGGGTGTCATTTGTCCAGAGCTTCAGGTGCCACTCAGATTGCAGCTCCAGGAACTGAAGGTTTTCCAAGAGGATGTTTGTGGGCTGTCAATGACTTCCTCTACAGACCTGTTGGCTTCGTAGAGCAAAAGGGGAAAACTGTCCTGTCAGAGACACCAGAAGTGCTTCAGAGAGCAGAGGGGACCATGCAACGTCCAGCAACCCAGAGGAGACTGCTGTCACTCCGAAAAAATTGCGGAACATTCCTATCCAGGCTTACACCAAGGAAAGTGAGGAAGTTGTGACCCACAGCTACGACCTGTGACAGCCCATGAAGAAAACATGGGAGAGGCAGGATCTCCCATCACTCGCCCTGGGAAGGTTTTCATCCCTGGATGTGGTACTGGCAGCCAGAGGGCAACTGTTGGGGATGTTGAGGAGGGGTAGAAGCTGAGACTCCTCCAATTTGTGAAAGGTGTTTTTTTGTTTGTTTGTTTGTTTGTTTGTTTGTTTTTTCCCCAGAGGCTGCAGGATGCTAAAAAGCATCTTGCCCTGTTCTGCTGTGACTTGTAGCTGAGCTCTCAGATGCCGCGTTGGAAGTAGTCCAGGTGGGATGAGGAAGGGCTGGGGAGCGCATCACCCACACAGTGAGGCCTCTTGCCCTTGCATTTGACTTCCAACCATTCCCACAGTGCTTCCTGCACATCATTTAGCTGAGCAGGCAAGCGAGTAAGCACAAGGACGTCACCCAGCCTTCTCCCCAGCGCCGACCCCAAACTGCCCCACTCAGCCGAAGGCCCTTCCCAAAGCCCATGGTTCAGGGCTGCCTCATGCTTTGCAGCTGTGGCGCTGCTGGTAATTCACACTGGCAGCCGCTGCTCCTGCTATCAGTGCTGTGATAATTGTCCCCGCGGGCTGGTCCCGCTCAGGGCCATTAGCAGCAAGATCCTTCTTTTATCATCGTATGTCTTGTTCTTGTCTTGGCAGCTACAGTAAATATCTGCCTGTTACTGAGGCTGAACGCCTGTGAGGACACACGGTCAGGTCACCCTGTGGCGGGTGCTGATTTTTACATGGTTGCAGCTTTCTTGGGGTGCGAAGCAGCAGTGTACACCTGTGGGTTACTGCAGGGATGGGCTGGGGTCTCCTGCAGTGGTGCCTGGAGGTGACATCCCTGCATCGTGCCCTCGCTCCAGCTCTGCCAGTGCTCATCTGCACGGAGCTGGGGGGAGTGGGGCAGGCGATCCCCCCCCCCCGATGGCAGAGGCGATGCTGATTTCCATTTAGATAGAAGAATTTCAATCTCAGCTTGACGTCTGCCTCGCGACTCAAGGCCCAAATTTCCAATTTGCTTCCTCACACGCCGCCAGATGCTCCCTGCTGGGAACTGAAGCATGTCAGAGGCACCGGAGCCCTGCAAAGGTGGACGGCCAGGTGCGTGAATGTGCCCAGCGATGGATACTCAGCCCTCTGTGGCAGCTATTGTCCGGGGTGAGGGGAAGCAAAACCAGCGGGTGCCTCAAGAAAAAAACAAACAGGAAGAAATTGGGGCACAGTGGGGCTGCCTCACAGGGGGTCACACTTTTGGTCGCCTCGTCTACCCCAGCCCTGCGGCTGCGCGGGCGGGGAGGCCGCGGGCTGAGGCGCTGCTGCCCCCTGGCGGCCGCGGGCGGGCGGTGCCGCGGGGCGGGCCGGGGCCAGAGGCGGCTGCACGGGGCCGCCATGTCGGGAGCGGCGCTGGGCAAAGCGGCGGCGGCGGCGGCAGCGAGGCCGCGGAGGAAGGTGCTGAGCGCGGAGGAGGCGGAGCTGTTCGAGCTGGCGCAGGCGGCGGGCAGCGGGCTGGACCCGGAGGTGTTCAAGTGAGCGGCGGGGCGGGCAGCGCGGGGCACGGCGGAGCATCCCCGCCCCGGGTGCGGTGCTCCCCCCGGTGCCCCGCGCTGACGGCCGCCCCGCAGGGTGCTGCTGGACCTGCTGCGCATGAACGTGGCTCCGCTCGCCGTCTTCCAGGTGCTCAAGTCCATGTGCGCCGGGCAGCGGCTGCCGGCGGCCAGCGAGAGCGGAGCCCCCGCCGCGCCGGCGCCGCTCCCCGCCGACAGCCGAGGTAAAGCAGCGGGGAGCGGGCAGCGGGCAGGGGGGCGGCGGCGGGCCCTGACCTCTCTGCGTCTCTCCCGCACAGAGCCCCCGCAGGACCCGCTCGCCTTCGCCTCCGCCCTGCGGCTGCCGCGGCCCTCCGGTGTCCGCCCTCCGGCTGCCTCCTCCTCCTCCTCCTCCTGCTGCCGCCCGCTGCCCCGCTGCCTCTCCGCGCCGCCCGCCGGCCGCGCCGCGGGCTCGGCGCCGGGGGCTCGGCCCCTCGGGCTTTCGGCAGCCCCTGGGCGAGGGGTGAGGGCCGGGCGGCAGGGCCCGAGGTTGCTGCTGGCGGCGCGGCCCGGCGGCGGGGCCGGGCCCCGGGGGCCGCCTCCAACGCGGGAGGCTCGCGGAGCCCGCTCCGTGTGAGGCGGCCGGGCCCGAGCTGCCGCAGCCCCCCGGGGTTTGGCCCTGGCCGGGCTCCCTCCGAGGGGCGACCCGGAGTGGGTGTCAGGAGAAGGGGTCTGGTGTGTGCTAGGAAGCGCTGGGAGCAGGAGCTGAGCTGCTTCGGCTGCTCCATCCACGTGTAGCAGCACCGCAGCTGGTGCTGGTTCCCGTGCCCCAAATTAATGTTTTTTATTAGTGGGGGTGTGATGTGGAATTGGGAGGCTGCGTGGAGCTGTCACCTATAGCAGCGACTGCTTTGGAATATAATCACTCTTACTGCTCTGACCTCAGAGGTCAGCAATAAATGTAGCCCCGAAGCTGTGCCATATGCTTTCCAAGCCAGTTCTAATAAAACTTGATTCCCTCTACTTTCCTGAAGTGGCTTTTGGCTGGTAGCGTGACACATCTGTGTGTTACTTCCGAAAGGTTCGAAAGGGCTAACTAAAACAAGTCTGCTGTCACTAAGCTTAAATTTGCCATGCAGGAGAGCTCTCACTTCTTTTGAGCTTAGGAATGTAGTAAAAGGGGGCAGTGGACAAAACAGAGTGGTTTCATGGATGTTTGGCATGGTTGACAAGAACAAAACTGTATGCTGAAAGATAGGTTTGCTTCACACCTCAGGATTGCAGCCCCTCTAACAGGGGTTTGATGGTTGCTGAGTGGGAGTGTGGAAATAGATGAGGTCAAGCTGAATTTTATTGTGTTCTGTTCTCCCTTCCTCCCAGTGTTTCAGGGTGAAAACTCCACTGTAGCTGATGAGGACATGTTGACCCATGAAGAATTCTGTAGTAAAACTTAAAAAGAAAACTTTTGCCAGCAGCCACTGTGTTGGGAACACAGAGTGATGGAAAAAAGAAAATCTTGTCTGTCAGTGTAGGTGATGAGTAAGGCTGAGGGCAAGTAAGGTTCTTCTTCTGTCATGATATCGTACTGCAACTTGGTCTAGTCTCACTGCTGAGACTGCCTGGGTGATAGGGAGTGCTTATTCTGTACAGCAGCTGGCTGTGCTTGCAGGCCTGTGTATCTGATGGCATGTCCTACAGAGAGCAGATCCGAAAGGCAAGATTCACTTTAATATCTTCAAGCAGTCGGTTTCAGGGTAAGATTGATTATGCACCTTCACAGTAGCAGAGCCTGCTACTTCTAATGTGTATTTCCACATGGTAAATGGGTGCAGTTCGCCTCATTGAGCAGCTGGGGGTAGCATGGAGGCTGAGGAAGTTTACTAAAGCCTTAACTGGAATTTGGGTGTGCAGGTAATGTCCTGGACTCCCAGGACCTGATGGTTCCTCTTACTTGCTGAAAGAGGTGTTCTTGATTAAAAGTTTACTGGTGAGAGGATATGAATGGTAAAGAGAACAGACTCGCGTATGAGATTTTTAATTATGCACAGAGGAAAAAGACACCTGGCTATTTTTCTTGAGCAAAGTGAGAGGGGCACAGCACTTGGATATTTTAGGAAAGCCCCAGCTTGCTGTTCCTTGCCACATTGAGAGGAAATGTCTCAAAATAAGAGAGTAGCAATTCTGAACAAACGATGCTTTAAATCCTGCTCTCTTGTTCTTGTTTGGTGCTTCAGGTGTTGTGGGCCCTGCAAACTATGAATGAACTTTGGGTGATGTGTTTGTTCTTGTTTGTCTGTTAATCTGGAGTATATTTTCTTCTCTTGTAATGCTGTTTACATAGTACTTTCCATAAAAAAATGAACAAAACAACCAGTTTCTTCTAATACTGGGCCACTGCCACAAGCTACTTCTAGCTAGTTGTAGGCCAGCTCCAGTTTGAAATGGTTAGGTGGTGACTCTTCTCTTAACAAGCATTAAATTCCTCAAGAGGAAGTCAGAAACCCTATGGTAGAGTTGATCTGCCCTCAGCAGTTGCCTCCTATCACTAGAGGTAGTGCAAACATGTTAAAGAGCCTGAGCTTCTAGGACTTAATATCAGTCTTGGGGTCTTAAATCAGTTTTCCCTTCATCAATCCAGGATGTTCACTCTGCATCTTTAAGCAGAGCGTCTCCTGGTCCAAGATGTGCCCAAGCCTGACTGCATTCTTGCCTCAGGCCCCCACTGCTGCCAGTCCTTGGGCTTTTGTATATCTTATTGCTGCTTTATTTCACATTTCTGCTTTATTTCATGAGTCTAACACAGGTCTTCAGGGCTACAGAATACACTCTGATCACTGGATCATGTGTGGCTTACTGAGACTGGAGGATCACTCCCGTTAAGCCACAATTTTAATGTTCGCCCAGGTACCTGCAGAGTGTATCAGTCCAATGCTGGCCTCGGATTTTCACTGAGCTGATGCTTAGTACTGGTGGTAGAGGTGAGCTTTGGCCTCCTCTCACAACACATTCTCCGGACATTCTTTGGGCAGAACTTTACATCTGATAGTGTTTTATCACAATCTTAGTCCTGCATCCTCACTTCTGTGAGTATAAGAAGTGCCAGTGAGATCTCATTAACATTGAGAAGAACGCGTGGTTTTTTTCCTAGACCTCCTTGTGAGGATTTACTTCTGTCCCCTCTCAGATGGGAGATGTTTGTGCTTACTGTGACTCAGTCAAGAAGGGGCTGTGTTAGTGGAATGCGTAGCCTGACTGAAGATGGTCCTCAAGTGCAAGCTAACGGTCCTGTGCCACCGTAACTGCAGTTTTGTACAACTATGCCTATCTTAGGTCTGATATCACAGTGCAGTGTAGGCACCTGGAGCGATGTGCGTGGAGTGCTGGAGGAAGATGTGTGGGGTTTTTGGTTGAAGGTCGTGAAAACAGATTTCCAGAGAGAGGTCTCAGTTTGTGGGAGCTGGTAACGCAGTAAAGCAGAACGGGACCATCAGTGCCAGCCTTGTCTGTGTTTCCCTTGACCACACCAGGCTGTATTAGGGTTTGAACTATCTGCATGTCAAGGCAGCAGCTTGTTGTACTGAAGCTCTTAGGGGAAAGTGTGTTGCTGACATACAAATCCCATTAAAATCAATGAGTCTTCAGGCTAATTTTCTCTCCTTAAATTGGAGAAGCAAGTAGTTAGCTCAAACTGAAGAGGAGGAGGAATCAGGCTTACTCATTCATTGAACTCTCTGGTTCTGAACACAGTCCATCATCAGTTCAGGAGCTGGGGTAAGTGTTAACAGGGTGACTGGGGGTGTCCTCTGGGCTGCATCCGTTCTGCAGGGGTTTTTGGTTTGCCTTGCCTTCTTTCCCTTCAGGAGCTGCCGTGGGGAAGGGGAACCAAAGCTGTATCTGCTGTTGGCCCTGCCACCTCTTGTTGGAAGATGCTGCTTATTCTTGAGAAGAGGATGGCGTGGCTTCTGCGCAGGACAAAGCGTTTGGAGATGGGAGATGCCCCCTCTGCATAGCTGGGACTTGTCTGCTGACGCAGCCAGAGCTCCTTGCGCTGATGCAGAGAGCAGCGATTGTTGTACACAAGCTTGCCAAGCTGCTTTGCACAGTGTCGTTCAGCTCTGCATATCTGCTCTTTCTCCTGTGCTTCCTCCTTTGTCAGAAGACAGACAAGTGGCTGAAGTAATCCAGGTCTCACTAAACATTAGCTGAGTCTGCTGCCTTCAAGTTTCATCAGTAACAGTGAGATATCAGCTAAAGCTTCTCAGCTCATCGTGATGCAGGGAGGTTTTTTAAAGCAGTTAAAAAAAGACTGTTACTCTGATAAGCATTGCTGGGAGCAGGGGTAGGAAAGCACATCACTTTCCTCTCCTCACCCCTGTAGTTATTTCAGCTTCTTATACAGCTAAAGCTCTTAAGCAGCAGGGAATCATAGAAATGACTTTATATTGTGTTTTCCATAGAATATAGCAGTGGTGTTCTGCACAGAGTTGTTTGTTGGTAACAACTCATAACTGCCTCAGAATTACTGTCTGACTATTCGACCAGCCATCTGGCATGCTTAGCTAGAGACAGCTTCATGTAAGCTGCATTCCAAAGTGGTTGTCGCGATAATTGATCTGGGAGAGGAAGAGCTTATTTTAAAAGGAAGGGGTGTTCTTTGGGCAATTTCTTCCCATAAATGCAAGGGAGAGTTGTGCACGCCCATTAGGACCGTGGTGTTGGGTTTAGTTTAGCCTAGGCATTTGTATAATTTGCTGTTGTGCACTTAAATATGGCTTTATGTATTGGTTCCATGCTTGCTTTTCCTGTCTGCCCACCTCACCCTCAAGCCACTGGTGATTTGTGTGCAGTTTTCTACCCCTCTATTACCATACATTTGCCAATGCCCTGCTCTTTTTTTTTTTTTTTTCTAGACAAGTCAATGTTCTTTGACAGTCCTCCTCTTTTCACTTCCAATATCTTTTCCACATTTTCTCATTCTCCAGCCCAAATGCCTTGTGTGAAGTTCCTTTCCAGGGCTTTGCCCCAACTAATTTTTTGTACCAAATGATTTGTTAACATAAGCTTGCTTTTCATTGTGCTCTTGCCTGGTGTATGGATTTTTGCATGGCACCAGTGCAATCTCCTAGTCTGCGCAGGAGATAGAGTGCTTTCCTGATTAACAAGTGATTAAGAAGCTGCTCAGCTTTTTGCTTTCTTGACTGGTTAAAAAATGTAGTTCCCATTCTCTACCAGGGAGCTACCAAATCTTCGCATGACCAAAATGCAGATGGTAGTGAAGTGGTTATCCTTAGTGGCAGAAACAGAACACACAGCTTTTCTTTTCTTTTCCTTGTCCTGCAAGTAACTTACAGAAAGTCTAGGCTGTTGGCTGCAACACTCTAAACCTGATGTAGACCTAGTCTTGAAACAATAGGTGGCTTCGTTACATAGAGCAAAATATTTTTGTGGAAATAACGTGCTCTCAAAACTGAAGTGTAAACTTTATATTTCTCATTTTATTGAATCTTGTGGGTGGGAAAAATCAGTTCTGGATGCTGCAACTCAGCATGCAGTGCTGAGTAATGAAGTTGAATACCTAACCTGATTCAAGTGAACAGGCATGTTAGAGAAGAGGCTGTAAGTTCTGTGCAGGTGATTTGGGGGCCCGTGTAGGTTGCAGATTATTTTGTGTTCTCTTCTTTCTACACATTCTCATTTGTAAGGTAAGTGTGGAACCGTGTACTTTCACATGTAGGTGTGAAAGAGAGAAAGCGTGTGTTCAAATAATGATCCACTGCTCCATTTGCCTTAATGCATACCGAAGGTCTTAGAAAATGACTTTTCTGCATTTGAAAACTTATTTTTCCTCTTCCTCTGTTTCAGAACTAGTTGGATGGATTTGTTGAAGCACCTTTTGCCAGTTGTACCTGGCTTCCTGACTGTGTCTCCTCAGGGAGGCTGCTTTAGCTGGGGTGATGTTTTAGCCTGTGTGCCTCGTTGTGTACGAGCTGTTACAAGTACCTTGACAGCTTTGGAGGCCTTGAGAACCTGCTAGTTTGTGTGGTGAAGGACTGAGAATGAGAGCCATAAGTGCTTTGAAGAGTGAGGTCTAGCTGCGACTGAGATTTTATTTCAAATTTCATCACTTCCTAATCGTGAAAAAAGTCCCATCACTGTGCCAGCCACCAGTAGGTGGGCAAAAGTTTAGTCCTTCTGGTAACCACGTCATGGTTGCAAGATTCCAATCTTACAAGCTGTTCTTTTCATCCAGACTTGAGTCTTTGTTCATCTTGGAAGGCCAGCTGGCTTACTGTGCCTAATGTAAGCCCTACTGAGAGACAGAAACAGGATTGTGGTGAATTTAAATCTACTCTAGCCCATAGTCATTGCCCATACGCTGTAAAGGTGTTAGAGGTTGTTGCAGCCCTGACATGCTAATCCTCCCGGACTGCGTTACAAATAAAGGTACTCACAGCAGCAGCTGATGGATTCTTCCTCTTTTTCATGCCAGAGGGAAGAAATTTTGCAGTTCCTGTTACTGCTCAGAAGTGGGAAAGGACCCCCTGAGGAAGGTAGAAGATTGAGTAGAGAGTGGGCTGTAGGAGAAGAACTTTATATTTCCAATTCTGAAAGCGTATTTGGGGTTCCTTTCCTAAGTTTGTTTGGTCTTTGCTTGCCTTGTGCTATAATCAAAGATAGTGTTTCTTCCCTCTGCCTCTTAAAACTGTCTCTTCCTGCCCTGCAGGCTCCTCTCTTGGTATCTGGTAAAGGTTTGGAGTGGTGGTGGTCTCCTAGAGGTAGCTGTAGCATTTTTTTACTGCATTTTTGTTAGAGGTGTTTGGCATTAATGTGTTCAGTGAGCAGCCTATGCACAACTTGCACTGGTGCTAGCGGTCAGAGGTAGGCCGTGCACACACATCCATTCCTCTCAAACTATGTAAGGTTCTCGAGGAGGTGCAGATGTAACCGCTGCTTCTGGGGTCATCTTTGGGCAGAGAGAAATCCCTCTTTTGACTTGACTCTTGTATCTGTAACTGCTTGGGCTACAGTTGTTCTGGGACAGCCAGACAGCTCCAAGACCAGAGCATCTTGTGTCAGCGAGGTAAATAGCAGTGGAATCCTTTTGCTAGTCCGTACTGCTTGAATTGCAGAGGGTAAACTTCCTGTGCTTTGCACTAGTGGACCCTTATATTACTGATAGTGGAAGTTCACAAACCATGTCTGTTGCTGCACGCTTGATGAGCTGCTCTTGTCCAGTGCGCAGGTCTAGAGATGATCCTTCCAAAAATACAGGTGACTTTTATGGTGTGGGAAGTAACTGGTTTGTTTTAGTGTGATGTCAAGGCTATGAGGATGGAGGGCATGTTTTATCTGAGCATAGCTTTTCTTTACAGAGTGAATCTTTCTACCCAAGTCATTTCAGCTAGGTCAGAAGATCAAGGACCTGACTCCTGGTAGCACGTAACGGTACAGTTGTCTGTATGTGCACATGGTTAGAGCTATCATACACAGGCTGGGAACCTGCACTCTCAGTTGATATATGCATGTGAGGAAGAGGAGAACACCCATATAGAGACGTACTGGACTGCTAAAAGCATCATGGTGAACTCTAATGCTTTGTTTGAGATGTTAAGAGACTTTTCTCTTAAATACTGTGAGATCGTGTATTGCCTTTGTGCAATTTGTTTGTTTTCATAGACAATACTTGCATTAGTAAAACTGCTGGAGTGCTTACAAGCTTGAGCTTTACAAAGAAAATCTGCAAGGCTGGTTGGCTGGCTTGGGCTGATGACTTGGCAGATCACTAGCGTGGTTTTCAATAATAGGTTTTTTGGTTTTTTTAAGAACACCTGATTTGGCTGGGATAAGTGAATGTATTTCTTTTTCTAACCTAGTTTGTCAAATTTTACAGATGTGAAGGGGCCACATACTCTTACCTAGAAGTTCACAGGTTGTCCTTCCAGTACTGTGAGGCATGAATTTGTAGTATTGATGGGAGTGCTGTTTTCAGACAGTTACTCCAAGGAGAGACAGGTCAGTTTGGTAAGTAAAACAGACACATCTCCAGTGTGTGCCCTGTTGGCAGCACAGATCCAAGGTGATCCAGATGGCCATGGAGACTCTCGTGTGAGGAGTAGCTATTGGCATTCTGTGATTTGCTCTGTTGTGATTACTAAGATGTCGCTCTCCATTTTAATTGCATGCATGTAATTATAGATACTCAGGGAAAAACAGCTTACTGGATTTCTTGTGTTTTGTTTGCTCCTTACTACGTTCATGTTTAGCAGTGCTTCTTGGTGCTTGCTATCTTTAATAACAGCCGTGACTATCTTGAGCCCTTCTAAATAATTTCTTTGTTCTTTATTTTTTCTTTCCTAATGCAAATATTACTTCTCATCTGAAGTAATCCTCTCTGCCAGGAAGCATCAGTCTTCCTCACTTTTCCCTTGCGGTCACTTGTTTGTAGCACATCTTAGTCTGTCAGTCTTTCTCCTGTGGCTGAATCTGGCAGGGTGGACTGTATGCCCCTTGCTTCATTCAACTTGTACCTTTCTACCCATTGTCGTCTCTGCTGTCATATTGCACTATAGAGATGGTCAGTCGCACCTACAGAAAGGCAGCTCTGTTATCTTCTGAACCCGGTAAGAAAATCTGAGAGTAACTGATTTTGTGTAGGCGCCTGAATTCCTGGATACTCCAGAAAATGATAGGAAACCCAAACTTGCCTGTCAAATCACAAGTGAGGTTTTCTGATCAGACACTGACTGCAGGCTTTAGAAAGAGGTGGGCAGTGGCGCATCAGTTCACTTATCCCAGCCCAGAGGTGTTAGGTGCTCTTCATGTTTTTGAATTGCTGTTTGCAGTGCTGGTATTCCTGTGCCAAATGAAAGCAGGTATTTAAAGAACAAAGTGGCTGGTTACTTTGTATGTTAAAACTAATAATGCTCCTACTGCAACTTATTTTGTTCTTGTGGCCCTGATTTCACAAACTTGCTTTCTGTGTTGGATGCTGGATACACTTGCGACATCTAATACAATTTTGCCTTTAGCATGATTTCTTAAACACTTGCAGCTTAAATGCTGTATGGGTGACACAGGACTGCCACTAATGTATGTGTTCCGTTCATTCAGGGAGAAATAAAACCAGTTCTGCTGTCAGTGGGACCCAGGTGATAGCAGAAAGGAGCAGCAGGGAAGGATCTGCCCAGAGGATGCCTCGGCAACCAAGTGCAAGCCGGCTGCAGAAATCAGGAGCACCTGGAAAGAGCAGTGGAGGCAACAGTAACTAGGACCTTGGCACTGATGTATTTTGATGCTTGAAGATGTATAAAAATTGTGTTGTGTGTATTAATCATTACAAACACGATTTGTAACACATGGAATGTGGTGGTGTTTCTTATTTCCAAAAATTCTGCTGACAACTGCTGTGGTTTGACCCAGCAGGCAGCACAGCACTACACAGCCATTTGCTCACCCTTCTCCCACCTGCAGTGGGATGGGGGGAGAGAATAAGAGGCAGGGGGGTAGTAAAAATCTTGTGGTTGAAATAAAGACAGTTTAATAGGACAGAAAATAAATAATATGTACAAAACAAGTGCTGCATGATATGGTTGTTCACCATGCACTTACCAATCAGTACCCATCAGTACCAATCGGTACCCATGTTTGGCTGATTTAAGAGATGAGAATTAAGTACTGAGCTAGGTCATATATTGTCAAAGGAAGAGCCTTATAATGATTGTATCTTGCACTGGAAACCTCACTGTCCGATGGGGGTATGTTCTTGTTCTTTAACTGATTCACTCCATGTGCATGCTCAGGTGAGTTTTAGCATCTTAATCTAAAAAGCACTTTGACCCCTCATGTAGTGTAATCATGTAACATTTAGTTTCTCTAATGACAGTAAAGTGATTTTTTTAAGTTACAGAACCCTTTGCCTAATGAGCCAGGTTAAATGAGGGTATTGTGCTAGACAAAGGGAGAGAATAGCTTCATCACTTTACAGTAAGATACATGCAAGTAGCTAAAACAGGTAAGTGGATTTGTTAGTGTTAAGTGTTGTCATTCATCATTCTAGGGCCTATCCAGGCAGTGGGTGTACTTGCTATGGCCTAAGTAGCTCAGGAGCTGTTAGTGAAATCCATTTCCCTAATTAGGAGAAAGTCTCCATTCTTGGTGGGGGATGGATAACATTTCCAAGAGTCATGGAGATCTCATGAATGTTTTGGAGTATCTGTCAGTCCAGCACAGTTAAGGGTTTTTGCTAGTGTTGGTATATGTGTGAAAAACCCTGTTGGAGAACTAGCTGTGGAAGTCGTGAGTCTGCAACCCATCTATGGAGATCAGAACTTTTAAAGGGTAGGAGTTAGAAGTGGGAGTGAATTAGTTAATATCTTGCAGTAATACACTTTGAAGGACATCCAAGTGAGAGTTTATGAGCTTTTTCATCACTGGCAAGGTCTGGGTATTTCCTGCTGTGATCTGGCAAGAAAGTGCACCTATTCCCACCCTCACACCCCCAAGAAAAAACATCTGAAACAACCACGCTGCGTAGTAGAGGCAAATACATTAGTTATCCTAATTGAATTTGCTGGTAAAAGAGAGCAGATGAAGGGCTGCTTTTTCCCTGGAATATGAATGAGCAGGCTTGAGATGTGACTCAAACTCTGTGAAGTACGTTGACCTTCTTTGAGAATAAACAGTACCTAACAACAGTGGTTTTGCCTGCATGGTCACCACCTCCTCTCTCTTTAGTTCCATGTTTGCATTTTTTCTATTTATCCTGCTGCAGCTCAGGGTACCTCCTGTGTTGTTCCTACCCACCTGCTTCCAGGCTTCTACAACATCCTCCTACTGTATTCTCCTCAGTCTTGTGGATCATCACTTTTCCTTTCCTGATGTCCATTTTTCCTGAGTAGACTCTCCTGTTCTCCTTTCCATGCTATCAAGCTCAATAAAGAGTGCAATGCATTCCTTTGTATCCTGTTTCTTCAAATCTTTTGCAAAGGTGAGGCACAGTGACTCCCTGCTGTGGGGGACAGCTTGACCTGTTGTCTGGAGGAGTGTGCTGCTTGCTGGAAACCCAGACCTGGGATGTTTTGGAGGAACTACTAAAGCTCACCCGACCCTATAGACTTAGGAAGGGAAACATATATAATAAGAGTCCACTTATATATAATAAGAAGCACTGCAGTTGCCTAGGTCTTACCTCCAGTGCAGCAGGCTGTACGATGACATATGTTGGTGCTCATATATTTTTCAGAGTCACCATCACTTTTTTCCATTTTGACCGTATTCAGTACTTAATCAGGTGTATGTGTTGCACACTGATTAGTCACTGAGACTCTGTGCAAAGCGATTTTTGGCATTTTTCCCCTGCCTGTATGAGCGCTGTTGGCTTTAGTATGCAGTGAACGTTGTCTTTTTCGAATATGAGTGAAAACCTTCAGCGGAAGGATAGTGAGGGACCTGAGTGAAAATGAGGGACAAAGTTCTCCTGGAGAATGTAAGGACATCCTCAAAGGCTGAAAAGAACAAGGAAGAATTCATATGGAGGAAAAACAAAACAAAACAAAAAAACAAAACAAAACAAAAAAAACACAGGACTTATCAGTCCCTATATAAAGGACTGGGGAAAGACTTTTTATCATGGAGCAGAGTGGCGCAGCGGAAGCGTGCTGGGCCCATAACCCAGAGGTCGATGGATCGAAACCATCCTCTGCTAATACCTTTTTTTCCCTTTGTTTCCTTATTAGATTTTTTCTTTCATTATTATACGATTTTTTCTGTTGAGTGGTGGATTTGTGTGTGTGTGTTTTTCTGTTATCTATTTATGTATGTATTTAGAACTGTCACCCTGAGCTGCTTTCCCCACGCGCCCTGGTTGCACGGTGCTGGCCCTTCCAGGGCGTTCTCTATCTCTGTCAGCTGCCGGCTGAGGGCAGACGAGACCGGGAGAGGAAGAAGGAAAAGGAAAGAAAGAAGGAAAATTAACCTCTGGCCCGTACGGGGATCGAACCCGCGACCTTGGCGTTATTAGCACCACGCTCTAACCAACTGAGCTAACCGGCCCTGTTGGGATGGAGGTTTTTAGGCGCCACTTTCAGGCTTTTTCCAGGCGCTGTCCCTATAGGGGATGCTGCTGGCTGGGCTGCAGCCGCCTCTGCCTCTGTCGTCCTGGCAATTAAAACAAGGAAACAAAACACCTAGCAGAGGATGGTTTCGATCCATCGACCTCTGGGTTATGGGCCCAGCACGCTTCCGCTGCGCCACTCTGCTCCCATATTGTTACAAGGTGTAGTTGCACCTCCACCTTCCTGTGGTAGCTGCTGTTCTCGCTGCACAGCCCAGGGGGCTCTGCTAGGGGCAGGGATACTTTCCACTAGACCAGGTTGCTCAAAGTTGCTCACAAATTTTGGTTTTGCAGAAATGGCAGTTTGAAGAGTTACCCGTTTAATTGCTTTTGGAAAAACAACAACAACAACCTTCCACCCTCCCCCCCCAAAAAAACCAACAACAACAAAAAAAAACCACCACACACATACAAAGGGAACAACAAACCTGGATTACTCAGCACATCACACACCTTGTACCCACCTTAAAGCACCTCGGTGTATTCACAACAGCTCCATGTGTGCAGAAGGAAGATACCTCAACAGTGCTGCAGTTTGGCTCCTCATCCTGAAGGAGAAGCTGGGACTGTTGCCCGCATGGCTCCCCTGGTATGAAGCCTGTTTGGCCTTGTGGTGGGTTTTTAGCAAAAAAAAATTAAAAAAGCTTCCTCCCTCCCTGCTCTCACAGGTCACTTCCAATGTGTGCAAGGAAGCGGGGGGGACCTTGTGAGGGGTTAATGTTATACAACATCTGTGGTACACAGATCTTCTGCTTAATCCATTTCCTCTTTTTGTCTCCTGGGATGACAGACACAGAAGTTGCTGACCTTATCAAGATGATCTATGCTTCAGGCATCTTGTGAAATTTCACTGCTGGACTTGGTTGCTAGCATCGGGTTAGTGGGGTAACAGGCCTTTTTCTGGAGCCAAAGATAGACCCTTCACAAGCCACATCTACGTCCTGTGCGCCTGCCTGCTTAAATTGGTTGGGTGTGCAGGACCTAGAAAGACTAGAAGAGCTCCGGGCCAACCAGCTGCCATGCACCATCTCACAAATGCTTCGCCTGCATTACCCAAGGAGGCCAGCCAAGCACTTGGTATGTGTACTAGCAACTCTGGCTCATGGGGCACTTGCTGCGTGGCTGGTGAGATTCTGGACCTTGTCCCTGTGGGTGAGTGTAAGTACTGGCTATGCACCAAGGCCATGCTCAGAGAGTGGGACCTCTCATGTCTGTGTCATGTCTAAGTCCAAGACCTGGGTCACCGGAGAATCAGGTACAGACAGTCAACCAGGGAGCAGGTTTTGCAGGAAGGTGGGGTAGTGCCTCTCCTTTCAGGATCTGGATGAATCCAAGAATAAAGTGGTCTCATCCAAAGAGCTGACCCTGCTTTGAGGACGAGATGGGACTTTAAAGCTCCTGGAGTCCCTCCACTCATCTAGGGGCTATTCTGTCTCAACCTGTGTCTATATGCTCTTCTTACTCATGGGGAGCCTGCTGGCTCCTGGAGCCCTTCCCTTAGAGCCACACTGTTTGCTCTGCCTCTTCCCCATGAGAAAGTGCCTGCATTCACCAGTACTCCACACTCCTGCCACTTGCTGGAGCAGCATCCCTCATCTTAGATTTGGGTCACTATATAGCAGATGTTTGCATTTTTTTCTGTTCAGGATTGACAGAAGATGGCCACACATGGAAAAACACTTGGTGAAGTGAAAGGACCTGTATTTCCTGATTAAAATGTTGGAAATTTCCACCCTTTTAATGTAATTTCTCCTCTCTCCAGTCCACCCCCTCCCCATACACCCATGCCAGTTCCATATCTAAAACTCATTTCTCCCCAAATGTCCCTGCTCAAACATGTGGCTGTTCAGCACAAAGAAGTACAGAATCATAGAACTCTTTGGGTGGGAAGGGACCTTTAAAGATCATCTAGTCCATCCCTCTGCCATTGGCAGGGACTTGTTTCCCTACATCTGGCTGCCCAATGCCCCATCCAACCTGGTCTTGAATGCTTCCAGGGATGGGGCATCTACCTGGACAACCTATTGTGCCTCACCACCCTCTGAGTGAAGAATTTCTTCCTAACATCTGATCTAAATCTACCCCCTTTTAGCTTAATAATTCTTATCCCTTGTTCTATCACTACATGCCCTTGTAAAAAGTCTCTCCCCATCTTTCTTACAGCCCCCCTTTTAAGTATTGAATAGTCTCCCCAGAGCCTTCTCTTCTCCGAGTTGAACAACCCCAACTCTCTCAGCCTTTTTTTTTTTTTTTTTCAGGAGAGGAGCCCCATCCTCCTGATCATTTTTGTGGCCTTCCTCTGGACCTGCTTGAACAGGTTCATGTCTTTCTTGTGCTGGGGACCCCAGAGCTGAGTGCAGTACTCCAGGTGGCGTGTCACAAGAGCAGACCAATAAGGGAGAATCACCTCCTTTGACCCTCTGGCCATGCTTGTTTTTATGCAGCCCAGGATACCATTGGCTTTTTGCTAGTATGCTCTCAATCCATTCGTCTTTCAGTCTGTACTGATGTTTGGGATTGCCTAACCCAGGTGAAGCACCTTGCACTTTGACTTGTTAAACTTGTTGAGGTTCACAGGGGCCCACTTCTCAAGCCTGCCCAGGTCCCTCTGGATGGCCTCCCTTCCTTCTATCATGTCAACTGCAACACTCATTTTGGTGTTGTCCGCAAACATGCTGACGGGTGCACTTGATCCCATTGTCTATGTCACTAATAATGATATTAAACAGCACAAGACCCAGTGAAGATCTCTGAGGAACACCATTCATCACTGACCTCCACTTGGACACAAAGCCATTGACCACAACTCTCTGGAAGTGGCCATCCAGCCAGTTTCTTATCCACCAAATGGTCCACCCTTCAAATCTGTATCTCTCAAATTCAGAGAAAATAATGTTTTGTAGGACACATCCTGACGCCTGCTTACCTGTGCAGACACCTCCATAGATAATGTCTGTTCTCCTAAGCTTGCTTGCTCTCTTTGGGCATTTCCTAATACTCCTTCTGCTCCTTTACCCTCAGACTGATGAGTCCAGGCAACATGGAAACAAGGATACAGAAAAGAGGTATGAACTCACATTTTCAACCCACATGTCCACTGTCAGCAGTCCTTCAACCCTCTGCAGTGCTTTCCCAATGGCAGGGCCTGATGTCAGAGCTGTTAAAGCCCTTGTGGGAGATGGTCTCTTAAAGGCCCACAGGAAACCACAATTCTTGCCTCAAGTGCAAGTTCTAAGCCATGGTGAGGCCCTGTCCAGTGTATCTTCCACCAATCACTTTGCCATGGTGTTCCTCCAATATTTTGACACACAGGCAAGTCATCTGCAGGCACCCTTGCATCTACAGCCTTGTCCCTCCCACTGCACTGCCTAACAGCACAGGGAAGTCCTCCTTCTCAAGGGGTCCTTTTTAAGCCAAGTCTTCCTGGAGGTGCCTCTGCTTTATCACTCCACTGCTGCACCCCAAAATGCTGTTTTCCTTCATAACCATATTCCCACACTGCACGGATGGGGCTGGAGTTGCACCATCATTTGCTCTCTGATATGGTTGTGAGCTGTTCTGGAGTAATTCTCCCTGGCATTGGTTTGCAACTCTGTGACATAGCAATACTCACTTCTGATTGCCTATGGGGATCACCATGGGGATTTTCAAAAGCCATCTGGACATGGTTCTGGGCAAGCAGCTACAGGTGACCCTGCTTAAGCAGGTGGGTTGAATCAGATGACCTTAAGAGGTCCCTTCCGACCTCAGCCACTGAGTGATTCTAAGATCTCATGCAGCAGGATCCCTAACCACCTCCCACGCAGTCAGGGAAATACCGTAGTCGTGTGTCATCCTCCCCCCAACCCCTCAGAGGGCTATAGGGCCACGGACACTGGATTCAGTTTCTTGACACTCTTCTGGAGTAATAGCTGGAGTCCTTTTGGGTTACACCACAGTGCTTAAATATTCCTTAACTATGCTGCAATATAGGCATGATCTGAAACCTCCTTGGCTGCCTGAAATCCACAGGGTTATCTGCTCCATTAGTCTGGCAGATATATCACAGGCTTATGGGAAAGCCACACTGTTCTGCACTAGAAGCAAAACAGGATGATGTAGGACTTTTATAGCACTGCTAGATATTTGTCTTCAAGCAACCAAATCAAGTTTATTTCAGCTGTTCAACCAAATCACTCCTTAAATGCTGATGACTGTGCTGATTAGATTGTCATTGACTTTGATGGGGGTGTGGGTGCTGACTTACCTATAGATATTTACGGTCAAATATCATAATCTTGATCTGAATCCCAGCCATATATTCAGTCATCTGAATCTCTCTATTTCATTTTTACTCTCTGTTGGAAGGAAATTATGTCCATGGGACAAGCAATCTTTTGGCACGTTCTTCCTAAAAACATGCAATTTTGTTTTCTGACTTTGATGGTACTATGCTACCCGTTAGTTTTATGTATCTTGGAGTCATGTGTTCTTATGACAGTGATTTATTTTATACATACTTTAAGCTGAACAGTGTGTAGAAAAAGGGCAATAGACCTAAACATATTGTAATTAATATACTGAATTTATGGCTTATTTCTGTAGTCTCTGTAACGTTTTGGACAGTTACATTAAACATAGCATTTATTCAGTACATAGAGAATCTACATTTCCCAGTTATATATATATATATAAAAAAAAAAAGAAAAAAAAAAAAAAAAGATAAAATGTCCAAACTCCTTATAGACTTTGAGGAAAACATTCATTCTGTCTATCTGGGCAGATTCATCTTGCTGAACTGTCTCTTTCCAAACGTCTTCCTCAGAGCATGCTTTACCTCTTTGTTTCGTAAGCTGTAGATGATTGGGTTCAGCATAGGAGTTACTACTGTGTAAGAAAGAGCCACCAGTTTCCTGCTCTTTACCAAGAGTCTGGACTTTGGCTTTAAATGTATCAAGCCAGTTGTGCAGTAGAACAGTGTCACCACCACCAGGTGAGCAATGCAGGTGAAGAAAGCCTTGCGCCTTCCTTCAGAAGATGGCATTTGGAGGATGGCATGGATTATCTGGATGTAAGACGCTGCTATCAAGACAAATGGGATCAAAACAATTAAAACAGTGGCAATGAACACAAGAAGCTCAAATAAGTACGTGTCTGAACAGACCAGATCTAGAACAGGAGCAATATCGCAAAAGAAATGCTTAATCTCCTTTGAGCCACAAAAGGGGTAGCTAAATAGCCAGCCAGTGAGTCCCACAGAAAGTGGAATACCAGCAATCCAGCATGCTATGACCATATGAAGACACACTCTCCTGTTCATTGCGGTGGTGTAGTGCAAGGGATGGCATATAGCCACATATCGATCATATGCCATGGCACCTAAGAGGAAACACTCAGAAGTGACAAAGAATATGACAAAGTAAAGTTGCAGGGCACAAGCAGAAAAGGAGATGACCTTTCTCTCCAACAGCAAATCCACAAGCATCTTGGGTACTATGTTTAATGTAAAGCAAATTTCAATTAAAGCCAAGTTTTTGAGAAAATAGTACATGGGGGTATGCAAGGCAGGGTCAGTGGTTGCAACCAAAATGATGAGAAAGTTCCCTGTCATTGTGATTAGGAACATCAGGAGGATTCCCTCAAAGAGGAAGACCTGAAGAGTGGCAAGGTGCGAGAACCCCTGCAAGGTGAAGTATGTCTGGTTTTTGAGACCCAGTTCTTCGTCTGCTTCCATGTGAAAGAACAACCCAGCCTGTATCAGCCAATAAAAAAGACATGAAGAAGAAAAATCTTTACAGGGATGAAGATAAAATAGTGAGTGTGTCTGAAACCTGTTCCATAAACTAAGTGGGATGAACAAATACAGATGGGCATATAACATTTTGAGAAGCACACTAAAAAAAGTAAAATATCATAAAAGTAAGGTAATAAGAAAAACAGTGAGCATAAGTGCAGAAGAGCTAGGATTTTCATTACTGTTTTCCTACTTTCCTTTTTAATTAAGCTAAAATATTGCCACATCTACATCAATTCAACCAGTATTTTCTCAAACATGTTTTCATCAGTAGTTCATGTATTTTATTTTCTGCTTGTGAAATGTGAGTTTATTTCCTACTGAACTACAATCTAAATTCTCTGCCTTACTTTTGGAAAAAAATATTTTCCCTTATTTTCACACATAAATACATACATACGCATAACTACATTTCAAATAAATAAAGGACAATAAAATTGTTGATGGTACAGCCATACTTTTGATAGCTTGAAAATTTGACAGAATGTATACTTTTGGTCTCATCACTGCTAAAATATAAAACAATGACCTGCTAACTTTTTTTTTTTTTTTTAAACAACAACAACGACAAAATCTATCATTGCTCTTTATTCAGCTGTACTATCAATTGTTTATGAATTCAGTATTCTAAGAAACTAAGAAACTTCTAAGAAACCTGTTTCAGTTCAGTTCAGCTCCTGTTTCAGAAGCAGCTACAGGAACTGCAGAAAGCAATATTAGCTGAGAAAGATCCTACCTGACAGCTTGAACTTAAGGCACTGTCTGACATGCACTTTGATCATCAGCACTGTTTGATCTTCTTAGGTTTCTCCACAGTAAACTGGAGTTATAAATCTGCATTCTTATACAACAGTCCCTTTCAGGATGTTACCATCTTGACCTGTGTTCCCTCTGATCATTTTAGTGGCCCTATTTTGAACTCTCTTCAAATTATCCATGTCTTTCATGTACTGAGGGACTCCAAAATGGGACTTCCTTTTCCACAGGTGGCCTCACACATGCAAAGCAGAGGGGAATGGGTGCTTCCCTCGACCAGCTGGCTGGCTCTTGCTAACACAGGTGGATAGGTGGTTATTCCTCTCCACTGCAGGGATACCCTGCTGGCTGATGTTCAGCTTGCCATACATCAGGACTCACACATCTCTTTCTGCAGAACTACTCCCCAGACTGTCAGTGTCAATCTGATTCATCTCTCGTGCCAGAGCCATGACTTGGCATTTATCTTCATGACATTCCTGTGTATGAACCTTTTCTCCTATTCCAAAACTGCCGGCATCTGGAACTCCCCAGGATGTTCTCCTCCATCACATCTTCCCAGTCACTGACGGAGATGTGAAGAAACGTTAGTCTCAGTATCAGTCCATGAAGAATGCCTCTTACAGCCAACTACCACCTAGACTCATATTGTTGAACGTACCTGTGAAAGCTTGATGGTCCAGACAGGTTTCTTTTTTTTTTTTTTTTTTCACTCACCTATTAGTTTTTTCATCCAGTTTCTATCTTCCCGATTTGGCTACAAGGCTATAGTGTCAAGAATTGTTGAAGTCATTAAATGACATCCACCACTTTCCCCTGTGGTCAGTCATCTCATCACTATCACACCCACTCTGCGCCAGTCATCTCAGTGTGATGGTCAGGCATGACTTATTTTTGGTAAATCTGTGCAGTAACAAATCCCTGCTTTCCCTTCATTTTCTTGGACATGGCTTCCAGGAATATTTGCTCCATATTCTTCCCTTGGGCCTGAGGTGAAACTGACATTCCTCAGATCTTCCTTCTTGGCTTCTTGGCTTACTTGAAGATGGACACTTTATTTATTTATTTATTTATTTTTCTGTCACTGGGAAACTCCCCAATGACCTTGACCTGTCAAAGATGACAAGTAATAATCTGGTAATGACATCAGCCACTTCCCTCAGCACCCTCCACTGCATCCAGTCCCATGGACTTCGATGGGTTCAGCTTACTGAAGTACTCTAACCTGATTGTCCTCTGCTATGGGTAGCACCTCCCTTTTCCAAATTGTGCAACTACTTTTGTTTCTTTAAAAAATATTATTTTTCAGAGAAAAAAAATCTGTCTTCTTACAAGGTATTTTACTGAATGATCAAGAAAAACTCTTGTGTTATTTCTGCAAACATCTGTATGACAAAACAGCAGCTGAGAAACCCATTTAAATTTCCCTTATAATCTACGAATAGGAAAGAGAACTCTCAGATGTTCTTTTTGTTCATCCTTTGGACGTAATATCTCTCTTACATCTCAGTCAGTCTTAAATAATATGTAAATATAAAAATATTTAGTTATATATATATAATAAATATGGCTCAGACATTGTATGCATTGCAAATATCTAGAGTTTTTAGATGTATGCTATTCTGCCCTTTAAAAACGAATTATTTTTTCTTAAGCCATCTATATTAATACAATTTTTGTTGACAGTTTGTTACCAAAAAGTCCAGAAAAAATCAATATACCTCAATTTTCATGAGAAGCCATCTAGAGCTTGTGATATGACGCCTTTGTTCATGAGTTCAGATACTGGGATACCTTCTTCTGCCTTTTGGGCAACACTTCAAGTCTGTAAACAGTTTCATGTAGGATCCTGAAGAGACAGTGAGGTTTCACTGTTTTGAACTACATTTTATCTTATATTGCTTTCTGAGGTCGCAACTCCTCTCTGGATTCATTACCAAGTATACTCAGAAGACAAAACACCTCCCTTGGTATCGCAGCTGACAAAGAACAATTTAAATTAATGAAAGTTATTATTTTTTAATTTTAAATGCACAGAAGCAGTAAGTTTGTTAAGGGAGATACAGAGCAATTTGAAGATGGACGACTCCTCCAGCTGTCCTGTCCCAGGACTTGTTCTGCCCAGCCCCTGATGCCCAGCCTGGTGCCCGGACACCCTGAGCTCTCTGCCCAGGCCGGGGGATGTGGCTGCTGCTTTCCCCTTTTCAGGTTCAGCTGGTAGCAAAGCTGAATGTTGTGCCACAGATCCACACAGAAACACCCAGATAGACACAGGACACTGACATGACAGGCCAGAATAGCTGCCCTTGTCAAGGGCTGCCTTCAACAACACAAAGGACTCTTGTAAATGTAGACTCCAAGAGTCAAGACCCTTCCTTCTCTGGCTGGTAGAGATAGAAGTTCACTAGTGAAGGCACACACAGAGCACTCTCCAAGTTCACAAGCACACATGCATTTACAGATCCTTTGAGTACCTGGCACAGCCCCTCTGTCCACCCAGCACCCCTGCCCAGACCCCTGGACCCCTTTACCCCTTTCACAGGTCACCTTTTTGATGGCCAGTCCCGCCTGAAGTTCACTGCAGATGCACACTCACACAGCTGTCCCTCAGGCACACCATGTTCCTGAGTGCCAGCACAGACCCCTACCCAGACCCAAGGCCACTCCTAATTGCTGGCTGGTCCAGCTTAAAGTTTGCTGGTGAATGCACACACACAGCCCGTGCATACCAGGTTGGGGACGATACAGACACAGTCTGCCAGCAGCAGGCACACAGGCTATGACCTGTGGCCCTGTTCCAGCCACTAGTGAGAAGTCCGTGCTCACACCAGTGCCCTGAGTAGCTGCTTTGGGGACAAACACCACTCCTGACCCATGGCTGGGAGTAAAAGACTCACATTCACTCCAACTACTGATGCTAGGACCTCGGTCACTCCAGCAGCGGGTACCATAGGGCAAAGGTGCCCCTTGTGTGGCTCCAGTTGCTGGTAGCCAGTCCACTCGCACTGGTCCCTCCCAGCAGCTGGCACTCCAGGCTCAAAGTCTGTAGGACCCTTCCAATTCCTGATGTTAGGATCGCCACTTGCTCCAGCAGATGGCACCAATTCCACTTGCACACACACACACACAAGTCCAACCAGTGACTGCTGCTGAGACATCCTCACTCGTTCCAGCAGCTGGAGTGCCTGCACTTCCTTGACCTGACTTTTTGTTACAGATGTATAAATATTAATTAGCTTTCTGGATAGACACTATAGTAAATGAAGTGATATAGACATTTCTGGTCCTGGATAATTTGACCTATCTATGTGACAGCTAGATGTCTCTGAGTTCTTGAATTAGGAACTCTGATGATATATATTACCCAGACATATAAACCAGACATATAAAATAGATCAGATGAACGACTTTCATACAAATTTTTCTCACTTTCTTCATTTGTAGTTGAGGAAGACCAGACAACTATCTTGGATATAGATATCTACACCACAGATATAAGAAATAAGACTAATCTAGAACATAACATTAGTAAACAACTGGTCAATCCACTAATCCACTATAAATTGAGTTTCATCTTATTATGAACTGAATTTTAGCTGTATCAAATGAAAAAAAAAAAAAAAAAAGACAAGCAGGCTGACAAGAAGATATCACAGAATCATAGAATCAGACAATGGCCCAGGTTGGAAGGGACCTCAAAAATCATCTAGTTTCAACCCCTTTGCTTTGGACAGGGATGTGAAAATTTGCTGAGGGTGCAGACTTTGTTGTTTTGGTGGATGCTGAAATTCAGAATCTGGCATCACCTTCAATAGCAGATTCTGTAAGTTGACCTCTCTGAATTTTGCAGTTTACTGAAATAACATTGACTACATCTTGGTTCGTCTCATGTTAGCTTCTTCTGCTATGATAAAACCTCATAAGTGTGCAGGGATCTTCAGAACTGTTATTCATTCCACAGAAGATAAAGGGCAGGGTCAATCTCATGGCAAAGGCATAGGAGCTACTGCACTTTCATCTGCACTAGGCAGCCTTATGCAAATGGTGGCAAACACAGCTTGGGCAGAAGGGTATGGCTAACCCTGGAGTTCTCCAGTGTAAATAAGTGCAGACACAAAGACTCCCGTTATACAAAGGCATTCTCACTTCTTAGGTGTGATTCATCCCATCCTTAAGTAGAAATCTGAAATAATCTTCTCTAATAATAACATCCTTATTTCATTTGCTAAAATTTCTTTCATATAATCCAATATATTCTGTACATTGCTTTAGAATCCCACTCCTTCTGCTTATCTCCCCCTTCAACCACGTGTGTTTTGGGAATAATTATAGATGCCAGAATAGTATATTTTTCTAACAAAGCTTTAACCTGGGAAGATACAATTTGGATTTTAGATGGGAGAGAAGCTAATATCCTACGAATGTGACATATTTCTTTCTCACTTTTCTGAAATGTTTTCCTCTGAAAACAGAGACAGAAGTACTAATCAAGGTATAAATAGCAAAATCAGAAATTGTTTAACTGAAATATTTATTGTGGAATTTAACGGTCATGCAATGTGAATTGATACTCCTATTTAACTTAAGAAATATGAATGGAACTGATGAAATAGAGAGCTGTAATTTTACTGTATGTGCTGGAAAATTGAAATCTACATCTTAAGAATTCTTTTTTATTGGGGAGGAGAAGACTGTTTTCTGCTGAAATCTGGATATTGTGATACTTTCTAAACAAGGAAATTAAAAAAAATATAAAAAGGAAGAAGGAAAGAAGAAGGATAGAAAGATAAGAAAGATAATTGGAAAAGTTTTAGAAAAATATCCGTAATGATATGTCTTAGGTGGGCTGGTGAGGACTTTGGAGTAGCCCAAGCCTTTGCAATCAGGATAAAGATATCAGATGAGTAGTCAGAGACCAGGTTATCCTGTTTCCTGAAGAAGATGGTCCCAAGGGAATTGCTAACAGTATGAGATAGACGGTTCTAGAAAACAGTGTCCTGTCTGCTTGGCCTAGCATGCTCATTAACAAGGCAGGAATAGTGTCCTTGGGGTAAACTGGCTGTCTAGAAGCCAATGGAAAGTGTTCCTGGAGGATATTCAGATATCAGACACCCAACATCTTCTGGTGGAAAATTGTAAGAATTTTAACAAAGACATGTGCAAGATCCTGCACCTGGGATAACATGATCAAAGAACCCCGTACACCTTTTCTGAAAGGGACCTGGGGGTCCTGATGGACAACAAGCTGTGTACGAGTCAGCAGTGTGCTACTCCAGCAGCAAAGGCAAATTAGATCCTGGGCTGCATCCAAAGGGGCATTGCTTGCAGAGACAGAAATGCTGTCATTCCACTCAGCAATTGTCAGGCTGCACTGGGAATACTGCATCTCGTTCTGGTTCCCACAATTCAGAAAAGATTCAGACAGACTGAAGAAGATCCAAAAGAGGACCATGAAGATGATCAGAGGGCTGGAAAACCAACCTTCCTTCCTTCCTTCCTTCCTTCCTTCCTTCCTTCCTTCCTTCCTTCCTTCCTTCCTTCCTTCCTTCCTTCCTTCCTTCCTTCCTTCCTTCCTTCCTTCCTTCCTTCCTTCCTCCCTTCCTCCCTTCCTCCCTTCCTCCCTTCCTCCCTTCCTCCCTTCCTCCCTTCCTCCCTTCCTCCCTTCCTCCCTTCCTCCCTTCCTTCCTCCCTTCCTCCCTTCCTCCCTTCCTCCCTTCCTCCCTTCCTCCCTTCCTCCCTTCCTCCCTTCCTCCCTTCCTCCCTTCCTCCCTTCCTCCCTTCCTCCCTTCCTTCTTCCCTCCCTCCCTCCCTCCCTTCCATCTCCCACCAGAGATTTAATACTGGCCTGAGATGTCTTTTCTGAACTGTCTGCAGATTCTGAACTTTCTCAGCTAAGACATACTTATTGTCTGTAAAAGATGAGTTACAAATCAGCCTAACTTGAAATATTCCATCTTCCATTCTGTTTATGATTTGCAAGCTGTGCCTTTATAGAATCGTAGAATATCAGAGTTGGAATGTACCCACAAGAATTATTGAGTCCAACACCTGGTTCCCAAAGGGCCATCAAAAAATAAATAAATCAGATCATGTGTCTGAGAGCATTGTCCAAATATTTATTGAATTCTGGTAGGCTCTGGGCCATGACCACTGCCCTGGGGAGCCTGTTCCATTGCCCGACTGCACTCTTGGTGAAGAATCTTCTCCTGATATCCAACCTGAACCTCCCCTGTCATTCTGTGGTGAAATAGATCAGATTTCACTTGTCTCAGAAGTTGTTATTTGATGCATGCATCCCTAAGATTTGTGAACACAGGCCCAAGGACATTGTGGACAGACATTTCTCCCTACTTCTAGACAGTGACAGAGGCCTGGAACTGCAGTTTTTGAGCACCCACATCATAACATGTATGCATTTTGCTCTGAAAACAACACTCTCTAGTGGAGTGGAACTCATAACCCAGTCTCAGACAAATAAAATGTTTACAATGGCCCCTTGAAAGAGTCATTTCCAGAGGTAAATTGAACATCCCATTGGGGACCCATGTATTGTCATGGCAGTTCATTGAGGAACATTGGGTGAGCTGGGCACCTCTGAGGTGGGTGGATCTGGGTGGGCAGTACTTCAGGGAATTGGTCAAGGCTTTGGGATGGGGTAGAGGATATGATGCAAAATGCAAGCTTAGTGGAGCTGGGTGGTAGGACTGGGACAACTGGGACCTGCAAGTTGTTATAGGGTAATACCACATCACCTGGGAGAAGATGGTCTAGCCATCCATTTCTGGAAAGCTAGGGGAATGGTCTGTGGCAAGTGGAAGTTTAGGGGTTACAGGGGCAGTCTACAAAGCACCACTGAAATACTGGGGTCTGGTGAGGTGGGAAACTGGTCTGGGGCAGGCAAAGCTCTACGTGGAGAAGCTGGCTACCATCTCTGTGAGGCTGGACTGCTGGGGGCCTGCAGGTTAGGCTAGAGGTGTAGCAGGAAAACTGAGTCTGAGGGCTCTGTTTGAGGCTGAGGAGCATAGGGGAAGAGGGTAGTCCCACAGCTGGGATAGCAGTGATGTGTAGGCCAGACGGATACCAGCTGTGTGGGTGTAGGAGATATGGGACAGGAGTCACAGTCATTGTAGTTGAAGAGGAGTATCATTGGGCCATACTGTGACAGGGAGGTCTGTCCCTTTCACAGACCCTTGGCTACTTTTTCCTGCAGCAGCAGGGCAAGCAGGAAGAGACCTTTGCTCAGACACCTTTACTGTGCTGCCTTTGCACCCTCCAGGATCCTGGGAGTGCAGAGGCAATCTCCTCTTCATGCTCCATGCTGAAAGAAAGAAACCTCAGGCAGGCAAGGGCTGCAAAGGTTGAGCATCCTTGCTCCTTTCTTTTGGCAGGACACGTCTCAGGGGCCGCTTCATGAAAGAATTTTTTCCTTCCTTTCTTTGCCTGTAACCATGCTCTGTTTTTCTGCTCTAATCAGCTCCTCCCCGGAGGGCCATTTGGATTTCCCATAACATCTTTATTTCTAATAACCTCAGAAGGCCCCATTAAAACTTCAAGAAACTTTACTCCTGTGTTTGCCCTTCACACTCTGTAAATATTACCCAATGGCTTATTAAACCAAGCAAATAATAAGTTTCCCCCTACCCCTCCTCAACTTTCTGTACTATCATTAGGGAGTTAATAGGAAAAATCATATTTGAGGAAGAGTTTTTCTAGACTTGAGGTTTTCAATAGGCACATGACACAATAGCACATTTCTTGTTATAAAACAAGCCTAATGTCATTGAATTATAAGGTTCCAAATGAAATTAATAAATGTCCATTTCCAGCAGGGGCTGACACTGTCAAAATTAACCTTAACATTATATTTGTGGTCAAGCATCTTGTGGACTGTGTGCCTTCAGCTGTATCTCTCAGAAGACACGATGTTATCAGGGAGGTCCCTGTTGACATCTCCTTCCATAGCAGAAACAACACTACATTGCAAAGTCTGTAACAGCTCCAATTCCCTCCAGTGCTGTTTCATCTCACCTGCACACTCAGTTGAGATGAAAAATACTTTTCTGTACCAAAACTCATGATTACTATAAAATTATTAAAATGGGATACTATTTTACAACATTGATTGTAAGATATATGAACAAAATGAACTCTGTCTGCATTGCTAGACAGAAGACACATGAATCAATACATAGATATGAACACCCTAATAAGACAGAGAGAAGATTAGAGAGGGGAATTAGTGATGATACATGCACAAGAATTAAACAGACAAATATTAGGTAGTACAAATATCAATATGATGGAAAAAAGTGTTTAATAGGTAGACAGGTAGGTAAATAGACATTTGTATAAATAGAGAAAAATGCAAAAGAAAAATCAGTTGATATTTAGCCAGATAAAGTATTAAGAATACAAACATATCATGTACACAGAGACATTTTTCTTTCAACAAATGAAAAATATAATTATAGAAGCATAGCGAATATTTGTAAGATTTGGGTAAATTTTAGAAAATCATTCTGGGCAACAAAATTAATGGATTAAATTTCAAGAGAGATACTGATGTTCATTATTTTTTAATATTTTTAATTTCCAAACATATTTTTTTCTTTTAGGTGTGAGCCGATATGTGTATTTTAAATAAAAGGTTAATTTTAAAATATTAAATGGATATGAACAAGCCATAACACTTTGTTTCAGGATGACTGACAGCAAGTGATCGTAGCCCAAATTAAAATGGGGAATGATCTGCCTTGTCAAGAGACACAAAAATGAACAGGTGGATAGACTAGATAACCCCTTAAGGTCATTGCCAAGCTGTTTTCTCTAGCATGGCTATAACTGTATCCCACACAAGGGAACTTTTATGAGCTTGTATTACTGCTAGTTGAAATTAGAGATTTTCCTGGTATTTTCAGGAGGATTGAAATATTTTCTTCTTCTTATGTTCTTCCTCTGACCTGAGGATGAATATAAAACTTAAAGGACTTGTCTTGCCTGAACTGAGAGGAAAATACAATGGGATGTCTGCAGTGATCAAGCCAGCTATGGTCTTGGGCAAGATGGTAGAGAACTAGAGCAGGTCTTCAAGAACTAAGTCAAGATTCCCAGTGAATGAGAGTATAACACAACCAGAACAGTGGTGAGGACATTTCTAGTCATGGTCATCAAATAAGTTAATAAATGCAATAGGAAAAGAGTAATGAACAGTTCAGATACATTCCCCAATCCCAAGACAATTAATTCTGTCATGCATTATTGATTTCCTTTCTTGTCTTTTGCCATACAGTAGAAATTTTAAGCATTAAATTGTAATATAATCAATTAATAAAGTACTGTTTACTTATAATTCAATGGTGTGGAAAGAAGAGGAGCTGAAAAGAGACTATGTGGGTGGCATTATGCTGTGCAGCTGTGTTCTCTGTGATCACAGTTAAGGGAGAAGGACTGCCTTGCCTGTTGGGGCTTGGCTATGAGTAGATGATGAACTATTCCTTTTTGTTCACACTTCCTCTAAGTCAAAGAAAAATAGATGTAAATTATGTACTAATCACACAAATTGAAGGAGACCATGCTGCTCAGATACAAGCAACACCAGAGTTTGTGTTGAACTTATAAATAAGCAGAGAGAAAGCAAAAGCACAAACCATATTTCACTTTAATGAACACTCCTTCTGGCAAGCCAGAACAAGTTTCAGACAGAAAGTATCAAGTTCAATGAGTTAAACAATCCCCTCACATAACTTTCTTTCAGCCTGCGTGAAAAGGGAAATATTTAAAACAAAGCTACTGCAGATGGCTGGCAATGTTTCAATTTATCATTTCTGTTTTAAACATAGCAAGTTACTTGCTAGTTGCAAAAGAGAACTTTGTTTTGAGAGAAAGAAAATCAAATCAAGTCTAGACTTGAACCCAGTCTCTCCAATCAGTGGGAAGGAGAATTCCAGGAGACAGTTTCTGTCTAGCAATCATAAGGTACTAACTCGTTTTGCAACTCATTTCACCTCCCCCTTTTTTTCTTTTATTTTAATGGGAAAAAGTTCCAGGCTATCACTTTTCCTTTGACTGGGGAGGAAAACTTTTTTTTTCTAAGGTAGTGACTTTTCATATTTATGGACATAAATTATAATGATGGGGGATGATTATAACTTTATAATGAAGATATCCACTTTCTGAATATTCCTGTTCTTAGTCAGGTTTACTTAGTTGTTTACAAGACCAGAGGTACAATCATAATAATTTATTTTGATATGCTGAGTAAAAAAGGTTTGATATTGAATGGATTTAACAGTAAAGTATTGCTAAAATAACACAGATCTTTTTGAAAGGCATTTAAGTAAACTAAAAATGCCTTAAGAATTTTTCCTAGGGAAACACTTATTTGCTGCACAGATACAAAGAATGCATCACTTGGACGGAGAAAAGATGGCTGTTTGCTTCCTAAGCAGCCTTTTGTCAATGCATCTTCTCAGGCTTTGCTTAACTTTCTGATTCCCCAAGCTGTAGATGATGGGGTTAAGCATGGGGGTGACAACTGTGTAAGACAGGGCAACCATTTTCTTCATATTGGGTGAGAGGCTGGATTTAGGTCGCAGGTGAATGATGCCAGCTGTGCTGTAGAAGAGTTACTACCAACAGGTGAGCTGCACGGGTGGAAAAGACCTGCCTCTGGCCCAGAGCTGAGGTTATCTGTAGAACGGCACAGATAATGTGAAGGTAAGAATTAACTATTAGTGAAAAGGAAACCATCACTATCATGACAGTAGCAATAAAAATCAGTAGTTTAAACAAGGCTGTATCTGCACACACCAGCTTCAACACAGGAGAAACATCACAAAAGAAATGATCTATGTTGTTTGTCCCATAGAAGGGTAAGGTAAACAACCATGTGGTGAAGACCAGAACAACAGGTACACCAGTAAGCCAAGACCCAACAGCCATCTTGAAGCAGAGATCCCTGTTCATCGTGGTGAGTTAATGCAGAGGCTGGCATATTGCCACTTGCCGATCCTAAGCCATTACACCTAAGACGAAACACTCACAAGTGACAAGAAGTATAGCACAACTGAGTTGCAGGGCACAGGCTGTGAAGGAAGTAATTTTTCTCTCCATCAGCAGAATCAATAGCACTTTGGGCACAGTGCTCAAGCTGTAGCAGATTTCTGTCAAGGCAAGATTCTTTAGGATGTAGTACATGGAATTGCGTAGGACAGAGTCAATGGTTGTGATCTCCACTATTAGAGAGTTACCTATAACAATGTACAAGAACATGATGGAAATCACTATGAAAAATAGGAGATGCATCTTGCCATGTAGGGCAAACCCCAGAAGTAAGAAGTGAGTGACAATGGTTTGGTTTCCTGGCTTCATTTCCTCAGCAAGACCCATCCTAAAAGAAAAAAGCAACAAACAAACAAACAAAACAAAACAAACAAACAAGAAACAAAACAACAACAACAACAAAAAATACCACACACACTACTAAAAGATTAGTAGCTTAGAACAGACATGGTCTTGGAAATAGCTACAGTTGCAAGTAAGATGAGGCTTAAAACATGAGATGAGGCTTAAGATTGGGTATGACAGTGACTCCAGAGTAAAAGAGATCATTTGGGAAACCTGTACAAGAACATCTTTATCAGTCACAGCCTGAGAATCGTCTCTAAATTAGGTGAAGACAAAAGAGACATACACATTTCTAATAACCATTTGGAATTTATTTTATACAGAAAGAAGTAGAAACCTCCAAAGTGCAGGTCATCTTATCATACGAGTGACATCTGTGATTAGCCAGAATTTCACCTTTGGATGGGCTGGATGTCTCTTCATTAACTTCAGTATCTAAATGTCTAGAGTCACCTAAATGTGAACCAGTCAACGTAAAAACAATTTATATTTGATGAAGAGAAATATAGCATAATACAGAAACACAATTTATTTGTAAGATGAATACAGAATAAATCAAGTCAAGTTTAAATTTATAAAAATGTTCACAGAATCACAGAATCATCTAGGTTGGAAGAGACCTTCAAGATCACCTAGTCCTACCTCTGACCTAACACTAACAAGTCCTCCACTAAACCATATTACTAAGCTCTACATCTAAGTCTTTTAAAAACCTCCAGGGATGGTGACTTAACCACTTCCCTGGACAACCCATTCCAGTAACCCTTTTGGTAAAGAAGTTTTTCCTAATATCCAACCTAAACCTCCCCTGGCACAACTTTAGGCCATTTCTCCTTATCCTGTCACCAGGTACGTGGGAGAACAGACCAACCCGCACCTCACTACAGCCTCCTTTAAGGTACCCGTAGAGTGCAATAAGGTCGCCCCTGAGCCTCCTCTTCTCCTGAACAAACAAGCTGAACAAACCCAGCTCCCTCAGCCACTCCTCATAAGACTTGTTCTCCGGACCCCTCACCAGCTTCATTGCCCTTCTCTGGACTCTCTCGAGCACCTCGATGTCCTTCTTGTAGCGAGGGGCCCAAAACTGAACACAGTACTCGAGGCATGGCCTCACCAGAACCAAGTAGAAGGGGACGATCACTTCCCTAGTCCTGATGGCCACGCTGTTTCTGATACAAGCCAGGATGCCGTTGGCCTTCTTGGCCACCTGAGCACACTGCTGGCTCATTCAGCCGACTATCAACCGATACTCCCAGGTGCTTCTCTGCCAGGCAGCTTTCCAACCACTCATCTCCCAGCCTGTAGTGCTGCTTGGGGTTGTTGTGCCCCAGCTGCAGGACCCAGCACTTGGCCTTGTTGAACTTGATACAGTCGGCTTCAGCCCATCGGTCCAGTCTATCCAGATCCTCCTGCAGAGCCTTCCTACCCTTGAGCAGATTGACACGCTGTTCCAGTGTGCGACCACCCTATCAGTGAAGAACCTCTTCCTGATGTCTAGCCTAAACTTCCCCTGCCTCAGCTTGACACCATTCCCATGGGTCCTATCACTGGCGATTAAGGAGAATGGATCAACACCTGCCCCTCCAGTCCCCCTCATAAGGAAGCTGTAGACCACGATAGTGGAGAAAGTCCAGTGGAAGAACACAAGAACACCAGGGTGATTAGTGGTCGGACACACCTGGAGGACAAGGAGAGGCTGGAAGACTGTTTTCTTTCATCCTTAGGAAAGGAAGTCTCACGGATCTTGTTGCTGTCTACTACTATGTGGTGTGGCATAGGTGTAGAGAAAATGGAGGCCAATACTTCTCAGAGGAGCACAGTGATAAGATGAGAGGTGATCTATGCAAGTCAAAACATGGGAAATTTGAACTGGATACTAGGGAATATGTCTTCACCTTTAGGGTTTTTGGACAACTGAACTAGTTGCCCAGAGAGTTTGCTTAAATGTCCTCGAAATTGTTGAAAACTTTACTGGACAAGACGCAGTGCATTTGGCTTGTTTTGATCAGGGGAAGGAGAGTAAGCTTGCAGAGGTTCTACGTGTCTACAAAACTACTCTGAACATACTGGGTTTTAAAACCCAAGACCAATCTGGAGCTGAGCTGCCAGGAGCTTTATAAAGGAAATGTAAAAGCCACATTCCTAGAAAGATGCCTCTTTGTGATTTAAAAGTTCCCGTAGGATTTACTCTCCCACATTTGAACTTCTTGAACTGGAATTGAACACGTTATTTTTGTAAGCAGCTGAAACTTTTCCATAAGATTGAAAATTAAGCTTAAGATGTGAATTTTATTTTATTTTTTTAACTATGTGGTTAAAAACTCCTTCTTATCTGTGAAATTACAATAAAAATAAAACATCAAAAATCCTTATAGATCATAACAAATAGAACACATACTTGATTTCACAAATTTCAATATTTGAAGGAGATTTAGGAAATGCAGTGGCCCAAACTCTGCAACCAGCTGAGGTTGTCATCCGCTTCCATTTTTTTTCTTTAGTTTTGTAGGTGACTCATATATGCATTCTGTTCAGGGAGTATTTAGTTCTTTGTTCTGCAACTCAGCACGGAATCACAAAGCTAATCTCAAGAGACTGATGAAAGCAATAGGAAATTTATTTCCCCCATGATGGGTATTTTGTACATTCTGAAAACGATAAAAAAAAAAAAAAAAAAAAAAAAAAAGCAAAGCCAAACAAACAACAACAACAACAACAAAAACTTTTTGTTTGTTTGTTTTTCCTCATCAGAAATTTCTAGTAGAGTTTACAAAGCTTCCTCCTTGTGTCTTACTTGAATATATGGAAGTCTTTTTCATCATGGCCACACTCTCATCTAGAAAAATAAGGTATGAAATAAAATAGCAGGACAGAAATTCTTAATCTTTGAATTCAGAATAAGTTGTTTTGTCCTCAGCTTTGTTTTCTGGCTTTCCCATTCCCTCATGGTTGGAGGGCTCTACTACAATCAGAAAAATACTGGTTGGTTGGTAGTGATGTGAGGCTTGTGCAGAAAAAAAAAAAAAAAAGCAATTTATACAGTTGGAAAAATAGGCAAGCTTCAGCATGCAAAGACTTTTATTTGCATTTATATTTGAGCAAGTGTCTTCCCCCCATGCCTGAAAAACAAAAAACAAACAAACAAACAAACAAACAAACAAAGATCTTTGGGACTTACTCCACCCTGGAAAACAAAACAAACAAAAATTTGGGACATCTGTTTTCCTTTGACTAGATGTGTTTCTCCATTCACTGGAGGAAAGATTAGTCAGCATCTGTGACACAGAAGGAAAATGTTAGACATAGCAGAAAAAAATATCATTAAAGGAGTAGAAAAATGAGTAGAAGAAAGTGATTAGATCACCTGTAGTTAACTGAGAATAACAGGCAGAATCAGAGGGCATTGTGGGACACATCTTAAAGGAGTGATGTTTTTCCCCAGGTGGGTTTCAGTGAAAAACCCTTCTATGCTTAAAGGCAGCAAATAACATTTAAGAAATTGAAGTGTTTGTATTTCATAGAGAATAACACCTCTAACTCTTCAAATGCAGGTAACTGACTAACATTTTGATAAATCTAGAATAGTATTAAATCCAATGTTTCAAATATATATTATTCAAAAGATAACGCTAAACGTATTTTTAGCCAAATATGATCAGTTTTTTAGAGTGGGTGCATATATGTAGAAATTACCTTAGGCTACATGCTCACATTCTTTTATTGTGAAATCGTTTTAAAAGTGTTTTGTTAGTTTATTGTTTTCATGCTAAAAGAATAAGCTATATGTAAAATAGTATGAGAAAGAGAGTGACTGGGTTGGAGATATATCATAATGACTTCTAACAACTACTTATTTTCGGTAAAAGTATGTAGTGGAATAACCAAGAAAGGCTATGAAATGTATCTATATGTGTTGTAACCTTTACAAGAAATATTTTGGAAGTAATAATTTTTCCATTGTTTATATTCATCAGTACTAATCATGCTACATTCAATACACAGAGAAAAATTCTCAGCTTGCAGAATTTGCAGTCTGTACTTTAAGTTAGAAATACTTGTGCCTATCTGCCCCAGCAAAATAACTTTGGGACTTTGCTTTTTATTCTATATGTGAAGGAATTATCCATAGTGCTAAGCAAACTTACTTGAGACAGAAAAAAGTGAGAGCATTTGCTTGCTCGCTTGTATTTTAAAAGACTAGAGATACTGACTATACCGATCATTAATGTCTTAGTGAGCCAGTATGATCAGCTTTCAGTGTGACGAGCAAATTTGGCTAAGAACTTGCACTAGCTAATTTGGCTCCTACAAACTCACTGTTGCTCCACCACAGTGTTGTAGGAGATCAGTTGCTGGCTTTTGTTCCATTCATGTGCTGCTACTCAATGAAAAGAAGTTGTTCAGGCAAAATATAAAATTCAATAACAGAAACAGCTTGTGATCACATGCTAAGGCATCATCTTCTTTTATTGACAGCAATGTACAAAAGAAATGTTGCTCACTGTATGGAACCTTGGAGCACCTTCTGTTGTCCATTTTTGATTTAAAAAAAAAAAATAAACTGAAACTGCATATTTTTAAAGACCAAAGAACTATCTGGAAGAAATAGTAACCATTAGAAATGGGTAAGTTAAAATTGGCTTAAAGAAATGTAGGCGCAATAGTAAAAAGAAAGCATCAAGAGTGATTCACATTGTGAATCTTTATGAATTACGAAGTTTTATTGATGAGATTAAAGGTTATAGCAGGGAGTTACAGATGGGCAGAACTGAAATATTAATGTGGCTGAAGGTGAAGAAGCAGCAATGTTTCATATTTTACATATTGTCCTTACATATTCTTCCATATTATGCACGGATGGAAGTTTTTATTTTAATATTTAATCTCTGTAAAATTTTCACTCTTCTTTGTTTTTGTTCTAGACAGAAATCAGAAGACTGCACTATAGTTACTTTTGTTTGTGTTAAATCTTTGTGTTTGTATTCAGCTTTTATGTTTGGTTGCATATACATGTACAATGTTTTGTTCTTTCCTGCATTTGCTTGTATTAAAATAGTACAGAAACAGATAAGTATTGTAATACAGCATTGCTCACACTGTGAAACCTTGACATTTTGCTTTTGCTTCCTATTTTTCTAGCAATGCTGAACCGCACAGAGGTCAGTGAGTTCATCCTTTTGGGCCTCACCGATATCCAAGGTCTACAATACTTTTTCTTCATCTCCTTCCTGTTGCTCTACCTAACTAGTCTTCTGGGAAATGGTGTCATTGTGACCATGGTGATATCTGAGCCACGGCTCCACACACCAATGTACTTCTTCTTGGGGAACCTTTCCTGCCTGGACATTTTTTACTCTACAGTTACTGTTCCCAAGATGCTGACTGGTTTTCTCTTTGGGCATCAGCCTATTTCTTTTGCTGGGTGCTTAGCCCAGCTCTACTTCTTCCACTTTCTGGGCAGTACTGAGGCTGTGCTCCTGGCCACCATGGCTTATGACCGCTATGTGGCCATTTGCAACCCACTGTGCTACACCCTTGTCATGAGTCAAAGGACTTGTCTGCTGCTGGCTGTGGCCAGCTGGTCCATTGGTTTTGTACATGCCATGATGCATTCAATTATGACCTCTCAACTGAGTTTCTGTGGGCATAACCAAATTCATCACTTTTTCTGTGATATCAAGCCACTGTTGTATTTGGCTTGTAGTAGTACCAGCCTCAACATGATCCTCCTTAATGTTGTCACCACATCTATTGCTCTAGGCCCATTCATTCTCATAGTCCTTTCCTACCTATACATCATCTCCTTCCTCTTACAGAAAGTCCAGTCTCAGGAAGGAAGATGGAAGCCCTTCTCCACCTGTGCCTCTCACCTTACTGTTGTGGCACTACTGTACATACCACTATTCTTCAATTATACACCTCCATCCTTGAGCAGCTCCTCTATAACAGACATGCAGGTGTCTGTCATGTACAGTGCTATCACCCCAGCTATGAACCCCTTGATCTACACTCTTAGGAACCAGGAGGTGAGATCTGCCCTGAATAAAACATTAGGGAGAAAACTCTCCTGGTGGAAAGTGACCAAAAGAGGAACAAAATTCAGAATGTAATTACTCCACCATTCATATTTACAAGAGATCAAGAGGATGCTGTATTACAAGAGGCTAAAAAATCACTCATTATCTCATGTAGTTCAGCACATTACAATTTAATTGATTAGATGTAAATCAGGGGAAATATTCAAGGCCTTGGTGTTTATTCTGTCAGTGTAGGTGTCTTTTATTGTAGCCCATCTAGTCTCCAGCATCCAGTACAGAAGCATGTTTGTCTCTTGCAGGATATGAGCCAAAGCTGACAGTCCCATTCAGTAGTCCTGGAAAATACAAAGTATTATAGTATTACTTGATGGCTCTGATTAGGAAGCTCACACTCTGTATATCCCTAGAGAGCTAGTATGTGTTACATTCTGGATGTTGCATAGCCTGAGAATTTTGCCAACATTTGACTTGAGTCAGCTCTTTTTTGGGGGTCCATATCTTTTCATTAAGTATAAGGGGAGCCTTACTAATGAACTTGTAGTTAAATGTATGCTTAAAAATGGAGATGAGGATGAAGTGTACATTTTTAGACAACTACATCAAGACCTTTCACCTGAATTCCACCCTCCTGGCTATCTTCTACTTTTCTGCCCATCTTACTTACTCCTGACTGTGCTAAATACTTTTGTCAAGATTTCTGAAGATGCTGACCCCCAACTTCTAAAAAAGGCATCGTGAACAAGGCAGACATTCTTGCTGTCATAACACTGAACACATCACACTGAACAGTCAGCTTGGAATTCCGCACCCACTCTGAGCACTCAGATGCCCCTTCTAGCACTCTTGGACTTTAAGAACTGCTTGGACTTTAAGAACTGCCTAAGGCAGACAGAAGATTTGACAAGCTTTTTATATACACTCAGAAGAAATGATATGTTGTGGCATAATGTTTTGTGACAATGTATGTAGGAAGACACAAGATAAATTTCAACACCAGCTTTACTGCAATGCAGGGTGAATAGGAATGAGCAGGAATCAGGTATACAGCTAACACCAGCACTCGGACTGAACCTATTATTTTTTAATTTTTTAAAAAAAATTTTTATTTATTTAATTATTTTTTTAGCTAGAGTGTTGCAAAGGAGCTGTTTCCCTCCCTGCAAACCTGCCTGGTGTTCAGTTCTGCACTGGTGCAGAAAGAAACTGTAAATCTACACCGAGCTTGCAAAGGGTATATGTGTGCTGTCTTTGAGAACAAACCAGAGAGAGATCTCTGCTACCAACTTGGTGTGCAAACTGGCATTTGCCCTAAAAATGGTAGTTTGCACCTCACGGAACGAACTGCCTGTAATCACATGCCATATGGTTAGATCTCTTTTGGGTCCCGTCTTGTATGCAGCCATTTAGCACAACCCCAAAAATGTTGATGTTCTTACTTAAAAATTTCAGTTCAAAAAAGGGAGTTTTGTTTGTTTGTTTTGTTTTGGCTGTTATCTCTGCCCTGTGTCCCTGGAGGTAGCATGAAGAAAGGACAGGTGTTTGATAATGCTGTTGAAAAGAAATGTGGGAGATTCTTACTGGTTATGTAAGAACTCAGTGCCCTGTGATAGGAATGGAATTAAAGAGTGATACAGTGTAAGGTAGTCTATTCTTCTTTTTGGCAAAAGGGTATAGGGAAAAAAAGGGAAGTTTGGAACCATATATTTTTTTCATGGACTAGTTTTCACCTACTGGAACTTTCTGTTTTGTTTTTGCTGATGGTATTTAATGAGTATATACTTATGCTAAAGCATTTGGAAAACTGAATTTCAACTGCATCTTACAAACAAACTATATGAATCTTCATCACCAAACTGAGCCTGTGATTATTGCTATTGTGTTGAGACTAGAAGACTACCCAAACCTTTACAAAAGTCCACACTGAACGCCCATGGACTTAGAATTGTATAATCGTAGAATGGTACCCAAACATTGGTCAATGACAAGAACAAATGAGAACACTGTTGCATTATAATCAATGGATATTGATTTATCTGCTGTATCTCGTGTAGCCAACTTCAAATTTGATGAATTTAAAGAGATTCTTAGAGCTGTTGTCAAGTGTGTGTGTGTTAAGAGTAGCTGCATCCAGCGTATTCCTGCACTCCTGGACAGGTGAGTGGAATGATTGCTCTTTATCCTGTGGTAGTTTTGCCCTGCTGGGCAGCTAAACTCCACCACAACTACTCTCTCACTCCTCCTTCTTGAAGGAAAAAAGGGGAGAAAATACAATGAAAAGAGCTTAAGGGTTGACATAATTGGGAGACCACCCATCAATTACCATCACAGACAAAACAGATTCAGCATAGGGATATTAATATAATTTATTGCCTATAACTAGCAGACTAGAACAGTGTATAAATCAAAGCAAATGAAAAAACCTTCCCCCTATCCGCCGTTTCCTACGTCCTCCCCCTGAGTGGTGCAGGGGAAGGGGGGCTGCAGTCAGCCTGTAACACTTCATCTCTGTCGCTCCATGGTTGCTCTCTTCCTCTGCTCCAGTGTGGGGTCCTTCCCACAGGATGTCATCCTTCACAAACTGATCCTGTGTGGGCTCCCCGCAGGCTGCATCTCTTCAAGAAATGCTCCAGTATGGGTCTGTACCACAGCGTCCATCCACCAGGAGCAAACTGCTCCAACATGGGTCTCCCAAGGGTGGCAGCTCCTCTCCACAGGCTGCAGCTCTGTTCTGGAGCCTCCTCCTGCAGGGGTTCTTCATGGGCTGCAGCCTCCTTCAGGCCACATCCACCTGCTGCACCACGGGGTCCTCCATAGGCTGCAGCATGGAGAACTGCTCTGCTGTGGGACCCATGGGCTGCAGGGAGACAGCCTGCTCCACCACGGGTCTCTCTACAGGCCACAGTGGAACTTCTGCTCTGTGCCTGGAGCACCTCCTGCCCTCCTTCTGCACAGACCTTGGTGTATAGAGAGCTGCTTCTCACTACTCTCTCCCAGCTGCTGTTGCACAGCAGTTTTCTTTTTCCCTTTCTTAAATCTGCTCTCACAAAGGTGTAACCAACATTGCTTACTGGCTCGACTATGTCTCTTTTTGAGCTGCCTGGAACCGGCATCTAACACAGGGCAGCTTCCATATTCTTCTCACAAAGGCCACTAGCTGCTCCTCCAGCCCCCCCTGCTACTAAGCCTTTGCCATATAAACCAAATACATATCCCTGTACCCATGCCTTGCTAGTAGTGAGCCTGAACACGAGTTCCCGATAGGTGCATGTGCGCACACACACAGAGCCACAAATGGATCAATACGGGTAGAAGGAGACTATATTTTGTAAGTCTCCACATAACATAGAGAGCATGAATGTGGATGTCTACTAACAGAATATCCCCTTCATGAGTTTATCTGTATACTAGACCTTTGCTCTCTCCAGTTTTGTTCTCTCAGGCCCTTGATGTTTTCGATGTCTGGCATCCAGAGCCACAGTCCCTTTGGCAGCTGGACTTTGGACTAATGGGCTTTCCACGTCTTGTTTTCTGACCTTGGTCCCTCTAGTTTTAGACCTGTAATATTCTGTCTCTCCAGAATCTGTTTTTTCAGGTCTCTTGTCCTGATCAATGTCTTTATGTTTACTACCAAATCACTCACACATATGCGTATGCACACGTAAAAAAGAAAAACTTGAGGCAAGACATAGACAATTTGTCTCAAGGCAGGACATTGTGCAAGGAGGTTGGAGCCAGGCTCTTTCTAGTGATGCCCAGTGACAGGACAATAGGCAATTGGCATAAACTGAAACACAGGAGGCTCTGTCTGAACATTAAGGAAATCTTCTTTACTGTGTGTGTGACTGAGCAATGGAACAGGTTGCCCAGAGAAGTTGTGGAGTCTCCCTCCTTGGAGACATTCAAAAGCCATCTGCCTATGGTCCTGGGCAACTGGCTCTAGTTGGTCCTTCTTGAGTACGGGGGTTGGACCAGGTGACCTTCAGAGATCCTTTCTAAACTTGACAATTCTGTAATTCTGTGAAAGGAAAGCAGTTTAATAAAAAGGCAGGACAGACTGTGGTAACTGTGTACAGTGGTTGACCAGACAAGTGCATATGACCTTTTATTTGCTCATTTTCCTGTGTTTATCTCCCTTTACCTTCCTTTGGGCGTTTCCCTAAACAAACTGTAATAAATCCTGTAATATCCCCAATTCTTTTAATTCCAGACTTTCCATCCATCCCCAGGCTTTCCAAATTCTATATTCCCTTATGCTATAGTCCCCTTTATTTTGCATAGCACTGAGGAAAGTTCCTGGGACTATGACTCAGTCATTCACCTTTGATAGTATTAGGGGATGACTGATTCAGAAGAATCAGGTTGTCAGCATTCTCCACCCTGTCATTGTTCCTCTGATCACAGTCTGTCTCTGTTGTGAACAGACATTAGCCAGATATCCTTATTGTGTACTTATCAGCTTCAGTTTATTCGTAGTTTATCCTTGCATTTGGAGAGAAGTGATGGATCTGGAGACCTTATAGATACTGATTTTTTCAGAGAGAACTTTTTTGAATGCTTTCTTCAGTTCCTGATTCCTCAGACAGTAAATGAAGGGGTTTAAGATGGGAGTGACAATAGTATACACAGCTGACACAAGCTTATTCAAGTCATAAGGATCGATCTTCTTGGGCCGAGCATACATAAAGAGGGCAGCTGAGAAGAAAATGGTGACCACAGTTAGGTGGGAAGCACACGTGGAGAAAGCTTTCTTCTTACTTTGGGTGGTGGGGATATGCAGAATTGTCATGATAATTAATAGGTAGGAGACAATAGTGATGGAGAGAGGAACAAGCAGGATGAATAAAGCCAACACAAAGTCCACTGTCTCTGCCACCGACATATCAGTGCAGGCGAGGTTTAGCACTGGGCTGATATCACAGAAAAAATGGTTAATTACCTGGGGACCACAAAACTCCAACTGAGAAATGAAGGAGATCTTGATCAAAGATACAGTGAACCCACTGAACCAGGAGAGCGCTATCAGGTATATGCACATTTGGTATGTCATGATGACCAGGTAGCGCAATGGTTGACAGATAGCCACATAGCGATCATATGCCATGGCAGAGAGAAGGACACATTCAGTGCACATGAAGGAGCTGAAGAAAAAGATCTGGGTCATGCATCCCACAAAGGAAATACTTCTGTCTTCAGCAATGAAATTTGCCAAGAGTTTGGGGATAATAACTGAGATGTACCAGACCTCAATGAAGGAGAGATGACCAAGAAAAAAATACATGGGTTTGTAGAGCTCATGGTTTGTTTTGATTAACGAAATGATGACCACATTCTCCATAACAGTTAAAATGTATGTCAGTAGTAGTACTATGAAGAACAATACCTTCAAGTCCATTAGGGCTGGGAATCCTAGCAAGAGGAACATGTTGATCTGGGTAGAATTCTCTTCCATAAAGAGAAGTGCAGAGCTGAGCCTTGGAGATCAAATACAGAACAGGAAAGGAAAAAAATAAATAAATAAAATAAGGCAAAAAAAAAAAAAAAAGAAAAAAGAAAAAAAAAAGGAGTAGAATATGGAAAAGAGGCTTGAAAATTAAATGCTTATTTCTGAAAAAAAATTAAAAAATATTCTTATCCCTAGATAGGATTTGTGTGATTAAGCTTTATATGACTACTGTGTAGGTTTCTCTTTCAGTCAATGAAAAGAAACAGGCAGCTTATCTGACCTTAGGATAAGATAAACTTCATCAAAAGTGCAGGTTCAGTAATAACAAGGAAAATGTAGATGACTAGTCCAGCTGTAAGCATCCATGCAGAAACCATTTAAAGTACATTCTGATGAATCTTGCCCCTAATTCCTGAATTCATTTTAATTCTATTTTATGAAAAAAATTATTCAAATTTTCAAAAGCATTAATGAGAGATAGATAAATTAATCATCTTGCCAATTGTATTCAGGCATCTCAGAATTGTGATCTTGAAGTTACTGGAACAAAAGAGCTAGTCATCCCGTATCATTATTTTTTCCTATTAAAACAGTTTGCATGTAGAATACTTATTTTTTTGAAATATGAAGACAGAAGAATTGGCACATTTCTATAAGATAATGTTGAAAATATATTGATGGAACATTTCCTGGGAAAGTAAGAAATTCAAAAGAGTTTATTTCATCTCTAGAAGAAAAAAAAATAAAGAGGATACAGAAATTTTAGTTTGTGGATAGTAACCACATTTTTTAAATTTTATTTTCTTAATTTTTTTTTTTTCATGAGAACTTTCGTTATGAGTCTTTGAGATGCTTGAGGAAAAATAATTTTGATGAAGGACATTTTTTGCTAATTAAAAAGAAAAAAATGGCTAAAATAATTTGAATTAAAATCTCTCACTAGTTTACAGGTCTGAATCACAAAACCCTATCAGACTTTATCCTGCAAACCCACCATTGTAATCTATATAAACCCACAGAACATGTAACACTTTATGTTGTGATAGATGCATCTTTTGTGTCTAATTTTGGATCCATTTAATTCATTTTAAAAGCTGATTTTTCTCCCCATTTACTGAATTGTATGATTTCTCAATGATCAGCTAAAATTTAGATAGTTACACTTTTCAGATCAAGCCAATTGCCTTTAAAAAGAACTCAAGAACAATAATCTTATTAGCAGCTGTAGTCATTTTATTGTCATCAATTTATGCTTTGAAAGTTCAGAGCATCACCTGGACCCTGTTAAGTCAAAAACTGCTGAAAGAATGTATTTGGCACTAAAACCTGAAGTGAAATAATTGCTATTGACTTATAAATTAATGACTTATATAAGTAATAAATTTATAAATATGATTTATAATTGTTTCAAAGCACTACCTCATTATTATTAAAATTAAAGCATTGATATTATTGCTCTTTTCAGTTCACAGTTTTGATTGAATATAAATACAGTATAAACATATATAAAAACGTAACTTGTATGTATAAAAATCACAAAACAGGACTTAGCATTTCTCTGTAAAGATGATCACCAATACAACTTGTCTTACTTAAGCCTGGTATGAATATATATACACCACTTCTCCAAAATTAACTCACTGGGTACAAAAACTTACAAGACTGAGACTTGAGGATGTTCACAAATAAGACTGAAGACCAAAATTTGAGGCTGAAAATCAGACAATCAACTGCAAAGCGGTCCCATTGTTTAATGCATCTCCAGATTTTGTGTTCCCTTTTAGTCCTTGAAGTCATGTATGGAGGAGAAATCAGAAGTGTCTTTAAGTAGCCATGGTTCTATAAATTTAAGTGAATTTCTGACAGTTTAGACCTGGCTGTGACAGCTTTTTGTATACAGGAGCATAATTCTACACAGTGGCCTTTGAGACCTTGTCAGAAAGTTTTCAGATCGTTCCCAAATGATTCTGTCTCTGGATAGATGACTGCAGGTTGGTTTTTTTTTTTTTTTTTTTTTTTTTCTTTTTTCTCCCTAGCCATGTTAAACACTTCTTTCATGTCTTTAAGTAATTTCAAGTGGCCGAGAAGTTGTTGCATGGGCTGGAAAAGAATAATCTTGGATCAACGATGGGCTATGAATATCAGATCCCTGTATTGCTTTACATTTCTTTCAAAATGTGTTCACATTATCTGAGTTGCAGATAGATAACAAGGGCTTCATATGTGCTTGAGGGAGGCAGTAAGGGCCAGAGAATGATGGTATCCAACCAACAAGAATAAACTCTCTCACATGGCCTGCGCAGATTTCTTGTGCTGTGCAGAAGCAGGATGGACGCTGTGGCTCAAAATCCAAACCCAGTGTAAACTCCGACAACTGTTATTGCTACTTCTTCTCTTGTATCTAAGAAAGGAGAAAAGCACTGGGAACAAAGATGAGAGGAAAACAGATCCCATGGAACAAGACTTCAGTGTCTGAATTCACAGAATGTAGAATACAGATTTTCTAATGTGGTGAATGCAGTTCCAGTTACAGTGTAGCTGACCAAAGCTGTAGGCATCATTGGGCTTTCCATGCATCTATGCCTAACATCTTGCCACAATGCACTTCTGGGACAGCTGCACAGGACTGACATATAATACAGGATATGTGAGAATATTTTGCCCTTTTATGGAGACCTAAAGCATCTGAATTTTACTAGACTTTACTAGTATAAGGACCTTAACTAAGACCTCTGAAGTAAGTAAGCAAGCTGTGGTGTGGCCTGAATCACTCCCTAGGGCCCACTTTGTCTAGATCTCATAGAATCAGAGAATCACAGAATATCCTAAATTGGAGGGCATCCACAAGGATCATTGAGTCCAGCTCCCGACTCCACACAGGAGCACCTGAATATCAAACCGTATATCTGAGAGCCTTGTCCAAACATTTCTTGAAGCAGGCTTGGTGTCACTTTCATGGGGAGCCTGTTTCAGTGCCTGACCACCAGCTGTTTCCTCAGATCTTGTCACTGGTCACCAGAGAGAAGAAATCAGTGCCTGCCCCTCCACTCTCATCATGAGAATGCTGCAAGATGTGATGAGGTCTTCCCTCAGTCTCTTCTTGAGGCTGAACAATCCAATTTACTTCAATCAGTCCTCGTATGTCTTCTCCTCTAGACCTGTCATCATCCTTGTTGCCCTCCTTTGGACATTTTCTAATCGTTTTATGTGCTTCTTATATCATGGTGCCTAAAACTGCACACAGTAGTCGAGGTAAGGATGCATCAGTGTAGAGTAGGGTGAGACAATCACTTCCTCAGCTGGCTAGCAATGCTGTGCCTGATGCACCCCAGGATATGGTTGGCCTTTTTGGCTGCCAGGGCACATTTGTGATTCATATACAGCTTGCCACTAACCAGAACTCCCAATCTCTTTCTGTGAGGCTGCTTTCCAGCCTCTTGTCCATCAGTTTGTACATATATCCAGGGTTGCCCTGTCCCAGGTGCAGAATCCAGCACTTCTCTTGTGAAACTTCATGTGGTCGGTTATTGCTCAGCCCTCTAAATTGTCAAGATGTCTCTGCAAGACCTCTCTGCTCTTGATGGAGTCAACAGCTCCTTGCAATTTAATGTCTGCACTCTTACTTAGTACACATTTGATTTTTTGCATCCAGATCATTTATAAGAATAATGAAGAGAACTAGCCCCAAGATGGAGCCCTGAAGAACCCCACTATTGATTGGTCACCATCCTGATGCAACTCCATTTCCTATAACCTTTTGAGCCTGACCTGTCAGCCAACCCTTCATATTATGTATTTATCGAGTTGTATGATGGACATTTTGTCCAGAAGAATACTACGAGAAACAGTATCAAAAGTTTTACTGAAAAAAAAAAAGAAAAGATTGTATCAACTGGTTTCCCTTGGTTTCCCTTGGTAAACACTGTTACATAAAACAAAAATTGAGTTAGCTAAATAGCACTTTCCCCTAGTGATCTTGAGTTGGCAATGACCAATGACTGTGTTGTCTTTAAGTGTTTTTCAATAACTCCCAGCATAATCTTCTCTGTAATTTTACCAGGCACTGAAGTGAGACTGACAGACCTGTAATTACCAGGGTCTTCTTTCTCGCCCTTCTTGAAAATTAGGGCAACATTTGCCAGCTTCCAGTCAACTAGGACTTCTCTAGATTCCCAAGACTGTTGAAAAATAATTGATAGAGGTCTCATGATGATATCAATCAGCTCTTTGAGCACCCTGGGCTGAATTCCATCTGACCCCATAGACTTACATGCATCCAGCTGGAGCAGCAAATCCCATACATGTCTGGAGTTGGCTGGGAGTTTATTGTTCCTGCAGTCAGTCCTCCATATCAGGGCTGTCTGGGTCCCAGGGCTCATCATTGCTGTTGAAGACATAGGTAAAGAAGGCATTGAATGTCTGCTTTGTCTATATCCCTACTTCTGAGGTGAATACCCTCATCAAATAATGGAGCAATATTCTCTCTGGTCCTCCTTTTGCAGTTAACATACTTCAAAAAGTCCTTTTTGTTGGTCAGCTTCAACTCTAGTTGAGCTTTGGCTGCACAAATTATTTCCCTACAGTAGTGAGCAGCAATGTTGTAATCCTCTCATGTCACCTGACCTCATTTACTGTGGCCATATGCTGTCTTTTTCCATCAAAACTCTAGAAGATCCTTGCTCAGCCAACCTGGCATTCTGTCCTACCTGCTTGACTTCTGACATTTTGGAGTCCTCTTTTCCTGTACTCTTATGATGTAGTACTTTAAAAGTGACCTGTGCTGATAGATCCCAGCACCTTCAAAAGCAAATTCCCAGGGGACCATAATAACTACTTCCCTGAGCAACCACAAGCCTGCTCTCCCTATATCCAGGGTTGAAGATTTGGTGGTAGTTTTCCTCCTATCACCTAATATTTTAAATTTGACTACTTCATGGTCACTATGGACAAGACAGCCACCAATCACCAGTTCACCAACGAGACCCTTTCTGTTAAAAATCTCAAAAATGGACCCACCGCTGTCCAAAGCTGAGCCAATACGTGATGTTAATTGTGCCTCTGTGATAGCATAATTAAGAAAGGAGGAAAAAAAGAAAAACACTGTGCAACAACATCAGGGAGAGAGGAGTGAGGAAAAGTAGAAAGTAGCAACTCTGCAGACATCAAGCTCAATGAATAGGGAAGGGAAGGAGATACTCTAGGTCTGGAGAAGAACTTGCCCTGTAGCCCAGTGGACAGTGGAGGAACAGGCTGTCCCCCTGCAGCCCATGTAAAAGACCACAGTGGAGCAGGTAGATACGGCCCGAAGGACATTGCAGACCATTGTTAGCCATCCGAGGAGCAGACTCTGGGCCAGAACGGCAATCTCTGGAGAGGAGCTCCTGGTGGAGCATTCCTGAAGGGCTGTACCCTGTTGTAAGGAGCATGTTGGAGTGGTTCTTGAAGAACTGCGTTCTGTTGGAAGGTCACATTGGATCAGTTTGGGAAAGACTGCATCCCATGGCTAATATCCCATCCCACAGCTTCCGCTGTCAGGGTCTGTCTCCACACAGGTTGTCTCCACGCTTTTTCCGTGGAAGCAGCTGAGATGGCAGGTGAGCAGATACGATTCTGTGTGTCAGGATATGCCGTATGGCAGTATGAGGCCAAGGTGCAGGAAGGTGCGTCCTTATCCGTGGGCTTTGAGCAGTCAAGGGGCCAGGAAGTGTGTCAGCAGGTGGCAATTTGGGCTGCTGGTGCAGGTCCCTTGTGCAGCGGCTTTGGGTGCAGCCTGTCGTTGAGAGTGGCAGGGAGCTGGTGGTCATTGCCCAGAGCACTTGATGATGCCATCAGAGCTGGCCGGAGCAGGTAGTTGTGGCCGAGTGGTGAAGGCGATGGACTAGAAATCCATTGGGGTTTCCCCGCGCAGGTTCGAATCCTGCCAACTACGGCATGCAGTCCCCTTTTGGTCTGCCTGCTGTTTCTACTAGCATCTTAAGATAGGCTCACCCTCTTCTCAGGAGACTGACCTTGGTAAGGGACCCAAGGCTTCTTGCTTTAGTTAATTTGCACAATGCACCATAGTTAGCAAAGACACTAAGTAGCACTAAGTAGTTTAATGCCATCAGTGCCCTAGAATCATAGAATGTCCCGAGTTGGAAGGGACCCATAAGGATCATCAAGTCCATCTCCTGGCACCGCACAGGTCTATCCAGACGTTTAGACCATGTTACTAAGTGCACAGTCCAATCACTTCTTAAATTCAGACAGGCTTGGTGCAGTGACTACTTCCCTGGGCAGCCTGTTCCAGTGTGCAACCACCCTCTCGGTGAAGAACCTCTTCCTGATGTCCAGCCTAAACTTCCCCTGCCTGCCTCAGCTTAAGACCGTTCCTGCGGGTCCTATCACTGGTGTTTACGGACAATAGGTCACCTGCCTCTCTGCTCCCCCTCGCGAGGAAGTTGTAGACCACGATGAGGTCCCCCCTCAGCCTCCTCTTCTCCGGGCTGAAGAGGCCCAGTGATTGCTCAGCTTCTCTTAAGTCCCTCTCTCAGGGGAGCGCAGCACAGGCAGGGGCAGGGCGCTGTCTGTGAGGGGGCGCAGCCGCATCACGGGGCAGCGTGATTTGCGGGCATGGTGGCGGCCCTGGTGAGCTGTGTGGAGAGCAGGTGGTGGGAGCCTGCAAAGCAGGCAGGCAGGTGCCCCATTGCTGCGGGTTTGGCTCAGGGCACCGCAGGCAGGGCTGGGCGAGGTGGGGGCAGCAGGTCTGGGGGAGAGCAGAGTGGCGCAGCGGAAGCGTGCTGGGCCCATAACCCAGAGGTCGATGGATCGAAACCATCCTCTGCTACAGCTTTTACTTGCAGGCTCCTGTGCCAAGCTTTTGTGCCTCTGCTGCCGTTCGTTCGCTCCTCTCTCATGCCATGGCTGGGGCTGGTATGGCTGTTGCACTCCCTCGGCTCTGCTTTCTTGCACTCCCTTCCCCTTTGCTTTCTTGCCAGTCAGCACTCCAAAAGGGCCCCTGAGCAGCGCAGGCTGCTGTGCAGCAGCAGACACACCACAGCCTAACTCTTTCCACTGGAAACACAGCAGGCAAAACCTGCCCTCTCCCATGCCTGCCCGTGTGGGCAGGTGGCTGGAAGGAGGAGGCCCCTGAGGTGGTGAGCTGCAGGAGCCTCAGGGAGGCATGCAGCCAGATGCGTTGGTGGTATAGTGGTGAGCATAGCTGCCTTCCAAGCAGTTGACCCGGGTTCGATTCCCGGCCAACGCACACCAGCTTTTCTTCAGCCAGGCAGCAGCAGCAGCCGTGTGTCGGGCTCCAAAACCACCCAGTTTCTGTCCTGACATTTGAATGCAACATGCTTAGGGGCATGGTGCTGCTGGATTCCTCTCCCAGGGCACCCCCATGACCAAAGTGCTGAAGCAGTTTAGTGCTGCAGCAGATGGATGGCTGTCCTTTAAGGCTCAAAGGCCTGTCTGGCTGTCTGAAGTCACACCAACTTGACTGAATTTGCTCTCTTCATCCTCCTCTGTATTCGGCATCTCTGCAGAGCTGGCTGGTAAAAATGGTGTTTCTTGAGCTTCAGAGAGTATGCTGGTGTGTACAACGCCAGTGTTTGGAGCACAGCGTTTTTTCCTCTGAGGTTGGCTTTGAAATGCTCTTTTGCACAACTGTAGCCAGGACTGCGCATCTCGGCATCCCTGTGTCCCCAGGCTGCATGCAGAGCCACTGCCACACCATACAGAGACTCGGTCATTTTGGAGACGTTCTGAATATAACTGGAAGTGAATGCGACATAGTTCCTGGGAAGAAGGAAGTGAGGTACACACTCTGCTCTCTGGAGATACCACTCTGACGCCTTTCCAGGCACGTTCCTTTGAATCCAGATCCCCGACCTGTCCCTGTCCTTCCCTGTCCACAGAAGTACAGCATGGAACAGAAGCCATGCGTACGTGTCTGCGGTAGGAGGGCTCCAACCTCACGTCCATCCTGCGATCACCAGGATGGAGACTCATTTCTCTAAGAAATTTCCACCTTTCTGTTATGCACCTGTTTATGCTACTTGCTGTGGAATGAGGTCGGGGAAGTCCATATAGCCGTGGCAGTGCACCAAGCGTGGGGAATGACTGGCAGGCATGGGAGAGGGCAGGTTTTGCCTGCTGTGTTTCCAGTGGAAAGAGTTAGGATGTCAGGAGAGAGGGCACCTGAGTGCCATGAGAGGAAGAAGGCATTGCACGTTGTGCAACACATAGGAAGGTGTGTTGCGTGTTGTGTCATCGTGGCAGCTCTTTGTTTTGTTGAACCTCATGCTATGCCCCATGCCTTGCTCAGGGCAGGGCCACAGCAGGTGTCCAGGAGGTCCCATGGTGTAATGGTGAGCACTCTGGACTCTGAATCCAGCGATCTGAGTTCAAATCTCAGTGGGACCTCTTCTCTGACTTTTATTCCAATCTTCCAAGTTCTTGCCCTCCTCCCTACCCTGTGTTACCAGCCCCAGAGCACCGGTATCGGTGCCCCTCCTCCTACCCTGGGCCCCACTGCCCGCAGGCTCTTGCTTATGGAAACCTGTCACGTGCTCGGGTAGAGGAGACTGTTGAAACCCATGGCCCGTGGCAACTTGGTCATCTCCAAAGACTCCACAACATCCAAGAACGGTGCATTGCCATCTTTGACCACTCTCAGATCCGTAGTAGAGGGTTACTGTGCAATGCTTTCCTTGAGCAGTGAGGAGCTAATGGAGGCAGGAAGAGAACAGACCACCACGAGTCTCCAGCTGTGCTGCACAAGGTCTTTAATGAGAACGAGAAAATGCAGTGGAGCAGTACAGAGACCAAGAAGAAAGTTTGCAGGGTTCAGGGAGGCAGAGAGAACGGCCCATCCATCTCAGGGATGTCTCCCCCAAATGGGATGATCCACGCGCTTCAGCAGTTGAAGCGGCAGAGTGGGGAAGGCAGACACAGCCCTGACCCCCCCAGACCAAGGGAGCCCCCAGAAGAGATGGGAACCCCCCCACTGCTGAGGGAGCTGCCAACAGCAGCTGACAGAGAGGATCCCACGGCGGTGTTCTGAGGGAAGGAGGTGAGGATGGGGCCCGGCAGGGTCACCACGACTGGGGAGGGCTGGATGGCAACCGTCGAGTCAGCGCACCGGGCGACACACGGCTCACTGCAGCTGCTGGCAAGTGGGGTTGGGCCAGAGGCACCGCAGGAGGATGGGACACAGGGTCTGCAGCAAGACATCTCTCGTCGAGGGAGGCGAAGCTGAAACACAGAGTAGCAGGGAGGGGACACACACCCCAACGTCAGCCTTTGTCATCTCCAAAACAGAAATGGCTGCACTGGAGATTGGGCAGGATGCACCGGGCTATTTGGTAAGGGTCCATCTCTTTTCAGGCACTTAATTCTTGCAGAGAGACATCCCTGCAGCTGAGCCCCATCAATCTCCCTCTGCTAGAGAGATCCCCACAGTCCCCAGCTCTCCAAATCCACCCCTTCAAAAGGGAAAGAAGTCACGGGCCCGAACCATCTGTATTGCAGTGCCAATCTGAGGCAGCCCAAGTACCAAACGGAGTCGCCAGCATGACAGCAATGGGGCCCTCAGGGAGAGCTGGAGCGAGCGCAGGCTTACCTCGTTCCTCAGGGAAAGGGAGAGAGAAGAGAAGTGGATGCAGAGCCTGCAGCAGCATGGTCTTTTATGCTGCATCCCAGAGCCCCACGGGAACAGAAACATTCCTTGCTCATGAAGCATCAAAACACCTCATAGTTGCTTCCTTCAGAGGCCTTGGTGGTGGTTAAGAGCTTGCTTCTTTCATCTGCCAGCTTTTGTTCCTGCCTCATACCACCCAACACTGAAATGATGTATCTGTGTTCCCAGCTCCTAAGGCCAATTACAACAGAGGTCTTAGGCTGCCTGTGTGGGATTGTGTGTTTCCGTCATACAAACGTCCTTTGGAGTATCATCCACTCTGTGGCGAGCATGGCCACCAGTTATGGTGATACTCAGCCACAGAGGACACAAGGTTTCACCACACAAGGGCATTCAGTGCTGAGACTGGAGCTAATTCTGTGAGACATTTCTCCCTGTGGTTTGTCACAGATATGGAGGAGACCTTGGACTAAGGGCAGGTCAAGATGATCAAGACAGAACATGTGGAGGAGACATGGGGCATGTTTCCAAGACGTTTCAGTAAGGATGGAGTGTTCTGAAGTAGAGGAAGTCTCCTGAAGGCGGAGGAGAGGACATCAAGTTCATTGCTGACACTCGTCATGCTCTGACAGAGCCCAAAGACAAAGTTCAATGAAAGCAGAGTCAAATGGAGGAAGGGTACACCTGAGGCCAATGCAGTTCTCTCTCAAGTCATCTCTCTGAAGCAGTGAGACCTTTCTCTGTGCCTTCACAGAAATGCAGCAGGTCAAGGCATAGGAACGCAATGCAAGAGATGCCCGCGTCCTTCCCTGAAGCTGACGCACTCTCCAATTGACCTGGTTTCCTCAACACATTTGTCCCACTGGCCAGAGGTCTGCCTGGCCTGCATTTGAGGCGAGGCTTGCGGCAAGGAGCCTTAACCTGAATTCATTTTTTCCTGGACCAGGGATGGAGCAGCCCCTTCCATGCATTTCCACGTATAAAGTGACTGGGGATCTGCCTCCTAGCACACCTGACAGTCATCCTGATGTGGAAGAGCTGGGAAAATCCCTGAGCTGCAGGCAAACATGAGTCACCCAGCTGTGGACAGCAGTGGACATGGCTTTTTGGCCTCAGGCGCGCCAGGAATAGCAGAGCTCTTAGCTTCACTCCTACCTACGTGCTGCTTTCCTCACCAAGGGAGTTTCCAAGGGGCTCTGTACCCTTCCTGAAACACCAGGTGCTTTTACGCATTCTTGTGCTGCTGCATCCCAAGGCATTCCCTTTGTGTGGCTGGTCTGGGGCCCATCTGATACAGTGCACGCCAGAGTACTCAGGGTCTGAAGGACCCTCTGGAAATCCTTTTGGCTGAAGTTCCGGCGTCAGCTGGCCAAATATCCCATTTATCTCAGGGGTTTCTGGGCCTTATGTGGCGTCCCCCAGGGCTCGGTGCTGGGGCCGGTCCTCTTTAACATCTTCATCAATGATCTGGATGAGGGCATTGAGTGCACCCTCAGTAAGTTTGCAGATGACACCAAGTTAGGTGCGTGTGTCGATCTGCTCGAGGGTAGGAAGGCTCTGCAGGAGGATCTGGATAGGCTGCACTGATGGGCTGAGGTCAACTGCATGAAGTTTAACAAGGCCAAGTGCCGGGTCCTGCACCTGGGGCGCAATAACCCCAAGCAGAGCTACAGGCTGGGAGATGAGTGGTTGGAGAGCTGCCAGGCAGAGAAGGACCTGGGAGTGATGGTGGACAGTCGGCTGAATATGAGCCAGCAGTGTGCTCAGGTGGCCAAGAAGGCAAACGGCATCCTGGCTTGTATCAGAAACAGTGTGACCAGCAGGGCTAGGGAGGTGATCGTCCCCCTGTACTCGGCTCTGATGAGGCCACACCTCGAGTACTGTGTTCAGTTTTGGGCCCCTCGCTACAAGAAGGACATCGAGGTGCTTGAGCGGGTCCAAAGAAGGGCGACGAAGCTGGTGAGGGGCCTGGAGAACAAGTCCTGCGAGGAGTGGCTGAGGGAGCTGGGCTTGTTCAGCCTAGAGAAGAGGAGGCTCAGGGGCGACCTTATCGCTCTCTACAGATACCTTAAAGGAGGTTGTAGTGAGGTGGGGGTTGGCCTGTTCTCCCACGTGCCTGGTGACAGGACGAGGGGGAATGGGCTAAAGTTGCGCCAGGGGAGTTTTAGGTTAGATGTTAGAAAGAATTTCTTTACTGAAAGGGTTGTTAAGCACTGGAACAGGCTGCCCAGGGAGGTGGTGGAGTCCCCATCCCTGGAAGTCTTCAAAAGACGTTTAGATGTAGAGCTTAGAGATATGGTTTAGTGGGGACTGTTAGTGTTAGGTTAGAGGTTGGACACGATGATCTTGAGGTCTCTTCCAACCTAGAAATTCTGTGATTCTGTGATTCTGTGATTATCTGGTTGCCATCTGAGCACTGCATCCCCCTCAGGTCGCAGGCTCTTGGTAGCTCTTCCAGGGCTCCACCATGCCCACTGTGACCTGTTTTCTCCAAAGGACAGCTGGCGATTTTCTTGTGGCAGCTTGTGAGCACTGCTTCTCTCTTTGCCCATGGTGATGTGACAGGAAGGGATCACGATGTGAGAGGGAGGGATAGGAAAATCACCCAGCTGGGGCTTAAGGCACTTTGAGCACTTGCAAATAGGGAAGGAAGTGCCTACAAGGCAGCATTATGAAGAAATCGCACATATCCTTTCTGGAAAATATGGGGTGCTTCTGTTAGAGGACCAGAATTCTGATGCACGCAGGATGGGGAATAAACAAGATGAGCTAGAGATGTGCGTGTGTAAGGTGTCTGGCTGTGCAGGAGTTAACTTTCCCCACAGCAGCCCATATAGCGTTGTGCTCGGCACTTGTAGCTAGAACAGCACTGATATGGCACCAGTGTTTTGTCGATTGCTGAGCAGTGCTTCCATGCCATCAGAACTCTCTCCAATCCACCCTAAGGCCAGTAGGCAGGGGGTCGGCAAGAGCTGGGGAGGCGGCCTTGGCAGAACAGCCGATCTGAAGTGACCAAAGGGATATTCCCTACCATATGATGTCAGACTCGGCAAGAAAAGCTGGGCAGGAAAGGAGAAGGCGGTGCTCACATTAGGAACACATCTGTCCACCCACGCGACCACTATGCATTTTGAGACCCCGCTTCCCAAGATGTGGCCCAACAGAACTTCCCGATGGGAAGTAGTGTATAATTGTTTTCTCTCTCTTTGCTTCCGCACAGCATTTGCTTGTTTTGTCTTTTGGGGTATGTTCTTGGTTGTTGTTGTGTTTAGTTTTGTTTTTGAAGCAGTGTGATCAAAGCGATGCCCACATTCTTCCCTACAGGTGACCCACAATCAAATGTCCGTGTGCTGCTCAGCAGCTTCATCCCATTGGCCAGAGGTCTGGCTGGGCTGCTTTTGAGGACAGGCTCATGGCATGAGGGCAAATCAGCCTCCCAGCGCACCTGGCAGTCATCCTGACGAGGAAGAGCTGGGAAAATCCCAGAACTGCAGGCAAACATGAGTCACCAAGCTGCAGACAGAGTAGACTTGGTGTCCTGGCCTCAGTCATGCCAGGAACAGGAGAGCTCCTACCCCATTCCACCCAAAGTGCTTCTTTCTTCACCAAAGGCATTTCCAAGGGTCTTTCTACCATTCCTGAAACAACGTTTGCTTTTGCACATTCCGGAGCTGCTGACTTTCAGGGAACTACCTTTGTGCGGCTGGTCCATGGCTCATATGACTTGTGAGACTTAGACTTGAAAGGACCTTTGGATGTGAGCCACTCCAACCACCTCCCCAGAGCATGGTGCTGCGTGGTTTCTCTCCCAGGGACGAGCACCCCCATGACGAGGGTGCTGAGAACTGCTGAAGCAGTTTGGTGCTGCAGCAGGTGGATGGCTGTCCTTTATGTCTCAAAGACTCATAGGCCTGTCTGGGTGTTCTCAAGTCACACCAACTCGAGTGTATTTGCTCTCTTCGTCCTCCTCTATATGTGGCATCTCCGTGGTGCTGGATGATCTAAGGTGGGGTTTCCTCAGCTTCAGAGACTATGCTGGTGCGTACAACGCCAGTGTTTGCAGAACAGCGTTCTTTCCTCTGAGGTTGGCTTTGAAATGCTCTTTTGCACAACTGTAGCCAGGACTGCGCATCTCGGCATCCCTGTGTCCCCAGGCTGCGTGCAGAGCCACTGCCATACTACACTGAGACTCGGTCATTTTGGAGACGTTCTGAATATAACTGGAAGTGGATGCAACAAAGTTCCTGGGAAGAAGGAAGTGAGGTACACACTCTGCTCTCTGGAGATACCACTCTGACGCCTTTCCAGGCACGTTCCTTTGAATCCAGATCCCCGACCTGTCCCTGTCCTTCCCTGTCCACAGAAGTACAGCATGGAACAGAAGCCATGCGTACGTGTCTGCGGTAGGAGGGCTCCAACCTCACGTCCATCCTGCGATCACCAGGATGGAGACTCATTTCTCTAAGAAATTTCCACCTTTCTGTTGCACACCTGTTTATGCTACTTGCTGTGGAATGAGGTCAGGGAAGTCCATATAGCCGTGGCAGTGCACCAAGCGTGGGGAATGACTGGCAGGCATGGGAGAGGGCAGGTTTTGCCTGCTGTGTTTCCAGTGGAAAGAGTTAGGATGTCAGGAGAGAGGGCACCTGAGTGCCATGAGAGGAAGAAGGCATTGCACGTTGTGCAACACATAGGAAGGTGTGTTGCGTGTTGTGTCATCGTGGCAGCTCTTTGTTTTGTTGAACCTCATGCTATGCCCCATGCCTTGCTCAGGGCAGGGCCACAGCAGGTGTCCAGGAGGTCCCATGGTGTAATGGTGAGCACTCTGGACTCTGAATCCAGCGATCTGAGTTCAAATCTCAGTGGGACCTCTTCTCTGACTTTTATTCCAATCTTCCAAGTTCTTGCCCTCCTCCCTACCCTGTGTTACCAGCCCCAGAGCACCGGTATCGGTGCCCCTCCTCCTACCCTGGGCCCCACTGCCCGCAGGCTCTTGCTTATGGAAACCTGTCACGTGCTCGGGTAGAGGAGACTGTTGAAACCCATGGCCCGTGGCAACTTGGTCATCTCCAAAGACTCCACAACATCCAAGAACGTTGCCATTTTGACCACTCTCAGATCCGTAGTAGAGGGTTACTGTGCAATGCTTTCCTTGAGCAGTGAGGAGCTAATGGAGGCAGGAAGAGAACAGACCACCACGAGTCTCCAGCTGAGCTGCACAAGGTCTTTAATGAGAACGAGGAAAGGCAGTGGAGCAGTACAGAGACCAAGAAGAAAGTTTGCAGGGTTCAGGGAGGCAGAGAGAACGGCCCATCCATCTCAGGGATGTCTGCCCCAAATGGGATGATCCATGTGCTTCAGCAGTTGAAGCGGCAGAGTGGGGAAGGCAGACACAGCCCTGACCCCCCCAGACCAAGGGAGCCCCCAGAAGAGATGGGAACCCCCCCACTGCTGAGGGAGCTGCCAACAGCAGCTGACAGAGAGGATCCCACGGCGGTGCTCTGAGGGAAGGAGGAGAGGATGGGGCCCGGCAGGGTCACCACGACCGGAGAGGCCTCAATGAACACCGTCGAGTCAGCGCACCGGGCGACACACGGCTCACTGCAGCTGCTGGCAAGTGGGGTTGGGCCAGAGGCACCGCAGGAGGATGGGACACAGGGTCTGCAGCAAGACATCTCTCGTCGAGGGAGGTGAAGCTGAAACACAGAGTAGCAGGGAGGGGACACACACCCCAACGTCAGCCTTTGTCATCTCCAAAACAGAAATGGCTGCACTGAAGATTGGGCAGGATGCACCGGGCTATTTGGTAAGGGCCCATCTCTTTTCAGGCACTTAATTCTTGCAGAGAGACATCCCTGCAGCTGAGCCCCATCAATCTCCCTCTGCTAGAGAGGTCCCCACAGTCCCCAGCTCTCCAAATCCACCCCTTCTAAAGGGAAAGAAGTCACGGGCCCGAACCATCTGTATTGCAGTGCCAATCTGAGGCAGCCCAAGTACCAAACGGAGTCGCCAGTGTGACAGCAATGGGGCCCTCAGGGAGAGCTGGAGCGAGCGCAGGCTTACCTCGTTCCTCAGGGAAAGGGAGAGAGAAGAGAAGTGGATGCAGAGCCTGCAGCAGCATGGTCTTTTATGCTGCATCCCAGAGCCCCACGGGAACAGAAACATTCCTTGCTCATGAAGCATCAAAACACCTCATAGTTGCTTCCTTCAGAGGCCTTGGTGGTTGTTAAGAGCTTGCTTCTTTCATCTGCCAGCTTTTGTTCCTGCCTCATACCACCCAACACTGAAATGATGTATCTGTGTTCCCAGGTCCTGAGGCCAATTACAACAGAGGTCTTAGGCTGCCTGTGCGGGATTGTGTGTTTCCGTCATACAAACGTCCTTTGGAGTATCATCCACTTTGTGGTGAGCATGGCCACCAGTCATGGTGATACCCAGCCACAGAGGACACGAGGTGTCACCGTACAAGGGCATTCAGTGCTGAGACTGGAGCTAATTCTGTGAGACATTTCTCCCTTTGGTTTATCACAGATATGCAGGAGACCATTGAGTAAGGTCAGGTAGAAGATCAAGACAGCACAAGACGATCAAGACCTGGTTCGCCGAACACATTTGTCGCACTGCCCAGAGGTCTGCCTGGCCTACTTTTGATGTGAGGCTTGCGGCATAGAGCCTTAACCTGATTTCATTTTTTCCTGGACCAGCGATGGAGTAGGCCCTTCCATGCATTTCCTTGTATAAAGTGACTGGGGATCTGCCTCCCAGTGCTCCGGACAGTCATCCTGATGTGGAAGAGCTGGGAAAATCCCTGAGCTGCAGGCAAACATGAGTCACCCAACTGTGGACAGCAGTGGACATCGTTTTTCAGCCTCAGTCGTGCCAGAAATTACAGAGCTCCTTGTCTCACTCCTCCCAACGTGATGCTTTCTTCACCAAGGGTGTTTCCAAGGGGCTTTGTACCCTTCCTGAAATAACACTTGCTTTTATGCATTCCCGTGCTGCTGCCTCCCAAGGCATTGCCTTTGTGTGGCTGGTCCAGAGTCCGCATTACTCGTGTTGGACTGGAAATTACCTTTGGAGGTGAGCCACTCCAACCCCCTGTGCACTGCAGGTTCACCTAGATGAGGTTTCTCAGGTGGGACTCATCACCCTTTCTAGACCTTGCCCACCTCAAGGCGTCCTCAGTTGAGTCCAGGCCCTAGATGCACTTCATTGGTACCTTAATTTCCCCTGCTGACTGGTTCAGCTGATGGCTGCTTTTATAAGGTAAGAGGCAGGAATCCACCAAAGAGGAACACTTTCACCTGAGAAGGGGCTGGCATGCTGGACCCCTCTGCCAGCCGGGGGATCTCCAAGCTGACTTTCCCGGCAAATAAGCTGGCAACCAGGAAGGAAGTGGCAGAGAGGATGCCAGCAGTGTTGAGCAGATCTCAGGGTCTGAAGATTGAGAGGAAATAAATACTGGAATTAAGCATGAAGCCTCCGTCCAGGATTGACAGGAAACTCTGTGCTGGGACACACTTCCCCTCATCCTTTCAGCACTGCTGCACAGGAGACTTTTCTAGTCACTGGTAAGCAAGGAAAATTAGGGCAGATGGTGTTCAATGCACGTACAGAGCCCTCATGTTCTCTGTGGTGCCAATGAGCATGTTCAGACCCCGTGTCTCGTGGAGATCAAACCCAGAATTAGCTGTGGGCTTTCACACCCAGATGAAAGAACAAAAAAAGCTCACAAAAGCTCTTCAAACAACAGCCCCATCTCCTGTGTATAACCAACACCACCCAAAAAAAAACAACAAACCAAGAAGCACAAGGACAATACTTGATCCCAGGCCCTACTTTGGAATTTTCCCAGGGAATCAAAGGCATGAGGGCATTTCCTGAGAAGAGGCCCTACCCCAGGAGGTGGGACACCTTAGGTGGGGAAGCCCAACAGCACAGTCCTCAGAGGAGCATGTACAGGAGGACAGGCTTGGCCTGAGTGTACTCCCCTGGAGTTGGGCAAAGGGCAGAGGAAAGAAGCTGCTCGGGAGTGGGACTTGAACTCATGCCTCCCAGGGAGACTGCATCCTCAATGTTTGTCCCTGCCTCCTGTCCACAGTCCTGCTCCCATCCCTGAACCTTCCCAGAGCCAGCCTGCCTCCTTCAGCCTCCACCAGGCAGGGTTGTAGGGTGCACACTTGCCCTCCTTGCAACATGGGCCGCTGCCAGGCCACTGCAGCACCTTCGGATACGTGGGAGCACAGGAAGAGTCCCTGGCACAGGGGCAGCACACTGCTAACGCTTCTCCCTAAGGCTGAGGCAATCCTGCACAGCGGCAACCAAAGGAGGTGCCAGCAAGTGATGGCTTTGCACATTCAACGTGCTGCCAAGGGGCTCAAGGCACACGTGTACTCTTCCCCTGACTCCCTGCATTCCCTCCAGAGCCTGTGGAAATGCAGAACCAACCACTCGGCCAACAGGGCTGTTTCATGGCCTGTTCATTGGCGGAGCAAGGGTGCTTCCTTCTGCCCTACGTGGGCCCCAGCCAGCTGGCTACAGAGGGCTCTATGACATAAAGCCCTAGGGGAAAGGCTGTGACAGTCTCATGGTGTCAGTGCACAGGAAAAGGCTTGGAGAGTCAGCGAGAAGTGAGAGGATATGGGCCGAGTGCTGAGCAATGACTGAGATCCAGTGTCACAGGGATGAGGCTCATTTGCAGCCCATGCAGCAGAAGAGGAGAAAGAAACACTATCTTAGAGTTGAGGATTCAAGTCTTTCTTTCTTCTTTCTTGCGGCTTTGCGGTGGAACAGGCTGTCCCCCTGCAGCCTGTGTAGCGGACCATGGTGGAGCAGGTAGATACGGCCCGAAGGACATTGCAGACCATCGTTAGCCATCAGAGGAGCAGACTCTGGGCCAGAACGGCAATCCCTGGAGAGGAGCTCCTGGTGGAGCAGGGTGTCTGGTGGGAGCTGCAGCCTGTGGGGGACCCAATCTGGGAGAGTCTGTTGCTGAAGGGCTGTACCCTGTTGTAAGGAGCATGTTGGAGTGGTTCTTGAAGAACTGCGTTCTGTTGGAAGGTCACATTGGATCAGTTTGGGAAAGACTGCATCCCATGGCTAATATCCCATCCCACAGCTTCCACTGTCAGGGTCTGTCTCCACACAGGTTGTCTCCACGCTTTTTCCGTGGAAGCAGCTGAGATGGCAGGTGAGCAGATACGATTCTGTGTGTCAGGATATGCCGTATGGCAGTGTGAGGCCAAGGTGCAGGAAGGTGCGTCCTTATCCGTGGGCTTTGAGCAGTCAAGGGGCCAGGAAGCGTGTCAGCAGGTGGCAATTTGGGCTGCTGGTGCAGGTCCCTTGTGCAGCGGCTTTGGGTGCAGCCTGTCGTTGAGAGTGGCAGGGAGCTGGTGGTCATTGCCCAGAGCACTTGATGATGCCATCAGAGCTGGCCGGAGCAGGTAGTTGTGGCCGAGTGGTGAAGGCGATGGACTAGAAATCCATTGGGGTTTCCCCGCGCAGGTTCGAATCCTGCCAACTACGGCATGCAGTCCCCTTTTGGTCTGCCTGCAGTGACCGTGCTGCTGCCACGGGATGCAGGCCCTCAGGGGCCCAGGCACAGCCGTGTTCCTCCAGCTGCACAGGGCCTTGCCAGGGAACACAGCAGCTCCCCCTTGCTCACTTTGAGTACTTGTCCTCGCCTCCACCCCAAAAGTGCCTGGATGGGCAAGTAATGCTGATGCCATTTACCGGGCAGGCAAGAAGTGGACACAGAAAGAGCCACAGAAAGGGCCACTGATGTCCAGGGGCTGTAGAAGAAGTCCTTCTGTGAGCAGAGTGGCCTCACCCTGAAGGGAAGACACCTCCTAGCTCTGAGAGCAGTGGATCCTCGTGGATCTTGCCTAAAGGCCATGGGGTCCTAACAGCTGACCCTCTCTCTCTCCAGCCTTTGCACACACAGGAACAACCTTTCCCAGGGGTCTTTCCCGAATTTCCAAATGCAGGTACCTGGATTGTCCCCTGCAGTTGTCCCACTGACGGTCACAGATCAGCAAAGCTTGAAGGGTCAGCTCAAAGGCTCTGCCCTGAGCTATACGCACTGCAGAAGGTAGGCAGTCTCCAGCAGCACTCTTTGACCTCCTATCTGCATGCCCAGCCATCTGTGTCCTGTTTTTTTTGGGGTTTTTTTTGTATGTCTGTCTGCTGTGTGCCAGGGCACGTGGACGGGCCGGAGAAGCAGTAGGCAAAGGCAGAAACATACAGGCCTGAGCCTGGACACCTCAGCCCTTGTCTCCCATGACAGCGTCTACCTGCAGAGCCTGCCCAGCACCTTCCCGGGAGGGCTGGCAGCAGCTAAGGCTGGCCCTCAGGCAGGCTGGGTGGATGGCCCTGCCCTGCCCTGCCCTGCCCTGCCCTGCCCTGCCCTGCCCTGCCCTGCCCTGCCCTTGGAGGCTGGGAGCCACCACCCGACAGCAGAGCTGCAAGGGTCAGGCCTTGCTTCAGGGCTGTGGCAGAGGGCTTTCTGTGTGTGCCTGGCAGGCCCCAGCCCGGTGGTGGGCACAGCCCTGCAGCTGTCAGGGAGCAGCGAGGGCTGGGATGCGTCAGGCGGTCGGAGGAGCCCTGCTCTGTGGAGGTGACTTGCGGAGAACGGGCTCCAGTCAGTAAGACTGTAAAGTAGCTATGTTTATTCAGCGCTGGGCAGCATGCGGGGTAGTCCCACCGAAGTCGTGTGCACCTGACACGGCAACTTGCCTTGGTTATATGCAGTAAAGGGTTTACAGATACATGAAGTTTCACAATATGCCTATACATATTCATAAGCTGTCCCCGCTTCATATTAAAATTAGTTCCAATGAGTCATTTCCATAAATTCCTTCCATCTGTGCTTGTGCAGTGTATCCTGATGGTGGTCTTCGGGGGTCGAGGGGATGAAGTTTGGTGACTCTTCCTCGTCACTGCTAGCTTACCTCTTGTCTTTGTGCAGACTCGGTTGCTCCTTGGCTCTTGTCCATCCACAGGACCAGCTTCTAGTAGCTTCCTAAGATAGGCTCACCCTCTTCTCAGGAGACTGACCTTGGTAAGGGACCCAAGGCTTCTTGCTTTAGTTAATTTGCACAATGCACCATAGTTAGCAAAGACACTAAGTAGCACTAAGTAGTTTAATGCCATCAGTGCCCTAGAATCATAGAATGTCCCGAGTTGGAAGGGACCCATAAGGATCATCAAGTCCATCTCCTGGCACCGCACAGGTCTATCCAGACGTTTAGACCATGTTACTAAGTGCACGGTCCAATCGCTTCTTAAATTCAGACAGGCTTGGTGCAGTGACTACTTCCCTGGGCAGCCTGTTCCAGTGTGCAAGCACCCTCGCGGTGAAGAACCTCTTCCTGATGTCCAGCCTAAACTTCCCCTGCCTGCCTCAGCTTAAGACCGTTCCTGCGGGTCCTGTCACTGGTGTTTACGGACAATAGGTCACCTGCCTCTCCACTCCCCCTCACGAGGAAGTTGTAGACCACGATGAGGTCCCCCCTCAGCCTCCTCTTCTCCGGGCTGAAGAGGCCCAGTGATTGCTCAGCTTCTCTTAAGTCCCTCTCTCAGGGGAGCGCAGCACAGGCAGGGGCAGGGCGCTGTCTGTGAGGGGGCGCAGCCGCATCACGGGGCAGCGTGATTTGCGGGCATGGTGGCGGCCCTGGTGAGCTGTGTGGAGAGCAGGTGGTGGGAGCCTGCAAAGCAGGCAGGCAGGTGCCCCATTGCTGCGGGTTTGGCTCAGGGCACCGCAGGCAGGGCTGGGCGAGGTGGGGGCAGCAGGTCTGGGGGAGAGCAGAGTGGCGCAGCGGAAGCGTGCTGGGCCCATAACCCAGAGGTCGATGGATCGAAACCATCCTCTGCTACAGCCTTTACTTGCAGGCTCCTGTGCCAAGCTTTTGTGCCTCTGCTGCCGTTCGTTCGCTCCTCTCTCATGCCATGGCTGGGGCTGGTATGGCTGTTGCACTCCCTCGGCTCTGCACCCTTCCCCTTTGCTTTCTTGCCAGTCAGCACTCCAAAAGGGCCCCTGAGCAGCGCAGGCTGCTGTGCAGCAGCAGACACACCACAGCCTAACTCTTTCCACTGGAAACACAGCAGGCAAAACCTGCCCTCTCCCATGCCTGCCCGTGTGGGCAGGTGGCTGGAAGGAGGAGGCCCCTGAGGTGGTGAGCTGCAGGAGCCTCAGGGAGGCATGCAGCCAGATGCGTTGGTGGTATAGTGGTGAGCATAGCTGCCTTCCAAGCAGTTGACCCGGGTTCGATTCCCGGCCAACGCACACCAGCTTTTCTTCAGCCAGGCAGCAGCAGCAGCCGTGTGTCGGGCTCCAAAACCACCCAGTTTCTGTCCTGACATTTGAATGCAACATGCTTAGGGGCATGGTGCTGCTGGATTCCTCTCCCAGGGCACCCCCATGACCGAAGTGCTGAAGCAGTTTAGTGCTGCAGCAGATGGATGGCTGTCCTTTAAGGCTCAAAGGCCTGTCTGGCTGTCTGAAGTCACACCATTGACTGAATTTGCTCTCTTCATCCTCCTCTGTATTTGGCATCTCTACAGAGCTGGCTGGTCAAAGGTGGGGATTCCTCAACTTCAGAGAGTACACTTCGGTGAGTACAACACCAGTGTTCAGAGCAAAGCGTTCTTTCCTTTGAGCGATAGAAAGATACTGTGTGTGGCATTTAGTGCATTTACACTGGTGTGCACTGCATTCTGCTGCCTCGAGAGAACACCTCTGAAAAGAGGCTGGCTCTCTCTCCTTTATCGCACCTGCCCAGCCTACCTTCCCCACATATTTAGACACATGGATAAGAAGCTCGCTGAGCCTTCTCTTCTGCAGGCGAAGCAGTCCCTGCTCTCACAGCCTGCCCTTTCATCAGTCATGACAGAATCACAGCATGGCTAAGCTTGGCAGGGTGTCCGCAGGACATCGTGTCTGTCTCTTCCCAGGGACATACTCACTGCCCTGAGTGAAGGCAGCTTCTCCCTCCTCTCTTTCCAGTAGAAACAGGCCAGCTTTCCTTGCAATGCTTTCCTTGAGCAGTGAGGAGCTAATGGAGGCAGGAAGAGAACAGACCACCACGAGTCTCCAGCAGTGCTGCACAAGGTCTTTAATGAGAACGAGGAAAGGCAGTGGAGCAGTACAGAGACCAAGAAGATCGTTTACAGGGTTCAGGGAGGCAGAGAGAACGGCCCATCCATCTCAGGGATGTCTGCCCCAAATGGGATGATCCACGTGCTTCAGCAGTTGAAGCGGCAGAGTGGGGAAGGCAGACACAGCCCTGACCCCCCCAGACCAAGGGAGCCCCCAGAAGAGATGGGAACCCCCCCACTGCTGAGGGAGCTGCCAACAGCAGCTGACAGAGAGGATCCCACGGCGGTGCTCTGAGGGAAGGAGGAGAGGATGGGGCCCGGCAGGGTCACCACGACCGGAGAGGCCTCAATGAACACCGTCGAGTCAGCGCACCGGGCGACACACGGCTCACTGCAGCTGCTGGCAAGTGGGGTTGGGCCAGAGGCACCGCAGGAGGATGGGACACAGGGTCTGAAGCAAGACATCTCTCGTCGAGGGAGGTGAAGCTGAAACACAGAGTAGCAGGGAGGGGACACACACCCCAACGTCAGCCTTTGTCATCTCCAAAACAGAAATGGCTGCACTGAAGATTGGGCAGGATGCACCGGGCTATTTGGTAAGGGTCCATCTCTTTTCAGGCACTTAATTCTTGCAGAGAGACATCCCTGCAGCTGAGCCCCATCAATCTCCCTTTGCTAGAGAGGTCCCCACAGTCCCCAGCTCTCCAAATCCACCAAAAGGGAGAAAAGTCACAGGCCCGAACCATCTGTATTGCAGTGCCAATCTGAGGCAGCCCAAGTACCAAACGGAGTCGCCAGCATGACAGCAATGGGGCCCTCAGGGAGAGCTGGAGCGAACGCAGGCTTACCTCGTTCCTCAGGGAAAGGGAGAGAGAAGAGAAGTGGATGCAGAGCCTGCAGCAGCATGGTCTTTTATGCTGCATCCCAGAGCCCCACGGGAACAGAAACATTCCTTGCTCATGAAGCATCAAAACACCTCATAGTTGCTTCCTTCAGAGGCCTTGGTGGTGGTTAAGAGCTTGCTTCTTTCATCTGCCAGCTTTTGTTCCTGCCTCATACCACCCAACACTGAAATGATGTATCTGTGTTCCCAGCTCCTAAGGCCAATTACAACAGAGGTCTTAGGCTGCCTCTGCGGGGTTGTGTGTTTCCGTCATACAAACGTCCTTTGGAGTATCATCCACTCTGTGGCGAGCATGGCCACCAGTCATGGTGATACTCAGCGACAGAGGACACGAGGTGTCACCACACAAGGGCATTCAGTGCTGAGACTGGAGCTAATTCTGTGAGACATTTCTCCCTGTGGTTTGTCACAGATATGGAGGAGACCTTGGACTAAGGGCAGGTCAAGATGATCAAGACAGAACATGTGGAGGAGACATGGGGCATGTTTCCAAGACGTTTCAGTAAGGATGGAGTGTTCTGAAGTAGAGGAAGTCTCCTGAAGGCGGAGGAGAGGACATCAAGTTCATTGCTGACACTCGTCATGCTCTGACAGAGCCCAAAGACAAAGTTCAATGAAAGCAGAGTCAAATGGAGGAAGGGTACACCTGAGGCCAATGCAGTTCTCTCTCAAGTCATCTCTCTGAAGCAGTGAGACCTTTCTCTGTGCCTTCACAGAAATGCAGCAGGTCAAGGCATAGGAACGCAATGCAAGAGATGCCCGCGTCCTTCCCTGAAGCTGACGCACTCTCCAATTGACCTGGTTTCCTCAACACATTTGTCCCACTGGCCAGAGGTCTGCCTGGCCTGCATTTGAGGCGAGGCTTGCGGCAAGGAGCCTTAACCTGAATTCATTTTTTCCTGGACCAGGGATGGAGCAGCCCCTTCCATGCATTTCCACGTATAAAGTGACTGGGGATCTGCCTCCTAGCACACCTGACAGTCATCCTGATGTGGAAGAGCTGGGAAAATCCCTGAGCTGCAGGCAAACATGAGTCACCCAGCTGTGGACAGCAGTGGACATGGCTTTTTGGCCTCAGGCGCGCCAGGAATAGCAGAGCTCTTAGCTTCACTCCTACCTACGTGCTGCTTTCCTCACCAAGGGAGTTTCCAAGGGGCTCTGTACCCTTCCTGAAACACCAGGTGCTTTTACGCATTCTTGTGCTGCTGCATCCCAAGGCATTCCCTTTGTGTGGCTGGTCTGGGGCCCATCTGATACAGTGCACGCCAGAGTACTCAGGGTCTGAAGGACCCTCTGGAAATCCTTTTGGCTGAAGTTCCGGCGTCAGCTGGCCAAATATCCCATTTATCTCAGGGGTTTCTGGGCCTTATGTGGCGTCCCCCAGGGCTCGGTGCTGGGGCCGGTCCTCTTTAACATCTTCATCAATGATCTGGATGAGGGCATTGAGTGCACCCTCAGTAAGTTTGCAGATGACACCAAGTTAGGTGCGTGTGTCGATCTGCTCGAGGGTAGGAAGGCTCTGCAGGAGGATCTGGATAGGCTGCACTGATGGGCTGAGGTCAACTGCATGAAGTTTAACAAGGCCAAGTGCCGGGTCCTGCACCTGGGGCGCAATAACCCCAAGCAGAGCTACAGGCTGGGAGATGAGTGGTTGGAGAGCTGCCAGGCAGAGAAGGACCTGGGAGTGATGGTGGACAGTCGGCTGAATATGAGCCAGCAGTGTGCTCAGGTGGCCAAGAAGGCAAACGGCATCCTGGCTTGTATCAGAAACAGTGTGACCAGCAGGGCTAGGGAGGTGATCGTCCCCCTGTACTCGGCTCTGATGAGGCCACACCTCGAGTACTGTGTTCAGTTTTGGGCCCCTCGCTACAAGAAGGACATCGAGGTGCTTGAGCGGGTCCAAAGAAGGGCGACGAAGCTGGTGAGGGGCCTGGAGAACAAGTCCTGCGAGGAGTGGCTGAGGGAGCTGGGCTTGTTCAGCCTAGAGAAGAGGAGGCTCAGGGGCGACCTTATCGCTCTCTACAGATACCTTAAAGGAGGTTGTAGTGAGGTGGGGGTTGGCCTGTTCTCCCACGTGCCTGGTGACAGGACGAGGGGGAATGGGCTAAAGTTGCGCCAGGGGAGTTTTAGGTTAGATGTTAGAAAGAATTTCTTTACTGAAAGGGTTGTTAAGCACTGGAACAGGCTGCCCAGGGAGGTGGTGGAGTCCCCATCCCTGGAAGTCTTCAAAAGACGTTTAGATGTAGAGCTTAGAGATATGGTTTAGTGGGGACTGTTAGTGTTAGGTTAGAGGTTGGACACGATGATCTTGAGGTCTCTTCCAACCTAGAAATTCTGTGATTCTGTGATTCTGTGATTATCTGGTTGCCATCTGAGCACTGCATCCCCCTCAGGTCGCAGGCTCTTGGTAGCTCTTCCAGGGCTCCACCATGCCCACTGTGACCTGTTTTCTCCAAAGGACAGCTGGCGATTTTCTTGTGGCAGCTTGTGAGCACTGCTTCTCTCTTTGCCCATGGTGATGTGACAGGAAGGGATCACGATGTGAGAGGGAGGGATAGGAAAATCACCCAGCTGGGGCTTAAGGCACTTTGAGCACTTGCAAATAGGGAAGGAAGTGCCTACAAGGCAGCATTATGAAGAAATCGCACATATCCTTTCTGGAAAATATGGGGTGCTTCTGTTAGAGGACCAGAATTCTGATGCACGCAGGATGGGGAATAAACAAGATGAGCTAGAGATGTGCGTGTGTAAGGTGTCTGGCTGTGCAGGAGTTAACTTTCCCCACAGCAGCCCATATAGCGTTGTGCTCGGCACTTGTAGCTAGAACAGCACTGATATGGCACCAGTGTTTTGTCGATTGCTGAGCAGTGCTTCCATGCCATCAGAACTCTCTCCAATCCACCCTAAGGCCAGTAGGCAGGGGGTCGGCAAGAGCTGGGGAGGCGGCCTTGGCAGAACAGCCGATCTGAAGTGACCAAAGGGATATTCCCTACCATATGATGTCAGACTCGGCAAGAAAAGCTGGGCAGGAAAGGAGAAGGCGGTGCTCACACTAGGAACACATCTGTCCACCCACGCGACCACTATGCATTTTGAGACCCCGCTTCCCAAGATGTGGCCCAACAGAACTTCCCGATGGGAAGTAGTGTATAATTGTTTTCTCTCTCTTTGCTTCCGCACAGCATTTGCTTGTTTTGTCTTCTGGGGTATGTTCTTGGTTGTTGTTGTGTTTAGTTTTGTTTTTGATGCAGTGTGATCAAAGCGATGCCCACATTCTTCCCTACAGGTGACCCACAATCAAATGTCCGTGTGCTGCTCAGCAGCTTCATCCCATTGGCCAGAGGTCTGGCTGGGCTGCTTTTGAGGACAGGCTCATGGCATGAGGGCAAATCAGCCTCCCAGCGCACCTGGCAGTCATCCTGACGAGGAAGAGCTGGGAAAATCCCAGAACTGCAGGCAAACATGAGTCACCAAGCTGCAGACAGAGTAGACTTGGTGTCCTGGCCTCAGTCATGCCAGGAACAGGAGAGCTCCTACCCCATTCCACCCAAAGTGCTTCTTTCTTCACCAAAGGCATTTCCAAGGGTCTTTCTACCATTCCTGAAACAACGTTTGCTTTTGCACATTCCGGAGCTGCTGACTTTCAGGGAACTACCTTTGTGCGGCTGGTCCATGGCTCATATGACTTGTGAGACTTAGACTTGAAAGGACCTTTGGATGTGAGCCACTCCAACCACCTCCCCAGAGCATGGTGCTGCGTGGTTTCTCTCCCAGGGACGAGCACCCCCATGACGAGGGTGCTGAGAACTGCTGAAGCAGTTTGGTGCTGCAGCAGGTGGATGGCTGTCCTTTATGTCTCAAAGACTCATAGGCCTGTCTGGGTGTTCTCAAGTCACACCAACTCGAGTGTATTTGCTCTCTTCGTCCTCCTCTATATGTGGCATCTCCGTGGTGCTGGATGATCTAAGGTGGGGTTTCCTCAGCTTCAGAGAGTATGCTGGTGCGTACAACGCCAGTGTTTGCAGAACAGCGTTCTTTCCTCTGAGGTTGGCTTTGAAATGCTCTTTTGCACAATCGTAGCCAGGACTGCGCATCTCGGCATCCCTGTGTCCCCAGGCTGCGTGCAGAGCAACTGCCATACTACACTGAGACTCGGTCATTTTGGAGACGTTCTGAATATAACTGGAAGTGGATGCAACAAAGTTCCTGGGAAGAAGGAAGTGAGGTACACACTCTGCTCTCTGGAGACACTACTCTGCCACCTTTCCAGGCACATTCCTTTGAATCTAGATCCCCGACCTGTCCCTGTCCTTCCCCATCCACAAGATTACAGCAAAGAGTTGAAGCCATGTGTACGTGTCAGCGGTAGGATATAGGAGCTCATTTTGGAAGCCTGTGGAATCTGCTAGACACAGAAATAAAGTACCTAGTAGAAAAATGCAAGATAAGGTACAAGACAAGTAGCACAAGGTCAAAGAAGAAGTAACAATTGAGGAGTTGAGAAGACAACCAGCACGAGAGGTCCGCATGACAATAAATCAATGAGCAGAATAAGAACGTGATAGTCGCATGAACACTACTATATCCACCAACGAGCGAGCTTGCCTGGTAGCATAAGCAGCACGTGTAAAGATGCTAAGGGTATAAATGTAAGACTGTATACTCAATAAATGCTTCAGTTGCACACCAGCCTGGAGTTGTGTGATCAATTCCCTTCAGTAGGAGGGCTCCAACTTCACGTCCATCCTGCGATCACCAGGATGGAGACTCACTTCTCTAAGAAATTTCCACCTTTCTGTTATGCACCTGTTTATGCTAGTTGCTGTGGAATGAGGTCGGGGAAGTCCATATAGCCGTGGCAGCGCACCAAGCGTGGGGAATGACTGGCAGGCATGGGAGAGGGCAGGTTTTGCCTGCTGTGTTTCCAGTGGAAAGAGTTAGGATGTCAGGAGAGAGGGCACCTGAGTGCCATGAGAGGAAGAAGGCATTGCACGTTGTGCAACACATAGGAAGGTGTGTTGCGTGTTGTGTCATCATGGCAGCTCTTTGTTTTGTTGAACCTCGTGCTATGCCCCATGCCTTGCTCAGGGCAGGGCCACAGCAGGTGTCCAGGAGGTCCCATGGTGTAATGGTGAGCACTCTGGACTCTGAATCCAGCGATCTGAGTTCAAATCTCAGTGGGACCTCTTCTCTGACTTTTATTCCAATCTTCCAAGTTCTTGCCTTCCTCCCTGCCCTGTGTTACCAGCCACAGAGCACCGGTATCGGTGCCCCTCCTCCTACCCTGGGCCCCACTGCCCGCAGGCTCTTGCTTATGGAAACCTGTCACGTGCTCGAATAGAGGAGACTGTTGAAACCCATGGCCCGTGGCAACTTGGTCATCTCCAAAGACTCCACAACATCCAAGAACGGTACATTGCCATCTTTGACCACTTTCAGATCCGTAGTAGAGGGTTACTGTGCAATGCTTTCCTTGAGTAGTGAGGAGCTAATGGAGGCAGGAAGAGAACAGACCACCATGAGTCTCCAGCTGTGCTGCACAAGGTCTTTAATGAGAACGAGGAAAGGCAGTAGAGCAGTACAGAGACCAAGAAGAAAGTTTGCAGGGTTCAGGGAGGCAGAGAGAACGGCCCATCCATCTCAGGGATGTCTCCCCCAAATGGGATGATCCACGCGCTTCAGCAGTTGAAGCGGCAGAGTGGGGAAGGCAGACACAGCCCTGACCCCCCCAGACCAAGGGAGCCCCCAGAAGAGATGGGAACCCCCCCACTGCTGAGGGAGCTGCCAACAGCAGCTGACAGAGAGGATCCCACGGCGGTGTTCTGAGGGAAGGAGGTGAGGATGGGGCCCGGCAGGGTCACCACGACTGGGGAGGGCTGGATGGCAACCGTCGAGTCAGCGCACCGGGCGACACACGGCTCACTGCAGCTGCTGGCAAGTGGGGTTGGGCCAGAGGCACCGCAGGAGGATGGGACACAGGGTCTGCAGCAAGACATCTCTCGTCGAGGGAGGCGAAGCTGAAACACAGAGTAGCAGGGAGGGGACACACACCCCAAAGTCAGCCTTTGTCATCTCCAAAACAGAAATGGCTGCACTGAAGATTGGGCAGGATGCACCGGGCTATTTGGTAAGGGTCCATCTCTTTTCAGGCACTTAATTCTTGCAGAGAGACATCCCTGCAGCTGAGCCCCAACAATCTCCCTCTGCTAGAGAGGTCCCCACAGTCCCCAGCTCTCCAAATCCACCTCTTCAAAAGGGAGAAAAGTCACAGGCCCGAACCATCTGTATTGCAGTGCCAATCTGAGGCAGCCCAAGTACCAAACGGAGTCGCCAGCATGACAGCAATGGGGCCCTCAGGGAGAGCTGGAGCGAACGCAGGCTTACCTCGTTCCTCAGGGAAAGGGAGAGAGAAGAGAAGTGGATGCAGAGCCTGCAGCAGCATGGTCTTTTATGCTGCATCCCAGAGCCCCACGGGAACAGAAACATTCCTTGCTCATGAAGCATCAAAACACCTCATAGTTGCTTCCTTCAGAGGCCTTGGTGGTGGTTAAGAGCTTGCTTCTTTCATCTGCCAGCTTTTGTTCCTGCCTCATACCACCCAACACTGAAATGATGTATCTGTGTTCCCAGCTCCTAAGGCCAATTATGACAGAGGTCTTAGGCTGCCTGTGCGGGATTGTGTGTTTCCGTCATACAAACGTCCTTTGGAGTATCATCCACTTTGTGGTGAGCATGGCCACCAGTCATGGTGATACTCAGCCACAGAGGACACGAGGTGTCACCACACAAGGGCATTCAGTGCTGAGACTGGAGCTAATTCTGTGAGACATTTCTCCCTGTGGTTTGTCACAGATATGGAGGAGACCTTGGACTAAGGGCAGGTCAAGATGATCAAGACAGAACATGTGGAGGAGACATGGGCCATGTTTCCAAGACGTTTCAGTAAGGATGGAGTGTTCTGAAGTAGAGGAAGTCTCCTGAAGGCGGAGGAGAGGACATCAAGTTCATTGCTGACACTCGTCATGCTCTGACAGAGCCCAAAGACAAAGTTCAATGAAAGCAGAGTCAAATGGAGGAAGGGTACACCTGAGGCCAATGCAGTTCTCTCTCAAGTCATCTCTCTGAAGCAGTGAGACCTTTCTCTGTGCCTTCACAGAAATGCAGCAGGTCAAGGCATAGGAACGCGATGCAAGAGATGCCCGCGTCCTTTCCTGAACTTGACACACTCTCCAATTGACCTGGTTTCCTCAACACATTTGTCCCACTGGCCAGAGGTCTGCCTGGCCTGCATTTGAGGCGAGGCTTGCGGCAAGGAGCCTAAACCGGAATTGTCTTTGTTCTGGGCCAGGGATGGAGCAGCCCCTTCCATGCATTTCCACGTATAAAGTGACTGGGGATCTGCCTCCCAGCACACCTGACAGTCATCCTGATGTGGAAGAGCTGGGAAAATCCCTGAGCTGCAGGCAAACATGAGTCACCCAGCTGTGGACAGCAGTGGACATCGTTTTTCAGCCTCAGTCGTGCCAGAAATTACAGAGCTCCTCCCAACGTTCTGCTTTCCTCACCAAGGGTGTTTCCAAGGGGCTTTGTACCCTTCCTGAAATAACACTTGCTTTTATGCATTCCCGTGCTGCTGCCTCCCAAGGCATTGCCTTTGTGTGGCTGGTCCAGAGTCCGCATTACTCGTGTTGGACTGGAAATTACCTTTGGAGGTGAGCCACTCCAACCCCCTGTGCACTGCAGGCTCACCTAGATGAAGTTTCTCAGGTGGGACTCATCACCCTTTCTAGACCTTGCCCACCTCAAGGCGTCCTCAGTTGAGTCCAGGCCCTAGATGCACTTCATTGGTACCTTAATTTCCCCTGCTGACTGGTTCAGCTGATGGCTGCTTTTATAAGGTAAGAGGCAGGAATCCACCAAAGAGGAACACTTTCACCTGAGAAGGGGCTGGCATGCTGGACCCCTCTGCCGGGCGATCTCCAAGCTGACTTTCCCGGCAAATAAGCTGGCAACCAGGAAGGAAGCGGCAGAGAGGATGCCAGCAGTGTTGAGCAGATCTCAGGGTCTGGAGATGGAGAGGAAATAAATACTGGAATTAAGCATGAAGCCTCCGTCCAGGATTGGCAGGAAACTCTGTGCTGGGACACACTTCCCCTCATCCTTTCAGCACTGCTGCACAGGAGACTTTTCTAGTCACTGGTGAGCAAGGAAAATTAGGGCAGATGGCGTTCAATGCACGTACAGAGCCCTCATGTTCTCTGTGGTGCCAATGAGCATGTTCAGACCCCGTGTCTCATGGAGATCAAACCTAGAATTAGCTGTGGGCTTTCACACCCAGATGAAAGAACAAAAAAAGCTCACAAAAGCTCTTCAAACAACAGCCCCATCTCCTGTGTATAACCAACACCACCCAAAAAAATAACAACAAACCAAGAAGCACAAGGACAATATTTGATCCCAGGCCCTACTTTGGAATTTTCCCAGGGAATCAAAGGCATGAGGGCATTTCCTGAGATGAGGTCCTACCCCAGGAGGTGGGACACCTTAGGTGCGGAAGCCCAACAGCACAGTCCTCAGAGGAGCATGTACAGGAGGACAGGCTTGGCCTGAGTGTACTCCCCTGGAGATGGGCAAAGGGCAGAGGAAAGAAGCTGCTCGGGAGTGGGACTCGAACCCAAGAGTCCCTGGCACAGGGGCAGCACACTGCTAACGCTTCTCCCTAAGGCTGAGGCAATCCTGCACAGCGGCAACCAAAGGAGGTGCCAGCAAGTGATGGCTTTGCACATTCAACGTGCTGCCAAGGGGCTCAAGGCACACGTGTACTCTTCCCCTGACTCCCTGCATTCCCTCCAGAGCCTGTGGAAATGCAGAACCAACCACTCGGCCAACAGGGCTGTTTCATGGCCTGTTCATTGGCGGAGCAAGGGTGCTTCCTTCTGCCCTACGTGGGCCCCAGCCAGCTGGCTACAGAGGGCTCTATGACATAAAGCCCTAGGGGAAAGGCTGTGACAGTCTCATGGTGTCAGTGCACAGGAAAAGGCTTGGAGAGTCAGCGAGAAGTGAGAGGATATGGGCCGAGTGCTGAGCAATGACTGAGATCCAGTGTCACAGGGATGAGGCTCATTTGCAGCCCATGCAGCAGAAGAGGAGAAAGAAACACTATCTTAGAGTTGAGGATTCAAGTCTTTCTTTCTTCTTTCTTGCGGCTTTGCGGTGGAACAGGCTGTCCCCCTGCAGCCTGTGTAGCGGACCATGGTGGAGCAGGTAGATACGGCCCGAAGGACATTGCAGACCATCGTTAGCCATCAGAGGAGCAGACTCTGGGCCAGAACGGCAATCCCTGGAGAGGAGCTCCTGGTGGAGCAGGGTGTCTGGTGGGAGCTGCAGCCTGTGGGGGACCCAATCTGGGAGAGTCTGTTGCTGAAGGGCTGTACCCTGTTGTAAGGAGCATGTTGGAGTGGTTCTTGAAGAACTGCGTTCTGTTGGAAGGTCACATTGGATCAGTTTGGGAAAGACTGCATCCCATGGCTAATATCCCATCCCACAGCTTCCGCTGTCAGGGTCTGTCTCCACACAGGTTGTCTCCACGCTTTTTCCGTGGAAGCAGCTGAGATGGCAGGTGAGCAGATACGATTCTGTGTGTCAGGATATGCCGTATGGCAGTATGAGGCCAAGGTGCAGGAAGGTGCGTCCTTATCCGTGGGCTTTGAGCAGTCAAGGGGCCAGGAAGTGTGTCAGCAGGTGGCAATTTGGGCTGCTGGTGCAGGTCCCTTGTGCAGCGGCTTTGGGTGCAGCCTGTCGTTGAGAGTGGCAGGGAGCTGGTGGTCATTGCCCAGAGCACTTGATGATGCCATCAGAGCTGGCCGGAGCAGGTAGTTGTGGCCGAGTGGTGAAGGTGATGGACTAGAAATCCATTGGGGTTTCCCCGCGCAGGTTCGAATCCTGCCAACTACGGCATGCAGTCCCCTTTTGGTCTGCCTGCAGTGACCGTGCTGCTGCCACGGGATGCAGGCCCTCAGGGGCCCAGGCACAGCCGTGTTCCTCCAGCTGCACAGGGCCTTGCCAGGGAACACAGCAGCTCCCCCTTGCTCACTTTGAGTACTTGTCCTCGCCTCCGCCCCAAAAGTGCCTGTATGGGCAAGTAATGCTGATGCCATTTACCGGGCAGGCAAGAAGTGGACACAGAAAGAGCCACAGAAAGGGCCACTGATGTCCAGGGGCTGTAGAAGAAGTCCTTCTGTGAGCAGAGTGGCCTCACCCTGAAGGGAAGACACCTCCTAGCTCTGAGAGCAGTGGATCCTCGTGGATCTTGCCTAAAGGCCATGGGGTCCTAACAGCTGACCCTCTCTCTCCCCAGCCTTTGCACACACAGCAACAACCTTTCCCAGGGGTCTTTCCAAATTTGGTGTAAAGCTGAGATGCTGAGGAGTGCGGAATATCCTGTGTGCTTCTCCTCTGAGGAGGAACAGCAAATGCAAAAGGACGTGTGGTGGGATCTTTGGCATCCATCAGACTACTCCCGTCTGTCTCAGGTGCTGACCCGTGTGCTAGAAAAGAGCAGGAGGCTTCAGAGAGGCCTTCTTTTGGTCCCATGGCCAGCTGCTCTGGCAGCAAAGGCCCTGGGAGGAAGAGGGGCTGATGCTGGTAGCCTGGCTGTGTTTGCGGAAGCGGGAAGGGATAGGACAAGGGATAATACCCTGAGGTATTATCACAAGGAGAGTGCCCCGAGAAGGAGAGTATGTGACAGGCCCAGGCTGGTACCTGCCTTGTCCCCTGCAGTTGTCCCACTTACGGTCACAGAGCCGCAAAGGGCTAAGGGACAGCTCAAAGGCTCTGCCCTGAGCTATACCCAGTGCAGAAGGCAGGCAGACTCCAGCAGCACCCCTTCTGTGCCCAGCCCTGTGTGTTGTGTTTGACCTTTATCTCGTGTGCCTGCATGCTGTGTGCCGGGGCGTGTAGACGGGCCAGGGAAGCAGCAGGCAGAGGCAGAAACATGCAGGCCGGAGCATGTCCCCCTCAGCCCCCACAACAGGCTTTCCCTGCGCTTCAGGGCTGGGGCAGACGGCTTTCCCTGTGTGCCTGTCAGGCCTCAGCCCGGCAGTGGGCAGAGTCCTGCAGCGGTCAGGCAGCAGCGAGGGCTGGGCTGCGACAGGCAGTCGGAGGAGCCCTGCTCTGCGGGGGAGCGCAGCACAGGCAGGGGCAGGGCGCTGTCTGTGAGGGGGCGCAGCCGCATCACGGGGCAGCGTGATTTGCGGGCATGGTGGCGGCCCTGGTGAGCTGTGTGGAGAGCAGGTGGTGGGAGCCTGCAAAGCAGGCAGGCAGGTGCCCCATTGCTGCGGGTTTGGCTCAGGGCACCGCAGGCAGGGCTGGGCGAGGTGGGGGCAGCAGGTCTGGGGGAGAGCAGAGTGGCGCAGCGGAAGCGTGCTGGGCCCATAACCCAGAGGTCGATGGATCGAAACCATCCTCTGCTACAGCTTTTACTTGCAGGCTCCTGTGCCAAGCTTTTGTGCCTCTGCTGCCGTTCGTTCGCTCCTCTCTCATGCCATGGCTGGGGCTGGTATGGCTGTTGCACTCCCTCGGCTCTGCTTTCTTGCACTCCCTTCCCCTTTGCTTTCTTGCCAGTCAGCACTCCAAAAGGGCCCCTGAGCAGCGCAGGCTGCTGTGCAGCAGCAGACACACCACAGCCTAACTCTTTCCACTGGAAACACAGCAGGCAAAACCTGCCCTCTCCCATGCCTGCCCATGTGGGCAGGTGGCTGGAAGGAGGAGGCCCCTGAGGTGGTGAGCTGCAGGAGCCTCAGGGAGGCATGCAGCCAGATGCGTTGGTGGTATAGTGGTGAGCATAGCTGCCTTCCAAGCAGTTGACCCGGGTTCGATTCCCGGCCAACGCACACCAGCTTTTCTTCAGCCAGGCAGCAGCAGCAGCCGTGTGTCGGGCTCCAAAACCACCCAGTTTCTGTCCTGACATTTGAATGCAACATGCTTAGGGGCATGGTGCTGCTGGATTCCTCTCCCAGGGCACCCCCATGACCGAAGTGCTGAAGCCGTTTAGTGCTGCAGCAGATGGATGGCTGTCCTTTAAGGCTCAAAGGCCTGTCTGGCTGTCTGAAGTCACACCAACTTGACAGAATTTGCTCTCTTCATCCTCCTCTGTATTCAGCATCTCTGCAGAGCTGGCTGGTAAAAATGGTGTTTCTTGAGCTTCAGAGAGTATGCTGGTGTGTACAACGCCAGTGTTTGGAGCACAGCGTTGTTTCCTCTGAGGTTGGCTTTGAAATGCTCTTTTGCACAACTGTAGCCAGGACTGCGCATCTCGGCATCCCTGTGTCCCCAAACTGCATGCAGAGCCACTGCCACACCATACAGAGACTCGGTCATTTTGGAGACGTTCTGAATATAACTGGAAGTGGATGCAACAAAGTTCCTGGGAAGAAGGAAGTGAGGTACACACTCTGCTCTCTGGAGACACTACTCTGCCACCTTTCCAGGCACATTCCTTTGAATCCAGATCCCCGACCTGTCCCTGTCCTTCCCTGTCCACAGAAGTACAGCATGGAACAGAAGCCATGCGTACGTGTCTGCGGTAGGAGGGCTCCAACCTCACGTCCATCCTGCGATCACCAGGATGGAGACTCATTTCTCTAAGAAATTTCCACCTTTCTGTTGCACACCTGTTTATGCTACTTGCTGTGGAATGAGGTCAGGGAAGTCCATATAGCCGTGGCAGTGCACCAAGCGTGGGGAATGACTGGCAGGCATGGGAGAGGGCAGGTTTTGCCTGCTGTGTTTCCAGTGGAAAGAGTTAGGATGTCAGGAGAGAGGGCACCTGAGTGCCATGAGAGGAAGAAGGCATTGCACGTTGTGCAACACATAGGAAGGTGTGTTGCGTGTTGTGTCATCGTGGCAGCTCTTTGTTTTGTTGAACCTCGTGCTATGCCCCATGCCTTGCTCAGGGCAGGGCCACAGCAGGTGTCCAGGAGGTCCCATGGTGTAATGGTGAGCACTCTGGACTCTGAATCCAGCGATCTGAGTTCAAATCTCAGTGGGACCTCTACAGTACAGCTTTTGGCACCTTGACATCTTTCCTCACTGTGCTTTCACCTTATCAGATCAATTCCTTCCTGTGGGCTCTGTAGCTTTCTTCCTTCCTCTTCATTCTTCCTCCTTCCTCTCCTCCTCCTCTGTATTACCCTCCTGCCCTGTGCCCCTCCCTCCCCAACTTGCCGTGTCCCTGCCTCTTGCTTACTGAGCCCTGGCACCCACGTGAGTAGAGGAGGCTGTTCAGATGCATAGCCAGTGGCATGTTGGTTATCTCCAAAGGCAGACACTCCACAACACCCATGAACACCCAATTACCATCTATGACCACCCTCGCTGCAGTAGTAGAGACTTACTGTGTGTGGCATTTAGTGCATTTACACTGGTGTGCACTGCATTCTGCTGCCTCGAGAGAACACCTCTGAAAAGAGGCTGGCTCTCTCTCCTTTATCGCACCTGCCCAGCCTGCCTTCCCCACATATTTAGACACATGGATAAGAAGCCCGCTGAGCCTTCTCTTCTACAGGCGAAGCAGTCCCTGCTCTCACAGCCTGCCCTTTCATCAGTCATGACAGAATCACAGCATGGCTGAGCTTGGCAGGGTGTCTGCAGGACATCGTGTCTGTCTCTTCCCAGGGACATAATCACTGCCCTGAGTGAAGGCAGCTTCTCCCTCCTCTCTTTCCAGTAGAAACAGGCCAGCTTTCCTTGCAATGCTTTCCTTGAGCAGTGAGGAGCTAATGGAGGCAGGAAGAGAACAGACCACCATGAGTCTCCAGCTGTGCTGCACAAGGTCTTTAATGAGAACGAGAAAATGCAGTGGAGCAGTACAGAGACCAAGAAGAAAGTTTGCAGGGTTCAGGGAGGCAGAGAGAATGGCCCATCCATCTCAGGGATGTCTGCCCCAAATGGGATGATTCACGCGCTTCAGCAGTTGAAGCGGCAGAGTGGGGAAGGCAGACACAGCCCTGACCCCCCCAGACCAAGGGAGCCCCCAGAAGAGATGGGAACCCCCCCACTGCTGAGGGAGCTGCCAACAGCAGCTGACAGAGAGGATCCCACGGCGGTGTTCTGAGGGAAGGAGGTGAGGATGGGGCCCGGCAGGGTCACCACGACTGGGGAGGGCTGGATGGCAACCGTCGAGTCAGCGCACCGGGCGACACACGGCTCACTGCAGCTGCTGGCAAGTGGGGTTGGGCCAGAGGCACCGCAGGAGGATGGGACACAGGGTCTGCAGCAAGACATCTCTCGTCGAGGGAGGCGAAGCTGAAACACAGAGTAGCAGGGAGGGGACACACACCCCAAAGTCAGCCTTTGTCATCTCCAAAACAGAAATGGCTGCACTGGAGATTGGGCAGGATGCACCGGGCTATTTGGTAAGGGTCCATCTCTTTTCAGGCACTTAATTCTTGCAGAGAGACATCCCTGCAGCTGAGCCCCATCAATCTCCCTCTGCTAGAGAGGTCCCCACAGTCCCCAGCTCTCCAAATCCACCCCTTCAAAAGGGAAAGAAGTCACGGGCCCAAACCATCTGCGTTGCAGTGCCAATCTGAGGCAGCCCAAGTACCAAACGGAGTCGCCAGCATGACAGCAATGGGGCCCTCAGGGAGAGCTGGAGCGAGCGCAGGCTTACTTACCTCGTTCCTCAGGGAAAGGGAGAGAGAAGAGAAGTGGATGCAGAGCCTGCAGCAGCATGGTCTTTTATGCTGCATCCCAGAGCCCCACGGGAACAGAAACATTCCTTGCTCATGAAGCATCAAAACACCTCATAGTTGCTTCCTTCAGAGGCCTTGGTGGTGGTTAAGAGCTTGCTTCTTTCATCTGCCAGCTTTTGTTCCTGCCTCATACCACCCAACACTGAAATGATGTATCTGTGTTCCCAGCTCCTAAGGCCAATTATGACAGAGGTCTTAGGCTGCCTGTGCGGGATTGTGTGTTTCCGTCATACAAACGTGCTTTGGAGTATCATCCACTTTGTGGAGAGCATGGCCACCAGTCATGGTGATACTCAGCCACAGAGGACACGAGGTGTCACCACACAAGGGCATTCAGTGCTGAGACTGGAGCTAATTCTGTGAGACATTTCTCCCTGTGGTTTGTCACAGATATGGAGGAGACCTTGGACTAAGGGCAGGTCAAGATGATCAAGACAGAACATGTGGAGGAGACATGGGCCATGTTTCCAAGACGTTTCAGTAAGGATGGAGTGTTCTGAAGTAGAGGAAGTCTCCTGAAGGCGGAGGAGAGGACATCAAGTTCATTGCTGACACTCGTCATGCTCTGACAGAGCCCAAAGACAAAGTTCAATGAAAGCAGAGTCAAATGGAGGAAGGGTACACCTGAGGCCAATGCAGTTCTCTCTCAAGTCATCTCTCTGAAGCAGTGAGACCTTTCTCTGTGCCTTCACAGAAATGCAGCAGGTCAAGGCATAGGAACGCGATGCAAGAGATGCCCGCGTCCTTTCCTGAACTTGACACACTCTCCAATTGACCTGGTTTCCTCAACACATTTGTCCCACTGGCCAGAGGTCTGCCTGGCCTGCATTTGAGGCGAGGCTTGCGGCAAGGAGCCTAAACCGGAATTGTCTTTGTTCTGGGCCAGGGAGGGAGCAGCCCCTTCCATGCATTTCCACGTATAAAGTGACTGGGATCTGCCTCCCAGCACACCTGACAGTCATCCTGATGTGGAAGAGCTGGGAAAATCCCTGAGCTGCAGGCAAACATGAGTCACCCAGCTGTGGACAGCAGTGGACATCGTTTTTCAGCCTCAGTCGTGCCAGAAATTACAGAGCTCCTCCCAACGTTCTGCTTTCCTCACCAAGGGTGTTTCCAAGGGGCTTTGTACCCTTCCTGAAATAACACTTGCTTTTATGCATTCCCGTGCTGCTGCCTCCCAAGGCATTGCCTTTGTGTGGCTGGTCCAGAGTCCGCATTACTCGTGTTGGACTGGAAATTACCTTTGGAGGTGAGCCACTCCAACCCCCTGTGCACTGCAGGCTCACCTAGATGAAGTTTCTCAGGTGGGACTCATCACCCTTTCTAGACCTTGCCCACCTCAAGGCGTCCTCAGTTGAGTCCAGGCCCTAGATGCACTTCATTGGTACCTTAATTTCCCCTGCTGACTGGTTCAGCTGATGGCTGCTTTTATAAGGTAAGAGGCAGGAATCCACCAAAGAGGAACACTTTCACCTGAGAAGGGGCTGGCATGCTGGACCCCTCTGCCAGCCGGGGGATCTCCAAGCTGACTTTCCCGGCAAATAAGCTGGCAACCAGGAAGGAAGCGGCAGAGAGGATGCCAGCAGTGTTGAGCAGATCTCAGGGTCTGGAGATGGAGAGGAAATAAATACTGGAATTAAGCATGAAGCCTCCGTCCAGGATTGACAGGAAACTCTGTGCTGGGACACACTTCCCCTCATCCTTTCAGCACTGCTGCACAGGAGACTTTTCTAGTCACTGGTGAGCAAGGAAAATTAGGGCAGATGGCGTTCAATGCACGTACAGAGCCCTCATGTTCTCTGTGGTGCCAATGAGCATGTTCAGACCCCGTGTCTCATGGAGATCAAACCTAGAATTAGCTGTGGGCTTTCACACCCAGATGAAAGAACAAAAAAAGCTCACAAAAGCTCTTCAAACAACAGCCCCATCTCCTGTGTATAACCAACACCACCCAAAAAAATAACAACAAACCAAGAAGCACAAGGACAATATTTGATCCCAGGCCCTACTTTGGAATTTTCCCAGGGAATCAAAGGCATGAGGGCATTTCCTGAGATGAGGTCCTACCCCAGGAGGTGGGACACCTTAGGTGCGGAAGCCCAACAGCACAGTCCTCAGAGGAGCATGTACAGGAGGACAGGCTTGGCCTGAGTGTACTCCCCTGGAGATGGGCAAAGGGCAGAGGAAAGAAGCTGCTCGGGAGTGGGACTCGAACCCAAGAGTCCCTGGCACAGGGGCAGCACACTGCTAACGCTTCTCCCTAAGGCTGAGGCAATCCTGCACAGCAGCAACCAAAGGAGGTGCCAGCAAGTGATGGCTTTGCACATTCAACGTGCTGCCAAGGGGCTCAAGGCACACGTGTACTCTTCCCCTGACTCCCTGCATTCCCTCCAGAGCCTGTGGAAATGCAGAACCAACCACTCGGCCAACAGGGCTGTTTCATGGCCTGTTCATTGGCGGAGCAAGGGTGCTTCCTTCTGCCCTACGTGGGCCCCAGCCAGCTGGCTACAGAGGGCTCTATGACATAAAGCCCTAGGGGAAAGGCTGTGACAGTCTCATGGTGTCAGTGCACAGGAAAAGGCTTGGAGAGTCAGCGAGAAGTGAGAGGATATGGGCCGAGTGCTGAGCAATGACTGAGATCCAGTGTCACAGGGATGAGGCTCATTTGCAGCCCATGCAGAAGAAGCAGGAGAGCACAACTCTGTCGGTCTTGCCGCTTGAAAGCTTATCTGGAATGTCGGGTTGACTCCTGATGCTGTGACACGATGTTGGACTGACTCCTAAAGTTTCTGGCAGTTTATGGCAGAGAAACACCACCCCCTCTACACTGACAATCCAACACCATCTTCCCAATATTGCTGCTGCATAGCCAGTTTCAGACATCTCAGAAAGGGACCCACGACTGTCCAAAGCTGAGACAATTCGTGATGTTAGTTGTGCCTTTTTTATAGCATATATAAGAAAGGGGGGGAAAAAGAAAAACACTGTGCATTAGCATCTGGGAGAGAGGTGTGAGGAAAAGTAGAAAGTAGCAACCCTGCAGACACAAATTTCAATGAAGAAGGAATGGAAGGAGATGCTCAAGGTCTGGAGAAGAATTTGCCCTGTGGCTTGCGTTGAGGACAGTGGAGGAGCAGGCTGTCCCCCTGCAGCCTGTGTAGCGGACCATGGTGGAGCAGGTAGATACGGCCCGAAGGACATTGCAGACCATCGTTAGCCATCAGAGGAGCAGACTCTGGGCCAGAACGGCAATCCCTGGAGAGGAGCTCCTGGTGGAGCAGGGTGTCTGGTGGGAGCTGCAGCCTGTGGGGGACCCAATCTGGGAGAGTCTGTTGCTGAAGGGCTGTACCCTGTTGTAAGGAGCATGTTGGAGTGGTTCTTGAAGAACTGCGTTCTGTTGGAAGGTCACATTGGATCAGTTTGGGAAAGACTGCATCCCATGGCTAATATCCCATCCCACAGCTTCCGCTGTCAGGGTCTGTCTCCACACAGGTTGTCTCCACGCTTTTTCCGTGGAAGCAGCTGAGATGGCAGGTGAGCAGATACGATTCTGTGTGTCAGGATATGCCGTATGGCAGTATGAGGCCAAGGTGCAGGAAGGTGCGTCCTTATCCGTGGGCTTTGAGCAGTCAAGGGGCCAGGAAGTGTGTCAGCAGGTGGCAATTTGGGCTGCTGGTGCAGGTCCCTTGTGCAGCGGCTTTGGGTGCAGCCTGTCGTTGAGAGTGGCAGGGAGCTGGTGGTCATTGCCCAGAGCACTTGATGATGCCATCAGAGCTGGCCGGAGCAGGTAGTTGTGGCCGAGTGGTGAAGGCGATGGACTAGAAATCCATTGGGGTTTCCCCGCGTAGGTTCGAATCCTGCCAACTACGGCATGCAGTCCCCTTTTGGTCTGCCTGCAGTGACCGTGCTGCTGCCACGGGATGCAGGCCCTCAGGGGCCCAGGCACAGCCGTGTTCCTCCAGCTGCACAGGGCCTTGCCAGGGAACACAGCAGCTCCCCCTTGCTCACTTTGAGTACTTGTCCTCGCCTCCGCCCCAAAAGTGCCTGTATGGGCAAGTAATGCTGATGCCATTTACCGGGCAGGCAAGAAGTGGACACAGAAAGAGCCACAGAAAGGGCCACTGATGTCCAGGGGCTGTAGAAGAAGTCCTTCTGTGAGCAGAGTGGCCTCACCCTGAAGGGAAGACACCTCCTAGCTCTGAGAGCAGTGGATCCTCGTGGATCTTGCCTAAAGGCCATGGGGTCCTAACAGCTGACCCTCTCTCTCCCCAGCCTTTGCACACACAGCAACAACCTTTCCCAGGGGTCTTTCCAAATTTGGTGTAAAGCTGAGATGCTGAGGAGTGCGGAATATCCTGTGTGCTTCTCCTCTGAGGAGGAACAGCAAATGCAAAAGGACGTGTGGTGGGATCTTTGGCATCCATCAGACTACTCCCGTCTGTCTCAGGTGCTGACCCGTGTGCTAGAAAAGAGCAGGAGGCTTCAGAGAGGCCTTCTTTTGGTCCCATGGCCAGCTGCTCTGGCAGCAAAGGCCCTGGGAGGAAGAGGGGCTGATGCTGGTAGCCTGGCTGTGTTTGCGGAAGCGGGAAGGGATAGGACAAGGGATAATACCCTGAGGTATTATCACAAGGAGAGTGCCCCGAGAAGGAGAGTATGTGACAGGCCCAGGCTGGTACCTGCCTTGTCCCCTGCAGTTGTCCCACTTACGGTCACAGAGCCGCAAAGGGCTAAGGGACAGCTCAAAGGCTCTGCCCTGAGCTATACCCAGTGCAGAAGGCAGGCAGACTCCAGCAGCACCCCTTCTGTGCCCAGCCCTGTGTGTTGTGTTTGACCTTTATCTCGTGTGCCTGCATGCTGTGTGCCGGGGCGTGTAGACGGGCCAGGGAAGCAGCAGGCAGAGGCAGAAACATGCAGGCCGGAGCATGTCCCCCTCAGCCCCCACAACAGGCTTTCCCTGCGCTTCAGGGCTGGGGCAGACGGCTTTCCCTGTGTGCCTGTCAGGCCTCAGCCCGGCAGTGGGCAGAGTCCTGCAGCGGTCAGGCAGCAGCGAGGGCTGGGCTGCGACAGGCAGTCGGAGGAGCCCTGCTCTGCGGGGGAGCGCAGCACAGGCAGGGGCAGGGCGCTGTCTGTGAGGGGGCGCAGCCGCATCACGGGGCAGCGTGATTTGCGGGCATGGTGGCGGCCCTGGTGAGCTGTGTGGAGAGCAGGTGGTGGGAGCCTGCAAAGCAGGCAGGCAGGTGCCCCATTGCTGCGGGTTTGGCTCAGGGCACCGCAGGCAGGGCTGGGCGAGGTGGGGGCAGCAGGTCTGGGGGAGAGCAGAGTGGCGCAGCGGAAGCGTGCTGGGCCCATAACCCAGAGGTCGATGGATCGAAACCATCCTCTGCTACAGCTTTTACTTGCAGGCTCCTGTGCCAAGCTTTTGTGCCTCTGCTGCCGTTCGTTCGCTCCTCTCTCATGCCATGGCTGGGGCTGGTATGGCTGTTGCACTCCCTCGGCTCTGCTTTCTTGCACTCCCTTCCCCTTTGCTTTCTTGCCAGTCAGCACTCCAAAAGGGCCCCTGAGCAGCGCAGGCTGCTGTGCAGCAGCAGACACACCACAGCCTAACTCTTTCCACTGGAAACACAGCAGGCAAAACCTGCCCTCTCCCATGCCTGCCCGTGTGGGCAGGTGGCTGGAAGGAGGAGGCCCCTGAGGTGGTGAGCTGCAGGAGCCTCAGGGAGGCATGCAGCCAGATGCGTTGGTGGTATAGTGGTGAGCATAGCTGCCTTCCAAGCAGTTGACCCGGGTTCGATTCCCGGCCAACGCACACCAGCTTTTCTTCAGCCAGGCAGCAGCAGCAGCCGTGTGTCGGGCTCCAAAACCACCCAGTTTCTGTCCTGACATTTGAATGCAACATGCTTAGGGGCATGGTGCTGCTGGATTCCTCTCCCAGGGCACCCCCATGACCGAAGTGCTGAAGCCGTTTAGTGCTGCAGCAGATGGATGGCTGTCCTTTAAGGCTCAAAGGCCTGTCTGGCTGTCTGAAGTCACACCAACTTGACTGAATTTGCTCTCTTCATCCTCCTCTGTATTCGGCATCTCTGCAGAGCTGGCTGGTCAAAGGTGGGGATTCCTCAACTTCAGAGAGTACACTTCGGTGAGTACAATACCAGTGTTCAGAGCAAAGCGTTCTTTCCTTTGAGTGATAGAAAGATACTGTGTGTGGCATTTAGTGCATTTACACTGGTGTGCACTGCATTCTGCTGCCTCGAGAGAACACCTCTGAAAAGAGGCTGGCTCCCTCTCCTTTATCGCACCTGCCCAGCCTGCCTTCCCCACATATTTAGACACATGGATAAGAAGCTCGCTGAGCCTTCTCTTCTACAGGCGAAGCAGTCCCTGCTCTCACAGCCTGCCCTTTCATCAGTCATGACAGAATCACAGCATGGCTGAGCTTGGCAGGGTGTCCGCAGGACATCGTATCTGTCTCTTCCCAGGGACATACTCACTGCCCTGAGTGAAGGCAGCTTCTCCCTCCTCTCTTTCCAGTAGAAACAGGCCAGCTTTCCTTGCAATGCTTTCCTTGAGCAGTGAGGAGCTAATGGAGGCAGGAAGAGAACAGACCACCACGAGTCTCCAGCAGTGCTGCACAAGGTCTTTAATGAGAACGAGGAAAGGCAGTGGAGCAGTACAGAGACCAAGAAGAAAGTTTGCAGGGTTCAGGGAGGCAGAGAGAACGGCCCATCCATCTCAGGGATGTCTGCCCCAAATGGGATGATCCATGTGCTTCAGCAGTTGAAGCGGCAGAGTGGGGAAGGCAGACACAGCCCTGACCCCCCCAGACCAAGGGAGCCCCCAGAAGAGATGGGAACCCCCCCACTGCTGAGGGAGCTGCCAACAGCAGCTGACAGAGAGGATCCCACGGCGGTGCTCTGAGGGAAGGAGGTGAGGATGGGGCCCGGCAGGGTCACCACGACCGGGGAGGCCTCAATGAACACCGTCGAGTCAGCGCACCGGGCGACACACGGCTCGCTGCAGCTGCTGGCAAGTGGGGTTGGGCCAGAGGCACCGCAGGAGGATGGGACACAGGGTCTGCAGCAAGACATCTCTCGTCGAGGGAGGTGAAGCTGAAACACAGAGTAGCAGGGAGGGGATACACACCCCAAAGTCAGCCTTTGTCATCTCCAAAACAGAAATGGCTGCACTGAAGATTGGGCAGGATGCACCGGGCTATTTGGTAAGGGTCCATCTCTTTTCAGGCACTTAATTCTTGCAGAGAGACATCCCTGCAGCTGAGCCCCATCAATCTCCCTCTGCTAGAGAGGTCCCCACAGTCCCCAGCTCTCCAAATCCACCCCTTCAAAAGGGAAAGAAGTCACGGGCCCGAACCATCTGCGTTGCAGTGCCAATCTGAGGCAGCCCAAGTACCAAACGGAGTCGCCAGCATGACAGCAATGGGGCCCTCAGGGAGAGCTGGAGCGAGCGCAGGCTTACCTCGTTCCTCAAGGAAAGGGAGAGAGAAGAGAAGTGGATGCAGAGCCTGCAGCAGCATGGTCTTTTATGCTGCATCCCAGAGCCCCACGGGAACAGAAACATTCCTTGCTCATGAAGCATCAAAACACCTCATAGTTGCTTCCTTCAGAGGCCTTGGTGGTGGTTAAGAGCTTGCTTCTTTCATCTGCCAGCTTTTGTTCCTGCCTCATACCACCCAACACTGAAATGATGTATCTGTGTTCCCAGCTCCTAAGGCCAATTACAACAGAGGTCTTAGGCTGCCTGTGTGGGATTGTGTGTTTCCGTCATACAAACGTCCTTTGGAGTATCATCCACTTTGTGATCATGGCCACTAGTCACAGTGATACCCAGCGACAGAGGACACGAGGTGTCACCACACAAGGGCATTCAGTGCTGAGACTGGAGCTAATTCTGTGAGACATTTCTCCCTGTGATTCATCACAGATATGCAGGAGACTTTGGACTAAGGGAAGGTAGAAGATCAAGACAGCACACTTGGAGGAGACATGGGCCATGTTTCCAAGATGTTTCAGCAAGGATGGAGTGTTTTGAAGTAGTGGAGGTCTCCTGAAGGAAGAAACTAAGGTTTTTTCTGGGTGGTGACTGTTATTCAATGGATAGGGGACTGTTGTTTGCAAAGCTTTTCTGAGCCCTGTTCTTTCATCAGCACAAGCATGTGTAAATGCACCTGGTGTTTCAGGAAGGGTACAGAGCCCCTTCAAACAGTTTTGGGAAGGAAAACAGCACACTGGGAGGAGTGAGGCTAGGAGTTCTGATATTCCTGGCACACCTGAGGCCGAAAAGCCATGTCCTATGCTATCCACAGCTGGGTGACTCATGTTTGCCTGAAGGTCAGGGATTTTCCCAGCTCTTCCACATCAGGATGACTGTCAGGTGTGATGGGAGGCAAATCCCCACTCACTATGAACTTCAACTCATGGAAAGGCATGCTCCCTCCCAGATACAGGAAAAAAAGAATTCAGGTTAAGGCTCCTTGCCGCAAGCCTCGCCTCAAATGCAGGCCAGGCAGACCTCTGGCCAGTGGGACAAATGTGTTGAGGAAACCAGGTCAACTGGAGAGTGTGTCAAGTTCAGGAAAGGACGCGGGCATCTCTTGCATCGCGTTCCTATGCCTTGACCTGCTGCATTTCTGTGAAGGCACAGAGAAAGGTCTCACTGCTTCAGAGAGATGACTTGAGAGAGAACTGCATTGGCCTCAGGTGTACCCTTCCTCCATTTGACTCTGCTTTCATTGAACTTTGTCTTTGGGCTCTGTCAGAGCATGACGAGTGTCAGCAATGAACTTGATGTCCTCTCCTCCGCCTTCAGGAGACTTCCTCTACTTCAGAACACTCCATCCTTACTGAAACGTCTTGGAAACATGGCCCATGTCTCCTCCACATGTTCTGTCTTGATCATCTTGACCTGCCCTTAGTCCAAGGTCTCCTCCATATCTGTGACAAACCACAGGGAGAAATGTCTCACAGAATTAGCTCCAGTCTCAGCACTGAATGCCCTTGTGTGGTGACACCTCGTGTCCTCTGTGGCTGAGTATCACCATGACTGGTGGCCATGCTCACCACAAAGTGGATGATACTCCAAAGGACGTTTGTATGACGGAAACACACAATCCCACACAGGCAGGTTAAGACCTCTGTTGTAATTGGCCTTAGGAGCTGGGAACACAGATACATCATTTCAGTGTTGGGTGGTATGAGGCAGGAACAAAAGCTGGCAGATGAAAGAAGCAAGCTCTTAACAACCACCAAGGCCTCTGAAGGAAGCAACTATGAGGTGTTTTGATGCTTCATGAGCAAGGAATGTTTCTGTTCCCGTGGGGCTCTGGGATGCAGCATAAAAGACCATGCTGCTGCAGGCTCTGCATCCACTTCTCTTCTCTCTCCCTTTCCTTGAGGAACGAGGTAAGCCTGCGCTCGCTCCAGCTCTCCCTGAGGGCCCCATTGCTGTCATGCTGGCGACTCCGTTTGGTACTTGGGCTGCCTCAGATTGGCACTGCAATACAGATGGTTCGGGCCCGTGATTTCTTTCCCTTTTGAAGGGGTGGATTTGGAGAGCTGGGGACTGTGGGGATCTCTCTAGCAGAGGGAGATTGATGGGGCTCAGCTGCAGGGATGTCTCTCTGCAAGAATTAAGTGCCTGAAAAGAGATGGACCCTTACCAAATAGCCCGGTGCATCCTGCCCAATCTTCAGTGCAGCCATTTCTGTTTTGGAGATGACAAAGGCTGACCTTCGGGTGCGAATTCCCTCCCTGCTACTCTGTGTTTCAGCTTCGCCTCCCTTGACGAGAGATGTCTTGCTGCAGACCCTGTGTCCCATCCTCCTGCGGTGCCTCTGGCCCAACCCCACTTGCCAGCAGCTGCAGTGAGCCGTGTGTCGCCCGGTGCGCTGACTCGACGGTGTTCATTGAGGCCTCTCCGGTCGTGGTGACCCTGCCGGGCCCCATCCTCTCCTCCTTCCCTCAGAGCACCGCCGTGGGATCCTCTCTGTCAGCTGCTGTTGGCAGCTCCCTCAGCAGTGGGGGGGTTCCCATCTCTTCTGGGGGCTCCCTTGGTCTGGGGGGGTCAGGGCTGTGTCTGCCTTCCCCACTCTGCCGCTTCAACTGCTGAAGCACATGGATCATCCCATTTGGGGCAGACATCCCTGAGATGGATGGGCCGTTCTCTCTGCCTCCCTGAACCCTGCAAACTTTCTTCTTGGTCTCTGTACTGCTCCACTGCCTTTCCTCGTTCTCATTAAAGACCTTGTGCAGCTCAGCTGGAGACTCGTGGTGGTCTGTTCTCTTCCTGCCTCCATTAGCTCCTCACTGCTCAAGGAAAGCATTGCACAGTAACCCTCTACTACGGATCTGAGAGTGGTCAAAATGGCAACGTTCTTGGATGTTGTGGAGTCTTTGGAGATGACCAAGTTGCCACGGGCCATGGGTTTCAACAGTCTCCTCTACCCGAGCACGTGACAGGTTTCCATAAGCAAGAGCCTGCGGGCAGTGGGGCCCAGGGTAGGAGGAGGGGCACCGATACCGGTGCTCTGGGGCTGGTAACACAGGGTAGGGAGGAGGGCAAGAACTTGGAAGATTGGAATAAAAGTCAGAGAAGAGGTCCCACTGAGATTTGAACTCAGATCGCTGGATTCAGAGTCCAGAGTGCTCACCATTACACCATGGGACCTCCTGGACACCTGCTGTGGCCCTGCCCTGAGCAAGGCATGGGGCATAGCATGAGGTTCAACAAAACAAAGAGCTGCCACGATGACACAACACGCAACACACCTTCCTATGTGTTGCACAACGTGCAATGCCTTCTTCCTCTCATGGCACTCAGGTGCCCTCTCTCCTGACATCCTAACTCTTTCCACTGGAAACACAGCAGGCAAAACCTGCCCTCTCCCATGCCTGCCAGTCATTCCCCACGCTTGGTGCACTGCCACGGCTATATGGACTTCCCTGACCTCATTCCACAGCAAGTAGCATAAACAGGTGTGCAACAGAAAGGTGGAAATTTCTTAGAGAAATGAGTCTCCATCCTGGTGATCGCAGGATGGACGTGAGGTTGGAGCCCTCCTACCGCAGACACGTACGCATGGCTTCTGTTCCATGCTGTACTTCTGTGGACAGGGAAGGACAGGGACAGGTCGGGGATCTGGATTCAAAGGAATGTGCCTGGAAAGGTGGCAGAGTAGTGTCTCCAGAGAGCAGAGTGTGTACCTCACTTCCTTCTTCCCAGGAACTTTGTTGCATCCACTTCCAGTTATATTCAGAACGTCTCCAAAATGACCGAGTCTCTGTATGGTGTGGCAGTGGCTCTGCATGCAGTTTGGGGACACAGGGATGCCGAGATGCGCAGTCCTGGCTACAGTTGTGCAAAAGAGCATTTCAAAGCCAACCTCAGAGGAAACAACGCTGTGCTCCAAACACTGGCGTTGTACACACCAGCATACTCTCTGAAGCTCAAGAAACACCATTTTTACCAGCCAGCTCTGCAGAGATGCTGAATACAGAGGAGGATGAAGAGAGCAAATTCTGTCAAGTTGGTGTGACTTCAGACAGCCAGACAGGCCTTTGAGCCTTAAAGGACAGCCATCCATCTGCTGCAGCACTAAACGGCTTCAGCACTTCGGTCATGGGGGTGCCCTGGGAGAGGAATCCAGCAGCACCATGCCCCTAAGCATGTTGCATTCAAATGTCAGGACAGAAACTGGGTGGTTTTGGAGCCCGACACACGGCTGCTGCTGCTGCCTGGCTGAAGAAAAGCTGGTGTGCGTTGGCCGGGAATCGAACCCGGGTCAACTGCTTGGAAGGCAGCTATGCTCACCACTATACCACCAACGCATCTGGCTGCATGCCTCCCTGAGGCTCCTGCAGCTCACCACCTCAGGGGCCTCCTCCTTCCAGCCACCTGCCCACACGGGCAGGCATGGGAGAGGGCAGGTTTTGCCTGCTGTGTTTCCAGTGGAAAGAGTTAGGCTGTGGTGTGTCTGCTGCTGCACAGCAGCCTGCGCTGCTCAGGGGCCCTTTTGGAGTGCTGACTGGCAAGAAAGCAAAGGGGAAGGGAGTGCAAGAAAGCAGAGCCGAGGGAGTGCAACAGCCATACCAGCCCCAGCCATGGCATGAGAGAGGAGCGAACGAACGGCAGCAGAGGCACAAAAGCTTGGCACAGGAGCCTGCAAGTAAAAGCTGTAGCAGAGGATGGTTTCGATCCATCGACCTCTGGGTTATGGGCCCAGCACGCTTCCGCTGCGCCACTCTGCTCTCCCCCAGACCTGCTGCCCCCACCTCGCCCAGCCCTGCCTGCGGTGCCCTGAGCCAAACCCGCAGCAATGGGGCACCTGCCTGCCTGCTTTGCAGGCTCCCACCACCTGCTCTCCACACAGCTCACCAGGGCCGCCACCATGCCCGCAAATCACGCTGCCCCGTGATGCGGCTGCGCCCCCTCACAGACAGCGCCCTGCCCCTGCCTGTGCTGCGCTCCCCCGCAGAGCAGGGCTCCTCCGACTGCCTGTCGCAGCCCAGCCCTCGCTGCTGCCTGACCGCTGCAGGACTCTGCCCACTGCCGGGCTGAGGCCTGACAGGCACACAGGGAAAGCCGTCTGCCCCAGCCCTGAAGCGCAGGGAAAGCCTGTTGTGGGGGCTGAGGGGGACATGCTCCGGCCTGCATGTTTCTGCCTCTGCCTGCTGCTTCCCTGGCCCGTCTACACGCCCCGGCACACAGCATGCAGGCACACGAGATAAAGGTCAAACACAACACACAGGGCTGGGCACAGAAGGGGTGCTGCTGGAGTCTGCCTGCCTTCTGCACTGGGTATAGCTCAGGGCAGAGCCTTTGAGCTGTCCCTTAGCCCTTTGCGGCTCTGTGACCGTAAGTGGGACAACTGCAGGGGACAAGGCAGGTACCAGCCTGGGCCTGTCACATACTCTCCTTCTCGGGGCACTCTCCTTGTGATAATACCTCAGGGTATTATCCCTTGTCCTATCCCTTCCCGCTTCCGCAAACACAGCCAGGCTACCAGCATCAGCCCCTCTTCCTCCCAGGGCCTTTGCTGCCAGAGCAGCTGGCCATGGGACCAAAAGAAGGCCTCTCTGAAGCCTCCTGCTCTTTTCTAGCACACGGGTCAGCACCTGAGACAGACGGGAGTAGTCTGATGGATGCCAAAGATCCCACCACACGTCCTTTTGCATTTGCTGTTCCTCCTCAGAGGAGAAGCACACAGGATATTCCGCACTCCTCAGCATCTCAGCTTTACACCAAATTTGGAAAGACCCCTGGGAAAGGTTGTTGCTGTGTGTGCAAAGGCTGGGGAGAGAGAGGGTCAGCTGTTAGGACCCCATGGCCTTTAGGCAAGATCCACGAGGATCCACTGCTCTCAGAGCTAGGAGGTGTCTTCCCTTCAGGGTGAGGCCACTCTGCTCACAGAAGGACTTCTTCTACAGCCCCTGGACATCAGTGGCCCTTTCTGTGGCTCTTTCTGTGTCCACTTCTTGCCTGCCCGGTAAATGGCATCAGCATTACTTGCCCATACAGGCACTTTTGGGGCGGAGGCGAGGACAAGTACTCAAAGTGAGCAAGGGGGAGCTGCTGTGTTCCCTGGCAAGGCCCTGTGCAGCTGGAGGAACACGGCTGTGCCTGGGCCCCTGAGGGCCTGCATCCCGTGGCAGCAGCACGGTCACTGCAGGCAGACCAAAAGGGGACTGCATGCCGTAGTTGGCAGGATTCGAACCTGCGCGGGGAAACCCCAATGGATTTCTAGTCCATCGCCTTCACCACTCGGCCACAACTACCTGCTCCGGCCAGCTCTGATGGCATCATCAAGTGCTCTGGGCAATGACCACCAGCTCCCTGCCACTCTCAACGACAGGCTGCACCCAAAGCCGCTGCACAAGGGACCTGCACCAGCAGCCCAAATTGCCACCTGCTGACACACTTCCTGGCCCCTTGACTGCTCAAAGCCCACGGATAAGGACGCACCTTCCTGCACCTTGGCCTCATACTGCCATACGGCATATCCTGACACACAGAATCGTATCTGCTCACCTGCCATCTCAGCTGCTTCCACGGAAAAAGCGTGGAGACAACCTGTGTGGAGACAGACCCTGACAGCGGAAGCTGTGGGATGGGATATTAGCCATGGGATGCAGTCTTTCCCAAACTGATCCAATGTGACCTTCCAACAGAACGCAGTTCTTCAAGAACCACTCCAACATGCTCCTTACAACAGGGTACAGCCCTTCAGCAACAGACTCTCCCAGATTGGGTCCCCCACAGGCTGCAGCTCCCACCAGACACCCTGCTCCACCAGGAGCTCCTCTCCAGGGATTGCCGTTCTGGCCCAGAGTCTGCTCCTCTGATGGCTAACGATGGTCTGCAATGTCCTTCGGGCCGTATCTACCTGCTCCACCATGGTCCGCTACACAGGCTGCAGGGGGACAGCCTGCTCCTCCACTGTCCTCAACGCAAGCCACAGGGCAAATTCTTCTCCAGACCTTGAGCATCTCCTTCCATTCCTTCTTCATTGAAATTTGTGTCTGCAGGGTTGCTACTTTCTACTTTTCCTCACACCTCTCTCCCAGATGCTAATGCACAGTGTTTTTCTTTTTCCCCCCCTTTCTTATATATGCTATAAAAAAGGCACAACTAACATCACGAATTGTCTCAGCTTTGGACAGTCGTGGGTCCCTTTCTGAGATGTCTGAAACTGGCTATGCAGCAGCAATATTGGGAAGATGGTGTTGGATTGTCAGTGTAGAGGGGGTGGTGTTTCTCTGCCATAAACTGCCAGAAACTTTAGGAGTCAGTCCAACATCGTGTCACAGCATCAGGAGTCAACCCGACATTCCAGATAAGCTTTCAAGCGGCAAGACCGACAGAGTTGTGCTCTCCTGCTTCTTCTGCATGGGCTGCAAATGAGCCTCATCCCTGTGACACTGGATCTCAGTCATTGCTCAGCACTCGGCCCATATCCTCTCACTTCTCGCTGACTCTCCAAGCCTTTTCCTGTGCACTGACACCATGAGACTGTCACAGCCTTTCCCCTAGGGCTTTATGTCATAGAGCCCTCTGTAGCCAGCTGGCTGGGGCCCACGTAGGGCAGAAGGAAGCACCCTTGCTCCGCCAATGAACAGGCCATGAAACAGCCCTGTTGGCCGAGTGGTTGGTTCTGCATTTCCACAGGCTCTGGAGGGAATGCAGGGAGTCAGGGGAAGAGTACACGTGTGCCTTGAGCCCCTTGGCAGCACGTTGAATGTGCAAAGCCATCACTTGCTGGCACCTCCTTTGGTTGCTGCTGTGCAGGATTGCCTCAGCCTTAGGGAGAAGCGTTAGCAGTGTGCTGCCCCTGTGCCAGGGACTCTTGGGTTCGAGTCCCACTCCCGAGCAGCTTCTTTCCTCTGCCCTTTGCCCATCTCCAGGGGAGTACACTCAGGCCAAGCCTGTCCTCCTGTACATGCTCCTCTGAGGACTGTGCTGTTGGGCTTCCGCACCTAAGGTGTCCCACCTCCTGGGGTAGGACCTCATCTCAGGAAATGCCCTCATGCCTTTGATTCCCTGGGAAAATTCCAAAGTAGGGCCTGGGATCAAATATTGTCCTTGTGCTTCTTGGTTTGTTGTTATTTTTTTGGGTGGTGTTGGTTATACACAGGAGATGGGGCTGTTGTTTGAAGAGCTTTTGTGAGCTTTTTTTGTTCTTTCATCTGGGTGTGAAAGCCCACAGCTAATTCTAGGTTTGATCTCCATGAGACACGGGGTCTGAACATGCTCATTGGCACCACAGAGAACATGAGGGCTCTGTACGTGCATTGAACGCCATCTGCCCTAATTTTCCTTGCTCACCAGTGACTAGAAAAGTCTCCTGTGCAGCAGTGCTGAAAGGATGAGGGGAAGTGTGTCCCAGCACAGAGTTTCCTGTCAATCCTGGACGGAGGCTTCATGCTTAATTCCAGTATTTATTTCCTCTCCATCTCCAGACCCTGAGATCTGCTCAACACTGCTGGCATCCTCTCTGCCGCTTCCTTCCTGGTTGCCAGCTTATTTGCCGGGAAAGTCAGCTTGGAGATCCCCCGGCTGGCAGAGGGGTCCAGCATGCCAGCCCCTTCTCAGGTGAAAGTGTTCCTCTTTGGTGGATTCCTGCCTCTTACCTTATAAAAGCAGCCATCAGCTGAACCAGTCAGCAGGGGAAATTAAGGTACCAATGAAGTGCATCTAGGGCCTGGACTCAACTGAGGACGCCTTGAGGTGGGCAAGGTCTAGAAAGGGTGATGAGTCCCACCTGAGAAACTTCATCTAGGTGAGCCTGCAGTGCACAGGGGGTTGGAGTGGCTCACCTCCAAAGGTAATTTCCAGTCCAACACGAGTAATGCGGACTCTGGACCAGCCACACAAAGGCAATGCCTTGGGAGGCAGCAGCACGGGAATGCATAAAAGCAAGTGTTATTTCAGGAAGGGTACAAAGCCCCTTGGAAACACCCTTGGTGAGGAAAGCAGAACGTTGGGAGGAGCTCTGTAATTTCTGGCACGACTGAGGCTGAAAAACGATGTCCACTGCTGTCCACAGCTGGGTGACTCATGTTTGCCTGCAGCTCAGGGATTTTCCCAGCTCTTCCACATCAGGATGACTGTCAGGTGTGCTGGGAGGCAGATCCCAGTCACTTTATACGTGGAAATGCATGGAAGGGGCTGCTCCCTCCCTGGCCCAGAACAAAGACAATTCCGGTTTAGGCTCCTTGCCGCAAGCCTCGCCTCAAATGCAGGCCAGGCAGACCTCTGGCCAGTGGGACAAATGTGTTGAGGAAACCAGGTCAATTGGAGAGTGTGTCAAGTTCAGGAAAGGACGCGGGCATCTCTTGCATCGCGTTCCTATGCCTTGACCTGCTGCATTTCTGTGAAGGCACAGAGAAAGGTCTCACTGCTTCAGAGAGATGACTTGAGAGAGAACTGCATTGGCCTCAGGTGTACCCTTCCTCCATTTGACTCTGCTTTCATTGAACTTTGTCTTTGGGCTCTGTCAGAGCATGACGAGTGTCAGCAATGAACTTGATGTCCTCTCCTCCGCCTTCAGGAGACTTCCTCTACTTCAGAACACTCCATCCTTACTGAAACGTCTTGGAAACATGGCCCATGTCTCCTCCACATGTTCTGTCTTGATCATCTTGACCTGCCCTTAGTCCAAGGTCTCCTCCATATCTGTGACAAACCACAGGGAGAAATGTCTCACAGAATTAGCTCCAGTCTCAGCACTGAATGCCCTTGTGTGGTGACACCTCGTGTCCTCTGTGGCTGAGTATCACCATGACTGGTGGCCATGCTCACCACAAAGTGGATGATACTCCAAAGGACGTTTGTATGACGGAAACACACAATCCCGCACAGGCAGCCTAAGACCTCTGTCATAATTGGCCTTAGGAGCTGGGAACACAGATACATCATTTCAGTGTTGGGTGGTATGAGGCAGGAACAAAAGCTGGCAGATGAAAGAAGCAAGCTCTTAACCACCACCAAGGCCTCTGAAGGAAGCAACTATGAGGTGTTTTGATGCTTCATGAGCAAGGAATGTTTCTGTTCCCGTGGGGCTCTGGGATGCAGCATAAAAGACCATGCTGCTGTAGGCTCTGCATCCACTTCTCTTCTCTCTCCCTTTCCCTGAGGAACGAGGTAAGTAAGCCTGCGCTCGCTCCAGCTCTCCCTGAGGGCCCCATTGCTGTCATGCTGGCGACTCCGTTTGGTACTTGGGCTGCCTCAGATTGGCACTGCAACGCAGATGGTTTGGGCCCGTGACTTCTTTCCCTTTTGAAGGGGTGGATTTGGAGAGCTGGGGACTGTGGGGACCTCTCTAGCAGAGGGAGATTGATGGGGCTCAGCTGCAGGGATGTCTCTCTGCAAGAATTAAGTGCCTGAAAAGAGATGGACCCTTACCAAATAGCCCGGTGCATCCTGCCCAATCTCCAGTGCAGCCATTTCTGTTTTGGAGATGACAAAGGCTGACTTTGGGGTGTGTGTCCCCTCCCTGCTACTCTGTGTTTCAGCTTCGCCTCCCTCGACGAGAGATGTCTTGCTGCAGACCCTGTGTCCCATCCTCCTGCGGTGCCTCTGGCCCAACCCCACTTGCCAGCAGCTGCAGTGAGCCGTGTGTCGCCCGGTGCGCTGACTCGACGGTTGCCATCCAGCCCTCCCCAGTCGTGGTGACCCTGCCGGGCCCCATCCTCACCTCCTTCCCTCAGAACACCGCCGTGGGATCCTCTCTGTCAGCTGCTGTTGGCAGCTCCCTCAGCAGTGGGGGGGTTCCCATCTCTTCTGGGGGCTCCCTTGGTCTGGGGGGGTCAGGGCTGTGTCTGCCTTCCCCACTCTGCCGCTTCAACTGCTGAAGCGCGTGAATCATCCCATTTGGGGCAGACATCCCTGAGATGGATGGGCCATTCTCTCTGCCTCCCTGAACCCTGCAAACTTTCTTCTTGGTCTCTGTACTGCTCCACTGCATTTTCTCGTTCTCATTAAAGACCTTGTGCAGCACAGCTGGAGACTCATGGTGGTCTGTTCTCTTCCTGCCTCCATTAGCTCCTCACTGCTCAAGGAAAGCATTGCAAGGAAAGCTGGCCTGTTTCTACTGGAAAGAGAGGAGGGAGAAGCTGCCTTCACTCAGGGCAGTGAGTATGTCCCTGGGAAGAGACAGACACGATGTCCTGCAGACACCCTGCCAAGCTCAGCCATGCTGTGATTCTGTCATGACTGATGAAAGGGCAGGCTGTGAGAGCAGGGACTGCTTCGCCTGTAGAAGAGAAGGCTCAGCGGGCTTCTTATCCATGTGTCTAAATATGTGGGGAAGGCAGGCTGGGCAGGTGCGATAAAGGAGAGAGAGCCAGCCTCTTTTCAGAGGTGTTCTCTCGAGGCAGCAGAATGCAGTGCACACCAGTGTAAATGCACTAAATGCCACACACAGTAAGTCTCTACTACTGCAGCGAGGGTGGTCATAGATGGTAATTGGGTGTTCATGGGTGTTGTGGAGTGTCTGCCTTTGGAGATAACCAACATGCCACTGGCTATGCATCTGAACAGCCTCCTCTACTCACGTGGGTGCCAGGGCTCAGTAAGCAAGAGGCAGGGAAACGGCAAGTTGGGGAGGGAGGGGCACAGGGCAGGAGGGTAATACAGAGGAGGAGGAGAGGAAGGAGGAAGAATGAAGAGGAAGGAAGAAAGCTACAGAGCCCACAGGAAGGAATTGATCTGATAAGGTGAAAGCACAGTGAGGAAAGATGTCAAGGTGCCAAAAGCTGTACTGTAGAGGTCCCACTGAGATTTGAACTCAGATCGCTGGATTCAGAGTCCAGAGTGCTCACCATTACACCATGGGACCTCCTGGACACCTGCTGTGGCCCTGCCCTGAGCAAGGCATGGGGCATAGCACGAGGTTCAACAAAACAAAGAGCTGCCACGATGACACAACACGCAACACACCTTCCTATGTGTTGCACAACGTGCAATGCCTTCTTCCTCTCATGGCACTCAGGTGCCCTCTCTCCTGACATCCTAACTCTTTCCACTGGAAACACAGCAGGCAAAACCTGCCCTCTCCCATGCCTGCCAGTCATTCCCCACGCTTGGTGCACTGCCACGGCTATATGGACTTCCCTGACCTCATTCCACAGCAAGTAGCATAAACAGGTGTGCAACAGAAAGGTGGAAATTTCTTAGAGAAATGAGTCTCCATCCTGGTGATCACAGGATGGACGTGAGGTTGGAGCCCTCCTACCGCAGACACGTACGCATGGCTTCTGTTCCATGCTGTACTTCTGTGGACAGGGAAGGACAGGGACAGGTCGGGGATCTGGATTCAAAGGAATGTGCCTGGAAAGGTGGCAGAGTAGTGTCTCCAGAGAGCAGAGTGTGTACCTCACTTCCTTCTTCCCAGGAACTTTGTTGCATCCACTTCCAGTTATATTCAGAACGTCTCCAAAATGACCGAGTCTCAGTGTAGTATGGCAGTGGCTCTGCACGCAGTCTGAACGGGATGCCATGGCATCCCAGCACAGGGATGCCGAGATGCGCAGTCCTAGCTACGATTGTGCAAAAGAGCATTTCAAAGCCAACCTCAGAGGAAAGAACGCTGTGCTCCGAACTCTGGCGTTGTACGCACCAGCATACTCTCTGAAGCTGAGGAAACCCCACCTTAGATCATCCAGCACCACGGAGATGCCACATATAGAGGAGGACGAAGAGAGCAAATACACTCGAGTTGGTGTGACTTGAGAACACCCAGACAGGCCTATGAGTCTTTGAGACATAAAGGACAGCCATCCACCTGCTGCAGCACCAAACTGCTTCAGCAGTTCTCAGCACCCTCGTCATGGGGGTGCTCGTCCCTGGGAGAGAAACCACGCAGCACCATGCTCTGGGGAGGTGGTTGGAGTGTCTCACATCCAAAGGTCCTTTCAAGTCTAAGTCTCACAAGTCATATGAGCCATGGACCAGCCGCACAAAGGTAGTTCCCTGAAGGTCAGCAGTTCCAGAATGTGCAAAAGCAAACGTTGTTTCAGGAATGGTAGAAAGACCCTTGGAAATGCCTTTGGTGAAGAAAGAAGCACTTTGGGTGGAATGGGGTAGGAGCTCTCCTGTTCCTGGCATGACTGAGGCCAGGACACCAAGTCTACTCTGTCTGCAGCTTGGTGACTCATGTTTGCCTGCAGTTCTGGGATTTTCCCAGCTCTTCCTCGTCAGGATGACTGCCAGGTGCGCTGGGAGGCTGATTTGCCCTCATGCCATGAGCCTGTCCTCAAAAGCAGCCCAGCCAGACCTCTGGCCAATGGGATGAAGCTGCTGAGCAGCACACGGACATTTGATTGTGGGTCACCTGTAGGGAAGAATGTGGGCATCGCTTTGATCACACTGCTTCAAAAACAAAACTAAACACAACAACAACCAAGAACATACCCCAGAAGACAAAACAAGCAAATGCTGTGCGGAAGCAAAGAGAGAGAAAACAATTATACACTACTTCCCATCGGGAAGTTCTGTTGGGCCACATCTTGGGAAGCGGGGTCTCAAAATGCATAGTGGTCGCGTGGGTGGACAGATGTGTTCCTAATGAGAGTACCGCCTTCTCCTTTCCTGCCCAGCTTTTCTTCCGAGTCTGACATCATATGGTAGGGAATATCCCTTTGGTCACTTCAGATCGGCTGTTCTGCCAAGGCCGCCTCCCCAGCTCTTGCCGACCCCCTGCCTACTGGCCTTAGGGTGGATTGGAGAGAGTTCTGATGGCATGGAAGCACTGCTCAGCAATCGACAAAACACTGGTGCCATATCAGTGCTGTTCTAGCTACAAGTGCCGAGCACAATGCTATATGGGCTGCTGTGGGGAAAGTTAACTCCTGCACAGCCAGACACCTTACACACGCACATCTCTAGCTCATCTTGTTTATTCCCCATCCTGCGTGCATCAGAATTCTGGTCCTCTACCAGAAGCACCCCATATTTTCCAGAAAGGATATGTGCGATGTCTTCATAATGCTGCCTTGTGGGCACTTCCTTCCCTATTTGCAAGTGCTCAAAGTGCCTTAAGCCCCAGCTGGGTGATTTTCCTATCCCTCCCTCTCACATCCTGATCCCTTCCTGTCACATCACCATGGGCAAAGAGAGAAGCAGTGCTCACAAGCTGCCACAAGGAAATCGCCAGCTGTCCTTTGGAGAAAACAGGTCACAGTGGGCATGGTGGAGCCCTGGAAGAGCTACCAAGAGCCTGCGACCTGAAGGGGATGCAGTGCTCAGATGGCAACCAGATAAGGCCCAGAAACCCCTGAGATAAATGGGATATTTGGCCAGCTGAGGCTGGAACTTCAGCCAAAAGGATTTCCAGAGGGACCTTCAGACCCGGAGTACTCTGCCGTGCACTGTATCAGATGGACCCCAGACCAGCCACACAAAGGGAATGCCTTGGAGGCAGCAGCACAAGAATGCGTAAAAGCACCTGGTGTTTCAGGAAGGGTACAGAGCCCCTTGGAAACTCCCTTGGTGAGGAAAGCAGCACGTAGGTAGGAGTGAAGCTAAGAGCTCTGCTATTCCTGGCGCGCCTGAGGCCAAAAAGCCATGTCCACTGCTGTCCACAGCTGGGTGACTCATGTTTGCCTGCAGCTCAGGGATTTTCCCAGCTCTTCCACATCAGGATGACTGTCAGGTGTGCTAGGAGGCAGATCCCCAGTCACTTTATACGTGGAAATGCATGGAAGGGGCTGCTCCATCCCTGGCCCAGAACAAAGACAATTCCGGTTTAGGCTCCTTGCCGCAAGCCTCGCCTCAAATGCAGGCCAGGCAGACCTCTGGCCAGTGGGACAAATGTGTTGAGGAAACCAGGTCAATCGGAGAGTGCGTCAAGTTCAGGAAAGGACGCGGGCATCTCTTGCATCGCGTTCCTATGCCTTGACCTGCTGCATTTCTGTGAAGGCACAGAGAGAGGTCTCACTGCTTCAGAGAGATGACTTGAGAGAGAACTGCATTGGCCTCAGGTGTACCCTTCCTCCATTTGACTCTGCTTTCATTGAACTTTGTCTTTGGGCTCTGTCAGAGCACAACAAGTGTCACGTTGATGTCTCTCCTCCGCCTTCAGGAGACTTCCTCTACTTCAGAACACTCCATCCTTACTGAAACGTCTTGGAAACATGGCCCATGTCTCCTCCACATGTTCTGTCTTGATCATCTTGACCTGCCCTTAGTCCAAGGTCTCCTCCATATCTGTGACAAACCACAGGGAGAAATGGCTCACAGAATTAGCTCCAGTCTCAGCACTGAATGCCCTTGTGTGGTGAAACCTTGTGTCCTCTGTGGCTAGGTATCACCATGACTGGTGGCCATGCTCGCCACAAAGTGGATGATACTCCAAAGGACGTTTGTATGACGGAAACACACAATCCCACACAGGCAGGTTAAGACCTCTGTTGTAATTGGCCTTAGGAGCTGGGAACACAGATACATCATTTCAGTGTTGGGTGGTATGAGGCAGGAACAAAAGCTGGCAGATGAAAGAAGCAAGCTCTTAACCACCACCAAGGCCTCTGAAGGAAGCAACTATGAGGTGTTTTGATGCTTCATGAGCAAGGAATGTTTCTGTTCCCGTGGGGCTCTGGGATGCAGCATAAAAGACCATGCTGCTGCAGGCTCTGCATCCACTTCTCTTCTCTCTCCCTTTCCCTGAGGAACGAGGTAAGCCTGCGCTTGCTCCAGCTCTCCCTGAGGGCCCCATTGCTGTCATGCTGGCGACTCCATTTGGTACTTGGGCTGCCTCAGATTGGCACTGCAATACAGATGGTTCTGGCCCATGACTTTTCTCCCTTTTGGTGGATTTGGAGAGCTTGGGACTGTGGGGACCTCTCTAGCAGAGGGAGATTGATGGGGCTCAGCTGCAGGGATGTCTCTCTGCAAGAATTAAGTGCCTGAAAAGAGATGGACCCTTACCAAATAGCCCGGTGCATCCTGCCCAATCTTCAGTGCAGCCATTTCTGTTTTGGAGATGACAAAGGCTGACTTTGGGGTGTGTATCCCCTCCCTGCTACTCTGTGTTTCAGCTTCACCTCCCTCGACGAGAGATGTCTTGCTGCAGACCCTGTGTCCCATCCTCCTGCGGTGCCTCTGGCCCAACCCCACTTGCCAGCAGCTGCAGCGAGCCGTGTGTCGCCCGGTGCGCTGACTCGACGGTGTTCATTGAGGCCTCCCCGGTCGTGGTGACCCTGCCGGGCCCCATCCTCACCTCCTTCCCTCAGAGCACCGCCGTGGGATCCTCTCTGTCAGCTGCTGTTGGCAGCTCCCTCAGCAGTGGGGGGGTTCCCATCTCTTCTGGGGGCTCCCTTGGTCTGGGGGGGTCAGGGCTGTGTCTGCCTTCCCCACTCTGCCGCTTCAACTGCTGAAGCACATGGATCATCCCATTTGGGGCAGACATCCCTGAGATGGATGGGCCGTTCTCTCTGCCTCCCTGAACCCTGCAAACTTTCTTCTTGGTCTCTGTACTGCTCCACTGCCTTTCCTCGTTCTCATTAAAGACCTTGTGCAGCACTGCTGGAGACTCGTGGTGGTCTGTTCTCTTCCTGCCTCCATTAGCTCCTCACTGCTCAAGGAAAGCATTGCAAGGAAAGCTGGCCTGTTTCTACTGGAAAGAGAGGAGGGAGAAGCTGCCTTCACTCAGGGCAGTGAGTATGTCCCTGGGAAGAGACAGATACGATGTCCTGCGGACACCCTGCCAAGCTCAGCCATGCTGTGATTCTGTCATGACTGATGAAAGGGCAGGCTGTGAGAGCAGGGACTGCTTCGCCTGTAGAAGAGAAGGCTCAGCGAGCTTCTTATCCATGTGTCTAAATATGTGGGGAAGGCAGGCTGGGCAGGTGCGATAAAGGAGAGGGAGCCAGCCTCTTTTCAGAGGTGTTCTCTCGAGGCAGCAGAATGCAGTGCACACCAGTGTAAATGCACTAAATGCCACACACAGTATCTTTCTATCACTCAAAGGAAAGAACGCTTTGCTCTGAACACTGGTATTGTACTCACCGAAGTGTACTCTCTGAAGTTGAGGAATCCCCACCTTTGACCAGCCAGCTCTGCAGAGATGCCGAATACAGAGGAGGATGAAGAGAGCAAATTCAGTCAATGGTGTGACTTCAGACAGCCAGACAGGCCTTTGAGCCTTAAAGGACAGCCATCCATCTGCTGCAGCACTAAACGGCTTCAGCACTTCGGTCATGGGGGTGCCCTGGGAGAGGAATCCAGCAGCACCATGCCCCTAAGCATGTTGCATTCAAATGTCAGGACAGAAACTGGGTGGTTTTGGAGCCCGACACACGGCTGCTGCTGCTGCCTGGCTGAAGAAAAGCTGGTGTGCGTTGGCCGGGAATCGAACCCGGGTCAACTGCTTGGAAGGCAGCTATGCTCACCACTATACCACCAACGCATCTGGCTGCATGCCTCCCTGAGGCTCCTGCAGCTCACCACCTCAGGGGCCTCCTCCTTCCAGCCACCTGCCCACACGGGCAGGCATGGGAGAGGGCAGGTTTTGCCTGCTGTGTTTCCAGTGGAAAGAGTTAGGCTGTGGTGTGTCTGCTGCTGCACAGCAGCCTGCGCTGCTCAGGGGCCCTTTTGGAGTGCTGACTGGCAAGAAAGCAAAGGGGAAGGGAGTGCAAGAAAGCAGAGCCGAGGGAGTGCAACAGCCATACCAGCCCCAGCCATGGCATGAGAGAGGAGCGAACGAACGGCAGCAGAGGCACAAAAGCTTGGCACAGGAGCCTGCAAGTAAAAGCTGTAGCAGAGGATGGTTTCGATCCATCGACCTCTGGGTTATGGGCCCAGCACGCTTCCGCTGCGCCACTCTGCTCTCCCCCAGACCTGCTGCCCCCACCTCGCCCAGCCCTGCCTGCGGTGCCCTGAGCCAAACCCGCAGCAATGGGGCACCTGCCTGCCTGCTTTGCAGGCTCCCACCACCTGCTCTCCACACAGCTCACCAGGGCCGCCACCATGCCCGCAAATCACGCTGCCCCGTGATGCGGCTGCGCCCCCTCACAGACAGCGCCCTGCCCCTGCCTGTGCTGCGCTCCCCCGCAGAGCAGGGCTCCTCCGACTGCCTGTCGCAGCCCAGCCCTCGCTGCTGCCTGACCGCTGCAGGACTCTGCCCACTGCCGGGCTGAGGCCTGACAGGCACACAGGGAAAGCCGTCTGCCCCAGCCCTGAAGCGCAGGGAAAGCCTGTTGTGGGGGCTGAGGGGGACATGCTCCGGCCTGCATGTTTCTGCCTCTGCCTGCTGCTTCCCTGGCCCGTCTACACGCCCCGGCACACAGCATGCAGGCACACGAGATAAAGGTCAAACACAACACACAGGGCTGGGCACAGAAGGGGTGCTGCTGGAGTCTGCCTGCCTTCTGCACTGGGTATAGCTCAGGGCAGAGCCTTTGAGCTGTCCCTTAGCCCTTTGCGGCTCTGTGACCGTAAGTGGGACAACTGCAGGGGACAAGGCAGGTACCAGCCTGGGCCTGTCACATACTCTCCTTCTCGGGGCACTCTCCTTGTGATAATACCTCAGGGTATTATCCCTTGTCCTATCCCTTCCCGCTTCCGCAAACACAGCCAGGCTACCAGCATCAGCCCCTCTTCCTCCCAGGGCCTTTGCTGCCAGAGCAGCTGGCCATGGGACCAAAAGAAGGCCTCTCTGAAGCCTCCTGCTCTTTTCTAGCACACGGGTCAGCACCTGAGACAGACGGGAGTAGTCTGATGGATGCCAAAGATCCCACCACACGTCCTTTTGCATTTGCTGTTCCTCCTCAGAGGAGAAGCACACAGGATATTCCGCACTCCTCAGCATCTCAGCTTTACACCAAATTTGGAAAGACCCCTGGGAAAGGTTGTTGCTGTGTGTGCAAAGGCTGGGGAGAGAGAGGGTCAGCTGTTAGGACCCCATGGCCTTTAGGCAAGATCCACGAGGATCCACTGCTCTCAGAGCTAGGAGGTGTCTTCCCTTCAGGGTGAGGCCACTCTGCTCACAGAAGGACTTCTTCTACAGCCCCTGGACATCAGTGGCCCTTTCTGTGGCTCTTTCTGTGTCCACTTCTTGCCTGCCCGGTAAATGGCATCAGCATTACTTGCCCATACAGGCACTTTTGGGGCGGAGGCGAGGACAAGTACTCAAAGTGAGCAAGGGGGAGCTGCTGTGTTCCCTGGCAAGGCCCTGTGCAGCTGGAGGAACACGGCTGTGCCTGGGCCCCTGAGGGCCTGCATCCCGTGGCAGCAGCACGGTCACTGCAGGCAGACCAAAAGGGGACTGCATGCCGTAGTTGGCAGGATTCGAACCTGCGCGGGGAAACCCCAATGGATTTCTAGTCCATCGCCTTCACCACTCGGCCACAACTACCTGCTCCGGCCAGCTCTGATGGCATCATCAAGTGCTCTGGGCAATGACCACCAGCTCCCTGCCACTCTCAACGACAGGCTGCACCCAAAGCCGCTGCACAAGGGACCTGCACCAGCAGCCCAAATTGCCACCTGCTGACACACTTCCTGGCCCCTTGACTGCTCAAAGCCCACGGATAAGGACGCACCTTCCTGCACCTTGGCCTCATACTGCCATACGGCATATCCTGACACACAGAATCGTATCTGCTCACCTGCCATCTCAGCTGCTTCCACGGAAAAAGCGTGGAGACAACCTGTGTGGAGACAGACCCTGACAGCGGAAGCTGTGGGATGGGATATTAGCCATGGGATGCAGTCTTTCCCAAACTGATCCAATGTGACCTTCCAACAGAACGCAGTTCTTCAAGAACCACTCCAACATGCTCCTTACAACAGGGTACAGCCCTTCAGCAACAGACTCTCCCAGATTGGGTCCCCCACAGGCTGCAGCTCCCACCAGACACCCTGCTCCACCAGGAGCTCCTCTCCAGGGATTGCCGTTCTGGCCCAGAGTCTGCTCCTCTGATGGCTAACGATGGTCTGCAATGTCCTTCGGGCCGTATCTACCTGCTCCACCATGGTCCGCTACACAGGCTGCAGGGGGACAGCCTGCTCCTCCACTGTCCTCAACGCAAGCCACAGGGCAAATTCTTCTCCAGACCTTGAGCATCTCCTTCCATTCCTTCTTCATTGAAATTTGTGTCTGCAGGGTTGCTACTTTCTACTTTTCCTCACACCTCTCTCCCAGATGCTAATGCACAGTGTTTTTCTTTTTCCCCCCCTTTCTTATATATGCTATAAAAAAGGCACAACTAACATCACGAATTGTCTCAGCTTTGGACAGTCGTGGGTCCCTTTCTGAGATGTCTGAAACTGGCTATGCAGCAGCAATATTGGGAAGATGGTGTTGGATTGTCAGTGTAGAGGGGGTGGTGTTTCTCTGCCATAAACTGCCAGAAACTTTAGGAGTCAGTCCAACATCGTGTCACAGCATCAGGAGTCAACCCGACATTCCAGATAAGCTTTCAAGCGGCAAGACCGACAGAGTTGTGCTCTCCTGCTTCTTCTGCATGGGCTGCAAATGAGCCTCATCCCTGTGACACTGGATCTCAGTCATTGCTCAGCACTCGGCCCATATCCTCTCACTTCTCGCTGACTCTCCAAGCCTTTTCCTGTGCACTGACACCATGAGACTGTCACAGCCTTTCCCCTAGGGCTTTATGTCATAGAGCCCTCTGTAGCCAGCTGGCTGGGGCCCACGTAGGGCAGAAGGAAGCACCCTTGCTCCGCCAATGAACAGGCCATGAAACAGCCCTGTTGGCCGAGTGGTTGGTTCTGCATTTCCACAGGCTCTGGAGGGAATGCAGGGAGTCAGGGGAAGAGTACACGTGTGCCTTGAGCCCCTTGGCAGCACGTTGAATGTGCAAAGCCATCACTTGCTGGCACCTCCTTTGGTTGCTGCTGTGCAGGATTGCCTCAGCCTTAGGGAGAAGCGTTAGCAGTGTGCTGCCCCTGTGCCAGGGACTCTTGGGTTCGAGTCCCACTCCCGAGCAGCTTCTTTCCTCTGCCCTTTGCCCATCTCCAGGGGAGTACACTCAGGCCAAGCCTGTCCTCCTGTACATGCTCCTCTGAGGACTGTGCTGTTGGGCTTCCGCACCTAAGGTGTCCCACCTCCTGGGGTAGGACCTCATCTCAGGAAATGCCCTCATGCCTTTGATTCCCTGGGAAAATTCCAAAGTAGGGCCTGGGATCAAATATTGTCCTTGTGCTTCTTGGTTTGTTGTTATTTTTTTGGGTGGTGTTGGTTATACACAGGAGATGGGGCTGTTGTTTGAAGAGCTTTTGTGAGCTTTTTTTGTTCTTTCATCTGGGTGTGAAAGCCCACAGCTAATTCTAGGTTTGATCTCCATGAGACACGGGGTCTGAACATGCTCATTGGCACCACAGAGAACATGAGGGCTCTGTACGTGCATTGAACGCCATCTGCCCTAATTTTCCTTGCTCACCAGTGACTAGAAATGTCTCCTGTGCAGCAGTGCTGAAAGGATGAGGGGAAGTGTGTCCCAGCACAGAGTTTCCTGCCAATCCTGGACGGAGGCTTCATGCTTAATTCCAGTATTTATTTCCTCTCCATCTCCAGACCCTGAGATCTGCTCAACACTGCTGGCATCCTCTCTGCCGCTTCCTTCCTGGTTGCCAGCTTATTTGCCGGGAAAGTCAGCTTGGAGATCCCCCGGCTGGCAGAGGGGTCCAGCATGCCAGCCCCTTCTCAGGTGAAAGTGTTCCTCTTTGGTGGATTCCTGCCTCTTACCTTATAAAAGCAGCCATCAGCTGAACCAGTCAGCAGGGGAAATTAAGGTACCAATGAAGTGCATCTAGGGCCTGGACTCAACTGAGGACGCCTTGAGGTGGGCAAGGTCTAGAAAGGGTGATGAGTCCCACCTGAGAAACCTCATCTAGGTGAGCCTGCAGTGCACAGGGGGTTGGAGTGGCTCACCTCCAAAGGTAATTTCCAGTCCAACACGAGTAATGCGGACTCTGGACCAGCCACACAAAGGCAATGCCTTGGGAGGCAGCAGCACGGGAATGCATAAAAGCAAGTGTTATTTCAGGAAGGGTACAAAGCCCCTTGGAAACACCCTTGGTGAGGAAAGCAGAACGTTGGGAGGAGCTCTGTAATTTCTGGCACGACTGAGGCTGAAAAACGATGTCCACTGCTGTCCACAGCTGGGTGACTCATGTTTGCCTGCAGCTCAGGGATTTTCCCAGCTCTTCCACATCAGGATGACTGTCAGGTGTGCTGGGAGGCAGATCCCAGTCACTTTATACGTGGAAATGCATGGAAGGGGCTGCTCCCTCCCTGGCCCAGAACAAAGACAATTCCGGTTTAGGCTCCTTGCCGCAAGCCTCGCCTCAAATGCAGGCCAGGCAGACCTCTGGCCAGTGGGACAAATGTGTTGAGGAAACCAGGTCAATTGGAGAGTGTGTCAAGTTCAGGAAAGGACGCGGGCATCTCTTGCATCGCGTTCCTATGCCTTGACCTGCTGCATTTCTGTGAAGGCACAGAGAAAGGTCTCACTGCTTCAGAGAGATGACTTGAGAGAGAACTGCATTGGCCTCAGGTGTACCCTTCCTCCATTTGACTCTGCTTTCATTGAACTTTGTCTTTGGGCTCTGTCAGAGCATGACGAGTGTCAGCAATGAACTTGATGTCCTCTCCTCCGCCTTCAGGAGACTTCCTCTACTTCAGAACACTCCATCCTTACTGAAACGTCTTGGAAACATGGCCCATGTCTCCTCCACATGTTCTGTCTTGATCATCTTGACCTGCCCTTAGTCCAAGGTCTCCTCCATATCTGTGACAAACCACAGGGAGAAATGTCTCACAGAATTAGCTCCAGTCTCAGCACTGAATGCCCTTGTGTGGTGACACCTCGTGTCCTCTGTGGCTGAGTATCACCATGACTGGTGGCCATGCTCACCACAAAGTGGATGATACTCCAAAGGACGTTTGTATGACGGAAACACACAATCCCGCACAGGCAGCCTAAGACCTCTGTCATAATTGGCCTTAGGAGCTGGGAACACAGATACATCATTTCAGTGTTGGGTGGTATGAGGCAGGAACAAAAGCTGGCAGATGAAAGAAGCAAGCTCTTAACCACCACCAAGGCCTCTGAAGGAAGCAACTATGAGGTGTTTTGATGCTTCATGAGCAAGGAATGTTTCTGTTCCCGTGGGGCTCTGGGATGCAGCATAAAAGACCATGCTGCTGCAGGCTCTGCATCCACTTCTCTTCTCTCTCCCTTTCCCTGAGGAACGAGGTAAGTAAGCCTGCGCTCGCTCCAGCTCTCCCTGAGGGCCCCATTGCTGTCATGCTGGCGACTCCGTTTGGTACTTGGGCTGCCTCAGATTGGCACTGCAACGCAGATGGTTTGGGCCCGTGACTTCTTTCCCTTTTGAAGGGGTGGATTTGGAGAGCTGGGGACTGTGGGGACCTCTCTAGCAGAGGGAGATTGATGGGGCTCAGCTGCAGGGATGTCTCTCTGCAAGAATTAAGTGCCTGAAAAGAGATGGACCCTTACCAAATAGCCCGGTGCATCCTGCCCAATCTCCAGTGCAGCCATTTCTGTTTTGGAGATGACAAAGGCTGACTTTGGGGTGTGTGTCCCCTCCCTGCTACTCTGTGTTTCAGCTTCGCCTCCCTCGACGAGAGATGTCTTGCTGCAGACCCTGTGTCCCATCCTCCTGCGGTGCCTCTGGCCCAACCCCACTTGCCAGCAGCTGCAGTGAGCCGTGTGTCGCCCGGTGCGCTGACTCGACGGTTGCCATCCAGCCCTCCCCAGTCGTGGTGACCCTGCCGGGCCCCATCCTCTCCTCCTTCCCTCAGAACACCGCCGTGGGATCCTCTCTGTCAGCTGCTGTTGGCAGCTCCCTCAGCAGTGGGGGGGTTCCCATCTCTTCTGGGGGCTCCCTTGGTCTGGGGGGGTCAGGGCTGTGTCTGCCTTCCCCACTCTGCCGCTTCAACTGCTGAAGCGCGTGAATCATCCCATTTGGGGCAGACATCCCTGAGATGGATGGGCCGTTCTCTCTGCCTCCCTGAACCCTGCAAACTTTCTTCTTGGTCTCTGTACCGCTCCACTGCCTTTCCTCGTTCTCATTAAAGACCTTGTGCAGCACTGCTGGAGACTCGTGGTGGTCTGTTCTCTTCCTGCCTCCATTAGCTCCTCACTGCTCAAGGAAAGCATTGCAAGGAAAGCTGGCCTGTTTCTACTGGAAAGAGAGGAGGGAGAAGCTGCCTTCACTCAGGGCAGTAAGTATGTCCCTGGGAAGAGACAGATACGATGTCCTGCGGACACCCTGCCAAGCTCAGCCATGCTGTGATTCTGTCATGACTGATGAAAGGGCAGGCTGTGAGAGCAGGGACTGCTTCGCCTGTAGAAGAGAAGGCTCAGCGAGCTTCTTATCCATGTGTCTAAATATGTGGGGAAGGCAGGCTGGGCAGGTGCGATAAAGGAGAGAGAGCCAGCCTCTTTTCAGAGGTGTTCTCTCGAGGCAGCAGAATGCAGTGCACACCAGTGTAAATGCACTAAATGCCACACACAGTAAGTCTCTACTACTGCAGCGAGGGTGGTCATAGATGGTAATTGGGTGTTCATGGGTGTTGTGGAGTGTCTGCCTTTGGAGATAACCAACATGCCACTGGCTATGCATCTGAACAGCCTCCTCTACTCACGTGGGTGCCAGGGCTCAGTAAGCAAGAGGCAGGGACACGGCAAGTTGGGGAGGGAGGGGCACAGGGCAGGAGGGTAATACAGAGGAGGAGGAGAGGAAGGAGGAAGAATGAAGAGGAAGGAAGAAAGCTACAGAGCCCACAGGAAGGAATTGATCTGATAAGGTGAAAGCACAGTGAGGAAAGATGTCAAGGTGCCAAAAGCTGTACTGTAGAGGTCCCACTGAGATTTGAACTCAGATCGCTGGATTCAGAGTCCAGAGTGCTCACCATTACACCATGGGACCTCCTGGACACCTGCTGTGGCCCTGCCTGGAGCAAGGCATGGGGCATAGCACGAGGTTCAACAAAACAAAGAGCTGCCACGATGACACAACACGCAACACACCTTCCTATGTGTTGCACAACGTGCAATGCCTTCTTCCTCTCATGGCACTCAGGTGCCCTCTCTCCTGACATCCTAACTCTTTCCACTGGAAACACAGCAGGCAAAACCTGCCCTCTCCCATGCCTGCCAGTCATTCCCCACGCTTGGTGCACTGCCACGGCTATATGGACTTCCCTGACCTCATTCCACAGCAAGTAGCATAAACAGGTGTGCAACAGAAAGGTGGAAATTTCTTAGAGAAATGAGTCTCCATCCTGGTGATCACAGGATGGACGTGAGGTTGGAGCCCTCCTACCGCAGACACGTACGCATGGCTTCTGTTCCATGCTGTACTTCTGTGGACAGGGAAGGACAGGGACAGGTCGGGGATCTGGATTCAAAGGAATGTGCCTGGAAAGGTGGCAGAGTAGTGTCTCCAGAGAGCAGAGTGTGTACCTCACTTCCTTCTTCCCAGGAACTTTGTTGCATCCACTTCCAGTTATATTCAGAACGTCTCCAAAATGACCGAGTCTCAGTGTAGTATGGCAGTGGCTCTGCACGCAGTCTGAACGGGATGCCATGGCATCCCAGCACAGGGATGCCGAGATGCGCAGTCCTAGCTACGATTGTGCAAAAGAGCATTTCAAAGCCAACCTCAGAGGAAAGAACGCTGTGCTCCGAACTCTGGCGTTGTACGCACCAGCATACTCTCTGAAGCTGAGGAAACCCCACCTTAGATCATCCAGCACCACGGAGATGCCACATATAGAGGAGGACGAAGAGAGCAAATACACTCGAGTTGGTGTGACTTGAGAACACCCAGACAGGCCTATGAGTCTTTGAGACATAAAGGACAGCCATCCACCTGCTGCAGCACCAAACTGCTTCAGCAGTTCTCAGCACCCTCGTCATGGGGGTGCTCGTCCCTGGGAGAGAAACCACGCAGCACCATGCTCTGGGGAGGTGGTTGGAGTGTCTCACATCCAAAGGTCCTTTCAAGTCTAAGTCTCACAAGTCATATGAGCCATGGACCAGCCGCACAAAGGTAGTTCCCTGAAAGTCAGCAGCTCCGGAATGTGCAAAAGCAAACGTTGTTTCAGGAATGGTAGAAAGACCCTTGGAAATGCCTTTGGTGAAGAAAGAAGCACTTTGGGTGGAATGGGGTAGGAGCTCTCCTGTTCCTGGCATGACTGAGGCCAGGACACCAAGTCTACTCTGTCTGCAGCTTGGTGACTCATGTTTGCCTGCAGTTCTGGGATTTTCCCAGCTCTTCCTCGTCAGGATGACTGCCAGGTGCGCTGGGAGGCTGATTTGCCCTCATGCCATGAGCCTGTCCTCAAAAGCAGCCCAGCCAGACCTCTGGCCAATGGGATGAAGCTGCTGAGCAGCACACGGACATTTGATTGTGGGTCACCTGTAGGGAAGAATGTGGGCATCGCTTTGATCACACTGCTTCAAAAACAAAACTAAACACAACAACAACCAAGAACATACCCCAAAAGACAAAACAAGCAAATGCTGTGCGGAAGCAAAGAGAGAGAAAACAATTATACACTACTTCCCATCGGGAAGTTCTGTTGGGCCACATCTTGGGAAGCGGGGTCTCAAAATGCATAGTGGTCGCGTGGGTGGACAGATGTGTTCCTAGTGTGAGCACCGCCTTCTCCTTTCCTGCCCAGCTTTTCTTGCCGAGTCTGACATCATATGGTAGGGAATATCCCTTTGGTCACTTCAGATCGGCTGTTCTGCCAAGGCCGCCTCCCCAGCTCTTGCCGACCCCCTGCCTACTGGCCTTAGGGTGGATTGGAGAGAGTTCTGATGGCATGGAAGCACTGCTCAGCAATCGACAAAACACTGGTGCCATATCAGTGCTGTTCTAGCTACAAGTGCCGAGCACAACACTATATGGGCTGCTGTGGGGAAAGTTAACTCCTGCACAGCCAGACACCTTACACACGCACATCTCTAGCTCATCTTGTTTATTCCCCATCCTGCGTGCATCAGAATTCTGGTCCTCTACCAGAAGCACCCCATATTTTCCAGAAAGGATATGTGCGATGTCTTCATAATGCTGCCTTGTGGGCACTTCCTTCCCTATTTGCAAGTGCTCAAAGTGCCTTAAGCCCCAGCTGGGTGATTTTCCTATCCCTCCCTCTCACATCCTGATCCCTTCCTGTCACATCACCATGGGCAAAGAGAGAAGCAGTGCTCACAAGCTGCCACAAGAAAATCGCCAGCTGTCCTTTGGAGAAAACAGGTCACAGTGGGCATGGTGGAGCCCTGGAAGAGCTACCAAGAGCCTGCGACCTGAAGGGGATGCAGTGCTCAGATGGCAACCAGATAAGGCCCAGAAACCCCTGAGATAAATGGGATATTTGGCCAGCTGAGGCTGGAACTTCAGCCAAAAGGATTTCCAGAGGGTCCTTCAGACCCGGAGTACTCTGCCGTGCACTGTATCAGATGGGCCCCAGACCAGCCACACAAAGGGAATGCCTTGGAGGCAGCAGCACAAGAATGCGTAAAAGCACCTGGTGTTTCAGGAAGGGTACAGAGCCCCTTGGAAACTCCCTTGGTGAGGAAAGCAGCACGTAGGTAGGAGTGAAGCTAAGAGCTCTGCTATTCCTGGCGCGCCTGAGGCCAAAAAGCCATGTCCACTGCTGTCCACAGCTGGGTGACTCATGTTTGCCTGCAGCTCAGGGATTTTCCCAGCTCTTCCACATCAGGATGACTGTCAGGTGTGCTAGGAGGCAGATCCCCAGTCACTTTATACGTGGAAATGCATGGAAGGGGCTGCTCCATCCCTGGCCCAGAACAAAGACAATTCCGGTTTAGGCTCCTTGCCGCAAGCCTCGCCTCAAATGCAGGCCAGGCAGACCTCTGGCCAGTGGGACAAATGTGTTGAGCAAACCAGGTCAATTGGAGAGTGTGTCAAGTTCAGGAAAGGACGCGGGCATCTCTTGCATCGCGTTCCTATGCCTTGACCTGCTGCATTTCTGTGAAGGCACAGAGAAAGGTCTCACTGCTTCAGAGAGATGACTTGAGAGAGAACTGCATTGGCCTCAGGTGTACCCTTCCTCCATTTGACTCTGCTTTCATTGAACTTTGTCTTTGGGCTCTGTCAGAGCACGACAAGTGTCACGTTGATGTCTCTCCTCCGCCTTCAGGAGACTTCCTCTACTTCAGAACACTCCATCCTTACTGAAACGTCTTGGAAACATGGCCCATGTCTCCTCCACATGTTCTGTCTTGATCATCTTGACCTGCCCTTAGTCCAAGGTCTCCTCCATATCTGTGACAAACCACAGGGAGAAATGTCTCACAGAATTAGCTCCAGTCTCAGCACTGAATGCCCTTGTGTGGTGACACCTCGTGTCCTCTGTGGCTGAGTATCACCATGACTGGTGGCCATGCTCACCACAAAGTGGATGATACTCCAAAGGACGTTTGTATGACGGAAACACACAACCCCGCAGAGGCAGCCTAAGACCTCTGTTGTAATTGGCCTTAGGAGCTGGGAACACAGATACATCATTTCAGTGTTGGGTGGTATGAGGCAGGAACAAAAGCTGGCAGATGAAAGAAGCAAGCTCTTAACAACCACCAAGGCCTCTGAAGGAAGCAACTATGAGGTGTTTTGATGCTTCATGAGCAAGGAATGTTTCTGTTCCCGTGGGGCTCTGGGATGCAGCATAAAAGACCATGCTGCTGCAGGCTCTGCATCCACTTCTCTTCTCTCTCCCTTTCCCTGAGGAACGAGGTAAGCCTGCGTTCGCTCCAGCTCTCCCTGAGGGCCCCATTGCTGTCATGCTGGCGACTCCGTTTGGTACTTGGGCTGCCTCAGATTGGCACTGCAATACAGATGGTTCGGGCCTGTGACTTTTCTCCCTTTTGAAGAGGTGGATTTGGAGAGCTGGGGACTGTGGGGACCTCTCTAGCAGAGGGAGATTGTTGGGGCTCAGCTGCAGGGATGTCTCTCTGCAAGAATTAAGTGCCTGAAAAGAGATGGACCCTTACCAAATAGCCCGGTGCATCCTGCCCAATCTTCAGTGCAGCCATTTCTGTTTTGGAGATGACAAAGGCTGACTTTGGGGTGTGTGTCCCCTCCCTGCTACTCTGTGTTTCAGCTTCGCCTCCCTCGACGAGAGATGTCTTGCTGCAGACCCTGTGTCCCATCCTCCTGCGGTGCCTCTGGCCCAACCCCACTTGCCAGCAGCTGCAGTGAGCCGTGTGTCGCCCGGTGCGCTGACTCGACGGTTGCCATCCAGCCCTCCCCAGTCGTGGTGACCCTGCCAGGCCCCATCCTCACCTCCTTCCCTCAGAGCACCGCCGTGGGATCCTCTCTGTCAGCTGCTGTTGGCAGCTCCCTCAGCAGTGGGGGGGTTCCCATCTCTTCTGGGGGCTCCCTTGGTCTGGGGGGGTCAGGGCTGTGTCTGCCTTCCCCACTCTGCCGCTTCAACTGCTGAAGCACATGGATCATCCCATTTGGGGCAGACATCCCTGAGATGGATGGGCCGTTCTCTCTGCCTCCCTGAACCCTGCAAACTTTCTTCTTGGTCTCTGTACCGCTCCACTGCATTTTCTCGTTCTCATTAAAGACCTTGTGCAGCACAGCTGGAGACTCGTGGTGGTCTGTTCTCTTCCTGCCTCCATTAGCTCCTCACTGCTCAAGGAAAGCATTGCACAGTAACCCTCTACTACGGATCTGAAAGTGGTCAAAGATGGCAATGCACCGTTCTTGGATGTTGTGGAGTCTTTGGAGATGACCAAGTTGCCACGGGCCATGGGTTTCAACAGTCTCCTCTACCCGAGCACGTGACAGGTTTCCATAAGCAAGAGCCTGCGGGCAGTGGGGCCCAGGGTAGGAGGAGGGGCACCGATACCGGTGCTCTGGGGCTGGTAACACAGGGTAGGGAGGAGGGCAGGAACTTGGAAGATTGGAATAAAAGTCAGAGAAGAGGTCCCACTGAGATTTGAACTCAGATCGCTGGATTCAGAGTCCAGAGTGCTCACCATTACACCATGGGACCTCCTGGACACCTGCTGTGGCCCTGCCCTGAGCAAGGCATGGGGCATAGCACGAGGTTCAACAAAACAAAGAGCTGCCACGATGACACAACACGCAACACACCTTCCTATGTGTTGCACAACGTGCAATGCCTTCTTCCTCTCATGGCACTCAGGTGCCCTCTCTCCTGACATCCTAACTCTTTCCACTGGAAACACAGCAGGCAAAACCTGCCCTCTCCCATGCCTGCCAGTCATTCCCCACACTTGGTGCACTGCCACGGCTATATGGACTTCCTTGACCTCATTCCATAACAACTACCATAAACAGGTGCACAACAGAAAGACGGGAACTCTTAGAGAAATGGAGCACTGAATTGGTTCTAGATTTCATCTGTTATCTTAGTTTTTTCTCTCTGGAAAGATTCCAGTAGCAAGAGTAGGAATGCAGTAAAGGCAATATGTGAATAAATGCATGAAGTGAAAAAACAAGTGATCTGCTACTACAGACACAACTGATTTATACAGTGTAATGGTATTGTGGAAACAGGATGCCTGCTCCTTTAAAGGCTATCAGTTGTAGGACCTGTTCAGTTCAAAAAGGGGTAATAAAAAAAGGAAGCAGAAATAAATAAGAACATACAGACACAAACCTGGCCAACAAATGATATCAGTGATAAGAATCAATGACAAGAACAAACATTGTGGGTCATGCTAATTCATAAAGATTTGTGGAAATGTAGAAATGCTACTTTCAGTGAGATGGTGTGATAGAGGACCTTGTCAAATGCAATATGAAGGAAAAGAGGGAAATGATAAATAAATTATACAGAGAAACAAACTTGAGAGGATAACATTGCCTGCGGAAGTCTGTGTGACTGTGTCAATATTCTTTGAGATAAGCGGTTAGCTTTGCTACCAGTTACACTTGCAAACAGGAAAGCAACAGCTGTGTTCCTTGCCCTAAGTAGAGACCCCACATCCCAAGGGCACCAGACTGAGCTCCAGAAGCCGGGATGGAAGGAGTCTTGGGTCAAAAGCTGTGGGAGGTGAAGGCTGCTCTTACCATCTTTTAACATATAGGACAGATTGTTTCCTTATAGCTCCATTTTAAAAAGTGCATTTATTTGGAATGTATAGCTTAAAGGTAGTTACAGTGATTGTGAAACTTTAATTTTCCCTAACATTCTGCCCAAAGCTGTTTTCATATCATTATTTTTCAGGCTGTAGATTATGGGATTTAACATGGGAGTTAAAATGCTGTACTGGATGGAAAACAGTTGATCTAGAATGAGTGAAGAACTTGAGCTGGATTTTGTGTACTGGAACAGAGCAGTTGTGTATAGCAAAACCACTATGATGAGGTGGGAGCTGCAAGTGGAGAATGCTTTCTGCCTTCCCTTTGAAGACTGTATCTTCAGGACAGTAGAGATGATATAGATATAGGAGGTGAGGGTGAGCAGGAAGGAGCTTGACCCAAAGATCACCGCAGAAGACAAAAGAACAACTTTATTGAGGGTGGTTCTACAGCATGCTGCAGAGAGGAGAGGGGGCAACTCACAGCTGAAATGCTTAATTTCTGTGTAGTTGCAGAATTGTACATTTAACATTGGCAGTGTGTTTATAATGGAATGTAAGAATCCCATTGCCCATGCACTCCCCACCAGCTGGTTACAGAAAAGCTTGTTCATAGCCTCTTGGTAGTGCAGCGGGTTACAGACAGCAACAAATCGGTCATATGCCATTGCTGAGAGCATGAAAATTTCACTACCAGCTGAAAGAAGGATAAGGGACATCTGTGTAATACAGGCACCGAATCCAATGCTTTTCTGCTTCACTAGGAAATTCACCAGCATCTTAGGAACAGTGGTGGTGGCATAACAGATGTCTATGAAGGCTAAGTGAAAAAGGAAGAAGTACATAGGGCAGTGAAGGTGGGAATCAGTACTTATTACAATCATGATCAACATATTTCCAAAAAGAGTAATAAAATAAATAACGGAAAAGACAAAGAAGAGGAGGCTTTGAAGATGTGGGTCACTTGTAAGTCCCGATAGAACAAACTCACTTGCACTTGTTTGGTTTGCCATTCACAGTATGTGGCCTGTAAGAGCAGAAATAAATAATCACATCAGCAAGCGGAATCAGGATTAAAGTTACACTAATTGACACTCAGGTAATAAAGAAAGGCAAACAGACAACTCAGTGCAGTTTTGAGTGTTAGCAGCAGTGGGTGGGGTGCAGTCAGTTTCAGTCCTAGCTGAGAAGAAAAATTTCCAACAGAGGTATGCAGACAGGTTTTGATGTAAGCTGTCCTCCCCACTGAGTCCAACAGGAATTTCCTGCTCAGAGTGCCTTTCAGATTCCACACAAGGGGGAGGCCTTAACAGCTAAACCTGGGAAAGAGGACGTCCTTACAATGCACTCACTTCCTTACGGTATGTTTTCCTCTTGACAAACAGGTTTAAATCCCAGATTTGCCCATGACCAAACACAGCAGCGATACCAGTTGCACCAGTCTGTTCTGCACAACTCATGACCTTAACTTTGAACTAGAGACTTTATGCAAGGTTGTTTCACTTCTTAGTTCTTTTTCACAGAATCACAGAATCATCTAGGTTGGAAGAGACCTCCAAGATCACCTAGTCCAACCTCTGACCTAACACTAACAAGTCCTCCACTAAACCACATCACTAAGCTCTAAATCTTTGGTAACTTGTAGAGTTCAGACTCAAGTTCTTAGAACCAAGTATCCTCATCCATTTTGTATCTTTAACATCTGAAGAAGCAGAACTACTCTATGACTGAGTTCCCACTTCTTCCACCTCGGTCCTTTCCTTTAGTTTGTCTCTCTAAAGAGACAGATGTATTACTCCTGAGTTCAGGCAGAATTAAGCCATACTTTTGGCACTCAGGGATATTATATCAAAGTGTGAGCTTTATCCCAGAGCTATCATGACACTTTGACATTTTGACATTTTCTGGAATGCCTGACAGTGTTTTTTTTAAACAAACAAACAAACAAAACACTGCTGTGTTGTAGAACGTGTTATATACCGTGAAGATCTTTGAGCTCAAAGAGCTTCACAGTATGTCAAATTAAAACCATATTTTGCTCAACCATTCCTATTTTGAAAACTAACATGAAAAAAACAAACAGAATGGTACAGTGAGAGAGTTAGGTCAGCAGAGTAAAATTGATTTTGCAATTTGATATCAATGGTCTATACCCTTTCAGTCTTCTGCAACATTGACAATACTAGTTAACACTTGCAGACTGTCATTTGAAACCCATTAGGGGAAATTTTGTAGTGTTATTCACTTGGGTTATATTGGATGCAATAGCATTACTTTTACATTTATATTATTCCCACATCTATATAAGACTTGAACAAAAATCATAGTACCACGATAATTTATCTTTTTCTTTGTGAATTTTAAAAGAATACTGCAGTTTGGTTGTAGCAGACAGTAGGTAAGAAAGTGGACACTAGCACCTTTAATAGCAAATTCATTCCACCTGTCTCAGATATACATTCTGAGTCACTCCTGGAATGGGCAGGCTGATTTCTTTGGCTACACAAAGAGTCTAAATGCTGAACATGAACAGATGACACATAGAAAATTGATTCCATATCTACATTCAAATTTTAGCAAAAGTTTCTGATTTTTTTTTTTCTTTAACTATATTTTTAATAGATTGACACTGTTATTCAATACAAAAGGCAATAAAACCAGTCCATTAAATCTAAAGAATCTAAAAATCTAAAAAAAAAAACTATCCATAAACAAATAAAAACCTCTTAAAAATGAATATAAACTGCTGTTTTTTTATTCGTTTTTCACTGGTGGCAATAACAGTAGTGGAATGCTGAGCTGCTTTGAATCACAAGCATGGTGTGCATCCTCATTCAAAATTTCTGCAAAGTTAAACTGAAAAGAGCTTTGCTAAGTGTACAGAGCCATAGCAGGCTTACATTGGATTATTATTATTTTATTTTATTTTACATACACATGCAGAGACATGATTATGTGTTGTTTTGTCCTGCCCAGAAGCCTTCACTGACTCATGGTACTGGGAAAAAAAAAATAAAAAAATTGCACCTTTACTGAATTATTTCTTTTAGGATTTATGTACACGCCAAAGGAATAACTTATTTTCTTAGGATTTCTTTACCTGTTTCAAATTCTTGTATCCTCCTCCTGCAAAGTATATTAAAATGTATAGAATGAGTAGGTTAGTACAAAATACCACAATGGAATAATAATAAAATTATGTCCATACATGTATATTCCTAAATCCATAGAAAAGAGAAAAATAACAGTGAACTGACCTACCTCTAATATTAAAATCATGAACAAATTAAAACTGAGTAGACAGATTGACAAAGACACACACAACTGGGGAGATTGAACTAAAGAGTATACATTAAACTGATACAGTTCCTTCCTCTTTACTACTTCTTGTATTAATAGAACTGTTAGACTGAAATTATAAGTTAATGTTTCCAAAAGACAACATAAAAAAAATCTTGAAGTTCTCTCTCTTGTCTCTGATCTACTTATCTAGTCTTCAACCTCCCTGTCAATCTCTGTGTCTTTAAGTCTAACATTGTACTTAAAAACATGCAATACAGTTTACCGCAGGAAAATAAATGCTTCTCCTGGCTCCTGGTTATGTACTGTGGAAGAATCTGTTATACACTTCTTCTTTTATAGCTCCTCTCTTTTCATATGCCTGACTCTGAATTCTTAGCCTTACTTTGGGAAGCCTAAATATTTCCTGAGTTCCGCAGGGAAGATTATCTCTAGTGTATGAAACTGTTGATATTTCAGGCCAGGAGCTAATGAGTTTTTTTCAAGACAGGAAAAATAATAACAACAGGCTATTAGTTAGTTTCTTATATTCCCAGTGTTGCATATTATAATGCCTTTCATCAGACATTCTGTTTTGAAGACTGCTGTGACGTCTGAATGATAACAGACAAATTAATTTACTGATACTGGAAACACAAATTGCCTAGTAAGTAATTCTGAGACCAAGAGAAATCATCATATGTTGAATGTTTTGGTTGAAACAAAGAAGTCAATTAAAAGCAGTGATAATTAAGATTACAAGCATCCCTCCCAAATAATCTGAAACTAACTTCACATTGTACATCCTTTTATTGATGATCTCTTGTATGGTGGACTCTCATAATCTTTGATGCCTACAACACAAACAGCTGAGAGAGCTACTTAAGGCCCCTGTATCTTAATGTCCATATACAGTTCATATAGAAATATGTAATCATATATAGTGATTGCTCATCTTTATGTCAGGTGTTTACCTGAGAGTGAAGTGAACCATGTAATTCATTTTTACTTCGTATTTGTAAGAACTAAAGAAGTTGCTTAGGTATTAGTGCCCATAATCTGGATATCTAAGTATGAACATCCCATCTGAAAGAAATACTATATCTCAGCAGTAAAAAAGAGGTGACATAGCTTCTTTTTTTTTTTTTCTTTCTAAAAATCCTCTTTTTGCTTTATATAAAAAGACTTTTAGCCTGTGCTTGACTTTCTGTAATTGTGTATATTTTGCTTTGAGTGCCTTAGAAAACAGTTGTTGATTTCTATCCCCTTTTAGCACCTTTGCAACTGTGGTCTGACAGTCATTCATGAGTCTACCACAATTTATGCAACTGAGATAACATGTTTGTGGTGGAATGACTTTCAGGACAAGTGGTGTTTTTCAGTAGTCTCTGTTTCCTATTAAGCATGATGCAAGGAAGGATTATAACATCCCATGTATCAGAATAAAAGTTTGCATTATTGGAACCCCGGATAGAAAGGAAAAGGGGAAGGGGAAGGGGAAGGGGAAGGGGAAGGGGAAGGGGAAGGGGAAGGGGAAGGGGAAGGGGAAGGGGAAGGGGAAGGAGAAGGGGAAGGGGAAGGGGAAGGGGAAGGGGAAGGGGAAGGAAAAGGAAAAAAAGGAAAAGGAAAAGGAAAAGGAAAAGGAAAAGGAAAAGGAAAAGGAAAAGGAAAAGGAAAAGGAAAAGGAAGAAGAAAAAAAAGACATGGCAATGAGCACCTATTCAGCCATGCTTTCCTCCAAAATTTCCTGGTTTTGTGGAGAACCTATGATACTACTACTGCACAACAAATAAATCAAGAAGATTCTCCATATATCTTTTCTCTTTATTGTCAATTTTAACTTTTCACAAACCTTTCATTAATCTCTGTTTTAAAATAATGTACTGTAATTAAAACTTCTTCACTAAACAAAAGAATTCTTTATTCCTAAATCTGAAATCAAATTCTTAAATATTAATTCACTGAATTCTGAATTACTTCTAGGTAGATGGGTAGATGAATATTCATGTATGTAGGTGGATAGACATAAAAAGGAAATGGCAGATGATTTTTTTTTCCTTTAGTGTGTTTAAAATCTCTCTTATACAACGCTATCTCCCCCTGAATCTACTTCAGTCATGCAGGCACACACAAATTTCCCACCCCTAGAAGCCCCCAAACTCTACAGTCTCTTTGGCAGCTGGGCCTCCAGCAGTCATTGTCTCCCATAGTCTGACACTTAGATGTGCACACACATAAAGGCATGCTTGTTAACCTATGAAGATCTTTTTGGATAACTTATCACACTTAAAAAAGTCACTTAAGAAATAAAATAATAAAATAAAATAAAATAAAATAAAATAAAATAAAATAAAATAAAATAAAATAAAATAAAATAAAATAAAATAAAATAAAATAAAATAAAATAAAATAAAATAAAATAAAATAAAATAAAATAAAATAAAATAAAATAAAATAAAAACAGAACACTTTTGTGCTATCTAAGACCTATGGAACCAACCTTGAGGCTCAGCTCTGTATTGTAATGCCTGGGCTGATCAGCTGGGAAAGTGTCAGCCCCTAAATATGAGCATTCAAGTCCTTGTTCAGGAGAAAGCTTAGCTGATTCTTGGCCATGCAATACATTTGCAGACTTGAGGAAAGAAGTGCAACACCAAATACCATGCATGCACCGAACACTATCCAGTAGGATAGCTTGAAAAACTGTTTCTCCGAAAACAGGATTAACATTAGAGGATGAAGGGCTATCGATCACTGGATTTTTTTATTCTAGGAATTACCTGGAAAAGGTAATGGGAGGCAATACCAAACAATGTGGCCTTCACATCTGCCCTGGAAAATGATTCACTCCTGCCTTCCTTGGCCTACTAGCAAAGCCTATGTTTCTGTAGTCTCTTCCCAGGCACACAACAGTCTATCATGCCCTCAGCTGGAAGGAGCCATGCACTCTTCGGAAGCTATTGAAATACTTGCTTTTGAAGGCTACTGGGTAGACCACAGACTCTGGAAACAGGACACTGCAACTAAAGATGGACTCAGAGGATTTGGAGAGCCAAGGGGCTAGGCAGTGCTATACTATGCCTTTGTGAATGTGGTGGCTTATGCCTGAAGCAGAAAATGTCTTCCTTTCCCTTCTCCCCCTGTGGAAAATTGCCTGAGGCAACTTACAAATTAAACTTATATTCACATCTTAAAGAAAAAGTACAACATTGAAGAAGCTTCCAGAGTGAAGTGCAGCTGCTCTACACAGAAGTTTTCTAGGCCTCCAACCTCAGATGTTGATCACACTGGGGGAACTTGTATAACTCCAAGAGGAACATTATAGAGTGTGGAGCTGAGTGGAGACAACACAGCCAGGCTCTATGATAAGAACTTGATTGTTCTTGCTGTAGAATATTGTCAGGCTTGTTGGCGTTGAAATACCCAGTGACTGTAAATCAGCAGAGGATTGCTGAGACTGGGTTTGAGCAGGAATGTGATTTAATTAACATGCATGAATGTGTATTGATTAACATGCATATCTTGTTCATCTGGCCAAAGTATAGGATGGTTGTTGGAAATTTGCAATTGAACAATGGGCCTGGGAACATTCAACTGTTGACTGCAACTCTTCAGAAATGGCCATCCAGACTATTCCTTATGCACAGACATGTACATCTAATCCATGTATCTAATTCAGATACAAGGATGTAGTGAGGGACTGTAACAAAGGCTGAATGAAGATGAAGTACATGTTTTCAGCTGATATGAGTGCATCTCCTTCTCTTACTGCACATACCTTCACTGGGCTGCTGAGTTAATAAGCAGGTTTTCAACTGACATGGAGTTAATTTTCTTATGGATGAGGTATCTTTCAAATTACTGTAAGTGGAGAAAAGGGGGTGCATCTGAGGCACAGCTTATTTCATCTGTCTCAGATATCGATTGTTGATTATAGTCTTACTCCTAATAGCTAGTAGTAGAGTCAATATATGTATGTTTTCTGTTCCTTGTTTTACTGCTGCATCCACCCCTTATTTTATCAGTGCATGAATGCTGAATCTCTTCATGGATCCCTTCTGGCATGTTCCCAAATTAAACTCAAATATATTTTAAAGGTGTCATAATTCCAGGGATATCCTGATTAACAAGGGTAGGACCATACCCTGTCTTTCCCATCTTCGTTTAGTCTTCCAGTATCATATATCAAAGCCGTATATCTTTATTCCACTTTTTTTCCTATCTAAACAGTAAGCATGGGGTGATACACTACAAGCTATGAATTTGAGTATGCACTCAAAGCATCACTGCTTGGAGCAGATCTCAAGTACAATGTAAAGAAAAGAACATAAGTTAGATTAGCGTCATCCTAATATTGTATCATATAACACTATATGCCTACAGTCACACCAATTCCAGTCCCAACACCTGGTTTGGGAACACACACTTATTCCACTGCAGTGGCTTGGAGTAGGGAACTCCACTTGCTCCAGCAGCTGGCACTGAGACCCCCACTTGCTCCAGTAGATGGCACCAAAGGTCAAGGGTGCCTACACCACTGGGCTGACTCCAGTTGAGGCCAGCCAGTTCACTCATACCAATTCCCCCAGCAGCTGTCACTCTGGGCTCAAAGTCTGTAGGACCCTTTCAGATCCAGAGAGCTCTGACCCCTCCAATTCCTGATGATAGGACCCCTACTCGCTCCTGTACCTGGCCCCAATTCCACTTCCACACACATAGGTCCCACCAGTGACTGTTTCTGAGACCCCTGCATTCATTCCAGTAGCTAGCACCACAGGCTGGGGTGCCCTTTCCCAACCTGACTGCAGTATCTGACTCTGAGGTTCGCTCACCCATATCCAGGTCTTGGCAGTAGCTGGTGCTTAATCCTCGCAGCTCATGTACATTTTGGAGAAAAAAAGTGCAAATATACAGAGAGATAACTAAGAAAAGATTTAATGAGAGGAAGATAGAAGATGATAGACAGACTGTGGTGATCAGGTGCAGTGCTTGGCCAAACTACAGACCCCAATACTACAGACCCCATTTTACATACAACCAGCTCTTTTATATCCATTTGTTTTTACCTATCCCACATTTTGTTCTCATGATCCTCCCTGGAAATGGTACCTGTAGCTTCTTAGCTCACCAGTTAGTGACTGAGGGGTCTTTGTCTTATGATTGTCTTCCATCTTAGAAGTTATCTATCAGATAATCATTCTGGAATAAATATTCCTACACTTTCACATGCTCTCATAAATCAGGGTGACTGACCAGACTTGATTCCCATCATTGCCTCCCCTTTTTCTTCTCCCTTGTTGCCCTGGAAAAAAAGGCCCTTGACTAAATACCCTTAAAGAAGCAGACTCTCTTGTTCTACATATCCTTACACAAACAACTCCAGTGCTCTCAGCTGTTCCATAGAGTTATTGTCTTCTTCATCAGCTTCATTGTTCTTCTCTGTATGCATTCCAGCAAATCAATGTCTTCCTTGTAGTGGATCAGCACCCATCTCTGTCCATCCTGCTCAGATTCTGAGGGACTGTTCCATGTATGGGAGCACTGATCACGTTTTCATGGCCAAAGAACAAGCATCCATTTCTGGAAAGCTAGGGGAATGGTCTGTGGCAAGCGGAAGTTTAGGGGTTGCAGGGGCAGTCTACAAAGCACCACTGAAATACTGGGGTCTGGTGAGGTGGGAAACTGGTCTGGGGCAGGCAAAGCTCTATGTGGAGAAGCTGGCTACCATCTCTGTGAGGCTGGACTGCTGGGGGCCTGCAGGTTAGGCTAGAGGGGTAGCAGGAAAACTGAGTCTGAGGGCTCTGTTTGAGGCTGAGGAGCATAGGGGAAGAGGGTAGTCCCACAGCTGGGATAGCAGTGATGTGTAGGCCAGACGGATACCAGCTGTGTGGGTGTAGGAGATATGGGACAGGAGTCACAGTCATTGTAGTTGAAGAGGAGTATCATTGGGCCATACTGTGACAGGGAGGTCTGTCCCTTTTACAGACCCTTGGCTACTTTTTCCTGCAGCAGCAGGGCAAGCAGGAAGAGACCTTTGCTCAGACACCTTTACTGTGCTGCCTTTGCACCCTCCAGGATCCTGGGAGTGCAGAGGCAATCTCCTCTTCATGCTCCATGCTGATCAGAAAGAAACCTCAGGCAGGCAAGGGCTGCAAAGGTTGAGCATCCTTGCTCCTTTCTTTGGCAGGATACCTCACAGGGGCTGCTTCATGAAAGCATTTTTTCCTTCCTTTCTTTGCCTGTAACCATCCTCTGTTTTTCTGCTCTAATCAGCTCCTCCCCGGAGGGCCATTAGGATTTCCCATAACAGCTTTATTTCTAATAGCCTCAGAAGGCCCCATTAAAACTTCAGGAAACTTTACTCCTGTGTTTGACCTTCTCACAGTAATTTTTTCATAAAGTCTTTGTAGAGTAAGGACGCTATAAGTTTACTCTTACTTCTGACTCTGCAAGTAGTCAGAAGGTGTCTAATAGGAGAAATCATCTTTGAGGAAGATTTTTGCTAGACTTCGCAATTTTCAATGAAAAAAAAATAATGTAACAATGCTTCTCTTGTTTCTCATATTTAAGACTAACAAAGTTAAATTAATTCACTTCAAAAACTTGTCATCTTTCAGTATTTGTGGTCAAACATCTTGTGGACAGTCTCTGATTACTTTTTTTCATTAATAGCTCTTGTAACATCTTCCTTCTCACCAACTCTTCCCACAGCAGAAGTAAAACTGCATTGCAACTCCTGTGTTAGCTTCAATGCCCTGTGCTGCTTTTCTTGTGAAATTGGCTGGACATGCAATCAGCATGATTGATCTTTGCAGTTGCCAGAACTTATATAATTTAGAAAATGTATAGGATTTTATAGTGTTTTGAAGATGACTTTTCAGTTATTTTCACATGACTGGAAAATGTACCAACATGGCAAACACTGGTCACATAGCTACAGATTGACAAATGATGACAAAGTGCACAGACAGATAGATGTGGGTACATTAAGATGAGCAGAAAGATTAATAGTGATGAGAGTTAATGACAACAGTCTTTGTCAATGTTTGTTCAAGAATTAAAATAAATATTTACATATATTGTGGTTGGAAAAATATTGGTAAGTAGGCAAGAAAACAAATGCATATATTATTTTACAAAAGGAAAATCTGACAGAAGTACACTTATTTGATTAAAACATTATGAATATCTCAATGTGATACTGAGACAAAGAAGTCTTCAAGTACATCAGCCTCATCTCTTACCACTGTGTTTTCCCTCACATCCAATAAAAGATAGAAATTCTCCGTAGTCCTCCTTTCCTTTTTTATGTCTTTATAAGCACATTTTTTATTGCCTTTAACAGCAATAATCAGATTGAACTCCAGTTTGGCTTTGTCCCTTCTAATTTTCTCCCTGCACAGCCTCACAACATCTTTGTATTCCGCCTGAGTGGCCCACCCCTTCTTCCAAAGATCCTAAACCCTCTTTTTCTTCTTGAACTCTAGCCAAATCTGTCTGAAAATAATGAAATGACTGCTCTAACATCTACTTTATTTGCATTTTTTGTAGTAGTACTATGATTCTGAGTCTCTATGCAAAATAAAATTGTATGGAAAATCATGGAATGATGTAGTTGGGAAGGGATCTCTCGTACAGGCACTGAAACAGACTGTTCACTCTCTGCCCTTAAGCATGTCAACACTTGATAAGAAACAGCCCAGAACAACCTGGTCTAACTTCATAGCTGACTACTTTGAACAAAAGGTTGGGCTAGAGACTGCCCAAGGTCTCTGCCTATCTGAATTATCCTATGAACCTACAATTTGTTAATTTCTGTGTCAGACCAGAGTAGTTAATCATTCAGGTGTTGCAGATAGGTGGCTGAAAAACAGAAAAGAATGAAAAGAAAATTAATTCCATAATTTTGAATTGGAGAATGAAAGCATCTACTTGATTGCATACCTTTGAGAGCTTTTGTGAAAACCTCCATTAAAGCAACATTAAATTAAATTAAATTTAAACATTAAAGTATTAATTAAAACATTAAACATTAAAACATTAAATGCAAGCTCCTTTTTTATCCCGTTCCCTGTCTACCGGCCCCAGATGGATATCTTGATCATCTGAAGACATCTTAAACAGGAACTAAATTGAAATCCTAGTCAGTATCATCAGTCTTTATAGAGTGCCATTCATCTTATCTGAAGTGTATACCTGGGAAGAAAATTAACTGCCTAAAAACAGGCATTTATTGTCATTGTGAATGTCCTACAGTGCTCTCAATGGCCTCCACCCGTAACTTCAAAAAGGGGTAGTCTCTAGTAGATCTAGTGTTGAATCTGCTAACCAAAAGATTTATTCTGAAGCATCTAATAAGTCACGAAGTTATTACTAATGGCTTCTCTTTATGCACCTGAGTTGCTATCCTCAGTTAAGTGTGATTCATCCTGACTTGATTAGGGTAATGCTCATAACTTCAGTAAGTTGAAGTCAAGCAAGGTTACTCTCACTGCTGTTTGTATTGAATATCTTGTGGCTATGGTGATAGTCTTGCTATCAAGACTCTTGTGCAATTCTGTCCTTGGCACCTAAGAACTCAATGGATTGTTTGCTGTCGTGCCTTTCTTTAGCAGAACCATGGTAGTTGTATCTTTTAGGTTGTTCTGACTCTTTGCAATCCCTATCTCTAAGTACTAAGGACTTCTATGATTCTATGACTTCTAAACTTGTGGGTTCTCACACAGGTGTCCACATGCCAGGTAGATATCTAAGCTTTCATTTCTGTAAGTAGAGTTTCGGGGGACAAATCAAATGCATAAATATATGGGTCCCAGAATTTAACGGTCCATAGGTCATTCAGTGGAATAAAGCAGCTACTGTAGAAAGATGGCTTCTCCTATGGCTTCCGTGACATGACTCATAATCTCCTGCAGATGCCTTAAGTAGTCTGCACCTACTAATATAAGAGTATAATTTGATGTCTCATCACCTGAAATGTTCCTTCAAGGAGAAAGGAACGGAATAGTATCCTTCAGTTAAATCATATTAACTACTCATAGCATTAAATTATTGTAAAGCAACAAAAGAAAATGTACTTTTCAGATACCTTTTCCTCATAACAGGCAATTACACTGTTTCTATTTATGTCAAGATATTTGTTTCACATACCACACATGAAACACAGAAAAACTGCAGTGGCATTTATTCTGAACCAATAGACACACCAAAAATGACCAAGAGAAAAATGAGCTAGCATCTACAGGCAATGAAACACATAAATAGTACAGAAATTTTAACCTTTATTAACACATATGAAATTTGTGCATTAGTGCCTGTGCAGTAACAAGAACATAAAATGCAATTCAAATAGTAATTATAAAATTAATAAAAAGTAAATTAAATGCTGGGTAAATAGAGAGGGAGAAAGGAAAAAGAAAAAGAGGAAAGTAAAGCATGAGAATATGCCAGGAGTTATTTTGGTTAACAGTAATAACTGGCTTGAATTATTCTTTATAAAAAAAGCAGAAACTGTTACTGTAATGTGTTATTGAGATAATAACCTGCACTGTAATCAGAATATAACAAAGAACCTGGATAACAATAGTTAGAGTTGAACTCTCCCCATCTTACAAAGCACGAAGACGATGGTGTCTGATGACTATTTTTTCCAATGCCTCCTTGAATCCTTTGTTTCTCAAGCCATAGATGACTGGATTCAGAAGGGGTGTCACCACTGTGTAGAGCACAGATACAGCCTTGCTGAGCTCTGAGGATAGGCGGTAGGTGGGACGGACATACATGGAAATCATTGTACCATAGTATATAGTCACAACCATGAGGTGTGAGCTGCAGGTGGAGAAAGTCATTCTTTTCCCAGAAGTAGAGGGGATCTTTAGGATACTGAGGATTATAAGTAGGTATGAGACAAGAACCAACAGAAAGCAGCTGGAAAGGACCAGGAGAGAGAGGATGAAGATGACAGCTTCTGTTACAGTGGTGTCTGAGCATGAGAGCTTCAACAGTGGAGAGATATCACAGAAGAAATGATCAATGAGGTTGCAACTGCAGAAGTGCAATCTGGAGACCATCAGACAGGGGAGAAAACCAGTGAAGACACCAGTGATCCAGGAGCCCACAGCCAGACGAGTATAAGACTCAGCAGTCATAGTCACAATATAGTGCAGGGGTTCACAGACTGCAAGGTATCGGTCATATGCCATTGCTGCCAAGAGGTAGCACTCAGTGGCTCCCAGGGTAATGAAGTAGAAAAGCTGTGCCATGCACCCTGAGAAAGAGATGCTTTTCCTCTCTGCCAGTAGATTGGCCAGCATCTTGGGTACAATTGTGCTGGTGTAACAGACCTCTAGGAAAGAGAGGTTCTTGAGAAATTTGTACATGGGTAAATGAAGTCGTGGCTCCAGTGTCACTACTGAAATAATAATGACGTTTCCTAAAATGGTGAGAATATAAATAACCAAGAACACTATGAATAGCAGGATCTGGTACTGTGGGTTGCCACTGAAACCCAGTAGCCTGAATTCCAGTACTGCTGTGTCATTTACCATCTTTTGGAAAAAGACAGGATTTGTCTGTTAAGGAAGTAATCAATATCAGAATGTGATAATTTTAAGTAGTGAAGGTGTTCTTTTTAAAGATTGTGTTTCTCAAATAAACATTTTGGAGCAGCATCAAAGTCACTACTGATCTGACCTTCCATTCTACCTCCTTTCCTTACATCCTGCTCTCTATTTGTCCCAAGACAGATTTTTTAACATGTATTTCATGAACTTCACATAGACAGATACAGAATTAATTGCAAATGGTCATGTAGACAGCCACTCTTCACACTTTCATATAAGGATATGTATCTTTTCATAAGGATATGTGTAAAAAATTGCATAAGTAGATATAATAGGTATCATTCAAACTAATGCATGCTAAAAAACAATACATAAACTTACACGTATGAACTCAGACAGCAAAGACCTACTATTCACTGAAAGAATTAATATGCACAATCAACAGTACTTATTGCACTCATGATTTTTTTTTTAAATAATGATTTCAAAATACTCATATACATGGTCCTGTTCAAATACATCAAGATAACACATAACACTTTCAAAATGCTTTGCTATGGCAGGATACAAACTTCCACACAGATTCAACAGCAGTCATATAATTTCTTGTTAAATACTGTGCATAAAGATAAAATTCCTGCCTCAGGAATGGAATTCATAGTGAATAAACTATTATTACAAGTTGATTAGGCATAATGCAATTCATAAGAATAATCTCAATTTTCCATACACATAATAAAGCAGATTCATATAGTATTTATCTACTCACTTACGTATGAACCACTACACATAATATTGAGTATGTGCTTCAGACCTTTTCCAATCTACAAACACATTAGGTACTGATGAGGTTTCAGTCTGTGCTCAGGTCCTTAGATTAGATACGTCCTTTACTCTGTAGTTAGAGCATTATTAACAATCTCCTACATTGACTACAATATCTCATTAGATAGAAACCCTTCTAGATTCAACTACCTTTTGGTCAGTCTTGACTTTTATGAAGACAGGCAGACAAAGGTGGAACTGTACCAAACATTGAATTCAGTCTTTACCAAGCATCTCTGGGGAGTAATGCCATGGGTGGAGACACTCCATAGAACACCCTAGCTACTACTGCAAGGCTGATGACACATCTACAGCCTGTCAGTAAGAGGAAAAATCCTTTTGAAAAAACTGCATCCAGAATTCACCAGAAACACTACAGACATTTCAGCTAACCAAACCATGCTTTCTGAAAAAAAGCTCAAATGTAGCAGCTCAGTAACTGTAAAATGAAAGTCTATTGTGAAAAATAAAATCATTTTGAAGTACATAAAAATAACTCAAGATTTTGCTCTGGGACATTTTCACAGCACATTTCATCCAAGTTGTGTCTTTCTACTGCATCTTCTGAGTGACACTTTGGGAAAGCTCTCTAGGCAAAACATAAGTTTTGCTGCTTGTTCACCACTTACGGGCTTTCAAGGCTTATCTTCATAATTTCTGATTGCCTTCAAAATGTTAAAGGGGAAAGCTAAATAAATAAATAAATAAACAAGAAACAAAAAAGACGTTTTGCTACTCATTTCCTATTTATGTTTTTTTTTGTTTGTTTGTTTGTTTGTTTGTTTTCTTCAGTCAGAAGGTATCTGGAACGCATAAAGCATCAAAATATATTTTCTTAGTTCTTCAAACATTTTTTCATTTTTTTGAAAATGGCAAGCTTACTGGGGAGGAAAACTTTAAAGAGACTTTTCTCTTGAGTTCTTCATTCCCAAGTTAACAGTACAAAAGAGATTCATTGGAAGGCTGCAATGAGGTTGTACTGGGTCTGGCTGGGATGTTAACTTTCCCTGCAGCAACCCATACAGTGCTGTGCTCTGCACTTGTAGCCAGAACAGCAGTGGTATCACCCCAGTGCTGTGTCTGCTGCTGAACAGTGCTGGCACAGCATCAGGACTCTCTCTAACTCTCCCAGGCGGTGGGCAAAAAAGTGAGAAAAGAAACATCACCAGGGCAGCTGACCTAAACCAACCAAAAGGATGTTCCATACTGCATGGTGTCACACTCAGGAATAAAAGGTGGGAAGGCAGAAGGAGTGGAGTGACTCTCATTATGAAGACGTCTGTCCTCCCAAACAACCACTACACATATTGAGGCCCCACTCCCCAGGATATAGCCAAACATTGCTTTTTGATGGGAAGTAGGGAATAATTATTTTCCTCTCTCTCTCTGCTTCCACACGGCCTTTGTTTGTTTTTTTTTTTTTTCTTTCTTCCTAAATTCCCCTTATCTCAGCCCCTGAGTCTTTTTTTCTTTCCAGCATACTTTCTACTTTCTTCTCCCCCTCTGCTTCTGAGGAGGGGGAGTGAGAGAGCAGTTGTGGTGGAGTTTAGCTGCCCAGCAGGGTATAACCACTACAATGATCACCTCACAGAGACAGGACATACCCCTTTTCCCAGGACCATCCCCAAAACTGTCCTGCAGTTCCTCCTTTTTCTTAGGGAATTTCTGGCTTGTGTAGGCTGGAGAAAAAAGAGAGGAAAGCAAGCAAATTGGTATTTGTCACTGAGCTCTAATGTTTGGTATCTATGGTACGCAGCAATTTCTGAAGCTCTTGCAAATAAGTTAGTGCAAATGTTGAGCTGAATCCCCTCTGTAGGCACCTTTACAGGCTGGGACAAAGGGACAAAGTCTTACTCTTCACAGGTTCAACAGAAATTTCCTGCTCATTGATAGTATTTCCTCATCTCACATAACATTTTACCTACAATCTGTGTTCCTGATGGGTGGGAGGAGGAGGGGTATATCTGTTGTGTTGCATCCTCATGTCCATCCTTACGTTGCCAGAGAAGAATTTTCTTTTTTGGCAAATCCATGCCAACATAGAGAAGCTTGTAAGTAATTTTCCCTTTGGCAGTCGTGCCTGCCACTCTTAAAGACATCTCTGGGCAGATGCTTCATCTTTCAGTCCCAAACCCTGTCAGTGTGCAGCTGTCCCACAGAAGTAAGAAGGATCACTGCTCACCCTTGTAAGAAAGAGCCATGAGGCAAAGATGTCTATGGGATGAGGTACATAACACCTGCAGCATGCAAAGATCCTACTGCAATCAGAGCAGAGTTGTTGGAGGCTCTACTGCTAGCTCAGGGATTCTGAAGTGTATCTCTCTGTTTTAGCAGGGCCTTTGCCACATGGCCCAGTCTGGTCCTGGAGCTATTTCACTAGTAGGAGGATGTTAAAGAGCTGCTGAGAACAGCACCATGCTTGGGGAGGGAAGGGTACACAAATGCTTGGCACTACCTACAGGGAAATTAGCTCTTGCTCAGGAGCCAGAGAGGAAAGGAGGCAATACAGTAGAAACTGGGGGCTGTGAAAACAATCTAGCCTGATCTGTTTGGGTGGCTGCATCACTGAATACTGCACAAGTGTAGTAGAAAAGAAAGGAGACTGCTTCAAGGGACATTTATAGCCTGTGTGGCTTCACTTGTGCTTCTACTACTTGTGATGCCTAGGAAACAAAAACATGACTGCTACTGTTCTCCACATTTGTGTGTGCTTCTGGGACTCAACCACAGATAAGTAGGACCTAGAAACATCATAGAAAAGTCACATCTTCTGGATATGACTGCATGTGTGAACGACTGAACCTAACAAGACTGATTAAACAGATTTTGCCTTGCTGCTTTGGAGCCAACAGTACCTCAGTTGTGTACCTTTTCCCCTCAGGAAGTGGTTAATGTGCTTTTCAAAACAAGGGGGAACTTTTCTTGCAAAGTGTGATTTAGTCATTCGTTTTAACCACAGGATCCTGCTTCAAGCAGGCAGCAGTTTGAAGCTTATGAGACAAAAGTTAACTGGGACATGTATGTGCAGTGTTTGTTTTTTTTTGTTGTTGTTGTTGTTTGTTTGTGTGTGTGTGTGTTTTGACTGCTAACCAAACTTCTAGGTTATCTGTCAAACCAGCCCACAGTATTTCCTGTTGGCCCCTTCCCAGTACTGGTAAGTGGGAAGTCGGTATCCTGTTTTCTCACCTTCTGAGATCTGTACCTTCATTCCTTATTCTCATATTTACTATTTTTCTTTTTGTTACAATCAAAAATTTTGAGCCTGACTAATTTAAAAGGACATGAATAATTAAAATTCATTTAAAAGCAAAGCCAAATTTCTTAGCCTTGCTGAAGTCTTTTAAATGTGTCAGGCAGTCTTTCTCTTACCCTGTGGAAAACCCAGGAAAAACAGTTTTAATCTAAGGGAAATACATCGTGTGGTAGGTGATTTCCTACTTCTCAGTGGTTACTGGATATGACAGTTGAATTTTATCAATTTTTACTGAATTATCATAAGTAAGGACACTGTGCAAATCTTACGATACTTCAGCATAATAAAATTTTATTTTGATCTTCATTAAGAAACCTGAAATGTTGGCTCCATATACCTGACAAAGAGAAAAAAGTTTCTAGAGGAACAAAGGAAAATCCTACTATATATCTGTCTAACATGAATTCCTTCAGGTCTGGTGGAACTATGTTCACCTACACTAGAAAATTAGCACTAATAAAAGCATCTAAAAATTAAAACCATACAATGCTTCCTCTCTGCCTGGGATCCCTAAGCAGTATGGCATTACTTTTGTAGACAGTAATGTAATACAAATAGAGATGTTATTTTTAAAGCATAGTAAGTATGAAGCTCAGTTTTAAGCTCTGAAAACTATCTAAGCAACTTGGTACTTCAACGCAGTGGATAGAGGAGTAGGACATCTAAGTATTCCTGCTTAGCAGTAGGTTGAAGACAATTTCTAATATGAATCAAACATAACAAAAAATTGTTGTAACAATTAATGAAATTTAGCAAGACAAGAGTTCAACAATATTAACTGCTTAAGAAAGCTTTCAGATGGTGTTAACTGAAGAGCACCTTGATGAAGTGATGGGACTCAAAGTTCTACAGGAACTGGGAAGGGATATTGCTTCTTTGGTTCCTTAGATGTTTATTGGCAGCAAAGTTGAGCCACAGTGTTTAAATTACACTGTTACATTTTCTCCCACTCTTCTTCAGCCCATTGCTGGCTCACTTAGTACCTGAAAGAAATGTTTGTTTAATGAAGTTGTGCCTAGTTTCTGTGAAATCAGAATAAACTGGATAATCATTTTGGTCATTTTGTGTACTTGATCTTCAGAATTCTCCCACCTACATTTTCCTTCTCCTTTTTCAAATTTGTTGTATTTGGGGATTCTCCCTTTGTAGTCCTCACATGTCTGGACTTCTCTCCAGACTTTCTCCACTCGAAGCTGCCAGCAGAAGATTTTTGATATAACCTGAGGTGCTCTGGTCTAGCCTGGAGCAAAAACAAATTGCGGATGAGCAACCAATGAGTTAGTCACTGGAAACATTGACTCATTCTGTGGAAACCAGAAGAGCTGAGATGGTGTCACTCCTTGTGGGGTTACAGGAGGTTATAAACCCAAATTGTCTGCACTCCCTACACTTCCCTCCTATGTTCCCAGGGACTGAATTATTTATTTCCTACCTCAAAGATGAATAGCTTGATAGTCATGAGTGTACCGAAGGCAATACTTTTCGCCAGCAAAACTCTCAAACACAAAACCACCATGAAAACCATATTCATTTTTTCCATTTTGACATCTGTTTTCAAAAGAAGAAAAAGATGGAAGAGATTTTGGCCTTGATACTATCAAAAAAAAAAAAAAAAAAAAAAAAAAGGAAAATCCACACATCATGGATGAGGGAAGGAGGAACAGAGGGGAAGAGGGCAGAGAAATTCATCAAGTTCAGGGACGAGAGAAAGAAATGCCTGCCCAGTGAGAATTTACTTCCCATTGCTGGTTTATCCCAGGGAAAATTCTCAGCTATTTAACCTGTTAACCCAAAATAGCAGCTTATTCCTCAATAAATATTTCCAATTCTGACATTTTTACACTAGAGAAAGTAATTTGTCATGTCTTTATACAGAATCCACAATCAGTGAAGCCTATTGTTTAGTAAGTATCTACAATTCAGACATTTCTGTACCAAAGATAATACATTTTCATGTATTTTTACTGATTCACCAATAAAGTACATAAACTGTACTAATGCTTTAAACAACTAACCTTTTGTAGAGGCATCTATAATGTTGCAAACTTTCACTGTCACCAGTTCTTCAGCTTTCTCTTCTGTTGAATGATTGAGACACATTATAAACTGTATCTAAACTACATAAAATGAGAATTAAAGAAAGAACACCTATGCCCCTTTCCCCAGCAGTAGATAAGCATTATTGGAATGTCAGATGGCAGGCAGACATTAATTCTGGTATTAATTTGAAGAGAAAGAATATCTTTCTACATGTGATTGCAGAAAAGTCCACCAAGATTGTTGAGGATTTTTCCTTTTTTTTTATCCTTTTTGAAATGCACTTTACCATAAAAAAAAAAAAAAAAAAGATAATAAAAATCAAAAAATAACCAGAAGTTTTGGGTAAAAAACGTATTTTCCATTTCTTTTTGTTTTCATAAGTTATTTCAAGCTTTCTGCTATCAGACTTGTATACTCACGTGCCTTGAACGATTTTGCATCAGATAAAGTAAGACTCAGAAACATAAAGAGTTTTGGTTTGTTGTTGTTGTTTGGTTGTCCATGTCCCCCTCCATCTCCCCTTCCCCCCCCCTTTTTTTTAAAGAAGAAAATTCCAGTGCTTAAATGGTTGAATTAAGATCATCTACACCATGTACTTTTGAATATCTCACTTCCACATGTCTACGCACCTAAATATCTTTCTGACTGTACTTGTTCCTGTTAGATGCTCAAAGACTAAGAAAGTATCTCGGAAGAGGCATCTCCCAGAATCAGTCTGTGCTTGTACCACAAACATTGTACCTGGCAGAATTGTGCTGGCTGCAGTCTCATTTCTCTTGTGCACAGCCTTGCAGGTCCCCTTTGCATCTGGTTTTACTCCAATTACCTTCCATGTACTGTACATCCCCTCCGATGTGATAAGAGGTGCCTTCAGATCATATACAATGTGACCCTCAGGCCCATCAAGACTGATGTTCTTAGGGTAGAATGTCCTTGCCAAACAAGCTATATTCAATTTGCTGCCATATTGTTTGGGTTCCTTTGATTTAAGTGCAATGACTTCTGGTGTAGAATATTCTTGTCTGCCTGAAAAAGAAGCATAACTTTAGAATAACTTTATTTCTGCATACTTTCTTGACAGCTAAATCACCTGCAATTCAAACATAGTCCACTCATGTTTGTCCCCTGACACCTAAGTGTCTTCTTCCTTCTCTTTCCCAAATAGCAGATAAAATACAGAAAGGGAGCATAGTGGGATTTTAATGGAAGGTTTTAATCCCTTGGGGTCTTAAACTTGTTTTTACTAAAACTCATATCTATATGTGAATTAATTTAAATTAGGCACTTTGAAAAGAGGGAGTTCTTAAGAATACAACACAAATGATCATATTCATTAATAATTCATAATAATGTACATCCTAAAAAGAACATTTATTTCAAGGGCAGTCATATATGTTTCTAACATGATACATGATAAAAGATCCTTTTTTAATTGTGCAAAAATCCTTTACTTGATGATGTTAAAAAGCTTAACCATAAAATATACATGTAAGTGAGAGGACTCTGATACTCCACTCTACAGTACTGTTCCAATAAGTGGCATTGGGTGGGATTACCTGCAGATACAAAATAATGTTGTTAAAACAGAAAATGATGTTAAATTTTCATTTACAAATGTTCAGGTCCAACAAGATTTTCTTTCCAGATTCTGTTATTTCAACATTTCCATAATATTTCTTTGAAGAACCTGACCCAGGCATAGAAATGTCTCTAAAATTAACAAGTGAATAGTGTTACATGAGCTCTGGAGTGATTTCCAAGTTATGAGACCGTTTCACTACATAATGCTGAGCCATCCTAAGGAATAAAACTAGGGCAACTAACAGAGGCTTTCAGTGCCATTCTGCATATCCCATTTACTCTGTCTTCTCTCTGCTTATTCCTTCTGAAAGAAACAAGTCTCCTGTAGATCCTTAAGGCATCTTTGTACTAAGCATTTATGCTTTCACTGAAACCTACCCCTGTCATTACTGTGAAAAACTAGGAGAAAAAGAAGAGATCTCTGGAATGCTCATCCCCAGTTAAACGGTTATCCAGGATTTCCTGGTACGTTTGTGTGCATTGCCTGTCCTGGAAGTTCAGCTGCTGGGACTTGGAGCTGACTCTCTCTCATCTCCTCGCATGGGAGCTGTTTTAAGATGAGGTTATAAGCATTTTGTCTGCACCTATGTTATAGCTCCTTCAGCATCACAGTCTGTGCCTGGCCGTGGCAATCTCTCATGAGAACTCCCCGAGAGTACTGTGTTCAGCTCTGGGATCCCCAACATAATAATGACATTAACCTGTTGGAGCGAATCCAGAGGTGGCTGCAAGGGTGATCAGAGGGCTGGAACACCTCTCCTATGAAGACAGGCTGAGAGAGTTTGAGTTGAGGCTCGGGGGAGACTTTATTGCTTCACATTCCCACACAAAAGCTGGGGAAGGTAGACCATCCTTATAAAGATCACCTTTATGAGTGACATTTCTGAATATGAAGTGCTTTTTTCAAACAGCTGTTTGCTAAATCCTATACGCCATGATTTTCCACAGGATTTTTCTTCTGAAACCCTTTATGTCTCCATTTTCCTTTCCATGCGTCTTAGTGTTACACAAACGAAAGAAAAGAACTAACTTTACCTCATACTAAAGCTGGGACAAAATACCACCTCCTGTAGGTATAATCAATACAGTGTTAAATTTAGTAGTGCAGCTACTGGGGGGAAAAGGGTCGGGGAGAGGTGGTATTGAGGATATGTGGAGTAATGCTGATGCACACAGCTAGGAAAATAACTTTTTTGGTCCAGAAAAGTTTTGTTAACTAAATTGAGGACTTGAGCACCTGGTTGGTGTATACATGTTCAAGAGATCCCTAGCAACAGAAAATTCTCATTCAACTGCAACATCATAAAACCCACCCCAACTCAGATTTACTCCACTTTGTCCACCCCACCTCAAACTTACATGTACAAAATATATTAGTAGTAATACAAATGGAACTTACTTGGTTCAACTGAGAAAGCAATCCCACTTCCAAATACAAGCTTGTCTGTTTCCACAGTGTTTCTGCATAGTCAGAAAACAGAAATGATTTCCTCACTACATATTAAAGGTGTATAAACTCAAAGAACAAAATGACAGTGGTTAGTCCAAAGGATCTGTGAATGAAATGCTATGAAAGCTCTCCAGAGAAACTTTTCTTTCCAAAACTGGGGGGAAAAATATTTTTGTGGTAGAGAGATTTCAAACAACTTGATGCAGGCCAAAGCTTTTAAAACTCTTTCCTCTTCTCTGTTGTTAACTCAATAAGCAATATACTTGCAGAATAAATAGTCACAGGAATACTGCAGTTTGCTCCTTCAGCACACTCCTTTCTTTCTTTCTTTCTTCCTTGAAATGTTCTTGAAATTTTCTTCTTGCAGTCTCAGGTTTTTGTATGAGGCCTTAGAGTGTTTGTGCCATTGTGCTACTCCAAGTTCTCAACACAGTGATATACTTAGTTACAAAAAGTGCCTCTTCCTTCCTTTTTACTTCACAGTATATTCAGATGAGACAGGTATACCGATATACCATACAAAGAAATCACATAGACTTGCAAATAAGAATCCGACCATGGGTCAAAAGTGGAGATTTAAACCTACCTAGGACATATAGAATTGCAACGTGGCTCTGAGAACACTTAGATTTTTGCCTAATGAAAAAACAAAAGTTGTGTGAGTGTGATTCTACAGAAATTAGCAAAACTCTTCAGAGTTGCAGAAGTGTTCTGCTTTTGTTTGTTTCTTTGTTTTTTCACTTTGGATTTTTTTTTTAATTTTGCTTTTATATATATATATATATATATATATATATATTTTTTTTTTTTTTTTTCCCAGGAAGAAGAGGAAAGTGCTCACTCTGGTCTTTTAGAGCTGTTATCTTTCTGGATGGCCCAGGGGTAAGGGTAATTCAGTACCTCAGGAAATCATGCTTTTGATAACTGTTCTTTATTAGGTAGAGATATATTGTACGATAGAGGCATTATTAAATAGGGATTTTGCTGTGGATGGTGCAAGTTGGATTGATCAAATGCTGCATGATGGTCAAATTCTGCACTCTTAGCATGAACAGCATCTAAAGATTTGTGTCAAGCATAACGTCCAGGGAAAAATAAAATTCACGTGAATACATTTGTTATGCATATGTGTGGCAACATGTTCCCTTCCTCTGTTATGGCATGGGAGAATAAAAGAATAGAACACTTATATAACATACTTACATAACCAATTCACATTAAAAAAAAAAATAAAAAAAAATCTGTGATTTATCCATTGGTGGTCTTTAACAATATTGATAGAGTATTTATGGGTGATACACAACAACTGTGTTGACTCACTCAGTTGCTCCTGAATGGACTAGACAATGCCCTTCTTGGGTATACAGACAAACCATTCACCAGATAATAGTATGCTACCCACAGAGCATAAACCTTATAGAAACACACCTGACACTCTTGCATCAGCTTGTTGGTCACAACTGAAGGTCACAACCCTGTAAGAGTAGTTGGCTGGTCTTGGTTGATCAAGGAGTGTTGCCTGGTGAAGATGTTTGTGAAAGACAATATGAGATGTTGACAATCTAATGCATGGCTTCACCAAGGGAAAATCATGCCTGACCAATCTGGTGGCCTTCTATGATGGAGTGACTATATCAGTTGACAAAGGAAGACTGACTGGTGTCATCTACCTGGACTTCTGTAAGGCTTTTGACATGGTCCCACATGACATCCTGATTTCTAAATTGGAGAGATATGTATCTGATGGGTGGACCATTCGGTGGATAAGGAATTGGCTTGATGGATGCACCCAGAGAGTAGTGGCCATTTGCTCTATGTCCAGGTAGAGGCCGGTGCTTTTCAATATCTTCATCAATGACATAGATGATGGGATTGAGTACACCTTCAGCAAGTTTGCAGATGACACCAAGCTGAATGGTGCAGTTTATACAACAGAAGGAAGGGATGCCATTCAAAAGGGACTTGGATAAGCTGGAGAAGTGGGCTGAATGAGGTTCTATAAGACCAAGTGCAGGGTGCTGCACCTGGGTCAGGGCAATCCCAGGTATGTGTACAGACTGGGAGAAGAACCTATTGAAAGCAGCCTTGAAGAGAGGGATTTGGGGCTTCTGGTAGATCAGAAGCTCAACATGAGGCCAGCAGTGTGTGCTTGCAGCCCAGAAGGCCAGCTGCATCCTGGGCTGCATCAAGAGAAGCATGGCCAGCAGGTCAAGTGAGGTGATTGTCCCCCTTGGCTCTGCCCTTCTGAGGCCCCACTTGGAGTACTGCATCCAGGTCTGGGTCCCCCAGTACAAGAAAGCTGTGGGCCTGTTAGAATGGGTCCAGAGGAGGGCCAACGATGATCAAAGATGATCAGAGGGCTGGAGCACCTCTGCTATGAAGAAAGGCTGAAAGAGCTGGGGATGTTCAGCCTGGAGAAGAAGAGGCTCTGGGGAGGCCTCACTGGAGCATTTCAATACTTAAAGGGTTCTTATAAAAAGGATGAAGAGGGACTCTTTACTTGTGTAGATAATGATTGGGGGGAGGAGGGGGAGGGAGGGTGTTAATCTGAAAGAGAGGAGATTTAGATTGGATGTTAGGAAGAAGTTTTTTACTCAGAGGGTGGTGAGGCACTGAAACAGGTTGCCCAGAGAAGTTGTGGATGGCCCATCCCTGGAGGTGTTCAAAACCAGGCTGGATGGGGCCCTGGCAAACCTGATCTAGTGTGTGGCATCCCTGCCTATGGCAGGGGGGTTGAAACAAGATGATCTTTAAGGTTCCTTCCAACCCAAGCCATTCTATGATTCTATGATTCTATGATTCTATGATTCTGTGATTCTATGATTCTGTGATTCTATGACAACTTTCCTGATTGTTGCTCATCCATAGGTAACATTAGTCCCTTGACTACATGGTAAGTAGCTTCTCCATTTCAGTTTGCTTAACCTTATGCTTAGCTTGCTTGCATTCTGCTCAGGCTTAATTAATCAGTATGGGTACTTATATCAAACTTAGTCTGTGGTCTGTTGCCATGTTATCACTCAATATCCAAAAGACCCTGATTATCCTGTCACATTTTTGGCATGGTCAGTCCTGTCCCAAAATGGTGTTCTTTACCCAGTGTGCAAGGAGCTGATTAGCACTCAGAATCAAGTCATTTGCTTATTTCATGTCTGCATAGAGATGAATGCCAGGTGGTAACTCCACTAAGCTCGCATGCCAGCCTTACTGAGAACAGTTTGTTATTTTATATATTACAAAATGCAAGATCATCACTTCCTCAGGTTCAATGATAGCGTTCACTTACATGATTGGTCTTTTAACTTCTTGCTTTCATTTAAAGATACAGTACATTACTTTTTTACTACGCATGCTTAGAGGGTAAGGGGTTTCTAGTGGTAGGGGGCTTCCCTAGCCTACAGCTGGCTACTTTTCTGTGTTAATGGGATAAGCTTCACCTAAAGTTTAAACGAGTAATTCTTTCTACTTCCTTATCTACTTCTTGCTGTCAGTGTTCAAGGCTGATAAATCCATTTGGGTTCCCACTATAGCAGACTTATGTGAGTGAACTCCTTCCACTCAACGGTTATGTTGACCTCCCCTTCTGCACGTGTTGACCTTCCTTCCTGCATCAGTTTGTGACACGGGAAGTTGCATCTTAAGATACACAATGGAAGCTTATAATGAATACACACTGATTTTTGATGGTTGGTAAAGGACCAGCTATCTTTACTGACAGAGGGTCAGAGCTGAGTGCACAGGAAAACTATTTTTGAGAAATATGGGTTTCTAGCTAATCCTTGACTGTTTCCCCTTGTTCCACTTTGGGGTGTATTTTAAAGAATTTGATTAAATTTGCTGGGGAACCAATGACCAAAGTAAAATGAAAAGGTATTGTAATCACTTGTGACCACACTATAAAATGAAGGATGGTGAGGTTTGGACCAAAAATGGATACTTGAATGTAATATATACTGCAATTAATGCAGTTTAAAAGGACAAAGAATACTTGTGACAGAAAGAAAAGAAATGATTTCCAGAATTTCAGTACCAAAAAACAAGAGACAGTTAAGAGGTTTCTTGTGAATGGCTGGGTTCTGCTGCATTTGGATTCCAAATTTTGGACTTATTCATAAACCATTATATGATGTTATCAAAGGGTCAGAACTACTGGAATTGACTCCAGAGTACCAGGAAAGTTTTGATGAGATAAAAAGAAAATTAATGGAAGCTCTGGTCTTAGCCTTTCCAGCCCTTAGACAAGATCTTCTGTGAAGCTATTTTATTCGCAATTGCAATGGCAGGTGTCCAGCAAGCAGGAGCACACAGTGAAAGTATACCATGACCTTGTATTCCCTATTACTCAACAGCTGATTTCTCCCGTTTCCTCATTAGCTGAGTACTATAGGTTCACAAGCTAGTCAACGCCTTTCTATACCATACTATTCTATACTATACCATACTATTTTTTACCATACCATTCTATACTATTTTATTTGACCAACCATTACTTTCTCCTTTTCCTTTTCTTCTTTCTTCTCTCCTAAATAGAGGGCTCATGATTTTTGGTTTTACTGATTTTGCACTGCTTCTCCTGTTTTTCTTAGCTATCCTCCTTATTTTGGGACAGTGGGACCTTCCTCTTCTTAATATACTTCCCACTGCTATGCTACTGTCATGCCTGCACAATCGCTTTTCAATATGTGATGCTAGTGGCATTTTCCACTGCAAAAACACCTTCTATTGCAAAAACACAACTTTGTTTCTCACAATATTAAAGATAACATTGGGCCTTAAAAGTGATAACCCAAATGCTCAGGATCTTGAAAAGACCAGTGGCTTTCTTCTCAAAGCAACTTGATGAAATAAGTAAAGAGTGGCCTGCGTGCTTATGGTCTGTAGAAGCAGCTGCTTTATTAAACCAGAAGACTTGGAATCTTCCCTTGAGACAACCTATAACTGCAATGGTCCTTCATGAACTTCTGACAATTATAAAGGATAAATGACATTACTGGGTTTCTCTGAGTCAATTGGCCAAATATCAAGCTATTCTGATATAGGAAGAAGAAGAGACTCTGGGTATGGTATCTACATTGAACCTGTTGCCAATAACTAAGCAAGAACCATTACAGCATGACTGCCTGGCTGCTGTGAATAAGTCTATACCAGCAGACCAGACTTAAAGGATGAATCATTAAAAGATGAAGATTTACAGTTACATACAAATGGCAGCAGTTTCATGCATGAGAGGGAGAGGAAAGCTGGATATGAGGCAGTAATCCTCGAGGAAGAAATAGGAACTAAACCATTACCTTGGAATACCTCAGCACAAAAGGCCAAGATTATTGTATTGATTATAGCTCTTGAAATAGAGAAAGATCTGAAAGTTAACATATACCAAGTCTAAGTATATTTTTGGAGTCATACACGCCCATGTAGCCGTGTGGAAAGAACAAGAATTACTGAATTCACATGGAAACAGCATAAAATATGGACAAGAAATATTTAAATTATTGCTTGTGCTTTTAGAACAAAAGGAATTAGCAGTAAATCAATACATAGCCAATAAAGACTCATACTGTCTCTCCTCTGTGTCTGTGCACTTCAAGACAGGCCTGGCATCCTGGCAGGGTTGCTGGGCATACATTCCAGCCATGCTGGCACTTGAGGGATCCTGGCAGAAGTGCTGGACAGACACGGTTTTAAGGTACCCAAAAGGAACATCAAGCCCCACTCCTCGGTTTTCTCTCTAATGGCTACAAAGGAGACAGAAAGAGTAACTTAAATATAACCTTCTGAACTGTGGCAGGTAAAACCCCACCTGCTGACCAAGATCAGACAATTAGATGTTCAAAATCAATTATCCTGAGCCCAACACTCATATTTGAGTGCAAGAAAAACTATCATTGCATATAGTGATTGTCCCACAGCTTGCATCATGATCAGTATCAAATCTGTTCTCTGAGGTTGTGAGGAAGTGGAATATTATACACCTGCAGGCTCTTCAGGAAGTCAGTTTGTGTAGTGTAGTTCAGTCCCCTTCAACTACTGTGATACCTAGCCCACACAGTAATGAATAGTCTTACAAAAACATTTCTGATTTCATTTCAGTACCAGGTGACACACCCTCTTTGATGTCTTTTGAATGCTGAAGTTTGTCTTCCTCTCTGTTCTTTTACTGATGGAAAATCAAACCACAGAGCAATCACTGTAAATTAAAAGTAACATTGTCAGCATCACTCCTATGGTACTTTAAGAAAATGGTATGCCTCTCTCACTGTAACATTGCCCATACTTGTTGACATTGAATATGGATTCATTTCAGAGCTCTTTACCCTCAAATAAATTTATTCTAGATTTCTTTTCAATAAAATTATGGAAATTTAAGGTAGGACGTTTTCTTAATGTCAGAGACCAGATGTACCCAAACACGTTAAGTGTCAGTTTAATTTGTCTTACATATTAGGACTATTGTGGACTGATCATCTACCAAATTACTTTTATTTCTAATATATTTATGCCGTAGCAAAATAAGTCTGTAATACACATATTCATCAGAGGTTAATTTTGCTTGGTATCATTGCCTATTTTGCTGTGCAAATGTGCTAAGATTTGAAGGATGGGGGTTGATGCCAGAAAACATAGAATGGACAAGGCTGGAAGGCACGTTAGAAGATTGTCTTATCTCAAACCCCTGTTCAAAGCAGGGTCATCTAAACCAAGTTCCTACATGCCATATCTAGTTGAGTATTGAATATGGAGACTCTACAGCCTCTTTGGGCAACTTGTTCCAATGCTTAGTTACCGTCCAAGTGAAAAAGCTCTTCATTATGTTTCAGAGGAATTTCCTGTATTTTATTTTCGGCCCATTTCTTCTTGTCATGTCACTAAGTACCACTCAGAAAAGCCTGGCTCCATCCTTTTTACTCCCATGGGTACATTGCTGGCTCATTTTCACCAGAGTCCCTCATGATCCCCAGGTTGTTCTGCCAAGTTACCAATAAGACATTTTTAAACATTTTGTGAAAAAAAAAAAAAAAAAAAAAAACACTGTACTCTAGTTCAATTTCTACTATGGTGCCTGTCTAATTGGTGTATGGGGAGAAAAGGAGTGGAGGCTGATTTACTGTATTTACTGTGTCTACTTGTTGGATTCCCTAGAATCATGAAATTACCCTTCAGACATTTCAAATAAAACTTTCCTTGTGAAGAATGGGAAGAAAATGGTTTTGTACCCAACTCTCAAAACTCCAATAACATTTCAGTCTTCTCACTTTTTTTTTTCTTTTTTTTTTTCTTTTGTCCTGCTCTTTCCATCAGTCATTATGTTTTGTTTTGTTTTGTTTTTTTCTAAAGAAATTCTAATTTTTCCTATAGAAACATGCAGCTGTGTCTGCAGCTGTTGCAGGGAGAGCTGGTCCTTAGAAGGATCTACAGAGCTGATGACTTGGCTTTGAAAGGATGAAACATTACATTGGACTCTTGAGAAAGAATAGAGCAAAGCTAGGTTTTAGGTATTTCCCAGAGTGTGTTGGATCCAACTCCAAGCTCAGCTGCTATCAGTGACGGGTATGCCAGGGATGTTGTAGGTGACTGACTCTAAGATCTATTCTATTCCATATCTTTCTCTGCACATAAGAAAGCATATCTGGAAATGAGAGACACTAAACTGAGTAGGTGGTCTATGGGTGGAGAGCTAGATCAATCAGAAGTTGAGTGTTGTGTGTTAGCCCTGGCACATGCCAGCTAAGTACCAAAGTGCTGACTTGTGTTAATCCTGCAGTGGGATAGGGGAGACCACTGGAAGTGAGAAAACTCATGGATTGAGATAAAGACTTGAGGGAAAGCAAAAGCTACACATGCAAACAGAACGAAATAGGAATATATTCATTGTTTTCCACTGGAAAACATATTTTTAGCCATTTCTAGGAAAGCAGGGCTTCATCATGCATAATGGCAACTTGGGAAGACAAATGCCATAACTCCAAACATTTCCCACTCCTCCTTCTTTCCCCACAGCTTTTATTGTTGAGCATGACATCACGTGGTATGGAATATCATTTTGGTCAGCTGGGGACTGTCGTTCTGGCTGTGTTCCTTCCCAACTTCTTGTGCACCCCCACCCTATTTGCTGAGGGTGAGGGGTTTCTCATTTTTCAAACTGTGTCTCCGTCTTCCAGAAGTCACAAATCAGAAGCTTCCCAGCTTCATTTTTGTGCCTGGTCCAAGAAAGAGATTAAAAGACTGAATTCAACCTTTCAGTCCTTTTGTTTGTTTGTTTGTTTGTTTGTTTTTTGTTGTTTGTTTTTTTGTTTCTTTTTTTTTTCATTTTTTTCTTTTTGTTTCTTTTCTAACCCAGTAGTTACTAAATGTTTTTACAGAATGGTTTAGGAAGTGGCATTGGTAGATGCCAGTGACAAACAACACTGGTTTCTACATATTGGTTTCTACATATTGGTTCTACACACTGGTTTCTTCAGGTACAGCTGTTTCATTTGGGAAGGGCAAGACATTGCCCATGTCTCAGTGCAATGCAGGAGATAGATTCATTCCTCACCAGTGGGTAGATTCACTCTCAGTTATGGATTCTGGCACATTGTCAAACCACAGCTGTGTAAGACATGCAAGTAGCTTCTTTATTGCTGAGTAATATTTTCTTTAATATCTTGCTCTACTATTCTCTGTCAGAGTTCCATAAATCCAACACATAAAAGTACCTTAATTCATCTCAACCACAAGAATACAGCATCTTACTAAAATGCACTCTTTTGGCTCACTTTTCCAGACAAAATGGATCAGTTATTTACATAACAGCATTGACATGATACAATCCTCTCTATGTCAGTGTGAGTGGCACAGAAAGTTATAGACCGTGATGAGGTCCCCCCTCAGCCTCCTCTTCTCCAGGCTGAACAGGTCCAGTGCCCTCAGCCAGTCTGGATACGTCTTCCCCTCTAGTCCCTTCACCATCTTCGTCACCCTCCTCTGGACACTCTCCAACAGTTTTACGTCCTTTTTGTACTGTGGTTCTGGTGAGTACGAGGTGTCCAGAAAACATTCCCTCCCTGGAAAAAGGTATCATCATCTCTGTCAGGGATGGAGCATCTGGAATGACATGCGACATCTTTGAGGATTAGAGGGAAGTCCAATCCTGCTATAGTGGCCATCATGCAAAGGCAGTGAGAGAGCCCTGGGCACTACCACCTCTGACCATCTGTCTTCCTGTAGAAAGGGAGAATAGACACAAATAGATACACTTTGAGCATATGCACTTCTATGTCAGAAGTACCTCTCATGCTCTTAGATTTCCCTCTCCACCAGATATCAGTGCACAAAGAAACACCATTATGACTTACCTGGACTGAGTGCCAACACAGCTAAGAAATCTTTCTGTATGGCTAGCAGTGCTGGCGCCCCAGCGCTGGCAGAGGCCACCCACAGCACGCTGGAGGAAGGTCTATCAAGAAGGATTAGGCAGTTCTGGGATGTGCTTCTGATTGAGATTTTAAATACTCTGCAGCAGACAACAGCTGCTCAGGCCCAATCTCCAGATCCAGCATGTAGAAAAGCAAACATCCACCTTTGCTGTTCCCAGAGCTATAAGGGTACCCAGCCTCTCCAACAAGGGTGCAATCCCCCTTTAGGAGATAGACAGGCAGCTTGGGGCAGATCTGTGCTGCACGCAGAAGGAACCAAGTGCCATCTTGCAGCCCCAAAAGGCTTCACAGCAGCCCTGATATGGAGAGCTGAGGGTACCCTGCTGCTTTTACTCTCTTGGGATTAAAGGAGCACCAGGGTAGATGTGGAGAAGAGGCAGTGATAGTAGCTTGTGAAGTCTGTGAATTAGATGAAAGTCTATGTTGTGTGAAAGGTTTGGGGATTGAGCTGCCCATGGGACTTATTCATACATGAAATTTTATTTCTGACTTCTGTTATAAATGTCAAACTTCTCTGCAAATTCAGTTGCCATGGATAGGTTGGGAGATCCAACATCTTTTAGTCCTGATCTTCACTGTTATTTCAGAGAACATGTACAGGCAACTGTCACTTTGAGGAAGGGCTCTGTCACCACAGTAGTCCTCCCACTTTTTGTGCTGCCTCTGCCTCCATTGATTTTATGGTGTGCTGTCTGGCACAGAAGTAGGTGGCTGTGTCTACGGCTGTAAGGGCATGCAGCTGCAGGGAAACCTTTTTTTTGGCTTTATCTGCAGAGATGGTGGCTCGGCTTTGGAAAGGTGGGGCATAGCCTGTGTTATTCCCAAAAGGATAGACCCACGCTAGAAATTGCAGTTCCCCTGTTGGAGCCAGACGGACGTAATTCCAGTCATAGCGAGGGCTATCCAAAGGTGCTCCTATTACAGTGCAGGTGAGTGGGAGTGATCCCAAGATTTTCCCTTCCTTGGGACCAGATGCCACCATTTTTATGTTGGAAAGGGTACCTGGAAAGACAGAGGGCAGGTATGAAGTTTGAGCTTTTGTGAGAAAGGTCATGCGTTCAGTAGTCAGTCCCAAGGCTGTAGGGTGCACAAAAATAGAGTCCTTTAGCTCTAGGAGTTATCCCTGGAAGCAGTGGTTTGCTCAGACACCACAGAACCATATTTCTTTGTACCACCCAAAGGACTTCTGAGGCAGGAGACCCACCAGAGTCTAGATAACTGCTGGTAAACATGACTTATCTCTAACTATGAATCCAGAGTCTTGGAAGAAGGAGCACATGGAGTCCCCAGCCCCTCTCAGTCCCACTGCTGCCTTCACCAGCTGCACCTGAGCACAGGGAACAGGATGGGTATGGATACATGGGGAGTTGGTTTGCCAGTTGCACATGATCCCCACAGGAGCAAGAAACATGGGGCTCTTGCTGTGTCCCCAGAAAATAGCCTGCACCTGGAAAATTCTAAAGCTGCTCAAAATGGGATTCTACAAGGCTCCTTGGAGCAGTTATTGGTTGGATGGAGTGGATGGAGCCTGTGGCCCCTCTGGCCTCATGACATACCCCTAGCAGCACTGAGAACACCATCTCTGGAGATGGTTCCCACCCTGCATAGATAGAAGTGGGCTGAACACCACACGTTCATCGTTTGTCTCATCTTTTTGTGCTCATCTGCACCTTTTGTGGGTCCAAGGTCCAGCTATACCCTGAAATGCTGCAGGAGTGTAAGTCAGACCTGAGAACCTCCCAGGCCCTGCTAGGCTCTTTCAGCCCTGGCTTGGTATCCTTGCTGTCTCCATGGGCTTGGAGTCCCCGGTAGGAGGATGTGGGATTCCACAGAGAAGGAATGCATGGGGCAGGCATTACAGTTGGGCATGGAAACACCTGGGCATAGAAATGGCCTTGTGTTCCTGGGATCCTTCTTGGGACCCGCCTTTACCTCCTAGAGTTGCTGCAAAGAGGAGACACAACAGCATTACAGCCATTCTCCTTCTGCTCCTTCTTCTTCAGCCTGAGCTAAGCCCAGAGCCAGCCTGCCTCTCCCATACCTCACCATGAGAAGACAGTATGCGGCTGGGCGATGCTCTGGGCATCTAAAGAGAGCGGTCAGGGTACCATGGGAGTGCAGAGCCCAGATTTTCCTAAGTCTGGAAGAGTCAGCTTGGGCCCCAGCCCTTCCAGCCCTGGAGCTGGTGGACAGCTCTCCTATGCCATGAAGTACAGAGGAACTGCAGAATTATGCCAGATCATCCTCCTTAGGTCCTTCAACATCTACACATCCTACAGAAGGGCAGGAAAGGGCAAAGAGTAGTTCTGAAATGCTACAAGTCCTGGGCAGAGGATCCACCCTGGTGAGGAGAGAGCACAAAACCCATGCCCTTGTCCTTGACCCAGGAAAAGTTGGGCTCTCACCTTCAGGGGCTGCAGCAAAGGTGATGACCAGCAGCCAGAGGAACATTGCAGGCTTCTCCAGAGGAATTTGCAGGGTGAGGTAGAGAGTTCAGGCCTTCCTCACTTTGGGTCAGCAGAGAAATGCCCTGTCCTTTCAGCACTGAAGGCTGATTTCCTTCCAACTCTAGACAGATTTCTGACCAACCCCTTTGCAGCTGCAGGTACTTTAGGCACTGGGGAGTTGGATACCTTAGTCACTGCTATCATGGGTGGGGAGAGCAAGTCACATTTCCTTTTGAGTACTGCTCAGCCTGCACAGGAAACCCTGGGACCTCAGTTGTCTCACCAGGGCCTCTCATAACCATTTCCCTGAACCCTTTTCTGTGTGGGTTGTTGCTCTGCATATAGCTGGGGGCAGGGTGAGGGGGGAGAGATTCACGATAATGTGGAGAATGCTCTCTCTGGGAGTGAGATGGGGTCAAATCCTCCTTCCTCCAACCTGTTGCACCATCCCTCACCAAAGCCCATGGCTATCAGGTCTGGGAGGGAGAAGGAGGATTTTCACCTCTGGCTCCTCCACATCTGTATCACTGTGAGCTATGCCCAAAACAAAGAAATAGAGTAGGCAGTCCTGTTCTTGCATTGTGAAGACCGGGATCCCTTCCTGGAAGAACAATCTGCCCTGTGGTGGTTTTACCCTGCTGGGCAGCCAAATTCCACCACAACCACTCTCTCACTCCCCATCCTCAAAAGAAGGAAGTATGCTGCAAAGAAAAAAAAAAAGTCTCATGGGTTGAGATAAGGATAATTTAATTAAAGGAAAAAGGAAGAGGGAAAAACAACAACAACAACCAAGCAAAAGCCACGTGGAAACATAGGAGAAGAAAAATAAATTATCTACTTCCCATCAACGGGTGATATTTGGCCGCACCCTTGGAAGCAGGGCCTCAATACACATAGTGGTTGTTTGGGAGGACAGATGTCTTCATAATGAGAACGTGTGTGTGGCCCCCTTCCCACCACACCCTCTTTTTCCCCTTCCCCCCTCTTATTGCTATTGAAGCATAACCAAAACTAAACAACTTCTACTTCATGTGAAATTTAGTTGTCTGTAGGAAAAACTACCGCATTTAACTTTTTTTCTAAACAAATTATTCAAGTGTGCTTTGGGTTTATGTGAGATAATCTGTGTGAGGGCAGCATAACAAACTATTGGTGAATACTGGTGATAAATATTGTATGGAGATATTGTATGGAGATAGATATCCATCTCTCTGAGTTTAATTACTTGCAGCACTAAGTGTGAATTCCCATTCAAAGGAACACACATCTGGTTTAGATTGGCAAAAAAGCTTTAAACTGTTTGGTCATATAGTCTAAAAAACTATTGTGCTGTGTCTGTTATTTTTAAGTAGTAATGTAAATGGCATGCATTGAAGTAAGACAAAGGGTAGGCTGTATGAAACTTTCTACAAAGCATGTATGGTAGGGCACAAGAGGGGTGGTTTTCTTCAGTTTTAGATGATTTACATGTTGTATACATGCCTAGACTCATAACTTTCTGAAGTCCTAATTTCCCACTGCTAATGTTCATCTTTTTCTGTGAAAGACCTACTGTAACAAGTGGTCATTCAACATAAAGTCAACTGCAATGATGTTTTGGAGCAAGAACAAATTCCTTAAAGTAGTCTGAAGCAACACTGAAATGCTGTTACTGAAGTAGTAATAGATTAAAACTTTCCACAGATGTATTTTCTTTAAGTTGATTTTATCTTGTCTTAATTACCAGTGGATTGTTGACCTGTGCTGTGGTTTATGTGTATTTCTAAAAGAAATGTACAGAATTTCTGCAGTTCATTTTTGGAGCAGAATGTACATAAATACTGTTTAATTTTTTATTATTATTTTGTAACGTAACTTCAAAACTAGAATCTAGGAATTTGAACTATTCTTATTAAAGTATAATATGGAATTAGATGCCTCCATGAAGTATAATAATCTGAATTAATTTCCTTTAATATTTCTTGTTTTCTGTTGCCTCATGTAGTATCCAATTTAGTGTTTCAAGCTGTAGTCTCTTGTTTTCTGTTTGGTTTTTTGTTTGTTTGTTTGTTTTCTTCTGTAGTTTGCTTGTTTATTCTTTGAAGTTTTTTGTTTTTTTGTTTGTTTGTTTGTTTTCAAAAAAAAAATCATGTCCACTGTTACTGAAAATGAGAATTCTAAGCACAGAAATTGATGCTTTTGCAATTGCATGTTTCAGCATTTTTTTGGAATTCCTGATCAAATGAAGCTTGCAGTATTTGCCTGAGGAATCGAACACATGTGAAAATATAGTTGGTAGTTTTACCTTAAAATTGTAGAAAGTTCTGTTCTTGTATGAATAAAAAACTTTTAGATAGAGATTTTTATTAAAATTAAAGGGGGGGGGAACAAATCGGGGAAAGTTTGGGCAGCTTATATAACATCTTTATTAATTCAGTGAACTCTTAATTATGCCAGTTAAAACTGTGATTTGTTATCTCCATTAGAATCATAGAATCATAGAATCTCCTGAGTTGGAAGGGACCCTTAAGGATCGTCAAGTCCAACTCTTGACACCACACAGGTCTACCCAAAAGTTCAGACCATACTAGTCTTTCAAATGATACTCTTTTATGTCTTAATGCATAAAAAGTAAATGCCATGGTGGATTAATATAACTATAGTGTACTGGTATCTAATGCATTTACAGCTAAATTGAGTAATCTTATTGTTGTATGCATTTAGTCTTGCTTGGCTTTAGTAAAAACTGATTTATGAATTAGATAAATGTAGTGTTGGACATTGATTTATTTTTTTTTTTATCCAGGTGAAGAGGTATAACTAAATGTATTGCTTAGAGAAACAGATAAAATTAGAGGTCTAAAACAATCTCATTGTACTGTTTCATATTTGGTATACAACTTACTTTTGAGTTATCAAGTCACTGTGGTGGAATTAATACTTGAATGTGCAGTATTGCTTTGAATTTCTGCTTTCTGAGTGGATTAATACATGGATTATCAGTGCTGACTGGGGAATCTTGGTTTCCTGGGCTTCTCTCATTAGTATTGTTAACCTGGATACTTAACTTGGGTACCCCCTCCCATCACCATTCAGGTTCACATTAGACAATTTTTTAATTCAGTGAAATCTGGCTTTTTCGCTGGCAGTGGTAACTCTGCCATGTTCATAAGACATATGCTTGCTTGTGGAAAATGGCAACAGAACACTTGATCTGTTTTTAGGCTGTGTGATAAGAGCATAAATAATATGAAGGTTGTTCCTCTAACTGTGCTGTTGGGATTCCTTCACGTGAGTTCCCTCGTTGATTTATCACCGTGTTTTAGTAGCTGCCTTCTGCCACCTGCTGTTCGCTTTGCAGCACCGCTCTTCCCCCTTTATTTTAATGTTGAGCTTGGCTTTCCAGCGCCCTGACCTGCAGGAGAAAGCATTTTTAAAATCCCATTAAATCCAAGTAGCCTAATTGTAATTTAATACACTCCGTCCTGCTGGGAGCGCTGTGCCCGCACCCCAACGTTCAGTTAAACCGCCCTCAAATTTAAACGGCCATTTCAGGCCGTTACCACCAGCCCCTGCGGCCCCTGGGCGGTGCTCGTGCACCACACACCTCCCCTTCCCCCTCCCCCTCCCCTCTCCGCCCGCACGCTCCTCGGGAGCGCGCGGCGCGGGGAGCCCCGCGCCCATTGGGCGGGGAGCGCCCGGCTCGCACCCGATAGGGTCGCGGCTCGGCCGCTCGGCGGCGCTCATTGGAGGGGAGGCGGCCGCGCCTGGGGCTGCACCAACGCGCCCTGAAGGCGGGGGGGGAGGGAAGGAAATCGGGGGGGGTGCTGCGCCACGGCCCCCCCTCAGGCGCTGCGGTGGTTCGGCCCGCGGGGCGCCCTGCCCCTGCCTGTGCCCGGCCCTGCGTGTAATTAACGGGCCTGCAATTAGCTAATGAGGGGCCTGCAATTAGCTGATGAGGGGCTGTCCCCGCGCAGCTCCGCGCCTCTAGAGCAGCGTTGTAACTGCGCGGCTCCGAGGGCCTTCCAGAGGGTTCTGGTGTGCTTGGTTGAAATCTTCGCCTGTGGTGGAGTGAGGTGACTTGGAGGCACCTCGAGTTCCACACCATGCTCAGAGCTAATTAAACTAATTGTTATCTACAAGTTCCACTGTCTTTTTTTATTATTATTTCCATACCTTGCCATTCAGATGCATACCCGTACGGCCATTTCAGGATTTTAGCACCATAGCAGTAAAACGAGCAAAGCCAGGGTAACGCACGCGTTCCAGGCACAGAGCAGGGGGGTCTCAGAGGGGCCGAGATCCCTCAGAAAGGGGTCTCATGGCCAGACCTTGAGTCTGTAGGGCAACTGTGGAGAACAGATGTGTTTAGTCTGATGTTAAGATGATGCTGCTCATCTCCTGTCGATGGAAAGGGGAGATCCTTTTGTCTTCATTCAGGAGAACGTTCTACACTTCCTATAGAATTAGTATAAGTGAAACACAGGGATATTTTCAATACTTTGTAAAACACAGGGATATTTTCAATACTTTTTAATGCATAGCAATGGTGGGACAAATGGCGTGTTACACGCAGTGAAATATATCTAAATGTTCATAAAGCTCTGGGGCGCTTACACGCCACGGAGCGTGGCTGTGTATGCTGCCCATCGCATTCAACATCTGTGTCTGCGCGTGCTAGCCGTTTCCCTGGCCCTTTGTCTCTCTCTTCTTGATGCTGCTGCTGCTATGGGGAAAAACAGAGAGAAAGAACAACAGGATATTGTCCGGTTCTGGTCTGTGTGCCAACAGTGACAAAACATTGTTTTCTCCTCGGTTTTGGGATTCTTGTTGGCTTTTATTAGTCTTGGGCGAGCCCGAGCACGTTAAGATGTTTTTTAAATTCTTCCAGTTACTGTGGAAACCTTGAGTCTCCAGGAGGAAGGTGGTGTCCCGTGCCCTTGTGCAGACATTTCTGTTTGGGAGGATGACACCCTGACTCATGCAGAGGAAAAGAAGAGCCCCGTTGCAGAACACAACAGGAAGACGTTCAGCACTGCTCTTTGCCAGGATGACACCTGCAGGGCTGCCGCAGGAGTGGAAGTGAGCCACAGGCTGGATGGGTAGCGCTGAGAAAACTGCATTGCTGTACAAATCTCACGCCAAACCAGAGCACCATTTTGGCTTCCATTCTCCTTTTCTGACACCTGTAGGTAAGCATGAAATGCACTGCCAGATAGACTTCTGCAGCAAGTTACCAAGCAAAGGAATCATCCTGGGGTGCGGATTCACACCAAAGTGGTCTTGTTTAGCTGTCAGGATTATAATCAAGGAATATCAACTGCAAATGTGCTAGGGTTGCTGAGGCAGGAGCTGGCTGCTTGCCAGTGCTTGAATGAGGAGGTGGCACCCGGCAGGACGCCTGGAGCTGCGGGTGACACACAGGTACGTGCTGCTGAGGCTGAAGGCTGTGGGGTACAGCAGGAGGAGAGCGGGTGTGTGGCCACTATTTTGGGATGGGGATGTTCCCATGTCTAATTTGACTCTGGTAAACTCATTTGACCCCCCAGTAAGTCTGCTTTCAAAATAGGTTATTAGGGTACAGTGACACACTTTGTGATTTTTAAGAAAATCTTAGCTTTGATAATCTCCTTAACATGCACTAAACCCAAATAGTCTGCAGCTTCTGTGAAGTGTGGGCAAAAGCTTGGTTTTCTGTGTGTTCTTGCGGTTGTGGGGACCACTGTCCCTGCTTTGCTGCACCCATACAAGACACCAGTGGTGATAAAGGCCTTTGTGAGAGGATGAAGCAGGGTGAAAAATGATCATTTAGCCAGCTAATGAGTTGTATTAAAACCACACAGGATATAACAGAGGTTTTAATTTCTTCAGTAATGCATCATATAGACCACCTAAAGCTAGGAAGCAAATGTGGTAAACACTTTGAAAGATAAATGGCAGAAATTTAAAAAATCTGCTTCAAGTGTGAGAAGTGACAAAGTGAAATAGAACTACAAAGGTGAAAGAAATTAATGTGCTAATTACATAATTGTGGAACTACATAAGAAATGCCTGCAATAGGGGGAGTTTATGCAGTTTGTGAGGACTTCGGTATTGATTTAGAAAGGCTGAATTTATGGTGTTGCAACTTCTGTTAAGCTGTAAGCTTTTTAAAGAACTTCTTAATAAATTGACATGTTATTACATTGTTTGAATGCTGTAGGATGTGAAAATATTGATGTGATGCCTGAGCTTGATTCGAAGGGGGGTGTATCATAAAAATAAAAATAAACAAGTCACTGACACTACACTATTGGGTTTTATCATAGCTTTAGGACATGTATAGTCCATGAGTTTCCTGTTTATGATTCTGATTTGGGATTGCTGTGTTCATCGTTCTACGTGTTCTGGGAAGTTCTGGGCTCTGTCTGATGAACTGGTTCTGTTGCTGATAAAAAAAAAAAAAAAAAAAACTTCCCTTTTTTCTGGTTTAATGGCTTTTTGGAGTTGTAGAGTTCTCTTTACTTTGAACTTCTCTGTGTCTGTGAAGAGCAACCATGTAAGACGTAAGAATACTTTATTTTGCAAATACTTGTGAAGCTTAAGCATTCAGTCTGTTGTGCTTCTAAGCTGTTCTTTCTGGAAATACTAAATAGTTGAGAAGCTTTGGCCAGCTCTAGTTACAACAGGGTTATTGACTGTTAAACAAGACTTAGTTTAATTCTTGTGTTGCTTTAATTACACTTCTGTAAAGACACTAGAATATATTCTACTTTCTGTCTGGCAATAAATGTGCTGCTTCTTCATGATGTTTTCTGATATGAACCTAGTGATTTTTAAATTGATACTGCTACTCGATGGAGGTATGTCTAAAACAGTTCTCTTACAGACTTGTTTCAGCTTGTTGAAATGTCTGTTGCTCAATAACTGTTACAAAACTTTAGATATTTTAGTATAAATTAAATAATTTCTTTCTAGGTATACTCATCAGATGCTTTCTGTGATCTTTATCTGTGAATCTGCTCAAGCAATTCCTTCCTAAACTCACTTTAGGAACCGCATCTTGGTCCTTGTACTGCTTTAACTCCCAGAGAAATAATTAAATAACAAGACCGTATAACCTACTGAAAACATAAAATGACTGAATTCCTGGTTTGTTTTAACTGGTGCAATGGTGAACAACCCCAGCCGGTAGGTAGATGCACAAATCCCATCTTTTATCACATTCGTAATTTTATCTTTTGATTATAATATGAAACACTTTTACTATCGTGTTGTTTTGATTAAATTGGATTAATAGAAAAGCTAAGAATGGATATGTTATGCTGTGTTTAAGCTTTATACGTTGTTTGTCAGAAGCTTTGCCAGTATGATTGTTTGCAGTTCTCAGATCCTATATGTAGGGGATTGACTTTTCCAAAATTCAAGAAAGCTTTTGCTAAAAATCAAATAGCAGTAATAAAGGTGTGTTTGACCCTCTCATAGTGACCAGTGTGAAGCTTCAGCCTGGTTGCCACAAGGAGTCACTGGGGGGTCAGAACTGCCTTTTTTCTTTGTTTGCCGCTCCTTGTTTCTATCTGAAAGCTGCCTCATATTTTCTGAGTAGAAACATAAGATATCTTTCTTTTTATAGAAGAGGCGTCGGAGACTGGACCGGAACATGATAGGAGAACCAATGAACTTCGTCCACAACGCACATGTTGGGACAAGAGAGATGAGTAGTGACTTTTCATCAGTAAGTGTGCGCTCCTGGATAAGCAGGAATCTCAGCTCAGCATCCTGTAGAGCCAGTAGATACTAAAATACTAGATAATATCATGGAAGGACAAAACATCTGTCTTTGTGTTCACCCTACACCCCTCCCCTCCCCCCCCCCCCACCCCTCTCGAATTGCCCCTCAGTTTGTAAGCATAATGTACTGTAGAAGATATGTTCCACAAGACAGTCTGACTTCCTCAGTGTCTCTATGTGTGAAGAGAACCCTTTGGGATAATGATTCTGTGGAAGCACTTGATACTAGGTCCAGATTTCACATCACCCAAAATCAAAGTTGTGCCAAGTTGAGAGATGTAACAACAGTTGGATGTTGGACAGTAATACCCATTTCGTTCACTGACTTAACACAGAACTTCTAGGTTGTTTTTCTAGTTTTTTTTGTTGTTGTTGTTTGTGTTTTTTTAGTTGCTATTTCTCCCCACTGCTACTGGGACCTAGCACTGTCTGCTTCTTCAAATTTATGCTTTTAGAAATGGCTCTGACAACTAGACTTTGTAAGATGAATGTTCTAATTCTAACTCAGTCTACCCCTTCTTCTTCTAGACTGCATCAATTCAGGACCACATGAAGTCTAAAGGTGGTTACACAAATAGCACTTCAGCAACTGCTGAGCTATAGGAAATGGAAAGAAGTCTGACATTTGCCCTGTCTTAAGAAGATCTCCTGGACTGTGCTTTCATATTCTCTAAAGCCTCTTTATCATGAAGTAGAGAGAGTACTTGAATTATAATAGGTCAGTGCGAGCTTTTGCGTTCTTTGCACAATAGCTTCTGAAGGAGTTACTGGAAATTATCCTTAAAAACAGTCTGTCGTGGTAGCAACAGTAATTTGTCACTGGATGACTTCCTGGCTGTATTCCAAAAACCTCAAAGTCGTCTTGTAGGATGGGACTGGAAGTTGGCATGAATTGTCTGGGGTTTTGTTATCTCTCTGTCTCTTCCCCTCAAGAAACAAGACTAATTTTTAATTGGAAGATAACATATTTGTACTTCCTACGTGGGCTAAATTGAATATCTAAGTAGGGTCTGTAACATAACTTTTGACCTAATTTTTGGATGGCTTACAATTTAAGGCATTAATTTACTGAGTTATGCTTTAGTATTTTTCTCCATGACTTTCAATAGCGAACCAACTCTAATGTGATGTAACTAGCTGAGTCTGCAAAACCCAGTGAAACTTCTGCCTTTCTGTGATAACGCTGTTGTAGCTTAAAAAACAGGTTTTGCAGACCTACCCACTTAGAAAAACAAGCATTTCTCTCAGTTACTGGCCTGCCTCCCCTCTATATGTGCACTAGTATAACTGACAGGTATTATTAATACAACAAAACTAATATCAGGTATCAGTTAATTTGAAGTGGTGCTACAGTATGCTCACAACTTTATGCTAATTTTGCATGAATACTATTGAATTTTAAGCTAAATACATTTAAGAGCTCCCGGTATTACCTATCTGTAACAATAACTGCACGGAACTGGAAGGGGTATCTCTTGCTTCTGTCTCTTTAATTTCGAAACTATTTTCTTAGATGAACTGAAGTCTTTCTTATATATGATTTTAAATGATATGGGTGAAATAAAGTATAATTTAAATGATAGAGTCAGGAGAATATTAAATGGAAACTGTCTCTTAGAGTTCCAGTGCTTTATAAATATGGATATTTAGCCATACGCAACCTACAGTTTATTTCTTACATCACTTAATAGAAAAACTAATAAGAACTGACAAAACTGTTTAAATAGAGATTTTCCTTTCATCACATCATTGACGACTGTTCTAACTTAAAATTATGACTGTCAGTGCAGAAACTTGTGAAGTTTGCTGTTGTGGGATTAACTAAATACAACTGTTTAAATTACTGCCGAGTCAGCACCAGTTATACCCAAAGTCAGTGCACCTCTCCCTTTCTTGCTCTAGGCATAAGATCATCCATTAAACTTTTTTCATGAAAAACAAGAAACCAAAAGATTTGCCAGCTAGATTTTTGGAAGGCAGATTTTTAACTTCAATTATTATGTTTGTGGCTTATGATACTTTTTTAAACTGGCTTTGCTTAAGTCTTAGGCTGCCTATTCTGAGTATATTAGGTAACTTAAAACGAAAAAGGTAGGTTTCTGTATGCATTATAAAAAGAAATATTTTCCCCATGCTTCCTTCCCATATTTCATCTTTAAGGGCCAAAGAGGAAGAGAATGCTACTTTCTGTAGTAGTCAACAGCTGATCATTGCATTCAGCAACCACATAAAAGAGTAAAAGAGAAATCTAATGCCCCACATCTTTCTAGATCCTCGTTTTTGAATTAAATACATGCCATATTTTAATACCTTTTAAAATTTGCACATTAACTGTAAACGTAGCTTTTTAAACACTTTCATATTTTTGTCTTCTAACTTCAGACTTATTCCAGCAACCTAGTTAGGATGCAGAGTTCAAAGAAGTTAAATCCTGTATACTGTTGAGGAAGCATAAAGTGGCCAAATTATTCTTTAAAAATACATTCTAATTCATGTGCTATTAAACTGAATTCATGTATTCATTAGTCCATACCTGCCAAGAAAAAATAAACATAGGACAGCTGTGATGAAGAAAATGGGTTATATTTTTCTTAACACTACAAGAAAACAAGCTAGAGAGTTAGTATTTCCTGAAGACTCATTCAGTATATTTAAGAACAGAGTGGTGTGTGCATGACTACAAATAAAGAAGTTGGGGATCATGATAGTTCTTCTTGCTATAAATAAATCAACAGAGATAATTTTGTTATTCAGCTTATTTGTAGAAAAAACCTACTCCTGATTCTGTAAACCAAACTGCATTACCTAGCGTAAAAGTGATATTCATCAGACTACACAGTATTATCTAGGACTACATTAAAATTAACCAAGTAGTCATATTATTAAAAAAAAAAAAGAAATAAAAACATGTTTAGCTATTGCATTAAGTGCCGCTACTTTTTAAATGTAAACAACCATAAAAGGATGTCTCAGGTATTTTCTTTGTATAATTAGAAGCCTTATTTAGCTCTAGTCTGTCATGTAACTCAATATAAACCTATCTAGGTTATAATAAATCTGTTGAACAAGGCACTTGCACTCTTTTCATATTGTCAAAATCTTGATATTTTTCTCTGCAGTGAAGATGTATTGGTCTGGTGGACGAATCAGCATGGTTTGAAACTTTATTGTGCAAAATCACATTTCTCCACTAGAGAGCACAATTTTCCATCAAGCCTCTGTCAACTGCTCTATACAGGCTGTTCAGTGTGGGGTTGGTTTTTTGTTGTTGGGGCTTTTTGTTTATTTTATTCCAGTCAAGTTGAAAACAGAAAATGATACCGAAGGGTCAAACCTCTTAATCTACCTTGTAGGTTGTGACAACCTTACACCAACAACGCAATGTGGCAATGAAATGTTACTGCTATGACTTGATGGAATTTTTATGGTCTCTCTTCATAGTCAGAAATAAAGTAGCTTACAAGGGGTATAGGATTGTCTTCTGTATGTAGTCTGCCAGAATCTCATCACTCTATCTGTTTGTCTTTTTTACGTGTTTTTTTTTTTTTTTTTTTTTTTTTAAAGGTAAAGGGGTAGGGGGGAAGTAGGTCTTTATTTTTAAACATTGTCTTACCTTGTGATGTCCCTGGTAGGCTTTACTGACTGTACCATACTTTTGCTTAAACCTGTAGTCAGTATTGAGAAAAGGTATTTTGATTTTTCACAACCTAATATGTCCTTTAATCTCCTGGAATGGCTTTGTAAAGAAAGTGGTGTCATGCTATGTTCCGAGTTATCCTGTAATATGGCAACCTGTGACTCAGGCATGTAGGGCTAGTTCTTTGTATGGTCTCGCCATTGTGGACTATCACCTGCTTCTGTAACTTCCACTCTGTATAGACAGTAATTGTCTGAGATTAATAAATACTTCTAACCTTATTGTACCAGCAAGAATAAGCATGATTTAATAGTGCTAAATTCCATGGAGGAATGGTTATGAAATTTATTACAAGTTACTAAATATGGTAATTAATGTTGGAGGAAAAAATCAAAGCTGCCATTTAGAGATGGTTGTTTGGCTGCTCTTGATCACCTTTGGATGTACTTTGCTATCATCACTGTGACAGTGCCATAAAAACTTAACAGGGGCAGATAAGAATGCTCGTCTGCCTCATAATGCTGTGGGGAGAGAGGAGATAAATGAGGGAATGAAAACAGTGTCACGTTACAGGGATGTTAAAAAGATCTCCTCTGGTGAGTGGGTTTCTGCAAGGCTCAGGTAGTTTGTAGTTCTGCAAATGTGGCTAGTCCAGAATCTCATGTAGCTTTTTTCATTTACTGTACTGTCAAATCATCCAGATAAAGTTAGGTAATTGGGGAATATGAGGTAGAAGCTATATCTTCCTTCCTAGTTTTTCTTTGCATTTTCTTTTCCCAAGAGAGCACTCTTCAGTGGGACTGGTTAAAAAAGAGTAGTGGCAGTGCTCTGATTTGCACGGCTTACTAGATTATGCTTCTGGTTTGAGTCCTGAAGGTAGACCTTCAATTCTAAAATCCATATGACAGATAAATCACATGCCACAGAGTTAATACCGAAGGTGTGGAATAAGAATTGATCTGGTTCATTACGTTGCAGGTTAGCTGCTTCTGCTGCAGGCAGAAAATGAAGACTAACCATAAGTATAACACCGCTTTTAGAAAAGCAAGGCTGCTTGGAAAAAAAATAAAAAATATATATATATGTATAATATATGTGAACACATTTTAAAAAAGGGGAGACTTCGCATTTTAACTCCCTGCAATTGTAGCACCACCCTTAACTCTCTACCTTTCTGTGTTAATATATGGGCTAGCTCAGGAGATTTTAGACACAAAGTAGCAGTTAATGATTGAAATTGAAAATTTTAGATACTTTCCTTTGTACCTCAAGTCCCTGTGCACCTAAGGAGATGCTCTGCATGGTTGGTACTTGTGCTTCTGCAAGCAAACTACCGTGATTAGTCTGGCACACAAGGCCCAGGCTGCTTATGTCAGTGGTTTTCCTGTCACTATTCACATGTTCATAGTGTATATGTAAGAATACATGTTTCCTAGTACTGTACAGAGCGTGGCTTCTCTAGGAACTGGCCTGTTGGAGAGCTGTTTCTTCAACAGAGTCTTAAGGTATGGAGTAACTTTGACTTATTAGCACATGCAGCTCTAAGCCAATGTTATTTTGCTACATGAAATAATAAAATCTTTGTTTATTTCTAAATTCTTTATACTCTGGAGAAGGTAGTCAAAGAGGCTAACAGGTCTGTTGGGAGCTACAGAAAAGTTAGATATGCAAGGGAAGCAGATTTGGAAGCCACAGATGCTGTGGTATTTCTTTATAAGGAAGAAGCAGCGAGTAGAACATGTGCAAGTTAATGTTTGTTTCCTGTAATGCACAGGACAGCTTTCTTAACATCAAAATATTGGTAAGGTGTGCATAATTGGTATATGGAGGAAATTGGGCACTTAAAAGCATGACTAAGCTGGGACTTTATACCCTTCCACTTGCACTGCCAAATGGATGTTGGTATCCTCTTCCTGCAGAGGCTTACAAAGCTGTCTTCAGCACGTAGGGAGAACCCCAAAATGCTAGCATTGCTTTCAGCATCTATGTGCTAATGATGGCATGTATAGGTTTGGAAGGTAGCTTTTTCTTCTGATGAACGTGAGACTGCAGATGTTCTGAATGCTGAATCCTGCTGCACCCAACACCATTTCCTCTAAGCCAATTTAAAGTCAGTACAAATATTGGTGCTAAAGGGAATTTGACTTCAGCCCACAGTACTGCCCAAACTTCAGGAAAATTAACTAGATCCAGCTGATGTTCAGTTTCCAGGCATTGGGAGAGAGTCAGAGCTGAACAGCGATGAAGACTTCCTCCTGCTGGACTCACTGTGGGCTGGGATTCCAGTTGACCACAGCTACAAGAGCTTTCCATTAAGACCTTTTCTCCTGATGCTGTACAAAGGAAAGAAGCATTAAAGAAAACAGTGAAAGCGCTTCTGAGCGTAGAGGGGCATTACAAGGATGCACTCTTGTGCCAAAAGAGCCTGCAACTCAAGGCTCTTGATCCAGACCTAGGACTGCTGCAAGCACAGCTGTGGCAGGGTATGCTTTGGACTCCGTATCACCTAAACTCAGTCCTTATTAGCTTATCAAGCCTTGCAGTCTGGCTACTGTACACTTTGTTCTGTGTCTGTACATCCTGTAGCATGACCAAATTAAAAAATATATATGCATATATAAATAAATACTATCCAAAAATGTAGTTCAAATTGGAGGAAGTTCTCTTAACCCAGTTTTAATCCTGTTTAAGAGAGAGTTGTCAAGATGGACAAGAACACCAACTTTGAGCTCCAGGTGATCAGTTGAGACCATTACAGTAAATCATTTGTCAAATCAGGGCCACAAAGTTGTACTGAAACTACTTGGTGAGCCTTCTTTTATGTTTTAAAACAACCTAAGTCTGAAGAAGATACTCTTTATAACAGATTTTAAGTTTCCTCAGATGCTTCCATATAAATCCAAGCTGGGCAAAACCAAAGTTATTACTAAGGGCCGACCCTTATTCAGGAAAATATTAAAGCTAAGTGTTCATTTTCTCAGATTTTGAAAAATTCAAATGGTACGATACTGGAATATTTAATTGCATACATAATATGTGGTTTAATATATATGTATATAGAGAGACCTTGCATCTTAAGTAATACAGGAGGAAATAATCCATTCTTTTAAACTGAAATTAGTATGATTGGTCTGGCTTACTGAAGGTTAAAAACTGGACTCAAATCTACATTTAAACTACTGAGAGAGAATTTGGTGTGCTTTTAAAGCTGACATTGGCCTGTACAAGCGGATGACTGACTAATTTCAGATTCTTCATCAAAGAACTAGAGAAAGTGTTTGATTATAGGATTTTTTAATAGTGTATTTACATGCATCTGATCTTGCTGGTGCTTAAGAAAGATGCGTACCTTTTACATAACTTGAGCAGAGTCTAAAGGTAAATAGAGACTATAACGATAACCAGTAATTAACCTTCTCACAGTGAGCTCTCTGAAACTAAGGATTTGTAGATCAGACCAAACAATCATACTTTCTCCAGATAGAAAGGCAATTTAAAAAGTTAATATCTATAAGCTTAAAAGCCCAGCCTTAACATGTGCTAAAGCTGCATACTAGTAGTGGAAGGAGCATGTTTTTAACTGCAGTTATCCATGTTTACCCTTGCAGTCTCTACTATCAGGAAGTATTAAAACCTGACTCAATACTTTTGAGGGCATGATACAAGTTTGAAAACATAATTCAAAAATAAGGTTACAGTCATTTATTAATGCATGCTAATGTGACCTTGCCGCAAAATGGCATGTGAGGAAAGCTTTCACTAGTTTCTCTTAACTACTTTAAACATTACCTTTGAAAACACATTTGAATCAGCTATTCTCTCTGCTGCATAATGTCCAGCAAACTAAGGCACCTCTTGATTGCTTATATTAACATTACCTGATGTTCAGATAAGGCTGGTAGGACATGGGGAGAAGTTTCTAGGCATGAGTTCACATGAATAAATAATTCTTAAATGCCAGCCTTACTATTTTTTGGATCATTTTCTTGCCAGGAGATAGTCCCATCAGGCTGCTGCATTATGTCTTCATTTTTGCCATGTGGGTATGCATCTCTGAGCTGGCATATTTCAGAAAAAATCTTCCTCGTGGCATTCTTTAATCAAGAGGTTTCACAGTGAAGGAGACGAGTTTATAGGACAGAGTAAAATTTGCTCTGGTTAAGTCTGTCACCTGCTTTATTCTGCCCTACTACTTTACCTTCTAATAAATTTTCCTATAAATATATTTACATCCAGCATTTGGGTTACTGTTCTCTCTAAGTTCTCAGAACTAACACAACATATTAAAAATCCTTTCTTACTTTTGAAGCTTGTGTATTAATTAACCCCAAATCCCTTCATTACTGATTTTTGTATGAAATAACTGTTTAGCATGAAGAGTCTAGTCTCTTAATTACAATCTTAGCTCTTTAAAAATCATGCAATATACTTTCTCTTAAATAACTAATGCTGATAGCCACCCTTCCAAATCTGCCTACCTAACAAGGCAACTATTTTCTGTTTATAGTATTTCATGCAAAATTAACAGATAGTAATTCAAAGTGAAGCTAACAGAAGAACAGATTGAACTGGATAAAGAGATACAGGAAAAGGAACAGAAAAGACAGGTTGGTTGAAATAAGTTCATTTAAAAGTTGAAAGGTGGATAAATATTGAAAAACAAAACAAAATAAATAAAAGTAGCACTTAATGCAATGGGAGAGACAGGAGAACAGCCCTGGAATGGAAAATGTTTGAGATGTTTCCTTATGAGTCAAATAAGTTGTGTTTGTAAGTGTGCACATATGCTAGAAAACAGGGGGGGGAGGAGATGATAATTTCATGATGCCTTCAAAAAGGATTTCGGAATTCCAAGCAATTTCTTCTCTGTGCTAATGATCACTTAGCTTCAGTTTCTATTTTCTCACTAATGTGCTCAAAGCCTGCTTTAAACGTGTCTGTTCCTAACACTTTGAAATGCTTTAGTAATGCCTGAGTCATTACAGATTTTATTTCATGTTGATGCTTTGGTTAGGGAAGGGATTTTTCTGAGAGCCATTTCTCTTCTTTTCTCTGATGTAAATAATTATGGTAGTAGAGGAAGGATGCAATTTTTGGCGTAGACTTTTAGTATCTTAACTTGATTATAGGTAAAGCTATATTGTCTATTCTTCCCTCTCCCCTACCTGCAAAATAAGGAATTTAATGTTGAAAACCAGGGGAGAGGGAATAAATAAATAAATAAATCTTTTAGGCCTTTAAGTCATTCTCAGCCTTTGAAGGCCTTTATAACCTAATTATCTTTTGCCTGTGACTAAAAATAACAAAAATAAATAAAAGCTAGTTTTTCTCATAGTGCAGAAATCTGACACTAGATCATTTGTTTTTGGTTGCACACTAAAGCTAACAGTAAAAATTAGGGAGTACTTAAGTTGTCAATAAAGATTACGTAAGAAGTTTTTATGGATGTCCTGAATGTGAGCTGCCCAGGTCCTGAACTAGCATTAGGGTTTTTGACTGCAGATATTTCTAACCTGCACAGTCCCTCTGGACTGTAGGGAATGTGTTTAATGTGAGAGAGATGTTTATGCAGCATCTTTATACATCTATCAAGGCAGGGAGTACAAACCAAACATATTGGGAATATGATTTCCATTTACTTAAAGGAAATTGCTCTCCCAAAAAATGGTCTTTACTCAGCTCATTTATTTTCAGCCGCAGACAGAATAAGAATATTTTCAGCTGCTGTGGTTTCCTGGGGAACACAAGGAGATGGATTAGTATCTGGTAGGGTGTCCTGATACTACCAGGAATCTGATCTTGTGAGCAGCTACATACTTGCAATTCAAATTAAGCACCTCTTCCATGCCCCAAATACATCATCATACACATACCCTTAGCTCTTTACAGGATTTATTCAAGTAATCTGTATTCATCTGTATCAATCTCTTATCCAGATCTACTTAGATTTGGAAGAAGAGGTAGCAGACAGTGTAACATGTCACGGTTACTCTGACAACAGTACCGATATAGAAATACACAGATGGACAATGTACTAGCTGTCCTTTAAATACCAATTCTGCATGGAATATGAGTTGTTAGCTGTGTCATGGTGTACCATTATCTTGCACTGTTTAAGCACATTGAAATGTTAGTCAGACTTTTGCAGCTTAGCAAATCTACAAGATGTGTAAGTCCGTTTGTTCGTTGATACGTGAATGAATTGCAAATTGGCACTGAAAAAAAAAAAACAAAACACAAAAAACAACACTTTACCTGTTACTGTCAGAGTAACTGTGTCAATCAAAATACTGTTTTGTTTTGTTTTGTTTTTTACAGGTATGTAAATGTTATTCTGATGTTTACACCAACAGAACAGCTTAAATTACTGAAAATTAGCCGGAATGTGGTGGGAAGTGTTCCCTGGAGATGCTTTATGTGGCACTGTCCTTAAATTCACACAGAGGGAAGTTTTGCACAAATATATATGTGCAAAACTTCCTTCTCCAGTAGTTAAAACTAATAACCAGTGTTAGTTTGTGACTAACTCAAGAAAAATGGCTTACTCTCTTGAGGCTTTCCCTTACTACTGATGGATTGTAGCTCACCACTCCTCTTAGAGGCCTTGCCTCTTATTTTTCAATTCTCCCTTGTCCTCTCTCTCATGGCCACATCTCCTTTCTCCAATAATCTTTCTTATCTTTGTTCCGCTTTCTTGTGTGTGCTGGGCTCAAGACAGGCCCGGGCCCTTTGGGTAGGGGTGGGAGGGGGCTGCCCAACCAGTTCTTAAAAGCCTTCAGTGAAAGACATTGCACAACTTCCTTAGCTGGTAAATCACTGAGCTGCTTCAGCGTGCCTCCTTCCTGCGAATCACGCTGGTTCCTACATCTGGTGCATCACAGTCCTAGCAGTCATGGCCTGGAAAACACTTTTTAGGGCAAAAGGTGCCATTCCTTCAACCATTTGTTATGGGCCATGCTTTGCAGCCCACCCTCCCCCTCGCACTGCTCTCCCATGGCTCTGTGTTTGTGCCCACTCATGCCAAAAGACTGAAGGGAGGCGACACACATTTGTCTCTGGAGACTTGGGGCAAGCCCGACCGTCTCCTTCAGGTTATGATGGCCGCGGTAGGTAACCAAAGCCCAACACCTCGGAGCCGCTAGGCAGAAACCAGCTGCTGCGAGCCCTGAGGAGAGCATAGCGCCCAACCACGACCCAAAACGGGGGCGGGCAGCGCCGGCTCCTCTCCACAGCCCCCTCCGAGCCCTCCCGAGCTGAGGGAGCCCGCGGGCAGCCGCGGACCTCCAGCGGCAGCGCCGCCCCGAGGCCGGGGCCAGCCGGCCTCACACAGGGGCCGCGGCGTTCGGGCCGGCGGCTGCAGCCCCCAGCGGCCGCGGGGGACAGAAGAGGAAGTGAAGCCGCTCCGGGAGCCGGTGGCGCTGCGAGGCCCCGGCAGCGGCCGAGGAAGATGAGGGCTGCTGGGCTGCTGTGCGCCGCGCTGTGGGGCCTGCTGCTGCCGCCGGTAAGGGGCTGCGCCGGGCCGGGAGAGCTCGGGGAAGGCGGCGGGGCTGGGCCGGGCGCTGCCAACCGCCCCTTCCTCCGTACGGTGCTGTGGGGGGGAGCTCCGGACCCGGCCCCGCAGCGCTCCGGGGCCGCTTTGGGTCGGGCCGAGGTGGTTGCAGCCCTCCCGAGCTGCCTGCCCGCGGCCGGGCCCTGCTCGGGTCGGCGCCCCGCCGCTCCCCTGCCCCGGCCCGGCCCGGCGAGGAGCGCTCCCTGCGCTCCCATTTTGGCAGGGGGGGGTCTAAGTCAGGCAGCGGGTGGTGGGGAGAGCTTGTGGTGTGCCTGTGTTCTGGTTTTGTGTTTGTTCGGCCGTCCTGCGGGACGGTTTGGTCGCTTGACGGGGCGCCCTGGCAGCCTTTCCCCACATCCTGACGTGCGGTGCGCTGGGAGCCTGGTGGCTGCCCTGCTGCCTACCTTCCCCTTCTGGCAGGGGAAATGGGGAAACCGAAAGCCTTCGTAAGCTGTTGAAGCCATGTAAATAAAGGGTATGCCACCATTAAGTACTGCTCCACTCAGGTGTCTGTTTTCTTTGTTTCTTGTTTTTTTTTAACGTAATTTGTGCTTGTTTTGATAAGGCAGGATCCAGAGTACTTCCCTGTGTAGGCAGTCACAGCTTGATATTCACAACAGCAGGCATGGAGCACAATAGTTGTGTTTTTGTTTGTTTGTTTGTTTGTATTTGTGTGTGTTTGTTTGTTTGTTTTTAAATCACCTTAGGAATGGCATTGGGCGAAGTAGCTTGTGTCCATCCTTGCAAAGTGCTTCCTTGGTCTTTGTGAGCCCTGTGCAGCTCTCATCAGCTGTATTAGGGTTTTCTCAGCAGTGCCATTACTCTCTGATCCTAACCCAATGGTTTGTTGCTGCTGACAGAGGAAAGGACTTTTTCTGCCTGCCTGTAAAACTCCAGGCCCTGTGTCCTGCCTTTTTTGCTCTACAAACGCTTCAATGGGCCGGTTCTGGCAGTGGTGAGCACTTAGGTCAGCTCCTTGAGCCTCAAGTGCAGTACAGAGTGACAAGGTGAGGAGATAGCGCTGATGTGCGGGGAAGGAGCGCTGCTGCCTGAGCACAGGCACTGGTTCCCCGGTCACAATGTCCCTAGGGAAGGAGTGTTTGTGTCACAGTGCCAATAGCAGAACTGCAAGATGCTGCTTGTGCTGTTCATGCTTCGTTTTTTCTACCTTTTTACATTTCTCTGAAGTTCATGTTGTTACTTGCTACATACAAAATACTTTGTTCCTGTTCTGCACATTTGAGTTTCTTGTGTCTTATCTAGATGCTAAATGTGATGGGTATTGTAAATACAGGCTTGGCTTGATCACTCTGTCCCCTGGTTCCCGTAACTTCAGGTGTTCTACAGGATGGGATTACCCCTACACCTGTAAGTGGAACAGTCAGCCCAAGCTTATACCCCTACTGTGACTGGGGAATGTATTAGGAATAATAAGGATTAAGAGACACTATGAGATTTTTTTTTTTTTTTCTGTGAAAGATGAGGAGTTATACAAGAACAGTTTAAAGGTGGTAAAGGAAGGAGGGAAATGAGAGAACCACCTGTCAAAAACAGGATGAAACCTGTTTGAAGGTGAAGGGCCATTGAGAATTGTCTGAACTTGAAAGTAAAAGTAGATGATACACCTTTAGAGACAGCTGTTATGCCTTTATTTCAGGTGCAAACATTTTTATGCTGGAACAAGTCAGCCTATGGACAGGCCCTGTATCCCATCTAGTAGCCCTTATCCATTGTGAAACTAAGAAACTGTAGTAATTGTAAAACACTAAAAGTTCAGTAGGATGCAATATGACTTCAATAGGGATATTCCAAATGAGGTGTAGCGTGTCATGTTTATCTCCCTGCCTGTGGCAGGGGGGTTGGAACTAGATGATCTTTAAGGCCCTTTCCAACCTGAGCCATTCTATTATTATTATTTTTAACTTCTAAACGCTCTTTAGAGCAGCACCAGGGTAAACATCATGCTCTGGTATTCCCTCCCCCATCTTGTGAGCAAGAATTGTATTCTCCAATTCATCCCTAGAGCAGGGAAGCTTGCCAAACAAAACATGCGTATCAAATAAGCAAGTAATCACTTCTTTTAGACAGACTTGTGCTTGTGTGGCATTAACACTTGATTTTCTGGAGCACAGAAAATTCTTATTTTCCTTTGTGGAACAGAAAGAGCTTTGGGTGGAAATGTCTGAGAGGTTTTGCACCTGTTAGAAGTTTTTTGCTTTTAATTTGCCATTGGTTTATACTTTCTGATGAGCACATTTGAGAGGAAAGCTCGATTAATTTTGTACTGGTCATAAATTATGGAACAATTTATTTTATCTGACATCTGAATAACTGTTGTATGTTAAACAGTTAATGTGCTCAGGCCCTCTGACACAGTTCTCCCAGCAGATGTTCACACACTGTGGCAAATATAATGGATTCCTCTGAAGAAGGTTTCTTGCTATTCAAACCAGGCAGGCATAAACCTCAGAAACAATATCATCACATGTTTTTCTTTTCTTAGTAGGTCTCACTTGCTGTAGAATACTGATATGTTAGCCTGAGCAGAAATACTTCTGTAGCATTCATTGATTAGTATCGTACATCTGCCAAATATTTGGGATTTACCCCCCTGCCATGCCTACTTTTAGCTTAGTATCTCAGTATTCTTTCAGACAAACCTGAAGTCTACAACAGGATTATTTTTTTTCTTTTTTTAATATATTGATACTTCCTGATGTTAAGGTCAGTCTTTTTCTCAAGAAAAAACAGTCAAAATGAGATCATCCAGCATTTTTCTTAAGGTGATGCTTGTTGGTTTTCACTACTCTGCAGCTGTAACTACATCTAATCCTCAATCAGTTTGTTGATCCACATAGAAACCTGGCCTTTATTAATATATTAACACTAGGATAACACATGTAATATACATTACTTTCATGTACTTACATATATAGTATACAAGTAGTACAGTGTTAGTGTATGTTAATCACTAAAATTAACACAGGTTTTAAAATGTGTATGTATTTTATAGTAAATACGAGAAATTATGTTACGTGAGGGACTTTGAGAGTAATCTAATGAGATTACTCTAAATGAGAGACCAGGATTTCTTTAGACAAATTCTTTTTAAAGTACAGTAATTGGTCTCTGTGCTTAAGATTATTTAATTAGAAAGTATTCTAGGTATTGCCATGTAATACCTTTACTAGTAGGGGATATTCTAAATTTTGCAAACAGGCAAGGACTTTAATCCACTTTTCTATATCCTGTTTTAATGCCTTTCTATGTAAAATCATACACTTCTCTTGGAAAGTATAGGGTTCTGAATCTGACTAGCTCCTCACTAGTTTTCCATCCTGCTCCCCAGCTACCTCTCTATCATGAAACTAGCCATTGTACAAGTAATTTAAATGTATGTATATCATCTCTAAAGGCTCTTTCTCTTTCCTGACAGCTTTTTAGGAGAAGACCTGTGTACTCATGGTCTAAACTTTGTTTAATTTGGAACACCTTGGTTTATTTCAGATAAATGCAGATGAGGGAATCCTGCACGCTTCTGGAAATGGTGTACCTCCAGTAACAAAGGATTACTGCATAGTTTACAATTCTAATTGGATCTCTCTTCCAGACAGTCTGAACAATGCTGTAAGTAGTTAAGAGTCGTATTTTCTAAGAGAACTACAACACGAGATAAGTGTGGGTCAGCTATAACTGGTCTTCACATTTTGGTGTTAAATTGGTACTATACTGAATACAATTGCATCCTCCACCCACAGAAATGAAAGATCTCTGTGTACTAGTAGAAAGAGATCCATATAGAGAATGTTTCTGTACTGTAAAAAGTAATTTTTTAAAGTTTATAAAGATGCTATTCTGTCTGTGCTTAAAACCAGATTTAAATATGTGTTTTGTTTTTTTTTTTCTTTGGGTGTCAACAGTATATCCAAGTTTTAGATTTGGGAGTAAATTTTTTTTTGTTTATAAAAATGTTGTAAACTTGTGAAAGATTTCTTATATCAGTTTGTCATTTTGCTCTCCCATTTAACTGTCTTGTAACTTTTCTTATGTGGTGAAAGAGGAGATATTTCAGATGATCTTGGGTGTGAGGCAGAAACAAATATTTTCTTTAGGCATTTTTCCTATAAACAGGAGATACTTAATGTTTGGAAGTGATCAAGGCAGCAGTATTTTTCTCATTTCTCCTCCTTCCCTTCTGTCATTCATTAGCAGGTTTACTCAATGCAAAACAGAATAAAAATAATTTGTCAGTCCAAACATCTTTGCTGTTTTACTTTGGCCACTGAGATGTCATGCCTAACTAAACAAAACTGACAAGTTTAAAATCATTGTCAATCTTGAACTGAAACTTTTTTTTTTTTTTAAAGTAATACATTTTTAAGTTTACCAACTGTTTCTGAACAGGTATTATACTTCAAAACTCTGGTTACATTATATCAGTTAGTGGTGGGTTGCTTTGTTTGTTTGTTGTTCCCCTGAAAAATCTGGAAGTAACTTGAACTATATGCTGGATTCTCCAGAACTATAGGCAGTGATTTTTTCTACGTAGCCAGAGTTGTATGTTTGAATTACAACTGCTGGGAAACTGTACTTAGAACAGCCAGGTATTTTGGCTATATGATGTTCTAAACATCCGTCAGTATTGTCGGCTGTAGAAACTGCTGCCCTGATTTTATATTTCTGAATCCGTTATTCCTTTCTGTTATGCCTCTTTCTGGCAAACCTCCAATTAGGGATAGTCTTACAGATAAGCTTGCATTATCAGATTTGCTTCTTTCATGCTTTCTGCTCCTCTTCTCTTTGCAGACTTTTAGGACTCTGGAAAACCTGACTTCTACAGTACTCTGCAATTCTTCTGAAGTTCCTTCTGGCTTAATGAAGGACAAAGCAGTTGTAGTGATGAGAGGAAACTGCACTTTTCTGGAGAAAGCAAGAATTGCTCAAAGATCAGGTGCTAAAATGCTGTTGATTGCCAGTAAAGCTAGGCTGGTAAGTTACAAACTATGATTTTCTTTTGTAGTAAAATAATATCCTATCTATTTGGTCCAAGTCATTGCTGTGCAGAGATAGCTCAGAAGTCCCAGAAGCAGGGGACTACAGGAATGTGTGGGATTCCAGCATGAGGTAACCTTCCCCACTGAGCACAGCGCTAGTGCTGCTGCTCTTCAAGGGACCAAAGGGGTCATTCTGAAATAGCTCTGTGCAATGCTGTGTTGCATCATCTAAAAGTATCCACAGCTGAACTTCTATCTTTCCTTGTATCTTTAATCATACTTATGAATGCAAATGCTTGTCATTGTCATTCCATAATTTCAGCAAACTCTGAACTCCTCATCTTCTTAGATATTTTGTTTTAAACACATGACAAACGTAAAGTATTTCATCCGAAGCTGGAAATAAAGAAGGTATGGAGATGCTACAGATACTTCTGCTTTTGTTGTTCTCCGTTACAGCTGCAAAATATAAATACAAATATTTGCAATTTCAGAATTTGTGTGATTATCGTGAGGTTATTTCCTATGCTTCTAAAACAAGTTTAAAAACCAAGTTTTGTTTATTCTTTATAATACTATAAAAGCACGGGACCTTAATAAATCCAGATGTGGTGGTAACATCACCTGTTTTGACCAAAGTACATCTGTCTTCATTAATCCCTAGGAAAAGGAGATGAACTAGCTCAATTTTTCTTCCTACAAATTCACTGAAATTTAAAGGATAATCTGCACCTGTTTGGGCTCAATACACTTACCACTAATACTTTCTGTTCTAGGCTCCTCCTTCAGATAACAAGACTGATTTTGAAAATGTGACTCTACCAGTTGCTCTTATAAGATACAATGACATTGTGGATATGCAGCTGGTAAGTAATATAATTTCAGCATTTTATGGTTTGTATAGACTTAGGTTTTTGATGAAATAAATAAAAATTAATATCAAATATGAATGTCTTCCTGATTTGGATGGGCATAGATAAAGATTCACAGAAGGGGATGGGTATTAAATCATGGAAAGACTTCCTTCTTCAAGTCAATTTAAGAGAATGTTTAATTAGAACACTAAGAATGGGACACAATAATGGTTTGAGGGTAATCTTTGAAATCTTCATCCTAAACAAGATAAGCACCCTTCCAGTAGACTTGTATAAAATTGCAGGTGCTTGGCAAATGTCAAGAGCTATAGGCTGAGAAGGCTATTCCTTTTGCACAGAAACTAGAACAGCTGAACTTGTATCAAGCAGCATGATATTTTGTAAGCAAGCAGTACCTTATAAGGTTGGATCTTAAGGATATTGTATTTTTGTTGCCTTTATAAGATCATAGGCTCTGTTTCTATAGCATGACAGCATCTGTTATACACAGGTTAGGTGGTATAGTTTGGTTTTCTGCTGATGAGTTCATGATGAGATGCCAAGTTTATGTCTTTAAAATCTGGCAGTTGTGGTATCTCCTACACTTGCAGGGGGTTTTTGTTGTGGTTTGTTTTTTCTTCTTTTAGTTTCTTCTTTTAGTTTCTTTTCCTTGATGTGTAATATTAGGATACAGAATGTTGCAGAAAGTTTTAAAGAAAACTATGTTTTCTTGGGTGTGGAATTTTTGTTGGTGGTGGTTTGCTTTCTGTTGTTTTGTTTGTGTATTTAGTGTTAAATAGCTTTGCTAGGCAGGAGTTGCACTGCACATGTTTTTCTATGAATAGCAGAGGCTAGCAGTAACCTGTGTAGTTTTAGCTCCTTGGATTAAATTTGCAAGCTTGTTTCACCATTTCTGCTCTTAACCTTCAGAGCTGCCGTGGGAAGTTGGCTTAGGTAAGTATGTGAACTGAAACTGTCCCAAGATATCTGGGACTTTGGTTGTTTTCTCCTTTTTTTTTTTTTTATTTTTCCATTAAAGTTTGGTTCTTATAGAGCATTGATGTGACTTGAAGGTTTGCGGTAACACTCCTCAGTCTGCCCTAATCACTGAAGAATACTGAGTTTCGGTTTAGGTTGTCCTCTTTCTTGAAACTTATTCATTCAAGGAAGCAAGCATTGTGTGTTTAGCTGAGTGATTTTTATACATGCCCTGCTAACTTGGGGGGCAATTAGGGCAAGGTTAGATCCCTGATTTGTTCTAAAACTTCTCTGCATCACTTGATTGGCTAGTGTGGTTTAGAGTGGTATCACACAGAATTGCTCCTGTGCAGCTACAATAATTCACCAAATAACTTTGCTAGTAGACAAGTATGCCAGGTGATGTCTCATGCTGCTGTTGAATTGAGGGGGAAAAATAATTTTTGTCTTAAAGAAACTGTCTTCATAAAAGTAGTAAGAAACAAAGCCTTGCCTACAAGTGATCCTTTCCTAGTTCTGATGTATTTTTTGCCATGGTTTTGTCATGTCACTGGCAGTAGCTGTTAGGGATGATATGTACTGCTTAGAAGCTGGCAATCGTAGTCTTCCTAGTACAGCTGCATATTACATTTTAATGCTCTTTATGGCTTCCAATTCTCTCTTTTTAACTAGAAGAGAGAGTCAGCACAGTCTGAGGGGAGACGGTTGGTGTAAGCATTCTTTTTACTGTTTCTTAGAATGTTTGAATTGGGTTTGTGAGGAATCTTGTCAGTTTTAGAGGCCATTTAGGAAGTGAGCTGCTCTCTTGCTGAGCTGTTACCTGATGGGCTGTATTTGGTTATAGTGCTCTCTGTGGTAGCAGCTGAGATTTCAGAAGATTTCAGAAGTTTTCAGTGAAGAGCGGAACAAAATGAAGTAATTGTTCTTGATTCTAATGTGAATTTTGCTTTATTAAATTCATGGAATTTAAAGGAAAAACTGGGATTAGATGTATTGGAGTTGAATACGAAAAACGTATAAGCCATTAGTTTTTTTCCTTTTGTCTTCCACCTACAGGGTACTGTAATTTGTTTGTTTGTTTTGCCTTTATGTAATGTTATATATCACTTCATACAGTAGTATTTTACCAACACTTAAATTTTCTTTCATGTTTTCTAAAAATGTGATTATCTGAACTGCCATAACTTGAGGCAAATGAATGATTGACTTCTTTAGGCTGCAGTAAGGTTAATTCTGTAATTAGATAATTCAGATGCTGAAATGAATCTGCTGTCTTCACATATGGCCCATGTATTCCACTACACTACTCAGCTTCCTATTCAGTCTCACCACTGCCAATTTGATCTTCCTGTAGCCAAACTTGCCCGACATGTTCATCTCTTCTTTTTTTATCCCACATCCCACCGTTAACAAATCTGTTCTACCACATCTCTGAAGTCTGTTTTCACTGCAGTGTTGCTTTAGGTGCCTTGACTTCAACAACAGCTAACCTTCCTCACTTTCTGTCAAATTGTCACCCTTTCTTTGTTCAAATCTCACCTTTCAGTCGCATCGAAGCATTTAAGTTATGTGAAATTGCTTTCTTTTGTTTTTGAATCCATCTCAAGTTGTGTTTGTGAAAAATTATTTTTAAATCTTTCTGTCACCATGAGTTTTTACTGTGTCCTGTCTGAAGCATCTTGTCTTTGTCTGCGCTGTGAGTTTTGTGGCTTCAATAGCTAGAGGCAGATCTCTACTCATATCTCAGTGGACCTGTGAGTCTGTATTTCAAGGTAATTGACTCCAGATATGCCCTCCTGCAGAACCTAAGTCTTTGGTAGCACATGGTATATTTGTGGGATAAAAAGCATTTGGATCAGGGGTAGGTACAACTACTCAGAAGCATTGAAAGATTGCAAAGAAGTACCGTTTTGCCTTGTGGTATCCATATTTACCACAGCAGTAGTAATAAATCTGCTTTCTAACCTGATTATCTGGGAAGGTGGCATGGTAGACACTGCATCTTTACAATGACCAAGACAAGAATATGGGATATGTTATGCAGTAAGTTGAAAATGTCCTTGTTACCATTATGTAGGGTTAAGAGCAGGAAATCGTGTTGTGTGCCTTGTTGGAAATTAAGCGGTATAATTTCTTTCTTGTCTTTATGAAGTAATTTGTATGTTCTTTTTCAGACTCTCGGAAATGACATTAATGTGACTCTATATTCACCGCCTTTGCCAGAGTTTGATTGCAGTATGGTTGTCATCTTCCTAATTGCTGTGTTCACTGTGGCACTAGGAGGCTACTGGAGTGGAGTAGCAGAACTGTAAGTCTGCACGACAGAACTGCTTATATTATGTAGACTACAAGTTTTGTGAAATCTCTAGTTATGATTAGTATGACATGATTTTTTTTTTTAGGGTGATTGAGGTGCAATTAGATGCTTAAGCTTCTTGATCATCTATGTAACCTTTAAAAACATAACAAAACTGTTGTGACCTAAACTGCTTAGGGTTTTCTGCTTAAAATCATGAGTCTTTGATAACAGTATTTCTGGATGAGAAGAATCTGAAGAACGGTTTGACAGGCATGCAAGAAAACATAACATAATGTACGCTTCCCTTTCTACTTTCCTGGTGTCTTCCTCTGCTCTATCTCTCAGTAGGTCTTCAGGGAACCCTAAGCAGTAGGTTGTAAAAGTCCCTGAGTGATAATGCAGCTCTTGGCAGGATGAGTGAGAGTTAATGTAGTGACATCGGAATATTCCGTTATCTGTGGAAAAAATACACATTTTAGCAACACCTTTAAAATCCAGTGATCTAGGAGGTACAACTGTAAATGCTGTCTGCACTGGGGACCTGTACAAGTGCCTTGTTCCAGCTGGCTGAGCACCACCCAAGAGGATGTCTCCATGCCACAGCCCTGTCACTGGCAGCACTGGAGAGCACAGTTGGGTTGTGTCTGGGTGGCTCCAGCCAAAGTCCACCAAGGCTTATCTGCCTCAGCTGTGTGTGTTATCTGGCAGCAGAGCTGGGGCAGTAGCAGCTATGGGACTAGGCAGGGGAAATGAGACATAAGGGTGTGTGTGGTATAGCTTGTGGCAAATGCAAGGAAACAAGCTGGTAAGAGAGGTTTCTGCACAGTGTTGGGAGAGTGTGCAGCTTTGTTTAGTGAAGTGAAGCACACCAGGTTAACAGAACTGGTTTTACTCTGGGGTTGAACTGGTTGTAGCTGGTCTTTCAGAGCATGGTATTATCCTGTAGCATTTCTTGTATGTCTGTGCACACGCAATGTGCCAGTCAGTGTACTTTACAACAGAGAACAGGAGATTTAGGTAGTAGTGCTTTGTTCCCCACAACAGCAGGGAGTGGATTGTATGTGATAACTGCGCCTTCCTCTTTCCCACTAGTTGTTATGCAAATATTAAGTGATTTTTTTTATTTTATTTTAAGATTAAAGAAATAGAAGGGGGGATTCTTTTTTTAAAGGCTAGATGTGATTATGCTTCTTTTTTACCCTACAGTGCTTCAGGGTGTGGCTGCACTGAATGCTAAAATAACAAAATGTGATGCTGTTTCCCATATTGGGGAAAAAAGTCCTAATGTAATTACATTAAATCTGTTAGAAGTGTACTTTCATAAGTCTAGGGTGAGTTTTTTTTTAAGCTGCTTATTCAAAGCATGTTCTCTGAGAAGGTGATTCATCTAACAAAGTGTCTTGCTCCTATGGGCTTTTTTCTTTTGAAGGTAGTTGTTTCAGTGCTGAATTAAGCATTTTGTAGGTAGGCCCTGGGGTTTGTCGGGAACACGCTATCTGATGGGCAAGTTTCACTAGCGCCTTTACTTAAAGAGTAGTAGAGCTGTCTGCTCAAAGAACAGAGTAAAACATAACAATTTGGCTCCTGATTTGGATGGTGTGGTATAAATACGGGGTATGTAAGCACAGAAATCTTACTTCCGGTGAACATGTAAAGTGTCTCGTTTAACACACACACACGTTCATTTACTCTGTAATTATGGGGTATAAAGGTAAAAGAATTAGTCATTAGCTAGTTTCATTCTGCTAACATGAGGTGTTTTTGCAGATGCTCAGTGTTATATAATTGAGGTTTTAAACACATGGATTTTAATTTTTTACAGAGATTGACTACATTTAGCCCAAGATACTTTGTAGTCAGAGGTGATGTGCTAACAAAGCTGAGTACGCGCATCCTGAAGAGGTTAAGAGTTTTTATATTGGGCAGCTTTTCCTCACGCCGATCAGGATTTTGATTGGGAATTCTCATTAAAGTTGGCAATCCCAGTATTGTTGTAAAAGAAGGGCAGTTAAGAATCTTTTCCTTGTGATCTATGCTAAGCTAGAAGTGCACATCTCCATCAAAAAAAGTGGAGAGAAACTCAAACAAAAAGCGTACCATTTTTTCTGAAAAGCTTGAATTCTGATAATAATAAGGTTTAGACCTAAATGCCGTTGGTCAAAATGATTTGTAATAAAAAATTGTGATTGTAGTAAAAGTTTACCATAATCTCTCATCTGAAGTAAGTGTCATTTTCCTAATACAGTGAGAATTTGAAAGCAACAGCAAGTCCTGGGGAGAGAGAAACAAGACGGAAAAAGGAAGAAAATGTTACTTTCACTCCTCTAACTGTTATCTTGTTTGTCGTCATCTGTTGTGTAATGCTGATCTTACTTTATTTCTTCTACAAGTGGCTAGGTAAGAAAGAAAGGATAATCTCCTTTGTCTTTTTTTTTTCTGCATGATTTTAAGTGTCTAAGTCTGAAAAGCTAGATTTCTAAACTAAAATTAATGTAACTTTATTAATTGTACTGTACATCTATGAGTAGAGGGTTGAAAAGATGTAGCTGCTAATTAAAAACGAAGGAAGAAGCTTTCTTCTACTGCCTTAGAGTCTGCCTGGATGGTGCTTATTCTGAGTGAAGTAATGTGGAGGAGAGGTGACTGGTGACTGCCAACAAAAAAACAAAACCCACAAACAAAAGTAAATGATATATGCTGATGTTTTTAGGAGGATGTCAATGACACTTTAATAGTCTTTAGAGTAAAAGATTTTTGGGGGTATCGCAACATTGACCTTGAGTTTGTGGTTGCAGTGCCCTAATTGAAGTATCAAGCTAAATGGCATTCATTCCCGTAATGGAATAAACTGAGGCATACTAGCAATAAGGCAATTTCTTGAATGATGCAATTCCAGTAAAACTTAGTTTCCAAACTGTTGACTTTTTTTTCTTCCTGCCCTCAAATTATGCAACCAGAAAGCATGTACTGTTTTAAATCACACTTCTTAGTGTGAACAATGTGTCTTTCATTCTGAAAGCTTCCTGAATTCACTCTTTCCAATAATTTGTTACCAGGTTACTGTCCTTCTTCTGCGGAAGAAACTTCACCATGCTGACTTCTGATTTTGTTTACATTTGGTTAACTTGATTCTATGGGCATTGATACCTTGGCTAAACATGTCACAAAAAAAAAAAAGACTGATGAATCTTTTAATTTGATTAAAAGGTTTAGCTTAAAAACTTCCTGTTTACTCCTAGTTTCAGGTGAAATTTTGGAAGAAGTGATGAAAAAGGTCTCTTAAAGGGGAAAGGGAGAGGGGACTGGAGTGAAGAATGAGGCCTCTTAAAGGAGGGGAAATGAAAAGGATAAGTTAGTTGGGGACAGGAAGAAATGTGAAGGGTTCAAAGCAAATATGTAACAGATTTTTGTGAAGAAGCCTTAGTGTCTGCACTTTGAAGCAGATACAAGCTGTTTCCATGGTATGGTAAGCTGTCCTATGGGAAAATTCTGCGTATAATTACACATAAAACCAAACAACGATAAAACCCCACTATGTTGTGATCACTATAGTGTGTGAATGTGAGTCCTAATATCAGTACTTGGAGACAGCATCGAGTAGTCAGTAAAGCTAGAAAAATTCACTTGCTGCCAGCTTCTCTGTGTAGACTAAATCCCAGATCTTTATAAGTTTCTAGGGTTCCTTGCATATTTTATGTCTAAACTTAAATAACAACTTAAGGTTTGGGCTGTTTTCTTATTTTTATTTTGTTGTTGCTGGTATGATGCCTTTCTGGCGCTGGAATGAATTCTGAGCAGGTCTGTGTTAACATAAAACTCAAAATCTGAAGGTACTACTCATATTAAACCAGAGGGTGTGGAGGAAAAGCAAATAGTTTTTAAAAAAATCCAGACACTCCCTCAGGTTTTCTCGCTTTTATTGGTTCTGTTGCTATCTTGGGTTCACTTACAAAAGTGCTCAACCTTTTATAACTTTACAGATGGAATAGTATTAAAAGCGTATGATCTTTAAAGAAATCACAATGGCATAGTGCTTTAACACCTTGCAGTACTACAACAGAACTATCTTGAATGTACAAACCAGAATTTCCACAAGTACGGATAAACTTTTGTTACAAATATACCATAATCATGGTCTTTAAAGCACAACACCACTACTGACACAATTGTGCATTTTTCTGTTGCCGTACTAGAGGTGCTAAGTGCATTTGCTTAAAGCAGTAAATTTAAATTTACTTCACCCCTGTAGTTTAATTCTGTAACTGAAGCACCAGAGGGGGTGTTACCAGCAAAAAGCTGCTCCTTTGCTCCCCTGCAGTGGTGTGGGGGAGAGAATCAGAAGGGCAAAAGAGAGGAAACTCATGGGTTGAGATGGGGACACTTTAGTAGGTAAAGTAAAAGCTGTGTACACAAGCAAAGCAAAATGAGGAATTGGAACATCGCTTCCCATCGGAAGGGCAAGTATTTGGCTACTTCCAGGAAAGCAGGGCTTCATCATGTATAATGGTTATTTGGAAAGACAGACAACATTACTCCAAATGTCCTGGGGACTTCCTGTACACCCTCAGCGTATTTGCAGGTTTGCAGCGGTGTGTTATCAATGCTGCCTTGGTCACCAATCCAAAACATAGCACTGTAGGAGATGCTATGGAGAAAATTAACTCTATGCCAGCCAAAACCAGTACACCTGTCTTGCCTATTTTTCAGTAAATTCCCTATAGATGTTAGAGTCAATTTCTAGCCAGACCTTTGTTACAATAAAACAAAAACAAAAAACATGTAAATAACTGTTTTTATTGTCCACCTGTATTTCAGGGTGCTTAGAATAGGCAGTATACCCTAAGTTGGAACACAGTGTATGAAGTCTCTTCCCAAGGAGGTGGTTCCTAGCTAATCAGAAATTTTGGAAGGTGTATAGTATCTTAAAATGCTATTTAAATCATCAGTCAGAGCTAGAGATTGCTGAAATTTTTATACATTAGCAGACAAGATGACTACAGATATAAATTTGAAGTGAGGAGTAAGTATTATCAGTAATTGAGAAGGCTGGCAGTTGTAAAAGAGCACTTCAGTTTTAAACATAAACAAAGAAAAGTATGTGAAGGCAGTTATCAGACCACTTTTCTCCTTAAATAAAGGAAAAAAGTGTTGTTGTTTTTTTTTTAATAAAAAATAAAAATATTAAAAACTCAGGTCTTGAAGAGAACTCTTTTCATGGAAGAGACATTTCAGAATCTATCACTATGCAGTAATCTGTAACTGGGGTCTCCAATGACAGTGTACCAAGTAGCACTATAGCTCTAAACAGTTTAAATCATATGTGCATCCTTGTGTTTGATACCTGTTTGCTGTATTTGCTCCCATTGTATTTTGTCACTGATTCCTACCACCCATTCTTTTTATCTAGTGTATGTTATAATATCAGTCTTCTGCTTGGCATCTGCAACAAGTCTGTACAACTGTCTTGCTGCACTAATCGGAGAAATACCATTTGGACAGTGCAGGTATTGGACACCTTTCAATTCTTACAAGGTTTCTTTTGTTGTTTTTTTTTTTTTTTTCTTGTCGCTACTAGAGGTAGTGTGAAAACATGAGTGTAGTTTGATAAAGTCTGCAGTTGGAAGAATAATGCCACCCACTTGAGCGCTGATGAAACAAAGGGGTGGGAGAGGGGGGTCTCTGGATGAGAACACTTTGTCAGTTTAAGGACCTGTGGACAGCGCAGGCAGGTATTTTGGCTGTTTTACGCTTTCTTTTTAATTTAATTATTTTTCTTTTAGAATTACGTGTTGCAACAAAAATATTGAAGTGAGGCTTATCTTTCTCGCTGCATTCTGCATAGCAGCAGCTGTTGTTTGGGCAGTGTTTCGAAATGAAGATAGGTAAGTGGTGCATTCTAACTTGAAAGGGTAATATGAATAAACGTCCTCAAAAACCCTTCTCATCTCATAACACTTTCTGGCACATGGCGTCCTTCTAAACTACGATGCCTAGTTTAAAAAAAAAAAAAAGTCATAAGTATTTATGAAGCTTAATAAGTATGGGAGTAATAGAGAACAAAGCTATACAAATGAACTGTGTGGCAATTTGGAGTTGCAAAAAATTTTGAAGACGAGGAAGAACTAGCTTGATTGCCAATGATCACCATAGAGGAAAAAAGTGCAGAAATGGTAATATAAGCATGAGACCCTAAATAAACATTATAGTAAAATCCTAAGAAGCATCATGAGCCACATAGTAAGCAGGGCTTCCAGTCAACATGTGTTGAGCAAGTGAGCAGTCATGCAAGGGAATGGCAAGACCCTGCTGTAGCCTCTGCTGTATTCATTTTCTCTGTGCCACACTGACAAAGAACAGTTACCAATTTATGATCAGAGGCTAGTGAAAATTGTTGATCTTGAAACTAGTGTTTTTGTGGTATTGGTAGCAATACTTAAAAAAAAAAAAAAAAAAAAAACCACCTTGTTTTCAGTTCCCTTTTGCAATTTTGCTACCTACAGAAAAATCTAAAAAAATCATTATACTTAAATACCAGCAGTAAGTTGGACAATGTGTAAAAGTGTGTTCTTATATTTAGGTGGGCTTGGATTTTGCAAGATATTTTGGGAGTTGCTTTCTGCCTAAACTTCATCAAAACACTGAAAATGCCCAACTTTAAGGTACTGTAAATTGCATATTTTAAAGTATTTTAATGCCACATGTATAAGTTTAGCATCAAGAAGTAAGTTTTTAATGCTCAAGAAGTATTGGAAAACAATAAATTTGCACAAATTTTAATTATAATAGTTATTTTAAAAAATATTCTAATGTTATGCTGGAGTAGAAATCTTGGTGTAGTGTGGGTTTTTTGTTTGTGTGTTGTTTTTTTTTTTTTCTTTCTGATTCTTTCTTTATTTTTTAATGTGGTGATACAGTAAGGGTACCAAAATGTAATTATGCAGTCTTTGAAAACCCGTGGTATTTTTTTCTCTCTCCTTTCCAGTCCTGTGTGATACTACTAGGCCTTCTCCTTCTATACGATGTGTTTTTTGTCTTCATAACACCATTTATCACGAAGGTATGTCCATGAATTTCTCTTGAAAATCAAAATGATGTCTGGTTATTGTGGCAGCATTTTTGTCAGATGACTGTTTTTTTCAGTATTCTCGATGCAGAAATGCTGTCTTCCTTTTCTTTTTTCCTGTTCAAGGCAGCAGTGGTTTAAATTTCTGCCTTGCAAGGACCATAGATCATAATGCTTGCATAGGTGTGATAAATTTTGTTAAATTAACAATTCTCCAGCAGTCTTTTGGCCAGAAATATCCTGTCCCCATTTGTGTGACAGGGTGATGACTAGCAGTGACTGTTCCCCAGTTTTCTTCCTCCTTTTGCTTTCGACATCCTTTTATGGAACACTCTCTAGTACTTTCTTGCAGTGCTGATTTGCAGTGTAGTATGAACTATATGCAAACATACTTTCTTCTATTTGGAAGCAGAAAAGTCACGTCAGAAAAAGCTAACACAATTTTATCTAAACACCCAGCTACACCTGGTGGGTTTGTGTTGTTTTTTTGTTTGTTTGTTTTTGTGTATGTGTGTTTTGTTTTTGTTAATCATTTTAGACTGGACTATGTGTTTTAAATGTAAAACAATACTGTATAACACTATTATATTAATATATTCCTTTTGACATTTGGGATTTTTCCAATCCTGAATTGTAAGATGAGGTGCAAGAAGTTTTTTGTAAATGTAATATGAATGTTTTGATATATTAAACCACTAACTTTAGAAAAATAAACTGAATTTCAGAATGGGGCAAGTATAATGGTTGAAGTTGCAGCTGGTCCCTTTGGAAACAGCGAAAAGGTATGAATAGCTGTTTTAATATGTGCAACATACCAATACTGACATTTTGTAGCTAATTCATAGCGTGCTTTTCAGCATAACTTTCTCACAAAATATAGCCAGCTTTTGCTATTTTCTTTTAAGTATTAAATACCTGTTGACTTGGGTTTGATCCTAGAATGATGGAAACTTGGTGGAAGTCCCTACTGAACGCTCAGCTCCCCATGAGAAAGTAAGGATTGTATTTCAGATACTGGATTTTTAAATCATTCCCTCTGAAAAGATTATTCTTTTGGGGAAAACCTGACTATCCAAATTTCTCTTCAGGGCCTGGATATCAATACTGTATAGTTAGGATAATAATCCAGACTTGCTATTCTCATTGTATGGTTAAAAATAACTTAAGACAACATGTGGCGTGTACATATTATTTGTAAATCTGAAATTCTAATTTACATATTGCCTTAAGCTTTATCCACTCTCTGTGATGGTTTCTGGTTTTTACTTTAGGTCCTACCTATTTCGAAGTCATGAGTTATGATAAATTAATGATATTTAAACTGTTTATTCATTAAAAAAAATCCAAACTACCAGGATGCTTTATATTAGATTTATGTGGGCTTGTGAAATACTGTTTTACAGTTACCTGTGGTTATTAGAGTGCCTAGACTTGAATACTCTGCAGCGACATTGTGTGACATGCCATTTTCTTTGTTGGGTTTTGGAGACATTATTGTCCCAGGTGAGCAGATGTCTTTGGCAATTGTAATTTAGGATTAAATATTTTTTGGTTTTGATTCTCAACTGACTTATGAGAGGGATTATTCTGCAAAGCATTTTCTAAATCAAATACAGCAGTTTATATTGATTTGTTAGCATGGAATACAAGAAAAGCCAGAGTATAAGAAAGGTTGGTGTGCTACAGTCTACTTAAATAATGAATGTTGTTTTGCTTTGCTTTAGTGTTGTGTTTTGTGAAAATACAAGTCCCACAGATAAATCCAGTTGTCAGTGTTAATGAAATCTTATTAAAATCTCACCAAAAGCAAGTATTTTGTGACTCATAGCATTATTGTGTCATAAACTATGAAATTAGAGGTGAGGTCATGGAAAATGTTTTGTCAATTTTTTCTACCTTAGAAGAGTTGAATTTTGCCATAGCTGAATAACTGAGTGATGTGCAAATTACTTAAGCACAAAGCTCCATCTCGTGACAAGACCACTCTCCCTTTTCTTGTGATCTGTACTGAGGCAAAATTACTGACTGTTACGAGTGAGCATTAAAATCCTATTGAAGAGAAGTATTAAAAATAGGTGTTACTCTTCTGTATTAGTGCATTCAAAATTGAAAGTAGCGCAAAATTCTTAGCTTGCTTAAAACAAAAACAGAACCTTCTAATACCACCCTTTTTAGCATATTTGCATTGTGGTTTTGATTTTCAGTACTTAATGTAGGATTTCTGAAACTGGTTCTTGGCTTTACAGAAAAGAATTGAGAAGAAGATAAAGCACAGCAATGGGAAGCCTTAGTATAATTTCTTCTTATGCTGCTTTGATTTGGAGGACTGGGTAGAAAAGAATTCATGGCTACATGTTTCATTAAACCATTCTTTTTCTTTGTTCAAGGGCTTCTGGTTGCCTATTGTCGAAGATTTGATGTTCAAACAAGTTCTTCTTCTGTATACTACATTTCCTGTACAATAGGTAAATCATGATTTTTCAGCTATTTTAATCTTCATCCCATTTTTTTTTTTAATGGCAGAACTAGATAGTTTTCTCCAGGTGAATGTTCAGTGTTGTCAAGAATCTCTGTATAATCTTCTTAATGTGCCTGCTCATACTTCAAGTGAGTGTTCTTTATGATAGTTGCTTTGAGAAAGCTTGCAAAAATACATAGCAACCTATTGTCCCTCCTTACTTCAATTAGATCAGCAAGGTACATGCTAATTAAAGAAAAGTTTTTTTGGCTTACTACAATAGTTATTTAATTTAAAGATATACTTGCTCTTGATTGTGTTTTATAGCTTATGCCGTTGGTATGGTGCTGACTTTCATTGTTCTGGCATTAATGAAGATGGGACAACCTGCCCTTCTCTACCTTGTACCATGTACACTCATTACTAGCTCTCTTGTTGCTTGGAGACGCAAAGAAATGAAGAAGTTTTGGAAAGGAAGCAGTTATCAGGTAGGTTGGATATCCTGAATATTTTATTGTTAGTAATTACTTTCTGTATTTGCTTCTGTAAGTACTTGGTAATACAAGCACTCCATTTTTTCCTCTAGTTTTGATGTTGATTAGTCTCAGAGAAAGAATAATCAGAAGGTCGTGACTCTTAGAAAATCTTAGCCTAGTAGTTGACGTGACAAAATGAAGCTTAAGGAACCTGAAATATCTGGTTCAGTAATCGTGGAAGAAGGTCATTTATTCAGTTGTTTGTTTTTTTTTTTCTTTTAAATGTATTTTGTGTGTGTTTTAACAGTGCTTATCTATCATCTTATGTGGTATATAACATCTGAATTGCAGATGTGATTTCAATCTGCAATAGTAGTCCTGTATTAAGAGTCAGTTCAAAAGTTAGTGATGCACTAGAATTTTAGAGACTAGTTTCTGTGCATCACTGGTGTCTTACATTGTCAGGATGGTATGGAGTATTCAGCAAAAAGATTTTGTGTGCTTATGTAACTGTTTCCTATCCTAGCATGCACACATACACACCATGTTCAGGTATACTGCAGTTCACCTTTGGTCATCTCTAGCACTACCCAGGAGCCATAGTACTTAAAATCCCACCAGCCATCTGCCTCCACCTGTTGACATGAGTACTTTCCTCCTGATCTTGCCATAGCTGTGGTAACTGTATGAGTTAGCCCCTGAGAGCTGGCATTTATTGTAAGATAGTCAAACTTCAACATTACTCTATATTTATTATTAGAGACCTGAAGTCCTTAATAGTGAGTTCAGAAATTATCTCCTGTATCTAGGCTGTGCTGAACTCGGCTCAGAGAATGGATAGGGTTTGTTGTCAAAGTTGATGGTGAAAAGGAGCAGCTTTTGCTCTTGTTCAACTTCTGGATTGCAAAGCTAAGGCAAACAGTGGAAGCCAGGTGGTGGTAATTTCTGTAAATGTAAAACTGCAGTTCTGCAATTCCTAAAGCATTACAAATTAAGCATTGCCTTCTGTCAACGTAACTGATATTCTGCACCTGCATAAGCTGAAGTCTAAGTCTCAAATTGCTTTGGAGAAGATCTTTAACTAATACCCTGTTTCTTTGTCAACAAAAAGAAGTCTTCTCCTTTCATAGAAGCAAATAGATGTGTTTCTCTGTAGGTCAGAAATACTCTGGTTTACCATGCATTTGTATATAAATCAGTGATTGCTATTCTGAAATAAATTGTTACATGTCAAAGTTCAGTAACTCTGGGACTGTTGGAGAAATAAGCTTCACTATTTATTTTCCTCACAAGTTCTGAGTAAGATTGGCCTAAGTAAACCTGGCAAATCTCATAAGCAACAAAAATTGCTTGCACTTCTCATAGTAAAACTCATACTTGGAAGAATTATGTTGCCATAGTAGTTATTTCATGTCCTTTCAACTGGTTTCTTGAAGGATTAAAACTGTTCTGAACTTGAGCTTGTTTTGAGGTCAGATGATCACATTCCTGGCACAATTTATTGTGTTGATTTCCACCCCCTCTACACCACCTCTGAGTTAGCCTTGTCTGTGATTGGACACCTTAGTAAAACCTATTTTTCTATAAGTTATACAAAAACTTTCTGATGAGCTTTTCTATATTTTTGTTTTCTTTTCTTGAGAATGTTACTCTCAAGAAATTGCACTCTCAAAATGCTGTAGTGTTGGTCTTTTCTCATATGTTGTCCTCCCAATGTAAGGCTGCATTTCGAACTGCCCTTATTGACATGAACAAAAAAAAAGGAACACAACCCTGATGTCCAAATCTTCAGGTTTCCACACTCGTTCTGAGGAGAAAAAATATAGAAAGGCAACAGAAGACTATCTTTTGCTAACTTTTGCCTGCTGAAGCAATGGTAATTTGGACTGGACTAGACATTCTCCATTGACAAGGGGTGACCAGACTTCTGTAGAGATTTGCTTCATCATGGGAACAGAGAAACCTTGCAGGTTAGGGCAAAACATCCCTAAGATAGGGGTACAGCAGGATGTGCAAGGTATCAGATGACTAAACTTCATATTCACTTCTATTTGCTTGTAATTCATTAGTTAGCTTTCTTTATTTGTGTTTTCTGATTTTTTTTTCTTTTTTATACGATTTTAATAATGGAATGAATTTTATTTAGGTGTTGGACTCCACCAGGACGCCTTTGCTACAAGGTGTGATTATAGCCTTCTTTTAATGCAATTTTAATAATTTTTTTTTTTGCTCTTTCCCCTCTGCTTCTTCTTTTCATTCTTCTTTTTGTCTGTTTTCTTTTTCATTTTTCTGAGTAATTCATAAGAAAAAGGTAGCAGTGAAGACAAGCTGTGAAAGTAAACCTGCAGTTACCCTTAGTTGTCTTTTCCTGTCAAGAAATTATGGAAAACTTAATATAAGGTACCTATGGAGCCATGATTCGTAAGATTGAATGTAGGCTTTGTTTTCTTTTTTACTCTATAGTTTCCCAAATCCCTTGGAGTATCTTCAGCTACTTAGAATTGATGGTGGTTGTGCTTTTGTTAACTACATGGAAGCTCCCCTGCTAATTCTTCTGTGCCACTGCATTGATATGAAAACCTGCTTAGAGCTAAACAACAATTTTATTGTCCTCTGTCTGTTATAATGTTAAGCATTTTAATTCATCTTTATTAGCTACCTCTATAGTCTATGATCTTACTGCTCAACAGTACAATTTATCCCTTACTGTATGGAGTTCTTGCAGTGGGGTAAGGAGCAAGGATTCAGACCAGCTTTTGTGGTCTTGCTGCTGTACAGCTTCTAGACAGCAGTGAGAAAGCAAGAAAGAACCTTAATAGGCTATAGCTTATGACTGCTAACACTGATACAATACATATTTTTCACTGTCTACTGTCTTATTCACAGCATGTAGAGAGCAATACAGTCTTTTAAATTTAAACTTCTTGCAGAATTTAAGTATTGATATATAACTTGAATTACAGTCAGCAGGCTAGATTTTCAAATGTATTTATAAAGCGTAAGCTGTCTGCTGTATGCATTGAAGAAAATTTGAGGTAGTGAACTCTGGCTGACTGTATCTTAAATACTGAACTAAAAACTACTTTTATCTTTAGCTTCTTTCTTTTCTAATAAAGAGTATTTTAAGTCTAATTAGAAAGTCTGTAGTAATTAAGAAATTATAGATACAAACACAGGAGGCGGCTAGCAAGTGGGAAGAGTAGAATGCAAATTAAAATCAGATGGCCGGACTGTATTTTTATAACTTAAGTCTTCTGTCCTTCTGTGTGCATTCAAATTCTTGCATAGGATTACTAAAATCAATTTTCAAGTTTCTACTTTATATATTTATACATATATAAATATATTTACTTCCTAAGATAGTTCTAAGATCCCATAATTCTTATTTGAGAGCATTTCTCTTATTGCATAATGATAGTCTTAAATTCTAGTCCTGCCATGTGTTTGTTTGGTTTTTTTATGAAGTAGTCTTGAATTGTAAAGAGTCCCTGCATAGGAAAATATCTTAACAATGGACTGAAAGAAAGGGATTTCTTAGGAGAAGAACGTACCTACTTCTCTACCACCAAGTGGGCAGTATTGCTGCTGTGAAGTGTATAGTAAAGATTTTTTTAGGTTTTCTAGACGGCTTATACTTCTCAAATATGTCTGCATGATATACTAATGTTTGTTACTTACTTCCCAGTTATCAACTTAGAAAAAAACAAACTGTATTTTTAAAATCTCAGTATAGTCTATGAAATCACTTCTGTAACATCATGAAAAATCTTGCAGAGTAGTAGAACTTTGAAGTCTTCTAGAGGTACAAATTGTGTTGCAGCCTTTTTAGAATTTGTCGTTTGAAAGTGTTTAGGTATTTATTACCTGTTCTCGAAATAATAAATCAACAGATTTGTCATTGGCATGTTAGGCAGTAAGCACCTGCTATTTAGTACTGTAAGTTTAAACCATGTTTTTGAGATACTTGCACATTAATCAAAGTTAGAAAAGTTAGAAAGCTTTAAGAATTATATGAGTGTAACATCATCAGAGTCAATCTTGGTTTCAAGTGTGTACATAGGTATTAACCTATTCTTTTACAGGTAGAAGTTGGGATTACCATTTCTAGTTTGGCTGTGTGCGTGTGTAGCATTTTTTTTTTTAATAGTTCACCATGTTAGGATCTACTTTAGTTCCAGAGTTGTTTTATCTGTCTTGACACTACCTACCATACAAATAAATAAATAAATAAATAATGTTAGGAATTTGGATGTGGGAAAAAAGCTGATGAATTTCTTCCACTTAAAAAATGCTTGTCAGCTCTCCACAATGTTCTGTCTGATTCCTTTGGCTCTTCCAAGGCTTGAGATGACAATTCTGTCCAGGATTTTAGCACTGTGCCTTCATCTTGATGCTCGTTGTCATAAAGATTCCTGCCTCTTCTGCAGAGGTTTTGAGGACATGGTTGTCCTGAGAGAACCTACAAGCGGGATACTCTTATGGAAGAAGCTACTTAAGGCAGGTCTACATGTTTAGAAAGGTATCTGTTGTCCCTGACTTGAAGTTGTGGGCTATTCTTGTGAAGACAAGAATGTATTTCTTCATATATAGTGAAGAGATAAGAAATAGCAGGTCTATTTTGGTCTAAAGACCTTTTTTCTTTTTTTTTTTTTTTTATCTTGTGAAATGCATGTGTATCAAAAAGCCCCAAACACCTTTAGAACCAAAATGGCTAGTAGAACATAAACTGAACTTAAATATCTAATACATCAGACTTTAAAATTTAAATACATGCGATATCTTCAGTTTAAGCACATTTTGTGCTATTTACCTAGTTGCAGGATTAAGAGAAGAATGCTTGACTTTGGGATACAGTCAGTTGTTGCAAATAGTATCAACTCTTTCTTCTGAAAGCATTCCATCTATTCAATAGGGAAATATTTTACAATAACACTTACCAAAAGTACCCTCTCTCTATGCCAGCTGTTGGATGATCCTCCTCTAGGATAAAGGAAGCCGTATATTACTTGGTGTGATTTTGTACTGCTAGTGGTGGGTGTTTTTGTTTGTTTATTTGTTTGCCTAATTTGTTGTGTTTTGCTTTTCCTGGAAACAGATAATTGAATCCTCATTCAAAACAACTGTTTAGTTTCTGTAATTGTAGGGAGTGTTTTGCTTTGGTTGACTTTTGATGTGGGTTTTTGGTCATAGTGCAGAGGCAAGATTCTAGGTATACTGAAGTGAATGTAAGACTGTCGTTGGCAGAAGAGTTTGATACTGCTGGGCTGACTGTGTGTTACAGTTGAGTTCTTGGGTGTATCAGCAACTGCATGCCTAAATTGTTCTTGATTCTGACAACATGAAGGTAGTGGTGTGAACAAACGTCTCCTGGTTTTAGTCTGATCTATACTGTGCACACAAGGATCTCCTAAGCCTTACTTCCAGTCCCAATGACTTGTTTTGGCCTTCATCTGAGCTTACTGTATGGCATGCTGGTGCGTCCAGATTTGGAAATATCTTGTTTAAGTAAACCTAATTTTAAAAAGGTACGTTTGTATACCTTGTGATGACTCGATTGTGCTGGTGTAAAAGAGGGTATGGTACGGATGGGTCATACCTAGAAAAGGAGGGTAAGGTTTCTACCTTTTGATACTAAAAGCGTTATGCCCTTGGCCTAATAACCCTGCCGCACTGAACATCAGAGCTCCTTGACATGTTCTGTTTTCCACATTGGTTTTACTACTTTCATATCTTCTGTTTTTCACATATCTGTTTTTCAGCTGTTAAAACTATCCAAAACTGCCCAATCCTTGGCCTCTTGCTAATTATGAAGTCCTTGAACTGGTCAATCTTAGTTTGTCATGCTAACCAATACATGTGCTTACCTCTGATTCTTTTCAATGTTTTGTCCTAGGGATGAAAGCAGAGCCTTCATTGTTGTCTCACAATACAGCAATGGATAGGGAAACAAGCTTCTGTTTAGTCAGGGAAAGAACAAAATTGTCCAGTGAAATATATTTGTAATACAGCTAGCTCTTACTGTCATAAAAAGAGAAAGCTAGTCTTTTCTATTCAAGCCATTGCTTGCTAACTGTAAATGTTAAGTAGGATCCTAGGCTCTCTTTCCAGTTTTTCCAAACTACCTTTGAAAAATTTGCTTAACCCCATATTTTTTTCCCTCCACGTTCAATAATTGAGACTCTTTTGATACATAAGTTTTATTTCTTGAAGAGGACTCAAATCCTTGGATGGCAAGTGCTTTTGTAGTCAAAAGCATTAACTAAGAGCTTTTTGATTAACTAAAAGCTATTTGGCTTGAATACTTTTCTGATTTATAGAGGACTTCCCGTCTGTATGCTGCTAAAATGCACTGTAATACATGTTTAATTGTATTTCTCTTAGCTAACAAATACTTTGTACCAATGGGGGGAAAAAAAGCAATATTTCTATATAAAGAACTGTCTTTTTTATTTTTTTTACATTTAGATGATGGAACATCTGGATTACCCAGGAAATGAAGAAGGCACAGCATCAGCCAGTGAACAGCCTGGAGGACAATAGCATTTAGGATTCTGGCTTAAAATAGTACTCAAATTTCCTACAGATGAATTACAGTAAATTTGGTGAAGATTTACAATAGAGTATTTCATACTCTGTGTAAAAGGTTTTTTTACTCCACCTATATTTTTATGAAAAATATTGTTATTAACATAAAAGTAATCAAAATAGATTTGCATTTTTACAGCCAAACCATAGCTAGTAAAACCGTGCCTTATTTTGATTTAAATAAAGGGTATTTTCTATGCAATTTTCCAAACGTGCTTCTATACAGTATATTTTTATTAAAAAAAAAAAAAAATCTTGCCCGTATCACTTTGCATGAAATATTTTCTTAGTTTTGATTAAGGCTAGTCAAACTTCATTTAAAAAATAATAATAAAAGCAGTACTCTTCACAGGATTTCTATCCAGATCTTGAATGCGAAGACTAACAGTAATGTAACTACAGAATGAAACTATAATTCCATTACTATACATAATGGAATAAACTGTTTGTATGCTAATCTGTGTAGATTGTAAGCCATAAAATAGATAGCAGGGCAAATTTTAATTTGTGGTTGTGAGGTTTTGTTTTGTTTTTCTTTTTTTTTTCTCTGTAGTTTCACTGGCTTATGCCTTAATAATGAAAATTGTTAAACTTTGATGTGAGTCTTTGGATTATATGCATTGCCAACCATTAGAAAAACTAAAAGTGTGTGGTGGAGGTACTTACACAGTGGCCCTGGAAACTTAGATGCAGCTCCTGGAGTAGTTGGCAAAGATGGTGTGAAAGGCAAGAGGTTGTTTTTGCTCAACAAGTGTGATTTAAATCTTGGGGGTGGGGGAGGAAGACCAAAAATTTTTAAGTTTGGACTAGTTCTTCTCATACTTGTTTGGACTTGGTCTATATACATATATGTGGTCTTCATTTGGCTTTGCCTTAATTCATAGGGATGGGGGATGAAAGGACAGATTTTTCTAGCTTTTGCATCTATACCATACTTTTTTTTTTTGAAACTGTTTTTGAAACTTCTTTGTGATTGATAGACAAACAACGGGTTTGAATAGTGCTAGTATTGCCTGTGTTAGTTAAGGCCAGTGCCTGTGTTTAACTTGATTAATTACAATTTGTTTTAGCATTTAAATACTCTAAAGACTTGGAAAAGGAAAATTAGTTTAAATCATTAATTTGCATTTAGAAGAGTTTGAGTTTGTGTGCTTGTTTGATGCTTTTTTCATTTTTGGGGGGGAACTGCAAATTGAGGGGTATTAGGCATAGGAAATTTGTAAAGCTGTATTGCTAACACTTTACACCAAAGAAAATTGGAGAAGGCAACAACAGGAAACCACTGAGTTCACTTAATCAACAGGTAGTCATTAAAACTTTTTTCTTATTTTTGGAGTGGATGTCGTTCTTATAGTCAGTACAAATCAAAGAACCCTGGAGAAAACCAAATAAGTGTAAGCTGAGCAATGGCAATGCAGCCTTTCCTGCAGTGCCTCACGCAAGTGCCTCGCTGTTGGTCTGAAGGTCACCTCTAGACACGATTGGTTAAGGGCATATCAGCTCAGGAAAACTTACACAGATGAAATCTAGTTTAGCTAGATTTGCTTTGGAAGTATGCTAATTAAGACAATTGTAAAACTATATTGGCAGTTAACAAAGGCTTACTGCAAATTTACTGCTTTACATAACTTATATCAAGTTTAAACCTTTTTGTTCTCAAGAGTCCTGATGTAGATAAACTTATGGACTGAGTATCAGTTGTTGCTATTCGCACAGATTTACCTTGGTACCAGTTGATACGGGTAAGATAACCACCTTGTTTATAGCACTGCAACTTCTCTAAGAAAACAAATTGTAAACAGTTTTTCTATGTTAGTAGGTGCCCATCATGACTTTCTTGATCTAAGCTTGAACTGACAGCTTCAGAATACAATGATTTTGCTCATTGTCTTCAATTTTTATTTATCTGAGGCAGCCAGGCTGACTGGCACTTAATAACAAATTACAGTATACCTCAGTGTTCTGATAGCAGACTGAAAGCTTCTGCTCTGATGTGTTGTGCTCTTTGACAAGCCCAATATCTGCCAAAGTTAAATGGTTGTGAAGAAATGGATGAAAATTCCTGAATGACATAACATCATAATGTGTTCAAAGTCCTGGAATACTCAGAGCTCTCAGAAGCTTCACAAACCTACATAATGACTCCTTTTTCTTTGAAATCTTCTGTGTACAGGATTTATTAAATTTTCACCTATAATTGTGAGTGGTATTGATGATGGACTAGTATAAATAAAGAAGACCTTTGGCAACATAAGTGTATTCAGCAGTTAGCTGTGGAAACTGTTGTGTTCTGTGCCTAATTATGCTCTATGCCTGATAATGCCTGAGGTTTCACATGTGCTGCAGTTTAATTGGATGTAAACTAACTATTTCTCTTTCAAATGTTTAGGTGCTTTGTTTACAAAAAGTAAGAATGGCATTTAAAATTTTACATAAATAACAGGTTAGTAGTGACTACTGAAATGAGATTTTTATAAGCTCAGTAGAATTGATTGCAACACTTCTAGCAGTTTTGAATGTTTTTTTTTTTTAATATTAAACTTGTTTGTACTAAACACTATGTTAAAATCGTTTTTAGTTATATGAAAATCTTACTACTTTTCATTGTATGTTTACTGACAACAACCCACTTTCTCATGACTCTTAATTTATCACTTTAAGAATGTTATTAATAAATGTTACTTGTGTTTAAAAAAAAAAAGAAAAGTTGAGCGATTGCTTTGAGTCATCTTATTGTGAATGTTCTTGGGAAAACAATAACAATCCGTAATAGCAAATGAATGAAAAATGCATTTTATCCCCCCTTTAAGCAATGTAGCTGCATTTTTTATCCATCCTGCCTGAGGTATATAAATTATGATTGTATTTGTAAATACCTGTGTTGCTGTGTTGTGGCTTTTTTTATTCTTTCTTCCTTTTTTCTTTCTTTTTTTTTTCTTTTTTTATTATTAGAAGGGTTGTGGGTAGAGGGCACTGTTATCTATGAATTGAGTATCAATATTACTGGTCTAACTCAGCAAGTGCTTGTTGTACAGCTGTTAGTTATGGGACTCTGAAAGTGTACCTGACAAACAGGGAGTTACAAATTTAACAATTGCAAATTTCTTGATGGTAACAAGGTTATTTGCACTGAGCCTAGGAAACAATTCTGGAAAAGTATTGTTCAACTAAATGTATTTAGCCTGAGATAGGAAGGGGGGAAAAAAAAAAAGCTTAGGTCTTGAAAACTGGGCTGGGTTGGAAATGTGGGCAGAGGAAGAAAATAAAATCACTAAACATGAATGAATATATTTGATATGTCATCTTTGAGGCATTCTTAGAATCCTGTGATACTGTTTGTATTAAAAGTTGGACACGTTTTTAACTATTGTAGCCTCTTCTGTTCATATACTGGAGCCTCCAGTAGCACTGAGTCAAGCTAATTGAGTACTTAAATGGGAAAGAAAACTCCTATATACTGTCCCTCTTTAAAGAAAGGATAGTTACCTTGTGATACTTTAATTTGGCATTGGAAGCTGTCTTGCATAACTCGCGCAGAAAATCTCTCTTCCCACTCAGTCAAGTCTGCAGGTGGAGGAGAAACCTAGCTGTTATGTTGGAGTCATGATTAACAGCATCTTAACTTGTCCTTCTATAACTTTTTTTTTTTTTTCTATTGGAGCTTGGACTGTGAAATAATTGAAGTGATCATTGAGTTAGGCTGAGAGAAAACAAAGACTTCTTACAGTTTGTTAGTAATTTTAGAATAACTCATGAGCACAGATGCTGTCAGTCAAGAATAAGAGTGAATGTTAGAGTAGTTGTTATAGTTGATTTTTTTTTTTTTTTTTTTTTTGCTTACAGTAAAGTGAATGTATAGGTAAATACGTGAACAGCTCTTCTGTTTAAGAGGTTAGCCACACCATAGAGTACTCAGAGAAACAGCTTCTAACTCTAATTGGTCTTCCTGTTGCAAAGTTCAGTCTCAGCTGCTGTATGAAGTCTTATACTTGCATACGTTGTGTATGTGCTGGCTCAAAGTCTTATAGAGTTACAAAGCCAAATTAGATAGGAAGTGAATTTAAACTATATTGAGGTATCTTTGACTAGAATTTCACCAATTGCATGTCAGTCAAGCCATAGTTGACTTTTTTTTTAATTTGAATTGCAGCATGATTGGATCTTGCTGCCCAACCTTGGTAAGCCCTACCTGTTCCATAAGTATTCTGCTTGCCAGTAGAATATATAGATTACATTTATGTGTGGGAATATACTGATTGTTTTGTTTTGTTTTTTTTTAAAGCTTATCACATGGAAACTATTGGCAAGCCCTGCTGCACAATGACCTATCCAAATGTTTGACTCTTTGACTTTGAGAATAAGAACAAACTACTAAAACTAACCTTCATAAGCTCATATATATTTTTCCTTAGATTTACGTGGTTCTTTTTTAAAAATTAGATAAGCTAGGGATAACAGATGTAAATGCAATTAACAAGTTGTTTTTTGCACTGACTATCTCCAGTGCATTCTGCTGTTATGGTTGGTGCATTTGACTCTTCTGTAAAACTGCACATCCCATGGGCTTGAAAATTGTGAGCAGAAGGAAGAAATTATCTTCTAAGGAAGTGAGTTACCATTGCTAGTTAACAGGTGCTTGCCTCCTTAGACGCGTTCAGTCTTATTTCCCCCTTTGTCAGCAGTTTTATTCATGCTGTTCCAAGTGTAAACTCTATCTGACGAACACTGATTGTATTTTGCTTTGTGGGAGACCAGGTCAGGCCTCTAAACTAACAATTCTCGATGAAGTCAGTTTGTTCCCCAAAGTACAGATTATTGAGATTATTAAGATTATCTTAAATTTTGTGTACCTGAAAATATTCCATCCAGCAGTACGTATTGGGAGCCAAAGAGCTGGCAATTAGCTTTGGAGGAAAAGACCCTGGGGTCCTTCCAGATACCCCGCTGACAATGTGTGGTGGTTTTACCATGCTAGGCAAAGTGTCCTTGTGGAAAAGAAGGCCATCAGCATCCTGGGCTGCACTGACACAGCACAGCCAACTGGCCAAGGGAGGTAGTCCCTGGTCCTTCCCCTCTGCTTAACGCTGGTGAGACCACATCCACAGTGCTGGGCTGGACTACCCAGTACAGAGACACGGACATAGTGGAGTGAGTTCAATTAAGGGCTCAGAGCACCCCTCAGGTGAGAGCTGGAATTGTTCAGCCTGGAGAACAGAAGGCTGCGGTGGGCCTTATCAGTGTTTATAGTACCACGGGTGTGTGGAGCCAAACTGCAAAGAAAACAGAGCTTTTTTTTTTTTTCCCCTATGAGGTTGGTCAAACACTGGAACGGTTGCCCAAAGGGGCTATGGAGTCTGTCCTTGGGTATATTCAAAACCCAGCTTGACACAGGCCTGGCAGCCTGCTCAGAGAAGGCAGGTGGATTAGGCAATCTGTAGAGGAGAGGGGTCTTCCAGTTCTCACTGTTCAGTGATTCAGCAATTATTAAGATACTTTTTCTGCTCATTTTCCAACCCAAATAATCTGTAACATTTTTTTTCCATCATTAAAAAAGTCAAATTTTATCACCACAACTTGGATTTAATTTTTGAACTGGAATTATTTAATTATTTTAAATTGTTGGATTTAAGTATATTTAAAAGTTGCCTTGGGATTTGTAATGCTTTCAGAAGCTAAAACACTACCTTTTATTTTAAAATACTATAACATGTTTATTTTACTGTGTGAATGGTTTATCTTTTTTTTTTTTTTTCTTGAGGAAAGAGGGAGGAGACCAACTCAGACTGGTATCCCTTTTGTCAGGAGTGATTGATCAAAGTTCAAGGTTTTGCATTCTTGACAGAGGTTGATGATGGAGACTCAGGTATCTCTGGAATTCCTTTTATTTATAAAGAATGTGCAAGATCCTGTTTCCCTGAACACAGAGGGCATCAAATAGCTGAGAAGTCTTTTACTTGCAGCTGAAAGACCTTTTAATCAAGACTGTATGTAGATCAAAGAGCTCCCTTTCAGTTTTTTCTTAGGAGTGTGCTCACAGGTATTCTGCTGTCAGACTTTATGTTCCCTCCCCTTGCTCACGCATATGCTCTCCTCCTTTCTTTCCTCTTCGTTTTTATTCAGGGTTATATCAGCACATTTTTGAAGTGTTTTTGCACGTTACTTTTTGTCTTGGACAATAATGTGTGCCTCTGCTCCAATATGAAGTTTAGTGTTTATGAGGAAGCTTAACCTTTTGGACTCTGTTAAAACAAATGCAGCACTCATACCCAGCAGCTTAATCCACCCTGGAACATTAATTTAAAATGATAGCTTCCTTCTGTTCATCCTTATCTGTGTTATTGTCCCCACTGACTCCTGGGGTTGCGTTAATGTTGGTGCAGTAGCTTTGTTTAGATTGGAAAAACAAAAATTAAGGTTTTTTACAGGTTTGTCAGAATCTGAAATGTGCTCGTGCTGGCTCAATGACTTCTGCAGAAAGGTTACAGAATATATCAACTTCTGTATTGTACATACTCAGGAATAAAAGGAAATACATTAAATATTGTATTTATTGTATTTCCTTAAATATTCAGTAGTATCTCAAATTAAATTTTGAGCTTAGTTGTGAATGTATTTCTAGCAAGGCTACAAGAAAACTGAAATCCTTTTAATTAATGTTACAAGTAGGTATTTCTCTGGTAGCTGATTTTAGAAATAAATTTTAGCAGTAAATTTAAACTATAGCAATGATGGAAAAAAAAGAAAAAGAGCAAATGCATGCCTGTTTATACTTTTCTCCTCTAAGAAATGGAATAACAAGCATTGCAGAATAATGGTGTAAGCTCTGGGCCCTGGAAAAGTGTGTTCAGCAACTCTACACATGGCAGTTTGCCATTGGCACCTTGAAGAGGGTCACTGTCAAGTAAGAGTTCAAAGTTGGAAGACTAAAGGCAGTCTTGTATCTCACCTAAAACTTTACCTTTTGATTATGAGGTAGCTGTCCCTAGATTTCAAAGAACGCTAAGAAACAGTGCTCTGTAGGGATACCTGTGAACTTGTAAACATCTTCAATTTCTAAAATTCAATGAGCAGTTGGTTTGTCTGGCCATCTGTTTTTGCAAAACCAGTTGTTTAGACTTGCATTGTGCTGGCATTGTGTGCTGCTGCTGCCCAACCTCACAGAGAAGCAGTACCTCTGGCTGTGGCTGCTGCTGCTTTCCCCTGCTGGGTTGGGCAGCACAAACATGGAAGGAGCTGCTGCACCTTTGCTTCTTGCTCAGCTGGAGCATCTCTACACAAAGACTATCTCACTGCATATCCTCCATGCACCAGCTCAGCTGCTAACAAGTTAAAACTCAATATAAGAATTTGAGAGCCTGAAGATTGTATCAGAAATGATTTTTCATGGAGAAGCTTTGCAAATCTGATAGAAGTTATGGAGGGGGGAGGGAGTTTACAAGGAGCAAAACTGACATAAACTTGCTTCAGTTATTTTTTTAAAGGTTAGGCACTGATAAAAATCTTTCAAAGGGTCAGCCATTGTGGTGCAATTGTCCCCATACTGTTCCTGGCAGCTACTGATTTTACACATGTAAATAAGAGATGTTTGGAGACACACCTTTGGCAGTTCTGTGCAAGACATCAGCCTGTGTTGGTTAAACTCTGAGTGTATTCGAAGCGGTAAGTAATATATCCATAAATACAGGGTATGCCTGTATTGTACTCGGGATGACGGGTTGGGTAATGTATCTTTCTTTACGCTTCTGGAACGTGTATACGGAAGAATCACTTGCTCAGAACTGCAATATGTACTCAACCTTAATTAGCTAATCAGTGTGAATGTCTTCCTATTAATATGGAATATCTTTAATGCAGATTTCTAAACTGGATAACCCACACCCTCATTTGCCTAATTTGGATGTGACAAGCCATGAAGCTGAAGTTGAGTTACTGGTTCTGCACTCTGAGCTTGGAGTGGTAGGTCATGGGGCCCTCTGCATTGCCATCAGAAAAAACACTCTGCAATCCTTTCCTAGTGTTGGCGATACTTTGCCAGTCCCAGAAAAAATGGGGAGGCACTGTAAAACTAAATAGCCTCACATAGCTTCGCTTGCATCTGCATTGCAAAGTAAATGGCTGACTTTGAAAGTGAAATAATGCTCTGGAATTAACACACTAGATACGTGGAAAACACCCTCATGCTTCTGTGATGGGTGGTCTCTTAAAATGTAAGTGAACTGCACAGGTGGCCTTTGGGTGATACCCAGTCAGAGCTCTTTACTGTCTAAAGACATGTTATCTCCATGCTCCTTATAATTACTCCCTTTGCACAGAAAGATCTCAACACTGTTTTGCCATTTTTTAATACATGAGCAGTTCTGTTACTGTGACTTAAATCATACATAAATTGCTTGTGAAATTGGAACCTAAATCAGTTACAGAGGATAATTTGTTTTTTGATTTTGTAAAAAGTTAATTTTGCATACTAATTTTTTTCCAGATGCGTCTTGAAATTTCAGTAGATTTTTATGACCTATTTCTTGAATGTATGCAGCTAAGGTACTTGTTCCTTTGAGGAAATACATATCTTCTCAGATGTAAAAGCTAACACGTTGTTCAAACTCATTACTTTTAAAACAGGATTTTAGGATCTTTGGTATACTGCAAAAAGATTAATAAAACTATGGAACCTTCTGAGAAGATGTTGTGTAACTCTAGAGTATAACACATACCAACAAAGTGATTGCAATTTCTAAACAGTTTTAAAACTGTGCAGTTACATGCTTTTAGAGTTTTATCTTCTCTGTCTTCAACAGAAACAATGTTCCTTCTGTTAGGTTATATTTCCTAAGTCACATGATTAATAACAATAACTTACTTCTCATTCATCCCATTTTGAAAGAACATGTTTTGAATCCCCAAGAAGTTCGATGTTTGCAATGTTATTTGGTGAATTATCTGAGAGGTATTGGGCAAAATGTTTTCACAAAGACATCAGTAACTCTGGTACTAGAAAACCCCTTCACAGATAACAGGGAGGACTTGCAGATCCCATTATTCTGGGTCATCATACACTTTTTTTTTGGCCTTACTTGACAATCTTTAATGTTGATAAAGGAAGTGTCTTCATGCTCACAGAAGAGGAATGGTCAGAATATGGACTGGTGTGTTGTCACCTTAGCTATACATAGACAGTTGGTTTACCTAGATGTATGAGAAGCAGACAAACCTGGGGGGGAAAGACTAAATATGGGTTTGGGGAGATTCACCGTTCTTAAAGAAAAGTGGAACAATAATACTGCTTTTCTGCCATAGGTGACTTCAGTACGTGGGGAAGAACGTTTCTGCACAGAATCTGTTTGACCATGAGTAGGATATTAACTAGATCTCCTTATCAGTTGGCATTTGCATCTGCTTTAACTATGTGAATCCCAGTGCATATTTAAAAGAGCAGCTGCAGAGTAGTAGGTTGCATCTCTGGGAAACCTTATGAGTCAAAAAAAAGTCAAAACCAATTTCTTTTATTTCATGGTTACTCATAGCATTCCTCTCTGTGAGAAAAGAAGTATTTTAATCTTTCTGTGCACGACTCAGTTCATCTACTTGAGGGTGAATGAGCTTTCAAACAGCTTCTTCTGGCTACTGGATATTGCAATATTGAGATAAGGGTTTCCTTAAAGAAGTTTTCTTATCCTTTAGCGCTTATTGCAGTGAGATCAAGTTACAGCTGGTTTAATGCAAATTTTACTAGTTCTGGTGATGATTACTTAACAGATAATTGCCGAACATAAAGTGTCAGTGACAGATTGATACTTTGCTTTGAGGTATACAAAGTAGATACAGGAACCACATAGCAAAACCACAGTTTTCTTTAAACCAGTTATATGCTATTTTAGATAACAGAAGATAGTTTCAGGTTAAATGTCTTTGAATACGATTAGTTTGAAATAATGCTTCATTGTTGCCTTCTAATTCATAGCTGTCAACTCTTCATTTGGAAGAGGATATTAGGGGGATTCTGGGCTGACTATTGGTGTGGTTGGAAGGTAACACTTAGGGTCACAAGTATATATCAAATATTTATCCTATTGCTTAGCCCTCTGAGGTTGAGGTTCAGTGATGAAAACAAGACTGAACATCTGAATGTGCCATAATTCACTCCTCCCGGATGACTAACGCTGCTAGCTTAGGGTCAAATCACGTCATGTTCAGTATGATTGAACAACGTAATACAAGGATGTAAGGTGACTTCCTTATGCCATGTGCCATCAGTTCCAGGTAACAGAGATTTATTTCACTGTAGTGCTGTATCCTGCCCCCCTTCACAACATTCTTTCTGAAGGCTGACACTCTTTGCCAGACAGTGAGGCAGAGAGGATGTTGATGACTCATTTTCCCTTTTTCTTCATGAGCTGTTCCAGTGAAACAATGTGTTGTCTCTCCATCTGAGCTTATCACAAGCAGTTTAACTCTCAAACAATTTTATGTCAATCTCTTTTCAGTTTTGCAGGATCAACAGGAAAAAAAAGGCATGGAAAATTCCTCACCTCAAGCATGTTCTCCTAAAACAACAGCTTGTACAAGAGAAGTCTCACATTGTGTCCAGGCTGGCCTCCAGCTACTTTTTCTGAATTTTCTTGCTCCTTCTAGCTCTTGAATTTACAAATATTAAACCTAGAGGCCAATGTGATAGCCATGAAAAGCAAGTCAGTATAGTCCAGTATGTCTGTAGAGAGGACCTAGTCATTAAAGAACTTGCTCATAAATTGCATTTGAGTTACAAAGAGGTTTAAATTAATTAGGAAAAAAGAGGAAGGGAGGAAGCAGGATTGTGGCAGATTATCAGAAGAGCTTCACAGTGTTAGCTGAAGAACTCATAAGTCCCCCGTTTGCTTTCCTTTGGAAAGTTTTTGAACCACCTCCAGCAAATCTTGCTGGTCTTTCACTGCTGCTCCTGTTGCGGCTTGGTAAGGAGGAAAAGCACTGGAAAAGCAATGGCACATGGTGGGAACAAGTGGCTGCAGATCAGCAGGCTTTGGATTTCTTCTCCAGTAAGAGTAAATTTAACCTGTTTTTGTGAAATTTTGTATTCAGAACTAAGTTAAGTGTTCTGAATCGTCCCTTGGAAACACTTAATTTTCCTGTTCCCGTTCCAGGAAAATTAAGAGTCCTAGGAGCCTAATCTTCATACCTGTGTAAGATACCACAAATTCTTCTGAAGTTAACTAAAAGCAAGCATTAGGAACTCCCCTGCAGCAACACTGTAAGGTGGAGCTGAATGCCTCTGGTTGTGAGGGTTTTCTCAAATTTGCACCTATTGTTTGCAGCAAATGGGTTCTGCTGCTGGAATTTACTGTCAGACTTACCCTGTTAAATGGCTGATAATGCAAGGTTGTTTAATTTCTGTATATCTTCAGTTTAGATTAATTTAATTATTAGATATTAAAACTTGTATTTCATAGTTTTTGGTTCATATCAGGTTAAATTTTGTTATTCAGTTTCACGTGTGTATGTGTAAAAAGTTTGGCACGGTTGCTCCATTGTTGTTGATGTCGAATTGCATTGATAGGAATGTACCCGTATGGGTGCATCCATCAAACAGACCACAAGTAAAGCTGACAACAGCTGCCATCTAGCTTCCAGTTCTGCTGCTTTTGTTAATGCTTGGTTTGATTTAGGTTGTCCTCCTCTAATCATTGGAGCTGGTCTAGTAAATCTGCAGGGTTCTGAAGCTGAGACTCTCAGCGACAGTTTCTGTCACGCTGAGGCTGACTGGTTTTGGGCTGTCAGTGTGGGCAGAGCTTGGTGACCCGTGACGACAACCGATGGCTCAGGTGTGAGCACAGGCTTGCACTTCTATCCCCTTAACCAAATGCTATGCAGAGTTGTGCCAGCAAGAGGAGATGAGGAAGGCCAGATTCAGCATAAAATCACCACAGCAGGGGCAAATAAGTTCTGACACTGAAAATCCAAGTGCCATGGTACTTTAAACAAATTTGTGCCTTCTGCTTGAGCGTGTATGAAATGAACTCTCAGGTGAGGCTACAGTATTGTAGAAATGGTGTCAGGACCTTTGACCCAGGTTTAACTGCTTTAAGTGTGAAAGAAAACAGCATTAAATAACTATGTCCTAAATAAAGTAAATGGTGGTGAAAGGTGGTATCAGACATGATTTCAGAAGAGAGATTTGTGGTGAAAGATCAATGATGAAATGGCTCTGGGGAATTATTGTAGGTTTTTTTTTTTTTCAGTCACCCAGGCTGGGCCCGGCGCTGCCCGCCTCTTCCCGCCAAAAGGCGCCCTCCTCAGCCTGAGTCACAAGAGGCGTTGAAGTTTAAAAGACAGATTCTAACGCGGGCAGGTTTGCATTTATTTATTTATTTTAAAATTTAAAAAAAAAAAAAAAAAAAAAAAAAAGGCTTAAAAAGATGCCGGGCTTTCCGGAGCAGCACTCCTCCTCCCTTGGAAGCGTGCTTCGGGTCAGACTGGTTGGTTTCTAACGTCGCGCTGGCGATGCCTCGAGAGCCGCCCCCGCCTCCGTTCCGGCCTCCCCTTCCTTCCCTCAGCACACTGGGGAGGCCGGGGCGCCCCCACCAGCCCCGTCCCGTCCCGTCCCGCCCCGAGGGCGGCCGTGAGCAGGGGCAGCGCCCCGGCGGCCCCCTCCTCCCGGGGGCGGTGCGCGCTGACGCGGCAGCGCCGCGGCTCTCCGCCGGCCGAGTCGCACAATTATGAGAAAGAGCCGCCGGGCCAAGGCCGCCGCCAGCGCTGGGTCCCGGTGCGGAGCCGAGGCAGCGCCGTCCCCCTCGTCCCCCTCTCCCCTCCGGCTCGGGAGCGTCGTCCTCGCCCGGCTCCTCTCCGCTCAGCCCCCCGCAGCCGCCGAGCTCAGCCCCGATAGATGGAGACAGGCCCCGCCACCGCCGACGCCGAACCACGAGCGGGAGCCGCCCGGCGCGAGGGGAGCCAGAGTCGGCGCCGAGACCCAGCCCGGCCCTGAGGAGAATGGTGAGGGTCCTGCCCCGGCCCCAGCCCCAGCTCCCCCGGCCCCTCGCTGGGCCGGCACCTCCCGGCCTCGCCCTCCCTCGGGGTCCCCCGTTCGCCGGGCCGAGCCTCCCTCCGCCGCCTCCGGGGCTCCTCGTGAGGTGCCCGCGGGGCGAGGCAGCGCCGCCCTGCTGCTGCCCTCGGCCCGGCCTCCCCCCCTCACCCCTTTTCCTCCACACGGCCGGCACCGCGGCTGCCCTTTCCGTTGGGACACCGCCTTTCGTTCCTCGCCTCAGCGTTGTCTCGACCCTTCACGACGTTTTAGGCGAAGGGAATCTGTGTAGCAGACCTGCCACTTCTCTGGGGGTGCAGCCATTCCTCCGTTTCAGTCTTCCCGACCATTTAATTTTTAAAATTTCTCCCCGTTGTTTTATACGGCGGGGAGTATAAACCCTTACAAAGAAGCATATGAACCTCTGCAAAGGAAATGGTTTTAATTCCAGCTCTTTTCCTGGCTGCTAATCGGTTCTTTGTCCCTATAAGTTTATTTCTTAATTGAAAGATTAATTCTTTACAGAATTTAGAGTGAACCAATGCACTTTCAAATCATGTTGAGAATCTCAGCGTGGAGTGTGAAGCCCTGGATTTCTACAGGCTGCTAGAACTTCTAGACAGGCGCTTTATTTAGCTTTACATAAAGTGATGTTTTATTTTGCAGTGTATTGTTCAAAACCACATAGATTCACACCTATGAATCATATTTTTTTTGATTACATTTGTCAACTGTACAGAAATGTTTTTTTTTTTTTTTTCTAGAATTTGCAGATCCAAAACTCTTAGTTAGGAAGAAGCTGAAAGAACAGCCTTCCATTTTTACTTGGAACAGTACTTGGTGTCTTCCACTTGATTGGTACTTGCTCTTCTCAGCAGAGGGATTTTTATTTTTGAGTTTGGTTCTGCTGTTGTGTTAGTGCTCATGACCTAGAAATGTTCAAATCTGTCATAGCAGATACCGCGTGGTATTTTGTAATTACTCTTTATTCAGCTCAGGCACACGACCTGTTGTAGAACATTCTATGCAAGTCCATTTTACTAAATTTCCCCGCTGCTCCATGACATTTCACAGTTTTTAAGAACTGCTGGATAGTGTCCAACATTAAATCAGGATTTTTTCTAAAGAGAGGGTTGTTCAGTGTGGCAGTTCTGAGAGTTCAGTCTTTTTTTTTTTTTAATGCGTGTGGTGATAAGTGTCTGCTAGATCATCCTTCATACCTTCTGGTATGATGCCATTCTTGACTTTGCTATTTAAAGTGGGGGAAAAACCGTTTGCACATGTGAAACGGTTTAGGCTGTTCTTGGACAATTTCTACCTAAGTTTCCTGGTATTTTACTTTGATTTTTGTTTGTTTTCTTGGAAGGGTAATTTTCACTTGCCATACAAATAGAAGCATCTGAAGATACATCGAAATGAAACCTTACTTTTAATAGTTATCACTTATTTTTAAATATATTCTGTCAGGTCATCCTCCAAGTTATCTGTTGGATAGAGGTACTCTATTATATCTTAACCTTCTGTTCCTTTTCATGTCCCTCAATGATTTTTGTAGCTATTGTCTTGCTGCCTTCACCTTTCTGTGTTATCATGTCAGCCCTGCTTTCTCTGCTGTGCTGATGATAGACTTCGGCATCCAAACTCCTCTCCTTTTTTCATGGTTATCTTCACCGTTTGCTGTGCCTCCTTTTCCTGGAAGTTTTGCTTTGAGCCTAGAACTTTTCCTGCTTCTCTTTTATATCCCTCTATGAGATCCGTTTCTATTAATGGTTTGCTTCTTGTGGACAGTCATGGCAGTGGAGTATTTTCTAAACAAACCAATGTTGTTTTGAATTTACATAACTTAGGCTGGGTTTGACCATATTGGTTTGCCAATTTTACACCTGTAATGATGTAAATAAATCTGGAAGACGACTCGTCAAAAGGTTTGTGTGAAGGGAAGGGAGATGCTTTTATGGTCTACAAGTTCTGTGCTTGACAGAATTTTGCATAGTAAGTTGATTTTTTTTTTTTTTCCCCATAAAGACCCTGATTAGCCTAAATAGGAGCTTAATACCTAGTTATACTAGCAGTGACACTTCGAAACTTCTGATAATGTCAGCATCGTGTCAAAACAAGCCCAAAGTTCCAGACTTTAAAGGCTTGGGGTTGGATTTTGAAATTGTGGCTTGGCTCCGAAAAATCAAGAGAATGAAATTATATACTTAACCTGAAAAATGTATCTTCAACTTCTTTTTTTAACAGACATTTATTTCCTTTGGAATCTCTTTTCTTTTAACTGTGTCTACTTTGGCTGTGATAGTGTGTGCCATATTAATTTGCTGAAAGAGGTAACATAAGTTCTATTTTTTGTTCCACTTCTTGAAAGGCAACCAGGCAGTAAAATAACGTGTACATTTTCCAGAATTGTTACCTTTGAGGTCATGTTTCTTGTTTCTAATCTGAATAATTCGTTCTCAAGGAGACTGAGTAGGTGAACTGCTTGACATTTTAAATAATTGATTTCCAAACCTCTCTTAAAAAAAAGGTTCAATTTCTGTCATCTGATGAGTCAGTCCTTGATTGTCTCATTTGGTTTATTAGAAACCACTTTAGCCTTCTTGCATTTTTTCCCCCTAAGCAGTCAAAATATTCAGCATTGTGTAAACTTCACAAATACTGATGCCAGGAGTTTTTAAACCATCAAGTAAAAGAGCTACTTGGTGCGTTTTTGCCTCTCTGGTTGAAATCGCAGCTGGTTTTTCAACAAATAGATTATTGAATAATCTCCTGCCACGTGTGTATTTGGATAAGACAGGTTTATGGTCAGTAAAGATAACGTTCCTTCTTACCTCCGATGCCGTCAAGTAGTGGTGGCCCTTGACAAATGGATTTGTATGCTCCACAATTAGCCCAGAAACTAGTGGGTGGGACTGCCTGACCTGTGCACAAACTCTAAAGGAGTTTGTTACTTTCTTCACATTCCCTGGCCCCACATTCTTTCTCTTCCATTGTATGCTCTGCGATCTTGTTACTCTGCTTTTTCCTGGTCAGTTGCTTTTGCAGTCTTTAAAGGAGCATGATTTCTATGCAGAATTCAGCAATTGGATTGTGCTGTTCATTTGTGCCTAGGAGAGATCTCTGGACTTTTCAATTGATTTAGGGACAGGGAAAGAAGGGGAAAAATTACTTGCTGAGCTTCATCCTCCAGCTAACATAACAGATTACGTTAAGGTGGATTTTTTGTTTCTTCTTTTGCTAAACCAGTTGGAGAGCAGAGGAATAGAAATAGCAGCTCTTTATTACAGGATTCTGAAGATTCTTTTCTACTGACATTCAAATTTCAAACACTGGCAGAGAAAATGCTCTTGGTGTTTTGTCTTGAAGTTGTTTCTTCATTTAAGGTTGTCTCTGTTTGGAAGCAACTATAGTACCATTGATCTTGTAATATCACTTTTTTCTGAATTTGTGTGTTTAAGTAAAGGCGTGCTTTTTTAATAGCTTGACTGATCATCAGAAAGTAATAACCAAGTCAGAGTAAATGTTACTCTCTTGTTTAAAGGTCATTTTCCCTCTTCCCCTCTAATGAAAGTTAAAAGGAAAGAGTTCACTTGGCTTAATCCTATCTTTTTTGCTCAGATAGTTAGAGTATGCAGGTAATGGCGTCATGTTAATATGTCATGATCCAACCTATCTTGACATTGATCTATCTAATCCTTGGATTCTGTTATTTTTATTACACTACGCTCAGCTTTTCTTTCACTTAAATTGTAGATTTTTTTTATTTAAAACAATACAACGTTTACCTTGCAAAAGGGCAAAAAAAATGTAATTCCCCCCATACCTGTGTATCAGCCATCCTGGCTCCCTGACATGGCTCACCATGGGATTAGGTGGGAATCGGAGCTGTGGTGTGGGACAAGAGGCAGGCTGCAACCTCCTGGTAGCTCCTCGTGGAACTTCAAACCTCTCATCTCTCTGGATGGGGCCACAGGCCTGGCAGTGGCGGTTCTGAGACCGAATTTCATCCCAGCTGTTGCACTGATTGAGGGTAGCCTGTTTGTTTGTTTGACGAATGGTAGGGTTGTGGGGTTGGTTTGTTTGTTTCCCAGCCTTCTTTACACCTATATTTTGACTAATGTGTAAAGTGGATGCAAGCTGTTTGAAGCAGGGGTGCAAGCTACTTTCTTTAATTAGCAGCTTTGCTAGAGCCATGGTGCTGCTCGAGTTTTTGTTTGTTTTCCCCAGCTGTTCTAATTCATGCACAGCAGTAGGAGATGCAGGTTGTCTAATAGCTGTTAGGCAAGCAGAGGAAATTTCTTGCCCCTCTGTTCTTTCCAAGGAGAGGGCAGTGTACTCCTGATGGAATAATGAAAAAGAAAATCAAGACAGAAACTGATCGGTAAGCACTGTTCAGTTACCTGTAACTGTATCCTTTTCTTGCTTCCCAAGACGTGGGGGGAAAAAGTGTTTTAAATGTATGGGAGATCCAGGTAGAACGCTAGCTGTGTTGCTGACTGTGGTGCTGATATTTCCAAAAAGCTGTCATATTCAAGACCTAGAATACTTAAATGTGAAAACTGCTTTGACAACATACGATATGAGGACATTGCAGGAAAAGTCTGTAAGACAAATGAAGTCGTTGATTGCTGAGGAGAATGGAAAGTATGGTAACAACCTGATAGCACGTTAGAACTGATTGCACCTATAAACCAAGTTAGGCATTTTTCCCCTTACCTAGAAGAAAATTCAGATGTTGCTGAGACGGTGGGTTTGGATTAAACCTTAATTCTGGGATTTTTTTTTTTTTTCAAAACAAATACTGAAATAATGCACATAATTTCCTTAAAAATTGTTTCAGTAAAGTCAGATCAAAGTTACGGGTTATTTAACATTATTAACAGTATTTATTTTGTTCAAATGCACATCATATGTTTTGCAACGAGTGATTTGGCAATTGACTAATATATACAAAGAGTATGGGTAGATGTATGCATGTACTTTGTCTACGTCTGAAAATTACACTTGTGAATTTTATCAATGTCTAGACTCACTGCTAACACGTATAATAGCAACTCAGGACTTCACACTTTGAAGCAAACTATAAAAGTAACAGACCTAGAAAAGATATGCTCAGTGGCATGTTTGGTTTAGAGGGGAAATATGGAATCGTTTTTGAAGCTCTTCCTCAAGAGCCATTTCTTATCTCTAAGCTAGCACTACTGCTTGTCTTCTTTTGAAGTTGTCTCCCTTCTTTTGAGAGTGACATTTGAACCCGATGTAAAACATGCTCAGATGTGGGATTAACAGTTCTAAAACGTATTCTTAACAGTTCTTGGATGTATTTTCTGAAAGATCTGAACTCAGTTAAAACATGCTGGCCAACTAAACAAGAATTGACTATTCTGAACACTGAACTTTGGAAATGACAAAGGAGCTCCCAGCTACCCTGCAGCTGCTGAGTGACATTGAAGCTCCTTTTAATCTCTTCCAACAGCTGGAAGAGTTCCCAGATATGTGACTTTGATGCATCCTCCATCATATGGGTTACCTCCTCTTTTCTTGCTTTCTTGCTTTTCTTCCTCCCTACAGGAAAAACACCTTGAACCTGAGCTTGTCTTGCAGCAGGGGTGACCGGGGTCCTGATGGCAGCTGGCAGGGCCCTGGGGCTGCGGGTCCCAGAGCTCCGACGTCATCGTTAACCCGGTGCTGGTGCCGCAGGCTGCAGAAGCCCTGGGTTGCAGAAACCCCTTGATGTGGTTGGCACTCGTGGATGTGAGTGTGTGTGTAAGGCAGGGGAGGCCCCTCGCTGGATTTGACATTTTTGGAGTTGTTTCAAGGTCTTTGGCAGCCTGGGCAGTGGTACTACAATATATATACTCCCTTGTGCACCAGTACATTCCTGATTGAGAATACTTTCTCAGTTACAGCTATAAATTAATTTAATCTAATTCTGTCTTTCACCATAACATAACTCTGTAAGCTTCAAGGCTTGGGAAAGTGTGGGTTACAGCTTAGTCAGTCGTAACACAATGGCTGTTGCAATCGGATACTAGCCTTTGTTTCATGCATCGTTCCCACTTCTCTCTCTGTAGACAGGTGCTTATTTTCTTAATCTTATCTACTTGATTCTTGTCACCTTTGCTAAGAACAGAAACAGTGTTTTCACTTCATAGTCCACTGTGTTGGATGTCCGTATTTGACAGTTCTTAATCCTAATACCTGCCGAATTTTCCTCCTCCTAATCTTAATACTGCAAAAATGCTAACCAATTTTTATGAAATGCAGACATGAAAAACTACATTTTTAACATTTAAACTTATCCCTTCTGTAAATGAGTTTTTAGTTGATCTGTTAGGAATACTTTATTTCAGAAGCACTTAACTGCCTAAAAATTTATAGACTCAGGGCACCTTTATAAGTAGTATAAGTTAACAGTCCAGGTCTTTCCATGATTACTCACTTCGTTGACAGTTTATTTCCCAAGGCTGACTTAGAGTACCCGAGGTGTGGACGTGTGTTACAGGGTAATAACTTCAGATACGAGCAAGGTTGATGGTCAGGACCATAACATCTTTAATAGCCACTCCCAGATCTGTCAAAAGTCATCTGAAAGGTGTGGTTGTAGCCCAGTATAACCCCAGCTAAGCCTAGGCTGTCACCCTTGCACCCCTCCCTTTGTGCTTCACTCCGCTCAGTTGCTCAGCTGTTTCAAGGATCTGAATGAATAAAAATGTAATCTAATCACTTCCTATTTTTTTTTCTCCCTTTGAGGATTAATTGTTTTGCTGGTCATTTCCCTGAATCGGCTCTCCACGTGACTGCATAAATGCTAGAGTTGGTATGAGACAGTTGGATCGTGTTCAGAGTCTTAGAAAAATGGGACGTGACGCCCCAAACTTGAAATCAGCTGTGAATTTGCTGCGGAAGCTTGCTCTGAGATGTTTGAGAGTTGATCTGTGCCATCACATTAGTAAGTGTTCCGATTAGTCAGTGTGTCACTTACTCTTCATGAGTGTTTTCTAAATGTTACAGCCTTGTGTGCTGCCATGGATGGAGCTGTGCCATCGTGAGTCAGGTTCTGTAGCCTCTTCAAAATACAAACCAAATTTAACTGCAGACCTTGTCTAATTGTACTGTAGGCATGTGGTAACTATGCTGGCATAGTTATGTATCGACATTCTGGTTTAGAGAGGACGTTTTTCTTTACCTTGCTTTTTGAATGCATTCTACCAAATATGAGTTAAGTAACCTGTTTTCACAGATCCACTGTGCTGTAGTTTTTCTTTGTGAACTGAGCCCCCATCGAGATGGGTATGACTCCTCCTCCCCCTCCCATCAAGTTATTCCTATTGGCAAATGATCCACTGCTGGCAACCTGTCTCACAAAACAAAATATTTCTAGATTATTTTTTTTCTTCATTATCTTAACATGCTACTTACTTGTTTTTCTTAGGGCTATTCCTATCCCTGTTTAACTTTCTGAAAAAGTTGAACCAATTCATTTGGGGTAGGAGAGAGCGGAGCTGCATTCTGCTGTGTTGGATAAAGCTCAGCACGGCAGCCGTGTGACCAAGTTCAAAGGCGGTCATGTTGATGTACCGCGTAATTAAAACTGCATGTCTAATTAGCTTTGTGTAGTAAGCTCAATCCAGTATAGTAGTTTGTGGCTAGAGCCGGTCTGAAAACATTCAGCTTCCTTTCAAAGCCTGTCCCAGTGGCTGCTGTGATCATGCAAATGCCTAGTTGGGCATAACTTCAATCACCTGAGTAGGTTGTTATGTGCTTAAGTGAGACATGATTGGAGCCTAAAAATACCAGTTGTGTAATTGCAGAACTGTTAATCAACTTTCTCTTCAATTATAAAAATTAGTTAATCTACAAAAGTGGATGCAGTTAACGAGGTTTTAAATTACAGAGTATTGCCAGTTTGTCGTCGGTTCCCTGACTGCAGTGCTGTCCAAATGGTAGTTTCCACAGCAAATTTAAAAAAAAAAAAAAATGTAACTGAAAGCACTGGAAACCTTTCTGGCTGGGGGTGAGTCTCAGCCCAAAAAGCTTGTGATTTATTTTGGAGGAATTCCTGCTCATAGTAGTAATCTCATGCTAGGGAAGGAGTAAATCACTGATACCAAAGCTGACAAATATCCTAGACAACTTTCAAGGAACTTAGACTTGTCTGGTGTTGTGATGCCTCTGGATGTTCAACGAGCTGGAAGAGGTTTGTTCCCAGTTTCACAAGCTGTAGTTTACTGGCTTCTTAACTGTGCTGCTGACAGTGTTTGTGGGGTTACACTGTGCACTAGTCCATGTGGCAGCCCTTCTGGCACGTACCTTGGCCTGTGTGAGAGTCACTAAGCAAAGTTGTGCAGCCTGGGATGGACATTAACCTCCTAAACTGGCCTTGCAGCCAGAGGCATTGAAAAGTGAAGTATCCCCTAACTAACCTTTGTCCTTTTAATTTGTTCCAACTTCAGAAATGCTTCTGATGAGGATTTATGCCTTTGCTTCATTGAGCAATTTGCCTGACTTTTTCTTTCTTTTATAAAACTCTTACGCAGAAAAATCCTTTGGAGTTTTCAAGCTATAGGAAAAACAGTTTGTCTGCATGCAGTTTTCTTCATCGTTTCTACCTCTGTGTGTAGAACCTGGGGACTCTTCACTGTGAAATTCTTTGTAATTGTTTCAGATGCACTAATCATAGAATCATAGAATCATAGAATATCCTGAGTTGGAAGGGACCCTTAAGGATCATCAAGTCCAACTCTTGACACCGCACAGGTCTACCCAAGAACAATAATAGAACAATGTGGTGTTGTTAGGTTGGTTATATAGGGAAATAGGACAGAAAACACTAATCATTCTTGTCCCAGTTTCGGCCCCAAGCTAGTGTTACAGGTGACTGTTCTGCTGCTAACAAACGAGTCGTTGTTTGGATGCGTCAGTGTGGTTGTGTTTGCTGTTGTGTGGACTATGAGAAGTGTTTGGTGTGAATATAGTCATAGCACCTTGCTGGACTACACGATACAAACAGCTGGGCTTCCTTCCTGGTGTAGGAAATATACAAGACAACTTTTGCCTTCAAGAAAAATCCTATTTTCATTTGTAGAAAAATGTTTTTGGATCACATTCAGACAGGCAATCTGCAGGAGGATACAGGTAGACTTTGCAGAGAGGGAGAGGATTATTCACAGAAGCTGATGAGGCACTGAGTCTCCCTGGACTTGCTGAGCTGAGACTGAGGGGGATTCAGAACAGCTCTTTGCTTCTTTTTGCAGAGAGAACCTACAGAAATTAACATTGCTAAGTTAAAGTTAGTCTTTTTGACTATTCTCTTGGGTGTCGTTACTGGATTTTTCACAGTTTTTCTGACACATATAAAGAGCTTGTATGTAGGACAAGAAAAATCTTTTGTGAATAATTAATGTATTAGTTGGGTTTTAATTATACAATGAGTTAAGAAAAGAAAGTCTTCAGTGCCAGATGAGAATGAAAGCTATTCTCAAACGCGGGATATCTGCTCACCTAACGCGTGACCTTAGGCAATACGTTCTTGCTTTGTTGGCAGCTCTCCAAGAAGTAAACACCATCTTAGCTACCTTTCCTTCCTGAACATCAGGATGCCGTTGCTTAAAAAGAAAGCCTTTTTGAATGACAGGTTTGTGATCTTTTCTTGGATGCCTCGAGTACGTGTGCTTTGGGGGATTATTTTGTTTTATCTTGACAGTACGCTTAGATCAGCTCGTGCTGTTTGCTAGCCCAGTAGTTTACTGCTGCTAAAGGGGCTGTCCTAATTCCCTTGTTTCCACCCTGATCATGGCCATGTGGTCCTTTCCCCTGCCTTAGTTTTTGCATCTGAATCATCTCATTCTGAAGTCAAAGCTACTCGCTGTTTTCCTGGAAATAACATTGCTGGTTTAGGAGACAAATCAGTTCTCCGAAGGACCAGTATGTGACTGCTGGTGTGAGGGGCAGTGGCACGTGTCTGGGGAAAGGGTGGGAGAGCAGAGTGGTGACTTGCTCTGCTTGTCCTCTCTGACTGAGCCTTTGCTGTATAATTTTAGGAATTGCATCTGTTAAAACAAAGATTTTTTCCAATGTATCTTGGTTTTGCTGTTGCCAGGACTTCCACTTCCTTACTCTTGCTTCTGTTTTTCTAGAACTCTGGTCTGCCTTCACTCCTTTCCCTCAGTCAGCCAGCAAGGAGCTCAGTGTAGTATGTGACAGCATAGGTATGGCTTTGTGCCACGTGCCCCTCAACATTGGTGAGTTTTACTGGAAGCCAGTATGTTGGAAAAAAAGAAACTAAACAGAAAACATTTATGAAGTGGAAGTGGTATTCTGATCTTTTCCATATCACTTATTTTCCTTCCCCCTACCACCTGAGAAAAAAAAAAAAGCTACTTGCTTTTCAGAATATACTCTAAAAATCATATTTGTAATTTGTGTGTGATTATTTAGATTTGCAATGCTTAACATAGTTACGTTGCAGGTAGCTTGGTTCTTTGGGTAGCCTGCTCTTCTGCATCAACATTTGGTGGGAGAGCTGGAAAAACTGTAGTTTCTTCCATCTGTTCACGTACAGGATAACTTTATTGCTGTGCATCTAACAAAAAACAAGTGAGAGGGTTAAGACGGTAAACTACATCCTGGGGAGCTACCTGCATTGCTTCAGTGTCCCTTCAGTTAGTGAGCAGTCATTTGGAATGGATATGTGTCTGCATTCCAAATTCTTCTTGGGATGCATTTAGTTTTCCCTACTGGAGCAAAAAAGTTTTTTTTGTCCCCACAGGTGATTCTGTTTTTTAGTTGACACAGTCTAACTTGGTGAATCAGAGCATTTCAAGTTCATACAAGTGCTCAATTAGAGTTTTGTATTTTTGAGTTGAGTGCTCGGCTTGGGGACTCAGGCTTGCAGAGGCAGCCCGGTAAGAGCAGGATTAGAGAGAAACTTTTTGCATTAGAGCTGACCAGAGCTAGATTAAGCCTGTGCTTAAGAACTACTAAAAAGCACAGATATCCTAATTACTACTGCAATGTGCATGTAAAGGGTTGTATGATTGGAAGCGGTGTAGTGATTTTGGTAATTTTTGCAGTGAAATGGAGCACTTCAGCAGCCTGAGTATTGACTTGAAGATAAGATGAATGATTTTAAGCTCTCACACAGTACATTGCATTGTATAGGTTTTACAGCTGCAGCTATGATCTTTAAAATAAGTACCCAGGGAGAAGGATGTAAAACCATAGTTGAGACTTCTAAAACCCGCTAATAATAAAATCTCTGAATGCTAATGGAAGAGTTGGTTTAAAAGAGTATTTCAGCAGTCAGCATCAGGTTGTGATGGAGAGCTTGATTTTTATGTAAGACTTCCCTTGTGAGAAGTCAACAAAATAAGACTGAGTAGCTCAAACAACTGATTGTTCCTCTCAAAAGCAGAGGGTGGAAATTTTTGAAGTGCCTAAATGAGCATTATGTATTATTTCAGGCAGTAACTAGCTGCTTTAACATTTGCCTAAATAAACCCCGTTAAATTTTTTTTTGTTTGCACTTTTCTAGAATAAACAGAAACTACCCACATAGTTTTAGTGGGGAGCTTTATCTTCTGATAAGGATTTCGGCCCGTGGATGTCTCTAGAATGCTGTCACACTGCTTAGGCCCGGAGATGAGGGCTGCAGTCAGTGTGCGCTCTTGAGCAATTGCCCGCTTATCTAGCTCTGTTATGATAGTGCTTTGTCCTGACAGGCAATGAAAGCGTAACTGAACCTGTAGCTCTTTGTTAATGAGCTGAATTTAAGAATAGTGAAGTTTTCATAATTCTATAGTAGGTGAGCTATTCTGTGGCAAATTCTTGTTTTCTTTCTCCCCAGTCAATCTACTTTCTCTGTTCTATTTTAATCTCTAACAACTCTGTTTGCCGTAGAGAGTTGACTGAAATGGTTGCTTCCCCTAGCAAATTTTGGCATATTTTGCATGCACACATGTACAGGCAGGTACAATATAGAGAACAGGGGTAAAGACAATTTACCCTGTCACACCTGCGTGGTCCTATCCATGAGTAATGCATCTGTTCCACTTCCCAAGAAAGCAAAGTGGTTCAGAGATTGTATGACTAATTCCTGTCTCCCTCAGACATCATGTTGAATGCTACCATTTTAGTACTAAGCTAGTATTAATGATTTTTCTGCTCTGAGATGACTTGTGTAACTTCTATAAAGTGCTTTTTAAATAGTACTTGCCAGTAAAGCAAACAAAATTCCTGATCTATTTCAGGTGGTTCTTTGCATTCTTGCTGATAGGCCTCCTTCCTAATGCTGGAAGTTTTCATTATAAACATAAATTGGTTCTCCTTCTTAACTCTGTCTAAAGGCAAGTTATGTGAAATTTCATCATCCTAGCAGTGATCTGATACTGTCACCTATTTTGCATGTAGGCTAATGTGTTATTTTGCTCTTCCCTCTCACCTATGCTACTCAGAGAAATAATGATCTGTAGTAATTTAAAGATTTAAAGTATAAGGCTTTCTGGTTTTTTTTTTGTTTTTTTTTTTTTTTAAGGAATTCAGAGGGTTGTCCGAGGCCAGCTATGTCAACCATCCCTTAGTGATAAGATGTTTCCATTGCTCTAGTGAGTTAATAATAGCCTACATAGGTCAGCAGGCACCAAAATCCATACTGTGATGACAGAGAGGTACCTTTCTTCATATGACATTAAAAATATGTCAGATATGTCAATGGAACAGGCTAAGAAGTTGTAGAGCAAGACCAACAACATATACAATTCCAGTTTGCTTTCGTAGCTCTGACATGCTTTAGCATAAAATGCATTAATCAGACGTTCATGTACTTCATGAACCAGAAAGGGAGGACCTCCTTTGAATCTGCAGCTCAAATAAAGCTGACATGTATCTTTGCATTAGGTGAGGTGAACTCGCAGCCTGTATGCTGTCTATGAATAGCGGCAGCCAGAGCTGAGCTTTTTTTTTTTTCATCTGGGAGCAATTAAGAAGAAAATTGAAGGTAGGATTAATTATTTGGCTGGTGGCAGGAACCTTTTCCTAGGACTGTATTTCCTGAGGTGACCACTGTTAACTCCTTTTTCAAGTCTGTGATTTGTACTCCCCGCGTGATGGGGAAGGAACTGGAAATTGCTCGGGGAGGACAGCCAACAGATCCAGGCTGTGCTGATTGTTTTACCTGTGATAACTTGCTCTAAGCCTTATTCCTGGAAAAAAAAAAAAAAAAAAGAGTTCATAGGATTGCCTGTTCATACATCCTGTGTGACATATGCGAGGTAAGCAAGCCCAGCACTTGCCAGAAAGGTGAAGTATGAACTGAGCTAAGCAGTAAATCTCATGCAGTAAATTTCGTGAGCCAGGAAACGTAAGGATCTCAGCAGACATGCTGAGTATGGCCCACTGGGCCCTGCAGGAAGAATGGCCATCCTTGATGAAATGAGTTGACCCACTTGGCATCACTTCTTTGCCATGTTGTGAAGTAGGCTGACTTAACTTTACCTTCCTACTGGTTTTATTTAAGAGTGTGTGTAGGCTTGCAATCTGCAAGCAGTAAGATAGATTAGAACAGCAATAGGCTGCAGATAAATCAGTGCTGAGAGAAGTGAAGACGATGCAAAGTATGCCATTTTATTGCTGTAGGTGAGGAAGGAAAAGTAGGCTGTGTCTTTAAAAATGTAAGACATCTGGGGTTGGTTTATATTAGTGACTGGAAATCCTTAAAAATAGGTTTTGAAGAAGGTATGTACTTTGACTCTGTGTATTTTAGAATCTCTCATTTGAACGAAGTGAAGTGGCTATTAAAGTTAAAAATGCTGGGTGAAAAGCTGTATCTATATTTCAGTGTGGTTATTACCATGTGCTCTCTTTCTATCCTTTTGTTTCAGGAATCTCATCAGAAGTGAAGGTTTTAAATTTTGGGGAGTGAAGAATTCCTTTTATCTCCTTTGAAAACTCAGTGGGCTAATTCCTGGTTTGTTGCTTCTACATCATAGCTTTGATATAAACTTTTGATTTTTTTTGTGGAATTCATTGAAATGCGTTTGGTCTGGAAGTCTATAGAAAACCAATTTTAGATTCTTCAGTAGAGCTGATTTTTTTTTTTCTTGATATTTCATTAGTATTGAGGATTCAAAATTTAAACTACATTGAAATCAATTTACTTACCCTGGTTTACAGCAGCGAAACTGTTTTACCTTCTTCTGTTTTCTTAACAAAATTCCAAATTTCTGTTGATTAAAGCTGGGACACAAAAAGCAATATACAGCATCTGCCCCTTCCCTCTTCTCCTCCCACGTATAGGATACTTTGGTTTGCATTTGCTCTGAAGATCTCTTTTGCAGTTAGAAAATATCTTCCCCCCATAATGTGGATAAAATGAATCGAGTCTGAACTTAGTAAAAATGTCCCAAGAATACAAGATCTGTGGGTTTTATTCTGGTGTATCAGGATTAAAAATAAGAGCTTCAGAGTGTTAAGTTCTGTGTATGAACTTATGGTTGCCTGACTTGAATGAGTCTACCAAGTATAACCAACTCTATTTTATGCTGTGTGATTTGCTTGGTGGAGATACTCCCACAGGAGCTGCCCATTCTCTAAATAGTACATCGGAATCATTTTCATCAAGTTTGAGGGAGTGCTGTAAAAATCCCTTTTGACAAAGTATTCTTTGCATCCAAAACTGCAGACGGATTTGGTGAGTTAAGTGGTGCCTGTGTTACGTCAGAGAAGAACTTGGCAAAACAATAGCCACTCTGTTAGAGACCTGGATTGCTGTGAAAACTGTTCAGAGCAAATCTCCTGAACTGTTTAATAAAGAATAGGATTGTTGAAGATCTGTTTTCAGCACTAAGGGAGCTATTGATACGAAGATTCCTATCTGTGCTTGCTGGCTCAGTTGAGGTCTGTTTCTGAATGTGCTGTGCAGTAGGATCGGCAGATGATGTTCTTTGAGTGCCCTTTTTCCTCCTTACTTCCTCAACATTTTTTTTTTTTTAAGTAAAAATATTGTGTGTTTTTGTTTTTACTGTTGAGCACAGTATTTTCTAGTGATATCTTCACTGGAGAAACATTTCAACCTAGAAAACTAGGGGTGTTCGGTTTCTTAGGAGTTGAGTTCAGCCAGGTGAACTGTTCTGCTCAGAACAGGATCTTCAGCACAGCCAAGACACCGTGTGTGCGATGGGATCTGTCCGTGTCTGGGCCATTCAGGTTTGCTGGCAGAAGGTGTCCCAGCTATGTGTGTGTGTGAGGAAGATAAATAACTTTTTCTTGTAGATGAGGCTAGTAGTTGTTTCAAAGTGATAATAAAATAACCCTGGACTGCAGGTAAAATGCCATTGCAAAAAAAAAAAAAATCATTTCTACAGTATTAAACAACAGTTTTAGGTTAATACATTATCCTTCATTGTTTAGGGTGACATTTCGTATTTCATTTTCCATGGGGATATACTAATGCACTCTGTATATAAATATGACTGGCATTATGATGCTCTTTAGGTGTATTATTTTTCTGGTACTGCTCATATCCCCCAGTTACTAGAACAATTGGTAAGACTTAGTGATATTCTAATTGATTCAACAAATGTTGAAGTCTTTTTGCATGCATTGCATATTCTGTGGAGAGGCAGTGCTGTTATTCTTCAGCAGTCTTTATATATAGTTTTTAATGCTAGCTCACTAAATGTTTTGTATTCTTCCCCCCTCCTTTAAAAAAGGCAAAACAAAGCAAACAGTAATTACAGAGGTATATAATTTTAAATTGAAAGGAAAGCAAGTGAATTAAATGTCTGGTTTGCTGGAGCCAAGAGTTTAAAATGAATGCTAGCAAATACATGGCATCAAGTTGCCTATCTTTTTCCTTTCTCCTCTCATCTGCTTATGCGCTTAATGTTAGCCAAAGGAGTTCTGAAGACTGCAAGCGGTTAAACGTTTCCTTGAGGAAATGAGTTGTACTCTCTTAGGATTTTTCAATACAAAACGTTAGATATTTTCTTTGGGATATGTATGCATAACTGCCTTTCCGATATCTCCACCCCATACGCGGGCTTTGTTCCTGGCTTATCCTGGACCGCGCGTTTTCAGTATTGTTCAGTTAACCTGTGGTGAGAACAAGTCCAGCGCTCTTCTCACTGCTGTAAGGGCTGGAAGCCCTTGCTGGAAATCTTTGCAGTGAGATCAAGCACAGATTTTGTTTGCATCACTTCTTCCCACAAGAAGTTTTATGAATTCTAAACTATTTGATATACATTAACTTATTTTGATACCATGTTTGTCCTAGTTGCTTGGCTTTCTTTGTTTTTATTCAACCATGGAGTACAGAAGTGGTAAGACAAAGGTTTGTATGGATTTTGTGCCTTTCAGCTGTAGCTACAGGAGCTGAGTGCTCCAGTAGGTGTTAGCTGGGCAGGGATCACAGTTCAGTCCCATGACACACCACGTTTGACCAACGGAGTGGGTTTCTTAGATAAGAGATTCTCTTGTAAATCATACAGTGTGTGTGCAGTGTAAGTAGTTACATAAAAAGTAGCAACTTATTTGTGGATGTTTCCTTGAACAGACAAGCTAAGGGATGTTCTTGAGTACAAAATGTCTTTATGCAGATGTTTTAAAATTTATTTTCTTGGTTGTAAGAGGCCTAGACTGGTAGGACTGCTCTATGGTAGCACTAGCATGAGTATTCATGCTACAGAGGCTTTCCGTTTTATTTTCTTGATTTCAGGCTTGCTGAGACTTTCCATTATTGTTCCTTGCCCAAATAGAAACCTCAGCCTTTTGGAAAATTGGAGGCAGTAAGGAAAGAATATATAGTCTTTTATTTTTAAATAAAGGACAAATAAAATTGGGAGATCTCTTCCTTTAAAAACTGTTGCATTTATTGAACTCTAATATGGTATAAGCAAAGATTTGAAAGTTGGAATACGAGATGCCATAGAAGTGGATATAACTTCTCAATTTGAAAACAAGGTTTATGCAATCAGTAGATGAAATCTGTATTATCAACCTTCCACAAAAGTAATAGTCTGTAATACGACTTTTGTTTTGAATCCAGGTCAGCTGTTTTGCTTTATTAAAAAAAAAAAAAAAAAAAAAAAAAAAGTAGTCAGCAGCACTTCTAGGTTGGTATGTAGTATTGCAGATTCAACAGTCTATATTTGGGGTAAGTTTAAACTTAGTTTTTTAACAAGTATTCTATAACTTAGTATTCTATAACTTCAACAGTATGAAATGCTATACATGAGGAGAAAGAATAAGTTGGAATCCTTCTGTATGTGAACAAGTTTGTGATTGTCAGCCATACTAGTACATTTAGGTCTGTCAAATTTGTGTTCGTTGAATCATGCAAGTTTTTTTTAAGATCTGTATAGATCTTTTGTGTTCATCAGGAAAATAATTCAGGCCAAAGTTGTTGGATAAACTTGGAGAATTTCAGAATAGCTTGATAAGGCATTGCAGTATGTGGTGTTTTTTTTTGTTTTTTTTTTGAGACTTGATCTCATGAGGTACTTTGCTTCTTTTCATTTGTAACCTGTTATATAAAAACAAACATGAACTTAGTTAACTTTTGTGTTAAATGTTTCATTCTACAAAGAGACTTACTGGAAGTATCCATCATGAATTTCACTAAAGATAACAAAGAGTTCCACAAATCTTAGGCAGGGATACTTAAATTATTTATATTATTGATACTTTGGAGTGCTAATGCTATTGTTGAAGCAAAAGTAACTAATGCCTAAGAAGGTCCTGGGAAAATTTGTACCTGCTTTGAAAGGCTGTGGGGTTATTTTGGCATTCAGATCCTTCCAGAAGTTGGAAGTCCGGTAGTCAGGTATGTTCTCTGTAGTTAGTAGTTCAGCAAATACTTGTATGCATTTTGTTTCAAATGTCAATTATAATTGTTTCAGCACTTAAGAAACTTTTGAAAGGACTTATTTATTGGAAGTAGTTTAAAGTACTTCCTTTAACCATGACCTCAGGGTTAATGTATCTCTTCTAGCTTACTGAATCAGATCCATGTGTTCTGTTTCTTGAAGTTCTTTCAGAAGTATGGAAATACGCCGTGAATTTTGTCTAGTGAGAAATCAGTGCAACCAGAGTTAAGGTACCTTGCTTCTCCCTCTACAGCTAAAATGTCATCAGGCACTTCAGGGCCAAGAATGGGTAGTTTCTGTGGTATATCTTCCAAAAAGTGAAAGACGAGTTTTGTTTCTTGTGTAGATGAGATCCTGCCAACATTGATTGCTACAAGTCTTAATCGGGTAAAACTTCAAGGGTAACTTTTACCTGTAGGAAAAGATAGTGAAGGTTGTTCTGGGGTAATACTAATTGTATTAACATTTTTCTTGCAAGACTTAAATTTTGTTAAGTTGGAGAGGTTTGAAAGGCATGGGAGAGAATATGGAAAGCTAAGTCGTTTTTTCAAGATGCAAGGTTGAAAGTAAAACAAGTGAAGAGATGAAAAGCAGTGCATTGGTTTATACCACTTAGACTTTTTGCTAGTATCTGACCTTTATGTTTTGAATGAGTGTGGGGGTTATAATTCCCTACAAACTAGTTTATACATTGTGGGTTTTTTTTTTGTTGTTTGATTTTTTTTTGAACAGCAGTGCTACAGAGCTCCCTGTATGAGAGCTGACCCATGTTGCCTGTTGCCATCATGAATGTCCCACTTCTAAAACACACTGGCAAAACAGACTAACATCACTGTGATTAACAGAAGTTGTCCAATTGCTATAAGCAGAGGTTAAAAGGTGTGGTTGTATTCTGTAGAGAGAATTAAAAAGCTTTAATAAGAGTGAGGAATTTTTTATAATAGATTAATTCTATGTATTTTTTTCTTACCATTGACTACAGACTTGATCTCTTATTTTAACTTAATCTTTAGCTGACAAATTAGTTGCAGTAATTACCCTTAAGAATTACTTCCTTATCTTAGCGGTGTCCTCACGTCATCTTCCTTCTTCTTTTGGTCATCTCAGGAGTGTTAGCTAATAGTTGATAGTACATTCCCTGTAAATAAAGTGCGTCAGTTCTCCCAGGTTTTTTCATGTGATCTTCACCCGTCTATGGGAAATGTCTCTCGTTTTCTCTGTTCTTTTTGTTTTTTCCTCTGCCTGCCCTGCCCCTTGGCTGAAAACAAGACTCTGTAATTAGCAGGTTCTGTATAAAATCTCTTGTGATAAGTATTAATTAGAGTACAGGAGTGCTTCTGGAGAAGATCTAGTTCTACCAGATGAAAAGTTCCAAGTATGTTTTAATAATATAAATCCTCCTTTGTGCAAGTAGTATAGATGTACCTGTGCTCTACTGAGGACACTTTCACTGCTGAAGAATAAACAGAAATCCTTAGAATGAAACTACGTTCTTTAAGATCAAAAAAAAAAATCAGTATTTTTCTTAAAATTTTGAGAACTGGTGTTGTGTTACGAATTAGTGTTCCTTGTCCTCAGCTTTGATCATTACTTATTAATAATAATACTGCGTGGAGCAATTGACATAATTACATGTGGTTTATATACCTCAGATTTCAATAACTAGCTTCTTATGCCTGTGAAAGCTTGCTTCAAGGTGTGGTTTTAGCCAGCATTTGGCATTAAATTGATCTTCTCTATATTCTGGAGGATCTGCAGAGCTCCTATTCAAGTTTAAACTATTGCAGCGTTAAAATAATGTCCGTACAAAGACCTCAGTTTTAAGAAATGCAGTACAGAAATACTTATAAGCAGTGGGGACTCTTGACAAAGCAGAAAGCAACTTCCAGAACTGGGATTCATATCACAAAGTCCAAGGTGAGAGCTTAATAATGTTTAAAAATACTGAGAGAAGAAAGATAAAAAAAACCCTAGGCGTTCCTAATACGCATTTATTTTTCCATATAAAATAGATACACTTATAAATTTATATATATCAAATCTACTTTTATAACACTGCTAATCTTCTGATAAAAAACAGAGAAGAGCTAAAGCTGTTTTGAGCCCAGCTGCGTGTAAGGCCACAGGTGTCTTGGACTGCTAAGAGTCACTCCCTTCAATCTTTATCTCCTCCTACAAAGACGTAAGAAATTAAAGAAGAAAGGAAAAAAAGAAAAGCTGCTTAAGTATGGAATCTTTTTAACAGCATGATTGCATGTAATATTTAATGTTCTGCAGTTCTGCATCTTCCCTGCTAGGCCTTTTTTTTTTTTTTTTTTTTTTTCCCTACATCATGACAGCATCCTTTCCTCTGTATAGGGAAAGAAGATAGAACAGTAGCAAATGATAGCCATGGCTATTTATCCCAGATGTGTAAAATATTAATTTAAATGTAAAATATATGGTGTGGGTTCTCATTCTGTTGGGTGCAAATCCTCTTCCCACCTGTGATTTTTCCCTAGGGATTATACTTCTCCTGTTCTTCTCCCCTTCCTCTTTCTCTCTTGAGAAGTGTCAGTACCCCTGCACCTTTCCATCCTTGGAAGAGGCTGGTGGCCCCCGCAGTGTGAAGGCAGAAGTTGGAGCAGGAGCTTGTTGCTGTCTCAACAGATTCATTGTCAAAGTTCGCTAAACAAAATATTGGAGGGAAACGATAATGAGTAATGTGGGAAAGATCTGCTGAGTCTGGGAAAGGTTTTGAAAGAGGGTAGACGGTTGAGGAACAATTTTCCAGGGGCCTATTTTAAAATTAGCTGCTACGGTCCTACTTGCAATAATTCCTCTGTTATCTTAAATTGATCTTGAAATGGCAGTGAGTGGAAAAACAGTACATCTTTACTGAATCCTGTGCTACAACAGAAGAAAAAAATAAAACATTGATTTCTTCATACTTACCACAGAACTCTGACACCTTTGAATAACATACGCTGGTCTTTTTTCCCTTCTCATTATAGAATAGAACAGGTATGAAATTTCTCAAAGCTTTCTGAAGGTAAAATGTAAGTGTAAAACAGGTGTCAGCAATGAAGAAACCTTAATATAATCTTAATAAGATTTTAAAGTAATATTGCATAAGGTGCAGATTGGCATTCCAGAGCTGCTTCTTGTTTTTAGTTGATAAAAATCCATCCGAGTTCCTTTCCCAATGAATTGCTGAAACCTGACGTAGGCATAGAGCATTGCGGATAATGTTTAGCGTGTACTCTTGAGGTTATCGTGTAAGATAGTGTTACGTGGTTGTTTAAACAAATGAAATCAGGTCCACCTATTTGAATAGGTAAGCATTTGAGGAAGTGTGTATTGTTCATTTCATGGTTGAAACATGTTTCAAGTTTAAGCTGAAAATACTCAACAAAAAAAAAACTCCTCACACCCTAATACCTATTTTTTTAGAAAGTATTTTTCAGTGTAAAGTTTTATTATTTGTATTTTATAATACTGTTTTTTTTTTTTTTCTCCAGTCCCAGAAATCCTGGATAGAAAATACTTTCACCAAGAGGGAGTGTGTGTATATTATACCAAGTTCAAAAGACCCCCACAGGTAAACTAGAAATGCTGCAAGTAGCTGTTACTGTAAGACTGTATAATAGATATCTGGACTAACTACTCGATTTGTATAAAGTACTGTTTTTAGTTCAGTCTTTTTTTTGTCTGGGCATTGTCACTCTTTCTTTACCTTGGATTTTTTTTTTTTTTCTTGAACCTATTTGGCATTGCAGAAATCTCCAGTAGATGTTCCCCTGTTCTCTTTACTTCTTAGCAATCCTTCTAGTGATGTCTATGGTGTGTCTACAGCGTGGATTTTTTTTTTTGGTGGCAAATTTTTGGAAAGTCACAGTCTCATAGAGATACTTTACTTGAATTTAAAGAACTGTGTGAATGTATGGTACAGTGGAAAAATAGACCTGTCAGTGAAGTAAGAAGAGATTAAGTATTTGTAGAAAGTAGAATAAAGAAAAATAAGAATCATGATGTTACTTGCAAAACAGAGGGTGGAGAAAGCATCAATTCAAAGGAAGGTAAACAAAACAATAGATCAGTTATCAAAAGATTCCATGTCATTTCTAATCATTTTTCATTCTGTAAGATCTGTAAGGAATAAAATGAGATTAAAAAATGGGGAGTATGTTTTTAGAGGGGAGAGTGAGACTAGATGAAGGATACTTTGTGTATCTCATGTAATGTTTTACCTTCTACTAAGTCCCAAATGTGGAAGGAATCAAGTTAGGGATAGCTCTAACATTAGATATGTAAGCATTTACTTTCACAAAGTGCCATAGGGATAATTTAAGAGTTCCTACAATGCTTGAAACTTGATAGGCAAGGTCATGGCATCTGTGTCATACATCAAAGTAAAATAGAATCTAAATTGGTATTTTAAGGCAATTATGTCTAACCAAAATGTTAACTGATGCCCTTGTGGATTTCAGATCAGCTTTCTTTAGCTTCATATATTTGAGATCTGTTTAGAAACCTTCTTCCGAGCTTTGGAAAACTTCCATTTCAGTCTTTTCCATGAAAAGAAATTATAAATCACTTGTTTTTTTAGGAGTAAGGTATTATTTTACCTCTAAGAATTTGTTTTTAGGCAGAAAAAGAACGAAGGAAAAGCGTTACAATTTTTCAGTTATTGTAAATAATTCACCACATTCCTTGAAACCATGTGACATGAGAAGCTTTTAGAATTTATAGCCATGATTATAGCACATGGAAAATTTACAAATGCAAACAAAGTAATTAGGAAGCTGTTAAAATTCCCAAAGCATTTCCCAAGGAACAAAATGATCTTCAACAGTTGCCCTTTTGGGTTAACCTATTGTAGTATGTAAGGGACTTTACAACTTTCCCATTGGACGTTGTCCTTCAGTTTAGACAAATTGCTTGCTGTTCATGAGCTGTGCATAAAAAAATCAAATGCAGTCTGTATAAAACATGTAATTTTATGCTGTTGCATACCAGCTCTTATTGTGGTTTTGTGGCAAATACTTATTACAGAAAACAGTGATAGAAATTTTTATCTGCTATGCTATCTTTAGATATTAATAAAATTATTAGCAGGAAAACAAAACATTGATACACTGTTGGTTGATGCATATACAGCAGTCATGTAAAATAGAGAAGTTACCATGATGAAAATATTCACTTTTGCAGCATTTTCCATTTACTGTAGTGCAGTAATCTTTCCGTAATCATGTGAAGTGGTAGGAGTTTTTTGTTTTTTGTTTAATTTTCCCGTTTTTTGTTTGGTTTCCCCTCCCCCCTCCCCTTAACATTTAAGCTGAAGTTTACTCATACAGTTAAATATTTCTTATAGATGCCTTCCAGGATGTCAAATTTGTCAGCAACTTGTCAGGTAAGAGTTCTTTTAATTACAATATTTATTAATACTCTTTTTCCATTCAATAATCACTTTCATAATAATGTTTTTAAAATTATTGATCGGTATTACAGATGACAAGTCGGTGAAAGGTTAGATATAAAACAAATATAACTAACGAGTGGAGAACCGTCTGCATTACGTAGATCATCGGTTTATAGAAGTTATATAAATTACTTGGCTAAAGTAATCAATTTTTAATTTTAATTTAATTTTTAATTTTAAAGTAATCATTTTTTAGTGTCCTGACTAATTCTAAGGTTTATATATATATATATATATATATATATATATATATATATATATATATATATAAGGTTTATATATTTAGAATCTTTGCTTTTGAAAGTTAACTGGTCTCTGTTCTAGGTAAAAGATGTGTTCTCTCATTTTCTAATGAAGTATTTATTCAAGTATTCTAAATTATATGTTTGGGTGCAGATGCTGTTGCGGCCGCTTGGTCAGACAACATGCTTGCTTTACCGCAAGTCTTGCTATGAAATACTCTGATGTGAAGCTAGGTGAAAACTATAATCAGGAAATAGAAGAATGGTCAGTGGAAAAACATACAGAACAGACCTCTACTGATGCTTATGGTGTCATCAACTTTCAAGGTGGCTCTCATTCTTACAGGGCTAAGGTATGTATGATGCTTACTTCTAAACTAGGACTTCTTACTTTAAACATGTTGATACAGATGGTGGATCCTTCATTTAGTTTTTGAAATTTAAGCCTGAAGGATGAAATTGTGATGACACTTGCATTGTGACAAACCAGTGCCCTCTATTATCATAGTTATTTTATTGTGGTCTGAATTCTGTCTATTTTCCTTTTTTTTTAATTTCTTTTTCATAACAAAAATTGCTTATATCTATCAGAACTAGTTGCATTCATGTATGGTTTACCTTTGTATTGCAAATGGTGATAAGAATTCCTAATCCCTTCCGCAGAACATTCCATTAAGAATTCAGTGTTATTGTTTCAGACATTGTTAAAATACAGCTTACTCATCAGTGCTGCTGCTTACTCATTACTGTTAAATTTTTATAGGATCTGTTGAATAACACCTGCTATCTTAGCCTTCTATTCTTAATTCTCAAACTCTGAAAAATCATTTGCAATTATGGATGGATGTAGAATATGCTTTTTTAGCAGATCTGTTCAAAGTGATTAAAGCATAATCAGACCAATCAGAACAACCAAGTTTTTGGGGGGAGCGGCTGGTTAAAAACAAGTATGCCTGTAAATTGAAACTCTAGAATAGAACACTTAATTCACAAATGCACATGCACTGGAAAGGCTGGAGAACTGGAAATTCTGATGTAGGCTCCACAACCATTTTGTGAAGGGTTTCTAGTTGTGGTAGAAATTGCTTAATGGTCATGTGGTTTTAGCTTGCAATGAGTTTTGATTCAGTGTAGTTTCTATTGCCAAAATTAAGCGCTTTAATGACGAAGCTGATCCCCCAAGGACAGCCTGGTGCTCTAGATTAGATCATCTCTGTCATGTTTTAGGGAAAGTAATGGCATTTTCCATAGCCAGGAATAGGAGAATATATCCTGAAATACATCCTGGTTTTTTTTTTTTTTTTTAATCCCCTCATTGATTCTGTGATTCTTTCTTTTAAGAATCTTTTATTTATCTTCTTGTGTCTGCAGTATGTGCGGTTGTCATATGACACTAAGCCTGAAGCTATTCTGCAACTTATGCTTAAAGAATGGCAGATGGAGTTGCCAAAGCTTGTTATATCTGTACATGGGGGCATGCAGAAATTTGAACTTCACCCACGCATCAAACAGCTACTTGGCAAGGGTCTTATTAAAGCTGCAGTAACAACAGGAGCCTGGATTATAACTGGAGGAGTGAACACAGGTAAAGTACCAATGAATGTGCATAATTAACTAGATTATAGTTTATCAAAGCCAAAAGATTTAATGAATAAATAGCTGCATCTTAAAGTAAATGTTGTTTGGTCAAATGAAATTAAAACAATTCATTTTGAACATGTGTAGTTGGAAGTGCATTGCTGTGTTGTCCTGCAAGGAGAAAAAACATGAAGGTGGTAGTGTTGACTTGGGTCTGTTCGTTTCAGTTTTTGAACCTGCAAGAAGGAAAACTTGATGCAATTAACATAAGCACAGTATTGTACTGGAGACTCTTTAGTTCTTACTAGGCTAATATTTGTTTTGTCAAATTACTAGTACACAGTACTTTGTCCCATTCTGATAGTTGTAGTATGGGTCCCTGCCAGAGCTCAAGACGCATTTGGACAGCACTCTCAGACATACGGTTTGATTTTTGGGTGGTCCTGTGTGGAGCCAGGAGTTGGACTTGATGATCCTTATGGGTCCCTTCCAACTAACGTTATTCTGTGTAAAATAAGTTCCCAGATCTTTACAGGCCCAATTAGCTAATGAAACAGTGGTATTTCTTAATAAGATGTGGTATTCAGTATATCTTTTTTGTGCACAAACAGGTGTTGCAAAACATGTTGGTGATGCTCTAAGAGAACATGCTTCCAGATCATCTCGAAAGATTTGCACTATTGGGATTGCTCCATGGGGAGTGATTGAAAACAGAAATGACCTTGTTGGAAGAGATGTAAGGATAAATAATCTAACTGAAATAATAATTTAACTACTTTATTTTGACAAATCTGCTCAAGCATGTTTTTTCACTTGCTTTACATCACTGAAGTATTTGCTTTACCATGAAGATGCATTGACATATGTGACTTATGCAAGATCATTAGCGTAAACACGTTGCAAAATGCAAATGCACTAGACACTGCTTGCATGTTGTGTCTAGAAAAATATTTAAGTTTCACAGAGATGAATTTGAATTTCTACGAGTCAAATACATTCTTGTGTGCTTATACTTAGGTGGTTGCTCCATATCAAACCTTGTTAAACCCATTGAGTAAACTAAATGTCCTAAATAATCTCCATTCCCATTTCATTCTGGTGGATGATGGAACAGTTGGGAAGTATGGAGCGGAAGTTAAATTGCGGAGAGAACTGGAAAAAACTATTAATTTGCAACGGATACATGCAAGTAAGTAATTCTGGGCTGAGTTACTATGCTTTAATGAATAAGGTACTTGCATCAAACTTTTAAATAAGAAAACACAAAAATCAATCTTTTGTATATGTTTCAAGTGTGAATGATTGTTTTGCAAATTCCACCTGAAGCTTTGGTCAGAGCTGAAAAAGAAGTCAATGCAGATGGCTGATGACAAAACAGTTGTGCTGTAGCTGTGGCTAGTCATTGTGTCTAATTTCTTTCTTTTTTTTTTTTCAGCATGGGAATGACTTTGAAACTAATATATTTTTGCACACTTACATGTATGTCAGCACTACTGTAATGTCTACCTTGGTTATATGAATGCAAATAAAAGTGACAACTTAGTTAACATTTATGTGTGGATATACATGTATAACAATCTCTGTTAGTGTATCTCTCCTGCAGCTCTGGCACTGAAACTTCTTTTGCTAGACCTGATAAAGTACTTTGTTTTATGCCTACATATCCATTGATACTGACAATGGTGAAAACATATGACTTAATCAAAAAGTTTAAAAAAAAAAAATTTATTTACAACTTTACAGGAATCGGACAAGGTGTGCCTGTGGTGGCACTTGTATTCGAAGGTGGGCCCAACGTCATACTTACAGTTTTAGACTTCCTACAAGAAAGTCCTCCTGTGCCAGTGGTAGTATGTGAAGGAACAGGTAGAGCTGCAGACATATTGGCATATGTTCACAAGCAAACGGAGGAGGGAGGGTAAGTTCTAGTACTGCTAGCCAAACTGTCAGTTATATGTAGATGGGTCTGAGAGTATTCCTTTAATGAATTGGGGCAAGAGTTTTATCTATGGAAAGATGAAAGCTTTAAGCAGAGAGAGTAATCTTGCATGTGATGCAGCTTTCCAGGCCGGCTGCAATAGCTTTGGCTGAAGACCAAGACCTCTTTTCTAGTTCTAGGCTCCATGCATACCTTGTACCAGTTGCTCCAAATTCTTGAAAATATGCTTGCTTTAGCATGCTTATATAAGGATGGGAAAGGTGTATGTGCCTATATACTAAACTAGGAGAAACGTGTAACTTAAGCATGATAATTTTGTTACACCAGCGTGACTAGAAGACCCAGGTCTCTGTTTAAATGCTTCGTATTTTTTAATCCAGTTTTTAAGTAACTAAGCCACAGTACCTTAAATTACAAGTGTGACTGTTTTGAAGTGTACACAATAAACTTTTGCTCACAAGAAGTCAGAGCTGACCAGGCCTTCCAGAAATATAAGAATAACCCATAGAATAGTATGCTACCAAACTGCTTGAAAATATCACTCAACTACAATGAAATGGAATTTATGCAGTTAGCTGTTGCTTAGTAGCAACTTTTCTGAAAATGGATTAGAAGGAGTTCATATACTGTTCCTTCTGAAGAGTCTTTAAACTTTTAACACACTTGTGTTTAGCGTAGAAAACATTTATATGCTTTTAGTGTAGTGTCAACTGATAAAAAGGATGTGCTTGTGTTCCACAACACTTAGTGTCTTCTAGTTGGTTGTCAGACTTGCATTAATCCTTAAATGTAGTTGGATCTCAGTCTCAGGGACTGCCTCAGAACCAGGAGCATAGGGGTCAAATGTAGCATTGAACCAAAGCTTTGTCCATAGCGAGCAAAATCACAAGCCTACCAGTCCTATTCAGAGGGGTGAGTGTGTAGTGTTTTGTGTCAAAATATTTTAGTTGAGATTATTTCAGAAGTGGCTATGCAAAGGAAAGGGAGAGGGGTTGAGTTACTTTTAGGAGGTCATATTAGAAAGTTGTAGGTTAAGCAACCTATGCTTCTTTCCAAAGGTTGTCCAAAGTTTTGCCACTGAAATAATAAGAAGCTTGAAACTGTTAAGTGTAACATCATTCTTACTATTCGTGTATAGCAATGTGTTTTCATGTTTATTTTCAATTTCAGGAATGTTCCTGAGGGTGCTGAGCCTGAAATCATTTCTACTATTAAAAAGACATTTAACTTTGGTCAAAGTGAAGCGGTTCATCTGTTTCAGACACTGCTGGAATGCATGAAAAAAAAAGAACTTGTAAGTAGATCTTGCTATAGAAAATTTTTATGTAGAGTATGTGCATATGTGTTGTGTACGATCAAGTGTCATTCAAAATTGTTCCTGGACATAGCGCATCTTACCAACTGTAGAAGATAATCTGTGGGTACTTTATCTCATCACCAAAGGAGACTACAGTCTTACGTTATTTCTGGTAATTTCAGGTTTGTTGTTGCTTCCAAGTCTGCTTGATTTCATCTGACAGGATTCTGTTTTGTTCATAGTGTCTACCTATTTTATATGTGGGTTGTTTTCGTTTCTTGTTTTGATTTTTGAGAGCCTCTGGATTTTTTTTTTTTGTCTTTTAATTATTACTGTACTGATGAAGTACCTATATAATTGGATGCTTAAAGCAAAAACACTTAATTGAGCTTTATATATGGGCTATATTCAGATACTGATGTCTCATTTGGAAATCATATTGTGCTGTTCTAAGATTTAAAATTGTCATATTCAGCTAAACGCATTTGCTGACAGATTAATCTTGTAATACAGATTGAACTAGAGAAGTACATAGAATGATATGTGATGTTTATAGCCAATAGGGAATTGTAATCATAGTGGAAAAAGAAGTTAAGATTGGTTGAAGAGCGTAAAGGGTTGTCCTTTTTCTCATCAAAGATTGCTTTGTGTGATCCCTAGTTAGGGAAACACTGCAGAGTGTACACTAAAGATAGGTTTTCATAGAGTATAGACTTAAATTGCACAGAAGATAAAGTGACTTTTAAATGTATTTCAATTCCTGACATAAAAGTCTGGAGCTAATCACCTTTGCCTGAAAATAAATTATAAGCTTATTTTCCCTATTTTATTGTTTTGAACAGATTACTGTTTTTCATATCGGGTCAGATGAACATCAGGACATTGATGTTGCAATACTTACAGCATTGTTAAAAGGTGAGACTTAAGTGCATTTGGAACCCCCAGCTATTGTTGTGTAGTGATTATATGATTGATTACTTATAAAAATCTGTAGAAATATTTAAGTTTCAAGAAAATAATTACGTGCTATATTTTCTCATCTTATACTACCCTAATCTATGTTATAACTGATGAAATATACCATACAATGTTGAGGTGGATTACTTGATTTTGCAGGATAAACAACTGCTTATTATATTGTAATTATTTTTTTTCATTGTTTTTGCTTAAGGCACGAATGCATCTGCATTTGACCAGCTTGTTCTTACACTTGCGTGGGATAGAGTTGACATTGCCAAAAATCACGTTTTTGTTTATGGGCAACAATGGCTGGTATGTATATGGCCTAGATTAAGCAGAATGGTATTTTCCGAGAAAAAACTCAACTTACTGTAAAGAAATAATGTTTTTTATAGAGACAGACTGTAGAATACTGACACATTCATTTTTAGGACAGTAATTTTTGTATACTTTGTAGTTGTAGAGCTGTTTTATTATTGTGTAATTGAAGAAGGTGCAACAATTGTAGAAATGTTAGGCATTCTGAATAACTAGGGGAGAAGAGACACTGCAAAAAGTGAAAGCTGAATTGATGCTAGTGAGATGCAATAACAGTTCTGAGTATTTGTCTATTGAAGCAAATTGTGGTCTCAAATGTTTGATGTCTTCATGTGTTTGATCCAATATCAATATATGAAAACATCTTAACTATGCTAAACCAAATGTGTATTTAGTCCAGAATACTGCTTCTGAGTGTGTCAGGAAGAAATGTCTGTGGAAGAGTGTAAGATCAGAGAAAATCCTTGATTAAGTTGTTATAATATTCCCTCATCATGTAATTGTGTGAAGCTCAGGGGATTTTCTGAACCAAAGGTAGCCGTGGTATTTGTAGATATGTAAGGTTTCTCTGTTCCAGCCCTGTGAATGAATGAGGTTGATTTGTAAACCAAGTACACTTAATTCTGTGATACTCCATTTTACTGGTTCTCTCTAGGCTCTACTTTGTACTTAACTTGTTGCAGGTTGGCTCTCTGGAACAGGCTATGTTAGATGCCCTTGTGATGGATAGAGTTGCATTTGTGAAACTTCTAATTGAAAATGGAGTAAGCATGCACAAATTTCTTACAATTCCGAGGCTGGAAGAACTTTATAACACAGTAAGTGAACGGTTGCTTACTCTTTTCCTTTCTTCCTTTCTTCCTTTCTTCCTTTCTTCCTTTCTTCCTTTCTTCCTTTCTTCCTTTCTTCCTTTCTTCCTTTCTTCCTTTCTTCCTTTCTTCCTTTCTTCCTTTCTTCCTTTCTTCCTTTCTTCCTTTCTTCCTTTCTTCCTTTCTTCCTTTCTTCCTTTCTTCCTTTCTTCCTTTCTTCCTTTCTTCCTTTCTTCCTTTCTTCCTTTCTTCCTTTCTTCCTTTCTTCCTTTCTTCCTTTCTTCCTTTCTTCCTTTCTTCCTTTCTTCCTTTCTTCCTTTCTTCCTTTCTTCCTTTCTTCCTTTCTTCCTTTCTTCCTTTCTTCCTTTCTTCCTTTCTTCCTTTCTTCCTTTCTTCCTTTCTTCCTTTCTTCCTTTCTTCCTTTCTTCCTTTCTTCCTTTCTTCCTTTCTTCCTTTCTTCCTTTCTTCCTTTCTTCCTTTCTTCCTTTCTTCCTTTCTTCCTTTCTTCCTTTCTTCCTTTCTTTCTTCCTTTTTTTTTTGTTTAACACCAACATGTCAAAATATTGTGCTTATACTGTAATATTCTCATGTTTTCATTGCACTCTGATTTCTCATTCTAATTTTTTCCTTCCCTTCTTTTTATAAAGAAACAAGGCCCAACTAACCCAACGCTCTTCCATCTTGTTCGGGATGTCAAACAGGTATGCTGTAAATGTAAAAATCTACTAAAGTAGCAACATCAGTCTTTTTATGATTTCTTATGATTGATTGTCAATTTAATCTTGAATTTATTAATTTGGTTTTACTGAAGCAGTAAACTACATCTGCAGTTACTGTTGTTTCCAATATTTGCAATTGTGTGCTTAATAGTACCTTATTGCCACAAAGATATTTGTTAAACCTGATAAGTGATGTATTTTTTTCATATTAGCTCTGACTGTTTAGCTTTTTGAGAGTTTGAGAGATGATCAAAGGCAAAAAACAATGTGATGACAACTGCCTCCTCTCCCCCTGCCCATGCCCCGCTTTCCCCTTCCTCCCTCTGACAAACATCTAACCTACTGGGGGAGATAATACAGAAGATGAACTATAACCCGGTATTTTTTGAAACTCATAAATAACCATGTAGATGCATTGTGTTCCTTTTAAATCATGAACAGCTTAATTTGTTTTAATTTGTTTTTATTTAGAGTTGTACGTGTAGAAACATTCTAAGCAAATTTAAATTAAGATTATAATTTGCAAAACTGAAAATGTCTTTTATATTCTTAGGGAAATCTTCCTCCAGGATATAAAATCAACCTGATTGATGTGGGGCTGGTTATTGAATACTTGATGGGAGGAACCTATAGATGCACCTACACAAGAAAACGCTTTAGAGCTATATATAATAGTCTCAGTGGGAACAGTCGGGTATGTAGCAGTTGGATAATGGAACATGCGGATTTCTATGTTAACAATTAAAATAAAATTGGAGCCATATTGTTTTGTTCTTTTTGTCAAGGGATTGATTCTTTTAAAGGCAGTGTTACAGCCTAGGAGGGCAACTGGTAGCTGTTTGGGATTGATCACAAACAATTTCTTGTTCTTCCTTACTCTAGCATATCCAAATTTCTTCTGTTACTGTCTCCTCATAGAGGGGAAGAATGGGTATTATGCATACAGATTCACTGGGTCGTGGGATGCAGATACTGTAGCTTCTTGGTCGTCGCTGCTTTACTATTTTGTGACTATTTAATTTAAAGAAAAATTAATCCTTCTTAAATATCAGTGAAAAATCTTAATCGTTACTGTTGTATAAATTCATCACTGTTTCAGTGGCAAAGTTAACTGTTTAATTGCTTAACTAAGTATCTAGCTGTAAACAGCTGATTATATGCTAGTTAGTAAGTGGGTGTAAAGAAAGCTAGCCAAGCCTCTTTCTATTATTCTTGTCAGAGATCTGGGCGAAATACTTCAAATACTACTCCTCAGATGTGTAAAAGCCATGAGTCTTTTGGTAACAGGGCAGACAAGAGAGAAAAAGTGCGACATAATCACTTCATCAAAACAGCGCAGCCATACAAACCAAAGGTACAGATGTTTGAGGGGAGAGTGGTGGGTTTTATTTTAAGCAGTTAAGAGTGGAGAACCTGGTTAACTCCAAGTGTCCAAGTGCAGCTGAAGTGAGTAGCAGCAGTTTTACTGACTTCAGTAAAGCTGGGATTTCATCTTTTTGTACTTGTTTATAAACCATCTATCACACTTGTGGGATTTTATGAAGAATGTTCATCTCAAAATTAGTCTTCCAGATAATTTCTGATTGCTAGTAAGTAAAAAGCTTCTCTTGGCACAGTTCTACCAATGTGGGAACAGGAGGGAAATCTGCATGATTTTTTAGATGAAGCAAGATGTGGCCGTGTTACTTTAAGGAATTTCTGTGAGTTTCATCATATTGTAGGTATATTAGTTACTGCATTTCTTATGATTTGTAAATCAAAGTAATTAATTCTATCTGTTACTAAAAACGAATTGTGCTTAACTGAAGTTTTTGAACAAAAATTCCAGCTGCTTTTGAAATATTCAGAAATCCATTTTTGTTTGTAGAAATACATATCAGTTGACATTAGATCACCCAGCATTTTGCTTCAAATTATGTAATGATTAACTTTAGAAATTAAAATGTAACTTTCTGATTTTATTTTTAAAGATTGACACTGGTGCAGAAGAGGGAAAAAAGAAAAGAACCAAAGATGAAATAGTAGACATAGATGATCCTGAAACACGACGTTTTCCATATCCTCTCAACGAGCTGTTACTTTGGGCAGTGTTAATGAAGAGGCAGAAGATGGCTCTTTTCTTCTGGCAGCATGGGGAGGAGTCCATGGCAAAAGCCTTAGTTGCTTGCAAAGTGTATCGTTCGATGGCATATGAAGCAAAACAAAGTGACCTTGTTGATGATACGTCAGAAGAACTGAAACAGTATTCCAAGTAAATTATATTTATATCATTAAAGATCTGTTCTTGAAATTTCCAATAAAAATAGCAGGCTATATTATCAACAGACGAAGATTATTGCATTAGCAGGCTCAAAGAAAGTTCATTTTTGAAGAAAGTCATTTTTGATGGCACTCCAGTAAAAGTTGTGTATTAAACGTTGCTCACTTTGAGAGCTGTTACAAATCTTGACTTGTAGTTAAATCAAAATGTCTCTGAATGTATCAGCTGAAACCATCTGACTTTCTTGCATTATGCTTTAATAGCTGTTCGTAGTATGCATATGTTTTTAACAGTAGTCCCAGTTTCACATCTTGTATTTGTGAATTGCTATATAATAGAAATGTATCTACCAGAAGTGACAGGCAATAGTCGATTCAAGTTGTGTTACTGGGAACTTGTTTGGACAAGAAAATTTGACTTAAACTGTATGGATACTAAGTTATGTTTGTTTTGATACTTTTTTTTCCTTTTTTCTAGTGAGTTTGGTCAGCTGGCAGTTGAACTGTTAGAACAGTCCTTCCGACAAGATGAAACTATGGCAATGAAGTTACTAACTTATGAGCTTAAAAATTGGAGCAACTCAACTTGTCTGAAGCTAGCAGTGTCATCAAGACTTCGTCCATTTGTAGCTCATACTTGTACGCAAATGTTGTTATCAGATATGTGGATGGGAAGGCTGAATATGAGGAAGAATTCATGGTACAAAGTAAGCTTTGTCACAGTTTATTATTGGTATAAAAAGGATCAGTGGAATGTATTTCCAATTGGAAGGGAAAGTACGTGTTTAAATAATATTAGTATAAAGCTTTCATCGCTATAGCTTGTGTTAATAAACCCTGTAAAACTGTCTCCTATAACATAATCAAAACTGGAATTATTTATTGTTAACTCTTCTTTTGACACTCTATTATCTTTTCAAATAAGGTACAGAAATATAGAAGGCAAAAAACAGGCAAGTAGCCTTTCATCAGAGGCTTAAAGAGATCATGCAAATACTAATCCACTAAATATAGTGGTTAAAAAAATTAACAGACAGAAAACCCACTTGTAAGAATATTGTTTCATGCATTTTGGCTTTTTACAGGCAATACATGAAACTTGATGTAGAAAAGCTTTGTATATATTCTATTTTGGAGGAAGAAGCTGAGCAAAAGGAGGGCACAGAATGAAACAAGGGTAGGCAAATCGGGAATAGGTTTTCTGATGGTGCCCTTTGGTATAAATCAATTGAACCAACACGGGAGTTGCATATTTCTTTGAAACAGTGTACCAGAAACTTACTGCTGCTAGGAATATAGTGAAAGACCACTTCCCTACAAAATATCTACAAGTATTGCTTAACTTGTGACCTACTAAAATCCTCTTTGATAACTGATTAACCATTTTCCTGCTTGCTTTATAACAAGCTAATGACAAAAAATAGCTTTTTTTTTATTCCCTTCATCCATATTTTAGCTTTCATTTTTCTACCATGATTTGAAAAAAAGACCCACTCATATGCTTCTAAAACATGCCTCGATAGTACGCAGTTACAGAGTTTCTGGGAATGGATTAAAGAAAAGAGTGTAAACAGAATATCTCTGTATCTTTGGGCTCAGAGTTCATTCTTTCTTGTGGTTTTTAGTTCTGGAATTTGTTGGTTCCTCCCCTTTCCTATATCTTTTAAGTAAAGGAAAGCTCTATATATTGTCATCTTAGCCTTCTAAGTGTGTATATAAGTAATAATAGCTAATTATTTCCTACATTTTTTCCTCACTAACAGGCAAGGGAAATATGGGTAATATATTTTCAGGGAATATTTTATGTATTGGTATGTTCTGATATTTTGTAGCTGTGAGCAAATTGAACTAAGACTTCATTTTTTTCTAGGTGATACTGAGTATTTTGCTCCCTCCTGCTATACTTCTGTTGGAATATAAGACCAAGGCTGAAATGTCACATATTCCTCAATCTCAAGATGCACATCAAATGGCAATGGATGACAGTGAAAACAACTTCCAGACTGCAGCAGATGAAATACCTATGGTAATGGGGTGGCAGTGATTAAAGCCCAGTATTTCTTATTTAAAATTAATAATTACATTTTAGAAGTAAAGTAAGAGCTAAAGTGGATCTCCAAAAACATGCAGTTCTGTAAGTAAAGTTAACAGTCCTTTCATTTTAGGAGGTGTTTAAAGAAGTAAGGATCTTGGACAGTACTTCAGAGAAACATGATATGGAGACTCCAACAAAACCTAAAAGACTTCCAATTACACAGAAGTTTTATGCATTTTATCATGCACCAATTGTGAAGTTTTGGTTTAATACGGTGAGTTTTCTTTTGTGTAGTATGTTCTTTTATTTGGAAATGCAGTGCAGATCTTTGGGTTGTTTTTCTAACACACGTCTCTGCAACTTGCATCAAAGCTTAAGAACTTTTTTAAAAACAAAAAAAACCCATGCTCTACTAAGCTGGAAATGAAAAGTACTTGATTCTGAAAGAAAAGCATGTGCAGTGCTCAGTGCTTTTTTTCTTTTTAAAGTTCATGATGTTGGTTTTGAAAAATACCTGTTTTCTAGTCTAAGACTGGTGTGAAAATATTTATTCTGATCTGAGTAGTTAATTTCATCAGTTTTTCAGTAGTTAATTAGTAGTTAATTTCATCAGTAGTTAATTCCTTCAGCAGGAATTCTGCCATCATTTACTAGGTTAAAAAGTGTTCATGCACAATATTGTTTAAATTATTGCAATAGAAACTCAAAAATTAGTGTTCGAAGAAAATTTTTGAATCCCCTTTATAAATATTAACCTGCCTGCTTAAAGGGGTAAAAGATAGTACTGTGATCCTATATGAAGGTTTTATCATATCTCACTTGGAAAAAAAAAAAAAAAAAGACATGTATAAGGAACCCTTTTGTAATTATATAGAATTATGTATTACATAGAATCCTTCTGTGTGTGTGTGTATATATATACATATAAAATTTCCATTGCTCTTTTTAGCTGGCATACTTAGGATTCCTCATGCTCTACACATTTGTGGTTCTTGTAAAAATGGAAGAATTACCGTCTGTTCAAGAGTGGATTGTTATTGCTTACATTTTCACATCAGCAATTGAGAAAATTCGTGAGGTATGTCTCTAACAGTCTGAGTTTGTGTTTTTTTGTTTTTTTTTTTGTTTGTTTGTTTTTTACAGTTACAACAGTATGCTTTAAACTGTGTTTATAAAGAAGACAGCCTAAGAAACTTTGAACATTGAAACATTTTGAATATTTGAGCATATGATGTGTAATACCTTTATATTTGGTATAGACTGCTAATTTAGATACTAGTGTTTCTTGGGCCACTGGTTGGACTTAGCTTGCTTTCTTTTTTTCTGTTTCTGATGGGGAAGAGCAGGAGGTCTATTTAAAAGGAAATGCTTTTCTTTTTTTCTCTCCTAAATTTCAAGGACCTGACAATGACATCAAGGCATGGTATATGTGTATTTTTTTCTCAAATTTTTCTGATTTTTTTTTAAATCTGTGGCTTACTGTCTAATCAGGTTCTAACAAACAGCCTTACTTTTTTGAGGGATTAAATGTGTATGTATCTGTTAACATCAATCAAACTCTGCACCTAGGACCAAGATGAAACAGAACCAAAAAATCTTGATCAAGATGGGATAGCTACCGCAAACATAATGTTGCTGATCAGCAAGAATTTTTTGAGTAGTTCTGTAAGAATTTTTAAATGGGAGAGAAAAGCCAGTTCACTAACTGGGTACTGCAGGTCCAACTGAAACAGAAATAAAGACTCATAACTCATGTAACTTCCTAGAGAAGAAGGTGGGGAAAAAAAGCAATCAAACTGAAAACAATTCCTTCACAACTTGTTCAGGAAGAAGGAAATATCATTTCTTTGTCATAGTCGTGAAGCAGGCATAGTTAAACACTACTTTTTGGGTTCCTCTGTGCAAAAAAGTTACCAATTTAAATACTTTTTTTTTTTTTTTCAAGTGTAAGAATTTTACTGATTCATATGTTTCAGTGTTATTTTATGTGGAGTAAACATGAGCAGACTTGAATATTTTATTTTTGTTATTGCAGATTTTTATGTCAGAGGCTGGGAAGATTAATCAGAAGATTAAAGTGTGGTTCAGTGATTACTTCAATATCAGTGACACAGTTGCTATTGTCACTTTCTTCATTGGGTTTGCATTAAGATTTGGAGCAAAGGGGAATTTTGGTGAAAATACTTACAGAGAAAATTATGTTTTTGTTGCTGGAAGAATAACGTACTGTCTCAATATAATTTTTTGGTATGTGCGATTACTGGATTTTTTAGCTGTAAACCAGCAGGCTGGCCCTTATGTTATGATGATTGGGAAAATGGTAAGTACTATTTTTTTATTTTTCTTTCAGTTGAAATACCTTTGTTTTGCTGTATCTATTTATAATTTCTCAAAGCTTTATTTAGTAAAAGGTTGCTTATCCTGTTCTGGTGTGTCAGCAACTTTGTGCAGAAGTAGCTAGCTGGAATATAACTTAATGTGTTTCAAAACAAGCACTGAGTAGAAGTGTTCTTTATTATGGAGCTTTCTCTGTTACATCTGTAAAAAGATGGAAGATCTTCCTTCTGTGCTCTGTTAAATGTGTGAGACTTGAAGGAATATGATAATGCCTTTTGGGTTTGATATTTATTTATAGTCCTGAGGTTTTCTCGCCTTTGTGCTAGCTACTGCAAGGTTTTCACTTTTAGCAAGATTTTCACTTTTACAAGGAAGATTAGTTACTTATAGTGAGCTGTGCTAAATGTTTCTAAGTAGCTTTCTGCAATTGTTCTTAAAATTTTGTGCTGAGAGTACACTCCCCACAGGCTACCTTCTCATACGCTTTGTTTTGTGCGTGCTCTTGTACACTCCAGCTTCCCCTGCATGACAATGTGGCCTTCAAATTTTATTTCCTTCAACCTGGTAGAATGTTTTTTGACACGTTATATGGTATCCAGTGTTGAGGTGTACTCCAGCTGCGTTCAAAAGTAGTTGTGCAGTGCAGTTGTGTTCTGTAAAAAGGAGGGCATCAAGTTGCTTACGTTTCTCACTTTGATTTCTTGCCATTAGAATAAATTGTTTTTCACACTACTCAGTCCTTGGAACACTACATCTGTACTTTGTACAGCTATTCAGTGAATTTGGGAAGGAATGTTTCTCTATCAGCTGCTACTCTTCCACGTAATGGATATTTCAGTTAAAAAGAAACTACCTTTTGGCCTAGAGTAGCAAACATTCTGTAAGAAAGAAGAGGGAAAAAATAGAATTTTTTAAAATGGTTTGTTATTTGACTACATCTTCTGACTGAAGTACAAGGGTCTTGGACTCTTCTGCTGATATAACATAAAGAATTCATCAAGCTTATGCTGTCCCTGTAAAAGCATTTGAAGTTGTGAAACCATAATTATAACCTTGTGAGTTAACTGACCTTTTTTGTGTTTGTAGGTGGCCAACATGTTTTACATTGTGGTGATTATGGCACTTGTACTGCTTAGCTTTGGTGTTCCCAGGAAGGCTATATTGTACCCTAATGAGGCACCGTCTTGGACTCTAGCAAGAGATATTGTGTTTCATCCATACTGGATGATTTTTGGTGAAGTGTATGCATATGAAATTGATGGTAAGACACTACAATTTTTGAAGCAAGTAAGGAGAAGGCTTATTCTCATGAGATCTTTTTAAGGTCTTACAAAGTTTTCATTTTATGGAACAAAATATCCAGTATTATTCATTCCATTCACTAGATTTTTTTTTTTTATGACTTGTAGATATATAACTTCTTGATTTGACTGTTCCATTATCCTTTATTAAGAATGAATGGCTTAGAGTTAAAACTCTCCTTAATTGGGGGTTTTCTTCAAGCTCTTCTTAGCAATTCTTCAGATTTTTTCCACACAGATATCATGCCTTTTTTTTTTCTGTGGAGGTAGTATACTTTCTTTTTTATTTTAATCCAGTAATGTGATTATATGTTAATATAAACTGAAATCTTTGGCTCTTGTATCTTTCTACCATATTCCTGCATGTTACTTGGTGGTTGTACATTCTTTGAGTGATCTTTTTTCTTGTCTATATCTGCTCTGAGTTCTAAAATTTGCTTTACATATTTTGTTTTTTTTTCCTTCCCCCCCCCCAATACAGTATGTGCAAATAATTCTGAGTCACAAGTTGCTCATCTCTGTGGGCCAGGAACGTGGTTGACCCCATTTCTTCAAGCTGTCTACCTCTTTGTACAGTACATAATTATGGTTAATCTCCTTATTGCATTTTTCAAGTAAGTATATGAACAATTGCTAATTTTTGCTATTCCTTTAAGTTCTTATATTTTACCTTAGTAAGACGAGAAGATAAGAATATCTGATAACAGTTCAAAGCAATCCTATTTGGTGGAAGCATTTTCAGGTTCAAAGGCTGGTCTTCCTCACTGCAAACCCCCTGACAAGGAAGGGAAATTTGTGATGTGTCTGGTATGTGTCAAATCCGTGAGGCTGAAGGACCCAGATTTCTAAAGAGAATTTGAATGCCTTTTGTAACTACTTTTCCTTATAATAAAACAAACAAGGTTGTTTCTGGATCTTGACTGTTATATTGACTGTTCCTAAATTCATTTAAGGATCTCTTCAGGTGAGTTCAATTGTAGAGTAATTTAAGTCCATAAGGAGTTTGCTGCAAGTGTTTTATATATGGGAATAAACAGCTCACTAATACTGGGGAATGGTAGACTAGAGAATTAGTGTGGTCTGATTTAAAAGTAATAATAATAATTAAAAAAATGGGTTTATTTGGAAATACTTTTTTGACAAATTTGAAATGTCTTTCATGTCTGAGGAAAGGTACTGAAATAATAGCAGATGAAAGAATGATTTAATCCTCTTCCTGCTTTGGGCATAGCCTTTTCTTGAATGTTTCCAACTTACAATGTTATTTATACAGTAAAAGACAAGTATGTGATTTTTTTTTTTAACACATAATAAACACAAACAACAGCAACAGAAAAAAAACAACTTGACGTGTTTAATTCTTTTTTTCTTCCTTTTCAGCAATGTATATTTACAGGTAAAGGCGATTTCAAACATTGTGTGGAAGTATCAACGCTATCATTTCATTATGGCCTATCATGAAAAACCTGTTCTGCCTCCACCACTTATTATTCTTAGCCACATGGCTTCCCTGTTCTGTTGTATATGTAAAAGAAGAAAGACAGACAAGACTTCAGATGGGCCAAGTATGAACAGTTATTATCCAAAAAATTATAATAATTTTTTGATATGATTAAAGCAAACTGTCAGGAAAGTGCAAACTTCTTGGTTTTAATGTGTGTTCTCAACAAAGTTGAAGTTGGACTTGATGATCCTAGTGGGTCCCTTCTAACTGGGGATATTCTGTGATTCTAAGTAGGTCTTAACGGGATATTCTGTGATTCTAAGTAGGTCTTAACTTTTTGTATCCTCAATATTGAATAATCCTCTCATCCTGTTCGAAGTTCCCATGTTTTTTACAAAGGATATAATATAATGCACAGCCCCTGGAAAATCCCCGGTTAGACTAAGTTATATAAAATCAAACAGAACGCTACAAAATTAGATTTTCCATTAGTGTTTATGAAGGATTTTTTTTTCCTGGAAAACTAGTCTTATTTGAAACCCTTTGAAATTTTAAAAATAAAAATAAAAAATGTTTCTCAGATGATGAGAAATACAGCTGAGGAATCTAGCCTCTGTCTAGATGTAGTGTATGGGGGTGTGTGGTGTGTAGTATCTTGATTTTTATTTTAGGCAAAGTCTTTTTTTTTGTTTGCGAGGAGAGGAAAGGTCCTAGATGGCACTGTTTTTTTATTTTTGTATATGTTTTACTTTTAACACCCTTTGTATGTTTGTTGCTATAAATTTCTAGTGCCTGAAAAACTTTGCTACACATGCATCTTCTGAACTGTTCAATCTCTTTTTAGAACTCTTCCTAACAGAAGAAGATCAAAAGAAACTTCATGATTTTGAAGAACTGTGTGTTGAGATGTATTTCAATGAAAAAGATGATAAATTTCATTCTGGAAGCGAGGAGAGGATTCGAGTCACATTTGAACGGTAAAATTTTTACAAATAAATTTTTTACAAATAAAACTTCTGAATAGAGAAGCTTAGAACTTCTGTGTTTTTTTAATTGCTTTAAGGGGGCAAAATACAGTTCAAGAAAATAACTCAATAATCATGAAATTTTAGAGTTCTTTTTCCTTAAGTGGGCAAAAAGAATTGCAAAGATGTTTTGTGTGCATATAGAAAATAGTATCTTTCATAGCTACTTCGTAATTTGATTTTTTTTTTCCTTAGGGTGGAACAAATGTGCATTCAGATAAAGGAAGTTGGTGATCGTGTCAACTACATAAAACGGTCACTACAGTCTTTAGATTCACAGATTGGCCACTTACAGGATCTCTCTGCTCTAACTGTGGATACTCTGAAAACACTGACTGCACAGAAAGCTTCAGAAGCTAGCAAGGTTCATAATGAAATTACGCGGGAATTGAGTATTTCAAAACACTTGGCACAAAACCTCATTGATGATGGCTCTCTAAGATCATCTGTGTGGAAAAAGCACAGCATTGGAAATGTCTTCGGTTCTTTTCCACAAGGAGGCCTTGAAAATAATAATGCTTTACTCTGTAACATTTCTATACGTGATGACAAAGAAGTCCAACATAAGACTATCGGTCAGGAGTTAGCTCTAGTTCCTCGAAAAGAAGAAATAAACTTTCAAGAGGCAGGTTCCTCAGGCAGTGCCTTATTTTCCAATGTTGTTCCTCCTCCAGAACTTCGCCAACGAATACAGGCTGCAGAGATCTCAAAATCCATTAGTAGAAGTAAAAAATTAGGCAATTCATCCAACAGCATGCCACATGTAACATCCCCAACAGCTAAGTTTTTTGTTAGCACTCCATCTCGTCCCAGTTGCAAAAGTCAGCTGGATTCTTCAGCAAAGCATGAAGAGACTGTTTGCTCTAAGGCTACAGAAGGAGATAATAATGTAGAATTTGGTGCATTTGTGGGTAAGTATAACAAAGTAGATTCTGAATGTCCTGAAGTCATAATTAGCTGCTCTTATCCTCTTGCTTCTGGCTCTGCTTGCCTTGCTTTCACCCAACCTTGTGTTGAAAATGGAGGATACATTAATTGTGGTTTTATTCATGATGAGAGTGACACTAATGATAACTACAGCTGCAGAGTTGACAAATGTGATCACCAGTCCTCTGTCAACTTATCGAAGAACAAACCCCAAATGAAGTTGTCTTTGTCAACTGGCGACTTGACGTCAACAGTCAACTGTGGCGGCTCACATGGAAAATTGAATATTAAAGATGAACTTTGCAAAAGTCAGCATGTCCATGCAATGGAACTCCAAAACCAAGATTTATGTTCTAACATCCTTATGGGACTACTTCATAAACTGTGGACCAAATCTAAACCACAAGGTTTGACTTATCAAGAATTGTATGGTATTTTGGGTGTATTCCGGTTGCAGGTGACTTTATTCTACCATTTTGCTCTGCTTTTTTTGCTTTTAACATCTCTAATTTCCCTATGTTGCCTGAATTTATTTATTTTTACTCAAAAATTATCATTTCTTTATAATTCTGTCACATAGACAATATTTTTCTGAAAAACAGTAGCCAGTTGTTGAGTACAGCAGTTCTATGCAATTAGCAGCTCTACAACTTGGTATGGGCATCGTAGATAAACTTTTTGCAACTCATTATGAAGCTCTTATCTTTTCATTTCGTACATTTAAAAATATTGTCTATTTCTTGACGTAATTACAGAAGACTTCTTAGGCTGATGGAATCCTGGACAAATATCTTTGTGGTATCTGTATCAAACTGAGGGATCCTCCTATACTGTGTTTCTGAACACTGTTATAATTGGGATCTTCCACTGTTGCCTATGTACTTCTTAGCAGTCCTTTTGGCAGCTTCCAAAATCCTTAAATTAAATAACAGCATTATGCCTTCCCTCGAGTTTTGCTTAACGGTAAAAAGTTGCATGCTTTCGGTTACAGTTACCTACCTATTTGAATGGTAAAACAGTGGCAGATTCATTGCAAAATACAGGTGTGGGTTTACTAACCGATCTCTGTGAAATAGATAACGCTTTAAATAGTTTTAGTGTATAGTAGATCACAATCTGGAGTTGACAGGTTGCCTGCAGAAGTGTTGTCTTGCCCCAGTTCAGGGATGCCTCAGTGTTTTTCAAAGGTTTGTTGAGAATGTAAAGATATAAATCTTTAGACAACAGTTTATTGCTGTGAAACTTGGAGTTCTAAGAAGATATCTATATACACTATCGTTTATATATTTATGTGTAGAAAGAGTATCTACACACTTGTGTACACTAGTTACTTGTTTATAATGTTCTCATGATATTAAGAAGAAAAAGACATTCCCCTTTTTCTTTTGATTCAGAAAGCCAGACTAAACAGAAATAATGGACACTGATTGTATAACTCTAGCTAATCTGTGAATGTTCTTTACCACTAATAACTTTGAATACTAACTATACTTATTTTACTGGAGTGAAATTTTGAGTGTGTGGTCATCTGACATCTAGCATTTAGAACATACTCTTCGTTCTTACTGTCTGGGTTTTACAAAACTTCAGATGAAGGGCAGCTTTCCATTCGTTGCCAATCCCAGTAGGTTTTCATTCATTACAAAGCCACGTGCTTGGGAGGATGAAGAGTATATTGTAAAAGCTACCTCAGAAAACTCTGCTTTTCCTTCATTTGTTATGCTCACTTAAAAATACTATAATTCAGACTATCTAGTTCCTTTCTTGTGGGAAGCATACACTTAACGTTTTAAAATGTTCATTTCACATTTGGAATTGTGGTAGCCCACACAATGCGGGAAAAGCAATAGTTTCATATTAATATTTTGTTACACCAATTTTATTGTGTTTGGAAAGTCTTCTCTGGTGCAGTCAGGCACACAGAATTTAGATGGTTTGTAACCCTTTGTTCTTATGATAAAACTATTGGCATGGTCAGAACATGTCAGTCTACCTTTGATTTTGAATACTCTTTTTCAATTCACTGTGTCAAAGGTCACAGAGACAGCATGGAGTTGCAGCGGTTTAAAGAAGCAGCAAGCAAAATTAAAGAAAGAAGTGCTGATATTGAGGTAACGTGTTTTTCAGAAAGTCATTCCATGATTAATGAGGACAGTGGTTTTTGGTGGCTGTGGATTTTTTCAATTGTAGTTTCACCATATGTCTTGAAGAAGTCTAAGAGCAAATAAAATCAAAGAACTTCCAAAATGCAGTCTGGAGGGAATGCAGCTCTTCTGATTAGCAGTAGAGTGAAAACTTGTGCAACCTTAACTGCACATCAAGTACTCTTGTTTCATAATGTGATATTAATGAAATATTAAAGAAGACCTGAGGTTATGAAAGCTGAAATTAATATAACTGTAAATTAAAATTAAGATAAAATTATATATCCCACAGTTAAATAAGAATCATTTGACACTTGTAAATTTCAAGATTGGTGTTTCGGAAGATTTAAGTGATTTACAGTGATATTATATAGACCAAGATCATAGTGTATATGATTGAAAGTGACTGCAGTTGCTTCAAAAGTTGTTTGATGTGCTTCCTAGAAGAAAAGGCCTTTCTACTAAACTTTGCCAACTAAAATGATATATAATTTCAGTTTTCATAAAAGAATATTACAAATAACTACTGGGAGGTTATTGATTATGACATAGCTGTCCTCTAGGTGTTATACAAATATAAATAAATATATATGTATATATACATATATAAAGGATTCCATATGCAGTTACCCCTCACTGGGGGGAGAATCTGACTTGTGAATTGCATGATGACCATTTGCAATGTCAAAACCTGCTGCATTGTTCCTTGTACGCCTTCTGATAAGTATCATGTGTGACCAAAAAGCTTTGTGTGTGTGTGTATTCCAGTGCTACTTTTAATAATGTTTACAATTTGCCTTTTTTTTTTTTTTTTTTTTTTTAATAGGAGCAACAGGAAGACTTCAAAAAAGCTATATTGGAGGGAATAGAGACCACCAGACTTCAAGTAAGTGCAGAAGGTTTACATTTTATTCTAGAAAGACCATTTTCACCAGATGGTAGAATTTATTCTTTACAGTGAAGATAAGAAACTTATAGATCACTATTTGCAGGGGAAAGATATAATGAACCCTTGTTTGTTTTTTTTTTTTTTTTTTTTAAAAAAATAATTAAAGAACACACTTTGGGAAGTTTGCCAGTTGTACAAGGGGTAGTTGTAGTCTATTCTTCCACAAAAAAAATGACAGAATTTGCCTTCAAATGTCTTCACAAAGTATAACATTAAAGTTACGATATCCAGACACAGTACATACAGAGTGATAAAATTTATAAAGACACAGAAGGGTGGAGGGGGATGTATGTACATTCTGGCAGCCATGCATTGTTATCTTGGCTTAGCATTCTCTGGTACATTTAAATGAAGTATTTCTGTCTAGGGATGTAAAGAAATAGTCTTTCTCATAAGTATCCAAACACCAATAGTATATGTATACACTCACACACTTGGTACACATACATACACACACCTGTACACATACCTGTGGGTGTGTCCATTTGAAGGGTGAAAAAGGCTGGAAACAACTTCCTAACTGGGATAAGTCTTGAAATGAAAGCAAAGCATACCATTCTAAGTTCAAGCTGTTTTTTGTTCTACAGAATCTTGAATTTTAAAATTTCATTCAGGTAACCATTGGAATTATTAGGCTGATCGTGAGGAGTGTTCTGGTCCCATTGCAGTGTACGCGAAGTTGCAGTTTGGGATGAAGTTGTCTTTCTGTATGTTTGCAAAATAAACATTTTGTTGTCTGAAGCTGACCATTTCAGTAGATACTCAAAGTATGTAATTATTACTAAGGAATGTGTCAGTGGGGAAATTCACTTCATAAACTGCAGGTATTTGTGGCAACACTTAGATTTTATTTTTAGTTTCAATGGCTTTTTCAAACTGAAGTTTCTGCCTGAGCCAAGTTCTCAAATGAGAATTGATAGTTAATGAAGATACATGACAAAACAGCTGAACGTGGTACTTGTAGAGATCTAGCATAATGTATATATCATATATCTTATCGTAATATTCTCTTTAAAATATTTTTTCCAAATAGATCGGTAGTCTTAATAAGCAACTGAAAATGTCAGAGCTGATGCTTAACTGTAAAAAGTGTTTTAGCTGAATTATGCACTTGACATAAGCATTTTTTTGCAGCAATGTATTTGAGGTACATCCACAAGTTTAAAAAACATATATATTTCTAATGTAGCACTAAAAAAGTAGTAGTTGAGAACAATGATAATGATGATGTGTGTACTACTTTTGTAGGGTCTTCAAACTGACTGTGGTCTAAGACAGTCTAGTTCTTGCTGTGGGTTTACTGACCCTTTGGCAGTCCATTCAGAACAATGTAAGTATGTCGTTGATTCAGGTGGCCTAATTGTCTCTCTTGATTTTGTTGACAATGCATATTCCAAGAGGGTGCAAGGAAAACAGAAAAAGTTAAACCATCTTGAAATGGTTTCATGATTGGTGCTATTTGAATTGGCTCTCGTGTTTCATTGTGATTCTTCTGGTCATGCCAACTAAATTCTGTTACATCTGTTTGCAACAGCAAATAGCTAAATAGCTAGATCATAAAAAGGTAAGTGATCCAGTCAGAACTGTGCTGGAAACTTGTAATAGTAGATAATTATGGATCAGGCATTTTTTTTTATGTAGGAGACAAATTGAGCTGTCTAGTTGCTCACTCTGTTAGAAAATAGGTAACAAAGACATATGCCATTCTTTGTCCAGTTATGAATCTTTTTCATTTATAGTATACAGCAAGAGTAGAAGAGCATCATGTGAAGATACTCAGCAAGTAGATTCTAAAGCAGCATTGTTGACGGTTTGTATCCTCCTCTGTGTTGTTGTCAAGTAGAACTAGAAAGTGAACAAATAAAGGTGAAGAAAGACTGCATGAAGAATAATACTGATTTGTAGTCCTATTCATTCAAGGAGGCAACAGGAGGGGACCTGTTCCGACTGAGGGAAGAAGCTATACATATTATCTACTACATATTGTGCATGTTCTCACTATGAAAACATACACTGCTTCCTGTTTATGTAAAACAAGCCTATTTGTTTAAGAACAAAAATGCTTATAAGATCTATAAAACAAAGAACATAGACTTCTCTGTTCTTTTAATTTTATTTACCAATCCTCGGTTGTATTTGAGTCTTTCCATTCGACTGCAGTTCAGTACAGTTTAGTGAAATCTTTCCAATAAGCAGTCTGTACTGCAAGATCTTAAAACATGTAACTTCCCCGCCCCCCCCCCCGAATTAAATATGCTGTGTTCTTCTTACAAAATTGAAGCCTTTTTTTTTTTTTTTCTTTCCCTTTGATTTAAAGGATTGGTTGCAAGGTAGACCTTCAAATAGCAATCAAATGTAAGTAAGCTTTCTAGTAATGGACAAATTCCATTATATATTTTGATTTTTCTTTTTGGTTGTTGTCTTTGGCTGCAGTGTTACTCAGCTGTGTTTAATGAAAAAACAAGGTTTAAGGGCTTTTCTAATAAATAACTGAATGTGTTCACTGGAATGCTATGATGGGTTATATTTAAGTTAATTGAGTCACATATCAGAGGGCAGAACATGCTCTTACATGAAAATGTCTGCGTTGACACTTACTAATGAGCTAACTTCCTGGCAAAAGTCTTTACCCAACCTTCCAAATTGTAAACCTTCTCTGAAATTGTGCAGTCATTGCTCTTGTTAACAATTATCCCCTGAGTTAACTGTTAAAAGCATTACCTTATTAATCTGATAACAGAAGGGTAAGCTGTTGTGAACACACTTTTAATTAAGCACCTCTGTGGGAACGAGCTCGTGTGATGCAAACTTTACATAATGTTGTGCGTGACTTGGTGGTATTTAAAGTATAGCTCTAAAACCAGATTACTTAACAGCCTTCCATTACCATTTTGTAATTAAGCAGCAGTTCTGCCCTTGAAAAATAAGATAAAAGCAGTACTGTGAGGTTAACAAGGTGACCTAGGATGATGTGTCAAAATCAGTAATTATAAAAACAAGTTTTTAAGAAACAATAACAGTTGGTTTTGTGACATTTCACAGGCCATCTGAAGAAGATGCATTGAATGGTAAGTTTTTTGTTTCTGCTATAAACAAGCTGGGAGCTTTTTCATACAAGCAACTGTTTGGGTCATGTATGAGAATGCTGATAATTTGGAGCTTAATGGAGAGGTAGCACTACGATTACTTTTTTAACAGCCTGCCTTCAAGTACTACAATTTCTTCTGATGTACTGAAGATCTAAGCGAGATCCTTAATTTTCTGCATAGCAAATCATTTTCAAGCCCTAGTCACTTGGGAATTGGTCTTTGCACGTGGTTATTTTGATACACAATACAGGTAGCAGGCAGTGTCTCATTATGTCTGATCTCTCTCAGGCATCGCTTCTCCTTTCAAGCCTATCATGGATATCAATTACTATTATTCAGGTCAGTGCCTCTTATAACTATAGTTCATATCTCTAATGACACTTTTTAGAACCTTAAAATCTAATAAATGCTGTAATTTTTCTCTAGCTGTAGAAAGAAATAACTTGATGAGGTTATCACAGAGCATTCCCTTCACTCCTGTGCCTCCAAGAGGTAAAGACTGTAATTCTTGTTGGTGAGTGGAGGGGGAGGGTCAGAGTTCAAAGGGCTTGTTTAATATGGTCTTTTGGGGAAGAAAACGAAAGAAATCCCTGTACAAATTTCTTCTAATAGAAAATGATAAAGACAAATTTCATACTTGTTTGTAACTAGTGAACTAAAATAGTTCACTATTAGTTCACTCTTGCAATACTCAAAAATTGAAATGTCTGACACCTTTTCTAGGGCAGCTCACTTGATTATGAAATTTAGATTAATTGTAGTTGTCCTCAGAATGGTGTTTATAGTATTGTACTAACAATTTTTGTAGCAAACTATTCTGCAAATATTCCTTTAAGTTAGGACTTGTTTTGACTCATTTAAAGTGCACGTAAGCATTTATTCAGTGTTCTTAATGCTGTTTGAATGGTGTCATTAATAGCTCTAATCAGGAGGACAAAAACACAGTACTACTGTGCTGCTATATGAAAGAAAAGAGGGGTCTTCCTACTGCTAGTTTCATTTTTTTACTGATTCAGAATGTGAGGGACAACTTCATATGTGTTGAGATCTAAGAAACTGGAGATATTCAGTGCTTTAGTTTGAAAATTAAAAGTAGTAATTGCTTTTTGTATTGTAATATAGGTGAACCAGTCACTGTGTATCGCCTTGAAGAAAGTTCTCCCAACATCTTGAACAACAGCATGTCTTCCTGGTCACAACTAGGACTCTGTGCTAAAATTGAATTTTTAAGTAAAGAGGAGATGGGAGGAGGTTTACGCCGAGCTCTTAAAGTAGTATGCACATGGTCAGAATATGATATCCTCAAATCAGGTCATCTTTATATCATCAAGTCTTTTCTTCCTGAAGTTGTGAATACCTGGTCAAGCATTTATAAAGAGGATACTGTGTTACACTTGTGCTTGAGAGTAAGTTTTATTCTTGTCAATTATTAAGCATAGACAGGCGTTATTTTTTCCCACCTGAAAAATAGCGTGTGTGTGTGTATATATATTACAAAAGAAAAAAAAAATATATTTTTCTGTTCTCTATGAACTAAAGGGTTAAAAATCTGCTACAGTATGGTTTACTAAGTCAAAAAACTCAAAGTCTTAAAATGTAAATTTAAAAGCAAGCAATTTGTTACGCTATCTTGGGGAAATCAGTAGCTACTGTTCTCGCTGTTCTTTTTTTGTTGTTTTTGGCTCTGTAATGATTCCTTTCATATAATGCTGCTAATAGAATATTGGCTCTGAATTCTAGGAAATTCAGCAGCAGAGGGCAGCACAGAAGCTCACCTTTGCTTTCAATCAAATGAAGCCCAAATCCATACCATACTCTCCAAGGTGAGTGAGTTTAAACTTCTAGCATACTGCATTTCTTCCAGAAGAATGCCTACAGGGCTGTGAACATACACCTCAAATATATTATGGTACTGATAGGTGAATATGTCTCTGAACATTAAAGAATGTGTCAGACAAATATTCTTGGCAGTGTTTTCATTGATACTTTCTTGCACTGCTTCTAGCCTAGAATGATAATATTAATGAATTTGTATAGCAGCTTCTAATGTTTTAAGTGATGAGTAAATCAAAGAGTTGTCTAGTAGTAAATGACTAAATTGTCATTTGTTTGGAAATATATTCATTAAGAATGCTTTTTACTAGGTTCCTGGAAGTTTTCCTGTTATATTGCCACTCGGCTGGCCAGTGGTTTGCAGTTGAAGAGTGCATGACAGGAGAATTCAGAAAATATAACAACAACAATGGTGATGAAATAATTCCAACTAACATGCTAGAGGAGGTTATGCTAGCTTTCAGCCATTGGACCTATGAGTATACAAGAGGGGAATTGCTGGTACTAGATCTGCAAGGTAATGTCCCAATTTTGAAACTGGGGTCAACAGCCAAGGTTGTTCTGTGTCTTTCTCACAGAATCATAGAATGAGTTGGAAGGGACCCATAAGGGTCATTGCTTCCAACTACTGGACTCTCTTGTGATAGCATTTTATTAAGAATTTATATTCAATAAGCAGTATTTAGTGTGTCTTGCTCCAGTTCATCTGAATCAATGGTGGGTTTATTAAATATGGCACAAAATGTTATAGCGCTGCAGAGAATATAAATATATATGTGTTTTCCCACTTATATGTGCCATAAAAAAATATGTATATATATTTGTTGACACATTTGTATAGTGCCAATATGGCAAGCCGTATTTATACTTGTCTGTCTGATATTCTGGCTGTGAGAAGTTCTATATAGGAAACTTTTTTCTCTCAGGTGAAAACTAGTTAAGAATTGCAGGCAGATGTAAAATTAGGTGAAGGAAATCTGAGAGGTACAAAGTACTTGCTGAGGAGCAATTCACGTATTCTATACCATTTTAATTCTTTCTGCCTTTATTCTTGGAAAAGCTGAGAAGTCATAGCTAACAATGGCAAGGCTTTTCAATATTAGTGCATTTGTGCAATGTATCAGATTTAATTTTTTCTTCATGTGCTGTCTAAAGGTGTTGGTGAAAACTTGACAGATCCCTCTGTGATAAAAGCTGGAGAAAAAAGGTAAGGTCATAGAAGGATTTAAAGAAAACAGGTACTGTAAAAGCTTTGCCAGAGAACACATGCAATTCATGTTTATGCACTCTTTCTCAGGTCATATGATATGGTGTTTGGTCCAGCCAATCTGGGAGAGGATGCAATAAAAAACTTCAGAGCAAAGCATCACTGTAATTCCTGCTGCAGGAAACTTAAACTTCCTGGTAAGAGTGGTGCTGTATTTTTTTCTGAGGCTTTCGGGTATCACGATGTTTTGTGTGATACATAATGATCTAGTAATGTCATGCCATGAAAGTAGAGTAAGTAATAAACATCAGTTTTGTATTTTTACTTCAAAAAGATACGCCATTTTAAGATAAAAAATCCTAGTTGAAGGATTTGACAATGAATGTAATCTGTATTTGTTTGCACAGTACTTGAAGAAGGTAAACTAGATGGATCTTGACTTCAGAAGGTGCAGTAAAAAATAATAATGAGTTCCCAGAAAAAGTAGGAAAATGAGGTAAAGATACTGCAAAATCTGAGACTTCTTAGCCAAAAAATGGAACGTGTTTTTTTGTGGGGTTTTGCCCTTTTTTTATACGTGTCTAGGTCTGCATAAATTTGTTCTAGTAAAACATTCAATTCTGAATATTTTTGTTGCATGGACTACACTGCACTCATATCAAACCTTGGAATTATTTCTCTGTATCAGGCTTTTAGACTGCAGAATAACGTAAAGAACTTGCATGATCTTGCCTGTTCAATGCTACTCTTTTAGGTTGTTTCTCATATGAAGAGAGGTCTTTTATTTTAAATTTGAGTTGTAACTCCTGATAGCGTCAAAGGGTATCATGAAAGGGTCTGATTTCCATTAGAAGTTGATTTGGTACTTGCTATATGGTATCTATAAATAAAATAATTAAGTTTCCATCACTTTTTAAAGTAGAACTATATGCTTCCTGTTACATATATGATAAAACATCCTTTTGTGGCATTGAATACATATTGAGGAATTCTTATTTATAAGTACATATGCCTAGCCAGTTATTTGAAATAACTTTGATTCATTTTGTTTGTTTAGATCTGAAGAGGAATGATTACACACCTGACAAGATTATATTTCCTCAGGATGATTCCCCTGAATTGACAATTCAGCCTGGAAGCTGCACCAAAGAATCAGATTCAGCTAATTCTATTCGTTTGATGCTCTAATGATGTGACCAAATCAGTGGCCTCATCCAAACTTCATGGAATGTCACAAAGTTGTCACTTATCTTTCCTCCACCATAATTAAAAGAAAGATGCATCAAAACAAGGATTACTGTGTTATAAGTGGAATTTTGGCTGGTCCATTATCTGAGGACCTAACAACTTGTGATAACCATCTACAGAGAACAGCTTGGCAGCTGATCGTTTTAGAGGTTGAATAATGATGAGTATTTATGGTATGTTTTTAAAAGGGGCTTTTTAGCAGAAAGTTTATTTTTGCTTTTGGTTTGGTTTAGTGGAGGATTTTCTCTCTGTAGTCCTGTGGTGTGCAATATGCCTTCAACCAAAAGGATCTTGGTAGTTGATGTTTTAAGGTAAAGCATTTGTCTCTTTGGCAGCTGTCTTACTGTCAATCGGCAAAAGATAGGAGAAAGCACCTACCTCTCTGATGCCAGAGTATTCTGTGAGCATTTTTGGAACTGTTTGCTAACATTTTCTAACCAGATGTCTTCTACTCTGGCTTTTTGAAGAAGACAGAGCCAAATGAGGGGTGTGTATGTGATGCCATTAGGCTGAGGTTGAAGGTAGGAACTTAATCTGTTCCAATAGAGAGAGAGTCTCCTGAATCAGGTTTCAGCTTTGTAGCTGTAAAGCTGTTATTTTTTGTGGAATAGAGCCCTAATTGTGCATAATGAGATTTCTTGTTTTATACGTTTCAGTTTTATCATGTCACCATGAAATAGTAACAAACAAAGCCATGATAGACTGGTATAATCATATTTAATAGAAGAAATAGTATGTACTGGTCCAAATAAGTTGCCTTGTGAGAACACACGTTGGAAGTGCTTTTTGTTGTACGTAGTGACTGCTTCAGAAGTTATGCCTTCCAAAGATCTCATAAAACCAGTGTATCAAACCGAATGTACACATACCTTTTAAATGTATTTAAAATTGTGTAGAAAACATCTTTAATGTTATGTTATTTGTGGTACTTATTTAAGAGAGACTAGGGTTGGAATAGCGTTATGTAAAGTACGGGAGATTGCAATGCACCTTCATGCCAATAAAATGTAATTTAACTGTCCCAAATATTGTTGAGCATTCAGCAAGAAAAAACTGTTGTCCAACTGAAGTTTCATGCTGCGATTTTTTTGTTACATAGGTACTAATTTGTAATTTTTAATTAAAAGGGCAGTATATAGCTCTATAAATTTTTTTATTCAGTAGTGTATCTTATAGATACAGACTTAAGGCACGAACACAATAGCTGTTTAAATGGTGTTTTATGTTTGACGGGGAAAGGTAAAATGTTATAAGGATATAATACTGTATACATTTTGTATATCATTAAATCTTTAAAGAATCTAAAATAAATTTATTCTTGTTTACAGACTTCTGCTGTCTGTCTTAGTCTGAAAGTTTTTTTGGGGTGAATTTGAGTAGCTCTTTATGCAGAAAAGTAGAATTTGCTGTGCTGGACCAAAGCAGTTGTCCACCTTTGGAGTATCTCAACTGTGGTAACACCAGGAACCAGGGGAAAAAATGTGAAAACACCTGTAGTGGACAAACTTATGTAATAGGATTAATGAGTAAATGACACAAAATATTTTAAAGCTCTTTACAATGTTTATTTAAAATTTGTAGTTCCTTGTTGGATTCCTGCCAGCATCCCCTTCAGTTGTCAGGTGATTAGGCATCTATTCAAGATAGTAATTATAATTTTTTAATGCTGTATTTTAGTCAAATAAAAGCCATAGTCAATGTGTTAGTAAGGCTAGCTCTTAAAATTGAAAAGGATATCTAGAGAAGCCTCAAGTGTTATAAACTAAATTTAGTATATAAAATACGATAACCATTTCGGGAAAAATACACATTAAAATTAGGAAACATTGTTTCCTGACAATAAAATTTAACAATACACAGTTCACTTATACAGCCATGATGACTGTTTTCAGTAGTTTTGTTTGTGACTAATTTCTTAAAAAAATAAACAGATGTGAAGTTTGTGGTGGGTGTTTGATAGGGGGAAATATTTCCTCTGGTGACTGTTGTAGTGCCTAGGGCCTGAAGCCTTTCAAAGACAAAAAGGGTCAAATAGGGTTGGGGAACATATAGATAACTGGGCGTGGTTATCAGTGGCTAAGTGTATGTATTTCTGTACATCTTCCTATCACCGAGTAGCATCTTACTCCTGGAGATTTACAGCTAGAATTGTATGAGAGGCCTATATGTAAACTGAGGAGAAGACAATCTCTTTCAGACTGACAGAAAAGAATCATAAATGTAAGTATTCTTCAAGGAAGGCATTGGAAAGATGTGGTGGCAAGTAAGAGTTGGTTTGAAGGAGTATCCTGACCCTTAGGGGGTCATAAATACCGTATCCTATTGATGCTGCACTTCTCTAAACTAGGTTGTGGGAACAAGTGCATTTGTCTGATAACATCGAATGCTGCTCCTCTTTTAAAGCCTTATCAATCTTGAAATGCATGCCCATTATTCTCTATGAATAGTTAAAAGAGTTGTGATCCATCAGCTTTTAAACTTCTTCAAGATTTCTGAGGAGGAAAAAAAAAAAAAAAAGCAGTACTGAACATCAGAACCTGTTAACTGCCTAAAACCAAAATACTGGCATGCATTGGTATCGTTATTTTAATATTTTAAGTACAAGAATTCTAATTCAAACCTTCTCTAATGGTTTTTAGTAGAAATTGTAAATACTTCAATGTCTTTCCTACTAAAAGGACATTTAGCTTAACCTATTTAAACAATGTCTTTCATATAAGTAAATAGGTAAGCTACGTTCATTCCTTGCATAGCTTTGATTGCCTACCATGATCTTCAGGAGATTTTTGTTAGAAGAAAAACTGATTGAATAACAGATTAAACTGAGTATTATGTACTTGCATAGCAGTGTTGGTTACTTAGGTAACGTCTGCTTTAAAATGCACTTAATTTCCTACAACCATAGCATTTTATGCAAAAATTTCAAATATATGAATACACTAATTTCATTGCTTAATTAATCCAGCAAACTCAGCGTTGTTGAGTGCTTTACTGCAGTATTTTAGGTGCTGAAACATTTCAGAGAAAAACAATTCCAAATATGTTGTGGTGAAATACATGAAGGTGAGTCTCCTGGGGAGCTGGTTTCCTAGCTACTGCTTGGTAGCTTTGTGATTAGGAAAAGGAGAGATTTGGTTTTTAAGCCTGTGACAGTGATTTCCTATGCTTTTGTTCTTCATGGTTGCATTTTGCTAAATGACATACCACTTAACACTACAAGAATTTGGAGATGAGAAAAGCCTACAGCTAAAAGCCTGGTAGTAACAATTCACATTGCATGCTGCTAACAGATCAAATGGAAAACAAAAATAAGTAACAATTCTTTTGAATTTGATTACTTTCTAATTAATACTTTTTCTTGCAGGTAATCTGCTGAAAGTAACAGGAAATTAATTCTAAGCCCTGGAGTTTGCAGAAAGTAGCACAGATGTGGATTTCTATATTATGTGTAATGCCAAAAAATAGTGTAATCAAGGTCTTGTTTCGGATCCACAAAAAGTAGCACTAAGCATATTCTGTTGTCTTCTTGAATGATGCATAGTAGCATGGGAATAATAAAAATTAATACAAGCATGAGCAAACATGAATAAACTTGGGTTAGGCTGAGATGCTGAGTGCAGTGACATCAGCAGATGCCCACCCTATTGCTAACTATTTTGGGCAAAGTGCTGGAAGGAGACCAAGGCAGCCCAGGCTCTTCCTGCCTCTGCCAGAACTGATGGAACAGAGGCCATCAGAGCTGCACTGTACCAGTGTCTACTTTCTAAGTTTATTATGCTCCTGTTTGAAGGTAGAGCCACCATATTTTCCTTCTTTACCTGAAACTTTTTATTTTTCTGAGGGAGTATGGTGAATCTGCAACTGCCTTTGGCTATTTGATGTCTGGTATATGGCTTGGAGAGTCTGACTGAGTTTCCCCAGAGGTTTTGTGTTTAGTCCTTGGGGAGTGGTACCCAACTTTTGGCAAGAGGACTCAGCAGGATGCACAGCAGTTTCTGATCTGTGTGCTGAATGAGCTCCATGAGCCTCTCAAGAAGGTAAGAGTGCAGCTGGGATGTTTTCAGGGCTGTAGCTGTTTCCTCCTTACATTTTGTGGTTTAGCACTTCATGCAATAATAACCTATTCTCCTCTTACAAACTACAAGATGCAGTTGCTAAAATTGTCATATCCTTTGTTTCATACTCACATGCACACAATAATTCATTAGCTTCATCTAATGCTATGTCAAATTGCAGCCCCTCATCTTATGCTAATGCTGTCTGTAGCATCATCATACTCACCTCTTCCTCTCCTTGCTCTTCTGTGCTTTAGTTTTTCCCCCTTTTCATCTGTCTAAAACCTGTTTGCTATGCCCCTATGTCTACTCAGTTCCTCTGATAAATGACTTTGCTAGCAATTAAATCATTCCTGCCCATATGTCCAGAATATTACACGTTTGTTTAATTTCTCCCGGAAAAGTAATTTAGCTTACTGCAAACATCAAGTAAAGTAATGGAACTTTAGAGCCAAGGTCGGGGACAAGACTGAATACTAGCCTACGTGGGCAGCAGCCAGCCAGTCTCTCGTAAAGCCCACCATTCCCTTTCACAGAAGTTAGTTTTAGCATTGCTTAAAAGAAGACATGGTAAACTGCAAGCAAAATCCTGTCACAGTGCGTCCTTTGTACCTGGCTTGGTGCTATGGAGGAAGTGAGCTAGAGGACAAAGACCTCCAAGCTGCTGGTAGCATGAGTTTTGTTGTAAAAGTGCTGGGAGGTTGGTTCCTATAACAAAGGGGGGGAAGAGGATTTTTGTAGGTAAGGTTGGGTAGGAAGGGTTTTTGTGGGTAAGGATAACATTGAATCTGAAGATTTAGAAAAACAAAAGCTGTGCAGCCAAGAATGAATCAGAACTCTTCCTTCCAACACAGACTTGTGTTTGATGTTATGTGCAAGTAGTAGCTGCTGGGATGACAGGATAACTACTGTGAGTCACGTAAGCATGGGTGTGTGCCTGTCTGCCCAGGGCCTCCGAGTTAATCTGTAGCTGGAAGGAGGTGCTGATAAATTGCACCAGATTTAAAGCTATTCAAATATCGGTTACATTTAGATTATCTCTTGAACAGTTATTTCTTTACAAATAAACCCGTTCTAAATATTATTTTTTTTTAGGGAAGAAAAACAAAACAAAACAAAAAAACTATAAAACCACCAGGATTTTGCAGTGGGTCCACCAAGACCTAATGCCCCCCTATTGAATTGCTAATGAGTGTGTCTCCTTCCCTTGCATTGCAGTAATGGACAGGGAACAGCTGAAGTCTTAGCAATATATAGCATATAAAACACTTAGCAAAATAGTATAGATACTATCGATACTATTTAAAAACAGCGCTACTGCCTATATACCCTTTTCAAAGAACCGCCAAGTATATGGCTAGAACTTCAAGGGTCCTAGCGTGCTGTAGATCAGTTGTTCATTCTCAGTGTCTTTTGCAGGTTTGATTGTCAAGCCACGTTGAACATTTGCTTCCATTCTAACCATTGAAAGTGTTGAAGGCACTTCTGAAACAGTTGGCTACCTACTTTTTTTTTTTGAGTTGTAACGGGATGAGGGAAATTTACTCCTTGGAGGGGGGGATGGGGGTACTGCTTGTCATGGCTGCAGCTAAGGCACTGTACTTTTGTTCATCCCTTAACTAAATCATTTCTAAATAAGCGGGTATACCATACAAAGCTGCAATTCAGTATAAGAGCTGCTGCTTGGCATACTTTACTCGCCATCTGTGGCTGATACCAAATTTATTATAAAAAATTTCTTATAATCAACTGCTCATATATTAAAAATAAAGTTTTAAAAATGTGATCTTTATATAACAGTTCTTAGAAGTTCAACCATCCCAGAATAATTTTTCTTTAATTTCCAATTTAGCACATGCTTTTCTTGACATGCTGAAAAAGAACTTGTGGCTTCTAGTTATAGCCTTTGGCTATATAAATACGGCTAGGTGATGGCCAAGTTATGGAAGTATGGTGTAGTACTAGAAGTTACAAAAGAAAGAGGGATAAAGCCTAGAAAGAAAGAAGAGTTGACAATGATAGTGCAGTCCAGAACATTTAGGACACATTGACAGCCATGCAGAGGCTTGGCTTTTGTCTGCTCTTAGCACCTGTGTCCATTTCTAACAGACAGAAGGATCAAGAAGCAAGGCCTTTCAAAAGGCAGCACTTGCAGGCATTGTATGTATGTTTTCTGTCAGTTGCCTGTAATACTCAACATTAACACAGATCTGTTTCAAGCCCAGGGTAGCCACTAGTCATTTTCCCTTCCCCTAGGAAAGCCAGTTAAGCAACCACCACAATAAAAGAAAGAAGTTTAAAATAGTTCAAAATTTTATTTCAGGTTTGAAGGGCAAGGTAACTACAAAAGGAAACTCTCAGCTGACATCTGCTATCCACTCAGCAATTTGGATCTCTCTCCAGAGTTCCCCACTTTTCCACAAGAACCCAGAGTACAGCTTGTGTGCTCTAGTGGTGAGCTTTGCCTTTCCAAACTTATTTGTCATGCCTTACCTAATGCAGACAAAGCAAGCCTGTGTTAGCTTAGACTTAATTACAGCAACAGTCTTCTCTGTTCCAGGCACTTAAAAATTCTGTGGTTTTAAAAAGCACACAAACATACATACAAAAAAAAACAGCCAGCATCCCCCAACCTTCCCGATCTATCCATACTCTGTTCTGACTGCAAGTGCATCTCTTGAGCTGAAGTGCCTCCTGGACAAAGCCATCACTAACTGAACACAGTTTTCATCAGTAAGAAGCTGATACGTACGCACTCTAATGAAAAAAGGGTATTTGGTTTCCTGCCTCAAACAGTTTAGAACATGTGAGAGAGGATGGTCCCTCTTTGCTTGACTAACAGTCTATCAGTAACATGTCCATATATACACATACATATATATAAAACTATATAGAGAGTTGATTTTAGAATTATAATTTAGCTTAACATGTGTAAGTAATGTTAAACCTATCATACATGGCTTCTGCTATTGTGCATTTCTCTCAATGGATGTAAGTTTTTCCTACAAATTTTAATTTTCTCCTGCCAGGGATATAATACAGTGACAGTATGTAACTGAACCAGAGAAGAGAAGTAACCACCTCTCTCTCTTTTCCCCTACTGCAGCCCAGTTTTAAAAAGCATGCACTCCTCATCACTAACACCTGGTTGCAGCCTTCAGCCTTTTCAGCAGATACTGCAAGGATCCTGGCCATAAACAAGGACTCAGTGGGCTCTTCCATTACTCTCTGCAAGTGTGGCCTGTATCAGAGCTAATAGCTAAGTTTAATATTGCAGAATAGAGATGCATAATCATCATCTATGAAGTGTCTGTTTGCTCTATTCTAAAGCATTTATTTGAATTCATATTCTGTTCTGTAGGCCAAAGGGGGCTAGAATCTTCTCACTCTCTTTTTCCAAATGCAAACAGAAAATGATTGCCAATTCCTAACTTTCTCTGTTAGGAGAGAGCGAGCCTTCTGTTCTAACAGACCGTGTTGTTCGTTACAGATACACTCTGTTTTTCTGGATGGTGGCCACTACACAGCATTCTGCAAGCACTCAGTCACCAAAAACTGGTACTGGATGATTCACAGATCACCAAGATCCCAAATTCCTCAGTGCAGACTGACAGAGCTTATCTCCTGTTCTACACCTGTCAGGCCTTTTCTGCACCCAAAGGAAGCAACAAGTCATGAAAAAACAACAGTGAGTACATCTGCAATTAGAATTCATTGGCAGAATCAGCTAAATTCTGTTTCATCAATAAAACAGAGCATTCATGCTACCTGATCTGCTTGTGGTATTGCAGAAAGTAATTTCTAGAGGGCTGGAGTTAGAGCTTCCAAGCCTGTTATGAAATGCACATCCACTGTGTCTAATGTTTGTTTTTCATGACAAACTTCATACATCCCTCAAAATATCAGAAATGCTGAGCATACAGATTTGCTTACCTGAAAATTCTTGTTTCTCTGTTGCTTATATATGCATGTAGACAGATAAAAACTCAGACTGATTCAAGATCTTTGAATGCCAACCCATTCAGGAAAGGAAAACTAACCCAAATCCAGACCAGGGAAATGCACAAGATTCAGCTAAAACAATTTCTAGACTAATTAGTTCTAGACAAAACAGTATTCTTTTCATCTGAAGAGCCTTTAAACCGTGTGAATATGATTTAGACTGTCGTTATGTAGAATTCTGACCATTACAGAACTAGTTGAGAATGAAAACAAACTCAAATATACACTTAATAGGATATATTTTTAAATCATTTTCTTCATTAAGGTCTTTAATGCATGTATACATGAAAAATTTATATTAAAAAATTAAAAAGGAAAAATCTTGTTTGTTTAGAATAACTCTGATGTGCACAAATATTGACCAAAGCTAACAAAAAAAAAAAATACAGCTCTGCCTTTTTTATTAAATAGTGTTGCAATTACTTAGAGCTGGCAAAGAAAAGCAATCCTCTGATTTTTAGAGTTTCTCACAAAAAGGACAACATTTTATTATATACATAGTTCTGATGTGCAAGTATGCAATCAATATGTACACTTACATTCCTAACTGTTTACATCGTTCTAGAGTATTCACAGTAGAATCAAGCTTAAGGTTAGAAATGTGAAAAGGCCATAATAGTGAAAGAAAAAGATAAAAATAAAGATATGCCTTGGGATTTTAAGACATTTTAAACTACTTGTTAATAGATTTCAGATGACTAAGCTAGAATTCAATTTTGGAGCAGACTAAAAATATAGTTGTTTGTTAAATAAATGGTAACGCAAGTATGCTTTTAAATGGTTTCACAGATGGCAGTATTACCACAAGCATTATTAATCAGTCTGATTTAAGCAAGAGTACTGACCAGAAAGAGCTTGCTTGCAGAGAAGCTGCTGCAACCATCCCCGTAACTTTAAGTGACTACATTTGTCATAGTTTTGCATATTTATGCGCCTTCCAATACCTACTTTGCTCTTATAAAAAGAAAACCAGTTTTCTTAACCCATGCTACTTTATGTGGCCATGTCCACTGCTCGCTGTTCATAAGAACTGTAAAAGAGAATATATGCAGCTGAGGATTTCACAGATGATGATGAGATCTCAGACACTTCATGGTCATCAAACTTAAACCAGCGCTGTTTTGAGGCATTTTTGCAGTAGGCGGTATAGTGCCCTCCATCCAACCCACCATAATGATTCTGTGAACAGAAGAAAAGAATTAATGACCTTGAAAGTTGCCACTTCTTACCTGGTTAAGGAAAATAACCTAGAATGTGAGATTTTTAACTAAACACTGATCATTCTTTTTAGAACACAGATCATCTACAAACAGGTAGGCAGCCTGGAAACCCAGATGAATTACACAGACTGCCACAAGTCTTAGAATAAAGATTAGCTAGCTTTGAAACGTGACATGGTTACTTACTGATACTGAAAATAGATTGTATCTCTTCAAGTTATTCTTTGGACCAATAACATACTGTGAAAGGTCAAGAGTTTCCAATGGGAAATCTACAGAGGTCTGAAGTTTTTGCTTCCATCTTCCATCATAGGAAAATCTAGAGATGAAAAAGCATTGTTTTAAGTTACAAGTCATTTGTATGCTATTTAAGAATATTAAGCCATGTTTGGTTTCTCTGTTTTTAACCCATACGTGGTCTCAACTAAAGACTGAACTGTTTCAAAAACGGCATGTGGCTCCGACTCTGTTAATGCTTGCACACATGCTTCTTAGCAAGAATGAAGAGAGGCTGCTTGTAGAAGTGCTTCGTAAACTACAGCCTAGTAAAGCAGACATCAGGTGAAAATGAAATTTTTGCAATATTACAAGTGGAATTACATCTGGAACTTTCTCTAATTAAAAATTGTTAGTTACTGCACTAGAACAATCAATCTGCATGAATGCCTGGTCACCCTAATTAGTTTTCATAGATCATTATTTCACTTACCGTTTCAAGTGCACTAGAAGAACAGGTGGTAATTTCCAAATTTCTATTTTTTTCAAAGAATCCCTTCGAGTTTTGCAATGGCTACAGTAAAATCTATTATTGTCAGTGAGCTTTTCTTCTTTGGAGAACAATCTAAGGCATTCCTTAAAGCAAAACATAAATACGGATTGTGAACAGCAGATGTTTAGGGTAGTGTACCAAAAATGTTTATTTCTTATTTGCTTGTTAACTTGCAACAGTAATCTACATGCCATGTTTCACAAATATAGGGAAAACCGAGTTGCATCCAAGTGTAGAAGTAAATTGTAAATTTTACTGCATATATTAGTTATCTGCAAGTATTTCAAACTGTACTGACAACATTTTTTAAAAACACAACATTTATACTGTGGCATACAGAAACAAATACTAGACATGTCTTTTCTGTCACTGTGGCTTCAATATTCCATCCTGCTTGTATTTTAAAACTGTTAAGAAGGGATCTAATTTTTTAAATTCTAGAAGAATTAGAAAAAATAGCAGGCTTGGGTCTGTTCATGTTTCAAGTTAGTGTAAGCTGGAACACTGATGAACTCCTTCAACAAGAGGCTGAACAAAGAAACCCAGAATGGCTGAGGTTGGAAGGGACTGCTGGAGGGCATCAGGTCCAAACCCCCACCAGTTGTCCAGGACAGTGTCCTGGAACCACAGCCACTCTGGACAGCCTGTTTCAGCAGAAGTAGCATCATAAGTCACAAAGACAAATGTTTTTACTGTTTCAAAAATTGTTTTTCTCTAGTGCCACCTTACCTGCAGTGTACATTTACTAGTGGATGCAAGTGGTAGTGACAAATACATGAAAGCCTCAAAGGTCCGGGACTTCTTGTGGCATGTGAGACACTGCACTGTAGATTTGAACTGGCCTTGAAAGAGTGCCACGATGATGGATTCATTGAGCTGTTTGTGTTTCTGCCAGGCTAGTTCTGCTGCTCTGAGGTCATCAAGATGATCATTATTTTCTTCCTTGTATCTTTTCCTGTTGTCAGCCTGTATAACAGAAGTTTGAATACCTTAGCTGTTACCTTAGCTGTATATTTACATATGTATAAATAGGAATTTTAATCTATAGGCAACTATACTACTGAATATTGGCAAGTATATTTGAACATGCCAGCATAGCCACCCGTTTCCTAGCTGTTTAGTTGTCTTCCACCATTCCCTTCAGTACCTTATAAAGGCTGATTTTGTAACAGTAGAATTCTGAATACTTGGATTTCCTTCTATACAAAGTTTCAGTAACACAAGCAGCACTACATGTCCACTGTAAACTAGTTTAGATTATAAACAACTTCTGCTTCAGGACTGATTTCTTGCAAAAGTCATGTGCTATACCAATAATAGTTCTGGAACTTGTCTAAAGTACCTACCCTGCCCATGAAGACTCACACTAGTTTAATACGTCCCCCACCACCCACAAGTTGTCCACAGTGATGAAAAGTACAAGGCAATGACAGCATTTTCCCAAAAGTTATTACTACTTGAACAACTCTCCGCATTCTGACAGAGAAGATATACATACAGTAACTGAGATTTGAGGTTTAAAAGCAGTAAGGTAAAGTAAAGAGTACTTAAGAAAACCTGCTTCACCACAGAGTTTCTTTCATGCTATCACAATCTTGAGGTGGAAAAATGTGTAAGGTTATGGCACAAAACTCACTTCTCCTAGCAAGCTTCTCTTACTCTTAGCAGACTCTTGAGGAACAAATAAAAAAGTCTGCAGACACCAATCGTTCAGCAGTCTCCAGGCTGAAAACATTTAGCAGACATCCTCCAGATACGAGGCACATGTTTCAGTCCTTGCTGGAGCCTGAATTCCTACAGGTGAATAGGCTGAGGTACCAGTACGTGAGTATCATTAAAAAAAATCATTAAAGGCTGTCTCCACCTCAGCCCAGATAACCGAAAGTAAATTTCTACTTTCTCTTTGCCTATTTGTGTCTTTATTCCCTAAACCACAGAATCTTTGGGCACAGACTCTCCAACTACATGGCCTGAAGCAGCTACAAAAGCTAGACTCTGCAAGGGATGTTTGAAGATACACAGGAGGTGCTGAATTATATAGACCTCAGGATCTTCTACGTAACAAGAATATAAGAAAAGCAAGCCATTTTGATAATTCTAGGGCTTCCCAAACAAAGGGATATCACAGAAATGTGACTTTGTCTCCACACAGCTGTGGGGAGCTGAATTCAGCACAAATGCTTACTCAACCCTACCCAGAAGCTGTTTTAAATAAAAGTTTGTCCATTTGCCTTGGCACAAAGCTTTGTTACTTAAATCTTCTTAAGAACTATGAGATATGAGAAAAATTATTTCTCTTGATCGTTTAACAGATGTGTATTTTGTAACATGTATTGCTTACTTTATTTAAGTCTTCGTGCAAGCCATCCATTAGAAAGAGAAGCAATTCTTGGGAGTCTTGCTGGCTGTATCCTGCAAATTGGTCATTAATCTTCCCAATTGTAATTTTGAAGTCTTTTGGACTGATATATTTATACTGTCCTGTCCATAAAGCTTTCATTATTACTCCAAACTCTTCAGCCACTTCACCTTTATGCCCCAAGAAATTTGACCTATACAATTAAACAGACAAAATATGTTTTTATATATACACAAATATATGCTACATAGATATAAATGTATTTTATATATATAGTGAGCTATTCAATTAAGATTTATTATTAATTCAGGACTTTCTCCCAATTCTGAAGTAATTTCTTTAGACCAAGCAAAAATGGTTGCGAGTTTGAGTTAAAACTTTTGTATACTTTGGCATTATAATTTGGTTCCACAATCAAAATTGGTCTGATGGAAGGTACAGTTATTTCCAGTGTGTTTTGCAAACTGCTACTTAAATATTGTTTGTTTTTAAGAGATTGTAGTACACTTATTTATGAACGTGCTAAAGCACAATTCAAGATTGTCTGGTAATGCTTATTTCGTCCCATATCTAAACTCTGGAAAATCTCAAAAGATTTAGAAGTTAATATTTCTCTTATTTAAAAGAATTAAACAACAAAAAATCTTTAGCTCTATTAAGAGACTTTTTTAATTAACAAAGGTAAAGTCAGATTTTTTTACTTTCACTTGAAATTAAAGGATAAAAATAAAATATTGTTACCTGTTAATATCATCTTGATACAAGTTTCTGTTAAAATACTCAGCCAGGTGAGGTGCATTGCACAGACACTGTAATATGGAATTCATATAGCAAGTGTTCCCTAGATTACGAAGTCCTGTAAGAGCTGGTCCCGATCCCCCAAACACAGGATTAAGATTCCTAATTTGTGATGCAGAGAGTCTTGAAATTTCTGCTTTAGTGTAATAGATTGGTCTGTAAGGAAGAAATTATTTTATTTCTTTTTAAGCAGTCTCAGCCTTGACAAGTCTGTGCACATAACCTAAGAAAATCACCTTCCCCCCCAGAAAATGAAATATCCTGGCACAAGAGGCTACCAAATACAAATAATTTAATGTATTCAAGATCAGTGGAATAGTGAAAAATCTATATATACTGGCCTATAATCAGACTGATTTATAGGCTAAATCAGTATTTATTTTTTTAATTTACAGATGAAGAATTAGTTGTTTATTTACCTCAGTTTAAAAATTGAAAACTGTATTTCAGAAGCAACAAGACAATTAGCGTCTTCTATGTTAACACAAATAATACCAACACTTAAAAAGCAACTGTTGTCCAATTACACTGACCTCTGAAATTTCCATTAATATTTAATAATCACATTAATTCTCGAAAACATAACTGCCAATACATTAGATGTAGAGCAATGAAATTTAGGTCTATCAAAAAAAAATCCTCTTGCATCCTTTGAAAATACTTATAAAATAATGAATTTCAGTTGGCTAAGGACAAATGAAGTCCTATATGCTATCATATTTCGTAAGTTGTGATATAACTTATCGAACATACTTATTTTCACGATTAACTGCAGGAGTTACAGGAATTCTTTTCTTCTCTTCCTCCTGAATGGCTTGGGTTATATCTGGGGAAGAGTAGGAGCGCTTCAGTTTGGAGTGTTCCCGTTCTCGTTCAATAGTCACCTGCGGCTTGGGTTTATGCGTTGGTGGGGTAGCTGGAGGAGTGGATGAAGGAGCCATTTCTGGTGGGTACATATGAACAGTGTTTGTTGGCGAGTGATAGTAACGAAAGGTTCCAGTGATTGGATCCAGAAACTTAGGGAGGAAAAAAGAAGTGTTTTAGAGTCAGGTAAAAATCATCATTAGCCTTAACTACTCTAGCAATACATGAGTTTCTCAAGCAATGAGTTGTTAACAGTAGTTATTGACCTCAATATGTAATGGATTAAGTTTAGTGGAAGGTACCACCTTCACCAAAATGCATATAAAGCAGCTGGTTAGCCCCAGAAGCAGATGAGCTCCCCTAGTTTCATTACAAATAATATTAAAATTCAGGAAGTACCTGTGTGTGAAAGTTGGGAGAGACAAAAATAAAACGAGATCTGACTTAGCAATATGACAGAACTGAAATGCACTGTGAAACTGCACAAGAAACTCGATAATAACATCAGAAATAGAAAATAATATCAAAAACACGAGATTACCTTTACCCAACCCAGAGGCAGTCCTGGTATTATCCTTCCCATTTCTTCACTTCGTGCTCTCATCAATGGCTCCCGCTGAGACTAATAAATACAGTGGAAATGTGAGGTATGTATGGTTACTTATGAAGAGCAGCAAGCTGTCTGTGACTTCCCTATGCAGTTACATGTTTTAATGCAAAACAGTTCAATAAGAAATCCTTGATTATAGCTGGAAATGGAACTTACTGGAGGATGCAAAAATGGTAACATAGTAATACTATTTTGTATTACTCTAAACAAAATTTATTTGTCAACATGCTCCGGGGAAAAAAAGAAAAAAAAAAGGACAATTCAGTCTCACTAGTCTGACTATTCCATTCTTTCCCTAAAGAAGCCACTTTATTAAAAATAAATGCCTCTGTTAGACACATAGGGATGATCTTTTTTCCCTTCCAAAGTAGTATGCAATGGAATACACGAGATGATGACCAAGAATGGAAGACTTGTTAATGCATTAAGAGTGAAAAAGTTCTAGTGAAACTTTCAAGTATTTATTTGCAGATGAATGGGAAAAATGGAAAAAGCACACAAACAGCTATAAAAATGGCACAGTCTTTTCTTAGGATTATGACTTTAAAAAATAAAGTTAGGTGGAATTTAACATGAGATAATCATAAAGCATCTGTGCTTGATTGATTTTTAGCTACATACAACACATTGTATTTACTTTAAGTCTTTCAGTATCTTGATCAGAATCCTCTCTAAGGGGTCCTGGCTTTTGAGCTCCACTGTCTGGTTGTCCTTTAACCCCAGTTTGCTGTAAAAGATTTTGAGAGAAGGCTTTGAATTTTCATCTGCAATGTTAGTAAAGGTAGCTGATAAAGAATAGTAGGGAAGGAGTTTTTTTTTTTTTTTTTGTCGTTGAATGCAAGTGCCTTGAAGTCACTACTGCAGCTATTTACACATGACTTTTTTCAGCTATGCAGCAATTTGTTGGAATAGCCTTTGTAACTGAATGTTGTGTTATACAGGATGGACTTAATAGTTTCAAGATCTCAGAAATCAGAAATAAAGTCTCAAAATAATAGATTAGAGTATTGCTTTGCTTTTTACACTAGTCAACAAAACCCTGTTATATCAGTGTTTATGCAGCTGGGGACGTGCTACAAAGTTTATTATGATGCTGTGATTCCGTCCGTAGTGTTTGTTACAACAGTACAGCATATATTTTGGGCTGGTATGAGAGATAGAGGCATGGCAGCATTTTATAGTTGAAACTGAAGATGGCAGACCATGAACCATCCAGCTCTGCCTTCACGCCAATGGTGATTTTTATTATCTTATGGGAACTACACGTTCCCTACCTGCAAACAAGAATCAAGCCAGTCTAAGCTGCCCTATAACACCACACATATCTTGGTTTTAACTTTCTCCCCTACATCTATGTAAAAACAGCAGGTCTAAACAAGATCCCAGTGAAGTACATATTTAGAAATTAGACTGATACCATCTCATTTCAGGAGGCACCCAAATGATCCTGAATACCCCACGCTCCCGTTTTCACTAACCTTGCCTGGAACAGACACAGAAGTCTGAGATGCATCACCCAGCACACGTCTCTGCATATCTGGTGTTCGAGCTCCCTTTTCTCTTTCTTCCACAGATACTTTGTCAATCTCCATCCTTTTTGCACCGATGTTTTCTGGTTCATTTTTATTTTGCTTTTTTGCTTCTATTGTCTCTTTGCGCACTCTTTCCTTTTCCTCCTGTTCTCTTTTTATTTGGTCATCTCTCTCCTTCTGTTCTCTTTCCTCTTTGGATTGCTGCAGCTTTTCTTTGTGTTCCTTTTCTCTCTGTTCTTCCTTTGCTTTCTGCTCTTGTTCTTCTTTTTCTCGCTTGAGTCTTTCTTTTTGTTCTTCTTGTTGTCTCTCCCGCAATTCTTTTTCTCTTTTGTTTTTCTCTAACAGGGCAGCAGTTTCTGCATGTATATGACTTTTTTCTTCTTCTGTCAGGGTGCTCTTTACATCACGTACAGGTTTTGTGGACCGATCTGGAACTATTTGTCCATTCTCAATAGGCTGGCTGTCACTGAGTGTGCTTTCAGATTTTGGTCTGTTATCATCAGGAATTTTTATTGTAGGCTTTTTAGTGCGATCAACCTGTAACAGAAAGCACAGAATAACTCACTAAAGCTACTAGCACTCTGCTAGCTAAACTTCTTCTAAGAAAGAATTATAAAAGCATGAAGATCATATAAAATTGATTTCTATCAGATAGCCAACTTTCCATTTCAGTAAATCTGGTAATTCAAATTGGTCATTAACTAAATATTCATTTAACTTCCAGATGTGAGATAACAATCAACAACCCTTACAGAACCATAAGGACAGCATTAAACACACATTACTACAACTTGGGTCTTTATTTTCAAGCTTTCAAAGGTGAACATGTTAAAGTAATCAGGCAGCCAAATTTGGGCTTGGCTCTCAATCACATGCTCTGTCATCTGATTAAGGCAGATCTGCTTGATGGGAAGAGGTATTTAAGAATGATTTCTGCTCAGACCTAGGAGAGCAGGTTGGTTTTGATGCTGAAATAGAAGTTCTATAAAAACAAAGGGAAGAAAATAAGTACGGTCTTTTTCATAGCTTAGGGTCCATTAGATGAAAATCTGTATTAAAGGAAGTATCTAAAAAAGGTAAGGAAAAAAGAGCTGTACATTTTTAGCCTTATCTTCCAAAGAAAACAAGTCATTTTAGTGCATGGACTCTACAAAGGTGTTCTAGAATTTTTTTTCCTCTGAAGAAGAAACAAGACCCCATACTTTCACTACTGGACCACAAGTGAAAAGCCTCCAAAGTGTATTTTTTTATTTGAAGGAAGATACGGTGGCTGGAAAGCAGAGCTTTGGAAGAGCAAAGGTAAGTCATAACTTATTGCCCTCACTATTTCATCATATGTATGTACTGATTAGAAAAGGTTGCTAATAGACTTTCTGAATTAATAAGCAATTGCTGACTTTCAACTTCTCTGGCATTTCCATCAAAATCCTCAATGAAAACTCAGCAATTATGTCAAGTGTATTCAGTTTCATAAAGTTCTGTGGATTATTTACCATGGCTTCACAGACCACCAATAGTCTCTGTACCAATGTAGTTGTGTACAGGGCTTAAACAAATACTGAGAACATACCTCTGTGGAAGTCTGCATGTGGTGGGTCTCTAGTACGTTAACCCTATGCTAAATCTGAAACAAAGAAAACACAACTTACCTCAGGGATACTTCTTGTACTAGATACGGGATTGACTACAAATGAACTGTCAGGTTTTGGAACAGCAGCACCCTCTACGCTTGGTCTGTTAAGTGATTTTAGTCTCTCTTCCAAATTAGCTTCTGTTTCTTCATTTTCAATCCCTTCGGTTGGAGAAGGCTTTATAGTGGCAACAGGTGGAACAGGAGCTGGTTCTTCCAAAGATGGATATGTAAAATCCACTGGGGGTAGGAGAGGAAAAAAACATGGGAAAGCTCTTACGACAAAACCAAAATGACCCTCAAGTTCCACCAGACCCTAAAATCTAGCCGTGTTCTGAGCTACATCTCCATCTCTCTCACATGTACTTGAATGAAGTTACGTCCAGTAATTAGAAACACTAGGGAGAAAGAGAGTCTCCATTATACTTACAGGAAACAGTTACTGCTTCAATCTTGCTATGCTGAGGTGGAGTTACTTTAGCATTTGTTGTATACTGGGGAAAACAAAGGAGCCAGTTTTCATAACCTCCTTCTAGAACTAAAGGTTCATTCTTCAGTAGAGTTTTGCTTTCCCACTAGAAAAAAAGGAAAAAAAATAAAGTTAAGTGACTTAAACATAGTGAGGAAATGTTTCAGTCTTAACCTTGTTGAAATTTCTGTTTCTGGTCATTATACTAAGAGGTTATTTTTGAGATTTTAAAATAAGAATTAAACAGGCTGTAAAAACACTTCAGGGAACAGGGTTTGGAGAATGCCAAACACATGAGGAGGTTCATACCTGTAACTACAGCAGGGTCTGAATATTTCCAGTACAGAAAGAACCACTTATTACTTGTTCAGGTAACAATCCTCCATGCAGAAAGATACTTTATTTGGTTTCTTATCAGGTAAATTTACTGAGCAATTATCATAAAATCATAGAACGGGTAGGGTTGGAAGGGACCTAAAGACCATCTAGTTCCAATTCCCCTCCTTCAGGCCACTAGATTAGGTTGCCCACGGCCTCGTCCAACCTGGTCTCAAACACATCCAGGGATGGGGCATCCACAACTCCTCTGGGAAACCTATTCCAGTGCCTCACCACCCTCTGAGTGAAGAATTTCCTCCTAAACTCTGATCTAAATCTCCCCTCTTTTAGTTTAAAACCATTCCCCCTCATCCTATCATTATCTGCCCAAGCAAAAAGTTCTCTCTGTCTTTTGTAAGTCCCCTTATAGTATTGAAAAGTTGCAATGACATCACCCCAGAGCCTTCAGGCTGAGCATCCCCAGCCCTCTCAGCCTGTCTTCGTAGGAGAGGTGCTCCAGCCCTCTGATCATCTTTGTAACTAGGGCTGTTGGCTTTGGAAAGTATAATAACATTAACTAGAACATGAACAGAAGTTCAGAGACTATTCTGTAATGCAATAAACGGAGAGAACTGCCTGAACTAGTCTCTGAACCCCAGTATTGAATAGTGCAGTCTCTCACACGTGCAGTCTCTCACAAGAGCCACCTTTATAAAGAGTAGGGACAACACAGCTATAGCCAGAATTCTGACTTTTAAATGTTACGCAACTCAATATTGAGTCTATTAGCTCCTTCCAAAGATGAGGCTCAAACTTAAATTCATGTTTTTCCAGAACTGATATTTAATAAAGTACAAAAGTTAACAGTTTTCAAGTTATTTCTGGTGTCTCTTTTACCTTGATTCTTCCATTCTAGAAAGTGTTGGCTTGATAGGACTGCAGAGAAGTTAGCTTTTTTCAACCTGCCTATGCAGGTGGCTGGCCAGTTCCCATAAATGTGGACTTAGTTGTCTCATGCTTTCACGTATTAGCAATGACTCTGGCAAACAGTACTAAGTACTTTCTCAAACAACTCTGTCAGCCAAGAACTTTTTATGACAAACAAGTTTATGAGCTAGCTGTTGAGGACGGCAGTTGAATCATTCTACTATTTACTTATTTAATGAGTTACTTTCCACTACTACAGCACAAGCAGGGGAAAGTGAAGCTTCAGACTATATTTCTGCTATCAAAATAAGCAGTCTTTGAAAACTAAACCGAAGTGTTTATCCAGCATATCATTGTCTTCCACATACTTTGTAATTATACATACTTTAAGACCACCTTACTTATTGAGATGAAATAATATAAAATGTGGAACTTGCCAACCTTAAAAAGCGCATCTTTCAGGCTCTGAAGAGTTGTTCCTAGCTTTACGTCTTCTGCAGAACTAAACCAGTCCAAGAGTATAACATAATCAAAGTGTCCTCTCCTCTTCCATTGATCTCTAGAATCTTCTGGGAGTCTAGCTTCAATCCAGCTAGCAGTAACTCTGAAATGTATTAACATGCACTTAAATGTACAAGTAACACTTAGCCCAACAATATATGGTCCAACCTATACATGCTTACGTGCTTGGATAAAATACACAAGCTCTGACTTGAAGGCAGTACATACAAAAACAGAGCTATCCAGATGCATTTCACCAATTTGTATGTACCAGAGACTCTAAAACCAAATGTACAAGTTGTAAAAGCATATGACCCTTCTAATGCATTCTTTTTTTTAGTCACTTTATAGAGGGAATGCCAGTAAGACAGTACTTCAAAGAAATCAAACATTTCACTACCATTTAACATTATTCCATACCCAGCACTGATAGCTTCTTCTGGGACGCTGATAGATCTTGGAATACAGGATTCCTGATAATCCTTTGAGCTTCGAGCATCCATTATAATCAATTCAATGCTTTTGTCCGTCATCATTGCAAACAGTTTCTCAGCTGTGACTGCTCCTTGAAATAAAATGACAGAACAGAAAAGTGTACAGAATACATTCATACATATATATATATATATATATATCCTTCCCACAAAGTCATGGAGCTGAGACACTGTGGAACAGATTGGCTCTTTTGCTCCCGCTACTATAATGATTAGCAGCTGATCTGCTAAATTAGACAATACTGGATACTTCAGTGATAAATTAGTTGATTTTTCATGGTCTCATTTAACTTAAGCTATATAGGCAAGCACTTGTGAACTACATGCTGCAGATGTTCTCTAGAGTTCTCAGCTGAAGAGGAACATTTTCATGTTTATTACAAGAACAAAAAACAAGGCTGGAGTGGCAAGGGGAAATTTCTTATTTAATTGAGAAAGTCGACACATTTCAGCCTTGTCTAGACATTTTTCTTAACAGTTGAGAAGACATTTTTCTTTCTATTTGACCACTCTGGGGTTAGTCCAGCTTTAGTAACTAAAGTTTTGAAAAACTTAGAACAGCTTTCTAAGTTCAAGGGACATGATGAAGGCTTAAATACAGAGCTTTACTACTAAGTTGCTATTGTTGAAAGAACGCATACCAAAGTTTCATTGAAATACTTTGACTGTGAAGTAACTGTTTAAAGAACTGCAGCTGTCAAAATGATAGGTGCATAAGCATATGGAGACTTTTTTCACACCTGCGTGAACATTGCATCTCTTACCACTCAGACTTTCAGACTGATCCCTTCTTTCCAGTGAATGCTTGCTCTCACCATTAATCTGTGTTGCAGGAAGGGGAAAAAGAAAAAGCTAGTTAATTTAGGAAGACACCAAGGTTGCTGCTCTACCTAGACAGAAAGCAGTTAAAAAGGCAATACAACCTGCAGCATCATCTGCTGGGTGAAATTCATGAAGCACTTGTGGAAAAAATTTCTTTTTCCCCACATTATTGCTAATTAGTCAGCTCTCTCCTAAAAAGGAGTCATGTAACAAATTCATTATCATGATTCTTAGACTGAATTGAGAATTCAGAAACATCTTTAATTACCTTTTGGCTTTTTCCTTTGGAATCTGCTGTACTTTCTGATGAGCTTTTGGCTGAACTCTTTCCATCATCTTTTGGTTCTTGCTTTTTCTGCAGCTCCTGTCTGTCCCTCTCTTCGAGTCTCTTCCGAACTTCAGCTTCTTCATATCTATGGAAAACATATTTCCCCACAACCAATATTATATAATCAGCTAGCCTTGGATAATTAGCACCAGAACTATCAAGTCAAGGGAAGGGTGGGGGTGGCCATGAAACAGGAAGTATTTAAAGAAAATCCTCCCCAACATCCCCTCACTGCATCAAAGCCCACTTTCCTCCTTGATACAATTTATTTCATTCTTAAATCCTGCTTTGGCTCTTATTTCATAGCCACTGCTCTTAAGGGTTTATTATTTTTTTTCTCTTTAAACCTGAGGTCATGCTTAGCTATGGTGTCATCAAAGATAATAGGTTCTTCATTTCACAGAAACAAGAGTAAGTACTGGTCTTACAGTCTTACTTAAGTCTTGCAGATAAACTTCAACTTACTATAACAATCACCCAGGGCATTTTATTTGGTTTTGCAACAGTCTTAATAATAGTTAAAAATGAGTTAGCTCAGTTCTCTTAAGTGCCTTTTTCTGAGAAGTTGGGTCACAACTACCAATACAGTAGCAGTCACCTTTAGGATGTAAGCTGACTTTATAACACTGTTACATCCTCACCACTGCCCCTGCTGCTTATTTCACAGTGCAACTACAGTGAAGTCAATGCAAGAATCCTGTGTACTCAAAACTTTTTGTGCATGTAAGTCTTGCATACAGATGTCCCTTTCATAACGACTCAGCCTTTAAAGTTAACCTTCCAGCCCTCTGCCATTTTAAGGACAATCACGATATTGTAAACCAGTAGCCTCCAAACTACAGCTCTTAGATCACCAGCTGCAGGGTTGTACAGTCACACTGCTGCCACATTGCACTCTAGTTAATAGAACTGAGAAGATAACAGTTATTAGTGATCCACAAAGCAAAAAATTATGTAAAAAAAAAAAAAAGTTATATAAAAAAAACATTTTGAATTAACAATATTGATGACTGAGCCAAGTAGTGAGGCTTGGACACTGAATTGAATTAGTAATTGTCATTTTAATTATATGTTGACTAATCAGGACTAAAATGACAACTACTATGCAGTTTTATTTCATACTAAGAGCCCTGTGTTAATGAACTATATCATGGCATTGGATTCTGCCTCAAACTCCACTCCACCAATAGGAAGCAGGCAGCGAGTGTAATTCTATTTCTTAAATAGGCTTCTTGACTTGGCAAAGACATCATAAATTAGAACAGAGCATTCTGTTCTTATCTGGAGTTAATGGTACAAAAATATATTTAAGATTTTCATTGAATTTGGTCAATATGGAATATTTACCCAGCAATTTCCCATTTACCTACTGGTATGCCTTTGAAGCACATACTAGCTCATTCATGTAAGTATTCCTAAGCCTATACAAATGACGTTTCAGCAGCTCCACTTTTGGTTAATTATTAACTGTTAAACTATTTGCTGGCCTATTGCCTAGAAGAGGAGTTGTACAATAACAATTTCTATAAAACCACTTCTGTAGTTACACAGGAGTCATGTTTCATTTAATCTCCCTTTAAATACACATACATTTTGTGCAGAGTAGTTGAAAGTTACTTTGTCAAATTTCAAAACTCAGTTCATTACATGATAAACCATAAGTTACTAAACAATAAGTCTCTAAATAACTTTAGTTTTCTATAGCTCTATCAAAGTTTAGCCTTAAAGTGAATTTGTAGCTCTTCTGAATTGTAAGACAATTAAAAACAGGGAAGATTTAAAGACTGTTTAATGTATAGTATCATCAAGCATCCTTAGTATATCTCTTTTCATATATATGTAGCTATTTTCTTCTCTGTTCACCTAAACTGACTTTTTAGATTAAGCACTACAAAAGGCATAGAAGAAGCTTTTAGAGTAATTCTGGTGGGGCCTGGGGAAGGGAAATGTGCATAACAGAGGAGACAGAGTTGAAAGGGTGGGAAGGGAGAGACAGGCAGTTGCTGAGAATGTGAAAAGCAAAAAAGGCTGCTGGAAGCAAGACAAACTGTACTAACTACCATGTAAAGACAGAGCCTATCTTACAACATACTGACACGATTTCATGGCTTATGGCACAAAGACTTGTAACTCAGCAACTGTAAATGAGCTAACGAAAGCCCCTTAGCATCAGCTCAGTTCCATACTAGCAAAACTGCATTTCCATAAACGTGTCTGCAAGTGGTAGAAGTGAAGAAAAGGTGTAGCAGCTAGCTAAAGAATAAAAAAACACCTTTAGAAACGTGTTTTGTTAGTGTAAACCAAGTCCCAATTAGGAGGGCTCGTTAACATGGAAATATTAGTAATGTGCATTAGTACGTTTGGCCTCAGGTGACCTTATGATGAAAAGCGTGGGGCGGAAATGGCTCCTGATCACTTCTGGAGTACATATAGCTTATATTATCTGGTGGTTTCTTCCTATCAGTCATTGAACAAACCAAATCATAGTCTCGAAGAACTGAGAAAATGAACAGTGGCAAGCTACTGGAATAAATGATGACAAAAATAAGCTACAAAAGCAGGCTCTTGTGGGTACATATTTTAAGTTCAAGAATTTCAGCTATCTAAATGGTACTGCAAGCACAATCCTTTACTGCTATACAGCATGAACACCTGCAACTGCACGCATACTGGCTTCATGTATAACTAACCATATTATATGTTCATTGTATTCACATACCTGAGTTTAAGGCTGTCTGAGAGTCTTTCAGCTTCTTCAACAGCTTTTTTTAAATTTGTAGGTCCAAGAATTGAATGGAAATAATCCTAAAATTACAAGCATCAGCCCACATATTAATGGTACAGCTTAATAATGCTGATTTCTATGCATATAAAGAACAGCTACCCTACAGAAAATTGGTATTATAGTGGTAATAATGCCAAAAAAAAAGAGACTGTTTTGAGTTGTTTTCCCCTCAAACATGAATTTGTAAGTAAAATTGTTCTATGGCCTTAACAAATAGGCAAGGCAACTCTGTTTGTTACCACATGGTTCTAGTTGCAAGACTGAAGCTAAAAGCACATTTGTCCATTTTCAGTAAAGTAGGCTTGAATTGAATAAAAGGAACACTCTCCCTCAATCCCCAAGCTCCTTAGCACTGCACCAAAAGAAGTCAGAAGCGGAAAGACGACAGGATTACCCTTCCATGTTCACATGTCTGTCTATTTATATATCTTAAGTATAATTAATAAAAGCAAACTGTTAGAGCAATTAACAAGAAACTTGTCAAAAATAGGAAGTAAAAATGTCAGCACAAGTGAGACAGTTTACTTCATATAAGTGAAATTCTTTGAATGTGCCGTAGTGCAAATTTCTGTGCTTCTCATGCTTCTACGAAAAAGCAAAATGGTCAGAAAGCTTTTTATACCTGCTGCTGCTTAAAATCAGGTCTCTTTTTAATAAAATTATAAACAGTCACATATTTCATATATAGGATATAAGCTTTTTCTTCATCTCGGTCCAATCTGCTTTCTTCTGCTGCTTTGAAAATCTTAAGGGCACTCTGCACATAACTGAAATCAAGAAAAGAAGAGTAAATCCCACAATTGTTGACTTGTCCCCAGACATCTTTTAATTAAAAGATGCCATTTTAAATGTTTGCAGCCCCTGCCCGTATATTAAGCATTTGATTTTTATCATCTTAATATAAGGCTTTTACTAACATGAATTGCAATTATGCTCCTCTGAATGAAGTTTCTCCTTGCTATTTTGTTTTTCTGATCTTATTTAAAATCTTCCATATCTAAATAGCATGCTGAGACATAGAAAAAAGTACTTTTCTGGAAATATTTTTGAGGAAAAACTAATAGTAAAACGAAATGACTGATAGTCTAGAAGTGCTAGAGGCAAAATATTTTCTATTCATGCATCTGCAGAGCTTTTAATTTTTAAGAACTTGTATTTATGCAGCCTTTTCTCAAAGTACTCAAGCTGTCATGGGCACCATGCTCAAGAAGTTACTTTCTGCAGGCAGTAAGCATATCTGATGTGATAGCTTGTCATACATAAGGCTATCAAAGATTTGATATTTAACTAATAACTGAGAAAACTTAGATCTAAAACATAATCATCTGAGCTGGAATCTGCTCAGAAGAGTAACACTAACACTTCTAATACTAGGAGTTTCTCTAGAGGGAAACTCATTAATGTTTAGTACATAACGAAACAATTTAACTTATGCAGGTATCAAAATTCTATTTACTATATGCTACTAAGACTTGTATTTTGAATAGTTGATCCCAAATCAATGAAAATATACACCTCTTTGTACTGGTCTTTTCAGGTTTTATTTCTGTCTTCTTGTTGAGATCTTTCAGTGAAGTACAGAGATAGAGCTCCTTAGGTACAGACGCTACAGCAGGCATGTTAATGTTGTTACTTATGTCCCTTCTAGGATGGTACAGCTTCTCAGAAGTCTCTATCAATATTGTTCTGAAAACAAAACAAAAACACATCAGGTAGGAAGAGCCCAAGTACAGTCCATCAATGGCTTTTGAAACAGTTACTATCTTTACCAGTATGGTGTTATGACCTAACCTGTCTCATGTTACATGAATCAACACTAATATAAAGCAATTTGGAACTGACACAGTTAAAGATTACCTTTAGAATTGTTCATTATACTTTAAATTAAGTGCATGTAATCAGTCAGAGCTCTAGTACCTGATCTGTTCCGCTACAGTCTGGTGAAGCGTTACTTAGTGCTACAGCATCAGCACCTGTCCTTGGTGTTAAGCTATGTCACAACCATTAAAAACAGGATTACTTACATAATAGGCAGCTATTTAAAAGGAAAAAAAAAAAAATCACTCTGGGCAATTATTTGTAGCATAGAGCATACATAGGAAAATTATTCCAGGAGTCAAAAACAAACAAACAAAAACTTCTTTGCCAAAAGAGGAATAATGCTTAAACGGCAACTATTTAAGTGTTAATCATCTGTAAGAGTCTTCTTTTATCAGTTGTATGTATTATTGATGCAAGCAGATTAGGAAGATTAATTTATACAGTTAATTATTCAGTCAAAGGGATAGTTATTTGAAACAACTCCGGGTAATTTGTCAAGAATGTGAGCATTATGTTTCAAATACCAGAATAATATGGAAAACAAGGAGAAAAGAAATGTTGACTTAATGATGATCAAATGAATCTATCCAGAAAATACTTACTCAACTTTATAGTTGAACAAATATGACAAAAAAATCAACTGACCTATTTGCACTGTGAAATCAGTGCTGGATAATTATTTTACAACTAGCTTAGCACCAGCCTCTGCAAATAGATGCTATGCCCGTGGAAAGGTGGCTTGTTATATCTTGGTAAGACACAAGCTGAGGAAAGGAACATTGAAGCAGACTATTAAAAAAGGCCATGAAGAGAATGTTAAAGGAACTGCTAAAAGCTGCTTGGAAATGTCTTCGAAGTGCTGCAGGTCCTAAGCTCCCAGGTACAGTTGTCTTTCTGCTGCCACTTGGAAGCATTCCCCACGAAGCTGTTACATGGTTAAGTAGAGTTTGGCCAGAAAGGACTGTTACATCATCTCATCTGACATTCTGCATGCAGCAGTCCATTAAGTCTCTTACAGATAGTCTAACTAAAACCTTTGCATATATTATACAGTGAGCTATTTTAGCCCTTGGGGATGGCAGGGGAAGAGCTCTGCTCAACCAGTGAGACGTTCAGGTCCTAGCAAACCCAAATAAATTCAGGGCAACTAATTAGAAGAAAGATGCTCAAATAATCCTAACGAATACATTTCTTAGGTGCCAGAAGGAAGCAAAAATCCACATAGCCTTTGACATGATGAAGGCAGGGCTCTTCCCTCACACCCCAAGGTGAGGATCAGCACAACAGTGTGACCAAAACCACCGTCAGCCAGTAACCTCAGAGTGAAGTTTTGCACAACTGAACTGATCTGTAGCTGACTGTTACTGAACGAGGAGGTTCTGATTTCCCTCCGTCTTTCTCATACTGGCCTGGAACTTATCTGGTCTCTTCTTGAGCCAGTGCAGCTTGCTGAAGAGGCAGAAAAGCTCTGCAGCTTGTGCAAGGACAGCAGTCAGCATGCACAGCCAGGAATGAGCAGCTGAGATGGGAATGGGATGCCTTCCTGCGGCTCAGTGCTGGTACCAGCCAGCTAACTTACTGCCTTAACACAGATGCTATGCTTGCTAATTTTCTAATTACATAGCATCTGTGCAAACTTGGTAAGCTTGAAAAAACATAAATCCTTCCTATGAGATTGCATTCCAGATAATTCTAGAAAGTATATCATAAATTCCTCAAATACTAATTTTAGTACATAAAATTAAGAATTTATCCCATACCTCAGGCATCTTAAGAACATTTTCCCCTCCCTATAAAGTGCCTTATCACAGAATCACAGAATTTCTAGGTCGGAAGAGACCTCAAGATCATCAAGTCCAACCTCTGACCTAACACTAACAAGTCCTCCACTAAACCATATCACTAAGAAATGTTCAACTTCAACTTTCAGGAGATATTTAGTTGCTGAAAACAAGGCAGAAAACTAATTAAAGCTTTCCATTCAGTAGAAACAAAACAAAACAGACACACATCCCTCCACAAAGTAAAGGACCTTCCCAATTTAAAAGCTTTTTTGCCTTAGACATACTTTTTTTTTTTTAAGTAGTCTTACAGAATTACAGGAAAAGGCCTCAATCTTACGAAGACTTTAACATTGCTTGTCTAATCATACCTTCAGAACACGTCTTTAACTGGATCTTTATTTCTCCTTAGAACTGTAAATAGACTTTTTCTTTGAAGCTTTAAGTCCTTTCTAAATTTATCTTCAATGTTTGCTCTGTTATGTAATCAGTATTTTCTTAATCTTAAGTGGCAGCATTTGGTTGAGTTCAGACAGAATATTGTAACTAAATATGTATTATGAAAAAGATGCAAATATAACATTACTGCGTCTGTGTATGAGGAAAAAATAAGATGATGTGGAAGAGCAGCCATGTAAGGAAAGGCAGAAGATGCTAGTAAACTTTCATGTGCTGCTGACACACCTTGATAAAGGCAGTTCTGGGACCTCATCTCTAAAAACGGGGAACTATTGGATAAAAGACAAATCTCAGATCTGGCTAAGAACAGAAATGGACTTTCCATGTTTTTCTGCTACAGTTTGTAAGAGTCATCATTAAATGATTTTAAATTGCCAAACACAACACTAAACTTACTTTTATTTTCTGATCTGAAGAAATTTCTATGCCCTTTCCAAAACATGAGCTGCTAACCAAGGTAGCTGATGAATGAGGCATTACTGTTTGACCTCCCAGAGCACTGCAATCCATACAACATGCTGCAGTAAAATGAGCAAGGATAGATTAGAAATAACATTTTCTGGAAAAAAAAAAAAATCAAATTCTCAATAGCCTACTTAATGGAATTACATGTAGCATATATCAAAAGTTAATATAAGGTTTCAATTGAGGTCCCTAATGACCAAACCTAAATGAACACAGCTCTGTGTCACCAAAACAGAGGCAGCCAGAGTTAGTGGCTAACAAAGGCTTTCCTACTCACAATAACACTGTTCCAAATGAAAGTTTGTGCTAGTCAATCTAAAAAACCAAGCAGCAATAAGAAAACATCAACCAACCGTTTCTAGGAACATCTGTGTCTCTTACTGTTTTAGAACTGGGAAAAATAACGAACAGAGCTAGTGGAAGAGCCCTCTTGATTACATTCAACTTACAAATGGTAACGTATGTTAAAACTCAGAATGTGACGTACAGTAACAACTTCCAAGTCTCTCCCTGTCAGCTAGTAAAAGGGGAAGAAGGAAACAAGCTCTTAGCAGTTTTTTGAAGCAGAAATAACATGCAAGTTTCCTGCATTTTGGGTATGGTATTTCTAAAATACTGAGTGATAAAAACTTTAGTTTGAGGTGAAGTGCTGGGTATTCAACCCATTCTCGGGCAGACTCTGCTTCCTTTGGTGGCATGCTAGAAAGGCTTGGCTTGCTGAGCAGTTACTAGATGAAGTATTGCTACCCGCGTAGAGAGAAGCTGATCTATGACCAGACACTTGTAAGTTATACAATACACATATTAAAATACAGATATACAGACAATGGGTACCATACTTCTTTGTTAGTCTTCTTCTCTTCCACAAACAAAAAGCAAGGAAGGGACAAGAACATCTGAAAACAGTAATGGACGTCAGCTTATCCAAGAGCAGCACAACTTCCCTCTCATGCCCCCAAGTTCTCCTACCTACTCTCCTCCTAAAAAGCAGTAAATTGTTGTGTCACTGTATGTTCTGAGCCAGTCTATGTGCACGGATTGTTTGCTGCCCTGTGGAATGCATCCACACCACTTTCACCAAGTCTCCTAGTGCTGGTTTGGAATCCCCCCTCCTCCTCCTCCTCACCTCCTATCTCATCTCCAGACATTTCTTAAAGAACTGCAGCTTGCTGCCTTTTTACTGCTGGTAGCCTTACAGAAACAGAGGCAAGAGAACCAGTTCATGAAACAAACTGTATTTGAGACAAGAAATGCTTGAGAAGGAATGGCCAGAGAATGCAATTATCTTCCTAAATCCAAACAAATTGCTCACTTTTTGTACACGGGCATGTTTCCTCTCTTTTATTGCATTTATTCCTCCTTGAGTATAGGATTCCATAGCAACCTAGCCCTAACTGCTTTTACTTCTTAGACTTTCCAAAAAAATCTCCAACTATTCTGCTTTATCAATTCCTTTTACCCCCTATGGTTCTCATTTTTTTAGCATACTATCATCAGATGCTCTATTCAAATTATTGTTTTGAAGTGAAATGCTGCTGTTCTTCACTAAAAACTCATTTCCATTTACAAACAAATTTATCTTGGCCTGATAGTTTGCATTTGCTGTCTCAGTTGAATAAGGTTCTTACTTTTTTTTTCCTCCTTTGAGAGGGCGTTGGGAAGAATTTATGATTTCACAACCATAATCTGCTCTGATATACATAAATAACCAGATGATTCTGAACCTAACTTTTTGCAGATACTGAATTCCCAACTGACCTGGCCTCTGTACTTCCTCCAGCAAAAGAAGTTGCACAAATAAAGACATTCGGGAGGAGTTAGCATACAGCAGTGCAACACATGGAGATAGACCAGCTGCTGCAAGTCTGTTCTAGGTCTCTATTTGTTTCCACCAGAAGAGCTGCAATGAACTGCACTTTCTTATCAGGACTGCATCAATTTTACCAAAATACACTCTTGCTGGTCCAGTCTGCACTGAGTAGATTATGCTCATTTTTGCCCAGTATTTCCTTTCCCTCCAGACTTAAAATCACCACAATGGCAATGCTGAGGTACCGGAGAACCCTTCAGATTATGTGCATCTTCCTCACATCTGTAAGGAGGAGAGAATGTCTCCTTCCCCAACAAGAGAATGAAACTGGATCATGAAACCATGAAAAAAGCAAGAGATTGCAGAAGCTACGATACCTTATTAGTCAACTCTGTGAGGAAGAGTAAACAACCTATGTTCCTTAAAACTGAAGATCAGACACAAATTCACCCTGCCAGGTGAAACATTGTCTCAGCATTCAGGAAAGCTGAAAACAAGGACAACATCCTAAAAACACATGGGAAATCATGTTCAGGTATCTATGGACATTTAAAATACTTAAAAGGAATAGTTTTACACTGACAGGGAAGCATACCTGTTGGTAACAGGTTTTTCTACATCTAATTGCCGTGCCTGTTTCGCTGAGGATGTGAGTAAGCTCTAAGTGGAATGACAACAGCAAGAACGACGCACAGAAGCAGTTATATTGCAAGCAGCATACCCTAACGCGGGCTGAAAAAAGTTAGCGTGCTAAGTGCAGCGCATCATCAATTCAGGTGCGTAATAAAGTATTATTCACCTATTTATTTTTCTCTCTGAGATTTGAGCAAATGAGCAATGGGTTTCTCACGAGCATCATTTATCAGTGAGTTTTACCGCTTGCACTTTGTGCGCAAGAATTACTTTTGTTAAGACTGTCAGTATTAATCTGGAAACGTGGTATTTTCACGGGGCTGAAACACCCAACTCAGTACATTTAGCTGTGAGGCCTCCAGCTCTGTCAGGCTCTGTTAATACCACAGGCCTCAGTGCTGCAACCTGCTGTGCACAAGCAGCCCGTGCCCATCAGGGCCTGGCCAGGCAGGCCGCTGTGCTTCCCCCGGGCACTCTGAGCTCTGTCATTTTCTGGGTATCAGGGGGCCAGGCACCCAGGGTGCACCCAGGGTCTGCCCGGCCACGTACCACACTCAGACCCCGCGCAGGAGCCTCTCCTTTCACCTCAATCCCTCCTGACAGCTCCCTCACACGGCAGTGTAGCTGACGGTGATGGCGTTCGGGGGCAAGACGCTACGAAGTTAACTTAAAACCTAAGTTTTGGGGGGTTTTTACGCAGTTAGCTCGGCCGCCATTCGGCCTAAGCAAAAAGCCAACCAGCTTCACCTCTTAATTAGGCAATTAACGCCCTCCAAGCGCACGGGCACGGCCGGGGGGGCGCCAGGCAGAGCCCCCGGCCCGGCGGTGCCGCCCCCCGGCCATTTTCCTGCGGCCGTCCCCGGGCTCCGGCCGGGCTTCCCTCAGCCCCGTCCCCGCCTCGCCCGGCCCGGCCCGGCCGCCCAAGGTCACGGCGGCGGGGCGGAGAGCTGCCGGTACCCTCCGGGTCGAGCCCGGGCCCGGGCCCCTTGACCGCAGCGCGGCCCCGCTCCCCCCCTCCCCCCCGCAGCCCCTCGGGGGCCGCCTCCCAGCCGGGTTCCGAGCGGCAGGGCCGGGCCCGAGGCTTCCCGTCCAAGGGCGCCCGCCCCCCTCCCACCGTGTCCGGGGCAGGGCGTGAGGCGAGCCCGGGGCAGGCCTCGCTCCGCCGCCGGTCCCCACTCACCGCCGCGGGGTCTCGCTGCCTCAGCCCGCCGGCCCGGGGCAGGCCCATGTCCGAGCGGGGCTGCCGCGGAGACCTCGCTACGCTGCCATAGCTGCTGGGGCGGAACTCGGCGGCCCTGCCCGGCTCAGCTCCCTCCCCGCCGGGCCTCTCCGCTCCCCCGCGGGGGCGGGGACTCTCGGCGCTCCTATCGGGGCCGCGGGGCCGGGCCCGGTGCGGGGGAAGCTGCGGGAGAGCCGGGCCCGGCTGCGGGGGGCTCCGCGCCCGCCTGGCCTCGCTTCGCCTTGCCCAGGGCAAAGCACCGGGCTTGGGGGGAGCTCTCAGATCTTGTGGGGCATCCAGCGTCTGTGGGGGGTGTAAAACCGGCCCTCCTGCTGCTGTGTGGGGAGGCCTTGCCTTACAAAAATAACTTTATTTATTTATTTATTTATTTCCCCCCCCCCCCAAAGAAAACTGCATCGACTGGGGATGTTGTAAGTTCAGCTCGCATTTTTTTTTTCTGTTGTCGGTAGTGTTTGTGCAGCTTGTGGTGTTGCTTAAAGCGTACCTCAGGGGTGGCAGGCACATGTGGACATGCTGGTACAGTCACGCTGGGGTTTAAAACGCGAGGAGAGGGTGGTGCTGAGCTGTTTCCGGGCAGTCGTGTGACTGGGACGTTGCACAAACAGATGCTCTGTCCTGCCACAGTCCCTTGCCCCTGATTCAAGGTGGGGGAATGCAGTGATACTTTGATCTACAGCACCATTTTGCCAGTGGAATTGTGAACCGGAACTGTTTTGCTTGGCCATTTTTTAGTCCACCTTGTAGACTGGAGAAACTGGTCCTTAACCAGCATTTTGCACCATGAAGTTTCGTGCCTCAGTATGCCTTTTAATACCGGGTGCTTGAAGCGTACTTAGGTTCAGGTCAGTTGACTTCCGCAGAGACTGACAATGTAATTGTGTGAAGTGTGTGTCTATGTTACCTACAACAACCAGGCTTGTAAGTACTGTAAACATGATTTTAAACATCCACGATAACTCATTAGGCTCTGATACTATGGCGACATCTGTGCACCCGCTCAGCACTGCTGCCACGCCCAGAGCAGCGCTACCCACCCAGGCTGTTTCTCTCCTTCAGCAGTGGGGGTGGTTAGAGCGGCTGGAGGTGAGCTGTACTCTTCCCTGCAACGTGCTTGAGTAGAACAGGGCCAGGCGAGGGTTGAGTTTGTCTTGGAGATTCTGTACTTCTAGAGATGGCAAAGGAAGAAAGTCCTAACACCATTTCATGCTGCAGGATCCTCTGTAGAATGAAGCCTGCAAAAGACAGATCCTCTTCTTCAGGAAAATCAGGTGGCTGTGACACAGGGAGGTCATGAGGGTGCAAAGAATGGGAAGGACGCCTGTTGAGTGTCACACCAGCTGTTGTGCAAAATGGACTCCCAGTCTGTTTTGTCCAAAGGGACCTTTTACTGCTTCTCTTACACAGAGAAATAGTTAGAAAATCCTTTGGTCTTACTTGTACCATACATACAAGCTGTATATAACCAACCATATATAGAATGGGGAGGCCTGCCTGTACAATTAGTTTTACCATATTCAAAAACTTGTTAAAACATGCTAATGTGTTGATTGGGTTATAACATGCTGTGGTGTTGCCTTAAGTTAAAACACTTTTTCCTATCGTCATATGTTACCGTACGGAAGTATTGAATAAATGAAAAAAAAAAAAGAATTTAAACAGTAGAAATCTGTGTTTTTTAATGTATTAAGAGTATTTACTTACACGCTAACGATTACTATCTTGTACAGCTGGGTAAAACAAAGTGGAAGAAATGACATACTTTACAGATGTGAATTGTGTTTTGACTTGCTTATATGAGACATCTTTCTCTTAAGTGCAGCTTTGGTGAATTCTGTCTAATGAAAAATTAGAAGTATTCTAAAGAATGAAGTTGTGATCATGCTACTGAAAACTCATACAAAGTGCAAATGGAACCCTGACTAAAAGAAGACTGGATTCGTCACCTCTGTAAAAGATTGTCAGTAGTACATTTTTTGTAGTACTGCTGCTAATATCACTGAGAATTCCCACTCCTTGGTGCAGGCCTGTAAGGACATTGCGCAGAAAAAGTTACAATCTACTGCTACTGTGTAAATGACAACCAATGATATGGCAAGATAAATACTTCCCGAGACACAAAATACTTATCAGCACTGGAAAAGAAATGTGATGAAAGCTGGATTTCAGGTTTCTACGCCCATGACAAATGCGACAGCCCGCCAAAGTGTCTCGGCTCGTTCTCTAGTGCCCCCTTTTGGCTGCCAGTCCTAGGAAAATAACTAAACTGGCCCGGATGACATTGTCAACAGGTCCTTGAGTGAGGTGACAACATTTAAAGAAGGATTAACTGAGTTTCCAGAAAGCACAGGGAGAATTCATGCCTGTAGCCTAACTCAAAAAGTGCTGCAAAAAGCAGGCAGAGCCTGGCCGACTGTGACAGTGCAAGCACTGCCAATGCGCTGGCCAGGTGGGTTGCTGCCTCCTCATATAGGAAAGGGGTTTTCTCTCTTGTACCGAGCAGATCTGCTTTGGTAGCGCCTTGAGGATCCAGGGCTGGGGTATCTATGAGGCGATGTTTGCTCTTCAGAAGCTGATTTGCGCTTTCTCCAAAGCTGTGTTAGATAACTCAAGAGCAGAAAATAATGGGTTTGTAAAGACTGATACAAATATGCATCTGAGGAAAAGTATCTAGAAGGTATAGTTATCTCCAAAAATAACAAGGAGAGTTTTATGACCAACAGCCTTTGGCTGAAGGATATAGATTATGGGACCTCCACTTTACCACGGTCCGCAGTTTTTGCACTGTAATAGTTTTGGTGAGAACCTGAGCATGACCACTTTCCAACAGGGTTACAACCAACCAGCCTAGAGGCGTTTCAGGGCCCACAACACCATCTCCACAGCGAGCCTGGGGCTCGAAGCCAGATCAGCCTGACAGACCAGCGAGACCTCAGGCTCATTCCAGAACTATCACCCTCCCTCCCCGACCCCCACACCCTCCCGAAGCCCCCCTTCTCCCCAAGAAGGGGCCGCAAGGCGGTACACCCCCCCCGCCCCCTTCACGCCCGCGGCGGGCCGGGAACATGGCGGCTCCGTCCCGCCGCCCGCTTCCCCCCGCCTTTCCCCGCGCCGCCGCGCATGCGCGGCAGGCGGCACCGAGGCCGTATCCCTCCGCCGCTTCCCCCCCACCCCCCCCGCTCCGGCCGGGGCGGCGGTGCCGGTGTCAAAGCCCCCTGCCCGCCGCAGGGTAAGTGCCGCGCGCCCCTCCCGCCGCTGCCCGCTCGGTCGCCTCACGGTGAGGCGCGGCCCGGCGGCGGCGGCGAAGGAAGAACGGGGGGGGGGGGCGCAGCGCGGAGAGCCGCAGCGCCCCTCCCCGCCCCTCAGCCGCCGTGTCCTTCCGCCGGGCAGCAGCGGGGACTTTTGTGTGGGGCTTTTGGGCGCCGATGAGCGGCGGCCTCCGGCGGCCCCGGGTGTTGCGGCGGCGGCGGCGGGCGGGCCGGCGGCACGGTAAGGCTCCCGGGCCCCGCGGCCCGTTTGATCCCCAACACCCTTCTCCCGGGCCGGCTCAAGCTTTTCCAGGTCAGTCAGCGCCTTTGTATAGGGCCCCGTTACCGGATGTGGAAGTCGATCTCTTCGCTGGTAAAAAATAATTCCACTTCCCCCGGAACCCGGCGCCGCGGCTCCCTCCGCAGCGCCCAGCCCAGCCAGGATTTCCTGTCGGGGAGAGCGGGCGGGCCGGCCGGCCTTCCGGGGACCCCGCCGCGAGGGGGGCGCGGGCGGCGGCCGGGCCCCGGGACCGGGCCTCGGCCTCGGCCTCGGCCTCGGCGGGCCGCGGCCTGCTGCGGGGCAGGGGCCGCCGTGGGGCCGGGGCCGCCCGCTCTGAGGCTGTGCGGGGCGCTCGGCTCGGCCCCGTGGGCCCGGGTCTCGCGTGGGGCTCGGGCCCGGCCTGGCGGGGGGCCCCCGAGCTGCGTGGGAGGGCTGGGAGCTGGAGGGGGGCCCGGGGGGAGCTGCTCCGCCAGCCCCTTGGGAAGGTGGTGGAGGGGGAGCGTGGGGTGAGGCTCGCTGCTGTGGGGGCTCGCTGCTCTCCCCGGGAATCCCAATGGTTCCCATTGAGCAGCCTGTCCGATGGGACGCTGCGGGAAGGTGCCGTAGGAAGGCTTCCTCATTCACAGCCCTTAACTTCAAGCGGTTGCGTGGCGGCCTTCAGCCTGTTTGCTAAGGTGGATTTTATTTAACGGCGAACGCCGCATGGTAAATGTGCTGATAGTTACGAGCGCAGCCATTGGAGGCCTTTGGCGTAGTGGTTTTTTTGAACTGTCGGTGGGTTTTGAAGCGCTTATAAGGTTAAAAGCTGTTTGGATGAGGTGCCTGTAGGGGTGCAGAAATCTGCTACGAGTAAGGTTAAGAACATACGTGGCAGACCCTAATGATCGCTGTACACCAGGTTTTGACTCTTTCCCCCCCGACCGACATTCTTTCCTAAAAGCAGTTTATTTGCAAGCTCTCTCCTTCAGCCCATTTGTAAGAAATTGTCAAGGAAGACTCTTCACAATAAAAACGTTGCTTTAATTAAAGAGACTGGTGATTTTTGTTTCAAAGTATTTTTTTTCCAGTTTTGGTGAATGAGACAGATTTTGAGGTTGTGTTATGGTTCACAGGCAACATCACAACCCCGTACATTCTGCATGTCAATCATACCTGCTGTAATGTAACCTCCTTGTTATCCAGTGCCAAATCTATCTGTGAAAGCTTTGTAGTTTGTTGGCAGTGCCAACCCAAATCTTGGTGCCAGTGGTTCACCCTTGTTGCATAATAATCTTTTTTTGATGCTGCAGATGTTGCGTTTTGCCAATAGGGGCCAAATCTTTGTTCTTCCTTTTAAGAGCAGGACTTTTTAAAAAACCATTTGCATTGTTTAATGGAATTACATTGATTATTGGGAACTAATTTAATTTAATTTATGAATGTAATTGGAATATGGACCTGCATAAATACAGGCTTGAATACATTCACCACTAAGTTATCCAGCTACATGTTTGCTCTTCTGATCTGTTCTCTTAAATATTTTTCATCTCATGCTGACATGGTCCAACATGAAGGGGATGTTTCTGTTTAAACAAGTGAGGGAGAATTTAATGAGCACAGCACAGTCTAGAGGAAAGCTGAAAGCACTGAAATTAAAACATTTTGCTATTAATGCATACTTTCTTGGAATTAGGTGATCTTTAAGGTCCCTTCCAACCCAAAGCATTATTTGATTCTACAGTTAGGTTTAATGCATGCCTTTCAGTTCCTTTAAAAGTTACAAAACTAGTTGAAGTGAAAAGTTGGGTTAGAAGAGTTGTTCCGAGTTCACTCGGGTTGTTGGTGTAAAAATAGAGAAGAAAACAAGTTGGACCTGTTAGTTCAATTCCAATAGTGATCAAAACTGAATGCTTGATTAAAGATTTAAATAGTTACTGCTAACTGTTTAAACTTTGTATTCTAAAAATATCTTTTTTTTTGCATGGGTAGGTGCATAAAATTAGAAATTGCTATTCTCAGTTCTGAGGTGCTGTGCAATGTTGAAATGAGTGGGGTAAAAACATATCTGAAGATCAGGTCTGGAGAAGGAGGTTGAATTTTTTTGAAATAAGAGAAGGAAAAAGGCTTATTGAAAGGGACTTTCTTTCTCCGGATGTAAATGGATGTCAGAGATGATGGGTTTCAAGTTATCTTCCGTGTATAATCCTGCTGTGTGCCACTTGAGTAGGAGGGGGCCTCTCACCATTTTGTAGATCTTCGCTTATCCTGGGGTTTGTAGAGGAGATTACAGATCCTCATTGTAGATGCGGTGTATATTGATTCACTTGACTCTGGTAAATTGCACTGCTGCACTCGTGCTGTTCTGGTGTACGCACATCTCTCTGAGGAGCATGCCTTGCCAGAAGTGCACCAGCAGCTGGGATATCTCCATGTTAGCAGGTGTTCTGCAACAACTATTTGTTTTGTGCCTGTTGATTTTGACCGACTGATGCTCAGTGCCACTTTGGCAGAAGGGGAGCAAAGGCCAGATCCGGCACCCACTGGAGAGGACATTGGTCTGAAAGATGTTGCAGTGTTTTATCCAACCTTAATAATCTTTCTTCGGACTGCAAGCTCCACTTCTCTGTTGTCTGCAGGCTGTGGTGTGGACCTGAGGCTTCCCGTGCTGTGTACTTTTCAGCTCCTTTTCCTCCCCACAGAGTCCAATCCGTGTGCCCTTCTGCAGTTCCACATAAGCCCAGGCCAGGTGCTGTTGTGTACCCTTCTGAAATGACGTGACATCAGAGCTTTAGAAAACATATAAAGGTCACCTCTAAGTTAAGTTTTAAGATACTGAAGAGCAGTATGGCTTCCTTTTGAACCAAAGTGAAATTGCAATAGTAACTCGATGTACATTTAATAACCCGTTAACTGTGGCATCTGGCTAACGGCACTCAGCAGAATGCACTGCAGTAACGCGGTGTGCAAGTTCAGGACGTGGTGAACGCTGAGAAGCCCCAACCCAGCAGAGGCTCCTTACCCCGTGGTAGGCAACCCCCTCTGTTCATAAGTGCGTGAGAGCTGTTACCAGCCTGAAAACATACTCAGATTGCCATAAGAATAAATCCAGTAGTCTCAAGGCTATTTCAGAGCCGCTGATGCTTCTGATGCCTGAAAGATTGCTCTTACAAAGCATTCCCCAGGCTGGCTGGAGATGCCAGTTGCAGAAGGGCTCCCTCCAACGCTGTGCAGTGGAGCTGATTTGTATTGCTGCAGGGAGCAGCAGTGCTGCTTACCTGAGAGTGCTGCTTTGAAGTGGAAATCTCATTTTGATTTAAAATATATTTTATTGTGCTGTACGCAGAACCTTGATAGTATCGCTGTGCTGTTGTAGTGCCACAAAGTGGTCTCGAGGGGGCAGCCGAAGGATTCTTCTGGCAGGAGGGAATTGTGATACTGCAGCCCCTTGGCATGTCCCAGCACTAGCACTGAAAGAGGTTGGGGGAAAGTGGGGGGGGGTTATGGCTTAACGGGTTGCTGACCTTCTGGTACGGGTCCTTGGTGGGGTCTGCCAAGAACAAGTCAGCTTGGGGTTGTCCCGAGAAATGTCGTGAATGCTGGTATTGCTTGGTTAACAGTGGCTGAAGGTGCCCAAGTAGTTTGTCAGAGAGGTATTGCTTACTGCTGCAGTGTGCTATTGCTGCACAGTGGGATTTTAATTTTTGAGTCCAACTGTGCAGCTCTGCTAGTTCTGTCATTTTCTTCCACTAGATGGCCCAAGCATGCTTTCAAGCTCTCTAGGAGATCTGAAACTTTAACTTCATTTCTGAAATAAGTTTTGTCATCGTAACTGAAGTTAAAGTTCTACATCACAAATATTGTAAACTGATGTGATGTTTTGTGCTAGTTTAAAACACAAACACTTTATATCAACTGAAGAGTGTTAGTTAATGTAAAAAATACGTGGTAGTGGAGGTAATATCGCGTATGATCTTCTAGGTGCCTCTTTTTCCTTTCCTTAGTTTGAACATTTTGTTTCTTTCTTTTGCAGGCCAATGTAATTGATTTTTTTTTCTGCTTGCTTTTGCTGTATAGAGCTTTGATAACAGCTTTGCAGCTTATTTTACCAGTATAGATGGGTCAGTGGGTTCTCAATAGGTGTAGCTGTTAAATGTACATGCAGTGATTTAATTCATCTATGTCTAAAAGACATCAAGCATAAGCTGATAAGGCTGAAGGCACCTTGAGGTTGTTCTGTGTTTCCCATAGGAGACTTTACTAGTTCCTCTTCTCTACTGAGATTTAAGAACAAAATGAAATTGTATTTCCGAATTAGTTCCCAACTTCAGTAATTTGGGTTAAGTTACAGCTTGTCTTTCACTTCTGAGGCTCTTGACGTGGTATTAGACCATCAGAAAAGTCTGTGTGCGTGTTTTTTTCCCCTTCCTAAATTGCAATCCTTCCCAACCCCGGGGAAAAAAAAAAAAAAGGTTGCCATATAGAGGGAGGACTTTGCTCCTTTACTTCACTGCTGCACTTGATAAACATCCTCTCTGCCCTGCCGTTTTGTATCATTACCCTTAGTTTCTCCCTTTAACGGGACAGTAGGTTTCTGTGTTATTCCTGTTTCTCTTTTCCGTTTTCTCTTCGTGGCAGAGAGCCAGCTGCTGTCCCTTCCTCTGCACCTGACCACGTGCTGCTCCTTTCCTTCCTTTTCCCGATGTCTGTATTTGGCCTGCCCTTGCCACCTTCCTGTTCCTCTCTCCTTTTCTGGCTGGCTAAGTCAAAATGTGCTTGCATGCTAGAAGGATGGACATAAATGGAGTATTATCTTGGTGGAAGGGATGTTGGTGCCAGCAGTCAGTTGTACTCCCCTTTGTGGCTCTACTGATACATGCTGGAGTTCTGCGTTTGCAGTATTTCCCCCCCTTCCTGCTTTCTTGTTCCTTCCAAAATCAATAACTTTCAGCTCAGTTAGCAACACGCCACACAGAGTTTGCCAGTTGACCCAGGTGCAGAGAACTTTCTAAATAAGGTGGTTTTGTGATAGAAGTATAGGCTTAAAAAAAAGAGATTAAAAATGATCCTATTGGGATTTCTTTCTGAACTGACACTCTGCACAGGAGATGGGCTGCATGGCCTTGTGACTGCCATTATTAGTCATCCAGGCTTAACTCTTAGTTGTGACTGGAAAGCAAATTGATTAAAGTAGTTCTGTTCTTGACATCCTGGTAGTGGAAAGCATAGATACAGGACTGAACATTTAGTAATATGGTTAGTAGAGTGAGTTACAATTTAGTTCTAAATTTTATTATTGAGCATATTTAATAGCAAGTGTGAAGCAGAGTGGGTTTAAATCTTTGATGCAATAGGAATGTAGATAGGTGTCTTGTTTACATGTAATTTAGAGCATGTAAAATTATACATCTTTTACTTTTTTTTTTTTAAAAAAAAAAAAAAGGGAGATTACCTAAAAATGACATGAAGGTTTTCCCGCCAGTATCTGAAGTCTATGAACTTAGCACTTTGCATGTTTTCAGTAGCTGTAGACATCTGATGGAGGTAGTAATGTTTGAACGTTTGTTTTCAGGGAGATATCTTAGTCTGTGTGCCTCGTGCAGATAGCACAAAAATACGTGCCTGTTGCTTTGTACTCTATCTAGGAATACAGAAATTATTTTAGGGTGAACAAAATGAATGGTAGTTGTGGACAAGGTGCCAGAAAGGTGCTGTATTCTTATCCAAATGCATTTGCATAGTTGTATTTCTTAGATGTATATAGGGCTTTTTGGGTAAGTGAAGGTAGTGTCTTTTAACATGTGATGTTGTGTCTCTGACTCGGTACCTTTTGAAAGCTCAACAAAGCTACAGAAGGCTGCGGTATTAGGTGAGAGCTTCTGAAAGACATTTTCTTTTAAGAAATGCTCATCTAGTCCAGTTTAACTTTACTTTGATGTAACTTTGAGGCCACTATGGTTATAGCATTGTAATACGGAAGTCTTCACTCCAGTGTCAGTTCTGTTTGACTGTCAACAGTAACCCTAGAATCAGTCTGCTTCTTGCAGTCAAGCAAGTTCATTGTCATGGCTAGAATACCAACTTTTAAGTTTGAACTTTAAAGTTCTTGAACTTTCAGAGTAGTTCAGAAATAGTCATTAAAAACATTACAGCCATATTTGTGTGCTTAAAACAGTGTTAATGTTATGTATATATATTTTTTCTTTATGTTCCTTTATGTCCTTCACTAGATGTCACTAGTAGATTTGGGAAAGAAACTTCTAGAAGCTGCACGAGCAGGACAAGATGATGAAGTTCGCATTTTGATGGCAAATGGAGCGCCTTTTACCACAGATTGGGTAATGAAAGCTTTTGCATTGTTCAGTAAATTCTGTTACTTCCCTTACCTGAAAAAGAAAACAGGATTATTACAGATAAGCATTTATAGTGCTGGCCTTGGGAGTTTTCTTTTTGAAATCATGCGGTCACATCATCTGATGTCTACTTCAAAATTAAACTTTGTTGTTTCTTCATATGGTTTGATCTTCTCCTAAATTTTGTAACAGTCTGTGAAAAAGTTCCTTCTCATGGCTGTTAAAATGAACTTTGGAGTGGTTAATGAGGGAAGTAGCAAACATCCTCCTAGTTATGGTGTTTATATGCTTAGTATAGCAAGAGTTCTGAATTAAGAGAGCAGCCCCAGTGCCTAATACATGCACTTGAGAGTTTCCTGATACGGGTGGTCTGAGGTGCCTATGTGTTAAGTAGGTTGTGTAGGGAGACTAAGTTAGGTATGTAAAATTTCAGGGTATTTGCAACCCCTTAAGAACTTTAATCTACATTGTCACCTAACTGTCGAGTCTGTTTTGAGCAGGAGATTGGAGTTAGATGACTTCCAGAGGTCCCTTTGAACAGTACGGTATGTTGATCAACACTAAAAACAGGGTTAGACCCTTCGAAACCTCACACCTTAAAAAGACAGGAAAAAAATTAAAGTAGTGATCTGTTTCTAGTGTGTTGTGATTACTGAAAAAAAGTTAAACTTTTTTTTCTTCTTTATACTCCGTGAAAGCCCCGATAGCTTCTTTCCTTGTGGCTGCAAGGGAAGGTAATTTGAAGAGGTGGCCTAACACCCGAGTTTGATAGCTCCAGAATAAGAAGAAATACTTCATACTGGCATCTGTTAAAAGCCCACTTTTTCTGTTAAATTACAGTTGGGAACATCTCCACTTCATCTAGCAGCACAGTATGGACACTACTCAACGACAGAAGTGTTGCTGCGAGCAGGTGTAAGTCGTGATGCCAGAACAAAAGTGGACAGAACTCCATTACATATGGCAGCATCAGAAGGCCATGCAAGCATAGTAGAAGTCTTACTTAAGGTAAAAACTGCAGAAACAATGTCCGAGCCAGAGATATTACAGTGGTTTATGATAAAATGTGTGATTTCCTTTTAGTTGTGAAACTAACATCAAAACATTGTGAGTATTTACACTGTATGTATTGGGAGCTTTGTTTTCCTATCCAGTTGTAATTTATTTCAATATTAATTAAAATATCATGATTTCAGTTGAATTATTTATTGCTATTCCAAAAAAAGACTCCTTTCTAACTTGGTACTGTGTGAGTAACGGCTTTTAGAACCAAGGAAGGTTATGTTTTGGGGAGTCTTCAGTCCTTTGAGGTAAATAACTTGTGGCACTTAAATTGAAGACCTTATACATTTTCCTGTTTTCTTGAAAGGTAACAGGACACTACTGCTAGGGAGAGACTATGTTGGGATTTGTTTCATGAGTAGCATTATTTAATTCATATACTTCTGGTGACATAGCTTACACAATGTTCTTGTTTGTAGCACGGTGCCGATGTCAATGCAAAGGACATGCTCAAAATGACTGCACTTCACTGGGCTACTGAACATAACCACCAAGAAGTTGTAGAGCTCTTAATAAAGTATGGAGCGGATGTTCATGCTCAGAGTAAATTTTGCAAAACTGCATTGGACATTGCAATAGACAATGGAAATGAAGACCTTGCTGAAATATTACAGGTAACTTTTAATTCATGATGGTAAGGGAATTTACAGCAAAGTACTTGTTTACGTGTGATCAGCAAAGCTTTTAATATAGCTGTAAAATTTAACTTATTGCCATATTGCCAGTATTAACATACTTAACAACATGCTTCTTGTCTTTAGATTTCAGCCAAAAAATGTTCCTCATGTGCTTTTAGCAGAGCACAGGATGTGACACTGTATGTGTTTATTGCATGGATAGATCCTCCTCCCTCTAGGTAGATCCTCCCTTTTTGTGTGCAATATTCAATTATTCTAGTTCTTAAAAGGTAAATAATTATTTGTATCTACAGTTGGAATGATACTACTACCTTTGTCTCCTAGATTGCAATGCAGAACCAAATCAATACGAATCCAGAGAGTCCGGATACTGTGACAATACATGCAGCAACACCGCAGTTCATCATTGGACCTGGAGGGGTGGTGAACCTAACAGGTCTGGTATTTTCTGCAAATACATCAGGTGGAACGGGTATTTAGTTGCATATAGGATAACTAGGATTTTACATTTAGTGAAAAGGCTTTAGAAAAATGAATGGTAATTATAGAGTAGAATTCTGTGTTTCTTATGTGTTGTAAATACCTAAGTACTTAGTTTATGTCTATAGAGACAGTTCTTCTATCAATTGTACTTATTTCACAAACGTGCTTTCAGAATAGCACTGTGGTTAGTAGAAAGTTGTTGAAAACAGTGTGTATTAGAAACTTGAGTACAATAAAAATGTAAAAGGGATTTCATTGTCTGTTTAAAATAAATATTAACTAACTCTTTTTTACTCCTTCTAGATGAGACAGGAGTGTCTGCTGTGCAGTTTGGAAATTCATCAACGTCGGTGTTAGCCACGTTAGCAGCTTTAGCGGAAGCATCAGCACCGTTGTCTAATTCTTCAGAAACACCAGGTTAGAAAGCCATGTTGCTATCAACTTAACTTCCTTAATAAACCAAAACAAAGTACATAACTGGGGATTTTTGAGATATAGTTCATGCAGAAGTGAGAGGACTTTTTTTTTTCCAATGTTAACGAAAGCTTTCATTTTCTTTCACCCAACAGATTGGTGGTAGATACATGTGTACAGCTATTGCTTAATAAGACTTCTGACCACAACTGGTCAGAAATTTGTTGGCCTAATGCTACTAACATTCATTCTTGCTGAAAGCGAGCGTGATTCAGGAGATTGAATTCACATCTTTGTCTACGTACGGTATAGTTGCATTTGGTTTGAGATTGCTTCCTTTGGATGCTTCTTTCTGCTGCATTATGGGGAATGGCCCCCAGTGAGATGCTTTGTGAGGCCAAAATCTTTGGTTCTTAATTCTCAGAGAATTCAGCTCTACGGTAGATGTCATTCTTAAGGACAAAGCTTTTACTGGAGGGGGAAGGACTCCCAGACTTGCTGGCATGACAGCTGCATCCTAACATGTATCTGAGTTGTCACTTTCAAGTATTTTAAAGTCCTGCAGAATTTCTGCTTTGTCCAGCTCTACTAACTCTTAGATCAGTATCTAAGTGCAGCTATACTATTCTATGACATTTATATATTACAAGTGAAGTGGATGATTCAAAACCAAAACGTGATGTCTTTTCATTACAGAAAAAGCTGACAATGTTTTCAATCTACTCATATATTTCAATGAAACTCAGATGTAATTGTAGGAGAGAGAAACTTGAGAGAAGGGATTGCATAGGATTACACAGTATTAGATGTGTACTCAGAACTTGGTAGCAGATAGACTTTGGTAGCTGAGTGTTCTCATGTTTCATGGCCCTACCCTTGCAGTTGCCTAGTGTAACCGACGTTACATGTCAGCAAACCACTGAAGATAAAACATTGTTAGAGTGTAGGCAGGAGATGACAGGCAGGAAGAAATACGCTTCAAACTTGAATGCAGTAGCTTCTCACCTTCAGTAATGCGATGTCCATCATACCTAATCCTCCTGTGTATTTCAGTTCTTCTACTTCGATTTTTATGCACATGTATGGGCAGTTTTGCAGCATCTCACAGTCAGTAAATGGTTTCCTGGAATCTTACCTCTTTAACAGCTTATAAAGCATAAAGAATACAAAAGCAGCTTTTTATTACTGTGCATCAACAGTAAGTGTGTTCAAGTGTTCAAAAAAAAAATCCACTTATACTCCCTAAAATTGTAGAGGTGAAAATTCTGGTTTTGGCTTTTAATTAGCCTCCTGTATTTAAGGTTGTATAAACTTTGATAGAGCATTTAGGTTTTACCTTTTATGTTGTTTCTTTCTAGATTTTTTTCTCTCCCTTCCAGGTGAACTTTACTCTGATCTCTTCCCTCTAGTTCCTCATGGCTTACAGTTAAAAACACTAATTTTGTAAAATCAAAGAAAGAAATATGCTTCTCATTGCAGCTGGGTAGAATCATGCTTGTTTTAGTTTTTACTCATGTGAAGTGCATACGAGGAGTTGAATGTTATGTGCTAATATGATTCATAATGTGTGTATGGAGATCTAAGTGGAGAAAATTCAGGGAAGTGCCTGGCTTAAGTTGTGTATTTGGAATGCAGTATTTGGTGTGCTGTAGTGGAATGAGGCGTATCTCGTCGTGTGTGCAGAAGTTCTCCACTGTGCACGCTGCAGAAGAAAATAACACACGTTAATTTAGAAATTTTTGAATATATCAGTGCTTCTGTTTTAAATTACTTAAACTTTCCTTTATCTTATGAAATTGTGTGACAACTAGGGTTTATAGGGATTTAAATAAAAAGGAGTGCAAGGAAAGAATAAGGACTTTATTTATGTGAAAGAAAAATACTCCCATAAATACGTTTTCAGACAATCTCAAAGGTTTTTATTCCAAGGTCTCATGCAGAAGTCCTAATGTTTCTTTCCAGAACTGAAAGCCCAGTGTTGAGTTTGAAACTGAAAGATCAGAGCTGTTTGCCACAGCGGCTAGTATTGGCAGTTGCAACTTGGAATTCTTTGTCACAGTAGTCTCTTTGGTGTCCTTACTTGGAAACCAAATCAGGTTCAATACAGTACCACTTATTCATGTACAACTTACTGTTTTGGTTTATGGAACAAACACACTCTGGATATTTAAGCAGTGCTATAGGACGGTAATCTCTGAACATAAAGATCTTCAGAGGGCAATGACTGCAGTCATTTGAACTACAGAGTGACTGTGTGTATGTTGTATTGTAATTAATTCAAAAGATGAAAGCTTCAGGGTTTTATCTACCTTCTCTCATCTCAAGCATCACAACACAGCCTATAGGGGTTTAATTCCATCTCTGTAGATAGGAAGCCCTCTAATGTCTATTATTTAAATCAAAGGCTTTGCTTTTACCTCACAAATTGAAAATAAAATACAGAATTAATGTGCTTGAGATTCTTTGATTGTGCTCCTAGTGATCTTGCTCTTTGTCTCAGTATCGTGTTGCTTTAAAAAATAAGGGTGGTAGTGTAAGGCCTCAGTTACAGTGTGTAGTGCAAGCTGTGGTATGTGCCATTGTTCTAAATGCAGTCTTACGTTAATTTATAGATGTAAGGTAAAAGAACCCTGAGAGTTCGCTGCCATATACTCATTATTGGATCAGAATTTGAAATACTTGAGCTGGGATTTTTTTTACTTTATAGATAAAGTTACTTACATAGAATGTTTATTTTACATTTTAGTTTTATTGTTCTCCTAAGGTATAAAAATGTCAGCTCTCTGGAACTCTTCCTTTAGTCCTGTTTCACACTTTGTATAATAATTAAAGTAATAATCATGCTTGAAGAACCCGTGTTGTACGAACTAAACTTTAAGGTTGTCTAGAAGTCAGTCAGCATGTTATGTCCTGAAGACCCTTTTGGTAGGTACAGAAGTCAGGTCTGAGTCCTGAGACACACCTAGCAAGACACTGGTTGAGGATTAGTTGTGCTTTTCAGTGTTTTTTTTTTTTTTGTTTTGTTTTAATTTTGCTGTTATTGTAACATAGTCCAACTTATGTACATTGCAAAAAATATTTGTGTTCTTAAAACAACTCTTGATGCCATGTTAACACTGGGCCCAAGTAGTCTTTTTTGAGTGGGATGTGTATATTAAGAAACATACCAAATACAAATAGATTATTCTGATCAAGGTAAAACCGAACAGAATTGCGTATGTATTTCAAAATGTTAACGCTTTATGTGGGCCTGGTGAAAGTTTTACATTAATGACATAATATGGAGTCATGCGTTAATTTGCAGGAGGATCACCTTTGAAATGACATGGAAGAAATTCTTCCTTGGCTTTAGCAAAATGCATTTGAAATCATAAAGCTTAACTTATAAATTGACCTAGTTCCTTTGCTAATCTGTTGATAGTTGTGGCGACAGAAGAAGTTGTGACTGCAGAATCTGTGGATGGTGCTATTCAGCAAGTTGTCAGTTCTGGAGGTCAGCAAGTTATTACTATAGTTACAGATGGCATTCAGCTTGGTAATCTGCATTCAATTCCAACCAGTGGAATAGGGCAGCCAATCATCGTGACCATGCCAGATGGACAGCAAGGTAGGTGAAAACTTGCACAGTTTGAACTTGAGAATCCATTTTACTTATAGTAATAAGTAGTTAGATGCAAATAGCTTGGAAATTTTTGTGTGGTAATTAATTTGAATACATTTTTGAATTATTTCACTGCAAAAGGCTCAGACACATGAGCTATAGCAGTTCAGTGAGTTGCCATGTGTCAGCTGAGCTTCTGCATTAGGAGAAAGAACAAAAGAATTACTAAACTGTATGGGTAAGAAATGAGACATACAGGGGCAAAGTGGTAACTGCTTGCTTTGCCCTCAGTAAGTTTGAGGTTTTGGAAGGGCAGTCTCAGAACCAGTGAAGCCAGGATGGCAAAAATTGTCCCTCTTAGGCTGTATCAACTTTGTTTGTAGAAGCTATTAGTGTAACAAGTGCTATTTTGTAGCAAGCGTGTGTTCTGGATGTTTTTTTTTTTATTTCCAAGATGCTCTGCCAGTGAGTGCTATTTAGGCAAAAGTGATTGCTCTTTTTTTTTTTTGTTTTGTTTTGTTGTTTTTTTGTTTTTTTTTCATGAGGATTCCAAGTACAAAGCTTGAAGAGTTGTACATTGGAGACAAATGATTTGGTCCACCATGTATATGAACAAGTACACCTAGTTGTGAGAAAGCGTTCTTCAGCAGCATATAAATAGCTAAAGCTGTTAATGTATTTTCTCTGCACTGGCTTTGTAAGTCACTTTTGTAGAGCTGGCCATATAATGCACTTGTATAGAGTTGCATTTTTTTAAGGAAAACACTTTGCATTTTACTGCTGTTAATAAAATTATCTGAGTTTTATATTGTGCAAATATTGTTTGAAGTAAAGTGTATTTATATGTACAAATATGTTTTCAGTATTAACAGTTCCAGCAACAGATATTGCTGAAGAAACTGTGATAAGTGAAGAACCTCCAGTCAAGAGACAGTGCATTGAGATTGTTGAAAATTGTGTGGAGACTGCAGAAATAGAAGTAAGGAGTCTCTTACGTGATGTGTATTAACCAGAGTGTGCAGCACTGAATATGTGGTTGTGCTTTTTGGTGTTGTTTTAAAGCTATGTTTCTGTGTAACAGAAGAATGAAGAGTGTGATACAATAACTTGTTCAGTCTGCCCTGTTACTGGAATTTATCTGTTACAAGGTTGTTGTAAAAAGAATACAGGAGTGCCCTTTGCTTCGTCCTCTGGTCCAGCACATGAAAATGACATTCGTTGAAGTTTTTGGTAGCTTAAGTTTTTTCCCCTCTAAGATCACTAGCTAGTTTTTAAAACTAGATAATGATAACATATTATCACGTAACTTGACGTGATAGCAGTGAATGAGAATACTGTCCCCTCATCTGTGTTTTATGACCATATGCTTGTCCTGATTGTGAGATCATTCTTAGCAACGTTTCCTTTCCATTCATGATAACTAGATAACTGTTAATGGCAATATGAAACAGTAAGATTCTGGGTTTGTCAATTTTTATCTTTCTTTTTTTTTTTTCCTTTTTAATTCTGGAGCAATTTTCTATTACATATCTTTACATCGTAATGTTTTTTGAAATTACAACACAGATGACCTATCAACATTAAGAGGGCTTTTCATATATATAAAACAGATATAGCCGTTCAATTTAAAACCATAGCTTTTTTTTTTTTTAATATTACAACAGTAGGTCAACCATCTAATCCCCTTTTCTGTTAATTCTAACTGTGCCGACTAGTTTTGGTCAAAAGTTTATGAAAATTGCTGTCAGGCTTGACGAGGCTGTGAGTTCTTATTTTGTTAATTCCATGCTACTTCATTTATCAAAGGTTGTATTCTCTGACTTCTGTTCACATTATTGAATAACAATTTGTGCGCAACTGAATATTATTTATTGTACAGTGTGTGCTATGCCTTGTCCATGTCTAGTAACAATAATTACCACCTTTCATCATTGACTTTCTCTGTCCTTAAGTTGTCATATCAAATACTTACGGCCTTTGCAGCTTTGTGGTCATTACAGATTATCATGACAGTTAAAATTTTCTTGCTGCATTTTTTAAAATTGTATGACTGTTACAATAAAAACTTTTTTTTTGTTCACACTTTTAAACATCTGCCTGAATTATTGCTACAGGAAATTACCTTTCCTTAAATAATAATTGTTAGGTAAAGGGGAAAAAAACATCCAGATTGGTTAAAGAATAAATTGACCTGTTCCTAGTTACAAGTAATGGGTATAATGATACAAATAATTCTTTAAGGGGACTGCCAACTTCAATTAGATATTTAAAATACTTTTATAGAATTTTAAAACTAGTTGGTGAAAATGAAGGACTCTACTTGTTTCCTTTAAGTGCTAGTTTTGATGACTGACCTCCTCCCTGATAATACAACTGGAAGTATACATACAGACCTCTGTCCCTGTATAGAGGCCAGTTCACTTCCAGAGCCTTGTTGTGGTGCTCCCTGTCTTTGGTAACTGAGGCATTAAGGAAGTGCATGGGAAGTCAGTTCACTTCCAAGTTTATCATAGTAGAAGTCCATATCTGGATATGGAGGGAGTGGGACCCCTCCCACTTCAAAATATTTTTTTTTTGATGTGGAAAACCTTTATTACTGTAGGTTTCTCTGCCTCATCGGTGATTCCTTTATTTCATTATAAAGACTTGATTCGAGGCAAAGAGTGCTGTCTTTAGATGATTTAAACTCAGTGTATGAACAGTTAATTGTAGTTTGAAAATCTAAGTTGAACTCCCACTCATGTGAGGTGACAAACCTTCTTGTGAAAGCATTGTGAATAATTAATACTGTAGTGATGTTTTTTGACTGTCTCATTTGTCTGTTAAATTCAATCATTGCAGCTCGTTTTTGAGAGGGATAGCAGTCTTCCTAAGCTGTGTGATGTTTAATTACACATATGATGGCAGCAAAAAAACACTGTCATGCAGATGGTCTGTTTTTCATTTTCATGCATAATTCATTAACATACAGTGAATTGTATTTTCATTCTTGCATGTTACTGTCTTGTTGCATGTTGGAAAGGTGACATGCTTTAGAAACAACCAGGACAATTAGACTAAAAAAAAAAAAAATGATTGCAAATGAATTATATTAATGAATTCATATTTCTGTTTTTTCCTGCTTAGCTTAGTTATTTTAATTTTAATTATAGGTGCCTCTATCTTCAATATGTAGACTGTTAAGGAAAGTTGTATGTAATAAAGAAAATTCCCTTATAAAATAGAAGATTCCTTAAGAGCACTCAAACTTCTCTAACCTAATTTTCATCTGTATAAGCTTTTATATGGTAGAAAAGGATTTTAGAGAATTGAAACATTTTCTCTTGTGTTCTGAAGAGCACCCTAAGAACAGTTTCTAGTTTTGTTGAAATTAAGACCCCAGTTATAGTCCTCCTTAATCTTAGAAAACAAAGTTAAGGAACCAGTTTTCACTGTTCAGTCCACAGTAGGTCTGTAATGTTCCTCCACAATTGTTGGTCCACTGCCTAGTTAGTATATTTGGCCCCAGTTCTTCAGCTTATTCTGCTTACATAAAGACTAGGTCTGTATGAAAACTACGTGTGTTAGTTCTCAGACAAATCTACATGCTTTGAGTTGCTAGTCTGCCTGATGGTTACCAGTTTTATCTTACCGTCTCTGCCACTGAGACTTATTTTTTTCTCCTTTTGTCCATTCTTTTCTTAATGTGCTTACACCCAGTGTGGCTGTACATCTCTATTTCTCCCTTCTGTGGAAAGTGCTCACAAGAGTTGTTCTGAGTTTGATCTCTGCCCATGAGTGCTTGCAGTCTAAATGTGCTCTGCCGTAGTGATAGTGTCTTATTTTTTGTAATGTGCTGCAGAGCCTCTGGCCAATGAGCTGCTGCTGGTTCTCACCCTTCTGCAGCCCAATAGACCAGCTCTGCTTCTCGACAGTAGGACGTTTAATTGCATGACAAATTTGTGAGATAGATAATGCTCAGCTCAGATTATGCCAGAGCTCAGTGCCCACACGGGGGAAGGCCCACTTTGCATGTGTAGCAGGATCCACTGTTTTGACTGCTACTTTAAGAACTGTCTGTAGCAATTTTTCCCCAACTTAGTACTCCACAAGGCTGTATTATGTAAGCTTTGTTGGCTCTGCTTAAATTACATTGATAATTACAGAAATAGCAATATATTTTGGTTGGACTGGTGTTGGAACAACACTGGTGTATTTCAGATCCTTTGTGAGATGTAGGCTCCACCGTTCATTTTGCCTTAGCACTTGGCACTGGTCAGTCTAGTAGCTACATGAATTGGCCATTTATAATGTTACTTAAAAAGCAGAATCCAAATTCTCAGAGATGGAGGCTGAACATCCTTTTCAAATAAGCAACAAGATCAGATGAACTTTCATTTTGAGCATATGCTTCAAATGAAGCAAACCCATGAACGCTAGTATCTTTTAGCTCTTAAAACCTTGTGTAAAGTATAAAATCAGGTTTCATTTACAGAGTTAGCGCTGTTCTGTTTTATAGCTAGTCTTTATAAACTTGTTAATAACACTGCTCCTTCACCTGTTGTTTTTGATATACAGATGCTGCTGTTAGCAATGATCAGATCATCTATGTCAGTGTATTTCAGCACATTCAGCACAGCATGTGACTGCTAAATGTGGCTGTGACAAGTACTGAGAACAGTAGCAAGTATTTGCAGAGGCAGAGTATTTTGTATTTTCAGGCTCTGATCATGAAAATACGTGAGTGTATCAAAGAGGTGAAGAATAGGGATGATGTTCTGGGGGTGGGGGGAGAAATGTTGAACAACTGTTTGAGGTATTAAGTGGGAATGTGATGCTGAACTGCTGAGATGGGGATAAGGTGAAAAGGCAACTTTTGCTGGGTTTCAGTTTTTGATAGTTTTGTTTTTCTGGGAAATCGATTGCTTCTCTGACAGCCACCCTCCTGTCGCTACTTCAGCTACAGTGGAAAAAATGATGTGAAATCAAATATTACCTTACTCATAAAATATGATACACTTACTTTAATAAAGTAGTATTTGGTTGAAGATCAAAACAAAACTGTTTTTCCAAGCAAATTGCTTTTCCAATTAGACTCAGTACAGCATCAAACAAAATTATAGTATCAGCGTCACTGCAGATAGAAATACATTCTCCTTAGTTCCTGTGGAAGCTTCATAGGAAGTGGCATTTTCCATATTATTTTGCTTGGAAGCTATGTTATAGCCATCCCCATATAATTTGTACGCAGAATGATGCATAAGTTAGTCCTCTTGGGTTCAAAAAGCTTACCTCACTAAATACCTGTTAATTCATAAATCTGCAGTGTCCTTGGGGGTGTTGTTATACCTCTGCATTGCGTGGTATCAATCACTTAAATCACTTCATTTAAGAAACCAAGTATGTATATATTCCAGTTAGTAAGTAGCTGTCACTTTCCAGTGCACACTGCTGATAGTTATCAGTTTTTGTAACAGACAGTACTATCTGATTAGAGATACAATGGAAATTGACAGTCCTGTTAGACTGGATTCCATTCTTATTAGAAGTCGATTAAAAAAAAAAATCACAGGGAATTGAATCATTGGGAAAATGTCATGTTAGTATTTGATCACTATCTGTTTTTGTGCTGCACCATTTTTCTTTGAAGACTTGCTTGTTATCTCTGCAGCTAAAGAAACTTAGTTGTACTATATTTAGACTTCAAGTCTTACTGTGAGAAATTGTCAAGATTCATGCCTAATTTACTGAGCAGTATTCATATAGGTTTGCCCAAATATGAACTGAACAATTTCAGTGTGATGCCCTAACACTTAACCTGCATGTAAAGAAAAAGTATTTGCCATTTTAACTTGCATTTAATACATATTTGACAAAATATTGCTGGTTCTGTTTTTAATAGGAAAGAGAAACTCTTCAGAAGCAGCTGGATGAGGCAAACAGAGAAGCACAAAAATATCGTCAGCAGCTTCTAAAGAAAGAGCAAGAAGCAGAGGCCTATCGGCAGAAGTTAGAGGCAATGAACCGCCTCCAGACTAATAAAGAAGCTGTTTAATAAAAGAGAACATACTGCAAAGCCTGTTACTTTCAAAAACCTGCAGTACAATCTTGAACTGTACACTGTATAGGTACAGACACAGGATTACATGATAGAGAAGATGCTACAAGTTGATAACTGGACTTAAGCCGTGAGCTCTGATGAATTTCTTGTAACATAAAAATTCTGAATTTAGAAATTGTGAAAAGTATTTAAAATGAAATACTGTAAATAGTTGTTTTTTTTACAGTTTCAAAATAAGTTGATAAATCTTTTTGAAGGGATCCAGAAACATGAGAAGCCAATGTTTTTGTGAAATTTTTGATTTTAGTATGAATCTAACTTCTGAAAAACAGAACAGTTTTAAGGGTGATATTGATTTAAGCTGACAACTTGAAAATGAATTATGTGACAAAATGAATTAACAGTTATTTCTACATGGTAACAACTTAAACTTCTCTGAATAAGTCATTTCCAGGTGGAAATCTTTGTACAGCTTTAAGTAGTTGTCTCAGATTCTCTGAAAACCGTTTTTTGGGTTTTTTTTTTAGGCGGTGAAATTTTTATATTTAATTTCAAATATATCCAAGTAGATTTACATGTATATGAAGCTAATATTTTTTAAACTTTTCAGTTTGTACATATGCTGCATGTTTTTATAATTTCTACACATACATCTAGCATAAGTATTTTTCAGCAAAGATGAGGAAAAATTATGAGAAAAATGTTTAGCCTATAGGTCATTTAAAGTAAGCTAGCAGCCAGTTTTATTGTGGATGGTATATTTCTTGAAAGAATGTAATTTGTAATCAAAACAAAACGGAAAATCCCAATTTATGTAACAGGCAAAATTTGATAGTGGAGGCATTGAAACTTGTGTCTTACAGTTTTCACATACAAACATTTTAAAGTTCAGTAAATGAGTAGAAAAGAATGTCTCCATTGGAACACAAAGAGTATAGTTCTTTTAGAATATTCTATTGATCTGTTTTCCCCAATAGCCTTGAAATTATTTCATTGATGCATTTTCTAAACAGACTCTTCCATTTTAATTATGCAATTGGACAAGGAATTTTTTGTTGTAGTGATGCTGCTCTTACCTGGCATCATTGTTCTTCACTGTGATACTGTGTTTGTGTGTGTCTGTGCAGTGATATATTATACTTAAGATTTATATAAAATATAACATCTTCAGAGCATTGTAAAATCTTTTAAAGAACCCTTACTATACTGCCTGAGGCAGGTAAGTGAGTGTTGTTGTCTCAATTTTATAACTGGTATAAGCGCAACACAGGGAGTGTTAAACAATTGGCCCAAAACCACATGAACCTGTGGTAGACCTGGGAATGGATCTCAGGAGTTCCTGGCTTCTAGTCCTGTGCTTAGACTGAGCTGCCTTAAGATTGTTCAGTGCTGTGTTACATACATTTTGAACTACTGTGCAGATTCCTTTTTTGTAAGATAAAACTATTTGTGCTTTGCTTTGTTGTTCCATGTTTCACTGCTTTTATGGAATTGTTTATATAAACTTAAGCAAAAAGTCTAGTTTATCTATACTGTATACAGAAGAATTACCCTTAAAACTGTACTCTGGCCTACTTTTTCTATTTTACAATTAAATATCTTTTCCACATATATATAGTGTAGAATCAATTCCATTTCAATTGTTTTTATCTGCACTGGAAGGTCAAAACTGATGTGTCAGGCAGATGTGTCAGAAGAATATGAAAAAACAGTGTTAGGCTGAGAAAATCCCACAAAGGTAAGAGGGAAAAATGGACACAATCACATTATACAAAACAACATCAATCTTCCTCCTTCAAACTTGGATATGAGTTTGTAGAATTGTTAGTTAGGAAAAAATCCTAATATTGATATAAAGTTGGCAAATATGATCCAAACTGGTAAATTAGGACCTGAAAATAATCAAGAGATGATAGTAATGAAAATCTATGGTGCTGATTTTTAGATTATTTTCCAAGTATACAGTAGTACTCAGTTTGTCCTAGAACTTGAAGCAAGCCTTCTGCAGTGACTAATTGGAAACTTAGTGTATTTTAGGGTTTTCTTAAAAATCATCCATTATGTCACTAGCAAAAGCAGGAAAAAAATAGTCAAGTTAAATGTGCTGGTTAGGCATTTCTCCAACTAAATTATTCTGTGATCGAAATAACATTTGTGTCCTCACATCCCGGAAACTTAACAACACTTTAATCTGTGTGAACTCTTAATAACGATAAGAACTTCAGCGTTAGACTGAGTGGTGATAGTGGTAATGGTCATGTCCAAATGGAGAATTTCCCACGGACCTTTGTAGCAAACAATGAAGAGAACCTTTTCTGTTCGTTCTGCTTCCTGTGAGCAAATATTCTATTCCTCATGGTCTGTAACAAAATCATTCCAAGCACAGGGTAGCTAAAACAAAAATACATTTATCTCTAGTAATATTTACCCTACCTGTAATGCGTTATTACCTATTTTGTTCTATTTCCAAACAGGACCTGCTGTTTGTTCTCTTCTGTACAGAATGAAAGACCAACCTGGTCAAACTATCAGCTTTGAGCAAAAGACGTAGGATATATGTCATGTGGTATATTTATTGTGCAGTTCAGCTCTGGAAGCATTGTTGAAATTATTGCTTCTTATTTGCTGTTCCAAACTGAAATCAAAAATGTAATTAGCTGCCAGCTTTCTTTGAACAGGTATGCTTCCTATTTAAAATAATGTATTAGTTGCTTGTAATGAGCTATAGTCAGAGTTTTTGAGAACTGAGTTCTTTTTGACTTGGTCAGGCCAGCCCCTTCTCACTTTATTTGTTCCCCTGTCTGATAGCATTTACAGTAAAGTCAAGAGAGGTTCCTAAATTCATAATAAGTTCTGGGGGAATCTTGTTAACTTTTTCTTGATGTTTCCAGGGAAATGTGAGATAAAGCAAATGAATATGCATATGATATGTTGCTGTGTGCTCTTCTTGCACTCTTCTTTCACTGCCTTTTTTTTTATCAATTTATTTTTTTATTTAATATATTAATCTGTGTGTGTATCAGAGTATCTTTGTATCTCTGAAACAGTTCTTTCTCAAATATCTAATCGCAGCAGAAACTAGGAATGGTTTTCACACTGTTCTGTAGAAAGTACACTGTGGAGGAAGCAGTAACTACTTTATTAGAATAATGAAAGAGTTCCAAATGCATTGTAGTACACGAGGCAGAAAGTCAAAGCTTCTCTGACAGCCAGTTTCCTTTTGTATCATGAGAACAGAGAAACTGCTGCAATGTACCAGACTAAGGGGCTGCCTAGCCTGGTATCCTGTTCCAACAGTGGCCTGCTGTGAGCAGGAGCTCCAGGAATAGCAAAAATAAGGCAAGCATATGTTATCTTACATAACAATTTCTATTTCTAGTGTTTGGTCCATTTAGACCATTAAGATCTTTAAGTTCTACTTCTCTTTTCTCCCAGGACTGCCTGGTATCAGTGTAGAGTGAGTTCCTTCTTATGAAGACGGCTAGCGCTCAACATTGAATAGTATCAAAAGTGCTGCCAAAACAGATCAGGATGGGTTTTCAGTCCCTAAAACTGGAACAAGGGGGGACTCTGTGGCCATTCTTCCAAACAGAGAACAATCCAGGTGGAGGACTTGGAGGAATTCTGGAAATATAAGGTCATATCCCAGTGCTTACACATATCATATGTGAGAGAAGCAAGCACAATGTGCAAAGGTGATGTGTTTTCCCAGCTCAGCAGTCTAAGGTGATACCAGTGGAGGAGTGCAACTGTGCAATATAACCTGGTCTGATCTGGAAGGGCAGAATTTCCATAAAGAGGATCACTGCTTTGTATTGCAGCTCTGGAACTGGTAACAACTGTATTGCCTTTCCTTCCATCAATGAGGGACTGATGAATTGGGATGCTCTCTTCTCGGTAAAACTCATTTCTAGATTTTTATTTTTTAAAACTCCCCACTTAGAACTGCAGTGTCAAATTTGTTACATACTGATCCCTCCGTTACAATGACAAAGTAATGGTTTCAGTGTGCAAAAGTAATACAGCTGCTTTTATTTGGTTTTGGAAGCTCTTGAGCTTCCTCTCCCATGAGTCTCATGATAATATGTCTTGTATTTATGATGGATTAATGTGAGACTTCTGAAAGGTCCTTTCAAGATGGGAAAGGCAGCCTCATTTTGGGGCAGAGCAGAGGCAGCTCATCTCAGAGATGTACTGTCTTACACATCAAAAGAGCAGAGATGAGAACATACAAGAGACTAAAAGCCCTCAACTGGGAGGAGTTAGATAAACACTCACCAATAACCTGCCTACGTTAAACCTTTTCCAGAATGCCTGAGTCTGAGATAACAAGAGCTATAAAGCGTGAGCAGCTAGCAGGGCACCAGACTGAACTGTCCACAGCTCACTGAAGGGTTGCGGGCCAAGTCTGAAGAGGTGCTTTTAGAAGGAATCAGTATGGAGCCTGAGGAGTACAGACGGAGAGGTGAGTGGTCCTCTGCTCTTGGAAGCAGGTAGCGTTTGCCCATGGGGAAGAACTGTTGGAGGGCTGTGAATGGTACCTAGAAATGATGGTGGGCTCCGTACTTTTTAACGGCACATGTCCTTGAGGCTTTAGATCTGCTGGGGTTGAGACAATAATATATCCTTGGGCTGAGTTTGATTTAATGGAGTTAGAGTAAGGGGATGAGTTAGGCTTTTTGATCTCTCATTTAAAATACTGTGGGAAAGCTCCAAAACTGATGCTGAATAAACATGTGAAGGGGCTATGTACGATATCTCTTTTCTGGCTGAGACCATGAAACTTTACTGGTGCAATTCTGGAGATGGGGAGCAAACTTTGGTCCCATGGCTGGAGATCAAACAGACTGTAACTGTACCCATGATAATATTTTAAAGATATATTTGAGCTATTGAGTAATGACAATGAAGTAACCCTAGGAATCTGTTTTGTCCCTATGAAGCCTGCTCTAGAAGCTGCGTCAGGCAGGTAAGGTGTAAAGGTTGAGTAACTTTTCCTAGGTCATCTAGTCACAGAGACAGAGATTAATTCAGGTCTCCTGATTGCTGCCCAGTCTCTTCTGTAGAAGGATGTTCACTGAATAATCAGAAACCTTCAGAAGGTCATACAGCTCCCATGTGTGTGGGGTGTTATGTGTGTGTTCCCAGATAAGCAGGAGCATTAATTCGTGAGACTGGTTCATGATACAGTGAATTGTGACTAGTGCTATGGAATATGGCTGTATTTTCTTAAATAAGTGATGAGTTTATTCTCAGGGAACGCTGACAAGTATTATTTTCGCTGATGATTCATATAGCCTTAAGCTAAGACTCAGAGGACTAGTCTGAATCAAATGTTGAACAGAAAATTAATATTTATTTTTTGTAAATTCTGTATCTATTTTAAAATTGTTAATGGATGTGGTAAAATGGGCTTTTTAATTTGGACTTCTCTGTAGCTGCCAGCTAGCAACATGAGATTTACATGAATTTCTTGTATGTTCCTGCTCCATTCTGATGTTCAGGTATGATAAGAACTAGAAGCAATGAGACTGAGGAGTGTCTCATTGCTTCTGAATCTCCTGAAGTACTTGTGCATAGGATAAGTGGGGCTATGGGTCATTTGGTGTTTTAGTTCCCATGGCTGTCCTTGGATCAGTATTTCAAGCCCTGCCAAATGCTAACGATGCATTGCATGAAGTGCTAGTCATGCTAATTGGTTTACCTGCAGTCTAAACTCAAAGCAAAGCATTGGTTTGCTTCTTCCAGGGAAAGAGATGGTGGATTACATTTGCCAGTACCTGAGCAATGTGAGAGAGAGACGGGTGATTCCTGATGTACAGCCAGGTTACATGAGAGCTCAGTTGCCGGATTCTGCCCCGATGGACCCAGACAGCTGGGACAACATCTTTGGAGATATAGAGAAGATTATTATGCCTGGGGTAAGAAATAAATTACAATTGTGACAGGAAAAAGTCACTAATACCTGCGGTAAACACCCACATCTGGGAGTGCACAAATTCTGCTGAACATTTGTTTAGATACATGCTTACATTAGTGTCCAGCATACAAATTCCTTCAGAAGAGGAGGGCTATGTAATTATGAATTGCTGCGTATAGCTAAAGACAAGCTGATGAAACGAGCAAGAACAACTAACACAGTTGATTTGGGGATTCCCCATATATGGATAAGTCTTTCAGACTTCGTGCAGTAATTTTCAAAAGACCATTCTTTCCTGTTCAAAATCTTTGTCTGCCTGTTAAATTCAGATAAATGCTTTTGCTATAATTTGGAATTTATCTAGTAACGACACAGTGTTATCATTTGCTACTGCTGCACTCCTGTTGATATTATCTCTGTAGCTTTCTGCTAGCTGTTCTAGAATTGCGCATATTATGCTGCTGTGATCCTTTCCCATCACTTAAAACAGATGCTAATCACTACATCTTGTAAACAATTTTGCCACATTTTCAGACTTAACTTCCAGATAATTTTGTTCTAGGTTGTCCATTGGCAAAGTCCGCACATGCATGCCTACTTTCCAGCTCTTACTTCTTGGCCTTCACTCCTCGGAGATATGTTGGCTGATGCAATTAACTGCTTGGGATTCACATGGGTAAACTACTCTTTTTTTTTATTTTGTTACTTTAGATATCCTTCTCATGTGTATGTTATGGAGGAATATGTCATAGTCATTCTTTCTAGTTCTGTGTGTCAATACAACTTTTTACTGTAAACCATTGTATTGTAAGCTGTTTGCATAATTGAAGAATGTCACCTGTAAAAGTATATAAATTATGTCTATAAAACCAAACATTACCTAGTAATCAGAGTTGAATGAAGAAAATACACCGCTAGAAAGGTATGTTTTCTAATTATTTGCATATCCAAACAGCTGGTGTTGTTTCCTGATGGTTTGCTTACTCCTGGTGCTAAGACTGTTGCACAAGCACTGCAGGCAGTAGAGAAGCAAGCACCCACGACTGCAAGTTAGGCTGGGCTTCATTTCATTTCTCCTGATCGTTTGAGAGAACATATTTACTATTCTTCTTCTAAAATAGATTGTTTGGCAGCTTGTCCCAGAATGTCTGAGTATTTTCTGCCACTACCTAACGTTACTTGGCTATGACTCTACAGACCAGAGTGGGATTCTGAAGCCAATGTCTTCTCCATTGGTGAAGGTTCCCAAATCTTTAGATGTACGTCTCCATGTTAAGAAGCAGTAGAAACTTGTAAACCTATAAGAATTTTACAGTCTCCACATACATGTATCTGATTAGCTCATTGCATATACAGGAACATCCATTTTCCATGTTCTCCGCCTCGTTTTGACAGAATTTTAATTTTGTAACATAAATAAGTTATGAAATTCTTTCATAAGTGGAAAGCTTGGCACTGTGGAACAACTATCTTTCTTTTGCTGCTCTTCAAAAACCCACCCTTAACTCTCCTCAGCTGAAAGGCGAATCAGTCTCCTTTCTGTTTAGGGACCAAGAGCATATGCTTATGGTGAACTGTAGTTCTGCATTTTATCCTCGAATGGCTTGTTGTGACTTCTTAATGACTCTAAAATTATTGGTAGTTCAGAAGCTCTGCACTGAGGTGATGCTAGGAAGCTGAAGAGAACATTTTAAGGAGGTTGGTGAGAGTCTCTGTATTTCATATTGTAAGAGAGCAACTGGTAATAAGAGAATGAGCAAGGTACCTAAACTGCAATCTCAGCATCAATGTCTGTATTAGAGAACTCACCAAACATCATTTTTATTATAATAGTGTTTCACTCTGCCAGTTATGAACCATAGCCTTATAGGGTTAGCTGTTTATATATCTAATGCTACAAAGTTTGTAATCTGCACCTTTGTTGGGTCTAGGTGAGATTTCTCCCAAGGCAAATGAGTGTTAACAGCTATTAATTAAAATGTGATATGTGGCATGCTCTCAAAGGGTTAAACTCCTATTGTATTTGCTAGGTGAATTTAGAATATCTTTCTCTTTGTTTGATTTTCTAGGCCTCCAGTCCAGCCTGTACAGAACTGGAAATGAATGTGATGGATTGGTTGGCTAAAATGCTGGGCCTTCCAGATAAATTCCTGCACCACCATCCTGACAGTGTGGGTGGAGGAGTATTACAGGTAAGGCAGATCAGAGGTGACCTCATCAACATTTCTGTGATCACTGGAGTAAATCTCCCTATAGGTGATCATTTTCCTTGGGGCAAAATCCACAAGATTTGCCATGTAAGTCTTTATGGGGACAAATCTAGTCTTGATGTTTCCTTCCCAGATTTTAGGATTAAATTTAGATGGTTAAGGAATAGGAATTACTATTGCTTTTAGTCCTTATTGCATTATGGACTAGGAGCAGGTACTTCTGTGGACTTACTAAAGGATAAATGAGATAATCAGATCTGGTTTCTTCAGTCTGTTTCACATCACTAGAGTATCCACCAAAGTTATTCCTGCACAATTAGAGTAAAGGAAGACTTGTCACTGTCTTGCCAGCAAATAGAGACTGCTGGCAGAAGCACATAAATTGTTTTTCCTTCTTCTAATGTTGACTTTGTGCTTCTGGGAGTTGCAAGATCCAAGGTCTGAACCTTCTTTCATACAGCCTAAGCAAGTATTCCCTGGAATTAATGCTAAGGGTCTGTGTTGTTATAAGGAGCTTTGCTCAGGTTTGTAGTTTTTGTGGTAGATAGTACATTTAATCTATAGAAGAACAGAAGTAATTTATTTACTCAGTCCTGCACTGCAGTCCTCTACACTAAAAATATACAAAAATTAAAGAACTTTTTGTGTTGCTGGCCCAGAGAGCTGTTCATTAGCTAGTGAGTTCCTATTGCATCTGAGAAAAGCAGATGTGGAAATTTAAAAATTAAAAAAAAAAAAAGGGGGGGGGGGAGGAGAGGTAGTTGAGAGCATTTTAGTGACTTCAGTAAACCCTTGACAAAACAGCAACAAAATACTGAAATGTTGCAGTAAATGAGCAATGTCTTTTCAGAGCACTGTGAGTGAATCAACATTGGTTGCACTGCTGGCAGCAAGGAAAAACAAAATTCTGGAGATGAAGCTTTCTGAGCCAGACGCTGATGAGTCCTTGCTCAATTCTCGTCTCATCGCATATGCATCTGATCAAGTAGGTTACAAAAAAACAAAACAAAACAAAACAAAACAAACAAACAAACAAACAAAACAAACGAACAACAAAAACAAACAAACCTATTTTACTTTCATCTCACCCAGACCATACAGATGACAACATGAACTTGCATTACTGTACAAAGAGAAAAATACAAGTATGAACAAATCCCTCTAATGCTTTAACATTGTTTTCTGCAGATGGGGAAATGAAACTGGTGTGAGATGAGATTTTGCAGGGTCCTAGCGGTCCATAAGAGACTTTGAGTTTTGATAAATGGCCCTCCAAACACAAGTGTGCCTCATTAGATTTTTAGAGACCAGAACCCTAATAAACAGATCATACGTGTTCCTTAAAATTACAATGTATTATTTCATTTTGTTTTTGACAAGGAACAAACTTTCATACTTAGATTAGTCTGAATTATAACAACAACTTTATCTATGCTTTTATTGCCTTTTATAAAGCCATAATTTATTAATTTATCACAGTTTCTCAGCTTCAGAGCTTGCTTTCTTACTTTTTTTTTTTTTTTTTTTTTTTTTTTTTGTAAAGGCACATTCTTCTGTAGAAAAAGCTGGCTTGATTTCTCTTGTGAAGATGAAATTTCTGCCTGTGGATGAGAACTTTTCCCTTAGAGGTGAAACTCTGAAAAAAGCCATTGCAGAAGACAGAAAGAAAGGCCTAGTGCCCATCTTTGTACGTTCAACTTTCTGTTTGGGAGTATTAATATTCTTAATGTCATCATAAGAAATGTCTTAGATATAATTGTACTGTGTTAAAATACTTCAGTTGAAGATGAAAATGTATATGAGAATTTTACATTTTATTGAACTCAAAGATATTGATGTCATCTCATTTTTACTACATTAATAGCCTCCCTGGTTTTAAAATGCTGCATCCATTTATTTTTAAAAAATGTCATCTGAACAGTTTTGTTCTCTTCTAGGTTTGTGCAACTTTGGGTACAACTGGTGTCTGTGCTTTTGACAATCTCTCAGAACTGGGCCCAATTTGTAAGTGTCCTTTTCCCCCTGATTTTAAACTATGATAGCACAGAGAAGATAGTATGGCAATTTTTCACGTGAAAACCAAGGAGAGTAGAAACACTAACAGGCTGAGTTTTTCAAATGTGTTTCAAAGATGAGTGGAGTCAGTACAAGTCTCTGAAGTGATTTCTATAAGATTTAGATTAAGATGCTAAAATACATTCCATTCCAAAGGGATGAAACTTCCCAGATGATAGATCTTTAATGTGGTTACTCAAGCAATACACAGAGCATACACTACAGACTGCAGTACCATTGCAGGACAGATACTAAATAACCTAGCAAAGGACTTTTGAAGGTAGTGATTGGTGTGACCACACACCCTTTGTGGTCACCAGTTCGATAGGTAAATTTGGTATGATTGCAGATTCTATTCCAGCATAAATTCTGACAATTAAGTGCTGAAGATCTATGGCACTTTCTATTATGTATCAGAGCGTGGCTTCTATCTCAGAGTCCTTTTTGCTTGCATTTATTTTGGATTTGTGTGAATGAGTTATACTGGGGAATTTCAGTTAGTAAAAAGGCAGGTGACAGAAATCAAATGTTTAAAACCCTCATGCAAAATTAGGAATAGTGAATTTTTGTACAGTTGGTTCCATCTGGATTCAGTATTATCACATCTGGTTCTAGTTCCACAGCTTTATATTATAACTTGATTGTCAATTGCTTGTCTTGTGTTTTATTTTGTTAACCTGTCCATCTCCTGCAAAAATGTACTCTTCTCTCTGAAAACTAGACATACTACTTTAACTAAGCATGTACTCTGATTCATTAGATGCCTTACCTAACAACGATATGATTTCTATCAGGTGATGCTGAGGGACTCTGGCTTCACATTGATGCTGCGTATGCAGGAACAGCATTTGTGTGTCCTGAATTTCGATTGTTCTTGGATGGAATTGAGTATGCAGATTCCTTTACTTTTAACCCTTCAAAATGGATGATGGTTCATTTTGACTGCACTGGATTTTGGTGAGTAAAGGCAACACCAGAAGGATAACATGCAAATTGTAAAGTCTTTCTTTGCATGTTTTTTTGGCTAAATACAGTTCATTCTACAATTGATATAGGGTTAAAGATAAATACAAGTTACATCAAACCTTCAGTGTTAACCCTGTCTACCTCAGACATCCCAATTCAGGAGCTGCTGTTGATTTTATGGTAAGTTGTTATTTGAGTTGATACTTTAAATTGCCTATAAAATGTATAATTGTAGACTGTCAAATTACTGTGGAGTTAGTTTTAGGTGGCCTTTCTACTTAACAGCATAAAAACAATCATTCTGATGTCTTAATGCAGCTTAAGTATTAAAACTTTGAAGTGGTTATGATAATTGGTTGTAAAATTGTTTTCATTTATAGAGATTGAAGTATTCAAGATTTTTACACAGGTGGGGATCTAACCTAGCTTTTTTTTTTGTTAGAAGAGATTTTTATGTGCATTGTATTGTTAAAATAATTCTTACTGATGAAATTTTGCGTGGTTTTCTTGCGTCTTTGATATGTGATAAAATAGAGAAACAATTAAGCAATGGAAACACCATGCTCTGAAACAACAGTAACATGAATTACATTTTTCTTCAGATTTATGTATTGATAGGAGAGCTGAGGCATTTCAATTCATAACCATTTTATAGCAGATTTCAGTACAGTAAAACAAAAGAATATTCAACTGCCAATTGTTTCAGCTATGATCTCAACCAAGCCCTGAAAAGATGATTGTTTTCTTGGAATCAATGATGCTTTTCACTAGAGGGAGTATGTGTAGAGAGGGGAAAAAAAAATCACCGAGTCCCTCTTGTGGTTGAATAGGACCCTGCATGTTACTGTGTAGCGCCTTATAAACGTACTCTTAAGGTTTGTTACTCTTCTCCATACAGTAGGTGTTATTTTCTCTGAAAGGGTTTACTGCTATATGAATTCTTGTTGGCTTGGGAAAATGTTCAGCATGGCACTTCAGTGTTCAGATTGCAGGAACCAAAGTCAGCACTCAATCCTGAAGTGTTAATGGACACATCTTAAGTTGATAACGCTCTGTAAGTGCAAACAGGAGTTGTTATATGCTGGTAACTAACTAAAATCCTAAACAACACCCCTCTGTTCCCTGGAACAGACAAAATCTTATTTTTGCAAATAATTGAGAAATATGTAGACATAGCATTTCCTTGATCGCTATTCGCTAGGCTTAGTTGGGTTTCAGTAACATGCAATTTGTTGTCTTGATGAAGATTTCTGACTTGAGTACAAGTCTGAAACAACAGACCTTGTAGTGTAAGGGCTCAGTCCTTTCTGTCGTTTTTGCCCTTATTGATATGCTGTTGTGTTTTCACAGCACTGGCAAATTCCATTGAGTCGTCGATTTCGTTCTTTGAAGCTGTGGTTTGTGATTCGTTCATTTGGGGTGAAAAAGCTTCAAGCTCACATCCGGCATGTATGTACATTAACAGCATGAGCATAAGTGTATTATGTTGATTTATCAGTAGTGGAGTTTATTAAATTCAGTCATGCAAAGTTGAGTAACAAACCCTCTCATGTACAAAGTTTGCCTGTGAACACTAAATGTGCTGATTTTACTCTTTAACTAATCTGTAAAGATTGACTGTGTGGACAAAACGTCTCCTGTTCCCGTCTTGGAAGCAATAGGCAAAGGAAAGCAACTTGATAAGTCAATACCTTCTGCACATCATTGAGTAAGTTTGTAGAGGCTTTCCTTGTGGTAAAGTGGCAGCTGTTTTGGAGGCAGGCTGTGAAGGATGGCTGAACCCATTACAGTGAAACTTCATAGGCTTAAGTCTTTAGAGTGTGTGTATCATATTGTGGATCAACAGTTGCTGCAAAAGGAATTTAATCTGAGAAAAGTAAAACTCAGTCTTCAAACCTCTAATGTCCTATATGTAGCCCAGCTACTCTTGTACATTGTCAAGGGTTTGGACAAATAGACAGTCTTAAAAATTCTTAGCTTTGTTGTTGTTCTTAGCTTTGCTGCCATACATGGAAATGAATGGAGTGATCTGTTTTAATGAGGAGGGGTGTTTTTTTTTTTTAACTACTTAGTGTCTTACACCGGGTTTATGACAAACCAATACATAACTATTTTTTTCTTAATTACAGGGTACTGAAACAGCCAAATTCTTCGAATCTTTGGTTGAAAGTGATCCACTCTTTGAAATTCCTGCCAAGAGACATCTTGGATTGGTTGTATTTCGTTTAAAGGTAAAAAAAAAAAAAAAAAAAGTGTATTTTTAGATTATTGCCATGTGTTATTTGACTACAGATGATTTCTCCAGAGGCACTAAGGACTACAAATAAACTTTACCAATTCTCATATGAATGCTGGAATTCTTACAAAGATGTTTGGATGTCACTGGAAATTGTAACAGTTGTACATTTTTCTTTTCCCTATGCATATTTAAAACAGGGTCCCAACTGGCTGACTGAAAAACTCCTGAAAGAACTAAGCAGTTCTGGCAAGCTCTTCCTTGTTCCAGCAACCATTCGTGACAAGTTCATCATTCGCTTTACTGTAACATCTCAGTTCACAACTAGGGAAGATATTCTGCAAGACTGGAACATTATTCAACATACTGCAGCCCAAATCATTAGCCAGCATTATGGGTTACACCACATCAGTTCTGGTGATGAGGCAAGAATCCCTAATATGGTAATGGAGCATAATTCTGATGTTATCAGTAATGCTTCTCAGCTGTATGTAGAGGAAGAAAAATATAAAACTCCTTCCAGAAAAATAGTAGTTCAACCTAAGAAAGTAGCAGTGAGTTACAATACATGTGTGATCAGTCAGCAAGTGAAAGGTCAAGGGGACCCTCTAGATGACTGTTTTCCAGAAGATGCGCAAGATGTTACCAAACATAAGTTAACCTCTTTCTTATTCAGTTATTTATCTGTTCAAGGCAAGAAAAAGACAGCACGTTCCCTTAGCTGCAACAGTGTCCCGGTGACTGGTCTTCTTGAACAATGTAACCCCAAAGCAGCAGCCACTGACAAGAAAGAGTCTCATGCAAATGCTAGAATCCTTTCCAGGCTGCCGGAAGAGGTGATGATGCTCAAAAAAAGTGCCTTCAAAAAATTAATTAAGTTCTACAGTGTCCCAAACTTTCCAGAGTGTAGCATCCAGTGTGGCCTTCAGCTGCCTTGTTGTCCTCTGCAAGCCATTGTTTAACAAGTAAAAGATTGGTGCTTAAGAGCTCCCCAGGTAGAAGGAGAACCAAAGTTTGCTTATTCATATGCAATACTATGTGTTATTTTGTTCAATATGTAAGCAGTGGTAATGACCACCGAGAAAATTCTTGTGCTTTTACTGGAGTAAAACCTTGTGTATTTATAGATTAAAATGTCAAATAAATCTTGTAGACATGTAACATTAAACTCTCTGGTTTGTAGACTATAGTAAAGAAAACGCAAACTTCTGCTTTGTAAATTGTCCTTTCTCAGGATTGAGAGCTGGTAAGCTAGAAACATTTTGACAGTGTACGTTGGCCTCAACAGGGTGTTAACAATTTAGTTCTCCTTGCACCATTGATTATTTTTTTAATGCATTAACTTGAACTCTCTAGGCTGCTGTGAGGATGTGCATGTGCAGACAATGCCAACATCACTTCTGAATTGTGTAAAGAGGAGGATGTAACCTTTCTGAGAGATTTTACTCTACTAGAGCAATTTTCAGCTTTTGAGTTTAAAAACAGAGCAGCCCTGCCATTCCATCTGTTAACAATGCACATGAGGCTTTATGTAAACATGTTTCAAGAAAACAAGAAAGGAATTGCCCTAAAACTGTGTTTGTGTCCATCTGATTAACTCTGAATTGTCCTAGTGCAGTCCATTTGAGAAACTAATTCAGGAAGGGGAGCACCTGCTTATATGCTTTTTCTAGTGTGAGTGTGTAACAGTCAATTGAGACTGAAGTACAGAAGTGGATAGGTCAGCAAAGTCACTTTTGTGAAGAGTGGAGATGTGGAGGATGGAAGGACCCTCAGGGCAGGCAGCTTAGAAAACATAAAACTCAGGAGGAAGGGAGCACAAAAATGGTAGCTAAGAAATGCAAAGGAGAGGAAAAGCCAGGCACGTGTAGTTGGAAAAGTTCTGCTTTATTAAGTCAATCTCATATTCATGTTTATTTCAAATACTGATATTTGCTAATATTCATAAATGAGATTTCTCAACACAGTTAGAATAACAGATCCTTCAAAACTTGATTATTATAAAACACATTTTTTGACATGCTCACAATTTGAAGTTACTTTTTTTTTTTTTTTTTTTTTTTTACTGAGTTATAAATGTCCTGAGTCATTTGTACTTACAGATTGGCTTTGTCATCCAGAAAATACAGGCAATCTTTAATGATTGCTGGATTGAAACCCTCCTTCACTAGTCCTACCTTATAGTACTTAAGAGTTTCTGTAAGTTCAATGGCACTCTGCAAAACAAAATTACACTTCTACTTACTTACATCATTATATAATATGGAATCAGATTAAATTTTCTAGGTTTAAAGAGAACCATATTAAAAAAAATAAATAAATATACATGTAGAAATTGAAGCCTTACTAACCTTATGCAAAAAGGGAGCATTCTGTCCCACTGCCTAGCCTAGGATGCTTGCTCAGAGATCTCCCTCACATGTCATGATCCAACAAAATCAAAATTATCGCAAGTATCTGTTTTAAACCATGTTTTGCCTGTAAAACATTTTCATGTGTGATTTCATTTATTGCCAATTAAAAGCAATTTGAACCACTGATGGAAGGCAATAAGGTTGTCATCCAAAGGGTATGAGGTGGGCACAGAGATACATAGCTGGGCCAGCAGTGTCTCCAGGGATAAGAGGGAGTAGACATCTGGTGATTGTACCGGTATAAATAGCAAAGCACCTGAGCTCAACTCCTGTGCCTTGTATGCGATCTGACAAGCACAAACAAGGCTCCGATTATTTGTCAAGCTTCTCCTTTCACCTGACGTTCCTCAGCCCCTCAGCCCCCGCGTTCACCTACGGGAGGACGGGGCACAGCCGGAGCCCCCCGCCGCAGCCCACCTTGCTCAGCACCCTCGGGACCGACCCCAGGCCCCCAAGAAGGGCTCGGCGGAGGCCTGAGGGCAGCGTTTTCCTCCCTCGGCACCTGATCGGGGCCGCCAGCAGCCCCTCTGCTCTGGAAGCAGCTTCGCAAGGGCTGCCCCGGCCGCCCCGACCTCCCGGCCCCGCGCTGAGGGGAGGGCAGAAGGGCGCCAAACCGCGCCGGGCGCTGAGGAGAGGGCGGCCCAATCGCCGCGCCCCCTGGCGGCCGTCGGTCCTCTCTCGGTCCCCGTGTGAGGCCGGGCGGCGCGTCTGTCCTCGGCGAGGGGGCTCCCTCAGCTCTGGGTGCAGCCTGCCTCAAGGCACAGCCTGGCAGCCTGTCCCCGTCGCACCGTGGTACCAGCAGGTGCTGACTGACCTGCACCGCCAGCCCTTCTCCTCAGGCTTCAGTGCCCTCGGATGAGACTGGCATCTTCCCTTGCGAGTGAGACCGGTGCTGGTTCTGACGGCGGAATGCAGCCTGAGGGGGCTCAGACCACCTGGAGCTTCAGCCTCCAGCCATCAGGGATGCAGGCAGCCAAGGCTAGTCAGGGATCCCACCGAGAGAAATTCAGGATGAGGCAGACAAGTGGTGAGCTGCCTTGGAGAGCGGGTACCTCACGCTCCCTGCCTCTCGGGACGTACCAGCCCTCGCGCTCTTCCTCACTGGGGAGTAAATAGACCAAATAGGTAAACAGGAGCTGGTTCAGCTGAAAATGTGAGGGGTGATTTGTTTTATTGATTTATTTTTATTACGTTGAAACAAGTAAAAATGTTTATTCGTGTTTTAGATGCACAAAAGGGATTTACAGCCCCAGTCTCTCAGTCTTGCTCCTGCCCAAGGCTTGGAGAGACACTGGTTACTCTGACAGTCCTGAAGTAAGATTTTTGCCCTTCTGACAAGCCTGCAACCACTGCTTTTCTCAGTGAGGTTTAAGCAGCTGTTGCTGTGAAGAAAGATTCGTTCTTTCCTTCCTTCACTACCAAGTTTATTGCCTTCTCAGTCACAGTTTTCTGCTTTTCTGTGTCAAATCTGGTACTTCTTTACCCACAAGGCAGTAATTACGTCAGCATTACTAGGCACTATACTTCTTCAGTTCCTGTTATTTTCTCTGTTTACCAAGCCCTAGCTACCTATGTTTATACTATTCCTTCTGTTACTTTTGATTTAATGCTAAGATTTGTTTTGCTCTCTAAAATTATGAGGCAAAGTCCTCTTAGGAGTGAGTCTGTGCTACACACACTGGGACGATCTGGTTTTCTTCAGCAATCCCAAGGGGTTGAGGTGTGTTAGTCCACTGTTAGATACAGTTTTGTGTGTTCAAGTATTTCTTATTAGCATAGAAATTTTAATAGGTAATTAACTGCTATTTCATACGTCATTTGAGGCTAATATATCATGAAATGTGCCACACACATGACTTGGGTTTTAAGTGTTTGGTGTTTTCCTGGTTTTTAAATATTTTTTGTGGGGGAATTGCTGTTCCAGGAATCTTAGTTTACCAGTCCAAGTATCAGTTTAGATACTGTTAGCCTAAAGACAAGAAGTGCTTTTTTGTTGACTTGTTTGCTAGTTTAATAGGTCAGTAAACCCTCTTTAATAACCTCCCCACCCTTTTTTTTTCCAATTAGCTACTGCAAATCTAGACTTATTCTAGAAAGCTGACAGAGTCTCCTGTGACTAGTTAACATGTGTTTAGCGTTACAAGAAGCATGTGTGCCTGAGGCTGTGCCAGAAAGTGGTCAAGGGCCTCACCCACTGCAGGCAGTCAGCAGTGCTGGCTGTGCTGCCTGTTGCCCCTGGGTCAGGCGCTGCAGAAGGCTTCTTGGCAGTGTTTGATGCTGCCCAGGCACCTCTGCAGAGCCCCCTCAGCCAGTCTGTGTGGAGACAAGAGGCTGCTTGCAGCTGATCGCTGCAGCTTCAATGGGTGCTCTGTTAATGAGTTTTTGATTTCCCATGTATGCTCCCCTCTGCAGTCTCGTTCTTTCCAGCTTTCATTCTTCTAATGTTTTGTGGAAGCCCTTGAAACACAGATATCCTTTTACAATATCTCCATGACGGCTGATGTTCATGGAACTTTCTTTTCTCTGCAACAATATCCTCTGTGGAATGGCATTTCAAGGTGCCAGCATAATTCAAAAGGAAATGTATTTCTTGTTATATAGTTGTAATACTGTTCCAACATTATGAGTCTATTTAATCTACTTTTACCTAAATCTACCTAATCTACTTTTGTTTTCAGCATAACATCCACTTACGCTGGTGAATGTAGGTATCCAGAGGTAGCAGATTAAAAGGGCAGGATGGCAGATTACTACCTATTGGTGAGTTGCAGTTTTTAATAAAAATAATAATAATGCTCAGTGATTACTAATGTTAGAGGACACTGGCTCGATTGTTTCCTTTGAAGTTACTGTTAAAATGCTCATCATCTTCGCTGAGGGTAATCATGTATCAGAACTTCTAAGGAGAAGATTATTCTATTTTCTGTTGGATAGGTGGTTATTCTTGATGAGGTATGATTTTTTTGACTAGGAAGATATGAAATTGTTTTTCCTTCCAAGTACACGAGTGTTACATCTTTGGTATGTATTGTGATACAAGATAGGGGGTGACTTTACAGGGCTACAGATATTTTGGAATAAATCTTTGTTTAGAAATTAATGTTCTGAAATAAATATATCTCGATGGAAAGTTGTTCTGGAATAGTTTTTCAGAAAGTAGTTTCGGAGTAAATGTAAGAAATAAGCTGGGAAAGCCACAAACATCATCTGATCGCTTGCATTCAATTATTTAAAAATATACTATGGTAGAGAAATAGATTGTTGATAAGTTTAAATATTAAGTTTCCTAGAATGGCTGCATAAATTAAGGGCCTTGAAGTTAAGAGCAGTGAATAATCTTTCATACAAAGTTTCCATGCTAGATTAATAAAAATTACACCTCTGCAGGTGACATACACAGTTAATGAAATATGAGAAAATAATTTTATATTGTTCATAAAGAATGTGCAAATATTTCAAAATGGAGGTTCCAAAAATAATAATTTTATGAAGTATTACTAACCTTTTCCATTTCTTAGAGTCTGAACTTAATCCTGAGCTGGGTTCTTCCTTCTAGCCTCTGTCAATGACACACAAGCATACTGGAAGGGTTAGCCACTTAGTATTTTGGGGTGTACAAAGATCTTTGCTTGTGTGGTGCTTTCTCCTGCTACTGTCGCAAGCAGTTTGTAAGTTCCCTTTGACTTTAACTATCAAACCTTAATTGCTCAACAGTTGATTATCCTCAGCTTTAGAAAATAGAAATGATACGTTTATTAGTAGAAAAAATAGCTCAAGGAATTAGTTCATTACTCTCCTCATTTCTCAGTTTCTGTGCTCTACTCTCCTATTTGCTTTTTTAATACCTCTGTATTCAGTTCTTTGTACAGGGTTTGTTGATACAGTGCTTGTTTGCACTATCCATAGAACACTAAGGGAAAAAAAAAGAAAGAAACAACAACAAAAAACCGTAGAGAATGCTACAGAGGTCCTGGGACTTGGGAAAGAGACTTCCACTCTGCAGGTTCAGGAACTCGTGGCTTTGGCGGGTAGGCAGCAGGCAGGGGTATCTTGGTTTTGTCCACAAGATGTCACCAGATGGTAAAAAGTAGCTGGAACACTATATTAAATTGGGATTCAAGCTCACTGCCCTGCTAATTCAGGGACAGGAATCATGGGAAAGCCCAGCACGCTGTATGCACCAGGCTGCAGCTTTCCTTTATTTATTTGTTTGGAGATGGGTTCGGAGTGGAAAACTTGTGGTTTGAGTGAGTCTGTGTAATAGGATAGCTGGGGTTTGTTCTTTTGTCTGCTTCACCTGACCCTCCCAATGGGATATTTTTCAGGACTGCTAAGCTGAAATCTATCTACAGTTTCCAAAATGCCTGCCTGACACATGTTCAAATTCTCAGTTGCTTTTGAGAGTTTATTTGCAGTATTAGCTCAGTGTTTCTTTGAGGCTGCAATTAGATGAGACAGCTTGACCTGATCTAATTCATTGGTGCGGCTAAAAGGGGTGATTCTGTTTCCCTCTCATCCTTATGTGGCCTTCTACCTCTGCCTCCCTTAGTGCAGTTCCAGTGCTCTTCTGACCCTTCAGTAACCAATTCAGCTCACTAAACCAGCAGAATATATTTTGCTGGGTGAGTTCCCTGCTGACTCACAGAGTAGAATTGGCTCATCAAGGGTCATATTAGTACTAGGAACAATGAAAAGGAGGGAACGAGGAGACGATAAGTGGCAGCTTGATCTCCTTCCCTACGTGCAGTGTCTCCAATTCTCCTTCTGTTCCCTTCCCTCTTGTATATGAGTTGCAAGGTGCAACTGATCCTATTAACCAGGAAAAATAAATAAATAAATGCAACAACCAAGCTCATAGTATATGGAGAGATAAATCAGTGAACCTATCCATGGCAAAGTTCGAGCTATTCTGTTTTTGGCCTCGCAGCCTGGCAGAGGTTCAGGAGATGAGGGTCAGTGAAATACATGCGCTGGCACCGCTTAAACTGTGCTAACATCAGCAGTTTATTGGTATTTTTCCAGATCTTTCCCCACTTCTGATGGATGATGCTTACAAATTTGTAATGCATCAGGATTTCTAGTAGATCAGCTAGGTGAGCTGAGGTGCTGATCAGCACTGCAGCTAATTTGGTGCCTCTGTTCACTGAAATACTTTGCAATCACCAGTCTCCAAAAAGCTTTTCCAAGTGAGTGTATGTTGCAGGGTACCTTTGCTTTGTTGCACTGTCCCAAGTTCTTTTATGTTCCTTTGTGTTAACAAAATTACTGTTAAAAGGTAAAGGAGGTGCAACTTGGCTGTGAATAAACATGGCACGACTCATTAGACAAAACCATATAGAGTGTCCAGATTTATGTGCCACACATAGATTTCTAACAGTATAAGCACAGCAGCTCTTGTTGGAGATGATCCTACAGCAAAGCCAGAAGGCTTGTAGCACACATGTAGCACTCATGGCAGACTATGAGCATCTGTCTTCCCAGAGGCCTGCATGGAAAACTGGAGCAGGAAGTGGAAGAAGAGAAAGGAACCTTTCATATGTTTTACCTACATATATTGGATCTAAAAACTCTTAATGAAACTTTCTCATTTCAAGAAATTGTCATTTCGCAACTAAGAACTTGTTTTGGTAAGAAACTTGCCACCAAATCTTCTTACAGTGCCATGTTTACTTCTAAGCTATGAAAGTTAGAACAGTGAACTATTTTCTGTTGAGATGCCAGCTCACACACAACTCTCTGCTCAGTTACAACTGGCTGAAGGTGAAGCTCTCTGATTCATAGTGTAACTCATCTTTCTGTTGTAGATGTGTTAAAACCAACTGGTATGAAATTCTAGGAATCAAATTGTAATGTTCTGCGATGACATGTGAGAGATTCCTGGCACTGGATGGTAGCTGAATTCTTGGTACTGAGCCCATCCTTATCCTCCCTGGACAGAGATGGTTAGAATTCAGCAGAGCAGATGTGCTCTTTAAGATCAGGGAAGGGAGCTGTCAAAGCTCAGGAATTATCTTGTCTCCTAATACAGAAACCCCAAAGGGAGTCTTGCTCAATGTTCTTTTGTGGAGTTGAGGAAATGTTTCCATCCCATAAATAGATTTAGGATTCTCTTAGTTCATTACAGATGCAAAGCCAAGCTCCTTCGAGAGCTCTGTCAGCAGAAATTGGTTCAGAGTTCAGATAGTGATGTTAGTAGGGGTATACAAGTCATGGTGTGCACGCTACCTGCTGCCTCCTCTCTGCTGCTGAGAGCTTATCAGCTGTCAAAAACTGAAGTGGGCAAGAGGAGATGAAAGGGTAAGGATTAAGCAGATAACTTAGCTGAGCCTTGTCCTCAGAAGAATTTAAAATTACCCCTTTTCAACAAATTTTGCCTTTACTTTTTTTTTTTTTTATGATAGAAGGGTAGATAGCAGCCATGTGTCCAAATCCAGTGTTGTTTTTGAACCACAAAATTTAGGCTTGAATCAGATTCATTGCATAAATCACAATGAATTTATGAAATCACTATTCAAGATTATACTTGACAGACTTTTAAGGTGCATTACAGTTTGAGCATTAGTCATGGCTGCTGCCAAAAAAGAGCACTGAGTGATGGAATATACTTATCAAAGAAATGTGTTTTCTTTGAAAAGGGATGGGATAAAAAGAAGCTTTATTCTCACAGCCTTAGTTACTGAGCTATGGCAAACTGAACAGATGAGATCCATGGTCTTGTTTAGTCCGGGGATTCTTCAGCTTCTTTCACAGGAGTAAACTGCATGCATACACTATAACATAATGCTTGAGTCAGTACACATCTGTCAAAGAGAATATTTAAAGCTCAAAAAAATGCACAGGTTGGCTGAGGTTCTGTGGCTTAATAAACCACTCTCTTCTGTCAGAGAGTCTCTTCAAGGCATTCTCTGTTTCAGTGTGGAAAGGTGAAGAGGAGGAAAGATGTTCTTTGTAGCAATCTTGCTAAAATAAATAGAAGTCTAACAACTTTGATGCATTAAGCTGTTCTCTCCTTGAAGCTTCAGATGGATGAGGTTGCTGGAGGGCTGATGCTTTCTGACTGATCCAAGAAATAAAACAGGTGGAGCAAATGCTAGGTATTGACACAAAAACCATGCAAACCTTCTTCACATTAAGAGGCCAGTAGTTTACTTGCAGTTGCCACTCACATAGTGGTTGAAGGAACCAGAATTTTTGAAATTGTTATTCAGAGGTACAATGTGACATGGCTACAATTTTAACTCCACGGGGAGGGAAAAGAAAACTTGCTGCAGTTGTTATTTTAGGGGCATAGCAAAGTTCTACTAGTAATTTCTATAAATATTCTTCAAGACAAAATGTAAAGCAGTCTTGAAACTTTACATGCTAATGCAACACAGGGTATGTCAAAGACCATATGACTGAGACTAATGAGATTTCAAATGTTGTAGAGCCATGCGGTTCAATTGGCAGCCCGGACAGAAAGTATTGTCACAGTACCGATCCTAGAACATGTTGGCAGATCGTGTTACTGTATTCATGGCAATAGTGGTCTGAATGAAATCTATCTGACCAAGCGATGTGCCTTTTGCTGCATGAACCTTCTGCATTTTTCAGTAGTCAGCACTGCACTGTCTCTGGAAATGACAGAGAGTAAAATGTCATGGATTATGATCACTAAATCCCTTGCCTTCATAGAACTTTCTTTAGCACTGTCACCTTCCTATAATAGAAACGTGACCTCTAAAATTAAAACAGATATTTACATATGTATATTTGTACTCATGTTTACGTGCACATACAGTGCAGTTAGTCAGAATGTGCATTTCTGTAGGCTCTACTAGGAAACTAATTGAACTAGTAAGGCAATCATTTCTGTGATGTATCACGACTTGTGAGTAGCTGGTAGGACAGTAGAAAGACCTATCCTGAACTCAGCTGGATTCAGTGAACAAGGACTATTTTATTTGCTCAAATTTCAAAACTTCTTTTGGACTAGCTCTAAGCCAAAAATTTGTCTAATGATTATCTCACCCGAACTCTGTCATTGTTTGCTATTTAATTGCAACTTCTATCTCCTTGTTGGCTGGTGTCCTGCCCTTCACATATATGTGCCTCTACTACCTCTGCTGTTTCCTTTGTGAAGTTACTGGGCTTTGTTCTGGGTGTTTCTTCACAGTCTTCCAGTATTACAGTACTACCTTGTTTCCCCTAAAAAAGAGTTAAATGATTTCCTAAAGTATCAGACATGATTGAGATGTAGTGCAATATGTATTTATATTGATATGTTCTTCCGATGTACATATGTTGATCTGCATTTTGATTGTATATGTGATTTAATAGTATTTTGGAATGCAACTTGAGGCATTTTAACACAAAGAAATACAAGGAGCAATGTTTGCATAAATAGAAAAATACACTAAGAACTGAATCATGCCAGTGTGCTAGGAATCTTAGAAAAGGGTGATTTATCACTACCTAAAGTTCTAACATGAAACATCTACATAATGCACTCATTTTCAAGCAAGAGATTTTTTTCCCCCTTTTGATTTCTTAAAGATAATGAAATTTTCAGTTTTGCTACCTAAGAACTTAAGGTTATATGACTATGGATTGAATGCATGCATAGGGATTGGGTGTACACATAGAATTATTACAGTTGGAAGGGACCATTAAAAATTAAATACTCAACCCCCTGCTATGGGCAGGGACAATTTTCACTAGATCAGGTTGCTCAAAACCCCATCCAATCTGGCCTTGAACACTTTCAGGGGATGAAGCACCCAAAGCTTCTCTGGACATACTGTTACAGCGTCTCACCACCCTCCGAGTGAAGAATTTCTTCCTTATATTTAATCTGATTTAGACTCTTTTGGTTTAAAACTGTTACTCCTTGTCTTATCACTGTATGCCCTTGTAAAAAAGTCATTTCCATCTTTCTTATAAGCTCCCTTTAAGTATTGAAAGGCTGCAATAAGGTGTCCCTGGAGCCTTCTCTTCCCCAGGCTAAACTACCCCAGCTCTCAGCATTTCTTTGTAGACCAGGTGCTCCTCTGATAATTTTTGTGACCCTCTTCTGGACCCACTCTAACAGGTCCCTGTCTTTCTTGTGCTGGGGGCCTCAGAGCTGAAGGCAGTGCTCCAGGTGGGGGTCTCACCAGGGCAGAGTAGAGGGGGAAAATCACCTCCCTTGACCTGCTGGTCATGCTGCTTTTTATGCAGCCCAGGATTTGATTGGTTTTCTGGTCTGCAAGCATGTAGTGCTGGCTCATGTCCAGCTTCTCATCCACCAGTGCCCTCAAGTCCTTCTCTACACGGCTGCTCTCAATCTGTTCATCCCCGAGTCTGCTGCTATTTGGGATTGCCCCAACACAGGTGCAGGACCTTGTACTTGGCCTCGCTGAACTTGAGGAGGTTCACGTGGGCCCATTTCTCAAGCCTGACCAGGTGCCTCTGGATGGCCTCCCTTCCTCCTCTTGTATCCACCACACCACTCAGCTTGGTGTCAGCCGCAAACTTGCTGAGGGTGCACTCAATTCCAACACCTGTTTCACTTATAAAACAAAACAAAACAAAAAAAAATAGAGGATTTGCCCTTTAGTAACTATAAGCAATAAAACAGGCAGAAGTCATGTGAAGTTTCTCATCAAGTTTAAAGATTAAATTGGTGTGGGTAAAGCTGGGAGAAAGAATTTCCTACCATTTTACATATGACAAACGTAGCTTGTTTGGTCAGGTAAGAGATTAAATCTTATTATATCTCTCTATCGCATGTGAAGAATGATATAACAAGATTGTATGTTATTTAATTACACACAATTAGATTTCCTTCAAAGGATTTTTAATGTAGTACATTGATTTTCATCTTTTATTACAGGTCACAAGTTAAAGTGAAATATATTAAGTTGTTTTAATAACGTCTAACAATATTTCAACTGTTTTTAGACTTCTTTCTTAGAATTGACAACTAAATTATGAGCTTAAAAGGGAAAAAATAATATGTAGTTTAAATATTTTCAGATGCAACTGTTCTTCCTAATTCTAACAATCCAGATTTCTGAACTTCTGGAAACTTGCTTTCTAAGAAGCATGTTGGATTCTTCTGTGTTGTTCCTGTTAGCTAACAGATAAGATTTGCAGTGCCAAATTCTCTTCTTGTGGTCATATTCTGCTGGAATTTAGTAAGCAGTATCCTTGACAAGGCACAAGGAACTGAAATCTCTCACAATTTTATTGTTGAATAGAGATATCATAAGTTACAACTATTGAATATATGCAAATGTGGAGACCAGCTCAGACCAGACTTCCTCTACAAAAACATTGTAATCAGTTATAGAGCAGAAATACTGGTAAGACAGGATAAGCTGTTTTTTAACCTTAAAAATCATGTCCCTCAAGTGCTTCAGGCACGTTGCTATACCACTTTACAACTCCAGACAACAACAGATGCTCTGAAAGGTGGGATGTCAATTCCTGACCTGATGGAAATTCACATTTAAACAGTTGTAGTACCTCTTGATACTTTTGTTTCTCTAATAGATATATATTAGGGGGAAGAAAAAAAAAAAAAGATACATGAGACTGAGACAAGACACTATACTAAAAGGTAGCTAAGCTTACACATTGATCTTTGTTAACACTAGTGTTTGGGCCAGAATATTGCTGCTAATTGGAACCACATTGTTTTAAATGGATTGCATAGTTGTCAGAATGATATGGTTGTATATAAGCCTACAAGGCACTTTGTCATTCAAAACTGATGGATAGAATATTACCCCAAAAAATCATACAGCCCTATAATGAACTTTTCGATCCAAAGAGCTCAGCACTTGCTTAGTAAACCACATGTCCAATTAAACCCTGAAAGAACACAAAAATAAATGCAGATAAACCCAGACTCATGCAATATTGAGAGATTCTAGAATTTAATTTGGGTAACAAATGACTTGCCCAAATTTAAGTAACTTTCTGGTATTTGAATGAATGAAATCAGCTTTATTTACATTTGAGTAATTGTTACTGTCGTACTCCGTGACTTATGTCACTGTTAAAACTTACATTGTTGAATAAAGCCCTTCTTGTGGAGGAGGAGCAGGAAGATAAAAAGAGCTACCTAGAGTACAAAAATAAGAGGACTCTTGTGTTGATGCAAAAGAGTGAACTATGAAGAGTGACACTTCTCAAACACCACAAATGTGAACCATATGAAGCCTATATTGGGTGGTCCTTACCCATAAGAGGAGGTGTGCAGAGAAATGTGAGGGGCTACTTTAAGGAGACATCTTGGATTTTTTTTGAGTGACACAGTAGGTGGTCAAGTGATGAAAGAAGCATAAGGATACCACTAGGTTGCATTTTAGATGAGTGGTACATTGAAATTGTTACAAATATCAAGGCCCAAGCAAGGGCAACCTGGGGGTCAAATGACTGTCCCTCAGCGAAGGCTGGAAGGAAAATGCTAATGAAGCATGAATAAAGGTTTCAACGTCAGACAAAATATATGCCAGTTAGGAGAAGGAAAGGTTACCTGCTTTGACTGTACTCCAATGAAGATTGGCTTATGGCCAGGAGGAAATATACCTAAGACAGGAAGAAACATCCTTTTGAGATATGGGAAAGAATGTTTTCACTGAAAAAAAACGTGAGCAGAAAAAATGCAGTCCAGCAGGAAAATAAATAAATGACAAGGCACTCAGCGCAAAGCCCACTGTAATGATGGTGGCAACAATTTTAGGGACCCTATATAGTATCAAATATATGTAGTAAGTAGGAAAAGAAGTATTGTGCAGAGTCAGAAAAACTATGTAAACTGAGTTGAGAAAGAATGATCCAAAGGTCCAAAACTAGCTGATAAGTTGAGAAGGACAGGAAAAGAAGCAAGACCTTTGGATTTAGCCTCAAGCCAATCATTAATTCTTTTAGAAGGTCAATGTGAGTAGAGTGACCTTAGAAAAATCAACTGAATCAAACAAAAAGCATATGAGTAGAACTAAAATAAATTTTTTAATATATTATTATTAAATACATGGCAAAAAAAGGTAACTAGAAAGTAAGTAGCATCAAGAAAATTCCCTTTTGAAACTAAGAAGAATAAGCTTTTTGATACAAGGAAACATTCAATACAAAGAGATATAGTTTTAAGGCAACTGTATTACACCTGAGTCTTAACAAACAAAGATGTGAAAAAGTTCTGCTGTCATTTGAAACAGGACAAAACATGTCTGATATCGTAACAGCTAAAATAATTAGCTTTTCTCCCAAAAGTATGTAAATTCATGATGAGAGAAGCTGTACTGTCCTATTTCTCCTGGGAAGCTGCAATGTTTATCTGTGCCAGAAAGGCAAACTGTTGATTTATTAATTACCCAGTAGAGTAAAACTTGCTTACTCTTGTATCTAAGGCGTGTTAACACTATAGCTGTTTTACTCTGTGCTACAACCGTAGTTTTAATATACATTAGTAGTACTGATGTTTACCTTCTCCCTGCTATAGATATGTCTGCTGAGTTCATTAGCACTGCTTGTGGTCTCACATATATATAGAAGTGATGCTAAATATCATGTTTATTCATGGTCATGCCCTGCAGCACTGGCACTGAAAAACAAAGCATTGACTGAAAGAGGATTGAGTAAAGTTGAATAAATGGCACAGCATGGGTGATAAATGCAGAAGCAAAAATAATAAGGTTAAAAGAAAGATCTAGACGTCTACTATTTTAAACAAAAATATCTCAGGTAAAACTATTTTTTCCTATGTTGTCTTTTACTTTTGTAAGGCAAAATTAAAAGTGAACTTGTGTGCAAAGCTGAGAAAATGCAGAACTACGTGTATTAGGTAATTATTACCAATGTTTCTATTACCAAGTATGAGTAGAGCTGGTAGCAAGCACGTTTCTTATTGCAGAAGTATTTTAGAAGATACGTCTCTTTCTGGTAATACTATCACTGAGTGATTTTGCATGGGAAAAAGAAGTGTAAGGCTACCAGGAGCTAAGCATTTTAGCCTTTCATTTCAAGATGACTTTTGTATCACAATATGCACTTGAAGAAGCCAGAATTTGAAATCGGTTAGGATTTTATTGAAACACCCTTTCAAATTATTATTTTTGGAGAATCACAAAATCTTTAGATTGTTGTCTAAAACTTTGATTTGTTAAGCAATGAATTACTGGTTTGTTTTGTAAAATTGAATCCCTGTTGTCTGCAGCAGGTTTAATGAAGAACACATCTGATGACTAGAAGCGGTTATGATGGACCTCAGCGCGCTTCTTAGAGAACTTTAAATCTCGCTGCTGGAGAGTCACTCGCGGAGGTGGGACCGAGGTATGTCGAAAGCAGCTGTCAGCCGGCTTTGAGGATTGCCTCATCCGGGCAGACCACGTCCACGTCCACGTCTCCCTGGGCCGGCTTTCGGGCCCGAGGGCTCCTGCAGCTCCCCGCTCCCTGTTCCCCCCCTACACCCCCTGCTCCTGCTCTCCCCGCTCCCGGGCAGCGCGGGCTCGGCCCTAAGGGCGCGCCCTCGGGGCAGGCCATATATGGCGGGGGGCGTGTCCGGGGGCGTGTCCCGGCGCAGTAAAAGCGCGGGCAGGGCGGCGCGGCGCGGTACGGAGCTGGGCAGCCCCCGGGGAGATGCTGCGAGTGCGGTGCTTGCGCGGGGGGAGCCGCGGAGCCGAAGCGGCGCATTTCATCGGCTCGCGGGTTGGTGCCGCGCTGATCCGCCGCCACGCTCGGCGGGGCCGGGGTCGCTCCGACGGGATTAGGGTGGCCGCGGGCACGCAGGGATGAGCCCCGAGTGTGGGCACGGTACTGGTTTCTGTGGCGGGGGCTCCCATGGGCGTCCTCCCCGTTCAGCATCGCTGAGTTCAGTGACATCAGTCATCGCTGTCAGTTTTGTTCTCCCATGCCGTTATTCCTCCAGACAGAATGTATTTTAAAAGGCAAATTTTCTTTTAAACATATACTATGCCATGAATAAATTAGAATGCCTCCAATAAACAGTGTGTTACTGTTAATGTTCCACATAATGCCCGTTTTAGGGTTACGGGGTACGGCACTTGTGGGCTTCTGAACTGTTACTTTTTGCCTTCTGTAAGGGAAACATTATTTTTATTTCTATTTTAAGCTTGGAAGAGTCTTTACAGGATGGGTGCAGCGAACTTTCCAGAGCACCCAGGCAGCTACGGCCTCCCAGAACACCTGTGCTGCTGATGACAATAAGGCTACAAACCCTGTGCCTAAGGACTGTCCTGTTTGTTCATACAATGAATGGGACCCACTGGAAGAAGTCATTGTGGGAAGAGCTGAAAACGCTTGTGTTCCTCCTTTTTCTGTGGAGGTTAAGGTAAACAAGAAAAACAACAACTTTAAATGGAAAGTAGTGCAGTTTCTATATATGCAACTTAAGCTTTGCAGTGCACAAGGTATGGTATTTACCCATGAAAGCTCTTCTTTAATGCTAGTTGTTTACATCTCTGGAATTTTACAGCTCAGCTGTGTTGGTGGGGGTTATGCTTTTGGTTCCCACTTTCAACTGATTTAATTTTTAACTGAAGTCACTATGTAGTAGAGACAGTCTTTAATATGTACAGCATTATCTAGTAATACAGCCCAGACACTATCAGGCTACACACATTGTAGCATTTGAGATAGGTGGCAGGATTGATATAAATGGTGAGCTGGGGCTTGAAACCAAGTAGTGTTACGACTTGAAGGAAAAGGAAGTATAGCTGTCTACTTAATGGTCTGAGAGAGATTAGTGTCTGTAGCTGTAGGACTGAGGTTTTAAATAGCTCATTGGAACTCCCATGTGCTATAGTAAGTATTGCATGTACTCACCTGTTTTTCAGATTTTTTTGTATGTGTGCATAAAACTATAACAGTAACTTAAATCTTTGCTCTTTAAAATCTTGTATTTCAGCCTTGCTTTGTTTCTTATGTGTCTTTAAGAAAAGCTTTACACAGAAAAATTAGACTCTTACATGGTTTTAAACTAAGCAGAAGCTTTCATTCTCTAGTTTAAGAGAAATGCTCAAATGCTGGGCTTGCTCTGAACTCTTTTTGTGAACTTTAGCTGGACTTTAAAGTGCTGAACATGTGTTGTTACCTGCATTCCTGGGGATAAGCCTGAGTTTTTCTCTTCCAGTGTCACAGTATAGATACAGCATGATGCCACATTGCTGCCTTAGAGGAGGGACATGCAATGCATGGCTATCCCAGCAAAATGAGCTGGCATAACACAGCTGCTGGAGAGACCTTAGTAAAATTTTACAGGCTATCGTGACAAAATTGACTGAAGACCTCAGTGTTAAAAGGGGGAGGAGATATGACACATGCACACGCACAGACAGAGAAATTCTTCTCTTATGGCGTAGGACAGATGATACTGAAAAGATGTTTAAAGTGCTGGAAATGGTAGTTTAGAGGAAGCTTTGGATGTACTTGTGGAAATAAATTTTTTGTCCTCCAGCCCATTTTACCTTTGTATATTTTTCTTTAAAACTCGGGCTATGATTCTGGCCAAAAGTGTTTGAAGGAGTTTGAATGAATTACTGCAGCCTGGTGGTTCTAATCTCCAGACAGAATAGTAATCCTTTGACATACACTGGGATATTTGAGATGATACCTTGGCCCCAGTAGCTCAATGAAAATTTGCCACTGACTTCATTATGACTTGTAAAAGACTCCTTGAAAGCTTCAGCTCACTTAACCAACCTCTGGAATCCCATTCCAGAAACTCCAGAGAAATTCTAGCAGCTTCAGAAAAACAAGCTAATGAGGACTGGGATTTCTACTCTAAAATATGTGTGTGCGTTTATGTACTTAAAGCTGGCACAAGGAATGGACAGAAAGAGTATGGAATAAACCCAACAGCTATCTTTGTTACATTCTAACATCACATTGGAGCAAAATTATGTTCTCAAGTAATGACCAAGGGCTTTAATATCAGAAAAAAAATATTCATTCAAATGTCTAACTTGCTGAAATATCACATACTTTACTCTTAGCCTTGTTCTAGTGCCTATTAAGCCCTAACTAATCAAATGGGCTCAAGTCACTCAGGTCTATTGTTCTATGCGATATTAAAAGCTTAATGAGGAGTGTCAAAGTATAGAATTAACTCTGAAATTTGAAGACCTGCTATCTGGGGGTTAAAGCAAGCTTTACTTTTAGCTTTTCTTTATGTAAACTGCCTGTGTAAACTGTCTGATGAATACATTGGCCAAAACAGGTAACAGGAATAGAGTATGCTCGTTGAGATGTTATTTATTTTTTCTAGTTTTCTCTGCTTTTGTCTTAATTGTACTGTAAAAATTGCTACGGTAATTCTACCTTGTGGACATTGCTGAATAATCCAAGCAATGTTCTAAATCCTACCTTGCCTATAGCAAAAGATCTTAATAGATCTGGATGTTATTCAAACCTCTGCCATGTGTCTGAAAGGTAGGGGTGATAAATAAGAATCTATTTCCCTATTATGTTCCTGTAAATGGCAATATTAGGGCTGCTGTATATCACACGGCTTCTGCCAAGTCTGAATGAGGGTTATCAGTTATAAAACTTGCAGTTTGAATTTATCAACTTTGAATTGTGTAGAGGAAAAACTAAACTGTTTTACCTGAAAAATGTCTCAAATCATAATGCTGTTTTTGTAAATACTGGCTTTTGAGCTACTTCTAAGTTGTGTTTTAAAACTGTATGCATGTTTATGTACGAAATACTTAAGTGCAGGAAGTATGGATGCATTCAGGTCTTGTGTATACCAAAAGCACATCTCAAAGTACAACAAAAGCCTTTTTCCTGTGATTTAGAAATGATGCGCTTGGCATAAGGAGGAGGAATCAATGAATTGAATAGGAAACTCTAAATATCTGAGGAATGTTAATAAGCTGACATGTTTGACAGCTTTTTTTATTGCATATCCTTTTGGGAGCTTGAAAAGGTATGTGTATGTTACGTAAAGGGAAATGCACTATTTGGAAAAAACATAAGAAATCTTATCTAGCATTCCATCAGTTAGGAAGATGCCCTCTTTTGAATTAGCACATTGATCAAGTCTCACTATTCGGTTGTATTCTTCTGAAACAGTTGACATTTAGTCAAACAGTTGAGCTTTATGGCTTTGTACTTCACAACAATTTTTCAGTATATTTTTTAAATAATACGTTTTTGATGAAGAGATATTACAACAGATTGTTATATCTTCAGTGAGAAGCTAACTTTAAGGTAGGGCTAGAGAGCATTAATATTGATAATGTTAGTTATTTCCTCACTATAAATGTTTTAAATATATATCAACTGTAGGGAGTGATTATCCTTTTTCTTAAAGATAATCTTTTTCTTACAGCACATTCTTGAATTTCTTTTGGAAAGATAATGTTGCTTCTCCCCCATTCCCCCAAATACCACTAGTTTTTCGTGTACTTTCAGGTTATAGCTCACAAAGTGCATTGAGAATATTATTTAAAGCTCATTTCTATTTCCTGGCCATGACAGTTTTTGAGAAGTCTGAAATAAGTTGCAAGTATGTAAGTATGTGGTCAAAGGGGCCTGAAATCTCAACCCTGAAATAGTACAAAATAGATGTCTCAGTCACAGAGTTTCTTGCCCTTCTATCCAGAATATGAGTGTTGTTATGGTATAGAATAGGAGTGGTGTTATGGTGTTTCACTTTGTCATAATTTTAAGATTGCGCTATCAGATCAGGGCACCACAAGTGTCATTTTTCACATGTGAGAAACAGGAGCAGTAGTAGAGGAGAGCTATACCTCTTAGGAATTAATGAGATTCAAATATAACATGGGTGACTGAAAATATCTAGCTTTACTCCTTAGGACAAATTTGTCTCATTAGCAGAACAGGAGTCCATGGGAATGCTAGGCAGTTCATATGATCTGCATGTGACTTCTGAACAGCTGGCAAATCTGAGGTGATCAAATCACCCAAGACCTTGGGGGGAGGAGAGGGGTAGCAGTGGGGCATGGAGCTGGGAAGGAATAAATTCCCCCAGGAAGGATGGGAACATGTTTCAGTAGTGGAGGAGCATGGCCATACTGAGACCTTTGCTTGGGCTCTCTGTATAAATGTTAAGAATGTCTAAAAGGTTGATTTTTTTCCCCTTTCTATCTTACCTCTATAGTTTGAGGGCAAATAACCAGAAATAGTAGAGAGTGCAGTGGATAGCCTAGATTGCTGAAGGCATCATGCCTGACCTCCGTTCACAGAATTGCCTTGCCTGCTTGGGACTCACACACCATACTGGCAACATTCATTGTTGGGGGTTCATCACTGCATTGTTTCTGTCCAGAGTGGTGCTCTCGGGGAGACAGTAAGGACTGCAGTTGCACAAGTCTTCCTCATCTTCAGGAGGGCAAGGCTTTCCTGCATCCAGTTGCTGTCAGTCATGCTGTCTGAATGAGCAGAATTGGGAGAGGGAGGTCCTGACCTCTTTCTTCACTGTTTCTGATGCTTTCTGCTGTCATTCCAGAAGGGCTATGTTTGCACGTGTTTATCTGTCATGCTAGTGTTACCAGAGACACATCAAAGCTTGCTGGTTCCAACAGCTTATAAATCTGAATGAAGTGCTTCCAAAGACACGCTGCTAAAGCAGCCTAATCTGTTTTGAAAATCTGTTTTTCCTTTTCAACCATGAGTGCAAGAACATAATTCTGAATTATTATTATTATTATTATTTAATTTGAGAAGACTGTCAGAGGATTTCAGGAGCAGAGGATTTTGGCCTGTAAGTGTTACACTTGTTTTAATACAACCCTGACAGATGAATTTATCACTTGCATTTTCTAGACTTCTGCATTATCTGAAATATGGCCACTTCTAGCCAACAGGGCATATCATCTGTAGCTGCTTTACCATTCCTGATGCCACTACTGTGACAGTACCAAAGTGAGGTTTTAACAAGGTGATTACAGACAGGTGAATTTTTGCTAGCTTTATTAAATAACACGTGTCTATAGGGTTTCCTTTATGACTGGTGTGTTTGTACAGGTTTAGCATAACAAGGACCAAATTTTTCATGGCCACTTGGCAGCACTAGCTAGTAAATACTGAAGTGTAAATAGGAGGTGTTTATGTAGACTGTCTTGGGTTTTGTCTGTGATTCGATAATAATGAGACTTTCTATAGGGCTATGACTAGAGAGGGGAAAAGACTTCTAAAGAAAGAATTTATTACATTATTTGTAGCAGTATTCCCATCTGTAGGAACAAGGAATTTAAAGCTACTGATCCATCCATATCCAAAAATATGAGGAAAGAAAATGCCCTGAATATCCCATCTAAAAGTCAAAACACTAGATTTGCAAATGGGAATGAAATGTGTACTTCTCCCCTTTCCAGAATTGATTTCTCCTTTCTTTTTCTGCTGCTCATCAAAGGACTTTTTCCCGGGCATCATGCCACGTGTACAGTCTGTCAGCAGTACTGGAACTGCGTGCTAGTTGAGTGAGTCTTCTCAGCATGTACAGCTGAAACTTAATTCTGTTGCCGTGTGTATTTGGTGAAGACACCACCAGCTATTCGCAACTAGTCTAACACCTGCACTTAAACATATTTAATAACTGGACACATGCACATCATAAAACATCTGAGCAAAACCTTGCCAGTGATAAATATTAATAGCTAGAGGCAACCACAAAAAGACAGCAGAGTGCTTCTAGGATAGGAGTCCTTGACAGTGAATAAGTGGCAGCATTTATCTGAAGCCTTGAATCTCCTGCCTTCCTTCCACTGCCTCACTCCAGCCCTTCATTTTAGAAGGATCAGCAGGCCATTAACAGTTTTTAACAACTCCTCAAATTAGAGCAGGAATCAAATGTAAGGTGCACTATGTTATAACTTATACAACGCAATGTTGAGATGGTGAAAGAACAAGAAACTGAACGTGAATTGTATGTTATGCATCTATTTCACTTTGTCAAAAAAACTGATGCTTATTTGCCGCTTGTCCTTTTGTCCTAGGCCAACACATATGAAAAGTATTGGGGATTTTATCAGAAGTTTGGAGGCCAGAATTTCCCCGAAGGCCATGTAAAAAAAGCTATTGCTGAAATTGAGGAAATGTGCAATATTTTGAAACAAGAAGGTGTAATTGTCAAGAGGCCTGATCCAATTGACTGGTCTGTGAAGTATAAAACACCTGATTTTGAATCTACAGGTAAATACTATTCTGTTGTTGAAGGGTGTATAGCAAAGTATGTATTTAGCTCTCTTGTCTGAGACACTTTGGCTGCCATCTAGTCTAACTTCCTGCTTGGAGGGGGGCTGTCTGGAGACAGTGGATCCTACTCAACTTTGTACCAATTGTGGTCTCCATGTTCCCTTCATGGCAAGTGTGTTCTTAAGTTAGTTTTTACTAGTAGAAGTTCAGTGGGAACCAGGTAATAATTATGAAAATTCATAGCGGTATAATAACAAAGCTGGTTTTGTTTGTTCATTTTATTTTTTTTTCCTTGTTTCTTATTTATGTACCCTATTGGGACTAGTTCTGCATTGCGTCAAATTCCTGTTCCATGCTACTACTATTTAAAAGGATTACATATAAAAAATGAGGTCCACTTGGAAAACCCACTACCTCTTACCTCTTATAGAAGTCTTCTGCATAGTTCATAAACATGGTTAGTTTCCATTAATCAGATTGTGGAAACTTGTAGATTGTGGATTGCTTCCTTCTAGCTGTAAACTTGTTATGAATGAGGCTTTGTAGCAAACTGTTGCAAGTATTTTGAATGGAAAATGTCACTTTGAAAGATTGAAGACTGTCAATAAGAGCCTCATTATGGGCTATTTTCCTGACTTTTGTGAAGATGCTCTTTGCAAGTCTTTCAGGTAGAAAATTAATGTTAAAAATATTGGTAAAAAAGTGAAGAACCTGAACAATCTGAGAAAAGCCTATTTGTTTCATAGATTCATGTACTTTTTCCTTTTAGGTATGTATGCTGCCATGCCAAGAGACATCCTACTGGTGGTGGGAAATGAAATTATTGAAGCGCCTATGGCTTGGCGTGCTCGTTTCTTTGAGTACAGAGCATATAGACGAATAATTAAAGAGTACTTCAACTGTGGTGCTAAATGGACAACTGCTCCCAAACCCACAATGGCAGATGAGCTCTACGATAAGGTATTATTCTCATTTTGCTTCAGAACTTTTGATAATTTCAACCAGAAATTTGTTTCACAAAATTGGAAGGGAGAGAGGAAAATAAGTGAATTTGTGTTTTCTTTAGCATTGGAAAACTTTCTACAGTCTATCCAGGTGAAACTGAGTGTGCACCTGTGTAATAAGAAACAGGAAGTTGTGCCTATTGGAATCATGTCTGCTCTGAATTGTTTTGATTACTGACTGTAACTTAACATTGCTAAAGAGGAAAGAATGCTCGAAGGTCATCACAAAGAGTACTTCAAAGAATTAATATTTCCTGAATATATCAGGAAGGTGGAAAAGAGTTATGTATATTTCTTTTCACCAAAAAGACATCACAATTATTGTTTTGCATGAAGGACTTGTATTTTGGAAGCTACTTGAAGAAATAGTGAAAGATCTAAACTGTGACTGGTTATGAACACTTTCAATGCACAAGTCAGTATACTATTGAGACAGTGGCTCTGACAAACAACTTCATGATATAACTTGTCTCTTATACCATTATCTGTTCTTAAGTGTAATTGAAAGTCTATTTATTTAAAATTCCGTAATAACACTTCTATTTTTCTACTCATTTAGAAGTAAGAAAACTAAACCAACTCCAAGGGGACATACAGAACATACTAGCTATCAATATAAACATATTTTCTTCATTTCAAAATGCTTGTCAGTAGCAAATGGTTTGAAAACTTTTGCCGACCAGCTCCAACCTAAAGTTATTTCCTTTCTGAATTAGGATTATCCCATCCGCTCTGTTGAAGACAGGCACAAACTGGCTGCTCAGGGAAAATTTGTAACTACTGAATTTGAGCCATGCTTTGATGCTGCTGACTTCATTAGAGCTGGAAGAGATATCTTTGTACAAAGGAGTCAGGTAAACAAAGATTTCTTCCAACAGTGTTGTTATCTATATTTGATGATTGATATTTTTATATTTACATTTCTAAACACCATTAAAATGCTAGTATTGACAAAAGTTGGTATTTATAGACTATCTGTTAAATATTAACTAGAGGCATAGACTTCTAGTATCTTGGTGTTAAATATTTATTTAAATAAAACTTTATATAAACTAAATTTGGATGTCATTTATACTCTAGTCTAGTGAAAGTTTCTGTTTTTAGGTTACTAATTACATGGGCATTGAATGGATGAGACGACATCTTGCACCAGACTATAGAGTGCATGTGATATCCTTTAAGGATCCAAACCCTATGCACATTGATGCCACGTTCAATATCATTGGACCTGGCCTTGTGCTGTCTAACCCAGACCGTCCCTGCTACCAGGTAAGATTGCAGCAAAACAGAAAGTATCAAGTGTTTAATATTTAAAATGATTCAGATATCCTTGCTGATCTTTTAAATCATTTGAAGTGAGGGTGAAGAGGGGCTTAAAAATACTGGCAGGCTGGGTTGCTTACTGAGTTCTTAGAACTACATCTCCCTCTGGTGGTTACACACGAATAAAGAACCCCTCCAAGTATTCAGGCAATGAGGTTGAAAAGTCAATTCTCTTTAACCAAATTATCCTCCTCTTATTTTTAACTTAATTGTGTTATTATGAGAGAAACAAATTCAACAGAACACCTACATTTTTCTTTCCTTTGTTAAATAGACTGCATATTAAGCTTCTCAGGAAGCACAATGCAGAAGTAACTTTGTGGTATTTTTGCTGGTTTCGTCTCTATAAACGGCACTAATTCATATCAGTGATTCCTATAGAGAAATTAATAATACTAAAAAATATAATACTTATTTAACATTCTTACAAATATCATTTTCACTTGACGGGCTTTAAACTGTATATATCGTCTTTGTCTTTAATGTATCTTTGTATACTTAGCTTATACAAAGAAAAACAGTAGAACTATGCTAGTGGTATGCTAAGTTGGAAAAGGTCTTCAAAATATGCTTGTACAAAAATTGGTTTTGTGGATGGAATACAAGGGAAGGGGGTGTTGTATATACTGAACTACCCTGAGAAAATGTGGCATAGGTTGGATGACATAATGTGATACTTTAAGAAGCCTGTTTAGAATCTAACTAAATTTATTTTTCAGATTGATCTCTTCAAGAAAGCAGGCTGGACAGTGATTCACCCCCCTGTGCCACTCATCCCAGACGGTATATTCATACTTTCTTTTCTAATAATTCCATAATATTCTTAAGTATGTTCTCATGGGACAACATTGCTACCAAGTTTACAGTTACTGTAGCAGGTTCATTCTTGTGTGTTTAGATCACCCACTGTGGATGTCTTCTAAATGGCTCTCCATGAATGTCCTAATGCTGGATGAGAAACGTGTGATGGTCGATGCCAATGAGACTTCAATTCAGAAGATGTTTGAAAAACTGGGTATGTTCTAATTTATTTTAACATACACTTAAAGTGAAATGATCTTGAGATCAACTGCATGTATCAGGATGAGTGGAGGCTTCACTCATAGTAGTCAAAGGAACCAACACTGGAGAAATGTATTCAAACAATCAAATTAATTACTAACAATCATTCAGTGATTTCTCTCCTGAATGCTTAAGACCTACCTACAGCTTGAAGCAAAAGAAGGTATGAGTAGTAATTAAAATTGCTGACAGCGTGAGCTTTTCAATGAACTTTTTAAATGTGAAACTATCTGTTTGGTTTCAAAGTCTGTGTTAGAGGGATTGTATACATATTGCTGAGTGATACTGCCAAAATGCTTCAGATTTTCCTTCTCTTTATACTTCAAACTGTCTAAGACTACTTAACTGAGGTATTTCTGCTCACTTATGGAGAATCTCTCTCCTGCAAGATGTAACCTTAGATAGGGCAGAACTCCTTTAGATATGCAGTGGCAGGATAGCTATTATTGAATATAAAAGTCCAAGTCTTATGCACTGCTCCCTGAAAAGACAAATAAAATAGACTTAATTTGTAGAACTCATGCAGTTAATCCAACTGTTCCCATCATGCCAGGAGAGAATGATTTGAGTAGATCTACTTACAGGCATAGCTGGTCAGTAGGAGGGTAGTTTACTTTTGCTTCGTGCTATAGCCAGCTGACTCTTGCTGCAGGATAAGCACATGGTGATGCAAATGTTGACAGGTTAGAAGGACTGATCGGTAAATAAGGAAAAATCAAGCAAAGTGAGGGATTGTTGTATTGGAGAATAAGAAAGAATACTCCCTGAAGCAGAAGACTAATGAGAGAGAATGAACTGAAGGTGAAAGATAACAGTGAACCTAGAAGAAAGGCTGCTTTGTTCATGGAAGAGAGGACTTGATTGAAGCTTCCCTCAAATCTGAGGCAGTTCACAGATGAGAACCATGCAACCTAATATTTTATTCTACTCTTAAAAGACTCGGTGTACAGCTGTTAGTGAACAACTCTAGCTTTCTAGTGTTAGGTTGTTTAATTCTCCACATGATCAAGGAGAAGAGTATTTATAAATACTTTAAAATACTTAGAAAATGAAGCTGCTAATGCCAGTCATGACACATCTTTCACACTTGAACTTTACTCTGTACAAGTTCTACATAAAATTCTGTAGTCACTAAGTTCATAGGACTGAGATGGGTCTGCTGGGAATGAAAGTATTTCTGACCTAGACGGTGGATTCTACTGAAATGCTCTTGATCTCCCAAAAGTATGAAGAAAGGAAAAAGTCAAACTTCATAACAGAAAAGTCTTCTGATCCTAATCCATCTGTCAGGACTTTGCATAAACTGAGCCACAGCTGAAAAATCAGAGCTGAAAAGAAGTGGGAGGAAGCTTAACTTAACCTAGGTTATAAGTATAACAGCTTTTTCTTCCCCCTCTCAGAGAGAGTCTTGGAGATCTGTACTTTCAACTCTGCTTTTCTTGAAAGGCACTTGAAAGAGTGTATTCAGCGACTGAACTGTAAATGCTTATACAGATTCATGTAAATGTGCCTTGGTCACATATCATAGTGGCATTTCAACTAATTTTTCACATGCTGAAGAAAATGATTTTCTTTTTAACTGACATGTCATAACACATCAAACACCAGCTGTGTACCAGGTACTGTATATTCCTGAGGGTATGGCTGGAATAAACAAATCAGCTATGTTCCTAGCTTGTTCTTTGCCTAGAATTTGGGGGAAAGAAATTCTTAACAAATGAGTAGGAAATACTTTAAATGATCTGATAAAAGATTATCTAATGTTCTGATCAAAGCTTACCACATGAATCTGAGATTTTCATTTAAAAGTATGCAATGTATGTTTCTTGCAGGCATTTCTACAATTAAAGTGAGTATTCGCCATGCCAATTCATTGGGAGGTGGTTTCCATTGCTGGACATGTGATATCCGCCGCCGTGGTACCCTGCAATCTTATTTTGACTAGTCATGAGCCAACTAGGCAGCTATAGTTCAGCTTCTAAAATAAGCATAGGAAATAAGCTCATGCAGTCATTTTAACAAAAGTGAAATTAATTTGTTAGTGCTTGATCAGTGGTGTCCTTACAGTGGTCTAGGGAATGATTTATTCTTAGGTACTCTTCACTTCAAGCAATATAATTGAAACTACTTCCATCAGCAATACAGGTTTTCTGGCTGGCATTTTGAAAGACATCCTTCATCTGTGAAGCCCTCTCACATTGGCTTTGAATGTAAAAACTTGACAAGATAGCTAACGGCTCTTGTTAGATGAGTTTGGTCACTAACATTGGACATCTACCTCTGTCTGATACTCTATCAAATAGGCAGCTTGGAATGTTAAACTTGAATTAACATTTCTTATTCCTTTTAATTGGTTTATTGTTCTAATATATTAGTGTTTAATGCAGTTAAAACAGATGCAACTGTACAGATCTCTTATGGAACCAAGTAATTTTATAATGCTTTTCATGTTGGGCCATACAGATATTCAGAGAATTTCCAGTATGATCTAACTTTAAAACATTATTTTCATTTACTTGTGATGTCCGTCTACATTTTCTTCTAACACATTTATCATGCATCTGAACACATTTTTATATTACTTTTTGTATTGCTGAAATTGGTTCTTTTATTTAACTTTTTAAAGTGTACAAATGGTAGCTAATAGTCTGCATCTACAGGTTTTACTGTGAATTGTTTACGTAACTAAAAAAAAAAAAAAGAAGAGCTGACACCTTTACCACTCACACAACGTCCTTCAACTGTAGCAGATACAGCGATTTGAGTATTGATTACTGAATATGTACTTTTTATGCTAATAAACTTTTGCATTCTCTGTTTGTGTTGTCTTTCTTCTGAAAAGGAGTAATCATGACATGTCTGGATGGCTAGGTGCTTGTAATATCCAGCATCCAGCTGGAAATAGAAAATACACATGGCTTTTTCTGTAAAACATGGAACATCACAATGCAGGATATCCTTGTACTATATTGTTCACGTAACATGTTGTTGCTTGTGTTTTGCCCAGAAATGGGACTAGTGGGGGAGAGTGCCCTCAATAGATGTTTATTATCACAGTAGGGAGGAAGCTACTACTCCATACAATACAGTGCAACTACACAGATAAGGTCTTGCAAAATCAGCTGTCGGGCATAACATGCTCACATCTAAGTTATCAACAAAATATAAAGCCCTATTATTGTATTGTAATACTATTATTGTATTTTGCCAGTACCTGCAAGGGACCAAGCAGGTTTTTTTCATATGTTGATGATGTGGAATTCCGTAAGACATGCCACACTTGAAGAGCTAATAACATGGCTACTATCATTTCACTGAGTAAAGATGGCTTCTGTCTTTTAAAATCAAGGCTCTTTAGGCAGTTGAAATTCAGCAGAGTCTACAAATATAAATGAGTTTTGCTTTCAATTAATGACAAGGGAGCTGGATGTTTAGCTTGAAACAGCTGGGTAGAGGGGCATGCATTCCAAGGCATTCTTTTGCCATTGTTCTGCATGCTCTAGTGCTGAAGTGGATATCTATATATTTGTGCATAACATAAGGTATCACACGATACAGCTGAAAGCATTGAAAGCTTTGGACAAATGTGGAGTGATAGCTGGATACAAGTACCTCTGATACATCCAGGATGATGGAGACTACTTTCATATCTTGTTATATGTGATCCTTACTTGAAAGCTGCTTTATGTAAACATTACAGATGCTCTGACTTCATCTCAGTATACTTTTCTGAAGCAATTGTAAGCACGATTCCCCCCCATGCGCACACAATAATTGTGATTGACCTGCCAGTGATAAAGGTGCTGCATGTGCACTGACCTTAATGTTCTCTTTCTATGGAAAACGTGCTGCTGTCTACTCTGATGTGATAAGTTGTTTCTCATGTTCTTTAGAGCCATAGGAAAGGAAGAATAGGTGGGGTGGCTGGCCTGTCTATGAAGTTTTCTACCAGTTTATTCCAATAATGAAGGTAGCTCCTTCAAAACTAGTGTAGACTAGAGATTTTGACATCACAGGAGAAAACACTGAAGACACGTTTATATCCAATGTTTGACTAAGAGTTTTAGACCCCAACAAATGCTTAAGCTCTGTAAATTTTTTTTCAGTTACCATCCTGTTTTGATTTGTAGCGTTTAATTAAAGCATTGGTATCCAATGGTGAAGATGACTGAAAAATTACAAGGATTCTTGGGTAGTTGTTTATACCCATCTGGGAGGAATGTAAAAAGCAAATGGCTCAAAACAAAACAAGGGCTATAGATCACCCTTTGTATTAAACACAATATTTTAAGTTTGAAGGAAAAAATGCTAAATTCTTTTTTTTTTTTTTTTTTTTCAATCACCGTGTTTCTCACAAACTCTGTTGCCTGTGGGATGTTTCCTTTTAGGCATGTGATGCATTTCTGTGGAACCCTGTACTCCTGTTTCAATCTTCTGAAGGCTCACATGTTCTGGGTCTTAAAGAAAGTGCAGTAATCTTTACTTTGATGACAAATACATGATCCCTAACGCTGGAACACAGCTGTCTTTACAGCAGGCCTGTGAATGTGTCTTGCTGATTTTTTTCTTCAACTCATTTTCAGAAGCAGAAACAACCAACCCAGCCGAACAAACATATTGACTTGGGAGTTCAGGCTTCTAGTTTAACAGGAAATGCTTTCCTATTTAGGCCATGCCTAAAAATAGATTTGAAAGCTGCTAATGTGAAATTAAGCTTTAGTCTTAGTTCTAGTACTTAGATGAAGAGCAACTTCAACAATTAGTACCATTTTTCTTTCATATGCATTTTGTTGTTTTACTTAGGTGAAGTTAACACGCAGTGTAGATGGAATTTCTCCTGCTTCGTATGCTTTGGGGCAAGCAGAACTGTGTTTAAAAATCTGTGTATAGTCTCAAAGGATCAGAATTCTTCTTTTCCATTAATAGTTCCCTTGATTATGTCTGGTAGGACTTTAGAAAAGGATGTTATTAAACACCAAATTAGGTGCAAAAAAAAAAAAAATGAACATCAGCTTTTTCCCAGCTTTTTGCTTATCCTTTATAAAAATATATATATATTTTAACCTTAAACTGCTCACACAGTAGCAAGTCTTTCAGCCTGCAAACCACCACTATGCTTCTGAAGTTGTTTGTTTTTTGTTTTCTGCTAGTAATACATATTCTTCTACCTCATCCTTGGAGGTTTTGGCTGAATAGATTTGCCTCTAACTCATGTTTCCTTCAACAAGGAAGGCAGGGGAGTTTTTCCATATAACCAGAAGCTTTCTGTTCAGTTTCAGCAGTGGCATCAGAATAGAGATTGCAGAGACACCCTAGGAGAGATGTATTGACAAAAAGAAGTGTTACTACCATCATTTAGGGACAGAGGATCTGGTAGTGTGAATATTTTTGAGACCTTCTCAGATCTGTCTCCTTGACTGACCTTGGCTGGTCACTTAGCCAATTTACTTCCACATAAGGAAAAAGCGAACCATGCTTAAGTACTCCATGAAGTGTAGCGATGGTTAAACAATACATGCCTGGAAACTGCTTCAGTTTGCAAAAGTGCTGAAGACTTTTTGTGATCCTGTATAAGTCTCCTGCAGCACAAGACCAGAGAGAACAAAGTTTCTGTCTCTCTTGCAGCTGCAATATTTTCCCACCAGTGCACAGTACATATGCAAATGTATTCACAAGTATGCTTACAAATGTCCCTGGGGTTGATACGCACTTCTGTATAACCAAATGTAGAATTACCATTTCTTACACTTTCTTCTGTCTTACCAGTGCTATTGAGAGATATGATTATGCTGCTATAGGACAGAATCTATGAAGTGAACAACGCAATGACAAAAAAAAAAAAAAAAAGAAAAAAAAAAAAGTATATTTTAAAGCTCTAGTAGGCTTTCTTTATGGTGGAAGAACTGGAAAAATGCTGATGAGAATCAGCATTTTCCCCAGTAGCCCATTCAAGAGGGAGTGATGCAGAGACAGCAAAACCTTAAGAGGAATGATGAAGGGAACATGATATATAATACTGCTCTGGTAGATGCCACCACATAACGTTGATACTTATAATCTTCCAAGTTATTTTTATTCTTGCAGAGAGGGAGGTCAGCCCATGTCACAGTTGGTTTTGGTTAGACAAGACCCTGGAAATAGGAACACATGGTGAGAAACAGGAGCGCTTGGTTTCTGCTTTGATATCCAATTACAAGCAATTTTTGGAGGCCAAATTACATGTGGGCAACAGGCCTTGCTATTGGGTGAGATGGAGGAAGCAGGCGTGATGGTGTTTGACCACCTCTGTTCCAGGCTGCAGTTTATATATGTAAATAAAGTAGATTAAACATGGGCTGGACTTGAATTTTTCATAATTTTTCAGTCTGAGAAGGCCTTAAATAATTGGTATTCACAATAGACGGTGTCAAAAGAATCATTAGAAACATAGTCTTGACTGGAAGCTTTAAGGAAAGGTGATAAATCAGTTGCCAAATCTACAGAGAGAGATTTTCAGGGTGGGCTCAGCTCAGCTGCAGGGAATTAGCCAGCCACGCTCCAGGCAGTGGTTCTGGAGGGCTAGGATTTCCCTTGCACTTTGCTTCTGAAACTTGGCTGCAGTAGGCTCGCTGGTTACAGGAAGCCATGTGCTGCATCTGTGTAAATACCTGCAATAACAGTTCTTTGTGTCTATTGTTTTTTGGTAAGATATGTTTCTTAAGGTACCAATGCCAAAACAGAGAGGATGTAGAAAGAAGGTGGGGGTAGCCTCTTGCAATGTACTTGTATCTGTCGTTTGTGGTTGGGAATGCTAAGTGCTGGTATACAAAGTAGGGGAAGGAGAGCTTTTTTTCCCTAATTAGAGGGCAGAAGGGAAAGAATGGTTTTCTCCAGTCAGTTCCTGTAGGCTGTGCCTGTTCTAGCAGAATGTGATTGTTTCTTGGTGTTGATTACTCCTGAATCTTCCTGCTGTCTAGTTCAAAATACTGTCATTTGGTTTTACTTTTGGTATCCATCTGATTAATAGCACAAACAGCAAAGTTTGGTGGGTAGCACTGCAACTCCTATGTTGATGCTTAAGAGGCATAGGCTGATGTATGTGCAATTCCATATGAAATTTGTTTGGTTTTTTAAATCAAAAGTTAGGTCCACTGGGGAAAAGGAATTTGTCTTGCTTTATGGGCTGCTGGTGGGAATTAGACTGTTGGATCCACAAATATTTCTGCTAGTCAATTATGTTGCCAGAGTTGAATTCCCTGTTCCAGCCTTCCAGAGTTGCAGGGGCTCTTCATTCTTGCTAGGGTGAGACCCAGTGTGTTTAGCTCTGCTGAAACTGTCAGGATGCCCCTCGGCCTCTGGCATTTATCACTTCCCAGGAGTATCTGCTTCTGCTTCGCATATGCTAGAGCATTCTCAGAGCTTAATTGAGCAGACAGGAAATAGTTCTATGATAATGAGTGATGTCCCAATTAAGTGGTTCATTCATTAGTTTATAGCAAATTGTCACGATTTATGTGTTGGTGAAGTCAGATGTATGAATGAGAAACAGAACTTTCCAAATGTTTTCTTACTGGAATGGTATTTTCATAAGCTTGGTAGTGTGACGAATTAGACAGCCCTACAAAAAAAATAGTCTAGCAAATCCACTGCATGCTCTATAACACTTTATACCATCTCTCTGTTCACTTTATGTCTTGCAGGACAAGAGAGAGGGAGAAGCTATTTGGCTGAGACCCAGAGTGGATAACATGAAAGTGATTCTAGCTGGCAGGGATAAGCAGGAGGAGGAACTGGCAGAGACTAAGGTAACACCCTCAGCTATGCTAGTCTATCTGTAATCTACATGGATGATAGTTAAGGGACCTCAGACTCAGCTTTGCTTCAGAAGAGCAATAAGTGTTTTTTAAATCTTAGGTAGCCTTCCCCATCTAAAGTATGGTGTATGGTTTTCCATCAACCCTGTTTTACATACCCTATCTTGCCTCTATCTTTTTATGTTCACCACAGTGACAGATTAATTTTTAGACAGTATATAGACCTGGATTTATGCACCTATTTTGCTGTGACTGACAGTAGCTACTTTTGGAGTTCTATCTCTATGTGATTTGAAACTTGTGGAAGTATTTTCATTTCACTTCCACTACGCAATGAAAAAATAATCTCTATCTTTGTAGTGCTCTTTCTTCTCATTGCTTGGGAGGTATTGTACTGTGCTGTAGGTGTTGTTAACACAGCACAAAGATCTTTAATAGTTGCAGTTCTTTATTCAAACATTTGTTAATAATGATTGGTTTGTCTCCTTAGTCATCTATGTTTCGTTTTGTCCACAAGATGGTGTTGATATTCTGCCCTTTTCATGAGCTCTGTGTCAATGGAAACATTCACCAAGGCACATAACCTAGAAAGAGCTCACCATTAGATAACCTTTAGCGTTACCTGCATGACAACCTCTAAGGCCTGGCAATCATTTACAAAGTAGACCTTATCCCCATGAAGTAAAGGAGGTGTAGAAATGGTGGTGCCTCACTGACACCCATTCCCAAAACCAGTGTCCTGCAATGAACTTGAAAACCTGTTTGGTGGTTTGCACAGAACAACAGGGACTAATGCCCACTCCACAGTCCATGGTGCCTTCCACTGATGGGCCTCTGGGATGTGGTGAGTGTAGGGCTTTCAGCAGGCGGAGTCCTATATGCCAGCCTTCAGCCTGCACAGAAACCTCAAGGACTGCTCACCCTTGGAAGAGTGAAGTTGCATCCTGACACAAAATACCAGGTTTAATCTAGGAAGTGCTGGCAAATCGCAATGACAGCAGCACAGTAGAGGGTGCTACTGTGATGCTAGTAACTTTTCTCCAGTCTACCATAATGGATGTTTTAGAATAGTTTTTGTTTATTCTTCTTGTTCCTATTGACATTTCGATCAAAGTAAGTAAAAATACCTAAAAATGTTTTTTACCTGTAGGTATCCTTTGTTTGATCATACACAAAGTACTACTTGGCAATGTCAACATTTTCACATATCTATATGTGTGAAAGTGATTGCTGTGGAGTGCTAGGACACAGATATCTCAAGGGTCAGCTTTGCATAGGGTGTCAGAAATGACATATGGAGCCAAATGGGGACCGATCTCTGCCTTCTGAAACCTTCTTTGTGTGGGCTGAGAACCAAAAAAATATATCAACATAGCCATTAATTTAAAAAAAATATATATATGGCTCAAAAGCCATACATTTATGGGCCCATTACCCATTCTTTTAGATCCCTCCTTTGGGTTCAGTTATGCCCCTCTGCCTCTATAAAATTAAGGCTAAATGTCGTTATTTTATTAAGTTCTGGCACAGGTGAGATTGCTGTGGGTAACATGGTTTATTTCAGGAGTTCCTGTTCCCTCAGATTACTGTTCAGAATATTTCATTCTGTTAATCAAAATATACTGCACGTTTTTAGAAATATAAACATATTTGGAAGAACCAGGAGTTAAGATGAACAGGAAACTGTTGACATGAACCTTAAGAAATTCCAAGTCATTAGTACAAAGCACAATTTAAGTTTCTACAGAAGCAGCAATTGCTTTGTGAATTACATGTTATTTCTTCTGTAGATTTGAAATCTCATTTTAGTAGAACATCAGTGATGCACTTTTGAACAGCAGATTTAAAATAAAACAGAATCTATCCTCTGTACTCTTGTTTCTATATTACCTTTGAGTCAGCAAGGCACTGAAATAACTCTGTTAGGTGACTTGCTTGATGTTTATAAGGGTGTTGGGTAGAGTTTGGCCCTGGCTAGCTGTAATGCTGAACTGTGTTCAAGGGAGCTAGAGTTCAGTGACCCAGGCTCTGTAACACAGCTCTTGTAAAAATTATACCAGACCTGTTCATTTTTTTCTCTGCAGTTTACTAGTAAGTACTGTGATTGTCACTGAGTGGGTGACATCATTGTAGAGTAGGAAGAATTAACATTTTCCTTATAGCATACTAAAAGTACCATTACTTGGCAATATATGATGTCAGTATTTACCCAATACTTCACACATAGAAGTATGTTGTTTACCACAGACTTTTCCTCTCATAGGCAACAAATGGTCAGTGTATCCCCCAGTACAGTGACTTTTTGCTAACAGTGACTTCTTCTGGGTGTGCTTGCTTCCCGAGACTCAGGAATTTTGAAGACTGAGGATTTATACGCATCCACCCTTCCTTTCTGGACAAGAAAGACTGAACCAAATTTCTTTGGCCTTGTGGTGGGCTGGACTTTTCTTGGGAAGGCTGGCATCAGGATCTCATGTCACAAGGTGTTTGTGCTACCAGTGGGAATTCCTGAAAAGAAGGGTGAAATGGGGGTTTCAATGTATCTGCTTCCTTTTTGAAGGAATAGATCTCTCCAGCTTCTTCCCTGTAACCCTATTTACAAATTCCTTGGGAGAGCTCAGGGGCTGTTGAAAGGATGACAAATATAATCCTAAGAAAAAATGAATTGAAAAGACTGGGCTACTTAGTCATGGGGAAAGAGGAAATCAGGCAAGACATAAGTAATGTCTTCTATGAGTGTGGCTTGTACTTTATCCGTATTGTCATTGTCTTTTCTATATATCCAGCTATGTATGGTGAATGGGAGAATAGCAAAGAAGGGGCATGGAAGAGGACTGCAGTGGCTGTCCTCATCAATTATTAGGCAACGATTTCACAACTGTAGCTCATTTTCCTCATTGTGAAGCTCAGAGACGGACTGTGCTGCACCACTGCTGTTTGCAAACACCAGCATACTCAGATCCTGACCCTGCTTCTGCTAAAAGATAAGAACAGTATGATGCAAAATGAGATTTCTCTCCTAAACAAGACGAGATTTATAATGGCCAAACATTCAAGTTATGCCTAGCAAATACCAAAAACTAAACTCTTTGCAATGGTCTTCAAGATGTGGTCACTTCTGTGATAACTCAGCCTATGAGTTCAGCTCACAAAGCTCTTTTAACTGGAACAAACAGGTTTATTTCACTATATCAAGTCCATGTTTTCTCACAGCAGCCCTGGTACCTGCCTTGCAGCTTATCTCAGAAAGGAAAAAAAATGTAAACCTTTGTTTAATGTTGATTAATAGCGTTAAAGTTACAGCGCGATGTCGATTAACCTGTTCTGACACGTTTTGTTGTGGCAGCAGCTTGTTACTCACAGGCCAGGGCAGCCTCTGTAATGGGCAGTCTTATCAGGGCTCGGGTCAAAGGCTGCAAGACCTGTGGTCTGAGTTTTATGCTCATGCCTACTGTGCGTTCAGCCGAGCACCCAGCTCAGTGAGGTATGAACAGCGCCGGGGTGTCTAACCGCTCAGCAGTGCCAGGTTTGGGGCAACTTGAAGTCACACATAACATCTCTGTAGTACTGGCAGCTTCCCTCTAGTTCCTCATGTGAGTTTTCCAGATGGTGTGAGCTCAGCTTGGAGGCTCTCACTCAGCGGGGCATTTGTAGGAACCCTTCCCTCTGCCAGACCACCCATTTTCATGAACCCAACATCTCCTCTCTACTGAGTTTGTTTGAAGCTGGCGCTCCTCCCAAGGAACTCAGGCAGAGCCCACAAGCTATACAGTGCAATTTCCTTAGGAAACAAAATGAGAAATACTTTACAGCTTTCACTGCTGATCCAAAAGAAATATGTTTCAGACATGTTCACGAGGCTTCCTCCTTGCTTCTGCACTGGAAATGCAGAGTTGTTTTGTCTCTGTGGCTCCTTCTGTTTAACAACCATTCTTCTGCAGAGGTAAATGTTATTCCTGCCTGTTTGCTGAAGGAAAGGCAGAAAAACTGCACCATACTGTGGGCTTTCCAGAAATAAAAAAGGAAACTGATACCCAGCTGCAATTACAGTTCTCACTTCCTGATCTCCACTCCTGGGCTGGACTTCAAAGCCATCTTTAGACCCATCCGCGTTTTTCCTTTTCTTTTTCCCCTTCTTCCCTTTTCTGGTTGACTTTGATGGTCAGGACTGCAGAACTACAAATGGGCTGAAAAGTTTAGTTTCTACCTCAGCATCAGGGCTAGGTCCTCCAACCTCAAGTCACCTTCTGACGCAGGGAAGAGACGTTACCGTTGTTTTACAGGGGAAAACCACTGAGCTACGGAGACAAATGTGTCTGGCCTGTCATTGCCCAAGAAGTCAGTGACTAATCCATGGGGAGAGTCCTGATGTCCTAAATTAGTCTGGAGTAAACCAAGCTGTGGGCTATCCTTCCTGTGATCTGACACAGCCTGGAACAGATGGCTGGTTTACACTGAAGGTTCAAGCTGAAAACCTTGTTGAGTTTGTTTCTCCACAGCAACCATAGGAAAGTTTATCGTATGTTATGCTGTGTATGGGGAAAGTGTTTCCTTTAATTGCTCTGTTTTAAATTAGGAAATGGCCAATTCAAAACCAGAAGTCTGACTGTTACTGCCACAGATCATCATCAAAGCAGAAGGCGTAGCATGGACACCTACGTGGATAATTAGGTACAGTACTTTTGCTTGCTATTTAATGCAAGCAAACTTTGGAAGTCTAGTTTCCCCTACTCAGGGACATGGCTAATGTGTCACTAAATGTGTGACCTGTAAATAGAAAACAGGAAAGAAAAAAAAAAGAAAGAAAAAGAAAAAAAAAAAGAAATTTGATATTTCAGCCAGGCTCTTTGCTTACTTTCTTAAAATTCAGCAATTAGTGATTGGAGATTTTTGCCCAAGTCAAAGGAATGGCATAAAAGAGAGTTTTTAAAGCTGTTGTTATAAGGAGCCCTTGTGAATAACTGAGAAAAGACTGGTATAACTCCAACCTGTGTGCAGCAGAAACTTCCAGCTGGGCAGGCAGGAACTTGGCTGATCATCTGCTAGTGTGGACAGTGAGTTCACGTGGGCCTTGAGTTATTTCAAAATAGGCAAAACTTGCTGTCTGAGACTCAATTTCACCACTGCAGTGGAGTGAGCATGTGCCTGAGACCTGTAGGACTGTAGACTAGTGTTGGCCACTGGGAGAAGGCTGGGATAGTGTTATGCTTGGGTAGCACCCTGAGGAGTATGTTGGCTTTGGTTTCCTTGGGCTTATGTGGGCAAATGGTAGGATAAGGAGTTCACATGTCGGTAGGAAGAGATGCAAGTTAAAGACATTGAATATCTTCAGTGCACAGCCTGCTATTCCTGTGAGACAGCAGTGCTGAGTATTGCTCATCTCACAGTACAGGTGGGGAAACTGAGACACAGAACTTTGGTTTACTTCCTCAGAATCACAGGATCAATAGTAAAGACATACCAGGTCACTGGCCTCCAAATTCATGCTCTTATCCTTTGCTTTGCTGTCTCTCCTTAAAGAGACACCTGTGTCCTTATGCTTATTGCCTATTTTGTTTATCACTTTTGACTTCACTTCTTTGAAATAAATATATAATCAATAATGCACACACCTGGCTAGACATGCACTACTGACAGTGTTTCTATTCATGTCCTAACCTAGATTGATGCTTTTGGTTAGTTACCATTTTGTAAAATGTAATCTCCAACTCCTTAAAGACCAATTTTAATTAAACTGCTGAGAAATATCTCATGAAATCAAATTTGATTAATGAATAGATGAGTACATAGATCTAGCACGTGATCTTGAGTAAATCACTTATGCACTTTGTGCCTTGGTGACAGAGAGAGGACTAAAGTGCTATTTTTTAAGGATGCTGCCAATATGAATGATTGACTAAAAGATTTTCTATTTTGACAGAACTAAAATTAATCTTTCTTTACAGTTACTACTAGAAAGAATGTTACCATATAGATATAAAGACACAAAGCATATACATATAAAGAATTGCTCAGCCAGAAAGAAGTTCACATACTAGAGACAGGGAAAAGTGGCCTTGCTGGACTCCTCTGTTTTGGGGATCCTTAAAGGAAAGACCTTTCCTGAGAGGGCCAAGCAGCTGCATGGAAAACGAAGCCATGTGTGTCTTTAAATAGACGCCAGAGATCACAGTCAGTTTCGAAATTTTAGGGCATCAGCTATCTGCAATTGCACTGCCTGATACGCAATGTAAACAGGACAAAGAGGATTGATCTTTTGTTACCTGCTTTTATTCATATTTATCATAGCCTCTTTCTATAACATGTGTGATGTACTTGGAGAGGAATTTCTTTGTAAAGTGAGCATGCTCCTTTAGGTACACAGTACTCCAGTCCCTGAGAAAAACAATTCATTTGCTTGAGAAAGCTCCCTCAGGTAGGGAAAAAGCTGCCTTATCATGTAACCTGATTTTTATGGACTCTGGCAGGGAACTTGAGGCTATTTTGTAAACTGTCCCTATTTTATGCAGACTTTTGAGAACGGAGCTTTGTTAAGCTGAGCACGTGGAAGATGGAAGCCTAGTAGGCACCTGAACAAGAGCTCATCATCTCTCTCCTGCTTGAGGCCCTGCAGGGACTATCCACTGGGCCTGCTGGGGCACACAGTGCTGCTCACACTAACGGTGATGTTTTATAGGGTTTTTACCCCAATGGGATTTGCAGATTTGGCTCAGATATCTGCTGCAAGCTTTGCGTTGATTGAAATGTATTTCAGATAAGAACAGCAAGCCCCCCGCCATCTTCTCTGGATTTCTTTCATCTAATAAAAATATTTATCTACCCAAGCAATAGGTTGAATGTAAGTTAGCTTTATGACTGCAGTGACGTGGAATGGTTGGTTGCTGGGTGACCTTGTCTGTGATTTTATGGTCTCAGCCAGCTCTCGCAGTGGAGAGGTGTGGCCATGCTATTGCACTTCGTTGTCAAGTTTCTCCTGAGATGATCAGAGGTTCAGTGTCAGCTCTCTTACAGAACCTGGGAAGCCATATTCTGATAAACATTTGCCATTTGTTATGTGAAAACCTGGACCGCAAGTAAGACCTGACGGAGAAAAATACCTGACAAGAGGAGCAGTAGAGGCTTAAAAGAAAGGCCAAGCTTTGTGCCTCTGAAATCCAGCAAGAAACAGGGATCTGAAACCTTGGATTAGACAAGTGACCGTAAAGCTTCTGTGTGGTTTACTGCAGGGATTTGGCAAACCGGAATACTAGAGCCTAAATAGTTTGGTTTGATTTTGCTTGGAGGGTAATTTAATGTTTTTCTTTGGAAACCAAAGTTTTTCAACAAAGCAGACATGGAAGAAAATGAAGGAGCAGATATTTTGGAAGCCCGCCCTGTCTCTAATGGTCCTTGGTGCAAGGTGAGGACTTTTTTTTTTTTTTTCAATTACAGAAAATATTATCTCTTTCTGCTGTTTACAAGCGAGTTCGGGAAACCATTGCCCTTGGACCAGACTGCATACAACCTCTGCATCAGCCTTTGTAAACAATTTCAGAAACTCCTTATAGTGAGGTTGTGCTAAACAGTAGAAATAGAAATGAAATGGTAAGGTTTGTGGTTAAGCAACTGTCATCCACCTCACTGGAAGTTTCAAATATATGAGTAACTACAGGTTTCTGTGCTGTGGAAACTACCGAAATAGTCTTCCTAGGTGTTTGGAAAATCCAGAAACTTCTTATTATGCTAGCAAAGCCACTGCTTTAAGATCTGCAGGTCAAATGTGTTAGTAAAACCACAGCAAGCATAAAGTAAGATAAGCATTAACTTGGGCAAACAAATTGACAATTTAACTGCACAGAACTTGGTGTCCAGCAGCGAACTTCTAATATTCTCCCAGAGCTCGCTCGAGAGCATTTAACCTTCCTAACAGGTCAGCTGTGCTTCTTGTCAAATCTTGAGCAGTGACGTTCAGAGATTGTTTTCTGTTTGCTTGTGTTTGTAACTTGATCTCATGTAACAACATTGTCCTCAGCTCACATATAACCACAGGGGCAACTCTGACATCCTGTCTGAAAAAAAATGTTGTTGTTTCCTGTGCTTGAAATTTGAAAGACTTCCAATTTGGACAGGTTAGCGTGTTTGTATTAATCTCATCCTGTTACACGAGATTAAAAGATTAGTGAATTGGGATCTGAGCATTCTACCTCCATCTTGTTTCTCCCCCCAAAAAAATGTTTTTTCTCATCTTTCCAAGTTTTGGTGGAATTGCCTGTGCTGAGGCCAGGATTTCAGTCCAGACATTCATGCTCTGGAGAGAGTCTCTGTGAGATTGTGTCAGGATGTGGCAGTTTATATTTTAGCACAAACTTGCCTTTTCTTTATGGGAATTACTGGAAATTAAAGGAGAGAATTTAGGAAGCTGGGAACTTGCAAAATATCTGCATGTTAAAAACATTCTTAATGAATACAGAACTGTATGTATCTAATGGCAATAAGAAAAAAAAAAAAAGGACAACAAAAAAAAAACACAATCACCTTGTTCAGTTGGAACATCTGCTCGGCATTGATCACTGCATTTCCTGCCCAGACTGTTGTTCATATTAGTGCTCAGGGTCCTTCACTTGCGTATCTCCAACAAAAATATTTGTTGTTGTTGCATTCATTGTTTGTTATTTTTATTTTCTTGTTTAAAGGCTAGATATCCAGTTAATAGGCAGAAGTAAGCAACATTAAAAAAAAAAAAAAAAAGAAAAAGAAAAGAAAAAAGAACAGGGATGAAACAGCAGAGATTCTTAAACATTGAGGGTGAAAGTTGTTCACCCCAAATATTTGGCAAGTGAGCAAAGATAACAAAACATGTTCACAGAACTCTAAACCAGTTTGCAACCAAAACGTCCATGTTTTGCTGGTGTATTACCCATCTTGGATCTTCATTTCTGTGGAGGTGGAGAGTTAGAAATTGATTTCTGAAATGGTGTGCAGCTGTGCCCCTTGCTCAATCAAAATTTTCTGCATCTGCAAGTGTGCATTGCTTCAGGGATGCTGGCAATGCTTTAGACATATGGATTTGAGTTCACGGGAGCCTGAGTAGGATGTATGGTTGTGGCATACATCCTACAAAATATATTGAATCATGATATGCACTCTCTCATGGCCTAAAAGTTCACAGAACAGGTAACGTTTCACATACTACCCTATCATGACTCAGAGAATGTGGCTTTCCCTCTATTAACCTGGAATTTTCTAGTTTTGCTTTAGAAACCGGAAAAACGCATTTTCCCCGGGAAAGACCTAGAGATTTCAACCTTATCTAAGTTATATTGCAGTCTTAAAAAGAATTTACAGCAATGTGATAGCACACTCTTCCCAATTCTTATTGAGAAATAATATTGAGAATAGCTTATTAACCAGCAGTTCTGCAACTGCCTTCACTTTTTTTTTTTTTTCCAAGTGCAAATTTGTGTTTGCAAATAGCTTTGTCCGCATCTTATTGTGGGTACAAATGTTACTCATTAGAGCCTCTGTCGGCATCCCAAAACGTGGCAGTTGAAGATCCAGCTCCAAATATTTGTTTGTGTTCCCTATCTCAGTGTTTAGTTTAAAAGGATTCAGTCTCGTTTCAAGATGCAAGCGAAAGTGTGTTGCTGTTCTTTTATTTGTTTATTATAAAATCATAAAATATTGTCATTTTTCTGTAATTAGAAGATGTGGAGCCTGTGCTGTGACTCAGCAGGGAGACATGCATGCGGGCTGGCTTGCACCAGTGCCAGCAGGGCCTTGCTTTCATAGAATTTTAAATGCACTTGTAGGGTTTTTAAAGAAAAAGAAGGTGGTTAGTTATTAACTTGCAGAAATATCTGATTTTAGAGAACAGAAGATTACAAAACAAACTGGATTTTCACCAGCTCCTGAAGGGCAAACAGCACACTTCATCTGGTGGGGAGAGAGAATTTACTCCTTGCATTTCACTGCACTGTGTTTGTGTTGAAGCTTTTTCCCTCATAGGGCTTGATGTAAATGTTAATTAGCACTCCGGGGAAAATGTGTTAACAAATGTACCTTTGACATAGGTCTACAGCTGTGCTTTGCTCTGTAGCTGCAGGCTGGAGAGATTAGCTGGCAAAATACCTTGTGCTGCTTTTGAGGAAACTCCTTAAACACAAGTTCAGTGAAGCTTGCTGAGCACTTCAGATTTGCTGCTCTGTTGCAGCTCAGGCTGCACTTGCTGCTTGGTGGAAGAGGTGCCCGGAAAACCCTGAGCAGTTGTAAGAAATAAAAACTAACTCCTGAAAAAAAAAGGTTACTTCAAGCCACTAACAGGCTGCAAATAAGTCTTCCTGGGCTATGGTTTTCACACGGTTAGGGAAGATTGTCTTAACTTACCACAAACTTTGTGGCAGAAATGCCTCCTCCTTCTTCCCCAGTGCTGATCTTGATTAGCAATAAATATGGGTGGTAAAGTCCTTACTGGAAGCTGTTAGAGTAGAAAGGTAACAGTAATGCTTTCATAAAGTCATTTACTTCATCATTGCACTTCTTTCTTTTCCTATACACGGCGACTCAGAGACTCAGACATGGAAATCATTTGGAGCGTGTGATTTTTCAGGAGTCCTGCTTGGACTCAGGTTAGCATACAGACGTTGTCATGGTGTCTGGCCAGTTTAATTCCTGAACTTTGAGGTATTTTATACCCTAACTTCTATGAAAAAACACGCAGCCTTTTTTCAAGGTTTGTCTTGTTCGGCTGTTCTTTGCTGTGCAATATCAAGTCCTGATTTCTTTCTGGTGAAGAATAGCTCATATTCAAGGTACACAGAGTGAAAAGAGTTCAAGGATACTTACAGCTCTCTGGAAATTAGGTCGGTGATTTCAGCCAGCTTGCATGAGCCTGGTCTGAGGTTTGCACTAGCAATGGTAACCCCACCAGAGGACACTGCCTGTGTTTCTAGGAGCTAAGAGCAGCGCTGCTGTTGGGTGTCCTCCCTTTACTGCAGCAGGATGTTGCATGAAGAATGCTGATATATTGACATGGCTCTGGTTCAGTGGGTCTGACCCTGGCACCTTTCTTGTGTGGCTCTTGGGGGTATTTTGAAGAATCTAAGTTTATACTTTTTCTTCTTTCATGCAGGCAAGATATATATATACACAGATATTTTGTGTGGAGAGTTTTAAGCCTGTAAGCTGACTGTGGCTGGGACAGGTCTTCTGGTGGAGGGAGTTCATGTGAGCCCTCTTATTTTGAAGGGTTATGAACCCCTCTGCAGTGGGAGATCTCCTTGCTTTGAACTGCTGACACATAAATGTGGTCTTAGCTTGGTGAAATATGTCCAAAGTTACTGGATGGAAGCCTTCTGGAATGCTATTGCATGAGGACGCTGCTGTGCAGGAGGGGTTTTGGTGCATTTTAGACTGCCCCCCTCCTTCCCTCTACAGGGAGCTTGACCTGAGCACACAGCCCTGTCCTGCCCCAAACCTACCCTGTGGTGAGGTGCTGAGGAGCTTGCTCTGTCGGCTGGAGGTGTGAAGGTGCCCAGCATGCAGGCATCTGAGGCTCCTCAGGGGCACTTCTGCTTTGTTGACTCCTGTGGCCCCTCCATGTGCACTGACTGAATTTTGGCCTTGTCCTATCAGCCTATGAAGTGGTGACAGAGGTCAGGTCAGAGCTGTGATGGTTGGTGTCGTGGATTTGTCAAAGCACTTTTTTAAATGTGAGGAGCTGGGGAGCAGAGAAGCCCCAGAAGGGTTTCTTCTTCCCTTTCAGGCACAAGGGTTCCCCCAGCCCTGGGAGGAGATGACACGTGGCACCTCCAAAGTCGGGCTGGGAGAGGAGAGAGGTTGCAACCAAGCAGACTGCCTGCTCCTGTGTCCCCTGGAGGTGACAAAAGATTGAAGTAATTTTTATTAAACTGATTCTTCTTCCTTGGCCCCCAGATTGCAATTAATCTTCTCAGCTGTTACATTTTTGCAGTTGGCTTCTATATCCATAAGTTGCGGTCTGTCAAATTTTAGCAAAAAGAGATATACCAGTAAGAAATTGTCAAAGATCCCATGAAAACTGAATCTCTAAGGACAACAGTTCTGCCCACAGGGTGGCTGCCTATCTGTCTGGCTTTGGTTTTGTTTCTTTACGTAAGTAATCTGACTCCTCAACACCCAGCTTGTGGTTAAAATTCAGCTCAAGACAAGCACAAAACTCTCTCAGGTTTTGAAAACTTGTTTGCTGTGTAACTCAGCTGTAATCTGGTTCTCACATTCAAATAAACTGGTCACCCGGCAGGAGCTGGACTTCTGCCTTGTTGAACTGTGGATGTTGCTTTAGCTGCTTAAAAGGAAAACATATAAGAAATGCTGAATTCTTGTTGGCCCAAACAACTGAAAGAAAAATCACAACATTCCCTAAATCAACAGATGGCAATTTTCAAAACAAAATCTGAACGTCAGGCAGGAGCTTAGAAGGCAGAGCTGGATTCTGTGGCCAAACTGTGACCTTGAATCTTCCCTGTCTAAACCGGGGGGCTGAGCTGGGAGCTCTGGCTGGTGACGTTAGCTTGTGTCTCAGAAGAGCTGCTTGTGCATGATCCTACCTGTTCTGCAGTCAGGAAATTTAATTATCGCTTCCACAGTAGCCATTGCAGAGTGCTCGCTGCATGAAATATGCATTCATACGTGATATGTCCCATAATTTCTTTCTGTTTCCGCATATGGAGTTAAGGTTAATGTTCTGTGGACAAATGGTAGTTGCCATGGGTACCATAACCTTGAATTTCCCGTCCTCTGAGTGATTAAATTCCCCACCTTAATTTTACTTTATTGGGTTATTTCTCTAGCTCCTTATTTCCTTGGTTTGCTCTCCTTGAGAGAGCAAAGCAGGACGTTTCACAGGCTACTTGTATCTCCTTGGCCTTTTGCATTCTGCCCATGGCTTGGAGGAAAAGGCAGGGTGTTGTTTTGGAGCGTGTGGTGAGCAGCAGGAGATAACACCCAGCGCCCTAGAGCCCGCGTGAGCCCTGGGCTCTGCAGGGGATACCCTGGGCACAAGATGTCCCCAGGCAGCTCTGCGTGTCCGGCAGGCCCAGCACGGGCAGCACTGGGTGCCGAACCTGCCTCTCCTACAGCTGCGTGACACCCCGCTTACTTCACATGTGATCAGAGCTCTGCGACCAGCTTTGCCTTCTGATCCATGGGCTCTTGCAGGACTTTTCTCCTTGAGAAACTCCTGAGAGTACAAAGCTTACGTTACTCTTAATTCAAAACAAAGAGCTGCCTTATACCGTGCTCTTAAAGATCTGCAGTACCGAAAGGGCTACGTGTATCTGATGGGATTAGGGGGCCTCTGCAACTCTGCTAGCTGCTCTCCCCAGTGCCTTGCAAACTGTCTGGGTGTTTAGGTTTATTCCATAATCCTAGCCCTCCAGAAAATGGCATAAAATAATATTGAAATGGGAACCACAAGCTATATAAACATTGCCCTAGTTGGTAAGTAAAATGAATAAGTAGCTGTTAAATGCAAAATGAAAAGGTATAAAAGGACAGTGGGTGCTTTTGCTGTTTAATCTGAAGTGTTCTATAAATACAGCTAGGTTGCTACACACTGATGAAACTGGTCACCCCTAACTTAAGGCATGTCATAGGCAATGGAAAAAGTGGCCCATGGACCTGACTAATGTGGATAGAAATAGAGAGCAGTTTGGAGAAGTAATGATATAATGGCAGCCTTGTAACTGCAGACCCTGGATGCTGGACATCGGTGCCATCGGCTTAATAGGGCTTTCCTCCAACACCCGTTTATGGTGACTGAGGACGATTATCTGACACTGTTTACTTTGAAGGCCTGATAATTAAAGCTAGGGTGTCATCTACGTTGTAATTAACATGCTCCTCTGCTCCTAATTCATTCTGACAGTATAGATTAATGATGGTAAATGACCAGCAAGGATTTATCATGAGGTGATTCTCCGTTTTACAGGCTGCCTCAGACAATTACAGGAAGCTGTTAAGTTTAGGCTATTGTCCTGGTGTAATTGTGCGTGCTCATTCTTAGCTTTGTTTTGCAGTAAAACTCATCCAAGGGCTTAATAAAGACTTAGTTATGGTCCCTAAGAGGCTGAGCCATGCTTGTAAATGGGAAAGAGAGGCACAGGCTGGTGATACCGCTCTGATTTTTCGGTACCCCAGTGCTTGTAGTCCCTGCTGACATCAGTAGGAGCTGGCGCTGATCAGCACTTCTGAAAATCAGATGCTTTTGCAAAGGTAATTCTGTTGGGAGGTTGGGCAATGGGGCCAGCCATGCTGTGAGGTGCACATGTGGGCTTGGCAGCCTTGTTTGGCACCAGCACTTTTCCCTGGTGGCAGTGCTGGGGCCACCCTCCTTGGTGCCCGGGGGAAGCACTCATTTCTCCCAAGCATGGTACAGGGCCACAGAAGCTCAGCAGCTGTGTGCCAAGAACTGCTGTGCATCTAAGCTGTAGCCTCAAGAATGGCCAGTATTTGAAATGACCAAGACACACATGTAAAGGAGATGCTCCCTCAAAAGGAAGGTCCTGAGTTCCCTGCAAGCTTAGAGCCTCAGGGGAATTCACTGGTCCCGCTTGCAAAACCTTGACTTTCAAGCCAAACCGGTCATGGCCTGGGGGACAACACCGTGTCATGCTATGCAGAAAGTCATGAAAAATGATACAAATGAAGTGAAATTTTCCAAAGCATACATGGCACTTGGTCTCTGGTTACTTCTTGCTAAAAGCAGTTTCATCATCGGGTTCTCTTATAATAGCTTCCTTGTGTACACAGGGACTTAACCTGACTTACTTAAACTGCGTCATGTATTGCTGCAAGAATACTTGATTAACAAGATGATCAAAGTGTGCTGTTCCACGTGTCAATCAATAGGAATTAATACGCAGGAGCCTCGTCCAAAAATGTGAGATTATAATGGAGATTTGGTTTTCTTTGTACTGAAGTGTTGCTGGGTGCAAACAAATGCTAATGTGATGAGCTGAGCTCCACTGTCTCCCCTCCCTTAGGCTGGCATTTTTTTCTCCTTGAGTGTTTCCCTGTTTGTACCAATCCAAACCTCCTGCCTAGGTCTGTTGAAGTGCCTTCATGTTTGCAGCAGAGGTCTGAGATTTTTTGATAAAAGAGGTGAAACAGTGGCATTGCGCAAATGCACAGCAGAGGTACTTCAGGAGCAGCAGGCATCGGAGTGTGGTGGGGGTTTGATGTCTTCCCCCAGCACACGCACAGGTCCTGTCCTGAGAACCAGGGTGCAGAGCAGCTCCAGCAGGTAGTGATCTTAGGTCTAATAATTTATTCCTTAAAAAAACAAAGAGGATTTGAGTTGGCCACATAGACAGGAGAAAACAGTTCTCAAGATACCTCTTCTCAGGGCAGAGAGGCAGACCCTGGCTTGCTCTTTGCAGACTAGCTGGACCAGAAGGAAATGAGTGATCATAGCCTTTAAAACCCGCAGAAATTAATAGGCTAATTCCTACCAGAACTACAGTAAGCATCTTTGGCAGAGTACACAGCAAAACAGCTTCTCCCCAGTGGCACAGCAATGTGCTGCAGTGCCAGAATGGCTTGTGCTTTGGGTACAGAGGGCACCTTTTGGGCTCTGTTGCCCACTCTGCACACCTGCTCTCTGCAGTGTTCCTCTGCCTGGCTAACTGGCTGGCTGCTTTGGCAAGTACAGATTTGTGGTGGGGCAATCGTGCCCTTCTTGGGATAGCTGCCCTGAAGGACATATTGGCCATTACAGAGGATGCTCTCTTAGCAATATTTTTATCTGTGGAGGGTGGGGAAGACTTGGAAGATGGAGTTTGGCTTGAAGGGGTCAATTAATTCCCTTTCCCTTTCTCAGGAGGTAAATCTGGGAGCAAAGCCCTGAAATTTGTACAGAGCTCTGCCCCCAAATTTACCTCCAGCTGCAAGTGATTGTGTGTTTTGGGACCAGCCTGTGCACAAGAGCACTGTTTGTACCTCGGGAGCAGCTCACCACTCAACGCTGGCCATGAGCACAGAGCTAGCCAAAGTTGTCATCTACCCCAAATGGACTTGAGTCAGTCTCTGGTGTAAGTGATCTGCTGGTGTGATGTACAAAAGACTGTTACTCCGGGACAAGCCCAAGCACAAGGCTTAACTGCAAGTGCCTTCAGTGTTTATAAGCAAATACTGCTCTGATTTGCCTACATAGCCCTGGAGACATCATCTCGACCCTGGTGTCTGCTGGTTGTGCAATGGTGCTCCCTGTGCTCTTTCTCTCTGCTCTGTAAGCAAATAGTTTCTCTTCTGTAAGTGACCACATTAGATGAGTAAATAGACCCAGGCAGATGAGGAAGGTGCAGAAACACCTATTTTATTTCCCTTGAAACAAAATCTACTGGGAAATGAGTACATCTGAATTGTCACCCCTTCCCCAGCCAAAGAGAGATGAGGAGGTGCCTTTGGAGAGGAGGAGCATGTGGATGAAAGAGGTCTCTGAGGCACCATGGCCATGGAAACGCACAAGGTTGGCATTTGTTGCATTACTGTTTGCTACTGTTGGCTGCAGAGGTGCCTGCTCTGCACCTTAATCCTTGAAAAAACTGGGGTGCATCTGAAAGGGTTTATCATCTTTGCAGTTTTTCCCCCATGAAATAAGAAAATAGGGGTTGGGAGCAGAACTGGATAAATGGTGAGTTTTTTTGGTTTGCTGTCTAACACCCTTACTCCCCACCCCAAATATGAAACCCAAACAGGTTTAATGAAAAAAAAAAAAAAAACAGAGGTTTCTTTGGAGAAAATTGATAAGCTTAGGAGAAAAAGAAAAAATAAAAAAAATTGCAAAATGTTTTGTTCGGTCCCAAACAGAATGCCTGGTGTTGCTTTATAAGCTGTTTATTTTTGTCCCCTTTCATTTTGGAAAAAAAAAAAAATCAAAACCAAACCATTTAATTTAGAAAATACCAAAGCAAAACACTTCACAGAATCATAGAATACTTGAGGTTGGAAGGCACCTCTGGAGATCATCTACGCCAACCCCTCTGCTCAAAGCATGTTTGAATATGCTATATACAGTTCTGTTTTGAATTTTTGTCTGTGTTCACGATCATTTGACTTGAATTTCAAATTTGACTTGGATTTCAAGTGGATCTGGTGCCCCACAAATCGTACGTTGGGGTGAATTTAATACATATTGATTTGTCTGTTTGCTTAGGCTTCTGTTTTGGATATCTATGTCCTCTCTGCCAGGCTGACAATGTACACTCTTTTCAGATTCTATATACAAAATCTTTCCCAAATGCCACGGATTTCACATAGCTCCTCTTTTCTTCTTCCATGTGGTTTGATATAGACAAGGCTGTCTGACCTTGGGTTTACTTATTACAGCATGCTTCTTTCTTGTCACTTAAAAAGATGTGGACACTCACGGAAGGAATACATCAGTATTTGTTATGAAAAATAGGAATATACAGTCTGGTTGGCTTGCTAGCTATGTCCATATGAATCAAAATGCTCATCCATTTCTCCCAATGATTTATTAAAGGGATAAAGCAAGATCTGTTATTTATCTACTAACTTTTGGGCTTTTTTTTTTTTTAATTAAAAAAAAAAAAGAGAGAGAGAGAGGGACTGACAACATGTAAAGAGCAGCTGGTGATGAGAAACAGGAATGACTAGGATGCCTCTGTTTTCAGGCTTGAGATGTGCCCAGAAATGTACTCAAAGTCTAAAAAAAAAGTTGCGTAATAATTTGGTGGTGCCTGTGACAGCCCCTTCCCTGTGTCCCATGGGGTTTGTCACCTGAATTCTATCTGCTTAAGGGTGACTGTGTTGTCTGAGCTGCCATTTTGGCAGAGATTTTTAATGGCAATTGGTGTGATTTGGACAGTGGCTGGAGCAGTAAAATATGTGTTGTCATACTTCAAGTTGTAAGGTGCTGTGGGCATGGCTGAGGAGCCATCTTCTGCTTCTGTCTGCTGAGCCTGCTGATGTAACACTCATGTAAAGCAAAACCCTGCTCTTGCTTCCAGTGCTGCATAAAACTTGCCCGCTCTGTGAAGTGGAAGGGCAGTAATGGCTCTGTCAGAAAATGCAACTCAGCTCTTGTATTATTTATTTATTTATTTATTTATTTTTTCTGTCAAGGTCTCTTTTTAGTTCCCTGTTCTGCCTTTTCTTATTGCAAATCATAAAACCAGACCAAAGCTCAGGGGTTCCTTTGCAAAACTATTCTCTCATGCTTACAGCTGGAGTCATTTTCCAGCATTGACATGAGCTCACAAAATGTTAGTCTGACACTAAAGAAGATTTTCCAGAGTTGGCTGAAGGTTTTGGCTTAGTTCTAGAATCAACTGTTTCGGAAACCTTTCTGGAATGGATTCTGGATGGCCTGGCACCATTTAAAGGATTAAGAAGTCATGCACAATTTGGCCTTCAAAATACTTAAGGCTTTTAGATTTCTCACCCCAGAAGTTATCTTTCTTTTCATCAAACATCAGCTGTTTCCAATTGCTGCATTCTATTTTGGTCACCTATTTTCCTTTTTTCATTCCCATGCATGACTAAATATCTTCTTTAAATCAACTTGAAGTAATTCGTTTTTCCATTCATTCATACGCTTGTGCTGGTTTCTTTCCCGATTGGAACGCTCCATGAATGTCATGCACCGAAGGAGCAATATCATCTGTGCAGTCCTGAGTGCGGGAGTACTTGGCACCAGCTCTGCAGCTTAATATGTGAAAAACACGAAGACAGCTGCCAGTTTCTGCATGTTTTAACTGGTTTATTTTCTGTAGCTCTGAGCAGAAGTGCTGAGGCCATGGCAGCCTCACACAGCATGATGCCCAGGTCCGTGGTCTGGAGAGCGTGCCAATTCCTGAACCAGTGGGACTAATTCTGCTTCAGCTCGGCACTCAGCTCCAGCAAACTGGTTCTTTTGAGAGTCTGGCCAACAAGCCCAGCAGCCAGACCATGCCGTGCTTGCTGCGCTGCTTGTGAGTTATTCCTGAGCTGTTTCCGTGCAGCACTTTGCTGCCCGTTTGGATGTGCTGGCTTGTTGAAAGGGTTGGTACAGGCGCTGTGTTGTGCTCTCTTGCCTTGGGTGGATGTGGCCTAAGAAATAGGTTACATTTCTTTATGTATAGTTGGCTGGATCCCTTCTTAAAAGCACAGGGTGAGGTGTAGGCGTCTTATAAGATGTATCCATGCAAGTCCTGCATAGAACTTGATCGATGCTGCTTCTTGGTCCTGCCAGCCCTGTAACACCCAAACACAGCCTTGCTGTGTATGGCTGACAAGCACACATGCTGCTCTTTGGTAACCTTGTTCTGCTGGCCTCAAATCGGAATGAAATTTCTCCAACCTTTGATCTCCTGTATAAGATACAAACACGCGCCAGAATTCTGATCAGTGTGCATCTGACACATGTACTTTTCTTTCAAATGACAAATACAGAAGCTGAAATTATCCAGAAAAAAAATAAATACCACGCTCAGCCAAGTATCGGAAAGGGTTTGTTTTGTTCTGGATTTCTTTTTCTTTTGGTGAAGAAAACAATATGCTGGAGACAGATTTGACAAAGTGAATGATATGGATTTTTTTTGGCAATTGCATCCCGTCTCTGGCTGTTGGAGCTGTGACCGATCTAAGCTGTGCTGCGCTCTGCAGGGGAAGGAGTGGGGTCAGGCCTGTCAGCGGGCCCCGAGCACTAAACCTTTCTGTGCGGAGTGGGATATGTAAAACTGCATTTCCCCAGGATCACTGCCAAATGACTAATCTTGGACACTTTCAGGCATTCCAGCGTGTCTGGTTAGTGGTTACTCTAGCCATCCTATCATGTTTTTGGGAACCAAATGTTTTGCGTGCTAAAGCAAGGTGCATATTATACAAGGGGTGCCTATAATGGATTTTGAGAGTTTGTAGCCAGCACACAGTGGCTTCACATCAAAGATAGCCATATGAAGAGGGAGCATTGTGTGTATACTTGAAGTCAGAGACACAAGGGAATCGGACCCCTTACTACATAGTTTATTTAGGAGTCATGGGCAGAGGGGTGGATAAAAGAAAGGATTTTTAAATTCCGAGTGAATTAATTAGCTCATTGACTTCTGCCTCATTTCCATGCAAGTGACAACTACCTGTTATGCCCAGAGGTGACCTAATGAGACAGTGCTCTGAAGTAAGCCCCTGCTCAGACAAGCATCAAACTATTTCCAGTAAAAAAGAGCTCGTGATTTCTGCAAAGACATCCTGAGCTCATGTAGACTGTTCTGTTCCATAACCTTGCCTGCTCCAGCTCGCTAATGCACTCCCTAAAACTGCACTGTTTGTGGCCATTCCTTCACTGCCTGGTTCCCGATGGGCATTCTGATGTCATCTCACAAGATTTTCCTTTTGGCTTAAGGTACAACTTATATTTAAAAACAAACAATAATATGTCTGGCCACTGATCATCTACTGTCTGAAGCTTGAATACTTCGCCATGGCCAGTGTATCTGCCACAGGGTATTGCTGGTTCTTGAGAATGCTCTTTAGAATTTCACTGTGCTTCTACTTGAGTGATAAATTATTGTGGTTTCCAAAAGTTAATAATAAGTGCTCTACAGAGGAGATAGTATGTCCAGATAGTATGCTTTCCTTTTAGCTGTGTTGTTGGATCTTGCTTTGTTCTTGTTCTACGGGATAACGGGCCAAACGTGGCACCGTGCAGGCTATGTTGATACGAGCTGAACCTCTACAATTTTTTTCTCTCCTTCTTTTTCATCTAATCTTTCCCGACTCCCTCCTCCCCTTATATGGCAGCCCTGTGCCTTGTATCTCCTTTGGCATCAATGCCTGGCGGGCTGGCTCAGGTCATGGCACTCGCCTGTCTGATGGAGTGCGGGCAGCCGGCGGGATGAGCTGACCTCCGCGCAGCCGCTGGGGTGCGGGGGGAGCCGTGCGCTGCTGAAATCCCATCCCTGCCCCTGCTGCTGCACGGCACTGTCTTGTCTTTATGGGCAACACTAAATCTTCCTAAAAAAATGCGTTAAATTTTGTGGTTGTGTGAATCTGTTGTCTTTGCTGAGAATTACAGTCGGTAACCTGTCAGACTAGTGCAAGGAGCTATTTTCATGTTCCAACACGTTCCCCTAAAACCCTGGGTGTTTACACAGGGCAGGCCTGGCAGCTCTCTGTCAGGGTCCAGCCACCCTGGCTAGCTAAACCCAATTTTAAACTCATGCAATTTAACTCTCAAGAAACAGACTTTAAAAGAGGACTAATTAGGTGCTTTCAGTGGGAAGAACTTGGGGGATTGTCACGGCTGTGGATGCCACCCACTGGCTCCGTGTCTGGTTGGCAAGGGTGTGGAAGGGCTGCGGCTTGTCCCCCTGGGCACCGTGTCCAGGGCTTTGCAGAGCCCTGCTGGGACATCCCAAAGCCAAGCTCGCCTTTGCCAGCTCTGCTGTGCTCCAGAAGGGGAGGGAGCACCCCAGCTGCATCCGGCCCATCTGCCTGGCCACAGGGGGCCCTTGAAGTACAGCTCTCAATAAATTCCCTCAACCCCAGCAATTTTCCCCAACGCAGATCAGCAGGCAGCAGGCCCGTGTTCTGTGGCTTGCACTGGCCATTTATAAACGTCCCAAGATGCCTGCGTCTGGATGACTACATCCCAAAGACATGCCTCTGGTGTTTTGATGTGCCCACAAACAGCATTTGAAAGGCATCACACAGAGGACCAAGATCATTTCTGATGGCTTTGGTGGAGTTGCTTCTGATCCTAGAGCTCCTTCTACCATGGGTACCAGCAGCCAGACACTCCAGGCTAATTGGATAGTAGAGAGCCATGAGCAGGCTCAGAGTGAGCACGCCAGCACACTTTTGTGCCTGCTGTTCGCCTTGCTAGAAGGGCTCCTCTTGAAGTCCTTCTTGAACAGGAATCTGCTAATGCAGAAAATGCCAACAGATCCATGCTCAGACAAGAACTTAGAAGCCTTCAAAACCAGCAGAGCTGGAAGGAGGTGAGAAGTATTTCCTTGTACAGCCATGGAGAGGTTCCCCATGGGTTTCAGAGCTTCCTGAAGCGTCATGTTATTGCCCCTATACAGGTCAGATGCTGAGCAAGCCTGCTGCCTTTGTCTCCCTAGTGCAACAGCTCCTTTTTCTTCAGCAGTTCCCATTTGTAACAAAGTCTGGAGACTCATTTCTAGGGGCAAATCTGCTACCCTAAGTGCCATCTTGCTTCATTGACCATTACTAGCCTTTTCATGATATATTGACCTTCAGAGAAGTGTAATCTTAAATAAGTATCAGAAAGTTGTGGTGTTTAAAAGCCTTTTACACGATCACTAGGCAGTTCAAGCTTGTGGACAACAAGCAATTTTTTGCTGGTCTTGACCAATGTGTGCAAATGTGTGCAGGGCTATGCTGTGTAATTGTAGGTTATGTTAAAAATACTTCAAAAATACAGAATTTTAGGTGGCTATATTAACTATTTTAAATACACAATTGTCCAGAAACCACTGACATTACAAAAGATGAATATTACAGTTGCAAAGGGAGTCAGCTCACAGCCTTACTTTCAGGCTATGGCAAATACTTGCTCAGTGACTTAGGGCAAGTCCCTCAATTTTTATTTTCCCATCTGTAAGGAATTAGAATAATAGGTCAGTCAATATTTATGATGTGTTCCAGTTAGCCTATGATAGAACCATAGCCCTCTAAATAAATGACAGTTCGTCTTCTGGTGCTCAAGAGAGAAACGAAAGCAATACAGCAACTCTTTTAGAAGAAATCCAAGATTTCTGTAATCGCTTCTGAGGTTCTGTTTTCACTGAAGTGGTTAATAAAGCCTGGATGTAGGGTATTCTAATGTGCATAATTTAGTTGAGCACTTTAAATTCTTTTAGTTATATGGCTCCTGTCTGTCTGTTTTTGTTTTACTTTTTTTTTCTTTTTCCACTGCTGAGCTCCATAATTGTTCCTTTTAGCCACAGTCACCTAAGGTCAGGCTGTACCTTGCTAAGGAGCCGAACTGCAAACAAGGCTAGCTAAATCACGTGTCCCCAGCCCGCTCCTGTTGTTAATCCTTCCAGGTTCTGGGCCTAGCACTTGGCAGAGCAACAAAAGCAAACTTTTCATCAGAAGTTCACATTCTGCTCAAGTGGAGGATGAGCTGAGTAATTCCTGCCTTATTTAGGAAGGGTATAATAGGGAAGCTACCTCGGCTTTATTTCTATAATGTAGGGGGCACAGACAACCTCATTTAAAAAACAGTGTTTGCACAGTGGGAATTCAGTGTGATGACATTGTTCCTTTTCCCTAAACGCCTTTCAGAGTGTTTTCATTAGTAAATACGCTGTCATTGCACAAATTACCACCATGGCTTTAAATTGATGAGAAATGGCAAATGTAGTTTATACTCGGGTAGGATGCTAGCCTGGGTCTTTAGATTTTGTCTGAAATCTGCAGTGCTATAGAGGATTTTTATTCCTGCTTCAGTCTTTGTCTAGCAAGGTCCCTGCTTAATTTGCTTTTTCTTCCTCTTGTAATTTTTTTTACAATCTTCATCTCTGCTTCAGTTCTTTGTGTGTTAAGTTCATTGCGTAGGAGCAGGCACAGCAAATTGAGAAAACCCGGTTGGGAAGGAGAGGAAGGTTGATGAACTTTGTGCCCAGAGCCTCCAGGCAGCCTGGGGGAGCCCAGGCGTGGCCAGCACAACCCTGCACGAATGCAAGGAGCCAACAAAACCAAAACACACTGATGTGGGATCCCTCTGCCCTAAGTAGTGCAGCTTCAACAGCTGCCTCGGATGGGAAAATGCTCTCACTAATGTGTCGGTGTTACCAATAGGGTACTATATCAAGATAGTAAAAAATAGTATAATAGTATCGTGGTGATGTGGTGAGGAAAGTTGGGGGGGGGGGGGGGGGGGATAAGAAGATAAAACCAGAAATCCTGAAAAGGGAGAAAAACAGCAACCCTCATCGTTTGAGTGTTTATGTGTTCCTTATATAGGTCAGTATTTAGGTACATGTGGGAAAGTGCTTACAAAATACTGTTGATAAATATCCTAATACATCACAGACATGGGACGAGGAGTTACTCGGCATGCTTTTGGATGGCTTGGAGTGTTCAGGAGTTGCTGTGAGACCATACAAGCTATTTGGTTTGCTGCTAATTGGGTCTTGCTGCTGCACCTGCTCCTGCATCCTGACCTGGCTGTCCAGGTGCCTCACCCCTTCTTGCCAGCTTCCCTGCACACCTGCATGTGGACCTGTGCACAGCTACCCCACATGCCCAGTTTCTGAGTTTGAAGCTCAGATAGGAGCAAGGAGAGGAAGCATCGGCTGCAGAAAAATGCAGTGCACGCAGAGTCACCTGTAGAGACAGGGCTGGGGGTGCAGCATCCTCCTCCTGCTGCTCCAGCCCCTACCCCAAGCTGCTTCCCTACAAGAAAAAGGGCTGGGATGGGGACTAATTCATTCTTAACTACATAGGGCAACTTTCAACTTTTCAGTCCATTTTTCTTCTGTATTCTGACACTGTGAAAGCCCTAATGGAAATACCTCTCAAGACTGAGTAGATTTCAGAGACCTCAGCTGTGAGCTAGAGGCAAAACTTGTTTTCCAAACAAATTTCTTAAAAAAAAAAAAAAAAAAGACAGTGAGCAAGTGCTTGAATACAAATTACCAACATACCAATGTCCTCCCACCTAAACAGTAAAACCTAAAGGGAACCTGGTGGCTTAGAAATTCTTAAACTAAGTCATCATCTGCAATGACACTGAAGTGTGATTTCCGGGTCTGTATTCCTACCAGATTATCCTAAACAGTTCTGGAACATTTAGCACATCCATCTCTTCCTCTGATGAGCAAAATGTTTAGGACTAGCAGGAAGCTTTTAAAAATATGTCTAATGCTGTGTTAAGATGAGTGTTGCAGCATTGTACTAGTGTAAAAGTGACTGAAACTAAAGCAGTGGGCAAAAGTGAAGGTGGCTGATCTAATGGAGTTTTCCTAACTAATGAAAATGCAGAGCTTTACCAAACAGCCAAAGATTTAAATTTATCTCAGTTTGCCTAAGCGCCGTGCTGTGACCAAGACGGCGACCTTTAAGAGGGATTCTGGGTGCTATAAACTTCATCAGCGATAGGAAATCAGCAGGTATGAAAGTCCATGATTTCTTGGAAAACGACCTTATGTTGAAAAAGCATTTCCTTCTGTTTGACTGGCACTAAAAGCCTGCAACTGAGGCTTGAACTGCCGAGTTATTAAGGGCTGCAGCAAAGCTGTGCTGCTCGCAGGGAGCACACACAGGCTCCCACCTCCTGGCTTGGCTGCCCACCCGGCATGGTCCCTTTTACCCCAGAAAGTCACCTTCTGGTGGTCCTGCCTTTCTCTCTCCCACACTTTAAGGAGCAGCCTGCGCAGCTTGCCAGCAAAGAAATAATAAATGGTGTGTTTTACAAAGCGAATGCAAACAAGGGATCTGCTCCCACTTATCTAAACCTGTGTGTCGGTGATTTTTATCTGAGTGTCTAATGTTGCGGGTAATTTGTGTAGTGATGCGTATCTCTAACTGTGGCTATAGGTTAGTGCCTTTTTTCTATTCTTAAATGTGCAACAACTTGCACTACCAGTCAGAAGTTTGCATGTCTCTGGTTTGTTTTGTAAAAACTGCATCTGCATGAAAGAAGCTGATACATTATACTTACCATATACACCTACGTTCTCCGTGTGCTTTTTCCTGTTATTTAGCTTATATTAATAAAAACTTGAACAAATGCTATGAGGGACGGAATTTGTTATATTCCTTTTTCTAATTTAATTTGTTTTTCTTTTTGATCATCTGCTACATAATCAGTGAAATACCTCCCAGCTGGAAGTGCAGCTTCAACTGTGAGATGCCTCCAGCTGTTTTTGGTAAATGAGCAAGTGGTTTTAAAAATCAAGAGAAGGAGGGCTTGGGAATGGGGTCTGGTCCTGTGTCCTCTTACTGCTGCTGGCTTAAGGTAGGGGTAAAATAGGGATGGGGCTCCTGCCTAGACACTAAATTAACGGAGGCTTTAAGAGATCTGTTACGTCTCCCTTCTCCCACTCCATGTGGCATTTGGTAGAGAGGTGAATGGTGTCCCCCTTGGTCAGTGGCAGGTGTGACTTTGGGCTAATCCGCTGCAAAAGCAATGATATCATTTTTGGGGAAACTTGCAGTAGAAGACAAGTGTTTTCTAATGTCGCTCTCCTAGAGCTTTGCAGAAGTCAACCCTGAGTGGGGTAGAGAGGAGGAGAGAAACTGCTGAGGTTTGGCCCCAAGTCTGTCTCGCCTTCCATGGATAAGCTGAATTTAGCTTGCTAGCTCGTGCAGTGTTTTTCTTGTATAGGTGTATTTCTCCGCAAGTGGAAAACAAACTGTGTTGGGATTTGCTGTTCCTGCTGAAAGCAAGCATGGCTGTGTTTGTAAAATGTTTTGGTGGTGAGATTATTGTAAGCATTTTATGTGTTAGATCTGCCTTCGCTTTACCTTTTTCTCTTAAAAGGCCAGGTGTCCTTTCCCACGTCAGTCTGGGTAATGGGCAGTCACTAATTTGGTTTCCTTCTGATGGGGTCATAGCTTTACATTAGAAGTCCTCAGAGCTGTGTTTTTTTGTTTTGTTTTTTAATGGTTGTTTCTTTCTGTGCCCAAGATTTTCAAAAGGAAGGTATGTACTTATACCGCCTGAGCAAGATGGAAGCTTGGAAGCTTTATGCACAGGGGTTGGAAGAGAAGCCAAATCACTCTGACACTTGCCTAATCATCTGCAGAAGTGCATGGAGATGGGCAAATCTTTCATTGTTTTGTCTGGATTGGTATATCTGTTGTGGTAGTGAATTGGTTTGGTTGTTTTAATTCTTTGTAAAGCTGGTGTGTCCGCCAGTTTCCTCTGAAACTCCCTGAAACCAGAAGTGTAAACCAGCTTAGGGCTGTGGGAAAAGGTGTGTTTAGCACTGGGAGCGGGTGAGAGATAAGGGGAGGAGCGGCATTGCTCCTGGCTGTCTGTGGCCGCCGAAGTGTGAGGTCTTATTTCTGCAGAGGGATAGGAAGTGGAGAACCATGCCTTGAGGGTATATCGGGGAGAGAAAGGGATGGTACCGCAGCTTGTTTCAAGTGAGAGGAGATTAAAAGCTTCTGGACTAAGCGTGAGGAATCCGCTCACATGGACACGTTAAGTGCATAGCCGGGAGAGACTTGCCAAGGCGAACAGAAACCATGAGATCAGCCTTCCCCCTCGGCAGCGGGTTCATCGCTCCCCCCAGTCTGCAATTCTCTCAGGAGGTTAAAGGACATATTTTAAAACTATTTTTCGGCTCCGTTCTCAACCCATTTGGGTGATTTTTTGTTTCATTTTTATTTTTTCTTTTATAGTGCTTGCTATTGTGACTGTGTTACAGAGCCTGTCAACCACTGCAGCACCCAGCTGTGCTGGCTGCGACCATAACTCACGCAAAGTGCCAAGTGCTGTTCTGCTTAATGTGAGAGATCCTTCCGTGATAGCGGCACTACAGCCAGCCCTGGTGAGCGCGTGGGGAAGGATGGTGCCCATGCGGATAAGATTTATGTTTGTTAGGGCTGTGGTGAGTGAATCTGCAAGGGCTGCCTTCCCCTTTTCAAAAACTTGGAAGATTTATCTCCCCCAAACATCCTGAGAGAGTCTCTCTCTCTCTTTTTTTAATAGCTATCCCCAGAAAACTTGCACCATCTGGTTTTTCCACCTGCCCTCAGTGTGGTTTCTCCTTATCTCTCCCCCAAGTTGTCAACTCCTCTTGCAATTCTTGTGGTGTTGCTCTTCCCGCTGCTCTGCTGCATGTGCAGACAGCCGTAAAACGGAGTTTACAAGGCTCATGATCTATGAGCGCTGTGCCATGGCACCACAGAGGTCGGGTTCTTGTGCGTTCCTCCTTACAGCTGTCTGCACGCAGAGCTGCATACGGGCAAGTGGCAGGGAGCATAACTTCCCTGATGAGAGCCTAGAGAAACACAAATGCAGTTGGAAAAAATCATATGAATCATGAATGAAACATTACTCACGGAGCCTGACTGCAGTGTAAGAATGGGATGTCAGACGTTGCTGGGAGAAGGGGGTGCATCTGAAGAGAAAGACAGATTGCACGGCCATCTCAACTCATCTGCCTGATGGTAGGGTGCACTTCTTGAAGTTTATTGAGGGTTCAGCCACCTTGCTCCATGGAAAGACCTTGCATCAGGGAGATGGAGTGTAGATAGGCAGATGTAGCTGAGTGTGTTTAAAGGTATTGCTTTAGCCCAAAGAAAGGAAATGTCCTTGAGAATACAGTTAACAGGTGTTAAGTGTTCTGATTAGGTCCAGTCCTCTGTCTTACATTCAGATGTGTTTGTAGGGTGATTTTTTCAGATGGCAGTGACACATTCCTAGATCACTCAGACAGCACATGGGAATTTTTGCAGTTGTGAATATAAAGTAAATTACTTCTTAACATGACTCTGGATGATGGATGTGCTCCTTAAATAAAAAAATGAGCAACCAATGAAAGCCATCTATTTTGCAGGTGGACAGCCTGTCTTAAACAGTCATTTTAGTGAGTTTTTCAGCTCCCATCACTGCCATACTGTAGGGATATGTTTCTAGCTCTGTATCACATTTTTCTCTCTGCCACTCTCACCCCACACATCTCTGGAAAGGATGCTGGCATTGTGAGGAAGGCTGCTAACTGCTAACACTCCTGGTTAAAGAGGAGTGGGGCCAGAGGGGTTTCCTGACCTGGGGCCCAACCCCTTTGCTTCCCCTGGAGAGGGGATGTGGGGAGTCAGAAAGACTTCTCTCTGTGGCTTTGAATGCCTTTCTTGAGTGAGTCTTCCTTCATGAGCCTGATCTTGTCAGCTGCTGAGGTTGGCTTACTGACACTAAGCGCTGCTCCTTGTGGCTTTGATGACCAAATGAGACCGACCTCCTGCTGGAGGAGCCAGGTTGCTTGTTTCTTTTATTGAGTGTCCTTTACTTTTTCTTGTTGGATCCAGGCAGACCACAATGTGGTTTTGGGTGTTACGGCATCAGGACCCAATTTACAAGTTGGAAGGGTCCTGAGGCTGGGGTCACCTCTGTGCTGGGCCAGAGGTTTGGGGAGGCGGTCCCATAGCCTTGGGAAGCAAAGGGACAACAGGCAGCAAGGCCTGTAGGGTGTAAGAACTAAGGGCCAGTTTTCTAGGAGAAAGACCAGTTCTCATCTGTGGCTTAGTAAATCACAACCTGAAAGGAATGCATAGTAAATGAATGCGAGTTAGCTTAAAAATACTTGGGAAGAGGGAAGAGAAAATTCTCCAAGAGGGGAACAGCTAATTCCCTATGGTCACAGCTGGCTGTATGGCACTGTGTATCCAGATAGATAAACTTGCTTGTGAAGCATGGGATAATTATAGGGGAGTGGGTGGGGACGACAGCGCTTTGTTCCTCCCTTCCCCACAAATTTTTGGCTGACTTGAGGCATGGCCAGGCAGTGGGAGCTGCTGGAGGCTGCTTTGGCAGCGGCAGCTCACAGAGCTGCTCTCCTTCCCGCTGAGCTCTGGGGCTGGTGCTGCAGCTGGGTGTTGTGGTGCTGCCTACTGCATCCCACGGGGGATGCGTTGCCTGGGCTATGGGACTGGAAGGATGGGGCTTAGGTGGCAGTTTCCTATGTGGTGAGCACCTGAACGCTTGGGAGCAGAGGACTACGAGGGAGAGGAAAACCTGTGAGATCCTTGGACTGGATCACTTCAAGGCTCTGTATCTGCAGTGCCTAGCAATCAGCAGTGCTGTGGGTGTCAGTCTCAGCTGCCTCCAGATCCACAAAGCTTCCTTTTGGGGCAGAGGAGACTTAGAGACCATGCATTCACCCTTTTCCCTGCATATGTCTTGCTCCACAGAAATCGGGCTACAGCTAAGCCAGCTCTTAAGGAGCAGCATCGGAAGCCCTGTGCCAGTCTTTTAAGCTGGGGGGCACAGAGATCTGGATGCCTTTGGTCTGTGTCTGCTAAACAAGCAGGTGCTGCTCTTGGCTGACTTCAGGACAGCCTACAAACAATAAAGTAGAGAACACATGGTGCAGGAGGAAACTTGAGAAATATTGGACAGATGGACAATGGTGAAAGCAGGAAAAACGGGGAGCTTTTGTGGGAGATTTAAGGGGCTTTGGGAAAATGAAAGGGATGAGAAATGCTTTGGGGCAGGGTGAAGGATTTTGATCTGAGGAGGAGAAATGGCAAGAGAAACCAAATGGAAAAAAAGGGTACTTAGGGAAGGAAAGAAAAGGATTTGAGGAAAAGGTAGGAAAAAGGACAAGAAACAAGGAAGAAGAGGAAGACAAATTTTGAGGAAAGAGTCCTCCACATTGTGGGGACAGCAGAGAAGTAAAGAAAATGGGAAAGGGGGTACATTTTCCTCCCAGATATGCTATCTATCCTCCTGATCACTGAGCAGTGGTGAGTGTGATGTGTACACTACAGCTGCAACAGAAAGCCATTTTGACAGCAGTCAAACAGCAGATGAAGTTTTGTAAAAATAAATAAATAAAATAAATAAGTTGCACGTACATGAAGTGTCTGAGCTTTAGATTCAAATGTCTTTGGTGCTAGAGTTGAAAAAGTTGCTGACTTAGACTGTCCTGAGGACTCTGATTTCCAAGTGGCACAGACAATTGTCTGTGTTCTGCAATCTGCATTATGCAACAACTGCAAGTCAGACAGCCTGCAAGGCCTTCAGAGCAGGGTTTGTGTTGATTGCTTTTTTCTTTTTTCTTTTTTTTTTTTTTTTTTTTTGGACACCAGAAAGTGATGAAGAAAACAAACCCATTGTATTTCTGTATTTCATACAATTGAGGATGATTTATTGCAGGATAAGTTCTGTATTTGTTTTCTGTCATCTGAAGGTGCCTGGCTCCAGGATAGGATGCCTGTTCCTCATATACAAGCAAGAGGAAACACCCTGCCTTGCTCACGAGGTGTAATGCTACCTGTGGCTAAGGCAGAAGAACGTGGTTCCTGTTTTTCTATAGGCTGGAGAGATGAGCTGTCACAGTTTGCATGTCGCGGTAGTTAGCAGTGTACAGCCCATTCAGCTGTTTGTGTCCTGGCACATTTTCCGCAGTTCCTCCTCCTCCCTCTCCTCCTCCCCACTGCCTCCTTTGCTGGCCTAGAGACGAGCAGGGTTGCCTAATCTTCAGAAGGCCAGAAGACACAGTTGGAACATATAGCTGACTTGGGGGGAGAAGCAATTAAACCAATATAGAGTAATCTTGTATCAGGATTGCTCCTGTCTGCTCACAGGACTGCAGGCACGCTTTTTCTACCACTGAAGAAATGTGTTTTTTGTTTTTGTTTTTTCCAAAGTGTGCTGGTATTTGTTGTTCATGCAGGTGCCAGTCCATCATTTCTTCCGCATCATTCTGCCTGTCAGTGTCTTGGGCTCTGAATCATTATCAGAATTGGATTTTGGCACCAAACCTTTTCTATAGGCCTTCATTTTTGTGTAACTGGACAGGAGCAAATTGTCCCAGTGCTCACGCACAAACTCTTGCAATGCGCGGCAGGAAGTGGTCAAGGACAACGTGCAATGGATGCCTGCTGCTAGCACACCACGGGAAAGGAGTTTGTTCGTGGGAGTTAGGGGGCAGACAAGGCGCAGCATCCCTCCCAGATCTGGGAGTCACTGTGTAGTTCAGTTTTTTGTCAAGAAATGAAGGGTACGATTTAATTTTGTCTTCGAGATGGATGGGGAAGTGGCTGAATACTGTAACTTTTGATTCCTTTTGAATGTTGAGTTTATGTATTTGTACTCCAAGTGCTTTGATCTTCTACAGCTCCCACTTGTCCGTAGACCGAGATGAAAACAATCATTGCAAGTTCTTTTCTAGCCTTCGTTCTTATTCTGTAATCCTGAATGAAATTCAACCTTATTCTCCATAAATAACCTTTCTCGTTCCCCAGCTGTCTCCTCGTGCTAGCTCTCTTCTGACCTCTCACTTACTGACTCTGCACTGACCTTGCACTTCCCCCACAGCCCTAATCTGCCAGTGTCTACGCTCCTATTCTTCCTCTGCTCTTTTGCACTATTTCATTTTTTGAATAATAGGGCCCACCATTTCCTGAGCTGCACTTCAGCAAATAAGCTTGAACAAGCCCCTTTATCTGCAAACAGAACTCATGTAGCATAGTGAAAAATGACTGCCACTGGCAATGATTTTGATATCTTCACCTTTTCTCTCTGATTCTAGACTACAGGTGAACCTATATTTTCAACAATATTTTCCTATTGGCAACAAAAAAATTGAAGTAATGTTTTCAAATTTAAGAGAAACAAGCCAAAGACTGTGCCAGTGTCTTGCTCAAATATATTTATATATGTATTTTTTTAGTTGGATTTTCATCAGTGTAGCAGCAATTCTGGTAATTTCTCAATGGCTTAATGACTGTTAAGGAATTGTTCGTGTATTTTGTGCTCAGCTCACCCTCCAATTCAAGGCAGTGTGAATTCTCTTTTGAAAAACTTGCAAATGGAGCTTTAATTTTTGTTGTTTGAAGTTCAACTCTAGATTGAAATATTCAGAAATAGTCTCATAGGCTTAGAGTGGAAAAACTTTTGAAAAAGGGCAAAGAGGTCATATGCATCACATCTGCATGTACGCTGTTGTTTTGTCTTGCTGCTATTATGTGATGTTGAACAAAGTGCTTTTTCCTCCCAGTACTTGTTTGTCTGTCATTTTGATAAAATATTGGTTGAATGTTAATTTGCTTCTGAAATTGAAAGCAGTGATGCTTTTAACATTCATGTTTTTGAAATGACACCATGAAATGTAGATTTCATCTCCATGTAGCTGCAAATCAAACCTATTTATTTTACAAGTAGAAGGCTTAACTCTAGGTGTCAGCACTGCAAACTGAATGTGAAGCTCTGAAAATGAAGTTTTGCTGTCTCTGACTCCCCCGGTGCCACCAGAAATTAAGTGCAATAGTAGTTTTGATGACAGATCCATTAAGGCTGAATAAGAGAGCCCACACTTGTGATTAATGGCACGAGTAAGAATTCCAGCATTCTCTTCTGACACTGCACTTAAGTGCATTCTTATCAGTGGGATTTAGAAAATTAGAAGTTTAACATAAAGAATGAGGACAAGATTACTCTCCCATCAATGCCCACTGTTTAAAGCAGGTTTGTTAAGCCTTTTCCTTCATTTATTATTAAGTGCTTATCTTAAGTGAGCATCCAAAGTGATGAGAGCACAGGAAGCCGGAGTGATTTGCCAGTACTGACAGGCGATATGAAGCAGCTAAATTAATGGGGTGGATGAAGTTTATGTGACTGTTGCTTATGTTTGAAACTGCACAGTAGCAGGGAGACCAGGGACAGGAAGGCTTCATTTTCCAGCCTTTAACCCTAGCAATTACTAGAAGTAAATACAAGCATTTTGACAGTGCAAGTACTGTGGTTGTCCTGAAAAAACACATTTCTCAAAAGCGCTGCCTGCTGGCTTTGCATCTCCTGGCCTTACAGGGTGCTGCCATCTGCACCAGCCGATGCTGTGACCTATATGAACGGAGAGCTGCTTTTTGCTGACGCAGTCCTCGCTTATCTGCCTATCTGCCTTTTAATCACGACCTGATGGCATTTCCCATGTAGCTGAGGTAATGCTCAGAGGCCGGCTGTTCCGAACGCACACAAGGGCGCTCTGAACCGGCTGCTTCCAAAACGCCGCGACTGATGGGGGCACAGATCCCTTCGTGATGTGCACTTGGAGGAACTTGAATAGTTTTCCTCATAACACCTTATCTTCTCTCCTGAGGCATGGGAGCTTATTGACAGAAGCCATCTCTCTGAGATTTGGTGTTTTCTGTGCTCCTAAAGCTAAAGTTTGATCTGGCCCTCCCCAGACTGCTGTTGCTCGCCGGGTGACAGTGAGCGGTGTGTTGAGGTACCTCGGTGAGCCTGGGTGCCACAACCAGGACGGAGGGCGCGTGTGGAATCAGCACAGCCTGGGCTCTGTGCTTGTGTCGGGGGCTGCCACCGCACCTGGGTTTGTACTTCAGGCAGTGTCAGGGGTGCCCCCAGCCCTGTGCTGGGCATGGCCTTGGCAGCACCTCAAGCACTCCGCTCCTCTTGAGGTGCGTTAAAGCGGGGTCTGTGCCGTGTGTTGTGTCCCAAGCTGAGGCACGCCGGGTCTCACCGGCAGACCAAGCCTGATTTCTGCGCGTGCTGCTGCCCAAGCCGCTCTGCAGCTCGGTATCCAAGTCCTGGGGTCTGCCTGGACCCGCAGCACCTTCACCCCCAAACCCATTTCCGAGTAACCGGACGGGGCCACAGCCGAGGGGGCAGCGCTGGGGCTCGGCCTTTCCCCGGCTCCCCTCAGGGGGAGCGCGCGCGGAGCCCTCAGCGGGCGCCGTGAGCGCGCAGGCGGCGGTTTGAAGCCGGCTCTGGCGGGCGGCGCGGGCCGCCATTGGCGCGGGGCGGCTGATTTGCATTGACGCCAGCGCGGGCCGGAGGTCAGCGCCGCCGGCGGCTGTCATTGGCTCCAACGCTGTCAAGCGCCGGGGCCGCGCGGGCGGGGGGGTGGGGGGGAGCGGGAGAGGAGGGGAGGGGCGGGGGGCGGCGGGGAGGGGAGGGAGGGAGGGAGGGGGCCGGGGCTGCCGCCGCCCGGTGCAGAGAGGCGGGCGCGGAGCGGAGCTGCGAGCACCGAGCACCGGCACTTCCCCGCTGCACGGCGCGCCGCCGCCACGGCCCTGCGAACGGGAGCCCTCGCCGCCGCAAGCCTGTCCGCCGAGCCGGGACGCTAGGATCGTTTTCCTGCCGCTTCTCTCGCCTTTCGCCTTTTTTTTTTTTTTTTTTTAATCTTTTTATCATCATCATCGTCGTCATCATCATTCTCTGGCCGTCCCGCATCACCCCTCCGGCCACACACTGCCCCCACCATGGAGGCCCTTTGATGCCTCCGCCAGCCTCGCCGCCGCCGCCTCCTCCTCCTCCTCCTCCTCGTCCCGCGGCCCCGGGCAGGGCTCCGAGCCGCCCCGCCGCCCGCCCGCCGCCGCCGCCCCGCCCGGGGCCGGGGCCCGGCATGCCGCTGCGGCGCCCGGGGAGCGCCCGGGCCGCCTGAGGGGGGGCTGCCGCCGCCTGAGGACGCCGGGACCGCCAATGTCACCCCCGCGGCCGCCCGCCGACGTGCCCCAGGCGGCGTGACGAGCGCCGCCGGGGCGGATCGGGCTCCTCGCCGGGATTTTTTTTTAATTTTTGTGTTTTGGGGTGTCTTTTAATTTTTAATTATTATTATTTTTATTATTTTTTTTTTTCCTCCGAGCAGCCCCGCAGCGCGGCCCCGAGCGCGGAGGACGAGGTGGGGAGCGGCCCCCCCCGGGAGCGCCGCGGGGAGAATGCGCCGAGCCCCGGGCTAGGAGGGGGGGGTGGTGCCGAGCCCCCGGCCGCGCTGAGCACCGGGGCTGTGCGGCTGCTTCGCGGCTTTTCGGAGCTATTTTTCTTTTTTTTTTTTTCCTCCTTCTTCCCCCGAAGGAAAGCAAGCCCTCCCAAGCTTCTCAGATGGCTTAGGAAAATCAGCACTAACCTGTGAAAATATGAAGTCGACCAGTTGTTGATCCATCCCCCCCCCTCCCCACCCGCCCGCCCCTCCAGCCTCCCGGCCCACCGCTGGCTGAGGGGGCGACCAAAGGACCCGCTTCGTGGAGGCCGAGGAGGACAGACACGAGCCTGTCGTGTGCGAGGGACCGATGGCAATGCTTCAGAGTGTAGCGGAGACGCAGGACAAAGATTCAACCTGTTAACAAAAAAAAAAAAAAAAAAAAAAAAAAAAGCAGGGGGAAATACCAACGGGAAGGAAAGAGATATATATATGCACGTATATATATATACAATTTAGAAGTATTCCCCAGGTGGCCACAAAGCATGGGCTGTGCTCCAAGCATCCACATCTCTGACAGCAGAGTGGTCTATCACAGTAGCAAAGAGTCTGAGGAGTGCAATTCCCCTCACCAGACCAACACAACCATGTCTCAGCAGCAGCAAGGCAACCCCGTCCCAGGATTATTCATTAAATCCTCCAACACATCCACTTATAAGGTGAGGACTAATTCCTCTAAGAAAGACAAGAGGGAGAACAGCCAGAGCATGGAGGCAGAGACCCAGACCAGCAGATCCAGTGTTAAGGTAAAAAGGGTGCGAAACACGAGCGCCGTTTCTCGCAGCACACGAGTTGGCTGCAGCGGTCTAACCCAAGGAGTCCCCCCGCCGAAGTAACGCGTTGCGGGGGAGCTTTTCCTGGCTCGAGCTATTACTTTCGTTTATAGACTAATCCCTCTCATGCGATGACTTTGTGGATGTGCCCGAGCCTCTTTGCTCCTCCAAAGGGCTTTGGTGAAGGCTGGGAAGGGGAGCGGTGCGAGCGGCCTCACTGGAGGCAGGGGCGCAGGGCTGGACGCTCGCAGCGGGCCCGCGGCGGTGGGCTTGGCCGTGGGGGCTGTGTGGTCATGGGGGGCTGCCCAGCGACCCTCGAGCTGCTCGGCTCTGTGGAAGCGGGCAGATCGCAGCCCGAAGCGATCCGCTCGGTGGGCTGATCGGTTTGCGTAGCCCTTCCATTCAGAAAGTTGGAAGAGGGGCAGCAGATTGTGCTCTGGGTGCTGGTTTACATTAACAACTTGTTGACCTTGTCTGTTACTGCAAATAGTTTTTGCCTTTTTTTTTGTTATTATTTTTTTTTTTTGCATGTGTTTCAGTGTGTATACTTACGTGTAGAGATACAAGACAAGACCTGTGTGAAATTGATGGACACATACTGAAAACAATTGCAATCTGTGATTAATTTTTTTAAGTGTTAGTTGCATGTCAGTTTGCTTTCCATTGATGTAGTCACAGGCTTATGCATTATACTTTAGCTCCTACTGCTCGAGTTTTTGATTATTCCGTATTTTCTCCCTTGGGGGGAGGGAACTATCTCTATTTTGAAAAAATAAGTAATTGCAAATATTAAAAAAAAAAAAAAAAAGAAAGAAAAAAGAAATGAACTCAAATGCAGTACCTCAGGGGATATTGTATAACATGGCTGATGAGCTCTGGGTTACTGTGATAAGGACTGAGATATGCACGCCGTAAATACAAGATACAGGCTTGAGGTGCAGGCAAGAACTAGCAAAATGTCAAATGTTTTGCAGACCTGGAGAAACTAATAGTTTTTAGATTTCTGAGGATTTTTACACACTTATTAAGGTGGCTTCTAGAACATTGACCTGAAGCAATTTTCTTCAGTACTATGGATGATTTTCTCCATTTTCCTCCAGATTTAGTAAGTACGGTTCACAGAAATTTAAAAAAGGTGTAGAAAAAATGAGAAGACACTGCATGTAGTGAGTCGAAGGAGGAATTAATAGCACCTAAGTCAGAATATGAAGGTCAACGGTGTTGTAGTAACGTAAAATTGAGTGCTAGTACTGTACAGGAAACTAAACTGTACGGCTCTGTTCACGCACAGTAGTCGTGCTTATGGTAACTGCAGTGGGGAAAGTTAAGTTGTCGTCAGAATCCTGACAATTGCTTTAATAGCTTTATTTTTAATTGTGATTGTAATTGTACATTACAAAGTTTAAAACCAAAATATTGTTAAAGTTTATATTGTGTGAATTCGTCTTCTGTGTGCTTGCTTATGGGGGGGAAAACAAACAAACAACTCCAAGGACTGTTTCCAAAAGCATAACCATGGAAAGCAGCCTTAGTTTTGTTGTTTGATTTCAAGAACTTCGTAAAAATTGTTGTTACCCAGTTTGGGTAATTTGGCCAGGTGCTATATGGTTGATTTTGGTTCATATACATGCTCTAACCTCATTGGCAGCTGTTCTGATTTTTGTCACTAGGTCTTTTTCTGCCCTTGTCATCACTCTGAGCACATTGCCTGGGTTTTTAGAAATGAGAATGGAATTCTCTTTGTGATCAGTGGAGTACAAAATCTGATTGAAAAATCACATCTACATAATTTTCATGTGTAAAATCCTATCTTTAGAGATGCAAAGCAGCAATGTGCTTCATTTTCTGCTTTTCGCATTAGTGTGCATATTATGATCAGATTTACAGTTCATCCTGTGCTAGAGTATAACTGTGTTGTCTCAGAAATTGTGCTGGAGAGAGAGCTACACTTGTCATGTACAGTGAAGTTGTTTAGAAAGAAATAAAGAACGAGAATGCTGAAGGTAAGGGACCGGAGCCTGAGATCACTGTCAAAAGGAGCATTGGGCAGGACACTGGGCAGTTTTGGAGTTAAAAGGATTTTTGATTTGAGAAAGAACTCTGAGATCTATGATCCTATGACTTTGGGTGCTTCCACAAACTATGGCTGTTCTTTATGGCACCTGGGATTCCCTCACCTGAGCAGAAGATGCTGCATACTTCTTGTGCTTTGGTGCTGCGGTCAGAACACGTGTGCACAGCCAATTTACTGCCAGGATGGCATTCTCCTGTTGTCTCAGGGCACTGCAATTGAATTCACATACATTATTTTGTCATACACGCACAGATTAAAGGCAAGAAAGTCCTATGTGAAAGCTAGGAAAAAAATCTGGACTGTAAACCTTGCATTTTCACTCCAGCTGGCATTAGCATTAAGTTTATTAATATCAGTGTAATGAGTAACATAGTGACTTTTACCAAATCAATTTGTTAGCTATAGCACACATATTTTCAAGTCAGGCAGTGTCATAAGAAGAAATAACCCATGCTAATTGTAAGATGGACTTATATATATTGCTGATTAACCCCCAGGCTTATTCTGGCTTTATATTTATATCTTATTGTGTCTTTGTGCTGTTGGAAGGGCAGAGGATCATTTCTCCAGATGTGTGGTGTGAGCATTTTGGGATTTGCACCAATTTACAAAGTGTAGCTAAAAAAATACCTGTCCTTTCCGAATAAGGAGAAGGCTTGGTTTATCCGTGGTAAACTCGCAGAGGAGCCCTGAAAGTGCGTGTGTGCAGAGATAAGTTCTGTAGTACCTAGTGCTGGTATATATGGGTATGGTGATAGTACGTGATAAACGGAGGAGATAAATCTGTTTGGTCATGGCGCCTGTATCTCCCTCCTTGATTAGTAATTTTATGCGTGGCTTTCATTTGAAAATTCATGAGCAGCTTGGAATCAGTGCTGTACCTAAATAGGGAACCAGCCATGAAAACCCTTCTTTTAATTTTCAACAGATAGACTCCACAGCTTAAACTCTGTCCTTTTCCCAGTGGAAGATGAGTGAGATTTACTCAGTAACAGTGACTGAAGTTTGATTATCCAGGGCTACATTAAAAATATCAAAGAAAACTTAGATTAGTCCTGTTGCAAAGGAGATGTTTCCTGATTTTTTTCAGCTCTAAAAGTCTCAAGAAAGTGGATTCAGAATTGTGATAGCCTTTTCATATAGATTAGTAATGATTTTCTTCTGCAGAAATTTCAGTAGCTGAATTTGTAGTAAGGGTACTTGGCTTTATAGAAATCTGCATATACTCTTTTAGGGTAATAACTCTGGTTAACATTTAGCATAAATAAGGATTGGCATGGTGTAAGGACTCGATGGGCATTTATGTAAAACTGCTGTGGGTAATCGTGAGGGGTTGCTGTCCCAGCAATGCATGTGTGTTGTTTCTATACTGCACTGATATGCACTGCAGCACATACATTGCACATTTATTTTGCCCTCTCATTCTTTTACGTATGTGAGATTTCCTTCCTCTTCGCTTGTGTAACTCTCCCTGTTGTGTATATTTAACACAGAAATGTGTGTGTTTGGGTGCAAGGGGATTGGAAAGTAAATCCAAACTTCCTTTATTGAAAATTAAAAGTAGAGTTAAGCCAGCAGGGCTGAATTTGAAATAGCTTTTTGATTTATCAGCCAATATGGGATGAGCAATTTAGATCCATGGTGTTACAGCCAGCAAGTTTCCTTCACTGAAAACCTGTGAAATTGTCTGTGAATTTTACAGTCACTGCAAACCAATGGTTGCATAATCCTGTATATACAGGAGGACGTATGCTAACTTCTACCTTCAGTGCTGAAATGCATCTCATCTCAGCGTTTAACAGCACATTATTTAGTCTGCTAAGCTGTCTGCTCTTTTCCTGCCTGTCTGGTAATCCCTTCCCCTTGCAACACTTCAGCTCTCCCTCCCTTTGAAACTCCCACACGTACTGTCCCTACTTCCAGTGAGGCCGTCCAGCCCTCTCCATTCCTCCCTGTTCCCACTGAAACAGCCCTCAGCCGTTCCCCCAGCAAACCTCCCCTCACCGTTTCCCTCCCACTTCCACTGACGTCAGCCCTCCCGTACAGAGATCCTTGCTCCCACTGAGAGGATCCTTCCCACGCTGAGATATGCTAACTTTGCTCAGTCCTTATGGCTCGAGACTTCCAGCCCGACGTTTAATATGCTTTTATTGCAAGGCATGAACCCTTTTCTCCAGGGGATGGAGGGGTCTAATTTTTAAATGGTATGGAGTGAACCGATGGAGTAACGTGACCTTTCCATATTCATGCTGGGTTAATATTTAAGGCTTTTCTTTCTTCCCCCCCCCCCCCTTTTTTTTTTTTTGTTTTAAATCTTTTTAATTTCCTGTTGTTTGTAATGTAAACTGGAAAAGAACTGGAAATCACTCACAGCATATAGATTGCTATGCTATAAAGACAGCCTAAGATGTGTTTTCAACCTTTAAACCATTGCTTTTTAGTTCCTCTCATGCAAAATGTACCACTGCATTTGAAGGCACCTTCTTGTGTGACTGAGATGAGCAAGGTTAGGTCTTGAATTTTTGGAGTACTTACTGTTGGTAGAAATTCCACTGAGACTCCTTCCAGCTATAAATTCATGTTAGACACGAAACGCTGTCTTCTCTCTGCCCTTTGTGCTGTTCTTCACTGCCCCAGTCTGAACTTGCTTTATGTCTCTTGCCTGGCTGTGCAAGGCTTAGTTGCTGACTTCTCAGCTTTACATTTTCTGCCACCTGAATGTGTCAGTAGAGGAGATATTGAAAACAAACCTTTTTCTCCAGTTCTGTTTATTTAACTTACTGTGTTACCCTCTGTATCCTTAATTGTATTGCTGAGATTAAACTGCAAGTTCATTAAGAGTGAGAAATTTTCTACTTGTCAAACTCTACTTGCTAGTAAGACTTGCAGAAGAACTGGAGGTGATACAAGTTCTCCATCCATTTCCTCCATTCTCAGTATTACCTGTGGTGTGAACTGCTGGTGCAAGGTACTGGCATCACCTCATCATTCAAAGTGCCAGCACTTCAGTTTTTGGCATCCAAAATGCTGCATCTAAATATAAATGAAAGATGTGAAATGGTTACACCCACTTGCAGATACTTCATGTTCAAGGATTTTAGATTGGCTTACAATCTGTGTGATTACAAAGAGTATTTCATTAAGAAAGGTACTCATAGTCCACTTGAAACTTAGAAAAAATATTTTTAGATGCTGTTTTGCTTATATTATTATATTTTAGTATCCTTTTCTCATTTTCAAGTAAATGTCCATGTTAAGAAAATGAGAGGTTGAATAATAATTATTTTTAACAGCCATTAACATTTTTCTATCCAACAGTTGCCACTACCAGCAGTGATAAATTATTGGTTTATTTAGTTATGGTAAGAACTTCTGTTCGCTTCTCTCAGCTTTTACCTTGAGAAGAGACTCCAGAATTGGGCTTAAACAGTACTAACAATGCAGTGAAAATATTCCACTTTCTGAGCAGCTACATGCCAAGTGACTTTCAAACGAGTCCTCAAAGAGGAAATAAATATTTAGGGATATGGACAATTAAAGCTCTGATTAGCTTGCAACAAAAAGTAAAAGAAACCTAAAGCAAATATGATAATGAGCAATTTGCCCCCGAGGTAAAATTGTTTCAATATAAGCTTTGCGTAAATCATCATTTTGTCAGGGGACAGTGCAAGCACCTGCATACCTCGGAGAACAATTTAGCATTGTGTTCTATTTTGGGGGTGTGCATGGATATAATATACCCATGGTGTAAACAGCTTTACCAGCCGTGGCTGGAACTAAATCATTGTTAGTAATGTTTCCGTGATTGCACATAAAACGTGATTTTATGTCCGAAGCACAATTTTCTGTGTGAATTGTGTTCAGTGTTTTTTATTTGATACCCATTAATTCAGTGGAGTTTCACGAGGAATTTGCTTGGCCCCGTGACATTCTATTCATTGCTATCAGTCCATTGGGTAAAATAATTAGGTATCTTCATTTAACCATAATTTAAATTGGCATGGGATGACAAGATGCAAATTGAATAGCTTTCATGTGCATGGCATACTGAATAGGTTGATTGCTCAGAGTCAGATTTTAAGCTTTCAGAGGCATCAAGGAGACGATGTGGTTAAAGTCTTCTGTTTTTCAAAGATTTCAACATCCAGCCCCTCGTAGGTTCTTTCTTAAAATCCCTGTTCAGGCTAAAATGTAAGAAATGATGATATATATGCTGTGAAGTTAAGTAGCGGAGTCTCTAATTTGTGCATTCTTCCAGACCATCCCCTTTTCCTATGGGCTGAACTGTTGGCCTTGGATCAAACTCCCAGGGCCTTTTCTTCTCTTCCTTGTAAAATCTGTAAATATGTCACTGTACATAATATAAAAAGCTTAGCATCCTATAAACCAGCTCCCGCGTGTGTGGCTTTGTTTCAGTAGAAAGGATGAGGGCTGGAACCTACTTTTTTGACATGGAAATGCGTTGAATTAAGATATATCCACTTTGAGTGTGGCTGACAAGGCAGTTTGTAATGGTTTGTGATAGTCTTTTATGTGTTTAAAGATAGTCTGCACACATATGTGGAGAGAAGGTGTCCTAGCAAGGCAAGATGACTTTGACTCGAAAAGGAATATTCAAGATTAAAGGAAGTTTTGGGGTAAAATAATGTTGCTATTGAAAAAGACTGATGCTAGCATGAGGGACTCTTAATTACGGTTCCCATCTGTGCTTGGAAAAGGAGAAATTATAGCTTTTCAGTTCTGTCACTATATTACATTACAGCCAACTTTTGAGCATTAGATCTCTAGAAATTAAGGTGACACGTTTTAGTTCATGTAAAGAGAGTCTCCTTGTTAATCAGACAGTATTTCATTCCTGGGTGAACGAAATTGAAAACCATCTCCAGGACATTATTTCTATTGTTCTGATCAGGATAGAAATAAATCCATTTGTTAAATAATGTCAAACAGATTGAAATTGTATCTGTTTCTTTGCTGGAAATTCAGTCTTTTTGTGAAAGCAGAATTATTTTGCACTTTAATTTGAAGTTGCATGGGAAAATGAATGTTTCCTATATTTGGAAAGATCAAAGTAAGAAGTATTTTTCTTTATAAAACAAACATTTTGCATAAGTCTACAAACAGATTTCTGATACCCAGCTTTGTTAAGGGAAAAATGGTAACCTTGAAATCTTTTCATTGTTTGTAGAGTTCCCAGTTTCCTAAGTAAATCCATGCAAAGAAAACACAGAATCACTGGGCAAATATGAAAGAATGACATCCTCTGCTTCCCATTGTTCTTAACTTTGAGTTAGAAGTGACCTTTAGCTCCCTACTGGGATGCAGTGGAAATTTTATGAGGCCCCATCTTACTTGCCATGAAAAGACAACACATTTTCAAAGTTATCTATTTACCATAGCTTTCTGCCTTTACGCTTGAGGTTCTGGTGTGTCTGATACAGTTTCATCAGACAAATAGCCTCATTAAGTGCTCAGCAAAGTACACTTTCCTGGTACGGATCTTGTTTGGAAAAAATCTATACCTATGTTTTAGTTATAGTACACACACACGCACAGAAAACAAACAAACAAAAAAACTGAATATGATGTTAATGTGTTCTGTATTCTGTTATTTGCATTGCCAGATAGAAGCTGTATTTGTACTTAATTACCATGCTTGCTTCTCAGCTGGCGCTGAAGTGTAGAACTCTATTTTTGCAACAGTGGTTTTAATTCCGAGTTTTTAAATGCATAAATGTATCCGTGTGATAGGTAGGTGGATCAGGATCTGTGTTCAGCTTTGAAGCCTGAGTCTGCAGATGTGTATTTCATCTTTTTGGAATACTCTGTCTGCTGGTTTAGTTTTTAAGACTTTTTTTTTTTCGTAATAAAACTTTGGTGAGAAATTCCACAAATGGTTGAGGACAACCACACCTAGTACTTTGGTAACTTGAAGCAAAAGTGACTTGCTCCATACACTTCTGCAGTTTAACTGCTGATGAAGCTGTGCTTTTCCACTAGCTGTAATTTAGCGATAAATAGCTCAGGGTGGGGAGCAATACCAGGATGTCCATGGGTACTGGACCCCAAAGAAGCTCTGCCATACACTTAAATTTAGATGGCACTGGGATTGCTGGCAAGATATCTGTTTCATTTTTCAAAACAAAGCCAAGAACTAATTTCACATACTGAAGAAGTTTATTGGAGGGTCAAATTCTGACTAAAGTTAGTTGTTCAGCCCCTTTAAACTCTGTGGGCTCGAGGGACGTACCTGCGGCAGGGCTTGGACTGCTCTGTTTGCCTCTCGGTGGCGTAGAAAACAGCTCCCTGTTGGAGACAAGATTTGGAAATGAAAATAGTGGCAATAATGGTTGTACTATGGACAAGTTGTTTTCTGTCATTCCAGAAAGGCATCAGTATAACTTCAGTAGGCAAGTTCCTGGCTATACTGAAGCTACTGGCAAAGTTCTTAAAATTTTCAGAACAGCCAGAATTAGGTCTCTGGTCTGTAAGTAAAACTTCCCTGGATTCTCTTAAGTGCAACCAGGGTATGTGCCCTTATGGTTGGGTACCTTGTTTTACGATTGTTTAATCTGTACTAATGCAAAAAACCTCCAATGACAGATACTATTAACTGTCTAATGATGGGAGTAATGGGATAGCAAATACTTTTTTTTTTTTTTCCCCAGCTTCATATAACAGTGGGGGCAGTTATCAAGCAGTAGATGTAGAAAGAATATAAATTGCTATGGTTTCAGGTCATAAACCAAGTCTGAGAGACTATTGCTTATCTTGAGAGTGCTGGCTGTGAAAGCTGAAACTTTGAATTTGTTGAAACCTTGAATTTGATGGAGTTCAGAAGGCTTTATTTTTGTACAAGAAGACTATATTTTTGCACCTATGTTGTTATCCAGTTACGTCTGAAGTGCGTTGGGATGTGTTAGGTTGCTCGGTGTTTTCTGGTTGTAGACGATCATTCTGTAGACAGCCCGATGCAGCAGCATGGCCACAGCTGGAGGTACTGACCTGGTCAGAAGATCCAGGCTGCCAGCGGATATTGGGTGTCTCTTTGGACGAGTCGCTGTATGCTTCTGCTTGCATACTTGATCTTAATTGTGTGTCATGCAGGATCAAGGCCACCGTGTACCCGGGAACGTGAGTTGCTCTCAGATCAAACTGTGTCCATGTAACACAGTGCTTCGTCTCTATCTGCAGTCAGCAGAATGTGCTTTGGAGAAAGATGTAAGAGTCTATTTAAAGTTACAAAAATGAGAAGAGTTTTTCTTGTTCCTCTTCTGGACTGAGTCTGGACATACTGATTTACTTCTCATTTTTCACAATTTTGGCAAGTAGTATGATAATGATATCTTCATTTTATCTCCTTAAGACTTGGTTGCTAAGTTGACAAATGCAATAAAAATATTGTGCTCTTGGGTGGAATTTTTTAAATGAATTTTTGATTTCCAAACCCCGTTCTGCTGTGGTCATGCATGCTTACCACCGACACGCTGTCAGCATGGAACCTGTGTGTATTGGTTTCTGCACATCCTGGTGCGGGCAGGGACCAAGGACAGCTGATAAAAGCATTTAAGAGATTGCAAGTGAGATGAATTGTAACCAAATATGGGGTTATATTTTGAAGATATAGGAGGATCTTCATGACTGGAGAAGCTAGTTACTTTTTTTCATACATGCAGCAGAGTATCCTGCAGATGGATAAAAATGTTGAGGGGTACATTGATACTTCAGAGGGACAAAATGTTTCTGAACCCAGGCAAAGAGGGTTTTGCAAACCTAAACAGCTTTTGTTTTCATATCAACTGCACTGAGAGGAAGAGTAAGTCCTGAAAACTCAGAATCAATGCTTCCATTGGTTCTGCTGCAACTCTTAATTGACTTAGTATTTGTTTTGCTTTTGCCTTTTGCTGTCAAAGTGATCTGTTTTCTGCAGAATTTCAGATAAAAGGGCTGTTCTGCTTATGCTGACACTGAGCCGTGTTATCGTATGTCCCCAGTTCTGGAGATGATGAGTCTTGTTCCTTGCTGCTCAATGCCGTGGAGCCAAGATCTGTCACATAAGCGGTGGTGCTGTCATTCACAGCCCTGACACCTCGTAGTGATACTTTATTCCCCCAGTGCATGATCTAATTAGTATTTTACCTTTACTGGTGTGTGGAATCTTTAATTTTGGGGTAGACACATTTGTTTTTAGGAGTGATTTATATTTTCTGAAATATTATTGCTTATTACAGCTTTTTAAAATGAACATGTTAGAGCAGTAGCTTATTGGGAACCAAGGTGTCTCAACAAGCAGCTCGCATAGTCTTTTCCACAGTACCCTGCCTCTGGCACTGGGACTGGGTAGCAAGAACCAGCTTCTAGGGCAGAAGAGAGATTTAGGTTTTGTGATCCTCGTTAATAATAATGATACAAACTCATGAAGTTCATGAAAGTGCTTAGTGCGGAAGCTGACCTAATGCTCTCACACCTGGCTTTGCTGAGAAAGGAAAGGACAGGGCTTGCCTCTGAAGGACAAGCAGTAGTATCAACCTGTTGGCTTGGTAAAAAATACTGAACATGGAATTTTGGTGGGCATTTTTACTCGTGGTGCCTAAAGCTAAATAATGATGCATTAGTTTATGATTTTTACTGAAAGAAAACACAGTTCTGCTGTCACTGTTCGTATAATGTTTGACTTGTTTTCTTTTTAATCAGTGCAAAACTTCAAAGTTAGAGTGGGAGAAGGAGCAAGCCCTGCTAGTGGTTGATGTGAGGTGTGGGAAGTCTAACAGCTTGTCTGATCCCAGACTTAGCCCCAAGTCACAGGGTAACCAGGGAGATCCATCACTGGACTGTCAAAAGAATGTGCTGAAAATATCATCTCTTATTTTGCCAGTTAAACTAAAAAGAACTTATTTTTGAAGGCTAGACAGCTCTGAAGTTTTCTCCCAAGCTAATTTTGGCTGTTCTGATTCCTAGCAGCTCTTACAAGGGTCTCCCGTGCCCTTTGGGGAAACTCGCTTCTGCTGTACTCTGTGGGACACTGTTCATGGGGTAGATTTTGCCTCACGGGGTAACCTTGCTGGTCTCAGTGAAGTAGTGAAGTTTAAGGACTGTGGAAGAGATGGAAAGCTGGTACTGATTCAGTGAATAGAGTTTCTTTTTCCTTTTCTTCTGTGAGCCTTTGAGCTGTGATAGTAAGTACAGGCTCTAGGTGTTCAGATATAGATGTGATGTCCGACCCTATTGCATGGACAGAAGTTATTTGGGATAGGAGATGCCTCCCCTGATATCTTGCACTGCTCTGCATTGCCTCCAAAGTTTTATCATGAGGTCAAGAACGGAGACCAGCGCAGAATCCATCTGATGGGATCTGGTGCTTGACTTGCAGGTCACTATGGCAAATGCTTTTGCTTTTAGGTTGCAGAAGTCTCCGCTGTGTCCACAGAAATAATACAGAGCAGGGTCTCCTTTGAGGTCCTAGATTTTTTGTGGCCTTTCCCTGTTTGCTTAGGGCAAGGAATCTTCAAACAACAATGGGAGCAATTTGCCCTAAAAGGTTGAGAAACAAACCTCCTGTATTTTGCCATCATCAGTTGGAGCAATGGCACTCTCTCCATTACTTGTTTTCTAAAGTGTGTTTAGCAATGAGTCCATGTGGTCTTTTGTCCTTTCTTCATGAATGACCTGCAAAGAATATAATTCCCTCTCAGGAAACTTAAGACTTTTGGTCCCTTGCATTTTTCCCCAGCTGTCTGGCATTCTGGCTGGCTGATCAGAGAAGTGCCTGGTTGCATCCACTCATTAGGATTCCCTGTGCCAGTGCTGTTGCATTTCAGGAAAAACGCACCAAGGAAGAGCACCCTGTTGGTTGTGTCTGAAAACAGCTGCGATTCCCTGGCTGTGGACAAGCACTTTGACTGCATTAGGATCTACTTTCCCTTTACCCCTGTAACAATACAGTAAGTAACAGTAAATACTCACGTGAAACGTTACCTGGGGATCTTTAAATGCTTGACTACTGTTAGCTTCATGCTATTTTGTAAGAGTCACGAGGACCTCTAAAGTACCTCATTCCCTTCTTTTTCCCCCCCTCCTTTTGCAGAGAGGTGGGTGTGGGTGAAGGGCTTGGCATTTTTTTCAGCAGCTTTCCCAGCACTGGGAGGTCCTAAGCCGGCAGGTGGAATTCCTAGGAGATTTTCCTAAAGGAGGGATCTCCATGGCTTGTTCTGAAATAGCTTAACAATTTTAAGGTAAACCAACAAAATAATTCATGGAGAGGGTTAAAGCATGGCAGAGTATTGGCAGGGTGAAGCTATAGGGTTAGCTATATGGCTAACAGCACTGCACCTCTGCAGTTGTTGCGTGCTGCAAAACATCTTCATGTCCTTAAGAGTCTGAGTCATGTTTGGGAAACCTTCACCTCTGTGCTGAGGAATGAATTGAGGCCGGTGTTAATGGTTTGTTTAAACACAGGTTCTTAAACTCAGATGAATTGATTGCTATAACTCGGTTTGGTTACTACAGACATTTTTGTCCTAGAACAGGTGTGAGCAGGCCATCCAGAGGAATATGTATGTACAAGATGTTTGTCAATTAACTTGCAGTTGGTTTAAATAGAAAACAAAAGCCTTGCTTAGAATACCCTTAGGTCCTGTTTGTTTTTTTTTGTTTGTTTGTTTGTTTTGGCATTTAGTTTGGACAAGGTCTTTAAGTGCTAACCTGGTTCAGGTGCAGGAAAGATAGCAGTACAGGTTGAAGTGCTTTGTTCAAAGCCGTGAACAACAGTGAGGAAAATAAATTTAGGGAGTACAGAGCAGCCTGGCCTTCACGATGCTGAGTTTTTCTGCCTTCATCTGAGTAGGACAGGCCCCTCAGCTCATGGCTGTCATGTCAATACACCCATCTGCAGAACTCAGTCCCGAGCGCTTGAGGCTTGGATCTTCACAGTTTCCTCAGGAGGCTCTCCTTCCTCTCCCAAATCATATGTTTTTCTGGAGGTCAGACTATCTTAATAAACCGTTGCAGATCGTTCTCAAGTGATTATGCATCTTAACTTTCTAAAAATAGAAAAAAAAAATAAAATATGTAGCTTCCAGACATGCTGGGATAACCAGGGGGCTTTCTTCAGACACTTGGGGAAGGAGCACCATCTCATCACATGAGCTTTCAATTTCTCGGTTCAGAAAAGTACACAGCACTTTCCTACAGCGCATAGCTGGGCACTTTCAAAGCCTGCCTCTTCACACACAATTTTTGAACGATGACTGTTAACTAAACTTGGCTTAATTAAGTTGACAATTTCACAGCTACTTTGAACAGCTCATTATCTGCAGGCTACAGCGTCTCTGCAGCCAAAGCTCCACAATACATCACACAGTGAACCTGCTGACAGGAGGGTACAACTTCCAGCTCGGGCTTCAAGAGATCAGATTTATTACTGCAGTCCTGCACCTTCTAAAACCAGTTAAGGCTCCTTTTACAGATGCTGAAAATACTTTGATCTGTAGTGTAGTCCTACATAGTGCTGCCCACTGCAGATACCACTTTGCATGTTGAAGCCAGAGCTGCTTTACATATGCTGCCAAACTGATAGCAGTGTTGGAGTGAGGACAGTGGCTGGGCTTGATTTTCATGGATTGCAGCTGCTGTGTGTTAGTGATAAGAGATCTACAGCATTTTTTAAAAAAATATATATATATTTTTAATATGCAATTCCTTGTTAGAGAATAGTTCACTGATATCTGTGTAATTAAAAATTAATTGATTTGGTTTATTCTTGTGCTTTGTCCTTCCCCCCTCCCTGCTCTGATTGTGCAGAAAATTTAGTCTTGCTGAGAGCTGATAAAACACCTGCTGAAGGTAATGGGTGCTGAGCTTTCTGACTTTAGCTAGCTGGGCTTCTTAGCTTGGCCTTGGAGGAAGAGTACATGCTGTTCCACAGAAGTCTGCAAACCTCTGCTGCCCACAACCCTACTTTGAAAGATCCCATCGTATGTTACAGAAGCAAGTATCTAGGGTCTGAGATAGAGGCTCCTCCTTTCGCCTCTTGCGTTAATATTGCCATGGTCTGTCCGTGATGTTTGTGATTTCTTTCTGACACGGCTAGGGTAAAGCCCTACAGTAATTGCAGCAATACTGATACTGATGTGCTTGTGACTGCATAGTTTATGCCATTCGAGAGTATGAATACAGTGGTATAACTTCTGTAATAGAAGATTTTTCCTGTGTTTCTTGACGTTTCTGATTTAGGCAAAGTCTTAGAACAGCCAAGGCTAGGACTGAACAAGGAATGTTACCTAGCCTGGAAATGTCAGTGAGGGCATTGGATTTAAAAAAAAATAATATTTTATACTGGCAAAATCCCTGTTACAGATATAGTGATAGCAGGGAAAAAAAATGGCTAACCTATAAAATTCTAATATTCTAAGGTATTTGCAAACCTTTGCTAAGAAAACACATTTTTTGTCAGCAGAGCTGCGTATGCTAGGCCAGGCAGCAGAACAAACACAGGGAACAGTCCTTGAATCAGGACAAATAAGTGATTGTTAATGGCCTTTGTCCTCTGTTGCTGTTTTTGTGCTTTTAGCGTTGGACACTTTGCTCTTCAGAACTTGCTGTAAGTATGGGGCTCTTCATTCTGCAGCTTCAGGTTATTAAGGAAAAGTTGAACTCTCAGTTAATTAATTGCATTGTTTGGTACTCAATAGACTGTTAATAATTATCTCCTGAAGCTGTCCTAGTTTTGTGTTTAAGTATGTGACAGATGATTATTGTACAGAAGATACCAATTTACTAGGTATGATTTGGTGGCAACTTGATAGTAATGCAAAAAGGCAGCAAGGGCTGTGACACCACAGCTGCTTCTGCAGCAGCAGAACAACTTTCCTGATGCTTGACCATGTAACTTCGGCATCCACGTGGTCTGTAGCTGATCTTTAACTCCTTCATTTATATACAGTGGAGGTTCCTTCCTGCAGCCCCTTCTGGGAGATGCAGTTCATAAAAATCATTTCCCTTTGCTTGCTTTTGCCATTGTGCTCTACCTTTGGTTGCCATTTTTATGTTCCTAATGCTCCTATATGCACCTATAATTTCATTTTTCACAAGCAGTATACCTCGTCTCACTGATGAATTTCACATCAGCTTCTCTCTCAGTACTTATTTTTATTTTATTTTTTGTGAAGTGCTGCTGTTGGGTTAAGGTCTTTAAGGAAAGTCTAGCTTCTTCCCACCCAGTGGCCCACAACACTATCCTAGAAATGACAATCTTTTTTGTTTACAAAGAAGCATGGCTAGTAAACAGATCTCTCCCTGAAATTCTTTATTTAGTACACACAGTACACTGTTAATCATTTGCACCAAGGTCAATAGCCCTTAAAATGCCATTATTATAAATCAATATGATATTGGAAAAGTATTTTCATAGCTGTGTACACAAAATCAAACCAGAAAAGCATTTTTTTCTCTAACTTCAACTAAAAGGCAGTAATCTTCAATCTAGTCTGCCATACTAGAAAAATGTGTGTTTTTTTATTTTTTATCAGCTTTCAAAATTGCAACGGTTTTTTGTGCTTAAAATGTTTTCCTTGATGACATTTTAAATTGTAGGTATGTTTTTGTGTTGCTTAACCAAAAATAAGTAACGTTGTGGGCTACTTTTTTTTTTCATAGCACAAAGCAGAAATAATTAGTTGATGTTTACATTAATTATAGTTTGGGGATATGAATTTTACTTATCTAAATATGAAGGGAGACTGTCATAAATGACATTAAGCATGGACTCCTAGTTTTGCATGACTCAGCTGGTGCTGACACATTTCATAATGAAGATTGGACATTTTCCCTCTCTTTTTGTATCCACATCAGTTCAGATAGTTGCTTTAAAAAGGGAATACTTACACAAGTAGCTGTGATCAAACTGAACTTTGTTCTGAAATGGAAAATGATGACTGCCTGCCGGTGTCTGGGAACTACCCATGGCCCAGTGATGATGTCTCAGAAACTTTCCCATGTTAGACTATAGATAGGAGATAACTAGTTGGAAATGTCAGGAATTGTTTCCTTGCTGGGAAATTGCTTTTCTGCCTTACTAGGGATCTTGATGTGGCTTCCCAAAGTATTGAAACACAAGCTAGTTTTGGGGCAGCTTTCTATCTGACTGGCACTGAGTGGGAGGAATCGTTACCTTTCCTCCAGACATACTCCCAACAGCTGCCATCATTGCCAGCTCTTTATTTTTTTTTTTTCCAATGGCCATGGTCTTGTGCCTCTAATGTAACTAACTGCTATTTTACATCTTCCAGTACCCTTGAGAATTACCCTCTCTCTCTTGCACTCCCAGAGCTGGTGACCATTACAGAGAGGACTGCAGGTGGTCTGTGGGTGCCTTCTTGCTTATGGAGCCACATCCTCTAACTCCCTACTCTGCAGTCGGGTTTTGGGCTACCGACCATTCCTCTTTGATTTCTTGAGAGTAGTGTCAGTAGACTGAGAGAGGCCTGACTTTCATCTTGATTGCACTGAGATGGGGAGGGAGTTTCATTAAGTGGTGTTATGCAAGCAAACAGAGCGGTGTGCCAGTCTGTTAGACAAAGCCTCTTACTTATATCTTTATACTCGTACACTGGAGTTTGAAGCCCATAGAATTACCTGTAAGGCTGGTTTTCTGAGAGCCACTATTAGCTGGTTTTGGATTTTTTTTTTTCCCTTCCTTTCGGATACGGCACTGCCAAAAACTGGAGGGTGGTCCGTAATGGTTTTAGGATGCTGAAAACTCTGGTGCCATGTTAGAGCCGCAGTGTGCACACAGGTTAGAGCACAGGTGAATGACCCCTGCTGGCTCAGGGAGCTTGGTGCTGAACAAAACGTTCCAGCCTTTTGGAAGCCAGCTGGGTGTCAGTGACTGGGATGGTCATGGTCATCATTAATGCCACATGCAGCCAAGCACAGAAATGACAGAAAATATGTAATAAAAGGAATTAATATAGGTGAATTTGTAATGTTGCTACGACAAAGCCTGTAAATTTAGGCTTAGCACAAAGCTATGGCAGTGCGTATTGGTGCAGGAGCTTCATCTAGGCAGGAGATAGGTTTGCTTGTTGTAGGGAAGCACTTTGTTGAGCCAGCAATCATTTCTTTTATACTTTATAATATGCCAGTTCAGTCCATGGGAAATAAACCTAAAATCTAATTATTGTGCATATTTTATTATTTGTTCTTTTCCCCCCTTTTTATATTATCTTTCCAGAGTACCTCGCCATCTATAAACATTAGGCTATTACATTTTTGAAGCTCATGACAGCATTTTCCATAGCTGTGCATTAGCTGGCATTTGCAGGGTAAACGCCCTCCAACCAGAAACTAAGCAAGCTCAGTCTCTGTGGTACACTAAGTCCTCATGTGCCCTGGGATCAAGAGTCCCCAGTCTGTTTTCATGTCACTCACATGATGTTGTTTCACACTTGGAGTACATCAATGGGTCAGCACTTCCTTGCTTTTTTGAAAATGCTTCTCTTTTTAGGAAAATCAGTTGCTTGATTTTAGCTGCTCTTGGTAAAGTAACAGCTTTTTAAGGCTAATAAGCGTATATTTCTAAACTTTTCAGCACCTTTCCAAGCAAAGGCTAGTATCATAGAATTAGAAATTACCTAACAGTAGAAACTTTCACAGCAACAGCAAATGCAGCACAGATAAACTTATAGGGCTTCCTGGGAAAGGCCTTCAGTATTTTCAGAAATTGCTTTACAACCCCCAGATTCCTCTTTAAAAATTCATGAGCTCGATCACATTGTGCCCTAGCAGAAATTTTTGGAGTATAGAAGGATGTTTTACTTAGTGACTTGCGGGTTTGTGTTGCTCAGGCAAGAAGATAAGATGGTCAAATAGAAACTTTGAAAGATGTATAATGGTCAGTCAAGGCCACTGTATAACTTGTCTGCTTTGTGACAGATAAGCAACTGGAGTGCAAGGACTACACACGTTTATTAGTCTAAAAATTCTCATTTAGCTTTGCCTAAATTGCAGGAGCATTTTTCTGTGCCTGGAGCTTTTTTTCTTTCTTTTTTCCCCCCTAGATGCAAATGATAGCCAGTCTTGCTGAAGAAAAGTGTTAATCAAAGGCATAATCAATGTGATATTTGGAAAAAAAAGGAAATAAATATAAAATATATTTGTATAAATATATAAAATATGGAAAACTGTCTCATTCCAATAGTTTGGAATGACTGACTGTACAGCTGAGTAAATTCTGTCCCTTGTGGGTGAGTTGTTGGGGAGGGCAGAGAGGAGAGGGCTATGCTTCAGTGAAGAAAACTGGTTTGGGAAGGAAAACGAGTGATGAAACTGGCTAAGTGCCATTGATGGTACTGCCTTAGTGCCATCATATTTATGTTAGCATGGGGTAGCACATGTAGCTTGTAGATATCTTTATAATTGGTTTCGGTAACCAGTCCAAAAAGGTGGAAAGAATTAGCACTAACAAGAAATCCCATTTTAAAATGTAAACTTTCTGGGACAGGGATCATTTTCTCCTGTATGTTTATAGGGCTGCTGCGCAGTTTAGTGCTTACATAATACAAATGTAAAAATAAAATAAAAACAGTGATGATGATGGCAGGAAGTGGATCCTCTGTTAATTCACTCTCCATAATGACATATGCTTTTCTTTTTAAACTCATTCTCATTTATGCATTAGAAGAGTGCAAGAGTTTCATGTGCAATTAGAAGTAATTTAGTTCAGTAATAGATGACTTGTTCATCTGCTGGCATAATTAATGATAGCACTGGTATTCAGTGTCCCAGTTATTTATAGTTTAAAAAAAATAGCACTTAAAGCTATCAGACTGCAGTTATCAACAGGAGGTAAAATAAAAAAAAAAAAAATCAATCTTGTTATGTACAAAAAATGTATTGCTCATTTCCATATATTTGCATGGATATATTTTTATAATCAAATGTATTTGGAATGAATTTTAATCCCTGATGTCTTAAAGTAAAAAAAAAAAAAAAAAGAGAGAGAAAAGCGTGAAGACAATCCACGCTGGCCGTGTGGAGCTGTTTTCTGCATCTGATTTTGCAACCGCACTCCCCAGTACACGGCGTCGCCCTCCCCGCGGTGCCCTGGCTGACGTCAGTGGTGTTACCGCGGGTGAGCCGCCCGGCCCAGAGCCCTCCCAGGGCAGGACACAGCAGTCTAGGGGCAGCTGAAAGCGAGCCAGCCAGATGAATTTCTCTCTTCATAGAAAGTGGTTTTCCTGACCTGTTGCACCGAGGCTGAGAGAAACCAATGGGTCTATCAGAATAAAATGTATCGTGATGTTTTAAGCTGAAATGTTTCTGCTGGTTGCTGAATTGGGTGTCTCTTAGGAAACGTGATATACTAAACCCAAACTAGATAAAATACGCTGACGGTATTCCTTCAAAAACAAAGCCAGGGGGACAGTTCACCACAGCCTCCTAAACCCCAGCCTTTGCAGTGCTCCTGGTGTTGGCTGGAGCAATCCCTTGTGCTTCCTGGGGCTCTGCTGGCCGGACAGCGCGGGTCAGGAGCCCTGGTACTGCAGCTTCCAGGATAGTCTGAGTGCTTGAGATGGTAGTTCTGGCAGTTAGAAAATAAACAGGAGCTATACAGTAATTGAAGTGTAAGATCTGGGACCCTAAGTGAAGTACAGGAATCACCTGAAATAGGTCTTGATAGTAAGATATTCTAAAGTATGGTCGAAAGCAGTATGATCTGAGCTGGGACTTCAACTTCTCATAACAATTCTTCTCTTTCTTGCCCGTAAAGGCAATGTCAGCCTATGTTCTGCGAGAGCAGTCCCCAGCGGGTGGGTGAGGTAGCCAGCAGCACTGTCTGCAGCAGAGCAGTGACCTTAGAGGGGCCTAATGCCCTGGGGAGAAATGGTATTTGTTTAGCTTTTAAATCATTAAATTGGGATTAAGTTGGATATGCAAAAGAGTGTCATGTATTTCATGTTCTCAGCTCAAAGATTAAATAACTGTTTCCCAGGATGTAGGAAGAAATCTTGATATGGACCGAAGAGCAGTACCCTTTTGTTTCCAGGGAAGCCCAGGAGACTTGTGTCTCTGATCCAGCTGCAGAGGGTGTTGTTCATGGGAACGGCTCTGTACAGCTTGATCCTTCCTCATCTGAACCATTGAAGAAATCTCTCAGGGTATCTAAAGGGCAGAGGTAGGGTACTAATACGTAGAGGAACGTAAATGAGTTTGGAATGACCAGGCCAGCCTGGGTTAATGAAATAGGAGAGCTTTGTAAACACCAGGACTCGTTTGTGCAGAGTACTGCGGTGATAGAGCTACGCTGCTTCCAGTACCAGAGCAAGCTAAGTCAGCGCTACCTTTGATACTCACTGTCCTGTGTCCTACTGTGTTGATTCCTTCACAAATAGTTGAGAAGATCAAGCCTTTAATGAGGTGTGGACAAGAGCCCACAGCCCTTTTTGTTCAGTGCAGCCTGGACAAGGGCTCTGAGACCATGGCAGGGCATGGCAGCATCTCTGGCACCGCGGGAGGAGGCTGCCTGTGCAGCTCCTGCCAGGAGCACACTAAATCCCAAAAACTGGGGAGTCCAGTGTGTGAGAATCCTACAGGGAGGTCAGCAAGCCTGTGGGGGGGGGGTTCTATGCTTGGTTTTGTGATGGAGGGATAAATTGCTGGGCAGTGGCAGAGTTCAGAGTATAACAGGGCAGAGCTCAGGCTCTCCAAAAAGCTGCATACCTCTTCTTCCACGTCTCTTATCTCTTTGATTGTTCCCACATGATTTTGACATACCTCAGTAATATTTGGAGCTCTGTAGCTTGTGTCTCCAGTTGCATGTGCAAATGGTGTATGCAGGCTGGCAGAAAGCAAAGGGGACAGGCTGTTGTTACCCTGCTGTGGGATTGTTTCCAGACGTGACTCTGTAAAAATGACAGCAGGAGGTTCTTACACTTGTTCTCTCTCAATCACTCTCAGATAAAACTTTGCTTAGTTTACAACTCAAAAGGTGATTTTTCTAACAGCCAATATTTCAAACTCTCACATTTGGGTTTGACAATCAAGCTGTTTTCTGTCTGAATCTTACTTCATTGCCAGTAATAAAAATTCCAGCTCGCTCAGCCATGGTTATATTGGTTTTGCAGAGCTAACAGTAGTAAAAGCTTGTTTTTGTCAGCGAAGTTAGCAAGATTAGGTCTCAAAGAAATGTCACCACGGCAACAGATGTATAGGAAAGTGCTCCTTCTTGTTGGTGACTTATCTTGGACCAAGCACTACTGAAACAACTAAGTGCTTGTTTTACCATCATCAGCCTTTGCTCTTTGCCTTGCCTAGGTAAAGGAAAAAGGATCATGCTGTGAAAGTGTTGTTGAGGCTTATGCAACTTACTGTGCATTACTGACTACTGCAACAAAAATATTCCACGTTATAGGACATACCTCCTTCTTCCTTGGTTTTAGTGCCAATATTTGAATTTCGGACATTAAATCACCTATTCTCAAGCAGATTTTTTTTTCTCATGGAATTCTGAAAGCTCCACTTAATTGCTGATGGGATCCATTCTTGTTACAAGCGCTCTGTTTACTATTATTTCCTTTCTTCAATAGCATCATGCAATTTCTATTCTGATTTAATCCTTCATAGAGGTGACAACTACATTTTGAAAAAAAAAAGAAAAAAAAAAAGAAACTTTTTGGTTTATAGGAAAATGCAAAATATATCTGCTTAACTTTAATCTGTTTACTTTGCAGTCTGTCACCGGAATTATCCATCTTCCTAGCCTCCTGCTGTTTGTCATTTTCGTACTGTTACAGAGATTGTTATCAGCAGACAAATGCTCCTTTGAAGTAGGAGTGTAATTTCAAAATCTTGTGTACATTAGTCCTATTAACAAGCATCTGTTATCTTTTTCCCTTTCACTTTTAACTTTCAGATGTGAACAAGACAAGTATTTTATAGTACCATAAAATAAAAATTTCACAAATTGAGGCAGTGTCTTTTGAAGATAGAGAAAAAGCATATCAACTGTGGAAAAGGCTGTTGCTGCAGTAGAGTGGTGTAGTCCCTCTGTGATAGCTTCCCTGATCTTCTGGCTGAGAGGAGTTGTGGGATGTCTCTTGGCTTTTTAATTGTGGCACTTATTCTTGCTTATGGTGGTGCAGAAGGCAAGGGAATTGATCATCCCAACCCGTGCAAGAGCAGAGCCTGTGCAAGCTATCCTACATTGCCACTGTCGGTGCAAATAAATTGCTGTTAGCAATGAGAACAAACCTTAATGGGGAAAAAGCAAACAGAAAAGATTACAGTATCGTAAATCAGCACGTGTGAACCCTGACAGTGCAATTTGGGGCTGGGGGAGGAGAACAGCTTTCTGTTCTGCATGGACGTGGCCTAGCACTAGGCCTTGACCTGAAGCAAGGCTGCAGCCTGCCGCCTGACTTGGCCTGTCAGAATAATGTGCCCATGTCAGGCAGGCTGCCTTTCATCTGCCTTCATGGATCTCGCACGCGGGCAGGCAGCAAACTGTGGGACAATTCAAAAAGTTGAATTGTTTTAGTATTTAATTACTGTTTTCTGGAGGTGCTGAAGCCCATTTGTTACTCCATGACTGGAAAGAGCCTGGTGCATGTGCGAAAGCTGGACGTTCATCTGTTAAATGATGGCATACCTGGGTACACTGGTAGATGCCAGAATTTCTTACATTACAGCTGGAAATACAGTTATCACAAACTTGAAAATATGTTATTTGGTGCTAGTGAAAAATAAATTTCTGCGTTATGACAGAAGAAGGGATATGGCCTTCCAGGGACTTGATAAAAACAGTGTGGTTGATACCAGTAGGAAGATTTCATAGTCTGGTTTCTTTGTAGACTGAAACATCTTTTCCCCTTTAACCAAAGGCACTTTTCTAACAACTGAATCACACAATATCCTGAGTTGGAAGGGACCCACAAGGATCATCATGTCCAACTCATGGTTCCACACAGGACTACCTAAAAATTAAACCATGTTTCTGAGAGCGTTGTCCAAATGCTTCTTGAACTCCAGCAGGCCCGAGACCGTGGCCACTTCCCTGGGGAGCCTGTTCCAGTGCCCGAATGTAGTGTGCCTTCTGAGTTGTAATTCATGGAGAGCAGATAGGAGACAGATATGTGGAATAAATGAGATGCTGTTAGCTTGTAGCAGGAGCAAGATTGTGTCTTGCTATGTAGAGAGCCATGCATTTGTAGTCTCCTGAGAAACCAGTGAAGACTCCTCCAGTAGGCCATGTTTCAGTGGCTGGCAAGTATTTATTATGTGCAGTGTCTAAACTCTTCAGTCTCTAGTCTCGTTAGAGGATAGACACCCATGTCTTGTTTTGGAGTCATTGTCTCCATTAATTAGAGATTACGGTAATATTCACTTGAGGGTTAAACTGCTCCCAAAGGATTATTTCCAACGTTGTTTTTCTTCTGCTCTTTCTCCTCCCCAGTATATTTGTTCTGCTAAGAACCTGTTTCACCCCCTGGTGGGCTTTATGCCCTACCTTCAGGGACAGTGCTCATTCCTCTTTATTGCAAGGACTGCAGTGTCCAACAGAAAGCCCGGCTTGCAGCAATGAGATAAATTAAAATGGGCACTTATCGGTGTGAGGAGCTCCGGACTGAACCGACTTTGAAGCTGTTTCCCAACTGCCTGCTGCTGGGTCCAGCTGTCTGTCCTGATCTGGAGCAGGAAGCATCATTTGGAGATTATTTTGCCTATGAAGTTTGTGCTGTGGAGGTTGTTAGTCCTTGCTGTTGATTCTAAGCCCCAAGCAGATCAATAGTGAACACAGGAACATAAACAAAACCAAATTAGACACTGCCAGTTTGAGGTTTCCCCCTCTGTGGGGCCCTTGTGGTTCATGGGCTCAAGCTGTGAATCAAGGCGACTGTGTTGCCACAGTGATCTCTTAACCAATGGCAAGTGTTGCGTTCCGTAGGCTCAGCGTGGCTATTTCATTAAATTTGGCAGAGGAACGTGATTTGCTGGGATCTTTCTAGCACTGCTAGTTTTTCTTGCAAAGTTATCAACTCAAAGGGCTCCAGTGTCTGGGTTCAGTGGGAGTTTGGGGTTCGTTTTTTCTTTCTCTTCTTTAGACCAAATGTGTTCGCGTTCCAGGTGTGAAGTTTTGGGATGCTAGTGTGATTTTTTTTTCTTACAAAGACTACATAAAACAGATTTTGCACTAAACAGGCTGCCTTTTATAGTCTGTGTTTGTTACAGACTGAGGCCATTTCAGTTTACATTTGCCCCATTCCTCACAGTGAAGATTATTACTTTCTTCTGCCTTTTCCCCTAATCTGTTTGTTTATTCCCATATATTTCTGGAATAGTTTAACTAAAGCTGGGAGTTCAGTGAAACTTTCTGGCTCAGACTGCCTCGTGCTTCTGTGCAAAGTATCCCTTCATGACACTCAGTTTGCTGATGCCCTTCCTTTGGAAAACGGACTCTTTCCAAGCTTTTTTGGGGAGCTGCAGGAGAGGATACCTCACATTCTTCTTCCTAAATCATTGTAAAAGGCTTCTTCCTGAAGAAGCTCTGCAGGCTCCCACAACTGACAGTACTGAAAACACACATGACAATAGGTATCTCTTCTGATCAATGTCTTTTCTTTTTTTCTTTCTTTTTTTTTTTTTTTCCTTACTAAATTAAAACATGAGTACCCAATGCTGATTTAGGAGATAACACCTTCTGGATAAAGCAGCAGCCAAGTGGCATTTCTGATGATCTTTATAGTGTACAGATACTCTGAATGAATATCTTAGCTCTTCCTTTTGATGCAGAATTAACCTTTCAGCTGACACATCTGTGCTTTTGGGATTATTCAGATATAGAGAAGTTTAGAAAATGGTCAACATATACCTCTTCATTTTTTTGCTCTACAAATTTAGGTAGCTCAGGCCATGTACACATTGCTAATGAGAAGTGATAGACTTTCAACTGTGCTGTCAGAGTTAGGGTCATTGGCAGCAGAGTGAAGGAAGGCTGCCAGGTACCTGCTGTCTTAGCTGCCTGGGAGAGCAAACCCTCCTGGATCAAATGATGGTAGATTCTAGGTATTAAAAGAAGATGAGTTTGTTAAATTAAGCTTCCACATTGTTTCTAGCGGCTCTTAAAGCTCTTGAACCATTTGGAGAAGAAAAAAAAAAGAATAGTTAGTAGTCCTAGAAAAAAAAAAATCATAATTCTGGACATGAAAAGCTATTTTCTGGCCCTTGCAGACTGGATAAACTTCTGTGGGGTGAGTGCTCATGTTTGTGTATGTGGCTGATTAGCATCAGCCGTCTACCCAAGATTGTTGGTCTGTGTCAATCACATGTGGATCTAACGAAAAATGGCATTCTGCAGCCAAGTCCAGTTTCTGATGACTCAGTCGGTAGGGTGTGCAGCCAAGATATGTGCCCTTCAGTGACATGAAAACCACAGCCGTTTGTGGAAAATAGGGCTCTTTTCCTTTCCATAAAGCAAGTGGAGCAAAAGAGTTTGCAAATATGGCATATTTTCTAGATAATAAACTTGCTTTTTAAGAGCATGCTGTGAAAAAGAAAATAATTTTAAAGAAATGTCACTAAGAAAAATAAAGCAATTTATAAGTGTATCCAATTGGGTCAAGTTCTTACTTACACAATGAAGAGATGCAAAATGTCAGTGTGTGGTGTTTAGTAAGAAGCCAGTGTAAGAAAAAAGTTAACTCGTAGGAAAAAAGATTATACAAGGCTGTGAATGTGTCTGTTCTCATCTTAAAGTCAGTCAAGTCTTGCTCTTAACATAAACCAAATTTTGTATTGAAATTGTTATATCCATAGAAATAAATAGTAAGCTGATATGTTTTCTAACCAAACAGAGTAAAATTTTATTCAATATCAGGCCTAAGATTTAAAGCAAGACAATTTTAAACCAAAATGATTTTAGAAGGACATAAATCACTTATACATAAATAATTTTTCCCAGTCACTCAGCACTAGCAACGTTTAAACCAAATTCTTTTTGAAAAATACTGTTTTTGTGTCTGAAATATTAATGATCAGCATTTCATCATGTGTGAGTATACATTTGTTTGCTAATGCATCTTATTGAAAAAGGAATTTTAAACAGGCATATATCAGTCTTTTTGCATATACAATTGCACTGCAGATAATTAACTATTCTAAAAAAGGATTTTAAAAAAAAAAAAAAAAGGAAAAATGGAAATTTGGAAAAAAATGTGCCTAGACAATCTCCATGTTCAGATAAGCTTTAGAAAACCAGCAGCCGGAATGGGTTGGGGAGGGAGGAGGACCAGAGGTGGGGTAGCCAAGAGAAAGCCTGTGGGAAGAAGGAGCAGAGCCGCTTTGGGTAAACTCGTGGGTCACTCGTGCAACAGCCTGAATCGCACGTTTGTTACAGATAACTCCGGGTTAGGCTGTGAGAGTGTGGTAATAGCCTTGTCAGTACTGTCTGATGCAATGGGAAATAATTGATGCTCAGACCTTCCTCTCTGCAAGTGAAATCTGTAGGTACTTTGACAGGGATGCCAGGAGTGAGGAAAAACATTTGAATGTGTTTTTCCTCTTTAGTGTACATGCTTAATTCAGTTGTTGGGTGAAAGTGCTCTGTGCCACAGAGGAGTTGGTCAGCAACTGATAAAGTCAGGCTAGAATTGTAACAAAGCTACTTTTTGTATCTTTAAATAAAAAAGAATTTTTGCCTGAGAAACAACATCTATCTCAGCAGTTAAGCAATAGAGTATTAAAGGTAATTTAAATCTTTAATTACTTTTAGATGTAGAAAAGATTAAGTTATTGGGATGAGTACAAATTACTGAACTTTTTTGCAACTTTTGCAAACAACATGAGCATTTTCTTCTTTTCTGTGTTAGAGGGATATTCTTAAACCCATTGTCATTTGCGTTTGGAAAAAAAGGAATGGCTCTTTAAGGACTATGGAATCAGAAGCAGAAGCTAATGCTACCTGGATGAGAAGAGCATTTCTGAAATCATTTTCTGGGTTTTTCTATAATCCCCCCCATCTCTTGTTGCATGTTTTCTGTTGTGTAATGGTACATATTTCTACTCAAACTCAGTCAGCTTTTTAGCAAAAATTGGACCGATTGAATGTCTTTCCTTCTTAAAACAGTGGATTCTGACTTTTTTTTTTTTTCTTACTTGTCTTCTGAACTGTCAGCAAGGAAGATTTAAGGACTTTCAGTAGAGGTTTAAAGGACTGGCTTTCTATAAACATTGCAGCTTTCCAGTTGTATGTGTAATGTTAGACTTGCTGGTGCTTTGTAACAAAATCCCAGACTATTTATTTCCCTCTTTTTAATATTAACAGAACATTTTTGAGAATGGAAATAACATCTTATTATACAGAGCTCTGAAATTTATGGCAGTTTGTGATGTGCTTTAGCTACCTTAGAAGCTTTGTGTAGACAACCAAATCGTAATTTTTAATAGTAGTGCTACTTACGGCTTCTATTTTTAAATTATTAATTTTTTCCTTCTGATGTTTTTAACCATTCTGTTTATCTTAGAGACTTCAGAGCTATCCAGTAATACACTATTAAAATAATAATCCTGGTCGCTTGGATATCTGGACAAGGTCTCTGATTTAAAAGAAAAAAAAAAAATCCAGACTTTTAAAACAAGGGATGTTACCTAATCTTTCCCATATGGACATTTTGAAAATGAAAAACAGTTTCTTAAATAGTAATTCTTCAAATGCAGGTAACAACAAAGCTGTGAATTTGCAAAAACAGATGAAATGAAATGACGACTCCTGGAAGAGTTTGCCATTAAATTAGCTAATAGTGCTTGCATTGCCGTCCAGAACGTTGCTTTCAAAAAGTCTTAAATAAAAACAGTAATGAAGTAGTTATATAATATGGTGTATCAAAAGGGAGATATCCAGAAAATACTGCCTTTAGGAAATGAGTTAATTAGTGAGCTTTATTTCTCAAACTCTAATTTCTGAGATGTTTTTGCAGTATCAGAAGATTTTTCTTCTGTTATGGAACCATGATACGGGCAATGATTTTGTCCTTTTATGCCAATATTCTTTTAAAATTAAAACAATTGAAGGGTGTTATCCTTGCTTTTCTACATATAATCCTTCTGTATCGTACCTATCGTACCTACTACCTGGCTTTTTTTTTTTTTTTTTTTTTTTCTGAACTAAGAGAATTTTCTTAATGCCATACATCTGTGGGAAGTGTGCTGAGACAATGGAAGGAGTGATGGGTCAGCAGCCAGTTTTTTCCCAGTAGTGCTTGTGTGCAGCTCATCTAAGGCAACCTGGTTTCCTGTCCTGTGTAAAAACCTGAGAGACCTCACGAAGCTGAAGCCAGTAAGGTTCAAATGAAATTGCTTTAAATTAACTGAGGCCAAAGCAGACGTAATTTTATAGGAATTTATTTTATGGTGGGGTTTGTAGAGTCATTTGCTGTAAATGTTTCCTGATGCAGTACACTAGCAAGCACTTTTTTTGTTTTATTGTTATTTTATCAGACCTCAAGCATTGGCTTTAATTTGTCATTTTTGGTCTGCCTCAGGGTAATGTGTGTTTGTGCTTGGCTGTGTGTGAAATCTTCAGCCCAGTGGGTTCCATTGTTTGTAGGTGTGGTACCTTTATGAAAGACTTATTTGGCCCATGTTAAAGCCCTGGAAATGTTTCCTGTGAAAATCTGTAATACCTTGGGACCAGGAACTTGACAGTTATCTGTAGTTTGGTGGGTTTAGGCTGTCCTGAAGAATTGCGTCTGATGTGAGGCTCTGTGGAAGAAACATTGGGCAAGGATTTTTTCTTGATGGGTGGCTCTCTTTATTAGTTTTGTTTGTTTGTTTTAATTTTCTGACTGTAAATATTTTTCTATCATATAAATGATGTTGACATTATATGGGAACAAGCAGTGGGAGGAGAAAATTAACATTAGATTATTTAATCGAGGGAGAAATTGCTGTATACTGTACATTTCAGTAAGCATGCTGCTCACAGGGAAGGGAAAAACTGCAGAAGAATTTGAAGAAATCACATTTGTGTCAAGTTCCACTAATGCTTGAGAGGGATGTGCAGAATATAATTACAAAAATGTGATGTTAATAGGAAACACATAATTTAATCTTTTTTACTTTTTATGGCAGTTAATAAAGAAGAGCATTCTGTGTATAAATCCACATATATAATGATTCGAATGTTGCAAGAAATGTATTTAAAAGTAAACCAAAATGTTGGTACACAGAAAGTTATTTTTAAACTTCAGTAAGTTCTGTTCTCCATTGTTTAGAAATACCCAAAGGAAATGGCTGTATGTAATGGATTAACAGTTTATACATTTTCCTGTCCACAGCTGAAAAAAAAAATAAAATTATTGGTGTATGGACTACGAGCACTCAGTATCCAGCAATAAATTTCACAGACTTTAATTTGTAGTGATTATCATATCTCTTCCAAGTATTTCAAGCCTGTTTTTCCTTTATGGTATTGTGGACTCTTTTTGTCAAAACGTATTACTAACGGGTAGCACATGGCAACTGGATTTATTAAATAACAATTTATTAAGATGTCATTAAAATATTACAGCCAGCTGCCAGCCGCGGAGCAGTTACAATAGTCGTAATGTGCGTGTTGAAGCTGTGGGCTACTCCTCAGCTTGGGAGCTGTCATTTTTATACATTCCGTATTTTGAAAACCTTCTGCCTTTCAGCCTTACTTATTTTCATTCCATCCCGTTCCCCCAGACCAAAATCTCACCAAGCAAAACACCCAAAAAGACAACCTACCCTTTGGCTAATGTGCTCCTTGCCAGGACCACAGATAATTAAAGACTATCGGGTTCTGTAAAGAGTCAAATTCAGAAACGTTTTTATTTTTTAAGCTCTATCTCAGGGAGAGCAGAGCGTTACTAGCGTTTTACAGACTTCATTTGACTCAAACAATTTGGGCCTGTTCCCATTGACCTAATTAGAAGCAGCCCCGGAGCAGGGGTGTGAGGGGCCGGGCCTCGCCTCCCGCCTGGCCCCGGCACTGCTGTTGCGCGGCCCCAGGGGTGCGGAGCTGGTGCGGGACCCGCAGGAGGCCCACGGCAAAGCGAGCCCGGGAGCTGGGGGGAATGGAGGCCGCTGGCGGATTGAGGCCGCGTTGGATTTATATAATGCGATAATTGTGGAGCAAATGTGGCTCGTTCCCTTTTCGTTCCTTGTTTTGAATGCCTCTCTTCAGAGTGTTTGAGCGTTTTATGGAAGACCTTTTGGTTGGCTGGAAAAGGAGGACAACATCTCTTTCTATAAATGGAATAATAATTGCACTGTGCGCTGGCCAGCAGCGGCCAACATCTGGATCCTGATTATCGGTTATCTTTTAATCATAAATATGTAAAACGTCTTTCTTCTCAGTTGCTCTTTGCCAGAGCCCAAGGCGTAGTCAGGAGGGTAGAGTTATTGGCTGTGTGCTTCTTGCCTGGAAAATCGGGAGAGAGATGGCAGAACGAGCAGTGATGGCAGGTCAGGATGGCATTCTGATTGCACGAATGTGCTCTCAAGAAACTAAAAATTCTCCTCGTGCTGATCAGTAGCATTTTTACCCTTGGATGTTTAGGAATAAATAAAGAATAAAGAAAATGTATGAACATATGTTGGATGTTGAAAAGAAACACATTGCACGTCAGCCAAAGGTGCAGCATGGATGGTGAAAATAAGCTAGATCCAGGCAGAAGGGGACAGCACAAGTCTCACTCCCTCCCTGGGGCTGAGAATGGCTGTGCCTCCGTGCCGCTCCACATCGCTGCCTGCTGATGAAGAAGGATGTTGGTGAAGACTTCTGTGTCTCTTTCCTTTAAAAAGATTGTGACTCTTTCTTTGAAAGGTGTAATATCAACTTGAGTGCAGCAGGTACTTTGTACTGATTTGATTTGAGCAGAAAATAAATCTTTGCCTGAAGAGGAAAAGTGTTAAAACTAGTAGTTCGGTAACCTAGCCCTGATTCACAAGGGATGTGAAGCCTCATAAAAAATAATTCCTAATTAGTGTAAGAATTTTGGTTGGAATATGATCTTAATGCATTCCCATGTTGGAATTTGCAGTTACGTATTTTAGGGCTTCCTCTTCCAGTAGCAGGGTGGTGGTGGTTGGCTTTCTTTTTTCAGTAGCCGGGTTGGTTTTAACTCTTTTTTCTTTCCTTCTGTGTATCCATGTAACTAAATTGTTCTTAAGTCATTGTCAGTAACATGCCAGCTCTTTAAAGAAGAATATATTGATTTGGTGCAGCTTAATTTACTGGAAAAGGATGGGATATTTTCACACAGAATTTAGTTGCTAGCACTTAAAAAAAAGTTTCAAAGGCCTGTCTTTTTAAAATTTGACCTTTACCTTCTTAATCTCGAGGGAAAGAGAGGCTGGAAAAGCAGAGCTGACTTCTGCAGTTACGATAAACAGACATTTATCAAGCGTAGTCTGCCTACACGCTGGGTTGTGGAAGCCCATGGCATCACATTTCAGGTGAATAGAGCTCTTACTTAGGGCTCTATCCCACAGAAAATATTTGAGGTTTTTCAGTCTATACAACCCTAAAAGATGCAGATTTCAGCTTTGCAGGAGGCTGACCGGTGTAAGGGGAAGCTGGCCTGCTGTGGAAATCTGAAGCCAACACTTCAAGCATCGTCAGCTCAGGTTTGGAGAGTGGTACTTGCAAACCCATGCTGTCAGCAGGTCAGCCACCACCACGTTGGAACCTCTTCCCTTGGGAAGGTGCTTGGGTCTCCCAGGGCTGCTGGGCAAGGCTGACTGGGAAAGCTGGGCGGTGGGAATGGACAGACACGAGCATGAGACACACAAGACAATATGGGGAGGGAAATGAAGAGAGAGCTCTGTGGTTGTAAAAATGGAAAGAAATCCAAATAAGCAAAGTATTCTGAAAGATTGGAAGGCTTCTGTGGGAAACAAAAATGAATTTGAGAAAGTGAGCACAGAGAAAACAGAGATCAAAGCTGAACAGAAATGCTAGAGATCTAAGTGGATAAAAAGGAAGGAGAAAACTGGAGTGTATCATGTGCAATATGCCCCATGTGAAAAATAGCGAACCAAGGATTTGGTAGTTGCTAAAAGAAAAAAATTTCTGAACATGTCAGAACATTTCAGAACGTTTCTGTCCTAGTTTTGGTCGAGGGAAGACCTCAAACTCTGTGCTTTGAATACTGCAGAGCACACACACTTTTTTGAGTATTTGCCATGGGTAGCCTTTTTTTTTTTTTCCTCTTCGTGGACTGGCAGCTATGGAGATTCATTTCAAAACAGATCAAAACTTTAGGAAATGTGGCTGCTTTTTATTTTAGTTCTAAATCTGCTTGTATGGAAAAACAGTGGAATAAACTCTTCAATTTAGAGATAAAAAAGGATTCTCTTTGAAGGGTGAAACCAATCTTTTAAGTTGAAGAGATGAATTATCTGGTGAGAAAAGTTTTTCAAAAAAGTCCAAATAAATATGCTTTGATAGTGGTGAGGAGTTTTAACAGGTGGGTGGATTGATGTAGATTTAGTGTTCTCCTGAGTCTGCGTTACCAGAAATGCAACAGCATTGCAAAAATCTAATCGCTGAATGATTTAATGTGAACAGAGTCTTAGGAAGAATTATAGCCATATGATATCACTCTTTAAGGATGTCACCAAAAGTTGAGTCCTGAGCAAAAGCTACTGTCTCCTGCTCTTTATCATTCTGATCATTGCTAATTTATTTGCATTTCAAAAAAGTGAGTAGCCCAAGGACAGATAGAGAATAGGATTTTGCACAGACTAGTCTAGAAAAGTGCTTTTTCAGGTGGTACTCCTTTGGTGCTTACAGGTGCATGTTTGTGTTGCTGGGTGACTTTGCAAGGGTTTAATTTTCTCTTGATTTAGTTTTTCCAAATTGTAATCCAGCAGTCCCTCATTGCGGATCTTACAAGGGAAGTGCTGCTAGAATGAGATGAAAGGTGAGTTTATGGTCAAGGAAGATATACAGCCGTGTCTTTGGCTGAGTGATTTTACTAACTGAAGATCAGATTGTGAACTCCTCGGGCTAAGGACTCTTTATGATGTGTTTGTACAGTATCTAGCAGAGTGAGCTGTGGCGTGCCATTGCAGTCCTTGGGCTCCATCACAGCACAAGTAATGAATAATAAGTAGGTAGGTGGCGGTTGTACTGGTTGGCTGCCCTGTGAGATCTTAACTCCTCTTTTATGGACGTATATGCCGGAATTTCCTTGGCATCAGCCTCAAAATAAGTACTTCTGTTTGCCTGAAGGAGTTCTGCTCCAGTTGCTTACAGTATTTAAGGCTGAGATCCTAAGCAGGCTACACACAAGCGACTGGAAGGGCTGGCTTTGGAAGTTAACAATGCCGCAATTACCACTTAATATATTAGAAATCCAAACCTAGTTCTGTAAATTAGTGCAAAATATTTTCCGTACCTTATTGTTTGCTGTTTTTTCTCTGGTATCTCTAGGATTGTCAGCACATTATTACTTTTAATTTCATGCAATTATAAGAGGCCATGTTAAACTAAGCCCCAAAGCTATTTGCCTTTGCTTTCTAGCATAACTGGTAAGATGGAAAATAAGACTTGATTTGGTTCAGCCTTAAAAACAAGATAAAAAAGATTATAAATCAGGTAGGAGTTTGAAATCCTGTTTCTGCTGATTAAGACCCAGTCACATGGCCGAGCCTAACTCACCTGCATATCAAGTTAGACCTTATTTAATGAGAATCTCTCAGACTAGTGTTTTCCCTGCTTTTTCATCACATGCTGTTAAACAAATTGAAGGATATCGAGGAGTTCAGTGTTAATGCAGCTGAGGCAGACTAGCAAATCTTCCTGACCCACACGGGAATGGTCGTGCTGCATCCGTCTGGTTATGGGCAGCACGGGGCAGAGAGCTGCAGCTGCTTGGTGGGCTAAGACTGTCACCCTGCTGCTTGTGTCTGCATTGATGGTGTCTGATAGCTACAGTGCTGAAAACAAATACTAGCACGAAATGAGGCATTCTTGTTTAGACAGTCTAAAGTGTGCATTTCTTCCTCTCTTTTTGTTTCTTCCCCTTACAGCTTCAGTCTATGGCAGTACTTTCGCTTAGCCCATGATTGCTTTCTAGGTTACCGTTTTTGTTTGGGATCTTGTCAGTCTGGAGGTCTAAATTAGTGTTCATGTGTTTTATACACACTACGTTACTAACCTGCTCAAAGACCTTGAATCGAGTAGAGACCTGAGTCCTTACTTTTTGTGCCATCCTTTTGCAGGCCTGATGTTACAGTGGTTTTACCATTTCAAGCTCTTTGCTGGTTATAACAGCAGGGTCATTAGTCTAAATATCCAGGATTGCCCATAGACTTAAAAAATATATATCTGTTTACCATAATTATTATTCTCTAGTCCCCTGAAATTGTAAATGTTTTTCACTGAGAAACCTCGTATTTTTGTAAGCAGTTCTTCATCTTTTAGTAGTTCAGTCACTGTATTGAATTTTTAGATCTAACTGTTCTTTTGGGCAACTTATGTATGTGCAAATATACATACAAATGTATATATGTTTATTATTTATTCTTGGACCCTTTCTAATAAGCCATTTGCTGGGAATGCTGTCTTCACTGCAGGGAGAGAGGAAGTCGGGATATGTTTCTTCCCACTTGTGGTGGGAAGAAAAAAAAAAGCTTCTCAGAAATACCCCAGGCCTGCAGTGACCGCTGCCAGCTTGCGTGGCACAGAACCTCTAGTTTCATTCTCCAGCTTTGCATTTAAAAGACCTCGTATCTGCTTTTATACCTGTCTACTCATTTTGTATTTGAAAGCTCCTTTAACAGTTCCCTCTTAAATATTGCTTGATCCAGAGCCCATTCAGATGAATGAATCCATTCAATCAGAGGAGGAAGCATATTGTTAAATGCTGCTCCAGAGGAACTGAGACTGGGGTGACTCTTCGAGCTGCATGCTTCTGTTTGCCACAGAAACTATATATTACTTTTACATGTAGATAGGATTTTTGTTTGTTTGTTGTTATTTTGTTTTGTTTTAAAGCAAAATCTACTCCCACCTCTTCCAAAATGGGACACCCAGATAATAATCCTTCAGTGATGTGAGGGTAACTTTCAGTGTAGTTTTAAGATTTTTTTTTCTTTATGCACTAGTTTTATTTTGATATCTGGGAAAGGAGAAAAGACAGCTGGATCATGGCCTCAGAATTAACACTGACTGAGAAATTTTAAAAGAAAGAAAAGCATTATGGCTTTTGTTTTGATAATATGCAGAATTAGCTGTTGTAGAATCTAATAATGTTGAAGCTGTTGACAGAAGGCAATACATGGGAGGAGGTGCTGATACAGAAATCTTGGGCCAACACATTGCTGTTGCGGAGGAATCCTGATAAATCCTCCTCAACAGCACATGTGTTTCCCTGTGCGTCTTCACAGTGAAGATGTGGAGATCGGCATCAGTACGGGCCCTCAGCAGTGCCTGATAGTGTTGCTTCTTCCTCTTTCTAAAGAAGTCTGTGATTGAAATCATTGCTCTTGAGGTTGGCATTTCTGCTCTGCACTTTTTTTCTGCCAGACTGAGTACCCTGCATAACCTGGGCAGCCCGTGCCCACCTGGGAGGGGAGCACACAGAGCACCAGGTGTCTGCAGGGGTTGCTCTGCTGCTGCCCCGAGATGCTGTCAACATGTTCACAGCTCTAACACTGCTTGCTAGGCGAGGAACCATTGGCATTTTATGGTGTCCCGCTCTTTTAATAGGAATCTTCAGGTTGAAGGAGACAATACATTTGCTTGGGATGCTTAGTTAGCCTAGCACCAGTACAGAGGTCAAGAGGCATTCAAAAGGCAGAAGAATTTATATATGATGACTTCATTTGTACTGGGCGTTCAGTAGAGAATCCTAAGGTCAAATTTATTTTGAGTCTGAGAAATCTCTTCTTTGTTTTGCACATGGCTGAACACTTTTTGGTGGGTGCTGCGTAGCTGCATCCCTAGCTGTTCCCAAAGAGGTGCCCAGCAGCCTGTTGCAGTGATTTTCTTTCTCATTCCTTCTTCAGTTTGCAATTTCTGATTGGTTTTGTTCTGTTAGCTGTCCTTCCAGACAGTAGCACCACGGCAGATGTATTGATCCAAGCTGACAAGAAATGGCACTTCCTGGATGTTGCTTTTCTCTTTCAACTTCTCTTCCCCAAGTCAGCTGTTGTGGATGAGCAGGAAAAACACAAAGGTGATGTCCAGCATTTGAAAGCTTTCTGCTGCTGACGTGGGGCAAACCAGACACAAGCCTCAGACCAACTTCCTGAGAGGCTCAAGGGCAGTAAGTTATGTAAACAAGAAAGTATCCAAATTTGTGCCGCAGCAGCGGACGACAGGATGCTCTGTGGAGCTGGGGTTCAGTTTTGTCAAGTTAGACACTCATTTTTTTTTCTTTAGTTGTAAGCGACAGCTTCAGTGCTGTTACATTTTCGCTATTTTGGGAGTAAAAAAGAGAATAGAATGGAGGTGGGGGGAGAACAAAAAAAGATGAAAATGTACTGTATTGAGAAAGTACTTGTACTAAGTATTGACTTAAGTCACACAGTGACTTGAAACAAGTTCTCAGGGCATTTGTCTGCACATGATAGATGTCTGCTTGTCAAAAATGCACATACTGTGCTCTGAGTCAGAGCCATACAAAAAGTAAAATGTTTGATCTGCAGCCTATTAGAAAACAAAGAGCCAAAAAAAAAACCCCACACATTATAACATCTTTTATCATCCCTTTGAACAAAAGAGGCCACCCAGCCACAGAGGTACGCTAATATTAAATTTTCAACGAAGTGACATAATACTAAGTTAGGGTCATCAGTGCCCCGAGACCACTTCAGCAGCCCTCACCCTCACTTTAAGCATGAGCATATTGCAGTTGGTTGGGTGCTTCATCCCTCAGCTGAATCTGAATTACAGAGCATTTTCTATAAGCCAGCCCCACGAGATGGCACAGGGATTGGAATTAAAGGAACAGCTTCCTCCTGCTAATTCTGTCTCTGCTCTGACCAAGGAAGGGAGGTAAATGTCTTCTCCATGATTGAATGCCAACCAGGAACAGTTTCACTGTTGCTGGCTCAAACTATTTCATGTGCTTTTTGTGCTTTGAAAACCTGAAAGCTTTGACATGGAGCATACTATGAACTGATGCCAAGCTGTGACTAAACAATCTCATTAAAAATGCAAGGTAACTGAAGCAAATATTTCCTTTGAAGAAGCTCTATCAGTTAAGTACTCATTTCCTCTTTTAAGTCTTACATTAAAGGGGCAAAGACAGGTGGGCTGATAAGAGCAAGATAAAGCTTGTTGAGTTAGTTTACCAGCTAATTTGGAAAAAAAGCAGAGTCTTGTTTCATGCAGTTTTAAGAGTTCGTATCACTTGTATTTGTTGTATGAGGCATCAACTGTCTAAATATCCAGTGTAATTGTGAAATGTTTTTGTGTGCACATGTAACCCGATATGTTTACATATTTTCCACAAGATGTAATATTAGTAAGATAAGATCTCACCTACATAGTACCCATAATCTCTGATGCTAATTCCAAGCCTCCAAGTAGGCTTTCCTTTACCAACAGTGAACCCAAACCACGTACAGTAGTGATGTTTGTCTCAGTATTACTAGAACTGCACTAGAACCTGGGCATGCTTGGTGATAGCCCAATACTTGGCTCCATGCTCCACCAACAATGATCCAAAAAAAAACTCACCTTATGTGAGTCTGCTGTGTGTTTCTGAAACAATTCAACCATGCATTTTCTTAAAATTAATGAACAGATGAAGTAATTTTCTGTAGTGGGGCATTCTGGCTTACACCATGGTCAGTGGATTGCTCCAGGAGGAAGAGGTTTTTTGGCTAGAGAAGTACAACAGCCCATGTTCTCAGCCGTCGTTGCCTGTTTCTTGTAAGGATCTGCTCTTTGAACTGGTTTGTGGTACCTGCTGCCAGCCATCTCCCATGCGTGCAGGCAGGAGACGCCTCCTGTGCAGGCTGAAGCGTAGCTTGGCCCTGACATCCCAGAGGAATGCAGTAGCTCTAGGATACGAGTGCAGCTGATGGCATTAATGAGCAGTTTTATGGTAAGGTGAGCAAACTGTTTGGCATCTAGGTACACAATATGCTTGGCAGGACCAACTTCAGTGATTAACTGTAATCCTGTCACTCATTTTCTCTCAAATTCTCTCTCAAGTCATTTTAAGATACAGAGAGCAAAAATCTTTCATTGCTTTCCTAGCCAAAACATGGGACACTGTGTAGAAGTCAAGAAAACAAACTTGGAAGCGTCCTATAGCATAACTGTTGTGAGTCTGCTCTACATAACAGACCCTCTCATGGATATTTTGCCCACAGATGTTAGGAGAATGTAATTGCAGTTAATAATAAAAATGTATACAGTAGTGTAAGGCTAAAGGCTAGGCCTGGAAGGATTCCCGTTGGTTTTAATAGGCTTTGGATAAGGCCCTAAGAAAACACAGAAGACACTTTACAGAACAGACTAAAATCATGCTTAATTTTTTTTGGCACACCACTAGCCTTTAAACCTCTACCCTTTCCCTTTTCCATCCTGTGAAAATGCAGAAGTATTTTGATTCCAATGTACAAAGGTGCTATGAGGATCAGCCTCCCAGACTGGGCAGCTCTATCAAGATTCTGGGAGGGTTAGCTCTGACGCACAGTATGTTGTGTTGCTTTACAAAGCACACAAACATCCCATTACTGTTCTAAAAGGTTTATCAAGTGAATGTATAGATTTCTTATTCCTCTCAGGGGATTTCTAGCACCCAGTTGTGAGTCATAACATTAAAGTCTGGAAGGAAAGAGCATTGTCGGAATTGTCTTTTACCTCTTGTTTTAGCGGTCTCCCAAGCTTTTCTCTGGGTCAAGATGCATTCAACTTTAGAAGATGGGAACATGAGGGATTACGAGACATCCGTGACTTTTTCCATGAGAAAGTAATAATAAACTTTCAGTAATTTAAGGATAAGTTCAAGCTTTTCTCTGGAGACTTGTACATGTATTTGCAAATGAGATAGTTCTGATGTCTGCTAAAGAAAAAAAAAAATATCTCACAACAGGAAAGAATTCGTTTGGAGGAATCTCTTCTCCGCTGCCGAGACTTTTAACCATTGTCTGCACTAGAGAAGCTTCAGGCAGGGTTCCCAGCATTGCAAACACCAGCTCTTCTCTGCAGGAACCAGCAGTGAGCAGAGCCCATGGGTGTGTGTGTTTCCTCGTGCTGTTTGCAGCACTGCGACCGTTCGCACAACAGGCTGTGAGGGCCAGATTCTGATCACATTGCGATCTAGTGGGTGCTTTGCCATTTTCATCAGTAAGATTAGGATTCTTTCTAATGCAGTGGTGCGGAAACACCAGGGCTATAAAGCCACATACAGATCTTACAGCTCTGAATCACAGGGGTCTGAGCAGGAGGAGCGTGGTGCTGAACTCAGGGCAGCTGAGGTGGCCCTGTCCCACACAGGGCACAGCTGAGGGCTGGCTGGGCACCAGGGCTGCTGGCAGGGGCTGCTGGCAGCCCATGGGCTGTCGGTAGGTGACCACAGCCCCCCAGTGACTAGGGGTGCAGGGCAGGTGAATCGCCTCTGAAGTTTGGCCAGATCTGTGTCACCAGTAAGAATCCAGCAGCTTCTTCAGGTAACTGGTGTTTCATTAAATACGTTCATGGCCTATGACTTAAAAAATAAATAATAAAAATAAATTGGAAACAGTTTCCTAATCACTTTTCCTTCTAATGTCATTAGCTAAATACATTGTTTGGAGTGCTGCTTATTAGCCAGTGTGCTTGCTGGAATGTGAAATATAGAGTGGTAACTCAGCATCTTTAAAATATAAGAGCAGGCTTGTTGAACATGTTCAAATATCAGCATTACAATTCGAGTTCATCTACTATCTGCAATCCTGGATTAGTGACCATGGTGTCAGAAACCAGGCTTGTGTCTCCTGCAAGGAAAAGGACACAGCTGAGCAGCGTTCATTGCGTGCTGCCTCGCAGCATTGTCAGAAGATTGTGTCCTTCATAACTTTAAAGATGCTGCTAGTCCCTCTGGCGTGCCCATTACACAACACAAATTGTTTTGCTCCATTTCCCTTCACTGGGCTTTTCCTCCTACCTTTTGTATTATAGACTGAGGTGCAAAAGGAGCCTTCACTGTTTTGTATTTTTTTTTGTGAGAAGTCTGTTAGTATAATCGCTGAGTGGTGAGTGGATCCTTCTAGCAGGTTTCTAACATTTTTTTATAACAGTCCTGGATTGCTCTGAGCAGCAGAGGTAGCGAGATTTCTTGTGTGAGGCTTAGAAACCAGCTCTGCATCTGGTTACGATTTGTGACTGGATCTTGTGTTAGCTGTGCAACCCAGGAGATAGCTTGGATCTGAGGAAGAGAAATTCTTCCATTTGTGCCAAAGGTGACAGCTCTTCCCAGGAAAGCTTTGTCCTGTCCCTGGTGGACAGGCAAGGGAGTATGTAGGGCCCAAAATTATGTTATTGCCTTTATTTTTTTTTCCATCTCTTTCTGAATGTTCTTTCTGGGCATAAGTGGCCCTTTAATGGAATTATTTTTTCCTGTATCTCATCACAAGAGCTGCACATTCATCCTCGTGTTTGGAAAAGTTTCTAAATATTCACATAAGCTTCAACATTATTTATTTTCTTTTGTAGCTTAATAAAATCTTGGGTTTCATTCCGACTAGCTTTCTTGAGGGATTTACAGAAGGCGAGTGGGGCTGGAACACAAGGCTGAACCAAGAGACAAAGGAAAACAAACAGCTGTGTGAATACCTGGCCTTTGCTTGGAATGCAATGATGCAGCTTCAGCGCTGCCTCTAAAAAAAAGTTGGTAAATTATTAATGCTTGGAGGAGGAAATGAACATAGTAGTGGTTCTGCAACGTCTGGGTTGCTCTGAAACGCCATGGATTTCTGCAGGCTTCTTCCACGGTCCTGTTGAGCAGTTTTTACCCCAGCTGTTTGCTCCTGTGTTACATTTCCACCCTGTTCCTCCCGGCCGCAGCAGTGCGGGTGGGCTGAGGGGACTGCTCGTCTCCCTCTGGGCAGCTCCGCGGGGTCTTGCTAGGGAAGGAAATAAAGCTTAGACTGGACAGTCTTTTCTTCCCCTGTTTTCTCTTCTTGTTTCTTGAACCCATTCAGCAGACGTGAGGTCCTTCTCTTCTGAGGTGACAGGCCCAGCCCTGGAGGTGGCGGTGCCCTGGGCCTCCCCGCACAGGGCACCTGAGGAGCACTGGGTGACATGGGGCTGGTGATGCTCCTGGCAAAGTCTTCTGGGCCTTCTCTTTCTCCTGCTGCTGTACTTCAGCCCTTCTTGCTGGCAGGCCTAATCCAGCACCACCCATCTGTTTCATGCATTTACCATCCAGCTAATGTGTGTGCACCTCCCAGATACTCCACAAATACGTTCTTCTTTCCCAGGTTACGAAGGAAATTGCCCGATAGCTGTGTATTCATGTGGAAAGTGAAGGAAGAAATAAAAGTCCAGCCCTTTTAGTTCTGACTGAGGTGAGCCCCGTGGTGATGTTCTTTCCTGGGGAATAATTTCCATGTCAGAGACTAGCACCAGAAAACCTCTTTCTGGAGCAGTGTGCTGACACTGCTTGGCAGTTTCCCAGTTTTGCTTGAACGTTACTGGAGTTGGAGGCTGATGCTGCAGGAGAAAAAGGTTTGTAGGCAGCCATTCTTCCTTGCCACTGAGGGGTCAGTATCTCACAGAGCAGAATCCCTTGTCTGGTGTAGGCCAGACAGAACAAGTACATTTGCTCCTGTCCCAGGCTGGACGTGGCTCCGCAGTCCAGGTAGCACTGAGGAAAGGATGGCAGTGATGATTTCACACTACCAGCATGGTGTTTTTTTTTTTTCTTTTTGTGGTTGTTTTTTTTTTAGTTAATTTTCAGAATAAGACAGGAAAAGAGATTTTGATATTTCTAGCCAGAATAAATGACGATGAAACGAAAATTGACATTTAACTTTAAATTCCTTCAGATTCCTGAAGAATCTGGTATATTTTCTACCCAAAAAGAGTGCATGGGAAAGCAACATAGTAGGAGGGGAGATATTTTACGCTTTAAAATTTCTAAGACTCTTTACAAAAAGTGAGGCACCACATCTAAAAATATTCTGATACTCTATTTGCAGATATCTCAGTGTAGTTTTATAGTGGAAATTTTATCATTAAAACAGATCTCTTCTGTGAAATGCAAACTAAGCTGTAGTAAGAGATTATATTCTATGGGTTTTTTCATGTAGCACATCACATAAATCCACACCATCCTGTACAAGTGGCATAAGCACAAAGGGAGGGCTTTGGTATACATCCCCCTTCCTTTGTGCTACAGGAGCTCTTCACTGTATTAACCCTCAGATTTATTTTAGGCACTTGGGACAAATTAATTTCATTTGAAATATTCTTTATAAATATCAAAGATTATCTGAAAGAAGTTTATTTAGTTTTAGAAAATATAAAGCATTTTTTAGTAAACAAATTTATAATCTTTTTCTTAAAATGGAGACGTGGCTTGATTTCTCTTAAAAGCAAATGAAATCAGACAACACGGAGGAGTAGCTAGAGTAAAAATATTGGAGTAGTTAATGGTGTTTTGCATTTTAAAACAGTTTTTACTGAGTCATTTACTATAAACATGGCAAACGAGATGTATTCACTTTAAAGGCCCTTCTATTGTGTTTATCAAATAACTGTTATAGTATTTACAATGCTGTATTGAGTTGGAAAAAATCTGAAGCTGTTTTGTGTATTTTCCCTCAAGGTTAAAGCTTTGAATCATGGGATAATGTGTGATATCTCTAGGGCTTCTTGAAACAGTTCAAGAACATGCACAAAGGACTGTGGTTTGTGCTATATTTGCACAGAATTTAACATCATGTTCCTTTGGCTGAAGAGCAAAGATGAAAATATCAAGGAAAATATCCTTTGCTTTAGCACCACAGTATACATTTTAACACACACACACACAAAAAAGAAAAAAAAAAAAAAAGGCAGCTTTAACTGCTTTGCCAGGCGCAAAAGTTAGTCACACACTATTTTTCTCTGTCGTGATTTTTCTTCAAAACTGCCCCATCAGCCTAGCAGGAGGAGTGAAAGGAAATGTGCTCCAAGTAAGAGCCATCCTTTTTTCAGTTAGAATTTACTTCTGAAAGAAGTTACTTGTGGTTTGTTTATACCATGGCAAGCTACAGTATTTAAACTTAAAATATTTCTCACATTTAGAAAAGTAATTGTCAAACAAGTATTTTGGTCAGTTAAAAGAACAGCTGTAGGAAGTTAAAACTCCCTGGTTTGCATTGGTGAAGTGTAACTCTCTGGCATCTTTCAACAGAAAAATCCCAAGAAAAGCTATGAGGTTCTAGAATGAGAGTTGTGTTCTTCTCTTTGATTAATTATGATTTCTTCTTAACTGCTGGGCAGAGGTTATACAAGCCAGCTTGCGTTTGCGTTAAGAAGTGAGTTAACTCGTACTCCGGAGCTTTACAGCAGCATCTGCCTGCCTAAAGCTGGGTGCATCTTCAGGGGTGAGAGCCCATTCCTCACCCCGCACTCCTGCAGCCCGCAGGTCAGACACAACACCGTGCACAGGCGTGTTTCTGCTCCGTGCTTTTACAGGCAGCTGTAATCCCTCACACATACACAAAAAAAACCAACAAAGTTTACATTTGTAAGAAAATACCTTAAGTTCTCGGACCGTGTAATTAGCTGAAGGAAATCATCACCGTTCTTGCGTCCTCTAATATTTTCCTTTGCTTATGCTTACTTCAACCTTTGCTGTCAAGATTAATGCATGTATTATTTTGTAACTCCCTGCCGTCTGAGTTATTGTCTCGGAGTGGTTTCTGTCTGTATAAATATGCCAGTTCGAGAGCTCTCGGGTATTCCCGTATCCAGATGCCTCACAGTTTTCAACGTATTTCTCCTCAGAGCCACCCACGGAGCCATTGCTCAGGCACACAGGGAATAAACAACTCGGCCGGGGTCACACAGAAACTCTGTGGTAGACCAAGAACTTGAACCCTGGCTTCCTCAGTTCCCTGACTGCTCTTTTTCCTACTTCTTTAAACTCGCTCTTCTTAGGGGGAAAACCGAATGTGCTTCACTTCATGCTTGTTTAGTTGCTGGGGTGGCGTGTGCGCTGTATATAAGGAAAATTTGCGTGTATCCCATGCCCCTGACGTCTGTGAGAGATGTTTGTGTCACGGGTGAGTGGTCTGGGAGCTGGGCATGAAGCAGGGCTCAGCACCGAGCGGTCTCACCCTGCCTCGGGTCTTGGCTGCGCCCGGGCACCTCCCGCGCTTTTGGAAGTCTGTGCGGCGTCGGAGGGGGCTTGCACAACGTCCTGCATCGCGGGGGGGGTGTCAATGCAGTGCACCAGATTTTATCTATATTTCGCTGCCATTCTGGAGTTTGTCGAGAAGCCAGGGGCTGGCAGGCTGTTGAGTGACCAAGGGAGGGATGGAGGAGTTCGTTTGATCTCTCCAGCATTTGGCCTCCGGACATTTGTAGCCCTGCTTCTATCTGGAGTTACATTCTTTCCTGTGCAGAAACAGTGTGGTATTTTATGACTAGAAAAAAAAAAAAAAAGCGAATTCGAACAGCTGTGTTTCTACCGTGTAGCGTACAATTTAATCTTCACTCGAATAAAATACAAAGTGCTGGTTTTGATCTCTTGTCTTTTTAGGAAGTTGTCTGTGAGCGTATTTTCAGCGTCTTTATTGTGTGTGTGTGACAGCTCGATATGACTTACTGGTTCTGCGCTTTCTTCATAGCCTTACTTAAATATTGCCTGACTTGTTTTCCAGATATTTTCAAAGGCTTTATGAAAGCTTAATATTTCTGTAGTCTCTGTACATGAGTGATTGCATGCAACCTGTTATGATTCATTCTTCTAGAGGGGTTTTTGAAGTCAGCACGTTACAACCTAGTTATGAGTTGCAGCTAGTTCTCCAGCATGCTGCATCACGCTCATTATCTTGCACGTTTTACAGCTCTGCTGTGCGCAATCTTTGGTGGTTCTGTTTGGCAGTGGCTTGGTTGTATGCTTTTACTCAGCTTTGTTTTGCTGTTTGATCTGTCTCTTCATCGGTTTATGTTCGTTTTGAATGGTACGACTGTACTCTGAGTGATTTGCCCAATCAACACTTTTTCTGGCATGGAATAGAGTGCAGAAAAAAGCCCATGTAGACTTTTGAAGGCAAAGCCTCAGCCTTGGTGAACTGTTATTGCTCCGTTGACTGCGGTAGAGAAAGTGCAGGTTTAGACGAGCTGCAGCTGTCCCTAGCGAAACACTGAGCGTACCTTTATTAACCTTCGCAGCTTCATTTTTCATCTGTGCCTTCAGAAACAAGCAAAACGTGCTAGTGAAATGGCTGTCTGGTTAACAACTAAAAGGTTGCCGGAGAAAGACAACAGCCTGAGCTTCCAGACCGACTGCATTTCTTCATGACGGTGATGAATTTTGCTCAGGCTGTTTCCCATTGCTTTGGCTTTCTGTGGTCACTCCATTAAAATAAGCATCAAATTGGACGGCATCTGCCAAATGCAACAACACTTTAGAGCTAGAAATTGGAAATAAGGGACTAGTTTTACACTGAAGTTAACACTGAAGCTGTTAACCTACGTCCTTTCTTTCCCCATTAATATGGTCAGCTTCAAGGGTGGCAACACTGATTTGTGCAGGAGGTGGCTGTCTCATGGGCATGTCTAAGGCTGTGCTATTTCCATCTCAGCGAAAAAATATAGCACAGTTACACCAACTGAGAAATACACAAAATGCACATCTTTGAGTTGTTTGCAATAATAAAACTGCTTCCATGCACAATTTCTTCTTGTAACTGTGTGACTGCATTAGTGATTGCCTTCACAGAGTATCTTCTGTTTTTTCTTTTGTAGCTGCTTGTTTGCTCTCACGTAAAGCAGAACTCCCTCTTGGATTCAATCCATTTGTCTTCAGGAAACTCCTGGGGCATTTGGGTTATTTGTTCCAACCTTTTCTTCCCTGCGAATTTTGAAATTATGCTCGAGAAACAAACAACAAGATACAATTCTTGTCTTGAGGAGTTCAGAAGTCAATGTAGAGAGGCAAAATCAAGCCGTGAAGAAGTGTGTTAAGGGAAGATTAGACTATTGGTGGTTAATGAGTAAAAAGCAAAAAGAAAAAAGATGGTCCTGGATAAACAGACTGGCTGATGAGGTTAGGAGAAAAAGGTGGCTGAAGAGAAGTGAGAAGCTCTTCTGGGTGTAAGCAAAAGATGCAACGCTGAGAAAATAATAGCGGAGACAGTGATAAGGGAGGAGTTGGAGGGAGCAAAGATGTAGTTGGTGTGGAAAACATACAGAGTATTGTAACTGAGGAAGAAGCTTTTTGAGTTTGCAGTAATAACAGGAAACCACTGGAGAAATTCAGAGGAGATTTTAGCAGTTCACTTCAGGGCGGAGTGGAGAAGAGTCAGGAGGCAGGGAAGCCGGACAAAGAAAAGCAAGGACAGTCAAGATGGCCAACCAGTGACAAAGAGTCTCAGCAGTCAGCAAGTGCAGAGCTTGAAGCTGCTGAAGAGAGAGAGGACAGATTTAGACACTGAGTTTATGCTGTCTAGTTTTTAAAGTTGTTTGTAAAACTAATGTTGTAAACACCTGTAAGTTTTTATTTTATCTTCAAGACAAAGCAGTTTTAAAGCAGGGTCTTCCTGCCTTTAAAAACAAACAAACAAGCAAGCAAAACCACACTGATTTAGACTACTTTTTTTTTTGTTTTTTTTTCATTAGAGAACTGTCTCCGTTGTTTGTTTCCTTTATGGATTGTTGAATAAGTCCGAAGTATGCAGTATATAGTCCTAGGTTTGAGATTCAAATGGGCAGCCTAGAAACTTGGCAGTGCTGTGCATTGTTTCACTAAAACCAAGTACAGAAACCAACTCAGGTTTCTTATCCTGCTGGCCAGAGGAGCTGGGATGTTTCCTGAAGGTGAAACACTTCAGAGGGAGGAAAGCGTGCCAACTGCTACAGTGAATGTCAGGAGCTGGAAGCATAAAGATCATGTTGGGGAAAAAGAAATAGCGCATTGCAATAACAGTGAATTGCAATTCTTCGGAAAATGTTTAGACAGATGTCTTCAGAATGGAGGTAGGATGGGGAGATGTCATGGTTCAAATGATCGTACATTTGCTGTGTATTCCCAGAAAAAGGAGAGGGGGCTGAATTAAACAAACATATCAGACAAATGTGTTTTGAAGGGTATATTGAGTTCAGTAACCTTACATGACCCAGAAAAAAACAGTTTCTTCTGAATTCTGCATTGCTGAGAAAGACGGTCTGCTTGGAGTCCATAAGAAGTCAATGCTAACAGAACTGGATCTACTGGAACATTTCCGTAGTTTGCTGTGCTAACTTCACAGGGTTAATTTTGGGAACTCAGCATATTCTGGGGACATGACACGCTCTTCTGAAGTACAGAGCACCTCAGAGCCCTCACTAGCTTCACTTGCATGGTCAGCACTTCTGCAGCACAAAGAGCATCCAAAACTTTAAAGTACGATAAATAGTGAAAATGTTTGACCTGGGATTTTTCCTCCAAGTGTCAGGCTGTTTCCCAGAACTCAGGAGAGTGTTATTACTTAAGTTGGTTAAATACAATTTAAGCAAACTTATTGCTTCTTAACACTGTTTTTTGACCTTGACTGGATGTAATCTTCCGTAGGTGAGGGGGAAAAAAAGATTAATTTTGTTTAGTTTACTACTCCGTTTTATTTTTGTACATAACCCTGTGAACTGATCTGATTCTCTTATTATTGATGTTCCTCTGCTAGAAAGTTACGTGAGAGTCTAAAGCTTCTGTGAATGAGCATGGATAAACTAGGGTAATATCTAAATTTGTAATATCTAGATTTTGAGATTGGGACATGACGTTTAAACCCAAAGGTCTCTGTCTCCATCTGTTGGAATGAGAAGGGCATAGCCCCAATGGCTGCTTGTTTGAAGAACCACCACAATGAAACTTAACTTCATTTTGGCTGTGTCTTCATCCACTACTTGCAGTCTAACCCACAGTAGCAACAGCAGTGACTTGGTGTTCTGCTTGTGCTATGGGGGCAGAAAATTTGCCTTCACTGGAAAACAACAATTATGGCAAGACCTCTTCGGGTGCTCAAACGTCTATTCTGCTTCCTTAAAGACAGGCTGGAGTACCTAGAAATGTGACATAAATCACTTAGGATCCAGTCCATCTTCCTTTGGAAGTAGAGGAAACACAGCCTGACCTCAGTAAGAAATAGAACTGGGCCTTAGAAACAGTTGATGTTCTGTCCTACTTGGGACAGACTACACAAACTCCACTCTGGGCATCCCTAACCGGGGGTTGAGTGCAGAGAGGTGCATAAGCCCTCTGAAAGCTCCATTTCAGAAGTTGGTTCTTTGCATTTCTCCTCCCAGGAGCCCTTTATCTCCCTGTCCCTGCAGCTCTTTCACCAGGGAGTTCTCAACCTTCACCTCTCTTCACTTGCAAGGAGACACACTGTGGATACCAGAAGAGCTGGCAGGAATTGGGCAACCTCTCCACAATGCCTGCATGGCCCCGTGCCTGCTCCGGGGAGGGGTTCCACCTCCAGACTTGTACTGTTGCTTCAGGGAGGACGTTGCATGCTGCAATGATACAACAGGGAGTTTCCTGGGTCTATCTGTTGGAACCTTACTCTGTGATTTGGATGAAATGTGTTTACAAATGTTGACGGAGTAGGTCACAATATTCTTCCACTCATATGAGAACGGGAGAATACTATTTATAAATATTGGGACAGGTTCTTCTCTTCCAGTGATAGTGATAGTTATATCCATGTAAAAGGCAAAGAAAATGATTTTTTTCAGTTGTCAGATATCTTTATATCACATTAGGGAATTCAAAATTGTCCAGTGAAAAAAGGATTTCAGGAAATGCATGAAATCAAACATGAGGAATTAAGGGACAGGTTTTGACAGGTTCCCAAAATGCATATGGACACCAACTAGGATTTTCAGTGGTACTCATTTAATATGTGTGTGACTTTTTTGGATGCTTCGGGAAATTGAATCACCTCTCTGGTCACTATGTGCTTAAACACCTATAAAGATTGTCCCTGTATATGTTCAATAAGAAAACTTCAGCATAGTAATCATTTGATTGTGAACCTACCTTGAAATCACTTGAGTTTGTCATCTAATTCAGTAGGGATCTGAGAATTTCAGAGGTTAGTAGGCTAACCCCATGTTCTTCTGTGTGAGTGTTATCTTTTGCTAAGTTTTCTCCCTTCTGTAGGAGAGGTTGCTGCTGCATGGCAGCAGGCGTGCCAAGGCTCCTGGCAGGCGAAGCGGCCGTTCCAGACGGTAACTTGCTCGTTGCCAGAGACCCTGGCTCCTCCGAATTGCCCTGGTTGTGCTAGGCAGAGGAGTCCTGCAGGGCTAGCACAGCAGCAGCCTTTGCAGACTGTTTGGTCATTTCTTATTCCTTGCTGTAATGGGTCTGGTAGGGATCTTCATCCCTGGGGATTCCCGTTTGAGTTAGTAGGTTGGAAAGTAGTTTACTAGAAGGTTGGAAAAGGAAAGGTTGGACGTGGTGCGTAGGGACATGGTTCAGTGGGTGACACTGGTGGTAGGAGGATGCTTGGACCAGATGATCTTGGAGGGCTTTTCCAACCTTAATGATTCTATGATATTTTTTAACAGTAGAACTGAGTCCTGCTTGGACTGGTGAGGATTTGGTATGCTTGCATAGAGCTGCAGACCTTCCCTGTGTCCCTCGTGCTTCTAATCAGCACTTAAAGAGGTCAGGGCTCTGGGAGCAAGGAGCATTGCTCTGGCTTGGTGTCCATGCCTTGTCTTGGACTTGCTAGCTGCTGGCGAAGGGTCTGTCATTTGAAATATTGGAAGTGGTCAGTACTGTCTTAAACAGTTCCATAGCGCTTTTCATTTCTTTGCGGTGTGATATTTTAAGCCACTCGTCCTATCTTGGACTATGTTTTAGAGTTCTTGCATCAGAATTTACCTGAGGGTTGATTTATTTTAGCTTTTCATGGGTACAAGAGTACATTTGGCTCTGAAAAGGACAATGTTCCTTTGACAAACACATTTGACAGGTATTTGGAACTTCCTGGTTTTAATGTAGTGCTCATTAAGTTAATTAACCATCTGCCTTTGGTTAAGCCACTCAGTACGTATAAGCTCATATCCCATCCAGGGGAGGTTTTATTTCTGTTAGCGAATGGACTCAAGGCTTTCGACTTCCTAACAGGTTATTCAAGAATAGCAGGCCTACCTTAGAGACATGGTTTTCGTCTTGCTCTCAGTAAAAGTCTCTCACCGCTGCTTGAGACGCTGAATGGGCTCCTAAGACCATTCTCTGGTTTGACAGTGGTGCAGTTGGTGGAAAGGTGCTGGCAATACTGAGTGTAAGAGTGCTGTGGATTCACAGACTGTATATTCAGCCGCAAAAATATACACTCTGAAAGCGTAATATATATATTAAAAAAAAAAAAAAAAAAAAAGGCTGGGAAGAAGGTTGCCAAAAGAAGTTTTGAGATGGCAGGTTTAAAACAAAGCTGACATTTTTTCATGTGCTGCATGAAGCTAGAACTCAGTTTCAGAGGACACTGAAGGCAACCAAATTTTACATAGATCCAAAATCTGAATACAGGAGTCAGCAAAAGGAAAATTCATCCATACTGGCATGGAGGTGTGCGGCTTGTGTTGTGCTGGGGGAACCTCTCAAGCCTGTGGCTTGACCATCCTTTACCTGCAGGAAGCAGGGACTGGCCGTGCACCCAACCCATGCACCTTGATCCTTCACTGCTGGAGAGGAGATGCTGGCGTGGGTGAGCCTGTCGTGTGGCGTGCCAGTGCCTTTTCTTGTAGCAATGCTACATGGTGGTGGTCCCTTTTTGGGACAAGGTGTTTCTCTGAAGCAGGAGCGGGTTCTGGGAGCAGGGAGCCCACTGTCAAGCTCTGCCCTTGGGGTGCAGCGGTGGGTGCAGACCAGGCTGCCACCCCTGCAGGCTTCACCTGTTGGGAAGCTGCCGCCGTGGTGCTTCAGAGGAGGAGCTGCCTCTTCTGGGCTGGCTTTATGCTTGGTGGTATTTTTATTCCTCATATAGATTTCAAAACAAACCAGAGTTGTTGTTGCTTAGCTACCGCTCTGGAGTGATGGGCTCTCACCATGTTGCAACTCAAATCTTAACGTTGCATTTTTTGCTTGTTACGGTCTATTTTTGCTGGCCGGCGTTTTATGCAGACACTTCTGGCACTTCTTGATCAACAGGAGTGGGAGGGCTGCGTGCTGCTGGTTTGAAGCGATAGAAAGGAGGCTGGCTTGGGAGGGTCTGGGAAAGGTCCTGCATCGGGAACCTCACAGAAATACAAATGTGAGTTTGCTGTAGGCTCAGGGATGATAATTCTCTGTTGGAACTCTGTGCTTGGGGTGTCTGTATTCTTCTCATTACCGCTTGACTGCTAAGAATAGATTTTGGATAGGGATAAACACCAGAAAGCAGAATATCTGACTCCCATCTTCAGGGCTTCTTGAATGAGAAGCTGTAAATCAGCATTTTGGAGTCATGATGCTGCTTACTGCAGAGCGCAGCAAAACGGAGCTAGCTCAGATGTTTATGCAATCAGAAATGAACATGAAAAAAATCTCTAGATTATTTCTGTTGAAGGAAACAAAGCCTGCTTAATGCCCACAGCCTGTACTTTTACCCTTTGTGTGTAGCACTGAGGCATAAAGGAAAAGAAGAGGCTCTTTAATGGAGAGTATCATTGGAGAGAAAAATCTCCATGTGCGTAGCGTGGATTCTGTTTGCTTCTCAGCCACTGCTTGAGAGTTGTACCAAAAGAAGCATAATACTCAGCTGAGCAGTGTTAGGTTTTGGACACTCTGACCTGGAGGAAGCTTTTCAGAGCTCCTGCAAGCAGAGCCTGCAAGTGTGTGTGCTTTGGCCACCGAGGTGTACCTCCATGCTTCCTGCTCTCTTTTGTTCGTGGTGTCCCAAGCAGCACTCAGCCATATTTGCAGAATTAGCCTGACAGTCTTAAATACAGCCCCTCTCCTCTGCTAGGTGCAGCTGACAGAGCTTGACATATTTCTGTCAACCCTGACAATGCTTAATTTACAGCCTTTAGCCACAAAGCCACTTTCTGGCATTGTTAGAGAAATCAGAGTCTGTTCCCATAAAGCTTGTTACTTGACAGCATTTATGCTGCATGAATAATACGGCAGTGGCAGCAATTTGCAATTAGCAGTTTGAGCTCTGCCTATCTCTGCATGTCCCTGCCACGTGCCCCACAGGGTGCATGGCTGGCTGGCTGACCTGCTTCCCTTTAAAATTTTCTTTTTCTATAATGTGTTCTTTTTGAGCTCACAGGGGGAACTGTGTGACTCGGATCACTAAATGGTTGAACGGAGGCTGCAGAGTTTAGATCATTACTTTGGATCCAGCTGAGCTGCAAAGCCATCTCCTGGCCTGTGTGTCAGCCCGTGGTCCCTGAGCAGCCCTTGGAAGGCAGGTTGCCCACCTGCGGGTAAGCCTTGACTGGGAGGGCCATGCACAGGGACATGCAGGAGCAAGGACATCTCCCCCTCGTCCATGGAGTTGGTCCCTCCTGGCAGGGGCTGAGGCGTTCTGCCAGGACTGTGCTGCCAAGCGCTGGTTGTACTTGACAAAAAAAAAAGCCAGCCTCTGGTCGGGAAGTGTACCTGAGGTTCCCTGCTCCGTGTCAGGGTACGGAAGGTACCTGGCTCCTGGCTTCAGGGCATCTGCTCCAGCACCCAGAGGAGCGTGACATTATCGGAACCCGTTTGAAGTGCTGTGATAATCTCTATATAATCTGGTTTGTCCCCTCCGAGTCTGCTTTCGCACATCAAAAGCAACCTGGTAGGCTAGATGAGCTGGTAACTCTGTCTGGAAGGCAGGATAGTTGAACGGCTTCCAGGACCGAGGGACCCCAGGCTGCAGAGAGAGGAGAGGAAGAAGGTGGGCAACAGGCGCTTCCAATTCCTGCCTCCCGCGCCGGAGCAGCACCAGCGCTTCTCCCTTCCCCCAGCTGAAGCCTAGGGTTCAGTGAATCAGAGCTATAGAGCAGAATTGAGCCACAGCCAAGGAGAGGCGCTGGCTCCAGTCCACCAGCTAAAAATGAGCAAAGCTTTTGAGCCTGACTGGAATCTCTCACAAAAACAAACAAACAAACAAAAATCCTTCTCCAAGTCCTTGTTTCCTTTTTCCCCCTCCTCTTATTTCGGTAAAAAATTGTTCATCGCATTTTCATCTGTTTTCCAGATTTTTCATTTCCCCTTCCTAGTTATATCTATAAATGTATCTCGGTACGTATATGCGTTCTAGATGTTTTCAGTCAGTCATGGAAAGTGTTCCTTTCTGTGGTGTTTTCATTGAGACAATCAGGGGCAAAGTTCTTGTGGCAGTGCCAGGTCTAATACCACAGGAAGAGCTGTGTCCGCTGGAAATACCACAGAGAGTACAGAACCCGCAGTATTTTCTAAAAACACAAACTGGTTTTGAAAGCAAGTTCAATACTGCAAAGTCAGCTCAGATTATTATTTTGTCTTGAATTGTTTATTCGGCTTCGTGTTGTTTTTTAAAGGGGTGCTGAGGAACATTGCTTACGTTAAATCTGGTTTTGCCACCGTGCCCTTCCAGTTAGAAGTGCAGCTGTAAAGTAATGGAAATGTCAGGATTGCATCATTTCTAGTCCTTCAGAGATGCACAGCTCGGTCAGCAGTCAGGGAGCTGTTCCACCTTGAGTTTTGGTTGGCGCTGTGGCTTTTTTGGGTTTTGCAGTCTTTATACTTGAGCAGGATTCAGTAATTCCGCTGTGGCCTTGATTTCCCTCGAGTTGTATCTGTGAATGAGTCCCACCGAGATCAAGTGTGCTACCCAGTGCACGAGTGTTTGCAGGATCAAGGGCCCAGTGTGTAAAGAACATATCACAAGAAAATAACCTTATGGGGAACAGAGGTAGGGAGCAAATCTCTGCTGTTAGAATGAACTCAGGTCCACCCGCTCATTGCCATAGCTCTTATTTCCCTCCTCTACTTTGAGAAGTAGTTTGGGAAACACTGATTTGATCTTTTTGTTTCTCAGGTCTAGTCAAGACCACAAACAAACTATTAATAAACCGTTTCTTCCCAAAAGCCTATATCACAAGAGAAGATTTAAAAATCTGAAAAGAATTTGAAATACCCAGGGAAGCCAGCGGTGAATACTGAGGTTTGGAAATACATCCTTATGTTTCTGGAACGGCTTTCTTCTGCAGCAGGAACAGCCAACTCAATGTATTATTAAGTAAATGATTTCCCAGTGACAATGAGTTAATAGCGGTTGTTGTGCAGAGGATAACAGATGGCCCCTGGAGTGAAAATACTCCTGGGTCTGGGCTGACGTTGTAAGCCGTACGAACACAGCACCAGTGGGTTGTGAATGGTACAAAGCCAGGAGTTGGAGTCTTCTCTTGGGATGATGTTTGTTATTGCAATGTGAACCTTGCAACTGTACGCCTTGACTCTAGCTTAAGGAGGTGACTTCAGCTGCCTAGTGTTAGATGTCAATTTACAAGCTTTTACAGCTTTCACCGGTGCTAGATCTTCCTGTTGCTTAGCTGTATCCCATGTTAACTGTGCTGGTTTTCAGGTACCGCTGGGCGTAGGATCATGGTGTTAGTGCTGTTCAGCATGCTAAAAAACCTTCTTGTGTAGCCTGGAACAATTTTTTTTAAAAGGCCTAATACTATGCTTTAAGGATCTATTGTCCTCAGTCATTAAAAAATGAAAAAGAAGGAAAATGTTAGGAGGATTTTTGTATACTGTTTCCAAGGCACTGCTGGTCTGAGGGGAGAACCTAGTAACTTTGCAGAAAAAGCTAGCGTGTAAACACCAGGAGTGTCAGCAAACTGCCAGGGAAATCTGGGTGCAGCTCCTTGGCCAGGACATTTCTGCAGAGATATATAATCCTGTTCCTCTTTGTCTTTAATGCGTCAGCATGGTTCACTCAGGAATTTGTGGTGCTGCTGGCTCTCTGGGACTTGTGACAGATCCCTAGCTCTCTCCAGGAGTCGCTGTGACGGATCCCTTGTGAACATGAAGTCGTGCCAGTGGGGCAGCGTCGTCTTGTGGGAGCTGCACCTGAAGCCATGCAGGTTTCCGAGGGCTCCTGCTCTTACGGTGGCTGTTTTGGGGCCTGAGATGACTGAGGTCCGTAGTCTCTCCCAAACTTAGGTGAGCCCAGCCCTGCTGTTTGTGTGGCAGGGCTGTTCAAACCTACCATATCTGCTGCTTTCCTGCTTGCTTGTCCTTGAAGGAAAGGTCTTTTTTTCTTTTTAATATCAAGTTAAAATCCCATTTAGCTGCCATATATTTTCTCAGTACTTTCTTTCCCAGTCACTGATTAGCGAGATGTGTGCGTACATGCAGATTCTTCGTTTCTAATTAGCTTACTCCTAATGCCCTGTTGGTTCACTGTCATAATCCAGTTTTATGTGGCCTCACAATCCTCTTGTGCCTCTTCCTAAGTGATACAACGCAGTCAGCTCCAGACAAAACCCTACAGACAATTCTGTTTCTAAAAATGCACTTATTACAGGTTTGAAGTTGACACATGTCAGCACTAAGCAAAGCCCTCATCTTTTCCCAGCCCACAGTAAATATGACACTCCTCATTCAAGCCAGCTCAATCCATCCCTCTGAGAGTCTGGGAAAACAGGCCTTGCAGGGAGCCCAGAGGTCAACAAAACAGGCTCTGTTGGACAAATTAAATAGCAGAGCAGAAGTTTTCAGAATCTATATGGTTTAGCAACAAATCACATATAGTAGACAGCAGGAGTCGGAGTATGTGCTGTAAAAGAGGCATTTTGTGTGCAGTTTTCTTCAGGTCCCCTAGATATTTAGTAATTTATTGCCTTGTAGAATTTTCTAAATAAACCCTTAAAAATGAGGCAAAGGTAACTAAATCAAAAGCAAGATAGCACACAACCATGTATGGGAGTCACGGATGGCTAACACAACCCTGGCAGGCCAGCTCCCATCTTGGTCTTCATGTTGTTTATATGCTAGGTGCCATTTTCTGCCAAAGTAAAGATTCCTATCGTCCTGGTGGCTTTCTTGGATGTCCAGCAAGGCAGATGCCTTGTACGTATGGAGGAAACTGGAAAAATCTGTGTTCTGCCATGTCCGAGTGTCCTGTTTCCCTAAGAGAGACATCCGTGGAGTCAAATCTTTCAGGGTTTTAAGAACAAATCTTTTAGGGTTTTCTCTGAGGAACAGAGGAAGCAAAAGTACAGCCAGCAGTAAGCACAAGGAGCACTTGCTTCCTCCTCTGCCCAACCCCACTCACCGAGCTCTCCGGTAGGTGCCCCCCCAGGAGCTGTTGTCCCCAGGGGCTTGGCTTTGTCCCTCTGCTCCTAGTGCCTGGAGCAGCACCCGCCAGCACTGGGGAGCAGGGCAGGACCTCCTGGTCATCTGCTCCTGTGTGCTTTTGGAAAGGACTGGTCTTCCCAGCGCTGGTTCCTCTGCTTCATACTCCCAGGGCTCCTTACAAGAAGTCCTCTCTTTCAAGGGGAAGTTCAGGTTTGTTTATTTGTTGTTTCCCAGTGTGAACAAGTCAAACAGAGTTGATAATACAGAGGCAGGGGGAGGGGAAGGGAGAAATCTGTGCTATCAAACGTACTGCTTGACACTGCCGGCACCTAGGATGGCAAGTCAGTCTGGGCACTGGTCACAGTAGGGTTAGACAAGGTGTGAAGGGATTCAAAGTCCGTTCTGCTCAGTATGGTCAGCGGGGTTTGCAGCACTAAAGGATTTTGCAAGTGGTTCCAAGGTCCGGGGATGTTTGAGCTCCTGGCTTACCTTGCAGTTGTGTTAGACTCCTCCCTTTGCTCCCCTGGCCTGGCAACATGGACTTTGCTTTGGTTATGGCTGGGTTAAAAAGGAACCAGTCCAAAGCTTTTTTTTTTTTCAGCTTTTTTTTTTTTTTTTGCCTTTTTTTTTTCCTCCACTGCACCAATCTGTGATCCATTACCTAGTGCTTCCCCACTCTGAGCTGGGCTCTGGACCTTATTGAGCCAGTCTCAGAGCCATGCCCTACATCTTATGACTCTCTGCTTCCTGTCTTGCTTGTGCCTTTTTCTTTTTTCTGGAAATTTATGACCATTTGCATTGTGGTAACTGCAGTGCAAAACTTCCTTGCTAGCAGGAAAAGTGTTCGCTGCTGTGTGCATGCATTTGCACTGAATGCCGTGTGCCAATTAAATGTAGAAGCATGTTTAAAAAAATGTCTTTCAGAGTAAAATTCAGTAGCAAATTTTGTCTTACTTCCTGCTCATTAAAAATAATCTAGCAGTCAATTAAAAGCTTTGCCAAACAATAACATAGTAATCTTTGTAGAAGTGTAACATGGTGTTCAAGCTACATTTTGCCAGAAACCATTAGTTGGAGACATGTTCATGGCCAAAAAAAGGGAAGAGTTGTGATCACTGAAGCTTCCCTTGCACCCCACTGACTGTGCTTTGTTCCTTGCACTGGAAGAGGAGTTGTGTTCTTCTCTAAATGAGGTTTTAGCCTTAAACTGTAAAACCTGCTTTTTTTCCTGAAGGGACTTGCCATTTGGATGGCACGCTGCTTTAGGCCAGGGAGAGTCCCTTGTAAAGTAAGACACGAGGGACTGGGGCAGGCAGAAGGAGCGGCACCGCCGACACCTGTGCCTGAAAGCCGCCTTCCTTCCTGCCAGAAGGGAAGGTGTGAACTGGTTGCGGGAGTTTGTAGGCAGTCATTTTTCAGAGGGGAACAAAAGAACGAGTCAGCCCAAGTAGCTGGGGCGTTGAGGTGGATTGGCGAGCTAAGAGATGGAGCTCTCATCCTTGTGGTTGGAGCCACAGTGGGGCCATTACCGAGACTTTCTGCATCTGGAGGGGGCAGAAGGAGGTGTCAGGGCTCTGGAGGGGGTACAGGACTGCTGGGACTGCGGGGCTGAAAGCAATCCGCAGAGATGCTGTGTGAACACCAGGCCCCACCGAGCTGCATGAGGTTCCAGCTGAGGCAAGGCGAGGAACAGGAAGGTTCCTCTCCTAGCTGGCCATGGTCAGGGCACTGGGCTGTGGGGCATCCTCCTTTACTCGTGCTTGACAAATGAAGGAGAACATTTACCGTGCTTTATTATTCATGTTCGTTTTATAGTGCAACAAGGTGTTTTGGTAGTTTTGTGCTGTGCACAAGTGTACGCCTTTAATCTGGGAACACAGCGTGCTAAGGTTAATATGATCACGTTAATGTACTTACAACAGGAGGAACAGCATTGATGGGTATTCTTGCCCAATAGATTCCATCTTAACTGCTCTACAGCTACTGAAGCAGCTTGACAGCTACCAGAAAAGAACACAAGGATGGGAGAAGTGAACAGACAAGTTTTATAACTACATCTTTTGAGGACCTGAAACAGCCACATCCCTGACTGGACTTCTACTGGCTAAAAGTTGCAAATGTTTTCACATTGGGAAGTCCTTGAAAGTCGTTTTCTTGCCTACTTTGCTGCCAAAACCCAGCACAACTTGTCCAAAAGCTGACAAAATTAAAAATGTCTGAAATAGGAAGGGCAATGGCAAGACTTTATGCAGGGGATATGTTCAGAGTGGGCTGTGGTAGCTGAGAGGTAACGAGCAGGTTTCTCTGTACAATATCAATTGAAGGTGGTTACTACAGTTTTGAAAGCTGGGTGCTCCTAAACCTGCAGTTCAGTCAGTGCTTTGAATTAAATAGTAAGAGGGAATAAGATAAGACTTCCAAGTGGTGTTAACTCCAGGATGGATGAGGTGATCTTGAAGAATGACTTCAGCATTAATTACATTTCTTAGCCAGGAGTACTTCAGGCAGGTTTATATAGGTGCTGAATTATCCCATGCTCGCTGGGCGTACTGACTGCGCTGAAGACAGTGGGAGTCTGTTTTAGCTCTAAAGGGCATTTGGGTGCCTTTACGTGAAGTTTGCAAGCTGAACCTTGGGCTTTACAGAACTTGTAAATGGAAAAGAATGAAGTGTTTTTGTTTTTTTACTGAATTTTACTGATGCTGAATTCATTGGTTTCTGTGGAATCTTTAATTCTGATGAATTTTCTCTTTAGCCATGGCAGCATTAAGGCAGGCTAGCTGAGCTGAGCAGATGTAAGGCAAGGCTGCATCAGCGGCACACAGGCAGGGAGCCCGAGGTCCCCAAGGATTGCCTCGCCATGCCAGAGCAGATCTTGCAGGCTGCCATGGAGTGTGCAGTGTCGTCTGTGACGAGCAGCAAAATGGAGAGGCACACTGCCTGGCCAGCTAAGGAAATAAGCACTGAATTTACGTCCCCTTTGTACATGAGCTGCAGGATTGTCACCTGAGGCTCTCAAGACGGGAGGCACCCTGAGCTGGAGGCCATGCATGGCTGTGCAGCCTGCCCTCTCCTTTTCTCTGGGGTGAGCTCTGTGTGCTGCTGAGCAGTCACTCTTTTTTCAAAACCCTAAATTCACATGCTGACTTTTGAGATTACTTTTCAGTCAGGGCATGGTTGTAATTATTTTTAAAGTATTAAAGGCCTAAAGAGCCAAAGTCAATATTTTTTTATGACCTGTTTAATGCCAAACATAAAACCTGAAGATTTGAATCCCCAATCACTTTTGCATTTTTCTGCTTTGGAGCTGGGGATGGCAGATTTAAAAAGTTGAATTTCAAGTATAACACATTTTGGTTTTGATATCCTGACTTACTCTATTTTTGTTTAATGCATTTTATTGGATTAACAATTTTATTTTTTTTCCATACGACTTGCTCACTATTCCACTGGCTCGTAGAGCAGTGGATTAAGGACAAAATGAGCAGATCGGCAGAGGGGCCTTGAACAAACATGGTTTTGGCCTTTTCTGTGTTCTGGGGACATAGACAATTACTGGAGTAGGAGGGATGACCTGGGTCGTGGAGGTCACTCCTCTGCTATTATGGTCAGCCACAGCATTAAATGTCTTTCATAAATGCATCCTGTACCATCTCAAAGCTAATTACTTTTCAGCCTTTCCCTGTTCTATTAGAAGGCTCTTCCAGATCCTTCCTCTTCTGAAGGCTTCTAATCCTCCTTACTTCAAGCCTAAACCTACTCATGGTGAGTTGATAGCTATTTCTTCTTGCACTAAGGTTTTACTTTGGCATCAGTAGTTCTTTTCCCTCCTGCTCATTTTCAGCCCCACTGTTTTGACAGAGAGCAGCCATGTATCCTTCCAGCCTCCAGTCTGTAAACGTGTTCACAGGCTTATGCAGTGAAAGCTGGAAAAGGGCAGGGAGGGAGAGCACTTCACATCAGAAATCCAGATCCTGTTGTCACTGGATATTCTTTGGGCTTATTTGCTGTTCTGAAAAGCTTGCCAATGTTGCTGCTGGATGTGGTGTCAGAAGCAGCCATGCTAGACCCAGTTAACTGCGTCTGTCCCTGGTCTGTTGGAATCAATGCCTTCCACTATGGCCAGTGTTATTTCCTTGTACTGCACCCTGCTTGTCTCCATTGTTTGCTGCATGTGTTACATTTGCTCTGTGAGATGCTGCCCATCATTTTGTTGTGTTGATATAGCACAACCACATCCCTGTCTATGAAGAGGGCTCTTGGATATTTGGGCAGTACAAATAAACATGAGTAGTGGAGCTGATGGAAGAGCAAAGCTGCGGAGGCACTTGAGGCTTTCCTTTTGCACAAACAGCAGTGAGGATGGTTAGAAGGAGCCAAACCCTGCAAAGAGAGGCTTGGTTTAGGTCTCCTCATCTAAGACTATGATTGTTACAGCACTTGGTTAGGTGCCGCTGACTGTGGAGGCACCGGGGGACTTCCTGCATCACATAAACAGCGGTGCCTGCTGGGTGCCAACTGCAGTGCCCAGCAGGGGCATGGAAGATCCCCTGGGCTGCTCCGTGGTGTGCATAACACACAGCCTATGAGCAACCTCCAGGACCAGCAGGCATGTCCACGGCACTGAGCATCTATGTTTAGGTTAAGATGTCTATGGATCTTAAAAGGTCTGTTTCTGGGCATTTTTGTTAGTGTATCAGCATCCTGAGTTTCTTAATTAAAACAGTAAATATATTTTGAGAATTGCAGTGAAGCTTGATATTTGAGGAATAAACAGGAAGAGTGGGTTAAAAGCTCTAGAAAAGTGAATGAAACTGGCCTGGATATCCTTTGTGCTTTCCTTAAAGTGTTTTGCAGGTCACCATTTTTTTTTCCTGAATCTGTGTTGTCTATCACATATAGTTTTTTTTGTGCAAGACTTACATCTCATGCAGCAAGCGAGGCTGTTCATTGGAATAAAGGACATAGGTATAAGGAGGAATCAAGGCCTGTGTCTCATGGACTCCAAGGTCTCTGATGTAGAGGCCAAATTTCTGGTGTTTATGTGTAATATCAACATTTAATGTTACAATGATGATTAATAATCACAACCATCTCACGCATGTCCTCCTAATATTACATTCCCTGTAAGATTTTATACTAGCCAATTTTCTTTGGACATCACACTTGCCAATTACTAGCGTATGAACGATAAAAATCTGTGATTCGGGTACGATAACACGTAGCAGGCTTTTTCCCCCACCTTCTCCCCTCGACACGAACCGCTGTTCAGCCGGGCGGCTCTCGGGGCCACAGACTCCATTGATTTATTTCATGCAGGCTCTTTGTAGCGGGCTGCAACGTTGCTATGGCAAGGGGAAAACACAAACACTATACATGAGTAATGGCGATAAGGAATTGTTAGCTGGCAGCAGGGATGATGCGGCTTGACCCTTTGTGAGATTTCTTTATTGTCTGAGGACAAGCAAAAAAAAGAAAGGGATGGATTTCATCTGCCACAGGAACAGTGTCCAAGTGGAGAATATGTTGAATTGGGAAGGGATGCATTAACCCTAGGGCAGCCTTAGGCCTTTGTTACCTGTGACAATGCTCCAGGGCCCAAAAAGATGTCTACAAGATGTTGGAATGAAGACTCAGACTTGATTGCTGGTGATCTGCGCTGGCCCACAACTGTTCCCGTAGAAATTAGCTGTCATCTCTAAAATGTTGGTTGGAGGTAACTCCTCACATTGCTTTACCTCCCTAAGAGATCCCAGTCCTCGCTCTCCTCTGGGCTGCCACCTACCCCTCAGCAGGAAGGGCACCATCACCACAGGACTTGTCCCAATCAAACAGGGGGTTGGATGCTTTGGGGAGCTGGCAGGGACCCCCCTCACTGCACCGGCTTTGCCGTAGGTTTGTGCAGGGTCCCGACCCAATGCAGCCTGCCGGTCTGGAGGCACTGCACAAAATGTAATTGCTAAGTCATGTGAAAAGTTTTAAAAAAAAAAACAAAAAAAAAAACACAAAAATTGAAATTCCCAAATTTGTTTCAAGCTTAAATTGGATTTCTAATCTGGACACTTTCATTTTGTCCAGACTTTTAAAGGAGTAAGGGTCTGTGCAGCAGGAGCGAAAGTATCAGAATCTAGTCATGCATGTTTAAATGAATTTGGGTTCTTGGGATTAATAATTGCAAAAGCAGTCGAATATCGGCCAGTGGTTTGAGAGATGGCCAGTGTAAACAGATGATGAGATTTGTGCTAAGCCTGTGCATTGCCATTGTTGCTTTCCTTGCTGTTTTTTTTTTTCCTTTTTTTAAGGACTGTGATTTCAATATCATCTATTTGCGGGTCTTGAGTTTTTAGTGCTGGAACATGTAGAAAACTGTTGGCAATGAAATGTGCTTCAGCCAGCTGCAGCTGTGAAAGGTGCAACTTCCTAAGTAAAGCTGTAAAAAGGGGCAGGTCCTCACCTGGGTCTTTTTTACTGCTGCCGGTGCTCACAGTCATTGATGTCATATTATATTGCCTACTAATAAGGTCTGTCTGAGCAGAGGTAACAACAATAAGCTGTAGGTGCACTGCAGTACTCTTGCCTCAGAAGACACGGAGTTCAAGCTGAATTAACAAGAAGTGCAAGATTCAAGAGCAAAAGCACTGGGGGTGTTTTTCTTGGCATACAGTTGTAAAAATCTCCTTATGTGTTACTCTGACTTTTATGTCTGGCATGTGTAACGTATGGCATAATATCACAATGGGAAGGCTAACATATTGTTTTGAAAAACTCAAAGCCTATTTTTATGGTATGGAGCAGAGTTTCCTGCTGGTGCAGCTCAGGCAGAAGACTGCGAGAGCTGCGCCTGTTCGGGCCAGGACTATGTTCCCTGTTTCTTTCTGTTGCATCTGTTGGAACACAACCACTGCAACAATCAGGGAGGTTGGGCTGAGAAACAACATGTCCTAGGCTCCCAAGCGATGCTGAGACTTGAGGCAGTGCTCAGAACAGAAGCCCCCGATTCTTTTGGGCTGGGACGCTGCAGTGACCTTACTGAGAGCAGAGCATTCCCCACTTAGGCCCGTCCGGGTGAAGGTCACAGCCTCCATGGCGTGCTGCAGCGCTAGTTCATTTCAGGAGCTGAGATATATGGAGATGGGAAACTTTGTAAATCGATGGGAAAGACCATTTCCTGCTAATTTGTCTGCCAGTTAATGTATGGAGAGTCAGAGAACAAAGAGATGGGGTATGGATTTACCAGTATCAAATACATGTAGATGGTGCTGAATTTATTTCCTGTTCCCGTGAGAATACTTACTCTGTCCTGCAAGAACGTTTGATACTCAATTTATTGTTTGTTTTTTTTTTTGCTTTAAAGTTAAAGCCACAACTTCCTATCAAATAGAAGTAATTATATTTTCAACATGATTCAAAGCTACCCTGGTACTGTACAGTGTGTGCACACAACTTTAAAAAACTGTAGTTGATCATAGGCATGATTTCCCATTTAAGCTGTGTTGTACTCTGACCCAACCCCTTATAACAAGCTAAGATAAAAGAAGAAGCATTTTTCCATTCTAAGCAGTCATTAAGCATTACACAACTGTTTCCTTTATACTTTCTGGTCTGCCAGAGCCTCATTCAAATTAAGTAAGATAAGTGTGACCAGTTTGTTGTTTTCCAGTAAGCTTTTCTCTTTCCTTTTATAGATCTATGAAAACTTCTTTTATGAGTTTATGTGCTCTGGAGATGTCAGTAAGCACTAACTGAGATTTGTATTTCATTCTGAAAAGTCTATGAGAAATGTAATTATACAGTTACCTCCTGCTAGGATTTCTAGTGTCTTTACTAGAGCACATAGTTAATCCCAGCTGTTGTAATAAACATCCAGTGAAATTCTCTCTTTGGGGACTGACAGAAATGATCCAAGTGCAATCCTAAGAACAAGATGTAATTTGTGTAATTCCTATAATGCCTAGGTTGTCAGACTGCAAATGAATGTGTATTACAGCCTTCTTTGTGTACAACACCAAGCCGTGATTCAGCAAAGAAGACAAGCACAAACTTAAAAACTCTCTAAGTTTTAATAAGAGATGAGCAGGTGTTTGTGTGTTGCCCTGGGCACAGTCCTTTTGTGGAGGTGCAGGGTCTTTGTTTTCAACAGAAGAGCTTCCATGGAAGTCAGTGCCTGTACTCTCTAGGCACTTCCTAGAAGCTGGGATCCAACGGATAAGGATCATCATGCTCCAGGATGTTTTCTGTGCCCAGCTGCTTCTCTCTGTGTGTGTGCATCCCTCCTGCAATCCCTGTAAGGTGTGTTCAAGCTAGACAAGCTACTGCTCACAAGTCATAGTTCATACAGCCACCACGAGTGTTTACAACCTTTCTGTGTGTTTTTAATTTTATTTTTTTTTTTTCCTAATGCTTGGACTTAAAGGATAAAGGAAAATAACAAGTCCTTTACTTCCATTAACTAAACAGCCTTCAGATCTGCAAAAGGCTGCTGCAGAGTGAAAGGGAATGATCATTTTTTTGTGTCCATGGTGAATAGGACAAGAGTTATTATAATGAGCCTTAATTACAGAGAATATTGGAGTTTGGTAGATTGGGAAAAGCTCCAAACAGAGAAGACAGTGAAGAGATTCAGTAGGTTGCTGAGAGTCATGGAGTTTAAAAGAGACTTAGGCAAATATGTGATAAGGGTGACATAACTGAATGAATCCTGCCTTCGGACAGAGAACGATCTAGATAACCTCTGCAGATGTGTTCTAGCTCTGTGATTTGACATTCTGCCCTGTGAAAGGATAAGCTTTTCTTGTAGTGTAAATTATTAATTTACTTCTTTGCCATTTGCAGGCTGATCTCTAGTCTCCAGCTACCTTTTTTTTGCTGGCTTTACCTGTTTCTGTGTTTGCTGCTGTAGCAGGGCACACACTGGAACCAGCACTTTCCACCTTTGACCTTTGTTTTGTGCTACTTGCTAGCCCAGGTTACTTTTGTCTGTCCAGGACCATTAGGCCGTGTGATGCTCCAAATGCTCGTTTTCCTGTTCCATGTCTCCTTTGAAAAGTGGCAGCCCTGTACTTGGGAACTAAGTGCTGAAAACAGATTTCTGAATATTGATGGAGGGTCTGACTTCAGGTGCAGGAGTTAATCAGGCTGATCCTTGCCCTTTTACCCTGTTTTGCTTAGTGCTTAATGCCTTTCTTGCTCAGATCAAAGTCCTACAGCAGTTGTGACCCATTTCTGCTGCACTGGTGCAGTACAGCCAACTCCAGAGAATTGAAAATCTCTATTCCAGTCAAAAAATGCACTGGGTATGGGAAATGAATCTATTTTAAGTACAAGCACGCTTTGGTTCTCTCTTTCCTTACTGTTCTGGTGTTTGAATTGCCTCAGTCCTAAAAATTTGAGCTTATTTTTTTTTTGCAACTGCAAGAGGTAGAAGTAACCTTTTTTTTTCCAGGAAAGCTGGCAATCTCATGCAGTCACATGGCCCCAGGAACTGCAACTCTGGCTTGAAGGAAAAGATTAAATATTGTGAGATCCCTTAAAGAGATGCTAGATCTGGTAACATTGCTACTCACTAGTGAAGAAAAATAGAATACATTCTGGGGAGAGCACATACCCAAGCTACTACGAGGAAGAAAAATCTGTCAAAAACTGCTTGGTTTATAAAGACTTTGTCAAGTCAGTATCTTGGTCTCTCCCAGAGTAGTGTTTGTGTGCTCTGAAATCCCTTACAGAATGATTTCTAATGTATAAAAGGTCAGAGTGTCTATGTAAAAGACCACCTTAAATTTACATTTTAAAAATTTTCGATGTAGAAACAGTTGGTTTTTAATAGAAAGTAATTTTCAAGAAGAGAAATGCTTCAAGCATAATTATATATGGTGACATGAAGGGCTTTATATAAATCAAAGATGCTAAAGAATGTCTTGGTCCTCTTTTTTTCTAACATAAACTTTATTTTTCAAATATACTCATTAATTCCCCTTGGTGTGGATCACCTGTTAAAGCTCAAGAAATGAGTGTGGAATGATTTGGATCATGCAGGTCCTCCCAGAGCCCACTCCACTGCCAGCAGCTCAGCTCAGTCCCGTGAGCTCCTTGGTTCCCAGAAGAGCAAGGTCTCTCTGGTCACTCTCTGGTGCACCTCTGTGGCCAGGCTTTGAAGAGGTGGCACCAGCATTTTTCTTTCCTCTGCTCTTCATCTGGGCAGGTAACTGGGAATCACTGAGGTGCCTGTGCAGCTAGGGGCTGACTGCTGAAAATGTTGCGTCCAGGCAGCATGCATCTTCCACTGCCTCAGGAGAAGAGAAGACACTGCTGAAAGTCATTTTAGACCAAGAATCATCCAGAATTGCATCAGAAATACCTAGAACACATAAATCTAATCTTTGTGATTTTTCTGTGATCCTTTGGTTATATTGGTGTGACTACATTGTTTGTGGTCCTTTTCTGCTTTTTAAGGGAGGTTAGGTTTATTACTCATTGATGATTTTCCTTTCCATCTTCAACTCTTGCATTTTTCCTGCAATCTGGGGTCTTTTTCCCTCAGCAGACAGGTTTCTTTATCCCCACCTTTAAATGACATAACGTCATTTCCTGGCAGTCATTCAGTGTGTCCATCCAGCCAGAAACATAGATTTTTTGTTCAAACTCTTCTGCAATGTCAAAGAATTTTAAAGTATACATTCCTAGTATATGACCTCTTTGGCTATATGGTGATTATTAATATTATAGAAGCAACTGAGGAAATGACATCAGTAGATAAGATGAGCTGTGCAATAGCAGAAGCTTTATTCACACTGAATACACTATTCATTTGGACAGAAAGATCATTTCTCAATTCAAAGAGGAATATTCTAATTTAAGGTCTAACTTCGGCCATATGTCAAAATCTCTACAGAAACAAAGCTTAGCACTGTGCAGGGAGCCCGTAAGAAACACATTCCCCTTTGTGGATGGCGAGTGGTAGGTGCATCTAACCCTTGGAGCTGTAGTTTTTTCCTCACAAGCACTCTTTTTATATCAGAAAACATTTCAGTTTAGTCCATTTGTAATTTAATGTAAAGTAACTCAAAATAGGTGTAAAATGGGGGAAATAGCGTAGTTAGTGGCCTCCAGCTTAACTCTCCCATAAACCTAGACCAGGTTTTTATTACTCATTTGAACTGGTTAGAAAGTGCCATTAAACTTCTGCTGTGCAGCGTAGCTCCAAAATACACTTCCATGAGACAAACCGGTATGTAGAAATTCAGTTAAACGAAGGTGATAACAACAGATATACCAGACACAGAAGGCAAGAGGAGATCTCCATTTAGCTGCACGGCAAAGATCAGGAGGCGGTGGCCTGGCTTGCAGGGTCGGTCTCAGCTGTGTGGCATCTCAGAGGACTGCAGAACGCCCTGTGTCTGGCCGTACCTGCCAGGCAGGGCCTCAGGCCACCGGGAAAGGGGAGGGAGGTCCTGCAGGGGTTGCTGCCCTTTTCCACGGCCCCGTGTTGAGCAGACAGTAGGCTCTATCAGCAGATGGCTCGGCACAGCCACCCACCCTTCCTATGCTGCTCCTGTTTCTGTGCTCGCACACAATAGCATTCCGTGCTTTCATTTATATTCAAAGCCACGTGCTGTCTGCCTTTGGTCACCACGCTCACCTCTATTGATATAAATCAGGACTTAACAATGGAAGGCCCTGAAGAAGAGAGGTGTGTGGATGACAGGCTTGTGTAGCCATGTAACTCCACTCGGTTGTGTCACAACACCATCGCTGCTGTTGCTGCAGGTCAGAGCAAGGTCTCTCTCCATAGCTACCTATTAGCCGTAAGCTGTAATGGAAGGAAAATATGGAAAGGGGGTTGTAGTTAAATGATGTTTTCATCCTGGAGCCCAGCAGGTTTTGCAGAAACCTGGTCTCCAGATAAGTTATTAACTTTTCGACTTTGTTGTCACACCCAAGTGAATGTCATTCTCTGATAAATATTTTGGCATTCCTCCAGATCGATTCGTTTATTCGTGGAAATTTTTGCTGGTAACGTATATTTTTAAACTTTATCATGTAACCAAAGCTAGAGAAGAGTTGTGCATGATCAGTGTACAAGTAGACAGGAGCTTGCTTTTTTAATCCCTTGCTTCTTACATTCAAACTGAGGAGGTGAGGAAGAATGAGAGAATTGGGGTGAGCCCATGCGGCTCAACAGCCTTGGGCAGGGTTAGGCCCCATTCGGCCTCCATAAGCTCGGTCTCAAGCTTCTTGAGAGTTCCTCTTCTGTCACTAGTGACTGCTTGCACCTGTGGCATGTCCTGGGAAAGTGGCCTAGGCCATGCTTGCACAGTGCTCGCTGTTGGTCCACCACCAGCCAGGTGCTCGAGACGTCCGTGAGGAGCTTCCACCACAGCCTGGAGGGGCTGGCAAATGCCACCAAAGCTCTGGGTTCATGGCATGCCCGCCTGTCCCAGACTGCTTGCCCACATTTACTTGTGAAATCTGAAGGAACAGTATCTTCTCTTTTCCCTTACTCAAGCAAAACACTGCAAATTAGTGGTAACTCTGCCCAAATTGTGCATTAATTGAAACCAGGAAAATTGTGATGTAAGTAGAGTGAGGAATAAGAAGCAATTGGTTGGGTTTTTTTTGGTGCTTTTTGTTTTGCTTTGTTTTTTGTAGACCTGCTCTTTTTTATAGGCATTTGTAGCAGTTTGGGTGTTATGTTTTTTTGTTTTTTGTCTAGCCATTTGTTAGCCTATGGCCACTTGCCAGTATTTAGGAGGAACAAAGTCTGCTCAAGTTACTAGAGTTACATTACAGATAGATTGGCCCAGTGTGTTTGCCTTGTCATTTGACTGCAGCGTTGACATGGTTATTGGTGTGTCTTCCTCCCCAGGATTACATATTACTTCTTGTGTCTCCAAGGAGAGGAGAATTTGGCGAGGAGTGCTGAGAAGCATCTGGCTTTTTCCTGTTGTTCCATCTCTCTCTTACTGAGAGTAAGGCAGTCTCGTGGACAGCTCTAAATTTAGCTGCTAATTTTAATCTTAGGAGTCTATTCTGTTTATATTTTGGCTAGGAGGGATACCTGGATGAGAGGAGAGTCCTGGGATTGTACTTACTGAATTGCATCCTCCCAGGGAACATTCCTGTGTATTTTTGGTAAGATCCCCAAATTTTCCAAAATCATAAAGCCCCCAGAAGCCTCCTAGTCTGTTTGTCATAAGCTCCTCTTAAGAACGTACTTGTTTAGAATAGGACTTGATTCTCTGCATCCACCCTTTGAAAGAAATAGCTTAAAAGGTAATGTAAAAGAACTGAAAATAATATGCCTCAGTGGTCTCTTTACAGTAGCTGAGTAGGGAAAAGATTTTGTCCCAAGGATACAATTTTTATTGATACAGTTGTTTGGGATGCCGTAGTGAAGCTCTGTATTTGTGGTCACTGGTCAGATATTACTCTTTGCAGTTAAGGGATCATTAAATTGGACAGAGATGGGCAGAATGACATTCAGTTAGAGCAAAAATGTCTTTCCCTACATTTCCTTTCTGCCTGCTGTAACCTGGCTTTGAGTCATACGCCTAACTGAGAGGTTATTTTTTTGGATCATATTTGACATTTGCCCATAGCTGAAAAGTATGAGAGAAGATTTCACAAAGCAAACACTGAAATACAGAAAGAAGATGTCATACCTACTGCTCCGTTCCATTGGCAGAGTGCTGGGCTTGGTTCATATCAAAATATTTTAACAAGAATATATGTTTGTATGTCGTTATTGTTAGACTGAAGGTAACATGGTCATAAGGAAATAGCATCAGCATTTCTGATACTGCCGTCCATACATTCACTGAAATTTATCCTTTTTATTCACATGAGCTTTTTGTGCATTAAAACAATAAGAATATTTACAAAATACTCAGAATATTCACAAAAATGGTATTTCCATGATCAGAAAGGTAAAGATTTGGGGTCAGATCTTAAACCGATCAAATTGGTGTGTGGTTCCTGGATTTCCAGGGAGCAGCTCCAATTTGCATCGGATGAAGATCGCTCCCTTTCATCGAGACAGTAATTTTCATGCAGAACACACCAGACATCACAGGATTCCAGTAGTTCCGGCCCATTTGTCTGCTGCTGCTAGGAAGTTGTTTACTCTTTTGTATCACTCTCTGCTGACGTCTGCTCACTGAACAATGTCATCAAATTTCCTGTTTTTTGGCTTGTGGAAAGTAGCTCCCCCACCTTATGCTAAGGCTTCGCTGCATGGAGATCTGTGGAGCCGGATGCACCCAGCAGACAGGATGTAAGGTTAAATGCAGCATAGCTAAATAAATAAAGTAGGTGTTCAGTTGTGAACGAGAGCTGCCTGCTTGCCATGAGGATAAAGCTGACAATTTAAATGATGAGCAATGATAAAACCCCATGTTTGTTACTGTAATTTTCTTTTTCAATGGCTTTTAGATTTATTATTCTTTTTAATTTTATTCTGTCATGAAGATGTTTTCATTTTAATTGAGTTGTAAGAATTGTATTAATAGATTCCTTCCTGGAGCAGTCAGATTTATAACTGGGAGGTTTATAATTTGGTGTTGTATGATGTATGTGTGAAACCATCTCTGTCCAGGTGTTGCAAAACATTCTGCAAACTGTTGCTTCTGAAGCTGCTCATGCTGTAATGCTGAGGAACTGTCAGCAAGGCATGCATCGCTGGTTCCCCTGCTAGCTAGTGCAGTGGAGTCTGATTGCTGAGATCAGGAATACCGAAGCTCTGCCAGGGGTCTGATCCCCTTACATTTTTGGTTTGCTTGTTTTTTGGCCGGTGGCACAGGGTTATTAACTTCCCCTTGGACAAGAACCAGTGATGAGCAATGCAGACCTTAGTTCAACAGTTCTTGCAGACAGAGCTTTGGGCAGCTTTACTCGATAATACCGACAGCATCACCATGTTAGCCTCCTGTCATGCACCACAAGAGGAAGTATCTATCGGAAAAAAAGAAACAACCTTTGCAAAAATAGGGCAAGCTGTGTGCCTTATGGTGCTTGACTTGTGCTTCTCGAGCTCTTCTGTAGGTCTGTTGTGCTGCAAATGGTTTCCCCTGGCTTGGTGTTACCCCACCTCCAGATACTATTTTTCTTTTCCCCAAACAGCTTGTGTACTTGGCTAAAAGCAGTTGATCACTTCATGAAAGCAGTTCTTGTAAGGAATCTTCTAATGTCCTTTATTTAAGAAAACAAACCAAAGCAAACAAACAAAACAAAACAAAACAAACATTTGGAGTTGCCCTACAGAGCAGTGGAAAAGTCAGGGAACATCTGATGACTAACAGACCAACAGGGTATGCTGGAGACATCTGTAGGAACCAGCCCATCACTGGGGTGGTTGAGTTTGCCTTTTTTGTTTGTTTGTTTAATGGCTTTCTCAACCAGATTCAGTTTTGCTGAAGTGTCTCTCTGATGTTTTCAGTCCATATAATGGGAAGTACTGACTGCAGTGTGTGGGCTGTCACCTCACTGCAGTGCTGTGCTCTCTTTTGGTCTTACTTCTTCATCTTTGAGTCTCTGCAGAAACAAAGATGATGTTTCCTTCTGCCTATCTTCATGGTCAGAAAGGAATACAGCTGGTTCCTGCACAATACCGAGTGCCTCTTCTTGCAGCATCTTGCTTCACTAGTGGGGCCCAAAGCCAGTGTGTGGAGAAATGAACTGGCTGCGGTACCCAGCAGTACTTGTGTGAATCTGCTTTGCATGCTCAGGTGTTTGGTTCCATTTGCAATGGGGTTGTCTTGCTAAGATCTTACCAGTCCCTAAATGTGAATTTTATCCAAGACAGTCTGCCAGGACAAGCTGGATGAGGTACAGTCAGCTTTCACTTCAGGCTGTTAAACCCCTGTGATGAAGACCTTGTACTCTGTACAAGCAAAAATAGAGAAGTTGATCTAGTCCCTCGTGTGGACCTGCCCATAGCACAGGACCACATCAGTCACCTTCCGATTTGGAACGAGCACTGTCTGTGCTCAGGGAGGCTCAGGAAAGCAGCAGGAAAGGAGACGGCTGCAGACAATGAGTGCAGTGCCTAGGCAAAGGTAACCTTCATCCAAACAATTGGCAGGGGCTTCTCTCTCTTTGTTTCTCTGCTGCCCTTTTTCCTCTCTGTGTATTCCCTGTTCCCTCCTCTGCATATTTTCAGAGGTTCATCCTGTACCTTTGTGCCCTCCCATCAGATAACAGCGGTGGTGTTTGATTCTTTTGACCTCTGCTCCCCCATTACTACTCTGTTTTTGCAGTACTGTCCTCTTAAATTCCTCCCTTAGTTCCTCATTTCCATTCCCCTTTGCAGCTTCTGCTGAAGTTGGAACCACTCTTGGCATTACAGACAACAAAAATGACCTTCAGGGCTACGTTTCTCCAGCAGCAAAGCTGGAATTAACTCCCAGCATGGATGGAGCACTCCACTGGGGAGAGGGGACCAGGAGATCAGGGACCCCCTGACCCAGTCAAACAGCAGGCTGGATGTGTGTGCTGAAATCCAGCGGGCCCCAAGAGGCCTAATGCAGCACATTGCTCATTGTTGGGTGGGAGAGAGCAGTTCTGAGCAAACTGCCTGCAAGGCACGTCGGTGCTGTCCTTCTTCCTGGGGCCCTCAGCTGGGGCTGAGCCAAAAGAGCCCTCTACCTCCTGCTCCTGATTGAATTTATTCATAACTTGTCCTCGTGGAGGAGATTTATAAGTACAGGTGCAAGCTAAAACTCCTGAAAAGATGTCATTTATTTTATTTCTAACAAATAAATTCCAGATGTTTGCCTCTGACTCCTGGAGTGCAGATAGAATCAGCTGGAGGCTCCAGTTGTTCAGTCTTGTGTTAGACAGAACAGAGAGTGAAACAAATGCTCCCCATTGCCAGTGGCTTGCAGTCAAAGGGATACAGTTTTTCCAAACAGATGAAACTGGGAGAGTTCCAGGTAAGACTGGGAGAGTTGTGTCGAGAAAACAACTGATAGGCACTGCACTCATAACTGAATTAAAAAGAAAATAGAAGTAAACTTGCATGATGGAAATACTGCAAATAATGGAACATTTCAGGAAGAAAATATACTATCAAGTACTGCAAAAATAGGTCTGTACTTACCAGAAGGTGTTTCTTGCTGCAGACTATGTGAAATGCTGCTTCTTGCATGAGAAACATTACTTTGAATAAACGCCATGAAAAAAAAAAAAAAAGCTAAAAGTATAAATCTGAATTTCAAAGGAAAACAATCTATTAAGTTGTTGTACACACTGTGAAATTATGCCCTAAAACTCGGTCTGAAGTAGAAATGTAATACATAGGATATGACTAGAGACACCCATATCAGAAAAATATTATTCCTAGCATAGATGTGCCTCTCTTGTAAATGAATAAGTAAATAGAAATCAGTCATAGGTCCTTTAAATGGTGTAAGCTTATGGTCCAAGCTAGCCACATTACTTCTTAAGAGTACATGGGTAACAGTGACAGGGCTATATCTTTGCAAAATAAGGAAGAGCCGTGGGGCTAAAATATCGCACATGCTTGGTAGTTGTTGTATTTGCTAGATTTACTAAACAAAAGTAATTCAGAAGTTCAGCATTCAGATCTAGCTGCACAGAGAGGAAAGGACACACAGAACAGTGATGGGGCTTACGTTTGTAGGAGCATCCTCATCAGGTTTTATGGCTCACTCAGCTAAGAAAAGGAGGTGTAGAAGGAGACAGACTCAGAGCACCAAATGCACTAGATAATCTCTCTTCCAATAGCAGCAAGTTGCTGATTGTGTCACAAAACCACTGCAAATCTTGTTTGTTTCATCTGGAAAGTATTTCTGGGTACAGCCTCATATTACGGCCTGCAAATTTTGTTACTCTGTTTTGTGGGGAACATGCTGTGAGTAATTTATATCTAATGGGTCAGTGGTTTGATGCCACCTCTAATACTTTCCTGCTGTTCCATGGAAGGTTTGTTTTGTTGAAATACACTTCAATGTTCTTAGCAAAATTGTATTAGAAATGTAACTGGATTAAATTATGCACCTCATACTATATTCTGAAGTCATCCAGAGTACCACGTCGGTTGAAAGTTAGCAGTGAAAAAAAAAAGTAGACCTTTGGTGTTCCATGGCAGCTGCCTAGACTGTACATGTTAGCGGCTCATATAGTTAGTCAAAATATATTACTGTCGCAATGCAGCACGAAAATTGCAAAGTTCAACATTCAGCAGTACAACATTTGTTTTGTCTTTGGAGGATAAGGACAAAAGAGATGCAGAAAAATCTGCTAACCACACAAATATGAGTGTGGTAAGAACATTTGTCCTGGCTCAGAGGAACATACAAACACATAAAACAAATCAAATGAAACTTCTCATGATTGATAAAAGCTTTCCTAATCGAAAACACTATTCTCTCCTGCACTTATAGTAAGTAATTACAGACTTATGCTCAAAGTTCATAGAGGAAGAAAAGGAAATCAGGTGATCTAAGTAATAAAACTTTTCAAGAGTCCTATTTGCATAATTTTTCAATGAGTTTATAGGATTGTTTTTTTTAATTTTGCAAGCAACCTGTAGTTTTACTGCAGCCTTACTGGAACTGTTCATAAAGTGAGTCTGTCTTTCCTTCCTCTCACATAAGATGTTACACTTTAGTCCAGAAAAACTATTTATCCCTAATATCTAATTTGTTAATATTTCATGTTATATTTACTGTTTCACACAAGTTATTTTTACCATTACACAAATTTATAGAGATGTAGAGTTTTTACACAAAGCAAAACAGTTGTTTTTTAAAATTCCAAGCCTGCAAGTTCCCAGCTAGGCTTTGGGTCCTAGAAATCAGGCTGAGTTCAGAGTTAAGCTATGAAACTACACTAAATTGGATATTTCATTAATAGAATTTTTCTGTTTGCATTGGACATTCTTCTAGTATTGCATTGCTTGGGGGAAAAAGGAAAAAGAAAACAAATGAGTGCAGTTGATTTTTTACTCAGCTGTGCTAGAGCCACGCAGAAGTTTCTCTCTCGCACGTCGCAGGCAGGTCAGAGGAGCTCTGGGTCCCTGCACTGGGGCTCTGCAGATGTAACGTCCCTCTTCCCTGAGGGAGGACACCGAGGCTTGCAAATTAACATTTCCTGCTAAAATTTCTGGTAAAAGCTCCCTGCCAGAGCTATCAGCAGTCTGGATCACTGTCTGGGAAGAAACACTTGGTGCAGGAGAGGAAGAAGGAAATGGTGACTGTGAACTTGTTAATGGTGTCGCCAGACAGGACTTTAATGTCTCTTTTCTCTTGTTTGTTTTCTGGCATGAAGCGCTCTCACTCGCAACAGAAGGCCTAGGCCCAAGCATCCTTTCTTAGAAAAATTACCAGAGTGAGAAAGCAAGAATGACCAGGGTGGAAACATATTTTGGACAGTTGCAGAACAGCTTAAATGAGCTTCCATCTTGTCAGATGCCAGAACTTGTATCTGAAGGGAGATTATCTTTGGATGGCTGCCAGTTTTCCTTACAGTTCATCACCTTTTTTTGTACAAGCTGACACCATTCTGGTAAATAAGGACCAAGTGGAGCTTCTGTCTTTCAAAGGGCTCCTTGTCCTAATTCATTGCTGTTAACCAAATGAAATGAGGATGCCGCTACGTGATGCTGCATGGAGCTCAGTGGCACGTGGCAGAGGAGCCCGGCTCTTCTCCAGCTGCTGCAAGGGCCTGCTGTAGGGCACAAGGACCTGTAACCTGAGGGGAAAAACCCTCTGAAAGATTCCAGATCTCCTACCCAAATCCTAGGGAAGGGAAGCACCATTTTAAACTGGCTGTCCAAATGGCATGTGAAGGGCCCATATCTGCTTTACCAGCTGTGCCTCTTACCCACCTCTAGCTCTGTGCTCTGAAGTGGTAGTGATTTTACAGTGCAGTTAGCTGTGCATCTGTGTGGTTTGCCAGCTAGCTGTGCAGTCAGTGCATGCGTTTACATTATAGATTATTCAGTGTTTTTTCACCTTCTGTCTTGGCCTGTGCTCTTCTTCCTGCATGTTGCAGACCTTTCCTTGAAAATCTGCCGCTGCAGCAAGGCTCTCTGAAAGCTTCACTGCCATCCTGTAACAGGTGAAAGGATCTGATGCGGGTATCTCCAAATGCTGTCCCTCTTCCCTAGAAATCTCAAGGTTAAGCAAAAGATACAATTTATGTAAGGCTATTCAACATCTATATATGATTATTTGCACAATTATGGCTCTTGTACTTTGAGAAATACAAATAATACACGTAGAGTGAGTATTTCCAATAGTTGTGCAGTCAACAAACTTCACTGTGAGCCAGACTTTACCTTGTTGGATATCCGATACCTAGTTGAATTTGTCAGTTATCGACTACAGGGGCAGCTTTAAGGGTTGTTGATTAAAAGGGAGCTGCCCCATGGGAAGCTGCTCTGCTCTGTTGCCACAGCTTTGGTCCTGTGAAACTTCACAGGGAGGTGGTAACATATTGGTCGCTTAGGCATTTCTAGAGGGAAAAGCATGCTCCATACCAACTCATTTTATACCAGCAGCGTCACCTTTGGTATATCCAACAGTTTGTAAAGGAAAAGTTACTCGTAGGCAGAGTGTGTGGGGGTTGCTTTGTAGCAAAAATAGTAATACAGTTAAATTTTTTAAACACTGTTTTTAGTTAAATAAAATGAAGTGCTGGAGTGTGCCTACCACAAATCTAGATAGTGATATTCTGTTTGCAGCAGAACCAGAATGAAAAGTGGTTTTGCTGCATCCAATTTTGCTTAATTGTGACTCTGATTATAATGAAAAAAACACTTCAGAAAAGACATGCAAAGTTTAGTTTGGCGTAACTGTAAAAAGGTTCTACTGTACTTAATTAAAAAAAAAAAAAAAAAAAAGTGATCCCATCTACTGAGCCTGTAATACCCAAGGAGCCCTGTGGGCTGGCAGAAGCACTGTGTGTTACTGAACCAGGCACAAGTACAAGGCCCGGGTCAGGTTTCAGGCTACCCGGTAGGTCCTCAGAAATGAAGAGGCATCTGTATTAGAGGAAAGCAGTCACTCGTCCCCTCAGCTGGTAAAGTTCCTAGTGGTCAAAAGAAAGAAGGGATCCCCGGCAGTCATAAATACATTTTTTTGTTTTCTTCCTTTTAAAACCTGGAGTTACCCTGTTGGAGTAGTCATTGGTGTGAACGAGCAAAATTAATGCTAAAGAGTGAAAAAAGGACACATTGCTGTGAATTTCCTAGTGTTACATTTAAATCGAATATGCCTGTAGTCTCAAGTTTTCTGTCCTATATTGTAGAAGAACGTTTTCTATTTAGAAAAGGTTTCAGTGCCAAGAACATCTCTTGTAGTTTTCTCCATTATTAATAGACAGTTGCGTTCAGCTTGGCAAACCTTGGTTCAGTAAACAAAAATACAGAAATGTTTACTATCATTATTGAACATTTCTCTTCATTGTACTGGTCTCTGCCCCACTGACTTTTTCATTACTCTAACCATGAAATCTAGAGCCTGTGTCTGCTGTTGCTGAGAGCAGTCCCAGGCAGGATGCTGCACAGAGCACAAGTGCCTTGGTGCTTGCTGGAGGTGGGTAGAGCTCACTTTGGGGGCCAGGCCAACGCGTGCCCATGGTGTCCAGCAGGTCCACAGACACCCGTGCTTCCAGAGTGCCCATGTAGGCCAGCGCTGGAGATCTGGGAGATAAGCTAGCAGTCACACAGGCTTACGTGTGGTTCTCAGCCAGTCAGGAGGGGTAATCTCAACCTGCTCCCTGTGCAGCTGTGATCTGACAGCAGTTTGATGCAGGCTGTTTGACACTGCTTCGGAAATGTATTTGTTTATGATAAAGGGTGGCAGCAGGTAGAAAAATGTACAGTCAGTAGAGCCTGAACTGTCCTTTCCCACAATTTCATTTCAGGTATGCCTTTCAGTGAGGAAATTCATACAAAGATTTTCTTAAATTTTCTAAGTTGTGTAACTGAGAATGCCCAGATTCCCAGAAGGCAGGATGTGCTGTCAGCCTGTTGCATGAGTGATTTTACCTGTGCTCTTTGTGTGATGTGGTTTTGCTCTGACTTTAAATTCATTGGGGCTGCATGGCTTCCACCATGTCAGTGTGAACAGTGGGTTGTTAATGACAACAAAAAGCAAGTTTGTTCCTCAACAAGTGGAGGCTTGGGACAAAACAGAGATCTTGAAAGTCTAGCAGATCCACTGACAGGTTTATGCTATTTTTGTACTGTACTTTCTTGCTTTATTTGGTCTATTTGTGGCAATTACAGTGTTGGTAGATAAAGGCATGAAAGGTTTCTTTGACATAAAGAAACAGTGATTGGAAATCTTCCTGATAAAGTGGAATTTCCTCTTAGTCAGCTGAGTCTGTTTAAATCCAGATGGTTCAATGAAAAATGCCAATGAAATTCATGTGTGTAAAGAGAAACATAAACCTCACAGTGACAGTGGTGGAGATCTATTGTATCCTGATGCATCTGTAGTCATCTCTAAAATAAAACCAACAAGTGGGAGCCACTAGGAAGAAGAAAACTGGTTGATAGGTATAGAACAGATGAGCGCTTACTGCTACACGCCAGGATCTTTCGGCTTCTGCAGAATCACAAGAGAACAAGCAGTTTTAATGTTATTAAACAATAGAACTACTGTGCCATATTTAAGTCTCCCAGAGTGCTGTGCAGCTCAACTGCGAAAGTGCAGGCAGCAAGAATTTCCCTCTGGGTCTAAAGAATGTAGTATTTGTGTGAAAGCGTCTGCACAACTGTGGGGACGGAAAATATTAATGTTGCAGCTGGCCTGCAACATGAATACACCTGAGGCAGCAGTAGGAGAATGAGATCTTTTTGAGTTAGACGAAGATGTTGGGAAAGCCAATGCTGGATTCATTTGTTTGCAAACCCCAACATATTTAATGCTCTGGTTTTGTCTTGGCTGATCATTTGTCTTGACTTTAAGACCAATTGCTTTGCTTTAAGAAACGTAAGACCACAAGACTTGAAGACCATTGTGTTTTCAGTCTTTAGTTCTTACATTTGGGTAGAGATTATTTCTGCTAATAGATGTTAGAGGACAGCACACTGAAACTGTAATATCCATGCCAGTTATATGGACAGCAGTGTGTAAGGGACTAACTTGTCCCCAGAGCTTGGTTACAGCTCTCCCTGCCAGGGGAGCAGCCAGACTTGTGTCAGGTGAGGGGTAAAGAGGCAAAGAAATAGGCCTCTGAGCCTCTGGGAAATTCTAAACACATGTTTTTGTGGGGCTGCCTTTAAAGCATTTTGTGAGATTGAACATGGCTGGTCCTGACTGCAGAGGGGAAAAGTGAGCAGTCTCTGAGTTGTTGGGGTACAAGGGGATAGCTGCTGGGGGTAGCTCCAGAGCTCTGACATCCACCCACACATGCTGCTCAGCTGCTGCAAAGGAGCTTCTCACAGAGGTAATCACAACCCTTATTTGAAAGCAACCCCAAAATATCAAGGGTATCTGACTTTGGAAGACATATTCTCTCTGGAGTGCTGGGTATTCAAGCTGACAGTTGAATTTTGTTAAAAACAAATTAAACATAGAGTTAGGTGCTAATACCCTGTAGATGCCCTCTTTTCTCATCTGAAGCAATTCACTTTCTGCATGTTGCACGTTCTTGAGCTGAACTCTCCAAAAAGTTATATGCTTAAGAACCATGTTTGGCTTTGAATAGCTGAAAATGTTCTACTTTTTTTGCCTTGATAAAGGCATCCATTTCTGCAGCCTATGTATAGCAAACCATTATTACAGGGTTTAAAAATTTCTTCTAAAGTACAAGCCAGGTCATTTAAGCTGCTGTTTTTCTCTTTAGCGCCAGGATATAAGTACAAATGCTTTACAGCATGGCCTCGCCACACAGAAATATTTGGCTATAGTTGAGTGAGCATTCCAGGGATCCAACGCAGGGCAAGCTCATAGCCTCCAGGCAAAGGTTTGTGCATATGTGGCCTGTATGGAGAACTTCCTGAAAAACTTCCAGTCAGAAAGCGGGGAGCCTGAGTGAAGACCCCAGCGAGCCATCTCAGATTGTAAGATGGTGAAGGTTGAGGGCATTTTGAACTCAGTGCTAGTTGGTCATAAAAGCATTTGTCAAAATGATGACCATGGGGCACAGACCAGGCTATTCACATCTCCGGGGCTGCTATGGAGCATACAATTCACATTTTTCATATTTGAAGGCAAAACAAATAGGTGACATTTCAAGTCTAATGTCCTTGTGTATATCATGCAGATCTATAAAAGATCTCTGGATTGGGTAGATGCTGCAGCAAATAAAACCTACCGTTTTTGAATAGCTTTTGGTTTCCATTCAACATCATTCTCTTTGGGTAGAAAAAGTGGTGTAGATTCATGAATTCTTTCTTTTTCTTCCTTGACTATGATTTATTCAGTCCCTTTTTATGTGTGGTACATTAAGGGTAAGGAAACTTAAGTACATTGACATGAGATTTGCATGGCCACCTTGCTAGTGTTATATCTACTTGCCTTAAAAACCTACAGGAATATTTGTCCTGCCGAGTGATAACCCAAATGGTGTTTGAAGTATCAGAAACTATCATTTTGGATTTCAGAAGTCAGTGGGTGTTTTCCAGATACCAGGGATTGTCTGGTGGTGCCAGTGTCAGCGGTGCCTCGTGCTGCCTGTTGGGCTGGACGTGTGGTGACCTGAGGCCATGCACAGGGGGGCAGCGGGCCTAGGCCTGGGGTGGGCTGAGGCTCTTTCTCAGTGTCTCCTGTCCTCTGCATGTAAAAGTGGAAACACCAATGGTTTCCGGCTTTGTGCAGGTTTGAGATCTGTGTAACAGTGCTGTAGGCCTGCTAAGCGATAAGGACATTTCTGTTCTGATTTAAATACCCTGCAAAAGCTGAAGCAGTCCCCAGAGTTGTTGCCATGTTCTGTGTTAAAGTTCTGACCTTTAACAATGGTAGAGATTACTGGCTGCTTTTTTGTTTGTAACTGTATGAAGTTTACCACAGTGGGCCACTGGTCTGGGCCAGAGGCCACCCAGGCCTTACCACATTGCAAACAAGAATAAAAGTCCCTTTTGGACAGCATCATTAATTTTTCCCCAAAGTAATGGAATGATTCACTTCTGATAGTGAATGATTCTGCATGACTTCTGCAGCGTGGCAATAGTAATTTCTTATAATGAGTAAAGGGAGATTTTATAAAAGGCACAAAACAAGAGTCCTCAGTTGTGTCTAAAGTGTGCCAGAAGGCAGCAAGGCTGATTTCATGACAGTATTACTCAAGTTTTGTTCTAATTTAGCTTTACTTACTGCATTTGGGCTAACACTGAAGAAAGGCAGTGGCGAATTAGATCCAGAATACAAACAAACAAACAAACATATATATAATCATGGCTGGATTGTGTAGACCGCAGAGAAGCAGGGCACAGCCAAACATCAGAAGTGTTCCCCTCGGCCTTGCCTCTCCCGGGTGGGGCTGTGTTTCACCAAAAATGTTGAGGCTTCTTTTGCAACAAGACCAACAGCCAAAATCGCAGTACTTTCCAGAACTGACAGGCAGTTGGTCATCCTGACTTTGTTTAAGTAGGCTTGTGTTATTCTTTCAGGGGCCTCTGTCAGGCTGTTCACATTAAAGCTTGATTCAGATCTCTGGAGGAGGTGAAGTCTCAAGGAGCTCCAGTGGTTTGATGCCCTGGTGATGTTAGAGTAGTCACAATGTTTAGTGCTTTGTCCTGATATACGAGTCCCAGCTTCATGTAACTATCTCCTAGTTAACTTTCTTGGGACTTGGGAGAACCTGAAGCTCACCTCCATCCAGACTGCTGGTTGGAACAGGGCTGGATTTTAGGAGCAGTGGAGGTGTCATCAGGAGCTCAGAACTGAGGTGGGGCTCATGGCTGATACGGTCAGCAGGCTAGCTCGAGAGTTTGGCAACTCACTACGCTCATAAAGCTTCTCACAAAACTGCAAACTCTCCAAATTCTCTGTTCCTAGTGATGTGAATCAGGGGCCAGAGTTTGGCTCCCAAGAGCTAATTTATGTGAAACTGATTCATAACTGTTACTAAAACTTCAGAAGCGGATTAATAGAGCAGAGGGTGTGTTATCTCATCACTTACGTTGGTTATTGTATCATTAAATGGCAGCATCATAAACAATTCTTTCAGGAATTAATTTAAAACTGAAAATAGATTAAAAAAAAAAAGAAAGACATCAGACCAGAACCTCAGGTCATCTTCAGACCTTGAAATACAGATATAAATCTGTATTGTTTTATTGACAGAGCTGCATCAGTGGGAACCAGATTTAGATTAATGTAAATGCTAGATTTTATCAAAGCAAATTGCACTGAGTCAGAATGCTACATTATGTAAATTATTGAGTCTGTGACATTTGTCTACATCTTTTATGAAACAAAAATAGGAAAAAAACATCAAGGGCTGGAATTAACAGGTTTCGTTTAGGTTGAACAGCAGTTTTGGTATATTGTAGTTGCCTTTCAGAACTCTGTCTCCATATTTCAGCAAAGAATAATCTGACTATGTACAGCTCCAGGTCTTTAAGAGCCTGGCTTACCTCTGTCCTTGAATCTGTTGAGCAAAGGCAGATAACCTTGGATGCTTTGTTCCCTCCTATTCTTCATTCTAACTGTTGTGGCCTCCAAACAGCAAACTCTCTGGGGCCATGCTCTTACTTCCTTTACACTGAAGTAAATCCAACATATTCTCCTTGTGTTTGGTGGAATTACACTGAATTTTCAATTAGGTTGGAATCCAACCCATGGACTATAAAGCTCATTTTATGCTGTAAACAATTGTGGTATGTTAGGAAGATTTGCTCAGCTAGCATTGTATATAACTTGCACTGATGCCAACTGTTGTAACAAAACGATGCTGTCAAGGTCTGCGAGGAGCATTAGAGCAGTGATGTTAAGTGTTTAGCAGAATGTGCATGGAAAATAGGAAGCTAAGGCTTAAATTCTCTACTTAGGTAGATTTCCAGTGAGAAAGAAATCGGTAAATGATCATGAATTGGATTAATATCTTTATTGGATTAATATATTGGATTAATATTGGATTTTATTGGATTAATATATTTCAGAAAGTGATAAAGACTGTTACAAAACATCCTGGCCACAGTTGTGTCAGCAGATATCCAGTGGGTTGCTTTCTGTCTTTCAGTATCCAAGAGTTCTTGGCTAAAGTTTTTGAGAAAGGATATTATCACGCAAACTTCCAATTTCTGCCATTAATGGATCCCAAATCAGTTAAAGTCGATGTATGGTCTAAATCTGTGAGTTTATCTGAACTTTCATTCTCTGGGGCGATAAATCTATGCTTAGTACAGCAGGTTGAGAAAAGGGATACCTTTTCCTTTGTAAAATTAATCATTTTTTATTTCTTAAGAGAAATCAAAATTGAGATTATGGTAACAGTCCTAATGCTCCGAGCATCTTTTTATGATCAAGACTGTCAAATCTTGCTTCACTGAGTCATGTCAAACTGATTTATATCACACACCTAGTGTATGTACAAAGCTTAAGTATATATTTTAAAACTAAATAAAATATATTTTTATGATGTGTTAAAATATTGATCTAAAACGATGAATTTTTCTGGCAGTAGTCCATTAAGACCAGTGATGGAGCCTTGTATCTTATCATTGCAGTTATCTGTGTTATATATTATAATGAGTCAGAGCCTTAAGGTTGAAGTCTTTATTTGAACAGGCAGTTACTTGGTATTAAACTGCTGACGGGAATTCACTTCTCATTGTCTGCTTTCTAAACTTTGATGTCAGCTGTGCAGCAGCAGTTTCCATCTGCAATCCATTCGGCAGAAGTTTCTGTCGCTTCTTTGTTCAAGTCAGTTGCAGGAAATACGAGCTGTCGCATCTCCTCCCTCAATCTCCAGACCTGGAAAAGGCGAGAAAAGCAGCAGGAGCAGAAGGACTTCCAGCTGCCCTTCGGGGAGGGATGCTATCAGGAGGCCAGGGCTGCGTGTGGCGATGACATGCCCAGATGAAAAGTCACGCCTGTCACCCGCACAGCCCCATCTTCAGCAGGTGGGAAGCGCTGGAGCAGTTGTGGGTCATGGAGGAGGATTTCTGCAAGTGCCCCTGCAGCTCCCTGGGACAGCCCAGTGAGCGGTACTGGCGCTGACAAGGGTTACCTCGGGCTACCCAGAGCTCTGCTTTAAAACATCCCACAAAAAAAAATTCATAAAAAAGTGACTTAAGGAAATCACCCTGAAAAAGGAATGTGTTTGCCCCACGAGAGCAGGAGTTCTGTATGGGAGTTAATGGGCAAAGGGAGTTTGGAGGGCTGACTCTGCCCTTTTAGGTTTGCTCTCCTCTCCAATTGGTAATGGTAGGAGAGGCATTTTGGAGAAAGCCAAGATCTGAGACCTCTAGCAAATAGGAGACCTGTGGAATGCAGGCTGCTTTGATGTGTCCCACGCTCCAACCAGGCAGTTTATCACCATAGGGAGCGTGTGGATCGAGCTGGCGTTATTTCTGCCCTGTATTCCTTAGTACATTTATTCACTGGGCAAACTCATTTAAGGTTTCTCTAGCTGTAGGAAGAAAAGGAAAAACAAAGCAAAACACCAGCAACCATGACCAGAGTGTTCCTGTAGATTCTGTTCTGGTAAAATGTGAATGACTCATGGTGAGCAGTACTTTACCGGGTTAAATCAGGTCAATGTCGAGTTCGTTGTACTTTAATCAGATCAGTCACAGTTGTTTGGGTCTGTATTTTTAAGCTTATTTCAGTTGTTTTTGTTTACCAAACATGCTCTTATCTCTGGACATTGGAAACATGAAATATTTCTATGAGCAATTGCAGTGTTTTCAATTTAGCTGCTACAGCACGCAGACTGTTTGTAGCCAATGCTGAACTGTGTGCGGCACTCAGCAGAACGACCTCCCCATCAATGGGTATTGTGCCGATGGCTGCTGCTACTGCCTTGGGATGGAGCTCACCTTGTGCAGGGCCTGGTCTGGTTTGACAGACTTAAAATACAGTGTTAAAATAAGGCAAAGCTGGGGGTAAACAAGTGCTAGCCAGCAGGTCAGAGAATGCAAAACGGCTGCAATTCCTGTGTGTAAGCACTTAAAGTAGGCTGGAGTTGATTATCTGCTCTCTCTAAGCAGAGGGTGTAAAATGTGATGCTGCAGTAGCTGAGCTGCTGTCTGCAATTAAAGCTAACTAGTAGTTGCTGACCTGCAGCCTGCTATTACAGGCATCTCTCTCTCCCCAGATCCAGAGGAACTGAGCTGCAGTTATTGTTGCAGTAAGCACAGATGAAGCCAAAAAGGTTTGGTTTTCAGAAGCTTGGGAATTAGTTACTGTTAGAAACTACTCAAGCATTTAGATTCTCTGTGACCAAGAGCTCTAGCACCAGCCAGCGCCCTTGGGAAGGTTTGAAGGTGGAGCTGCAAAGAGAGCAGGCTGTGCTCCGAGAGCCGTCAGAAGTCTGTAGCATGACCCTCTGAGTTGGTCCCTGGCTCCAAGTTACAGGCTGGCCTCTAAGGTTGTTTGGCCAGGGAAGGATTTTCAGAAGACCTGCGCTGGTAGTCAGGGTGCCGAAGTGCCTGGACTTAGTTCCTGCCACATTCACATCTGCTGTAGTTGCTCGTGAAGTTTGCATCAGCGGCTCTTTTGTGAGCAGCCCAGCTCAGTCTCAGTTCCAAGAACCTATGACTGGCTGTACCTCTGCCATCTCATGCACTTGTTTACAGATTTGTACATGCCTGGGGGGCTGTCATGTGCATAAGTCATGTCTGCCAATGTCTGCCATGTACTTAGGTCTTTCTTTTTCAAGAAAGAAAGTTCAAGGAAGAAGTAGTAAAAATGTGTGAGTGAATAAAGACGTGTTTGTGCTGTTACAATATGTGTGAGCTTTGGCTGGGTTTGCTTTTGTTATGAGCTTGTACTTAAAAAGCTCATTTTGCTCACCAATATTTGAGTTTCATCTAATCCTTACTGAAGCCTTGATTTTTTGACACAGCACTTAATCAGCATGGTGCTTCTCAGCGCTACCAGCAGCATACAAAAAGTTGAAATGATTAATCAAGGTATTTGAACAGATTTCAACAGGATTAAGAATTAACTGGAGTTCACCAAAATTTTCCAGCTGAGATGCAGAGCAGGGTTTTTCTTCTACTCAGGACAGCAAGTTAACGTGTAACAAGGCAGTTTGTCACTTGGGCAGTGCTTGTAACTTAAGCTCCAGTGGTGCATACATGGACATTTTCAGGGTAGGAATGGCCGCAGGTTGCTGGCGTAGAAGTGTTTTCCAGGCTCTGTGAATTCCCTGCAGAATAAACCTTGTAGTGTGGCTTCATGGGGCTTAGTTTTGTGTTGTGTCTGAGCAGGATTTGCCCACATGTGAGCGCACTTCTCTAATCACAGCTACACACGACGTGGCTGCTTAAGGGAGCTCATCTGTTTGTACAAGCAGGCAGAGGGATGGACACAGGGCACACGTCCGAGGCTGCACAGGGGGTGCCAGCAGGGCACGGCGGTGCCTGCTCCAAACTCAGCGCTTTGGGCGCAGTGCTGCTGAGCGGTGCAGGGCTGCGGTGGGAGCAGGCGATGCTCAGGTCTGCGCTGGGTCACATCACCCATCCTCTGAGTGCATCGATGAACAGTCAGTCACAATCACTTCAAAAGAAACAAGAAAGGCAAGAACTGGCAATGCTGTGTTTATCTCATCTCTTCCAGTTACCCTTGGACTAGGTCTTGAGAGTGTGAGGGTGCCCTGCTCTGATAAATGGGGTTTTAATACCCCCGGACTGCAGTGAAATTCAGCTCTGGGTCTGGACCTTACAGCTCTCGGTGGAATTGAAAACACTTGCTGCTTTCTGCTGGCAGCTGGGGAGCACAAAATAAATATTCCAAAATTTAATTTAGAGTGTGGTTATGGTCAGAGAAGTGACTGTAAAAAGGCATCTCTTATTCAATAGATAGCTACCTCTATATTCTTCAGACATTCCTGCTGATATTACTGACTGAGAACAAATCGTTACTGCTGTCAGTGCTGCAAAACCAGTAATGCTGTGGTGAAAAGAGCTGGATTCCCTCCTGCTCTGTGCATTGTCAGCAGAAGTATTTTCTGTTTTTTGTGGTACAGATTTGCAATAATTGGATGATGGGCCACAAGGGAGAATAAAGCACTGTGATTGTTTCCAACTGAGGAGAGATTTGGGGTCTAAAAATTAGAAAAACTGACCAGAGAGAGAATATTTAAACTAAGCCAGTCTGGTTAAGAATGGCTGAGAGTAAATATGAAGCCCCCCTATGTCATTTTAAGGTCAGCTTTTTGGGGTCCTTTTAAATAACGCAGGCAAACACTGATTCCTTGATTGTTTTGCAGGTGTTATGTTGTCATTTTTCTCTGATTTGTGTTTCTTGCTCTTTTAGTGTTACTCTGATGATTTCCAAGCTGATAAATAAATAAAATCACAGATAAGAAAATTTGAGGGCTGAGCAATGGAGCAGTAAGGTCAGGGAGATAATAGAGCGTGTAATTCAAAAAGTTTTTTTCTGCGGCATGTAGTGACGATTCTTCAGAATTACTTATTGGAAAAATTCTAGAGTGCAAAGCAGTAAATCTGATCTTCAATTGTGGTTTCACTTTGAAGAGGAACAAATGTAAAAATGACACCTTTGTGCTCAACAGATCTTTTCCTTGTACATCTAAACCTGGAGAGGTCTCCCATTTCTTATATTGCCAACAGCAATTTTCTCCTGCTTTTTCACTTCAGTTATCTTTGAAGAGTCTTTGCAACTCCAAGGGCCATTGGGTGGACGCTGTTTTCCTTTTTTGAATCAGGAGCACTGCTATTCCTGATTTCTAGTTTTCATTTCTCAGACAAGAGATAAAAGCTACTGAAGTACACAGAAGTGCAGTTATTTGCCTAGCAGGAATTCCCAAAGAATCCAACCTACACAAGCCTATTAGAGTTTCCTCTCTGCGTTTAACTGCTTTACAAAGTCGGTCCCAACCCCCTTGGAAAGTTGTTCACGTTCAAGCGTGCAGTCCAGCCGATGGTACCTAACGATGGCTTGTATCAGAGAACTGCTGTGATAAAAAACACTTGTGGCCATTCACCTCTATCACTTGAAGTGGCACATGAGAAAGATCCCGGGTCAGTTCTTGCATCCTAAGCCTGCATTACTTGAGCAGTATCTAATGTGGAAATCACTGGTGTGCAGAAAGAAGGGCATACTGCAACAGCACTTTTACAGGGTTTTTCAAAGGCATGTTGAATGCATCAACATCAAGTACAAATACCTGCATCCTGACACCTTCCCTGGGTGGGCTGGGCAGGATGGAGGGAATGCAGAACATGCACCTGTGGAGAAATTAAATTTATGTTGTTTTGTATCACTTTTGGGCACCTGTTACATGTGAAATTCTAAGACTAATGTTTTTCTGCTTTTCTCCTGTATATTTGATGCTTTTTAACACTTTTTTTTAAAGGCAGTTTTTAAAACACTTCTGTATTTTGCAGAACAGCTGGTGTCATACGGATGATAAAAAAATATAATCTGTCTACAAAACTTACATGACTCATCCATTACTATGTTTAAAATAACAATTAAAAATGACTTGGGGAGTAGTTTGTTGATTTGTAACCGTGTTAACACAGCTGAGCATATAACTTTCCAAAGCAGAACAAGACAGTCAAGAAGAAGTAGCCACATAATGACTGCAATATATCTGTGTGACAGTGGTAAATAAAAAATGTCTTCTGTAACAGGTACATATGTGTTAATAAGATTCCCTTTTATTTTTTCTAGGCGCCAGTAACAGATGTGCAGTTTGGTCCTATGAGACTTCATCAAGATCAACTTCAGGTAATACAACAGTTGAAACTGAAATCTTAATTTCTAAGATACACATGAGTTAACTTAAAAAAACATGTGACTGGAGCTTTTTGGGTGTGGAGATCTTCACAGCATTTTTATCAAGTGATACGCGTGTACCCAACAGATTTTTATCACAACATTCTGTGTGGCATACTAAAATTCCTGCCTAATTCTTTTCTCCAAACATGTCTTACATCATAAAAATAGAGCTATCTACAGCTCTTTCTGCTATCAATTAGCTTGTAATCAATTTAGGATGTTCCATGTTTTGTATTTTATTGGTAGTCATTTCTTAATCAAAATCTCATCAGAACAATACTAAACACCCTGCTGAGGTTTATTACCAGTGTTAACCAAACTTGCAATATCATCACAACAGATACAAAGCGAGCTTGGCAAAGCATTTTTTTATTTTATATTTTATTTTATTTTATTTTATTTTATTTTATTTTATTTTATTTTATTTTATTTTATTTTATTTTATTTTATTTTATTTTATTTTATTTTATTTTATTTTATTTTATTTTATTTTATTTTATTTTATTTTATTTTTTGCTGTTGACTGGCATTACTTCATACTCCTTCTATCTCTTTATTAATATAGGTTGTATGCCCCTTATTTAGTTTGGGATGGGTAGGAGGTTTGCAGATACATGACTCCTTTGAACATCCTCTGAAAATTCTCCTATGTCCCAAGGCATACTGAAGTATTAATAATCCAAAATGTTCTTCAATCAGTAATGAAAGGTTAGACAACATCACATTATTTCAAGCAGGCTATACAAATAAGATCTGCTGACTTCTCTGTGCTATTGCTTAAAACCATTCTTCCAATCCTAAGTGTGTTATAAATTAACTTAACTAAATATAGCCCAAACTATGACATGTTTTTGCAAACAGGTTAACAAAGTAGGTTTCTATAAAAGGAATCTGAAGTAAATGAGTACTAAGTCCTTCATTCTTACAAAAATATGCACTACATGGAAACGTTAAGATTTACTGGTAGACATTCCACCAACCTGGTCCAAAGTGTAACCAGTGCTGGAATTCCTAAAATCACCCAGAAGATAAGTGGTAGTGGGATGTGGTATGCGTTGCACATGCTCCAAATTATTGTCTAACCAAAGCATATATTTAAATGCAATTTGATTAAATTACTGAAAGATTTGTGTCCTGAGATAGTAGGCGAAATGCTGGTTTGGTTTATCCATTTTTCCCAAAAGGCTGCATACACTGAGTCATCCACAAAAGCAGCATTAACATAGATCTTTTTTTTTTTTTTTTTTTTTTTTTTTTTGCCAGTCTGTATTCTTTCAGACAAAATAAATTTTCCTCTATAAAATATTACCATGATGCAAAGCACAATCACATCAGTGGGAGTCTTCATTAGTAGACTTCATGTTTATCTTTTGTAGTGTATTCCATCCTAGAATTTGAAACACATCTCAGAAGGAATTGGGCCTTTTCATACTTTGAATTATGTGGGCATTGTGTTGATTTTAAAGAAACTCAGAGAGAGTAATGTTACTGGCAATTACACAACAGGCTATGATATAGCAGATCATAGATCTCGTCTTCCATTTCTGGATTTCAATCATGGTAATCTCCTTGGGTGATATAAATCCCATGGTAAGCTTTGTATAGGAGTGCATGGGGTTGTACTTCATATTCAGAGGTATTTCCATCCAGTGTGAGTTCATCTTGACCAGCCTGTCTGTAGTTCCCAGAAGCCCACAGAGTGGGCTGCTTCCAGTATTTTGGGAAACTAGACTGAGATGAAAAGGAAAGCACAGTTTTCATCATACCACTGAACCACTATTAAATATTAATTCACATGAGGTGAAGCATGCTCTGGTGAGTAATCCAAGTGTTTTGCTGGAGTATGATCCTGGCAAGAAAAAAAAGTAATGAAAGGGATGTGTGGTAGAGATTTCACTGAAGAAACATATAGACTCACTGTTATTTTGTGTACGTTGTCTGAAACACAGGCATCTTGTCTCAACTGATTGCCTAAGCTCTCTCAGTAGCTAATGAAGAGAGTGCCACTTCATCCCATGTGGATACAGATGGCTTGGCAGAATATTTTATCCACTTGAAAAAACTCTGTATACAGACAATTATAAAAAACAATAGTCTGTATTTATGTTAAAATTATGTTAAAAACAATTATGTTAAAAACAATGAATTAAGCCTTGGAAGTAGCTTTAAAAAACATGTTAAGAACAGACAAAAGTCACAGAATACTGCATATATAAGATTTATTTGTAGTGATTCACTATCTGTCTTTGAACCAGGTACTTTTAGTGTTTGCCAAAGAAGATAACCAGAGTAATGGGTTCTGTTGGGCTTGTGAAAAAGCTGGATTTCGATGTAATATTGCCAGGACACCTGAATCTGCGCTAGAATGTTTTCTTGATAAACACCATGAAATCATCATTATTGACCATAGACATTCCAGATACTTCGATGCAGAAGCATTATGCAGGTAAGCTCCATTTCAGTCTAATTAATGCAAAGCTATATAGTGAACAAATCATTAAAGTGTTTTTTTTTGTTTGTTAGTTTGTTTTTTGCTTTTATAAAATCTGTGAAATGTTGCTGGTTTTGGACAAATGTTCATGTGCAGCATCAATTAATGTTACCTCAATGCTGTAATTATGATGGCTGCAGCATATTTAGTTGTTTGGTAGGACATCTGAAGCTTGATCTGGCATGGAGCCACAGCATGTGAATTTGTTGCCATAATGAAGTGTTTTTTTCCAATACCTGGTTCCATGTTCACACGTCAAATTAACTGCAAAGGTCACGTGCCACCACAGGCAATTTAATGAATACATTCACTTCATTAGCATTCTGAATTTTTTGAAATGTCACTTGCTGTTGAGTAATTCCAGATGCAAGTAGGCAATGTTTTGTGTGCATGTTTCCATACCTACAGCATCTGAAAATCTGTTTTGAGGAGGAAAGTTGCACACTGACTCCAAAAATACTTTCACAAACTGCTGTAAAGTATGAAAAAAAGGGGGAAAGGATTTGCTTCTTTCTGTGTCTCCACAGAGGTTTGACAGGCAGTGGTGCCTTGTTTCAATGACTTTCCAGTGAAATACCCCTTGGGAATGTGTCTAGACTAAATAACCGTTTGTGGGGTGTGGGTGATGGGGTCACATTGTGTACCGTGGGTGAGTGTGGTAGGTTCAGGGCACTGGGACAAAGGCTTTTGTCCTTGCTGAAATAAAGTAATTAGGTAAGATCTTTGTCAGTCATGGACTATATAGCAGCACTGTTTGCCTTGTTACATTTTTACCATTCTGTCCCAGAGTAGAGTGAAATAATCCTTAAATTAGTGAGATATTTTAAGTAAAGTACTGTAGGAAGGTTCTGTACAGTCATGGTTTCTGAAATGTGAACTTTAAAAAATGTTAAATGATCTTGCTTTTTATTTAAAGGTCTATCAGAACGACTAAACCCTCAGAAAATACAGTCATTATTGGTGTAGTACGAAGGTAAATGCTCATCTTTACTTATAAATCTGATCAATAACATGTGAATCTTACCATTGTAAATGTAAATGCTACAGTAAAAAAAAAAAAAGAATTAAAACTGAAATAGAATTAAACTTAGAATTAAAACTGAAAACTGAATTAGAACCTCTTACTTTGCTAATGATAATGTAATTATATCAATGTAATTATATCATATAGAGTTTTCACCATTGTTGGCCACAGGTTTGGGACAGGATTTTTGATTTCTCATTTTTACTAAAGAGGTGTCACTTGGTTTTGGTGTTTGTTTTTTCCTCTCCTTAAAACTGGAGGTTTTAGGAGCATGATTCAAACAACCTCTGCAACACCATGTGCAGAACTGTGGAACTGTCTCATAGATCTGTGTTTTGATATTAGTAAGAATAGCACTTTGAACCTCTCTTGATCTGTCCTTCAATCTGATTAATCACAGCACGAACAGAAGATCTGTTGAGTTAACAAAAAAAAATTGTATGGAACAATTTGAGCAGAGACAAGTAGCATCTGACCATGGAAATTCTGCAAATAAAATAGGCTGCTAAGACATTGCAATAAAGAAGTGCATATGCTTTTTTCCTCCTCCTCCCTCTTGAACACACTGCTTATATATCATTAAGTGTGGGGTTTATTTAGACTACAAATGTAGAAGTAGCAGAAATAAAATATATTTAACTTGAAATGAATTTTAGATAATTTCCTCCAAATACAGTTTTGAGACTGTCCATTTCTCAGAAAACTTTTATTCCAAAATCCAATTCTGAGGTGTTGAAATTTTCTGTTAATGCTGTTTTCCACCACCATTTCTAGGGAACAAAAGACCCTAGTTAAACATTTCAAGGGACTCAATTGTGAATATAATCATCATTGTTTTTATATGAGAAAGTCTTTTGACTATGAAAACTGTTGCTTCTGCATTCAGAATTGCCTGTCATCAAAGTAGTACAAAAGAAAAGGGAAGAAAAGGAGCAGGAGAGAAATAGCAAACGAACTCAAGAGCTTCTTCATGTACATCAGAGAGAAAGACACCTGTGGTTCTGTGGGCCAGAAAATCCTTTTAAAAAAAGCCAGAAAGCTAGATTGGAAGGTGGGCTTGTTCACTCACAATTAGGGAGTTGCTCAATAGTTTTTTTTTCTCTGCAATTCATTTAGTCTTTTGAAAATTTTTGTATTGTGTGTTGGGACAAGATAATAGATCCCTGCAGTGACAAGATCTCATAAGCTTCAGTTCTCAAACTTTTCACCTGTGTCTGGTATCCCTGTCTAGTGGAAACTTTGGAAGTAAGTTTGCCTTTCACTGGGACCAGGTTGATTGTTTCAAGTTCCTGTGTGCTAAACACATGCTGTCTGTAGTTGCCATTTAGGATTTCACAGAGTGAGAACTTTCACACGTTTTCTTCCATTCTGCAAGAAGCATATTTGTGAAAAGGCTGACATCTAGTCAATAGCATATGGAAGGGCTTCTCTCTGAGGATTATCTTCCTTCAGTTTCCTGCAGTTCAGTTGTTGGTGTTGTGTCTTTTTTTTTTTTTTCTTTCTCCCTGCAATATGCCTGCAATCTTTCTCTGTACTTTTGGGAGGCAGCGTTACCAGATAGCTGGCATGAGGAATGGAGATAATTTTTCTGTACTTCACTAGGCATCATTCACATTGTGCACAGGAAACAACTGCATGGAAAACAAAAATGAGGTGCCATAAGATCCAAAATTTTAAACATAAATAAAAGCTATTGTGCCATCTGCTAAACTTGACCAGCTTCCATCTGCTCATTTACAGAAATTTAGCATAATGACCTTCCTTCCAGATTCCATTCATACATTCACATATGTTTGAGCATCTTTTAACAGTTAGTATAGCCAAGTTTTCCAGAATGATTCAGGTATCTCATTTTAGGAGTATGTCATCATGAAGTAACGTACTAGCAGGTGCTGGGTAATCAACAGTAGAAAATCCATCCTCATTCAGGCATCTTGAGTTGTCCACCTAATATTTGGTATATACAAATAACAAGTTATTTCTTAAAACTTCGGCCATGTAAATACTCAGGTGTATCTTTCACTAAGGACAGCATAAACGACGAAGAATCCAACAGTCTAGCAAATTACTTTTTGTGATGCAAGAAGCTCATTACATACAAATAGGAAAAAATAGGAAAATAACATGTTGGTCTATCTGTGCCAAAGACATAAGTTTGTACTAAACAAAAAAAATATATTTGTAATGACCTGTAGGAATCTAGCTGTACTAGCCTTTAATATGACATTTAGTGTACAGGTGTGTCAATGCCTTGTCAAATTGGGATTTCAATTGATTACAAGAATGATCTCTGACTTCATCATCCTTCTTTAAAAGGCATGCTGATCGTGAAGAGTCATCAATATTGCCCCTGATCTCTGCTGGCTTCACAAGGGTATGTATGTTTTATAATCCACTAGATAGCTCTGACATTCCAGAACTGTCATGGAAGAAACTATGCTGAAGTGTGGCTGTCAATGATTGTTTGTGTCAGTAATCCAACTTGTAAATCTTATTCATGCTTCTTGTTCTTACATATTTTCCAATTCTGAACTACTGTACATTGGTAGAGATAGAATAATGCTGACAAGGTGGGTGGACATTCTTAGGAATACCAGAAGTGTTACCGAGAAATTTCTTCAGTATATACTTATTTCAAAATAAGTATACAATGCTCTGCTTTAATGTATGACATTGGCAAAATTGACTAATTACTCTAGCAGGACCAAAGAGCAGCTTGCAGTGAACAACAGAACATGCTGTGGGAAATCTCTTCTATCAAATGCCAATTCACATCTGTAAACAGGCTTCAGACACTGTCAAGTGCTATTATCTATTGTTTGGAGGCACCTGAAAAGTATTACATTGAATCTGTTCCTTGGCAACTATTCCAATTAAGCAGGAAAGGTGCTTATTAGTGTGTCAGTTAAGTGGATTCCTTATTGCATTAAGCTGACAATGGAACAAAAATATGCAGGATTTACTACTGTAATTCAGTGTTTTGGTTGCGTGCTCACTGGATCTTTTCCTGTCCCATCACAGTCCACCTGGACCCATTTACTTATTTGTAGTAAAAACTTCCTAATACGGGAAGTGCTAAAGCTTGAAAACAACTGTACTTGTATGCACAAAATCATTCCAGCGGGCACAGAAGTAACCCAACGCAGGTTCTGAATTATTCATAGATCAGAGCCTTGGAGATTGGTCTAATGGAAAAGCACAAAGTTTTGTTTATTAGCATTGATGTTCTGGCTTATCTTTGGTAATCTCCATCCTCCCGTTCCCCAAATCAATGTCTATGTCAGTTTATCATGAGCAAAGATTTAACACTCAGGCTTCTATGTGGTAAAAATAAGAAGTTTCAAAAAAGCATCAGAGCAAAGATGCTAGGGTCATTGCTGTATGGGGCCCCAAATGAATAATCGTGTCCAGTAGCAGGTACATTTTGGGGAAGTTTTGCTTTCCTATATGTATACAGTATATTGGAATATTAGTAATTTGAAGCTCATAATAATCTTAAATTTTGTTGACCAGAGACACAATGTTATTTTTGATTGTTGTTTTAAATAAATAACATGAAAGCTTATAAATTCATTAAAAGTATATTATCTTATATTTTGGTCCTGCTGACAGTTACACAGAATAAACAGCTTGGCAGAACCTCATTGCTGTGAGGTTCTGTCACCTTTTCAAAATGCAGTAACCTGAAAAATTTTACTAGTTCCAGAAAATAATCTTATAAAGTTGCTTACATTACAACATGTTCATTTTTTGGCATATCTCTACACCTTTTTAATCCTCTATCAAGCAAAAGAAAACAGAGCCTTATACCCTTGAGTACAGAAATGTGACTAATGAAATATTTCTAACATTTTATTTGCAGAGATATGTAGAAAATTCCAATATAATGGCCTGTTACAATGAGTTAATTCAGCTGGAATTTGGAGAGGTGCGGGCACAATTCAAACTAAGGTAATTTTACCAAAAACATCATCAACAAAAATTTCCAGTTCAGCCATATCCTTACAAGAGCATTCATTTTACTGAACTGTAGATAATTATAGAATGTCAGTTAGCTAAAGAAAATATGTTAATCCTTAAAGTACAACTTTATTTAGTATGGAATTATAATAGTTTATTAGCATATGCAGTAAGAATTATGAGGATTAAAGCTAATCAGATGTCATTTTTTTGTCTCTAGGGCTTGTAATTCATTATTCACAGCATTAGAGAAAAGTCAAGAAGCCATTGAGATCACAAGTGAAGACCATGTAATACAGGTTTGTTCCAGTTATTTTTATAAGTACAGAAAATTGCTCTGCGGGCTGATGGTATTTTATTTCATTCACGTTTCTATTTATTCTTTTTTATGGTGCAAGAATCCAACCTCACTTAATGGTTCTAATCAGGTTGGAGTGAGTTTAGCTGTAGAATAGAATTTTCTCCATTTAAAATATCTTGCATAAATCAAGTAAATTTTAAGGGACGGTTGTTTCTGAAAAAATAAGAGTTTGCTTTTTTTTTTTTTTTTATATATATCATGAATGAATGCAGCTGCTAACTTGCATACATTCTTTCCCCAAAAATATTGTATGTTAATCTGATGCTTTTGAAAAGCAGACCAAATTGTTTAACTATTTAAATAAAGGTAGAAAACAAGTTTTGTTTTATTTATTTATTTTCATAGATCTGATGCTGTTTGTTGAGTCAGGATTCTTGGACCAACTGTTTTTGAATGTAATCATTGCTTAAAAGTGGAAGAGTTTGTGCTTAGGTCTGCAGTCCTGAGAAACATCATCTTTATAAGGGAGTTAGTTCCACTATGACAGCTGTGAGGAGTGGTTTTATTAGCAGTAAAGAGCTTGAGTCCAAGCCTCTGGGAGTTACAGTGTGCATATAAATTGTACCTACCCTCTTGACCCAAATCTCAACAATGGCAATTTTACTGAAGGATGTGTTTTCTACATCCCTTTTACAAAGAAAACAGAACATATCCTTAAGTTGTTTGGAAATACGCTTTTTCAGACCAAATTTTGTCACTTTATAGACAGAATATAAAAGAACTGACATGTGCAAGAGTTCTGGACCTCCAGCAGGCAGGGCTTTCTTCCATAATAGGCTAGAGGAGAAATGCAAGGAGCAGAGGGCATCCAGTAGCACCCTTTCCATATCTGTCACATCAAAACATTGAACGTTGTGAGGTGTTCAGATCCTGTTATTACGGGACCTGTGTCTGCAGCTCAGCTAGTGAGAGTCATGAAGGTGTGGGCTATATAGATACCAGTTCTGAGTTTTATTGAGCAAGGGCCAGAAAACAACAGTGAAATGCAGCATTCAGCTGAGAGAAAAAGTTGCTTTCTCAGACTGCACTTCTTCCAGTCAGTTTGGCTGAGCTTTGCCTGGGCAGGGGAGTGATGGTGGTTGGCTCTTGCACACAAGAAGGCGAAGAATTTGTCAATGGATAAGTTTAATGTTTCTATGGTATCCCACCATCTAATTTGTGAATTTTAAGAATGCTGAAGTAGGTTTGAGTTTTTTAGGTTTGAGAACTGAAAAAGCTAATTTTTCAGGGTTTTATGTTGTCTGTCAAAACAATGGGTGTATAATACTCAGCTGGTTCCATATTTTCCCTCTGCTCACGTGCACGTACTCTGCATGACTGTTCTAGTATGGACATTCATGTTTTTCTCCACAAATAAAAATCATTCAGATATATCTTTCAGGAACAATGCATACCGAGATTTATTTCAGGCTAGGAAAGCGACACCTAAGTGTAGCAAATAGACAAAAAGGGATTCTATTGTGTTTTAAGTATTCTGTTGAATGTTGGTTTGTTTTTATTTCACAGTACGTCAATCCTGCATTTGAAACAGTGATGGGCTATCAAATAGGTGAATTAATAGGAAAGGAATTAACAGAAGTGCCTATAAATGAAAAAAAAGCCGATTTCCTAGATACTATTAATTCCTGCATAAAGATAGGAAAGGTGAGTAATAACATTGTGTTGCTTCTCACTTGCTATTTGTAAAAGTTACTGTTGTCCAGGGATGACACATGACATAACCTGTATCTTCATAGCCCAATATAGCATTTGCAGCTTGATTACTCAAGCAAGACAAGGAAGTGAAAAATGCTCATTTATAAGGGCTTCTTTTTCTTTAATTGTTTGGAAGAGCTACATGTTTTATGAAAATTATTGACTTGCTGTGTTTGTTTATAATATATGCTGCATATAGCAAAAGATGTAGGCATACCAAAGAAAATTGGGCTAAAACCACATGTTATCCAGAAAGATGCAAATGAGAAAAGAATTGTGTCTAGGTTTTTTAACATGAAATGTGGAAGCTGATCTGCAACTTCAGAATGTGAAAGTATCAGAAAAGACATTTTCAATATCACTTGATAATGATAGGTGGTGTCGACTGCCAATACTTTTTATCCACTTATGACATGGGAGCTGTCTAATAGATTTCAATTAGAAATGTTTGTTGCACCAAGAAAGTACATGAGAAAGTGCAGCTGGCTTCAAGGGAGGTCACTAGAGAGAGGCTTCGCCATTTGCCTGGTAGCTCCACAATGTTCCCTTGGGACTGTTGTGACAGTGTGAGGAGCATCTAGGAGTTTTCATCTGTTTTGACAAGGAGCTCTAAATGCTTCTGGTGTCATTGAACATGTCTTCTGTAGGGACCGTGGAGGTAACAGAAAGACTGGGGAACTGGTGTGTTTGTAGATGCATCATGGTCCACGCTCAGACCTGAGTCAGGATAACTAATTGGGTCATGGGTGCTGGGAAGCACCTTGCTATTGACACAGCGCAGGGAGATGCTAAAATGAATCATGGCACTCGTGTATCCAGGCAGTGATGCAAAAGCACCAATGCAAAGTTGTGATGAGTCATACTGTGTACTTAACGCAAGCATTCATTATCAAAACCTGTGCTCTGGATGCAGATTGAATGTACATCTCAACAAGAATGTGTAACTCATTTCTGTGTGTATTGGTCTTTTGGGAGAAATCCAAGCAATAGACAGTAGCTTGGATTTTGGTACTTTGTACCTGTGTTGCCTGACCAGAATTATTTCAGTAAATGCTTGTAATACAAAACTGATGTAATGAGGAAGTATATATTATTAAGTTATAATTCAAACACATTAGATATGTCAGGCTTTAAAACCACAACATCAATTCTCAAGATATGAAGTGATTAAATTCTTAATATTTTAGTGTGCTGATAAAAATGTCTTAAATAATGGAAACATATTTCATTCTATGAATGATAGAAATCTAACCCTGGTCTATCTCTTTCCTTGCAACATATTTCACTCTTGACTCTAGGATTTCCAACTGTGATGGCTAATGAAATACTACTTATTAAAACCTGTCTGTCTGGAACAGCTTAAACTGTTTTAAGTGGATATGTTCTGTTTGCATGTTTTTGTATTTCCCTTCAGAACGTTTTGTAGTATGCAATTTATGTAGCCTCACATCTACATATTAATAGAAAAATGTATTACAAATGAAATTATTACAGGAAGTACTTGGAAGTAGAGCTTGACTGGGCGGAACAACTTTTGAAATACTGCAGTCCTTTGAAGGTGCTTTAGTTTGACATGATTTGTGACAAGGTGTTACAGTATTTTCAGCAATGCCTACATTTTGTCTGGATTGTTCTGATTCGGTCTGTGTGTTGTTTTCAGGCTTGTGATTACTTTGTATCCTAAATTTAAGTCTGCTTCTGGTTACAATAAACTATATATTGGTTACCATAGGTCACAGCATACTAATAAAGCCAGCTGTGTCCTGTGATATTCTCATCTCAACTTTTTTTTGCTTGTTTTTGATTAAACATGGTACTGTAACATAAATAATAGAAAGTAAGAAGTGCTGATCCTTAGAAAAACTAAGCTAATCTACATTTAGTCTTTACATGGAATTTGGAAGATGAACTCTTGCAGCATTTCCCTTCTTGTGCTGACAAACATCATGCTGTGAGCAAGTTCAGTGTATCCAAACAAGAGCTGAGAGACATTATACACAAAAATTGCTAATTGCACGATGCATAGGGATCTGTGGGTCAGGATGTTGTTTCCCTTAGTGAGAGAAAAAAAAAAAAAGTGGAAGTTCATTTTTTGTTACTATAACTGGCTATAATTTGCAAGAAGCCAATGTTATTGAAAGGCATTTTCACATATCCATACTTGAGTTAGAAAAAACAAGTTGTTCTTTTTCATCCTTTTATGATTCAAAATACATCCATTAAGATGAAATGTGCAGGTCTGTTTCTGACTAGAGTTCTCTCTTCCTCTGATCTCTGCAGTTTGACACAAAGATCTTTAACTCAGTTTCACTTTTTCTAAAGTGAGGTAGATAGCTGTCAGTAAATCAGACATGGCATGCAATTCCTCTCACTCCTTGGGAATGATGTGCAAGATAGCTGTCTTTACAGGAGGAGTGGGGGAGTCGTCAAGCTCTGTGAAAAAGGTCTGTGGCAATTCCTTCCTAACTCAGAGTTATGCTCTGTGCAATTGTTTTTATGACACCTTGTGTTTAATTTAGTTTGTTCTGTTTTCGACAAGGAGCTTGCTGAACATTGCTGTCTAGTGTGAGAAACCCCAAACTGAAATGGAAAGCTGAATTAGGGAATTACTTGTTATGCATGAATGAATTATTTTGGTGGATAGATGCGTATGAGGGCCTTCTGAATGAAGTCTTAAATCACAGCATTGATTTTTAGAGTACTGTATAAAGGGTGAAACTGTTGTTTTCTTACTATGTATGGTTTTCACTTTGCATTTGAGCCTAGCCTGACAGGCTGTGCAGAAATGACTGATGACTGTATTTGTGTGGCAGTACCATAGCCATAAAATGACTTGACTGACAGCACGTCTTGTGAAGCAGCTCCTCTCTGTTGGATTGCTGACAGAGGCTCTGTGAGAGCATATGGTGTTCTTAAAATATGTTTAAGTAACATCCCTGTGAGAACTTTACATACCAGCAGGAGCTTGGCTTGGGCCTCCTATTTTTTGGAATTCTGCTGACCTTTTCCCTCTCATGTTCCCTGCCACAGTTTCACAGGTTTTAGACATTCACAAGTTGAAAAATCTATCTGTTGACTATGAAGAGCACATTGGTGAATAACTCGAACCTATTTTGAAAAGCATGCACTTCCAGTGCGAGAATTATCCAATCTGTCCCTTATGACTTTGTGCATATTCTGGCTTTATTACCTGGGTTAGAGATCGATCGTTCATCTCTGCCTCATACTGGTTGTCAAGAAGCTATTGATATGCATACTTGTAATTATGAGAGCGTGGAATTTTGTGATGTTTGATTTATCTTCATTTGTATTCCTCGTGCAGCTCACAGGAGAAGATATTATGTCTGCTTCCTAATTTGTTATTCACAGTGCTTTTCTCTGACAGCTCCTTGGAAAAGCCTTTCATATTTTCTTCTGCACAGCCTGTCATCATGCAGCTCTCTGCAGGCAGGAGTCTTTATTTGTTGGCTCAATTAGCATAGATGCAAAACTCTTCTCTCTGTACCTGGGCTCTGGCCTGCTCGATTGTGAGATCTGTCAGTCCAGCATAAATAAGTATGTATTGGGTGCCTCATGAAGGTATTTTCACATACATGGGTAAGATCTGAACTAAAGCCTGTTGAGCTCAACTGAGGGACAGCAACTGGCATGGGTAGTTTGCATTAAGTGAATATGCATTATGGGATTCATTAATTATTAATCATTTGGTATTTAGTAGATGCCCAGATCAAAATCTGCAGCTTTAAAAAAAAAACAAAACACACAACAACAGCAACTACTCAAGGGATGGAAATGCATAGGGAAGACTGTAAGCCTTGTCAGTGGCCAGGTTACAAGAGACTGGCACAGCTGGAAGGTTTCAGATTGCTGTGTTTGTTGCCAGAAATGAGCAGAGGAGACCCAGGCTTCCCAAACTTGTTTTCCCTGAAATGTCCTAAATAGCCCTGTGAGGGGGCAATTCTTGTCTGCGCACCACATGTGAGGGGAGGCCTGAGGAGGTCAGTCGGTGCTGGATTGCATATCTTTGCTGTGGCATTTGTAGCACAGTTTGAGAAGCAGCAGTGTGATGTCTTGAGGGCATTTGGAGGGAATGACAGAGGTAAGGAGGAGATGGGTTTGTTGGAGCTGCCTTCAGCTCCACCTGTGTGTGGGCATGGAAGCTCTGCTGCTTCACAGCGCGGTGTGGGCTCTGCTGCTGGCAGCTTGTTCGGGGCTGGGTGGTGGACCATGATGGTGCCTTCTGGCTTTATAATCTTCAAATAACAGAAGTGATTGTTATAACAATATTTCACTTAAAAGCATGCCTTGAACAAGGGAGAAAGGTCATTTTCTGAGCCTCATTTGAAAGAAAAGATGAGGATTTGGAAAAATTTACATTCTGCACTAGAAATGTCTCATTTACAGAGGAAAAATGACTTCTTACAGCAAAATGAAAAATTCCTTTCCGCCTCTTTTTTCTTTTTCCATTTATGAGTTTTATCCCCCCAACAAAACAAAACAAAACAAAACAATGATACTGTCAGTGACAATCTGATACTGCAAAAATTTTCTACTTCAGTGTTATCCTGAGACCAAAGAGCTTTTAGAGGGGAGGTCAGCAGATGGAAGGCAGAATCCAGTAGCTGTTCTAAGCTCTCTTTTGCTTAAAAAAATAAAAAAAAAAAACACCACAGGATAAATCTCTGACGTGGTTTGAGACTGAACAGACAGTGTGGAAAGTAAACACATTAGGGTACCGAAGCACTCTAAGTTATAGATATATCTCATGTTAACGAGTGATGTGACTTCTCTGCTAGACCATCAGTCTTCTTGGTAAAGGTGACCCCAACATGCTCTGGGATTTCAGAAAAAATGGTGTGTATGTTTTCAGACTTAGAAATGCCACCTGTTAAAATGCCAGAGATCAAAATCCGGTGCCCTTCCACGTGTTGGTGTGTTTGTTAGACTTAGAAGGATGACCACCATATGTAAGAGTAACAAAGTATGCTCAGATTTTCTGCTACTGTTTGAAAAAAGGAGTTAAATTATGCTGTATGCAAGGATTGTTTGTAACTTAAATTGCTTAATTTTATAAATAAAATGCCAGGGTATCAGGAAGGCATTTCTGAGGAATTCTGTAGTAACTTCAGATTGGATTGAAATAACATCTGAACCAACATCATCTTCATCCAATTGCTTCTTATTGTCACACGTTTCTCTGATATATTCTTTGCCTTTGTGGGTGAACCCTTAGGTTTTGTACTTCACAACAGTTTTCAGTGAAAAAAGGTATGAAGCTATAGCTTCTCTTCCTGTTTTATCTCACTTCTCCAAGTTGCCAAATGAAGGAGAATATGTAGAAGAACATATTTGGTTTGATGATTGCATCTTGAACTTCCTTTTGCTTGAATTCCTTTTTCAGGAATGGCAAGGAATGTACTATGCGAAAAAGAAAAACGGAGATAGCATACAGCAAAATGTGAAGATATTACCTGTTGTCGGACAGGGAGGGTAAGTATGAATGCTAAAGCCATGATTTAGGTGTGAATCAAGGTTCAGTTCAGAATTCAGTTACTGTCAGCAGGCGTTGGATTATCTATCCCAGTATAAAGGAAACTTATGCAAAGAAGGGAGCGTCAGACCTCTGTATTTAATTCCTTGGGTTAAAATCACCTTTCCATGTTGTGTACAAGAAATGTGAAATTCTCCCAATTCTCCCTAGAAAGGAGCCAGAGATCCAGATGTGCTCACTTGTGACTCTTTCTGTGTATTGTGTGGGGAGCACCAGAACCTACATCCTGTTCTACTGTTCACCTGTAGCATGTCCCTCACGTACTCATGGCCGTTGTCAGGTGTCTTTCTGTGATGAGGTTACTGGGTGCTTTGATCCTGGTCCAAATTCAAGCATGTCTTGGTCCCCAGGTAAAGCATTTTGGAGCATGCAGGTATATGTTAGTTGTTGGTACGTTTGTGATGAGTACATCTGTATGATATTGGGAAAGAAAGTGGATCAAATCACGTGCAGTAGCAGTATAAAAATCCCTTTAAGGCAACACAGACATTAATTAAAAGCACTGTGCATTATCTCCAGACTTGGCTGAGACACTTCTTTAGGAAGTTGTGTCAATGTGAAGGAGAGGCCAAATGCAGCTTCTTCATGCAGTTACTTCCTTTAAAAGAAAAAAAAAAAAAAAAATGTTTTAGGTTGATTTCATCCCTTGGAAGTAATTCATGTTCTCTAGTCTACATCAATAGCGTGAAGATATTTCCAGCTTATTATGCCAAACTTGTAAAACTAATATATTCTGTGTACATTGTTACTTACGGAGAAATCTAAGCTCATTCGAAACTGGCTTAGAAAGTTTCCTGTTAATCAAAGATTTAGTTTTCAGATTGATTACCCTGTCCCTAAATCCTATAGAAGGTTTCAGTTGTTGGACTGCAGTGTTGCATATTTTTTCAGTTATATCATACCTGAAGCATCCTACAGTTGCCCAAAAGAAGCTAGGGGGGCACAGAGAAAGAGAAAGGAACAATCTTTGCAAAGGATGTTTCCATTTTGTATTCCCTGTCACCTGCAGCAGAAATGTGGGTTGGTTTTGGTCTTTTTTCCATACCTAGCCTTCCTGCCAGAACAGGATTTGTCTTACATTAATTTGTTGCTATTACCCATTTTGTGTATCAGCACTGAATTAGAGCTGAGGTTTGGATGGGAATTAACACGCTGTTTTTTGCCTGCAGAAAGATTAGACACTATGTGTCAATTAGTAGACTGTGCAATGACAACAATAAGGTAAGTGAAAATGGTGATACGCTTGCTTTAGTTTGAGCCCTAAATACTACAAAATAATGGAAAAGTTCTGACTAACTGGATTTCTCATACTGATTTGTAGGCGGAGAAGACATGTGAACGTGTTCAGGCTGAATCTCAGACAGGTATGACACATCTCTTCTGTCATAATAAGTGGAAAATGTACCTGGGGAAAGAAAGAAGCCAGTTGCTAGAATATGACTGAAAACCACAGCTGCACAGGGTAGTCCAAGTCCGAGCAGTACTATTTAGCTAAGGACAGTCTGAACAGTACTATTTAGCTAGCAATAAACTGGGAATCCATCTCAAAAGGCAGCAAAATAAATACAAACTCTCTCTACCTGCCACATTTGTCTTAGAAATGCTATAAAACAACCCCAAAATGCTATAAACCCAGAAATGATATAAAGCAACTCAAAAATGCAATAAGAGGGGCCGGGTTGGTGTTGTGGTATTGCTGGATTTGGTGTCATGTTTCAGTTGTAGGTAGTGGATCTCTGTGGCAAAATTAAAGATAGCAAAGTTGCTGTCTAGTCAGCATGTTGCTATAGCTGGTCTATAGCTTGCAGCATGTCTGCTTGGATTGCTTTTAACTGTCCTGTGGAGTATTTCCATGGGGAAGGAAATGAGTATCACCACCACTACTGTTCATCCTCATCCCACGTATCAACACTGCAGTTACGACATCTTTCGCATCTGTGCCATGAGTACTTCTTAATTGTAGTGTTTGGTAGGACAGGTTGTATCTGTTGGAGTCTGTCAGGGATCTGGAATGCATTGCCTAGTTTACTAGTGTGTATTGTACTTCGGGACAATTCTTTTGGCAGTTATCACTTGAGTGAACTCGTCGGATGTGTTGCATAAGTTGTATTCACAAGTACACTTACATTGTGTCAAGAGAGGAACTTTTCCCTCTGGTAGATCCATTCTGCAAAAACATTTTGTCATGTTTTGTCAGAATGCATGACTGGGACAATGACAAAGTAATTGGGCAAGAGTTTAAATATGAGTTTTCATTGTCCTTCATCCGTTGGAGCATTCTGCTAAATATCACTCAGCTGCTGTGAGGCTTTCTCTGAGTTTCGGTTCCTTTATCATACATCTTAGGCAGAGCTTATGTCCTCATATAATTTTCTCAACAGATATTCAGACTTCCAGACACAAAGACAGGAGGAAAGGATCACTAGATGTCAGATCTACAACATCAAGAGGGAGTGATGGTACGTTAAACAAGCAGATTTTTTTTATTTCTACATATATTCAATTTTTTATGTGCATGCACGCATACACATACAAATACAGATAAGTATATATGTGTATATACATATACTAAAAAAAACAGCAAGTCATTCGCCTGTGAACAACAGCCCCATTTTCTTGAACCACTGAAGAATGGAAGGCTATCATCTATCATCCTGCATGGAAGACCTTAGGAGATTCAATAGCAGTACTTTCAACTACAAATCGCAGACTCTAAACCTAACAAATTACTGCATTTCTTACCTCTTCTCTCGATAAATATATGATGTAAATTTTCTTACGAGTTTTGTTTTCTTGTCACTGTTTTGTACTGTATTTCATCATAGCACCTCGACCTTGATAGATGAATCACATATTGAAAACTTTTCCTGATACTTGCATGGCTCTGCTAAAGCATGGATCATTACAGTCTAGGGAGCATGCACTAGTGAAACATGGGAGGAGGTCTGTGGCAATGAGTATACTATCATGCCCCAGTATGACAAGAATAGCATTGATTCTTTTTCTAAATAGGTATTCAGTACGAAGTAACAGAGATCTGTCTGTATTTTATAGGAACACAACATAATTATATAGAAAAATCCCTTTTGGGCCTTTTCTCTACAAAACCAGAATTGCTAACTGAAATAAAACTTTTTCTTTTTCTTTTTCTTTTTTTTTTTTAATTTTCAATAAATGAGGGGCCAGAACTTTTGCTATTTTAATTTGGCATAGCTTTCTTCACTTCATAAGAGCTTCACTGATTTACCTCAGCATGGTAGCTGACTCATTATGACTTGTCATGTTGAACCAGTCAGAAAAAGTATTTGTATCTTATAATAACCTAAATGCAATTGTTACCTACATGTGCCTGCCAGTTTACGCACACACACATCCGTATAGTCTTTTAACTCAGTATTTCCTTAAATATTTTAATCAGTTCAAATACAAAAACAAAGCAATGATTTTGCCAGGCTGTTACAGCTACTTATCTCTAATCTGGATAGCAATGGTTCAGCAGGCATCTTTTTGCACCTGTGTGTCCTGAGCATAACAAGCATGTGTATGCATTTTACAGTAGATCACTTGTGAAGGGCACAGCAGGGTAAGCAGTTCACAAAATGAATCTAGATTTCTTGGCTGAAACCTCCTGTCCTGCCATGTCACTGGATTCAGGATACTAATTCTGCTTTGTTTCCCATGCAGGCAGCTCACAAAGGAGGCACTCTTCTATGGCCAGGATACATTCCATGACTATTGAAGCACCTATTACCAAGGTAATGTGCAACTGTTGCTGGCTACTGTCAGTTGTGCTGTACTGGAATACCACAACCCAAGGCTCCAACAAAGCATCTAGACTGAGGAGCAAGGCAGTGTTGGCCTCCAGTGTAACTTCTTCCCCCCTTCTACCAGACCACTGATGGAGCTCCAAAAAACAGATGCTTTGAACTGAGTCCTCCCAAGGCTGTGTAGCAGAGCGCCCTCCCTGTGGCCAGCCACAGCATGATCTTTTTGAAGGATTCTTGCCTTTGTGGAGGAGGAGACTGGAGTTCCTCCTTCTTACTTACGCATTATAAACTGCCTTCTGAAACCATTCAAGGATTTGTCAAAAATCACCTCTTCTATAAAGTGGCAGAGGCAAATGGAAGAAGGTTACACTGAATCCATTCAGAGTCATTTGGGGGCTGTGCCTTGAACAGGAAAGTATTAATAAGGCTGCTGTCTTTAAGGCTGTTATCTTGTTCCTAAAGGTAATCGTAAATGTCAGTGTTTTGTTAACGTCCCTTTCACTTTTATTCCCCACATGTGGATTAAAGTTTTAGATCCGATTTAATTGCTGTGAGTTTTTCGTAATAATTGATGAGAGTGTTGGTTCTTTCTTAAATTACTTCTAAATTCAAATTGTCTGATGTTAAACTAGGTAATAAACATCATCAATGCTGCACAAGAAAGCAGTCCAATGCCAGTTGCAGAAGCTTTAGACCGAGTTTTGGAGATATTAAGAACCACTGAATTGTACTCTCCACAACTGGGAACAAAAGATGAGGATCCACATACAAGCGACCTTGTTGGAGGGTTGATGACAGTAAGTATATACTGCTACAAACGGCTATTGATGTTTTGCTGCCTGATGTTCCTGGTTACCTGATCTTTATTATCTGGCAGATGCTTTGCCTAAAAACGCCAAATTTTCATGAAAAACTGCTCACTTCTTTTTGTGTTTTCTCCCCACCCCTTTTATTAATGTAGCTCTAGAATAAAAATGACCAGTCCCTTTCAAGCATAAGTTTCACTAGAAGTGGGAAGTAAAAACACTTTTTTCCAAGGTGTATCATTTTAGAAATACATAGATGGGAGAGGAAGAAGGAAAGACAGCTAGACATGTATATTTATTAATTAGGATTAGAATGGACTGTATAAAAAGTATATAAATAATAAGTATGGGTTTACAGAAGAATGGAAAATACTTTTGAGTTGCTATTTCTTAGATTATATTCGAATATTTAGAGACTCAGAAAGATCAGTGCTTTGAGCTAAGAACACGAACGTTCACGTGAAAACAAAATCATGCTCCACAGAACTCATAATTTAAATAAATAAGGCAAAAAAAAGGACTGGAGGAGGCGGCATATATTATTACGTTATCTAGAAAGGAACAGGGATATTAGAAAAAGAAGCATTGTACCCAAAATTGAACAAAGGGCATGAAGCAAAGCAAAGAATTGAACTCAAACCTTCAGAGTCTGGAGTGTGGCCCTCCTGATGATAACTAGATGAACTTGGTTGAATGTTACCTGTGCCTCCAGGATATGTGTTCCCATTAGTCTGTAGATTGCATATAAAAGTCTACCTCAGGAAAAAAAGAAGACAGTGTGTTGGGTGCAAAAGGCTCACAAAATGCAAGCTTTTCAGAGATGTCTCTGGGCTATTACAATTTCATGCTCACAACAACTTTGCAGTATCCATTAAAGTCTTGAAACAGTTTAAATATATTGTTGCCTTGTACAATAATATAGCAAATGTCTAATCAGGAGAAACATATGTGAGAGTTCAAGAATTCCAGAGGATCAGAATGGTTCCTACAGGCTTGAATTTACTAGCACAGGAAACAAAATATATCTTTACATTAACCATAAAAATATTGTTGGAATGGCAATGTATTAGAGTCTCAAAGTGAATCTTTTCTCCTGCTGCTGATGCAGTCCATAAACTTAGCTGGGTACTCCTTTTTGTAGCTTGTGTGTTCTTTACATACATTTGTATTCTGCTTGTAATTCAGTCCATGGTCCTAGAACATGCAGGTAACAAAATTACAAAATACAAAATCCTTCCTGAATATAAAACAAAGGCTATTTTATGGAGCAATTGAAAAGCTGAAAAAAACCATTTCAGGGTATATGGTATATGCTGAGTTTTAAAATGATCTGGGAGAAATATTTTTTCCAGCAAAGGGAACCAGAATCTTATTATTCCATTTCATGTTCAGAAGCTATATCTGAGTTGTAGGGAACAAGCAGTAGGTTATTGGATTTGAACTCTTACACAGAATTCATGATGGGAAGGGCATTTGGAGTTCAAAGATGGATTTTCCGGATACAATTACACCTACTATTTCAACTCCTAAAAAAATAATCTTTGATTCTAAAGGATTCACAGCATCTGGTGTACCAAATCCTTGTTTCATAGCAGTGCTATTGAAGAGTCACTGAGCCAATTAGAGTGGTAGTGCTCCATTTCCTTTATATCGCAGAACTTCAGACTAATTTGCTTCCAAATTTGAAAAATAAAAATGAGTTGTAACAGTTCCTGTACGCACAGGCATTGCATGTTCAGATACAGCATCCACATTTACCTCAGCCATGCTTTGGGTACATAGCATAGGGAGGTACATTCAGAAAGACTGATTTTTTTTTTATAACCATTTTTTTTTACATCATGACATTGATGTAAACATTGATGTGTGGTAACTAACAGTCTGTATACATCAAAAGAGGAGGCAGAATTTGGGCCACAGCACTTAGAATTATGAACAGAAAGGTAAATATTAAATGGATCATTCAGTTAGTTTTAATCCTTTGGCTGAGTTTTCACATTAGGCATCATGCCAGAATTACACCTAGGAGGCACTGAGCTGGAGAATACACAAGCATACGTTCTTTGATAGAAGGGAAGCCCAGAGTAATTTGTTGCTCTGTAATCCCAGCAACAAATCACAAGATTCTTATGCTGCTGAGGTGACCTGATCTGTCAATACCGGGGGAGGAGAGCAGAACCATGTCTCCATCCGTGCCCTCCCACCACCCACCTTTGCTTGTTGAAGGGAAGTATACAGACATATGGTGTCTGGTTTGTGGCATACACCCAGACCTGGTGTCTGTGTTGTCCAAACAAGGGTGGATGTGAAGCTGTAATTCCAGACTTCTATCTGCACCTGAGATACTCAAGTTTGCACCTATCAAAGTTCATATTGTATCCCACCTCTTGCAGTTTCTCATCCATAATGAGCTGTATGTAAAACAAGCAAATGTTAATAGTGCACACAGATATAGCAGAGGCAGCTTTGATGACTATGATATGTTGTAATCAGGGTTCTCTAATGTCATCATGCTATTTGTTGTCATCATTGTATAGACCTCTTTTACAATACCCTGCATTTAATTCTCAACTTTCATTGAACAGGATGGTTTGCGAAGATTATCAGGGAATGAATACATACTGTCAGCAAAACGTAAGTCTTAATTTGGCACTTCATTAAACGTTAGCATATTAAAAATTTTAAGAAATATGCAGAGTGATCAGTTGTTCTTTTTATGAACATTGTTTTTACTTTATTTTTATTTATAAACATTTTTCTGCACATTACTGAACTATACAGAAATGAGACCTGCTAGGCATTTGTACAGAAAAGAAACTTTGTAAGAAATAGTAGTGTATCTTGAGGTTATTAATAGTGATCTGCAAATATATTCTTCAACAGAAACTCATCAGGTCGCTGGCAGTTTGATCTCTCCAATCTCCCTCAATGACATACCCCCACGGATAACACAGGCAATGGAAAATGAAGAACACTGGGATTTTGATATTTTTGAACTTGAGGCTGCCACCCATAAAAGGTCAGTAAACTCAAGGGCTCATAAATTCAAGTTGCTGAAAATTGACTTAAATGTCATCCTGTAATCAGCTCTTCAATTTCTCTACCTTTGCTTTTCAAATGGAATTACTTATATTTTCAAAGTCAAATGTTTGAAATTTTCTCATTGTGTATGAACCGATTATATATTTTTGTTTCATCATATGTTCTTTCCTGCAGATTCCCAGTTGATGTAAGCGAAAATTATGTATCTTTGATATGGTATAATAACAAAGCAACATCATTTTACAAGCCTTCCTTTTCTGTTTTTGAAAATAGAAAAGTTCTATCAATCAAATTGTTATCTTGTGGGGATTCAAATTCAAATTATGTGCAGCTACACACAGAGTCAACACACTGGTCCTAATTTAATCAGTTGTTATAGATCATGATTTATGTTCTCTTTATGTAATTGGGTATTTTTTTGTTCCTGGACAGTTCAAATACAGCTTTTCAGCAGAATTCTCATTTCTGGGATCAAAAGAATTTCTTTATTCTATCAATTTAGCAGGCTACATTTTATGTATAAGATTAACTGAAATATTTACTGATAAAAAGTAAAGCATACCAATTTCCATCACAGGCATTTCCAAAAGTTTTGATAGTCTGTACTTCATTAGCAAATGCTCCCACTATGATTGTAAATCAATCTTTTTGTTTAAATCATTGATTTTATTTCCTGATGCCTATCAAAAATTCTCCTCAGGGTCTAGTTTCATGTGTCGTGGTTTCTCTTAGCTTAAAGCTTCTGTGAGATTGTAATTTGAAGGCTAGATTCTGCAATGAAATTGACTGTCTTAAGCCCCCATCAAAATCCCAGGTCCATGAGAGCTTTGAAAGATATTTAAAAACAATGTCTAAGCAAGATACTAAGGTATTTAATTAACACATACACACTTTAATTTTAGGCAATATTTTTTGAGTCAAAAAGGTGGAAAACATTCAGAATTTTTTTCTTCCTTAAAGTGATCCAACTTTAAATTTCTTTGTAAGTAAAGAAATTTGCACCATTATTTTAGGTTCTTTTTTCCATATTTTTATTTCTGATGAAGTATTATGGATACCGTAATTGAAAAATAAAGTTAATGTAGTCAGTGTGATTTACAATTTTTAATTTGCACATTGCAGTAACTAAAAGAATTAAATATCCCAGGTAACATGTATGAGATGACCAGACAGGTTTATCTTTTCTTATTGACTTGAAGAGGCCACAGGAGGACGAAGGAGGTGTTTTGTTGCCTAAAGGTATTATAATTAGGATTGCCTCCTGCTGCTGTTAAATAAAAGCAATTCATTTATTAAGGGAATTAAGGTGATCTTCAATGAATCACAACCATGAATATGTTATTAATACTGTCTTCAAGCCCAAGCAGACATATGGTAGTAAGCCAAGATAATTCATTAAGTCTAAGCCTACTACAGTAGACATTGCAGTTCCCTGACACAGAAACCTGGAGAGATCTTTGGCAGTGGTACATGTGGTATTAACGATCTAGCAGTCAGGGAGATCTCACTTTAGTGAAATCCCAGCCAGCACCTGTTTTCATTTACTTCCAGAATGCTTCCATATCTCATCCTCTATTGCATACAAAATCAGTGAGCAATGGAAACCTTCAAGTGGGGTGTGTGAAAGAAATGGAGCAGCTCTGCAGAGCAGAAAGAATACTGATTGCAGCAATATATAGTATAGATATACTTAATCTAACTGTAAACAAGCTAGTTTAGGAAACTGGCAGTAGTAAGATTACCTCCCTCCTCAAATGTTCTGTGTTCAGTACATACTAATTTATCTCATTTTAGCTGCTGTCTACATTTACCCAGCATAGTTTCCCCAAGCCCCAAAGTGCTGCTACATGGAATACAGCATAAATATAGAGCCTGCTTAATATTCCTGATTGTGTGAGGAACTGGCATATTCTGAGAGTTGGCACATGATAGGAAGGTTTCTACAGATCTGGATTGCAATTCTGAAACAAGCAAGTCTGTATACTGACCTGACACGTCTTTAGTTAAAAAAAAAAAAAAAAAAAGTATAGATTCATACTATTCACATTATGTAATGTGCTTTCAACCTCATTTGTTTTAAAACTTTGTGTTTGTTTTTCTTCACAGGCCCTTGGTTTATCTAGGTCTCAAAATATTTGCTCGCTTTGGAATCTGTGAATTCCTAAACTGCTCAGAATCAACTCTGAGGTCGTGGTTACAAGTTATTGAAGCTAACTACCATTCCTCCAACTCCTATCATAATTCTACTCATTCGGCAGACGTGCTACATGCCACTGCTTATTTCTTGTCTAAAGAAAGAGTAAAGGTGAGTCCACATTTCTAAGAAACAGCATAGGTGGGAAGTATAGGTGGGATTAAAGCAAGACCTCTCAGAAAAGATGCCAAGACCCATATGTCTACTTAGTGCTAACCCACGTGGCAGCTCTGAGGTCAAAGAACTGGGTTGCTTTACACAAGTTCTAGGATCTGTTGTGTAGTATATGTGGAAGAATGGATACTAGTATTACAGGAATTGAGCTACACTTGATGAGAATAAGAGAGCCTCCTTCTAAAACAAAAATTCCTGGTATAGTTAATTTTTCTCATATAGATGAGCTAATGACACTATTTTTGTGATGGTCCCCACACATACAGATTTAATCAATCATCATTTCTTATGCCTTTTTGCAAAAGATTCCCAGGACAATATAGGCCATAAAATATTTTTGGTACTTCCAAAGCTGTATTACCCACTAGACGAGATGCCCTGAGGCTTAAAGAGACTGCATTGGAGAAGAGTGTTGAAACAGATTAGTTGTTGAAGTTCCTTGTACCATAATGCCCAGTGGTGTATTAGAGCCTCTGACAAGCAGAATAAATCAGAGCAGCGTTTGTTCTCACACACCCAGAGGGCAGACTGGAGTGTGAGAAGGGGAATTAAAACAGTGCTTGCATGTGTACGCAGTGGAGTGGCAGTACGTATTTCTGAGTTGCATTTTTAGATAGAAATTCCTACCATGAATTGGCCTGCCTAAGGATAGTGCTAGTGATGGGCACTCGGCTGAGACATTTGTGATTGTAAACAAGCTTCTGACAGCTCATTAAAATTGTAGTAAGTCCCTTAACCTGGAGCTGCAGCTTATTAGTGTGCTCTCCAGAGGCTGACTCACAGATACCATATGCCAAGTGGGAATAGAACTTCACAGGATATTTGCAGTCCCTTATTTGCCAGAGGTTTAACTGGTCTTCCCAAGAACATCTATGAAAAACAGACAAGATCTGGAATCATTTCAATGCCACAGAAGCATGACTGCCTCCTCCTTTTCAAAAATGTTATTTCCATTCCTCTGTAGGCATAGCAAAAGAAAAAAAAAATGTTGCAACAGAAGAAGGAGTAGAATCAAAGTTCAAGATTCTCTCTTTATCTTCTCAGATTTACAGCCCAGCTGCTTTTGTGTTGTCCAGAGTTCAACTTAAGTTAAATACAGAAGGCCAGATTCTGCCACTCAGAATCACACAAAGATTTTTTTTTAGTAAATTGAACTCAGTTCTTGTCTGGGAAAACTTTCTGGCTCCCAAGTTAAAGCAGTATTCTCAGAATCATTTCCACTTCTGTGCCATAGGAGTTAACACAACAAAGTTAGAATCCTTGACCTGAAGTCAGAGGTAAAGGTACTGTAAATCCCTTTGAAGTTTGTTATGTCACACTCAGGAAATAAGCATGAGATACATTGCTGTGGCCCTACAGGTCAAGTATTCTCCAGTTTCTTGCCACTTTCCATCTGCACAAGTCTTTCTCAGCCAGACAGAGATCAGTGTGGCCCTCCCAGGAGAACTTGTTCTAAAATCCCTCTCCCCTAACTTTATACCTCAAAATTAGAATCCCATGAGCAGCAGCTGAAAGAAAGAAGGAAGAACCTAACACACAGGAGATAGTATTTCAGACAATGATAACTATGAACCTAGGGAAGAAATACTTCTTTGCCTTTTCTTTTTCTCCACAAGAACCTTTTTGCAGTCCTCACTGAATAATATCCTTGCTCCATCAAAGTCACTGCATTAATTTCACACAGTGAAATAAGGTATGCACAGTCTTTTCTACTGAGTGAAAAAGTATGAGTGAAAAGTCTGACCATTGTGAATGGTACAATCAAAGTCAGTAAAAAATGTGGACATTAACTCAAGCTAATTGAACTGGAAATTATCTGTCCTGCATCTAGATTCAGCAGGGGAACAATTCTGCTCATGTCTCTTTCGTTTTATTAAAAATTTTAACATAAGTGTTTTGTATTTATGGTCCTTCACAAAAAGCACAGCATAAAGGTTAGTTTCAAGAAGCATACAATAAAGTTTTCTGAGATCCTTAGTGCTTTTTCTCCTATTAGTACAGTATTAAAACTTACAGTATAAAACCTTAAAAATCAAATAGTTTTGTGTTTTCTTACAGGGTAATTGTAACTAGACATAAAGCAATGACCAGTGTCAGTAGACAGAAAACATGGAGTGCAGCATGGTAGAAGAATCTGAATCTGATACAGCAAGCATAGAACAGTGTCACATAATTTTTCCATGGATATAAACCATCAAGAATTCTTCACAGAACTCATATTAGCTGTAGCCTCAGGACAGTATTATAGAACTGGATGTATGTGAAATACTCTTTACAAATCACAAACCTAGCCAGCACATAAGTGGAATATGATTAGGACACATTCAGTTTCCAAAAGAAATGAAGGAGTCTGGTGGAAATATAATTATTTTTAGCAGTGTTCATTTTTTTTCCAAGGGTATTTCCCTAACTCAAGTGAAGGTGGTTCATGTGTTGTTAGAAAACACAAACTAATTTATTACTTCGCATTTATTTAATTTGATGTGCTTTGTGAAAGGTGTGGCTAAGGCAAAATTCAAGAGGAACAAAATGACTTAAAAAGTCATGCAGTGTTCAATGAAGCTTATAATGAATTTTCCATTGCTCTGTCTAGAACATCTGACCCTTACTGATCTGCAGAGTTCTGGCTTTTCTCCCTTAGCAACTTGGCTTAACCTTTATGGACAGAGTAAGGTTTCTAATGAGTCTGCCAGGAAAACTAAGCATCTTTCTATTTCCAGCAAACTTTGGATCCGATTGATGAGGTTGCCGCACTTATTGCTGCCACAGTCCATGACGTGGATCACCCAGGAAGAACAAATTCTTTCCTGTGCAATGCTGGCAGTGAGCTAGCAATTCTCTACAATGACACCGCAGTGCTGGAGAGCCATCATGCTGCCCTGGCTTTCCAGCTCACCACCCGGGATGACAAATGCAATATATTTAAAAACATGGAAAGGTAAGCTTAAACACAGGGTCCCTGTCTGCCCACTAACATCTCTCAGTTTCTTCTGAGTAGTACAAGATAATGCAAACAAGCATCCTAGAGGAGAGCATGCCTTGTGGATAACTGTATGTAGCCTTTGCGAAAGTTTGCTTCTAAAACAGTACAATACTTCTGCCTGTCCCGCACAGGCTTAGGAGTCTTTCCATGGTTTCAGTTCCTCCTGTGAATAAAAAGACAGACCTTGTCTAAGGAGCTTACAGTGTAAATCCTGATGTTAGCAAAGTCCTATTTTGTATTCTTGGACACTGAAGATAAACTATGGATGAGTGGATGTATGTTTGCTGGGTAGAACAAAGATAGAAAGAGTCAGGAAGAATCACTAAAACATTAAATGTCTTCTTGCAATGGGAAGGATAGTGAAGGACCTGCTCTTCTCCTTCCAGCACAGAACAGGAAATACATTTAGGGTGAGGATGACCACTGCCTTGGCTCATTCAAGATACAGCTGAAAAGTATTGCTGAAAACTTGGCAGGAGCTTGAGCTGTGGTTGAGTGTCTGTGCTAAAAGCCTTGGGAACACACCGGTGTGATGTGTCCTGGCAGCCCTCCTGAGTAGCTGGTGCCTCTGCTTCTGCACAGCTCTTACACTGTTTCTCCCAGAGATCCACTCATGCCTCTAGCATATATGTCTCTGCACCAAAGGGTACTTCATCCAGCATAGATGTAGCTACCCAAGCCTTTCTTACTCTTTCTTCCCCTTGCACCTCTCAGCAACACAAATGGTCTTTAGCATTTTTGTTAGACTTGTTTTAGCAAGCAGCCCTTTGTGAACCAGCCAACATTCTTAATTGTTTCCTTCTTTAAACAGGAATGAGTATCGAACCCTTCGCCAAGCCATTATTGACATGGTCTTAGCAACAGAAATGACAAAGCACTTTGAGCATGTCAACAAGTTTGTCAACAGCATTAATAAACCCTTGGCAGCGCTAGAAGAAAATGGGGTAAGCAACACTGCAAATCTTCCTTAAAATAAATAAGCAGGGACTGGGAACTGTTGGCAGTAGGAAATCTCCATGTGGTATTCTGAGAAAGTTCATGAGAAACATGGAGAAAGAGAGGTTAGAAATGTGTCTTTCACCTCTGGGTTTCAATACCCATCTACTTAATGTCATCATCACCCATTTTGAGGATGAGTGGGACTCACTTGGCTCCTATTAATATTGCAGCACTATGATGTTTTATGAGAACCAGCCATGTACTGGGGACCAGAAGCCTGTATATGTTCCTGTTAAAAATGTCATTTTGATGAACCCAGTCACTCTGGTGGAGAGAGTGCTAGCAACAAGACCTTGCATTCTTTTTGGCCATTTCTGCAAAGAGGCCAAGATTTGTCTCAGGACAGAAGCTGAATTACTCCCTCCCTCCCAACGGGAACCACTGGTGGTGCAGCATAAGGGCAGGTATACTGACTGCCATATGGCACAGTGTGGAAATCAGGGCCCTCAGCTTTCACTGCTGCCTGGCAGCATTCATGGGTTTTCTGCCTACTTTCTTTTTTAATCTTTAAAATAGATCATGGTGGCATTATGTATCATATAGACATAATCAATAGCCATCTGGAACCCCATGGACACAATGAAATTGCCTGTTAGGAGCTCATTCTAAAAAACCACACTAGTTTCAATAACAGCTTCAACCAGCAGATTTTTTTTTGCCAGTAAGAGCAGCGTATAATTTTGTTGGAATGGTTTTTGCAAAGAGAAGATTTTCAGAAATGGTTATAATAAAGTTTGCAACGGTGGCAATGTCCTGCAGGAGCTGTAATGGTTTTCTGTGTTTTCTTACAATGTTTTTTTTAGAAAGCCACATTTGTGACTGTTGTGTGCAGTGGGGGAGGGCAGTCTTTTTTATTATCAGAATGCGGGAGAGGGACAGATCTTGTTCCTCACCCATCAGAAGCAAACTGGAGCTTAATTGGAGGAAAGTACCTTTGTCCACAAGAGTATGTGCTAGAATTAGCTTTGTTCTTGGCACCCAGAGATGCTAATGAGAACTACATGAACGTGGAGCCAAAGTCCCAGTAGGATACTGGTTTTACTGACTAAACTAGGAGAAAGGCTGTTAATTCTGTGGCTGTGAAGTATTTTTCCCAGACAGCTCCACGTCGCAGAAGGCTTTAAAGTCACAGACAAATATTGTTGACTTCTGTGGGTGCTGTGTTGGACCTTGTGTAGTTGTTCACCACCTAGGGCATGCCTACACTTCAAGTGTCTGCTCACTGCTATCAGCACCTAGAGAAGACCAAAACTAGTTTGTGCGTGTTTGTCCTTAGATTCATCATTTAATAGCTAAGCCTTTGTTATCACAGTTGGTCTCCTATCTCTCACAAATAAAGGAAGGATAGTGAAAAAACATGCTTAAAGTTGTCAGAGGTTACCAAATGGAAGGACTACCATCTCTTCAATGTAGCGGCTCCATTTATATGCTTATTACAATGCATTCAGGCCTTAATTCTATCTTCAGATTCTGTTTTCACTGATTCTTCTTTGACTTCTTTGAGTTCTTTCACTGCCCACTGTCTTGTCATGCCGTTTTCAGTTCTCACCCACCATTTTGCTCCTTGGCTTCTCACTGGCTCTGCCTCTCTTCCTCCTCCTTTTCCCTGCACTAGTTCTCACACTCACCAAATCTTTCCTGTTTCAGCCTTCCTCCCCTCTTCCAACGGTGTTGGCTTGCTACTCTACTCTCTCTTTCACAGCTCCCAGGATTTTTATGCCATTCTACTTGTTCCCTTCTCCATTTTTGCATTCAAAGCAGGCAACAACCTCCTTTTCCCTGCTTCTGTTTTTCTGCAGGTTTTGTTTACTGCAAGTAAGGGAGAGAGAGGCTCCCTGTTCTTAGTTATAAAACCTGGATTTGGACAGTGTCTGCTCCGGCATAGCCAAGAACTACAGTTGCAGCAAGAGTCTTGTTCAGACCCAGGCTCCAGCAATCCCTATTGAACATATACAAACCACTTTTTTTTTTTTCCCCCAAAGTTTGTAACACGTCCAGCAGCTTTTCAGAGATGGTGACTGGCTTAACCCAAAACCATTCCTCTAACTGAATTCCAGGTCCTCATTCATGAAGATGTGAGAAACAGCAGTAATTCTTAACATGAGCACGAAAACCTTATTTCCCCAATCTCATATTTAGAAGCCACCAAATCATTTTTAACTGCAATTTGCAAGAAAAAAAAAATCTGCCTAAGGCAGACACCTGGTGGGGAAACTTCAACCAAACAATTTCAGTTGGCAATCATGGACAGTATTAAACAAAATCTTTCAGTGTGGAGTATCAGTCTGCAGGCTAACCTACAACCATAGCTGTAGATGTAGATTTGTTGTTGTTGTTGAACGGTTGTAAGAAATAACATGCTAATACATATATTTGGATGCTGGATAAACATTTTTTGTTTCAGGATTGTTTAATGGAAACATAAAGCCAGAAAAATGGATGGAAAATTGTAAGGGTAAATGTTTTGCTGCTCAGTTTCTTGATTGTAACAAACAAGAGAAAAAGAAGGGGGAGTAATTCTTTGTAGATTACAAGTAAGTGAGCTAGCCAGGAAAAGCTAGGGCACTTCTCTTTCTGTACACAACAGTCTGCAGTGTTACCATCCGGTATCATCCCAGTGCTACCATACTGCAGCCCTGCTCAGCCCCCAGTTTCCCCTGGCATGTAGGCACACTAAGGAGCTATTCTCCGGTCAGAAAGAAAAGGAATAGAAAGGGAGTAGATGGGGGAAGAAAGGAGGATGAGTAATGGGTATATCTGACAGAAGCAAGGAGGATATAATGGCTGTTGTGATGAGGACGGAGGACTAAGAGGAGCTGCAGAAACCTGTGAAGTAGGGGATGCAACGTAGAGAACGGGGCAGGGGTGAACTCAAGAGATTATCTAGCCCATCCACTAAGCAGGAGTAATTTTACCTACAGAACTGCTTCGAAGAGGCTCGTGTTTACAGCTGTCAGGGATGCAGAAGGCACAGCCTCTCTGGGGGCCTGTTCCCAGAGAGAGGAAGAGACTCGGAGGAGAACCAGGGGGCAACTTTCTGAGCAGCAGTGTCTGTCCAAAGAGCCACACTCATCTCGCCTGTTACAGAGAGCTGGATGGCTGCTGCTACCTGGGCCTGTACAGTCAGGCAGTAAAAATAAGGACAGTGACATACAGAAATCAAACTAAGTTTGATTCTGCCCTTGAGGGCCAGGGGCTGCAGAGAAATAACCTGCCCCACAAAGCATTTGTGATTTATAGCAAATTCTGCCCAAAAGTGGGTGGAAAGACAAAGGCTATATAATTTGTATTGAAATCAAGAAGCAAAATGTTTTCCTTCTAGCTGGGAGTTTCTCAGTTCAGCAGGTTCCTATTAAAAGGCCTGTAATGTGTGAGTGGGTGAAACCAATCATTTGCTGTGCTTGTTACTAGCAGAACAACACTGACAGATCCCCTTTCAAGTCTGGTCGTATATCTGGTTGCAGCGGCAGCGTGTGTTTCCTGGCCCGATTTCCAGTCGTGGCTGTGACTCAGTGTAATGTTTGCAGGCTGAGCTGCCAACCGTGTGTTCCAAATGGGACAGTTCCACTTATTATTTTTTTTTATTTATTATTTTTGTACATATTTGTTCAAAGAGCCATGCTGAGAAGCTGCTCTGTTTGTTTCCTTTCTTCTTTTGTTTCATAAACTGAAAAAAATCCTTTCCAGCTCCAGCATCCTTTATCCTCCCATTTCCCTTCATGATGTCACCTAAGCCTATGACAGGAAGCCAACATCTGACATGCAGAGACACCTCTGCACTCTGAGCAGGATGCTGGGACTAAGCACAGTTAGCACATTTTATTCCCAAGACATCCGCATCCAGCAAGTAGAGCTGTGCCCTTGGTTTGAACGGATCACGGAAGCAAACATCCTTTCTCGATTCCTGGTGGTTTACCTAGGAGGATATTCTCTACTACCCTTAGCTGAATGATCTCTAATCATTTTCAGAGCTTAGTTTTTACTCATAGCTTTTGTTTCTAGAGCCTCCTTTACTTTATGTTGACTTTCTCTTGCCTCATGTTTCTATGCATTTGGGGATGTATGCAACTCACTTTGTTTCCCCTGTACTTTCCCTTCAGCATATCTAAAAATGAGGGAAAAGAATTGGTTTGAGAGTCTCATTTCAGTAGGAATTGTGGAGCTGATGTTTCTGAACCAGTAGTATACCAAATGACAATTAATAATCTAATAATTATTATATTCTTCCTTCAGAAAGAACTTTCTTCCTCAGAAGAACTTTCTTCTGAAAAATATGTCCTAATAAAAGATCAGAATGTTTCTGCTGCTTTGTAGAAGCTGGCTAGTATCTCCCTCTTTGTGCAAAGTGCTGCAGAAACTGGTGGCTTATTGTTCTTGCTACTATCCCTGTGACTCCTTCACTGCATTGTCTGTAGACCAAAACCTTGTTGAGTGCTAGAGAAGTCTAGTATATTCCTTGCTTCACAATATTTTTTTTCCAAGTAGAAGATGAGTCTTTATAAATTTCTGTACCTACTCATCCTGAAAGAGTCAGGTAATAATAAGGCCCTTAGATGTGATTTTTAAGATATTTTAATCCTGAATGTCTGTTCTTTGGAAACTCACTTATCAGAGCTCCACAGAAAATAGCTTCCAATCTGGATCTTTGGAACCTTTACTCATATTAGCTGTATGCTGCCTCCAAATATAGAGTACTGTTGACGTGCTTGTATGTGCAGCCTGGGAACCAAATATAAGCTGTGTGTGGGCTGAAACCTTTCCTAGACTTGCAGAGGAAAGATGAGGCTGTGTTCAGAAGCATGGTTTTAATATATTGCTTTAATACCAATAAACTCTCAGAAAGCAAAATGCCCAGTCAGGTCAGAGACTGATGGGCTCACATGGCTGCAGTGGAAGAGAACGAGGAGCACGCCTGAGAGGCAGTGTGGGATCTGGCTCTCCTAATGGCAGCGGCACTGTCATAATGATCAATGCTCATGCTGGTGAGCTTTGCATGCAGAGAGGACGACTGTGCATGTCGTGTCAGTTCTTTTTTTGTTAAACCAGCTATTCCACTGTTAATGTGCACGTCTATTAATCCTTGCATTTCAGCAGAGAATTACCTTTTTCTGCCTACATAGTGCTCGTCACTAACTATGCAGTGATAAATGGATCCTCTCCACACTTTTAGAGGCACGTAAGACTTAGAGGGATTAGGTGACTTGCCCAAAGATGCCCCAGAGATGCCACAAATACAGTGAATGGATCCAGAAACTGGAGTCTGGTGCTAGCTCAGAGCTGTGGCTAACTTTCATAATCCCCCTGTAAATTCAGCTGGACATCAAATATGACAGTCAGTAACAGGACTGATCCCTATAGGATCTGCTGAAGACATTCCCAAGGCAGAAAGCTTTTGACTAACAGATAACAGTTTTTTGTTAATGGATTGTTTTTAATTCTCAAATGTTACAGAATAATGGTGATGGAGAATCAATCAAAACTGTTCTCACGTCTCCTGAAAACCGTATCCTTATCAAACGCATGTTGATAAAGTGTGCAGACATTTCCAATCCATGCAGACCCATAGAGCAATGTATAGAGTGGGCTGGACGCATCTCTGAGGAGTACTTTGCACAGGTAAGACAGCTAAAAAGGGCTGCTGACATTACATGTGAGCATCTCTGTAAAAGCAAAGAGAAGTGTGCATATACTGCCAATGTTTCAAAACATCTAAGAGTGCATTAAGCAATCTGAAAAATACCGCTTGTTTTAATCTGAAATGATGGGATATTACTCATGCCACTACTAGATACTTTCAGACAGAAGAAAGTTGACATCTACAATGCAAATTCTTCAAGACTACAATGCAGTTTTTGAAAAACTTAAGCCTTTAAGTTGTTCAGTTTGGAGGTTGTTTTTTTTGTGTGTGTGTGTATGTGTGCATTTTGCTTGCATGTGTTCCCATCACAAGGCAGAGGAAGGGGGCCTCTAAATACCCAATATGTCTCAAGAATAGGATCGTGAGGTTCTAGTGTTAGCATGGGAGCAGCACTCACTCCAAAAAATACTCTAAGACCTTAGTAAACCATGCTGAAGAAGGTTTTTAGGAAGATGGGAACATGGGGCAGGCAGATTCATTATTACTGATGATAGACCAAATACTGAAACTGATACCTCAATGGGGGGAAAAAAAAAAAAAAGGAAAAAAAAAAAGATAAAAAAGATACTTTGCTACCTCTTATTCGCACAGAATGCTCTTCTATTAGTGTCTGACCATGGATATGCATGTTTTAGCTCCGAAGCAGTCATAACTTCAATTAGTAGTGCATGGAGTAACTTAGGGATGGCTTTGTGTGTAAATGCAGATGATAAATGTCACTTTGTGCAAAACACTGGAAGGCACTATTCAGCTACCGTTTGGCTGAAACCTGTGCAAGTAGGTGCTTAAGATTAATTGCTGCTGCTTCAGATTTCTTGAGGTTTCTCTGTTTATTTAGCAGTTGCATGATCTAGTCAGTGTCAAACAATCTGCTGCTAAAAGAAGCCGTTAATGTAATGTGTCGTAGAATAATCACAAGAGTGTTCTTTGCAGACTGATGAAGAAAAGAGACAAGGTTTACCAGTTGTGATGCCAGTTTTTGACAGAAATACTTGCAGCATCCCCAAGTCACAAATATCGTTCATCGATTACTTCATCACTGATATGTTTGATGCCTGGGACGGTAAGTGAAACTCTGCTGTATTTCCTAACAAGAAGCATTTTGTAAACATTTGAAAGTACTGTGATATAAAATTGCTTTCTTATGGCTCCTGAAGAAAATGGGAGAAAAAGGAAGATTTCTACAGTTCAAGTAAGCTTAGTAGTGTCATTATTGCTTAAAAGTATTTCGATACTGCTACAAACTATATTCTCATGGCTTCTCTTTAATATATTAGTTTCAGACAGAGTTTAACTTTTTTTTTTTTTTTTAAACTTGCTTCTCTATAAATGGAGAACAGAACACATTCTCTTTGATAGCACTTTGGGCATAATCATTTTGTCTGTGTTAATATCAGTTACTCTTCAAGACAAATTTCTACAGTCTGGAAACTGCTTGGGGGAGCAGCTATTTCCTTCCAAGTGCTGCCTCCGTGGTAAAAGTGGTCAGAAATGTGACTCTCCTGAATGCCAGATCATGACATGTGACTGAGATTTGATAAAGTAGGGTAATTACAGGCATAATTAGTTATGCCCCTCCTGCAAAACTGCGCCCCTTTGCTGGTGCTTGCATTACTAGTATTAAATAGACTCACAGAATTGTTCTCAGTAGCCTGGGAAGATACGTGAGTGATGAGAGCTATAAAGCCAGAAACATTTCAAGTATCAGTATGACAGATTTAAGCTTTCCTACTTAACGCAGTTGCCCAGACATTTCAAGTGATATTTAAGCAGACAGAATCATGTGACTGTTCCAATTCTGCAAACTAAATACACTCTGCCCTTTCTTCCCTAGCATTTGCAGACCTGCCAAATTTGATGCAGCATCTGGATAATAACTTTAAATACTGGAAAGGACTAGATGAAAGGAAGCTGCGGAGCCTTCGACCACCACCACCAGAATAGCAATTAGACTATGGTGTGTAATTTACTAACCAGATGCATATTTATTCAAGCTCACTTTTGTTCATGTGATTTGAGATTTGTTTTGGTCTCTTCAGTATTACAGTAAGGCTAGCCCGTGCACTTGGGGAACTTTCAAATTCAAGAGAACATGAGGTCAGCAGTTGACTTCCACAAACTACCATGTGTGGACTCCAATGAAATAAGCCTATCAAGTGGAATTACACTGGATTGCTGCAGTACTCGTACTGAAGAGGGTTCATTAGTGAACATGTTTTTGTGCTATCTTCATACCAGTATGTGAAGCTGGAAGACCTTGAAGAATTCTCATAAAAAAGGACATTCACCAGAAGATTTTGCATAATCCTCAATTCCGCAAGTGAAAAAGAAATATCTATTAATAGTGACTCACAGCTTTTATGAGAAAGCTACATGCTTTTTATAAGCACTTAAGACAGTTACGTAGAACAATCAGACATTTAAAATGCAACTCTCCATGAAGGAATTTTTGATCTATGAAAAATAGATGTACTCTATTTTTTCACATCACAGAAGGTGCAATCATTCACTTCTGAGCACTACTGAAAGTGAGTTCTCTTTAAGAAATTTAGTAGCAAATGTAAAAAATAACACAAGAATTTTTGAGGTTGATCGTTAGCATCTATGATTAAAATGATATGTTTTATTTATTTTGTTAGATGTTCAATATTTTCTATGAATTTATAAATACTTAAAAGCCAAAGCCAACTTTAGATGCATTACAAATTTACATGATTCATACTCATTAATATACATTTAATTGATGTACAGACCTTTTATTTTCATAATGCAAATACAAAATACTATACAATGATACATTTTTATTGCACTGTAAGGATAGATGTGTATGTTTAAATATTGTCTGATTTATGTTAATTAAAATAAGTTTTATTGCAAAGGTCTCACTTGAGAATAGTAGAATAAACAAGAAATGTATACTGTCTGAGCACCAGAACTGCAGTAGTTCTCCCACAAACCAGTGACGACCACCTGATCTTCCCTTGGCTACAGAAGATAATAATATGTTGGAACTTTTTGTTTTCTCCCATGAAATTTTATGACTGAATTCCCTGTCAAAGTCTGCCTTATTTTATATAGTATTTCTACAAAGCATTCCACAGCATATATGAAGAGGTAATACTAAACATCTAATGAATTTCAACATTTTATAGCGTATGTATTTTCCTCTGCCATGAAAGAAACAGAACATAAAACCTCCAACAAAAACCTTTAACTCAACAAGTTTGTAAAGGCTGTGTACCTTCACAATTTGAATGAAACCTTCATAGCAAACACCAGAAAATAATAAAATGTATATTTTAAGAAGTGTCAAAGTCCTAGCCATTTCATTTGAAATGTATACGTACTTTGTAGTTTGCAGATGAACAGATGCATGAAATCCTTTTTAAAATAACTGCTGTCTGGGGAAGGGAGGAGTTGAGGGGGTTGGATTGGCAATAAGGGTGATGAAAGGTGGTATATGGCTAGCAAGTCCCTCTGTTTGTGGCCTGCCCTTGGCAAACCCATCAAACCCTTCTGTGCACTTAAGACACTGTACACAGCTAGAAGCAGTGCCATGCTGTATTGCACTGAAGGACTGAAGGAGTATCCTGTCAGCCTTTCCAGTAGGCAGGAAGCCACTCCAAAAGCACTGAAGGAATTGTTAACTATTGTCAGTTCAGAGTCAATTGACTGATTTTAGAGAAGGGACGTTTTGAACCATTCCTCAAGAATCACAAGCTGAGGAGAGGTGGACGATGGAGCAGTTCAGGGGCTGCAGCAGCAGGAGCCTTAAAGCAGGTAAGAAAGGAACAGGTGACCGCTCCAGGTGTTACCTGTTTCTGTGTTTCTCCTTCATCTCCTAGCTAATGATATTCATGATATGCTACTATTTGTAGCTCACTGCTCTTTGTGTTTGCATTGTGCCTTTCTGCCAGTGCTGCCCTCACCATGTTTGTATGTTCTCCCTTCCTACTTGGTATCTGGGTTAAGTGTTGGGGCAGCAGGCAATTTCCTTTCCTAATTCCCTTTATTTTATCAGTGCTTGTATATTGCCAAATCTGGTGGGGCTCAGACCCTGCCTAGGAACATCCAGACCATACCGATATGTCAGTGATTATAGCTGGATAGAGGGTATGGGGTCCTCGTTGATCTTCCAGGGGTTTGACAATCATTACTGAAGGTTAAAAACAAACAAACAACAACAAACCACTCTATCTTTTCAAAGGGAACGTGCAAGTAGAGGGTGAGTTAGCTGCCAGATGTGTTGTTTTCCTGGCAGCGTTACACTGTGTCTCCATACACATGAATCTATTGTAATCAGCTGTAATTTGCCACCTGGTGTTAATCTCTTCCATTGCATGCAGGCTCCTGTGCCTAGTTCAAGGAAAAAAAAACTACTCAGGCTCCTTTAGAGGAAAGCTGCATCAGGCCTTCAATATCTCTACTAACGAGCTGCAAAGAGGATATGAGAGGAAAAGTAACAGCATAAGAGTCCAGAGAATGCCTTCAGGAAGGGGGTAAAAAACTTCCTTCATAAGCGTAGTTATTGTTCTGGGTTGTATTAACGAACGGTGAAAGCAGTTAATCTGCTATAAAAATGCCTGCTGCATCATCACTGAAAAGATGTGAACAATATGATTAATTCCCTGAAATTCACACTGCGTCTTTAATGCCATTACTTGGAGTGTAGAGCTGTGCTAATCAGCCCTCTGTATCAGCTAGATTTATGCCTGTATTGCTGTACAATAAATTCACTAAATGTAAAACAGTAATTTGCAGCCACTGAATGCAGCTCTGTTCATTCTGTTGCCCATCTAAATTTTCCTGTTGCCAGGGACAGATTATAATTAAAGAAAGTCTGGAACCAGCATGCCTGATCCTCACCCAAGTTCTCTTCCCACTGAGTGTCTCTCAGTGGATTACATCCCTTTTGCTTTTTCAGTCTGGCACCCAGGGATGGAGCTCTGCTGGGGACAGGAACCATGAGTTTACTGATGTATTGATGGTCCTTGACTATGGAAGGGAGAACACTGGAACTGGAAGAGTATGTTTAAAATTATTCCCAGTTTCAGACAGTCTTATACAGAGTCTACACTTTTCCTTTATTCTTGGTTTAATGCTAATACAAGAGTAAATTCCAATGTAGACATGATAATGGAGAGTTCTTTTATTCACCTCTGGGGCTTTAATCTTACAGCTTGTTTTAAAACTGAATAAGGTTCAGCAATTGAGCATTAAATGAGCCGTTCAGAATTGTTAGCTGGTTTTCATGTTACGTGTTTTTATTCAGGCAATACTGCTGCTAAACCTGGCTATCAATTTAGTTGCTTCCAGGTGACTCTGGAGCTGTTATGATCTGGAGAAAAAAAAAAAAAAAGTTGGTACTTCAGCAAATTGCCCAAGATGAATATCTTGGTCCCTTCAAGGGATAGGTATAAAATTCTGGGTAATAACTGCCTTTTACAAAGGAGTTATTGCGTGTAGCCAACTTGTCACAGGTCTGAATCTGGATTTCATACTAGTTTTCCCAATGGCTCTATATAAATTAAAAATCACCCAAAATTAAATGAATGTCTTGGTTTTTGTTTCAGTGCTTTTCTTGGTAGCTGTCTCTGCTTGTCTCAGTAGACACATCATTGATACGATACTTGAGAAAATGTGTCATGAACATGAAGGAATTCAAGCAATGACAAAGCCTTTCCTATATGAAAGAGGAGAAAGGGTAATAAAATTAACTATCTACTAATCCCTCACAGGATGCTCAGAGACAGCACAGGAAAACTGTAGCCAGTTGTGTCCTTCTGTGAGACCAGAAGGGTTTGAGTCATGACTCTGAGTGGAGCACTCCGAAATGAAGTCTCAGAGCTGTTCACAAGCTTCAAAACAAGTAATCTCTCTGCTGACGTGTGACATCATGCCTCCAAGGTACAGTGGTCCCGGGGTGCTCATTAAATGATAGTGGGATGGATTGCATTTCATCCTTACATGATGTTTGGATGCAGAAAACAAGCTTTTAAATTACTGCCATGTCCCTCCACAGCCTGTGCTACAGGTTCAGAACAAAGGGATGTCCAGGTGCTTCACGTACTTTTTTTTTTGTTTTGCTGAAGCTTTGGTTCTGTAGGCAAAGGATTTCTTTGTTGTATCTCCACTAAATGCTTTCTCTTATTCCTGCTTTGAATGTTACTAGGGCAAAGTGTCTCATGTTTTCATTTTTTTTCCTTATTTAACATCTTTAAGGATCTCCTCCCACACTTCCCAAACAAACCTCAGTGAATTTAGCTTTGCAAATCTTGTCTGGTTATGTGTTAGCATCCTCTTTAACAAGCAAGCCAACTGAATTAGAAAAGGCCAGAGGATTCAGAGCCATTAAGCAAAATGGGCTTGAAGCTTCTAAACGCCTCTGAGATCCTGCACCTTCAAGCCCAGCCCATGGAGTAACCATAGGTGTTTCTCAGGCCAGGGAAAGGATTCTCATGTTTTGATCTTCCATTTTTTCCCTCTCAGCTTCTTTGTCTTCCATTTTTCTTCCGATGCCATTTGCTAGAAGTACTTCCCTCAGCTTGCACAGGCTGTGGATCTCCCTCAAACACACAGCCCTAACACTGGGACTAAACCCTGCCAGTCAAATGGACACTTGCTGCTTGCAACAACTGTTAGCACAATGCAGTCTTATTTTTTCTGATACAACTTCAAGGGAAAATACCCGGTATTGGCTGAAAGCCTTACACTGGTACCCGCAGACAGGAGAGTGCATAAGTTAACTGAAGCAGCTTGTGAGCAGTTCATTGCTGCTGCGTGCAGTGTTGTTCTCCCACGTACAAATGGAAGTTCAGGAGTGTTTGCAAGCATCTCTGCCTCTGGGGTTATGTTAGCAAATGCAAGCAGCCCTGGACACTTGAAATTTGAATCTCGCCTTTCTTGGTTTGCTTGCTCCCCCCCTCGAGTGGCAAGAGTCATTGCTAGAGCTAAAACTAATCTTAGTTCAGTCCATGGTAATTAACAAAAGTTACTTCATCCTTTAATCACATTGATTTTTCTTGAGGTTGAGGAATAGCTCAGCGATGTATAGTTTCAGAGGGGAAGTGAGGAAGGTGATTGCCTGGCTTTGAAATGAAAGGAGGAATTTAGCTAGTGTGCAATTATTCAAGTAAGAAGTTGCTCCCGTCTGTCTTTAATATTCCAGAGTAGTATTTGATGTAAATCCTTCCCTAGAGTTCATTACATTAGCTCTTAGCTCAACCTGAGAACACTGAGTGCCAAGTTGGGTGTGCAGCGCATTTTATAACCAAGCAGAACGACGTCATGCTAGTGATCCTGCAGCTCCCTAGCTCCTTGGGAGGAGGCATGGTTTTGTCTTCAGCCTAAATGTTTGACCAAATTCCCTTACTGTTTTCAACACAGAATGTGTGAGAGTATTGCTTTTCCACCAGGAAATGTCCCCTTTTGCCTAAATTAGATGTTATTTTGCTACTGATATTTTTCTTTACATGAAATTTTTCCTTTATAAGAAAATTCTTTTTTCTTCATAGATCCCTAAATGCTTTACAAGAAGACACATTCCCCCTTCCCCCCTCCCCCCAGTAGCCCTCTTGCAAATGGGTAAAACAAGCTGCAGGCCAGCCAGTGCTTTGTCTGCACCCACCCTGGCCTGGAGCTGGGGGGTGCCAGGCTACTACTGAGGGCTCTGGGCTTAACCGTGCTGACCTTCAAAAAAAAAAAGCAAGGAGAGAAGTTTAGAAAGCAGGTGATTTCGTAATGGTTTGCCACTGCCACTTTACAGAGACACTGATCAGAGCTCCTGAGAAGCCAGAAATCCGCCCTCCCTCACCACCTTCAGCAAGGCTCACAGGAGAGCCCAGAGACACCGCTGCGTGCACACCGTGTCCCAGCGCCTGTCCCCAGCGGTGGGTGGTGCCAGCTATTTCAGACAGTGTTTACCGTAAGTAAGACTGCAATGATATAGGGTGAATGTAAGTGCTATGAACCAGGCAAGGTGCCCAGCTGACACACAGAGCCAGAGCCTGGGCTGGGAATGGCATGCATCACATTAGACAGTTTTGGGGCATAGTGAGGGAGAAAGCACCCAACTGCATGAATAGACAGTTCTCAGGACATTATCAGAACAGAATGAAATTCTCCTCACCATGCAACCAAGCCCTAAAACTGAGCAGCCTCTCCCAGCCCCTGAAAATCCATGCTGGCAGACTCAGTGCAAATATGCTATTCCCTGCTATGACAAATTGCTGACGTGCCAAGGTCAGAAAGCAAAAAGTTTTCTGCACGCCATCATGCCAGGAATAAAAAGAAAGAAAGAAAGAAAACAAAAAGCTTTGTTTTAAAATAAATGGTTTTAAATAAGCAAATATTCTTTTGAACTACCGTAGAGTACAAACCTAATAATATTTGTTAAGTAACTATCAGTGACATATTTAAGTCTGGCTTAGTATGTATTAGCAGAGTGGTATTTGTGCTGCTTTTGTTGTAACAAGAGTCAATAGCATTTCTAGAAGATGATCTGAAAAAAGGGTTTTTCTTTTTTTCCACTTAGTGTCACACAGAAACACCGGCTGAGCAGCAGACCCGCCTCAGGACTTTCAAGAAAAAACCTTCCTAAGGTACTGATTTCACTGAAATCATATTTCTCTTTCATTGGCTTAGTTCAGTTCATGTTCTGCTTCTGAAGTGCTATTTTTTACCCATAAATCCACTTCCTTTTATCACTATGGCTTTCTGAATTGCCTGCCCCAAGACTGCAAATGCAGCCCTATTATTATAGTCTATCTGAAATGCCACAGTGCCATGGCTGAATAAAGTTCTAACACATTCCACCTCTTCTGATCAGCTGCTGCTCCCTGAGGTCTGGCAAAAACTAGGCTCACTGCTATCCTTGACTACTGCAAGGCTTTTTAGGGGGCTAGGGACCACCTCATAGGGCTAAAATCATGTGAGGCCCTGGGGAGGCTGGAACCATGACGGACTTGACCCAATGATTAAGGAGGTATTGGGGAGGCATTGGGGAGGCAAGGACAATCCCCAGACATGGACTGTATATCTCGAAACAAGACACTGGAACTCATGATAAGGAAGCGGCAGACGGACAGAGAAACAAATGTAAGGACTATAAATCTCAAAATTGGACATTGGAATTCATTATAAAGATACAACAAACGGAAGAATTGGCAACAACCAGCTCTCGCAATTAAGAAACGTGCCAATTCAGCAGATTCCTGACCAAAGGTGAAAAGTACACTGTGAGGAAGACTCGGGGTCTTCCTCCCAAAGACCCCTGCCCACGTCCCAAAGACCCCTGCCCACAATTCTTGGGAGGCTCTACGCAGGCGCAAGGTGCCAAAAGGCTAATTAGCATGAGAAGCGAGGGAAGGCGGGGATAGGTAATGCATATGTATAGGCGCTTGTAGAATATTGAGAGATTGATTGTATAAATTCAAGACTGCTTTCCGCTTTGGGTATGCACGATAGGTGGAGAGATCCCCCGTGCATCCAGCGCTGCAATAAAGAATATACCACTTAAAGGAATTTCGGCTTCGATCTTTGAATCAATCTGGCACCCCAGATGGGACTACCTCTCTGCCGGTCCGCAGGACCCGCTGGGGACAGGACTCCCTAGGGTACCCCCGGGATTTCCCGGAGGGACTCCTCGACTCACCGGATCACTGCGGAGGCAGACAAGGACCCCATCATTGTCAGTGAGTATATTCTTTATTCTGGTTTGGTTTTCTGGTAGACCGGTCATCTGGGACTGTCCAGTAAGTCGGAAGGTGACTTCTGCAGGACAGTATTTGGTATATACTTTGTGGTTAGTACCACAAGTGTATCTGGGGACCTTGAGGTCCATCTGTATCTGGAACTGTCTGTAAGTCGGAAGGTGATCTTCTGCGAGGCAGTGTTTGGTATATACTTTGTGGTAAGCACCATAAGTATATTTGGGGACCTTAAGGAAAGAGCTCGCTTTAAGGTCCATCTGGAATTGTGTTGTTTATTTCGGTTTTCTGACTCATGGAGTATGGTATTTAACTCTGGTTATTGTTACTGTGATTTTGGCTATTTTTCTGGTGGTAATAGTAGGTTCGTGGCATTGTTATAAGAAAGATATCGTTATGGTGTTACACAGTTCGGTTTTCTGACTTATCGCATGTGGAATTTGACTCTGACTATTGTTATTGTGATTTTAGCAATATTGCTGGTAATAGTAGCTTTGTGACATCGCTACTGAAAGATATTGCGTGCCTGTAATTTTGTGAGTGATACGTTTTTGTGATACGCTTTTGTAAGTAACACGTGTATTCTGAAAGTGTGAACTGGAAAATGGGGGGGCGAGCAAGCAGTGAAATTTTAAAGAAAAGTGTGTTAGGATGTGTTTTGAGTCACTGGAAGGATATTGGAGGATCTGCTGGTGGAAGTGTGAACAGGAAAACATTGATAAAATATTGTAATCAATGGTGGCCGCTTTATAAGCTGGAATGTGGAGAAAAGTGGCCCCTAAATGGAACTTTAAACTCTAATGTTTTGCTACAGTTAATGTTGGTTTTGAGAAGGAGAATAGGATGAAATGTTGTATACTGATGTTGTTTCAGCATCTTGGTGGGAAAAGGTACGGAATTAAGTCGGCCCCTGACTGAGCTTTTGATGTTGGCATTAGAGAAGTAGAGGCTGGAGAAAGATAAAGGAAGTGTTAAAAGGGTTGTTGAAAGTGTTAAAGGTGTTTGAAGTTGAATGAGCAGGGAAAGAGGATGTAGGAATGTTAATAGTTCTGCCTCTGCTCTAGGCAGAGATCTTAAAATCATGGGTGTTAGCCCTTTGGGGCAAATGGATCATGATGGGTCCGAGAGAGAGTTGTTATGGAAACAGAAAAACAGTTAACTCTTAAAACAACCTGAGTTCATGTGCGAGCTCAGATTACCGATGGGACCGCTCAGGGAACTGTGGACAACTGCATTCCCCTGACCGACCCCACTGAGACCCTAATCATCCCTAAAATTATGAACGGCTAAGTAAATACTAAAATCTGGATGAATTGGGAATTGAGAATATGCTTCCAACAAGGTCTAAAAGAAACCCCTATGGAATTTTTGGACCAACTCTGAAATGTAATGAAAATAAATAAATAAATAAATAAAACAAAACGGTTTGGACCTGGCTTCGGAGGACAAATTGACTAGCCTTTTTCTAGGGTAATCATTGGTCCCTGATTTCAACAGGAATAACGGGGACCTGGGGAATCTACCCTAGCGGATCCTCCACTGATTATAATGAAGCTAGGGGAGGAATGGAAGTGAAATTTCTTATTGATATGGGGCAACGTATTCAGTTCTAAATCAAGCATTAATGCCTTCACAGAATTATTATGTTAGGGTAAAAGGTGTGTTGTGGTTTAACCCGGCTGGCAGCTAAACACCACGCAGCCGTTTGCTCACCCTCCCCCTCCCTCTCTGAGACGGGGGAGAGAAATGGAAAGTGAAGCCCGTGAGTTGAGATAAAGACAGTTTAATAAGACATAATAATAATACCAGCTACTAGGAAGAAAATTAACTCTATTCTAACTGAAACCAGGACAAGGTGTAACCGAAAAGGCTTATTTTTGTGAACCTTTGAAGTACAAGTTAGGGAAACAATGGGGCATACACAGACTTTTATATACGCCTAACTCCTCATGGGCACTCTTAGGTAGAGATTTATTAGAGCAATTAGGAGCAGAAATTGTCGTTGAAAAAGGGAAAATGAAATTAAGAATAGGAGAAGAACAACTAATAAATGTGTTAAGCTTGGCACTAATACAAACTGACCCTAAAAGTGAAATACCTTTAGAGATCACAGATCAATATGTCCAGGAGTTTGGGCTACCGAAGTCCCTGGAAGAGCAAAAATGTGACCTTAATAATTACTAAATTAAAGCCAGGAGAGAAACCCGTTAAGGTTAAGTAATATCCTTTGAGGATAGAAGATAGGAAAGGAATTAAAGAGATAATTGATAAATTTTTACAGTATGGATTATTGATTGAATGTGAATCAGAATACAATACACCCATATTGCCAATTAAAAAGGCAGATGAAAAAAGCTATAGGTTAGTTCAGGATTTGAGGGCCATAAGTAAAATCACTGAAGACATACATCCTGTGGTAGCAAACCCTTATACGCTATTGACCAAGTTAAGGGACAAGTTGGTTTGGTTTACCGTACTGGATTTAAAGGATGCCTTCTTTTGTTTAACCTTGGCCCCAGAAAGCCGAAACCTCTTTGCCTTTGAATGGGAAAATCCTGACTCAGGACGAAAAGTCCAGTTGACATGGACAGTGCTTCCTCAGGGGTTTAAAAATAGCCCTACGATTTTTGGTAATCAACTTGCAAAGGAACTTGAATCCTGGGAAGCCCCCCATTCTGCAGGGGTCCTGCTGCAATATGTTGATGATCTCTTGATTGCTACCGAAGACAGGGGAAGCTGCATACAGTGGACGGTGAGCCTCCTTAATTTCCTAGGAATGAATGGATACCGGGTTTCACAACAGAAGGCACAATTGGTTCAAACCCACGTGACGTACCTAGGATTTGAGATCTCAGGAGGACAACGTGAATTGGGGACGGAACGCAAGGAAGCAATCTGTCGTACCCCAGAACCACAGACTGTTAAAGAATTACGAACTTTCCTAGGAATGACAGGTTGGTGCAGATTATGGATCAACAATTATGGATTAATTGTAAGGCCTTTGTATGATTTAATTAAAGATAACTGCATAAGACTAATATGGACAGGAGAAGCCCGAGCAGCCTTTAAGAAGCTTAAGATGGAGTTGATGCGAGCCCCAGCTCTTGGTTTACCAGATTTGTCTAAACCCTTTTGGTTATACTCCTATGAAAGACAGGGTATGGCCTTAGGGGTACTAGCACAAAAGTTGGGACCTTACAAAAGGGCAGTGGCTTATTTCTCTAAACAATTGGATGAAGTAAGTAAAGGATGGCCAGGCTGCCTGCGAGCAGTGGCAGCTGTAATTATGAATATACAAGAAGCCCGGAAATTTACAATGGGGCAGAAGATAACAGTGTTTGTCTCACACACTGTGTCAGCAGTTTTAGAACAAAAGGGGGCTCATTGGTTATCTCCTCAGAGATTTTTGAAATATCAAGCAATATTGGTAGAACAGGACGATGTGGAAATTGTGATAACTAATATTGTGAATCCAGCCTCTTTTCTTAGTGATGCTCCGGCGGAACCTGTGATTCACGATTGTTTAGAAACTATGGAGACTGTGTATTCCAGCCGACCAGACCTTAAGGAGGAGCCCATGGAAGATGCGGAAGAAACTTGGTTCATGGATGGGAGCAGTTTTGTTACACAAGGACAACGTAAAGCTGGATATGCTATAACAACTAGTCAGCAGGTAATTGAGTCTAAGCCTTTACCCCCTGGAACATCAGCTCAAAAGGCGGAGATAGTTGCTCTCACGAGAGCATTGGAACTGGCAGCTGGAAAAAGGGTAAATATTTGGACAGATTCTAAATATGCATTCGGCGTGGTACATGCTCATGGAGCGATTTGGAAAGAACGTGGATTACTGACTGCTCAGGGAAAACAGATAAAACATGCTGAAGAAATTTTAAAATTGTTAGAGGCTGTAAAACAACCAGAAAAAGTGGCTATTATGCATTGCTGAGGGCATCAAAGAGGATCCACCGACTTCGAGATTGGGAACAGATTGGCTGATAAAGAGGCAAGAAGGGCGGCGGAAAGAGGTCAAGTGGAAGTGCTTGCTTTAATACCAGACGGTAAAATTCAGACATTAGAGAAAGGACAGGCTCCTAAATATTCAAAAGAAGATTTAAAGTTGATCGAGGATCTAAAAGGGAAGCTGAATGTTGATGGGTGTGCTCATTTGAAGGACAACAGGGTTGTTATGCCCTCTAATTTGGTGTGGCCTATGGTTTTGGGGGAACACAACAAAACCCACTGGGGAGCCGATGCCCTGTATAAACTATTAAATCGAGTCTTGGTAGCAAGAAATCTGTATACCACAATAAGGCAGGTAACCCAACAATGTGACACCTGCATGCGTCATAATCCCAATACAGGAAATAGGGTGACATTTGGTGTCATTGATAAAGGGAATTATTCGGGGCAACTGTGGCAAATTGATTTTTCAGAACTCCCTAGAAAAGGGGGGTATTGTTATTTACTGGTTCTGGCTGACATGATTTCAGGAAGGCCTGAAGCCTTTCCCTGTCGAACAAACAAAGCAAGAAGAAGTGGTTAAAGTCTTGTTAAATGAAATAGTACCATGCTTTGGGATTCTAGTAGCAATGTCTTCTGATAGAGTTTCACATTTTTGTGTGCAAGTGGTACAACAGATAAGTAAGATTCTAAAGATATTCTAAAGACAACTGCATACTCTTTATAGACCGCGGGCAAGTGGACAGGTAGAAAAAATGAAACATTTAATTAAACAACAAATAGCTAAAATCGGACAAGAATCTAATTTGTCATGACCTCAATCCCTCCCTTTAGCATTACTTAGAATTTGAGTTAAACCTAGAATAAAAGGGAATTTGAGTCCCTTTGAAATCTTATATGGAAGGTCGTATCCATTTCTATTTAGTGGAGAGGATCGAACACAGTTAGGATTAGAATATTTATATGCATATATAAGTGAACTTCAGAAATAATTAAATAAAGCACATAAATTTGTTCTCAGGACCTGGGCTAGACGGTTGGATCAACCAATCCACCCTTTTAAGCTCAGGGATTATATATATAAAGACTTTTTCAGGACAACCCCTAGAGGAAAAACGGAAGTAAAGTGGACGGGACCATACCAGGTATTACTGACAACACACACCGCCATTAAGATTAAGGAGCAAGCAGCTTGGATCCACGATTCAAGGGTGAAGAAGGCCCTGGCGAGGATATGGACCACCACTCCAATTGGACCAACAAAATTATGGTTTTCCAGATCCTAATGATTGCAGGGGTGTGGTTGTCAGATTCGGGGTGGGCAGTTTGGGATGAGAACTTACACCTGTCCCTGATACAAACAATTTCTCAAGTAATTAATAAGACAAACTGTTGAGTATGCACCCATCTGCCACAGCATGGGAATAAGGGTGTATCGTTAATCAGGATTCCCTTGCCTGCAAACTTACCTTGGACGAATTTGTGGGAAAACACATCTTGGGGTCAAAAATATGAAGAAGTTTTGGAACTAGAAGTTGGTAGCTTCGTGCCATTGGAATCTTACTATGTATGTGTACAAAGGTGTAACCCGCCTAAGGGTATGGGAAAACAGGATTGTATAAATACGGATACTACTTATGTGGGAAATCAGACATCTTGTAATCGAACAATTGATACTAGTACGACTAGTGGCTGGGCAAATTCAACCAGCTGGCCGGTTCCAGAAGGAAAAGGGTGGTATTGGCTATGCAATGATACAGCCCGTAAGGTCTTGCCCGAGAATTGGAAGGGAACTTGCACTCTTGGAGCAGTAGTCCCCAATTTGACCATACATGATGTAGCGCCTCGAGGTTATTTGAGAAATCATATCCGGAGAATTAGACGAAAAATTAACAATCCATTGATAGAGAGACACACCGCTTTTCATAGTTATGTTCGATGGTTTATCACATGGTTAGGAGTGAGTGAATTGGAAAAGGCGATAGTTAATATTTCTGCAATTATAGAGAAGTTAGAAAACAAAACTCTGGATGCTATAAAGGCTCAACAAGAAGAGATATCTAGTTTATCACAGGTAGTATTACAAAATCCGATGGCCCTAGACTTGTTACTGGCCGCTCAAGGGGGAGTCTGTACAGTAATAAATACAAGTTGTTGTATGTATGTAGATCAGAGTGGAAGGATCTCTACTGACCTGGAAGAAATATGGAAGCAGACAAGGGTCCTACATGAGATCAGTAAAGATGATCTTTCATGGAGTTTTAGTGAAATATGGAATAAGTTAACCTCCTGGTTGCCCAATTTCCAATGTTTGAAACAAGTGTTCATTGCTCTATAACATTAGTAGTGTTAGGAATATTTGTGTGCATGTTGTTTAGATGCCTGCTTTGTTTTGTTACTGTAAATAATGAAAGTATCTGATGCAAAAGAATTTGCATGGGAAAAGAAAAGGGGGGATTGATTAAGGAGGTATTGGGGAGGCATTGGGGAGGCAAGGACAATCCCCAGACATGGACTGTATATCTCGAAACAAGACACTGGAACTCATGATAAGGAAGCGGCAGACGGACAGAGAAACAAATGTAAGGACTATAAATCTCAAAATTGGACATTGGAATTCATTATAAAGATACAACAAACGGAAGAATTGGCAACAACCAGCTCTCGCAATTAAGAAACGTGCCAATTCAGCAGATTCCTGACCAAAGGTGAAAAGTACACTGTGAGGAAGACTCGGGGTCTTCCTCCCAAAGACCCCTGCCCACGTCCCAAAGACCCCTGCCCACAATTCTTGGGAGGCTCTACGCAGGCGCAAGGTGCCAAAAGGCTAATTAGCATGAGAAGCGAGGGAAGGCGGGGATAGGTAATGCATATGTATAGGCGCTTGTAGAATATTGAGAGATTGATTGTATAAATTCAAGACTGCTTTCCGCTTTGGGTATGCACGATAGGTGGAGAGATCCCCCGTGCATCCAGCGCTGCAATAAAGAATATACCACTTAAAGGAATTTCGGCTTCGATCTTTGAATCACCAAGATACACTAGCAATGTGCAGAAAGCCACTGAGGGACCAAGAGGGCACAGCACAGCCTGAAAGCTGATGGTTGCTTTATCACGTGCAGCAAAAGAAAAAAGTATCAATGTCTAATTTAAATTGACCTATGTAAATGTATTTATTTTGTCTATCCTTTGATGTTTGCTTATTTAACTTTTGTAATAGCCAGATATTAACTCTAGGGTTAATGTGTAGACAGAGGAATGCAAAGTAAGAGCAGTCTATAACCATTGTGATGCTGAGTTTAAAATGGTTGTTGTGAAGTCCTGCACTGGGAACAAAGGCTTTATTTTACATCTGATGGGTGGTGAGGAAGTCAGAGTGCTTCTTAAGTGTCCTTTCCTGTATGTCAATACATGTTATCTCTTTGGGCCTGCTCAGAAATTTGGGGCTTAATAAATCATTACTATAGACCACACACTTCCACCTCCTTCTCCCTGCCATTGTGGGGTGTGGGTGAGGCGGAAAGGTTGTGCTCTGTGGGACCCAAGGGGGAAAACTGCAGTTTATAAATCAGGCTCGAGCTACCCTGAAATCATAGTGAAGCTCTGCAGGCAAAAATGCCAGCTAGGCTTTTATCTGTATGCCATGGCATCACAGGTCGATACTGTGACTTCCTTCTCTTCTTTAAACCTTTCATGTCAGAGGAATCAAAGACCCCTACCTCCAAATTGCCTCAAGTTAATAATAGCAGGAACAGTAGTTAGCCCAGGTTTGAAAGAGGCTTTGATTAGATACTGCTCTTTGGTAAGCCGTTTGAAAGGCAGTAGGCAGTGTTTGCTTGGAAGAGAAGCCTGATGAGCAATTTGCTTTTCTTTTGCTGATGCCAAGCAGAGCTTTGTTATCCCTAGAATATGGAGACCACAGAAGTGGTTTATGGCTACTGCTCATTACTGCTGGCTATTTCTTTGCTTTGTGTAAGGATAAAAACTCGTGCATGAAGCCCAGCGGCCTGGCCTCACGCGTGACAGCTGCTCCTGTGCTGAGCCTTAGCAACCGCCTTGCCCCTCAGCTTGCTCTCCCATGGCTGTTTTTTCCTGCCTGGGACTGGCCTGGGAGGCTACAAGAAAGCTTTAAAACTCAGATTATAAATGGCGAGGGCTTTCAATGTTCACTTAATTAAATGTTTTACTACCTGGGGAGCCGTGAGGCCTATCCGACCCTGAGTGCGCTGGCACATTAACCACATGTACTGCAGCTGTCGGTCAGCGTGGAACAGAGGCAGGAGGGGCAGAAGTGTCCGGGGCCCCTCCTGACCGTGTGTTTTCAAAGCCTGCAACTGGAACACAAGGAATTTTGGTTTAGGATCAAAAGAAAACCAAATGCCTCCAAAATGCCTCCAAACAAAGCCTCTCAGATGCCACCATTGGCCCAACCCTACATGCATGGCTGGTGTCCTCACGGACTGTGGGAGCTGTGGGCACGAGGGCTGGAATACATCGGGAACTTGGCCAGGGCCAAGAACTCTCTTTAAAAAATAAATAAATTAAAATCACATCTCCCTCCTAAAAAAAATATCTGTGTCCCCCCGGGCAGGGCAGGGCAGCTGAGGGGGGCGGAGGCAGCGCCCGCTCTGTTCCAGGCGGGCAGGAACGCGCCAGGAAGCGGCGGAGGGGCCCGGCCCTCAGGAAATGGCGGCGGCGGCGCCGGCCGCGGGGCGAGGCCGGGCGGGCCCCGGACCCCTCACGGCGGCGGCGGCGGGGACCGGGCGGCGGCGGACAGAGCCCAGACCTCCCCCCGCTCGGCTCCCGGCCTCCAAGGGGGCTGCAACGGGTCCCGGCACCCGGCCGCCATTTCCGTGCCGCCCCCGCACCGCGTGCCGGGGCCGGTGAGGAGCCCGGGCGCTGAGGCAGGTGAGGATGGCGGCGCCGCTCGGCCCCGTGCCCCGGGCGCCTCTTGGGCTGCCAGGGGCCGGCTCCGGGCCGGCTGCGCTGAGGGGAGGCTGAGCGCTGCCTCTGTGGTGCTGGGTGCGAGGGAAGGAGCCGGGCTGTGCGGCAGGGATCAGGCACGCCCTGAGGCTGCCCCGAGTTTCTTGCTGAGGTTTTAGCTGGAGGACTAAGAAAGTGGAGCCGGTGACATTATATTGGCTCCACTGATACTATCCTCCTAAATTAAACGGTGGAAGAGCAAGGCCTGCCTGTGAGATAAAGTCGGGACCTACTTCCTCTACCTACAAGGCTTTTTTCTCATGCTAATCAGAGCAGGTTAAAAGCCAAATGTTTGTATAGAAAACGCTGGGTGGGTTTGATTTGAACAGGACACGATGCACCATGTTCCAGGGCAGTTGCGTTGCCTGTTGTTGCACTTAACGCTTCTGATGTTCTCACCTGTGCTTGCTCACAGCCCCTGGGTTCCTTTGTCCGTGGCTCCAGGACTGGGTGATGAAGGACACGACATGCCGAGGATTACGGTAACCAGTGTGAAAACTGTGCTTGTGGTAATGGGTGCTTAGCCCTCCTCATTTGGTGTAAACCTGTTAACCCGTGCAGCCTTGTGAAAGGGCTTGGTGCGATGCCCTCCAGTGGCAACAGTGTGTACTGGTATTTTGAATCAAGATGAAACAGAACGGAATTGGAAGAAGTGATCCTAAATATTTGATACCCTTAGATACAAAGGTACCTTGGGTCTTAGGACATGTGGTTTGTCACAGAGGAGGAAACCCTGTTGTTTTCTGCATGAGGCCAAGATTCCTGAGTGTGGTTTCAAGTCCCTGTTGTGCCACAGTCCCTGTGTTCCCTTGTCTGTGCTGCTTCTGTATTATTACAGGATGTTGGGAGAACAAGGTGCCTCGAGAGAACCCTGGAAGGAGTGCCTAAAAACAGTACAGAAAAAAAATCACTTTGATCTCTGGCAGAACCCTGCTATTGACTTAGCCCTCTGGTCAGCACAGAAATAACTGTGCTCAGAGGGAGAATGACTCTGACCAGCCTGGTGATTTCAAGAGATGCTGGCAGCTTGCAGCAAAGTCTCAGATTCTGTTTCTTAATCTCCTCAGCCAGCTGTGGTTTTATTATATTTTTTCTGCCTTGCTCCCTGCTGTTCTGCACAGAAGCCTACCACAAACCAAATAAGATGACTCTCACTAGGTACCGAAGGTTAGGTCAGCATTGCCTTCTGGTATTTCTGCCCACCATAAAGGGGTTTGGGTGTAACTTGTTCTAAGCCCAAGAGCCTCTGAGCAGCTCCTGCTGCTGCAGCATCTGCAGGGCTGTGCAGATCACTGCTGCAGATTGGGGCCAGCCTGTGGGAATCAGGTGGCCAATACCAGAGCTTTAGGCATGAGCCCCCATCCTTCACTGAAGACAGCTTATTCTGTGTGCCAGCAAGTGCATGTAATGAAATGAACAGAATGAAAAATGCCAACAGGTACCAGGAAGAATGTGTCTCGCGGCACATAACTCATCAAAGACAAAGGCAACTTGTTTTTTAACAGACCTTTGTCCTTTCATGTAGTCTAGTTCAGCAGTGAGCCAGTGTCAGTAGATAGGCCATGGACGAGAAGAGGTTTTGCCTCATCTGAGACCCCTTTCAGTTGACAACTCAACACAGCTCTCCAAGATGAGCACTTTACCCAGGTTTCCATCTAAACAGAATACGTTTGGTGTTAGTCTTCTCTGGGGTGCTGTGCAGGACCAGTTAGTGCCTTCTGGCTTTCCGAAGGGACTCCCCTTTTACTCTGAAGCACAGCTTCCAGTTCTGTGCAGGGTTTGGCCCTTAACAGATGTTTGGCACATCTCCCTGTTGGGTTACACAGAAACACGAGGTTGATGTGAACATGCTGAGGGAATGGCCTGAAGCTGCATCAGGGGAGGTTCAGGCTGGGTGTTTGGGAAAGGTTCTTTACTGAGGGGGTGTTTGGGCCCTGGGGCAGGCTCCACAGGGAACGGGTAACAGCACCCAGCCTGCCAGAGTTCAAGAAGCATTTGGACAACTCCCTCAGACGTTCAGTCTGATTTTTTGGGGTGCCTGTGTGGAGCCAGGAATTGGACTCGATGATCCTTGTGGGTCCCTTCCCATTCGGGATATTCCATGGTTCCAGCTTGGGTGCCTTACTGGTCACATCAATAGTCCGTGCAGTGTAAATGGTGGCTTCCTTGTAAAGGACACATACAATGATGATTCACAGTGACAGTTTTAAAAAATTGAAACTGTTCATGCCTTTTGCTTCGCTGAATAAATATTTAAGTGACAAGGTTAGGATTCCTAAGAGAGGAGATGCTTGGGTTACAGCTGGCAGGTGAATTTTTTATTAAACAGAAACATGCAAACTCATTTCCTATCCTGTTTTCAGCCTGGCCGCTGATTATTGCTTATTTATTCTTTTTTTCAGGTATTTCTGTTGCTGCCTTACCAGTCCTGTACCATCCCTGGTGATGCCCACTGAGTCACACTCTGCTAAGCAGGCTGCTCCTGCGATCTCCGGCAGATTCATCGAGCTGGCAACATGATGACAGAGCTGTTTGGTACCTGTAGAGTCCCACTTGCGCGGTGTCCAAGTACTTCATGTTTGACTCATCGAATCTGGCCTTGCAGCACGCCTGTGAGGTGGTTGTGAAGCCCCTAGGACCCAAGTTACGGGGCTCTTTTACCACCTGAGGTGGACAGCTAATCCTGGTGCCAGAACACGGAGTGGTTTGAGCAGCTGGGACAGAAGCTGTTGGTGAGGAGTGGTGTGGTGGGGCTGATCACACCACGACTTAGTGCTTCCAGCAGAACCCTTTGGTTCACCGGGCAGTCTGTCTGCAGGAAAGGTGTTCTTGGTGGGTGGGGGGGGTCAGACATCCTAATACCCCTGCTCTGATATTTGTGTGTTTTACTTCCAGATCTCTCTGTAATTGTAAAGAAGATGGTGGCGCTCGATTTTGGCAGGTAAAAGTAAAACATGCTCCAGCGGGGGGAAGTTGGACCCAGAATCAAGGTATATGTTTTTATCCAAAGGGAAAAAAATAGTGTTAAAACAACTTAGGGTGTGGTGCTATCTCAGCACTGTCAGATGTACACTGTAGCTGCTGTTCTGTGGTACAGCCTTACAACATCAGCAGGCTCACCTGGCCACCTTCTGCCCTGGGCCTTGGTGGTGGTTGCTGGCTGAGTCTCCTGTCTAGCAGACACGCGTTGTGCTCACTGCAAGAAACAGCAACTGAAATTTCTCTGGACTGCCTCACAGGAGGTGTGACAAGGTAATCATAACAACCCTTTCTGCCTTGGAAATCTGTGACTTCCTGGTAGGCTATGAAGCTATACTTGCATAGTTCAGTGTTGCTAAACCCACCTTCTTTTGTGGCTTGCAAAACAAATCGATACTCAAGAGACTAATCCTGCCGTAGCAGCGTATTCAGCTCCTGTTCACATGTTTTTCTGCAAAGCCTGTTTTGGAGAGACACATTTCTTCTTTCTCTCAGCCAAATAGGAAAGAACAGACAAGCATTTGGCACACAGTTTACACCAAGTCTCTTAAGTTTTGCCAGGCTCTGTTTATTCATGTGGACCCTGTGTGTTGTAGGGACTACCTGTTCCTGACTAACCCCTAGAATGGAAATTTCGAACCAATGGTTTTTGTAATGAACGTACAATAAATTTATGGAAAAGCTTCTTTCTGTGTTAGTGAGTCTTGATTGAACTCAGGTAGTTTTGACATCCACAAGTGAGGCTGTTTGGAGCAGGACAGCCTGCTTTAGGGGTAGTGCCTGTCTCGTGTCTGGAAATGAAGTCTGAACAAGGACATTTCAGTTGAGTACTGGACTGCTACTTCCAGCCTACACTGCAGCCCCTAGGCTTCTGGGACATGGCATCAAAGGTCAAAAGTTCTCAGTGCTGAGGGGGTGGAAAAATCTATGAGTATGCAGGATATACCAAGGCAGGGATGAGCATGGCCATCAAACAAACAAACAAAAAGCTAAAAAAAAAAAAAGGTGCTTTAGACTGGCAACCAGTCACTGCAAAACACCTCCATCTGGTTTTGGTTTTGCGTTTTCCCTGATAAAAAGCATTCTTACAGAATGCTTCTCATTTATTTAAAGTATTTGAGACTAGGGCATGGTTGAGTATTTCAATAAGCTTCACAGTTTCAATCCACTTACTGCGTATGGTATGCACTAACAGTTCACACACAAGGGAGGCGTTTTTGATTATCTCGTGTCACAGACTGTGTAGTGGCGAGAATACTTGATTGTGAGATCAGCTTCATGCTTGGAGTGTTTTCAGCTCTGTCTAGCAGCTGTACAGTGATTATGCATTTTGCTATTTTTGTTTTTCGTTTAATTTTTAGCTCTTCAGCAGACACAGGAGTGGAGTTTACGATTGCTGTGGAATAAGGGAGTTCCCCAAGCATAAATGGGTACTGGGGGAAACAGTAATCCAGTTGCCAGTGCTGCTTGGTAACAGTGTCACTTGTGGGAAGGATGGGAGTCGTTTCAGCCCTCAGTGATTTGGAGAACAGCTCCAGGATGCTGATGGATCTTCTGACTAATGTTTTTCTACTGAGATCCTGCCTAAGATGAGAGGAATTGTCTAAGGGTTAGGCCTGGGAGCTTGTTTGGGTCAGGGTTATTTTGCCATCCTTCTTAGGAGAGAGCTGGTTTATAGGGAGTGTGCTTGAGCAGTTAATGCTGAAAAAGGGCATTTCGCAATGCTATATGTAGGTTTGGCAGCAGAGGAACACAGTTTATGGGAGGGCTGTCCATGGGGGTGCTGCAATGCCAGTACGTATCTGTAGGATACCAGGTGTTTCCAAAGCAAAGCAGGGGTGGACGTAATGCTGGAAGTGTGAATTGAACGTGTAAAGGTGCTGGGCAATATCAGCATTGAAAAATGACAGTCTGTAGTTCTCATAGTCCAGCAGGACGCCAATCCTTGTGGGGGGAATGGTAATTCTGATGTCTGGTGTCATCCCGCTGTGCAGGAATTCATATTTGTGCCTGTAGGCAAGAAGCACAGTCAAATACCGAAGGGTGCCCTGCTTCTCTCAAAGAGAAGCACTTTGTGCGCGCAGGTATGTGGCAGGGTGTTCCACTTCACATGTGTGCTATGGACAGTCCCATCCCTCCTGTGTGCCCCTGCCCCATGTTTACTGCCCCTGCCCCTGCGCTGAGCAATGGCTGTTTACCTGCAGGTGAGTGCTACTTTTCTACACAACCTTATCCCTCAGTGCTCAGATCTGCCTGACCCATGTAACAGGCCTTTACTTCATGTTCCCAGCTGGCTGCAAATGGCTGGGTGGAGACACTTGGGAAAGGATGAGGTCAGAGCATGTTAATTTTTCTCTTCTATTAGGTTTTATCTGAAGTCATCCCTTACTGTCTGAAGGAGCTGTGCTCTTTCAGGCCAGTTAGGCTTGCCCCAGAGCACCACTTGTTGGCTCCTCAGCCTTGCAGCTCCACAGCTGTAGGCCCAGCCAAGGAGAGTTGATGAGGTGACTCAGCCAGGCCCTGCAGTGCTGCCCACTTGCTCCCTGGGGCCTGTGGTACCGAGCCCCCTTTCCTGCCAAAGGCACAGGAACTGGGAACTGCTCACACCCACGTCTGCAGCAGCAATGAGGGAGTGTAATCCCTCGGGCAGAGTCTGACTCAGAGTGTGGCTCGGCATCCTCCAGACTATTTGATTTCATTTTTCAAACCCCGTTCTCTAAATTAACGTTTCTGGCTGCTCTTCCTACAAGACAGCTCCCTCCTCAGCCAGGGGGGTGTAGATGGGGAATTTCCAGCCCTCATTTACTAGAGGGTGACTTCTTTTAATCATGATTCCTGAGCTGTGGATTAATGGAGGCCGTGAAGGTGCACTTGTACATAGCTGCTTTGTCGTGAGGGTAGCCCTCTTCTTCCATATGCAATCACCATTTGAGTAATGCTGAGGTCCTGTAGCAGTTACTCAATCTGCTCTCCCTAGTGTGGCACGCTGCAACCAAAAATATGAGACTTCTATGGGAACGTGTGCCTTTCTGAGCTGAAGTGAGAAGATTTATTCAGCTAAAGTGAGTTATCTGGTATTTCACAAGGGCCAGCTTCTTCACTAACCACCTCCTCCACCCACACTGCTCAAACCTGAGAAAATTTCCCTGTAGAGCTGGGTATGACAGTGACTCAAACTGAGCAATGGCCTGGCTCTGCATTCTCTTCCCTGAAGTCCATGCTCATTGCTTCAGAAGAATAAGAGCAAACCTCAATGTACCTCTTAGCTCAATGTAGCAAGCAAATCAAATTAGCCTTCCTGCAGTGTATGGAAGAGTCATTAACCTCAGTGGGTTTCGTCGCTCTCATTAAGCAGCACTTCTCGCTGTGTGGGAGGCAAATGCCAGCACTGTCAAGGACTTTGGTTGTGCAGCAGGCCGATGGCTGGGGAGTTGTGAGCAGCAAGCACCTGGGAGTGTGTGCTCCCGCCAGCTCAGCTGCATCTAAAACCTCTCTGTGTACCAGCTGGCAAGGACAGGAAGCTTTGGAAGCACGCTGTGCCATCATTACCATCTGCTGACAGTGTGCATGCCGGAGCTCTCAGGTGGCATCCAAGTGTCCTGTTCAGGGGTCCCAGCACCACACTGGCAATTCATGCAGGCTGAGTGGCGTTCAGACAGGCGATGGGAGTTACTCAGGGATGCCTGAGGCTTGCTCCTGGGTCCTTCACAGGGTGCCTGAATCTCCCGTGAGATTCTAAGGTGATGATGTTAATTTAGTTGTCATTGTCCAGGGGAGAGCCAGCAGTCCCAGCTGAGGCATAAGGGGAAGCTGGCATTTCTGCGTGCAGGTGTGGCTGTCTGGTACCTCCATGAGGACAGAGGTCAAAACACGGTGCATACAGCTGGGTTTAGCTAGGTTTGTACTTCCTAAGTGGCATAGATCTGTTACTGGCTGTCTTCCCACTGGGGTTTCAGTGACCTATAGCTAACTTCTGTAATGCAGATTCTGTTCAAATTTTTGTTCCTGGGACTGCCTCTTTCAATGTGAGAATGTCATAAAGCAGTAGGATGTGCTTAAAGGTTCCAGTATCCATCCAACACCGCATTACAGTGCCTATGGTGGAATAATCACAGGCCCCTGGTTAAGTGTTCGGCTGGGGCTTTGATGTAAGATCTCCAGCCACCCCTACAAGCCTGAGCTCTCTGCTGCTCTGTCTTCAGGTGTACATGCAGGAGGTGTTGTGTAGGAGACCTGTAGCCTCCAACAGCTCTTACCTTGATGGTGTGATGATGTGCCTCATGCACCAGGATGAGTTGTTTGCCCCCAGATAACCATGCCTCGGAGTGTTTTCAAAAGCCACACCAATTCTGTACTCTGTATCTTCCTCAGCTTCCACCTCCCAGTAATGCTTCCCTGGGAATGGGATCAGACTGCCCAGGATCCCAATGCACCTGTGAGAGACAGGAATATGCTCTGGCAGGAACTCTTTGCAATGCTATTTAAAATGTTTAACTATGTAATATACCTGGATGTTACATATCAATAAATAGTGTTGTTTCCTTAGTGCAGCGCGGATTTTTGATGACAGTGAAGTCCACATGCTGAGGAACTGACAGGTTTCTTTGTGACACCAACCCTATTTTATCTTTGGGCAGCTTTGTATGAATGAATGCCCTGGGCACTTTCAGGACTAGGGAGAATAGCATCCTGTGCTGCCTGGGTTGTCTGGGGAAATTTTTACTTGCTAGAAGAGTGCTCTGGTAAACCCCAGTGTAGTAGGGAAAAAATCTACACGTTTTGTGTTTTCTTCCCAGACAAGCCGGGAAGAAATTTTATGTCACCCGCTATGAGGAATGGAGCACTGTAACAGTGTGAAACTGCTGGGGCAGCTGGGGAGGGGGAGGCCAGCCTGCGCTGTGGGTAGATAAACCACCAAGAATTGAACATGGTAGTAGGGCATGGAATATGCTTGGGTACCTGGGCAAGTAAATGTTTTGACAGTAGATTTTGGCTTCTATCCTCAAAGGTAGGAACCATAGTCTGCTATCCTTTGTGATAGGAACCATGTAAAACATACTTAAAAAAGATGTCTGAGAAAAACTGACAGAGATAACACGCCACAGAGACCCTTCAGCTTGTTTTATGTGAACAGTCTGTAAGTCAAAGGAGTTGGTACCTTTGAAGAGGCAAGTCTGCAAAAACAGTTTCTGAAGCAAGAAAACTGGGCAAAAGGACCCATGTGAAATGCTTCTGAAACACCCCAGCTCAATTTAAGAGGGCAGCATGAGTCCTGTAAGACTACACCCCAGCTTTGCTTCAGAAGAAGTGGATAGTGTATGAACTGTCATTGCTGCATCACAGGGCATAGCACGTTTCAAAACACACCTGAAGATTTGGATGTGGAGTCACAGCCTCTATATTTTTGAGGTAGAATTGTCTAAGGATATAAATTACAGAGGCAAAGGATGTTGCTGGTTGAGCTTCTCTACCTCCAGGTAATACCGAGAAATAACTGCACTCAGCATGCTGAGGGCCTGATGTGTAACAACAGGCACAGCGAGGGTGGGCTGTACTTTGTGCCACCCCAGCAGCAATCATGTAAAGTAAGTGTACAGTTCATTAGAAGTGCATGTGTGTGTCTTGGGAATGGCTTAAAGGCTGCTGAAATTGAGCCTGAGAGAGGCTGTGCTGCTACAGCTCGAAAAGGAATGATGCAAAATGGATGGGCAAACATCTGTGAACAAAATATTACCATAGTAATGAGGGTTGCAAAGCGACCAAGGCAAACCTGAATCAGACTGCAGGAGCTTCTGTGGTTAGGAAGCACATAAGCCTTTTGGAGATCATGTAAACTTTAGTAAGAAGAGTTTGCAATGTAATCTTCTTGTGTGAACGTTAGTCATTTCAACTTGAGGGCTTTTTAATTTTTTTTCACAGCATCTTGGCATGAGTGAGGCTTCTGAGAGTTCACAGTGGCATCAAAAACAGCCTCAGAGTTCAGAATGAGATGAGTGCCAGCTCTGGCTGCTTATGTGAAACATAAAAGCACCCTGTGGAAGGGTGGATAAAATCCCATTTAGGATCATCATGATGACTTTCATGAAGAGAATCTTCTACCTCCTGTCTCTTTCCAACCAAGCCCCCTCGTAACATTGTATGGCAAAAACAGCCTTGCATTTCCATGCAGGGGCTGAGTTGTGAGCACATATTGCCCTGCATCTGCAGTTGCCCGTGCTGCTTATATGTTATTTCTGTGGTGCTGACTGGAAACTGATGCATTTTGGCAAGATAAGGCTCTCACTTTAATGGCAAAGGGCCTAATTCTGTTTCGAAAACAAAATCTGTAGGCCCAAATAATATGAGCTAAGCAAAGAGTTGGTCAATTCAGCTATATTTTTCAGCAAGGGATAAGTATTTGTATCCCTCTCTTTTTAGCATTTGCTTTGGTGCATAATACCTGTTTAAATTTAGCTCAAGGTGCCCAACATGTAAGTAGATTTACACATAATTGTGGCTGTCTGCATCTGTAATCCTCTTTGCTAACGTGCATTGACTTCCATGGGATGCTTAAATTCCAAAGATTAACAAGGGAGAGAGATTCCAGCTCACAAAATCAGTGACAGCTGCTGAAAGCCCCATTACCGTAGAACTATGGAGTGGGCTGGGTTAGAAGGGACCTTAAAGCCCACCTAATTCCAACCCCTGCCATGGGCAGGGACACCTCCCACTAGACCAAGGTGCTCAAAGCCCCATCCAACCTGGCTTGGTGTCATCTGCATACTTGCTGAGGGTGCACTCCATGGCACTGTCCATGTCACTGACCAAAATGTTAAACAGTGCTGGTCCCCATAACGACCCCTGAGGAACACCCTTCATTGCTGGTCTCCACCTGGACATTGAGCTGTTGACCACAACTCAGTGCAACCACCCAGCCAATTCCTTCCCCACTGAGTGGTCCATCCAGTAAATCTCTCCAATTCAGACACAAAGATATCATGGGGGACAGTGACAAATGCTTTGCATGAGTCCAAGTAGATGATGTCACTTGCTCGTCCCCTCTCCACCAATGCAGTAGCGGTGTTGTAGAAGGCCAGCGGATTCATCAGGCACAATCTGCCCTCAGTGAAGCCATGTTGGCTATCACCTATCACCTCCTTATTGTCCATGTTCCATCAGACACTTCCTGGAATCTATTTTAAAAATGTCTGTGCTCTGTACTATACAAGCCCCTTTCAAACAAGAGGCTCAGGTGCCCAAAGCACCAATTCTATTTTTTTTTTCTGCCTGTTCTGTAGTATTCACTGTAGTGAACAAGTTTTACATAAGATGCATTGAGTGTCTTCCATTTAACAGAGCTTCATGAAAACAGCTCTCAGATCACAGTGTGAAAATGAGACGAAGGAAGGATGGGCAGACTCATGCACGTTATGTTCAAGGCTGCATCACCTTGGCAGCTTGCAGAAGAAGGGGCAGGGGAGAGGGAGCAACAGCCAATACAGAGGAGCAGCTCCTTGAGTCTTGGAAATCTGCAAGTGCTAGATCACTATAATTAAAGAGAGACTAATAATTATGAAGATTATTTTAAGATTTTTAAAGAGTAAATGGATTTTGATTTTTTTTTTTTTTTGGTGATATTTATCTAGGTTCTTTGGGCTTTGTAAGGAATTAAACGGGGAGAAGTTTCAGAAATGAATAGAAGTTGGTACACACATCACACAAAGAGATGGTTTAGGTTAAAATAAGTCTGATTTTCTTAAAGGTATTTTATAGTCCTTTAAAATACCTCTGGATATGTTTACAGTTGTCTAAAATTGAAGACAAACATAATAATTTGTGCAAAAACCAAGATGGAAAAATCTACTACATCGTCTGGAAGTTTTACTTGATCAGTGCCTGGCTTGGAGGTGAGAAGAGCTGCAACACCAGCACACCTTTTTAGTGGAGTTGAATTCAAGGTAGGGGTGTGTGATGGGTGAAGCAGCCACAAACCACACGTTAGTTGCAACTGAAATAATCTTGTGTACCTTGTAAAGCTGTTATCATAGACAGGCAGATCGCACTCCGGGTTTTCCAGTTCATCACAGGCAATTGTAAATCCATCATCCAGGATTGCCAATAAAGGATGGGCTGTGTCCTCATTAAGACAGAAGTAGGTGCCTGCGAGAGAGAAGAATGTTTGAGAACTCCAGCAACTCCTTAAGGCATTATGGTTTGCAGCAAGGGTGTGGGGGAAATGTTAGGATCCACAAAATGATTAACAGCATTCTGGAAGGAATTTGGCTGACATTGAGAGGACCAGGTTGTCCTGTTTTGAGATTTTTCAAATAAATGGGTGTTAAAGGAGCAACTTACAGCTTAACACTGTTAAGTTACAGCTTTGTGAAAAGCAGAAAGTGGGCCTTAGCCTAGTTTTAAATCCAGCCAAGGCTCAAAGCTGCAGGCATTTCGCAGGAAGCAGCTCTTCAAGATGACAGCTCCTTCCTGCAACAGACTGTCCAATTCCGTCATCTTCCCCAGAGCAGAAGTGATATATTTTTAATCACTGAAAGAAGAAGGGAGAGGTTTAAAGCCCTCTCCATGGCGCCACTCTTCTATATACATGTAAATGCTGGGCACACCAAAGAGAAGGGATGACTACAAAGGTGCCACATGCAGCACCCCAGCGTGGGGCTCATGCCCCCAGGGCCACCCAGTTCAGCCTCCTGTCTTCATGGAGCGCAGGCTGGATGCGACTGATGCTAACAGCCCTCTGAGAGCCTTCCCCAGTGGGGGACTGCTGCAAAAGCTGCTACAACGCCCCCAGCAGTGTGTACCCCCTTCTGTCCAGGAGTTGTGAGGCCTGGGAGAGAGCTGCCTGACCGGCGCAGCAAGCGTCCCTCGTGCTTCAGCAGCTCCTCCCCAGAGCAGCCCTCAGAGAGGCAGGTCGGCTACACCAGCCTGAGATGAAAGCACTTCTGCCTCGCCACCTTTGGAGATGTCATGAGGCATGTCTGGCACATGGTGCTCGGCTGAGCAGGCACTGGGGCTGCTGTAGTAGTTTGTGTTTGTGCATCAGCCCCAGCAAGGAGGAACCAAAGGTCATTCCCAGCGCTGGAGGTGAGCGCTTGCAGCTGACAGAACAATTTGCATCGGCTGTTTACATAATGTAGGCTCTGAGAAGATAAATCTCTCTGTGCTAATCCCAAATTAAATCATTATAATCAAAGTGCAGTTACTTCAAAGCAAATACAACACAAACAATGACAGCACAATTATAGGCATGTGCTGCTGAATACAGACATGCTGTGCTAGCAAAAATGGTAATCTCAAATACTGAGTTTGATTTGAGTAGCTGAAATAGACGCAAACAATAGTCGCAGGAGTCCTCCTCCCTGGGGATGTAACAGTGACTGCTTCTTTTCTGGGGTGTCACCAAGGTGTAGCAGGCAGATGTGTAACTGACATGCAGCCAGAGCTGAGTTAAAGCCTGTTCAGGGACTAATGTCTTGCATGGGTGTGTGGTCAGCCTGCTGAATAAGCAAAATTTGCAAATCTCTCACATGAGGTAAGTGCAGAAGAGAGACAGGTGTGGTGTGAGTGCATTTGTGAATGACATGGGAGGTTTGAGACAGCCCAGCAAAGTTGCAGCATTGTTATAGCTGTGTTAAAGATGAAAATGGGTGTCTGTAATTATAAGGCACTAAAATGAGCTCTGATTAGAGGTTGGGAAGTGAAAGGGCTTCCAAATTCCCCTTGGCAGAGAAGCTTAATGCTTGTCCGGTGGGGCACTATGAGCAGAGAGGATAATACAATACTGTGACAGTTACCAGAAACCAAAACTTTCAGCTGAAAGCTGGACTATCTTTTTCCAACAAATAAATAGATCAGCCTTCAGAGCTTCCCCCAGCCAAGCAGGAGATGTGCTAATATAGACACAGGAAGGTTTCACATACCTACATTACTCTGGAAAGTGCTGACTGCCTCAGTTATACCTTCCAGCAGCAGCATTCAAGGTAATCTCCAAAGTAAACTGAAATCACACCTCAGCTGTCTTCCCTAGTGTGTCAGTTCTTGGCAAGCTGGTGATATCTGGGGACACCGGGCTGATTTACTCCTTAAAAATGTTTAGAAATTAGAAATTTTCTTCTCAAAAGAAGTGGGCAAAAAAAATGTTTTTGAATAACAGAGCTAAAGCAATGCACTTATTGTTACAAAAAGACTTTTTTCATTTCTAAAATGTTACCAGATGTGTAATTAGATGTAAGAGATTAGGACCTGATCCAGGCACCATTGGAGCCAGCAGGAAGCTTTCTGTTGGGATAATAAATGCTATGGTAAGCTGCGGGAGTTATCCAAGCTGTACAGTACCTGTGGTGTGTATCAGGACAGGCTCACTGCTTTCACTGGAACCACCCAGGTTTAAGGCTCTAACACAGATGCGATAGCTTTGTATTGGCTGGAGGTGAATTAGGACTTCACAGTTAGGAATCCCAACAATAGATCTATAGAAAATAAATCCGAGGAAAATGATAGGGTAGAGAACAAAGGTGGGCCTTTTAGATTATTTTTCTGAACAACAGAGAAGAAATTACATGATCAGCTTCTCTTATAACCTTCAACAAGATTTCAGCTTTACTAGTAAGTTGCCAGAGGTAAGAGAGACTCTGAGATTTTTACATTTGTTTCTATGCTTTTCCCCATGCCCTGTATATTCATTTTCCATTAACAATTATACAATTAAGTTTACTGAAATGAATGTTTATAAAGGTAAATTCTACAAAAGTAAAACAAATTTTAAGTTTGCTTCTTGTAAGTTGTCAAATCCAGTTCCTAACAGAAGTTGCTGCCAAAACAGAGGTCAGGGAGAAAATATTATCTCATTTGACTGCTCACAAGTAGGCATCATAACTTGAATTTTTATATGTAAGCTTCATATGGAAAGATATTTCTGCAACTCTAAAATGGGAAACGTCCTTAAACCATTTCCAGCAGAGAGTAAAATTGAAAAAATACCACAGGCTGTTCATGGATAGTGTGCAAACACAGAAATCAAATTCTTTGAAATAATTTGTTATGAAATATTCCCACAACCATCACTCACAATTGCATCTAATTATTTAAATTCCATTTAAATTTTCCATATACTTAATGGATGAACTAACACATGCAGCTTGTTTTTCAAGGAGAGAGAGGGTATTTCAATGCCATTGTAACAGAGCTAGACTTTTGTGATAGGATTTTATGACTTTATGTATTTCTTCCTTTTGGCTGGGCTAAGTCATAGTGAAAAAAGGAAGAGCAGATTCACAGGTGTATTCTTTCACCATACCCTGAGATACTGACATGCAGTGCTAACCCAGCTGCTTATTCCTTGCAGTGCCACTCTGGAACCTCCAAAGCCAAGTAGTTTGGGGCTGACGTTAGTCCAATAATTTTTTTAAGAATCAAAAGCTTGAATATGTGTGCCTGATCCAGTTTCTGATAATGTCAATACAGGTATTTCCTAATCACAAGGGGTAGGGAGATTTTCTACTCCCTACCCCAGACAAATCAAATCACGGGCTACTAAAATGCTTCATGTGGCACAAATCATTTCTTCAGCCCTGTATGGTCCACAGTTCCCCAGAGGTTGTTCTGCACAAAATTGGGCTTGCACTTTTCTGAATGCATTGGCTTAGGCTTTTGACCAAAGGGTCCTTTCTTACTGCTACCTGGTGTCACATGACTTTAAATGGTTTCATCTCTACATGTTGTGAACTTGATAGAATAGTGACTCACTCAGTAATAGTGTCATCATTTTCTTCATCTGTCAGCTTGGACAATTCAACCATGTAGGAATCAACAGGGTTAATATCTCTAGATTCCCAGCACACCAGTGCTGCATTTTCACAGCTTCGTATCTTTTTACTCTTAATTATAGGTGGTGAAGGAGCTAAAAAGTAGGCAAAACAGCAATTTAAGAAATTGCTTGAAGGTGTTTGCAACAAGCATGCTTGAAAGAATTTTAAAACATAGAGCAAAGTTGTTTACTCAATATTACACGGTTAAAGAAAGCTGCTTCCCCAGTGGACAATAAACAGCAGGCAGGGTGTTTAACAGTACTATTCAAAAACTTCATTTGGACTATAAAGGTTCCAAGATAATTAGTCAGAAAAGGGATGTATAACTTGTCTCTGTGCATGCTCTTTCTCTTTCTATCATTGTTTTTATCTTTGCCATAAAGGTTCATCCCTTCTCTGCTCTAAGATCGTCAAAGATCTCTGGAATGAGTGTTTCAAGGTCTCACTCTGACCTGCATTACTGACATAAAGTCCAAGGACTACGGTGAATTTCACTAGGAAGATCCCATAGTCATATGAGCAAAATACATTTACCTGTTACATAAACAGCTCTTTCACTTGGTGGACTGATGCCAGAAGCATTTAAAGCACTGACCCAAAACTCGTATTGTGTATTTGGCAACAGATTAGTAATGGTGCAGTAAGTTTCTTTGACTTTTAGCATATGCTCTGAAATGGAAAAAAACAAAGTATTTAGTGTCATTACACAGTTACCCGCCCTTCCCCAAGGCCTCCTCAAATAATGGGAGTTGCAGTTTATTGCTTTGTGTGATGAGTTCAAGAGCTCCTTTGCTCCCTACCCTTTGACTAGGCTGCTTCACCTAAGAACTGACAAATTGGATAATGCATCAGCTTCTGTAGGAGCAACATCACTCAGGAAAAAACAAACAAACAAACAAACAGAAAGGTATGTCAACCACCCATCACTGATTTTTTTTTTTAAAGACCCTGCACATTACCACTCTGGGGATGCTATCCATTCAGCTCTCCCCAGCAGCGGGACAAGAGCTGAAGCAATTTCAATACTATTTTTTTCATTTTTTGTTTTATAAAATTTGGACAGTTCTGCTTTTCTTTCTGAACTGGCCATTTGGCACTGTATAGGCTTCCACTTGAATATGAGAAGTGTCTGGGTGTTTGCAGTAAAGGTTCTGAAACATTACTATTAGAAAATGCAGTTTTATCATAAAGCTGAGACATTTTAGAATGGTTCTGTGGTTCTTCTTTGGGTGTGTGGGTGTTGGGGAGTTGCTACCTATTATTAGCATTGAGATAAACTGTAAAATGACTGTGGGGGTTTAAGTGGGCGTGCCGATAATAGGATGATTTGCTTTCTAAAAATACCATGCTTTGCAGTGGATGCGGTGTATGTGTCTGCTGCAATGTCTGCCCCTCAGGAAAGGAAATGCTTCTGTTGGGACCTGACTGCATCCACTGCCCCTCCTTCCCACTCCTGCTATCCCAGCTGCTCCCATGATCCTGTCTTTGCTCCTGTGATGGGTCCTGATGCAGCTGGCAGCATGACAGACCTGGCAGGGAAAGTGTAACAAAGCTGGAAGCAGGAACTGTGGTGGCACATATGACATTTTGTTGACAGAGTAGCTACTGAAGGGGCACTGATTGCCACTTTGGAACAAGCTGTTTTTGCCAGTGGGGACCAAGGTTTTCCCCTCGGGTCTCAGCCTCCTTTACCTGCTTGCTCGTCACCGTGCCTCTCATTGCTCACTGGTTTGTAGCACAGCTGGTAGCACTCGACAGTGTCATCTGAGAAGAGGCCCCAGCAAACTCTCAGTGAGGTGCCAGTCGCTGCATTGGGAGCCTGGGGATTGATCACAGGGGCACAAGGAGCTACAGAGAGAAAAATAGATCAGTTTTTGAATGTATGTGAAGCATGATCTGTTGCTGACAAGCAAACACTTCTCCTCCCACAAAAGCATAAACACAAAGCCTAGGCATTGAGTGGAGTCATGTTCCTCTCACATGGAGAAGAGTTAGGAGCTGACCCAGTAAATAGCTGGAGATGAGAATCAGGTCTCTGGTGTACAAACTCTTCTTTCTTCAAATCAAAATCAGAACAACAAAACAACAAAAACCTCAGCTCACTCCTCTGTAAACTTCACCACCCCATCTCTGAGAGCTGCTGTTCCCCAGCCAGCTAGTACAGCCCTGCAAGAGCAGCATCCAACATGCACTGCACTTCTGGGGGCCAGCCCTGCTGCTGAAGAGCCTCGAGAGGAAAGACAAATGAAAAGCTGTCCAACAGAGGGTCAGCAGCACAAGCGAGCAAGTGGTAAATGCTGTTTTCCTTTTAAAAACCACTGTGTATGGGCAGGAAAAAAATGCATATTGTCTGATTATTTCTGACTATTTGTGGTGTGCCAGAAAAAGTTTACTCTCTCATTTTTATTTTTTTTTAATTTATTTTTTTTTTTATCATTAGGAATTTATTTGGATTTTGCTTTGTTTCCTGTGGGTGACAGGAAAACATTTACTAAATAGCAGAGAAACAAAGCGCTGAAATCTAGTTATTGAGAGAAGCTGGAAAGATTGTTTGATTGGTATTGTTCTGGTATCCCCCTGTGCTTTATTCAAGTAACTACAAGGAAAGACAAGTTATCACCACCTCAGCATGCCTGACCCATCATCAAAAAGGTGGGTGGCTTTGTGAGTCTTCTAGGAAATCATCCAGCAAAAGCAGGGAACTAGAAAGTTCTGGTAATTTTATACTAAAAACAAGTGAAAAAAATACAGAAATAGCTTCCAGAGTCTCTGCATATATAGGAAAACTAAAAATATCTAGAGGGCAAGTTAGGGAGAAGCTAACTCTGCCTTTGCAGTTCTCCTTTAAAAGAAGTGATGGGCTTCTGTTTAATACATATACTTGATTGAATGTAAACAGGTCTTAAATAATAATCAGATAGGAAGAGTACCTGGAATAGTATTAATGGAGTTCATTAGTTGTTCAACTTCTGAGAAATCTATCTTGCGCTCTTCAAAGTCTGGCAGTGTTGAAAGCTCTAAATCCACTTCTTTCCTTAAGAATTCTTCCAGTCTATAAATATTAAAAAAAAAAAAAAAAAGTCTAATTGGGAGTACCATGGTATTGGAGATACCATTCTATGATATCTATTGTTTAGAGGAAAAGAACAGCAAGCTCTAAATTAACAGCTGTTTCCTTAAGACATTAAAGCTTGGCCTTCCCATGCCCTTTGCTTGGGTGTGTGGCCACATCAGATCAGTGTCCAAGATGCCAAACACAAGCAGCTGGATGCAGACGGGACTGAGAGACCATGCTTTGTGTGGCCTGTGCTGCCACGGAGCAGGTGCGTGGGGTTTCCACTAGCATCCCCCTGCAGGATACAAGCCATTAGCTCCTTGGCTTTCATCTAGTTTTTTAGAATTGATGACTCTGTTACTAATCAGGATCTCATGGTTTTAGGTGTTGTAACTTTGAAACAAAGGAGTATCTTTTCTGTATGTTTTCAAAATGGATGCCAAACAATTTAAATATGTGTATATATATATATATATATATATAATGCAAATTATGTAGTCTTGCTTAAGATTTCTTCCAATTGCTTCAACATCTTTCATGATCTGCCTTGAGCACTCACAGCTTGACTTTCTACCCCTCTGTATTAATGCATAAATTAGCTTGTTAGTAATCTATTTAGGGAGATTGGTTTTAGGCAGATTTATATCCAGGGCCTTTCTTTCAAGATCTTTAGGAATCCTGTTTTTCAGTCATTGAAATTGGTTCCTTATGACTCAGCTGAAAACAGTGATTTATTCATGCTCTAACTCTCCTTCTGAGTTTTTCTGGAATTGGCTCAAAACTAGTTTTGAGCGTTAAACTTCCTAAAGCAACTTGTCTTGCAGCAGTTTAGACAAGAAATACTAACGGTTTCCATAGCTCTAGTAGCTTAGGTAAAATCTGTGTGCCTGAATGGAATATAGAACATGCAAATGTCTGCAATAACAGCTCCAATTAGCAGGAAGAAATGTGACACAAAAATCCCAAACTGTGATACTACCTGTCAACCATGGTTACTGCTGCCTGTAGAAAAAAAGAGAGTGTGTGTTAAAGACAGAAAAGATGTATTTCTTGCATCAGGCCAGAGAAGACTACATCGTGCTGCTGACCTGTCTTATATGTCCCAAATGCAGCCCTTGGGGTGAGCTAATTGGCCCTCGCACAGCTCTAGGAGCAAAGCTTTCTGTAACAGCCCATTCAAATGGACAGATCATGGGGCATTTCCAGTAAGATAACACGCAGCATCAGGCAGGGAGCAGCATCTGCCCAGCTAGGCTCTAGACTCTCTTCCTCAATTGTCCAAAGTGCCAGAAGAATTTTCACAAACAGAAGCCGACAATGGTTGGTGAAAATAACTTTGTGAACATTGTCTGTATTGGAGGTAGTCTGAGCATTCCTACCATAATTTACCCAATCCAAGGGCCACACTGGGAACATCCCAAGAGACCAAAGGCCAGCACTGATTGCAGTCAGTGTGGCAAAGAGTGGCCTGGGAGACAGCCATACAGCCCCTGGAAGACCTAAGCAGCTGAGAGCTCATGAGCAAGAGCTATTCACCACTTGGTGCTATGCTGGGGAGAGGACCCTCAGCCCCACCCCCCAAAAGATTGGAACAGTGGTTATTATGGATGATGTAGAGCTGTTTACGAGATAAGGAGAAAATAAAGTTATTCCCAGAGCTGCAGAGGAATGGAAAAGTCAGCTCATGAAAAGAGTTCATCAGGTTGGACTGCCCATGCAAGTCCTTCCATTGGAACAGACAGGAGGTGTTTGAGCGCTTCATTTACTGTCCAGTCCAGAAGTTGCTGTGACTTTGTTATAGAAATACTCCCACTCACCTGAGTTACTGGACAGCTTACATTAGAGCAATCATTCATCAGTAGTGAATTTTTTTCCCCCTATTATTTTTCTACCTTTTAAGAGAAATAACTCTTGACACCTCCTCAACAGTGGGATTCATCCATCACTTTGCAGGAGCTCATAATGTATTTAGTTTGGAGCCTCCTGTTCAGCTGAGCTGTCCAAAAAAATTAGCAAAGAAAAGAAACATCTTCCAAAGTAGATGCATCAGCCTGCTTCCTGTGAGCCCAAGACAGAGCAAGGGAGCTGAGCCTGCGTGGGGCAATGAACACTGCTAAGTGTTTCCACAGTTTTCTGAGGCAAGTTTTTTAGAGCTATCTTCTCTCTGAATCCCAGCAAGACTCCTAAATCATTGCATATCCAAATGACAAATTTCTGTTGCCACTGCATTTTTGGCCCCATTGTGTTTTCCCACCAAGTCAATGCCCCCATGCCAAGCACCTAGAGCAGTGACAGCACGCAGACTGGGAACCCCAAATACTCTCTAGCAATAAAGTTGCTGTAGACTACCTGCAAGCAGCAAAAAGCACTTAGAAGGGGCCTTGACAATCAAAGCTCTTTACCTTCATAAAATTGGCTTTGTCATTTTCCAGGTAAAGCTCCTGGGTAGTGTCTGTCAGCTCCTTACAGGTGTCAAGATGTTCCCCACAGCTGACGAGCTGCCCATATAATGCTTCCAGCTTCTGCCTCTTCTCTTCCCCCAGAGCTTCCAACTGTTCTTCATACTTCTGAGCAAGCACTTGCACTGCATCGTTGTAATGCACCTCGAAGTTCTGCTCCTGCCTCCCAAAATTCTCCTGCAAGGCATTTGGCGTTTTGTTCCTCAGCATCAGACCTGATCCGTAACTCAGCCAATTAAAAATGTTTCTCAGGCCTGCCTAAAATTCTCCTTGACAGTGATGCAATGCCAGTACACAGAAGGTGTTATTTGACTAACTTGCATTTTAAGTGTTCATTCTAATATTTCTCCCCCGCTGAGGCACAAGCGTGTTGGATTTGGTTCCAGACATGATAAGAGCATCAGAAATTATAATAAAAACAATGATGCAAAGCAACTGTCTCCAACCTAAGCCTAGGGAGCACAACTTGGGCTAGATCCTAGCCCTAATCTCTCCAGTATTTCTACCTACACAACCAAGCAAATCCTTCCGCTAATGAAACCATGGCAACCCAGTGGGATCCATGGATTCACTGTGGGGGATCTGAGCAGTTAATGCTGGTATCTTCACTTGCTGCTGGAGAAAGCACTAGGAAGGATGATTTAAGGAGCAGGCAAGGCTTTATCGTCAGCAGCTGCCCACTGCTCAGGCACTGTTGTCCTTCTGTGCCACATGCAGCAGAGAAAAGACAGTAGGTGCCTTGAGTTACAGTTTCAATCTGACTTGCTACCAGCTGGACCCCTTCCCCCAGAGCCAAGTTGACATGAGCCAAGCAGGAGCACAACCCCTGAAGTGCTGTATTTTGAAGCAGCTGGTCCAAGGGTTTGCCTGGATCTGTAAATGAAACCGAGTGAGCACAAAGGGTACGCTGTGGATGGATTGGCCACTTCAAATTAAGACAACCTGGGTGGGTATGGCTTTATTTCTGAAAGCAAGTTTTGTGCAAAGGTTTAATGTGGTTTTACCAGCCCACTTAAAAAAACAATTACATTGAATTTTTCAGAGTACCTCAGTCTAGGCAAACCCCAAGATAACTCTGAGTTCTGGTACTCTAATTACTTACCCCTCTAACAACTGAATACTGTGACTCTGTCAAAACAGTTCCAACCCCAGTACCAAAGCGTTAGCCTGAGGAGAAACGCCTTACCTCTACAGTGATGAAGATCTCTTCCAAGTGACTGGCAAAGTTTTCTATCTGAGCAATCTGTTCTTCCAATTTGCACATGTTTTTATGAATCTCCTCCTACCAGAAAAACCCGGCATGAGTCTCAGCATATCCAAACACTGTTTTAGAGGCACCACAGCACACTTGCTCTATTCTTACCTTCTCGCTTTCCACAGCATTGGAGAGCTGAGCCACCTCATGGTCCCTGTGCTCACCAAACAGTTTGTCAAAGGCCCGGATTGGCATCTTGCAGGTAGAGCAAAAAACATCTGCTGTTTCCTCCTCCTCGCTGACTGCCTGGCTGCTCCGTTCATCTGACATGCCACCACTGCTAAGCCCCTCTCTGGACCACGTGTGGCTCTCAGTGTCATCCTCTGCTCTGGCTTTGCTCTGATCTTCATCTTGAGAAGCCTCGCCAGGAAGTCCCTGTTGCTTTGTACTTTGATCTTTCACTGGAGAGCTGCTTTTTGATGCACTGTATACAGAGCCTTGCGATCCTGCTTTTTGTGTGTGAGCCGGTGGCCATCTTCTCTCCACCGTCTGCGGATGTCCTCCAAGAAGCTCAAGCTCTTTTTCTTTATCCTCATCAAGTCCATACATCTTGGCCAGCTCCGCAACCTCCTTTTCCAAGTCATATCCAGCTTCTTGTGAGTGCTGAATTTTTTCACTGCTCAGTGCAGGTTCCTTTCTGCTATTCCCCCGAGATCTGTCTGCTTGACCGGATGGCTCCTCGGGAAAGATATCAAACCTTTCCTTTGATCCGTAAAGATCCATGTGATAAAATATCAAGCCTTCAGCCTCAGTCTCACTAGAATCTGCAGTCGGTGGGGAACCTGACTGATCAGGCAGCTGGCCACTACTTTCATACTGTCTCACCCTGCCAGATCTGGCTGACATTGGTATCCTCAGTGAGGCTTTTGAGATGATGACTCTCAGCCCTGTAATAGAAAAGAAAGATCCTTAGCTACATACTTTGATTTCAAGCATGAGTTTTTCTTACTTAAAAATGTATAGATGGAATAGGTTTGTACGAGGACTGCTCAGGGCCTGTAAGTATTCATGGGAAAAAACAAAGCTGGTAGCGTCATTTCCTATCAGGATGCTTGGCTTTTCTTGCCTCTGTGTCTTTGGTGTGTATCTTCTGTCTTCTGAGTGGCTCATCTGTGACCCTGACATCCAATTTCCAAACTGTGGAGTAGTCCTGTCTTCAGCTCAGCACTGCGACTGTGCTTCAGGTATCTTGTGCAGTTCACCCTTCTGTTTACCCTTCAGCTGCTGGCAAGCACTGTCACTGTACTGTCACTCAGGCATCCTGTAGGAAGCCCTCTCTTGTGACCCATAATACATTAGCAAATGACCTGAAAAACCCTGTTCTCGATTTTTCAAGTGATCATTCTTGAAATTGAAACTTGACGTTTCTTTCAACTTTATTCTGACTCCAGGTCTCCAAACCTTTCTAGAAAACAAGGATACATACTGACCTTTGGGGGTTCGCAGGTGTGAATTTTTTTTTTTTTTTTCACATAAAAGAAGTTCACAGAAAAAGATCAGTGATGATCCCCTCAATAAAGCATAGAGTTATTAGGAAGCAAGGCAGGCCATTGACCCTTGAATTGAGAGAAGTTTGCTCTGACCCGGAGCTTGCACACTTTATCCATCCCATGCAACGTGGGAGGTGTGAAAAGAGCACATGGATGTGAAATATCAAGCTGTATGATAAAGCAGATGCATGTGGGACAACAGGTATGCAGCCAATCTTAATGCTGACTCCCCAAGCCCACTCCTTCCCACCCTCCCACTATTAATAATAGCACATGAAATAATGCTAGTACAGGGAGACCACCTGGTTCTCTGTCAGCTGCAGTGTTTCCACAGCTCTCCACTGCTCAACCAAATCGTGGATACAAAACTGCTCAGGTCCATTTTCCTAGAAATTTGCTACTACAATCAGCAGCGTTCACGGAAATGTTTCAGCCAAATATTGAGGAATCTATAGTTATACCTATTTCTAACTCAGTGAAACCGATACAAGCTTTGAAACCACTTTCTCACAGAAAATAAAAAATATAAAAGTTCAGTCACTCAACAAGGTTATCAGTGCTTCTGCAGCTTTCACATAAGCTTTGCTTTCAAACTACTTTTCACTGTCTGTATAGTTTCAAGTACTTGGTATCACCTCAAATTTATTTAATCAATATTTTACTAATATTTGTGAGGATAACAGAGCTAACAAAGTCAACAAATTCAGTGACTTATTAGAAAGCAATTTTTTGAACTTGTGAAAAATGGTAAGAAACTTCCCATTCCCCAGTTTGATATCAATGACTGAAAACAGTCCAGCCTCCTGGGGCTGTAAGAAAGCACACAAAGACGTTCACCATTCTCTTCTAGCACTGCAAACATGAATGTGAATTCTAGAGCTAGCTATATCTTACTGGAGACAAAAACATCGAAGTTATGCAGAAATACTATTTATGGTAAAGGTGATAAAGTAAATCATGCAAATTCTAACATATTGAAGAGAGAAAATATCTTGAAACATACCAGAAAATGTTGTCTGGCTCCCCGAAAGACTATTTTTCCCATAATGGTAACAATAAGGCTTCCCTTAGAAGCTACTACTAACTAGAAAAGTGAATTAGCAAATATTTTTCCTACCAAAATGAAATTAAATTAGATAAATTAGAATGAGCATAATTAAGCTTGTCTGGAACCCTGCTGCCGAAATAAGATTTTCAGATTATGTGTTTGCTCAGTTTACAGAGACAGATACAATTACAGTGAAGAATGTTTAAGTCCGTCACCGTCAATTATCAGAAATATACAGCAAACAATGTTACTACCTAAAAACTTGCCTTCTATCTTAAGACGTCATAAATTCTTCTGATAGCTCAGATGACATCAAACTTCCCATTTATTTCCCCTAGTAAAAATTAATTCACACAAACGCAATTCCCTGCCACTTTCCTATGACTGCAGTTGGAAGACTTATTGCAGTAACCCTAGACCGCCTCTTTCCTCAGATAGGGACATGCCAGCAGTGAGCAATGGCACAAATATAGATGTGCCCCCGCTGTCCTTCAGCAGCATGCTACTTGAGTGTCACCAGGGTGAATGTCATCTACTGAGAAAAGGCTCTGAAGGTTCCGTGTGATTCCTGGACCTGGAGTACTTGGAACATTTGTACACACCCCTTGCTAAAGCCAGAGCACCCTCTCAGTTTCTGAGCTGGTATTAATAAACCCAGCAGAGTGCAGTCACTGACTCTAGATGTGATTTCCAAGGCTGTGGTTCTAGGCAGATTGTCTTGTGTCAGATAGACTGTGCACTCTGCACAAACCAGCTCAAATTGATAGATGCATGCATACAGCATTGCTGAACAGTTACACGTAAATATGTGTGCTACTCTTTGAAAAAGTCTGTAATAAATGAGTAGAAACTTTACTACTGGTTTGAGTCAAAATTAAGATCAGATTCTAGAAAAAATACCTAGAAAATCTAAAAACCATCAGAATTTAGAAAAACACAGAAATCATAGTGTTCCATATACTTGCACATATACAACATCCAAACCCCGTATGTGTATGCTGGACCTTTGTAAAGCTATTTATAGAGAAGAAAATGGCTCATGGCCAAGCCAGGGGAGGGTTTTCACAGGAACGTAAAGCTTCAGTCTGTGCTCAGTAGTGGTTCACCCAATAAAAAACAAGACATATATTATTACTGATCATTGTGATTACTGTGATTACTTGAGCTCTATGTACCCACTGCAATCCACAACCCTTGCAGTTGTCCAGAATACAAAACATTCTGCTTGTGAACTCACTGGAGAGCTAACCTTGCTGGCAGACTTTTAAGCATGTTCGAGAACACCGCAGTGTATACATCTTGAGCTCAGGAGACAATGCAATAGGAAATGTCTGTTGCATCTTGACACAGCTCTGCGTTTCCCTCCATTCCAATTAAACTCGGTGTCATTTCCTCACATTTCTAGCCGTGCAATTGTTTGCTGTTTCAGAAAGGAATTACAAGTTAATTACCCATGTAGTCATGATCTCATTACTGCTGACAGTGCCTCTATCATCTGTGAGATCAGAGCAGAAATGATGTTTTCACGTAACTGATGTCGCCTTTGCAGGAATGTTAACATTTATGCTGTCAGACAGATTTTATTAATTTTTCGGATGGGAACTTATTTATGTCTCTGTGCTGTTAATCTACAAAATCTCACAGGCCTTCATCTGTTGAAAAATTAGTCATGTCAGCTTTACTTCCAAAGACTAGAACATAGCATTTTGTTTACCGTAAATTAAATTCAGCCTTGCACGCAATGCCAGAATGAGAGATATGTGCTAGACAAAAAGCTGCTTCTCTTCCCGCTCCCCCCCGAGGCCCGCAGGTCCTTTCACAGGGCCTTCTCGGAGCGTGCTATCACGCCGCCATCCTCCTGAAGTCATTCAACTGCCAAGAAAGGGTGGGATATTTGCGAGGCTGAGGAGCAATCCTCTACAGGAGCTGGCCTCATTTGGCAATCTAGTATTGGGGGACCATCTTTTGGGACTGGATTTAGACAAAACCTCAGAGTTGCCAGCCTACACAGGAGTGGGGAGCCCACCCAGGGCAGTGAAGTGCAGGGAGGCAGTGTGTGGCCTCAGCCACTGGGCGCCTCAAATTTTGCACGTCAGGGAAGGAGCATGGGGTTGTGTTGGTGAAGAAAAGAAGCAAGATTTGGGGGATGGTGGCTGTAGGGAACGAAGACTGCTGGCACATGGCAGCTTTCTGTGACTGTGCCCTGGGCAGTGAGCAACTGACACCACAGCAGTGCAGGAAGATGGCGGCAGCCCCTGAGGTGAACCTGGTGCCACTCTCCCTGAGGGAAGGTGGCGGTGCTGCCTCGCACTTGGCTGATGTGCTCTGCACACTGTTTTTCATGAAAATAATGCCTCTTTTATTATAATTATTATCCAATAAAATAATAGTCAAATAATATTATTATTAAATAATAATGATTGATATTAAACAGTAATATTAATAACATAAATAATAGCCACTAATAATAATTATATTAAATAATAATAAATATTTAATAAAATAATAGAGTAGTCAGAGCATTGGGATGGGTTGCGCAGGGAGGTGGTGGAGTCACTGTCCCTGGGGGTGTTCAAGGAAAGGTTGGACGTGGTGCTTAGGGGCCATGGCTTTAGTGGGCAATATTGGTGGTGGGGGGATAGTTGGGCATGATAACCTTGAAGGTCTTTTCCAACCTTACAGATTCTGTGTGTTTTTGTTTTTTTTTTTCCACACGCCACGCCTATCCCTCAGCCCTCACTCCCCAGACATTATTTATTTGTTTATTTTTTGGGCCCCTCGCTACAAGAAGGACATCGAGGTGCTTGAGTGGGTCCAGACAAGGGCGACGAAGCTGGTGAGGGGCCTGAAGAACAAGTCCTACGAGGAGCGGCTGAGGGAGCTGGGCTTGTTCAGCCTGGAGAAAAGGAGGCTCAGGGGCGACCTTATTGCTCTCTACAGGTACCTCAAAGGAGGCTGTAGTGAGGTGGGGGTTGGCCTGTTCTCCCACGTGCCTGGTGACAGGACGAGGGGGAATGGGCTTAAGTTGCTCCAGGGGAGTTTTAGGTTGGATCTTAGGATGAACTTCTTTACCGAAAGGGTTGTTAGACATTGGAACAGGCTGCCCAGGGAAGTGGTGGAGTCACCATCCCTGGAAGTCTTTAAAAGACATTTAGATGTAGAGCTTAGGGATATGGTTTAGTGGGGACTGTTAGCGTTAGGTCAGAGGTTGGACTCGATGATCTTGAGGTCTCTTCCAACCTAGAAATTCTGTGATTCTGTGTGATTTATTTATTTCCACACCGCTGGCGTGAGGCGCTGCTCGCCCCGCCCACCCACCACGAGAAGCCCCGCCCACCCCCCCGATAAACCCCACCCACCCCAGTAGTCCCCGCCCCCTGGCGGCTCCCCACCAATGGTAGCGGCGCGCTGAGCACCGCCCCTGGTTAAGGCGGCGGGGGAAGGTCCCGGGCCGGTCCCGCGGCGCCATGGCGGAGCCGGCGGCGGACAGCCTGGAGGGCTGGGTGGCCGTGCGCGACACCGCCTTCGCCCCGCCGCAGCAGCCGCCGCCGCGGCTCCGCTTCCTGGTGGGCTGGAACGCCGCGGAGGACGCCTTCGCCGTCACCTGCCACGGCCGGGCGGAGGGGGAAGCCCCGCGGAGCTGGGCCGGGCTCTTCTCGGCGCCGGCCCTGCTCGGCGTCCACCGGCAACTGGCGGCCGTGTGCCCGCGCCTGGAGCCCGCCTTCCCCGCCCTGCCCCGCTCCGCCGCCGCCACCGGGCTCTGGGCTCTGCTGTTCCCCGGTGGAGCCCCGGTGCTGGACGAGGCGGAGGCGCAGGAGCTGTGCCGGGCGCTGGAGCGCTACCTGGGCTGGGCCCTGGAGCTGTGCGGTGGCGGCGTGCTGCTGGACGCCCTGTTCGCCGCCGAGCGGCCCCGCGACGAGGAGTACTTCGAGAGCCTCCGCGAGCTCCGCGGGAGGGCCCTGCGAGGGCACCTGGCCCGGGCCAAGGAGGCCCTGCGGCTGGTACGGCCCTCCCCCGGGGGTGGGAAGGGGGTGAGGGCAGCGGGGCTCGGCCCCTGGTGGTCGTGGAGCCCTGGGGTCGGGCGTGGTGCTCGGCTGTAGGGGCCTGGGATGGTAGGGAGGGAGCGAGGGGGGTGTGTGTGATGTTTTCCTGCCCCTGGGCCTGCCCAGCGCTCAGCTCAGACACTCCTGGTGACCAGGAACTGCTAAGACAGTGCCCTCAACTACGGTGTCCTCGCCCTGTGCGAGCCCGGCTGTATTAAGTGGGGAATAACCCAGCTCGGTGTAAGACATCAGGGGCTTGCTTAAGCTGCAAGTGCTCCGACAAGAACACGCTGCTAAAAATACCCGGCGGTGTGCACCGAGTGGAATGACAACCAGAAGTGAAAGTACAAGCGTGACGTAGTTCTCCAGCCTCTTTGTGAAGGTGTCAGCCTCTTTGCACTGACGCCTTTCGTGGTCAGGTTCAGTGATGCCTTTCACTGGGGGCTTCTTCGTCAAGTTCTTCATTAAAACCAAGTAAAGCTGCGGGCCTGCACCAGATAGGTGTTTTGTGGTCAGAGTTCTTGAGTGTCAAAGTCTGGCCTAATGGTTTATGAGCTAATTGTTAGCCCTTTCTCCCTTTGATACCATAAGCTCCTCCTTTATCAGGAGGTGACTTGTGAATTTCACAAGTAATTTCCCTCTGTGCACTGTAAACAGCCTCCAGGAGCAGCAAGTGTTTCTGTTAGGCATTGGCACTGTGTATGTGTTAAATTCCTACAGGTGAGCCCTGGAGCTGTGAGCTACCACGGGCTCCTGCAACTGTATAAGGGGCCACAGGACTGATGGGATTATCAGAAACAATGCATTCATATCCTTTTGTCCCACTGTGCTGGGCCTGGGAAGAGGATGGGCAGGCAGTGCCCTTGAGCTTACTTCCACAGACCTTCCCTGGGGAGGTTGCTCTGCAGCTGGACTCTTGCTGCTGTGATCCTTCTTACCCCGACCCAGTGGGCAAGAGCAAAGGTGGTAGCTTAATTCCAGTGCTTTTCATTTGAGGCACAATCAAGCCCGTGTTTCTGAGGCTTTGTTTTCCCCACTTGTAGCACCAAGCACCCCCCTGTTCCCTTCCCTTAAGGAGCCGTAGAGCGAGCAGTGTCCTTCCAGGAAGCTCTGTGTTCCTCAGCAGAGCTCAGCTGTGCTCCTCCAGCTGGCTCACCGTGTCCTGGTGTGTAGAGTGCACCATGGTCCCTGGCAGCTGTTATCAAAGAAGAGTTTTTGAAGTTTTTATTGGTACCAATAAGAAGCACAAGTAATTGAGGGGAAGCTTCCAACTTCATTTTTGTCAAAGAGCAGATAAAGATCTCAGATGGGGCTGATGTGTCAGAAAGAGTCATTCACTGGAAGAATTACAGGTTACAAAGTAATATTGCTAGGCCTGAGATTAGAGAAAGCTATCACAAATTGTGCAAATGATAAAGGAACTTAACTGCAGGCTATATTAGGAGTAGGAATCTGGTTCTGAATTCTTATTTTTAGATGGCAGTCTGATGTTTCCATTGCCAAATCTGAAATTTGGGGTCCAGAAACTCTTTAGCAGGCATTCAGTAATTGTGGAAGAGATGCAAAAACTAGTTCAAGAATACTTTCCTTGTCCTTCCAGTCTGCAGAATTCCCATTTACCACTTGTGTTTCCAAAAACCAGTGACCAAGTCACCTGCACGCAGCTACTGGAATTCCTGACGTGGATGGCCCTAGGTCTGATGTTCCTTTCAGTCTCCTAATGCAACATGCAGCAATTAGTACCCTTAAGAGTGTGATGCTAATGATATTTCCTGCTGGGGGTGGCTGCTGACTGCCTGGCACACCGGGAAGCCTTGCCTATGCCATCCAAAGATAAAGAGCAGGTGCTTCCCTTGTTGGCAGTCAGCACACACAAATGCAAACCAGCTAACTCTTATTTACCTTTTATCCCCCTAGGTTCTCCAGCAGCATAAAAGTGCTGACACAATGGTGGCTTTGATGAAGGTTTATGAAGAAGAAGACGAAGCTTATCAGGATTTGGTAACCATGGCGACGCAGTTCTACCAGTATTTGCTGCAGCCCTTCAGAGATATGCGAGAACTGGCGACACTGTACAAACTGGAAATCCTGGTGGGTCTGCCCTTATCAAGTGAAAGGCCAAGTTACATAGCGGGGCGTTGGCTGCTCTTGGAGCTCAAATCATTTAACATTCTCTGGTTTTGTCTTCACTTACTTCCCCCCTGCAAATCTACCAAACGTGACAGAGAAATTCAGAGGTAGGGCAGGACCACTCTCGGGTGATGTCTGAGTCCGTGGTACTGGCTTGAATAGAAGTGCAGCCATATTCCACCAGTGTTCCCCTTTCCCTACATTTTGAGGACTTGAAAGGGAAACATCCCCAAGCACCACCTGTCTGTGGACTATTCTTCAGTGAGCTGAATTTGGAGATCTGAGTAGCCCTTGTTCAGTGGGTTTAGTTTGTGACATCGAGAATGCCATCCCCCCAGTGCTGGGACACATTACCTCAGCTGTGGTAGTAGAACAGAAGGCAGAGGAGACCTTACCACCCCAAGCAGTTCTCTGTTGCTGCTACAGCCTCTTTAGAAGTACAGACTCAAACTTGCCACTTTATCAATTTAATTTTATGTGCATGTTAAACTGGAAACACATACTGAAAGTTATGATATCCCTGGAAAAGAGAGCCATCTACTATTTTGATTTTTCCTTAAATGGTCTGTTCAAATTTAAATAAGCTGTTAATGTTCCAGAAAAGAGCTGAACTGTTTTAAGTATGCTGTAAAATGAAAATTGGAATGGATGAAACACAAAGTTGGCCTCTATATAAATAATTCAAAGGGGTGCTTAGGCTCATGAAATCTGGATTTTTTTAAAAAGAAGGATTTGAATACTAGTCTTGTACCCATGTGCTCTCTTTGGACTTGAAAATACTCTTATGTTTCTTTTCTTTATCCCTGTTCCCATGTGAAAGTCTGCCAAGCTGGAGAACCTGACAGTGTGAAGTGCTGTCAACACATGGGGGAAAAATAGAAGAGAACATTGCACGTAGAAGAGTATTTCTGGGTTACTTTTAGTAACAACTGAAACACTTCTGTTGGTCATGATTTTTAAGATGGTAGTTTAAAAATATTTTAAGAAGTATTTTTCTTAAATAACCCAATTCACTAATCGAAAGCGAATGTTAAAGTCACGATTAGGGATCAAAGGTTCTGAGTTAACCAGAGAATGAGGAACGGGGTAATGCACAAGCATGAGCAGTGATTCACTTTGTGGCAGGTGAGGGGAAGGTCATGTTTGCCACTGAGCTGTGCCTTGCTTGAATTGTCTGTCAGTGCAGCGTAATGTGGGCTTCACCACTATGGTAACCAGCTGATAACTGAGAATTCTGTCTCCTTGCAGAAATCTTTGCAGTATGATAATTTGGGGCCTAAAAGAGTAGCAGCTTTGCAGAAAGATGCTGAAGAATGGACTAAGCGAGCTGAGAATGCTGTGTGCTCCATTCAGGATATAACTGTGAACTACTTCAAGGAAACTGTAAAGGCTTTAACAGGTAATCAGAATGATTTACACAAAAGGTTTCCTAAGTACTTGATTTATGGTACTGAGAGCTCCTCTTAGCACCTTTGCTAGTCTCTCTTGGCAGACCCTGTTGTTAGGGTGAGTGTCCAGCTTAATAAAGAAACATTTTATTCGTCTAAGACTGACATCGGTTAACCAATTTGATTTATGCCTTGCATTTTGCTTGCACGTAAACATTATCAAGGACCGAGACTTCACAGCTGCAAACCTGTGAACAAAAAACACTCATGCTTTTAACCCTTGGTATGCAAGCGTCAAGGATTTCAATGTGTTAACTGGGTAGATCACTGTGTAACTGTTACGACATGTCTGTGGTAAGCATTTTTGTATAGGTAAGCAAAATGCTTACCTATACAAAATCATAAATTCAATTGTTTTTTCTTGTAATTTCTGAAGAAGATTCATAAATTGTTTAGCAGCATCAGCATTTTTACTATTGCATCTATAGTAGAAACGCGCTAGTGTTACTAGTTTACTGCATTTCTCTCATCTTATTGCAATGTTTTAATCTGCAGCAATGCAGAAACAGATGGAACAAGATCAGGAAAGATTTGGTAAAGCCACCTGGGCATCAGCTTTGCCACGACTAGAAAACCTGAAATGTATGTTAGCTAAAGAAACCCTTCAGCATCTGAGGGCAAGAGAATTATGCGTGAAACAGAAGAGAGCTGCCATTCAGAAAAACGTAAGACCCTGCAAAGCCTCCTTTTCTGTCAACATTTTGTGAAAGGCTGGTCAAAATCTACCAAAGGGATCATGGGGAGATTTTCAAACTCCTTGGCTATGAAACAGCTGAGAAAGGCCTCTTTCAGCAAAGCACCTGCATTCTGTGCGTAGTATTTTACGGGGTTGCAGAGCTGACCCAAATGTGCATAAATACTTCAGAATTAAAACCTTAACAACCTAGTGTTTCTTCACAGTTTAGGGAAAAAAAAAATTAAGAAGCAAACGGCTTGAACTAGGTGGTTTTGAGCACAGTTTTAAGTTATGAAAAAATACTTGTTTCTAGTTTTTTTAAATTGTTCCTTCACACATGAAGGCATTTAGGAAAGGTTAAGATAAATTATTACATTTCAAGTATCATGTTAGCATTTATGGCACTAACCTTTAAAATTGTTAGTTCTAGGAAGATAAAGAGCAGCTATTATCTTCAGTAGACACTTCAAACTTGAGATATTTACTTAATTTTATTTTCTGATCTTTTCTATTTGAGGTTATCTAACTGCTGCTAGGAGTACCTGATTTTTATTTTCCAAGAGTAGTAGTAATGTTATTTGTGCAGATTATAATGAAGTCTTTTGTGGTAGACTTAAGGTAAAATTACAACTTTAGGCTAATGAGACTCTGCTCCTTGGAGTTCTGCTCCAATCCATTTCTAATGTTACGTTATTTCCCCACCTAAGCAGCTACCAGTTAGGCCAGGCTCTGTGCAGACACTTGGGCATCTGTGTATCTTAACTCATGCATGTGTGCTTGTTTCCCATGTGCTTATTTTGTTATTAATGCTTTTTATTTTCTATTTGGGGCTGTACAGATGGAGAACCTTGATGAAAAAGAAGAGAATCTAGCTGTGGTGGAGGAGCTAGAAATACATTATTATGAAACCCAACTAGAATTATATAATGTACAGCTTGAGGTATTGAAACATGAAGAGATGCTGCTCATTGTACAGTTGGATGCTTTGAGGAGGCAGATCAAAGGTAAGAATGAAGAAATACTTAAGGACGTATCCAAGACACAGGAGTGGTGGTATGACATCTCTGTCTTTGTAAAATACATTAAAAAAAAAAAAAAGATTTTTCCTACTTAAGTTTCACTAGTAGAAAGCATCAATGGAACACATAGGTGCTGTAGCATCTGTAATATGGCCTTCTGACACTTAATTGATAACACAAGTTTTCAAAAAGAAAGCTGTACTTGATAGCTCATCTTGACAGCAGCTGTGATAAATGCACGCACTCACTGGTTTGGCATGTTGAGTAACTTCTATTGCAAATGTTTACTGATCATGTATTTACAGGATCTTTGTATAGAAACTGTGAAAATTGTGACCTGCTGTAATGGGTCCAGATTTCATCACAAATCTGTTGTAATTTAACATGTAGAAATAGCAAAATACTTCTGTAATGACAAAAAGAAGTGATTATAGCTAGATGCTACTTGAGTGCTGCTTATGTTCCCATTTAAGTGTCTGTTCATAACATATTTATGACAAAAATAGGCATCAGTCTTGTTTATGTTTATTCGTGCTCTATGAATTCTCTGTTACTGTGTATGCCCTGAGGTAAACATCACTCCTGCTTGTTGCATAATTAAAACCTGGTAAATAATAAAATAAGTCACCCAGTGTTGATTAGAACAGTCTTCAGTTTTCCAGGAAAACTCCAATCGGTGAAGGTAGGAGTTAAAGCACAGAGAGACATTTGAAAGAGGAAGCTAAATAACAGCAAATGCTAACAACATAAATTTGATCCTGCAAAGCACCCCTGTGAGTAACATGACGTGTTTGCGTAAGACTTTGAAGGACCAAGCTCGGCTCTGGAGCATTACACTTTCTAATAACTAACTCACTGCCTTCAGTGGCTTTTAAAATGTCATTAGTTCTTTAAATGTTTAAATAACTGTGGCAATTTTTGGGTTTTTAAAAAAATGCCAAATGCCTTTCTAGAGAAACAGGATGAAGTTGTTTACTATGATACATGTGAAAATCCTGAGGAGCTCAAGGTCATTGAACAGACAATGGAACAACATTGCACTAACTTGTCAGAAATGACGATGCTGAGGCAGAAGATTAAACAGTTGGAGACAAAGCGTGGGACTGTCTGTGCGAGGAGAGCCTACCTCAGGAACAAAAAAGTAAATGCAGTCCTGGAGATGTGCATTTTCTGTAGCTGATGTCATGAGTGTTGACTCAAGAGGGACGGAGAGGAATCAACAAGGGTTTGGGTGGAGTGTGCAAGATGATAAGTGATGTGGTGCCAAGGCCTCCTAAGCAGAAAGAGGGGCAATGTGATTTTTAAGCCAACTTTACTCTCCACTGTGTGGTGCAAGTGTCTCTCAAGTGTATTGAGAGCACAGACATGTGGGTGACCCAGGAGGTGTTCCCCTATCATCTGAACCTCGTGCAGAGCCCTGCTGTGGCCAGCTGGAGCTTTGCCCTGGCAGCCTTTCACAAAGCAGCTGCAGCACAGGAGAAAACCTGGCCTGCAATGAAGGAAGCTGCACTGACAGAACCCACACAGCGATGCTTACATTGCCTTTGAATGGGAGGGAAGGGGAGATCTGACTACTGCAATTCTCTCTCCAGCCTCTCAGTTCTGTGTAAAAGGCATTTTTTCTCTTTTTTTCCCATTTGAAACAGAACAGTAGGAAGACACAAGTTGAGATCACAGTTGACTCTCATGAACCTCCCCAGTGAGCTGGGCTTACCTTATACCTGCACAGTTTTGCTGAGGCAGAGAGCAGAGTTTAAGCTCAAGTCTGTCTGGCCATTTGCCCTTTGCTAGCCGGGACAAAGTGGGAATGACACTGGAAACGCTTTGTGAATGATCATTGTCTCTTGCTTGCAACTGCTTCCTTGGCAGACACTTCCTTTGCTTCTGTTTTCATTCACTTAATTGCTGTCTATTGGTTACATAACACTACAGCCGAATGCCAGATGATTTGCAAATGCTTACACAGCCATGTGGATAATTCCCCTCTGTACAGTGACAAATAGCGACTCCTGGAGAAAATCCTGAAGCCTGCAGTTTCTCTGAGGCACTTTGTTACTAACAAAATGTACCCCTGTTAGGCATTTGTTGTGCTTCACATACCTTTGCTTCCCTCACCTTTGTATGTAGGAGCTATGGCAAATAACGGACAGAGGGAAAGTAGCCCTGTATTTGTGCAGTGCCATTCTAACTTCCTTCTTGCCTTCTTTCTCATATCTTAGTGCCCCATTCCTCTAGGTAGTACTTGGGTGAAATTTCTTCAGTTTGTTGCTTTTTTTTTTTTTTTTTTTTTAATCTACATGTAAGAAAGAGGGGTCTGTTAAGATCTGGGTATACTCCCTTTGGAGCATGAATAACCCTCTCATTAGTTAGGATAAAAAAAAATCTCATTGGCTTTAGCCATGAAGGAGTCCCATGTAAATAACCTTCAGGGTCTCACATCTGCCACCTGTTGAGCTTAGCCATCCTTCATGGCACAGCCAAGCACTTGGCCTTGGTCATCGTTAGTGGCTTGTACACGGGAGTTGATGGCACACAGTGAACGTGAACTAACCAAGTACTTCATGGATTTTGCTGTTCTACCAGGATCAATGTGAAGCAAAACATCAACAGAGACTGCAACAGGCAGAAGAGTGCAAGAAACGCTTCCTGCAGCATCACAGCATACAGATAGTGAGTACTCAATAACAGCCTTGGAGAATCTGGCAGCTGCTTGCTTTCACACGTAAATGCTCTCTTACTTGTGTTTTAATGCAGAAAAGAGACAAGCAAAAAGAGGAGGAGAAAAAGAAAAAAGCTTGGATAAGCCAGGAACGTCAGAAAACACTGGAGAGGCTGAAGACATTCAGGGAGGTAAGTAATGTGAACTGCAGTAGTCCTAAATGGTGTCTGAACTTACCAGAAAGTAGCCAGAGCTCACAAGTGAGCATGATCCAAATTGGAGACCTCTGCTTGGGTAGCCTGAAAGGATTGTGTGTAGTGAGGATTCAGTCTACTAAGGAAGTAGTTTCCAGGTGCAGAACCTGCTGCAAAGAATAGAAATGAGGAAATGACTTGGAAAGAAATACCTTTATGTTCCTTGGTCAGTATTCAGTGTTCTCCTTGAGTGGTACAGGTTTGTGCTCTGTGGCTTTTTGTCTCTGGGGATGCTGTTTTGGCCAAACCAATGGAGATGTGACTCTTTGCTTTACCATTTGTTTTTTAGAAGTGCCCAGCTCATGTTGTGCTGAAAACATCTCGTCCACAACCTCTCAGTCTCAGGTTGCCACGAAGTGTCACCCAACGGGCTGCAGTACCGTGCCCTCCGCCTTCATTAAGAACAAGGCCAGAACCAGAGCAGCCAAAGAGCTTGCTGATAGTAGAAACCAAAGCATCAGAAGCTCCACAGGAGAATATTCCAGCAGATATCCCTGTCCAGATTTTTGTTACTGCTGATAAATCAAAGCAACAAAAGGACAGTGAAGAGTTGGTGGTCTCTCCATCCTCCCCTCCACCACCACCGCCACCTCTACCACCTCCCCCCCCACCTCCTCCCTTACCTCTCCATTTAAAGACACGATCTCCAGTAGAGGACAAGCCACTTCCCCTTAGAGCTGATGGCCCTGCAGGAAGCTCTGCACTGCACAAACAGGATGACTCATCCATGAGGTCTATAAATAATTGCATAGGTAAGTAGGCTCACATTGACTGGTGTTTTTCATTTTTCATTGTTTTTATTTTCCAGTTTTCCATTCCTCTGTTTCTGGCCAGTAGTAGTGGGCGCTCTCACTCAAGACAGTGGAGTCCTGAGAGAGCTTTGATTGAGACCACATAAAATAAATAACACTGACTGTTACTCAGGACCCTGAATGAGTAACTGATCTGTTGATCCAGTCTGATGTGCTCAGGGTCCTGACTTCCAGAGTGTGTCATTCAGTGTTTTTGGGAAATGCTGTCAAGTTGGACGTTCTGGTCAATCTCTTACCATGTTTGAATTTCTGCTGTAATCCAGCATCTGTAAAGTACAGCATTACAAGTTAGATTAAAACATGCTTAATGACAGCACTACTAATTCTGAGGAGATCTTAATTCAAGACCTGTATTTCTCATGATCCCAGTGGTGTAATAGGTAGAAAGGTGTCAGAGGAAATTCCAAGGAGAGAGAGGATTTGTTACTCATGCTGATGAGAAGCAGTCTTTATTATTAAACTTACTCTTGCCACAATTTTCCAGCAGTTGAACTGAATGTATCATTTTGATGGTGGATTAATCACCTGTCCAGGCAAAAGACTACTGTGGGTAAATCTGTGGTTGTGCTAAGGCTATTCTTTAGTGTTTGTGATTTTGGTACTACAGAGCTAGCAGCTGGGCTGCTTGCATTTCTAAGGTATGCACAGCCTGTGTCCATTGGTGTGCTTTGTTTCTAAATAAAGGTTTCTTAAGAGAATTCATGCAGAATTCAACCAGGATTTGAAAGGCAGATGGATAGCTTTGGCATACTTGTATTCCTAGGGCAAAAATTCTGCTCTGTTACACCTCTGCTTTGTTAGTAAGATCGTGCAGGTGTAATTGAAGGCTGAACTCTGCAATTGAAACACAGTAGTTTGAATGAGAATAGAACTCAGCAGCCTCTCAAGGCTGTGCTGGTTACATCCTGCTAACAGGCTTATTTTTGCCTCTAAAGCAAGCAGATACTCTTACTATGTCAGGCAGATTGATCTAAGTCAGAAGGCAGCAATTTTTTATTGTCATTTTTCACAGTAGAGCTTATACTAGACTGAAGCAGGTCTTTAAATGTAGTACATTCCTTTTCCTTTTCAGACTGTTCACAATACATCTAAGCAGCCTTTGTATCCCCTCAGTTAAAAGGCAAACCACAGGCAGAAATGCCGACGAAAGTTCAGCATTTTTAGTTCTTCCAAGGTGTGAGGAAGTACAAGCAGTCGAGAGCCTGAGATGCAGTCAGGTTACCATGACAAACCACTGTGCATCCAGTGGATCAGTGTGCTGGCTTTAGGCTGAGAGGTCCATGGGATTAGTGTACCACAGATGCTCATAAAAACCTTTGATGAGCAACAGGAGCTGTACACCAGAGTATTCTGACTGCTACTGGCACAGCATTAATAGTAGCTAATATTTACTACCACTCACAGCCTAGCATTGATGTTTCATTAATTTTATATAGGAAAAATCCTTTTTTGCTCATCAGAGAGATCCACTAAGTTGCATACACATTTTATGAAGAAAAACAGCATGTTATTTGCTGTAATAGTAATTGATAAATTATTGCCATAAGAACATACTGCAACAGCTTTGTGAACACATTGTGTTATACATAGGCTACTCTTGCCTTTGCACATGAAAAGCCAGGAGAGCTTCATATTCTGTTGCTGAAAATAGTCTCTAATGTGTTATCATACTTCCCAAAGGCAGTGTCTCTTATCACTTGTTAGTCTGACTACTCTTTGACTGTGCAGCCCATCTGATTAATAGCTTTAAGACTTAACTTACTGGAAGGCTTTGCAAGACAACTTTGTGCATCTTTGCTTGATTCTTTTCTGGCATATCTATCACTCTGAAGGTACCACAGAATTCAGCAGAATGTTTTATTTTCAGCACTTGATGTTAATCTCATAACCCGCTACACGCTGCGCATGACAAAAATACTTTCAGCTGTGAAGCACAGATGGTCTGGACCTGTGGCTGTAGGAGTCGACTGCTGTCCAGGGAAACTGCCTTCCCTGTCTGACAGTCCAAAGCCAGCAACAAGGAATCCAACAAAAGGAGTAAACCATAAATTACACCATGTATTAAGAGAACAAGTAGAAGCTTTCTTAATGTGGTGTTCTTTATGGTATGAAGCTCAGAAACACAGCCTGAGATTTAAATAATGTAAAACAGGATATTTTTTTTTATTATTATTATATATATATTTAAGTCCATACAGAAAAGAGCTGCCTGCCTGCTTAGGGCCCGATCTAGCTCCCACTGACTTCAGTGGTGTAGTTTGAAGCTCTTCTACTCAGATCCTTTCATTTTTCTCTTGAATGAGCAAAAATGCAATTGACAGTCTCAGCAGGCTTCTGAACAAACTAGTAGGAATGGTAGATTGTTTCTAATACAAAGTACAAGAGATTTTTTGGTTCGGTAATTCTTTTTTGAAAGCCCATAAATTTATGATGAAAAAGAAGCATTCTCCTTTGTATATGATTCTTCGTTAGTGCACAACCTTGTATTATGTTGAAGAGGTACTGGATTCTCAATTCAAAATACAAAGGTTCAACTCTTATGAGCTTCTGCAATGCCAAGCTCTGGAACTGAAGAGTGTGCCAGAATGGACCATTATTTTTCCTGTCTCCACTAAAGATGAGAGGAATAACCCTGAGCACATGGGTAAAATTCTTTACCTCGTAAAGTGTGATTATTTTGTCTGGTAACAATAGACTTATCTGTTGCAGGTACAATGGATGAGGTTTTGGCTTCTCTAAAACGTGGAGAAGTTCAACTTCGCAAAGTGGAACAGTCAAATCCGTATGCCTCTGTGAAAGACAGCATCCTCTCTGCCATACGGCAGGGAGTTAAACTAAGAAAAGTGAATCAAGATACTGAGAAAGATGTCAGTAACGGATCCTCTAATGATCTGGAGAGAAGCATTAAGGCAGCCATCCAGAGAATTAAGAAAGTGTCTGCTGATTCTGAAGAGGAGGAAAACAATGATCAGAATAATGGAGAATGGGACAGCTAACCAATTTAAAGTAACAGACTACTGACTGGAACAGAGTATTGGTCTCATTTTGCACACTGTAGAAGAATGTATCTTTCAAAATGAAAGAAGTGTGATTGTGTGTGTGTATGTGGTGCAAAAATTTTCTGTAGAGTAAAAGGATCCTGATGGTTTTCTACAGGAGCTACAGATTCTTATTTTTGCATGAGTTATCATACTCCAAATTATGCTTGCAAGATTCTTATTTTTGCATGAGATATATTCCAAAATATGTTTGCATTAGATATTTCTGGCTCAAGTATGTAGAATTTTCACCGCATCAGAAGACAGATAAAATATTGAAGTGAAACATACGTTATTTAGCTTGTTACCTACATTGTAGGTAATACTTATCACAAGAACTCTTCAGGAATGAAAACTGAAAATCTATTTTGTCACATAAAAGTATAACACAGCCTGTAATGGTAAAGGCAGACCAGAACACTTAGCATACTTCAGAATTTTTCATTCCTACTTCTGTTGCCCAGAAATTTATTTAAAATATTGCTTGTCTAACACAGTGCACTCAAATAACTACGTTGGATGCTCCACTCATTGTCATGTTGTAAAATGTGTTCTTACAAAGGTGCTTAGCAGTGTTGATTGGGTTAATTACTATCAAGTTTGAGATAAAAACTACTGTAGTAATTACTTAAAAGTTTGCTTTTTAGCCAGAAACTTAAATGTAGTGTTTCTAGATGCAAAGTGTTTTTAATACCTTTGCAGCTGCAATGAACTGTTGCTGTGGGAGAAAGCCAAAATTTTGTATATAATATTTCCTTGGATGTAGCCATGTAAAACAGAGCTGCATTTCTCCACTGAGAATGTCAATACATGTTTATAGCTACTCTGATGAATTTCAATTACCTGATAGCCTTATAAATGACGGTTATTTGCATTGTGCCTGGAACCTGACTATTTAAAAATTCAACCACATTTCATTTAAAGACTGTTTCTATTTTTGGGAAATTAGTGACAAAAATGATTCATAATTTCTGTGGGAATTTATACTGACCCTTAATAAAAATATATTCTGACAGAAGCGGATTCAGTGTGCTCTCGTTTTCAGATTCTGCTGTGACACAAAATTCACTTGCACTACAGTACTCTGGATTTTGATAATAAGTGTGAACTGTAAAGCAGTCATGTTATCATGCTAATGGCATATGTAAATGTCCATGTTTTCTCAAATATTTATGAAATATAATTCGATAGCAGGTTGGCAAATATGGTGCCTTATCCCTGTTTTACAGTAAACAGATCTATTTAATCAGTAAATGCAGCAATTTTTGTGACAGAAGCAACAGGTGGGGATTCATTTTTTACCATTTTGTCACCTGCTTTTTTGGGAGTGAGACATTTTTTTTTCCATTCACTGACAGCAAACCAAGCAGACAAAAGTGGCAGCAGAAGCACAGGCCCATGCTTTATCAGCACAAGCCACCTCTGACATGATGTGTGCAGAGGGGAACTAGTGCCCATGGGACTGCCGCGTGCTAAGGCTGAGCTCAGCTGGGTGCGAAGGCCTCACTGAGCTGGGGGGAGGCAGGGGTGTTTTATAGCACAGAATTCAGCATCCCATGCGCTGAATTTCTCACACAGAACAGGACCGAGCACAAAATCTCGTCCTTCAGTAGGATGAAGCTGAGCAAAAACTTGCTGTGAATGTGGAGAGCTCTTCCTCAAGGTTATGTAAGATACAGACTCTTGAGCTTCATGTTTTGCGGTGTGGTTGTGGAAAGGGAGAACTGAAGAAAAGGACAAAACAGAACGATGTGTATCTTTCTAAATCTGCTGTGTTGTGTATCTTTCCAAATCTGCTGTGTTTTCAGCAAGCCCTGAGGCCTGTTCCTGGCATTGCTGCTGCACTGCAGCCCATGGGACACTGGTGCCCTGCAGCCATGTGTGCGTTTGCTGCTGTGAGGCTCGGTTTGTTCCACAGGGCCAAGCCGCAGCAGCTTTTCTTTGAGATGCCCCAATATAAGAGGACCAAAAAAAAGATTCCTTACTGAAGTACTTTCAGATTTATCTTCTGGCTCTCTGTGACTGTGATCTGTACTGTGCTGCTCGCACCGGGATATTTGCACCATGCAGGGACAAAAAAGTGGAGAAAGTGGGGTGGCTGCTTGGTTCTGTGGCGAGCTGCTCTGCCAGACAGGATTAATATTAATCTGCAGAACTGCTGTGACAGCTCTTGAAATGTAATACCTTTTTTAAAGCATCTCCTCTGGGGCTAGTAAATGGACCCCTCAGTGGGAACAGTCTGCCCTGACTGTCCAGCTGTTAGACCTGAGAAATGCAGCTCTCTGGCTTTAAAGGGTTAATAGCGCACAGAACTGCTGTAGCCCAGCAAGGAGGCCAAAAATTGGTTCCTACAAATCAGTCAGTGTCCCGGCAGCTTGTAAGCTCTCAAACTAGACATGGGCAGGCCAGGCAGCAGCTGGCGGTATTTTTAGGGATGTTTAAAGTTAATGTATTCAAAGACTATTTGGTCTGATGGAGAGAGTTTCCCTTTGTCAGCCCAGCGCTTTGATCGCAGCATGAGCAGGATCACGCACAGCCGGCACCTGGCGCCTCCGAAGCTCCTCCTCAAGAAGTTCCTCTGTGAAGAAGCCCCCAGCAGCACACAGAGCTGATTCCCGGGCTGGGGACAGACTCTTTTCTTCTGCAAAATGATACTGCATTAGGTGAGTCAGGCCTGAATGTGGATACCCCAAAGTGATCCAGAGGCTGATCTAATGGGGGTCTTATGGAAGGATGTCACTTGGTTCGTGCGTGTGGTCTCAGCTCAAAGAGCCTCCTTGGATTCATTTAATACCATTTGGCAATTGATACTGATGTATGTAATGTGCTTCACCCGATACTAAAGACCCCAAGGACTCTCCCCATTCAGACCATGGGCTCCTCCTTCCCCCAGCTGATTTCTAAGCTGTGCTGCTGGCAGAGGCCAGGGAGCAGCCTGTGTCAGCCCGTGTGCCCATGCCCTTGTGCTTCTGAATGGCCCGAGGACTGCAGCTGGGTTGATGGTATTGAGCAACGCCTGCCAGCTCGGTGTCACTTCTCCAACCCATAACTGAGCAACTCCAAGGCTTCACTGCCTCATGGATGGCTCTGACAGGGGCGTGGGTGTTGAATTTACCTGCTTCTTTAGCCTGTTTTAAGACATACCATCAATGCAAGCAGAACAAGAAGGCTACACCATACCTGACAGCTGCAGGCACTTGCCTTTCTCTGCCCTCTTGTTAAAACAGCTGGACAAAGGCTGAAATCCCATTGCTGGTGCTGCTGCTGCTGGCCTCCTGCTGCCCCTCATGCCCCAGAAACCCCTTCGCCCACTTCCAGTCACTTCTTTTATCCTTAAAAATGAGAAAATGCAGATGTATGTCAGGACACCTGGAGCAAGAAGAACAAAGCTGATCAGTATGAAAGCATTCATTAGGAAAACAAAAAGATGAAAAATGCTTCTTGCTGCTGTCCTTTATAGAGAAGGGGTGGGTAGATAAGTGTGCACCCTTTGAGAAAAAATGAGATTTGAGGTTACACATGCTTTCAACTGAAAAGCATTTTTAATGCCCAAACTTCCTGTTTGCATCAGAGAGAACAGTTGCACACTGCATGCCATAATAACGTGGTATTGTGAGAAAGAGGGATGCATCATTTCAATTAAATCCACAGTGATGATAAAAGGTGAATGGTATTGAAGGCATCTTTTAATAAATGCCACGGCAGCGCCTGGCAGTGGAAACAGCTCAGAACAATATGTGACTGAATCCCTGTGGAGGGAGCACACACTGGAAGCTGCTCCTGAACATGGCATTTTTTTTTTCCTGGTGAAAAAGCGTGTGATTTTCATTCTCAGCATGTCATGCTATGCTGAAAGCAAGAAGCAGCAGAATTAAATCTGCTCAGGTAGCAGTGACATTAACAGCTCAGCTACTAGTGAAAAATGCTGTGTAAAACAAGCCATCCTTAGCAAGCCATTGCTCTAGCATTAAAAACGATCCACTAAGTGCTCAGAAAAGATATTTAACCACAATCTACCCTTGCTTATTTTCCCTTGGACACCCCCTCCTGCCCCAGCTCCTCAGCCTCTTCTCAAGCTCCCCTCCTATCACCTCCCAAGCAAATCCTCCAGGTTTATCTGCCACAGTTTTGGGGCTTCATCCTCTGACTTCAGCCCTTGGCTGGGGGAAATGGCACCTCCTGAAGGACCAGAATAATCTCCAGCAAAGAGCAGAGGACATGGACAAAAAGCAGCTTTCAGGGCAGCGGGCTGCAGGTGAGCACAGCCAGCCCTGAAGAAGTGCATCCCAAGGGAAAAGGCAGCAGCAAGCCACAGCAAAACACAAAGCTGCACTGCTGATATCCAAAGGATGCCAGAGTGTGGGAAAATGCTCTCACATGGCTTCTGTTTTGATGGTTAACAGCTCGTTATCCCAAAACCAGGGAAATGCAGATATCCACCATCCCCTCCCTCCTGGCTGTGCTGCAGCTGGGAAAAGGTGCTCAGTGTTGTACTGGGAGAGTGGTCTGATCCCAGTTCGATTCAGTTAGTCACTCTTAATGTCATAACAACACTTGCAAATGCCCTCTGTCCCAAGGCAGTATGTCTTGCCTTGCTCTGAACACCACCCTATGGATGTCTGTTCAAAAGCACAGCATAGCTCAGAACCAGCAGCTGCCCCCACTCCAGCCCAGCTTCCATCTGCCTCCCACTGAGGTGGGTTTGAGAGCACCAGGACCAGTGATGGGGTCCTGGCCCTTCAGCAGTGGGCACTACAGGCGCTGGGGTGACAAAGCGGATCTGTCCTGCTCCAGGAAAGATGCTCGAATCGATATTCATCAGCAAGTGAGTCACTGCCCGTCCCACGGTCTCTTCCTGCTAAGCAGCGGTGACGGCAAAAAGGGATCGAGCGCCTACACGTCCCCTAGCCTACACGGAAACTCTGCTGCCGTCCCCTCCTCCAGAGCCGTCAGGCCAAGTACTTCAGAATATTTATGCTGAGAAGTGTGCACGAACACACGAGTCCGCAGCCAGGCACACAGAGGGGCAAAGCAGAGATATGTTCTGTCTGCTGTGCCCAAATGAGTGCTTGTCACAGGTAAATGCTGCAGGAATCAGATTGTGGGGACCCTTGGGGACGAGGCTGCTGCCTGCCCTGTGAGGGCAGGGTCCCCACACCTGCACCTGCCTCACTGGACCAGCCTCTGTCCCCGCAGGATTGCTGCGAGCACTGTTTCCCATGGCGATGTGAGTGGCTTTCTGGCAGGGTTGCAGTCATCTGTGCAGCTAATTAATCTTCAGCTGGGTAAAGAGACATCTGGACCAGAGGAGAATCAGGTGTCTAGTGAAACCCCTTGACACGTGCCTCCTCTGTTGGCTTCACCTATGAAGAAACACTCACCGTTGGGGGGGGGGGGGTGTTTGTTGTCTGCTTGGCCACATCGTGGTCCAGCAGCAAACAGAAAAAAGAGACTGAGAAGCACAGCCAGGGCATGAAGCACGGCAGCATCCTGCATCTCCTGGGAATCTCATGCTCAGTGTTATCTGTTTACACACATAACACTCCCATAACCTTCACATGTATTTATCACATACAGAAACAGGGACTCGTACATCAGTAATACTCTATCCTTGCATTTACTTTTCTTTTCAAAAGAGGAGATGTGATTAGCAATGGTGGTTGTATTCCAAAATGACCAAAAATCAAAGTTATAACAGCATCTATACCTGTGGGATACAAAAGCAAGAAAGCTGAAGCTGTGCTTCCCGAGGGTGGGGACAGCTCACCTGATGAAGGGCCCAGGACCCTGGACCTCCTTCATCTTCCATTTGTACCAACAAGGCATACAAAAATTTCAATTTAATGGAGAAGAGCAATGCTGCTGTTGAATGTGTCACTGCCTCTTTTTTTTTTTTTTTTTTTTTTTTTAATAGCATTTGTGTGTGTCTCAGTGCTGTCCTAAACCTATTCCCCTCCCACTGCAATGACTGTGCTGATGACCATGGGACCTCTGCACCGTAAGGAGGAAGTGAATCACTGCAATTTCCCAGGTTTCAGAGCCAGGGATTATCTCTATAAATGCACCCAGCACTGCTATATATAAGCAGGATTTGAGCAACATAAATAATTTCTTTCTTGGGTTCTTTCTTCATGAAACTGCAGGATCTCATTTGGCATCATTCATTGCCAGGCTAATGAACAATGCAAACCTGCACTTGCCGTAAAATGAAAGCTATGGCTAATGGCAGCAATGAAATAAATGGCAAAAGTCTAAAAATAAATTGCTTTGAAAACTGATACAATTCAGTATGACATGATAATGCAAAAAGGTTGCTTGTCCGGGTGTTATTTGTAATTCCCTGTACGTCTGAATTCCCTCCAGCCAGCATACATTAAACACAATCCAAGGCATATGCAACAAATCATATTCAATGATGGAAACTTGGGAGAAAAGCAAAAGCTTGATCTCTCTTGATTACAACGAGCCACAGACTTCTTTTTTTGCAGACTGCCAGTATTAAGGAGTGAAGAGCACATGAAAGGAAAACAAAAATATTCAAATCAAAGTCCTTCATGTAATGATGGATATTTCTGCTCAGAAATGTGAATAATTAGCTGCAGACCATTGTCATGAAATGTTGTTCAGGGTATGTAAGGCCTTGTGCAGACTGTGGTGTCCGTCCCCAGAGGGGAGGTCGGCATGGCAATCGACGCAGTGATGCTGGCCCCAAACCGCTGCCACACACGAGCATGAGGATGTGCATTTCTTACCAGAGGTCTTCTGCATTGCAGCCCAGTTGGCCTTAAAGCTCTGCTCAGGCAGGATTGACTCAGAAAGATGTTTCTAGCTGCTGCTCCTGTGCATTTGGGGCCTTAAAGAGGCCTGGCCCCAAATTGTCACCAATAAAACCAAGCGGCAACAAGGATTTCTTATTTTCACCCCAAATGAAAGTCAACAGCTTTCTGTCTAGAGATCATGTCAGACAGTGCTTCTGGGAAGATTGAGCTGTTCTGACAAGGTATTGAAATGTTATTTGATTTCAAAGGAAGGTGTTAAGACCTGAAGGGGAGCTAGCAAGATCTGTCGGTGAAGGATTCGGAGGCAGAGGTGCACGTTAGGTACCACTCAGCTGCGACAGTCTGGCAGATGTTCCCTGCCATGCATGACTGCAATAAGCTTGGAGGTGTTTGCCTTGGAAAGGTTAGCCAAGCTCTTAAAATTCACCAGCCCTCAGACCTTTGTAGCCCGGGACATGGGACAGCTACATGGCCACCCTGCTCTGATGTGTGTCAAGTAATGCCATCAGAGGTGTTCCAGGTTGCCCGCCTGGCCTCTGTAGAGCTCATTTCTGAGGCTGGATGGCTGCCTTCAGTGCTGCCAACTGCAATCAGATCTGGCAGGGCCCCCGGTAGGGTAGTTTCTGCTGTTTGTAAGGGGTGGTTAGGCTTTGCTCCAGGCAGTGCAGTGGCTGAAGCACAGCTGCAGGGCAGGGCCAGAGCTGCGTTCACTGCCTGGCTTTACCTCTCCAGCCACTGCTGCTGTATGTTGCTCTCTCACACACACATTGCAGTTGTTCACAGGACAAGGCTGGCCTGTTCCACGTTAGGCTCACTGCTGTGCTGTTCTCTGGTCGGCAATGCTGATTAGGTAAAGGATATTTCACGTCCTAAATCTTTAAATTGACTTACTAGCTTTTGGACACTACGTAGGAGATAAAAAGAAATAGATGAAAATGCACAGACATTTCGCTGCTTATAAACTGACAGAGGGTCTCTACTGCAGGGAAGTGTGCAGGATCCACAAGATATTCATAAAGGTGGTGAGAAGGATGGGATTTGTGTGTGAGCAACACTCACTTCTCCTCTAAAGTTTGGAAACAGTGATGAGAACAACAGGTAACTAACACCTTGGGTTCCCTGCCCTTGTTCTGTGCAGGCATGCCTTTAGATGAAAAGTGTGGTGGATGAAAAGCGTTTGGACAGAGTAACAAGGGATTTTGTGTAAATTCAGCTCTGTCACCAGTTACAAGTGGCACACAGAGAGCAAGCCTGCTCCTGCCTGGTGATCTTGCCCAGAACACGCTGCTTTTATACAGCACTCCCCAGTGGTGCTGTGGTGGCTTTTCCCTCTAAAAGGAAAGATGTTAGAGTTTAAGTTTTCCTATGTTGCTGAACGAATACAAGGAGTGCACAGAGAATACTAGAAGGAGCACATATTACAAAGTCATTCATCTGCTGATGTGTCAAACATTACACCAAAACTTCATCTCACCTTCGCTCGTATTTTCATCAGAAATCCCAAGGTGGCATATCACAGCTCGATACCATGTAGCTAGGCAAAAACCTGTTTAATGAATAACTCGAGAAGTACAAACCCCATTTTGGAGGCTCTCCAAGCTTTCTGATATGAATCCAGTCAAAAGTGAAAATGAAGGGATTATCGGCACGCAGCAGCTGATTTCCCTGACGGCTCTCCAGCCCAGCTGTTTCTGTTGGAAGCGTTCATCACCTGCACGCCAAGCAGACAGTGAGGAGCAGCCTTTCCCGCTGACCACTTGCATTCTTCTGCAGCACACATAAGCTGCTTTCAGAGCTCATGGACTGCTCAAGTTTGCTGAGCGGCTTGTCAGAGCTATTGATGGCTCCTTGTAGAAGAGCTTTGGCGAAAGGTCAGGGGCAGATGTGCTTCTTGCTCACCCCAAGCCTGACATTTGCAGCCTTGTAACCCAGAGTAACAAAGGCGCAGTGAGCCTTATCCATTTAACATTCTTCAAGCCTTTTAAATTCCTTTGGGAAAGCCTGGGCTGATGCCAAGACAGCAAATACTGTTTCTGTACGATGAATACAATGATGCTGAGAACATGTTTGTGTGCAATCTGGAGCTGCACTGCAGCGTTACCTCCTCCCCAGGGATGGGCTGTTGAACAAGGACTGTGTCAGTGGACACCAGTGGGGACATTGGTAAACCCTCCTCTGAGAGGGCTTTTGTTAACCTCTGGTTGCTGACAGAGAAGATGATTGATGTCAAAACACCTCTAATTTTAAAGCAAAGAGTTAATTCTGTGTCTTATTAATCCTACCGAAGAAAATGTCAGAGCAGCTCTAGCTGCCCCTGGGGCTGCTTCATCTGTTACAGGGCTACCATTGGGCTTGGGGTATACTCAGTCCTGAGCATCCTCCAGAAGAGGTGACAAAAAGCCTTCTTCTAGTGATAGGCATTTCTCAGCATGCATTAAGTCCCAAATTTCATGCCACTGTATTTCTAGAAACTACTTTTCCAGTGTAGCATGCATGTACCCATTCAGCCCTCGATGTACTAACAGTATAAAAGAAGTGAAAGAGGGCAGAGGCTTTTAAGCTCCACCTCATGGAAAAAGGTTTTAAAGAGGGTCTATCTAAGGCACTATAGCACATGTATAGATCAAAATCACATTCTTATTAAATAACGGGATTACCTTGAGTTCAGCGTCACAACCACCTGAAACACTTCAGGTATAGGATGTTCATTGAAGACTGTGAGATGTTCAATGAAGACAGTGAGACAAGAGATTTTACTTAAACTATATATTTTTACATAAAACAACTTTATGTTACAATAAAATCAGATAAAAATCACAAAGTTGTATAATAAGTTCATAAAGAAAAAAATCAAGTTTTTCTTTTATATATATAAAACCCAGCATTTACTGCTACTAGGAGTCTAAATGTTAACAATGACTGTCTATGGCCAATTTGAGAAAAAAAAAAAGAGGAAAGTACTTTTTCACAGCAGACAAAATGACGAGGTAAGAGATGTTTTTACAATGATCCAACTGTAGTAAACACTTCAGTTTTCATTAAACCATATACTAAATATAACAAAACCAAAGAAAAATATACATTTAGAGCACTGCAGTGTTTTCCCACAGTTGTATATCAACAAATTGTCAGTCATTCACTAAACTTTACTTGAAACAGTAAAAACAGGGTGTATGTTTATCTTCAGTACTAAAATCTCATAATAATCTAAATATTTTGGTATAGCAGACCACACTAAAACATTCCCAGAACTTTCAACTACAAGGGATATATTTATGTTAAAATCGATGTGCTTTGTTTGTTCTTCATGATGAGTTTTACAGAATATTATGTTCATGATCACTATTAGGCAATTAAATGAAAACATCTAAATGCTGCAAAATACTCTTTTATTGAGCATAACTCCCTTTTCACACACCCAGATTAATCAATGTACTGCAAACTTAGAAGCTTAGTTCACAAAACTTGCATTATCAGTCTTTTTTTAGCTAGTATATGGCTAAAATAATTATTGCTGACCAGTGTTAAACAAAAATACAACAGCGGATAGATTTTTCTCAAGTGCCTCTCTTTGTATGTGCCATTACTACCAGGTAACTAAATAAACAGAAAGGAAAAAGCGATCTATTTCAAAATATGCATATAAAACTTTTTGGAGGTATAGGCACCTTCATTTGAAGACTGAGTTTAGGCTGTCTGTTAAAAAAAAAAAAAAAAAAAAGATTGAGAAGAGCGAACACAAAACACAGCAGAAAGTCAAACTGTGAGACATCCCGAAATACCCCAAGCAAAGCCCCCGGCCAGGACCAGCTCTGCCCTGCAGCCTGCAGGAGAAGCCTCTTTTTGGAAGCGTGTCACATTTACCATTAATCTCCTGACTGCGTTTCACTTTAGGTATCTTACTGTTTACCATAGAGAACATTATTTAAGACAAGCAGACTTCACAGAACAGTCAAGTTTATCTTCTAAAAATCAGTAGAAAGCACTGAGAGCTCCTCAGGACTGCGTGTGTGGCACCCCAGCCGCCTATGTGGGTCAGCCCGGACTCTCCACTGGGGCCTGCTTTTGGATTGAACACCGTGTGCCTACGTATTGCTTTGCCTGACACACAGCTGTGTGGTGAGCGTTAAGTCACGGGAAGAAGGGTAGCTCTGTGCCTTACAGCTACTAAACCATGCCCATCACCACAAGATGCTCCCCCAGGGCTGAACCTGCCTTCCTACCTCTCTCGAGGTCCCACTGCAGAGCCCCCATGGGACAACAACAGCTCTTAGTGTGCTTGATGGAAAGTTTCTGAGTGTAAACCAGCGCTGTTTGATCAGTCCTGCCAGGCTCTCATGCTGCTCGGCTGTGGGTTGGTGTTCACCTCTCATTCCCCGCATCGCAACGTTTTTGATATGCTGAAGACTTTTTGATATTTTCAGGCTTCACAAGCCCAGAACTTCCGGAACAAAGCCAGAGGGGCCAATCTTTTGGCAGTGGCCGTCCTACACCTAGACAGTCTGGGGCTGCGGATGGAGCACGTCCTTCACTGAAGCTCTGATAAAATGATCATCAAACTCAGCTGCTGCTTAAACAACTTACACCTCTTCCCTTTGGATTCAGCATCTGTAATGCATTGAGATGAAGAGGGTGCTTCACTCTAATGATGTTATCTTGGTTAACCCATAGGCTCAGGAAGACAACGCTGTATTTGTTAGAAACCATTAAGCCTTTGAAGGGCTGTGTTCGGAAGAGCCTAAGGACACGCTCTGGGTCATGGCAGTGGCAGTGATGGGGACTTGTCCTCTGTTAGCTGGGGAGCAGGCAGAGGTGACCAGCAATGAATAAGGGGAGAAAGCAAACACTTGGGGAAAAAAATAAATGGTGTGACAGAAGAGTGACAAAGCACAGGGACGGTTTGTGCCTGGCTTGGAGGGGACGTGGTGCTTCGGAAGTGACGGGCTGTCACAGATAGCAGAAACCCTCCTGCTCTCTTCGGTTCATCGAGCTGCTTTAAAAAAAGTTCACACTTTGTTTCTCACTAAAAATAAAATCAGATGTTTGTATTTAAAAAAGGTATTGCCTAAATAGCATGTGTTTGCTGGGCACAGGCACACCTAGTGTAAAACCATTTGAAAATAATAGTGTACTTTGAAAGGTAGGATATACAAAGTGTGAGGAGGCACTGAATTACTTAAAAAAATTAATAAAAGAGACGCCAATTAGACCCAGACAGAAAAACAATGAAAAGTATTGATTTCACTGAAAATGCACTTTTAAGAAAAAAAAAACTAATTGTGAATTTGACTCAAATTCAGCAAAGAAAGATTCAGTCAAATAAGAAAAAAGCAAAAGGTCAAACTGTTTTATTTTGGTGTGTGAAACAAGGTTTTAACTTTTTTTTTTCATTTTGAAATAATTTATTCCAATGACTAGGCTAAGGTAATCTTCCAAAATGCTAAATAATCTGTCTGATGAAGCAGATTATTCCCCTTGACAGCAATCATCTCAAGGTATTTTTCTGTCACTGAACGTTCTGAAGTTTTTAGTAGAACTGTTTGGTTTATCCCTTATTTTGGCCACAGAACTGAGAGAAAAAGAACAAAAAACACCATTATTCAGCAGCTCTAACACCAGGTCAAAGGAGAACCTCGCTGGAAAACACAGAAGGCAGACAGACACTCTCTAACTGGTTGTCCAAAGAGGTCAGCACAGATGTTTGCTCCCTGAGCCACCAGCCTGTGGGTGCCACCAGGGCAGGACATGGCCAGCAGGCAGCGGCGGCGCTGGCACACAGTGTGCCACGCACAAGGCCTTTGCCAACAACGACCGTGCAGCTGAGGTAGGAGATATCCTGCCAAGAACCACTCGGAGGGAGAAACCTGTGTCTGGAAGGTGAATCCAGGGTTGCTCAAGGTGAGATTCAGCCTCGCATAAAGAGACCTCCACTTAGGCTCGATGGAAATAGAGCTAACCTTCCTTCATCAGCGATGGCACGGAGAAATCTGGGTTTGCACAGCGCTGCAGTAATGAATAGAAATGAGCTCTGTGCTGGGTAGGGGAGATGAGCATCTGTTAGCAGCATCTGAGGCCATTTCGGAGACATTTGTGGGTTGGGGGAACTCCTCCTGCACAGCCATAGCTGTGCCTGCAGAATGCTGGCAGGGGACAGGAGGCATTTTGATGCCAGGACAAGTCCCAGGGAGCTGCCTGGGGCTCACAGTTTGGCATGAAGAGGTTACTGCCAGACCTTCACAGAGCTTCTAGGAAGAAATGGAAGAAGTGGGATCAATGGGCTTCCAGCAGTGGGGCAGGGGCTGGAGAGAGGAGCTGCAGCTGGCAGATGCCCGGCCAGTGTGCTTTTGTATTTTGAAGAGGAAAAATGGCAGAGGGGGAAAGGTTAAAAATATGGAGTTTATGAGGGGTTTTAAAGGGGTTATACATAGAAGCTTTCAACTTCCTGCAGTTGGGGAGGAAAAAGAGAGAAAGGGGATGATTATAGCAAGACTTTGGGTGCTTGGAGGATGGCAACATGCTTGGAGTTTCCCACAGCATACAGCCGTGTAGAGGCATTCCTGACAGCTCAACATCACAGCAAGAGCAGATACAGAGAGCATACATTTGGGGTCAGACTAGGAGAGGCAGCACAGGGATTCCTGGAAGGACATCCCTCATCGCTCCTCTGGAGAGCAAGAAGCAGCCAAAAATAATTACCTATGTCACAGCTACACACTGGTTTAACATGCTGGTATTAAACCTAATCTATTAGATTGATGCAATCCCATAGAAACACTTTTCCTGCAATTTAAGAGTGGCTTAACACATTCCTAATGAACGGAATCTGTGATAGACCTGACTAAAGCTGGAAAAAAAATAATGAATCTGGATTAACCCCAATAAAATAACTTGTTCTCAGACTCTTTTGCACCCCTCTAACCAGAATGACATTAAAAAAAATGTATTAAAACCAGAGCAAAAACCCTAAGATCACTCAACGGCAAAAAGGAAGCAGAAGATGGAGCAGGGTCCTCTGTGTGAAAGTGATGAGCGCTGTGACGGGAGGCCCCAGCCACCTGTATTGCTTGCAGCTCTTCACGGGGCTGTCTCCTGGCTCCCAGCCGTTGCAGGCACTGGCTGCACAAGGGAGCAGGGGAGGAGAGGGGAAGCTGGATGAGCTGCCTGTTACATGATTGAGTCTGTCTGACTTGCTATCATATAAGAAGACTAAAAACGGAGATTGCTTGCTCACAACCACACACAGTTTCTGACGTCATTTTCGGTTTTGAGAAGTCTGATCCAACCCCGCATTATGCAACTGTTGAATATTCCACACTGGCAAAGTCTAATTTTCACACGCCTACATGCTATGTACCTGATTTTTATTTTTATTTTTAAATATCAACAGCCTACAGCATTTTTTTTAAGAGACTTAAATGGTCATACTGGTTGTAAAAGGTCCTAGCTTCACATCTGTTGTTTAAAAGGATTAAAAGCAAAACCACAAAAAACTCCAGTCTAAACAACAGGCAATGTGGTAACACAACAGTAACAGATGAAATTAAAATTCAAGGGACAACTGGAAACCAAACCTATCTCCAGCACGTGGGTTATATGCCCATGTGCAAAAATTATTCAATGCATGTCTCATGTATAACCCACCTGTCTTTTAAAGGTCACTTTTATAATAGAGATGTGCTGAGAATTAAAAAAAAATAAAAAATAAAAAATAAAAAATAAGAACAATATGCAAACAGCACGGCATGGTGACTTTATATGAGTCACTGCTGGAAAGCACTAACCAGGTGCTTAACCAAGCTTTCACCTGATATAAATAAATAATAACATCCCCTAATCAGAAGTTCTTTCCTGAATGAATTCAGATGCCATATGAACAGAATCTCAAACCAGGATACAGAGAAAGAAAAGAGAGAAGCTGATGGCAGTCCTAGGGATAAAAGCAAAACTTGGGCTGAATTCTCCTCCCTGGTCCTCTGTACATCAGCTGGTGATGCAGAGAGCATCCTTCTTGCTGGAACCTGATGTACGACTTTGCATTACTCAAAATGTATTTAGAGCTGCTGAATAATCAGTGAGAGACTACAACCCTTTCTGCCTTTGGGGTTGTTTGTTGTTGTTTTTTTGACAGTCTAACTTTGTGACTAACACCCACCCCCTATCCCCTGAGGGGAGAATGCAGAAATCATAGGAAAGAAAGACTTTGGGTTTCATGCAGTCATTACCTGCAAGTCTCCTGGGCAGGAAGCTGTTTCTGAATAACACCCTTCCTACCAACTTTGTGACGCTTTTCACATCAATGTCTCCTGATCTGCCACTGTGGCAACTGAACAGCAGTGATCGAGGTGCACAGAGGTGCATGTGCCCTGCATACAAAGCAGCAGTACGACTCCTTCCAAAATAAATATCTGGTCCCAAGACACAGGTGTGCATTTTTCAGATACACACAGTGAATGAACTATACAGGTTCAAAACTGAGGGCCAAAGAGAGATGCTATCTTGCTAAGCAAGGGAAGCTGTCCTCTCCTACTGGTTAAGATGCTTGCCTTGATGTAAGAGCTGGAATTCATTTCTACACTGTCGACTTTGCATGGACCCAGGCAAGCACATGCTACCTGAATCGAAGGATACATGAAACCCTCCGGATTTTTTCTGCGAATCAGGCCTGACTGACATGGTCCCTAAAGATACTGGTATGTGTGTGAAGTGATTCACTTGACTGCAGCTCATCACAGGCACATTTTACCAGGTTGATTTACAAACTGCAGGAGCTCCATCTAATCTTCTCTCCGCTCCGCCAAGGAATAAAAGTGTATGTTGCTAGGAGCGCTGATAGTCCGGACAAGAAAAAGACTTGTTTTCTGTTTCTATGGTTGCAACAGCCCTTAAGAAAGATATAAATTTCCCTGCAACAACTAACTGCATATTCATTTTAAGGTAGATCTAGTTCCAGATTCCTGAGACAGAACCCTCTACCTGTTCCCAACCCCACAAAGCCGGAGCAGCAATATAGAAAGTTTCTAATCTCAACAGAATTCAGTGAGCAGCACGATTGGTTTGGAAAACAAATAAACAAACAAACAAAAAACAAAAACCCAAAATAACCCACAGCAAATTTTCAGCCTCTATGTACAAAAACAATGCAAACAGGTGGAACATTCTAGTTATATTTTGTAAAACACATGTTTGAGATCAACAAAACATCAAACATCCAGACGCTAGATTACAAAAATCTATTGCCATCTAGTTGTCAATCCCAAGTTTAGACAGTCCTTGTCGGAAATCGTGTAATTCATCTATTTTCCCGTCTAGTACATCTAAAAAATTCTTTAATTCAGTTTTAAGGTTGGTCTGCCTATGTTTGCTCTCTTCAACTTCTGTCCTTAGTGTTCTGACTTTCTCTTCAAGATCTTTGTTCTTATTCTCAGCATCCTTAAAGACAAAAAAGACAGTAAGATGAATCATAGAGAAGAATAATGAACAGCATTTAACAGAGTAAAGCAACAAATGGCACCAGATCAGAAAAGTTTGCTTCAACTTCTGCAAACTGATTAACACAAGCACCTCTGAAGCAACTGACAAGTGCTAGTCAGATTAAAGGGAAAAAAAGCCCACGCAGGAAAGGACACATTAAGTGGAAAAGATGCTTTGCATCAGATTTTGTCATTTGGTTGATATCTTAAAATTCAGCTGGATTTAAATCACACACTGTGCATATATTTCTGTCATTGCTACACTTGCAGAATTAGACACTGTGCCAGCAATTACATAGGGAATTATCTATGGTGGTTTAGCCTTCAAAGACAAGCTTTAGAAAACACTGCCCAAGGAATAATATTGCTTTATTCGGTATTTTGGGATTTAGTGGTACTTTTTTAAAGTTCTGCATCGCCTCTGTGCGAGCACTCAGGCATGCTGTGGGGCAGCCCGGTAACACTTCCCTTGCTGCATTTTGCTCCTGCTCCTGAGCTGTCCTGCCTGTTCTCCATTTCACGAGTGTAGGCACATGCCTACTCTCCCCAAAAGCCAGAGGCATCATACTTTACCATGCTGAATCAAACCATCTGCAGCACCAGCCACCCCTCAGCAGCCTTCTGACTGACTTTACATCACTTGGATTATTAGAGCGGTGGCATGATTGATTGGATGTGATTTCGTTCATGAGCCTGCTTATATGTGCCCTCCTTCCATGTATTAATTTATTGCACTTAAGCAAGCCCTGATTAACGAACATAGGCCATGGCAAGCCCTGAGCCCTGCTGGGTGAGACCACCTCCAGCAGAGCAGCACTGATGGGATGGAGCCATGCAGCAGGCAAATGTGGCCTCCCAGGAACTTTGTCCCTGGTGGTACACAGCTATGCTCATCTATGCTTCTTTCCTAAAAGCCTTCCCTGGTGCCACCAGGACGATTAGCTGCAGGTCTTGGTGTGCTGCTCAGCACAGGCAGCTGCTGGCAGCTTTGCCAGTGTGGATCAGTGGAAATATGGGATGGAGAATAGCCTAGAATCATCAGGAGAGAGATGTAACAAGAACCTGGGTGAACCAATCTGTGCAAACAGCAAGGCAAAGAAAGAGAGTTATTTATTTATTCCTTTGCTGGGAAAGGCATGGTGAATTTTGCAAGGAATTAGCATTTTTTGGTTTTGCAAAATGGAGCTCTTTGCCTTCAAATCTTGAAGTCTGAGCAGAGAAAAGCATGTAGCTATAAGGAAGAAAATAGATGAATCAAGTATATGATAATTAATTTCATTGCTAAACTGTACCTGTAATTGTTGAGATACAGATTCACATTCTGACATTAGCTGTGGTATAATTTCACCCTGCTTTCGGAGCTCTTCCAGTTCCTTTGAAAACATGAAAGAAAAATAATTAATGCAAGCTTCAATTTAAAACATAATGAAAATTTGAGAATATGAAAGGACTTTGCATATTTTATTGTACTCTGCACAGTATTTGGATGTAAAATAATCAAAATAGCATGTCTGCATTCAAAAACACATGCTAATTTTTTGCTAGAATACATTTTTTGCTGTATTTTTGACTTTGTTCTTCTACAACAGACAATGTAATCCAATATCTAGCATGAATGCCATTAATTATATTAATGAAATCTTAACCTAAAACACATATCCATGCAAAAGATACATTCAATAGGAGGGAAATCTGAAGTGCTGTAATGCTACAAGCAATTTATAGATGGTAGCAAAGAGCAAATTAGACATGAATTTTCAATGATATGTGGCAGCAAAAAAGACCAGCAAAATTATGAGCTGCATGTAGAGAGGCATCATTACAGAGCACAGCTGTGATGGGCTCTTCTCTGTCGCACAGAACTGAGTAACACCTCCCCAAATTTGTGTTCTGTTTGGGCATTGCTATCAAAATGGAGACGACTAGCTGAAAGGGGTTCACGAAAAGAGCAACGTGACTTGAGAGGAGACTGTGTCTCTGGTGGAGTGCTGACTATGTTAACACCACAAATGAACACCACCGAAGTGAGTAGTAGGGAAAGACTAAGAAAGCCTGTGTATTTTGCAGGATTGTCAGAGTGAAAAGCACATTTGCAGGCTCAAGAGAAACTCTGTGCCTTGAAGAAAATGCAAGATTCTCCTGCAAAAACTCTGCCCACATGGGTCATGGTCTCAAGAGCAAATGCGGGTGTGTTGACACAGCACAGCAAAACCATTCCCCTCCTAAAGGCAGACTACTTGGCTATGAAATGTAATTTCTTTCCCAACAGGTGAACTTACAGCATGATACGAGTGTAACGATACAAAATTCATGCTCTTCCTCAGAGCCAGACAGTAATGCTCTCGATACTTAGAGTGGTGTTATTAAAAGGATAGAGAAGGGCTATTTACTTGGGTAGGTAATGATAGAAGGGAGAATGATCTTAAACTAAAAGAGGAGAGATTTAGATTAGACATTAGGAAGAAATTCTTCACTGTAAGTCCAGGGAGGTCATTGGATCAGGTTGCCCAGAGAAGCTGAGGATGCCCCATCCCTAGAGGTGTTCAAGGCCAGGCTGGACGGGGCCTTGGCCAACCTGATCTAGTGGGTGGCATCCCTGCCTATTGTGGGGGGGGGGGTTGGAACTTGATGAGCTTTAACATCCCTTCCAACTCAAGCCATTCTATGATTGTATGTTTTGCCAAAAGCTGAATAAATTAGTTTCTTTTTGAGAAACTCTCTAATTCCAACTCTAAATGTTTTTATTTTTTCCTCCCAATTTTCCAGAATTAGTTTACATTCACATAAAAAGACACATCACTTAATACAATAGATTTTTTGTAAACTGCACTGAATAATTTGTTCAACTGATCTAAGAGTAATTATATCCAGGCAATATCCCAGCCACTGACATAGGGAAGGAAAATGTAATTTACTTTTTATTTTGAGATGTATGTTCCCATGTGCATATATATATGTGTGTGTGTATATATACACATAATACCTGGGAGCTCACGTTAAAATATAAATATACCATACTACATATACTATCATACTGTATATGTACTACATATAGTATGCATTTGCATATATATATATTATATATATGGTATATGGTATATAATATATATGTCTATACAAATATTTCAATAGATAGTTTTGCCCTGGCTCTCATGTCTTTACATCTCTCTCCTCATTTCCTACATGAAGAGAATATCAGCAGTTCTTCCCACACGGCAACATCCGTGAGCGGACTTCACGCTGGTTTGAATTGCAAACCATGAAAAGGTCACTTATGGGTGGTTTAGAACTAATCAAGAACCTGCTAATGTAAGTATGCAGTTGGAAAACAAGTTAATATATTGCCAGTGTAAATGGATGATAGGCTGTGATATTCACAAGTCAATTGATTTTCTGGTTCATTTGGTACCACATAAATGTGAATCTTGAGGAAAATGCTAGCAAATAAGGGTTATTATACATGCTATTACCACAGGAAGGCTGAGAAGAAAGCATGACATTTTCCTTTGAAATATGGTGCTGAAAACCATATTATATTTATAACAGTGCATCAAAATCCATCTCCCTAAACTATTTCCTTGTGCCATCTTAAAGCCCCTTAACAGTACTGCTTTTAAGAGCACCAGCTGAGATGCTGTAATGGCACATGGCAAACTTTACTGCACCTGCTGACAGCTTTTTCTCTTCAGCCAGCACAGAGCATTTGGTCACTGTAATGAAGGAAAAGACAAGGATCCCATTATTTTCCCCACTGTTCAGGGGCTCCAAGCCATCAACATCATTCTCCTTAGAAAAATGACCACCCTGTACGTCAAAAATGACAAACTGAGGTACTCAAAATGAATCTGAATTTCTCACTCCTGGCATTAGTCTTGAGATCAGAGGGAGACCGTAAAATGGCAAAGCTGAAGCATACAAGCCATCCGGGAAAAAAAATAAAATAAAAAGAAAAATAAAAAGGAAAAGAAACGAGGATCTGTTACGCAAATGCCCAGTTGCTTTGTATAGGATGTCTTTTTAATAACAAGTCCCCCTGCTCCTGATGTCTGAGGGAACACAGTACACAGGCACCGGCAACCAAGACTGTTCTCAGTGGACATGTGTCTGGCTTGGGGCAACTCGTTTCACCACTCCAGCTCTTCTATTAGGAGTAACGCACTGCGTACAGCAACCACCAAAATAGTGTGCTGTCGCAGCACATAATGCATCATGAAACGAAGACCTGAGGAACTCCACCAAACTATTGCTGAAGAGTTCTCCCAGAAAATCTAGAAACCGGCAACACCCCAGACTTTGGGCTTTTTCTGGCTGTAGGTGGGTCAGTTCATAAATCCACATCCATAGTGAGAAGCAGACAGACCAACTCAAACTCTGAAATATATGCCCGCTCTATTATCATGGCACTTACCAGCTCTTTGTCTTGAAGCTCTGTTTCCAGCTCCTGGAGACGTCTGCTCAGCTGTGCATTTCTCTCCTTCTCTTTATTTATTTCATTGCACTGCTCCTCCAGTTCTTCAATCTTTAAGAAATGTCAGACAACAGGTGAAATATTCAGTTTTCTGAAAGTCTGGGGCAGATCATGGCTGACATGAACAAGCATTGCTCCACTGAGCATAGGGAAGTGCAGACAAATTTAGCTGTCATGGATCTGTTTCCTAGATCATAGCACTTGATTACTGCAACAAAATCATCACTTCTTGCCTTAGAAAGAGTCCATGTACACATCCACGAGGGAGCCCTGGGGCTGTGTTTACTCTCTTGCACACAGTATCTCATATAATTACCCAAGGATGTGCAAAACACTGAGCTGCTAATGTAAGTGGGGCTGAGGATAAAATCTACACTTCATTTCTGTGAAACCAGCACAGGATGGTAATGGTGGGCTTTCTTAACGCAGCAAGGAGAAGAAATCTCTCCTGCACTCCCAGTTTTGCCTCCTATGGGGTTGCTTGTCATTCTGGCTGCAGTAAGAGGGACAGGGCATCCAACCCTCGCTGGCAGAACCAGCTGGGAGCAGTGTTTGCCCTGCTGCTCCCTTGCCCGGGGACCTGCTTTGCTCCTCCTGTGCTTCCCTTTCCCTCTCTCCAGACATCGCTCCTGGGAGCTGCACTTCCCACAGGCTGATGGACCAGCTCATTAAAGTGTGTATTTTAATTCTCAGCTTCACGCTGCTTTGGGATTATAACTTCACTCATTTGAAGGTAGAGCAATATGCAAAAAATGCTGACCCAGTTAATGAAGGGGAAGGAGCTTCCCAGGGCACTGCGGCGGGGCTGTGTGAGTGCCTGGTGAGGAGGAACCTATGTGGGGAAAGGCTGAGAAAAACCTCTCTGCATGCAGAAAGACAGTGTGTTGTACAAACCGTGCTGCTGCACAGTCTGGCTAGTCACCAGCGTGGTGACTTTGCAGCAGTAGCAAGGTGGTGCTTTGATAATCTCTTCATATCTAGGCTACAGCTACTGAGAAGTGGCATATTTCCTTGGGTAATGTTGGTGAGGACAACTCTCTGCAACCATACAGAAAAATAAAAAGCTACACTGCAACTTACGCTGTTTTCTTACAACATGCTGTTCCAGGCTTTCACTTCTTCCCTCCCAAAAAACAGCTGGACAGAGGAACCCAAATCTTCTAACAATTAATATTGTTTGTGTTACATCAGCTAACATAGCTCTGATTTGATCTCTGAATTACAAACTCCACACACCTAAAACACACACTAATAGGCAGAGAACGTCTGCCTGGGGAAAAGGTTGCTTCGTGGGGATTTATAGTGCTGACAGACAGCCCAGGTCACTGCTGAAATACTATTTGCAGCCTACTGACATACAAAAAGATACGAAATTCCTTCCTTGAAAGCAAACGCTAAGCAAACAAAAATCCTCAGCAGACTGATACAACCTGATCTCTACACCACGTCCCAGAGAGCCACATAAGCAGACAGGGAAAGGATGCAGCTTTTTCAAAGAAGTCAGAGATGGATAGCATGAAGTGATCCCTGCAAGTGATGCTCAAGGAAACCAAGCCCCCAGCCGTGCTCAGGCTGGTGCCTTCACTATGTGGGGCTGACACCAGCTCCTGGCAGACAGCACAGTGTTATTGAGGAGCAGTGCCAGGGAATACTCTAAACTGCAGCTTTACTTTACTTAAACTTCTCAGCTGTTCTCTGTTTCAGCTGATGCTCTCTCCTATTGTTACACTACTCAGAAATGTGCTCTATAATGGAGGGGAGCAGGCTTTTGCTGATGTCCTCTTGCAGGTTTCTGGACAAGATGTGCCCAGCACCAAAGCACCAGGCTCTCAGCCCAGCCCTGGCTGCACCCTGCTGCAGCAGCTCCCGTCCCTGCTGCCCACTGCCAGGCCTGGCGTTATTGCTGCGTGGTTCTCAGCTTGGCCTCACGTGGGTAACCATGCCATGACCATGCCTTCTGCTCACTCACCCTGTGGCAGTATTGAAGCGAGCTTTGAAAGACACATGCAGCTGTAATCCTGCTTTTACCACGTCTATCACCCTGGCCAGCAACCCAGCTGACACCAAGTTGCCCAAGCCAAGAGGCTGGGAGCTCCATGTGACACAGCAGCACGTGTCCTCCTGCTGATCCCAGCCCCTTGAACTCCCCTGCCTGCTGCCTTAGCTCCCCCAGACCACTTTCCTTTCAAAGACAGGGTCTGTCCCACACACACATGAATAGACAAAGCAGCAGAAATGCTAGAGAAAGAGTAATGAAGGGAGTAACTAACCCAGAGAGATGTGCGTGCTCTGCCCCAGGTGAGACAAGGGGAGCACATAAGAGTGTTCAAAGTGCCCTGGAGATAACTTTCCCAATTTCCTTTAAGGCTCTTACTACAGACACCTTCTCTCCAGAACAGACATCTGTATCCATGTCTTAAAACCCACACATTTGAACTTGATGGCTGCATCTAAGTGTTGGCACTATTTTTGGCTACTCCCATCAAACTGCTGAGCCTTGGCTTGCTGGCGCTGACAAAGAGCAGAGCGCAAGGATGCCCTGGCACCCCCTCGCAGCAGCCAGCACGGGGCTACCTTGCTCCTGAGCTGGTCGTTCTCCTCCTTGCAGGCTGAGAACTGCTTCTTCCAGTGCTCTATGCTGGCGGCCGACTCCTGCAGCGCCGTGGTCAGCCTGGCGTTGCTCTCCCTCAGCGTCTGCAGCTCCGTCTCCCACTTCTTTACGTTGGAGGAACTGGGAAGGACAGGACATCATCAGGTGCACTGAGCATTAATCCTGTGTTATTACTCTCTGCCTGTCTACAAACTCATCCACTGGTGGTGGTGCATGTTTGCTGACATAACATCAAAGCATCCTCAGATGTACGTAACTGCCTCTAGTATTACCCACGTAAGGAGAACATAAGCCTTGATTTGACGCCTGGCAATACAGAGGGATCCACCAACCTCAGCAGCAGAGACCTGTGCATCTGGAACAACAGTGCTGCAGCCCAAGCAGGCTGTCAGGCTCAGCCACCACCTGAGATCTCTACTGTCTGCAAGCAAGGGCTTTACCCTGGCTTTGAGCATGTTCCCTGCTGCCCTGTGGAGGTGAGAGCTGGGTCTTGTGGTGCTTCGACCACACTTGAGGCCTGGGTGTGTGGCAGCTCACAGCAGGGCATCACTACCTCTTGTCAAGCAGTGCTGGGATCCTTCAGCATGGGCCACGTCAGGGGGTGGACACCACATATAACTGCTTTGTTTATGCTCAGCCTTAAATAGAAAAGCGTTACACAATGCTGGAGAATGAAACTACTCATTCCCCACAGCTTCAAGCTACTGTGCAGAGCCAGAGATCCAGGAGTGAATGGAGGCTCTGAAAGTCCTCCCACACCAGCTGCTGCGTGTCTGTGGAGGCGTCTTCAGCAGGAAGAACGAGCAAGCCTTACGATTTCAAACAGGTTTGGTTGTTGAAATGTCCATAAAGCGATGATGTATTTTAAGTGTAATATGTGCAACCTTAGAGCAGGTCACTCTGTAAAGCTGCTCATGCCACTGCTGCCTTAGTTTTTAAAAGGCTTTATAAGAGTAACTCGATCCTGATGTATTTTCTTTCCATTCACACACAAGAGGCAGGCAAGGCAATAAGATCCCAGAAGAGCATTGCAATATTTTAATGTTACAGCTTTGCATATTCTGCCCCCTGTGCTTTCACTGTAGCAGCAAATTACTCTTCTCAGTATTTCCAATAATTTATCAAAGTAAATAGCAAAATATGTGACTTCAAGAGGCATTGTCTGATGCTTCAGAAACATCCCCCTAAGACTGCTAAGCAGCCCAGTGAAACTATATTTTTCACTTCAACTTTTTAAGGTGGACCTCTTTCCCTTTAACAATTTTCCTGATCTACTTGCACTGAAGCAGACATAGCAAACTCAAAGAGGAAGAGCAGACTGTTTTCCCATGTTACCAGTAGTAATTGCTCGTAGGTGTCATTTCTGTAGCTCTAAAACTCTGCAAACAAAGGTGGAGTATGAGTTGGCATCACCAGAGTGGAAGAGATCTTATCTCATCATGAACCAGATCAGGAAAAATGTAAATATCTCCCAATCAGACACCAGGAGGTACTTACTAAAATCTGCTCATTCATTCTTTCTGCTGCATCATTTTAAATTAATGCAATTACATTTGAATAATTTCTGTTAATACCCTTAGCCATCAGATAATTACAGCATGCTATTTCGATGCAATTAAGGTATTAAAGGAACCTCACCTTTGGGCTAGAGCAATTTTTAGTTTATCATTCTCAGACTTGAGATGTGTCTCAGCAGGACCACCATGTGATGCCTTCTCATCATCTGTCCCATTCACACTAGATGCTCGAGTGGAAGATGGTGTTTCACGTCCAGATTCCTGCAGCACAACACCCAGATTAACAGGGGGCTTCTTTCTGCCTCCCACATCACCTAGGTTGCCTGGAGGCAGCACAACTTGCATACAATGGCTACATGCAACAGGAGGATGGTGTGCTTTCCTTTGTGTCAGCTAAAAAAGGGTCCAGCAGGTCAATGTGTCAGTGCAAGTAGGTATGAGTGCGCAGGACAGATAATGTCCTCCGTAAGAACTGCAAAACTGTTCTCTTTAAACAGAATGAAAGAATGATAATGATGCACAAAACAGAAGTTTCAAATATTCAATAATAATAACAATACAAAATCTTGTATGTTTTAACTGAAATGTCTTGTGGTTTCTAAAGGGTTTTTGTTTGTTTGTGTTTTTTAAGATAACGAAACAATATGGTACCCCTGAAAGCACACAAAGACCAAACAAATATATACAAGATACTGCTACTCCAAATATTTTACTTTCACATACTGCTTGGTGCTGACCATGAATGCAGAACCAGCAGAGAACCACAAAGGCCATGACCAAAGTCTTTAAAAAACACCAGTATCCAAAGTCAGCCTCTTAGAGCTGTACTTGGGGACCCCACCAAGGAGGCTGGTTGCAGGAGTGAATATTCAACTTTTTTTTTTTTTTTTCTAAACACACAGCTGAATTTCCTGAACAAAATTAATCTAACCTTTCTCCAAATACCAGCACAGGCCAAGTGCTCCCACTGAACCAGGGCTCATTCTTGGCTAATGCAGTGCTCATGAAATTACAGTAAATTGATTACAGAGAGACTGGGACAACACTCAATTTCCTCAGTTTGTAAGAAACCCAGCTCTCACTGGACACAGAGGCACTTGGCTTTATTGAGGTGTGCTGCCTAAAAATGTATATTATACAGATTGCAACATAAGCTTCTTCCAGCTACTCACTAAAGCGGCCTGTTTCTGCACCACAGCTTTCAATTAATCACATCTAGGCAATGAAACACACAATGGCCATGAACAAGCCTCCGCACTGGCAAACTGAACTCATACAAAAGTAGATTAGACATGACAAAAAGGAATGCCTCAATAAATCTTATTTATTGTCTGTTGCAGAACTATGCTGATGAGCTTTCTAGTGACCCAAACTACATGTATCAGTACAAATCAAAGGATGTACAGCTTCTGTTATTAAAAAAGTTATAACAGTTCAAGAACTGCAGGAAAAAAATTACATTTAAATGAAGACAAAGAGCATGGATGGATGAAAAATATTCCTCTGACAATGTTAATGTCCAGCAGCTGACAATTACCTTTGGCAATCTTCATTTGATATACTCTCAGCTTGCTGCCAGAGGCTGGTACAGTCCATTAGAAAATTTAGCTTTAAATTATTTATCCTGTATCCATACAGGTATTAAAGATAAATTACAAACCTGGGAATGATTGCTTGAGGTCTCAATTTTCTCTTGAGATCTGTCTCTTGCTAGTTTGGCAGCCTCTTTCACTTCTTGGAATTTTTCTGCAAACTGGAAAAAGCATAAAAGATACTTATTAAAATGATTTACCATCTATTAAACTGTTCAGATTACTATCTTGATATGGTTCATAGCTCTCCAGAAGTGAACAACTAATTTTGATAATTTAAAATTTTTGGCAAGAAAAAGCATTTTAGTTCTTTGGCATGGAGGTACTTCCAAAAGGAACGGTAAAATTGTTTCTAAAAGAGGGACATCTCTGCAGCTTTGGGTGACCACAGTAAAATCCCACAGAGAAAAAGGAGCTATTGGTGCCCCTTGGTATGATGGGGTTTTTATTTCTTCCCCCTTGTTTGTTTCAGTCAGTTGATAGTTGAAAGGACATATGATTCCATACTTTCAAGTTTAGTATACAAGATCATGGAATCATATTTGGATAAAAAATTATTATCAGTCTTCTGTTCCTAAGAGCAAGTCAATTAAATTAAAGAATGCAAATGAGCTCACTCAGACTTACATTATATCCTTGAATAATTTGGGACACTTATAACAAGATTGTAAATAAAAGCCTGACAAATATCGCATTACATAGTCAAGGAATGGGAAGAATCATCCACTGACTATTCTCATTTTCTAACTTTTAGATTTACAGCTGGTATTTAGCATGCTCTCTCCCAGTAAAATACTGGGACTATAAAGACCAATAAAATCAATCTTCTCCAACTGATCTAAGAGAAATCATACATGCATGTGGAGGTACCTGTATTTTGTGCAGCACACAGAGAATGGAAATTTCCAACAAACACACATCATCCTTAAATCACACGAACAAGCACGTCCTTAAAGCCAAGTGAAATTTCAGGTGTCACTTATGAAGAATTGTGGAGTACAGTCTGTAATGATGCTTATAAATGAGGATGGAGCTCTTGAATCCAGCTGTCTTCTATATAACAGCTGGAATTGCATATGCAAGGTATTTAGTTGCTATCTGATGGCATGTGCAGTCCCTACACACACAAATGACTTGACTACATCTGTAGCTCCATAAAGATTATTAGGAACATCTACTTTACATTTTGGCTTTCCATGATTTAATTCCAACTTTACATAAAATATCTCCTACTGTGACAAAACAGCTATAGCGTGCTGCTTATTTCTAAAATATGGTGCCAACAGTAAGTTCTACACTTGGGTTTCTTGCAAATAGTAAAGAGCTGTTTTGAGTCTCTCCTTCACAATAAATCTTTATGGGCAAGTAAGAAAAAATTATGAAGGTTCTTCATGGACTATATGAACTATGAAAAACAAACAAAAAGAATTGGAAGTGATCTATCAAAAAATTTTATTTTGCAACTATCTTCATAAAGCACATGGGAGACTGCTGTGAAAAACAATGTGAGCCACGAAGACAAGGACAGTTTTACACAGTTCCATAATAAAAATTGTATATGGCTAAACAAAGCCAATCTTCAATATAAAACTGATGAAGTTCTCTTTGCACAATAGATTTCGGTCATGTCTCCAGTTTACCAACACGTGTTATTTAACACATCTGCTTTTAGAAACAAGCACCAGTAGGTGGGTTTTTCACCAACTCAAGAGACAGATCTTTGGCTTTAAGAGACAAAATATTACCCTTAATTCTTATCATTGTCATAACGTAAAGACTTCTGTAGCAGAATCTGCAGTGAAAGACGTCTCTGGTTTTTGTTTATCCCATATATTTGGAAGCAGTCCATAAAGAGTTCTGCTGCTGCTCCTTTTTTATTCCTAGCTAATTAATAACTGCGAGATTTTACTCACAGTTTATTTTTGAAAGCTACAGAGGATCACTTGGCTTGCTATGAAATTAAAGGCCTTCGCTTGATTATTCTGCTGAGCGCGGAAACACGATGGTGACAGCCCAAACTTGTGCAGCGTTACCAGCACTAATTGCTACACTGACAGAGCAGATGTTCCGGAAACCACCAAGATCCTGAGGCTGTCTGTAAGGGGTATGGCAGGACCATGGTATCTGATCACTGGCAGAAATCAGAAAGATGCCATCCCTCCAGTAACTGACTTACTCTGCTGCAAATGCAAATAACTGGCAAGTAATTGATAGGAAAAAAAAAAACGTGTCAGTTGGCTTTGAGCTATCAAACCATTGCAACAACAGAGAGTGCTTTTAAAATGGGAAATCCTAGTTTAAAAAGAGAAATAGTCTTCTATTTTGTAAATGAAAACTTGATAAATGTGGTCTAAAGAGGCAACAGCATGTGTAAATACCCCAAACCAACTCCAGAAATCATCACTCTCCTCCTTTACATCTCTGCTCCCTTCACCTTCCCTTTCCTCCATCCTGTCCTTGGGCAGACAAAGACAGACCAGAGTAGGAGAAGCATCAGCCAAACACCACTTCAGTGGTCCATCGTGGCTACTGATGCATTTCCCATTGCCCTAGGAAACTGAGGCCAAGCTGCAGAACGGATTTGCAGCTCCCAACACTTGCAAAGCCCTTCAGTCCAAGGACATGGCAGCACACGAGTGCTGGGTGATTAGGAGTCTTGGCCAAGGAAATTTAGTGGGGACTCAAAGATGCTACTGTGCATTGCACGGATTATTTAAAAGCTGTTCAAATCTGCAGCCAGCCTGTCACCTGGAGAAATATATATATAGAGAGAGACCTTCTTAGCATTTTATGCATTAAGAAGCATTATTTATGTGCGTGTAAATTTTAAGCTCCTGATCTGGCATTTATGTCTCCTCCTGACAAATCGTGGTGGTGTCGGACACGTGGAGCAGCTGCTCCCGCCCGCAGCAGTCCCATGCATATCTCAGTGCCAGGCAGACTGGCAGGGGACGAGAGCATTTGCTGCAGAAAGCAGCCGGGAGCTTGCTGCAGCACAGCAAGAGCACTGCCAGCACGGCTGGGCTGGGGGAGAGGGTGGGCTGCCTGTGCCCTGCCGGGCAAATACCGCACGCCACACACATAAAACCCGCATGCAACAATCAAAATTTAAGGTCTGGTGCTTCCCAGAAGCCGTCTGCTGTTACTTTACGATGTGCAAAGTCCAAGTTTGCTGGGCTTCTCACCTGTATAAATCTCTGTCCCCATGCCCTTGGCCACCTCCAGCTCCTCAGATTATCATGTCTGTGCCAAAGCACCTTGACTGATAGCAGAAATTTTGCTTAACAGCTTGGTGTGCAAAACACATCGCTACTTTTACAGCATCAGCCCTGCCTCTTCATCACGGCCAGCCGCACCATTAATTCTGTTTTGATTCCTGCTTCAATTTTGGTGTAGCAACGTTTGAGTAATGTCCTGAGACCTTTTTGAGGCATGGGGCAGGAAGGGGGAAAGGTGCTGAAGGGAGGGAAAAGGACCCCGAGCAGTACATTAACTAAAAACACTGGGACTCTCCCGGTCAATGTGAATGGCAATTAGGTTACTAGGTCACTGAAAGCAGTTTTCATTAATGGCTCATGTTTAATTTGAGCTGCTCGTCCCTATAGGTATGGATTAATGCTTAAGTGTCTCCAGGGAGGCAAGGCATTAGAAAGAGGCATTATCTTTTATTAGGCCAGCCAATATGCTTGAAAGTGTAGAAGTTTTTAGGCATGCTAACCTCTTCTCATGTCTCATTACTATTCATTGTTTTCAGCAGATATTCTTCAGTTTTATTTACTTATTTATTTATTTTAAGCTAGGGATATTGATCTCTGGTTTACAGGAGCTTCAGCATGTCCTCCTAACTCCTGGCTAAAAGCTTCAGTTATTTCCAGTAAAGCTGGCAAGCTTTTATTTGTATCTTTTATGAGTGTAATGACATCAGAATAAAATGAAACTTGATTTTACTATTCCCAATACACTTATACTTCTCTAATCTCTTCACCATCTCTGATCTTCTGTACTAATGGTTTAATAATTTAACTGAGGAGCACGATGATAAGGGATCTCTTTGTCCCATTGCTTTGCATGGCAGTAATAAGACAGATTTTCTAACATTTTCCAGACAGACAACTGTCAGATTTTTTTTTTTTAATAGATCATTTTAAGCCATTTTCAGAAGTGCCCCTTAAGCCATCTCTCTTCAGTATTCTGGGCAGAAACAGTCTTTCTGCTGGTTTTGAAAGCTTTTCCTGCAAGTAGAAGGCTGTAGTATTGGCAATGGGTCCTTCAGCAGGTCACACTGTGCAAATAGAAGTGCAAATGGATCTGGAGGGGATCACAGATGCTCCTGAGGCCCCTGTGCCCACACAGTATGTTATTTGGATCCGCTCCTGTTTGCCCACATCGTACTGGCCAGTATTGTGGCTGGTATTTCTAGCACCAGCATTAAACTTATTCTCAGTGTGTCTTTGGACAGTGTTCGAGAATATGGCAAAATCTCTCATTAGGGTGCAAGGACCTCCAAAAGTGTTAATTCTTTCATTTGGATTGTATCATTGTATCATGCTTCTCTGTTACTCAAAACCAACTATTGGCCTACGTCTACTTTAACCCTCCCATATTCCCATGCTGCTTATTTAGCTATTATAAATGCCTCTTTGTCATGGGAATGAAGAATATCCACAGGTGAACTGAGCACTCCTCTACATTTGATTAAGTCTAAGAATCATAAATCATAACTGTCACCAACATCTCCTTTTTTATAAAGTTTTGCACGTAATTGATAGGCTGGCCTTAGCATCCCAGGATAGCAGATTATTGCCATGCCACCTTTATGGATGTCTCAAGTCCAAAATTAAAATAACATGTAAAGTAAACTATGCTTTGCATTTAAGAAACACTTGCAAAAAAATAAATTAAAAAACATCCAGTTATTTGGAAATTGCAAGAACTTGGTAAGATATTTTTAGAATAATAAAATCCTGTAGCAATTCAATTGATTAAAAGTCTTCCTTCAATTCCAGTGGCTTGCCTCTGTTATTTTAGACACTACAAAGTTCTCAGGCTTCCTTTTGAATCAAAGCACGCAAGAGGACAGCAGCATGAGAGACTGTGTACCATGCCCAAGGACACGATGTTTAGTTAACTGTTAAAACCTGGTGCCAAGTAGCCATGCTTCAAGTGTCAGCTATGTGCTAGATAAGTAATGCTTTTTTGTTGCACGAACAAAAAAAACATCTCAGCCATTTGATGAGCACTTGGCAAGACCACTAATCTAATGACAGAGAGTGCATTTTGAACTGCTGGTTATTCATTACAAGAGGCAGCCCTACGCTTTCCAAGCCTGCTGCTGCAGCCAGTCCCTGCCCCAGAGCAGCACTGTGTTCATACCAAGGTCTGGGTGCAGCTCTGGGGGATGCAGCCACACTTGGGACCAACTCCCTGACTGCTCATCCCCCAGCTCTGCCCACACGCAGGTGGTTCACTTTGTTTTTAGTGCCACTCTCTGCAGAAATGAGCAAATAGGCCAGGGAGATGGCACAAAATCCTTCAGAGCCAGATTGTTTCTGCAAACATCTGGAAACACAAATGCTTTCAGCCACGCTGAGCGAGAGATCAAGATCACCACAGCAGTACTGTTGTCAGTGATCCAATTTAATTTATGGTTTTGACCATGAAGTTTGCTTATGTACAGCCTGCTTCTGTACATACAGACATTAGAAAAATATAGGAAATAGTCAACTTCCATGAAGGAAAAGGACATGCAGAAACATCCAGTCTGGAAGAGGTGGGATGGATGCATGCAATTCTTCACTCTCAGCAAACAAGACAGCCTGTGCAGAAATTCCCCGCGCCCCGTTACCTTGGTCAGCTGCTGCTCGGAGGGAAAGCCCAAACCAAACACGGTATTTGCTCTGCTGTCCGCCCACTGGCCGAACTTCTGTGATGTTTTAGTAAAGGTCATGTTGGGTGTGATTGTGCTGTTTATGATCACCTGTTTAGAAACAGATCAAAAAAGGATTAAAAAGCAGAAGCCACATCGGAAATGTATATCCTAGCAACAACATCATTCACAGCAATTAGCAGGCTGACTTGGGAAATTGCTGCATTCGAAAGAATTTTTACCAAAACAGTTTCATATATTGTCTTACTGGATGTAAGAATTTGGATATTTTCTTGTCTTCTTTTTCCAGAGTACCATCATGGTCCCGCAGTTGAACACCACTGCAGGAACACCACTGAACACAAAGTAATAGCAGGGGCAGGAGGTATAAAACCACCCTGGTAGAAATGCAGATTCAAAATCCACTTTTTTTCAGCATTTCAAAGCTGGAGTCTCAGTGTGGAAGCGCACAGCCACTGCCACTGCCTGGCCAGGCACCAAGCCTGGTGTCCACCAGCAGCGCCTGCCTCAGAACTGGAGATATTTCTGCATTTCCCCATCTGGCCTCAGGCAGCCACATGTAGGATGCCAGACACATGTGGGAAACAGAAAAAAAAATCAAGACAAGGAGAAACTGATAGCTTAACAATGAGTTTAACTTGGGAGGGTTGTAAAGTGCGTCACCAACAATGCATATACAGTTTCAAATGTGGGCGTCTTCAAGATAAATATTCTGCCACTTTTACCCAGGTTAACTAATATCTGGTTCAGCAGCCTTGAAAGCAGCACTGGATCTTGTAATTAAAGGAATAGCCAACAGGAGGGAGGCCACTGGGACAAGGTCTCTCAGGAACTGAGCAGAAAAAGCATAAAATGTAATCGTACAAAAAGGAATGAGATATATGCCAATTCATTAACAAAAATCTTAACTTTATTTTCCATATACATCGTTAGATGAGTCTAGAGACTCCTTCCCTTGGAAATGAATTCCTGTGCAATGCTCTTCCTCCTAGCAGAACACAAGCTTTCTTTGGTACCGCACACCATCATTTCCAATATGCAAATTATGCAGTAATTAAGCCAAAACTGTGGGACAGTTTAATTAACATGATCAGGAAGTATCCTGGCAACATCATTTACTATGTATTCTGAGCATTTTTTTTTTCTTAAGCTGTCTCTTACATTTAGCAAAAAGTGTGAATTAAATTTATCAGAGAAAGAGCATTCCTTGCTTCCATCCCCTCCTTAACTCTGACCCCTGTGCAGATGCTTTTATTTTCTCCCTTAGAACTTGCTCACCTTCAGTGGTTCCCCCTGCTTTGCACCATCACTTTCCCACAAACATCCTGCCACGAGCACAGGTAATGCCTTTCATGCAAAACGAGTCGCTTCAGACCAAGTTCAAAAGCAGTGTGAAAACATTGTCGCTGAAAGCTTTACCACGAAGATCAAAGCAGAGCAGGGCCAGGTGGCTGATGCTCCTGAAGTAGTAGGGTGGTGGGTTTTTTTGTTTTGTTTTGTTTTTTTTATGGGAAGAATCAGGATGAGAAGGGAGAGAGGTGATACTTCAACCAGCGCTGGTTGACACATACTGTATAGAAATGAGCTTTTAGAGACAAAACCTGTTTTTGGGTGGCTGTCTCATAGGTGGAGGCATAAAGAAAGCTGCCCAGATGTGCTCTGTTCTAGCTGAGTCACACAGCAGAAATGCAGCCAATATAAAATCTAAGCGCAATTGCAGAGATTTAAATTAAAAGAAAATCAAAGCTGTCAAAGACTTTATGTATGGTTTTGACAATTCAAAGGGAGGATGATGATAGGAGGACTGTATGATACAATGAGTCACAAGAAAGGGAGGGAAAGCTACCACCAACCCAGAAAAATCAGGATGTTTTCCCAAAACTTTAAACAAAGTGCAATATGTATACTCAAAAATCTAACGTCAGAGAGGTGAACTACTTAAACATGCTTGGTTTCTTCAGTTACTGAATTTATTTTAGAAGCTCTAAAATACCCAGAAAATTCTAGTGATAAAAGGTATTATTTCAGTCCTTCTGTGCCTATCAAATTAGCCATCTTTGGGAAAAAAAGTAATAAAATAACCCCTCTTATTGAAAGGCAAGAGTGTCCTCCATGAGAAGCAGCCTCTGAGAACAGCATCATCCTTCCATACCTCCTAAAACAATAATTCAGTAAATTCAAATAGAAAAAACACACCGAAGAGATCACTTAGACCACAGTCCAATATTATTGATAATTATGATAAGAAGAATAAAGAAGCCTACAAATTGTAAATGGTAAAACATCTTATTGAGCACAGAGATGAAGCACATTAGCTTAGTACCTTAGAGGTTAATTTTTTTCTGTAGCCAGCGCAGAATCCAGGAAAAGGTTGTGGTGATCACACACCTTCAAGAAACTGACAGTTCATCTGTTAAATTTATAATAAGCTGCAATTAGCAAAACTGCTTGGAAGCCAGCTCTACCTTTTTTTCAAACCCTCTCTGTCAGTCAGGCACTCCAGACATCCTGCGCTCCCGCAGACAAGTGAAAACCTAAGGAAAAGTTTAAGGAGATTAACTTAGAGCTACACGGGAACAGTCCGGAGAAGGGGGACACTGCACTTGGCCACCTGGTCCTCCTCCCTGTCTTCACCCCGTCACCCTTGCAGGAAGATGCTGTCACACTGGACTCAGTTCCTCACCTGTAAACCTGCTAATCTCTCAAGAGCAGAGGCTACGTTTGCTAGCAAGCAATCACCACGGTTGGGCTAAGAAGAAAGAAAGGTGGCAACCAGTGTTGGTATTTCAAAGAAAAAGGGTTGCTTGTGCTCCTGCCCGGTAATGCAGCCTGTCCCCTGCCCCACAGCTGGCTCAACCCTAGCTACATGAAATCTGAAAGAAAACGCTCCTGACCACTCCTCCCTATACCCAGGACAACATTTCCAGTCTGGGGAGGAGGTGGGGAGGTGTCTGTGGCCATTGCACCAAGGGTGCTCAACAACAGCAGGAAAGTCTCCTTTTTGGATGGAAGGATGGGCCAGAGTTTTTGACTTTCAAAGGAAGAAGGAGCTGAGAGGAATAGCAGAGGAGGGCAAGGGCACTGTCTGAAAGCCGCTCCTGGCAGAAGCCCCCAGGCTCCTGTCCACCCCTACCTGCAATCCATTACCATAATCCACTCATCAGTTCAAATGTGCTCTTATGAGACAGGTTTGTGGTTGGTCCTCATTCCTGTAACACATGACGGAATTCCAGCTGTATCAGAAAACTGCATGAACTTGTGGACTTTCATCCAGGGCAATGGATGCAAAAGCCAAGCAGCTCTCTAATCAACTGCAGTGCAGTCCCTGAAGTGGTTAAAGAGTTCTCCCTACAGACAAAGGCAAAGGGGAGCATAATATAATAAGCACCTCACAGAATAATAAACTCATTCATCACACTGACTGCGTTGTCTACATGTGGTTAAAAAAAAATCTGCCTATGCTCTCATCTAGATGCCAGCGTATCAGATGGCAAACACTCCTGATATGTCTGCACGAGCCAAATAAAATCTCATACTAATTTCACTTCCTTTGGGAGAAAAACAATCCTGACAGATCTAAATTTTTATTTGAAGATGACACTGAAGAATTTTCACAGTACAAAGTAGTGCTACATCAACCAGCAATGACTCCAGACGTTTAGGAACACACTGGGCATATTCATCAGATAACAGCCATGCAAATAAGCTGGCGGAGAGCAGAACCCTCAGAGGCTGTAACAGACCCATCTTGCTGCCTTCCCACAGAGAGAAACTGCCAAATAAATCAAGCAGAGAGGTCACACGATGACCTGTGCAGAAGAAAAATTGTTATTGGCAGCTCACACCGCTCATACCCTATGAGCAGTGTACGTATACACAGCCGCCTTTTATTTTACGGGAAGCCTCGAGTAATTAAAGGGTCCCTTCCTAAACTCCCCGTGTCACAACACCTCACTGATGATTATTCTGGGGCAACAGTGCCAGGTTAGGAATTATTCTGGAATTTCCCCTTTAAAATCACATCACCAGTTATTCTGAAGTAACCTCACCTCCAGAAAAGCCCTGAGGCTCAAGATCATAGTATCTACTCATTAAGAAGTCACTACATTAAAACCTCCCCGTTTCATTTTCACACCTCTCAATATATGCTTTCCAGTTTGCAGCCCTTGTGAAATTTAATTTCCCCAACCCACCAGGTTGCTAATCTTCAGTAAAGATGTATCTCAGTCTAAAAACAGAATTAAGAGGGAAGGAAGCTGCCAGTCCTCTGGCTACAGCGATCACAGGCTCAGCAGGTTCTTCTAGCTCACCAAGTTGACAGGAATCAGAAGTGCTCCTGACCCCGGATTTGAAGACGAGACGGGGTGGATTTGCTGAGAAATTCTCCCTCTATCCCAAACATTTAGCAACTCCTTTGTAGAATGTATCCACCTACATTTCCATGATTTGCACTATCCTTCGCTATCGACCGTGCTTTGTGTCTCTGCCAACAGACTTACATGCAATGCCTTTTCACCAACGTATTACTGGCCTATGGAGGCAGAAACTGCACATTACACACGAGTGAAATCACACCATGAGGAAGGTGCTAACCTGTGTGGCGTTTAGAGCTCTTTGTCTCCTTCCAAATTAAAAAATAAATAAAAGTAACCTGCAGCCTGTAGCAGCACCTGCACATTGGATTGCATAAGTAAAGTGCTTAGCTGTGACCCTGTGATGTCAGATCGTCTCCAGTCCCACAAAGCTAGCACACACATATGCACTGTTAACTGAGACAGCTCCACTAAAAGGAAAATAGCGTCCCCAGCTCGGTCTGTCTACCAGAGGGGATCGGGAGAGGCACAAAGACACACTCATAGCAAGAACTTGGGACGGAAGAAAGAACAGCCTTTGGCCAAAACAGTGAACCTGTAACGCAGGAGGATTAAGTATGGTTGTTTTACAAATCAGGGCCAGCAGATATGATGAAATGTCTCTCCCCACCCTATTTGCTAAGTCTTTGTAGAAGGTCCTTAAAAAAAAAAAAAAAAAAAAAAGCATGGGAAAACAGAAAGCAGCATAAGTAGATTGGAAGCAACCATAAGCTTGTTAAAAAGACCACTGACATTCTCAGTGTTTCTGTTCCTCCTGCTCCACTGCATCACTTGGACATGACTGGGGGGCCTGGAGCTGCCAGGATATCCACTGCCAGCCTCGCCAGCCTCTTGCTCCAGCCACTGAGCACTGTACCCCCACAGTGCTGGCAAGCCAGGCCAGCTGCTGCTTTTCAAGAATTTCTGTTCTACCCGGTTAACCAGGATGCAAGTATTTCACCCACCCATGGCTTTCAAGCTTCCATAACTGTGCAGTGCTAAGGGGGCAGGAGTGGAAGGGGAAGTGCAGTGATCCCCACACACCATGCGAGCAGAAGGATGCCAGGGCTCCTCAGAAGCCAAAGAGGACTTGCTGCAGTCCAAAGCATTTCCTTTTCAGCCCAAGCTCCCTCTACAGAGAGGAGATTCACATTTTGTGAGTAACACCTCTCACGTGCTGCTGCTGCTGCTTGCTCTGCATGGAAAAGGGCCATTTCTACAGCTGCATTTAGATTTTTTTCCCCCTAGAGGTCCACCTTCCATCCCCAGCATAATCCATTTTTAACCCCAGAAGGCAACAAATCAAACAAAAAACATGCATGACTTGGATGTGGAAGTAGCTTTTGGCCTCTTTTATGAAAAGAGATGTAAAAATACCTTCCCCCCCAGATAAAAAGACTAATAACTGTTTTTCCTCTATTAAAATATTTCTGTTGTAAAGTCCTCACCAAGAACCTGTCTAAATGCAACAAAAGTGGGTTCACAGTGATGTGAATTCTATTAAGCAAATCTCCTGCTACACCTACTCCATTGTGCTCTTTTTCTTCCTGAGGTAATTAACATCTCTGCAGAGTTGGTTTCCCACCTCCTCCACCCAGTCTAAATCTCTAAAATCTCCTATTTTTGCTTTGACATCTGACTAGAATTTCTCTTCCTTTTCGGCACAGCACACACATCCACCCACCCGGCTCAGAGCACCAGCAGCTGTTTCATGAAGCAAAGCTACAGCGAGGCTTTTCAGACCCTCTGCTCTGGAACAAATTGTTACCCAGGAATTTCATGCAATGCTTAATAAAATGTACAGACAAATATGCTTGTGTGTTATTTTCACATGAGAAAAAAAGATTTCTAACCTATCAGAGATTGGAGGAGAACACAGTGGAGATCTTTTTTTTTTTTTTTTTTTCCTGGTGACTACAAATAGGGTAGGGGAGAAGGCTGCATTATCTACAGTTAGGTACAACAAAAAATACATAGTTATATCACGTTCATGCTTTTGAGGATTTAATAAAGCATCTAGCCTTTGTGCAGAGTATAACCGAATGCCTACATGAAGCATTTAAGCACACATCCTTGTCTGCATCCTTGAAGCTGCCTCACAACATCCTCCTGTGATTCTCTTCAGCCTGAAGGCCCCTGTGCAGAGGTCAGAAATGCCTTGTCCCAGGATCTCAAATTGTCCTAGAGCTTATGTGTCACAAAAGCACTTGCAAAAGGTAGGAGTAGTTAAAGATGCAGAAACTGAATGAGTCAGACAAAGAAAAGATGACCAATGCTACTTAAAGACAGGGCTGAGATGATGTCTGGGAAGGAGAAGCCAGCAGCCTGGAGCAGGGACGTAGGACATGAGCAGTATGACACAGGAAGAATGACAAGTCCATGGCCAAGTGGAATCCTTAAAAATGCCTCTGTTCTGATTAGTAACCTACACACCCCAACGAGCAGTCAGCAATGACGTAGTTTACTACTGCCTTGTGTCCCTTGGCATGAGGAATGACCAAGAAGAACAGGTACATTGTTCCTGGGAGAGGACAGGGTCTACTTGGCGTCTTCTAAAGCACACAAAAACGGTCACAGTTAGATGACAGTCTGACACGGGCAATCAGGCCTGGCAACACTTAGGAACAACATGCTAACCTAACTGAACATATGCGGTAGCCATGAGACAACGTAAAATAAAAACCCTTCTGCATCCTCAGAGATGGCTCATCGCTTATTTTGCTGTTAGAAAATAAAGGTAGGTGGAGGTTATCTGGGGCTTGTGAGATCATTTTGTTCACTCCTCAGGGAGAACCAGCTTTGGATGTCATTTAGTTTTTAGTGGCTGACAGTCTTTTACACAATTCCTTGTTTTCCATCTAACAACTGTGTTGCCATTGGATGCAACCCCACAATCCAGAATCAAGGAAGAAGCAATATGTGTTTTGGTTGCTGTTGTTGTTTGCTTCATTGTCATTTATTTATTTATTTATATTTTTTGAGCTAGGAAAATATTACAGTGAATTATGTTTGATGCTTAAATTTTAAGAATACACAATGCAGTGTAGTTTATTTATAAACTCCATCTGGCATGACTTGATTAGCACGTCTGATACGTTAACTCTCAGAGTGGGGATTTCCAAGTATTATATACCTCTGGCACTACAGCAGGGGGTAGAAGGGAACAAATAATTGATGCAGCTGCTTCATTGGACAAGCAATCCTCAGAGCTTCATAAAGCACAGCTTATAGAAATCATCCTTTATTACGTTCAGTAGCTGAACTTAAAAAACATAATAATAAGAGGGAGTAAAAGTCTCATATTAGTCAACCAACAGCTAACAAGTGCTGCATTAATTGCAATTCTTGACAGAAGTCCCTAATATAACGCAGAGGAGGCAGAGCTTCTTGTAACAAATCAAGCAAGGTCCTTCTGGGATGAAGCTGAGGAAAGCTCAAGGGGACAGAACATGTGCTCAGCTCACCCCCAGGCACCAACCCCCTCAGCATTGCTTCTGAAGGAAAAAAGCAGCACACTGCAAAGCCTGCACCCAAGGTGAGCACTACCATGCTCCCTGAGTTTTGGTGAGCAAGTATGAAAGGTTTTATGAGGTAAAAACTCACATTTCCCCAAGGTTTTGCTCCGTATATCTAATGAAACCAAAAAGGTAAGGGAAAGCTTTTGCAAACCCTACGATGTTGTGCCTATGTTGACGATCTCGCTAAAAATCTTGATTTTTTTCCGTCAATTTTCACCTAATTACAGTCATGGATTATTTTCTCCAAAAACTTGTTACAGATTCTTCAAAAGCTCTACTAAAATCAAGGACTGTGACCTGAAACAGAGCTTTTCCAAGAAATTTTATGGAGAGGTTATAAAAAGGGAAAACCAGCCCAGTCAGAAGTCTCCCCGTTTGCTGGTGCAGCAAGAAATCCGCTAGCATGGATTTTTAACTTTTACTTTTTAAAGAGTAATAAATCGTGTTTATGAGAAGGTTTCCACAGCGCTGATGCTGCGATTCAGTTGTGTGTGCTCTCTCCACAGGGCCGGTGGCACATGCATGCACTGTAGAGGCACGGAGGAAAATCAGCCAGATAGGATCAAGCAGCGGCAGATGTGCTTCCATTCTTATGTCAAAGGTACAGCTGTTGCCAGCACTGTGTTATCTGTTCTCCTCAGCTTACTAACTGGCTTCTGAAGGATTTCCTTCCAGAAATAATCCAGACAATGAGCAGAGGATTTTTCACATTTCAAATGTAATAACTTGGAAAGAGATTAATAGAGAAACATCGAAGCGATACAAGTTGCACAGCTCCAACCAAAACACACCTTCAGCAGGCGCTCAGGACTTGTGGCTGATGCAGTCTCAGGGGACCCACCACATTTCCTGGTATTTACTTTGCTCCATTTCCCAGCTTCTGACAAGCTCTCTTTCACTCACAGCCCCAGGTCTTGTTTGCACAAACATTTTTAATGCTTCCCTCCGTTCCCAGCTCATCTCCACTGGTATTAGCAATTCGGAAATAACTGCTGCAGTTAAGCCTTAACAGCACTTACTTTTTTTTTTTTTTTCCCCTCACTCAAGGACCTGTCTGCACAAGCGCACCCAACGTTACCAGCTCTACCTATCCAAACCAGTCCTGGCAACCGCTAAAAATTCTTCTGCAGACACAACTGCAGGCAAAGTACTGTCTTACCAGTTACGAAACCCTGCACCTCCCCTCAGCCTGAATTTCTGAATATTTGATATCACCTTAAGCAAATAAAGGATGATGCAAGTGGGTAGTCCCATGCTTGGCTGACAGCTCTGCTTCTCCCTTATGCTGTATTTCCTCACCACCAAACTTCAAAGAAAATATTCTCAAGTTACTTTAACATCTAGAGAGAAACACAAACATAAGTAGCTTACTCAAGAGGGGTACACTACAAACACAGACAACACAAATATTTAAAGATCGCTGGGGGCTGTCATTTTACCTTCATTTTATTCACTCTTATTTCAAAGAAGTCTTTAAGAAGAATATGAGTTCTTGGTTTATACAACAGAAGGACCCACTGCACACCTCCGTGTGCTGGCTGCACATAGCTATTTATCTTCAGTTTTAAATGTGCATTTTGTTTTCTATTCACACGCTGCATCTGCCAGCTTAGTGACTCACTGCCTGACAGATTATCAGAGGCATTTTCCTGGTGTCACCCCAAAATTCACATTTCTCTCGGATATTCCATAGGCTGAGCAAGTTGTGCCTCGTGTTTGGTGGCAAGTTTCCCTTAAACTCAGAGTCCCTCCTGAAGCCCTTCACTGCGATGCTACAAATCTGGAAGTTATGCTCACCACAACTCTACAACATCTTTAAATGAAATTGGGAAATAGATGTTAAAACCAGCACAGCAAAATACAAATTATTTACTGTGAATAGTTTCGCTGAGAGAAAGAGACCACAGCTGGGGTTAGACTGGTGCGTTATGACCCAGGGTGGGACAGATGCTCTCCTGCTCTTAATCTGCTCGTCACACAAAACCAAAGAAAACTTTGCTACAAAACCAGCAGCTGCCTCTCAGAGAGCAGCCCCATCCAGCCTCATTATTTACAGCAACAACAAGCCCAAAAGGGATGGTGAGAAGCAGCTAGAGACTGTTCAGGCATCTCTTCCAAAGTACTTTGTGTGGTGCAGTTGGTGCTGGGAGGTGCCTGGGAGACGAATATTAACCTCCAGCTTCTGCTCGGAAACCTGAAGTGAGAAAAGCCCCATGGCAGCTGCCCTACCAGGCAAACTGATCGGATGGCAGTGGATTAAATGGCATCAAATCATTTTAAAGGCTCTACCCTGGATTTGCAGAAGTTTAATATGTACACACAGGTATGATTATAGTTGTAGTCTCAATGGTAAAGTACTTGTCTGTATTATATTTACATATTTATAAAGATCATAAAGCCACAACTGATGTTTTTACTTACTCGTCATCTCACTAGCAGAAAAGCAGTGAGATGTTTATTATAATATACAAACTGTGCACACTGGAAGACAGAATTATGCATTACAATTGTTTGTGTTTTCATATTTCAAAAGATGTTATTCTCTTTTATGTGGGGGTTAATTAGTTCCATTGTTGGAAGTACTCTGTTATGGCTCCAGGATCATCTCCAGCACTAATAATCATGTTGAAATTAGTTGCAATAGTTCATGATATACTTAGCATACTATGATAGGGATAAAGAGAAGATGAAAGCAACCAAATACACCCACTTTTCTGTATTATAGTACTGAGCTAGTTCAGTACTGGAAATCTCTTGGCACGTGAAGCTTTCTGGATCAGGATCACTGCATCACTCAGAGCTCCAGAGCTCACAGCCTGTTCTCCTCTCCTCCGCCTTACCCCAGCACAGTGTCTTTCCTGAGCTGGGATGCACCTTTGGGGCTCCTCAAACAGTAACAAGTGTCACACATTGCCCTCTTGATGAAACGGCCTTTTCATGTTGGTTTTCAGTGTCAGAAGTAGAAGTAGGATGGAGCTCATGACCCCCATTTTGTGGTGAGCAATCCTTCTGGGACAAGCAGAAAAGAAGCCTGGAAGAAGTGGCATGAAGGGCAAGAAGAGCACAGCAGAAAAAGTTTTGAAAGAAAAAAATATCCAGCTCAGCTACTCAGCACTGAAAAAAGCCCTGTGAAGATGGAATAAGAAGTATTTTCTGCTAATTTAACCAGATTTTACCAGCAGGGTCTCTCTGGCAGTGATAGCCCTACCAGTACTACCGCCAGCAGGGCAAGGAGCGCAGCCTCTTGGCGTTTCGGCAGGCACCAGGCAGCTGGCCTGACCCCGGGCAGCACACAAAACGAGTGACAGGCAGTGACAGTGTGTAAAACTAGGGCAGGCAAAACGGGAAATAAAAGGATCTCCGTCCCTTTGACAAAACACATATTTGCTCACACACACCTTTCAAAATCGTAATGTTTAATTTAGGATTTCTTTATGAGCTTTGAAAGAGGCAGAGGGAACACTTCACTTTCTGAGGTCACTTTTAACATTCTTTTACCTCCCTTTATCTCTGGCTACCTAAGGCAGTAAAACACCCCCTGATCGTTTCAGTACCAAATTACACAACTCATTATCTGCTTACAATGGAGCCAAGCACTGTGAAGGCTGCAGAAGTGCTGGGAGGTCCCATGCTCGCTCTGCTGCAGCCTTGGATGCCCCTGCCAGATCACCCAGCACAGGATCAGCGAACCCACCACTCTGAATGCAATTCAGCCCCTGTCAGAGTTGTTCCTACCACTCTTCCTTGCGAATCACATCCCTGAGGTCTTAGAGGCACAGTTAAAGGCTACCGTGGCAGTGCAGCGCTGTTGCACAGAACAAGTTGCCAGAAGCCTGCTTTTAATTCAGTGCCAACTTTGTAATATCTAAATTACTCGTTAGTTTTTTCCTGAGAAACAGTTGATATTGGTTTAATGGCTGAACTTACGTCAATGAAAGAAAAAAAAAACACACACACAAAAACTAGCCAAATGAAGGAATTTCATCCATGTTACTATACCCCGCAATTTTTTCTCCCTGTGAAGGAAAGCTCCTTAAATCGAAGAGTTACCTTTTGGCAAAGTACCCTAGAATATTTTTAACAACTCTGACTTAAAATAATTTAATTTCCACAGGCAAAGGAAATTATTTGTTTTGAATCTCTGTACAGAACTGGTAGAATTCAGAATTTCCTATAAATGTACAGAGGATGCCCGCCTCCATTCGCGAGTACAGAAAAAACACGGTCATGAGGCTGGGGGGAGCAGCTATTACACTGGGTACCAATTAGGACTGGTACAGGAACTGAGACAGCCAGAAATATACCAAATATTAACGGATTTACACATCATCCATTCCTTCTGGCCCAAATACCAGCTACCAAAAGCTGCTGCGGCTCTGTCCCTCTACGCTTCACTCTGCTCTCCAAAACACACTGGCCGTTCTTGGCAGGATGTGCCCTTATAGATCCTAACGTAAGGGCATATGTTCCTCTTAACACCCAAACAGCTTCACCATACTGTATCATGTACTGTATTCAATTTGGGGAACAGTATACGAATATTGATTGACAAAATTTGGCCCGTATTTGTATTCTTACTGACTGCATTTTACTTCAGAAATAGATCCACTGATTTTGCTTTCCCAGCACAGCAATTTTTCTTATTCTCTCTTCAATACTTTAGCACAATTATGTCTGACTTAGTGGCTGATCTTTAATATTCAAGGTAATCATTAGGTAATAAATTCTTTAAAATCATCTAGCAACTGGGAATGAGTGTCAGTCGACCTTTTTTTTTTTTTCCTCTGGAACACAAAGCCCTTCTTTCTGTATCATGTATTTACCAAAACTACTTTTGCAATCTATTAGTCTTTTGACCCCAATCTTGATTTTTTTTCTGGCCATCTGACTAAACATCCCATAGAAACAAGTTCAGACTGGCATCTGAGATGACTCTTCCTGCCTCAGTTTTCTTTGTTGCAGCTGTCTCAAAATGTCCCATTATCATGTTTATTGCTGGATATTAAGTTTTAAAGATAGCTATGTGTTCCTTATTAACAACTTATTTTTCAAAATATAAAAACAGTGCTGTTGCAATCCTAGGTTTTACAGGCATATAAATTTAGAACATTTGAAAATGAGGGCAGAAGCTTGTTTCTGAGGTGCCACAGGGTTATACTTCTTACTCAAATTCTATACAGAAACAAGTTTCATATCCTCTCCCTCATCTATTTGGCTTGGATAATTCTTATTTCCAATTCATAACAAATAAAAAACAAACAGATCCACCGGTCAGAACACTGCCATGCATCATTCCACAGGATGACAGAGGATATCGGCCTGTGCAATTTCCATGCTTTCAAACTTCCTTTTCACCTCTAAAAGGCTGCATAATGTAGGTCACTTTTAATGAGGAGCCTTGCACGTGGCTTCCCCCACACGCTACAGAGCATCCAGGCACTTCTGAGTTCATGTTCTCCCTGTATCATAGCCATAGTTTGTCATTTTTTCAACAGGTTTGACTTTTGCCCACAATGCTGGGGACTTTCATATGGTAAAGTCTCTTGGCTGTCTCATTAACTCCAGATCAGTGTGTGCCCTTGCATTTTACTGTATCATTCCCTCCAGCACTCATTATGCTACAGTTTATACAGCCTCTGGCTGGAAACTTCTTAAAACATCATGATGAAATTACTTTCTCGACAGCATACAAGTCAATTATAATGTAATTAAAAGATACACTAATCTATTCCCTTGTTTGGTAACGGTATCTTGGTTAACATCATCCAGAGCATGCGTTTATCCTATCTGTGAAATCTTTTGCTATAAATTGTAATCTACTGTCCACAGCACCTGTTTTTCTGTAGAAGATATAAGAATTATAAAACCCATTCTCTCCCAGCCTTGGAACCAGAGAGGAATTAAAGTGGTACAAGCTATTATGAATCCTGGGTTGCCGCTTTTCCATGCTTGACTCCCCAGGCATTTCAGTGTTTTTTTTTTGTCACCACACACAAAGCACAGCCTATCAGGTTGGCAAAGCCTCAGAAGGGTGCTCAGCACGCCTTTGGTGCACGCCGTGCAGCCTGCCCCATGCTCTGTAGGACAGTGAAGGTTTCAGCAGCCCCATCTTATTCTGCACACCTGCAACTCAACACAGTGCCCAGGGTAACAGTCTGAATGCCTGAAGCTTATGTGACTGAGTAAGAACAATGGTTAAGTTAAGTGCCCAATATTCTTAATCATTTTAAAGTATTTTTATCGTCGCTATCTAAGTCAACATAAGGTTAAAAAAGAATCCAGTATCTGCATCTGAGTTGGATTTAAATGAGATTTCTCTTCAATCCAGTGTGCATCACACGTGTTTGTCCCACACTGTTAGAACAGCCACTTTGCAGCCAAGACAAGGATGGAGAGTTGTAAGAGATACATGTCCTTCATCTCCACCTTCCCTCCAGGCCCAAGTCCCTCCTTTCACTTGAGTTTCAGCTTTTTGTCATTAAAAGAGGGATAATTTTGCCCGCAGCGATGCTAATCTGCCTGATACTTGCCAACACACGAAGACTCTATTCTAATAAGTGAGATGAATGGAAAGCAGGACAAAGCCAACCAGCACTGCCTATATTCTTCCTCACAGTCCTACCAGGCTTCATTTTGGACTAGAAAAGTAGGTCACAATGCTAAGCAATAGTTGTTTGAGGGGAAAAAAGCAACTTCTATCATTAGCTGGGTACAAACACTGTCCTTTTTCCATATCAGTACTCTTAAACAGACAGGTCAGGTAATGGGACTCTCCAGAGGCAAGCGTGGAGGCACCATTTCTTCTTGACCTGCTCCTTAATCAGCAAAGGTTCGATACAATACGAATAATTCATGTGGTGAGTGATTGATTCTCGCTCGCAAAGCCACAGGAGAGAATTTTAATGGGAAAGGCTTACTGCCTCCTGGGGTAAATGCAACCGGGGGGACTGGTTCCTTCTTGGTGTCTTTTGGGCTGATAAAGGAGCGGAGCTTGGATGCCCTGCAGGACTGCGCAAGACCCTCTGGCTGAGGGCATGCACTGCCCTGAGCCCCCCCACTCCAACACATACAGCAATAATTGCTTGCTTTTTGTTAATCACTCATCCATGACCCCAGCAGCTTGCACAGGGCTGGGCGCTCCCCAGCAAACCAGGGGCTTTCTGGAGCTGAGGATGCCGGCACTGACAGCGTAACGATGGCAATGTATTCGTGCTGTACCTATCTCAATGGAACATCACCATCAATTTCAACAGGCGGTTTGGCTGATTTATAAGCCAATATATAACCAAATGCAGCACAGGGGATGTTTGGAAAAACAAGCATGTGAAGTAGGCATGACAGATATAAGCGGTTTATTGAGGGATGATTTCTGAGGTAGCTCTCTCCCAGGACAGTGACATTTTAAACACCCTCGTTTGAACAGCAACACAGATGAGCAGGCTGTAAACATGTCTCATTTTTCTGTGTTTTGTGCTTTGGCTGAAATGACAGAAATGACCAATGATTTCTGTGCAAGAGTGAAATGTTTTACCTTACACATCTGCAGTCTGCTAGGGGAAAGTGGTCACCTTACAAGTTAGTTTGGAGGGACGAATCAGAGGGAGAAGGTGCTAAAGGTATTAAAATGGTTGTCTGAGCAACCCACTCAACCCAAGTGACCAGGATTCTTGCAGGAAATACTTCAGCACACTGTTTGGGGATGCAAAACAAAATAAGAGAAAAAGCATGGGCAGCAGGGAATGTCTACATGCCTAATTTGTCACCCAATGCTGATGAACTCCAGTGCAAAAGCAGTAGAATATTAAATGCTAACCTGTAAACATTTCAACCATGCAAAAGGGAATACGCAGTTGGCATTTAAATCAAAAGCTCTTGTCTGCACATATCTGTCTCCTTGTTCCCTTTAAAAAGAACATTTTTTCACCAAAAAGGCCACAGTGTTATCTACCTAGCACAGGTGGTGTGTTTAGATACTGTGCTACAGACAAAATTTTGGCAGTTAAAGCTCTTGGCTCATTAGGACTAAAGTCAAACTAGTCGGTGATAAAATCCTGTCTAGGTCAATTCATTTTGGAAAAATCACTTTTAAGTCGCTCTGTGTTTTTTCAGTTGTCACTACAACTGTCCACGATGGTTTATATAAAAAAAAAAAAAGTGAACATTTATGAACTTATGTGTTCAATGCCGCCCATCTATGTCTATCGCCAGCCAGGGCTGACTGCCACGATCCTCTCCACACAGTAAACACGCCGGGGTACCATCAGCCTCCTACCTTGGCTCCATCCACACTGATAATCCGATAGCTGTTTCTCGTGCTGTCATAGAAGTAGGAAACAGTTACAGCCTGCTTGCTTGCGGGGACCCAGTTCTTCTTCGTGCTGGGGTCAATTTGGAAGACATGGGCTCTGGTGGTGAAGATGGGCTGTTCTCTGGAATAGGGAGGGACAGGAGAAATGGATGCATGAGTCTGTGGAAGATGAAATGTCCCGGAAGCCCAGACCTGACCAGGCAGTGCAAGGCCAATTTTTCCTCCTCTTGTTACACTGACTGTGTAACCCACTTTTTCCTCCAACCACTTATTTCCAGGAAAGGATGCTTACATGCACACTTTCTTTCCCCATCTACACATTTTCCTAAGCACCACAAACCCCACACGGCCAGCTTTCCTCCTGCTGCTCCTTGCTGTGAGCTGTGGTCCTGCTTAGAGCCAGGACTGCTCTGTGGAGGCACCAACGATGCTACCAAAACAAAGGCACAATGCCATTCCTGAAGTACTAATGTCTCTATCCTGAGAACGGCACCATACTGTGGATGTGCCTGAAAAATTCATCAGATGCAAATGCAGTTAATCTGCCTGGGGAGTAAGGGGGGGGGAAGAAACAGGCCCATGGCCCTGCCAGTGCTTTGCCGTGTGCCAGGGCTGAGGTAAGGCCCCTGGCACCCCAGCCCTAACCAGCACCGCTGTTCAAAAACATTTTGTGACCAGTGTGACCCTGAACACATGGCAATGCAAACTGCGTGTAGGAGCGGAGAGGATGCAGGACTCAAAGAACAAGAACTTGGTGATACACACCAAGCCATCCAGATCAGAATTAAGACTTACTCAAAGGCTGTAAAACTAAACTCACCTCAAGGTATTACCTTTAATCCAAGTTTAGAAAAAGTAAACTGCAAATAAAGCCACGTCGTGTTTATATAAATGTATATGGTATATATTTTTATGCTTTTTATTCTTAAAAGCTACAGTATATAATGGTATATATAAAGTGTACCACTTGATATTTTCTTATCACATACAAAATATTTTATCATTAATAGAATTCTGACAATATCCAAAAACAACTGTACTGTAATAGAGTCCATTATTAACTCCCACAAATATTTACCTCATGTAAACCAAGAAGGCTGCCATGCTGAATTTTGCACAAAGCAAATGAAGATCGGTATGTGAAAGGCCAGAAGATCTCTCTCACAAGTCATTCTTTCATATCGATGTAAATAATTCTCTTCTGTTATTCTCAGTCCCATCATTTTTGAACTAAATTTTTATTAATTTCTATAATCTTCAGCTCCTTTTAAATCCACCTCTACATTTTTTAGAATATAAGAAGTTGAGTTCTGTATGTGGGAACCGTACAAAACACCATGCACAATCTTGATCACTATACTTTAAATAAAATTGAGGGAAGCAATTCATAAACATTGCACAGATGAAGCAATGTAACTGCAGAGCTAGCTCAGGAAGGCTGGTATGATTTTGCAAAGCCCCACAATGCCTCAGAAGGGAGGAAATGAAACATTTTTTTTTCTTTGCAAGACATATGCAAGGCTTTACATTTTTCAGGGGCTGCCATGCATGCTTCTAGATAGACAGCTGTGCCAAACTCTGTAAAATACTTATATGAAATATATTTAAATTACAAGGGGACTGTCATGTTACAGCTGTGCAGGAGCACCTTTTACTTCAGCTGAGGAGCTGAAGTAACACGGGAAATCTGCCTCTTGTTTCCCACACTACTGTCACTGCAGTCTGTAGCTGGGAGAAAAGCAGGGCCAGGGCTCCACAGTATGTTTTAGATACTTCCATCACACATTACACAGGGTTAGCAAGGGAGGTTTCCCCCAAGCTACTTACTGTTTTAGTCTAAAAAATATGTACATTCTCCGAGTGAAGAATAATTTTGAATTTATTTAGCCTTCTACTTAACTCTGTATTTGTAGTGGATTTATTATCAATTGTTTTTGCTAATGGGAATATGACCTATATATCACAGCCTAAACTTTCAAAAGTTTCAGACTTTTCCTTCATGAAAGCCCAACTTGCAAACAACTTTATATACACATTTCTGTTAATTCATCTTAACAATACCAGAAAATACTGCTAAAATTATGCCTGGGCTCTCTGAAGCAGCAGCAGTAACCATATAAAGTAAATCTGGAGATAACAAATGCAAAATGAAGGGAACAACTATCTATCTCCATTCCTTCAGGAGTCTTGTAGCAGCTACTGCTGGCAGCGAGGGCTTTATACATGCATTTGAGTGGGTAAATTAATGGATAATAACATTCAGGACTTGAGATAGCCATCTATCCAGTCATTTGTTGCTGTCATTAAAAGCTAAAGACAAAAGTCAACTATATTTCTAATCCTTATGATTATTCAACAACGACAAAGGCTTCCCCTTGCACCATGCCGTCAGTGAAGCCAGCAGCCAGTGAAGAGCACACAGGCAACTATAAAACTTCAATTTTCCAAAGAAACAGTGAATTAGCCTTTTTTTTTTTTTTTCTTCCCCTAAACTACACCATGGCCTTGGAGACCTCCAGACTGATGCTTTATTCCATCAATGCCTCACTGCATTACTTGCAAACTTTGACATTCAGGAAATCAATTCCATGACTAAGGAATGACTTTGTTTTCCACAGTTTCTTTCCTTTTCACTTTAGCTAAGATTTATCAGGTTTTATGCTAAAAATGGCTGGTATGCTAGCTTGAAATGTTGGCAATGTCATTTGGTGTGTGAGCCCGTAACCTGGTCGTGATGTGAAAGTGCAGGTGAGAAGCACTGGCTCTGCCAGGCAGCCAAAATGTGAGTTGTAAATCAAAAAACAAAGAGAATTTATGAATGTTTAAAATCTCATGAATTTTAACCGAATCTGTTAATGATCAATCAAATACATTTCTCTTTAGAAAAAATCTATTTAGAAATCTATTTGACAGTAATATCCAGTGTTTCGAGCAAAGCAGCTTGAAATCTAGCAAATGGAAACCTAAATTATAGTTAATGGTTCTTTGTTTAATAACACAGATTAAGACAGAGAACACACTTTGATAAACTTTATTATTACACATGGCTGGCATGTTTTATAAATATGATAATAATTTTCAAGCCACGGTTTTATCGATTTTAGTTGACTTTTCATTTCCATCCTTGTGTTATGTGAGACAACCCTCACACAATAAGCAATCATTCTCCATTAACGAAGGAATATGTCACTAACCTTTTCACAGGAATTAGAAAAGCAAAAACTAAGGCTCTAAAGCTAACTAACTTCATCCACAGCTGTGTGAGGTCCAGTGCCACATTCTGTTAACATATAACCATGCCAAATTTTACGAGTGTGTGACGGGCTCCTTTAAATACATCTTCATATAGCTGACATCTGGTGGAGGATGCACGTGCCTCCAGACTGTGTGGCAGAGTAGAGTTTTTGGAACGTGGCGCTTCCCGCTACGGGCCACCTTTGTGCATGCGCTGAGCTTTACACTGCCTGACAGATCTGCAGTGATTTGCTACATGAGCATTAGATAATGAGCATCTTTCAAGGAAGAAGAAAAGTAGGTACAAAGATAAAATGCTGCGTTCCAACATGCCCCCCATCACTGCAACTGATCATGATACAAAAAGATATATTTGTTAAATGCAGGCAGAGGAACATGGTGCCTTCAGTCCCAAACAAACCTGAATCAATCCATCCTGCACCCTGAGAGCAGCAAGCTCTCCACTCACTCTCCCACAGCTTCAGAAGTCTCCAAGTGCCTCCCAAATGTACACAGAGTTACAGCTGCATCATCACATATTATCGGCACACAGAATTTGTCTTTGCTCAAAACACAGAGGGGCCCGGCCATCCTCCAGGCAGTCTTTCCAGGCAGTGGAAAAACACACGAATTAGTTTCTCAGTGCTGGTGCTTTGTCCTTGCTCAAACTGCTAACCTCACCGCAGGTGCTCAAGTTGGCATGAGTACATCCTCCTTATATGCCATGAGCAGCCCAAGGCCCCTATATACTGCATGCTCTGTGTCCATCACTGCAGGGTCAGCAACCAGAAGCACCCTGCCAGCAGGGGACAGGGACCCACCCTCTGGTGTCCCCAGTGTGAGGTCCTGAGAGTCTTCTGAGCAAGGTGCATGGGCAGGGCACCTCTTCCTTCACATAAATATAGTAATAGCATGTGGAGGGGAGATATTTTTGTTTTACTTTTAGTAAAGCTGTTTACACACCTCTGCAAGCCTCAGCTGTCCAAAAACTAACCAGTGCTGCCATGCTCTCCATGCAAAAGCAGCCAGGATTTTCAGGCATGCATTGTCACCGTTAGGTAATGCCGCACAGAACTGGGCAGAGGCAAAAGCTAAGCATGGATGTTTTACAGATGTGATAGCAGCAAACCAGCATTATGAAACGAGGCAGCTCACTACCTTCCCAAATTGGCATGTGCTAATTAATTCGGGTCAGTCAAATCTCATCAGATGCAACACACAAGTCCGGGTGCCGGCTGCCAGCACATATAGCCATCAGGAGCAGAGAGCCTGCTCCGACGTGCAAGACTGCAAAATCGGTAGCATGGAGCAAGCAGGTGGTAATGGCTCCATTTTACACCTGAGGAAGCAGCCATAAAGAGCGAGATGGCATCCCGGGATAACAGAGCCAGTAGCAAGCCTGGAAATAAAATTAAATCGCCTCATTTCCTCTCCGCAGCTTTGCTATTGCTAACATCAGAGGGTGGTTTGGTAGCAGATCTCTCACCCTGGGAAGTTTTTGACTACATGAGTGGAAAAAGCGAAATCAATAGTGGAATATTCACCACTCAACAAAAGCTACTATTGTAAAAACCAACAGTCTTCGTATACCAGAGGGATGCTGCCAGTGGCTTTAACAACAGCTCCCACACAATTCAGAGGCTGGGGGTGGCAGGATACCTGCCTTGCAAACTGGGTCTGCTCCTTGGTGGGACACTTTCCTGCACCTGGTCAGCTCCTGTTGGTCCTGAAATGCAAACACACCTTCAAACACAGCAACTTCCATCGCAAAAATTACTTGGAAGGACGGAGCAGCAACCCTGAGCAAAACAGGCCAGGCAGTGTCAGGACAGAGAGAAAATCAGTATCTGTTGTGTACAGTGGATGGGAGAACTGGCCCAGAGTGACAGGCAGGGCTAGCAGGGGACAGCTGCACTCAGCTTTGGCTCTGCAAGCGCATTTTTCAGTGCTATGGGACCCAAGTCCTGCACCTCCGGCAGTGCCGAGCCGCAGGACAGACTGCGGTCACTTACAGTGCAGACAGAGCAATTCTTGGAAAAACAGGCTATTAGGACAGAAATTACACTGCCCCCCAAAACAAAAGGAAAGAACAAGAAAAAAAAAATATTTACAAATATATAAATTTACCCCAAGTCCTTCTTTTCAATCCTCCAGTTGCTGAAATCCCTGGTCTGTTGGCAGACCTCTCTCTCTCCCCATGACTGCGATGACAAAGTTGCAGCAGTGCTAACCAAGGGCAAGGTTGTGCAACTTATTCAAATGACTACAGACATAACTCTCTAGTGCCCACTTTATGCTAGATTTGATATCTTTGCACCTGCAGAAATGTACTAAATTCATGCAAAAAAAAAAAAAAAAGACATCTTTTTAGCTCCTTTCATTTACAGGCATTATTATTTCAACAGACAATGTAATTAACAGAAGTGCTTCTTACATTTGTAGGCAACATAATAGTTCCAGTTACTTAGACAAAAAAATAAGAAAAAAAATTAGCTAGCTAAAGAGGAATTTTCTGTCAAAAGTACAGATGTTAATTAAACTCATTTTTGGTTCACAGCTGAGTAAGTCCAAAAGAATAAGTCTTCAGGACAAAAGCTCTCAGTGTGAAAGTCACTGTAACATCTGGGAGCTCTCACAATGCCATTATGCCTTTATGAAGTCAATACATAAATGAAAAGGCTTATCTTGGGCAGTGGAAAAGCTCACACTTAACTTTTGGGCTATCTCCAGATGGTTATTCACCTTTTAAGACACTCTGTGAATAAACACACACAGAGGATAAAAGCTGAAAAGACCCTGAACTACTCCACTATAGGTAAGATTATTCTGAAAATAAAAAACAAGTTCAGGCATGTGTGAAACTGGTCCTGCTACTCTGGTTATTTCACAGATCCTTCTTGAGAAGGCACTGAAAGAGGTTCCATAAATTTGCACCCCTGGAAATGTTTACACAGCCTCCTGTGTACATAGGGATAAATTCAAAGCTAATAAAACTGGGAAAAAATGGAAATAACAGTACGCTGTTTATCCCCTTTGCCAGGATAGACACAAACTCTTCTAGTTTTGTTGACAAATAAGGCTGTGTCAGCACATAAACAGGCCCCCAGAAGCCTTCTCATTTCTCTGGATAAGTTAAAATTACATCGTTGGGGGCTCACCTCAGCCCTAACAGCATCAATGCCGTTAGCAGAGCCTCCCCCATAGCACAGCACTCATCTTGTAGCATTTCAGTGAGAGATTTTGATAATAAACTGGAAGTATAAAACTTGGAGTGGAGAGGCCACGTTTGTAGGAGGGGGGAGGTAGACTGGGCCCCACCTCACCCCGATGCCAGCATCTCCCACCCAGGCAGGAGACACCCGTTAGTGCCTTAAAGCTCACAGAGCCACGTGTGTGCACCACAACTGCTCCAGCTGAGGAGGATGAAGCCAGCTTGCTGCAGACATGCCCTACGCCAAGTTCCTTGAGCAGCACCTCAAAACGACAGCCAGCATCCCCCAGCCTTGCATTATGCAGCCGCTATGGATTGGCACCCCTCTCGTGTTACTGTGGTGAGAAATTACCAAGGAGGAGAAAATAATGCAGACAATGCTGGAGGAAGAGTAATTTATTTTGCATTTGTAAGCCAGCAGGAAAATCCCTCGGTCTCTATTATTATTATTATTAATCCTTTAGAAGATGCCTTCTACGTTGCAGAAGGTCAGGGATATTTTGAGGTTGTGTGTGCTATTTGGTGTCCATTTAAAAAATAAAGAGGTTAAATATCAGAGGATATACAATCAAAATGTTTTGTACCTACAAACACAACAGTGGAGTGAAAGACCATGTGTGTCTTTGTGCATGCAAACCCACTGCCACCAGCAGGGCAGCATCTTCGTGCTCAGGACATTTTCCTTTCCCACATCACAAGAATTTAAATGGCAGATGAGGTTATCTGCGCACAAATCCAAAAAAGTTGATTTTAATCAGCAGCATAATCAAAGCCTATTGCAAAATAATGTGATTGAACTCCCCATTATCTTACACACCACAGCAGCAAGCAGATCCTTGGAGGAGAGCTCTTCCGTGCACTAATCCACATGTGTAATTATTGATATCCTTTCCCATCCTCTATTCAAACGCTCTCCCTCGAGGCTTTTCTTCCCAGTTAAACTTGGAGGGGGCAGGGGGAGCCTATCAGCTCTGTTTAAAGACCAAGCTGGATAACTCTGATCTGCTGCCTGAAGGGGCAAATAAGGAATTCCACCAAGCGTAACACCAGCAGAAAATGATAAGGCTTTGCTTGTCCGGGGCTGGGTGCAGGCCCTGTGCCGGGTACACACTGTGACTGGAGCAGCTGCCAAAGCACCGGGGAAGTGCAGAGGACACTCATGGCCAGGTGCTTTGTTGGAGGACACGAAAAAGGTGCCTTGGGTGGTTTAATACAGGGATTCACACCTTTATTGAAGTTGAAGCATGTAAAAATTAAAGGCAATTAACAAATAAGCAATTTGGTCTATAAAGGATTAGGAAGATGCAAACCTGTGCCCACACAGGGCCTTGGGTGCGTGTTGCAGCTTGCCCATGCTGGGAACAGCAGCAGGCTGGCAACAGCGCTGCCCTGCTCAACTAGGTCTGTCGTTACAGCCTCCTCCCAGATTAAGCCATTCAGGAGAGAAAAACAAAATCACCAAATGCAGTCAGGGACACCAAAGACTGCATGTGAGAAGTGGAAAAGCCAGGTCTGAGTGCATCCACCATGCTCAGCCTGGAAAGGGAAGGCGCTGGACACCAGCAAGTGCTGCCAAAGCGAGTGTCGTTCTCCACTCAGTGCTGGTTAAATTGGGCTACATGGAGAAAAGCAGGCTTCCTTTCTCTGGGAATTTCAATAGTAAAATGTCAACAATCATAACGTTTTGGCTGCTGCTGGCATGCAACAGCACCTCTCTAAAAAGCAGAGGAACATACTTCTTAAAGGTAGTGCATTTGCCTTAGAGATCACTGAATGGCATATTTTATCTGCTTCAAGTTAAAAATACAAAAGGAATTGAAACATTTAGAAACTAATATTATTCACTGATAATTTTAATCTTTACCAATTCAAAGCTATCTGTTGCCATCAGATTTACAGTACAGATCTCAGGAGCGTACACTTATTTGTTGACATAAAAAAATAGCACAAAACTGAAGATCCTCTGGAAATCTCCTGAGCACCAGAGAGTAAAAAGTACTAAATCTGAACACCAGAACCAGCAAGTTGCACATGAGAAACAGCATCTATAAAACAAACAAAAAAAAAGACATCCTCCAAAGAACACATTAGCAAAACCACAAAACTAAACCCCTACAACCTTCTAATTCTGCAGTGGAGCACACTACACACATTTGTGGGTAATACTGGGAGAAGATCCTCCCAGAAATTCCTGAACCCAACAGCCACCTGTTTGAGATCCCCGCAGTTCCATTCCCTTATCTCCGAAGCCCCGGACACTTTGGATTTCTGGGTGCCACTGCCCCAGGCCTCATGGGCTATGTGAGGATTTAATTCCATCAACAGCATTCTTCCAGTGATCGCGTGATGCAGGTTACATTACTACAGGTTATGATGCGAAAAATGTGAAAAATGGCATTCTTATGTCAGCAGAGTCTCAGAAATTAGCGTGGGCTGGCTGGCAGTCCCTAGAACAAACAAAGCCCAGCACATGTTCTTGTTACGAACTAACAGGCCAAGATGTGTCGGGGTAATATGTAAACCAGATCAGTTGTTCAAGGCTGTTTTTGGATGTGCATAGGCCTTTATAAATTAACCCAAGGTTCAAAGAGGCCAACCATTCTGCGTGGCCAAGCCATGCCACAGCCAGGGCTGTGCTTCTGGGAGAGTGAGAAGTCAGACCCCTCACAGTCCCAGAGCATTTATGGTTTAAAAATAAGAAAGCCTTGACCTGATTGCAGAATTTATTCCCTCTGCTGAGAAGCCATCTTCTCACTTTTTGGGAGGTGAACAAGAACCACTGGAAGAATAACACCTGCTGCCATGTATGATACTACTGATCATGCTTCTCATGTTGCTAACATTTAGCTTTTCCTAAGTTAATACAACAAGAAAGCACTTAATAGCAATTTTTTCCCCTGTTGACATACTCTGTCCTCTTGGTATTTCTTGACTGAAAGACTGCAAATGAACCTGGCTTTGTCTTATTAAAATAAAGGCCTACTGGACAGAAAAATCAAATCAGTACCTCCAGAAATTAAGGCATACCATTTCTCATTTACATCAGTGCAGAGTTCTTTACCTTTCTGTCAGGGGTGAAGGACACGGCTGAATGATGCTTTTTTTTCCATCTCATTTATGTATTGATTGTAATAAGGGCAGACAGGTAGGCCTATACAAGCACTGATTCTGTCAGCAACCAAAGTTGCCAGGACTGTGAATATTGTCACTTATGGATTGATAAATGGACTACATGGACTAATTGCATTTCAGCCTCTCTGGACAGATGGCAAATCTTGCAGCCATATGGCAATTATTTCCACTGCACCAAAAGCATATTAACACTTACCAAAATGTTTAAAGGAATGAGATAATCTAATTTTTTTTTTTCCATGAACTGGGACAAAAACAACTGGCTCGGAAGGGCTGGTGCTTAGGGTCAGGCTCCCTCCCAGGGTTCCCACTCGGCACAGGCTGGATGCCGGCGGGCATCACGCTGTTATTGATGAAACCACCCGGGTGCACCGGGTCCCAGCCAGATACAGCGCTGCTGCTACAGCCAGAGGATAACATGCCTCACTGCAGCTGTTCGGCATCGCCCTTGTGTAGTTACCACTATTTGCTGCTTGATATTCCAGCTGCCCCAAGAGTTGGCGGCACTGGTATGTGTACTTACTTTTCCTAGTCTTTCTCTCTCTGGTCTAAAACACACTGAAGTTATTTTCCTTACAGTTTTCAAGGCAGCCACCTGGCCCAAGCAGATGCAGAGGACAGCCCCACGCATGGCAGCAGGGTCTCTGCAGGAAGACCATACATGCACTGCATTCATTCACCTGCCCCCATATCTGCTCCCAAGAGAGGAACCAGGTTGGAGAGGGCAGCACCACGCTCCAGCAATGCTGTGAAACCACCCTGACCGGCCGGATCACAAGCAGAGGCTCATCCCGCTCAGTGCCAGCCAGATAAGCCATGGCTAAGTTTGGCAGTGCCACTTTAGCACAAAGCCTGGAGCTCATCACATTTACCAAAGGCAAACAAAGCACTCGACGGATGATACGTCAGGCCGACACGCATCCCCGATGACACAACCTGCTTACGGCCATGTCCTTTATTAATACTTCTGCTGTAGAGCTTTGAACTTTTATAGGATTGAAGTGGTGGTGAATTCACCCTTCAAAACCACTGGAGAGTGCACGCAGGAGAGCCGATCCTCTGTTTTAAGTTACTGCTTATTTATACCAAACAAATGTGAACAAAATCAGCTCAATAAATTCTAGATGGGCTTTTTATGCCAGAATAATAAGCCATAGTGCACAATTCCAATGATTTATTTTTTCTTCATTTTCAGAATAGAACCCTGAACATTTGTTTTAAAATAGGATTAAAAATCATCTCTTGTATTACACAGCAATTTGTTTCAAGTGTGCTCTCCCGGTATGAGACTCCTTGCTAGTGGAGGCAGATGCCTCCCTTGCTGGAATAGACAAAGTGCATGCACCAGCTTCCCGGTTGCCTTAAGTAAATTATAGCAAGTCAAGAGCTGGGAACTGTGCTCTTCATAGACCCTGTGGTCTAAAATTAGTGCCTGGTGTTAGCATGCAGCATGGATCAACTGCTCACACAGCCGCTGCAGATAAGGTGCCAATTGGTGAGAAATTCTTACTAGGCTTTTTGCACGTTCACACTTTAGCACCCCAGGAATTTGATCGATTTGTCTCATCAGGCCTCTATCACAGATCTCTAAGCACTGTTTTCTCTTAGGAAGCTTTACTACCCTTAAGCAGCAGCCAAAAAAATAAAACATTTCAATTGCTCATTTCTCCCTAGACAAGCAACTGGCTGCCTTTATTTCCCCGTGCTCCCCCTAGCAAAATGCTGCTGTCCCACTAGGCTGGGCTGTGCCCCACAGGGAGCCAGATGCAGCCTCACCATAGAGCAAGGACAGACGGAAGGAGATGGAGACAGAGATGGAAGGGAGGACAAGAAACTTACATCTGGGATGCAAAGCATGGACCAGCCTGCTTAAATCCCAGAAGTCAGTCATTCTTTTAGGGAATACGAGGCAACGCCGAACCAACCAAGCTGTGCCCAGCCGCCGTGAGCCTGTTCTCTCCTCCGGCCAATAATTCAGAGGACATTCAATAATGGAGCTGACGAGCATAAACTCTTTCCAGTACAACCCCGTGTCATCTATGCTAATCTAACAGTTATTTGAAAGGGCACTGTAAATCAGTGCAACGCTGCTTTTACATTTCGTGGGAGAAGCCTCCCAGAGTAGCACTATCTTGCTGTACCTCCTAAGGACAATGGTGCCAATTCATAAGGCGGAAAGGAAAGATCAAACAGGGAATGCAAAGTGGATTAGATATTTTGATTCTGTTCCAAACTCTAATACTCTAATTTGAAGCTTAAAATATAAGAACTTTGGCAATTCCTCCCCCACAGAATTTGAAATGCTAATTTCTAAGTCAATGGAGAGAAGTTCTTGCAAGCAGATCTAAACAACGCACACGCAGGGTTACTGCTTGGAGACCAAAAATTCAGAGCAGACCTTCTCTACAGAGGGAAAAGCAGGTGACCAGAGCCACAGGAGAGGTGGTTACCCCGGGCATCATGAGGGGCTCAGCACAGCCTAAGAGGGTTGCAAAACCTTCCGCAAAACCACGGGTGTTGCAGAGAAGCCTGGGGAGGACAAGCGGGGTGAGAGAGCCTGGTGGGAGCATGGGGCTGGGTACTGCTAATGAAGTCCTTGAGAGCTGATGCATCTTCCGTGATGTGCACTTCTGAGGGCCTCAAAAACCAGCTGCTCAGAACCGCCTGCGTCTGGGGAACGTCTCTGAGCAGCGCAATGTGAAGGGGGCTGTGCAAAACTTTAAAGCTGTTATTTGTCCTTCGGATCTCTCAAAAGAGAAAAGGTTTTACATTATGCACAAAAACCCATTTGCTTGCTCTGAAGCACAGAGGAAGGTGGAAGAAGCACCGAGAGAAGGCTGACGGAGGACGCACGGACCCGGGCAGACTTTGGATGTGCACAGGAGGCCCGTCTCGCTGCCCACCCCCGGACCACTTCCCTGAACCAGCAGCTCCCATCCCAGAGCACGCAGCGTGACCCTTTCCCACAGCTATTGTGGTTTTCTTGTGCCTGAGATAAGAGATTGAAGCTTTTAACTGAATTGCCTTGAATTTGGGTGGGTGTAATGAAGTGTCAAGTCCCTGTTCTCAGCCAAGCCAGTTTCTGTTTGTCTTGAAAAAGACCATAAACCAAATTAGAGTCTTTTTATGTATTAGTGTTTTCAGAAGATCCCTTAAATACAAGCTTATGAAGACCACCTCTATAAATGCACAACAGAAACAGGGCTGTCTCCTGTAATGGACTATATACAAGTGACAGACAGCTGTCAAGCAGGCAAGATAAAATAATCATGAAGGGAGAGCTCTCGTTCAGCTATGTGCCATAACGTTTAAGGCAGCTAAATCTCCTTTATTGTCCCACGAAAGAACAAATTTCTCCCTCTTCCAGCTGGAAGAGGGGATTAGTATGACAATCATTGGATTATACGTGTACATAAATAGTGTCCAAAGATGCTTTTATCTCCTATACACCCAAGGGCAGCTGTTGATCTCCCCTAAGAGCTACTTGGGGCTGCCTCTTCCACGTGGAAGCTTCCTGGCAGGTCTGGGAGTGTTTTGGCCTTCTGGTGACAGGGGTTTGGCATACGTGGAGGAGTAAGTGGGGGCACCTCTATACCCCTCTCCTGGAGGTGCAGCATGTAGGCATATCCCTGTTAGACAGGGGACAACACCAAGGCGGGGGGGACAGACAGAGCAGGCAGATGTAAATCGATGTATAACTAACATGAGGTGCCTAAGCTGTAGCCAGCTTTGCACTAGTGCCTGAGCTACCTACCAGAACAGCGCTCCTGCCTCCTCTCTGGGCATCACTATCAGCGATAGGGACAGTAATCGGGTGTCCCACTCCTGCATTTCCCCATGCACCCTGCACGCACACGGCAGCCCCTGTGCAGCCCTGGGCTCTGGTGGGTGAGATGTTGCACGGCTCAGCTCAGAGCATCTCTCCCCTCCTCCCTTATTTATTTATTTTTTTTTCAAATGCTCTTATTGACAGTTTTCAATATCACAAAACAGATCACATGTTCCCACTTAAACAACTGCAGGGAGACATTTTAGATGTGCGCAACAGATTTATAGTGGGAAGCCTGAATACAAAATCCCAATAAAACAGGCAACAATAAAGCATTGCTGTTGCAGACTATAGAGCAACTCACCAAAAGCAAAGAACTTGACTCAGTCACTGCAATGCAATTAATACAAAGGAGAGAGCGTGCATCTTGGTTGAAGCACAACATTTCCAGAAGGAAAAGCCTTTCTGAATACTCCCAGCTCTGGCTACAATACCTGTCCCTCTTCCAAGGCAGGAACAAGCAGTAATGAATACTGAAATTAAGATGCTCACACCTCCACAAGATGAAATTAATGTTTCCGAGTCTTGCAAGACTTAAATTTCGTATTTTTTCCCCCAAATACAGTGTTCCATATCTGTTGAGGATCTACCGCTAAGCGTGAAACAGAGGCAAACAACAAATATTTACACAGTTGGCACTTATACACACCATTTCACAGTCCTCAAGGAAGGATCCTCAGCACAACTAGAAGCAGCTTCAGGAAAAAAAAATATTGTACAATCTGGCTACATATTCTTGAATGTATTCCAGTGAGGCCTTTGCTGTTTCGCTGCATTGATGTACTAAACCTGGTCTGATAAGAATGCAGTGGCAGGACTCCTATTATTATTATAATGCAAATCCTAACGGGAAGCAACATCTAGCAGCTCCAGAGGGCTCTCTCAGGCCCCTCGATGTGTAGGCAGAGGAGTGCAACTTCTACAGAGAATTTCTTTCTGAATTGCAGGGTTTGAGTTCCTAAATCCTGTAGGCTGTGGTGAGAATTCCAGACGGAAATAAAACAGTTTGTCACTTCAGAAATTCTTACAATCTTGCATTTTGATAAGCTGCATCAAATAAATAACATCAGACTGGCGTGTGGGGGAGGCAGGAAAGGAGGATGAGTTGCCACAGAAGGGAACAGGCTTTGCACAGTAACCAGCAGCCACTTCTGCTCACACCTCCACTGCCAGGCCCTCTTTCCCCTGTGTCAAATCTGCTCTCTTCTCCATGATAAAGCCACAGTTGTTTTGCAGCTAAAGCTCCTAGCCTTGCCAGCCTTCACCATGAAGCCCACAAATCCTACAACACCTACACAGCAGAGCCTACTGCTCCCATATGAGTCATTAAGCAGGCTGTCCCGCTTAGTGATGTCATCCAGCAACACCAATTCTTTTTTAAACAAATCCTAAAATGCCCAGAGCATCAATTATTTAAAGTATTTCCTTCATTTTAATCCTGACCCCAGTGGCAGAATTACCATTACGAAGCATTTGCCAGTGATGCAAGAGGGCCCGATAGCCCCTAATAGCTGCTACGTCAGTAGGAGCGAGCAGCCAGCCACTCGTGTCACGCATGAGCTAAGCACAGAGCATCCAAGCCAGCAGCATTGGGCAAATCTTTCTCCTACCAGCAGGCAGAGAGCAGCTAGGATGCGTCATCAAAAATATAATCAAAGATCAACTGCATCATCCAATCTCATCTTGTACATTTTGCATGAGTAGCTGTTACACAAGCCCTCCTCACGCCGTCCCTAACCTGCACCGGGTGATGTGTGGTTGTGGCGCAGCAGTAACCTCCCCTGATGTTAATGGCCTATTCCCTACCTAATTGCTCTTGCCATTAAAAGTGCTTCTTTAATGCTCAAGCTTAAATGCTTCCTGTCTTTGTTTGAAGGCAGTGCCCTTGCCTTGCCACATTCTGAGATTTAATAACAGGATTGTCAGCTATTTACAGCACAGAGCTGAATTATTGGGAGAAACTTTGCTGAAATACGTTCCCCTAAGCACATTTACATCCTAAAGAGCCACCACCAAAGCACAGTATAAATAAGCCGCGTGCTGTATTTGCAGCACACAAAGGTGATGGACAGCATTCAAGGTGAAAGCAGGCAGGGATCTGACCACAGAGCAAGCTTCAGCACCGAAGACCTTCCCACTCAGCAAACTCCCTATCAAAAAGTCAACAGGAAAACCAACAGCTGATTCAAAATGCTTATGCTTCCTTAAATATAGTTTCAGGGGTGAGGCTATTTATTGTAGGCACTGCATTAATACAGCCAAAAGAATGAATAAAAGGCAATGCAGAAAGTCACGCTGCCAAACCAGGCTGATGCCCTTGCTCTCAGGTTCTCAGCAAACTCATTGCTCCTCTCTGCCCCTTTCAGTCACACTGGGAATGTGCTTAAACAATTTAAGACAATTTGTCAGACCTTGAACCAGTTAAAACTACTTTCAGTTTAAAGGAACTGAACATCAAATAACTTCTTAACATTTCAAATGATGCTTTTGTTACCAGGAGACCTACTCACCATCCTCTATTCAAATAGGAAGAGGGGCTTGAGGGACATCCCAACTTTGGGGAGGATATTTTATTTATAAGCTTCTTCTCAAGTGACAATCAAATTAACAGCAGTAATTAATTTGTCTAGTAGCTGAGAGAAACTTGACTACGATCACTCTCTCAGCATTAAGTTTTCTTTTTGTTCACCCCTTCTTCAACATTGACTACCTGAGCAAATTTTGGGGAAATTTGCACCAGGGCGCTTGAACCAGTTGTGGTACTGGTGGATTTTTCCTATTGTAGCTTGCTGAAGTTATCTCTAAACCCACTGTTTATCTCTCATGGCAGTCATTCATTCATCATTTCTTCTTGCTCCTCTATTAGCTTGTTTTGCAATTTCTCCCAATTTCTCATTTTCCTTAGCTCTTACTCACCCATGGGATTTTTGCCCTAATTCAGGTATGTGCATTTATCTGCAGCATTACAAGCTCCCCACATAGTTGTGGATAAAGGAACAAGGGCTTTCACCTGATGAAACCTGAGTGAAATGCTCCAACATTTCAGGTTTGCTCTCACCTGAACACACCACACCAGCCCTGAGTGCACACAAAGCCTTATCACAGCCTATCTACTTTGTCTCCACCCCAGGTCTCCCAGCTCCCTGCCTCTCCAACCTTATTAAAATTGTGTTAAACTTGTTAAAGGAGCTACAGAGAACAGGTTTTATAAATGCCATTGAGGTCAACTGAGTTCTCCCATCCATTTCAGTGAACTCAAGATAAAGCTCCAGAACTTAAAGCTCTCTGGACCTGACTTTTCCACTGGATTTTGTACAAACACCTCCTTGATCTGCACACAGAGATGCTGCATTCCCCAAATCAGAACAGCAGCCATTTATACCCACTCTGCAAAAAAAAAAAATGGGAATAGCTACATAAGGAATAGACACGGTGAAGAACCAAGCATCCCCAGACAGCTGCCTCAAAAATCCCAAGACTGACAGCCTTAGCGTCTGTTGGGTCTCGGTCTCTTTCCTTGAATACCATCACCAGGTGGATGCTGCCTGGTGTAATCTACCCCCCTGAGCTATGCTAGGATCTGAACTGAAGCTACAGACCATAAAACGCCCTAAAATAGTCCCACAGCACCAACTGGGCTGCCTGCCTTGCCCCAGCCCTGTCCGAAGGACAATGGCTTTGTGGTGGCCTTACGATGGCATCCAGGTGCTGTTGCTTTGGGAGTGCAGTGCTGTGGCTGCTCAGGCACATCCAGCACCATCCCTCCCTTCCCTGGGGACAGATGGCTTGGCCAAACTTTGGAGGGAGGCAGCGCGAGACTCCCGTGGATCCCAGCAGGAGCTGGATGAAGGCCAAGGTGAGTTTCCTCTGCAACACGCCATTCCCCGCTACGGAGCGTCTTAGGCGAAGCTTATCACCATGGTATCTAAAGTACTGCTGGTACCGGGAAAGGCCAGCTTGAACAGCATCCAAAATTAATGCCTTCCCATAACACTAATTTCATCACATCTTTTGCCTCCATCACCTTTTTCTGTCCTCGTCCTCCCTTTTGTCTTTTGCTCCCCGGACGGCTGCAGCCATCCGTTGGCCGATGGACACTGCTGCTGCTAACAGCAGAAGGGAAAAGTGCAAGGCAGTCTTCCCTGGTGCTCTTAAATGTCACTGCATAATAAAAGCATTACATACGACTGCTCTCAGAAATATAGGCCCCCAACCGTACCTTCTCATGATAAATACTACAGGAGGGGCAGAGTTTTGCTCATGGGTCCAGAAGTCTCCTTAAGACGAGGTTACTTCATTGCTGGAGCCAGGCTTGGAAACTCACCTTCTCCATCTTCCTGGGGGTGGTGGGGGCCCGCAGCCCACCTGCGGCAGGCAGAGGCACCTGCTGGGGAGGGGGCTGCCAGCCAGCCAGCGCCAGCAGACCACGTTAGCTCCCGTAGAAGCAGCACAGAGAAGCAGCTCTCACCAGCCACAAGAAATGTGTGCTAATTCATCATTAACCTATATAGCAGGCACATATACATACACAGTCATACAGCTTTTACATCGGCACGCAGCTTTCCGCGGTAATTTCTAACAGTCGGAGGCCTGATTTTCATTTGATGTGATTTATAAAAACTGATTTGAAACTCAAATTTATTGCTAGAGAATATTTAAATTAGTGGAATTTTAATCCAACAGATAATATAAATAACAGCTTCAGCAGCAGTGATTTCCACATCTAATCCAAACTGGGTACTTGTCACATGCCTCATAACAAGAAATATTTTGTCACTGACAGATAAGGAAATACCAAGACACTAAAGAAACAAAAATAGTAAAAGAATGTAAGCACAGAGGAAGAAGCTAGCCAATACCTCCTTAAAATCATCTAATAACTAAGACTGAGGCATCTTTCTAACTGGAAAGTTAGCTTATACTGCTTAAATTGAGGTCAATTGAATCAGATGCTGGCTATTAGATTAGTATGCACAGCTCACAGAAATCGGAGCCCTAGACAAGCTTGCCATTTTCTTGGGTTTGTTTGTAACACCAAGACACAAATCAAGCAATTTTCAGACAAAATAAAGCCTCCGCAATGGGAAATTTGTTGTTACATTGTGGTTATTTAAATAGCTAAAGTTTAATCCCTGGTACTGTTGAGGTAAGGACAGTTGCCAGATGTGTTGAGTGGAAGAAAGTGGTGATTTAGAAAGTTTTTTTCTACAAAGTAAACATTTGTACAGTGGGAGCTCAAACAATGGCTTGACCCAAAGACAATGGTTTTCGGTCAGCAGGAACCTTCGCACTGATTTTCTTTTTAAAAAAAAAAAAAAAAAAAACAAAAAAAAGCATTGTTTCCACATCCCTGAATTACATGCATTTATTTTTTCAAACATGTCAATGACTTTTGTAAAACTTGACACTACCTTGCTGCCTACTAAGTTGAACTAAACCAACAGTTTAAATAGCTCAGCTCACAGCTAATAAGCAATTTAAATAGCTTTGCTGAGCTCAAGTAGCTATATCAGGTTTCATAGCACCATCAGTCACTGCCAAATCCATAGGCAGCATTTAAATGAATCATTAGCAATGGTCACCCCCCAAAAAAAAAATCGTTTAAGTGCTAAGAATCAAGTTATTGTCGCAATTTCGGTGAGAACCTGCCTATGTGACACCAGAGCGTGCCCAGGAAGCAAATCCTGCTGGAATTCCTGGGACAAAATCTGCTCCTTCCGATACAAAAGGCTGGGCACTGTGTTCCCATCTCAGAGTGCGTCACGGGGACAGGCGAGTACAAAGGCGCCCATTTCACAGAAGGCAAGGCTGAAGCACACCCAGGTAAAGGATTTGCCAGCGGAGGTGGAGCAGGGAGGACACGAGGGGTGGCTCCTGCGTCAGGTGTGCTGAGCCCCTGCTGCAGTAACCTGCACGGGCAGACTTTGATGTTTTTTATGTCAGAAAGGTGGATGGCGAGATAACGACAGGAAACACTTACAAAACACATATCCAGCAAACACCTCGCCTGCACTGCGTACAGAGCGTATGAGTGTGTACAACCCACACTGAAACCCCAGGAATGAATGGTGTCGGGAGCTTGATCTTCCTCCCCAGCACCAGTGTCAGGCAGAAACGACTCAATCGAAGCCAAATGTGTTACATCAGGGTATGCAACCGGACCGGCAAACGTGCCTCATACCTATGCAGGTGCCATGGAGCAGGGCAGCACAGACAGGGGTGCAGCCATGAGCACACCTGGAGCACTGCGGAGCCCCAGGCCCTGGGAAGCTCTGTGGGCAGAGCAGCACCACGCTGAGCCAAGGGTCAGGGCATCGCTGCCACCTGCCCCTGTGACTCCCTCCATGCCACAGCCAAACTTCACAGCTGCACTCATCCACCGGCACAGAGCCAGATCAAACAACAACGACAAAACTATTTGTTTTTAGAGACACCCGGGTAAAAAGGATTGGGATGAGTTACCCTGGGCTGGATGTTTCTGTCCAGCCTGGGCTCACAGTGGCCATACTGCTCCAGCCAGGCGTTGATGTTTCCTGCTATTTCCAGTGGAACTTTACATAATGAAGAAGAGCCCCTCGTAATCCTGAAGTAAAACATCAGGAGACACTCTTCGGATCTTATTTCTCCCCTCTGCCCCTGCACTCCTATTCAGAACTGCTGGGTATCCGATTCAGGCACATGCGTGGCATTTTAATTCATTATTTATCCACACTGTCTCAAATGGTAGCACTTTGACAATAATCAACGCATCTCGAGTGGGAGGCTGCACAGCTGGGAGCAGCATGAGGATGCCCAGAAAGCAGAGAACGGTTCCTTGCCACAGGGGGGTGAGGAGAGGCAAGGAAAAGGTGGAAGGGACCGCAGTAGGATAAAAATAAAGCAAATTAACCGTGTGGGTTTGGAATCCCCCAAGACATTCTGGTCGAGAGGACGGGTGTCTAACCCGCATGCAGTTCCAGCCCAGAGCACCACGTTAACCTCCCCTCCCTACCGTTCAGTTCACGACCTGCCCTAACGCCGGCAATCGGTTTTTGCCCCCTATTAAACTTGGAGGCTGGGAACGAGGCAGGGCTGATTTTCGGAAAGCTCAGGCTCAATTCCCCGGGAGGAAAAAGGGTTGGGGTGCGTGTGCGGGGCGGCTTTGCCCACACCGCCGCACGGCTCCCACCGTCCGGGCGAGTTGGCGGCGCCCCCCCGGCGGGGAGCCCCGGCAGAGCCCAGCACGACCCCAGCGCACCCACGGAGCCCCCGGGGCCGGCAGCGCTGCCCCCGCCGGGCCCCCCCGGCTCTGCCCGGGACCCCCCAGCTCTGCCTGTGGCCACCAGCAGCGTGCCCGAGCTGTGCTTGCATTGATTTATTTCTCTATTTTTTTTTAATTTTTCCCCTCTGCCGCGCTCCCACCCCCGCCGGCGCGGCACGGGTGGGCGCCCCCCGGCCGGGCGGTAAGTGCTTAATGAATTAATTGCCTTAACGAGCCGCCTCCTCCCTGCTCGGCGGCGACCGGGGCGCACCTGCGGAGGGACCGGGGCTGGGGGGCGAGCACCCCCGCGTGGAGCCGGGGGGTGCCGGGGGAGGGGGGCGGGACGCGAGAGGGGCGCTGGGGGCCCGGCGGACTCACCCCATGTCTCGGCACCTCTCGGCCGGGGCGGCGGCACCCCCGGGCGGCTCCCCGCGCTCGGCGGCCGGCGGCGGCCGCGTCCCCACTTCGCACATGCGGCCGCCCCGATCGCGATCCCGATCCCGCTCCCGGCTGGCTGCGGCTGCACGGCGGCAGCAGGCGGCGGCGAGGCGTCCTGCTCCTCCCGCTCCTCCTCCTCCTCCTCCTCCTCCTCCTTCTGCCACCGCCTCCCTCCCCCCTTACATAACCTCCCTCCCGGGCGGCGGCGGCACCGAGCAGCCTCCCGCCGCCCCCTCGCTGCTGCCTGGAAGGGGAGAGCACCCCCGGGACCCCCCCCAAGCCCGGGACCCCTTCAACTCTCCGCCACCGGGCACGGGCAGGCGGCGGTGGAGGGGGTGGATGGAGTGGGGGAAGCCCCCGAGGGCTTCTCGGTGCCCACCCCCGTGGATAAGGGGACGGGGGTGGGTGGGTTTGGGGTGGGGGGTGACCGGCCGGGGGGGGTCGGGGTGGTGAGAAAAGTTTGGGGGAAGTACCGGGGAGGGGCCCGAGCACCGGCTGCGCTGTCCCGGTGCCGGGAGCTGCAGCTGCTGGGGGGGGAAGGGGGGGACACACAGCTGGGGCGCACCTTTGCGCTCTTTTCATCCATTTCGCCAGGGAAGCGAAGAAAAAATACCACTCCCCCCCTTTCTTGCCCCGCTGCCCCGTGTGATTTTATGGGGATAAATTGGGATAGTTCCTATCCACCGAGGGCAAAATGGCATCCCCGTGGGAGAGCCGTGTCCTGGCTGCCCCACTGCCAGGGTGACTCTGCCGTGGGACCGGCACAGGGCACAAATCATACAAAATTATACAAAATCATACAAAAGCCACAGCCCCGCTCGTGCCAGTTGCAGGACAGTTCCACACAGACACCGCTGTTCTGTGCTGGGGACAAGGCGCCTCATCCACACGTCAAGGAGGATTTTAACTTCTCCCACACAAAGTTATAATTAATACCCTGCCATCGAGAGGGATTATTTTCATCTTTCTATTATCTCGCGTAGATTTATCCTTTCTTTCACAGAAAGTTTGGAAGCTGTGGGGCAGGCTTTAGGTTTGCATGTTTTAACCTTGTGCGCAGTCACCGGGATTATCCCCAGGATCAGGTGGAGATCCCATGGGGACCATCAGGGAAGGAAAACCTCACCAGCAACCTAACGCCTTCCAGCTACAGACCACAGAGCTGCTTCCCTCTCTGACAGCCAACTGTTGGATGTCTCCTGATGTCTGGAACACCAAAACAGAATTTCAAACACTCAAAGTCAATGCAGTAGGGAAAAAGAGCAGGGTGAATACATTTTCAAAGGGCTGTGAAGCCGCCCGGGCTGTGGGGTGGCACCTCTCCAGCATACCTGTGCTTTTTGCAAGTTACAATGGAAAGGGGACCTCGATCCCTGCCTAATCCCTGCAGTCTGAAGACCTTACGTGTCCGGCTCTGCCCGCTGAGTTTCCCCTGGATAGTCATGGGAGAAGTGATAATCCTTCCATGTCCATGATGGTCTGTAGCCTTGAATGTTGCTTTGATAAAACCGCTTCCATGGGGAAATGGCGAGGACTGGCTTTCTCCAAGGGGAGAAAATAGCAGCCAGGCAATCTTGTGGAAAAAACTCCCACCAGAAATCAGATGAGTTTGTCTCACTGGTTTGCACCATTTACTTCATTTTGCTAAATTCCATCTACCATTCATGAGAGAGAAGTTGTCTTAGTGTTCTCTGGCTTATTAGATCATTTTGGTGAGCATCAGAAAACTGTGTGTTATGAACCAGCACTGTGTGGGACTTAGAAATATCCGATGGAATTGGACCAAGATGGAGTAATGCACTTACTGCATGTTTTCTGATAAGCTGGAAACTGGAAATTGGAACTGAAGCTTCTTAGCGTTTTCTAATGTTTTAGTCTTTTCCAATCCTGCATTGAAGTGCATTTTCATCCCCAGCTACAAAAAAGGGTTAAGCTTACGGAAGCGTATCTGGCTGTGAAATGAACATGACATGATAGTTTGTATATTGCTTTTGTTCTTAAGGTCTTGTCCACCTGTAAACATTGATTTATTCTCTTTTCAGATCCATATTCTGGAAGATACAGAGTTGTGGACCCATCTTCTCAAGGACCCTAAGCTATTTTGTCTAGTAGAGAGTTAACCCCAGTATTCTGCATATATTTGGGTTTCTCAAAGCACACTTTCTTCTGAAATTCTCTCTGTTGTCCCAAACGGATGAGAGATTCTCCTTTATGAAGTGTGGCACACTGGTGTGTTCCTGTGGCTGCCAAACAGAGGATGAAGTCTTGTCGCCAGCTGAAGTCAATTGCAAAAATCCCATGGATCTGGATGAGGCCCAGGTCTCGTGCAAAACGTTTAACGTTATCAGTAATGGATAAAGTGATTGCTCTATGGCCGATTCCATCCTAACTTCTCCACTGCTACAAAGAGTCCTACGTTGTGTATAGTTCCCATTGATTTGTCTGATTTTTGTATGATGTAGTTTTCCATTTTCTTAGAGTATTTTGAGATCTCTGTAAATGAGAACTATAAATATGCTATCAAAATTAATTAGTTCTTAAGCTTTCATATGCAACATGATATTTCACTTCCGATTTGCCTCCAGTGCAGGATGTGTACACGATGTAATTCCGTCCTCATTTCGCATTCACAAGTGTGCTCTTATTGCTGTGCCATGGTTCAGGAAGACTCCAAGTACTGAAGGCGCAGGATCCCTCAGTACGATTCAAGCTGAGCAATAAATAGGTCCCCATTCTGTAAATGGATGTAACTTCTTTAGATGAGAAATTTCTCCTGTTCCCACGGGCCTCCTAAAGATATAATTTTTGATTCCTAGATACAGGGTGAATATCCTTTTCAGAAAGCTGATCTAGCAACCAAGCGTCTGCATTGTGAAAGGCAAAAAGCTCACAGGTCCCTTCCTCTCTCTCAGTGTTTCTGTTCTCTCCTTTTGTTTGGCTTTCACTATTGTCATCTTTTGCCACTCTATTTTATTTTATATATAACTTTATTTCAGGAAAACTGCTGCTTAGTCTATTTGAACTATTATACTTCAAGACAGTCTTCTCCCTATTTCCCGTGGCAGATAGTATTAAATAAAATATTCAACACTGTGATTTTCTCTTTTTTTTTTTTTCAACTAGACTGATGAAATCTGCATTTTTTTACTATAACAGAACCATGCCATTTTCCTTTTTTTTTTTTTTTTTAACTCCTTTGACAAATAACCAACCATTTTCATGCTTTAAATGTTATCCAGAAGTTTAACCAAAGAAGGCTATGGGGAATTCTTCATTTTTACATTTGAAACAGAGAATTAATTTTCAACATCCCCAGATGGCTGGAGAATTAATGTGATTATAATATCATTGGATATAAAATTTTAAAGATGAGTAACAGAAAAGCAAGAACTTTAAGTTAGACTGTTGAAAATGCTCCGATTTATGATTTTTGTTGTTAACACCTACTTAATCCAATATTTAATAAACAATTTGGACAAGGAATCCAAAGGGATCTATTTGTTTAAATAAATCAACACTCCTGTCCTTTCAATTAAAATGTCAGAGCTCACAATAAACATCTGAGACCTTCAACAAGTCCTCCAGCAAGGCAGAAGAAAACCCAAAGCTGACACATTCATGTGATTTCTAAGGCAAAAGCAGTTCTCCTCTCCACTGTCCTCCAGACATAAACCAAAATAATCCCAGAGCAATTGTTTAGGACTGCTTTCTGTGTCTTTAAAAGCAAAAAGAATAGGGCCATTTTTTAAAGCGTTTTGTCAATCATCTATAAAAGAGTAGGCTGAACGTTCTCTTCTTATTCTTTGCAGTTTATTCTTGTATGTATAATTACTTGGTGCCAGGAAGCTCCTGTCTAAGTGTAGTAATAGAAGGTATACAAGCGGTTTCTATCTAACTTTCAAAAAGGTTGGCCTGTAAAATATGCAAATATCAGCTTAAAGCAGATTTTTATGTAAATGCAAAGAGCTGTCATCATCACACTCTGGTAGATGCTGCCTTCTCAATGAAGACAAATATACAGCTAACGAAAAACAATAAAAAATGGGATTTTTGAGAAAGAAGACATAAAGAAAGCTGCCAAAACCAGAATAACGCCCTACCAGCCACCATAGGTCTCTGAGGGTAAGTACCCAGCAGTCTTAAAGGCTGCAAAATTGTACAAGGTTGATGGATTTCTGATAATTCTAGTCTAGTTAGACACCTTTGGGACAAATCCTCTAGGCATCCTCTGTACTTTGCTCTACCAGAAATCCATCCTGGGACACAACTGGGAGCACGCACTGAATTGTGTAGTAAAGGTGGCCCCCACTTGGAGCACGCCTTGTTCCCTTTAACTGACCTGTTTCTTCATCCTTATGAGGAAAGACAGAGATAACAGATGCTCCCAACTGTCCTTCTTAATGCCGTTCATTGATGTAGACATGTTGGTTATGTCCACTCCATTGCAAAGTAAGGAAGGTTGGTCACTCTCCAAACGATGGCTTTTTTTCTGCAGCTAGTGGCTCTTGCTATCCTTCTCTCAAATTGTGCTAATTTGAACTGGGTTTGCAATGGACAAACTGGAACTGGATAGGGTAGGTGAGGAGCTCCATGTGTAACAGTCTTCTTACTGCTTTCATTTCAGTCTACATTTCCTGTTAAGATGCATCCTAATACTTTTCTTTCTTTCTTTCTTTCTTTCTTTCTTTCTTTCTTTCTTTCTTTCTTTCTTTCTTTCTTTCTTTCTTTCTTTCTTTCTTTCTTTCTTTCTTTCTTTCTTTCTTTCTTTCTTTCTTTCTTTCTTTCTTTCTTTCTTTCTTTCTTTCTTTCTTTCTTTCTTTCTTTCTTTCTTTCTTTCTTTCTTTCTTTCTTTCTTTCTTTCTTTCTTTCTTTCTTTCTTTCTTTCTTTCTTTCTTTCTTTCTTTCTTTCTTTTTCTTTTTTTTCCCAAGTGCATGGGAGTGGAGATCTTCAGATAGTTCTCAGTAATGAACAGGTCTCTCAGCTGGTGGGTGGGATCCTGAATTGCTCCTCAACACTATCCCAAATACATTCATTTTTTTCCTCCCAATATGCAGCATCTTGCATTCTGTATGTTACTTTTGAAGTTATTAGCTTCTTCACTTAGGTTTATTTTGGTTTTCTTTTTAAAACCAGAAGAAAAAAAAAATATTTCACTTGCAAGTACAAATGATGACTCTGGTTTCCTCCCAGGCTTACTTTCAAAAATCCATATATTTGCAATTTATAAAATGGAAATTGGAACAATCAGGAACTGGATATGCAGATGGAGTAGATTAATTTTATTTTTAAGGTGATTCAGATCAAAATTTTTGGTAGGCCACTTCGTACAAGAGATAAGAGAAGGCAAATACTATATCCCTTGTCTGTTAGAAGCAGGACTTTCATCTTGCAACTTGGGTGTGATGCTGATGGTGACAGGCAAGGCTACTAGTTGAGGAGCAAATAATACAGCAAGGAAAATATATTCATATTTTTGGTGAAAGAAGCTTAATTTTCAAACATGCAGAATTGCAGGACCATTCATTTCAGCAAGCCATTTTGCTCACATGTAAATTTTCTTGTAGCTCAGGAGTTTTTAATTCTCAGGCCCTTTTTACCATCTGTAACTCAATCTCTATTTTTTAAAGAAATTGCAGACATCTGTTTAAATACCCATCTCTTCCGTCACATGGAATTTTGGATTCAAAAATCCGAGCTCGAAAATAATACCAAAGTTGGATTACATTTCCAAGCAACCACGGAGTGGCATTTTAAATGCTGCCTTTTTAATTAGCCCGTTCCGACGCCCCGGCTGTGCTGCGGTGCATGGAGCAGGGTCTGCCACGGCGAGTGCGGGTCAGTGAGTGGGACCAGGAGCAGGGACGAGAGGCTGCTGGCGTAAAATACTTCACTCTTTGTGTTTCTTTAGAACTTGCTCATCAGTGGACTTAGCCTCTTAATCAGCTCCTTGCTTGTCTTACCAGGAAAGTTAGACTTTTCCATGGGTACATGGGACATTTGATTGATTTACATGAATGCCCAATGGCTGGATAAAAGCTGATACATTTCCTTGTGGGCAGAGGAATTTAGATCCCTCTTCTGTATGTATTTCCCTAAGCACTGAGCAGTACAAGGGCATGGGCAATGAAGCCACGTGGGATTTCAAACCTATTTACAAAACTGGCTGGTTGAGGTACAGGGGTGAGAACCCCAAAGCTCTCTCAGAAGCCTATAAGGACACAAATAGGGACCTCAGCACAAGATTTCCCTCCTCCAATTGTGGAAAATATCTTGATGTCAGGGAATCCAAAACTGGTTCAGAGAAATTAGACTGGAATTGCCCAGCTATGAGTGTCCTTCACAGGCAGGGACAACTTTCATTTGTGAAGGAAACTATTTGTCACCATACAAGCCCTATTTTGCACCACTCTCTGAAAAAGTGTTGAGATTTTTTCCCAGGAGACTGTCCTATGGAAAGCAATTAAACTGCATTGAAGAGGTAGGCTAACACTTCCATACTTCCAAAATGCACTAAAACAAAACAAAATGAAGCAAAGCAAACAAACAGATGAAAAAAACTCTACTGGGCTTAATTTACACCACTTTCAAATAAAACTATAGACCTTGACTTGCACTAGTCCGTTTCCTCATGTCTTGCTAAGCTACAATAATTAGGCAATAATAAAAGTGAAACCAGAACACCACAACTCATGCAGAATTTGTTCTCTTTTTGCTACACTAACAATTAAAATCTGAAAAAGTAAAAAAGAGTTATTTGACAAAAGAACAATGAGAACACAGCTCCCACAAATAAAGATGCCAGGGATATATTAATGAGGAAAAGCATTTTAAAATAGGCTGTTAGGTGGTAACCTGGGCAATACGTCCTCCCTAGAAAAAACTAGCTCAAGAGGAGATTCTGCATTCCTAATCCCAGCACCATAACTTCATTCTGCGACAACACTTGGATAAATACATAAACTCTACCAATCTGTTAAACAAACACAATTCAGCTCTATGTTTGGCTTCTCAGAAAACACTATCTGTCAACACTAAACCCAATCTTGTGTAATGCTAGTTAACAGAACTTTAAAAAGTGCCCACTTCAAATGGTAAACACAGATTCCACTTTTCTAGAGAAATTTCATATTCCTTGAGGGGGTGTATAAAATCCAGATTTTGGAAGAAAAAGAAAAAAGAGCAAAATGTGTATTCATTTGAAAATATTAAAAATAAAATAAATTTTAGGGACATGTTTACAGCTGAATCACTGGAAGGAGCACTGCTGTAGATCCAGAGCACTTAGCTGGGTTTTGAAGAAGTACCAAAAGCATGGCAGGCAGCAGCAGCAGCAGCATCTATTAATATCGCATCAAGTTTTTCAACCGTGGTTCAGTTCAGGTTTTGGAGCCAAGGGAGGGACCGCAGTGCGGAAGCACAGGAGGTGACACCGAACACGCAGTTAGAGAACTCAACCTAACTCCAGGGGCTTGGTGGGAGGGAGGTCAGAACACTTCCAGAAAAGCTTTGGGCTAGGCACTTCAAATGTTTTGTTTTAAATTTATCTGTAGCCAACGGAGAAGTACTAGTACACACACATCAAAACCTTTTCTGCATACTTGAGAAAATGAAATTAAGTCTACACTATAAGGTCCGGATGACACATATCCTCTATTTTTCATTTACTGTTCATTTGCAGAAGAGCACAAGATTTATGTTGTGTATGTACCAACATTTTTCTAAGTTTAATTTGATAGTTTTCCTGCAGGGGTAGGCTAATTTTATCCGTATCTGACTTTAATAATATTTATTACTGTTCTTCTGCTCCTCAGTGGCTGACTGAATATTCTCTCTATGTCCATCTGGTGAGTATCTTTTCCCAAAATAGTCCGTGACCACTCTTTCCTATATTTGCATGAGAGACATACTATTATTATATTTGCGTGGAAGAAGCTGGGTGATCCTGCAAAAACGTTTTTCAGTGACATGATTTGTCCACACTGGAAGTTGATTTACAATTTGAAATGTGACATCATAAGCGGTATGCAACGAAAGATCTAAGCAGAAAATACTCAGCAGTCTCTCAGAAATCTAGCCAAGGTTGCTTTTATTTAGATCCTCTGTTCCCTTGCCCACAAGAATTAAGGTTTGGTCACAGAGAATAACCAGCAGTTATTACTACTTGGTATCAACTTTCTTCCCCTATTTAAAGCTGAATTCCTGGTGGTTTTAGGAACATGCTTTCCGCAACAGGATTCCATAGCATTAGCTGAACTGGGGAAAGAGCAGGAGCCAGCTCTGAAAGCGTAACAAAGCGTGTTTTGAATGCATGGGACATGCAAAGCCACAAATGCCAGCCAAGCAACACCACGTGCTTAAAGCCACATTCAGCAAACTGGAATTTCCTCCTGCACTGTAATGCCTGCTGTGACAAGTAGCTATACTTGAGGAAACAGCCTCTAAGATGCATTTTGCTCTCTAGCTAGAGGAATTCTCACTACACAGACACCTTCAACAAGGTAATGCTTTGCATTTTCATTTGGTTTTACACACAGAAATCTCAAAGCATTAATAGGCACACTGAGGCAAACCTGGCCCCCATGATGCCAAAGAAAAAATACCTTTTTTTGACTTCACTGGGATCGTGATTTAATCATAATTGATTAATCCTCATTCCATTCCTGTGAGGCAAGTGAGGGATATGTAGAGATCACTTCACACACCGCTACACTGTGGCTGTCTCTGGAAAATATCAGCTGTTCCAAAACAGAGAGGAGCCCAGTTTGGAACAGGATGCAAAGGCCAAGACTCGATCCAACTGGAACAATACAAGAAATGCTGATAGCCAGAGTGGAATCTCTGAAAATAGATTTTGGCCAGCACGCTGGGATTAAGAGCCCTACTTTTCAAAAGGTGTGCTGGGACCTTTAATAACCATAAATAGTCAGGACTTTGTTTTTGTGCCTCACTGGAAAGATGGCACCGTTTGCGATATGGCATTTCCTCACACCGTGCTGTCGCATTGCTTCATTGCCGGATCATCTGCAGCTTTCAGCAGGACCGACGTGGCTTCCGAGCCAAGTAGAGAGCCGCAGCGATGTCCCAGCACTGCTGAAGACAGCATCAAAACAGTACACGGAACCCGTGGAACAAGGGCTTCTCTCCCAGGAAATAGCCTGTGAGATCTGGCAGCAGCATTTCCCATCAGATAGCAACTGTGAGATCTTGGATATCTTATGTAACCGCCATCCCTAAATAAAACGTATATCTAGTTCATCTTTTTTTCCCCCTGATTTAATTAGAATCTTGCTTAGATTTTCAGGTTGGCAAAGCCTTAGCTTGCAATATGCTGCAGATGCTACTGCTTGGAGATTAACGTTTGCTTTTTAATTAAAGTTTTTACTCAGGAAGTTTGTGAAACCCCCACAGCAGCATTTAAGACCAAGAAAATAACAGTGTATTATTCTTAAAATGAGCAGTCATAGTGTAACATGAAACAATCACATTCAAAGTATCACCCAAAATTACTGTGTGGTTTCATATAAGCGTGAGCTTTTCTGGGCTTGTTTTTAATGAGCCTCCATCAGAGGCACTATCAGAGCTTTGCATTTCCCAAGGTAACATCTCTCTATTTTTTTTTAAGTTTATACTCCTCAGTAGTAAGCATGCTCTGGTTTCCAACCAACATTAGAAAGCAGCGTTCAGCTGAGTGCTAGCAAGCTGAACAGCTGGGTTGCCACCATAGCACAGCTTCTGTGGGCTGTGCAGGGATGGGAAAGAAATGGAAATGATGTAAGGAAGTGCTGAAGACAGACCTGAAATTGGGAGGACAGGAAAAGAGCAGTAATGTGGAAAGGCTCCAGGAAAGGAAACTGCCATGAGTCAAGGGGCAAAGACGGAGAAGGATTTACAGCCACGCTGGGTCAGGCAAGGACGATGTGCCTCGACATCTGAGGTCTCGGCGAGGGCAGGAGGGGACGCAGGGGGTGGCAGCCATGGCATAGTCTCCTGAAAGATTAGGAACTCTTGTCTGCTGGAAGGAATGATCGCCAGTCCCAATTTAGAAGTAGGAGGGTGAGTTATTACTGCTGGTAGTGGTGGTGACCTAGACCCCAAGTCAGGGACCTGCTCCAGCACTGTACACACATAAAATGTAAAGATGGCCTCTGCCACAGTTTCCAAAGTATGGATAGGGTGAGGGTTGTGCAGCGGTGAGGCAATGGCAGAGCAAGGAGCAGACCCCTCCATCCAGCTTCACAGATCCTGCAGGCTCAGCTCAATTACACCGCATCTTGCTTTAGCATGGTGTGGCCTCGATACAAATCGGTCTCTCAGAGAAATAGTTTTACTTTTTTTAAAAAATTACTTCAGATTAAGAAGACACTCCAGACTTGAAGTAGTACAAAGTTGGCCTATACTTCAGCCCTTGCTTTCTTTAATGGCCCTTAACCTTAAGAGGAACTGCAGAGAATGCTCAAGAAGTCTCCGCACGTGCAAAGGGAAGACAAGAAAGAAGAGAGACAAGTTCTGTGCTAACAGAGTCCTGGTAAACTTGGAGGTACAATGGGAGACCCAGCTACCCCCTTTGGAGACTGAATATTTGGCTTTGTGTCCCAGGCAGCTGATTGCCATGCAACATGCAAACTGCATAAACCATCAAACCCGGGAGAAATGTTAGACGCTTACTAAAAAGGCATAACCGTTTCCTTCTGCCAGACCCTAGGTTTTGCAAGGGCCTGAGTCCCTGATTTAAACACAACACAAATCATTACCAGATGTGTGTGTCAGGGCCCTGAGTACACTGACAGGCCTAAATTCCCCTGACCAGCCCCCCTCCAGTGCCTCCCCCATGCCCCTGCCCAGGGCCCAGCTCAGCCCTGGGCTCCGGTCCCCTCACAGCAGTGCTGCAGCACCCAGCTGGCCTCGGGTTTGTCTTGTCCCCGCAAACATCTTTGTCCCTCTTGGCTGCTGGGGGGCTGTGGGATGGGCCCCTGCCCCACTGGTCATGCCACTGTGCCCAGTTCCTGCTCCCTGTCCCTCACTGCCCCCTGACAGTGAAGAGGAAATTCTCTGCACTCCCCTTCCAAACAGCCAGGTGCTGCTAACTCGTATCCGATCTACTTGTTGGCATTTCACTGCAGCAGATTTAAATGTATCAGACTGGAGAGGAACACTAGAAACGAGCCCAAACTAAAAAGAAATATCAAAATACAACAGAAAATCGAGTATGAATACAATCCAGTCCTAGAAACTTCTGCAAGTACCTCCTTTACATTTTGCAAGTATCTTTACAATAGGCAAATCCATGGCAGCACTGATTCATACCTCCCCACTCACAGGATTGCTTGACATCTAAAAAGCGGCTGGGTTGGAGTTTAGACAGCCTGACGATTAGGATGAGCTTGATATCTTAACATTTGGCGACGCCATTTTCTGACTTTCAAACAACTCCACACGAGTGTGCTTTCAGCATCTGAATATTCCTCCCACCGTTCTCCATCCGCGTGGTACCTCCGTCTGGGAAAGAATATAACCTGTGCACCAGATGTGCTACGCAAAACCCCCCTGCCTGCCCGTCAGCCACAGCATGCGTGCCTCCACGGGGTCTAACCCACCTCCACCTCAAATGAGGAACATATGGAGCACCATGAATGGCAGGAACAAGACTTTGCTTTGAACTGCATTCCTCCTATCAAAGGGCCCTCTGTCTTGCCTTCTCCTCGTCCGTTCCTCTGGGTAATCATAAGGAAAGAAATGAGCGTTTGGAAAAGCCTCCTGGGGACAAATTCATTTCTAGCGTAACTCTGCTGAAGTTAATGGTGTTGCACCATGGATTAAAATGGCACCATAATATTAAAAAACAGAGACAGCATACTACTCTGTAATTACTGTCTAAGAGAGCGAAAATAATAAAAATGATTCATTCTTATAGACCCCAAAGGGCACAGCTGGCTTAGTCAGTTTAAAAGGTGAAGATAAAAGAAGGCAGCTAGAATGTAGTGATTTTTAATTTGTATATATATATCTATATATGTATAAATGACAGTCAGATAACACCACCTCTGCACTAATTTTAAGAACAACATGCTAGAAATATAATTTAATGTAACTGCAAGTTTTAAAAGACTGATAACAGAAATAGCTCTTAAGAAAATTAAAGGCCTCCTTTCATACTGCTGTAAATTAGGAACAAATTCCTTTTAATCAAGAGTTACGCTGTTGTAAGCTTAATGCAAAGGAATTGGGCCCCACAGCACCAAAATGGCTATTTTGTAACACAATCAAACACCAGGACTCGCATTTTACCATTCTTATAAAAAAAGGACAATGTTATTTTTTTAGGCAGTTAACATTTAAAGGTCATTGTTACGGGAAGGAAACATTTCTTGTATTAAGTTTAGTAAAGTTGGCAGAAACGGTGCAGTCTGTTCCTTCATGGACTTCGCTTTACAATACCATATGGAGGTGTGTGGAAGGCACTCTGAAGCTCAGTGACACTGTGCAATATAACAGCAAAGGCAAGGCAGAGATCTGATAGAATTACTGCACGGGCTTCAGAGGCATTTGTCAGCAACAGCTGTTATATCTCAGTCTTTCTTGTTATTTAAGTGAGATTCATCTAGGCAATAATCCTTTCCAGCCACAGGAATAATACCCCATGATGAGACTTGATCTTCCAAGCACAGGAGGTTCCAGAGAAAGAGCACAACTCTGAATATTTCTAGAGATTGGCTAAGGAGCATCTCTGCTCACCTACTTCCCAGCACAAGGAATGATCCAGCAAATACCTGACTGTCATTAGTTACTCAGATGTCCCCTGGTGGTCTTATGGCCTCTTACACGCAGAGAAACACAGCTTTCTTTTCATGTGTAATCAATAACAAGGCTGCCACACACACCCTTTGTACCTGCCTTTAGCCAGAACACAAAGTCTTGCTTTCTCTAACAGTGCCAGACATCACCATTTCCTAGAATGAATTATCCAGTGAAGTCAGTTTTTATTGTACAAACAAACCTGGCTTTCAGTTACACTGAGAAAATAAAGGGAAAAAAAAAGGTGGTGGTGTGGAAATAGCTAACAGGAAATCACTGAACAGATTCAGCACACATGCACACAGACACACACACACAAAAATAAAATAAAAAAAAATCAGAGTTTTGAATATAAATTTTCACTAAAATGTTACCTGATAAAAGATATAGAATGTTGTTTAACAACAAACACGCAGAGAGATAAAACCAGTAGGATCTATAACAGTGTATGGAGGTTTCTCTTCCTATTTGTTTATAGACAAAAATTTCCTTGATCAGACAGGCCACAATTACAAGGGATGTTGGTTCCTTAGCTGATTTCTCCAGGTAGATATTAACATTGAATTAAAAGGGTTACTCCTGTTTAAAGATATAGAAATGTTCAAAAACGTAGTTCTCCTTTTTTCCTGCTACCAAGATACACGCTAACTTTTCATTAAAAATGCCACAGCTGTCAACCTCTACTGAGATAAAGCAATCAACCTAGTCATAAAGAAATGAAAAATTGTAAAAAATGTAAGACTTTAAACAAATAAAACTTTAATAATGTTTTCCTGTTTTCTCCTTGCTATGGGCTGGTTCTCCAGTACAAAAGACTTATTTCTTTTCCCCAAAAGTGACCATAATAACAAGGGCTAGGAATAAACTTTTAAATGAAAGCCGAATATAATGAAAACACTTGAGTCCCAGTGCTGGGGATTTATGTAAAACGTCAATCACAAAGTCTTGTGACAGAACAGTAAGAGTTATCAACACTAAACAATTATAAAAAGAACTGCATTTTCCCATTGTTTCAGAGCAGACAAGAGACTGCTAGTTTTAATGTACATTTCTTTGTTCATCAGAAAGATTCACAGTACAAAAGCTCTAGTAATTTCCAATAGGCTGAAAGGAACATTTCTTAGTTTAAAAATTAGAAGATAAAGCTTCTTCTAACAGTACAACATTTAACATAATGAAATCGATAGAAAAAAAACAAAACCTTTGAGGCTTTATCACACTACAGTAGACTTCAGAGATGCTGATTACAAGATTGTGTTTGTACTAAAACAACACATTAATTATCCAGAGAGGCTTGAAGTGAGGAGAAAGATTGCAAGAGTGGATTATCAAGCCCTCAGTCTTGACAACACTTGGAGCTAGACCTTTGAAGTACCTGGCCACCTATGTAGGTATGTGTGATGTGAAATTCTTAGTGGGTGTTGAGAGCCCTACTTGGTGCCAATATTCATTTTTGTGTGTCTTTATTCCTTTAAAAATCACTTGTCACTTTGTGTTTTGTTTTGTTTTGTTTTGTTTTTCACATGCAGTTTGAACTTCAGTATTCTACAAGACATCTTAAGAAACTGCCCAGATCATGGTCTCCTTGATGTTATAACCTATAGCAGGCAAAAAGGCATGTCATGAAAAATATCCAAAGCACAAACATCTTAAGTTTATATATATATATATATATATTTATATTTATATTTATATTTATATTTATATTTATATATATATATATATATACATATACATATATATATATATATATACACATATATATATATGTGTGTGTGTATGAACTACTCTGATTTAGCCATTCCCTGCAAGTGTTCTCCTATGTGAAGTATGCTGATCAGAGCACCTTAGCAAAATTATAATTTCTGAAGTATGCTGCTCACGGTGTTTACAACCAGTGCATGCTTTCAAACCATTTATATATGCTTAGATTATGCATGTATGGATGACTCAAGTCTATAATTAAAAGTTTAATATTAAAATAAGTTTTCTCTTTTAATGAAAAATGTAATCCGTGAAACAGCAGACTAGAGTCTCAAAACCATATTACAATTGTATTAAGGATCATCTTATGAATTTCATGCATGAAATCCTCTGTAGACACACCTGAAATTGCAATATCCAGTGGTCAAAATGAAACATGTCTGGGGAAGAAATAAAACCCTACTTATTTCTGCCCAGCTTAAAAGGGCAGTCAGTAGAACAGGGATTATATGGGGAAAACATAAGCTAAAATATATTATTTTTTAGCAGCAATGACAATTAGTTTGGCTTAGAACTAGGCTAAGATATTTGCATTAGGCTGTTTGGATTGAGGTCATCATTTCTATTCCACAAGAGACAACACACTCCTGCTATAGGTCATGCAGGAGGGCAGACTGTAATTATTTCTGTTTATTTCAAACAAAGGGCACTTATTTTGGTCTAACAATTTTGGAGAATTGGATGCTGCTAGCACTGTTGCTGGGGTATTTTCTTTAAAGCGATGTACTTGATTATCAGTATCTATGCTTTGCTAGTGCCTGCGAGCATAGTGGAGGCCCTGAGCTTATACAAAAAAAAAATAAAATACAATAAAACCGTTGTTATCTTAAAGGGTCCTACAAAATGTCTTTTTTTTTTTTTTTTTTTTAATACAGAGCATGAGAGACAATGCGCTGTTTGAAAAATCTAAAAATTACTGGCTTAGGAAAAGTGGAAAATAGGAAAATAGTCAGCAATGTAAAGACTTGTAACATCTACATCATGGAAACAGTGCCAGTAGGGGAAAAGGGACACAAACACCATTTATTCTACAGGAAGGCCTGAAGGACTGGTGGCATCGAGAAAAGGGAGGCAACACAGCACCCCTGTACTGTAAACCCTCGAGGCAGCGAGCTGTTTATAAGCACTGTGTTTATAAGCCATAAATCAGTAACAACGCCCAGAGCCGCAGAGGTATGCGAGCGGAGCTGCAGTTCCTGCTTTGAGCCATTCACCTGCCCGGGACCTTGCTGAGGAAGGTTTTGAAGCCCACGTGTAACTTGGTGTGGGGAAGGAAGCCTGCAGCACTGGGTGGGAGCGCAAATACTCGGCTGGAGCAGGTGCCAAAACACTGCATGAATATAACTTTTATTGGGTTGCACGGAATTATTCAGCTGCCAGCAAGGCTTCACTTAATCTTTCTTTCTTCACTTAGAAGTCAGTGCATCTCGGCACTTTTTAAGTCCTGACATACACTTATATTGCATTATCAACCCTCACAGGGCTATGTCTGTAGGCACCGGGTCGGTTTCACCCCCTTCAGTTGTCCCGACCCAAACTGCCTCCCTAAAACCTGCCAGGAAAGGGCCACGCCAATCTCTACGCTATTTACATCAAGGCACTTTGCCCAAATCCCGATTTCGGGGAACCTGCCCTCCGCCCACCCCTACGAGCCCTGAGGCCGGGGCTTCGTGAGGGGCCGGCAGCCCCGGGAGGCACCGCCCTGTCGGCGGCGGGAAGCGGCGGGGCCCGGCCCGGAAGAGGAGGGCTCGGGGCAGCGGCGGCTGGCGGCACAGGGTGAGGGGAGCGCGGTGCGGGGGGAAAGGTGGCGGGGAAGGGGAGGGAAGGGGAAGGAAAGGAGGCGAGACCAGTCCGGCCGCTCCTCTCAGCACGCTCCGGTGGAGCTACAGCAGGGGGGAGGCGGCTCTGGCCCAGCAGGGAGGGAAGTGAAGCGAAGCGAAGCCCGTCCCTTCTTCCAGGCTGCGTTGGGCCCTAGGCGAGGGAAGGTGACTGGCCACCCTGCTACCAGCCCCTAAGACTGTAGGAGCCCCTGAGATACGTTTTCGGTCTCAGGGTCCACAAAACTCCCGTCTCCTTCCTTCTCTCCAGTTTGCAGATCTTCAAGGAGGCAGCAGAAGACCTCGATGTGGAAGTCAGAGACAAGGACCTTTAATGCTCTAGATCAGGCAGGGCCTGTTAAAACAGTAGGTGTGGAGCTTTTCTCAGCATCTCCTGTTAGGGCCAGATTGTCACTGATGGGCAGCGCTGGGTAGCACCAACTTCTGCAGCGCAAATTCATATCTAGGCAGGTAAATAAGTAAACTAAGACCTTAAATACAGCTCCCATTTGAGAAGTGTATTATGAGGCAATTTAAGATCATCTTGGGTGCTATTCTTTCTGTGAATCAAATTATTAAAACAAAAATCATTGTAAATAAGTAATTATTTTGCTTTGCAGGCTATAATTATCTATAAGGTCTGCATTATATTCTGCCGTAGCAAACTTCTCAAGTAATGTTCTTCCTGCAAGGAATGGATTAGGAGTGGCTTGGAAGTGCCTTCTGAAGAAATATTTTTTTTCTATAACTCACCTTCAGAAACACCCCATTTCTTTCAACCAGAATTCATCACACTCAAAATTGATTCAAAAGCACTGCTGTGTAATAGCTGACTATATTGGCTGTTAATCTGAGTTGACTTTTTCCTGCATGCATGGAGTCCCTTAAAACCAATCCCAGTGTTTAGACAGATCCAGTATATATGTCCAAAGACCAGACATGCAATTGGAATTGATTTCTGTAAGGCATGTCCTTCATTGTCTCGACTCTCCAGAACAGGCTATTTTGTTTGTATTTGCAGTCTTAGGTCATCAAGACAGGGAGCATCAAGTCGTCTGTGCTATTGTGCTCACCTGACAGTGTAACTTTTCATTGTCCTTTATTTGCCCTAAGTGGATGGTGGTAGTTATTACAGTAAGTCTTCATACATCATTAAAGCCTCTTCTATTGTGTTTATACAAATTTTCAGGATGACTTCGCTGGTAGACATTCCCCTGGATTATGAAAAGATGTTTGCTCATCGGTTCACATCAGATGATAAAGAATACCAAGAATACCTGAAACGCCCTGCAGATCTCCCTCCTATTGTTGAAGAATGGAGAAACAGATCTGGTGGCAACCAGAGAAGAGAACGGTACTGATGTCTATTTTTTAAAAATGTTGGTAGTTTCACAAATACACGGTTAAACGATCACTTATTTATTTCAAAATAAAGTTAGGAATTTGTACTGTTAATAGAAGTATCCTTCATAGTTATGAATGTTTAAGGTGAGGAGTCTTATTTGAAAAGTAGTGAGGTTTTACATTTTCTCTCTGCTGATACTGAAAGGTTTGATCTTTGCATAAAAGTATAAACTGAACTGCTTTCCTGAAAGGAATGAGCTGGAACCACTGAACCCATTGCCTTGGGGTTTGTTCCTGCTCAGTCAGGAACACTTTCCAGAGGGGAAAGATGGGAGTTCTGCAAAACAAAGTAGCCTATTGTCTGTTGGATAATAATCAGCAGGAAAACATGTGAAGGAACAGGCTAATAACGTGATTATCTGTTGCTAGCTGTCCAAAAAACTTTTCATTTGTAACTTAAGTATTTGTTGCACTGTTAGACTAGCCTGCATTTCTTTCATTAGAAATATCTGTAAAATCCGTCATGTCTGCCTAGCGAGTGCAATATTAACCACCTACTGCAAAATATTTTGAATTATATTATTTTTCCAGAATGCAATTGTAGCTTTTTATTTAGCCCTGGACAGTAACATCTGTCTTTCACGTGACTGAAAAGGGACAATTACCGCATGTAGCACATTTGGTAATACTAACATCAGAGTTCATATTTAAGTAAACTCCTGTATACCTAACAGTTGTGGAGACTTCTTAGATAAATATCTAAATAAAATTTGTGCCTTATCTGAAGCAAAGGACAGCATTCTAACTTTTTATTACTCTAGAAAGTTGTCATCAAGTTAAACCCCAAATCAGTTTATACAGATTTAAAAATAAATAAATAAAATTAACAGAGATGTACCTTAAATGTGTACAAAACTTTGTTCTTTGAACTGATGAACAGTTGCACCTACTCCTTGTTCACAAAACAGACTTCATGTAAATGTTGCCTATGCTGTATTTTATCACACCACTGAGATGTCCAAACAAAAATGACTGCCTGGCAGCTCAGGTGTCCATAACAATACTGCTACAGCGAAACAGCCACAGTTTAGCCTGAACAATACCTAAATACCACTGATAAGGAGCTCCCTGAGTGTAGTTAAGTTATGGTATATACTCACACTCTGTCAGCTTGGGAATCAACAGGAGACTATGAAACAATTGGTAATATGTGCTAATAGGGTATGTGCAAATTCCAGGGGTATGCTGTTAGGTAACTGAATTGTACGTAAGCCTGCTTTGCCACAGCTTTCAACCATGAAGCTAGTAGACTGAACCTTGCTTCAGTACAGCTACAGATGAACCTTCTGGTTGTTTTTTTCAGTGTATGGTCTGTTAGAGTATTGAAAGTTCCAGCAGTGGCTCTACTGCCTATAGAATGCTTTGTGCTGGGAAACACTGTCCTGCCACTGCTCAACAAATCACGTATTGAGTCGTAGTAAGAAATTGATTAATAATCTGAGGTGACTGTTGATATCTTTTTTAAGACAAACAGATTAAAATGTAAGTGGTTAATTGTTATGTAACTGTTCATATACTCAGTTTTAAAAGTTTACAATTTGTGCGAATCCTTTGTTTCTTTTTATTGTAGGTTTCAAGATGGCAGATATTTTAGAGGGGACAGATACAACTGGCAAGGTGACCACAGATCTAATCAGAGGCCAGAAAGAGGTTGGGGTAACAACTACCAGCAGCACAGACAAGGACAATCTTACTCTTCCCACTATGGACAATATGGCTACAACTCCTACAACCCAGGCCCTCGTTACCATCCCTACTGATGGTACTTGTGGTTGGAAAGTCCAATAATACCATGTGATGAGTTAGATTTTTGACTTGTTTGTCTCCTGTTTTCTTATTTTTCACGGTTTACAGATAACTGAAGAATCCATATTCAAGCCCATTGTTGTTTATCTGTAGCAGGAACTGAAAAAGGGAATACCTTTTATTAATAATAAAAGCATATTCTACAATTTGTTTAGTATGCAGATCTTAGATTAAATTTGTCTTATATTCTTTTGTCTGCACCACTGAGATCCTCCTCTCTGTTACATTTTAGAAAATGAGGCAGGTCAGGGGAAAATGGTTGTAGCTTGTCTGCAGCCTGTAGAAGCTTGTTACATTGTCTTAAGACAGTTCTTTTTTGAAAGTGACATGCTGTGTCTTTCTCTGGAGAGAATTTCCTAGTTTGACTTTTGATAGTGAGAAAATTTCAGATGCCTTAAAAAGGAGAAGAAAGATACTATTACAGAAATATTTTATGGGGTTGGTATTTATGAAAACTCAAAAGAAGAACTCTTTAGGTATTTGATAGAGGTGTGATATCTCAATATTTAATTTATTGGGATAAAACAACTGTAGGACAGAAATAAGATCTTGCATATAAGATAAATTCCTGTCTGTTGAGTCAATGGGTTAAATTTATGTGCAGTATTCCTCTTAAAAACATGGTCTAACAATTGGAATAAGAGTTAAGTAGTTTAAATATGTATCTTCTTACTCTAGTAGTTCAGTGGTACTCAAGTTTTACCTGAGAAGTGATACTAGACTTAGATTAATTTGTAACATCTTAAAATAATTTTGGTATGTGCATAATGTATTTCAGATTTCCATTTCAGTAAAGCTGTAAAACTGTGATGTCTGTTGTTAATTAGTTTGTACGAGATACTTTGTGGATGTTATAGAAGAAAGGAACCATAATCAATACTGTTTGTATCATACTTTGTTTTATGAGAAAATAGCATAAGCAGTGAACAGTATGTTTTTTGGTTCATGGAATTTAAGTTCCACGTTTTCTTTAACTACTCACACAATAAAAGTATTTCACGTTAAAAGATGTTTCTGAATATTTCTGAAATCTACTTTTGAAACATTGAAAATTGCAACATTCATCTAGGCTGACAGCTGCTCAAGAAGCAGTACTAACAGATAAGTGTTAATACTGGACAGCTGTTGGTTTAAATTAGATGAGTGGCCTACTCAGCTAAAATAAAGAGGATGAGACACTGTGATTAATTAGAAGTCTGGAGTGTTAATCCTCTAACTTACTTTTGGCCATAATAGGGTCAAAGTTCTCTATTTCACCATTAATATGATAAGCTAATTTGTCTTAGGAGAGCAGTGCATTTCTTTCTACTTGACATCTTCAGCTGCTGTACAGAAACACAGAACCATCCCTGCTGTTGTCTAAGTCATGACATTATGTGATAAGTTCAAATTACTGCATCTTCCTTTAAAAACAAAAAGTAAATATAGAAGTCAAAAACACCATCTCAGCTCAAGGTGCTTTTGAAAACTAAAGAGCCTGGTTACTGTTGATCTTAGAAATGTCCCGTGTGCAGCTTCAGCATGGAATCATTTAGTTTGGAAAAGACCTCTAAGATCGTTAAATCCAACCATCACCTAGCACTACTGAGTCCACCACTAAACCACATCCCTAAGCACTATGTCCACACGTCTCTAAAATACCTCCAGGGATGGCAACTCTGTGACTGCCCACTCCAGGGCAGCCTGTTCCAGTACCTAACCATCCTTTCTGTGAAGAAATTCATCCTGACATCTAATTTAAACCTCCTCTGGCAGAACTTGAGGCTGCTTCCTCTCACTTGTCACCTGAGAAAAGAGACCAACACCCACCATACCACAACCTCCTTTCAGGTATTTGTAGATGACAGTGAGGTCACCCCTCAGCCTTCTTCCAGACTAGAGCCCCAGTTCCCTCAGCTGCTCCTCTTGTCTTGTTTTCTAGCTCCTTTGCCAGCTTCATTGTTCTTTGCATTCCAGCAACTCAGTATTTTGTGGTGAGGGGCCCAAAACTGAACATAGTACTTGAGGTGTAGTCTCACCAGTGCCAAGTACAGAGTACACAGCCTGTGAAGCAAAAGCTGTAGTGCTGAGAAGTGGCTCCACCTACCTGTTCTTTCGCTTTCCCCTTTTCAGACAATATTAAGAGCTTTGATATAATATTTAATATCCTACTCCCTGATGTACCTGCCTTGAATTCAGTTGTTTAACCTTAGAAATGTTACAGTGAAAGAAAGGTTCATTCTTCCTTGAGAAGTTCTACAGGATGAAATGCCCTTTTAACCCTTGATAATTAACCCCCATTAATACGGAAGAGCTGTTACACTAGGGAATATAAGCTTATCCAAAGTTACTCTCTGTGCACTCTCGAAAACCTGCAAAGTGGTTTGGTGGAATTCCTTTTTAACGCAGAATCGCATGCAAGGAGCCAGATAACCCAGACTCCTACCTCCAAGAAAGGAGCGCATCTCTTTCTGCAAAGAGCTTGATACTGCCTGCTATGCCAGGGAAGCCAGGCTGTGCCAGGATATTCTTCCTCCTTACCATCTGGAGTAGCATCTCAGGTTGAAATAAAACCTGGCAAAAGGAACGGGTTCTCTCATCTGTTGCTTATCCTCAAAAGCCCAATAACTATTTTAATTTTAGCGTCTTTCAGCTAATGAATGAAGAATCTGCAATACTGTGGCCAAGCTGTAGAAGCAGATATATTAGGGTGGCCTAAATGGACACTACAACTTTAGAATCACACATTGCATGGCCTCAGGTGTCATATTCTGAGTTTCTTGACCAAGTGATCAGGAGAGACACCAAGGCCAGTGCAGCTTCCTGGTTTCTGTCTTTCTTTACGTCCTTGACTCCTGTTATTGACCACTTGTCTCACCATTAAAACTCTCAATTCAACTTCAAGGGATTGTATGATTTACAAAACTTGTAATAATTATGGCAAGAATATATATATATTTTTTATGAATGCATTTCTAAGTAAATGCATATTTTGCACTAGACAAAAAGATAAACAAAATTTAATGTATATTGTCCCTGAAAGTTTCCACTTAAATGAACTTGTATCTATGATAAAGTCCAGTCTATTGCTTCTGTCAAGCTAAATAATACCAGTAAGTACTGTCTCCAATCACAGTTTTGCATTATGGTGTGTTACAGATGATAAAACTGAAGCTAGATTAATTTTAACATTTGCAATTTCAAACACTGCAGAAATTGTTTACTTTAAGTATGATGGAGATCGCAGGGTAAACATTAAAATTCAGTGTCTGGAATCTGACTTTAAGAGAACTTTTCCCTCTGACATTTGCTCAGACATCATTATTAACATGAATAAAACAAAAGAAAGATAAGTGTTATGTATTAAAAAATGACTGCCACGTTGCCAAGAGTTTAATAAATGCAGAAGTTTGACTTCAGCAGTCCTAAATCCCTTCCTGAACATGTAAAGCAATTTTGTGTGGACAGCTAATTCATGCTGAAGAATTATCACGCTAAATTACAGGTGCTGCAGCAAGAAACTTCCAAGAAAACTCAGTAGCTTTTGTAAAATTTCTTAACTAGAATTTTAAAAAATGCTAACCACTAAGCCACTAGCTACTTGAAGCCAAGAGAGTGCATAGAAAAATTCTTAGTATGATTTGTGAGATACAATTTTCCAAGTGTTCACTGCTATTCAACCTCTATTTTATCCTAACTCTTCAGCTGGGAATTGAGATGTGCCGACATGCTTCGAAAGGTTAGCTAGAAGCTGAAATACTTTCAAGAGGCTCTTTAAAAGATATTTCAGACAGTGAAGACAGTGTCGTATTTCTGATTTATGTATAATTATCACTCAACTTCTAGAAAAAAAATGTATTTCATCTCCTCCTGTTCAAATATATCTGAATGTATTTAAGCTCCTACTATTAATTTGCTACTAAATATTCTCCTTAACCGAGAAACATGGTCACATTTACTTCTTATACTGAGATGCTGGAAGGAAAGTTCTTTTTATATCAAATTTAAGCTGACGTTTCCTCTCCACTATCATTCCTATTCCTTACAATATCTCTGAATTACACAACTTCGGGTGAATTTTCTTACCTGATCCAACTGGTGCAGTCCCACCTCCTCTGCCTCTGACAAACAAGAGGGGTTAGGAATACGTGGCCCAGGAAGGGAAAACAGGACTGCTCCTTACAGCAGCGGCGGGCTGCCTTCGGAGTGTTTTTATGAAAATGCACCTCCCTTATGTTTCATTTGCCAATCAGGAAAAGTTACTATAATTTGTCTCCTGTATGTTAGAGCAAAGCTACATAATCCCACTTACATTACACACAGCACTGGTGTTCTCATGATCATAAACTAAACAAGATTATTGGTCAGATCAGGTTTCCCTAAAAGTACCTAGGGAGTATGCAGCCCAATTCAAGACACACAGACACAAATCCTAGAGATCAAAACGGAGTCCAGTGGCTCCAGAACTGCCAGGATGGTAGATGGCAACTATAATATGGTGGTGCACGATGATCTTTCCTCTCAAGATGATTATTTTTACATTAGGCCCTGCAGGCTGGAATTTATTTTTGTTTACCATGGCCTATATTCTTCCTCAATAGGGCACGGACTGCACTCAGTGGTTGTCAGTACTCATTTGTTTATGTGAACAGCAATGCCAAATTGTTATCTCTCTGCAGCTCACCCCCTTATTTTCTAAGTACTGTCCTACTAAAATGCAAATTTATTACAGAAGAGTTGGCAATCACTACATTTTCCTGCAAGTCTAATAACACAGGACATCATTTGTATTGGTTACCTTCTCTGATATTTCTAGCAAGTGGGAATACAAATAAGTGTTATCTTTTTCCTAACACACAGATGCTTCTTTTTCTAGTAATATTTCAGCAGATGGATAACTTTTTTCCACAAGTATGGGGCAGTGTTTTTATTTATTTATTTATTTTTAATGATTACTTTCATATTCTGTAATTTAAAACTTGCTTCACTAACAAAAGATCTATTCATATCAACTATAAAAGCTGTTCCTGCTCATCATTTGAAGAAAACTTATCTATTCAAAAGATGAGTTAAAGTTCAGGAAGTGACTTAGCTATTTGTTATAGAACTACAAAAGCAAGCTTATTTGTGAAAAAAATCTAAAGGGAAAATCTTCCAACTGAAGATTCAAACAATTTCCAAACTGAAACTTGTTACACCTTAAAAGAATGACAATAAGTTTCATCAAAGCTCTTTTACAGGGTTAGAGAAGATGATTTGGTAGTTATATACCTACATAAATTAATACTATTTCTAGTACTGTTTAGATAAAGGTTAGAAAATATCTCTCTATAAGCATACATAAACACATAAGATGTTTTATATAGCTTTTGGCCACCCTGTGCCAAGCATTTAGCACAATCAGAGCTGATCAGAAAGTCCAAAGTCATGTCTGAAGTTCGTTTCTGAAGAAATGCTTGAAGACTTTATTTTCTATTGTAAAGACTTATTTCCTAATGAAAAGACCTATTTGCTATTGAACATGTGATCAGTAGAAATAAGTTAATAGTGATAATTACCAAGTGCAACCAGCTCCAAGCTATTACATAATCGTTTTACATAATAAAAAGAAAATTAAATTTTCCATGGCAAAAGCTTGCTTTTTTATATGCTTTAAGTTTTTCCTTTTTGTAGTCATCAAGTAACCTTGATTTATGAATCCCACTGAGCTCTCAAAATGAAGTATCTTTAAGAATAAATTCTTATGTGCTGCAGTGTTTTTAATGGCATGAGCACTTGAATACAGCAAATGAAACCCTTGGAGTTCAGGTTTAGAGCAAGAGCTCTGCGTGGATACATGTTCTCTTCAGACCAGTATTACTCATGCAGATGCCACATGCTCACAACACCCACCCTGAAACAAATGGCTGCAGCATCAGACCTGGGGTACGTACACCCTCCTCTAATCCACAGCTGCAGCTAAACTGCTGCAAGAACATAAAGGAGCTTAACCTTAAACTGCCACAGGGGCAAATCCTATTTCTCCAGTCCTGCAGCTCAGGGGATATTTCCATCAGCAGAACTATGCTTTTTTGTTGTCCTAAGGTAAGATGGATGGGACTGGGGAAGGTACCTTGTACAGCCCAGGCAGAGACTAGAAGGAGCACTGCTGAGCTGAAGGAACAGTTGTTTCATGGCCATTTGCTCTTGTATACTGAACCCCTTAGGGGAAAATATGTTTTAAGATGTAATTATTGGTTATCAAACGACTTTAATGTCCCTCCACAGCCTGAGAAAAAGAAAAATAAAAGAGAGAGAGAGAGAGAGAGAGAGAGAGAGAGAAAGAGAGAGAGAGAAATTCCTTCTTCCTCCAGACTCCAGGGATCTCCGCAGCCTACACCAAGCTGGCAGAATATGGACTCAGGAAGCAGTTAAGCAGCTGGCTCATTATACTGGCAGAGTTTTCAAGCCCTTAAGTAAGGTGGATAGATCCAGGGAACGACAAACAAACAGCTATTGATGACATATCCTGCAGTCTACGTAAATCCCACTGAAGAGCCTTTCTGGACCTCACCAGCAGGATTTTAGTTTTTAAGAGACAAAATGGATTTAGTGCTAGCTAATAAAAGATCAGCCTAATTCTACTTCCCTCCATACCTGCATTAGATATATTCTTATTGGCCTACATTTTTTTTTCTTTTTTTTCCTTTTTTTTTTTCTCCAGTCCCATGCTCTTTTTACTCTTCCTCCTGTCATTCCACAGGCATCAGGCTATTCTATGTCAGAGATCCATTTTACCAGTTCCTCTTATTCTTGAATGCTCTTGAAGACAAGACCTTCTAAAGCTACTGAGTGTAAAATTTGAAAAAGACAGCTTTGCCACAGTGCCAGTCATTCTAAAAGGAAGTTAAAAGGAAAGGGTATTTTCAAAGACAGAACCAGATGTGTTAATTCCCAGCTCAGCTACTACCACTTTTAATGCTTTTGTGTCTTGATTTCCCATCTGTAAAATAGTGGTTAAATCTGCCCTGTTTCCCTCCTCTCTGCTACGTATTTCAGCTACAAGTCTCCTAGGCAGGGGCTGCTCCATTTAAAGTATAGTTATGGTGTACAACAATCTCAGCTGGGTCTGTACGTCCTGGTAAGAGGCACTGGGAATGGTCTGGCGGATGAATCCATCTATTTTCTGACCATCATTTAAAACAAAACAAAACAAAAACATGTGATAAATGCTATGCAGGCAGGGCCAATCTAAACACTGCCTTTATTTCTCCATGCAGTTACACAGCACAATGTGCACAGCTGGGATGCTGGGGCCAAGCAAGCTCTCAAAGCCAGACCTACACTAAAACGATTCTAACTCCTATGGGTGCAGTAGAAAAATGCTTAAAAAATATAAGCAGCATAAAGGCAGCATCATCATAGCTAACAGGTATGGATAGTCCCATTTGACAGTTAGTCCTGAATTCAACCAAGGTGAATTAGAAATGAGGGGGCAGTCTATGCAAACTTGATTCCACATCAATAACATTTGTGCTGGTAACTGTGTTGAACGTCCTATTCATTTACACCTCATTGATTTCAGAAATATTTTCTCTCTTGTGCATGCACACCATAGAATCACAGTAAAATTCCGACCTCATGGAAGTATTACAGCAGTTTTTTTTTTGTTTTTTTTTTTTTTTTTTAAATCAAGCTGTTTTACACCTACAGCAAAGGAAGAGGAAAGAAAATACAGTGGGGAAAGAGGAGGAGTGGAAGTCAACTAAGATGAAAGAGGGAATGCACTGGTGCAGGCAAAGGAAGAGAAGTCTTCCTCTAAAAGAGTCTATTGAAAGGTCAAAGAGTGTTCTTAGCATCTGAGAAGATGAAATCATTTCACTGAAGGTAAAATGCAAGGCTGTTTAAAAGCCATTTGTGACTGATGAGAACTGGAAGACAAAGATGGCATCACAATCTCTTGGCAAGAAAATTCTTCCAGATGGCATCTCTTTCTCATTAATGCTCTGGGGGAGGATCCTAGACAGCCCAGCAGGTCCCGTCGTGACTTTGGATTCGAAGCCATCCACAAACTCAGCTGCTCTTTGGCTCAACTCCACTTCTGCTGCACATGCGTGTGGCACACAGCAGTGCTACAGGACATTAGCTGATGAATGAAATTAACTGCCTATTTTTACCTCTTCAGATCACACTTCCCAACTGTGTTCTAAAAGGCAGAAACCTGCCCATAACCACGTCTCCCACTCTGTGGCTCAGAGAACTTTCTCAAGCTCTCCAAGTCTTCTACTACTAGTATAGTAACCTTAAGGACTGCTAGAAAACACAGATTTTTAACACAAAGAAAGGAAACATTACCAGTTGAAGGTCAACTCATTTTTTGAATTCATGCCTCCCAAAGTGGGCATCAAGATGATCAAGATTTCTATGCTGAATTAAGACCAGACTGAATGCCTGCATCCTGGCTTCACTTGGCAAAATCAGAGCAAGGCTTTAAACAGGCTACGCAAAGAGCAACGAAGTGTCAGCACTGCCTGGTTACTTACAGACTGGACCAAAGGCACATTACTCAGAGTAAGCCGACTCACTTAAAACATCTGTGGTATGCTTATACATGAGACTGTGGATGTGCTGCTTTGGTTTAAAGCAGACTTGTTACAAGTTACAAGCAAGATCAGATGAAATGGAAATAGGACACTGAGGAAAGAAAAAATGCAAAATGCAAAAATTTTGACTACTAAACAAACAAACAACTAAAGCAGTTCCACTCAACCCATGCAAACCTGCGGGCAAAGCAGTTCTTCAGGGGGGTACAGCAATCTACTCAGGGCTTTCCAGGCTCCTTGTCAGTAAGAGCCAGTCCCACACAAACAGCACATGCAGCCCTTACAGTTTTGTTTTTGTTTGTTTGTTTTTCCTTAAGGTATGCAACCCTTTCAAATTTGCACAGAGAAACATAAGCAAAAAAACAAACAAACAAGCAAAAACAACAACTTTATTGTTGCCACAATCCAATGGGTTTAGGAATCAACATTATAGCCTTCAATGCGAGAGCTCTTTTTGTTGTGAAAAAGATTCATCAGTGGCCCCCTGCAGAACACCCTTAGCATGAGCATGCTTCCCACTGCAGCTAGGCCTACCCAGACTGCCTGCCAGAAGCATTTTCAGGTTCTTATTTAGACAGGAGGAGCTCCAGTTGCATTGAAAACTGTCAAACTTTCCCTGATGAAAAACTTTTGTCCCTACCATCAGCCTCTTTGTTGTCCCCAGCTGTCCCCCACAGAATATTTGTATTTTTTCCCCTCCAGTCTAATTGTAGATGATTTGAGGGACAGACTTCCATACTTCCCTCTGGAAATTCTCCTGTAAGCCTGTTGGAGCTCGTTACCTATTCCTTCTTTCTGAACTCTGGCTGAAGTACATGACCTCTTCCTCCTCTACAGTGTTTGTCATCAGCTCTGAATTTGCTACTTTGGGTCAGATTCCTTGTGGAACGGTGTGGGGCAGTGACTTCTTGGTATTTTTGTCTGTGCCACACCCAGCCCGTTCAGGGATCCCAGCTGAATTCAGGAGAATCCAGGACCCTTACAGGGCCAAGCACCTATGGAAATCTCTACTGAGTGAGCTCCCATACAATTGTTCATAAGAAACCCAAGGAGAGTTTAATATGGCAATCTCTCACTGCACAAGAGTGGCTCAGTTTCAACAACTGAAAGGAGGTTATTTAACAACAGAAAATGACTGTATGTACCAAAAAGTCATTTACACATCACTAGGATTTGTCTGGATTAACAGAGAGCAACGGACAATGCTACAGACCTCAAGCAAGTGAAGGGTCAAAAGGCAGAATATATTTGAATTCCTACAGATTAAGCTGCTAAATAAAACACATTCTTTCCTGTGAGCATAGCAGATATAAATATATAGGAGCAGTCAGTCCCTGGCTGCACGCTGGGAACCTAAACAAATGTTATAACGCATGAAGGATCTTGTGCATGTAACATCTGCACCGCGACTGCGGTGGGGAGCGCCACGCTGGGCCCGTGCTGCTCCTGAGCCTGGCAGAGCCTCACTCGTCCCCGTGACATTGCTGGCCCGCAGGCAGAGCTGCAGAGTGCACAACGTGGTAACGGGGCTGAGTATCCACAGGCAGATGATAAACTGCAGCTTCCCATGCAGGGACAGCCAGGACTTCTATTTTAACCAGCAAAACACTGATCTGGAGATGGGATTTCATTTAATGCAGTAAATTGTTTACCCGGTTTCCACGCCTTACTCAGTTTCCATGTCAAATTAACACATCACATCAGGTGAAGGCGAGCACGCCATCCTGAATACTGATCCAGGCCAGAATGCAATTCCAGTAAAAATTAGTTTAAGTCCTTTTCATTGGCCCTTTGTCAGCAAACTTCATGGTCCACAAGACAAAGAGGAGGTAAAGGAATAAAACAAAATCAAACACAATATACTTAACATATTGGGAACAATTAAAATGGGCTTTTTAATTAACCTTGGTAACCTTCTAGGAGCTTTCAAATTTATATGGCTTTAAATGATAATGATTTCAACAGAAAGCATTTTTGTTTCTCTATGAAAGGTATTAGTAGGAAATTGAAAAGCTGCAGGAAAATGAAATTGCATTTTTCACATTTGTTATGAGCCTGCTCTAACTGTGCCACAGGAGAGGTATTTAATCATGCACCACTCCTTGCTTTTGGATGCTCTCTTCCTATTTGGATTGGAAGGACACGTATTAAAGGGTCATTAACCAATGTCATGTACATCATCTCTCCCTCACAAATCAACACCATAAACACTGCAACAGCCACAGAGCCGCTGTATAATCAGGGCCCAATGCAGGCTTTGCGGCTCATACAAGACTAAGCGGACAGACTAAACTACCCCAAAGAAACCTTTTTCCCTCCCAAAGAAAGGGCAAAGGCCTCGCAGCTGCTGGAAGACTTCTTAGAGCTATCTCATGTGCAAATGACAGAACCTGCACATGCGACTCTGGTCCCACAAGGACCCTGGCAGCTGAAGTCTCAGCACAAGCAATCTCATTACCTGGTTTCGACCCGGACGGTGCACTTACCCCTTGTATTTACACAAAGTTTTAAGCATGTGACAAGAGCTTTACACTCTGAACACATTATGAAAGAAGATGGGAGACAAATACCACATTGCACTGGCTTATACAAGTCACGACGGCGGTACTGAGCACAGCTGCACGGAACAAAGGGCCGGGTCACAGAATCATATCATGCAATGTTTTCACATCAGTACACTCCATAACATTTTTAAATAGAGTCATACCCCTGGCTGCACAAATTCATAAAGCAATGAGATGCCGTGGTGAGAGGTATACAGAAGACTTCCCTTCTTCATAGTTACATTCCTGTCTCCGTGCACTGAATGCAGTACCTCTGACTACTAAATGCAGTGAGATGCAGTGCACTTCCAAAAAGCACAGAAAATTAATTTTGAGGCTGAGTTGATTCCTGCTTAGTTTCTCCCACATAAACCTGTCTTTTATATGGCATACTTTGTCCTTAACACACAGGGGTTGATTTATGCCTCACCATTTTGGAAATTATTTCAGGATGGTCTTTTTGCCATAAAAGATGTGCACAGGAACACAGTGTCCGGCTTACTGAAGAAAACCGAGCAGCATTTCATCTCCTTCAAAGAGTCTCATGATCTACTTTCTTACTTTAGTCATTACTATTTAATGATATTATAATTACTATAAGCCTCTAGTGTTCAGAATAACCACAAAACAAATACAACCTTGATTATGCTCTTATTATTATTTGTATTACAGTGGCAATTAGAGACTTGAGCTTTACCCAAGGAAAAGAGGAACGTGCATCTCTAAGAACCTGCATCTAATCCACAATGAGAATTACAAATAAGAAAAGATTAGGGGAAAAGGACAAAACACAGAGGTTGCTATACCTAGATCACATGCTCATATTGTCTTGTTTTAGAGGCCTGACATTCTTCTTTGGAAAAGATTCTGTCTCTCATGAAACTGGACACAAAGATAATCAGCAGTCCTAGCCTCTAAAATTGGCTCACATCTTATTGTTTAGTACATGTTCTTTACTATGCTCAAATACATCTCGCTCTCCCCTGCTGCCAGTTCTAGGTTCACAACAGTCTTGATAGCTTATTGTCTGCTGCCACACCTGCTGTCAGTCATGCTTTTTTGTTGCGACTAAGTCGTCACAGATTGATTTACCCTTTAAAACTGTGGGCTGTATTTATCCTCTAAAACAGGCATGTAGCAGAAGACCAAAGGCTCCTTTGTGGAGAAAGCTTTTCAATGTTGAAGATGTGTGTCACTTCTGCTTGACACTGTTCACAGGCAGTAAAGCAAAAGAAAACAAGCACTTGATTCACCCTCTCACATACTACACTGTCAAATGAGCCAGTTAATCAGAAGACCTGATTTCACCATTCTTAAGTGATTTCACTTAAACCTTGACATGTCTTCCCCTTTCGGTATTTGTTCTCCTTCAACAGTGGAAATTAATACAGCAGAGTCATTAGGTCTAAAATTCAGACTTGATGATTGGTACGAATTTCTCTGAGTTCAAATTCCTCTTCCAATTAAGCCTTAACGCTTTCCTGACAGAGAAAAAGAATGGAGTGTCTCATCTGGAAGCAATTTTAAAGACAGTCCACAGTTATCATCCCCCTGCAGAGCAAACTCGCGCCGTAGCCACTAACCTGAATGAGCTCTTCTGGCACCAGCTCCTCCCACTGCAAGAGGCTGGAGGCTGGCTCACAAGGCTGCCAATTTAGCATGACGAAAACCTGTGGGAGCCTTCTCTTTACTTTGGAGGAAGCTCTGCAGATGAGGTAAGACCCCAGGAGTTGCAGTTGGCTGACTCTGGTGTCGTGGGGATGTGCCAGCCTCTCAGAGTCATTACAAATTGTTAGTCCCGACTTGCTGCGAAGGATAATAGTTCAGTCACCAAAAAGAAAAAAATACTGCCAGACTGTAGCTGTCTTTGTAGAACCAATTTACTTAAATGAGATGAAAAGGCAGAACAGATGAACTAGTTATAATCAGCACACAGACTTTTCCATCTAAATTTGTATTTTAACTCACAAATGTCTCTAAATAACAATAGCACCAGTAGATGCTCTTTCTATATTACACATGGGTATGGCCCTTGCATGGATCTATGATTTCAGAAGATGAATCTTTCCTTCCTGAAAAAAAATCAGTTTGGCATTTAAGGGCTCACAATTCACACTAAAAGGGCCATAGACAACAGCCTTTTCTCATCTAGATTCATAGATTGTAAGTAAGCAAATAACTGTGAAAGATGGGGCAAATTATGTTGCAAATTATTAGATTTACGGTCTTTGAAAACCTGACAAGGAAGGTATTACTCTTGTGACAGTTTTTCCCCATTTTGACTTGAGTGCTAAACAGCAGAGCAGATGCTATAAAACATCTGGAGCCCATCACATCGTTTATTCTGTGCATGGTTCTCCCCAGTAGAGCTTAGGACATGCTGCAAATACTTCCAACAAGCCAAAAAAATTGCTATTAGTTCAATAAATGACCTTTAAATAACATAAATTATTCTCTATTCTCCACTCCCTACCACGTTTTCTCTTCTTTGTTTTCTGATTTGAGAAGTTTGCCCATTACTCAACCCCAGGAATCAAGCAAACAGGTACTGCTTCTTCAGAGTCTAATCAAGGTACCTCCCTATGGACACCTGGGGGACAAAGCCTAGAACACAGCATGTAAATAGCTAAGATCTGAAAATGAACTAACAAAATTTGTTTATTTAAATTTGTAATCCCAGGCATGTAAAAGTTGAAGCACTTCACTACATTATTTCCCAGGTAAAAGGCTGAGTAGGTCCACTGAATGAGCAGAAATCACATGCAGCTGAGAGACCAAAGGTTTTCTATATAAGGTTGTTAAACATTCTTCATAAAACACATCTTTAATGGAACTTTTCTTAACAGCCTTGTGATATAAACAGTGGTGCAAGAAAAAAAAAGCATTTCTTGTAGAAGTTTATCTTCCAGAAGATTAAAGAAAACTTTCAAATTCACGTGTGATGGCAACCCCAATAAAAGAAAGGCGTATAGCAAGCTCTGGCATTGCATGTTCTTCTGGTCTTGTTTCCCTAAGTGCACAACGTGTATACCTACACCTCCACAGACAGTTTTACTTATTTTTTGTAGATTTAGGGTTTATATAGGCTTATATACTTTATAGACTACTGAAAAAAAAAAAGTTTAATTAGATCTTACACCTTCTCTGCTTTCACACACCCAGACATTTGGAAGACTAGTCTTGCTACACATACACAACTTAATGACAGCTATTGTCAAATTAGTGTTTTCAGATGCTCTGATTTCACATTTATCCCTTCCCAGAAATATCACCTAGTGCTTCATTAAATAAAGACTTTTTTTTTTTTTTTTTAGTTCTAGCTGATAAGTGACAGCAATCACAGCAAAAAGAAGTCTGACAGTCTGAGAATATCGTTATGAGCTGATCACCTTTTAAAAATATTTGACCAAAAAGCTCTTGGGTCTGCTTTGGTAGCTGAACCTGAACTCAGTGAGGAAGTGACTGAGCAGAATCAGACGTCCTCATTAAGTAAAATTAGTCAAGTACAATTTGCCTGGCTGATCCCCTCTATGTATTAACCCTGGTTTTCAGACATTGATGAGCTTAATCAAACAAAAAGAAAAAAAATAAAAAACACTCATGAACCTAGCAGGTTTATTAGGAACAGATTGCATTTTCACTGTCAAAAGGCAGCAAAGAATCAGCTGAAATACTGAAGAAAATTCTCTGTTCATAAGCGCATCCTAATAGCTAATAGCAATCTTTCCTCATAGCACGAACATGACCTCCAATATGTGCTAGCTGATTGCTGTCAGATTTACTGAAGACAAAAGGAGACATTTTATTAAAGGGCAAATGTCAAGAGGCTACACAGAGCTGCTACAGGGCTTCACTAGAAGGGACAGGTTTGCCCTCTGATTGCAAAGATTACATTGCTAGGGCTTTTTCCCCTTCCACAACGAATACATCTCAAAGTGCTGTCAAGCCCAAGAAATGAAGAAAAAACAAAATACTGTAGCAGCTAAGGAGGTAAGTGTCAGCAACAATGCTGATGTAACAAATAAAGAACAGAAACAACCCCAGAGAGGCTGGTCCTGCTTGAGGGCACTGAACCTGAAGCAGTGGCAGCAGAAGTGAACGTGAGAGGGCAGCAGGAGGGCATGTGGACTCAAGGGAAGGCAGGCAGCTGCTTGAGCAAGGCTGGTGATACTGCTACCAAGTTTACCCCACAGACCTTCTGAGCATCAGAAAAGAAGCAATAAACTTTGTAGATGTTAAGACAATCTATTGGAAAGGGCATCAGAAAAAAAAAAAAAAAAAAAAAAAAAAAGTTCTGTAGAAATATCTCATTTTATACAGTTTATAAAATTTGACTTGCCAATGCCCCTTTCAGACAGATGGGCATTATAGAGGTCCTAACATGTTTTGAGGGTCCTGATTTTTTTTTCCCTTAAATTATGCCTTAATGCATCCTGCTTTGCAAGACACTGCAGCAACAACAGCTGGCCAAAGGAACAACGTGCTGCAGCCCTCCCAAGAGCACCACACACATGCTGGGTAATGGGAAAAAGGCAGCTTAATGACAATTATCCCAGAATTACAATTTGTAAGTCCAGTTGTTCTCTTAAGGCAGACTGCTTTATCTGAGCAGCACAATATGAAGCTTTGAGCTCATTTCAACACTCTTTTCTCCCCAAGTTCATGGTCAACTGTTTGCTTTACAGCATGTTTCAATAGTGACCAACTATTACAGCAATACTCAATTCATTTCCTTTTCCCCGTGTTCTTTCAACTCAGAAACTCAAAATGTTATTTAAACAACATTCCAAAACCTGAGCCTCAAGCTGCAGTAAGATGGTATGGTAGACTACTCTGTCACTCTAGCTTTCCCAGCTCTTGAGACAATAAAAAAAACTAATAAATGTAGTATTTATAGAGGAAAGCAAAATTCTTCATGGCTTACTGACAATTACTTGAAAAGCTATACATAAAGGACTAGGAAGAAATGAATTCCAGTACCTTAGAGAAGCAGCAGACTCCTCCTTTCAGGCAAGTATTTCATTTCTTCAGCAGCTTTTTGACTGTTTATTGTGCCTTGGTTACATTAACAGCACTTTAGAAAGGCTGCTGCACTCAGGGCAGAGAATAGTAACGGAGCTAAGCTTTACATGCAGGTACAGCACCATGTTCCCAGACGGAGCCAGGGGAGCACATTTTCACACTAGCTAATATGGCAGTGAATCACCCTCCTGAGATAAAGGCTAAAAACATTAAGACGGGAATATAGCAGGCTGGAATTCAGGGGACAAAAAAAAAAGGGATTCATCTGGTTCATGTTTACATATGCAAATAAACAGTATGAGAGGGGAAATACTGAGAGAGAGATGTGAAGTAATGAGGAGAAAGAGCAGGTGTATCTATCTTCTTGCAGGCTGAAGGAAGGAAGATATTAAATGTTGCCTTCTGGTAAATTGCCACTGCCAGTTATTGACAAAGTTGTCAATTATACGGGATTATTTAGACTGATGATACAGGAAGAAATGGGGATTTAGAAACACATGGGACTAAAAGCAGAGATGGGGCTGTGCTGCAGATGATAAATGGAGTGGACTGAAACAAAAAGAGCAAAGAGACCAGTTTCAGAGAGTATAATTAAATATCCTTAATTAGCATATTAGAATGCTGCAATGAAACATATACCTACTTCCAAAGTTGGATTTTAGAAAATAAACATTAACTGAATGGAAGAAAGAGCAAGAATATTCCATGCCATAAGACTGCTTGACATAGAATATATTCAGTTAACTTTTATTTTGCTAATGTTTAAATAACTCAATTATATAAAAAATGCACTGCCTGCCCACATCTATAACCACTAAGATATTAAACCACCATTATACAGATCTTACTGAAATTGGTCAGCCAATGCATTAGGAAAAGAGCACTGAGCTTGAGTAAATAGTAGGATTTCAAGTCACATTGCTAAAGAAAAAAAGATGTTCTTATGCACATAGAATAGTTAGATGGGGACCATCATGCTAAAGGAGCTACTGCTTTATTAAAAATACATGCTGCTGAAAAGTTAGGGAATATTTACTACCATAATTTCCTAAATAGAATGGAAGATATTTCATTGTGTTCACAAAGAGAGTTGATGGCAAGGAGCTACGCCTAAATCACACTTTTGGCATTGACGTCTCGTTTGGTCATGTAAGCCACTTACCTCGCTGTGCCATACATCAGCAATACCTTCTTGCCTCCCAGGTACGTCACAAGAATAAATGTATCAATGACTATTATAGATATATTATAGATATAATTGGGAGACCACATGAAACCATCTGAAACATTTTTGGTTACTGATATCAAACAAATTCTCTGTTTCCAGCACGTAAAGACTTCATTTGCCACACTGCTCACTCATCCACTGGGTCAATCTTGAGCAAGACAAAGCACTACTACCAGAATAACTGAATTTCCATTTCTCTGTTTCCATTGCCATCACTTTTTCACATCTGCACTGAGGTCTCAACTAGTTAATGCCTTGAGCAACAGAAATTAGGGCTTGAATCTAGGCCACCAATAATATTTTTGCTTCCTGAGAAGCAATGCTGAAAAATATAACTGCATTAACTCTTAAAAAAATACCTGTGACAACTGAACAGGACAAACTGAAGTGAGTATCAAGTGCTGTATTACAAACCAAAAAAAAGGAAAAGTACTTGGCTTGGCTAAGAACAAAATCAGCTTTATATATGGGCCCCAACACACTCACAAACGCGACAGGAAGCAGAAATGCAATAGGGAAGAGGGCACAGTGGCTGTCTACCCAAGGACTAATAACTTCCTAGCTGAATAGGACTCATCTTCTGATTGACAAGGATGATGAATGTGACTGTGCCTGGCTCAGATTACATAAAAATGGCAGCACAATACACTGACAGCACCCTATTTGTCTTCATACCTTCAGTGCTTCGGAAGAAAAGATGCAGGAGCTGAAGGAGTTTGAGAAAGGTAAAATCTCTGAAGCAGAAGCTGGCAAAGAGATTAAGCAGAACACGTTGACAAGACAGAGGGAACTGAAAGACTAAATTGGTCACTTTTGTAGACAATCATCACCAAAGACGAATGTACCTCAGTGACTGCACTTGCCTACCTACCTCCTACCTCAGTCAGGGTCTGAAGTCCTGGTAAAGTGTAATACGTTGTTTTAATATAGGATAAAATATCACACGTGGTATCAGATTCCTGGGAATTATTTATAATGCCTGTTGCAGCATCCATCTCATACAGCTTATTAAGGCAGGATTCCTCAATCTTTGGATTGCTGTTTCCCAGTCATAATAAACAGAAATTTGGAGAATAGGATAAAAACAAATGAACAACAACAAAAACATACCCAATAACCAACCAAACATGAACACTTATTTTTTGCTTGTTCTGCCTTAATTCTTCTGCAGGACATGGTACCCCTCTGCTGGGCAAGAACAGATGCAACGTCAAGGAGCTACAAACCAGAACTGACAGACCAGTAAACGGAAACTGGCCCATATGGGCTGAAAGTGGTAAGGAAAGACGAGTGAGGCAATGTGTAGCTGGCCACAAGCCTGAGAACACAGGGAGTCCAGATACAAAACAAAGCAAATACCAGTCACAATTCAGACTTAGTTCCATAAACGCTGTCCAAAATACAGCTTAACATTTTTGTAAAATCTGTGAAAATGAGTCACCTTGAAGTCTAAATAAAATTGTTGCAATATTTAGGATATCAGGAAGAAGAAAGAATTTGGTAAAATGAGATTTCTGATCATGAAAAAAGGATTTGTGAGTTATAAAGTCTGCACCGTGTGATGCTAGCAATGGAATTTAGCCCTAACTTTTGCATCCATAACTTTTTTTTTTTTTTTTTACTTTAGGCATTAAATATATATACGTATGTAAACATAAGTAATTGTAAAACATGACGATCATAGTAAAGATAAGAAATTCGGACATTAGTAGTGACTGTACTAAAAAGTAAATTCCTACCAGAGACCTCTGAAGAATACTAAGAAGAAAAGTCAAATCTTCTTATTACCCATGAGACTAGGAAATAGTTGCCCATTTTCTTTCAGATTTCTTGTTCAGTGCTACCTATGACTCTGCTTGATTTTCTATGGGTTGGGATAGTAAACATTTTTAAACCAAGGAACGATCACAAAAAAAGTCCTGTTTAAAAATAACATTCTAGTATGTGACATCTAGGAAACCATGTTTCTGTTAAAAATATAAACACAAAGCAAAGTTTGATAATATTTTTTTTGCCCCTTTTATTAAAAACAGTCATTACATTTGACATACATTTGGCACAGCTTCTATCACTGTATCTCTGATTTTCAGGCAACCAATTGCAGGCTATCACAAAGTGACACTAGGAATGCCATTGCTGGGTTTGGGGTCAGCTCTACAAACTTCAGATTTTGCTTCATTTATGGTGTTGATTCTGTTTTTAGTTTGTCTGTGTGATGATCAAGAACAGCATATTGCCTTCAAATACATTCATATTAGATGTACATATGTGAACATGGTGTAGAACTGCACCCTATACCCGCCACTAGATATTGAAGAGAACACTCTTCTAGGTTTTGCTGTCCAGAATGATTTATAATTTTGCACCACATTTCTTGTCACATTGTCCCAATGCCTTTGAAGCCTATCACTCCAAGCCTTTTGCTTGGTGAACCAAAGTTTGTTGCATTCAGAAACAATTTTCTTAAACAACTTTTTAGAGTCCATGAAAGATGACAAATCTTACTGACAGGAAACTCTCCAGAGGGGAAAAAGCCTGTGGTAGTAACAGAAGCTGATACAGAGCCTCAGTAAAGACAAGTTTTTCTAAGCAAACCTATACACACACAAATGCTTCAACTATACAGCAGCTATATTGACACAGGGAGGGGGGGGACAGAGGAGAATATCTTCTCCTAGCCATTATCCAAATTCTCGAAAGGACTAGATTTACATAAGAAAAACCATCAGTCCATTTACCAAGATGCATTATATTGTTCCATTTGCTTGTGTTTTAGGTCACGTGGAAGCTTCTTTTTTCAGTTTTTCTAATATCTCATCTGGTGTCACCGATACCAAAATCTTCACCACTTTATCACGGGATTTACCACCCTGGTTCAGACACACAGAAAAATTATCTTGCAGAGAATCACCACTAAACACACATTGCCAAAAAGCTCATTGTGATGCCAATACATCAGGTATTGAAAAATTATACAGGTATTTTTGAAAAAATAATTCTTAAGAGTGTAGGTATGCAGAATTAACAGCAGTAAGACGTGGTTCATCAGTGTCCTTTCTAGTTATTTTAAAAGTGGAAAGCAATGCCTAATCTACTCTGCTTTTAAAATTGGATAGAGCTCCCAGAGCATGCCCTGAATTTTTGCCCTTTTTATAGGCTAGAAGAAAAAGTAAGGTATGTTTCCATAATTCAGCTGTATCATCTAGAAGAAAGACTGCAACTGCAGTTGCATTTTATTTTTTTAAAGGTTACTGTATATAGTTGGTAGATGTAGACTTTTAAATCTTCCTTCAACACTGTTTCCCACAAACTATTAGTTACTCTTAAGCTGAATTCCCAAGTTGATAATAGCAACAAAATGAAAATAAATTGCATTGTATATAACTCAGATTTGTATGGCAGTTATTTTAAATATTGTTGACTTGTTTTTGTATTACTGACAAAATTGCTATTTTACATAGGAACTGGCAAATTTGCAATTTCATTTCATTTTGCCTGAAGCTACAACTTCGCCCGTATTCAGTAAAAATGTGAGAAACAAATATGTCATATTTTAATCTGCAGCCTGACAAAAATCTTTAAAGATCCAAAAGGACATCCTGAATAAGGAAAATGTCTTAACAGTGCTATACAGAAATATGGCATGAATTTTAAAATTAAAAATAGATTTTTGAAGCAGACTAGCCAGCTTATGATGAAAATCAAGCCCCTTGGGTAGAAATATTACCATATTTCCAAAACCCTATTTTATACTGGATTGTTTCCCACTTAGATTAGTTTTCGTGGCATTATCGCTTATCATAAAACAAGTAGCACATAAGAGAGAGAAAATAGTACAAAAATCACTCGCTGTGTACACTCAGCAGATCAGGATGGGAAATCCAAGTCACAGATAAAATACTGACTTTACCACAGTGCTTCACTGAGAACAAACAGTGGTTTGTGAAAAACAACACTAGCATGCAATTATTTGGACATTGTAGGTCAGATCAACCGAGTCAAGAAGGTCAGGCAACACCGGCCCCTTTTATGCTCAACTCTGCTTAGCACTTATGAGAATAAACTAGTTAAACCTAAACATCTCTTTAAGGCAGGAGAGTGTTATTGTAAAATATTGATTGAATTAAGGAGTTTGCCCAGGAGTCGAGAAAACATGAACCAAGCTTTAGCATCTCTACCCTTCATCAAAGCAGAGCTCAATTCATTGATTGTATTCCATTTATTACCACTATCTTTTAACAGACTTTTACAGCTACATTAAACAAGCACAGAAAAATAAAAAGCATGTTTTTTCATTGTGCTCTCATGCTTACAAACTGTAAATTAACATGGTTGGAAAGACTGACATATGAGTTCAATGCGTTAATAAAACGAATTATTTATTCAGTGCAATGAATAATACAAACAGTTTCCACATGCCAAGTCAACACACACAAGTTCTATTAGTACAAAGAAACTGTTAAGGCCCAGATAGAATGGATGTGTTTACAAATGCTTTTACTTATATGCAACAGTTACTTTTCAGAAAATTTTTACTCAAATACAGAAGTACCTTCAAAAACGGAATGCAAAGTTATAAATAAAATGCACATTTTTCTGCAAAGCACAAATTATGCGTATTGAATTTGAAATGAAAACAGAAGTATCTTTAAGGGTCACAGAAAACATGAACTTCATAAACTTTTGGAAATATATCATGATAAGAAGTACTCTGACTACATACTCAAGCTGTGGTTCTTCTTGTATTAGGTTTTTCCTCAATGAATCATTCCATTAACTCAAACACTTTTCAAGTGTCTTTTGGACTGAACTTGGAGAGTATCTCCAATGACTAACTCAGTGAATAACAATTCAAAATCTTGAATTTAAAGTGCAGTAAGAGAAGACTGAAATAAAGAAGAAAAAAAAAAAGTACCTTTTCTAAAATAACTTCACTCTTCTTCACTTCTAGCACCTTAGAGAGGTAGCGACACAGCTCTGCATTTGCCTCCCCTTCTGACGGAGGCGCAGCAATAGCTACACCTACTGCCTCAGCTGTCACATCTAGAACAGATATTTTAAAGAGTTTATGCTCAGAATATTCAAAACATCTCGTTATCATTTCCTAAAAATGAATGCTTATGCTTTCAAAATCATTTCAATTTACAACCAAATGACCTCCTAGATCAGGAGGTAACTCTTAGATCAGCAGGTAACTCAGTATTTTTATACTTCACTAATTCCCTTAAGTTAACTGTTAGCCAGTGCGAATAACAATAACCTTCCAGCACAAAGAACAGCGAAGCCTTTACACCCGTATCAGTGATCAGCTAATGAATTATTGGCTTTTACACTGTATTGCCCATTCTGCTGCCGGTGTACTCCAGCTCTCCAGCTTGGCTCTGTGCAGCATAATACAAATTGTATTACCCCCAATATGCAAAAAAAAAAAAAAAAAAAAGCATGACCAATAGGCTGGCCCCAAGACCTTTGCTATCATCACGTTTTCTCTGGCTCAAGCGGCAGCACATCTAAGTGTGCTAATCCGTGCTCAGATTTTACCGACCCCATGTAAAACTCAGCCAATGGATCAGTGTTTCTTGGATGTAATGACTGAAATGTGATATTTGCATTCGCTTCTTGTCTGCTCCAGCTTTTAGATTTATATGTTTGTAAACAGTAACTATTGTGGCCTAGAACTGCTTTTAGTTTTAATCCCTGGTGAAGGAGCTGGAAGGAGAGCTCAGCATCGCCCTTCTCAGAGGGGGAAGGCACCCAGCGGGGAATAGGCCCCTCTGTCAGGCTCACGCCTACCAATGTAAAAACCTGCTCTAGCCTGTCCAGAGCACCTAGACTTGTACCGAGAGAACGGATTTTGCGAGCTCCACCTTTTACAGCAGGAGGAAACCTCCACAAGCCCTCGGGATCCAAGCAGCTGGCCTAAAACTGAAGCGCTGCACCCAAGTGCTTGAAGGAAAGCCCACGGCACCACTCAGGCTGGACGAGCCCCTCCAGGCCATCCGGGTCGCTGCCCCTCCTTTCACACCGCCTGAGCCCTCAGAGCCCCCCCGGGCTCCCCGTGCCGAGCCCGCCCCGCTCCCCGCCCGCCGCCCACCTGTGACGGCGCTGCAGCGGGCGCCGGGCTTGGCGCGAACCGTCACCCGCACGCCGCCCTCGGCCGCCACCACCGGCCCCGCGGCCGCCGCCTGCCCCGCGGGCTCCTTCGCGGCTCCTCGGCTCTGAAAGACAGAAACGCGCCGTCAGCACCGGCACCGGCACCGGCACCGGCCCTGCCCGGCCCCACCGCCCCGCACGCACCTTCCCCGGCATGGCCCCGCCGCGCCGCCGTACCGCCGCCAGCAGCGGGCGGAAGGCGCTAGGGCCCCGCATGGCTTCGCGCTGCCCTTCCGCCAGCACCCCCCGGCCCCGCCCGCGGCTCCACAGGCGCCGCCCCCGGCCCCACAGGGCCTGGCCCCAATGGGAAATTTCTAGGAAAGTCCCAGGAAATAGGAAAAAGGAGCTGGGGGTCAGTCCGTCCCCACTTCTCACCCCAAAATCGTCCTCCAAGCAGTGCTCTCGTACACCCTCAGGGAGGGTACAGAGCTCTGCACGGGAAGAAGTGTAAAACAACACCGACTGCATCCCATTACCAGAGGCAGAATGAGTAGCACACACACAGCCCTGAGCTCATACTAATTATTTAGTATCGGGTTATCCAGTCAAAATAGCATCATTACAAGTCCTGTACTCCCGTTTTCACATTATACATTTTCTTATAGGCACATATGTATATACAGTGGCTATGTCCATAACCGGCTCTGTGTTCCAAAACAGCCCTTCTAAATTAAGAGATTCGGGAAAGATCCATTTATTGCAGAGTTGGACTTCATCTTTCTTTGCTGCAGCTGCTGTCTGGAGTGTTAAGTCCATTAATTCTCCATGGTTCATCCAAAACATCTAGATGATAGCAATACGAATCCAGCTTTGCTGATGTACTTCCAAAACAAAATAATATACATACATAGCAGTAATTCGTGTCCTTAGGGTCATTCCAAGGTTATTTTGGAGAGAAGTGCAAGCTGGTATAGAGCAGCAGAGTTACTTTTTAGGACAAGTTGGGGAAAATGTACATGTGAAGCTCATAACTAGCACAGATTTTCCAGTTCAAGAAATGAATTCTACTAGGTGAGAAATAAAGGGTTCAAAATACAAAGCCATTAATCACAACATACTATTTAAAACAATCTTTTCAATATACAGAGTACTTATTCCACTTGATGCTTCATTAAGAGGAAAAGCTAAATTACATTCTGCTAACAATGACGCAGAGAAAATAGCTTTCCCAGTACCTCTCAAACAAGTTAGTTTTGTTTTAACACATTCATGTCATTTCACAGAATTGTCTTACTGTCACCAATAGTGAGCTAAAGTCCAATGATACACTGACATTCAAGACGATTGTGTGAAATTATGTATAAAATATTATTTCTGGTATCTGTCCATCTTCTATTGATGTCCCATTGTTGTTACCCGGCGAACTATAAAAGACAAAGCATGTTTTGCTAGCAGTAGGAGATTCGTGGATTACCTTCTTCAATCCTTTTGTTCCATAGTGGGAATCAGGACCCTGAAAAACACCAGAAGACATTAGCAACTGAATGAAAATGTGCAGCGAGACCCATAAAATTTTGAATTTCAAACAATTATTTTAACAGTAAAAAAAAAAAATAAAAACAACAAAAAAATCTGTATTTATTTATACACTTTCCCATCAGAAATTAGACAAAAGACAAACCCTTGGATGAAAACAGCTTTTTCTTCTATACTGTTGAGCATTCTTACTTTTAATGTTGCACAAGCTGTGTAGCAAACTGTTGGCAGAATCTCTATAGGTTCTTTGAACATGACTCTGAATGTACTGGCAGTTCCATCGCAACTAAATCCAGTATCATTTTGTCCCAGTGTTTGATTCTTCTCATAATCAATTATCTGCATAAAGACATGAAAAACATATCTTTAGATTTATGAGCTTGAGAAAGATTCTTACTGTACACACACTGGAGTATTACAAGCGAAACACTTGCCTACTCCACCCAGATTAATTGCAACAATAGTGCAGTTTCAGAATTGAGATAAGTGCAATTCCCTAACAATACTGTGAGGGTTGACCCTGCGGTGTGGTGAACCATGGCTTTTGCATTTTTGCACAGGCTGTCCAATCTGTGCACTAAACTCAGCCCACAGCGCTGCTCCAACCAGGTTATAGCTTTGCCTGAGAGGAGACGAAGAATAGCTCAAACCTTCAGCTTTTGACATTAATAAACTACGTATGATCCTATACTTAGATTTGCTGATCTTTGTACACCTACACAGCCCCCATGAGGGAAGCACATGAGGCTGGACCCACATGCTTCACAGGCTGTGGATCATTTAGAAAACAAGTTTTTACAGATAATGTGAACAATCAATGATATATTCGAAGAAGAAAACAAAAACTTGTGCTTCGATGTTTTATACAATTTATTTCTACTTCACATTCAGTATAAAAATTACACTCAGACCACATATTTCTTTTGCCTTCAGTCTTAGTGGCAAATAGGAATCTTTAGCTGAGATGTCAGAAATAGCAGATATCATACTTCTCATTTTGGATAGCAATTTCTGATCCATTCTGCTGAACATCTCCTGCAGAAGTAGGATACCACAGCTTTAGAGGTACACAAATATTGCTCATGATTACTCCACTAACAACAATCCTAACAATTTTATTAAATCACTATAAAATTTTATTACTGCACCAATGAGAGCATACTTTGCCTCAAACAGGGCTTCAATTTTTTTTTTTCCAGTCACAATCAAAAGAAATACTAACAATTCTAATGTTGAAGGCATATGCCCCTTTAACAAAGTAATGTATATTGCAAATACATTGCTTACTATTTTAAGGCGAGTATAAAAGATTTTTTTTTTTTTTTCTGAAGCTCTGCTAGTATTGTATGTACTTTCAAAATGAAAAGTGCAGAGACAACTTAAATGGCTGCCTGTAAGGACAAAATTTCAGGTTCATCAGGAACTGGAGATAGTTTCAGAGTAAAGAAAATCTGTAGAGGATGGGTGGCCTTCATCTGAACCATAAAGGTGCATTAGCCTGTCAGTTTGGATCAGGAGTGTTTCTCAAGTGAGTCTCTTGATCATTCCTACTTAACATGCTTTGGTTTGCTTTGCAAGAACTAAATTCTTTTCAGATGAAATAAATCCAGCAAATATATTGAGGGACCACACAAAATGCTTTCATCTGCTAACAGGAATTTAGTCTAAGGGAATCAAACAAGAGTTAATGAAAAGTAAAAATCCCCCAGTAAGTATAGTGTGGTACTGATGACCTAGCAGCTAAATTTTTCGTTCTGAAGATCCACCTGAGTGCACTATACTACTCATTTACACAGATGTATAGTTTGAGAAAAACAAATTAATAGTTTCAAATCAAGGGATTTGCAAGTGAGTTTTTAAACTGAGGAATGTGGAAAAGCCAACAAATTCCTTCAAAACCTCAACCCAGATAAACTCTCTTTGGAACATCATAAAAGGAAAGATTTTTTTTCCCCCTGCAGAAGACAGGCACAAAATTCCTATACTTAAGTACACAATGGTCAGAGAACAGTAATCATCAAATGGGAAACAGAAGACAAATAAACTGCCCTTTAAATAGGATGCCAAGAAAAAAAACTGGAACAGCATTTCCAACACATGCTAGAAGTCTACAAAATAAAATGGGGACATCTGTCCCCAAATGAAGTCACGGATTCTTGCTCAAAACATTCCACATACCTAGTAAATCAACGTGATATTGATTTAACGTGATGTTGATGAAGCAGCGGGTTATGAAATACACAGCACCGAGTAACTGTGTCAGCCACAGAATGTTAATACCTTGCTAGAAAGCTTAGAAACAAATCAAAACTAAACTCAATAAGAGAATTCAAATGGACCGAAATTCCATACTTAAAAAGGGAAAGATACAGTGATGGATCAATATTACTAGAAGACAATCCTAATCACACATGCTAACAGAGATCAGACAGGCTACAGGAGCAGGAAATACAATTTTAGTGGTGTCTTCAGTTACCCTCTCAGACTAGGCAAGTGTCATATCAGGACACGAAGCAGGGGTGACATTTTTAGATACTATCACTGACCATTTCATGAGATTGCTAACCAATTGCTCAGTAGGAAGAAACGCAACCCTTGATTTGGTACTGAGTGATTAGTAGGATCAGATTCACAATTTCATAATGGAAACACTATGTAACACTGTCTATAATATACTTAGAGTCAGCGTTCCTACATGAACAACAAAAGCAAATCCACCACAGCTGTGCTAAACATCAAAAAGAAAAATGGGGAAGTTTGTTCAAAAGAAGCTAAAATAAACAATTAAGAAAATCAAATCCTTTTACTTAGCATACTACTAAAAGACATCACACTCCTCAGTACAGTACTGGTACACATCACCTATTAGAAAGGCTTGAGAAAAGGGAAGAAAGCTGGCATGACTAAACTGCACAGGGCTATTACTGTAAACATAAAAAAGGGCATCCTTACAGGAATTCAAGGTTACACTGGACAAGTGTTAGGGAGTTACTAAACAGAGAGACCAAATCAGTCTCAGGAAAAGCCTGTTCTGAAAAGGATCGAAGGACAAGAGACTAGAGTGGATAGGAAGAAAAGTTTCGTATTGTACTTACTTTTCCCTAGTCATCTGCTTATGACACTTGGATATAAAATACAGCTTAGATTCCTGCCTATCAGACTGCTATCCTATTTAGATATACAGCAAACCTTTTGTATTAAGCACAGTTTCTGCATAAGCCTATTTCAACAGAATATACTGTACCTGGATATTGACTTGATAGTCTGTAGGTCCATGAATAGATCCATATAATCCAAATCCCACTATTGAAATTCTTCTGTTAACTGTAAATCTAGTAAAACACAAGCCAAGAAAGGAATTGAAACAACTGTGATGAGTGTGTTACCTTCTTCCCAGTCAAGGAAGAAAAAGAATCCCATTGAAGAGTGCAAAACCAAACTGAAAATGACATTGCATTAATATTTTTCAATAGTGTTTTCTATTTAGATTTCAATAGTAAAAATAAAAGTGTTTTTTTATTATTATTATTTTAATCAGTTTTATAGCATAAAGCTTTGTGAATCCACCGAAGCGTATATAAATATATATGTATAATATTAAGGATTTCTAAATGAAAAATGACCAGATTCTTGATCTGTTTTTATTTTAGAGATATTCAATATCCTTTGTAACTTAAAACTGGATATGTAGCGAATACCCCACCCCTCTAGAAAGTACCCAGGCCTTTTGAACTTTGTTCTTTGCTCCTTTATATTTCATCAGTGCAACAGCCTAAGTTACTTTATAAAAGGAAAAGATTAGATGTGCCCAAACGGTACCAGCTAGTCTGTTACTGTATCTTATGCCAAAAATTGGAAGTTGAATAATACCACTGCCTTTCTTCCCACACTTCTCTGTTTCGCCTTCAAATAGTTTCCAAAGCCATACCTAATCCGATCACTTGTTCCACTGTAGCCCCAGCGACTCTCCACTTGCTGGAACCTGTTAATGCTGCATTCTTTTCCTCTAAGGCAACATCTTGGTCGGTCAATATAATCTACTTTTGGCTTAGGATTGACAGTAAAATGCAGAAAGAGATTTACTACTTCCCGATCTGACAAGATTCCAGACTGAGCAGGGCCTATGAAAAGAAAAAACTTCCAAGATAACTCTAAGACTTAATTCAACTGTCATATTTAAACCACGTGAATTAGCACACCAAGGATAGGAATAACATTTTCCAATGGCCAGACCATGTTCTGCAGGATATTTGCTTTCATTAAGACTGAATCACAATGTTTATTAGTACAGTATTAATAACAGGATAGAGCGTTAAGGATCTCAACACTCACAGATGAGCAGTGCAGAACTATTGTGCAGAACTAGTAGGACAAAGAACCCCAGAACTCACCTGCTGCAAACTCTTCAATAGTCATTAATGGAAAACGAATTAAGGAAAGAGCTCTTCCAAGGACTTTCTGTTTGTTTCCAAATGTCACAGGCAGTTGTTGTCTTTGACATTCAGCTTCTGCCCAACGAACAACAGCTCCAAAGAGTCTACTTTCTCGAATACTAAGGGTATCTCTTTCTAGAACCGCACACAATGTGTCTGTGTTATGTGAAAAAATATTAACAGATTTGAATCAATATTAATCCAAAACAATTCTACACATTTTAAATAAGCTTAAAACATTAAACAAATAAACACTCAGAAATTTTATAATACCGCAAAACGTGTCTTATGACTAGAGAAGTCTCCCAACAGTGTGCAGGTGTCCAAGCTAAAAAATAAATAAAATAAAATAATCCTTCCTCTTTCTGCCACGAAGACAGCATATAAACTTTTTTCTTGATTCCTAAGAGTGTGGCTATAGATAATCTATATATTAATGGTCCTATATATAGGATATATAGGGGTGTGTGTGTGTGTGTGTGTGTGTGTGTGTGTGTGTGTATATATATATAAAATGTATGTATGTATATATATACTACATAAGCTATGTAGTGACAACCAATAAATACCCTAAAGAATTTCCATGGCTATGGCAAGATCAAAGCTGGCAGTGATCAAGTACAGTGCTGAATGTACAATACCACTCCAGTTATTCATGACAACACTGTCACGTTCTCAGCCGAGTATCCACCTGCCAATCTCAACCAACTGTAGACACAAGAAGCAGCAGTGCACACAAAACCAGTTTAAACATACATGAAAGTGATCTTAAACATTGACGCATTTGCCTCCCACAAAGTTTTAAGGTGGAACACAGGATGTCAGGCAAGCTACTCTCACTTGCATTTTACAACAGCAACTTTTCCTGTATTTCTTACATGTTCTGACATTTTAGGAAGAGCATATGCAAAAAGTCTCTACTGATTATTTAAGGTTTAGTTTGCTCAACTCTCAGTTTAACATAGAACATGAGCTGTAAAAAAAAAAAAAAAAAAAAAAGTGTTTTTTCACATTCTGAATCTTCTGTCTTCAGGATTTTTTACATGCCCTGAATTTGAGCGAGGCGTGTTTGCTGTCATAGAAAAGTCACAAGTCAAAACAGATTGAGATTTATCGAGAGTAGAGATTAATGTTCACAGTTTGGGTCTAAACTCACTGAACACAAGTTAACAATGACTTTACAATTTCTTTAAGCAGCTGGAATACCTTTCTTCAGTCTGAGTTTGGGATACAATCTAGCTGATCTGGAGTAAAATCGTAGACATATATAGTAACAATCAAGTTTAAGTAACCAAACATACAACTGCTGGCTTTTGGTAAAGGAAAAAGTATAGAAAGCAGAATTACCAGGAGAATTCTAAGCCAGTTTATATTTAAAAAACAAAGAAAAAAACCATTCTACACATTGTACCTGATTTGTGCAACCCTGAAGAGAGAGAAGTATCACACAGCAATAAAACTGTATGATTCCCTTTGGAAGTTTAACACTTAGGACACAAGAAGGAACTTACCTATATCAATATCAGTAAAGCCTTCTGCACTTATTGCATCCATGGTACTTTTGTCTATTGTGTCAAGACACAGACTAGCAAGCTGAGGTTCGTCAAACAAACGAGCCTGAGAAAGTAAAGTAGTATAGCTTTGGTTACTGCGCTGTTGCAAGCATCAAGCTGCTAAATCACTAATTCTAAGAAGCAAGTATTTTTTAACTCAATGTAGGTCTAAATTAAAATAGGCTGATTTGTCTAAGTATGCCTGGTGTTTATACCTTCTAGAGCACTTACATTCTCAAAGGAGAATATAATTGAGGAGAATGCACTGCATACAAGGTTTCCTTCATGCTTATAATTTTTGTTTTGGAAATATAACTTTAAAAAGTACATATCAAATCTACTATAGTGAACTATCTCATAAAGACAAACAAAAAAACAATTAGGATATTCACTGTAGAATACACAGGTCTCACCTGAAATGTCCCAGTACACTGTGTATTAAAAAAAAAAATCCTCTACATTACCAATAAAAGCCAAGACAAGTCCGTAAAAATGCTAACAAAGCAATAAGGTATTTTCAGACATAAATTAAACGATGTGATGGCAACCCCCCTGTCAAGTAATATTTTTGGTTATTCCCATCCAACTACCAATTTTCATGGTAAACCAAAACTAAACTTAAATTCACCTACCTGAGTAAGCAGCATAAAGGCATTATCTGCTCGGAGGTGCTTCGTCAGAAAATCCACACAATGTGCTTCCAGGGCTGGGACTGCATACTTCTTAGCAGTGTAAAGAGTAGTCATGACTGTTTCTGGACCAATTTGAACTTCATCTGAATAAAGAAACCTAGAAATCAATACACAGATAGATATAATAAAAACATATCTTGAAGTGCCGTCAAGCACAACATAATCTCTTTACATTTACAAAGCAGGTAAAAGATTTGCACTGCAAACATGTAACAGTTCACCATGTAGCATTTTTACAAATTAATAAACTAACTAAAGGGTTGAAGAAAGACTATTACATTAACCTAATGGCATACATTTGTTTTAAATACACATTACTCCCTAAGACTGATCTGGCTGTGCTAGTTATACATAGCTACCAAACTGTAAACAACAGCTGAGCTGCAGAATTGCTTAGCGTATTAATGCACGCTCTTTTGATTCACTACTAAAAGCTGTATTCCTAAGTATCAATACATAACCCTCTATGGCTGTATTACTGATTTTAATTTACTGAAAGTGCATACTAGCTTCTTCACAATAAGGAGAAGAGCGTCAAGGACTTCTACTGTGATAACATCTTGTGTGACAGTCACCATTCTCCAGCATTCAGAGGAGAGGAAAGGGAGTAATATTCTAACAGATGACCTTGACTCTATTCCTGCTGCAGACTGACATAGGAAAAAAAACCTGGCTTCTCTCCACTGCTTGAGGTTATATGATTGCTTGAGATTTCAGCATAAAGCAGTGAACCAAACCATACAAGTCTCCACCAAAACCAGGAAAAAAAAATATCTCTTTCCTGAGCAGCTGTTACTTGAAACCAGACAAGATAAGATTTATTTTGAGGTTCTGTATGGAAAAGATGACTTTTTAAAAATAAACTTTTCTTTCAGATGACATTGAAGATAATCTTATCATTATTTCACCAGGTTTTCAGACAATCAAGATTATTCTGTCATTTACAGAAATATATCTGTACTACACAAACACATTCCCCCCTGCAACACACACAGCTGATTAAATATAATAAACCAGGGCACATTTGCAAATGCAGGAATTGTACAGGGAAGAACAAATCTTTTATGTTTTCTTAGTATTTTTTGTTTGGACCTCCTGGAAATGAATGGCAAACACCACATTGAGAAGGAAGGCATGATTAGAAGGGTTTTTAACATAGTAATAACAATCAGTTTGTATTTAACAGAAGAAACTTGTGAAAGGAACAGACTCAAACTTGCCTGCAACATTGGGAGACGTAAGTAATGGAAAAATGGAACAATAGTTTCAGATAAAATTATTCACTATTTTTGTTTCTTGTAAGAAAACCCTAATTCCTTGTAATTGCTAACTCTAGTTGTGTATCAGTATGAATGAATATTTATAACAGCCTACAAGTGAATTCACTGCCACTTACAGGTATGTGTTTATCATTACAATAATCTAATCCATTCAAATGGCCAACTTTCACATAATTTAGGAAATCTGAACAAGGCTCCAGATTAATCCTTTAAACTGAATTTACATCAAAGCTTTTTGAAAGGAGTTTAACTGAACACTGAACTTGTCAGTACAAGTTTCATACAGCTCATTTAGAACTGATTTATGAAAGTCATAAACTATTAGTTGATGAAAATGATAGGCTTTTTTTGCCAGCCACAATCACTGACAAATTTAAGAAACTAAGATGTAGTAGGTACAGTTTTCAACATGCAATTCTGTAAACCAAATTGACAATTAGCTCATGAAAGCACAGAATAGCATATTACGATTTTGGTTTTAACATTTTTAAAAGTCCTTTTCAAAATGTCCTAAAATTCCTTGTATGATTTTAGAGAGCTTGGAGGCAAAGATGACATAAGTGTCAAAAATTAAGAGGCTGTTAAAGAGTGCCATTACCACATACAGACACTACAAGGTTTTACTAAATCCTATCCCCCAAAAAAATAAAATAAAATTCACCAAATTGTTTTTGGAACACAACCTTGATTATATTTTGTAGATGCGTCCAACCTGTGGCCAGCAAACAGACTGGTTCACTTCGTACACTTTATAAGAATCAGGGCGCAGTTCCAAACTGTACTTTTCTCTGATGCTTCTTTGCTCAGCTTTGTAGGATTTCCCCCCCCCCGCCCCCCCCATATGATCAAAAATCAATTACATGGCCAAAATTTTTCATTCATGTGACTTCTGCTAGCTGCAGGATGCTTTTTTATTCCATGAAGGACATACCTGAGGCTCTCTGCTACGATCCCTTCCCTGCTGCACGCCTGGACGTACATTAAGAGACACTCCCCATCTGAGTGCATGTCAATGACAAAAGTGAGGGGACTTCCAACGGTTAAAGCTCTGACAACTAAAAGTTACCCAGCACCAAGTCCATCACCTAGACTTCATGATGCACCAGGGAAGGGTGTGAGGACGCATAGCAACAGGACATGTGATACAGTTACATACTTTTAAACTGAGTAAACTCCTGATAAGGAGTATCCAAGTATATTAAGAACGTCACATAGTCAGGTGTGTTTGCGCGTTCAATATTCCAAGTTTTTGACAACATCAGTATTCTCAAAGCCAACCAGTAGTCTTTTGCAAGTACTAAAAAGTGTGAATTTGCAAAGCTGAAAGGTAGCTGTAAGCGCTACAAAAATCATAATAAAATGCGTTGTTCTAGGATGTTGTATAATCCTGTTTCCCTTTAGCATACGGACGGACGGTCATGATGCATTCACCTACTCATAAAAGAGGAACTCTAGGTGTGTCTTCTCTCTAAAAATCCCTCTGCTCCTGTGCCAGGAGCTCCGTCTCTGTGCTGCCTCTCCCACTTGTGGCACGCCTGAACTAGCACTCCTTTGTGTTCACACCACTGCTCTGCCTCCACTCAGCCCAGTGGGGCTCATGATCACTTCTCCTCCTCCCTCCTCTCAAGACTTACAGAAAATAACCTGCACTTTAGATACTGACCAGTTGTGCCGCCATCCAGGATGGCAGATGGGTGCATAGACCATTTTTAGTGACCCAAACAAAGAATTTTCCAAGTGACTACTTCAGCATTCATTTTGCCTACGTATTCAAGTTTTACACAACTTCTTTACTCTCAGGTTAGCACTTCTTTATCCCCTAGTCCCAGCATCTTCCAGCTGAAGAATTTTCACCAGCTGAAGTATTTTCACCACTCTAAAAAACACAGGAGTCTTCTTCCAGTTGGTCATGATTAACCCTCTATTTACTGCTTGCCAAAGTCCTCAGCAAAGACATTTGGAAAATGAACTGCTAAATTAGTGTCACGTTGTCACTTTCCTTTATACTATGACAAAGGACAAGTTAAATTATTTTAAAATGTATGTGAATGGAAACGAACAAAAATAATCTGACTACAAACCAAACTCTACACCACAGTACCCTAGTACGAGTCCACTTCAATGTCCTGGATCACTGCAATTCAATCTGTGCAGGTCAAAACGTTCAGGGGGAAAAAAAAATATTATTAAGTCTGAATTAGAGAAAGCAGATTCAAATTTTGGCACTCACATTACTTCACTTCTTAGGGATTTATCCGACAAATTACTGAAGCAGTCAGCTGCTTTAAAAAAAGCTTCTGTGGCTCATGTTTGAAAACTCTTCAGGCAAAAGGAATACTGGGTGGCAAGCCAAAACACACATCAGTCATTTCTACGTCTTTGAGCTCAGCCAATTATTTTCTATGAACGTTCGTGCTCCTTGCCCAGTCAGTTCTCAGTCTCCCTTCTTGCCATCTTTACAGTCAAGATTTTAGCCAACAAACAAGGAGAACTACCTAAATTTCTCAAGGGGAAGGAAAAAAAGAAAAGGAAACCCTAGAATTTATTACTGAAATTAAGCAGTACTATCAATTAAAGATTCAGTTCATTATTTTTAAATAACTTAACTCAAAAAAAATCAGTATTTTAGAGGTTGATCATAAAATAGAAGCAATTGTAGCCATTTTAAAAGAGGATATGAATATATCCGAAAGAAAAATTGAAAGAGAGAGATGTCACTTCAAATTTGTGACTATCTGGTGTTTAAAATGTTCAGTATCTAGCTCCTTTTTTCTTCCCCATAAATCTAATTCAATCCACAATCTATTTCGTAACACAACACTAACACTGAGGAACATTTACATCACAGGACAGGGAGACACCAGTCTATCTCATTGGACGTGGAATGAATTTAAGAAAATCTGAACTTTTTTCATCACAAACATCTCTGCCTTTGGCTTTACACTATAAGAAGCGTTGGTCAATAGATCTTTAAGAAACATAACTACAGATAGTACACAACAAAAGACATATGTAAACAAAACCAGAAATTAGCTGTGGAATGTTAAGTAATTAGCAAATTATCCCTAAAAGTTTTTGCATCAATTTGATGTTTCTTTTATCTTGATGTTCATTTGTTAGGAATATGAATGTCTCAACCTAGCTATTACACTTCAAATTGGTTTTTGCAAAGATTAAAGAAGTGCCCTATAAAATACAACCATCATTACCTGACCAATTTACTAACGACAGATAAGAGGCCAACAATGCAAGGTGCAAGTCATGAAAAAAACAAACAGGGTGTCTTATAGTTGAGGGACCTTAAATCTGTGTATAAGAGCATGGAAGAAGTCTGGTACTAGTCTGTACTAAAGAAATTCTCCTTAGATATGTTTCTAACAAGGTGTTGCAACTTCTATTATACCATTATAAGCTCGGTGTACACATATCAGGGTTTGATTCTGAAGAGGGAGCTTGAAGGGATGCTACCAGATCCAAGGAAGGCAGCAGGCGTGCAGGTTACCTACTCCTGACCTAGGGAGGTAGTGACAGAAAAATAACAATACAGGACTCTTTTGAGGCCTTGTAATTGGAACAAGTTCACTCTAAATACGTATCTATAATATAGGAGAAAGTTCTATAAAGCTGCCAACTATTTCATACATACATCAAACCTGAAACACTTCAGTTCAGTCTGGTGATATTTAGACCAGATACAGGTATAATCAATTTACTTAAGCAAGTGCCCTGCCCTTATGTACCAGCAGATCTACAGACACAAGGTGCCTTTTGTTTGCTTTGCTTACTTCTACAATTTTCCAACACTACCCTTCTCACCCTCCTGCTTCTGCATTTGTATATTTAATCCAAACAAACTTCTCTCATCATAACCATTTTTCACTGCCTGGTGTTTTTTCTGTATCTGTATACAGACACACATCTCATTCATTTGCTATTAACCTTTGTAACAATTTTTGCTTGAAAGACACTTCCCAGCATGCTACACAAGCACTTCACCTTACATTTTTACCACTCCCTGTTTGCTGAGAAACCAGAAAATACAGTTTATTTGCTAAAGAGCCACACAGAGAAGTTGCTGCTGTGTACTTTTTAAAGCAAAATCAGTTGCTGTAGCTCCCGTTTCCATGATTACTAAAAGGACCCCCTGATTCTTGTCGGCCTCCAAACAAAAAGAAATTGTTAAGATTTGGGCCCGTATTGCATAACAGAAAGCTCTGAAACACTACAAATTCCCTTCCAGGCAATGACATTTGTCTTCAAAATGTGCATTACAGATACCTGTTTAATACATTTTATAGATGTTGTGCCTAGCAGAGTTTCTTGTGAAAAATTTTTTAAGATTAAATAGATATTAGACATCAGTAGCCCATTTTGCATACGTTTTCCCCACCACTGCGCTCATGTTTTCCCCTGGGTGGTTTGCGTGTAAGCTGTGAGCTAACTGCACGCTGCTGCGCTCTCCACCCAAAGTATCTGAAATGTGTGCCTGCAATAGGCATTTCTCTGGTGAAGGGACACAGTTCGCTACCACTGCTGAAAAAGACGAGAGAACTGCAAGATGAGTAAGTTGTCAAAGTAAGTTATCAAATGAAATTAAAAGCCCAGTACAGCCTCGGTTCCTTCTCAGCCATCAGTAGGTGGATGGGCGGTTGCGACACTCTGGGATTGCTGAACCACCAATTCTCATCACCTTCATTAAAAGACGAAACCAAAAAGCCGAAATCAGCCCCTCCCCGTCCCATCCTGCGGGGCCACCGGACCCCAAACCGGGCTGGGAAGGGATGCGCAGGGAGGAGGCACGGAGCAGGACGCCGTGACCTTGGGTGCAGCCCCCGGCTGCCGGGCGGCCCCTCGGCACCTCGGGGGGGGGGGGGGACGACAAACGGGATGGGGCTCAGGGCACCGACCCCCGGCAGCTCACGAGGCTGAGGGGACGGAGCTGACAGGGGGGGAGCCGCCGTGTGGGGGCCACCCCCACCCCACACCCCCCCCGCCCACCCCCGTCCCGACCTGAGCAGCGCCAGGAAGGCGGCGGGCTCCACGTCGGGCAGCTCGATCTCGGCCGAGGTGGTGGCCATGCCGCCGTTGAACATCGCGTCGAAGACGGCGCTGCCGGCCGCCAGCACGAAGCGGTGGGCGGGGATGCGCTGCTGGCCGGGCCCGGGAGGAGCCCCCCCGCCGCCCCCCGAGCCGCCGCGGGGGCCGCCCTTGCCCACCACGAAGTGCACGTCGCTCAGCAGCTCGTTGGAGAAGAGGAAGGCGAAGCGCTCCCGCAGCGAGCCCTTGGTGGCCTGCCAGTTGTACAGCGGCTCCCGCTGCAGCACCGCGCCGCTCTCGGGGGAGGCGGTGGGAACGGTGGGGGCGGCGGAGGGGGCCGAAGCTGCGGCAGCGGCGGCACCGGGAGCGGCGGGAGGCGCCTCCCCGGGAGCCCCCGCACCGCCGCCACCGGCGGCCGCCATCGCCGCCCTGAGGGGGCCGCGCCGCGCCGGGCCGGGCGCTCAGGCAGCCCCGCCGCGCATGCGCCCCGCGCAGCCTCCCTGTGGGGCCGTGGGTGTCCGCTGGCCGCGCGGGTGGCTGAGGGGAGCGGGGTCCGGCCCGCCCGTTCCTTCTGGCACTTTGTCACCTCTGTCACTTTTTGTCACTTTTTGTCACTTGTCTGAGGGAGTGCGGTGTCCCCGCGTGCAGTGGGAATGCAGTTCCAGTGGGGAGAGCCGGCCTAGGCCGTAAAAAGGCAAAAGGCGGCTGTGCAGTCATGGAAATGTATTTCTGTGTGTGGCTGAGTAAAAGTTAACGGCTCTCCGGTTAAGGCTTGTGAAAGGCAAATTCACTTTTACAACACCTGATTCCTTATAATAACACTCAACACATATATGGATGCCCCTTTAAACTATTTCTGAGATAACTTGAGAATATGAATGACTGTTGCTATGTGCACCTTAAAATTTTTACACAAAGTGGTCTATTTAAAGTGTGCCTTCATGTCTGACATTTTATACTTCCCAGGAGGTTTCCAAAGCAAAACTTACTAATAGCGAATGTAGTAGACAGCACAGTTTTTTTCTGTCTAAATCAGCAGCCATCAAATTTAACATCCTTGGACCAGGGACTGGTCGTCTAAGGTCACTAAGTTGGTGAATTAATTCGGCAAATATTGAAAAAAAAATGGATCTATTTTATTTTATTTTTTACTTTACTACGTTAGTGGCTTCTGGAAAGGGAGGAAAAGGTTTGCGTTGTCACAGTCCTGTCAACCTGGAAAGTAAGGCGGATCCTTTTGCCATCTGCTGGAGCTCTGCTGGAAATGCAGCACGATGTAAATCACGGCGCTGAGGGCTGTTTATCAGAGCTCCTGGCTTGTCAGCATTTATGGAAGCGTGTGGCTAAAAGAGGAATATAATATGTCACCGCTCTGCGTTTAGGTTTATAATTAGGACAAAACTGAGACCGAGCAAATGTGGTCTGTTTCGCAGAACAAATTTTAGAGAACCTTAAGCAAGATGGAAGCAATTTCAGCGGGGCAAAGGGCACAAGAAGATATAGTATACCAACCATAAAGCAGCAAGCAGCTTTGCACACAGGCTATATTTAAAAGTAAAGTCATGCTGCTGACTTGGGAGAACGAAGCTAGCACCTCTGCACTTTCCTGGTCCCAAGGTGGACAAAGGGAGGAAAGGGGAAGAAACCCAAATTTCCTCTGCTAGGTTAGGGACTGGAAGCTCCGGAAGCTGAGATGTACCGCAGCTTGCTGCTTTGCTGTCTCATACCATTTCCATTCTGGGGAACCCCAAAGGATCATCTTGAGAATCCATTTTAGGGGGAGTTTTTAAAAAATGAAAAGAATCACTTGTCACTCAAAATGGGCAAAGGAAAAAAAAGAGGAAAATGGTGACAACATGGACAGAAAAAAAATGTTTTCTGGGAGTATATATATATATATTGTTATAGGATGATCTGGACATTAATGAGTTTCCTGCATTGTTGTCTTTCTCCTTTTACCTTTCTGTGATCACTGACAAGTTAGCTTGTCAACTGAGAGCCAACAGACACAACTGTCCTGCTTATACAGAACTGTGAAAATGCACACATGCTGTCATTAACACACCAGAGAAAGTTAACAAGGCTGGAAGAGGGCTGAGGAAAAAAAGGGGGAAAGGTGGGCCAATAAATTAAAAGAACAGTGGCTGGGGCAGACAGAATACATAAGATATTCATAGATAATCATAGAAAGAAAAAGCTATGCAAGAAAAAAATAAAAATTAAAAGAAATAATGATAAAGACCCATGAAACAGCCTGAGAAAGAAAGTTGAGAGTGAAAATGAGGAAAAGAACAACAATAAAAATAGTATGAAAGAAATCCAGTGTCTAAAAACAAAAACAATAAACAAACATGAAAAGAGACAAAGGAAAGGAGAAATGTGACCTTGATACCCATCAGACTTGTTAAGCTAAAAGCTAAATGGATTAATTCAAACAGTTTTGGAAGTGAGAGCTAAGAGAATATTAAATAACAAATTTCCCTTGATTTTTTTTTTCTTCATGTAGCCAATAAGCCTCAGACATTTGTTTCACCTTGTAAGATGAAACCTTGTTTCATCTTCATGCCATTTTCCTTCTTTAAAAAAATCATCTGGCTTTTCTTTGGCATTGTCAGTAGATAGATCATAGCCGTTTTTAAATATGATGTCACAGGATTGTATTCACTGGTCCAAATCAGAAATAATGCACAATGCTTTTCCCCAAAGGGGTTACATATGAAAGTTGCTAAAATGCTGCCCCATTTCTTTTTTTTTTTTTTTTTCTTATTATTATGCTCTGTTTTTATCTAGGAAATATTGTATAAATTAATACACAGAGAAAAAAAATAACATAAGTGGTTGCAAATTGGCCCAAGCAGAACTTTTTGTTTGATCTCATGTAACAGAATGGCTACAAATCAAGGGCTGCAGACAAAAGTTCAACAGTATTATATTATATACTGCGAAGGTTGTCTTGATCACTGGCCAGCAAAACAGAAGGTCAGGGAGTGTCCACGCTTTTGAGCAACACACTTCCAAGGTCTACGTAATGGCCTGAGATAGTTCAGGCTGTGTCTTTTTGCTATGGAAATTCATAGAGCTTCCTAAATTATGATCTTCCTTTACCCATCATCAGGAAGGTAGAAGAGAGACTGGATTTACATACACTGTAGAAGAACTGGAGAATTTGGTGATCAAACTGTGGGGATTTCTGAGATACTTGTGATGCCAGGGATGTCCCAGAGACACAGGAATGCCTGCCCAGAGGCCCTGTCCTTCCCTGCCAGTTAAACCCGGCCAGTTCTGTGAGAGCCATCAGCAGGGTTTGGGTTACAAAGCATATTGTTTTCAATCTTTTGTTCCTGAGATTATTTAAATTCTCCTCCCTTTCCTTCGTTTCCCCACATGAACTCAGCTTTGTGTATGTTCTAAGTCCTTGTTATGATCTGAGTTTTAGAGCTGGCACATATTTTTACAGGGATTAGTAATTGTTCTCATAAGCAGCTCGCATCCCTTCTCTGCTTCATGAGGGAAGAGAATAATTCAGCGTAAATCATAGGTTTGTTTCTGATTAAACTTTCCGGTTGGGACCATTTGACAACTTTTCCTTTCTGTGCTCAATTAGATTCTTAGAAGTTGTTACCATGCCAGTGCTGTGGATGCCACACATACGTAGTTCCATTCACATAACTGAATCACTATTAGCTTCAAAATTATTCAAATGTGTAAATCTGTAGCAACAATGCCTTCAAATAATAACAATAAAGTTATCTCTGGACCCATGAAAGCACAGAAAACAAAATCTGAGTTTTACATCTGAGGACCACTAAAGGTCAGGGAATTTTTTTCAATAATTCTTTTCCCTATCATTTCTCCAAGTACTTCTTTTATGTGAGCATTTAAATGTGCATTTTCTGCTGTGCTGCTTAGTTTTCCTGGAGCATTAAGGTTTTTATGTACCTTGTTTCCCCGGTTATATTGATATACTCCTCCAGTTTTTAGTGATAATACTCATAATTTCTACCTAATCTCTGTTAATATATTGTAATTGTTGCTTGTAGTGCATCATTGCTATAAACATTCCTGCTAATAAATATAGTCCTGGAAATATTTTCAGAATCCTAACTGAAAGATGTGTATAAACATCTGGCACAAGCTGGCACAAACATTACATGGAAATTTTGCAACACCCCAGCTGCAGAGACAGCTTTCATTCTGCACATCTTCATTCTACACATTTTCATTCTGCACATTTATACATTCCAAAGATACTCTACAAATAATATTCTTTACATCACTTATCTGAAAGTGATTTATGAAACCAATTAATTAAGCCGTAGAGGATTCTACTCACCACATATCTATTTTAAATTGCATTTCAAATACTGACATAGCTGGCCCTATGAAAACTATTATACTATGCCATATTTTTAAAATATCTACGTATGTTCTGTTACTGCATAGCTGGGGAAGCAAATGAGGGAAAAATCTCTTATTACTTATTAGTTATTAGCAACATATCTTTATGATTGAACAGCAAATGTTTTGTGAACCTATTTACTTTTCAGTCACTGATAAGTACATGCAGTCTGTTGAGGCACAGTAGCATTTCAGACAGCACACACAGCTCCTTGACTTCTAACAAGGTGTTTAGTTAGCACTTTGATTTCCACATGATTAACAAGATTCTTACTGAGAAGCCACACTCTTGCCACTTGCAGTTTAAGTCAAATAGCACAAGTGACATACATACTCCTTTTATTGTAATGCCTATTAAATTTATTCTGAAATATCTCTTTCCCTCTTAAGATTATTCACTGGTTAGTAAACAGCCTATAGCACAGAACACAGCTCTATTTTGGGGGTACTGATACTGAGTTTTGCAAATGAAATAAACACTGATCACTAACTCCTTCTTGCTTGCTTCTGTACTAGTGTGACTGCTGCTGGAGAATCCCCCAAATCCTCAGCAGATCATTAGCACGTGCCCTCCTGATCCCCAGTGCGTACCGTATGAACTACTTTATATTGCCTCTGGTGCACCATGCACTCTGTGAGTTACAACAGAAATTCAGAAATAGAATAGGTTGGATTTAAGGAGGTTGCAGTTAGTTGTGATCTAAGCTGCTCTCTCAGCAAATGAACACATGGAACAAAAGTCCCAAACATGAAGCTTTTAATTCATCTTCTAATTCATCTTTCAATTCATCTTTCATTTCATTTTTTCAATCCATCTTTTTCTGGACAATAGGCTACTGACTTCTGCCTTAAAAATGTAATTGCACTTACAGGAAGTATACTGTAAAGAATTTGTCAGCTTAGCTCAATAGAACTGAATGACACAAGTCGTTTTGTACCAGGATGGTATTTTGTAGCTGGCATCATAATGCAATGAAAGTTTGCTGCTTGGCAGAGCCATATGCGAACACATGAGCAATGCTTCCATGAGCTATAAATAGAGTCTCTTAATCCTTGCATTGATCTTCATGTGCTTGCTTAAGGTTCACCTACCTATATTTGTATAGATTAATTTAATTCCTTTGATTTAAAATAAAATCAGCTATGTCTCAATATAATGTTAAGCTCTACAATTTGTTCTGATTTAGGAGGCAGTTATTAAAGGTAAGAGCTGTTTCCCAGACTAAAAGTAGACGCAAAGACCTAGTGGTCAGTTAGTCTCCTATTTTGAAGCTGACCATTAATAAATAAGCATATTTATGTCCTCCACAGTACTCTTTTGCTGGCACACTTACAAATGCCTTCTTAGTACTGACATCAAGACTGATCTACTGCCATTTAGTAGAGAGACTGAAGAGAAACATCTGTATTATAAATATAGACTATTGATCCAGCAATAGTCTAACAAAGAAGCTGACAAACACCACCCCCACTTTATGGCTTGTGAGTTGAGTCTCACCAGTCTGGTGGCCACACACGGGGATCTGGTCTGTTGCTGAGGACAGGATTACCAGTGAGGAATCCATCATGTGGCATAAGGCTGGTGATTTGAGAAAGAATTGGGCTACCTATCTGAAAATGACCATTTGGACAAAAACCACTTAGTTTCTGACACAGGAATGTTATAGTGTGGTGAAGGATCATTGGTCTTGACACTGTGCTGCTGAAGAGCTTGTCTTTCAGATGAAATGCAAGACCAGAACCCTAGGAATCACATGGAGCAATACGTATGATTCTGTGACAACTTCTGCATGGGAAGGAATCTAAATTTTCAAGTTTTTGTTAATCCATTTTGCTTTGCTATGCTTAGCTGCAGTTTAAGTGGGGTGTACTTGTTTTTCAATCTCAAACTGATATCTAATGTTGCTAAATATTTGAATACTTGCATGAATTTCTACAAGCAGTGGCACACACATGCCTCATAAAGATGTTACCATTTATAAAATTCAGGAAAAATAAAGAAAAAATGCTTTTCCAGCAACAAAAAAATGAATATAATTGATTATGTGACAGGAAGCTGAGAGGTTATGCTTATTCTGGTGACAGCAGTTTATCAGCACCACTTTCTAGTACACTGATTAGTAATTATGTTGTTAAAGACACCCTATGCCTACCTTCATTTTCATATTGATCTTCTGGTACATGGAGTTTTACATACAGTTGAAATTCTTTTCCCTTCCTCCTCCACAAGAATACTTTAAGCTTTTAGGACATACATGTGTTGGAGGACTCCTGCTTTTAAACTGAAGGTTTACACTCAGTAAGACACTTTGCTCTTTGACTATATTTTTTTTTTGACATAAAGCCAAGTTTTGAACTCTTTGCTGTTGGGGAAGTTGGTCAGTGGTTATGGGCTGCACTAACTGAACAAGTTTCTAGAACTGGTGTCTGATATACAAAATGTCACACTACAATATACTCAGACTCAAAATTGCATTTTTTTTCCCCTTTGAAAAGCTAAAATTCAGGGTCTCACACCTGACCCTCTGTTTGATGGAAAGTTTTTAGACACTGCTGTTGGAGGAAAAGGTCAGTTTGGTGGCTTTGAGTTGCTAGAGCTCCAAGAGAAACAAGAATGCTGGAGATGTTATTTTCTTTATAAAGACTGAAACAGAAGCCAGGGTACTTTGGCACAGAGAAGCAAAGCTGGAATGAGAAGTATCTGTAGCTACTAGAAATAAAGATTTCTGTAGTGGAAAGGGCAGAATAGCAGACTTCACATGTTCAGTACAATTATGGATGGACTTGGGTGTTCCTCTGTCCAAAATGGAAAGGAATAATGGAGCTGGAAGGCTTGGTAGTGCTTTGTTCACAGGGTGAGAGATGAGAATGTAAGGAAAAGAACATGTGCTTTTGAACAAACACTTCAAACATGCCATATTTTAGGGATCTTTTCTGCCAGCAGATGCTTATAATTTATTATTTAATGAAAATTTGATAGATCTCAATACAATAGATTCAAGCAGTGAACCCTTCTACTGACGTTTATGTACCACAAAAAATATGCCCTGACAGTTCCTACTCAGAAGCTGAAAGAGGACTCAATAAACAATCATGGTGCGAATCAGCACTGGAATATGCTGACAGAGTGGTAAGGAAGAAGTTTTCCACATGGCATTTGGCTGTATGGACACAGGCACCAGGAGAAGTTTGAGACACGAATCTTGAGACTGCTCTGTGGCAGCTGCATACAAATGAGCAGCCTATACATTTGAAAGCTTGAGAAGTAAACCGGCTGTGCATTGAAAGGTAGGCATTTGGAGGTGATAAATTTAGCCCTGACTCATCCAATGGCAATTTTGACACTTGCTGTGGACTAGATTACTTTTAGGAGTTGCATCATGTTTTTACCAGATAGTTTGATCGAGCATGGTTTAATCTATTCGTATTCCTATGGCCAGATTCTAGACCTTTCTCAGTTGAAATAACTATGCAAGAATTAGTTTGTGTATAGTACGTAGCGTATAGATATGTTCTGGGTCAAGTTCCTTTCTCTAAGAGGCAGTCATATCAGTTGATCTGTTGAACTTAAACTTACCAAATGACATCTTAAGACTTGACTTTTTTTCTTTTTTTCTTTCTTTCTTTTTTTTTTTTTTTTCCTAAATCACTACTCTTGTCGTGAAAGATTTTGAAAACCCTGTAGTGTTTCCAGCTAAAAATCAGTTTCCAAAAACTACCGTGGAAGTTTCTTCACGGCTTTGTCCTACAAATTAAATAGTTCTTTCCTCTCCCTGGTGCTAACTCCTCAAGTATTTACTGAGATCGTTTGTGTGCCAAGCTCCTCAGCCTGCTCCTGACGGACAGGTGCCGTCTCCCCAGCCGCCTCACTGCCCTCCTCCTCCTCCTCCTCCGTCCTGGGCGAGTTTTTTCCCCTTTGTGGTGCAGGACGCCCGTTTTCTCCCGCAAATGCCCGGTGTTTAAACGTTCACTGAATTATGGAAATAGCGGTTTTCCCTTCTGCCTGCCTCACACGCAGACTCCCCCCACCTTTGTTTGCACGGACAGTTGATGGCATTAACACTCCCGCACGGAACACGCTCGGAAGCCAGAAAACGCGCTAACGGCCTCATTCCTGTTCTTTCTCGTTACTTAAACGCGAAAAGATGAGTTCGGAATCCGAACTTTTCAAAGCTCTCCCCGGCCTCCCGGCTCCTCCCGGCCCCGCACCGCTCTGCCCCTTCCGACGGGGCTCCCTCAGCAGAGCCGGCAGCGCTGAGGGGACGGCGGCGGCCGGGCTGAGGCTGAGGGTCAGGCCCGCCCGCCGCCGGGGGAACAACGGGCGGCTCCGGTTTCTGAGGCGGATTTAACCTTCCCCGAGCGGGGCGGGAGGGGGCGGCCCGCCTCGGGGCTCGGGCTGGCGATGGGGCGGGCGGCGAGCGGCGGGCAGAGCCCGGCCGGCCGCGGGAGCCTGGCCCTCGGCGGGGCGGGAGGCGCTGAGGCGGCGCGGACCATGCGCGGCGCTCGCTGAGGCAGCCTCCGGCCGCGGGGATGAGCGCCTCGGCGGCCACCGGCGTCTTCGTCCTCTCCCTCACCGCCATCCCCGTCACGTACCTCTTCAACTGCCTGGCGGCCAGCGGCAGGTGAGGCGGGCGAGGTCGGTGAGTGGGGAGGCTGCCGCCCGCGGGGAAGGCTGAGGGAGCCCGGCGGGTATTTTTAGCGGCGGCGCTCGGTGAGGGCAGCGCCGGCTGCGGGGCCGAGGAGGGTCCGGGTCGGGCCGGCGGGAGGCGATGGAAGAGCCCGGGGTGAGGGCAGAGCGGCGGCGGGAGGGGAGCGATGCGAACGGGGGGACAGCGGCTCGGCCCCGCCTCGCCTCAGGCGGGCCCCGCGGCCATCACCTGAGGGAGCGAGGCGGGAGCGAAGCCGCCCCGAGGAAACCCTCACGGCGCCCCGAGCCCCGAGGGCTGCTCCGGGGGCACTGCCACAGCCCAGCCCCGGTTGAAAACGAAGGAAGGACTCACCCGGCTCGCCAAACTTGAGAGCCGCACGCCTCAGGCACCCCCCGGAGACGTGCGGGGTTTGGCTGAAAGAGACAGTTCGCCCCCCGAAAACACGGGAGCCCAGGATAAACCGCACGCCTAGAAAAGAAATGTCCTCCCTCGTGGGGAAAAATCACCAAAACAAACGCGAAAACCGACGTACTTAAGGGTCCGTGTGGTATTTTGTGGTCTCACAGCCCGGGGTGTTTTGCAACGTTATTGCTTAAAAATATATTGCTCGTGTTCCTAAGGCTTTGCCGCATCTGTGCCTTCCTCATTTTCCTTCACCAGGCCGGTAACTTTTTTCATTTGTTTGTTTGTTTCTCACTGCTAGAGAAATGCTGGCTTACTTGACTCATTGCCAATATTTGTTTCAAATTGACAAACCGCAGTGAAAAGTCACTGCAATATCATCAGCGGCTGTAATGGCAACAAGAAACCCATCACCAGTAAAACAGGCTAGCAAAAGGTTCAAACCATGAGCTAAATCCACAGGCTAGCGCTGCTCATCATGACTGAGCGCGTTTGTGTCTGTACACCAAAACAGGGGATCTGGCAAAGTTTTTCCAGTAATTTCAAATAAAGTTTCACTAAGGCTGAAATTGTCACCGTCAGTATTATTTGATGGTACATAAATTGTTTTCTTGATACATAGACATAGAGAGGTACTCTGTGAAAAATCATGTGAAGTATTTTTTAGCTTGTGCTTCTGGAGTTTACCTAAGTTTTCCCTCCTTTATTTATTTATTTATTTATTTTTCCCCTTGTGCACAAGCACAAAAGTGAAGACTGAGGAGTCTGTCTTACATAGAACTAGATACAATTTACACCCTTAGAGATGTAAGCCAATTTCAAACATTTTCTTAACTCACATTTCTGTGGGGGAAGAGACAAATTTGCTTTGTGCCGAAGACTTTGGTGCTTTCCTGCACTACCTCTTTCACGCACTAGCATTAGAGCTGCAGCTTCAGAGAACAGGTCTCTGCAGAGCCCACCTGTGCTACTGCCAAAGTGCTGATTCTTAACCACCCCAAGCCACCCTGCCTTACAGGGCTCAAGGGACCTTTGGTAGCACTTCCAAAACTAGACATTAGATCTATTATAGGTGCTCCACCCTGCTACTCTGAGACCATGAGACTGATGTCCTTTATTTGCAAATATGTATTTTCGACAGTAGATAATTTATTGCTGAGGTTGGACTAAATGTCCCTAATGATCCCTTTTGGCCTTGAAATCTCTGCATTTGTGACTTTCACGTCTCATTGGCCTTTAAATTTTCCATCATCTTTGTTTATTTTTACAGATACCAGTATGAAAACTGATTTTAGTCAGACAAATCTAGACTCCTTGATATGTTGTTTATCTAGCTATTTATGTATTTTCTTTTTTTAGATGATCACATATAAAAAGGCACATTCTGCAAAACTACCAAATTAATACTATGACAGCATATGCAATAGATTTTAAAAACAAGCCTTTTCAGTATTAGAAGTTACTTGAAGAGTACGTACATGTGAGAATGGGCTTGTCATTTGAAGATAGCTAGTGAGGAAAACTGAAGAAGCACTTTTCTGTCTCTGCCTTTCATTTAAATCACCTTTCTTTTTTTAATGCTGTTACAGTTCCTGGTCAATTGTTGCAGTTGGATTTCTGGTTCTGGTTTTTATTGCTCTGTTGGCTCGTGTTCTTGTCAAAAGAAAACCACCAAAAGACCCACTGTTTTATGGTATGTCTTTGTAACATGGAAGCTAAATTAGAATGTATTAATTTTTGAAAAGGATGATGTATGATGGTTATTTCATATTGAACATTTACGGCATGGCTTCAGAAGCCATTCTATCCATACCTATACTTACACTTTGCCTTAAAGGCGTACAGATATTCATTACTTTTTAAAAGGAAACCTTAGATTTAGATTACCTTATAGCAAAAACATAGAAGAAAAAAAAACCAAAACAAAACACTGCAGTTGTGCCTCCAGCTGGCCCAAGTTGGAAATTTTACAATGTGGAACCACAGGCAAAGCAGTATACAAACTACCTGTATTTGCCCTCAGTCTTCCTCCTCCTTATATCTTATAAGCAGCTGTCCTGCAGTGTTCTGAGTGAGGCTGGGATCTCTCAATTCATGCAGAAGTCAAAGGAAATAGATAACATAAACCTAACACAGATAAATTTCCTGTCTCAAATGAGTGACTCACTAACTTGCCCAATAGGTCTCCCATGGACTGCAGTGGCTAATGCAGTTTGCATTGCTCACCTTCAAAAATGGCGAGTTACATTTTCCTCTCATCTTCCTTTTTTTTTTTTTTTTTTTAATTGTTTGTCCTTTCTCCTTTTCAGGAGATAGTTACATTCGAGGTTATGTACTTTATGTGATTAAGATTTTTGAAAGCCTACAGTGCCTTCTTTACTTGCTAATTTTCCATGGAGATTAATGGAGGCTGTGCCTACAGCTCTACGGGATTTCACATTTCTATGAAAAGCTTCCTAAAAACTTCATGATTCCTAACTAATAGTTAAAAAACATTAAGCTACATGAGAAAGTCATATTACATGTTAAATGTCAGTTAAATGGCCTCAAAGTAGATGCATCTAGTTCAATAGATCTCTGCTTAACTGAATTTGTCAGACTGTGAAGTGACTGCATGATTTCAAGTCTTTAAACACTTACGATTTTTTTTTTTTAATTTATTTTGCTTTATCTTATCACAGTTTATGCAGTATTTGCCTTTACCAGTGTAGTGAATCTAATAATTGGACTGGAACAGGATGGAATTATCGATGGATTCATGACCCATTACTTGAGAGAGGTAAACTTGAGAGAGGTTTGGCTTACATGTATAAATAAAATCTTCACTATGAATAACTTGTTGCAGTATTTGTCACAGAAAAATAGCCATTTACACATGCAACAGGACCTTCTTGAAGTTGGTCACTGACCTGTTCAATTATTGTTATGGACAAAACTTTCATGGACTTGAAATCACTGATTCATTTGGAAGATGAGCATCCCTTTCAAGCTCCAACATTATGTAATTTAGTTGAAGTAATACTGTTCTGTATTAACATCTGTGGTAATTATGTGGACCATACACATTTGCAAAAAAAAACATAGTCAGCACTCAAAAGTGAATGAGTGTTGCTATTTCTAAGTGCTTTACCAAGAAGGAAACAAAATTGTTCCTTTATTGTTGCCTGATCACTTTAGTAAATATAATTACAGTACAGTTAAAAAATGATGGTGCCAGATATCTAGTCAGCAGAATCTGTTGGCTGCTGAATATCAACATCCACCAAAAATAGCTCAGTAAGAGCTTGATTCGAAAGTCACTGAAGTCATTGAAAACATTCCATGAACTTTAATGTGAAATGAGTTGGGCCCTACAAGGTTATATGTTGTCATCATCAACAAATTCTATCCTGCTGATCTCTAGGATGCTCAAAGTATCTTTGTTACTTGTTAAATATATCTTTATTTCATTGCTTTTATCATTAAAATACTGAAAAGTAATAGTTCCATAATATAGCAGAACAATATAAAAAGATAGTCATACTCAGGTGTTTTCCCTTCCATCTTGCACCCTGTTTTGCAAATATATAACTGATTTGATTATACCTGATCCTGTCTAAATTAGGTTTGTGCTTCAAGACATGTTTATTGATAGTTAAAAAATAGAATGATAAATCATCAGTTACTTTTCTCAGATTGTTTCCTGCTATTCTTTTTTTTTTTTTTTTTAATTGGTTATTCATTATTCTCTCTTAAATCATTATGTTTTTAATTTTTTTTTCCTGTAGGGTGAACCATATCTGAACACTGCTTATGGCCATGTGATCTGCTATTGGGATGGCTCAGCACACTATCTGATGTATCTGTTGATGGTTGCAGCTATTGCTTGGGAGTAAGTCGTTTTGATTAATGTGTCTTTTAATTTGCTTGCATTCTCATATAACCTATAATGGGGTTTCTTTCCTATGTAGTATTTAAATTTTTCTTTCAGGACCGTTTTATGTTGTAGGCTAAAGCAACACTACTAAAATTTCTTTATTTTAGGAATTGTACCCCCTCCAAGTTGCCCTTTCTCTCATCTGAATAAGACCAACAAATCAATTGAACAGTAGTCTCTTTTCTTCACCCTGAGCATAGCTCTGCATGCTTTGTGTTAGTTAAAATGAAAACTTAAAGACGATGCATATTAAAACCATGTGATGCCCCCTTCTCCCATGACATATTTATGTTAGGATTATCATTATTTAGCGTTACGATGTTCTCTGTTTTAGAGAGAATCACACAGTTTGAAAGGCAGTGGCTCTTTCTACAAGTTCTTATCTTTTTTGCTGTTGAAGAAAGTCTGAGAAGATAAGTACTTAAAGTCCAGAGACTAGTGTATCCTCTGGTAATAGAAACACTACAGGAATCAAATTAATTATTAATTTTATAGTCTTGTACAATATATGACATGCAAAATCATGCACTCAGCCTTTCAATGAGTGAAACATAGTGGCAAATAACTAAGGTTCATATGATAACCCTCTCAGACAGGAATGTAGAATTTTTCCAAGTCCTCACCTCAGAGTAATAATCCACTGTTGTCTTGTGATGCAGATTTTAAAATATTTGTTTACTAACTGACACTGTTTACACAGTGATAATTAGGAAAATATTTGAGCGTAATTTGGTGTAGTGGATTTTTAAAGAGTGCAATAATTTTATTTTTATTTTTTATTTTTTTTAACAGACAAAGCTATAGATCCATTGGCCTCTACTGGCTGGGTTCCATTATCATGAGCATCATTGTCTTTATGCCTGGAAACATTGTGGGTAAGGACATGCTTTATATGACTGCATTTTTCCTGTGAAACATTTTCAAAAATCAGCAAAAGACTAATTTTACAGCAGTATTGGTTCCTTTCTGCAATAAAGCAGAAGAGGAACTTTAGAATATCAGTAAACAGAGGCAAGATGTTTCAAAATTTAAATATGAGGAAGGAAAGACTGACACTAGGAAAAGAAATCCTTTTGATTTACATTCTCAAGATAATTTTTTTTTTTAAAAAAAAGAGTATTATATTTTGCTATGCCCATAAGGCTTTCATCCAAAGTAGGTTTAATTTGACCAATAAGACAATAACTGTCTCCTAGTAAAAATATAATCTTATTTTGTATGAAATTAGTATATTGCTTAATAGTCTGTCCTTCAAGCAGCTTAAGAGGAATCTAAATCACCTTTAAAAGTGAAATCTGGAAGTTATTTTATTTTCAAAATAATTTAACACTCCCAGATTTCTATGATAAATCAGTGTATAGCTGTGCTCCTAGAGGTTGAGAATTGTAAATTAAGAATTTACATCATGTCTTTCTGATAGGTGGTCCTTTAGGAGTGACCAACCTGCCTATGTCCCACCTCCAGTTAAAGATTGCCTCATTTAAGAAGCTTAAGTTGATGCAAAGTTGACCAGGATGCAACTGAAAATACGTTCCTGCCTCCAAATCCTGCTGTCAACTTTAAAAAAGCTCAGTATGGTAGAGCTTTTCCTAACAGTTCATGGTGCAGTCTGGAACCAGTCCAGTGCCGTCTTTTGTAGAAACACATACACCACAGAGAAGACTGTCACAGTAAATCTGCAGGCTCTCTCTTCCTCTTTCCTGTGGGGAAGGCCAAGAAACTTGTTTTCAAGAGCACACCTTCTCTTTTCCTTTCTGACAGGGAACAGCTAGTGTAAAAGACACAGTTTTCCTGATTTACCCTGGCTGAGGTCTCTACTTATATTTTGTCCATAAGTATTAGTACAGACCTGTAAGAGAAATCAGGACTTTGGAAAACAAATGCAATACCAGATCTTAAAAAATATTAGACTTTTTTTTTTCCTCACTCCAAAATGCCGTCTCTATTTGAAGCAGTGTAGAGTGACTGAGGTAGTTTCCAGGCCCCTCAAAGAAAGCAGATTTCTGAACTGCCTCCCTGTCTGATAGTTTCTGTCTCATCTGGGACTAACACTAATGGGTACATGATTTTTAACAAGGATTATGTGTTGCTTTAGCAGCCATTTCTAACGTTTTATCATAATGTCAAACCTGAAGCAGCTATGATAATACATAGGATTATATATATTTTTTTTGTTCCACTACAACACAACTTACAAATTTCTCATACATCTTATGATTTTGTTATTATTATTAACAGGAAAATATGGAACAAAAGTGTGTCCTGCCTTTTTCTTAAGCCTACCATATATTTGCCTTCCTATATGGGCTGGGTTCCGAATTTATAATCAACCTTCGGTGACTCATGACACTCCAGTCAAGGTAAAATTGTTGTATTTAAGTGTTGGCTACTGTTTGGAAAACCAAAATATGCTTAATGTTCCTACTGAGTTTTATGGTGAGAGTGGAATGCTTTGTAACTGTTCACTGTTATGACAATTGCTGCCAAGCTGTGTAGACACTGTAAAAATACCTGTGCTACAAGAACATTTCATTATGGTGCGATAAGGGAATAGCAGAAGTTTCGCATGTTTAGAGCAAAGGACTCATTTCTAGAACTGATCTTGTGGCCTTCTTCTATTTTTTTCCAACCTTAATTGATTGAAAAACTAACATACACCAGCTTCATAAAGCACCACACAATCCCTATAAAAGCTCCGCAGGAAAGTAGTAGTCATCTGTCTTCTACAGATGACTACAGATTTCATGTAGTTAAAACATTTCTTTTAAAGTAAGCCACAATATTAGATTTTAGAGGTAAGACATTAGCACATTGATAGGAAAACTCTTTATGCATTTTTTACTTATTAAAAAAACGTAAAAAAAAATAATTACAAACTGCTTAAGCTATTTGCTTCGAATTTAGTAGCTGGGCTGAAATAAGATCAACTGAGCAAGCAAAAACAATGCAACAATGGCTTAAGCACTGTTTTATATATATATTAAATATATATAAAAAGCACAATCCTGCGTTACAAAGCACAGAACAGATATTTAACACTTTGTTGCCATAAGCAAGCTACTTTATCGCCACAGCATACCATATCTGTTGTAATATGATCAATTAACAGTTTTGCATCGCAAGAGCTCCTGAGTCCCAGTCAGGTTTATTCCATAACTGAAAATAAAGACTCTGATCAAGGAGAGTTCCTATTCTAAAGCTAATAAGCAGCTAGCGTGCAAGGGGCATGTTCTGTGGCATAGAATAACAGCAGACAATGCACTGAAAAACATTCCCAGAAATGCATGAAAGACAACATTCAGCCATCTATCCATTCATGACTTGGAAGTAGAAACAAGGCGCATAGATACTCGTACCTTCTGACGTTTGAAGACATGCTACAGAATCAGAGCTTTTACAGTGAATCCCTGTTAAAAGCGAATGAGAGAAGATTTCAAATAGCAAACCCTTGTCTACCCTCCTGCATAGTCTTTAGAAAACCACATCCCATCCCATAGAATTTTGAGCCAATTTATTTAAAATCGTCAGTAATTATAGGCCAGAAACACATCTGATAGTCATTAGGGTAGAGAGGTTAAGCATAGTTAGAGGTGGTGATGATGATTTTTGCTGTATGTATTAGTGAGAACATTCTTTGCATTGAGGATGGGTAAAGGTTTCAGTTTGTCTTGTATAGAAAACACCACAGGAACTGCTACTTTAGAAAATGTACTGCTTTTCTACTTTAGAAAATGGACTGCTTATTTGCTGAAATATAGCCATGTCTCCTGTGATCATGAGGAGTTAAGCCACTTAACTAGGTTTGATATTTTACTTTGTTATATATTCCAGAGAAATACAGTTTTTAAATTTTATTTCAAAAAGCGGATGAATAAGAAGTTGGTGACCTGGAAGTTTAACATTACACTTTTAGGTAAATCCTTTCTTGTAAACCTAAACTTCCTTTCTATAGAAGGCCATAAAAAAAAGTCTTGATCCCTTTCACTAGGGCCACCCAGCCTTCACAGAATCACAGAATCACAGAATTTCTAGGTTGGAAGAGACCTCAAGATCATCGAGTCCAACCTCTAACCTAACACTAACAGTCCCCACTAAACCATATCCCTAAGCTCTACATCTAAACGTCTTTTGAAGACTTCCAGGGATGGTGACTCCACCACCTCCCTGGGCAGCCCGTTCCAGTGCCTAACAACCCTTTCAGTAAAGAAATTCTTCCTAACATCTAACCTAAAACTCCCCTGGCGTAACTTTAGCCCATTCCCCCTCGTCCTGTCACCAGGCACATGGGAGAACAGGCCAACCCCCACCTCGCTACAGCCTCCTTTAATGTACTTATACAGAGCAATAAGGTCACCCCTGAGCCTCCTCTTCTCTAGGCTGAACAAGCCCAGCTCCTTCAGCCGCTCCTCATAGGACTTGCTCTCCAGGCCCCTCACCAGCTTCGTCGCCCTTCTTTGGACCCGCTCAAGCACCTCGATGTCCTTCTTGTAGCGAGGGGCCCAAAACTGAACACAGTACTCGAGGTGCGGCCTCACCAGAGCCGAGTACAGGGGGACGATCACCTCCCTAGCCCTGCTGGTCACAGTGTTTCTGATACAAGCCAGGATGCCGTTGGCCTTCTTGGCCACCTGAGCACACTGCTGGCTCATATTCAGCCGACTGTCCACCATCACTCCCAGGTCCTTCTCTGCCTGGCAGCTCTCCAACCATTCCTCTCCCAGCCTGTAGTTCTGCTTGGGGTTATTGCGCCCCAGGTGCAGGACCCGGCACTTGGCCTTGTTGAAATTCATTGTTCAGTCATTTGTTCAGCCTTGTTCAGTCATTTCTTTTTTAGAACTCATATTTTATCTTCACAGCTAATTTATGCTCTGTATCAAATGTTTGGAGCTGGGAATTTATACCTGGGTCCAATAGCAGTAAAAGTTAGAATATCTTTAAACCATAACAGGACTACTAATGACTTTTATTTTTTAAATAAAACTCTTGAAATCCTAAATTAAATATTGTTTTCAGGAAACAATTGTGTGTAGTGCTGCTAATCAGTTTAAATGATCATTATAAATCCTGAAAATAGTTAGTCCTCTTTCGAAAGAAAATCTGCAATTAGCTGAAAACTTGATTTCTTTTAGCTATCTTTATTCAGAGTCAGTATTAATAGGTTTAGGAAGAAAACATACTAATGCCTTTAAGCGTTGTAGAAAGAATACTTACATGAAAGCAACAGATGTAATGTATGTTATGTTGGCCAGAATAGTCATCGCTATAATGTTGTTATAAACTGTTTAGTTAAAAACAACAACAAAACTGACAGAGAGGAGATGATCAAGTTTTGGGTGTTTTCTAATAGAAGTGGATGCATAGGAAAGGAATGGAGTTATGTCCTCATTTTGAATCAAAGCAAGCTGTGCTAGTGTTTTACAAAGCCCAGCAGATTTATCTACAAGTATAACAGCGCAAGAAACAGTTCAAGGTAATTTAAACTTCATTAAAAATATTAATATGCATAAATTCAGATTTGCACATGAATTCTGAAGGGACTGAATTCTATGGACAGCACACATGATTATCCCTGCTGCTTAAATCTGACCACGTAAGGAGCCTCTTAGAAGCTATGGAAAATAGCTTTTCCCTGGAAGTGAGAGAAAATGCTAAGTGTACCCACACACTTCCTTACTAAACAAAAGAAACAGCAGGATTGGCAAGATGTGTGCAGAGGTCAATGTTGCTTTCAATAAAGGGGAAACCTGTAGCAGGTTCTCTCTACTCAGCCACTGTACTTAGCACACAATTCATCTCAGCACTTAGTGAAGTGACTTTGCCATGTAAAAAGGAGTGTAAGGCAAAATTACTATGCAGTTAATGTCTGACAGTAAAGTGCCTATTGTCTTCCTAATTCTTGTTCTTTTTTATTATTATTATTTTTAAAGCTTTGCATTTTCATTTTGTTTAGTGTACACAGAGAGAAAAAGGTGTAAGTTGCCAAATGCCTTGGCAATTTCATAAACTAGTTCTACACAAATTTTGTTCCTACTATTACATTGGCTCTGTCTCTGAAACCTCTAAATACAAAGTTATACTGTAGTTTTGCAGTCACAGTAAATATGTACATTCATTTAATATACCTTTTGACAGGAAGGACTGATGCATATATGTATATAGACATAAATGCGTGCTTCAAACTTGAACAAAGTGGAAAGAAAATATACCAACCCTCAGATTTTCCAATATCCTTATGTGGTTTATATCTGATAATGACTTGCAACTCAGTAGCCATGGAACTCTTTGTCTTTCATAGGAATATTAGAAAATATATGTAACTTGCAGGTAGTATTATAAGCATTGCTACATTAGTGCTTTAAATACTATGAATTAACAGATTTTTCTGAAAAATATATTTAAAAAATAATTTTATGAAAAGGATTATCTGTGTATATAAAAGCCTTATTTTTATTAAACTACAATGAAGGTTGTACAGTTCTTATTCAGGAATTGTGCTTACAAAGTGTTTCTCTTGCTTCAGTGACTTTATTGTGATCTTAAGTGCTTTTAACTGTGCCTCTACATCCTAATTATTGTTTTGTGCTTTTGGAGACAATTCACAAGTATATAACAGGAAGGAGATCAGTTTTTTCTTTTGCTGTGTGCATGCCAACACATGGCTAATAAAAAGGAAGAGGAAATGAGTAACACGTATAAATGGGGAAGCTCTCCCTCTGAACTACAGAAAGGTATTCTGATGTGCCTATAATTTTGCCTGTGAATACAGCGCTGAAAGTGTACCTAGAAATATTTCCATGGGTCTAGTAAGTTTTAGCATGTAGACAAAGCATTCACTTTGGTTCCTCTAAGCCATGCTCCCTGTTAGATATCTTCATGGCCTTTGTTACCCTACAGTCTGATCACCTCACATCTGCACATGTGGTCCTGGAGGGAGATTTCTGTTCTGAAAAAAGGAGACACAGAACAGATCAGACCCAGAAGTGCTTTGGTACCTGCCAGAGGAATCCATGGCACACAGCAATTAAAGAATGAATAGTTTTGTTCCACCCCCCCACCATGTGCTCTACAAACTCTCTTCATTCGCTGTTTCTGCATTACACATTAGGATAAATTACTTGCCCACTGAAGTCAGCAGAGATCTGTTAGCCACAGACAAGCTTTTATTTTATCCCTGTTCCATTAATTTTAATAGTAGCACAGGCTGCTGAAAATTAGCATTCACTGTCAATAATGATGAGCCCTCATTTTACTGTCCCTCCAAAAAGTCCTTTTAAAGCATATTGGAAACAGCTTCAAATGCTTGAGATAAATAAACCCACATTTCCAAAGCTTTTCTACAGACGGACATTCAGGAACACGAATTCATTTAAATTAACAATAGATGCAGCTTTAAAGGAAGTTAGTTATACCGCTTTGAAGCCTGGCATGATTTCAGAGTTAAAGTAGCGTTAAGTTGCTTTGAAAGTAAACTAATCTGTATTGAAATGGCTTTAGTTGGATCCATCCATTTCTAGAGTTTATTCAGACTAATTTTCCTGACTGCATACTATAAAGACCAAAGTCGTCTTTTTAGATGCAGAAATCTTTCAGTCCTCGAGGTCAGTGGGAAAAAGGTAACTGAAAACTGCTTCTATCATGACGTTTCACCACTTGAACCTTCTTGTAGTGACTAATCTGAGGTTAAACCATGTTATGCAGAACTGGGATGTACTAAACACATTCTGTATTGCAGGTAGTTCAGGAAGTTCAGAAGAAAGGACTCTTAAGACGACCAGTAGATTTAATGTTAGCTGCATACCTCATACTAGCAACAGGATTTTGCATATTTAGGGGCATGGTAAGTTGAAGATAATTTAATATTCTTGCCTCTATTTTTCAGAGAAAATTTAAAATTTGTTTTCCTAAATAAGATATTGTAGCAACTTTGTGGCAAAAAGTTATGTTTATTTCAGTCAAGGGAAATCCTTTAATTTTCAGTGTTGGAATGGGCCTTTATGTATATTTATTTATGTATTCATATACTTATTCTGTGTGTAGGACAAATTGATATTTAGAATACTTGTTGGTGCTTTGCTTCTCTATTTTTCTATACGTAAAGGCTGGCTTTCAGAAGAAACTTGGTACACAATTACAAGAGCAACCCCTTGGGGCCTAAATATTGCTTTCATTGGTCAATTGTTGAACTTACGTCCAAGAATATGGAAGCAAACCAACTAAATTAAGTTTGCATTTGTGTTTTTCTAAACAGAGATACATAGTTAAAATTAGGAAAACAAACTAACTAACACTGCATGAGAGAAAGGAGAAGCTTTCCACCTGGAGAGGGGGAAAAAACAAACACACAGAATTTGTTCATGTTACCTGAACAACACACATTGATTGTACTTAGCTAGAATGATTTTGTTCTTATGTTTGCTTTTTATGCACAGGTGTTTATATTAAAATTTCAGAGGAAATGAGTCATGAGTCAGTATCGAAAATGCTTGTTGAAGCAGATAAATCCAGTAATAGGTAAATCTAGTCCCCTGTCAGCTGTAAAGCATTTTCTGTCTTAAGCAGAAGGGAAGCTGCATATCAACCAGTGATCAGAGCTCAGATGTTTAGGTGTTTTACACAACTGTCTGCCTGTTTGATTTGTAGATCTGATCCACTCTGGAATAAATAATTCAAGTAACACATGATAATTATCCATAGCAATATTTTATTCACCTAATGCAGATTGCCTTATTCTAGTTCTGCTCCTCACATTACTCTCATCTTCTGCTGTTTCTCTAAGAACTAGCCTTGCAACAAAAATCTTTCTTTTTCCTTCTAACTTGTTGCAGTCCACTTAATTCCTTATAGATCATGCTACTTCAGAGTACTACTCATGCAGGTTAATCAGCTTTTTACCTGTAGTTTTGCTGTGGGAATCGTTATCTTACGCTGACATCTAACTTTTATTCTGCAGCCCCACTTCATTTCTCAGAGGATTTTTTTTGTTTGTTTTTGTTTTTTTTCTTTTCTTTCCCCTAAATGTGTGGTGATTTCCTTACGTATTTCCAGTACCAAAGCAGGAAATGTTTAGTGGCCTTACTTCTACATGCAGAGAGAGATTCACTGAACGTCTCTGTGTAAGCTGCAGTAACCATGATTTTGTGAAAAGGCTAATGAAACACAATCTTTTATAGTGCACCCAGATCTTCTTCTTGGATCCACATGTTTGAAAACAACAGGGAGGAATAGCCATTGCTGGTAAATCTTTGTATTTCCCCCTCAAAGTCATGCAGCACCTGAAATTGGGTTGTGCAAAGCAATGTTCAGCCCTGCTATTAAATGGGCATTGATAATGCCATGCTACAAACACTGAGTGTGACAGCTGGTGATACAGACTGCTTACACATTTTGGAATAGTATTTTCACAGTAGTCCTTAAAACTCCTAATATAAAAAAGTAACTACTTTTGGAACTGGGTCTTTTCATGTTTATTGGGAACTTTATTCTCTCTGTAGGAATATAAAATCCAATTATCTCTCCTCTGCTACCCCCTTTTAGAAGTCATTGTAATTGTTTTTAAAAAACACCTGTTTTTGAAATCTGCATCACTCTCCATTGCTACTTTTCCACAGTGCAACTCTTTTCTTGGACTATATCCATAGCTTGCTATCCTAAACTTAGGTGCTTAACCTGAAGTTCCCACTGTTTGAACAATTTTCCATTCAAAAGCTCATTTCCTGCTATCAAAGCCTGGTTATCAGGCCAAATCAATAGTAATTATAGTTTTTACTATTACATAGCCAACTGACTGAAATCTTTTCCAGTCAGAATTTTTGAAGAAGGCTGTTAGCATTTCCTTGCAACCCCTCCAAGCAGCAACTGAAAGGAGGCTGCATTTCAGCCTTTTTGATTTGTTTTTAAATTGGTGATCAAATGGATCACCTTTGCAATAGTTTTTCACCAAGCCTCCTGTGTATCAGTGCTGCAGAACACTACTGAGTAGCTAGGGCAGGTAACAGGTATCAGGTTAGCTCATTTTAGAGAAAATTCTTTGTTCACGGGAAGTTTTAAAAATTCTTCTTAGATTGCTCTGGATTGCCCTGCTGAACTCTGCCGGCTATATATTCAACTTCACGAGCCTTATATAAAAGATCCTGCTGCCTATCCTAAGCTTCAGGTAAAGCATTGACTGTGGAGCATAGAGTGATATGAAGTGATTTGTTACCTGGCGCAAAGATGAAGCCATGGGTTGCCACAGATGACAACATCAATAAGGGAAGTATTTGTTCATGGCAAGTTAACCAGAATTCCGTATTACACACTAAACAGCCTTACAGGGTAACAACTCTTCATGGTGATAAGTTTAACTTTGGTTCAAATCAGTTACCTTGAGTTACACATCCTAATTACTGAGGATTCTATTAATATATTCCATGAAATAGATCCACATGATTTTTAGAATAATTGCTTTTCCTTAAATGGGCAAAGCAGACTTTCAGTCTGGAATAATGGAGCAAGGGGTGCAGTAGAACTAGATTCCTTAAGCTCGCGTTGTGCTTCTGTCACCAGTGACACTCCTTGAGGTAGGATGCTTCTTACAAACCCTATTTACATAAATATTACAGAGAAGGGAATGTTTTCCTTTAGTTATGTAATATTTGCAAGGTTGCCATTCTTTTGCAACCCTGGATACTGCATAGGGGCAGGGCCTGAAGAGATAAGAGGATTCACTAGTGGGACAATGACCTGTTCTTTCTGGAAAAGGGGGTGGCTTGGGTATATCTCATATTGCAAAACTGAAAGCACCATGGAGCTTGAGAAATGGACACCCATATTATATTGGATAATGAGTTAGGACAAGTCATACTTATTAGATTGGTCCCAAGATGGTAAGCAGTAGGAGGAAGGAAAGTATGTCCTGGGACAAAGACAATTTGGAACAGGCAAAGAGGCAACAGCCATCAATACTAGTGGAAGCCTTGAGGTAGCTAGATCCGGTGAACAGCATCCATGTGTGAAACTCGTCTCACAAAAAGCTTGTAACTATAGAAAGGCCTGGGAATCATTGCTCCGAGGAGTTTAGTTGTGAATAATCTCAAATCTTCAGTCAGCAGCTGGCTAATTTTTAAATGCATCTCCCTCATATTGCAAAGCAACTAATATTTGTGTTTAAAATGCAGATGCTGGCATACATGTTCTACTCTGTGCCATACTATGTGATTGCTCTGTATGGACTACTGGTACCTGGTTGTTCCTGGATGCCTGATTTAACCCTTATACATGCTGGAGGACTAGCTCAGGTATTTCTTCGTAAAATGTTTACTTTTGAATTACTGGTTAATAAGTAGAGAACTATGGAATGAGTAAGGGGACCAGAACTTGATCTTGCCATGCTGGTTTTACACCATTGTAACACAGATCACCTTTTAGATCTGTGAAGAACTAATTTAAGGGAGTGGAGAATCAACCTTTTTTTTTTTTTTAAATCAGGCTGCATTCTTGCTCTAGTAGACTTTTCTCTTTCTGCAGTATCTTTTCATTGGACTCATTTAAACCTTATTAAATGCCATTAATTCTTTAGCTGAGACCATGAAGGAAGGTGTTTCATAGCTGAATAGTGGACCACATAAAAGAGAAAAAAACAACAATGAACAACAAAACATAATGTTTCCATAATATGTGCTGGCCAGCTAGGTGATCTGGGAAGAAAAACCAAAAAACAGAAAAAAAAAAAACAACACACAAATGGAACAAGAATCTAACAGTCACATGACAGGGATATTATCAGTTGAGGATGGTGAGGTAACTCTGGGAACCTCCTGGTCCACAAGCTGCGGTAACATTAAGATATGCTCCTGTTGCCAAAGGCATACACATGATCACACCTAACTCATTCTGTTCTGATTCTCTTGAACAGCTTCAGTTAATTGCTAGATGGTGCTGATGGTTATAAGAACACTGACCAAAACAGCAATCAAAGTTGACAAGCACTAGTAAACTACCTCTCATGTCACATAGATAAACACTGAACAGTTGAGACTGTGACAAGAATTGATTTGTACTGTATGTAGGGTGTGAAATGTGCTGAGTATCCAGACAATGCAGAAAATACGCACATAATCCTGTAAGAATGATGAAAACATAGGGACACGGAATAAAGGCAGTTAAAGTATTGCTATTAGACAAACACAAACCACTACTTTGTCCCCTATGCATGAGATAGCATTCACAGATACTAACCATAATCCAGTTTAACTGTCCAGTAAAGATGGGGAGAGTTTATTTTCTATTTGTGAGCAACGATTACAGAGATTATTATTATTATTTTTTTAATTATAAAGGATCTTGAATCACCAAATTATATCAAAACAGAATCTGGCAAACATTACTGAAGAATTTTAGATGCTCAAAGGTATCATAAATGTTATACAACTGTGTTCAGCCCAAATCTAATCTAAAAAAAGCACAAGGTAGCTAAAGTGGGCAAGTCAGTGTCAGGAACCTCTCTCTACTGACAGATTACTCATGTTTCATGAATTCCCCAGGCAGTAAAGAAAGAAACTGCTCCTTCAAGGATTATTTAGCACTTCGTGAAATAAACCAGAAGTCAAAGCATGCTGACTGTCACAACCATACAAGTTTACCAAAATCTCAGACCCCCCCAGAGACTGGAGGTGTTTCAACAAGGTTGTTTATGAGAAACAAATGTTTCTCATAACATATGCTGACTTTTTTATTTTTAAGTGGCACTTTATACTCAAAATTTCCCATTTTCATCTTTGAAGCTTATCCCAGGCACAAGCACAAATTCTGTAGGTTGACAAAAGCTAATTAAGTGAACTGTATATTGCACACTCCCCCTAATTAATTTTATCCCAATTGAAAGACATTTTGTATAGTTTTTGTGGTTTTGACTGCAATGTACTGCACAATGAACTTCAGTCATCCCACAACTGAGAATGATTTACTTGATTTGCCTTTGTGCAACTTAGGAAGAAAAACATGTGATAATGGTTTGAGGGCTCTTTTTAAAAGGTGTTTTGTTGTTATTTTTATTTGGAGCACAAAACACATTTCCAGGTTTGTCTACTGTCAAAACAGTTGCAATTGGTAATTAAAATAAATGTAGTACTGAAACACATTTTGCTTTCTGCTATGCGTAAAGGTCCAGAAAAGGTAAACATCTAAAGATGAAAATGGAGCATTGACCCCTGGGAATAAACACTGCTCCTACAGATGGGGGATGTTGGGATTTTAGTTATTTTTATTTCTATCGTTATGAAATACATACTTTTGTTTTGGCAAAAACAAGTCTGAAAATGGCATTTGATGCATCCAAAAACCCTTCACAGGTGCCTAGCCCTTCATACACAATAAAAAATATTCCGCTCTATTTATTGTTTCCAGAATTACACATAGCTCTCAGGTTGGATTATTTGGTTACTGACATTCAGACTCTAAGAACAGGTTGTGACTCTTCTCAGACTTTCTGAAGCTGCAGGAAGAGCTCTTTAAGTGCCACATGACTGAAGTACCAGGAGCTTTGATTATAAGGAAGAGTTAAAGTAGCCTCTGTGAACTTGATAAAATTGGCATTCACCTATTCAAGTGAGCCGCACGAGAAGTGATTAAGAGCCATGTCCCCGCTACCCACAATCACCTCTGTCTCACTAGCTCTCCATGGCCTTCTTCCCTATGCTGAGATGCAGAAACTTTTTCTTTACTCCTTCTCCACATAAGTGTTTTCCTTAATCCGACAATTTTTGGTGGCTAGTTTCTGCAGTGCCTCTGATCTACAAGAGAACCTAAACCCAAGGAACTTATTTCTCTAAGTTACTGTCTTTCCACTCCATTTGATGTCTTTCCTTAGGCTCTTAAGACCTGGTCCAAACCCTTACAAAACCAGTTATGATTTTTTCTGATTTTAATCAGACAAAGAAGGCTCAGAGTGAAGACTCCTAACCTTTTTTCCCAGGCTCTTTTTCTCTGGCTGGAGGACTTTCTTGATTGCAGAGTAACAAATACTATGATTAGTCTACCAGCAAAAAATAATGTTAAAACAAACAAAAATGCCAAACAAAGAAATCCCCACTATTTCATAAAAACAAGAAACTTAATGAGTACTAGGCATATGCAAATTGCAGCTGTCAAGTTGAGCAGTGCCACATCCAGCACCAGGCACCTTCCCGTTGCTGCGGAATGGCCTCGTGAGCAGACTGGTCGAGGTTTTGAGGCCAGTGAAGGCTGTATGTTAATCAGATAAGGCTACCTGAGAAGTTAACCTGCTGCGTCTTATCTGGTTGATTCCTCAGCCAAGGTTTGGAGTTTTGTCAAAATGAACCACTTAAAGAGGGTTCAGTAACAGAAAGCTTAGTCACTGAGAGGCTCAGATCACAGCAAAGTAACAGAGCAGACTCAAGGTTGTTCTCGCTTTCTGAAATGCCAGCCTAGTGCACAATAGGCAGCACAGTGACACGGAATGACCACCAGCTCCTACCTTTCTAGAAATTAAGGATTTGGTAGGAGTCTGCCTGGCACTTGAAAGAAGAACAGGATTAGGATATTGGTGAATGAGAGACCTGCTTTAAAACACACCCACCCTGCCCTCAAGGGGAACAAACAAAAAAACAACAATCAAAAAAAACCTAGAAGCTGACTACATTCATGGAAAGGAAATATGTTAAATTAAAAACACAACAGTTCTGTAAAGGCAGATCAAACTTCAATAAATACAAACTGATTTTAACAGACCTAAATATTCTCCCTGGTAATGAGAAGAAAAACACATTATATAGAAAAACATGTCTAGTAAATAACAACTTCATTTTATGGTGCATCATTAGCTGGTGAGAATCTTTGTGGGCTACAAATAGAATAAACAATAACAGTCAAGTGTTTCTGCTTTTTCTTTTGATAGCTCACTAACATGCCACAATTCTTATAAGAGACAAAAACCACAAAATAAGGCTTAGATCTTCAAAGGCATCTAGGAGGCTTTGGAGTTCTGGATTTCAGAAGCTCTCTCTTACAGCTCTTTATGATAAGGTTCTTGAACTTACTATGATGCGTGGCTGGCCACAGCTGCAGAGATAAACAGGAGAGCCTTGCAGCCCTCCACAAAGAAGCACGCAGCTCAGCATTTTGCGCACCCCAGAAGTTCTAAGACATCACAGGGAGGGTCTTAGCGCTTAGGTAAAAATTAGACAGCCCCAAACTTCCTACACAAAGCCTGGTGGTGGCAGCTGGGTATTTTCTTAGGAAACCGTTACCTTGTATAATGGGATGTCTCTGCTCCTGAGTGCTGGCTGCTTGTACTGTGTTCCCAAGGTAAGGAAAGGCAGCAGGTATCTGAGTGAGAGCACAGCTGCCAAAGGCAGTTCCCATCTGAGACAGGTGAGAACAAACGGGCTGCAAGAAGTGGCTGAAATATTCAGCTGATATAAAAAGTCTGCTGATAGTGTGCCCCTGAACATCTGTTTACTGTGTAATAGCTATTTACAGAAACTTGCTAAGTGGCACTCTGCTGAAGTGTGTTTGTGTTTGATTTCTTTGATTACCCTGTTTCCTGACTCTGCTTTGCTAGATCAGTGCTCCCTGTTAAGTGGAGGTGGTTATAATCTCCTGAAAACCAATTTCCTTTTCTGTTTTGAAGTATGGTCTCAGCCTAACCTTTTGCCAGAGGGCTGTGTATTAAAACACCTGCACTGTGCTTCACTTTCTAACTGTGAAGAGAATTGTGTTCTCTGTGAGTCCAAAATAGCTCGGGCTGAAGCCAGAACAGAGGGCGTGATTTGGCCATAGTGTACTCCTCTGTTACTGAAATGCTGGTGTCCCTTTCTCCTGCTCTGCTTAAGATCAAATTGATGTTTATCTTCTCAGATCTCCCCCACTGCAAACTAACTAAATAAATAAAATTGGACACATGATAGTTAATGTGAACGAGCTGTTGCTTGAAATAGCAGGTAACAGATGGAGACAAAAGACAGCAACTATCCTGACATTTCTATCTTTAAATGTTTGTTTATGCTAAAAATATGCTTCAGCTCAGCAAGGCTGCCTTTGCATATAACCTTCACCGTAAACGTAACCTATACCTCAGAACCAGCCTCAGCCCAAAGGCCAAATTTTACCAACATTTTCTGAAATCATCAGGAGTTCTGGGATTTGTATTTGTAAAACTGGGATTAAGAGTTAAACAAACAAACACCAAACCAAAAACAAACATAAAAGAAACTAACATAGCTTCCAAGTTTTTATTTTCTGACTTTATTTAGAGTCAGCGTCTGTCTGCTTACCGTTGATGCCAAACACAATGTTCCTAGGTAGGTGGGTGCAAGTCCTACCCCCCTTCTGGGCTGAGACTTAGCAGAGACCTTACAGTGAGTAAGCTCCAGTGGCCATCTGCCTGGGGAAGGATCATGGGCCCTGTTGCATGAATAATCAGCCATAAGCCAAGGGTGAAACCCTACACCTGATGTAAAGATCAGTGCCACCATGCGCATAAAGTACTCCTCCTACTGTGACACTGACAGCTCCATTTACGGCTCTTGTACCAAGATATGAATGACCTTAGTTCAGATTTTGTTTTTGTTTACTGCTGTGCTGTTTACTGCTGTATGTAAGAATTCAGGAATAAATGGGTTGGCTTGGAAAACGTCACTGGAGATTCATACTTGCATGCAGATTATGCTGTCTTTCCAAAATATACATCAACTTTACCTTTTTTTTTAATATATACATTATATACACACCACAGGCTCAATTTTCCCATATTGGTGCTTCTCTTCATGCTCGAACTCCTTACATCTACAGAGTCCCTGAAGAAGCAAAACAATTTTTTCTGGTATTGAACATAATGTATGGGATTCTTCCCCAGCTGTTGGCTTACAGGTGTGTCAACATGCCAGAGTTTTTTATGAAAACAAAACAAGAAGAAAAAACGGAATAGCACAACAGTTTTCGGCTCCTCTTTTTGGCTGTGTATATAATTGGGCTTGGAAGTAACTGAACTGCTCAGATGGAATCCAAATGACGTGTGTAAGATGTGTAATATTGCACAATTGTGTAAAGATGCATGGTCTGTTTTGTTTATCCTACTCAAAAAGGGAAAATAAAGACAACTGCCTTCAATATCACTTCTCAACATTCTGACTTAATGCTGTGGTGGGGTTGGTAGTTCCCATATAGTTCACGCATTTTTAAAGCAAACTTCCTTGACATCTTCAGAAATCCTGCATGGAGTTAAATAATTACAATGTCAGTGTTTTGCCTCTACATGCTATCAGCGTTAGCAATCCCTATGCAAAGCTACTGTAGAACATGAAGGTCAAGATTTTGAAATGTCAAAAAGTAACGTACATAACTCTGTAACATGCACACGTTTTATTTGTCAAAAAGTATGTCTTGTGGGTCAGCCTCGTTAAAAATCCCAAGAAATCTTTTAAGAAGCAATCAACTGTTATGGTAAGACTCCATATGCAAATCATATAATTTTGTTAATACTTTAAAGGATTCACCTCTGCAAGGACTACTCATGTGCTGGAAGTTAAGCATGTGCTTACCTGCATTTCTGCACTGGGCACGGAGTGCTCACTGCTGTGAACAATCAGGCCTGACAAAACAGCATGCGTTTCCCAAGAGGTTCTGCTGCTGTGCTTCTCTGTGCAGCTACTTTTGCTAATGGTGTTAGGTCACGAACAAGTAGCAGCATACACAGAGAGCTCGCTTTGTGTGGTTTATGTTTCCATTTGCAATTACAACTATTTATACGACTTCTATGTGTATTTACACTAAAAGCAGTACACTTTGTGCCTTTCTTGCAGATGAAATTAGCTGATACATTTTAGCTGCAAACACTTTATTTTGGGACACTGAATTTTGGGTGTTTTGATTTAGGGAATTTCAGTTTTCTTTTTAAATCTAATCAGTAACAAGAAAGCATCAGCTCATGCGCATGCATGTTGCACTCTATACAAGGGGACTTTCAGAGCAGCAAGAAATTCATGCTTTGATGCTCTCCAGCTGAACACTGAGGTGTAGCCACAGCAGTGCTCAGAGGAGAGAACCCATGGTGTTATACCTCCAGCCAAAGGGATAGGTCCAAAATAACCACAACACATCTCAGTCAATGGTTCTTGGTAAAAAAAAAAACTTAGGCAAGGGTTTCCTTCAAGCACCCAACCTCCCTGGTGTGGACTCCTTTCACATATGTTAGAATTTGGGCCAGCTCCAACCCCTTACGTCCTCCCAAGAAACCCCCCGAGCTATCGGGCTGTAACAGGACATGCTGTCTCACAGATATTTGAGCCTCCAGTGTTACTTCTAATGTTTTTAAAGAAACTTTGAATACATTCAAGGTGAATTTAATAACCTCCTGTTATCCAGAAAAGGCAAAGTACAGAAAAAATAAAGATCTCACCTGCACTTGTATCTATTATGGTCAACTCATGTTAACAGAATGTTTTGCTTTAATACTTGACTTACATTAATACCTCACATTATTACACGTATGAAGCCAAATATGACGCTAACTTAGTTGCTTACAACCTCAAACCTTACTCCCAATACACATTCCAATAAATTTATTCTGTAAAAACAATACATTTTTTTGTTTTCTTTTTGTTTCATTTTATGTTTTTTTGTTGTGTTTTTTTTTTTTTTTTTAGTTTTTTACAGTAAACTCGTCAACTACAAACCTTGAATACGCAAAAGATGTTCCAAGGACAAGCATAACAAGGATTGATAAAACCAGACTAAATATGTTTCCACAATAAAAGCTGGCATAAAAATAAATAAAAATCTCTATTATCACAATAGCAACAATAATGTACACAGAATAATGGATTTGGAATGCTTACTTACTAGTCTAGTTCTATTTCCAAAAGGAAAAAAAAGCCAGAATGACAGCATCCTTTTTTAAGCCTTTCATTAATTAAAATTGATGTTTTCTTTTGGTTTCCCATAGGGTTCTATATCACAGTAAGCTTAAAAATGGAAAGCATCCAAATGAATGATTTCAAATTGTGTTGGCATTGGAAAAAATCCTTGTATTAATCTAAAGAAACACAAAAAGACTTTCACTAACTTCACATATAGGAACTAAGTCAGATAGTGTACATTACATCATGATTTTGAGAAGTATTAAGAGTATAACTAGCTAGGTACTTCTAATAAGGAAAGGTATTTTATTACATTATTGAACTTTGTGGTGATCTCAACTGAAAAAGATTTTTTCTTTTATGTTGTAAACTGATCAAAAATCAAGAAAGTATGGATACAGGGAAATTTAAAATTATGTTTGTAGGTGGAAGAGATTGTAGTATTGTATGAAAGGGACTCGTTTCTACTTGTTTTTTAAAAATGCTGATTTAGAATGATACAATTTGGAGTTACACCTTTTCTGTTTAGAAAAGGAATCTAAACATGTTCAAGTATGCGATATCTTCATAAACCTCAGCCACTGGTAAAGGGCAACTTCATGCAACCAAATAATATGAAAATTGTAAAGTAACCCTTAGAAAAAAGGGTAAAATGTCATTTCTGCAAACACAACAGATAGGAATGTGAATAATGTGCATACAAACTGGGATGCTGCTGATGATACTAATGAACAGATGTGGTGACTCATATCAAATCCAAGAATATTAGACAACCAAACATGGAACCTTCTTGTGTTTTCCCTTAATATTCAGCAGTCATTATGTTGGTTAAGTCTGAAAGAGAAAAAGAAAAAAAATCACATTTAATGTAAGAAAAAGCACATTGCAACAAACTTGAATATAATTAATGCCTTATTATTCTACTTCAAAGTCACAGGTACAAGCAGTTGCCTGGTCTGTTTAAACAGAACTTTTTTTCTAGAGAAAACTGCTTATGTTACATCAACTAAACATACCACTCCAAGACATTAAAGAGCACAGTTTAAGAGTAAACATTTAGAGCTATATCAACTAAGTAACTCAAGTCATGTATGTGGGTTGTTTTTTGGCTTCCTCAGTCACTTAATTGTAAATCTTGTAGGACACTTCACACGCACAACCGAATCTCGCATTTTCCCACTTGGCTAGATCACCAATATCGACAGGCTTCAAGCAAAAGCTCTGGCACTGAAGACCTTGTGATGAGAACACTCTCGTTCAAACAAACGAACACTTAACAAGCAAAAGGAAAGGTAAACAGTTTTCATAGCTAAGATGTCTGAATGTTACTTCTGAAAACAAAATAGTTTGGCTTGAGTTCACTGTAAGGTGATGACAGAAAAGGAAGAAGCTCCCCCTTTATGACCAAGTCAAGGTCAGCTCCTGCTTCCACTGACATCAATGAGAATGGGATCAGATTGTCCTCATGTCACCATGGCAAGTGTCTCCCAGTCTCAGTTTCTTCACATTAAACAGAGGCAGCCAGACACCTACAGGCGCACGGACCCACTACTTTTGCCGAACAATGTGAGGTCACGCAATGCTACGTGACTACCCAGCCCCGATCAAGATCTCCCTTCTCCTTTGTAAAGAACCCAGGATGTGAATGCTGGTCTGCCCACACCCTGACAGGCGGAAAAAAACACAACACACAAGCAGTATGAAGGCACTAGTAATGTAACTGGAGTGGTCGTCCAAGAAACAAAGCCAACATCAAGGAATAAGGGGTGGGAGGGGGACAGGTTGAATCCACTAGGGGTGATGGAATTTTCATTTTACACAGGATCTGGAAGAAAATATGCAAAGAAGGCATTTTAACAGCCCTGCACAAGCAGTTTGCTGCCTAAGTTCTCTCCCACTTTGGCCCTCATGCCTGCTGCATGTGATGCCACGACTAGAACAGGCTGCACTCCTCTGCCCAAGAGGATCAGCGCATACCAGCACCCACTTAGCAGCCCGGGGTCCCAATCTGGCTGCTGCACCTCTGAACTAAGGGCTCTGCTCAGTCTGGCTTTTCTGTCCTACAACAAGGGGGTTGCAAACTAGTGCAGCGCAAAGAGTAAGTAATGGAAACCTGCACCTTCCGTGTGGGAGGTCCCGGTACATCCTGACTAACAACACATGATAAGGGGTTACTTATTAAAAAATGCTCATGCGCGTAGTGATGTCTTACAAGAAACTGCCTGAGCCCTGCCTCCCCTCGAGAAGTGCAGCGGTGGAGTTCATCCACAGCACCACGCTTCCACTGACCTCCTCTCCCCTGTTTAAGAGTCGGTGAGATGATTATTACAGATGCTTTGGAGACGTGGCTTGGAAGGGTTCACTGCCACTTCTGTTCCCTTCAGAGGGAGGTGCAGACACCCATTAAGGCAACTATAAATGATTAAGCAATCGAGCCATGCCTTTGACTCCAGTTCTTAATGGCAGCTGCTAGGCAGCTCTGACAGGCAGGATGGGTGTTCAAACAGCCGGTCCCTGCAGCATCCCTCTCAGACCCCATAAGGAGAGCCATCCTTTCAGAGTATTAAAGCTTTGCACTTATTAACAACAAGGCCCCTCTGGGCTACTGCCAGCAGACTGGGTAAGCACCCTGCTCACGTGGCACGCTGCAAATGCTAATAGCTGCACTACCCTGCCTCACAGATGTGTCTGTAGAGCCACAGCACAGCACAGGAGGGAGAACAAAGAGCCAGGTATGCAAATCATCCTCTAGCACTTCAGCAATTTGCAGGAGGCTCTTCCACCACAACACAGGTTTTGTCTTCCACACGTGCTCCCAGCTGTCAAAGAAGCCAGCAAATCTCTGCTCCCCACACGCACGCAGCCCCTGGGATGAGAACCTGGGCCTCTTGAGGCTCCTTCATCTGCTCGGGCAGCACGCGCTGCCAGCTCCCTCATCGGCCGCTGAACAAGGATGCGGCGCAGCCGAGCAGTTTCCATGGTCTCCATGGTTTCACTTCTCTTCAGAAGCAGATCACCTCACATCATCTTTGTTTGAGCACACCACTCAGCTTTACTGTAAGGCAGGGTACAACGTGTGCTGCACTGGCCAGCGCTGCTGCACACAGAAGAAACAGCACAGAATCTGGGTGATGCAAGTGAAAGATTGCAGTCAGCCATAAAATGGAGCTTGGAGCTGTAACAGGACTGGGAGTACAGAGAGCAGGGAATAAAGCTAAACCTCCGTATTGCCTTGTTTTTTCTGGCACTGAAAATTCCTTACATGATAGTACCTGGCAACTCAGCCACCTTGTACTTTAGGTCTTGTTGGATGGGCAGAAGGATAATTTTTTACTTGCTCTTTACAGTTGTTGTTATTCCATGCTGGTTTGAGATCAAAATGGTTACAGAATCCAATGTAGACAGAGATGCAGATAGTGTATTTCATCTATACCAGCTGCTTCAGACATTTATGTTTCCCCTGAATTACGTCTCATTGCCTTACTGAGCAGTGCTGTTCTGAGCTGCGTGAAGGCAGCAGACAGCGCACCTCTTTATGCCAGTTGAGAGTATGTCACTAGGTAGTTTTTACACCAAAAGTCTTATTGTGCATTTTTACAAATGTTTTTTTTGGAGAGGTGACTTCTAATTTACCTAATTCCTGGAAAAAAAAAATCAGACAGAAACACATATTCTATTTTAGTTCTCTGGACGAATGCCAACATAATGCTTTTACATACAATAGAGCCCTAAATGCTATGCTTTTCATGTTGGTGAAACCCCAAAACTGTTACGCAGTCTAGCCAATGTAATTCTTGAGAAATAAAGAAGGAAAAGCTAAGGAACCAAACATCTCAAAACCACATCAGAAATGAACCTGTATTTCTCTGGCCAGTATGGCTGTAACACTTTTCTTTTACAGCAGTAACTGCAATTGTTGCTACCCCACAAACATCACAACAAAAAATATGTCTTGGACACAGGCTGTTTTAAATATGTTCCCCCAATTGCAATAGTATCAGATGGCAGTAATCTTGGACCAGATTTTGATCCCCTTATTCATGCTGGCAAGCAGTTGCCTCCACAAATAGATCCACTGACTCCCATGTTAACTGATTGTCAGTGTGAGTAAAAAGATCAGAGTCCTTTACTCCACTTCAATATCCTGGCTGTACCAGGACCAAAAAATGTATTTCATTTCCAACAAATCTAGTACTTTTCTTAGACTCAGTAGTATCATTCACCTCCTGAAAGGCAACCGTGCCCCCTCACACAAATGGAAGGCAGGCTCACCCGAACAGAATGCCTCGCTTACCAAGCCAGTGTCTGGACTAGTAACTAAAATAACAAATACTGAAAGAAAAACTTGCCCCATACCCTAAGTGCTGGCCTTAACATTCAAATACTTCCTTATAAGTTAGAGACTACAGTCAGCTTTCAAATGTCATTTTACGGGTATCCAGAGTATTGGAAGTAAAAAGCGATTTAGGTATTCAGTTACAACGTTTCAGAGTTATGCCAGCCAAGAACCAAACACACAAGTCACAAGAGATTTAAATGTGGAATGTAAATCTGCTGCCATGAATTCACTGATTTATGAGCTAATTCTGCACCATAGAAAGTAAACAATACAGAGCCATGAATACCTTTCCACAGGAGTATTCCGTTTATGTGGTATTTTGAGACAGGCAAGACAATTTAATATTTAACAGCAGAGGACTGCCATGGGGGGTCTGTGACTTGATTTGAGCAAGCTGTGGGATGGTCCGTCTTAGTTAACATATTATTAGTTAATTAATATTAGATAATAAAACCCTGAGGTTCGGGCTTTATATCTTTTTAGCAAGGGAATCAGCTAAACAACAGCAGTGAGGGAAAGAAACTGAGAACCAGGTAGTGGTGGCATGATGCAATTTTAAGTTGGCTGAGTCTGAGGAAGCTCACGTCTTTTATGATGAGAGTATTTGCAGTTCTCAAGAATGGTAGAGAAACTAAGATAAGAAAAGATAAGAAAAAAAGCAGTTTTGTCAACCCCAGGGATAAAAAAAAATCATGAGTTGAGCCCTTGAAAAGTATGAAATTGGCTGAAAAAAATCATCATAGCTTTGGAAGTACTTTTATTTGCTCTGGGTTTTGAGTCTTTAGGAAGCCATCACTTCACATTTCTAAGCTTTCCTCTACCACCTGGAGGTTAGAAATTTCATTAAAAAAGTAGAGGTGAAGATGCTCCTGCAATCATTTGACTTCAGCAGTTAACCCTTCATGAAGATCCCCATAATGCTGAGGTTAAGAGCATGATTAAAAGACAAGGTTCCCTCTGACACGGAAAGGGGAGATGTGCCTTTAGCTTGCAATGTGGGGATTATAAAACATAACCACTACCTCATTATTATTAAGAGAAAAACTCGTGTCTTTTAGCCAGCTGTGCCTGGTCAGGCACTGGGAGGTGCAGAGCAGCCCTGGGGAGCACTACGCGGGGTGCCTGAGCTCACAGCCACGGCCCCTCACAGCTTCCACTGTGAGTCCTCCTCCGAGCGGCCGGTCACAGCAGTAAAACCAGTACAGGAGGAGACACGCCTGTCTTTGAGATCTGAGCTCCGAGCTCTTGCTTTTCTTTCCTCTTTGCCTTCACAGCAACTCTCAACGAGCAACCTTGAAACAAGCTCTCTTCTGGTGCCAGTCTCACGCAGCCCCCTGATGCCTTTGGGACCGGGGGCGCGGCCTGCACCCACCTCCATCTCGGTGTGCTCTTGGCGCCATCTTATGGCCGAACGGCCCGAGCCCGCCCGGCCTCACAGCGCTGGGTGCGAGGGGGAAGCCCATTTTCCTCACACTGGGCATTATCCGTAGTGTGCTTTCCTCACAGCCTACACGATTTTAAAGACGTTTTTATAGGATTTCACCTATGACCGTGTCCTCTATCTGACCTGGATGTGGTTCGGATTAGTGGGTGTGAACAACAAGGAGAGCACCCCAACTCCGAAGGCATGCGTTGGCCTTTTCCACCTTCCTTTGCACCGGAGAGAAGTCCGAGTGTGTGGGCCGGAGGAGCTCAGGGCCCCTGGCAGAACCAGAAAGCAACTAGCCATGAGCTACGTGACTGCCTGCCTGTGTAATGCAAACTGAAAAAAAATCCTGATTCCTCTTTCCCCAAGTGCCTTGTGCCTGATGAAGGATACTTTCTAAACAGACACCTGGTCTGGCTTTGAGGACACAGAGACATGGAGTGTCTCCTCGTGGTCCTGAGAGAGAACTGCACTGCAAATGCAGAAGAGGTTTTACAAGCGAAATGCCGAGTTTGCAGCAGAAATGGGCCCAAGGTAAAATATTTGGATCAGGATGTGTATTCCTGCAAACCTGGCAGTACTTTGATCTTCAGCTGCCCTTAAAACCACCTCTTCTTGTACCTGCTACTAAAACTTCACCTTTCCCATAATATCAAAAGCATCAGAGATCTGGTTAAAGACTGGTCATTCATGCGTGATGTTGAGCCTGAACGCTGGGGTTGCAGAGGTCAGAGCAGAGTCAACTCCTCACGTGGGTACAATGTTTACCGTGAATATTTCTGCAGAGTTCGTGCTGGCAGGCAGGGCACACAGACTGTTGACTGCATTTCAGCACAGGGGCTGAGATATCTGCAGTCCTGAAAATGCTGCAGAGCAGCACGGCATTTAGCACGCTGGGCTCCTAAACCAGCAGCTACAAGCATGTCACATACAGAAGAAAGCGCTATATGAATATCACCAGCCACAGAGCCAACACTGTGCGACTTTTTAGCCACTTAATCTGTGACTGACCTAACTCAGTAAGCATTTGGTCCTTACAAGAACATGCCTGAAGTTCACAGACATCCCCTGTCATCGCTACAAACCTGGGAAACAAAGCAGGCCCTCCTGAACCTCAGAGCACCTGCCTCAGGCCTCCTGCCACCTCAGACAGAGCTCATGGCCAGGTTTTTCATACCAATACCTCTCTGAGGATATGAAAGTGTCACAGGGTTAACTAACCAGAACATGACTGTCCTGGTTTCAGTTAGGACAGAGTTAATTTTCTTCCTAGTAGCTGGTAGGGTGCTATGTTTTGGCTTAGGATGAGAAGAGTGCTGATAACATGCTGATGCTTTAATTGTTGCAGAGCAGTGCTTACACCAAGCCAAGGATGTTTCAGCTTCTAAGTCTATCCTGCCAACGGGCAGGCTGGGGGTGCAGCAAGAGCTGGGAGGGGACAGACCCAGAGCAGCTGACCCAAACCAGCCAAAGGGGTATTCCATACCATCTGAAGTCATGCTGAACAATATATAGGGGTGGCTAGCTGGGGAAGGAGGGCCGGACTGCTCGGGGTTAGGCTGGGCACTGGTCAGCGGATGGTGAGCAATAGCACCGTGCATCACTTGTTTCGTACACATTATTATTCCTAGTACTATTATCATCACTGTTATTATTATTTTTCTGTCTTAATAAACTCAACTCACAGGCTCCACTTTCCCGTTTCTCTCCCCCATCCCAGAGAGGGAGGGGGGAAGGTGAGTGAACAGCTGTGTGGTGTGTGTGGCTGGCTGGGTTAAACCACAACAATGACCAACACACACACTGTGCACTCACAACATACATCAGCCCCAGACTCTCAGGTTATGTGGGTGAGGTGTTGGGAAGGTGTAGCTGGGTGCAGTGGCTCCTTGCACCTGTCTGTGGCTCAGGCCAGCAGCTCCTTCGGAGTGAACGAGAGGGTCCAGGCCCCAGAAGCCACACACCAAAGTCTTCATAAGGCCAAGAGCCACAAAACAGACACTCAGTACCTCAGAAAGACAAGGGGACAGGAAGCTCTGGGGAAAGTCTTAAGCACGAGATGACAGCAGCTCCCCAGAGGTTGTGTTTTGTGAGAAAGGGTTGAGGCTGAGCATGCAGCTGGGTGCTAAGGCACCTCAGCAATGTCAGATGAGAGCCTGTGCTGGCTGGCTCCCTCCTACACCTGGGAATTTGTGTCACTCAGCAGCTCCTGTGACAGCCCAGCCCGGCTGCTGGCCACATGGCAGGGCCCTGGCATGGGTACCAGAAAGGAACTGGTTCTGAGAGGAGCTGTAAGTGCTGGAGCACGGAGGCTTGTGTTGCTCTGAAGGCACAGAAATAGTACTGGTTGTTAAAGGAGGCTGACGGTTAACCAATTCCCATGCCAATACCCTGCTTAGCAGCCTTCCTTTCTGTTGCCGTGGTCACGAAATAATACTGACACAAGCACACGACTGACACAAACACACAGACTGTCTGAAACTGAATACAATTACAAATACACTATCTATATGATCATATATATGTACTTTTATACCATTATATACAGCAGACCCTTTCCTTGGAAGACCCTATCCTAAGCCAGGATCAGCCCTAAAACCCAAAGTATACAGACTCTGTAGCGCGCACAGGAAACCTCATGAACTCTAAAGAAGTCAGTGGGATTTACACAGGTTTCAAACAAGTGTGAAAGGATAAGCAGGTTCCCACTGTTTAGTGAGCCAAAATGCATTGTGCAAACAGTCTGATTCTGCGCTCACATCAGTTTTGTATCATTCCAGCTCATGGTTTTCAAAAGTTACTCTCAGCTGACATCCATGCAAGTGTTGGAACAAAACAGTGCTTGTAGTATCTTTCCTCATTCAGTCATTTCCCTAGAGCAAAATCTGTACCAGGGGAGAACATGGAACAGAAACCCCATGTTTCTGTTCTAGACACATTCTGAGCACTTAAACACAATATGAAAAGATCTGCATGTGGTATACACACTGCAGCACAACACCTTTCACCCCAACTTCAGAGCCCAGTGGTAGCAAAGTGCATGTGAAGTGAATCATATTAATGAAAGATTACCCCTTCACTGGTTTTCTGCAAATCTGAAGAAGTGTTTCTTGTGTCGTTGCCTGCGTCCCCAGCATCAGAGCTGCTCTTATTTTCTTCCTCTTTGCAGTCCTTATCATCTTCATCTCCAGGAGATTTCCGTGACTGCTTGGAGGATTTCTAAAATGATTGACAACAAAGTTATAAAGCAAAAACAAAGCTTCAGCCATAGAAAGACATTTTTGTAACATATCTGCAATGCTGCCTGATCATGTGCTTCATTGTTCAAGGTGAATACTGGGTAGGAAATGCAGGGTGAAAAGCATTTCTCAGATTAAGTAGCTGGAGCAAAAGCAGATATTCTGTGTTCAACACAGGCTGGCAGCATAGTTGACTGTAAGACAGACACAGTAATAGGAGGTGGGTATTAGTGTTGGGTCACCTGTAGGTTTTGCTAGTTAATGAAACAGATGGTGCCAGCTTGACAAAAGTTTTGATTAAACACAGAGATGTAAAATGAGAATAACATTAGCAGAACTGCTTTCCATAGTTTTTTTAGTGCTGTCAGCTTTAATATATTAACATTAAAGCCATGTGGAACCAATATATCTTTCCTGCTCCCTTTATGTTATGCAATTCTACAGTACAAAAGGATAAATTGTGGCATTAAGCCACCATTTTCCTAATCCTCTGTTTGCCCAGAGTCTTCTGGAAAGAAGATGGTAGACCAGACCTGAATTTCTAATGTAAAACACACAAAGAGGGTGAAATTACTTAAAACATTTTGTTCAGTAGATGAACCACAAAAACTCTTGCTCCCCCCCCTAAATTAAGCCTGGATTAGATTGTCTACTTGCTCCTTTTCATTTCATTTATTTTTCACTTTCAGAAGAATAACATGAATGTGAAGGAGTGTGACTGCCACACCTTCCACCATTTTTTAAGCAAAGGACAGACCTGGAGGTGTGCATGGAGCTGGAGAAGTGACTATAATGTCACTCCCTACCACCCAGGTGACAAGAGGAATGTATTTGATCCCCAAATTGCCACGTACACAGGTGATTACATTGACCAGCCATTATAAGGCAGTCTGAGACCCGCTACTCTTAGCTTTCTTATCTTTGTGGTTACTGAGATATTCACAGGGTAGGCAGACACTGTAATGTAAGTCTGTTATCTACTAATTAAGTACCCTACTCCCTGATTACAGAATTAGCTCTTTCTCTCTCCTGTTCTGTATCCTGTACTGAAGTGTTTTAAGCACAGCTACAGCAGGAGGAACTGAGCACATCTGACCCTACCCTACCATTTATTACGGCATCTTGGGCACTCACGCTGGGGATGGGAGAGGTAATCTTGAATTCTCCCAGACAGGGACCAACCCTGAACTTATGTCTCACAGGAGGCACACTTCTAAAGCATTTTTATTGTTCTTTATGGGGAAATCCCTATCTGAGCTTATCAAATTTCTCTGTTTCTTGAAGATCTGAGAACCTTGAGGCTAACTTTGCATGGATTTTCTTTACAGATCTTCTGAACTCCTTCCCATTCTTATGCCTTCTCAAAGTGTGGGCACAAGAACAGGGCAGAGTATTTCAACTGCTGTCTCACCAAGGCTGTCTACACCATCAAGGGCCTGTTTGAACACCATCATTACAGTACTGGAATCAAAACACTAAAGAAGGAAGGACAGATAGCCACAAGGTACACAGTGACTTGGTTATTAATGCATATGGGTAACAATAGAAAAACTCAGAAGATAACCTTTGAAGTGTAGGATTTTTTTCGTTTTGAGCCTGCTTTTTCATTCTTTCTTTTGCCTTTTCCATCCTCTTCTACCCGATCACCTTCCTCCTCACTACTGGCATCTGCTGTATTTCCTCCTTCTCCCTCAGTTTCTGATGAGCTCTGTTGCTGAATTGCCTTTAAAGTAACAATAATGATAATAATAATAATAATAATATAAACAACAAAAATATCACTAAAAGCTACCACTTAATTTTTGTTCTGTATTTACAGAGAAACACTGGGAATAGAGAGCTTGCACTTTAAACGTTCTAGACAGGAGGAGCCCCAGTTATTCTTACAATTACCAAGAGAAAGGGCTGTAAAGGTAATTTTCTCAGTCACCATTTGAAAACAGTTATCAGATGCAGATCCTGGGATAGTATGTTCTGAAGGACTTAAACAGGTACAGAAGATCTGATAACAGAAATGCATTTGCTAGAGAACCAAGGGTTGTTCAGTGGAGAGATCTGGCATGTAACTTTTTGGGCAAAACTATGGAAACTTCTAGACTTTGGCTGCATTTAGGACAGACTTATTCAGGAGAAAAGACGGCTGTTACAAACTCCCTCAAAGGGCAAGACCTTTGTGTTAGGAAAAAGCAAACACTGACCAAAAGGCAGAGAGCTCTTTGACAGTTCATCTCCCACAGACTATTCACTAGATTTTTTTTTTAAATCCGCAAGCGTATGCAAAACATCTGTAGGGCTGAAAATGTGAAACAGGAACAGAGAGGGGCAGCAGCTTGTCTGCAGGTGGTCCGTATCTTTGGTTTGTAAGGTTTTGTGCTAATAATGTAATAGGTGTTCGCCGTCTTTTGGAGGTGATTTCTATCTTCAAAGGACCACACTTTTTTAATGAGCTAAGTTCTCTGGTTTTATACAGCCCACCGACTACATTGACTACTCTTCTCCCTCCCCAGCTGCACTCACTTTTTGCTCCTGATATCCAACAGGGAGAGCTGTTGTACAGCAGCTATTATCTGGTAACAGCAGCCTAAACCTCCACCTTCTCACCCCTCACTACTTTGTCAGTGGCGTTCTGTGTGTTATACATACCAATGTAAAAATCAAAAGTGCAGTGACCTTAAGGTCTGTGTAAAATACACTGAACTTGATATAAAAATAAACAACAGAAAGAAGAAGTCATGTTTATAGTGGAGTAAACAAAACCTTCCATTTTTAATTCAGTTAAATCTGCTGCAGAACTTTCCACTTTGCCACCCCAGAATATCACAGAAAGCAAAGGGCCCTGCAGTATGATTAAAGTTCAATTTGTCACCCAGTGCAGGACCACAGTTGTCTTTATACTATATGATTACACTCTAATCACCAGCTGAGAAACTTTCTAGCTCCACCAAAACCAAGACCTTCCATCATCACTCATACAATGTTTACATAGATAAGAAGTCTTCAAAGAAAATAAGAAAGATAAGGAGGAATAGAAGAGAAACTCATTTACCTGATATCCAGTAAACTTTACTCCAGGGTTGTTTTCTATTTCCCACAGGCCTTCATTAAATCCTTTTCGTTTGTTCGACTTCCCAAACTTATCTTTATATTCTTTATATGGGAAAAGGTCTTTGGGCCCCAGGAACGCACTGCATTTTAACAAAGGTAGCATTCAAAAAAAAGGACTTAAACTCCTTCTCTTCAAATTAAAAACATTAACAGTGCAAATGTTTTCCCTATTCTTCTGCTCATTCCATCATTGTGTTCTTCATTTTTATTTATTTATTTATTTACCACTGGCTTTGAGTTACTGCTGTGAGTCTGATTTTATGGATTGGCTCGCCATTCCAATGTTTGATGTTGCAAAACCATGCTGTGTCTCTCTAGAAACAACTAAAACGAGTCTCATTTATTATATTAACTACTGCTGGGAACTGGCACTTGAACAGTTTATGAAAGGGATTATATGACGTAATTGCCTGCAACAGCAAGGGACCAAACTTCCAATCCTATGTGTTACAAATCCAGAAAGGCCTAAAAATAATACCATATGAAAAGCTAAAGCATTTAAGGAATGCCTAGAACCCATGAGCAAAAAACTTACCCCTTGTACCACTACACAGAAAAAGCAGGGGCACTCAGTATTATTTATACTGTAAGCCTGGGAGCGTCTTCCATGGATCAAGCCCCCCACATACTAGATTCTGTGCAAACACAATAAAAATGTTCTCTTTCCCAAAAGTCTTATAATTTCATATAAGACAAGAAACAATGGGTGAGTATAGGCAGATGAGTAATACAAGGAAACAATGAGACACACACGGTGCTTGTGGCCAAATTGGTTTTTAGACAGCACAGCAAAGGAGGGATTTTGTGCTCTGCTGCTGCATGTCAGCTACACACTGCACCAACTAATTTCAAGCACAGGCACCACAATGCAGGGAAAAATAATAATAACAAAAAAGACCGGTCATTTATCCTCCTTTTACATAATTTACAGTAAAGTTCTACATTCTTATGTAAAACTGAAGAAAGTATAATTTCCTTTTCACTGGCTATCTATATCTGGTGTGTTTACTGTTCTCTGTATCACAGTACTGGGATGCCTAATCATACGTTAAATTAAAAACAGTGAAGGCAAAAAAAAACCAACACAACAATACTTCATTCCCACATGGAAGATTCCATGTCACCAATGGCCAGAGCTGAGCATGTCACATTGTCCCTCACTATAATCACCACCCTACTTTCCTGATGATCTCTGCAATTGAAGTTAACTCTGTGGTCTCTACTGTCACAGGATCTCAGAGCTCCACCTCTCTAAATGCATTTATTCTCGTAACATCATTGTGAGATAGGAAGTTGCCCGTTCTTGCACATGGGCTTCTGCAGGCACAGAGATCTGCCCAAGATCAACAAGAACAGTTCTAACACAAACAACAAAGGAAAACCTTATGAAATTTACCAGGACCTACCTTAATTTAGCTCAACAGTAAAGCATGGAAATGTTTCTACAGTCTTTTATGTATGGTAAACACTGAAAAAGTGTCCACTTCTTTGAAATACATTCATTGCCACTGGGAGAGTGTAACAGTTTCTACTACTCTGCTATAAAACTCATAAGCTGCAATCTACAGTTCATTTTTAGCAGTTATGCTTCTTAAATTATTAAGGTAGTAAGTATGAAATGCTTTCCTGTGTCAGATGTTATAGTCAGATCACAGGCTAATAAAATCCAAAACAGAAGAGATTAGCAGTCTGCGATTCATTCATTTCAGAATAATAGTGGTCAGATTTCTTTTTCTCAAAATGTTTCTAAGAAAAATGTTTTCATTAAGAAAAAATAAAATTACATTTTGGTTTCTGATTTTGAGGCATCATAAGTTTATTTTAGCTTATCCTTATTCTTTTTAGACTATTACACAACGATGACAGTAGCAGTGGATCACAATATATCAAAATATCAGATTGTTTCATTACAGCAACAGTAGGAAAAATTTTAACAAGAAGAGAGACTATTTTGATCTTGATGAAGCAGAAGCTGTCCTTAAAGATTTTAAAAACGAAACATAATGCATGAGCTATGGGCCTTATTATACTGTGGAAAAACATTAAAATTCAAAAACAATAATTTGTGAATAAAACTTCAAACCTCTAAAACTGAATTTAAAATGTCATCAGAATTTCATTTTTTCATGTTTCCATTTCTTAAGGAATTCTAGAAAACATGTTGCCTGCAAGTGGGGAAGGAAAAGCTTTAAAATGTAAACATTTCACACAAAATTGAATGGAAATTGTGATAAAAAACAAAACAAAGCAAAACAAAATTTAAAATTTAAAATAGACTAGAAGCTGGTTAAATTGTAATGTTGAAAGTCTGTACTTTGTAGCAATCACTATGAGACCTAACTTACCCTCTCTGTTCTAATCCCTTCTCTCCCTACGAGGTCAGCCAGCTCTGTTCTTCCATCACTTCTGAAAGCTCTATCCTACAATATCCCCAGCACAAATCTCAAAGGAATGCATACATTTCAAAGCTATGTGAGGCTTGCGTGAGGCTCCGGGGTCTGCTTCCTTTCATTTTACCAACCACTAAGCGAGTTCTCACATAGGACAAGAACCCAAATGTGCCCAGATACAACAGAGACAGCCTGGTCTCCGCTATCATGTACACCCAAGTGTAAAAGTTTTGTCCCTGCATCTCAGTTCACATGATCCTGTAACAAATTTATGGCAACACTTTCAAGTAACACAGAAACTGATTATTATTTATCCTTAGACCATGGTATAACATCCACACAGCAGCATCCATGCCTACTTTCAGGTTTCACTCTTGTATGTTAACACAAATAAGCCAGGCTCATAGGACCTCTCTCTAGTCTCCCAGTGGCTTCAGGTAGGATTTGTTACAATAAAATTTGTGGAGATGACATCAGCTGAAGTGGAGGAAGACATTTCACAGATCGTGTTCATTCACTTACGTTTCATGAGTCCCAAAAAAGAAGATGGGGTATTTATTTGCTGGAGGCTTCACGGCTCCTTCAGGGAGTTCATCAATCTGTAAGACAGAAACAGAAACAGGATTACTACAGACGTGGTGCCCCTCATCCCAGAATCCCTGCCAAGCCACGGGAGTGCTGTAACAGGTACCCTGCATCCCTGGGGGGAGCCCCGTGTGCAGGGGTGGGAAAGGGAGACGGCTGCTGGTTTTCAGGCAGGCTGGTCAGCATAGTTAGTATCAACAAATGTCAGCATATGACAGAAACACTTCAGGGAGGCACCAGAAGACCAACGAGCAGACAAAAAGTTTTGTTGATTTCATTTCATGGCCATTATAACACATGAAGGCAATAAAATCGAGCCCGCTTAATTTAAGTGTTAAACTTGGATACTGCCTCATCAAAGGCACCGAAGCCCAGAGGGTAACACTGTCTGTCTCACATGGCCACCTAAATAACTTCTGTAATAAATGGGGAACAGATGGCATCTCTGAGACTCCGGAGCAGGAAAACCAGACCAGCTCACACTGGTGCTTCCTGGTGGTCGTGGTGTTACCCAATGTAAAATGTGTAACGCACACCAGGAGGAGGGTCTGGCACTCTCCTTCCCCAGGCCTGTCCTAACAACCGCTTTAGGCCACCATTCCCCCGTGTGCTCCACCTCTTCTTTCAAGTTTTCTTCCTGTCCTCATATTTCTCAAGATACAGATACACAGCAGCTAAGGGAGGGGTGGCAAGGATGCTCTCCTGAGAAACAGCAAGGAACTGGGACTGGGACAGTGCCCCCGGCTCAGCAGTGCTTGGACTCTGGACTTGTGCCTTTGAGCAAGGGCACTGATCACAAGGCCCAGGCAGGCCCAGGGCTCGGTCTTGTCCATACCCATTTCAGCCTTCTGTGACACAGTAAGAGTCCAGGTGCCTGCCCACACCAACCAGAAACACAGAGCAGCTTTAAATAAGATCTGAATGCCTGCCTTACCAAAAATGGCACTTTGGAGCATACGTGGGCGTCTAAAACTAAGTGTCCAGGGAACTCTCTGACTAAGAAAAGAGAGCCTAACGAATCCAGACAGCTACAGGGCAACACCAGAGAGCAGGTGAATGGCTTGCTGCCTCTCAGGGAACTCGGTCTCAACATAAGCATATTGAATCCTGCCAAATGTCACTGGAATTGAAAGCTAGGTGCTGACATACCAGTGCTATAAGAAATCTGCTCTTCAGAGCAGCAAGGAGAGGCAACCTGCATGTTTTCACTCAGGAGGCCAGGCCCACATGTGCTTTCCTTCTCTCTTCCTGCCGAAGGACCCCAAACACTGAATTCTTGTTGATTAATAAACACCAGATTGTTTTCAAAGGATGTTCTCTTTCACTGTAAAGCATCTGCTGGCTACGTAGCTCTCAAAGAAGCATGAGCTCTGATACCAATTCAAGCCCTTTTGGACTTGCTGAAAGGACGCCAGTAGGGGACAGAGAAACCAGAGCAACGTTTGGAGCACCACAGGCCTCCTTTCTGCAAAAGAAATGGGTGCTATCTTTTAGGCCTAGGTGGAGTATTCTCAGAGTTATGCCTAAATCGGGGGCTGTACAAGCACTCCCAGACCATCCCCTGTCCCTTTCCTGAGGCACCACCCAGGAGCGCAGCAGCTGCCACCCAGCAGTGGGTGTTGGGGCCCTGTCACCATGCTGGCACGGGCTGCAGGAGATGATCCATGCCTTGTGGGCACAGCAGACACACACCTTTCATGTAACAAAGCCAATGAATTAATCAATAAAAGGAGAATTTATATGCATATAGCAGATACACACTGGTGGATGATGGAGGCTTGCATTCGGTTTTAGTTCAGCTGTGTGTAAGCAGGAACAGGAACAACACCACAGGCTGTTTGGGGTCCTCTTCATCACCAGGAGTATACAGGGGAAAGAGAGCCAAAGATATTTTTCCAGAACTCATTATTTTCTGACATTCACTATTTTTTTTTAAGCAAGTGCCCATAATGTGATTATTGGCTCAGTAATTCATGGTTTAAATACAGGTATTAGACTCTAACGGTGAAAGAAAGTATGAAGGGGAAAACACTGCAGCTCACTTTACAAGCTGATAGCAAATCAGGGAGATAATGTGTCCCACTCTGCAACACAACATATGCTTGCTTAAAGCTGGAAGTATCTACATTTTGGACCAACAAAGGCTATGCTGGCAGTTTACCAAGTACTGGGGTAATACACCTCAACTGTCTGAATGCCATAGCTGTCTTTCCCTTCATTATGACAAGGATGATGTCCAAAGAGAGATGAGATCCCAGAAAAATGTGGACTCCTGTGACTGAGACAAACAATGTCTGCTGGGACTAGACTGAGAATCTCATTTGGTTGCTTGAAATATGGAGCCAGCTCTGGGCTGCATTACAGAACAACGCAGTCCAGTTACTGTCTCAGCCCTTTAAGAATTTCTCATGAAATAAAGCTAACAGCTGTAAATGATCAGTAATGCAGAGGAATGAAGACATGCTTAGCAGGGAATGCTGACCAGAAGGGAATGGGGATCTTAGATCGCACAACGTGCTGCGCTCCGAAGCGGTGAGGATCTTCTCCTAAGCAATGTCCCAAGTGCAGCTAAGCCCCATGTCATATTCCCAGCAACGCCGACCGCTAGCTAAGGAGCAGCACCAAACACAGTAAAGGTCAGCACAGGCATCTCTCATGCAGCTCACCTGCTCCCCATTTTGTGGCATATTTCTTTATTCATCCGAGTATCTCCCTTGACTATGTATCATTGCAGGAAAGCATAAAAAAGCTTTTCATAGCTTTTGAAAGTTGGCATAGAGGTACAAACACATGCAGTATAAATCTGCACTAAACAGCTCAAGGATGGGCTGATAATGCTCCCACTCTAACACTGCACTGTGCAGCTGAGGTCAAGACTTTCCTGCCTTTGCTGATTTTGCTGCGAGCTCCCCAGCTCTCAGGCTTATGTCTTTAGTATTATAATGAGGTCAAAATACGAAGCAACAATGTTACAGCAATTCAAATCTGTGGCAAGAACCCTAGGAAATTTAGGGAAGGACGAGACCCTCTCTGCCATTAGGAAGGATCTCTTCTCTTTTTGCCCGTTTCACCAGAATCCCTGCATCAGAGACCAGGAGAAGTGATCTTTGCACACCCCATCCGTTCCCAGCAAAACCACTTTAGCTCTCCATGAACGCCGAGGCTCTAAGTGCTTATTTAGCTGCAGAACAACCCCAGCACTCCTTGATGATTGCTGCTGTTTTGTAGTAATGGAAAGCAAGCAGTACAAGCAACCATACTGCAGCCCCCTGCTGCTGTACTCGGTCACAAATTATTCCCATCCTACAATATGTTTTGGTTAAATATGCTGAAGATTTGGATCTGATATTTTTTCCCCATATCAGCAAGATCAAAGGCAGAGAGGGAGGGAGAGAGAGAAAGGGAGCGGGCGCGTGAGCACAAGAGCGAGGAAAGCATCACTGCTTGGAACCAGGAACAAAAGAGATAAGTGCACCCATAGTAGGGCACAGTGTTGTAGTCACAGAAACCTCACTAATGACTAAAGCATCTGTCTATCGGAGAGCCAGACTGCTACTGCATTTTGCTCCTGGAAGGAAACAAACAGATTCTAAAGTGCCCGTTATAACCTGCAATCAAACAGGAGATTCATCCCCTCCTGAAGCAGAGCAGACAGTGGGCTGGAGCTTGCTGCCACAGAAATCAGGGAGAGCAGCGCATGGCGTGCAAATCTGATATGTGCATCAGCAACATCATGGGCAGCCGCTTCAATTATGGCTAAAATTAAAGCAGGTGGTTTCAGATTTCGAGTTTTATCCCCTTTACTCCCATTGCTGTCATCTGCTTAATGAATAACAATTGCTTTCTTTTTGCACAACCTCAGCAGAGCTGCACTTCCCAGCATTTGTTTGCCAACCAAGCAGCAGAGCTTTAAAGACGTAACTGTGCTTTTTTTTTTTTCTTTCTTTCTATTTTTTTTTTCTTTCAGTAAACAAATGCCAGGCTTCTAGGGTCAGGAATGCTGAACAGAAAATTCAGCCTGGACCTCTCAAACCAGAGCAGGGCTTTATCAAACGGTGTTGCTAGGGACTACCGATGGGGAAGCAAGAAATCTGCCTACTTACATTGCAGTTTACAGGCTAGCATGTAAAAAGCAGCATGAATATTTTGCTCGCAGTGCTGCTGAGCAATCGCTGACTTCTCAGGTAGTGTCTCCAACTGGTTCTCCCGGGCTGGGTTTGGCAGCCCTGGTACTGCAGCCCCTTCCTCCCATAGCAGCTGTGCTGAGGCGAGGGAGCCTGCGGAGCGAGGGTGGGTCAGGCTGGGGCTGCAGATCTGTAGCCCTGCAAGGAAGGCAGCGCGGAGCTGCCCTCCGAGAACAACGGGGGCTCCCAGGAGCACAAATCATCCCCCTGCCTGCCTGTGGGATCAGGCAGCGTTTTCCAGGCAGGCGGAGGAGCTCCCTGGGAGGGCTGGTGCAGAAGCAGAGGAGGCTGCACTCCCTCCTGGGTGTTCTGCTCTGCAGAGCTCTACATTCCCTGCAAAATGGGAAACATGTCTCTTGGAGACACGCAGAGAGGAACGGCAGCCTAGTCTCTGTTTGTCTACGGCGAGCAGCTTTCTGCGGAGGTTTACGTTACCACAGCAGTCACGACAAGGGCAGCGCTGCTCGCCGCAGCTGAAGGGCATCCCGGATGCGTCCATCTCCTTCCACTTGGAGGGACAGCAGGTGTCATGTTGTACAGCTGGCACACAACCTCCATGTTGCGGGTATGCTGCTGTTCAGAAGCAGCACTTCCAGACTGTCGGGGTGGCTTTCGGACCACAGCAGCTCCCAGACCTTGCTCCATTTTGCTCCACCACAATTCTACACTGACAAAACCCCACATATCGTGCAAAAATACCTATCAGCTTCACATGCACGGACAAGAAAGCTTTACTTCAGCATGCAGAGATGCTTATGTGGGCACTGAAACCACAAGAACAAGTCCTTTTATTTTGCAAAAGGAGGGAATTAAAACTGCAGCGCAGTAATCACTGATTGTTTTGACATACTGTAAATGCCTTTGATTGGCAAAAGCACACAGAAGCATTGCAGAGATCTGTATCTCCCCCTGAAATCCCTGGAGTCACTGCACAGCAGTCAAGCAAAGGCCTATAGTATTTTTTGCTGGAAAGTGGTTCAAGTTGCTTATTATTGCCCAACACATGCAAGCAGCTTGATCTTCTGCAGTTAGCTTATTAGCACAGCTCTAAATGGATAAAAGCAATACTCTTCAAAATACATTATTAAAATAGGGTATTTTGCTTCTCTATAACATGTCATTTTTATTCACGTGGATTTAATACAATTTTTAATAGCTAGTGCTACTGGGAGTTAGCAGTACGGCAGCATCTTTCCTAAACCATTGTTTAAAATACAGCTCTGCAAAAATGTGAAATATTAATTTTTTTCCCCCAGAGGATCCTAAAATGAAAAAAAAAAAATCCAACCTTCTCCAACCTAAAAACTGTGACTCAAATTCCGTAGTACTTATATTTTACAACAATCCAACTAAAGCTGGTTGGAGACTGCAGAATTTCACTCTCATTTATCAGGACTACGAGATATTTGAAGCAGAGCACAACTCTTTCCCTGATGTACATCATACACTAGAACTCCTGGTGTGGAATGCTGGCATATGCACTTTTTCACCCATTAAAAAAGATAACTCTGTGAAGGGTGAGACTAGAAGCAGAATCCAACTTAATAAGGTGGAATTGCACAGCTACAAAAGTAAAAATTAAAAAAGTCTCTGGGCATGGAAGAGTGCCACCAGCAAAAACAAAAAGCAAAACAAGATTAAAAACAGCAGAGCATACTTTTGAGCACTGCTGAAAATGGCTGAAGGGTATCCTGCAGACAGCCAGAAATGACAATATAAAGACATCAATCCTTTTTTTCTGTGCATGCTCGGGACCTCGTCGAGATAGAAGACAATGAAGGGTTAGTTGGAGTCCAAACAATGCTGGCAGGCAATGTCTCACTAGGAAAGATCAGCAGTCCTGCAGCTGAGTTCAGCCCCTTTACATCCCTAATTAGCAGCATATTTTTTAAGACAGAAAGTTGAAATACACTTTCTGCAGAGCTGCTTTCATCTTCAGTATGAAAATGGGGCCGAGGCTTAGTTCTGCATGACTAGTATCTATATGCATGACTTTGTAGATAACCAGCCTACTCATGTGATTCGAGCCCTCCGCCAGCGTGCATGGCTGGGACAGAAGGATGCCAGACGAGGGGACAGGGGAGCTGCCTCTGCCACTGGCCTCTGGGCTGCCCTTGGCCACGTCACTGCACCTCCTTCACTCTAATTTTACAAATGGGGATGATGGTACAGTGCTTCCTATAAAGCAGATGAAGCCCAGAGATGAAAAGCTAGGCATTACTCCTAACAAACACTTTCAGCTTTGTTGGATGAAGATTTCAGGTTATCAAGCTGCAATCCTCCCAGTCAGTGACCAGACACCAAAGTTGGACTGTTGCACAACTGCTCCATTTTCTCCAAATGAAATGTTTCCCTGCCACTGTCAGTGAAGCAATAGTGCTACTATTAGGATATGTTTTTTTTTTCCAGGCTGTAAGGATAGGATGTGATCACACTATTTTCAGTCAAACTCTCACCTGCAGTAACTTAGGAACACGTCAGCTCATTTTGCCACATCAGACAAAAGAAGAAAGACCAGAGATATTAAGTTTCCTCATGTTTTGTGATAAACAAGCTGTCCATCCGAAGATGGACAGACCAGTAGCCCATATGCTGAGAGACAGCTTGCAATGCAAGCTTAACCGCAACACTAGACAACGGGGAATCCACATAAAGGAAAGCCAGAGAAAAATAATCTTCTTAAGTTTCATGGCTCACAGAATTACTTTTTTATTTGTGGATAGGTGGTGAGAGGTTGTTCCTTTTCAACAAATACTGCCAGCCCTGAGGCATTTTGTGTTTACTTCTTTAAGTAAATTATTCCTCAGGTATCAAAATACTGTTTGCAATGTACATCCACCTGAGCAAACCACAGTGAGCCCACTAACACCAAATTAAAGCATTTTCTGATGACAAAATTTGGTTATCCTACTTTATCATCTTACTACAAATATTTTTGTCTTGAAATATTAAAAGTGTGCAAGAAATGCACATACAAAAATGTGTTTGGAAGGCATACAGCAAATAAACACTGATTAAACAGTCAAGACATCAACACATGAGAAATTTTGGGGACTGCACATGCACAAACACCGTATTTCTCTCTTGCCACTCTCTTCTTGCAAGCCAAAGGGACACTAAAATCATGCCATTTCCCCCCACCCCCCAAAGTACTCAGATGAATCCTGCCACCTGTCGTATCAGCTCTGTTAGAAAGAGTGGATGAATGGCACAAGAACGCGAGAAACTGATGAATATTTCTGGGCCTTCCACATTTTACACTGGAATTTTACTCTTTCATTGATGGTTTTTGTTTTAAGGAAAAATGTTATATTCATGTGATAGGATGTTTTGGCCAGTCAACTTGATCAAAACCTTTTCAGTTGGGTGCAGCCTGCCTTGGGCACTGACATTTGGTCAAATCCACACAACCAGTTTTTATACTCAAGGCTCATCTGCTTCACATATCCGAAGATCCATTCTGTGCTGCTCAAGCTGTTATAAAAAGAAGTGTTGCTGGTTCTTATGCTCATATTGACACACTTAAAGCCAAAAGGTAAGCAAATTTCTGGAAGACTGCAATCTCCAGACTTGGCTGGCTTAATTTACCATTTCTCTTCCAATGCAATTTACTTCCCTAAAAAGTCAGTTAAAAAATTGGAACGGCACAAAACTTCCAGGCTGAAGAACACCAAGAACTGCTCTGCAGGATTTGGACCAGCTTCCCACAAAGTACACAAACCTTATTGACACAATAGCTTGCAGCTAGAATTGTTGTAAGGAAATCTGACTGATGGAGACTGCAGGTGCGAACTTTCAGTTTATGAAGGGTGGACACAAAGATCCGAGGTGCAGAAGGGAACGACCTGCTTCACTTGCTGGTTCCCTTGCTGCACCTAGAAGGCTCCTGCTAGGGAGGTTCCAAGTTTGACACTTTGGAGTGCTGCAACCATTAACCTGGGCCTTTGGGAACAGAAAAACCTCCTGCTTGTGTCCTCTGTGACCTGTTTTGTTAGCCTTACTTGCAGCTAAGGATTACATCAGGGGACCAAAATGCTCCTTACCACTGAACAAGTGCATTCAGACTGTGACTCCTCAGCAGCACAAAGGTCTAAATCCAGATTTTGGCGCTATGGGATGAGTAATAATCACCAAATACCATCAGCACCCAGGCCAATTATTTTGTTGTGACGCAAATCACATGTACAACAACATGTGCTCCGTCTAGGGAGAACGAGAAACCATGAAATCTAATTGCAGAGCCAATGAAATAGAGTGACTTGCAATAATTTTTCATTCAAAGTCAGGATTTCCTGTTTACTCCGCTGACAAACTGCAAATTCGTACCTGCAGAAGAGCTCGGCATTTGTAGAAAGCCTTGGGTTGCTGTAAGCTGAACTGTCTGTGAATAATTGTTGTCATTACCCCCCAGCCTTAGCCCCATCTATGGTGCAAGCCAACCGATGAAACTAGCAGCCTGTTTTGCTAACATGCAACTTCTGCCTGGGTTGGCTGGGTCACTGCAACAACTGGGCTTTTTTTGAAGAAGAAGAAGAGATTCATGCAGTCACAGTGGTCTCTGTGCAGCAGTCAGGCCCAAACTTGGTATTTTTACTGGGCTTGCTTAGATTCTGCTGTCATTACGGTGTCAAATACCTTCTCTGCAAAGTCCCTCAGTCTAGGTTAAACTCTCAGGAATTTTAATCTGTCTGCCTAGAGAGAGTTAGGAATGAACTTTTCCAAGCCAAGTCATACTCCTTCCCACCTGCCTGTTTTTTCAGCTTCCAAAACCTCAGAATGACAGTTTTCATTTAGCCTTCATTTAGATTCAACCAAAAACATAATGTTGCTTATATTTACTTAGATACTCCCTAAAAAAATAACAACCTTGTTTATCAAAATGAACATTTTTCTCAAAACAAAACAAAACAATCCTCAAGCAGCAACCTACAGGAATGAAACTCTTTGCATTAAAATATTTGAAGCATTCCCATATGTACATATGGACCTAGGAACTTAAATCCTAATTGCTAAGCCAGATTAGAAAAAAATCACTCAAACAAAAACGTGAAAGACAAAAAGACGCACTTTTTTGGAGCTGTAAGTGGCATTAACCTCAGAGACAAGTGGGATATATCAGTATGGTAGTGACCAGACTTGTAGGGTGGCATGCCCATTATTATAAAAAATATGCTTACTTAACAATTTCACATCAGAAACCGTAAATGTAAGTTTTAAGCATGCAAGTACTCTCTTTGATTTAGATTTTAATCTCTACTTATTAATTATGGGCTTGAATTTGCCTACATGTTTACATACTTGTAGGTTTAAGACTTACTTTGGAACATCCTCTCTTTCTGTCCACTAAATTAACTTGAATTTGTGTATGAGGTATGTGTCAGTATTTTGTGTTACCTTTAAAAAACTTCCCAGAATATGGTGTTTCCACGAACATGAGTTACCTACAAAAGCCAGTGACTCAGGAGCAGTTGTATTACAGAAGTTACAAAACTTACTCCAGAAATCTGCTTTCTTCCAAAAGCTTCTGATTTTCTCTTACTTTCCTTCTCCAAACACCACCAGGGCTTCTGGCCATTACTCTGTCTCATTTCTGTAACTGACTTTGAGGGGCAACCAGAGGATTAATTTTAAAGGAGCGGTGATTTTTAAAGGATACAGGCTGTCAGGGGCAAATTGCATCTGTGGAACGGTAATAGCTGTTTTCCCGCATACATTAATACTAAATTTTTAAAACACCCTTTACCTCTGTATCAGGAATAGCATCCATACTGAGCAAGGAAGCTTAGCACTCTCCATTGGCAGCTTGGCAAAAAAAAGTCCACGTTTTACATCAGGTTACCATTTTGTTTTATAAAGCAGCTGTAAAGAAACAGCGTGTTGTTCTGACTCATCTTGCGCAAATAACTAGGAAAAGGCAATTACACAGAGGAGAGAACTTGGTTAACGAGACACATATCTGGAACTGGGGAGGACATTAGGGAAGACTAAACACACAGATTTATCCTGGGATCCAGGTACTGTGTTTACATACACCTCATACAAATCAATGAAATCCAGTCATAAGGCTTTCAGGCCGGTATTCAACATTTTAATTTTAGTTATCACTTGCTTTTACTTCTTAAAGCATTGGTGGTGGCACATGACATGCCCAAATCATCTTTCACAGCCAAAGAGTTTTAGCTCATGCTGTTCATGCTTTTAATCCTGAAGATCCCCAGCTCAATCTCACAGGAACTGCGCATGATGGCAGCCCTTTTCAATAAAATCTGTCATGCAGACAGCACACTTTTGGCTGTAGAGATGACTCTGCCACCCCTGTTACTACACCAGGTCAAGCATATTGCTGACTTTTGACAAAGAAGTAAACTAACATCTTCATCTAGCAGCAACTGTTTTGAAAAAGTAAAAGCTTCTTGTTACAAAATTGCTCCCCTTGCTTCCACATCTACTGAAGAAGCTGGCATTCCATATTGCCACTAAAATCTTTATTATTATGGGCTTCTAAAAACGTAACAGCTAGGAGCTGATCCTGGAAGCATAGCTGGGCATGCAGTTGGCACCATAAACAAAGTCTTTGCCTTTGTGTGATCAGATCCCGTGTAGCACAATAGCACAGCAATTACACACAGGTGAATCCACTCATTTGTAAGGCAGGAGATGGCACAAAGCATCTTGCAGAAGACCAGGAGAAAGCACTCACAGCGTTGTAATGCTGAAGAGCCCTGTCTGACAACTGCGTCTCCTCTAATCTGCGTTCACCTTTTAACATGGAATCCTTGCCATTTTACCAGAAGCACCAATTCAAAAAAAAACCTGCTCAGAAAACCGACCTGCTCCCTTAACAGCAATGAAAAGCTCCAAAGCAGCGTCTCTCAAACAAACACAGAGAAAACAAAACATTAATAGACAGGACAGGCTTATTACCGGTGATAAATCATCGCAGACATTAAAATTCTAGCCACGAGGCTTAATAACTTTATGCTACCTTCTTCTAAAGGCTGTGATATGAATACTGACTGTGACAAAGAAAAATAAAGTTTGCAGAAGAGGAAGATTTTGAAAAATAACTCCTGATAAAAAGCAGCAAAAGCGAGTACCTGAAAATGTGAACATATGTGAGTCACCTGATCCAGACACCATACGAAAAGAATTATCTGTTGAGTTCGCTGCACCGCTAATATCTTTCAAAAGCCCTGGTATTTGGAGAGGCACCGCGGTATGGAATGTCATCTTTTATTTTTAAACTTTTTTAAGATGAACGCCTGCCTTCTCCCTCAGGCTACGGTCCTACTTTGTGTTTCTACAGGCAGGGCACCACATATGTAAATGGTTTTACTGAAATCAAGGAATCTTTATGCAGTTAAACTCTTTCCCTTGCTTTGGGACATGGTCTTTAGAGAGCAAACTGATGGGAAAGGCATCGTCTTCCTTCCGCTCTGCTGTAAGAAGCAGGGCAGTAAGCCTCCAGCCCTGCAGCTGGATCTGCTCGGGCACAAAACACTCGGGATGCCCAGCAGGAGCCTGCGGGTGGGTAGGGGGATGTAGTGCTATCGGTACGGTGCTAACATTCCAGGGACCTCCATCTCACAAACACCTCCACAATAATGGAATAACCCTGAATGAGCGCTCCTCACTGCATCCCAGATAGCTGTGCTTCAATAAATCTTTGCAGAAATACAAATGTACGTTGGCTCAGATGGCAAGAAGGATATCTGGGCTGAAACCCAACGAGCAAGTGATTAGTTTAAGCAAACGATGACAAAAGACGCCACCACAGCATGGCACAGTGCCTGGCACGAGATGCCTTGCTTGGGTTGTATTCCTCGTCCGGATCTGCCTCACCTAACGCCTGCCGTGCTCTGGAAGAGGCACCGCAGGACAGGACGCCAGGAGCCTCTGCAAGCATTGAGCCCAAGGTACTCTCCTGTGCTCCTGTGCGTGTGTGGATAAACATGCAGTCACTCCGCTGAAACCAGCAACGGCAAAACGGATATGACAAATGACTCACAGAGCCCTAGGTCTGTGAGAAATACGAGCTGCGAGTAACCCAAAATTTAGCTTGCAAAAGGAAAAAGCTAACACATCTGGGAAAAAACGGATTGGCAATGTAAGAGAGAGAAAGCTGGAAGCAGCAATACTACAGGAAGCCAACGGTGGACCACAAGTCGCACTCGAACAGCCAACGTGCTGCAAAGGTCAAGGCAATGTGCAGAAATCCCCGCATGCAAACACACGTCCTGCCAGGGGGCTGGCAGACAGCCCTCACGTGGTGTGACTGTACCCAGGGAAACCGCTCGGCCCCATGCAGGACCATCGCGAGGGCTGCTCACCAGTTGCAGGAAGCTCGTGAAAACACACACACATTTACGTCAGCACAGCATGAAACCAATCAATGGGGCTGGAGGGCTTGATTTACATACAGTGATTAATAATAAATGGTCTCCCAAGGAATAAAGGCCATGCACGGGCAGCCTCGCCTCTGCAGGGAGGTGCAAAGCCCATCCCTCCATGCCTGCTGGTTGGGAACCCCTCAGCCATTGCCCTTGGGTGGCCTCTGCAAAAGCAGTGGGACCCAAAGGCAAAACCTCTCAAGAAGGGGAAGGATGCAAGGCTCCTTTTGGGGCAGAGCTCTGCCTTCTGGCATCATCTTCCACTGCTCTGTCAGGACAGCAAACCTGTGACACGTGCTAATTTAAATGCCACTTGATCGGGGCTTTCTTCCCTTCCTCCCCACAGAAGACACTGATATGTGCCATAGGAAAGACAAACTGTAAGGGCCTGGTGGCGAAAGTTTTCCCAAAGGGATAGGTGGAGGAGGAGCTGAAGAGCTGCCTCCTGGTTACCGAACAATAGGTTAGGGACTTGGGCAACAGCCAGGGGCTGGAACCTGGATTCCTGGTTTGTCTGTTTTCCTCAGGCTAAGCAGACACCCGCTAAGGGAGACACCCTGTCCTCCGGAATACAGACGGGGTTGGCTCACAGCACCCCTTGCATGGAGGCTCGAACACTGTGCTATGTAAGATTCACAATGCTGAGAGAAAATGGCAAAAAAAGCTGCCTGAATCCAATGAGTTTCTATGCAGAATGCATAAGCACATCAGGGGAAGGACTGTAACCCCACAATTGTTCTTTGCAACCATAGCATTTGCTCCTCCATTTGCACTTTCCTGCTTCTCCCACCTAGACTGCATCTCCAGTCTATATGCTACAAATCTCTGTAAGGTCACTCCCTGAATTATTATCAAGTTTCAATATATACTTTATTTATACATTTTATAATCCAATTTGATATGGGATTGATTCCCAGAAATGGTTTGCATTACTGTGCAGTTGTGCCTTGAGCTCTCCCAGACTTACAGTTTCTTTTACTCACTGCCTCTGTGTGGGTTTACTTCTGCTACACGTGGCTTCACAGGTAGGTGCTTTCCGAGTCTGACAAGTACAAAGTTATTGACTCTTAAGACTTACACGCTGTTTTCTAGCTGACATCAGTGACACCAGTGATCCTGCAAGGTCCCTACACAGTCTGGAATCTTTTCCCTCCTCCTTAGCCCTACTTACTCTGCTGGATGTAGGATGCTTTGTTAACTGATCGTCTTAAAGAAATTCTTTGGCGTATGACATTCCTTGCTCTGTTTTTCCTCTTTTGTTACATGATGCCTTCTATTCAAACAGCCAAACTAGAGCTGGCAAACGGCCTCTCTAGGTTTTTTACACTTTGCTGCAAGGCAAAATAAACAGTTGTTTCCAGTTTGCATTTTCAGGGCTACAGATGTATGCTAATTATCCTTTCAGTCTGCTGACGGAAAACTGAAAGAGATTTAAATGTATTTTTCTAAGGCAGACACCAAACTCTCTGGACACCTGTCCCTTCTAACTCTGGGCTTTGTGCTTCTCAGAGCACAGTACAATCTCTCCTCCTTTTATGTTGACTCTAAAGACACTTTCAGATTTCAGCAGGGGTTTACAAAAGGCTGGGAGATGGGGATTAAACCTTGCTGAAATTCAAGAACTTTATGTGTCTTTTCAGAGCAGCAGTGATGTGCAAGGTACTACTTGGATTGACCTGGGACCATTTGAAGGATGGGGAACTTCAGAACGGGGCAACAGGAACAATATCATAACATGGGAAGTTAATTCTTTTGTTATGATGCTGTAGTATTTAATAAACTATCTTACCTTCCTTTTGTTTTCTGGAACAATAAAATGAAATAAAATGAAATAGCCGGGTCTTATATATTGTTTTGGTAAAAATATATATTATCAAGACTGTCTTGTCAAACAGTCCAAGTAGAAGAATGAAGAACTGGAAATGAAAGTGCAATTTATTTCCAATTTCTGTATCAGGTTTAGAACTGGCTGTTACACAGAAGAACGAAACAATCTCAGAAGTGCGAAGCCAGTAATGCAGCGACCTTCCCCAGAGGAGGAAGCAAGGATCCATTTCCTTCTTTAAGTTTTAAAAGCTTTACTTCATGATACTCACTTGTCTGCCAAATATTTCTTGGAATCTTTTAAATAACTGTTTATTCTATTTGTTCCTACTGTGCTTCGGCCAAACTACCGGGCCCTTCTCTGCTGATGCTGCCTCTACTGGAGTCCAGAATCAAGTGGTGTGCTGCCACAGCACCGTGTTACTCCTATGTTTGAAGCATCCCTTGTGTCCACCCCGGTGTGTACACACGCACAGAACAGCTACGTGCAGGCACACACGTACACGGATACCCGTGGTATCTAGAGGTACGAGTCACAGATGACATGGGCAGACTTGAAAAGCACCAAGGTACCTAAAGATAGAGCAAAGCACTGACGTTCAGCTAACTCCTGACACCTTTAGAAAGCTGGCTCCACATCCTCTTCCTGCCTGCTCCACACAGGCTACTTTCCAGTGTTTGTTGCTATATTTACCACTTGAATTACAGTATTACTGCGAGGCCTCGGGCAGACTCCTTCTCCTTATGCCTCCCAAGCATACAGTGAGAAGGTCTTTACTGCTCAGACAACACCACTGCAAACAGTTCAAATGTGAAAGATCTCTACATTGTCATCACTTTTCCAGCGTTATCAGGAAATCATTTCATCTATTCTCAGATGACAATTACAGATACTTACTGACAGCAATCACTTGCTTGTAACATTTTTATTACCCTAAATGTAGGAAAACTATCATCAATTCAATATTAGGATGGAGAAATCAGGAAATGAAGAGTTAAGACTGAAAACTCAGCCTTTGTTTTGCTGCCTATGCTTCACTCCAGCTGGGTCTCCTAACAGGTCCTTTAACACAATAACAAACAGAAGAGACCTGTCAATTAATACACGTAATGGAAGCTAACAGTAAGAACATGCAGATTAATTTGACAGGCTACAGATTTGACTGAAAGGGGCACCTTCCCTTCAGACAAAGCATGTATCTACGCAGTGACGTCCATGAGGTTACTTGATGAGATCTGTTTGGTAGCTTTGGAATGGCAAGAAAAACATCTAACACAAAGCCTGCACGCAACGGGTATGAAAATCTTTACATGCTTACTGCCTCAAAACTTCTGAGTCAACTGCCTTCCTTCTGGGTTGGCTTCATTTGGGCTTGTAAAACATGATGCTGCAGGAGAAAATATATTCCTCTATTGTCATTTACACAAAAAGAACAGACTTGCACATTTGGGGATAGTTATTTAAACTAATTAAAAAGTGAGATTAAAAAAACTTATTTTAATGAAGCTTTCACAAATATTCCTGTCCGCGATATCATCAAACATAAAACACCTTGGCCCCAAAATGGTTCGTTTGCCAAGCAAGAGCAACTGGAAAGGTTTTAGTATAAGTTATGATTCAATTTTCTGAATAAAAACTCCATTTCAAGCTACAAACCTCAGATGAAATCTGTTTTCAAGTCACACTTACAGCAGAACACAAGAGCAGGGATAAAGAACATCAGCTGCTGAGGTTCCTCACCTTCCAAACAATAGGAGAATTCACACTTCGCTCCTTGTTATTTTTGTTTTAGGAAATGAAGGAAACAGTACTCAATGAGCTGGTGAAGTCACTGGAAAGGCACTCACACCTTCTCTAAATATGACCAGATATTTGCAAATAAAAGTTTAAGCTCAAGTTATCTAAGCAACATGTTTCAACCTGGTGCAGAAGGCTTAGAGAGCAAAAAGCAATTCCATAAAGAACTCCTGGCCTTAAATGTCTCTTTTCAGATGCACCTCCACAGAATTCATGGGAGTGCTGCGTGAAGCAGCCAACAACCTCAGAATTAGTTCCTTGGTTATGACAGACCTTCGCAGTGATCAGCACATCATGTCTCATCTCCGAGACCTGCCTGAAAAATTGCTTGCAGATCTCTAAGGAGTGATGTATGAGTGAGGTACATAATTAAAGAGGGAGAGAGCAGGAAGAAGCTCAGAATTGGTAAAGGAGAAGTCACAGGAGACTCATATTTAGTAACACAGCAAAAGTGATGTCATAAAACAGAGCAACCAAAAGGGGAAAAAGGAGAAAAGCACATGGTGAAGGACTGGACAGGTCCCAAATGGCCAAGGAGAAAAACTCAAAAGATTGCAGACTGGGTTTTGGCAGAAAAACACAGAGAAAGATCTGTTGTCTATTTCTGATGGACCCTTTGAAGTTTTCTGGATCTAATCTGATTTTTGTCTGTCATTCTTTGCCAAAAAAGATAAACCCTGCCAGGGAAAACCTACCTTCCCTTATCCTTATACTAATAAGAAAACAAATGGTCTGTTTTAAATATCAAACACTTAAAATGTAGAGTCGAGTCTTTCTTCTATGATGTGTTTGAGAGTTTAATATTTCCAATCTGCCATACTTGCAATTATAACTGACCAAAGTCGGTCCTGGTTGTCAAAGCACAGGCCTTGGTCCTATACTGAGAGCTTCACCAAAATCAACCCACAAAGCTTCATCCACTTCACTGACCTGGAGAAGAAAGCTTTATTTACTAAAATGCCTGTGCTTTAAGTGTCCAAAATACATTTTTACAAATTTTTTTTCTCACACTGAAAATCTTCTGGAATTCCTTCACTCCGTAGCAATAATTATTTTTAATATTCTTTAATACTGTACTGAACTGCAACACTACAGTATTACTAGCCTTATCTTTTTATGCTTTAGTCTACCAAAGTCTGTAAACATGAGCTTAGTTTCAAGCCCTTCCCTTGGATTATTTCAGCTCTTACACTAAGGTACCTAACTTTCACATCTTGCTGTAGGGGGGTGGCACAGTCAAGCTATACTGAAGACTCACTCAGCTAAAACTTATCATGCAATCATCCTTACATTTATGATGCCGAGCCTGCCGCAGACATTAGCTCCCGTTAAAATGGCAGCGTTTACTATGTATCACTACAAGCAATAAACTCAGAATTTCATATCCATATAAAACTCCAATATATTAAAGTGTCTCAAATGCCACTCTGTCATTGCTATCGGCAGATGCTTTGTAACAGTGATGTTCACACACAAGGATTGTCAGGTACCCAGCAAACCTGGCGTTCAGGTAGGTGTTAGTTCAAAACAGAAATAAGGACACTGGACAAAAGGAACACAAGAGCAGGAGTCTGGAAATCAGGAAATTTATACTCACAAGACACTAAATGCACCTTCAAAGCAGCTGGCGTGACACTGTCACTTTAAAGGATGTGTTCTCCCAGCACGAAATGCTCTACCCAGCTTTAGACATCCATGTGTTTTCCATTAACATGCACTGCTTTACCTGCTTGGATCTGTTTTGTATTGTCCCAAATCAACTTAAACATCCCCACACAAACTATCTGGGTTTACCCAAACCTAGTTCTTGTCTCCCTGTCTGCATGAGCCTAGATTTCTGCTCAACAATGGCATCAACCATTTACCTGGGCATGCTCTTATTTTATTGAGGTCATTCCAGATTTTTTCCTCCTCTCTCTACCGCGGCATTAACAGCTTCCTTCCTATTTTTAAATCAGTAGCTAATTTCAGCAACTAAGTGCTTATTGTTTTTTCAGGGTCGCTCATAAAGCAAACACCATTATTGATCCTTCTGAATTTACCACCAGTCTTCCCTTTCTATCTCATCTGAGTGACCATTCAAGGGGCTATTTCTCAATAAACCAGGACACCTATCCTAGATTAGCTGGGTATCTGAAGAAAGAGATCTTTCTGTCCATGTGTGCTAACACAACTCCTATCGCAGTAGTAGCCAAGCAACTCCTAAGTGTTAGTGCTTTTGTTTCCACAACACCTTTTTAAAGGGAAAAGTGCTGTTACTTGTCCTATAAAAACAGGGAACTAAGACACAGAGGGATTTAGTGCTTCAAAGGCAAAGACCATTCACAAAATGTACAATGAATTGTATCTTTTTTTTCCTATATTTTTACCACAGCAGCCTTCCTTCTCTTTCTGCATGTTCTCTGGATACACAATTGCTCATCAGTTGGACTACAGCAACCGATGACCCGGCCAGTTGGCATTTATTCCACATTTTTGATCAGGTGCACATAAACAAAAACCAACAACTTGTTAAAGTAAACTGCTGCCAGTATTTTATCTGCTCTTACTATTAAGCTCCAATTCTTGGGGCCTAAACTCAAAATCTACTCATGGTCCTCCAGTTAAGCTAAAGGAAATTTTGGCTTTGCCCCAGAAAACACGATACCAAAATGCAAAGCAGCCCTCCCAGGTGGTGAGACCCAAGTGACATCTTTCATGTACAAAGTATCTAAAAGCATCTTTTGAAGACAGTGCATTTATTCACCAATTCTACTTTATCAGGCTATGAAAAGATAACATTTACTGGCCATTACCATTTTGGCTAAGTGTGGCAAATTCGATCCTTTTCAAATTAATGCTAGACTGACTCATAAAGAAACCTGAAATGCAGTTTGACTGCCATAACGCACCATCAATTATTAGATAAAATTTTTCACTGGTCCCTCTGTGTATCAATCATTGCTATCTGGCCACTTCCTTTAAGGTTTCTCTCTCTTCTCCCAGAGTGATGAAAATCAGCTTGGTTCTTGCTGATCCTTAGACCAACCTAACTCCAAAGGGAAGCTAATGGTGTAGGACTAGAGATTGATCTAGGACAGATCCTCTGCTGGATACAGGTGCAGTGTTGTGCCACGTTGGCCAGCTGGGCCCACGGGTGTTGTACCTACTGAAAGATGAGAGGAACTGAGGCAGATCTGCACTAAGGCAGCTGTGCTGCTTCTGAGATCTGAGCGAGATTTTCTGTATGACAGTGCCCATGCACACGGAAACACGCGGTTGAATCAGAGCCAAGCCAGTAATGCCTGTGCACTTCATTACAGGGTAGGCAGTCCTCCTGCCCTGCTTTAACACTTCTCAGCTTTATTAAACACAGTTTAAGAAGCCTGTCCCTGCACAGCAAATTCCTGCCAAAGGTCCCAGACATGCAAAGCGCCATGTGGTAGGACAATAACATTGCTATTTAAATGTATTGTTAGTTGTATTATTAAGCTAGTATATTAGCATGAAACATGTCGACTTTCACATGAGGATACAAAGACCAAGCGTGCTAATTGCATAATGAATGAAGAAGTAGGTAGCTAACACTCAAGGATTTGGAAACAAGCTAATCCCCTGGATAAAAGGCATTCAATTAATCAGAATATCAGACTTGACTCAACTCAAACAATTCTTTTCTCCTCACAGGTATAGCATAATGTTTTCTGGGAAACAAAATGAAGATCAGTGTTCTCACCATGTTTGTCTTTCAGTTAAGGAAGTGTGCATCAGGCAAAACCTGGCAACGAAGATGAGGTGAAGTCCTAGTAAAGACAGTATGAAGAGTATTTCCCACAAGAAAGGCAGCTTCAGGCAGACACCAGCCTGATCTAACACAAAGTTGTATGTAGCTGCTCCACATGCTGCAGGAGCACAATGGAACTGTACCTGTTGATGTTTAGGTGAACTAAAACCCAACACCAACACCCCCCAGCCTGCCTGCTCGATTCCTGCCTGATGGTTGACTCTGGGCTCTCAACAGTTTCTACCTCGGCTTGCTAAGTCATTTTAAAACTAGAGACTGCTTTGTCTTCACTTGAACTTTACATCCTGTTAGTCTGCACAAAGGAAGTAAGTTCTGTTAATAGCACACCTATTTTTCCCTAGTGAAGATGTACTCTCTTGGAGATTATTGTCATTCACAAACCTATTTAGACACCTAGTCAAAGGCTTTGACCAGCTGCATAGCATACAGTGATTTTTTTTAAAAGGAAAAAAAAGTCATTAAAACAAAAGGGCCTGTTATGCTTCTAGGTAAACAAACGGGAGTTTTGCAGAGGCTCAGAAAGGAAAGAGATCAACATGCTTCCATGTGGTTATGGTCTCAACTGTTCCCATTAAATTTTTCACAGTAAATTAAACCATAACAGAGGTAAGAAAGAAGTCAATTTTCAGTGGATCATGCTATTCTGCTGACATAAATCGCCATTTTTAGGTATATATCCAGCAACCTGGATAATGATAGAATAACAAAACCACAACCCAGTGTTGATTAAGTTTGTCCTTTAGCATGCTAATTTTAGTCTGCTCTGCCAAAATAATTGAATGCATCACCTTATTTACATGCTTCTAGATATTTAGAACCCTCTCACTGTTTCTTTACCAACCTTTGCTTAAGCCTGTGGTGTTGGCCTTCACTCCTTGCAGAGTATCTGCTGTTCAACACCACCGCTGGTGCTTCCTCAGCTACACTCAGAGAGCCTTTCCATTCACTGCCCACCACTTACACTCATCTTCTCCCCGGGCTCTCTCCTGAAAGGTAATGCTAGATCTGTGTCTATCTTGATCCTGCCCTTCTCTGTTTCCGTACACATTGCACACAACGCTCCATTACCTTCATGCTCTTACAGGTTAGGAACGCCAGCAACTTTCCTTGACTAGGACATCAAGTGCCATGGAATTGTCCCAGAAAGGTTGGAGAAGACAACAAATAGACTCCCACTGTTCGATGCCTACTAATGAGTTCACACAACGCGTGTTACGCAATGAGTTTACACAATGGTGACCAAAAAGGAGGGAAGGGACAGGCCCTGTAAGCGTGCCATGGTACCAGACCCCCCTGGAGAAAGCTCTGCTCCGCATTATTGAGGCTGCAGCAAACGCGGATGTTTAAATACAATGGGGCGCTTATGTGACTGCTAAATGCCCGCGATGCTCTTCCACCTCACTTTCATCACAGCGGCGTAAAATGAAAGATGACAAAGGGCTACGAGGGAAACTCAGCGAGGTGCGAGACAGCACCAAGACAGAGGCAGAGCCGGAGGCCCGGCGTGCGGCGGGGCAGCCGGGGGGCCGCAGGGCGCGATGCCGCCCGCCTCAGCCACCTGCCCGCCGCGGGCCGTGCCCCCCGAGCCCACCGCACCCCTCAGGGCGCCGCCAGCCCGGCCCAGGCCTCGGCCCCTTCCCCTCGCGTGTCCCCCGGACCCCGACCCAGGCCGGGCCCGAGGCCTCGGCCCCGTCCCCGCGCCAGGCCGGAGCCGGGCCCGGGGCGGCGGCGGGCCCCCCCCCCAGCCCCACGGGGGATCCGGGGGGCCGGGGCGAGGGAGGGCGTATAATAAACAGCATCGCTGTCACGCAGGCAGGGCTGCCGGCTCCCAAAGCCTCCTCCCCGCGATAACAATCCAGGTACAGCCCGCGCTCGCCCCCCTCCCTCCCTCCTTCCCTCTCTCTCTCTCTCCCTCCTCCTCCTCCTCCCTCCTCCTCCTCCTCCTCCTCCTCCCGGGGGGCCGGGGGAGAAATCTGCAGATCAAAGAAAAGATGCACAATAATAGCGGGGTGGGCTCGCATCGCGGCCCCCCCGCCCGCCGGGGGCCGGGGCCGGGGCCTCCGGCTGAGCCTCGCCGCGGCCCGGCCGCTGCCAGCCCCGCGGGAGGGCGAGGGGGGCGGCGGCGGCGGCGGGCCGGGGGTGGGGGACCGGGGGGGGGGGGTGTCGGTGCCGGGCTCCCCCGCCGCGGTACTCACCCGGGCCGGCCAGTGCGGGTACCCCTTCATTTTGGCGAACACCAGGTCTCCAGCCTTGTATTCTCGGGGCCGCGGACGAGCCATCGGGAGCCGCCGCGGGAGCCTCCGTTCGTGTCCCCCCCCTCCCTCCCTCCCTCCCTCCCGCACCCCCCGCCCCGCACACGCCGCCCGGGGGCAGCCGGGCGAAGCCCCCGCGGGGTGCGATGCGCCCGGGCACGGGGCCGGGCCGCGGGCAATCCCCGATCCCTCTCCTCCTCCTCCTCCTCCTCCTCCTCCTCCACCTCCTCCTCCTCCTCCTCCGGCGGCAGCGGCGGCGGCGGCGGCGGGAGGAGATGGGGTGTGTGTGTGTGTGTGTGAGTGTGTGTGTGAGTGTGAGCGCGAGTGTGTACGCGGGGGAGGAGGGGGAGGCCTTGGACACAACCCCAGCAGCCCCCGCTAGCAGGGAGCCGGCTGGCGGCGGGGCTCCTGGCCGGGCGGGGGCGGCCGGGGAGCCCTCACCCCGCGGCGGCGCTGCCCGCGGCCCCCCCCGTGCGGAGCCGCCTCACGCCGCCCGCTCCATCCCCGCCGCAGCCGCCGCGGCCCCGGGAAGATGGAGCCGCTGCCTCCGAATTATTCCTCGGGCAGCGACCGAAAACAGGATCTTCTTATCCACTCCCGCCTCTCAACCCCCCCCCCCTCCTGCGCTTTCCCTTCCTGTTATTTTCTAGGTACACAGATCGCTTTCTGTGAAAAGAGGAGAGCAGAGAGCGGCTCCCGTCCCTCCCGGCCCTTCCTTCCCCAGCTGAAGCGTGACATGGTTCTTTATGCGCGCCTGACATGGAGGCCGGGCGAAGAGGAGGCGCCGGCTGCGCCCTGCGGCTTTCTGCAGCCGGGCCCCGCGTTCCCTCCGGCCTGCGGGGCCCCGGCACCAAGGCCCAGACCTGGCCTGGGTCGGATCTTGGGGTGCCCCGGCCCCCCGAGCACACCCCGCCGCCAGGCTGCGGCTGCACCCGCTGCCACAGGACCCCTGGGCTCACCCCGGCCCTTTTCATGAGGCAGAACGCCCAGAATGCAGGCCCCAGAGCAAAGGCCTGGGTCCAGGGCATGCTGCTGGGTCTTCCCAATTCCGGCACCCACACTCACTCCACCATCAGCCCTTCCATGTTCATTAGCACCCTAAAACACATTAAAAAAATATCACAATAATAACAGTCTGCAGCACCAGGAAGACCTGGAGCTGCAATCTCCAACAACAAGGGCTTGCCCACAGAGGATGTCAGGGGCTTGACTTTTGCCAGACGATGCCAATTTTTAAAAGCCTGTACGTCTGTGGAAGGAAACCATTGAGAACTCACAATTCCCAAACCCAGATACTGCTATTTTTACCATAATGCTACCAGTTAAGTTGTAATGTTCATAAATCAGTTGTTATTGACATTTATTATACTGAAGTATTGTCTAGAGGAGCGAAAGATGAAAGCACCTGCAACCTTGGTCATAAGCAGAAAAGTATGGAAAGGTTTTTCCATAGGTTTGGCTGAGCTTGTAGCATGCAAGATGCCAGCTATCACCTTTGGGTTTGGGGAGATGGCTCTGTCTGGGTGATTATCCACATCCCAAGGAAAGCATCTGGCAGCAGGCAGATGGAGGAGGAAGCAGTGGCTGAAAGCCACAGGGTTACATCTAGAGAAGGAAGTAAGTGGGCCACAACAAGCACTGGCAGCCAGTGGGGTTGGTATGCAGAGAAAGGAGACGAGCAAACACCTCTTCTAGCACCTGTTTTGGGGCTGGAACAGGACCAAGAAGACTCTCACTGTTTATGGTGTCCCCATAACAGGACTGTGGTACCCAAACTCTGCTGTTGGCAGTGCATGAGTAAACAAAGTTTGTCACTTTGGGTCATAAAACAGGGTATGGGCTTCTCTGCTGGGGAAAGAACGGCTGTAAAATCATTAACTCAGGTATCAGTAGCAGACTAACAATGGAAAAAAAAATCCAAGAAGCTGAATAAACTCTCAGGTGATTTGGCTGCACTCTGCTCAGTAGTTATCTGTGCCTGAACTACCCAGATCAGTGACAGGGTTGCCAGAGCAGCCACCTTCAGTAGAGACATGTGGCCAAACAATTCACTTTCACTTTCACATCAGATAGGATTTCGCATCCTTTTAAATTCATACCTCACTTCAGTTTAAAGTCTCTTCAGAACAAATAAAATACAAAATATCTGAGTACAGGAGTTGTGGACTCTGATCTGAGTATGTTTGGAATAATTCTGTGTATTGCATCTTACTTCTCATATTGTATTATCTTCCCAAACCACCTATCTCCAGAATACTTACTTGAGAGGTGGATCTGATTTATTTTTCCTATTTACATTATTTGCTTTTCATTTACTGGTATTAATAGCTCTTTCTAGTAATTTATTTAATGATCTTAAATCAGAAAGGAGCAGAAAGTATGCCTACTTCTTCCAGTGTATTGCAAATGTCAGAATAGCAGAATTAAAAGTGGCTAGATTCTGAACTGAATCATCTCATCAAAATGTTCATTTTTTTTAATTCTCTCTGTCTCAGCACTGGTGTCTGCAGAGGATGCAGTGAGTGAATAATATTTCTAGTCTGCAGCGAAGGTAATCACACAGTAGAGCTCTAAAGAAAACTCACCCCATAGACATGCAAGGTTGTAGCTCTCTTTTTCTCTTGTGTACAGGCTGCAGTGGGTAAAAGAGCTGCCAAGGTAAGAACTCTGCTCAGCTTTGGCCAGCTGAAAATTCCTAAATACACTTTGCAAACAGTCCCACCATCAAGCTGTGGTTAAGCTGCTGGGAAAGGATGGAAGAAGCAACAAGTTTCCCTGCTGATAAATTAAAAAGGAAATCAAATGCTCCACACATTAACAACACAGAAAACTACCTCAGTGCAAACAACAAAGGAATTTCTTAGTGTGAGTGCATAACCCTATCAGCCACTCAGTACAGCAGACAAAAGCAAAGACATTCTGCACAGGAACAGTTCTGCTACGTCACCTGTACACTGTTCCTCTCCTGTTATGAAGGATAACAGGGTATCTACCTCTTCTGCACAGAAGTGGGAAAGAGGGTTTCTTCCAAACACTTCAAGAGCAGCTGCAGATCATAAATGTGAGTGGAGGGATGCTGGAGCTTGCTAATATATACAGGCTACATATTTATAAGCTGGGTCCTAAACCTACAGAAGTCAAGAGCTGGGCCTGCTTGAGGCCTAGACAAAGGAGCAGCAGGTCCCAGAGGCAGCAACACCGTGTCCTCACTGGGCAAGGGAAACCTGCAGCACAGATGGCTCCCTCCTTCCACCAAAGCTCCCCAGAGCGATGCGACCAAGTTTTCTCTCACTTCTCAGCCTGTCAGACAGGTGCTTCCTGAGCAAGGTAGTATATAAAAGTATAAACAGGGGAAGAGGGGGAAGGCTGAGGCCCAGCAGGACCTTGCAGAGAGGTGGCAGGGCCAGGAGTGTGGTCAGTCATGAAACCATGAGTCACCCTGGACAGATGGTGTCTGAGGTAACTATCTTGAAGCTACCGCCACACTGCTGAATTTTGCTTTCCCAGTAATTCCCAGGAAACAGTATTCTTGAGTATCCTATTGAGAAACTTGAAGCCAGTCCTGATCATTTCCCCCTGTTCATATGAAGAAAATAGCCACATACCTGGCTGGAAATTTTCACAGAGAAAGAATACCACCGATTCAACAGAGTGGTCAAATCCATCAGTCAATCCTTAAGAAAAGCCTATGTGGACAAAAAAGGCTTAATTCCAAATGCACCCTTTGAAGTCATGAATACAGTTTTAAACACACATAAATTTTGCAAGAAATATTCCATGATCATATACTTGTTGGACATTTTTATGCTATCCTGTCTATGGACCTTATTCACCTTGCTATCTCATGCTGGCCATTTTGTGACATGCTGCCTATATTGTGCATTATGTTATATATGTGTAATATGTTATTATTCATATTATTATTTGTACACATTATAATATAATTATATAAATACAATAACAATTTTATATATTATTATTGACATTATTATTGATATTATTTATGTTTGCCTCTGAAATTCTGTCCCTGGCCAGCCTATAACTTCTGTTTTCTCCACCCAAATCCCTTCTAAAATCAGGCTATAAATGCTCTTCAGCATGGCCATTTGTATGATCAACTTTACTGTAAGACATTGAAAAAAATATTTATTTTGAATATTTATTTTTTGACTTGTCTATCTATGGTTGATACAATTTTCTTTCCTTCTGCATTTCCTTTTCCTGTACGTAAAAATGTGTCAGTGATGATTACAATGATTAGTATTTTGCTTATGTATGTAGTAAGCTAGTGCTTATTTTATTTTAATATTTTAATAGGAAATCGTTCTGAGTCACAACTGAGCCATTCCCCCATGCAACACGTCTGAGAGCACCGTCTGCAGTCCCAGAACTACTTGAGGTCAGCAGAAAAATGCCATAATCTTATATGTCCATCCCAACATGCACAGAAAGGCACTTACCATGCTCATTAGGATATTCTTAATTACTGGAGATAAGAAGCTCACCGGGGGATCTCAAACCTTCTCTGTAATAAGCTTAGAAGGGAGAAGGGTGTGTATCTTATCTGGAGCTGGTTATATATATCCAGTTCCCTGAATCTTCTTATGTTATACACTGGAGCAATCTCCTAATCATATTAAATTAGACAATCTTCAAGGTGATTGCTTTACATACTGCAGAGGTGTGAATGCATATCCTAGAGGCAAAAAAGATTGGAGTACTTCAGTTAAAATTAACTTCTTGTGTGGTTGGGAGCCTTCCATTATTACCTGGAAATGTTTGTACAGGTTGGAAATGTTATTAGCAAGTATGCATTGCTGTTGCTCCTTGTGCTCTATAGGTGTCTCAAATGAAGCTACAACAAACAAAAGATGCCTACAGTGAATGCTGCTTAACAATTTCCAATTCAAACTTTTGCTTTCAGTTACTTAGATATTTTTCAGAATTTAACCATTGAGATTTTCCATGATGATTGTGTGGCTAAAAATTAAATCTCTTCTGACAATGACGATAGAAGAAATAACTGTAAAAATACCAAATTGCCAGTTACCTTTTGCTGTCCTATAAGTACCCATAGAAATGTAGCCAAGTTGCAAGATTCTGAAAAGCATTCATATGCACACAATAGAGGTTGATAAACAACTCTCAGATGTTCTGTCTGGACTAAACATGCTCTAGGCTATGGTGAATGTGATTCAGCTCATGAGTGGAGATGACTGTGGAAGCAATGCTCGTGAGAGGAAAAAAATGGCTGTTTCCCTCCTAGTACCCAGACAGTGTATCAGAGGGGCATGACCAGCTATCCATGCTGAGAGAGAACTGGGAGAAGTTGGAAGGGGAGCAGGAGATAAAGCCTGGGAAAGGCATGAGAAAAGCAGAGAAGGATTAGGAGACGGACAAAAGCAGCCACATGTGGAAGAACATAAAGATTTCAGAGTATCTTAGAATATATCAAACAAATCCACACATTATCTATCAAAATTCTGTGGCCCAATATGCCTCATTCGTTGCCTGTAACTTTTCCATAGAGAGACTTCACTGAAAGGGTTGGAACAGGCACTGAGGCATTGGAACAGGCTGCCCAGGGAAGTAGTTGAGTCACCATCCCCAGAGGCATTCAGAATACATGTAGCTGTGGTGCTTAGGGACATGGTTTAGTGGTAGACTTGGCACTGCTACAGTAACAGTTGGACTTCGTGACCTCAGAGGTCGTTTCCAACCAAAGTGATTCTATGATTGCAATGATCTATTACTGTGCTGCCAGTTAACTCATCAGCTCAAATGGAAGCTTTGACACTGCACTCAAAGGTATCAGGCTCTCTATGACCTGCTTGAGTCAGGTAACCACACTGAGCATTTCTATGAGGGCAGAAACAAACAAAAATCCATAATAAGATTATTAAAGATTGTATCACAAACCATCCAACACAGCAGAATTAAAGTTGCACCAGCAGCTTGGGCCTGGGTATTTCTCAACATTTAACTGCCTGCCTATGAAACTTTGCTGTTCTTTGGATTTTCTCTTGTGGCATGTGAGATCCTTTAGCAGCTGTTTGTTAAGAAACGCTCATCAAAATCTAGTACTTTCATTAATAGACAATAAACATAATTATCTATGGTAAGAAGATTATCTTGTTGGACAGAAGTTGCACAGTTTTCTTTTACTTTGCTGTTCCCATACTTTAAGGTGTTTGGTAGAGACATCATTCATTACAATGAAACTAATGACTTCTCATCTCCATTTAATATACTAATCTATAAAGCGTCTCCTAGAAAGGCTAGGTGACAAACTTGATCTCTAAAGCTATAAAGCCATAATACCTAGGAAAGAAAACCTGCAACAGACATTTCTCCTCTGAAGACATATTTTAAGTGTGTCACCTGAAGCCTTAGAAATTTATTTGGTGAGAAATATTGTGAGAGTTGGCATGAACAATAAATTTAGTGCCAGATTCATGACACTTACCCCATCGTAGTTTTCCCTCATAAATACCAGAGGAGAACAGATTTCTCTCACATGCCCTCTTGTATTCATCAAAGTAGCCTTTGGAATGTGACTTAATGAGTAATTACATCTCAACATGGACAGCAGAACATATATATTTAAGGAGCTTTGTAGCTTCACTTTTATGTCACCTGAATGACAGTGCTGGAAAGTGAGGAGCAGAAAGAAATGATGTATCTTGCATGACAGCTCTTGAGGTTGTCAGTGTTTTGTACCACAAAACCTGTCAGGAGCAGTAGTTTGATGTTGGGATTTACCTGTTGCTCTGGAATTTATTGTTCTAGAACCCAAGCTCTGAATTTCATAATAAAGTGGGATGCATAGGTGTTATCATGGGAAAAATAATGAATTAATTCAGTCAGGTGTTTCTTCCTGGATAGCCTGGCATCAACATGAGTTTAACAGAATCCAAAGTGCTACTGCAATGTCATCCCATCTCAGCTGAAATCATTATAAAATCCCTCAGCATTTTTCCTATGATGTCACATCTCAAACTTTTTTACATCATCATCCTCTGCTCCCACAGTCAATGTGACCATCCTCTTGGTGTCTCAAATCTATAAAATGTGTCTTATCCTCAGCTCCCTCCACATCCATGCAACTTAGGTTGCATTCAAATCTTACCTTTCTTTTTCCGTGAACAGTTTTCTTCTCTGTGAAGGTACTTTTCTTCAAGTATCACTGCCATGTATTCTTTTTTTGGTCTCTCCCATCCTCATACCCTGTTTTTCCAGTCAATGCAAAGCAATATTCTTCCTTACCGTGTTCTACATATTGGCTTCACTGGACCAAGCATCCTGCTGCTTCTTTCTCACTTTTCCACCCTCATTCTGCACCTCTTGGATGCTACTAGTGCTCAAGGGGGCCTGGGAGTAAGAACTAGAAAATCACTTGATTGAAGGTATCGAGGGCAGTCAGCAGAGGCTGAGTGGCTATGGTGATGCTTAGAGTGAAGACTATGTTGGCTATCTTCAGTGACAGGTGCCAGGATGAAAATGGAGGGCTTGGGGCAGTTTATATGGATGTCACTGCACCTGATGGGCTGCAGGGGAAAGAATTAAGTCATCACTGGCCAGACAGAAAATGTGGCATGTTATTTTCTTTTGTTTTCTGATTCCCAACAAAGAAGAACTCAGGTCCTTGGACAACCACTCCTTTCCTCTCCAGGGAGTGAAGGGAAGCTGGAAGGGAGGGACTGAAGCTGCCAAACCTACCACCACACTTGGTCTGAAACGCTCTCTCTTCAGCCTTCTGGTGTACTCTGAAAGATCAGCACACCACCCTGAGCAACACAAGAACTGGTTCCAGCTGGCTCCCCTGCGAACTCCTTAAAAGCACATTTCTTCACACATTCCACATACCCACTACCTCCAGATCATGTTTCTTGCAGTGGCCTGCAAGACTGCCCCTTCCTACTTATATCTTGTCATGTGGCAGCCACATGTTGATTGTTTCCCCGTTAGCCATGCCAAAGTTAATATCCTGCTCACCTATTTGTCTCTCAGAGCTCTCCAGCCTGCGCTCTCTGCTTGCGACATGTCCCTCATATGCTGCTTCTCAAAAATCACTACCTCATTTCTTTTTAATTCCTTTCCCAAAACTCCATCCCTCTTGGACACTCAGGACAGCTGATTAGGTCTCCCACATCTCTAATGAGGGAGGGTTGGTGTAGGAATGTAAAGAGCCTGGAACTGAAGTGGTACATAGGATAATAAGAGGTCGTGGATAGGATGTGGGGGAGGAAGGGAAGTTAGCATGCTTAATGACAATTAAGATTTTAATGTGTAATTAGCATGACTTTGCCCAGCACTTCAGTGATCCCTTTGTTGTATAATGTATTCCTTTCCCCATAGTCTGACTTTGTTTTCCTCAACACTGCCCTCTTCAAAGAAGGCACAGTTTTCTTCTTCTGAGTTTGGAAAGTTATGTGTTTATAAATAATAAATAGAATAATAATAAATCAGGGCTACTGTGCTTGCTAGCAAACAGCCAATATGCACTAGGTCTCTTTGAAGTCAAAGGGGCTGTTTCTGCTATTGCTTATGCCACTTTCTCTACTTTGGATACAGAGAAGTTGTTTCTGGTTCATATCACTGAGAAATGACTTGCTAAAATGTAAAATCTTAATAAATTCCAAACACAATAGAAATACTACTAAATGATAAATACTCATCCTAACAGATTTATATACAAAATATTATAAGACAAGAAAATCATTTGCTTCTAGAGAAGCGACAATATTTCTCTATACCACATAATGGCTTGGTAAGGAAATGGCTTGCTTCTGGCCACTTGTTTATTTTCTTTAGCTTTCACTTTTGTTTACATGGACGCTATGTTATCGAACATAAATACTGGTTCAAACCTCCCCACTGTAGTTCAGAGAACTCCAATGTTTCAGAATAAACAGAAAAATGATACCCATCTTCACTGAGTAGCAGCAAGGGGCTTAGTATATTGCTGGAAGACAAGCATAAAATATTTAGGCTGGTTAGTATTAAGAAAGTCAAAGAGAATATTATGAGATGAAGCAGCCAAACAGAATTGGCAATGATAGTCTCATAATGGAAAGGTATTTATAGAGTGTTGCTCCCATTGGACAGGATGCTCCTGTCTTACTCAGGCAAACCTCCCAATGAAACTTTCAAAGGGCATATTGCCTGCCTAGAGATGAGCAGGGACTTGAGGACTGACTGATATCCAAATCTTCTGCCCATTCATGTAATGTGTTAACTGGTTGCATTGCATGGTCTTGCACTTGCAGTTCCGCAACTTCACGGGGTCTGAGTGCTTCCCATACCGGGCAGATGCTGCTCCTAGGAAGGTCAAAGTCAGTCTTTGTTGCCCACAGAGGAGAAAAAGTTCAATCATTCACAGTTGCTTTTTGTCATCCCGTGATCAACAGTGAATTTCTGGAGCTAACAGAGGAACAGTAGAAAGAAGTAGAAAGAATTGGTACCTCTGGTTAGGCACCACAGCCCTTTAGTTCAAACTGTGCTGCTCTGCAAGCCTCAGTTTAAGCAGGGAGCTTACCTCTCTGTAGGTCTAGCTCTGGATGTATGTGGTATTTTAGACCTTGACACAGTAGAAAATCCACTACATACACCTGTGTGAAGAGTAAGTCTCAGGCAGCAATGGTATGAAATGGTAGTGGGCTGCAATTTGCTCCTTTGTCCGCTACCAGCCTCCCAGGATGGTTCTTACTTCACACTGGTAGCTTAGGGAACTCATAGTACAGAGACCCCAGTATGCAGCATGGAAGGATTCAAGCTACTGTGAACTGCTTACCTGGATAACAATAACATCCACATAACATTAATGGTAACGCGGGATGTGAACAATCAAGATGCAGGTTGGTAATATGAACCAGTAACAGCAGGTTATTGTATAATTGAAAACCATCAGCTGTTTTATGTCTAGTACTGGCCATTATATAGACTTGGTGCACACTGTTTGCTTGTTTGCTTCAGAAATGGGACTCTAAATGAACAGGCAAAAGGTGATTCCTTTTTGTGTTCAGTTCCCAAAGTCATTAAAGTGACAACAGGTACACAAACTAAAGTGAGGACTTCATTTCTCAGCAAATATGTAGTTTATAATAATAGCAATTTAATAATTGGCTTTGTAACAAAGGTCACTAGGCCAGATGCTCTTGGGGTAACTTTGCTGACACTAATAGAAGGAATAATTTGGCCAGGGTGTACCCAGCCCTCTGTTGCACAAGGCAACGAAAGGAAGCATGCTCACACAAACCTGCAAGTGTAAAACTGCATGGTTCTGCCCATTTACAGACTGTTATTGAAAAGCTAGATTAAATTTATACTAAATATTACTTCAACTATATATAAATATATAATGTAAAATTCTATTCAGTGGAATACACGCACACGAAGCTGATATAAACCTTCACACCCCCAAAATGTTACCTATACATTCCTTTATTTCATGGTGTATGAACTCATTCTCTCTCTGACACACATGCATGTGTGTGAACACACACACACGACAATGAACCTACCTGGTCTTACTGATCCTGAGAATCCCCGAGGGGCTGGGTGCAGGTCTAAATAGCCGTGTCATGCCATCGTGCTGCCATATGTTTGTCTTTTCTACACTAACATTTGCCAGGAAATCTATCATTGTCAATATAGCACCGTCCTGTGACATGAGAATAAAATGTTTATGTGCAGTCTCTGTCAGCGTTTTTTAGAGATGGAAGTATCAGTGGGAACAAGGGTACTGCTGCACCCTGTTTTTAACTACCTTGATTTTTTGGCCACAGCTGTGATCCTCTTTGATCCACAGTGTCTTTTTTCTGTCAGTAACCACTCTGGTTTGGATTATTTCTGTCTTTTTTTTTTTTTTTTCTCTGAGTGAAGTGCCCCACAAGCTCCTTTATTTGAAGATTTTGCTTCAAACGCTTAAAAAATAGGGCTTTGAGCACCTAAATGCTTGTCTCCAGATTCATGGGATGTAGTTCATTCATGTCAAAGGCTGCTGCCCCACTATGCAGCATGCTCAGCTCCAGTCTCCCACTGAATGGTCAGTACTATCAGGAGCTGCTGCTGCAGTAATGAGCAGAAGCCAAGTCAGAACATGCACAGTTGTTATTACTGTAATCGATGGGAATCTGGGTTATGCTGTGAAACTCCTAAGGCCTGGAGCTTTATTTCTGCTGTCTATCCATATACTGACTGAATCACTCTGATGTCCTACATAAAACTCAAAAAAATAAATGACTGAACAAAGTTTATGTTGTAGTCGAGACACTTTCATATGAAAAAAATCTACAAGCTAAGGGTTCTCACTTGAAAAGTCTGAAGATCTTATCTCTTGATGTTGTGTCACCATACATCTGAATATGCCCATGCAATGTCAACAGCTGAATCTCTGCTGGATTCAATGGAGTCTTCCCTTTCTGGGCTAACATCTCTTCTGGGGATGGATTTGATTTTAAAACGTTAATTTATTCCATCTTTAAGGTTGATTAGTCCCAAGACTGAGCTTATTTTTCTGGTTAGTCTGAATTCTTCATCTAGGAGAAGGTGTCAATATGGTGACAAAACTAGTTTCACTTCTAATCTGTAAAACCTACAGAAATCACACAACTCATTTCTATATTGTTGCACACACATATGCACTCTTGACACATGGCTTTTGCTATTTGGATAGAAAGATTTTTTTTTTTTTTTTTTTTACATTTTGGTGGGTTTTGCACTAGAAGTCAGGGAGGCCCAGCCAGGGGCTCCTGCACTATATAAAAGGATACCGCAGGGCTGCTTTAGTGTAAAAGTAAAAACAGATGACACCATGAAAAAAGGGCCACTTGCTTGCCAAAACCTCTACAATTTCAAAATTCATCTATACATTTTTTTATATTCATTTTTGTGATTATTTATAACATAAAAATGCTTTTAAACTGGCTTTCAAAGCAGACTTTCCAAAAACAGTCTTGCTTTCCATTGTACTTCTAATCAGTTTATTTCTAGTGCAAAAGGAAAATGATGTCTTTCTCTAAAATTAGCTTGTTTACAGAAATACATGTACTAGGACTACTGTTTTCCTTACAATGCTAATGCTGTGCACGACAGGTAAAAATAGTAATAAAAACAATGCACTTTAAAGGATTCAGTGGGCTACCTTTTCTTTCCAGCTGCAACCTCAGTTACTTCATCAGGGTTGAGAGCAAGTAAATTTTTGTCCAGTAGGTGAGCCTCTGTGAAACAATGCAGTCAATTTGCAGCTGCAGCTTTGTAACTTCCATCCTAAACTGGCCATGTTTATTATTATTATTATTATTTATTTATTTATTGTGAATGTTTCTTGTTGCTTGTATTAAAACCTGTTCAGATTATTTTCAGTTTAGGTCACTAGACCTTTTAGAATATTTTTTGGATGACATGAAAGGCAAGCGCTCAGTATGCCTTACTTGTATTCGTGCTTCTCCTTCTACTTTAAAATGGCCACCAGAGTGCTTAAGTAACATAAAATGTCAATGCAGATAAGCAATACCAAGCTAAGCTCACACAGTGTCTGGGTATGTTGTGGTGGAATGCATGGAATTATCAGAAACTTTCTCCTTGCTCTGCACATGGCTAGCAACTAGGCCAGCAGAGCCCGTATCTTTGGGAAGTGTTTGTCAAAACCTAGGTACATACAGTTTATGTACATACATTACAGCCTACATCTGAGAAATGAACAACAATGCAGGCCCAATATCATAGCAAAGGCTATCACAATGTTAGTTTTATTTATGATCAGCCATAAATAATGTAACATATATTTGAGTGATGTATTTGTTCTCGCATGTCAGGGAGGCCAATCAGTGTAAGTGTGACCATGTACTTAAGGTCATATATTCTGTATATTTTAAATATTCCAGTTGCCATTTATTCTATTTACCACAAAAATGATGCTCTTACTGTAAATCAAAGAAAAGTTAATTCGATAGGAAGAAGGTATCAGAGGATCCTCTGTCCCTTAAACATCACTGAAATGGGTAGGTCAATGGGCTCTTTGTGTGAGGCAAAGACTACAAAACAGGTGGTTTCTTCAAAAAATCAAAAGCCAAGCAGCCCAGGAATTTCTAAGCTATATCTAGGAGAAGTGTGAGAAGCGGTTTGTCAAAGTAAAAGAAACAGATCCAAATAAGAATATGTGGAAGATGAAAACTCACTGAGAAGGAATTTTGAACAAGCGGTTATACACACAGGCTGGGCTCTGGGGAGGGGTGCTGGGTGAAAAAGCTTTAGGCCACGATCATCTGATTTCTTCTTTAATCAGAAAATCTGTGACTGTATATTCTGTCAAATAAAGAGAAATGTGTGAACTGAACATGTCCAAAAGAGTTCAGTGTGGGCTATTTGGATCAGTCGGAGCAGGAATGTGTTTGTATGAAAATTAACTGGAAGAAACATTAGCAGACAGAGCCATAAAAATACTGTAAAACCAGGATTTCTAAAATGCGCTTTGGTCTGAGGATAAACCAAGAAAGTTTTGGCAAATTCTTCTAAGAAAAATGTGAAGTCCACTGGGAAGCTTATATTAAAAGTTAATACCCCAGCCCCTCCAAGAAGTCTGTCAGCCTGTCACTCACACTGAGGACTTTACTACCATTCCTCAGACACATGGCCACCAGCTACACTCTGCTTAGCTCTGTGCAGGGAAAGCTGCTCTTACAAATGGTTGGGGAGATGGCCCTAAAATGTGTTCTACTACATATATAGAAGTATTATATGGCTGGTGGAGATGCTCAGAGCAAAATCAAAAACTCAAAGTCAGGTAGGAATCTTGTCATTAACTAATTAACTTTGCATGAGAGCCATTTTATGGCATAATTTACTTCAAAATGCATTGATTGTAGTGGTTATAACTGTACTATCCTTGATAAGACTGACAGATCAAAGATGTTTCTAGACATTTTACTGTGGCAGTTTATTTATTTATTTGCTTTGTGAGCTTTCATCCTATTGTCAAGAGACAAACCTGGAAACTCTTCAGAATTATGGCCAGACACTTGCTGAATCTTGGGCGTTTTAAGGGTTTGCTGTTTCTGGTGCTGTCCCAGAGCAAAACTGGTTTCCTTTTCAAAACTGGGATACCAATGCTCCTAACAGCTAACACATTTTGCTACCTGCTGGGAAAAGCTATTGGGTCAAGTCCTGCTTTAGCTTTACACAAGCTGCCCTGAGATGGGAAGCTGGCAGTGTACTGCTAGGTGTACCAGCGCTTCCAGAAGCACCGCCACTATTAATAAAATAGAATATCAGCAAGGAAGCTTCTGCAAGACAAACCAGCACAGGGATGGTGGCTTCAACACTTTACTAGTCATTTGTTGATGTAGTTAATGGCGCTGAAGCTACTTAGCACATGTTGGTGCTACTACCATGGGGTAGTTGCCAGAACAACGTGTTCAGCCGGGCTCTCTTCTCCCTGGGGTGCCCTGCGTTAGCCAAACTTACGTCTCCCTGCGTTTTGGCCTGCGCCATGGACACAGTGCTGTTTGCCAAGACACTGCTGGGTCAGATGGACTGCTTTTGCCCAGAGGCAGTCCAAAACTGCTGCCATTGTTGTACTCATGTACAGATCCAAATTAGATCTTTCATTTTCTTTAAAGAGAGACATTCAACTCTCACAGAAAGGCCAGAGGGAAGGCCATATGGAGAATATTTATGCTGCCATTAATGTAGCCTTTCCCAGGCCTCTGACCTTTCCCACCAGGAGAGCTTTTCAAACTTTGTTCTAATTGTTAATACAAATCTGTGTTTCCCTGAAGTACTGAACATTTTCCAGCAGAGGTCTCTGCCTACTAATAATAAAGGTTTGGCCTGACTGCTTAGACGCAGCAGGGGTCAAAAATCCTTATAAATCAGTTAGGCTTTGTCCCTTGGCAGGATTAAGTAACAAAACCAATACTTTGTGCATGTGAGTGCCTAGCTTTGAAATCGTCATCTGTTTCACAGAGTGGTGATGCCCGTCTATTACATACACTGAGATTCTCAAGAAGGGTTTCTTTTATGTAAGATATTTAAAGTAAGTCTACCGAGGTTTATGCAGCAGATGTAGCCTATCCACCCAAAACATGTTTCAAAGAATTTAAGAATTAAGAGCCCCTCGTTGTTAAGTACATCAGAGAATTATTGAACTGTAAATATCACACTTCTTCTGGTTCCAAAACAAACAAGCCCATTCCAAGGGAAGGAAAGAAACTCCTTTCTTCCCAGAGTGTACTGTGGTGTAGGCCTAGCTTGAGATCTAACTACAATCAATGGCAACTGCTCCAAGAGACATTTAGCTTTCAAGCTATAATCTTTTTGCTTCTCATCTGTCTCTAACACAGGTTTACTCTCTGGTTATGAGAAAATGATTCATTTTTATGCCTACGTATCTTTAATTTTATTTTCTAATTTACTTCACGGAGTGAGAGGAACTGATAAAATGCAAGGTGTTAACAATAAGGATTAAACTTTTCTACCTTTAGGTCTGGTTTCAGATCGCTCTATGCAGCATCCTAATTCACCAAGAAACTTCAAGAAGTCTCAAAGAAAGACTCTTTTGAAGCTCAAACAATATCACTGGGGTGGGGCAAGTTCCCTTCCCTCACCTCAGGAAAGAGCTTCACCCTCCTCTGTGCCAAGCCGTTTGCTGGTAATACTGCTAATGGTTGTTCATCTTGCAACCTCCTATCCAGGCATTGTTTTTAATCTGTGACATTAGAGGTGCATGTTCCCTTCACATCCAGCTTTCCAAAAATCACATTTCCATATTACAAACTAAAGCAAGGCCAGTGACCAGGGCAGTACATCTGTGTTGCCACCAGCAGCTTCTGTAGAGAAGACCAGCAGACAGAATCACTGGAGTATTTGCAAGCCCATAACACAAGAGCCACAGCTTCCCTTAGCACAGAAAAGCAACTTATTCTGCGTGACACCAATGTAACCATACTGGAGTTAAGGTGGTGTTTTATGGACGTGATCACCAGCCAGATTCCAAGAGCACCATAATTTGTTCAGTTTTGCTTCAGTCCCTCCTATTTGTGCATAGCTAGCTGAAGATGTTTGTACTGAATGCATAGACTGATACCATGCTCACTTGCTCAGTGTTCTCTGCTATAGCAAGCCCTTTGAGACAAAGTGAAAGAGAGGAACTGCCTGTGATTTAGCACAAGGAATTTTAATCAAACAGCAAAAAGTTCCACCGTGTTTCAAAACTAAATGTTCTAGTCAAATCAATGACTGCACCTGTCTTCTGCTTATAATTCACTACGAGACACAAGTCCCTTGGTACTCTCATAGATATTCTTGCAGTCCTTTGAAAATCTCACTTCCACCTCAGTAGTTCTTTGATTTGCAAACTGTGGGTACAATTTGATTCATGATTCACTCCCCCTTTCCCAGCAAATTCCTTCATTCTACCCAAAGCTGATCCTTTTTCTCTCAGTATTGTCTCTGATAAAGATCGTATATTGACTTTTTGGGGAACTCACCACAAACTGATCTTTCCCGATCCCTTGTATTTAGCTGAAAAACTGTGGTATGATTATGAGAACAGGGAGATGAGAGGCAGACCTGGCTAACCTCTGGATATCAGGGTTCAATTACAGCTCCAGTGCTTTGCAGTTAGATGCTTTCGTCCCACAGAACTGCTGCAAGTCTGGATGACATTGGAGATATAACTCCCTCCTCTTTTTACTTTGCCAAGTAAATCACTGAAACACTGAAAAGCACAAACAATCTTATAGCTGACAGATTCTGGAAAAGGCTGCAGGGCAGTCAGGATTGCCTGGGAAAAAGAAAAGGATTTAATTTGGAAGTAATAACAGTATCAAGATTACCTTTGAGGAGACTGTCCCTCCCTTTCTCTAAAGACAAAGTCAGCTATGCTCTCCTTTATCCCAAGAATGATAAAGACTGTTTCGTTAACACCTCTGAAGCTCTGCAGCTACCACACAAGTGCCACTATGATGTGGAACAGTACATACAAGGAATGACCATATCCCTCCTTCTAACTGTTTTTCTTTCTTAGCTTTCCTTAAATGTTCTGTGTTGTCCCAAAATGTTTCCATGAGCCCAGATCTTGAGATCACGAAAATTTGGAAAGTTTACACTAGGAAGAAATCAAATGTATGGCGAGGAAATGAACTTAGGATATCAATTGAAATGAATGGGCCATGAACCCAACAGATAACGATGAATAACAGAATCAAAAAAGAGGGTTTACAGGTCATTTTTCCTTGCACATGTTCCTTGTAGAAAAATTCTAGTAGAGCTGCTCAGAACCTTACTACACATCTTCCCCTAACATCTGTCCTTATGATTTATATATGTTGTATCGAAACTTTCAAAGGTGTCCTTCTATTGAGAAAGCTCATAATTGGCTTGGAATAAAATGAATTAATTTCCCCCTACATTTTGACTTCAACAGAGAAGTACATTTATTATGTGAGAGCATAATCTGGGATTAAGAGAAAACAGAAGCAAAGTGCACAAATTATACAGGATTCTCAGTTTTAAACTTGGAATGCGGTACAAACTTTAACATAGAACAAGAAAACAACAGAGAACAAGTGTTCAACAACAGAAGAACATTGCTGAACAATGTAGAGAAAGGATGAAATCATGAAATCACAATTCTTCAGTCACAGTTTTTAGAGCCATGAACATCTTAGCAATATTTCAATACCTGCAAGATAAGAGAATTTGTATGTATTCCACCTATCAAATATTCAGCATAATCTTGCCAAAACTTAGCTGTTTTACACAACTAAATGCTATTAATTCAGTTACCTGCAGGTGTGAATTCAAGGCTTTCAATGGAGTAGACACTATAATTTCACCATCAATTGTCCTTTCCATGCTTAATAAAGTTGTACAGAAAGTATTCATTTTTTAAAATATACTTTTGCTGTATAGTGTTACTGAAAGGTAGTACTTTAAAATGAGAGTCACCTTTTCAGGGCAAAAGACCTAAGGAGTTATGTAAGAAGGCTGTGATTTAACAATGTGGTTAATCTTTTCTTATACCACAGCTCACATAACAAGGACCTCATAATACAGTACTTGAGAATGGATCCCTGGTATCAGGAAGCATTTGCAACATCGGGCCTGTTGTTCACACAATAAGCAACAGATGAAAAAATCCATACATTAACAACACTTGGAATTATAATGTATTGTGTTTCAGGGTGGATGGATGGAAGAACACAATGCTGAATAGTTGAGCGTTTCCAAACTCCATTTACTGTAACATGCCAGTAGCATTAATTTCTCTGTGCTTGGGTCCTTTCCCTCACATTTCTAATTCTCTTTCAGCACTAGATTCTGTATGAATTCTAAGGACTGAGGAAGAAAAACAAAAACGCACATTTGCTTTTTTCTTTTCATTTACCAAATCATATTTCTGAAGTTTTTTTGCATTGGTGGAAAGAAACCACATTGGTGCCAGGTTGGAAAAGTGAGATGAAATAAGTCAATTGCTGTGCTATGCAGAAAACAAACAAACAAACAAAAACACTGAAAACACCTATACTGTTTTGATACATTTTAAGCCATGCAGCTTGAAATGAAAAAAACACTGGGTGCATGCCCCTAGATGCCTTAAGACACTAGTCTTAACCAGGATGGATGCAGGGTCATGCACCCGCAGCCAGGAACTTGGAATATCCTCCAGCTTAGACATGGCTTCTATAAAACACATACCCGTCTGTAATATCCAGCTACCCCTACTTATTTCTTCCATACAGTAACCTTCTTCTGCTAATACAGCAGCGTACAATTATTTTAAACAAGCAGGAAAAGAACAAACAATGCATTGAAATTCTACCTGTGGCCCAGCCTCAGCCCCGTGACTTTAGGGAGGCTGCAAGGCCAAAACGCTGGGGAAGGAGCTCTCTCCTTCCACTGTATGCTTCACTTTAAAGTATTTTCTGTACACAGAATTAAACATTTTTATCTTTATTTGAAATGCCCTGAGACTCTCCTTTGATGTTATGTCAGGAAAGAGGTACACTCTTTGCTGTTCACAGAATTTGTGCAATTTTGGGATATTTTCAAAGGTGCAGTGTTAGTTTTCCGCTTGCATCCATGTTGAAGTTTCTTTTTTGGAAAGCAGAAATACATCTGAGAGTGAACTGTGATTTAATATAAAGACAGAAACTGCAAATACAAAAGGAGAAACTGAATGATACCTTCAAAAGCATCAGTGCTGTCCTAACTGAAACCAGGACAGAGGTATTCCAGATTTCAAGAGCAGGGCGTCAAGTAGGGTGATATTTCTGGTCTGCTCTGCTCAGCCACGTTCTGCAGAGATTTCTGGGATAGATTGCGCTCACTTTGGTTTGCAGGATTCTTTGTGGTATTTATATTAGGCAGTGCAAAAGTTGTTGATGTAATGTCATGATGGTGGTCTCCCCTAACACAACATGTAATTAATGTGATGAAAAACACAGCTTTTCAAAGAAACTTTGGCATGCTTTTATAGAAGGGTATGCAGACTTCTTGAGTTTGCAGTACATATCTGAATGCAAATACGCATGCTTGATTTCCCCTGAGTGTTGTGTGAGCTGTTATTATTACTGACCTGGAAATTATTCTCCTTTCCCTGTTTGACTATTGTTTTTGTCTGGGTTATATGCATCCCTGAAACCAGATGTGCAACACTTGATATATTTCCATTACTTAACATTATCATGTATATTTATTATCTCAAAGCTGTACAATTTGAAGCAGTAACACTTGGTTTTCGCTGCATATTTCACAGTTGTGGTCTGCTTCAATGACCAACAGACCTCCCAAGACAAAATATGGTAAGGAATTGTATTGTAAGGACTATACGGCAGCTTAGGCACCACCTGGCATAGCACTGCTATGGCACTGCTCTTGAATCAAGAGAAAAGACTAAAGAAGATAAAAGAAAGTTCAGATTTTATTTTTCTCGAGTGTGCCTGTGCAGACTTTACAAAGGTGTCCACCATGTGGTGGAACCAGAATCACCTCCAGTTGTTAGCAATAAGGCAGCTGATGGGGCCAGTTCTGATTCCATCCAGAAGAGAGCAGCAGCATATCCCCGTGCTGAACGTGTCCTTGCGGAACAGACTCAGAAAATGACCCCAAATAATCACCCACTCCCTGCAGTAATAGCCTGACATGTAAAACAAAGTACATGCCAGTTTAATGACAAGCTGATTTCTTTCAGTCACACAGAGGGTAATACAAAGGGGGTGGGAGCTGACATCAAACATTGGCTGCTGCTCTTCAGCTCTGAGAACAGAGTAATTCACTTTTTATTGCCTTTTTGCTTTAAACAAAAAGACCGGTGATGTAGGAAATGATTGCTTATGAATAGCGAAGATTTTTTATAAACAAGGAATTAAAGCGAGGGAGTATAATATCATCCAAAATACTACCTTTGCAATAATCTCCTGTAAGAACACAGAAGGGATTTTATGGAGCTGAATTCTTACATAGCCTGTGATATCACCACGTGTATCCAAGCCTTTATTAGCTCAGTTACCCCCACAGTTTCCCTGGGAGGTCACTACTCTGACCGAGGCACAAAACGCCTTTGTAGATCTGCACCAAATTGCTGAAAATCAAACAGAAAGTCTGAGTTGTGGCTGGAGCTTTCCTGCAGGTCTCCTGAGCTCCCAAGCAGCTCAGTTACCTGTAGATAGCCCTTCCCCTCCTTGCTGTGAGGAACACATCCTCAGAGCATGTACCAGGCTCACTTTGTGTTTGCTCAAAGGGCACTGTCAAGGGAGCAGAGAGTGCGTAATGCAGTGCTGGCAGCTGAGTGCAAGAGGAGGCTTTTTTTTTTTTTTTTTCCTGTACAGCTGAGCTGCATGGCCAGATCACGGGGAAAACTCACATCTCTTTACCATGAAGAGTGTTGCAAAGATATGGCTGAGAAACTGAGACGGCTTTCCAGCCGTCCCCTTACAAGAACTCTTTTCTGACATGAGAAAGTACAGGAAAAAGGAGGGAGAAAAGTCTTGCTCTTAAATGCAACAAGGAGAAGAGTAGGAACATAGAAAATGAACTGGAGAATACAGAAGTTTTCCCTTTCATCTTCAATATGCAGATCTTTCTCCATTCTTGCTTCATCTCCTGCACTATCAGGACCTGCTCCCTGGTGGTGGCTGTTCATGCTCCACATACTTTCCAGTGTGGGTTCTCCTCCATCCAGTTATTGTTTCCTTTGACAAAGTAAGATCTCCTCTCCTTCTGCCACAAATAATACTTGAGAAGAAATCCCTCGTAAAATATTCTCTCTCAGTGAATGGAGATAACACACACAGCTATGCAGATGGCACCCTCATCATCATGTGCTCTGTGCACTCCTTCAGCCTGTGGGACCACTGCTGGGATTATTCTCCATGTCACACCCCCCACTTTCAATCCCAGCTGCTGCTCTTCTTCATTCTCCTTTGTGCTAGATAAGGCTGAGAAAAAGCTAAAGGAGCCTGCAGATTTTTGTCAAACTCTGCAGCAGTGAGAGAAACCCCAGAAAGGAAGGAGCTGAAGAAATAGCTGAGGGGTAAGGATGGGTGCAGCAGAAGTTCGAGCTACTGCACCCCTTGTATACAGGGGGTAAAGATGTGTTTTTTTTTTTTTTTGCTAAAGCAGGGGGGTGCTGAGCACTGGGGGAGTAAGCTACCTAGAGGATTTCACTCAAAAGAGTTTTTCCTGCATACACCTAGGAAGGCGGAGAGACTCCCAGTTTATAGGACATTAGTGAAAGTTAGAAGCTCTGCACAGTGACTTTCTGAAGAAAGGCAAGTCCTCCTGTTGTAGATATTATTAACAAGAACTTCATTACTCTGCACATGGCAGTATTAAGTCAGTTGTTAGTTTGGAGCACGCTTTAGTCAGGCTATTCGCAGCCGGAGAAGCCTGCATATACCTCTCACTTGCACATGGCCTCTCAGTGCTCAGGAATCCAACGTAAGGTTTATATCATCCCACACAGAGGTGCAGATGTCTGCTTCCCAGAGCAGCAATAACGTGTCTCCTCGCTAGTAAGTTATGTTGTTTTCCTAGTGTCTCCTCTGAAGTCACTCTGGCTGCTCCCGACTCTTCCACATCTCTGTGTGCCATGCACTCACACAGTTTGTTCTCTTTCAGAATTTTTGGCTGGAGACTATTTGAATGTGTTAAGATATATCTGTCCGGATTTTGAACTTGCCTAAACCGGCAGTGCTCACCCAGAGTTAGTGTTTTGCATTTACAAAAGATCTGTCTCATGCTATCTTACCAGTGGGGATAATACTTTTCGTAGGACTGTTTTTACATTGGTCATGCAGAAATACAGCTTCAAACTAGTCATTTATAGGGGAAATGAGGGCACAGAAACTAGTAAAACTTATTTGGTCTTTCAAAGCGTTATATTTTGACCTGCTTCAATAAGCTAACAATTACAAACCAGTATAAGCAGCCAACAGGAGCCTACTTACTCACACACGTAACTTACAGTCCTTGTTGAGACCTGACTCTGGTTTTATATGCCCTGCTCTACTGAATTCACAGAAATTATTCCCAACTTGTATTACCATAAATGAGAGCGGAATTAGGTTTAACATGAATATGCAGCCCTATGCATATGCAATTATATATTGATATATGTGTGCATAATTTATCTATGCATAGAGCACATACATATATTGTCGTTCTTATCAGCAGATTCAGGTAAGATAAATATTTTTCTAGAAATGGGCTTGTATAATAACTATAATTAAAAATAATAATTTTGAAATTAAAATAAGAACTCAGGTTGGAATCTGTTTGATTAGTTTTACTACAGTGTAAGTTGCTCATTACAGACCTTAAAAATCACACTGCTTGCAACTCATGGGTCCTCTTTTTAAAAATAAAAAAAATATGGAAGCCAATACTGACCCATTTCATTTTATTACTGTGACTGAAGTGATGTTAGGACGAGCTGCTCCCGAATCTTGAATGGGTACAGAGAGGAGGTGAAAAAAACCTAGAATGGTTCAGTTCATTCTTGACAATCACCTTACTGGTAGCTGGGTTTATGGCTTTAGGTTTGAATGAAAAGGGCAGGCTGGGCTCTGGGACTTGAGAGAAATACTAGTCTACAGTAAGAGATGTGCGGACAGGGAACGAGTAAGAAGTGTGTTATACATCTTAAGAACTTACAGTATGATTCAGCCTCAAAATGTCAACAAGGAAGCTTAAAAAGTATTAAATTCATCTCTCACTGATATCATCATATGATGGGAAAGCCTTGGGCTTTTTCTAGGACAGGGTGGCCCTAGGACCTCTTCTTCAAGCAGCATATCAACATGTTTTCCCCAAAAGCGGTAACAGTTCTGCAGCCCTACCCTGACAGTTTCTCAGATCTATGAATATCTGCTGCTAAACGTACAGTCTTCAAGGATTGCCTATAAAGCTACCTACATGTGTAAACTTCCAAAGAGTGAAAGAGTGGTATGGGTGGGAACTATCAATAACAGCAATAAGAGAACACATTACAGAAATCCTTACACTGAATGAGCAGAAACTATAAAACAAGAAGATTAGTGATCAAAGATTTATAAGATTAAAGCAAAGAATCAGCTCACACTTGAGAAGACGTGTCTGGATTGGCCTTAATTTAAGGTGCAAAAAAAAGGTTCAAAAGTTGTAGAAGGATGCCAATATATGATATTCCTTACAATTCAAACTAATGAGAGTTTTGCTAGAGCCTTTGGCAAGCACAAGTATTTGTGGCAACACACGCATCTGCAGGCAATAATGGCATGTAATTCACAGTCAGCTTTACCAGCTTAGGAGTGTAGTTACAGAAACACAATACAAATGGCCACAAGAGCTTCTATGAGGCTCTAAACTAGTGCAGAACTAAACAGAGTACTCACCGGAGAGGGATCGTCACTTTGTGACATTACCTTTTCCTGTATCTGTTTATTGAACGCACATGAAAGCTGAAGGGTGCTCACGGGGAGCCGAGCTGACAGGGCTAGAGCTTAACAGGGTGATGTTTCAACAATACATTTGCAAGTTAGCAACTTTGCGTAATCCAAGGAGTGCCAAAAGGCATGGGGGGCCGGGGTTAGGGGGCTGAAGGAAATTAAAAGCTTGTCTACTGTCAGAAACATGCTTATGAGGAAATATCACTATCCAGCAAAGCCTTCAAAATGCTTTCCAAGTGATTCAAAGCTGAATTGATCACATTACACACACTATATATATAAAGAGGTAATGCTTGAGGTTGCCTTCCTCTCCCCTAAAATCGGGGGAGCTGGCAGTAACTGCTGCTCTGAACAAAACCTAGAGCCTGGCTTTCTCTACAAGAACTCTTTGATCCAGCCTCCCTTCTCTCATTGCATTGTTGTCTCCTTCCCAATCCAGATTCAAACTCTCATTTCAGTTTTGAAATGAAACCTCACTTGCGGGCTGAATGGAACCCTTATGGGCTGTATCTCAAACTCGAAAGGTGTTTTTATTTTAGCTGCATTTCTATAACCTATGCTAGCTGATTAATCAGAAGCTGCTTGTGAACCCTTTTCGAGGAGGGCCTGGCACTCAATTTAAAAATCCCTGGACTAAGTCCAGGTAGTTTAGCTGTTTTTAGGCTTCCCTATTCAGTGCAGGGAATCAGACAGGTATTTTCAGAACTTGTTTCTCCACTCCACTGGTTTTACAGTGTATAACTTTACTAAAGATTCATTAGAAACAATAACCTCTGGTTTTGCCACAGCTCTTTTCAGAATACTTTGAAACCTGGAGGTATAAAAACCAGCTCCCTTACACTCTGTTGGAAACGGATTTTTGCAAATACTGCTGTAAGTACTATGACACTTATTCTTTCCAGAGCTATATAGGCTTGCTACTAACAACTATTCAAAATACCTGTATTCTGAGAAATCGGGTGCTCAAATGTACAGAGTGGCTACCACGCAGTGTGCATCTGTGCCTTCTCCTTTGGAGTCACAGAAAGATGACAGTTTTTGAGGCTCTCATTTTCTACAGAAAAAAAAAAAAAAAAAAAAAAGATAGAAATATAAAAGAGAGCAACATACATGGGTAGCAAAGGTTGGCATGTCCAGGCCCAGTTCAAACCTTTTGTGAAGATTTGACCCTCCAACTGTATGTACTTGCAGCATCACAGATGAAAACATTTCTGGAACTGAGCCTCAGTCAGTGGAAGCTGCCACAGCTTTCCAGAGCGACTCCTGAAAAGCTCAAAAATAATGGTACTACTATTCTGAAGTGAGGTTACTCCCTTCAACATCTGTGGTGAATATGTGATACAGGCTGCTATAAGCATCACACATATTTAAAACTAACAGGAGATGTTAAGGCTTGGTCCAGCCACGCTGCGGTCATTAGGAGGAGGGAGCTACACAAATGCTTCATGAGATACATATGCTGTTCTAGGGGTACCAAGGGCTTACTCTGTTCTAAATCTTCTATCCTGTTCAAATTTCAGATAAATAAAATTAAAAAAAATAAATTAAAAAAAAAAACACCTTTCCAAAACGAAGTAAAATAGAGCCCCAAATATTTATCTTAACATAGTTCTTAATGATATTTACCTTCTCTTTGGTTGATAACACTTAAACTAATGTCTCCCCTTGCCTACAGCTCAAAGGAAAAAAAAAAAATTGAAATATCTGGCAACATGTATTATATCATTACTACTGGCTCATTACAATAATGACACTTCCTTACTATGGAATAAGTTAGTACCACTGTCAAAACAGTGTTCTTCACAGCGGGAATGTGTTTTCACAATCATCATTTTTTAAATAAAAATGAAAAATAATGATTTTTTTTTTTCAAGTCACAAAAACCTATTTTTCTGAATCAACCAGAGGCATTATTATTTGCTTTTATTATCACATACAAAATTGTTAGGATATACAAATGTGTTTCCTTTTTGGACACAGTGAAAGCTATATTAATGGGCATTACAGCATTAGTTTACATCACACTGTTTCAAAAAAACACCGTTTATGATTAAACAAATAGGTTTATATATATTTACATATATAAAAAGAGCTTGAAATAGCTGTATAACAAATCATTGATTTACACTATCAAAAGGCTGGGAGCAATTGTGTCTCCTACGATTGTGCCCTTAGCTTTCAATCCACGATCGCCACTAATGCAAGGTCTCATTTAAAACAAACAAAACCCAAAACACTGACCCTCCTGCCAAAACACACACACACACAAAAAAAAAAAACAAAACCCAAAGCAATGGGACAGCTTTCCCCAGGATAATAGTTTCAAGCACAAATGGATTATTTTAAATATCACATAAACCTACTGTAAATTAAAAAAATAGAAGATTACTTTACACAATGCATGGAAACCATTTCTACTGAGCACAAACATTTACAACTGTGTCATGTTTTTTCCTTGCATAACCCATACTCACACACAAACCAGTTTTCAAAAGAATTAGTGAAATATTCAGTCCACTTTTGTTTTCTTTATACAATATGAAATGGTTACAATACCATAGTATATTTTAGAATAAGTTAAACATCAAGACATATGGCAATAGCATTGTACTAGTTGTTCTACATACATACTAAATCCAGAAATTCAGTCTATTTTTATTCAGTCACAAAAATGAATAAGGACTAAGATCCAGTTATACTGGAAAACTAGACTAGTTCTAGAAACCACAAATACTGTAAGCACTTTGGTATAATATGTACAGGTTGTGCTGTCAATATCATGCTTGCATACTACAACTGATTGAGCCATTTCAACCGGTAAATTTAAAAAAATTATTGTAAGACTTGCTTTAGTATTTCTTCTTCTGTTTGGGAATTATTCAGTCAAAGAAGATGCACCACAAGAACATACACAGCATTTGTATGATGTGACTACAAATTAAATATTGAAGAGGGTTTTTTTTTTTTTTAAACACAATGCAAGACCAGTCTTCTTAAGTGCATAGAACATAATGCAGAATACTGTTAATTACAGGGACAAGTACAAGGACATTAAACATTTTAACAGATATTGAACAATGTTCTCATAAAAAGAGATGTGAATGAGAATAAGCATTCTACCCATTACAAAGATCAACTTGTGTTTTCCACCACCAGTAAGAGAAACAATACCTCTCATGATACATCAGTTATCTACTGCATCCATTTTATTTTTGTCTCTCAAAGGCTTAGAATTGCACCTTCAAACTCTTAAAAACAGTTTAGATTTCTTTTTTTTTCCCCCATTTTAAGCAAAATGTTTTCTCTTCCCAAAAGAGGAAACTCAAAAAGTGCATTTTAAATTATTTTTCTCCTATTTCACAGATACATTTGCTGCAGTTCAGAAATTTTTCTTACCTGCTTTCTGTCACTACAATCTATCAGAATCTCTCAGAGTTAATCAGGCAACCCTGCCAAGTTAAATAGCCTCTCCTTTTGCAAAGCAACTGGAATTATATCTTAAAAAAGGCAAAATATTGCAAACTGTATTCAAGTGAAATGTCAACTTGAAGAGTAAGGACTACAGGATTTCAGAAGATTTGGACTGTATTAAAAGTCTTCCAAAATTTGCATTTTATCTTTTAGATTCCAGGATACAGTAAATTGCAAATACCATGTTCAATTAATACTGCAAGTCAGCTTCAGACTAAGGTCTCAGGAATGAAATGGTAGCCCCAAAACTCTCAACTCAACCAGAGGAAACAATGGAACTGTTACTCATTTCTTACACAACACAACAACTCATTTTACATGTAAACAAAAAGGATGACGGTTCTCATTTGAAGCTCCTACTGTGGCAAATAATACTTCACAGGTATCAGAAATACTTTAGTCAGTGACTCCATATCTTCCCCATTTCAAAACTGCTTTCTTTTCCTTGCAGAAGCGCTAGCTACTTTACATCAAACTAAACAATTGCACAAAATCTATAGCACCAAGCTTTGCTAAATGAAATTGCCGGAGAGCACACGAGGAAGAAAAGAATTTGACCATGGTTGTCGAGTGGGCTAGAAGTCAAATGAGTTTAAACAAAACTATTTTTAACACATTCCTTAATTGAAATGATTAATTCCTAGCAGAAACAAATTCAGATCAGCATGATCTTACTGTAGGCTAGTTGGTGACCCAGCCAGACTTTTGTGCAGATTAGGGTTTTGACTGTGCCTGTTCCGACTGCGAACAGATGAAAACATTGTGTTGCAACCTGGGACTTTACATTTGTGGAGTTGGCGGAGATGCACAGTTTTGTAATGAGCCCTGAAAGTTCCCTTATTACTGTACGTTTTTTGACATATATGACAAGTTATTGGCAAACTGGAAGGTAAATTTATAAAGTTCTGGTTAGCTTTCTCAATTAAAGTACAGTCTTGGTAGAGTTCATCGTTAGGCATTAGGCTGGGTCCTTCACAGCTTTCATCACTATCATCCAAGGGCATGGTGCACACTTCACTTCCTCCGTCAGAATCCCAAGAAGAATGAGCACTGCTCTCAGATTTAATGCTGGAAGTAGTGCTTAGATCCAGAACAGCTCCATCATTCAATGGATCATATCCGTAACTCTCAGAACAGGGTTCTCTAATTTTGCTCATTGGAAAAACCAAGCTGCCTGTTCTGTTCATTCCTTTGAAGATTACAGAAGTATGTCCAACATGTTGTTTTAAAGAGACATCTTGACAAAACTCCTTAGCCATGTCTTTCAAGAGGTATGCTGCATTGAAATGGTTGTTGAATTCCAGTGTATCTTTAGTCAGAAGCTTATGATGAAGATTTAGGTTTGAACTATGTCTAAAAGAACAAAGACAAGCTTAGCAAGAAAGTGTTTTGCCTCACTTAACAGTTATTTCATAAGGATCATTAACAAAGAGAAAAATCAATATTTAGTAGCATGCATGAACTGTGTGCTTCTAATTTGACCAACTGCTGCAGTGGGAGTGCACATAGATGATTTATACATGTGACTGGGTATCTGAAATTGCTTACACTGGCATATATCAGAAATAACTCTACAGAAATCAATGTTTTAGGTTCTCTCCCGCATTGTGCATAGCTGTTCACTCCACTAGATCTAGTGCTGTGTTTAAAAGAGTTGTTGAACAGACTAAAAAACTTCTGTATACTGAACTGAGGTCAGAGAATGGACTGAGGGCAAGAGGAAATGAGATCCTTCCCCAGTGGACAAAGCAGGAAAGGAGTGACACCTGAGTCTGCAAAATATATTGATGATCTCTTAAGTACTATAACTGTGTACTAGGATGCAGCTAAACATCAGTACAGAGCTTTTCCTTGAAAAGAATATCCTTGAATGAAGGAATGCCACATTTTATACAACTTGCAGTTTTTGAATGGGCATCTCTGGATTCGGTTTAAAACCACCAAAGCATACAAATCACTGCTGTTCATTGAATATTATCAATCAGCTCACTGGGAACCTCCAGACCCTGGTTAGAAGACTGAATTTATTGCAAGACAGGGAAAACATTCATTTTCCCCTAGCCATCACCTAAGCCAGTTTCATCCAAACCATGAACTGTTTGAAAAGGGCATAGAAATATTTTGCACCTGCACGCACAGCTCTCTATGTTCAAGTCTAGAAACTTCTGAAAAGTTGTTCCAAATAACTATTGTTTTGCATAAAGCTTGTGAACTTTCTTGTGGATTGTCTTTTGTGCCTTAAAAAACAAAAAACAAACAACAACAACAACAAAGCAAGCAAACAAACAAAACAACAAAAAACCTTCCAAAAGCACCTATGTTAAAACTTGACTGAATATATTGGTTTGGAAAGGAATTTGTGGCATGCGAATGCAAATCTTCCTGCTGGCCTTCTTTCCTGTGGCCCATATCACAATTAGAGTGGAAAGGAATTCACATCTGGGAAGATGCAGGCAGCAGATCAGGGTATGAAGCCCTGCCAGCAGCAGATGAATCTGTGCATCTCAGATGCAGCGGCCAGTCCTCAAAGACTGGCTCATCCTCTCTCTGGACTGCATCAGCTGGCTCCAGTACTCCTAGCAGATTACAGACAATCTAAACCTTGTGTCACTCTGAACTACTATCCAGGCATGCTTTCTGCAGCCAAGATCTGCTGTAACACTGTTACAGGAGCGTTAGAGAAAATACAAGACTTAGTCCCACTGACACAGGTTTGTTATCTATTACTTATCCCTCCAGATACATAACTGACGGTCAACAATAAAGCTTCAATTCCTTATTTCTCAGCCTATGTGCATAACAGACTAAAATAAAATGACTAGCAGCAACACAATACTGCAGTTAACGGTAAACTGAATAAGCTCATGGTATTGTTTAGGAGTTAGTATGCATTGTCACATTAAAGCAGTACCTATGTATATACACACCAGATAGCATTAGTTCAACTAGCATTGCGTAACGTTAATTTTGTACTGACATCGGGTAATCGTGCTTTCTTATGCGCTTTTTTCCTGTAAGATTTTGTCTGCTCAAAATCCTTGCATAATGCAAGGACAAAGATAAGTGAAGACTTCCTGAATTGATCTCATTGCTTTTTCATTAAAGAAAACTGTATACATTAAAATACACATGAAAGTACACGTTAAACATATAAGTCCACACATGCATCTACTGGAAAATTGCTGAATTCATACCCTTGTGGCTTTCCCTTTATGTTGTAAAGTATTCTCTCAACTATTGAAGACTTTATCAGTTATGAAATTTTCATGGCTTTATTTAATACCTCGTAGTCTAGTGGAAAGGAAATGTTTCTTTCAATGGATTTTCATTTCACGAGTGTTCTGATAAGTTATCGTACCTGTTATACGAGGATACACAGAAAATCTTTGCAGGCTCCATTCCTCAAACACTCATTTTAATTTCAAATTAGGCTCCATTGTGATGGTAAAATAAATACAATTTTGTTTATAATTTCTTACCTGTCTCGACTTCTACGAGAAGGGAAAGCAGCATTACAGCCCTCAACTGTGCAAATATGCATTTCTTTGAGATGTACATTTTTAAAATGCATTTTTACACTGTAAGGGTTTTTAAAAGTCTTCTTACAGATGTCACAATGAAAGCGGCTTTCTTCCTTCTGAATCCCTAGTGCATGTTGACTGACATGATCCATATCTTTAGAGTCTTCAAAACAAGGAATGGCAGCACCCCTGTTTGACAAAGTGCTGAAAAAGCCCCCGGTCAGCAAGTGGTGTTGCAATTCAGGGCAGTCATCTTTAGGAATCCTGCGCTTTGACTGCTCTTTAATATACATGGGGGGTTCAGTCACTGGTTTTATAACATCATTGTGGTGGTGTTTTGGATCTTCATATATAATCTCATGGGGAACTATTTTTAATGGTTGGTTTTCTTCTGGTTTAACCTCTTTCTCACAGTGATGCAATTCATTTTCAGAGATATCCTTGATGTATTTGTTATCTGGCGCAAAGACAGATTCAAAATACTTTGGGCCCTCTACCCCAGAGACAGATTTCCATGAATTACCTGAATGGGGGTGATTTTCCACCCTGTCGGTCACCCGCTTCTCTATCTTATGCTCACAGGACTCAAGCTCTCCATCGCTTACCACTTGCAGACGTGTATCTTCTTCAGAACTGGCAACATCACTACTTTCATTAGGTGTTTCAACAGCTTCTTTCTCTATCTTAATAGGCATACTTGATTTACGAGATTTCTTCTTAGGTAGCATGTCAAATGGCAATTCATTTGAAATAAGCTGCTCTGGTATTGAGGAAGAAACAAGAGGCAGTGAAGGAAGAGTACCTGGAGTATTAGCAAGCTCAGCTGGTGTAACTGGGCTACGATAAAAAGGAAGAACAGGCTGTACTGTCTTTAGATTTGGAAAGAGGACACCATTCTGTCCAATACTGGGAAATCCAGCCTGACCCTTTGTGTCTGTACAAGAGCTGGCATAGCTGGTAATAGTTCTGCTATCTGGAGTTAAAATTGTAAATTCTGTCCTTTTACTATCTCCAGGTCCAGCAAGCGTCAAACCATTTCTTAGATCTTTATCCCTGTTATTTCTATTCATTGGCATATGGAGTCTGGGGTTAGGATTTGCACTATGACGATTTCGACTACGCAAAGAGCTAAATACCATATTGCAGCCCTCAATTGTGCATTTGTGCTTTATCTTCAGATGAACAGCATTATAATGTATTTTCAAAGTACCTTTGTCATAAAATGTCTTTTCACATGCAGTGCAGAAAACACGCCCTTTCCTTGGCCCAGCGCCATTTTTTTCAACAGATTTCATTTTGGTTTCTGGAGATAGCGCTGTCATTTCAAGCTTTGCTGCTGTATTATGTGAACTGGAATCACTTAAAAGGGCATCATCTTCTGTTTTAGTGGTGACATCTGGACCATTTATGCTCCTCTCATTGTCAACTTGAAATGGTGCAGAACTAGAAGTTAAGAAGCTGCTTTCAGAAAACGGCATATGAACATCTTGTTTAGTTTCATTGCTATGGTCCTGACCTTGATCAATCAAGTGTCTTTCTGGTGGTGAACCTATTAAAGGTGGAGGCACTGGACTGAAAAACTGGAATGGCAACATGAAAGCCATGTTATTTACAATGTTCTCAAAGGGATGAATGTTGGTGGGGCTCATTTTGTCCAAGGAAGCAGAAAAATTAGGACTGTGTTGATTGCAGCTCTCTATGAATGCCCTAATATCCAAATTAGCAGTTGGTGGTGGTATTATAATTGATTGACCTTCTTTCTCTTGAATTGCCATTAACTCTACAATGGACTTAGTTTCTCCAAAACGAAGAAATTGCTGCAAAGTAGCCAGTTCTTCTTCATTGGTCATTATGCTCCAGTGATCCAGTACCTTTCCTGAAGCATCCTAAAGCAAAAAAAAAAAATATTAAATGAGTGAAATACTAGTTCAGGAAAACAGAAAACCCCTTTTCCCCCATTCTTTATTATTTTTTTCATAGGCTAGGAATTCATGTCTAGCAAAATCATAAAATGATTCTATTTAATGAGAGATTAATGGCAACTCTCTGATATTTTCATCAAATCTTACCACATTGGTGATATTATTTCTTTCTGAACTAACAGTAATACTTTCCAATAAACTATTTTTTTCCACAAAAATTAAGACACACATCATTTGAACAACAGTATCATGTAACTACAGACAGCAGAGATGGAGCAATCAGACCAAGATTTAGCTCCTCATTTAAGTCAAGTATTCTTTCATTGCAAGTTTAATAATCTTCCAAGCAACTAAGATCAGAGAACAAATGAACCTGTATTGATCTATTGCCAGTGTTCACAGAGCACAGCTGTAATTACACTGGAGTGTTGGAGTTCTTTCAAACTCTAGCTATGCCTAACTTTTCCCAATAACTACAATAAATATTTTATCACAGAACATGTATTTGATGGCCTACTGAGATTTTTCACAGTGCATGTAAGAGTTTCTAAGATGATGAAGAACGTAACATTATAAATTTTTCATGTGGTAGAGGTTCAAGGTAATTGATTCCATATTTTTAATCCTAACACTAAAAAGCAAGATTATCAAGACCATTAAATATTGATTTGTGTCATAATGTAAGATCATAATGTTACTTTACATAAAAGGTAACTTCCACAGTAGCAAGGAGTAACATCAGTGTAAGCACACAGGGCCAAATTCATCCTTAGTGTAGCTCCAGTAAGGCCAGTAGCACTATACCAGAGATGAAGATTGTCCCTGGTGTTTGAAATGATGGCAAATTTATTTGTCACAGTATTATTCTGCTGTATTAAAGTAAACTCACTGATTAAATAATACTGTGATCAAAGTCTGAAGCCTTTATTTTGACACATTCCCAGTAACTTTTTTTTTTTTTTTTTTTTTTTTAAATCTTGGGTTACCTTTGTTGATAGATTTAAGCAAAACAGAAAGATTTCAGTTAAGCATGAGTAAAAAGAGAGCATTGACCAGAAGTCCACCCTTCCTTTTGTGGTGCTGTACTTGTACAAGACTATTACTGCCTTTCAGACGTACCACATTGTTAACACATTGTGAACTACTGATAATATTAAATGAGAAAAAGTTCTGAAATATGACTTAACTATCATAGTTACAAAACCCCCTCTTAGTTCAATACCTGTAGCACATATCCACGAATATAATCCTGTAGTGTCCAATCCAGAGCATGGAGAATCTGTATCACTTCTTCCTGCTTCAGAACACTGAAAAGTCTATCCAGCAGAATTTTAAGGCGTACGGGAATGGCTTGGGTTCCATATAGCATGAGGCTACTGATATCAAAGACAACATTGGATTGAACTATTTCTACCTGGCTTGATGGATAGAGGTTGGGAATCCTTAATTTGCTCAGGGCTGAAATGAGAATCATAAAACATAAATAAACATGAGTACTTAAAACTGAATGTAAAGAATATTGGGGTAGAGGGGTGCGACACACAAAGTGTGTGAGGAGGGTCCTAGCATATTCTATATAGGCTGCAGGAATAAATATTACCATGTGCTACCCATCCATGCCGGCACTGGTCGCATTGTCGCTGATTTATTTTCCCAGGTTTGAAACACTGACAACTACAGTTCACCAGAGTGCATCGGATAGCCTAGAAATCAATAGAAAGATTGATAGGTAATATATAAGCACTATATAGGGCGTGCACATTATACATATACAATGCATGCATAAAATCCATATGAAAACAGAGATAATATATTGCACATTGATAGGTATATGCTTGTATAAGTAATCCAGGCAAAACCTGAGTTTAAGCAGAGGTAGTCTTGCATAAATAGAATCAGTCACCTGCTAAAGCACTAGAATATTATGGAAGCAAAATATTTAATGATATATATACAAAGCAACACTCCTGTAGATACATTTAGGCTGATGCATCTTTATAACAATAATAAGCTGTTCTTGGGCATTCACCTAAGACATGTTCCTCATGTAAGCACCGCTTTTTTCCAGAAAAGTCTGAAAAAGGTACACAGATGAAAATCTCATTCTCTGCAAGTCATGCTGGAACCCTTTATTGTAATATAGGGAGCACTAATGAGCGATACGCTAGCTTTGCATAGACTCATTCCTTACAGCCAGCAGTACCCACACAGTAAGTCCATCCCGCTAAAGAGACTTCCACTGACACTTCTCAGTAGCAAAGTTCATCAACAAGTACTCCATTGCTTCAAACACTACAATCGTCAGATTTTATAAGGGAAATGCTTGAGAGATAATAGGCGAAACAGAACACACCAACAGATAGTAACCAGTTTTATGGTACAATTTGTGCATTACCCTACTTTCACCAAGGTCATCTATAATGCAAATCAAATTAGTATTCAGATATTCCTAATCAACATGGTAATACAAGCTTGCTTCCTGGAATATATGCTTTCTTCTGTACATGCCCATCTGCTGCAGAAGGCAGACAGACAATTTTGAGGTCCTAGTTAAAGCTCCATAGGGATTGCTACAGAGCAAAGCATTTCTATGATTCCATATTGCTTAGATCTGATACTGAGAATAGGTTTTACATAAATGGAATATTTATTAAGGGTGGGAAAGTGAAGAAATTAGTGTGCAGGAAGTCTGCACTGTTATACAAAAATTATTAGATTATGCGATTGCAATGTATGTCTGAAATTTTCCATTCTTAAAACAAAATGGTTTATATTTTAAAGTACAGAGAAGCAATACGAAGTAAGGCAAAGCAATGCCCACTACTGGCTGCTACTCCTGCTCCTAGGGTCTTATGTAAAGTGGGTACTTTTGCTACTTACTAATATCCATGGTAATGCAAAACAAGATCTGAAGAAAAAAAATAACATATTTTAAATGCTGGCATCCCCACACTAGCAGTTTGGAAAACGTACAAAGTAGCAAGTTTTTGGGCAATCAGGCTAAGAGAGAGAAAATGTTTAAAATGAAAATAACATGGGAGAAAAGTAGTTTCAGTGGGGTTTGCCACAGGCATTTCTTTTGACCTGGAGCATTAGACTGACTCAGGACAGAAAAGTATGCTACATACAACAGTCTGCTATAAACAAGCACATGCAGGACATCGAATGCCTACTGCTTTATGTGACAATCTGGAATTTTAAAACCTCAGGTGCTGGCTTAGCAAGGACTTAGCTTACAAGCACATCTCCAAGCTGCAGTGACTTGATGCTGAGACTCGTCTTTATTTGAAGGATGGGAACAAGTGGCAACAGTGCTATTGAAATCTCTGAATCACTTTGCCTCTAATCTTTTAAAGGAGCCATCACAAAATACTGAATTCTTGAGAAAAGCTCTGTGCTCCCCGTAAAGTCATAAAATACACATCAATACCCTACACGATGTGAATTGCTTCACTTTAATGGAGAATGTATTTTCACTTAGATGCTAAAATCCTTTAATATAACAATAAAGAGCCATAAATTTCTTACGGAAAGGTTGAAAAAAAGGTGTAGTTTGCTGATGATTAATTTCTATCACAAAATACCTAATAATGCAGTTTATTTCTTCTACCTCTGTCATACATAATGTTCTGTGACTTGCACAGACTGAACCCCTTCCACAGGCAATCCTGCTAAGTTCAGTAAGCTACAGCTGAATTCCACGAATGCATCTTTTGTAGTCTCTCCAGACAAAATTACAAAAGATTACTTCCTTTTTCTGCAAGAAGTAACAGAAATACGTACAAGGAAAAGGCATCTTTATGATAAGTTAATTGAGATTTCATTAATTTTTTTTTCTATTCCTTTTCCTTTGGACACGTTCCACAAACCACTGACCTTTAAAACAACTTTTTTTTTTCTTCTTATTTTGCGTACTTAGCCAAGAAAGATAAACCACATGGAATTCTGCATTTTATAGATTTGTGTAAGAACTTTCTTTATAGGTACATGTATTTGTCTGCCTGTATTGGTGCAGAAGATTTCATGTGTAAAAAGTAGAAAACATACAAGAGGCAAATTTTGTTTTACATATAGGAGGGAGATGAAGAGAAAGGGAGTATGGTTTTCCTTCTATTCAAACTATGGAATTAACCCCTCCTCAAATCAATACCCAAATGCTTCTGGACACCACTCTTAGAAGTGGTTAGCTTGTATACTGCTAACGTAACAAAGTGTATCAGTATCTGTTGCTAACTTAAAAAACTACTTGTAACAATCCCTGAGAAGAAACAAATGTGTTTTTCAGGTTGGTAGCTTTTTCTTTTATTCGTGGTTATCAGAGCCTGTTTCCAAAAACTTTTCCAGAAACATCTGTATTAATATAGTCACAGAACATATATAACATGGCAGAATTAACTTTTAAAATAATCTGGAGGCACAGTTTAAAATCTTCACTATTTGTTTGACTTAAAAAAAAAAAAAACAACACACAACACATTTTAAAGATGGATTTTGATATTGCCCAAATTAACTTGTATCGGAGTTTAATGAACAGAAACATGGCAAAAATTCATGAGATTAAAATGCTTGTCTTTTGCATGTTAATCCTGCTATCCTTAATGTGCTTAGTCTTAAGGTACTGTAATTATATCAAGTCTTTTAATGAGCTTTACTTTCCCAACAGGTGGAATATACACACAATTTTACTCTACAGAACAAAGGAATAACTTTATATATTGCATACACGTAAAGCTTAAAAATCATAATTAAAGGATTGGAAATGTAGAGGGAAATTAAAGTAGATTTTTTTTAAGTGCAACCTTTTCATTCAGGTCTATTATTTCATTTCTTTTTCCAGAAACATAAAGCAGATGTTAAAATAAAAAATAAAAAAAAATCTTATGCTATCATGAAGGATCTTGTTATTGTTTTCCAATCATTCTGTCCCTCACAAAAGGACCTTTCCAAATCCATTATTAGCAGATTTTATTTTTTTTTTTTGAGTTGAAAATTCTGATCAAAATTTTCTATGGCTTTACCAGCAAGACTGTGAGAACATTAATTTTGGATTTTTAATGCATGTGATTCTTCATTACAATTTAATGATTAAACCAGATTAACCATTAACCTGGCTGCTGCAAAACACCTAACTACTAATCACTGAAAAAAATCTTAACATCTGTTGCCTGAAAGTCATGACTGCTGATATCTTTTTTTTTTTTTTTCCTAGATATTGATGTGGTTTCGATTACACTTCAAAAGTTACTGAACATTTCTTTTCAACCCACTCTCAGCCTTCACAGCTAAAGAAAAGCACAAACTAATGGGACAAGTTCATTCTGATTCTCGGTATATAATCAGGCTTCATTTCATAAAATAAGTTTGTGATCATCTATGCACTTTTGAAGCCCTCAGGGACCTATGCTCCCTTGGAATTGCAACGCCCTAACAGGTTTAAAACAATACAGTAAGAGGATGGGCAATAGGAGTGTTTGTGATTACCCAATGATATGGAAGTATAACTGTATCAAACCTCACTCTATGTTAAATGGAATCTAGTCTGACAGCACTCCAGCTTGGGAACCAAATTAAAAAGGAAATAAATATTGAAGATCCTGTCAGGACTTCGCCAGGGATCTCGGCTCACACTAGCAAGCAGGTCTGGCTCTCCACACTCGCTGAGCACTGCATGTGCAGACACCAGGAAAACGGCAGAGCAAGTCTCAGACAGCCCCGGAACCACTTAGCGTCAGTAATGCATGGGTCAGCACCCTCGCTTGTTTCTATCATCCAAGAAAAACCCTTCCCTTCTTTGCACAAAAGTGATTCCTTGCTTTGGAAACTGCTTGTCATCAAGATACTACCGTCCCATGAAGAGCACTAGAGCTTCGCTGCTTTGCTCTGCAGATTACCTACAAAATGGTGACACTGATGCTATGTTACAGTAACATCTTCTGGAACCAAGACTAGATATTCCTGCCAATTTAAAATGCATGTTTGGAGGGAAAAAAAAAAGGAGCTACATGTACAAAAATGCATGAGGGAAGCTTTCGTTACATAGAATGGAACAGGCACCACTTTTCATTTCATTCACTGAGGACTTCAAACAACAAGCAACGTCTGCTATGGTCATCCCACCTAATTTTCCCAAAGAAAGTTAGCACATCGTCCTTTTTTTTTTTTTTTTTTGGTCAGACAACTTTTGCCAATTTCCTTAGGCATATACTCCATGGATAAATAGATCTGTCCATCACTTTTGCCATGATTTAAAGCAAGTTCTCAATTTACACTTCATTCACATTACAACCCAACTGTGTCTATCTGCATCACACTAACAATATTTTTCTTTACACCTATCCCATATACACTTGTAGAATTCCACCCTGTATGTGTTTATCCCTCTTTACTCTTCTTCCATAGCACAGACTTGAGTTTTTGCTACTTTGTTGAGCTCCCTGCAGTTTACAAGAACTAAAATATATTCCAGTATACCCCAAGTATAATCACCAAACGTGTTGGGCTGCTCCAGATGGGGTAAATTCATAAAATACTCATTGAAGACTTAGCTTTACAATTAAGCTTCAACCGCATGTTGATATTATATGTTAGGAATTTAGATTAAGCATTTTTTTTTCCTTGAAAGAAAACCATATTCCAAGTTGAGTAAGGGCCTGAATCCCAGCTGCCTGTAGAGGGGCATTAGGAGGGCCCCTGAGGCATCTTCAGGGAAGGGCTCCGGCCATTTTCTTCTTCCTGACACTTCAAGAGGAGAACGTACAGCTGGAGGAGGGACAGAGCATGGAAACCCTTCACTGTGGGTTAGTAGAGCTGGAAGGACACACCGGGCAGGGAGAAGACACTCACCAAGTGACAGTGCACTTAAATGCCTGTACCTGTACCCAGGTCTGACAGTGAGGCCTACCTGAAGGCTACTCCGGACAAAGTAGGCTTGGCCTGCGTTTCAACCTGCACATGGCCAGCCCTGTGGCCTGCCATGTTTTCTTCTGCCATGTGTTTAAGGTCCTCAGTTGTGGTTGAGGTCAAAGCTGTCCTGCTACACTACACACTGACAGACTACACACCAGTGATAATCCTTCACTGGCAGTGTTTGAAAGCCTTAGCCCTTGAACAAAGGATTTTCCATTCATATGAAATTTCTGCCCACTGCAAGCATATTTGGTTGTTGCAAATTCTTCTGTTTCTACACCAAAGTTTAAAAATACTTCAGACTAAAATAAATCTATAAAGTTATTAAAATAAGGGAAAGGTGCCTGTAAGATGCACACTTTTTCCACAGTCATCTCACAAAAAACGTTTCTTACAAAGTAACAGTGCCGTTAGAGTCATTTACTAAACACAATAAATAGCAACAAACATTTCTCATGAGAAGAAAGAAGGCCTTGCTGTTTGCTGTATCCAGAAAACATCTGATGTTTTGCACATTTTGAGCTTTCAATTAAGTAGAGAAAAAATTTGATGTGGATGTGACAGAGTAAACAGCACTGACCAAATAGCTCCAACCTTCCCCATTAACAAACATGTTTAAATGCTAGCCCTAGATGATTCATTTGGCAAACTGCTTATTAGTAAAATAATTTAGCAAAATTCTTGTCTTCTGCGTAAGAGACTAACGAGGATAGAGATGGGAAAGACAGAGATGGGCCACAACTTGCCTTTCCCAGCTCCACTACACATGAGGTTACACCTAAATCCATGATGGCTCCTCAATAAGTGGGCTGGTGTTTGTTCATGCTGAATGTGTATGCTCCTACAGAGCTCTTGAGGTACGAGAACTTCTGAAAATACCCAGACAAAAAGCTTTTGTTCCAGAGGCCATGAATTTAGGAGTTTGACTTAACACCTATTGTGCTGAAAATGTTGGCTGGCGCTGATACCACTAAACTCCCACTTCGACCTTCTCTGTGGGGAGACTCTGTTATGATTTTTACTGTTAAAGAACACAAAGGCCACAAGTTTGAATACAGTTTCTAGACAAGACCACAGAATACATCCCATTAATTACCAGAATCCTTATGTGTATATCCATATTGTTTATTTGGGGTCCAATACCAAAACCTGACCTCCTTTTAAATGGTTACAGCCTGAGAATACAAGTAAGCAGAGTATTTACAACCCAGGTTCTGCAGCAAGTTACATTACCTCATTACTGTCTCCCTCTGCGGAGCTTAATAAAGCAAGTTTTGGCTAGAACTGGACTGAATCTCTCTCTTGCGGGTGCAGTCTACCACCTGCAGCTGAAAATGTTTAATTGTTCTTATAATAATTGACGAAAACATCTTCGAAACTGGCCAAAAAGCGGTGGGGCGGAGTGAAACAGCTCAGTAAGATAGAATTGAAATTAGCCAATACTTCCATGCGATGGTACCACACAGTCAAATCAACCATGATTGTGGATTTAAAAGTTTTAGCCGACTACTGAATTACGGGCCACTAGTCCACATGTTGCTCGCCACTTTATTAAGAACTTTTACTAACTGAGAACAGTCCTGAGAATGAGTAGTTGAGATAAGAGACTGAATTAAGTAAAGACTCAAAATCCTACAGCCAATTGCGGGTAAGCGGCAGCTTTAGCAGCTAATGGAGAGGTGCTTTGGACAGTCTCGGGCAATGTAGCGAGGTGAGTAAGCAGAATGGAGACATTTCTGAGAAAGGCGGCACACTAACGAGGCCAAACTTCAATCACAGCATAACTTGCGGGATGAAAATCACTCTTCATGCATGTCACTTACCCTAAAGGGCCCCTTAGGGCAACTCTTGTTAATGGCACTGTCAAAATAATTATAAGAAGGGAGTGCACGTGTGTGTGTGTGCACACGAACTGTTACTCTTTAAACAAAAAGCACTGGACAGTAAAGCTCAATTTTGCTATTCAACAACGTGCTTGCAGATACATTAGCTTGCAATGCAATTAATCTCGCTTGTTAACAACAGGTGTGTGTTGACAGACAGCTTGGTCAAACTGGGGAATATATTTAGCTCCTCTTTTCTTTTACTCTTCAATTAGGAAAAGAAAACAAGAAATACAAATTAAGGAATGAAAAATGTCACCCTATCATTATCTTACAGTTATTTACTTTTGACCCTGAAATAAACTATAGTGCTACAATTCCCATGGTGTACCTGCCCTACTCTGTGTAGATCAGAACTGCTTACATTTTGCTGTCTATTAAGCAGTATTTATCACAAAAATCTCAACTTTCTAACAAATTTACAAGAAAAAATAATTCATATTAGTGTATTTCAGAAATGAATAACAGATTGATGCAGACTGATGAGGAAAGCTGCTCAAGGTTTGGGGATAAGGATAAGTCACCAAAGAGAAACGGTGTGAAATTTGTTATGATGAAACACTACCTGTTATTTAAACTAGAAAATAAGCTGTGTGCAGGCTATTTAACCATACTGGCATGTTATGTATCCCATGTTAAGTGCTGAGACTACAGATCTGTCCAAGATCTAAAGCTTAATTAAATATTTAACTCCAAGTCCTACATTAACGAGAAATAAATGTTACATATATGCACAAGTTGTAAGAGAAATGAAGAATATTAGTATAAATGAACTGCAAGTCCTTTAAAGCATATAAACCCTTTCAAGTATGCCTTAAACTATTTACATAGTTTAAAGAATGTTATATGTGCGCAACATGGGTGAATAAACGTTTCAAAGACATCCCAACATTTTCAGCTCCTCACACCGCTGCATGAATCTTAAAGCCATAAAATAACACGTGCTTAAATTCTTCCCCTTCTTGTTGCAGACAGAAAAGATAGAGAATGAAAGAAAAATAACAGCACTCTGAAATATTTAGTGTTACGCAATTTCATTTAATGCAATTTCATATATTTTAAACCCAAACAGTATTTGTACACATACACGTGATACTATCTATGGTGCTACAGAGTTATGCAATATTTTATGCAACAGTGTAGCTCCATTGGTAATTTCACAATTTAAAACTTAGTATTCCTTTTTATTGAATGCAGGTGAGAAAACTTGAAACGGCTTTCGGACATCAGTTTAAACAGCTAATAAAAGAAAACCCCAAACTTCTGAATTCAAATTTGAAATATAGCTGATCAACAGTGAGTAACAGTTATTTTGATCTTTAGAAAGCAGGTATCTATTTAAAGATACAATCCTACCATGGTTTTAAAGTGTGGAAATAAAATATTACTGTTTTTTATCCTAAAATGACAGAAGTCTCTTTATTAGAATTTCTCACTTTTTGCTCAGTCCCTCAATATTGTTTACTTTGAGTCTGAATATTGAAATTTCAGTCCCTAAAGAGATTTTCAGATAGTTAGTAGCAAATAGATACGGAGAATTAAAAAAAAAAAAAAAGTGATGAAGCTATAAAACTTCAGCTGTAGTATCTGCTAGGACAAAATCTGCTGGCTGCACAGCGCATAGGAACAGAGTTCCTGCACCACGTAAGTCATGAAGGGCAGGAGATGACCCAGGGGGCCAAAACAATAGCTTTTCTTCCCTGCATTTTGTGGATCTCTTGCTGGAATAATGAATTCAAGATCTGTAGCTGAATTTTAGCTCAAATCTGCATGAAAATATTTAACAAATGCCAAATCCTATGAAAGGTGCTTTAAAAAACATGTAGCAAAAAGTGTAATCTACAATAAATAAATTAAAAAAAGAATATTTTAGTTTTTATCAGAGGAAAATTTAATATAATAGCGGAGTCTTCATTACTAAAAACAAACTAAATCACTGGCTTACTTGATGGGAAATAGAATGACATGCTCAATGTTGTATGAACAGATTTCTTAACAACACCATGAACAGGCGCAGAAGCTAGAAGTCAAGGCATTTGGTATAAAAAGACCAAATCTTGTTGCATCCTAAGGAGGCAGAATTTCATCCCAGCTATAGCGAGCCCACGAAATGGCCCAAAATTTGGAATAATTTTGCCCGTTCATGACAATTTAGCTCTCCTGCACGTCTGGATATGTTTGCAGATGCCATTCTCTTTATGGTTCTAAATAGGTTGAAGATGGTTCCCTAGTTCAAAGAATTAGCAGAACAATTACTTTTAAAAATCAATCAAGCAAGAAACCTTACAGTAAGTAAAACAAGAAGGTATTTTCCCTAACATAAGGTTAGTTACTTTTTACATGTTCACCTATGGTTAAGCTGCAACTGCTAAAAACTCTGAAGTTTGATTTACACAGAAGTGCAGAATTATACTGGTTATATATAAAAAAAAAACCTTATTAGCATTATGCATATAATGTAAACAGATCTAATGCAATATTACATGATAAGCCAATATTTTATCCATTACATTGAAAGCCAATATTTTATCCATTTTCAGTAAGAGAAGAAGTGAAAAGGTATTGTTCAGTGTACTTTGTTCTAATCACTAGAACAAAGAAAGGCACCGCACACTGTCGTTAGCAGTTACAAACAATGCAAGTCCTACTTTGCACCATGACCTGGAGTGAAGGGAGGCTGCCCACCTCACATTCCTCAAGCAGAGCACTAAGCCTCTATTTCAGTATTTTAAAACTAGCAGAGAAAACAGAGTCTTGTCTAGCATAATGCTAGCATATTTTCCAGCAAACTGCAGTAAACAGAACTGTATTTTCAAAGAGGATGTTAAAAATAGAAACATATGATCTTTTCCCACCTAGAATTGTATCCTTACAATTAAAGACTATTAGCTGGCATCCCTTTTAACCGTCAAACTCAGACAGTGGCAGTTCTATAGCCACAAAGAGAAGCAGTAAATGAGAAGAACATGTTACTACACTGCATTTGAGAAAGTTTGGCTCCAAGCTATGCACTGATTAATATCAGATCTCCTTCTTTACTTGCCTCTTGACAATCTTGTCACATCTGGCTGACAAATCCTTACAAGCTTATCCAAACCAAGGCAGCCCAGATCATGCTCCGGGAGTAGCTTGAAGGAAGCGGCAACACCAGCCATGCACTGATGTGCCATCATGAAACTAATGAAGCTGACTTCACTTGCAGACTGCAGGAACACGAAGAAACACAACATGCCTCAAGGTTTTGCAACATAACGCAGAGTTAGCTCACCAAAAGATAAGACAAACAATCAGCTCCCGAGGTTCAAGAAGCCAAGTAGTTACACGAATTACAGAAATTTATATATAAATTGCTCAAACGACAATCTCAAGTAAATGAGCACATCAAACTCCAACTTCGGCTCAGATGTGAAAATTGACTGCTAACTGCCTTTCAAACAATGGTTTGTTTTAAATTAAAACAAAACCAGCTCAATTCATTTTCTCTCTCTCACATTCACAAAATATCAGAAAGTTGTCTGGCTCCCCACATTATTTAAACTGAAAAACATACATAAATTTTACAAAATTTATATAGAAAATACAAATACAAAAAATAAAAGGAAAAAAGAAATAGGGGAAGAAAGGAATAGTGTCACTTTTTATCCACAGGATTTTACAGAAGGATAAGCCACAGCCTGTATATATCAGTAGCCTTCCCTTGGGTTAGCGATATGCCCTCTCCTCATTTTTAAACCAAGGATTCCTTACACAGAGGACTAGAAGTATCTGGCCAATTAATAAACCAGAAAGTAAAATGCTGTATCTTAAACACATCTAACAAAAGCTCATTATGTATGAGATGACAATTAAACCATGTTTATTTTTCTACATGATGAAAAAAGTCAAAATAAATTAAATAAGCATCTTATATTCTGATGCATTTAACCTCTTAATGAGCTCAATATATTTTAAAAATAATAATAACAGAAGACAACCCCATGCACACACACACACACACTCCCTCCCTCTCCCCTCCCTCTGCCCCCCCCCACAAACAGACTGATCCTAAGAAAAGAATTACTGGCCTTATTTTCTGGATGCTAAATAGTCAGCAATAAATTGAATATAAAGGGCATACATTAGATTCCACTTTACTGGTAATTTTAAAAGAACTTCGTACTGAAATTATATTGTTGTCTGCTCTTCAGTGCATTTATACGTCATAATAATGATAATGTATCTGCTTAAAGCACTTCAGTCAGAACACATCTGAGTCACAAATCACAGATTTTATTGTTATTAATGTATATCGAGGACTTCTACAATTAAACATTGTCAAGTATTTATGATTTACATGCTACTACTTCAATTGGAAAACAATTATACAAGTGATGGCTCTGCTTATTATAATCAGCCTGCAATTCTGCATTACTTACTGTAGAATAGAAAAGTCATACAGTTGTTTACAGTGCACAGCAGAAAGAAAAGCAGGATTTATTTAATATAAAGTAGTTTTCTACTTTCACAGTATCTTTTAGTAATTAAGAAATGGAGAGTACATTTCACTACAGCTTTCATCTCCATTGTTCATTACCCAAAACAACACCATTACAAGAATTTTTATATCTCCACAGTGCATAACCACAAGTAAAAGTTGCACAGTAAAAACACACATTCATATATAACTGCAAAGAACTTTCCTTACCTCAGACATTCTTACTGTGCTTATGTTTCCAGAGCTATAAAACAGTTTCCCATTCCCTCAGTGAGTTGTACAAAGAAGTACTGGAAACACTCCTGTCTGTACAAGTACTAAGGCAGAACCATCACACGCCTCTTTACTCTTGTCTGACTCTGAGCACCTCAAGGTCTGATGTATGCTCAGGCTGTGCACAGGGGAGTGAAATAGGATCCTCCCCCTTGGTGTTCTCCAGACCTACAGTACGAAGTTGTGTCTGCCTCTCACCTCTGCAGCCAGCTCTCACCTCGCTGCCCCGGAGTGCTGTGCTCCAGCATGCTCCTCCAGTCGCAGGGCAGTCCCCTCACAGCTGGCTCGAAGAGGGCATGACACTCATCTTTCACAGAGATTTGATCAAAAGGAGTCACGGAGGCTTGAGGCACTCCTAATGCAGTGCGAGGAGATTCTACCTCTGCTCTGGCAGCCTAAGTAATGCATTAAATCAATGCAGCTGACCTAAGGCCTATTACATTTTTTTTTTTCCAAGAGTGTACAACTATCTGCAAATAAGCTACGAGGTACTTGCGATTAAAATTACTTATTTTTAGTGTCGGAGTGTTGTTTTGCAAATTGCAGCTGCTGATTTTTTTTTCTCTTTTTAAACATTTGCAGGTCTTAAAGGTTCATTGAGTGGGGTGTGTATTTTTTAAAGTTAAAACATTTCCCCCTATCAACTTACTTCTGTGTTAAGGCTGAATTTTATTTCTTTTTATGAAGTTGAAGCTTCCTATTAACAGAAGTACAGGCCATAAAGACAGGAGAAGAATTACTTTCCAGTAATTGGGCCAAAATCTGTTTTGAGTTATTCAGGTGTTGGGTTGCATTCATGAGTTAGAACAGGATTTTTGTCATAGTCATCTCTCACCTATTTAAAAAACAAAACAAAACCACGAAGAAAACACTTTTCCCTACTCTAGTTTTGCCTCCTATGTATTATTTCTTGGCACCCTCCTAAACCAGGCACACACCATGCTACGCCCAGAAACACACACATGAATAAGTCTCACTGGACTCAGTGGGAATCCTTTTAGGAACATACCAGGACAGTGTTTGACCAGATGAATACCTGTAATCCCATAGGGAAGGCAGCAGGAAATAAGATGGCTGTAGGGAGAAGGCAGCTAACGTAACAAATAATTGTTGGGTAATTTGTCTTCTAATCCTATTTATTATTTGCTAGATATATGCACAATGCTTAATGTTTCTCTCTCCTAACAGAGAGAACCTGATTTACATTTTACCAAATACTGGAGTAAAGACACTCAGCTCCACCACAGTGACTGGAAGCAGGCCAGATAAAGCCAATTTTAAAGCCAATACCAGAACCTGGGCCCAGAGAGCACAACATGAAGCATACACTTTCCCTGAATCCATAGGTTTCTCCACTCTATACCTTATTTCTCCCACTGAACTACTTACAAAGACCGAGAAAAAGAGAGGGGGATTTAGTATCTTAGTATGGCCCGCCAGATATTTCTGCCAAAAAAACCACTGAAGTGTGCGAAGAGTCAACCACCGATAGGTCCTCCCCTAGCAGAGCTCAGCCCAGGGCCACCTCTACCAGCACTGGGCTCTGCCAAGGATGCCAGGACATTTCCACACACATCATCAGCGGTCCTGCGAGCTGTAGGACGAAGCATCCACCAAATCACAGCCACGTGATGCTATTTGGGCTGATTCTTAGGAGCGGTTTTAAAAGCCTATGCTTTGTAGGGAGGGGAAACCCGAACTGCCCTCTCGTGATGATAACCCAAAGCCAAAGGCACACCTTGTTACTAAAATTGTATTTCCCTCTTAATGAAACAAACAGCAGTGTAGCTAAGGAGTCTACCTGATTGAGAATTCTCCAACAAAGAGTGGCTTAAGATTACACAAACCGCCAGAAGGTCTGAATTTACTTCAAAATGATAAGTGACTAAAAGTCAGCTGTGTGGAGAGCTGTTCTCCCCTCCAGCCAGTTCCCAGGAAAAACCTATTTACTAGCTATCTGCCATTTGCCTGGAAGATGATAATTCTTATTAAATGGGCTAACTATCCATAGCAAACAATTTAAGACCAATTGACTTTTTTCTTAATTAATTATCTACTAACAGTCTCTTAAGCATTATTTTCATTGTTCAAGCTTTTTCAATGAATATTTTATGGGAACATATTCCAATCTTGCTCTTTTTCAACTATTCTCTATTACTGATTAGCATTTTTTCAGCCTTTTACTACCTGTGCTCTGTTCAGTAAAATCCAATGATCTCTAGCATAATGTGACACGTTTGAGACAATTTGTATTTACAGGTCAACTTTTAAAGAAATACTAGCACGCTAACAGCGTTTGCAGTAATTTCAGCTGATTCATAGTTCAAGCTTGCTTGTACAGAACAAATTATCAAGATGTATCTTGAAGAATGACCAAAATTGAAACCAGACAGTGACTCCCATAACTCCTCTTCCAGCAGTGAAATTTAATGGAAAAATAGCTTCTTTTGTAAAAAATAAGCTTCAGGACAGAGCCCCAGGCTTGAGCCAAGGGTCTTGGGTTTGATCTGGGACTGTGCTATCAAATTGCTATTTGCAAGTTATTGCAATTTTTGCAATTCTGATTTTTATTTTTATTTTTTTTTTAAACGCATTTGAGTTGCAAGCTCCTTGAGGAAACCAAGGCATCTATCTGTGTTCTTACGGACACTGTTGAGGGCAAAAGAAAAGGTTTCCCAGGTCTGAAATCCATGTAAGTCCAAATGTAAACACCTAGAATCACGGCGTAACAAGGCAGCCCAAGGAAAGCTGCTTTCTCTCCCTATCTGCCCCAGCCTGCCTCTCCTTTGCCATGTCTCAGCCTGTGTTCAGAGCAGCATGAACATATGAGGATGTAGGGCAGATTGTGAAGTGCTAAAACTCCTTCACCAAATTCCAGAGTACTCACAGTTTTGAGAAGAGCTCCAACACATGGAACTGGTTACAGACAGAAAGCTGCTGCTCTTACCTGATTTTAGTATCTAGCATTTTTTAAAAAATAGGTATTAATCATAGGGAATCGCTACAACTGAGATAGCGTGATGTAGCACAAAAGTGCAATATCATCCCCAGAAAAAAGTTTCTCTTGGCTTTTTTCAATCATGATTTGGTGTCTGATTCCAAAACAAAAGAAAAAAAAGTCATTTTAAAAAGACCATCAACAAACTATTCAAGCACAATCTAAATGTTAGCAGCAGCTTTGGTCTTTGCTGCTATGTGCTCTATGCAAAGGGACACGTAACTTCCCCAAGCACACGCTGTCTGTGTCAAATTCTTTCTACCAGAGTTAGCTACAAAACGGCATTAACCTCTGTGTCCTGCCTACTTAGCCTAAATTCCAAACACGTAATACACTATGTCCCTCTTCCTTAAATCAGTGCTGGCAAAGATCTCCGTGCTAATTTAATGGTCTGCTCACTTATTGCCTTGGAGAGAGGTGTGGATCAAGCATTTCACCTTACAAAAGACATGTGAACTAATGGTCTGCCCCTTGATCATACAGATGGGCAGTGGGGCACCTTTCAGCAAGGAATGCCACCAAGAACAAGAATTACACACTTGTCCAGAGCTGAAGGGACCCAAGAGTTTGGGGAGATAGGAGGGAAAGAGGAAAATGACCTTAAAAATAAAGAGAACCCATGGTCCTGTTATCAGGACATAAACATACTTGGGGGTCTGGGTTTCAAATGACAAAATAGTTTTAAACTCTGCATACTGCTTTTTATTTAAGCACTTGTCAACTACAAAAAGGCCAGCTTAAGCCATAGAGTACGTGAGAAGCTTTCTCAAGGTGTGTGGAAGGTCTGGGTATGGCACTCCAGTTCTCAACTAAGCAACAGAGAAACCCAACTCAAGGTAGGCTGATTTTGAAAGGTGGCCCAAGCAGATAATACTGAGCTATGGTGTACAAAACTGTTTTCCATTAACAGTTTAATCTGAGTTTAGATGTTTATCCCTATTTTGCTATTTATATCTCCTTTAGTGTAATTAGATAAAAAGAAAATTTGCAGTTTATTTAATACTACCTGCATTTGTACCTCTGCTTCAGCACTACTTTTTCTCTAACTGTTCACTGCATTACTTTCCTTTGTTAGCTCAAAACAGCTCAGGATGCTCATATTTGAAGTAAGACTTATTATAGACCCATAAAGAAAGCATCAACACCAGCTCATACCACTGATCCAGCCCCTCTCCATAGAAAGTCACCAGAATCAAGAAAGCCTGCAGTTAAGTTGCGAAATAGCTACCTGAACAGAAAATTTCTTTTCATCTTTTATTAAATATTGCTTTATGTCAAAATGTATTTATTTCTGAAAAAAGTTGATAATGGATTCTGTAAGTTTGCCATCTAACAGTTTTTTGTTTTTTTTTAAGGTTACATAGTTACATCCTTTTTTAAGGCCCAGTTCCCTGCAGGAATGGTACCATAATTATACAACATGGCTTAATTACACACTGCACAGAAAGAGCTTTTCAATACTGGTGTTAAAACATGTTGCTTGAAAATGTTTGAAAACGTGAAATACAATAAACCAACATACATGGCTTGCCTTCTCTGTGCTAATCACTACATTTGTTCATGTCATATCTTATTAATCTCTTTGTTAATCGAGGTGGTCCTACTGCTGATCTTCCTAGCAAAGCTTTCCCCGGCTTCCAGTGATTTTTGGAATTGTGTGTTTTCATTCTCCTGTTCTCATTCCTCATTTTTGCTAATTTTTTTTTTGTAGATGTCATAAGATCACCTGAAGGGATATGCTGTCCCATTTGACTTTTTGAGAGCATTAACATACTTTAACATTACTCTGTTCTATTCTTTTGCTTTCTACCATTTTAGTTTCCTCTGTTTAATGCAGCTTTATACTAAAGCAAGGGACACACAATTAGCAAGTACTTGGTGACAAACATAAATACAACATTTTCTCTTTTCTAATGAAAGCAATAGAGTTAATCCATTGCTCACATATACCATACAGATGAGTTCATCCAATTTTCTGATAACTGGGGCTTTCTGTTGAATGCTTACAATTTCATTCCAGGACTTGACAGCATTTACGAAAACTCCAGATTACTTCTTTCCAGCATGCTCTACTTTGCATTTTTCAGCAGTTTTATCTGCTCTTCAGGTAGGTTTATTAGATCTTTTTGGAGAGCTTTACAATTCAGAGTCTTAATGAGTCTAAAACATGTATCTTCTCTGTAAGCAGCATTCCTTCTGTACTCTCTCCAACCTCCCCAGATTTTTAATAAACACCATCTGACCCACTCCGAAGCCTGGAGCACCCAGTTTAACTATTAGCCATTTGCAAACTCACTGACTGTTCCTATTCTTTGTTCTCTGTCTTTTTGCCAGTTAAAAATGTTAAACTAAACACTTTACCTTTCACCTTCTTGCCTAGTAGGTGCTTTCTATGCTTGGATTTCAGTATGTATAACCGAAGAGTACAGGAAAAGAGATCACGAAGAGCTTACATAATGACCTTATCTTCTTTTAAAATGTTTTATGATGTAATGTCCACAGAATTCAAACTTCAAGGAGGGACAGGCTTCAAATCCAAATCTGTATTTGGAACTAAAACTTGTAAATGGGCCAAAAAAGCATCAACTTTGAAGTTGTCTAGCCCCTAGAAATATACCTAGTTAAAAACATAGAAATATAGAAGTTTTATATATATAGATATATATGCAGTGAATATCAAGATGGAAAAATTGTTATGAAAATATGAATTGCATCACATCACTGTTCAAAGTAAGTATATTTTAACTGACCTGCCTGAATCAGAACAGCTTTAGACACTTACAGACTTTTCTTGGCTCTCTCCTTCCATTTCTCCCTAACCCCTGGGCTGTTAGAAAGAAAATTGGCTTACCCACTGATTCTGTTTCTTTCTTTCTCCATTTCTAAGTTCTTGAACTGCAAAGAAGTATGCAGCTTCTATCTAAAAGGATGGCAAAAAGCTGTATCACTTTATCATATATACGACATGTCTACCCAACCAGAGATAGTGCTCTAAGGAAAGGATGCAGCGTGGATGATACCCAAGTGTTCTTGGCAGCTCTGTCCACCCTTTACATGGTCAGTGTGGTTTGGGGTGGGCTGCATAAAGGTGCTAGAGGAGAATATGAACCTGCAAACCTTCGGGCTAGATAAGAAAGGTGTTATCAAGCAAAATGCAATTTTCAAATCTTATCTAACAGCCAAACATTAATGGGAGCTGAAGTCCTTCGGTGGCAGGGATTAAGGTGGGGGCTGTACTGGCTACGCATTTTCCTTTCTGCACAATTCTAGCGATTGCCCTCTCATCTTGTAAGTCTTGTGAGGAGCATAAAACATTTAATTGCTAACTCTGTTATTAAGGAATCTACTTTGTCAGACTGCAGCCTCTAACAACGGTAAGTCTCTTAGAGCAAATCAGTTTTGATACTGATGTTTCTCAGAGGTGCAGCATTTAATCCTCAAATTACAACACAAGTTTTAACAGGCAGATTCTGTCTGTCACCGAGATTTAGTAATTAACAAAAAAAAAAAATCCACCCCCCCTTCCTAGCATTAATGGTTTATCAAAAGAATACCAGTAATTTCACTTAAGATATAGTGATGATCCAGGCAGAAATACAATGAGGAGAAAGACTTGTTTATGCTATCTGATTTAAAGTGCCTAGACAGAATTCCAGAGACTTTGTGTTGTCATAAAAGGAATAGTCAGTAACCATGTTTGTGCCCCCAGGCCAAAGGGTGTGACATTGGGCCAAAGGTGTGTCAAAGTCAGAAGAAAATGTCTGCCATAAAACTGGGAGCAACTCATATTCACATGGTTAAAGAAAAGGAGAGCCGGCAGTATGATATCTGAAACATTAATGCCATTGTTTTGTTCACTCCCCACCCCCCCCCCCCCCCAAAAAAAAAGGTGATAGAGTCCTACCAATACAGGAGACACTTCACCTACAGTACCGAGCTTTGTATTTATTTTCACAGCCTCCAGCATTTTCCTTTTTCCCCCCCCCCCCCCCCCTTGTTCTTTAATACCAGGTAGTGGTTTTCAACCGTTTAAACCATGGCATATAATAACCGATGAGTAACATAGCAGTAATACCAGTGGTGGCATTTTTACTTTGTTTCATGGGAGTGTCAGAGTATTACAGAGATGACTAGGACGTGTCTCAGTGGCAGTCTGATAAAATGAAAGATGATTTTTCCCTGCCCACAAGTTTTGCCAAGTTTAAATCATAAACATCATAAAGGTTATAGGACATTTTTTTTCCAGGCAATGAAATAAAAAGCAAACATTCTATGCTTTCAAATTAATTTCTGAAAGAAGAATTATTTCAGAAAATTACTACAGCTTATCTGAAGAAGATTTTTCTCTCTAAGCTCATAACAGTTTGTCCAGAAATGTGTAGGTTGTGTTTAACAACCATGCCTGAAGTACTGTGACCACTAGGACAATCAGAGTTCATTATGGATGCTTATTTACCAGCTCTCCCACGCTGATGAAGACTTATCTTACAACTTTATGCTTTAGCCAAAACTTCTGTTCTCATTTATCTTTTTGATTTTAGATCCACCTTCTTATGGAATAGGAAGAAAAAAATTTAGTTCCTATTTTTACAGTGACATTCCATGAAACCTCCTTGGAACGGTCACCCACCTTCTACCTAGTTGGTTTCTTTAAAACTACCAATTTTATTAGCTTATTCCAGACATCTGCCTGCTCTTTTTTTTGTCTCAAATACGTGTTGAACTTCTGAAGTTTACCCAGTAGTAAAAGCAGAAGGTATAGCAACGTCCTGGAGAAGCATCTGACTACCCCCTTCAACCAGGATACCACATCAATACCGCGATGGTTTTCAGTGAGCTGTTTTTAATGGACAGCTCCCAGGTGACACCAGACACTGCTGCTGCAGCCGCCGCAATATCATACATCCTTGATTGAACTTTGATTAATTTTCCAGACTTTCAGAGCCTGTGGCAAAAGGATCCACAGCGGTAGCTGCAGCCATTAACTCCATCTTTTGCGATTTCTCCTTCTTCATTATGTTTGGGTCTTGATTGAACTTTGTTCCAAGTTAGTAGCTTTTGGCTATGGACAAGGGAGATAAGACTTTAGGAGTGCAGGAGGATAATACGTGAAAAACTTACAGAGAAAGCTGTCCAGCTAGTTGGTAGTAGCTTTGGATATACCTTGATGATATGAGTGGTGTTAACAAAAAAAGTTGTAATTCCAGCAAAAACCAGCCTAAATAACACAGGCAACCACTTCATACAGCCATATTCCAAATGTCTTCAATGTTTGCCTGTGTGTAACAGATACTATTTCATTATGCTGGACAGATTCAGAGTTGCTGCATTCACACAATGAATAAAAATACCATTTCTGGGCAAAAACAGAACTTTACAGAAGGACTTGTTTAAAAATCCATGAATAATCCCAGTGGCTTCAAAAGATTATTTGCAGAGTGTGCTGCTAAATGCCGCGAGCAACTATCCCACTATTTTTCTGCTCAATATGATAACTTTACAGTGTATAGTCAACCTAGTGTTTGTCACATTGTCATATCCAAAAAAGCAGTTTATGAGCCGCTAGGACAGATCTTACACTTCTTATGAAAAACTAAACCTGACAATACTTTACTGAAAATGTTACACTGAAATTTTCCAAGCAATCCTTCAATATTTTCATTACCTTACTCTCTTCCTTATTTCTGGCCACAGGAAGGAAAAAAATCTGGATAGTTTAATACGTTAGTAAAGTCACATTTCAGTTCTAAGATTAATTCACAAAAAGAGACAGTTTTTCCTTCTTTTCTATTCTGCTTTTTTTTTTTTTCAATTAACGCTTGAATCTGGCACTATGATACATCCTCAGACCAACCTACATCCAATTTTATTGCCAGCTGTTGATATTTGCCAATGGTGGTATATAGAATTGGTATGCAGAAGTGGCTGTAGTGATCTGTAGAGATTTTTGCCAGAACCTACAAATGCTGTGTAAAAGCCCCTTTCAGAGCTTGAAAACCGAAATTAACTGATGGGAAAAAATATTAAACTATTAAGGGTGATTCAAAATCCACTATGAATCAAAGATATACATGATGTTTCCATAACACCTGACACAATGGGGCTCTGTCCCTACAAGAGGCCTCTGGGCATTCCTGTGATAAGCAATAATAGATTTGTCTCTGTGAAGCTATGAGTTATTGTGGCACCTCCGGTGTAGGCAACCTTTGAAATAATTGAAAACCTGGAAATAAAAGCAACCTTTTAAAAATAAAACACATACATACGTACACACACACAAAAATAAATATAACTTTTCCTTGCTTTAACCTTTTTATTCATTGCCAAGAATAGCTGGCTGAGGAATCAGCATCTGCCACGAGCTCTCATTTATTTTCCGATGCCGCCTTGCCCCATTGCCCAGGCAGTCTCCGCAGTTTCCCTCCTCTCATCCCCTCACCACTTCGCCTTCCTCTGAACCTGAGGAGACAGAGCAGCCTTCCAGCACTGAGCCCTTCTCAGCTTACAGACACCCGGCTTTTCCAGCCCCTTGCCTCCTCCTGCCAATCCCTTCCCCACTGATCATTCTGACAGCAGACTGCTTACACAGAAAGCCAGAATCTCTCTGCTACCAGATATTTTTTATGCAACATTAAGAACAGCATTTTATACTGGAAATTATTAGCTTAAACGTGTGCAGAATAGAACTCAACTCCTTGTCAGCTCAAGCTGTGTACATCTGGGTGATCCGGACACCAGGCTTGGCTAAGGTGGCTAGGATGCTAATTTAGACTGCTAGGAAATTTGGGAATTAAATAAACTTCTGGGAATCTTTGAATGTTGCAACAGGTAGCAGCAATTCAAGAAGCAAAGTTGCTATGAATAAGCGTTGTGTTAGCTACAGACTCCCTTGAATTTCAGCATCTACGCTACTGGAAATGCACTTGAACAAGCACCAGCCTATTTTAGGGTGAGACTGGAGCTGCCCTGTTAATAACTCAGAAGCACTGGACTGGTTACCAGGGCTTTCCCTCCATTAATATACTGGTTTAAAATAATAGGGCAGCACGAATAGCGTGAAAAGTAGAAAAGAAGAAAAATGCTTCAAGACCAACCACTTTTTACAAGACACTTGGGGATTGCTTGGAGGAGCGCCAGGCCTGGAACAAGGTGCGAAATCATACAATTAGAAGAACTATGGCAGGTGTAAAACAGAAGTCTCTTATGAAGCAGTGGTTTAGGTATAATATCTGCAGGAAGCTGACTGCCAGACCGACACAGAAGGGATTGAAGAAGTAGGCCTGGCAGGATTACCACAAGGAAGTAATGAGCCTTCAGCTACACTAAAGACACACACAGCTTGTGCGATTTTTCACAAACCTCCTTTTCTCTTTTACGCTGTCCTACTGTTAAAAATAAACCATGCAGTAGTGGTAAGAAGGGCGTTTTGTCGCTCCCCATCTTAGGCCTTTGGCTCCTGTGGAGACGAGCCGAACGGTGACGGCCCTACTGCATGTAACGATGGAGGCCGCAGCAGACTGCGCTGAAGCCGCATGAGGTTAATGGGAGTTGGAGATTAATTTTGTTGCCTTTTTCAGTGCCTTGGACAGGTGGCCCCTCCTGCCGAGGGCCTCCATGGGCTAAAGGACTTTCTCCTGCCTTCACATGGCCAACACGACTTGTATTGCTGGCTTTGAGGGAGGCAGGATCAAGCCTACTGGCAGCAACTGCGAGACATTTTTATTAGCCCGGCCACATGCCTTGTTCCAAAGCCCCTGCCTTGTAATAATTTTTTCTGTATTAAACTCTTCATCCACATATGGCTCCACCATACTCAGGTTACCCAACTGATTAAGAGAATATTCTTTTTGTGCTGAAGATGCAGCATGGCATCCGGCTTGCGTGACTCTGTAGTAAAGGAGCACTACTACATCTCTACATCAATTAGACAAAAATCTGAATAGGGAAAAACCACTGAGATTAACATAATCATTTAGTGCTAGCTTCTTTTGAAATTGTCCGTGCTGAAATGAGGTAGTGATACAGTCAGCACAACCTTTATTAAAAACACTGTGACACCTTCAAATAGAAATGGAACATTTGCTGTGATCTTTACTTTTCTCTACAGTAGAGGAGGGCTATTAAGAAGGAAATGCCTTTTTGGACTCCGAATATATTTAAATCCTCATTGGTAAAAATCAGTTTAGTTCCAAGAAATGCAATTTATACTAGATCTGTAATAAATTCCATATACCTCTGAAGCCTTTCATTTCAAGTGATCTCAACACATTTTTTATTAAAAAACACCAATAAAACATTGCAACCCTCACTATATGCTTAGCATTATCTCCTTTTTACAAGCTGGTGGATTTGTGATTTACCCAAAGTTGTATAATAAATCTGCGACAGAGCCAGCCTGTCATTCAGCCCGTTCTGTGGCTTCATCCTCCTCCTAAGAATAGCATTTTCTCCTGACCACCATTTTAGCAAGCAAGTGACAATTGCTGTTTATAAACATTGCAGAGTAGAGGCACAATCCCAGCCTTTACAAACACTTCCTCTATAGACTTAGAAAAAGATGTCTTTGTGCAGAACCATCATATTATACTGGCCAGCAAAGAGAAATAGCACAGCCTTTGCAATACATCTATTAAAGAGAAATTGGCTTCTTTAGAAAGCTCTAAGAACTCATTTCTAGCCTTAGAAACTGTGTATTCTGTTTATCAAGATATTTTCTCTGTACTCCAACCCACATTATCTGGGTAACATTCATTCTGTAGCATCAGCCTCACAGAATGTGAAATACGTGTTTACAGGGGAGGAGAGATGCAAGCTACTTTTATACATAGATTTTGTGATGTAAATAAGGGGTTGGAAACTCAGTCTGTGAAAACACCAGTATTTGGTGCTTCTTTAGGCTAATTAGTAACTGCTCTGCACAGCCCAGCCATTAGCAGTGGAACACACTGCTTGTTTTACTTCCCAATTAAAGCGTCGCATCGTGCCTAGGCAGTCACAATTACAAGAACTGGAACAAGGAGCCTACGTAAACAACAGTTGTGATCAGAAATATATCTTGGGTACCCGCTTTATTACTTCAATGGAAAATAAGCCCCCTTTGAAAGGGCAAATGTTTCTCAAAGGCTTGTACTTGGCAAATCTCAAGGTGACCACCTGTATCGGGGACTTGAAATTACCACCTGGCCTCTTACCGTCAATTACAAGCTCTGAACACTCAGCTACCTTTGAAACATGGCTGAAAAATAACCGCGATGATAAAATAACAGCAATCTTGGGAAAAGACAGGCATTCACATTAAAAAGCAATTGCTTGTCCTCTCTGAAATCCCACGGTTCTTGACCAGGAGATGCAATACCACTAACACAGACGCCCAGGAACACCAAGGGGACTCCAGACCAGCACCCTGCTGTGACACTTTAGGCAAAAACACGCCCCTGACTGGTACCCTCACCCGGTGGTCAGGGCTGCACAGTAGGAGCAATGTTTGCACAGATTTCTCTTTAACTTAACATGTTGGTGTATTTTTTTTCTTTTAATTTATTTTTACTTGAAGTTTATCAAGTTATTTTCTAAGTGAAGTTAGGAAAAAAATAGCACAGCTCTTCATAATTTTACTTTTGCTCAAAGAGCTCATCTTTGTCAAAAATATTTTATTTCTGATTTATGTTAAATTTAAAAAGATTCTTTTTTTTTTTTTTCATGTTGAAGTGAATCGTGTGTCACTTTTTACATTTTCACCCCAGAAATGATCTAGATATTTGATGGCACTGGTTCATTTGCATTTTTATACAGGTTCAATCTCAAACATATGAGAGAAAGGGCTTCTCTTCCTACTAAGAATATTTGATTCTCTGCCTCCTCTGCCAACAAAACCCAAAAGCCCCACAGTGGGGCAGGCAGATATTTCTGATTAAACCTCATTTCAGCCATTGAGGAAAGGCATCACAGGGACATTTGAGGGGCCTGCAGAGAATGACCAGGTGCACGCACTGTCCTACCTAGCACTCAAATCCATCTCTGGAGATGAATTCTAGACAAACATGTTCTCTTTCACAGCTCATCCCAATCCTCGTTTTCCATGATCATGCTGAACATGATCTCATTTACAAAAGCACAACAAAAAAGGCACTTTCAGTGATGTGTACACCTTCCCACGTGAGAACTAAACGAAATCCATATGGGAACTAAACTGAGACCTATCAACTTTCACTTCTACATGGTGGAACACTTTCCAGTCATTATTGCTGAGGTTAAAGCAAGAAACGGTAATCCATCCTGTTTTAAAATTATCTGTACTATGTTTTCTGAAATTCATTCTGCTGTGCAATGATCTCATGTAGAAGAGTGATGAGCCACAGGTTAAGTTTTAAATGCCAACATTTTATCTCTGTGAGCAATGATGTTTTCTATTTGCAAAAGATGTATTTCATCCCTATGTACAGCAACACCAAAACTCTATTGGAACAAATGCCACATCTTTCTTTGTCCACTTATTACATAGCTAAACAAGTGATTTTAGGCACTTCTTTCAAATACACCTGGATTACCAATGATCTATTAAGAACAGGTGAGAACAACAGGAGGGTGAACTTGAAAGTGAAGCAGGGCAGGCTTTGGTGAACCATTAAATACCTTTGTGCTTATGCTCCCTAGTTTTACCATCTGTAAAAAGCCAAGGATCTCAATTCTTGTAATCTCTGCATTTCACATTTCCAACAGCAGTAAGGCTAGGACACCAGATTTTTAAGTCTTGGAGACAACAATAACTGGCAGCAACTACAAATGGCAGCAACTACAAAAGTACGCTAGAAGAGAGACACAAAGAACTGAAAAGGAAAAAAAAAAAAAAAGGAAAAAAAGGAACTATACCAGTGATGTATTTGACTTGCAGGTTTCCTTTATTTATTTCAATTTTTGGAAGTTCACCTCCTGAACTGCATGCCTCTCAGCCAAATTTCTTTGTTTTTATTTATGTGCTAGAACACACACATGCTCCCCTTTTAAAATGAATGGATCTGCTCCAAAGCAGACCCCTGGGCAACTGTTGGTACCCCAGAAAAGTCTGCTTCTGTCCGCACTGCAGTGTGTCAAGCCTGCTGGAAGGCACGGGCACACATGTTGATCTGCAGAGTCACATTAACAGGCAGATATCATCCATCCGTGGATCTATTCCTCAGTGCCTGACAAAGACAGGGGACTTGACAAAACCAGCTGACTGTGACTCATTTCAGATTCACTGGAAGAGACTGGGTTTTGGCTGGAGAAGTATTTGGAGGGCTGAGCAGGAGCAGTGCCTGCTCTGCTTTTGAGCTGACAGTTCTTGGCTTGTGGATTTATACGCAGCACTGCTCATCTAGAGAGCTGCTTGCTTATGGCTGGGGAAGAGACCATGCGGATTCACCTTGCTTTGGTCACCTCTATACAAGATTAATGCAGTGCATTCTTCTTAGCTGGGCTGAAAGTAGAGCAGGTGCAGAAAAGCATCTGTTTTCCCCCAGAGCAGAGAGAACCGATGTGAGCACGTAACACCTGCATTCAGGCCATTTGCTGGTTTTCTGTTTCTTCCTGGCGCCATTCATTGTGCTAGAAAGTTTCTCCTAAGTCCCACGTAGTTCTAGATTCAATTGTAAGTGATATCCTCTCACCGAAAGTACTGTCACAGCCATTAAGGTCTGCCAGGAAGCTCTTGCTGTAAGACTGAGGTAAGACCTCTTGGGACTGGCAGGCTCTCAACTAATAGTCTCAGCCTTTGAAATTCATTCCCTTTGGCAGCTTCCCAAAGCCAGATGCTAATGACCTTAGGCATGATGCAAGACCTTTTTATTGGTGTAATTTTTGGTGGTTTTTTTTTTCTTTTTTTTTTTTTTTCTTTCAAATTCCTGAGGTAGCAACAATGCCAGAAACTTCTTATCATTGGAGAAAGTGTCCATTTCAGCACTGCAAGTAACCGCCTAACTGTAACAGAAACACTGCCTGGCTCAATACGACACACACACAAAAAAAAATCACTCTTATTAGCATTCAGCAACAAATGTTTTTGAATATTTCTTTATACAACCAGGTAAGACCTTCTGATACAAATTTAAGCTCTAATACCTCTGGACCTATACATTATGACAGTTTTCCCAGGGAATATAGCCTATAGCCTTCTGCCAGCTGGCTGTGCAACTGCAGGCAGGTGAATTCAGCTCCTCTGTCCTGGCTGCCCGTGCAATGGGGCTCGCCCTACCACAGAAGCAAGGAAATACCTCAGGCTGTGCTGCTAAATGCTGTTCCAGAGCTACTCTGGGGCTCCTGTTCTTAGTTAACCTTTTGTGAAAGTTTCAGAACCATACTTTCAACAGTATGAAACTCAGGTAAACCAATTTTTAATATAACAGTTTCCTAACATCTCTGATAATTTTGTAAGCATCAGTAGAGGATATTCTGAAGGATTAATCTCTCCTGACTTCCTTGGTCTTTGTTGCACAGGGAGAGGCTCCTTCCGAGGGTGTCTCAAAGCAGGAGCCTAACTTGGGTGTTCTGCATAGCTCTGCACAGTCCTCTACAGCAGCACTAATACACGGGACCTGGGAGATGAGCTTCACTAGGCATCACCTTTCCTCCCTTCCTTCTCTCTTGCCTCCAAACACACTGAAAGAAATGCTACCAAATCAAGGTGATGTCATGGAATTACAGACTTGTTAGTTTAAATTTCCTTTTAAGCAGTTTTAAAATTAGGTCCCAGTATGTCACACGATGATAAAAGCAGCAACAACAGTGACAGTGTTCCTGGACAAAGGTACAGTAAATTTCCTGCATACAGAAGATAGTATCAGGACACCTGGCCATTCTGTGCTGAATTCTGCACTTAACACAGCTTTGTAATTCTAATCAGAACCAAAGTGACTGAAATTTTGCTATTCTCCAGTTTTAAACTTCAGAGAAATCATTTCTTTTTAGGGTGCTTTGTTGCTTACTTCAGTTTCATTATCCTAGCATTAGGTCATCAGGGTGCAAATCCTCAGTGGCAGTGTCACAAAGATGCTGCAGTGTCAACTAGATGAGCACCAGACAAAGGAGTGCTTCTCACCACCCATACAATCAATCAGGAAAAAGGAAACCCTCACTTTCAAGACCAATGAGAGGCAGCAAAATGTGTTTTGAAAACCCCATCAGAGATTTTCAGCTGCTGAAAAAAATCCATATTTTTTGAACGGACAAATAACTCATTCCTCTTGCTAAAATTCAGCGGGCTGTATCTGTTCATTTGCTCCAGGAACCCACACAGGTATCAGCTACAAGCTATGGTTAAAGGTTTGGAAAACAGCTACCACAGTAGCTGTACATGGAGATGGGGTAAGAACATGAGCTCTACAGCTGGAGCTAAAGGACTGTGACTCACACCACATTCAGTAGCAGAGCCGTGCTCTCCCATGCATTAAGGAAGCGTAACCTCAACTGAGCAGTGAGGTTATACCAGACTTCCTATACTTGATTATGAAAAGTACCTGGCATAGTTTGCCACGCTAATGGCACTTAAGCTCTTTGCAAAGGTTGTCCCCAGAGAGGTGACTGGGGACTGGTTCTACCTCTCTTTTGTGCTGCTGACAGGAGCTGATGTAGCAGAGGCAGGCGCGTGCTGGCTGAGCCTTTCTTTCCTTACAGGTGCTGCCCACAGGGCTCTGTAGGATTCTGATCAGTCACATCACTTTTACAGTTCAGTTGTGGATAATTTCAGTATTTCTAATGATCTATTATTAATTGCTAAGAATTACATTCTAGTCTTTCTCAAATTCAGAAGGGAGAGAAACTGTACAGCTCTCAGTTGTCAAGGACAGTAAATCAGTACTTAAATCAAGAGGAGTCAGAAGTTGTAAGTGGACTGATTTATAATAATTTGCACAACCTTATTCACCTAGGTGAAATCAGTAAATAATGAAAGAAAAACAGCAAAAGGGCATTTAAGTAAGCCAGTATCACTGAACCAGCATACAAATGAATAAATCAATGAAATAAAGATGTGCTGGCATTAGTATTTTAGTGAGAAGTTTGGTCGACAAGCTGCCTGCAAACTGTGAAGAAATTGTTTTTAGAAAAGGTCAAACAAAGGGAAAACTCAGATTTGCAAACCAGATCCTTAGCATGCAGAGTGGTATAAATCCACCCAGGTCAGTCAAACCATGCCATTTCCCACTGACTTGGGGCTTTGTCCCCTGTTTATGCAAAAAGAGAATGACAATGTCAACTAGTTTGTAAAATAAAGACCTGGTGGATCTGCAAAAGAGTCTGCTGCTCAACTCTTCAGTTAGGGCATGCATTCCACGGCTGGATAAAGAAAGGAAGGGGGGAGAACGAAAAAAAAAAAAAGACTGGAAACTCCGCCTGGATGCTATCAGTCTTGCCCAAGTAAACAGTACTGACATTAGTGCTAGCCTGCTGAGTGGTACAGGTTAGGAAGGGTCACAAAGGCAAAATGGTGACCAAACTTGCCTTGAGGTAGAGATGCTCTGGAATCTGTCACAAAGGAAGAGAGCTGAAAGCTCATTTTATCTAGAAGTCATTTCATTTTAGAGTTCAAAACAATTAAAGACATTGAAAGAATTGTACAAACATGGATTATAGCAAGACAGAAACAATCTCCTTTTTTCATATAAACATGCACTCAACTACATGCATACGGTGTGATGTGTATTGTTCACGAGATAACAGTGCAGTGCACCCATAAAATGGCAAGGGAATTTATGAGAGATAGCAAAAAATACCCAGGAAGTTTTTCTCATAATGCTAAACTAATACTCACCTCCGCATGATATGACTAAGAATATTTGTAGAAAAAAATGAAAAAAGTGAAAAAAGAAAGAAAAAAAGAGCCTTTAAGATGCAAATGCCATAAAAAACTCCACTGTCATGTCCCAACAACTAAATGAAGTTTTTGCAGAAGCCCCTTGAGATAAACTTTCCCTTGACATGCAACTCATTAAGTTGCAGCCAAATCTGCAAAACAGAGGAATATCTATTTATATGCATTAATCACTGGTTTGTAACAACTATTTCAAGAGGAATTTTTCTGACATAGCTTTAAATCCACTTTAAATCCTTATTCAGGAAAATGTGCTAAGGTAATTACGCACTTTTTTCCAGTTCAAGTTTTCTTTCTCTTCTGTCTACAATAGCAACACTGAAACTACAATTGGAAACCCCAAGTCCTGAAAAATAAGTTCTACCAGTAATACTTTTTTTGCTAGGAAAAGCCACATAGATTAAAACTTTTTCCTAGTATCACTTCCAATTCCTTCCCAATGCTTTACTTCACACCAAGGAAACAGAACAAAGGCTGAACGTTACTTCCATATGGCATTAAGCAACAAGGCTCAAACTGTTCGCATATTTTGACAATTGTCCAAATCTCAACTGGGGTGGGAGGCTATGACTACATCGGAAATGAAATGGTTAATAAATCTTAAAAGCTGATCCTTTTCCAGGCATGTTCAAATAACACGGTTAAAAAAAAAGCCTCAACTGTAAAGTGAAGTTCTGAACTAATTTTACTTCTCATACAGCATGCCAGGAAGTGTATTACATGCCATTGGCGAGATACCAAACCTGTGACTCTAGGGGGATGACTGAAGGAATCCTCACAATTCTACATCTTGGAAATAAATTCTATGCTAGAAGGAAAAGCTCTGTAACGCATGCCATCTGGTGCCCTTTGCCTTCTTTTTATGAAAGGGGAGAAAAGAGAAGAGGAAGAGACTGCTTCCTTTCATATAGGCCACGACACAGTGAGCCAAATGCAACTCTGGGTAAGAGCAGCAGGAACCAAGCAACTCTGCTGGTGCTTTTCTCTCCCAGTTGCAACCCTGTACAACGTAAGCATATCCTTAAGTCTTGGTATCAATCTGAGCTATCTCAGATTTGTATCAGGAAGCCTATTGTAATAACTGGGAGTGTTACTTGGCCTATTAATTGCAGGAGAACAGCATCTAATTGCATTGTAAATGGAATGGGATATGGCGATGCCACTGCGCTGCACTGAACTCAGCTACTGCATGACATTTCCTTTAAAATATAATTTGCAATGTCTTAAGAAAAAATTGAAACTATGTCCATTGAGTCTTAAAATAAGTAAATAAAAACTTAGCTAAATCATATTATATCACATACAAAAAATCCAGATGAGAAACAGTTACTTCTTCAGGATTACCAAAAGGATGTTTCCGTAATTCTTTGAGAAATGCTTCCTTCTTTAAAGTAGACGAAAAAAAATCAAAAACAAAATGCTTAACCAGATATGTAAAGAGCTGTCTCCCATTCATTCCCCCAGTCCCAATTAGCTGTCCTACCTATGCTTTATACTGCTACAAGTTAAAGTAGAAATGGCTATGAGCCAGAGCGAGTTAGCCCCAAGGAAATTCCTGCCGAGTAGCAGGAGGCATGTTAGGGATGTGGCTGGAGCATTTCTGCATTCCAGCTCTCCCCAGTGGCTATAATGACCTAGTGGGGCCATCTGCAGCCACCCTTCAGTTTGGGCAACACCCAGGCTGCTGCAGCCTGGGGTAGAGACCAAAGCATCTCATCTGGCTGAGGATACAGATAATAGAGAGACATTAACCCCCCTTCCTCACATATGAAGTACTGTAGTTAGTAGTGATTTATTTGGGTCATTCATTAAACTGTTAAAGGACTTGCCTGATATAAGTTAATATTAGCGTTCAAATCTCATGAGATAAGGAACACCTCATTTCACATTGATAACGATAGGAAATCTCTAGCATAACAAGAATCAATAATTTATATCATAAGGCCTTGAAATCCTAATGTAATGGTTTGTTCCATAATCAGGTAGTAGAAGATATTTAAAAAGCCATGTTTATTTATATTATAATCATAGTTTCTATCACGACTGGGGTCTATTTTCCTCTCAGTGCAAATATTTAACTCCCATTAATGTTAACAAGAGGTTACCTAGCATGTACTTTGGCAAGAGAATAAAACCTGTATTTTAACATTAATCTTGAACAAGCTTTCAACTTGAAAGAATCTTGAGAGTACCTTGTATTAACACTATCTTAATTGCTTCAAAATCTGGATTTTGTATGAAGCATATACACAGATAAAAACAACTCATGTTAACTTTAAGTTGCACATTTTAGGATAATGGAAAATAATTGTGTGTCACCTTTCTATAAACTGCATAGCTCACTGTGAAGGCACTGTTAACAAAGACAATGATAAAATCTTTCAAGAATTCACTACTTCTGTAAGAATGTTATTTTTCTTTTTTCCTTGCCTTGCTTCAGATATTTGTTCACAATAAAAAGCACAGATGTTGCTTCACGACATCTCTCACAATAAAAACAGTGGACTGAATTCATTTTATATTTGCAAAAGGAACAACTGCTTGGCATTCGGTATTTACAGTTTGGGGAATCTCCTTGTTCACATAAGCATACTCACCGAGGACAGTAAGGTAGCACAGATATATAATGCAAGTAGGATCTGGCCCTTTTCATTTTGTGAAAGTGCTTTGATCATGACTCTCTCAAGACATTATTTTAAACTCGAATGCAATTGACCGCTATTGCACCATATGTTCCTTATGTGTGAGCTCTGTCTTGTTCATTAATTTTTATGCCACTACTGTTGGAATTCAGCCAGTGTAATGTGGAGGCAATTAGCAATGTCAGAGTGTTCATGCCAGCATATAATGAGAGAGAGAAAAAGAGAGAAACTGGGAGAATATACTTCCTGCTACAGGCAAGGGTCCTCTTCAGGGTTGTCTTTTTTTTTTTAAAAAAAAAAAAAGATTATTTGAAAACTGAAAGATGTGATAAAAACAGACAGGTGACAAGAAATAGAAGTCTTGTTACAGAAATCAGATTTACTCACTTATAAAACCTCTCCTGTAGTTTCCTAATATGTTCTATGTTCACGTATTTTCAGAGGATGAAACTGATGACAGCCTTGTGGCCTGATGACCTCGTCTTCTAATCTTTCAAACACTGCAGCCTCCTTTAGCTCTACATCAATATGCTCAATTTTCAGCTACAAAACTAGATGCATACATACACTAGAACATAGATGTACATTAAATAATGCATGGTCCTATGACATATCATTTACTGACCACATCTGTGACATTTTTCATAAAAAAGAACTGCTTCTGAAAATCTTGCCCTCTGAGGTCTAAGACATTTGCCATTCCTGTTGCTATTTGTGTTCTTTACATTCTCAAGATAAGTAAGATGTATGACTGAGGTTCCAAACAGTACTGGAGACCTCACTCAAATATCCACCTCTTCCTGTTTAAGCACATGCACACTGCTTCCCTTTCAGTGAGGAAAAAGGCCAGTTTCATAACCTAATTTCTACCTTATTTTAGGATAAGAAAGCACGTGGCATAAAGGCTGCAAAAAAATGACAGTATTAGAAAACTTGTGCCTGTAAATCCAAAAGTAGAGTTCCACTAGATTGTTTCCCCCAGCATCTTCCTGTCAAACTCCTTATCACAGTATTCTTTCATGAGACAGAAAATTAAAACACCATACACACAAGAACCCCTTTGTAGTCCAAAAGTCGAAAGTTAACATCTATATGGAATAGCTACAGGTATGCTTACAAAGCAGGTAGCTCAGAAAAACTGACTAGTCAGGAAAATGGCTCAAACTGGAAAACCCAAATCCATGTTCTCCTGTGCTTCCTTCCGCTTCCAGTCACAACTGATTTGGGCCTGGGCTTAGGTTTCACACTCCATAAAGCAGAAGTGAACTCTCAAGTTCACTGGGGATACAGTTTTCAGTTCTATAGTGTTTAATGGGTTAATTATCTATTTGTCTTGAAGTCATTAAGCACCTTTGCACTAATACTATAGTTATTAAGAGATACCTCCCTCTGCAGTTGTTTAAATACCAGTTACAGTAGCATGGTGCTGCTTGGGGTGAGGGGCTTGTAGGTCAGTGGCAGCCTTTTGTGTTCCAGCTTGGCAAGTATGACAGTAGATCAACTAATCCACCCTAATTCCTGGTGAATATTTACCTACATCATAAAAATCACAGAATCTGGCCAGCTTCATAGTAAACAGTCACCTTTAAAGAATCCCATTCAGGCACTGCTGCACTGACTCAACACACAGAAGGAGCCTGATCCAAAGCCCATCGAGGTGTAAGCGCTGCCTTACTGGGCACTCCGGCAATGTGTCCTGCCTAGGATCTAACTACCCGCATTTTCACGCTTCTCATGAGCAATAGAAGTTCAGTCTGAGTATTTTTAAGTAGTTCAGAAGTGTAAAAAATTTTCTAAACTGGTAACACTGTAGCAAAACTTCAAAGTTTCATTAACGTTTCACTGAAAGTTGGAGTGAATCACTTAGTTTGATTTAACAGATGAAATTTTGTTTTGAGAGTTAATTTCTCTTGTCTAATTCATTTGGGCTTTTATTTCTCAATATTAAATATATGTGATATAAGTGGAAGAAAGCTGGTAGTCTCCAAAAAAACAGATTTCTGTAGTTAACAGCTTCTGTACGTCCACTTGTGGCTTCAGTGGATGAAGCAAGAGACCTGACTGTATTTAAATCAAGAGCAAACCTCACCTTATATCAGGGACAAGCAAAATCATATCTAGTCATTACTGAACGTTTACTTATTTGACCAGTAAGGGGAGAAATTAAGGGCTGGCATAATTTCAATGAAGTCAACTAAATTATCAGAGCAACACAGTTTAACTGATAGGAGCAAGCAAAGCATTGAAATCTGAAAAGTATGTGCTTCACTCACTTTCAAGTTGTTTGCAGTAATAATAAAGGGGAGTTCCACTCTAATTGCACGTTAAGAATAGAAAAGAAAGGAGAGCAGTCAGGGGGTGACTGCTTGAAGAAACAAAACTCAGCAACACCAAGTTTTGCAGTGTAAATTTTCAGCCAAATGTTATTAGAAACATTAGTCCCTCCAGTGCTAACTAATCCAGTCATTTCACTTCTCCCCTGTTAATTCAGTTTAAACAAGAAGTGTTCACATATTTGCATGTAGCATGCAAGACCAACCCACAAAAAAAATCTTTTCTAGTTTTACAGTAACCTCAATTCAGAAGCTAAATTCTGCTCAGAGATCACATTAGCGAGCGGTGCCCCTCAGACGGTGCCTTTGCAGGGTCAGCGTGCCGCCCTCCACCCTTGCAGATGAGCAGAGAGCAGCTGCACCGAGCTCTGCTCGCTGGGTTTGCGCAGCCGCCTGCCCCGTGGCTCTCCTCCGCCGGTGTTCCCTGCCGGGGCCCTGCTCCCCGCCACGCACCTAATGCGTTCAGACACCAGGGACACAGGGAGAGGCCGTGCACACAGCGTGAGGCATGACAGCAATGCCAGTTACAATCACAAACGTGCCCCAACCGATTCTGCTTCCGACATAAATTGCATCAGGCACCGAGCTGGCAGGAAGCAGTGTCAGGGGGAAATGGCAGGAGGGGCAGCATTATTTTAGTTTTGAGGCAAACCCCTACTTTGTCTCTTTGTGCCCCTTTCTAGAGCTCTCCCCCAAGGCAAAGGTTTTTACATGGCATGAAAAGACAGAGCCCAGGTTTTGTGCCTCACAATCTGAGGGAATGGGCTGAATGCTACAGAACTGCAGGTAAGCAGAAATGGCACAAGGCTGAGCCTCCATAAAGAGCTGGGTATCAGTGGTGCTTGGTGGCAGGGCAACTCTCATCAGGTCATGTGCAAGCCCGCCAAGTGCCGTGACATGCATACAATGCGATCCTGTCACCTCCCTGGGACAGCACACATCTCCTTCAGCTTAAGCTCCTGGATACTTTTCTGAAGATTCCCTTCCAAGCTGTAGGTTTGGCACTATGGGTTCCTTCTTGAGACCCCAAACCCATCCGTATCCTAGCAGATACCACACACCTGGCGAGACAGGCTGGCTGAACTCCAATCACTATTTCCCACCAGAGGACTTGGCGCACCAGGACCCCAGCAGCCTCAGACACAGGAGTAGCTCACTGAGCAGTGCAGGTATGTTCCCAGAGCTCCTGCTGAGGCACCCCTGCTAGGAAGGTTAGAGTAACACCTCCCAAATCCATACTCCAGCCAAAGAGACCTTGACCTCTCCTTACAAAAGTCAAGACTAGAAAGACACTAAATTCAAAACAGGACCTGAAATTCTGAGGTAATCAGTCACAAGATCCATCCAAGACACAAACTGATGTAGCTACACCTTAATGTGATCCAAAGCAGTTGATGGAAGAAGAAATCCTGGCTACAGAGGTCACCATTTTACCCACTGTATTCAGAGGAAAGAATTGCAGTATTTCCTTTCCTAGTTCTGTCATGGATCTGCCACACAACATTGAGCAAGTCACCTAAAATTTCTTTGTTCCTTTTCTCATACAAAAGAGAGCAACGTGATCTGTCAAGGAGGCTGCTGATGAGGCTGAATTTATTTTCTGCGAAGGACTCGAGATCCTCCAGGATAAGGCCCTGAATATGTGACAACTCTTATTACTCCACTCCTGTAATAACTCCAGAACATCCCAGGGAGCCCGACAGCAAAGCTCTTCCACTGAACATGAAAATAATTTTAACAAAAAGTCAAAATTAAAATAATAAAAAGTTAAACACTGAACATTCAGGGGAATTAAATAAGAGACCAGCTTGTAGTTTTCATGTGCAGTCATCTGAGTCAGCTCTCCGAGGAGTGCCAAGGGCTAAATTCATCCTTGAGCTATGCTGGCTTCTGCCAATGTAAACCAGGACACGCGGCCTCTGCCAGCAAAGCGGGGAGAGGCTGCAGCAGCGGAAAGCACCCACCGCCGTCCTCCTTGCTGGGGGTCTGAGCACAGCAGCAGGAGGGCCAAGCAGCCCCGGCCACGGGAGGTTCACTGCTCTGGCATCCCAAAGTGGTATGGTTGAAGCATCTTTTTCTCTGGGCTCTATTCAAGAGATGCAAGCAGATTTTAAAGCAGTTTTTGGCAGAGCCTACCGCACCGAGGGATGATGGTGACCAAGCTGAAGTACAATGGAAGTGTCACTGGCACCCAGAGAATCACATCTGTCTCTAGGAATTTTGTCCACCTTAATATTTTTCTTTGCAGTTTGTATCATTAGCCAAGTTTGTCAGCCTGTGTTGCATAATACCGCTTAATGTACAGTCAGAATGAGCCTCGGATCCAACTGGGAAACAGCCGTGTGACTCAGATGTTTTCAGGGGAGGGCAGAATACTGTGTACAGAAAACTGTCCTCATTCCCCCACGAACAAAGAGTGGCAAAAACACAGGCATCTCCACTAGGCCAGCTGTATTGCTGTATGGTAGCAGTCCTCATCTGGCAAGATATGAAAAAGGAGATTAGCAAGTATAATAACATTTTATTGCGCTCTTTAGAGTGAAAAATCATTTGTATATTACCACTGCTGATCGTCCAAAGCCACAATACTGAACCCAAACCCCTTCAGATTTCAAGGGAATCAGGGTTTGAACCTTCATCCAAACCCCACCCTCGGGGTTCAATTCTTTATTAGATCCAAGACTGGAAGGTACCTATTTTCTACCTTCTGGGAGGCTGGCATTTTCCAAGGCCTCACAGAATTCATGCACTTCACAGCTGAAAATCTTGGGAGGAGAATCTGAATTTTTATTGTTACAAACCAGGCTCCCCAGCCTAACCGCCAACCCCCAAACTCAGACTAAACCCGAAGCAAACACCACTGCCCAGCCTCCCCCAGGGCAGAGTTCTGCCAGCAGAAGGGGCCAGAAGCCGCCCAGGTACGGCTCCATTACCCCATAAGGACGGCTCCGAGTTTAATCTGGAGGAATACACAAAGATTTGGCTTTATGCAAAGGCTAAGTTGTGACTGAGTGTCTCATCTTGGTCCCCATTGGAGCAGATCCCAAAACCACCACACACTTTGGCACCGCTTGTTATACTTGGCAATCCTCGCTCAAGCTAGGTGGGTGCATTGGCAGAACTTGTGAGGAACCCCTCCTCTTTAATTGGTGGGAATGTACCTGTAAGGCTGAGCTGTGTTTGGTAAGGCTAAGTGTTCCCGCGAGGGAAAACGACTTGAGACAATTCAGTTGGTGTTTAGAGTAACAAGACAGAGAATGACTGAGGCACTCTTTCATGTTACCTGGAGGGCCCCGTTAAGCTCTTACCGCTTGCTGTTGTTTCACCACAAAGCTGTGTCCCTTGCTTTAGTTCAAGGGAAAGCTGATGAAATAGCCAGACAGCCCAAAAGAGTTTTTCCCCTGTAACAGAGAGACACCCAGGCTAAGCCTAGCTCTGGCCACTATTTTAATCCATGTAAGAAGTTAAAAAGCACAAAGACAATTTGTGGCAAATGTTGTCTAATGCAAAGAAATTCAAAGCTGAAAGTATTTTTCTCTTTTTTAAATAATTTATTACACAGGAAGATTACTTGAAAACTAAACTTTGTTCTACTTACAGTTGCCTAGTACTTTTTTTTTTAATGTGACAAGAGTCGGTGAAGATTATATATTTCCTAAAGCTAAGGATATATTTCATGCATTGACTTGAGACCTATTAAATCTACAAGCAGCAAATATAAGGGGCTTAAGCTGTGTTGTGAATTTAACATTAGTAGGAGTGTTTTCTCCAAGCACCAGGCCTTTGCATTAGATGACAGAAGGCTGTATATCACTTCCCGTACAAAATTAAAGATGTTCAGAGGTATGTGACCTCTACCGTCTGAGCTAATGGAGTCTCAAATACCTAAAGACTGAAATTATTACAAACAGATAGCTGAAATATCATATCTCATATTCTATTCAGTAGAGGGCAGTGGTAGATAAAAGCCATGAACACCTATTAACCTCGCTAAAGTCCCGTCTCCGAACCGGTTGGCTGTCATGAATCTCACGGCAGCAAACACACCAGACAGGCAGAAACAATAGTGATGGAGTCAGTGCTTTCAGTCGTGTTCCTCTGCTTGATTTCTCATCTCCCCTCCTCCCCCTGCCCCCTTTTTCCTCTGCAATGATGGTATGATCAAGGCCAAATGCCTTCTGCAAGGTGTTCCCCCCGAAAAGCCAGCAGGAAATAAAAGGGCTCAGAACCTTGTGGGATCAAGTTCTTAATGGCTCTAAATGAGAGTAAAGTAAACACATGCACATGTGCATGCATGCACACACACACCCAGCATCTCTTTGTCAGACCTTTTTACCAGAGAAAGCGAACACAAGCTGGAAAAAGACTGTTGCCTCGTGGCAAGGGCACTCAGAGGTGGGGGTACGGGGGAAGAGCAAGTTCTAGTGCAGTCCCTGCACTTCGCCAATTATCTGAATTGATTCATTATACAGCTTTATGGCTGCAATTAAACAAGTGCCAAGAAATACAGCCAGGACGACACAATTTGTTACATTAGCTCACTCACACTGAAAATCACAATTACAAATAACAGTGTCACTCCACAAACAGCGAGTTCTCAACCAGTAGGAAAAAGATGAATAGGATGTAGCATGCACATTTTTTTGCACATGAATGTATGTGTACAACTGTACATATTCTAAGTTTTCCTATTACAAAGTGCCATATCTTATTAATCTTAAATCAGACATGAGAAGAACGAAACCTGTCCTGAACACTGGAGAGATTCCAGATAGGAGTGTAAGACCAACGGGCTATGGTCAGCAGCACTGGGAACAGGAATTGTGAAACTACTGCCACCGCGTTTGAATTTTTCTTTCCCTGAAAACAAATTACTTGCCACCCCACTTCTTTTATTAAAGCTAAGGGATACTTCTGTCACAACAGGGCATACCTTTACAACCTAGCACAACTATCTCGAAACAGAACTGCTGGAGAATGGAAGAAGCACGGTACACGCGTGTCCTCACGTACAAGCTGCCAAGAAATACTGATTCATGAAAAAATAAGTAAAATCGTTTGCACCTTAAGAGGTGGGAATAAAAAAAGGCAGTGATTTGTACACACAATGTCCCCCAGATTTCTCCCCATACAGCTTCCAAGAGGGCGGCTGTAGCAGCCCAGCTGCAGAAGGGACGGGACGTGGGAGCTGTGCCTGGGTCAGAGCAGGGTGTGTGGCCTGCAAGGCCGAGCCTCAGTGCTCCCCTGTCTGTGTCCCCTCCTTGAGCCTGGGGGCTTCGCCTTCAGCTTGGCCTACTGCCTCGCCAGAGACCCATCTGCAACCGCCAGGCTTTACAGGTGCTGAATGACACTTCCTATCAGCAGCTACTTAATGAAGGAGGCTTTCCAAGAGAAGGATCAAGTGTCAGCCCGCTTCGCTCACTTCCTTCTCTTCTGGGAAACTGGGCAGGCCCCAAGGAGGAGGCTGTGTAGCTGCCATCTCACAGGATGCCAGTGCAGCTCCTTAAACCTGTTATCTCTTCAGCTGGAGGGGATTCACTGGGGCAAAGCATGATACAGCCCTTCCTCCCAGCCCACAGCCCTGCTGAAGGCACTGCCTGGGTCTTGGGGCACGTGAAAAGCAGCCGCTGAGCACCTCTGCCAGCCCTGCTCCTCAGAGCCTCAGCACTGCCTCTACCAAGGCCAACAGACCTCTCGAATCAGAAAACATAGTTGGGAAAGATCCCAAGTGTGTAATGGCTTTTTTTAAAAAAACACCAATGATGCTTCACTGTCTTAGCAGCGACGTATGGCTTTATTCTGCCCTGATTTAAAGTATTCAATGTTTTACACTAAATTTATCCCAAGAATATTGTTTGCATCGAGCAACAAAGCCCTTCTTTACTATGCTAAATGATGCTGTTCTGCTTACATGCGTTTGTCTGTAAGTATTAACATGTATTCATATACTATTCCAGTTATCTCCAATAGACGTTAAGTTAAAAAAAAAAAAAAAAAAGCACACACAAAATGACTAACTGTGTGCTGGTGCAACCTACTGAAGTAGACTGAAACAAAGCACCTTATAGCAGCAATAAGAGATAAAAAGGCACAAACCCAAAGCTGAACAGGTAGAATTAAGCATTTGGTTCTTAGTAAGATGTAACTGTTAGCCAGAGCCCCAGAGAAGTTTCTTGTTAGCAGGCTGGCAACATTTGAAGTATTATTTCCTGATTAAGTTGATAGCTGGTATTCATTGCAATCACTTGAGGATATCTTAGTATCCTGTGCAATTTTAACTCCTCCATAAAATATCTGGAAGGAAGCCTCGCAGGCTATCTGACGTTGACTCAGCTACTTGGTGACCAGCTGCTTTGCTGTGGTAGCAGTAAACTGCAAAGTCCTGTACTTACAGAGCACTAAACACCAAACCTTTGTAAGTACAGAAACAACTCACTCAGCAATTATTTATTTGCTGCCTTGTCTCTCTGGGAAAAGCCCTGCAAGTTTCTCATAGCCTGCCTAGCAAAAGCCCTGCATGGATTTCCTCCTACATGATACATGGGAACCTAGTGCTTTCTCAGAAAGAGCTGTAACTTGTAATCTTCGCCTTCATACAGCCAGCCATCAGGGTGAGGCTTGGCAGTGGTCAGCATGCAAAATGCTCCCACACACAACTAACCTCAGAGGGAAAATTCATAGAGAATCCACCCCCATGTAGACGGCAGAGGCAGAGCGCAGCTGTCTGCAGCTATCCGAATGGCTCAGCCTTGGTCATCTTGATCTTTTTAATGACCCTGCGTATCAGGAGAATAGAGGCATCTGTTCAAAAGAACCTCGCAGCTCCTGACAGAGCAGAGCACACATCAAAGCAGAGTGGGTCAGATTCTGCCCTCACGACATGCATTACATTCAGAATAACTGAAACGAAATCAACAGAATTACCCTTCATTAACACTACGCTAACCAAGAACTAAATTTACCGTTCGCTTTTCACGGTAACGTATGCAGATGTGCTACCTTTTATAGTTCAAAACCTCTGTGTGCTTTATGGCCTAACAATTTTTCATTTTTCTTTAGCAAAAACCAAGTATAACTTCTAAAGAAAGCAAGAGGCTGAGTATATTTCTGCCAAAACTTTCTGTCGCTGGCATTACTGAAATGCCAGCAAATGCAACAGATCTGTAACACATCTCAGGGTACAAAGAGTTAATCTCCTTTCTTGCAGATCATCTGTATCAGTCCAGATGCTTGGTTGGGAGGAAATATAACCCAAGTGCCTGGACTAGTGCAGCAGGCTAAAGAATAAAAATATTTTTATGTACTGTGCTTATAAAATATTCTATTTGCTGTGCAGCACAAGTTATGTTTAGAACCTTCCTTCAAGGATTTTCTTTTCATATCAAGAAAAATAGATCCATACACTTCTTGTTAAAAAAATACCCCTGCCTAAATGTCTAACCTCCTTTGTGAAAACTGATCCTTTGCTGTTGGTCTGCATCTTTATTGTGCCTTCAGACTTGTATGTTAAAATAAAACCAAGACAATGGAAATCAAAGTAAAGTGCCACTTAAAGTCAATGTAAAGTTTATAATCCTTTGCAGTCCATTCTTCTATTATGCTGATGACAAGTTAATTTGGGTGATAAAATGGAAACAAAAAGCAAGGAAGTAATCCTGTTTTACAGAATATTATTCAAACAATAATAGCTTCCTTCGCATAACACTTATTTCATTCCATCATTACTATTATTACTACTATCTTAAGCTATGACAGATTGTGAAGGGTCAAAGATAATTTTTATCAATCAGCCTCCCTTTGTCTTTGGCAGGTTTAATCATGTCACTTGGAATGTAGCATGAGGGGCCTGATGAAATTGGAAAAGCATGTGAAGATAAAAATCACTCTCAGATGAATTCAGACACTTCCTGCCACTCTGCAGATGCCACAGTGCTGCAAGCCACCCTCCCAGGAGAGATGATTCACCTGGAAGGAGGGCCAGGCTCTGCCAGATGTGTAGGAGGCTGCCTGAGACCCACATGCTAACACTGTCTCAATTGTATGAAGCATATGCTTTCAGTCAAGGGTGAAAAATGCAGGCACCAGCACATGCCAAAAGTCTTTCAAGCATGGCCCACCAGTCAGCCTGAAGCTTAATGCACTGATCCATCGAGTCAGCAGATGTGTGTCACCACAGTACAAGTTGAAGCTGGTTAAAGCTATAAAAGAGTGAAGTGACCTAATCCAGACATTGAAATCTCACAAAGAAAACCATACCGTTGTCACTTCAGGGGGCTTAGTGTGCGACTTTAAGCACAAACACTGAAAGCCTTCTTGGAGTAAAAAGATACGTTGCTGTGAAAGCATAAATCCCAACCCTGAGCTACACTTGTACTGATTTCGAGTTGATCTGATAAAAGCATAACGTGGCTTTCCTTTTTAGTGCTGCACATACAAAAAAGAACATCTGCACAATTTTATTGCTAGAGCCATAAATGCTCCTTATCCACTTGGTTTGAGGCAGAAGTCCAAAAATACCTGGATAGAAAGTTTATTTGCAGAGTACCACTGCGTACTTGGTAGAGCCAGTGAGTTATACAACATATTCTTTCACTCCTGGCAGAGGGCTGTCGGTGTCAGCTAGGAGTCCGGCAGCAGAAGCTGACTCTGTAATGCCTGGGAACTCCTCCCTCCTCTCCATTTAATAATCGTTTAGTGGGTACAGTATTTCCCGACACACTCAAAGTCAAAGCGTACTTTACAGCGAAAATATTCGCCCCGTCCACACGGAGAACAATTTGTTTAAAGAAACCAGATCTCCTTAGCACTCAAAGATCAGCCCAACACTGGCCGTGTGCAAACCCACTTCACTGTCGACAGCGGTTGTTTCACATAGCTTGTTCAGACATAGGTGACGAGATGTAGTTCTCACTGGGCAAACATAATTAGGCAGATGCAAAGCTTTTTCTTGAAGTCGTTTCTGTCTATCACCTGGAATCCAGTTCACAGAGCTTTCTTAAGTATTCCTGTCTGTAATAGCCAGGACTCTGGAAGAATACTGCTGTTTCACAATGACTTCATTGTGCTTTGACATAGCTTTCCCGAGCTGTGGCCTGTGGCAAACACACACCTGTTCCATTTATGCCCAAGAGGCCAAAAAAAAATTACTTCAAATAATATTCATGTTCAAACAACAAGCAGGGCTCCTCTGCCTTCAGAAAAGTCCATCCATTTTGTGGAAGAAAAAACAAAACAAAACAACCAACAACCCCCAACTTTGGTCATTTAAAAGTTAACTCTTTTCCTAAACAACCTAGATTAAAGACAAGGTGTGCCAGCTTAAGGTGAAACACCACCGTGCATCTGAAGACTCCCCCCCAAGTTCCTTCAGTTAAAAGCCTTGCACATTCCCATTTCTCAATAACTACAGCATTCCGTGCTGCAAAGTGAGGATTAGGCTGGTAACTGGGCTAGGATCATACATACATGTTATGAAAAGAGGACCACAGGCCCAAACTATACATAAACGAAGAACAGGCTGAGAGGCCAAAGAGCTAGAGACATGGCTGGTACTGCTAAGAAGTACAAAGCGAACGTGGGTACCTAAGTATACACGTGGACACACACAACTCACGTGTTACTCCTATCCAGATCATGAAAGACACTTCAAATTACATTGATCAAGAAAGTTTTGAATTATTATTATATTTTTTTGCTTCTCCGATTTTTCCATTGCCTTGCTCATCTGCAATTTATAGTGGGCCAAAAAAATTTCTGGCACCTACCGTTATACCAAATGGCTTTTACGTGCCAGCTATACAATACTTTGCAACATCCATAGTTTCCATTAACAAATTTGCCCTTTCACCCCAATAGCACCCATCTGTCATTTCCACTGCTTCACAGGCTTCCCCCCCCCCCCCACCAGAACACAGATGGGGGTGGTTTCAGGACAAATTCTCTGCTGGAGCATTCATGTGAGAAGAAACAACTAAGAACAGGTAGGCATTTTATGGAAGGAAAATAAAAAAGAAGTATAGCCCTGCAACTATGATTTTTCACAACTCTCCTTTTTTTTTTTTTTTTGTTAAGGAATTGCTGATTGCTACCTTTCCTACCCCAAAAAACTTTTGTTCCTCTAACTGATAAAGAATGTGCTCTGTTATAGAAGGATAAGTGGAGGTTAATAGACAAGCAGGAGTGAAAGGGTCCTCCAGATATCCCCTGTGGTTCGTGAAGGCTATCTCATGGCAAGACTGGATTCAGCAGGAGCCAAAACAACAATATTAACACTTGGGCAAGATATCAGAAGTGTAAACAGATATGGGAAGGAAAAGATAGCATTGAAAAAATAGTACACAAAAAACAGTAGGGATCAATTTATTTATTTTTTAAATGCTAGAGAATGAAACAGAGCTCTGAATGCCATTGAAACCTCTCATGACAGTATTTGTTTTCACAGTATTATAGCATTCACCTTAGTATTAGCTAGGGTAAAATGAAGTTATTCTTCATTCACAGCTATCCATCAATTTTCTGTACCTTGTGCTGTAAAGGCATTCCCCATTCATTTCTTTTCCTGGGGACTGATATGGAGAGAACCATGTAAGAGCTCTTTAGGCTTACCGCTTTTTTTTCCCAAGTGTGCAGACAGCAGTGAGCACAGCTGTAGTAGTGCTGTGGCACTGCTATTGGTTCATGCTGCTGAAGATTTTAAGGAAATAAGAAATTTTGAAAAACACAAATGATTAAGTGATTGAGCTATGTTTATGCTTTCTTTTTGGAAAAAAAAAATAAACTGTTATTAAAGAGTTAAGCCACTGTATGTGTGGGCGAACTGCTTTCTGTAATTGCTATCTATATACAGATCTTAAGAGATGTTGATCTTCTGAAATGAAGGGTGCAGACGCAAGTCTTTTTAAACCAATAAAAATACCGACATTTAAGTTTTTTTTTTTCATAGATCCTTTGTATGCAAATCGCTCAAGTCAGATAGAAAATTAAAGACTTCTCCTTGGACAAAACATCGACATTGGAACTTAAACAGATAATATATAGCTGCCTGCAGAAATCAGAGCTGTCTTAGACAGTGTTCCACTTTTCTGTCAGAAAATCTGACTGTGATTTATATTTGGAATTTACACATATCCATATTAAAAAATAATTATTAATCACGGCTGTCCTTTTCCTGCTTCTCTGGAGTATACACACATAGTGCTCCAGAACGGCCGCATACACCACCAAAATCCTCTGGCTTTGCGCTAAGACAAATCTCTCTCCAACTTACCAGGATAAAAATATATCTAGGACTTGGTCCCTTTCCATCCCAATCAAAACATGTTAATGTGTATACACAAGTTGAGAATTATTTCAGATGGCTCTGAAATATCCTAAATAAATATTTTTAAGGGCCTGTCCTACATATGGATACGAAGCAGTACTTCTACTTTGCAGTGAAATAGTGACTGTGGGGACGGAGGTTAAAGACTAAAAACTATACCAGTCTATTGCCAGTTAAACCAAGAACTGGTTTCTCCCTCCCTGCCCCCCTCTGTTTTCCAGAGCTTTCCTTTTGTAATATCTTATTCAATACAACTTTAATGTAATGCACACGTGCAATATATCTTACATGCGATGTGATCACACATTTTTTCCTCGGGCTTGATCCTGCCAAACTTTTCATTCTGTGAGTAACCTCTCCTCACACAAGGTATATCATGGAGGTCTGTACTCAAGTAGGGAAAACAGTTTTTTTTCTGAAAACGGTTTTATAGCACGAGTGCCAAACAAACAGCTGGGGGGTTTACCTAGCCTGCAAAACATCTCCTGGCCCACAGACTCCCGTGAATGTTGGATCACGTCTAAACTGCATAGCAGCGCATGGGGCTGAGTGCTGACTCACACCCTAAGATTTCATGAAGCTCTGCAGACCTGTCTGGAGGTACCAGTTCAAGCCTGGAAGCAGTACAGTCACATTTGCATTGAATCTTCCTGGTAGGGGTTTTAGCTTGGAAGAAACACCGTGCAAGGGTAGCTATGCCACTTCCACCAAGCCAATTAGCCCCAAACTGGTTCAGACAGTGCCAAATATCAGGGAGCAGTATATTGGTATTCAAATTGAGATTTTATCTCTATGTTACTGTGCTGAATTTAGTAACTTTGCTCTAAGTGGTCCTTCTATGCGCCAAAATATAAAATAGGTTTGGCATCTCTGGATTAGAGACTGGTGCCTGCAGATTGCAATCCCAGGCTTTACTTTGAAGTGTTAGCTTTTGCCTCGCAGCAACTTGACAATGGTCATGATTCAGCATATCCAATGTGCTGGGATCCGGACTCCTGTTCCTTTATCATTTGAAACCGAAGAAAAATAGCAAGGACTTCTAACATTAAAGTGCCAGTTAGAATTCATAACCCTGGTGCTCAGACTAATTCCCATTCTTTCTTTGCACCCCAAGAGAACTCTTACAATCAGATACAAGTTTCTTTTTTCATCCTACCTGAGCTACCATAGAACAGAGCAAGACTTGAGTTTCCCCAGAAAACCTGACAGTACCCAAACAGTGCCCAGCAGAACCACCCCAAGACCTATTTGCTCCATATTGTTCCTAGTACCAGGCGAGCCCCCAAATTTCATTACTTCTTTTACTTCATTGAGATTGAATATTTGTCAGTGCTACTGGTCAGGATCAGTCTTTTTATGTTTGGGGAAGAAAATATTTCCTGTTCTTTAATATTTGTTATTTATTGCATCTGCAGTCTTAACATTTGCTACTAAGTTGATAGAATATCAACTAATTAGAATATTTCTATTAAAACCCAGTTTCTTTAATGTACCAGTTAATTTACCTTTTTTTTGTTTGTTTGTTTAGTGCATAAATCTTTATTCATACACAATAATCCAGCTGTGCTTTTTGACAGTTTTCTAACAGCAGTTCACACGAAGACAGGCACCCCTTCTCCAGCGGTGATTAACGCTACTTCTTTGTGCACCACTGGTCTGATATAGACCACTGGATTCTCCCACTCCAAAGACTGATAACTGCAATGAAGATGGTGATTCTGTAACTTTCAGAAAGGACCATTTATGGCACAGAATACATATTACATTAGTTCCCATGAATGAAGCTGTGACTTTACTGGGGTATTTTAAGCAAACCTTCTATCGAATGCTAGGCAATTAGGCCTAATATATATTTTAGTGTTGCTATGAAAACTTCTGCATCCTTATACACATGCTGCTCCTACAGAGTGTCACAAAATCTGCTTATGTGGTCTTGTAACAAAAGGCACTGCTGTTACCTTAGAGCTGTTCATAGGAGCAGGAAAGTTCCTTACCAATGCTCTAGAAAGAATCTGTGGGAGGAGACAATCCAGGGGGCAGTTAATGGCTTTAGGGGGTTTTACAGTGGTCTTAGGAATCAGTGTTTCAGTTCAGGATTTGCATTTCAGTTAATCCTCTGCAATGTCCCTCATGGTCCAACTGCAAACCGAGACCTCACAGCTATGCTGTCCGACAGCCAAGCAAGCTATCCCGGTTTTAATTCAATGGCCATTCCCTCCCTCCACACCCCCCTTCGTGTATTACGATGAGGTACAAATTTTGAAGTCTAAGTATTATTAGTGAGATGCCAAAATTGACTTCATTCATTGCTGAATGTCAACCCTCCAGGTACGTTCAGCAACTGCTGTAACTAAATGCAACTGGCCATAGTTGGCATGTCCTGATACTGCATTTGTTCAAACAGATATTCCACGTAGACTGATGCCAGAACACATGCATGTTCCAACAGCGAAGGCTGTGAAACATCAGGCTGTGACAGCTGGCTTTAGAATAAAAACTGTCCAATAAGATATATGAAAACATAAACAAGGGGACTCTGTTAGCCGAGGGGACTCGGTCATTTTCTCAGTGCTGGTTTTATATGTTTATAAAAGCTATACCTTTAATGCATACACAGTTCCACCTACTTACGAACTGAACAATTGAGTACAAATTGATGAGTAATTTCTACACGAGGAAAGAAAAGATAACATAGCTCAGCTTCTTCATTAATCACTAACTTGTACAGATCAGGGAAAGGGGCCATCAAAATGCTGTGGCAGTGCTCCATGTTCACATCACAAATCCAGAATCAGGAGCTTCAAGGTCAGAGTATTTGTTTTATTTCTGCGTTTCTCACTGATGTACTATTTCTGGTTTCTGCAACTGGACAAGATTTATAGCAATCCACAGTTTTAGAGCTACAAGGCAGCAAGGAATTTCATGAAAGGCTCCAGTTTCCAGGAGTTCACCTGCAGACAATGTAGAGTGCAACCACTCACCTGGTGCACAAGGATCTATAAGTCCAGCAGCTTTCACCCTAGGAATATTCTGTTTCATCAGACAAGGGCACGCTGCTTGAAAGCTGCTGCTGTAGAGCTGATCGTGACCACAGCTAGAAAGCCTACGAGACTCCTTCCTCCAGGCCTCTCTAGGGAGCAAAGCTCAGAGCCAGGTTTCCAGTTTTTCAAAAATCTTTCATTTTAGGCTGGGACATAAATCAGGTCTTTTCAGGGAATACCTACACATCATTTCTTATTTTGCATCATCCCTGCTAACTCCATTTAATAATACAGTATCACTTTGAAAATAAGGCTCTTATTTCTATTAAATGTTAAAATTACCTGTACATTTTCCTCTTTAAGTTAATCTTTCCTGTGCACTCTGTATACCACCAAGTGCTACAAAAATCCCCAAGTAAGAGCTCTTCCCTGGGGTTGTAAAAGACCAAAGGGAAAAAAAAACACCTACAACACAGAACATCATCATATATCCTTACCTCTTAGAATGAATAATTATTGCATAAGGACACTCTTAAGCTTATGAAGAACAGTAGTTTCAAAGGATAAAATTATATAAATTACAGTCTTTTTGTGATCATTTTGTCTAAAGGTGGAGCTCCTCTAGAAAAGAGGGTGATTATTAAAGGTAGAATTGAAAGACAAATGCATAATTATTTTTCCTGTCCTGTAAGCCCCTTTATTACTCATCTTTCGAGTCATGAAATGCCTATTTGATCATTTTTTCATGTGACATGCGAGAATGCTTTTTCTTGCCTTACACCAGTATCCTAAATCCACCACCCAGCGCTATTTGATTCCTTCTTCACCTTAGACAAGGAACGCATGCATCTCAGACTTCAACCCACAAAAAAAAACTAACCACAGGGTCCTGCTAATGTGATCCAAGAAAAAGGCAAAAGTCATTACTTCCTGACTTGGATCTCTTCTGTCCCCTTCCAGCTATCCCAATTTCCTGACGTCATCTCTTCCACTTACAAGAATATCCACTTCTGACAGTTATTATACCATTTTTAGGGTGAATAAAAGGGAATCTTGAATACTTTTTTAATGTTAACTTTTCTTCTAATAACTCTTTTATTAGCTTGCAAGTTTTGTGCTGTACAAATTAAAGCACAATCAGACAAGTACTACACCAGCACCCAGTAAACACAATAGCCTACTAGAAAAGTTATGAGCAGTGCTTAGAAAACAAAAGAATGCATGCCCAGAGAAAAAACAGTTGCAAATGCGAATGCATTAAAGGTTTAAACAGGGCAAATGGTGCAGTCACTAAAGAGCACACTTATAAAACCTGTTCCAAGAGTGATTTTTCTAACTTTGAAGTACTACCAATTATGCTTTAAAGGTGTGCGCTAAAGTAAGTGTTAAAGATCTGTTGCACCAGACCTATTTTTCCTTTTATAAAAAAACACTATTTTTCCTTTCCTAGTTTATTTATGTATTTTATAATAGTCAATAGCATTATATTTAGATAAATATTCAAAATTAAATGGGACGTCAATACAGTCCTTAAGTTTCAGGCTTTGAACTGCGCAACCACAGCATGGTTCTGTCATGGTTCCAGTAGACAGAGGCTGGCTTTTAAGATCAAACGCAGCGTGTCGCCCCGATATGTTAGCTGTCACCCTGTGAGTAAACATCGCTGAGGGACAGCGTTAGCAACACCTTATTACTCGTGATGCGGCATGATAGTCGCAAGAAGCTAGCCAAAGTGTCAGAGATAACACCAGTGAGAGCTGCTGGGGGAAGTGATGCAGCCTGGTACGTTTGGAGGGATTCCTTCCTCCCCCCCCCCCCATTGTACTCCTTGAGGACTCACTCGTGATTTGCTATTTGATCCGAGGAGCAGGCCTCCCACTGAAACAACAGCTATCAAGGAATGTTAAGCAAGGCAGCGTTAAATTAATAACTGTGCAGTTAAACTGCTAAATACAAGTAGGTTTGCCTCAAGTGCTAAGCACATTAATTTAAACTGTCATTTATGTGCACTTTTAAGGGGATACTTGTGAGGTGTCCTAGATTACCAGCCGTTAAATGACAAAATGTTTATCAATCCACACACCAAGGGCAGGATGAGCAACAGCATCTGCACTTCAGGTTTCTTTCTCACAGGCTGACCTCGGCCGGGGCCTGAAGAGGCCCTGCTAAGACAGGAGTACCACATGTCTCCTAGGAACACACTGTCTTTGGTTTCCCTCACGGCCCCGTCAGAGCAGGCCTCCAGCTGCTCACAAGGCCTTCGTGCTGCCGGCACGTCCCTCGGGACAGCAGAGGGAGGAATTCTGGTGGCCGCTCAGTGGGCACCTTGGGACACAGTTGGCCCCACAAAAAAAGCTCCACCAGACGTGTAGGCTCCACGTAAGGTCAGGCTTGGGCGCGTCTGCACCTTGCTCCTCAAACCGGAGGCAGAGGCAGCGTAAGCTTTGCCACCGGCAGCGGTGGAGAAGGTAGGCAGCAAGGGCAAGGAGTCCTGAGGCAAGTACTGGCAGTCCTGGCAAGGCGCGGAAGGCTGCCCGTTTCTTCCAGCCTGGCCAGGCTCCTGGCCAGGTGAGAGCTGTTAGCACAGCCCCTGAGCTGCCTTCAGCAGCCATGCCTCGTAGCTCAATGCCAGCCATTTTGAAGCACTTCATTTTTTTCACTTGTCAGAATACGACTGTTGTGGTACTCTTCTCCGCTTGTCAGGCCTGACAGCCACAAACAGCAAGGACTATCCAGTATGCTACTACGGTCCTGCCAAAGACTCAGAGTCCCAAGGCTAGTGTGTTACACCATAGAGAATTACGGGCGATTATATAAGGAGTTACATACCCTGAATGCTAGAAAATATCACAAGATGTACATGAGAAGAAAGATTATACCAGTCTATTCCTCTTCCCCCCACCTCTTACTATGCAGGATAAAAATCTGGCCGGCAGGACACAGTGTGCTGGGCACCACCCAGCTGCTCATGCTACCAGGGCCTGATGCAAGAGCACGATCCAAATTCTTATGGAACAGTTTTATTTTTCTTGAATTCAACACCTGACAGAAGAGGGAGGGTTTTGCATAAAGTAGCACTAAGGAAGCTGGCCCAGTTTCCTTACTGAAGGAGATGCTGCCTAGTCCAGAGGAAGCACATCCAATGTTTAAGCAGTGAGGTTCCAGCTTACTTCTCAAAATGGGACTTGGAAATTTCAGCCACTTTCATCATTTTTGTATGCAAGAACTTAATCAAATATACCTACTTATTCCATGTCAGAACATATCCTCCCTGTATATCACAAACTCACACTTTTTTTTTTATGATGCCACTGTCACCTCAGGCTCATCTGCACAACAACTGCAGAGATGGCTAGTCCATCCCCAACACTGCAAATTCTATAATTTTCTGATTTTTTTGAAAAAAAGATCAAATTTAGCAAAACAACAGGAAGCATGAAGTCCACTGCTTAACATACTAAGGATTAATTTTATTCTTAAAAAATTGCAGCAATGTATGCTTCTGGTTATGGAGGTGTGCCAGTAGTGCTACAATTAGGGCTGTGCTGTCACTTCAATTATAAACCCAATTTTCTGAGGGTTTACTAAAACTTCAGCTTAAAGAGAAAAGCTTGCTGCAGGCTGCAATGTGTTGTACAAGATCTCAGCCAGGGGATACCTTGTTTGCAACATTCAAAAAGAAAACCCAATCCGGTGTTTCAAATGTTAGAATTTAAATGTGCTTATAGAGACAAAACATTCCAAAAAAAGGAACATTTAGTTATAAATTGAGTGCAAAGCAAGTGGCTTCCTGGTTCTCATCAGAAATAATATGGATAAGCATGACTGCAGACTATGCAAGTAGAGAGAAGGAATAAGGAAAACAATTTTGTTTTATTTTTATTTTTTGACAAACACCAGGCAGTTTTATAAGTAGGACTGGTTAGATCAGAAAGACAGTGACCCATGCAATTTTAAGGAGGGAAGAACAGAACACCTCTTTTCACAGGGAAAAGTAGGGCAAAGACCATATGGACAACGTGGGCTTCCCTCACTTTAGAGAGGGATACGCCAGAGGTGTGACTACTCCTGCACGTGCACGCTGCAGCCCTTGGTATTGTCAGCTAGCATCAACATGCCTCAGACCGTGCTTCAACCAAAAATAACACGGCAGAGGATGCACAGAGCTCAGTGTGGGCTGCAAAACTCAAGTGAGCAGGCAGCTTTATACACAGATGATTATCTTGCCATGAGCTCTTCACTGAAAACACTGTGTATGCGAATAAGGCAGCTCTTTAAAAGCACCCCAGTTAAATTTGTATTCACACTTCTGACTACAGCGTGGACAAAGGCTGAAGCCCATTAGTTAAACAGAGAAATGGTGCTGCACACTGCATGCTAGTGGTTTCTTCACTCTGTCTTTGCCTTCTTCTGCAAACACTATTCTTACTGGGGAGGAGATATCTTTCGCCCTGAAAATTTATTCCTTGATCTCTCACGTTGGCACTCCAGTGATGCTGACACCTCTTTGCTATTGAAACGCCTATAAAATATACCCATGCGATACAAACAGACCCTTGTTTCTGCATCTCTTGCAGCTTAGAAAGTTCCAGGTCCCACACATGCATTTTGCCAAATTGGCAGTTGCTAGGAAGCAAACGAAAAATGCTGGCAATGGTTCTGTGGAGTGGGGAACATGCAGCAGTTTTCCTGTAGCACAGGAAACAGACTGAAATTTTCAAATGACTCTCCAGGCCAAAGACATCCAGAGGTGTCTACAAATAAGGAAACTCAAAGTAACTGCAAGGGGATGATGGAAGTGGGCTAAACAATGGTGCAGCTTTTGTAATTAATTTAAATTGGCCACCTTGATTTACTTACCTTCTCTAGCTGAGGTTTCTGGAGAGGCAGAGTTGGATAAAAGCTCTCAGGCACAGTCTATCACTATGCAGAGGACGTGAGTTTTTAAAGGGGAAGTAGTCAACCTGAGCTGAAATCCTACGAGAAACTGCAACTGATAATGCCAATTGCCTGTTTCCTTAATACATGAGAAATAGTCCAAGAACTGGTCAGAAAATAATCCAACATTTAATTGCTGCCACACTTTAGCAGCAGTTTCTCTTCTTGCACAAAGCAAAACAGCGCCAAGCAGAAAGACTGTCGGAAAGCCATGAGGTTAAAGGTAGACCAATAAATGGAAAGGTCAGAAGCCTATTTCTGCAGAAAAACAACAACAACAAAACTGATACTAAGACAGAAGATCAAGTAACTGCGTCAAGACTGGTTTCTGAAATATCTATCATACAACAGTGAAAGAAAAAAAATCACACATACACTCATAGCAAATGAAGTGCAACTGGAGGCTGCCCATTGAGGCCAACGGCAACGCATCAGTGGTGAATTCTTGCCATTTCAAACATTTGATTTAAACACAAAGGAGGATTCTGGATTCCTTTTACATATGCTGTACACGCTGTCCTTTTATCTCTGACAACACCACTCAGTAATTGGTTACACCCAGCCATCTGCTAGCAGGAGCTATCTCCATCCCCACTGCCCCTGCTCCTCACAGGAAGGTCCATCAGGGCTCTCAAAGACAAGCCCAAGTTTCATTCCCTGCCACTGCAGAGTTTGCTCAGGGGGCTTAAGGATTTTTCCGCCTCTCCACTTCCTTCATGGGGCTCATTTATAGTAAAATAGGGAAAACGCAGTTGGCAAGAAGATACAGGAATCATTTCCTTCTCTTGCTACTTTGATGATTCCCCTTGGGGGACACAGAACAAAGACAATCCACACTGGAGGTAGCAGGGAAGATCCAAAAGTCTCTTTTAGGGCAAAGGACACAGGTTGTAAATCAGCTCTCTTTTTCTGAATCTATTCAACCCAATTCAACTGTAAACTCCTCAGATGTGACTGCACCTTCTTGTATGTTCCTACATGGCTCGATGTTACGTGCAACAGGGCACGGCACGACCTTTACTTTTGATAGACGACAAAACAGCAGATAGCTTCCCCCCCTCCAAATAGCGAGTTGCTACAGAAAGCAGTTAAGAGAATTTTCTTCCTTCAAGGAATACTGACATTGTCTCAGATTCGCAGACCTTTGTACAAATGCACTGAGAATTGCTGTCTTCAGCAAAACTTAACCATTTTAACACTAGAAACATTAAATATATAGGTATGTTTGCAAAAAGCAGCAAATATCTGAAGTGCACATTGTTTTCTTGTTCTTGACCAGATGACACTCGTTGTCTAATACATAACACATGGCAAGCTAATTCGGAGAGGCAGGGTTATTCTCCTATCTCGCAGAGCTCTGTCTTTGTAACATTTCAGGAAAACCAAAAGCTGGAAGTTTTGGAAGACTGCTTGCTGTACTTTCAGCTTTGCGAACTGCACGCAGAAATACTGTACCACCCTGACTTCTAAAATCTACGACAATTTAGTAGATAAACTGTACAGCAACAAGTCCCTTCTAAAAGCATAGGAAATAATTGGTGCTGAAGACGTTAGCTGTTTAATGTACAGTACCATTAGCAGCAGCATGTGCTGCCCAGCAACTTGCACCAGGACACGACAGGCTGGGGTGCAACATGCCGCATGCTTCTGACTCTTCGTGGTCCTTGGTGTGAGCCACAGGCATAATTTAGATTAGGTCTCTGTAAGGTCATTGTTGGATAAAATATTTCTTTTAAAAATAATTTTAAAAATCTCTTATGCAGCTGCATGAAGTAAAGATACCTGGTCCAAGACACAGCTTTGAGAAGAACCAAAACTGACAAAGACTGACAGCAAAGTGTCGAGTCACAGCTCACGCAGTTCATGGTGCTATAAATGCAGAATGAATCCAGCAGCTTGCAAACTCATCCCCCTGCGCCTGTTTGCATGTGTGCACATACACACAAACATGCTTACACACATGAGAAATGAGTCCAAGACACAGGGCTACTTGAAAAAACAAAAGAATGCTCATGTTTTGGCAAAATACTATTTAGCTTTTACTGGCATGTGAGGCCAGGCTGCACTAGGCATATTTTAGCAATAACGATCAAAGCACAGGCTTTCCCTGAAGATTAATGACTGGCTAAGAGGATAGTTTGAGGTCTGTTTACCCCAGCTGGTCCTTAATTCCCAGGAAAAGCATCTGCAAAGCTTATTATTGCTATAAACTTAAGATGGAGGGAGGGGTTACGCTGTTTCAAATGATATGTACAATGACTTTTTAGAGACTTAACGTCTTGTATATTAGCCAGACTGTTTAAACCATCTCTTAAAGAACTATTCATCTTGAAAGTAAATAACTTCATACTTCCGCAGCAGCGCACTTCATGTAAGCACTGCAAACTCCTTTACAAGCAATTCATTAACCCCCCCGCCTGCATGGCAAGTGAGGAAAGAGATATACAAGGATCATTTCACTCTTCATAGAAATACAGCTACAGCTGGGAGAAGAATGAAAGCCATTTAACAGCAGACACAACTCCTACGTAATATACAGGGCAAAAAGCGAAGAATATTGTATTTCCCTTAAACTGCAGGAAGATTTAGCTACACAGAAAGCAACTGCTTGACCGAACGGGAGCTAATGTGTAACGCTCTCGGAAAATATGCATGTGGTTTTTCAGGCAGATTGTGAATCTCTTATCCACACCACTGAACAGCTACTCAAAGGACCAATTTCACTGATTTAATGGAGGAATAGTTCCAGTTTGAGTAAGTAGTTTCCAACCCGAATCTTATTTATCACAGTGGTCAAGAACGTAATGGCTCACCAGAAGTTCCCAAAAGCCTGCTCTCAAGACAGAAATGTTATTCCTCAAAAATATATGGGATTCTCAGTTTGGACGTATTTGCATCTTCAAATACAAACAAATACATAAAAAAAACAAAGCAGCAAAGCTTAATTTCACATCAAATTTGGGATTATTAATAGTAACCGACCTGAGGAAGGGCTACGGATTTTAAGGTATTGTAATGTGGCAACCAACTGACAGGCTAGATTCAAATCTTGAAGGTGTTTCATTTAATTGTATATACGTTAGCAATCATGTTTGGACTTGAAGTAGGCTATATACTATACTTTCCTGTATATTTTCCCACAGACGTAATCTAAACAACAACAAAAGTTGTTTTTAGCATCATTATGAAAAATAATAATAAATGGATGTTCCAAACGAAGCATGTGATTAAAACGCTGCCTTTAGAAAGGATGAATAAACCAAACAGGATTAATTCAAAAGAATCAAATGATCGAAGGGTTAAAAAAATATTCATGGCCCTGCATGTGATTTGCATGAGACAAACTCAATGTTCTGAAACAACCTTTACCTTTTCCTGCACAAATAAAGCTCCTTTGCTATATAGAGCAAGATTCAGAAAAAGATGCAATCTTTGGCATCAAAAATTTATTTTCTGCTTGCATCCTACTGAATTTTCCCATATATCACTGTTTTTAAAAAACAAACAAACAAACAAAACAGAAAAAAAGAGAAAAAAGAAGAAAAGGTATCACTCCTAAAGTGTGATAGATATTTTGCTTTTGGTTTGTGAGGCAGAGAACTGACTAAGCATCAAAACCAACCCCATAAAATGGAGTCAAATATATTTCTAATTATTTATCTTATCTAAAACAGAGCTTTTCAAAATGTGTTGCATTTCCTCAAGTACTGCACTCACATATCTTCAAATTTTATTTTATTGTTTTATAGTTCAGGTTGATATTTAGGTAAAAGTTACCATCAGAGCTCTCAAATCATCTTTGATGATTTGGGGAGAATAAAAGCTTTGATGGCCTCAAATTAATACTCTGTTGTGTGACTTATGAACACCAACACATGACAAGTCTCAGAAAAAATTCCTTTGGAAATCTAACTTGAAATTTCAACTATTGTGATGCTTACTATCATGTTTTTCTGTTCACAAAGTTCTATACTAGAAAAAATAACCAATTACAGGCACTGAGGGAAAGAATAATCATAACATCCTATTAGCATTCGCGTAAATTAATCATTTTGGCCCCTGTGCCCCCCAGCTTTGTTTCCCTGAGGTTTTAATTTTTTGGAAAGTACCGGGTTAGATTGGGTATGGTGCCACAGGCTCCTGTTTCCAACACACCCATGACACCAGCACTGGAGATTGCTATGGGCTGAGTGCTATTAATGTGATCATTCCTGGTCAGAACTTCAGGTCCCCTTATTTGTCACTGAGAGCAAATCAAAACACTGTCCATGAAAAATGGCAACGGCTGAAGTGGTTATTATCAGTACTCTTCTATTGATTTTTATACATTGCTGTGTTTTACCAAACGAGGAACTTTTACAGCTGCCTTTTCTGCACCACACCATGCCTGTCCCAGGACCCGGTTCCACAATTCTCTTGCTATGAAACGGGGGAAGCAACATTTTGGAAAACCGACTTCCAGCGTATCTGAATTCATGTGTGTGCACCTCGTTCCTCTCCTATAATTAAAAAAGCCTTTCAAACCGTGAGCCCATGGGCTTTCTGCTGCTGGTAGGAATGATCCTTCTGCTCTATGACAACTTTTAGCTTGTTCCAACATATCTCCTAAATGAAGGCATCCATAAACAGAAGAGAAGCTGATCTCATTTTTGCAGGCAGGTGTGATGCAAAACAGCAGAGGAGCCAGGTAGTCAGCCTCCCGTGCCCATACCCACTGGGCAAACACTCTTTGGACATTAAAAAGGGGCCACAGCCTGATCACGACAAGACTCGAGTAAACTAATTCATAAACATAAGAGCACGTTATTTCTAGTCACACACACAGCTGCAAAGGTGCCAAGGGAAGAAGAAGCATTCCACTTTCCCACCCCCTTTGCTCTCACATATATTGCAGGGCAGCAGGATAACAGCTGAGCTGCACTTTGTGAAAAAATGCTGATTTTTTTGTTTGTTAAAAGACATTTTAGAAAAGATGATGGACAGGCTCATATTAATTATTAGCACATCATTGTGTGATCTTACACTTCACCATTCCATTCATTTCCTCTCTTATACACACATAACAAATTCAGCTAGTTTTACTTTTTTCCCCTCACCCGCTGATTTGGCCTTGTAGAGCTGATCCATTTTCTCTGACTTCAGGCTCTCTCCAGATGTCCTGACTAGTCCAAATCTACATAATTTTTGAGAAGGAGTACCTGTGATATTGCAATATTCAAAAGCAAAAACAAAATACTACCACTCCCCTCTGTCTCCCTCAAAAAAAAATAAAATATATATATATATACACACACACATATATATATATATAAAATTCCCATAAACTACTAGGATATTGTTTTAAAGAAAGTCTTATTGGTTCCATACTCCACTACACCAGACTACTCCAGACAGTTACGGTGTATGAGCTCAGAAGACACTATATGAGAACACGACAAAAATAAGATTATGCATAGATCCCAACAAATATAACCGAAATCAAATGACCTGGTAAACCAAACAAGGTTCAGACTGCAGTGATAATCAGAAAGATAATCCACTGAGTAACACATATTTGATACCTAAGTCTTCATTACTCTTCAGCTTCTATTGCATCAGGTACATCACCTATACCTGCACAAAGTTAATATAAAGCGACGCTAAGAAAGACTTCAGCACACAAAGAAAGGTGTCAGAAAAGCAGCTCCTTAGCCACTTTAAAGCAAGTTAATGGTGGGTTCCAAAATAATTCTAGGTGCAGAACATCTCAGGGAGCATAATAATGTCAGCAATGATTCAAAACAAAATCCTTCCCCAAGTCTCAGCAATGACTGCAAATTTCTAAACATGTTTGACACAGAATCTCTAAGAAGAGTAGTTTCACAGATGTTGCTGGGTGTATAAACTGATCTGTTGCATTTTTATCATACATCCTGGTGTATAAGATGAAAAGAACTACTCAGCTGTCAGTGTGAGTAACTGTGTCTGGCAAACAGAAAATAAAATTTAAAATACCTCAATAAAAGCCTGATGTTTATTTTTAAAATTAACTGCAAACTAAACAAATTGGATAAAAAAAGGGGTGGGGGAGGGGTAGGCATTATTTTATATATATATTAAACACAGTGTTTTAAAATTCCGATTGCATTATTTGCTAAATAAGGATTTAAATAAAGGATTTACCATGGCTACTGCTCCAGAGTCAGTATTAGTTTTACTACAAAGGTAAGGAAAGCAGGACTGGTTCCACATAGTCCTTTACAGGATTTATCCTAATACGGACCAAGAAACCAGCATCCCTGACTTTAGCATAATAGTCCTTTATTCCTAGAAGCATACTTAGTACCTGGATCCACTACAATTCTTCATTTGGAACTTGCTTATTATGAATCAGACTCCAATTTCCAAGGCAACTGGGTAAGTTAGAACTTATTCAAGAATAAACATAAAATTGAGGTCTGAACTTTTATGGTATTTATAAAACAAGCAATATCTTAGAAAGCTGGATTCTAGACAGCAGAATTAATTTACTTTGAAAATGTATGACTTCTACTGAAAATAGTGAGTAGAGCATCCAAATAAATGTAAGTCCAAAAGAATAGATCTTTACCCAAAAAACGTTATGTACATTATGCTGTATCAGAAAAATATCAGATACTGGATATGACATTGATGCTTAACATTAAGAGCTTCTGTGACAACATAGGTATTCTACCATCATGAAAGCACAATCATATTTCTCATTTTGCTTTAACAAAGTGAAGCAGGAAAATCAATTTTATGCTATAGATGTGACCACTGCTTTTTTTTATTACAATTCTGCAAGCTGAGGGTTATGCCTTGACTTCTTTCCTGAGAGAGTGAAGGCAGACAACCAACAACATTCAGTGTGTTGCTTCCAGTAAGAAAATAAATATTGCTTCAAGAGACAAAAATAATGTGACCCACCCCATCAAAGAAAAAAACAAGTTGTTTCACTTGGCTACTAGGTAACATTTATTATATGGGGGAGATTCTGACAAAAATCCACAAGCCTAATTTTGTTCCAACTACTGCAACTCTTGTATGTTTCACTGCCAGGATAGAAGAAGAGTAAGTAATAAAGTAAGTTTTATCATGAAAAACATGCTTGTGAACCTATGATAAACTTATCTTCCTATAAATTTCAGATGCAGAAAGGCGTCAAACGATGAAAGTAAGATGCTTACATTTGAGCTCTGTAAAAATATCATTTAATTACCGAGTGGTCTTTTTGCAAAGAAAGTTAATTCCCTACTTTCTTCATCTACCTTATCTGTTTTATTTATTTGCAAATAAAAGACCAGAAAGTGCATTTATTTAAATATTTACAAGCACCTCCGATGTGCCTCTATCAAGGTAGATCATCAGCACCGTCTGCTTTAATTGCTGCCGTCATTGATTGCTGTGCAGGCACACATGCAGAAGCTCCCAACACCACAGCTCTCCTGCCTTTCTCCCCCTGCGCTACATACCAGATTTTGTAACCTGTGTCAAGCTACCCCCGATGCTTACAACTTGCGAACAGAGGCCAGCAACGAGCCTCCCCAGACACTAAATCATAATCTTCGTGTTTTTCGTATTTCACATTCTAGCCGCAGTTTCAACATCCATACCCCGTGACACGAGGGAAGGATAAATCAACAAGCGTGACAGCTCCCTTGTAGAGACTGGTACGGCCCTGGGAGCTGCCACACCCGACACCCACAGCTCCTGCCAGATGGCTTCGGGAGCGCGGCGCTGTTAACCCCTTCAGGAGTCGCTCCGTGTTTTCTGCTGAGCAGTTATTAAGGGATTGCTTTTCTTTTTTTGGGTAGAAAGAGGGAAAAAGATACTTTGATCCAGCTTAGCGAAGCTTGGGTAACTGAAAGACAGGTCCTTGGATTGAGAGCTCAAGTGAAAAAGTCACGCCGTGTATTTCCTTAAAGACAGGAATCAGGAGTTAGCATTATACAACATTCCTTCTCCCATACCATGCTGTGGTCCAACATGTTTATCAAAAATAGCACTGCAGAAGTTTCAAAACAGTTTTACGTTCCCTTTTTCCGACCTAGGATGCGGCTTAACCTTCTTGGAATGAGAATGCCCATTAGCTGCCCTTCAGCCAAACAGCCTGCTCAGGCCCTAAATCAACAGGGTTTCTAATCCAAAACCCATACCGTAAACTCTGCGACTGTTTCACGGGGTTTGATCTGGTCCCAGGGACATAAATTTGCATGCAACTCCTAAGTTTGTGAGCAGTCCCTTGGCTTAAACTTGCACATGTGCTTAAGTACTTTGTTCTGGCAGGGCCTAAGACAGCTACTTAAAAATGAAAACAGAAGCCATGTAAAGAGCAACTTGTTAAAAACAGTTTTCCTCCTGAAATATTGCACCAAAGAAAATAATGTAACAAAATCCACATACCAATTTCTAAAAGTACCCACTGACTGAACAGTGAGTAAACACTAGCTAAGAAGTCATCAGCCAGTATCAATGCACATCCCTTCACACAAAAGGGCAGAATAAAAATAAAATAAAAATTAAATTTCTGAACTATGTTCAAAATTCTTTGTACAGTATCATAGGTACAAGAATCTGTGGATACAAGCAGCAAGCAAGAGGTCTCAGTCCAAGTTTAAGAGAGGCCCCTAGACTTCACCTAGTCTATTTTGTGGCTTTGAAAACAGTTATCTGGGCAATTTCCTCATTTCTCCTGTACAAAATGTGCCCATCTTTCCAGTTTGTGTGTGGCTTTGTCATAAAAAAAAAAAAAAAAAGCCAGTAGAAAATATTGCAAGGCCAGCACTACTGACAAGCACACTTATGAGTGTTTTACTTCCTAGAACTCCTGATTTGGTTTCCACTGGGATTTGGGTTGCGTACCAATTTTCCTTTACACAATTATAAATAATACAGTTCAGTTTTATGTCATCTGTGGAAGAAATTACACTGAAAGAAGTACTTATTTCAGCTCTAAGTGATATCTTGTTGAAGAAAACATTTATTAATAATATGAACTTTGATCATAAAAAATAACATGACTGCAAGTATTTTTAATTTGGAGAACATGCCACTAATAATGTTAAAAGACTTAAGGTAACTATTCATAGTGCACGAGAAACTCAGGTTCAGTTTTTATAATTTAAACTAATTGCTCATACACACTGACACGGATGGGTTACAGGCTTGTTGCAATTTGCTAGCATTTCAAGGTGCAAAATTAATATTTCCTTGCATGGTTCACATGAATAACTTGAGAACAATTTTTCCCCAGTTTGTTCTTTACACGTGCTGTACAAGTTAAAGGGTTAAGTAACCATTATATTCTAAAGAGCAAACTGTTTGCCTTAGGGCCATCTCCTCCTTACGCCTGATGAATTGCCTGACACTTCATGTATCATACATTACTTTTCACTAGGAAGTAACATTTGGTTCCAGTCATGGTGCAAGACCTGACTTTGGAAGTATGAAGCAATATGGGATAGACAAAAAAAAAAAAAAAGCCAACAACAACAAAATCATATGCTAAGTAGTCTGTACATATATAATATCCTAATTTATTATGCCTGTACTTTAAAAAATGGGCATAAAAGTGCACAAAGAGAAATTCTATGCATACTGGGATGAGTAAAAGTACAACTATGTGAATCATATTCAGAATAGCAAGACGCTTTTCAGGACTAGAATGAAATAAATGCAAATGTTACTGAGGGCTTGGCACCAGAAGTGTTTTAGAAGCTAAATGTAAGCATAACATTTAAAGCTGTTTTTAAACGGAATGATTATAAACAAGATTAAAATAGGAATGGCCCAGCAATTAGCCAGCAGAAACTGACCTGTGCTTCAGTACAAAGGTGCAGACCTGATACTATTCAGTGTGTTCTGCAAAGGACAGGAGGCACAGCTCCTGCTTGTAACAATTGCAGGAAAACAAAAGCAAAGAAAAAATAAAAATAAAAAATAGAGGCATCAGCCTCCAGTTTAGATTTTTGTTGTTGTAAAATATTGCATGTATTTCAAATATTTATTTAAAATACAGCCCTGATGTGTCTTCACTTGTGTGTGTTAGAACCTGCTCAGAAAGTACAAAGGCAAAAAAAAAACAACAAAAAACATGACTTCTGGAAACATACCCATAAAACCTTACCATGCAAAGATACTATATTAACTTTGTGAACTAAAGTACTTACGATACTTCAGAGCAGTTTACAAAGCTTTTCAAATATTACATGAGACAGCAAACCAGTCGTTTATAATTATAAAAGGGTTGAAAGTTTTATTGGGCAAAGATTTAGCTTAAAGTGTTAGTATTAGCTTTTTTAGCTTTTTTTTTTTTTAATTGTAAATGTAATTTAAATGTATTTTTTTCTTGCTGTCTGGCTTCCTAGTAAAACCCATGCTTTATGGATAGGATTTATATAACCCTGTATCACATTACTTATTCTTCAAGGTGTGCTTTTCAGGATATAAGTGTCCCCTTGTAAAATGCTTCAAGCTACACAGACTGAATACAGGTGAACATGCCTGGAAATGGTGCTTCTCCTTTGTGGAGCACAGCTCCTTTCATTAAGTGTGCATCTGATGCTTCTACAAGAAGGAGTACTTAAGAAGGAAAGTAATAAAAAAATCAGGAGCCAAGGTTTGGCCCCTGAGGAAGGGAGAACAGGGGGGAAAACACAACTTTCAGGTGTGAGTTCTGTTCCTGGGCTTAGCACAATCCTCTCTGTGCAAACCAATGGTAAGACATGGGGGGGTTCTTGCATAGCTCCCACTGCATTTGCCATTGCATTGCACAACTGAATCACCAGCGCACCTTCCTTCCTCTCTTCTGCAGATGGGAAAATGAAGGCTTCCTTTCCATAAAGCTCCTGCAAGGGTTAATTCATAAATATGTATAAAGTGTTTGAGACTGCATATTCTCTGGGCTGCAAGGTATGAAAGGAGTTAACAGGAATTTTAATCAGAATACCTCTATTAGATGAAGGAAATGTCTGGACTAAGAACAGGTACCAGAACAGAGATTTCTTTTCTCTTCTCTATTCTGAAAGGATACCTTTTCTAAACACAGTGTTCAAAACATCCTGATAGCACAGAATAATAAAAGAAATAAAAATTGTTCCTGCTATGGGGAACAAGAAGCATGCTTAGGTGACAGACTGCAGGGAGACAGGACGGGCAGGAATAGATGGGCCCAGGCAGAAGGGTACTGAGCTCAGGAATGCGGATTTCTCAGACAACAGCTGTCAGCAACCAGCTATGAGATCCACTCAGAAAGCAGAAGCCTCACCGCTCCCCAGTTAGCTTATTTAACAGCCTGTTTATTGTTACCAGTAAGTCTACTGAGGTGAAGATCCAGTGCACGAAGCTCCTTCGACAAGCTCTACCCTTTAAACCTATTGTACAGCCAATGAACATGGTTCTGTGGACCAAGTTGCTGGGTTTTATTTCAGAGTTTATCGTTTACAAAAAACAACCAAACAAATAATACAGGTTGCAATGTCGAAGCTTCCCCAGTTTAGAAATGCCAGAAGTTTCACTTGTTTGTGCACATCACTTGATTATTCCTTTAGAAAGGACAAAAACCATGACAAAAGTCACCAAGACAACATTACCCTTTATGTGTAGGGTGAGCCCTATCCTCTGGAGGACACATAATGATAAATAATTGAGTACCATAATGCAGAATGGGACCAGATTAAGACTGCCTAGCCAGATGTAACTTCTAATTCAGACACATGGCTTTGCAGCCTTACTCCTTCTTTCCCCTCCCTCAGACATGCAGATTTCTACATTAGCAAGATGGGATATTTGGGATCACTGGCAGCATTCATAAGATGGTCACAATTTACAAGCAGTCTCCTTTGCCACCTTCATTGAAGACTTTTCCAAAGCTACCTTTGGCATCTGACTTTGAACAGTGGTATTTGGTGATTTATCTGCCACAGCTTCCTGTCCTTGGGTGTTGGTGCATATAGCTCACAGACAGCTATGTCAGCCATGATCATTAAAACCTGGGCACATTTGTGTTTTTGGTTTGCTTTTCCAACCAGATTTAATACCTGTACTCTTTTTCTAATTTTAAAATAAAGGACATGGCAGAAAAAGCAAGAATGATGACAGCCAAAATAAACACACCAATAGCTGAGGAACCACCCTAGGCAGTCTTGTATTCACATGAGACCGTAACAGCGCCAGACACTACAGTTTTTTGTTGTTGTTGTTGTTGTAAAACCCCTGGTAATTCAAACTGCCCTTCAAAGCAGTTGTACAGCAACTGAAGAAGTGACCAACCAAAGCACACATTGGACAAAACAGTGTAATTAAGACAATCTATTTCACTGATAAGAGGTTCAATCTTCTGAAGGTAACATGTGCTGATTTGGCTACAAGAGGAATTGCAAAAAGGGCTCCAGGAGAAAATGCATTAGGACATAAAGGGAAAAAAAAAAAAAAAAGGATAAAAGCATTTTTGCACTTCCCTTAGAGTTGTCTTTTGGTTTGTTGAGACCTTTGTACATGAAAAGGTCATGTTCACCTGTGAGTAATAAGCATAATCTCAAAGTTTCCTCACAAGAGAGCTCAACCAGGCTCCAGCCTCCAGGGAGCGGAGGCCAAGGCACTCCCCAGCTGCCCCGCAGAACGAATGCTTCCATGCAGCAGGAGGAGAGAAACCTTGGCACTAACCCGTAACACAGGATCACAGTATTTTGGGGGAACTCATTAAAACTTGAGCATCAACGGCTAAAACTGAGATTTTTATCTGAAAGAACAGAAGCAGTAAAATGAAAGCGGGGGCTCATCTGGCACATGCCTCATGGCAAGCCCATGATACTGTTGTCATTTTCAGTTTTTCTGTGTACAAACATGTATATTTTAATGCTTTCCTTCCACCACAGAAACACTTCCTTTACTGCTATCAAAGCCCTCCCAAGGCAGCAATTAACCATCATCTAAATGCATAACGCCTAACTGTCCTAACAGGAAGGGCAAAAATAGCGTCCTGAGGCAATTAAGAAAGAATAATCGAAAAGTTGTGACCAAAAGTAAACTTCCCGGGCTCATATAGCAGAGCCAGCACTCGGACAGGGAAGGGGACTGAGGTAGTGGCCCCCTTGAGGCGCTGCTCCCTGCGCCTGAGGGCTGGCGAGGGGACAGGGCGACGTGTGGGCCGTGTCCCCACGGGGAACCCTAAACGGCCGCTGCCACCCGGGGCAGCCCCGTTCCCGTTCCCGACCCCAGTCCCGTTCCTGTCCCCATCGCCTCGGCTGTGGCGTCGCGGTGGCTGCCACGTGCAGGCGGCGCCGCTGTGAGGGAAGCGGAGCGCGGCGCCGCCATCCCTGCCCTGCCCTGCCCTGCCCCGCCCCGCAGCGCCCGCCCGCCGAAGCCGCCCTCAGGGTGACGACGGCTCCGCCGTGGGGGGCTCCAGCGGGCTGAGTCCCGGCACTGTCCCCTTCCTTCCCCGAGCGGGCTCTGCCGCCTAACCTCAAAATACCCCCTCAGCGCGCCGCCGTGGCACTTACCGGCTCCATGTCCGACGTCTCCAGGCTTCAGGGGCCGGTCCCGAGGCGATTCCTCACGATTTAACGCCTGCTCGCCCTGGCCGGGCTGATTGTCACCTGCGATGCTGATTGTCACCCCCCCGCCGGGCGGTCCCGCTCCGCCCCGCCACACGTGGGGACGCTTTGCGGCCTCAGGGCCCTTAGGGGCTGAGGGCGGTGCGGGACCGGGCCGAGGCAGCGCCCAGGTGCTGTCCCCGGGGGCTGCTTTGATTGTGGTGGCTGAGGACACACGCGTCTCCAGGCCCCCAGTGAAGGTGCCAAGACCTCACCGAGCAGAGCTTGGCCTTTCCTGTCAGTCAGTGCCTCCTCACGAAGCCTGTATCTGTAAGTGAAGTTACAGCCATGTAAAACTTGGATAAGTGAGATGAGATTTAACCATTTCCTTCTCTTCTTTTAAAGGTTTCCACAGCTATGAGGGGCCACCTGTGTGGGGACGAACTGAAAAGTGAACAGTTGTCAATTTCTCTTTATCTTCCCAAGATCTCTCCTAGTCCTATAGAAATGTTGACTCCAAGGTATGAATCATACGGAGCAGTACATGTATGAAGAAAGACTATTGTATATTCACTCAATTGTACACAAATGACATTTGTTCATACCATGTACACGGAGCATTGGGGAAAAATATCTTAGCACCTTCTTGCAGAAATAAAGAGTGTCTTTTTGACAAGGGTAGAAGCTTGTTGCATGGTTAAGGCAGATCATAGAATCATGAAGGTTGGAAAAGACCTTCAAGATACCTGGTCCAACCATCCCCCTACCACCCATGTCACCCACTAAACCATGTCCCTAAGCACTAGGTCCAACCTTTCCTTGAACATCCCCAGAGACGGTGACTCCACCACTTCCGTGGGCAACCCATCCCAGTGTCTGACTGCTCTTTCTGAGAATAAATGTCACCTAATTTCCAACCCGAACCTCTCGTGGCAGAGGCCACAACTTGCGGCCATTCTCTCTAGTCCTCTCACTAGTTATCTGCAGGAAGAGGCGAACTCTAGCTCCCCACGCTTTCAGGTGGTTGTAGACAGCAATAAGGTCTCCCCCGAGCCTTCTCCAGACTAAACAACCCCCATTCCTTCAGTCACTCCACATAGGACTTGTGTTCCAACTTTACCTTTTTAATATTTGTTAAATAATGTGTACTTAATAAGGATCACTCTACGTTATTTCATGTAGCAACAGACAAGTATATCCTCATACAATGTGCAAAACTTGAACCCTTTAATCAATTTCTGCCCTCTGCGATGTCATTGAGTCTTAGTGAAAACAATAACTAAACTCAGCCAATTATACATAGTTAATCACACGAGAAAGTGTTTACAGATTCAACTTGCTAATCAGAAAAAAAAGGTTCAAGTAGTGAATTAAATAAAGCATATTACAGCAAGCAGAGGAGTTAGTATGAGGCCTTTGCTTAAATCTGGCTTAGAATTTGTATTTTCTTTAACAAGAAAGATATGTGTAATAACCCACACTAAAATTCTTGAATGCCATGTGTTATTGTAACTTCATAATGCAAGCAGTTTGGGGGGAAAATCATATTGATTTAATGTTACTACTCTATTAGTATATAGTCTTGCAATATAAATATGGGAATTACACAACAGAAAAAAGGGTTTCTTAAAATGAATCTTTTATAAACGTTTATCACACAGTCACCAAGATAGTGGAGTTCAGTAAGCCATAATGTTTCTCTTCTGAGTAAATCGGTCCTTTCAAATTCAGATGTTTTAAAATGCAAATGAATAATAGAGATCTTATAGACAACTCATTCTACTCTGAATAAAACACACAGCTCTCCTGTTTTATGTCATGATCATCATGATTCTGAAAAAGAATAAAAAAATCATCAATTTTATAAACAGGAATTTAAAGACTCATTTTTTTTCTTCTCTGAAATGAGTTGATGCTCTAAAAGCGGTACTGAAATAAAATAGTACTGAAAGACTGCCAAGCTAATAGTCCAGTGAGCACTTGGAAGAGATTAATTTTATACCTGGAAAGAGTATGTACAGTTTCTGTTCTGTTTAGTGAAAGGGCTAGAGTGTGAACTAGTGTTTTCTTCATAGTACAGAGTTGTGTTAAATCCTGGAATAAGGAATCAGCCACTAGAACAGAAGAAGTCTGAATTCAGGACTGTGACCAGCTACGGATGTTCCATGAAAAATAAATCAAAATGGGATGTTTGAGATGCTTACTTGCATTTTTTGGCCATATTTGTATTTGCTGAGTATCAGTTTCTGGTACTTTGAAATCAATGTAAATATTTGTCAATGCAAATACGTAATGAACTCTTCTGTTTAATTCAAAGCATGCACATATTAAAATGGAGAGGTGTGTCCTAGCAAGTATGGTTTCCTCACTAGAGAGCTCTGAGTGAGGTGTAGTCAGAGCTGTAATCCCCAAATATTTTACTTTTACTTTTTAAAGGATGCATGATAAATAATAAGAGACAGAGTGAAGGCAAGACAATGAATCTGCTTCTATGAACTAGGCTAAACAAAGGAAATAGCAGAGGAGATTGGGAGCTCCAGACCATTTTTTGGAAACATCTTTTAAAAGGCTTTCAGAAAATTTCTGTTAAACTGTCTTTTGTGTTCCTGTTTCTCACTGTTGACTGTTCAGATCCCTGATGGAATGGATTTCTCAAAAAATGGACCCTTCTAATTATTAATCACATAGGATATTTGGTACAATATATTGGGTCATCCTACCAGAATGGATAGGGACAAGTTCTGTCATTAATATGCTGGAACATAAAAGGATTGGACACTGACATCTCCTCTGTATTCTCTCACCTAGAAAAGAAGGCAAGCATTTCTTGCTTGAAGGAGTTCAGTCTAGGCCACTGAGTGGGAAGAACAAAGCTGAAGGACAGATTTTTTCCTAAGCAAAACTGTGAGTAAGTTGTTTTTCTAAAAGATAGTCAGTTCCTAGCTGTTGTTCTTGATCAGAAATAAATGCATAGGATACCAAGATTATTTAGAATATTAAAGAACAATTAGAAGTAGCAACAACATCATAGGAGTTATTCTTGTATGCTACATTTGTGAAATTGCTCTTTCAAACAGAAGCATTCTGAGGTAAGTGACTCCACCTCAAATTTTTATGACAAGAATAGTTACTGAGTCACCCATTTTGTTCAAGAAAATCTTCATGGACAACAGTTACAGCTGGTTGATACGACAAGCTCATACACCTAGAGACTTGCTCAAATAAGAAAAACGAGTGCTATCTAATAGTCAGGATATTGATGAGCCAAGGAAGACCCATTTAGAATTGTTTGAGAGACTAGCTAGATCTAGCGGAGTGCTTAGCATAACACTACATTTCAAATAGTTTGAATGGTTAATCAAAATGCTGATGGTTAATTTTCATATTTGGCTGAGGAAGAAATGTGAGGAACTGCACATCTATAAGGTTCTGTCAAGATTCATGCAGAACTCTTTTTCAGTCATGTAGAAATTCATATTACACAATGCTAAGTAGAAACCAAATAAAGTATTTCTTTTTTCCATGCTCTTTGAGTCTGAACTATGACTAAATGCATCTTCAAAGTGAAAATACATGGACTTATAAAACTTGAGGCCAGAGTCTTCATTAGCCTATATTGTCCTACTTCTTAAAAACAGAAATCATTAGTTTTTATTCTCTTTTGTGTTTAATTCATTAATACACTGCCATTGTAGACCCCAACAGCCAAGGAGACATTGAACATCCAGATAAGATTATCTTCTGGCTCCTTTCACCCTCTAGTTATTTTCTGTTCTGAAGCTGTAATGACTTCACTCAGTCATGGCCACTCAGATGCTGTTATGGACTACATGTAGGAGAAGCAACATTTGCCAGTAATTTGTTTAGAACTGTAATAAAAGAAAGAAAAGACTTGTTCTTATCAGAAGAATAAAGGGTCCAGTGGTATCTCCATAACAAAACAGCCTTGTCACATATTCATAATTACTGTGTTGTAACTATACAATAAACATTAGTGATAGTATTTGATAAACAAAGCTGGTAAATTATGTATATTCTAAAATCCTAAAAAAAAAATGCATGTAAGTAATCACAGTTCTAATCACTGGGGGAAAAATCATGTGATCAATGTCAGCTGCACATTTTTTGAGCCACTTTAATTATAAAGATACTTGCTGCATGAATCTTTGATAGAGGAATCTTTATGTTTTTGTTTGTGTGTTTTTTTTTTTTTTTTTAAATACAAATTAGTATATCAATTCAATAGAATGGAAAACATTTCAAAATACATCTTTTTGTAAAAATCTTTTTGCTTTGAGTAGAAAATTTAACTAATGACCTCATACAATTTTGCACTTCTGGCATTTTGGCTCACTGCAGCTAGCAGGTAAGAATGTGCCCAGCTGTAAAGAAATAAACAGTCTAAGCATACAGCTGAAAATGATATGCTACCATTTAACTTCTGGTTCATCTTGTTTACTGTTACACCTTCACCGTGGGGTGAACAGGCGAAGTTATGTTGTCATTCGGCTAAACAACTGATGAGTGATGCCAGCCCAGCTACAGTCTTTGTCATATGACAGCAGAGGGGTTCTTCGGTCTGTGGGCCCATAAATGTGAGTGGCAATAGTGAAATCAGGAATTTCATGAAATAACAAATTTTTTGCACAGTTGCATCATACAGCAGACCATATAAAATACACAAAAAAGGTGGCATAACAAAGAAAGTATTAATGAATGCTATTTTTCATTAAGATGTATGAGTATAGGTATATTCTTTTCAAGGATATTAAATTTTGAGGGTTAATATCAAGCTGTATCAATTCAGAGAAGCATATCAAGAAGCATTTTGCATGTCTGCTGCTGTGTACACGTGACTATCCTGATCACTTCTGTGGGGAATATGTCCATAGCTCTCTTCCTTTCCACTAACAACTTACAAAGAAAAGAGCAGTCTAGAATTCTGCTTTCTTCAGTCTATACAAAGCAAGAATGAAACTCCTTGTGGGCTTCTCTGTTCCCATGCACAGAAATTCCAGGCAGTGAGAGGGCTCTTTCAAAGCCAGCCAGTGGTCACTGTAATGCCAGTGTTCAAAAAGAAGAAAGTTTGAATCACCGTGACATAGTGACTCATGTAAAGCATTCTGAGGCAAACCAAGTCTTTTCTGACTATTACAGCTACACTAGTAGTGTATGTCAAACCCTCACAAATTATATGTTCTTCTGTATCGTTATTTTCTATCACTTTGAACTTCCTTTAATAAAGATCTTACCATGTGGAATTACAGGCCAGTTAGGTTAATTTTATCTGTAGGGAAGGTATTTGAAAGAATTTTAACAGATTAGGAGAAGGACCATCTAGTAAAAGCATCCTTCAGCTTGATTAGTTGTATACACATGGGTTAGGAAAAAAGAAGTCATGCTTCACTAGCCTTCTGGAACTCTTTGAAGATAACACTGACAAGATAGGGTATACTGTGGACATTATATTTTTGGATTTTCAGGAGTAATTTGACAACATTTTACCCAATAGATTAATGCTTAAAGAGAGAAGAGTGGAGGGGCAGGAGAAAAGTTTGCTCATTACATTGAAAAGCTGTTCTAAACAAGAACAATTAGGAGCTAAAAACATCATTTTTTCAGACTAGGAGAAATAGAATTTGTAAGGCTGCAGCACTTCTGTGTATCAGGTTAACTTGTTTACATAAATGGCTTGTATGAATGTACTCCTTTGAAACTAAAATTGGCTCATTATCATTGCAGTGCTAAGACGCCCTAACAGGATTTGTAGTCCCAGTGTGCTGAGTACTGTATATGTTAAGAGACTGTCCCTGCAGCCAAGTAGACAGTATAGAACAAAAGTAGAAGGGAAGTATTCTCTTCCTGATTATGTAGAGGAGGTTTTGAGGTCTGGGCAAACTTGGTCCCAGCCATAGAGTAAAATCAGTAGATCTGATGACTGAAGGCATTTTCTTAGTCATAAGACCAGCTTTCTGAATTAGGGATGATACTTTGCAGGAAACAACAGTAAATTCCAAACAGTGAAATCATATACTGAAAAGCAAATATTGCTAACCCAACAAATGTGGAATGTATTTTCAAATAAATGTACATTCTAACCAGAACAGAGATTGAAAGTTTATTGTAAAAGTCTATCTTGTGGCATAAATTTGATATGCAACTAGAAGAAATGCAAGTTTTATATATAAATGACTTTGAAGACACTTAGAACAGTGAGGTTTCCATGACATATATTTAAAAAAAATGTGCAAAAAAATGTGCAACATTCCTAATTAAAACCTGCTTGGTTCAGATATGACTTTCTAAGTTAAAGTGATACCTTAAGTATTTCTATATGTTGCAATAAAAGAACCAAGTGGCAAAGAGCATTTTTTGGGGCCCATAGCATGTAGATAATGGTACAGCAGTGATAAATTGAGTGAGTGTGAAAACCACTATGTCTACAACCTGGGTTTGAAATACTAAACTTTGCAAGATGTGAGCATGACCATACACATCAAAAGTATGTTCCAAGATGCTGGCTGCCTCTTTCTGTTCATCCACTCCCTAGAATACTAAGCTTAAAATCTTAAGTGGTAGGTGAAACTTTCAAAGGCACTGCCTATACTGTAAAACAAAATGTGTATTTTTTAGACTAGAGATCCCTCTGCATTCCTACATGACCTTTACTATATAGCAGGTTTAAATACATTCTTTTGAAAACTGAGATCCTACCCTTTTGCTTTGTTTTAGAGTGCCTACAAATCCTGCCTGACTATGCTTCTGATAGAGGATCCAAATTTACTTGTGCAAAGGAGACATCCTATGACTTCAACATAGATAAACCTTATTTACTGTGCTGTGGAATGGCTCAGAATTGGATCCGTCATGTTAAAAAATATTACCCCCTCTTCCCATTCTGCTTATCTTCCTCACGCTTCACTGAGAGTTTTTGGAACTATTCAATGCTCATCTCTGTCTGCCTGTAGTCTGCTCACTCTGTGCATATAAACACATCTGGTTAACTGTTAGGGTACATCTTGGTAAACACAAGGTAACTTTAGGTAGCTTGCTGCTTAATGAAAGTGGGTTAAGTAACCTTGTACCAACCATAGGAAAATGGCATGTGCATGAATAGTTATCATGGGTTAGCTAACACACTATAAATTCTTACCTTTCCTTACATCGCAATTAATGCCCGGAAATAGCTTGTTCTGTTTGCTATGTCTAACGTGCTGAATGACTGAGTGATTGTAGGAACTAAACCATTCGTTACCTAAAAGAGCTCCTCTTTAGCTTGAGTTGTGCAGTCTAAGGATTTTGATCTTAAAGACAACAGCTCTCATCTGAGTTCTTCATCAGTGCGATTAATGTAATTATGTATGTTTGAGACCACCACTTTCTTCCTGCAAGAGACTGTAGTAGGTCTTTTATAATATGACTCCGATATAGACATTAGCCATACTTAGGTTTGAAGTGCCACACCTCTTACAGGGCATAAATAGGTATCTAAGTTAGAAAAGCTGCTCAGTGTGCTGTTATTGCTTGTGTTATGTCCTAAAGGAACATGAGTCAATCAATAATTAAGCCACAAAGTACTGCCCGTTGACATGGCAACATGTTCACAGATGTGACGTGAACTTAATGTCCTTCTTTCATGTCTCCTATGCAAGTAAAAGTCTCCTAAGCTCAGTAACAAAGAAATGGAGCAGTCATTGCCAGGGGAAAAGGAGAAAATGCAAAAAATAGATTATTTCTTTTATAGAAATTGATGACTGAACCTCTTCTCTCTCAAATCTACTGTGTAGAAGGTCTCTTTAATTTTCGAACAAGGACCTTTCCCTAATCAGAAAATCCCCAATTGCTTATTGCCAAATCTTTTTTAGAAGCCTGAAACAAACTTCCTTACGGATCATTTTCATGATTGCCTCTTTCCCATGTACTTCACCCCACCCACATTTTTTAATGGAGCTGAAGTGAACACAACCCTTTTAGGTTACTTCTGTTTAGGCAAGACTCTGCCTAGCTCCAAGAATAACATTAACTGCTGCACCACAGATCAAGGGTTGGCATCAAGGTCCAAATGTGAAGTTGTCATCGTCAGTTGATGCCTGTTGTTCTGGAGACAAAAGAAGAAGCAGAGTTTGTGTGACATCAACTTCCGTACGTTGGGATCATTTTTGCTGGCTGTTTCTGCAGGTTCTCTGCACGTGCTCCCACTCTCACATTCTCTCTGCTTGCCAGTTACCCTATTCTCCTCTTGGCTTGCATGTCTTTCTTCCAGGCTTTCTGTAGCAGATGTTAATGGGCCTCGCCAACATGTTTTGTTTGCCACATGTGTTGCTACCTGTGTCACAATGGGTGAGGTTCTTTTTTTCTTTTTTTCCAGGGCATCTTTTTACTTCTGCCTCAGTCAGTCTCTTGATCTTTCACACATTAAAAGTTTACTACACGTTTTTTCCTTTGGGAGCTTGGTGTCCTCCATGCAGAGGACATGTCCAGTCCAGCAAACTGCGCTTTTATAAGATTGCTTCAACAGTGTTTGTGCAACCACTTTGCAGAACTTTGTTATTCATGATTTTATCTTGCCACTTGATATGCATAATAGCTTGAAGGTGCCGTTGATTAAATTTTTCCAATGCTTTGATGTACCAGTACTAGCATTTCCATGTTTCTCAGCTCTTTACAGTGAGGTAAAAATTAGTACACTACCAAAAAGTTAGGGTTTTGTCTTATGTCTAATAGTATGCTAGTTTCAGATTAGTTGGACCTAATTCTCTGTTTCAGTCCATCTAAAAATACAAAAACTAATTAAGGTATAAAAGCCAGTTGTTTTGAAGTTCATGTGAGGGAAAAACATTAGGTACAGAATTTAAACATTTTAGAAATCAGGTAAACTTTTTGACAGATTAAATTGTATAAAAGGACGAATCTCAGCTGCAAGCTACTGCTCAGCTGGGCAGTCTGAATGTTTTGTGGGCAGTATGCCCTTCAGGCAGTATTAATCCTAGCCTTCCAGACATAAGATATGTGGAAAAATAATAAACAAGTTCAGTGATATAAAGAGACAGACAAGATTGCTAAAACAGCAGGATGACCTCATACTTCTTTTCTCCTTTGACTTTTTAAATGTGTTTTCTTCAATGTCCTGTACCAGTTCAGATACGTGGGCAGGTAAACTCTTTTTTTTTTTTTTTTTTTTTTAAAACAGGAAACTTTTTAATGCTTGTGTCACTTTCCAAGTCAACTTTAACAAGAAAACTATAGTCCAGAAGTATATTTTGGGTAGGATCAGGAGCAATTCAAGAACTTCACGTTCTTAACAGCATTTTTGGGCTTAGATCTGGGCTAAATGTGCAGCTGAATGACACATCTCCTGCGCCCTTAATAAATAAATTGCTCACTGACTATGGTGCTTGCAAACTGACAGCCTTTAGGCAATGTTCGCTTGTCCTTTGTGAGGTTTGAAAGGCAGGTTCAGCTGAGTTGGAGAAAGGGGCCCAAATCTCCACCTGATATGGCAGCTACCTTTGTTATTTTTATTTACAGAAAAATAATATTTTAAGGCCTTAGCTTTTTACTTCTGTGAATTCTTCTCTGAATTTTTAACACACAAATCAGTTCATAAACCTTACAATACATATAATTTACAAACAAAAGCTAGATGTTTAATGGGATTTCTGCAGGCACGTTATAATTACACCTGAACAATAGTCAACAGGGAAGGGAGTGATGGTAGCACCATTAGGAAAAGAGAAGCATGACTGCTATCTATGCAAGACTTAACTTGATGGGAGCTCAGGTATTCCCATGGCAATTCAAAACACTGAAATTATACTGATTTAGTACTTAGTATCCCATCATGACACCTTTATTTTTTTTTTTTATTTTTATTTATTTTTTTTTTTTTGTAGATCTTGTTTTAAGGTATAACATTGACATAAGTGGAACTTGTTGTCTGGGAGAGATTTATTCCAGACAATAAAATTGGAAAGACCAGCCCCATACAAAAGAAAATAATAAATGCAATACCCTTACTTCACTCTCCACCACATGCACATTGTTTTAAATAAAATACAGTAAATTACTGTATTATTGAATGCATCCAAATCTCTTCTAAGCTGTAAAGTATACTTTATTCTATCCTTTGCTACTTAGAGACTTTCTTTAATTTTGCAAATTACACTGTTTCTCTGTTTCATTCATGTGACTTTAATAGCCCCATCTGCTGGCTAAGCACCAGGTAAGAGAATTAGCGCATACCTTTGAAGGTCTGTGTTCTAACAGGGCTTCCATAAACTTGCTACTGAAATAGCTCTGTGTTTTTCTGGGACAAAACACAGAAAAAATAGAAGACTACAATTAATGGACACGTTTCACGAAGTCCTTGGTTTCTGCCAGCATTAGTCTGCTTTGTTGAAGATAAATATGCATGTTTGTTGTTATAAGATCTTAATTCCCTTAAAAAAATAAAACTTGATAAATTGAAAAGGCACGAAACTCTAGAAACGGGAAGAAAACATGAGATTAAATGTAAATGGCAATTCTCACTGAAAAAGGAAATAAACAGGTTTACTTTCAGGTGCATTGTATTAGTAGCACTGAGACTGTTGTGTTCTGTGGAATTTGTCATATTGCTACACTTCCCTAAGCATCCATTTATGTTGAAGATAAGATACTGGTGGCAGGAGAGACTCCTGTGTGACTCAGGCTCATTTTCATGTTCTAATGCACTTTTTGTTGAAATAGATGCCACAATTCTCAAGGATGGCTTGATTCATCCCCTTATTATTTAAGTAGAACTACACTGAACTCCTTTTGGAGAGAGCTTCTGATACTACATTGTACAGCTGTGGTACCACCTGTTCAAGGTGAACATATAGGAGGTGCTTATTGGATAGCTGAAGAGTACGAATGTATCTTGTACACCAGTGAAACTGAAACCACAAAACCAATACAAACTTGGTATTGCATCTACAGATATTCCAGAGTAAGTAATCTCACAATAAATCTGGAATTTATCTATGTATTAATACAAAAGCACATGAATAGATGTTAATGTGTTAAATAACTGAAAAAGATCTTATTTATTCAAATGTTTTCTGTTCAAAAACTGTCTAATGTCTTAGGAAAGGAAAAGGAAAACCCTGGAAAAAAATATTAGAAGAGATTTGTTGAAGGGGTGCCCCAGGATGCACACATCTGATTTAGGTCACTCTGAAGAAACAAAAATTTGAGGGGGAAGGGAAAAAGATTAATCCATGTACCTTTGCTACAGTCAATAACAGAGCCCTAAACTGCATTAGAATTTCAGATGCTGTCCATTGCAATAAAGATCATCTTAATTCTTTTGCAACATGCAGCAAAGGGAGCTTTGCTGAATAAAGAGGAATCTACCTTTTTTTTCCCAAAGTTTACTCCAGTGACTCAAGACAGAGAGAATAATTTAACAGCTTAAACAAGCACTAACAGAAAAATAAGATATTGCAGCCATCCTATTAATCTGTGGATTCTGGTCTAATAACTTAGATGTTTTTGGGGGTAGTGGAACCTATGAAAGCAAGACAAGTCAAAAGTCACTTATGATATGATGGGCTCACAGATTTAGTAATCCACATTTTCTTATGATTATGAAGATATTGAGCCAATCTTTGCAATGAAATCATAGTGAAACTACTGTTCTATTATTAAATAAACATTCACAAAGCCTTGTGATCTCAAATTGGTAAGTAAATGTTATCCTTGCTTATAGAACGGTCTAAAGATATGAATGGAATGAATATCAAAAGGAAAGAGAATATTTCTTTCAAAAAGATCAACTGCAGGATTGTATTCGTGCTCTTTCAAAAGCTCTTCAAAACTCAGTTGCTAAAATTTTCAAAATACCTAAATATTTTAGATGAGTTTTACTGAAAGTCAAAAGGACTTGTGATCCCCATCTGCATACTTGCTTGTGAAAATATCAGCTCCTATCCTAGTTCTGTAATAAATAGCACATGACTTAAAGGACCAAAAGATATCTTCCTGTTGAAGATCATGCACGAATAGCAGCATACCATGGAAAATTGTCTGCTGATGTCAGTGCAGAAGATAAAACACAGGATTCCCTTAACTGCATTAAAACAACACAGATGATTTTAAAAGGAAATCTGGGAAATGCATTAATCATATATTCAAGATCAGAATTTGCCTCTTAGTTGGGGTATTCATGTACTATCTTAGCATGCAAGAAGCTGCTCTTTATCCTTCCCAAAGTATTTAGCTTAGTTACCCAAGTAAATCTACCTCAATGTGGCTTTACCAGCCGCTGCACTATTTCCCTCCTGCAGAGGTGTTCTTTAATGAACACATTTCATGATCACAGGTAGTCCCCTTTATGCCTGACTGCATTTCTTTACCAATTCTAAAACCCAAAGCCTTAAGCCACAGGGCCATATATGTACTGGATGGAAGCCTGAGCCTTCAGTGGACAGCTCAAGTGATTCTGAATTCCTCACTTGTGAAATCCTGAAATGATATTATCCAAAGGACTGGTGGATCTTGAAAAACACTGATTTCTGATTTAAAAATGGTTTAGTCAATTTGATCAAACAGGTTTAACATTGACTGAAAGGTGTGTAACAATTTTTCTTATATACCTTGGGAAACAGAAACATATATAAAGGGACATAAAGAATTGTTACCCTTTAAATATCACATAAACAGGGGTATAAAAGTACCTATCGAAGAAACTGTTACAAGCAATGAGCCTTAAACTTTTTCTTTGTTTAATTGTCAGCTAACAGTGACCATTTCTTCTCTGCAAATGTCTTATATGTCTTTTCCCCAGACTAGCTAATCCTTGCTCTCTTCTTCAGGAACTGTATTCACATCTTTTTGCATTCACTTGAAGAGCAGGGGGCTCAGATCAGCCAAGCCTTAATCCTAACAGACCTTGAATTTACTGGAACATTATTGCTCTTCCAGTGAGCTTAGAAGTTTTCTTTCTTTTCCTGCTATTACTATGATTAATAATGATCTTGACACATGCAGATGCACTCACATAAAGGCTAATAAACACAAATAGAAAAAATAGTAGGTTAAGATGTTAAAACCAGAAATCAGTCAGAAATTCAGAATCCAGAAGTTTTTTCATGTGGTAAGGCAAAAAGTCATATTTTTACTAAACAAAATCAGAGTTAGTATTTTGGATAGTCTTACAAGTCCAAAACAAATGCTCTTCATTATCCATTGATTAAAGGAAAGACAATTTCCTAGTCTCCATTCATTTACTGAACAGCTGGACAAATCCCAATAACTTAAAAAAAATTATTACCAAATGTTTTGAAATATACTATGCTTTGCTTGACCTAAACCTTTGGTCTGAATGCTATACAATTACCTGAGATAACCAATTTGTACTCAGAGTAGCACAGAGCCTATGACAACACATTTCTTGTGACTATCCATACTTAGTAACTGTTTCTAAAATCCTAAACTGCCCACCATGAGTTTTGAGTACTGAGACCGCTTACAGACACTTTTCCAAATTACATCTCATTACATTAAGCCTTCTTTTCATGAAACTCTGCTTAACTGTGCATGTGCTGATTGTTTTCTTTGTCATCTGACTTTCAGACTGGTTACTGATCTCCTTTGATATACTGTACATGACATCCTAACAAAACCAAGTCTTTAATCAAAATGATGAGGATTCAAATGTGTGCCACTGTCAGACAGCCGGGTAAGGCTAACATGCAGCAGATGTGTACTTGCAGGTCAGATGGAATGAATGGATTTAAGACATACAGTTGGTACAATCTTTAGTTTAATCCTAGATCTGATTTTAAAATCCAAGCAGAACATTTTCACAATGAGCTGTGTTAGTTTTAACTGTCAGCTGGCAAAAGACCCACACAAATATTTTATACATGTGATAGACTTGACAAGTCTTGAAAGTCACAATATAAAAAACATCAGGAATTTGTTGCAGGGAAAAGAACAAATGGCTCTGTAACTAATTTTTATTCTTTTGCTTTTTGAAAAAAAAATATCACCCATATTAGTAGTTTTGTGTAAATACGTTCTGTTTCATGCTGCTAATCTACGAGACGTGGAAAAGCAAAAGACACAGCCACAGGTGGTTCTTTCTAACAGATTTCATTAACACAAGCACAAAACACAGAAACTGTAGAAATGCAGCTATGAATCAGAAATAACACTTCCTGGTTTGTCAATTAAGGATTAGGAAGCATCAAGAAAAAATATGTCAGAATATGATCTACTTGAATGTAGTTATAACAGAGTTTGTGTCTTTAAACATTTAATCATGTTGGCTGAACTTTTCTCAAGAAAACAATTTATAAATTGAGGGCTAGACAGGCATATTTTCCTCCTATGCGTATGCAAAAGTTTTCATCTTAAAACGACATGAGTCTCATTGAGCTCAATGTGAGTTGCAGTGCTCCATAGTTTCTAAGAGACACTTTGTTGTAAACTAGTTTCTAAGGGGCTGACACCACTAGTGTGTACGCTACAGCATGATTAATTTTCTTAAATTTATCACAGACACTGAAGTTATACTAGTAAAGACTATTAAGAGCACTACCATTTGTTAGGGAAAGTGGTATCGGATATTTTTACTTTGCTATAGGGAGGCACAGTAGATGTAATTTAGTTGACTATAAAAAGAATTACGCTTTTTGTTCTGCTCTGGGAAAATAGAGATTTTTATGCACTGTCGTGATATTTATGTAATGCTGAAGAGTACCATCCCCCCGTTGCTATAGGCAGATGCCAAGAATTTGTGGATTCGAGCTGTGCACTGGCTAATTGTAAATTCACTGAAAAATCCACAAGAAATGCTGATAGCAATAATAACACTCAATTGAATAAGCAGATAAGCACATCTTAACAAGGTATCATGTTGATGAGCCCAGTACAAATACTGAGATGGACAAATTAATCAGAGGCTAATTCCTGAGTCCTGCTCAAGAGCGCTGAGCAGAATATATTGTTCTGAGGATACAAAGGAACAAGAAAGCTAGCAGGTATCTCCAGATGTTGATTACCTTTGAATAGGAACTTCTTATACACAACATTGCCAACAGTGTCACTAGTGTTTGTCTGTTGATCCCCAGCTGAATAATCAGTCCTTTGATTATTATAGGTAGAGGGATAAAATTCACAAAAAACTCTAATTTTGCTCTAACATATATCGGACGATGGAATAGCTTTTGTCAGCAGTGAATTTGGGGGAAATGTTACCATTTCCAGCCTTATTTTTCACTGAGAATAATTGCTGCTCTTAGATGGAAGTGAATGAGTCCACTGAGGTTAATGAATTCATGAACGTGAGTCAGAGATGCAGATCAAGACTCATGCCTTTATTTTCTTATTGCATACTGAAGCTTTTGTACAGTCATAGCTTTCCTTTTACTTGGAAGGAAAAAGTAGAAATCACTTCTAGTTTTTTTCCTTATTCTATTAGTAATGTTTTTATGGAAGTTCTGTTTGAAAAGGGGTAACTACTGAAAATGTTACTTCACCTTTGTGATCCTAGCACGTTTTCTTTAGTTTTGATCAGCACAATCAAAACTAACAACTGGAAGTCACAATGAGAATGTGCACCACTGTTAGAGAGCACAGAATAACATGAAAATGTATAGTACTGTGGTAGCTGAGGATATGAAATTCATTTCTGTCTTTGTGACATGGTGGTTATGTCATCCAACATAGTAACTACCTTAGTAATTCAATATATTCACGCTGTTGAAGAGGTTTTATGTCACATAGTGTTTATAGATATTAACATAGAACATAATGGCAAGTCACCAGGTAGTCCCTATTTTGTTCTGTTGACATACTGTGATATGTCCTATACTGTAACTTCAAGCATCTGTGTAACCTGGAAGGTAATTTATGCCACATGTGATTTTCACCAGCAGTGAGTGCCAGTGGAAACTCTCTACTTTACCATTGCAAAATATTTTCTACCCAAATCTTGTTTTGGAGAACATCCATGTTCATTGAGGACATCCCACTACATACCTTCCCTGTGACAAAGAATGTCATCATAACAGTCAAACACCTACTCTTCTGTCTTGTAATTTTGTGTCTCTGTACAGCTCCACGATAGTAATATCAACTCCCTCTTCTCACGTACCTTATGATTCTTCTATCCAGTACCTCAAATCTTCCCACCCGTGCCTTCTTGTCCTCTCACTGTCCATTCAGAGTATCCTGAGGTCTCTTTGCTAACCCTAATTACTTGCTGGGCAAGAGGCAGCATGTCCTGTGGCTGGTTATGAGCTCTATGTGTGTTGATTGTCCAACTGGTTAGCCAGACAAAACAGAAATTTTGAGTTCACGTTGCAGTTTTTTTTCCTTAATGAGGCCAGTCATCTATCTAGTCATCAGCTTTCATGTAGCTGGATAAAATTTAGTATCTTTGAGATCGCAGCTCCTCTATCAAATTTGTTTGAGATTGGCCAATAGATTCAAAAGGTAGTGGGAAAGACAGAAAACACAGTTGCATAAGCTTGGGATGATCAGGTTAGAAAAACAGTAATGCTTTCTGAATACTAGATTAGGCTAGTGTACTACATAGGTGTGTACTCACTAGACTAAACTAGACAATCAGATTCAGGGATCAGATAGTTTCCTAAATACTGTAAATAATGCTATCCCAGGAATGGTTCCAAGGAGACCTGCCCATGTCAGCATACTCACATTGCCTCTCCTTCCACGCTTTGTATCATGGAAATAACTTTGAAACTAGGGCAGTCTCTACGGCTAGGAATACTAGCACCTATGGAAAAGTTTTGGCATTGTGGAAATGTGCAGCAGAATCCCCATATGCTGCATTTGGGAAGTGCTTTTTGGAGAAGTTGCAATAAATTCAGGTGTTTCATTTAGCTCGTTGCTGCATGAGAACTAGCTGTGGAGCTCTGGTCATACAACCGGTACATATTTATCCTTCAAGTAGGCTGAATATATTAATGAATTTTATTTGATGTTCAAGAGCTCCTATCTACTTGCTCCATAAAAGATCAAAATGTTGGAATGACCTTTGTTATGCCAAAGGGAAGGGGCCAATCCATTTGAACAAAGTGTGTCATATGAATTCTTATTGTGAATCCACTGAAGTCAATGGAGTTAACAGTGGTTGCAGATTTAACCCACAGATTTTTTTAATTATTTATTTTTGGCATGCACATTCTTTATATTTTGAAAATACTTATTAAATGTCTTCAATATCAACACAAGCATATCCCATGCTTGAGTTTGCTTTATGTAAGGCAATTCATAGAGAGATTCTGTCTGTGATTTTTTAATTGTAACTAATAGTTGATGCCTTGAATCACCAACGTAGGTATCACCAGTTGATCTTTCAGTGCTCTTTAGAGCTTTTTTAAAAATTTCTGTTACTTAGACTTAAAAACAATTGTTGTGCTACACATGGATATATATATGCATACATACATATATATGTATTAATTTGTATGTATATTTTGAGTGGATACCAGTACACCTCATTGAACAGTAGGATCAAGTCTTTATTGAATTTTGAGGATAACTTATCATATGTCCTAGCTGTAAAAAGTCTGAAGTTTTTTGGTATAAAATTTCTAGTACCTTTTTAATATTAATGTTCGTATATATGAAGTTTTTCATTAAAAAATTATAATTACCTCATAAGAAAAGATCTTACCAAGGAACCCCTTATGCTGAAAAATTTGTGGAGATGCAAAAATGAAACAAAACAAAACAAAAAACCACCAACAACCTCAGAGCAAAATTAATGCGTGCTTGCCTTAATGGACAGTTAATTCAATTGCTTTGGTTCATTGTTACTGAGCTGCTTCTCTTCAGTCTTGTATGATTTGTTTTATGTTACTTGAGACAAGAATATACAGACTTTTACAGGACTATGGCAACTATGGTTAGTTTACTTGGAATCACTGTCTTTAATGCATCATTTTCCGATTAGATTAATTTACTTATACTGTTACCTAAAAACTCGTGTAGGACTTGTTAGTAAATTCATTTGACTTAATTTGTCTTGTAAATTGAAAACTTTTCATAATTTAGGATTTATAAAGGGGTGATTCATTTGCAGAAGTGGTAGACTTCTGTTTATTTTACCCAGTAATTAATTAGCCTGATTATAAATAGAAAACATTTTTGAAGCCTGCAATCATAAAGCAGTTTGCAAAGTCAGCGGTACGTAGTACAAAAATGTCAGAAAGAATCCATCTGTCTCTTGTAGTTCCCTGATCACCAGATGTGTTTGTTTCCCTGCTTTTCTTCTGAAAATAAAAAGAATTTGTGACCTTTTTTGTACTAAAATATTTCATTGTTCAATTCCCCCCCCCTTTTTTTTTCAGACTTGAAGGTGCGTATGTTGAACTCACATAACACCTCTGGGGCAAAATGCATCTCTTTCTTCAGCTTGGTTTATGTAGAGGCAAAATAAGTCAAATGCATGAAATTTAAATGCAGACTTCACATATTGTCCTTCACAGAAGAAATCAAATGAAAGATTTCTGAATAATCCAAATAATCACACTTACTTGGGGACGGGTGTCCTGGATTAAACTGAAAGAGTTGGCAGTTTGTTTCGGGATCTGATTTATATTAATGCAGTTAGCAGGATACCATCCTAGGAATGTCTTCCTATAAGATTTATTTGGGTAACCTGTGTTACACTGTCAGCCTTTACAGTAATTGAATTCTGAGATCAACTCTACAAATGTATCTGCTGGAATTCTGTTAGAGCTTGACCTTTGGTATACCAGTCCTCTTGTATGAATAAGGAAAAACCTCCACTGAAACAGAAAAACATTTTACAAACACCAGTGGCACTTCTTTTACAGCAGTTTCCAGGGGGAAAATTGGGCAATACTTGTAAATCACCAGGGTATTTTTGAGATGCAGGAAGATGTGCTTCTGTTTAGTGCAACTAAAAAGAGGAGGTGATACTGCTACAAGGTTCCAGTGCAGGACCAGATTCGCTGGGCCATTGATTTTTCTTTGAATCACTTGATGAACACAAAGCAGACTTAATGCTACATTTAACTGCCAGCACAGTGCTTCACAGTGTGTTAGAGTGTCCAGGTGGTGCAGCTCTGGTGAAATGGTTTGTATAGGCTCTACCCCCTGCTTTCAGTGTAGAAGATTTTGAGCAACAGAGGGTGCAGATGAAGTTTTCAGTACAATTCTGTTCTGAAACCCATAGCTTCCAAAATTCTGTGGTTAGGTAAGAATCTCAGCCTTCATTTAAAAATTAAGTCTCAGAAGCCATAAGGTAAATCAAAAGAGAAACAGATATATATTAATCTTGTGATGTTCGATCCAATTCTGTGTTTTGGGGAACTGTCTTCTGGTTTTTGAACACCTGGGTTTGGCAAGGCTACTATTATGCCTGGAGTAACACATCCAAAGAGTTTTCTTACTATCACTATTCCCCTCCTACCCCCTTTCAGGCAAACAAACTGATTTGGACACAGTATTTCAACACATTTTTTTTACATTGAATGTGGCTAATAACTTACTATAAGCAGAAAAAAAAGTCTCTAAGAGCCTAAATAAGTAGGTGAACAAAGTGCTCTGCTTGAACTGAAACATCCAAACTACAGTAAAACAAAATATTCAAAATAATTCCTCTACTGTCCTGCCCAAGCCCTAGTATATGATGTAGATGAATGAAGTAGATGATGGCAAAACTGCTATTATAGGGATTATTAGTTCTCATACTTTGGTGAATGGCTTGACAACACTAGGATTATTTACATTAAAAATGTTTTATATGCTAGTACAGCCAATATAGGAAAGAACTTGCAGTTCAGGATTCTGTACTGATAATCAGCAAAGGAGAGGAAAAAGCCAAGCATATACATTTAGTTAGATTTGTTAGGCTCTAAAATCCCTAAATTCCCAGGCCCATTAGGACTAAATCCTAAAATGTTAGGTGTTCTAGCAATCAGCAGTTTAAATGAAGTAAACCATGCATTTGTAGATTTATTTATTTTTTTGCTGAATAAGTATCACATTAGAGGTATCCCACGGATTTGAGTCCTTTATGTCTAAATATACTAAAATTGTACAACAGTTATTTATAATCCCCAAAACAGAAAATAAAAATACTGAGTAAGAGTATTATGGAGTAAGACTTGGAAATCCTGTTTTTGAACTGTGAGATCTCATTTTGACATTGGCAAGCAAACTTTAATAATGACTTGAGATTATTAAAAATCTAATTTATTTAAAATATTACAGTTTATCTTGATATGAATTAAGGAACATTTTAAAATACCTACTCTGTTAAAATGCACTCTGCGGGCTTCCATGAATATTATTATGTACTAAACAGACCAGAGTGAACAGACCAGAGTGACTCATTCAGAAAAATAAGGGCTATCAAGTAAAAAAATATTTAGGGATTTCTTTAAATGTCTGTTATTCACTCAACAGACTGGAACTGCTTCTCTATCACACTAATGCCTTGAGACCTCTGTCCATAGGTCACTCAGCTGTTTTGTGTAAGAATATATTTGTATGCTAGGAATGCATTATTAGATTATGAAAAGGAAATTTTCATGTGTACTGAATGGCTTTTAATGTGGTAGGATACCATGAGCGTCTTTTACTGAAATACCTCATTTAGTCTCCTGAATTTTATTCTGTGTCTTACACTTTTCCTTAGAGACCTAAACACAGTGGATGGTAGGACTAGAGAGCCCAGAATGTTGGTAATGAGATATGGAGCCCTTTTCTTCTAGGTCACTGGCATGAATTTGACCCTGGTTAGTAATAACGGAGAGTCATTATCAGCTGGTGACTGTTTGGTGGCCTACGACATACAAGCTGGTGGTTTCACTTTGTGTAATGACCCATGGCTGCATACACATACACACAGTCTTTGGTTAAAACATGTGCAAATAGCTTGGAAAATACCATACATCTCATGATTGAACTTCAAAACTCAGGCTGAAAGGTCATTTGTGGTGGCAATTAAGAGTGACAGGCTTTATATCCTCCCAGCCACAGAGAACAAGGTATGCGCCAACTTTCACACAGGGCATTTGCTTCTGCTTGGACAGTGGTATGTACAAATCTAAAACAGAATACTAGAAGGTAACGGATAAGTGCTAAACCCCTTCTTTACAGAGCAAAATTATGAGGCTAAATCTATACAGGCATGGAGTCCGTGAGCAAAAAGAAGATAAGCAGAAAATAAAGGGCAAGAAAACCTGGAAAGAAGAGTAGTGGAAAAGGGAAGATATGGAATGGTAAAGAGATAATAGAGAAATATAAGTAATAGACCAAAAATATACTGCTGGCGCATGCTTCCTACCTGTCTTCCCCCCGGTTTAATATACTTCCTCTGAAAAAGATGGCTTACTAGGTAAGAAGAAAATTTCAGCCAAGCATTTAAACACATTTTCAGTCTCAGTGTATGAATATCCTGCCTGTTCCAGCAGAGTGACTGTTATCCCTTACACCAGGTATTTGCTTATCTGCCCTACCAGAGTTAAGTTTCCTAACTATTCTTTGAAGACTGACTAAGCTAAAGGGCTTGGTTATGATGTATGGTGGCTTTCCTACATCATCAACAAGCAGCACAAGCAGGAAATTAGCAAGGAGTAACAAGGAAATCAGAAGATCCCTACTGATGAGATATGGACTGTAGAGAAGGTTGGGAAGGCTTTTGGAGCAAACACGTGCTGGGTCAGGATTTTCTACAAACTGGTTCACCCATCTCTGCAGTTACTGTTAAATATCTGTGACATACGTGAGCTGATTCAATGATGAAAGGCTTAAAGATCAGGCTGGGCTGACATTTTTCTTGTGAGGCTCAATATCATGAAAACATTCGAAGTGTAAAGAGCTGTAGAACAGGCTAGTTTCACATGTCATACTGATGCTGTGTGGCTTTGTAAAAGAACTGATACACTTTGACGCTCTAGGCCTGAAGCAAATACAAAGCATAGGACTTCTGAGCATGGTAAGAGACCGTGAAGCAGCAGCATGGAGCACCAGGTAAGATCAAATTCCTGGCTGTCTTCCATTTGCCTGTCACACTGTGTGTGCTTAATACACTGTTTTTACAGTAGTGATAGGATATGACTGCCACCTGCATGCTATGTAATATGTATACTCCGTGCAGTAAGAACATTTAGCAGCTGCAAGATATGACTAGTTAAGCCTAGAATGCCTGGATCTTCTTAGGTGAGCTCACTACTTTCTAAGCTGTAAAAATGCTTAATCCCTGTGTCACTTTATATTATTTTGTTGTTCGTGTTGTCAGTGGGTTGACAAAGGTGCATAACCAGGGGGAGAATATGGCAGAATATGATAAAATTCAGTAGGATATGTTTCCTCAGCTAGAGACACTACAACCTAGTAAGGGCACATTTTCTGCTTTGTTTTCACATTTGAAATGTGAGAGAGTAGATCTTGTTTTGCAGAGCCGTAATTGCCAGCTCTGCTACAAGCATATGTGAGTGACATAGTAACCCGCAGATGCACAGACCATATTTTGGTTTAAGAACTTTAAAGAACTTTAAAGCAAACTGACTGACAGCATAGCAATATATTCTTGTCTGACTGGTGCTTTTAACTGGTACTTAGATGGAAAGCTCTTTGGAGCAGAAAATCATCTTTTATTTGATAGTAATATGAGACCCTGTTTCTAACTAAAGTTCCACCAAAAATGATTATTATATTGTTTAATGAGTTTTTAAACCTAGAAGAGTGCAAACACTATAAATACTTCATATTAAGTTCTGACTTATTAATATTTTTGATATAAATGCACCTTTCTACACTTAAATTCTTTTCTGTTTTCCCATTTTGGGTCTGTCTTTTCTTTAAGTCACTTTTCTTTAAGCTTCAGTTATATTACCTCATTTACTTCATCTTGCTTTGCTCAAAGGCAAATCTTTATGGTATGGTTAGCAGTCTCTGTGTAGGTCTTCACTTCCTTCTCATTGTGTCTTTTGGTACTTCTCACAATATGTGTGCCAAAGCTAAGACTCGTCATATAGCAACTCTATTTTTTGTCTTTTACAGTCCTCCATTGCTAAAGCAAGAAAGTCAAGCTTCTATCACAAATAGAGGAAGCATCTTGCTGCTTTCCAATAGGTAACCACAGATACTTCATACGTAACCATTGATTTTCTATCCAGGGATGTGTAGGAAATCTTACAAAGAGCATGAGTAAGGACGCATCTAATAACATGTCAGACTTTTCCTGTTTCCACACTTGAATGCTCAGTCCAGAATACTGATCCCCGCACCAGAGAACAACCACAATTTACAAAGTCAATATATACTGTATGAAGTAGCTGTATAGTTATGATAGTTACCACAGGGAATGAAACCTAAAATTTTTAGATGCAAGCAGAGGGCATAGGCAGGATCTGACTTTTCTCTGAAGTAGGCTCAGCTAGAGGAAAAATATTGATTTTCACCACAGCCATCCTTCCTTCAAAAGTTATTTCATGTTTGAAAGGAATGCATGAGGCTACAGAGGAAAAGAAAAAGGGTGATATTTTATCTTAATTTATAATTTTATTTCATTTATAGGATTCAGTTATTTTATATTTGTTTTTCCTTAAGCAAAAGCAAACAAAAGATTTTCTTCAACTGCAGTGTTTAGCGCATATTGCATCGGAAGTTAGTAATTAGTATCAGTGGTCAGTCATGGCAATCATTCTTTCTTCCAAATAGGTGTTACACACATCAAACAAAATAAATAAATAAATAAATAAATAACAATAAATTAAACTTGAAAGGTTTGGTTCTGTTTGCATAAAGCACCCATATATTAATAAATTATTCTGAACCAACCCCAAAATCTTAAATCTGCAAAGCCTGAAACAAACTTTTCTAAGACTACATGCAAACTGCCAGCTTCAGTTCATGATGTCTTCACAGGCTGAAATCAATTGTTTGGTTTAAAACCCTTTTGTTAATACTGGCTTTGATTAGGCAAAAAGATGCTGGGTTTGCTGGACTGCTGGTCAGATGCAGGGTGAGGTTACTGTCAGGTCTGGATATTTTCTGACAGAACACATTTAAGCAGAAGTGCAGGTGCTCTCCTTTCAGATGGGGCAAGTGAAAAGTAGAGGAGGACATTGGGGAAGTAGATGTGAAGATTACATTCTTTAAGCCCCCTAGAAAATCTTTTGCCTGTGTTCCTATGTTCATTATTTCACTGTGAGCAAGTGGCAGCTTGAATTTCACAAGCACTATGGAAAACCGAAATAAAAATCATATCAAAAAGAGCATGCTAAATAATTTGTATGTTATGGCATTTACTTAAGATAATTACCTGTTTGGAAATACAGCTAGAGTCATCATGTCATAGAAGCAAAATTGGACACCATACACAAATTAAAATACAGCTGCATTGTATTATATTTTGTCCATATGAATTCCAGTATTATTCCCTTCCCTTTGGAAGAAAAATGTAACTCTCTCTCTCTCTCTCTTTTTTTTTTTTTTTTTTTTAATTTAAACAGTTCCACTTGGTGCTCTCTTTGCTCATTCTTCTGAAGAATTTTTGCCTGAAGCACAGCTTCAGTACACTCAATGCAACATATCAAAGTATCAGCATTCTCCAGTACTCCAAACACACCAAACACTGCTGTGTGAACAGCTGAGAGTGCATTTTTTTAAAGGTGAGATGTTAATACTCACAACTAAAAATACCTCAGTACTTAAATGTGCCCCGTTCTGCAAGCCTTCCTTGGCCAGGACACTGCCCAAAAGTTCACTCAAAATTCTGAACTTAGTAGGATTGAAGATTAAAAACCAGAATTTCAGGGATGTATTTCAGGGAAAAGCAAACAACCCCCCCCAACAACAAAAACAATTAATGAAATGTGAGAAAAGTATCCCTTTAGAAAGCAAAAAACATGGTAACAAAATAAAAAATTCTTCAAAATACTAACTATGACAACACAGCTCTGCATTTCAAAGACAATATTTTCTTATGCAGGAAATACCTGCATAATTAACTAAACTTTGCTAAAGCAAAAACCCAGTCCTGCATACTTTGCCATTTCCAAACATCTACTAATTTCACAGAAGCATGAATGCTCTAAAAATGTCCTACTTTCTTATAAAAATAAATGTACAGTTTGTAATAATATTAGGAAACATGAACCTTTCTAATAAAGCACCTATAAAAATCATAATCATGTAAGCATGGGTAGTATGAAACATTCAAGGAAAGGTCATAGATGTTAACAGAAATCAAAATGTGATTTCAGTGCTGCACTTTGGCAGGTTCTGCTAAAGAAAGACCGCAAACCCAAGTGAGTTCAGCAGAGGGTATTAGATGAACTAAATGCAAGATTTTTCATTCCTTATTTGACTCTGAAGTACAGCAATTCTGCAAGGACTGAATATACCACTGTTTTCAACCGTTGAAACTTAGGACACTTAATTCTTAATATTCAGAATATTGAATATTTGAACGTTATTAAGTGGGTGAATCTTTTTGGCTTGTTCAGCTGTTAGTAGTAGTCACTGATCCTTATAAACAGACATGACAAACAACAGTATAGGAACATTTATGCTGAGACTGCCTTATAGCACAGTCACAGTAGGAGATACACAAATACTGACTCAGTACTTCAGGAGTACTTGGGGGCATGGGGGCTCGTTAATTCTAAAATAGAATAAAACTGAATGGAAATGTATGGAGAAAATATCAAAACAAGAAAAGCTTTTTGTTATTATTTATATAAAGACCATATTCTCATGAGGTGGTTTTATGCATAGTTTATCTGTAGTTACCATACCTACTTACCAATACAAGAGAGATTTTTAAAAGGTCTTTTAAAAGAAGAAAGCGTATCTCTGTTCTCAGCTAATTCTGTTTTGTGGTTACCATTGCAATCTCGTTCGTACAACCTAGAAGGATTATATTGGATGAGATTTTGTATTCTACATCACCCAACTGCCAATGAAAGAACTAAATCAACTTGTGAAAGAAAAGGATTCTGTTACTCGTGGTACCCACAGAAAAAAATGTGTCCAAAAGTTTCAGACTTTTATTTTTTTACCCTTGATGCCAATTAATCTAAACAGATGAAAAAATTACATGGGAATGGGTCTTCAAGTTGAGCTCTTACATCTTCAGAGAAGTTCATCCCTGAAACAGTATTGCTATATATAGTGATGGGGCCTTGGTGTATATTAGCTCTTCTCTACCAACAAACCCATCTCATGTCTCTTGATTCAGTAACTCCTGCATTTAGGAGAAACCAAAACACGTAGATCACAGAATCACAGAATATCCCATGTTGGAAGGGACCCATGGTCAGAGGTTTACAGCTCCTTCTTAAAATTGGACCCCAAAACACCTATAACTGGGTATCAGCCATCAAATAATAAATAATGAAAATCTCTACCATGAAATAGGGCTTCGAGGAGCTTCTCAGTAGAGGCAAATAACTGCAATGGAAAAGAGAAACAACACTTTTCATCATTAAAACAATTGGAGTAATATCTAGTCCTAAAATACTGTTTCAGTGCAAACATAAGATGTGAAAAATCCACTGATTCACATGGCAAGCAGTGTTGTGTTCTGTTGTAGGGTAGGTTTCTGAGCCACAATAATTTCAATGCCACAAAGAACATGAACTATTAAGTAAGTAGTAAAACCTGGCTAGCTCACATCAGTGGTTCAAAGTGCCAATGTCTATTACTAAAATTTGTAAATTAGTAAGTTATCAAGCAGCATGGCCCATTTCTACAATTTTCCCATGAGCGTTAATGATATTTGATGTTTTCTGAAAGTCTACTCCTGCAGGCTAAAGAGTAGATGCAAACTTCAGCTTCCATCAAAAAAGAAAAAAAAATAAAAAAGGCAAAAAAAAAACACAACAACAACACACCAACAACCTTTATGGTTAAAGATAAAACATGAAAACATGAGCCAACTGAACCCTAGAGTATCAAAAACCAGAAGGCAAATAAGCAGAGCCCCAAATTTATTTATTTATTTTTTAAAGATCTGGCAAGCATCAAACTAATCTTTTGATATTTGATGGACCACTTTATGCTTTTTAAACACCTGTAGTTAGCAATATTGAACTGGCACAGTATGAAACAGAAGAGCACTCCAAGTATCATTGTACCAGATCCTGATTTTGCAAGTCGATAAACACCATCCAGTGGGAGCTTACGGCACTGTGCAAGTTTGAACCTTAATTTAATAGATGCAGTTTAATATTAATTATTTATTAAAATATTGTGTAAAATATTCCTTTTTGCCTGTATAAAATTAAAGTATTAAAGTAGTCCTTGTAATATGAAACCTAAGTACAGTTCTCTAATTTAGCATAGCACACAATTATAGTTGAGCACGTGTGAAAATGCTGAATCAGCTTTTTTCTTCTGTGTGTGCTGAGAAGTAGGGAAGAATCTTCTGATTACTTAAATTTTCATTTTATTCTTAATTTAAGAACAACAACAAAAGAAAAGACAATGAGGTCTGCAAGTGTTGGAAGCAGTCATCTGCAAAGCCTGACTTGTTTTCATGTTTTATTCTATGTGAGAGATCCTCTAACTCCCCAGAATATATCCACAAAAAAAATTATGAAATAAGCATTTGTGTCTAGATTCCAAATTGTGCAACTAATGAATTAACACTGGAACAAATAGATTTGGGTTTCTGGGTCTTGTTGACCTCGTGGAAAACAGCTCATTTTCCTCCAGGATCATTGCAGACGTCTCAGCTAAAATCTTGCATTTGCCAGAATACAGGATTAGACAAATTGGCAGGTGGTAATAGATTCAGAAGTTAAAAGGAAACAAACTGAGCAGCAGGATAAAATCAGGGCAAGGTAATTAACATTCTGTTTATATTTTCAAAGAAGAAACAACAGGAAAAGAACAGATGCCGGTTCAGATTTGTGGACACTCCCAGGAATTTTTTGCTTTAGGTAAAACAGTAAGAACTGCCCAGAAGCTGAGACTCAACTGGCCACTCTGGTGAAAGAGGTCTGATTGCACCAAAAGCAAGAGGAATAGAGGGGTGTCATTTAATACACATGGTTGCTTCCTGCTCAAAACTGTCTCAGCTCCAGATGTGCTTGTGAAAAAAAAAAGTCACCAGGGAGCAACAAGAATTTAGAAATTATAATATAAATTAAAAGTGATATCAGAGCTATTGGGAGTTTGTTTAATAAGGCAGATTTTAGTCTGGCATCATACCTTAACACACCCGAAGATATATAGTCAGCCCAAGAGCTACAGGGAAATGCAGAACAATCATGCAGCAATCAGTCATTTTTTAAAATACCACATGGGGCATATGGCAGAGAACAGAGATTATTCTGCCCACAGTGCATACTGCCAGTACTGTGTTCTTTTAGGGGCTGATTCAGAAATCAGTTTGATGAATAGGGGATTGGGTTGATATCAAAACATGTAAGGTTATGGGGACCTTACACAAGGAAAGATACACCAGATATAAAATGTTGGCTCTAGTGATGGCTCTGCAAAATTCCCAGCTGTCCAAAGTGGACCAAGTCACTAACGATTGTGTGCCCCTGCAGCTTTACTGAAGTCAGCTAAGCTTCAATTTCACCCCAGGCTTGATCAGGCGACTGCTGAAATCTTTGTATTTTTATTTTTTATTTTTCAATAATCTTAACAAGCTTTAAACATAGCCCCGTTCGGTATCTGTAGCCTTTCACCTGCAGTGAACACAGGAACTATCTGTGCATCTGATTTTCACTTCTACACAATTCACACTCAAATCATTCTACCAGTTTTAATTGTATCAGTAGTTTTATTTAGGCCTGTCAATATATAGCAATTGTATCTAAATAACCATGTAGGGGCGATTTCATGCAGAAAAAAAAAATCCTCATTGCTCTTTTTCTGTGTAGTAATTTACTACTGAAGAAGGATTGCCTTCAGTTCTAAGAAAAAGAAAAAAAAGTCTAGATGTCAGTGAAAGGAACGATTGAGGCAAAATGCCTTCCAAAATTGTCTCTGCACACTCAAACCCCAAGAATTTTACCCCTATTTTTTTTTTTTTTTTATATTTGCTTATATTTGCTCTGAATAAAAGATAATGCAGTGACACAAACCTCTGGTGAGGTGCCTGTTCTGAACACCAGGCAGGGAGTGTGGCATTTGCCTTGGCTGAGGCACAACTCTGGAGCTGACGGAGATGTTCAGTACCCACTTTTGATATCACTTTCTAGGTCAAACCACTTTGCGAGTCTGTATCTCAGTCTGTTCACTGATAAGATAATATTCCCCTAATGCACGATGAGTTAAATATCACATCATCCTACACATTTATACATTCTTTGTAATTATTCACTGTAAAATCATATAGAATTGGTAAAGCATAATCCATATACAAGGTAATAAATGTCAAAACCTTTCATGAAGTGCTAAGAATACCAAGTATGACACATTTGGAATGAAATTTTCATTCCAGAAAATTTCAAACGTACATGCAATACTACTGTTGGGCTATCTCAAGTTTGTTATGACAGTATTAATTTAGTTGAAATGATTGTAGCTTGGTGCTACAGCCTTGTCTGAAGAAAAGAACCTGTTGATTTTTTTCTTTATTAACCCAGTAAGGCATTCATGGCAAGGGTTTATTTTACATTAAAAGATTTGGTTGTTAAGGCAGCAGTATTTATTTGCTGTTGTCATTTCATGCTGTCTTATTTTGAGTGGTAGTACAGGTAATGTTTTTAGCTATGTATTTTTAAGTTTTCCTGAGAATCTTTTATAGTAAGCTCATTTTTCTCTAAGATATGCTGGTTACATTTTTTTAAACAGTTTTCGTATTTTCCTTTTAAAATTTATTCTTAATAAGGAAAATAAAGGAAGATTAAAAGTGAATTTTGTTTATAGAATTGATTTTTAATTTATTGTTCCTCTATGGTGCCCTTGCACTACCACTGCAGAGCCTAGTTGTGTACACTTTGCGTACTATGTTCTTCTAGACTTAATTGTGTGGGTACATGGGGAGAAAAAGTAGGGCACAGAGAGTGCAATTACATCTTGGAAAGTCATTGACATAATTTGCCATGTCCCCTATATATGGTATTTAACTTACTAACACTTTTTAATATCTCTTCTCCTACTTTATTTGAATAAGAATTTTATTAGCTTGTTTTTATCTGTAGTGTGTACATAGTTCTATGTTGAAATCAAGTTTTGCTATTGTCTAGTATTCTAGCCAGTTATCTTGCTTTCACTACCTCAGTTCTTTCTAACCCACTGACCCAGATCCCAGTGAGTTTCCCTAGGCTCAGAAATACTGTGTCACAGAGCAGTCTGTACTTCTTTCTGTTTGTTTGCTTTTGTTTTAAATCAAGGCTGAGATAGTAATGATTCCTTGTTTATCAACCCACCTTAGCTGGCTTGTCATCTTCCTTTTACTAACCTTTTTAAAGGAATTTTAGAATAAAAATGTTATTTAAAAATAAAATCTCAGGGCATCATCCCAAAGCGTAAGAAGTAGATTGAAAGGATATTTACCCAACTTAAATAGGCAGTGTATATAAATAGGCCAAAGATATTTAACTTTATGAGTTGGAAGGAAATCAGTGGAAGCTAATTGATTTATAAAATAAATTATTATAATTATTATAAATAAATTATAAGCAGGTATACTAAGCCTTATAAATAATTCCCTTATCGCTCTAGATAGTTCCAACAGGCTAATCTTAGGAATCTATGTATCAGTCAAATAGAGCAAGGATGCTTTAACATTACATTGATAGGGATCACCTCATATTCTTGCCACTTACCAAGCGTTATTAAATTCATGGAAACTAATTTTCAGCACAGACAAGACTGCCCAGACAGGACAGAATGTCCCATGCGCCATCTGAAGAAGATGCACTTTTAGACAGCCAGGAAAACTGCAGTTAGCCTCCATCTCACTGGATGTCAGAAGTGAAGCTCATGGAAGTACCACAAAGCCCTTTGTATTGAATCAACTTTTCAAGAAAAGTTGAAACAGCAGGCAGTGTCAGGGGATTTGAATGGCTTTCTTTAAATCATGCTGTTTTCTATTCATTTGCTGAACAAATTTTCACCAGTTTATCTGGAATTCTATGTATTGATTTAAGTCATGCTTCAGTAAATGTTCAACATTACTTCAATGGATGAGTGAGTTTACATTTATGGTTGCTCAGTTTAGTAGCAGGCACTGCTTCTAATCCCTGTGGAGTTGCTATTAGCCATTGGTTGACCTGAAATTCACATGAGTTGGCTTTAGTTCAGGGCTCTGCATGCTTTGCTGTTTTTGTTGTTGTTGTTTAAATTTTAACCAGTGGTTTATGACAGTTTTTCTTGAGTTCAGAAAAAGGAAAGGTGAGAATATCCATATTTAAAAGGAGAACAGATTGATTTATGATGAATGAGATCTTGTAGAAATTGTATTAAAAGAAACTTTTCTGAAGTAAACAGAATGGACACTTTTGTCTTCAGACTTACAGTGTCTTAATAGCATAAAGCCTTTTTTTTTTTTTTTTTTTGTACAATTTCTATTCTGAAAATGAGACCAGCTCCAGTGCTCTCTGATGTTCTTTTGCCATTGGACTGTAGGGAAAAACAGCTGTCTACATCCCTGAGCAACATTCGGTTTGTCTCTCCTTTGAGTTTTTGCCTCTGTGAGAACAGATATCATTTCTCCTAAAGCAGTTATCCTGGCTAAAATTTTGCTAAAACAAATCCATGGTTATCCAAAGTAACAATGATTTTGAAAGGAAAATGGGATTACAATGAAAGGAATTATTTTCCTAACATATAGAGTTCACTTCTTGTGAGGCCTTCTTAGCTTAATTACAGGCATATCTTATATCTTCTGTAATCCTTCTCTTTTTCTTCTAATGCATGTAGTTGGCCTGTCTCTGTTGCAGGCTAGCTGGGTAGCAATCCTTTTCCTGGCCTACAGGCATCTCTCTACCCTTTGTGGACTGGTTGAGCTACAAGCGCAGGTTCACTTGCTCTCCAGTGATCTCAGACCCTTTAATCATGATTAATAGGAGTCTTTTTAAAAAATTAACTAGTTAGCTGAGACATAACTTGCTGCAACTGATGACTTGTCTTTCAGGCCTCTCTAAGCCATGTCTACTTCATAAACCTTTTTTCCATCTCAAAAATAGAAAAAGTAATAATTATGTACCAGCTGTAGAGCCTGCATCTACAATCAAATTAGTAACAGGTAATGACTGATAAGTATGCTGCTTCGCTGGGAACCTTACACAAAGTTCTTTCCAACCCCATGAGAACAACAGCAGAGCTCCCTGCAGTGGGATGACCTTCAAAACTGACTTGAGACCATTTGAGTGACTGATGGGGAACCTGTAATTGCACGTGGAGTGTCTCTAGCTCCTGCATACACCAGGCTGCAGCAGAGGCAGGGCATTCATTGCTCTTCCCTGCCTCCCACCTGGCAGACTTCCCTCCCAGCCCTTACCCTAGTCTGCAGTGAGCTCTGCTTGTTGCTGAAGACAGCAAGACATGGCTGAAACTGCTGAAACTGCTGCCAATTGTTTAGCACGGCTTTCCAGCACCCCTTGGATGTTCATGGTATTTCTTCTGCTCATTGTCCTTAGTCTTTGGCCAGGGAGGGCAAAGGACAACAAGAGGTTGGGCAAGGAAGGGAGCAAGAGGGTGCATTTTGTATGGCCTCTAACATCAGCTTCCTTTGTTCCTTGACTGTGAGGAATACTTTGAGTGTACAGACACTGTAATTAATTTCCAAAGTTACTGGAGGGAATGTTTCGCATGTTTTTAATAATAACCCTTAGAAACTTAATGTGACCTTTTTTTTTTTTTTTTTTTTTTTTTTTTTTTCATATCATTTGGGGCATGACAGTCTAACTTTTGATTAGACTGCAGAGGGGTTGCATTTTACATTAGAAAACATTATGTATGTGGCTTGCAGAAAAGCATCTGAAAGCTGTATGCAATCCTCTATAAAACGGTTTTAATTTTTGTGTGTGACGTTTAACAAGCAAATACATTTCCTCCACTTTTATAGCAATGGGAATATGGCTGTTAAATTAATAGTCTGACATATTTTCTGGAATAGGGAGCATTTCTCTTTGGTTTTATTGCAGATTTCTTTCTGGTCATCTTATTGTAGACTACTAGGTGACCTTAGTTTTAGAAGATCCTAGTCTGTATTCCCCATGTGTGAAAATCTCACCGGCTGGCACTACAGAGGCAGAATCTTAATGCACTTCTATGGGTTTCTTATGTAGAGCATTGGTTTGATGTGGGCTCTGCCTTTTTACTAGCTAATCAAGGTCCACAGGGACTGAAGATGGGTAAGTAGCTATTCCACTTAGCTTGTACATGTCCATATACAAAGATACATGGTTACTTACTACGGAGATGGACAGGAAATAACAGTGAGGGAAAAGATCTTTACCTCATTAGTAACATTACGTTCCTATAGTGCATATTTTTCATATATTAAAAGTTAATAAGACAGTGTTAGCTTACAAGACTTAAAAGAGATGTGATCATAGCAAATGAGTCTAGAGGTTTGGAAATTATTAGTAAGATATTTTAAAGCATATCAGAAAGTCTTTCCTTCTTTTCTTACAATAGCATTTTTCAGCTCCTTGTTTGAAGTCTAAAAGGCTACAGCTACCATGAGAAAATTAATGTTTCATATCATGTCAGTTATTACAGTTGCACCTTGAGGCCCTGGTCTTGATAGGGGCTTGATGGTAGTAGGTGTGGTGCAGTGCACTTAGCAAGATAGCTCCTGCTCAGAGGACATTAACATGCATCTGCAGAAGACTCCCAGACCTGCTGCATCTGTTGTATAGATAAGGAATTGATAGATTAAGTTGCATAGTAAGTTAGTAATGAACATATAATAGAACTGAATAAAATCTTCTTTGGGGAAGACTCTGTTTATCATTCCTATAGGTATTATGTATGTTTTGCTGTGGGCATACTGTCAACCAAAGCTAGGTTTAACATGCACATAAAAGGTACTTTGTTGGCATCTTTTCCTTGCCACTATATCAAAATTACTGTAACTCAGCTGCCACGGTTTCAGATTGCTTCTTCCATATATGAACAAAGTACTGCTTGTAAGAACAGATAAGAACCAACGATATATTTGGCACTGTATAAATAATGCTTCATTTTTTCATCCTCTTATAAATAACCCTTTTGCATTCTTCTCTCAAGACTTCTCTCAAGTTTACACACCTACCTGGATAGGGTTCTGTTTAACATATATATTTTCTGCAATGTTTAGAGAAAACATAGAGAGAGGAGAACTTTTCGAGTAATTGCATGCACTCCAAGAGTTACAAAGGTCAGTCACTTCGAGGAAGCTTTGAAACTCTTGTAATATGCTTCCCTGTATTTATGTATCTGAAAATATGAAGCAAAAAGTATAATACCAATGATGTCTAGAAAGAGGATCCCTCAGAGAGTAAATACATAAGGAAAATTCAATAATATAAGTAACTGTTATTATCTCAAGCCTAGCCCTAAGTTGCAGACTCAGCCTTACAAAAAACATCAACTGCACTGCAACCTCCCAAAATTTTTCTGAGCCAAAGGCAAATCTTTTTGGAAAATTTTGAGGAGAATCTAATGAAGAGCAATGTCCTTTTTGCTATATTCAGAGTCTGATGAGCTGGCGCTGCTTATCTGTTCGCTCTTAATATTAAACACTTTTCTTGAACCTAGCAGGACTAAGTTCCTTGCCTGGTACCTAACTGTCCAGAGAGCAGCTATAAATGCTGTGGGGGTGCAGAAGATGCCAATATTTCCCTAATTGTCTTGCTTGTGTAAAATGGTGAGTAGGAACTAAGTTACATTTGTAGTTACGAGAGTGATTTTAGGTAGTTGGGCATAGAGACGAGCTAATTTCTGCAAAGCTTCAACACATGGATAAAGTCCTCTGATCAGATTTCTGGTGAGATTTAAGATTGTTGTGGCCTTTAGTGATGTATCTTTGCTGTTCGACATCAGAACTAGAAGCTTTGTGTTAGACTGCAGTGTTTTTAATACTGAACAGACAATAGCACTGAACTGATCTACCAAACCAGACTTTCTTATGCAATACCAACTGAGGCAGCTTCAGGACTGTAACATAGCCTGTTCTGTTTAGTGTAGAAATTGTATCTTGCCTTATTTTTATACAGTTCAGTGGAAGTTATGCTTGCAGCAGAATGCAGACTCTTTCTGTGCGTCAGTTTTGAAACATTTTCCTTTGGCTAAGCAGTTTGGGTCCTGAGAAAAGGAGATACTGGCTTCCTACCAGAGCAGTTTTATATAAATACAAACACTTCATTCAGTTGCTTTTTGTGTGTGTGCTTGTGTGTGTGAGGACTGGATTTGGTCTGCATTAAAGTGCAGAATAGTTGGAATGTTTATTTTATCACAAAGTTTGTATGATAATATTTGCTATAAACCAAACTTTTTTTAAGGTAGAAAGTACAATTGATTGGATGCATATTTTCTTATACAACAGATCACACTCAGCTGCACAGCTTTTCTTAAATAGGAGAACTATTATATATTCCACTTTCTCTTTCCTTTTCCATTTCCATTAATTTATAGGGAAAAACAGACATCTATCTGCATGAGGACTGTTTTACAGCCAGTGCGTATGTCCATGGAAAATACATATCTAGTTAGCAAGAATTATCTGCTGGGGCCAGACTGCATAGATAGCTCTAATAATGACTTTGAAACAGGATTTTCTGAAAAAAAAAATAATTCCTCAGACTCAAAGATAAATCAAAGAGAAGTGGCACCCTGGTGGACCAGACAGGGCACTGGCAGCACAGTCACATGAGAGCCTCGGAGGTCACCAGCTCAGTATTGGCAGAGCTGTTTGCAGAGCTCACTGCGGAGTTTCACATCGTGACTAAATCAGAACACTTAGTAACCTGGCACCCAAATTTCATGTTACCAGCCTCAGTCCTTACATGAGTCTTCCATTAACTGCTTTGGAAGTTACCTTCGAATCGTAAAACACGGATTCACATTCCTACGTTTTGACAACTCCCCAAAACTTAATTTAAAACCAATATTAAAGACTGTTCTAACTGTGTTGATGTACAGATAGGTGATTTTTATTGCAGGAAACTATGCTGTCCCCACAGCAGATACTCTCAAATGAGGAGGAAGGGTTAGCCATAATGCAATACTAAATTGTTATGGACACTTTCTTCCACACTGTGATACAACTAGGGCCATTACAGCATTTTCCTCAGAAGTCAGCATTTTTAGATCCTTGACTGTTTTTGAGTAAAGTATCTGCTTTACAAGATATTTTTTATTATTATTATTTTATTCATTTATTTTAAAGATGCTTGGATTTATTGTGGAGGAATGGAAATGTAGGTCAGATACTTGAACCCCTTCCCACACACATTCTCTTTTCTACCCATCCATAAATTTGGATTTTGAAATCTCACAGTGGGGCTTTCTGAAATTTCTGAATTCGTTTCTGTCATGTCCCTGTTGTGCTGTAAGAAAAGCCTCCCCAGACAGCCTTTATCTCCCAGAAGTCTGTGAAGCCAAAAAGGCTGGAGTGATGGCCTGTCCTCACTGGTGGAGGAGACTGTGGTGCATTGCCGGAGATGTAGTTTGACAGGAATGTTCAATCTATACAGGAGATCAGGAGCCAAGAAATACTTGAATACAGCTCCCACGACTAAACAGGGCTCTGAGCACCTCACTTAATCTGCAGTGTGACCACTCCCCATCTGTAAATTGACATATACTTCCTTGTTTCACAAAGGCTTCCAGAGGATAAAAATCTGTGAAAGTTATGAGATTCTCAGATACTGTGATAAGTCCCAGGATAAACAAATGTTGAATGCAAAACAGCAGCTTACATGGTACATATTCAAGGGCATGTGGAATGAATTAGGAAGATGAAGAGATGGAGCAGAATGGGAATGGGAAGAAGCAGAAGGGAGGAAAGATAGACAGGCAGCATGACTGGAAGCTATGGGACAGTTATGGAGAGCCCTAGCACACCCTGAGTTCATGTTGCAAACAAATTTGTAGGTGTATCTAAAGAAAACCGAGCCAACTGCTTACTAAACTGAAGTTTTGTTGTTTTTTTTCTTTTTTTTTTTTTTTTTTCAAAATTCTCCCGAAGAAGGGACCTCACTGTATGTATCCAGAGCATGGGGAGATATATTAAACCTATGTTTTATTTAATATATCACAATAGTCTATTTCATGGGGGGCAATTTAAGCAGGTTTGAAAACGTAATTTTCTGTACTGTGCCCTACTTTCTCTGCCAGTAGCATAAAAGAAAGGAGCATACCTGGATATATACACACAGAAAAAAAGCTATATATCCTTCCTTAGCTACCTTTTCCCATCCTTTCTTTTTTTTTTTTTTTGAGGGGGGGAGATTACATATTATGAAACTGTGTACCATACACTTGGAACAGATTAATGGATTATTTTCTGACAAAGCAATATGAAAGATTAAATATTCACTCATTAAAAAGTAAATCCCTTTTTAGAACTGCAGGTTAAGCAATGTGGATAGATTAGATAGAGAAACCGCTGCTGTTTTTCAAAGAACTGAAAAGCATGGTCCATAAGGAAAATGAAAAGCTTTTTAGCATCACAAAAAAAAGGTGACAAAATTTAGAGGAGAAAATGTAGGTTGCATGTAGGGAAAGCTCTTAAGACAGTGAGGCCTGGTAACCAGTTTTATCTTCCTACTAGAATGGGTGGAAACCCTGCTATGGGATGAGGATTACATGTCCTTTTTGTTTTGGAACATACTGGGTGTGATGCATTCCTGTGCAAAAGGAGATAACTCTCAGCTAAGCTTTCCAAAAAGGATTTCAGCGATGCACAGTAGTTTATACTCGGTTTCTGCACCAGAATTGTCAAAATTGCCACCGGTGGTACCCATGACAAGACTCCACTCCACTGCAGTCAAACAGAAGTGACTGTAAATTAGCTGTTCTGATCTTGAAAACATCTTTTCAGCAGCAGGTAACCAAATGGCAAAATATTAAACATAGAACGTGGTACAAGTAATTGCTTGTGATTTTCTGAGGGATGTCTCAACTTGGAGTCCCTCTAAGGCACCTCATGCTCATGTCATTTAAAGGTTCCGGGGCCTTAGAAGCAGATGAATAGTTTTCTCTTTTTGCTCTTTTCAGTTATACACTTCCTACTGGAAACAATGGATGGTAAGAAATGAATGAACTGGCTTAGGGGCATCTTCCTCCCCACAAAGCCCCAAATCTCACTGATAGTTAAGATCTTCAGAAGAAAAAAAATTAAACGCTATTTAAAAGATGATGTTTGAAATCCTACTGGACACCTTATCTGCATTTGTGTGTCAAGATAACTTTTGAACCTGATGCTACAAGTGTATGTGACACTTAAAACAGAGCTTCAAAAATTGTGCAGTTTTTGTAGTCTGATCTTCATGGAAAGGTATCGCATTTTAAAATCTTACAGGCAGAATCCTTTCATTAAGAAAAAAGCAAGGTAACAAACAAACAAACAAACAAAAAACAAACAAACAACAAACCACAACTGAAAATCTTCACAAAAGGGGAAGATGAGATTTCATGTTATACTTTGAAAATTCTCTCTGCCAGTCACCAAGCAAAGTAGTTTTGGGGAGGCAATATTACAAGTCCACTGAAATTAATAGATGTGCTTTCTTTGATTTCAGCATCGCACCCTTTGTTGAAGTATGCCCTGACAGCCTTACACACTCTGTCTACGGCATTTTATTTGAATGAAAGTGAAAACTAACGCAAGTGTCAGGAGAAAAGCAGCTAAAAATTAATAAGGTGATACAGACCTGCTGAACAACCGATGAGGGAGGTAGCTAAGTACCTAGAGGGGTATGGGAGGAAAAATCAAGTTATTATTTGAATAAACATGTTTAAAATAATGAAATATATCAAAGGTATGTGCAAGAATCCAGAATGCCAGCTCTGGGATTTGATCACAGATAACTTCCAAAAGACGGTACTCTGGAATTTGTCATCAGAATCCTTTGAGACAAAAATTTATAGCTTCTAAGTGGCATGAAGTATTTTCTTCTTAGGTGAAGGAAATAAGTGGTATATTATCTTATATTCTTGAAGTAGGTTTTAGTGTAAAAAAAGATCTGTATACAGCATTAAGTTAACCTCACAACTAATTTTCCCCACATCTGTTTTGCATAGTGGTTTTAATTTAAGGATTTCCCCACCACCCCCTTTTCTCCTGAAGCAGGTAGTGGAAGATCACTGCCATCTACAGATTGGAGATAGTATCACTAACACTGGATGGGTGTTGGAACAGTTTATACCTCATTTCTCTCTCTTTGCCTTGACCACTTCTCTCCTCAACCCCTTCTTACCTTAAAAAACCAACAAACTCCTCCAGCACACGCTGTTGCACCCTGATGGTAATCACTCTGGTTAAAGGAAAGGTATAATACTTTAAGAATCTTAGCAGCCCTGTAAAGTTTTAGGTCAAATTTAAAGGAGTTGAAGGAAAAAAAAAAAAAAAGAAAAAAGAAAAAAAGAGTGAAATTCACAAATGTGCTTCCCATTACCCAGTATATATGTCAAAATTTAGTATACATGTCAAAATTATAAATGGCTTCTAACAGATTTCTCAGATAGTAGCTGAGAAAAATAACAAACTCTGTAGACACTTGTATAACAGGACTGAGTAAGTGGGTACCTATTTTCCACAGATAGGGTGGAATGGGTCACACCTGGGTCATATTTGCAGGCTGACCTATCAGGAAGAACGTGCAAGTATGGTGCTGTAAGAAGAGCAGAGCTATAGTTTAAGATGGATTTAATCCACAGCTTTTATTTTCTTCCTCCCAAGAAGACTGTAAATATATATACATTAAAGCTTCATGCTAATTTTGTTTATTACAGAGCCACACATCTGCAGCATATAGAAACCCAATACATTTAACATAACTTTAAAAAGGAAAAAAAAAAATAATAGAATCCATCATTTTTCCCTTGTGTTTTCCCCCATATTGAGTTAGAAATTTTTAATTGTAAGGAAATATTTTAGCAAACATGTCAGCCAAATTTTTTCTGTGAGTGCATCAGTTACTAACATATAATAGCTGATGCTATTTTTTAATCTCTTCCAATGTATGTTACTGAATCCTTGACATTACTTCATATCTGACATTAAAAAATATTAGAATCACATATTAGGCAAATTAAAAGTGGTTTAGTGTCTACATTAAGGTTAAATGATTAGTCACTTTGCATACAATCTCTGCCACGTTATGCTTGACACAGTAAAGAAATCATTAAGCGGAACCAAAAAGGAGCCTAAGAAGAGATGACTGATTACCTGCGGATGTATCTAAGTGCAGGATTGGGACCACTGAAATTATTTTTAACTATGACTTGAAAATTTGAGTCTGAAAGAGCTTGCAGAGCTAGAACAGCTAGGTTAAAAAATGTTATGAGTTAAATGCAGTAGATGTAAAGCAATCTGTTACTGCAGGGGATTTCAGCTACTGTCTGCCCAAATATTCATCTTCATGCATCGGAGAAATGCTTCTTATTTGCTTCCCCAGGTGAGAGAAATTCCCTGGCTTGTTTCCCCTGCTGTCTGTATATCATCCTAGCAGCCGGAGAACCAGTTTGCTTTGATTTGGGAGTCCATTACACCATGATAATATGATTGCTTCAAGGAACATGTTCTGGTACGTATAACATGCTTTTACCTGTACTAGCAACACTAAACAACTGTAAGTCTATTGCTGGAGAAGTTCAAGCAATAAAAGCAATAGCTACTCTTGTCTGATCACGGGGAATGAGAAGTCTCTGAAAACTTTTACCATCTTCATGTACAGCTCATTGTGGGAGCAGCTCTTCTTAGTTTCCTCTTTAAAATCCCATTTCCACTGAATTTGTAGGAGAATATACGTGCCTAGCTTTGTTAAAACCCTTTGAAAATTCAAAGATCAGTACACAAGAGCAACTTTCATAAAGTACAGGCTGAAACTTTGGGCCCCATTGAAGTCAGTGGCAAAAGTTCTGTCAGCTTCAGTGAGGTCAGGATTTCATTCGTGGTATTGATTCAGCTGCTACCTTGAAATACGACAGTTTCCAGGTTGTTTCTACAGAAAGTCAATGTCAAGTGTGTTTATTTTTTAAACTACGTAATTTCTTTACAAAAGTAAATATCTGAGTTCCTTTAAATTTCAACGAGCAAGCAAGGAAGTCTGTCAGGAGTCATGTCCGTATTTCACACGTTTTTAACATCTATTTAACTCAAACGGTTATCTGCTAACTACTGGGTGAAAGTCTTTTTTTCCCCTCTTCCTGTCAAAGGGCACTTCTGTGCAAGACCAGAAGGTGGCATTCATGGTTAACAGTTAAAGGAATTAGTATCTGCTATTTCTTCTTTGATTGTGAAGGGGGAGAAATAGGTTTCTTAGTATAGTGGCAGTTACTCAATTAACTATGATGCTTAAATTAACACAATACATTTGATTTATGTATTCTTTGTAATACAAGGAGTGGTAGAGTTATCCAGTAGTAGACATTAATCTTCATGATGAGACAGCAGGGACCTGGCAAGTTGTATTCATCTTCCTGTAAGATATTTGACAGTAAAAGTCCTCATCTTCAGCTATGTCATTTTTTTCCTCCAAATAAGCCACTTTCCAGCAATTCTTTGACCACTATATTACCCATTGTTATCTGAACAGTTAGGAAATTTGAGAAAAAAATTGAATTTTATCCAGTCAATGAATCTTAATCAGATTTTTCAAAGTCTGATCATTCCCATTTGTGATCCAGTCGGTCTATGGAGTATTGCCATATTTAACATCTGTGACACATCATGCCTTTCCTGTTGCCTCATTGATCAACAGACAACATGTGATGATTCCCAGATGTTCAAACATGGCAGATCCCAAAAGACCTATTAAATTACACTGAAAGCAAAACAACATCCATGCTGTAAAAGTTTTGTTAAAACTAGGTATGTCTGAATATTCACGAGCTCACTACAAGATATTTACTGATATTCAGATTGCTTTTAAACATCAGTCAAATTCTTTGAAATGCCCACAATGAGTATTTTGTAAGGGTTCAGCGTAACAGGAGTTGATACAACTTTCTGTCCTGTAATATGAAGTTAAAATAGAATTGAGAAGAGATTTATATGTGGAGAAGGGAAATGACTGGATTTTATTTTTCATTTTTTACTGTTTTCTCCCTTTTTAAGATGTATGGTACAAATATGCATTATTCAGATTTTTATTTTACCTTTTTCCTTTTTTTTTTTTTTTTTTTTTTTAATGATAATGTGTTTTTACCTGGTAAAGCTGAATAAATCATTATCAAAGAAGCTTGTGTATTGCATTCTCTAGGCAAGGTATCATGTGTTGTTGTTCTGTGCATCCTTTTTCCACTGAAAAGGTTTGTTCTCTTCATTATTAAGATCACGATTTTTTAAGATGATATTTAAAGTTTTGTTTTGCAACTGAAGAGTGGTTACATTGAATTCTAAATTAGATTTCAAAGAGTAAATGCGTTCTGGTTTACACCATAGCACTACAACATTGTGCTTCAAAACAATCCTCGGCACATGCAATACAATACTTTTAACATGAAGATGAGTAACCTCTACACCTTCCAGGAGCTAGCATTATTCTTCTAGTGACATTGCAATTTCAAATTTCTCCCTGGCTGGGGCATTGTCAGCAATGAGAATGTCATTATTCTCTGATGAACACAGGCAGCTCTGTGCAGAAAATAGGTAGCTAGATTTTATCACCTGTGAAATAGCAGCACAGAACTCAGGTGCAATTTTTCAAAGTTAGAGCAACATTTCTGCATGTTACCACATTGATCCACTTTAAGTTTCTTTTCTTTTATTTATTTATCTATTTTTCCCCTCACTCTTTCGTAGTACACAGCTACTTCAGAAAGGCCAGCAAAAAGTGGTATGTATGTCATCTGTGGTTATTTCTGATACACCAACAACTAGTTATGTCCTAAACTAAGCAAGTTCTTAAAATGGGTTGGTTGGTATTTCCCCGTGCTCTCCAAAATAGAGGTTTAAGAATTTCAGCTCAGAAATTACCATGTATTTTTGTTGGTAGTATCCAAGGAAAAAAGTCTTTTTTTTTTTTTTTCTTTCTTTCTTTTTTTTTTTTTTCCCCCTCTCTTTTCCTTAATGTAAAAAGTTGTCGGTCCATTTCACAACCTCAGTTTTTCTCATGAGCTTGTTAGGTTGCCACAGGGCTCCTGCTGAGACCACCCCTTGCACAGTGTGATACGCTGCTCCCCTCACCAACCGCATACACCTTGGCACTCAGATGGCCACAGATGTGTTAAGGGAGATGTCGTCCCTGTAGGGATTAGAGCCCAAAAGGCAGGCTCAAGCATGTGATCCAGATGTTTATGTGAAGTAATACTGCTCTCTGAAAATGACGAAATTTGACATTGAAATGAAGTGTTTTATTTATTTATTTATTTTTCAACATGTCAGAAATCTAAAATATTTCAGTTTAGGACAAACAGACCTACCCAAAGGAAAACTTTTTTTTTTTTTTTTAATGGTTTAAGTTAGAGATAAACCAAGTTAAACCAATCAAGTTAGAGATCTCAAGAATGGAGGAAACGAAAATGTCCTGGCTATCCAAGATTACCACTGATACTAACAAGAATTTTCAATTTTCAAGTCTCCTGTGTGGAGTCAGTACGTTTGTATCTTTATTCTAAATTACACAGATAACACATTTCTGTTAAATGGTCTAGAGTTGTCTGTGAGTGCTGAGTGCCTATACATATATATTAATAGTAACAATTAATATATATATATTTTTTACTGCTATCAGAAGCAACATAGGCACCTAAAAGTTACAGGATCTCCAAGCAGGATCTGTTCAGGCTACATACTAGTTCCATCCATGTAGTATAATTTGCAAGATTGGGATTGCAAACATTTTTACAGGCTGCAATGTAACAGAGCAGCACACACAGAAGAGTAGATTGTTGTGTTATTTTCAAAATTAGAGTACCTATTTATAGTATACACATATGTAACTTTAAAAATATCTACCTCTAGATTTTAAGTTCATCTAAGATCTTTATATGCCATTTAAAAAGAAGCATGTGGGTAGAACCGTATTTATTATTTAATGGCATAAGACCTAACAAGCTTTTGTCTTCTTGTTGACACTTGCAGAACAAGAGTAAGGGATTTAAGAAACTGAAGACAGAAAGTATCCACAGAATCATGGAGAAGCATGTGGAATACAAACACAGGAAGGAGACAAGAAGATCTGGATAACGGTAAAGCAACACATATGGGAAGTCTGCTTGAGAAGAACAAACACAAATGCCAAAAATAATTCACTAGCTACATTTAGTTAGAAGATCTGGAGAGCAAACATAAGCATCCTAAACAAATGAAGTAGGTTAGCCAGAGTGTCTACCGGCCCCAGGGTCACATACTGCTGCTCTAACTGCCAGCAGTGTCCATGTGGAATGGGGAGCTTTCCAAATTCTGGCCAGAAGTGGCTGTGTAGAGAATACTGTCTGTTCTCTTGCCTTTTTATGAAATGTATACTGAAATGCAAAGCCATGTCAGAAAAAACTGAGCTTGTGTATCTGCACAGCAAGTGCTATGATGTGCAAAATTGCTTGTTTATGCTCTAGAAGCAAAACCATAGTGTTAGTTTGCTCCTGTACATGAACATGTTTTCACATCACCCACACTTTTGTTTTATTTTAAATGTATATATATTTTCATTTAAGCGTATAGAAAGAGTGCTAAAACAGGCTTATGAGGTGTCCTTACTGTCTTTGGCATTTTTAGCAGAAGAATTCTTTTCTGATTTTGTTATTGGGGTAGTTTGCGGTTTGTGTAATTTTCCCGGTGTCAGCTCCCAGGTTTTCTGTTGCAGGACAACCCACTGAAGAGGTAATTGGAACCAATTTCATCAAATGTTGTAGTCCTTTGGATTTCACTCTGGGACACTGTGTTATGTATTACTTCACTTAATTGGGTCGATGCGCTGCAGAAGTGCCTGTTCAGTTTAGGATTCCCCTCTTTCTATAACTGGGGAGCCAGATGAACCTCCCAGATGTTAAGAAGAGGACACAACCGTATACCCAAGCCGGTTTTATTTTTAAAGCTTTCTGCAAGTCCCTTCCAGCAGATTTTTTTTTCTTTTAAATATCATGCTCTGCTTGGTCCAAGTGCTTGCAATCCCATTTTCTTTAGGTATTTCAAATGAAAGATTTTATGTACCATTTCATGAAAGTCAGACTTGCCCAAGCATGCCAGTGATCTCCACTAATGACCCACTTGCTACTGTTATATAGAGACACTTAGTCTTAGGGAAACTCATCTTTGCAACACAAACCATTTTTATTTATTTATTTATTTGATAAATGGCTCTCCTTTCCCAATGCCAGTATTTTGAAGATGAAGTGTGTGAATTCAGACTTCTTCAACCTGAAGAGAATATATGCATAGTTCCTGTATATTTTTCTATTACGAAACCAAAACATGGGGTTGCTACTCTCTAATTCAGCTACAGCTGAAGCCGCCTTTGTGTGTTTCTCATAGGTTTTCTCTCTGGTTTTGGTAAGCAGTAACTTGGTTACTCAACTGACCATTTCCCCTGTTATTCAGATGAGCATGTCCAGTCACCTAATGACACATGTAAAAAAATATTGCAAAGTAAAGCAATGCACAATAGCTTGCTTTGAATACCTACATTTTAAGGAATAAGTGCTTTACACAGGTATTCAGTGAGATCCAGGATAAATCCAATAGAACATCATAAACTCATCATTCCTTCCCATTTTGATGTTCTTTTTGGTGGCAATAACTACTGAAGACCCAGATGAAATTTCACTATCAGATTTCTCATTATAATTTTCAAGAGGCATTCAAGCAAACATGGATGTGATTGGCTTCAGATTGCAAGTAATTTCAACTGCTAAACTGTCTCTGGATAGGCACACTAAAATCTAAAATCTAAGCTGAATTATGAATCTATCCATTTATCCAGATAACTGTCTTGAATTTCACAGGACCAATTTTCAAGCCCAATTCTACCACATAAGCAGCCAGAGTATATTTTCTAGTCACAGCCTTGATTTAAATAGGAGCTCATAGTTTGCACAAAATTCACACTCCTTTTTAGAACCTCTGATTCAATAACATGTTGGAACCAGCAACATGTTTTGTGTAATTTAAAATTTCCAGAGTGGTGGGATTGTAAGTATTGTTTAAACATTCAGACATCTAGAACTTTTCTCCTGAAGGCCCCATATACCAGACTGTAAAGTATTTTTCACTATTCCTTGTAGTACTGTACTCTGGCTTGTCTTCTACTTATAACAGTTCTTTTTAATAGAAGGCTTTTTCCATCATGTCAGCATTTAGCTGAACCACTTCCTGTAGTTTTTATACTACTTCTAATTTCCCTCATTCTACAGGCTGAATTAGCAACTTTTCCTAAAATGTAAGGAATGTTGTCCAGCAAACGATGGTCCCTTTTTCCATGATGCATATCTGTCTGCGATTATAAAGCTCTTAGATATTGCTTAGCCCGTCTATATTACTGCCTACAAGCTGTAACTTTTGCTTATATCTTAAATGAATACCACAGTCTTTTTTAGGATGTCTCTACCAAATCATTAACACCTGGACCATTTGAGTTGGCTCATCAATTAGGTTTTCACCTTGTCTGTATCATTGGACAATTAGGCTATGAAGTTGGATTTCCACAGGGCATTTCCCACTTGCAGATTCTCATATCACCTCAGCAGAAACAACATCACTCCTACCCTTAGGTTACACACGGGATAAAAAAGGAAGTTGAAGGCATATTGCCTTACTTGTGCTCTCTGTATAATCTAATTGTACGGCTAACAGACACAGTAGCTATATGATCCATTGATTCCCCTCCATAGTGACATGTTTCAAACTCCTGCCTTCTTTGCTTCTGGTCCCCCCTTTCTTAAAGCTAAAGATTAGCTAAAGCTTTGTTTCAATTCCATGGTACACTCAGAGTTTGCTTTAATAACTTTTACAGATCTCCAATTTCTTAGGCCTTATTTCCTCTCTTCTCAGCATCTCAATCTCTCTCAAAACTTAGGTCACTTCATCTCTGTCAACAGTGACCTCTGCAAATGCTTCACTAATTCAAGCCATACCTGATTTGGCCTGGGCAGTTAGCATTTGCTGCCTGTTGGTATTAAGAAGAAAAAGTGGTGTTGAAATCAGGTGCCTTTGGTGTAATCTCATTAACTTGTAATGAGGCTGAAAATGTTCCTTCCCTATTCTCAAGCGGCATCAGGTAGCACAGTGACTGCAGAGCTCTTTCAAACATTACCCAACCCAAACACCTGAAAGGACGTTTTTTTGCCTTACAACCTGTCTTCCAGAGAATGTTATCTGGTTAGCCTCATAGCTTCTCTTTTGTGCCTTTTACCTCACCTGTACAGTCTTGTAAAGCAATAGCCAGTAGGAGTCCCTCAGCTCGTGAATGGGTCTGTCTTTATGCTTTGGCTCACGGTGGTATGTAATTGGTACAGGTAGGTTTCTGACAATTATGGTGGAAATTCTGGCATTTTTTTGCCATCGTTCTCATTGCTGTTAGAAAGAAGCAACAGTAAGGTGCTCTGGGAACTCCTTTCTCTGCCAAGTAATAAAACCAGCAGGCATGACAGCAAGCAGCGCGAGAGCCCTGTGAAAGCCCACAGAGCTTCTCTCCAAGCTGCTTCCAGGTCCGTGCACGCATTTGGGTTGACCATAACCCCACAGAACCCAGTCCGCAGGCCATCACGCCCCGACACACGGCCACGGCTGTCACAGCCGCCAGCAACACGTGCGGGAGGGTGGATGTGGGATGCAGGAGATGCGATGCTACCACACGAGATGCTACGGAGAAACACAGGAGATGTGAGGTACAATGAGCAAACTGGAGCCCCGCTGGGACCGGTCAGAGGGCTCGCGGCCGGCCTCTGGGGCTCAGGCCGGGGCTGGGGGCTCGGCTTGGGGCCGGATTTGGGGTCCGTGACCTGGCGCCCCCCGGCGGCGGGCACCCCCCGCCCCGCAGGCCGCGCGCCTCGCGCTCCCGGCGATCTCCTCGCAACGCCGCGGCGGGGGGCGGTGACTTCCAGAGCTGCGATTTGCATAAGCCTCCGCGAGCGGCCAATGGGAGGGCGCCGTTGCCTGAGTCATTTGCATGGGGACGCGCGGCGGCCAATGGGGGCGGCGGGGCGGTGGGCGCCGCGTCCAGCCGCGCGGGGTGACACAGCGAGGGGCCGGGCCGGGCCGGGCCGCCCGCACCTGACGGGACCCGGCGGGACCCGCCCGCAGCCGCCTCCGGGATCGGGCCCCGGCTCCGGGCGGAGCCGGCCGCGGCGGGAGGATGTCGGTGGCGGGGCTGAAGAAGCAGTTCCACAAAGCCAGCCAGGTAAGGGCTGCGGCTGCGGGCACGGCCTGCTGCCCCTCAGCCTCCGGAGCTGCCCCCCGCAGGAGGGGGCTGCCTCTGCCCGCCCCGGGCTGGTCCCGCCGGGTGCCGGCACCTGTCAGCCGGGAGCGGCTCCGAGGCCTCGCTGCCGTGAGGCACCGGCGCTCCCCGAAGAGTTGAGCGCTGCCTCCTGCCACAAACTGCTGGGGTAGTTTCCCAGCTGGCAGACCGTGCAGCTCTCCTATAGGGGGTACCACACGTTTCTAGAGGTTTCCCTCCTTTTCTAGGCGCTGTACTTTGTCTTTTCTTGGGTGAGCCCTCAGCTGCTCCTCACCTTTTTCTCTCCAGTCCGGTTCTCTCTCGTGCATCTTTCGTACTTCTGCTTATTTTTGGTAAGACCCTTGTCTGGGCTGGTACACAGCGCGGTCGTGCCGGCCCCACAGCCCTGCATTGCCGTGAGCAGCATCAGTGGGATTCCCCTGGTGTAGGGGGCCAGGAGCTCTCGGGAGATCTGTATTTCCCTCGCCTCTCCTTGCTGATAATGACAGTGCTGAAATTCAGGTCTGTAGCCTGTTCGTCAAGTTGGACAGCAGCTCTGGGTGAGGGCAGAGGAAATAAAGGTCTGGAGATGACTTAGCTGTCACCTTTCCAGGTCCTCCTTCAGATATTTGGGCTGTCATCAGCCCAAATGCAGAACGTGTGCTTTGGTTGGGTATAGATATGCTAAATAAATATATCTAACATTTATTTTCACTCCTGTTATTTCTTTCCTGTTACATACTGATCTTGAAGAATGTCACGAACCTAGATCTTCTAGTGTACTTTCCTTATCTCTTTGCAAAAATGCGGGACTTTCTGGGTAAACAAATCCATGGGCAGTTTGTGAAAGGTTTTGGCTTTCATAACATCCCAGTCAGTGCTGCAGCCTTTGGTACAGCAAGTTTGTAACTGGCGTAGCAGGAGGTATTTAACAGAGGAAGTTAAAGAGGTAACCACAACAAATGCTTCTCCTCTTAACAGTTGCAACTGTGTTGCTGCTTGCTTAATCCAGCCCAGATGTCACATAAACATTTAAAAATAAATAAATAAATACATCTGGGAGCTGGTAAAGGTAGTAGCCACTGCAAAACGGAACAACAGAATATATTGAAATTGACTGTGTATTTCCTGAAACTCTGCAGTACATCTTTCAGTATTTATTACAGTAAGAAACTGGGATGGATAACTTGGGTAATATTCTTCTTAGGTCAAAGGTAAAGTTTCCATTTATTTTCAAATGAAGGACTGAGCATGAAATTTAAAGTAAATGGATTGAAAAAGCCTGTCTTTAGAGAAAGAAATGCTGTTTAGTAGGAAATTCACATGCAGGAAAAAGCAGATACTGGAACTGTTTTTTTTTTTTCTTTTTTTTTTTTTTTCTTTTTGCTTGAGGAACACAAGACACTTCAGAGTTCATTCTGAAAACAAAACAAAACAAAACACACAAGAAATAGCATATATGTACACATATATGCACATCTGCATCCACACACTTGGTCAGTACAGATCTGAATAACTGAGTTATAATCTCTGACTCAGATGTACCCGCATGCCAATAAAGGTACATAGAAAACAATTGTGGAAAATAACAGAAAATGGGACAGTAAGGGCACCTACAGAATAGAAACATTTGTACTCTATCTTCTAGCTAATTTCTTTTGCACAATGCTAAAACAAACAAATGAAGAGCATGAAAGAGATTTCTCAGCAGGGCATTTTTTAAATCTCTAAGTACTGTAGGATCACTTAAGGAGCTGTATACCTTTGCATATTGAATGGATGAGAGATGCCAAGGGTAACTGTTAACAGCAGACACAAGCATTACTTGGAGAAAGAATGAAATTAATTCCTTGCTTTAGTGTTCCCAAAGGAGAATGAGGGCAGATGACAAAAACTGGCAAATTTCCCAGAGGACATTGAGGAATACTGAAGGGAAGGAGAATTGTGCCAGGACATGTGATTGAGGAATGAGAATAATATTTGAAGGATGGCAGAACCTAGAGACAAAAAAATCTGAAGGATAAAGCAAGTGCATTAAGGCAGTCTGTATTTAACAAATTCATTCCAAAATGTGAATAAATGTCAAAGGAGTGAAAAGATCCCTCTATTTTCAAAATATACTATTTCCATGCAATAACAGACTTCTGTTCAGCTGAAATAGCCCACACTTCCACCTGAAATATAGACTAATATAAATCTGTGTGATCTGTAACTATGTATATATAAAGTAAATCAATATATATTATTTTATGTAGCCTTTCTAACAACCATTTAACTATTGCAGAACTGCTTTTTCTCAAAGGAAATAGATTTATTTTTCTTTTTTAAAGCCTTCATCTTCTGTGTGTCTTGCTTTAGACACTGGGGGAGGGGGGGAGACAAAACATACTTATCATTTGATGTGTACAGTTGAGGTTTATTCCTTCATTCCTTCTGGAATGTTTGTCTGATGCATGCCAACTTGGTTTATCTAAAGTTGCAGTTAAGTAAATAAGTGTTTACTGTTAGAAAAGGTCAGCAGTTAACTTTTTATTGCTTCTAAAGCCCTCACTGGATCCCAGGCATGACATGCTATTACATCCTTGATGTGGTAAAAAGTCATCATGTCTCAGTGTTTGTAATCCATGAATTCACAGTAAGTGTTCTTTATGGTTTTCTCCTGGATTTTTTTTACCCAGCTGTATTTTTTTTTCCCCTGATAACAGCATGCGTGTATAGGTTTTCACCTAAGTGCCAGTTTGGTAGCAGCATTTGGAAGGCAACTCCGAATTCTGTGCATCTGTTGGAGGTACTGCAATGAGTTCTGCACTCTGGAGTGATGTTTTAGCTGGTTTGCTAGGTATCATCATATCTTCGGGGGTGATTCTACTCCAGTGTAGAACCTTAATAACTGCTTCATCTGGTAGCACAGAACTGGTAGACCCAAAGCAAGATTAGATGTCTGTGGTGTCATAGATAACAGCTTCCAGGTATGCTAGAAATTTCTTTGCTATGCTCATTATTTAGGCTACAAGTTTAAATTGAAATGAGTGAGCTGGAGTGAGGATCAGCTTTTTTATTCCTGTCCATCTAATATCAGCGATCATCCCTTGAGTACTAACTCAATTGGCTAATGAAACACTGAGCAGATCCCCTGTGGCATCTTACCACCTCCCCCTGGCTGGTAAGTGAGGGCAGGCTCTTTCTCAGAGCTCATTAACTCATGCGTGTGTCTCATGGAATTTGTTTTTTTTTCTGGTTTTGAATGTTTTTTTCAAATAGTTTTTTTTTTTATTATTATTTATTTAACCTTCACAGAGTTCTGTTCTTGATTAAAATTTGTCTCTTGTCACTTTCAGACTCTGACATATCTTATCTGTTTTCCTGTTTTCGATCTGAAACCTTTTGATGTAGGCGGGTGTATCTCTGCCTACTGTTTTTGTAGGCCTTGTTCTCATGGTGGCTGTGCATGTGGGATACCCAGATGGTGGGAGGACGGCATCTTCTGATGCGTACTAGGAGTATTTTTAGTGTGATTTTCCTGTGTAGAAAAACAGTAAGTGTAGAGAGTGAATAAAAAATTCTTAATAGTCAGCAGCTGCTATTATTGTTTGTGCTGTGCTCTTAAACTACAGCCCGGCTGGTATCTCAGTGTGATGATACGTGATTTTTTTCCAAGTAGTCAGAGGCTAGTGGGTTGAGAACCTCCTTCCCCTGGGGTGTTTTGGAAGCTCAGCCATGATGCTGGTGTCGGAAATCTGTTGACTATGAATGCTTTTTTTTTTTATTATTTTAAATAATTAGTTGTGCAAAAAGTCTCTGTATAGCTGCAGTCTCAGTATCAACAACTCCAGCTTAGCTTCTCAGAGATACTAAAAATTAATACTTCTGTAAGAAATGTGACTGCCTGTTACTGCAAATACCTTATTTGTAATATAAGCCTGAGCAGGGATTGTTAGTCAATGCAGATTGGTTTCTTAAACCTGTTCCTGTCAGTGAAGAAGGATAAGGTAGTGCTGTTCAGGAGCTGATTGTACTGTCTATAGATAAGCATAGAGATGAACAGATTTCCTAGGCAAAACGTAGTTGTTACAACTTTTTTTTTTTTTTTTTTTTTTTTTTTGTCTTCTGAAAGGGATTTAATTTAGAACAAGAAAATATATGCTCTGTTTGTCTTTCCAAGTAGTCATCTATTTTTAATGTTCTTGAAGGCCTTTTTCTATTGTGTGGTGTTTTCTTTGGTTTGTTTTTGTTTGTTTTCCTGCTTTTGGCTATCACGAACAGTTACAAGGATGCTTGTCCTTTTATCCCAGATTTCTGCTCATAAATCACTCCAGTGATTTATGTGGCATTTGGACTGAAAACCAGATCACATCTGAGACCTTGTTACCCTGATGCAATAGTCTTGCTAGTTGTTTTTTTTTGTTGTTGTTTTGTTTAGTTTTCCTGACTATTTTTGCTTTCTGTAATGTTATGATACTAGCCCAGACATAATATTTACAATTTTTGAAGTCCATTTTGACCGCATTAATACACACAAACTTTATTTACAGAAGCATTTGCTACCAAACAAACTTGAAGTACTTTGGTAAACTGAGGAAGAGACAAACTTTGTACAAAATAAAACTGAACTTGCCATTAAGACACAAAAAGAAACTCTTTATTGACTAGCACGTTTGTGTCCTGGGACTGGAAGTTGTCGACATAGAGTCTGAGAGAAACTGTTCTTTCACATCCAACCTGAAATGGGCATGATGAGTCCAAGACCTCAGCAGAGAGAGCTGTTCCTAGCTTTTATTAAATAATTTGAGGTACCCTTTGGTAAAACTGTTAGAATTATGGTGGTAGGGCAGCAGGGAAAAGGACGTTAACATTTTGTTTATTGTCTGAGATGTTTTGAAATGGATAATTATAATTCTTGCACATGGTTCAGAAAGAAGAATAAACCTTCAGCCACTGTCAAGGACAAAAAAACAAAAACAAAACCCATTCCTTTATGTACATATAGATATCAAGTTGGTCAGTATTGTTCATCTTTATCTGTGTTGTGGCTGGATGCTCCTGTTCTGTAACCCAGTCATTATAAAACTATGCGGTAGATGATACACTGCTCATCTTTAATTCCTCAGATGATGAGAGAAGAAGCTGAGACTCTACGTAAAGCTCTGAAGGCTTGTTGGTACATAGAGTATTTGTTGAGGTGTTTTTGTTGTTGGTCGGTTGATTGGTTTGTATCTTTTTGCTGGAGAGCTTTGTTCCTGCAGAAGGAGAAGTCCTTGCATTACATATTATTTCGAATCAAAACTATTAACCTGATGTTGGGGGGAAACATGCCTCTGTGGCAAAGATCAGCTGTCATTTGTATGTGGCAGGGGGAAGGCATGTACTAAGGGGACAGTAACCTGTACTTCACCCCTCTTCCTTTGGCAGTTCTAGGGGTGGCTCACTTTTGGTTTCCATAGCTGACTTTGGGTTGTGCAGCCAACCCTGCTGAAAATGAAGTTTGTTTCCCAGGACCAGAGTATCTGGCTAATAGGTAGGAAATACGAAGACAGTTCATCATGGCTTGACACTGTTTTTCCATATTAATAATATGTCTCAGAAATCTGGGATGAGGGAGAAACTAGCTCTCAAGATGTAGGTTTATGGTTATATTTACAATTATATTTGTAACTTGCCTACCAGTAAAGCATAACTGTATTAAAAAGAAACTTTGAGAGTTTCAGTACCCAGCCAGCATAGAAGTTAGCAAATACATTTATATGGATCATCTTTGCTGCACCTGGGAATCTAAGAGTGATGCAGCTACAATTTGGGAGGACGTTAGTTATATTTTACGCATAACGTATTTATTTGTGGAAATCTGAATAGCCTTGCAATAGCAAACAGTGCAGCATGATGGAATGGAAGCTGAACTTTCTCCTTGAACGCATCTCCTTTTATAGATTCTTGGCTTTGCTGAAGAGTTTGACACAGGCATCCTGCAAGCTGGAGCTGAGCTGGCACTCCATCCTTAACTCCTGCTGTTGCCTGAGTCACTGCGGCACACGCTGGGTAATACGTTGCAGTGCAGTCTCTTGAGAATCCTGCAATGCTGAAAAACAAACAGACAAGAGAAGCACAGCAATTGCATTGCATTAAGATTTTCTTCAGTATCATTTGCTAAGTGTTACTCCAAGTTGCTTAAATATCCTAAGCAGATACATTTCTACCACAAAGTTGCATTCTGATATAGAATTCAGGACAGCCTCTGTAATATACATCCAGGAGGACAAATTCTGCTTTATATGCTGATAAAAATCTAGGCTGACTCAGTGTAGTGTCTCTTACATAGGCATATGCAGCATAACTGACAGCAGAATCTGGCTGATAAAACCTCAGTCTTCTTCCTATTAATATGAGAAAGTTGTATATATTCTCAACAGACTGCAGCACAATATAGCTGCAGTTCCAGAACAAAGTATTGCTGAAGAATAGGAGTGTTTTAATATAACATTTTGTCTGTTCTGCTACCCGAAGACCAATGCTTTCTATAAATATGTGTAATTCATCTTGCAAAATATGTCCCATTCTTACTACTTTCTGCAAAAACCCTATAAAAACCAAGCTTTGGTTTATAATGATAGCATTAAGAAGAAACTGCTTCTATTTATATTAATGCCACTTTCACCCCAGAGCATTGTGATAGTCTAATTCTGTGCTGTGCTGTTTTCTCATTGTTAGGCTCTTTCCTGTTCATGGAAAGGAAGCCTCTGATGGAGTTCTATGACTAGCTGAGAGCTGAAGATGCAGGATTTAACAGTGCTTTTAACGAGACCAGTTAGAAAAGGGCTAATCTAGTGTTAGAGTACACCTTCAATTCTATTTTGTAGAGCTCTAGTGTAATATCACTGTACTTGTTTCTATTATTAAAGCATTAAATGCATTGATGGGAGCATATACTCTTTAATTTCCTACAACATCTCAAATAGCAGCAGCTGTGTATGTGAAACACAGAAATAACTTGGCCTTGCCTGCTTCTATTCAAAGGACAATGCCAAGGCTCTGATGAGTATTAGTTCTGTTTCTCTACTATGCTAATTGAAGTATGTTTTTGGTTTTGTACCCGTCTTTAATGAACTGCAGTGACATTAGCCTGGTTAGGAACTGGACATGATTGTAAAATTGAGGACTCAAAAGAAATCAAGGATTTTTTAAAATTCTAGTACTGACAGAGTTTCTGATCTTGTATTCAGTTTATAGATACAAGGTGAAAGAGTCATGAAATGTAATTTTTCTTTTTTTTTTTTTTTTTCAAAAAAAAAAAAAAGAAAAAGAAAAGGAAATAAAACAGTAAAACCAATATAGACAGACCTAGGTAGTAACAACCTCCTTATTCCCTTAGGCGTGCTTGGCAAAGGCAGGTAGGTCTCAGTGTTCCCATTTTTTATTTTTTTTAAAAAGCATGTGGAGGTGAGTGAGGTACTTGCAAGTGCCATGACTTCAAGGTTAAGGAGCCCATCAATGACAGATCCAAAATTCGATTTTATGTTTCTGGACTGCAGATGCAATGTCCAGTTGTTAGAAATTCTGCTTTCAAACGTTGATAATATTTGCAAACGTGTCACAAAGAACTTTATGTTCACTGTGGTTTTGTTTGTTTGTTTTGCTTTTAATCTTTCACTTTGCATAAGATTTAGGGATAAATACAAAATATAGATATGAGTTTGGATTAAAGTTCCCATATAAATATGGTGTAATTCCATTGACCCAGAGAAAGTTGACCCTGAGCTGAACAGCGCATTTTCACCTAACGTTGCTGTTTTTAATATCCCTCTGGGACTGGTAAGCAAAGGTTTAGAGATTAGGATTTTCAGATAACAATATCTCCCCAGCAGAGAATAAGTGGAAAAAAAAATATTAGTTAGTGCACTAAGTACCACGTGTGATTGGAGGTCAGAAACGCATTGTTTCGATTCAGAATCACAAACTTCCCTTTTGCAGTCCCATTGAGAGAGCTAGAAAGCGAAATTTGGCTCCTGTGCTGTCTCCAAGGCCAGAGAAGGCTGCGCCCATGGGAACATTGCCCCTTTCCCACAGGGAATGCTGCACCCAGAGGCTTGGCTTCTAGCTCACAGTAGGTGTGTGCGTGGTGGGGGAAAGAAACCCCATGAAAGTAAATAATTAATCAAAGCCTCTAACTTTACATCAGTTCAGAACCAGCAGTTCCAGTCTGCTCTCTAGAAATTCCTTCCAAAGAAAATAACGATAAGGTTCCTGAAGGCAGCAGCTTCAATGCTGCTTGTGGTGTAAGCTGCTTGGATGTCTGCCTGGCGGCACTGGAACACAGCAACTGTTAGTTACCTGCAAGATTAGCTGTTTATCATTTTATGGCTTTAACATCTGAACACTCCCTACATGTTTTTTTCCTGTAAATTATAATAAATTTGAACTACTTTGATGTTGGATGTGGGACTTCCCTCCCCCCCTTTTTTTTTTTCCTTTGAGGGAGGAAGGAGGAGGTTAGCAAACTAAACCTCTTCACTTCCCCAATCTGTCCTACAGCTCTCCACATGCTCTAAGACCCTTTACATTATTGCTCAGTGGAAGAAATAATTCCTCCCTCCCTTTTACTGTTTAATGTAAGTTTGCGCTACTGCCTGTCACTGTATTTAAATTTAATGGGAAGGAAAACTTCTGTAGTGAAGAGTAGAAGAGAGGCACACAAACACAAGTGAACTGCAAGCTTAGGCAGGAAAAGAATTACTGGTAGAAATGGCTTCATATTTGAGGAAATAGGTTGCAAAAGAGGCTTCTAGTTAAATATAAATAACTTTGCTGGGTACTTTCTCTCATCAGCAGTTATGGTCTATGGGTTTTTCCTTTTTCCTCAAACTTTCTCCTTGGTTACTTCTTTCTAAGCTCCGTCACAGTGGTTGTCCAAATGTTGTCTGAGTTTATGTTCGCTGATGATCCCTCCCCGTGACAAAATTTTTTTATATGGTCATAAGCTATGAAGTTTGGTCTCCATTTAGATAGTCCTGGTTTATAATGATGCACTTTCACTGAGACAAACAATGAAAAAAAAATCTATTTTGGATCTATTTACATCTATTCTGGATCTATTTAGGTAGTGGGAAAACAAACAAACCTAAACCAACAACAACAAAACTAAATCAATTTCCATCTGAGGTCTTGATTCCTGTAATTTATCAAAAATGTATTTGGGACTTGAGAAAGCTTTTGACTAATGGCTTAGCTCAGTCCTACTGAAATCAGGTAAAGACCTTGAACACTACATTGAGAGGTGAGGGGAGCAGACTGTCATATACTGGAAATAATTTTGGCTTTTTATTTTCTCAAGTTTTGTGTCAGGTTGCTTTGGTGGACCCTTTGAGCCCCCAAGGTAATCTTGTAAAACAAGGATGTAAATAAGTTAACACAAATGGAAAGAAGCTTCTGCAATTACAGATTTGACCCAACCCGAATGTATATATTGGAGTGAAGTGATTGGAGTTCCCAAAGACATTGTATTCTTGTTTTTATGACTGATGAAATCTATGATCTGTATTCAAAAGTCAGGATCCTACTTAATTATCTACTTGTAGAATCAAGGAGTTACAACTGCAACCATATCACCTAGGAACTGTCCTCTTAGTTAACGGTCTGTGCAGGTCAAATGAAGCAGATGGTTGCAATGTGCTGTTCCCATTTGTGCTTAAATGCAAGGCCAGGAGGCTTCAGCACTGTGTTTGGATGTGCTTTGCTAGTGGTAGAAGAATATTTGTCTTGTTTCCAAGTTGCTTCTGAAGTTGGAACAAAGGACTTTTACAAGGTGGTTTTACTTTTTAGGTTAAAAAAATAAAGCTCTTCATTTTGAAGTATGTGTGTGCTTTTGCTGTTAAGATGATACCAGTAAAGTCTTGAAATGCATTGAGATTTAAAATTCCCTAAAGCTCGTAAGTGTGAATAGTCTTACCTCTCTTTGCCTCTGAGAGCTCCAAGCCCCAGTTTTACTGTGCCTAAATGGAAATTGATGATAGCATTTCCATTATTTCGTAGAGCTATAGCATGCGTCTGTAACTTGCATTTGCTCCCTGACTGCCTCTAAGCCTTCGAAGAGCAAAAACTCCCCATAGATAACCTTTGCCTGAAATATATTTGCGAGACATTACTTAGAAGACAAACAGTTTGGAAAACAGTCTCTGGAGAAATATTTCTGAGCAAACACTACTTAGAGAATAACTGAAATTCACTGTGTGGAATGACACTTGCCCGGAGCAGTGCTGCTGTGCAGCTGACTTTCTGCCAAAGGTCTAGGCTGAATTGCTGCATGCTTTCTTTATCAGAAATATTCATTGCTTCTTACGTTGCTTTTTTGACACTGACTTTGTGGAAGCAGTCTTCAGAGTCTCTCCATTAGCTCTTGTCATACTTGGGAGCTGTAGTCAGATTAGTGTGGGGTTGCAGAAATTAAGTGGGAATTCTGAGTGGGATTGCACCCTGCTGCAGAGAAGAAAGAACAAGTTCAGACTGAGAAGGCTTGTGCTAAGGATAGCTTGCATAACAGATTTGTGACTTTGCGCTTAGCACCTCTTTGTCTATCAGCATATTTGGGAAGCAGCCAGAAGACTGGTACAGATCTCTTAACTGATGAACAAAAGGTTTGTTGATACAAGGGGAAAAGATGCACATAAATATAGCTACTCTTGTACAAAAGTAGTAATGCTTCTAGGAATTGCTTTTTGGGGGATTGTATCAAAATTGCATTTGTTAAGAAAACAAGGACAAGATTTTGCAAAAAGTGGTGAGATTTTTATGGCCTCATCTTGACAAGTTTTGACAATTTTTGTGATGCTTTATTCAAATTTACACAATACTGGCAGAATTGTAGCTTTTGAAAAACCTATTTTCAGGTGGAGGGAAAAGATCTGATGAAACTTGAAAAGGAAGTTATTATTGAAAAGCATTTTAATAAAAACAAAACCATAAAAATCACCAATTAAGGTTTTGTAAAGAAGAAAAACCAAATGCTGGTAATGGAATTATTTATGGAAGTGTTTATTTGTTTTAAATAAATTCTATTAAAAAAATAAGAAAAATAATTTCCAATTAAGGGCTTATAAATATCTACAGCAGTAGAAAAGTAATAAACTATAAAGAGAAAGATATTTGAACCATTTGTGTGTGCCACCTTGTATGATCTGATGAATTACCATTGGTCTTCAAACCAAACCCCCAGATGTCAACGTTTTGTAGTCTGGTTTAAATCCTAAATCAGGGCTAGTGGTATTTGGCCAGCTCTGGATCCACACTGAAACTAGGGGCTCCGAGAGCCCCACGGATGAGTCCTGTATCTGGTTTCACTGAAGACAGATATTGCTACCTAAATAACCCTGAGCAGTGCTCTTAGCCTCTGGTTTAGGATAGTTGCAGGCAGATGGGCTGGAATATATTTGAGCTGCAGGCAATGAGTAGCCCCTTTGATTGCTCAAAATATTGTGCAAATGTTACCAAAGATCACCAATCGCTCTATTGCCATAATCCAAAACATAGCTGTCGAATGAAATGTGTCCTGCAGACATTGTTGGAATATGTGCCAGTCAGGGTGTTAATTTGCTCCCTTCATTATACATGGCATGTCTTAAAGGGGTTGAAAAGTGCCAAATCTTGTTTTTCTTTGTTCTTACTTCTTCAAACAAAAATGATAAATTTTGGAAAACTCTCTGTGATTCTGTATGCTAAGTACTTTAGAGTTGTATTATTAATAATTAAGCATATATCACTGCGTGTATTCTTAATTATCACATGACTTTGATGAAAATTGAAAGGGCTGCATCTACTGCTTTGTTTGGTAAGAAGAATGCAGGACTTGTAACACTCATTGCAAGTGAGCTTGTGAATGATTGAGATTTGCCCTTCAGTGATCTCTTAAGCCGTAGCTAAAGGTTCTTGTTTTGTGGGCTTGGGCGTGGTTTGCTCCTGATAGGTGTACTGCATTTTTTTGTAGGAATTACTTGGTACAAACCCATGCACTGCTATAGTGGAGGACCCTGTAAAGGTCTGTGTTGTTCTCTGTGTAAATTAGACTTAGAACATTTTTCCAGCTTTATGTGTTTTCAATTTAAAGTTGGAATTTGATACAGTTTGATAACAATGAAATACAGATAGTTCTGTCTGGAGTTTCCTGTCCTCATGCATGACGTCAGTGGTGCATTTCTGCAGTGCTGCTGTAGCCACCAGAAAGAATTGGACCTCCTGGAGGTGCAGGGCAGTGCCTGTCTTGCTTAGAAGTGTGGACTAAGAAACCCCATTGCTCCAACAGCATTTCAGGTTGTGGTATTGCATGCAACAAAGTGTTGCTGCCTAAAACCACTAATGTCTTTTGAAATGGAGTTATGAAAATGAGGCAAAAATATATGGAGACTTCATCTCTAGAGGAGTCACAGAGATAAAAGTAATATATATATATACTTAGAGTTTCTCATTTTCTAACTGAATGAAAGGAGCATGGATTATTAAAAACTTGCACTTAAAGAAGTGTTTGAGACTTGCTTGTTCCATTTAGATTTTGCAACTCATCATGAGCACAGGTTGCACCAGCAAGGAGAAGATATCTTAAATCCTTTTGTTTTTCCCTTGGGTATATTTGCTAAAGGCCTCACATGAATTCAAAAGTGCTGCAAAGCTGATGGGAAACACATTTTTGAATTTTTCAAAATATCTGAGTGATGAGACTGTGACCCCATTAAAAACTTACTTGTCTGGAGTTGACATAGGAACAGGAAGCACATTGCTTCACAGTGCTCTAATGCTGAACATGAACTTAAGGGCCTGTGAAAAATGTCAAATTGAATGACTTCAAAAAACAACTAAAAACCCCTCAAGCAGAGGAGCTCAAAAAAATCACAGTTTCAAAGGAAAAATAGTCCCTGTACAGCAGGAGCAGGTGGCTTACCTTGAGTAGGATGTACCAGGGAGTGACTGAGTGGCCGAATAATGTGGGTATTTCACAATATACCAAAACCGATGGGAACTACAGGACTGACGGCTCAAAAAGTCAGAATGATACCACTTAAATCAAAATGATCCACAGTAAAAAGTAAGGGAAGGTGGTGGAATTAGCAGTGCATTTTATAGTGACTTAGTAAAATCCACCGGGTTAGTGTGAGCACTAAAAATGTAAGCAGTAGTTTAATAACACTGAAGGACAAATCTTTAAGGTGATTATGTGGGAATGGAGCTCAGTAAGAATTATTGCCTGATGGAGAGGAAAGCGGTTTCTGACAGAGCAATAAATAGAGATTATTCATCACTTTCCATGCACACAGGGTATACCTGCTGATAAGCATTATGCTGAAGCAGTGATGAGCAATAGTATGCTAATGTGAGGAGAAGTTAATTCTAAACCGGAGTGACCAAAAATTATCATTTTGACTGCCAATATATCTGGCTTTATACAACTTCTGTTGACAGTCCTGTTGCTCAGCTTCCTCTGTATAGCTCACTAGGGAGCTCAATGGGGATGATTTTGACCACATGCTTCACTGATAATGGATTCACTAAAACTGCCACTTTAAACTATGGCAGTGCCAAGGAAATGTTTGCTTTAACTAAATACGTAATTGCGTAGTAACGTCTAAAACCCAAAATGGCACTGCGAACTATTTGCAGTGTATCTTCTAGTGTTAGCAGCTCTTATTTACATTCAGACAAATTTAATAATACTTTACCCAGATGCATAAACTTTGAGCTTAAAGCTGTAAATCACTATTAAAAGTGCCTGCATCTTGTCTACCTTATTTCTCCTGCGGTTGGTCTCGTCAAGTATTGGTATTTAGAAATATTTGTCAGTTAATTTCTAAGGCTCACATTTACTGTTGGTGGCGTTGAATATATGAGATTGCTTTGAATTGAATGAAAGTGATGTAAGTATATTCTGAGTTTGCAAAAGCAGAATTAGGTCAGCCCTAAAACTGAGTAAAAATCCCTGCCTTTTTCCTAGCTTGTACTTGCACAGGGCTCTCTGGCATCAGTCTTGATAAAATGTGTATTTTTTCGGCCTCACATCTGGGCACTAAGAATGTATTTAAGGCATGAGCTTAGGAAGAGAAGGTACGTGCTCTGTGTCCTCAAAACGAGGCCCAATGTATGGAGCCTTCCAAAAGCAAATATTTTGTTTTAAATGGGTTTTCAATAAAGCCATCTAATATGCAGAAATCTTTGGTCATGAAAAATGTGGCAGGGCAACTGGATATTCATGAATTATGTAGTGTAGTTAAGTGTTTTCCAGAATAAAAAGTGATTTAAATGTTTTAAGGATGTTAATTGTCCATTCTGCACATGCAAGCCCTGATTTATGTGTTGACTGATTTCTCTTATATGAAGAACTAAGATTTATTTTTTGTTCAAAATGATGTAAAAGATGTAACAACAGCAAATACTACTCTAAGAGAAAAATGTTGCAATTGGCTATTTCTCAACAGCTCTAGTGACTCAGACTTGGTACTGGACCCAGTGGCAGGGCGATACACTGGGCTTTGCTTCCATGAAGCCTTCAAGTAGTTGCTTAGCTTTATGTGCATGGCCAGCTCTGGGACTGTTCTTGTTCTCAAAGCTGGGTAAACCCCTCCTGAGTTGAGGTCTGCACTATAATCAGTGAGGTATTTAATGTGAGCTTTCCGGAGAGCCAGTGGGAGCCATTTTACATGAGTAAGCTAGGGTAGTTTAGCCTGAGAAAAGAATGAAGGATCCATTTTCTGGGGTTAATTCCAGGGCATTGTGCTGGAACGGGTCAGACGATGTGATGGGAACACCAAGTGCAAGAGACTCCTTTAATAAGGGATTATGACTCAGAGCAGTGCGCTCTTCCAGGATTATGACTGACAGTGTGCCAGCATTTCTAGAATGAGGCAAAGCATAGATTTTCAGTAGATGGAGGGGCAATTGCTACATGTCATGTGATGAGGACGAAAATGTAGAGGTATTGCATTGACAAGGTAATGTCAAGCTTATTTAGTTTAAGAGGAAGGTTATTAAGGAAGTCAGACTGCCAAAGAGGATAGATTGTGTTTTGTTCACTGGTATCTTTGCACTGTGTGTGCAAGCCCTGTGTTTAAGGCATCAGCTGGAGCGACTGGATTCCATCAGGCTGAGGATACAGCTGCGTGGCAGCTTGCAGCAACCTAAATCTAGGCCGCCGTGGCCTCGCTCTACCCCCGAGGTGATCTCCTGCCCACTTCCTTGCATCAGCTCAGGGTGCTCGTGTGATCACACGCTGAGCTGATAGATGCTGTCTGGCTCTCTGAAAGGGAACCCAGCTGAAACGTGTGGTTAGCTTTCAGATGGATTAGCTCATGGCAGTGGCACAACAGCCAGTAACCGTGCAAGGGATGTCTTGCCAGGGAGGAGAAGGATTTAGAGAAGGCTAAGCAGCTGTGGAAAATACCTTAATGAACATTTTGTCCAAATTCAGAGTAGAATGAACTGTGCTTTGTAAGAGACCTGTATCTCATGGAAGTTCTGGATGATGAACCAACAAGAGGTCTCTGCTACCAGTTCCCCCCAGCTTGAATGGTGACCATCACGACTTGGGTAATAATGGCAGCACCACCAGCCATTTAATTTACAAAGTCTTTGAGTGGTAGGGCTTATGCAATGAAATCCTGGAGTCTTCAATGTTCCTTCAGTGAAAAACTGAGGAACTGTTGTGTGAGGGAGAAAAACAAATCTGCTTTCAGAGGAGAGGAGGAGGAGCTTGTTTCAGCTGTGAGAAGCACCAGGGGAAGGAAGTTCTGCTTGATTAGAATAAGGACCAGTGTGACGAATGAAGTAAAATGGACACAGAAGTTAGGGTGAGGTTGTAAAAGGACTCTAAAGTAGCAAGAGGCAATCTGAGCAGTAAAAAAATAAATGTGGTATAACTTTTCACATTCTTTCAATACTCTTTGGATAAAACTATGTCATAAGGGGCCACTCGGACAATTACTTGGTTGCATCTGTAAAAGCAATCTTTAAATTTAGTCTTGAGAGTCTTCTAATATAGAAGCATCTTAGATGAAGCATGAGTTGGGGGTAACTATGACGATAACGTGAAAGGTCCTTGTATTACTTGGAAAGGAAGCATGTAAAGGAGTAATTTAAATCTCCGATTTTCAGGGTTTTGTTTTGTAGCATAATCACCTTTTCTCATCTTCTCAGTGGGCATGTATGAGTAAGCCAAAAGGAAGCCACACCTTACTTATAAGCACAGAGAATATCTGTAGAAAGAGGGATTGTTTTAAAGCCAAATCAGGATTGTACCATTGCCAAGTAAATTTTTGCACCGGGAGCTTTAGAGGGAGGAAGAAGTGCTAATGTGATAACACCCAGTGGAACTTGCTCTGCATCTAACTTGTCATTCGTAGCTCTAGCAACTATGTGTGGAGAGGAAAAAGACAAAAGATTGCCTGCTTGTTCTACATGAAACAAGACACCTAGAGAGAAGCAGGAAGTGCTGCTGGTACGTCCGCACCAGTGAGGTTTGCTGCTTGTCCTTTCTCACCCTGCAGGAGGACTGCCTCTGTGAGATGCACCACTTGTCTGCCAGTGTATTTTGGCTGGATAAGCGAGGGCCAAACAGGTCATTGTTTGAAATCAAAATCACCCAAATTTACTTCCCAAAGAAACTCAGACTTCATTTATTTCTTTATTTATTTTTAACAGAAGCTTGGAAATGAGTGAGAATCAGTAAAATTGGAAGAGGGAGGACGGGTATTAACATTAAGAGTTTTGGATGGCCCTTTGATGTCTTTCTACTTGCATCTTTAGGATATGCTCAGTTCCACAAACAGCAAGATTTTAAACTGAATAAGGAACAATATTTTGGATATGCAGAATGCAGTTCTGGAGTAAAAGCGTGTTTCTGTCTGTGTGAAGCATTATGCTTTCATGTATGTCATTGTTCTTGGCTACATGACATCTCAGATCAATGAACTTGATTTTTTTTTCCCGAGACTTCAGTGTAATCAGGTTTTCTTATTAAAAGCATTTGCATCTTCTCATTTGAAATGTTGACAGTCTTGAGTCTCACACTTTATTATCACTGTATGGTCCTAATAAGGCACTAAAATGGAATAATGTGTCTTCATCTAAAAATGTAGATACGTCAGTTTATTTTAGTACATTTGAATTCTTACAAAGATGTTTTCCTTTTGAGATGTGTATTTTCAATTACTTTCAATATACTAATTTATAAATGCATGTGTTGGCAACAGTGTTGAGTTCTTTGAGAAATACAGTGGAGATTTGTCAGGGAATTGTTCAAGGTTTTGGAATACAAAGTAGTTTTTGTTGTACAATGCATGTGCTAAAGAATAGCTTTAGCAGACAAGTTTGACTAAAACACCCAGTAATGCCATGCCGTGTCAGTCCCTGGTGCAAAATGACTCACTCTCTATAGAAATGTAAAATCTCATTATAGAGTCCAGAGTCTTGCACTTCATTCATATATAAGAAATTCCTTTGTCCACAATACTATGCTTTTCTTCGATATCTGTATGCATTTAATTTAAGCTCACAGACACCGTGCTGAGTACTGGTGTACCCCCATCTCAAGCAAATGATCTGTTTGATTGTTATCGTTTTTCTCTGGTTTCTGTAGATTCAAAATGTTACTGTCCTTTATTATTATTATTTTTTTAATTATTATTATTATTATTTTTTTAATGACTGCAGGTGAGCTATGGTTGTCAAACTGGAATGGGTGTTGTGTAATATGTAGAAGTACTGGCCTCAGAGCTGCATTACTTTGGGCTTGTCTCATTCTGTTACTGGTGTTCTGTCTGAACAGTTGTAATGAATGGGAAATGTTCTTTGATGGCACTTTGAAGGACCATAGCAAGAAGCCATCAAAGGGCTGTACACAACCCTTCTGTGCAGGGCTCTGGACCAAGCGTGAAGAAAGCATGTGTGATGGTTACTGGAGCTCCATGGTTTGTACAATGGCACAGAGATGAAGAGATGAAGGCTTTACATAGGAACAGGATTTTGCTCTCTGGAAGGGGGCTGTATTTTGGTACCTGTAAATTGGACTTATTGGCAGGAAAGAATGGGAGATGTAGAAATCTGAACAACTATGGGATGGACTCAGCTTCTTAAATGTACTTCTTGGTGGTTTTACTGCCTCCAATGTTCAGTAGTTCCTGAGGGCATCAAGAATAAAAGCACTGTGGTTTAGAAATTCTTATGTGAAGCCTGTGTTGCTTGCTTTTTCATCCCACTGATGTGGTCAAACAGTGAAAGTTACAGTACTCGTGGGAGGTGCTGAGCAGGCCTGGTGAGGTACCTGGCAAGGATGTCAAGTCTAATACAGATTTCAGGTTAAAAGCATATGAGCTGATGGTTTACCACATCCAAAGGAGAGACTTCAGATCATATTGTGTGCCCCAACTGTAGAGCTACAAACACTGCCATGCCCAGATTCATCTGGTTTAAAAGGTGGTGGGACCCAAAGGTAAAAATCCATCTTCAGGGTAATGGCAGATTGGCTGGGTGAGTTAATAATGAGATCCATTAACCTTTGGGTGGTCCAGCTCGTTTGTGGGGGAATAGAGAGGGTGGAAAAAACCCTGTGTTTGAATTTGTTCTGTATTCAATTCCTTTGAGCAGAGTGCTTTGGGAAGAAAATGCCAGGCCTCGCTGCAGTTGAGATGTTGTGCTAGCTCTCTGTTGCTGTAATCAAGCTTCTGCTCGGTGACAGCTGCTCTTTTTTTTTTTTTTTCCCTTTAAATGTACAACACATTTCTTTTCATGTTATTCAGTAGCTAGTGCTTAAGCTCTGTGCTAATGCTTAAAAAGAATAAAGAATGCATGTAATTAGGAAGTCGGGAAAGCTGCTATATGTTATGGGAAAGAAAGAAAAGATGGCGCTTTTACAGCTACAGTTGAGGGTCTTGCCAAGATTATCTGCATATGGTTACTGATTGCTTAATATTTTCTGTCAAAGAGGCTTATTAAAGGAAATTAAATTAAGCAAGTACTGTATGCATTGTAAGAGAACGAACTTGACCTTTTAGGTTTTGAAGTGGTGGAATACATTCCTTTAAACATATTCTGCTAGAGTAATATTAAACATTATGTAAGCTTCTAGCTCATGTATTTGTCCGGTAACCTTAACTCATTTAGCCCCAGGGTCAGAAGCTTAAATCCCAAAGGGTTTTGCTGACAGACCTGAAGGCAGGAGCAGAGTCATGTCCCCCTTCAAAACGGAAGGGTTGAATTCACGCTGATGGCTTTTTGTCTAAGTGAGAGCCCTCTGACTGGAGCCCTGTGCCGCTGCAGGTGATGCAGAGCTCGGGCTGTGCTGTGCTTTTGGAACCTGGCGTTCCCGGGCTCTACAGACTGCTTGGCACGTAGCTGTTTGCAGTTAATAGAACTGGTGACACTTATCTGCTGTGTTCTGAAGTTCAAGTGGCCATGTGTCTGTGGGAAAGTGCTTTTGCAATTTAAAGGCAGAAGGCCAAAGTTAATTAAATAGTCATAAACAGTGTATGTTATTGGGATAGAAACCCAACCTCATAGGAAGCAGCTTTTCAAGCAAAGGCTTATTGCAATTCCCCTTGAAAGCAAAGGTAGTTATATCTCTTTCTAGCTGTTTTCCCCTCTCTTTGCGTTATTATCTGTTTCTCAAAATAACATCAAGAACATGATCTTCTCTGGGACGTTCGTTACAGTATTTGTGTCCCAGGACTCCTCATTCTTTCAGCCTTGAGTTAGAGATGACATAAATTAATAGCATAAACCAGTCTCTCACTTTGATAAAAGAACATGAGAGGGAACCAATAAATGTCTCCTGAGCAGAGTGCTGAGAAGAACAAAAGTGTATGCAGCTCCTTCTGGGGGGACGCTGCTGGGAACATTGGGGAGGGAAGGCTGGATGAATTATCATTGTGTACGCACAAAATAACCGCTCATTCTAAAATGTTTTATTTCCTGCCTCAGCAGAAATTCTCAGAGCAATTTATCAAGCCACTGCTCATAGCTGTAGGAATATTTTGTCCTGACACTTGGGCAACAAACAGGAACTCTAACTAGGCAGTTCTTTGGTCTTTGGAGTTGGGCTTAATCAGAACTGACATGATGATTAGACCTTTTTTCTGGCAAGTTTTCTCTTTAAGTGACTTAATTACGAACTGTTTCATAGGATCAATATATACTGATGACAAGGCCAGAAGGGATGCTAGTGCATCTGGAACAATTCCTGGAGGTCTCATTCATAAGATATCTCTGTTAGATGCACAGCAGGCTCTCACTGTATGACTGTAAATCTTATGTTAGGAAACTAGTGATTTAGGTAAATATATGGTTTACAGACTGTCAAATGAGTATCTAGAGCTAACTTGTCTAGTAGACACAGATTTACATCAACACTGCCAGAAACGTGTGCCCTTACATCAGATTTGCAAGGCTTTATGAGTCTGTGTCGAATATTAAGGCGGGAGAGAGCTTAGACATAAAACCCGAGTTACTTTATCTCCTCTGCTGTTTAAACCTGAATGGACTAACTCAAACAGGCTCAACTGGCATTAAGAATAGCCTTGCTTGCCATGAGGTATGCTCTAAATGAGAATAATTTCTCAGTATACATAGATTTTGTTAAATGGCTTTTTTATATTTATATAGTACAGGTTCCCTGAATTCCTTTGCTGACTAATGTAAATTCATTGTCATTAAAAACAAAAACTGTCTGTTTATATTCGGGAAAGCAATGGAAAATTTGCTTCATCGTAATGAGAAAATGCTTGCAATACTTGAAGGTACAGAGTGCAGAGGGTATCAAGTGCAGAGGGTAAACACGCTGGCAAAGAAAAGACTCCTTTTCCTGTCTACTCCTTATGGACTTTTACATCTCTTTAATGATAGGAATAATAAAGCCATATAAAATCATTTAAATAAAGACTTTTCCTTTAGTTGTTCCTGTTCTTCTGAACAGAATCAATGCCTTCCCCTGCAGGATTAGTTGGGATAGTAGCTCAATTACTGCTTGCACCAGCTAGTTAACTAAGGGAATGCAGTATCCTATCCAAGACCTGTCTTTCATTCCCATGCGTATGCATGTGAAAATACAAACCAGTATGCATATGGTCTGTAATAGTAGGCTTTGAAGAGTTCAGCTCATCTCCAGTTACAGCAAGTATGTCAAGGAAATTGTACCAGGAGCAATATTTTATATGGCATGGATGTTGCTATAGAATGTGCGGTGTTTCAAAAGGGCCAAAGGCATTTCTCTGACAGGCCTTGAACATATCTCTAAAGAAGGAATGAGCATCAGGCAGTCTGCTGTCCCAAACAAGATACAATTGGAAAATATTAGAAACTGTATAATAACATCAGTGCAATGAGAAGCAAAGCAGTTACCTTCCTGCTCTTCCTGTATCCCTGTCGTTAGTGTTACTGACTGTGACCCGTGTGCAGTTGCAGGGAACGGTATTGCTGTATGCAACACACTGTGTAGGATAAAGACACAGAAAAATTAACTTGAAAAGAAATTTAGGAACAGTAGTTGGCCAGCTTTGCCTATGGACTGTGGTAGCTGGGCAATACTTGATTTGGTTTCAGTTCGTTGTGAATATACACATTGTGAATATTGTGCATCCCAAAATGACACGGGACCAATTAGGAAAAAAAAAATAAGTCTTGCTGTAGTGTCTCTAGTTGGTTTTGGAAGAAATAAATGATGAAATAAAATGAGAAATAAATGATGAAATAAAATGAGAAATAAAAACACACAAAAACATAAACAAGGGCCGTAAGTAGGCTTTCCCCACTTGTCTACAAGGAAGGAACTGGCCTTGTTCGTTTAAGCTTAGTTTGAGTCTTGGTCCGAAGCCGGAGTGAATTGCTTTGCTTTACATCCAGACTCGCCCGCTGGAGACCTGCTGTTCCCTGGCAGCTGGGCCCTCCGGCTGTGCAGCAGAGCACGCTGCTCCGTGCCGTGATGGGAGGTTTGGCCGTAGCATTGCTTAAGTATCGGCTGTGCTGGTCATTGTATTTTTGTACCATACAAGATGGAGACGATAAATAGATGCTAACAGCAGCAAATGCCTTGCTGTGACCAGTCAGCCTTTGTATTTCACACCACCACTTCTTCATTCTGCCCCTGTCCCGCTGACTTCGCTGCAAGAAAAGCTCTTTCCTTCTTGTGAGCTGTCTGTGGCTCAGCAGCGTTGGTGTGTTGTGCGTGAGGGGCGCGTTAGCATCAATGGAAAAGGAACTCTCTGGCTGGATGTACACGTAAACCCACAATAGCCTGGAATCTGTTTCATGAAACCACCTATCTGAGGAGCTATTCGTGGCAGAAAATTAATAGGAAAGATCGATGGATGAAAATAGAAGAAATTACCCCTCTTTTCTCTCCTTGTGAGGAATTCTGAGGTATTTGCTGGCAGCTGGAGGCTGCCAGCTCAGATGTGCTGCTTTTTTCTTCCTTTTTTTTTTTCTTTCTTTTTTTTTTTTTTCCCACTGTGTGTGTGATTTCTTCAGGTTTTGAGCAGAGCCTTACATCCACCCTCGATGGAGAGAAGTGTGTGCCATAAGAAAATAAAGGAAACTCAAAGGAACATATGGCAAAGAGAGATAAGTCATAAAGAGAGGTGAGGCAACTAAGAGAAGGACAGACTAAATGGAAAAACAGTAGTAGGGAGAAGAGACTAAATCAGAAGGCAAGCAGATGAATTTAAGGGGCAGGCAGTTTTATTATTAGCCTTGAAATGTACAAAGAATTACCAAAAGGGGACTTGGGAAGGGGACTTGAATTCTCCTCACTTAGAAGGTGGTGGGGAGAAAGAAAGACATGCAGAGCTACCAGTGATTAGAGCACGAGGAGAAAACATTTCTCAGGATGCTTGGCTTGCCTAATGTTTCTGAGAGAGAGAAAATCTACAAGGCTTAAAAGAAATACTCAAGAGATGGGGGAAAGTGACAGCTCTGCAATTATGTACTGTAATGTGAGGAAAGCATGCAAATAGGGCTGCCAGGAAAACCTGACGCAGGACTTTAGTACCTTAATAGGGCTGACTGCCCCTGGCACAGGCCTGCATGTAATACAATAGTTGTCAGTGGTTAAGTGATTTTCTTGCTCTCCCCTTCCCTGCTTCTTGTTTCAGTTTTTGAACAGAGCCAAACTTTTCTCTTATTTTTTCACAGTTCCATGAAGACGATGATACTCTTAACAAAGACCAGACCCTGGTCCCAGAATTTGAACTTGTGGCATTGGTTTAACCTTGATGCTATGGAGAAGCATCAGTTTTGCTCCCTTTTTCCCCAGAAGGCAAGCAGTGTTTATACTTTGGTCTTGCACTGGGAGCTTCAGTGAGCTTTTAATTGTCTCTAGGACTCTGTGGGATCCCAGCTGGTGGAGGCTGCCTAGAGAATATACTGAATTGCTGCATCCCTTCAGCCAGCGACATGTTTCATTCCTGAGCCTCTTTTCCAGTGTCAGAACTGTGCTGGCTGTCAGAGAAGGACTGGTACAGCTATCAGCCTCCTCTTGCCAAAGGCTGGGATCCTCTGGCTGAAAGGAGAATTTGCAGCAAACCTGACTTAAATCAAGATTCTTACAGGTTCACAAATGAAATGTAAAGTGCTAATATTTTAAATAGGCTTTCAGATGTATTGACTTTGAAGCACTAAATGTTAAACCCCTTCAAAGGTAGTAATTTCTGACAGAGCTTCCTGTAAAGCTTCATTTTTGTTAACTCTGGCAGTGGTGCTGCAGGTAAGAGAAGTGCCAGCTTGAGCTAATTTTCCTAGCACAGATGACTGGGATTTGAGAGGTAACAAAAGGAGGAGGGACAGGAGACTCCCAGAAGAAATTACTGAATCCATTGCAGAAGCAAATGCTATAGAAAATGGAACGTCTGTTGTAATTTAATATTGTTACATGTGCCTCTTGTGTCGGTAGGACTGCCATTGCTTTATAAAGCACAGAGCGCTTCTTTGCAAAAGCGGCTGTTCATTTGAGCCAGGAGCCATTGATCGGAGCTCTTTTGTGCAAGTCGTCTTTCTTCTGAGTATTCAGCTTTGTGTAATTTTAAAACACACAGCTTACTTTCATGGAAATGTATTTGCTGACTGTCAGAATTCTTAAGGCCATGTGAAATGTTTTAGGCCACAGTGCTGTGGATCTTTTTGTGTACGTGATCATTTGTGAGTGTCACATCCAGATGTGCACAGGTAACGCTGCAGCCAAGCATTAGTTTAAGCGTTGGTAATTTCCAAAGTGTTTCCTATGTGATAATTGTAGATGATATACAGAAGTCCTCACCTGTCTGTACATCCTAAGACACAGAATTCGACTGTATTTGTCCTTTATGACTGTTGACTCTTCTACATTGTAGTTGCAGACATATTTTATTTTTCTTTTTAAAGAAGTATTTGTCACCTGTGCAACCATGATGTATGAACATAAAGAAGGGAAGTCTCTGCTATGCTGTACAAGGAGAAACACAAGGACAAAATATTGCTTGAAAAGTAGGCATTAAGTAATAATAATAATATAGTAGTAGTTACTTCAGCCACTGTCAGCTGTTTATGGCTTGAATCTGAAATTAAACAGAGCTCATATTTTGGCAGCGTTTTGAGTCGTGTGCGCTTCTCTGATGAGTCTCATGAGACGGACTTCTAAGTATTTACATGCCGAGAGATTTAGATAAGCACTTGCCGGGGTTTTCAAAAGCATCCAGGTCCCTCATATTTCTTGGGTTTTGTGTGTGTGTGAAAGCTTCTGATCAATTCTATTCTTTTGAAGGAAAAGCACATTTAATTTGATAGAAAACAGCGTTCCATCCCAGTCTGATAAGCTACTGAGCTATTTCACCAATACTCTTCTGGTTGTATCTTTTTCCTATGTTTTTTGTTCTGTTCTTGTTTTCCCTCACTTGTTTCTATTTGTGAGGAAAAGGGGAAACTTGTTAATCCTTGTACCTTCTGGCTTGCATGGAAATGGGTATTCTTTGACACCTATCAGCAGGTTTAATTGCATGATGTTGTTTTGTGCTATGTTTATTGTTAAGACATCAATTTTGCTAAATCCAGCTTAGCATGGTTTTGTTGTTGCTGAGCTCTGGCAGATTTATATATATATAAAAAAAAAAAAAGCTAAAACTCACAGGGACAAAAAAAGTATAGAAGTGACTGAACTAGGGAATATTTTGTAAAATATTTCCCTCATAGTTTTGCTAATAGTCCATTAATCTCCTTGTCAGCACAGGAGAGCAGCTCTACTATTTACTTGCATAATCAGTATTTAACATTTTGGTTACTCATGTATTATTTTCAGATGTTGCCCCAGTGTAACTGTATGTAATGGGTTATGATCTTCATGGAGGCTTTGAACTTTGGAAGTTCCTTGCTTTGCATACAATTTCAAGGAGCTTTTATGTAATATTTTTTGAAGTTTTGCTTTGGAATGAAGGTGTTCAGTTGGACAGCACAGTTTGTTCAATTCCTAATTTGGGTCAAATGTTTTATACAGTCTTGAGCAAACTGTGTTCAACTTTCTGCTACCCAACTGCCTGCATATTTAGGCCAAAACCTTTTTTTTTTTTTAATGTTTATTTTTTTAGGGATTTTCCTCTTTTGTAAGATGAACATTGTTTAGGGATTAGAACTATGCATGGTTGCATAGGTCAGCAGGAAGCTCACATTATTTTTCAGATTTTAGGAGGATTAACAGTCAAAATTTGAGACCCAGAACAGTAAATGTGGTCAGTTTGAACAGAGAAAACAGATGAAAACACTCCTCGTTTCACTTTTCTAACACAGTCTACGATAGTGTATAAATCCTTTCTTGCACAAATTGTGTACTCAGATGGTTTAATTTTGTTCTCCGACAAAGGCTGAAATTGCATTCTTTAATAAAGTTTAGTGACAGTGCAGTAATTGACAAGTCACGATTTGTATCCTGTAAATGTAACTTCTCATTTCTTTGCCTATTTGAAATATGTACAGCGTATTTTTTGTCAAACAGCTTTCGTCAAGGCAATGGAGATCTGGGACTGGCATCCTAACTGCAAAATTACCACTTACAGTGGGGCCAAAGCATCAGTTTACCTCAAATTCAATCAAGTACTTAGGCTTCCAGTTTTACCCCTAAATTCCTGGCATCGTAGGAGCTTAAATGTGTGATTGAATCAGTACCAGTTTGCTTCTCATTTTTCCTGTAGCATCAAAACCTGTAGCAGTGGCAAAGAAGTAATTCCTGCTTGGAGCTGAAAGTCTGCAATCCGGAACGATGAGCAAGAGATACCATCCGTACAAGGCTCTTTTAATGAGAAGCTCAAGACTTCTGAAATGCCACAGCAAGAGTCAGGCTGTCAGCTACATAGCAAGCATAAAACATTCAGAAATATGTTAAGAGCTCAAATGAGAGGCATTTAAAAGAGCAGGCTTTCTTAGAGGGAGGGGCAGCACCCTTCTCAATGTACAGACTTGCTTGTGGAAGTCTAGACTACACAGTCTGTATTTACCCATACTTTGGCAGGATTTTGTTAATAAGGTTAATTTAAATGGCTGCCTGATTGTGTACTCATCGGATCAGCTGGGTACAGGATTTTAAGTGTTGACCAAATAACAGCAAGTGTTCAGCATTCCTGACCCTACTTAAAACTCCTTCTGGCACGGACTTTTTGTGTCTAGCTTTCTGTGCAACAACTCAGAGGAGCATTAGAGCGATAGTGTAACGTCTGCAGTTCCCTGAGCTCTGGCAAACAACAAAGAAACAAACAAAAAAAACCTTACGTACCCTTACATATAAGAAACATATTAGGAAGATGAATCACATGGAGAAGTTCTAAGTATAGCCATCATAGAAAGGAGATTTGGAAATTATTATTTTTTTTTTCACAAATACAGCAAATGGAGCCATAAATAATATTTCACTGGAGGTTACTGGTGGCTTTCATAAAGTGCAGGACCACAACTGACACTGTCCTGTTATTGTAGCTGACTTGATTGTTTAATTCCAGCCACTTCATCTCACCTCAGCTTTGCCAGAACAGCATGCCCTTCTCTTTTGAAAAATTGCTGTTGTGATAATGCTCCCAGCTGGCAGAATCTTTTGTTTTGACTATGCAAAATCTTATGGCTTGTTCAGCTAATTGCACTCTTCACATTCTCATCTTTTTTTTTTTTTTTTTTTTCATCATGTATGTCCTTCCTGAAGAAAAGGCGGCACTCATCAACCAGAAATCTCATTCATGTTGTGCTTGAGCTCCGGGTGTTTTCCTTCTTCAGAGGGGTTGCCAAAGCAAAGCTTTTAGTTTGATTAAATACATTTGGACATGTACCTAGGTGTCTTCAGCAAGCCTTACTCATGTGAATTGATTTAAATTAGGAGAGATCCCACTAAGTGGGGTAGAAGAACTGTACGTAGAATAATTGAAATCAGTGGGAATTCTCACCTGTGTGGTTACGAGTCCCTAGCACTGTTAGTTTTATAGCAGAACCTCGCACTGAGCAGCTGGTGAGTTGCTGGAAGAGACGTCTTAGGTTATCTCTGAGGTGCGTGTAATTTGATGTTATTGCTCAAATGTTTCTGTAGGAACCAATACTTGCAAGGGCTTTCTTGATCCCAGAATCCATGGCTCGCACAATTTGAGCTTCCTTTCTGAATAAAATTGTGCTGCCTCTTCTGCACCTCTGCCAGAGCTCTGCTGTTGCAGCTCGGCTGCGGTGGCTCGACGCTGCCTGCAGCCACCCGGGTGAATCCTCGTTCTGTGATGGGACCAGGTCGTTTTGTCTTAATGGAGCTCATGGGGTTTTGATGGGTTGGGTCCATTCCTGGTGATACTGGCAGCTGTAGGGCTGGCTGCAGTGGTCTCAGCTGATCCCCTGGCTGGGTTTTCTTGACACTTTGTGTCATGCTCTGCTGTGAAAGGTTGGCACCCTTTTAGAGTGAAGGCTTAACAGTAATTGTGTCTACAGGCAGCCTCTAAAATGTGAAATGTTTGCAGCTGACTTCATGTTGCACCAGAGTATCACCATGCAGGAAGGCTGCATGTGGGGACACCCTCAGGTCCCTGCTTCCCCAGCGAGTCATATTGCAACCATATTTCCCTTCTATTCTTCTTTATTTGTCTTATTCTTTTATACCTCAGTTCATCTGCCTTTGTAAAATAATCTATTGTGACCCTGTTGGACCTGTTTGTGTGAGAAATTACAAATAATGAAATCAGCGGTTCATAAATATTAGCGGCGATAAGAACGTTCCTCATGTATACAAAAAGCGTTGCCAGTACTTTTGTTCATTTGTTTAACTTTGTGTGTGTGTGATTCAGAGATCTCTATGAGACGGTATGTTTTGCTTGGGAAACCGGCCCTTGGGATTTTTGGTGTCCTTATAGGGAGCCTGGGTGGTGGGGTTTTGTTTTGTTTATTTGCTTTGGGTTTGAAGTTTTTGTTTGTTTGTTTTTAGTACAAAATGGAATTTCCTACAAAAGATTGTGCTTTGAAAATGAAGTGGAGCTCAGGTCTTATTTTTAATTTTTATAAGTTGTATTAAGTTTTTTAAAATTAGGGAATATTTAAGAACATTTAAAGAAATGCATCTTATCAGGCCTCAAATGTAGCACAATTTTAAATCCCTCATATTTAAAACAAACAAACAAAACCCAGCCAAACAGAGCTCTCTTGGGTACTGTGATTCTTGTTCGCAGCTGAGACAGGCTTTGCTAGTGGATCCACCACAAATCCCTGAGGGAAGCTTGGGTGTAAGACATGCCCTTCCTTTATTCAAGACTGTGAACACAGTCATGGGCTGAATTTGAAGTACAGGCACGTACTATAGTTGATGCATTTTTATTTCTACTTGAAATATCTGGGAGTAGAGAGATTTGGTGAAATGCTAGGACGTGAACTCCTGTGGCCATGGGTGTGATCTTCTGAAGTTCTGGTTCAGCTCCTTGTGAAGGGCAGGGAGTTGCAAGAGAAACATCTGTCTGTATCTAACTATTTTTTTTTTTTTGTCTTTCCCCCTGCATTCATATAACAACGTCCTCTGCAGTAGGTACTGCCAGAATGCTCTTTTAATCTTTGTATCCGTAATGTGATTATAATTTTTAATCAATGTTAATGTCCCATATAAATTCAAAAATAGTATAGGACATTTTATAATTGCATATAATCTGTTAGCCTCAATTCCTTAAACATCCACGTGCAAGCATTGATGAATTCAGGGAGATTTTATACCACTCCTGTAGCCCTGAGTACGTCACGTAGCCAACAAAACCCTTTGGGCTGGAAGGCAGACCAGCACCTTGCTTCTCTAATCTGAAAGAGCATTCTGGAAAAGGACAAAAATAAAAATCTCTCTCCTCTCAGGAGGCTGAACACTGCAAGGAAGCACTGCCTCAGCCAGAAGACACCTTGCCAGCCATCTTTTCCTTTGCATTGCTTATGACAGGCATGTAATTAAAAAAATAATAATTCCTCAGAAAGCCGTTAGTGTCGTCGCATTGCATTACATCTTCTGCGCATAAGGACTTAACACCAAACAAAACGATTACGTGGCTGGAGGGCAATAACCGAAAGGTTTAATGCTTTATTAAGAGAAGCGTTAACTATTATGCATTAACCATGCTGGAATGCAGTGTTTTGCACCGAGCACGGTACGTGAAGATACGCCTTAATGTATTTGTGCAGCTTGGCCCAGCGATAGGTTTCTGTGGGAGCTGGAGCAGGGTAGTTACATTATTTCCTGGCTTTCTCTGTATTAACTTTGGGATGAATCTATTAGTTTTCCCAATTGATTGCTTCTTTCTGTTTTTAGAGGGAATATTTTCATAGCTTTGGGCTTTTTAGTTAAAAGATTTTTTTTTTTCTCCCCTTAAAATCTAGGTTTTGCCTCCTGGGTTTGATAGCATGCATATTTATGACAAATGAAGGAATTTTCCATCCCATTAAAGTTTCAACAAATAATTTCAACAGATACTCATTCAGAACAAAATAAATGCTGTTACGTGGTGAAGGGTCAATAAAAGCTCTCAGTCTTTAACAGCATAAGATATCTTTCATTTGGTCATTAAATAGCACTTGATGACTTCTTGGCCAGTTACATACAAGGGAGTTTTGCTGGCTAATTAAGGACTTACTCAGCTACTGTTGAAACAAGTGGAGCTCAAGAACAAAAAACCTGTGATGGTTCAATCATCTGTTGCAAAAGAAAGGCAAAGCAAGTGAAAAAGAAGGTCAGAGTCTGTGTGCAGGTATTGGCCGGCAAGAACCGTATTAACTTGTGTTACAAAATACCCAGTGGATGTATAAAAAATAGGGTAATTGTTTTGAGATTTTTATCAGCTCTCTGTTGGTCTGGGATATTTTTGGCAGTTTCTGGTGCTCAGTAACCCTCCTTAGTGAAATATGAAAAGGAATTGTAATTCACATTTAGTGGATGTGATATACAAAGCACTGGAAAAAGACAGTGTTCTTCTGAAGCCTGTTTTCACAACCCATCTGAGGGCAAAGAAGTGCGCCATTCCTGTGCAATAAGAGGTATAAATCTTAACATACTTCAGATAAAAGTACTGAAAAATTATATGGAGGCTTGAGGCCTTTTTAGTTCAGAGTTTTCTTGAGGCGTAGGCTTTAGTTTAAACTGCAGATAGTTTGTGTGCTCAGCTCTTGCTTCGTTACAACAGAACAAATCAAAAGAAAATTAAATTACTGGAAAGAAATTAAAGTAACAAAGAACAGGTGTGAGAACAATCTGGATATTATGTTTATGGAAAAAATGTTTTTCAGAGAATTTCTTGGAATATAAATTCCTCAGAAGATAAATATTTGCAGGTTTTTAAGACTGTGTAATAAAATTGCAATTTGCATGTTGAACAATAGTTGGATATACAGAGAGCTTAAATAGAAATCACTATAGCTGAAATGGTCTCTTTCAAAAACTTTTTTTTTTTCTCCCAGATTTGTCTTCCTAGAAAGTTCCACAGTGAGCCTGTCCTGTTTCAGTTTTCCATTATTCCAAAGAACAGCAGGATCTAGCAAGAAGCTGCAACCAAGAGCATTTGTGTACAAACTGCTGTGTTTCTTTATGCAAAAAGGTTTTCTCTTCTGTCATACTGAGCGTGCAAGGTCTGTCATGAACTGTGGCATGGCAGGTATTGCATGTAGCTGCAAAGGAGAGGTGGTAGTAAAATGGGAGATTTGAAACTGGCTTTGTGTTCTTGTTTAAGGGTAGCTTTGTTTTACTCCAACCTCACTGACTCTTAACAAGTCAAATGTGATGGAGGGAGTTTACACAGACACCTGAGAGGAAGAAAACTTTATGGATTTGCAGGTGGGGAGCTGTTCCTGGGCATAAATAGTAATCTGGAGGAACCCCAATTAGCTCTGCTAAATGGCTTTAGCTTCGGGCCTAGCACTGGAGCAGTAAGGGAGTGGTGGCCCCGCGGTGTGAACTGGATGTTTCAGAGGCCCAACATTTTGGTTCTGTCCCTGTGTAGTGGAAGACTCAGCACCGTGGCACCTGGCTGCCTGGTCTGGAGATGAAGATCAGCATTCTTCCCATGCAAACAATTCGAGGCTCCCACGGAGTTTGGGCTCTGTGTGACGGCAGCAGTTTTGCCTTTGATTAGCTGACTCACAAACACCGATAGACGCTGCCTTGTAATTACACGGCCCTGTAGCTGGGCAGGCTTCTATTTAAGATCAAAGCATTTTGCTGCTTGATATAATGCATGTAAATGATGCTCAGCAGATAGAGAATTAAAACTCAGCAGTTGTCTCCTTTATGCATCCATTTGCACTGATTAATTTGGTGTTCTGTGACTTTTAATTGGAAGAGTGGCAGTACTAGTTTTATAACTCCTAAATTCGCTGTGATCAGAACAAAAGCTGTTGTGTCTAAACGTGAGAATAGTAAAGCAGATCCTGGTTATGCCAATATGAAATAAGCTGTCATGGTAAAATTTAAGGATAACCATTAGAGTTTTATACCAATTTTTACTGTCAGAAGCTCAGAACAAACTGTAAGGAATCAGTCTACCATATCTCTGAGAGCACTGAAGTCCTCATTCTCCTTTTAGAAGGAAACGAGAGCTCAGATTAATTATCACTGGAACTGTCTGCTTGGTTAGAAACTGCAGGGTCATGAAAGTTTTTGTGTGAACAAACATTTTTCTTCTAGTGAGTCCTCTTGCTCATTGATTTTGTTGTGCATTACTTAGGTAGCTTTCGGTGAGTGTATGAAACCATGCCTGTGGATCCTGTGGCTGGCTCTGTGCAGTTGCGTTCCCACAGACTGTAAATGCAGATTTAGAATCAGTTGGGTGAGTTGGAAAGGCCCTCCAGGTTCTGATCTCTTCTAAGCTGAACGTAGACACCAGGCTGATGTCTTCCACAGGCTCTGGGAGTGCACTCTGTCCCATCATCCAAACTGCTAATTCAATTTTTCCATTACTCTCCACAAATTGTAGATACAGAATGTCTTTTGCTCTCTGAGAGCTGGTGCATAGAAACCTCTGTTGTCCCGTGACCTTGGATCCAACCCTGATGCTTTCCTCATTCCCTGCTGCTTCAGCAAACCCAGTGGTCACCGCACAAGGTGGTGACTCAGGGCTGCTGCAGTTTCTCCCTTGGTGAGCGGCACCAAATGTTACCCGTTTAAAACACAGTGAGGAGTTTTGCATCATTGCAGAAGAGAAACCAAAACTAAAGGTGAATGGCAGTATTTGAGCAGATGAATGTGCAGGGAGGGTGAGCAGGCTGCAGCCTGGTGCTGGCACGTCTGCCAGTGCTGGGAGGGGAACACAGCCCTGCCAGCTGGGTGGAAACACCTTGGATCAGCCCCTGCACTCCTGGCAAAAACAGCATCAAGCCTAAGTTTTGGACTGCTAATCCAGGGAGGTGTGCGTGACCGTGTATAGCCAATGGTAAGCCAGGGAGAGCTAAGGGATGCCAGCGGATAAATGGAGATGCCTTAAGGCTTTTATTGAGAACATATCACCTTGCAGTGCAGCAGATGAGAAACTGCATTCTTCAGTCTTTGTCAGTCTTCCAATGAGTCAGTGGAGTTGCTGGGTGGTTTTCTGTCTTTTTTTTTTTCTTTTTCTTTTTTCTTTTAAATCCCTGGCATTATCATTAGTGAGTGAACTTTCTACCTGTCCACCCCGCTTCTTGTTGAAATGTTCAGCTCCATTCTCTCCAAGGGCGGGACATTTCATTGTTACAGCCATTTGGCGCAGTAATTTATTATTAATTATGCTTTCACAGTCGAGCAATCACGTTACCTCACTGCATTTATCTTCTGCCAACACATAAATGGATTATTTGTAATGAGACAGTTATGGGTAGATGCTGAATGTGGATTTTACAACTTCAGCCTAAGAAGGATAAATCCCCCGCTGCACTCAGCCTTCTGAAGGGGATCACCATGCAAGGGCTCAGGAAGCCACGGATCTGTTCAGTGCCTGCTAGAGAAGGAAAACATGTGTGAGGCTGTGGAAAATAGCACTGATTGTTTCAGGAATTACCATTACACAGAAAAGAGACAAACTGCCAGAATAAAGAAGTTGCACGGTTTCTGATAGGCAGCTTTTCACATTCTGTAAAAGCCCCTTTCTGCAACAGCTCCTTTCTCCATCCCTGCCCAAGGACTCCTGAGACCTACCTGTGGAGGCGCAGGCAGTGTCCCCCTCCCTGTGTGGCCTCAGGTCACTCCTGTGCGGTGACATCTGATGGTGGGAAGGTGCTGACTGCCACAGCTCTCTGGTGCCTGAGCTGCCTCATCTCTGATCTACTTTTGTGCCTGTTTTATCAGTGCTCTGGAAAAGAGAGAATCTCCTGAAGTTTGTAGGCTGCTAGGGAAAAACAAGCACAAAAACTGTGAGTCTTACTGTAAAGCCAATAGAAGTAATTAGTAGCACGGCTCTTTGAACTCACCTTTTCCCTTAAGCACATATATTCCTTTGGCTGTGTGGTAGCAGTGATATTGGTGCAAGGGCAGCTGCCGCTGAGCTCCCAGCCCTGCTTCATCAGCTCGTTGCTTTTTGGCGAGGCAGCAGCGGGCTCCCCGCACACCTGTGCCGTGCAGGCTGCGGCTGAGGAGAGGGAAGCACTGAGCTGCAAAGAGTCATGACCCATTTTCAGATTATGCAAGTCTCCAAGGCCCTTTTAATTCAGGGAAATAAATTCTCTTTTAGAAGGTGCTGAGGATGAACAAAACACTTTACTGGGGGCAGGTTTGGTGAATGCCAGCAGTCGATGAGCCAGGCCTGGGTTTCACATCACACTGTTACAGATTCAGTGCTAAGAGTCCATTAAAGCAGAGGAATGTCTACCAGCATAATTCCTGCAAAAATAGGAATTTGTTTGATGTTTGTTTAATGTGTGTTAAATGGCTTGTCTCATAGTGGCGTAATGCTTTAAAAGGCTGTGTTGCGCTGGGTAGGGATCTGCCTGTTCTTTCGTTCTGTTGCAGTGCAGGTGCCGCACGTTGCAAGAAGCAGCCAGCTGAGAGCTGCTAGACCGTTTATGCTTAGCCATGATTTAGTGAGGACCAGAGTCAGGTCTGATGGCCTGGAGTTTTTATGCAAGAGGTGGATAACATTATAGCTGTCTTAAGAAGGTTTACTGAAATCCTTGATTTCAAACCATTGCTCAGAGTTTCCGAAGAATGTGTAGCGTTTTTGTTTGCAGTGTCATAAGGATGCTCGGTCATGCAGGTGGTCACAGTGCTGCATCTTTCCCGAGTCGGTTCCTTCCACGGGTCTGCACGGTGTGTAATTGCCACCAGCAGGGATGGGAGCTGTATTTGTGGGCTTAATGGCACTTAGATGTCCAGAGCTGGAGAAATATCCCTGAAAGCATTACTCTGGATTCACCTGCAGTCAGACTCTGGTCACTCTGCCTGAAATAAGCAGTGTTGGTTGTGCCTTTAGGGTACAAACTGTTAAAGCATGAGAAGTCACTTCAGTGACTTCAGCTGTAAATTCACACCTCTGTTTCTATTGAAATGAGCGTTTCATTTCCAAGAGGAAGGTTACTCTTCTCCTGCACAGTTGTTGCATATTTTCTAATCTGGGGGGAATTCTTGTGGCTCTCAGAGATATTTGTTCTCTAAAAATAATGATGCATTTTTTTTAATTGTTATTAAATTTGTCTTTACAGTTGTTCAGTGAAAAAATAAGTGGAGCTGAAGGAACAAAATTAGATGAAGAATTTCAAGAGATGGAGAGGGTAAGGAAAGCAATACAAGCTTTTCAACACTAAGCTATTGCAAAATCAAAAGTCTTTCACATTTCAGATGCTAGAATGGTATTATAGATTTACATGAGGGAAATACTTAATTCAAAACATAAATATGTAAGAATAAGTGCAAATTTATCCTTGATTCTTGTCAGCTCGGTCAGGGGAGAAGAGACATGCAGAAAGGCTGTCTGAGCAGAGGAAACTCAAGAGGACACCTCTTGACAGTGAAGGGAAGCTCTTCCAAGACTGGTGTAAAGCACCAAGAGACGTGTCTCTCTGTCTATGTGGGAAATTAGTGAGAGAGAAAAAATTCTCATAATTCTGAATTATATTTTTTAGATTAAATCCATAGTCAGGAATTAATATGAATTGTTGTGGAAATTGAGATGTTTGTTATCGACTTACTCATGGTGGGTGTTTCAAATCAAACTGCGTTAATGTCACTTTCTCCTTTCTGAGCTTTTAAGTGCTTTTTATCACCATTGTCTTTTCAATATATTTTAATGTACATAGTGGACCTAGGTCACAGCTTTTATTGTTGGCAGATTGAAGAAAAAATCTTGTGTGAGTTGTTTTTTTTTTTTCAACGTGCATATTTAGGATTTATGATCTAAACAGGCTTCTAGGTTTCATTTTCTTTGGCTTCAGAACAATTATTTCCTTTCTCCGCATTGTAAGAGGAAAAATAATATGCAGACCCAGAGGTAGAAAAAGAGAAACAACACAGAAATGTGATTTTTATAGCATTTTAGAAACTATTAAACGGGAAGACAGTGCAAACTGCTGCTTTAAATGTCCCTGACCCCAAGACTGTGAGCTGGGATATTTTAAATCTTTTTCACCTGTGGAGAAAAGCAGTCAGGAAAAGTATAGCCTAGAATGCATAAGCAGCATTTGAGACTTAAGAGCTTGAGAGATAAGTAGGTCCCCACATTTTGATACGAACTTTTTCTCCTTCTGTGTGCTAACTGCAAATTTTGTTTGGTACAATCTCGTCACAACTGTGGCGTGACTGTTTATTTTAATCTACCATATTTGCTTTATTTTAAATAATTTTTCATAATCAGCTAGAATAGTATATTATATCTAATCAAAATATAAAGTTTCTAGTAATAGGCTTGCTTTTTGCTAACTTTTGGTTACTTTTCTTTTTCAGAAAATTGATGTTACTAATAAAGCTGTAGCAGAGCTTCTGTCAAAATCCACAGAGTATCTTCAGCCAAATCCAGGTAGGGTAGAGAAAGTAGGTGTCAGATTTTGCTAAACACTATCTTGTTACTCAGAAATTCATCCTAGGTGGATAAAAGCTAATTAGGTCATTATTGTGAAGCTTCTGGATGTCTAGAGACCCTCAGCGGTGCGTACAATGAACTGTACTGTACAATGGAACTATAAAGTTTACATGCAGCAAGTCTGACCTGCAATGCAGCTTACAACACACAATGTTGGTCTTACTGGGCGCATACATACAGGTTGTGCGTGCATGACGTGTCTTGGATGGCCTGGGACGGCAATACAGCACCTGTGTTATTTATGCTGGATTTCCTGGAGTGGGATATAGATCCCTCAAGTAAAGAGAATGCCAGCATTTTTTTTAGTAGAGATATAAAAGACTGTTGAATTTAACTCGTGCTCAAGGTCTCAGTGGATTTTGGGTAGTCAGTTAATAGAAGCTTCTCAAATTTTAGTTTAAGAAACTAGAAAGGGTACATGTTTACATTTACAGTTGGTCACAAAGATTAGATGTTAAGAGCTTGATGGACTGTCCAAACCAACTGCTGGAAGGACCTTCATTTTTTTGACAACTGTCTGACTGAATTTACATTTAGTAGCTACACCAAGGACTTCAGAGATGGTCTTAATTTCAAACAGTTCTGGGTGCCTTATGAGATGCATGTCCCTGGATAAGTTTAATAGGTTGTTAATGTCTACAGAAGAAACATTAAATGGTTTGTGTCTACAAAACGATGGTAGTATTCAACCCTTTACTAAGGCCCAGCTAGGGTGTTCAAAATGCAGCTAGTCACCATGGTCCACATTCCTTAGGAATACTCTACCCATGGCTATCACTGTGTTGAAGACGTTGTTGAGAAGTAATGGTAAGGAGTAGATTAGAAAAACATTCCAAGAATTGCATGGTTTTGTCATGATATGTGCAGGCTACCAATAAGTTACTAATTTTTATTTACCCAGCCTTTCTGCAGAATAAAGTCTTACTGTCTTGAATAGTGAAAGCAAGAAAAAAGCAGGGAAAGAAGTTCTGTAAAGCTCTCACAAACAAGAGCATTAAAATGGCTTCGTCTGTGCTTGTATCCACTTTGTGTTTGCTATCTGCAGTGCTTTTAATAGAGGAATCCACAAAGAAAAATACCCAAGGGAATGTGAATATTGGTGAATATCAGCAGAAGGCGATAAGCACTCCCACTATATAACTGCCTGGAGAGATGATGCCCACTCAGCTGGGAATAAAACAGTTTCATGTGACCCATACTGTTGCATGGAATCTTACTTCAGCATTGACTATGAAGTACTGACAACTAAAAGTTTACGGGTCTACAGGCTAACTTAGTGACTTGCTTCATGAGGTTGTTTGTTAAATAATTTATTGCTTTATATTAATTAAAAAAAATGTTCTGTCTTTTTTGTTGTTGTTCATGTTCTTATTAGCATACAGGGCCAAGCTGGGAATGCTGAACACTATGTCAAAGATCAGGGGACAAGTTAAAACCACAGGCTACCCTCAGACAGAAGGACTCCTAGGAGACTGCATGATACGGTATGGCAGAGAGCTTGGCGATGATTCTATGTTTGGTGAGTTTGTGTACCTCCTTTGAGAATATTTCAGTATAAAGCTCTTCACAGAATATTACTCAGTGAAAAACTATGTAAATAGCTGATCCAGGTAAGAGGGAAAGCTAAGTACAGTGATTAGGGAATGATTGATATAATAATATACGTTGCTTCTACATATTTGTCTGCCTCTGTTGCAGGTAGATTGTTACTATTGCTGTCTCTAAACATTTTAGTTTCTGACTTGCCAAAGGTAAATCATTTAGATCCTTTGATGCAATGCATTTTTTTTTAACCTTTAGATAAAAATGGTTACCCTATATCCAAGAGTTAAATTAACGGAAAAAAAATCTTGGGGGGGTGGAGGGGGTGGAGGAACTGTGGGTGCTTTTGGCATCTTTGTGCTTTGGAGCAATGCTTCTCAGATACGCATTTTCTTGTTTTTGTGAAGATCCACTCCAGCTTGGCCATGCTACAATTCTTTGGTAAATCAAATATTACCTATTTCCTCTGAAAATATGCTGAAACTTCACGGCCAAAATCTTGACAGAGGCATTGCTTGCTGAGCATGCACAATGTGTGGGCTTGACTGGAATAAACTTGAAGAACTGTCACAGAGCTACACAGTGGGTGTTTTTTGATACAGCTGGGATTAAGAGGGAAACTACAAGAAATGTACATGAGAAAAGGAGAGTCCCATATTTGGGAAAGAACACAGACTAGGGCTACAGGGCTCTGGCTTGGGCTAGGACTGTGTGCAGAAGCCAAATTCAGAACTGGCTGACTTCTTTCTGCCCTGTTGTTAAGATCTGCAGTTCCACACACAAAGGCCATTCTCTAAGTAGTAACAGCTACGTAGGCCTAGGAACCTAGGACTCAAAAAACCCAAGGAGGTGCTGTATAGGGGAAGATGTTGATGCTGCAGAATATACTGTAGAGCAAAATATTCCAGTTCTAATTTTCTGTAGGAAAAAATCAAGTGCATAATTTACATTATTTTTTTACTTTTCAACATCCTACAGCAGATACAAAGATACCTACTTGAAAGAGCTGTATCATAAGACACATTTTTTGTTTTACATATATTGAGATATAAGTAGCATATTCTTTACCATAGGCCTTGCACTACTGGATGCTGGTGAAAGCATGAAGCAAATGGCAGAAGTGAAGGACTCACTTGATATTAATGTCAAACAAAATTTCATTGATCCTCTACAGTTATTGCAGGACAAAGATTTAAAAGAGATTGGGGTAAGTTTTCCAGGGTAAAGCTTCATTTATCAATAATCAAAGTCAATCAAACACCAATTCTCTGAGTGTTTTCTATGGAAGCAAAAAAGGAAATAAACTTCACTGCATTTAAGCTTCTGTTTCTAGCAAAATAGTGATGAAATCTGCTTAGAAACAATGTCTGGCTATTTCCCTCCATTGTCTAACTTGCTCAGTTTGCCATATTGCCTGTATATTCAGTGCAAGAAGGATAGTGAAGAAAATTGTACTCTGTATTTTTCTGTTCCTTTATTTTAACTGACATTTTTTATTAATTGTTCTGATCATGTGAGTGGGCCGTGATTTACTGTGACTGATTATCCTGTCTTGCCACCTCTCTCTGCCAGCCTAAGGCTGTTTATTATAGAGGCGGAATGTGATTGTTGAAGAAAGCTATTCAGGGCAATCACAGAATGATCTCAAAAGTGCCTTAAAATGTTGAGTGCCATATTCCACTATGGAAAAAATATAAGATGCTGAGGAACATATTTTAACCTTTAAAGTTAGGTTTTTCAGTGCTTTTGTTTACAAAATGACAATTCAAAAGAAAGCCAGGCAGTCTCTGTCTGAGTCTGATTCCAATAGACTTGGGTAATAAGCAAGTTAATTCCCTGATGAAATGCAGAAAAGAAAGTTGTTTTATTTATTTACATGTATGTAGAAAGCAGAGCAAAAAGCTAGTAATAATGCCTTGATGTCTATAGCTGTCTCCTATGATACAGAATTGTTTTCAGTTGTCATTCTTCTCCACTGATAAAAAGAAATTTTTTGATGTTAGCTTTAATGAGCATTTTGTACTGTCACTTTGAGTCCGTTCTATAAGTCTGTCAATCCCATGATTTTTGGCAACAGAAAAACTTGTATAGTGATGTCAGTTAGAAGTGTCAGGTTGACACCTAACAAAGAAAGCAAGAACATAAGATTTGTTGGAATACTGCTTATGGAATGAGAAGGGAAAATAACTCTGACTGTTGGCTGTCATATTGCATATAATTCAAGAGGTGAAATTAATTTAAGTATAGAACACAGGGGGCACTTTTGGATTTTCTAAATTAGAAGCAGGATCCAATGTTAGGCGTTGCACATTTAATAAACTCCATCCCATGATCTAGGTGCCTAAAATTACCAAATCAGGGTAGCCAGTTCCCCAGGTCCTACCAGATGACTATTTAAAGTCTACACAACTTAAAATTTAATTCACGTATGCAGTCCCAGACGTACCTGATGCTTCTTAGATCAAAGGGATGGACTGGATAATCTCTGAGCTTGGCATTTCTTTTGATTCTGCATATCCCTGTAATTGCATCCAACTGAAACTTCCTTAAATCACTATGTGTTTGTATGGGCCTGTCCCATTTGGACCTCCACCTAAATGTTCTGTCTTATTTAGCATCATTTGAAGAAACTAGAAGGTCGTCGTTTGGATTATGATTATAAAAAGAAACGTCTTGGAAAGATACCAGATGAAGAAGTTAAGCAAGCAGTAGAAAAATTTGAAGAGTCAAAGGAACTAGCTGAAAGAAGCATGTTCAATTTCTTAGAAAATGATGTAAGTCTGTCCTGCTTTTTTGTTTGCTGCAGTATATCCAGGTGGGAAATGTGTGTGGGGTTGGATAAAGTTTGACCCATCCTTCACAGGCAACAAGGACTGAAGGCAGAGAATGTACCTTTTTCCTTGTCTCTGAGAGGAACGTTATGTACAGCAGTGCATGGGAGTACTCAAGAATTCAGCAAGGTCTTCTGGAGATACAATTGCGCAGACAAGGTTGACACAGACATCTCATGTAGCTTTATTATCTATGAGCAATGAACTGCCTGAGAGCAGAATACAGGGAGATCAGGAGGAAGGAGAAGCCAGTCGCAGACCAGCTGCTTAAAGCATGAGCAAGAGATATGTACCCAGTGCTAAGAGCACTGAGTGCAGGAGCAGCTCACTTAACACACAAAACTTTGCTGCTGCTTTGAAGGATCTGGATAATTTTGGCTCTAAAAATCACAACTATAGCTTGGCTGTAAATATTGCTGCATAGAGCTTATGTGGGTTATGCTGAAGTACTTGGACATTGGCTCAGATTTGAAGTCCACCATGAAATTATGTCTTAAAAATGAGCAACTGTGGTGATTTGTGATAATCCTTTCTTCAGTGCTTATACAGCAGAATAGCAGGATGTGCTATCCCATATAGTCATAGAATTATATGAAAAGAGAGGTGGAAGGGTGCTTAAAAGGACATTTTGCTATCTGTAAGTAGGACACACAATATTAGTTTCTTTCTTACGAGTGGGTGTCAGGTTTTTTGTTTGTTTTATTATTTGGAATATGAAAGACAAAAGAAATTACTTGGTTTTGCAGAGATTTCTCTGTTAGACAGTATTAGCCCCAGTCAAGTTAAAACAGAAATAGGAAGACAGGGTCTATTCCAAAACTTTCTGTTCTGTAGATACGTTATCACAGAAACCATGCTTAAAAAGCAAGAAATGTGCTGTCTCCTGGGAGCAAACTGCAGAAAGGGGGAGCTGTTAAGTGGGACCATTTACCTGCAGACAACTTCTGTCTCTGACTACCTGTGTAATGGCCAGCTACAAACTAGCCAGTAGCTCTTAAACTGCTTGTGAGTGGGACACATTCATTACAGCAGTGCATAAGTCCATAACCCCTTGCTGTTATACCAGAACAAGTTATATTAAGGCTGCAAAAAATTAACATCTTCTATCAACAATTTCAGCACGCTCTTCCATGGTAGACTCTACCAGTTGGCCAGCTGTGGTGTATGCATTTTATAGTTCTTCTTTGCATAAGCAGCTGAGAAATGTTTCAGACATTTATCATTAGCCAAAGCACCAAAGCAAAGATGAAGCAGTGTATGGAATAGTGACTTACCTAAGCCACAAGATCAGGAACAACTGACTAGTATAACTGATTCTGCCTTTGGGAGGGAGGTGAAGTGGTTGTCCCTTTGATGTCTTTCTCCTCTTTCTATTGTTTCTGTTTAAAGAAAACTGTGCTGTTTCTCTTCCATTTGCCATGCTGACCCAATTTCTCTCCTGTCCTCAAACTTCTCATTACAGCCTTCTTGTCTAAGCTGAGTCTTTCTCACCAGATTTGCATAGATAGTAATTGCAGTCACTTCCTTCCTGTCCTTCCCAATTCTCCATATGTCTCCCTTTCTTGGCCTTCTTGCCCTGCAATCTCAATGCTCTGGTCCCCAGCCATCTTGCCAGGTGCCTCACCCAGACTCAGTCCTGATCCACATCTCTTTCTATTTTTTTTTTTTTTTTTTTTTTTGCACAGCTAGTTCCAGACCTCCCACACAGACACTTTTCTATGCACTTCTTATCAGATCCATCTTCCTGCCTTTCCCACTCAGCCAGTCTCAGGCTCCTCTAGCTAAGTGGCTTTTAGTCCCTCAGGTCTCCCTGGCTCCTTCCCAGTCTCTCTCTCTTTCTTCTCCTAATCCCCAGTTCCATATTCTTCCTGGCTCTTACTCATCTTGTCTGGACATTCCTTGTCTATCCATTTTCTCTGACTGCTCCATCCAAACCCCAGGCACATTGTGCATTATCCTCAGCTGGTTTACATTACTCTCTCTTGACTTTGATGGAATTGTATCAGCTGTTAATTTGGTTCTGTGCGTTTCATTTCTGTATGCTATGTGACAATGTTTGGCTCTCTTGGAATCCCAGAAGAATTTCTAATAATCTTTTTAACTGAGTAAAAGCAGATGAAGTATAGCATAAAATTACCATGGGTCCATAAAACATTTGCAGAAAGTTTACTCAGACACCTTCTTGTGATCCAATGTCTGAAGACATGGTGGAATGGGAACATGTCAGGCTTCTTGGGTTCTGTCGTCTTAATGAGGTCTTAAAGGAAGAGGACAAATAAATATTTGGTAATGTTCCATCACAGATCACAATACAGATTGAATTTTTTAGTTTGTGTTACAGTAATGGGAATGAGATTTTTTGCTACCTCGTGAATAAAAGGTTTTTTGTTGTTGTTGTTGTTGTTTTCTTCTTTTTTCTCTTTCACATCCTCCCTTTACCCCAGCATTCATGTTTTTGAGTGATTGGCTGATATTTCTTCAATCCAAGTAGGTTTGGGTAATAGTAGGTAAATCATGTTTCATTTATTGGTTTATAAAATGCTGCCATCTAGTGAGGTAACTCCACACAATTTCAGAACTGCAGTTTGTAAACATCACTAATAAACGCTAATGGGGCTGAGTCACAACAGTTGTCGCAATGTAACTTCTCCTAACATTGCTGATTAGAAAAGCCCCACTTTCACCTGCTAAGGGGTCATGTCCTCTAACTGTTTCAGGCTCTGGTGTTGACAGACAGCTGGCTTGGAAGTAGAAAGCAAAAGGGATTTGCACATTGTGAAAGGAAATGACTCAAGGACCCAGCCCTGAGTTAGTGAACTAGAAGTTGCACCTCAGTTTTGTTCAGGTTCCAACTGGCAATTTATTTGATAGAATCACATATGCTCTTTTTCAACAGTCCCACAAAGTATCATTGTCTTTTGAGATACCAGGTCTGTTTTGAATGAAGTGTTTGTTTATCTTTCAGCTGAATGTACTGCAGGCTCCTTAAAACTATTTTCCTCTCTATATTTCAGGTAGAACAAGTTAGCCAGTTGGCTGTGTTTGTAGAAGCAGCGCTAGATTACCATAAACAATCCACAGAAATTTTGGAGGATCTGCAGAGCAAGCTGCAAAACCGGTAAGGCTGAACCCATGAGAAAATGTTGAACCTCTTTTGCAGCTCAGGTTCATGAATGTGAAACGTCGCTGAAGCAACAGATCTTGTAGCACCACCTCACAGATGTGCTCTTGGTGTGCTTTACTGGACTTCATTGCTTTAAACCATTGCCACCTGGCAACTTCTTGCTGCACTGTGAGCCTTTAATGTACCGCAAGATCTGCCCAGAAAGCTTTGACTGTGTGCAGAATCCCTCGCTCACATCTGCGGAGGTTAATCAGGACAGCCTCCATTTGTTTGTAGGTTTACTTAAACTTGCATACTTTCTGAACTGTGTTTGGGAGACTGCTGAGAAGTTGGCATATTTTCACTGAGATTACGGGGTATAACAAAACTCTGCAGCAAAGTAAGGGAATTGCCAGCTGGCTAGGAACACGACTGTGGTGAATGTACTTGTGAAAGGCCCAGATACTTCGTGTCATACTAATAAAAAAAAAAACACGCTGCTGTCATTGATTTGGTGTACGTCACCCAGAGAACAAACAGAAAACAGGAGACCAAAATGACTTGCGGACCACTATAGTGTAGCCTAACATTACAGTCACAGAGTCTGGATAACTCTGTGGGGATTTTTATTTGGGTAGATGTGGTGGCTGTGAGTATCACACAGGAGCAGCTGTGCCTGTGTGCCCTGCCCCAAGAGCCAGAAGGCCAGTGAGATGAGGAGTTCTCAGCTGGGAACTGTGCATACAGGAAGAGGTACTAAGATGGTTTTGCTGACCAAATGGTTGTTTCCCGTTTTTTTCTAATAAAAAAGGCACTGTTTGAGATGCAGTCCCTGGGCCTCTGTCCTGGCTGGGTTTCTGCATATGTCATGTACAGTAGAGCTTTCCAGATAGCTCATTCCTGGAACTTCTGCTGAACTCAGTGGCAGCTGTGGATGCTCAGCACTTCTCAGACTCAGGCTGTTAAGCTTTACGCCTCTGTCAGCAGGACCACAGCATTAAATAAAATAAGGACTTACTGAAATTCAAATATTGCATTAGAATTGAACAGTTTTAAGCAAATAATACGTATATGCCCCTGCCTCAGGGGGGGGAGGGGGAAACACAACACAAAACAAAACACATAAAACAAACAAACAAACAAAAAAAACAGCAAGAGGGTTTTTTCCCACTTCTCAAATGCAAAAGCACAGACCCTAGATGGAAACTCCATAAGTATTTGTTCCTTCAAGTAAATCTCTTGCTGCTCTTCTCTGTGTTCTAGAATAAATGTAGCATCTAGTCGGCCTAAACGTGAATTTAAGCCAAAGCCTGTAATAACTGCAACCCTGGAAATTGGTGATAATCAGCAGCACAATGGGATTGCATATAGCTCTTCCATAAAATCATCAGGTAAGCCTGTGGCCACAGAAATAATGAGTTGGTGGGTGTTTTACCAGATTGTTGCTTGTACTGTGAGAATGATGGATACATGAGGCATCAGTATCCATGTATTTGCCTCCCATTTGTTTCCCAGATTTGGAAGTGGAATTGTGAAGCAGGTTTCCTCTCAGCGATCTTTCACCATCCAAAATTTAGGTGTGGCATTCTGCTTGGTCTTTTAGGTTCTCTGTATTGCCACTGAGGGTGGGAGGAGAGAGAGGGAGAGTCAGTTGCAGAAAGCAGTTCATGTCTTGAAAAGACAGATGCCTAAGGTGGGTGTGTTACATCACTGTATGGAACATCTCCAGATGCTCATTTCTCTCCACAGTCTATTAGACCATAAAGGATCAGCACAGGATCTTGACTATTAACCACGTAAAATTCAGAAAGATTACTCCCAGCCTTACTAATTTTATTTTATTTTTTATTAATATATTTTATTTTAATGGCCCTAAAATACATGCCAAAGTGCGTGCATTTTTGAACCAAAGTTCTCAGGTACCCATTACTGTGGGAGTAGGATCCCTTCTTGTGGTTAGATCCCGATTCCACACACACACACAAAAAAAAAAAAAGAACAACTGATGAAAGCCCTTGAAAGTTGTGGGAATGGTAATAATTACTAAGGTTACTACTCACTGAAATAACTTTTTCTCGTCTCATACTTTCCTTCATCTCATGAATACTTTTTTTCCTTATCTCCTTTGCCTACAGCGAGTGATGAGAGACCAATAACAAAACACAAAAGACAATAATATGCAAAGAAAAGAGCATGAAAAAGCCAGTTTTTTTCCATAAACATTATTTGTAAGGAAAATAGAGAGGAGGCAGTGAGCCTAAAGTTTCCTTCTCTATTTGGCATGAGATCTAGGATCTTTTTCTGAAGCCTTTTTCTTTTTTTTTTTTGTTTTTTTTTTTTGTTCTTGTTTGTAACTTTCTGGTTTCCTCTTCCTTCCAGTCTTTCTTCTTTTTAAAGATTATTGCGAGAGAAAGAAGAGGACTAAAGGTGAAAGAATAAAGCTTAGAGCTGTAACTTCATGTTCCTTCTTGAGTATTTAATTTTCTTGCACTCTGCTTCAAAATAAGGCTATTACACAATCCATAGTGAAGGGGATTGCAATAGATTGGCGGCATAAATCCACCCAGCAAGATCCTGTCCCTCATTTTGTTTCTTTTGTGCTTCAGGGTACTTGAAGGTATGTTAGTGAAGCTCCCCATGCTGCCTGAATAACAAGACAGTAATTTTGTGTTGCTGTTGAACATGGGATTGAGGGAGATAACTCCTCCTTTTTTTGCGCGTTCCTCTCAATTCAGACCACTGGTTCTTAAGACATGGTGCAAGCACACATTTCATTCAAATCCCTGCAAATGTGTGCAGCAATGCATAAATTTGTAAGTTTCTAGTTATTTTCACAGCACATCTGGATGAAAGCAGCAAAAACAAGGCAACCTTTATTAAGAATCCAGTATAAAATTACTAGTCCCCTATCAATTACTTGTCAAGTTATATAAGCTTTTTTTCTGCTTTACATGTGCAGCGGAGACAGGAGACTTAGATTCAGCATTTGTACATTAACTAGTATGTCAAAACCGAGATAAAGCAGTACACACCTTACAGTGGTTTATAATCGTGATGGGAGTGATCCAAGATGTCCTTTAAAGGTAATCAGTCCAGCCTTTAGGCAAAAGACAGGTTAGATGACTTCTCAAGGTTGTTTCCAGCCTACTTAAAGAAAAAAAAAAAAAAAAAGGTGGTTTTAATAAGCTAAAATTCAGTGAATGAACTGAAAAATAAATGACCACTGCTTACGAAGGTAGGGAAGGAGTGAGGCACTTCTATTCATTGACTACTCCATCAGCTGCTTGCATATCATTAAATGATGGATTTTCACTTACTGCTTGGCTCACTCAGTACTATCAGAATGGAAAAGAAAACCATGAAAGAGATAAAGAGGAGGGATAGGAAAAAATCAGTAACAGTTGCTATGATTAATGTGAATAATATCAGAAAGACATATACAGGACATCATATGTAGTACTTAGAACATCTGTAATATTTTTTTCCTCCTGAAGAAGGTGTCGTTGTGGATGCTGTGCTTACCTCCTGAGCAGGTACAATAAGAAGTGAAATCATTGTTTGTTTTCCTTTTTCTTCCTGTTCAGTACTCAAAAGTTACCTATATGAATTTCTGTGGAATTACAGTGGAGTGAATATGCCTTGCTTGTAAATGGGAAAACCTTCCTGTTCCTGTTTAAAATCATGAAACAGATTTGATTTATGGTTTGTGGTTTAGAAATGCAAACCAGGTGGCTCTAAGCAAAACACTGGTAAATGTTTTAAGGTCTCCAAGTGATAGAGGGATAGCATCATGATCGCTTTCTTCTTTCACTTGGAAAACTTTTTTTGTCCTACACAAGCACTTTTGTGCTTAATTTTCCCTGTTTACACATTGACTCTGTCAAAATGTAGAGCTTTAATTTCACCTATGCTGTCACTCAGTGTAACTACTATCTTAGCATTAGTGAGCCCATGGAAATCAACAGGGCAGTTCAAAGTAAGCTGTGATAATTCAGCACAACTACCACAATCCTGTTTTGAGTGTTGAAATGGCTTTTCCTGTGTTTCACCATAGCTTTCTAGGTTAAGTATCAGCTTCTTGGAGCAGTTAATGGTATTTTCCTTTGTACAGTTCCTGACACATGGGAATTATATAGTACTAATGACTTGCATACATTTGCAGGACTAGAATCACTGAAACATCTTTTTCATGTTGTACATTATTTAGCTACTTTGATTAAGCACAGATAACAAATCTGTATTTTTGTTCTAATTTATTGTTATCCTCATTAATCAGTTGAAGCTATAAGCGTCATCTGGTTCATCTTAAAACTCTTAAATGCTGTGTTACATCATGCCTTTCATTCTTTTTGTTTGTCAGGTTTGACTATGATATGAACTAATTGGGTCTGGTTGCCACGTGCTGCAGTTTAACACAAGCATCTAAATGTTTACACACTTCAGCTGTGAGGAATACTTGGACTAATTAACTTAGCAAGCTTCCAGTTTGTGATTATTAAAGTATAATTCTGCAACCATATGTATACATCGTGGTATAGAAGATTAAGAGTAGGTGCAGGAATGGGCAGTAACTCCCTTTGGAAATACAACAACAGCAATGAAAAACATTGAATGTCCTGGTTTCATCCTGTAATGCTTCAGAAGTCACAGACAGATGATGCTTAACCTACCTTCTGGTGTTTTTTCCATTTGTGCTGTCAAGGTTTAAGAGATGTAGACACTATGACAAGACATTTTTGAATGTGTGACAATGAAGCGTGACAATTTAGCTCCACAATGGCAGAAATTAAGGAGGTGGGTGTAGTGTTGCAAGTAAACATAAAACCTCCTTGCAGGAAGAAAAGGTTGTACTTCTTTAGCTTAAGCCTCTGCAACAGTAGAAGACGTGCAAGTATTTAATAGACAGGAAAAGGCTGGAGTCATGTCACCAATTCTGTGATGTTAAGCAGTGTGTGTTGCAGATTGTCAGGCAATGCTGCCCCCATCACCTTTGTCAGGGAAGCTTTGTCTCATCGGGCTGTACAGTAGCAGCAGCTGCCTGACTCTAATGAAGTCTTTGACTGATCCTACAGCCTGGAGTGAAAGCGGTTGTACTGGCTGTGACCATTATTTTAAAATCTTTCCAGGCTGCCAGACACTTTTCAGTTCTTTGGAGCTTAAAATGAACCAAATGTGATCCATCTCATATCAGGTACCTTACTGTCAGAAATTAACTGGCTTGCAATAGTAAATTAGCCCCATCAGAGCAGCTGGTGAAGGCTAGGAACTTTGTCAATTATTCAGAGCGCTGCCTTCTGCTGTTGACAGTTCTAGTGAGTTGGTATCAGTTCTACCTTGGCAAAGACTCTGAAAATAACTCAGCTATTTTTGAATGCAGTCAGTCCATTTTTGTTGGAAAACCGTGTCTCATCTTATTCTCTGTGCATGGACTGTTTCAGCAAAAATATGCCCAGAACCAAGCTTTTGCCTGGGCCATTGAATTAGAGTAGCCGTAATTCAGTTTGTTCTTGTTAAACTTTGTTGTTACCCCATGCCTTCCCCGAGCAGAGAAATAGTCCAGCTTTGTTACAGCAGTATCCCAGGGAGGCTGGCTGAAGGGGCGCTTTGTGTTGACAGCTCTTTCCCATTGTTATAAAATAGAAAAGAGCTTTTATTTCTAAAGGATGGAACGTGTCCACAAAACAGAAAATTAATTCCCACTTCCCAGTTGTAACACCAAATATTACTCATGTATATATTTGTCAATTAAAAAGATGCTTTCACCCATCCTCATCTACTGATCACCAGAATAGTTGTCTTGTCAACTTGTTTCCTAAAAGATTTCCGATCCCTGTTGCTAGAAAATACCAGAACAATTACTTTTCAGTAGTTGCCTACAAATTACCATGATTTGCAGATTAAAATGTACAACATGCATTTTTAACATCTTAGCTATTTTATCTGTATTGCATTAACATTGGGTGCATATTTGCCCAAACAAAAGTTACTGTTTGGGCTGACTACGTGATCAGCCTGTGTGATAGGTTGGAGAGAGAGCTAAGACAAAAAACTTGAGTTGTGGCAATGTTGCAAATGAGACAAGCAGAATAACTTCAGGGGTTTAATTGCTTTAATTGAAGCACTGGAAGACTGAAGAGTTGTTCGTCATGCTGTAATGTATTTTACTGCTGTGTATGTGGTAGCAGCATGAAGTCTTTTTCCCTGTTCTTCATTTATAAACATACTACAACTTAGCAGAATTTTACTTCAATATGCTGCATGTATTATTAAAAATCTGTTATGGTTGAGCATCTGTTGAACCTCTGGCTAGTCCTTGCCCACAGAGCTGAGCTTTACAATTTGAACATTGGATTACATTTTATTAGAATAAGCTCTTATTCATAAGTACGAATAAAGGAATGTTACGTATAGGTCTCTATGCTAGAGATCCAAGCCAGTCAACGACCTCTTTATGAGAATCTTTAAAAAGACAGCTGTATTGATAAGGTAACTTTTGGTAATGGTGATTGTTTTCTACTTTAAATTATATTTGTTTTCCTGCAAATATATTCACTCACTACTGTGTTTGCATATGGTAATATTAATATTTTAAGAGTAACTTGGCATGAAGATCGTTATAGTAGGACATCAGCAAACAGTGTAAGTCACAAGAACAGCTGGGTGCTGTATCGGTAGGGCTGCTGTTTGTTTTCATCTGTAAGATAGTTTGATAGCCACCACCATTACTAACATAAATGTCACTTTAGTTCAGACGAAGGACATGTATAGCAAAAGATTTGAACACACAGACTCAGGGAGCAGTAACCCAGAAATGACCATCACTGCTTAAGCAAGGTGAGCTAATGCAGGAGCTCCTGCAAATGCACAGGTGTGTGGAAATCCAGCTGGCTGCCTCCAGGCTGTTAGTGTGTGTGTGTGTAGGACAGATGGAGCCCCTGCACTCTGAGAGGTATTCCTGCAGTGGCAGTGTGCTGCAGTGCAGTATGTTTAAATGATTATTTGTCACTTCTCCTGTTGACTTTTCCACATCCACGTATCCTACCCTTCCAGTTCTTCTGGCCATTGCTCCAAAGAGACCACACTAGTTTTGACAGCTGTGATTGCTTGAACTATTAGTTTTGCTTATCCTTTGCAAAGGGAATGCAACTAGGAACAGAAATCAAGTAACATCTGAACTTGAGGGAGGAACAGAATTATGTTTTAAAATAGTAGTAATCACCAGTATTATATGTAGAAGGACCAGATGTTAATTGGTAAAAGCAATAGTAAAACTGTTTGGGGGAAAAAAAAAGACAGTTTATTTTGACCTGTTATTGTCATGCTTAGTGGCTAGTGGGATGCTATAAAGCTCTTTTAATGCTTGCTTGTTTGTTTCTGTCACTGGGGCAGGTTCTTCAGTGCACATGGATCAGCCTTGCTGCCAAGCTCTCTATGACTTTGAACCAGAAAATGAAGGCGAGCTTGGGTTTAAGGAAGGGGACATCATAACTTTGACCAATCAGATCGATGAGAATTGGTATGAAGGGATGTTAAATGGAGAGTCTGGCTTCTTCCCCATTAATTATGTTGAAGTGATGGTACCCTTGCCTCAGTGATTGTGTCATTCAAGCTGTGAACATGATTTCATGACTGAAATGGATTCACAAATGTGCTGTCAGTGTGGCATTCTGTGAAAGCCTTGCTATTTGACTGACTTACTGACTTTTGTATGCGTCTTTTTAAAATGTATTTATTTTATATTCAAAAAAAATTTACCTTCCCTGACTCCATCAACCTGCAAAAAAACCCATACCCAGTTTTTTTGCTTTGTGCCTTGAAGATCACTGTATGAGGTGTTTACTGGTAGCTCACTGTTGCTCCAAAAATGCGTTTCTTTGCTATTATTGTATGTTTTTTTTTTTTAATCTTCAGCTGCGATGATTTTACTATTGAAAACCATTTTAAAAAATACTGTAAGTGAAGCTAACTGTAACCAGTTCCTAAGTTACTGATGTCATTGCGCTCTTCTCATCAATCACACTGTAATTTATTGTGAACAAGTTAATCCACGTTTCACATTGTATGTTGACAAAAGGCAAAGTGATTGTTGTCAATATTACGATGTTGTTGTACTAAGTACAAGTTCTCAGAATCAAAAATTCCTATACTTTGCTGACCAAACTTAATAAATATTTCTGTGGGATAAGAACAGTGCTTGCTACTTCTGTTCCTATAGTTCTGGCATCCATTTCTGAACTAGAGGCTCATTCTTGTTATGTAAATAAAATTTTAGTGAAAAAAATACTACATTAAAAATGCATGAGAAAAGCCAAACTATTAGTTTTATGACACCTTGGCCACTGGAGCTTTAATAATCTTTCTCTCTTGTCCCTGATTGTGTAACATTCATAATGTCCATTAAAATTTTCTTATAGCAGGAGAATAAGAGAAAAATTCCTTTGAACTAAACATGAGCTGATCCTAGCACCACAGAGCTTGCATAGACCTCTACTGAGATAAATGGGTAAGTATCATTAGTACCTGTTACAAACAAATGAAAAGTCACTAACACTTCTGCTTTTGTTTATTTATTTTGAAAGAATAAAGAAGAGATAAAAAAACAAATGCTATAATGAAAACATACAAAAAAAGGCCTCAAAATGAAGGACAGACAGACTCAGGCTTAAGTACTATAAAAATGAAGATTGAGTTGTTTTGTGTTAGCCTTTTCCATCTTTGCTCAGTAAATATGGCTGTAGTAATGACCAAAAAAGTCATCACCCCCAGAGGAATGTGAACTCTTGCCAATTACTCTCTGAACAAGACAGAGGAGAGAGCAATACGAAGGGAATCAAAATCTTTATGGGCAAACTGGATTGAACGCAGCTTCAGTATATGAAGCCCTAGTTGGTTCTATAGGCCAGTAGTGACAGCATTGCCTAGAGAGGGGATTCAATTTAACATGCGCCACAGCTGTAGTAACTTCTTCCTATATGCATAAATGACCTCCAACTAGCTGTCAAAACCCTGCTTTTCTTTTTTCTACTGTCTTTAGGCTGGGCTTGCACAATCCTCCCAAGAAAGGTGGAGAGCTATTCTTTGTAACTTTGTCTAGAGCCTGCTAATTAACTCAGACACAACAGCTCTGAATCTGGACTGCTCTACAAAGGACACTTATTAGGCCTTTCCTAACTTCAGGGTTGAATATCAAGCAGTTATTAGAGCAGCAATACAGAGAGTAACTTGTCCTGACCTAGTTCTTGAATGAAAGTAGCTATGGTGTTGTGCATACAAAGTGTATGGAACAACTGTCAAACATTTAAGTATTTGAGATTCACAACTTATTAGATAAATGCCAGACAACTCAGGCTACAGGTGCTATACTTGTGCTTCTGGGTTTGAACAGTGAAAGGGCTATTGCCAAAGCACGTGCATCTCTTGAAAAGATTCTAGGTACCAGAGCCAAGAAGCAAGGCTGTTGTGAACCAGGGTTAGGCACCTACATTTTGTTTAGGTAATTAAGCAGTAGCCAGGGGAGAAGAAAGAAAACAGTGTAACAGCTTGACCTACCACAGTTATTTATATCAAGACCTGTACAGTAGTTCAAGCATTTTACTGTTGTCACTTCATATTGGTTTTTGCTTGTTCTTTAAAGAGAAGTCATCTCATCCGAAATAATACTCTTAAACTCATTACAATTCAGCATTACTTAGAAAAGTGAGTGATAAGGGTAAACAGGACAGCATGGTATAGCATGGAAAGTTGCTTCAAGCCATGCAGGCATATGTAATGCTTCAGGGTTTTGAGCCACTCCAATAAGATTAAAGCCCAATTTTATTATTTCACTTGTAAATTAGTCTTGGACTTCAGTATTTGTACATGAAAACTCTTTAATAGTAAACTTTTTAATAGTAAAAGTTTAACATAAGTATAGCAAAGAGAACAGTATTTATTTCTGTATGAGCCTTAAAGTACAACAAAAGTTCAAATCTGCTACAATGCATTAAATCAGTAGTTTTGATGTCTCAAAATCTGACGTATTTAAATAGCTTAAATTAAGATCATTAAGCCAGTGTAAGGAAAGCCTCACATTAATAACTATCCAAATACAGACTGGATCCTAAAATCCACAATTTATTATTTTAACAAGGTAACAGATGCAGCCAGAAATCAGCATTTGGGGAGACCAGCAGTGTCAGCTGCTCATCCTCTTAACAATAAGAAAGCTAGACTTTGCATGGCTCATCAAAGCTCTTTCTTCACCATACAGCCAGCAGGTAAGCATTTTAGTAAAAAGAAACTAGAAGTAATTGAATACAGGCTGACTACATAGTCAGCAGAGGTTGTAGGTCAGCCTTTAGGTGGGCCCCAAAGCTATTAAACACAAATTACATACTGGCCAATACATAGTATTACCTCAGCTCCCCTATTAGGCATACAAATCAGACCTGCAGACATTTAGCATATAGAGACACTAAGAGCAGGTCTTTTTGATGCACCTTTTGCTGTAGTTAATGTTGGTTTATTTTTAAAATTTATTTTAGCATTTTTTTTTTCCCCAGGCACCTTAGAAGGCTGACATTTTGGGACCATTCAGAGAAAGTGCTAATATTGCTAGTTACAGTACCTTCTGTTGGAATGTTTCACATTTGCAGGATATATCTGTCCAAGTTAAGGTTCCAGCAAATCAGAACTAAAAGCTATGCTGTGATATACTGCATCCAGAAAGATCAAATACTGACATTGGTAATTTCTATGTACTGTTTCTGTATTCTAGTACATTTAATCAATGAGAGGAACATTCTACAACTTGCTTTTGATTCCTCCCCCCCCTTTTTTTTAAGCTCTAGGAAGTTCTCTAACAAGTGATCTAGGCATGTCAGGATCGAGCAGGAAACATTTCAGACACTCACCACTCTTCAGGTGAACATTTCACTTTAGCCAAGTTTGGACTTGCTGAAAGCCCACACTGTAGTGTGATCTGGCCCATGTAGTTTCCCACTCAGACTTGAAACAGAAATTGCCTGACACCATGTCAGAATACTGAGAAAGCTGAGGCAGCCTCACACTCAATTATTTATTATCTTTCTAGGACATGCATCTAACAGTTTTGTAAACTGCACCCTCCTGTTTCAGCAGGTCACAGAGACCAGATCCTTGTGCTAGGGTGGAAAGACAACTTCATACAGAGCTTATATTCTACTGTTCTTTATATCAGCAAATCTAAGACAGGGTACAGTTATCAAACAGTAGAAAGTTTCATGTTATGGATGGTTTCTTACAAAGAGGTCAGATGGGAGATTCAAATTCCAAGTTAGTTTTAGATATTGCAGAAGATATCAAAACACAAGTCTGCAATGTCACTGGAGATTGAGAAGTTTTCAGATGATCTTCTGCATCCATATTACATGACAGAACAGCTAGGATCCTCATTTTGCTGCAGAAATAAAATAAGACATTAGGCTAATGAACATGCATACTTAAAATTTATTACTGGCTAAAGACATCTTACCTATCTCTATAGTACCTTGTAGATTTAATTACTTATTAAACAAGCAAAACAGGTTTTAAAGAGTGTCAGCATCTTAACTATACTACATGGTCAGCCGGAAGGAAAATAAGTTTAAGAGTTTGAGTCCATGCAAGACCTTCTTTAACAAAAAGCTATTGAACTATTAGTACCCTAGTTCTGAGGCATCAAAACTTAACCAGCATGCAAATTCCCACTACTTTAGTTAGAGTAAGAGCAGAAGCAAAAAATATGGAAAAGCCTTCCTTAAAGCAAAGCTTTCTTTGCATCATTTTGCTGCCTGCAAGAAGTTAATTTTTTTTAGACTAAGCTACCATTATTTCAATATTACCCGTGTAATACAGAAGCATAGATATATAGTGACATACATAAATACATAGTGACACAAGTCTGATAGTAATTCAGCAGATGGAAAGGACATTAATATATGAATAGAAGTACTAGAATGGATTCTTACCATAAGTGGTATACAACTTGATTTTAACATCACTGATAAAACAGCAGATTAGAGATGTAAAGAAAAACGTTGCTTTTTCTTTCCATCATTGACTGCAGAACAAGCATGTTACTAGTGAATTAAAATGAAGTCTTTAAAATAATGAAGAGACCCTAATTTGAAGATGAAGCTTGTAGCAGTAACTCTTTAAAGCCTGGTTTCCACTGGTACAGCTTCAGCCATTTTTGTTTATGCTGCATATTAAAAGCCAGAACAGCATTATAGGCCATTATTCAATAACTTAGTAAACATGGTCTTACCCTCCTTCACAGCACAAGACTGGAAATATTACAAGAACGTAGTCAGGAGACTTTAATACCTATAAACACTAAGCCAGAGGGTATTATAATAATAGATATTTACGCAGATTTTCTGTTCTAAAGAAGGACAAGGAGATAACTAAGTAGTAAACAACTGCCTGTTATGAGATCTCAGAATACTATCTTTCTGAAGAAAGTGTACTTCCAAGTTGTTTTTAGACAGGTATACATATTATGAAGGCACAGAGGAAATGGTGGCTTTAAGGCCTGCTGCAGTAGATTATCAGTCTACCTTGCAACTGTGTGGGATCATTTTTAGCAATGGTCTGTGGTAACTCAATGTTCTGCGACAGCAGGAGGCAAAGAATGAATATTTAGCTGGACATTCTATTTACTTTGGTCCTTAGTCTACGCTAAGAAAGGAGACGATGCTATTTCAAGTCAAGAAAATCAACTCAAGTAAAATATAGCCTGTACTTTTTCAGTTGTGATCAATTTAAAGCCCTTCAGAACACTTCAGCAATTAAAAGACCGGTGTAACAGTATCTAATAGTATCAAAGTGCATTAGAAGCATTCAAGATGTTGAACTTCAGACTCATGTGATCAGTCAAAAGCCAGAGAGGCCAGTCTTTCACAAGGCACTGCAACATGCAAGTTACAGCCAAAAGGTTCTAGGTGTATAGAAGCCAAAACCTGCTCTTTCTATTGATGTATGTTAATTCTGTTAGTGTGATCTGCATCTGTACTTCAGTACCACTTGGAAGTATTGAAGGGTATTTAAGACAGAAACAAGGTTGAGATACTTATTTCACACAGAAAAATAAGAATGATTTCTGGAACCAAGCTGACACAAATGCCTCAAACTCATGCTTGGGTTTAAGAGGAGCTTAGCCAGTCAACATACCCAGAACTTTAACCTCAGCATTCCCATGCTTTTGAATGGAAGTATTAGCTTTCTTCAGTGTGAATTTAAGTTGCACACCTAAAACAGTGCCTGGACTTGCTCTTAAGTATCAGTTAAGTCACTTCATCCCATAGAAATAAGGTATTTCTAGTTAGTATTTGCATTCTGTTCTTGGGATAACAGCTTGCAAGCTTACTTACATATTTAGATCAAACAGACATTGAAGAGAGTATTTTTCATCATTTCAGTAATTAGATGCCAGAGAGCTAACACTATTTGATCATATTCAACTAATAAGCAAAATATCAATTCCGTTTGTGATGCAAAGCCATGCAAGCTACACCCTACATGGGACAAGACACTGAAGCACTACTAATGAAGCAAGCTGAGATGACAAGCATGATTCTTACTGATCTCACCTGCTAAAGGATGCTCACAGGAACCACTATCATGAAACCAAACAACATTTCTTTTTTCTTCTTTTGGTCTGACATCAAGAAAAATGGTACAGTTGTAGAATATGGATGGTACTTGGGGAAGAATTTTCATGTAATGAAAAGTGATTGGCCACTGAATAATTCTTTTGAAAGCATGCATTTAAGTTTCAGGCAGCTTACATGAGATGAAAGCTCTGTTTCACTTTCAGTTACTTCTTCACACTCATCTTGCTCACCACTTTCTTCTCTAGGTACATGTGTTAACTTCCTCTCTGCTTGTTCCTACAACACAATTGAATCACCACCAAGAACACTCAAGTGTCAAGGCACAGCAAACAAGTTTTGTATTAGGACAAAAGAAGCTAGAAACTCACTTACCTCACCTACATCTGTGATGAGAGTAACACCAATATTATACCCACTTCCCCAAGACTTCTGAGACCTCCAGACCAGATCATTAGGACCTGGGCTTACACCAGCAGCTGCACCCCAAATCTGCAACAAGTTCAAAGTGACATTCTGAAGATTCTTATTTGTAGTTGAATTAGAACTCAGAACATATCAGAACATATAAAACTTCAAGTACTCTAATACCAAAGATGCCCAGTAATAGAAACTGAAATCCAGATCAAGTTCTTATAAGGATTTTCTCATCTTTCTCTCCACATAAAATAAGGATTTTAGTTCTTTAGGCACTTACAGCAGGATCAGAAAAATCAGGTAGTAATTTAGTTTCTCTTACTACACAATTCTCCATTGCTATCTAACCTAATGAGAACAAGGGTCTTTAAGCTTTATGAAACCACTACCTACCGTAACTACTTGGCCTGCCTGAAGAGTGAACCATGAAGGAAATTTGTATGTTACATCTGACACACTTTCAAGATGTCTTTTCAACACCCATCCATGTAGTGGCTGATCCTGTGGGATAAGAAATTTCTCTCAGCATTACAGACCAACAAAACATCATACAAGTGCGAGGTGCTTTCTATCTTCAAGGTCATTAAGTCCCTCTTCTGTAGTGTGGAAGAATCTATAATCAATTTTGAGGCTGCCTTCAAATTTCTAGTGAAGTCTCCCAGTATTTTCTTAGGGTTAAGCTTAATTCCACAAGTTTAGGCACATCTATTCTTGCCTTCTGTTTAAGAAAGATCATGTTCTTACCAGGGAGATTCTGGTAAATCAAGTTGGTCACACCCATCTTTAAGTCAGACCACATGTATATAAGTATAAGCTATAATATACATAGTGATCTGTGAAAGCTTAAAAGGTAACTCAGGCTGACATAAGTTCCTAAGCTTCCAATCACAAGTTTTGAAGCTCTGATGATTAATTCTAACAATTCTTGATTTGCAGACTAAACTAATTATTTAACTGATTAGAGAAGCCCTCTCCACATTGATTAGATGCTAACCTTTTATCTGCTGTAAGCATTTTTAAGCAGCAAACTGTCATCCAGTTTACTAAAACCTTATTTAACTTACCAAGGTTAAGTAGTGCTTCCAATACTGCTACCCTGAGCCTAATGAGAAATACCTAATGGTAGGCTTCTCTATCATGGAAGCCAATGCACCTCCTGCAAAAGCATCTCCCAAACAGCCCTGTGAACAGGAAACCTGCAGGACCAGTTGCTCTTCTCTTGACATTAACCAGCTTAGTCAAAGAACAGCTTAGAAGGCCTTCCCTTTTTAAGTAGTTTGACAGTACTTTTCTCCCATCTCATCATTCTTCCCTATTGCCATCTCTCACCAAGGCACAAATCAATTCACAAGCAGTTGTACTTGGTAGTGAAGGAAGTGTAGAACTGAATGAGTACACAGACCTACCTCATCAGAGTTGTTTTTAAGCCTGACAAATTTTCCATCTGCATCAATTTCTTCAATAGATATGTTTCCTGAAGATGAAGCATGCTGAACAGTCTTAAATCCAGGACTATGTTCTCTCTTTTTGGCTTTCATTTTCCTTTTTTTCCCGTGCAGGAACCGTCGCTCTTGACTTGCTTGAGTTGCAGTGCTGTGTGAAGATGGACTAGGTGACAGCTTTAGCCTAGAAAGGAGTCAGATAACATTCACTAGAATATCCAATACATGTATTCCTACAGATACAAGCCCACACAGAACAACTGTACCCCTATAAAATGTGTGCCCTAGTGGTTTTCCAAAATTCAATACTCAAGTAGAAATGACAGCACCTAACCCTGATGGATAAGGGAGAAAGAAAAGCTGGTTTAGGCTTAAACACTCTTTGATATAGCTCTGGGATTTAGCACAAAGCTTTGAAGAAGTTTGATTCTAGGGAAGGATGTCTAATGGACCTTTCAACTTTCAGTTGGGTTTCTTATGTTATTTCATCTTAGTACATTGTATGGTAGATGTGGGATATAAACACTATTTATCTACCAGTTATACTTAAAGACCTGAATTGTGGTACTAATTGCACATTTAGTATTTGTTTCTTGTCTCTTCCACATTCTGAAGAATATACTGTTAGTGCAGAGATCATGGGTGGAGCAAGTCCTCATCTGAGGATCTTGTCATGGCCTACCTCTGTTCCTCTCCTTCCAGCATCTTTCGGTAGGCATTTATTTCCAGATCTAGAGCCAGTTTCACATCTAAGAGATTCTCATATTCTTCCAACTGTTGTTGTACCTGCTCCTGGGCTTTGGCCATTTCTTTCTCTTTTTCAGCCATACGCCTTCGATGTACATCACGATCATAATCCAGCGCCTCCTGTAGCTCCCTTATTTTTTTCTCCAAAGCAGCATTCTACAATTGAGAGAGAAAAAAATCAATTAAATTCTAACTGAAATTTAGAGAAGCACATTATTTTGAATTGGGTATTTAATTCTAAGGATATACAAGTGAAGATAGTACCTGGCTTTGATATTGATTAACTTGCAATGTCAGAGTATCAACTCTCAGCTTTGTTTCCATTAGCTCCTCCCGAGCAGCGTTGGCAAAGTCAATATTTCTTGCTGCAGAAAGCTGGGCATTCTCCACCTATGGATAAGTCACTGTTAGTAATGAGTTGCTTATGACCATGTATTTTAAATAAGGATGGAAAACCAAGCGATTTCCAGCTGTTACCTCTGGAAATAGTTATGTTTTACCTAAGTGTGCAGATACCAATAAGGTCTAGGCCAGAAAGCTTTTCAGGGAGGTTTACATGAGTTTGACGTGAACGTCAGAAGAAGTCAGCAATAATCAGGTAGGGAGAAGTGCTTGATTAAATACAAGGCCTTCATACATTTGTAACTGAAGGATAGATACGAAGTAAATGGATTCTCCAGAAGAACAATGAAGAATGCTTGGAAACTGCTTGTCAAAGCATGAAGCTAGAGGATACTAGGTATGCTTAGAGAACTATTGTTCTTCCCCAAAAGTTCTGTTACTGAACAGTTCCTGCATCACTGAGCTACTTCTAGAGCAAGTCAATCTTGAAGAAAGAAGTCAATCTTCCAAGAAAGGAAAAAACATGCAGTGAAATAAAGTATAGTCATGTTACTACAAGAAATACAAGGTTTTCCAATAGGAGACCTGAACAGAACTATATCAGTAAATTCACTAAGTTGGCATGTGGAGGAAGTCAGAGCATAGAGAAACCCAAAAAAACTATGAAGCAATAAACACGTCTGCTTGAGAGGAGTAGATCATGTGATTCTGCACTGAATATTAAAGACAGCTTAACATACCATTACTGTACACTGCAACCAACCCAGAAATCCCTGGAATCTTACCTACAACAGTGTAAGAAAAGTATTAATTTTACCTGAATGCAAGACTAATATGAGGAAAAAGACTGTACTAAGTGTCAGTAGTACTAAGTTCTACTGTCAAATTTGACACTTGAAATTCCACACTAGTTGTAGTTAATTACTCTTAAAACTTACACCTAGAAGCTCTGCACTAAATGCAAGGGCTCGGCTCCATCAGTTACTTATGATAGTGTAAATGTAATCATATTAAGGTGCAGAGAACTTTTTTACTGGCTTTTTTTTTTTTTTTAAAAAAAAGACTTACTTTTGCATTGAACGTTCGCTCCAACTCTTCTTTGTATCCTTGAATTTGTTCTTCATGCTGTTTTCTGAGCCCCTGCAGAGCATCCGAGAGCTTGCTCTCAAGGTCTTTCTGACGGCTAGACTCTATTTCTGCAATCCTGGTCTCATGGACTCTTTTTGTCTCCTTCAGTTCCTAGGAGAAAGTTTTTCAGAGAATAAGCAAGCTAAAACAGTTTAATTTGAGACTGTGGATGTACTGTACCAGTTTAGTAAACCATTCAGTACTGAAGCAGTTTTGTCATTGAGTGCATTCATCTTATATGGAGCTTAAACATTCATCCCTTGAGAGCTAAAGTATTCATCCATTAGGTCAGGTACTTCCACCTCACTAGCTGTGCTAGGTTGCTTGGCTTCCTCATTGCCAACATTGCTTAAACTACTAAATGCAGTAATCTGTATCTAATTTGGAGACTAATTCTTTGAACTAGATGAATTTATCTGCTTTTCTTAACTTAGAAGCACATGTGCATATGCTTCAGCTTCTTTAAGCTATGTTACTTCAACTATTCTTGTTTTATTCAAAGAACTAACAGCAGCTGGGTTAGAGAAATTGGAGTTTTATCACTTAAACCACACACTGAGATTCCTTCCAGAAGGAAGTTGGCTTGCATTCACTTTTTTTTTTTTTTAAGTTGTATGTCATGTACTGACTTCTCATGCAACAATGCAACACTTATCAAAGGTGCTTGGTAACCTTTAAGGAAGTAGGGAACATAAGTTGCTTATTAAGAGAGGTTTGATATCAATTATTTTAGGCTTCTAGTAAGCACCTGCAATCATTAAGTTCAACTGTAATATATGCACTTTCAGTTACACAAAGTAGTACATTAGTAGTTACCTTTAGAAGTGCATCATGAGAAAGGTCTCATATTCCAGATATCTATTGGTACTATGCCAGTTAACATAAGGCTGTGTACTTTCTTGAAGTCTTCCTAGTTAGGTAGATTTTATTGGCTGATGGACTGTCATAGGTTGACTCTAAGCTAGTTACCTTTTTAAGGATAACACACACCTTAACATTGCTTTTAAGGGCATCCAGGGGTGGTGGACAATTAAAAATATATATATTCTTGTTAATAAGCTAAAACATACGTCTTCGTGAAGGTGCTTCTGGAATGTCATTTGTTCCTGCAATGTTTTCATGCGATTTTCCAGGTCCACCCTTCTCAACACTTCATTGTGAAGATGCTTTTTGGCATCTTCCAGTGACTTCTTCAACTAGAAGAGAAAGACATAGGGATAAGCAAAATTAAGAGATCAGTCCTCCAAACTAAGATGACCATCTTATTACAGGTTATTCAACTTGATTCCTACAGCTATCAGAACTTGTTGCTTAAGTGAATTTTGACAGTTTAAGGTCTATTTCAGTGGGATCCAGCATGTTTGCAACAAAGAACCCTATTAATCATTACACAGACCATATTTCCAAGAAGGTACGCAGCCCTTCGTCCCACCAGCTAGTTTTTAACCACTGTTTTATTTCAAGTATAGAAAATAGGTTTCTGATGAATCAATTGCAACATCCATACACATTCCTCCCTTCCACATTACTAAGTACTCCAAACTTCTCCCTTACTTTCCACATCACTTGATTGATACTTCACAAGGAGAAAACTCCAACATTGGCTTTACTATGTTGACAAACTCTTAGAAGCTGCCAGTACTGGAGTGTGCCACTTTAACGATACAAGGTTCCTCTAGTTTTCATCTTAAAGACCCTAAAGTAGCTCAATAATCATAGTAAAGCATGAAGATACTATGTTGTAATACACTGATAGAATAGCAACTCAAACAGCAAAAGAGCCCACACTAGTAGTCAGTTCTTATTTGTTTTAACTAGATTTGAGCATAGTAAAGCAGAGTCCATCAAATCCTCTCTTTCCTACAGAGGCTACAGCAGTTCACATTTCAACTTAGTTCATCATCAGAACAACAAAAAAAAAAAAACAAAACATCATTACGGTCTATGGTCATGGAATAGAATTAAAAGTACTTACAACAGACAGAAGTTCTAACGGACCAACTATTAGCAGCATTTGCTTTCAGCAAGTTTGAAGAAATCTTTTTGTCCACCTGTAATTGTCATAGGTGACAGCCTTTGCCTGCTTTTACATTTAAATCTCAACTAACTAGTTTGGGAAAAGACAAGCAAAAGCTTCAGGAGCAACAGCAAAGTTGAAATTCCAGGAACAAGTCTTACAGTGACTATTTGATCCTTTAATTCATGAAGGTCATTTTCCAAACTTCGGTTCTGATTCAAAGCTGTTGCTAAGTCAGCTTCCTTTGCATTCAGCTGAGCATCAAGGTCTCTCACACGAGCCTGTGCCAGGTTTAAGTCAGCTTCTTTTTTTGAATTCCTGCAAGTGAAAGGTTTACACTCATAAGTTACAGCTGGTGAGGGAGAAAAATTTGCTTTCAGTGTTTACCTTTATGGGGGTTTGCAGTTGAACTAAATCAGAAGAAAGGTTAAGAGTTACGCTGAGAGCACAGGGTAGGCTCTAAGGAACAAACTAGACCCTCAGAGAAGTATCATTTCTTTAACCAGAAAGATTTCTGACCCACTTTCCAGCTCACTGTGTATGAACTACATGCAGAATCCAGCTATTTTCCACAACACTACCATCAGGAAGGGAGGGACAGCACAGGTCCCTTCTCCACAGGGAGAAACTAGTCACATTCAAAGCCAGCATTCACTGGACTGCACTGATGTGCCACTGCTAAACTCTTGACACAAAGACCTCCTTTCAGTAGCAAAGGCAGCCACCAGCTTCGTGGCAGAGTGCCTGTTGCCACCTCAGTACACCCTTACTGTGGCTGAGTGCCACACAGCCTGCTCCCTGTGGGGTGCACACGCCTCACAGGGAGGCCGCCACAGCACCTGAGGGGACGCAGGCCAGGTGCGGGCAGCTCAAGGCCTGCTTTCCTGAGGCAGGGTGGCAGGTGACGCCGGTCACACATGATGGTGGAGCACTCCCTCCTCTGCAGCTGAAGGAAGAAAGAAGCTCCAGCTGCTGGGGGCTCTCCCAATCTGAAAACCAGATGGGGAAGGTCCCCTCACAGCACTGAAGGAGGTCCAGCCCCTGACGGCACTGCCCTAGCACGCAGGCCCTGTCAGCCCCGCTGCCTCCTCCAGTCCCCAGCTCCCACCACACAAGTCTCCACACAGACCACCCTGCTCTCACAGCACAGAGAACCTCCTTGTGAGAGTAACTTTTCCCTCAGGAAGAATTGCAAATTCTTCCCTCCTTCATACCTCAGCAGAGTTACGGGGTGAGAGCAGCTTTACCTTCAGAAGGCCATTTCCTTCCTACCACCTTGTGCAAGTGCCCAATTACAGAGCCTTTGGGTACCTTCTGAATGGCCAAGGTAGGTTTTTTTTTTTTAAAAAAAAAAAAAACTGGCACTATAGCAGGGAAGGAATGAGCCCACAGTGAGTTCCTGTCTTTGACGAAAAAGAGGTGACAATTTCCCAGACTGCTCTAATACCAGGTTAATACTAGCACTTAGTTACGCCAGGCAACTTAGACCCAGTTACCTGACATACATCCAGAGTCCGAGTTCCTCCTCAAAACTCATATTTGACATTTTATGGAGTAAAGATTACACTTTATTTTAGCAAAATTTGTTCTGCCAAATGGCTAAGTTGTGATAATTCATACAATGAGTTTTCCAGTTGATAACTGAGCAGACCAGTTGGAGGGAGTCCAAAGTCATTCTACAGGAGTGATGGGCTCTAGAAAGCATAGAATACAGGAAAATATTGGAAAAAAAGTAAGAATTGTTTAGTCTAGAGAAGAGAAAAGTGACAGGAGACATAACAGTCTTTTATGTATGTAAAGACTGCTGCATAGAGGAAGGGAATCTGTTTTCCATGTCTGTTGTGGAAAAGGCAGGAAGTTGTAGGCTTAAATTGCAGGGAGAAATATTTGGGTTAGATGTTAGAGAGGAAGCTAATAGTAGTTCAGAAGTGAAGTACAATGCCTAGGGAGATTCTGGAATCTCCATCATCTGGAATTTGAAAAGGGTTACACAAACATCTGCTAGAAGTAATGCAGGTATGGTTGGTTCTAACACAGGCTGGGGGGGGTGAGAAGGGTGGGGGTGTGGGGCTAGATCAGGTTCTTGCTTGAGGCCTTTTCTAGGCCTGCTATTCAGACATCTGTTGATTGTCTCTATGATTTGTGACCATGATGCATAAACAAATCTTTGCTAGTAGAGGGTATTTACTCTTTACTGAGAGAGTCAAGGGAAAAAAGTATTGTAGTAACAATAGAAAGATTGTGTTGTAGTTTTCCCTTACATTTAGTTTTCTATTTCTAGGTGTTAAGTTCACCACCTGGGATATCTGCTGGTACTTGTACTATTGTAAGTACTGGTTACAATATTAACATGTACATTAATAAATTAAATGTACATTAATAACTACTTACTGACAGTATTGACTATTTCATCTTATTGTAATCTTTTTTGCAATCATTGAAGTATGCACAAGAGTGAAACTCCATTAGTGTTTTTTATATCTATTGTTTGATAGTCCACTTTCTTAACACAGGCCTTGACAAGCAACTTCAGGTTTTCTATATTCTTTCTTGACAACTTTTTTCAAGGAAACTCTGAAGTGAGTAATTTCATCTTTAATAACAGAAATTTATCAAAGTCTGGCTTTGATGCAAAGTGATTAACAGAGGTATTGACTATCACATTTCCTATAAATAAGGGTATCACATGCTTGACATGAGCTTTTAGTAAAATTATTTAAGTTCTCCAGGTACATTCAAATCACTTCAGCTTGCTAAGGACACTAACAGTACTTGACAAATTCACTCTTAGCTTTAGATTGCTAGGTTCAGTAGCAAAACATGTTAGTTTCTTTCTTCACAAGCAAGTATTATTCTCATCTTTATCTGGAGTTCTACTGTTCTTGCTTGTCGGTCTCTAAATTCAGCCAACTGATATGCTTCACCACAACTTATTTGCAAAGCATCTTTGGCCTATTTCCAATTACAACTGTTTAAGAAAAAAAGGAATGCAAACATAGTTGATTGTTGCTGAAGGTTTTAAACTCCCCACTAGTGATTAATAAGAGTCAACGGTTAACACTGCTGGGAAGTTATCTAGTGACATGCCATCCCATAAGAGTTCCAGGTTATTTAAAGGATATATATAAAGGACATGATACCCTCAAGGTAGTTTGTTCCAAGTCATCTGAGACATTTGCAGTTAGACAGCCCAGATAAAAAGCACTCAATATTAGAACTTCAGTCTAGTCCTTCCAAAAAGGATGTACTGTGCATCCTTCCTCATGGGTTATGAAGTTAACCACTTTAAAGCCTAGTTACTTTAAAGAAATAAATTTGTCCAGAAAATTACATAGCTACCAAGCCTAAAGGTTTATAAACAAAGCTGCTGTGTTATACAAACACAAAGAGCAGCAGAAAAAAATTAGAACTGGCATTAGCCTTCTCTCCTCACTGTCCAATCCACTGGTTGGTTAGATTTATGAAACAAATTTATGAGCTAAAACACAGCATGAATGAGGCAAGACCAATAACTTCCAAGCAGCTGAAAACAGAAGCTTGGAGTAAACACTGTTTTATTTCCAAGTAGAACAGCTACATATGTCCTACAGAACCTGTAGAAACCAGTATTTGTTTCACACTATAAGTGTTACAAGGAAAAGTTAGTGCCTACAGGTGCTGTGGTAACAGCTCATAGCAAGATTGTGTATGTTCATGGACATGCAAGTTTGTAATTGAGTTTGCATTACAATAGAGCATTAAAGTAACTAGCAATGCTAGTTAGTTACTTGTATATATCCAAACAGAATGTTTGCTGTTTTAATGTTTGTTCCCTGCCCTTCACTACTCATCTCCTACAAGAGATTTTGATTACACTTATGTTGGACCATCCCCTTGTTTCAGGCCTGAGGAGACTAGACAAGGAGATTCCAGGCACAGGATACAGTGCTCATGATGAGACTGTTAAGTCTGAAGCAGCAGGCAGTTCATCCCAGCAATGTGTAAATTAAAATGGAAGAGCAACCAGGACAATCTCTATGCATACAAGGTAAGTTGCTCTGCTTACAGGACTATCTAGAGGGAAACACAGAGAGAAGGTAGTGCCTGAACTATAAAGCTCAAAAGATGTGAGCAGACTCCATACAGTGACTTACCTCCCCTTCTACTATAGCTTCCTGATGCTTACCAGCATTTCTTTAGTGCTGCTTAAACACAGGTGTAGTACCAACCCAGTCAGCTCTGCTTTCAAGCAGGGCTATGCACAGAAAGCCTATCAGGATCCCAAGTTCTACAGGAGCCCCATTCCCATTGCAAGGGAGCTCTGAAGCAGCCCAGCAGTACTGGAGCAGGAGATGCTCACAGCAGTAACCCTACCACACACCTGAGGGACATCCATTAGGGTTTCTCCATACCTATGCAATCCACACCTCCAGAGTCTCACCACCACCAAGACCCAGCCACTCTGGTGGCACTGAACCCTCCCTCTCAGAAGCACGGGTCCTGGCAAGCAGCAGCACCTTCTCCTCACCCCACGGGAGAGCCCCAGGCACGAAGGCAGCCCTGGGGGAGTCCCCCACACTGCAGGGCCCGCTCGGGGCCGGGCAGGAGCGGCGGGACAGCCGGACACCGACCTGCTGTGCAGCTGCCGGTGCTCCTGGCCGATCTTGCCCAGCTCCACCTGCAGCGCGGCCCGCTCGATGGCGGTATCTTGCAGCACCCGGCGGGCATCGGCCAACTCCGCTTCGTAGCGGAACCGCAGGCAGTTCAGCTCCCGGTCGCCGCTCTCCTCCTGCTCGGCCAGCCTCTGCTGCAGCACCGATTTGTCGGCCTCCAGCGCCCGCACCCGCTCGATGTAGACGGCCAGGCGGTCATTGAGCTGCTGCAGCTCCTCCTTCTCCTGCAGCCGGTTGAGCGCCGTCGGGCTCAGAGGAGAGCTCAGCGGAGAGGAGGCAGCCCTGCGGCCGGCGGAGCGGCTCCCTCCCACCGGTGTAGAGGACAGGGCCATGGCAGCCTCCACCAGGGCCTCCCTGCTCCCGGGCCTCCCCGCCGCTGTCGCCGCTCCCGGGCCCGCCCCGCAGCCGCCGCGTATAAATAGCAGCCAGCTGCCGCCGGAGAGGGTGGGCAGCTTAAAGGGCTACGGCTGCACCCCCCCGTGCCACCGCTTCGATAATCCACGGATCTAACTTTTTTAAATTATTATTTATATTTATTTATTTATTTATTTGTTTATTTTTCACACATGCTTCGCTGCCTCTCATCAGCCCAATGATGCCGCTCGGGGAGGGCGGGGAAGGAGCTGTTGGGATGCCCACAGCAGCTCGGTGCTATCGAACAGGCTAAAAGGTCGGGAGTAGCAAAATCCCAGATTGAGGCAGATGCATCGCAGCTGCAGTGAAGCTCGCGCGCCGGCACGCCGCCCTCTCTGTGCTCTGCCTGTTCTGTCTGTTTTTTGCAGTTTGCTCAGCTGATGGAAACAAGCTAGTACCCTCTGCTTGTTTGCTTGTGGGCGATTCTAGCTTTTAGTTTCAGCTGCAGTGGCTGTCAGACATCCCAGTGCTACAGGGTTTCATATGAAAGCTGAAATAGCATGTGAAAAGGAGGGAGAGGAATGTCATCAAGGCAAACATGAGAAGCAGCCTGCAAAAATATATGCTAATTACATTTTTAAAAATGTCATTGTACAATAAGAAAGATTTTTCAGCACCTGTCATGTGATAGTTACCATTTTTCTGCAATAGCTAATAATTTTATCATTTTCATTTTCACTTACATTTCAGAGAAAAAGTGCTGTACAAATCTTCATGACTATGAGCATTAGAATCTCCAAACATTCATATAACTGTAAATTATAGTGCTTGTTGCAGCAGTTGCAAGAAACTTTCCTTAAGAGTTTAGCTTAGGTTGGTGTTATTTCCTATTTCCTGCCTAGAGGAACAGCCTTTGCCCAAACATACACCATCTAAACAGTCAGGAAGCATTTTGATTATGTTTAAATTTTATTTATTTATTATTTATTTATTTATTTATTTTTATTTTCCCCATCTATGTCTTAGGCCTATAGTCTGTGTTATGTTTAGGTGGCTACCTAGCTATGCAAAGTGACACTTCTAAGTTGCTGCCAAGTCCCACAGGTGCCAAAAGTCATTACATGCTGCACGATCACAGTGGAAGCATCTCGTATTCTGTTGCTGCTTACTTCCAGAGTGGTTTCTAGTGAAGCAATAGTCACTGTGCCAGTCTAAGTGTGAGCTGTTCTACTACAACTGTGGTGCTGTCAGGAAGTAAGCTGTACTTTCAGTCTGCAATGGCTCATCCATGATCTCAGGCTGTTACTTGAATGTTCCTCTTATGCCCTCAGCATCTCTTTGACCTTTACAGTTTTATTGTATACAGGCAGATGAACTCCTACTCTTACAGTCTAAATAGTATCAGTTGCACTCTCCAAAATAGAGCTTTGATGCCTTGACATCATCTTAGAGTTCTCTAAAAGAAAAGATGGATTTTATGAAAATTGTAGAGATAAATTCTAACTTCACTTTTTAGGTCCTGAGGCACATGACATGGGAGAACAACATAGTTGGCCCCAAAATTGTAGCTAGGGATTTTGGACTTAGGTTATGTATATCCCTGGATACAAAGTTACACAAAGTAGATGAGGGAATAGAAGAAGATACGGATTTTCATCAAGATTTGGTTCTGAACTTCATTACACATTTGCACAAAAAGCAAAAGACCATTTCAGTGCTACAAGTATATCTAGCAGAGTAATGGCATATGGCCAGGCTGAGCTCCTCTGGTTCTTGTCCTAGCAATAGCATCAGGAAATTCTTTTCTGCAAAGCAGTTCCAGTTTTTCCTATTTTGTTGTAATGAGCACTTGTTTGTTTTTCATTGTCAGTAGAAAGCTCAATTAAAAAAAAAAAAAAAAGTATGATTTAAATCTGAGTATGTACCTCCAGGATGAAGATGAGTATGTCCGAGGGTATGCTTAGGCTTTGAAACTTCAGTCCTCTACAAGGAACACTGAGGTCGTATGTCATTGTCACGTTTGATGGTTGCATGACTGGCCAGCTGTTCAAATACAATTGTATGGTTTTGGAACAGAAGCAGAACAAAGAAAGAAATCTGCTATTCTAAGAATATTTTCCTTGCCTGCCAGGGCTTTGTAATAGTGCAAACAAAAACAGCTGAAAGAAATGGTTCAAATATAGTCCAAGCTACTTTTATCTATCTTGCTCTTCACCTACCCTCCCTATGCAAGAACAGATGAAGGCATCTTAAGCAGTGTGAAATGGATGTCAGTTACCGGTGCTTTTCTTTCCAACATTTTTTTTTCTGAAATTTTCTTTGATTAAGACTTTAGTCTGTACTGCTTAGACCACAAATGTAGCTGGGGAATTTCTGCAGAGATAAGCCTGTACCATATTTTCTTACTGTTTCTAATATAAAGATGTCAGGAATATGTTAGGATTATGAAGAGATATCGAGGGTATCTGGAAAAATTGCAGAAAAAGTTTTATATCTCAGATTAAAACACAGTAAAAGTGTTCTACAAATAATCTATTTTTAAGAATATATAGATATAGAAAAATGTGACAGTCTTGGTAGCTTCTGTAATGTCAGAATTAAGAAAAATGAGATTAAAACAAGAAAAAAGAGTGGATGTATTTTGAGTATCCTAATCAGGTTTTGATCTTGAACTGGTAAAACTAAGCGGGAAAAAAAAATCAATAATACAGTAGTAAAGTGAAAACCAGGAAAACATCAAGTAAACTTTTTGCTATCCTTTCTCTTACACGTCTGCTAACCAGTTCTATCCATGTGTCAACAGTCTGTCAGTATGGGCTCCAAAATGCTGTCAGGGCTCTGAGTACACTCATATGTATTAACAACCCTCACCAGCCTCAGCTGGGGCCATCCACACCTCTGCCGTGGGTGCAGGAGCTCCATTTAAGATCAGGCCTGGAAGCTGGTCCTTCTTTCAGCTTTGTCATGGTTATGCCTGGCTGTAGCTATTGTCATTTTGGGGACTAGTTTTCTGGTTTGAAGCTGTATTTTACATTTTTTTTTTTTTTTTTTTTTTTTTTTTTTTTTTTTTTTTTAGTATCTGTTTGAGATTGTCATGGATGTTATCTTCAGCCTTCCTGGGGGAGGTTACAGTTCCTGGGCTGCTGACCTTGCTATCTGACATGGCTCTCTCTGTTCCAAAGCAGTGTTTTTTTCCTCCTCTTGGAATGGCAAGTTGTTGGTGCAACAAACTGCTACAGACGTTAGTAAGGCCACATCAGTTAACAGAAATATAAAATAGCACTTCTGTCTAGGTGTTCTCTGTGACTTCCTACAAACTGAGTTCATGTGTGCTTTTCAAGTGTTAAATACTCTTAGTAAGCAGACAGGTCTGACTAGTGTAAAAATATCATGATGTCAAAATGTAGGTATAGGTACAGGAGTCAGCATGGACAACAGAAACTTTCTAGTCTTTCAGTGCTTTTCTTTTTTGGCAATCATTCTTCTCTTTAAATCATGAGTGTCTTTTCCTAAGCATCTTTTGGAAACAAAGCAAGGTGTCACTGGACAGCCTTCAGCCTTTGTAGCAATTCAAGCAGTCTGTGTATGTTATAGCAGTGTTAACTCAAATGGTATTACTCTGATGCATTAAAACATATGAATAAGAACTTTGCCAGGCAGTTTGTTTACAGACAGATGTTGGTGACTCACGCAGGCCTGCAGCTGAAGAAGTCAAATTGAGTCCTGTTAGCCTGATAATGCTTGGAGGCTATTGCCAACAGTTGTATAGGAGATGTGAAGTCTCCATGAGAAAATTACTGATCACTGACCAGAAAGGTGAAAGGGTAATTAATGTTTCTGTATCATTGGCAATAATACATGCAGATGGTCAGAACATGCATCGACACGAGATGGCCTCCTGTGCAGTACTTCAGCATATGCACCTACTTGCCTAGCTAAATTAAGCAGGACAAGTCTGTCAGATTATACTGGTTTTTGCCTGTGTTGGAACAACAGCCTTCCAACAGCTGGCAGTCAGTAAAGAACTAGAAACATCATTCAAACCGTTCATGAAATTATTTTTGGCATTAGCATATGCAGAAGTAAACAATATATATATTTTTGGTAAAACATGACTTATGGAAAATAGACGTGATTGCAATGTTTTCCAGGTGATACCTGATAAGCTTGTTAGGCTGTTTCCAGTTGTCAGTGACCAAGTTCGTTCATATCCAAACGCAGAGAAGCTGCAACTATTTACATCTTATATTGGAATAGTCAAGACCAGAATCTGGTTCAGTGTCTGAAGGTATAAGCTCTTGTCCAGTTTTATGCAGAAAGCCCTTTAATTTCTGTAAGGGATGTCTATGCAGAATGAGGAAAAATTCTTAGCTACTGCATGGGTCTACAATAACATAATTCTGGTCTATAGACTACTAGTATCAGTAGCAGACCGAGAAAACATTTGAGTGAGATGCTCTCATAGTATAGAGTATAAGAGCCTGCTAAGAAAAAAGCAGGCTCATTCATACAGTGTAGGAATGAGAGAAAGAAGCTTTTTTTTTTTTTTTTTTTTTTTCTCCTAACAACTATCTAGCTCCAAACTGTGAATGTAGAGCTTTACCACTTTTTTTTTTCCCCTCCATCCATCAATTTTTGCTAACCTTTCTTTATCCCCATTTATTGTCAAATAGACTGTATTCAATTATGTCATCACTGAATGTTAATAAGAACAACTAGTACATCTGCTGGCTCCCACAGGAGCCTCCTCTGATCCACCAGAGCTAAGTCAAATCTGAGTCCCTTGTGAAAATGAAATCACTTCCATCTCTTTTAGTACAATATAATAACAAAAAAGTCTTCATTTATTTCCAGGCTACATTACTGAGTTGAGTTGAATTCATTTTATTAAGAACAAATAGTTTATCCCACTCTTATTGTACTTGACCCAATGCCTCAATATGGAGGACTTGGTCTGCAGCCAGTCTGTGGTGAGGAAAAGGGATAATTTCACGTTGGTAGTGATTCACAATATAATTTCTTAATGAAGGTTAAGTGCGCAACCTAAGAAACCAGAGCAATTGTCAAAATAGCAAAAGTTGACAAGTAGAAGAGAACTGAAGAATCAGAAATAAATTTCATACTTGCTTTCTGTCTTCATGTTACTTTCAACTTTAAAGTATAGCTTAACTTGGGGGTTCTATCCTCAGTTAATACACCATCTCTCTTTCTTTTTTGAGCATCATGTTTTATTTACTGTTTTGATCTCACCCACACGAGCCAACAGGAGTGTGCAGCCATTTCATGTGTTTTGTTGTAGTGTTTCTGCATTTGTAATCTTATGTGCACATGACTGCACGTGAGAAAGAGTCAGTCTGTGCATTTAGTGTTTGGTAATAATAAAAACAAGTGTCACTTATCTTATGAAGCTTTTTTCTGGTGGCTTTGTTTCTATCATTTTCTTAGTTTCTTTCAAATCTTACCGTTACTTTTTCCTTCCTTTGGTTTTGCCGCATTTCTCTATACTAATTGTTCATTTTCTGCATTCATAACTACACCATCCTTGTCCCTAGAATTCCTCCCAGTGATGTATCATGTATATTTTCCAACCTTGTCCTTTCTCATGCCATCTCACTGCTCTGTGCTTATGTTCTTCCATTTCCATATTGGCCTGTCTCTAGACACTCAGCAACAGGCAGAAGTCATTTTGAGATGCAGGTCACCTACTTTGCTCATCACCCTCAACTCTAACAGTTCACTAAGGAAAAGCAATTGTCCTGCTTACCTTTGTCTGATGTTCATGATTTGCGATGTAACTGATCTCCTCAGTTTAGTCACTAACTGTTGCCTGTTTCACAGAGCACTCAATGTGTTATTCTTAACAATCACAGAAATAAGGGCCATCAAAGACCTTGAGGAAGATAGATTGATGTCACTGAGAAGGAAAAGGCAGATAAGTTCAGGAATTCAGATTTGGCATATCCACAGTTCTCCGAGGAGTAACTTTTTTTTTTTTTCAAACTAGGAAAAAAGTCTGTTTATAAACATAGTGATGTGTAAGTAAACCAAATATATTTTATTTTCTGCAATAAATTCTACGTTTTGCCTTATCTGTATTCAGATCAATACAAGTTTATATCTTTTGGTTATGCCCACAATAATCACCTAAATTCCTGTGAGAATATATGCTACCAAATTGCATAATGATTGTGTAAGTATAATAATTGATTTCAAAATGTCTGCCCTAACATTTTTGTTAGGGCTATGAACACTGAACTCAAAACAGAAGTATAAGTACATGCAATGTGAATCAAGATGTGTTTGTTCTGGAGAGTCATGAAATTTAATGCATCTGCTGCTACTGTAACAGGATCATAAATATGCAGATGAGCCACAAGTTATTTTGCTAAAAGATAAAAAGGAATCTGAAACACAAGAAAGGACAAATATTTATTCAAATACTTGAAATAGTGACCATTTGTATATATTGTATTGGTTAATGTTAGATTCATTTAAACACAAGCTGAGAGGAAAACAGTAGCTTTCTATAATGTTTAGGTCTATACATAAGTAGTTTTTCTTTCTTTAAGCCACAAGAATTTTTTCTACTTACTGTACTGATGGAGCTGTTCCCAAAGCCTGGGGCAAGGATCAACATGGAACGCAGGGGTTCTGTAACACCAAGGAATCAAAGACAGTACTGTAGCTGAACTTTGTACCTTTATTGTAATAGGGGCTTGACTCTTTATAGGGTATAACATATTTGTAAAGTGTGACAGTGCATGATTGCTCTATACCCCAGAGAGCTTGTTATTTCAGGGTAAACAAGCACCCTCTACAAATACAATGCAGGGTCAAAGAACTGATTATACTGTATCAGGGTTCTCAGGACTCTAATTACAGGAAATTTAACATTTTCCTTTTATTAGTCAATCAGGTGCAGCTCTATTACTGATAACTTTGAGGCCTCAAACCCAAATTCACTTTCTGCATGGGGCCTCAGCAGGATACTTCCAGCTTTGGTATTCATTAGATTTAATCCTGATTTATGAGCCAAATGTTGTTCTGCACTGTTTCAATGCATTTTAAATTTGTAGTTTAGCCAAACATATTTCTCCCTGAGTAGTATAGACTTTTGTTATGACGTTAAAATGACCTTCATGATCATCAGATTGGCTTAGCTGAACTTGCTTTGAAAGAATATTTATATTTAAGTGAAGTCTGCTGAAGGTGTACACCTACGTTTCAGGGCAATATAAATAGAGAAACATTTTTTTCTATATGCAAAGGTTTTCTGTTAATATTCTCTGAGGAAGTGAAATCTGATGGTTATCACCTGATTGAACAGTTTTGTGTTTACCAGACCAGAGATTTAATTTTCTTCAATTTTGCCAATGGCTGTATCCTGCAGGTTCTCCTTTCTCTGTTTTCTCTTGCAGTTGAGGGAGAGGTGAAATTTTCTGTTGTCTTTGTTGAATATAAATCAATGAATAACAAAAAATATTTCATAGCTGTGTTCAGTAGTGAGTATGTATGGCCATAAGTCAGTATAAAACAAAGAATAAAGCAGTCATGTTGCCAACCAACTTCATGAGACTCGGCTAGCTGTACAGATAGATGAGGTCATGATTGTGTTCAGTAAGTGCAAATGTCCATATTTCACAATTTTATGAACAATAAGGGCTTTAGAGCTGTCATTTAATGTTATTTAAATGATGCATATTTTGGAGAACAGCAATAGAAAAGCATATATGTAATCATAAAGCACTACTAATAACAGGAGACAAATGTAGGAATTACACGAACTGCAAAGAGCACCACTATAGTTTCCTGTTCAAAAATCTTATACCAACTTTGCCAAATGTGGCGTGAATGGGAATCAGAAGAATGTGTGGTAAAATTGCTAATAAGGCAATATCTAAAGGATTTTGACACTGGACAAGGGGTTGTGCAAACAGTGTAAAAAAAAAAAAAAAAAGAAAGACAGAATAATTTTCTTGAAGAGTTTATAATCCGTACAGATTATAGACAGAGTGATCAGAAGGGAACTTAAATGTCTCCTTAGAAATGGTGATTTCTTTTATGCTTGAATGGTCAATTAGTTTTTGTAAGATTCCTGACAAACTTTTCCAGGGATGGAAGATAGGCTTCTAGACCCTGTAAGTTTGTGGCCTTTAAGTTTAGGACGTGCATTGCAGGAGTCTGCTGTGGAACTGCAAGTGCTGTGAACTTTGAAGTGGTTTTGTCAAACACATCTTGCCTGGACCTCTGACTTTCATTCGGCATTTGCTTGGCTCAGCAGAAGGGATAATGGAGATCTTCAGGAGTCAAAATCTCAAAGCTTTCATGCTCACTGGAAGCTTAGTGAGAACAGTAAAGTGACAGGGGTGTGGGATGAGGCCGAGGTGAAGAAATTAAAGAAACTGCATAAAGGAGGGGACAAATCAGCTGTAGATGAAAATGCCTGGTTAAAAGCTGTCAAAACTGTGTAATTTGACAGTAGCAGGCTTACGATAAAAAGATGTTAGTTCTTGGGTGCTCATTTTCCTCACAAAAGGGAAGATTTCTGTGTAATAAAAGCAAAATAAAACCATGAATGATGAGGGAGAATGGGATTAACTCTGCTGTCACTGCTGTAGTTTGGGTGAGACATGTTGCCGATTGCTGTTTTACTAGGTAGGGTAACACAAGGTGCCTGCATTATTTATTACAATGCTTTTTGAAAATATCCTGGGGGATAATGCCTGCAGGTGTTTACCTCTGTTTTCATACATGCCCTGTGAATTCAGACATGGAGCCTATAACCTAAGCTCAAGGTCATGCAAGGAATTAGTGTGTAGGATACATCAGTAGGCTTGCTTAAGTCAGTGAATCTGTCCTAAGAGTTGTCTAACATAGTCTGCTTCCTACTGCACCACTTTTCTCTTCTGTAATTCACTGCAGAGGGTGAACAAGTGTTTCTAAGACCCGCATATGTAATGCTTGAGTATCTTTTGTGTTGAAGGATACACACAGAACTGATGTGAAGGATGAGCAGGAGCAACCTTCTGAGAAGGTCTCGGAGTAAGCTCTTGGTTTGTGTTTCTTTGTTGTTGTTTTTCCCTAGTAGGCTTGAGAAAGTAAAGAACACAAAGATGAATGGCACTGAAAGAAAAACAAAGAAATGCCAGTCAGCCTTCAAATCTGGAAAATGCTATTAAAATCTCAGGACTGAACTTTTCAATGTAATCTGTGGCTAACACAAGTGCTAGAAATACAGTGGTTTGTTTGTTTGTTTGTTTGTGTAAATACCCACCTGGTCAGCAAATTAATGGCCCATTCTGTAGCTTTTATATCAGGGATCCAAAGGACTCCCTCAATTGTTGAGGGCTAAGTAATCCTAAATGCAGTGTGATTCTGAATAAGGCTTGTGCAAACTGTGCCTGCCTCACTAGATGGCAGGTCTCATTCTGTAGCAGTTTCATTCTGTAGTTGTGAACAAGTTTCTTTCTATCTTTGTTCTTGCAGTACTACTGGCCGTAGTTTTGAGATGAGAAACTTGGCTTTCTGCATCAGGAGATCTAATGGCTAAATTCTGCCTAAATCGTTTGTGATCAGGTCGGATACATGTGCTGTCTGCACCAGGATATCTTTCTCTCTCACTTTTTTTTTTTTTTTTTTTTTTAAGATAACAAATGGCATGGGTATAATTGAAGTCATAATTCAAGGACCGTGCGGTTGATTAAGTAACTAACAGCTGAAATGGATCCCTCTGGTTGCTTTTGGCATCTCCCCTTTGGCTGCTTTCCTCCCAGCCTAGTTTCAGCAGAGGGCACTCTGTTCCTAACGATGGAGGAGGCGCCTTCCCTCGCTAGTGAGAAACCTAAACACATTGGAAAAGTTTCCAGTGCAACATATTTGAACAAACTCTTCATCGGTTATGTTTAGTTCACTGGAGCGTATTTTTAACTTCGGTGGCAGGGATAACAGCCCTTTTTCTGTGCGTTGCTCTTAGCAGGCTCGACGGAAGCTTGGGACATCAGTGGGAGCCGTAGCGAAAGGTAGAGGATTTTACGGAGGTACTGCCCAGCAGCTGAGAGGGAGACCGCGAGCAGAGCTGTCGGACGAGGCGTGCTTGTCAGATTTACAGTAGGAAACCTAAAAATATCGCAGAGGGCAGCGTGATTAAAGACCTCCTCGGTGTGCGAGCAGATTTGCAGCTGGACTGCGAGAGCAGCTTGGAGATGAGACACGGGATGCTTGCGGTTTTGGAAGCCGCTCCGCGGCAGGCTTGGGGGGCTGCCTTCACGGTAGCTTTCGCCCCTCGGGGGGAAGACGAACGGCTCGGCCCCGGGCTCTCGGCTGCCGGCTCCGGAGCCCCGCCAGCCCTCGGCAGCCGGCGGGGAGCCGGGCCCCTCTGGCCGGGCGCCCGCTCGCTCTGCCCGGGGGCAGCGGGGGGGAGCGGAGCCGCGGCGGCGCTGGGGGCGCCGGGCAGGGCCATGGCCCCGCACCGCAGGTGGAGGCGCCCGGGAGCCTCCGACCGGGGCCGGGCTGGGAAGGGGGGGACCGGGGAGAGGGAAAGGGAGGGAGGGGGGTCCAGGCCGGCTGCCAGCAGCCTGTAGGACCTTGGCTAACGGGCGGCGGTGGGCTGGAGCCTGCCGCGAGGGAGGGGCTCTCCGTGATGCAGGATGCTGGATCGCCGGTGCCGTGACGGGCCAGGCTCTCCGTGCCCTGCGGGAGGGAAGGAGGCGCCGGCGGAGCCCGAGCTGCTCCCTGCCTCCCCTCCGGCCCCGCTGAGCCGAGCCGGGCTCCGCACCAGGTGGGTGAGAGCCGCGGGGTGCCGGGCTGGGCCATGGCTGCAGCCGCAGCCTCCCGGGGCTCTCCGGGCAGCTGCCCCCAGCCCGGGCGGGCAGCAGCGCCCTGCAGGGCGCAGACCGGCCTGGAGGGGCTCCGTGCCGAGCCCCGGGGAAAGCGGAACCGCTCGCCCGCTGGGTGAGCCCAGGCACGGCACCTGCCGATAGCAGAAGCTGCTGGATCCCGGCAGCGCCTGGCGAGGGGATCAGCCTTCCTTCTTAGCTGGCACAGCAGCCTGGGACTTGTGAATGACCGGAGCATCCAGGAGCGCTAAGGGCTGAGGGTGGGTGGGGAGAGGGTGTGTTCCTTTCCCCCTTTTTTTTTAATTTTTATTTATTTATTTTATTTATTTATTTATTTTTTAAGAAGGAAGTGATTAAACACTCCTGTAAGGAGACTCAATTACGTTTAGTTGACAGGTGCGAGAGCTGGTTTTCATTTGGGACACTTGATCTTTTAGAAGAGAGGTTTTCTTTTTGGTTTTGAAGGCAAGATTTCCCCACGCTGTGCGTCCTCCCAAAATATTGGGGTGGAGGGTAGGAGGAGGGGAGGGCGGGCAGGCTGCTGGTGTGTGCGTGTGCATGTGTGTGTTAGGGGTGTGCGGAACTTGTACTACTTTATAAGATCACTATGGTAACGAATAGCTGAGGCAACAAGATGTATTGATACCAGGAGTTAACAGAATTAGCAGTGTTATTAAACGGTTTATCCTGCTGGCAGTTTTAAACTGTTTTTTTTTTTTTTTTTTTTTTTTAGTAAAAGTGACCGGCCATTTAGTGTTGGCCCTGTAACTGATGAGGATCACTAAACTGAAGGACTTTTTCCCTCTGCCCTGATCATTTAATCTCTGTGCTGCTATGATCAGAACTTCCAAAGGCAGTGTGAATGGTTGATGGGGTCCCAGGGCTGGGCTCTCCCTTTTGGATGGGTGAAAGTGAGAGATCATGGTGGAAGGGGCTGCTGATTTGATAAACTGACCTATGTGCAGGAGATGATCAAACTCGCCCCCTATTGCTTGCTTTCCCAAACCTTCCTTCATTCTCCCCCAGCGTCTGTTGCCTAATTGGAACTGCATCACCCTGCAGGCTGTGCTCATGGCATGCTTTCCTAGTCGGCTCCGCTGGCCCGCACAGAGCTCCAGTGTTTGCACTGAGCTTCTTCCAAAAGCTGGTTCCATCCCTTTGCCCAGTTTGCTTTAGTCATTGAAATTCTGGCAGAGCCCACTTGATTTTATTTGTAACCTGAAACAATCTCTCTCAGCAGAGTCCCAAGGCACGAGGATGGCCAGCCCTAAAGCCACAGGGCTCTTCTGGGAGGTCATTTGGCTTGCCATTGCTATCTACGCTCATCTACAGGTAGGCAATGAACTTGTTGCTACTGCTGTGCTTGGTGTTTCCGATGATCTTGCCACAAACTTTCAGTTGCTGTCTTTTAAGCAAAACTGCTGAGGTACCTGCATTGTAAATGAAAGGTTTCCAATGCGAGTGGGATTTAGGTTTATCACTGAATTTAATTTCAAAGTCATCCAGATGGGAAATGGATATTTTCTCTCTCGGTAATATTGTACCTGACTCAACTGTACAGGGACCAAAGGGAGATCTTGCCAGATGTGTAATGCCTGGGGTCTTTCAAGGCAATACAGCTGCCCTTTGCCCACAGGAGATTTAGCACCTGATAAATGTTAAGATACTGTAAGTGACAAGGGTTATATAAATACCTGTGTAGAAACATGTAAAGCACTTGGATGTCGGTGAGTATCTTGGGAAGAGGGAGGTCCAAAAAGGTCTTTCCTTCAAGCGTTCAATGAATACAGAACCATGGAGGAAAGCCATAGCTGCCAACTGATCTATTGCCTGACACATGAGCCTAGTCGGTTCCAAGAAGTGAGTATTTCAAGAAATATGGTGTGCTGGCATGCAGCAGAGATGTTGTTATAGTCTGTCATCCTCTATAGTGGTATTTCCCACAGTACAGAATGTATCAAGGATTCTTCAGTCCTCTATAGGCCCAAATCAAAAAAATACTTAGAAAAGGACAAATAAATGGGAGAACATTTTTGAAATAAATGGCATCAGCTTTTGAAACAGTGTAGTAATTTTTACAAAATAAAGTATTGGTTTTGCAAAAAAGTCAGTGACAGTATTGTAACTGTGTACTGTTTACACTACTGTGATGTTGAGAAATGGTGGTTTCAAACTGGAGCCTGTTGGGCTGGGCATTATTTAAACATACATCCTGAAGAATTTTGAATCAAATGGCAATACAGCAGGCAAAAGAGAATTCAAAAGGAGTATGAAGAAATTAGGAGACAGTACTGGACAGCTCAGTAAGCTATAATTCATTTATGGTGGACTTTGGGGCTTACAGTAGTGGGAATAAGCAGTGCTACTTGCTAATAGCACTAGTGCAGTGTGTGCTGTGAAATGTTTGGCAGTTGCTTATCAATGAACACCTCTTACATCTGTATTATGGTTGCTACTAATCTTGAAAGTACAGCAGTTACCTGAGTAAAGGATTCACCATAAAAGAAGCATTAGATTTTTTATTAAGTGTGCGGAAAAGCAGCATACATACAGTGCATGTTCAAGCAGACAGGACAGCAGTGAAATCTTCAGCTTTTTGCTTGCTTCTCATGTAGGAATCAAGATGTTACTGATTTTCTGTGCCTGATCTGTTTGTATCTTTGTGTGCAAGCAGTTGAGTGATGTTGCAATAACAGGCCCTATAAAGCACTCAAAGTAGTATGTGAAATTCACTTAATAGTTCTGTGAAAGATGAGAATAGAAGTACAGGAAAGGGAAAGGTCAGCTTTGTGTTTGGGCCTTTTGGTTATGAAGAGACCACTTTTTTTTTTTTTTCTTTTATAATGTTTTTCTTTTCTATTTTTTTCCATAGTTTTCTTATTGCAGAACAGGAATCAGTGGTGGCATAGTTTCCTCTTCTCCACAAATGGTTTGGCATAGCTTCACTTGTCTCTTCATAATAAAAAGTATCCAAACACATTGTAGTAATCAATAGGCTATTGTGAATAGCTTTATGAACGTTTCAATCCAGGTCAAATTCTTTCGGTCTTGATTGTCCTGTTAAATATTCCAATCTATTTGGCATATTTGAGCCATTAGCACTTAACCCCAATCTTGCAGGAGGCCCTTCTGCTCCTAAATTTTAGGTGTTCTATCACAATTTTAGTCACATTAAAGATATCTTATATTATTTAACATAACATTTTTGGTATCCAATAACCATTAATTCTTTAATTGGTTGCTTGGGGCCATACTATATGGACCACACACAGTTATTCTACCCTAATATTGTACCATAGCTTCCACTTGTGTTGTTTTTGGCTATTGAAGTGCTTATGTCTGGAGCTAATCAATTAGAAACAATTGGATGCTGGGCAAGGTCACAAGTCTATGTCATGTCACTTATGTGCAATTGATTAATTTCATCCTGCTTGAGGCAGGTACAGAATAAAATAATAACCGTTTAAAAAGAATGCGGTGGAAATGTGGTATGAATGTAACGCAAAGAAAACTTTAACATGAGAAGTTGTGAAAAAGAGGTAGCTGTTACTGAGAAGAAATGGAAGTTAACTGGTTATAGGATCCTACACCAGTAACGAGCACGGCACGGTGTTTAGGTAGGTTCCAAACTTAACTCTGAACTTACAGATATGTGGTGTCTCAAGTTCATGACAATTTTTTAAGGGAGGTTTAATTGCCATACTAGTAGATTAATAAGATATGATAGGATAACCCAGTGAATTGTTTACTGTGTGGCATTGCCTAGCTGCTTTTTAAAACCGTTCTGTGAGCAAGAGCAAGGGCATAAAGTTGATTCAGGAGATCACTTATGGGCTAGCCTTGCTTGTGCTCTTTTGCAGACATAGGGCCTCCTTTTCCTGACTCGTGCCAGTATAACTGAAATGAGTGGAACTGCATTTGCCTAAAGCCAATAGTGACCCAAGCAAATGGTGTCTCTATGTCTGTCTTAAAATAAGATAAAATAAAATAGCAGCAATACCATGATGGAATAATTCAGTGTTTCTAAAGATTTAAATGATGAATCCATCCAAGGAGGCTATCGTATTCTACTGATTTTTGTGAACATCAAGTTTCAGTCAAGGATATAGTTAACTACTGATGTGTGTTTATTTCTCAGTATGGTGTAAGAGGCTTCTTATCTTTCTCCCATGACAGCAACTTAGTAATCAATAATAGAGACTTTAGGCAATGGTTAAGCTAATAAAATAAAAGTATTTAAGTCCAACTTTGCTATTTAAATCTCTTGAGAAGATATGGCTATGTACTGGTAATTGAAAAGGCAGGATGTTCAGCCTGGTACCTATGCTTTCTCAATCTTGTGGTAACATTTTATTACACCATTAAGTTAATGCTGTTATATGTTATGAAATATGTGCAAGAATGTATATCTGATATTCTTACTAATGAATTAATGTCAGCAAGAAATGATTGCTAGCAGAATCATATGGACAAAATTTGGAGTTTACACATGGGTTCATTTTAGATTTATTCTCTGGTATGTTGTTTTCAAATCAGGAATACACTGATATTTTCTTAGGTTCCTAGAGTCCTAGTTAAATCTTCTACAAGTCAGCCCATTTTATCTCCAAAGACTGTGGGGCGGCTAATGTCTGAGGAGGGAATAATAGCAAACACACTATGTCTGGATATTTAAGAAGCATTAGCTTTGGATTTCTATGGAAGGGAAAGCTTTGTAGGTCACATATTCATTGAATAAACTGTTACTTGCTCCCATGATTTATGTTTCTGTGATCCCCACATGCATTATGTTTTTTTTTTTTTTTTTTTTTCTATCTATCTGTGATATTTTGGATGTAAAAGATATACATGCTGAAAACATTATCTTATTCCAAATGATTCTGCCATAGCCAATCTGCTGAAAACTACCAACACGGTAAATGTCATTAAGGTTGATCTGTGCAAGGCCAAAAGTCTGATGTCCATTACATGACATAGTGGACTTGGAGACCATCTTTGTGGAAAACCTTTGGAATATTTTTTACAGTCACCGAATGTATTGCACACCAATGTCAGAAAATGCTGATCTACATGCCATATACGAGTAAGGATTTTTAAATCTTCAGTAACTTTAATCAAAAAGATCAGGTTGCGATTTGCAAACCCAGAGTTAAATCTAAAGCAGTTTCACTTTTGTAGGCAGGTTGCAATTCTGCACCCATCTGGAGTTTTGCCATCAGCCTCAACAGGCTTGTGGTTTTATACTTTTGTTTGAACATTGGAATACATCTACTGCAGACAAATAACACTTCAGAGACTCAGTAGAAGTATTCTGACTTAAAATATTGTTATTGACAAGCTTGTAACGCAGTGACAGCATTACCAGAATACTTACGTAAGTTCCTGAATTTATTTTGAATTTATGACTAATAATGATTGCTCAACCAGTGCTCATAGGATCTGAACTGCTCTTACCCCCTATTTACAATCCAGAAGAATGGAATTGGCAGAAGGTTTGTGATGAATCTGTCTTGTGACTTGAGTCACAAAACATGTATGAATACTTATTTTTAAAAATGTAATCTCATCAAAAGTTTAAGTCAACTGTGGGAGATGACCAAAAGTCCAGATGATATCAGTGAGGGGGCCACTTTACTATTATTTCTTTGTTTCAATTTTTAGTAAATATTATATATAATAATGATTATGAATGATGCTTGCAGTGATACAAGTCAGGAAAATCAGCCTTTGGTTGTTCAGCTAAAGCATAGTCCAAAATCATTCATGCCAATGAGGTGAAGGTGTTTTAATCTCTGTGTCCTGTTAGATTTATAATGCCTTATCTACATCTTCAGACATGAGTATCATTCCTCATTAAAATGATAAATTTGGATGAGAGTATTAAATCAGTTGTGTGTAGAGCTCCAGTTCACTTGTTCTAAAACTAGCTATTCAAACATGGAATGTTTTTAGAATAGCTTAGATGTAAGAATAATCTTTCACAACAGCCAGTGGCTTCTAATTTTTCTTGAAAAAGTAGTTAAGAAGCGAAGGAATAGCTTTAAGATTCTCTCTGGTTTTAGGAACCACTTGAAAGATTAGTCATTGATAATTACTCATTCAGGTCTGCTTGGTGCAGCTGGCTCCTTCATATTCCTTGCCAAATTGAGGCATAAACTGCACTGAGGGGGCAGTTTTTCAGCACACCAAATTGTTCCTGCTTTTGCATCACAGAAAACATACATGATTGGTTGTACTTATGTTAAAGTCCTTTTACCAGCTGTTTAAAAATCATGGTTTGGCCATCCCAAATAATGAGTTTGGCTTCATAAGAATGTATTTTAAAATCTGAGACCTTTTTATTTGTTTTTACTTCTAGAAGCTGTGAGGTCCACATGTTTGTCTTTATCTGCAGTCATTAGGCTTGAAGCTTTTCTTAAAATATAGAATTCTGTATGCTCACCTGAATCCAGGAACTGGTATTTAAGAAAACACCAAATATAATGTGGCTTGCAACTAAGTGGTAAAATATTAATTTCAGTGCTAGTGAAAGCAAGTTTATAACTGTGCCTCTGTACGTGTTTGTGTTGTAAGCTTATGCGAGAAATCCTTGGCAATGTCAGTGTGTTACACCATACTGACTGCAAATGTACTTGACTGTTAAGTCCGTGTTGGTAAGATTCTGTATAGTTTATAGCACTAATGATAATCTTGTGACCATGTACAGTCCAGCACAGCCTGCCTTGAACAATCCCAGTGTAATTCTTGTTATGCAAAATCTCTGTAAAACAGTTTGTGCGTGGTAATAGAGTGAGTTTAGTTTTGAAATGCAGTTTGCTAGTGAGCACAACGTTCCAGAAAGGACACTGGATATAGCTGTGACAATTCTGGAGAGACAGCTAAGTGAGTTTCTCATTCTGGTTGTGCAGATAGAAGTTGGAGAAGATAAGCAAACAGCTGATGGAAGGAAAGTCAGGCTTTAATCAGTGTGTCTGGATTTGGCCCTAGCTTCATTTCTGCATTCAGCTCAACATTAGATAAATTTCCTTTTGAAGGTTCAATAAACTTAAAGCCCAGTATTTATTTGTCTACGTGGCTTTTCTTTCTGAAGGGGGTTTTCAACTTTCCTGTGAGTTTTGGAATAAGAATTTTGTTTCTCTTATTTTGGAATGGAACAAAATGTTTATAGACTTGAACCTTTTGTAGTTATCTCAATTACCGATGTACTTTCCCAACTTCTGGTATAGTGCATCTGGAATGCTATTTTTCTCTCATTCCTGGTTCTCTAGAAGAAATTGTCAAATTTGTACAAGTATCTTAGAAAAGGAAAGCTTGCTATCATGAGCAAGACCCACATGGGAATTGCATGGCACTGCAGTTCTGTTATGCCCTCTTCACTCACTCTGTCACTGACTTGTTTAGGTTTTGAAAACAAGTACATAAAGAACTTTTCTCCCTTTAAGAGGAGAACTTTTGATATTATCTGAACACTGTAGACTGTCAAGCACTCTTGGAGTTAAGGGTCGTATTTTCCAAACGGCTTCACTCTGTCTTCTAGGAGCAAGTACAGGTCTGCAAGCTCATTTTTTGACTGTCAGCTATGCAAGGGTGCTAAATCTGATGCAGAGAGAGAAGTGTTTTCAGAAGGGTCTGTGATATGGAGCCTTTACTTCAGTAAGCCCTGAGCTTTTGTAAGTTAAACACATACTGTTAAGTACTTAACTGTATTGGTAGGTGCTTAGCTGGATTTTCAAAACAAGTTATAGGTTAAATTTCCATTAGTCCAATGGGAACCAGGCATTTTAGTGCCTTAGGCACTTCCAAAAGTCTGGCTAACCATCTATCTTCATATTTTGATGATTAAACCAAAACTTTGACTCTTAAAGCTCTTTTGAGAGAATAGGTTTCTGGTGTGTAAATTCTAGTACCTGGGTGTGTAGATATTTGATTATACTTGAGAAGTGCAAGTACAAACATCAAGTATTTATAAATGGAGTGCACTTTCTGAAAACTTGGCCTAATACACCCCTTCCAGACAGCATATTACATAAATTGTTTAGGAACAATGTTATTTCTGTTTCTAATTTTATATTTATTAGATTTAACATCATTATGGAGAGAGAATGAAAACAGTATTCTCAGTCTGTTTTGAGAAATGTGGTTTCCAAGAATTGTCAGTTTGTCATGCTTCTGGATCCACTAGAAACACAGCAAATGCAGTCAGCTCGAATAAATTGTGAAGCAATATTAAAAATGCATTTACGATTGCAATTACTAGATTGTTGTTGTATGCTAACTGTTGTCATTTGTGGCACGGTGGGAGGTCCCAACTGGTTAATGATGCTGTTTTGTAGCGCTAAGTAAGTGGAGCTTTTGTTTATATGTGGAAACATGTATTTCTGCATTTATGTAATGTTTTTTCTGTCATCAGGTGCTTTGCCAAAAATCTAAGCTGCTTAAAATTTATAGGATACAGTCTCTTGTCAGTGCATGCAAACAGAACAGGGTATCATTTATAACATGTATATATGAAAGGATTTGTGAAGGTTCTCCGTAGCAAATGCAAATGCAAAGAAGAGCACTTCAGTTCTCTGATCTATTGCCTCTTAGTTCCAGAGAATTAAGAAGGTATGGGCACACCTGTCACACCACAGAATGCCAGAAGGTGATTGCTTTCTCTCAGGCTCTGTTTGATGATGTTTCCTGGCCTGCACCTTTCAGAAGCTCTGAGGTTGCAGAAAGCATCTCTATTCTGAGCTCGCTGATTCAACAAAAGATTAGCTAGCTTAAAAAAATTCTTCCCCATATCTTTTATTTTTATATTTTTTTTTCAGTTGTTGCCATATCTCTGTTGTGTATGTGGCTTCTCCAGACCATCTACTGGCATGGAGAAATACATGTAAGCAAGAGTGATGCAAGTAGTGGTTCTGGTGCATTCAGATATCTCTTCCAACAGTCGTTGTCCTTGCTTCCCAGCTACTGCAGCCTCTTGCTGGTGTAGCAGTGGTGTGGAAGCAGAAGGCTGAACAAGCTCACTGCTCTCTGTGGATGCATAACAAATAAAATATGCTAAGATATTATTGGGCTTCCTCTCTTGAGAGTCTCCTTTTATTAGATGTTTTCAAGGTCTCATTACTCATTTGGTGTTTTGTTTTCTTGAGTCTCCAAATAGTTTTAAACTGCTCCCTGGTTGACTAACATGGATGTTGGCTGAAAAAAACAATAGCATTGCAGTGTCTTGAGTATTGCCTGCTTGGTAGATGATGTTCTAGTTGGAAACTGCCAGGAACTTCCAATGTATTACTGATTTTTTCAGCTGATCTCATCAACACTTGTTAGAAAGCTGAAAAGGGTGTACATTCATCACTGGAGAGGTGTGTAGATTGTGCTGTATGCTATGCAGGGATTTGACTAACACCAATAACTGATAAGATTGCTTGAATGAACTCTGTTTTCATGTGGCCTGATTATGTAGTTTTATTTGTATGAATGTAAGATGCTTTCTGTGACTAACAGTTACACTTTTCCTCTAGAACAGTGATTCCTAGGTGTGTCTCTTCATGGAACTGCCAGCTCAGAGCCTGGCAATAGTGAATAATGGAAATTAAATGTTAGGAAACACCATGAAGGGAAGATGCGAAGTGAAGAGCATCATCCTCTCACTGCATTAACTCCTTAAGTGTGTGATCCTACTCTAAGTACTGTGTACAGTTCTGATCCTTTATGAATGAAAGAGGTGGAAAGACAACAAAAAAAACTTGTAATGATCTTGGGATTTGCATGCCAAAGGTTTTCTCGAGTGGAAGGATACATGGATTCAGGGGAAGACAAGACAAGCACTTGGAAAATCCACTCAGTATTACTGAACAGACAAACCATGGCAGGCTAAAAAAAAAAAAAAAAGTACGTGAGTCCAGGGAAGTATGGTATGTACTCTGTACGTGCTCTTCTCTGGGTATCCACTTAAGACTCCTGTTGGAAGCTGATGGACTAGATAGGTACTTGGTCAGAACCAATTCAGATGTTTTTCTACCATCTTGATATTCTTTGGGGTTACACTTGATAGTCATTGAAAGGGAAGTTAGAATCTATGCTACTGTCATTTGTGACTCACTATTTAAAAGCTGAAACTAAAGAAATATATCCTCTAAACTCCAGGTGTATTTGAAGGTATATTCTAGATGCCAAGGACTTGCTCAAAAACTGCATAGGTACATTCATTCTGAGCTTCTTTGGGTCTGCCTGGAATACTTTCTTATTTTTACAGCTCTTTTTTTTTTTTTTTTTTTTTTTTTTTTTAAACAAAATTTTGTTTCTGACACTCTAAAAAATACCAAAACCTTAGAATTTGAAGGAGTGCAAGGAAACTTAGGTCATTTTGATTTCTTGAGTAGTTTCTTGTTTTTAAACAAACACTAGCATTTCCTTTAGAAAGATAAATAGAGCAATGGCTTCTGATATTTTACTAAATAAGGCTTGGCTCAAATTCTACTTTCATTATGTGATAAGTCCTTCCATAAGACACAAATATTCCAGACATTTTCCCTGTATGAATGAACACTTGCCTTCACCCCAGTGTGAAACTGTGAGCCCAAATGTATTTCCCATTTCCCCTTCCTACCTCTTTCAGTTAAATTTAGAACACAATAGGTTGGTTAAAACCATACAGAACCCTCCTGAATGCCATCTTAATGTATGTTTTTTTACCATGCAGCTGTTTATCTTCTGCTAAAAGGAAACTATAAATGTATTTTTAATGCCAGGTTCTGGACTTAAAATGCCATTACTTATCCAGTGGGAATAGATTTGAAAATTAGTAAGCAATTAGATCAGTAGGCAAATACATTTTACTTAATGTTGCAAGTCTCATGGGCCTTTCAAATATCCTGTTAGCATCACCTGTTCTTAACTTGCAACCTTTTAAATCTTTGCATAGTCTTAGATAGCAGTGTTACTTAGAGAAAAAATTTTTTTTTTTTTCATTTTTATATGAGCTGATTTTATTTTATTTTATTTTATTTTATTTTTATTTGTATGGTTTCTGTGAGGGCAACAAAGATGTACTGCAAATGTTAAGCTTTTCTTGGAGAAAATTTCTTCCTGTAGATAACCATCTTGAGAAGTGCCTTAGCTGGGATAACAGAACATGTGGGTCTTGTTCTGATCTTTTGAACTTCCTTGAATTATGTCCTTAGCAAACAGCAATGATGTATTTGTTTATAATTGCTTATTTTTCTTGCTGAATTTAGGCCTCTGTGAGCCATCTGTCACATGTCACAAAGAAGCCACAATTCAGAAATGGGGAAAATATAGGAATTGTAGACTTCTTTTTATTATTTCAAACATTAAGGCCAGCCTCCCATGAGACACTGAAGAAAGGACCTTGTCTTCTTCAACTGTGTTATAGGAGTGTCCCATCATTCCTTGTCTGCCAAAAATTCACATTGATTTATTCAGTGGTGTAGTATGAGGACTTGCACTAAAACCTCAGTCCTGGAATGAGATCCAGCCTGGGGAACCCTGTGGACTTCATTAGGTTACTGTGCCACAACTGAGACCTTATTTTGTAAAATTTATAAAAGGCTTTCTAGCTGAACAGTATGACATTTTGCATTTGAGTAACAGTGCCAGTGAAGTCTGTAGGCACTTTGCCTGAGACATCAGTGGGAGTTTTTCCTGAGTAAGACCTGCCCATAGGAAGCAAACTGAGGCTGAATTTCATTAGTGTTAATGAGTTGGTTATCATACTTCCTGTTGTGTGGTGTGAATCATTTTGTGTCTTCATGTAACTACTAAGGACAGATGGCATTTAAATCTGTCTGCAGCTGTTAGTTTTCTTGAAAATTGGCTGTATTTTTCCTTTTTGGGGAAAAAGTAGAGATAATCAAAAAGATAATTTGCCTGTTGCTTATAAACCTTGCAAAATCAAGTGATTTCCATTTTTTTACATGTCACTTTTTTATTGTGTGTTATTGAAGAGCATTTTATCAGGTGTTCCAGACCATCCCTGTTGGCAGGAATTTCTCTGAACTACTGCAGAGGGAAACATCAAAACTATTCCTTAGAGCATGTACACTATTTTTTCAGAAGAACCGAAGCAGAACATGGAAATTCACTTTTTAAAAACCAGTGTGGCTTTTTGCCAGATTTACCATATTCATCAGATTCCTTTGAAACTTTTTAGGGGTTGTTCTCTCCACTGCATGGTGCAGTTCTGCTAATGAAAGCAGGGGAACACAAGCACATCATAAATAAGGAAGATACGATAGAGTTGATTTCTGCATGTAGCATTTTGTCCATGCATATAAAAATTGACATCATGGTGTTGGAATGTTGACCGTGTTTTGCATTTTGCTAGCTGCTTTTACTGGAAAGCATGTGTTTCAAAGGGAGTTTTCAATTTTTATAAGTCTTTACCTCCATAATAGCCCAGTCTTATTTTGAATGTGGACTTCAGATATGAATAAAATTTAACTTGTGAAGAGAGTCCTCTGGCATAACATATGAATAACTTACGCAAATATTAACTAGTAAGGTGTGCGTCTAGGTTGGAATAGTAAAAGCTAACCTTTAGGATCTGCTGTTACCACTCAGCATCGTCTTACTTTGTTGAAGAGCATCATACTCTGATAGTAAAGGTATTCTGAGGAACTCCTCTTAAAGTTAGTTGTGTAATGTGGGGAAAGCATAGCCGGCTGCACAAAACTAATCCTTCATAGGGAATTTTTACCAATGTGCCTTCTTAGCTCCACCTGGGTCTTTGAAAGATGAGAGCTGAGAAGTAAAGAAAGGCTAGCAGCAGTGAGAAAAGTGGCACTAGCCCTTCATTTTGAGAGTAATCATCCACATAAAACTGGCAAAATTCACTTAGAATTCTCTTTCAGTAATGGGCTGGCCTCTCTTCCACCTTCATAATCCAAGTCGTTTTCCCAGAGTTTCAGGGTTATTTACTCTGTAGAAAGTTGGCAACCCAAGTTTCCCATGTCATCATGTCTATGCTGTCTCCTGAGAGAAGAATTTCCTGGTACAACATCCTTGCACCTGCTAATTCTTCCCCAGCTCTTCTCATAATCAGGCCACTTCAGACCCCTTGGTGGAGTTATTCTGTACTACTTAAGCATTTTACTAATTTTTATAATCAGGTGATTCCTCAAGTGATATCGGGCAGGCCCTCTTCTATTGATCTGTCACTGTGTGAAGATACAGAACTCTAGGTGATATTTTCAGTGTCCAAGATTGAAGGGTTTGATAGACATCTGTTATTCTGAGGAATTACATCTGCACCTTTATAGTAAATCAAAAGTTAACTATACCTAGTACCTGTCAAAGAGTATATGCCTTTGTCCGTGGAGGAAAAAATTGAATGGTGTTTTAAAAGGGGCATTTAAAACATCTTAAAATGTAATTCTCTTTCTGGCATACAATGTTGTAAGCTTCAATTCACTGCTAAAATTTTAGTTTGGTGGACTTTATTACTATAACTATACTACATAGAAATATATGCATGTACAGTGTATTTAAAAACACGAATGAAGTCTTTAAAATATTCTCTAGCAAACTGTGATTGTCTTTGGTTAATTTTTTTCTGAATCATATCTGCAGCTCCTTGATGGGCTCTTCTCTGCATGTAAGTTACAGGGTGGCTGTATAAAACATTGCACTCTGATTCACCCTGGTGGTATTTTTAGTTGACACAATCAGATGTTTTTGCATGGCTAAAGAAAATGATAAATGATGCTTCATGATGAAGGATGATGCAGATTTCTAGGTTAAATGCTTGCTCTGAACTGGGGCTTGCAGGGGCACGACTGGACTTGTAAAATGGGGGCCTGCTTGCTTGATCTGTCTGGTGTATTGGAATTGGATGTTTTAATAAAATAGCTTAGAAAATCCTGTTCAGAGTTGTATAACTAAGATTGGACAGGTCAGACACAATGTAGGGAATGCTTGAATTGAAATTAAATTTGGATTGGTGTGGACATGCTTGGTTTTAATGGGTCTTGCATTCAGAAACTTGTAATACTATTTGTCAATGCAGATGTCTCCACATTTAAGATCTGTTCAGCTTTTAAAATGCTGGTGTAGCTCATCTATCTCCATTTCTCCACTCAGAGGGCTGTCTAGCAGGCTGTGCTGTTTGTGTGCTGTTACTACTAGAGTATCTTGGTTGTAGTAGATGTTTGCTCTGATTCGCTCAGGGTTGCTGCTGTATTCGTCTCTTCTGCAAGGTGCTGGCACTGCAAAAGCCTCTAAGTGGGATCAGTCCTTTCATGACCTATCTACAGAGGGCATGTACAAGCTCAGAATTTTCGGAGATGTGTGATGTGGCATGTGGCTCATAGGAGTCCTGTCCATCTTTTATTTTCCTATGTTTTGTAAGTTAAAAATTCCAAACCTTGGATAACTGGGAATAGCTTTTTTGCTTTTTTTTTTTTTTTTTCAAACCCTTAATATTTCATCAGAACGTTTAGATCTAAACAGCTAACTTTATATTTCAAGTGTTCAATTATTGTCGTCACTTGAGCTATCTACAACTCCTACTGTTTATTTCTAGAATCCTATTTCAAGTATAGCAACATTAGTGCAAGTTTTATTGTGAGAGATGAAATTTAAACTGTATTAGGATTAAGTGTTTAATAGTATAATTTGCTGCATATGTTGCAAATACATGGTGCTATGAATAGATCCTCTGTTTAATAAAGAGCATTTGATATGTTATATATGGACTTTAATCCAATATGTTGTTATCTTTAACTAAAGGAAATTATAAGAAGAGATTTACAGAGAAGGGTTTATTCTATTAATTTTAATTTCTTTAAAATGTTTCCCAACTGAAGTTGAATTTGGTTTCTGTATTTTGACTTTGTTTAAAATGTTCTGTACATAACTTTCTTTGTTCCTTGAATATTATTCTGAAAATAATACAAGGCTGGCTGTTTTTCATACACGTGAAGGAGAAAAATATTAGCAGTAGTAGGTGAATATTTATTTAAGTGTGGTGACTTGTTTTTCTATTTGTCCACTCACAGCAGACTTAAGGATTCGAGTGCAAGGCTGTTATATTAATGGATTTTTTCATATAATATTTATACCTCTGAAAGAGTTGGGAGAAAGGCTCTCCCTTCCCCACCTGCCTCCAGCCCCCTGCCTCCCAGGAAACAGCAGAATGGAACACATTGATTTAGAACAGGGATTAGGTTTTGGTTTGATGCTGAAGAAGCAAAAATAGGAAGGTGACACAGCCCTGTGTTTTCCTAGTCTGCATGAGGTGTTTGATTAATCTGAAATGGTAGTGAGTGATTTAAGTTCTTAAGGCTTTAAGACAATACGGAATGATTCTGTTTCTAAATGGCTGAAATGAATAGTTTTGGCTTGCTTTGAGATTCAGAGACCACATTAAATCTTCTTGGCATAGGCATTTTGACTTTTAGATTTTATTATTGCCCCATACTTCCTTCTAAAGCATGTAGTTGTTTCTTTGAGGATTTATTTAGGCAGGTAATATTTTTTTTTTAAATTTATTTTTTATTTTTTAAGAAGTCAACTCTGTTTTTTATAGAACAATTTGTAGTCATCCCCTTGCTCTATTATTAAAGCTGGAGTAACAAAAAATGAGGGAAATAGCTGCATGCATCATAACTCTAAGCAAGGAAAAGCATAGGGAAGAGGAACTCATTCAGTTTCATGCAGTTTTGTGCAGGAAGGCAACAAATTTCAGACCTTGTGTGGATGTGTAGGATTCCCTTCAGCCTTTCTACCAGGAACTATAAAAAGCTCATATAAAGGCACAGAATAATTACAGCCTGAGTCAGGCCAGCATGTTGGCTTTTTTCACTATAATCAGGATAAAAGAATATCTCTCTTGGCAAAAAGAACTGGACTCTGAAATAGAGATGTTCTGGACTGATAATTCCAAGTACAGCCAAACTTGCAGAGAAATATACAGGTTAAGATTTATATTTGGGTCTTGTTATTTGAAATGGATGCTGTTTAAGTTTCATATAATAACATTTTACTCTGTATAGAGTGCAGAGGAAGCCAGACCTTTTAAAAAGTGCAAATGAAAACAACTGAATCATTGCCACAGTTAACTTCAGCACAGTTTAACTGAGAGTGAACTGTCTTATTGTTTACAATTCGTAAAGCAGTGGAGAATGTGAAGAGATGTGTAATGACGCAGAATAAGAACAGATCAACTGAATCAAGAGCACAGTATTTCACACCACTGTTTGCAAATCCACTAAATTGTATAGATTCTAGCTTCAGGAGTTTCTAGTGTCATGCTCATGTTCAGCCTGAAAAGTAATAGGTAGGGCAAAAGGAATCCTCTGCAATTAAACAAAAGGGTGGATGAATTTATTTCCCTGCCTTTGCAGAGTCCATTGTTCTTGGATTCTGTCTGTATTTTTAAAAGTTTTAGAATGCTAAAGACAAACATATGAGAACCTGGAACCATGCTAAAGCTTTAGATATTGAACTGTTAGGGTTGGCCTCCTAGCTCACATTAGCTTGTACTGGCAAACTAAAGAGCTGACTGTGGATAAGAAAATTCGGGGGAGGTTATTGCCACAGATCCATCCAAAAGTGCTCAGGAATAGTTGAAAAATATTCTATAGGAATAGTGCCCTTCTGTAAATCTTTAAAATTATACTATGCTGTCAAGAATTCTGTTTAACCTTATGTGCAAATGGTAGCAGTAAAGGAGAAGCTGCTGGGTACGTAAGAATAGGTGGTTTTGCAATGCTGGTTAGAAATCAGGCACGTATGAAGGACTTCGCATTTCACCTTGCCATTGCTGTTTTTAGAAGTAGTGAGCTGAGTATCTCTTGCCATACAAGAGGCACAACAGCTTTTCAAAAGACAAGGTCAAGTGGACAAACCAAGATTGTGTACCCTGTTAAATTCAATATATAAAAGCTGCTTTTGAAAAGCTGTTCACAGATAAGCTCCTACTTCTAAGAAAAATAGTGATGTTTACAGCTTTGCTGAAACAGTGGAGGCTGAAAGACCAACCTTCTACAAGATGTGTTTGCCAGAGCTATTTTCTCATTTTTAAGACTGTCATTAACAGAGACTTGATTGTACTAGTAGCAGCTGGAAGGGCTGCTCCCTCCAGAACTTTTCCTCTACTGGTCAAGGTAACAGAGCTTTTCAGTAGCTTGACTACAGCCTTTTCTTGATGGTCAGTCGTGCCTGATTTTAGGTGCTAGTAGATCCAGGGAAATGCCAGTAATTAGGTGCACTTTGAAAATGATCACCCCCTGCAGTCAAGTTCTTCAATCTGCTAGAAAAGAGGAGGAAAGAAAACAATCTTACTAAACATCTGCTATGCCATCATAAACTTCAGTGTGGTATTCTGAAGGAGTAAAATTATTTTGTTAAACGTCCCGTAGAAGAATAATCATTATTGGAAAACAATGTTTGACTTATGACATGTCTCAATTCATCTGTCCTGGGAGCTATCCATTGTACGTACACATCTGCTCCTGTACACCCACACAGGATGGGAAGATATTCCTCCACAGGAAGGTCTTCCGTTCCCTCAGTATGCAGGTGGTATGTATTGGCAAATCGCATGCGGTGGATGTGGTAGCCAAGTTCCCAGAGTAATGCACGCATAGTGAAGCAATTCACTCAACTTCAGCTGTTTGAATGAGAAAACAAGATGGGTGACTAGGAATATAATCGTATGGCCCATCTTTCAGTGCGATACTTATTTTAGCACTTGTACTTGCTACTGGTTTCGTTTGAAATATAGACCATATTGAGAGGGTTAAACACTGTCAATGAGATCAGTAGCAGAGAAGATATGCGATACTTGAAATATTAAAAAAAAAAAAAAAGAAAAAGAAAAAAAATGCCCACCAAAACAAAATGCAGTGCATTTAAGAGGACTTTGTGTTTGTTTTTTTTTTTTTTATTTATTTTTTTTATTATTCCAAAATACTAGACAATGCGTTGTCTTTGATTTACAGGTGTTCTACAGTATTCTCTAGTCTTTTGTTGTTATATTTATTGAACGTCTTTCTGTAATCACATGGATCATTTAAAATTTCTAAATGAAATTTTTCTGCTGGTTGTGAAAAATGGGTGATAAGGCTGTAGTCTTTAATCTATGATGATTAGGACAGGCATCCCATCCTGAATTAGCAGTTTCTATTTTCATTTTGTCTGACTTGCTCAGCTGTGTCTTTTAACATTTCAGCAAATCCAGTTCATTCAGAGGATTTATTCCATTCTTTCCAGGAGCAGATCCCGTGTTTTTCTCACCTCAGTAAGAGCCCTTTTCCCTTTACCATATCAGTCCTCTAGCATTACTGTACACATAGTTTAGAAGGACAAAAATGAGTCATTAAACGAATGACCATTAGTCTTAACAGTTATCATTGAACAGATGACTGTAGTGCCTGCCACGTGAGCCTTCAGTCACTCTTTTTTTTTTCTGCCATTAAGGCATAGTTATCAACGTAGTGGCTTGTTAGGAAGTATACACATAAAATACTCTCAGTTAAAGCTAGTAGATAGTGTGACCTAGAGGGGACAATCTTCAGATTACTGGTAGGTCCTTTTTCATGTTTGGTCTTTTCATATTTGGAGACTTTGCTTTTTAGGGTATTTCTATTTCTTTCATGCTATTTGCTTTTTGTTCATTTATTGACCTATTTTCAGTCAACCTTTTATTTTCAACGCTGGACAGTGTGTCTGGCTAAATACAACACAATTAATACCTTGCCCTGCTTGAGATGCTGTCAGTGGCAAGAGACAAAAAAAAAAAAAAAAAAAAAAAAAAAAAAAGACAGGACACTTGGAGAACAACTGATTTCCTTCCTCAAAAATATTAAGAGGAAATGAGAAAGGGAATGGATCAGGATAACGAGACTGGCCTTAGTGGACTGAGGGAGCAGAGTTAAGCTGAGAAGTAAATATGAGACTGAGTAGATTAAATATGGAACAATGTGGAAGCACGCTTGGAGAATTGAGTTGCAGCATTTGAACACTGGGTCTGGGTAAGGGATAACACTTCAGCAGCAAAAGATTTTGCTGGGAATGACAAATAATAAAACTTAATGAAAATTAACTCAATGATAGATGAGAGAAAAAAGTCTTACTGGGAAGTAGCATGCTTTGCCTGGTGGTTGGTGTATCAGTATTTTTACCATCAGCAAAGCATAAAAAGCTTAAAAGCTCTAGAGTATTTGCAAAATGCATTTGAGACTTAAAAGCTGCGTGCTGTGAACAGTTTCTTTCGGGAATTTCTCTTTAAAATCCTGCTGAAACAGGTGTGCACACGTGGAGGGCGCTTGGCTGAAAGGCATTCACCTCACGTGCCTTATTAATAGCCTTAAACCAACATTCCTACAGCAGAGCCATGACCATTTAACTGCTTCCTTATTGTGAAAATGTGCCTGACCCAGTCAGTGTGCAAGGCTGCTCAGTCCATAAACCCTGCAAAGGGACTTACTGCAATGGAGAGAGAAGGGTAGATGAAGAACTGGGTTAATATCATGAAAATTATCAGAAGTGGTGGAAAATTAACAGTGGAAAAATGATGTTTTCCCCTCCATGTGCTAGACACGTTCATGTGGTGAGCTGGTGTAAATCGCAGGTTAGCCTGAGTGAACATCTGGCTGGGGCATTCTCTACAGTCTAATTTCTTTCAGGTGAGAAAGGATTCATCTCCTAGACATAATGTAGGAGAACCATTTTGATTATTTACACCTACCTTTATTCAGGGTGGTCTGTCTTTGCAACTAGAGTTTTGGGACCCCCCTGCCCCTTTTGAAGATGTATTAACAAGATGGTAGCAGGGGCTCTCCGCGCTCCTCTGAAAAGAGGTGGATAAGAGAGCCTGGACTAACGCTGTCCTTTTTTCCATGGGGTGGCAGTACTTGGCATGAGTTTTTAAGTATTTGGTCATTCACTGGTGATAGGCCAGCACACACCACCTGAATTGTCCTTTCCCATCTTAACTGGGGAAAAGGGAGAAAAGAATTTCTAATAATAAAGGACATTATGATATACCAGGAAAAAAAACAAACAAAAAACTATAAGCTTGTCCAAAGGCCTGGAGAGGAAGCTAGGCAAAGTAATATAGAGAATTTTAACAATGAAATTCAACTAAATGTGGAAATAACTTATTAGGCATATTCCCTTTTCCTTGATACCTGTTAAAACCGTGACTGAAACTTTCTGAAAATGTTTCCTATTTTTAAAAAAGTGATGAATATGGTGGAGAAAGCTCCTTGCCCAGTACTATAGCTTGCATCATGCAGGAAGTCATATTGATGCTTTGGGAATGTACCAGAGGAGTTCTGGCGCCACTGTGGTTGTTCTCCATTTACTTGAGTGATTTCACTCTTTTAATCTGGGTGTGCACAAGCCTTTACCCAGCCTTATCTGTGTGTATTTATTCTTTGTGGAAGTCACTGAAGTAGGTCAGCAAACACCGCTGATCAATAAAGATTTTTTTTGCATGTTTTGTGTTTAGTTGTAGTTATTTTAGTATAGCTGAGTGACCTTTGTGGTATGACAAATACTTTTTTTTTTTTTTTTCTTTAAGGGATATTTATCCTACAGTAAACTGTTTTGGCTTGTCTCTGAAGAGGAATCTTGCCACCTTATTCTTATATAGATGTGATTTTTCTTACTGCTATCTGGATTATACCTGCTTATATGGCATTTGCTAGACTCTTTGAGGGTCTTATTCATTGAGAGGTTTTGTGATGGAAGATGTTTGTCAAAAATTTCTATATTCCTAATCTGTTAAAATTCCTTAATTGCATGATCCTGTAGTTCTACTTCTGTTTTGGACAACTTGATTTTCAAGATAGATTTTCCTTACTGAGGAAACACTCCAGTTCTTGGTGGCTGGGAGTTTGCCTGGGTTTCCAGGTCTATTTCTGTTTTGAGAATTTGCAGTCATTTACAGTAGCAGAAAAAGCTGACATATTGTGTTTACCTGTTTAATTCATGATAAACACCATGCTGTTGCTAATGACAATGATGAAAGAATGAAATGATGAAAAATTACTAGTGTTAAGACAGGCTTTTTTTTTTTTTTTTTTGTCTGGAATACTTGCCAATTTTCCCCTGCCACCTGAATCAGAAGCAGATGTACTGAGATTGAGTGCAGTGAGAGAACTCCCTGTCATTAGCAATGCAAGGCATGGCAATGCCCTGTGACACATAAGAAGTCACTGCTCAGCCTTCCCCACATCACAAAAAGCCTCTGTTTATATTTGCACTTGTGAACATCTTTCTTTAATATCAAAATTTTCAGTATTTAGCTCTGAATACTGAATATAGTGGTTTAGGATTCTTTTTCTCCCCTAAGTGCTGTGGTTTTAATACCATTCCATTGCCCCACACATTTCCCTTCTTTGTGCTTTCATTATACAACAGGAATTCTCTTAAAAATCTGGATCCGCCACTAGTTCTAGCAGGTGTTTGGCTTCTGAGCGCCAGAGGTTTTTTCCTTACACAGCTTATGGATGAGAATTTCACTGCCCTTAGGCAAAATTTCAACTGAAGTATATGAAAAGCATGTTACTATGTCAGTTCAAATTATATCACTATTAAAGAAAAAAACTCTAAAGGAAATTAAATACAAATAATCACACTAACATAACATAACATTAATAACATTAAGGTTATAATTTAAATTAAAAAGAATCAGGAAAATCTGAGTCAAGAGTCCCATGTCATTCTTAGCCAGACTCTCCTGAGAGTAGGCATTGTAAAATGAGGATAATGACAACTTTGAGTAATCTGAGATCTCTTGATGAATAGCACCATAATACTAGAGTGTAGAAGAGCTAAGTAGATTTTCTCACTAGGTATAATATACTGCACAGGAACAAAGTATTGTGTGAAGTTTTTGTCCTACATTCTCTCATCATTAGCCTATTTATCTGATAATAGCTAACTCTTTTTTTCCTGTATGTGACAATGTGTTAGGTCCCATTTTGTTCACATATAAATGTGAATCGCTAGCCACCTGCACTACCTTCCTTGATGTGTTTAAACCAGCATGCAGACAGGTTGATCGTGTCTAGCTGAAATGTTGTTCCCCAAATCCTGGACCTGGCAGTCACAGCAGTGTGGGCACATCACTGTTGTGAAATGAAAACAAGGGGGCATTTTGCAAGTGCTGAGCAGAATTGCTCACAGAACTGTGCCATCGTGTTTCACCTGACCCAGATCCTTTATGTCGCATTTCAGGAGGCTTCCCATTTAGATCCAACCCGTTGTTACCTGGGAACATTTGTGCCTTCCTTACACCCTTTCTTTAGCATTACTAGAGCGATTACCTAGCCCTACTGGGTGAGGGGATGAGAAGGAAGTCATCTGTTAGAAAAGGCTGATGTTGCCCTTTCCCTGTTTTGTGCCACTTATCTCACTAGTAAAGAGTTGAGTACTTGCAGCCTGTAGCTTACTACAGAGTCACTCATCCTGTATAGCCCACAGTCTTCTTTTATTTATTTATTTATTTATTGTTGTTATTACTAAATAATCCTAATTTCTGTTAGCGCATGATTTGCCAAAGCTATTAAGGTGTCTTGCTTGCCTCTCCATGACAGAAGCTCCTACTGCTCAATGAAGGAATTGTATGATATCCTTTCTCTTGTTTCATTTTGTTCTTTAACCCTAAAGCAATATGAGCATCTTCATTCAGTGCATGTGTTGACTTTGTAAGGTTTTATAATTCCACTGACTCTGACAGTGATCCCACATAACCTAAACTATGTTCCTTTTTTGCCTTCTGTAAATAAATCTGCTGTTCCTAAAGGATTATGCTTTCAGTCTCCTTCAGCGTATCACTGAAGGAGGCATATGGGCAGGCTGCAGTCATGTGTCCATAGAAAAACAAGCAAGATTGTCTGCTTCCTGCAAAGGAGTCCACTCAACTGCTAGCAACCTGTCAGTTTAGCAAGGAAAAAAAAAAGCTTTCACTGCACAGTGGTCATGATAAAGGAAGCTTTAACATATCTTAAAAATACTACAGATTATCCCGTTTTCCTTGCTAAGGACACTGACAGTATTTTTGTAGCATATTTTTTTCTATGGAGACTAAGAGGACCCTTAGAGACCTTCAGGAGTTCCATGTGAATATGTTCCAATAATGCTAAAAGAACTTGATTTACGACAAGAATTTTGCCAATTATTAGGCTAATAAATAAAGAATAAAAGGTGGGTTTTGTTTGGAATAGTGTTGAACATATGGTGAAAGGAGGGATAAAGACTTGTAGAAGCCTTCAGTTAGCTCTGTCTTGCTTGCAAGACTTTAAAAAGATGGATTAATGAAAGTTTTGTTACACTTCTACATTATTTTTTTAACAAGATATTCTTCACTTCCACTGTTTTTGGCAGGAATGTGTGTTCCAGCAAGAGGATTCCAGTACCTTCAATCTTAAAAATAAATAAATAAAGTGAAAATGTCCTTTTACCTACTTCCCCTGCTCCCCCAAAGCACCAAGCCCCAGCCAATGTGCAGGTAGAATGTTCTTTCACCATTCAAAGCTGTTAGCATTTTGTGTTAATGTGAGTGACTGCTTTAAGATAAACTGTTGAACAGAACATTTATATAAAATCAGTAAACAGGCAAAGAAACAGAAAAATGTGATAGACTAGTCAAGCTGCATATTCAGGAGATACAAGTTTAAGAACGAATCACTTTCCCTCTATAGAGCAGGTACAGTCCCTGCTCACATCACTGCCAGCAGCCTCTCAACACCGATGCCACTGATGTTATTTAATGCAGCTTCTCAGCATTTGTAAGGAGACGGAAAATAGACATCACACTGTGCTGGGCTTATAAATCGTGTCACCGCTGTGGCAGGGAATCAGGGGACAGGAATTAAAATTACTTTTTTTGCTGTTACCTAATTTCCTCTCTTCCTACTGGTAAATCCATATCTTTTCAAGCCTTTTTTCTTGTTCTTAAGAATAGGCTTGTTGTACCTTTTCTGTATGTGTAACTCTACTCTCGCTGGTAATAGTAATATCCAGACTTTATAGTGTATGTTTTATCCATATGCTATAAAATTGCTTTTAAACTGGCTCTAAATATTGTTGTGCCCATTCCCCCAAAGGCTCAACTGAAGGCTCAGGAAATAACAGGGCAATACATATTTTGCAAGCAGAATCTGATCCACAGTCACTAACTTTCTGACAATACTTGGAAATGAATTACTTTAGGGTCATCTTATTTAAGAGTGCTCGTATTTCTCACTTTGGCTTTTGTTTATGCAAAGCCAAATAGCACTGAGTAACTAGTGTTATTCACAGGCCTGATAGCAAACATAATATTGCAAGAGTTGTCATGCTGCAGATGTATTTGGGCTCCAGTTTTGTAAGGCTGTTGGTGTGTGCATTGCCATTTATATCACTGGGAGCAACTTCAGGCTGCTAGCACAGCTCTTTCAAAAGCAAGTATTAGGCACATCAATCCTGCAGAAAGAGGACGGGCTGCCTAATGCAGCATAGAGGGAGCTTCATTGGAGGAGGGAAAACTCCAGGTTTCATATTTCTTTTGGAAACATGAAGCAGAGTTGATATTTAAGCTGGGTTTTGAGACTAAATGAGATTTTGGCTAAATAGTACTGCAGTCTCTCAGTGACAAGTTTAATCCCTCAGCCAGACCATAGCAAGAGAAAACATAAGTAGTTGTTGATAAATATCCAAAAGCTTAATCACTAGTATAAATTTAACAAGGTAAAGAAAGATTTTCAAAATGTGTTGATCTCCATCTCTAGCCCAACTTACAACAAAGAAAATGTATTTACATTTAATCAAGAGAAATTTTGTTAAAATAGCTTTCTGGAAAGACTGGGAGATAGTGTCTTAATTTAAAACCAAAATGATCTCTATTACCCCTCTTGTGTTTGCTTTAAGTTGTACAAACTTACATCATGAGAAAGGCTTAGATTTTTTGCTTTGAGGACATGATCTTGAGCACATTCAAGTTGGGAATGATTCAAATGCTCAGGAGGGTGCAGGATGGGCTTGTTTGGAGCAGCAGAAATGGTGTAGGCAACTGTTTTCTTCACTGTCATAGTTAGCTTTCATTTAACTTTGTATGTATCTTCAAGTTACAGACACGTTTCCCTATTTTATCTCTACATATTCTAAACAAATCTCTAATGACAGATAGTGAGATGAAAAATCATTTGATTTGTGCTTAAATCAGGCAGTCCTGAAGTCTGCCTTTAACTAGCAGACCAGCGCATGCATAGCCGTGAAAACAGCTGTTGAGTCACGCTTTTGATCTGTCTTTGGAAGAACTTCTGGTTCAGCTTCGAGGTTGTCTCATCTCGGTTGTGACTTCCCTGATGAAACTTGGCAGCTGCATTCTGAGTTTCAGGAGTTCTTCTATGAAGAAGTACTTGGTTTTCATCAATTCAGCAGCTTAGCAAGTATCTTTTGAGTCCATTCTTTTTTATTGAAAAAAAAAAAGTTTACATTTTAATTCTGGTTTGAAATGTTGGTGTCTTAGTTTGATATTAATTACTATTTTAAATAATTGGCCTGGTCTACAGAAAAGCTGAACTGCTGGCAGATTCTGTGGAAACAGCTCACTTCCAGGGTCTTTAAATGTTACACAGCATATAGCATTAGGAAGTTTTTGTAAATCTTGATCATAACAAAAGCTAATCTAAATCTTACTAGATATTTATTCATCAGCATTTCTTGCTCTGGCAGTATCTGAAGCTTTGAAATACTGGTGTGACTTTGTTTATCTGCTAACACGCTTCTTCATCTAGTGATGAGACTGGACTGCTATATTCCATCTAACATTTTTTGTACTGGAGTCCTTGAAAATCCATTAAACTGAACTGCTACTTAGCCTGTATATTAGTTCCCTGGGGCAGAAATCATGCTACAGCAGCTTAGTAGACAGACACTTAACATGAAGAATTAAATTGGAAGGCATACATTTTGGTATATGATTGGACTTGCCATGCATATTAATCTGATGAACGTGTAAATACAAGTTATTAAGAATACAGATGCAATTTCTCATTTGCTTATTTTCCCATCTTTTTCCCTAAAATGAGGAGTTTGGAAATTAAAACTTTGAAGACCATGACTAATTTTCCCCTTCCAACAAGAGCTACTAAACGAGCCACAAATGCACTCTTCTGGTTTTCTGTTACAGAATTTACCTTGGGCAAGATAGTGCGATTGCATATAACTATAAAGCTCAAGGTCACTGGACATTTATCTTTTGTCTGTTCCCCTTCTTAAAAAAGAGATACTGAGGCAGTTTCAGGAACAGTGTGGTATTTTGTCATCTTTGGCATTTAATATGGATCATTTTGAACTTTTTTTGTTACTCTGTTTATGTTCCCTATTTTTAGCAAGCACACGGGCTTTGTTAGGGAAAGACTGATTTAAATCCAGGTAATACTCATTTGCACTAGGTGTACATAGTTCTTATGTGCATAGTTCTTATTTTGCCACTAATTAAAATACATTAATGTGTTTTTTGGTGCCAAGAAACTCAAAAAAGAAATTATTACATCTGAAACACAAGTGCTTTATTTCTAATTATGTACAAGTCATTTTTTTGCGACACTTGGTCTCCATTTTCTCATCTCCTAGACCTTCATCACTGAGCAGGAAGCTACATTTCTAAAGCTGCTCTTGTTTATATATAATTAGGGAACACATTTTCCAGTCTTCTGGTGGCTATGATTAAATAGAATAGTGGCATGTTATTATGATGTTCAGTTGAACTTTGCAATATCCTTTATGTCACATGATCCCCAAGTATTGTAGACTAAACTACAATTTCCAATTTATCTGAAATTACAATAACAGTTTAAATCCTTGGATGAAATTCTTCTGTACCTTGGAAATCTGTACCTTGGAAAGAATGACCAGTGGTTAAATATATATATATATATATTTTATAGTCACAGGAAAAGTCTACCTTTTAATGTTTATTCTGATTTGATAATTTCAAGTGAGTTGTATGGCAATAGTTAATATAAATCCAAGATACCAAGGAGGGACAACAAAAGACAAAGTGTGCTAATAAGGTTCCTTTTGGATGAAAAAATCAGAAGATGTGCACCAGCAGCAAACCTAATGTACTTCAGTCACTAATGGATAGTCTGTAGGATTGACTAGAGCTAGTTGCTATCTTAAAAATAAATAAATAATAATAATAAAAAAGTTTAAACAAACAAACCAACCAACCAAACAACAACAACAACAACAAAACTCCTCTCCTTCAAATACTGTTGTGTGAGTATTTGGTGCTGGCCACTCTTTTGATCTACGGATTCAGTTCGTGGCACTCAACCATGCTACTTGTTAATGTTCACATTGGCTCGGAAGCTCTCAGTAACCATTCCTCTCTTATTTGCAGTAATAAAATATAAAATCCTTGAATCCAGCAACTTCACCTTGTTAAGATGTTTCTATTCAGAGTAGCATATAGAGCAATGAAATCGGGAAGCAGTAAAAATAGCAACAGGCAAGTCTTGGTGGAGGGAGATCAAAAAACAGAGACTTGGATATCAACTGTTCATTTTGTCTTCTGCAATTGAAAGTGGAAGAGTAATTTAATCTTCAAGCACTCAGGTGGGGAGTGATGAGTGAAGAAGTAATCACAGCCTGAGATCAAAGATGTGCTTAGAGCATAAGCCTTTGAATAGGCACGGTGCCATTTTACACTTCCCAGAACCTAAATACATTATCTGCTTTTCAGGATATTTCTCCTTGATCACACAGGTAGAATGATGTAGGATGGAAGACTTTTTATTTTTATTTTTATTTTTATTTTTATTTTCAGTTTCTGACTAATAAGAGGCATGTTCTGGCTACCTGATACCCAGAAAAGTTTTCAAACACCAATTTATCTATTTATCTGCATTAATTTTAATGGATTTTATGTAGCAAGTATTACCTGGTTTAGCTACATTATCACCTTCTTTCTTCATCTCTAATAAGATCATGGAATTGTAAAGCTGTTTTAAAATGCCTGTTCTAAATCTTGATTGTACTTGTAATTTCACACATTTCACTTGAAGCTATTAACATTAAACTGGCTATTAAAGAGAGTTAAAACACTAGCATGAAATATAATTGTTTTCTGAAACTTGCAGTCTTTAGTTTAAAACATAAATTTATATCAGATTAGCTAAATCATTCAGAGATGATCCCAAATACACTATAAAACCAGAGACTGTTGAAATATGAATTACGTTTAGGCAAAAGTACCCATAGAAATATAAAAGGCTCACAAGGAACTGTGATAGACTCCTCAGTGGGGAATAAAGTGGACCAAATGGAAACAGTGCGTTTTGTGTTCAGTACGATGCATGAATGGAAGTGTATTGGAAAGGTTCAAACAGCAAAAATATAGCTTACTTAAGGTGCCTATACCTAGAGGGGAAAATGTTTTTATGCTATTTTGAGTTGATTCAAAATAATTCTTTGAGAAAGTTCTGATTTTGTTAACAAACTTCTTGATTTAGGCTGTGTATCAGCTGTATTTACTTAGCTTCAACATCCCCTTGTCATTCAACTCAGTGTATTCTTAGTAGATTCCTGCTTTCAGTTGAATGTTTTGCTGCATTTCTCCTTCACTTTAGTAATATTAGGTAGGTAGCGGTACCTATTGCTGCATTTAGACCAGTTTCCACTATAACCTCAGGTGTAACCTCATAAAAAATTCACCTTTTTTTCATTGATTTTTTTCCATGCTTGAAAGCCAGATCTTGCCTTAATCTGGCAAGCATTCTTCTACTTCCCCAGTGACTAGCCATTTGTTAGCTTTTGATTAAAAACAAATTGAATATATGTTCATGTGTGTGGGATAAACCCTTGTTTTTTCATATAATATTTATTAAATCATTATTTCAGCTTCAAATGTTGGCATCTTTTATATTCAAAGAATAATACTGATGAATGTCCAAAGACCTCCTATTTTAAATATTTACCTTATAAAGATGAGAAGCACAAACCAGTTAATCACTGCATATCCTACTGGCAAATTTGTTTATGGGAAATCAAGCAGCAGTATGATATACATTTTTCTAAGAAGTGTGGTAGAGTAATATGGATTCTCTTCCGTTCTTTAGTTCGACAGCTCTTTCCAAAATATTATTATAAATTGCTAACATTTAGTACTATTTTTTTCCAAAGTATTTTACAAATATAAACTAAACTTTACAATACACTATTAATACAGGTCACTTGATGCTGTAATTGTTATACACCTGGGGAAACTGAGGTAGAAATGTCAAGTAGTTTAACCCAGGCCACTTGAGATTTAGAACGCATATCTCTTGTCCATTAGCCCTGTACTGAAATCATAGGATTACATCATTGCCATATTCCCTCATATAGGATCTATCGATAGTCCATTGAAACCAGTGGGGAAAAATGCCAGATTATGTCAGCCAGTTTCACGTCTGGGTTACACTTAAAATGTCAAGGCCTGCGTGAGCTGCAGCCAGCTTGGATTCAGCATGAAGTGTAACTGTGGACCTCTCTTAGTTACTTTATGGGGAAACTATTGTTATCAAATGCAGATTTCTTTTCTTTTCTTTCTTTTTTTTTTTTTTTTTTTCTTCTTCTCTGTAATTTACTTCTGCATAAATAAAGTCAGTTGGCTACAGTATACAAGTGAGACCACTGGTATAATAGAGTTTAGAGAAAATGTCGTGACAACACAATGTGAACATGAATTACTATTATGCAGGCCTGGTGAAAAAGTCCTCTTTAAAATCTTCTTCAGTCCAGCACACCGAAGTGTGACCTTTTACCCTAGTCTAGACATGTCCTTTGCAAGCTATTTCTAGTTTATATGAAGATTGCTCAATTTAGAACAAGTATGTTAATTTAATGCTTGTCACGAATAATGGGGTTTACAGTCTGAGAAGCTGACAGCTACTTCTTTGCAGAACAGAGTAAGCAACAGCAATGTTAAGTTTCTCCAGACTCACACTGAGAATGACATGGCATCTGTTTTTTATGAGATAAGTTGTGAGTTTCAGAAAGTGAATTCCCTGCACAAGAGAGGAACTACAGAAGCTCTTGCCTTCCTTTTCCACTACAAACTGGTTGAATTACATAGATTGTTTCTGAAATCTCTAGTTGTCTGGCACTGAGGTTATACTCCTGTTGTTTGGTACAGTTCTAGCCAACAGTCTGGAAACTGGTTGATGGTAACTGTAAGCTTTCCTGTAAAATTATTGCATATGTCAAAATATAAGAACAGTTTAATTAAACTCCATTTGTTAAGTTGACTTGTTGGTAAATGTCCAGCAGTAACTTGTACAGTTCAGTCTTTTTCTTCCCTAAAAGGTTTCAACCTCTTGGAAGGTAACTTTCATCTTCTTGCCCTTCCCACTCTTCCCCTACCCCAGTTGGATCCAGTACTCTTCTTTCAAAAAACGATTGCTCATTTTCTCTTGTATGCAAACCAATTAGCTTTCCAGGGTAGAGCTGCTGCCTGATAGTAGGAATGAGGACATAAGTGTCCGTGCAGTACATTTGCTATGTGGCTGGGCTGCCTTAGATCAACAATGCAATGACAGCATATTCAACCAGCATGTCTTCAGCATGTCTAGCATGTTCAAAGAGTGTTATGGTTCCTGAAAATCCATGGATAAGACCATGGACCTTTGCCTAACAAGGGCCTAGGTGTTGGCCAACTTGGAGATAGTGGCTCTGATTCAGACAGAATTAGCTCTTCTGGAGCTCAAAATGGGCCCATATTCCTCTTCTGGCCTGTTCTCAAGCGCTGTTCACCAATTGTGCATGACTTTCAGAACTTATATGGACCACTGTCTGGTGTTCAATTCAATCATTTTCCCCTCCCACCATCCAATTTATTCTTTGCAACTTCTTTCCTGCAGGACAGGAAAGTAATTCAGTGTCATGGGCTCACAGGTGACCCTACTTTGAGGGGGCTGGTCTAGCTGAACTCCCAAAGTGTCTTCTAAACTACGATTCTCTTTTTGTGCTGTCCTGTGAGAATAGACATGCTGTGTTTAACTAAAAACCCATTATTGTCTGCAGCAGCCAGTCTAGTGAAGCATGTAACCAAAAAAGAAAGCATAACTTGATGTTGCTTTTTCAGTGTGTTTTTTCACTGTCTTTCAGCTGTGGTAACTGATAAGCCAGAGATATTATCTTTAATAGGTGGTTCTGCTACTAGTGCATTTGGTTGTTTTTGGATCCCTGTAAGCATTTGTTAAAACCTTGTGACAGACCTCTGGAGCAAAGTATCCCCCCAGAAATACAGTGTCTTAAAAACACAATACGTTTTACTCAGAAGATCATGTCTATTCATTGTAACTATATGTACAATTTAAAATCTTGACTTGTGTCTGTAGTAGCTGTAACGTGACCTCTCTGAATCTCTTACAGACAAGAGCAGAGCAGTCCCAAGGTGCATACTTCTTGCCTGAATTTGCGCTTTCTCCACAAGGGAGTTTTCTTGAGGATACCACAGGGGAGCAATTCCTCACTTACCGTTACGATGACCAGGTCAGTATGCCATGTGTGAAAATGATAGAGATTGTCACATTCATGTAACTCTGAGATACAGATTTTTGTGAATTAAGAAACAGTGTCTGGTATCTTCTGAAGATGCATCAAACTTACAGCAAAATGAATGATAACACTCAATGTAACACAAAAAGAATATGTAGAGATAAAATGAATGATTACAGCAAAATGAAATTGAAGTTGTGAAAATAATAGCACAAAACCACTTGTGGAAAAACTTTATGGGATGTAATAGAGATGAAAGCAACAACATTTTATTTGTGTGTTAATAGATGTTTATAGTTAGTATTGTAAAATGTGTAGAATTAGAATTTACTGTTGTTTCTGTGAATTGTTTGACCTATTCTTAATTGTTTTATTTCATGGATAAATCAGTGTAAGGCATATCTTGCATTTTCTAGCTTGTGAAAAGTCAGCAAATTTTGTCAGTTCATGAAGTTTTCAGAAGGGAAGGTTGAGTGAATTATAAACAAATGCAAAGTGGAATAATAGATGAAGCAGAGTGTTTAGAAAGCAACAAATTATGTATTTTAAAGTTAGAGATCTTTAATGCTTTCTCCAGACCCATTGAAACATTGTTAAACATGGAATATAGATATAAATGTAAAGAAAGCAACATGAAAGAAATGCTGTTAATCTTGGCAAAAGATCTAAAGTAAACCTAGGAAATGTGTGGCATGCTGTGGAAATTTACTCATAACACAATGTGTTCCAGAAGTCAGTTGAAACTCCACATCAAAACAGTCTGAATTACATTCATAGACACTTACAGTATGTGTCTTAGTGTAAGAAAAGGGAATTTGTTAGGAAACAATCCTCAAAAGTGAGAGAAGAGCTAAACTTGCCCTGCAGTCACAAGTTCTGTCTAGTGACTGACAGCTTTATTTTTGAAAGATGATCCCCTTGCAGGACCTACTCAGAAAAAGAAGAGTTTGCTCATCAGCTGCTCTAAAAAAAAGAAGAGAACCAGGATGAGTTTAAAGCTTTATACCGAGTAGCTGTTTAGGAGGACCCAAGGAATTTGAAAGCACTGAGTAGCAAGCATGTTGAACTTGTAGGTTAGTTGAATATAGTTTATATATGTTTAGAATAATTCATACTTTTGTTATCCTAGAAGATCTTGTATCATCTCTAGAAAAGGTTTTCAGGTAAGATGTCCCCTGGACAAAACACCTCAGAAAGAAACTTGCAGTACAGAAAAATGCAGCTGCAACCCAGGTTGCATTTAATGACAGCAGAAGAAAAATCCTGCAAAGGTTATACACTTTTGTTCAAAATAATCTCCATTAAATTGAGCACTTCTTAGAGAAGACTATAAAATACAACTGAGGAATTGTCTGAGTATTTGAATAGACTGTTTGTACTAAGTGAATAGCATCGCTGATTAAAAAACAAAATGAAACAACTCCCAATCCCCACAAAACCTCAAATACCAGCATAGCTCTATACAGAAACCTGTTCCAAGCTCAATTGCATTTGATGGAAAGTTTTCCATTAATTTCATTGGGATCTGAATCAGATCCTGGGTATGGTCAGCTTCTGTTCTTTCACAAATGTAATTCAGCTTTGAAGCCTGCTCTTCCCAGACAGTGCAGGAAGAAAGAGCAGTAAGAAATTAAGTTTTAGCTTGAGTTCTTGGAACTCAAGCTAAAACATTGGAAAGTTGAAAATAAAGGCAAATGTATTATTATTAGTAGTTCCTTTTCAGAGGAAATTCAGTCCTTAGGACTTTTCAATAAATATAAATGCATTGAATGTAGGTAGGAATGTAGGAATGCAGGTAGACCTGTGTCTACTTTACTTTCCTGGGTGTAAAATAAATAAATAAAAAATATTCTGTATATTATTTCCTTGTCTAGGACATTAATCATAGAATCATAATAACGTACAGTTATAATTTACTTATGCTTCTGCTGATGTTCATAAAAAAATTGTGTTCAAACTGAGACAAAAAATAATGTTCTTGTTTTCCATATTTCATTCTACTTTTTCATATTACATTCATTTAATGAATGGAAAGAAGTCTTATACTGGGTGGTGAAACTAATTCATGGGCTAATTTCTTTAATTTTGTAGGCTGCTATGGATAGGTGTGGGATATAATTTACACCAGCTACTTGGTTTACTCCATTTTCTTGAGCAGATGGTCAGGCATTTTACTGGCAAAATAAATAAAGAAATCCTACTTGTTTATGAAACTACTACATATGGTACAGAGCATCTTGTAATCATTCTTAATACTTAAGCAGACAAATGCAGTAGTTCTGATAAGGATATGCAGGTGAATAAAGAGGAATTTATGTAAATTGAAAGGCTACTTTCAATTACATAATGTAGCCAACACTGGAATGGAACTGGTACAGAAACATGGCCACTTAATCAAAAAAAGGCAATAGCTTATTCTCACACACCATAATTCAGTTTAATTTCAGCTGTTCACTTTCTATCCAGCCCCACCTTGAAAGGGTGCTGGCCGTGGGGAAATACATTACCAGAGTTTTCCCCTGGACACCCCTACAGAGTCCTGTTGTTCCTGCACATCCTAAGATAAATTTACTTGAAAATTGAGAAAGTGAAATAACCTTGTGTGCTTCACCCCAACAAAACTGAAGATAAGTCTTACCCAATCTATTGTCAGATGGTCTGTCTATATTCATGGAAGGGAGAATAAAGGATGAAAATGGATGACAGGCTTCTAAGATTGTAGCATGGGATTGGGAGAAGAGGATGGGGGACAACCCATGCCTTTTTGGCTAGCCAACAAGATGTCAAGACCCTTATGGGAAAAGTGATCCTTCCATGTGTTCCCAAGTGTGCCCTTTCCCACTTAGCACTGTACCTGATACCTAGGCCAATAAAATGTCCAGTTTGATAGGATAGATAAGTATTATTTCTATATAGCACCATCATCATCATCCAAGATGAGTTTCCTTACGTCCTCCAAACACAGGAATGTTTCAGAGGGGTTTTCTTTGGCTGTTGAGTGATATTTTTCAAGCAGAGAGCCAGTTTATTCAGGATTCCTTTGTCAGTAAGTAATCTCAGTAAAATAGAACTAGCTGTTACTTGAATATTCAAAAGTATTTGCTATCTGAAAATACAAAGCTTACAGTTTGAAATGGAAGATGAGTAAATATTAATGGGAACACACTGTACTCTCTTCTAGCCCAGAAAAATTACATATGGATTCATGTTGTACATGCAAAACAGTACATTTTGTTCTGGTTTAATCTGGCAGGACTGTGCTCTCATTTTTGCACAGGATTGCACTAACCCCTTTGCATATTCAGTTGCTATGTGTGTATTTAAGAATTACATGCAGATGAAATTTTTTGGCTAGATGGTTTCTAAATTCAGTGAATATATATATATATATATATATATATATATATAACCTCCTCTATTATGACTATAGAAGAAAATGCCTTATAGGAATAGATCAGATACTGCTACCTTTATTTATTGAGGTATTTTCGTGACATCTGAACAGAAAGGTATAGAATAATTTTGACACATTTGCTCCGTTATCTTCAGGGAAAACAAAAAGAGTGATTCAAAGCAAATACTTTTGAGGGCTCCTAAAGAGCAGAAATATGTACATTGAGTACTTTGTTATAGCTCTTGCATTGTTCAGCAAGCTATGTCTTGCATCAGTGTATTGCATACTGCATTTCTAAAATTCTACTGAGTCAATGTAATTTAAATCTAACATAGCACCAGATACATTTTGATGTGTGGCCAAAGACTTCACTTGCCATTAGAAATCCGAGACTGAAAAAAAAATATGCCTCTTTTCTATCACTCTGAATGAGTTTTTAAAGAAGTATATAAATAATAGCCCTTCCTCCAGCTCTAAGATACAAGTTGAACCTTGCCATAAGGAATAGTTTCCTAGTTTTTTCCCCATTTCTTTTGGCTTTTCACCTTTTAATCTACTATAAGATTTTATTTTTTTTTCTTTTCTAGAATACTAGTAGTATTGGAAAGCTTTCTTACAGAAAGTGTTCTTGTTTTCTGACACTTAAGGCATTGCTTCCAACTATTAAAACCATTCCATATGACGGACCACCAACAAGGAGAGCAGTGAAAGCTTGGTTGTGCTGGATGTTTGAAGTACCTTTCCACTTTGGCTGGCTTAAAGAGACAGCTGGAAGTGGGGCCTTGGAGGTTGGGGCTTGTGGTGGGGTCTAGAGAAAAAGAAAAAGGTTATCTTCTAAGTGAGAAAATGTTTACTTGATCAGTTAGCTTTCTAGCTGACTTTTCTCTTTCTATGTTTTATGATGTTTACCAATTTAAACTCATAACAAGGAAGCCCTGATTCTGGAATTAGACATATGGCACTTAGTAGGCCAATCTTGGCAAAGAACTGTAGTGTTTCTAAACAAATCTTTTTAAAAATGCAGTCAGGAAGAGTGGTAAATATTGGCATCTTGAAACCACCCAGCAAGCAATTAAAATAATGAAAATCTGCGCTTTCAAACTTGAGTGTGTTTAGATATGTGAGGTGAGGTAGAAGCCAGTGAGTCTGTTTCCAAGTAGATGTGAAAGTTGTAATACGTAGGCTGAGACTGGTGTAGTTCTTTTTATAACTGGCCTTTCTTTGGATTTGCAAGAAAAGTCTGCAACAAAGTGAAGGCAAAAACTGGGAGAGTGAATGTTCTGATATATGCCTTGTCCTCCACAAGGAGAAATACTCTGGCTTGGTTCTTGCCTTTTCGGTGTGTGTGTGTGTGTGTGTTTGTGGTTTCTAAAGGGTTAATGAAAATAAGGCAGTGGAACCCAGGACTGGAGGGACTTAAATAATTAAATAATGCAGAAATAAATTGATGGAACAGCAACCTATTATTCCACCTCTTATTTGCAGAGGTGTGTTTGCTTGTTCAAGTTTTTTGCGTATTGTACAACCTGCTACAATGGGGACAGAAGTTGTCATGTGGATCCAGCTGGGCTGACAGATTTTTCCAACGTTTTCTCCCACCTGCTTTTCCCACTCTGCCTCCTGATAATTGCCGTCTTTCCTGCTCTGCCTTTGGAACTGTATGAGAACCACAGCCTGGTTTTGATTTTATTATTATTATTATTATTATTATTATTATTATTATTATTATTTTTCTGCTCTGACTTCTGCACTCCTTGTCTGTGCCCTTTTATTCCCTCCCATGCTGGCCAGCTAGTTTGCATGTAAATCACCACTGAAATGGAACTAGAAATTTTTTAGCTTGGAAATGGGTTGTGTAAAGGACAAAACTTATTTCAAGTTAACACATCAGTGAAGACGACCTCTAATCCTGACAAAATAAGATTGGTAGTTAGTGGCATGCCTGCTACAGTGGCACGCCTGCTACTCAAATATATAATGTAATAGCCTTCCTTTGGAAGAGCCAAAAACTTGCTGTACTGTGACATGACACTTTTGTTGATATCCAAAAAGAAGCTTTCGTAACTATTAAAAAACTTCTTGAATCCCAGTTAGCTCTTCGTTTAAAGACTCTTTTGAAAAGCTAGCATTTAAGTGGACATAAACTATTTTAGGTGTTTTTCTGTGCTGCAAACCTTCCACCACTCATCGCTCCAGTGATTTCATTTGAGTATTCTGAGTGAGCTGATAGAACTAACTTTGTCAAAGCACCAGAGGTGTAACTTCTCATGCTTGGCTATTTGAATTTCAATATTGTTAGAAATATTCATCTTTGGCTGAAAAATGGTCTGGCCTTGCAATCCATATTCAGACAATGTGCTGATATTAGAGTAACTGAACATTCAACACCAACTCCACTGACCCAAATCCTGCAAGTAATTTCATTCTCTGAGCTGGGACTACTCATGTGAGTAACAAATTGAGGCCAGGTTTGTGGTGCTCCGTACTAATCCTACAGATGTTAATAAGGAGTTTTAAATCATGTTCCAGGAGTTTAGAGCCATATGTTTGCAAGGCTGTGTGAAGATATAATGCATCACTTAGTGTTTTAGCAGAAATTTACCCGAAGCTGATGTTAGGAGGTTCCTAATATTTTTGCTTCTTTAGCCTGTATTTTGATACAGTTGTTTTTTTATTTGCAGGCTTAATTTGGATCTCTTCTAAATTATTATTATTATTATTTACCTTTAAGATAACTTACTTGGGTATGGAAATTAGCTCCACAATCAAGGGAAATGTGTTTCTGATTTGGAGTGGGAGGGAGGGAAAGGAGGTAGGGATTAAGAGTAAATGAAAACCACTTACAATTTCATGCAAAACTTCTCTTATAGCCTGGTATTTGTATAAGTCAGTAGGTATGATCCTATTGAAAAAATACTTTTGTTTAGCCTAATTGCTTGCCGGAAGCGTGTGACTAGCATTTGCACAAGTAGTTATATCATTAACAATATATTCTTGTGCGTGATAGATTGCTTAGTGAACTGAAAGCTGTTTAACATACTTTTGTTTATTGGCAAACTGAATAGACAGCTGGCACTTCTTAAAGAACCGACTAACATTTTAAGCCTGGGGTTTTGTTGTACAGAGAAAATAGTGAAAGTGCTGTGTGTAGTACATTAAGGCTTTTTTTCTTTGTGCACTAAGAACTGCAGGCTTCCTTTTTTTTTTTTTTTTTTTTTTTTTGGTGTTACTGAATTTGTCCCAACCCTGGCAAAGATCTATGTGTAAATCAGAGCTGCTGAAGTCAGTAAGTCTTTGCTTCATGTAAGATACAGCCTTCACAGGGAACCTGTAATAATACAATTTGGGCAGAAAACACGTTTTATATCATTTTGGATTAAATACCTTCTATGAATGGTGCATAGGTTTGTAATCCTAATTCACTACATTTTGTGGTAAAACTCAGTGGCCTGGATCCTTGGTCTTTCTGTGTCTGTGATGATATCAGCCGTACCTGCTGCCAGAGGATTCCCAGGTAGCAGAAAATAGCTCCCAAATTAACCTTTTTTCAAGTTGCTCCCCCAGATGACTTGTCAAGGAAGAAGGGGGGAATGAACACAAACTCTTTCAGGTGTTTCTGTTACTCCTGGCCCCCTGTGTGCTAGGTGAATACTAAGGCTGGTTTAACTGGTACCAGTCTATATGGGGATGCATAAAGCTTTCCTCTGCACCCCTGCGTGGGGTGCTGTTGGCAACAGCTTGCAGTCAGTATGTGACTGAGACCACTCATGTGGTAGAAAGGCTTCAGATTAGAAGAAGTTTATTTGTAGGGACTGCGTAAGGATAAAATCAGGAGTATCTTGTCTACTAAAGGAAAACAAAATTTGTGACACATTACATTTTTATATACTTCCTTTTTTTTTTTTTTTTTTTTGGATATATGCTTGCCACATTTGTATTTTTATTCAATCTGAGTGGTCTATATTTTAAAAACTTGGAAGTCCCTTATTTTTAGAGCATCTCTGCCATGCGTGTTTTTTCATAATGGACTTGATCTTTTCTTGAATGTTCATTTTTTTCATGCTGAGGTTTTCAATGTAGAACTTTCCTCAAAGTATTTTTCAGTTCCTACTGATAGATTTAAGGTCTTTTTCCCCTAGAAGCAGACAAGGATGTGTATTTGGGCAAACATTCTACTGCAAAGTCTTAAACTCAGCTCTGTCACTTTGAACTAGTAACAAAACACCTGATGAAATGAGTTAATAATACACAGCCTAGACCTTCATTTGACATTCTTTATTGGAGAACAATGATTAAATACTGAGAGATCAGTACAGTGTAATGTGAATTCACCACTGACCTCCTTGTGCCCCCAACAGCTGGCACATGCACTATCCAAAAATTGACATTGATAAAGGCTTAGCCTCAGACTTCTAAATTAAGACTCTTAAAGGTCTGGAGGTAGCAGAAATGGTCCCATGCTTAAACTGCTCTGACGCACCACTACTGTCATCTATCAATAAGCATTCATTGAGATATAGTAGAGAAGTGCTTCTAAATCAAAAGGATATGTTACAAGTGCTGTAGTAAACATGCTTCGAACTGGAAAGTCATTCTTCAGATTGTGCATAGAAGAGAGGACATTTTAGGCTGATAAAGCCCAGTGGTGAATTTGTTCACACAATTCGTTCAAGTGATGCAAATACATTTTAGAACATGTCAGTGGTCTCAGTCAAGATCAGAACACTGTATTGTTTTTTAATAATGTAGGTATTTTTTTTGACTTTATTCAAGCTGTGAAGAATTAATTTTTTCACAAATTAGGAGGTAAAATTGTATTGCTGAATTTCTCATGAAAATGTCTTTGTTTTTTTTTCTTCTGTGCTGCTTTTGCCACAGATAAAATTTAAAGACCTGTGACTTTACAGCAGCTTCTCTTTGTTGACATGTGAAGCATGGAAAGCCTTAGTGCAAGAATAAAAGAAACTTCAGTTTACATTGGCTTTGAAATAATGAGAAAAATGCTCGATTAAATGAATCCTTTATGTAAGGTTCTTCTGATGTCATCCTATTGTTTTGCAAGGAGATGGGTAATTTAAGTGGAATTTACATTGTCTGTATGATGTACTTACATTGCAGAGTGTGTGGATAACATCCCTCTCATCCTTTACAGTTATGCTCTCAGGCTTGTCCAGCATGGAAAACAGATTTATAGCACAGATTGGATGTCACAATGACCTTAGTGGAGATGAACACTTGAAACTAAATAAATCTACACTGATTTGCATGCCACTAATGTGGAAGGTGTGGTAAAAAGCCTTCTTTTACAAATATGCATATCTTGGCTTTGTTTCTAGAAATACTTAAAATGGTACTTGATATCATTAGCACTTGCGTAATGAGCCAGCCTTGGGACAGCTAAAGTACAATCTCTTTACCACTTCAGACAGTTATTTCACTTCATGCTATTTCAAAATAACTGTCAGCATTGCCAGTAAACCTGATTTATTCCTACTAACTTCAAAAAAGCTATTTGCTCACAAAGAAGAAAATTACGTACATTAATTACCAATTTTGGCAGTAACAGCAAAGTGGTAAATATAGCTTCTTGAGAGGATCATTGCTGACAGCTGTATTTATTATTTTCAGAGCTTAGAAAGTGTTACAGGTTGTGATACTGTAAGATCTGAAGTATTTTAATGCTCCTAATGTGAAACAAACTGTACCAGTCTTCACAACATACATTAATAATGTGCTATTGATATAGTGAAAAAATAAGGGGGTCGTCTCTGCTATTTCCTAGCTTTCAGCATCTGTCTCTTTTGCTATCTCTTTCAATAAAAGTTTGTGATGTAATTAAGTGATCTGGCTGCAGTATGGCCAGGAATTACAGTAGCTCTTCTCCTTTAATGACTGAACACTAAATCGTTTTGCTGTTTTATAAACAGTCATCTCTATTGCAAAGGGGAGTTATGCCCTTGCTGCTTGGTATAGAGGACCAGTAGTTGGACCTCTGAAAAATGGAAGCATTCTGATTTTTTGTAATATTCTCGGACAATTAGGTTAGAATTCCTGTCACTTAAATCTGTGGAATCTAGCTTTATAATGACTTTCTGGTAGTAACACTACCAGCGTTACTTTTATGAGTAAAGCCATTCATATCCCATGAATGCAGACATGAATTCTGTTTTGAAAATTTTGGATGTCTTGCTTCTTTATATTGTACACACATCACAAAATACTGAGACTGCAGTTTGTTACGGCACACATAACCCATCTTTGCTAAAAGAAAAAAAATATATATATATAAAAAAAAATCATATTTGCTTATCTGTATGGTATACAGGCCAGCAATCTTTCTTTGTCTAAATGTTGTTATTATATGGTATAATTCAGAAGAAACAAGCTGAGTTCTTTCAGACAGTTCCTTACAATGCATCATATAAAATGGCAAAATACCTCTTTGTTATAAAGCTTTATAAAACTGACTTAAAATACAACTTACAATGCATTAATTTTACATAAAAATAGTAAAGTGCATTGGCTTAATTTTTTTTTGTAGCTGTTGTTTGTTACTAATAGATGATGTATATTTTCAAATATCAAAATATAAACAGTTAAATTTTACCACCTTTGAGTGCCGACTTCAGTGGTAACCACTGGCATTAGGGTAATATGGCATTCTAATGTATGAATCAGAATTATATCCCAAGGAGCTTATTTAAGTACTAGGGCTAAATTTTAAGCTTTCCCTTATCTTATTCCACTTAAAAAAAATTCTTTAAAAAAAGATATTTTTATACAATGAACTTGCCAGTATATGTTTGCTTTTCTGCTCCTTCAATATGGGATGGGCTATAGGGCAGTCTGCCTTTCTCATATTTTCAGCATTGCACTCTAATGAATGGGAAGCAAAGAAAGGGAAGGTGAAAATATTTCTTATGAGTAGCCCTCCTTTTTCTGTGCAGCTAATGACTTGCTTTTAGTGAAGACTATTTCCAAATAATTCCTTCTTGAAAAATGGGTGTCTTCAGAGTGTCAAAAGGAATGATCATCCTACCCAGATGTATAGTTCTAATTGAAATGATCTTCTCTACTTTGCTAGGTGAGACCAAGATCCTGCATGCTGCAGGGAGGTTTTGTTAGCAGCATCATGAAGTCTTTCTGAGAGTTGTTACATTGTATGTCTGTTAATATTTTGCTGTGGACAGAACTTGGAACAGCATCTAGAGTAGAAAGGACAGATGACTTCTATTCCACGGACCTTACAGTTTAGGGTCCAAACACTTATGCACATGCATAACTCAATTCATGTGAGGACTCCCATCTCTGTCCATGAAATACCCACATAAGCGAGGATGCACATGTGCAGAAGTGTTGGCAAGATCAGGGCCTCTTTTCCAGCCCAGTTCTTTGACATTCCATGCTTAAACTCCTGTAAGACCCCAAAAAGAGCACCTCTTGGGAAGATCTGAACATCTCCCCATTCGTATTGCAGTGAGTGGAAGCTGAAACAGTTTGTGTAATAAGATGGGGCCAACAGGTCTTCCTCCTTCATAGCTCAAATGTGTGCAGTTTTAATAACTCCCAGTGCTCCGACATTGTCATAAAGCTTACCATGAATTGCAATCAGTCTAGTTTACATCTTAAGCATGACTTTTTTCTTAAATGAGGGACTTGAAACCATTTTTGCAGATTGACGACATCAGAAGATTTTCCAACTTAATGAAAAAATCCAAATGACCGCGTAATATTTTCAAAGAACAGACTGATGGGGGCTGGCCTGTTGTCAGAAAAATAGTGTATGAATTAACTTTGCTACGTTATGATTTAATTTAAAATTAACTTACGGTTTGTTGACAACATTCATATTTCATAGAATAGGTGTAGGGTGCAAGTTTTCTGTATTTCCTACCATGAAGAAAAAAACCATTAACTCTGACATCTGTTTTTAGCACTTTCCTTCATATTTTTGGATGAATGCCTGGCAAAAGCTGGAAAGCGACTAAGAGATCAACCAAAGATGGCCTAAGGGCCTGTTCCCAGCTGGTACGACATCTGGAATGTTATATATAGTGGATAAATTCAGAGTTGTAGTTTAATAAGATTGGTATTCGAGCATTCGGCCTACAGCAAAGGAAAGGACAGTGAAGCTGACAGCATGCGTGGTGCATAATATGTCAAGGTGTCTGAAATATAATTTGCTGGGTTTTCACTTTCATTTTGGCAGGTTCCCTATGCTTAGGTATAAACTTTCATCTAGTGTTGTTTTGAACCTTTACAAAATAAAGGGTGAAGTCATATTGGTATTATATCCAGAATCTTATCTTTTCACTAAGCTTAGAGTATGTCTGGTTTTCTTTCTTTTACTTTTTTTTCTTTTTAGGAAAAAAGTGCTAAAGACAGATTTTTATGAGCTGCCTAGAAATAACTTAAGCTGCTACCTTTGCAAATTTTAAGTATATGCAGTCTTGCACAGTGAAGATTTTACAGAATCATAAACCATTCAGGAATCTGGACTTGTGCTATATGGAACCATACTTGCAAGATTTATGTATCAGAAGGCCTCTTTTTCTATTTAAGGTTTAGTTAATCTTTTGACTGTCTAATCTCCAAACTGTAATTAAATGTGTGGCTAGACAAGCCCAGAAAAGTTTCAGTCAGGACTCAGAGGAGAGCTACCTGTTTACAACAGCTCTGAACACAGTAATGTTAGGTCAAAACAAAAACTAAACAGAAAACCTAGAAAGTGATTTCTGTGTGTTTCCAGTCCTGTAACTGTACTAGTCAGATAGTTTGCTTGCAGGTCCCTCTACATCTGCACTGTTTTTGTGTCCCAGTATAGGATGAGCATTGCACAACCTTGTATCGTAGCCTCTGTGTCCAGTACTGCGATGGACAAACTGGCTTACAGGACTGGGGCCAGACTGGAGTGCAAGGCTGCAGCTGGGAGTTTGCTGAAGAGCCCTTGAGTGGGGGGCTCTGCTTTCCTGGGTATGATCCCTTTGTTTTGCAGTGCTTCTGTCTTCTCCTTCCCCCATCTGCATCTTCCATATAGGATGCTGGAGCAAGAGGGAGTCCACAACACTAAATATATAAGTTACAGGTCTGTGGCAAGGGAGTGTGAAATGGAGGAGGACGTAGTGTGTGAAATGTGACAGGGCTGTAATTGATAGAGAGAGGTGTAACGTAAGGTCTTGTTCTTCCAGTTTTTTAAAAAGGACTCACTTGATAATTCCTCAGCACATTGTGGTTATTTCTATATTATTTATTACTAGGCAAGATCTTGTAGGTGAAGACAAGTTACTTGAATATGATTTGGCAGGGAGCCAACAGGGTCTAGGAGAAGGACCTACAGTGGGAGGAGAGATGACTTTTGCAGCTGCACTTTGGTTGTGGTTTAAATTTGGAGGTAGGAAGGCCAGATCTGAATGACTGCAGCTGACAAGGAGAAAGCTGATTTGTCTGCAGGGTAGTGTCAGTAATGCTATTTAGCTCGTGGGGATTTCAACAAAACTTTATAATCAATTTTTGTGTGTGTGTGTGTGTGTTAGTGCAGGTACATGTGAAAACAGTGCAGTTGAAGCATGACAAGGTCATACAAAACAAGAACAGTGTAGGCTATTCATTTCATGTTAATACTAACGAGATTAAAATATTTAGTTTTATGTAGGAAAACAGAGGAAAAAAAACGAGTACCTGGTAAATTTTCTGTCTTTCTTGCCACTTCTTGTGCTTAAAGTTGCCCTGTATGTGTAGTAAATTTGAGGCTGGACAGCAAAATCTCTGTTGATACCTACTGTGTTATTCTGGTATGCAAAATAACAGTTAAAAAAAAAAAAAAAAAAAAAAAAGTGGAATGTACTAAGAAACATGCTTTAAAAACTTAGCACTTCCTGTCACTAAATGTGAAGCTATTACTTTAGCTTTTTTCCTTTTGGTGTGATTCCACTTTGTAGGAAGTAGAATTACAGGGCTTTCTATCTAGTAGTGTTCTGAAGACGTCCATAGTCTGGATGGATTGTTAGCCAATGTGCTTATGTTTCACTGCTATGTATGTAGATTGGTTATAGAATAATTCCAGTTGACTCAAAATTCTTGTTTGAAAATCAAGGCCTTAAATCAGAGCCACTAATATTCTTCTCTGGAATTTAATGTCAGAAGTAACCAATCACAACTATTTAAATCTATTGCAAATATATGTATATAAATATAATAAAAATCCTAAAGGGTCTAAAGGATGCACACAAACTCTTGTTCTTCCCTGTTCCTTTGTTCTGGCTTTCTCTCTGCTATTTAAATGATACACATTTATATACTTTTTAAAAAGTGCGTAATTATATATCTTTTTTACAGTGATAAGCATTTCTCTTAGTATTATATAGAACTTGGAAAAAAAATTCTAATGTAGCCAACCCCCTAATTAATCTTCTTGTCCCCTGTCTATACCTCTTTAAAATTGCTTAAAGCAAATAGGTTCTGGTGGATGAGCTGCTTGTTAGCACTTGTTTACTTTCTTAGTGCAGTTACTGTCTCAAGTCTATTTTTCCTTCCAGTTCTATCTTATCTGCTGGAAATGACGCAAACTATATCAATACATATTACTTTCATCATAGTTTTCTGGCTGTAAACTGACCATATGTTTACTGGCAATTAGTAACTGGCTATAAAGGATTCATGCTTGTGTCCATGAACTAACAAGTTTTTTAGGCTTTGATTTTGTGTGCAGTTGGGAGGAATGGTAATAAAGGTAAGGCTAGGATCATAGGTGGTGGTGTATTTCACTTCTTTCTGTAGCTGCTTTAAAAGCATTGCTGTGGAAGAAGTGAATATCTTGAGTACCACTTTACGTTTGCAATTGCTACCACTGATTTAATTTCAGCTCTTCCCTGACTCTTCTGCTGTGCTGTCCAGACAGACTGTGCTGCGTGCTTTCACAGGTGAGTGAGCCCTCAGGTAGCATGAGTCTTCCCAGTCTCTGATAGCTGTTCTTCTAGTAGGATAATGTTCACCTTTTCCAGACTATAAATAATATATATTTAGAACAACAGAGCAGCCACCTAAGCTAAAAATTACATTAAGCATTAACATCATGCTAGCGTCATTGTCTGGTTTGATTTTTACAGTATTCCATTTCCCAGTTTCCCATTGTTTTGTGTTACACTAAAACTGGAAGAATTGGATGGAAAAAAAAGGCAAGAAATAGTGGGACTGGAAGCAGGAGGGGGGAGTTCTGAAAATTGTAAGACTATTAGTTGTTTTCATAAGCTTTTGTGTTTGAGGTCTGATCCTGTGCTTGTAATGCAGACCAAACTTGTTGTGGCCTTGCTATCTGTTCGGTAGGAGTCTATGTGAATTAAGTTAAACCATATGGAGTAGATGTTGGTTTACATAAACAGCATAGATTCAGTTGGAGGAGTACTTTCAGGGTGAAAATGAGGGATGTGCTTGGTTCTTGGTTGGAATTTAATAATCATGTTATAACAGCTGGAGACTTTCTAGAAAGAAAGCTGTGCTTATTGTCAACACCTTATCTATTAAAGACCATTATGTATAAGATTTTATGACAAATTATAGTTTGGGTATGAAATATTAGTACCACACCAGGAGGATTTACTCTTCCATATACAGCTCCCCGTGTAGCTTCTTTGGTAAATGAGTTACACAATGCAATATTAATATGTTTTTAGATATAGTTTGTTGCTATGATGACAGAGTTTATGTATGCCCCTTTGTATTTATTGCACACAGATAAGTAGACACTTATTCCAAAGTGAAAATTCTATCTTGCTTATTAAGGAATAGGTACTTATTTTTTAAATGAAACAATGTTGCTACCAGTTACATGAACTACTCTGTAAATAGAATTTTACCAGGATATGGTATGTATTCTTCAGGGTTTGATTACTATTTATTTTAATAATTCATGGAGGTGGCAAAACTCAGAGCTTCAATGCAACTAAACTGGGGAGATCTGACAAGAATTCTTTACAGAACTTTTAAAGAACTGCACGTGAAATCATGGCTCTGATAGCAGGAATTTGTAACAAATCTATCAAAACATGGGTGGTACCAAGTGGCTTGGGAATAGCTAATGTAGTACTGGAATATATAGAAGAGCGAGCCAGGAAACTCTGAGTGTGTCTGTGTGATATTAAGTGTATAAAGCTTTGGAATGCTTTTTGAGGAAAGAGTAATTAATAAAATGAAGGTAAATGAGAAACTGAAGAAAATGGATTTATCTGAAAGAGATCAGACATAATCTGACTCATTTTATAGCTTTGATCAATTTTTTTCCTAAAGTAAGGGTAATACAGAAGATCTCATTTTTCTGGACTCAGTAAATCCATTTGATATAATGCCATATTAGAAATTAACTTAGAGGAGATGTAGTCTTGTGGGTGAGCTGGGAAATGAGCAGGGAATGGGAGACGGAGATAATGACTGCCTGTGCTGAAAGGGGAATACTGGCCTAGCGAAGGGTATGCACAGAGTTGCCCTGGGACTAGAGCTGCTTAGTGTTTTTGTTAATGACTGAAACAAAGACTGAGATTGGGCTCATTACATTACAAGATAAGATAAAGTTAGAAGGAACTGTCAACGCAGATGAGTAAGAAACAATACAGTAGTAACTGGATGACCTTGAAGTTGGGAGTAGCAGAACAAAGTGCATTGTCACACATGTAGGGAACAACAGCAAATTTTTTTATGAACCTAAAAACTGGAAATGAAGCAATGTAAAGCTTGGTTCTACCTTGCTGGTACTGCTAAGCCTGATATAGAAAACCAGAAACCCATTCAGAAAACGAGATGTCGAGAAAGCTTATAAGCATGATTAGGGAATAGAGAACGTATGTTATAGCAGGTTGGGTTTGTACTGGCTAACGAAGGTGTTGGTGACATGATTGCTCCCTGTCACTTCATTAGGAAAGAGCCTAGAAAGGAGAAGCTGTAGTATTTACAGACACTGAGTGCACTAGCGAGTGCATTGGCCTTAGTTACTCTCCCTCTGAAAATTAGAGGGAGGGTTTCTAGCCATCATGAGTGTGAGTCTGAAGTAACCTCCCAACAAGAGTGTTGGGAGAAAGAATAAAACTAACGTGTTTCATTGTGATACAGTTGTATGTGGAAAAGGCTGTGATACTGCTGCAAACGTCTGTTTGGAGCCTCAGTCCAGAACTGCATTCTGTGGAGTACCAGTTATGGGCAAAATATAAACCATGCTCACCTGGCTCATGCATTTGAGATATCTAACACATTGGTAGATAGAATCAGTATCTCTTTAATGTTACACTAGTATATGTATGTTATTTGCTTTAAGATGTATTTAATAGTGTATGAAAATAACAGTTCATTCAGTGGGCATTCCTGGCCTGTGTTACTTGCTGAAATATTCATATGTTGCTTGTTCAGTTTTTAACTTGTTACAATATTTTTTCTTAGCAACCTTTATAGTTATTAACATCTTTGTTTAAAATAAAATTCTTTCCATTAATCCAGCATTTCACAGTTGATATGCAGAGATGAAGAAAATTTCCAGCTGTTTTTTGCCAATAAGCAGCAAAGCATGTGCATCCAGATAATATTCAAGTTGGTTTGGCAATACCACTGTAACTTTATAGGTTTATATGCTTACACTAGGATGGCTCCTGCTGTTATAAGTACTGTCCTGAGGATATATTTTCTTAAATGAATATTGTTTGAAACCATTCATTTTTGTGTGCAAGTGAGGGTATCAATTACTTTCTCTTACTGCCTGTATGGAACTGCAAATATTAATAGAACTCAACTTCTGAACCCCTCCTGATTGGTAAATTCAAGGCCACCATGTTTAAAGATGATTGCTGTTCATGCAGATACAATTTTACTCCTTAAAGGGGGACGCATGCAAGACATAAGCAGATGCTACTTGAGAACATACGGATTGTATTCTAATGTAGTCCTGCTTGTCATTACCTGTGATATTATGACATACCTACCTGCTCCTTCCTCTTCTCCATTTCAGTTCTTTTGTCTGGCCTTACATTTTCTGCTTAAGATCTGGTCCAAAAGCAAAAGCAGTGGGATTCCCCTGTGGGAATTCTTCCACTGACTTCAGTGAGTCTCATTTTAAATCATGAAAAACAGTTTTCTTTCTCTTTACATAAAGATGTGATATTTTATAGCTCACATTGCTGTTGCACCCAGACTTTGAGTAGTGATTACAGGATTGGGCTCTTAGGATTCCAGAAAAGCGGGAGATGGAGTGTGGATCCATTTAAACTCAGTTCTCACTCTGAAACCGCAGTCATGCTGATGAAGAGTGAGGCGTTGTTGATTTCCAATGCAATTAGACTATTTTGCACGTTTTACTCTTTGGTAGCGTGAAAGGTCCATATCTGTTCTAAGTTGGGTACTTTGAATCATCTGCCCTCATGTCTTGAACGTTTGAGTTGCATGATTCCCTTGTGCCTATGATTTTGCTTTTATCCAGAGAATATCCAGACCTGTTCTTGCCTCTAATGCACAGTTAAGCACCGGGCTTCAAGTGGGAGGTGAGATCTAATAGCTGGGAGGCATTGCAGCTTAACTGTTTGTCAGCTGTACCTGATGTTTTGTGGAGAGTGATTAAAACTGCTCAAATGCTTTCAATGATGTAAATTCCCTAGAGCATGAACAATTATTTTGTCCCATGACAAAAGCCTTTCTGCATTACATCTGCTTTACCAAACAATGTAAATTTTGGCCTAAAATCATAAATAAGAAAAAAGACAATAGAAGCATGGAAGAAAAAGCCTTCTGTTTATCTTAGAATTACTGCCAGTCATCTGCCCTCAGATTAACTCCGGCTAGTTATGGGGAGTGGTTTTGGTATTCCACATTTCTGCCAAGAAAAGAGGCATATCAAAATAAACAAATTCTACCACTTTTAAGGCTTCAATATGTTTTTAGTTGTTAATATTTTTTTTTCTTTTATGTGCTGAAAATATTAATTATTGTTTGTTAACTTACTCAAACTCACTGGCATGTGAATGCTGCATGTGCAGCATTCACCCTTCCAGATGAAAAAGGGATCCACTTGACAGAAGTAGCAGAGCTCCTCTGCACAGCCTTAGAAATCTTCACTTTGTAGATAAGGTCATCTGAGGATATTCTGTGTTTGCTCAGATTTGAGTAGAAATCACCATTAAGACACAGTCAAGATAAGATTTTGTCAGTCATAAAATGGATGGCTTAAGACCTGGCCAGCTTTTATGAGTTTTTATCTGTGGCCTGAGCAAGGAGTGTGTCTGAGACATCTTGCGTGTGTTTGCAGATAATGCCCAGGACTCTGTCACAAAAGGTGGCTCCAAGTGTACAGTGCAATGAACTGAGTGCCTCTTTTCTGCCTGGGATTGAGTGACTCCAACTTTCAAAGCCCAGCTGCTAACGTTTAGCTCTTTTTTTAGTCTGGTCTCTTAGTAAGACTTAGAGAAGAAGGCTTGTGTGCTTTCATCTCAGTCCTCACCTAGTAATTTTTTTTGCTGATTTCATTCTAGATGTGACAGACCTCAAAATAATTAGATACTATATGGTTTGTACAAATACATTTAAGGCATTTAAATGGAATGGAGAAATGCTACAAATACACTTATGTGTGGGAAAGACTGCAGCATGAGTTAAGCCTGTATCAGCTACTGGAGGAACAACGTGGGATTTCAGTCTTGTTACACAAGTCCGTGGGAAACCTGATTTGGTTCAAAGACTTGTGTAAAGTATTTGTGAAAGAGTACTATCTTAGGTGTGGTAGGATAATGGATGAAATGCGTGTGTTTCCCTGAAGTTTGCTATGAATATGGCACCATACAGGCTTTAAATCACAATATTTTTCATTGTTTCTCTCATTTCTTTTAACATGGAAATTTGTTGTTGGGGTCAATGCAAAGCTCACTGGCAAAGTTGGCCTTGTACAGGTGTGTGTAGCTTGTTCCATCATTGCCAGAAAACTGTGCGAGGAGAAAGCACAAGTGCAATATCCATCTCATCTGCACACTTTCCCTCATAGTGTAAAAAAGCCAAGATTTTTATAAATATATTATCAAAACCTAATGCATTTATGCATACTATGTATTTACGATGGTGTTATGTGTGTGTGTGTATGTTCACTGTAAATGTATTCATTCTGCTCCTTTCAGGAAGCAACATATTTGTGTGGCTAAGCACAGAAGTGGCCATTGAATTTCAATATGTTCTCAGACTTCTGACTTTTGTCCAAGATTTCCCACAGATGGGCCAGTCTCAGGTGTTGAATGGCAGACTGCAACTGGCTGTTCCTTGTGCTCCCCTGCAGCTGGAGCTCGTTTTCAGCTTCAGTGGGGCTGTGGCCTTTCTTCAGAGACTCCAGACGCAGCTGCTCTGGCAGATCCTTCAGTTTGTATTTGGCACTGGGATCCCTGAGCAGGGGAAGGGCCAAAGCAATGTATTCTGCTGCTGATTTTGGTTTGTCTCTGAGCAAGGACTACTGTTCATGGCCTGTGCAAACCATACGGGCCAAGACAGTTTTTCACATGTCATGTTGCCTTATATGCCAAAAGTTTTTCATGACACATCTCATGCATTGATGCAGAAGAAATTTCAGGGTTGGATCCTATGTAATGTGAAAAGTGCTAAGCTTTCCACAGTGAAACACAGACAACTGTAAAATCTACTTTGCAAGCTTTGACCTTGTCAGTAGTCTTTGGGATAGGGAAGGATTTGTTGCATCTACTCTGTATAATCAGTGTTTTTTAAAATGCTGTGAGAGGCTGGGTTGGGTGGTGCTTCACAGAGTTTATTGACCTCTTCGATTATTGCAGAACACTTAAGCCCTTCTCTGTGAAGAGTTCTAGAGAGGTATGCCTCCCAAAGCAAAAATACTCTGGAGTGAGTGTAGTTTCTGTGCATTTGTTTTTCTTGCATTATTTTAAGATTTTATTTGGACTGTATTGTTAGAGTGAGAGCTTTGACATATATTGGTTAATGCATGCTACTACGTTTTCATAGCAGCATGTCTTTGTGTAGATGGGATTATTGGGTAAACCTTTGGGTTTATTTTTAATGCAGCGTTACAAGATAAATGCCTATAATTGCTCAGGATTTCATTTTTAAGTCTTTTTTTTTTTTTTCAGTACCTCCAATATTTTAAAAAAAGGTATTATTTGGAGATAATTTGGCTTCATTTTAAAATGAGAATTAATTGACTTCAAAGCAGTAGCTGTTAATATATTTGCTCAAAAATGCCCACTAATAGGGTCTGGTTTGATTTATAAAATGGTTCTCTTATCATTCAAACCCTTGATAGTTAGCTTTTGTTCATAGAGAACTGTGAGGGAGTTAATTGAGTTTACACTGAGACAACACTACAGAAATAACAAGATGAACAAGCTATGACTGTGAAAAAAGCCTTAAACATAAATGTTGTGATTGTGCCAGGGCTAATGTTTGAATTTATGAAAGAATTTAGATAAGCATTATGATGCAATGCTTTCAGAATTCAGAAGAAAATAATTTTCTCCTTTGAAGCAAAGGGATCTGAACCACTGGCTTCAATACATCAACAAGAACAAGCAAAGTATGTGTATGGAAGATTAATAAAACCCAATGTGGCAAGTTTAAATGCACAGTTGGGAAAATATTCATTATGGTCAGCACAGTTAAGGGAGTTTGCACTCTGGAGCTTTTATGGCTGTTTTACATTTCTGGATTTGGGAGTTATGGTTGTGCCCCATTTTTACTTGACGGTGACGTTGTAGTGACTTTCATGGGTAGACCTACTGTAATTAAAAAACATTCAAGATTGGCTTCTGTTTAGCAGGATTGATCGTGATGACTGAATGGAAGCACCAGTTAATTCAGAGTCCATCTAAGTGGTTACCCACTGCAGTATATTTTGCATGAGGGGTTGCACAGGCTGACAGGTTTTCCTGGCTTTTGATTCTGCTCTGAAGTAGCAATATGAATCAGTGCTCTAACTCCAGCAGTTGAAATCAACTGCAACACTGCTGTGAGCTGTACTTTGTTGTGTATGAAAGGCCTGGAGGCTTCGGTAGAAGGTTCTCAACTACTTTTCCTCCTTTTCTGAAGGGTGACTTATCCATGATCTATGTTTACTAGCTTGAATAGTTTTCTTTTGATGCTGTCAGTTTGTTCATATATATAATATGCACATGTACTATGGAGTTTGTAATAAGCATGGTCCTGTTAAGACGTCAAACCCACACGTATGTAACACATCTCAGATAGTCGCTATTTTTCTGACTCCATAAACAGGAAGAACTTAATGCTGAGGGTCATGGTGATAACCCTTGGAAAATTTGCCTAGGATTGATTATAAAATGTCTTTAGCTAAGATGATGCACTAACAAACATTGATATTTATATTTATTTAACAATAAATATTAGTGTTCATAGAATTTATTCCTTTTTTTCAGAGACAGCAACATAGTTCTGCAAATATGTATTTGAATCATAATTCTTTCTGTATAGCACAATGTTACCAAAGAGTTTGGATCATTAAGTGCCAACTGGGGACTTTCTGAATAGTTCTGATTATATCCAGTTGCCCACTCTAGGTCTAAGAGGAGGCTGAGTTCTTGCTCCTTGCAAATGGAATGCCTTTATCTACATTTCTATTTAAGTAGGTGTTGAAATAAAGATTAACACAAGCAGGGTGGAAATGTACTGTATATGGCACCTCTTCCTTTAGGACAGGGACACAGCTACATCACTATGCCTGGTAGCAAATGCTGTGGTTCTTAGACCATAGGCCAGCTCTTGCTGCTCTTAATAGAGCAAAAAATCCCTCGGAATCCATTGAGATTCATATTAAATATTGAAGGATACAGACCTATATTTTCTGGGTGGACAGGTTTTGTTGCTGTACAGTGTGAGAAAAGACAAAGCCTCGTTTCTATTCCAGTTTCTCTTCTAAAGTGTTCTATTCACTACAGAGTTTGGAGAACCGTGGTGCTAGTGTACCTATAAATTATGTTATAAAGAAATGAATCAAGATGTATTCTTTAAAACATGTGTAGCATTGTCAAAGAACCAATAGAACAAGGAAAAAAAAAAAAAGGCAACAAAACAATCATGCATTGTGCCTAATTTCAGAAAAAAATACATTTTTGTGTATGTGATGACTCATAGTATTAGGGCTTAAACTTTTATTCTAGATTCACTGGTTCAAAGCGAGTAAAATTTATAATTCCCTGAAAGAACTGCAAGGGAAGGAGATAGTGATTTGTCAGAATAGACAGGTGCTAAAAAAAAAAAATCGAAACTGCATGCTATGATATATCGAGTGCTAAGCTAGAAGATGTGTAAATATATAAATATTCCATTTGAAATTTGAATTTGCCGACATGCCTTAGGACCCTTTCTCTTGTTTTTCTTTGCTTATACTGGAGGGTGGGGTAACATAATTGACTTCAGTTTGTAACATTAAAATTTTCTCATTATATCTTTCCCTTTGGAGAAGATTTTATAGTTAGTCTGTGTCTTAGACTCAGACGTATAAAAATGTAGTAACGCTTTTGGTTCACTTCACAAAGCACATACACTAATAGGCACACCCTTACTCTAACAGATATCTATAACAGATTCCCATTCTGGCTGCCAATTCCCAATAGATATAATAGACCAGTGGACCCATAATATGTGTGTGCAACAACAGAATAGAAAGAAAGAAAAGGAGCTTCTCGTGTCAGGTGATTCCTTGCATAGTGTGGAAAATTCTCAAGTATTTTACTGCATGAAGAAAGGGCACATTGCTGGTGTTCTGTCCTGGCTTATTGGAGTATCTCAGTTAGGATACCTGGCACTGTGTGGGGCTCTATGTTGCCCTCTCCAAATTCACAGATGAAATGTGCTCATGGTTCACACTTACTTTATTTTTATATATGACATTATGTGGCTTCAGAGAAGAAAACAAAGGAACCATCACTGAAAAACAAACTTTCTTTTAAAACTTTGTCCCTGATGTAATAACATACTTCTTGAAGGAAAAAAAAGAAGAAAAAAAAAAGACTAAAAACTGCTCTAAAATATCTTTTGTGATATGTGAGTGGTGCAGTAATAAGACTACAGGTTTCTGTGAAGTCATTTGTTGTCAAGTAATTGCCATTATTCCCATGCTACATTTTTGCCTATAAGATTGGGAAGCAATGGCATTCTTTACACTTAATGGCACAAACAATTATAGTACTGACTTGGCACTGTTTTGCTGCTTTGGCTGGCTCCTATGCTGCTGGCTTGTAAATTGGCTGCAAAACAGCCTGTGGGACCGATGTATAATCGGTTGTCTGTTGGCACATGGTTCTGGATAGTGTTTTTCCTTTGACTCATCTCTGATTGCAGGGAATTTGTGATTGGCTATAGCATATTTGAGAATATGGCTTTATGCAAGTTCCTTATGAGCTATATGCAAAACCCCTTTTATGGTAAAAGCAAATTGTTTCACATATAACATGAAAATACGCACCATCTCTATTTATTGTTACGTTGCTCTTTGGGTTTTCTTTCTGAACTTAATATTGTAAACCCTAATGTTCCAAGTCCAAAAATCTGTGTGACTGAGTTTTGCCAAATCGTGCTTGTACTCTGCTTATATATTGCACTGCAGAAATTAAGGTTGAACCAGAATGAAAGGACAGAACATCCTTGTAGCTGAAATGACATCAGCCTCTGTGAGTATTTCTTTAGGAGCCTAGCAAGACCTGAAACAAGGAAATGCAAGGAGACAAGCCAGATCAAAAATATAATAGTGCCAATCTTTGCAGTATTTGTATATTTAGGGTTCCCTTTAGGCAGACATCTTTGGAGAATGAAGACTTGGTCAGTTTTGGTGATCACATGCAGACTTGATTGTGAAGATGATGGGGTTACTGTACAGCTCCCAGTTGCTGTTCCATGACTCCTATTACAGACTGTGCTCCCTGAAGTGGGGATGGCTTTGTAAACTTCTGCTATACCAGCTTTTAGACCCTGCAGCTATCTGTGTGGGATTACAAGCAATATCATGTTGTTCTTGCTTTGTCTGACTCATGAGCACTGTAGAGCAGAAAAAAATGATATTTATTTCTGTGGTGGAGGTATACAGTGCTTACTTCTAGGGCATATGACTGCAGTTGGGAGGACTGCACACTGACTTAAAGGTCAGCATTTATGCTATGTATTTTCTGAAGTGAAAACTAAATTTTACTTCAAATTTGGAAGAAAAAAATCAAAACTAGTGCTAGTAGAGGCACATCAGCAAGCTGTACAGTTATCTGTTGTAATATACTTCCAGTTGTAATACTTGCTACTGTGCACCTTGACTCTTCTGCTTTAATATCCTTTATCTGGTAAGACTTAAGCTGGCTGGCATCAACTGGGAAGCATAGCTTTTACATGCTTTTACTGACATAGCAAGAGAAAACTCACTGTTTCTCTGAGGGTCAGCTTCAGTCAAATTTTAAAATCATTTTAAGAGCTGCTAATATGGCTTAAAACAACAACAACAACAACAAAATATTCTTAGTAGTACTCTTTATCTTATCAGCATCTCCAGGTATTAAGTCTTTTTTTCCAACTTGGAATTTTTGTTTGGGTCTGATAATGGTGCTCTGTATTGAAGCTGGGCTCACCAAGCAAGGCTGGTCCAGGGGGCTTGTGTTCTTTTTATTTTGCAGTTTTTCTCCCACTGTATTTAAAAATCTGTTTTGTTTTTTTTCAGTTTTAGGTGTTGATTTTTGACAATCTAATTTTTAGTGTTTTATGTCTATTTAATCTTGTGTCATTTTTTTTTTTAAGATTATACAGATTTTTACTGGATGCTTATCTCAGAGATACCATTAAAACCAATGAATTGAACTAAAAACCTTTGAACTTGAAGGATTATGCAGTATTTATTTTGTTTCAAGTTTATAATACTATATATTTTATTTTATTTGGAATAGTCCAATTGCTATTACAGAGCACAAGCGGTTGAATTAATGATATATTGCAGCATGTTTAGATGACCACATGATGGCTGAGGAGGAACTGTGAGGTCTGTTGTATCCAGAACTGTGTAGGCTCTTTGCATAAAGGTGGCTCTATTGAGCCACAATAACTCCGAAGAAGCAAATACTGCAAAATGAAAAGAAAGCCCTTTAAGATTATTTGGGTTAGTTTTTAAGTGAAATGATGATGACTTGGACTGTACTTTAACTTCAACCTGAGTGATGCAACATGTACTAGTGTTTAAACCATCCTGTATATTAACCAGCTTATTGTACCCATTTTCTCCCAACTGCAAGAGGAGCCAAGAAAGCTTTTGTTAAAGAAATTAACCAACTGATTTGAGCTGGTGGAGAAAGGAACTACTATGAAGTAACTTCTTGTCTTTGGTCTGCTTTACAGTAGTATCTCCTGGAATGACCTACTGTCAGGTTGTACAGGAGCTAGGGGTGCTAAAGGACACTTGATAGGTACTTTATTATAATTGCATGGAAATGACAAAAATATCAACGTTTTTTAATGCATGTTTATTGTGTTAACTTTCAAAGCGCTATCCAGCATATGCAGTGTTTCTGGTGCTGTCACACTGCCTGTTAAAGCAATGTCTGTTTAGTGATCTGAGCAGAAATCTTTCCACCAACTTGGTGCCTTAGGAGACCCTGCTCAATGTGGCTCTCGTCATGTCTCTGAAATGGTGGCACAGTACTTAATCTCAGTCAGGCATGTGTGAGATTTGAATAAGGTCAGGAAATTCTTAAAAACAAACTACAGGGATCCTATACTTTTTGCTCTTGAATCTAGAGATCAGTTCTCAGTTTTCTTTCTGAAATCTTTCTTCTGAGATCAGTTCTCAGTTTTCTTTTCCTTCTGAGAACCCCCCCCCCACACACACACAAAGAAACTAATTCTCATAAAGAATGGCTGTGCATCTCATCTTTTCTGCAGACAACTCCCATAGTCCACCAGTCCACTGGCAGCTTCTGCAATAGCTGGAGTACAAGCTGCATTGTTGCTGTGCTTTGGAATCCCTTGTTTGTGTTAGTGACACCCCCACCTACCCCATTGCTCTTACTGAAGAATTGGGGCTATATATTTGGTTGTCCTTTCATCTGCACTGTTTTCATCTTCTATCGATGAAATGGTCTAAAGCTGAAACAGTATTTCTGTCTGGAATGCTCTTTAATTAGAATGAATGATTTTGTGTGTATGTAAGCTTATTTTTCTTTAATAAATCTTTTTTCCATGTGTATATTCTATGACAAAACTAATTAGGAATGACAAACATGTAATTCAGTAAGTTCAAGGGAAAACTTTTGGAGTATCTTTTGTACTGCTGTTTCATACCCAAATTGTGGAAACTGTGGGTTCTTTGTTGCTCTGTCACCTTGAAGTTCAGTTCACCAGATTTAGCTCAACATTCCTGTGTTTTTGTAATTTGTGCTGTTGACCATCTCTGGGTTCTTATTCACATTATGTTTTTATCACACTGATTCCTTTTTATTAAGTTGTCCTCCTTATAACAGTTAATTTTAATCCACTCCAGCAATAAAGAAGTTATGAAAACCATTATTGAGAAATGGCAATGTGCATTTTCAAAAAAAAAAAAAAAAAGTGCATTTAAAACAAGAATGGAAAAATTATTTCTCTTGCTAGTTAATTAAAAGTTAAGAATCAGATAGGCAAACTGAGGAAAAAAATAACTAAGATTCTTAAGAGGAGAGTCAAAACAATACTTTCTACTCCTTTTATATTTTTGCAAATTATGCAATTTTACCCATCAGACTTTCTGTTCATGTCTGCATGAAATGATGTGTCACACCTGCTTCTTAAGTCCAGGGACAGCTGTTTCTGATTTTTCCCTTTAAAGGAACAAATCCTGCTGTCATTAGAACCAGTTAAGAAATGTGTAGGGACTTTGGTACAGGTTTAGGCTTTAGGTAGTCTTAACCCAGTGACACCATTATTTTCCTGGACACTACATCATCACTCACTGTCTTGTGTTGATTTACTTTGATACTGCCCTGTCTCTTCTGTAGACACTAAAGCACTGTTCTTGAACATCTGCTTTCTTCTCCATCCACTCACTACTCACAGTGAAAGATAGCTCAGTTTTCTCTATAATACTGTAAGTTTTTTTCTCTGTTCCTACATCTCAGCTAGAGTTAATGTGTGAGGATGATGGTGTGTTTTTTGTTGCCAACCCACTTTCTCTAACAGACTCATTGTGTAGTGTTGGAAGAGCCCCGTATTGTACAAAAGAAAAAAAACATTAGGCCAGATCTCCTGTGTCCTTGTGTTGAGATGGGTGTTGTTCCTTTCCCTTGAATTTCTTCAAGCCCTTCTTCTCTCTGCCAGAAGCGTGTTTCTACATTTATCGGAAGGAGAGTTGATATAGTACCACCAAGATACTTTTCATGTTTGTTTCTTACTTGGATCTACCTTAAAATCTCATGCAGGTAGTAAATCACTTCATCTAACCCAGTGAATTTCTCTGGGGAGAAGGAAAGGGAAGGAATCAACATGGTTTATAAACTTTCAAATACATGGTAAGAACTTTTTCCTTTAACTTAGTGATTTACTTCTATTCATTGTTAGTAAGTTAATATAGAGAAACATTGTTTTTGGTGCCAAAAATCATCAGGAACATAACCCAGAGCAATTTTTAAGGGCACAGCTTTTAAACAAGCTTCTGGAAGGAGCATTATTTGACAGCACACAACTGAAATAACTCAGTTTGTTATTTTAATCTCATATCTCCACTTCTGGTGTTCTGTCTTATGGATGATTTGCATTCAGCTGAGCCTTTGGCTAACCGGTTACCATAAATGGCTCAAAACCAGATTGGGTCCGCTTATATGCAGCAAATTTTGTACATAATCAGAAAAAAGCCAAGCAGCTTTATGAAGTACCTCTTTTCACCTGATTAAACTTGGAGTATTGTCCCTGATAAAAAACAGTTGTTTTATCTAAGGAGTCCACGATCTTGTTCTTCCATAAAAGATTTTGCACTGCTTGTTGAAATAACATGAAACATTATTTTATGAATAAGAATACTTCAGTCAGAATTAGATAAACTGATATGTGAGAATTAAAAATTATTTACTTTGGTATGGATGCTTTGAAAATATGCAATTCCAAAACACGCTTTAAAAAGTACTGATAATATCTTTGTAAAACAAGGGTTGGATTTTGCTCTGTGTCTATTTTACTAACTATGGAGAGGATTCATAGCTAGGTGTGCAACTAAATTTTAATTGAAAACTGAATACTTGTCCAAGATATCCTCTGAATGAAAACAGTTTAGTAGCAACTTTGGAAATCGTCTCAGAGGCTGGGCTGAAGTTTGGGGAAAGGGAATTTGAAGAGGGAATAATAGACATTTAAAGTATAAAACCAGAAAACTGTTTTCAAATGTTTGTGGGTAGTCTGTTTATAAAACAGCATTTAGTTCTTTTCTCACCTTTGCAATGTAACATCTTTCTTTTTTTGACATTTTCTCACATTGGATGTGTGAGTATGTAGAATATTGAGAAATGTTAGCAGACTTTGAAGACCTGGCTACAGCAAAGAGGCATATTGAATTTTAATTGTAATTTGTACTAAGGATAGAAAAACAGATTTGTTTGTAATCATATTTAGCCCTGACATCCCACTGACCTATCAATTTTGAGGCCAAACATCTAGAACTGTTTCTTCAGAATTAGTCACTGTTTTTGCAGATTTAATGTAGACATAAACCACATATTACCTTTACTATCTTCTAGGCAATGAGATGCTAAAACTCAGAATTAAAACAAAAAATGCATCTGAATGTTTTCTGCATTGGTTTGAAACACAACACTTGGTTTTGTACTGTAGTTAGCTGCCAGGCTTAATAAAGATGGGCCTGGCATTGACCTTCCCTGGTGTTTCCTCACATAAAGTTCCCAGTTCTTATCTTTATAATTGGATTAGGACTCAATGTGAATTTCCTCATCTGGATTAGGACTCAACGTGTTGAATTTCCTCATCTAGCAATCTGAATTTGTTCTTATTTCATCAAATAAAAATTCCTCCGCTGAATTCATAGAGAGCAATTGTAGACACTAAAATGTAATTCTGGAGTACATCTACCTCCCACTACATAAACAGAAAGAAGGTAATTTTTGCTTCTGAATGATGAAAGTCTTTCCATACTGGTAGCTGACACTTGCCAATAGTCTAGTCTCTTAAGGATGACAGTTTTCCCAGGCATCAACAGCCATATGGCAGCCTTCTGTGTCCGTAAATAATTCTAAAGTAATTCAGGTGCAAAACAGTAAGGAAACAATGACGAAGACCTGAAAAGCAGGTGCCACCAAAGATCTGAGAGATAAAAATCATCAAGTACTATTTAAATCTGGAGTGCTGCTTTAGATTACTCAGCCTTTAATAAACCTGTTCTGAACTGCATTCATGCTGCTCTTAATGTTGTCTATATTTCTCAATGAGAAACTAATAAATTATATTTTCTGGATGTGTGCAGTGAAAGAAAGCAAGTATTTTTGGTATTTCACCCTTATCAAATGAAAAGAGTATGCAACAAACTAACTCCTTGGTGTAGTCCCTGATCTGTAGCTCAGTCGCTATCACAGGAAGGATTGGTAAAGGCTTTTTTCATAAAGTCTTTCCCAAGCAAAGTGTCACTAGGGAATAGCAGCACCTACCTCACATGTAGAAAAAAGAGTTGTTGTCTTTCCCATCGTGCAAAACAGTTGTGGTGCTTTATTCTTTACCAGTTTATCCAGTAATGTGCTGGTTGTCGAAGGCCTCCAGATGGGTTACACAGTATGGCCTAAGAGGCTGCAAATCTCTCTCACCTCATTATTATTGCAGAATAAGATGTGGATGACAGAGAGCAGACATAGCTATCCTTTGAGTATGGTGTTTGAAAAGTCTCCTTTTTTGGGCTGTGATCGGGTCTTCCCCTGACCCAGCAGCATGACTTAGTGAAGAGTGAAAAATAAAACAGCCAGGCCTTTTTTATGTAAAAGGCTTTCTACTGTCTACTTGTTTTCGTACCCTTCTGGTGAGGGCTCATAACAAAGCCTATTGTCATTTGTGGATAAACTGCTTTTGTATCACTGTATAAAATCTCAGAAGTGTCTTTGCAGGCAGTGGCTTCTGCTTCAGGGTTGTGTCAGATCACTCCTGGAGAGCACCGGGTAGCAGTCCATCATTAGAGTGCTGAAAAATGAACGTCAGAGTAATTCATTTTCAGAAAATGCAGATTAAACCAAAGTTAATCTAGTTCATGGAACTGAAATGCAGGTAGCAGATAAGTCGGTAGAAATTTCCACTGGGACTCCAGTCACTGTGGGAGGTTGCTGTACATTATAGGAATATAAATGCTTTTTTCCCCACAAAAGCACATAAAAAAGGTTGAAAACAGTTTAAAGAAAATAAGAAACATCTGTCTTCCTCCTCACCCCTTTTTGTGGAGGTTATTAGACACTTCCCTACGTAAACATATCGCCAGTTTTAACCTTTTTGTGTGTGTGTAGAGTTAACATGGAAAAGCCCAGCTACAAGCTGTTCTTGTCTTTTGCTTTTTAGTGTGTGTGCTAGCAGCCTTGTGAGTTTTAATATGAAGACAAGAAATTTGCCTTTTAAAGTTTATAACCACTCTTGATCTCCAACTAGATTAATTCTCATAAAACCTTTCTTCAGACTTCTGGTCTTCTCCAGTTCAGAGACTATTTCACCTGGAGATAAATCGTTCCCTTTAGGTGATGGTCAGCTTCTTGAAATAGGCAGAAGGTGTAATTAAAGCATGTTTGAAAGCAAAAGAGGAAAGCAATGAGGCTGATCTACCTCGGGTAGCTCTCCGAACAAATATGACACATTTTGCTTTCATACCCTGATATAGGAGACGTGATTTGACTGTTTTGAAATGGTAAAATTCAAAGTATATTTTAAAATAGGGTATATCTTGTATTATGTAATATATACTACCTATGTTAGCTATGAATACGTTATAGTGATATTATTTGGTGTCTAAAAAGCTTTTTTTATTGGTTATTAGCCTGACTATCTCCTGCTGTCTCTGTTTACTTGGGCGAATGTAGCATTCATATCTTTTGAAAAACAAACCTGCCTTATGTGTTTTTAGGATTAGTCATGTGAAACCCTGCTTATTTGTTGGGGAACTGGTCAGAAAATTTACTAATCCAAATCTTTGTAGTTGTTCCTCATCAGATTTGGAAGTAGATGTTTGGATCCCAGGTCTTGTGTTCTAGCTGGTCCATGCTCTATGTTATCACCTATGGGCAACTTCTCTTCACCAGAATATTTGAACTTCACTATGCTTCAGTGCCCTCTACTGCTCTGTTACAATAATGCTGTCTCCTTGCTGTTGTAGAAGCGTGATTAGCATGGTTACTTTTTTATTTTGTTTTTGAGAGTGCTAATTGGCCCTTTAGTTCACTCAGAGAGCTGTTGGTAGCCATGATCACTAGAGTAATGGACATACACTGTGCTGCAAATTAATTTATCTGGAAAAAAAAAAAATCCCTTCTGAAAGTCTGACATGATTCAGACCGAGATCATGGGGTCTTCTTATTTTATGGCACGAGTAGGTTTTGTATATGTACAAGCATTTTTTTTTATGGCTATTTACTTGAGATTCTGAATGGTCTAACCTGTAGGATCTGATGCTTAGAAGTACAGAGCCATTTCAGTTTCCACTGAAATCAGGACTGAGGAATTTTGATTTGGGTACTTCTCTGAGACAGCTATTAATTAAATTGTAGATTCTTTTCCTCTGTTCTTTTTTCCTGCATCATCCTTCCTCTAAAATGTTTTGCTTTTTATCATGGACCTTGGTAGATTCACCCTCTGATTGCTTGCTGGGAGCCTTGGGGTCTCTAAAGCACTAGCCAACACTTTTGCCATACCAGAGGCTCGCTGTTACCATGCAGTTCAAGCTGTGGTTGTCTTTGTGGAATGGAGTGCAGGAAGCACTACGTGTTCTCATACAAGTAATCCAGACAGTCATGTAATCTCATTTCAGAATTTTAATGTTTGAAAGTCTGATCTGTTATGGAGACCATTGTCCTGTAACGTCAGTAATGTTAGTCCTGCATGACACTTCTTTTGTATATATAAATGCAAACTAGGCTAGGTATTCTATCTCATTAACTCTTAAAAAAGTGTGATTTGGTATTAGGTCCCATGGCAGTAGGCCAGATAGGTTGCCAGCTGATTCTGAACTGTGCATTAACACAGTGGTAACTTGAATTTCAGCCCATATCCAGCTTGCAGTACTGTGTTTTCTTACCAGTGTTAATGACTGATAATGTACTTCAGAAGTGGATGATTGAGCACCTATAGTGCACTGCTGCTGTAATTTCTTGCACCCTTTCAGAATGTGTACAGATAAATACTAATTGTTTTTTCCTAACTTTTGAATTGATACCTTAGTAATATAAAACATTACTTTTGTGTTCTAATGCAACCTATAAAGAGACTGAATTATTCATAATCCACCTTTGGAGGCCTCTCTATGCGGTGAGATTTCTAGTTGTAGCTTTCAATTCTTGCATAGTTCTTCTAGCTCTCAGGACTATGTACGATAACATGTTACATTAGACTTAATTTTTCCTATTCCCAAGACTACTACAGAAACTGAAAGAGGAGGGATTAAGAAACGAAGTTTGTGACTTTATGTATATCCAATTTATCCAATTACCTGTTGTCTCAAATCAAGCAGTTGTCTCTGTGATAAGAATGCATGTCTAGAGTCTCATTTAAATTTGTCCAATTTCATCTTCCAGTGATTGGTTCTTGTTCTATTCTTCTACAATTAACAGATATAAACAGGATTTTGGTACGTGGTGTTTTTTCCTGGATATTTGTTTCAAATGCTATAATCTTATGTTCTTTTAGCTCTGTAAGTGACATTGTCTCAGTCCTCAGACTATTTTTAATTTATTTGTTGTTTTGGACCTATTAATAATTGCGCCTAATTCCTTACAGATCATGGCTTTCCAGCATATTGCATCCAGTTCATTAGTTATCAGTGGCATTCCTTGGACCTAGATTCATTATTTTCACTTTGGGCTGCTTGAAAACCCATTTCATTTGGGCCCAGTCTGCTAAGCAATCTGGATTGTGTTGTATGACTCTCCTGTCTACTCAATGTTTTTTACTGTCAGTCTTTTTGTGGTTTGCAAATCTGAGCAGTGGTTATTTTCTTCCAGGGTATATACGCTGAACAGTATCAGGCTTAATATCATTTCCAGTAGAACTGCTGTCCAAGTTTCCTTTTGATGTTGATTCTTTGGCAAGGGTTACTTGAAATCTGTCAGTCATTTAAATTCATTTAGCATATGCTTTATTGATATTATAAATCTTGATTTTTAAAGTTAAACATATATATATTAGATCAAATGCCTTACAAAAATTGAAATGTTTTGTAACTGTGATTAACCCTCCCCAGCCACACCTGTTATCAAAATGTGAAATCAGGTTTATCTGACAAGACTGTCCTTCTGTTGGTTTATATAGCAAAGTCTTCCTTTGTTCTCTGCTAATGCCTTTCTGTTTGTGAAAAGTGTGATTTCTCTTATCTGTGTGGAGTCATTACATTGAAACTGGGAGTGAATGCAATTTATAATTCTGTTTTAAGATAGGCTGTCAGCAAATCCTGTCCTGATCACTCTTGAGAGTATCATATACAAAAAAAAAAAAAAAGTTCCTAGATTTGTGATTGATGTAAGAGAATTGATAAAAGTTGCATTGTTTGAAAGTGTTTATAAATCACCCTGTCTATATGTTCATTTCCTGTAATCTGTCATTATGGTTTCAAACATAATTGTGAGAGACACAAAACTGGCTTCATAACACTCTGGAATGAGTTTCGCTTCCATTTGGTATACGTTGAAAGGTGGCTCAAAGCAAAAATTATAATCCTGGAATACCATGTACGTTACAACAGGATATCTTTGCTTTGTGGTTTTGAATCACTGAAGGGCGTAGTCTGTCTTCTGCGTTTTCCCCTAGCATTGCTGGGACTGATGCAAAGAAACTGGGCCAGTTAAAGGGATTGCTTGGCAGAGGAGATCACATGTTTTTTGTTTTTTTTTTTTTTGTTTTTTTTCCCTTTTTAAAACACAATTCTTGTTCCCTCTTGGGAGGTTAACTTTATGACAGGCTGTGTTTGCAGTCATTGTTGAGCTGGGGTTTTGGCTTTGTCTGATGCTGATGGGCTACTAGAGTGCTGTGTGGTATGATGGCAAGCACAGAGCTCTTTGCTGCCTTCCTGAAGATGCTTCCCAGTTTCTCAGCTAGATTTAGAAGTCATTGAATGAGGAGGGGGAAGTTGTTACAGCAAGGAGTGAAATGTGAAACACTTTCTTCTTCCACAGGCTTCTGCATTGCAACGGATGGAAAATCAGCCTTTGAGTAGCAACGCAAATTTTACTGCCCTTCAGTTCTCTGTCAAAATCATTCAAGCGCATGATGAAGGCAGAGGTTTCCTCTCTGCCACAAACAGTCCCTGCTCTAGCAGCTCACTAAAATGGGAGCAAAGCTATAGCACAAACACACCTTGGGTTTGTTACATTTGTCAGTCAGGGTAACCACAGATTGCTGATTATAAGGTGATTAGCCTTCAAATTGTTGAAATTTATTACATTTTAAAGATTATCTCTTTGAAGAAGAGAGATAAAGCACATTGTTGTCCTCTGAAGCTGCCACACATTCTTTTAGAAGAAAGTATTAATTGCCTGTATCCTATTCAGTTCTACTTATGAGTCCTGTTAAGGAAACTTGCCCAGCTCTGTCAAACCATGTGAACCTGCTGTTCTGCACAGTGGGCAAGGCCAACATTCAAATTCAGTTGTGTAAAAACAGGGAAGTCATTTTTGTTCCTTCTGCCTCTTTTATTACTATTTCTCTATTTTCTGGGTAATCTGTCAGTGGTCTCACTTTGTAACAAGTGTTTGCAGTGACAGCCAAAATCCTTCACTGATATATGTCAGTTAGGCAGAATGCTTCATTACTAGAAACTGGTTTTAAAGAGCATATTTGAATGAGTTCATAACTGCAAATGCAAAAAATGTGTCATTTAGGAGGCAGATATGACGTATCTGTTCTGGGAGATAGATTTTAGTCAAGAAGTACTGAACAGCTTGCTTTCTGATTTAGGGGGGTTGGATATAATTTTAAAAAGTGAGTTGTGCAGTAGAAAAGTATCCTTCATGTCCGACACAGGATGTGCTTATTTTTCCCCATCTGCAAGAATGGAAAGAAGTAACAACCATGTTGCTCACTAAAGTAGTAAAAGTAAATTCTATTGCTATTAAGATGTATGAGTAGATGATCAGTTTGGATGTCTGTTGTCCCTTTCAAATCAGTAGTCATCTACCAGAAAAGTTATATTTTCTCTTACTGCGTCTCTGTCTTAGATTTGTATTCATTTTGTGTTTGTTCAGACACACTTGGGATCTGCTTTTAATTACTGGGTAGGATTTACAAATCAGAAATGCAGCAAAAGTACATAGCTTTTTTTTTATTATTATTATTTTTATCATACTGTAAGTCACCTTTCAAAAACTGTCAAGGAATCATATTTTTAGAAGCTGTACTTGTATAGACATAAGTAATGCAATAGCTGTGTCAGTCTTTGAGATTATGAACACGCTTAAGATGAGAATATTCTTGGCGTAAGTCAGGAGTATTATATAATAAGGAAACAATGTCTTTTTATACTTTTCTTCCAAAACATTCCCTAGTGAGAATTAGAATAAAAAACCCCCATAGGATTGCCTATGAATAGATCTCCTTGCAACATGATAACTTTAGCCAAATTACACAAAGTAGATTTAAAATCCTTGTCGTGTTTTCATAGTTTTATTTTTAAAACCTTTTATTGGCATCTAATATGAATTCTGATTGTATAGCTGTAAGTCCCAGACCAACAATGTATAGATGTATAAAACTCTATTGCTACTTATCCCTTTAGCTGTTTGTATGTCTAGCAGGCAGGAGACAGTGATCAAAAGCAATAAATGATCTGAATGAAATAAAAGCAATGGGACAAATCTTGTTTCATGTGATGCATGTGATGCAAAAAAAAAAAAAAAAAAAAAGCAATACAGAGGACTGAGGAAAATAATTTCTTTGGCTCGGTAGTTGTGTAAGTCTATGATTGCATACAACAGAACCTTAATGCCTAGCTTCCAGTCCAGAGAGTTGGTACTTGTGGTACTGATTGCTAGTAAAGATCCTAGGTTGCCGACAGCCTCCAGAAAGGTCAGAGAACTACTGTAACAAGCTGTAAAAAAAAATGAGCGGATCAGCTCCTGTAACAGTTTAGGCTTAGAAAACACGTAAATTGTAGGTGGCTACCCCTTTTCACTGCTTTTTCTTCCTCTGTGACTTAGCTCTCGAGTGCAACGCAGAGTCCATCCCAATGCATTCTAGATGCCCTCATTCAAATGCTACAAACCAAGGTGGAGAGAAAGAAGGAAGATGAATTATGGTAGAACAGCTGCTGTCTGTGTTACTGACATTTCCTCATGTTTTGTAAGTGATTTCTGAAGAAAGCTTGCAGTTCACAGTGACAAGAATATAACAAAAATGTGATATTTATATTAAATAGGTAGCACCTTTACTGTCAGTAAGGATTTTGCAGTGTCAGTGATCCAAATTGGGCAGAAACAGTTCATCAGAAGTTTAAAAGCACTATAGTAGTAGTAATTTTGAGGTATGCAATGCATCTGTTTCCAGACAGACCACCTGGGAGCAGGTATCTGTAGCCAGACTCCAGAAGCTGAGCTTCAGAAGACAATGGATAACGTCTTAGAGTTATCCGGGCTGCATTTATATTGAATAAGAAGCACAAGGTTGATTTGTGGTATGAGTAAAGTAAAGCAGCAATTAGATGATTTGGAGAGTGCTGCCTAAAACTGGAGATATATTGTGAAATAGTGTGTTCTGGATACGAGTTCCCTCTGGCAGGCAGAAACCAGGACACACATCTGGGAAAGAACAGATATCTGAGAGATGGACCTTGACTCCAAGCAAAATATGAGTCATTGCACAGCACATGGATCAAAACAGAGATAGACTTCTCCTTCCTTTTGTTTTCAGCATCCCGATCACTCTTTCAGAGTAGCTAAATTTTAGCCCTTCCCTCTCAATGTCTGGTGTAGATCAAACAAACAGCAAATGGCTCCCTTTGCCCCAAGGCAGGATCAACTCCAACTAAAGTGTTCCTGATAGATGTTTGTCTAACTTGTTCCTATATGTATTTGGTGCTCAGAATTGCACAACCTCCCTAAAATCAGCATTTAACTGTTGTTATAGTTAAAGAACTTCGCTTATTTTTCCGTTATGCTTATGTAGCTTCTGCTGTGACTTTGAACATATGAAAGGGAAAGCAGAATATGATTAAAATAGCCACTGGCTATTTTTCATCTCCACAGTGGCTGACAAGCTTGTTCTTTGTTTTTGAACCAATGAGGTGTTAGAGAAAGAATTTTTAATGGAGATGAATGATGTGCGTGGAAAAAACATGGAAGTTAGTGCCTAAGTGAGGGGGAAAAAAAACTGGGTGATGATCTCCCTAATTTGCTCAGCAATATGAATATGGTGAGCAATGATTAAACTAGCATCTTTGAATTGACTGATGGATGATCAGCAAGATTTATTTTTTAAAGGGGAAAACCCCTCTCCTTCTTGGGGAAGGATATGTTTTGGAAGAGAAGTAATGCCATAAAAACTGAAACATTCGAAGCTATTTGGAATATGACAATGAGTGAATTAGTATAAAGTCTGTTAGTCTTGAATGATGAACTACACAGCTCATTGGTCCCTCAGCTCTCTGGAAAGCATCACTTAAATGATTTTCAGGAAGGTTTATTTCAGACTTTCAAAATTTCTATATACAATGTGTGAAAAGACATGGATACATATCTTTCACTCAAAAAAGAAAACAAAACAAAACAACTCTATATAAAGAGGCTGAAAAGATATCATTTGTTTCAAAAATATGTGTGGGGAATCATTTAAAGTTTCTTATAGTTCCCAAGATTCATATCTACTATCAGTGCAAATATTTTATTTTTACCCTGGAGAGTGAGATAGGATAAGAGGAAAACTTTTGAAAACTAGAATGTGAATGACAACTCTTTGCAACACGGTTAAAGCTTTTATCGGTTAAAGTTATTATCTATTAAATGCAATTATCTATTAAATGCAATTTATTTTTTTGGGTGGGGTATCCCTGATAATCTGAGGCACAACTTGTCCTTGACAGATAAACAAGAGCTGATGTTTTCTTTCTTGTGACCAAACACCCAATGGTGTTCTTAAGTGGATCTTTTCTGTGTGTGTTTGAAGAAGCATAATTCTGGACTGCAGCTCAGATACCAAATACCTATCCTACCTATAGCCAGAACACTGATAAATGGATGCAAGTAGAAGAAATAAACCTAACAAAAGTATGTAGAAGTTTTTTCTCCTCTTCTTTGATCTTTATCTGCCCATATGTGTAAGAAATCACATCCACATCTCCAGTTTGGCTGTATCTGATGGAATTCAGGTGGTTCTTGTAGGTTCTATACAAAGTCCAACAAAGTCAGTGAGGTATTTTTCATTAATTTCAATGGCTTTTAAATCAGGCTTTATTCACTAACTCCCTGACAGCAATAATTTAGTTACCTTTTATTTACCAGAGCTTAAGACAAAATTAAAAACAAAACACACAAAAAAAGGTTAATTTATTTACACAAATTCTCCTTAAGTCCAAATGCTAATGTCTCTTTTAGAGTGTGTGTGGCTGGGAGTGGAGGGAAACAAAAACAAAACCCACAAAACCTCCACCCTTCTCTAAACCCTTCAAATACAAGCAACTAGGGAATTATATAAATAGATATTCTTACCTTTACTACAAAAAATTCATGCGGAAGTCCTATCTTGGAATAAGCTATTCATTAGTTGGCTTGGCAGAAAGAACACAATCCAAATGAATGAGCTGCCAAGAGTATTTTTAGTGGTTTTATATGTTGCCCATTCAAATCTTGGAAAATTTCTTTAGAAAATTGGACAAACTGACCACTCATTTTTATAGGCTTTCGCAAGATCTAAAAGTGAAAAACAACTATTGTATTTAGCGTCTGTTAATGGAGGTTTCAGGCTACAGAACTTGAGAAAGTTCTGCTGGGAAGCTAATACAATAACCATAAAATATTGGACTGATAATAGGAAACACTGGCACAGAACAGATATGGAAAGAGTCATGCTAATGTTCCATATCCAGGGCTGTTACCTTGTGCCGAGTGCTAAAGATACTGTAGTCAAACATATACAGTAGTAGAGATCTGGAATGGAGTCAGTCAAACTCAAGATATATGCAATTGTCTTTCCCTACCATGAATAATATTGATTGGATAATTCTGTCTTTAGAGAATTAAAAAATGGGAGCTTGGACACAGAAGAGAAAGCAAGTTGGGCTAACATTTTTCCAAATGGAGAATGTGTGTCCTTTCCCTGCATGTGTAATTAAGCCCTCAGCTTCTTTTATCTGAAGTCAGTGGGATTATTTTTTTCTTCTTTTGCTTTTTTGGGAATTAGATCTGGGCTTGTGCTGCTGTTGTAGCTGTTCCCTTGACAAGGCTTTTTCTCCCCAAGCTAGAAGGAAAAAAATCAATAAAAGGAAAACTATTCACCAGATATCAAATGAGTTTCAGTAGATTATATTTTATTTGATTCAAAGTGGAAAGGAATGACAAAAGAATATTACATTTTTAATCCTACATAAAATACCTTTCTGGAAAAATATTTTCTGCATATGGAACTTAATTTTGAAGCTTTCTCAGCAGTACTGTCTTTCATACATATACTGTATACAAAGGTGATATACAAAACCTGCCCTCAGAAGATGTTTCATTTTGCAGCTTCTTTGTATTAGGATACTCTTTAAGAGGACATAGAGGCAGGACATTTTAACTTCTAACTACCTAGTCTTCTCTAACTCTAGTCTTCTAACTACCTTAAAACAAACAAATCAAACCAAATAAATAACAACAAAAAAACTGTTTATGAGGAATTTGGTCATGTTTTGCTGCAGTCTGTGAGAGAACAAAGCTGGAGCAGGCTTGGGATGATGAAATTGGTACAAGCTTCAGACTACGAATAGCCAGGGATCAAACAAAAGATGATCGCTGTATGAAAAAATATGACAATGGCTGGAACATCATCCTAAGCAGAAGTGGATGCTGCCTGTGCAGGTACCCCCTGTTGAAATTTCACAACAACTCCAATTCAAGCTGCACTTGTGAAAGAAGGGCTCTTCGCAACAATGAACAAAATGGTTCAAGCACAGGAAATCAGCTGGAGCCAGTGAAGCTGTGTAAAATTGAATCTTAAATTTGTTCGTAAGTTAAGCATGAGTAATAAAAACAAACCTTAAAATTATATCTTGATTTTTGGATCAGTTATACCATTGCTTTACATCACCCAAAGATCAGCTCACGGTTAAGTGGGCAAAACTGTTTATTCTGAGAAGAAAATTCATCTTGTTAATCTTGATTTATGCCACTGTAGAGAGGCACCATGATCAGGCTGACAAGTTTTAGAGTTACTTTGGGCAAAAATAACTTCTTTCAGACTGCGTCTCAGTTATGGGCCTAATAAGTCTTCTTCAGTGTATTAATTTTAAAACGTTCTACACAGTGATACCTACCTTAAAAATCAAGGATGAGAAATAATCTCTCAAAATAAAATAATCTCTTTAAAATTCATAGCTAAATCTTAATTGTTCCACATTTATAGAAAGGAAAACTAGGTTTCTTAATTGCTGACAGCTAACAATGTGGCTTTAATATTTTTCCTTTTGACAGATTTGTCCTGTTGCCAGGTGTATCTGCTTATGTTCTGTAATCTGCTTTGCATTACTTTTACAGTAATATTACCATTGAAAGTGCTACATGTAGTATTAAATAGCAGGGTGAGTCAAGAGACATGGGTTGAATGTGTAGCTCACAAATGAGAAGTTTGGAGGCTTCGTCTGTGTGATACAAATGTGGTAAAAATACATGTAACTAAATCATCAGTCTGGCAATATTGATAATCTTGGCATGAAATTGAGTCATGCCAGAGTGCAATATCCCAATAATCCAGGTTTATGAATATTGCAGATTACGGATAGACAAAATGTACAAGGAGGACTTTTCTATACTGGCTGCTTTTGCTACAGTTTATTCTTCTGTCAGTATTTCCCCTATAAACTCCTTTTATTCATAGGTCTGGCAGGTAGCCATAAAATTTTGCTTCTAGCTGGAACTTGGCAGACGGTGTCTCAAGTCAGGAAAATTATTTTAAACAAAATTTTAAAATACATGAAATATATTGGGGCTCTTTTAAAAGCTAGAGGTGCAGTCTTTTTTTTTTTTTTTTTTTTTTTTTCTTCTTAGAAAAAGTATCGGTTGCAGTGTTTTTCACTTTAAATCCTCTAAATAAATTCTTACCTTTAAAAAAAAAAAAAAAGACTGTTGTAACTAATAAGAAATAAAAAGCATGAATTTCATTTAAAGTGTACACAAAAAGGTACTTCATGTAAATGTTGTGGACTTGTATATTTTGAAGTGATTGTTCTTAGGTTATTGCTTTAAATTACATATATAACCTATCACTGTGATGGCAGAAAGCTTTTATGTGCTGTTATAAGCTGTAAGGTAAATAGTAGGACACATATACGTAATTCTAAATGTACATGCTTTTTCTTTTCTGTTACCTACCTGTAAGTCATATCCACAGGTGTCTTGATAAATCAGTCTTGACAAATTCAGCATAATACAGCAATTGGTGTTGTTGAGGGATGAACAGATACCATTTCAGTCTGTTTTATCATCTAGAATCCAGGTATACTTGGGTTGCACGTAAGTGTCATGAAAGCAGAATAGCTTTTCTTATACTTCAGGGTTTGCAGTGTTAATTTGGGCAAATACCACCAGGACCACCACAAGTCAGCAGGAATTAAATTTGATGGTGATTGTGGTAATAGCTCCTGGCTTTGTGTCAGGGTCTGTCCTCCATGATCTTGCAGCTTACCTGGAGGAGAAGTCCCACCCTGTGCTCTCCTCTGTCCCTTTTATCCCTCATTGTAAACTGTAGGTTTACTAGCTTGTTGATTAATTTTAATTTGGAGCTCCAGTAATTCATAGTGTATCTGCCATAGCTCTCCTTACCCTGGAATGAGTCCCTAAATGACAGTCAAATGGTTCTTTATCAAATGAACAGATCAAAAAGAAAATCAGGAAGCACGGGTATTTTATCAACAGATGAGTTGTTCTAGAACAAGTACCTGACCCACGGGGCAAATGTGTAATTTTATTTTATTTTTTACTAATTTTCCCATGTTGAAGATGGAAAGCATAATTTAAAAGCATTCAAAAACATGTAATCACTGAAATATGATTGCTATTTCATGTAGCATCAGAATATGGAGAAAAGAAAAAAGCCTAAAACTAGACTGCACGTTTGACAGTAGCACGAATGTGCCCAAAAGATCTTTGGAAGCTGATGGAAGTCCTCCACTTGCACCAGCATAATGCTTATCCTTTTATCATTGTTGTTCTCTTTCCACTGCATATGCCAAAGTGATGAAATTTTTAACTTTTGACACCAGTTAAAAAACATATTTAATAGCACCTTTATTTGGATGTTTGCAAATATATTTAATAAGGTAGTTTGAAAAAATAATGCCAGATATATTTCCCAGAAATTGGAATCTCTTTTTGTATTATGCACCTGAGGAATTCTGTGTCTTGGACTCTGGCTGACCCATAGCCCTGTTTATGCTGGATGAGGAACATGTAGTGTACAGTGTGAAGGTGGAAAAATCCAGTGTATCCAGGTGCAACATTTGAATAAGCATTCAGTAAAGCTTGCATGAATTCTTACTACTTTATGGAATTCATGAAATATATGGAATGTTGTTAATGCAGATTTATAAACAGGTTCAGAGAAAATTAACATATCAAAATGTCCTGAAGATTGTGTTTTCCTCTTCATGCTATGTACTTCTTACAGGCAGATATAGTAGGAAGGACAATGTTTATACTGACAAAATAGGAGGTGCAAGAATTCTGACTTTGGACACTAAAATATAATTTTGAGCTCTGCTACTCCGCTACTCCCATAATGCACCATCTCCTAAGGTCAGATTCTTATCTGTAAAATGGACATAATGTGTAAGCTTAAAATCTCAAAGTCAAAAAATACTAAGACCGGGTATTGTTATTTGTTGCACAAAACCCAGAATTTCTTCATCTATGACAAGATGTTTTATTTTTATTTTTTGCACATCCAAATGCAGGGACTGCGTATCAAATACTGTGTTGTGGAGAGCACTGTAATTTATTATCACCTAAATTTATTTTTATGCTTACTAGGGTATAACTTTAAAGTTCTATTTTGGGAATGTTAGTACTGATAGTTTTAAAAGGAATAGCATGCTTCTTTGAAAGGTTTCTAAGCATCCCATTCCTTCTTTTTTGCTTATTTTAAATTTCTGCCTTTATCTCTCATCCAAGTGCTGACAAGTGTTTGCCTCAGGCTGGCTACTGAGAAAGTAAGCAAAGATTCTAGAAATTTATATTGCTTTCTTGGTTATGTTCCCTTTCAGAACCTGTGTATATTTCCCAAGGTTTGTGGCTTTTGGGTTGTTTGCCAGCTACATGTGCAAATCTGTTGTAATTCTCTAGACCACTGAGAAATGGAGGGAATTGCAATGATGCTAAACGTTTTTCAGTGTACTTTCCATTTCAGATAGGGTAGGCTCAGAGGAATGGACATATTTTGAGAATTGGAATGTATATATTTCCAGCTACATATTTGAATGTACTTTTAAATCCCAGAAGATAATGAAATACCAAAAACTCAGGGGAAAAAAATATTAAAAAAAATCTGTGCTCTTGATATCTTGGTCATCTGTCCTGAATGAATGGACCTAAAAGTCTTAGAGATTTATGGATGACTTGCAATAATTTATGGAATATTACCCAAGGAAATAAAAGATTGCCGTGATCCAGAGGAGGAGGACTGAGGCACGTGCTCCTCTTGTAAAAGACCATTTTGTGATAAAAATGTACCCTGGATCTACATTTCAGTATAGATCATCAAAACCTGTCAGCAGCGAGTAAAACTAGTGTGTGTGTGTGTGTCTTTTTAAACTCATCTTAGTGATGTTGGTAACACAGAAATTGAAAAATAGCAACTTAATTATCAGTGCTTTTGGTACTTGGCTGCTGATTCTTTTCAGCAGGAATATGGAGGAACTGTATTTAGCTGTTGTTAGACACAGAAATAGCTGCTGGAGCTGGGTATCCTAATGCAGTTGCTTTCTGCTCGGAGTTGTTAGGGCGGGAACCACGATTCCTTCTCCATGCCCACAAATTCCGCGTTCCCTCTGTTACTGCTCACAAAGAAGGAAGGAGGTGATACAGACTCTTTTCGGTGCCAAAAGCCTCAGCTAGCTCATAGGTGCCAAACAGCCAAGCAACATTTCATCCTTTCCTGGATGCCAAAAGCCTCAAGTATCCCTGCTCCACCTGCCAAAACCTCCAACTTTGTCCTGACAACTCCTGCAGTGCAGGCCTATGTTGTCAATATGAAATTCTGCAACACACTGACAATGGAAAATCTGGATGCAGTATAATATTGAAAAACATGCTGAGATTCGTCTTCGGTTTAGTATCAAAATGAATTACACTGTAAATATTTCCTGTGTGTGACTCTTCTCCGTGTTTTATTTTCCAAAACGTGAATTTGAATTTATTCAAAACTGCTGTAGAATGAAAATATAGAGCAGAATTCAACAGAGTGTTAAACTACATCTGAACCCCCAGATGTGTTCCTTCATATAGCCGTACAAGTCCATCATTTGCCTTTTTGGCTCTTTTCTTGCTGGTCATTCTCCTGGTCTGTCACTGAGCTTTACCAGCTTGTGTTTCTGAAACACTCTTTTTGTTACCAGACACAGCTTCCATTTTGCTGTTGGTTCCTAGTGCGTGGACAGCTTGACAGTGGCAAGGCCAAATGCAAGGAATGGTTAATGTAACTGAAATAATGTTAGTAATATTAAGACTAATTACTCCAAAACATCTGCTTAAAATAGCTGCAGTTATTCCCAGGTGTCTTTTGTCAGTCTGAAGTGATGCATTAATTTTTTTTTTCCCCTCTCATGGTTTTCTGCAAAGGATTTTATAGTTCTAGATATGTTCTCTTCAGTGTAAGGAATAACATATAATTTATGTTGGTACATATAAATAAAAGATTTATTACACTTAATGACATATGCAGTGCACAATTAGATAATCTATAATGTACCCAGCAATAGTGGAAATATAGCAGGAAATGTCTTGAAATCAGTCATAACGAAAAAAGTGGAAGTTTTTCTGCTAAAATCAGGTATTGCAAGGTCTCATTAATGGTTCTTATTTGTCTGAAAATAAGATTTGACCGTTCTTCTATATAGTTGCTGCCATAACTGGAATGTGTTTGTTTTTTTTTTCTCTAAATCTGTAATCTGCATTCTACACCTTACTTAGATTGTGTGAAATAGTGGTGTAAATCATTTTTGTATGTGGCATTAGCAGGGAAAGAGATTTCTAGGATAGTTTGTTGCAAAGCAATGGGCATAACAGCCAAAGTTGGAAGTGAAGGATACTATTCTGAGGCTGGATAGCATCTCCAGTGGTTATCGGCAGGTAAATACTTGTTCTTTCAGTTATGCACTCGGCTCGTGGATGCAGTCAACAGTGCAATCTGATACCTTTTCCACTCAGTGTAGTGTCTGGAAAGAGGAATCTGGGAAACACATCACAGCTACTCAGGCAGGATATTTTCCCTTCAGTGCCATAATTCCTTGCGCTGCCTCTGTTTGGAGGCATTGTAGGTACTAGGAGAAGAAAATGGCAAAATGCTGTGCTGTGTGTAAAGATTAGTGAACAGCAACATAACCTTGTGCTTTGGAAGTCTCTGAAAGTCAGGATAGTGTTAATAGTATTTATGGGTTGTGAGAGTGGGAAGAAGCAATAAAAAGGAAATGCTTCATCTCTGTTCAAAATACCATCAAGGATGAAATCCACTCCAGGGAAAAAGGCCAGTACTGAGCTTTGGGTATTGCTTAATTTAGGCCTTCAGTGGGACCGAAGTGGTGTTTATACCCTCCAGTAGGTTCTCTCACTTGGACAAATTTAGTCTGAAGAATCTAAATTCTGTACGGAGAAATGTAGTTCTATGCCATGTGTTATTAAATAGCAATATGATATAGCTGTGCTAAGAGTCCTTCTGGGGATTCTCTTTTGGAGTTTGGCATGCTTTTACGAATGCATACAAACTGCTTTGATAAGAAGCTATAAGAAAAACCATAGAGCATTCACCTAGGGATCCGCACTAACATCGGCATAGCAGCGTATACAGTGGCAAATATTCCTTCATAACTAGGTCCTTACTGCCATGGCAAAGGCTTGTTTTGTAGCCATATTTTTCTAACCTGTTTGTGTAGAGCATTTGAAATTCCCATTCAGCACTGGGCATTGTCTGCACTGGAAGATGCCGCCCAGAGATTGCACTGAATCACTGAATTTTGCCACGTATCAGAGCTGTGCCCAGCTGCACTGAGGAAGGCCTTGGGACACATCGCAGGGCAGAATTAGGTGTAATTGGGGTTGTGATGTGTACCTGGCAAAAGGACTCTGACTTGGGCTCTTCAGCAGAAGAATCAACGTGTCGGGTCTCTGCTTCTTTTGTTGTACATTGTTGTAATTCCCATGTATAAAACACTACGTGCTTGGCTTGTGTCTGTATTTAAAGTAAAAATGTATGTAAAAGCTCTGGAAAACAAACATTTAAGGTATCAGAGCATTTCTGTTGAGAAGCTGAATCTTTGTTGCACTGAATGCTAAACATTTACATATCCAAGCCTTATGTAATGGATGTCTGAATAATAATAAAACTGCATAAACTGACCTTCATTCTCTGGCACCACATCCCCTTTGAAGTCTGCATGACCAAATTCAAGACAATTATGTCATCCTTCATAACAGCCAAACAAAAGTTTGGCCAAATAGTCATTTTTTCTCCATATAACAGCACTGTGTTTGATTTTGCAATGTGTGTCAATGTAGCTGTTGTTATTTACTGGCTGTTACAAGTGACAGTAAAAATCCCCTTGTTTTAGATTAATGATCAGCCCTGGTAACATCTGGATTTCATTTATTTTACCTCAGTGCCCACTTTTGCTGTATTCAGTTCCTTTGAGAAGCACAGTGCAAAGCAAGCACAGCCTGCATGCGTGTGCACAGCTAGCAGAAGGTGGTGTTACTGTATATGCCCATATGTGGCAGAAGCAACACGGAGCCCTGGACGGAAGAAGGGAACTTGGCACTAGCATTTCCCCCCCTCCAAATCTTCCAGTGCCATACTTTCATTAAAGTTCTTCAAGAACAAGGCTGTCTCTGTCAGTTAAGGGTTGTCAGCAGAGGCTCAGATTGCACATTGCTGGGCCTCAGACCTTCAGGAAACCTTGGCATACTGTCATCTCAGCCTTTGAGGCTCAGCCTGTGTCACGAAGTGTTTCAAAACTTGTAGTTTATTTTCCCCCATCCCCTAATTCAAGCGTTTCAAGGCTCATGTGCAGCATTGTGACTTACCCTTTTATTATTTTGAAAATTAATAATAAATATTGGATGCATAGTTTGGGATGGAATATTTTGAACTATCTTTATCATATGTGCTGGAGTTGTTTCTGCAGAGAAAGTTGTATAGGTTCTGAAATACATTTGCCTTAAATGCAATGCTTGTATCCTAACTCTGTGTTCCCATTTGGTGCTTTTGGAATGGGTACAACTCCAGCTAATGTGGCTGGATCAAGTGGAAGAGTGGTGCCTTTTGCCATCTAGTTTTATGTAAAGAGCAGCAAATCATCCAGGTTTTTCTTAAAGTTATGTTAATAGCTGTTTCAAGTTATTTTGTCTGGTTTCACTACAGCACAGGCGGCTTTATTTGATCATGTTATGTCACAGGTGTACGTGTACATGTGTACATATACATGCACGTGTAGGTACACAAATACTTTCATTATGAAGCATGTAAACCGTAAGCTTAATGTATATGTAGTAGTACGTCTGTTGGAAAATTGAGCCACTAAATGAAAAACACGTAGCAGAGTGTCACTACTGAAGCATATTAGAATTATGACTTAAGACAGTAAAAACATGAAAAATAAAAGTTAAGAAGCAAGCCTTGAATGTAGTTCTGAGATACAATAATACTCTTTGTGCCCAATTGCAATTAGCTCTTGATTTAATTCCTAAATGAGCTTCCAAGGTTTTGTTGGTTTAAATCATGATGTTGGTGATCTTTGCTTTATTTTACTTTAATTTGGTACCGTGGTGTAGACAAATGTAACATGTAGAGTTTATGAAACCAGACAGCTAGTAAATCAATATTATTTTGCTAGTAAATTACGAAGGCAGTGCAAGCTGCTTTTAACTCTTTCCCATGGGACAAGTAGTTTGAACTAGCCGGAGTTTAAATCAACACTGTGGGCACTGAATTAGTCAATGATTCTGAAGAGGGCTTTGTTGGCATAAACTTCTGCTTTGATCATCCTAGTATTTACAGCTTTTTAATTAGATACAGTTCAGAACAATGAATTTTATCAAAACAGTTTGGTAAGTGAACAACTGGACATTGTTTAGAGCTCTAGATGGCATTCTGTCTGTTAATATCATGTGGCTGGTTTTAATACAATGCTGAAGGTAGGATTATTTTAGGCATTGTCACTGCTTTGTCCAAAGAAACTTTGTATTTTACGAGAGAGTGTAACATGTACTGCTTTTTTTTTTTTTTTTTTTTTTTTTTTTTTTTTAATATAATTTTAAACCGTTCTTAACATACTAAAAACCAATTCTTTGCCTTGGGATTACAGAGGACAAACTTTAATTTTGCACTCATAAATTTGAAAGAAGTGAAGTGACTCTTGTTCATCTCAACTTATTTTCATGTGCTGAGTGATTTGTTGGGAAGTGCTGAGCTCTTTTTGCTCAAGATTGAAGGCAGTTACTTCCATTTTCAGTGTCAGACATTTCAAAGTTGGCTTCTGATGTAAAGCAAGCCCAACGCCAGTGCAAAAATTCCTCAGGGATCTTGGCAGAGCAGGGCTCTATCGTTTCTGGAACAGTAGATTGGCTTAAGTACACTTTTAAAGCAAAGTAAGTGTTTGTAAAATTTGTAAACCGAGGGGAGCAGAAAAGTTAAGGAGCCACTGATGTGTTTAGACCAGTGCCTGCAGTTTGCTGTTCAAATGGTGATAAGTTATCTAATTAACAAAATAAATTCTTCAACAAGCTCTTGTTTTCTGAGGAAGGGATGAAAAAGTTTGGAAATTGCTGATGTTTCTGTTAGCAGTTTAGCTTTGTGGAATAGTGGTGTTATATCAAATCTTCCTGCTCTTATTAATGCCTTTAAAATGTGTTTGAGTAGTCCTTAACTCTGTTTAAGTACAGCTAAGCTTAACTATGTGCCATTTGTGTTTCTAAAAGGATGCTTGCTCAATATTATTGCTTCCGACTGCAATGCAAATGCAGCCTGTGTGACAGCTGATGCACAAAGAGAGCAGTTTGCTCAAGTTCTGTGGCATTTGATTATTAACATTATATTTAGAAGAAAATCCCTTTGTCTACATAGCATGGTACTGGGTCATATTCCTTGTACGGCTCTGTTTTGAAAACAGCTTTGTTTTTATTGTTTGCCATTTTTGCTTCGAGTTGTTAGGCTATTGTCTGAGTCAACTTTCTTCATGGCTGAAGATGAGCTGACATTATCTGTGCTGTTGAAATTTAAGGAGAGTTATGTATTATTTTTTCGTGTACCACAATATTCAAATTATACATCCCTCACTTCCTTTCAAGTTACTTTTGTGAGGCATTTTGGAAGAAAATAAGACTAAGTTTTGTCTCATGAGCTTGCTTACATTTTCTCAAAAACCAAAAAACAAACAAACAAAAAAAACACACACACAAAACCAAACAAAACAAAACAAGAAAACCACCTGGATTACTAAAATGTGTTCATCTGGTTTAGTATTAAGATGTGTACAAATGTCTTGCACTTCTCTGGATTCAGTCACACACAAAAATCTTTGAAGTATTTTAAGTGTTTATTTTTAACTGGCACCTCTGAAGACCTGAATGCTCATTTGGATGTAATTTATGGAGTAAAGTAATGTTTTTGTCTCTGTTCCTTATGTTGTTTGCTGACACAGACCTTGGTTAGTGTTTCTCTGCCCTTGTTTTTTGGGAAGGGGTAGTGAAGATGCTACAATGCTATCAGATTAAGCTGTGCCTTTCTATGCAGTCAAAAATTATAGAAATGTGGATGTGCTGCCTCAGTTTCTCTCTCTGAGTTGTGACTTGGGTGCCCACTGAAGTCAATAGGAATGAAATACTGGCTGTACAAATAATTATTTCAGTTAAGCTTGGGTGTACCCTACATCCTCTCACATTTGCAGTTGTGGTGGAACACAGGGTAAACATTGCTCAATATTCTGTCACTTGGGATAAATTACTCTCACTGCCTTACTTCTATCTGGGCTATGGCTTTTGCTCATAATGGTGCAAAGAACAGGCACATAGTTATGTTTGGAGTTTATGTGCAAACACTATCAACATGGTGATTAGAGTGGCTAGTGTTTTCATCTTCATCTGGTGGGTAATTCAGGATTATAAAAAAATCTCAACTTCTTTATGATGACAACCCATCACATATGTCTGATGACTCTCAAGTAATCATATTGGATGCTTGGTTACAAAAATCTGCATGTGTTTTTTCAAGAAAGAAATTTTAATGGTTGCAGGGACAGAGGAATGAAAGTAGGGTTTAAATGGAACACATGACGAACAATTGTGAAATCAGAAAGAAATGCTTGGGGAAACCCTGAATTTGATTTTACCTATGCTTTCTTTGTGAAGGAAATTTGTAAAATAAAAGCGGTACTCTCCCGAAGCAGAACATTATGGAATAATTAGATTCATGTTGCTTTTTGAGATTGAATTCTTATGGTAAGAATTTACCATGTTCTAAAATACTTGGAGAATTTTTTCTGGAAAATATGAATTTTCTTCAACTGGATACAATTCAAGTCAAAAATGATATTTTTGGGGGGTCAAGAAGATTTTTTTCTTTTTGATCCAAAATCTTTTTATTGGTGTTATCTGGTAATAATGTGTTTTTGAAGACTATGTGAGAAGCTTAAATCACTGTTTAATTGCTGTAGCCTACAAATCATTTTAAGCCTTTCCTAATCTCTCTTAAATTAATAAGGCATTTTGTCATGAAGTTGCATTCTTGTTTTACTTCCCTAACTGCAATTCTGGGGCTGCTTTTTACAAAAGGCTTTTGCTGGACATCTGTATGTTGGCAATGATTGCATATTTGGACACGGCAGTCCTTGTGCAGAAAGCAATGCATTAAATACACGGCATCTTCAAACACTCAGCGTATTTTCCCATGTAATTGTTGTATATTAAAATAGTAAATACATTGAGATGTTGTAAATAAGCAGCAAAGTAATATACTCACTACTAATTATGTCAAGCAGTAAAACATGTAACAAGTCAGTTAATTATTTTTTTTTCTCTCTACCCTCCATTTTTTTCAGACCTCCAGAATTACCCGCTCTGATGAAGATAAGGAAGGCTCCTGGGATGCCTGGGGAGCCTGGAGTGATTGCTCACGGACGTGTGGTGGGGGAGCCTCCTATTCACTGAGGAGATGTTTAAATGGCAGGTTAGCCACATGCTTATGTATGCTTATTCTTCTGCAGCTATACCATGTTTCCCTGTCTGCTAATTGTGCTCATAGGAAAACACCGATGCTTCTGTTTTTGAAACTAAATGCTGTATTACAGATCAAGTGTCATAAAATCCTATTTTTAATATGTTTCTTTACTATATTAGATAAATATCTTAATGCTCAACTCTGATAGATCTTAAGGGTGTAATTAAGTATGTTAATGGAATAGCGAGAATGATTTTACTATGGTCAAGTATTAAGAGAAATCTCTGCCATGGGAATGCAAAGTGAATGCCGGGTTACCTGGATACAAATTGGATCTGAAGTAATGTTCAATATGCAGTCTCCTCCATCTCTTCCCCGTAGTAAAACAAACAAACAAACAAACAAAAAAATCCAAGTGACTAACTCTACGTATAGATGTATCAAATGCTGCTTTATGTTATGAAAAGTTTTCCTCTGCCAGTTCTTTCTGTGCAGTGGTGCTGGTGGCCATATGTGTTCGTGGATAAGCTTCAGTGTAGCATGAAGAGAACAGTGTATGCGGTGAAAAGCATTTACCTCAGTAGTAAAACTGAACTAATATAGGACTTGTTACTACAATCCTAAAAGCATGAGTAATGCAATAGGGCTGTAGTCAGGCGAGAAGAGATCTCAACCAGCTTAGAAGCATCTGTGCCGGCATCCATATTTGCTTGCTTTACTTGAGTTATTCTGAACCATTTTTGTAAACTTCTGATTATTTCTTAATTTTTTGAGTTACATGCGGTATCACGCAGAAAGTCAATTTCTCTTAGAGAAGGCTGATAAACTTGTATTTCATACAGTTTGCACATCACATTAAAAGATGATTAAAATGCTGCCTATTCCTTTCAGTGCAGAATGCACAAAGATCTTTGAAAATAGTAATATTTCCAGCAAGAAGCCATGATATTCTAATAGTGTGTTAGTGACTGTGAAATGAGCACAATAAATTGTAGCAATATAAATTCCACTGTGGTTTTATTAATATTTTTAATGCGATCCCCTGTGAAAAAACATGTGTTTTCCATACCTTGACAAATGTGTAGTTTAAAAGTTTTTTTTTTCCTGTGCTTTACTGTTGTAATGTCCAGGAAATGCACGATTGTGAAACGAAGTTTTCACATTTGTACGTATCATAAACATTTTTTACATGCACGTTGTGATATGATCATTCTTGCAAAAATTGGAAATTTGAGACATGTAATATCTTGAGCTTGGAGAACTGTACCTTCAGCTCAGCTGGTTGAACTCTTGCTCCAGACATCCATTGCTCTTTCTTTTTTAAAAATGTATTTTTCAGTCTCTTGCATTTTAAAAAGCTTTTTAATATTTGCAATTAATTTCCATACAAAAAGTGAAAAACTTAGTCCAAGAGCTGTAAATGACCAGCTATTTGTTCGTTCTTCTTCAGCATGAGGCAGGTCTTTTTACAGTTCAAAGGCATTATTCTAAAACACTTTTTCTGATTTTAGAGATATCACTAAATGTAATTTCCCATCAAGTCATGAAGAATACATTTCCAGTTCTTTCAAGGGCTTGATTTTGCCATTCTGACTTTAGAACAAGAATATCTTACCCTGTGAAAAAGTACCAGTCAGTTATCCAGAAGTTTGGCAAACTCTGTCCCTGAAAAGGTGTGAAATCCTCACACCCCCATATTTCGATGAAAGAACAATAAATAATCAGGACTTTATTATATGCCTGTTACTTCACCTACTAGTAACAGATTTCATTATAGAGCTAGGTTTCACAATTCACATGCATGTGTTGGGAACCTTAGGAACTCAGACAGGCTGTGAGAATTGCATTTCATTTAAAATTAGGAATTCTGCTCATTCCTTCAGATCAGTAAAATTACATGCTGTTCTTCAACATATTGCATTGTGTGGGGGGATAAAGGAAAGTTTTGAGGCTGTTTTTTCTTTCCTAATTGAATTCGGGGAAGTAAAATTAATGCTCATTAGCTATAAGCTTGATTAAAGAATTGCTTAGATATTCTGATCCTCTTTTCTTCTGGGTTACATCCCATGGATTTAGAAGTAACTTGCTGAAGTCAGCATCGATCAGGCTTTATGGATGCATTATGAGTTCTTTTTCAAAAAATAAATGTGTTTTTCATAAGATTTGCAGCAAATTGGGCTCACAGAGAAAGCCACATGTTCTTTGCTGAAGAGACAGCAGTGTAACCTGTTGAGTCCCCAGATCCCCTTTGTATTTAAACCTTGTATTTTGAGTTCAAATTATGGTAGGGCAGAAGTAATAAAAGTCTAATTTTCAAGAGGATAACTAGCTCTAAAACATGCAGGGTTGTATTTTGCTGTAATGCAGTGTAACCTTTTTTAATCTATTTTTCAGGAACTGTGAAGGTCGGAATATTCGATACAAAACCTGCAGTAGTAATGTGAGTCTGGCTTTTAACCCTATTTTACAGCTTCTTCTACTTATTCAAACAATGTGTTAAAGTTTAAGAAATGCTGCTTCCTATTTAAAAACTTATGGTGGATAATTTTCTTTCCATCATTATTACCGTTTTTAAAGATTTTGCTCTGCATGACACCACGAAGTTTCAAATTTAGGCTTCCCAAATGGGTATTTTCTTTTCAAATTGTAGTGCCAATTGTGATTTAGAACACTTTATAGCATTTATAAGGAAAGTTACACATTTTGGAGTATTAAGAAATCAGTTCTGATCTTAAAGTAGCAAGTGCTTTTCCTGGGGTGCTGTCTTTCAGATGAAGCATTAAACTGGGGTCCTGATCATTTGTGATCACTAGCGATAGTACACCACTTGTCACATGTGCAAAGAGGGTAACCACCTTTGTAGCTTTCAAATCCTAAATTGGATAATTACTACTTACATACCCTCTGTTTGCCTAAGCCCAGCTCTTTATATTTCTATATGTAAAAGTATGTATATTTAGGTACACTGGCATAGACAATTTCCGTGACTGAATATGAAGCTGGAGATTTGAATATGCAGTTACTGTTACTATGATGCAATCAAATTTTATTTTTACAGACACATTTTATGAAAACCAGTCACATATGGCATACTTCATGACGTGCACTCAACTGATTTGTAGTGATGCTTTATGCTGTTTAAACAGCTGCTTTCTTTCACACCAGATGTTGTAGTCTGTTCAAGGTGTGCAGCTCATGCAGGATTTTGTGATACCACTGATCATCAGACCACGTGCACAAACACAATAATTCATAATGGGGTGGTTTATGACCTGCAGTCACCTCCTAGTATGGTTTACCTTACAGTACAATATGACATCCTCACAGTCCCATTCCAGAATAGAGGGAAGATAGACAAAGTAAAAGCATCTTATCTCCATTTTGCTGTAGTGCATTTGATTCACCTGCTTCTGCCTCTGGGAGAAAGGTAACAATTTTCACACAAATACCCCTTAAAAGGTGAGCTGTGCAGTTGCCTTGCATTGAGTTATACCCAAGGAAGAGCGGGTGATAATCAAGGTATTGCCAACTCTCTGATTTCTGCCTGTGTCAGGCAGCTGTGAAGTATGACACGTGTTCCTTAGGAGACCTGATTCTGGAAGTTGCCCAGTAAGTATGTTGAATCAGTGCATCTCCTGGGAGAACTGGCCATCCCCACTCTTCAGTTTGCCACGCCTACGGTTTCTTCTGTGCCAGTTGGCTTCTGACCTCTTCAGGAACAAGACTTACTAGCACCTTGAATTGTTCTAACACTCCACTTCTTGGTGTTGGATGGAGTTTCCACCATTGGATGGAGTTTTTTTTCCTGGCAGAAACTAGTGGAAGTGATTAATGAATCAGGCCCAGTACATGCAAAAGTCAGATCCTGGAGACAAACCCTGTCACTCGACCTTTCAGAAGTAAAGGCCTAGTAGTTTAGTACAGCATGTCCTTACCTTATAAATAAAAATAATAAATAAATAAATTTTAAATAAATAAAAATACCACACACACACACACACACAAAATCAGTCTCTTAAAGCTGTGTGATAAACTAGATTGCAGCCAGACAGTATGTAAGCAATAAACAAAATGCCACCATATAAAATGCTTGCTACATTCCTGATCTAGATAAATGTACTTTATATGCAATAATATATATGTAGGATATATATGTAATATAATATACATGTAGGATATACATGTATATCCTTGTTTGATGCAGTGCACTCCCACTTCCTATGCAACATTGCAAACAAGTCAGTGTAGTATACTATGTTCCTCCAGTGAAACAATCAGGAAACTACAGAGTGTACAGAAAAAGGAGAAAGATGAGATCAATTTGTGCATAGATCTGTGTTTATAGCAGAAGTTACATGCTTTTTGGAAACATAAGATCCATTGCGGACACTGATTGTTCTGAGGATTACGCAGTAAAAATCTATGGCGAGAATGAAGGCACTCAATACCATATCCTTTCTGAACCCCCAGGGAGTTTTTCTGAAATCACTAGGACCTGTTTTTTAACTTTAAGACTTATTTTAAAGTGATAAGTGGCTAGCATCTTGTATGTGAATATGTTTGAATTTATGATGATTCAAATGCTAATTTCCAGACAGGAAGCTGCATTTACAGTTCTGCTTTTGGGGCATGTCTGAAAGGGGTCAGGTTTCTATTTCAGTTCAGATAGAGCCAGATCTCTCAGGAACTGTTTTTGCTAGATTATGGATCAGATAATGGAGAACTCCAGAGAAAAATAAATTTCATGAGATTTCCATTGTTAGTACAGTGGAAAGTTGATCTTTGAATTAGGCCTCACTGAATTAAAACTTAGTATTAGACCTGATTTAACCTTGAAATGGGAGCTTAGACCTAATGCCAGACTAGGACTAGGCCAGTCCTCTTTCAAATGATACAATTTTCCCCAAAGCATTATTTCTAATTAATGTTTCTCACTTGAAGAGTAAAATTTTAGTTTGAAAATTAAGAGTTTAAACTAGCTTCTTTCCATATTAGTAGGTATTATTGTTAACCACATGAGACATTCGGTATATATACAGTGTAAAATCGTCTGCAAATGTAATTTTGCTACATGATACATTACACCACTAACATCTATATTGGGGAGTACAAATGAAGCACAACTTAATGTGTGTGTCATTCTAATGAAAAGAACAAGAATCATTTTACCAGAAAATTGGTTTCATCTGGATTTGTAATAGAATAGTAGTAAGTTCGCTGAACTCAAGCATAGTTCCAGAATAATATTAGTGATGTTTCAATCAAAAAAATCAATTCAAGGTCTTAGCAACAAAATAATTGCTGACATTATTAAGGCATACATATGTTTAGCCTGCTTATCTTTCTGTCTATAACTGGGATGCCATGTGCTTGGTTTCTTAGAACTGCATGTGTGCTTTCAGCTTTTCTTAAAGAAACTTTAGAGAAATAAATGATACAAACTATTCATTATATGCTGTTCAATGTGATTTTCAGTCTTTCTTAAACCCCTTTTTTATATTTCCATTTTTGTATATACTGTTACATTCTGATGCTATGATGTGCACTATATGGAAGTGTTTAAGATAATCCTTTAGGGTCTTATTCATAGAACAAGTTATTTGGGCCATTTCCCCATAAATTTCACATTCTTACGTGCCAAAAAGTCACTTATATGTTTGCCAGAGTGACTCTCCTACAGTTAAGAAAAAAAACATTTTGTAACAGATTTGCTCAAGTTTAATTCCACTGTAAACTTTTATTATATACAGATAATGCTCACACCTGTTCAGCATATTTATTGTATTGTTGTCTCAGCATCCACCTATTAACCAGTTCATTTATCCTATTCAGGAAATCTTGGCTGATCTATCTCTGCTCTATTCCTATAATATTTCACTATGAGTTGCATAGTTTCTTTCTAGTCTGTTTGCTTATTTTTTTATTTAATAATGCTGATATACCCTATAGCTGTCCTGGCTAGGGTTTCTAGCTCAGGTATCTTGATTTTACTAAGAAGTGGCCTGAAAATTGTCTCTGAATAACTTAGAACCTGAAGCTAGTTTCAAAAAGAAAACAAAACAATGACTTCATCAGTTTTGGCTAGGTTTCAACAAAATGAGATTCAAAGAACAAAACTAGACAAAGGACTAGACTTTCTTTGGTGTCATCATTTTTACTGGGAATTTTCTTGCCTTCTCTTTTGTGCTTTTTTCAGCAGAGTAATTGTTGGCAGGAATCACAGGGTCTGATGCAACCTTCATATTTTGTCCATGAACATTGCTTACAAAGATTCAGATTTCCCAGGTTAGCTTTGTTTTCAAAGACTATGAATAGTCACTGCCAAAACTAAAACGATACATTTCATAGGAAGCCAGCCCTTAAATGCAGTAGTTTTAATGATCTGTCACAAAAAGAATGGGAGATTATATATATGTTTTAAACTGCATGCTAGTGATGTCTGAAGCATCTTTTTCAGATCTGCCTGTCTAATATGTTCATAAGTCATGTCATAAATACAATTCATTACACTATGAAATCTGGATGTGATTATTTTACCAATGTTTTCATGTATTAGACATCATAGATATCTGTTCAGCTCCTTATGTTTTGTGCGAAGCTACGAGTGGCCTGGCTTTAGTTCAGTGCTTTGAGTACAAGGCAAAAGTGATTGCTGAAGTTAGGAAATATGAAAAATCCTGAAGTAGGTAGCAAAAATATTTAAAAAAACAAGAAAAAAAGTGTGGAATATTGACAGGGTAGGGGGAAAGAAGGAATAGAAGGAATGAATTGATATCTGAAATAGATTAAAACCACAGAGTAAGGATTGTTGCTCCTGTATCACTGGCTGACAAGCAGCCTTGCCCACTTCCCACACATGCTTCTCCTTTGCCTACCTCTCCCACATCTTGTCCCCTCATTTTTCCTTTCTACTTTTTAAGCCCCCCCCCTCACTTTTCTGACCCAGTCCAATGAAATCAATCTGAAGTCTGAATCCTCTTGTTGTCTTGATTACATTCCTTTCTGTGCTTATTCGTCTTTCTGTTTAGATTATGAACTCCTTTCTTTATACAAACATATTGCTCTGAGGAAAACGGATCTGAACTCGGTTGTCATCCAAATTCTGCAATAACGTAAATGATAATTTCAGCCCTCTGATATCCCTTTGTGATGTTCCTTTTAGGCTCCTGCTTTTGAACACAGCTCAAACATAAAGCAGGTGGAGTTGGCATGTGAATCAGGAGTTGCCACAGTCTCTTTGTGTTCTTTGAAGATGCCAAAAGAGAATAGGGAGATGAAAATTCACTTGCTCTCCAGCAGTCAGGAACTGAGTGGAAGGAAGGGGCTGCATTGTGTTGAATCAGTGAGAAGCGTACAGGAACCATAAGTTGACATCCTGACATCGTGGTGTTTGTGTCTTGGCATTGCATCAACACCTAGCGATAATGAGTTGTAAGAACAGCCTGTCAAAACTCAGCCTAAGGACATTTCTCTGCCTATTTTACAGATAGCATTTTAGTTCTTTGTTATGAAAATGAAGCTGTGCATGGTTGAATAACACTAGTCCAAAATATTGCTTCTAACTTTACTTCTACTATTTCTTATCCTTAGCTTCTCCTCCATTTGCAATGGTGGAAGGGAACCATATGGTATCCATATGAATTCTGGTGTCCTCCCTGCTTTTTAGCCTCGTAGTTATGGTAAATGGGAGGTGACAGATAAGTCCAAGCCAAATTCTGTTCTCATTTACACCCATGCAAATTTGGGGAATTTCTCTGGAATGATAGTAAATAAGGGTACTTTCTAACAGTATTTGCTTCACATTTTTAGAAGCTCTCACTTGTTGGATTTTGCACAGGCAAAACTCTTGAAGTGTTACATAAACTGTAATTTAAAATTTTCCTTTTCTTATTTCATCATGTTATTGTTTAAACAAACTAGACTCAACCTAGAAGTATCCCAGGTTAAAAATATGAAATGTACTAGCATAATTTTAATTTACTGTCACTGTAAGGCGTAGCACCAGGCAGTGTTGAAAAGCATTGCTGGGAATGATCAGTGAATTGCTCAGTGCACTTTGCAAAAGCTCCTTGTGCTGATCTATAAAGGCACCACTGATTTTAGAAGTTTTTTATGAACTACGGGTGAGACAGAGACATCTCTTTGTTGCTGTTTCCTATAGTGAAGATAAAAATAATTATAAAAAAAAAAATGAGGAACTGACAAAGTGTCATGCTAATGCAGTACCAACTCATTTAGATTCATATGACAAAACGGTGTCAGGAAGATATGTTGAGGACACTGGAGTAAATTCATGCCATTCTTATGTATGTTTTAATCTGTAATATCATGTAATGCACTTGCTGTTTCATTAGTTTTTTGTTTTTTGTTTTTTTTTTTGGTTTTTTTTTGTTTTTTTTTCAGGGGATGCTCAGTTCTGATAATGTTGAAGCACAGTTCAGGATTAGTATTTTTAACTAATACTGAGTAATAAGTTCCAGGAGTTCAGCTGACACATCACAATCTTTCAGCCTTATATCCAATGAAAACAAATCTTTGTTAAAATCAGCCTCACATCTGGCATGTATGTGCAGTTGGAATTCTTGGAAGAATATCCTCTCAGTCTGGCATATGGACTGTTTGACACTGGACATACTTCTAAGGGAAGTCTTCAGTGAGAGATTGTTTGACACACTAACTCCTTTGTCAGTACTTTACCAAAGTTCCTTTTTAATAAATCAATATTCAACTCCTTTCCTGTCACTGTAGTTTAATATTAACATCATTGTTTGGGTGCAATATTTTATACATAAAAAATAAAAATAAAATTTTAATATTTCAAACTTTGTTACCAAGGCATTTCTTGTATTTTGTATTTTACCTATATATGCTGAGGCTCTGTGTGGGAGGAAGTATTGAACTGTCTCCTTAGAACTAGCACTATACAATCATTACTGATTTGAAGTATTTTTTTTATTTCAACAAAATAATTTTACTTTTTCCCTTGAGGTGAAGATCTTTGTGTAACTATAGTAAAGGACAAAATTCTGGTGTCTTTAGACACCAGGCTTTAGAAGTGAATGTACAATATGGTGTCATAAAAAGTAGCGTTTTAAAATTATTCTCATGTATCAGTTGTGTTATTACTGGGATATGGTTAATATTCTGTTTCCTGTATTGTAAGCAATGGATTAAGGAACATAAATTGTTTTAATACACACAGTAGAACACTGCAGTGTGACATATTTAAGAGTTGTACTTGAAGATCCTTGTGGGTCCTTTCCAACTTGGGATATTCCATGATTCTGTAATATTTTTTGTAGCATTCCTGAAACAAGCCTACCTGAATAGGTTCTATCTAATTCTCAGATAACTTTATAAAAATGCAGATGGTTCACTTTTTTTTTTTTTTTTTTTTTTTAAATAATTTATCTTCTTTCATTTGTTTATAGGACTGCCCTTCAGATGTTGGTGACTTTAGAGCACAACAATGTTCAGCCTACAATGATGTCAAATACCAGGGACACTTTTATGAGTGGATCCCTGTGTATAATGATCCTACTGCACCATGTGCCCTGAAGTGTCAAGCACTGGGAAAGAACTTGATTGTGGAGCTTGCCCCAAAAGTTCTAGATGGTACTCGTTGCAATATCGAATCCTTGGATATGTGCATCAGTGGAATATGCCAGGTATGTTTGTAGTGGAAATCCAAATACGGCCTTTGTTCTGTGGCACTTTGCACATGAGGTGGCCACTTTTTTTTTCTTTTTTTTTTCTCTTTTATATATCAGTTTTCTGCCACCTGGATTGTAGATAACATACCTTTCTCTTGCACACAGAAGCCCTTGACTGTCTTATCCACTGACATTTTTATATACAAATAACAACTCAATAACATTCACTCATTCTTGTATTTATATTGTAATTTTTATCATGTAAAAATTACTGAAACTAGTTAAAACCCAACCTTTGGTATGTCTGCCATGGTATGATGAAATTACATAGACTTCAGATTCATTTTACTTCTTCTCCAAGTCTTTCATCGTGTGAACTCTGTTATAGAAAAAAAATATATATTTTACAGGCTCCAGCCCAGAATGGCAGTTGGGTGTGTGGGAGTGTGTATGTCTGCCTGTTACATGTGTTACTCTTGCCTCTTTGTTTCATTAAGAGGCAACTACAATACTACAATAGTGGTTTTTTTGTTGTTGTTGTTTTTTTTTTTTTTTTTTTTTTTTTTTTTTCCCACAAAGTGCATTCCAAAGATCTGAATCTTAAATTCCTATCATACATTTGTAATTTCTAGATTTCATTGCTAGAGGGGAGGTTCTGCCTCTGATAAAAACATTAAAAATAAACAAGGCTTGCTCAGCTGCCAAACTCTGGCTTTACATACTTGCATCATACTTGCTCTCCTTTGATGGAAGAGGGAGTCTAAGGCCTCTGCAGCCTCTTAAGATGGATATTCACATGAGTTTGATAATTGGGTTAGAAGCTCACTGTCAGAACAAAAGTGGATGGCAGTTGGATAATCCTTCATATAGAACCAGCTGAAACTTCTCTTTTTTCTGTCTCCAGGCTTAGCACCTTGTAAGGAGGTGTTGCATCTTTACTGGCCAACCTGGATCAGGAGACCTAGCCTCCTGATAACCTTAAGGCAAAGAGAGACAGCAGCATAAGATCGCAGTATTTTGTGCTGCCTTAGTAACTGGAAAACAGAAATGCATGAGGAAGGGCAGCACCATACTTCCTTGGTTCTATTGGCTTGAATATGATTGTTTTTCGTCTGTCCCAGTTTTAGTTCTAGCCAGCTGATATTCATTCAGCATTGTGCCTAGTTCTACCCAGTCCTACCCAGACTTCTCTCCTTGTCTGCCTAGTCTCCATATCACCACCTTTTCTGCTTCAGCTGAAAGACAGGCTTCAGGCAGTTGGAAGTGGTTATAAGATTTTTCCTTGCACAGACACAGTCAATGTACAAATGTGCTCTGCATGCTGGGTTTGTAAGAGGCCTTTATAAGTGATATTAATAGCTTAACATAATGGCTTTTTGAACCAATTTCAGACTCAGTAACTTGGAACCAGTTATTTTGAGCTCTACCCGGAGTGGTAACCATTATTATACAGGGTGAAGTTGTGATAGAATTATTTGATTTTTAGTGTATTTTTACTGGAAATCTACCTTTCTATCTACAGTTATAATTAGAGTTATGCTATCAACTTCAGTTAGGGTTTTAAAAAAAGGCTATAATTGAGGCTTTGATCATGTCTCACTATCAAATAAATATTGTAATATTAAGTTTTATAAACAGAACCATCTTAATAGAATGGATATGTTATTGCAATTAGTTTCCTTTCTCTGAATCTGTTGTTGTGTTAAATGCCTAAAAGGAATGTGGCTCAAAAATGCAGTATATAGTCTGGAGAGCAAAATAGCCCCATTATTGGAGAAAATTTGGTGTTTGGCAGAAGACTGGTGTGCAGATTACAGCGACATTAATATATGATCTGGACCTTGCTGTGTGTTTTGTGACTTCTGTGTATACTGCACTTCCAATACCAATCATGCCAACATACAATGCATCTGCTGCTTCTGAAATACAAGAGTTCCTTATGGTTTTGCCCTTCAAGAGACAGCATTTGTCAATAGTATTTCACAGTGGTATCCAACAGCATTCATTAACGTACGTGTTTAGATAGGATATACCCCTATAAACAATGGAAGAACTTGCAAAATAATACGTTTCTTTTGCAATATTCTTAGTGATGTTTTTTTAGTATCAACTTTCACCCTGGAGGTTACCAACGCATTTTGTAGATGATACATCTACAGAAGCCTTTCTCTCTGTGTCTATTGCAGAACGGAAGGGTGTTGAATCTAATGTAGCTTTTTTTTTTTTTTTTTTTTTCTAATGAGAATTTGGCTTAGTGATGAGGGGTTTCCAGTGTCTCCCACAGTGACCTTGAGCATCCAGAATCTTTAATAGATAGTGTAAAATTCACTTTGGCCAAGGTGGACCAAGTTTTATGAAGAACAGTTGAAAGACATATTCAGAATTCTTGCCTTAAATGTTTCTTGTTAGTATTTTTCAGTATTTCTGTATGTATATTTGACAAATAATTGGAAATTTAAATAATCAGTTTTTAGAATAACCCAAGTAGTGGCTCAAAAACTTGATCATTTCAGAAACAGGCACTGGAGCTCTTTTACACTGCTAATGAGAATCTTTTTTTTTTTTTCTCCATATATTCCTTTTTATATTATTATTATTTTAATTGTGCAAAAATATTTTTCAGTGTGAGAGAACATCTTTTGGGAAAAAAAATCCAAGGGTATAGTATGCAGTTTCATATGTGATTTTACTCATTTATACCTTAATCTAAAATTATAAGCTCTGAGTTGCTTTCTCTGCATTTCCTTTTAGGCACTGGCTATTGGTGAAGTATTTTTGCACTGATAGATTCTTTTTTTTAAGTCTAGATCTGTTGGCTTAGAATTGGAAAATTTTATCGAGGTGTCTATATCTGTATCTGTAGTTGATGTACCTTTGAGATCTTACAATAACTTTATTTATTTATTTATACATTTATTTATTTAGTGGTTCTGCTGTTACCAACACTAGGAGTTTTATTTACCAAAGACCTTTAAAGATGATAGTCATTTGACTAATCTTTCTCTTTGTGGACTGTTTTGGGGGCAGAGTGGAAAGGTTGCTTTCTTGTGAAAGGGAGTGGAGAGGGGGGTACTTCCTCAGAAACTGACACCAATCTTTGTTGCTACTCCTGTTTAAGCAGGAAAAGAAAACAAATTGACATCTAATCTTTCCTGGAAGAATAAGATTGTTTAGTCAACTGCTGTTAAGTTTGAGAGACAGCAAAAAAATGTGATTCTCCAGGATTGTTGCTATAAGATCAGTCTGTTGGTTTCTGACATATACTTGGCACAGCCTGGAAATAACTTGGCAAGTGTTTTTACAGTTAACTCATCTAAATAAACATGTCATTCTGCTGATGTGGATATCTTTGCTTTTATGCCCGGGAGCACCAAAGAGTTAGTATAAGGAGACTGGCTTGCCCGAGTCCTTTTGCAACTGCTGCTGGTTTTGCTCACTTATTGTCTCAGAAAGCTGGCAGGTTTTATAAGATCTCAGCTTCCCCTGCCACGAGCATGATTGCACTTTCCTCTGTTTCCGTATTCTTGGTAAGGCAGGCTTACTTTAGAGACTGCATCACTAAGCTCTCCTCTTGGATTATTGTTCAGTAGATCTCCTGGGCAGAGCATGAATTTACAAGGGTGTTAACTTTGTATTGTTGAGATTCAGTGCTGATTCTTTGCACTTTCCTTAACAAGCAGACTCAAACTAAAAACATTGTCAAAGAAAATCATGAGACAACAAAACTGCTCTCTGCATGAGAGTTTTGAGGCTTCAGGGAAAGTAAAATCTAAAGGCAGAGGGGAAGGGAAAAGTTTATTGGGAAACTTAATAAGGTATTTTGGGGTTGCTCAAGGCTCAACTGAGCCAAGCAATTTAATCATTATTTATTTATTTTTAAGTCTGCTATTGCCTTGCTTGTGTTACCAAAGCAAATATCTGGGTCTGTTGTGTTAAATGTGGACAGGTCAAAGCTTTACTGCCAGGAGGATTTTCACACTTCTGATATTTTTTCTAGTCTGCACAACTCCCAACACATTTTTTCATACATGTTCCTGCTGTGCCCATCTGGATGTGGGTGGAGACATTTAAAAACATCTGTATGTCAGACACATGTGTGGGCAACGTTTACCCAGTTGCTCCATCTGCCTTGGGGCCTTGCCTCTCCTTGTGTTTTTTTTTTGTTTTGTTTTGTTTTGTTTTGTTTTGTTTTAATTCTCTCTCTTTTTTTTTTTTTTTTTTTTTTTTTTTCTACCAAAATGCAAAATGGGGTCTTACTTGTTTCAGTACCTAAAATGGTTACACTGATAATTTTCATAATCTGGTGTCATGTGTTTGGACAATAAATTCATGCATCACCCAAGAACTCTGGAGTCCTGAGGAGCAGCCTGATTACTTTTGTACTAGGCTGTCACAATTAGGTCAAAGATGATGTAAATCCTGTGGTGAACTTTCCATTTAGTGTCAGCAAGTTGTTTGTGTTCCAAAAAAGGCAGACTCTACACTATGCTTTGTAGCATATGGCATAAATTTAGCTGACATCAGAACACATCCCATATGTCAAGTGGAGTGCCATTGACTTCTGCCATGTTGGTTATTTTCGGTCACATGTCACGATATGCCAAGTAGGTATCTCGCACACTTGCCACCAAAGCACTCTTACTCTTGATATAAATATCTGTCAGTTTTCATTGAAAACACTTGCTGTAAGCCTTTAGAAGTCTGCACATTTTTTCATGATTTTTCATGAGCTCTGCTCATGCTTAAAACATAAAATCATAGCAGATTAGTTATTTCTTCTGATTCTGACTCCCTGTGTTCTAAGAGTTGTTTTCACAACTTAAGCTTAAGGTGTTTCACAACTACTTAAGGTGTTCTGTGTCCTTTTCCTGTGAGTTCCTGTGGATACTTTTTTGCTTGTGTGATAAAGGACTTCCCAAAAGGCACAGGAGGTTTGGTGTTCAGATACTTAGGAAGGATGCTTCTATCCAGAATTACCACAGACTTCCCAGTAAAAACCACAGGAAATGGTAAAGATTTTCATCTCATTTATAAATATATGTAGGAAATGAATCTACAAACATAGTTGTCTATAGCTAGTTTCTAATTTTTTATTATTGTAATGAATAATGAGGTATCGAAGAATATCTTATGCTTTAAAGAGGGATTTGATTCCTTAAAAATACAGAAATTTCTTCTATGTTCCTTCCTGAATTTACTCTAATTTGAATGTTAGGAGTTAAATGGCTATCTAGATATAAATCTTCTAATTTTTACTCTTTAGAGTAATCATGCTGAAGGTGATGTGTTAATTAATATAACCTTACTCTAAGATGTTGGAATAGCTAATCATTGAATAAGAGTTTACAAAGTACATTATGGGAAAAAAAAAATCACCACATCACATTTTTTGCCATTCATCTTTTTAGCCTTCAAACCTCAACTCATGGGAAGAATTGATTTTGAAGTAGCTTTTTGTTAAGTCTTTTTTTTTATACTTATACCCTTTCCTGGGTACTGTTAAGTAGCCAACAGACAGTGTAATTATGTACAAAAGTAAGTAGGAGCATGGAGAGATCCCAGTTCAGAGACCCATACCCTGGCTACATATTTCTGCAGGCACTAGAGCTGGAATTTATCCAGAGTGACTATGAGAGTTACTCCTGGAGTTCCAATAAATCTTTCTGTCCTGAAGATCTATGTACCAAAATCTCCATATAGCTACACACGTGTGACATCTCATAAACCTGTCCTGTGTGACTTGCCAGTGCCACCCTCTGTCACAGAAGTTGGCATTTCCTCTCCCACGGAGGCTCTCAGCACTGCCCAAGCCAGCAGACTGCACAGCCACGTTATAAGGGCTCATTCAAACCCCTCTGATGTGACAGCCAACCTCAGTGTAGTGGTTCACATGAGATGACATTTTTGGCGGCTCAAAGGAGAGCTTTTGTGGCACATAATGGTAAGATGCACTGAAAACGTCATTTGGAATCCCTTGCTTTTAGTTTACAGCTGTTTGCTGCTACTAGGAACTGTCATCTCTTTTTAGACCCTTCATTTTTCTCCACACCACTGTTTCTTGTGGAGAAATATAGCTGATGTGGATTTCTTACTGTCTGTGTTTATCCTTCCTTGTCAGATAAGTGGTGGGTTCCTTCTGATCTCCAGTTTCTTATCTATGTGTCTTTTTCTTTTTTTTTTTTTTTTTTTTTTTTTTTTTTTTTAAGTGAAGCTCTTTGCCAGGTTTTGTTTTGTTTTAGTGAGCTTTGTGCAAATATGATTTTATTTCCCAGCCTAGCAAGGTCCTACAGCATGTGAACAATGATAAAGTCGGTAAGATAATTTAGGATTTGGTTATCTTACTGAACTAGATAATTTGCCTTAGAACTAGAGCTTGCCCTGAACTTGTTGAACTAGAACTTGCCTTAGTAACCTTCAAATTCCCTGGAGCTAGCTTCACCTTCCTATAGCAAGGGAGACTTGGCTGGGCTCAACCAGAAAGAAAAAGTAATCTGATTCCATATATTGATTCCTTTCAAAAGCATTCTCACAAGCAAGAAGCCTAATGGGAATTTGTGTCCTACCCTCTGTGTGTATGTGTATTTTCTAAAATGGAAACAGTGTGGGAAAGGGTACTTACTCTCCTGCTGGGTGGTCCTATGATCTCTCAGCTGCTCTAGCATGTGACAGATCCTGTAGTAAGAGTTAAATGTTTTGGGAACACTTTGTTTTATTTGATGGAAGTGGATTTGCAGAATTGTGGAACACTCCTTAGCCTCTTGCCTTCAGATATAAAAATGTTTGCAGAAATATGTGGAAAGTCTTTTTTAGGAGCCCTGTAGTATGCAATGAATTTTATGCACTGTATTTTTCATTTTTTATTGTTTTACATTCTTTTTCTCTGTATTGAGGGCTGGGGAATTTAAACATCATGGTGTGTCTTCTCATGCCCATCATTCTGACTTATTTTATGCTTCTGTTCTGAACTTTGGATTTTGACATGCTTTTCTTTACTCCCTGCTTTCTTATCCACAAACAACTGAAAACACACAATCATTTTTCTTGCTCCCAAGAAAATGAAGTAATGGGCTGGGACATACACTGTCAGAGTACATGCTCAAAGTCCCTGAAGGGGCTGTAATCTGTTTCTTAAAATATGCTGACACACAGGTCAGATTGCCTGGGCTGCTACTGACCTGCACTAGCTTGCTGGCAGAGATGCAAGACCCTGTGCTACAATCAAACCTTCGTTAGGTTGAGCATAGACGTAAATGAAGAGTTATGAGACAGGACAGTGGGAGAACAAATCAGACCAATTAAATTCAGGGAGGACCAATTAAATATTCAGGGACGATAAAGCAGAATTCTACCTCAAGTAGAAGGTATTCTACCTTAAAAAAAAAAAAAAAAAAAAAAAAAAAAGATACTTTCTGAATTAGAGGGGATATCCTGGTATCTAGCCCTCCATTATTCAGAATCACTTGTAGATGATGATCATGGGAAAGAGTGGGAGTTACTACTTTATATTCTCTCCATGGACATATTTTATCTGCATAGAAATAAACTACAAGCTGAAGTTATCGCAAAGCAAAGGATGTGAGCATAGACTGCAAAGTAAATGAATAGATGGGCTTTGAATGATAGCCTCTGGATTTTACAGCGGGGCAAAGATGCATGGAAAATACTGACTAAGGCAGAGCAGGATTTTCCCATGATGAATTTTATACTTATGTTTTTATTACCATAAATTCCCATAGCCATATTTAAAGTTATTTGTTGTGTAGATGCAGACATTCCTAACATCTGCCTGTACTGTGATTCTGTGGCAAGACAAGTAGGGCAGGAGAAAATGCAACAAATAGCTGACACTGATGCAACAAGATCTGTGTAGTGTGATAGCAGATGTGCCTGTACAGTTAAATGCAGCTTTAATTTTTCAATTTGGAAATTTTTGGTTCATCTCTTTGTAGAAATAGAAATCTTTTTTCTCTGACCAAGACCTTGAGGATTTTAATTTTCCCTCTTGGGAGTGCTTCTAATAAACTGCTATTGCAGATTTATTTTAGTGAGCATGTAAGGATTTCTCACTATTTTCTTTTTTCTTTTACTAGCAAAAGTTGAAATAAAACATATGTCTTTCCTTAGTCAAGTCACAAGACTTGGAGAACATAATTTTTCCCAGAAATAGTTCTGAGGGTATCTTGTATTTTGTGCAATGCTGATAACCTTTAAAACTATGTAGATATTTTTGCTCCATTTCAATCTATATTCCAATCTCTTTTAAGGATGAAATAAATAATTTGGTTATGACAGTCCAACTACTACTGGTTCTGGTGGTAGGGCAGCCCCATCACTTCATTGGATCTGTTTGGTGTAATAGCCTACTTTTATTCAATGTTTTTCACACCTTGACAAATTTCACAGGCAATGAAAACCAATTGCACCTGGTTCACATAGTCTTTACACCCTTCAGCAGATCAGTGGCAGTGGTCCAAACAATACAGGATTCACTTACTGAGAATGACTAGCAACAGATCTGTTACAGGAATATTGCAAAACTTAAACTACTGGGCAACATGTACCAGGATAATGACAGACTGGTCAGGCCTTTAGGGAAAGGATCCCCCTGTAGAATAACTATCACTTTCCTGTTAAGAAATATAATTATCTCCATTTATGTATTCTGTAGTACAGCTCCTTGCGCAGCAGAAATGTACTTCTTTCTTAAATTAAGAATAATGGGCACTTCTGCTGGGTTTTCTGCTTTGGCTGAATTTGACTAAATGTCAGCTGAACATTTGTGTTACTATCCCATTTGCAATCTATTTCATGAGTACACACAGATGTGTGTCTTTTGAAATAGCCAAGCCAATGAAAGTAAGAAAATGCAAATGTATTGAGTAGACTTCATCTGGATTTCTCTAACCATTCTGTGGTTTACAAAGCAACTCTAGAAGGATGCTAATTATGTCATTGTGAGATGTTGTTGAATTGGTTTTCTATTTTTATTTTATTAAAATTAATCACGTTAATAAAAAGCATCACTCCCTGACACAGGGCTTGCCAGTCCCTTGGGCAAACATGGAACATTAAAAAATGTAATGAACTTACATTGTCATTTTGATGGAATCACTGATAAATGAGGCTATAAATCAAAAAATACTGTTAGAATCAGCTGAGGACAATAAAGTAGTATTTAGCACATACTTGTTTTCAGTGTGGATATTTGCTGAATATTTAAATTGTCTGTCGGCTAAGAGCTTAGTCTAAGACACAGTAGAGAGAAAAAAATGACACAAGTGCAACTTCAGCATTCAACAATCTTAACATTTCACAGAATTTATATATCTACCTATACTATATCTTCATATATCTACCATAAATAAAATCAGCAGTGATTTATTCTTTTGTGGCCACTTCCATTAGGACAACTCAGTATGTTTTTTCTGGCTGCACCTGGATCTCTGGCTCCAGAGAAGCAGGGAGCCCTTTTCTAAAGAGAAATATTGTATATTATTTTATATATTGCTACATACAAAAGTGTTACTTTCGATAGTAAGTGGTACTTAATGCTCAGTGCTTGTTATGCACAGAACCTGGTGTTTTTACTCATGTTTAATTTCAGTATTCATGTTTTGTGAAGTGTGGCTATACCTTCAGGCTTCTTATTCAAAGCATAGGATCTTGAATCTTTAGCATTCCAGCAATATTTTTATGATTGACACACTCATTATTTTTATAATTGACAACTCACCTCCCTGAACTGTATTCTACAAAAGATGGTGTCATACCTGTTTTGAAGGAGAGGTCCTGAAGATGGAGGTGAGCAGTCAATTAAGGGAATAACCAAGTTAAGGATGCCTAAAGCAATGGTCTAATAAGCAAAAACTCAAATTTCAAAATCTGATCCTGTAATGAGCCCTGCATGGGCAGTTCTGCATGGTCATTAAGGTAAGACTGAAGGGGGCTTAGGGTTTGCCAGGTTTTCCATACAATGCTTTTTTGCTATGTGGGAAACAGTCACAAATCTGTCCCTCTGTAGTCCTATTTTAATGATGGTTTACTATAAACAGCTTCTTAAGAAAGGAAGATCCTTTAGTTTAGTAGATTATATTTTGACTCTAAATCAGAATTACGATGCAATATTCATTTCTTCATTTAAGTCTAACACCTTGACTGAAACCCTACTAAGTGCATAAGAGTTAAAGAAACAGCTGTGGGAGCATCTGAGTGATTTTTGGATTCGTATCTGCAAAGATATTTGTAATGTTCCATAGTCACCTCTAACACAGAAGTAGCAATTTCATTTTTCTTTCATCTGTATTACTATGTTTTATGCCATGACCTTTTGCTCTTCCTTTGCCTTTCTGAACTTACACGAGCTATTCTAAGCATGCTACAAAACATTTAACACCCCTCAGTACTGTGTTTCACAATAGCATTGGCACACTAGCGTTTAGTTTAGAAGTTCATTGAAGCTCGTGAGTCCTTCTGTTCACTGCTTATTTAATTGCTTTCTATCCTACCTGCTTGTGACAAAACAGTATTATTTGTTTGCATGTGTCTATTTTTCCTTTTAAAAAAGACAGCTAAACAACATGCTCAGGTTCTGTTCTAAAACAGTCATGGTTCATACCCGCTTTGAAAACAATTTCACCCTGTCCAAATTCATAGATATCTGATCATGGCCAATTTATTAAATGCACAAAGTACTCATTTATCAAAGCCTTTTTTGTATTAAATTTCCACGCATTTTTCATTTTGTTAAACATTGGTCCATATTTCCCCAGCTGTTTATTTGTATGGGGAACACACTTGCAACTGAGTCCTTACGATACATGTACCATTCTTTTGACCTATTTGTCAGGCCTTTGTATGTGTTTCTGGATTATTTTTTTTTTAACTTGACAGGGTCCTAATCTTTCCATTACATGGTTTGAATTGTCACTTGTTTCATTTATGCAGTCTATGTTAAAATCACCTAATATAATTATTTTTGACTATGCCCTAAAAGCCTGCAGATGTTTTCCCAATCTACCTACAATATTTATAGCTGATCCCTTTGCTCTGTAAACAGCTAACGATGTGGGGTAAATTAATCCTAACAAACACCTTATTTGTGAAAATCATCAGACCCCTTTGGCTTGCTGAGATGTGTAAGATGGGGAAGGTTGTTGCCATGTATCATTTACTAGACCTTGTTACAGCTCTGCATGTAAATATACATGTACTCTTTTCAAAATGTTCCCTCAAATACCATTTTATTTTTCTAGTAAAGTTGTTAGCTAAATATTAATACTTATAATGATTGGTGTCAAAATACCATATGCTAAACTATCTGGAATTCTGTGCACATTTCAGGCCTAAACTGTGATCCTAAATTGAGTTATTTTCTAAATTGCATCCTGGGATATCACTGCATACTCATGACAGTTGATATAAATAATCTCAGAAGGAAGTCCATGGAGGGTGCATGGATCTAGTTGAACCTTTGCTGGCAAGAAAGCTGTAAAGCTTTTCCTCTAAGTCCCTTGCATGAGCAGCTAGTGTTCCCGCTTTATTTCTAGGGTATTTATCAAAAAATAAGCAATAACACTATTGAAACTGTCCTCTAAAGAATGCTGCTGTGCTGATTATCTTTTTTCTTCTTTCCACATTGGACACAACAGCGCCTTATGTTTGCACAGTTGTATTATTTTGTTATATGTGATGAAAGTTTGTTTTCATAGCAACTGTGTGCAATAGCTCAGTTATACTGTGTGTTTATTATTATCATGTTGGGCTTTAATGGCCTGGTCTTCTAAGTCCTTTGCTTGCTCAACACCCTTCTCTCACCAAAGGATTGCTTGATCTGTAGCCTACAAATATACAACAGCTTAAACTAATAAAAATAGCAATTTCTCACATAGAGTATCATAATATGCAGCTGAATTTTTCCTTTGAGAATTAACCGATGAGTGAATAAGCATATTCTTAATATTTAGGAAATGAGATTACAGTATAAAATGGAAATGTGTTTGTGAGATCTGCAGAAAGATTACCCTTGTGGTAGCTGTAACAATTTACCTCCATGTGCTAGTATTATCTTCCTGTGAATAAGAGCAGGAGAAGCAGTGGGGAGCAGTAAATATTCTAAAATTCCACCCAAGAGTAATACAGGCCATCTCAGCTACTGGTTTGGTCCCCATCATAGCACCACCTGAATGTTTCAGGATCTTCAGGACATTTATTCTCGCAGCATTGCTGTGGGGTGCAGAATTGCAGTTACACCCCTTTCATAGATGGGGATCAAAAAGCACAGTGAAGTTTGCTAAGGGAAAAAAAAGTCTGTTGTGGAGTAGTGAATTGAAAGAGTTGTCAAGCCTAAGGCCACTTAGGCTTAATTCAGCATCAAGCACTGAGTTATTATATCCCTTGAAACTGTATTTGTGTTCTGATCCATGTAGTGGCCCAGTCTGCTTCTGGTTCTGAAATTGTCATTTTCATTCATTTCTCAATGCTAATTGGTGATAAAATGGGGAGATAAACTTGTTCAGCCATTTGTTTGCAATTTTCTTGTTGTTATTTTCTTGGCATCTGTGATGAACCCAAAACTAAAATGGAAAAAAAAATTCTTCAAGTGAAAACATTTTAACCTCTAATTCAATCCTAAATTATAGTACTGGAATTGTGTACGAGTTCCTGAATTGCTTCTGTGTTGTAAATAAGCGATTGTTCTGAGATGGTCTGATTTACCACAGGAGTAGGTTAATCTGCTGCCTCTTACAACTAAGCTTTTATTATCACTTAAGACATCATTACAATTAAATCATTAAGTTAAGCTGCTTCTTTAGCAATGTTACAGAATCTTATTTGTGTTCACCACTACATCGTTTCTGAGTATGTGATGGCCAGCCCAAACCATCAAGTGGCATTTTATGTGGGCCTTTGCACAGAAGTAAGTTCAGGAGATCAGTTTGGGGATAATGTTCTTATGTTCTCTCATAACCTGTGAGCCCATCGGCAGGTCAGTCTTTACAAGTGGTTGTTTTACAGGCATTAATGAAGAGTCTAATGATATTAGCAGCATTCCTTCTTTATGTCCTCTAGGTTACTGTTGTTTTTGACATTACCTAATTCCAGCAGAACATCTTGCATGTGCCTACCAAACATCAGTATTTTTTAACTCTCCATAGGGGGGTCAGCATCAAGTATATAATTTCTTTGGGCTTCAAAAGGAAAGGTGGGAACAGGATTTTTGATGTAATCTATTCTCTAGTGCATAAGCTGTTCTCTACTGTGTGAACTTGCTTCCCTATGACCTGTTGTGAAGTGGTTAAAAACAGGTAAAAATTACAGAGGTGCCATTCAGTGCAGCAAGTCTCTCAGCTGAAGTACAACAGCTAATGCAGTTAATTTTCCTCCATAATGCCTTCATCTCAAGGGAGTTCGGGATGTGGGGAACTGGGAACGTAAAGAGAACAGGAGTGGGAGAAGGAGCTGCTTTGCTGACTTTTCTATAGACAAATGAAACTTAGAGGTTACATTTCTCCCTGTTTGGCACTGGGCGTGCAGCGTGTGTGTTAACTCAGGGACTGGAAGACCCAGCCCTGCTTGTTACGTGTGGACTCGATCCCCACCTCTCCAAGGGGATCGTGTGTCAGTTTTGGCATAGCACAGATGCAGTGGATCTTGGCAGCTAAAACTGCCCCTTCCAAGCATTTTTATATAGGAAGAGAAGTGTACTGGCCAATTTCAAAATTCTAGCACTGCTTTTAACTGTGAGTTTCCATAGTGCTTTCTATCCATTTGTCAGTTCTGAGTTTGTTTAAATATATATATATATATATTTAATTTCCGTAACAAATTAGCTTGCTTCTCAGGGAAGTGTGGATATGAGGCATATAGGCTGAGCTGAATAAACTTGAAGCTGCAGATTAGTTTTCTTAACACATTGCTCAGCATTTGGTCCTCTCTGCAAGTTTCTTCTACAAAATGTTGAAGGGTAAGATAGGTGAGACCAAATCTTTATTCCCCTTTCAGCAGAAAATTCTAGTTAATGTTTATTCCTCTTCTTTGCCTTCCCTTTCTCACTCCCATGTTTCTTGTAGGGTGACTGATATGAAGAAAAGGGAAAACCAGCAAAAATGTTTTCTTAATAGTTTGGATCTTTTTCAGTTGATCGTTTTTCAAAAACTTCACTTACAGATTTTTTGCCAGTGATTAAATCTGGGTGTTTTTACAACAACCATTGCAAAGTTTTATAGATTCGGTCTCATATTCAAAAAACAAAACAACCTGAATCATGTAGGTTTTGATATGCATGCCAAATAGGTTATCTATACTGATGTCAATTAAATTCTGAATGGCCAAGCCACTAGATTATAACCACTGCTCACAGCTGCTTGTCTGTGGAACTGAAGGCTCTGTCCTTTAAATATTTAACTTGGATTATTTCCTTGCATTAATCCTTTCTCAGACGTAATTAAACAGGTGATGAAAAACAAATTGCAAATATAGTTGTCCCTCATGTTGGAAAGAAGAATGCTCGATGGCCTACATTCACATAAGTAGTGGGAAACTGATTCATGTATTGCCTATGCTTGTATAGTGTGATGTATCAGTTGCTGTGGCTCATCATTAAAATTGTGGAAATGACAGTGTGCTTTTAAAATATATGGCAAGATATGCTTTGAATAAATGAGGCCAGCTCATAAAATCAAAAGGATAACATAATAAATAAAATTCCAGAAACCTGAGCATGTCTACTACAGCTTTGCCCTCCTTCTGACTGTGGTGTTGATGTTGGCAGGCAGTAGGCTGTGATCGACAACTTGGGAGCAATGCCAAGGAAGACAACTGTGGAATCTGTGCAGGAGATGGTTCGACATGCAGGCTTGTGAGGGGACAAGCTAAGGCACATGTCTCACCAGAAAAAAGTAGGTTGCAAATTGATCCTGTGATGATTTATCCTTGACTATGTTTTCTGCTTGTATATTAACACACATATTGCAGAGTATGACCTTTTCACTATATACTTGTTTTCAGTTTTCCAAAGCTACTTACCCTGAAGTCTGCGCTAGATTATTCAATTGAAATTCCATGAGGGATACCACACATAAGGGTATAGCTAGGAAAGAATTTGAGATATGCATTTTTTTGTAGAGCAACTTAATTCGTTCTATCAGGAATAACCATCAAGATACACATCTTATTTTAGAGGGTGTCCTCATGTTGCAATCTGTGTGATGCTGCAGCAATGTTTTTAAATCATGGAAACATCTTATAGATGGTTTTATGGAAATTGTGGCGTGTGATTGAAAGTGCCTGGTTTTCAACTTAACTTTTTTTTTTTAAGTGCCTATAGACAGTTGAACTTCAGAAGCAAGTTAACTAATTCTATGGTACAAAAGGCACAAAGTGGAAGGGAGTAACACTTCTCATTTTTGTGTGTTTGACTCAAATTCTGGCATTCCTTCTCAAAATAATTGGCATCTTACTGTGAGTAACTTTGCAGGTCTTAGCAGTATTGAGAATACAAGAGAGGGATATCAGAACTGAACCTTGTACACCTTGTATAAGGTGTACACAGAGGTTTGCCTCTGCTTTTTGTTTTCTTTGAAGCTGCAATTTCTCCAGTTGAACAGGTTCTTCTAGCAGATGAGATGAGAATAGGCACAAACCTATGGTTTTGTATGCTCTCCACCCTCATAGATGATGCTCTGTGTAATCTCATGTGTCCAGTGTATTTATCAAGTGGGGGTAGAAGTTGCCTCATCTATTTTTATTTATTTATTTATTTATGGACACACAATGTGCATAAGTATTTGTCACATGGAGATGGAGCCTCTGGGGTCTGCTACCTTCCTGCACAGCCACAGATGCTAGGGTGATGATCACATGCTATTAAAGTCAATATGCAAAGTTCAAATGAAAGCAGGTATTCTTTAAATGGAAGAAGCACCTGTCTCAGACAGCTGCAGATACTTTAGTACTGTTACAGTTCAGCCTGCTAAGATTTCAGTAATGCCCTGACTTTGAAAAAGCTGTTGTATATTAAATGATGTTTAATTCTTATTGCAGTAAGTATATTTCTGTGATATTTTTATGACACTGTTTGCAGTATGCTTCAATGTGAATATAATTTGAAAAGCAATGTATGGTATCTTAATGCATGTTACTGTACAGTGTGATTATTTGTATTGCATAAGTTCTGTGATACAATACATAAGGTAATCTAAACTAAATAATGAATATTTTTGTGGCAACCTCTTTTAAAGTCACGGAATTTTTCACAAGTCAAAAAGAACCTTTTTTTTTTTTTTGTGTTCTGGATGGGGTATCAATGTCAGCATTTCCTTGTCTTTACTTGAGGCCTTTTTCATAGATGAGAGAATGTAGTTCAGTAATTTATAAAGTTGCTCATCCTGAAACACTGAGCAAAAGTCTTGAACATTTGTACCGAGCTGAAAGAGCTTACATGGAGGGTTGCTCTTTCTTCACTTTGTCATATCAAATACTACACTTACTACTACTTAGTAAACAAAGCAAAGATGAGGTGGTAAAATGGATCTGGTTTTGAAACTGTAATTTTGAGACAGAAAATATTAATTTTTGTGATGTTCTGACACAGGTTAAGAGCTGACTACAGATGACCTCACCTGGTGGAAGGTCTCTTATTGCTTTGAATAGGTTCTGAAGAATACCCATGGTTCATTTTTATTTATTTTTCCCGTCAGATTTCACTGGCTCTTGAAGAGTTCTTTAAAATGAGATGAAGAAAGACTGTTCTAGGGAAAGATGTTAGTTACATCAAGTTTTGCTTTTGTCTTCCATTGCAGCAGGTTAGATTGTATGACTGAATAACCATTCACATAAGGAAAACAGTACACATGCTACTAAACTCAGAACTTTTGATGATTTTCTCGGTATTGTGATAGTGGCAAAATCTTTTTTGGGTCAAGTTGTTCAACACTGTATGGAAAAACTTCCATATAATCATCTTGTGTGTGAATGCAATGTGGAAATAATGCCATACTTTCTTTGTGCTAACGGTAAAGGGAGGTAGACTGTCTTCCAAAGCTTAATTTGGAAGCTTTCAGAGGTATTGGTGAGAAGTAAAATTATCAGCATATGACAGACATATTTAAAAGGGAGCTTATAAGGTTGTGAGCAGGATGTAAATTTTACTGTGCAATGAGGCAAATTAAAGGTTTGGAAGGAAAAAAAGAACCAAAGATTTTATTATGAAGAAAAAAAAAAAAAAGAGAGAGACATTAGGGAAAATAAAAGTGCCTAGATATCTCAGTCCTAATTTAAAAAAAAAAACGTAGGCATTGATAAATAATTTCTCATACATGACTTACCTTGTTTTATGGTCTTTTTTAGTATGTTTTTATAAAAAAAAAAAAAAGGATGCTTTGATCAGAAAGCTAAAAAGCACTGAAAGAAAGGTGCCTGATTTGCAAATATGAAATGAACTGTCATTTCAAAAGTTCTTTATTTTTTTCCACTAACACTTAATTGCCTTTGAAAGACAAAGTAAGTTAGACTTCTGCCAACAAGCCAGATTCTAACATTCTGTTAAAATGATTAAAGGTTTGACTAATGATATTCAAACAGAAAGTGTAATAGGTTGTAAAATGTACCGTCCCATTGGGAAATGAGATATCATGGGCCTGATGTTTCTAGTACTATATGCATGGAACTCCCATTAACTCCACTGCACTTTGTGCACATGGAAAAATTGTAGGATTGGGCCCTGATGTCTGCTTTCTGCACCATTATTGGCAAGAAATGGTAGGAAAGTGTTCTGGTTCTGATACCAAAGAAGAAGAAAGATGCTGGTTCTGAAATTAACAGGGAATTAAGTTGAAGACACAGACTTGTCCTAATCTAATTTCATTTCATTCTCAAAAATCATTAGATGCTTTCAAGCTTTCCTAAGTTTTTGCTAACAGCTTAGTGCAAAAGAATTCAGTATAGATTTGTACCATTTTTTTCCTTCTTGCTATGCATTCTATTTCCTGTGGTACCACGTAATCTACCAATGGTCAATTACTGTCACATGTTTGTTGAGTGCCATCAGCTGGCTCAGTTATCTGACAACCTGCTACCTTATATCTTTCTTCCTTCTTTGAAATTAATATATATGGAGCTAGTAACACTCATTGTCGAGGTTGACTGATACTTCACTTTACATGAATGACTTTTTGCCAAAATTCAGCAGTTGGGTCAGAAACTTTGCATGCCAGGTGCTGAGTGTTTTGGAGAAATTTCAGCCAAAATAACTTAACATATTCCAAGGAAAAACATGTTGTTTCCCGTTGTCTAAACATTCTTGAAACCTTTTCTTTAATATGGCTTAAAATCCCTTGTTACACTTGATCACAGATCAGGGATTTGAAATTTGGCAGGCAGTGGTCCTGTGTGCATGGACAAGTCTCTTTTTGCAATATCTGTGCACATCAACACATTTTACTTACAACCTTTCATGAAACAAACAAACAAAAAGCCCTTTTTCTTCAGGCTCTGTAGAGGCTTCTTGGATGTTAACAGCTAACATTCCTGAAAAAGTTTCCTCTTTAAGGAAATTTATTTAATTAATTATTTTAAATTTAATTTATTCTTAGAATTCTTCTTAGAATAAATTAACATATTGCAATAAATTCACATATTGCTCTTCCAGAACTAAGGTTTTAAAAAGTGCCCTTGTGCTTCCTTTTGCTTTCTTCTTTGCTACAGTGTGGGATGTGTACCATGGGATGAACTATCAGTGATGCTTCCTGTCTCACATTCAAGCATTATGGAAGGCAGTTTGCAGATAGCTTCTGACTCTCCCAAACTTCATACTTCTAATGGAGAATGACAAGATCATATGAGGAAAGGGATAAGACCAGATGAGACTAACTGAACAGAAAAATTCAACTTTATATTCAAAGGGTGAAGGAAAGATAGATAAGAGAATGTGGGAGGAAAATGTGGGACTGGCTGTACAGATACATTGGGTCAAGGAGTAAAAGGAAGAGTGGAAGACTGAGATTAGATAAGGAATCTGGGATGGGAAACAAAGTAAGAAACACTCTGAGAAGAAGGGGAGAAATCAACTGTATGTAAAGCCAGGAGAGGGAATTGGGACTGCTTTGGCAGGAAAACCATGTACGGGGAGGGATAGGATGCCAATATGTTAGTGTTTCAGTTTGAATAAGGAGTATGCTCTTTGAAGCAAATTTCCTGATGGTCCTAATATGTATTGCTCATTGTTTCACATCATGGAGAGTTCTTGGAGGACATTAACTGAATTTTTTGGATGAAGCTAAACTGGAAGATGTGCCTCAGAAAAGCACCTAATGTTCTCCAACAACTAATGAATATGCAGTCTATGGGATCAGACTAGAGTTAGTTCAAAGTAAGGCACCAGAAAACATGCGAATAGTGCAGATGCTGGGTCTTCAGCACAAACTGTTTCAGTCTACAGATTCATTGCTATTAAGTTGTACTGCAAGTAATGCAGGCATAGGTGGACTGGCACTAGGCAGGTGAGTGTCTTTTGCCAAGAAGGTTATTTTTATGGAGGTTTAAAAATAACAATGCCAAGAACAGGGCATAAAAGCATCTGACTGTTCCCTGTTCTTGGCAAGTAAATATAATATGTGCTACTGGTGCCTATGCCATGTGCTGCAGCAGTAGAGTGCTGGTCTGCATAGGTGATGAAAATCTCATGATTCCTATGTTAACACACATAGAAAAGGTCTGCCATGAGATTGTTTCCACTCCTGATAACTGGTGCAGGTAGCTCTGTACTACATGAGGCAATTCCTCTAGTTTTTTATTCTTTTTCTTTTTTTTTTTTTTAAGAACCTAAGAAATAAAATGCTCAAAGTTATATCAAAGGGCACTTTTAAAGTTGCTAAATCATGCACAAGAATTCAAAGAAAGTTAGAAAAAGTGACCTGTGCAGTTATAATTTTCCCCACTATGTGTTAGGATACAAATGTTAATTATACTATTTGCAGGTCCTACCTGGGAAAGCAGAAGCCTGACATCTATTTAGTATCCTTTTAGTTCTGGCTTTGTGTCTTTGTTCAATGTGGCCTCCATGGTTTATTTATGGCACTCCAGTTAATGATGCTCTGAATAACATTTTTAATGAAGAAATTGAGTGTCAGGTTTTAGATGAAGTCGAAGGATGTGCTCTGTAAAATTTGACATGAGCATAGTGCATCGTGATTTGAAATGGAGGGCTTGTGCATTGTAGGAATTCTGGTTCCTGGTGGTTTCATTTGTTTGATTGTTCCCCCCACACCCTAATAAACAACTAACTATGTAACTCTACAGTGTGGAGACTGCACTGCACTTCTGTATTTCTGCGAAGGAAGAATACTGTCACATTTCATCATGGGAATTTAGTTTGGTTGGTTTATCTGGGGCTATTGTAGTAACTGTGAGGCCTCCTTTTTTACTTTTGTGATCTTTTATCTTTTGTGAAGAAATTCCTCCATAAGGACACTGGCTATTTGATTATTTAGTTTGTAGTGCATCCCAGCAAATCCTGAAAATACTGAGATTTGTGTAACGCTGCATTAGAATGATGTTACAAATAGACTTTTTTTTTTTTTTTTTCCCCACTACATATTTTTGGGAGCTTGTAAGAAGGATGTTTCTTCATACTCTCATGCGTACTTGGAGTCTCAGGTGATGGTATCTTGCAGTGTTCCATAGGGTTGGTGATTCCTGTCCTTTCCAAATAAAATTGTTTTCAGAGTCAGAATAACCAATCTGTCTTTTGCTTACTGCTCATCTAAATTTTCTCCAGTGCATGCGCATTTTAAAGAGGTGTCACAAAAAAGTTGTAGTAGAGAATAGATAACTAAAATCTGCCACAGTAGATGGCAGATTAAGGCCACAGTATCCACCTCAGAAGCAGATAGCCGCACGTGAATTACTCAGTGGTGCAAGGAGTGGTGCTCTGAGCTAAGGAGTCAGACTTGAGTCAGAGGACTGAGGGATGGAGGTGGGAGGGCGTGAGACTGGAGAGTGAAGGACTCAAGGACAGAGGGCGTATGCATACAGATTTTGTCATGTGACTCTTAGGGTTAAGTGCATAACTGCTGCTGTTTCCAGTAGCACATACTTATCTAGGTCAGGTGCCTTTTAAAGAGTATGTAATTTATTTTGTAGATTCTTGTCATTAGGCAGGTTAGCACACACCCCAGCACCAGAATCTTCTGAAATGAAACATAACATCAGAGCAGATGAGGGGAGCCGCTGTAATGTCTCCAAACATTTTGAGATTTTCAGTTCCCTTGTGCTGACAGTTGTTTCTGGACTATTGTGTTTTGAGTGCACAGAAGCATTCAATCAGACCTGGAGGACCAGCAGATAAGTGCTGAGCAAATACATGGAAAGAAACAGTTTTTATAGGCCTGAAATAAATCCTCTGCCCTGCAGTAAGAGGAGAGAAGGAAAAATCCCAACTGGCCCATATGAGAAAGAGTAAATGGGTCCACCATGGCCCACATGGAAAAATAAATAAAACCTGCTGAATTGGATTGTGCTCAGGAATGTGGCTCCTTTATTTTGATCCTGGGGATTAGCTCCCAGTCTTACCATAGCAGGGAGTCTGATCTTGCTCTCATTGAAATCCAAAATCTAAATCCACATTAACACCATAGAAACAGGATCAAACCTTGCCATCTAAAGTAAAAGCAATCCAGGAGCTTAATGAGCCAAGTGTTGTGTGTAGTGTGTGCACAAGTATTTGCTGAGAGTCCCAGGTTAAGAACGGAGTGCCCATGTCAACCAGGAGCCAAAGATGCCTCAGAGTCCCTCCAAAACCCGTACAGCTGAAGTGGTGCTAGAAGAGAGGGACAACATCTCACTCATCTGTTTCTTAGTTGTTAAGGAGAACTTTTTGACTCTAAAATCAGATTTTATAGTCCAACGTTTCTGCGTGTTTCAGATGATTTGGAACTTTTTTTTTCTTTTTTTCTTTCTTTTTTTTTTTTTTTTTTCAGTTTAAACAAGGTCAATAATTAACATTTGAAGATATGTAAGAAAAAAAGAAAGAGAATTGGAAATCCTAAGTACGGATTTCAGTGTAGCAGTTTCCCCGTTATGTCTTCATAAGAGCACAGTGCTTTTAACATTATGGATCCTACTGATTGCACAGCCTAAGAACCATTGTGTAAATAGGCTTACAGTGCCTTGTGTCCCTTTAAGGATATGAATGGCATGGTTACAGATGAAAAACAGAGACCTTTGGAATATATGGTTTTGGAGAAAGAGCTGAGTAGTCATAACTACCACTTGGTAGGAAGTTAAAGCTGTCTTTCAGGAGAAACTGAATGAGTCCCTTAGGTCAACGAAGTCCCATTGTCTTCAAATTCCTTGTCTTCATTCAGAATTTCAAAAAATCTTTTTTTTTTTTTTCCTTTTTTTTTTTCATCCCTGTAATTTACTTCATCTCAGGATAAGGCTGTCCCAGGCTGTACCTATCTCAGTAAGATACAAGCATCTCATACTGTCAGACTTCTTGACAGTACTGTGGGGCTGCAGAGGTCAAACACTGTTGTGGTGGTGAACTTAGTCATCTCTTCTAATGCAAATAAAATACTTTCTGGTAATATTGTTTCTGCTGCAGAAAAACACCAAATTTAGCACCCCCATGAGACTTTTGGACCATATCAGAGAGTGCTTTGGTGAGGGTGGAATGTCTGTAGTACTGTTAAAGGAATGCGAAGCATCCTGAAAAGGGATCAACAAGGCCTGCCGTGGTGAGCAGAGCTTGCTGTAAGGAGGTGGAGGAAACACAGCAGAATGACCCTGGTTGTTCTCAAGAGGAGCAGTCCTACACATCTCTGCACATCTGCAAATCTGGGCCTCGTCCATTAAGTGCGGAGTGCCCTTGGTTCCACTTCAAAACAGCAGTTGCATGTATTCAGAACTGGTCACGATCAGACTCTTATTTGAAGCTTTGTGCTGTAACTGCTGGTTGGTTGTCAAGACGGGATACAATCCCTGACCAAGTAGGGACAGATGGGCCCCTCAAACCTGCTTTCTCTCAAATGCTGTAGAGCACATATGAATTCAGTAGTTATTTCCTTGCTTTAAAGATATACACATCCACTACCTTCTGGCTATCTTTAGCAATTCGCCTGATGAAAAACCAAGATGCAAGAAGATATTAAGTGGTTCAGTAGTTAATGTTTTTTCCAGGGCTCCTTAAATGTATTATTGTTCTTACTGTAGTATTTTGCACTCTGGTGGAATACCCAAGTATGAAATTAATAAAGATCATATTTTATTACATCCAAAATAAATTGTTATATTTAAATGACCTTCCTAGAAATTGGTGATATAAAAATTGTAACATAAGAAGGTGTTTATTTCAGAAAAAATAATTGCAGTATTTGCTTGAAATATCCTGAACATTTGGCAGAATTTCATACTTATGCTAAGGAGATGTAAACCAGAAGCTGATAATTTAGCATCTACTATAAAAGGGTCTGGTTTAAAGTGGAAAGAAACATTCTTCAACTCTTTTTTAGTTCAAACTAAACTCAAATATTCTTCCTCTAAATATTGTATGAGTAATTCTGGAGCAATGCATCACTGACCTTCAGCTAAAATTACTTTTTGAATTTGCCAGAATTAGCTCCCGGTACCCCAGCCTCCTGTTGTATGTTAATGCCATCACTGAACAACCCTCTGCGGGGTGTGCCTGCAAAAGGTCCATGTTTGCAGGTTCTACCTCAAAGTGGTACTGTAGCTTGGCCATGATGGAAATGGAAGAAAACATGTTGGTTCTTCTCCCCTTCTTTTGTGGATATCCTGTTGTGCATTGTGCATACCCTTTTCTGAGGGCACTGGTCTTGTTTGCCTGGAATACTCTAGTCTACTGTTCTGACTGTTAACTCAGCTTGCTTGGGCAAATCATAGATTTCGTAGGTTTGAAATGGAAAGTAATAACTTTCTGCCTTTGTAAAATGTACTGAAGTAAGTGTGTTGTACATTTATATATGAAGAGGCTATTCAGGCAGCTAAGAGCTGTTTTGTATTGACATGTTCTATTCAGGGCTGGTTTGGTTTATAGTTAATTTTAAATTGGGGCTCTTACTGGAAGGAATGATCTTATATGGTAAGTTAGATGTAGACGCTCTGTTATAATATATACATTATAGCTAATATATATTTGCTTTTAACTGGTCTGTAATTGGTTAAGGGTTGGTGTTAAGTAGATGATTTATTTCCTGTAAGTCCTGCCACTTATTAAAATTGTGACCTGCAGCAGGAAATGAGGTGTGGGCAAAATGAGACTGAACAGCTGCAGGTTTTTGTAAGGGGGAAGTACTACTTAGCAGATTCCTTATGTCAATTCGGTGATTAGGAAACAAAACTAAGACAACAGAGTGTAAATATGTTCCTAATACATTACTGACATTTTGGTTGATTTTTGTTAATAGCAAATAATTTTCCAATAGCAAGAAAGATTTACAAGTCCATGTGTAGGTCTAAATAGCTACATAGCATAGCAAACGTACTCAGTATACTGTACTTAATAAAATAACATACGAATATTTTTAATAGAAAAATTGTGAAACCTGTTCAATATTTTCTTAGACACATTTGACAGTTTTCAGTCTAGTTATGTGATGTGCAAATTCCCTTATGTAGGATAACTTCTAAAACAGTTCTTTAATTTTCCTAGGGGAAGAAACCGTGATTGCTGTACCACATGGGAGTCGCAGTGTGAGAATTACACTCAAAGGACCAGCACACCTTGGTATGAGTGAGCTGTTTTATGTATTTATTCATAGGCAGAAGGACCTTGTATGTGAACTTAGCCAAACTTTGAGAATATGGGTAAGATCATAACCTTGATTCCTCTTCCGATCTTCTATGTCTAGCTTTGACATAGTCCTACTGAACACCGAAAGTCTTCTTAGTAAAAAGATATAGTATAAACACTGGTAGTTTTTTAATTCATTTAAAACAGAGTTCTTATACAAGAAATGTAAAATTAGGTACAGCCTTAAAATAAATGCAAACTGTTCCATCACAATTACTTAGAAAGGGTTGTGCGTGGGATTGATTGCACTCATCCCAGCACAAGATTTCTGTTGAAGAGTTTCAGATAGAGACAAGACTTGTAATGGACTGTGGAGTCTAGATCAACTCTTCAAATCCATAAAAGGACCAAACATGATAATTTCCATGTCTTGTGTGAAGGAAGCATTGTGATTTAGTTCCATCTGGATCTTAGCACAGTCCTGTGATTTTGGAACTAGGAGCAATTATGGACATGTGTGAGCTTAATCCTGCAAGCTGTTGGCTATGTTAGCTCTAATTCAGCCAAGCACTTAAGTGCAGGCTTAACACTAGGCATGTAAATCGTCTAATTGAAATCATATCTTTGACCTAAGAGCTAATAAAGACACTTGGTCGATGAGCAGTGTTCAAGTAAAAGTAATCTAAGTAAAATGGAGTAAGCTAAACAAAAGACATGAAATAATCTACACAAGCACTGTTTCCTTGTAATACCTTTGGTCATGATGATCTATGAGAAACAGCTTGCTATTCTGTCAGGTTTCCTATTTTTTTTTATTATTATTTTTTACTGTGAGGCTGATGATAATATCTATGGTAATTTCTTTACCCATCAGCCTGCTCTAGATGTAGACCTAATCATTTCAATGGTAAGTGGGGCTGCCATACCAAGCAGTGAACTAAACCATTCATTTAACATTTTGAACAACTTTTTATTAGTAGAAGTGTAGGGTTTAGTCTGAATCACAGATGTAAAAAGGACTTTTTTTGATATGTGATATGTAAACAGAAGAAAGAAATGCATTTTAATTGAAAATTGCTCTTTCTGTTTGCTTTGAAGAAAATACTGTCATTTTGAAGAAAGAAAATTGAATAAGACTTTCATTTTAGAGCAGCTCTGGAGTCACTCTTAGACACAATACTGATATCAACAATGTGCAAAGCAAAACTTAATCTTAAAATAAACAATATTCGTGCAAAAATGTCGCAAGGAGTGTATGAAGCAGTTGTCTTGATCACTGTGAGTCGAGACTCTTGTTTTGGTCTTTCTTATTAGTTCTGCAGAAGGAAGTTATTGTTTCAACTTCATATGAGGAAAAAGTACTGGATTCAGTGGCTCCTGGGGGATTTCTGGAAAGCTCCAGAGGAATGCAGCAGCAACTCGTTAACTAAGTACAGAGTGCTCCTGGCTTCCTACCCAGGGTGGTTCCATAAAGAAGCTGTGGCTTGGCATTACCTTTGTTAGCTAGTTCTTTAGCTGGAAGAGAATTGTGAAATGTTCCTTTAACCACTTCCCCCAGCACATCTGTTTGCAAATCTGTGAGGATTTAGACGTTTGTTACCTAAAGTATTTAAAATTACAGAGGTCAAAAACAAGAGACAGCAGTGGGGGCTGAAGGTTGGAAATTGCAGTGCTGCCTAGTCAAATCTCAGTAGCCTATGTTCCTGAGGATGTGCTTCAGGCTTATTTGTTTGTCCTCCTTTCTAACTGCACATATGGTTGTGGGTGGTGTTTGTCACTTTCAATATCAAGTGATCTTTGGTCTGCAACTTCATGGACTTAAGTGAGAATATGCTGGTATAAGTACAAGTAAAGGCAGAATTCCAAAAATAATCACTTATAATTGCAGGCTCCATTTGTTAGACATGTTCTATCTGGCTTGTAAGGAGCTGAGTTTACCAAGTGGGTAGAGATTAGTTACTGAAGAATTTTATACTGCCTCCTGTTGCCTGTATATGTTTGCTCTTCAAGTAAAAGCAGCAATAGCAAACTCTCAAAGAGCACTATGGAGTGTCTGGCACTTTTCCCTTTATCCTGTGTTCTTTTGTGCTTCATCCTGGGCTTTATGATCTGCTCTTGTTCCAGGGAAGCACAGCTGTTGGATTAATCAAAAATGGAAATCTGGTTGGAGCTGTAGTGCACAACAGATTTGAAACAAATAAATGCTCTGAACACTGTTTTGCAGTCAGCAGCTTATGTTTTAGAGAGAGTTTTTATTTCTTTGTAGCTAGTATTTTGTTTGTGTTTATGGACAACTTAAGGATGACTTAACATAAGTAACAGTGTCATCAGAGAGCATGGGTGTTACTTTGATGATGCTTTTGCCTTTTTTTTTTTTTTTTTTAACAAATAGGTCTCTCTTACATCTGTCTACTTGGGTTTCATGAATTATTTTGTGGAAAACAACCAAATAATTTGTATAAAACTGGCTATGAATGAAATATTTCACTGTGTTGGTTTCATTTTGGTTTGGACTATATTATGGCTTTTTGTTCGGTTGTTTTAAGAGCATTATAATCAAAAGAAAGACTGAAAGTTCCCTGAAATTAATCTTCCAGCAGAAGAAACAGGAAAAACAGAAGCAAATATTTTTGCAAGTGGCTAATGCTAGATAACTGAGTTCATGAACTTAGGGAGGTTAAATTTCACTAAAAAGAACTGAAACTCTTTTTTGTCAATTTCTTCTTCACTTGCAGTGATTTGCATCATTTGGCAACATTTAGCTATAAATCTATGCACTGCTTTGTTTTCTGACAGTTACTAAGAAGATGACAATGTTGCTTGTATTTTTAAAAGAATTAATTGTTTTATTTTGAGCCACTGTATTGTGCTATGTATGAATAAATTGCACTGATAAGAGAGCTTTTGAGCAGCAACATTACTTGCTCCTCCTTGCACTGGGAGCAGGAGCTGTTTCCCTGGAATTCTTCCATGCATCCCTAGACACAGTGAGAGATCTGCAGTGAGTTCCCCTTGTTGCTTTGCTGTACTCCTGCCTGCCACTAAGAGTGGGAGGCTTTTGCAGTGTGTCTTCTAACTACAGCTGGTAAGAAATTTCCATAGGGGTTTATTTTATTTATTTTTTTAATCCTGACAGGGGAAGTAACACAAAGTAAGACTGTTCTAGGTCTTTGGCACCTGTGAACATCTTGTTAGAAACAGGTGATTAGTCAGGAGAATTCCCTGTCCTACGTGTCTAGAGTCCTAAAGACCCAAGGAAATGTTTCCCTAACTTAGAATGAGGAACCTGATTGCTGAAGTAAAACTTTGAAACTCTAGTTTCACAGGAGTCCTATACTCCTGAGGATCCTATTGACTTTACATGGAGTTGAAAGTACTTGAGATCTGCCAATTTGACTCTTATTCAATAAAATGACACAATAACAGGCACCATGAATTAATACTTAATGTTAAACAGTGTAAGTTTGGGGTCAAGTCTTACAAAAACTTAATCCAAGAATGCTGAGTTCAGGATATTTTTGTAATGCTGTCAGGAGAAAAAAAAACTGTCATAAAAACAACAAACAAATATATGTAGTAATCATCTAAATATTTGTTGCTTTTTCTGTGATTTGTTTATCTGTTTGTGTCTGATGTAAATGCATTAGACAATGGTGCATTTTAATTCCCAGGGAATTATTTTTCCACTTTGACAAAGTACAGTTGACTCATCGCTAGATTCCTACCCTATGACCAAGGAAAAGTCATTCTGTAGAAACATCATTCTTTAACCTTCCTTCTAGCCATGTATGTGACCCTTGCTGTATATAGAATAACATATACATTGAATTTGTTATTCCATAGAATAGTGGAACCTAATATCTAAAAATCTGGGATAATGTTGGTGCTTTTTTGAGGAAGTTAATTTACTCTAGAATGGCATCTCTGTCTATGTTGGGTATACTCCAGATCTGAGTTTTAGAGGATCTTAAGAAGACAGTAAAGATGGTCTTGGAGTAGCATCAGAATATGTTTTCATTGCAGGTAAAAAGAGATGCTCTTCACATAAATTATCTAGTCCAAATTAGATAACCATAAAGTATTAAAAATACAAGGTACTTGGAGAAAGAGGGTAATTACGACTCATTAAAAGGTTCCTTTCAGATAGGCTTGAGCTCATCTAAGAGCTCCAGTTTCAAAATCAGAGGTACCTACCATTGATTTTCTGCTATTTTAACCTCTCACTTGTGTTGTGATAGCTAACCTGGATGAATAATAGGCTGTATTGTACAATTGTGACATTACATTGAGTATGACAGGCATTTTAATTATGTTATTTAGGCATAGGTATGCCTCTAGCATAAAGTCTCTGCCACATGGAGCTGAGCATTTCTACCTGTGTATTAAAATCAATTTCTAGAGGGTTCTTGTGGAGAAGATGCCCTGGAGGCAGCCACAGTCCAATCACAGTAACTACGGACAGAGCAGTGACTCTCCACTTAACTTTAGTACAGACAAAGAAGAAGTTAAAACCTTGTGGTAAGGCAGTATGTGATTTCTTACAAGGAATGACAACACTGTCATGGCTAGATGATCCTCCAAAGCCCTTTCCTGCAAAACTGACAGATTTTACGTTAACTTTTTACACATTTCCATAACAATCCTTTATTTAAAAACTACATCTAGTATATCTTCAATATCGATTGCTCCTGCTGAGTTTTTGAGGGAGTACTTTTGTATTTGATTTCAGTAACAAGATTAGGAGATAACCCAAAGGAAAAGGACCAGATTTTTAAATTGCAAAATTTTATATCTCTTCCATGAGACAGGATGAAATAAGCTGACTGTCAAGATCTAGCAGTTTAAAGTGCATAAGTTATTTCTAACTATTAATTAAAATGATGCTTATCTTACTAAGTATCATATCTTTTTTTTTTTTTTACAGTCAGCATTGCCTTATTCCATTTTTCTATGAACTTATTATTGATGATATCATGAGCAAAATTGTGTTGTTCCAAGTCATTTTACAAGCAGCTTCTGTGAAACAACCTTTGAGTAGTGCTGTAAGTTTACTTCATTACTGTAGAGCCTACTGCATTCTGAAGACTTCCTCAAACTATCAAAAAATGGCTGTGAATATCTTGAATCATTTTCTTCTTTTTTATGTTGCTTCATTAGGGAGCTAGGTTGAATTGTCTAAACCTTTTTTGGGAAGGCATTCAGTATTTTAGTTCTGATTTGGAAGAATTGGTGAATTTACGATGACATCTGTACTGCAGCTATTTTTCTTGAAAAAATGGTACATTGCTCACAAGCACATATAATTCCTACATCTTTCAAGAAAAACTTGTAATTACTGTCGGAATATATATATATTTAATTAAGCTGCTGATCACAGATCAGCTACTGCTTGCCAGTTTATCCTTTGTCCTTTCCTATAACTGGTTGTCTTATTCTTCCATTGTTAAGGGGCCATGTGGCTGTGATCAAATGAAATGAGCCCTTCCTTATTTTAAGGACATTCTTCTACTTGTTTTCATAAATCAATCTGAAGAGAAAAGGGATCAAGGAAATGCTTTCAATGTCATGCAAATATCTTTTTCCCACATTAGTGATTTTATGAGCCTTTATTGGAGGAAAAAAAAAAAAAAAAAAAAAAAAAAGAATGCTCTTCATTGCAAAATAACTAATTCTTTCAAGAAATGAATAGTTGTTGGGAGAACTGGCCATTGTTGGCTGAGGAAGAAAAATGAGGAGTCACTAAAGAAAGTCTAATTTATCTGATCCTGTCTCTGGGGATATGTCTATGCACATTATATAATGTAAACATGCTTTCGGTCATTGTAACCGTGTCTGCATAATTTATACAATATAAACTTACAACATTTGAACAAAGTATGAAGATGCTTTAGATTAGTATTTCTATTTTTGTCCTGCCTGTGCAGTATTTATCAGTGTGAAACTACTCCATTCTGATATACCTTTATCCATGACAGGCTTATAGTAGTATTGTCTGCTCTCCTTTATGCAACATAATGAAAGTATAGAAATGGCTAGCTGGAAAAATCAGTGATACAGCAGACATAAAGTTGGCCTATTGCTAGTAGTCCTGATGAAGGTGGAGTCTTCAGGTGAGATTCCCATGCCAGCATTCACCTGACGTGGGTAAAATCCTGCAGAGTAGTACTGCAGTGGCCACATTGGCCACTGACCCACATGTCAGTCTGTGGCACCTGAATTCTTGGATTTATAGCTGCAAAGTTAGTAGAGCTATAAACAAAGCAGTCTTTGCATCCATAAATTCAAATGAGCACAAGTTGGTGAAACAGCAGCTTCACTTAAAATTATTAAAATAAAAACACTTTTTGAGCTTGCTTATAGTAATATGTAGTCCATGCCTTTCTCATAAACTGCCTTGATGGATTGTTACCAGACCAGTGTATTTCAAGTCATGTCTTGCTGTGCACATACACTTTATTATGCAGATCCCAGAAATTCTGCCTTCCTTATGAGTATCTTCCTTTAGCTTTGTCAGCTTATAGTTCAGTCAGTTTGCTGGAAATGACTCAATCCTAAAATCCTTCATCTGTCTTCTGGAGGTTGTGGTCTGTTAGTTTAATCTGTTTCCAAGGAATGCAGAACAGCACAAAAAGGGTTTTCATCACCACCTGTTCAGAGAAGGGGACATACATCAGGCATTGCTGCAGCTACTGACCTCCTGGCCTTGTTTTTTGCTAACATGGGAAATATTTTGAGTTAAGTTAATGACCTCTGCAATGGGTAGAGTGATAAAAGTATTGAGGTGAGCAGTGAGTTTGATGCCATTCAGGCTTCTCTGGAGACCAATTGCTGAAACTGCTACTCTAGAGTTGCATCAAGTATAAGTTATTTTTCTTTGTATTAGTTCTATCCATTTTGTGAGTTTAAGCATGTTCTGCTGAATGTATGGCTTTAAACTGTGTAGAGTGCTTGCTCTAGGAAAAACAGTCTTAGAGGTGCTTTTGGTATGAAAGGTTAGTATGATCCTGTATTGACACGTGCAATCATGCATCAGCCTATAGTCTGAAGTGTCTCACAGATATTCTGTATGTTCTTTTAATGCATTTATACTGCTACTTCTTGCAACACAAAGTTACAAACATTACTTTCTGAGTTCCTTGAAAAGAGAAAATATCCTGTTTAAATTTACAAGTTGCATGTTTCTTCCCTAGTTATAGAGTCAAAGACACTACAAGGAGAAAAAGGAGAACACAGTTTTGATGCTCCTGGAACATTTGAAATAGAAAATACAACTGTTGAATTTCAGAAGAGTACAGACAGGGAAATCATAAAGATCCAAGGACCTCTTGGAGCAGATTTCATTATGAAGGTGCGATGTGTGTATGTGTGTACAAGTCTACTAACATATTGCAAGTATCTGTAACAGAGTAGGCAGCGGTCCATCAGGTTATAGTAATACAACAAAATATTTTACATAGCAAATAAGAAATCCTAACTAAAGCCCAGAATTAATTTATAGTAAGCATATCCAGACAAATTAAAATGTTATGAGGTTAACGTTTTTAGTGTGGTAGAAAGTACTATGGCATCTTTAATGGAAAAATGTCCAGGACTTTTCTAACTACTACTGAAAGAGTAAAAGCATAGTCCTGTGCACTGGATTGATGTTAATCCAATTGAAGACTGCCACCTACTGAATCTGAACATTGCTTCCAGCAGCACCCTAAAATCTCCTTTAGACATTGCTGATCCAACTACTTTTTCTAATTCTCTTATACACAGATCACATATCGATGTCTTGCATCATATATGTACTTCTTTTTTTTAAGTAGAAATGTATCAATAACTGCCAAAGGAAGGTAGTCATACAATTTTCCACTGGGAATTGCATGTATTTCAGTATTACCATGCCACTTGCCTTTATCTGTTTTGCTGTAGAAATTGGCTTTCAGTGATGTTTATTATTCTTCACTTTTGATATGACAAGTGCGGTAATACCTGCCTAAATATGAACTAGTATGTTTAGGTCAGTTCTACATTTCCCCTCCAGCAAATTTTTAATATTTTGCTGATAAAGAGATAAAGAAGAAGAACACAGCTGGGAGCTTTGCCAAGCAAGAATTGATAATCAAATAGTCGTATTAGTACCTTGAAAATTTTGAAAAACAAAGTAATATACAAGAGTTTGAAAATTGGAAACTTAAATTTACTGTTACTCTGTCATTTCTAGAGGTTATATGCCTCTTGTCATATTACTGTCTGCACTGTTGTTACATATGAATTATGTTTTGAAATGTCATGAACAGTGGAGTACAATATACACATGTGTTGTAATGGAAATTTCTCTAGACCAGGTACTCTGGATCCAAAGAAAGTGTGGTTCAGTTCTTTTTCTATCAACCTATCAGTCATCAGTGGAGACAAACTGAGTTCTTCCCCTGTACAGTGACATGTGGAGGAGGTAAGTAATGGTAATTCTTCAGAAGTGTTTACAGGTGAAGATTGAAAGTGGCTGACCTACAACTTTCATCTACATCTTATTATTTGAAATGTTTGTGGTTCTTTGCACACTGGTAGTTCTTCAGAAAAATACATGCCAGAGTAGCAGGTAAGTTGGTTCAGTTAGTATGAGAAAAGTTTTTCATCTTCTATTACCAGAAGTCAAGCTCTCATAAGGAATGATCACTTGAGTAAGATCTTTGATTAAGATATAAAGATATGTGTCATGGTTTAACCTGGCCGGCAGCTAAACACCACACAGCCGTTCGCTCACCCTCCTGCCTCTCTTTCTGGGATGGGGGAGAGAAATGGGAAAGTGAAGCCTGTGAGTTGAGATAAAGACAGTTCATTAAGACAGGAAAATAATAATAACAATAATAATAATAGCAATAATGATGATAATAGTACTACTACTAATAATGTGTACAAAACAAGTGATGCACAGTGCAATTGCTCACCACCTGCTGACTGATGCCCAGCCTAACCCCAAGCAGTCCGGCCCTCCTCCCCCAGGTAGCCACCCCTATATATTGTTCAGCATGATGTCAGATGTGTGGAATACCCCTTTGGCTAGTTTGGGTCAGCTGCTCTGGGTCTGCCCTCTCCCAGCTCTTGTTGCACCCTCAGCCTGCCCGTTGGCAGGACAGAGCAAGAAGTGTCCTTGGTTGGTGTAAGCACTGCTCTGCAACAATTAAAGCATCAGCATGTTATCAGCACTCTTCTCATCCTAAGCCAAAACATAGCACCCTACCAGCTACTAGGAAGAAAATTAACTCTGTCCTAACTGAAACCAGAACAATATGGGATTCAGAGTGGAAAATATTGATTCCTAAAAGATACTTTAGGAAAGTAAACAAAGAAATTAAAGGAGAAAATAAAGATAATTCAGAGGTTAAAAGAAGGCACTTCTAGCCATGGTGGTAGACATGAAGTTGATTTTTTTAACACTTAGTTTAGAAATTAGTTACACAGAACGCAGAATAATAAATAGAATTTAAGAACTACTATCTACTAGCTGTGTGACTGTCTGATCCTAGACACGTGGTCATGACTGTAGTTAGAGCAGAAGGTAGTATGTTGTAGCTTCTAGTCCTGACTTAAACACTACAGTTTATACAATGCTTTGATAAAGTGCTGGTCTGCTTTGCTACTGCTTATCCAGCCTAGTCCCCTGTTTGTCATATCTCGTTCTGGAAGAAGCATGGCCTTGTGTTGAGAGGAGTTTTTGACATCACAGGTAGCTATTTAAGTTCAGCCAGCATTACCCAGGTCACCTGTAAAACAAACTGAGAGATCCTTTAGTGATACTGGTGTAGTGATTTTTGAGAAGAGTACACACATGGTTTAAATAATTGCATGGGACATGAGTAAAAAGCATCAAAGATGTTTAAGGCACAAGTAAAGAGTCTGGGGATCTTTTGATGGACCATCTACTTTGGCACTTGCACCTCACTTCAGTCTGAAACACAATATAAATGTGTGGTTCCATGTGAAACTACTATATCTTAAAAGATACTTGGTCTCCTGAATTGGAACACTTACTGGACATGTGAATGGCAATACGTATTCTCTGATGATTCCAATTAATTGTATTTATGAATTTTACCTAATCTATGTGACAAGGCAAGAAGTATAAAGCTTCGCAGTTATTTTTGAGGACTGCATGTAAACACAAAGTTAGTGGCTCAGATGTGGCCTTATTCAGACCAGTGTTATGGTTTGAAAATTCTAGGCATATGTTAATCTCTTTGAAATTAGTCCTTGTTTTCAGTGCCCTACTTTGTGGCTTTTTTTCTGTGTGTCTACAATATGAAGCTTGTGTCTTAATCAACAGAGCTTGACACTCTTAATGGCAGTTCAGAGAGAGGCCAGTGAGTGAAAAAGCTCAAAACCAAGCTACTGCTTACCCATGAAAGCAGCAGTGTTAGGAATGGCATATTACTGAGGCATGCAGGCAAGTTTTATTACAGCTGCCTGATTAAACCTGTTATCTAACGCCGATTTGGTATCCAAATTGTGTGTTTGGCATCTCTCACTGGCACTAAAAGAAAAAGTTCCTCATAACAGAGACTTGGAATCACTGCACCACCATTCCTCAACTGAATTCTTCTACATTTTGTTCTGTAATCTTCATGTGTAGGAAGGAGGAGTGTGACAGGGACACGTCAGAAAACACAGTCAAGCTTGAATGAGCAAGAACATTTTAAAATTGTATTAACCTTGTTTGCAAATGGCATATCTCCTGGATACTTTCAGTGCTTACAAGAACAGGAACATGCTCTGAGCACTGGAACTGCTTAGTTCTTCTTTATGGTTATCACCCTCAAGCACGATGACACTTTGAATCAGCCAAGAGACACAGAAATGAAGCTATTGATATATGATACTATAGCAATTTCAGTAGACACTGGCACTTGCACTGTTAGTTTATTGACTCCATTTGGATTTTCATTCTTGTGGTTTCGAACTTTTTTTTCTTTGCACATACCAGAACATCCTCCTCCTCTCCTCATTTTAAGTCCAAGTCAGCTCTTCTGAATGAGTCTTTTTTTCTTAGCCAAAAAAGAAACCTAGTGGTTTATAAAACTCAGATCCCTTCTGTTAACCAGTCTTTCCACATGGATTTTTTTTTTTTTTTTTTCACCAAGTAGTTACTTCAAGTTTTCTTTTGTTGGCTCTTCAACTAGGAATGTTCTTGAAACTATTTCTTGGTTTTCTGTGGTTTAACTTAACAAAGATTTTGGATCTCCTCTTCAATTCCTCTGTCCTTCTGTTTTAAGTTGGTGGGTGTTTTTGTTTGATTGTTTGTTTGTTTTTAGCATTCATGACCATGTAATAAAGCTCTTATTAACATATCTGGTAACTCCTCCTTGGGGGAATTGTGGAATGTGTAGTAAAACTGTATGACTCTGTAGGCTCAACCTTGTGACAGGTGAGCTACACCATTACACGTATACTTGTGTCACAGAAATATGCATGCATTCACTTGTATCCTTACAGTATTACTAGAGTTACGTGTCAGTCTATCTAGTGTTAGGCTAGGTTAACATCACTGTTAGACTGAATAACCTTAAATGAAGACATAGTCCAGCACATTCCTGTGCAGTGTTTCCTTGTCTGAAAGCAAACCAAGGGAAAGTAACACTGGAAATTAATGAAATGGACAGCAAATTGTTTGAGAAGGAAAAACAAACAAAGAAACAAGAACAACAAAACCTGCTTTAATTTATCTCCATTACCATATTTTATTTTTGCTTCTGCATTAGGTTATCAGCTTAATTCCGCTGAATGTATGGATATTCGCCTGAAGCGTGTTGTTCCCGATCATTATTGTCATTATTATCCAGAAAATAAGAAACCAAAGCCCAAGCTAAAAGAATGCAACATGGATCCCTGTCCTTCTAGGTTTGTATGAGAAATAAATGTAAGTGTGTGCTATAGACAGTTACTAAGGAACAAGCAGTTGTATATATTTGATTTGGGTTCTTTTCACCTTTAAGACTATGCAGTCTTGGTTGATTATTGCATACATTAAAGGCTGATGTCTGTCACCATTATAAGTGGGTTTGTGCCACTTAAGTGCTGTACAGCAGGAGACTTCGCTTTGCATAGATACTGCAAATATCAGTTTGCCTTTGTTCAAGTGCTAATTCTACCTTCTTTATTATGCTGATTGCAAAGGCACTAGCATGAAGATTTTGTAAGGTTTTGTGAGAAGGAATGATTGTTTGCCTGTTTTTCAATTTTATTGATGCTGCTATTCAGAATTTTTCATTAAAGACAGAGAGTAGCTCTAGTTCTCAGTCATCATACAAGCTTTTTTTTTTTTTTTTTTCTGGTTTTTCTTGGTTTATTCATTAACAAAAAATCTCATTCTTTATTTGTACCATGGAATTGTCAATAGTTTGGGGCTTTTGTTGATTTGATGGTCGTGGTTTATTGTTTGTGTGTGTATATGCTTTTTGTGTTGTTTTTGGTGTTATTACTATTACATTAAGAATAGGAAAAAATATTCAAAATAAATATATTTGTGGTACAAATGCCACAGGATATTATTGCCAAATTATAAAGGCTACAGTATATATAAATTGTATTGAATTGCACTACAGTATTTCAAACTAACTTTTGGATTGTCTGGTGAGGTTTCCTGGCTGTGCTAAAGAATCTTAAAATAACATAGCAGTATCAAGTCCCAGAACCTCACATTAATATGCCAGCTGGCCGAACTAGACTTATATGCAAGAAGAAAAGGAAACACTCTCAATGGATTTCATTTCCTATAGCTAAACTGTCCATTTCCTTTCATTCCTGTTGAACATAATCATTGATAGTGACCTCTAACAGTTATAGATGTGCAGGCTTTCAAGATTTTTTCCTGGAGAGTTGATCACTCTATGGAGTGGTATGACTTCAATAATGTTTAATGGCTGTGGTTGCCAAATATTACAAACTTGGAACAGGAAAATTAGAGAAAGATAATTAGCTTTTTCCTTTCACATTTAGCTTATGTAGACAGAAAAAAAGGAAGTACTACTAGATATAATAACATATTTTGTAGTATTGGAAGTAAGGCTTTATGCTGTGCGATTCATAGTAAACAGCTCTAGAAGGATGCTAAAGCACCGTTCAGACCTATCTAGAATGAATCCTGCAGTGCATTTATTTCACTGTTACTTATGTTCTTCACAGGCCTTCATCACATACGTGCGAGAATTTTCTTATTAATAAAGTAGCACAGATAGAGAATTTTATTTTTCAGTGATCCTGCTGAAGGTTTCCTTATTTATTTTTTTTTTATTTTTTTTTATTTTTTGGGGTGGAATGAAATGAAGAAACTGTGTGGTGAATAGTTCTCTATCCCTGCAGAACAGTTAAGATTATACCAGTCATTGCTGGCTACAGGGGTAATATAACAAATGTAAGATTCCATCATTTCACTTTGGAAATTGCTTACTTTAAGCAAGATCATGTTGAGTATGTACTTAGTGTATAGTCTTGGGTATGAGAAATAATCATGCAATATTTATTTTGTTGACAGTGATGGATTTAAAGAAATCATGCCCTATGATCACTTCCAGCCACTTCCTCGGTATGTATAATCAGAATAGCATGTGTGTCAGTGTTAGCACAATTTTGACTGCAAATATACTTTTTGAGTACTAAGATTGTGGAAAATCATCTTCTGTTTTGTTGTTGTTGTTGTACAGGAGAGCAAGCATATAACATAGTCTTGAACTTCAGTTTTGAAGCTAATGAGTTATTTCAATATGCTCTGGACAATTAACTTAACAGTAAGAGCTTAATATGTTGCTCTTGAAAACATTGACTTAAAAGACTTCAGAATAAAGAGTTGTTCCCCTAACTTCCTACCCCTGTTGTACTGTCAAGAAGAACATCTCTTTTAAAATACATCCATGGATTCTCTTACTGAAAGATTTTTAGTTTAAAGCTGTAAGCAGTGAATATATTCACTTATACAACTGGTCTTCCTATGTTAAAGGACTCTTCACTTCCTCTTCACTTGAAAGATCTTATTTTTTATTATTTAAACCTACATTCTATTTAGTGACTTCAAGACTGACACGGCATTTTAAAGATACTGAGTTGTCTGAATGTCTATTGCCTAAAATTGTCATCTGAGCAGTTTGTTGCATTTTATTGCTTTTTTTCACCTGCGTCAATCATGGGATTGTAAAGCTTCTCTGGAAGGTTTAAATGTTTTGTGAAGGATGTTAGGACTAAAAAAGCATTGAGCTAGACTTACTATTAATGTAAAGAATTGTAGTCAATGGAGTTAGATGTGTATTTATCCCAGTTGAAGCTCTGCTCTAGTATACCAGGAAATGAATAATGTATATTTTTCTAAAGGAGTGAAGATATGAAGTAATATGAATGAAATCATAGATTTGCATGGCTCAGTAGAGCTACTGATTACAGCTGATATAAATGGCCATAGTTTATTTCTGTAACAATTTACGCTTGCTGTGGATCTGCTGTCCAGTGATGTATTTTGGCTTTCATACATAAATTGAGATTTTTTCCTTTACAGCTTTATCCTGTAAAGTTCCATAATTGTTCTGTCTCTCTCTCCTTCCATTTCTTCTGCCAATTTAAGTTCCTTTGTGCTTCCCATATCCTCTGGAAGTCAGCACAACTTATTTACACAAGTATTTTATCTTCTGAACTACTCAGAGCTTGAAGAACAGTTAGAAGAGAAATTTAATCCCCTTTCTATGCTTTACTGTGCTCAGCATGTTTGCATGATACTGCGGTGAGATAGATCATGCCTGTGATAAAGCTGTGGGCAGGTTCTCTGACTTCAAACATTGAGAACTGCAGACGAAGGCCTGCCTCATTTCAGCACCCCAGTGTGTACTGTCAGAAGGTATCATGGTCTTCCTGATAGGTCAGTGCTCAGGAGTAAGAACTGTAAAATAGCGGCAGACAGCCAAGCAGGGTGCAGTGTTGATGCCATCAGGATGGAAAGAGAGGAAATGGGGTGGGCTGATTCACTGGGTCCCTTCATTGGGAGGGCACCTAAGGAAACACACCAGAGGTGTAAAAACACCCTATCTTTTTGGAATTACTGAAAGAAAACGGCAGCTGAAACAGTTTGTGTGCTTGCATGATGATGTGAACCTGGTTCAGTGTGGACACAAGTCTTGCTTCAGTGCTGTTGCCTGTAAAGTAATTGCATTATAATATATACGCAATATAAATATATTGCATATATTTGCATATATGTGTGTATATATATGTATCTATATATATTTGCATATGCATAATGCATTAGTCTACATCAGTTCTGCTGGGCCTTTTTCCACATTTTCCTTCTGCTTTGTCTTTTCTTACCTGTTCACATGCTAACTCAAAACTGTTCTTGCAAAGCAGGCACAAAATCAGTGTTGTAGATATACTTGAGCAAAGCTGTACAGGCTCCCTCACCTTGACCAGCAGTCATACATCACACCTCCTACATAACACAAGGGCCATGTGCAGGGCTGCCTTGCAGTCCTGTGGCATTTACCACTACTTTCCCATTCACACGAGGAAGTTGTGGGAAAGTCATGGTGAGCACTGCAAGATCTTGAAAGAGTTCTCCTGTGGCTAGAGTTGTAAATGCCCCACTGAAATATTTTTACAGATGGAGAATTCTTTTGAAATAAATAGAAAAATTTCCCAGGATGAAAATTTTCTTTTAAAGCTTTTGGAATGCCTCCATTTATTTCAGACTTGTTGGACTGTTGAGGATCCCTTGACAGCTGTGGGTTCTGGAAAGTATCTCCTTGACTGCTTGCCCAAGACCCCCCTTTTCCCCAGTAGCCATGGACCTCACTCCATCTTGAAAATGCTTATGGGAGTATGGGATCTGGAGTGTGTTCGAAACTGATGAGATAAAGAAAAACAACTATAAAACTTTATGCTATAAACACTTGTGAGGCTAGTATTACATATAGCACAGTGAGCCTTACATATATAAATCCATGAGCTGCTAATTCATTGAACAGTTAATTGCTCTTTAGTTCCTGACTTTTTCTTTTTCTTTTTTATTTTTGGGGAAGAAAATGACTTAACAATGGTCATTCATTTAAATCAAAGAAAGAAAAGTGTAGTTTTTCCTCTTCAAATATATTTTACGCTAGTGATATGGTATTGATGTTTAGGCATTTAGCTTTATTCTGAATGGTTTTGAGTATATATTCTATGGTTAATGTTCCATGGCTTGCTGTATGTTTCATACTCATTCTTCTGTTGACCTTAAGCATGATTAATATGTTTTTATAGGCAGTCTAAAGAGCTGCTTAAAACAGGAAGTATCCTTGATTTACCTACCATCATAGAAAATGGATAATAATTACTTAAATTTGCCTTTGATTTATAGGCCTCTGTCTCATCTGCTCCAAAATTCTGACTTCCTCTATGATAGTTCATCTTGAAGAATTGATTTTGGAGGGGTATTATAGTAGTTGTTGTGTTGTGTCCATTTTTTATAACAGATATGTGTTTGTTATTTTTTTATTATGATCCTTTCTGAGCCCCTGCGATTGTCAGTACAAATTATTTTTAAACAAGACCGTGTGCTGCAAAACTCAACCATTTCCCATAGTTATGGTTTTAGTTTGGGTAGCTGATGGAAAGAAAGCAAGATAGAAAGTGAAGGGTGAAAAAAATCTTGTGGGGCTGACTTTAAACTATAGGTAAAGGATATAGACACTTGTAATGTGTAAAAGTGGCAAGAGCTGGAACACTAAGGTTAATTTTTGTTGCAAAGTGGTTGCTTAAATGTACATTCATGCTAAGATCAAGAAATAACTGAAACAAAGCTTGTAACCTAAAAACATCCATGTTCTCAATCCAGAACATGCAGTAATTTCCATCTTTGCCATAGCTAGGTCTAAGACTGTGCACAACTGTCCATTTTGAAGACATACCCTCCCAACCAAGTTGTTTTTCATCCTTCTGTTGGAGGCTATTACCCCACAGCCCTTCTCGTTGGCAGGGCTGTGTGAGTTTTCCTTGATCTCTGTATCTCCTTGCTTCAGGAGAAATCAGCTAGGTTAGCTGAAGTGACTGAAATGGAAGAATAGCTGCCTTTTACTTGAAACAAGTTGGAAAATATGAATACAAACTCATTCAATGGCATTTTAATGTGGGTGGAAAACTCTTGCAGAACTGCAGTGGTGACCAGCCAAATGGTACCTGTCGCAATTTAATTTGTTCAGGGTCCTTATGGATGAAGACAGTTTGAGTTGAAATAGCTGAATAGCTGATTTTGTCCAAAGCAAGTATTAGAATTGCCATAAAAATTCTTTCATGAACAGATTTTTTAAGGGTAGTCTGCATAATGTGGGCAGCAATGAGCAACAGTGGGCAATAACAACCTCAGCCAGCACAGCCAGTTCTGTCTTTGTCTTTGGACTTCATATAATCTCAGGTCTTGTCTCTGACAATGGTAAGAAAAGTACAATGTGACCATGTAAAGTAACTGTGAAAAATATTCTTTTTAGGTGATGTAGACTATTTGCAAGAAAATCATTCCAGTAATCAAACTCGGTATATTTAGGGTCTTTAACATATATGTGAGAATTAGACTTTCAGTTATTTTGGGAAACTTACTTAAATTTATAGTTGTTTGTCTTCTCGTTTTGCACATGAATTTAAGTCTGGAATAATGCAAGTTAAGTCTAATTCAATGTATTTATATTCAGTGTGTGGTAAGAATCAAGCAACAAAATATCAGTGAGCTTTAATTGTGCTAATGTTGGAATCGGTATTTTGCACTTTAAAAGAGTTTAGAGAAATAAAAAATAGCCTTGTTTTTAATATATATGAGTTCTTTTTCCAGGTGGGAACATAACCCTTGGACTGCATGTTCCGTTTCCTGTGGAGGTGGTATTCAGAGGAGAAGTTTTGTGTGTGTAGAGGAGACCATACATGGAGAGATTCTGCAAGTGGAAGAATGGAAATGCATGTATGCCCCTAAACCCAAAGTCATTCAGACCTGTAATCTGTTTGATTGTCCTAAATGGGTGGCAATGGAATGGTCTCAAGTAAGTTGAAAAGCAATTTGGACCATTATGATAATTATTATTACTTTTATTATTTTTTTTCTCTTAAAGAAATCCTGTATTCTTATGTTACCGTGTATTTGTGAGCTCAGGGCTACTGAAAAAAAAAAAAAAAAAAGCAAGCATAATTCATAGCACTTACTAGGAGAAGTTTGTGCTAAGTAACTTGGCCTGATAATAAAAAAGAGTTAACGTGTCTGTGTAGAGAAAAGCACATAGAATTATTTTTGCCTGTTGAATTCTTGCTTTACACGGAGGAGAAATTAGAGTCAGAGGTCAGACCCCTTTGCAATCAGGTTGTTTGTCTCTCAGTTCTTGATAAATGTAATCTTTCACTCCATATAATAGCTAAAGGCATGGCTGTCTAGGGGCTGACATGTCTGCAAGGGTAATTTTCCAGCATTCTTACCTTTCATTATAAGAACAAGAACATAAAGCCAACTTATCTTGGCTGTAGTTATCTGATACAGTCAGATAGCTCAACGCTTCTATAATTCCTTAGTTCATCCAAATGACATCACTGACATGCAGTGAAGAAACTGTTCTTGCAGCACGTCTGACCCAGTTTAAACTGAAAATGACCACTCTGAGAGAGCATATTCTCAGTACATAGCCACTTCTGTTTTAGACTGTTGCCAATCAGATAAGCTTTATAGAACCCCAAGAAATCATTTGTATTCCCAAAACTTAGGCATTTTTTCCAGCATCAACCTTCTTTTTATTCACCTAGCAATGCAAGGTCATATTCACATGTCTCTGATATCTGATTAATTCTGGAAAGACTTTAGAGAACATACCAGTACTTCAAACTTGCTTTTTGTCAGTATCTGTAAATAGAATAAAAAAGAGAGAGAATGAGATGATTACATTGTCTCCTGCAGTGCACAGTCACATGTGGCCGAGGCTTACGTTACCGAGTAGTGCTGTGTATTGACCACCGTGGGCAGCATGTCGGTGGCTGTAATCCACAACTTAAACTTCACATAAAAGAAGAGTGCATCGTGCCAATACCGTGTTACAAGCCAAGAGGTAACTGGAATTTTGTCTGGGTCTGTTATTGTTTTACATTTTTGTTAAGAGAATTAAAAGCCCCTGGTAACCTTTCAGAAATGCCAGAAGCTGGAATTTACTAGGACTTATTTCAGTCTTGGCAGAAATAGGCATTTTAATTATTGGTGCTAGGAAAAGTGTCCTGCTGATATTCTTTGCTGATAATGTGGTCAGACTGTCATGAAGTGAACATACTAACCAGATCTATACAGCTTGGTCAAACCGGGAAAACCAGAATTAATGAGTTCAAGATGGTGACGAAGAGTTGTTCAGTAACACTTGAAATGGGAATGATAGTCTGTATGTATCATCTGGGATGTTGTTTGCTTGCATCTCATGAAATGTGTCAAGATTCTCAGTGGGCTTCATCGGTTCATTGAGTTATAGACAAACTGGTTTCTTTCTCTTTTCTCCATTTTTGTATATGTAAAATGCCTGGTGAATGAAATGGCACACTCTCTAAAAGAGTTGATAGGGCATAAAAGAGCAGATGTGAAGGTGAAAGGAAAAACAAAGGTGTATGTGTTGGGCTGGTGGTGAGGAAGTAGTATGTCTTGTCCCTTGCTAATTTCTCTCCCTCTGGGCCCAGAACATTTTGGTTGGTGCTACTTTCTCCTTTTTTTCCCCCACATTTCAGACATTCACCATAAAAATTTACACAGAAAAGGTGCAGGTTGTCTGTAGATGACCTTATATTTCTCTACACAATGTTTTCAGATTCCAGACAATTCTTCAAGCACAAAGAATCCAGAGTTAAACCATGAGGTAGAAACCAGCACTGAAATTCTAAGAACCTTTTGTGATTTCACTTAGGTTTGGAGGTAGACATCCTCAACTATCTAACAGTACCCCAAGAAAAGAATCACAGAAGTTTAGGATGTTCAGACAGATAAAAGATGCTAGAATTTTTTATTATTATTTTTTTTTTTTTTATGGTGAATTGTAATTTTGGTAAAGCTGGCTAACTTGGTTAGCAAAAATAACATTTCACATGAAAATCTAATGAAGCCACTCCATCTGCAGAATAATGTGTTTTTGCTTTGTTCTGACTTCTTTTTCAGCTACAAACTTAGGTTATGATGATAACTCACTACACTGAAATATAAGCTACAATCTAATAGAAACTGCTTGTACTTGGGGAAGATGTAGGAAAGAAGTCGAAGATTAAATAGAAATAAAATTGGATTACTGGTACCCTATCAGTAAAGCATAGTGTCAGGATGGATCTCAAACATCATGAAGAAATTTCCTAATCAATTTTATTTTATTATCCAGTATATCTTTATTCATAAGCATTAGATCAATAGGCAATGTAAAGTGTGAAATGTTAAGACGAATAATGCTAGTATCTACTACTTGCTTTATTTTTGGAGGAATTGCTGAGGTGTTTGTTTTCTCTTTCTCTACCAGAAAAAAGTCCTGTGGAAGCAAAATTGCCGTGGTTTAAACAGGCACATGAAATGGAAGAGACCAGAACAGTCTCAGAAGAGCCAACGTAAGTACATTGTCTTTTAGAGTGCAGAAACATTTCCAGCATATTTTGCAGATCATCTGGAATGACTGTTGCTCTGCAGTTTGCTTTGACATTTGGCCCTCCTTGGAGATGAGTTGTGTTGTGAGCTGTTCCTAATTTTATATCTCAACAGCTTTGCTTCTGGAGCTCCTGTTCTGGATGACACAGAGCTACTCTATTAATAGTGTCCCTATTATCATTCAAGCAAAGTAAAGGGATCTTAATTTAACCTAATTAAGACTAAAATTAACGCGTGTGGAAGCATTTCAGCTGATGTGCAGTAAATAAGTTCAGTTTTATCCCAGACATTGCCGTTACCTCAAGAATGTAGTGGTTCTATTAAAAATGTACTTTGTAGGGTTGCCAGGATTTCCTTGGAGGGGGAGGGGGACAGTGCATTAAGAAAGTGAGAAAAACCTGCTGATCTATGAGCTTAGCTGAATCTGTGGGGATAAGCTGTGACATTTTACACACATGTGTGTGAAATAACATCTGGATTTTTTGAGTCCCTTAAAAGCTGATGAGCATAAGCCTGACAACACCTATGTCCTGGGGATGAAAGCATAACCTAAATCCAGCTACATTTGTTCCTGTCCCTTGTATGTTAGGACATCTACAAAGTTGCTTGTATTGCTGTGTACATTTCTTGCATATATTCAAATAATATATCCAATATTTAGTATATAACTTTCTAGGAAGTAGAATCTTTCTATGAGGGTTTTGTGAGAGTTTTTGAACAGTACTCTGTTGTGTTTAGCCAAATTCTGTACTTGTTTGTACCAGCTACAGTTTAAAATAATTTAAATGAGCTTACTAAAGCTCATCTAGCTTTGGAATTATATTGCTCTATCTGAAAGCAGAGTATGCCCCATAACCTCTTATTTTAATTCCTCCATCTAGCTATTCCTGATTTTTGGCACACGTGCATCAACAGGTGTGATCATGAGTAATAAAATCTTTACACCTGCAGTGACTCACGGAAGAAACCTCTTGCCAAACAGGTGTTTGCATTGTTATGGTGACTGTACTTTAAACTTTTTCCTGCACTAGCCTCTCAAGTCAAGGGTCAACCTACTGTGAGTGGTTATTTCACTCTCCAAATTGGTGGCCTGAATTCAGGTAGAGTAGTAGCAAAGTTATGAAAATAAAGTGTGATTGTCAAAGGGAGTGATGCAATCAAATGTGCCTGTTGAATGTCAGCATATCAGAATGAACGTATAGGAGGCCACATCTCAAGAGGATTCAGCATGAAGCAATAAAGAAAATCATCTATAGCATTACAAAATAATCCTGTGGCAACTGTGCATTAATGAAGTCTTTAGGTTGTTAGGATTCTTCAGCAGCAGTCAGACAGAATAAGCAAGGAGGACTGGCAGGGACACAGCATGCTAGTTTAGAGTATATTTAGAATATAATAGAGCTGAGCTGGAAACTTTGTAACGGGTTCACTCTTACCTTTTCCTCAAAAATAAAGTGGTTATTCATGCCTTCCTAGACATGACTGATCTATTCCACCATGGCCTTGCAGTGTGAATGCAGCCATGTGTACGTTCTGTCATAGCTCTGCAGAAATGCAGTTTCCTAATTTTTTTTCTCTTCACTTACTCTGGAATTCTAGCTCTTCCTCACTTTCATTCATGATCCTTATTTTGTCCAAGGATCGATCTTTCACATTTTCCAGAAGCATCTTCAACCACATCTAAAAGGTTTCTCCGGCCACTTCTCACTGATGACCCTAGTCAGCTGTCCTCTTTACTGTGCTGCTGAGGTTCTCTTGCTTTCCTAGTCAGAGTACTCTGGGCTCTCCTGGGACATGGCTCTAACGCTCCAGCCAGATTCTCTATTTGTTTATTTCTACCTGCTGCCACCTGCTCTTACTTTACTCTTCTAAGGAAACCGTCGAGTAAGGAGAAATGAGAAATAACTGATCCCTGACCTCATTTGTTTTTGCAGATTGCCTGTTGGTCATGTAGACAGTGCTTTGCAAACAAAGCAGTTTCTCACTAGATGCTTTAAACCTTATGCCCTAACTGCTCCAGTCTTTTCTAGTTGGAGTACGTTTTTTGGGTCAGGGTTTAGGATTTTAAAAGAAACTGTACCAGTAGGTTGTTACTTCTCCCAGAGTAAATTATAACAAGATTTCCTTCTGGTTTGGATATGTTTCACTTTGTGTTTTTGTTTTGTGTTCTTTGTTTGTTTGTTTGTTTGTTTTTTAATTTACACATGGTCCAGTGTGATAACTCATAGCCCACCGCTCCCTAGCAGGAGGCTTATCATTTCCTTGGTAAAATGCCATCACTTCTAGTTTTAGTTATTCTCTTGTCATACAAACTTAAACCACAATATGAAGTCTCAACTTCTTGTCCATCCTCTTATTACTACTGTCTTTCTATGCTTTTGTGTGATATTTTAGTTGATAATGAATAAGAGAATAAATGCAGCTGTGTTTTAGAACCCACAAGTGTGGATATGCCAAAAGGAGCTTGTGGAAGATAAATACTTCTGCCGCTGTGGTCTACCACGGTTGGTGTCCTGAATTTACATAGAGAGGGAACATTCAAAAGCTCCTTTTTTTTATTATTAGCAATATAAAATATGACTGCCCTTAAAGTGAGGCCAAAAAAAATGTAGGTCTGACCTTTTTAGTTTTCAGTTGTGGAATGTGATGACAGTTGATACCGATCATTATTTTAAATGTTCTCCCCTTGAGCCTTCTTAGTTACAGTGGGATTCACAAAGAAGATTCAGCAAGATTTTTGCATCTTTTTTGTATCATAAGTTAAAGAAATAGACACCTCAACTGCTTTTCCCTGTCGTGGTTTAGGACAAAATTGAAATGTCTTCAAAAGCTGATATATTTTTTCAGCAACCTGAGCTAAAAAATAATCACTCGGTTTGTTGAGTTGCACTCACTAAAGGTGAAATATGGTGTGTTTCATGAAGGTTACTGCTCATTGTGTTTCCCAGTCATTTTCACAGAAATGCCCCCATTGTGGCCATGGTGAAAGACAATTACACAATTTTCACTTCTCTGAAAATTTTCTGGTGATTTTGTATATCATTACACTCAAGATTGATAAAAACTGACAGTGCAACTCCGCTTAGATCAGGCAAAGGTGGTGCTTCAGGGAGGGGTAGGGTGCCAGCACTGTGGAAGTTCTGCCCCAGTAAGCAGCCAACATTTTAGATGCTTCTGCAAAATTTTATCCAGGCCCCTTGGCGCAGTCGGGTTGGACTGGAAATGTCACAAGAGCAGCCTTTTTTCAGGATTTAGGCATTTCCTGTCTTAACTGAAAACAAGAACTGCAGGCATTAAGAAAAAAAAAAAAAAAAAAAGAGACACCATGTTCTCAAAATCTTCAGAAAGCTGGAGAAGGCTGTGCTGAGTTAAGTTTCCAGTTCAGATTTGATTGGGTTGGGTTGGGCTGGTCAGTCCCCTTCTTACCATCAGTAGTTTAAGCTACTGCTTTATTTTCCAGGTCATCCCACATTGGCTTTTTCCAAGTGTGCAGGTGAATGCACACTTCCCTTAGTGTTAAACTGGTAACAGTGCAGGGTGGACATACTCTACGCTGCTTCTGTAGTGTGTGCATCTTTAATACCTGAACAGATGATAACAGAAGTATAAGATTACGACGCTGCCTTCATAAGGATATCTATAGAAAAATTCTAATTGTGAAAAGTTGTGCCTAGTCCAATTTGCATTTTTTTCTTACTTTTTTTTTGTTGTTGTTGTTTACTCAAAGAGTAGTCTCATCTACAAATGTAAAGGTCTTAGAAAAGTTTGAGAATTACAGCCATCTGATTGAATCCATTTTAAATTCATGATGATCTACAGGGCATCATAATACAAGTGCTTTGATGCTTCTTAATCCTGACCTGAAATCACTCTGAGTGTATGCCCAACAAAAGAAGACTGAATTTCTATTTGCTTCAGGGAAGTATCAAATCTAAAGCCTTGCCATACGTGTGCTGTGAATGCCACTGAATAAAAAAAATATATCACTTCCAAGGTTGATCGAATTTGATTTAATGATCTCTGTCACAGTCTTTGGTGGAGGAAATGTTGACAACTAAATCTTAAAAATAAATAAATAAATGTGAACTCAAAATGCAGATATAATGCCAACCTCTGGAGCTCTCACACCCTCCAATTATTATTATAAATAATAATAATTTATTATTAATGTTGTTGTTGTTTTAACCATCTCCACTGGCTTCTTTTTAAGGTACCTATAATTAAGGACTTTAATAGCTAAATAATCACATGACTAGTTTAGCAAATGCCAAGGTAGATTAAAACATACTTTAGGGTGTGTTTTTTTTTTGTTTGTTTGTTTTTTTAATCTTCACTGTAAAATCAAAGACATCAATATTCAGTAGGAAAGCCTTAATTATAATATAGGCTTGCTATAAGTCACAGAAAAAAAACGGATAGAATTTTCTGAATTTCTTTATATTTCTGAGTTTCTTCAATTGTTTGCTGAATGAATGGATTGCTGTGGTTCAAAATTGCCTTTCAGCTACACAGGATTTCAAAAGAATTCATCATAGGTTATTTTTGGAATGTTTTAAGGCATTCGGCTAACAGTATACAAAACTGACACTTTTCTGGTATGTTGCTGTCATACTTTTACCAAAAAGAATTCCTTGCTTACAGACTGTAAACTCTTAGGTGTGGTTAGAACACTGACCAACTCTTTTCAACTGTGAATGTCCATCGATTTTGTATTTCAAATTAGATACATAACTACAAATAGACATTTTTATATTTTTTTTAATACAGAAACCGGTCATTTTTGGAGAGGGAAATCAGAGTTTTTTAAGCCTATGCACAATGACTTTGATCCAATAAAACCCTTAAGCATAAATTTAACTCCGAGCATGTTACAGTCCTACAGAATTCATGACTGCTAATACATTTAGTCAGGCACATGCTGAAGTGTTTCATTTAATGAGGGTGATTTTGCCATGGCTGCCCTAGGTAGTTTACATGACTGTATTTGGGAAGACTGTGAAATCTGATATTTAAAGGTTACACTGAGTTTATCTGCTGGAGTAAGAGAAATCCTTCCTTCACATCTTTTCCCACAGATGTTCATTTAGAATTCATTATCAAAAGCATTTGGCCATTGACCACTGCTAGCTTTGCCATTGAACAGAATGACCCATTAGGTTACACTTGTACGACATTTACTCTTTTTTTTTTTTTTTTTTTTTTTTTTTTTTACCACTGTAGAACACAACCATCCATCATTTTGACAAGACTCTTCCAAAAAAAAACAAAATGGTCATGCACTTCAAAGGTTGTCAAACTTGTGAGGTGGCAAGCACTTGTAGTTTTCCTTGGTTTCAGTAGGAGCAGGGAATACAGAGTCCTTTACTGAAGTACGTCAGGGACTTCTCCTTAAGCAATAGTTATTTACCTTTTAACTTTTCTTAGAATTAGGAAGAACAGCTATTCTTTTCTTCCACAGGAAACAATCTGTTTTGGGGTCTATCACACGGATAGCTTGGGTGACTATGCCATGAACTGAGTTAGAGTATCCGCACAGGCTATCCACTCATCTGTTCTCCTTTTTCATATTTGATTCTTCCTCTGTATATACTGGCAAGAACTAGTTGGCTCAAGATGATAAACTCTCCAAGGAATCAACCACGCTGTGTTGACATTTTTCTATGCTTACTGTGTATGCAGATTGTAAATACATTTTTTTGTCAGTCTTACACAACTGTTCCTATATTCCTAAGGCAGCTTTCCTACAGTACAGAGGAAGAGTATTCTTAATCAAAGATAAGGAGAAAATCTTTGAATCCTAACTTGATTTTTTCCTTTCATATACATTTTAGCATTGGTCAAATATGTTCTCTAACATCTGCCAGCTGCATTTTGATCATCATCTGTATTTGAGCATATAATAAAGTACAACTGCAACCTTTGTAAAAAATGTTCTGTGAAACTCTATTTGGTTTCTTATAAATTGTACCCCAAAGCTACTTAAGATGACTTTATTAATGAAATTCAGCCCCATGGCTTTAGTGTGATATTGAGAACTATCATCAGATATTAATGTGACCCTCAAAGTCAGAGAATATCATAGACTGAAAGCTACTTTTATTTAGTAAATTCATGATCAGTAAAATAAAATTTTACTACAGTTCATCAGGAGCATAAACGCCTTCTAATAAAAATGATGGATTATGGACTCAGCTAGTTAGACCTCTTTATTGAAGATGAGAGGCTTCTTATGAGATTAAATCTTGAAGAACAGCCTGAGGTGTTGCACACTGGAGAGAGCTACATTTGAAAGTGGTTTTCTTCTCTCTGGTCTCTGATTATTAGTATGATGTATGGTGATTGCCTTTCTCATAGATTTAAGTAGACAGCAAATACACTTCTGGTATATGCCTAACTTTGTGTACCTGGGGAGATAAATGTTTTGTACAGTTATGTCTTCATGGAATTTTTCCTCGTTTTCTGCTGTGAGAGTTTGTGAAGAGATCTAGGTGAAGTCTTTTTTTTCCCTCCTAAAAAGATACAGTTTTCCCTGTTCTTCATGATTTTTCTTTTTGCTCTTGCTTTCTTTTGCCTTTTATCCTACATCTTTTCTTATGTATTGAATTTTGAGAAATGGTCTGGTTTAAAATAACACACTTGATTATGCATTCAATTTAAACATCAAATAGTATTAAGCATTGCCTACTTTGTGTATAGGCATACATTTATGTTTTAGCTATGCTGTCTCTGTGCACACCTGGACACAAGTATATGGAGTTAAATTTAAATGTTTCTATTGCACTGTGATCATTTGCAGGTTTATTCCAGAGCCTTGGTCTCCATGCAGTGCCACGTGTGGCAATGGCATACAGGTGCGAGATGTGAAGTGCCGAATTCTTCTTGCATTTACTCAGACCGAGGTAGAACTGCCTGAGGAGGAATGTGAAGATGAGAAGCCCCCCACGGAACGAGTATGTCACCAACCATCCTGTGACAGTGATCCTGTCCCCTACACACCAGAATTTTCACATGCTGAAGATGGGAGTGTGATTTATGACTGGGAATACATTGGTTTTACTCCTTGTTCAGCCACATGTCTTGAAGGTACTTTTGTTTAACCTTTCTTTTCTCTCTCTCTCTCTCTCTCTTTTTTTTTTTTTTTTTTTTTTTTTTTTTTTTTTTTTGTAAATCCTGACTTGTAAGAGTTTTGGAATTTTTTGAAATTACTGTTTCTTCTATTAGTGTCAACCCAAACTAGCTATGCTGATATGTAGAAAAACATGCAGCTTCAACTTTAATATATATATATTTTAAGTTATTGGTGGAGTAATTTAAGTTACGTTTTCTTTATTTCATACACTCAAGCAGCAGGGTTTATTTGACTAAGTAAGGTGTAAGAACTCTTTGCCAGAGAAACTTTCTTCAGCCTTATTGCTGCAGGAATCTTGGCTGCCAGGCAGTTGGTGGTAACACTACATTTAATGCATCAGTGATGGGCCTGATAAATTCCCTTGCTAATTAATCATTATCTTCCAAAATGCTGCAATTTTCTACAGTAGAGTAGGAATACAAAATTATGTTTTCTATATATTATTACACATAGAAAATTATGTGTAATATATATTGTTTTCAGTCTGACTAGCTTGAAGATCAAACAGGAATTTGTTTAGGTCTTGGTACAGTATATCACTCTATAGGAACTCCGTGCCATACATCTGTCTGCAGGTAGTTAGGCACATTCCTTTTTGGATGTAATCGAATCTCCCTGTCGTCCTAAGAACATGTAACTAGACAAGGTTGCTGGTGTTGCTACTACATACAGTACTTTGGGACTGAACACAGAAGTGAGTTATGAAGTGTTAAGTGGAGGCAGTGGAATTGTGAACACACCTATATATGACAGGAATAATGACATCAGTGGGAAGTGAAGACAGTTGTACCCATAGAAGAAATAAAAAATGTAGGAAAGGGGAGAGCAGCTACAATTGGAAGTGGAGAGCCCAGTCTAGAGCTCATAGAAAGCAGTCTTCTTTTGTATTACTCACCAGTTCAAAACTTGAAGACAGAATTTGGGATGGATGCCCCTGAACGCTATGGTAAGTGGCTGATAAGTGCTTCCTTTATCATTTACTACGGCTGTTTTCTGATAATACTGATCCATAGCAATAACAGCACATGCACAAAAGGTGATGCATCTTATTCTTCCACTACCTTCAGTGGACATGACCGGTAGCAAGGCTGTAGTGCAACTATGTATGTATACCAATGTGATGATAGCAACAGCTATTGCTATTGAGTGTCTATTTTTCTTCATTTTGAGGGAATTGTTTTTAGAACTAAGCAGAAATGAGGCTTTCATTACTACTGAATTTGTAGTTTATTTCAGATCCCAAGTGATTTTTGTAATGTAAGATCATTTAATTGCCATCTTAAATGTATTTTATTACTTTTTAGCTAATATCTTTCTCAGAGTTGTTCTAAGATTCCAAAGTTTTTGAATTTTGAGAAGATCAGTGGAAGTCTAGGCTGAAGTCATTTCTAATCCTTGTCTACTGTTACATGTGCATATTTGCATTGCCAATGTTTTCACATGTGAGTTTGTCCATGCAAAAACATGCACAAATTGCACTTAGAGTGCAAACTAAAGGTAATTTAAGGAGGTTATACTGAAGACAGCAGTTTCATTTCCTGGTACAAAGGAAATTCAAAATGACTGATGAACAGAATCGTATCTGGCTTAATTTTGTTCCTGATGAAGTTGAGTGTGAATTCTGCCCTGTGGTGAATTTGTGAGGTTGCCTGACCCAGAATTTTCCTGTAGGTGCTCATAATAATCTAAACTTTTGTTTGATGTGCGTTAGGAATGAGCCATTTAAATAAGTTTGAAAGTAAATGTCTTTTTCTGGTCTTGAGACTTCTGTGGTATCACTGGTACTATGTCTAGACATTTTTCTTACGTGCTGCTCCCGGGAAATGTGGGAAGTTGTCAGGATATTTTATCAATGAACAGCTTCAGAAGTCCTTTACTGCTATGCTAGTTAAGTAATAGTGATTTTTTCCTTCTATCAGTTCTGGTCTTCTTGCTGCCTTGGCAAACACTTTCAAACAGACCAAAAATTACCTGCCGATAAATAGTTTTAAGGAAACCAGACATCTCTTCTGTTTCCAACTTATTGCAGTGTACTAACTAATGATCTCACTGTGTCTACTATTTTTCCATTGTGTAGTTCAAAGGATCTGATCCCTTTCTGCTAAGTTTTATGTTCAAATCTCATTTCAATTAGATGAACTCTTTAGTTACAAGAAATAAATGTTGTCTGAGTTTGGAATATTCCAATGTGATGTAAATTATATTAGGCACTTTTTCTCTAGAATGCATGTATCTAGCAGTGGCTATTAAAATAAATTCCTGTGGGTTTCTGTGTCCTTGGGACTTCCCCCCTCCTTTCTTAGTGCTTGCCCCTCTCTGAATGAGGGAAAAGTCTGCAGGGTCTAAGTAGGCTACAAGGTTTATAGCCACTGTATGAGCAAAGACTGAACTGCTGCTTCAGTGCTTGTCACTTGCACTTTTCTTTCTTTTTCATTTTTTCAATCTTGATACAGACTAGACTTTTAATTTAAACTCTCTTCTGGCCTATCTCCAAACCAAACGTAAAAATGCACATGGTAACATTGCTTTTGAGGTATTAGAATTACAGAAAGCGAGCAATCTGCAGCACATTATCTAACGTCACCTTTACTTTCCAGTTCACCCTATTTACGGGGTTCTAGAGCATTGCTAACATAAGTCTTGGGTCATTTTGTGTACTTTCTGCACCAAATCTGTGTGGCTTGTCAAGCAGCATGTTGGGTTCTATAAATCTTACTGTCTTTGAGGACTGCTACATTATATTATGCCTGCTATCATAACTAATACTTTCATCCATGAGTACAAACAAAAGATGTCCAGATTAATTTTCACCAGGCAGACATCACCTTTAACACCTGTAGGAAACTGTAACAATCCTGAAAACTAAAGATCTTCAGTACTTGAAGAAATTCCAAGCTGAAAATAAGCCAACAGTGTGCTCTGGCGGCAAAGATGACTAGGAGTATTCTTCATAGTAGAAATTGCTTGGAGGTCTCAGGATTTGCCCTCATTTTCCCAGAATGGTTTTTTTTTGTTTTTTTTCCCCCGATATGAAGAACTTTGGTCCTGATGCCAGAGCCTTCAACATAAGCACAAGTTTAATTTTCATAATATTATGAGTGAGAAGCAATAGTTATTATCAGAATAATGAGTATGCCTGATGAGAATAAATGTTTTTCTTGTAAACTGTAGTATTTTTTTAGTGTTGTCAATCATTTAACTAGCCTACAATATTTTAAATGGATATGTTCTCCACATAAAAAAATAACCAAGCTCTTTCTGGGTCTCTGTTCTAAAATATTATTTATATTCCAAGTACTTCAAAAATTATGATTCAGGCCCTCCAAAATCATTATATAGGCTTAAAAATAATAAGTTTAAAAATAAATACTTAAGCACTTCCTTTTTATTTATTTATTTGTTTGTTTGTTTATTTATTTATTTATTTATTTGATTCCCCCTCCCCCATAGGTTGTGGCTTTGGAACATTTAGGGTGCAGTCAAGTTTTGTTTTCAGGCTCTTGTCTGGACCATATTGGCTAGAAGTTTACTATTTTATTTATAAGAAACCTGAGATTCTTAAAAAAAACAAACAAACAAACAAAAAAACTGGATTCTAGCCAAATTTAAGTTTTTTTTTTAAGGAAAACAATGGCTGTTGTGAGTCTTGCAAATAAAGTCAAGATCATTTGCTATATCGTTATAGGCAATTTGGTAACTGGTTACTCCTTTAACTGGTTTCATTAACGACAGAGGCTGTTTACTCTTTTGCGGAAGGAGCATATAATAGGATTGCCAGTGTGAATAGATTTACAGAAAGGCTTAAGCACATGTCAGACTTGGAACTTCTTCTGAGTTGTTTTCAACTGATAGTGCATATTTTTAAGCAGTCATCAAACAGAAAGTGTCTGATAGAAATAAATGTCTGTCCTTCCTCTTCCAGGCACACAGCTGAAGACATCCAGCCTCTTACACTCACAGCAACTTTCAAACCCCATTTTCTTTTTACTCTTAAATACATAAATGAAAGGCAGAAACAAAAAGTCTGTGATTTTTCTTTTATTTCCAAGCATTCTGATCTTTTAAAACAGCTTCATACACTGTATATTTCACTGCACAGAAAAGCTTGTAAAAGAATGTAAATGTATGTGGTTTGAATGCTGGGTTAAAATAGAAAATATTCTATTTCACTGAATAGTAGGATAATTACTACAATAGTGCATCAGATTACTGTAAAAATACTTAATGTTCCCTGCTGCATACATAATGTTTTAGTTAAATTATCTACTATGTTTATATTATAAGCCAAGAAAGTCATACATATAAAACATTGCTTGTTTGAATAATGGATTTTTCCATTTTCCAATTTACATAGAATAAGAAATTTATCCACGATTGAAGTTCCCAACTAATGTAAAATTATAGTTTGGGGTGAGAAATCTGATTAATTGTTGAGACGTTTTGACAACTAAGCTCAAGCAAATGCTGCATCAATTAGGTGTAGTTATTTATTGAATAGAGCCCTTAAACTGAAAACCAAGGAACAGGAAGGAGGATGTTTTAACAGCTCTGCAATATATGTTTTGTCCTTACAGCATGAAATCAGGCTGCAGTTTTTCTTGAAATAAGGCCCCCATGGGGAGGAATCACTACTTCAGTTTGTGCCCTGTAGTTAAGTCAAATGAAGGATACACAACATTATCAATGCTTTATTCTGGTAACACAGTGAAAGCTAGGTAGGTTGTGCTGAAAGGCAGAAGTGGTTTAATGAACTCCAGGTGGCAAGCTGCAGTCACCTGGTATGACATGCCTTTTGTTCATTTGGCTGACCAATTTAGTTTTTATAACACCGTGATATAAAGTTCCAGTGGGATTACTGCTGACTTAGATGGTCTGAATGGAATTTCATTTCATTCTCCTCCTTTGTGTGAGATATTAAGAAGATATTACTTATCACAACCTGGTCTAGAGCAACATCACGTCTGAGTATAGTTTTCCCACAGGAATGCAGTGAGATCAGCAAAGTTGAAGGTGCGTAGCACAGAGTAGTTTTAGACTGAAAATAGAAATTATGTGGATGCTTTATGTGTGCTTCACTGCTTGCCTGGTAATGTCGTTCATAAGCTCCTTCTGCCAAAAGACAATTTATAAAACTTTGTTTCTCACCTGCAGACTGTCAGGTGGGCATTTCCTATGTACGTAAGGGGACAGGGAAGCTGCTCTGGTTAAAGAAACACATGGGGAGAGCTGGACAGAAAACTTTTGATTATCATGGTAGTCAGCTTGGAAAAAATAGTAGAGTTCTAGAAAGCATGTATTTACAGGTTTCTTTTGCTTGAGCTTTTTCATGTCTGTGTTTATTGCCTTATGGTCTTTGTTAAAGGCTTACTCTCAGCTCTGACAGTGAAGTATGTTATACTCAATGTGTGTGTTCTATTTTAATGTAATTATCAATACTTTGATGTAATAGCAATGAATAGATTGTCAATCATATTAAAGGTCAGGTCTTCTGTTCTATAAAAATTCATTAGTTTGTAGATGTAGTCAAAACATTTATATAACAAGGTCTTTCTGAACTGCAAATGAGTCCCACAGGGGATCTAGAGGTCTACCAGAGAGCCTAAAAAAATTGGAATGTATGTTATTGTGAAAAATCACTGCTGGTCTATACCTGTTGAAGTGTCTGAAGTAGTTGGACCAGTTTAAGTGTCACAGAGAAGGATCATGACCTGGGCTGGCTTGTTTGCTGGAGTACATCGGAATTATTTATAAGTGGAAGGAACTGTTGGCTCATGAAAAGAATGACAGAGTTCATGAATGTGTTGTAAAAGATGGAGAAATATGGACCCTTGGCATGGACACAGAATTTTGTGTCGGATCCATCAACAAGCCCACTGAGACCAGAGCAGCTAACGATCAGCCAAGAAACCTTTCCTGATGTACAGTTGACACAGAAACAGGAGTACTTGTAGTAGCCTCTGTGTAGCAATAGCGGTCATGTTGAGGTAACGTCATAGGTGATACCATGAAGTGGTTAGTGAAGGTTTCTAGTTAGAAATGCAACCCCTTTTGAAACCTTATAAGTTGCTCATAAGAAAAGAAATAAAAGCTGCTGCTGAAAGCAGCTATGTATCCTTACAAAATCACTAGAGATAGGTGAAGGATAAGGAAATGGATTTAAGCTCTTTCAACTTTGAGTCTTTAGAACCCATTTTTACCTGGAAGCAGCAAAATATAGATCTCAGCATTTCAGTGCTTTTCTGTTCTATGGGATTATGATCGTTAACATTGCTCACGTAGAACATCCCAGATACACAGGATGCTCAAAGTACTTCACAAGCTGTCCTGTCTTTTGTGTACATATGGGTGAGCTTTGAAATGGAGCAAGGCTTCCATACTAAACAATGATATATAAGATTGGATAGTTAAAAAGTTTTAAAATAGTAATTTTAAAAAGTTCACTAAAGGTGCATTTGCTAAGCTGACTTGTTCTAAAGCAAAATTCTATTACATTTCATTTTCAACTCATAGAAATTTGAGTATTAGTAATCTTTCATGCTTCAGTAATAAGATCCAGGTCTTAAGAGCTGCAGATGAGAAGGTGCCAAGAATGGTCATGAGTAAGGAAAACTCAAGACTGGGTCTGATTTGCTGCCTTCAGCAAAACTATCACACCTCTTTGGACCTTTGTCATACAGGCTATGTTTAGACACCCATTCTCCTGATTTTTGTTTTGCAAGTTTTCTGCATTTTTTATTACATCTTTCACAGATCTCTGGCTCCTTAAATTCAAGGTTAGTGAGAAGGTATCGCCTGTACCCTGGTTTTGGCAATGACACCGTTAGTTGGCCTGAGACCATTATACAGCCAGGCAGATGTAGAATCTGCTGGTGGAGAGAGGGAGAGAGAGTATATTTTCTGGTGGTTTTCAAAGAGGTAGAAAGTCAAAGCAAGCATTTTAAATATCACAGGCACAGTTGCTACATATAATTCATGAATACATTTTGAAGATTAAATGGATAAATTATCTCAGTGTTGGTATTGATTTGAGAGGTTACTTTTAAGCCTGCCATCACATTCAGTGTTTGGAGCTTTTTTACTGAGTATTATTCAAGAGTAAGCTTTACAGAAATCTCATCTGTCTTCAATGTTTCATGAATGTTTTCCTTTTTAATCCAGGAACACAAGAAGCCATTGCGATGTGTTTGCATGTAGAAACAAAACAAGCCGTCAATGAAACCCTGTGTGACAATTCCAAGAGACCTCCACCAATGACTCGGGCTTGCAATATCAAGCTTTGTCCTCCAAGGTACACTGTAATAATGAAATTAACCATTTCTTTGCCACAACATAACTTAAATATACATTGATTTTCTCAGAAAAGGTCCAGATTGCAAGACTGTGATCTTGTTTTGGGATGAAATTTCACTACTTCTGTCTTTAACAAAATTTTTGGATTGTGTTTGATGATGGATTGTGATTTTTTTTTTCTTCACTCTTTTTCCACTCTTTACTTCTCACTAATTAAACAGGGAAATCTCTTCTGTGTGGATGTTCTCCAGAGCTGGAAAAACAGCTTTAACTGTTTGAAAATTTTCACTAAAAACCAAAGTATATTTACTTTCAATTCTTACTGAATAAAAAAATATACTGAAATTATGATTTAAAGTTATCCTAATTTTATGCCTTTTTAGTAGCCCCATCTAGTTCTTACAGATTTTTTATATGTGCATGGAGATCCTGAGAAAAGAAAAAAAAAAAAAAAAAAAAAAAAAGTCAAAATCCACGTAAACTTAGCTAGTTTGGTCACTTCTAAGGGCCATATGTGAAATTTTGACATGTGTTGCCTTATTTACCCATTTTTGATCTCTGACATCCCTGATCCTTTGCATATTGTTTCTAAAATGTGTTTGCAGAAACCACCCCCTGCTAAATGTAGGGAATAAAAGTTAACAGGAACAGGATGTTTTATAGAAAATGTATACACAATTAAAGTTTTGTAAATGTAAGAAAGGTCTATTTACATATTTACATTTATAAAAGTAAATGTCATCAGGTTGCCAACAGGCTATTTTTTTTTATTATTTATTTCTTGGTTTTGTTTCTTTTTGTGTGTGTGCATGTCTTTTCATGAGAAGCATTCTTCAAGTAAATTCTGGAGTCAAATAAATTTGCTTTGACATAAGTCTATTACTTTATTGTGAATACTTGTGCATTTCTTCCTTCCTGGTAAGTTTATAAATCTAGTTTGGCCTACCAGCCAAACCAATGAGGTGTTTCATTCATCTATCAAAAAATATGCCTTCAGTTATTTTTTGCTAGGTTCTGTTTGGGTTTGATTTCTCCTTACCCAAAGTGAGTTGCTAAAACATGATCTTTTGGCTGTGTTCTTGGAACAGGTGGCAAACCGGTCCCTGGAGACGGTGCTCAGCTACCTGTGGAGTTGGGATACAGACGAGAGACGTATACTGCCATCATCCAGGAGGGCCTACTGTTGCTACTGAGGATTGCAAAGACAAAAAGCCTCATTCTTTGCAAGCCTGCAACCAGATTGATTGTCCCCCTGTTTGGCATGTTGAGGAATGGCAACAGGTATGACTGGGTTATGGAAACAGTTTAAATGCAAGCAGTGTTCCTCTGGTTAGGTACTTCAAATTTTCTAGCCTGAATAACATAGAACATAGCTTCTAGACATTGAATTTAAGAGTTTTAACTAATTCTGTTAGAATAAATCAATCCAGAATCAAAAATACCTCTTTTCACTGCTATGCCAGTGAATACTGACAGGATGAGGTGGTAAGTTGTTGGTGGTTTTTTTGTTTGTTTGTTTGTTTTGTTTCCTTTTTTTAAAGGATTTCAAAATGCTGGATATCAGTTACTCCAAACATCACCTCTCTTCCTATACTCTGCAAATGCAATAATATACTTTTGGAGATGTTTGTATGTTTATTTAACTCAAGAACATTTCCTAACTCACAGTAGGTATATTAACTGATGCAGGGCATGGTCAGATCTACGTGTAAAATGCATGTTTTCTTTAAGATTTCTGCTACTTAATTGCATTCAGATGGGTTAGGTTCTCCTAATTTCTAATATACTAACTAAACATTTTAGCCGAAGAATTTTCTACAAGCTGCTTGCTTTTTAATTGAAACTAGATGTCATATTTCAAGTGTGTATAACTATGGGGAGCCTTGTAGTGTTTATGTGCAATAATGGTGTGATACATAAGCACAGACATACATACAGGTCTACACGCTATGTTCTTTTCTTAGTGCTCACGTACTTGTGGAGGAGGGATCCAGACCCGCAAAGTGTACTGTAAGCAGCTGTTGACAGACGGAAGCTTTCTGAAACTCTCCGACAACACCTGCCAGGAACCTAAATTGCCAACTACTAAACCATGTGCAAAAGTTGACTGTCCTCCTCAGCTCATTGTAGGAGAATGGTCCAAGGTGAGTAGCCCCCAATAAGGCGGGGGGGGGAGGGCTCTAAAACCTTCAATTGCAACATGATCTCTATAGAATTCTACTTGGGTGACTAGTGATGATTGGAGTAGTAAACTCACAGGGTAGCTGAGTGTTTTGCAAGACACGTACATACCTGGACTAAACTGTGTGTACAGTTGTTGTGCACCCCTGCCTACAATCAGACTGTTTATGTCCCTCTTCCAGAGTTGTGTTTGGGTTGCTGAAACAAAAGCTACAATGCGTTGCATGCGTTCTGCCAGACATAGTTTGGTATTTAATATTTGATATTTTAGCTATCAATTATTTCATAGTACAGCTTCTTAAAAGAAAATCTTTGCATCATGTTTTCTCCTTTCCCATTTAATGTAAGCATGCTACCACTCCCTGTTCAAAAAGATTTATAGGAGGGCATTTAGAAGCTGCAATTCAAGCTTGTGCAATATGAACTAGGAGAATGGGCTGAGAGACTTGACACAGACTCTTTAGAATGTGCTGATTTGTTTCTCTGAGATAATAGATCACATTGGTCTGTTCTCCCCATGGTTGGACATAAAGAAATACTGTCATGTTATTTTAATTGTTCCCGAGTTGCTTGCTGGAACAAGTTAGATATCTTATAATCTTATTGCTTGGAAAAGTGCAGAGGGTTTAATGTCTGGATAACACAAGGATTCATATGGAGAAGAGAGCTCTCTCTCTGTCTCTCTCTAACTGTTTAAAATTAGTATGTGTGGCATGGGACAGCAAGTTTAGTTTGCATCCTTCCTTTCACAGTGCTCAGTAAGCTGCGGTGTTGGAATCCAGAGAAGGAAAGTTGCCTGCCAAAACCGAACAGCAAAGGGCCAATATGTTGCATTAAATGGATCAATGTGTAGTGGTCTGTCTCCTTCACTGCTTGTAAGGTCTTGTCAGATGAATGCCTGCAACAGTAAGTATGTTACTTTATGTAGTTTCCTGTTGATTTGGAACGATATATTTATAAAGAAATATCTGTACACAGGTTAATTCACTCATCTCCCTATACTTTCATAACATTACTAATCTGGCATAAATGGAATGTCATAATTACTAGACCAGTGATAACAGGTTTGCTCTTAATTTATTTTGTTCCAGTCACAAATAAAGGTCAGGATCTAAAGAAGTAGTTTCTGAATACACTTTAATGTTATGTACCTCTCACACTCATACTCACCTAAATTTGTTGATTTTTTTCTTTTATCCTTTACAGTATCCCAACTGTGAAAACATCCGTCAATTGAGTATAAATTTCAAAGGATGTTAGAAAAGATAAGAATCCAGTTCTGGCTTGTGTTTTCATTGCATGTTTGTATTACACTGGACATTTAGTCTAGTACAGTTGAATTCAAAACCCGACATTCTGTGCCAGTGATAACTGTAGGTGTAATTTCTGTCATTCCTTATAGAAATGAGAATCCCAGTCTCATGAGTTTTATAGGAATTGATGACAGTAAACAAAATAACTAACTAACTAAATAAAAAATCACAGTATTTTTATTACTGTATATAAAAACCTATTAAGAAAAAGCTGTCTATAGGAATTGTATAATTTGGGCACAATCTGGTAATGATACTGATGGTAGTTGTACAAATTGCATATGTGTAACTGCCATGGAAATACCTTGCCAATATAATGGTCTAGTGGGAGTTGTCCCTGCCCATGGCAGGGGGAGTTGGAATTAGATGATCTTTAAGGTTCCTTCCAAGCCAAACCATTCTATGATTTCGTGATAATGTATGTTCAATTACATACAGTAATTTACAATGAGCAGTTCTAAATGCTGTTTCATTAAGACAAAACTTGGCCTCTCCCTTCCTTTGTAAACGAGAGTATCATTTTGTAGGTTTGGGGAGCAGGGAGCTGAACAGAAAGGAAAAAAAGGAGACTATCACTTTTTAGGTATGGGGATGAGGAAAACCAAAATCTTTCATTAGTGGCCTGCTTTTGATCACAGATCACAAAGATAGACATGTTTTGACCCAATCCATAGTGCTATCAAGAAACAGCTACTTTATAAATTTTGAGGCTTTGCTTTAAAAATTATTCACAAAACAAAATAAGAAATAGAATAATTACTGATTCATACATAATATGAAACTTCTTTTCCTGGCCTGCATTTCAGATTAACATGCCAAAATCCTGAGGTTCAAAACTCCACTTAAATAAAGCCCTGTGGACTTTCAGGAATGTCCTTGGCATAAGGTTTAATAAAATATTTTGAGCTGCATATCTATCTGAATTTAATTAATTGTGGATAGTTGAATGGCAGTATAGCTGGTTTGCAAATTGCATAGCACAGACTGATATTAAAATTACATTGTCAGCTTCCACCACAGTGCCAAAAAAGCAGGACACTGGGCTGCATAGGGAATGTGACTGAACTGAATGAATATGGATCAAAGTGACCAAAGTGATCCCACTGTTCTCTCCCTTCATCTCCAGAACTGTTTGCAGCAAGGGAGGCCCTGCAGCTCAGGTCTGCATGGCAAGTACAGAGCAGGAGGGCAGGGGAAGGCATGAGACATGTCCATACCTCTAGTTTCAATCTGAATTTTGCAGAAGGAGCCAGGGCAGAAGCAGCAGCAGCAGGCTTTGGATGCACAGTAACGTGCAGGAGGCATTCCTCCTCCTGCAGCTGTGGGTTCAGGCCCCCCAGAAGGGGGAGCGGATAGAAGGCAGGATATAGCATGGCCCTCAGGTGGCAGATGGCTAGCAATGAAGAGTGAAGCAGACCTTAGTGTGATGCATGGCATGCATGCTCTTAGGGGTTCTTGGTTCTCATCTGCGGCTCAGATGAGTTCCTTCATTTTCGTTGTCTCGTGACAATGCTGGGGCTTTTTATACTTCATCTTTTACCTTGGGACTAGTAATTGAAGCAGTTTTCTACTTAATATTGGACCTATTAAGTCAGAACATTCCTGACTCTGAGAAAAAGGAAATAACACCCATCTACCCCTGAGGTCACCAGGACCTGACGCCCAGCTAAAGCTGCACAGGACCATTAGAGGTCATAGACTCAGATGGATTTGTACCAGGTGATAATGAGGTCCAATGGCTCCAGTACAATCTAATCATTAAGTGAGATTTACCTCGTAGAAAAAACTCTCCCAAACAGTCCATTACCTCAGCAGCTGCAAGACTGGATGATACTAAGGATCTAGAAACACTTATGTGGCCTTATATATTTATATGACTTTATATATTTATATGGCCTGCCATCCACAGCTCTGAACTTTGTTTCACTCCTAATCTTGCTCACCAGTCACCAGTAAAAATATACACACCCTTTAGTGTTGAACTGCTAATGAGAGTTAGTGGTCTTTCTTTCTTTCTTTTTTTTTTAAAAAAAGAAGAAATGGATGAGACTTGTTAACATATTTATAAGTGTGCACTGGATTTAATTCCATGTTGGAATAACTAGTGTAAACAGAGCACAGCCTGAAGTATTTTAATTTGTGTGTTTAAAGTTACACTTACTGTGTCTGTAAGTTGGATTTTGGAAATCGAAGATTTAATATTGGAACATTTCCCTAAAAATAAATATTTGGGGCCCAATAACTTATTAAAAACAGGACACTAGTTTAATAATTTTAGTAAACTAAGTGCCTAAAGCAATTTATTTGTTGTACTATGTGAAATGGTTGAGGGAACCATGTATCTGGATAACAAAAACTGATATAAAAGCTGAGTAATTATGAAACCATGATATCCCCACTGGTCTGAACTCATTACCCAAAACATTGAAAATAACCATTTTGTTTTATAAGCATAAGAATGCACTCTAGGGTGTAGTTCATATAGTGTACACACTTATTGAATGCTTGAAACATTTAGCTTTTCACCTATTTCTTCACAGCATATTTGAAGCATATGTATATTAAGAAGCATGCAGTTTTTCAAATATCGTTTGTGTGCCATCAATGTGGTTGTCATTTTATTTCTGTACCTACCAAGTGGAATAGTAGTAATGATTTCAAATTCAGGCAATTGAGGAGCATTTTTATTTGTGTCCATTTTCTGGCTCATCAACTCATTCTGCAGGCTCAGTGTTTTTCTGTCAAATACCAAAAGGCTGGGTCACCAAATACGATTGAATTGTTTTCTAGCACCAGTGTAGAGTGTTTCCCGACTCTTCCCAGCTGGCCAGTTTCATTGTGCATGGAATGAGCTCAGGGGGTGCATGCCCTTGCTCCCCTCCTAGATTGCTTTGTTTCTCACCTACCTAGTGCTTTTTCAGTCAGATTAGTTCTCCTGATCAAAGCAGGGCACAGTACTTGCCAGCAGTGAGTCAACACAGTGGTATCTGAAACATTGCAGTCATTCTGCTGTTGCCTCCTGTGTGCCTACCCGGCCACTTCTGGGAAAGCCTGCTTGTGGTGGTAGCATTTAAGCAGCACCCTGGAAACCTTTCTACATCCAGCTGTCTGCAGTAGGATGCAGGAGGAGCTTTGTAATACCCAGTGTCTCTGTACCCTGTCTGCATGAAGCTTTATGCAGTATTGTCTGCTTTTGTCAATTCATCTGATGACTGTGTTTGGCCTCTCCAAGTTTTGACTTTTCTCTTTCCTCACTTCCCTCTCTTCATTCTTGGCATAGCGCTGTGAACACCTCATCTTTCAACCTGAAGAAATTACCCTCAGTCAGTGATTACAGGGTGGCTCTGCTTGTTACATGTACTGTGTCTTCATTGACTGCTTCTTTCACCTCCTATGTCGCTGTTTGGCTTCAGTCAGGCAGACAACAAGCAAGGCCAGCCAACAATTTAAATAACAGTCAAGGGGAGTCTTGCTTTTCAGATGGATTTTGTTTTATTTAGGTCGTTCCACACTTGACAGTTCTCTAATGTAGGGAAAGTAATAATGTGTTCAAATTTTTGATTCACTTTTTCCATTCCCTTCATGCCTAGCCTTTCTGAGGCAGCAATAGGAAACATAACCATAATAGGATTATGTATATAATATAAAATAATATATAATATATCTCAGTATACATTTAGGTATGTGTGCACCATCTATGTCCTTCATATAAGTATACATAGTCGGTATCTTCTCATTGTTGGGAGTTTTGGGGAAGAAGTAATAGAATTCTTGGCTGGAGCAGGGGAATGTTATGGTTTCATGTTGTTCATTTTCTTGCATTTTTGTGACTTAGATAAAAGCTCAACATTTTGCAATCTGACTTGAACAAAGTCAGGAAAAATTCCGTCAAGCATTCTGTGAAAAGCAGATTTTGTAAGCATGAGTGCCAATGATTAGATACTTTTCAACACTTAGTTTTCTTTCAGAGATTAAACCAAAGCTTCCAGAAAAGTATTCTGCTCATGGACCTCAGATTCTCAGTATACACCGAGTCTATATTCAGACCAGACAAGAGAAGCGCATCAATTTTACCATAGGAAGCCGAGCATACTTACTTCCAAAAACATCTGTTGTAATTAAGTGCCCTGTACGAAGATTCCAGAAATCACTTATCCGATGGGAGAAAGATGGACAACATTTACAAAACTCTAAAAGACTTGGCATCACCAAGTCAGGGTCACTGAAAATACATTGTCTTGAAGCAACTGATATCGGTGTGTACCGGTGTATTGCAGGCTCTGTGCACGAAACATTTGTACTCAAACTCATTGGTACTGATAACAGACTGATAGAACCACCAAATCTTAGAAAACATGCCAGTGAAACTGCTAATGTAGATCACAACGAGGCCAACAGCTTTGGTGCCAAATGGCATAAAATGAGCAAAATGTGGCAAATGTGGAGTAAGAAGAATGAGCTCTATCTGGGTGACAGGCAAGTAAATGATCAACCATTTCTGAGAAATCTTGAAACCTTTGGGAGTAATTCAGCAGAAGAATTTAGCTCTCGAGAATTCAAGAATAAACGAGTGGAGGCAGCAGTTCTCCAAGGTGCCTACAGCATGGATACCGTGCAGTTTGAAGAACTAATAAGCAACATGAGTCAGCTCATTGAAACTGGAGAAGTCAATGATGACTTGGCATCCCAGGTCATTTATCAATTAATTGCTGAATTATCTAGGCTTCCACAACCAACCACTGAAAAATGGAAGGGGGCCCAGGATGAGAAATTTGCCTCAAAATTCACAGGCAAATCACCAAACAAATCTGAACATTTTAGCACAAAAGCTGTTGATAAATTAATGTTGGACCAGAAGGTTCCAGTTATTATGAGGCAAAGGGAAATTCCTGGAGTTTCCTTTAACAAAACAGTAACTGTACGAATTGGAAATACAGTTTTTCTGACCAAAAATACTCATGCTGTCAATCTACTGTGTGAAACAGCTGGTATTAGTGAAGTGAAATATACTTGGACAAAAGATGGGGAGACATTAAAATCCTCTGAGAAGTAAGTAAATATCTTCTTTGAATGAATTATGTCACTATAAACTGTTAAAATACACCCTGCTGTGTAGTGTTAAAACATATACTGCTGTAAAAATGAGATAAGCATGAATCCTGTGCCTTCCATCTTTTTATTTAATTTGTTTTCTTTCAAATGTCTGTCATGTTGTTTTGTTTTACTAACTTCCAAGTGTGTGTCCATTTCCACAATATTACATGCAAGAATTGATTATTTTTTTTACTAGGTTAATTTTGGATGTAGCTGTTTTTGTGATCTGCCTTAAACATTTCAGCTGCATCAGAAAATGAACAGATTTATACTCAATTAAATTAAGACGACTATTGGATGGATTTGTTCATATACCAGATACAGTGAGATCGCATTAAAAACTTCTGCTGTGGTATAGATGAAAGGCAGTATTTCTTATGCCTCATCTTATGGAGGGAAAATATCAGTTGTGTCTTCACCATCCTTCAACATGGAGTAAATTTTTAGGTATATCTGTGTCTGCATAACTTAAATTAAAAAAAAATAATAATAAAAATAACTTTTTTATTTTAGCTTTTTAAATTTTTTAATACTTTATAACTTGTAAAAATTTCTGCTAAGGACAGTGCAGTGCAAAAGAAAAACTTCTAATACTATCTCATTTCAAAACTACACCTGAAGAACAAGTACAGCAAGTGTATTATACTCAGTTGTTTACTCAAGACAGAGCAAATACCTCATTGTTGATAAATTAGAAACTCACCTGATAATACTAACATTAGCTTTGTTGGAGAGCCTCTTAGAATTATAGCTAGCTCTTGAGTAATGAAAAAAAACGATTCTGTAATTATAGACATTTTTGGATATTTCTCAACATACTTAACTGATTAATCACACTGCCAAGAAAAATATACTTCTGCAGGGCTATCAATTAAAGCAAAGACACCAAACCAAACCATTTTTTAAAGTGCAAATGTTTATGGAACCACGTAGCTCCCACCAGTTGTTTATTTTGTTAACTGTGCATAATTTCCCACTAATTTGTTGCAAGTGATACTTTCGTTTTTTTTGGACATCATGGTGTTTTGTTTATTTGTGAGCATCTGTTTGATTCCTAATGTCTACTTTCATAAATTGCCTTTATTTTAGCCCAGACTGATATTCTTGCCCTTAGGATACATTGGCTACTAAGTTTTCTTTCCCAACCTTTTTTTTTTTTTTTTTTCATGTTAAGCTATCTTATGCACAAATGCATATATACATTTATATTCATATATGTATATACATTTGTGTACTCAAAAACCAGTGACAGTAATAATATTGCATCTGAAAAAGAATGTGGGCAGGTAAGTAGGTTGTACTGCAATGCCACCTCACATATCTTGCCCTGAGATGGCAGGCAAGGTGTTCAAGACACCTGTGAGTTTTTGGTAGAAGACTTCAGCTTTAATGATGATATTAAAATTAACAAACTAACTACAGTAATTTGGGAGTCATATTAGTCCATATATTTGCTAAATCCTGCAAAAACAAACAAACAAACAAACAAACAAACAAAAAAAAAAAAAAAAAAAAAAAAAAAAAAAAAAAAACAAGCTTGCTAAGCAAGCTAAAAAAAACAAGCTTGCACTGGAGAAATTAATTTCTTGCCAAGCCTAATACTTTTAATTGTGGTAGTCTGATTTCTTCATGCTGTCATTCCCGAGGGATTCTGGTTAGCAGTAGTAAATTTGCTGTCTTTCAAAGGGCAGCAATTAGGACACAGCTTTGCAGAAGAAGGATATCTGAAGATTCTTACATACATGTATCCTTTAGCTCTCCCCCTTTGTCACCAAAGAGGAGGCAAAACTGTTACTGCATGCACTGGTTTAGTACAGTAAGTTTCTAAAAACGTTTTGTTGCTGTATCCTCAACTCTTGCAGATAGAAGACTCAGCTGTGTCTGTCCTAGGGCTGTAACCCTTGTCTTTTCTTGAATATTCTGCAGCATGATCCTGGACACCATTGGAAAAGTGCAGATTCAGAGTCCTACTCAAAAGGAACTGGGTACATATGGATGCCTGGTTGTTAATGACTTTGGTTTTGATATGGAAACATCTTTGCTATTGCGTGCAGGTAGGAATTGTAGCATCCACAGAACTGGGGATGTACTCTTTTCATACACCTATCCCCAGCTCCATTTGATATAGTTTCTTTTGCTGGCAGTGTGTGAAATTCTGCCCGATTTAATAGGTAGTAATGAGATGGTCTTGCTCTAAAACCAGAGCAGGTTTGAGCTGAGTCTGCTTTTGTCTATCCCACCTGTATTTTTGGGGTGGTTCTTTTCAAACTGAAATCTGTTAAAACATGACAAATTTAAATGCAAGCTCTATATTTACAAGGCAGACAAAGCTTTTAATATTGATTATTCTTTTGCTTTCATTTCGAAGAGGTTCCTGTCATCTTGTCCTCTGTGTTAAATGTTACAAATCTGGAAGCCAGCAATCTCTCTGCTATTGTTGGAGGTACAATCATGGCAAGAATTGGAGCAAATATTATGATTGAATGTCCAGTGAAAGGTAAGCAAGAACTCCACTGAAATTCCTTGTAATGTTAAAATAAGAAGTTTACTCTGTATCTAGAAAAGAGCTACCAGCAAAGGCAGCAAGATCATTGATCATTAGTCATTTTTTTCAGTATGTGTGTCACTCAACAAGTCTTATGTCTTTTCTGTTGGTCACTTTAGTTTACACATATGTGCTATGTGTTCAACAGGCTTTCTTTTAGAAGTACTTTTCTTTCTATCAAGTGGTCTGAGGCTCCACTACAGAACTTAAAGCCCAGTGAAGTCAGTAACTATCTTACTGCAATAGCAAGCATAGCCAGCTGACTTGCTCATCAGGGAGCTCTCCTTATCCTTATTTGAGATGCCCATATGTCTAGACTGTTGTTAAAACTGAAAATGAAATCTCCAGCCATAGTTTAATAGAACTTTAAACCTGACAGTGAAGTAAACTTACCTTTTAGAGCCATCAGTCTGCAGCTGCAGTACAGAAGACAAAGAAAAGTGCCGAGCCATGAAAGCATATAGATATTGTCTAGCACAACATCTGTCAAGCAGCATTAAGGTTAATCAAAAGCTACATGCATTAAGCAGATCCCTGTTTCATTTTATTTTCTTGTCCTTTTTAAAGGAGAGGTTGATATTTTCTTTTTCAGTCTCATCAATATCATCTTTTAAGTTTCATTTGCAAGATTTAACTCACAGTGGTGATATTCTGTCAAATATTTAATAAGCGAATGTCAGTCCTTTGTGCCTTATTGAAGAACATACATGAAAGTATTTGCTGATAACAGTAGACGTTGCAATTGAATACAAAGAGACTTCAGAGAAATCAATGTGCCATTCACATTTATATTGCTGGGGGAGCACGTATCTGAGTGTTGATACTGAACCAGAATACTGATATACTGATAGAAATATATATGCAAATAGTTCTGCCTACAATTGCGACGCCAGGCTGACATATATTAGGACATGTGGCTCTGCTATTTGCTGTTGTACCAAGGCTAATTCTTTGATGAAGTAATATTTTCCAACTACAGTTTGGCAACTCTGTGCAGAACTGACCTACATCTCAAATTCAGCAGAGAGTTAATGTCACACTGTTAATATTAATATTGTTAGGATGGGTAAGCAGTTAGCAATTTAAATATAAATTAATATTTTCACATGGGACTGTGGATTTCCAAATGCTTTAGAATTGTATATATTACTGAGCCAAATCTTAGTTATGGTAAGACACCAGTGTTGACTTAAAATTGATTTATCTAATTGCTTTATTTCCCATCATTGCCAAGGAAATGAGTATTACTGCTTGTGAATAAAATAGAGTTTACATGTCTTAAAATTTCTCTTAGCCTAGAAGCAGAAAAACTTATGAAATAATGTAAGCAGAGTTTTTTTCTGATCTCCTTTTTGATGAAAAGTAATACACCACTGACTTTAGTAGACTGAACTTAATAACACTCTGCTAAATGTTTGTCTAATAGGGTGGGAACCAAAAATATGTCCATTTACAGTGTAGTGAAATGAGGACTTTGTTGTAAATGCTGATGAAATATCCTGTGAATTATGAGATGAGCAAACATTTGAATCATAAAAAAAAATAAAAATAAAGTGAATATATACTCTGAAAGTTCTGTTCCTACAAGCAGATAATGCAAGTCTGCAAGAGCCCTTTTCTCATCAGACATGTTGATTTATAAAAATAATGTGGTTTCTTCTTGGAGTAACAGTCCCCTGTAAATCCTTATAATGAATATCTAATGTAAAAATGACAGTAGTTGAATGTGACTAGCTGTCAGCTGAGGATCTTAGAATAGGCTGTGAAAATAAAGTAATTACAAGAGAGAGCACTTCTTTGAGTTTTGTGGAGACCTTGACTAGATCTGGAGTGTCTTTTCCTCATTGCCCATTCCTCTGAACACTCAGAGAGGATGTATTTTTTTGTGATAACTTCTTGGTCTATCTAAGGAAAATATTACTAAATAAGTCTGTGTGCCTTCATGTTCTGCTACACACTTACTTGGTATCCATCACCACAGACGACTCACACAGATTTCTGTGATGTCAAGCAGATACAGCAGAGCTGTTGGACTCTTGCTAGCCCACAGCATAGCTGGGCAAAAGAAGTAGTAGCTTATGAAGAAGGTATCTGTGTGCCATGCCACTAACAGAATTCTTAAATTACTTTCAAATTTCTTGGCTGCAATGACTTCTGAGCTCTGATTTTGTTTGTTTGTTTGTTTTTCCCCTGTAGGCTGAATAACCTATAATCCTTGTTTACAGTTGTTCAAACCATTGCTTTCTCTGTACATAAATATATGTATCAAGTTCTACATTTTGTCTAGCCATACAAGAACTATTCATATTTTCCATTATGAAACACATGAAAATCATGTGTATATGCCAAAAAGGTAAGTTAATTGTTCATTTAGGAGAGACCACCATGCCAGCTGCAAGTAGGATCAACCTACCCAACAATCTGACAAAGAAAGTTGTGAAAGGTAGAGTGGAAGTGATGTTATAGGGAAGGGTCCACTTTCCAACTTTCTAACTTCCTCTACAGGCTGGCTAATAGCTAACCCTTTAATTATTCAAGGCCAGAAGGAGAACCAATTGTGTTCTGCCTCAGGGACTCTGGGTTCATTAAGGCCACGTTATGCAGAACAGCTCTGGTTTTAATGGAAAGGACATGAAGTTTAATATCATATACAGTCATCTGACTGCATTTTTTTTTCTTTTCTTGTTGTTACTGATTTGGTTCTTTTTGTTCTTTCGAGGCTCTATCTTGTGCACCCTAAAAACTGCTTTCAGAAAAAAAAAATTTAGAAATGTTAAAGATAAGTGTATCCTAACAAATACAAGAACGTAAGGAACAGGCAAAGAAATTTTAAGTAAATTGCTGAGGCTAATAGTATAATTTTCTTTTCTCTTTTTAATTTATATTAAAACTTTTTTCCACTAATTGTTATAAGCTCATTTTATAGCTCCCACCCGAGCATATGCTAGAAGATATTCATAACATTCTGGACAGATTCATATTCCATTCTTACGGCCAAGAGCTTTTCAATCAACACATATGTTATAAATATCAATACTGATTGCTCCAAATTACTCTTGGATAACATTTATTGTATTTGCAGAAAAGATCTTCTTGTGATTATTACTAAAATAAACTAAAACTGTCAGACTCCATTTATTGTGAAACCTTGAAAGTTCTAAGTTGAAGTATAATAGGGGAAAATTATATATATGTAAAATGTGCATTGTCTGCCACCTGCTGGTGAGAAAACAGAAAGGAAATACTGAGTTAAGGTTGTTTAGACTGTAAACATTATATTGCATCTCTAAAATATCTTGGCATAAAGGCTTTTAAGAGTAGAAACTTCATCTTGATTCAAATGCTAATGCCTCTGAATATACTTTGACTCTCTAAGAATAGCATGTTGATTAAAAAATAGGCAAAGAAAACAAAGAACCTGTTGAATCAAGGTCATCTTTTAGCACACACGTTTCACAAAGATGGACCAGCTACTTACTGTCAGTATTGGAACTTGAAACAAATCCAGATAAATCAAGAATTTGATTTTCCATCTGTTCCTTCATTTACCCACAGTATTCCAAATGTAACTTTGATGTTGTTTTTTGTCTTCTATGCTTAACCACTCAGAAGACATCTCAGTGAAGAATAGCAGTTTATTACATCAGATTCTGGATCTCCTTTTCTTTCCCTTTTTTCTTTCCTTTTCTTTCCCTTTTTTCTTTCCTTTTCTTTCCCTTTTTTCTTTCCTTTTCTTTCCTTTTCTTTCCTTTGTGTATTTTTCTAAAAACAACAATAGATTTTAAAGCGATAAGTATAGCTTTATTTTATGAGGAAGGAATGCCCCTTAAAAAGCTAAAAGCTCCTTTTTAGTATAAGTGCACATACCTTAGTTTTAGTTTGGATATGACATAAGCTTTATAGTAAGTCTTCCAGTCCTTCCCTTTGCTTTGTGTCTTTGAACAGTCTGGGAGCCTAAAAATTGAATCCTTCTGGATCAAACTAAACTGAAAGGTGTGCCTACAGACTATACCTTGGCTCTGAAATACTAATGGACAGAAAGTCCTGGGGGCCAGGTGGGACTCACTAAGCAGTCCAAGCAAGCCCTCATCCAAACAGACATCAAATGTGTTTCAGGACCTGAGTACCAGCTATCCCTTTTTATAAGCACATCCCTGATGCCCTTCACATTGAGGAAGTGTCATTCAGTTAATGACATGTTTTTAGTCCTCTTTGTCTACACATCCCCAGCTGCTCATCATTGGACACAAAATACTGGCTTAGATGGACTTCGGGACTGATTAAGAATAACAATGCCTGTGTAATTCTTTAATTTCTGATAAATTTGTATTTTCCAAGTCCTTAGAATGTGCCTGCTTTATGACCATAAATGACTGGGTCCTTGGTCATAGAGCCATGGCTATCTAGTAAAGTGAAAATGCAATCACTAATCAGTTGGGCAAAACTGTCTCTGATAATAGTGCTGAATTGTAGAATTGCCCTGATGTACACCAGGCAAAGCTTTGTTTGGGGATTGACTAGAGTATTTAGTCCAGTAGTGATTTCTGAGTTCACACTTGACTCAGACCTTCTTATTTAGATGCCTAATATTGTTGCCTTACTTTATTGCCTGGTTTTGAAAAATCTTAGTGTTAAACGTCTGTGGCTGGAAAAAAGATCAAGCTCTCTTTGAGCTGACAGCCAGAGAACTAAACAGGATCTGACAGAGCTGTAGCAATGGTGGGATGAGAAGGGGTCTTGCTTCATGAACCTCCCTAAGGAGGTCACCAGATGTCAGTAAGTATATCTAAATCCTGCCAGATGCTGCTACCACCTAGGAAGAGGGGCTGTTGCATGGCTGCTAGAAAGAGACACAGGTTATGACTCTAAAAGATTGCAAAAGAGCAGGGTGGTATCAGAAGGCAGGAGGGAGGATTGTACGAGGTGCCAAAATGTCTCTCTCCAGCTCTCAGTCCAAGTCTATTATTCCCAGTGAAGTGGGCAAGATTCATGCAGGTAATTTCAGTAGCAGCATGGCTTAGCCCTTGTAGTGTTCACCAGAAGTTGATTGCTCAGTTGAACAATCAAAAAAATAATTGAGATGACAATAAAGGCAGTTTGCAATTTCTGCTGAAGAAAATATGAAGATGTAAATTAAAGAAGTTGTATGGTGAGTTACACTAAATCCACGGTAGGTGTTAGTAAGTGCAGAATGAATAAAATGACATTCGGTGTGTATATTACTGACCCAGAATCATTTCCTCTGCAAGATGACATGTGCAGTTATCCTCTAAAGTTAGGTAAACTTTTAAAGAAGTGCAGCAAAATGTGATTTGTGCCAGCGCAGTTCTGCCTTGCTCTTGAATGGGAAATACAGAATACTTTATGAGATTCTACATAGCTGGGGGAAAAATTTCTGAAGACATATCCAATGTTTTAGAGCGACTAGTTAGTAGGCCAAGATTTTTATGGTGTGTAATATTTCATAGGGCTTTCAAGGTTGGAGGAAATTTGTTTTTGAACACTGAATATTTTAAGGGCACCCTATAGTGCGGATTCCATTTTTTTTCCTTTTTTAAACACGTGTTTCACAGTCCCATCCGGAGGTAGAGTTTTTTTCCATAACATTTGCTGTCCCAGGGCCACTCATGGTGGAAAATGACTTTTTTTTCATGGAACATTGAGTATTTTAGAGCTGTTCCAGTACTAGTGGAAAATAACCTGTGCTTGAGGTCAGAAAAATAGATTAAACTAATTTTAAAGTTTTATAGCCACTTAGGTCTATAGACGAAATTTTTAACATCAGAGGATTTAGATCCATTGCAAGATTAAGATTCTGATTTTTAAGGTATTCTAGCTGTAAGAAGGCTCCAGCTCAGGAATGCATCTTTGTTCATGAAGGACAGTTGTAGCCATGCTTAATTTTAAGCATGTGTTTAATTGCATTCCCTAATAGGGATGGATTTAATCCTATGCTTAAGTGCTTTCCTGACTTGGAGCCACAGGATATGATTGTTTGAGTTTGCTACTAGCTGAAGTCAGTGATGCATCTCTCCTCTGAATCACTGGGATCTAAACTGCACTCGGGGATTCTGAACCTTTGGCTGTTTGGGTGAGTCGATACCTTTGGGTTCATCCTCAGCTGCATCTGAGTGGAGGTGGGGTATGAAGGAAACAAAGGTGGCTACAAGCCATCTCTTACCTCTTCTCATTCTTGTACTGGCAGGGGATCAAATCAGGAATTCTTCAGCTTGAAAGCAGTATTTTTTTGGATGTAGATAGGTAATGACTTCCTTCCAGGGTTACAAACTGGAAGATTCTTTTTTTTTTTTTTTTTTTCTTTCCCAAAGAGAAGGTCTAGAAGATGATTCCCAGAACAATTTGGTGTCTTCTGACCCATCTAGAAAGGTAATCTAATAATTCTATAGAGGAAGCTTATGTAGATTTGATAAACTTGGACGCTAAGATGAAAGGAAAGACATGTTTTAAAACTGTCCTAGTGAGGACAAATGACAACAGAAGAAACATCTTCAATTCTAACTAACAGAGGGTGGAAAAATAGAGCAGTGAGGAGTAAAAAGCCATTCTAATCAGCATTTAAACATCTCTGTTAAGAATTCTGAACACACGTTTCCAATTTAATATGTCTTTTCTATACAATCCTGGGCTCTTGAAGACAAAGTGAACGTTATTTTTGTCTGTATAAAGTCCTTGTGTGAATCTGTTTGTGTAAAGGAGAGTGTAGCATCTGCATTAAGATTAAACTTTGTGCATAGGATGAAGTTGTCCATAAATCCCTAAATTCAAGGATAATTTCACCTCCATTCACTTTGTCACCTTGAAGAAAATAAATAAATAAATAAATCACCTAATGGCTTCTTTTTGCTTAGTTTAGATTCTCCTTGGAAAAGGTAGAAAGTTGTGGGTTTTGTTGTTGTTGTTGTTTTATATTGTTATTCATTTTGATAATATGCTTGAACTGTACCTGCAGTTTCCGTGTAGGTCTTGGTGCTTGTCACAGTTCTGAACAGTCTTGTCACAAGAAGAATGTGGGAATTGCATACTTTGCCTGCTTTCTCACAGGATGGATGAGACTTAACTCAATATGCAGTGCTGGATACCAGTAGAAAAATTTATTACAGGGTAATAAGCATGTAGTCTAATTTCTAAAGAAAAAGTGTTGAAAAACTGCATGATGGAAGCCTTTTCAACAGAAACGTATAAAGGTGACTGCCTGGTGGGGTTGTGCTATGTGCTGTGTGTTGTGACAAGGGTTTTACGCAAAGCACTGTTAAGAACAGAGACTACTAGAAAGGTAAATGAATGGCTAAAAATAGTTTGTTTTTTTTTGAGAATCCTCCAACAGTAAGAGTTTCTCCCGATAGGAATTCCAGAAGTGATAGTATGCAAAAGAACTCAGTGTCTTTCATGAGAGTTATGGCAGAAAAGGATTTTTTTTGCTGGCAATATAAACATACAGATAAACTGAAGCTGTCCAGAAGAGCTTGAAATGTACATGCTGCTTTACCCAAGAATGCAAAGGAGCTGGAATAGAATGGATGGCTTTAAATTTTTCTCCTGTCTGTTTTATTTCTTTAATCCATTTATAGGGTGTCTATCAGCAGATACGATAGCACCACACAATTTTTTTATTTTTTTTTTTCTGGCCAGATTCTGTTCTGCATCTCTCTGGATGCACAACTCTGAAAGCTTTATACAACATTTGAGCTCTCCAGTTTTGGGTTTCCCTGAAAGGCAGGGGTAGAGGCCCCTGCTACCTAGCAGACAGCCACATCCTGCCTGCAGCATGCAGAGCCATGCCCTCTCTCCTCCATGCATGCTATACTCCAGCAGGATACCACAACCTGTAGCAGGTCCCCAAACTCTTATCTGAAAGGTGTTTTTCCATTCTTCCTTAGTTGAGGAAACTGAAGGTTTGCTTAATGGCAGCCTACCCAAAACCACCTACCTGTAAAGGGATGCAGAAGGACTTTGACTGCATTTACCAGTTGTTCTTCAGCAGATGATCCAATACCTCCCAGCTTTGCTTTCAGACAGTAATTGTTTTCCATGTAATACAAAGGGGATAGAAAGGGAAAGACAAATGCAAAAACTTGAAGGGTCCTCAGAAGTGACCATGAAGAGGCCAACTCAGAGGGAGTCAAACATCTAATTCACATAAAAACTTAAATAAGATCTAACTTCTCAGAAATTTTAGATATAATACAATACAGAAGTGTTCTGATTACTATTTTCACTGCTATTTTCAATGCGATCAGCTCAGATTTATGGATGTCCTCCAAAGGTACCTAGATAACATTATCTGTGCTTTGTAATAACAGTGTATGTTAACCAGACGGTGCTTGATAATGTTGGTTTTTCCATGATATTTTTAGTTGATCATTATAAATGCACATTTTTGCCTCTTTTTCTGTAAGTGGCAGCACCCCAAAGATTACTTGGTTGGATTAACTGTGCATTTCAACTGGACCGACTGTTGGACTGCCATGTGGAGCTCTCTCCTCGCTTACGTTCCTTAGACCTACAATTTATATTTGTGTGTTCACATTATTCACCTTGGCAGTGATCTGATTTACTTATGTGTGTGTGGTATTGCTTGCTTGTTTCTACCAAAGAGAAATATATACAGCTTCTTGGAGAGAAGAAAAAAATAAATAAAAGAAGAGGAATCACTTGCTAGTGACTTAAATTGACTTAAGGGTGTGTGACAGCTACTCAGTTTTGAACCTCAATGGAGAGGCAAAGCTGTTCTGCAGATTTCTTCTGCAAACTGAACTCCAGTCAAGGTTTTAAAAGGCTCAACATCCCCCTGAATGAGGGAGAGGTAGAGAAGTAGAGACATGGCAATTCTTCTGGTATAAATGCTAGGATACAACTGAAATTTGGAAGAAAGACACATTTTACTTAAGTGAAATCCCAGGAATGTGGCACATTTTTGAATACTGTGCTGCAGGCAGAGGGAAGACTATCATGGGATGATATTTTGGGCTGAATTTTGATAGAGGCCCAGGTTAAAAGTTAAATTTGAACCTTCCCAAACATTTTCTTGTTTTTGTGTATTGTGGAATTTAACATTAAAGCTTTTAACTCTGGTCCCAGCTTAACCATGCTCCTTCTGACATATTTTTGGCTCTGATCAGCCTGCAGGACTTTGGTGCCAGTGAGGGTAGTCTGGCTGCAAACCTGTAGGCCTTGGATTAACACAACTCCGCATCCTCACAGCACCTCCTCAGTCCATCTATGTAGCGAGTATGTATGCTGGAATGGCCATGGAAAATACACTGTAAAGGAAAAATGTGTCTGAGTATGATACATTTTAGCCAAAAAGCTGGGGTATAATGAAAAAAAGACCCTTAGAACAGGACCTCTTCCTAATTCCAAAAGGATTTTTCGATGTGGCATAAAGCTTCTTCTGGAAACTTGAAAAACAGCCTGTTTTTTTGGACCCTTGTGCGCTCTGAAGATATGTATCTTGTTTTTATACATTTTTACTCAGTAAAACACAACGTCATGAGTTTAAAAGCACTGAACGTTTGCTAAATTGCATAGAATTTAAATTTGTGATTATGCAGGAGGGTGTTTTTGTCTGCTGTCTTTCTAGACTAAAATGGTGTGTGGAGCTTTTTCCTTCAGTGCAATGGCAGGATCCAAAAAATATGTCTGGTTCCTATTACAGTAAAGGAAAAACTTGAGGTGTGCATTGAAAGTGCTAAGCCAGTGATTGAAATGTTAAAGTTGTTCCTAAAGGCTATTCCACATCATGAAGACATCATCTGAAAAGTAATACTGCACAATGATCTGTGAAGCAAGGAGCCTGAATTAGCATTCAATATGGCTGAAACTTCCAAACGTCCCACATTTGGGACAGCTTCTCTAGCAAAACCCATTTTGGTAGTCTTCAGGGAGCACTGATCAATATATTTAGACAAGAAAACAGAGCTCAGGCAAAAGGCACTTCAACTGCTCTGACTTGTGCCTTGTGTATTCACATGCCTCTGTGGCTTGTCACTGTGCCGCGTTATGTCAGACTTACCCCACGATTTATCCAGGATTTTGGAGCCTTGAAAGAGTGCCTCATCTGCAGCAGCTCAACTGAAGCACAAACAATAAGGTGGCGGATCTGCCAGCTTGCAAGATATCCTTTGTAAGGCAAATGTTTGAGGAAAATAAAACATCTGTAGAGGTCCTTCCACAGAGGTAATACTGTGCAATTGGAAAAATCATCTAATTAAAAACAAACATCTGAAGTCATTTGTGGATCAAAATTTGGAATGATGAGTTTCTTAGAGCACAAGCTTGACAGTAGGAAAGGGATAGGCCTTTGGCTTTCTGTAGTGTGGTAAATGAGAATGCTCAACAGCTGAGCCCCTTGCCCAGTTGTTAATAGCTCTTTCTGTTCGTTTTCCTTCACGCTCCATTGTTACAAGTTGTATTTATGAAATCCACTACATGAAGTTTTCAGGTGCTTTTTGGGGTAGAAATTGGCCACATATTCTCTATTCTAATTGGTAAATATATGTGTTTGGTTTTTTGTTTGTTTGTTTGTTTTTGTTTGTTTGTTTGTTTGTTTTTTTCCTTCAAGAGAAACATTTTGTCCCAATTTATTTTTCTGCTATATTATTTTTAAATTAGAAATTTTGTATTCATTCCTTTCTTCACCCATTCTGGGATGCAGATAGTTGTGTTAATTGGCCCTGACTTGGGTTAGCAGTCTCACATATTTTGATAGAGAGATACATGAGCACATGGCTTTTGTAGCAGTTTTTGAAACTGTTCTGTGAGTTTACCTTGAAGTTCTCAGCCTTTAATCTCTCTGGGATGCTGAATTATTTGTAGGGCTCCAAGTAAGCAGGTTTGTTGTGAGTGGAAAAATTACTTGTTTTGCTGTGATAGTGTTACACTGTCTGTGAAAGAACAAAGATTCTTGGATTCTATGGTAGCAGTTAGCAGTAAAAAACATACCATTTATCTTGCCCTATTGTTTTTAATTATATGTATTTAAAAGGTGTTCCCCAACCAAACGTAATGTGGTTTAAGAAGAAAGACTTCCAACAAATTGGTTCTTTCCTGCCTTTGAATGGCTCTTTATCTCTGAGGAATGTTTCCTATGAAGATGCAGGAACATATATTTGCAGAGCAACTAATGCGCTCGGAAAAGCTGAAGCTGCGTCTGTTCTCCACTTAACTGGTAAGTGCTGAATGAGAATTCCTTACTGCTAACAACAGTCACCCACTCTTATTATCAATTTTTACTGATTAAACTATTTGGGTGGAGGGAAGTGGGGTGATATTTAACACTTAATTATGAACTAGGAGTGTTTATTTAATCTGACTCCCTGGGATCTGGTCTGATCTCTCATTTCCTGTAATAGTGCATCTAGGTACAGATGGACTGCCTTGTGACTTCTTCAAAAATTGTTCCATCTTCTTGCTTCTATGGAACAAATTTAAGCCCTTAAGCCATGAGACACATTAGAAAATTAAATCAAATGTCTGTCATATTACATTATGTCCAGTGCTTTTATATAGGGGAACAGGGTAGGCTTGAGTTCAGAAAATCTTCAGGGAAGTACAGTGAAATGAAAGCAAAGGATTTGTTGTTGTTGTTTTGTTTCTAATCATAAAGGCTGATAAAACATAGGGATGTAGAAAAAAAATTCAGAATGTGAATTGCTAACTCTCAGAATAGAAAATGTAAAGAAAAACTCCATTTAAATGACTCTATTGTAAGTAGATTAATCATGTAATGCTGTATAATGCAATCACGCCTTGCAAATAGCTCCAGTAAATGGATCATTCGGCTCTAAAAATTAACTCTCAATATTTTGGTGTACAAAGTACAGCACAATTATATATGGCTAATCACGCTACAAAGCTTGCTTTCTTAAGCACACATATGTTGGCAGGTTATGGATGTTTGGATCTGTTGGCCAAGGAAGATGTACCAAAGACATGAGACTTTTTTGTCCCAGCATTTACATAGATAAGCAGGAAGCTTGGTGCAGACATTGTACTTTGAGGAAAAATCTTGAGCATCAATCATTGGCATCCAACCAATGTAAAATGACCCATGGAAGTTAGAATATAACAAAAGATTTAAACCATTCTGGAAGGAGAATCATGGATATTATGCACACTCATTAAAACAGAAATTTTTGACTGAATGGCAAGAACTGCATGTTACTGACAGATAGCCCACATTTCTGGCAGTTATTCTGTCATATGATAAAAAGGAGTTGCTATAGTGATAGGTATATGATTCTGCCTATATTATATACTATGCCTAATGAGATTTTAAGAGATTTTTTTTTATTGTAGCATTTTGTCACAATTCTTTCAAATGAAACAAAGGAATTGGCCTAATTCCATTGAGAGAATTATTAAGATTTATGTGGATGACTGGTAACAACATAATAAATAGTATTATTCGTAACAGTAAATAGATCATACATCCTGTAAATTTTGTTTGTAAACATGTTCATTTTGTTCATAAACATGCTAATTTTTGCTAATAAATACAATTATTTTTTCTAATAAATACAACTCAACAAATTTTATTAATTTAGACATTGGCATGAACATTATAAATAATTTGTACATTTCACTGTTTTTGTATCTTAAGTATATATATTAGATGAACAATTAAATTGCACGAATAAAGGTGATCCTAAATAATTCCAAAGCACTGTTATCCTTGTGCTTCATAACTAAAGTGCTGGATATCTTGATAGAAAGTTTTTTTTACCATCTTGATTTAATTCCTGCTAAGGAGAGATCTTGTATGTTGGTTCACAGAACAAAGATATACAGAAAATTACACTCCACTATCAAAGGGAAGCAGAAAGAAGCGTGTTCTAATGGCATCTGGAATTGGTACAAATGTTAGTGTGGTACCTGGAGATCCATTAAGAATAGGTATGCTGTTTTTTTATACTTTGTCATTTGAATTATATGTTTTGCTCATTAAAACAGAGAAGGCCCAATGGAGAAAGCAAGTGTGATTCATAAGAGTCTGGGTTTGCTGGTATGGTGTGAAATCTTCGCTCCATTTAAATAATTGCTCTCCCACACACCCCTGCATTCATATAGAAGTGAAATTTGTGAGATCTAACTGAAAACAAAAATACAAAGAAATGTGGTAAGTATACATCACCTCACATACCTGATAGCCCTCAGAGGGTGGTCAGGATTTGGGGCCATAGTTTGGGCTTCAAGTAATTAATGCATGCTTTTGATTTTATTTTGACTGTTGAGGTCTTGTATATAGAGTCACACAATCATACATACCTACGCAAAAAATATTTCAATGTAGCTCCTGCGTTTATTAGAAAACGCTAAAATACTGTTGATTTTCAGGTTGCCCAGTGCTGTCAAGCTACAGAAACACCGTTCGTTGGCTTTTCAGAGGTACTCCAATTGAGGAAGCTAAGACCTTGGAATACCGAACCCTGGCTGGGGGTCGCATCCTGGAGGTGAACACCAACTCTGGGCAATTTGCTGGACGGTTCCGATGTTGGACTTCAGCTAGTGCAAAACCAATGTCAGTTTGGGTAAATGTCAAGAAGGAAGGTTTGTGGAAAATTATATGACAAATTATTACATTTTTGAATACTATTTTCTTTCACTCTGTAAAGACTTCCTTGCACATTAACTTGTTCTTATATATGAAAAGTAATTCACAAACATGTATAACCTCATGTGTATGCATAATCCCATTTAAACTAATAGGTGATGTTCATACCCAGGGTTGAGTATGGGCAGAAGCAGGACTTAATACCATGTGGTCTTTCCCATTTCTTAACTGTGTAGCTGTGAATCTGAGAGGATGTAGCCCAATTTGGTGTTTTGCTGCTTTAAACAATTTTAAATCAGGTGTTTTTTCTGAACTTCCTCTTCAGCAAATCATGCAAACTGCTACCATAATAGCCCACCAAAAAGAAAGAAAACTGACTTTGAGGCTATCTTTATAAATATATTAATTATAATCAAAATAATGTTAATTGTTATTTTTTGATGTCATGCAAAGTGATATGGTTGCAATAATGTGGTTGCCATCTTACTGTAGTCACCCCTAAACATATCAGTGTAGTACGTAGAGCATGCTGCATACTCATTATCAATTTCAGTTTTAAATTTTCAAGAACATTTTGTAATGTCCTCCAATGTAATGTACTTGCACAAAACTCCATTTCCATTAATAGGTTTTAAAATGTGGAACTGAGAATTGTAGATGAATTTGCAGAGCACATGTCTTACATGTGCACCAGCAGGACAATCAACTGTGTCTTCAAACGTTTTATGGAGTTTGTAAATATTTAAAGAGATTTGGAAAGTAATTACGTTATAATTGATGGGCTTTTAAAAATAGAGTAAGGAATGTAGATTCTAAGATTCTGGCAGCAAAAACCATCAAACTCCAATCCACAGTTTAAAAAAAAAAAAAAAAAAAAAAAAAAAAAAACAAACAACAACCCAACAATAAGCCAGTGTTTTGCAGAGAATGCAAAACAGGTTTGAAAAGTATCTGTTGAAATTGAAAGTTCTCATACATGATTTATATATGATTCAGCTTACTGTTTATGTGATAAGGACTGAAACAAGCTTTAAGATCGGAACTTGCAAATCCCCTCTGCTGTATAGGAATGTATTCCCAGTGACTGCCAGGGGATTACCTGTATGAGCAGGACTGGGTCTGTACGCATGGGGCAGCAGAGTTAAAGTCATAGATAAAGGGTAGCTATTTTCATAATAAGTATGAAATGAAAAGTAAATCAAAATGTTAACAAAATTAATCATAAAATATCCCTATAGAGTTTATCAAAAAATGTATCCAGGCCTTGGTACTAATATAGATCTCATTAAAGCTGGAATTTCTGAGTGGGTCTAGCCAGGTATCAAACTATCAATCACTGGTCTCCAGCTGCAACTGCCTTTTGGTTGCCTAATGCCCTTTCCAGTGAGGCTTCTCAGTATTTTTGGGGATTCCATTTTCCAGGCAGGAGCCTTAACTCTGATTGTTGCTTATGTGAACGTTTCATCACTGCAATACCTATCCCTTTTTGAGACTGCAAAATCTCCTTCGGTGGTTTTTGCACAGTAGGCATATTGAGGGCACTTCTGAGCAGTATCATCCTAGTTAAACAAACAATACAGTCTCTCCATCATAGTTGCAGTCAGTAAATTTAACTGTTTCTACTTTGAAAAGGACCCTTTTGTATTATTTTAAGAAACCCAGAAGTAATAAGGAAACATTGAAAAACAATAAGTTAAAGAATTCATTATGTGCTGGAAGAGTGAGCCTGTGGACACAGCTGGTAGCTATCAATTATTCTTGGTTATTACAGAAAAATCTGACTCCTTCTGTGATCACATAAAAATCTGTCAACATTGCATGGTACTTCATCTTTTACCAAGTGTCAAAAAAAAAATTGGGGGGAAGGGGTAAGTGTGGAATTGTGACTAAATATAAAGGTAGTAATTGTTAGAGGTGATTGATTTTTAATATAAAATGGTCTTTAAAACAAATTTCATTTTCATCTTGCCAGATGCCCCAGTAGCAAATTATTTATGCATTAAGTAATTTTCTATAGTTTAGTATAGGTTTCTCTTAAATCTTGAAATTATGTGAAGTGTCTGGAGTAAGATGAGTTTTCTTCAGAATAAACTTGCTGTAGAACAGCAGGAAACTTTAAGAGCCTGATTTACAATTTCCTCTTTTTAATGCTCATTGTATAAAAATGTTATGAAAGTTTTAAAAGAAGTTCATCAGTTCCTACTGTGAGCCAGGTTCTGCCCTGCAAGTGCACATGTGCTGATCCCATTTGCCTTCTAGAGAGCTTCATGCTCATATGTAAAGACTGAACTTTAGAGGAAGCTGGGTAGGACTAAATTCTACTCTGGTTTATGGTCCCCTTTCACAAGGCTGAAATACTTGCTTTTCTACAGAGAACATGGTGTCTGTCTACCTTACACAATATGCTGTCATATCAATTGAAATGTGATGCAGTTACAATGTATAGTATCTCTCTCTCACACTGCTTACAATTGCTTTTCTTCTCTGATAATTAGATTATAAATGGGAATATGCTGAGTGGAGCACTTGTTCTGCTAGTTGTGGCAATTCAGGCACCTGCTCCAGAAGTCCACAGTGCGTGAATTCAGAGAAGCAAAAAGTAAACGAATCATTATGCGGACATCTGCAAAAGCCAGGGATTATTTACCAGTCATGCAACACAGATGACTGCCCTGCCAGGTAAACTCCTTTCTACCATATTTCCATGTGCTCTATCTGTGTCAAAACACACTTAAAATCTCCTGAAGTTGTTTCTGTGTACTGCAAGTCTAAACTGTGGGTATTATTTCATCATGAATCCTAAAGCAAGAGAGGTGTGAAATGGATCGCAAGCAAGCAGGAGAACTCTTGATTAGGCTGAATAAATTAGCTGTGTGTACAACATGCTGCTGCAGCAAATCTTGCTGCTCCTGCATTTGAAAGCAAAGCTGGAAGCTTCTCTGAGATACTGTGATGTGCTAGTTTTGTGGAATTTGTGTCAATGCCCTGACAGAAAACTCATGTTTATAGCAGCTGATACGCTCATGAGTGGAACCTTGTGTTCACCTCCTCTCCTTCCACACTAGCAGAGAAGCTCAGAGCAGTGTGTTTACTGTGGAATGCCTATTTTGACTCCAATGCCTCCTCACCACAGTGTCACACTCCTTGCATGCGCTTCTCTGCCAATTTTCTGTCTGGATAAACTAGTGTACTGTGTGATTTTGGAGCAGAAAATATTTATATCACAGGCTAGTATACCACCACAACATCTTATTCCAAAATGTTACATACGGATTTGGTGGGTTGCACTGAGCGTTCCAGCTCAGCAAGGCGTTGCTTTAGGTTTTTAGCAGGAAATCCCACAGGCATCCTCAAAAAAAATTGCTTTCCGTTGCTTAAAAGGATTGGCCATCACTGTCAGCAACATAAAATCCACGAGGGATGAAAAGTCATGCACACATTTTGGAGTTGTCCCTCACTGGAAAATTTTTGGAGAGAAGTGTTAAGACCTTAACTGACATTGTGGGAGTGCATCTTGCCAGTATGTTCCAAAATCTTTTTCTAAATACAGAAAACATAGCAACAGATAAATATCGGGAGAAATTTGTTTATATTTCTTTATTAGCAGCCAAAAAAACAGATCATCCTAAATTGCGAGTCTGTATTCCAGCCAGCCCATAACAAGTGAACTTTTTGCCAGTGGAAAAATACTAAAATAGAACTAATAGTTTGAAACATAGACTCAGCTGCAGGTTTCCCTCTAAAATCTGTCCATTCAGAGCAATGAGACAGAATTATGAGGATACTTGGGGGCCCAGTGCTCCCCTAAGTGAAGGACATGCGTTGAGTGGGCTGCAGTGTGTGACTTAATGATCTAAATAACGCTGAAGCCAGAGTAATCACCATAAAAATTAAGCAGTTATTTCAGGCAGTTAAACATACTAAATTCTCCCTTATTAAATTGCTTAGATTTATTTGGCTTTTAATTTGGCTTTGTGTGCTAATCCGTAGAAAGAAATTGTGTGTATACTAACATAGGTTAATGATACTTAAAATTACATGTGTGTTACCATATAAGTTGTTTTTGTGTTATGAAGTAGCCCATGCTTCCTATACAGGAGGAACATTCCAGGTGCCTGGAAAAGAGCCCTGTGTCGGATGCCTCCAAGGTCTCCCCTTATGCCGTGAATACTGACCAGGGAAAGAAGTGCAAATTGGTCAGACTTCCCCTTCCATTTCCCTGTTCCCTGATTTTTGCATCTTTCTTCCTACAGCAACTGTTTAGAGAGTATCTAGAATTATATAAGCTTCAGATGTACAGTCAGTGTCATGGGCCTTTATTATTCAAAATATCTTGCATGTGTTTAATCCACTTCTCTCCAGCATAGCATACAAGTATAGTTAAGCAAATATAAGGGTTTAAGCATGTATTTAACTTGTGTTTTAAGTGTTTGCCAAATTTGTGCATTGTTGAGTTGCTGTGCATACATTGCACCAAATATTTGCAAAAGTGCTTGAGCTTTAAAAAGGAGAAAAAAATAAGAGTCCAGACTGTAAAAGATTAAACTTCCTTGAATTGATATGAGCTTTTTGACTGTAAGAAAATGACATAATTGCTAAAGAGAACAGAATATTTTTCCTGTTATTGCATTTGTGCTACATGTAGAGTCCCATTCCATTTTTCTAGCCTAGATTTATGAAAAGATGAAGTAGAATAAATTATATTACCACTTGCTGCTTCCCTGGTATTGTTCTTAGCTGCAAAGGCAAAATAAATCTCTGCAACTTCTAATCAATAAATAAAATGTTCTCCTTCGGCCATTATCTAGCAGGATCCTGATGTAATAAATTTGGATGAGTTATGACACCTGCTACGTTAGTAGTAACTAAATCAGTACCATCCATTTTGCAAGTTATGGAATAGCGTGCTGTGCTTCCTGCAAAAATGATAAATCCAGCAGGGCCTATAGGGTTTACCTAATATAACCTTCTGGGTAACAAACAGTGTAACTTCAGTCAGCGTATATTGAGCTACAATACATCTTAGAAGTCATCAGGTAACCAAGTTTATAAGATCATGCATAACAACTGAAGGAGCGTACTCTACCTTTTCTCACATCAAAGTTCTATTTATCCACCTGAAACTTACAAAGGCAGGTTGTCTTGATTTTTATTTGCAAACTACCACTACTATCACTGCAAACTACCAGCAAGGTTCCAGCGCTTTCATATCTGCTGTAAATGTCTCTGCATCCTGTAGGTGGGTAACTGGTCCGTGGTCTGAGTGCTCTGCAACTTGTGGCAATGGATTTTGTTATCGCCAAATAACTTGTCAACAAGTAAAAGCCAACGGGAGTGTGGTGACACTCCTACCAGATGCTTGTGTGCACCAGGATCGTCCTGTGGGAAGAAAACCCTGTATGGGTTATTCATGTTCATCAGGGACAACACAGACAAAAGGACAAGTAAGTTATACAGTTTGTCTGGAAACTCCTTATATTCTAAAAGCACATCAGTGTCATCATACCACTGTCTGAACATCTGTATTCTATTGCACATAAGAGCTATGTGGCACTAGTTGTAGTTGCCTTTCAGTACAGTGAATTACAAATCCTTGTTTCAGTTTGTGTTAATTTTGTTCATCAAAGAGAAGGAAATATAAGCAGAATGTGACCCGAAAACCAAATATTAGTTTCAGTTTTATAAGCTAATCCATTATTACATACTCTGTTTTTAAGCTAGTATATTGCTTTTATTGCAGTCTTATAAATACACAGTTCACATAGCAGAACTTGTGAAGTGCTCAAAGAAAGATGTGTGCTTCAGAAACAGTTGTCATTATACAATACAGAGAACTTTGCTTTCCTATTGTATCTTCATTTGTGCAGTAAACTTGTGTTCATTTTGATATAACTGACAATTATTAATGCAATATTTAGTATTCAATGAACAAAGTAATGATGGATAAATGCTGTTTTCACATTCTGGATACAGATATTAGCAAGGCAAGATTGTATTTGTCAGAGTTGGAGAAAGAATGTTACAGAAAGGATGAGAGAATAGATGATAGATTTAGCTTTATGGTTCAGTAGGAAAGCCAGTATCTTGGAGAAGTGTGAACTGAGAATATGAACTGGGTGTTGAAGATACAGATCGAGAATTATGACTCTGTTGGGCAATTGGATAACTGCCTAGAAGGGTGATTCTGTCATTACTAACTTAGTTGTTTCTTTTTCTTTCCTCTCACCCTTTTGTCTCTTTTTAGTGTTCTGGTCGCTGTACAGGCCGCCCTACAGGTTTACAGCATCGCCACTTTGTATGTCAACTTCATAATGGATCTTTGGTGCCAAATTCTTCTTGCGATGAAAGAAAGAGGTATACAGTTCAAAGCAGTACAAGTTAAGAGTGTCTATATATCAAATTAAAGATACAATATCATCAATGCAGTATAAATATTCAAAGTCTTCTTACGAATCAAACACAAGATAGGAGAGGATAAGTCATCCCTTTGTGTACACTGGACAAATTCAGGAACCCAAGGCGGGTAATGAATTTGATCAGTGTCCTCCTCTGTGCTAATGACAATGCTAGAAAAAGTGATAGAATCTTGATTCCCAAAGAAAGCAGAAATTGGAGTGATCTGTCGTAACTTTCTTATTACTGCTAATTCTCTTCTGATACAATTCTGTGTCAGCATGGAAATGTTACTTGTGTTTATGAGAGAGTTTATGGATAAAAAGCACCTGCAGTATCCACAATGCAACAATTCAGGGTCAATAAAATTTCCTAAAGGTAAAACATTTTTTCTGTTCCAGGTTTTAGGATCTGGTTCACATTAATAGGGGCTTGTCTTTTGTCATGAGTGAGGCACGATGAATGGGCATGATTTGAAGTACACATACTCAACTTCTGAAAAACTTTGTACTCTGAGGGTTCTCAGATACAGGAAGAGACTTCCCAGAAAGGTTTAGGAGTCTCTGTCCTTGGACATATTAAGGACGTGACTGGAGATGGCCTTGAGCAATGTGGCCTAGTTTACTGTGTGATGAGCAGAGTCCCTTCTGGCCCTTGGTCCATTCTGTGGTTCTGTGATTCTGTGAATAAACGTTTAGCACAACTGCAAACATTTAGCTGCCATTCGTTTTCCTCTGCAGACCTGCTGTCAGAAGAAACTGTTCTTCAGAGGCATGCGACGTCTATTGGCGGACAGGGCCTTGGAGGCCTTGCAGTGTGGACTGTGGGAGTGGATTTCAGTCAAGACGAGTGTATTGTGTACACAGAAAGAACAACCAACCTGTGGCTGATCAGTATTGTGGATGGAAGAAGAGACCAGTGACCTGGCAGCACTGCAATGTCACATCCTGTGGCAGTATGTAAATATTTATTTATATCTGAGCATAGTAATAGTTTGTAGCATTTATATTAGTGACTCACCATTGTACACTGATGATTTTACAAGCATTTGGTTGTACATCTCAAAGGTAAAAGTTACCTCTCCAAGAACATTTTGTAATGCTGGGGTTATTTTTCTTCACGACTAGGCCAGTTTGATATTAAAGCCTCAAAAGCACTTTTAGAAACAGGATTTTTAGGAAGTTGTTTTTATGAAAACTTCCTACATGTCTGCCAGTTGTGACTCATTCATGAGCCTCTGAGCAAGCTGCTAATTCCTGAAAGGTGGGGTAGTTCTCTAAAATAAATGCAGTGAGATCACACCTCTTATTTGTGACCTACTTTAGCTGTTCTCAGAAATGCCAAGTAAAATAATTACAAAGCTACCAGGAATTCATCAGTTGTTTACAATTATGATGATTAGTTCTACTATTTATCTTTTGTCCATTATAAAGTCTTTTAATATTTAAATATATTTTTCAGAAGGCGAATGCAAGGATACAACTCACTACTGTACATTTGTAAAGCAGCTAAAGTTATGCTTGATAGACATCTACAAACAAAGATGTTGTCGGTCATGTCAAGAAATGTAACTCTTCTATGGAAAGTTCATGATGCTGCAGTGAAGAGATGAGAAGAGAGGTTCATTACACTAGCCTGCTCAAATTATATACTTGTAAATAAATCAGACATTAGTCATAACAGTTAAATGGAAACATGGGGCTAATGAAAAAACAGTATTGCAGATTGATATGCTGGACAGGGTATTTTTTCTGGGATCTTTTATTATCCACTCTTTGTAATGGAACTTTTAAACATTTTAAACAATGTTTTAAACATTTTTGTGTCTGGATAAGGAAGATAGTAACATGGCAAATCATCTGTAAAATTTTACAGGCCAACATGTTATAATTTTATCAGGGGAATAACATTATCTTTAAAAGCACCAGGTAGTGCTTACTGTTCATAACTTCTGAGAAACACAGTCACAAAATCCTATGAATAATTTTGGAATGCAGCAATGAGTGACCCCTAGTTTTTGTTTTTATTGTTTTATCAAATTTAACATGATTTTTGAATTCATAGAAGCTGTGGCTTGTAGCTGTAAACTTTTTGGCAGTTACTTCATTTTCATAACCAGCAAGAGCCTAAGGGTCAGTCTCACAGGATGTTTTACTGAGAGTAGCTGTCAGATGGATGCACAGAAGTACATTTCATTTTTTGTGCTTGTATTTATGTGCATGCAGTAAAAGACATTGTAGATGCTGGTATAATTTTCAAAACAGCAATAGATCTGTTTTGAATAAATGAAATGTCATTTTCCATTGTTTCCAATCTTCTGCTCCAGTCACTGAATGAAGTACAATCGAAGTTCTGGCATGATCAGACTTCTCTACTGATTTTAAATTAGAAACAAGGCTTTCTTGTCAGAGCTGTGAAAGAAACATTTGTGAGCACTGTTCTCTTGCATGTAGTCAAATGGAGAGCCAGTAATTAGCCAAACATGCCTGTCCGATTTTCTGTCTTGAAAACTTTATTAATACTTTATTAATATAAAGAAATATTAATTATGAAGACAGACAAGTGCAGAAAGTCTATTTTGAGGAATTTTCCATCAAGATGACTTTTCATCATGGGCATGAACCAAGCAAGTCTTTGCAAGTTGACAAATTCTGATTACAATATTCCTGGGTATATTATTTTTCTGCATCACAGATGATGTTTCGTTTGGGCTGTAAGTAGAGAACCCCATAGGAGGCAGCAGACAGCTTTTTCTTTTGTATGTTTTTCTTTTCCACACTACTGCACATGTTGGAGGCCGAACGTGAGTCTTGACTTGGATCTGGTGTTACATTACTGAACCACACTACATTCTAATTAGTGGGCATGCTGTCAGACAGTTTTAGAAGCAGCATTCCTGCACAATGGGTTTGCATCACTGAAAATTAGATTAGCACTACTGTATAGAAAATGTTTAATGTGGACTATCGTGTCCAAGGCTGACTGCAAGGAGAGGATATTCCTGATCATTACCTTTTTAATCAGCAATGGGTCTTGATTGTTTAAGCAGTTTTGTTTTTGTTTTTGTTTTTGTTTTTTTTTAAATTAAAAGAAAAACATTTGTAAGATACTTTTGTAGATATTTATTGTCTGACTTAAAAGTGCAATATTTTGTTTTGTACAGTGTTTAATAAAGATTTTTGGACATATATTTTTTCTTATTACCAAAATTTCTTATTCATGTTTTTCCTTTATATTTAAAGTTTTCAAATGTTAACACATAGAATTCTTTTGTTGTTTTAATTTTGTCTTTGGTTAAGTATGCATGATATACAGAAGCAGTGCTGTAAATGTTTGTTATTGCACTTAGCATGACATTCCTCTGTAGATTATTTTATTGCTTCTCCAGTAACTGAAGATGTCTAATACTTAGCTTCCTTGAACGTAGTTTTGATATTTCTGAAATAAACTCTACTTTGATTATTCAACATCTTGATTTCCCAGAGATTTTTTATTACTGTGATTTTCACAGTAGCTGTGCTTTTATTCCAAGGATTGTTCTATTCTACCATGTCCATAATTCTAGGATTTTCAAAGCTAAGATTAGTTCTTATTTTTGACAGTTACCAGACAGATTCTCAGCTTTGCACTGCTGTTAAGAGGCAGCATAGATGTTACCTGACTGAAAAAGTGGGAAGGAGATTTTGCAGAGATCCAAATAAGTCAACTCTGACTCACTGAAATCAAGAATTGCGATTCTGCAAAAAGGTGGAATAAAGTTTTGTTTCTTCGCCAGGCCTTCATGTACTGCACTGAGCTTGTTAGAGCCAACAGAACAGCTCTATGTTTTATACTTGGATGATGGCAATAGCTATAGTAATAAATTTGGTTCAGAATATCCAACATATATAGTCTTTAGAAAGAAGATTTCTGTAAGTATTGTAAGTTGAAAATGCCTAGCAATGAAGTAGTGTTTTAGAGTTATCCTAGATGGCAACACTTGCAAAAGGGCACAGGTCTATTTCCTTTTCTTTTTGTCACCAACTCAACTCATTCTTCCTCTGTAGTCTTAAAAAAAAATAATAATGACATATAGCATAGTGCATGAAGAGCACTTTTGGAATAGCTATTGGATCCACGAGTATCTTCCGCTTTTACATCTTGGCTTAGCATGACATCATAAAATACTCTTTTAACAGCTGTTATTTTGAGAAATATTAGTTTTCCAGCCTGCTGTTCATTTTCTGTGCATTTCAATATGTTGCTTATGAAAAAGTTGACCTTAAATATTGAATACTGTCTAAAGGTTTATAATATCACTTGATGCTTTTCCTGGAAGCATAATCTCTAGGGTGTGGCTCTTTCAACTGTAATCTAATAAAGGCTGTTCTCTTTTACTACTAAATTTAGGGGAAAACATTAAGTGCAAAATGAAAGGGAATATGCTCCCTCCACCCAAAAAAAAAAAAATAATCTTCAAACATATTTGCAGAAGAACTGTTAAATGTGTCTGAATATGCCCTTCACTTCCTCTCAAAATATTTTGTGCTGTGCTGGTAGGTGGCAGCAAATGCCTACCCACATGTTGTTTTTTTCTTAACTTATTTTATTTTTTTTGTTGGGGGGGGAGAAGTGCCTTAACTACAAAAACAGCTGTGAATATTACAAAAAGCATCTGGGGCTAACTCGTAGACCCTGAGGATGAGCCATTTTCAGCAGAACACACAGGCATGCATAACTTCATGGATTCAGGTTGCATTTCTCAATGAGTCTTTCTTCCTCCCTAGAAAGGAGAGCTGGGAGAACATTAAGAGTTTCTGTAAACTTCTCACAAGGTACCCATATTGCGTGTAGGATATAGAGCTGGGCAGGTATAACTGTGGGATGTTTTGACTGTTTCTTCACTTGGGGCTAGACAGAGAATGACTCAATTTTCATGAAGAAAATGTATCTGTACCTTCTGAGGTACAGAAGGATGATAATGAACTGGACTTTGTCCTGTCCTGTTTTTAGGACATAACAGCTTTACATTGGTTTTACCCATGCCCAATCCAAAACACATCTGTCAGCTGGTGAAATGAATAATCTTCAGTGAGAAAAGTTTAATTGAATTGTTGTTTCATTAACAGAGTATCGTATTACAAAAACATAGGACAAAGAGAGAAATTACCTAAAAATAACCAATGCTCTAATACTTTCTGGAGCTTTGTCATGCAATGCTTTATAAGAAGCTAATATGTTCAGTTCAGGTTTTTTCCTTGTGTACAATCCAGTTCCTGATTTCAACATCTTTCCATCACTGATCTTAGTCTACTCATGGGTGATTTGTTTTATGAAATACTAGTACATAGTTGTTCAGAACCCAAATGATTTTCCTATAACAATATGTACAAGATGTGCAAAACTGAAAAAAGCCATATTGCAGTACTGTGATAGAAAATGATAAATACTATTAATCAAAAAAGTATTTATTGGGACTTGCTTAACTCATGAATATAACAGGACTGAAATCAGTTCATCTAGTTTTACCAAAACCAGGTAAAGACATAGGGAGAGAACTCTAAATAGTTTATACAGAAACATAATCACTATGTATACAATTTCTATTAAAATTTATTTTCCTTCATATTTGTCACAAGTAATTTTTGAAGAGGAGACAGTCTGAAGCCAGGCTCTTGGTGGTGCATCTGAGTTGACTTTGTTTGTTTTAACTTTTACATTATTTTTCGTTTTTCTACATACAACTTTTTTTTTTCTTTCATTTTTTTCTTTAGACTGCCTCTGCAGTGATAAAAGGCTCTTTAGCTTTACAAATGAGGTAGCAGGATCAAAAATTGTTGTGGATAGGTGTTAAGTTTTTGAGCCTTTTCTATTTTCTTTCTGACCATCTGAATTATAACTTGAAAAACAGCCATCTGTGAAATCTCTTTGAGAAATTTGATTTAATTTGCACACCAGGTTTAAAAATTACTAGGGAAGGAGACACATTTAGCATGTCCAAAGCTTTGTATCTGACAAATTAGGGATTAGAGTTTATAGACCTGATGTATGTCAAAGTGATTTCATGTATAAGTACAAAAAGAGCAAGGTTACTTCTTATAATTGCTATCAGAAATTGCAAGGTGACCTTTATACTCTGAACCAGGTGGAAGGAAAGTAACAATGACAAAGCAAAACCCAGGTTTTTAGAAATGCCTAGGTGGGATAAAATGCAATCTCATAATATAATTTGAAAAAAAAAAAAAAAACAACTCATATCAGATTACTCAAAGTCTTAATGAAATGAAAAAGATGTAAATGAATTAGTTAGTAAGCAAATAAACCTATAATACTAGGGAAAAAAAAAAAGCTTTTCTCAAAAAAAGCATTCCTATTTTGCAAAAACAATCATTTGACTTGCAGAAGATCAGAAAGAAACGTATAAGCATGTTGAGATGAAACATGATTAAATATGGAAAGTCCAGTAAATTAGAATGCACAGTCAAAAAAGTGTAGATTCCATGTAAGATTATTCCTACAAAACCGGGCAAATCTTTAAGTCTTCTAGTAAATTTTTGGTTTTCCTTTGATTTTCATTAAATTATCAGTTTAAATGCTTTTAAAAACAAAATTTGCATTATTTAATTCCCTTTTAATGTGATTTAAAGAAAAAGAACTAAAGATCCCAGTTGTTTCACCAGGACGTTCAGAATATTACATTTAAGTATTATGACACAACAGCTACTTCCTTTGGAATTTGATTACTATTTAACTCAGAAAATTCAGGCGTAAGCTGGCGGAAAAATTTATGACCATGAGAATCTGTATTTATATAGACATAACCTGGAGGAGATGGATAATTTGCTGGGCAGATCTCCTGTTTCTTCGGAGTATATTCTGTACGATACATGGTTTCATCTTGAAAATGGGCTGGATTAGGAAGAATAATGTGTGCAGGCTTGAAACTTTGCGCTGGAATGATCTGATGTGGTATGTAATGAGATTTGAATGTAGTTAAATCATAGAATTTCCCTGTGGGTTTCGGAATTTCCTGTTGTTTCTTAATAATTTCTTGTTGACAGATATCCCAAGCTTTAAAGTCTTCCTTCATAGTAGTATTCCCTTGGAAGGGAGCATTGGTTATTCTTGTATTAGAAATTGGTCGTATGGGGACAGCAGGAGAAATCTCATGTTTTACATAATCAAGATGGCTTGTGGAGTTAAAATCCATGCTGCCTAGGGGAGGAATGTACTCTTTTGTTTTGCGGACCTCAGGCAAGGAGACCAACCATGGCTGAAAACGATCCTGGAATTCAGTGACTCCATTAAAATGAACATTGGATATGACTTTTGCATTTTCAGGCTTGCAGCTTTTAGCAAGTGGCCCAGCTAGACCTTTAAAATCATTCCGATGAGTTGTGAGATCTTCAAAGGGTTGATTGTTTGGCCTGTACTCTTCTTTCGATTTCACAAATTTTGGTGCCAGTTGATGAGCAATATAAGACATGCGATGGCTCGTGGTACTATCAAAAGGCACATCTGAAAGTTTGGCCACACATGGAGGTTTATAACTTTGTCTGGGATTCAGTTCCCTAGGAGCAAAGTCATCTTGAAATGTAGTAGAATTTCCAAACTTCTCTGTAGGTGGATGGTATATATGGTCCACCTTACTAGGTTCCCTTCTTTGAACTTCCCATGACCTATAGTCATCTTTAAGGCAAAAACAAAACTTCAAAAACTTCAACAGAAATAACATATAAGTCTTATTACTTAGGAGCATTCCTTTAAAATTAAACCAACTTCTTGTACTAAACCTCGCAAACCAAAGAAAATGGATGTTAGTGAGAATGGTAATATTATCTGTGTGTTTATGATATGATAAATCTGTCTTCTATTATTGGTGTGATAAAAGCAGACAAGAAAAATGTACAATGCCTTATTTTGACAATTTCCTTGAGAAAAGAGAAAATATTACATGTACCTATTAAGTTATCTCCTGTGTTCATTTGCACCAAGCATTCTAACTTCCTGTTTTAATAGCTGTATCTGGTTTTTGTTATCTCTTGCTATCTTGATTTTCTTCCTTGCATCCCTAGTAGATCATATCATTTATTTTTAAATGCTTTTAACTGTGGGTCCAATGCAGTACATGTAACAAATTGAGTTACACTTTTTATATATAAACTTTTATGCTTTTATGCAGAATATCAAAGTTACTTGCCAGAATGTCTTTAAAGGAGCTTTAGTGCCTTTGTACTGATGCTTGTAATAGGAAAACTTCTGTCAAGACAGATCATTAATAGGATGATATGCAAGCTATACAATACAGGAGAAAGAAGTCGAAAATCAACTTTTGACCTACCCTGTGGAAAAACACTGTGCTATCTGAGCTAAAACTATCTGAAAGATATATTGTCACTTTAATTACAATCAACTTACAGCTGAGATAGCCTAGCAGGTGTATGTTAGTTTCCTTCTACCCCAAGAAACCTAGAGAAGGTTTTTTTCTTTAGAACCCATAAATGTCAGCTCTAAACAACTGGAGTGCTGAACATATTAAAGCATTATTGCCCGCTTTCTATTATGTTTTACTCTCTAGCCCAAACTAAGAAATCCAGTTTCACATTGCTAACATAGATAACTCAGAATAGTACCTTCATCTTTGTTTATTTCTCTGTCTAAAGGCAGCATATATTATTACCTTGATATGTTGGTATGGTATCCAATTTTCCTCCCATAGTGTGTTTTCTCTCTAAAGGTCTTACTAATGTCACTGGTTGTATTTTATGAGCATTATAATCTTTCTGGTATGTGGTTCCCAGTTCTCTCTCTCCAGTCTTTGGTTTATACTCTTCTTGTACACGAAAAGGTCGTCTCATGGTATCATATGGCAAATAATCAGACCTGAATTGGGGAAGAGGGAAACGCTTGTTAAAAATACATTTTTAACAAGTGATGAAGTCACTCTTGTCACTTTTCCATTATATGGAAAAACAACAACTTGCAATGTTTACTCTGAAAAATTAATCAATATGATATGTTAGAGGATAACAAGGAGGAAAGGAAACCATACTACATAAATTTAGGGTCTCTGATGCAGCCTTTATTAAGGTAAGAAAACTTCTTCAACACTCCAAGTCTTGTTCCAAGATTAAAAATATCCTTTGAACTATTTGAAAGGAGAATAGAAAAAGTTGCTATAATTTTACAAAGAAATGATCCAAAAAGCAGAAACAGAGCCAAGATCAAACTACCACAGGTGTTTGACAATATTTGGCAACATTTACTAATTGCATGAGGAGAGCAGAATATACACAGTGAAATAAATGTTCTTTCTGTTTATCTCATGGATCATTTTTATACAGGCACATTACATAAAATGGGTTTATATTATATATATATAGGTGTATAAACAGTACATGTAGTACACAAACAGCTTTGCAGAAGGGCATTTGATGTTTCTCTGCATGTTCCTCTTGCTTTTTTATAAACAGAAATGAAGTTTCACCTGTTGCCCATAGTGCATAAAATAAAATAAAGGAGAAGAAAAGGTTACGGTCATGTCATGTTATTATTATTAAATAATGAATGAGTGCTCTGTTACTAACTTTTTGAAAGATGCTTTTTAACTCTGTAAGCTTGCCATCAGAATTTGTGCACTGATGGGACGGACCTACTGAACCCCTTCACAGTTGGTTTTCTTCAAAATCCTAACCCTTTAGAACAGTCTGAACAAAACACAAAATACCTGTTTCTTTTTCTAAAATGTTTTGTTTTCCCCACTACCTCAAATATCCCACAGCTGTCCCACAGAAAGGTCCCTGCTTTGTCACGCCTTTTCAAGCTAGATGAGACCTAGATTCCTAAAACAGGCAGAACAGTGACAAAAATTTGGGATCTTCTTTACAGGTAAAAGAGGCGGTAGAGAATCCAAATCTTTTTGTGTGTCTGCTTCACTATTTTTTATGATCTTTTGTGATAAATGTATTTCTACACTCAAAATTTTGTTTTTAAATATACTAAAAGATTAAGGAATGCGATGATTGTGTTTTGAAAACAATTGCAATACAATATTCAGTCCCCCCCTTAAATGAGAAAGTATGAGAAACTTTATAAAGTAACTCTAAAACGTTGGTTTAAAATGTTTACTTAAATGTTGTAATTCCTTCCATTTTCCCACGATGCACTTGGTACTCTTGTTTTGGCTTAAGGCTCCGGGCAGGAGAGATGTTGCTATACTTGGGATATTTTTCCACATACTCTGTTGTGAGGCACGGCTGTTGTCCATTATCATAAATCCTTGTGGGTTTATGAGGGCAGCGATGGCGCCTGGGTAAAACACATCAGATGAGGTCATTTTGAATAATTTCATTTAAGGGGAAAAAACATGTCCTATCTACTGAGAATGAATAACAAGTGAGAAGGATTGAACAATGTCAGTAGTTAGTGTTTAAAGTCTTTTCTGAGCAACAAAAACACAAAATATCGTGCTAATGGTACAGGTCCCAGAGCATGGCATACTAACAGTAATTAGCAGTATCAGTACACCCCTTGTACAGAATACAGAAGATGAATGGAGTCAATGTTAGCCATCTAGACAATGCTACCATCAAGATGCTTTCCTCTCTTTTTTTTAATCTCTAATGATATTACTACTCTTACTTGTAGAAATAAGCAACTCTTCTGCTTGTTCCTCTGATAATTGTCTCATTTTTACTGTTTTCCCTCATCTCTTATCCTTTTACTTCTGTGCACCTACTCGCTTCTTTTCACCACAGCTCTTGATTAATCCCTTTTGACTAACGTTTTAATGGTAGGAAATCTCACTTGCATTTCCATCACTCCACTGGCTATTTCTGACTTTCCAGCACCTTTTTTTCCAAGTGCTGATTAAATCCACTATCCCCCAAACTATTTTTTTTTAAAGTGTTGACATCACTTTTTCTTAATAGGTGTTATTTTAATTGCACCTGATTGATAGGTGTAATACGTATTTTAATGACATCATTGTGTTCAAAGATGATAAGTATATAATGACTTGCATTAATTAGTTACTTATGCCTTGTTGTTTTGTGTAAAATATGCATGAAATTAAAATGCATGTGTTAAGATTTTCCAAGCAATAAAGAAAATATAAGATCCACTTTAATTTTTATAATAGTTGCTTGCATCTCTGTAGTAGTTTAAATTGCAAGCATAGTTTTAATTTTTTATTTTGGCTCACATAGGATTCTTATTTAATCCTTTAAGGAGATAAATTATGACAGGTTCAGATACGAGCACAGGGGAATAACAGGAAATAAAGCAGAACTTTAAAAATGAATCTTGGGAAAGTCTGTAAATTAAACAGAAAAATGACAACAGAATTAGAAGAGTAGAAGTGTACAGCTCTTGCTGGGTGCAAATTCAAGTTACAGTAAGCCAGATATGCTAGGAATAGTTCAAAAGTCTGCAGAGAAAATTAGCTAGCACTAAATATGAAGTAGTAATTAAAAATTAATTAAAGCAGGGTAAAATAAAATACTGAAACAGGAAGGACAAGACAAGACACTGAAAGGAGTCATCTAGAACTGGAGATCCCTAGAGCTGGTGTTTGGGCTACCTGACTTTGTCAGCTGAGGAGGGCAATAAATGAGGACGAAAGTAGCCCTACCTAAGAAGGCACGTCCTTTCAAAGCCTGGGGTACTTACTCCTTTCCAATCAAAGTCAAGGGACAGTCAAGTAACAATTGAGAGACCTGTTCAGAACACAGCAGGGAAAGAACAGGAAAGGCAGGAAAACAAGGAGATGAGAGCGCTATTTCTCAGCATGCTGCTTGCCTGCCACTACGTATTCCATGAAATTCAGCTGTTACCATAGCAATAATTTTCTAAGTACAAACACGGCATGCTGTGTCACATAACGTTTAAAAATAAGAGCTAAGCAACGAAACCATTGAATATGTTTTAAAAGCCAGTCGAAATACATGGTATCAAATCATGTTCTTTGCATATTCAAGCATACAGTTTAAACAAGTTTGAAACAAAGAATGCTCATCTACAAAAACTTTGTTTTTGACAATCTTTATTTTGCCACAAGCCGATCCCGAAGACCAATCACCAAACAAAACACCTCCTCTGCCTTGGTATCACAGGACTTTACAGACTGAGCTGTCACTGTTGTCTAAGCAATATTGTCAGAGCATCCCCCCATTGCTGAATGGGCATGCTACAACAGAAACAGATAGCAGAAAAACCTTTGCAGAGTGAGCCTGTAGCTCAGCATAAAGATGAAGTCTGGTAAAGCAATCTGATGCACATCTCCAAGGAAAGAAGTCTTTGTAACTGCTTTAGAATTCATTGATGAATCGAGTGTCCTTGATCCAAGTAATTTCTGGCATATGAAATAATTCGGAACAGCCTCTAACTATGCACAAAATTACTTAGGATCAGATGTGACTGTTCAGAGGGGTCCTACATCCTCCTTCCTGTGTTGTGAAAGGACTGTTGGTAGGACAACATCCCAAAGTAGATTTTAGGCTTAGAGACTCTGTAAAATTGCCTTAATATAAATGCAAGTTAAATTTGAAGGAGAGATTTGGTTGTGTTGTTTTTGTTGTTGTTGTTGTTTGCTTCTTTTAGTTAACCAAAAAATCCACTTTTGGATGTTGTCTGACTTAAACCAAGTTTTCATTTAGATAGCAACTACCTAAAACTGATCGCATAGGGGCATTGCAGGTCCCTAGAGACTCTGTGCTAAGAATCATCAATCAGAGAAGACAAATTACAGCTCTGATAAATGAAATATGTTGCTTACAATATGCCCAGAACTCCTTGAGAAACTGGATATTTTAAATGCCTTACTTGCAGTTATCTTAACTTCAGCCCCAGAGTTACTGATATTCAAATGGCTGTGGTGCTAACATGCTTTCCCCCATGACTGACAGATGCCTGCTTTGATGGATTATTATTCTTTCCCTTCTTTGAGGGAGACTAATTACTTGTGACTTTCATAATGTCTGAACAGAATCTCAGCAAGATAAAATTGACAGCCTACTGGGTCACTGGTGCCAAATGCTATTGCTCTGATTATTTTAACAGAATGATGGTGAATTTCACTTACATAGGATCTGGCACACGCTGTTGTTTTTTCATACAGTGCCAGCAAGAGCCTTGAAATTTTCCCACAGAGCATTTTCTTCCAAGAGAATTAGACTAATAATGAGAGGAGTTTTAATACTTATCATGAACAAGTTATTACAGATAGAAAAATCTTTTTTTTCTTTTTTTTTTTTTTTTTTTACTGCTGATGTACATGCTATGGTACATGTGGCTGAAAAGATCCATCTGAATGTTGTATTTTTTGAGGGTTGTCAGCTTTCCTAATGTTGACAGGAGACCTGGTAGATTTTAGTGGGTTTACGTGTACTTGTGTTGTCAGACTGAAGGTTTAATATGTCCCCTATTTTAGAAAATTATTCCGTTTAATTTAAATTTATTTAGGAATCTAGTTTTTTAAGAAAATTACAACAAAAATGCAATAAATGAGGAAGGGTTGGCAAATAGAGAAAATAAAGCAGTAATTTATTTTTATATTGCAAAACTACATTTCTGGGCTCTTGCACATCACAATGGTTATGGTAGACAAATATTCCTGAGTACAGAGACTTCATCCACCTAGGGGCTTTATTCTTCCTTGAGAGCCCAGATTTGAACATCCTCCCTCTCATGTATAAATTTCTCAGTGTTTTTTGTTGAAATTTTTTGAGTTCCTTCTGAACTGCAAGTGTAACCTGTTTTAATATTTAGAATGAAACAGTAGTTATATCACCATTAAATTTCCTGCAAATAATTAAATGATAACTTCTATAAAGCATTAATGTTTTTGTTCCCTTTGAAATCCTTTCTTATATGCACTGCAATATCCAGGTAACGGTGCCAAGCGACCAGAGTTCCCCTGAACACAGAACCTCCACAGCTATGCCCCAGCAAACACAATGCGCTGGCTGAACCAGGAACAACTGAGGTTTGTTTCACTGACTACAAAGACGTCAATGATGTTTATTTTATACCACATGTTTTGTGCGAGTTTTATTCAATTAGTCGAATTTGTATTATTTCAGTGGTTCTTTGACTTGAGAATTTTCAGCTGAGCAGAAGCTCACTCTCTGCTGTCTGATAGCCTTACCTCAGCATCTTTGTACTAGAGCCTGAGCCAGAGCTGATACCTCACCATGAAAACAACGTGCTCTAATTCCTCATTAAGCTACAACTTTTGAAACAAATTTATGGGGCAAACTCCACCCGTCTGAAGCTTTACACACAGTCACTGTCGTACCTCTGTCCATGGGTTGGATGTGGCTGGGGAGCAGACAGACAGACAGACCTCCTGCACCAAAATGTATGGTGAGGGAGGTACCTGCTTGGTCCAGAGACAACGGCTTTTGGATCTGTTACTCGCCCACTTTCCTGACACGAATATTGTGAGATGCGAGGATTGTTGAAGCAGAAAAAATTCCTCAGGTCTTCAGGAGCTATTCAGGTCTCATGCGTGCCCTCAGCAGGGACACGCGTCATCTCGGGATGAATTCTCTGGCATATCGGGGGTTTTGTTTATTTAATGTAAAAGGCTGAATCCTTGAATGTGGTGATGAGGTGCCAATTCCAGGACGATTACGCTTCTGGTTTTTGAAGCGGACACAGGGAAGAACGTGAAATCACGAGGAGTGCTGACCCCGAGCCCCCAGACCCCACAGCCGAGTCCCGCCGGGTGCCCACCAGCCGTGCCCCTGGGGGACCCCGACCCGTGAGGTGCCACCCGCAGCACGCCCCCGAAACCCGCCGGCTCCCCTTGCTGCCGCCCGTGGGTCCCGGCACCAGCCCCCATTCCCGCTTCCCTCAGCCCTCCCCGGGAGCCGCGGCGCTCACCCGCAGGTGCAGATGGCGCAGAGGCAGCGCGGCGGCGCCATCTTCCCCGCGGCCGCCGCGGTCACCGTGGGGACGCTCCATGGCAACGGCGTCGCACCGGGAGGGCCCCGGCCGGCCTCCGTCTAACGTCAGGCAACGGGGGGAGGAGCGGGAGCGGGAGCGGAACCGGAGCAGAACCGGAGCAAAACCGGAGCGGGCTTCCGGGTGCGGGCGGCAGGGAGCTGAGGTGAGGTGGGGGGGGGGGCGCGCGTTTCCTCAGGGGGAAGGGGGTCTGGGGTGGGGGGGAGGTGGCGTGAGGTTGTCGTCTGTGCCCCGTGAGTGGCCGTGGTCGCAGGTCGGGTAATTAGAAAAATGTCGCTTCGTGTGTCGCGTGTCACTTGACTGCGCCTCTGCCTTCACAGGGGTACCAGCCATGGTCCTGGCCGGCGCAGGGAGGATGGCGGAGCTCCAGAGGAAGACGGCGGGGATCAGGAATATCTGCATCTTGGCGCACGTGGATCACGGTGGGACGGGGGGTGGGGGTGGTTTGGGAGGTGGTGAGGTGTTTGGGGCGCTGTGGTTGTAAGCAGTACGTCTTCGTGGGTTCGGCTTTAAACCGGCGTGATCCTGACGCTGAGAAACGTATTTTGTCTGTTGCGCGTTAATTTCACCCTCCTGCAGCTTGTCCTTTAAGCACTGGAGTATTTAACAACTTGAAACAGCTGAAGGTTTTCCATTTTGATGTTGCCAAGTGACGGCATAAATTAAATATGTGCATGCATTTGGTGGTCTATTTCTACGTCTATTTAGTGGAAGTGTGTTACAGAGGTGAAAATAATAAATTTTTGCTTTATGACACCAATCTCTTATCTAATTGCACGGTACGTCATGGGTCTGAAGTACGGTTTGCTATTTCATGTACTTCTCTGATCATAGCAGGTAAAGGCACACCCACTCTGAAAAATAATTTTGTTGGCACCTAACACGTGAAGTTGAGTCACCTGATTTTTTTTTTTTTTTGTTATTTTGTATTTTCTTGGCTGTTATCAATATTGGTGGAACACGAGATGTTGATGAGCGGTTCTGTCTTAGAACACAAGATGTTGTCAGCATTTGTGGTATTGTCACATCTTTTTCAATTGTCTGTGTTTATTTAAATTAAGTAATCTATTTTTTGTTTTTAGGTAAAACTACTCTAGCTGATTGTCTGATCTCTAGCAATGGAATAATCTCTAGCCGCTTAGCAGGAAAGGTAAAGTTACGCTCTCATTCTTAACAAAATTCTGGTGTGTGTGTGCTGGGATTGTAAATAATCTACTCCTAGTCTTGCTAAACCTTATTTCCTCGCAGTTACACTCTTTGACAGTTGATGAGTAACTTTTAAAACAATTCCACAGATTTATCTCCTGTTCTCTTGTTTTTGTTCTCAGCTTAGATACCTAGACAGTAGAGAAGATGAACAGATCCGAGGAATAACAATGAAATCTAGTGCAATTTCATTGCACTTTAAGAAAGGTAAATTGTTGATGCTGGCAAGTATAAACTTTAATATACTTTTTTGGTTTTTTTTTTCCCTGCCTCTTCATTGTTGCTGCTGAGATCTTTTTCTCTGCAACTTCTGTATCTCTCAGTGTTAGGCCATTGTTCTGCAAAGACTTAGGCATGTATTTGACTGTTAGCCAAGATGATAAAGCTCTAGCGCAGTGTTAGGAAAATGGTTTTAAGCATTTGCAATAAGGAAGAAAAGAGCTGCCAGCTGGATACTTACATGTACTCAGTATAGTATTCTGTGGCTTCTGATTACTATATTTCACAGTTTCATGAGCTTCAAAATTTAAAATCTGCTGTTAATGTTTTCATAGAGGGCGTAATTTCAGTTTTGTGTGTTTTTGTGCTTAAACCACAATAACTAGCTAACTTTGCAGTGTAGAACTTAAGTCAAATTCTCATATTTCTAAGTGGAGGCAATTAGAAGAGTTGTCTTCTTTTTTTTTCTACTTTACATCTGAATCTTAATGTTTGATCTTAAGACTTAAAATACTGTCAGTTAAAGTCAAGAACTTCCTTCAAAAACCAACAATTTTTTAATGATTGTGCGCAATCTATTGTGTACAAGATTTTCACTATACTCCTATTATCAAGATGCAAGTTATACTCTGCTGTGAATTGTTCAGAGGGTTTTATATAGCGTAGCTATACTGACTCTATGTTCCTCACCAGTTTTACTCTCAGCTAGGTGAATCATAAACGTGATGAATACATTACTCACAGGCTTATGCAAGAAAAAAAATTGCATGAAGCTTAAAAGCCACCATAAGTCATCTTACTATCGTCATTTCAGCTACATACGTTTATAAAGCATAGTTGAGATCAGTGATCTTCCAGCTAAGCATTGCAAGCTAGGTCTGTTTTATCATCGTCTCTGAAGTGACCTTACTTTACTAGTTAGAACCTTTTATGTCTGTTGTTTTTCTGTTTTACTGAAATCTAGATTCTAATATAAATTCTTAAACAAGAAACTTAATTTCTTTTTATTTTGGTTGTGGCTGATGGTAAATACAATTAATTCGTAAAATATTGACTGGGGTCTCTTCAATAAGCAGAAGTTTAGAGGGACAGGAGTTTGGAAAACATTTGAAAAAAACTTATTAATAGCTTATAGATGTTTTTATACTGTGGAGTCATAAGTGTGTTTTATTAACAAAATCTCAAATTCTGAAATAAAACGTTTTACTAAGAGTATAGGATTTACTTTAATGACAGTCTATTCTGATTTATCCTTAAAGTGCAGACTGTGGGGAAGTTCTCTGTGCTTTTGCTATTGATCTATTTGCAATGCTGCTACAAGCTAGTTCTGTTTGTTTTGAAGGTAGTTGGACACTGAAAGGTGAAGACTGGCATTAAAGAACGGTGAAATTGAAACTGCTTAGGCATAAGCCACTAGATATTATGCTGCTGCAATCTTCCTGGTCTATTTGTACTTTTTCTTATGCATAATAGTTACTGCAGTTTTCGCCCCTAGAAATTAATACTAGTTTAGCACAGTATTAACAACGTGGCCCAAATAAATAACTGTTCTGAAATATTTATTGTTTGATCCTAGGTGATCAGGAGTATCTGATTAATTTAATAGATTCCCCAGGGCACGTGGATTTTTCTTCAGAAGTATCTACTGCTGTCCGACTCTGTGATGGTTGTATCATAGTGGTGGATGCTGTTGAAGGAGTCTGTCCACAGGTGAAATAAAGTATATTAAATTGAGAAAAAGGGTAGTGAAGAGCGAGTAAGCAAACCAGAATTGCATATATGTCTTAAGTATATAACGTAGAAATAAAAGATATGCTGCTTTAAGAAGCTTGGAACAACTTCTAATAAATTATAGGGCACTTGAGGTCTGAAAGAGGGTAGTTAGTTTCCTGGTTTTGCTAGTTAATTTCATGGTACAGCTGGTGAGTGGGTGTTAGGATTGAAACAGTGAGTATATAATTTTTCTAGTAATAGATTATTTGTGTGAAGAAGAAATAAGTGTATTAAGGTAAATTATTTAGTAACTTTATGTGTGCTTATAGGGCAATGAAAATGGGAAAAATAATGCAAAATAACATTGAGTTTGTTTTATTCGTGACTTGATTTTCTAAGGAGCGTGAGCTTTTTTGCTATTAAAATACTTTATGCAGAATACTAATATTTAACACTATGTACCATCAAAGTCAAATGATAAGTTGACATTCAAATCAGAACCTTATTATACGTTTAATTAAATTTTAGATTTAATTGTTATTCATTTCAACATTATATGTCTTGTGGTATCAAGCTTTCTGTAATGGATTTTTTTTAAACTCTTATTTTCTTATTAGACTCAAGCAGTTCTACGGCAAGCTTGGCTAGAAAATATTCGTCCGGTATTGGTGATAAATAAAATTGATCGCTTGATTGTAGAGCTCAAGCTCACCCCTCAAGAAGCATACTCGCACCTTAAGAATATCTTAGAGCAGGTATTTATACCATAGCATCATGTTCACAAAACAGATTTAGCCGTGGGTTCCCCATGCCTTGTCTCCATTCTTGAATTTAAAGAGACTAATTTTCAGTGGCTTACAGCTGGAATAAACTTGGCACAGCAGAACCAATTTTTCTTACAAGAACTACAATATCTAGTCTAATATATTTTATTTCTAGTTGGTTCTGAATGCACTTGATAGAGAAAAGAGAATCAAATACCGCTTGACAGAGAGTCTGTCTTTTTTAAGAGATAGTGTGCTGTATGTTTTGCTTTGTTGCATTGCTTGAACTGGGGATAGACAAGGAATGTCTTTAGATTATTCTTGATAATAATGGATTTATGCAGGGATTAAGTTAATTTGGAGGCAACTAAATCGCCTTCAAACTTTTTCAAGAGTTTTTAAACAGTTATCTATGTGGTTTTCCTTTGCTCTCTTTGTTGTTTACTCGATGGCAGTAATATTTATATTTCATCATTCCCTGTTCTGAGAAACAAAGTGTTCTCCGTATGATACTCTATATCTGATTTGATCTTGACATGGCTGACTGATCTGTGTAACACACAGTGCCTAAGCTGAAATGCTGGTCTAATCAGACTCCCCTTGTCTTCAAATGGACAGGATTAGATACACAAAGTCCATGTTTTAAATTGTCAAATGAATCACAAGTGCACTAGTTGTTAAAAGAACAAAAAAGTGTTTATATTTTGGAGGGTGGAGGTATTGCATTTTAATTGCAATTGTTATGAAAGAGTGACCAAATCTTTGTATGTTTTTATATACCCTTCCATAGATCAATGCAGTCACTGGAACACTCTTTACCTCTAAAGTCTTAGAAGAAAGAGCTGAGAAAGAAACAGAAAGTGAAAATATTTCAGACGCAGCACTTGGAGATCAAATTTATGACTGGAGTGCTGGACTGGAAGATACTGATGATTCCCATCTCTATTTTTCGCCAGACCATGGAAATGTGGTGTTTGCCAGTGCAATTGATGGATGGGGTTTTGGGTAAGTATGGTACCTAGTTAATGCCCTTTTTGATTTTTTAAATTGATTTCTGCAAGTAATCTCAAATTTAAAGAATTTTGAGCTCCTTTGTATTTCTAAAGATTTTTGTCAACGTTTTTTCTGTGATAAGCAACTTTTAATCTGTCTATTCTAATATACATTAATGTTGGACAGTTGAAAAAACTGCCAGCTCTGGCCTGTGGTTTGGAGACCTGTGTTATTCTTACACACCAGCTGCTTAGCCCACTGTAGCATTCAGCCTAGCCTGGTAAACTTTGTGTGTTGTTAATTACTTATGTTCAATATGCTTTACCAGACTTGGCTTAAAACTGCAGCAGTGTAAGAGCTGTTTCGAGAGTCAGCTGGAACTTCCAGCCACAGGGCTGGTGATGTTTGTAACAAGCCTAGAACAGGCAGCTGGCATCAGGGCAGCTGTTTCAGCTGTTCAATTCTGCCCAATATAGTTTTGGGTCACAGCATTACTGTGGTCTGTTTTTTTTTTTTTTTCTGAATCAGATTTTGTCTTGCATTTGAAATTGTGTTTGTTTTTAAGTGCTTATGCTTATCAGTCTTAATCTAGCTTTTTTCCCCATTATTTTCCTCATTCAGGTGCATTTTTTATCCTCTTTTACCTAATATCTTTGTTTCAGCAGTTACCACTGCAGAGATATTTAAGTAAAATTAAGAAACAGGGAGCAGAACAATTTCAGAAAATTACCAGTACTACTGTATCTGAGTTTGTGATCAGTTCTGGTTTTCAGTCCTGTTCTTGGTGATTAGTTTTGAAGGGCAGTATGCTGTAGTAAAGATTACATGTGTTCTGATTGCTGGCCGCAAGGTGGAGTCCTTGTCTTCATCATGACTATATAATTAAAAAGATATACTCAGTAATACAGTATGTCTTTAATGTTGCAAAACAAAAAAGGATTAAAACTTGCATTTAAAGTTCACTGAAGAGTTTGAAATTAACTCAGACACTTCTTATCACTGCAGGAAAAAGGAAAAATAAAATAAGTAACTAATTTAATTATCTGCTATGAATAATAATGTTTTTTTTAAAAAAACAGCGTATAAGTTGTGTAAAGGAAATTGAAAGAAAACCTTGAGATTCTTGGAATATTCTTCAGTCTGAAATAGACTTAGTTGTAGAAGATGAGTGAAGGCAGACATTTTCATCTCTGAAGGCTAGAAGAGTTTTATCAGATATGTTTGGTGGTCCACACACTTTATGGGAGCAGAGAGCTTTGCATATGGTGCCCGCAGCCATAACTGGGCAGTACTACACAGCACTGCACGTCCTGAACTGTTGTGCAGTATGTTGATACTGAAAATACCACGTAGTAGCTGCTTTCTGCTTCCCTACATCTGGAATGACTGTATGACACAACATCTTCCTCCTTGTATGACACAACGTCTTCCTCCTTCCCTGCACACCCCGTTCAGCTGTGCAATACAGCCCTTTCCCTTCTGTCAAAATCCCTGACATTTCTCCTTCAGTTTAAGAGGTGTCTCTAGCTGGAAAGAGAGCACACTAAACATACGGCAGGGAGCAGTGTAATTGTTAGTGCATTCAGAAGGTGTAGAAATGTGTACACCTTTTAAGGAAAGAAGTTATCAGATTGGCTAAAGAAGTATGTGGCTAAATAAATCTCATAGGTATTTTTAAGGTGTGTAGAAATATGAGACCTCTGGATTTCAAATAAGAGGTTATCAAATATTATTATGCAAATAGAATTGTTCCAATTGTGAACAGTCGTGTATATTTTTGTTTCTGCATGCATGGGATGAAGATATATAGATTTTTTTTGTTACTGCTTGTTGAATATGTTCAGTGGGGAGACTGCAGAAGCTTCAAAAGTCCTTCTTTAGGTCCTAAGCAGCCTACCCATATTAATTCATGGGCTCCAATGGAAAACTTTTAATATTACCGTTTCTGTATTATTTTATGGGCTAGACTTGATATTAAAGCAATGCTCTAAACCACAAATGCCTGAAGTAGTTAACTTAAAAAGGAATTGCTATCATCTGAGGGCTGAAGCGTGGCTAGAAAGAATACTTAATTTTTAATTTTTTCATTTTTACCATTCTAGTCACAGGTAAAATGCATTAGGTAACCTCTTTCATAGAGTAAGTTTGAGAGTCATGACTTCAAATACTTGAAACTTTTGTTTTGTTTTGTTTTGTTTACTTTTACTGGGGGAGAGTAGTACACGGATATTTATTTCATTTAAACAAATTCAGTCTTCAAGCTGACTTGAAACAAAACAAAAATGTATAACTGACATTTTTAAGCTGTTGTCACTGAATGTTTTTGCAGGCACAAATGTTAAAAAATAGGAACTAAAGAGAAGGTAATTGGAAAAGTGGGAGCAAAACGAAGACTTGAGATATGTATGATTTTTGTGTAAGCTGTCACTTGTTTAGGCCGATAAACACCTGTAAACAACATTACACTTTTATCAAGTTGCCTTTTGTTTTCTTGCAGCATTGAGCATTTTGCAAAATTGTACAGCCAGAAGATTGGAATCAAGCCTGCAGTGCTTCTAAAGACTTTATGGGGAGATTATTACTTAAATACAAAAGCAAAGAAGATAATGAAAGGTGATCAGGTAGGGCAGTTGTCAGGAATATTACTTGTGGTTTATTTAGTTTTACTTTTTTTTGTCCAACTCATCATTTTGTGGTTTGAGAACTGATCGAAGTACCTGTCTAGTCAACATTTGTGGAAGCATAACGTTACTATGGCAGCCTTAGAAATGAGGCCATTCAAAAAACAACCATTCAAAGGGTACAGGAAAGAATTCTCATCCAATTTATAGTGCTCACCATTGTTCTTAAATCTCTCTGCTCACAAAATAAGAGGCATTCCAGCTTCAAGGATTCAGGATAGAGTGAAACATATGAGATGAATGGAAGACTAGCAGTGTAGGAACCTGAGGAGTGAGTTGGCCTCTGTCATCTGATTTGAAGAGTGCTTCAAGAGCTAAGGATTTAGGATTTTGGAGTTTAGCTGAGGATTTAGGATTTAGAAAATAATTTGCCTTAGTGAGGCCCCAAATTGTAATTGAATGCTGTACTGAGGTATTGGCCTGAAGACTGCTCCTCTCTTGCATAAAGTGTTTCTACCACTCAAAGTTAGAGGGCAGGACTTCCTCTCTTTTCATGTAACGATTTATTATTGTTTTGTTTTTTTTAAGAGGTGGGGGTTAAGTGGTGATAACTGGGATCAAGATAGACATGTTCCATATTTTCAGGCTCTTTTTCTGAAATTGAAACCCTTGTTCTGCACTTTAAAATTCCATGCTTATTTTGTGGCTTATAACATCATTTTTATTAAACTTTTGAAGTAGGAATTGTGTAGAAACAGGCAACTGGCTTGATTTTGAATGAAGGTTTTACATGCTTCTTATGAAAACGATTGGTTATGAGTGCAGTCTTAAGCTTGTTGTAAAAGCAAGGAATTGCTGAAAATTAACTAGTTTTTTTGTTCTGCCAGTCAAAAGGAAAGAAACCTTTGTTTGTGCAGTTGGTGCTGGACAACATATGGAGTCTATATGAAGCTGTTATGAAGAGGTGAGAAGATCCTATGAAATCATGGAATCATTTTCTATGTGCCGTGTTGATTTTTGAAATACTCAAACAAGAAATGTTATAGATTCTTGTTATGCATTGCTAATGTGGTTTGTATTTTCCCGTACAGAGACAAAGAAAAGATTGAAAAGATAATCACCTCTTTGGGATTGAAAATTGGTGCACGGGAGTCACGGCATACAGACCCCAAAGTTCACCTTAATGCCATTTGTAGCCAGTGGCTACCAATATCTGATGCAGTCCTTTGTATCCTTAAGAAAGATACAACTTTTTGTTCTATTGGCAGTTTGTAGACTTGGAAGAGTGCTCACATATTTCCGTTCGTGGTGTGTTATGATTTTCTTCTATTCATGTTTATGCCTACACTAGCTGGACTGATTTTCTCAGTCATAGTATTAAGTTACATATCTACAGTTAGTATTCTATTTCAACCAACTTCATGCTTAAACATCCACCTTTTTGTTAGGAAAGTAATCTATGAAACTGGAAGTATTTTAGCAATACTACTTCTATTACATAGTTTTATGTACAAATGTTAGTGACAGCTGGATTTTAGCTGTCGTTGATGGCAGTTCATGCATGATACTGTTGATTTAGGGAAACAGATATTAGAGACGTTTCCTTTTATTTCTATTCAGTAAGGAAATATAAACAGATTCTTTATGTCCTTAGCAATGCGCTTTAGCCATGGTGTGTAATAAACTTCCCAGTCCTCTTGACATCACTGCAGAAAGAGTGGAAAAATTGATGTGTGTTGGAGCTAGAACTTTTGATTCTTTACCACCAGAAACTCAGGAACTGAAAAGTGGTAAGTGTTCGTCCATTAACATTAAAGTTATTTCAATCTTGGTTGTTTTGTTTGTCTTTGGATCATAAGATGCGTAGTAACCTCTACTTAGATTCATTATTATTTTACCTGTAGTAACATTGATGTTTATCAGTGACATATCATAGTTGTATGTCTTACTTTTATTCTTTGTATTTTTCTTTAATCCCACATGTTTATGGATTTTAGACAAATGAAGCTGCAAATGATGTAAAGTCTAAGATTTGGACTTGGGATTCGAGGAGGTTATAAGGTTAATACTTGTATTTAGTTCTAAGCAGCAGAATTCATTGTGGAATTCATTTCAGCCTAGAGAAGAGGAGATTGAGGGCAGGCCTCATGGCAGCCTGCAGCTTCCTCACGAGGGGACCTGAGGGGTAGGCGCTGAGCTCTGCTCTCTGGTGACAGCAACAGGACCCAAGGGAACAGCATGAAGTTGCAACAGGGGCAGTTCAGACTTGATGTTAGGAAAAGGTTCTTCACCAAGAGGGTCAGGCAGTGGAATGAGCTCCTCAGGGAAGAGCTCATGGCAACAAGTCTGCTGGAATTCAAGAACCATTTGGACAGTGCTCTCAGACATAGGGTTTTATTTTTGGGTGGTCCTCTATGGAGCCAGGAGTTGGACTCGATGATCCCTGTGGGTCTCTTGCAACTCAGGATATTCTATGACTCTAAGATTCTAATTGAGCAATAATAGAATGCTTTACTGTCTTCTGTGCTAAAAACATTTATTATTAGCCAATAGGAACTTGAACTTAGGTTTCATATTTACAAGTACATCGGTTAACTAGGTACCAGGTTCTAGTAATCTAAAACAAAAACATTATTTTTTGGATTTATTGCGAATTAGCTTATGTACTGAAAATTGCTATTAGAAGTAGTAAGATGTAGTCTAACTGTCACTTCAAACATTGTCATTAAGTATTTCATCTACATTTTCATAGCTCAAGATATAAATTGATTTCTTAGTAATTTTATAACATACAAGAATGAGAAAAGATTAGCAAATAAAGGTAAGAGCCAAAAGACTTCCAAAGCAACAAATGTATTTCATTATCTGGAATGTAAAATGAAGGTACAAACTCCTGTTTTAAGGATTTTAAGTTTTGCCATTGACTTCGCTGAGATCAGGATTTCATGCCCAGTTCTTCCTCAAGAAGGGCTTCGCAGTATATTCAGGTGTTACACTGAACATTGGGATGTCTGTAAGCCCAAGTAGGCAAATCTGCATAGTAAGTTTGTTAATCACCAAGTCCCATGCTACAAAATTTTGAGACTGGGAAGACCTATGTAAAATAGCTTTTCTACAAGCAGTAATAGAACTATTTATAGGCAGTAGTGAAAATAAACTAATTGTACTGAATGCAGAAAAGTTCATAACATGTTAATATTCTTTTTTTCTATTTGTGTATTATTTGTAAATAAAAACTGTGTTCATACGTGTTGGTCATAAAAATTCTGATGCCTTGAAAAGAAGAACTACTGACTTTGTTTTCCTCAAAGACAGATGAGAGCTGTTGAAGCTGAACTAAGTATTCAGCAAAATTGAAAATCAAAGTTGAAACTAATGATGCTGATACATTATTAGTCAAGTGGTGAACAAAGCTTGTAATTTTCCAGATATATGTGGTAATCTCCTCTATAGGGTTGGAACTTCTGTATAAAATGATATTTTTCCCTCAGATTCGGTAGTCTGAAAAAGAACGTTCCTGTATGGTCTTTTCAAATAGGTATGTAGGGGGAAAAATAGGCCTCATGTGTATTAATTTGTTTTTCTGAAAATTGTATTTCTAACTGAATGTGCTTTATAGCAGAATGCATTTTGTTTTAAGGTAATGAATGTTCTTGGGTACTTCAAGAATGAGTTTAATAAAAATTAGGAGAAGATAGCACGCTTAAGCTAGTAACAGTTGAAAGGATTTCTGAACTTTGGATGTGTAATAAAAGGTGTTTATAGAACAGTGTTTAAAAGAGAGCTTTAAGAAATCTGAAATGATGAGATGTCAAATGCCAGCTTGAGATGTGATTGTCAAATTGACAGGCTGATAGGAATTGTTTCTTGGGGTGAGGAAACAGATGCTTTCGTCCTTCACCAAAGTCAAACAAAGGTTGTATCCTTCAAACAGTATAGAATATTCTATAAAGTCAATTAGAAGAAATTTGTCTCCATAAATTTAGATTTTACTGTGCTTGGTTATGAAAATAAGGAGTACATCACATTTTAGTGATGAGTACCTTGTTAATTCTAAGTTGCAGTCTTTGCATAAGCACTTTACAATATATTCTTTTCATAGATAATATAAAAGGCAGAAGAGAAGAGGGCAGTTTCTATAAAAGTTCTAAATGGCTTTGTGTTTGTTTGGGATTTGATGATGAGCTCCAGGTGTGATGAAAAAAATTGTTGATGGGAATTTCCTAAATACTGAATGAGTTTTATGTGGATCGTACAGCATTTGAGAAAGATCCATTCTTGTAGCTAAGTTGCTGCAATTGCATGAAGACATAAGTGTCTAGACATTTGTAGGACTTCAGCCTTTAATTTGAAATGAGGAAGAATACTTTGAGGCACTGGATGAATAGTTCAGTCTAAATGTTAAACACAAAAACACTGTTCTGTGTTTTTGTCATTGTAATCTAAACCAGCCTATGAACTCAATTCTAAATATCAAAACAGCATGTTTAGTTGAATATGTATAGTTTCCAATTATTATGAGAAGTTCTGGTTTTATACTTTTGCTCATTTAATTTTATTGTGAAACATACTTGAAGATAGAGGTAGAGATATCAAATGATATGGTTAGAGTAATTTTCCACTTCTGTTAATTTGTCTTTAGTACATTACTCATTGAAATAGGAGAGAAACATGGATTCCTATAAAATTCATGGAAAACTAATTTTGTCCATACTGCTGGGATAAAAAATGCAAATAACTTCATTTTATGTTTGTTCAGCTTTTCTGAAATGCAGTAGTGAAGGAACGGCCCCAGTTATTGTCTTTGTTTCCAAAATGTTTGCTGTTGATGCAAAGGCATTACCACACAATAAACCAAGGTAAGGAAATGTAACTTTTAACTTCTGATCTACATTAGATACCTTCAGGAAATAAAGTTATGTTGTAAGCTTTGGCAAGATTCTCCTGCTGTATTTAGCGTTGGTGTGGACTCACCCTGAATATTGCATACATTCTGGTCTTCACAATACAGGAAGGATGTTAAGGTCCTCGAAAGCATCCAGAGGAGGGCAGCAAAGCTGGTAAAAGGGCTGAATTCGTGTCTTATGAGGAGAGGCTGAGGATGTTTGGGTCATCTTGTTTGGAGAAGAGGAAGCAAAGAGGCAACTCATTGCTCTCTACAACTTCACAAGGAGGGAAGTGGACAGGGAGGTGCTGGTCTCTTCTTCCTCATAACTACTGGCAGCATGTGCAGGAGCAGAGCACAGCTGTGCCAGGGGAGGTTCCAACTGCACATCAGGGAAAGCTTCTTTTCTGTGAGGGTGGTCAAATGCTGGAACAGGCTTCTGAGCAAGGTGGTCAGTGCTCTGTGCCTGTTAGTGTTCATGAGGTGTTTGGATAATGCCCTCGAGCATATGTTTTAACTTTTGGTTAGCCATGAAGAGTCAGGTAGGAAGGAACCTTTGAAGGTTCCTTCCATCTGAACTATTCTACGTTTTTTTTAATCTGTGAAAATAATTTGCAAGTGTCTGAGATACAATACAGTCTTCAGAAAGAGGTTTTCTGATGGAGTTGAAGATCAGAATTGTTTAATCGTATGTTTTAGAAGGTTTAGGAAATTTTGGGGGGATATAAAAAATAATAATAATCTATTGGAGAGTAGTGCTTTTGTCCAAATAAACTGTCCTAGTGCATATGTTGGATGTAGTTTCAGGATGTTTGGTTGAAAATATTGTTGAGTTGTAATGTTCTTTCATACCTTTTCAGAAAGGTTGTGTTTGCATGATCATGACAGCTTACATTTGTACCTGGAAGCATTTCCCTTCAAATCTGGCATAAAAGCTAAGCATTCGTCCAGTCCATTGGAAGTATAAAATAAAATGTGTTAATGGAGATGATCCAAACCTTGGATCTTAACTTTTTTTTGCACAGAACTGAAAGTCATTAAGTACTTTAGATGACTTTCTTCTCGCAGTTCGGGAAGATTTTTTTGTTATGGCTGTCTATTTAATGGTACCCTTATTTTCTCAGAGAGGTGGATCCTTCTTGATTTCATTTCCCTGACATACTTAAGTGTGATACTTTAGCTGAAGCTATCTCTTTTTATGCAGAAGAAACATACTTCTCTGAGTTTATAAGAATGGGGTTTAACTTAATGTTTCATCCATCTAAGCCTCTAAAACACTTTCTGCATTCAAATTCTGTTTAAACTTTTCATTTCATTTTTTTATGTTCTTAAAAACTCCAAGATTGTCATTGTACAGCAAAGTAATACTGAAGTTAGTTTTTCTACAAAATTAAGCTATTACTGATAACTATTTGTGCAAAACATCTTGTTGTTGTATTAACACTTGTGGATTTTTTCTACTGTTTTTTTTTTTTTTTTTTTTAAATGTACTTTCTAGACTTCTTTTCCTATCATACTTACATAAAATCTTCCACGGAAAAAAATATTTCCGGTGGTGTTTTAGTTGCATTGCAATTATGGATTGACCAAACACTAGATGGTGCTGTTTTTCTTCGAGTTCTGTCCTTAGCTGGATCTGATAGGAAAGCTCCTGCTCAGGTTATTAGTGTAGCATAGCACTGCTATTCGTGCTTTCACTGATAGGTACTCTCATTATTAGAGAAGTTATTTTTAATTGCAAACACATTGAGGTTACCACTTTCTGGCTGTTCTACCACTGATCATGACTCACTCTTTTTATTAGTTGGGATGATCAAGGTTCTTTGACATGAAGAGGGTGGAACATGGAGACAAAGGTAGCTTTTCCATTCATCAGACACAGAAAGCTTTGGACATATTTTCAAGATGTTAGTCCAAAAAAAAAAAAAAAAAAACTACTGAAAGTCTTATTTTGGGGTTTCTCGCAAAAGACCATATATGAGAGATTCTGACTTTCCAGTACTAATGATACCGGTTTTCAGTCTGTGTGATTTGCATACTTCTGCATGAGCACCGTCTTACAGATAAACTCCATCTCTGTCTTCTCAGATACTTGCCTTCCATCTTTCTCATTTGCCTTTTTTATTCTCTTTAGTTGTTCCCACTGAGGTAGGGAGCTGTTTTGTGTGTGTGGTTATATGCCATGTGTTAATTTTTTTTCTTTTAAAAGAGGGAAAATGAGAGGAAAAAATTCCCCAAACTGAAGAAAGAGTATATAAAATAAATTTTGCCATGTAACATTGTACATGTATTTTGGTGCATAAAATGTGTATGGCTGCCTCCATTTTTTTATTCAAATGATTAATTCAGTACAGAACCTTGTGCATTGTAAGTTCCTGGTTGTGTTCTCTCTGTATATGAAAAAATGCACTGCTTAATTTTGTTGGTTTTGAGAATACAAGTGAGATTCCATTTTTGTGCTGTGATGCATACTGTGTAACAAATCTGTGGTTCTGACCATCATTGATCTGGTTTGAAAGAGCTCAAGTTATTTATTGAGCTGAGTAAAGGATTATATTTAACTGAGTTCAAGTAATGCAGAGCTAGTCCAAAATACAAAACAAAATACAAAACGTATCTAGATGAAATCACTGAAAATTAGGTTTTTAGAGACAATAAGGCGGGAGAGTAATAACTGGCCTGGAATTCTTTCTAGTAGACTTATGGAGTATTAGCTATGGCTGTTGGCAATGTGTCATTTCCCCCGATTTCTTCAGTAAATGGAAAATTGTGGTGTTTTGCTTGATAGTTTGAAAAGTGTTTCTTGCCTTCTTTAATATTAAATTATTCAATTAGTTACTAATTGTCTAGTATTAAAATGAAACCATATGCCTTTCTCTGTGATAACCAGTCATTATCAGCACCATGTAATTTTGCTGATTAGGTAGCATTAGCAATTTTGTTTTGAAGTGACAGATTGTATTTTTTGAAAAATAGTAATATAGCTGAATGTGTTTCTCAGTTTTTAATTGTTAAGATTCTACAGGTAACCAGTACTTGAAGAAATAGGGAAGGAGTTTGTTTTTAAAAAAGGAAGGAAAGATGGTGAAGCAACACATAGATGCTTTAAAAACATACTGTCTAAATGTGGTTCCTAAATACGTTTTGAATTATAATGGCCACTATATGCTATTTACAGTTGCACAGAGAAGATTGTGCTTAACATAATTGAGTGTTGAGCTGAATATTTGAACCAGGAGGATCAAATAAGGATCCATGGGAATGTTCCTTAAGAATCCCTGAACATAGGGAGTAATGAAGAATGCCTAAAATATGTTGGTTAATAGTGTCTTATCATAGTGGTTTCATGTGTACTAATATAATAACATTAATACTTTATTGCCTATTTCAATTACCTGTAAGTTTTCAAGGGACGTAACTCTGTACTTGTGTGTTCTTTGTTTGACTGCTATACAAACTGTTGGCTAGGTTATTTGCATCCTTTTCAGTGGTGGATATTTTTAAGCATGTTAAAACACGTAAAAATCAGACATTTTTCCATAGAGTGATTGCTTGTTTGTTTTTGTTTTCTCTTTTTCCTCAAGGCTTACACTCCTCTAATTCTTGAGAGAATAAAGTAGATCCATGCTTTTGTTGTCTTTCTCTCTCCTTTTGCAAGATAGTACTGCATAATGCTATCTTTTTTAAATTTTTTCTTATTAGCTGCAAATTGAATTTGCAGTTTTTATGTTTTGCCTTATTTCTGCCATCTGCTTGTAATATTTTTTAAGCATAGGTTGGGGAAAGCAAAATGATTTAAGTTCAGGTTATACAGTAAATGATAAAGGAAGGATTTTTAATTAAAACAACCTCCTCTGAGACTGCTGTTGGCAACTAATACCCTCTAAAAGGTGACTTTAAAAATCAGTAGATTTGATACTAAAATGGCCAGATTTTTGCTTTTATTGGTTGAATAACAAAATTTGTCAGTTGTTGTAACAGTAGAAGATGTGGAAAATTAATTTATGGTCAGGTTACAACTGGTTGGCAGCTTATATTTATCTTGCTCTGGAAAGACTTGAAAATTGACTTTTATCTTGTACCACTATGACACTGAGGTATTTTCTTTATCAGGTCTTATTATGGAGTGAGAATTGTGTAAATATGCTTTGTCTTCCAGTTTCTTCTGCCTGAACTTGTGAAATAATTTGCTAATTCTAACCAAATCAGACAGAGATGGAGATCTTAGAGATACCAACTTCCAGTAAATTTTGTGAAAACTAGTGGTTAGGTAGAGTAGGCAAAGTAGGACCCTGCTAAAAGTGTATAGTGTGATATACTTCACCTTAGATATTACAATATCTAAAATCAATAGAAAATAGGGCTTATTTTGGAACTGCTTGCTTCACAAAATAATGCCAAACTTATTTAGTGATGCTATGGTACTATTTTTTTCCTGTGGTGTAGCTTATATACATGTCTTTAAACCAAGAGATTGGAGTGTACTTAATTTTCTTTCTATTGTTTCCTGAAAACTGTATTGTAAAAAAAAAAAATAAAAAAATGTGGCCCAGCCTTCAGCTAAAAATACTTTACGTTGTTGTGATCAAAGTACGAGAACGTTTGTAAAGATCCCAGCTCTGTAAAAAAAAAAAATTACTGTCTTCTTGTGAGTAAATGAATTTTTACATTTAAAAGCAATATGACTTTCAGTGACTTCACTTTGAGATGAACCCATCATCTTCTGTGTGCATTAAACAGAAGTTTAGTTTGTACAAACTTGTAGTTGGTACATTGGGAATGAATTTGACATGAGTCATCTGAACAGATTGTCAGATTTACAAGTTAATGTTTGAAGATGGTACCAGTTATATAATTAATAGAGTACTATATGCTTTTCGAAATGAAAAAAACAATCTGATTATGATTAAATTTCATTGTGACAGCATACATTTGACTCCAGCTAAAATTTTTGGAACTGATTTAAGAGATTGGAATCTGAATCTCTGGACATGTTTAGTTTGCGTAATTGCAAGTTTAGAGAGAAAAGCATATAACATTCTGGAAGAGTTTTTTTTTTTTTTCTTTCAAGTTTCATTTCATCTGTCTTTATTGCATATTTAGTATGCGAGATAAATCAAAGGTCAGTATATCAGCCAAGGGCATTTTTCAAGATAAGGTATGACAGCTTGATATGACTATCTTAGTTTTGTTATGTATCTCAGAGCAAATGATCTTCCCTGTACAATATAACATGAAAAAATGTATCCAGTATACCTCTTTGCAGAGTAAGATCACTGTGTAACATTTTATGTAAATACTGTTTTGGGTAATTTTCAGTTGTCTGTTTTGTGTATAGACAGTTAATTCTACTGTGAATTGCATAGTGATTGTAGTTGCATTAGAAAGTATATGAAATAATTTTAGTTACTGTATGTTAGTTTATGAATGGAAATAGCTCTTTAAAGTGATCTTTACGGACGTTGCTGTTCAGAATTTAGGCTCTTAGTTCTGGGCTGGGAAATAATATAGCAGATATGTAAGGCAAAAGCATTAAACAGCTTAATCCAGGAATTCAGGTACTTCAGAAGGATTAGGAAGACCACTGGACATACTCTGTGCTGTATTGTAACAAACAAGCTGCACTTGAGAGAGCTGTCCCTTGGGATGTGGTTGTCTGAAGTCTTTGAGTACCAGATGGTGAGCAGAACAGCAGCCAGTGATTGAAGTAGAACTTAATTCTGAAGAGTGGAGTCATGAAGAGCAATACAAAAGATTCTCTGTAAATTACTTGGATTTTAAGATGTTAACAGAAATTACCTCCTTAGACTGATGGAATCAAGCATATGTCTACAAGGTCAAGGAATTTAAACCGATAAAAATTATAAATAAAAAGTATTCTCGGCTTGTTGCAGGTAATATCAGTCTTTTGGAAGTCAGTTGTTCTGCCTCCGTTGTAAAATGGTCTAACAGTTACGTTTTTTTTAAAAAAAAAAAAGACCTGTAAAAGTGTCTCTAAAAAAAAAAAATCAGATGCCAATTATTCACTATCATTTTTTCAAACCTTTTGGAACAAAGTCTCCCTTTGATAACATGGAAGGATAGATAGAAAAGCTGTCATTCACAGGATGAAGAAGTTTAGTTGTCATTGTTTGAGCTGAACTGAGTTATCCTTGGCGACTATGGGAATAAAGAAAAAGTCTGTGTTAGCATGTTAATTTCACCTAGTCCGATTCATTTAATCAACAGTCTACTGATGACAATATTGTGTACGCTATGCTGTTTGCCATGTTATTTTCATAACTTTTGCTTATGATGTGTTTGAGCTCAACTCAAAGATGAGTTAGTAATAATGTGGTTGCCCATCTAAGTCAGCTCTGTTGCTTGTGCCTCGTTCATGGGTGCAGTGTGAATGTTTCAGCATCTCTTTGAAGGCAGAGAATCTCTTTCCCTTTCTCCTTCATTACTTTTACTGTTTTTTTCTGTGACTGTTTGATCCCTTTTTTTCTGCCAGTTTAGGTGTTGTAGCTTTTCTTATGCACTGAAAAGGGGGAACGGAAGAAATATGGTAGAGAAGAGGAAGAAAAGAGTATATCTCATCTGGTTTGGTCAACATTTGTTCAAAATTGATTTAGTTTCTCACTGGTTTCACCAACTGGAGAAATTGAATAAATCAGGGTATAATTTAAACTGGAGATTAATGCACATAAGACACTGGATCTGCAACAATCTTGTGCAGTGTTCTGCTTGAGTGTGTTCTAATTATGTATAAGGATTTATATGACAACAACATCTCTTTTTTGTGGTTTCTAATGATCCTACTGGGAGTGACTAATTCTGTGGAAATTGACACTGACACAAACCAGAGTGGAAGTCTAGCTTTTACCTACTAGCTAAAGACCTACCCACACTCAATCTGCTTCTTACAAAATTGAGAATATAATTAACTGGGTTTATGTGTATTGCAACTTATGTTGCAACCAGTGCATTCAGAATTTTAAGGTACCTTTAGCACTTGTGATAAGGGCTACCTGATACCTAAATATAGTGGTACTTTTAAAGATACTACAGAAGTAGGAGGGAGGAGGGGAACAAACAAACTTTCTTTTACTCTCAGGATTATTTACACAAATGAAAAGCATTTTGGGACAATAAAATGTGTTGGAATGCATATATATGTCCTCATGTACATACTATGCCATCATATATAGACTGCATTTATCCCTTGGCTGTCTCATCTGTACTTTCCCTATCAATCTCTTTCCCCTGGGAATTTTTCAGACATTCCAAACCCTTAAATAGCTTTGAACAACTGCCTTCAGGAAAAAAATCACCATAAAAAAAAGTTTTCTTCTCCACCATCTGCTTTGCATTTTCTATTGTTAAGCCTCACTCTCTTTTGCAATAAAATAAACAAATCAAACAGAAATAACCCATTGTCCCAAATTTCAGAGATGCAGATTCTTAATTCTGTCACAATGACTTCGTAAGAGATTATTTAAAATAAATAAACAAGAAAAACTTTCTGAGAAGTTTACAGGGGCAAAGTTTTTCTCATTTTTGCCTTTCCTGTAGCATGTAGTGAATCTGTTCCAGGTTCTAAATTCTGAAAGTGTGCATCAAATTCTGGCATTTTTTCCAAGGAGGATTAAAGGTTTTCTGCTAGGTAATTTCAAAAGATATTTTTAACTCATATATAGTTTTCTTGCCCCTTTGAGTTGAATATTTGCATCAAGTTAAGCATGATAATTAATTAATAACAACTATATAAAATACATAACAATATAACACTTGATTTCTTCAAGTCCTAAAACGATTTCTGGTGAAGTGAAGGGTTCTATTAAGCATTTTAAAAGAATCTAAAGGATATGCAATAAACAGAATATGTATTATGATATAATAAATTTATTGACACTGAGTTGGTCTCAGCCACATAATTTATTCATGGCTTTCTGAAATAACTAATCCAGTTAGGGTCAGACTTAGTGTCCAGTAAGTGTCTTTACTGTCTACAGACAAAAACTTTGACCTCTGAAAAGTGGGTTGTTTCCCTATTTGGCAGTGTGGAATAGTTCATGTGATCTGTGGATGTGATTCAATCTTTTTTTTTTTTTTTTTTTTTGAGATCTTTGTTCTTTAAAGAAACATTCTGTTGTAGAGCTCCTTGCTGTTTTCTTTCTCTTTATTATTCATTAGTACTACTACTGCTCAGCAAATCTTGAAGTGTTTTGTTGCAGATAGAGTGTAGTTCACAAGTGTAGAAATTAGAGAGACAAGGCTACTAAACAAGCTAAAACTAATAGGGCACTTCTGATTCTAGTGCTCTGTTCATCGTATTGGGTGCTTGATAGTGAAAGAATCCTAAACCACCTTAATATTAAGAACTGCTGGTCTTGCCCCCAGCACATGAGCAAATGCAGGTGTAAGGACACTCCATGCAGATGGGGTTTTGTTATGGGATTAGGTTCGCTTCTTGAGATGAAGTCAGCATATAATATAGGTGATTAGTTTGTTCAGTTGTGCTTTATAAATGCATGCTTATGATGGAGAGAATTCTTCTATTTCTTCTCTTGGGTTAGAATTCTATTAAGAATAATTATATAATGTAAAAAATACATTGGTTGTTGTTTTGGACACAAATTATTTATTAATGTTGGAAAGTGGTATATATTTCCATTGCTCGTAATGGGGAAAAAATATAAATTTGAAAGCATTCTAATTCTAATGAAACAAGTCTACATATCTTCATTTTTTTTCATCTTTTAAGCCACAGTAATAGAAGTGGTTTTTAATGTAGGCACCTGACAGCATGTTATACAAAAAAAAATGTGGATTATCTATGTACATGGCCTTAGGGAAGGACTATAATGCCTGTCTTTAATTATTAATATTATTTATTATTATTATTTGCTTTAAATCTTACATTAAAGCACTTTATTTTAAGTTAGGGTTTGCCAGTGAGTAGATGGAAATTGCATCAGAATATTACAATTCTCTTTGTTGTTTCCTCAGTGAAGTCTTGTCCATTATGAAGCTATTCACTTAATAGAAAAGTCACTATAGAAGGCAAAGTCTTTTTCTTGCATTTGAACACTTACTGTAAAGACTACCTTAGAACAGTAAAAATATTACAAATGCATTGAAATGACAATATTTGATTCACTATGTATTTGGAATAAAAGTCTGGTATTTTTTCTAACTAGCTTGGTATAGATGAGTCTAGATTAATACACTGTTTAGTCTTAGCTGTCATTCTAGTTCAGAATAACATACTGGACATAGTGTGAAAAGCAATTTTTAAAATTGGTTTGGGTCTTTTCCAAGAAAGTGAGAATTCACACATCAGTGGGAGAAACTAGATGTATTTTAATGAAATAAACAGAAGTTTAAAACGGTAACCTCTTTCTAAACTTGGTAGAGGAAGAGTTTGTTTATTTTAGCTAACTAAAAATACATAGTATCATGGGGACAAACGGCATTCTGTGTAATTTTTTCTTATGCTGAATATAGTATTCTAATTCTTATAATTTATTTTAAAGTAAGGGGTGTTTCCAAATGCTAATACTTTAAAATACAATTTAGGCCTTTAACTCAAGAAGAAATAGCTCAACGACGTGAACTTGCAAAACGGAGACATGCAGAAAAAATGGCAGCAAATCAAGAGAAGGAGCTGTCAGAAAAGCCCCCAAGTGAAAATTCATCTGAAGTGACCGGAAACACTGGTGATACAAAAGGTATATAATGATCTGCTATCCATTTTTTCTCATAGTATATTTAACATCAGTATCTAGGTGTTGTTAAGGAGCTGATTATGGAGCCGTGTACCTTGCAAAGAATCATCCACGCTCCAGTCCAAACAGTTTAATAGATGGGACTGAATGAAGAGCAAGGAGGGAGTTAAAGGCAAGCCGATAATTTATAGATGCTGTAATAATGCCATGGATACCTGTTTATATGGCCTGAGAATGTTCTTGATCTCAGTATTTTGAGTCACTTTAAGATAGACGATGCCTTAAGGGGATGCTCTGCTGAAAAATTAAGTAATTTCCACTCTGAATAGGAATACAGAATGATTTATTTTTGCACATGTGTATGGGGCAGAAAAATTCAGTTTTAGCTTACTGCTAGAGTTGCCTTATGGACTTGTAGCTAGTGTACTTTAGGCCAATAGAACTTTACTTCCTCTAAGCAAGTGCCAGAATAAGTGTTTTATTAAAAAAAATAATAATAAAAAGTTAAAAATATATATAAAAAAAATATATATATAAGCAGCAATTGAGAAAATGGGGCTGGAGTATGGGTTACAGTGGCAGGTTCTTGTCTTTGAATATGTCATCAGGTGTGATACTATAGTATGTAATTGATTTTTTTTCAGCTGATGAGGCAGAAACTGCATTTAGAGTTGATGTATTTTTTCTAACTGATTAGGTGAAGAGCAACAGCTCACTGATCAAACAGAGATCGCGACCTCAAAGGCAGCAAAACAGGAAGCAGACAACAAGGAGTCTTTCATTGCTTTTGCTAGAGTGTTCAGTGGTGTAGTGAAAAGAGGGCAAAAGATCTTTGTTTTAGGACCAAAATATGATCCTGCTGAGTCTTTGCATAAGGTAAGAGGTGACAGTGAAATGTTCCCATAACTTGGCATTATTTTTGAAATATTGTTGACTTAACTTTCTGCGCATCGCACGCTCAAAACAAGGTTCAAATCAAAAATTCCAAAATGTAGCAAAGTAATTTAGAGAATTAATATGATTTATTTTAGTAATAAAGTTGCTGTGATAAAGAAGGAATGAACCTTCTTTATTATTTCATTTCTACTGAAGATCTCAAGACTTTGCATGTATGCTTTAGGAGAAGTAGATGAAAGATGATCCTTGAAATACAAGGATTACATCCTGTCTGTGTCTAATAAAGGATATTTTGTTTTGCGCTGTTCTGTGAAAAGATGTTGGTTAAGTGTCTACACATGCAACCTGATTTTAATCAGATTCAAAATAATTTGATTTAAAAACCTTGTGTTGAGTTTTATGAAACACAAGACAGACACGAAGGGCCTGAATGTATTTCTAAGCACACGTAACGATTCAAAGCTCGTTCTGACTTTCAGCTATATGCAGAATCCAGTGAGTTGCAGTGAGAACAATTCATAATAGCATACTGGTTGTACATCCATGGAATTCTGCAAAGTTTTGCAGAGAAATTGTGCAAAGACTTGAACATAGCATAAATAAATGTCCACTCTGATACAGTCACCATTTGTCAGGGGGATTTGAGGAGGTTTAAATAATGTGTAGTAAGATTATTTTTTTTTAACTTTGTCAGCTGTATTACTTTCATTAGGCATTAGAATGTTTACTGAAAATGAGTTTCTTAAACCTGATAAATTATGTTAAATTACTGGGAGGCTGGAAGCAGTCAGCCATTGTCTTATGGAAAACAGTAGTATCAACTTTGATGAATCTTTGGTTTCCTGCATGCTTACTTTGCCTGCTTAGATCCATTTGATTAGACTGTGCTGTGGATTATTTGCTGTTTAAAAAGAACACATTCAGCCTGATTTTTTAAGGTGATAGAGTATGTCCATAAATACTTGATACACATTTATGATCTTAACAAAATGTGAAGATGGTGCCTCAAACACCTGCTTGGAGATTGCACTTTTAAAATGTTATTAAAAGCAGCCATTTCAAATTTTGTGAAGGTGAAGTGATCATTAGCCTTTTAGGTATGACTGACTCTAGCTGAAGTTAGATTTGACATTGCTTAGTAATTTTGAAATGTCTCAGACAATAACAGGTGAATTTTAGTATCCCCAATACAGAGGCATTTCTTCAAAGATGGATTTTGCTAGAGAGAGGTCTGGATCAAACTCCCCTTACTTAATTGCTTAATATGACTTCCTTATACTGTTTAAATACAGTTGCAGAATTTAAAGCAAAACATAAAACTTCTGCAGCCCAATAAAAGCATCTTACTCAAGCATATTCTAGCCCAATACAGACTTTCTTCTCAGAAGTCTACCTGCTAATGAATAAGAAGTTTTATCTTGTTTGGAAGTTTGAGGTTTGTTACTGTGGAGATGTGTTTTGTTTTTGCACATTTGACTGATTATTCTAGTAATAATAATTCTTGGGATTACCAAAATACACTAAGCATTTATTAATTAACAGCAAATACAGTATGTGCATATATAAAGAAAATTTGTGATGGAAAAAAGAGTTATTTTGTGGAACAGGAGAGTGTGTAATAGTGTTGAAAAGAGTCTGTTAAATGTTTTGAGAATGTGACTGTAGAAGTTAATTACTTATGAAATTACCTTAATGTGTGTTTTATCAGTGACAATGAACAGTGAGCGAGAATTAGCATGCACTTAAACAACAAAGCAAACACTGTTTTTAATTTTTCTTGGTAATATTTCATTGTTTGCCCCAAAACTATGTTTTTTGGAAGTGAGATATGTAAGTATGTTTTGGTTTTGAATATCTGGCTTTTAAAATGAAAATGCTTTAAAATGTATTTCTTAGTTTTGAAATGCAAGAGATTTTCAGGAAGAAGTTTGTAACAGTACTAGGCAATAAATATCCAACACTGGTTGTTTTACTCCTTGTAGCTGTCATCCCAGTGTTCTGCTACAGATGATCTGCCATTAGTACCTCATATGACTTGCTGTACATTGGAGAATCTCTACTTGCTTATGGGAAGAGAACTTGAAGATCTTGAAGAAGTACCTGCAGGAAATGTTCTGGGTAAGACTTAACTAATATTTAATTTCCTAGAGATTGAATGCTTATCATCCAATATGCACTGAAATTATTTTGATATGATTAATGATAAGAGAACTTGGATAAATCTCTGAATATTTTTAGGTATATTATATGTGCAAAAAATGAAGGCACTCATTGTGACTTCGGTGAACTTTTAATGGTGAAGTGGGAAAAAAAATCATAAAGAGAAAACTAGGGATTACAGGAGCCCTATTTACTGTTATCTTCAGGTTGGAGTATTGCCAGGTAAGCATCACTGCCAGGAATTGCCAAAGGCAACAGTAAGGTCCAATATTTTCTAAATTGCAAGGATTATAAATAACATTTTCTCAACAGTGGAAACACTGTAGTATGATGTTTCTAGTGATGTGGATAATTGTAGTTTTTTTTTTATTAAAGGGTCTGTGCAAAATATGGTGCTAAAACTTATTTGTTACTGCTACGGCAAATTTTGAACGTTTTCCATGCACATGTTTCTGAATGATAAGTCATCAAAATCATTGAGTTATGTTCTTCTGTGCCAGATTTTGAGTTGTTTTTCTCTAGAGCATTAAATAGCATTCGTTTTCTGTTCTGTCCTTCATTTGTTGTTTGTTTTTTTTTTATATCAAAAATACTACTTAGAATTTAGAGAGTGTAAAATTCAGAAGTAGGGTTTTTTTCAATTTGTGGGAGAGCTGTAAACAGCTAATCCTACAAAAAAATTGTGAGTAGTCTCTGCTTCTGAGAACAACTACTCTGCAGTGGTTTGTAGCTTTTCCATAAACAAGAGCGTACTAGTCAGGAAACAAGAAAGTTCTAAATGGTGACACAAGGTTTGTCATCTTTAGAGATATGCATTAGAATCTTAAGATCAGAATTAATGCTCAGAGCTTTTAGCTAAACTGTGTTTGGTATGTCATCTCTTTTGACATCACTGGATGTTCTGTTTACATATTGACAAGTCAGATTTTCATTTTTACCTACAGCATACAAACTCAAGAATTAGTTTTTTTTTTTAAATCTGATGTTAAAGAAATTTTAAAACGTAAAAGCCATAAATAACTTCTAGCTAGTTTTTCTCCCATTTCTCCATAATGTTGTATTGTTAATTTACATAAATTCAAGAAACATTTTACCTGTTTCATGATGTACCACATTCAGGAGAAAATGCAATACTTTTATATAAATGGAATCTCTAACAATGGTGAAGCAGGACTTTCATTATTCCTCTTAATAAAAATTATTTCTGTTTCAAAGGCCATTTATCTTCCAGCTTCAAAGCATACAGTGATGATTTCTCTCCGGCCATATAAGGAAATTACTTGTAGATTATCTAGTAAAATAAGGAAGCTTTTCTGAAAGCTGTGTAGTTTTATTCTGTATAATTAAATTATTGCCATAAGGAATACACAGTTAATCATGACTGCCTATTTCCACTTTAAAACTCATGGTACAGGGATTTTTTTTCCCAGTGTTTTTGTTGGTTTCTTACAAGGAAGAACCTGCTTGGTGACAATGAGCAAGTAGCCTTTTTACTCCTCATACTGGTTTATGCAAAGGTTTAATGATCAAAGAAATGGCTTAAGACATAGGCTGTGTCAGTGGAGTTGAGGATTTCATCCATTGGTCCTTGTGGCGGATTAGATTTTTCCTTAAAATACTAATCTCCTTATAAATGTTAAAAAACTGAAAAACTAGTAGCAAAATACTACAAGAGGAAAAGGTAATGAAACATACCATGAACACACAGAATTCATGAAGAGTCAGCTGAAAAATAATACTATTTCCCTGTCTACTGTGCATAGCCATTTTGGCAAGCTGTGGAAAGTTGTTCTGAGTTTGTGGAAGTTAAGAGAGAGCCTGTATTGCAATTGTTAATTTGTATTGCAAGTTTACAGTGCAAATGTTTTGTCAAAAGTATTTCTCAAAAAGCTTTAAACAGTATGTCATTTTCAAGTGGTATGGCAAACACGAAATACTGCCTCCTTCCACATAGCAGTTAATAATTCACAATTTTTCTTCCATGCAATCTATGTGACTATTCGACATTTTTTGCAGTCCTTGGGTGAAATATGACTTTAACTTAAAACAAACAAATGAAGTTCTTGAGAACCAAGGATAATAAAGGCTTTGTAATAAATCTTTTAAAACTGATTTGTCAGAGTTTTCTATGAAGAGCAAAATTCCTTTCTGTCAAAATACCTGGCTTATTATTATCTTAATAGGAACACTGTAATCTGTTTTGTAAATTCCAACTATGTATATCAAAACCATGCTTAAATTCCAAATACAGAAGTACTCTGTGTTTTCTATCATTAATGTGATAATTATATATTGCCTAAATATACCTCTCAAAATTAGCTGGGATATTTTTTAACTCTGAGATGTCTTGGGCATGTATAATGCTCACCTTTTGAAAACTGCCTGAGCACCCATTGGAAAGAAAAGGTATCATGGACCTTAGTGATCACAGAAATCCACGTGCTATTCTAAAAATTTTGGCCTTTTATGTCTGTAAGGAGAGAAGCAGCACTTCAGTATTAAATTCCAGAGACAAGTTGACTGATATATCCTTGCATGTTCTTAGTGGCACTATAATTAACTCTGACCTGTGTTTTACATAATCTAATGCTATGCAAATAGCAAGCTACTGTAGTTGCCCCACTCGCTTTAAATATTTGTGTCCTCTTTTGCTATGACAAAAATGTATTGGAGAAAGGAGCTTAATATAGACAGTCATCTGGCTACCCAAATGTGTTTAACTTCTTTTTGTCTATTGACTATTACAGCAGCTTAGGTTCTTATTGGTGAGCTCCCCATTGCACAGGAAACATCTACTGTATTGGAGGTTCCTGCTGCCATCCAAGTATCTGCTCCAGATGTGTTGTGTTTGACAGCTATTGAGTGAAATCTGTTAATCTCTGGTCATCTCAGTTCTTCTTACTAATGCTTAGTTTCTCTTATAAAAAGGAAAATTATAAATGCTCTAGTCATGAAATAGTAAACGATTTAATGTGGATGTTGTGTGCAAGTTCTTCTGTTTCCCAAGTAGTATTAGGTATTATTTAGCTAACTGTAGAGATTGCTGATGCTAGAACACAAATAGAAATATTAATACTAAGAAGCTGTTTTTTGTTGTTAATGAAGGATGCGTGGAAGCAGTATTTATTATGTCATTTAATGTGTGAAAAAAATGTTGCTTCTATGCCAGTAGTGGAAACAAGAAGTTAGTTAAACAGCATTAAAAGTTTAGCAAATAGGACAATTACAGGCAAGCTTAAAATGATTTCAGTTGCATATCTACATTAAGAATATTTTCTCAAAAGCAAGACTACCTCTATCACACGTGTTGAAGTGTTAATATTCTGGAGAATGTAAGGAAGTGGAGAAAGCTGATTCACTTGTTCCTGGGGAAGAATATATAGAATCTTCCCCCTCTGCCTTCCTGACAAAGGAGAAGTACAAATACAGGGAAAGCATCATTTTGTAACACTTGTTCTGATAGTTTTGTGGTTGAAGAGGATAAAAAGAACTTAATGGGCATTCCCCAAAGTGACAAAGGAATATTAGAAGGGAATGTATGAGCAGCAAATAATTTGGGCTCCCAAGTTAAGATTGAGCAAGCACATGCCCTCCAGATGCACATAATAGCTTCCTTTTTTTTAATTCCTTCCTTTTTGTTAAATTTGCTTGGCACAAAATCTATTTTTTCTTTTTGCTGTCTTATAATAAAAGGCAAAATGCCTTTTTTGTTCTATCCAAAAGGGTTAGAAATGTTTTCGTAACAAAAAAAGAGTTGTTGAAGGTAGTGCAAAAATGTATTTTAAATAGGCAAAAAGAAGTAGTGTTCGTTGTGATGTCATGTGCAGATGAAAGGATAGGATCCTCATGCTGAAGTTACTGATTATTGATTTTAAGTAATTTAAGCAAATGCTGATGTTAAAAAAAAAAAAAAGACCATGTTTCTGAAAGCACTGGCAGTACTTTTAAAGTGTCGCTATATATATAAGTGATTTTTGTTAAAATTTGTCAGTGTTGTGATGATTTTTTTGTTGTTGTCTTTAGGCTTAAATAATTGAAGGATCATCAAGTGATAAATTTTATTCCAGTGTATCTCAAAGTGTGTGCCACATGCTTGTGTGCACAAGTTCAGAGTAACATGCATACTAAAACTGAACTGTATACTGTTTTTATCCACAAGTACCACCACAAATGTGAGCAAACACATAATCCAAATCAGATTTTTCATAGAGCTGCCCGGTACCACTTAGTAAGTGATTTTTGTGTTTTATTGAGTACTGCTAAAAAGCAACGTTTTCTGCTTGCTTCTGTAGTGCTTTAGTGCAATGCTCCTAAGAGGCTAGATAATATACTGAATATTTTCAAATGCAGTTAGCCCTGTGAGTATCAAGTGTTCTAGGAAATTAAGAATATTTGTTTCTTTAACTGATCAAATGATAATGTTAAAAGCAGGGATGTAGAAGTCACTCCTGGTGTCAGCTCTCTATGATCTGACTTCCTGGAGGACTGACTGCTGGGTACCTTAGATTTTTCCTCTTCTAAAATGCTTGTTTTCCCACACAGTGTTCTTTCACGTTTTAATTATTTATAAAGTATTTAAAGGAATCTTGAAGCTTAAACAATATGCCATGGGAGCTAGGTGATTATGGGTACATACTTATGGATTTTTCTGTACCTTTCTAAAGATGTGTGCTGAACAGCTGCAGTTGGTGTGAAGAGCTGCTATGTAGTAAGTAGTATAGCTAACCTCGTTACAAGGTGTCTAACAAGCATTTTATTCCTTTAGGACTTCATCGAACAATTTAGGAGCTTTTAATAAGCAGCCTCTGTTAAAAGCAAAGAGCAGCTGCAAGCAGCGATGCCATTTTAAAGGCCCAGAATGGCTTTCTAGGACTCATGCCAGCCAGCAAGCATTACCACCTTATGTGAAAGCCCTAGGAACAGTACTGCTGTTGCACCAGCCTTTTATTTCTGTGCAAACATTTGGTGGGCTAATTTCAATCTCTGAATCAGTAATATGATTATTTAAAAAAAAAAAAAAAAAAAGCTTGAAGTGATTCCAGCTGTGTGGCCTGTCTCATCTCCGTGTAGATCAGTGAAAGATCAGTGAACACAGGAGGGCAGTCTTTCTCAAGAATATTAACTGAAATTAGCAGAAAATAGTGAATGAAACAAAGAAAACCCAAACCTTTGTCTTCAGTTTTGGGACACTTACGATTTTAATCACTAACTGCCATCTTACAACCCCATTTAAAAAAAAAAAAAAAAGGAATTTGTATTTTTAACTACTTTATAATAATAGAGCATTATTCAGTAAGAGATATAATTGAATGGATTTTATTGCATATTTTTTCTCCATGAAACAATGAGTTTACCTGACATTATTATATCTACAGTAACCTCTTACCAGTCAGTGTTTTATACATGGTTAAATTGTTGAAAATGTGAATATGTTTAAATTGTTTCTTTGAGCTAAGGACATTGTAATTGATCTGTGATTTGGCCTTTATCAGAGCTGGATACTGAAACCATTTTTTCTTAACTCTTTTTGCTGTAATGGACTTACTCCTTTTGCAGTTCCTGCTCTTTGCTTTGTGTTACAACAAGCAGGCTGAGTAATTTGTGCTGCTTATTGGGCAGTGTAGCATAGCATGGTGCACAGCTAATGCACTGGTATCAAATGAAATTAGAAGAGTATTTTGCTGATTATCTGATAAGTTTCCTTTGCCCTGTTTGCCTTACCATTTCTGCTAATTGTTTTATTTGTGATTTCAGTTCATGGGATTTGATTTGACAAACTTGATTGCAAAAGCAATAAATGATTCATGATCTTGTTTTCAAACCAATATCAACATATCACTAGGGCATAGATCAATGGAGAAGAAAAAGTAAGACAAGTCTTAGGTCAGAAATACAACACTGACATCTGCATCTCTGTTAACATAGCTAAAGTTTTCTTGGGGAAGAAATGTTTCAAATGGTTAATGGTTTCCTTATAAAGCCTTTTAAGCTGTGTTGTTTTTCTTTTGATATTGAAAGTTTTAAATGGTGTTTTCAGTAGCTTGATCTTTTTTCTGTTTTTCTGAGCGTAGCTTCTTAAGACTATAAAAGGAAATCGTGTGTAGTAATTCTTTCTGAAGAAAACCACTTCTAAATTCTGTAGTGCTTCTGGAATGTTCTCTGCTCTAATTTTCAGGGTTTTATTATGAGATCTTAAAAATGTGTTTAGTCTCTCCACTGGAATGCAAGTTTTTCGTCATATTTTAAAATCGGGCTGCATTAAGATAATTTATGTTGAAGTCATATTATGTTCCTCAGGCCAAAAATGCCTTTAAGTTTGCTCTTGACCACACTGGATTATAATGTCAAAAATTCAAATAATTAAGTTATTGAGGAAAGGAGTTAATTTAGTGAAGCATTCTGTATCAGTTTTAAAGCAACTGTTAGTTACTATTATCTGCAAAATTTGAGCTTTCATGTAAATTACAATTATTTTTATAGTTAATATTCCAAATAAGAGGTAAGCATTCCTGATTGTTCAGGGTTTGTATGCAGACAAATACTGCTGATGCTTGAGGTTTCCCAAATCAGAAGGAAAACTGCCCAGACTTGTTGATGTTTGTTGTTGCTACTTATGTGCCTGTGGGCAGCAGTGGGACTTACAAGAATCAGGGCAATTTCATTCCATTGCTGCTTGAAGAAGTTCACAGCACAGCAGCAGGCACATGTTCTGGAGCTACTTAATAGAGAAGACCTAGAAATAGACTGGAAAAGAGGGTTTGAGGTGCAGGCAGTCATCTCTGTTTATCACTCACGTTTGCTTCAGGAATCAGTGATGTTTGGCTTTGGGGCTTCAGATTTATTAGATGCCTGGTATTAAATGAATTTATATTGCTAAAAATGTCGTCTGTAGTCTGGATCAGAATTCAGGGCCAGTGCTAAAGGGACGATTCCCTTTCTTTGTGTAAGGGTGGAGAATTGACTTGTATAGTCATTGCCTCTGGGCAGATGTTACTCAGCCTTTTAATAGCTAAATGTTTGTGGGTTTAGGTCCCAGATACTAACTGGCTTATCTCCAGAATTTCCAAATCTTCTGTGTGAGTACTTGGTTGGGTGTGATTTTCCATGTCTCTTTAGATTAAAATGAAAGGATAGGGATTTTCCCCAGTATTTCACAGTTAATTTCTTTAGTCAGCATTGAGGCATTATTTTCAGTCTCTCCCTCTATGAAACAATGTATAATAAAGGGGGAACAGTTATCTACCAAAATACTTGGCTAATGTAATTTGTATATTTTTAATACCATACGAGAACAAAAGTGTTAAAGTAGTTGGTGCCACCAGTGTAGAATGGTAATAGAAGTCTCAAGGTGAAGTTTTCAGACCATCGGCTAAACTCACCTCTGCAACATTGTGTGGGATTTTTTCCAACATACTGAGATACATCACTGCTGATTGGGGGAAAATACCTCTACTTATAACATTTACTTGGTGTATGTTTTTGTGTTTTGTAACTGGTAGTATGCTCTTTTAAAGTATTGTTTATTAGGTGGCTGTTTGTTATAGCTGTGCGCTTTCTCCCTTCTTATAAATGTGGTTCTAACAGGATACATCAAATTTGTCTGGATTAGTAGAAAATGTCTGAAGAGATATATGTATCCATTACTAAATGAGGATCTATGATAGATGAACCGAAGTGACTTCAGTTTTGTATTCAACGTTGTCAGAACTTTGTATCTAAGAATATCCCACCTGTTAGTGCAGCCATGAAATATTGCATGATGAACTGGGAAACATTAGTTCAGGGATGAATTTGGACACTATGGCACCAGAGTAAATGGCTGAGATGCTCAGCAAGAATGCAAAATTCGGGGAATTAGTGTTTAAGGTTCAGTTTTCAACAGAGGTGAGAATTACCCGATTTAACAAGGATAAGTGGTATTAGGTATTAGGATAGTAAACTTTACCTTTCAGAAAGCTGTTGTAGAATGTTTCTTTTGTTTAACATGGCTGTGGTTTTCTAAAATTCAAACTATGAAAATGCAATGCCATTTCAGGAATAGGTACAAAATAATCACTTTAAGTACAGGCTTCAAGTGGGGGAATAACTTAACATAGCCAAATCAAGGTCTGCTCCAGTGTGTTCTATAACTAAATGTTGGTTTGAGATTGTATGCAAGTAGTATTCAGAATCATTTATATGAAATTCAAGCTGTGCTGTGTAATTTTGATTGCCAAAGAATTAACAATTCTGTTGCCCAAATGGATGGGTGCGACACTTGAGTCAGGTTTGAAATTTATTGCTCACATATAAAAATATAACATTTCAATGAATGTTGTGTAGCTATTGTCTCTGTAAATATTTTTGACTACAAACTTCCACAGAAGACTTAACACATGGAAAACTAATTCCAGAAAATAAGCATTAATCTAGAATATGCTTTTCAAAAGGAAAATTCTCTTTTTTTTTTTTTATTTTCTGCCACTGATTTAAGCCTGATTTTAGTTCACTGTGCCTGAAAATTAACTGTCTTTACCTTAGTGTAAATAGCACACTTAAGTGTGTGTATACACATATAGACCTATTTTATATGTTTTCCTTTTTTCCATTCCATGAATTTTAAAAAAAAAAAGTTTTAAATGAATGTGTTGTAATCAATGCCACTTACGTATTCACTAAGCAAAGTGCGTACTTTTAATCAGCTGGCCATACCTTCAGCTGTTCTGGTCTGATGATGTTCAATTTCTATTAGATGAATTAAGCTTTTCGGCTTCATAGCCAAGGTAGTTACGAAACATAGGTCTTCATCATAGTATCAAGCATGCTATACTTGGGAGCAAATAGCTGAGCAACAATATAACAGGAATACTGTCCCATAGGTGTCTTTTAGCCCAAGCTTTTACTAAAGAGTAGAATTGAAAAAGACATTGGAGGGTGTAAAAATTCACATTAAATTGTGAAATTACCCGTTTGGATAATCTTTGTTTTCTGTATCTTTGAGAGTTATTTTAAACGTGTATGGAATGTAGTTTATCTCTTGCCTGGCCTCATTCACAGTGCTGCTTCTTTATCCTTTTGCAGTCTCAATCAGAACAATAGGCTCTTCCCAAGACATCCTTCAACACAACCAACCTCCCTAGATAATCAGATTAATGATAAAAATTATTTTTACTTTTGATATCTTTCTGTTGTGAAATATACCGTGTGTTACTTTTGGGGGGAAGTAGAAACTTGAATATAGAAGTTAGTCATCACATTATCCTCTCTGTGCCCTGAAGTAGAACAAAATGAATAAGTGGTAGATAACAGTTTTTTTTCTAGGAAGTGTAGGTTTTGTTGGTTAAATCCAGTTTGTTGCTGTTCTTGCATAGTTCACATCTTCTGACTTAGTTTTGCTTTAATCTTACCTTTTTCAGCTTCAGAAAAGTAGATCGGGAAGTTTTTCCTCTGTATATGAGACTTTTTACATGTAGCAATAGAAAATTTGTAATTCTCTTGAATTTATAGTTCTCTACTTGTGTATAATCTCTTTTCCAAGGTTATGAAAAATTGAAACCCTTTTAAATTGATTTTTTTTTTTCCCCCTCTTCATACTTTAAGCAAACAAAACAGTTCTAGAGAAAAAAAGCAGGTACTTCTCTTTGTTTTTGTTTTCTGAAAAAGTAGAATGAAATTTCCGTTTCTCATGGCAAATGCATGACTGTCTGATAAGGATTATATTTTAAGTTAAATATCAAATGCAATCAAAATTCTGGGCATCTAAATGATTATTATTGTTAGTGTTAATATGATGACAATTCCTTGACTTAAGAGGGTAGTCAGGGAGCAGTCTTGTAAAGAAATGTATAGGAATTTTCTGGAAATGGGAATAGAAACAAGCTAACTTAGTTTATACTTTAAATTGTTTTCTAAATCCTATTTAATGTAAGTCTAGAGGGCGCTGTTTTTCATGCAATACAGAAATCTGTAATTATTTCAATTCCGGGTAAAGGTGTGGATTCACGGCACTGTCAGAATGGCAACAACTTTGGATTCTTGTTTTTAATGTGTGTTTCTTTGTATAGAAAATCTGCAAATGCCGTGTCCCTAGATGAAATAAATCTCGTGGAGCACTCCCAAAATCAGTATGGTGCCTACTTTTTCTCATTAACTCAACTTGGAAATAATGTACTGCTTTTGGAGGCTGTATAGTGTAGCTACAGTCACATGAAAAGATCTTGTTTGGCTTCCTCTTTTTGTTGTTTGCTTTGTTTGTCCTGAGAAAAGTTAGAGTTGTATTGGAAACATGGGAAAACTAGTATCTGAATGCCCCTTTAATTTTCATAGCTACACTATTTGCCTTCTGTGCAGAGTAACAGCCAGACTGTAGAAATTAGACTTAACCTCCCTCAGCTTGTCTTTGGAGTGACTCTGAAATCCACATTTTGACCTGAGCCTCCCCTCACCAAATTTTAGTGTGAAAAATTCCTCCTGTTTACTGTTCATATTACACCTTCCTCTCTGCCTTGCCATCTGTCACTCTTTCTACCTCAGCTTTGCTTTCTGACTACCTTGCTTGTCTGTCCCCTGCTAATAAAAGAGGAGTATATAGGAATATGTTAGTTAACAATAAACTAAGCAAATCCCAGAGCCCTTCTACTAGCTGGCATTGTTTATGCAATATAAACCACTAATCCACAAGGGCAATTTATTTGAAGGTCTTTTAAAATTGTGCTAGAACACTTCCTAATCTTAGTCAGTCCTCCTGTGTAATCAAGAAGGAAGCAATATACGTTTTCACACCCACGTGTGAAAAATGTTTATTGTATTGTGTAATAGTTAGTGCTCATAATATACAGCATTCTTGCAATAATTGCTGCAAATGGCTCTGAAATGCCTCTGTGGCTAGTTCAGATGCACAAGCAAAAGTCTCTTATTACTTTGTGTATTTCTCTTTTGCTTCCTTTTGTCTGTTGTCACCAGAACTTCTTCAAGGAGTTAGAAAAGCAGGAGAGGGTCACAGCGAGGGCTTGGGAGTGTGAGGATGACCAAAATGTAATTCATTTTGCACATAATCTCCCTACACATGAGCACAGTTGAAGAGAATTTAAGTCCTCTGTATAAAAAATGGGAAGGTTGCAAGTCAAGAGATTCTTAATAACGGCTGTTACAGTGAGTTATTTTCTAAGTACTTTCTTGAGATTTTGATGTTGTTTCATGCTTCAAATTAAATTGCAAAAGTGTTGTGAGGGTTGTTTGGCCTGTATCAGGGCGTGAGTCATAAAGTTGGCTTTGTCTGGCTTGTGAACTGTGGGGGGGAGTTAAGGCAGAGCTATATTTAGGAGTCTCAACTGATGTCAAACTGAGAAGCACTGCTAAACAACAGTGTTAAAGCGGCAGCACTGAATAGTTTAGCCTCAAAGTTTAGGTTGTGTACCGCTGTTTATCATTTGGTAATTAAGTGGAAAAGCTTGTATTTACTCTTCTGTAGAGGTTGCAAGCCAAGCAGCGCAAGTGTAAACTCCATTTGTACTTGGCTAGTAATAGCTATTCTAAGTTCATTGTAAAAACTGTATGAATTGAGAATAGTAAGCATAGATAAAGCTTCTTGTGCACCTTCTTACAAGTTTCAAAATTTACATTTGTATACATTTTTTATCTATAAAGAATTGTTTTATTCCAGTCGTTGATGATAGGCAAGAGTGATGTTTAATGGGCTACTGCTTTTGAGTTTTTGTCTTAAGGTGCAGAACAGCTGCTGACTTTCTCAACAGTATTTTGAAATTTTGGCATTGATATCTGGAATCAAATTTAAATACTTTTTGTATCTAATTAAGAATAAAAGAAATGTAGTTTTTTTCTAACACATTTTTCCCTACTACCATATTCTCTTCAATGAGGTGTGCTATGTATTTGATTTTAAAAATGAGCAGCTCCATTTTCTAAGGCTGCACTCCTGTCAAAAGTGTTATAGACTCTAGTGAAACTTTGTGTTCTGCAGCTGTTCTTTGTGTATCCATGTTTGGTAGGTAATTCACTTAATTTGATAGTGTTTTATATTGGCATCTTTGGTTCTGGCTTTATCCGTGTAAAGGCAGTGAGATCTCATTATAAAAATTGAGTAATGAATTTAAGGACCCCAGATGAGAGCTTTTCCTTCCAGAGAGGAGACATTTCTGTCATCCTAATGAGTTTGAAGCAGGCAGGTTTTTCAGTGGTGCTTGATGTTGGTTTGAACATACTGGACTTGAATGTAGGCAGGCCTAAACCGAGACAGTATACTTCTGGAGGAGAAAAAAAAAAAAAAAACAAAACACTCAGAATGTGTATATTGTATATTTGATTAAGTTAATGTATCGAGGATAAGTCAATTTATTTGTTGCTATCTGTTTAAGCTTCACTGGCTAAAGTACCCTCATTGCCAACTCTGATAGAAATCTGTTTCAGTGACTAATTCTACTTCTGAAAAATGTTACTGAGGAACAAATACTCAGTTAAATACTTGGATATTTTGCAAGTGTCATATGTTAAAAATTGTACAAATAATGCTTTGTGCAATGTTAAAGTTTTTTGGTTAACAGTTGTGTGTTGCATAACTGTGAACCCATAACTCTGAATGGAAATGTGAACCTGCTGGTACTTCTTGTTATATCAGTTATTATATTTAAATACCAGCAATGACATTCACACTGGTTCCCAAGTCTTTAGCCTGATGGAGCTGCTGAGTGCATTCTAATGGCAGCCTGCAGGATTCATTGATGCAGAGAGCTGTGTATTGAGAAGCATGCAAAAGAGGATCTAAAATATATGAAACGCTCATGGTTTTGTTTTTGAGAACTTTTTCCACCAAAGACTAGTTGTTTTATGGCAATTTCAAGAAGCAAGTTCTCTGAGCAGTGGCCTTAACAAAGCCTGAATTCCTGTGGACTGGTGTCCTTAAAATCCTCATCGTCCCTCTCAGCTACTCCCACCCTCCAGTTGTGCATGTCCCAGTTGGCCAGCCAGGATGTGCATGCTGGTCGCCAGGAAGCTGCTTCCAAGCAGGATATGCAATGAGCATGTTTTGCCTTTTTTTTTTTTTTTCTTAGTGAGCTTACCAATTTTGGTCTCCCTTCAGTACTCAGCCATTGATTTTTTACATAACTTGTGGAAACTTAATTATATCTGAACCCTCTCCTCTCAGTCACGGTTAAACTTAGTGGAAGTTGACAACATGTAGAAAAGTTGTTGAGGGGAGACTGTGTGATTACAGGAGTTGCGTTTACTTTGGAAAAGAGACGGAAAACTTGTGCCATTTTTAACGAATTCTTTTGTATACATAATCCCGTCAGGAAGTATGACATGCTGGGTTGGAAGCACTGCTTCTCAACCGAAGAAAGTCATTTCAGTAATCAACCATTTTTAATAGAAACAAACCATTTTCAGTAGAGATGAAAAGCATATACCAGAACTCTTTCCAAGGCATTTAAAGCTGATACCTAGCAGTGGCAAGTGGCCACGTTTCTTTTGTTCGGTAAAGCAGCTGACGTGCTGTGTTTTACTTTGTGTTGAAGCAGCAGCCGAGCGAGTGCTGGAGCTTGTGGGTGATACACGATGCCGCATCTGCGGGCTGCTCTGTGTAGTCAGCAAAACGTTTGCCAGCCTGATCTGGTTTCAGAGGGGGTGGCAGTGAGGCGTGGAGACAAATTTACTTGTTTCAGGACCATCCTCCACAGGGATGGGCAGAAAAGGGGCTTTAACCCAGTTTTGTGACAGATTGTTAAACCTAGTCTCCTGATTGGCTTCATCATGCCATAGGAGTCTCCCTCTTACTAATGTGATGACTTGCTTTTTGTACAGCAGGGCATTGTCTTTTACAAATACATTCATGCTTTGTTTCTTGAGGGAGTGAAAATTGGGTGAGATGGAGAATTTGCCTTTTTATTAGGTTAATTTTATTCTGTTTATTTAGTTTTCTGAATTGGATCAGCAAGAGTCTGACAAATGCTAGTGCTGGTGCTAGGAAAGCCAGAAATGGGGGTCAGGACTCTTCTTTTTGCTGGCAACTGGCTGTTCAATCATCTCTAGCTGGATTTCAGGTGGTGTTCTTAGACTCTGCCTTCTGGAGCTGGAGCTCTTCCCCTTCTGTCCTCTAATGCAAATGAAGTGGCTGATGTTGTTACTTGTGAAAAGGAAATTAAACATGAAGGGTTTTTCAGATGTGCAGATGATATAAAGTTCCCAGCTCCCTTCCCGGTATCTTCTGTCAGTCTCTGTTCATGCCTGTTTTTAACAATTGAAGAGAGCAATATTGTGGATTTTATCACTTCACGTAGACTGATAGGATGTAAGTAAAATTAAACCATGGTAGTGACTCTTTTGTAAGGTGCATTAAAAATCAAGATCAGTTCTATTTAATTTCTTTCCTCCATTTTGAAATAAGGGAGCGTTTTAAAGCCCAATTCAATTATGTGGTGTTCTGAGGTATCCTTAAGAGTTCTCTTATCTTTGAAATGATCTCTTTGGTATATTTTTTTCCCATTTTCTTGTCGACCTAAAGTTAATAAAAGTTAACATGTTAGGAAGATAATATTTTAGGAAGTCAAAGTTGCATGGACTATGAAATACAATAATAATACATTAATTGAAGCAATGAGAATATAGGGGAAAACTGGCAATCTTTTATCCTTTTGAAAAGGAGCTGAGATAAGGATTAACAGTCTTATTTGCTAGGTATTTTTATTTTTAAATATGTGGTTTTGATATGTTTAATCTGCATAGAGGCAGACTGTCAGAAATATTTAACGTGAAGTAAAATTCATTATTTAAGTATTGTTTAGGTTTTGTGGAAAAAAGAGAATTTTTATCATTGTGACAAAAACTTGTTCTGCTAACATGTCATTACTGTAGATAGAACATTTTCTCCAGAATTGTATTATTTTGTATTTCTTAGGTACTTTTGTCATTGATTCATGTGTGTATTTTGAGATAACTTTCTGGAATTCCACCTTTACTTTTCACTAAACATTTTGTCACTATCCCAGATACATTTTATTCAAGGTATATAGAGCAATCTCCTTTCAATCTGAGATCAATATTTATGTCCTAGTCATCTGTTGGTGTGTAGCAAGAACTTTTTTTTGTTGTGTGTCTGAATGCATTTCTGTTCATTTTGGAATTTATTTTGCTATTAAACAGAAATGCATAATAAATAATTTACTATTAGCAACTTCCTTGGTTGTTGATATAACAAATGTAATTAAAATATTCCCTGTTACCTCTCATGTCATTTATTTGTACACCCATTATGTCAAACAGGCCTAACTCAAGGCATTGGAAAGGTGCTTTCTTCTGTTAGAATCCTTCTTCTAATTATTCCCCAAAATATTTTTGCTTGTAACTACAAATGAGGTATTTAAAGGCTTCTTTTAACTGTAAGTCAAATTGTATATTATTTATATTACCCTTTACAGTTCCTGAAATTCTCATGATTGTAATTAAAATAAACATCAACTTTTGTATAATGTAGACTGAAATAATCCATTATTCATAGTACTTTGGAACATTTCAAGACGTATTTCCCAAAGCAACAAAATAAGAAACAGAAATCATTTATAGTCAAATGTAGTGGGGTGTACGTGGGGATTGCCTTTCATGGAGAGCATTAGGCATTGGGTCAGGTCTTGCAAAATTGAATTTTAATTAGTTACCTGCATGTCTTACAAGTTAACAGGATAAATGGTCAATGCCTCAGTAGGGCATTTCCCACAGGATATTTATTATACACATTTGGTAATCGGTATGCTGCTTCTGCTTGCAATGTCTGAAATACCCAATACCTGATTGCTCTATCTTTGCATTTAATTGATACATTGAATGACAAAGGTCTCTTTTTTTTTTTTTAACTGGTGAAATGTAAGTCAGGTACATTGGGATCCTACAGTTAAATTCTAAAATCCATCACAAGAATGAAGAAATATTTAATGAGTTTTTAAACTACCATTGTCTTTTTTAATTGGCACTTCTTGTAGTAGTTTCTAAATTCCCTATGTACCTTGGATATGTAATGCAGAACTTGTAGCAATATGTTCACGTAGCATTTTCTAGGCAAACATGACAAAACCTCCAAGACTTACACAGATTAAAATTAATTCTTTGCAAGATCAGTGCCTGAAGGCCTCATTAATTTTAACACCACTTATAATTGATTCTGGGGAGTAACAGATGTTACTTATTTTATAATCTACAGTTTAAGAAAACAGTATACACATGAAGTCTGCCCGTTTTCAGGACACATTATTAAAACTGAATAAAAAATAAAATGGGATTTTCTCTTAAGGGTCAGTTGGTTGTTAGCCAATGCTATAGCTTCTGATTTTATAATCAGAAATCATTTGCTGTTGTGGATCTGTTAGCTGAAATAAGTTATCTTGCTCTGTTATGGAAAGTGTTGGGTCAAGAAACTAGGAGAATTCAATTTGCTATTGTGCTAAAAACCTTAATGAACTTTAGATCTTCACTCGCTTGTGTCTTGCCTCAAATATTCTGATTCAAAAAAAAAATGAAAATAGTGTACCTTCCCAGTACTGGGAAAATAAATACTTGAAATATATTTATTTTGTAGTCAAAATGAATTTGACTACATTTTGACAAATATAATCCATCACTTTTTGATTAGTGTTAAACACTTACCTTGCTGTCTCAGAGTACAATTGTTTCCTCTCTCGGTCTCTGGCTGCTGTCTCCCCTTTACCTGTCTTTTAAAGTTCTATATGTATTTCAAGGTAGCTGAAAAATATTTAAAGTATTTTAATAGAGTAAGATGAGAAGTGATGGTTTTGATTAATAATTTTATTGTCTAATTTATAATCATGTTACAAAACCAAGAAAATAAGATCTTATCTTAATAGATTTCCAGAACTGAGCATGTTGGTATAGTTAATGTTATTAATAGTGGCACTGCAAAAATGTTGAATTAGATTTTTCTACTTTTTAAATGAACCACTGTGATTCATTCAGTGAATCAGAGGGGCTTATTTTAAAGTATTTTGAATTTTATCCCTTTATATTTCCAAAATATAAGCAATATAAACTATGTATTTGCTGGAGGACTTTTGGAGCATAGAGACTTGTCCTGTTCTTCTGGTACTTTGAATCTTTTAGTGTACATACCTTTTGTAATCCTAATTGGGTGCTGATATCAAGCTTAACTTCTACTAAACCTAAATTCAAGCCTAAATTCTGCTAAACACTTCAACTTTATCTTTTGAAATCTTTTTTTTTCTTCCTGACATTTTTTTTCCATGGATAAAAATTATTATCTATATATCATTATGTGCAAGCCACCTTCGTGAAGGGTCATTAGCTCCATCTTCTTGGCTTCTACTAAGCAAATATTTGCATTATAGTTGAAGTCTTGGAGAGTTTCATTATAGGAGTTACAAATGAAAGATGTGTCTTTTTATTATTATTATTATTTGAAATACTTTTCCCATTTAACCAATGGAAATCATCAGGAGATAACCAGCGTCTGTTTATCAGTATGACAAAGTCAGAATGCTTTCTAGAAATAAACAGTTTCAATTAAGACACATTTCTCATTTCAAAAAAAAATGTATATTCTCCTCTGAGTAGCTCAGTTAGGGCTCTGTTTTCTGGAAGGCTTTCTTCTTCCTTAGAGGATGGCTGAGCAATTTTTTTCTCTTGCATACGATGTGCCATACGAATTGAGCTTATCTGTTTTCCAGTACATTATGCAATTTAATGGATTTATTTACTAAAGCACATTTACTACTACTACAATTTAAAAAAAAAAAAAAGTCAACATTTCAAAGGGTTTTTAGATTATCAAAGTAAATACGTTGGAACAACCTTTCCTAAATTCCATTTGTTTGGGACAACTGTGCTGAACTGTCTCTGAAGTTCTGGTTGTCATTAAAAAAAAAAAAAAAAAAAAAAAAAGTACATTCAGATGTGCTGCTGTCAGGTCAAATTAAAATCATTTATTCAAAGTAATTATAAATCTGAAATTTGGTTTATGTTTCAGAGACCCTTGAAGACTTTTTGTGTGGTACTAAATGCTTTCCACATGCAGTAATGGAAGTGTTAATTTGATGTACAGGCTAAGTGAAGTTAGTTCCAGGGCCTATGTTGTCACACGATGTAAAGATCTGTCCACATACTTACTGTTGCTTGGTATTGCTGCTTTTAAACGATGTCAAGTTGAGCTACTATGTGTGAAGGAATTAGGTGTGAGCTGGAACAAAGTATCTGTGCTGCTGAGTAGATCTAACATTTTTATGAAGTCACAAAAGCTACAATTGGCTATCTGTGTCAAGAATGTTTTGTGATTAAAAGGTTCAAGTAACTTATATTGGAATAAAGTTTTGTTTTGTTTTGTTTTTTGGTGAAACTACGAGGCAGCAAATAATTGCATCATTTTCATAACAAGTAAAGAGGAATGCGGCAAGGTTACAGATCAAAGCATGACCTTTCTTTCTAAATTTCCATACTAAAATTAAGTTCAACCATAACTATTTAAAAATAAGGATCATTTACTTTAGATCTGAACTCCAAAAATTAGTATGGCTTGACAAATGAAGTAATTTTGTAGCAAAAGAAAAACATCATTATCTGAAATACTTTCATCATCTTTATTTGTTTCATTAAACAAGTTAAGGAAATCAATACTTCATTTTGACTATACCTATTTGTAAACACAGAAATCAGATTTGGAATGTGAACTGATTTTAGTTTAATTCTGTTTACTTTAAAGCAAATTTGTATTTTAACAAGTAAATGCCTGACTTTAAACAAGGACTGTGTGCTGGTGGGTCTGCTATCCATTCACTTCATTGCTTTAAAGACATTACTGTTTAATGTAAAGGGTTGGGTTTTTCATTTGTTTTTGTTTGTTTGTTTATAATTTCCTTAATTGTTTTATTCTAGCCTGAGAAATTATAGGAAATACCATAATTACAATTGTCAGCTCAGTCAGCAGTTTGGAAATGTGTATATTATCATGCAGTCTAAATGTATAATCAAGTATATGGTATTTTTTTCCAAAGAATCTCAGCGCAAGATAAATGATGGGTGTTTACTCATTATATGTATTTGCAGTCCTCTTTGAAACTATAATCTTGCAATGGGAAATTTTAGTGGAATGTGCGTTAGGTCACTTTATTGCTTTCCTTCCATTTTCTTCTAAAAGCAGACATAAAGTTTCCTTCTTTGAACTGCTAGTCTTTTTTCCTAGAAGAACGCAATGGACTGTCCTGGTACTTGTTTTACTGCTCAGTGATTCAGCAGTAAACCATCGAGATGTTTCTTGTGTCAAAAGGCACTTATTGCATTTAATATCCTATTGCATGATTGTGTCCCTTGGGGAGGGAATTTTGATATAACATTTTTAATAATGTAGCTGAGTTTTCTTTCATCTGATCAGAAAGTTACGCTAAATTTACCCTCAGACTGTTGTGAGCCTAGAAGGAAAACTACAATAAAACTACGAATTAACTCCTTTGTATTGAGGAACTGAATTGAAGTGTCTGCTTGCTAATCCCTAGCACATTTAGGTAGATTTTATAGGTAATTTCTTTGAAACTCATGAAGAAACTAGGACAGACACTTCTAAAGTCTATTGGATTCTAGTGATCTTTAGAGACTGAGCTGAAGGAAAACACATTAGGAAAGAGGAAATGTAATATAAAAAAATGTTGAATTATCTTTTCATGTAAAGTGATTAGAAAGTACTGAGAACAGCTAAAATTGTGCAAACACTCTACAATATTCTGGTTTTTGTACAACCAATTTCACTCTGCTCAGAAGCAAATATGAACAATTGAGAGGGAAGTGCACAATTACAAGAGGAGATGAGGAGGCTCACCGGCAATCTGTGCTAACATGTGGACTGTATTATGGAAAAAGTTGATGAAATCTCAACTAGAATGTAGTCTGTGTCTTGATTTACGTTCCCTTTTCTTCCAGAAACAGTTTCTAATATAGAAAGGTCAAGTTCTGCCCTTAGATGTTTCTCTGCAGTGCCCATGAGACTCAAGAGAAACATGCTTTAAAAATCTCATGCAATAAATGTATAATACAAGGCATTCTTAAGCCATAGTAGCTACTTACTTGTCCAAACTCCCTACAGTTACCATCATTTAATCCCAGTAATTTGTAAAACATTTTACAATATCTTGAATATAAAAGGCATGCTATTGTATCTGAATTTACTCCTACCGAATATCAATTCCAGCTTGCAGAAGTTTTTTTTTTTTTAGTTAGTAGTGGAAAGATAGATATTGATGCTTAAAGTGTACATGGGAACCATGAACCAGTATTAGTCATTCTAATAGGTAATTGTGTGCTAATGATATAACATTTTTCCAGGCTTATTGTAGGTAATGGGCAAAGGAGAATTCTGTAGATAGATTTGAAAGAGAATGATAATTGGTATGGAGCTACTTTCATTAATTTCTTGATGAGTTTAACATTATTTGGCAAATATACTTTGCCCTTCTCTTTGTTTTAGTTGGCTTTTAGCCTATTTATCTTAAGGAAAAACTGAAAATGTCTAAGAGTAAGTAGTATTTTTAAGGTGGGCTTGTGAATTTATTTCCTCGTACACAGTTTTAAAAGCACCTTTAAAAAGTATTTATTTTAAAATGTCTCTCACCAGGGAGAAAAAGATATTTGTTTTACAGTCCAAAGAAGATTATAAAGGTCTTGCTTTCTCTAAACTCCCTTTGAAACAAAGGGCACGTGCTAGTTTTTAAGATTCCAGATTGTGTAGTTTTACAGAAGTTTGCATCACACCTCTTAGCTGAATTATGAATGAGCTTGCATGGCCTTTCTTCACTGATGCATAGTGCAGTGCCTGGAGCATTTAAACCAGGAGGCTTTGCAAATTGTTAAGTCTTAATCTCTCTAAACAAACAACGTTGATAAGAAATGATATATGTCAGTGGAGACAGAACCTTACTGGGAAGATTAACTTTAGCTCTTGGCTTTACTTAGCTCCTTACAGTGTCAAAGCTCGATGTGTCTCCATTCCAAAGCAGCCAAGGATTCTTAAGTGGTGATATCATCAGTAAGAGAAGATAAAGATCCACTGAACTGATGTGTTGGGGCTAGTAACAATGTGGCAGAAGTTAAAATTTAAACAACTTTCATTCTTCTTTGTTTGATTTTTTACACTGCAAATTGAATGATTTCCTTATCTGATTGAAAATGTTATGCATGGTGCGGGTGTCTGCTTCATTTTTTGCATCTGGGAAGAACATTAAATGCTGAATATTTCTACATCAAAAGAAACTAATTACATCTATCTTGAAATTGATCTATTATATGTTCAGATCTTTAGAACTGAATTCAGCTGGAAGAGTGTACTTCATCTTTAAGGGCTGCAAAGTTAGTGTCTAATTCATGCTTGTTACAAGGAGGACGCAAAAAATAAAAAGTATATAGAGACTTGTCTTAAATCTATTTCATTGATGATTTCAGTCATTATGTCCTTATCTATTTCTATCATGTTTTTATCTTGTGGTAAAAACACTGGTGATGCTTACTTGATTTAGTATTCTTATCTTCTAGAGTGAGTAATAGTTATAAAGGGCTCAACAAAAGAAGGACCTTTATGAACCTAACATTCTCCATCTGTGTAGGCATAGTCCCTGATGCACACCATAATTTGGTCTACTTTTAAATGACAAAACTGAACTCAGAATATCTTCCTTAATATGATTTTATAGGCTCATAGTATGTTCCTTGTCTATTAACAGGGAATCTTAACTTCAGTAACTATTTTCTACCTGTGCATTAATAGTTACTTCTGAAATAAGAACTTTAAAATTTTGATGGATGTTTGTTGTTGGTCACTGAGGAGGATTTATCAGAGTAATCTGAATATATCTGTATCTCTGTAAAAAAAAAAGCATCAAGTTACGTTTCCTTAAATGTGGATGATGATCATGACGTATGCTCCCAACAGTCAGTTTGGTAAACAGCTGTGTGTAGCTTTGGCTTCTTTAAGACGAGAGAATTTGTAATCTTTTTAAAAACGTAAATAATTTCAATATTTACAAAACATTTTGAATCTTGCCTGTTTCTTTAAAAGATGGTGTCAAGTTCCTACTAGTTCCTACTAGTGCTACTCTGTCAGGGTGTTTCCATCTTAGCACCTGGAGCCAGAGCCCTGGAGAGTGGTATTTTTTCGGTGTCAGTTTTTATTGAAATACAGTAGAGTTCAGGTCCTATGTTACTTTAGTGAAATGTAGTAAGTGGGAATGCTTTTTCAAAACAAAAATATTATCCTGCAGCAGGAGCAAGCATTTAGATCCAAATTAAAAAATAATCCAGTCTGATACTTACTGTAAAGTCTCATATGGCATCCCTTGGTAGGCTTGACTTTGCAGCATGGGTAGCATGCTGAAAAAAAAAAAAGATATATACAGTAGTAATTTTTTAGTAGGTATCACTTTTTGTCATACATTACAAAATCTGTAAAGGTTATCTTACTGGGTGGAAAAGACTTACTACCAAGTACAATGTTACACAGTATATAGCAAAATATGTGAAATTTCCAATAAGGCATTTTTAATAAATTGTCTTTTAAGTTTACGCACTCCCCAGAGGAGTCAGAACTAGCATTTTCTTTTGCACAGAAATTAGGTGACATACCACAGGCAGAGTTAATAAAGTAAAGAAGTTTCCTGATCAAAAATTCCTATAGATACTGTAACTCTAGTTTCTCATAAAAATAAATTAAACCAATCTGCAACAAACTGCCTAATGTCATATTTATTTAGCAGTGTGACAGACTGTGTACTTCGTAGGCTGGATTGTTCTTTGAGAGATGACTATTCAAAAGTACTTGCAGTGCTTTTTAGTACTTAATTCTTAGCTAACCAAAACCATAAGAGCAGTAGCTTTTCTCATCTTCCTTGCTTAGGCATTCTGTTCTTCTCTTTGGTTCCTTTCTTTTTGAAAGTTAATTTACAACAAAAGAAAAGTGAAGCAAAATGGTTGTGTTGTAGTGACATATTTCTTCAAGGGCTGAACAGGATAAAACCTTAAACTTATGTTTGCTTCCCATTTTTAACTTTGGAATGGCTTTTCTAAGTCTATTCAACTAGGCAACATTAATATGCACTTGAGATCTGTGATGTCCAGTAGAATGTATAAAACTCAGTGGGAATAAACAGTAAGTAATATATCAGCAAAATAGCAGAATTCTTTCATTGTAATTTTATATGGTACATTGGAATTAGTTATGCTACATCTTCATGTAATATTATTCAGAAAATATGTTAGCAGTTGCTTTTAATTATGTAATGCAAAAATTGCCGAAAAAGTTTTAATATTTATAGGTTTTTTTCCAACATTCATTACCAATAATTTCTAAATTAAATAGATTATCAGGGTTGGACACTGCTGTATGCTAGCTCACACAGTTAAGCAATTAAAGGTTGTAAACTTAATAGATTTTATTGGAAAGTGGGAGATCTTTTGAATTTTAGCATATTACTCTAGCCAGACAAATAAAAATTTTATACTTTTACTTTCAAATGTAAAACAAAAGAGTAGATGGATTTAAGTTTTCTTTAAGGTAATAAGAATATTGTAAAATCTGTCAAGACTGAGTCTGTCTGAAGTAAGATTTGGTGGCTTGATTTCTCTGGTTCACATTACACTGTGAAAAGAAGCTGTTCACCTCCCACTCTAAATCATTTTCTTTTTACCAGCTGGAGAAGCTCAGAATAAAACTGACCATCCCTTTACTCAGTCCCTAGTGATGGTGATGATCCAGCATTTGTTTTTCATTCAAACCACATGTTGAATAAGTGAAAAAGAGGAAATACATGCTGGTCATAGGTCAGGTGCAACACAGAGTTTATACAGATTTATTTTCTTTGTAGCATCTGCTATTCTGCATTTAAAGCCATTGAATGTTGTTCTGCTTCCAGTTATTTTTGAAGCAAGTTTTCTTAAATAGTGACATTTTAGATTTTGGCATATCCTACTGGGCAGACACTTGGCCTTTTTAGCTGTAGAAACAGCCTGATTCTGCAGATGATAACTCTGCAGCAGACAGGCTCTTCAAAATTTAAACTCCCTCATGATCTCATAGGGTGGAAGCTGACTCCCTTTGTTTCTGGCCTCAAATAGAGAAGACCAAGCCAAAAAAGAGCCTGGAACAGAATTAGGGTGATAATGGAGGGCTGGGGTTAAGAGCTTCTCTGCTTTTCCTTACTCTGGTATGTAAGGGAGAGCAAGGAGCAGGGAGCACGAATCCCTCCCTGCAATCTCTAAATGCAAATTTAATTTTTAAGGGGGTACTGATTATGACCTAAAGGTTTCAGTTTTCTTGTAATAAGTTACATGTGCATTTAATTTATACTCCAATAGAAGTATTGTAATGCTCGTTGCATACGGTTGAGGGAAAATCAAGAGAAATGACTACATGTATCAATATCAGCTTTATTTGTTATCTTTATTATTCACCCACTTGTGGTAGTGTTTTTATAGCTCTGACTAAATTATAAATGATGTTCTGTTATTTAGGAATTTGAAGGCAATAATTGCAAATTACCTGAAATGTGCAGGCAAGACAATACTAAACATGCACTTACAGTAGCTGTTTTGCAGAGTTATAGCTAGTATTTTTTCTATGTATTTTCTTATCGCTACAATTTAGGCTGTTATTTCCAACTTGCCTGCTTTTTAAAATACATTAGGGTTAGAATTGATAGCTTGCTATCTGTGAATTTAATTTTACAAGATGAAAGTTACAGAAAAGGGGAATCCTAAATGGATGGGGGTTAAGCAATCTTTACAATAGGAGTAATTAGCACTAGAGGAGCTTGCTGAGAGAGGCTGTGGAGTGTTCATCATTGAAGGTTTTTAAAACTTTACTGGACAAAGTCCTGAACAACCTGATCTAACTTTCAAGTTAGCCCTGCTTTGAGCTGGAGGTTGGACTAGATGACGTTGACCTCTTGCAATCTAAATTTTTCTAAGTTTAAGCCACCAAAACTAAGTCTGAGCTGTACAAAGGTTTGAGCATTTTACAAGTGGAAAAAGTCCTCATGTTCTTTCTTTTCTTGAGTTTATATTTTAAAAAGCATGCATTTAATAAGCAGAGGGAAAGCAGTAGGAACTGTGAGACTGAATATCAGATATCACACCAGAAACTTGAGTATTCAGATTGCGCACATATATTTTAACAAATAGTTTATAGTAAAGTTTATAGTTTTGAGTAAGGAGTTTTTAATTCTGATTTTGTAATTAGAATATTTTTCTTTCTCTTTTTTGACATTTATGATCACTTTTAGTCTCTTTTCATATGACACTATATTTTTTGTTCTTTTTTCCCTGCAATTTCTATTAGGAATAGGAGGCCTCCAAGATGTTGTGCTAAAGTCTGCAACTTTGTCAACTTCACCAGCTTGTCCACCATTTACACCTCTCAACTTCGAGGCTACACCAATTGTGCGAGTAGCTGTGGAACCAAAACATCCAAGTAAGTTTTAAAGGAGAATTCAATGTGATAGCAATTCAGCTTTCCACCCTTGGTGATGCTATTGATTGAGTTAGTTTATGATCTATCCATTAAATCAGAGATCAGTCCAGTATAAACCAAATATATGTTATCTAGATGGCATTTTATTGTCCTTGTGAATTCTAGCTGGTTTGCTCATGCCTCAGTAAGTGGGGACATACAGAGTACAGTTATTGTGCTTTTTGTGGTCTTTTTAGCTGTATCACAAGTAAGACACTATGTGACACTAAAATTTCAGTATTCGTTTACTGTGAAGGTAAATATACCTTTGGGTTTTTCACTTTTGCTGATGTTCTTCTATGCTATATCATCAAACTCATGGTACAAATTTGCAGTATTGCTTCTAATTGATTTCTGACCCCTGCCCCCATCCGTAGTGTATCTCTGTATTTCAATTTCAGTCCAATTTCCATTTCTTATTGTTAGTAAAACCAAAATAACTGTCTTCCTATTTAGGTACAAAATCCACTAACATTAAAATTGCATTATTTATTCATTTGTGATAGGACAGCCTAGCAGCTATTCGTCCTAGGTATATGAGTAATGGGTAATCATATATTGCACATCCTTGTTTGTTAAAGCAGTTCTAAAAGTATTGAGTTTCTAGTTGTAGTGAGTGTGATATTAAGTTGAAAATGGTATTGGAATGTAACTACTGCACAATTTTGGTGTTTTCTCTCTCTTTTTTTTTTTTTTTTTTTCCCCTTAAGGACATTAAGTCTTTACATCATTAATGTCTCCTTCCTGGTAACTTCTAAATTGTATGATTTGAGTGTGGTTTGAAGTTGTTACAGAGACAGAAGTCTCAAAGTAGCTATACCTGTAAAAGTTTCCTGAAAACCAGCTGTTGGTTGCAGTATCAGGAAGATATGCAAAATTAGGCCATGGCAGGCAGAGCTTGAAAGTAATCAATTGTTCAGTGAGCTGCATATAGTCTTGATGAGGCTCTAGCATGTCATCCCACGTGTGTGCCTGTATGGTTACCATAAACTCTAAAAGAAAGAAAAGCTCTTCTTCCTTCTCAGGGTGGTTAAATGCAGAGTACGAATGTGAAGCTCTTTGTTTAGCTATGATGGCCATGTAAAATGACACTGTTTTTTTTTTTACTTGTTTATTTTTTATGTCTGGTTTTATTTTCTATGTCTGGTTACTTTTCTTTTATGCACTCAGAAGCTTAGCATTAAATATATTTCTTTTAATAGCCTCCAAGTGAATGACAAGTATAATGTCACTCTTTCTTCTGAATATGAATATGCATTCCTAGTGAGCTTGTGGATATTCTTTACCCCATATGTAAAATAAGAAAAAGGAAACATATTTAGTTATATATATATATATATATATATATATATATATTAATTATGAAAGGCTGCTGACATGCTGGTTTTGTGCATAGATACACAGCTGTGACTGTTCATTTTTCACTAACTGTAAGGCAACTCTTTTTAAACATCTTTGTTTTAGGGATATCTGTGTTTTGGTTCACTGAAAACTGCACACATTCCTGATCTTTTTCCCCTTTTCAGGTTATAATAGCATTAAATTTTTTCAGTGGCTTCCAGACAGTTTAAATCCTCCTTGTACTTCATTCACTCTTTCATGCCTTCTAAGTAGTTCATATGGGGGATGGTATACTAATTCTATTGTATATTGTAAACTCCATAAAATAAAAACGAGCAATCCATTCAAATGCATACCACAGTTATGATTGTATAATGTGAATTTTGTTATCAGTACCTAAATTCTTGGTGACAAACTATAGTTATAGCTTATATCTTCAGTTGATGCTGTTACTGTTTTCTCAATATAAGAATATCTTACTTCAAGTGTTCTTTTAGTATTGTTGTGTTAATAATACCTTATTTTGCCAGGTGATATGCCTCAACTGGTGAGAGGAATGAAGCTTTTAAACCAAGCTGATCCGTGTGTCCAAGTTTTAATCCAGGAGACAGGAGAGCATGTGCTAGTGACAGCAGGAGAAGTTCATCTTCAGCGTTGCTTGGATGACCTGAAAGAAAGGTTAGAGGTGCTAGGAGGAAGGAATATTTTTTATTAAGTAACTGTGCATTGTATTTCTTTGACAGTTTGATGCATCTGTCTTTGATTTATATTTTGGTAAAAGAGCAGCCTAATCCACCAACAGCTTTTACCCTTGGTTCGTAAGTGTATCTTTTCTAGTTATAAAGTTACATGCAGTTGGGCAAAATTGACTTGTTCCCCATTTTTAGGAAACTTAAGCACCTTTTGAGCACTTGAAAGAAGTTATAAATTGCAGTAGCTTCAAGATTCCAATTAAGAACACAATATACAATTGGTACAAAATAAAAACTTTGAGGGGAATTGGGTCTGGCAACTGAACTCTCAAAAATAAGGAAACAACAAGATAAAAATTATATGTGCATGCTCTTATCCTGTTCCTTTGCACTTGGCACTGATTTTTGAAAACGTTAATCTGTGCTCTTACTCATGACCATGGTTTTTCAAACCATAAATGAATACATGTAGTTTCTTACAATGTTTCTTCAAATGGTGAAAGAACAGTAGTCTGTACAGTCCTTTCCTGTATCTTATTTACAAAAAAAAAAAATCTGTGATACTTCTGTTTCATGTGTATTTACTGCCAAAAACCAAACTTGGTGATAGATGGTTGATTGTCTCTCTTACCGTGCCCATATCACTTTTAGTTAATATCAGACAGTGCTAACTTCCTATGGAAGTTAGATTGGATCACTTAAAAAATTGAATACATGTTCTTACTGTTATCCTCATTATTACCTAGTGCAATATGTTTCTACCACTTCTTAAAACAGATGTGCTTTTTATTGAAACACCTCATTGGAATATAATATGTCAGAATAAAGACAGTTGTGTCTTCAGCAGCAGTTAGCATAGCATTTTACCCCAAGATGTGTAAATGCCTTTATATTGACAATGGTCCAACTCTTGACTAAATATTTAGTAAAATAGTTGTTATTGATAATTGATGGGAAAAAACCTGTTCAGCTTACACAGTGCTGCGTCTTTTTGGAACATCGCGCTGTAAGAACAGCTGTGCTAGTTCAAATCAAATGTCCATCTAGCTCAGAGTCATGTCTCCAGCAGAGTGGCCTAACGCAGATGTCTGGGGAAGAGTAAAATTAAAGTAACCATATGAAAAAAATCCCCTGCTGATACTTTCCTGGACCTTAATCATTTTCAGTTCAGGGACAGTTCAGGCCCTGTTGTGGTTTGGTTATCAGTTGATCCCTGTCAACCTTCCTTATACCCCTCATGATTTTGTAGACCTCTGTCATATCCTTGAAACATCTGAAGACTACTTGTACTTTCATACCTTTGATCATCCTTATTCTCATTTTTTTTCTAGTTCTATTATATTTCTTTTGAGGGGAGAGAACAACAGTACATAGTTTTCAAGATGTGAGTGAACCAGTGATTAATCCAGTGGCATGAGTGTTTTTTCTTTTGTTTTACTCTGTTCCTTTCTTTTTTGAAGTATGTGATGTTTTTAGGACTTTATGAGTTTGAAGTGCATTATCTGGTCATCTGTCTTGTAGTCATATTTGTTCATGAAGATCTGTTTCACGTTAAGGCCACTGTCTTACCTTCCTCCTCCCCCATTTTAAAAGCAATTTTAAAATTTAAGCTAATCTTAAAACTTTGTTTTATAGGTTTGCAAAGATAGAGATTAGTGTATCAGAACCTATCATTCCATTCCGAGAGACAATAACAAGACCTCCAAAAGTCGATATGGTAAATGAAGAAATAGGAAAACAGCAGAAAGTTGCCGTCATACACCAAACAAAAGAGGAGCAAAATAAAATTCCTGAAGGAATTCAGGTTGATTCAGATGGGCTTGTTACAATATCTACTCCCAATAAGCATGCTACTCTCAGCGTAAGAGCAGTGCCACTTCCTGAGGAGGTAACTCGACTTCTTGAAGAAAACAGTGACTTGATTCGAACTGTGGAGCAACTCAACACATCTCTGAATGAAGATAAAAAAACTCATGAGATAAATCAGAAGACTATTGATAGGATCAAGGAATTCAAGCAAAAATTAGAGCAAAATCTGCAGGGAAGAAAGTGGAGAAATGCTGTTGATAATATCTGGTCGTTTGGACCACGGAAGTGTGGGCCTAATATCTTGTTATATAATTTTGAGGGCTACACAAAGTCTGTGTGGCAGTGCCTTGGGAATGCTGTGAAAGAAACCAGCAAATACAGAGACTTTGACAACAGCATAGTAAGTGGATTTCAGCTGGCTACACTTTCAGGTCCCATGTGTGAAGAACCCCTTATGGGTGTGTGTTTTATAGTGGAAAAATGGGAAATTAGTAAGGTTGGAGAGATGCTGTCAACTAGACGTCAAGATTCAGGGGAATGTGATGCCGTAGAACAAAATGAAGATACTGTTTCTTTAACAAGAAGTTGTACAGTTGAAGTCTGTGGTGAGAATGAACACCAGGACAGCAGTGAAAGTGTTCCGAAGTCACCTGAGAAAGTTAGTAAAAACAAGGGAGAAATTTTACTTGCGGATTGTTATGGTCCTTTCTCTGGACAACTGATTGCCACCATGAAAGAAGCTTGTCGTTATGCTTTGCAAGCAAAACCACAGAGGCTTATGGCAGCAATGTACACATGTGAAATTATGGCTACTGCAGAAGTTTTAGGTAAGAGAAAACAAACCTTCGTCAAGAACTTGTTTTCTGAACATATATAGAATCTGACTGAATCAGAAAGTAGAACTAGATTAAAAGATTTGCCTGATTTTTTTTGTAGTTATCTAGTAGATTTCTACAATGACTCTGTGAAGTTTGTGGTATTTGTATTCTGACTGAAAATTCTGAATTCTATCTGAAACGTGCATAAATAAGATCACTAAATGTTTTTGGAAGTGCAAGATACAAAATGTTGCCTTCTTATGAAATTTTGTAATATCAACTTCAGTAGGTAAACACATACAACAACATGGTGTTTCATATTTTAAGCATCATTTTTATGAAGAAATATGAAGAAATGTGTCCTTTTTGTGAAATAAGTACAGAATCTAAATTAGTATATGCCAAGTCAGTGTGGCTTAAAACTGATGTTTTAAGCTAATTTAATAATTGACATAGGAGTAAATTAGGAAAAACATAGAATCTTAAATAATTATTACAGTCCAGTTGATAGATTTTCTTGCTAACATTGGCATCCTTCTGGTATGCAAGTTACTCATTTTGCAAACCCGGAGCATACCAGCTTTGTGTCACTTATTACCTTACAACTCGCACCTCCTTAAACTTGTTTTTATGACCTACTTATAACACCACTTAATTTACTCTAACATTTGTTCGTGGAGTTTTCCGTGGGAGTTTCTTGCACGCTGAATTTGATCCAATATATTGAGATTTTATTTAAAACTAATTTCCGTTGTGTTTAAGCTATCAAGAAATTTACTTTGAGCATACTACTCATTACAGAAGTAATAGTACACCCCACACATAAAAATGAAAGATTTGGTTATTTGTTGTAAAAATCTGTTGTCATGCACACAAGCATGATAACAGTTACATAAAATAAATTGGTCTGCACAGCAATATTTACAATTGTATGTTGTGAAAAGAAATGGCTTTGGATGAGCAACTGTTTTGTACAGGTTTATGATCCTGTGTTTTTTTGGGGGTGCTCTTTAGTAGGCCTGGCAAAAGGCAGTTGACATGATAAAACATTGGCTTTTTTAACTTTAGTTCTTTCAGTTGGTGTTCCATACATTGATATTGATATTGTTTTCATTTTGCTGATGTGAGAGATAACTAGTTGGGAAAGGATTATAATAGGCTCTGTTGTGGCTTTTGTTTTTGGATTTTGTTAGCTATGCTCGTGTCCTTATTCAAAACATAAAAATAAAATTAAGCCCTAGATCACAGCGCTCTAGGAGGCAAGGCACTTCATGTTATCTCTAACTTGTGTAAGTGAAAACACACAAATTCCAGAATGGAAGAGCAGCTCCTTCTTCCCTATTTGCTGTGTTTATGTTCACCTATAGATTCTTGCAAATGATGAACCCACTGTACTTCCACAGTATTTCTATCCGGTATGAAACTTTTTTTTAAACATAGGGAATGCAGAAATTGTTTAGCATTTTCCCTTGACCTACTGAAAAATGCTGCAGTATAATAAAGTGCTGAACAGGACTTAAATATTTAAGTAGCTGAGCATAATACATCTTCAAAGCAAGTCTGTTATGTACAGATTTATTCTGTATGTTGCAGCACCATGAAGCTGTTTTAGAACAGCTATCGTTGTTTTCAAAGTAACTGATTTTTGAATGGAAAGTTCTTTTACCATTCCTTGGGAATTGGTGCTGCTGAAACTGCAGATTACTTCAGCTAATTAGTGTAGAGGTAGAACTAGTATTTCTTCAGTACACTGCAGCCTTACCATAGTGGTAAAAGACCTCATATAACTTCTTTGTGATAACGTTAACTGAGACAATACTCCAGACTACTTGGATGAAATACATGTAGCTGAAAACCATTTAGTAAGATAAATACAGTGTCTTCTGGGTTTTATGTTTTGGAAGAGCAGTCTTCAATGAATTATGGACAGAAAATATGTTCATCTAAAGTGCTTTGTGATAAATGTTGCCTTATCTCATGAATATGTGTGCAAAGTTTTCTAAGTCCTACTTAATTAGAAAAATAAATATTATGAATTATAACATTAATAACCTATAAAGTGGTTTTGGACTTACTTGCTTTAACAAATAGCTTTAATATATACTGTATGGTTCATTCACACTATATAAACAGTGACCATGATGTGATGTTCTTTTCAAAGTGCATGTTTAACTTGAATTTTAAAGCAGTATATGCTAAGTAACAGACACACTGAATTGTGAGCTGTGCTTATATATGACCTTTTCATAGCTGAGAATTTTCCATTCTCCCTGAAATTTTCGTAGGCTTGAAATCGTTGAGTTATGTGATCAAAGACTATAGATGCACAGCAAACTCTCTTCAGCACACTTCTCTTCAGCACACTTTAATCTTTTCGTCATTTGAAATATAAAATCTTAAGTATTTCCTCAATTTCCTCACAAGCAATAAGAAGACTACTGTGCATAGTAAAGGTGAAGTTCAGTCAGAGGAACAGGGAGGAGGTCCTGGGAAGAGCATGAGCAGATAAAAATCATCAGTGATAGCAGAAAGAATACTTCAACCCACGTTTTATTAGAAAAGTACAAACTCTGTAATGATTGCTGCTGAACTGATGCTTCATTACCTATATCTGACAAGAAGATTTAACTGTTCTAGCTATGTGCTTGTGCTAAAATTCCTGATCAAGGACCAGGTCCTATATTTAAAAAATAAAAAGAAACAAACCCATGCCAACTATTCCTGTGGTATCCCACAGAAGACTTAAATTGTATACGTAAATCAGTGTGTGTGACTGTAGTATTTAATAGTATCTTTCTGTCAAGTCAGAATAGCTGGAAAGTATTATGATAATGCATTATTACCAGAAAGAGACAATTTTGCCCAGCTGTTTAAAAGCTACCAGTACACTTTAATGTATTGTTAAGTTAAATCTAATATAAAATATTGGAACTTCTTAAGAATTATTATAAACTTGTTCTTCGCTCCAAGGTACTTTTAAAATTAATTCGTACATGTAATACTTAACTAATTATTCGTATTTGTGAATGAAGGCATTCTTAAAATATTTTTTCACTATATAGCTTTTCCTGTGTTTGTGTTTTTTTGGTCTTGATCAGCAAAAATGTATTTGTTAGCTTTTGTCTGAAGATCACATAATCTATAAATTTACAAAAACATTTTAAATACAAATTTACCTAATGCCTTCTGTAAAGTTGAACGTGGGTGTTTTCAGAGTTACTTTCATCCTACGTACAGTGTAGTCCAGCTAACTGGATATTTGGGCAGAAAAAAATAAATATTATCCATTATAAACTTATGGATGAATTAATTACAAAAATAATGGAATATGTTGAACATAATAAACATGTAATATATGAGATAAACAAGTTTTCTGTGATTTAGAATAGCACTGCAATCTTTGGGATACAAATACCATATAGGGATATGGTGAGTTAAACTTTTAAAGGTAGCTAAGATGTAATGTCTGAAGCACAGTAGTATTACTTAGCAGAGTTTCTTAGCTGGTAATGCTTCTCAAATATTTGCTTGTAAGAACTAAAGCAAGTTAGGCACATAATCTGGCAAAGTGCCTATTATACAATCATATGGCAATTTTTTAAAATGCATGTAGTACAAGCATTGTCTAGATTCATACAGGACTTATAATTTATTAAATATTACTCATATGGTTCTGCACATTGTACTGGCAGAGTATGTTGTTTGTGTAAATTTAATTGATTCACCTAAAATTTTACAGGAAGAATTTGAGCCAAAGAAATGATGTATTTTACTTAATGCTGAAGTTTCCTAAGTAAATATTTATGTATATCTCTTCATGAATATAAATGTATTGGTGAGCTCACTGAAATGATGTCTTCGCAGGTCGTGTGTATGCTGTCTTGTCCAAACGAGAAGGCAGAGTGTTACAAGAGGAGATGAAAGAGGGAACGGATGTGTTTATTATTAAGGCAGTCCTGCCAGTAGCTGAAAGCTTTGGTTTTGCTGATGAAATCAGGAAGAGAACTAGTGGCCTGGCCAGTCCGCAGCTGGTGTTCAGCCACTGGGAGGTAAAAATATCTATTCACTCCATCTGTTTTGGTGATCTATTTCCTGTAGATGTGGCAGACTGGAATAATAAGCGGAAAAGGTTAAGTTTTGGTCAAGACATTTGATTAATTCCTTTTTGAAATGAAGAGGAAAAAGTACCTTTATATTGATCTTATTTGCTTTTATAGATACGCTGTTCAAAAATGTATTTATATTTTCTTTGGATGGGATGCCTTTTTTTTTTTTGTATGAACTAAGTGCTTCACGAATGAAACTGATTCTTCATAAATTTGTTTACCTAAATTTAATGTGCCTTTTTAAATTAGTTCTTTGATAAACTTGTTTGGAGAGTGGAGAGAAAAAGAAGCTACCACTAATAAAAAATGCAGCAACAAATCTAATGTATATGAAAATTATCATTTTAGTAACAGATATGTCAGTATTTTTGTCCTTATATAGTCCAACTCAACATACATTTTCATACTTATAGGCAAAGGGAATTGATGCAATTCTTTCAAAATCAGGTCTGGTCACCGTAAATGGAGGTGTCCTCAAAATCATTCCGTTTGTTCATCTTTGTCACTTAGACATGAACAGGTAAATGTGAAAATGGTGTAAAGGAAATAGGCAGATGGGAAAACTGATAAGAAATGTTATAGGCTGATAGTGCACTTTTTGTTCCTATGAGGTGGAGTAAGACAAAAAAACCTGAAATCAGAGTTCCTTGTTCAAGACCAAAAGAAAAGTGCATTGTAGGACTATTTGGAAGACTCCATCGAAGGAGCTGAAAATGGGTTCGGGGCAAGAGTCCAAGTATAAACTATTCATATCAATTGTTTAAAACAATTGAAGTCTAGATTTTTTTGTCTGTCAGGTATTCCTTTATTTGATGTTAGGATCATAAAAGCTTTTATAAATGGATTAGAAAATCGTACTTTATTGTTATCTTCTACTTTATTTCTGTGACCTCAAATGTCAAGTCTCTGAGTACAAACAACTACAGATTTTTGAGGTCAGTAATACTCCATGCAGTTTCCAGCTATGATCTGTTTACCTCTGTTTCTCTCCAAAGTATGTGCTGGTTTCTCACATGGTGTGTATTCTTCCTCATTTCCTGTAGCTAAAGCATCTTAATAGGATGATTTGTTAAATACTTCAATAGCAGTATTTCTTTGTTAGCCATTGCTGTAACTGGCTTAGGAATTTTATGTGAATGTTAATTGGAAAAGGAGCATCTCTGTAAACCAGCCAAGTCATATGCTACCAAAAGAGTTGGGAATCCTTGAAACAGTAAGCTTCATCTTTCTTGGCAACACTACCTTACTGGTGTTAGAAAACACAATGGAAACAGTGGATTTACCTGTCTTTTCACACTATTAATACTGATTTATTTCATCTTCTTGTAACCAAGACTGACTTCACAGAGACTTGAGGAAGGGAAAAATAGCAATAGAGTAAGAGATGTTAAAATAAATAAAGTAACAGAGCTACACTGAATGGAGAATAAATAAATAAAATCAAGGCAACACCTACAGATGGTGTGTGCACACAAAAAAGACAGCAACATTTTTTTGCGTGTAGCCGGAACAGGTTAGTTCCTTCAAACCAGTGAGTATTGGCAGTATTACATACAGTAGTTTTTCCAGTTTTGGATGTTCTAATCTGAAGTGCAGCTGGTGAGGTTTTGTGGCTTAACTGGTCTTTTGTCTGAATTCTCTAATATCGGTGCCCTAAAGGAATATCAGTCAGAGGGATGTTAATTCCAGCTAACCATTGTTCTGTGCCAGTTTCCTTAGGATTGGTGGCTATTGTGCTCCAATACTAAGCAACAACATCAACCCCTTGCCTCCATGACCTTCCCTTCTACCCCCAAACCATGACATCTGTGTTCCCACTGTCAGGTGTTACGAATTTCACATTTTAAAAAATGTTCAGACAATTGTGGGTATGCGTAGGAGATGGAGATTTGAGCAACTGGCAACATTTTCTAAAAATGTCCCTCAGGAGAAATTATAATTACAGCAGGTTTGTTAAAATGTAGTGGTAGTAGGAAAAATGGTTGTGTAAAAACAGTCAGCTTTCCACCTGGCAAATCTCTTGGTGGGGAGGGATTTTTGTCACTTTGAAATTCCTGCTTATATTTTTCCTGACAAAATAAACCTTCAATTAAATTACGAGCATTGACTGTGTAGTGATGGCAGAGAGAGTGCATTTTACTCTCACATCATAAGCAGAATTGCTAAATTAATACCATTTTCAGAACCCAATGGTAGTATGACAGAGAATCCAACAAAAATGGTTTGTGTCTCAGATCACGAGATGTTTGTGAAGCTTTTCTCTGTTTCTTCTCCTATAAACAAAACAAAATAGACCTACCAGCTTTCCAGTATTAGGTATGACTTCACAGTGTAAAGTTACTCATGAATTGTCCGTGTATATACAAGGTAGCCTTGGCATATTCATGAAAAGTGCCAGCATTTTATTTGAATCCCAATTAAGTAATGTGTAATTCTATAAGATACACTGTGAACTCTGTGTAATCTCATGCTCTTTTTTCCCTGAAGATGAATAGGGAGTGTGGAAGCTGCTTGATTTTGTTTTACATTTGCTCTGTTACTGAGTGTACATTTGCAGCCTTAACTGCACTCTATCCAATCCCTTCTATGACATTCTGAATTAATTCTAAGTGGTGTTTTTTCACTGTGCTTGGCTCATTAGCTGAGTTGCTAGAACACGGGTTTCTCTACAGAGATTCCTTCTACCATGTACTCATCCCCATTTTACAGACAGTGAAATACCACTTCTTGGTATTATTAAAATTTCAAACAATCTCATAGAAATCATACGTAGAACTATGTTTAAAGAAATGAGGCTTGAATTCTTTTTTATTATTATTATTTTTTCATTAACATGACTTGTAGACTATAAACACAGCAAGATCAATGATAGAGCAGATATTTAAATGGAACCTTTTGGGCCCTCTGGAAATGAAATTACCCTTTTTTTTTTTTTTTTTTTTTTTCAAGTGAATGAATGTATTTTGTATAGTTCAGATCACTTCATCCCCAGGGGATGGAGCAATAACATCTATCTTGACAGATAGTGCTTTTTTTTTTTTTAATTAATTTATTCTGTCATGCATAAATGTATTTCTACCTGTAGAGAATGGCACTAAATAACCATTAGTAGGAGCTTTCAGTTTGGTCCCAGATTAAATAAATTAATTTTAAAAGGTAGTTGAGTATTTTCCTTCTGATATCCCTAGGCAAATGTTAAGTGTATTGGGTTTACTAGGTCATATCGTCTTAGCTGTCAGTATAAGCTTTCTTTTGAATTCTCAGCTTAAAATATATAGTTCTGGGATAATTACAAATGCCTTCTATTTTTTTTCTATTCTTGAATTAATAATAGACTTTCAATTAGTGTATGTTTTGGCTGAGCCTGTTTCCTTTGTTCTCACTTGATTCTTTGCAGTTACTTGTTGCACTCAGTCATGTCATTTTTCTCTTCGTCATAAAGTTCTTTGAGCAAGAAGATACTTGTGATCACACAGTGTTGAGAATAATGGAGCTGCAATCCCATGTAGGAAATCGGTGTTATAGTAAAAATAATGCATGTGAATGTATTCAAATGATGATTGAATTATCAGCAACTGCAGAAATTTTCAAAGACAACTACTTCTTGTAAAGCCGTGAAATGTATAGTATTCCTCCTAATGAATCTTTTAAAATGCATTGATTGGTTTTTGCTCTTGGAGGAGGAGGGTAAACTGCAAACACATTTAATCTGAATTCTTTTTGAGTATTCTTTCTGTGTAGAATAGTGTCTAGAGTGTACTGCAAGGCCCTGGAGAAAGGTAAAAGAAGGACTGTAGATAATAAATGATAAGAACATGATGCAGTCTGAATCACTGGAAGTCTTATATTGTGAATTTTAATTCATTCATTCCTAATTGTACAGTATAAAGTAGAAGATAGGGGCTTAATACAGAAGTTGCCAGGTGCAACTTTTAGGCCTGCATTAAACAGGAAGCAGGCTGAAGTAATGAGATACGCTAAGAATGTGAGCCTCTACTAGGTATGAATTGTGACTTTACTTTGTGTGCAAGTATTGGCTTCCTCATGTAAATGAATTCTAGCAGTAACCTGGAACCTTTCAAATATGAAAAAGTCTTTATGTTAACCAGAGCATCTGAAACTAATTAAATAGTAAATAAAAGTGGTAGTGATGTAGCTTTAAATTTCCTTTTCAATACACGTCTTAAGTAATAGGAAAAAAATGTATCAGTAAAACCACAGATCTCCTTTTTTCCTTCCACTGCTACTGACTGAAGTCAAGGCTAAAGCTCAGCTGTCACTGAATGAGACACAAACAGGGATGATGCTCTTGAGCCAAAATAAACTAGCATGAGTTTATTTTAAAACTAAATGTGTAAACGTTCATTATTACAGTATTTATTGAAAGACGTGATGTCATATCTGACTTCATGCACTTTAAGGCCTAGGCCATGCCCTTTCAATATTGTCAATGAAATCTGTGAGTTCTTCTGAAATAATTCTCGATGCTCATGTTGCTTTGTAGGGAATCTGCACACCTTATACAATCCTGTAGGTTAAATGTTTAAAGCCTGACTGTAAGTTACTCCATATTCCCTTAAGCATCCTTTCTCTAAAGGAAAACTAAATGTTGCAGATCTGATGTTTTTTGGACTTTTAAAACTTTTGCAAGATGGCTATAGAATTTAAATAAATTAATTTTTGTATTGAATATATAACTTTCCTCTCTAATTGTATTTTTTTCAAAAAAAATATAATTTACAATCAAGATCTTTTGAGAATAATACAAGGAATACATGGAGAAATAAAATTGGGAGACTTTGTCAAGTTGTGCAGTGAGCAATCTATTTTCACATTTTTTTTAAATGCTTTTATAAAGTTATACATAATCTTGAGAAAATGTATTTGTGTTTGATATATAAGTTGATGTATAGTGATGCAAAATGGCAACATTCTTCTGTGAAGCTAAGATTTGAGTACAAGACAGTCAAATAATCAGTAAGGAGGGAGGCTGAAAATTAATTGCTTTTGTTTTGTTTCTTTCAGGATTTGGTATAGAGATTAGCTATTTATAAAATGGACAAGCTGGTACACAAAGTATTTGGTATAATACGAAAATTTGTGTTTTAACAAAACTGTGACTTTTTATTTTCAGAACATCTATGTGTAGGTGCTTCTGTAAAATTCTTTAGCATATTGTAGATATTTCTCCTCCCACCTTTTGCCATTCTAGTCCTCTACTCCAGCATGATGTTTTGTGCAAGTGTTCCAGGTGCTGAGCACTTCCCACAGCTTCTCAGTACTCCTAGGTAGGAAAGGAGATGATGCCCGCTTCCCACTGTGATGAAATGGGTGCAGCAGCATGGAGAAACTGAATCTGCTCAGTCTTCCTGGGTGTCCTTCCTGGCATTCTCTGTTCTGGAAGCTCACTGCCAGTACCCAAACTTGTCTTGCACCGTGTGGCTATGCACAGTGCAAAAGCACTTCTACAGCACTACCCAGGTTGTTACCAAAAGCTTAGTTTGGAGGTGACAGTTTTTCAACATCACATTTCACATAAACCTCTGCAAATTTCTGCCATTTTACCTGAAAGGTAGAGGAAATTTCTGTTTGACAGGACTATTCCAGACATATAAACTACATGCCTGGATACTGCTTTAGTTGTACAGCGTTTCCTGTTATTAAGTGCTGGGCACCATTTGAACTGTCAATGCTCTTGAAGCCTTGAAGTATCTTTCTAGGATTGATTTTTCTAAAGCAGAAAGGATCCTGATACACTGATACATACTCTCTGAAACTGTGCGTAGTAGTTATTTTGAAGTTGTTTTTGAAAAACAGCTTCTGGCATAAAGTTTTCTTGGCATGCAAAGGGCTGTCCATCATAGTGTCCAAGAACACTGAATTTCGTAGTTCTTGTGCTTTCTTACTAAGTGGTTCACACCAGCCATAATGTTACTTGTTAGTCTTGAAATCTTCATTGGACAGTGCGAGACTGCTCTTTGAATTCATGGTCCAACTAAAGCATTTTCAGTGTCTATGCTATTTTGCTAAAAGGAATTTTCTGTCCTCATCAAGCAGTAAGGACCAGTAGGGGAAGTGCTACTAGGAACATGGCTGTGTTCCCAGATCTGTCTGACCTTTTGGATGACCTAGGCAGATCCTGTCTGTTTGCCTTTGATGCTTCTCTCAACCTTGTTTTGCGTAATTAGTCTGCCTTAGGCAGAGGCTGTTTCATAGGATCGTTTTGTGAAATACACTAGACAATGGGACCCAGATCACTATTGGAACCATCTGGGTGCCACTAAAATGCAAACAATAAATCATCCTCAAATTAAGGCTTAAAATTTCAAGTCCTCTTGAATTGAAAGTAATTTGTTCTAACTCTAATCTTATTGAAAAGTTTGATAAATTTACATAATCATTTGCAGAACTTAGTACACACCATATTGTCTTTCAGTATTAAAATAGTACTCATACTGTTAGCATTTCTATGAGTTAATTATTACAGGTATTCAGATTATGTCTGAAAAAGATACAGACGTGCATTGTTTGAATATTTAGCATGTAGGTTCTTAGGCAAAAAGGAAAATGACAGCTGTTTAGCCTGTTGCTCTGCATACTGTTACTAAACAAGTCTTATGAGACTTCATTGTTTGGGTGTGTTAGTTTGAATAGAAGTGATATTTAATGAAACATCGTACTTCAGAATGATTTCTTTTTCTCAAGAATACCTTTACATTTACATTATTTGAAGTAATCTAATCTTCTTTTAAAATACCTAATCCCAGTTGACTTCTTTGTAAGCACTGTGTTATTTATACCTAGAATTAGCTCTTAGTTCTGCAGCGAGCTCTGGAACACATTCTTCAGGATGCATTTTACTGACTTTTTTTCTCCTTTTCTGCTTTGGTTCTGTGGAGTTTCCAGGATCCACAGTAAATGCTTTCTGTTAGAAGGCTATATCATTTTCCAGAAGGATCGGTGCATGTAGAATCTGATTATTTAGGACTCTATCCAGATGAGAACTGTCATGGATTCCAGAGTCTCCTTACGTTCTGTTAACATGGATATTTGCTGACTTCTTAAAGAAGATGCACAGCTGATGCCTCAAGTTCCAGCTGAGTCAGTAGATCTGGCTTTGTCTTTCTCTTTAATTACCACAGTGTTAACTACAAATAATATGTTCCTAATTGACCACATCTTCTGCAGTATGTCTACACCATTCAGTTGGGCAGGATCCTCATAAATAAAAATTCTCAAAAGTTTCTGTAACTTGCTCCAGAAGCAGTAAGTAATGCATAAGTTATTTACACGTGCTGAGGCACAAAAGTAGCTGCTGGAGGTAGTGATGTGGCTTTCAAAACCTAATTTAAGTCTCTTTCCAGTGCTGCTCTGCATAATGCAGTGGTATGAGGTTCACTCAGGATTCGGTACCCCAGCACTGCAGTAAATTTACAGGTTTATCCATTAGTTGCTAAATTGTATGTACAGAGCCTCCAGTTATCTCAGAATTCCTGAGAGCTAGAGATAATCACAGAATTGGAGGGGTTGGAAGGGACCTCAAAAGACCATCCGGTCCAACCCCTGTGCCAAAGCAGGTTCCTTACAGCAGGCTGCCCAGGTAGGCATCCAGACAGACCTTAAATATCTTCAGAGAAGGAGACTCCACAGCCTCCCTGGGCAGCCTGTTCCAGTGCTCCGTCACCCTCACCATGAAGTTCTTTCGCATGTTGGTGCGGAACTTCCTGTGCTCTGTCTTATGACCGTTACTCCTTGTCCTGTCCCCGCAAACCACTGAAAAGAGGTTGGCCAAATCCCTGTCTCCCACACCCCAGGTATTTATACACATTGGTGAGATCCCCTCTCAGTCTTCTTTTCTCCAGGCTGAACAGACCCAGGTCTCTCAGCCTTTCCTCATAAGGAAGATGCTCCAGTGAATAATTGCTTTCAGTGAAAGAAGTATCCAGTATACAACTTAAGTTAACATCAGTAGAACAAGTCTTTTGTAAATTAATGAAAGAACCAGTCTGTTAAACCTACGTATTTTCTTAAGCATCTATCACTACAGTATCTAAATATTTATAGGTGGCTTAGACTTGTAAGTTCAGTCCTTTTTGGACTTCTCTTTTGCATTCATTCTTCAAGAACCACCATTTCTCTCTGAGCATAATCTGTGTATGTTAGATTTCTTGTTAAAGCGAAAGAACTTCATCAGAGGGGATAGTAACAGCCTTTTAGGTTGTTAGAGTTTGTAGCTGTGTGATCTCCCTCAGCAGTGTGTTCTGGAGTGCATCCATGGAGTATGAATCACTTTTTCTCATTTGTGTGCTTTGTCTTGAACTTGGAAATTTTTGTTTGTTCAGCTCTTTAGACAGGTTGTGCATGGGGAAGTCTTTGGTATTTTTCCAGCACCATGACGATTAAGTATGAATGTCACTACAACCTGATCAAGTCAACATGCAATCTGTGCCCAGAAGTTGGGGGCAGGGGAGTGTTATGACACACAACAATAGTTTTCCCTGTCCCTTTTCTTTATTTCAAGTGCGTAAAGTAATGGCAAAACTTTCAATCTCTCAAAAGGAGGGCAATTTCTTTTTATGATATATTCTGTCAAGGAATCACCTTTAAGTTTCTAGGCATTGGTTAAATGTCCCTTAATAGGGCATCAGAATGGGTATGACTCAGGCAGATTCTTCTATGGTTAGACAGTCCTTATTTTTATTTTAAAAATAAATGTAAAAACCTAACTTTGGAAACCAAAGTTTCGCAGCATTCATTTCTGAGCTCTGCTTGCTTTGGTTTTCAGCCAGACAACTCGATGCATGTTTATGTACCACCTAAATAAATGAGATTGCATATCTCTTTTTTCATGTAAATTATATCCCGTTTAAGTTACCAGGACTATGTATATACTTAACAAATTAGAACTTTTTTTAGGGGATTAACATACTGTTTTGAAAGATTGAACCTATAATATTCCCTAATAAAAAATAACCATCTTCTAGCATAGACATTTTCCTAACTTTCCATAAAATGTAATTTCTCTGATTGTACTAGGTGTTATTTAGCATTTGAGGTATTAAAATAGGACTTGACAATTTGATGTTTGTAAGGAAATTCTCCATCTTAATCTATTAATTTTATTTTTTAATTCTTTCTTTTCTGGTTTGTGTTACTTAAATGGACTAAGAAATTTTGCTTGGCTTGAAATAGCATATGGCAATTAAAAGTATTTGTCAAAAGAAAAGGTTTGTAATGCTGGAAGAAGTTTATAACGTTAAGTTGATAGTTTAGGGAAGTTTCTTGCATCCTTGTTACTTTTTAATGTTAGTGCTAATGTATTTCAGAAATGATCATGGTGTGTTGTCCTCAGTTATTGTCATAACTATCACTGTTCTCACAGTAGTTAATACTTACCTGCATTTGTTTTCCCATGAGGATTTGTTTAAGAAATGGATGCAGTGTAGTCTTTGTTTTCTTAGTAAAATGATATTACCTGTAACTGCAGCTAGAGAGAAAATCTACGGTCATTTCAGTGAAATAACTACTTTTGAAGATAACTAGATGTTTGGCATACTCTACGGTAGTCTGAGAAGTGCAGGGTATATAGGATGAACTGGAATAAAGATTTGTCCAATCATTCCCTGATCACGTTAGATCTGAAATCTCTTCTAGCTGAGGGCCCTTGAGATATTAAGCTGCAAGAACAGCTCTGTAAAAGACAGAAACAATGATTTTAAGCCATCTGTCCGTTTTGTAGGGTGTGAAGAACATAGGACACAGAAATGAGCAGAAACCTTCAGTTCTTATAAATTCTGATAAGATCATAGTGACATAATATTCTAAATAAGAAATTCTTTCTTGGAAGCTGATAATTTTCTGAGCACGAGTTGGTGTTGTTTGCTGACTGGCAATTAAACTTGTTTTTAAAAAATTTTTACACAGATAAATGCAACCAAATTTCAAAAGCTATCATATTCTTCCTGTGCAAATACTACATAGTGTTTCTAGCTCTTGTTTTCAGCTTAAGTAGCTAATAGGCTTTCCAGAAAACTCTACCTCCTCTACTTTCACGTTGTATACTTTAGAGATTAAAATTACTTGAAATGTATTAGTAAACTTTTGTTTTGTCTTACATTACTTTTTTTTTTTTCCTTCTCTCTTTCTACAGATTATTTCAAGTGACCCGTTCTGGGTACCAACCACCGAGGAAGAATATTTGCACTTTGGGGAAAAGGCAGACTCTGAGAACCAGGCCCGCAAGTACATGAATGCAGTAAGAAAGCGAAAGGGACTTTATGTAGAAGAAAAAATTGTGGAGCATGCTGAAAAGCAAAGAACTCTCAGTAGGAATAAGTAGCTGCGTCTGCTTCCTTTCCCTCCTGACTCAGCTAAGTGCGTGTGGATAATTTTCTATGCAGCAGATTCAAAATTCCATCTGGACTTGTTCTTTACACCAGTTTTCTTATACATGATAATGTCCATGGCTTATGTTTTGAAAAATGTAAGCCTTTCCAACTTTTATACAGAGAAGATAGTTTATTTATTTAAATAAAGCCTAGGTATGTTCCTTGGAATTGGTCTCAATTTTTAGAACTTTCTGCCCTGTTGCTGTCACGGGATTAGGAACTCCCAATTTAATTTGTTTCTGATTTATCAGATGTAATTGCATTTAGAGTTGGTTAGCTAGTCTGTTGCAAATAAACTATGCAATAAATTTAGCTTCTTAATGTTTTTGACTCTTTTTTAAATTGATTTTAATTTCTATAATGTATTCGTTGCTCACAAGTACTTTCCATAGTTACCTATGTGCAAACAGATGTAAGCCTACCAGGAGTTTTACTCTGTTCCTCATGTAAACAGTCATCTAAATCAGGTGATGCTCTCTCTGCTCCCAGGTTGTAGCAATGCATCTTCTTTAAACCGGAAGGCAAAAATAGTACACATGGAAAACTAAGCACTGCAAACCAGGCAAGGTTTTTCTTTTTTCCCCTCCTTAGAAAAACATTGTGTAAAAAAGTTTACATGATTATCCTAAGCTGGGAGCTGCTGTCTCTAACTAGGCACACAGCTATCCCTGCCAATCCTGTTTCAGTGTTTACACACTCTTTGCAGAAGTTTCTACCCGTTCATCCTGTTGTGTTGAATTCAGTGAAGGGAAACACTTGCAAAAACATACAAAATGTCTTGCTGTTTGCAGGTGTCTAGAATGCAGAAGTCTCCAGAATGATTCAGACCAACAGTAACAGGAAAAAAGTCCTGAAAGGATGTAAGTTTTAGTTAGGAAAAATGGACAGAAGAGAAACATGGTGCATGAACTACCTTCTCATTTGGCTGTTTTGAATTGTAAAAGGAAAGGACTGAAGAGATAGGTGTCTTTGAAGAGTTTCTGATACTTGGTTAAATGAATGGGTAATTAAGTCCTGGAGTCTTGTGCTGACTGACTTTCTGCTATATCTTGTGTTTACTATTGGCAAAGTGTTCTGTTTCAGCTAACCATGTAAACAGGCTGTTCTTTTCTTTCTAGAATATAACCACTTTTTTAATTTGTGATGCTGTGCATTCCTTTAGCACCAACTTGGCCTTTCTGAATAAATATTCTCTGTGTGTCAATTAATGCAGTAGGCAGAAGTTAACTCCTATCAGTTTTGCTCCTTATGGGAAAGGAAACTGTTACTTGTTTCGCAAGTAGAATGATTCTGAATGCTTAGCTTTTATTTTAAATAGCAGCTTTTTTTTTTCCAGTTTGTTTGCTTTCATTATGGAAATGTTTCCTTTTAAGACTGTGCTTATGAATTATTCAAGCAAATGATATTTGCCTTCCTTAGAAGGTTGTTCCATACATTGTTGTTGTTCTGCAAGGGGTATGTCTGCACAGCAGCCCTATTAGAGCTTGTACAAATATACTTAGGTAGTTTGGGCATTGCCAGCTGTATATCCATGGAAGACATTATAACTGCCTGCAGAAACTGCTTAAGACATAAATAAATGTTTGTGTAATGAGATCTTGGCTACTTATAGCTACACTGCTAGCTGAATCCAAGATACAGTTAGGGATGTCTGGCCTCCAGTCAGAAAGGTGCTTACATATTAAGTAGCTCTTCAGAGCTGGGTAGGCTGCTCATTGTTGTGACTCTATACTTGTTAACTGTAATCTACTATACTTGTGTAAACAGAAAGAGCATTAACATAGATTTTAAAAGGTTTAGCTTTCGTATTTGGTTATGTCATATTTTCAGATTTTCTTTCAGATTGCATCTCAAACAACATGAAGATAGGGTTGCAACATGCTGAATTAATTCTTGTTATTTATAAAGATGGAAAGCTCCGCTAACTAGCAGAAGAAAATCAACCTGCGAGTGCTAGATCTGTTTTCTTCAGTAATGGCTTCTAGTCCAAAGATAATCTAATTGCTTACATACAATGAATCTCTAACTATATATAGCTGTTTTTTTGCCTCACTTTCTTGTATATACATAACTGTATGACATAATTTTGGAAAATGTCTGCAAAGCAAGATAAATAACTTGCTGATGGAGCAAGCCATGGAAAGGCTGAATTGAGAGGTAGCCATTATATCATTTCATTTTCCAGTGCCAGTTTTATTGCTAAATATAATACATATTTAAAGTTAGTGTACACAGCTTTTAAAATACTTTATTTGCATAAATGTTTAGTATATTTTTAACTTAAAAAAAAAAATCACTCTTCATGTGATTTGGCTCTATTAAATTTACTAGAATCAAAGCTCCTTACAACCGATAATTTACAAAAGCACCAATAAACTTCTAAGTGGTAATATATATTAGAGAATTATAATTATTCATTGGGCAGATGCTCCAAATGATTCTACTTTGTAGAAAGAAAAGAAGAAAGAAGAAAAAAAAAAAAAACAAAACAACAAAACAACAGAAGAGTAAAATCTTTATTTCTCCAGGAGGAGAAAAATGAAGACTAAGCTGTGGCCAGCAAGCTCCTTCCTGTTTTCTCTGCCTGTGCCCCTTTTCTCTTGTTGCTTAAAAGATCTTAATTTTCTTGAGTGCTAATAATTTAGGTGATTGACCAACTTTTTCCACAGAATTTTCTTTTCTTTCAACAAATTTATCTTACGTTTTAAAGCAGGAGTCCAAAGGAGAAATCAAAGTGTAACTGGAACATTGTGCTGCATCTTCTTTCCTATTACCCTTCAGTTTAGGCCTTCAGCTACACCTTCAACATTACTGTTAATGAGGATGGAGACAACAGACATGCAAAATATTTTTGAACCAAAACAAAATTCCCAAATTCACAGTCAGCTGCTATGCTAACAAGGAGAGAGAACCGTGCAATATTTAAACTGTATACTGTAGTTTTGATTAAAGAAAAACTTTAGAATGAGAGAGTAGTTTTGGTTATAAGTGATTTTGGAATGCTTATTACATCATATGCTTAATTTGATAGCAGAGAGGTCCTGGCAAGATTCTTGAACTCCAAAGGTCTACTCTTTTGGGTTGTAACTCTTTATAGTTTGGGATTGGTTAAGCATTCACAATTTAAAGTGTCTTTTACATTCCTCCCAATGCTTTTCTGGGCATACTGTTGGGTTAAAATGCATGAGGAAAGCCCTAAATCTCTGGGAAAGTAGTGAACAACACAGTTTAAGTACCTTACAGTATTCTTGAATACTCCCACTAGCATAAGAGAAAAATCATGAGTGTATCAGAGCAAGGAGCCACCTGTTTGTGCAACTAGTTGAGACTCATGAAGATGAAGAACCTCAGCTTTTGCTGAGTGCTGCTTGTTCTTAGTTTCCACGCAGGGGTGAGGGGAATAAATATGTCCAATATAAATGAGAGACTGGACATCAGTTTCCTTCTCTTACTTTATTCATGTGGTGAATATCTGGAACTTGGCAATTTTGTGAGTAAAGCACCTCTCTTGATTGGACAGGTACTTCTTAAATGTCTGAAACCTTTTTTCCTTTATAAACTTAGTGCCAGACAAGTACCATTTACACTTAAGGAACAGAAGCTTGCGGATCTGCTTAAACCATCCATGGTGTGACTTGGCAGATGAACAGGAGCTGGGAATTGAGGTGACTTTTTTTCTTGGCCTTCATCGTATCGACTTAAGTTCTGTGGCAGGATATCTTGAAGTCTTGTTCTTGTTTTATTTTTTTTTACTTCTATTTTAGTTTGGTTTAAAAGTCCTGTGTAGAGTTTTTCTGAACGTCTTTCCAGTTTTCTTCATAAGCAGAGGGGGACAAGCTGTTTTTATGAAAAGCTGAGGCCATTTCCACGGCCATAACTCAAGCTTCTTGGGATTTTGTGGAGGTGGGATCCAAAAAACTTGGAGAAACATTGGTAGAATGTGGTGTAGAATCTCTAATTTTAGACCATGCACAGGTGTGTCTCAAATTTGCTAATATCTGTGATTTTGCTTCTTTAGTACAGTCCTGAGAAGGAAAGCAGTGTGTTAACTTCAGACATCTGTGCAGGCCTGGCTGACTTAACTGGTGCTTAGAAAAAAGTTTACATGCAACATAAAACATTTACGTGTAAATACCATTTTGATGTAGCAATATTTATGAATTTTGGTCTCTATTTGATGTGGCTTGGTCATATTCTTCATTGTGAGTATGTGCTTTTTGATCTATTTTGTGCTTGTTTGGATCTATCTGAAAAGCAGATAAGATAAAAATGAATATTAATTTTTGTAGTTTCTATTAATATATTGAACTGAAAAGTTTGGAGGTACTGGTCTTTACAGCTGTATCATTCCATGATTATAAAACTCTTGCAAAGCATGACTAACAGGAGGAGAAAATAGATACCATAAAGTGGTGTGGTTTGGTCTGTTTGGCAAAGACTTTTCTGTTTCAACAGATGCTGTTTTCCTACAGGAGCTTTATTTATTTATTTTTAATTTATCTTTCCTCCCCCTCTACTAATTCCTCCTCCTTTGCTTCCTATTTTACCAGGGATCTAACTCCATAAACTCCCCTCCCCCTCAGATTCTTTAGAGGAATATTTTTATTATTGATTTACTTATTTTTACTGAAACCATTCATCTTTCTAAAGACTTGCTCATTCTAGAATTTGAACAAAAAAAAAGGGGGGGGGGGGAAGCAAGGAAGCAAAATTTCAGTTGCGTTTTCACGTTTGCTTTTTTGATGGCCATGTAAAAGGATTGTCCTTCACCCTTCAGAAAGTGTTATGTCTCATTGTTCTCCAGTGATATTCCTAGGTGCATTTTTTCTCCCTTAGAAAAGCTGCTGGTGTAAAAGGCTAGCAATAAATAATAATCTACACAGCAGCAAAACCAGGCATTTGTCAGAAGAATCTGTAGCCTTTTTAAACTCTGCTTTTCCTACATGTTCACAAACACGTTTGCTATCCCCTGAGAGGGAGGGAAATTCAGTAATGTTATGCTAGTTTTTGTGAAGTGGACACAAAGCACAGCTAAAATATGCATCTTCTCGAGAGGAATTACAAATGGGAGGCAGATTGATCATCATCACCAATTCAGTGCTGGCTTTTTTCCCATCTGTGGAAAGCTCTTTCCAGAATTTTCATATGGTTCTTTTACACTGTAATAAATTAAGTCAGGTAATGAATAAATCGCTCTTGTTTCATTGCTTTCTGAATGATTTATGCCAGTGTAAACTGCTACCCTGGAGTATAATGCCATTTGTTTTGCTGTAGCACAAGTCTTAAGAGGTCTTAAGCCTGGGGCTTCGGTGATGACTCCAATGACAGTCATGAGCACCGCTGTCCCCTCTGCCATATTGTCCTGCAGGCAATAATTTCCTGATCCCTCACGCTTCATTAAAAAAATAAATAAATAAAGCCCAGAAACTTAAGGTAAAAAGAAGGCTGCAGAGGAGCAAAAGGAATTTTGGAGAGTGTTAGCACAGAACAGCCTCCTAACGAGGTGCACCCTATGAATGCAATTTGTTGCTGTATTGAGGACTTCAAACAATTTGAGGGGGGTGTTCAGCTGTTTTGTGACTGTAAGGAAATGGTTTGGAATGGTCATTGTGCAATGCAAGCTGAAATGCTGTCTGTAGAGGAACTGTAAGAGGGTTGATCATGATGAAAAGGCAGGTTTAGTCATGATTAAAAAGGACTTAAACTTCATGGCAGCATCAGGAGGTCCACTCCTTTGCCACATGTGAAAGCAGCATAACTTTTTGGGCTAGATTTAATGCCTGAGTGCTCTGAGATCTTAATCCTACTGGGTGCAAAGGGGAGCATGCAAAGTCAATGTCAGGCATGTAGGAGTAGGGACTGAGATGACACAAATAAATCATAGTATGTGTGATACAAAACAGCAGTTTCTGGTTGCCTTTAATGTATGTTTGAACAGAAGTCCTTATTTTTTATTTTTCTAATGCTCCTTTACATGATGAGCTTACAGCAATCCACCTAACTCCAGAGACTGATTTATTTGCTCAGTGACACAGATGTATCCAGAGCCAACTGGCGCTATAATACACTAACAGGTGATGGAGATGCTATGGAGCATACTTGAAGCTAATTGTTTGCTGTCTTTCTTCTCTTGTCATGGTAGCATTTACCTTTAGGAGGTCAAGAGAATGGCTCTTCAGAAAAAACTGGCATTGCTTCAGGGAGTGAGTGACTGACAGAAGGAGCTGTGTAAGTGGCAGCTGAAGCTGCACTTCCCCTGGAGACTAGGCACAGTATGTTCATGACAAGTGCTGCTATCACTAGTCTGGGGATTGAAAGCTGATCCTATTCAGGAACCCAAGTCTTCTCCTTGTAATGTTGCTGTCGTGTAGTATGAACAGCTTAGGAAGGTTATTTTAAATTAACCTTCCTGTAATAAAACAATGTCTAGTCTGTTCCTATCACATCCAACATTGTAAGCATCAAGGCCAATAAGTAATTCAACTGCAGTTGGTGTGAGAGGGAAAAGCTAAGGCTAAAGAATAAATGTAAAAATGCTGTGAAAAACATCACATTGCACTTACATGGGTGCCTTTATAGTAACTATATTAATTGCATTATCAGATTGCATTGCTCCTCTACAAGTGCTCAGTAACAAATAGTGTACAAGCACGCTGTATGAAAAGATAGGCTGCCCTGACAGGCAGAATGAAATTGCCAGTCAGGGCATGCCTTCTGTGCCATCTTGCCTTTGTGAAGGAAAGCACGAAGAAACAACCTCTGTAGCTTTTTCCTCTGTCTCTCTTGCTGTCCTGTGGATTTCCTAGCAACTCCTTGATTGTAGCAGGCTCATCATTTAAGGGAGAGTGCTGCATTCCCAGCAGCAGCAATTCCCTGGGTTCCAGTTTACTTACTGCATTGAAAGCAGCTCTGTGTAACCTTGTTAAGCCTTTTCTGCTGGGACCCAGCAGTGAATCATGACTTCTGTTCAATCTTTGCTTCTGGGACAGGTGAAGTCTACAGAACTAAAGAGTATCTACGTGCCAGGATCTTTGAAGAGATGTTCTGAGATCCCCACGCTGTATGAGAGTGGGAGGCACAGGGTCAGGGAATTACAGAGCTTCCTCTTGTCTTCTGTGAGAGAATGCTATAAGGGAAACTAAAATTTTCTTTCTAATAGCTGTCTTTCAGTTGAGCACCTCGAAGCTGAATATTGCTAGGAGTATGAAACTTGGGCTAGAAGAGTTTAGGCCTTAGGAGAGGGAATAAATACAGTAACTGTCCTGCTTTCTGATAGCTGCCAGTTGTGCTTGAGCTTATCAACACCATCTCTTCCAAGCCAAACAGAAGTTGCTAAAACAGTGCTTGACAAAGGAAAATATTTAACTGTGTAGACAAAAGAGGTGATGACTGACATACTGGACTCTGCAAGCACTAGAACAAAAGCAGGTAACTTATTTATCTGGACAGAAAGACTGAAGCTATAGATTTCCTCATAGCTGACTGAAAAAATTGGCAAATGGCTGCATCTTCTGAACATATCTGAAGGGTGAAGTAACTTTAAGGTTCCCTTGCTTTTGTTGTATAAACAGTTTTAGTATTGATATTAGCAGTTTGAACTTGAGCAATGTCACTGTCATATGATGTGTGATTCACCCGTAGACAATCAAGAGAGAAGTTACCAGTTCATACTTTTGGCCATGTTAGCCCAAGAGACAGTATTTCCATTTAGCAGGCAGCCAAAGGAAAACAGAGGCCAAAAGAGCTGGAATTCAGTGAAGCTGGATATTAGCTTTAACCTGGGCCAGGAGAAAAGTGACAGAACAACAAAGGAATTGTTTGGTGAAGAAAATCATACACACTCCCAGTTGCACTGTTAGCAAATTTTCAGACAGCCTTCGGTATTCTGTGTGACTGGCATAACATTTGCAGTAGTGTGGCAAGTTGCCTCTGTGGAAGGTGCGCCCTCCTTTGTGACCGATTACATGGAAGTGCGGTGTGTGATACAGCCTAACTTTCATTTTTAATACATACAGATTGAGGTTTAGGACCAGAATCTCATTTTGGGTAAATCTTTGTGGTTTCTGTGACTTCTGCTGAGTCCTGTTTTGATTTCTGCCAGATGAGGAGCTGGTTTTTGTGCCACTTTTTGTGTCACTTTTTCACTTGACTTGCAAAGTAACGGGTATTTGTGGTGGTGATAGCACAGCCTTTTGTCTTTATAGTTGTGTTTTTTTCTTTACTGGAGAGCAGCAATATGTCTGCAGGCTTGTGAGCACTCCTATAAATAGCAAGCTACTGTGCATAAGGAGACTGTTACTGTTGCCAGCTACATGTTTTTATGACAAATCTTGTGATATTTTGTTTTTCCTAAAAACCTCAGGTCTTGCATTTCATCAGAATCTCTGTTTTCATTAAAAAAAAAAAAAAAAAAAAAAAAAAGGTTTCCAGCTTGATGTTGGCATCAAATTAGAGGAAAACATGAAAATGTTTGCAGATTCACCATGATGGCAGAAAAAAACAAATGCATACAAGAACCCTCAAATATACTATTTTGCTTTAAAAGCAACAAACAAAAAGTCCCAAACCACTAAGCAAATGAAAGACCTGTGGTTTTGAAGGACAGACTCTTAATGTCTGTGTTGTGGTCTTTTACTGTAACTCTAAAAGTGACTTTTGTAATACTTTTTATAAATGATTTAATTTATTTATGTTTCATTGCAGATAAGCTTCTTGCAGAATCCTTCCTTAAAAAGAAAAGATGTTGAATCCTTTTGAAACTTTGGTCGCTTTATAAAACAGAGAACTGCTAATAGTCCCTGAACAGATGCCTTTTTTCCTTAGATTTAATTCTTGATTTGAGTCTGCATGTTCCAAAGCAGAAGGGCTGGAGGCTGACAGTAAATCTTGTGCTAAAATATTGAGCTGTTGGGGGTAGGGAGGGGAATGATGGCCTTGGTTCTTTACTCCTTGTAGGATGTCTGCTGAGTTACTCCTGCTTTTTATCAGGGTAAGTGTTCAAAGAATAGTTGATTGTTTTATTTTTTATGCCTTGGGTTTTCTTTTATAGACTTCAGGAAACAAAAAGGCACACCACCACAACTCCTTTAGCTTCTTGCTTCCCTCAGAGCAGACAAACAAGCATGTTTATACTGTGCTTTTGCTGGAGAAGTCAGTGCAAATTCTGTCAATCCAAGTGCTTAGGCTAAATCTTCGGGTGACTTAGGCAAGTGAATGAACCTACAAAATGGACTGGAGCTTTCCTTCTTTCACTGGTTCTTATGAATCAGCCTTTCTTTGCTCAGTAAGAGAAAAAAGACTTGATACTTCAGTCTTGCACAATACCATCATCCAGCCTTTTAACATAAGTGACAAAAATGACAAATTATGTTTGATATTTTAGATGTAAAAATCTATTTGAAATTCAATATTTCAGATCAGCTTTAACCATCCTGAATAAGTAATGAAGGGCAACAAATTACAGTGTAAGCTTCTAACTCTGCATCTGTTGACAATAAATGCTGTTGTAGGTGCAGCAGTAATCAGGGACAGAAGATAGAGAGACGGTTACTGGAGAAAAGGGCAAACTTTAGTTTTGAAAATTGTGCAACCAGAAGTAACATTATAGCAGAGAAAATAAGAATTTGGAAGCTTCAAAGGCCTTGCTGTAACAAATATTATTTTGGAAAGGTTGATGTAGTTGTTACAGAAAAGGTTTTCAAAAATGATTTTCTGATAGAGATTGAGATCCTGCAACTCTTGTTATTTCCAAATCAAAGGATATTTTCCGTAACTTCAAGCTACATTGATTTTATTATTCCCTAGGAAACATTTTCTTTTTTAGATTCATGACAATGTAAGAGGTAACTGTGGATTTAAAAAAATCTTTTGAATCATAGGTGTGATTTCAGTGTTTCAAAGCAAAGCTCGGGACTTCCTCTATTGTGGCATATTTCTTCTTCCGATGCTGTGTCAAACCTCTTGGTGATGATATTTATCCCTGGCTGAAAATGACACTCCCAAATAGCATCCTCCTTTTCCTTTGAGGTATAAAAATAGGGGAGAATATCCCAGGAACTCATCAAGTTATCAAAAAATGTGTTTTCTCTTTTGCTTGAGCCCTGGCAAATGTCTTTTTGAACACTGCATAATTTACTGTACAATGTTTTTTAAAAAGCTAAATACATACTTGTGGGAAGTGAAATGAATGATTTGTGGATTGTGCAGCAGAGGAGGAACTGATGGCAAAATCTGGGGTGTTTTTTTCTAGGCTGATTGCTCAGGGATGTATTATAATATCTAATCAGAAGTCATTACCGGTTTATGCAGCATTAACTGATAAAGCCTTCCATACATAGACCTTGTTGTGTCCCTCAGGGCAGGATGGTTCTTCAATGGACCACATTCCCGAGATCAACTGATAGGGCTGTGTGCATCATTCACCTTCACCCACACAGAGGAGCTGCAAGGTGAGCAAACATTTAACTACATTGTGAGACGAGCCCGAAACTGCATTTCCACTAAAGCAACAGCCTTGTTTTTTTCTTTTTTGTTTGTTTGTTTTGTTTTGTTGTTTTTTTTTTAATTTATTTGTTGGGTTTTATTTTTTGTTTGTTTGTTTTTAGAGGTTATCCTTGCCTTCTGGAAGGAATACCCAGGGGCAACATATTGCACAGAAGGGTCTCTTTTCTCGTGACTTCCAACACAGCTGTATTAATCAGTAAGGAAGGACTTGATTTTAGAAACTCCATAGGCTATACTGGGATATTGTGATGGCATCAGGTGGGAATAGCTGTGAATCATGCCTACCACCTAGAGGAGCATTCCCTGGAAACTCGGAATGCGTCACAGAATTTTGTCAGGCAAAAGTGTTAGAGTTTTGGTACAGGGCAAATGGAAGGAGGATGAGTGTTGATGCTAAGTGATGCAGGCGTTCAGAGGTAGATCTAATTTTACTGATGTATATAAAAAGAAAATAATAAGTTAATAACTCCTTTTCTAAAGAATGTTTTGAAAACTGAGGAAGTCCTTCCCCACAGCTGTAAGATGCATTTAAATCACCCAGCGGAAGCAACGATCTATATTCATGTAAATGTGTTTTGATGTCCTCTTAGAAGTTTAAATGAAACACCCACATCCAGGAAGCGAGTTAGCTCATGCGGGAACGCAACTGCAGTTCTTTATTAAACGGCCTATGTAGGACTTCTTTTTCACTTCAGAAGCACTGAACTTTGGCAATTCATATTTATCTGAGATGAAAGAGGCAAGCTAACAATTGAATGCTTATACCTTCTAAATAAGAGGAGACCTCATTACATATTAACCATTTTTACAAACTGTCTTAATTTGAGGAAGTTGATAAACTGTTGATTCTTGTTGCAGATGATTAGCATCACTCCCTGTTCTGGAGACACAGTTTTTCTTTTCACCACAGCACAACCACCACCTCCCTCCATGTCTGTAGGAGAAACTCAACCAATAGGATTCTGTGTAAATCACTCTGGGAGTAACAAAAATGTGGATCTTTACTCAGCTAAGTGTAAACTTGTGCAATTCTGTTGTCTTGGTAGCTAACATTATTTAGCCAATGTTGTAGCTTTGTTAAGTCAACGAAGCTAAACTATCCTGCTTGAAATTCTGCATGAAATATTCTGCTATGAAAATCAATAGGGGATTTTACTATTTAGACTGATTTGTATCTTCATCAGCCTGTGGAATTTCAGTGCAGGGAAAAGATTTATTTTAAATCTTGCATAAAGGTTCAAAAGCAATTTTTCCTTTTCTAGTGAGTCCCATTATTTTGTTCCATGTAGGTACCAGTGCTTTGATTTGAAATGGAACGGTTTGAAATGAAACGATTTGAAATGAAATTTGAAATGTGCTTTCTGTTCAAATTTACATATGTTTAACATATTTTCTTTGTAATGCTTTAGCAGAAATAAATGGATCAGGACCCTTGCATAGTAAGCTTTTTCACGAGTGAAGCTCGAGAGCAAAGTCTACAGCACTCTACTGTATTACGTTGGAAAAAGTGCTGCCTCAGTAGCTTTTATCTAATGCTCAGCATAGTCTTTACGTGTAGGTTTGCTTGATTATTGCTCCTTGGAGCAGACGAGTGTATGGAATGATCTCATTCTATTGTTAAGATAATTTGTCTTTGGGGATTCTGACCTTCTTCACATTTCAATGACATCACCCTTTTTACAGACTGTAAATCAGTAATGTTGACTCCTGGCCTTGCTAATAAAACCTGCAGAAATATACCGTAGAACACAGCATGCTTATGTTAATATTGTTAGATATGCAACTACCTTAGCTGCTCAAAACAACACTTTAAAGATAATAAACTGGGATACATATAGCCACACCTAATGTTTCTGACGTGCCTGTTATATGCCATTGTACCCATGTGGCACAAACATCCAGTAACTTAGGTGTTTTCTTCTAATTTTGCGATCAAAATAGCTTTATTAATTAGCCTGAGACACAGCAGCAAAGATAAACTCTTCTTCACAATCACCAACTTTTAAATTTCAGAAACATAGCAAAAAATCAAAATGTATCAGTTTACTTACAGCAAATGTCCTTCATTTATAGAGAAAGCCAATCTTATGTGAACCAACCAACAGGTTTTTCTCATTTAACACCGCATTTTTCCAGTGGAGCAAATGGTGCTTTTCCATTCTTGCAAATGGTTCTTTCAAAATTATTCTGAATGGTGCATAGCAGTTTCTTTAGTAAATACTTTCTTGTAGTCATCCAGGGTATTGCGAGTAGTGAAAAGCTCCAGTTTTTGATTCTGAAGAACTGAATTTTCCTGCCACAGCCTGTAACTGGGTTGAAGCAAAGAAAGCCTCTTTCCTCTGTTGGTCCTTCCCTGTGCTGGCCTGTTTGTCTTCAGGGCATTACCGCTTTTCTCTGTTATTGGTCTTCAATTTTAGTGTCTAATGCCTCATATAACTGTGCTAAAATCCACCAAATCAAACCAGTGTCTTCACACTGATTTTCATATGGTAACTTTTAGTCTTTTTCCTGCTTTTTCAGTTTCCTGTTTTGTTGTAAGGCTTTTGACATGCAACAGGAAGAGAGAACTGTCCCTAGGAAGACCTTATGGCAAGGTACCTATGCTGCTGGACAGTTTGGGAACTGGTGGAAGAGCATAGATGCTACTTTTGACCATTTTTAGATTGACGTCATTTGAAGCTGACATGTCCTTTTTGGCTTATTAATAGGATCTGTGTCCTGTCCTAAATTAAAGGAAAAATGAACAAAAAAAGGCTGCCTGGCAGTAGCTGCCAATGTGTACAGTGATGTACACATACAATTTCTGTGAAGTTCCTGTCTCTGGGTTTAGTTTGCACAGGAAAAACAGAAGTTCATAAGCCCTGCATTTTTGTACAAAGCTAATTGCAATTGAAATAACCATATCTTCACTTGAAGTTATGTATCAGTGCCAGGTCCAGAGATTCTATAAATGTTTTTTAAAACTTTGCTGGACAGAAGTGAGATTCACTTGTAGAAATTATTAGGTTTGTCCCCTTTTCCTTTCCTCCATCCAGCGCATTTCTTTTTCTCTTTGCCTCTTTTGCTTTAATTTTTTTTTAATTCTTATTTTCATGGGAAGCCCCAGAACTGTTGAACATCCTGCAGTCTTCCTTGTCTTTTGACTGTTCTTTCCAACCAGCCGGTGCGCACTGTTTCGATACTGTTTCGATAGCTATTTTATTTAACAGTACTCCCCTGATCTAAAACTAAACCTGAAATCATCATCCCACACTTCAGTGTCATTCTTCAAGTTACTTGCTCAAAGAATTCTTTTCCACATAAGAGTCCAAGGGAGGTATATGCCATGTTAAACTTTTTTTTCTGTTTTAAAGGAAATGTCAATAACAGCCAAGTTACTGACAGACAAGTGAGACTGTCTTCATATATCCAGACATTTCATTCAGAATTACATTTCATCTCATAGATGTGTTTAAAATGGTCTATGCAGTTTCCATTTCTTTGTGTACAGAATTATGGGCTGTAGACAGCGACTTCTGGGCCTTTTAGAGCTGCTGTTCAGAAGGTAAATGGGAGAGAAATATTCTGGAAAAAGGAACCCAACCATAGTGTGTGTTGTGCTCTTTATGCATTTTCCAGCTGGTTTTGCTTCTAACCTTTAACGTTCCTCATGGGACGCTGATGCAAATCTGCATTCACTTTTTTTCTCTTTGTGTATAATACACAAGACCTAAAGGAAAGCAATAATTTGCAGTATTAGGAAATGTGGCTTGCTGTCCCTGTCCCCAGTGTAAACGTGCACATTTAAATATGAATGAAAGTGGGCCAGCATCGCCTTGTAGCTGAGGCACAGACTGCCTGTTCTTTCTGGTTGAAGTACTGTATGTTGCCGGGTTTTTTTTTCCTTTGCTGAACAACACCTACCATATGGGCTGAGCTTCAGCCAGTCAACTACTAAATTACAAACACTCTTTTGACTGTAAATTGAATGGAAAAGGATGACAGTTATTGCTTTCCTCCTGTGGCCCCACCACAAGAGCACCTGCAGTCAAAAGCTGGCATTCATGCTCTGAAAGGCACCACATGCTTCTATTGTTAGCCGAGCAGTGTCTAACCTTGGCTTTGCTTACCCGGCTCCTATCGCAGTGAGAAGATTACAAAGATAAGAGCCTCGCTTTTGAACACAAGCTCACTTACTGACATGTCTCAGCACTTATCCACAGTATTTTGTTGCCACTGAAGGAAGCGCAGCTACGCTTAGGAAGATGGCTATCTGTGGTACCCTTCACAGAGCAGTCTGTGACTTAGGCACGTTTACCTTATTTATTTTGAAGTTCGTTATGAAATTGTAACTGCTGTCTCTGAAAGCGTCAAAGTGGCTGGTTCAGCTCGCTTGCAGGATTGCCTGATTTTCCAGCCTGAATGCCAGAATAAAACGATTCTGTTTTGTCTGTTTGTTTTGTTTTGTTTTTTTAACATGGAAAGGTAGTGCAGGATGTGACCATCTCTGCATCCCCAGGGCAGGTTTGAACCAGAAGCCGCACAAAAGTGTGCAAAGAGGATTTGAGAGGGGAGTGATGTCTGATGAACTGGGCAATCCATGAAGGGAGACAGCTGCTAGGCCAAGAGAGCTTCCTCGTTCCCCAGTCCGCAGTGTGACAGCTGAGCTGGGGAGCCGGCCGTGAGCAGCCTGCAGCTGCTGCTGTCAAGGGCCCACCAGCCCTTGTGTTCTAGGAAGGCTGGTGAATCCGTCATCTGCTACATCCATTAACTCTTCCTTTCCTAGATACGTATGTGTTGTTGTTGAACTAGTCACAATGTTTATTCAGTCTGCGATTTAAAATTATTGGAAGGAGTGGGTGGCTTATTAATTAGGGCATTTTCTTTTATCTTCAGTGGCCTAAAGCTATGCGTCTGGCTAAGGTATTAGTGTTTTTGTTGAGCTCTCCAGTGGATTGGTAGATGTATTACACATTTGCCTTATGGCTTTTATTCAAAGGCTCCTTAAAGTTCAATGCCTACAACCATAAACTCTGCTCTTGGATCACTAGAGGGTAGTCATTAGGTCAAGGCTGAGTGCACTGAAGAGAGTATCCAGTCCTAAGGAATTTATGAGGTGACCAAATAACATTCAGAATGTTAATTTACAGTTACTGCTTCTGACTTAAAACTGTACCTATGGAGGCCTTAAATATTTCTGCCAACATAAAAACCTCTAATAGTTAAACACAACCAAATAATTCTAACATTAAGTCAGCTGTGCAATTCTGATAATTATCTGACAGCATATAACATCAAATAGGTCGTGTATTTTTATACATCATATGGTGTAGTCGCCCTTCTCCCCAAAAGTGAGCATTGGCTGTTCATCCCTGGTTTCTCTTCCAGACCTGGACCTTCTTTTAGCATTCAGGTGTGTAACAACCGTAACTAACATGTCTGGAAATTAATTCCCGATAGTTATTGAGCTCAGAATATGAAAATTAAATGTCTTTTATGGTGATTTTTTTTTTTTAGTATATTCATTTGGGCCCTTGTTTACTATGGTCTGTGCAGTTTTGAACATTAATACCCCAGGTTTTCATTACCTGTACCATTTACTAATATTTAGTCTTCACTGTTTCTTTGTTAATGACTCTAAACATTTTATAGATAAAGCAGGCATATGAGCAATGCTTGTTAATTTTCAATAGAACATCTAGGTTTGTTATTATTATTGTTATTTTTTGTATTATTTAAAGCAGGTTTGGAAACATGCTGTGGCATAGCTGGCAACTGGAAATCTTGTAAGCTGATTCACAGCTAATGTTGCACCTTGTCTCTCATGGTGAGCCTGTTTTTCACATCTTCTCTAGATTCTTCAAAAGTATTTTAAATGTGGCATATCATCTAGGAAGACAAGTCCAAGTTTGGGATAGCAATACAATCGTTTATATTTTAAGCTGCCCTTACATTGCTAGCTTTTCAGTGTATGCTTCCTGACAGTTTCTCCATGAGTATCTCCAAAATATATTGACTGACAACACTCCAACTGTTTTTTCTTCTAGTGCCCTGCACAAAAACTCCTTTTTTGAATTATATGGGAAGGTGATTTGTTGCAAAAATGTCTTCAGTGTTCATCCACAAAACACTGTAGAGAGGATAGGGGATGAAGAGCAGAGAGATAAGGTATGGGATTGTGCAGAGGTAAACATGTACAGGAGAGTGTGAAAATTTTCCGATGTGGATAAAATGCATGTCTTCACTTCTGCTTTTCTCCAGCACCCATTGCCCCAGTCCATACCCACAGAATCACAAAATGGTTAAGGTTGGAAGAGACCTGGAGGTCATCTTGTCCACTCCCCTGCTCAACCAGGGACACCCAGAGCAGGTTGCCCAGGACCAGCTGTGGTCAGGTTTTGAATATCTTAAGGACACCTCCCTGACAGATCCGTGCATTCGCATGCCCGTTCTTGCTAGAATTGCCAAAATCTTTCAGAAAGGAGATTTCTACAGAGAGACATCCTAAGACCTGGCGGACCACAGAAGGTTTTTCATGCCAGTTTTGCCTATAATCTAAAATTTCACTTAAAAATATATATATGTGTGTGGAGTGGGGGAACAGAATTCCTAAATAAACAGCAAAATGTACATTTTGGGAGAAAAGCATGTATAAATGTCAACATCTGTTAGGCTTGATCACACCTACAAACAAGTTTCTCCTGTACAAGGACTTCTTAAACCTTAGAAATTCTTTGAAACATGCAAGTAGATTCAGAAATTCATAATTCTTCTGGAATCAGATGCTTAAAGAGTGATATTTGTTTCTTAAATGCACTCCAGATACAATATTATGAAGGACAAATTCCGTTCCTACCTGCTGTCTTTTGATAAACTCAATGTGAGCTCTTATAAAATATGCTCATTCTGGGTTTGTTTGCTCAGAAGTGTTTTGGAGTTACATTCATTTTTCATGAGTCATGTGTTACCATCGCTTACCTTAAGTCAAGCAGCTGCTTTTATATCCTGTTTTTCTTTTGCTAGCTCTGTGCCTGGTATGGGACTTGTTGCTGCAGTCATTCTGCTTTGGACATGCCAGTTACACAAACAGAGAAAGGGATAGGTGTTGCTTCTTTTGGACTGTGTGAAAGTGGTGCTGGCAGCACAGAGAGACATGAGCTGAAGTAACTTTCTTCCTTTAGAAGAATAAAAATTTGAAAATAATAAAGATCTGGATTGCATCTAGAGGTAAGGTGAATTTTTCTTCATAATCTAGAATATGAATCCTTGCTTCTTCGTTCTCCTAAATTCTAGAAAATCTGATTTGACTTTGATTATGGGTGGACTGAGTTTTTTAAAGAAAAAAAAAATTAAATGGGTGGTTTCTTTGATATGCTGAAAGAAAATAAATATATTCAAAAGGGTTGAGTATTTAACCCCAGGGAAGTGCTAAAGAAAAGCTAGACAAATTCTTTTACTGATTTCACAAACCCCTTGAGGGACAGGTTCAGCAGAGTTTCCCCATTCACTTTACTGACACTTAGAGTAATCACAGAGTTCTCTAAGCTCCTGTCAGGGCTGCTCTGTGGAGAAGAGTTACACAGAAAGAGTCATGCAATCACAGGAGCTGAAAGTCAGAAGGATACAAAGGCATGCTCTGCTGCCTTGGGAGGAGGGGAAAAAACCCTAAACCTCTAGCAAGTTACACCCACACGGATGATTCCCAGAAGGCTTTGCTTTTATTTCTGCTTGTTCTTGGGGAGGATTCTCCTGCCTTTCAATCACCAGCCTCTGAGCAGTTTTCTTCTCTGGCCTCCCCAAAACAACTCTCAGGGAATTAGAGCAAATAAGTGAGTAGCCCACAAAAGTCCATCACCTAGCAAAACCCTCTAGGATCTCCTATTTTAACCAGATGTTACCTCCATCACCCAACTCACTATGACAAATATTTCCTCGATATTTTTTTAAGGTGTAAAATACAGAGCTGGAAGAAACACTAAGAGGTTAATGAAATCATTTGTATTTGCTGTCTGGTTGGCACAGTGCAACCCAGCCAGGAGCTATCCCTGACTTAATGCTTCAAATAACCTCCTGCAGTTTTCTGTTATGAAACAGACCTGATCTTGGAAAGAAAGAGTGATTTGATAAAGAACATGGCATGGGAGGCTCTAACCCTCCACATTTCATAATGGGATGTCAATAACCTACCAGTGACACCATTGTTTCCTCAACTCTCTTCCCTTTGTGTTTACAGCATTTCTCCTGACAGCTGAGAAGGAACAAATTTCCAAGGGCTCAGTTTTTTTTCAGAAGCACCCAGAAGTCTGGCACCTTAGCCTGACCCTGTAAGTCTGCAAAACTGTCCTGGAAATTAAATGGAAACAGACTCTCACTTGAGAGTCCAGCTCCCTCCTACTCCTGGTTGGGCCAGAAACACTGTGAGAACAGGCAGATTTCCTACCAGCATTCTGGCACCTTCCTATCCAATCCCAGCCAAAACCAGAAAGTGTTTAAAAAAAAAATCTATAGGAAGTAGGTGGAGGGGAGAGCACTTGATATTTTTAAAAGCCAAATCTTTTCTGACTTTTGAGAAGAGAGTTTTGGGTCAGTTACTTCATCTGACTGGTTCTTCTACTCCTCTCCTAATGCCTGTGTTTACTGCAGAGCTTTGTGGCTTCCTTCTTCTGGTCCCCTTGGTTATCTGGGTTGGCATGGTGCCTGGGTTCTGCTTCCCTTCCTCCTCATGCACCTTCATGTCCCCAGCCACTGCATCCTGCAAAAGCAAGTCATGGGGATATCCAGCTACTGAGATGCAGCCTTTGCAGACTGTTGTGCTCAACCCTCACTCCTTTGCCTTCAGTTTGGCCTGTGGTTTTGGGTTTCCCTCTTTTTTTTTTTTTTTTTTTTTTCATTTTGGCTGCCCTGAAGTGCATAAAGAGCTGCTGACAACCCGTGGAAAACTCAGAAAAACATTCCATGCAGAGCTCCTGCTTGCCTTCAGCATCCTTTCCTGTGCCACGTTCATTTTTATTAGGGGTAGCTGAGAAAACAGGATCATTGGGCTTTGGCTCATCTGCTCCTGCTGCTTTCAGACAATGTGTAGGCCTGGACCTACCTGATCCTATCGCAGCACAACCAGATGGAGCGCAGTCTCCCATGCTTCCAGCCCAGCTTTTTAGCCCTATGATTGTTTCCTCTAGTTCCCCAGCAGGAACTTGCTCTTCAGTCAGCTGCACAAGCCAACTGCTTCCAGCTTTCCCTAGGTTTCCTTCTCTCTAAGCTAATCCTTCTAAGCTCAGCTCCTTCATTTATGACTGTTCCCACTGTCTGTGAGATCCCTTTCTCCATTGTCTGATCTGACAGCAAGCCTCCAGTGTTTCAATACCCAGACTTCTATTCCTACTAGGTAAGTAGTGTTTTTGTAGGGAGTTAGGGAGGCATTAGCTAATGTGAGCATAACTTGGTCCTTGCCAGCTCCTCAATTTGATCGATGCTATGCTAACTCACAGGTAGTAGTAGGCACCTAATCATAAGCCAAAAAGAAATACACCTAGCAGCTCAGAGAAAAGTGATGTGACAAACTGAGCCCACCCTCTGTCAGGCTGCCTTATGTGACAAGCCTGGAGAAGAGGCTTCTGTCCTAGTTAAGGAATTTCAGATGATTGCTGGTCCATCTTTAATTAGGAGTGTTTGCTAAGATTTCTTCGAATGCAACTGTCACAAGCAGATCAGTTTGGCTGTAGGCTGACACAGCATGTGATGAACATTGTAGCCCACCCCTTTTTTGAATACTACCAAGCATCCTTTTAAAGACCTTATGCAATATCTGTGTAGATCTGCTCCCTTTAAAAGAAAGGAAATTTTGCTACTGTGTAGGTTGAGCTCAACAAACTCAGAGTTTTGAAAATTTTGTCCCCAGTTTCTTGGAACCACATAGACTGCACCTACCTGTGCATGCTTGCCTGTGCTGCGCAGCCATGTGTCACTTAGGAACTTTGCTTTAAGGTACAGGTAACACTTCCATGGCAACACAAAAACATCCTAAAGGAAGAGAAGTCTAAAGGTACACTGGGAATGATTTGAGAATGAGGAGCTTTTTCTCTGAAAGCCAGTTGGCTGTTTTAAATACCAAACTTGTAAGCAAGTGGTCTTGTCTGTGTTTCTTCCTACCTCACAATATTTGTTTCATGCACTGGAACTGGTCTTTGCATTCCAGGTTTCTGGTAGAACCTACTTTATTCCATTATTAATAACTATGTTGGACTTTATTTTGAAAACTTCTTCTCTATGGACTCCCATCTCTCAGATTTCATTCCAAACAGTTTTAAAGATTGCAGCCTCTGCAGGAGTCCCTACAGATCTTATGACTGGATCTTATGACAACAGCTTCTTCCATGTTGTTGATTAATCTTTGTTCTCCTGAAGGTTAAGAAGTTTGCACAAATAAGAAAGCCTTCTCTATTACTCAATAATCAGCCCAATTTACATCCCATCCCTAACAGTGGAAAATTTGACTGTTGAGGGCCAGAAGAATCTAACCGTGTTACCAAAGGCATTATGCAAGACTAAATGAAGTTACATTTTCTTCAGACTATTCAGATCTCTGCATAATTTACTTAGTAGTTTAATCATCTTTTTGAACAGTCCTTACTCTCGGAAAGGTCAGAAGTAGCCTAAAAATAGTCACCATCCTCTGATGGATGCTTTGCTGGATATGAGATTTGATTCCCAATAGACAAGATTTTTCACATCATGAAACTGTAGTTATCCTGGCAATAATTAGCACCCTCGTGGATGGTCTGATACAGAAATGCAAAGCCTGACTTCTTGCTTTCAGAAAGTGCTATTAATATGGTAAGCTCTTTGGGGCAGGGACTGTCTCACATTATGAATGCTTCATACAACTGAATCTTGAATTGGTTGAGGCCTGAAGGCACGAATCTAATTCCAAGAATAGTATGATTGAATGGATGTGGAGACTAAGCAACTTTCTCAGTCCTAGACATGACATCAGAGCAGGATCGAGGTGGAAGCGGGAGAACTTGTACTGTGCAGGCTATCTGCTGTTTGAATGGAAACAGGACTTCATTCTCTAGATTTATCAATGGGTCACTGTTAATGCTTACCCTCAGTCCTCTTAAAGTTTAAGATCTGTCTGAGTACAGGAATTGCTCTTAAAACCTTGAAATAGTCTACTTCCTCCTTTGAAATACCAACAAGAGAAAAGTTTTACTTCATTTGATTCTGCAGTGAACATTGTGGTGGCTGTCAGTTGTTAGTAGTGAGGGTACATGCAGTAACAAGTGCCAAGTGCATTGCAAGCTTAGGATTAAGGCTTGAGAAGACATTAGGAGAGTCAGATCTGTTCACAGGAAATGAAGATTTTTTTCTATACTTGTTTTGACTAAAAGAATAAAATCCAATCTTATATAACTGCTTGTTTCTTGATCAGGACATGTAGGAGAAACGAAGACAGACCTGGCAGGCAACCTTATTAACATTAATCTTAAGAGTCAAATACCCAGACGCTAACTGGATCCAGAAAAGTGATAAATATCTTTCTGCTTTTAAATTGAAGCATGGCTATTTCTATTAGCCAAGTTCTTACCGTTCACTCATTGCAAAGCAGAATAGAGCATTAGTAATGAGGAGCTGAGATGGCCCAGAAACTCCCACTGTGCCCCCTCCAGTCTTCTGTATCACTGCACCTCGAGGTCTTATTCTTTGAAGATCTTGACTAATGTCCTCACCGGCTCGAAGTTGTAATAATGTTTCTGATACTTATTATTTAACCTCATCTTTCTAAAGCTGCTATTTCTTTCCCTTCTTCCTTTGCACCCAGCTTCATGTATGGTAGGAGGAAATCACGAAACCCACCTAACACTTTTTTTATCCTGCACAGATGGGAAAGTTCATGCTTGACTCCGTAAGCTGACCTGGTTGGTTCAGACGCCTGGTCTGACAGCTATGCTTCCACCACCCAGTGGGGAAGGCAACTTTCAGACTGAAACTGGTCAGAGCCAACTGCTCGCTCATCCCTCCTGTTCCACCAGCACAGCTGTACTGGGACAGACCAGAGGTCTGCCTGCGCCAGCATCTTGTTTCTGATGGAGGCCAAACGTTTATATGTATATATAAACATACATATAGGACAATAAAGTGAGTATGAACTGATTTTGCTTTGCTGACTTTTCCAAGCCACGTCATTGTCTTAAAATATGCTCTGTTCTTACAGTCTTCTGGCTCTTGTGTTTCCTTTGTATCTTCTGAACAGAAGGAAAGGGAAATGTTCTAATCTCCTCTTAATCCAACCAAATACTTGTAAAACTAAAAGAGGATGTATGACCAGAATGAATGTTTTAGACTTAGATGAGCGGTTTGAGCAATTTGTGTTGTTGCTCTTTGCTAATTCCTGTGTAGCAGTTGGGGGAACGGCTAGCACTGGTAGTCACACACCTGTAACAGAGACAGCAGCAGTCAGCAAGAGTAGCTGTAGGGAAATAATTTGAGCATGAAGGGATAGATGTTTGCTACTGAGAAGTGTCTCCAGTACACCATACGCATAAGCTTGTACCTGGAATTGGAAAAAATAACTGTGTGTGTCTGTCTGTCACAGGAAGCCCTCTCTGCACAGTTTGGCCAGGCCCCATGCGCTGCTCACCTACACATCCAGTTTACCCAGAATGGTGCTGTAGAGTGCCCCTCTTTGCTGTCACAGTGCAGACACTTGCTGTGTTCTGTACAATTGGTCATGTTGCAAAATACATTAGCACTTGAGGGTAAGTGAATTCCCTTCCAGCCAGGTTCTGCTTTGAAACTCATGCTTTTTAGCACTTCTGAAAAATACTTGGCTACATCGTTCTCTTGGCTCCCCTCCCTTCTCCAGGGTAGATCACAATACTTCAACAGAGCTGAAATAGCTGTAATTGGGCATAACATTGTGTCTAATGCTGTTTGCTAACGTGCTTGGATGTGACCTCTTCTAGTCAGGATAAGGCCACAGTGAGAATGAAGTTTAATATTGAAGTAGAATTGTACAAATTTAGAGAAGACAACCACTCTAGGTCATTTTGTCCTACGCTTTCATCCAGGCAGGACTGAATGTAACTGATTTCTATTCTTGAAAGGCTGCTTGACATTTCTGTCTTCTGCAGCGGTTAGACTCCGGTTTGTACTCGCCTGCTGATGCAACAGCTTTTGCTCAGTTTGAAAGCAACGGAAAGAATAGCGAGGAGTCCTTGATATGCATCTAAGCAATAACTTCCTCTTGCAAGCAAACCTTGCTGGCATAGGTCAGTACATCAGCACTCTGAACTGAGTCTTGTAGATGAGTAGCGTTTAAAATTCATACAGCTTTTAATATGCCCTGGGCCAGCCAATTTTCAATTACACCAATGCCTGCGCCTTCTCTTTGATGTGTAGTGGTTAACCCTTTTGATGCGCTCTCACCTGTGCCAGTGATGGTGTGTGCCTGCCAGGAGCAGATCAGTGTACACCGACACGCTTCCCAAGGCATGGAGCACTTGCACTCAGCTATTTCCTTTTTGTTACAGTTACTGTTTTAAATGTCATTAGTGAGGGGTGAAAGTATTCTTTTTCTGAGGGGCGTTGGTGGGATTTGTCACAGTCTAGGGCACGGCAAGGTGTTTTTTCTTCTATTCTTCTGCCATATGTGAGTGATACTTGGGCATTTCCCCTTCCCCCTGAGAACCATCCAGCTGCGGGGAGCTGTCAGCTTCTTGCTGGGCACTGGCAGCAGCTGTTGGGCTGTGGGCATATTTATCTTCATGGGATGCCCCTGTCACTCTGTCTGTCCTGTAGCTTGCACTACATTGTATTTTTCCTTATTAAAAAGAGCTGTTGCATATTCTTCTAGGATCTGGTGTTGCCGCTGTTTGACAGTGTAAATAGTTAGAAGGGTCTGCAGAAAAGGCTGTCAGATGGGTTAAGCTAATGATCCCTTAGTTATGATCCCTAGCAATCTTGACTTTATTTGGCAGGAAAAGTAATTTAAGGAGTGAACTGCTTATTAAAATGACCTCTACCTCATGTGTCTGTGCTCAGTAATTGATACAGATTAGCCATGAGTTAGTGTAGCTTTTGATAATGGATTAATCTTGGAAAGCTGAAGACTTTTTTTTTTTTTTTCCTTGGGAGCAGCAGAGAACAAGAGTCTATGGTTGTTGGAGGCTTCTGTGTCTGTCCTGTGCAACATCCCCTTACTACAGCTCCTTAAAGGGTGAGTGCGTTCAAAATCTCTGAAAGAGATATTGCACTCTGCAATGGTACATTTCAGCAGAAAATGCCTTCAGAGCAGGGACATGAAAACAACAGTTATAAGCACAAAGCAGCTGTGAGATTTAGAACTAACGGGTGATTAATTGCATTTTATTCTATATTGTACTTGGAAGAATGCCAGGGCAAGCATGCATACATTGTCCAAGGAGCTTGCAGCAGCAGTTGTGTATGTTAAGGGAACAGCCTTAAGATATTTCACTAATTCAGTTTCAGTGTTGATGTTCTCGGGAATGCATGCATGTACCAGCAGAGGGCATGCAGACTTCGTTCAACAGGGACATGTGCTAATTAATAAATCTCAGATGTAGGTAGGTGTCTACCTGCATCCACGTTTGCAGACAAAGCGCTCATTCAGCCGTGCAGGAGCTGCCCACTCCAGCAGACTTGTATTATCTGAAACAGGCAGGAAGCGAGGGGGTATGAAGCACATGTTTGGAATTACATAATCCGTCATCAAACTGTGATCATGTTTCATGTTCATGCTTAGTCAGACTGTGGCAGTGATTAGGGTTGACTAAACAGTTACCGTACCTCATTTTTTCCATTGTGCGGCATCTGCTAGCTCTGTTGATCATTAAGGTCTCAATCTAGGCAAGTGACTTGTATTGTGGATCAGACCCACAATGAACCGGAGGAAATCAGGGGGAGAGAGTCAGCAGTTTTTACAATATATTAACAGAGGGTTATTGGGAAATGTGAACTTAAAAGGAAGGCTATCTGCATTTTAGAAACAAAATCAAAGATAAACAGTACAGCAGAATCTTCTGTTTTATCCTGCCCGATGCACTTGCAGTACATTCATAATCTTCATAAAGAGAAAATGAATTGGTGAAATAGGCTGTTTTATGATAATATCCCATATGTTATCAGATTCATGCAGGCAGAATCACGCTAATGAAGAGAAATTGCAGTTTATGTAGGGCTTGCAGGCCTCGCTCAGGCAGATTAACAGTGGCTAGGGTAAGAGGCAGCACACTGCCTTGGCAGGCTGCCCGAGAGCTAATCAATGCAGATGGAGTCAAAGGGACTGCCAGTCTGATTCCCAACAGTTTCATCTCAGAACAGGAATGACTGCATCCATCAGTGCTCCTTGATAAGACATCCTTTAAGCTCGTGGTAAGAATGAACCCATTCGGGGAGGCAGAGGCTGAGCGATACTAAAAGCGATGACTCCACATGCGGTGCAGGGTAGAGGTGGGTGTTTAATTTTAGCTGCTGACCTGATTTCATGCTGAATGACAAGTATCTATAGGAATCCTCAAGGGCCAATCAGTTGCTATGTTAGTGAAGCTTTTGGAGAAATGCATTTAATTTTATACAAGTGGTGTCTTTAAGGAAGCAATTATGATTTCTGACTGCTTCAGGTTGATTTCGGCTAGAGCTAAGCTGAAATTCTTCCATGTTCCATGTTGATGAAACTGGAGTCTAACTCTGTTGTATACTTAACATGGCACACGCTAGTGTTTTGAAATGCCCTCTTTTTCCTATGTGGCATTCAATTTTTTCACCAACTGAGAAGTAAATGCAGTGCAGAACCAAAATGATCAAAGTCCTTTTGCCATTTGCATGCACATCCTGAAATGAAGTTTAGAAAATGAAGCAACTGTGGAGCCTCATCACTGAGGGAAGTCCTTTGCAGAGGGTTCTCCTTTGTGGCTTTGTACTTGAGGAAAGTGTACTTGTGTTGACCCAGGAGAGGGCTTTCGTTTTTCAAGAGGAAGGCTAGACAACGTCTCTCAGTCCACAGACTGAGTTGGAGAAAAAAAGTGAGAGTTGAGCCCACACAGGGGGCAGATGCTTCACTTTTCAAATGGTGATGAATCCTGGCCACTACGAGCATTAGTCATGGGATTATTTCCCTTGGTGTTGTGTGCTTCTAATCAAAAAGGAAGGCTGCTTTCAGCCAGGAGCTAAGCATCAAATTGTCTGCTATTATTCAATGTTTAAGTATGAAGCAGTGGGGCTTTTACTGCTGCTAATTTTGTGGCAGCATACTCAGTTGTTCTGTCCATACCCAATTCTGCTGCTGGTGTTGGCTTATAGAAGTAGGGTTTGGATCCAGGTTTGGTTCATGCCCATCTTTCCATAGTCATATTGATTGATCTAAAAATTTGTTTGAAGATCACTTTGCATTATTCCCCCTCTGCTTTTGACTTCAGTGAAAAATGCATGGGCCCAAATGCCAGGCGTTGTGGATGGCATTTGTTCTTCTTGTGGCTAGCTGCTGCCTGGAACCTCATCTGCACGTTTGTATTGGCTTTTTATTTGCAGTTGTTTCTGAATCTGTGCGGTGATTACTTTGTTGACAAATGTTTTTTCCCTTGAATAAGATACAGTGACGAGATGTTCTGAATGTCCCAGAAGGGCTCTGGCATTTGTCCTCGGGACAATGAAAAACACCCTGGCATTTTCTGCCTTCTGTGAATCTGCCTTTCATTTGTGTATTGTATGGATTCTTCTAAGGATACGGAAAGAAAAATGTTAAAATATGGTCATTCCAGGAAAAGTGACGGCTCAGAAAAGCCTTTTACTCAGCATACCTGCAGTTTTGGGGTATTGCAATTCATACTTATTTGCTTCAGTAAGTAAATGTGTTTTTTTTTTTTTTGTTTTGTTTTTTTTTTTTTTTTTAACCACAGTTTGAAGCTGACACAGCAAAAAGAGAAGGATAGGTTTGATTCCACTTGCTTTGTTTTGACTGAGTTCCCATCCCTTGCACCCATGCAAATGGTTTGAGGCTCTGAGGTTGCACGAACAATGCAGACAGTACAATAGAAGGACAATGGGGTTTTCACACGGGTATAGTGGGAGCTGTGGGATGTTTCCTCAACTGGTGATGTGTGGGGAGAAAAGTGCTTAATCTGTCTTCGGTTTGAGCTTGAGTCTGCAGGGCTGGCACCTAAGGGAGAGGAATATCCCTCTCCCTGTTGTTGGTGTGCTAACTAGTCTGGAAATGGAATCATGATTGAAATGCAGAGAAATGCGGCATCCTGGGATGCTAGGATTGGTCCATCTTCAGAAGGGGAAAGAAGCTCAACATTTTTTGTACTTTATATAATCTCTTAATCAGAGCTCTCATGAAACAAAAGCCTCCCAAAAGCATAAAAGCATCCTTTCTTTAACAGTTACGGTCCAAAAAAAAAAAAAGAAAAAAAAAAAAAGAAAAAGCCTCATCTAAGTAATGGACTTACTGAACCCACCCTGCTGCTGCAGCTGGCTACTAGGGACAAACCCACCCTTTTCCCCAGCGACAGTGATGTGCAGAAATCCACCCTCTACCTTTTTTTTTTTTTTTTTTTTTTTCCCCCTGCATCAAATTCTTAATTTTTGCAGCATGTGAGTCAACTTGTAAAAATGACTCACAAGCTCATTCCAGCCTTCTGAATTGAGAGCCCAATTAAAATACTACTTGTAATGCACATATTGAAGAGAGCGAAAAGTGTCTGCTCCTGTGTGTCAGGCATTAGCATAGCATATCTGAAGATCTGTCTTGAGCTAGTCTGGTACTTGCCAGCAGGAAACCTTGTGTTTAATTAATATATAAGTAACAAGAAAAATATATATTTTGAAAATCTACTACGTAAAAAATTATACAATGGAACTATAAATTTGATTAATTATAAATACATCAAAGTTGTTTTTTTTCCTTTAATTTGTTTATTTATTTATTTTAAATGACATTGTTGGATAGAATGTTTTATTTATAAAGCAGTGAAGAGGTTGTTTTTCTGCAGGGGTGCAGAGCCTGGCAATCAGTTTCTGCTGCTGCTGGTCTGATTGTTGAATACCCAATGTCTTCAGTTTAACTCCGTGCCACGTTGGGCAGGTGCTCCCTGTAGAACTGCAGGGCTGATTCTTAACAATACCAGTCTTTAGCCTTCAATGAACCCTTATATCAGGCCTGGCCAATCTTTCTGATGTTATCACCCATGTATCAAGATCCTCTCTGGAAGGTGATGTCATGGAAGAAACGGCAACAGCTGTACTGCAGCACCAGGATGGAGTTTGGGTGCACCGTGGGTCCCCGAGTGGCTCAGTAGTGTCAGCCTCAGCTTTCCTGATGCATTTCTTTTCACAGGTGAGGACTCAGACAGTTGTGCTGCAGGTCGTGTTAACATAGTCCCAGCATCAGACTTGTATTTTGACTGGTGGTAAGTCCTGTGTAGTCCAAAACTACTACTCATCCCCACCAGCATTTCATCAGCAATCAGTTTTTTGCCAGCAGGCAAAAGGCTCCAGAGAGAGCATGCAGGGTCAAAAACATTTCATCCAAGCTTGACAGAGATGATGTCTGTGGTATTCACATGTAGCCCTTTAACTAACATTACTTCCTGTCATATATATCGCAGCCCTTTTAGCTCCAAGGTATTTCTGTGCCATCGCAGTGAACCTTGGGCAAGGAGGTGAGATCTACAGCAAAAGGCAAGGCATCTGTCTAAGTGAAACACTCAAGGAAAAGGTGTTTGTGTGTGATTGCCGCCTGGTGTTAGCTCCTCTGTCCAGCCATGGCCCTCTATTTCAGAGGCTTTGTGTGGCTGATGCAGAAGAGAGGTCGTACCTAGGATTGGCACTTACCCAAATTCTCCTTCCTGCTTCCATACCACCAATTTATTCCATGAATTCGTTGCCCAGTTTACTGAATGGTGAGTATAAATTGCAAGGTCTGAAACCTGGTAGTACCACGATACCAGCCTCCTCTTGTTGAGCAACAAAACCAGCCTCATGTTAAAGGGATTCACTGGCAAAACCGACTCCCTTAAATGAGAAATATTTAAATAAACATCTATTATTGCTATTGAAAGGAAGAAAATAAAAGCTGGTCACACGTTGTGGAACTACATGCACAGAAATACATTTGTCTTCAAATGCAAGTCTCATAAATGTAGGAATGAAGCCTGGTCTTTGTCCTAGCAAAGCTCATACAAACCAAATGTGCACATGTTGTTACCGTTTATCAGTATGTAAATAACATATATGAATAATTGCCAGTAGGTGGTAGTGTGTGTTTTTCAGATAACTTTGTAAGCTAGAACTGCAAGTGTTTCATGTTTGAGGTGATTTAGGAAGATCCTGTCATCTTTAATGTATGATCTTAAAACATCATTGCTTTGAATTCAGTCCCTGATCTCACTGATTTAATAGTTCTGTTTCACAAACACCAGCACATCTCAGAGAGGTGTATTTTGATTTTTTTTCAAGTTTATGGACAGACCTGACTGGAAACATTTTGAAAACTGCCAATTAGTATAAGCCCTGAGAATTCAAATACGTGCATTCATTGGAATGACTGCATTGCTCCCTAGTGTTTCATTTTAGAAGGTGAGCTTTTGATAAATAAATACATTATTTTAATGATTTAGGAGTTTAGAATTTCTCTTCACAGAAGCTGTTCTGATAATTCCTGAAAGAGCTCACTGGAAAAGGAGCAGCACAGTCTTACTGGGCATCTACTTCTCTTCAGCGCCTCATCGTGCTTTGCAAAGACAGCAAAAAAGCGAGCAGCTGGGAGAGACCGGGGAGGTTTGGTGGCTTCTTGCTGACAGTAATCTGTACCAAATTAATGGTGTTTCCCCAGCTCATCATGCAGGAAGAGATGCCCATCCTCCTGTGAGAGCAGTTCCTGAGACTCCTACGAGTATGTCCCAGGCTGGGTGTTCATCCTTCCTCAGGTAACAACCAAAGCACTCCTCAGCCAGCTGGCCTCTTGCTGCCTTTGCTGTGTTTTTGGGAAGGGACTGGGTTTTTGTCTGGCGGAAGAAGGGGATGCCAGTGGTAAGGACTCTTTCTGTGGTGTTGCCTGCCAGGAAGCGAGGCAGAGCTTGGGAAAGGCTCTATAAATATTTCTGCAGTAACTCAAAGGCGGTTAGCGTTTTGGTTCATTTGTTTTTCCTGGGGTGTGTGAGATCGCTCTCCTCTGTGCAGGTGTCTGATTCACGTGGGGCTTCCTTTTTCTTTCTTTTCCTACTTATTTCCTGCCTCTGCAATTGTTGCTTGAACTTGCAGCACTTTTACTCAGCCCGGCACTCCCACTGAATGCTATCAGGCTATTTGTGCAAATGTTTTTCGTCATGAATATGGTCTGCAGAGTCAGACCTTTTGCTTCTTCCTTCTGCTTGTAACCTGTCCCTCCCAAGTTTCCTTTCTCATTGTTTTTCCTTTCACTTATGTCTGCCTGCTGTTGGAGCGAGCTCACAGAGAAGGAAGTGGGGGAGGGCTGCTTCTGCAGGGCTTTCAGTGTGAATAGCTGTGCAATTTATAATTTTGCAGGCAGATCAGGCTCTTGTTGGCATGCGATCAGGCTGAGGGAGAACCACCCATTGCCAGGTGAAGTGCACCGAGGCCCACAAGGCACCGGGCAGGTGAAGCGCACGGAGGCCCACAAGCTACAATGGCAGTGAAAGTAAGGGAGGAGTACTGGGGCCTACCCAAAGGCAGAATAAGCATCGACCAGAAGGGCTATGCCTTCTGTCAGAAAGCAATGCTTGTGTTTCCCATTTAAGAAATAAAATGCAATGTGATATAAATATGTGTTGGGGGTGATCCTGTGAGCTTAGGGCCTGTGTCCCCCCATGCAGCCCCATCTAATAGCTCCGGGACAGAGGTGAGGCGTAGCTAACCTTCCCTGTTTGCCTTCCTGTACTGTCTATCTATTGTTCTTAACCTCTTCCCTTGGGACCTAAATTGACTGTGCTGTGGATGGAATCTGATTTTGCTAAGAAATTACTCTTATTGACTGGAAATGGTATCAAGTTAGACATCCAAAGCCGGAGTCCATTCAAAGAACGCTGATCTTAGTATTTCTGTTCAGCTTTCTGTTTCAAATGGTAACTGTTAGAGGTAAACTCCAGTAAGAGATATTGGTGCTATGCTGATATGTGTCCCCACCAATACATAAAGGTGCCTGTCAGTATACTGATGACAGAAAATAGATGAGTGAGAGTGGGTTTCATGCTAGGAGATAGAATTTCTTGAGAAGTGTATACTACCGAAGGGAAGAATCTCAGGGATGGAAGCTTGTGGTATCATGTGGAAGGAAAGAAACCATGAACTCAGTAGCAGAGAAGGGTTACAGAAATGAGAACAGAGATATTAACTAAGCAAATGAAATCAGTGATGCTGGTTGTTTTGTGCTTTGTTTGTATAGAAACAAATAGTCCATCCTGGAGCAACCGTACCTTTGCTGGGTGGTGTTCTTAGTGCACTGGTAACATCGTGCTGGGTGGTGCTAGGTCTCAACACTCCTCTGAGATGTCTATTCAGAATTGAGGAGAAGAGTGGGAGGTAGCTTTCTCTAAGTGCACACGATATATAATCTGTGAATGAATACAAAGTGTGAGCTAGATAGGACGTTATTCCTGTAACAGGACCAACTCATCATCATTACAGAACTCTTAAAAAAAAAAAAAAAAAATTCCTTCTCAAACTAGATGTGAAATAGGGTTGCCCTCATAAATGTGCTTCATTTCATGCACACTCCCTTTGCTCCCTATAATTTTCCTTGAATATGGCTGAGCTGTCTTTGTTCTTGTCTACATAATCTCAGAGTGGGGGTAACACTAATGCTTTTCATCATCAGAACCCCAAAGTGCTCTTCTGGATTCTGTTCACCCTCTTGAGAGCAACCTCATCAGCTTTGACCGAACACCTTTGCTTCCCGTTGGAGACAGTGCAAGTTAAAAGTACAACTGAGGGTTTGGGTTCATTATCCAAAGTATAATTTTGATTGAGAGTTACTAAAAGGCAGTAAAAGTGGAAGCATAATATGCCTTTTTCAGAGTCCCTTCTCAGTGATTGTCATTTGAGGAATGAGGATGTTGAATTTGCCACGTTGCACAAAGTTATGGCAGCTGTTCCATATCGCTAGATTGGAAATTAAAATGGAGATCTATTCAAATTGTCTGACACTTCCAGCAAGCTTGAAAGCAATGCTTTAAAATATAACAGAACTCTAATTTGGGTCCTAAAAGATACTCAGTAACATTGAAAGCAAAGTTCTTACTTTTTTCCAAATGGTCTTGAACTGCTTTTTTGTGTCTTTTCTTCTGCCTTGCTAAATTCTGCTTTCCACAACAGCCAAGTGATCCAGCTGAAGTCAACAGGATTCCTGAGGATGTCAAAGACCAAAACCTAGACTAGAACATTTTAGTAGGTCTAGTCTGTTATGACAATAAATATTTTCAGGAATGCTTAAACTATGCTAACCTTTAAAAAAAGAATGTTTCACATTTCTTTTTATTTCTTCATAAATGTGTGGTGCCTGAATCTTCTTAATAGTTTCTTCATCTAAAGATAAGACTGGATTTATCTGTATCTGTAGACAGTAATGCAATCTCTTAGTTTAGGAATTTGTAGAGGTCAGACTTTGCCTGTCAACACACAGTCAAACCTAACTTTTGATCCTAGTGCGGCTGCTTTAGTAACACTAACTTTATGAAGGCTAGAAAAACTCAGCTAGGAAACGAAGTTCTTTGAAACACACACAATGCCAGACCTGTGCTTTGGAACTCAAAGCAGAGTTTAGCCAGCTTGAGCTGTTGTCACCAGAAAATATTATTTAAATCTATGGATGTTTTTATCTCGTAATGCTTATTCCAAAGAAAGAATGCACTGTTGACAACTCTTAGCATTTGCTTTGTTGTCCTGTATATGCCAGTTCATCACTCATACTGAGCATTAATCACTGTGGTAAATGTAGCATTGTGATCTGTTCAGGAAATACTTGTCAAGGCTTTATAAAGGCACTCCATAAAAAATCAGACAGAAGTAGTCTATTTTTTTTTCCTTGTGGGTGAAATTCACCTGCCCAGAGCTCAAATAAATACATGACAGACTCCTGCTAGCACAACTCCAGTCCCACTACTATCTGTTCGGTTTTGCTTCCCACACATCCTGTAATGACAAAGATAATCTTTTTTAAAATGCCATTTGCTTTTCAGGGTGGCACTGGAAACTATTAAGGACTCAATGGGCACTGGAAAGAGCAATGTGTTATTGATTAATCTGCCCTCTGAATGAACTCTGGTGGAGAGCAGTATTTCCAAAATTCTAGATGAAAGAATTTGTGTACAAATAATGGCAGGATGAGTGCTCTCTGGGATGATATGACTACATAAATAAGCAGTTCTTCAGTGCAGCATGTGGTTTTCTAATTTCCAGTAAAATGGAATGAATCACACATGACAACACCATTGCCACTAACCAGTGTGGCATGGCATCTGAGAAAGATAGCACTGGAAGGGTGTGAACTGGAGAGCAGATGATGGGGCTTGAAACATCTTGTTTGCTTTGGCAGCATAACCAAAATCTTGATGCTTTCCCACAATCTGCTCCAAGGATGTAGGTTTTTCTGTGCTGTATCAGATTATTACTCTGGGAATTTGTGTGTCCTGCCTTTGCCAATGGACAGCTCTTGATGCTTCAGATAAAGATAAATGCCCAGACTACCCACAGGGGAATTCCAAAGTTAGATGATGTTTCTTCATGTAGGGTTTACATTACTGCAGAATTACCAGGGGAGGTTTTCTCTCTCTCCCCTACCAAATCATAAAGGATACGTCTTCTCACAGGCAAACAAAGGTCCAAGACTGCTCTTGAGTCCAGGCTCACATACCATGCATATTAACTATATGTAAGTACATGCTCTGGTATGGGCCTTAGGCCGAGTTCACTCCTGAGGGGAAGTCTTAGCCATAGCCATGTCGTAGCCCAGTCCCAAGCTTTTCCACCACAAAGGTGGGGCCTGGGTGCCCCAAAGGTGGGGAGTAGGGTACACGGCAGCCCCCAGGGAGCAGCTCCAGCCACCTCCCCTTTCCCTGAGCACTGCCTGAGTGAAGAGAGCCCCGGGCAGGCCAAGAACCAGCGTTGTGGCCTGTGGGCCATGGCTTCACTGGCTGGAGCGCACTCTTTGTTTTATAAAGGTGGCAGCAGTCCTCAGGAGATCTGCTAAAGGTGAACAGACAGCAGTCCCTTTGACATCCCTGCAGAGCCAGTGCAGCTTCAGAGGTGCAAAACTCCCTGTCCACCGCTGCTGCTGAGCCCAAAATCTGAGAAGAGATGATACTGAGTTTCAAAAGATGGGGGGCCAAAACCAACCCCTTCTTCTTCATTTCTGCTCTTGTGCCTCCTGAGCTGTGTATCAAATCTTCTGATGCCAGAACACAGGAAAAACTGAAACTTTTCCTGCAGCCTACCCCCAGCAAAACTGGATGCATCTATTCAAAAGCACTGAAAATGACCTGGTGCACACTCTTAGACCCTGCAGCAGGGCAGTAAGGTTGTTGAGTTGGTGGTCATGAATGATGGGCTTTGTTGGATCTATTATATCAGAATGGCACCACACACTTTTTCCTTTGAGGGTTTCTCAAAATGAATACTTGTTAAAGGCAGGGTGGGAGAAGGACAAGAGTAATTCTTTTTCTCCTTCTGACCCATTCCCAAACACAGCACTTGTGAGTGCTATATTTAGGCAGAGGTAATGATGATCTAGATGTCCAGCAGACATTTATTTCCATTTGTTTCTGTTGTTCCCCCCCATCAACATGGTCCCTACTAAGGGCTCAGTAAGAGCAGTAGCGTAAGCTGCAGTTTAAAATGCCCTGTAGATGGAGATTTGCTGTGACAGAAATGCCTGTCGTCCTGGCAGTCTCTCACAGCTGCTGGAGGCAGAAGAGTATATGAAACAATAACTCTGCCAGCAGATGTGGTTCTGTAGGGACAGTAGTGTCTGTGGTACGAAAATTCCCTCCCAAAATACAGATCTGTGGGGACAGTAAGCGTCTGTGTCAGGGACAACTTAGCAGCATCTGCTGGGACAGTAAAGTCTGTGATACATAAACACATCTCTGCATCTGCTGGGTCAGTCAGAGAGAGATGTATTGTATATGTCTGGTTTTAGATGTGCAAATCCCCTTCACTTTCCTTTAATCTGGGGAATTTGTTTGATTCTTCTTCCCACAGAGCAAATAAGAACCATCTGATGCAAAAGAGCTAGAGGTATTTGTGAGTCTTTTCCATGTAGGAGAGGCATTGCCACATTTCAGCTGCCAAGAAATACTGCTACATTCTCTCCTACCATAGTATTAATCATTAATGGCTTTGTTCTCAATGAACAGCCTGAGTATCTTCAATGATGCTCTTGTGAGTGCTAATGCTTTGTGGCTGCAGTGAGACCATCACATGAGAAATCTGTTTGTTTAGAGCAGCGATGCGCCACAAACACAGCATTCTGACTTAGACCATATTTCAAACATTTCTAAGTACAGGTGTATGCAGATAAAAAATTTTATTTTGGGCTCATCTCTAGTTTAGGCACCAGATGCAGGTTAGGAAGGATTGCACTGGAGACAGTCAGTTTTCCAGCAGAAGCAACTCCATTCAGATGTCAAGGTATCTTGCTGCAACAAAGGCTGATGTTGACATTTTTCTTGGATAGAGACAGATGCAAGAGCTTCTGCCTCAAGGTTATCCATTATACAGTATATTAACTAGATGTTTTAACATTGTGCTTCCTGCAGAGACAGAAATGAATGATGATTAATACTTATCAATTAAAATCTAATCTTTTCCCATGTGTATTTATATGCTGAACTTCAACCTACAAGGCAATTCTGTGACAAGAATTAGATATTCTTTTATTGGAGAGCACTGGAATTATGGTCAGGGATATAATATTCATTCGCTTATTATGAATATTGCATTTGTGCCTAGAGTTTGCCTAGGCATTTTATATAAACAATCTCTTACAAAGGAGTTCATAAACGATTAGCATTAAAGGACAATTGTTTTATCTTTCTTATAACAGCGCTAAGACTGGAGAGGTAGAGGAAGCAAAGGTTATACATGTTTTATGACCATAATTATAATTAACTATTTCAGAGATGAAAGTAAATTAAAATGTAATTATAATGTACTATTTCAGAGACTAAAACTGATGAATAAAACTCAGTTGTGACCTATCTCACAAATCTATGGCTTATCCAGCTCAGTCTAAACATAAAAACATAAAATCTTTTTATATATCTTTTTTTTTTTATTATTATTAAATCTAGCTGTTCAATAGACAGTGCCCACACGTGTGATAGGTGCTTTAGACTTGAGACGCCAGTGCTGTGTCGTAGGCTGAACACTGGCCCAAGGGCCCTGGTAACAAAGAGCTCCAATCCTGCAGCCGCGTGCACAGGAGAGCTCCGCTGGGAGGCCTGCATGCAGAGCAGCTGGGAAGGCTGGCCTCTAAATATGCGACGGGAGAGCGAAGGAAAGGCAGAACGGGTTTTCAGATTTGAACTCTGGTCGGCTCGACTGTTGAACGCCATTTAGCTCAGATATACAGTGCGATAACCTTTGTTCTTAAGCGAGAGGCAGAATGGAGCTCTGAATGAAAGAGGCCACTTAGACTCCAGGTGAAGGGTTTTAAAGTGAACAAGTGATCCGGCTGGTTACTTCTGATTTATTATAAAGGCATCTTTATGCATTTTGAATTGCCTTCCATCAGTCATGTCAAACAAAACTGCATTCTTATAAGGCACTTCATCCCCTACAAACATGCACACTCTAATCACTGATGTCAAACTAATAGCAAATGTGTATGAAGAAAGTATAGCCTGCTATGACTATTGCAAAAATCTTTTTCATTTTAATGTACTAGAAACAAGCATTTTAGTGAAGTCATTAGCAGCTGACATAAATTTACATTACAGTATCAATATTTTTGAAGCCTGATTGTGACTGCTAAAGGTCTGAGATTCATTCTGGATTGGGGCAAAATTGCTTTTCACAAGTTGTCCCAGAAGATCTTTGTTTTAAAAAAAAATATATTTTTTTTCAAATGAATTTTGTAACAGGGAGAGGTGTAGAATTACAGGTATGAAAGTACACATGGGGAAGCATCAGCATCACCTCCCTGTTTGTATTTATTGACGTGACAGTCCATATCACAAGGGAAAAAGGCACTTCTGCATCTTCCTTACCCCTGAGCCTGCTTCCATCTCAGAGAGGCATCACAAAGCCTCTCACTAATCTATCTCCATTTTATTTCTTGTAGTCTATTAACACACCTATGCTGTTTTGAGAGAGCTCTCCCCACCCTTCATCAAAAACCACCCCAAATGCTTGGAATGAGTGGCATGAAAATAATAAACATTTTCAGCTGCCTTTCAGATTCTGGATGAATTGTTTGTAAACATCTTGTCTCGAACCATCAAGAGGCGGAGCTAACATCACTGAAAGATGATAAATTCCGACACGGCGCTCCGAGATTTCACGGCCACTGAATATAGGTTAATATGGGATTCAATAGGAAATCTGGCTTTTGTGTTGTTACATATTATGAAGGAACTTGTCATTTGTTTGCAGATTGCTAATTGCTGCTTATTGCACATGCAAGAGGTTAATTTGGGTATGTTATGATAGTAATCATATGCACCATCTTAAAACATATATACTCATAATCTGATTGATAATGTGTCCTGTGGGATTGGGACATTATTTTGTGAGATTATGGTGAAGAAGAACTTCATGGTAAATGCTGTAACAGTAGGCAGTAGTGTCCTTGAGTGCAGGCATGTAAGATAGAGTAGACTCACGAGTCTGGTATGAAATACCTTTTTCCTTGCCCCTTAATTTAGTCATTCCCTGAGATGTGTGATTTATTCTTTGTGATGATACATTGAAAACAGAGGCCCCATCTATTCTAAATGAAAATGATATCCTATTCTTATTATTGTTAATGCTTTGTATTCAGAGTAGCATTTAAAGGCCTCGGATTAATTCATGACCTCTTCATGCTCAGAGCTGTATGTACACACACAGTAAGCGCACTGCCCCAAAGACCTTACACTTTAATTAAATAAAGGTTGGAGGAAGGAAGTTTTATTACCTCTGCCACAAATGGGAAATGATAAGAGAGAGAAACTAAAAGGACTGAGAATTACACTCCTCCTGCAATAAGTCCTGTATTTGCCTGTAATATATCCTCCCTTCCTGCTTTTGTTAAGCTTCTGTAAATTGGTAGATGGTTGGTCTCTTCCCCAGAGATGGAGCTTACTATAATTCTGCATAATTTTCAAGGTTGTATGGGATGAAAGGACTTACAGGTAGATAACCCTTTAATTTATATCTGATCAAGTTACTCTGAAGAAATATTTCTGTGGAATAAGTTCATGCATATGAATCTCGCGTGCATTGCATTTTGCCACGTGAGCATCCTACTGCTTAGATTCTGTATTCCCAGTGGTGTGTGCAGTTGGTGTGTGCATGTTTTAAGGTTTGTCAGTATAACTTTTCAGTTCTTGTTGTTATCTCCTGTAGTTAGCTCTTAAAAGTTTTCAAAATTATTTAAAAAAAAAAAAAGGCAATATTCCTCAAGATGCTGGACTATTCCATAGGATTCATAGACTTAAAACACCAGTGCACACTTAGTCTCCTAGAAATGCATCTCCTTCTCCCCTCCCGGGAATCTTATTCTATAGAAAGGGATGAAATTAATTTTAAACATTTTTAATTAGAGCTTCCAGCTTAACATCAAAAAAATAAAGCTAGATCAGTACAGATCTTGCTTTGAGAATAAAATTTTCCCTGTAGAGGAACATGAGCCTGAAGATAACTTGTTTTCCTTTTACTTGTAGTCAGCACATGGATGCTCAGCATAGTGATCTTGGGCAGAAACCCTGACAGTTTTGGATACGATGGGAAGTGGGGGAGAAAAAAACAAAACAAACAAACACAAGGAACAGGTAAAATCCAAGCACACCCAACCACTATCTTTATATCACACCCAACCACTATCTTTGTATTTTAGTATTTCTGACAGTCACTGCTGTGTGTCAACAACAGCAATCATCTATAGTGACGTGTCTCTGCCTCACGGGTACAGTCCCCTCATTTCTGTCTTGTCCTGCCCCTGCTTGGGAAATGAGAACAGTTATTTTCTTGCAGATTTTGGATTCCCTGAGTTAAAAAAAACTCCAGAGAAGCAAAATTCTTTTTGAAATGTATTTAATAAAGAACATTATTTCTATTGCTGTCAAAGGTTGTGTCTGCCTTTTTTTTTTTTTCAAATGCTTAAAACAGTAAAAGGCCTTCACGATCCTTATCCATTTATAAATAATCTCTCATTTTTCCCCCTACAACCTGTCACTGCTGGAACTAAAGTGTAAATTTGTAAATTATGCCATCTTTTAAATATGAAACAGTTGAGGGGACAGCCTCAGCACTTAGGAAAGCACATGGCTGGTGTATATGCCCGTGCTAGCAAACAAGCCACGGGAGCTTTGTTATAAAACATGCAAACATCCTGAGGAAGTGGCAGTCATTTGCCATAAACACGGCGTGTAAACAATTACCTGCAACTCGTTACACTCGTTTGTACAGGCAGCTGGCTAAACACATCCCTGTGTGCTTGTAAAGGGCTGTCCCTGCCGAACGTGAGACTGGCAGGCAATTAGGTGGGGGCTGCCTTCTCCCAAGGCTTCTGCCCATGGCAAGTTGGCAAGGTCTATGTAAATGGGGGGACAGTAGGGCCAGATGATCCTGGGGGTCTTTTCCACCCTTAATGATTTTAGGATTCATAGAATATCATAGAATGACAGAATTTTAAGTAGGGGTGCTCGTGGATATGTGGGGGGAAAGGCGGAGAAATTCAGTGTGCTGGTTGGGGGCACTTTGGTGACAACACTGAGGACTCTCCCAGCGGGTGGCAGGCTGGATTTGGGGACGGAACACTTGCCGAGAAGGCCATTTATTGTTTGTGGGGGCGCAGGGTCCCAAATGAGGGGACAGCAAGCGGGCAGCCCCTCACACAGGCTGACGGGGGCCGGGCCGGGGGGAGGGCGAGGCCTCGGGCCCGGCTGAGGGCGGCGCAGTGCGCATGGCGCGGGGGAGGGGCGCGCAGGCGCCCGGCGGCGGGGGCGGGCGGGGCCGGGAGCGGGGCCGGCGGTGCCGGTGCCTCGGGGCCGCTCTGCCGGTGCCGGCCGGGGGCTGGCGGCCGCCGCCCGGTAGCACGGGGCAGCCCGCTCCGGGATGGGAAGGCGAAGCGCGGAGCCCCCGGCACACCCCCTCGGGTGGAAAAAAAAAAATTAAAAATACAAAAAAAAATTTAAATATAAAATGTATTTTGAAAAAAATAAAAATAATATTAGAGAGGAAAAAAAAAAAAAAACGAAAAGCCCCGGCCGGGCTCAGCGCGGGGCCGCGCGCACCCGGGGAGGGGCGGGGAGGGGAAGGGGGGGGCGCGGCGCCCCGGCATTGTTCGGCGCGCGGCAACAAAGAGCGGCGCGCGGCCGGGGGGCGGGGCCGGGGGCGGGGCCGGCCAATGGGAGCGCGCGGCGATGGCGGCGGCGCGCCCCAGCCTTCCCCTCCCCGCCTGCCCCCTCCCCTCCCCGGCTGCCTCCCAGCCTCCAGCCTCCCTCCTGCCTCCCTCCCTCCCTCCCTCCCTCCTCCCTCCCCGGCTGCCTCCGCCCGCCTCTCCAGAGCCGTCTGGCTGCAGCGGTGCCTCAGACAGAGGAGGGGAGAGGAGGAAAAAACGCTGAGTGAGTGGAGTGGAGCCTGGGAGGGGCTCCTTAAAGAAACGCTGCCATCGCTTGGCATTGTGGCCGGCGAGGAACTCAAGGGGGGGAAGCCATCGGAGCTCCTCTCGCTCTCCGCTGCCCACCCCCACCCCACCCCCCCACCCCCGGCCGAGGGGGGGAAAAGAAAAAAAAGAAAAAAAGGAAAAAAAAAAAAAAAAGAAAAAGCCTCGAGGGGGGAGTCGTGTGGGGGGGGTCCTGAAACCATCTTATAAACCGGATTGCACTGAGAGGAGGAAAAACAAAACAAAACAAAAAACCCCACCGCCGCCACCACTACCACCACCACCACCAACAAAAAAAAATCAACAAAACAACAACAAAAAAAGGAAAGATACAAAATATACAAGCAAAAGGCAACAGCTCCCCGGTCTCCAGCAGTCGCCCACCTCCCTTCCTTCTCTGCTGCTGGCCATCTGCCTCGGGTTTTCCTTTGTGTCTGATCTCTTACTACTGAGCCGGGTGCAGGAGGAGGGTGCAGCGCACGCAGGGACCATGCCCAGCTCGCTCTTTGCAGACATGGAGAGGAACGGGAGCGGCGGCGGCGGCGGTGGCGGCGGCGGCGGCGGGGGAGAGACGCTGGATGACCAAAGAGCCCTGCAGATCGCCCTGGATCAGCTCTCCCTGCTGGGGCTGGACAACGACGAGACGGGCTCCATTTACGACAGCGAGCCTCGGAAAAAGAGCGTGAACATGACCGAGTGCGTGCCGGTGCCCAGCTCGGAGCACGTCGCCGAGATAGTGGGCAGACAAGGTGGGTACCGCGGGGCGCGGCGCCGGCTCCCCCAGACAAAGAAAGTGCGGCCGTGGGGCTGCCGAGCGGCGCCGGGCAGCGCTTCCCAGGGGCGCTGCGAGCTGCCGGCACACGGACAAAGCAGGAAAAGGATTTTTCTAAAAAATCTCGCCGCTCCTCTGGCTGCAAAAGTTAGATTTGCAAGAGGAAAAGGGGGGGAAAGCGCGAGCCCCGGAGCTCTTTTTTTTTTTTTTTTTCCCCCGAAGTTGGAAATCGTGGGGTGTTTTTAAGGACGAGGAATGGAGTGGGGAAGTGGAACAATGGGATTGGGATAAAGCATCCGCATAGGGGAATGTGGCTCAGTCAGTGCAGCCGCTGCTCCTCACCTTCCGCAGAACCGATTTTATTTTATTTTTTATTTTTTACGAAAGGAAAGTGCTGAGCAGGAATGCAGACTGGCGCGTGCGGTGATTTGTTGGGGCTGCTCGCGTTTCATTTTTATTTTATTTTATTTTATTTTATTTCATTTTTCTGGCCGTGCAGTTTTCCCGCACGCTGCTTTTCCTCCGTTGTTGCCGTTCCTCTGAGCTGCACGTTGGTAGTTTTGGGGCAGTTGCATGGCAGATGCGGCGCTGGCCACTTGCGATGCCTTTGGGCGTGTGCCAGGGCTGGGGCTGGCATCCCTCAGCGCCCGGACCGGGGCTCCTGGACGAGCTGCCAGCCATCACCTGGGGCAGGGGGCAATGTGTTTCGGGTGGGTGTGTATTCCCCCCCCCCCCTCCAGCTGCACCCAACTAATGGGTTGTAACCGGTTCTCTCCCCCCCTTCCTTCCCCTCCCCTTTGCCTGCCATCTCCCGCATCTCGTTCCCAGGTTGTAAAATCAAAGCTCTGCGGGCAAAGACCAACACCTACATCAAGACCCCGGTTCGCGGGGAGGAGCCGCTCTTTGTTGTGACGGGCAGAAAGGAAGATGTGGCCATGGCCCGCAGGGAGATCATCTCGGCGGCCGAGCATTTCTCCATGATCCGAGCCTCACGGAACAAGAACACAGCCCTGAACGGCACCGTTCCCGGCCCCCCGAACTTGCCCGGCCAAACCACCATCCAGGTGCGGGTGCCTTATCGCGTGGTGGGCTTGGTCGTGGGGCCCAAGGGGGCCACAATCAAGCGCATCCAGCAGCAGACGCACACCTACATCGTGACCCCCAGCCGGGACAAGGAGCCGGTCTTTGAGGTGACGGGCATGCCCGAGAACGTGGACCGGGCCCGGGAGGAGATCGAGGCACACATCGCCATGCGCACCGGCGGCATCATCGAGCTGACGGACGAGAACGACTTCCACGCCAACGGCACGGACGTGGGCTTCGAGCTGAACGGCACGGGCAGCCTCTGGAGCAAGCCCACACCGCCCAGCATCACGCCCACACCGGGCCGCAAACCCTTCTGCAACTACCGCAACGACAGCTCCAGCTCGCTGGGCAGCGCCTCCACCGACTCCTACTTCGGCAGTGGCACGGCGGGGGGCAGCGGCGCCCGCTTGGCTGACTACAGCCCCCCGAGCCCCGCGCTGAGCTTCACCCACAATGGCAACAACAACAACAACAGCAGCGGCGGCAGCGCCAACGGCTACGTGTACGGCGGGGGCGGCGGGGACGTGCTCTCCTCCCCGGACTGCTGCTCCGAGCTGCCCTTCGACTCGCCACCCGGCTTTGACCTGGCCCCTGCCCCGCCGCCGGGGGCCACCCTCATCTGGCCGCAATTCGAGCGTGGCCCTGCGGCCGCGCCACCCTCACCGGCGCCCTCGCCCGCAGCCGCCGCCGCCTTCCCGGGCGCGACGCCCGCCAATGCCAACCTGGCGCTGCTGGTGAGCGGCCCGAGGCGGGGCGGCGGCGCTGCTCCGCCCCCGGCACGGCTCTCCCCGCCCCTACATGGCCCGGTGGCGGCGGCTGCGGTGGCCGGGCCCGAGCACCCACTGGCACGGAGGGTGCGTAGCGACCCGGGTGGGCGGCTGCTGGCCGCCTCGTACCCGTTGTATGCCAACGGGCTGGGCTCCCACCTGCCGGGGCTGCCCTCCGACTCGTCGGCCTCCTCCTCGTCGTCGTCCAGCTCGTCGTCCAGCTCGTCGTGCTCGTCGTCCGGCGTGCGGCGGAAGGGCAGCCGCGACTGCTCGGTGTGTTTTGAGAGCGAGGTGATCGCGGCGCTGGTGCCCTGCGGCCACAACCTCTTCTGCATGGAGTGCGCCAACCGCATCTGCGAGAAGACGGAGCCGCAGTGCCCTGTGTGCCACAGCGCCGTCACCCAGGCCATCCGCATCTTCTCCTGAGCGTGACCGGGCCGAGGGTTGCTGGGGGTGCTGGTGGTGGTGGTGTTGGGGTGCTGGTGGTTGGGGTGCTGGTGGTGGGGGTGCTGGTGGCGACCGCGGGTGCATGCTATAAATAATAACGGGCGACTCCATTCTAGTGCTAGGCTAGTTTTTACACTGTACTTTAATACGAAGCTTCCAACCCCCCCCCTTTTTTAAAAAAATAAGAAAAAACAGAAACAAAAACAAAAAAAAATTGAAAGTAGGAGATGCTTATGATGATGACAATGGTGTGTGGACTGTTAGTAAAACGTGCTGGTAGTTCCTAGGATGCTTATTACGAAATAATTAAATCTATGGGTGGATACTTTTCTGAATGTTCTTGAAAGGGCAAGAAGTTCCTGTGAAAACCATGATACTGCAGCTTTATCAAAGTTAAAAAAAAAAAAAAAAAAGAAAAAAAAAACAAACTGTAACATATCTCTTATATATATTAAAACGTTTAAAGGTTTTAAAGATAAATTGCATTAATACAGATTGAAGTATTTTATTCTTTTTTGACTTGAAAAATTATATTTCATATTGCAAAGATGTTTACAAGTATTTTAATTTAAGTTCAGTGAACTTTTTGTAGCTGGGTTAAATCTTTTTTATTTTAGTATGGCCTTATGGCAAAGAACACTGTATTATTTTAATATCACACAATTGTGAACGGAATTACAAACCATAAAATGTGTAATGCTTTGAACAGTATTCTGTTGGGATGGAGATTTTATAGGTTCAGAAAAAAATCTTTTAAATCTGCTTCACCCAGCATATTTTCTATTCAGTGATATAAAGCATATTTTATTCTATATTATTACAAAAATGGAAATGTATAAACATATGTCAAAAGGAACTGTTGAAGCTTTCTAACATTTGTATAAATAGAATTCAGTGGAAATTACAAAAATTCTGTTGCACCACTATAGTTTTAGTATTTCTATTTTAATACATTTGTTTACCACTTGTTTATGTATATGTAGGTGACGTTACTTGAGCTTAAATGTACTTTACTGAGCAAAGTTTAAAAACAAAGTATATTTTATTTTATGATAAAGGGCCTTTAACCTCATGGTCAAATACTAATATTATATTTGCTGAGACAAGATTTGAAATTGTATCAAGAGTTTTATTTTTCTGACATTTAAAGTTCTACATAATAAAAGTAAAACTTAAGTAATGGTGCTACTTCATGTTTTTTTAAGTATTTCTATATAAATAAAATAAAATATTACAGAAAAAAATACACCGTGTGGTGATTTGATTTGATTTGATGTGCTGAGAGTTTCTGTTGGAATTTTTGTTCCCTGCTTGTAACACTCAGGCATGTTTAGAGTTTGAACTGTGTCATGTTCATGTTGCTGGAACCCTTCAGCTCGTGAAGGCTCCCAGGATAATCCTTCCAGCAATAATATCATAAAAGATGGTTTTAAGGAATTTTAATATTATATATTTTTTTTCATATAGGTTGCATACCTCTTTTGTAATTCCATATGTAAAATTACTCTTCCTTAAGAATTTTTATTCCTGAAAAATAGCCTGCTTCATACGCATTGGTACTTTTAACAAATAGAGTATATGTAAGAAAAAAAAAAAAAAAAGCCTGCAGCTTTCTTAGATTTGTGTTCCGCAAGCAGAGAACAGGGGAGGGTCCTTTGTTGTAATGCGCTGGCAGAGGGCTGAACCCTGCCGGTCCTTGCTCTGTCCTTCCACAGGGTTTCAGACTCGCATCCCAGACTGAGTGTTTTCTAGAGCAGAACAAGGGCTTTTGTGTCTTCCCTGAGTTCTTGAAATTGCTTCTTGGTATTTGGCAGTTGTGGTTCAGATAATTGGTGTTGACAAGCTTATTTGAATAAAAAATGTATTGCTGTGTAAAGTTTGTTTGCTTTTGATGATGCCCACACTGGTATTGGGGAGAAGGAAGTACAGAAGCTTTCTGACTAATGAGTCGTCAAACCCACCAGGCAAACACTGCAGTATTTTTGTTGCTGATTGTAGTCAACGTGTTTAAGTGAACTTGCTGGATAAAGCGTGTTAGAGCAGATTTCAGAAGGTAGCTGCGGATCATTTTAAATGTTTGTTTTTGAACGTGCCAGTGCACTTTTCAGCGGGCTAGCGAAAACAACAAAACAAACCCAAACTGTGTAGCACATTTCATATGTTTTACTTTGTACTTAGCTGTGTATGCCAGAGCTGCTCTGCTCTGATCTCTTTTATGGAATCCAGAGCTGCTTGTTGGGTGGGAAGGGGAGGAGGGAGGATGCGGCAGGGGATGATGGGATCTCTTTGTTTGATTTGATTTGATTTTTGCTTCTTTCATTTAACTGTGATTGTGGTATCAGCTGAGTTACGGAGTTAAAATTCCTCAGTGAAGTGTCGCGTTTGTCTCAGAAAGCTTGTCATTTTGAATGGTGAACAAAAAAAATGCTACAATGCTGTGGAAAGGAGTCCAGGGAGTGGCAGAGGTGATACAGTTAAATGCAGGAGTGGCACTGGTATCAGAAAAGCCTTGGCTAAATTGGTTACTTTAAAGGGGTCAGGAAGTTTAAGTCCAAGTGTGTATGTTCTTAATGACGGGTGTTTAGAAATTGACTCAAAACGCGTCAATCAATTTCTTGTTTCAACGTAAACATCCTGCACTGGTGTCTGGGAAAAGTTGTGAAAATGGCTATAAATAAGAGTAAATTTGATCGCTTTGCTTGATCTCCCAGGCTCAGTGACACCGAAAGGTAAATAGGATGAACAGTGAAAATTAAATTCTCCTTTTTCTTTTCCTTAACGTACTATGCCGCGTGACTTGATGGTATTAATGACAGTGGCTGAGAAGACTGAGGGTAGCCGTGGCACCTCTAATGAGCAGCCCTTGCGTGGTGGTTGCAAAGGCCCCGACCTTGGTGGTGTGGCACGGCCTGGTTCAGCGCGCTCGCCAGCCTTTACTGCTCCCCGCTTCGTTGAGTGTTGCCAGCCTCGTCGCCTGTGCTTGTCCTGCAGGACTTATTTTCTTCAACAAACTGTGGGTAAAAATGAAGCAGTGACCTCTCTGCCCGTGCCCCTGGCCCTCTTTTTGGCCTCCTGGTGCCGTTGGGCCCCACTGCTCCTGTTCCTCGTGCGTATTGTTTTGAGGAGGGAAGATGACCTGCTTGGACTCCTGTGGTGCCTTACAAAAACTGATCATGCTCATTCCTCGTCAGCAATTATTTCACCCACAGAGGGACTGGTCTGGATTGTTCATGCTTTGGCATCTGATGAGCCAGTCCTCAAATGCTGCCAGCAGCAGAAGCTGCGGAGCCAAACCCTTCCCACCTGGTGTTGGCACAGCCAGCAGTGCCCACCTGAAGCTCCTCCACCATCAGCCTTGGGCAGGGTACATTTGATGGAGGGCATTTCCCTGGTGTGCCAGCATGTGCCATGTCTATTACATTCCTCTTCTTGTTGCTTACATGCAGCACTGTGTAAAATCCATTGTCTTTTGTTGGTAGAGACCAATGTCCCTCAGCACAGCCAGTATGGGAGGAACACATAGGCTGTGCATGTGTGCTGCCCTTCAGCTGCACATCCTGGGCCAGATTTATGCTGTAAGTCAGTGGCTCAGATTGTGAGGGCTATAAATCAGTGCAGAATTTGTCTGAGGGTCTGGGGCCATATGCTGTGTGTGAGGGGTGCCCACATGACCGGAGAATACAGGCCTGTGTTTGGCACAGGAGTATTTCAAAGCCTGAGAAAGGGGCAAAGTTCAGTTTCTAATTGAGTGCTGTGAAATACATACATGTGTATGGTCAATGTTTGTCTTCTGGAACAAAGATCACTTTGTCTTCCAGAAGTATGTGCCTTGGTGATGAACACAGTAGGAGGGGGTCTTCACCAGAGGCTCCTCAGAAGTCTGGAAGGACTCAGGCTGTGAGCACCCCACTGCGCCCCAGTACTTCTGGCAGGCATCAGGCCGAGCTTGTGCACTTGGTGTTGTTCTGTCTGCACAAATGTAAGGGTATGGTTCCCAGGGTGTATACACACTGTTATCACAGAAAGGGATACGTTTACAGTTGGGAGAATTATTATATACAAAGCCCTAAGTTTAATTATTCCTCTGTCCATATCTTGTACTCCACATAATTTGCATTACAATCAGACATCAAAGCTGGAGCCATTTAGTAGGAGAAAGGTCTTTTTACTATATTATTTTGTTGCCAAATAAATTATAATGATCAATTTAATGTAAATTTACTCTTTAGATTTATATTTTTTGGCAAATCAATGAAAACAAGACTTAAAAGGAAATGTTAAAGTTGGTAGTAAGAATCTAGTTCAGTAAGGTATTTTAATTAGATTGATTTTTGTTTGATGTTTCTTACACCTCTTTCCCAGCCCCCCTCTTACCCTTTTTTAATTTTTCTCCTCTTTTCCATTTTCCTTGTCTTACCATTCTGGAAATTGAAATTATGCTTTGCTGTCAATGAAGTGAATGGGAATTCTGCCACTGGAGAGGATGAGAGGATGCTGGTGAGTATTGCATTTAATCAATCTAGAAATAGCAAAAAGTAATTATTCACCCTGCCTCTGCTTATTTGTGTTTCCTGTACTCATTGTCTTTCCAGTAGAGATGCTTTAATTAAAGAACAAAGACAATTTTAAAGCCAATGTGGCAAAGGGGTGTTTCAGCCTGTATAAGCATTTGAATTTCTGATTTACCTATTTATGACTGCCTACCTGGCAAATGTCAAAGGGGCTGGGCTTGCAGGTAGGTAAGGACTCTATCCAATGGTGAGGGATGTGAGAAGATGCACATCTCTACTGCATTTGCTTTCTTTCTTCTCAGTGTAAACATATGTACACACATATATATATGACTGTATATTCAATATATACCTGTGTACATTGAAATCAGCTTAAAATCCTCCAGAAAAGTATGGATCAGAAAGGCTTTCCTTTTTCAGTGCAGAAGTGTTAACAGAAACTCACTGTAATACTAGAAGAAGTGTTATTGTAGTTTTATTACTTAATATCAAGGCTTTTAATGAGGCTTTCACAGTTGGCTATGTAAAATAATTACATTGCATCCAATTTCTAAGTTTGATTAAAATGTAAAAAGGTTATTCTGGCTTAGTTTTAGTGAATTTGGTTGTATTGTGATGTGTTATATAGTGATGAAGCTGTATCAGAAACAGTAAAGCTTCTGGTATACAGAGTATTCTTTAATGTTATCTGTACAAGTGTAGCATGTGCAACTCTGTGTCATAGATATAAACACAGATGCAAGTAAAATGTTGTGAGTACAATGTAGCCCTGATCTTTTAAGATGTATGTAGCTGTGACAAATAGCTGCTCTTGTATCACATTGAATTTGTGGCCTTAAAGAGTATCAGGTGGGGTCATGGCATCTGAAACTGTCTCTGTCCATTCTGAGTTTTTGCCTCCATGAAACCACCAGCAGAACTAACAATTGATCTCCCCATGAGCTGAACTCTGGCCAATAAGGCTTCTTTCAGTATAGAATCTTATCAACATATAATGCACAGATGATATTTCTCACTGTTGTGGGTTTGTTATTTTATTTATTTATGTTGTTGTTATTGTTTTGGTAGGAAGGTTATTGTTATTTCTTTTATAACAAGTTATAGCCCTCCACTATTAAGTTGATTATTAGTGAAAAAATCAGTCAGTTAAATACACTCATACTAAACGCACCTTATACCTGTGGCAGTACAAGTGTGATTGATTAGCTGTCTCCAGACATTTATAGACTTTTATAAGATTGCACTGAGAAGTGGCCTTGTTAGTTTTAAATGGAGAGAAAAAAAAGAGATTTTTGATGTTCCTCATTACTGTTTTTCCACTTGTGATGGACGTAAAATACAGTAAAGTGCTTTTCCCTCTCATGTTTAAGGGCTCTTCTGCCTTTCATATCAGGCAGAATTGGTTGGCCCACTTTACATTAGTATGAATGGCAATTGCCTTGTAAATTTGACTGTCATGAATGGCTGAATAGTCTGCTGTCTCTTGTTTTGTCCTTTGTCTTTATGTTTTATTCACTTATACCCTCTACAAAAGAGCCTTAATTTAAACCTGAGAAAGTAGTGGCAATGCGCCCGTTCATTGTAGATCTAGTGGCAGGTTTTATTTGGTTTTGATGTTCTTTATATTTTGATGGTTGTACTAAACAGTAGAAGCTATTTTAATCAAAAGAAGATTTCAATGAGAGCATGACCCACAAATAGTGTTTTTGCTAGAGTCATAAAAGTTTCTGTTACACATTTGGAATTGTTTCCACTATTTAGCTGCAATGGGCAAATAACTTGTGCCACTTTAAGAGTTAGAAAAAAAGGAGTGTTTTTCAGGATCTTTAGTTCTGCTACAGAGTCATTGTATCATCTTGGCTAATTAATTTCACCTTTTATATGCTTCAGTATTTCCATCTGTGAATGAACTAATGACACCTACTTAAAGGCAGCATTGTGAAGATTAATTAATTGACATTATTGAAGTATCCTGAGGTGGAAATTCTGATGTAAGTACAAAATATTGTTACTGATACTTCCTAATTAATCAGCTCACAGTAGCCAGCATGTGGTAATCATATTGGTCTAGAGCAAACAAACACAGAACTGGATTATATTTGAAATCTGTGGTTCACTCTCTCTCTCTCTCTCATTTCTGTTTTTACATGTTAAAGGAACAATCTTATGCACCAAGTGTAAGTCTTTCTTCTTTCCACGGCACTTACAGGTACAGTGGGTGGGATGAAGGAGTAATATATGTCACACATATAGGCCTGATAGGCTGTGCTGTGGTTATGGAAAGGCAACTTTGAATAGCAGTTTTCTTGCCTCCATTGGAATAGCATCACTAATACTTGAAAATCTTGTGCCCTTTTTTTAACGGAAATGAAAATGTTAGCATTATAGAGAAACATGTAGAACTGATATAGTATCCCTATGGATGTGAGTGGATATTACTGAATGGAGCTTTTCTTGCATGAAGGAGAAAGAGAGGAATGATTTCTTCCTTCATAAAGAATTGGAAGGGAGTAGATGTTGTGAATTGTTTGTAATTTGTATGGATAATAAGATCTATTCTTACCACTCATGTCTATGTTGCAGTTTGCATAATGATATGATTGCAGCTGTGCAGGACTTAGACCATGTATTTTAAAATGGTAAGAATAGCTGGAAACCGTGGAATGTGTATGAACTTTGTTTTAATCAAATAATATGGAATCTATACCTACTTTTTCATAATGTTGAATGTACAGCAGGCAAAAAGGTGAATGCAGTTGCTGCATGTGTTGCTTTCCAGAGACCAATCACATTCCTAAATGACACAATACTTTTTGTTGTTGAAAATGTAAGTCACAAGATATTGTTTTGGAATTATTTGCAATTGTTGCACAAGTGCAAGAGGGAGGTTTTAAGCTTCACAAACATTCTTATTTCTTTCTCCTTATGTCATTTCTTAAAAAAAATAAATAAATCAATCACATGCAATTATGAAACTACTTTATGTTTGACGCAGTTTAAGATGTTTTCAGGCCACAAAAATGTAACGTTCTATGAGTAATTTGAATTAAAAGCCCACTCCAGCAGAAATTGTCCTCAGTCTTTGGAGTCACATGGTTCTTGGAAAGCTCTTTCTTGGCCGTGCAGGAAGTCAACCTTTTAAAGGGAGAGTCTGTGCACAAATGTGCAGCTCTGTTAATGAGAGGAATTTCACACTTCTCACTCAGCCATAAGCTCTGTGTTCATCATGCTGACTGCTGCCTCAACAGTGTTTTAGTATTAGGCTGGATGGATGGACCATTACTGAGCCGGAGCAGCAAAACAACATAACTCTAGCTGAAGAGATGGTTTCTAGAATTTAGGGTCACCCACTCTGTAAAAGTAAATTTAAAAAAAAAGTTTTAAGTAGGGTCTTCTCTTTGTCTGCAAGTATGTCTCTGTTATATGGCTGTCTTTCCTTTCCCCAGTGGTGATTTTTCAAGTCAAATGGCCCTTTCATCACCACTGTGGCTTTGCAGTGAAGTTGTCTGTTGCTAATAGCAGGCTTTACTTCTTCCCCAGCTAGCTGGTAGTCAGACAGGCAAAGAATGGCCTATCCAAAATTAGGATATGCTCAATGCACTATCCACTGCTGTTGTTCCCATAAGCCTAATTATATGACTTTTGGGTCAGACAATGTCTCATTGTGTGGCCCTTGGCAGCTACAGGATGCCTAATGCTGCATGAATGTCTAATGTGGAGTTTGATGGCTATGACCGAGGCTGCTGTTCCACGGTGGAATTGAAAACATCCGTGTAGTTTCCATAGAAAACCAGGTCAATGGTACTTCCATAAAGTTTTAGCCCCAGGGAAAGCCCTCGGTTGCATGTTGCCTGTACAAATCCATGCAGGGTGAGTAGCATAAGGTGCATTTCTCTTTCAGGTAAATGACACTTAAGGAGTCAGATCGATTTAGTCTTCAGTGACCTATTTCAGAATCCTTCTCCAGACGTTAAAGTACTTATTGCAAGTACCATCCCTCATCCATTTATCTCTATCTTTTCTATTTTGTGCATTTAGGAACACTTGTGGGGTATCTCATGAACACCACATGTGCAATGAATATGGTTTTGTATCTGTATGTTAAAAAATCATTTTATGTTTTCTTTGATTGTAAAATTTTAGGTAGAACTATCCTATCTTTATAACATTTCCTGTAAAATCTTGCCTTTTTTTACAGGCAAAAGCAAGGTATGAATGTAAAAGAGAATTCATTGTAGATGAAAGCTGTAATATGCTTGTTCATTTCAAAGGAGAATGTATAACTAATTACATTTTAATTAAATCTCTAACGTCAACAGATGTTTTTAAGGGATCTTTTTAAGCTACATTTATTTTTAGTATTGTTTAAGATCCTCTTTCTTTGTATGCATTTCACTTCATGCATTATTGCCTTTTTAAAAGTTTTCCCTCTTTTAAAGTATCAGCTACTGCTGGCATATATTCAAGGCTAAGCACTGGTAAAATTAGTTGTTTTTTTTTTTTTTTTTTTTTTTTTTTAAGATGTTGGCTGTTACTTTTCTAAATAGAGAGCAAAAAGATGTGAAAGCACCAAAATGCCATTTGTTCTCTTTTCCTTCCAAAAGTAAAAGGTTACGATTCCAAACCCCAAATTGCAGAGGCCAGTTTTCAGCTGACAGGAGTTTACGCTGTATATCTGTTATCAGTTCCTTTATAGTACAGCTCTTAATTACAGTGATAACTATGTCCTCAGACTGCGATCCATGCTGATTTCATCTGTTCCCCCTAAATCAACAGCAGCATCAGTGAATAGCCTTTACTTAATTTGTAGAGGGGGAAAAATATCTAAGCTCTTTTCATATGAAAAAATGTAACCAAATTTAGGGTTTCCATGTATCAGAGCTTTATCCTGTTGACTTTCTTGGAACTTGTGTTAGTCCACAATGCTTCACATGTCATTGTAGCTTCTTAGTGTTCTTTGTCATTTCCAACCTGCATCCTCCAGAAGGTAAAACAAGTCTTCGCTCAACCTGTAGAAAGAATATTGAAAAGTTTTTGGTGGGAATTACCAGAGCCTGCTGCCTCCCAGTTGCTGCCTGACTTTGAGGTGAGCTCTGTGTCAGGCATTAGGGTCAGAGCCACACTAGCGATCTCTGTGCCTGCCCCACTGAGACCCATACCCCTTGCTCACAGTCTGTTCTGAGGGGATGCAGCTTTCCCTTGCACCTCTTCAATGACATCTGAGTGCATCTGGCAGCACTAGCTTGGTTCTGAGGAGGAAGGAATCCACTGCCTGCTGTTGTGCAGTTCCCTATGGTTGGTCTGAGCATCTCCAGGACCCTCTAGTAACACTGTCTCAGCCCTGGTCAAATCATTTAGAGGGATCTTCCCAACCTGTGAAGAAGTTAAAATATCCACCATTTCTCTCTGCTGTGATCAGAGGGGTGTCATTCACATAGCAGTAGAATTGCACATATCCTATGTCTTGCTGATTGCTAACAGCTATTTCCCTGGAGTCAGTGGACTTCCTGTAGTTGTGGGACCAACCCACACTAAAGATACCCTCTGTAATCTCCTCTGCTCCCAGTATCACCTCTCCTCTTGCTGAGCCTCGTGTTTTTGCATGATTCAGAGCGCTTAAAGCACTCTAGAAATGGAGAGAATTATTTGAGAGATGATTACTGTATTGCTGTGCAGAAATACGTAGCTAGTATCCGTTTACTATCTAAGCCCTAATTTTCTGTAAACATCAAAACTCAGTAATCATGAGAGCCGTGTGTCTGGAAGGTAGCTACATTACAGATCGGAATGACAATGTATTTGCTAAAATTGCACAAGCAATAAGTAAGAATTCATTATCTCTTTCATGAAACTAGCCAAGAGGCTCAGAAAGACTTGACATCTGAGGCTAAGATAACAATTGATGTAGTGGTGGTAAAATGACAGCAAATCAGAAAAACTGGTCAATCTTCCAGATAGCACTCTAAATGCACGGTGTTTATGTTTCTCACTAATAAATGGAGATTTGTGAGACCCATGCTTTGTGAGAGCGGAATTGACCCCTTTTGTTTCACTGTTAAATTTTTCTTTTCTCCTTATAAGTGGGCTGGATCTAATTTTGATCTCAGGCAAGCATAAATCACAGTTCAAACTGCTGACATGACTGTAATTGCACATATCTGAAGTCAGTGTATTTGAGAGAAAAGCAGACCTGTTTGGTCAGATTCCTCAGAGGGGGGATCTCTGAAAGCAGAGCAAATTCACACAAGTGATAGGAGTTGTTCTACGCTGCTGTAAATGAAAGCTGGATCTGACCAGCTTAGCTTGATGGCTTGAATAGTATCTTTTATGAGATATGCCACAGCAATATCTACAGCAAAAAATGTCTTTTGTTTCAACAGTGTCAAGCAATCAGAAATACCGAGATGTGTGGCATTTCTTCAGGGTGGTGAAGGGCACAGTTTTCTCCACTTCTGACAGGTGGGTCAGCCATTCTTGGAACAGCAGACAGCTCAAAGTGTGTCAATGGGGTAAGTGCCAAAGTGTGTTAATGGGGTAACTGCCAAAAAATGACCCTGAGGGCATTCCCAACATTTCCAAGAATATCATACCAATAAAACCACTTCTTATGGTCATGTGGGACACACATAGATCAGAGTTAGAGTTGGGATAGCAGTTATACCATGTGATGTGAATAAATTGCCATCTCTCTTCTCTCAGTTTAGTCACTTATTAAACTGGGAAATAGTCTTGGCGTGCTGTATGAGGGTACTGGGAAGACAACTTAGCTTCAGCGAAAGGTGTGCTTAAAATTCTGCATTGGAGAGCATAATAGAGGTGTGAAGTATCTTATGTTAGACACTGTGGAATTAGCAAGCATGGCTAATCCTTAGCATTCAACAATAATTTCTCTATACTGGGACAGAAATAACAGAACCAATAAGAAAAGTGCAGTGGCTAGACCAATGGCAGCTGCAATAAAACAACATTTTGATTTGTTAGTCTCTCAGAACTTTGCGTAATGTGCTACTATTTCTTCTTGTTAGAGCTGATTGAATCACATAAAACTGAATTCCAGTAGCTGAATAGCTACACGGCATTGTATTAGGAGACATACCAATCACTCTAGGATTGCTTTCCTGATGTCAACAGCAGCTACTGCATACCAACATCAGCAGTGTACCAGAGAGACTCTTCTATATGTCTGGAAAACTGCATGACAATTTGTGCAAAATGAGCATATCTTGCATGCTGGGTTATTGAAAAGTCGAGCGACTTGACTTATGTTATTTTTAATAATATTTACTAGCAGACTCTATTTATTGGCTTTTAGATATACTGTCATGTTGGATTACCATTCCTATCAGGTAGCAATTGCAAAATTCTTTTCTTTAGTTTTCCCAGGTAACGCTTTAATTTAGCAGAGTCATGTAGAAAGATCCTGTATTTTTTTATCTGACCTCTCTCCTACCTCTCACCTCTCAGGTCATGGTAGTTTACAGACAAGCAGCAGCAGATGAATTGTGAAGAGATAGTGAGGATTTTCATGATGCACTGAAGCATTCAGAATTTTAAAAACCCGGGTGAACTCTAAGCTGCCCGAGTCAACGTGAGCTTTGTTACTGACCTCAGTGAACTCAGGACTTCACTGTCGTGTACGTTTGCTGCCTATAAGGCAGGTAAATACTTCTTTGCGTGTGTGATCTCTTACTAAGGCTTCACAAAGCAGATATGTTCTCTGTAGCAGATACTTGGGGAATGTGTGTTGTCTCTCTCCAGTCAGGAACATGCTTTTCCTGTTGCAAAGTCTCTGGATGTAACATCAAGAGCTGGAAGAGAGTGGATTTGTGACCTTTGAAGAAGCTCCTCCAGATTCTTTTTGTTTCTCTTTAGTGTGATACGCCACTATTTATTTTATTTTATTTTATTTTATTTTATTTTATTTTATTTTATTTTGCCATTTGCTTCTTTCTTTCAAGCACTTAGAACCTGTTTTTGCTCTTGCTGGAGGGTGTAAGTTTTCATTTCAGCATTTTACTGGATTTTGTTGTTCTGTTGCAGAAGTCAAGCTCTCTCCCAGCATCTCCTCTTTTCATTAGGCTGTGGCAGGTCTTTCTTACGCTGATGAACTTATTAAAAACTTAGTTATCTATTAATTTCTTCTTCACTATCTCGGGGTATTTGCCTGGACTTTGAAATGATCAGTCACACCTTTTCATGTTGCCTTGCTTTTTTTTGTTCTCTTGTGTCACCATGGAAAGCCATGGAGGAGGTACAGGACTCACTTTTGGAAACTGATGTTTCCAACCCATTTATTTGTATGATTTTTATTTTTTTTCTAGATGATTTTTTTTTCTGATTTTCTAAATTAAAACTGCTAACATGAAGACTCAAGGGTCTTGCTTTTTTTTGCCTTATTTTTTTGCTGAAATATGGCAAAACCTTTATATTTGCAGACTTCACTGAATAACCTTTATAATCTTTTTTTTTTTTTTTTTTTCTTCCTCATTTCTGTGGGAATGTCTACAAAAACTTGTTCATTCTCAATTGCTGCATTTTTATACCTGCCTTATTTTGTCTTTTGCTACTTAGGACCCTCTTAAATTAACTTATTTTTGGAACAAATAAAATTAACATATTACAATAGGGCTCATTGACCTCCTAGGGCTGGAGGTCTGGCTGCTCTATTTCCTAGCTCCTGTAGCTGAGAGAGCCCTGGGAAATGGAAGAGAGGAGATTGCTCTGGCATCTGGAAGTGACCCTGCCCAGCACTGTCCTAAGGTGCTGGCTCTTGCAGCAGGGTGTACAAGGCCTTTCATTTCACACAGCCCCCCCAGCTGTGTTCTGGCAGGAAGGTAATACACAGGCTGTATCTGCCCTTGGTCCACGAGAGACCCTAGCAGGAGGGGATAATGTGCGTGCACACCTGTCCTGGAGAAGGGAGAATACGCATGACTAGTTTTGCATAGTGGGGAGGAGCTTGCAAAACAGCTGCCTCCCAGTAGGGATGCCCGGGGTGAAAGGATGGTTCAATGTGAGAATTTTGCTTCAGGTTGTGTTACCCTGCAAGGTTTTGGTGTTAATCTCGACTGAGTGAGATAGAGCTGATTTAAAGAGCCATCTGGGAGAAACTGGCTCCAAGCCGCAGCCCACTACACATCCTTTTAAAGCATTCTACTTGAAGACTGGAGATGTAAATAGCGTATTGCTACAGCCCTCAGAGACCAGACTGGAGTGTGTGCAGGACCAAAGGGGCTGAAGGGATTTCTCCTCCTTTGCTATGTTACTTAAACAACAGAAAGCCAGGAATTAGAGATTTCAATGGGAAACAGCAAATGAAACTGGAGAGGAAAGGCCCAGACACAGATAACCATGGAGCTTCCTTAAGGCAAGCAGGTATCTGAGCATGTAGAGCAATTGCACACATAAACCAAGAAGTGAAAGATAGGGAAGACAAGTAGGTAAATAAAGGTTCTGAATCAAGAAGTTCCATACAGAGGTTTATTTCAGGAAAATGAGTATTTGCAATCTCCTGGGTCATCTGCTAGTTCCTATGTGCAGGTGCTGCTAAATGTTTTAAATTCAAATAGTTTAATTTTGAGGGAAAATCTACTGGTAGAAACCAGTCTGGAAAGACTCTTCATGCAAATGCGAAAGAGGGAGGCTTCCTTTAGAAGCACAAATTTAACAGACATTGCAAAACAGGAAGAATGCAGGTATTCTGAGAAAGTAGCACAGAGGGAAAACCAAGTGTCTGGTAGAGATAGGGAAAGGGCCTTTTATAGAGAAGTCACACCAACGTGGTGACTGCACTGAAAAATACTAGCAGTGCCCTCTGAAAGCTGCTTGGTTATTGGAATAGGGGAAATTTCCTATTAAATCAGTCAGTGCTCTAGATGGAACAAAAATAGGCAATTTCCATGATGTAAGTTTAATTTGTTTTTATTTTTCTCTTTCTCTTTTAGCAGAAAATTTGCTTTTGTTTCTGAAGAGAATGAATATGAGGCAACACTGGGGCATGGTGAGGTTATATTTTCACGAATGCCCTGATCATTAATAAGGGGCTGTTCACAGTGCAGGTTATCACCTGGTAATATAAATTTGATCTGAATCAAGAGACACTGCACAATCACACTCCTGTCAAATTAGCTAGGATGAATGATGCAAAGTTTATGCAGCTTTATGTTTTCAGATTAGCTTTATGCTTGCAGTGGGAGGATGGCTGACAGTGAGCCAGACGAGGTTAGAAGCTGATCTGGCATAAAGTTTCCCAGTACAGAGTTACCCCATTAGACTTTTTGAAACAAATTTGCAAAGGCAAAGTGAATTTACATCAGCTCAGTGCTTTCCATGCAGTGGTCACAACATTGTGTGATACCATAAAACAGATTTAATTTCTCCTCAGGTTGCCCTCACAGCTCCCTGAGACTCAGTTTTCCAAGGTGCAGGATCCCAGCAGCCCCAGGCTGAGCAGGGCAGGCGTTCTGCATGCTGAGTGGCAGCCTGGCAGGTACTGTAAGTGCATGTGAGGGGTGTGGACTGATTGTGGCTGTGTGTGGAGAACCTCAAATTGCACTTACAACTTAATTGTGGGCAAGTGATTGGTTTGGGGTTCTCTTTTTTACATAACAGTACACAAGTTAATTCTGAAAAGAAAACTGCAGATGTTTTCAGCACAACAAGCTGGAGAAGAATGATCTCACCTGAAATGGTACGTTAATATCTGAGTTGGTGTTAAAGTTGGTTTTGTTCCCTGGAACCAACTGTTAAAATCACTGCTGACTTCCATACTGACCTTAAAAGCTTCCTCTAGCCAGCTCTGTCGCTAGCCTGTGCCTCCTCCCAGAAACCTCTGGATATGAAGTGAGTCTGAAAGGGGCTCCTCCTTCTCCCCACCTCCTTTCTCCACCTTACACATTCATACTGCCCTTTTCTCCATCCCAGCCCTCATACTCTTCAGCTGTATTTGCCTGCTAATAGTTAATGCTGCAACATACATACGGTAACAAGGCAACCAAATGAACCTCATGAGTCAAATGCTAATGGGAAAGTGATGGTCACACAAATATTTGTGGACAGGGGCCAGATAGAAGGAGGCTGGCATGTGGCATGCTTACAGGGTGAGTGACTCTTCTTTGGTTTCACTGATATAATTCACTTGAATGATGCCTCTCCAGGGCCTGGTCCCTCCAAGGTACTTGTTTGACTGCTGTTTGTCACTCACTTCAAGCCTGGAACCAGTATCAGCACACTTTAAGACAATTTAGAACAAACTGAGAAGCCAGAAATATTGATGCGAGATTTTAAAATCGGAGTGTGACACAGATGTCGCATTTCTCTGTGGTTTCTGCCTTCAGTGCTCTGTCAGCCAGGATTTGAAGGAGGGTGTGAGCACTGTGGTCACCTACTGCTGTAGCCAGGGATGGTGAAGTCCATGTGAAAAGCAGTTATTCTAGAACTACTTCTGATGTGATTTCTGCATTGTTCATGCTTCATTACAGATAGGAGTAACTCTGAACAGCTGGCTTTGTGATCTGTTACCGCAGCTTTGGTCAAACTGTTCCATATGTAGATTTGTTAAAAGATATTTAACACTTTTTTATTATTATTTTTATTTATTATTTATTTATTTTTTTTAAGCAGTGACTGCAAGAGAAGTTTCTCCTTGTGGTTCCTCATGGGAAGAATTACCTGCATTTCTGTTTGTCACATAGTTGATCTTGCTTGAAGCTAAAAAGGGGAAATCTTTGGAAAGAAGACAACTGTTTAGAGGTGTCAGTCTTTTTTCTTGGTTAGATGAAATCGGGGAGCCTTTCTGATGACTGCTTTCGCTTGCTTTTGTCATCTTCACATCACAAGAGAAAGTTGCAAGGCAAGGAATTGGTAGAGCAGGACTTGGCCATGTGTTTTCATAGTACAGGGTGGTATTGGCTTGCAAATTGTCTGTTCCTCCTGGAAGAATATAGTGATCTTCGACGACAATAGCTGAATCATACAGAAGCCAACTTCCACCCATCTGCTGAGTAGTGCCTTGCTCCAGTGGAGCTCTTCTGCTTATTTCTTGGAGTCAAACTGACATAGTAAAGCTTGCAGAATTTGCCTCTGAAAGAAAACTTGCTGATCTGAACTGATCACAGAAAAAGCAGACTGGCCTCTGTGAAAGAGAGTTCATCAGCTGTACTGGATGGGAATGAATTCTGTAAGAGCAATTTATGTCTGTCTATTAATCTACAGATGAGCTTTTAAACTGGTCTTTAAACCTCATTATTTGCACTATTTGAAGTGAAAGGAAGCCACCCAAGTAAGAGACCAGAATCAGTTCTATTGTGTTTTCAGTTTCTCTGTTAGAAATGCTGCTTTTTCTTTGCCTCTCCAGGGAGTTCACAGCCCTTCTCCTGTCACAGTGAGCCAGCACCAGCGTTTGTGCAGAAGTTTTTGCTCTGGCTTCCCCACTGTGATCTCTCTGGCCCCGCTGCCCACACTTACTCTCTAGAAAGCACCTTTCCATCAAAATCCCTCAACTAACTATGAACGGTGCCAGGAAAACACCTGACCCTGTTACACCTTCATTGAGCCAGATCTGGTTATTGGCTCAGGGAGTCTTCGTATAGTTTAACTTTTGTCATTTCTTTTTCTTCTTCCCAGATAAGCCAGCTGACCTGGGAGTCCACTTGGCCATAACTACATTTAAACTGTACATAATCACTTGAGAAAAACAAAAGCCAAAAGCCAGAAAAAATTATGGTTTCTGGACAAGGCATTTAACTGGACTGAGGCAGATCTGCTTTCAGGTTCTGCTACAAACATCAGCTGTAATTTTATGCAAGTCACTTCACTCTTCCATGCCTCCCTTTCTTATTTGAGCAAATGGAGGTAACAGTGCTTCTGCTTCATCTGTCAGCCATTGTTTTTGATTGTTTGTTTGTTTTTCCCTGTTGTCCATCCCTTGGAGCAAGCTTTCTCTTTGTTTATGAGTTACCCAGCATGAGAGTGATATGATCTTGCTTGAGGTCTGTGCAGTCTTTAGTAGTTATAACACAGGCAATCAGTTAACTGAAACAGAAACAAGTATTCAAACAATATGCCTGTGAGGTTTCTCTCTCCATTGGATTTTATTATGATGTATTTTTTCTTTGATTTACTTCATACCTCTAGGAATATTTGTTTAGCTTTTACATGACATTACGGCTTTCTTGGAAAATCAAAACATGGTTCTGAGTGATCAGATGGCTAATGCCTTTATTATTGTTGCTTCCCATGTAATAATCTGTAGCCTTGACTAAAACCTACTTCAGGCACTAAATGTATTAAAATTCTTGCATAGTTTTCCTTGCTCAGATATCATGAAATGCTTACCCTCAGCTGGTTGGATTTGACCCTTTCTTTGGGCTGTGACAACCACATTACTCCACACTCAGTTCCAGTGCAATTGCCAGACATCTCAGAATGAGTAAGAGAATCTAGTTAGCAGCAATAGTATGCACTTTATTTTTCCCTTTCAAAGGTTATATCTGGTGACTGTGTGACTGGAACAATGAGACTAACCTCAGTTTTACTGTAACAAAGCAGCTATGAGTTTTCTGGGTAAAGTATATTTTGACTGACATACAAGTAGCTGTAGCTTTGCTCCACAATGGAGAAAATTACTTCATTTAACAGCTCTCTGTGCCAAGAAAGAAATAAAACAGTTCTGAGAATGTGGAAGATATTTTTTTTTCCTGTTTTAATTTTAAACCTAAAAGAAAAAGCAGTTGCCATATAAGTCCAAGTCAATGGAATATATAAATCTTTAAAAAGGTTTCATAAAGTAATAATGACTTTAGTATATGTACCGAATGAGATTAAAGAGCTACATTTGGTTCTAATACAGAGTTTCACATTGAAAAGAACCATCAGTTTCCTGTTTAAAATCTACTTATATTGAACTGAATGGAGTTCAAACAATGCCATTGTATTTCAGACATTTATCTTAATTTAAAACAACTGAAAAACATCAATAACAGAGCACTTTTTAAAGTAATAAACTCAGATGTAACGTACTCCTGCTTACACTGTTCTGCTGGTCTTGTAAGAGACAAGGTGTAAAATGTTGGTCCCACTGAAACCATTAGAATAATAATCTTTTCAAAGGGGCAAAGAACATGGGTAAAACTTGCTTCACAAAGTGTCAATTTCTGAACAGGCAGGTTAACAAAAGTGATTTATTTGGGCAGTTTTTACCTAGATCATCTTCACGAAGCACTTCCAATAGAGGCACACTAAGCTGAAGCATATTGGCAAACACTTCAGCTTTGATCCCAGTCTCCTCTTTCTTTCCAAATTCTGCCTCTGCCATGACTATCTTTAAGCCTATAATATTGCAAATCAAACCATCATGCATTTTATATGTTCTTCATATGAATTTAACCTTCTACATTGTGATTCCACAGAAGGATAGTTAATTTTGTGTCAGTCAAGAGCTTTTCAGAATTGTTCAACTTCTTGAGACTCTGAGTTATTGTCAACAAAAATTAAAGTTGATTTTTGTATTCCTATTAGAGCATCATCTCTCAGGAGGAGTGGCTGAATTTAAAAATATGGGTGAAGAAAATTATAAGAGCAACAGAAGTCAGTTTTAGTATAAATACTTGAAATACACTAATCGGTGCTGACCATTCTTGTGCTAGGTGCTGTACAAACACAGAGAAGAGATAAGTCCTGCCTCTGAATGTTTATAACATAAGTAAGCTTTACAATAATTTTCCAGTGAGTATTCCTACTAGAATAAATTACCCTGAAACCCCTTCAGAACGATAAAGGAATGTTCTAGTTTGATGTTCCACTTATGTGGGAACACCTTTTCCCCAAAGACACCAGCTATCCCACCAACCAACTTATCTGTCTAGTGGAATAATGTTAGAACGTAGTTTTTATTATCAGAATCTTCCCAGAGAGCTTTAGGTACTTTGTAGTGCTATATTCTTTGCGGTTCTCAGAATCCTGTGCATTAAAGGTTGCTTAACAGCTGGTGAGTCACATAGCTTGTTCTTTGAGCTCGAATGCTCCATTAGGACACATCCATGAGAGGTAGCTTAACCTTTGAAAAAATCAATACAAGTGGCTTAAGCATAGGTTTTGAGAAAAAACAAACAAACAAACAAACAAACAAAAAACAACCATATAACAGCAAACTGTCTGCATGATGTGTAATAAATTAATCTCTGATCTAGCGGGTGCATCTTAGGGTTGTAGCATTTGGCAGAGAGCAGCAAACATCTGGTTTAAAAAGTCACAGTCCTTGAGCATCTAGTAAAGCTGAGCCTGTGGAAGAAGTAAAATATCTATTGAGTTAAAATCTCTAGCTCATTTCATTTGACATTGCATATGGGGACAGGAATGGTACTTGGAAGAAGAGTACTCCCTAATTTTGCTGGGGATTTGGCTCTTTTCCTAAACCATGAACTGCATTTACTGCAGATAATTGCAAACATAGCAAATAAGTAACAAGCCACAATGCTTGACTAAATAGCCAGAATGAGGGAGAAATTTTGCAGGCAGGATATATTTCCTCCAGTTTAAATGTATCTGATGTTAAATGAGTTGAACTAGCCCTATTTTAGCCAAATTTCTTGAGGAAATAAAAATACCTGCTCTCATTTTGTTGGTCAGTGCTAGTGCCTCTCCTCTGTGATATAACTCTTGGCTAAGAAAGGCTGGTTTAATTCAAGTTTAAGTATAAGATGGAGGTCTGAAGGATATTGCAATCCTCCAGATTTCATAAGAAGAGGCAGTCCAGCAGAAAGAAATACAAATTAGTGCTCCCTTTAGGGAAAATGCTGCAGAATTAATTCAGTCTCATTATTAGACACCAGTGAATCCAACCCTCCACCACACGCACACACGGAAGACATAACTGAAGAAAACCATATTTTCCTAACTTCTGCTTGTGGAATAATTCCTTTGCCTAAAAAAAGCAAAGTGGTTCAATTTTCTTTTACAGTATGACCTTAATGACTTCATTTCTCATTAAATCTCCTTGGGATAAATTACCAAGCTGTATAAAATCACCACACAAAGGTAGTCCTGCTGCATCCCATTACTCCTGCATTTCCTCCACTTTGGTTTCTTCAGCCTTAATTTTATCCTGAGCAGAAGGATAAGGGTAAAAATGTATCATGGTGTCTTGTTGTCTGTCCCAGATTTTCCCTGCTCTCACCCACATGCCCTGCATGCTCTCAGCCCTTTGCTGTAGCTTTGTGGAGAGCAGCCTGGAAGTCCTTGTGTCCTCCACCATGGGAAAGGGTGGTGTGGAGATGTCCTGCCTCCACTCCTCTGAGTCAGCCGGGTCAGTGCTGATGGCAGAGTGGGCTGGGAGCAGTTGGGGTCACAGCCTGATGTCAATATGTAGGCAGCATATAAACAGGCAGTGAAACTCTGGCCAGGCTGAGGTCAGCTCAGGATCTGGCCTGAGGTGAGCAGAGGGCAGTTCCCAGCACGTGGCAGCGATGGGCTGCCCTGTTTTTAGGATGCAGTCCAAAGCTACAAGGCAGCCTAAATCTAAATATCCCAGGCTTCAAGCACGGCACCGGGTTACCATCTCTGCTAGGAACAGAGTCTGGATTGGGTGGAAAAACAGCCATTTTGCTGTGCTGGAGAACAGGCTGTGCCCACCTCCCTAATGATGGTGCGCACCAATTGCGACATGCTGTTAAAATTTGCTAGGATTGCTGAGAGGCAGAGCATGAGAGAGGAATGCTATTTAATACAAGAAGAATTTTCTGGTACTTAATGCCACCAGAATGTCAGAAGAGTTAATGGCAGATGTGGCTGTGAGAATGTTCTGTATTTTTAGACAACCTTTAATTAAGACACTTTGTATGTAGCAGCGACCAAATAATATGCTGCCACTTGAAAGCTGTCAGAAGGGAAAAAGTGTACAAAGCTTCTAAATGCAGCCCTCTTTATTTTTATCTGAAAGTGAATTAGGAAACCTTTCCAGTAACAATAACTGTCCTTTCGCATGAAATGATTTATTTAATGCACACTGTAAATAGTTTGGGCATCTATATGGATTTATACTTAACCCCTTTCACTTCATGTTGTTTAATCTAGCCTCATATTAAACAGATTACATCTGAAAGCTGAATGGGTTTTGTGATCCCAGCCTTTTCTTCTGAGACTAATGTTTTATATAATTGTTTTGATACAGGAGATTTTTTTCCAACCTTCTATAAACCTTCATAAGAGGTGAATAGACCTTTCACTTAAAAAAAAAGTCTATTAAAAGAAAAAAAAAAGGTTTTCAATTGGATCAAATTAAGGAAAAACAAATGTATAGAGTACAATTCCACTTTGAACTTGAATCTGCCTTTATTAATAGATAATTTATTTGCTTATAGGATTAGAAAGATGCTTGTATGATAGCGGATTTGCTAACAGAACACTAATTCTTACTTTGGTATAACAGACATAACATCTATTGCATAAGCTCAGGCTTGGATGGAAAGCAGTGAAGTTTCAGTAAATCAACACAAAAAAATCTGAACAAACTGTATAAGCATCATTTTGACATTCCTAGAATTTTGATACCCATCACTGGTAGGATAAACACAAAGTAAATAGCAATTAGATTATTAGTTAGCCAATACATTATGCACATTTACAGAACTAAATTGTTTAATGTATTTAAACTGTTCCCAGCCTGCATTTGCAGGCTGCCATTTGAGGTAAGCAGCAGGCTAATTGAGCACTGCCACATCCCTCATTATTCAGCTAGCAGTGTGCAATGGGATGAACAATACGGAACCAGGCTATGAGTGGAAGATATAATCTCTAAGAATTTCAGCAGCAGTAAGTCTCCTGTGTGAGGGTGGATATTCATTTACAGACTCACTCTGTCACCTGTGGAGTCACAAAATCACTATAAGACAGAATCAGGCCCAAATCACAATTTTGCCTTCTCCAGGGCTGTTTATATTCAGCTTCATGTACACACGAGTGGAAAAGGTAGCAGGTGTGGTTATTTTCTGGTTACTCAATTCAGTTTCAGCACGTCCCTTTCATTTTTATATTTTTTTTTTAATTTTGTTGTTGGTGTATGCTTTGATATGCTAATGTGTAGGAACAGTTTGCCAGCAGTTGCACAGGGGGAGACAATCTCCAAGCCTCACAGACTGATCAGGTTGTTCTTACAAGTCCACATCAACATGCATCACAGCTAACCAATTCCAGCCCACTTTCTGCTGGGTAGTAGCTATCACAAGCTCATTGATACCTTTTGTAACAGCCTACGGATTATTGCAATTATTTAAAGCATCTAAATAATACCATTAATGTGTATTCTGTATCAATACAAGCACAAAATATTGCCTATATGTTCAGTCAGTAGTAATGCTCTGAGAAATTGGTCTTGGGTTTTCAGGTTCTAGCTCTTCTAGTCTCAAGTTGAAAAGCTCGCTGAAATACAACCTGTGTGTGGTAGGAATGGTAAGAAAAGAGATGAGTGTCCATAGATTTTCAAAAACAATGGGGCTGTACTCTGTGCAAGTAGATTGTCCCTTGTGCATATGGACTGGCTGTTGGCTACGGATTGTTTTTAATAATGTCCTTCACATGAAGAACACACAAAATGTCAGTGGATGAACATGTCCTATTGCTAAAAACACCTACATATGTATTTTTAGTTCAAAACCTGTCTGTAATTCAGTGGGGTTTTGTACCTCTGTACCTCTTTGTTTGGCAGGCAACAACAAGTTTCACAATTACCCTCTTTCCACAGGTATGTTCTAAGACATCGCTACTTCGGTGTGGATTGGAGACCAGAAGAGGAAGCAAAGGGAGGATCCATTTCTCATGTTATTTCTCCGAGATTCTCTTCTAATGCCTCTGGGAATGGTATCTCGAATATCAGCATCTGAAACAGATCTGATGTCTTTGCTCACCCTGAATAGCACTCTACTCTGCTAGTAGGCCTACAAAAACACTTGAAAGCTGTTAGTCACAAAAATGCTACCTCTAAAAACAGTACTTTAGGCAGTGACTTTAGGACAGAAATCAATGGGATTAATAGTAGTGCAGGTGATAATGGTTGTTACCAAAGGCATGAGAATTTGTCCCTGAAAGGCTCTTTTTGAGCACCTTATATTGGTGGTTAACAGCACTCAAGTGAATATTATTTCAGAAAGACAAATTTTGTACGAAAGGTAATGTCTTCTGTTAGACTGGCTGATATAATGAAAATCCATGGTTGCAGTTGTAGGCACACAAGCCCTTCTTCAGGGCTGATACTTAAACTCCAGACAAAAAGAACCAATTTATAAATTGTAGTTCTTTTATTTCAGTGGCAAAATACCAAAGCTGTTAGAAGCATCAGTGTGCCTAGCATCAAAGGCACCTCGGTTCTCTGTACCACCGGGCCCGATCAAAATCCATGCTATAAAAACATCTGGTGTATGGAACAGGGAGGGAAAATATTGAAGTATCAAAAACTGGAACAAAGTGACGCTGTCCCTTTCAGATGTGATAAATAGTAGAACTCTCACTGTCCTGGGCTGCTAATGGATTGCGTTGGGTTGAGATCCCTTCATTAGCTTTCTATGAAGCTGAAGGTGGGGAGACCAGATCCTGACCTGTTACTTCTATGTAACAAGGGGTGTGTCTGTGGTTCAGTGATTGCCTCAAACACATATTCATGAGTTTTTACAGAGATATTTCGACCAGGAGCGTGCTGCAGCTGTAAAACCCACTGAAGAAGCTGGGTAAAGACCAGTGATTAACTTGTATGAAGTCATTACCATCAGCTACAGAGCTGGTTTAAAACCAGCTTTGATAACATCTATGGGAGTTGCAGTGTGTAGATATACTCAAAGTTTAAGTTATGTAGATTCACACAAAATTAGTAATAACATTATAGCAGCAGGTATTTTTCCTTTTGTCACCTGAGCTGTACGTAAGGGAATTAGCCACATGCTGAGTTCTGGCTTCTTTGGCCAGCGGACGGTCAAAGAGCTTCTAAGGAGGTAGCATCTGCTTCAACAGACTCAAACTATGAGTTACCTAGTTAAAAATTAATTGCAAGCTAGCAGGCAAGTTTACTCTGGTGGTACCGAATAAAAAACATCTTTATGTTATTTTTCAGTATTTGTTCAATATCACAGAGTGCTCATGCTTGACTCTAATTGCTTTTCTGTGCAGCTGAAAATCAACACTCTGTGTGGCAGGTGAAGGTGATCACTGGAAGCCCCATGGCTTGATGTGCTCCAGATGGGGAGCTGTTAAAGAACATATAAAGAAATTAGGTGCTTCACTCCACCCTTCCTAGTGCTTTATGACATAAAGAGTTGTAGGTTTGTTTCTTTGGTTTCCTCCCTCACCTTTCTCTCAGGGCTGTATGGTTCAGCTGGATTTAAAAAATGATTCGGCATGGTCTTTATTCTTTTATCTAGGCTGTAGTATATCTTTGAGGGTATGCTTTTTAGCTGCTCTTTATTCTTATCTCCAGGACTTTTTCTTCTCAGAGAGGCACAGTACTGATTTTTCTGGCAGGATGTTGCTATTGTAGCAGTAGAGGGCTGTGAGTCCTCACCGAAAAATGTCAACCCTTTGCCATGAGGCAGTGTGTCCCCATCTGCAATGTTTCTGATGGAGGTATCACGACTTAGCGAAGCGATTTTGACAGGTGATGACAGTACTTCAGAGGGTAAGTTAAAAGCAATACATGCTTGCTTCACTAAACTGGAAATGCACTTTTACTTACACTACCTGCTAACAAAGAATGGCAATGACTAATCTTCATTTAGAGGCTTCAGTCTTACACTGCATATAGTTTGTCATTTGAAATATGTCCAGAGAGGCTGACTGTGTGCTCAGTAAATCCCTGCGTGGTGCCAGCCTGGTGCTCAGAGATAGTGTCTGTGTGTCCTCGCTCTGACTGTCAGATTGACTTGCAAAGGGGGCACCTGACTGTGTGGTACAGTACATGTGTGGTACATAATTTTCTGCTTCACAGTGTGCTAAATTACTTTTTATTGGGGGCTGTTGGGCTGGGTCTGGCACTAGTCCTTGATGAGCCTTGGTATCTGATAGCTCTTGGGCTGGCCAGGCAGAATGAAGATCAAGGGTTTGACTGATAGGGTCCAGTGAACTACCCCCTATTGATGATTCTCAGAGTTACTACCTTATCTTCCCCATTAAACTTTTAAAATTCCCTCTAATAAATGCCTCTTGTTGGATTCCCTCCCAGATTCATTTCCAGTAAAGCTGGGATGCCTTGGAAAACCATTCATTCAGGCTCTTGCCCACATGGACAGGAGCAGACCTTTCTTCCAGGTGGAAATAAGCAGACCATTGCCATGCCAAAAAGCAGACGCAGCCCTCCAAGGCAGCAGCTGTTAGGAGGTGCCTCTAGAGCTCCGTGTCTCCACCACAGCTAGTTATTCCCTATGTTTTCAGTAAACATAAAATTGCCTGTGCCCGACCAAGGCATGGTGGTGCACGGGTGATGATCAGGGGATAATTAGTGTAGCCTGTTCTCTATTATCTTTGTCCTCAAATTTCCTTGTCTGCATCTGGACAGCAATGTTTCCTTTTGCCTTACTTTCTCTTCAGCACTCTTTCTTCTATTCATGCTGCTTTTTTGAAGTTATTGGCTCTCTAGTATCCTCCAGCTCTTTTGCTTACATGGGATGAGTGTTTGAGAATGGTTTATACAATACCACATTGAACTTCCTACCTTGCTGCTTCCAGAAAAACTTCCAGCCACTCTCTGAAATGCTGTGGCTATCAAGCACTGTCATTCTCTTCTTGCTGTTGCACTCAGAGTACCTTTGTGTTGCAGACTTCTTGAAGTAGAGGAATTTCTTATTATTATTTACCTGTCCGCTGTGAGCTGATGCTTACACTAGTATGCTGTATCAATAATATTCCTAGCCCGAGTCACAAAATGAGACATGCCATAGTTGACACAGGAACACATGCTCTTCCATTAGCATTCATTATTTGTGGTCACAGTCAGACAGATCAAGATTGACACTGATAACTGCCTGAGGAGAGGAGCTGTGCACCAGTCAGCCTGCGCTTTGCTTGCTGCTTTGATAATGCTGGGATGAGAAGGGAACAGCCACACACGGGGGGAGCGGCTCCTTCCTTGCACTGGGTGGCAGGTGTTTGGCTGTCATCTTCCATTTTTCTCTTAGGAAAGACAGCACTGTAAAGGAATTCCCATTAACAATTCATATTTACTTAATTCAATCATGCTCACCTGCTAGCCAGCAGCTAGATCACTGAGACTACCTGTCCATAGGAATGAAACCAGATTTACTGATAGGTTTTCCTTTTTGCTACCTCTTTTTCATTTGGTATTTATTTATTTTAATTATTTAATCTTCCCCATTTTGTGGCAATACCTAGACATCCCATACATGGCCACACTGTTATTTCACTATGCTGTAAAAACTGTAGTAAGCGGGGCAGCTCCAAAGGACTTAAAAGGTAGTTGTATCTGTTACACCTTTCCTAACATGGACTGAGAGCTTGCTGAGGCTTCTTTCTTCTGTCCATTTATTGGGTGCTGGCTGCAGTGGGGGTCTTAAATTCACATTGTACAGGAGTTACTGGATACACATCACAGCACTCTTTTGTTTCATAAGTGTCTTGATATATGAATTCCCAATCAAGACTTTTTTTTAATTGTTTGAAAGATCTTTTAGTGCTGCAGTATCTATTTATGTGACCTTTCTGCTTGCAGGCAAAATATCTATTATCTGCTTTTTGAAAAATAACAATTATACAGCTAGGATTTTAAAAGAAACTGAATCCCCCAGCTGCAGAATTCTCCTTGAAGGATAGTCAGGAAATGGGTATCTAATCAGGCTGCTTTGGAAATGCCAAAGCTTTACATGGCTTATAGCCACCAAATGGGCTCTGTAGAAGCTGTACATATGGAACAGGCAGGCTGTAACTTACAAGCCCAGGAATCCAATCAGCACATTTATAATGGGAATGTTTCTGGGAGATTTCTGTCATCTTTGAGAGGTGACCATGGATGTAAGTAATTAGAAATTTTGTGTTGCTTGGGCATGCTAAATGAAAGCAGGTTATTAGACAGGTTTTATGGGAAACAATTTGTGAATAACTACCTACAAAACAATCAGAAACATTAGAGTAAAAAAAGAATAGATCTGTCATTAGAAAAAGGGGAGGAGAGAGAGAGAGATGGGATCAAAAGGGATCTGGAATTAGCATTCCTCATTATTTTAATGCCAGAACATGCTTCTGTACTATTAATAGAAGTTAAAGCTGCTGCAGATTTTTGTAACTGCATTTCTACAGCTTGAAGAATCATAATCATCCTACAGCTGAATATCCCTTTCTTAACAATAGCACCTGTTTTACCTTCCTTAGTTTGTCTCCCAGAACAAAGAAGGTCCTGTAAGGTCATCCTCAGCTCTGTCCAGAACCAGGGTATTTTTCTTTGGTTTACTCATCATAGACCAGGCAGACAAGGTCTGAAGTCTTTTGAAAATTGAATAGTCAGGTATTTTTTTCCTCTTATAAGCATTTTACAGTACAGCATTTTATTTCTTACCCCTTTTAATGGTATTTCCTTCCAAATACATTTTTCTCTCTATGTAACATGTCATTAAACTACAGAGCATTTCAGTTTGGACTTTCCCCAGGCATTATGGGACGTTTACAGCCGGCCCCGGGAAGTCAGCTATTATTCCTCATAGCAGGGTTTAAAAATAATTGCCTGGATCCACACACACACACAAAAGCTAGACAATGATTTAGACTACATGGTATAGTTACTGCTACTGAGCTTGGTAATGATGCAGATCTATTTGCTTATCAGGTCAGAAATACAGGAACTCTGGGGGGCTCGGGAGGGAGCACCTATGATTGCATGTCCACACCCTGCCCCAGGAAACTGGCAGGTGGGTGCCAGTTTTCTCCTTTTCTAAGATTTCTCCTTAAGCAGCTGGACTTGAGTGAGAACGTAGTCGAGTACTGGCATGTCTGGGAAGTCATTTCTTGCAGGCTAGTTTTGGGAGGGGGCTGAGCCAGAGGCAACCCCCCAAAAACCTGGTATAAGGATGATGAAAAGGTTAGGCAAAGCAACCCTCATTTGCGTGAGTGCTGTTGGGGTTCTCTTGGGTTTTAAATTAACAGCTCTATTTTGTTTGAAACAAATGACTGCAATTTGTATCTTATATCAAGTCCATTGAAGATGGTGGAAAGACTGCTCTTACTCATACCGAGCTTTGGTAATAGTTATTTCAAAAGATTTTTTTTTCCCGCCTCTCAGTTTATTAATTAATTCTCTTGGTTTTCTTTTTAATTGCTGAGGCAGAAATTCGATGGGCAGAGTGGCATTAAATCATTCAGAACATATTTGAAAACTGTTTTCACAAGGAGGTGGGGGATATTATCCTTTCCTAATGCACTGAATTAATCCTAGAAAAATAACAAATTAAAGTAATAGGAGGATATAACCAGGCAGCCACAGTTGAGAACAGGTTATTTTACTTACTCGCCCTGTGATTCTGTGGTAGAAATATGGGGTCAGGTAATAAAACCAGAACACACTCCCACTTAAATGAATGGAGCCATTCATTTCAAGGACAGCTTCAGGGTTTTTTAGTCTAGCAATGTAACTAACTGAATTCCCTGCAGGCAGATGAGCCAGTGAAGGAAAAATGTTCAGAATAAGGGTTCCAGGTTATATGCTTTGGAGTCTGTTTTTCTTTTTTTCTGTTTTTCCTCCTTCCTTCATTTCTCTTTAAATGTTGAAGTTAATTATTCCAGTGGGGATGGGGAGGTGACTGAGAGGGGAAAGCTGGATTTGGTAGAGAGGAACTCTGTGAATATTTCCTCCAGGCTGCAGAAGCAATTGAAGCATTAGATCTCTGCAGCTCTAAAATTCATCCCAATTCAATAAAACACAGGCTGCCTCTTTCTAGGTGTTTGGAACAAGCTGACAAGAAATCCACTGTTCTGATGGAGACCAAACTTCCAGGGATCTAAACAATGAAAGATGATGATTATGTTTTAATATAAAATATTTTAAGATAATGATAATGAGCTCAGCTCTCTTAGAGGCAGGTCATAAAGATAAGCACTTCTGGAGCACTTCACCCCTTCCAAGTGCTGTTCTGTTAACAATAGCATCTGTGATGCTGAAAGCAGATACAGAAGGCTCTTAACTTCTCTTTATTTCTGCGGAAGGCTGGTGTTGACTGTGGGAAGATACCTATTAAAGAATAAAATGTGCTTCATATGAGTCTTTTCCTCACTCAAGATAATGGTCTCTTTCACAACAGACTTACAAATGAGGGGAGAGGAAACATCTTCTATGGTCAAAACAGATTGTAACAAGAAAATAAAGGCAAACCAGATGAGCAGATCTTATGGGTGTGACTGTCCTGCTAGGAAGTCTGTAGCAATGCAGAAACATGACATTATCCTTTGCAAGCCCAAAAAGTAAATAGTGCATCATCATCTGTGCCCTACAGAACCTTACTTAAATATGCACTTGTTTGTGATTGTGGGGAGTGGTGGATAAGTGGATATTGCTTTGTGTTTTTCTCTGAGTCACCTGGTCCATACCTTTACAGTGGAGCACCAGAAAGGCAGAGGGAATTAGCAGGACTTCTTAGGACTTTTTTTTTTTTTTTTTTCCCTATATAATCTAGAATATGAATGAAGAAGGCATCACAGTTCTCTTCCCTGAGAAAAGGAAAAGTTCATCTTGTACAGGAGAAGCAGAAAGCAGGAGCTACCAGGTGGGCTGGCTGTTAGGCATCACTGTTGCTTCAGAAGACAGAGTTGGAGGCCCATCACTCCCCCCCATCCACACCCATCATAAAGTCTGGTTATCTGAAGTGCTCGCTTTGCTCTCAGTGAAGAGGTAGAAAGGGATCCTTCACAAATCAATGGGATTGCATAGGATGTCCATCCTACCCAAATTGTTATGACTATGTTTCAGGGCATTAGCAAAGGCTTTCCCCTCAGCTGGCACTGCTGTCATATGCTGTTCTTTTACCTAGCCCTTGAAGAGCCATCTCTTCATGCCTGTGGGCTGCAAGGTGGGCTCATGGGATCCTTAGCATTTATCAGAAGATACAATAGACTTCAGCAAACGCTTGGCTTTTAATAGGAAGTTGAAAAGACTGGGTTTGCTTTCCCACTTTTCAGCATATTTTGTTGCATACATCATAAGATAACTAGGTGTCTGGGAAAGCATAAATACAAAACCAGTTGAGAACATGGAGAAAGAAATTACTTCATGCCTGACTGTATTTCTGAGTGAGCTTAAAGATACTCATTTTATACCTGCAGCTGCTAGAGCAGAGCAATTACCCTAGCCCCAAACTCTGTGATAGATGTGATGCTTCTGGAGCAACAGGAATGGGAGAGAGATTGCAAGGTCAGCAAGCTCAGTCCCCTGCTAAGGGCAGAGCCACTCATGTCTAGATCATTCCTGATTGATGTTTGATATGTTTTTGAATACCTCCAATACTGGGGTGCTTCCAGCTTTCTCAGAAGTCTGTCTCTGGATTTCTTTAGTTACAGGGTTTCTGTATTCTTACCTCTTACAAAACTTTTTTTCCTGTAATACCTGCTTCCTGTACATATAAGCCCATTATTCTTTATCTGCTGCATGTGTGGTGAAAAGATACTCCCCTTCCTATTGCAAATGTAAAAATTGCATATATTTATTAATATCCTTCTAATTAGTGCCCCGTTCCTGATTTGCACACTGCCCATTCATCTCCTCAGCTCTCTTTATGTAAGTCCGTTCACTCTCCTTTCTGCTTTCCTTTGTGTGCCAAGAAATAAAATCCTCCTCAGACAAGAAAAAACCCAACTGGAAGAAAAACCCCTGAATGCAAGATGATGTTTGCAAACCCTCACCCAGCATCATAGCCCTTTGTCTGTCTCCTCTGTTTAGACAGTGAGCTCTTCAGAGGAGGGGCTCCTTTCCTGTGTTTGTACAAGTGCTTAGCAGGCTCTGGCCCTGATAGAGCTTGGTTCCTTAGGGGCTATCGTAATGCACAATAATAATGAACCATATGTCGGCTGAGCCAGGAAAATACTAAAGCAGCAGGCCAGTAGGCAGATTTTCCCTTAGTGCACCAGGTATTGCTCAGACAATGCAGACCGTTTCCCCTCCTATCCCACTAATAACACACTTTACTTCTAGAGGAAGTAGTCCTAGGGATGATGACGTGTTTTAAGCTTTGTGGGCCTTATTGTTAGTCTAATTATATTGTGGATGTTCGGAAGAATGCTTCTGTAGCATTTCGCACAGCAGGCTTGCACGAGTTATCTGTGCTCTGGCTCTCCCAGGGCAGCAGTGGTGAAGCAGTGTTGGTGTGGGGGCCAGCCCTGACCTCAGATGTGGTATAAGCAGCAGAGCACACCGGCTTGGGCTCAGTATCCTGCCAAATGACTTGCTTTATTGTTTTTTGGATTACTTTTGGTTTGGCATGCTGGCAGAACAAGCTTGTGTCTGCTTGCAGAGCTCTGCCCATGTGTGCTCCTAATAAATAGGTGCAGTTATTGTCTGATTTCACATAGGGACCAGCCTCAATGTTATCAGTCCCTTTGGTAGAGGGGTCTGGTAGGCATCAGCAACATTGGTCACTTTTGCACCTAGATGGGAATTTTCCTATTAACTTTGAGTCTTGAGTGAGGTGCTATTAACATGTTTTATTTCACTCTTACCATTTGTGTATTATTATAAAAAATATTTTTGAGCAAAAATTCAGTTGTGTAACAATACTTGGAAATGTTGGCTCTAAGATGAAGCATTCTGACATTTTTGAGAAGAAGCAATTTGGAATTTTCATTTCATAATCTTGTTTTTAAGTGGCTTGAGTCAAAGCGAAAGAGATAAAAGGGAGTGTTAAAAAGTACTTAAAAGGATATCAAGATTCCCCAGCTTTCAGACAGAATTTGAGATAACATCAGGAACTGAATACTCAGCTCTGGAGGGGCTAGGCAAGGTGATGGTGAGGGTTGAAGCAGTCTCCACAGCTGTACCATCATGGTCTGACTCTGCTAGTGGGGTGTAAATCTGGCGAAACTGTTGAAAGCTGCATCTCTGCTGTACGTGGCTGGGTTCTGCAGGAATCGCTGGGAACAGAGGGAGGGAAAGTGAGGATTTGCCGCTTGGTAAATCCTCCCACTTCCCTCCTCCCAGCGGACGCATTTGTGATAATCATGGAGAATGCTACCACTTCAGCCTGCAATAATAACCACGGAGCAGCTCTCTCACTCATAATTGCTTTGCTGCCCAGGGGACAGAGAGGACTGTTTTCCTTTTATCATTGTCTTCAGTAGTGGGTTTGGTTTTTCTTTCTTCTGCCACTTAAATATTCTTCCATTGCATCATTTTGACTCCCCTCACCAAGTAGCATGCAGTGTTATTTTTAGGTGGTAGAAGGGGACATGCAGGGCATGTCCTGAGATGGGTCCTGAGATGCTGGGTCTGATATTTATAAGTAAATTCAAACTGGGCATGATCTGCAGAGTCCTGTGAACTGCAAATCTGTTTGAATCAAGAAAGGTATTTTAGTGGATTTATTGTTGCCTTTGATATGCTTTTTATGTATTCTTGTCAGAAGCTGAATTAAAAAAAAAAAAGTGCTGCAGTTCAGTGTTAGCCTGTAAAAACATAAAAATCTGGCACAGAAAGACCTGTCATCATAACTTTCATCATGTTACAAATCCTTACTTTGCCACATCTGCTCATTACATGAGACAGGCAAGAATTCAGAGCAGCTGAGCTTCGAGACATTCTGTTGCAGAAGGTAACAACTGATTAAAAAAGGTCAGGAGATAGCTCCCAAAATTTTCCTATGGTCTTTTTGGTCTGTGAATTTCATAAGCAGGATGTCAGTAGACTACATTGCTGCATATGTTTAGATAGAGATTAGGCTGGGGAATGAATTACAGTGAGGTGTAAAATAAGTGAAATGTAAACTGTACAGTAAGAGTCATTTTTGAAATGGTTGGGGGGTTTTGTGCAATAAAAGGAAGAAAAAATATATATTCCATGGCCATTTTGTGAACACTGGGCAAGATCAAGTGTGGAGTGGTAAAGTTAATGGTACTATGGCAATTCATCTTAGCTGATGATCTTGCCTATGGGTTCTAACTCTGCCGCTTGGTCAATAAATGTGATTGCAGTTATTATGTTTAAGGGTAGCTATGGATTTTCAGTCAGAATGATCTTTGCTTTTGTTTTTGCCGTTATTCTCTTTCCATCTGAAACACGGTCTCCTGCTGGAGTCCTGGCTGGCTGGCAGCTGAGAGGAGATGCAGCCAAGTCCCAGTGCTGGGGTGCCTGGGCCACCCCACGCAGGCTTAGCTCCCTGTGGGTACAGCTTCTGGGGGCCCATAGGAAAGCTCCCATGTTCTGCCCTGCCTGAACAGCCTTCTCCATCATCAGAGGATAGCATCTGTTCTATAACAATTCACAGCCTGAAAGAATGAGTATTTCATTCAGATGTCTGATTCTTCTGAGCTTTTGGGGAGGTTTTAAGCAAAAAAAAAAAAAAAAAGTGATGGTCAATGACTCCAGAAGCTCCGGATTTAAAAAAAAAAAAAAAAAAAAAGGAAAGGAAAAAAATGAAAAAAGCCTCAAACATTGTGATATTTGAAGCAAGGTGCTAGTTATGCTTTCTGATCAGAGGACTTCAGAGGTTTTGTACCTTGTACATGGAGGAAAAGGCTTTCCCCAAGGCAGTTTGTTAGCTGTTTTTTAAGGTCTTTGGCTTTTCTGAGTCACCTGGAGATGAGATACTTCGCAGCTGGGTGGTGTCAGGGCCGCATATAGCCTTCTCATGCAGCTCTGGGTTTTAAATGACAGTATAATAGTCCTGTGTTGCAATTGCAATATCCTCTAATAGATAACATTTTAAAATATACAAAGATATATTTGGTATAAATATAGCTCACAGCATGAGGCACTGAATAAAACATTTCTCTTCACTCATCGGGGAGGATCATGCATAACTTACTCTTGGATCTGCTTCATCACTCAGGCGTTAGAGAGTCACCCCTAATTTGTGAAAACATATGGCTTATTCCACCCTTCCACACTGAGAATTCGTTACAGGCATGCTTGCCTGCAGTCTTGTGTTCACCATCTGGATCAACCTTCTGCAAGTTGAGGTAATCGGAGTTACAGTAAAGGGGAGCAGGGAAATGTGTTCCTCCTCCTCTGCTAAAATCAGAGGATGTCTCTTCTAGCTCTTGGCTTCGTTACAGCCTGATGGGCTGAATCTTGGGGGAGTGGGGGGTGGCAGCATGGACTAGGCATATAGCCAGGTTACTAAGAAGACATTTAGCCAATAATTATGAACTATAGAATTACTTAACTCTTTTAGATTGCATCTTGATTAACTACCTAGCAACAGTGAGTTAGTGAAAACTTGCTGTGGATCCAGTTAAAAAAAAAAAAAGCAAACATCCGGTGTGTCGCAGACCTATTGTCTACGCTGAGCCACAGAGCATAGCTTCCATCCTCCCAGAAGTTGAAGTTCCCATTATTCAAATTCAAATTTGACGTAACAGGCAAATCCTAGGTTACTTACATTACAGCTTGGCAGGAGTTTTGCACAAGCCGTGTTACTCAAGCAGGAATGAAATATATATGTATTTTTTCACCAGTTCCTCGATCTCTGTTGCTCAACAAGAGACAATTGATTAGCTGCATGGAGCATCAGTTGGGTTCTGTTATTTACAGTGGTCACTCAATCAAGTCAATGGCAAATTAACAGCTCTGTTTACTTGTTCTGTTTCAGTGTTTTAACTGTTGTAATCACACAAGGATTTTTTTATTCTGTTTTGGCTCAGAAAAGCGATGTATCGCTGGTTCACATCCTCCTGTTTAATGTTGAATCCCAGTTTCCCTGGAGGAAGCCTCAGGCAGTGGTCAGAGCCCCCTCGCTGTGTGCAGCTTGGCTGGGCTGTGTTCCCTAGTGTGCGCATCCAGCTGGGCAACCTGCAGGGATCAATAGCAAAACACCAAGGTGTGATGGCCACACTTCACTCTTTGCAGCCCTTCATCTTTCCTCTCTTGTGTATGTTTTTTTCTTGCTTGGTGGTGGTTGTTTTTTTTTCCCCCTTTCATACAAAGAACTTGTAGCTCATTCTGGGTTTGAGTGTAGTCTGTGTTTAATTTTGCTTTGTAGTTGTCTGTAAAGGCCTGTGGTACTGTAACACGCTATGCAGACCACTTGCATCTTTCTGGTTTATTCCCAAACAGAAAAGAAAGTAAGTATTGGTTTAAAGCATCCTTATGCTACGGAGATAGGGAGCACACTTTTTTTTTTTTGTGGCTTTATCCTACATTGCTATGCTGATACAGAGCCCCTGTGAAGCCATCTCTGCTTCTTTCAATAACTGTACCCGCATACTGTTTCTGAAACAAGACTTCATTTAAATTAGTCCTGGATTGGTATGTTACTATAGAGCCATATATCTAAAAATCAAAATAGAAAACTGAAACGCTTTCTTATGATGATTGTAAGCCACTAACAGTCCATTTACTGGTTGTGCATCCATGGCTGTAAAGCAGTCTGCAGTTACAGCTGGTTTCCTCACCTAGCTTCTCCCATGTATGTTTTCAGTGCCTTGAATTAACAGGAACTCTTCCTGTCTGCAGGTCAAGCAGTGCAACTGTGCTCATCCAAACTCTGCATGTGAATTAAACTGGAGTTTGCACATTTCCTGTCAATCCAGCCAGAATAGGTATTTAGGCAGATAATGGCACATGCAGGGCTAAACTGGGGTCAGAATTTGAATGTGATTCCTGGCAGATGGGTGAATACCCATTTTTCTTTATAGGAGAGGGTTCCCTGTGGCCATGTGCATGTCAAGTGATTTGTCAAGACCCAGCAAACAAAGGAAGGCTGCCAAAGGCTGCCACCTTCCCGGAGTTGGCCCCTCTGGAGTGGTCCTTCTGGTCCCCCCCTTTGCCTACCATCTCTGCTGATTGCCATGGCTAAAGGAAACCAGATTTGTGTGAAGGCAGACCCAGCCTTTCTTTCTCAGAGGCTGCTATTGTTTGCGTTCTTTAAAAATATTTTGCATTTTCTGAGTCTGTCTTCCTAGCTTGAGCTCCAGTCTATTTTGCCCCATTTCAGGGCTGGCTTTTAGGTTCTTGTGGCTTTGGGAATGTTGAACATACATGCAATAATATATTACTTGTTTCAAAGTTGAGAAAGACATAAAATTATTCTGCATTGGCAATGCCTTCAAATAGCTTTCACAATTTCCTCTCCCCACCACTCCCACGTACTCTCCTATGCATTTCTGCAGTAATTTTGTGCAGCGCTTAGTGTGTGCCAGAGTCAGCTCTTTCCTCCATCACCCAGCTTTCGTTCATGCACTTATGTATTGCAAAGAATCACCAGCATAGTCTGAGTTATGGGGTGGTGAGAGGTGCTTCAGGACAGCAAAACTGGTCTTAATGCTCTGGGGATAGTGCACAGTGTGTGTCCAGACTTCACCCTGGGATCCCAGGCTCAATGTAGTTAAGGGTATCTATGATAAGGCTGTGCCTGTCCTGATCTACCCTCTTTATTCCTTCCCTCTTAATTATAGCATTCAAGATGATTAAATCAGATTAAAATGCAAACCGGCACCATAATCAAACAGAATGTAATAGCTGGTTTTTGTGAAAGAGCATTAAAATAAAAGATAAATGATTTACGCTGAACTCCCTCTTCAACTTTGGATGGCCACAAAACGATGCTAACAAGCTGCTGCCCAGACCTCAGGAATTCACATACCCAGACTGTTCAAGCCCGGCTTTATTCTCCAGGCCGTGAACGTGTCTCAAATAGCAACGTGCTCTGTATGCCTATGTTACAACTTAAACTTTTTTTGGTGTGTTTATAAATGCATTTATTTTAAGAATTTGTGCTTCCCTTTAACTGAAGATATTCAGTATTTTACAAATATAAGTTTTTATTAATGAACCTGCTAAAGTCATTTCTATGCCTGCTTAGTCATAACCTGGATTTACAGAGATGTGTATGGAGAACATCAAGAAACAAAAGCTCGAGCAAGATGTGAGAGAAACCTATGGCATAGCTGTAGCCCAAGTTACCAAACTATCAGGTCCTGGATTATGGTGTTTCTGAACGGCTTTGCCACCAGCATTTCCCGTATTTGCAGAATATCTCTGAGTCAGGCAAGTCATAGTAATTTAAAGTTCTTGTATTAAAAAAAAAAAAACAAACAAAACAAAAAAGCTATAAATAAGCATCTGTACCCCAAACATAAAAAAAAAAAAAAATCAAATAGTTTTGATGAGCATAATGAATATTATCTCTAAAATGGGATGAGAGCGTGTTTCTAGATGTAAATTTGATGGGGTGAATAGCCTGAGAATACTTCAGAAATGCTTGAGGAGTTTCTTTCTGTTTAGATTACCATTTTTTTTGCCATATGGATGGGTGTAAATGTAGATTGATGGAAGTTGTTGTTATTGAAATGTACCCATTAGATAGTTCCTTTGTTTCAATATGTAGATTGCATTTTGGAAAAGATGTGAAGCTAGTTTAAACAAAATGAGATGTATAGAATCTTTATGTTCTCCTTTATCTTCAGCTTCTGATCAGACCCATATAATTTTCAAGAAAAGGTTGATAGTTTGCAGGGGTTATAGCATATTGGTTCAGAAAGCAATTTCTTTCCTCACCCATGGTTTTTGAATGAAAACAGTGAATTCTGATGAAAAATACATCTTAGTGAGGAGATCATAATTTGATCGGTGTAAACTCATTCATTTTAGAATAATTCTTGAACTAAAATGTGCTGTCAGTGTGCAAAGAATTCAATTCACTTCATGCTCATGAAACCCAAATGTTTATGAATATTGATTTCAAATCTTTTGAGTTTATCTGCCAACCAGCATTCGATACTGTTCTTGGGTGGGACACATGGGGGAAGTCCACAGCAATGTGTGTAGTTTCAGGGTTGCTTCAGCTGTGCTTTGCAAAGCACAAATCTGCAGTGTTTCTCTTCCCTGTCTTCCCTGGTGAAATTCCTCCCATTTGCTGCAAGGAAAGGATGTTCACTTGCTTAAACACATTTGGTGAAGGAAGGTTTTATGAATTGACTAAGACAGGCAATGAGTTTCTGTTTTACTTGTGGTGTCTCATATGGAACAATATTCTGGACATTCAGTTAAAATGAAGGAAGCTGCTTCCCTTCCTCCACACATCTTAGTTGCTTCAATTTGTGTGCTATATATACATGGGTATATATATGTGTATGTGTGTGTATATATATATAAATATAAAAAACAGTTCAGTGTTTGTAATCTGTTTACTTTTCCCCTCTAGCTCATTTGCAAGCTCAAGCAGGATGTTGCATTCTAAGTATGGAAAACATTTGATTTTGATACAAAAAGTAGATCGATTGTAATTCCTAAGATGAGAGTATGGTTACTAATTCTATTGGATATCACAGTCCTTTCACTGGCAAGAAAGAGCTCTGAATCTTTTCTGCCACAGTGAATTCCATCCATTTTAATGGGTAAATCTGTATTTTGTTTTTTATTTTTTAAATTACACCTCCTTTAAATTCTTTTGAAGACACCAATTGTCTGTTGGAGCATACCATCCAGTGCTAGCTTTTCTCAGTAGTAAAATATTATGTATGCCATGTATTTTAGCTCCACGTTGTCTTAAAGAGTTTGTGCATAGATGGGAAAGACGAGAGGTATTTGTCTTGTGAAAGAAGCTTCCTATGTGATTTCAGCTGAGAGGTGGGTTTTGGAGCCACCTTAGCTTTTAAAGGCTAGACACATTTTAAAAAATCTAATTACTATTTAGAATAAATGGTAGCACTAATTGCAGTCAATTCTCTATAAAAGGAATAAACTATCACTTAATTGCATTTAAATTCATAATACAAAAATGTGTCTTGATTAGAGAAAGAAATAGATCAGGTTAATTCTTTTCTTTGGTAATGACTGAAATTTATACAGAAAAACTGCATTACCCTGAGGAGCTGTCATTGGTTTCTTCCTGTAGTTGAGTCTCAGTCTTCAAATAGATGTTTGAACACCCAACTGTCACTTAAGCTTTGGATATTTCTCCTGCTCAGACAATAATTCTCTGCACCCAAAATTGAAAGCGTTCCAGCTTTATGCTATCTCTGTTCCATGGGGGTGCAGGTAGGAAGCAACTGTATAAATTGGCATATGTAGCTCCTCATGGTACAATTTGCAATCAAGTGGAAATGCGACTGTTTTTTCTTTTCTTTCTTTTTTTTTTTTTTTCTGATTCAAAATCCTGCTTAAAAATTCCAAATGTTATTCCAGGAGAGGCAGGAGAAAAAGGACACATGTCCCAAAACACTGCTAGGGAATGAAAGGTGCTGAACAGAATTATTTTCTGAAAGATTGAAACCTGGTGTGTTGTGTGAAGTCTAATTTTAGACCGCATTATGCTGCAATATGGTATCAGATTCAAAGAGCAGCAGGTGTCAGAGAATCTGCTAGCTGACACTCCATGTTACAGCAGAAAAGCTTTATTAAATTCATTTTCTAAGCTGCAAATAGGACTCTGACATGGTGTGAAATTCAGCTAAACTGAACTTCTTCAGCTCCTGCTCCTGCATGTCATGGATTTACTGTAATCGCCCACTGTGATCTGGCTAGCCCAAGTTTGGAAATGCTGGCTATTAGCCTTAGCAGGAAAATGCTTTGCTTTCAAGTACCGCGTGCTACCCACCCGCAACCTAATGAATCCTCAAGGAGGTCTGAAATGAGACAAAACCCCATCCTGAACCAAGTGAGAACAGGAAAATCTATTTCATGCCATTCCCATGGGAGATGAGTCTAATTCACTAGCAAATATTTTGTGATGAGGCTGGAGTTATCTGTGTGAAACAGCTATTTTTATTTAGAGTATTTGAAATCTGCCTATAACCTCGATTTTTGTATACAAGGTCCTTTCCTGAAATTTTAAAAAGTTTGTCAGGGTGGAGATGTAAATTATGAGGACACAATTTATCACAGCGAGGTGTTGGATTTTTTTTTTTAATGCATATTTTTTGTGCCAGTGAACAAGCAAAGCTGTCCTGGTCAAGGAAAGGTCTTCCAGAGATAGGTGGATGGATGGATGAGGGGAGAGAATATTTGCAACACTGCTAATTTTGACTATGTAGTGCCCTGATTTTGCCTGTAGTTTTGTCTAAGGGGAATTCAGTAGCCATAGCAATAGGGACAGAGTTATGAGAAGCGTTGCCATTCATTTTAGGCTGCTCTGCCTGGGTTTAAACATCTCTGAAAGTGTTAGAAAGCAGCAGAGAGGATCAAAAAGGAATTGTTAAGGCTCTGAGAAGCCTGTGGAATTAATTTAGAGAGCTCCCCTTGGACAAAACAGTGTCAGGTAAAAGATAGTGTTTGATACAGATCACATGTAGTCAGCTGGGTATTGCTGGCAGTCCTGGGGAGCCGCAGAACACAAATGAGAAGGAAATGTTCAGGCTGGGATTTAGTCCTTCTTTTGTTTTTATTATTTACTTTATTTATTTTGTAGGATGCTTGCCTGCATCTTTTTTTGGGAGATGGCTGTCTGATCTCATAAAGGCTAGAGTTATAAAACAGGCATACTTTCTAGGGGTGCATATAATTGATGGGTTTTCTATTTGCAGTTTGTGTCCTTGTTGGGAATCTGAACTGCCTTCAGCCGGTCAGGCTGTTTTGTCCTGGAAGGTCCTTAGTAGCAAAGAAAAATAGATAAATAAACATAGACTCCTTCAGAGTTGGGATGCTTGGTTGTTCATGTGAACTGAAATGCAGCATTTATGGGTAAGGTAAGGTACTGTAGGTTCAGATTTTCACCCAGTAACTTGATGCAAGTATTTCTACACTCACTGATTATGAAAAATCATATTTTTGGTCATGTTTCAAATACATTAGTGATATTTGACATAGGAATACTTTTCTTATATGTACAAAGTGTAACTGAGCAATGGTCTGAGGGGATCAGGGATCAGATCCCTGATCAAGCATGTTAATTGAGCTGTATGGAGTAAGTCTGAACAATTTGACCTTGGTTAGAAATGTGAAACTGGGGCAAAGTGGCCTTGTCAGTATTTGGGCAAACATAAATACATCTATAAAAGCCAATGGAAACTACTGATACATTCAGTTGAACAATGTTGTTCTGTCTGAGTCCTGATTTGAATTTTTCTTTAAATTAACCTAGTTAGGATTTCAACCCAAGCTTAATCCTTGACAGATACCTTAAATACAAATAAAGCTGAAAGCAAGGTTGCTGGGTTCTGGGTGATCTCTTCAAATTGCCTTCAGGCATTTCCAGCTAGAGAAGTTCACTTGCCAAGTTTGGGCTCCTGCTACACAGAGAGCGTTGAAGTGCTTATGGTAGCCAGAAGTATCAAGCACCAATACTGTGCACGGGGTACTGTACAGCTTGATGTGCATTGTTAGAAGGGGCCTCTGTGGCTTGTATCAATATTGCTGTTTGTTTCTAACAGGTAAAATTGTTAGATGTGTTTGTATTTGGCATAACAATTTTTATTCTGTTCATATATATATATATATATATCTTTTTACACCAAAAAACAAGACGTCAGGCTGGAATCTTCACTAGTACTTGGGAGAAGAAACCTAGAGTGCTCAGATTCAATTTTTGGCATTGCTCTTTTAGTGAAGAAACTATCAATATCCTTATGTATTTTCAGACTGTATTATGTGGAGGAAATCTGACTTCATTGCAAAGGTGACCCACAAAGGAAACTTTAAAATTGGCTTCCACCACTCCTTTTTGTTTTGTTTTTCCCTTTGGGCTTTAAAAATGTTGTGCAAAGGTCTGGGAAGCTTTGAATATTCCCAGCTTTCTGCTTGCAGACTTTTTTCTTATTATATTTAAAAATAACAGGAATGCAAAGTCTGCTTCTGCTGCTCTCCTCCTCCCCCTTTTCCCCTTGGACAATTCCTCAGGGATTTCAAGGACAGAAAAGTGAAACATGGCTCAGAGATGGAGGCACTTTGTTTTTAGAAGAGCTTTTGTCTAAGTGCTTTGACTCAACAGGTGCTACTGGAACAAGCAGATATTGGATCTGAACAAGCCTGACTGGAAATTTCTTCTTTCTCTGTAGCTCAACTTTCATCTCCTTTTGCAGTCATAATTACAGTAGTTTTCACAGGATCCTTTTAGGATAGATGAAGTATTAATTTTTAATATTAAAAGTTTTTTCCCCCTTTATGATTGCATATCATCTATAGTCATTTTATACATCACAGATGAGAGGAAAAACTAATTCCTTTGTTTCTAAAAATCATTATTAAGGCTGCAGGTTAGGAGCAGAATAGAAATCAACAGAAACTTCAGCCTTTTTTTATGATACAGAGGATAGAGCATCACAAGTCACAGTCACAGAGCTATGCAGGATTCAGAAGCTAAGCAGGCATGTTAGGAAGGAAGCCATTACTCTCAGGCTGATCTAGCTAAGAAAAGTTGGATGATTATATATTCTACATTTGAAATCAGGTCTGAGCGGTGGGTTAGCATGCGAACATATGCAGTGGAGGAAAGTGAACACATTCATTATGCCAGCAGCACCTGAAGTCTCCTGCTGGCAAGAGGATGGGGTGAACCAGCAAGTGCATGGGGAGCAGTTGGTCTGTCTTGTTGCTGGTTTTTGGACCAGCCATACTGCGTTTGTACGGGAGGCTTTTGCTGGTCTTACTGTGCTGCTGTGTTTGAGGTGCCTCCTAAAAAGGTGTGGGCTGGGAGATGTGTGCAAAGTAAATTGCTCATCTGGCTCAGAGCCTGCTTTCTACTTGTGCCTTGGGGGGCTTCTGGGGGGAAAATGATGTCTGGGAGCAGACTGACACACAAAGCCCATGGGTCATACCTTGCGTTCCCTTCATGTTATTTTGTCTGCTTGGAAGGGATGCTAACGTAATGAATTTTAATTGAAAAAGAAAAATCTTCTGGTGGAAGTGTATTCTCAGATGGGGAAGTATAAATTACAGAATAATTCATGGAGCATTCGTAGCTCTTGAGAATTCAGCTGGTCTAAATAATGTATGTTTATACATACAAATTGTGTGTGTGTCCCTGCATATTTAAAATGTTTGATAGTTTCATATTAAGAAACAAGTGAACAAGTGCTGACTGTGGAAGACTGGAACACTTGCCATTTTGGTTTAAATTCTTTGCTATTATTATGAATCCCACACAGATTTTTATCAATATGGATTTCATACCTGCATTTTATTGCTGGCCTAAAACTACATAGGCATGGAAGATAGACAGCATCTATTTAAAGCCTGAAGATACTAATGAAGAGTGTCACTGGAGACAGGACAGCCATCACCCCACAGTTAATTAGGGGTAGGAAGCAGTAGAGGATCCAGTACTGCCCTCCTTCTCTTCCTGGCTGTGCGGTGGGCTCGCTCCATCACACAGCTTGGTACCTCACACAGAATAAAATTGCATGAGAGGTTTTCAGTGGCTGGTGCTCTGGCTGCTGGCAGAGCTAGTGACAGAGCAGTCCTTGTGTGCTGGCAAAGTGAGAGCACACAGAGGCGCTTGGCCTGCAACGGGGGGTCACTGCTCCAGCTTGTGCAGGCCATGGCCTCCTAAATCTGCCTCTTTGTAAGTAAAGGGAGAGCTTCCCTTGGCTAGAGGAACGGGAAATAAAAGGCTGTGTTTTTCAGTGTGCGCGCATCCATGCAAAAGTCATAAAAATTACCTGCTTCTTTAAAGACTGTGGGGTGGGGAAGGGTTAAACAGCCGACAGTAAACATTTGGAAATGTAGCTGAGCTTCTGGATGGTGGTAATCCAGTCACTCAGGCGCCCAAGCTGCTAATGATTTGCTTCTATGGATGTGTTTAGGCCTCAGGCTGTCATCGACTCTGGAGGAGACCCTGAAGATGAAAGGATTTTGGTGTACAGCAGTGTCAAAGGCTGCTATTGTATGGGCACAAGCCTTCAACGTCTGCAGTGCTACCTGCCCGTGTCTGTGCACATCCTCATCCTGATTAGGGAGGACAGTGTGTTCTTGTATAATTATGATACTGGATTAAAGCAGTATAGGTATATCCAAGCAAAATAAGTGAGTGATAAATTTAAGGGAATTATGAATTAATTAGAATTCATAAATTGTCACATCTGAAATAGGGATGAAATGAGAGGATCTGCGATTCTTCTAATTGTGACACCACATTTGACAAATGCGTGCAGTTTTCATGTGCTGTCTAAGAAGGCCAGAGCGAAATAATGGTAAGCAGTTGAAAGAGTTCTGCCTCAGACAACCAACCTGCAGGTCTTGCTGCTGTGGGCTGCCCCACATAAACAGGGCAAGCTGCGCTGTTCAGCAGGTGCAGAGGCTGGGGTTGAAATGCAGGGGCAAAGCACACCTGTAGCTGTTGAAGCTGCTTTTGAAAGATTAGGAAAAAACCCTGCTATATATATTTTGCTTGGCCAGCATTAGATGGATTCATAATTTCTTGAACGAATTGAAACTAAAATGCACTCAATGCAAAAAAAAAAAAAAAAAAAGGGGGGGGGAGGGGGTGAGATGTGAGAGTGGCAAAAAGGTTTACAGGGATAATTCAGGTTCAGTATTTTGTAATAGTTCTATTGGAGAAGGGGCCAGAGTCTGACATTAGATTAATTCACTTTTGTCACGTTACCATCTAGTCCTTATTTCTTTGTGAGGAAACTCTTTGTAGTTTCAGGTCATTTAAGACTCAAGCATGCAGGATGAAGGTGACATCAGACTACCAAATGTACTCTGGGCTCTGGGGAGTGGGGTGACACAGCTCTCAAGCCTGGCAGCAGCCCTCTTGCAAGCCTTGCGAACCAAAGTGACACTACCTGTAAGTCAGCTTGTGGAGGTCACTGAGCATCTTCTCAGTGGGACTGGTTTGGGTCACTACTGATTTGAGCTGGATTCAAGGCAACCACCCAGAGGCAAAAGCTGTGATTTTTGTAGGGCATGATGGCTTACTTAATTGCAGCGTCTGACAATAATTCCTTCACCTTAGGACAGTAAACTATCAATAGCTGCATATTAAATAGCCTTGTCTTTTAAACAAGATACTGGTAGTAACTAGCATTCACTATTAGGTGTAAACAAGTCCCAGAAGTGTTGCCAGCTCTGTGGGTTTTCTCCAATCTGCAAAGCTATTAAACCTGCTTTTTTGCAGTCCTCTATACTATATTATTGTCACCACTCCTGCTCCTCACAGGTGCAAAAAGTCACTTCCCAGCAAGACAGGTTTACCACAGTGCTTTCTTTGTTGGCTCACCTGACAGCAGTGCTGCCAGGGCCCCACGAGGGTCCCAGTTTGAGCGCTGGCTGTGGCTGTGTGCAGATTGCACGTGGAGTTCAACTACCAGATGGGGGACACTAAATCTGCTTTGTCTCGCCAAGAGCTGGCAGACAGAGCACTGCTGCTGTCAGCCAGAGAAATACTGAAAATTGCTCAATCAACATAATTCATGAAGCTTTTGTGGCAGGGCTGCAGCTCCACAGGCTGGTGTGGGAGTGCCAGGTAGGCCACGGATCTATGCAGAGCCGTGGCCCTGCTCATCGCCTTGGAGGATGTGTGCAGCCGTGAGGTGTTTTCAAAGGGAAAATACCGTGAATGACACTTTTGCCCAGTAATTCCTGCTTTGTTTGCTGAGAGGGGTCATGGCTAAGAGCTGTGTCCCTGATCCCTTTTATGATGTTGCCTTAAAGAGCTCTGAGGACCGTGGAGTTACTCCGCTCCCCCCACCCTACCTGCACCGTCCCCGCTCAACTGCACTACAGGCCTCAAGGTGAGGGGAAAATAGCAAACAAGTTTAAATCTTTATGGGCTGAGCTGGGCAAATAATCAGTCAACTCTTCTCAGTCATTCCTTCAAACAGAAGAACGTTTAATCTCTTAGATGGTATTTCCAGCCCTTTGTTTGCTTTTTGTGCTCTGGGGCAGAGGGGTTTCAGGGAGCTCGTCTTGAGCAAATGGAGTCTTCAAAGGTTGCGGCAAAAGTGAAAAGTGCCGTGAGCTGTGGAAATGTGCTGCCTCCTGGGGCTAGTCCAAGTGTGTGTTGATACCCAGCATATTCGTGCCCAGCTGAAGTGTCCTTTTTGGTTTGGGGAGGTGTTGGGCCAAAAAAAAAAAAAAAAAAGAAAAACCACAACGAAAGAAGGGGCTGTCCCTTGTGAAAAGCAAGCAAATAGTGTGCAATGGGGAATGGCTCCCTGGTGGCATGAGGCTCGCTGGTGTGAGTGTGATACAGCCAGATATAGGACAAACACCAACTGAGATTAGGAAAAAAAATACATTTTTCTGTAAGCAAGGAATAGTATAGAAACAGTATACTTATAATCTTCCTAACTTCTTATGTCTCTAGGCTATAAAATGTGTACCAGGTGACTCCTCTCATAGATCTGAATCCTCCCGGAGATGTCTCTGGTGTCTGAAAACCCTGAGCTGAAATCTCAGCGTTAGTAAAGCCTTAGTAAAGCCCATGAATGCAGGGTGGGGAATTTATCCTCAAGGCATTCCTGTTTCTGTTGCCACCCAGCCCATCAGGCCACTGAGTTCCCTGTATGTAACTTTTCAGCCTTTTGGGGAAAGAGTGCTGGATAAATAGGAAAACTCATGACAAAAGTGTGCAGCCATAGGAATACTTACTGTACAATGTCAGTATGTTACTCAATATAACCAAATGAAGTATTTTGACAGAAACATCAGGTTCATTTTCCCTGGAACTTTGTAGAAAGGAGCAGAAAATGGTCAGTTTTAGAACCTATGCTTTTGTGGATCAGTCAAAGCACGCTGTGAATAATATTTTTTGTAATTATGTATGTGTAGTCTGAACAATGAGATTGTATGTAAATTCCTCCTTTAACAGACATGTAGAAGTCTGCTTGATTATAGATCAGATGAATCATGTTCTGATTTGATGAAAGGTATATATTCCTCTCTTCAGTCTTTTGTATTCTAGCATCTATGTGTAGACGTGTTGCAGTTTGTACACATGCAGGTGCTGCATGTATGTTTGCATCTTGGTCTAGCCTTGCTAAAGGCTTGCAAAACTGTTTTGCACCATGCTGTATGGAATATATCTTGCAAATATTAAAGAATCAATTACAGAGTTAATTCAATAGCTATTAGTAATGAGACATAAATGCAACTTTATAATTCTGCCAGCTGGCTAAGGTACCATGCTTTCATCATCTACAGAAGCAAAACATTTTTCAAATCTCTGGCTGAATGTTAAAATCCAAAATTAAATTATAATTACCAGAGGGTTTCAGAGCAGGCTGTACCAGACCAAAGTGGACTCCTCCCTTTTGTGTGTCCTGCTGGGGCTGCTGGCTGAAGCCTGGACCTATAGCTCATCACATCTGCACAGGTGGGGCAGGCAACTGCCAAGAAACCTGCGTTTCTCCTGTACCTAGTCAGGATTTATGTGAAAGAATGTAGATTTCTCTGCTTTGGACAGTAGCAATAGTTTTCAACTTGTTTTGACCTTTTTTCCACTTCTGTCACTGGTAGCGATTACTTCTGCTGAGAGCAGCCATATTTCTAGGCCTCTCTATTCCTTCACTGGATATATTTTTTTGTCTGGTCCTGCTATAGTTCCCATCCTCACACACACCAGTTTCAGGCAGGATGCATCTCTATTGCTTGCATGTCCTCCTGGTATGATCATAATGTAGCTCATCCTCAGTGATCCTGGTCTCGATACCAGAACAAAGGTACACGGTGGTATTTTTATAAGTAGCAATGCAGAAAACAGCAGTCGACTGCCATGCTAATAGAGTATTTCAGTAACTAGGATGGTAGCATAGTGTATTTTTATGAGGTGATTTATTTCTGTTAGTGGCCACTGGGTGGAGGAAAAACAGAAAAAGCTGAAAGTAGCAGCGGAGAGGAAAGCGGCCTGATTTCCAGGGCATGCAGAGCGCCTGCGAGTCCTCTTGCCTTGCTGACAATGCTTGGCAGCTCCTGGAGGTCAGATCGCTCCTCTAGGTGCCTGATTTTGAAATATGGCAGCTGGGCTTGGGCTCGTGGCAACTCCAAGGCACCGTTTAGCAAAAAGGTCAAGAAACAAGGAAGCAGCGGCTGAGCAAAGGAAGCCAGGGTAGTGTGCGGTGGTGCGCAGAGCTGATGCCAGTGGAAACAGGGTTCAAAGAGGGAATTTTGGGGCAAACTTGTGAAGAGAAGGCAATGCTTATGTTTACTTTTTTCTTTATAATTTTCCTTCCTATTCATTTGAGATGTGGAGAACCAGTGCAAAACTCAGTGGGAATGTGTCTTGGCCATACCAATGCTTTTTCTTGACTGTGTTACATACTGCATATAGAAATTAACTGTGGGTGTAATGATATAAAACACCATTCCCTTTGACCCCCCTGTTATATGTTAATCTGTTAGCATGCAAGAAGTAACTGTTTATAACCCACTTTCCTAACTCTTGTGGGCTGGGGATGGGACTAGCCACTGAAGTTGCTGCTAATACTTCTGCAACATGGGCTCAAAATGAAAATGAAGCAGTTGCTTGGAAACCCTCCTCCTCTCTGTGCTACTTATTTTACTTCTCAAAATGCAATTAATAGCCTGGAAAAAGACAAGTGGCAAAAATATTACAGGCGGAGCTGCTGATGTCTTACTTGTTAATGTCTTGTAATAGTGCCTTTTACAAGCCCCTGTTTTGATGGCTTACACTTTGCCAGACTTCAGCCATTTTGAACAATTTGGAGGGAATTTTCTGTGCTGGGTGTCTCCCCCGAGCTACACTCTTCAGGAAAATCTCAGCCAAAATGATTCTTGAAAACAGAGCTAGAGAACAATATCCTGGCAAAACAATGCAGTGAACTTTGAAAAGGTGAAGTACCTCAAGGACACAACATTTGGTGAGGGAAGCAATGTCTGGCTTTTTACCCAGGGATGTGTGTTTTACCATTTCTAATCTACGCCCATTTGGCTAAACTGCTAGGATTTCCATAGCTGCCCAGAAGGGACAGCTTTGGCATATTTAAAGGCTAAACCCAAAAGCTATTTCTGTCAGACTGGCTACTCCAGACCTAACTAAGGTCAGCACCCCAGGGGTTCTGCCTTCTTGAAGGGATAGGCGGGATGTGTACAACCTGTGTGCCAAGCGGTCCTAGTCCTGGCACTTCTCAAATTGAGTATTTCACTTTGCAACTTCGATAATATTCTGATAGGACAGTTTTCTTCTGCAAAGTATGTATTTTAAATTGGGCAATTCAAGCATCAACTGCACATATCTCAGTTCTTCTGCAGTACTTTTTCATAAGGAAAATAGTTCTCCCTCTCCCTCCCTTACAATTTTATTACTATCTATCTGTTAGCAATTCCAGTAGGCATGGGATCTCATGTCTTTGATAAGATGGATATTAGTACAAAAGGCTATGTGTAAAATTTGAAGTGCATGGATCCATAAAATGCCTCAGGGTTACCCCTATTATCTGTAGGAAACAATCCTACAGAGAATACCCAGAGACTGGATAATACTGGGAAAGTAGTTTTCCTGACACTGGATCAATGATTTATTTTATTTTGGAAGTCTCTTCTGAGGAGTGGGGTGGGGGCAAGATAATTCTGAAGAGGACTTAGCAGCATGAGATCTCTTGTGCAACTAAGCAAATAGTTGGGCAGTCTGGTTACACAAAGTTTCAAAGTACACTAATCATGCAAGTATTTTTTGAATAAAATAGTAAAAAATGCTGTTTGTTTCAGTGGCATGCCTAATACGATACACACTAAATATTTTTTTTTTGTGGAAAAAATATTGGGAAGCCCTGGATTGTAAGAATGAGACAGCAATTATTTGCTTCTGTATTTTTAGATGTTAATGCAAACCATTTTTTTTTTCTCATGTGATAAGGGCAGCACTGTGTAACCGGGGTGTTGGAGGCGCAGAAGAACCATTTTGTGTTCAGCAGACTCTAGTGTCTTTCTGGGACTTGCATCTCCTAAATTAGGTCAAGATGATGGGTATGTGCAGGCTAATGGGGCCACAGAGCATCATTTGGATAAAATTGAAAGGGGTATGAGGAAGGGAGGAGATCAGACCAACTTTTTCTTGACCACAAACCCTGCTTTAAAATAGATGCATCACCTTATGGTCCACTCTGGATTACCATTTTCCTGAGTTACTTGGTACTTCTTTTTCCACCTGAAAATTTTAGTTGGAATTTGAGGACTTTGGCCATTTCTGAATGTTCCAAATACTTGGAAATTCTGGATGCACAGTACCTTGCATAAAGTGTGTACCCAGACACCCATCCCTCTGGTCCTGCTCTGTTCTGGAGCATCTGGACACCTTAGATTTCTCATAGGGTCTCATTTCTATACCTCTCCCTTTGCCTCAAATGTCCATGCCCCAGAAAGCTGGCAGAAACTACATGTCAGCAGGGCTAAAATATGGCTGAAAGCTGTATGCATCTCTCAGGAGCTGTGCGCTAGCATTCCCGCACTCAGCAGGGGTGTGATGAGTTTTTCATTAATATTAGCTCTCTGGAAGGAGCAGATGGTGCCAAGATCTTGCACCTCAGAGCCAGAATTGCAGTTGGGAGCCAGCTGCATCATTTTCATTACCTCTAGAATTTCACAGACCCCTTCTAGCCTTCATTTACCTTTGTAAGTGGGGTGAGAATGCCAGCTCAGTGAACTGGTGTGTTAAACATGAATAACGCATTGAATGATTACTCCAAGCATCCGTGCTGACTGATGAGGGAGTACCACATTTCCAGCCTCCCTCTTGCTGATGGCATATGTTACTTTCACCAATAAAAAATCTGTAGACTGTAGAAAGCTGGCTCTCCAGTCGCATGGAGGAGGCTGTGAGTCAGCAGTAGAATTGTCTGAAGGCTGGGTGGTTGGAAAGCCAGCATTGGTTCTGCATAACTCGTAACTGGATGGTGAGGGTCTTGAGAAGAGCTAACAGAGAGGCAATCTGGGAAGAATGGATTAGATCAATTTTTGGACTTGGGTTGGTGAATGTTGCCTCATCATGGACATATTTTTTTTTTAATACAGAAATGATAGACTGGAAGCATTTTATTTAAATGTTGTAAAAGACAGTAATAAAATGAAGATACACTATGGAGAAGTGCAAGATGCAAGACTTACAGATAGAACAGAGATAGAGAGGAGAACCCTGAAGATCTCAATGCAAATTACTCAATGGCATCTGAAATAGAAATAGTAACTTTGTGACGCATTGGTGTGCCAGTTTTCCATAGGCTGGTTCTAACTACATTCTGCTTATGCTCTCTAGGAATGTGTTCAGACACATGACTGAGGATATGGTGTGCGTAGCTTTTACCAGCAGCAAGTGGAATTTTGAACAGTTGGTTTAAGTAATGTGATGTGTCATTTGCTTCCCAATGTGCTCTAATTTGCTTTAAAACATAGATGGGTTGTCCCAGTAACACAGTTACAGACTTAAAATGTCCTGTTTGTGGTAAAATAATTTAACCTGAAGAGAGAGGATATCTGTAAGTGTTTACAGCCACTTGTCAAAGAGTTCTGATGCTGGAATATAAGCCCTCTTTTCCAGGGACTGATCTGCATACAGTCAATGGGAACATTGCTTTCAGCTTGGCAGGGGCTCTAACCAGTACTGATGGAGATTACTGCTCTTGCTACACTGTAAATTTGGATAAGCTAGCTAAACATTGCAGTCTTTTAGGTGAGATGCTTCTGAAAAGCTTTTAAATCTGGCCTTTTGTCTCTTAATGGCTTTTCCCTGTTTGTTTTTTCTTGTTGCAGTTGGTTTGATACAAACGCAGTGAAACCATCCAGAAACACACAAGTTATATCAGAAAACAACTTTTAGAACACAAACAAACAAAACAAAACAAAACCTCACCTCTAAGACTTCAGCTAGGGGTAAAGGGATCTCCTGGTAGTGTTTGTTTTTATTTTAATAATTTGTTGGCTGTTGCTGTGCCTGGATATAACAGCGTGATTTGTTCTTTTTCCTAAAATCTTGTGATGAAACACAAAGGGTGAAATACATCCCACTGAACTGAAGGGCAAAATTCCCACTGTCTTCAGTGGGATCAGAAATATACCCAAAGTCTACATTGAGGAATATTTTGAACACGGTGCTATCAGCTATTCTTTGTGGTAGAAAATATTTTACTAAGCTCACAGCTTTAGCTATTCGCACGATGCCTTTGAGTGGTCTTTTCTACACAGCTGCTTTTCTTGACTACTTAAAGGCACATATAACTAATTATATTAGGTATAATTAGGGCTTAGACACTAGGTATAAACAGGGCTTCCATGTACCAGACTGTGCCAGCAAGGTGGAGGACATGAATCTCTTGTAAGAGTGAATAAAACAACTTGCAAAGTCACATCCAAGCCTTTTTTTTTCCTGGGCCGAAGGAAGAATTCGAGTCAGTTGTACCAGGTTTCTGCTCCAGCCTCATACTCTGGGTTCGGCTGACACTGGCTTTATTAGTTGTATTTGTTAGTGAGAATGTGTCTCTTGACTGGCTGTTGTCCTCCTCTCCCCAGGCAGAGTTGTTCATCTCACAGTAAGGCAGTTAGTGTGATATCCATGTGAACAAGTCTTGTATAGCCACATGGCTTCTTGTCCACCTCTGCCTGCTTGCCAAAACTAGGTTAAGAGAAGAACAATTGATCTCATTAGAAATTAAAAAAAAAATAAAAAAATCAGTGTGGGAACATACTAAATACAGTTTGTGGGATGAGAGGGAAAAGGAGAGGACCTGAGGAAGGGATTAATAATTGCTTTGGCTCCAGCTGGACCAGTACCCAAATACTCTCATAGCAAAGACCTTGTTTAACACACACCTTGGGCTGCTAGGGACTCCTTTGTCACTGTGTCTCAGTCTGTTTTCTGCTTGTTGCTTTCCATTGAGGTCTTGGGAGGAGGAAGTAGGGGACAAGACTTCATCAGAAGGAGTGAAGCTAACTGTGAGACTGTCAGGGCTGTGGGCTGGTAGCTCATAGAGGTATTGCTTGTTACATGAGTAAAGAGAAAAAGAAATGAAGCCATGAAGTTGAAGAACTTAACCACAAAAGTATATGGTAGTCTACTTCTCAAGATAGCCTCTGACAGAAGGACAAAATGATGAATATAAAACATGCCTGTGCAGATCCCTTTCTGAACAGCATTATGTATGCGCTTCACGTGGAGGTTATTTACATGCTTTTAGGCAGCGATCATTGTCCATTGCACTTGAGTTCCAACAGATGAAACTCTCACAAAAACAGCTTCTGCTAGACCCTGCCAAATAAGCCAGATAGTTTTGTGGCTGGCTGGTGTGCTGGCAAAAGCCATGCTCACTAGTATGCTGTGCACAAGCAAAGGAGGGCCTCAAATGGGTCAAGCTTCAGCTTTCTGCTAACACTTCTTCAAAGGGCATGCCTCCTTTTTGTATTAGAATGTCAATAACATGGAAGTGTATTGATAACACATTTTTTTTCACACTTGAACAGAGTGATATGAAACTCCACCATGTGTAAGTCAAGTGCTGTATCTAAATCAATTGAATTACCACTGGGAGAAGAACCATAGACTCTCCAGGTATGCAGTGTGAATATCACACCAGTGAAGCTGGAGAATCTGACTTTGAATTGATGTAGGATAGAGCCTGTACTCTGTGGAAGGATTCTTAAACGTACTTAATTCTTGTTCATATATAAGGCCCACACACGTGGGCTTCCGTGGTATGAGAAATCAGCGTTTGTTTTGTCTTTTTTTCTTTTAATTGGATGTGAAGATTGACTTGAAGAGCTTCTTTTGGCAGAAGCGGGGGGGGGGTCAATGAACAAAAATTCACATAAGTGTCTCCATTTAGAGAGGAATATTAACAAATGATTCTTTGTCCCAGTATCATATCCCATATAGTGAATTCTGTAGCTGTTACAGCTTTCCTGTGTACAAAGCGTAGGATAGAGTAACAGGTTTTTCAATTAGTATAATATTAAAAATATACAGCACAGTGATACAGAGCTGAAAAATTGTGGCTTTGTGATAGTCATGGGAGTAAAACAGTGAGATGTTGGAAAAAATACATTTTCATCTAGCGAGACTTGACAAATGCATCTACTTCAGGTTCTGTTAATAATGTTCTTAATTTGCAGTGTGTCATAGGAGGGCAGCATTAGTTATTGTAATGCTGTATTTATGATGTTATCAGTAGCAGAGCTGCAGTATAGTTTTCACCACAGAGCAGAACTCAGATTACTGGGGATTTAACATGGAAGTTCAATAACAATAATTTAATATGTACCTTGTACAGTTAGAATGATAGCTTTTCTTTCTATCAGCAGGAAATAAATGTGTTGTGTCATTAAACCTTGCAACCCTGTTCCCCATTCAGAGAATAAATATATGTATAGGTCCATATTGTTCCATGATTTCCATCTTTGCAGTTACATTGGCTTTCGTGGTGTGATCTCTGCTGATTTACATTAGCAGAGCATCCAGCCTACCTGTCAAAGATGGTGTCTTTATATGGCCATAGAAGTCATGGAAAAATTATCAGGATATCAAAGGTATTGAGTTTATTTGAACATACTTCGGTGAAAAAGAAACTGGGGGGCTGGGGATAGGGGGCAATCCTTTCCATTCTGACTTCTAACTTCTTGTTCAGTGTGATCTGTCAAAGATCAAAGACTGACTTCTAGAACTTCTAAAGTGAATGTATTGCTCATGATACATGCTGAATTAATGGTCTTAGGGACTGAAGCCTTTTATTTGGGTGGATTTCAGGATTCCCACACAAAGCCCGATTGTTTCCGTTTTTGGAAAGGGACTCTCTAGTTGTCCCTCATACAGTTCCAGGCATATTGTTGGTGCTCAATAAATAGTCACAAATAACAGTGAAGTCACAACCTGATCTGTGCAGCTGTCATGCACAGGGCGTTGAAGATGAGCTCTTCTTTGTGCTGGGTCCCGGTGTTGCTGCACCCCTCCTAGCTGTTGCTCCTATACAGACTGCCTAGGGACTGCAGGAGTGGCTTCTGGCCTCTGCCTGCTGCTATAGGCACTTTGCTGGATGTCCAGTCTGTTCTTTCTTTCTTTCCTCTGACAGTTTTCTAGGCTTGGTTCACCTTCCTCACCAGAGATGTGCTCTGCTGTGCAATTGCTGTGTCTCAAACATCTCCTGACTGTGTTTATAGCTGTGCTGTGATACTTGATATTTACTCAGCATCTCCACAAACTGGGGCCTCCTGCCCCAGTGGTAGTGTGTTGTGCAGACTGCATACCCTCTCACTGCTATCAGGTTGTTTGCTTTTCAAACTGAAACTGCTACACAAGTGAGAATTTTCCCATTTAGCTTCTGCTTTGACTTGAGTACCAGCTCTTGGCTTGCTCTGTTGGTGGGCAGGGTAAGATCACAGAATATGCTGCTCCTGTAAGGTGTCAGCCCAAATGTTTGTTCCTAGTGCCTCCACAGAAGCAAAGGCCAGTAGCACCTTGCAGGCAACACACATCTTGCAGGATTAGCAGGCATAATGTTTCCCCTTTCCCATCCAGTAAATCCACTGGATCTATTGGGTGAGTGGAGTGACAGACCTGAAGTGTGCCATATGAGGGATACACGTTGGTGTTTGGACTTTGTTCTTAGCAGAGCCACACAACTATCTTGAGCAGGTCATTTGTACTTGGAAATGAGAACTGGACAAAAACGGCCGACGTAGGATAAGAGTGACTTATGTTAAAATCAGGATGTGGGACAACTGTGAAAAAGCAGAGCCAGGTTTTTGCCCTTTGAAGATGGGAATGTCTGAGTAATAAACTCTCCTTTATACCAGACTAAAAAGAAATCATTCTTTTTTTGTTGTTGTCATGTTGGCATGAAGTATCCCTGTGAATACATCTAGCTGTTTCCAGCTGCCCTTGACTGAGCTAGATATTGAATATTTGAGTTCTTTATAAACACAACATAAAATTATCGTCATTTTCTGGAAGGCTCACAATGCAGCATAAACAACTCAGCTGAAATAAAGTATTTATTAATATCTCTGAAGCACTGTAAAGATTATTTCTTGGTCTGTAGTTTGAAAATGCCACAGTCCCTGCCTCTGCCTCCACAGGAGCAATCTATTGCTGGCTCCCAGGCACTTCCTATGGGAAGGCAGAGAAAGAGCCGGGCTGTGCAGCATTTGGTATCCAGCATCTGCTGGTTGCGGGGACAGTGATTTCTGGTAGCTCTTGGTATCTGGCCATTTGTCAATGGTCAGAAAACCAGACATTAAACTTTCAAGTCCATTAGTAGGACTTGGGCTCATGTACTGAACTGATTGATGCTGCTGTATTGTCAGAGCTGACTTCCTTCAGACAAATTAAGGAGTTGTGTTTTTTTCCTCTTTCTGACTCATTCTGATCACTGTTCCACCTGCAAAGGAATGCTGTCTCTCTTCTTAATGAATTTTGAGATTTTTCCCCTCCATTTTCTTCCCTCTGTTCCCCCCAACCAACAGGTGGTTGCCCTGCCAACTCAGCATACTTCTGATTAACAAGAAAAGATTTTATCTGTCTTTAATGTTAAACCAGTCTGTTTCTTTGCCCTTGTGGGAATGAAAAAATCCAATGGCATTACAAAAGGAACCATGAAGACTCCTAATGTCATCCTGTTCAGCATTCCCCTTCTTAGTAAAACAAGCCTTAATATTCAGGACATTGAATAAGCTGTAGTGAGTGCCAATTTCTTGCTTGTATACTTGTTGCATTGCCAAAGTCTCTTTGGCTCTCCAACAGGGATGCACAATAGTAGAAATGAGTAAAGTGAAATACCAGATCCAGCTCTGATCAAACTCTGGAGGAGTTTTTATTTAGATTTGAACTTTCTCACACCCATTTCTATGCAATGGTTGCTGGTGGTTGGTGGCTTGCCACAGTATAAATATCATATATTGGAATGTGTTTGGCTTTAGAGGATTACCTGGGAAAAAAAGAGCCTTTCCAACTCTAATGCTTTAAAAGGTCTGCTTCAACTCTGACTTCCCTCACCCCTCCTTTCTTGCTTTTTAACATCTGCATGTGAATATAATAAAGTGCAGATTGAAGCTGGTCATTTACAGAGAAGGAAGAGCACTGGTGTTGTAATTGAGATGTTACTGCCTGCCTCTATGGCACATATTAGCTGAATAAAACATGCAGTCAATAAAATGAAACAAAACAATAAAACTAAGCCCTTTGGTGCTCTGTTATAGGGTGTTATGCAACATAGAAACCTGCAGTCATAAAACTGAGAATGAGGGAAACCTTACACTTTCAAGAACAAAGGCATCCAAGCATTAAGTTGGAAACAGCACTAAACCTCTATTCTCTTTGCACCTGGAAGCAGTTAGTTTTAAAAGCCATACAGGTTTATACTGTTCTCTTCCAATTTAAATAGGGCCTTCATGTGTTCTTGTTAGATGCTTATACAGAAACATGGTTTTAATTAAGGCATGCATTGATCCAAGTCCAAAAGATACATTTATTTCGGAAGATAAATTCATTAGCCATAGGCATAAAAAGCTAGTGTTCTTACCGAGACGGTTCCAGCCTTGGGAACTATGTTCTATATCCTTTCTAAATGTATAGTATGCCATAGAGCTCTGTTTTGCATGGCATCAATCAAATATACTGTATCCTTAAGCCGTTTGGCATAGTTGATTTTGAGAAATAAAGACAAGCTGAAGGAGGAAAATTAAGATGTATAAGCATTGGGAGGACAGATGTTTTCAGCTGTCAGATTTCACTAGTGTTTATCAGTAATTTATGTGTGATACTTCGTTATGGAAAATAAATATAAATGAATAATTTATTGAAATATACAAGCTTCAGTAAATTGCCCAGACACAGTAGCAAGTTTCATGAATGTCTTTGTAGGTACTCATAGCCTAAAGATATATTTTTTTCTATACTTCTTGGGGTCTAAATGAATAGACCTCTTGGGGACATGCTATATTTCTCATCAGATGGGCATAACTCATTCCCTGTACCTAGAAGCTGGAAGTGTAACTTTTTCCCCATTTTTTAGCTTGTTAAAATCTATTCCTCCCATGCATATTTCTGAAACTTCTTGTGGCACATGGAAAGCATAAAATGCAAAAAATGTTGCACAAATAAAAATGACTATTTATGACCACCTCTTTCCAGTTGTAAATGATTAAAATATTTATAGAGTTATATACAGGGAGAAGTTTCAAAACTATAATGTGAAAGTTTCAGAACAGTTAGGAATTTGGAAAAATTATATTTTCTGCCTTGCTTTCTACCTTTCTCCCTCTCCTTCTTCAAGATAAAATCTGGTGTAAAGTGCTGGTTTTTGAAAATGTACTAATGCTTACGCTTATCGATGTTAAGAACTGTACATCACTTTCTGTTAGATGCTTTACTAGAATCTGGCATTTTTCCATGAACTCAGGCTTGAAATGATTTTAGGCAAACATATCCTTGACTATCTTTATTTGCAAGAATGGCTGTGTCAGACTTCTGACCACTTTCGTGCTTGATGTTTATGGACCTCATTTGAAGTCCAGGCACATGACAGATGTGCCTTGACATCAATGAACTTTGAACATGGCACTGCAGGTTCAAACGCTTGCAGGCCTGGGTCATTAGTGTGCCATCTGCTTTCCATGGAGCTACAGGATAGACCTTATTGGACCATTTAAGGGGAGTTACACTCCATGATTAGAAATAAAATCACTGACATCTCTTTTTTTGATTTTACTGTACTAAGCTAAAGAAAAAAATGCTCTAATAATACTAGTAGAAATAGCATGAGTTATCAGACTTCACTGTCTGCGCCTTTCTTACTTTCTTAATATGGAGTTAAATAGATCAACATAGCTTGAAGCTTCCTGCTCTGTATAAAACTGTTGGATACTCCTAAATCAGTAGATTTGACTGGTACAGCACTGAAGTTTTAGTGATGGAACACTGCAGTGGTTAATGAACCTTAATTTTTTTTTTACTGATATCTGTGGAGGTAACTCACAACGATGGATAAATGCTGAAGTTCAAAACATTGTCATGGGTGGTGAAAATATTGACAACCATTGACCTGTTCAAAGTGAATACACTTACTGTGATTTGGCTTGTTCCAGTGTTAGTATTGCTACAGAAAACTCCTAACATCCTGTATACTTACCCCTTCTGTTTTCTACTCCACTTCAGCAAAAGCTCAGCATGAAATAAATGGTTTGCCAAAGCTACTAGATAGTCCAGCAGAGACTTCAATGTGTGTATGTCTTTGAATATAGATTACTTGAAAAACCATAAAAATGTAGGTTAAGGCAATCAGATTACTGTATTTACCGTTAGAACACAGTTTTATTAGAAAATCCATTTTCTTTGGCTCCCTAAAATATGATCTGGTATTGTTTTGAAAAGCAGAGTGTATGTTTTCCTCATGTAATAAAAGCTTGTATTTGTTTCACTGAACTTAATTTCTTCATAGGTAATTGCCAGTTTCTAATTTGTGATAGGCAAGAAGTCCAAGGAAGATGTAGTGGTTGTGGTAGAGAATTAGCAGATACCAAATAATATATATTTTTCCACCTTATCATTTGATTGCTTCCAGTTTTATTCATTCAAAGAATTGTTACAAGTTTTCAACTGAGAAAACTAACCAAAATTTGCAAAAAAATTAAAAAAAAAAAAAAAAAAAAAAATTGCATTTGGCTTTTTTTTTTCTTGCTATTTAGAAAGGCCTCCAGAAACAATAGAGGCATTCTCCCAGCCCAGAGTTAACATAAAATTCATGCTTGCAACATCTGTAGGCAAAGATGTGGTGGAGAAGGAAGAAGGGTTGAAAGTGACAGTGATTCTTCTCAAAAGCTTTTAGATATAGTAACATCAATTTAGTGTGCAGCCTTCAACTGGATGACATTTATTTTTCTTATCACTTTTCTTGCCACCCTGCTGATGATTTTTCATTGATGTTTTGAAGGACATTGAGGGGAAACTAAGATTCTGCTTAGGAGATACTTTACATGATGTCATGTTTAAATCTTAAGTCCTTTTTGTTCTGCAGTGGTACAGCATCTACTATGAGCAGACTTTGGTCTATGACTGGAGGTCCTATTTGTTACTCTAACTTCCAGAGGAAAAAAAAAAATAAAAATTATTGAGCCTTGAAGTCTTTCAGGACAGGTTTAGATCAGAAAAAGTATCTCAGAGATATGTCAACTTTGATTTGAAGAAATAAAAGTTGTTTTTTTCTACTTCAGGCAAAATGCTTAGCTGAACTACAAAAAATTGGTAAGTCTGTGGCCTCTTAAATGTGTGTAATACAACTTGGTGCCCTGGCTTTCTGCTTCCAACACTGTTCTCAAATCACTAGAGAGGTGGACTCAGAGGTAGGCCTGCATGAGTTCTTCAAATGTTCAGAAACTTGCTCCTTCCCTAGGCAAAAATCCTTCAAAGTTTTTCATGTTCAAGTAATTTTGTGCTCTTGTCTCTCTTTCTGGAAATTAGTCTCTCAATGGGTATAGGTATAAATAAGCATACTAAGCACAGTGTGTGCAACTATACTGTGTCTGTTCCTGTTAAACATCGAACATGCAGCTAGCCAGTGAAGCATGTGAATAAAGGTTATAGAAGATTAATCAGTATGCAAGACACTATATAAAATGGGAGAATTAGAATGGCTTTCCAAGATTTCATTTTAAGAATTCAACAGCACAATTTACAGAATATTATAGAAGGGTTTTATAGACTGGTTGTTTGTGAACTTCAGTGCTAACATAGGGATTTACTGTGGTGAACTACAGCAATTCATCCTTGGAGAAAAACACAACCTTGCTCTACATCCTCCAGTAAAATAAGCATTTTAAAAGGAAAGTTACAGTATAATTTATTGCTATCATTTTAAGCATTGAATTCTCAGACCATTTCCCTCTATTTTTCTCACTGGTGAGGAATGTTCAAGTACTGTAGTATCAGCATGTCTCCTATTACAAAGTTAAACTCCAGAAACATTTAAGAAGGTGAAAGTTCTAAAATTAGCCTGTTTTCCCCAGCCCACATATCACACACCTGGGGGAGAACACGACCGTGTGCAGTGTACTCTACACTTACTTTCCTCATTACAAATCAAAACACTCTAACCTAGCAGACAAAACCAAGCATTGCCTATTTTCATTAAGTAAGGAGACCTATTAATTCCAGATGTAAACTGTTCCACTTCTCCTAGAGGCCAGGGAGCATGTTTTCCTGTGCCCACGTCTGGCCTTCAGCACGTGAGCTCTTTCTCCCCCATCCTCTGGCATGCTGTGCCCCTGCAGATTTGTTGCTTCAGTTGCACAGCTGATGCACACTAAAGGCATACATACATGTGAGGGGTTCAGCAAATTCAAACTTCTAAACCTGCTCCCATGCTTCTGAAATTTGATCAATGTGTGCTCAGTTTCTGTACTTTTCTGATCAGCGGTTGCTAAGCTTGGGGTTACAAACCCCTAACTGTTGATGATTACTTTTAAGGGGTACATGATAGATGTAACAATCCTAAGAAAAACAAGTATTTTGGTATTGTTCTGTTCTTGGGGATCTTTGTTTTGTCTAGGAAGTAATTAGATGCTCACAAACAGAAGGGGAGAGGACCACTGACTTAGATAACAGGATTTCAGAGTAAGGGCCAGCTTAATCCTGAACCATTTTTGGATGTTTGTGTATCTAACTTATTTGTTAGCAAACCACCTCTTTTACTGATGTCTTTGCAGTGTGTGTTTTTTTTTTTTTTTTTTTTTTTTTTCCTCTGGTCTGCTGGTGTGAGGGCGTCTCTGTGAAGAACTCACTGCAATTGGAGCAGTTTGGGGTACAGGTAGCAAGTCTGTAGGTGTAACTAGCAAAAAGGGCCACAGCAATCGCTGATAGTTTCTGTCACAAATAGTTTAAAAGTTTGTTGGTTTTGTTCTTGTTTTCGTTCTTCTTGTTTGTTTTTAGTATTTTTACGTGATGAGAGGACTTGACCCTTCAGGCAGTTAAATATGTGTGGATCTGAATAATCCTATCGACTGCCAGTTGACAGTAATTTATCTGTGGTAAAGTGCCTATAGAAGCTGGTGTTAGCTGTAGATTTTCCAACACAAGAGGAAAAGAGAAACCAGTCCTGTTGTGAACTGGGCAGAAGATGTGCCTTGGCAGCCCACAAAAAAAGCTTGTTAGGTCCACTGCATCTTGACTAAGCAGCGGCAGCAGCGTGATATATTGCTGTCACTACTGAAATTTTATACCTGTGTTGATGTGCACAACAGTAAAAATTGATTTTGATCCTAACATTAAAAAAAGGGGAACAAAATTGTGAATATATGGATAAACTCATCAACAGCTGGTCTGGGGCATAAATTTTACAGGGGAAGTTTTCAGGGGCAGTGATTGCTGCTTTGATGTGTGTTGGCTTCGTGACTAACACCGAGGGGTAGCAATCTGTGCCTGTGGCTGTAAATGCTGTGATAAGACAGATGACTGCTAAATTGCCCTTGCTGCTGCTAGCTTTGTGATATATCTGAGTATATAAGTGTTTATAAAAATTATTTACACCATACCTTCGCTTTCTTTGTATTTCAGGGTAGCACTTAGCCGAGATAGAGAAGTAGGCCTGTGAACAACCAAGGGGAATAAAATTGTCACTGGATTGCTGGCAGACTTTGAAATGAAAATGCCATGTATGTTTTCAATGTTTTTCTTTAACTAAGAATAAAAAATGAATGTTTAAGGCATAAGTCAAGTTGAAAATGATAATTATAGAAAAAATAGACAAAGAAAATGGGAAATTAGAAACATGAGTCACATGATTCTTAGGTATAGACAGAACACAAAATTCACTGCTTGGACTGATGCCTTTGCAGCTGAGAAATCCTTTAATTATTTTTTTAATAGTGATTCATTTGGCACACTGAAGTAAAGGGAATAGAGGGAAATATATATTTTTTCAAGTCTACTGTATGCGTAGTTTAGAGTTAATCTACAAATATTTCCAGTAAAAATTTTTGTTGTGTTGCATTGGGTCTCGTAAAAAGTGAGGATTTTATGGCATTTTCCACCTCTCTGTTCTCAAGTGGACCTTGAATGCAAAGACTACAGAAAAAAAGCCTCTTTGGAAAATTTAGTTGTGACTGCTTAAACACTGTTAGTAAATTAAAATAAGCATTCTTCGTATAATTTATGATTTGTTTGTTTTAGAGGCTGGAAAGTCTGGAGTGGTGCTTGCAGAAGTGTGTTTTCTTTTTTTTTTTTTTTTTTTTTTTAGCTTAGTTTGCATGGCTTGCAATGAGAAAAGGCATCATGTTAATCATATGCAAATGGAAATGCAGATTTCTTATGAGAGGTATCAGGAGTAACATTTTCCACTATGTTACTATGCTTCTGTAAATTGGGACACAGTTCATTAGGAGTCTGTCTTGCTGCAGGCTGGCTGTCACTGCATGTTCCCACCCAGTGGTGCTCATGAGCAGTGGGATCAAAAATAACCAGTTGGGAGACAATAAAATGAGAAGGAGATAGATGATGATAAAGATGTCCTGGGAGTGAATTCCATCTGCACGGTGCTCTTAAAGAGCCGTTGACTGCATACAGTGCATTAGCCTGTTAAAATGCATAGGAGAGGAGACTTAAAGAAGGAAGCTGGCTTGCTGATGGCTACACAAACCCCATAAAGGTTGTGAGGGTCCACGCACTGTGCCCCTGCACAGCTGGTGCTGGATGCCATTGCTCAGAAATCTTCATGCTACTTTTGAGCAACAGGCGAGTCTCTATTTTGAATATGAATGAGTGAAGTCAACTGCCCCTTAATTTATACACATTGCCAGAGACTGTCCCAGGGTTTGGAATTAAATACTCCAGCACAAATCTCTTTAAACCTCTCCTAAATAAGAAATTATGCTAAAGCTCTTTAGTAAGGAGGTTCTCCCCCCTGTTGAAATAAAAATCAATTATGTTTGCTCTGCTGTGAACAATGTCGCTCCGTAGCCTTGCTTTCTAATTGGGTAATGCCTTAATGACCTGCTGGGAGGCTGTGATGCATTGCTTTGGACCCTCTCTGCAGGCTTTTAGACTACCAGTCAGATGTCAATGAAGCTTGACTCAATAGGGGTTCTTTTTCTAAAATTCCATTATTCATCAGGGTTTATGCACTAAAATGATCACAAAATAAAACCTTCACATCAAGCAGAGTTAAATAGAATTATGGATGCTTTACTTCATTGTTAGACTCTGAGATTGTCACTGGATTAAAATTAGGTTCTTTTTTATTTGTTAAATTTGATGAAAACATTTTCTCAGTTTTGGATTTTTCTGTTAAGTATTGAAAGAAGCAACTTTAAAGTTTTTATTTTTTTTTTTTTAAGGTGGTATTTTAAATGAGTTTTATCTATTACCTCTTATTTTGAACCATGAAACAAATGTTTAAAAAATCTTATAGTCAGTTAGTGATAAGTGTGAGACCATTTATTTCATTTAATAACTTTGTTGAATCATTCTGTTTCTCTATCAGAATTGATGTGAATAAGACAAAAATCCCATGTTTTCTTTCTGATGGCTAATATAGACCAGTAAAATGAAATTTTAAAAAATCTTGTAAGCTGTTTTGCGAAGCTGGTTCCTGAAAAGGGTTGCTGCCAGTACTGGAGGGAGTTCTCTTTGGAGCAGAAAGGACCATCATTTCATTCTCATGGAGAAGATGCTTTCCATGATGAGAGCCTGAGGATATATAAAGATAAGGAAGGTAAATTTAAGCTGGAAAAGCATAATTAGTACACACGCACATATACACAGATACATGTATTATTCAATTTGGAAAGTAAAAAGGAAATGACAAAGGAATGTTTTTGTAACAACCTCAAGAAAAGTTTTGAGGCCATTTAAACGCAATTCTCTTATGCAGTAAAAAAATTAGGAGTTACCATGGCAACTGCATGTAATAATTTATTCATACCACCTCTGGAACACATATCACCTTCTTAAAGTGACTGATTGTGTTGTGTTAAATATACGTATTTCAAAATTAATAAGGAAGTCATCTCATTACGATCAAATGCCATTTTTCCTCCAGGTTATGAGTGAGATGGACAACAGTGTATTTGGCTTTACTTCTTCAGGTCCACATGCTAAGAAAAATTCTCTAATTTTTATGATTTTTTTTCCTTCTGGTTTTCAAATAAGGCCAGAAAAGTGTATCTCTGAGCAACATCGTACACACTAAACGTTGTATTTCAGTCACCCAGTTCTTTCCATTGTTTCCTGATTAGTACCATCATGTTTACTTTTAACAAATTGCAATAGGAGATAAAAATAATCCATATACTTATTATAATTGTCTAGCATGCAGGTACAGTCTATGACTTACAGCCTATCTTTAGGAATATATAGGATCCTCTTATCTTCCTGATTATCTAGCACAGAGGAAAATAAATGATGTTTCATTTCACACATGAAGGAGATTGACACAGTTGTTTTCCTAAAGCCTTGGAAAGCTGCATTAAAACTGGGATCCCAGCCATTTAGGCAATGTATCTTAGTCCAGTATTTAGATTTTTTTTTTTTTTTACATTTATGAAGGTTCCATCAACATCTGTATCTCTTCAGTTGCAACTAGGTCATGAAAGGTAGTTCTAAGTAGAGTTTTCAGTATCTGCTTGCAACTTCTAGAAAGCCCATTTTCTCCTCTGTTGTTCAGTATTTAAGCAGCCTGTCCAAATGAGCTGTGTGTTAAATTGTCTCCAGGAAAGAACACCCACCACAGTTACGACTGACTACACCAGTTTCTCAAAACAGCGGTACCCAGCCCCCAGATCCGTTTTGCCCCCGCGCACAATTAGAATGATAAGCTTTGAAATTTCAGAAGTTCGCAGCATTATTTTTTATATGAAAAGCCTTTAATCCTCGATTAATATGTTACACCTTGTCAAGAACAAAGCATATTTAGAATAATTGGAGACTTCATAGTTTTAGTATTGATCAATTACTTAGGGCGAGAGCGTGAGCTGGAGATCTGGTATGTTACAGGCCCAGCAAATGCTGGCCTCGGGAGAGGCTTGTTATGGATACAGCCCTTGTGTTTGATCTGTAAAAGCTAAGAGCTGTTCTGTTGTATAACACCATACCCTCACCCCTATCGTGCAAGAACCATTCTCTGCACATCTAATTCTAATCATTACAGTAAATAAACTTGAACTTGGAATACTGTCAAGAGCACTTGCTCATGTTTTCATAAACACTTAGGAAAGGACCCAAGTTTCTGGTAGCCAGTATTAAAACTGTAGCTGAAATATTCATTCCAGCTGTCCCAAACTAGAGTTTCTTCCAGGATGCACTTAGAGAATTATGGGACTCTAGGAGGTGACATGACACTCCTCAGGAAACCATAAAGTCTTTTGGCCCTCAAATACAGGACTGAAAAAGTCATTAGAATTACTTTATTCATAATCCTTCTGGAGGTATATTTTATACTTCCGTCTTCCATCCCTCCACCTCCCTCCACCCCCCAAAAATGAAAATGAAAACAAAACCAACCAACAAACAAAACCAGACAAATGCCTGTAGATCTGTTTGCTTGTTGGGCTTAAACACTTCAATTCTCATGTTTTGTAAGGCATGGTGGGAGACAAACCTGTTTTGTATTTGAAAGAGTACAAAATAGCTACAGAAATGAATGTACCAGTGATGTTTGTTGGCATTGAGCTACATTGTCAAAGTTATAGAACATCAGCTGGCCAATGGGCTTACCATTACCAGCAGTGCAGACCTCTCTGCTCACCAGGGAATGAAAGGGTATATTCAACTTTGATACACGTAGAAGTTTATGGAAGGACATTAATTTGCTGTTGGGTGAATTGATAGTATAAGTTCAAAAAAGCTGGACAACAGACTGGGTCGGATCTTGAGGTAGATTTTCAGATCTTCGACTCTTCTCTGTGTTGCTATCTTAAGTGCTCCAAAATATCATAATACTGCTTGAGGTTTTCTTTTATGAAATGGTGAGAGTCTGGGGAACACCTGCCCCACTTGAGACAAGTATGAGACTTGTCCAAGCTTGTTGAGATTGAATTTCTTAAAATAGTTTAAGTGTTATCTAGGATTTGTGCTGTTCACTTTGTGAGGAGTTGCATCACCCTGAAGGATGGAATGCTTGACTTCTCCTGTCTAGTAGCATCCAGTTATAATTTAAGCAGCTTTTTATCTAACTATGGGACATCCCTTGTAAGTTTTCAAAGAAAAAACAAAATGCTTTAATGAGAAGACCTGTTAAATTCTAACTTAATTTTAAATATTCTGTGTTTTTCTTTCTCATAATATGTTAAGAAAAATGAGAAAATAGTTGTTGCTTTATAATCAGTCGTATGTGTAAAAGAAATGTTAACAGTGGGGTTGATACTGAAGCAGATACCTTTCTCTCAGTAGGAGTCCAACATTAGCTCAAATTAGCTTATTTTTTCACTGACACATCCACACATGCACTCATGCATACACATTCACTGTGCAAAAGGAACTCTGAGAAAGAGAAGTGCATATTTCTAGAAGAGGTGCCCAGCTGAAATTTTTGGCTGCTGCACTTATCAAAGATGAGAGCTACAGAAATAAAACAACTGCTGTGGATTGTCAGCTTTTACATGGCTTCCATGCCTTTGCACAGTCCCACTTACTGGAAAAACTAGAGAGAGAAAAATATCTTCAGGTGCCAACTTCTTTCCTGACCCATATCTTCCCTGATTGATTGCAGATTTCTATTAGGACCTTAGCTGATAATTTTGCAGACTTCTGTAAACTTCTTAGATGTCTTAAAAACATGGTCTTTTCTGGTAGACTTAACTGTAATAGTAACATTTTGGTGTAGAGCTGAATGACAAAATCTTTTCATTTTTCCTTTTCTTTCACTTAGTGAAATGTTGACATTATTATAATGTCATGTCAATACATGGCTCCAAAAGATTGTGTAAGTTTTCATTTAGTGGATTTGTAATGAATACTTTACATATGACATCACAGATTTGTCTAGGCCAAGACTCTACTATGTGAAGTCATATTAAAAATACTAAACTGGGTTCATAGTCACTGTTAACGTTTAAAAGAAAATTTATAGAAAAATAATACTTTACCATCAGAGTGCTGGCATTTTCTGTTTCTCAGATGCAGAGTGTGATTCTGCAGCCCTTCTGCTCATAAAGCCCTTGTTGAAATTAGTTTACTGAAAGGTATTTTTCCATGAAAATATTGCCTAATGTCACTTAGAAGTGTGACTGAGATGTCTGTCTTTGTGCTAGCACAGGAGGTTATTAGTCCCTGCCCTGATCACAAAACCATTGTGAATAAATATAAGCTCAATAATTTCATGAGCCTACTGCTGTATCCTTCCTGTTTTCTTTCAATTCATCTTGCAAATTGCTCTCTTTTATTGCTTTTAATTTCAGGGACTGTTTGTGATTTATTAGTACTTGTGATGTTCACCATGAGATGTCTTATGCTATTGCCACATTAGCAAATAAATCAGTGTAATAAGAGCAGATTAGTTGACTAAAGAAGTTGGTGCTGAGGTTTCTGTACCCGCTGCAATACTTCTGAAGAACTACATGTACTTTGAATTTATTCCGAAGAAAAACCTCCAGTCTGGTCTCCTGAGCTAAGTTTCAACATCACGACCACGGTATAAAGCCGCCTGAAGAGGCAGCTATTGGTTCAAACCCCACTTCCCTGTACATTGGTTCACACCTGAAGACAAAATTCCAGTTCAGTCCTCTCTGAAAGGAATGAACATTGCTTTGTGAATCAAACCAGCACATGGTGACTGGGTTCAGGTGGAGCCTTGCTTCAGAGCTGCTCCACTGCTGCAAACTGAAATGCACGTGTAGGCACAGGTCAGCTTCTGATTTCTTATGAGGAAAGTTCTCTGAATTTCTGAAAGCTAGATCTCTGCAAGGTATCTCAAACCGGACAGTTAGAATATTAGTCACTTTTGAAAGTGTAGATCACAGTAAGAAAAAAAAAAAAGAGATGGTTTAACCGTGTCAGTGCATAGGAGTAGTTGTGCTGCCATTGTATAGGAGTAGTTGTGCTACTGATACAGAACAGTAAAGTGGCTTTGCTGAAAAATGAAGTTCCCAGAGACTGAAATACTAAAAAATTTGGATAAATTTGGGGGAATTATTTCAACCATAATTTGGAAGCTTAAGTAGGATACCATTTTTAACATATTAACATTTTTTTTTTTATAGATGGAAGCTTTTCAGACTTTCAAAACATTTCACATTGGGTTGGAAGACAGCTAACTTTTTAAAATTCTGCCAGAAAGCCAGAGCCATTTCTGTTTCAGTTCATTTTTTTTCCTGATTTTTTTTTTTGTTAAAACCACAAAATGGGAAAATCAATTTATTCACCTGCTGCTTCTTAGGTTTAATTAGCTTCAGATGCAGAATCTTAAATTCTATTCTTCTCCAGGGAGAGGCTGTGTCAAAATTTTCTGTAAAGCAGTTTCTGTAAATTAGAGCATTATATAAATAAAAGGAATGGAGCTTAGAGCATTGCTACTTCTCTGCTTTCATCATCAGCCAGAGACTTCTGTATTTTAAAAAGATTCTTGTGCTCTGCTTCTGGTTCCAGCCTGAACCAGGAATTTCAGACACCTGATGAAACAGAGATGTGAAGTGAAAGCACGTGCGGCTCTGGTGTGGTTGTTGCTCCACCTGTACCAGTTCACCCATTTACAGGCAAGGTGAATCCAATATGCTAAAGCCTTGTGGTCATGCATGAGCAGACTTCTGAGGGAACAATATGAAACCTAGGGCACTGCTAATTGAGCTTGGGTGGATTCAGCAGTGCCGATGCAGGACACCACCATACTGGGCTACCTGCTTGGTGCTGTCCCTTTTTGCCCTTTGTAGGCACTCCTCACCCCCATGGTGACACAGAAGAGATGCGTGCTCATGCCACTCCGGTTCAGCCTGGCATCTAGGTGCAACCCACCTTCTTTGGCAGTTCAAGCTAAAAGGTCTCAGCTGGCCATGCAGCACTGGAGGTGGACACAAGGCAGATCAAGGTTCCCCTGTTGGTCACTATTTCTGGAGTCTGCCTGTTCAGCAGAGCTCTGACACAGGCAGGCTTAGTTCAAATTTGAGTGCATCATTTTGCATCTGCGTTATCTCTTTACTGTACGTGTTTTGGGGGGGTTTCTTTGTAATATACCATACAATATATTAGAATGTTTAACAGTGAGCCACCACTGTCCCAGTAATTTGAAATCCCTGAACTGGAAATTAAAATAAAGCTAAAAGCACGTTCTCTCAGGCCCTTTAATATCTTACCATTGTTAGAGGATATTTAAGTGCTTTGCCAGGGAGATACCTCCCTTCTGATGTAGTACACAGGAACCTGGATTTGAAAAGGTTGACTGATTTACCCAATAACAGTTTGGTGGCAAAATTTAGTTCCCAATCCCAGGCCCAACCAATAGCTCTTGCTACCTCTCTTTAGGGATAAATTGATTTAAGTAGAGTCATAAAGCTGCACTGTTTGGGTGAGTTAATAATTCTGAATCATCCTGGGGTAGCTGGTTTGCAGTAAACAGACAAAAAGTGAAGGGAAAACTCTTGTCACAATTTTGCATGTGCATACAGACCTGCACCAAGCTGATGAAAGGGATAAAATGGTCCTACAGCACATCTTTACCATGTGATCCTATTTCACACAATTGGTGCTCCTGGTTTTTGTAGAAGCTGTTCCTAGAATTCGTCTGTCTACGAGGAGACAGAAATGCTCTGCCCTAGGGATAACAATTGAGGGGAAAAAAAAAGTGTTTCTTAAAATCCTCAGTAAAAGCCTTTCTGCTTTGTCTAGAGCTCATTAGAAAGTTTAAAGAAAACCAAATGTCATGTTTAAATGCTTTTTCCCCCTCAGTTTTATAGATAGTTAAATGGCACACAGGTTGTGGCTGTCTCAGCTATCAAAAGCTAAGAAAGGAGGTTAAAAGACCCCAGGGATCCTTCACATTAATTACTACCACTGTCAGTTGGTGTGAAACCACGTTTGGGCCTTTTAGAAAGGAAGAAAGTGTAATTTGTGCTTTCAGTTTAGTCTGAAACAAATCCTACACATACCGATGGTATATACTCACGTGTAAGAATGACTAATTTCTTTCTACTGCATTCTTGTAGTTAATCTGGAAAAAATTTATGGGAAACCCCCTCACCCTGCCCCAATAATTCCAAATGAATTTTAGCAATGTGAATTGGCAGAGTCTGTAAAACTGACTTGAATTAATTGGAAGCCTAATCCACGGAAATTCACTAAAAAATGCATTATTCACTCCAGTGTAACAGCAGGGAGGAGAAATGAAAGAAACGGAGAGGAAAAGCAGAAGCAGCACCTAAGGCAAAGGGCTGTCATTTGAATTTCATAACCGAGGTTGAGACAAAGACACCTCTTTGTCCGAGCAAACTACCTTCTGAAAGGGAAAATCTGAAGAAAATACAAGGCTACACAGCCTGGACTCTGCATCTCCCATCTATTACAGCAATGCACAAGAACAAACAAAGTGCAATGAAGTTTCCACAGCACTGCAGCACAGCGCTTAGGATACATTTGCCCCACCATCTCCCACTTGATTTTGTCTTTTGTTGACAGCCTGCTGAGAGGCACATACAAAACAGAATTGAGGTGCACCACAGCCACAAGAAGGCTGTTTTGAAATCCCTTCCCACACCTGCATCCTGCCCCATGTGATGGCAAACAAAAAAGAGACATTACATGCAAGCTGCTAATTTTCTGTATGCATGCAGAGAAGTAGCAAAGGTTGAAAAGAGAAATTATCGGAGTACGTAGCTGACAATTGACAATTATCTTGACAACTGGTGATTCTCTTGCATTACCTAGCAAATATACCTCAGGAGGCTAGAGAAAGACAAAGGAGCTGGAAGGAGAGCAGATGAAAACCTGTTTTTCATTTTTAAGAGTTAGCTGAAAAGCCATAGACTATATCATAATCCTATTCCTTCTTATGAAGATAGGTATTATAATTAGGAAAGATGACTTCAAATTAAGTCCTCTCCTGAGTAGGAAACATCCAGAAACATGTTTAAGGTTGTTCCATCACACAGCCAAGGTCCTAAGCAGGGCACTGGCTGCAAACTGATGCAGCAGCACAGCAGAGCAGTTGTCTGCAGGTTCTGAGAGCTGAACAGGCTCTGGGGTGGGCCAAGCACCAGGTGCTGGGCCACGCTGCTGCATGGAGAGGAGCAGAAGGAACCCTTCTAACAGCAGGGGCACCTGCTAAATCCTCATCCTAGCAAGCCTGTTCCCTGTGGTTTCACTCGGCAATGTTATGCTTCTCCTAAAGTCTTCTGTAGTATTCTGCATGGAGCTCACCCTTTTTGAAGAGATACTGTGTTAATTCATCCTAGTAAGGAGCATAGTTTGCCTACCAAAATTTGGCATGCGGACATATTTTTATCTTGGGAATGCAGCATTTTGAAAAAAAAAAAATAAAAAATAGAGCAAATAATTGAAGTCTTCCTTAGGGGAGGAGAAACTGAGAAAGCAGTCTTGTTCTTGTAGAAATACAAATGCTCTTTTTTACCGTCCTCAGCAGAAGCACAGAGAAAGTTAAAGCGTGGAGCTGGCTTGTTATTTTTAATTAGTGCTGCATCCCCAATGCACTATGACCTGCTTTTTGGCTTTGCCACATCCATGTTTTATGATGTGTAATCTCCCAGTGTCTGTTTCCGCCATCTATAAATTGGGCTGTGTGCAGCCACGCTGCTGGCTATACACAGGCACGGGGGAAGAAGGAGGAGGAGGAGGAGGAGGCTGTGCTGCCTCCCAGCTGCTCCCTGGCACTGCCTGTAATACGCATGTAAAACCGCTGCTCTGCTTACACGTGCACACCTTGCAGGCGGGATGCGGACGCTAATTACTTATTGTTTAAGGAGTGCTTTAGGATATTTGGGTGAAAGTGCAACTGAATAGAAAATGATTGAATTACTTTTCAGGTTGGTGTAATCCTGATAGAAGCAGGAAAGGGTAACCATGGCCCACATCCACTTGGGATCCTGACCTGCACAGGCACAGATGGAGAGCTTCTGTGTTCCTCAAGGGGAGCAGGTGGGGCAGAGGGTGATCTTGCTGCGGCCCGAACATGTGCCTTTTGTTAGGCTATTGGAGAAGGTGGCTGCTTCACAGAGGTTTAACATATTAAAAAATACAGCCGATTCTGATGAAAGTCATGTTCTTCATGCCTAACATAGGTTATTTGGTGTTCTGTGATGGGATGGGATACAGGTGTGCCATACAGCAGCAATCCTTTGCTTCAAGCTAATGAAGGGCCTAATTACTTTCTTTAGCTATGACTGAGAAGCTGATTAGAAGCAGCTGCTGCAACTCTGGCTGCCCTGGTTAGATGGGGCAGGAGACAGAGGTATGGGGCTGCCCTGGGAGCTACCAGAGGGAGAAGGCAGGGTGAAGTGCAAGGCAGAGGGGCAAGGTTCCTGCTGCTCACAAGGTATTTGCATATAAAGCATAGAAAGAAGGTCTGGGGTTTTCTCCCCTGCTAACTGGGGGGTGTGGAGGGGAGGAAAGCTAAAGGTGCAAAGGGCGAGTGAAGTCTATAGGGGGGTATAACCTATCGTTCTTTGGTATGTGAAATTAATCCTTGTTGGACTGGGAAGGGTGAGCCCTTAAGCTATGTGGAAGGAAAAATCTGCATTTTGTGCCCAAAATATGGTATGAAGAAATTGTCTGTTTGACACTCTTTTTTGAGAGTCTTTTTTTGAGAGTCTTTTTTGCAATTTAAAACTCATTTGCTGTGGAAACTCTATAAGTTTTTCTGTAATCTCTAATATGTTTGATTAGAAAAATCATGTATGTGTAATGATGTGAGAAGCTGGCCACGTGTCTGGTTACTCTGGAAAGTAATTTCCTTCAGCTCTAGTTTACAAACCTACATCAGCAGAGAAGAATTTGCAGAGGTCAAACTCCTCTTATTTCTCCCCACCAACATATGATTTTCTTGGTTTCTCAATCTCCTTCAAAAATAAAAAAGACTTTTAGAATTTGGTGCCTGAAAAAAAAATAATGAAATCTTAGTCTTTGTCCTTCTTTTCTACTGTATAGAAATCATTGTGTATGTAGTACTAAAGTTGTTAGGAAAGCAGGAGGAACACCCCCATCAGCTTCTCTGATAGGATCTTTCTTTTTTGCACATACAGTCATATTCTTCTCATCACAAAACCAAACAATAATATCCAGTTAATCAAGGATTGATTTTTGGAGCCTATGAATCTCCCATTGTTTTTGTACATGGTATTAGCATCAGGCACTTCTCAGGTCTCTACATTCAATTATTAAGACAGAGTGATTAGGGTTTTTTTGGTTTGTTTGTTTTAATGTGTTTGTGCAAATGAAGGATTGGTATGGTTTTGGAAGCCTTTCTGGTGGTCTGTGGATGCTGAGAAATCCTTTGCTATCTCCCAGGAGCAGCCTGTTGGCTACTACTATCAGAGTGCTTTGTACTTTGCTTTCACAAGGAGCCATTAACTGAATTATATTCTAGTTACTTGGTTTCAAATTATTTACCTGAAATGTTGTGTAGAACTCATCATTCAAAGGGGAGGTGATACTGCAATAGGATTTAATGAATTGTGTGCCTACAAACACAACGAAGCTCACAACATACTCAAACAACTGCATAACTCATTGTCCTTATAAATGCAACAGCTGAAAGCTGCCCTACTCCTTTCCCAAGCACTGTCAGAATCTGCAAATTAGTTTTCACAGCAACAAGGTAACCATTAGTCACTGATGGGAAACACATGTGCAATTGTGTTGGGCTGCAGTTTGGGAATGCCTGCTTGTGATACAAGGATTTTACATTTAGCGATGCTAATATGAAGGCTGTTGTTGGTTTCTTTGGTGCAAAATCAGACATTAATTATGAATTTATGGGTGTGATTTTAGTATGGTGCTTGGAGACATGCTGCCATCTTGTTGAAGAACTTAGCCTGCTCTTTATTCTAGTTCTTTTGACAGTAAGATCATACAGATCTTGAGATAAGGCTAAATATATGGTTTATTCATTGCTTATTTATATCCATATTCATGGCTTGAATCAGTGTTGGGGCCTGTACTGCAGATTTGGTCTGATTCCTGGAGCTTTCCAACCAGCTGCATCTGGTGCTAGAGACTAGGGTGTGTGAGCGTTGTGGTGGTAGTGTGCAGCACCTGAGCCTGCAGCACCATTTTCCGAATGGCCTCTGCCACCACAGGGGTGAGATGGTTAGTGGTGGGTGGCCTAAAATGGGGAGGGGAACAAATGGAGCCTCCCATGTGCAGCAAATAGCAAAATCAGAGGTCTGTGTATCAGGGCAGAACTTTGTAGGGCAACTCTTAATGTGGAGATTTCTTTCAGGGCTATTTCTGCCTCCTGGGGAAAACAGAGCCCTTCCTTTTTGGGGTGGTCTGCAGGAGAAATACTTTGTGACCACTTCTCTCAGTAAGAAAAATTAGCAGTAATGACAAAGTACAGCTAATGGAGGAGGGAAAAAAAAAAAAAAAAAGGAAAATTGTAGTAATGAGAGAGAAAAAGAGGGTTAAAGACAAAAGGTGAAAAGAGAGGGAAAGGTGTCAGATTTCTTTTGGCATTCATGTGCTCTCAATATAGAGTTAGAATATATTTTCCAGAAGAGGATTTCCCCTTACATTTGCAATTCAAAGCTTCTAGCAAATTCCACTGTTTCCCCTGGCATTTCTTCAGCCTCTGTGGATTTTCCAGTTCTGCTTTTCAGATGCAGTGCAATTGTCAAACAGTGGGGTTTTATTTATTTTCTTCCCAGAAGTAATGTGGCTTAAAGTGTACTATGGTATTCCTTAAGGCTTTGGGTTTAAAAACTGAAAAGGTGCAGAGACTTCACTCTGTTATAGATTCCTGGTTTAATTTGTGGTTGTTAGGACTCCTTGGATGTCGAATGTTGTCTGTCTTCCTTTGCTTTATTCCCATGCGTGAATAAGATTTGGGATTCTCACTGGTATGGGTAGCTGATGATCCGCAACTACTGCTCAAATAAAATGCTGGTGATGGGCTGTTTAGGACATGCTCATAAAAATAAATACCATCAAAATGTATCAAATGTTTGGTATAAGTACAGAAAGGGACTTTGACATGGCTGTCTTGGGAACAAAAGGGCTTCAAATGTATGTTGTAGCCAACTCCATGTGGGCCCGTCCAAAGTGTCTTTGGAAGCACGTGGGCCCATCCAAAGTCAGCTAGTCTTTTTGAAATTGCATAGACAATATTTATCTAAATCCGATGATAAACCCTACATATAGTTTCTCTTATCTTTGTCTCCTGGACCTCCTGGTGTGTAAAATTAATGAACGCTTTTTAAAAGTTTTGATTAACATACATGTTGTTGACAAATAGGATGTATTTTCAGCTTGTTCAATCAGGACCACAAAATAAAACTCTGATTACTGAAGCCTTAATATCTGGAGAGAGCTTTTAAGTTACAGAGTAGAGTAGTTAACATGTGTCTCTTCAGAAGTCCACATGTGCTGAAGATGTGTTAATAAAGTGAAAATTGTTTCAACTTGTTCTGAACTGAAGTGGGATTCTGCTAATGGATCCATTACCAATATGAAGACGTGCAGTAAGGCTTTTGCTAATCACTGCTGTGATGGGCTAGTGAAAGTATTTGGGATAAGCCTTAGTAATAGCTAATTGTATGTGGAGGCCCAGCAACTTGACCAAGCAAAGGGTTTCAAAGGGCTGCATGGGAGAATTCACTTCACAAGAGGCCCCTTTCAGATACTCTCCAGGTTTGGAGCTCCTTTCCATTTAGTACACATTCTGGGAAAGGACTTTTATAATCCTCCTTTAGAGATATTGCAAGCGAATGCAGTGATGGTTCAATGAAAAAGCATGAAAACAGTAATGGAATTTCTTTTCTTCCCTTTTTCCCCCCTTTCTTTCCTAATAGGCTCTTTAGAAAGTCAGGCCATATGTGTGGAAGCCTTACTAACTAGAGGCCAGATTTGCAAAGAGCAGTGGTAAATTACCAAAATTAATTTGAAAATAAATCTAGAAAGCACACATTCAAGTTCAGAATTGGTACTTAATTGTAAGTTTTTCTTTATTTGGCATCTTAGGACAGTACAAATGTTTTGTTTAATTTCTGAGACTGAAATTTCTTAGGCAGAAAGAATAATGTTAGGAAAAATATAGAATGCTGCATATTTCACTTCAAAGTGGCTCTTTTTATAATAACTTTATTTTTACTTCTCTGTGTCTTAAGACACTTAATACACCTGCAAAAATGAATTTTGGTAGACTATGTAAATGTTTAGGGTGACCTACATATTAAATATATAAATCCATTAGATTGTTTTATGTAACTGAAACTTGGAGAAAGCTAGGGCAGGAGGTATTATTTCTATGTTGGTGTACAGTGATTTTTTTTAAGGAATAGCAAAATGTGTTTGGCCTATATGTTTCTCTGTTTATACTTGTTCCTGACATGTTACAGGTATGCACATTGTAGGGCTGTCTTGCTTCTTGCTATTGTGCCAGCATAAGCAGAAAAGATGAATAAATTATGGAAATGATAAGCATATCTTAGGAAGAGTTTTATGCCCAATTCAGGTATGATCTGAACTTTCTGTGGATTACAGAGGTCTCTGAAAACCATCATTTCTACCCTCCCATCCATAAGAATCTATCAGCTGCCCACTCTCTTGAAAGGTGAAGACCTATTAATTGTCAACATAATTCAAAATAAATATTGGTATAGTTGATGCAAAATTGGTATGTTTTAGAACATTCATTGCATATTTAGTGTGATTAGTGTTTTTTAGAGAAAACATATTTCTCATTTCTTCCACCAAAGTGCAGTTAGTTACAGCATAGTCTATCTGGTTGAAGTAATACATGGTGACATGGTCCAAACATTCTGACCAAAAAAAAAAAAAAAAAAAAAAAACACCACAAAAACAATCCACCATCACCACCAACAAAATGGCAGACACAAAAACCCTTCAGAACACACCTAGCAGAACTGACTATCTTTAAATAGCTCAAAAGTTTTGAAATCAAGTGAATCAAACTTCTTAGTAGCTTGTTTCTTTTATTAATTAATTACTTAAAAGTAAGTAAATCTTACTGCTGGAACATCTTGGAAATCACCAAATAGAGCGCGTTAATGGAAGGTAATGAGTATAAACAAGAGAAGGTTTTTCTTTTGTATAGTTTTCATTATCTATTATAAAATACACACTGATTTCCTAGTTTATAAATTCCTTAAACTTTTCCTTTTTCTAAGTGATTTTTCATATGTTATGCTTCTTCAACTGCTATACAAAGGCAGCGTAGGCTGTTAAACTTAACTGACTCAGAAAACTGTGGTACTACTTTGTCTCACTTTGGTTATTTTGCCTTTAGGTTTAAATGTTTTTAGAGGTTCCTACAAATACTGAGAACCAGGAATTTGGAATAACACTGCAGACTAATTGGCAACAACAACAAAATTAAGCATGTTTAAGATGGCAAGAAATAACTGTCCTTCTCTGGCTATCTTTAGGTGAAGGGAGAATAAAATGGAAAAGAACAGGATGGATGATATCAGATGCTGTTTTCTTTTTCTCTTTCCTGGTGGGTTTCGGAGGTCCCTAGTCTCTAACGCAAGTCAGGGAAAATAGGGTAGACTTGCTACCTTTCTACACTAGAGAGATAGAAATGGTTATGAAGTGACAAAGAAAAGCTGCCAATCGAACAAGTCCAAAGCAACATGGACTGGAAGAAAGGTTTGTGCTGGAAGTTTCTAGGGCTGAGATGTACTGCATCACTGTTTCACTCTGTGTGAAATGGCAGCAAACTAGTAAGAATAAAGGATTCTCTTTTAGCATCCTTATCTCAGAATGTATCAGACTGCTGTTTCTTAAATTATTGGAAAATGACTTCCTTTCGGTGGTCAAATTAATTGTAAGTATGTATTTTAAGCATAATAAAAGGCAGTGTTTGTTTAGAAATGTGTTTTTTCTCTATCTTGATAGTTTACTGGACACTAATTGAGCACAGCTCTGCTTCCTTGTGGCACCACTCAAATTGGCTAGGAACTCTGTGAATTAAAAAAGATTTGGCTACAGATGGAACTGGACGCAAATCATCGTTATGGTCAAAACTGATTAATGTTTGTAACTGTTTTAAATCAATTTGTTTTTTATCTAGGATGATTGTAAGAATTCTTTTGGTTTTCTAAGATGAAAGACAACAAGCAAAGAGCTAGTTAGCTGTGGCATGGATATTCATTGTACCTTCTGATTTTAGAAAATGATATAAATTGCAAAATAGAGCTCAGCTCTAAAATTTCAGTTATGTTTGTGGAAAAAGATTGCTATTATCACTGTTTTGTAGGATTATTGTAAATCTCAATAGTGTTTGTTGCCTGGGCTTTTGGAAAAATTAGAGATTGAATTGCTTACTTAAACAAGAATATAATAAGCGTAGTGTGAATGTTTTTGCTTTTTCAATTACTTCCAGTATCTTAAAAAGAGCAACTATTACTGAGCTCACAGTTGAAAATTTTTAGTCTGAATCTTCTATTTCTTTCTTCAAGAAAAATGATAATAAAAATGGCCTAATGAGTGTTCTGCAAGGCCTACATGTGTGCTGGAAACCTGGGATAGTTCAACAGTTAGGAAGCTCTGTTTTGCTACTGCTGAGGTAGTATGTCTGGCAAACAGCTGAACATAGGAGGTGAGGTTTAGCCTTGGCACTTATACCCAATGGTGAAACCACAGAATGCTCCACCATGCCGGGCATTAAGATATACATGTACAGTAGCTTCTGCAGTTCAAGTTTCTCTGAAGTCTTATGGACTCTACTGAAACTCTTCACTATGCTGGACTTGCTTGCATTTTAAAAGAAACAGTAAAATGAGTGTTAAAAAATAAATTAAAAAATCCCCCCAGGCTAGAGCTCCCAAAGAGGTCCTTCATTTTCATAAAGAAGATTAATGAAGGGTAACCATTCATGTAGGAAATCTGTTTTATGTTTGAAGTAGAGTTCCAATTAAGTGGCAGAACTATGTCACTTTTAAAACTTATTGGAAAAAGCTTTGCTATATACTGAACACAACTTATTTTCCTTTTTTCCCCCTACATTTTTAACTATGAATTTTCATCCTCCTCTGAAGTGGAATATTGACAAAGCAAGAGTGGGTTATTCACAGTGCATCAAGTGCATCTCAGCAAGCTTTCCATACATTCTATCAGCTTTGATATGGGAGCAATTGGTGCTGTGTCTGAGAAGCTAATGCTAACTTAACATCCCTTCTGTTCTTGACACCAGTCCTCAGGAGTTCATGAAGGGTAGCTGTTGCCATGACTGTGTTTGTAATGCAGGCACATAGACATTTAGAAAAGTTTTCTGAGCAGCAAACCATTTCTGGTCTTCATTAACTGTTGCCCACAAAAAGGTTTTTAAAGAAAAATAGAACTGAGGTTCCTGAGAAGCCTGACTGATTAAGAGCTTTGTGATCTGTATAACAGCAATAAATACAGGATTGCCTCAAATGAGATGCTTATCTAGTCACAGTGCTGGCATTCAAAACTTTAGCACCCCAAAATTAGGCTTCAAAGGTTATGTATTTAGTAAGCAACTACATATAGGTCGTGTGAATGTATTTGTTGGATTATTTTAAGGAGCCAAGTCACACTTACCAGTTTGCTTTTGGAGTGTTTTTAATGATGGAAGTGTCTAATGTGTGTCATTCAGCTTGATTCTGCCTGGCCATGAAATCATTGTGAATTTTGCTTTGTCAGAGCAGCTACATCACTGTAGAGGGAAGATTGCTGAACTTGCATTCTGCTTGTTTCTGCTGTGCAAGCATTCAATATTTCACATGATAAATTTAATAAACTTCATACCTCTCTTTAGAGGGACAAGCCTAATAAAGAAACATTTAAAAGTTATTTTTAGTTAACAGCTAACATGACCAAGGCAAGTTTCAGACAGGTTAGTGGGAGGTGAGAAGTTTCCAATGTCCTCAGGCATCCAGTGCCATTGATGTTTTCATATATGATTAAATTGCTGTTTCTGGGTGTAAATATTGCCAAATAGCTGCTGGCTTTTTATATAAATTATAAAAGGGTAATAGTGCAAAATAAACTTGATAAGCTGTATGGAAGCGAAGAATGTGTTGCTTATGCTCTTCTCTTGGCTAATTGCTTGTATTTACCAGTTAGCAAGAACTCTCTCCAGACTTTTTAAGCAAAGTGCTGCTATGAATTCCCTTGTGCATAGTGGCCAGAGCTTAATGTGTGTACATTTATTTATTTATTTTTGTGAGCAGATATGGTAAAATAATACTTCTATTTATTCTTTATCCTTTTAAGTAATCTGGCTGGATGGCCAGGCCTAATGAGTAGTGGTGAAAGGAATGAAATTAAGCTGGTGACTGGTGGTGTTCCACAGGGGTTGGTGTTTGGGCCTGTCTTCTTTAGTATCATCATTGATGACTTGGATGATGAAATTGAGTGCGTCCTCAATACGTTTGCAGATGACACCAAGCTGGGGGGTAGTGTTGATCTGCTGGAGGATAGGAAGGCCCTGCAGAGGGACCTGGACAGGATGGGTCGATGGGCAGAGGTCAATGGGATGAGGTTCAACGTGGCTAAGTGCCAGGTCCTGCACTTTGGCCAGAACAACCCCATGCAGTACTATGGGCTGGAGGAAGAGTGGCTTGAAAGCTGTGCCAGAGGAAGAGGACTTGGGTGCGCTGATAGATTCTCATCTGAACCTGAGCTGGCAGTGTGCCCAGGTGGTCAAGAAGGCCAACAGTATCCTGGCTTCTATCAGGAATAGTGTAGCCAGCAGGACCAGGGAGGTGATTGTTCCCATGTATTCTGCTCTGGTGTGGCCGCACCTCGAGTATTGTGTTCAGCTGTGCGCCCCTCAGTACAAGAAAGACATTGAGGCCCTAGAATGAATGTGCCCACAGAAAGGCTACGAAGCTGGTGAAAGGCCTGGAATACAGGTCCTATGAAGAGCGGCTGAAGTAACTGGGGTTGTTTAGTCTGGACTAAGACTAGAACAGACTATGTATAACAATGCAGAGGCTTCCTTTTCTGCTAGGCAGTCTTGGCTGATGCCTGTTCTTTTTTTTTTTTTTTTTTTTTTTTTTCTTTCTGTATTTAAAAAAAGACTTTGGGGCTGTTAATTAGGTCCATTCAAACTGATTGTGCTGCTGTTGGGTATATTTGGTGGGATTAATGTCTTCACTTGTTGGGACTTTCCATCTGCTAGCCCACTGTTCCATTTTTGTATTTCAGCATCCTCCAAATGACAAGCAGTTTTTAGGCTGGAGCATTGGAGATGCTGCTCTGTCTTGCTGTGTAGACAAGGTGGTGGCACAGGAATGACTACAGGAGTACCCCAGCTTTGTGCAGCAGCCACACAGGATGACTGCTTTTACCTGTGACCTTCTCCCTGTCCTCTGGAATGGGTGCAGAAAGGGACATAGGGGTTAGAGTGGAAAGAAAATGTGGTTCTCTCTGGTATAGAAGTCTGTAATTACCTTCCCCTGATGATAATATGTTTTTAAAGGTAACTGCTTACCTCTGTGGAGCAAACAAAACTAAATGCCCAGCTTGGCCCCTTTTTTTGGAGGTGATCTTTGAGCGTATAGGAGCTTTGAGGCCAGACATTATGTACTGAAAGCTATTTATTCATTGTGTCCTGTAAACAGAGCTAATTGCCTTAGGTGTTGTGTTAGTGCCATGGAAAACAGGGTAAACCCAAACTAGTTGAATAGACTTATCTAAGTATGAATAATTAAATTGAAAGCAAAATGCACTCATGGCAGATTTTTCACTCTTCGCCTCCATCTTGTAGTGCAGCAGTCTGAGTGCAGGAGCCATCTTGTCTCATAAACCTTCCTGTTGCTTGGGGGGGTGGGGAAGAGGTGGAGAAAAGAAAATTTGCTGAAAAAAAAGTTGCTGCTTGTATGCTCCTGGTACTTCCCAGAACTGAGATGTTGGTGGCAAAACTTTTTAAAAAAAAAAAAAAAAAAAGGCAGGGTACAGCTCCTCTCAGGAGAGTGTTGAGTGAGCTAGACTCTTAAAGGTTTTAAGTACTTTATTCTTTTTATACCCTGAGAGCCATGTACAAATATTTCTGCAGTCCTTGCACCTAGTCAGCAGCAAGGTGCCAGGCTGGAGGGCTATGGCAACAATCACTGTACCTACTGAGCAGCTGACAGGGGGCTGTAGTTAGCTCCTACATGTAGGAATCTGCATCAGAGTATGGCTATGAGCATCTCATCTAGATCGGAGTGGGAAGCAGCACTCTATAGCCAGTAACGAGGTTTAACTTTGTTCCTCTCTCTTATTACAGTCTTTTACCTGCAGACTTCTCTCAGACACTTGGCAGAATTTGTGTCAACCCTCTTTTGACTTGTTTCTGGGAGGAAGTTCTGAAGTCATAATTATTCTTGCTGCTTCTCTCTGTGTGTGTGTGTATATTTTTTTTTTTTTTTGCTGGTGCTGTTGATGTCCCCGTGTCATACGGTGTTGTTTTTGACTATGCATCACAGCACTTGGGACTGAAAAGGCATCCAAAAGTAATTCAAGTCTGTGCAGTTCTGGCTAGCAAGTCTTATCACTCTCTATTCTAGCACAGTCGTCCCTGTGCCATTTCTTCATCACAATCTCACACTCCCTCTTTATGCAAGAGGGCAGTCTTTAAAGTTACTTCCCCCGTGCTGTCATGTTTTCCATTCCAATCTTCCTCTCTACTGTAATTCTGTTTGGAAAAAGTGATCTAATTTTACTGCTGTTATATGTAGATGATGTGGCTACAGTTAGCAAACTCAGGTCAAGGGGCTGTTATTTCTACAGCCCCAGACCAGAGGAGTATTGGCTGGCAGAAAGGTCACCCTAAAGAGTGGGGACTGACAAGATAAATTGGCCAAGACATTAGTGGGTGAGAATACTTAGAACTTTAAAAATGTATTGTCTTGAGCATATAGGTCTCTACACAGTTTTTAAACTCTGTATTTTCTTGCTGAAACATGTCTAGGATATTGGAATATGACTGTGTTGATTACATTGAAATAGTATAGTATAGGTCAAACTACTTTGTGAGGCACTTATTAAAGGATTAAGCAAGTCCAAGGAGGGTGGCTGGATCTCTTCACCTCGGAGGCGAGCCCCACAGTTAAATTCTTCTCAGCTGTATTTAAAAAAAATAAAAAATAAAAACAAAAACAACCCCACCCTGTACTACCCTCCCTTATCGCCAAGTACAAATTCAGGGAAAAATCTGCTAAGTTCTAACACAGTTAAAAAGGGAAGTTTCCTAAGTTACTGTTAAGTTCTAACACAGCCTTGTAAAATAAAACTCTAAGGCCCTTGTGTGATCATCTCAGATGTTTAAATGAAAGGAAATTCAGAGGTAGGGTTGCATCTGAGTCACTGTCTCCAAGTTGTCTGCTTGTAAATAAATGTGCAATACTGCATGTCTACAGTTCAAATGCTCTGAGCAATCAAATACTTCAGTTCTTAATACTTACAGCAAGTGCTACTTAAAATACATACTAAGTGTCAGTCCATAAATGTAATACATCACTGCTTAACTGGGTCCTGCAGTGGATGTGCCAGCAGCTTTACATTTATCCTCTCACCAAATCATTTTTTAATGGAAAAGCAGTAAGAACTAATTCTACAACTATTCAACATTGATGTTGAAACAACTTATTTGTTTTTAAATACAGTCAAATTCTAGTCTTCCTCATTCTCTCGAGTATTTATGTTTTCTGGAGGGTAGGCTTCAATAATAGTTCTCTCAATAAAGGTATTCAAAAAGGGAAAAAAAAAATTAAAATAGAGTACCTCCGGCTCTGACTTAGGTTGAGCCTCTAAGTGTGGCATGACAAACAGCTAACAGAGAATGGAAAGATGTTCTTAATTTTTAAGAAAGCCAACAACTTTCACTCTGGAAAGCATTTGGAAAATGATGCTTGCTTTGTGAAACTCATCCTGTTGTCCACGTGTCACTGCAGTTTGTATGAAAAGATGCATTCTAATACATTTGGTGATGTTTAGCAGCTTGCTCAGTATGTTTGCCGTTGAGGACATGCATGGTATATTATGTCCTTTTATGACTGCCAGTGGTGAGCAGCAGCTTGCTTGTCTTGCTTTTATAGCTGCTCCAGGAGGCAGGTGAAACCCTTGGGGTTTTAACCAGGCAGGTTCCTCCATGGCTTGCAGGCAGGGGAGGCTTTTAGGAGGTGCCAGCAGAGGTGTGAGCAAGTAGGCAGCCTGAAGCAGCAGTTCAACCTGGGAGGCTGGTGAGGAGAGTAACCCCGCAGACAAACTTCAGAGGTGATGGAGAGGAAGATGTGACTATAAATTTGAGACACCAAAAGTTGTATTGAAGCAAAGGACCAGACCTGCAAGTGTAGTTAGGAAGATTTGTATTTAACCTTATTTTAATCCAGCTCCCTCAATATACTTGAAACAGTTAATAAAATCTTAAGGAGCCTGCAGTACCTTTCACTGTATTTATTTTAAGGAGGACCATCGTTTTGCTTAGGGTACACTTGCATAGTGATTCTTTATTTCAGAAGTAAAGATTATCCAAAATCAGTGCCTTTTTTTCCATTACTTTGTTGTGTTTCATGAGGTTCTTTGATAGAGAAGACAGGATTTGGCAGTGTTCTGCTTTTCATTGCTGTTGAGCTGGACTGTACTCAGGGAATAATATGTTGATGAAAACTAGAAAGAAAACAGCCATCCCACACAATCACCACATCTCACAGACTGATCCTCCTGTGGTTTTTCCCTTACCATGCACCCAGTTCTTATCTTAAAAGCAAGTAGATGCTGTTAAAGAAGGATAAGAGAAAAGCAGGGATACCAACACTTCAACGATGAAGCTAAAAGCCATGCAAGTTCCAGATTTGGATGGGGCTTTGAGCAACCTGATCTAGTGGAAGGTGTCCCTGCCCATGGTAGGCTGGTTGGAAGTAGATGATCTTCCAACACAAGCCATGCTGTGATTTGGCTGTGCAGTGTCTTCTGTGCACCTACCTATGCCCACTAGTTTTTTATACTCAAGACTGTTTTCTGAGCACGTTCATAATGATTGTTTGGAATTCCTTTTTTTAATTCCTTCTAGCTGCTGCAACACCTGTCCTTCTATCCAGTATACCTGTGCAGTAGCTGTGCTTGCTGAGGTGTGTTTGTGTGCACTGTGTGCTGTCTGTGCTTCTATTCAGAAATAGGTTCCTAGGTGGGTTATTGACTCTTACTTTCTACCTAAGTGTGGATTGCTTTGGGTGCAAATGAGACATGATCTGCCTTAATCCTAAAAACTGATTAAAGAAATCAAAGATGAATGTTGCAGGATTGTACTCCTCATAAGGAAAAAATGTGACTTGTTTTTAAAAACAAACAAACAAAAAAACAAAGCCCAATTGTTTTCCTAAATTGATTGCAAATGTGCAAGTATAAGTAACATTTGGGTTTCTTTAGCAAATTCCCAAGTGGTTCAATGGTTGCCAAGGTAACAGTGCTACTTTTAATAACAATAAAGAAAGCATATAAAACTTTCACATTTCCCATTGTCTAAGATAATGCTGCTGTGATTCGGTAATAACATTATTAACATGTACTTTCTTTTGTTCATTGAGAAGCATGTCTGGTTTGTGAATTGGCTGTACAGTAGTGTCTAGCACGGTGTGGTCTGGGCTCATTAGGGCTTCTGGATACTACAGTAACATGAAGAAATATAAAGTATTTTGTAGCTCATTTCATAGAACGTCCTTTTTGGTTTTGCTTCCTGTGGTTGTCATTGTAGCGTGTGGTTGTCTTAGATTAGTTAGTTGAATATTGCTGTGATTTTTTTAATGCAAAAGCATCAGTACATTATAAGCAAATGTTGCAGATAGCCTGCATGACTGAGCTATGTTTCATAAAACATTGGGGGCACTTCTTTATTATTCATGGAAAGCTGTGCATTACTAAAGAAAATATAGTTTCTAGTTCTAAAGTCTTCTTGCATCTTTTAGAGCTGCCCTTTTCAAGTCTAAATGGATGTGTTCTGTTGTGCAATTTTTTTCCTGAAACTTGAGCTTCAATTGAACTTTGGCAGCTATCTCAATGTGGTTACTGTGGATATAAACTCCTAGGTCTGGGTGGATTATTTGCATTCTGAGTACTTGACCTCATGCGCTTCATTCTAGCAGTTTTCCACCTTTCTGTCAAGATTTTGGCACTTCACAAATGAAAGAAACCTGGTTACTTGCTTAATACTTCTGCAGTCAGACATCTGAATTGAAGACTATTCTTTCTTTTTCTTCTCTAGCTGTGGCAAAATGGAGTCTTTTAATTAAGATCAAAATAAACATGCAAGAGACTTTCACTGGAGATGCGGTCGTTCTCTTAAAACATTGCAATTGTTTTTCAGTATTGTCTGTAGGAAACTGCAATGAAATTGTTTGAGTAATTATAGACAACTGTCACACCAACTGGGTTTCTTGTTGATTTGGATATACAGCAGTATAATCCATGCCTCTAGAGCAAATGCAGGCTGTCCTAAGTTCATCCCTCATGGGCTGAAGCTGAGATGTGGAAGGAGGAATTGCTTCCCCATCTATAGCCTTGTCAGCACTGACCTCTCTGGCTGGTTGTTTCTCACCAGCATTTAATGACCTCAGAGGAGGTCTCCTTCGTGCCTCAGCATCCTGTTTCTTCTTAGCTTCCCATAATCTTCAGCCCCCGTAATGTGGGATCTGTAGCATGGGGTTGGTGAAGGCTGACAGAAGGGACGTGCTGCTGTTATGGAGATCTTGTACACACAGGGTCCAAGACACTTGTGGCAGAGCCCAGAAGAGGCTATCAGTTCTAATACTCTGCAGGGGCGAATGTCCTTAAGTATCACAGAACACCTCCCAGAGGGAAGACTGGTGTACGGGGACACCACTGACCTACTCAGTGCCACTGTCAGCATTGGAAACCCTGTTATGTTAAAGATCTAAAGTCATTAATACCAGCATTGTGTATCTGCTGTGCTTATGTTGTGTAGACTGCCTGCTTTGGTAAGCTATGATACTGAAGGATTAATGCTTGGTAAGTGCATTTAAAACAGTATTTTTCATCTTTATCTAGCACCTTTTGTTACATGAAACAAGGGAACTTTATCTGGCTCTGTATGAGGGCATATTTTATTCATGACAACTACTAATATTCAATACTTATTTGAAGAATCCTGGCTACATTTAATAGAGGAAAAACCTATCCTAGGGCAGAAAGTTTGCTGAAGGCATTTAACCCAGTGAAGACCTCCTTTTATTGGTCTTCTATGCAGGAGTCAGTTCCAGCTTGATTCTGTCATTCAGATTCCTTTTTGCTTACACTGAGATACTTTGAGGCAGGGATAGTCTCTTCTGATTTGTTTACGCAGTGCCTGGGACAATGTGGTCCTTGTCCCTGGTGGGGCCATCTAAGCCATGCTGTAAAGCAGATAAGGGGTTACTGCAGTTATGAGAAAGATAGGTCAGGCTGCTGTGTGGCTTATTTACTTATAAAGAATGATATCGCCAGACAGAAGATATAAAGGAACAGAAGAGTGGTGATGACCATTAATAATGATATGTTATAGAAACAGACTACAGCAGATAGTATAACTACCATAATTTACAACTTGAGATATAACATTGCTGATTTAAGCTCTGGACAAGGTACACTGCTTATAAATCTTTTCACCTCTATTCCAGGAAAAGTTGCTGTTTTTAGGATAAGTATCTGGTGAGTATAACTGAAGAAGTGTAGAGCAGTTTTTTCTTCATTGCAGACTTTATTCTGTAGTTAAGATTACAGTAATGGGTGTTTGTGCCTAAATACCAAAATCTTCTCTTAAGCATAATATTGCTTTATCTCTCCTCCATCCAAGCATGCATACATCAAAAGTGCAAATTTACAATTTCAGTTAATAAATTGTCTGTTAGTAGCCAAAGGCTGATGTAATGGCAAACTGATGAATCCAAGATGTAATTTTTGACATCTTTCCTGTTTGTAGGGTTGGCATTCATCATGCTGTTGTCTGTTTTTGCCTCTGTGCAAATGTTGTTGATAATCTTCCTCATATAAGAATCAGTCCTTAGTCCTCTGTTCTTCCTTCTCAATTCACCCTGAAATTCTCTGTTGGACAAAAGTTTTAACAGAAGAAAGCCTGTAGCTTGGTGCTGACCTGTAGGAAAAGGGAAAGTATGCGTCACTGAGTTTTTTGTTTGCTTTCTTAGATTTTATTGGTAAGGAAACAAAAGTAACTGAAAGTATTTCGAATTGTCTGGATCTTCTTTGTCAGTGTACCCAGTTCGTGCTCACCACTTGTCTTCTGAACACATCTGGGAGTTGTTCTGCTTAGGTTGTGTTACAGAAAACTTTATCTCCAAATTTGTCTGCCCATGACCAGCACCCTGTCTGCCACAGGCAGAGGTATGGCTTGAAACACAGCAGCTCACTTTGACTTGCAGTGCAATGCCTGGACCAATGGGTGATGCTGGAAAGAAGTGTTTGAAGAACATCTGAGAGAAAATGGGGCTGAGGACTAGGGGGAGAAGTTCAAATCAGTGTCAAAACATTTCAAAGATTTACTTGGATTGATGGGCTTCTGCTGATTCATTAGTGGATCTGCCAGTAGGGCTGCTGCTACGTTAAAACACAGGCCTGCCTGGCCTTGGATGGAAAAGCAGGAAATAGCCTAAATCCAGTTAAGGGCTGAGTTATTACAAGCTTCTGTCTTGGCCTAATTGGGAGCAGCAGTGGACTTCACAATATACAGGCTAAGGGAGCGTTTGAGCTTTTCCTGTAAAACTTCATGCTCAGCAGGGAAAAAAAATGTGCCAATTACTGTTCTTTTAAATTATAATAGTCAGCTGTGAAGAGAGCTGTGAATGAAGCCCTGATGCTGTTTGGATGTTGTTTTACTGGAGATGGTTCTGTAACACACTGGGATTCGGAGAAGCTGAGGTGACATTTTGATCAACCTCCACTCAAAGGTGATGCAGCCCAGGGCCAGAACAGGCAAACACTGTCCCTTTTTCCAAATGCTGTCCCCTTTTCCAATCTCAAATGAAACTTGACTGCTACTCTCCTGCTGTAGTCACAAACACATTTTATTAATTTTCATCATGGACTGCTTGGTAACTGTTCTCTTCAGCTATACACTCCGGTGGATGCCTAGCCCCTTGGCTTACACAGCATGAGTTATTTCTGGATTGATGGCAGAGACTTTTCTTTTTTACTGCTTTTTTATGAAAGCTAAATGACTAGTTCGAAATAGTTCGTGCAAAGCATTTCAAGATAATTTCCAATAAATGCTGCGTCTTGTGGAATACTGATATCTGTAGGACTTCTCTCACATGAAAACAGCTGGAGTATCCTGGCACCATCTTATCAACACAGAGCAGCAAAACCAACACTTGTATTGGTGAAAGCATTTGCTAGCAATTGATTCTAAAGTTTCATCAGCTCTGTCAAACTGAAAGAAAATTTTGATAGATTAGTTGAAGTTAGCAGTTAAAAAAAAAAAAAAAAAGTTGTAAACCCATCTGAGGCATTCTGTGCTTGAAGCATTTAAAAATCTCATCATGGGTGTTTGAAAGGGGTGATTCTGAGAGTTTTGAGAGCAGAAACCATTTTTACCTTTTAAAAAAAAAAAAGGTGGGCTGGTTGAAGGGTTTAGATCAGTACTGAGCAGGAAGCTGATATAATTTGGCAGTTTTTCATGGTGTCAGGGTATAGAAAGGTGCTGCTGCTTGAGAGGTGCTTGGCGTGTGCAGACAACAAACTACTGAGGGCTGCAAAGTAGTAAGCAAAGAGAGCATTGAAGAAACTGTTGAACAAGTTGGGATGTCTGAGGACTACTACTGCTGTCACTGGATGGTGGAGTCCTGCTTTTCAGGTTTTTAGAAAACATTTTATATGGCATGATGCTTATGGTCGTGCTGATAGCTTCAATGAGTGCTTAAGACTGAAGCTTGTAAAGCTGTGAATTCTGTCTGATTGTAAATCACTTTGCTAAGCATGTAGTGGCAATTACTGCTCAAGATCAAACGTCTTTGACAAGTGCCTGTTGGAAAGGAATTACCAATAACCCTCCTGGTTATACTCAGAGCAACATTTGTTCTTTAAATTGGTAGCTATTTAAAAAGTGGTGTACATGGATTCAGTGGAAGAAGAATGCAGCACACCCAAGGAAAGGTTCAGAAAAACATTCCTTTTAATGATTTTAATATGATGAAACTAAGTAACAGTACACTTGCTATGGAAATATTCATGGTTGGAGTAAAAGTGATCCTGTTATTTATTGCTGCTTAATGATTCAAAAAATGTTTTTGAAAGATTGAACTTCAGAAGTGGTGCTGATCAGGCTTTGATTTGTAACCGGGATAAATACAACTCAGTAGTTTTGGTCATCTTGCATGTAAGCAAGCAGTTGGGTAAATTCAAAACAGTTCAGGGCTCATGAACAGACAGGAAAAGCTGGCTTAAAACCTTGTTTTTATAAATCATCCTCAGGATGTGGGGACTATATGGAGTTAGTGTTAGCTGTTCAAGATGGCTCCATTTTCTGGGAATGGAGGTAGTGCAGAAATAACATCTGTGATAAGAATCTCCGCTGTTCTGCTGTCTTCCATAGCTTCCATCAGTCTGGTTCTCCCTTGCTCCACTGACATTGCATTTGGGTGCCAGTGCTGAAGTAAACCAAAAAATTGCATCCTATCCAATCAGTGGGACACTGATTTCCGCTCCCAGAGGCACAGTGGTCAGGAGGTGAAGGAAACTTTTGTGTTCTGATTCCAAGCTGCCCTTCCCAGCTGAGAAAGACAGCTTTTTGGTTTGGTTTTGGCATGGAAAAGTTTCTTTAAGGAATGATTGGGTGAATGCTGTGAAAGGAGGGAGAAAGTTCATGAGGGAAAAAATGATCTCCTGAACAGAGTCCCAGGAGAGATTTGCAGACTATGGGATGAGGTAGATGCAGAGTCATGGGAGAAGAGGCTACTTAAGAATGACTGAAGATGCTCTGCAGAGGGCAGGGAGCAAACAGCCAAGCCCTGGACGCAACAAGAAAGCCTTGTGAAGGACCAGAGCACACTGGGGGAGAGCTATTTGCACCTCAGACTCCATTGCCTGCTATAAAATGCAATAAAGAGCCACAAAAGTAGTTTGAATGCTGTGGCTTTAGCATTCGCTCTTGCTTTTTGGTGGAATTTTGTGCTGATGATATGGAAAATGCTGCATTTCTCAATGTTTGACCCTTTGCTGAACTGCAAGTGTCCCACGTGTGAACATTACACATAAAGGTGGTATTGTCTGCGAGCAGTGCCATCAAGGCAGCTTGTCATGTTGTTAGGGAATTATAAACTGCACGATGGGTTGTAGTTGTAACACATCTAGTTTAAGATCTTTGGGATCAGACTTTCCCATAAGACCTGACAGAACTGAAATGCGTGTTCCTTTTCAATGTGCAGCTTTTTATTTTCTTTATTTCTTACATTTTTAAAATAAGAAATCCCTTGGCACAAAAAAAAAAAAAAAAAGCTCTTTCTTCACAGAAAGTGCTCTTCTGTGGCTGTCTTCAGCCTGTGATGTTTTTCCCAGGCTTGGGAGCAAGCCAGTGTCCACACGTTGCACTTAGGCAAGGCCGTGTCTTGTTAGTGTTTCACAGATCAAAAAATCTCCTTTGCCATTTATTCTGAACTCAAGGGATTTTTCTGTCTGTAGGACGAGGGATGAGCTAGTCTTCATCGTGCTCAAACTCTAATGTAAATGACTTTCTTTTGTTGGTCAGCATTTGTTTTTTTTTCCCCAATATAATTGTGTTAGTAACAAGCTGCCACATCCTTTTGTAAAGTTGGTTGCTTCCAGGCAAAGGGGCGAAATGGATTTTTTACAGGGGAAAAAGAAATCTGTAAAGAGCTTTGAGGTCCTTTATAATAAGTGTGAAAATGGCTTATAATGTAGACTGTAAGTCAGACAGATTTGACCCCAAACTTTTCTGCTTTATCTGTGAGATTCAGATTGGGCTGATAGTGAGGTAACATGAAAACACCTTTTTGCAGTTGTAATTCCAATGTTTCTTGAAAGACTTACTGTCAAGTTTGTGTGAACTGTTCTGTTTTTCTTTCACTTAAGCAGAATTTTGAGCTTTGAGGGCCAGTATGTGTATGATATCAGTCCCTTTGCAAGGTAGTGTAATCCTCACTGACTTTTTTTTTTTTTGAGGAAATAGCCTGTCTTTCATTCCCAGTAAATAAAATAGTTTAGCCAAAGGGGAGGAAAAAAACAAGTAGACTTACAGTTTAAAGAAATCTGTATTTCTGTTATTGCACACCTATAATTAACAACTGGTGGCGTAGCTGTGCAAGCTTTTACAAGTAAAATGCTTGTGCTCTTGATTATCTGACTTAGAGTGGCAGATCAGGCTATTTAGTCATTGTGATAAAATGAATCGAGTATCATGGCACTTAAACCTCTTGAATACTAATGGATTTAAAGCACAGACTTTTTGAAATGGTGCCCACTCATCCTCGTGCTATTCATTCTGCTTCTCCGGCTCTGCTCTTTTCTAACCACTGATAGCAATACTCAAACATCTGGACATTTAAGGAGGGGGAAAAAAAAAGAGGATGTAGCAAAACACATAGGATACTACACATATAATTTAAAACAAATACCTATGGGATGAAAGGAATGCCAGCAGGATGTAGTATAGCATTATTTGCTCTAGATGTTAAGGTTCTCCTGGAAAATTAATTTAGTAGCCAGCTTTCAGGATAAACATGTTTTGCAGTAGGGGGGCTGGGGAGTTGTTTTTTTTTATTTGCTGGCTGCTTGGACCCCCTATGAAAATCTTCAGCTGCTGAAAGATGTAAGGCTGGTCCATGTGGGGCTCAGCCTGCTGTCTCTCTGCAGTGCTCTTAGCTCTCCACTGCCACCCCACTCATGCCTCCTATTGGGAACAACTTCAATGAGTCTTCACAAAAAGTGCATTGGGTTGGTGGGACAGGCATTAACAGTTGTTGTTTGCAGGGAGTTGTGTGCAGGCAGCTATCCTTTCTTCTGTGCAAACCTAATGAGAAAAATATAACCATATGCACCTTTTAATAATGTAACTGACTCAAGTTACTTTGTTTGAGCTGATTACTGTAAACAGGACAAGGAACCAATATTTACTTTTGCTTTAATCTTTTCCTGGTGATTCATAGGAACTGGCAAAATTAAGCAATAATTATGATCTTATTCCTGCATAAGAAAATTAATACCATTTAGCATGTGGTGTTTCTTTGGTTAAAGGAAGGAATCTGACTTAAGAAAATATCTCAAATCTTCAATTCTTGGTGAGATTTGAATATTACTTCTGACTTTATTGTGGGTGCATCTGTTAGAGAGGGTGCATGTATGCATAAATTACTCTGGATGTATGTTTTCAGAATCATAGGATAAAAGTTGCTGTATAAATGTGAATTAAGGTATCTGATGAACTGTAGCTTTAGGGCAGGGATGAGGGTTATTGGCTAGGGCAACTTACACCTCTTCTGAAGCTGTTGGAGCACTGTCTATCCAATCCTTCCTTGTTTAATTGACCTGGGTGATCTAAATGCTGCTGTACCCTGTTGTAGGAGAGGCACTTCTTTGGTCACATGTCACTGTGATGGTTTAAAGGATGCACAGTCACAAATAGATTTATTCTTTGCTGAAAAAGAATATTGGGATCTTGTCGAAGAAAGACTAAACAAAAAGTGCCAAGGGCTGAAAAATTTAGTGATCCAACCCGTGATTGCAAGTGCTCTTGCAGGGCAGGGCAGGAAGGTGCAGAGCCAGAAGCAAATATTGCTGCACGATGAAGCCTCATTACCCCTCCATCCAGGAGGAATGCTCATGGACTTACTCCTGGGAAACAGGACTTCTCCTGGGAGGTGATTCCCATCCCTGTGCTTTCTTCAGGTTTTTCTCAGTGTCATCACTTTTTTTTTTTTTGTAGTATCATCTCTTGGAACTTGTCCATTCTCCTTTTACAACCTGGACCTGCCAATTTTCACTCTTCTTTTCTCTCCATTCTCTTCTAAATATCCTCACTTCAGTCTTCTCTTTCCTTGCTCTTAAAGGCATTCTGATGATGTTTCATGGAAAATCTGGCTTCTAACCCGTCATCTGGGCATGCCAGGAAAAGAAGATCTACATTAGCAACTGGGAGTGCTGTGTGTGCTGTGCTCTTGGGAGATGATGCACTCAAAAAAAACATGCCAAGAAAAGATTAGTCGAGGTCATGGGCAATCTAGCCTGGACTTGTCTGGGTCAAAACATGCCTCTTATTTCGAAGTGCAAGCAAAGTATCTATTTTTAATGTCTTTCCAAGGGAAGGATGTTTTGATTTGCATCATTCCAAAACCTCTCTAGGCCATAGGTAGAGCTGGATTCCTCTGATCTGCCTGTGGCTTCATAAAGGTGGTAGATAGGTATCCATTGTGTGATGCAATTAAAACCCACCTCCAGCCCCTGTGCTGTGTCAGTGCAGTTCTAAGAATCAGCTGCTTATGATACTATTGCCTTGCTGAAAACGAGTAACACTGGTGATTGATTACTTTCAGTTTTTTTTTTTGAAAATTGAAATGTAAAATGTATCACTTGAGGATCCCTTGGAGCTAGGAACATGTTTGATCACATCTGCTGGCAAGTAGAGGCCAGTGAGGTGTGGAGGGGGAGTCTGGCCATGGGTTCAGGTGTTTGCTTTCCCTGCTTATTTGCTCTGTCTGAGATGAGAAAATGGGGGATTTCTGAAAACCTGTTCCTCTTGGTCCCGGGCTGCTGGGGAAGGGCTACCCTCCCACTTTTCCTTCCCTTTTTCTGACACTCCTCACCTTCTCTGTCTTGCCTTGGGGCTAAAAGGGGCTGGAAAAGAGAAGGACTGAGTGATGTGAGAGGAATGAAGATATATGTAGGGTTAGGCAGCAATTAAAATGGGATTGTCTGGAGGGTGGAAGGGAAAGGAGGAAAACTGCTTATTGCCTGAGTCCTGGTAGTTTTATTAACTCCATTGACATGCTTAAAAGGCCTGCAAATACTAGTTTTGAGCACCTGTGCTCATTCAGTGGATTACTAATTGAGGCCTGTGAAGCAGGTTTGTCACTCAGGGCTTTTGTTCACTTGTAACATCATCATAAACCCATGTCTGGAAGAACATATTGTTTGTCTTGTTGCCACTGCTCTAAGTATACCCAGCCCCTTTCCTGGTCGTCCCAACATGGGAGCTGTTTCAGCTGCAGAAGTTGTAGCACTGTGAATCAAGAAGCTGCAAACCCATTCGGATGAGATTTCCTGTAGATTCCTCTCTGAATGCTGGCAATGATTTATTTACCGCATTTTAACCTCTTCTCATTGCTTGCAGATAAGGTGCAATTTTCTCAGGTATATGGCTTGTTTGATGCCAAATAGCATCTACAGAGAATTGTAGGACTCTTTTTATTTTGACAGGTATATATGCAATTAATTGGTCAAATTGAAACTGAACATTATGGTTTCATTTTTATTAGACATACAAATAATCTTTTCTGTTTTTCCCCTAAAAGAGTTCTGATCTGCTAATGTTCCTGCCAAGAAACTCATCTACTGGATTATTCCTGGAGCACAAACAGACGACTTCATAAACTTTATGTAAATTATTTCTTTTAATTTGAGCGCATTTGCATGAAACAGCTTTTTTTTTTTTTAAGTGCGCTTCTTTAACCAGAAAAATAGCTGCTTGCCAAGCTCCACCTTGACCTCTGTTTACCTTTGAGGGCAGCCAACCTCTCTTTTCATCATTTTATGTATTGAACTTAATGGCTTCTGGCTGGTTCAGCAGAAAACGTCCAGTTTCCTGAAAAGCAGCCTAAGAGGTTGTTTCTGCAGTACCATTCATGCTTGAACAGACATGGGAAGTACTAGAAGTCTCACTCAGGCTGTTCATGAGGCTTCCAGCTCTTTTTTTTTTTTTTTTGCAGAGAACTGAGTTTTCTGAACTTCTGGGTTCCTATCCTGAACCAAACCTCCAAACATCTTTTGAAGCCTGCCTGTCCTTACAAGAAAACTTAGTACAGAGGAGGTTTGTTTATGAAAGGATATATTAGACTCCTTCATTTGCAGCCAACAAAAGCAGCCTCTCTTCCTGGCTGCTCTAATTGATTTTTATTTTTTATTTATTATTTTGAAGTTAAACAAATCATAGATGAAAAAAACCCTCCAACCAGTGTCTCTAGGTATTTTTGCCACATAGTAAAAATAGAAGTACCAGTGCAAATGAGAAGTGAACCGCTGAAGCTTGAAGCACAACATTGCTTGCAGACCTTTTGTCCGTGCCTGTTAACTTGCTCATGAGTGCATCTCTTTGTGGGCTCTGCTGCTCTGAGTCTGGTGTTGAAACCAGCAGTGGTAGCAATGCCTGAGTTCAGAGGAAGCTGGCAGACATGTAAGACACACAACTTGTTTTGACACTGGTATAATAAGAGCATCTAAGTGAATATAATAAAGATTGTTCTTTAAATGGACTTTTTCTTTCCCAGGAAGAGCATAAGCAAGAATACTGTCATGGTTTAGAACAAACAGATAATTCCACTTTTGATCCCAATTCTTGAACCCAGAAAGACTGACAACATTTACACCCACTTAAGAAAACACAAAGCTTTTCGTTCCCTCTGAAAAATTTCAGCATAACCTGGACCTCATGTTTTCAATCTGGTTAGACTTCAGCTACCTGTCAGTCTTTCTCCTTTTCCCTTTTATTGCACACCGCACTGCTGTTGGCAGTATTTAATGATTATTTAAATATATGTGATGAATAGGTGAGGTCACTTAATAGAATATGAAATATCTTGCTGATAGAAGAAACTTCTAGAGTCATGACAAAGCCATCAGGGGGAAGAACAAGCCAAACAACCCCCAAAAAACAGCCACCACCCTTTCTTTGCCTTTCAATTTGGGCCACTATGTTTCTTCAGAATATAACCAAGTTTGTAGTCAATACCTGGTTTGATTTTTAGCCATGTACTTTCACAGGTTGGCTTATGCATAACAACAGGTATTGGGTCCCTGTGGATTTCTTACTTAGGGCATCAAGGTGCACTTCTGAACCAGTGATGGCAAGATACTGCACATCTTTGAGACCAGAATGCTGACAATGAAAACGGATGGAGCTATCCTGTGTGTGCTAAGACTTCCTTCTGAACGGATGCACTTCCTTTATTATTCTGAGCCTGTAAATTCACACCATCTGGGCAAGAAAGTAATCCTTTTTATTCCATTTTGTGACAAAACTGTTAAAATTTACTAGGAAGGAGAACTTTTTTATATAGGCCAAGAGTCTTTGTGAGTTACACAATGTTCTGTACTCCCAGTTGCTAGATCATGGAATTAACATAAAATTATATGCATCACTTTCACACATTACAGTGCAGGCAAACTTACGGTGTGTGCTACAGTTCATGTAGAATCAAAAGATTGTGGCTTTTATCAGTCACTTGCCCGAGTACTTAAAAATAAACAAAAAATTATCTACCTGAATGTTATTCAGGTTTCATAACATGTAGTACCCTTCCTAAAGAGGTCTCAATTCTTTCTTCCATCACCCCAACATGCCAAGTAATGCAGGGAAGATTAAAGAAATACCTACTTAAAGGAAATTGGTAAATGGTTAAGCTTTCTAAAGGAACTTATAAGATCATAAAAATTAAGAAAGAAAAGCACAACAACAAATCTAATCTTTACACTGTAGAAGTGGGCTGTTGCAGTGTTGAATCCAAGTCATTAGCTTTGCGGACAGAGCGCTTCAGAAACAGTCCATTAAGCCAAGAGATTGTCCTATTAGATATTCACGTGGTGGTTAAAATGGCATCAGAATGTTAGCCACTTCCAATTTTTGGTCAAATGGACTTCTTAAACTTTGACTGAAATGTTCTTAGTTCTTGCTGCATAGCAAGATAGAAGAAAAGAGGTTGAAACATTTGTTAAAAATAATCAAAACCCTGCATCCAAATTAATTTTGTGCCAAGTTGTTCTGTGTGTGATTTGAAATGACTATGGTATTCAACTTCAAGTATTCCCACTATAATGGGAATTTTAATATGTCTTTATAATATTACCACACTAGTGTAAACGATGCAAACGTTCCCTTTGTCAACTGAGACGCATGAACAAATGTTTTGAACCAGCTGATCTTTAAAACTTCTGATGCATTTCAGAATTTTGTGTGTTTTTTAACTATGAAGGGGAGGAAAATAAATCAGCCAGATGTTCTGCTTGAATTAACCTTATTTTAAATAGATTTAAATGTCATTTGTACTTGCCTTGAAGAAATTATAGCCTTCACTTGAGGGAGGGTGGCTTATTCCATGGTCTACAATTGCTGTTCAAATTCAGTCTCATTAACTAGTTTCCTGAGAGTTCTTGGTTCCTTTTATTTTTTTTTAACACCTGACACCTCTTTTTTTTAAAACAAACAAACAAAAAAACCCACATTGATTCTGGAAAAAAAAAGATCATTGAAAAGTACCTTGGGCTAATGCAGACATGGATTTTCCAAAATGATACATCGGTAGGGTCACAGCGTTCAGTGAAGCTGCTGTGGGTAAATTAGACATTATAATACCAGAGCCAGTCGTTTACAACTGTCTAGTGAAAACAAGATAATAAAGGCAGAGATCAAATTACCTGGAAGTCTGCATTAGGGCTCTGTACTCCTGTCCGTGCCACACAAGTACAGTGTCATGTATATTACAGCAATTCCCTCAGGAATGACAAGAAATAGTGTAATATTGTGGCTGTGGCAACAGATAAATGCTGCTTGCAGGGAGGGAGGCTTTAAAGACAGTGCCATGTCTGTCTGCTGCAGGAGTTGATGAGCATCTCTGGATATTGTTAAAATTATAGTCCCAGCACTGTCAGGGCTATGTTAGGAAGCTTGTTTTGATATGTTTAGAGAAATACTTAAATTTAGTTAATCTGAAGCGTCTGTATTCCTGCAAGTTTGTTCTGTGAAGGAGGAACATAAGAACCCCCACCCCAAACTCCTTGTTGTTGTTTGACATGAAAAGAGATGCTCTTCAGGCAGTCGAAGTGTTGATGTTGTTTAATTAATGTTTTGCTGTGTTTGGATATAGGTGTTTACTAGAGAAAGTCAGGTACCTAGTGCCTGACATACAGGAGTTTGTGCGTAAATTGGCAATGGTCTTTATGTCAGCATTTAATAAAAAAAAAAAAATGAACAAAACGGGCAGTACCCACAATCTTTTGGCATGTTTGCCAGCATGTTTGAGAAATGTTACTGTTCTTGAATTGAAAAGTCAAAGGAGAATCACGTGGGAAAGAATGAGGTGTGATGTGTTGCTGTTTTTCTACCAGAACAAAATATGTTTGTTTACCCTTTTACCAATGCTTTAGGTATTTTGATATAACGTGTGTCCTACAGATGCTGCTCAGCAGGACTCCTTCTGTATGTACAGAGAGTTATTGCTTTGTGCAATACTGTAGCAAAACCCCCCAAATTCTTAGCTGGTTGTCTTGTATAGAAACACATAAGAATAAGTAGAGAAAATGTGTTTGTTAATAGCCCTGTTCAGCCCTCCTTTCCTGCACCTCTCTCCCTGGGGTGAGATGGTGTAACGTATTCATGTGTGCTGTTTTTAGTAAAATCAAAATGGAGACCCCTGTGCAGGATTTGGCTGCGTCTATTCCCTTCTTAATCTCCTCTAACACCATGTAACTGTGCTATTCTCTCTATCTAGCAGAGAGCTTGAAAATGAGCTTTTGTCCATTTGTCATCTGCTGCTTTAAAATGTGGGCAATTCTTCTCTCAACAGAAGACTCCTGAAGAAAGTACAAGTAAATGGAAAAAATGACAAGGCTTTCCTTAATTGTCAGCATAAAGGGCTGGAAGGCTGTTAAGCTCTTTCACGTTTATGCGGTCTATATTGTGTATCAAATGCTACATACTAGGAACAGGCTCCAAGTTGACTGATTTGCATGAATGTAGGCATTAGGCTAAAAACTGCGGAGGAAAAGTAGTATGCTAAATTGGGATCAGTGAAAGTAAAAACTTTCATGTTCTGATGTTTGACTTAAATATTTGTCTTCCTTTTTCCTAAGGTTGGGGAAAAAAAAAAGCATAGCCTGTGGAAAATATCCAATATATGGTTTCAACTTAATTGCTGCTAAAAAAAAATTCTTAGCAATGGATGCTATTGCATTGAGAGACTAAAGGAATTCTTCACTGGGCTACCTATGGAGTTAAAATAATTTTCTCTTATTATTCTCTTATTACTTTGTATTTATAAGTCCAAAGTGTAGCACAGGGCAGTCTAGTAATTCCAGTGGGAAAGCAGTGATTGATTTTTGAGTTGGGAAAATTGAATTTGATAAATTATTCTGACTTGTGATTAAAGATTTGCAGGTGCAGTAACTAAGTGGTAAAAACACAAGGATTGGTTTTTATCTGAAAAACAACAGAGGAATTGTTTCTAAATGATAGAAGTAGTAAATAATGTGGCATGCATAGCTGATATCCTCCAGTATTACATGGGCAAATAGAGATTTAAAAGCTTTTTATTTATTTTGAAGTCTGCTTAAAGCTAAAAAAGAATAAAAATTCTCAGTTTAAGAGATTCCTGAGGTCTAGAATGTGACTAATGCCTTGAGAGGGTCAAGTAACATATTGGAAAACTTTAGACTTCACTGTTTGATGTCATTCATTTGGAAAGTCTTAGAAGCTGTTTTAAAGTTGAAGGGACTTTTAATGGACCAAATGAGAAAACACTTGGAAAAAAGTGATGTTTAACTGTTTACCTGCTGAAGTATAAGCCAAAGGATGATGAAAAGCAAAAAATAAATAAAATTAAATCCTTCCAGAAGCATTAAAGCTGTGACAAAAGTTGAAGAGCTTGGAGAGCCAAATTCAGGAAGCAAATGAACCATCAATATGCCCTACAGGCTAGAAAGAAACCATAGTGTGAGATCTCGGTATCTGCAGTGGGATGCAGGCTTTCCTTGTGTCCTGTAATTGCCTCTGAGGGTGCTGCACAAAGTGAGGATTTCAAGGCTAGGAACTGGTGTAAAGGCACAACAAATAATGAGGCTTCCCCCACTACAATTAGATACAGGAGATTCAGATCATTTAAGCTGCTCATAAATTGCAAAATGCAGTAAGTTAGGAAGCTACAAATAGGTATTAAGAAACAAACAACAACAAAAAAAAAAAAAAAAAAACAAAAACAAAAAAAAAAACAACTAACAGGAGACATTTAAAACTGTATTTTATGGGTGAGATTCCAGAGGATGCTGCCCAGGAAAGACACTTTCAAGTGAACATAAAAATCCCCGAAGTGCTGAACCCAATGTGTAAGCTGCAGTAAAGAAGGTAAAGAGAGACACTGCCAGAGGACAGCGGTGTAAATAAGGGAGCTGCCTCTTCCTTATCTCCTGGTTGGAGCACGAGCTTGTGGTATCCTGCTCAGTGTATCTTTGGCAGGAAATAGCCCCCCCTTAATGGGATGTGAGGGAGATGAATCCAACTGGCACCATCAATCTTGGAGGTGTTGGTGAGCGTAATGAAGCTAGGACCCTTTTCCCTGCAGAAAGGAGACAGTTTTATTACTTATATTCAAGTGCATTTTTTCCTAAGTGATATAGGTGCCTGTTTTGAAATGAGTTCATTTAGATACTGCAATTACTGAGGGAACGTAATCTCAATGGGAGAAGCAATCTGAGCAGGCTATTCTATACAAACCTGATCCAAACCAGCTGTATGTTAGCTTTAAATAATTCAAAGTAGGGCTTGGTGTATTCACCCACAGCACAATGTGCAAATTCAGGCTTCCAATACAGTTGCCCAGGCAGTGTTGCAGAAGAGCTGTTTGGCAGGTGATAGTTAACTGCTTCTCCAAACAGTGCATTCCTTTTCCCCCTCTTAATCTTGGCCTTCAGCCTCCCCCACTTACCAAATCCTGTGGTAATCTTTTGGGTGCAAGCAGCATCTTTGGACTAAGTGCTCCTGGGCATGAGGATGGCTCTCCAAGTGGTATGGGGCACTGGTGGAGGAGAGGGTGGGTAGGAAAGGGGATGTGTCTCTGTCAGTGCAACTACTTTCCCAAACAATTGCAGAGTTAATGTTTATATCTAGCTTAAAAAAACTTGCTTTGCAAAATTTGCCTTTTCTGTGTGTGTTTTTGTTTCTTTTTTTTTCCTCAAGTTCTAATGCAATGGCCAAAAGCAAGTTCAAATCTGTCATAAATGCTGCAGATGAGGCAATCCATAGGACCTAGCTAGGTTCTGCCCATGCTGACAGGTGTACCTCATTTATTTTTTTGGCACAAACTATCTCTGACCCCATTCAATGAACAGCACTAATAGAGGATTATGCCCTTTCCTGTGTAAGCAGGTGCTCTTTGTTCTTATAACTTGCTCATCACCGTGATATCTGAGCACTTTTTTTGCATTGGTAATTTTGGAGCTTCTGCTAACGTATGGAATCTTTTTTTTCCATTACTTTTTCCTCAAAGGCCACTACCTATTTTCCTATACCAGCTATACCACTATGGGTTAGCACTCCTACCCTCAGCTGGAGGGGATGGTTTATTCAGATTTCCTTCAGAACTGTGCAAGTTCTGCAGTAAATGGCATATACATTGTACAGCTAAGAATTTGTGAGGTTTCTTTTGGTGTTTGTGTATGCAGACTACAAACATATTGTTACCTGCAAATTGTTCAAACATTTTATTCTGGTACAGAAGTAGGGCCCCTGCCTTGGAATTCTGTTTTAGAGATGCTTTATATGAACTCTGTAGTATGGTTCTCAGTTTTTTTCCACCCTCTCTGCATTTTAGCTTTGTGTGCAATCCAGATGCTGAGCTGTTAGTCACATATCAGGGGAAGAATAATTGAATGTGGTGTGCTGAGAGTTTCATATGTGACTTGTCTGATTCCTGATCAAATTGTTTGAGTCTGAGAAAGAAAAGGCTTTTTCCATTATCTGAAAGGTCTGCGATTTCCCCTGGATCTAAAATACAACGTAATTTTTATTTTTATGCATGTTGCTAACAGTGATTTCAGTAACTTTATTCTGGTCTTAATCTTTTTTTCACTTCAGCGTCTACATATTTTGATGCTTACAGTTGTAAGGATCTGTCACCCTCAGTGTTGATACAAATAATAATGAGAGAGTAATGAGAGGCATCCAGACCTTTAGGCATGCCTGTAGGTTTCAGTGGGTCACTGTGGATGTAGGTGTTGTCAGCGAGGCAGCATGTGTTTAAATGATGACAGTTTGTCAAGGAAAAATATCTTCTTGTAGCCATAGGATTGCACTGTGTAAATAGGTTATTTTTATTTGTCGGAGTTGTATGAAACGGTCCCACTGACAGCTCATTTGGCTGGTGTCTCCACTTCTGATTCCTCACGTAGTCTGGTAGCATGGTCTGTGAACAGGGCTTGAGTTCGTCTGCAAGCTTCCTTAGGTATGATTAGGGCTCTCCCCCGAGAAAGCTAAGGTTACAAAACTGATGGTTAAGCAAGGATTTCACAAACTAGAAATGAAGAAAAGTGATAACTGATACCAAATTCTTATATAACTTCAGGGAACCTCTGAGTGAAAAAATTTCAAGTGCAGGGGTATCTGGTTTCTGGTAGTTGTTAGGGGAAATGGAAGTTGCACTTAGGAAATTGAAGATCCAGAATACAGTATACAGACTTTGGGAAATGATCAAATGGAAACTTGTCTGCAACAAATTGCTTTAATGATCAGCATAAATGTGTTTTAATTTGGATTAATTACAGCCTGGGAAGACTTTACTTCTAAATAAACTTCAGGAAAATGTCATCCATAATGAATATACTAAATAAACTTCAGTATAAATAAGTGGGTCACGGCTCTCCTTCCCACTGAAGACTTGCTGTGTTTAGAAAATGTAAACAAAGCCCTGCATATATGCTATACCTTAAGGTATTTATGTAATGACAAAAGATCACTTTTTCATTTTCCAACCATCACCAAGGGATTGCAAAGCAATCAAACTTTAACAGCCAATTAATCTCTCTAGATGATGTTTGTGTAGCACTTAACCAGTTTCAGTAAATTAGATCCCTGTGGGCTGGGCTGTTACATTGATAGAAATGTTACTGCTAGCTGGAGGCATTCATTTACTAGTTTGTAAGAACAGCAGTATTGAGAAATCATAGCATATGGAAACAAACTCTGTACCTTTTTAACAGAAACGTTGTTTGTAAAGAATAGGAGATTCTGGGAGTCACCCAGCATGGAGCCTCCCTAACTGAGTAGCTTGTCAGTTCTGTTGGACTTCAGAGACTGCTGTTAAATTCCCTGTAAGAAACATAAGAAATCCATTGGGAGGCAGCTGTGGCTAAAGAAAGATAATTCATTGCAATAGCATCCTCTTAAGCAAACTGTTAAAGGAGCAGATTTACTTAAAGCACTTTGCTGTGCCTAAGCAAAATACATTAAAAATATATTTTTTTTTTTCTTTTAAGTAGGAGAGCGAAAGCTTTCAGTATACACAAGATGTATTTATTTAATTAATTAATTTAAAACTATGCTATCAGAAAATCATCATCTTAGAATGGAGCTGGAAACTTTCCTCTCCTTTTCAGTGTGGTGGTTCAAGGCATCTGTGCTGGTTTTCAGGCTCCCTGTAGCTTGAAGCCTACAAAGCACATCTCCAGGCGGAGAGCTGCGGGACTGATGGCTGCATACCCAGGACAGCATAGGTACAATTACTGGGTGCTGGCTTCTCTGCCACTATTCTGCAAGGATGTGAATTAGCACCGTGATTTCTATGCTAAGTTAGTGTAAAGATTCCCTTGCCTGTGGTGAGGCTCTGGGAGATGGGTCCTGGGGGTTCATTCATGAGTTCAGCTCTATGTGCTCCTTGCTGTGGTCAGTTCCAGCTGGGAGCAAGGCAGGGATTGTGCATCAGAAAGTTCCTGCTTGCATCTGTGCTGGTGTTGCGTTCAGGATGCCAATAGAAGGAGAAAGGAGATGACCTCAGTAATAGCTTCTGATCCTAGAAGATGGAGGTATGTGTTGAGGAAGGAATTAATTCCTGCGCTTGGTAGAAGTCACAGCTCAGACTGCTCTTGAAGCAGGTGTGGAGTCAGTGACACATGGCTGGGATCACAGCCTGGTGTTGGCACCATGGATCTGGAAATTCTGTAGAAACGCTTTCCCTGGTAAGGACTGGGAGGCTATGGAAATTCAGAACTTGCTGCTACCTGGTATGTCAACTTGAGTGTCATGGCCAACCATCTTGGTGGGCCAATGGGAGAGGCAGTTGGTTTACATAGCCATGAATTTTTATTGAATGGTGAACGTGCTGAGTGTGACCGGAAACTTTCCTTTGAGAAACAGGCTCCCTAAACTTTGCTCAAGGCTGCAGTGGTACTTTGCTCCCAAAGTTCACTTGCTATGAAGTGTGTGTGAATATCTGAAACTATAAAAGCTATTCACCATTCTGTGGGTGTTTGCTGAGGCAAAGGCAGGGCCATGAGCACCTGCTAAGAAAGGCAGGTGGTAGCAAATAGGAGGTGACCTTTGGACAAGACCTTCTGCTTTATTCCTTCTGACCACTTATAATATCACATGGTGGCTCGTGATGTGTCCTGACCATATGGTGCTTAGCAGGAGAAGGTTGCATTATATGGTTAGACAGACAGCATATACACGTGGAAGACTAAAAAAAGGTGGCACAACAAGCTGCTAATATGTGAAGGAAGTCTGTTCCATTGCTGTCATGGCCTAGAAACTTTTTTTTTTTTTTTTTTTTTTTTGCTTAGTTGCTGCCGTTCCTGGTGGTCTGTCTGGCAGGACTGGGTACTTGCTGTGGTGCTGAGCATGGTTTAAGGTCTTCAAATTCTAGTGAGGAAAAGCAGCCTCTGCAGTGGATGTTCTTGGCTCTCCCTTGATCAGGACTGACCCTTACTTATACCAACTTCTTCAGGATGTTTTGTATGGTATTTTTCAAATGTAACAGTGAATAGAGGGGAAGGATAACGAGCTACAGCTTGAGACTGCTCCATAGGCAACTGGAAACATGATGGGGAAGTGCCTTGCATGGGTTTACTTAGCAGTCAGTACAGCAGCTGTCATGGAATGAAGGAGATAAATATTAACCAGGTGAGCAGCAAGTAGCACAGTGCATATGGGTAGTCAGACTAATGGTATTGGCCCTCATAGCTGTCTCCCAGCGTTTTTGGAGGACTTGTACTGCAAATGTGTATGTTCAGAAATTCTGCCTGAAAGCAAAATTGGAATTTCTTCCCACACTGTAGCAATTGTAGCACTTGCAAGGGTGGACAGGAAGGTTTTTGAGTGTGGATAATGTGGTCAAAGCATAGTTTAGGACATAGGAAGCCTGTAGCATAAATGTGCTATTCATTACTTTTTTCTAACAAAGCTGTGGTCTGAATGGTTGGTAATGAAATGCTTTTTCAATGCTGTGATTTTACTTAATGTTTAGATACGTGGTGGACAAGTTTAGATAGATGCTCTTTTTTGAAAACAGATGAACAACTTAATGTATTGAATAAAATTACAACTTCCTAAAATGCCATGCTGGGAAAATAAATGCATCTAAGTGATACTTGGCTCTAGGGGTGAGATGAAAGAACAAAACTGCAGGACAGTCTCCAGCTAAGTGAAGTTCTGACAAGGTCATATAACAAAAGCATAATAATATCACCCCGGGTTTGTAGTTATCATTTCAGTATGTGCTCTGACCAGTGAAAGCATTGCTAATTTTGTTTTGTGCAGCTGTTCTCCATGTCATGACTTTTATTTTTGCATTGTTGGATCTTGTTCTCTCCCAGATATGCCTGTTTTCAGTCTCTTCAGCAGTAATAAGCAGCTTTGAGACTGTTAAAACGTTCTTCTTGTAGTTTCAGCTGGAAGTGACAACAGAATATTTTTCTGCAGTTTAAAAGTTGGATGTAACTGAAAGGTTATACCATGTATCTGCTAAATATCTTCTCTGCAATGCAGGAAGGCAAATGCATCTGACTTTAAACTGCAGAATCTAATCAAACACTGCTGAAGCAGGAATGAGTGGTGTAAAGATTCAAGAGGTGATGCTTCCTCCTGTTCAAACATTAGACCTTTGTAGAGCACTTTAATGGGGTGGGAAGCTGCAGAAGAAAAAACATCTGACACTTCACTGTCTCTTCCTGAGATCTGCAACTTGGGAAACTGCCAGCCAGAATGGTACAAGTTGACATGCTGCTCCTGTCATTACAAAGAAAAAGAGATACCCCCCCCAACTTAAATTTATTAAGGTTTTTGCAAACAATTTTAACAGCCTGTTGCCATCCAAAGTAAGGCAGCTGCCATTTCCTGGAGGAGGCCAAACGTACAAAACCTAAGCACGTGTCATAGGATGCTTCAGGGAGCGACCAAAGTTACACTGGAGTTACACTGGCATCCACGAGACATCCCTGGAGCGGTGGAGCAGTGATTTCAAGCAACCTTTCAGACCGTCCTTTAGAAGCAATGCTCAGTATCTGAATTATCAACTAGATTTTATAGCAGTATTTAGAACTCTTTTTTTTTTTTTTTTCAGGCTAGCATGTTGTTGCAGGCCTGTGAGACTCAGCTGACTTTGCTGTGAACTAGATCTGTCAGGTGGTAATTATCATGTTCACATGCTTATCTTCTATAAAAGAGAAGGGAGTAAACTCAGTAAAGCTCAGATAGTATGTTCCCCATCCCCCCATAGTTATCTGTATTACACCTATGGCCCAAAAATTCAAACTGAAGCTTGGTTGGAACAGGAATTACACTTGGTTTACCCAGGGGCTTTTCAAAGCTATGCTTTTTAGATGATGGAAGAACGTAGATAATGGGTTCAGGGTTGAAATCTTTGTCAGCTCAGGTCACACATCCAGGGTACCACATCCTATGGGTACCCTGGATGTTGTCTTGCGAAACCTTGTTGTGGGGCTGGGCAACCCCTTTTACAGGGTCCCTTGTTGCCTTTGCAGGCACCAGACAAATTGGCAGTGTTCAGTTCAGATTAACTTGTGGGTTTGCTTGAGGGACACTGCTCCTGGGGCTGTAAAGAAAGCTGCTATTTTTTTTCTAAAATGATCTAGGTAGCAAGGAAAGATGCAAATGGTTTGAAACAGTCCAAAAGCTGTATGAAACAAGTCACATCACCTGTAACAAAGTATTTTACCTTTTTCTCTGGCAGGGATGTGGTTTGAATTGTAGTAGAGATGTGGAGGGGAGAACACATATTTTATTGTATCAGAAGCCTGTAAGTTTAGGAAGACAGATGTACTACTTGGTGAAAGATGTTGAACAGTTCCTGGCAATAAATAAATAAATCTTAATTCTGAATTTCAAAGGGCAAGGGGGCTTTTTGCACTAAATTTTTTAATGAAAAGCCTTCTGAGCCAGCAAGACAGGCCCTGCTATAGGGGAAACATTGATCCTGTCCCTTCTGGATTTTTTGGGAGCTTGGTCTTGTCTGAACTGTCTGAGTAAAATAGCATATGTTCATCTTGACTTGAAGGATGAGGGAGTTAAACTTGCTTAAAAAAGAATTCTTAAGAAGGTATAGATTTTTCTCTTCTTTCTTTTTTCCTCTCCAGACAACATGGCACCTACCTAGGGGAAAGTGGGAAAATACCCAACACCAACACCCAACTGTTATTCTGGAATAACAGTTCTGCACTAGGAAAAAACATGTTCAATCACATATGCATAGAAGTGTGAACAAGCTGCAGTAATCTATGCCCCTGGAACTGGCTCTATTCCAGAGGCTTGCTTACACTGCAAGGGGGAGCAGGTGGCATCTTTGCACAGTCTCCGATTTCAGATTGCATGTTATCTTTAGGGCAGCTTTAAATTCTAGCCAGCGCTCTGTGGGAGTCTCTTGGCACACGCCATCTGGTAGAAACACTGAATCAACCTGGTTTGGTCCTGTCCTCTGGCTGAGGTGGTGGCGTTGAGGAAAACTCTCTACAACTTGGCCTGCTATGTGTGACTTGAAATGGCCTTTCAACTGGGGACTGTGAACTGAGGAGCTGTCGGTGGCTCTCTGCCATGAAATCAGATCCTCCAAGTTGATTTGAAGAAATGTTCTAGGGCAGAGGAGAAACTTTAACTCTAGAGCTGTGTTGTGATACTTTATTTTCATGTTAATCATATCTTTTCCAGTCTGAAAGAATACATTGGTTCCATGTTCTTCCAGCATGGATGATGCTTTGTATCTCTAACTGCCCTTTTCCTTTACAATTTCCTTGTCTGTAGTGTTCCCGTGGGATTAGAAGCAGAACTGAACACAGTCAAAAATAAATCAAAACACACATGTGCCATAGGTTTGTGGTGACAGCCACTGTGATATTTTCTTTCATTCCCTGCTCCTTGAAGGGTTGCTCTTCTGTTTGATTCATTTCTGCTTTGTTGATGAATGCTGATCTGACACTTCTATAGGACTGTCCGCAGATTTCTCTTCCGAGTGGCAATAGCTGATCTAATCACTGTGTATCATGGCTGGATTGATTTCCCCATCACGCCCGCAGAGCATGACTTTGAAGTTGCTGATGTTGAATTCCATCAGATAAGGGCCTCTGGTCTCTGCAAGAAACTTTGAGGACTGGCCAAGGAAACTTAGAAGTCACCAGGCAGGGAATAGAGTTATTTTGTATTTTGAGTTGTTGGCTTTGGCTCTATCACTTTCATCTGTTTGCACCTCTGGGTTATTAAAGGTTTGTCCAAAAAGAAAGGGGAAGGGGGCAGAGTAGCTTAAACAGAGTGCTAGCTGTTCAATCTTTGGGGTTCATAGGCACTATGGTACTAGTTGGTTTTTTTTGTTTGTTTGTTTGCTTGCTTAAAATAAAAGAGGAATTTAGCTCTAAAGGCTAGGGAATACGTGAGGATCTCAGGCTGTGTTCTACCCTAGTATGAATGTGCTGGAGGAGCGGGGGAGAGCAAGGGGCCATCCAGCTACACAAGAGGACAAACCGAACAAGCTCCTTGATGCCAACCCTCTTGAAAATACCCAGAACTCTCTACACAAAAGTGAAGTTTAAAACTGTTAAATAACTTTAAAACCTCAAAATCCCTCTTTGGAAAATATAAGATAAAACAGAAAGAAGCTAAATTTTGCTGTCACCACCACTGTTTTTTTTAAATTCTTAATTTTGTTGTGCTTTTCCATTTTGGGTGGTACCCAGCCAATGTTGTGTTACAGGCTAATATTTTCATTAGTATCCTTATAATTAGTATTCGTGCACATGCTTCTTCAGATGTGAAAAGATGTGTACAAACCGTGTCCTGGTTTTGGAGACTTTCTTGTCGTTTTACTTTACTGTAACCTTAAGGCTCTTGTGCTGACCCTGTTAAGCACAGAGTACTGTCACTCACCAAGTGCTGTTTGTTAGAGGTTTAAACTTTTTCTTTGCAAATATTTTTACTAGATTTGCTGTATTCTTTGCCTTTCAGCAGTTTAGGTGTTCAAACTATACAACCAATACTCTATTACTTGTTTCCTCTTCTTGTTACTTTTCTAAAATATTACTCTTGTAATACATCAATGGGAAAAGAGTTCCTGGACTTGGACACTGAGACTGGTAATGAACCTGTAAAGTGTTTCAGCAGTTCTGGATGGGGTGGAGGAGCAGTAAGTGTGTTTTGATTTGATTGTGGACTTGGCAATGTTAAGTTAAAGGTTGGATTAGGGGATCTTAGAGGTCTATTTCAACCTTAATAACTCTATGACCAGACACCTTATGTAAATGTGCATGGCTTGTTCAGGAGGAGAAACTAAGACCTGCAAACAACTTCATCCCAGCAACACCGGACTTTCATTGGCAAAAATCCAAGATCAACCTTTGTTAAATGCAGCTAGATAATTTTGCATAAAATGAAAGTACATCAGTAATACGATCTCTTAGTCTTCACTGAGGCCAACCACACAATATGTGAACTGTGCTGGGAGCCTTCTGCCTTTCCACCTGACTCCTGGGAACTGCAGATGAGAGCCAGCAGACTGCTCAGGAGCTCAGCAGTAAATGTAGAAGCAGCTTGCTGTGGTTGTGATAGCTCAGCTACTATAGATACCTCCAACATGTTACTGCCTGAAGACACCGCAACTGTTTGCAAAGCCGTGTGCTCTGCATCACCTAAGGCAGTGTTGGGTTCTGCAGAGTCAGGAAAGAGGGTGAGGAAGGAGCAGAGATGGGCAGGAGGTGAAAGGCTTTGTGGTGGGCTGGGACTATAGGGCTGTGAGGTATTAGGCCTGGAAGAAAGGAATATGACAATGAGGTCCTGATTAGGGTTGGCAAGACGTGCCATAGGGGAAGGGAAGAGGTTGGAGCTCAAGGCTTTTGGGGTGAGGTTTGTGCAGACAGACACAGAGCAAAGAGATAGTAAAGTAACAGAAGAAACTTCTGCTTCTCAGCACTGTTTGAAGTCTTTCATCTAAGACTGGTCCTGATTCCACATCTGGCATCCCTACATCTAAACAGCGAGAGAGATAAAACTGCAACAGGGAGTTGTCTCTTTCATATTAATATAAATTAGAAGGAAATCGGTTGGGAAGACTGCATTATGCTAGGCCATTTCAAAGCAGATGTGAATGTGTCCTGATACCATGCATGCATGAAATCTTGCTAACAGTACGTGTGCCAGGAGATTTGGAAATAATTAGTGATGTGGAAACTAGCACTAGGGTGAGTTCTCAATTTTGTCTTGGTTAGAAACTTGAAAGAGAAATGAAAAATAAAGATTCTTATTTTGAAAGGAATAGCACTTTGTAGGCCACCTTTGGAGGGACATATTGGTGCTCATATGTCATCAGTTGCTTTTTGAAAGTCCCAACTCGTAATTTCTAAGCCAACAGAATATTGAATAAGTGAAATGTTTAATAAAAAGGAAAACCTGTCAAAAATATTACTTCCCCTGCAGGAGAGGGTAGTTTCTTCAAAAACATGAGAGGCGCTTAAAAAAAGAAAAGGCAGTAATATTGCTATCTCTTTTCAACATATTTCATCCTTTCAGTTCTTGGTATGCTGTTGTCTGTGGGTGAGACCCTGTACTATCTCCCAGGAATGATGGTGAAAGGCTGAGACATATGCCCATTTATATGCATCTAAGAATTAAGTCACAGGCAACATAGTTATGTAAAATATATCCTGCGGAAAGGTATTATGGTGTAACTCTTCTCATGATGAAATTCTTTAAATAAAAAATTAAAATGTTTAGATGAATCTCGTTGGTGATAGTGAGCTCTGCACCTCTCTCCATGAACTCCAGAATCCTTTAATCTTTTGCATTTGCTGCAATTGCACCTACTTCAAAGCATTGCTGCAGGCATTGGAAAGGATTCTGGCACTCAGTGGGAATAGGGCGGGGATGCAAAATTCTGTCATCACTTGGGGAACTGCAGCCATTTCTGAAGTGCCAGTGTCATCTACCTTTACAAAACGGCAGCAACATAACTGATTTGGGAATGTAGGGAAATATATCTGTATTGGCTGCAGTTTTGAGGAGTTTTCTTGTTGAAAAAGCTTTTTGTTGTTGTTGTTTAAAAAAAAACAACAAGCCTTTTTAAATTGAAATGTGCTTGGAAAATAATCTCAGAAGGGAGCTGAATATAGCATGGTAATGATAGCTGGACATGTATATGGATAGATGCCATTCTGTCTAGTGGTTTTGAAATCAGCCCTGGACACAGCCCAGCCATTGATATGTGGGGCTTGTAGTGGAATGTAGCAGAGGGTCTTAGGGAAGGGCAGGAAAGGGAGTAAAAAATCTGCTATGTTAGTTTTAATAAAGATGGCTTGAATTTTAGCTGTTATCACTTGTGCCTCTCAACTGTTTTTTCAAGTAGTCTGGTGCACACTAAGTTTTAGGTGAGCTAACTAAGTTTAGTGGAAACCGAAGGTGGTGATGCCTTGAAAGAAGCAAATCCTATGCTACTGTTATCAGTAGGAAGAGTAGGACAAAACTCCTGCCGACTGCTGTGAGAATGATCCAAGCAGTAATGAAAATACTTGTCCTCTTTCAAGTCTTGTATTCATACAAGTACACAAGAGCATGTCATTCGCAGATACCTTGGTGTCATATTGGCTTCTATTCTGAAAAAAAGTCTTGATGGTAAATGGCATCTGCTTCCGCTGAGTTGTGCTTTAGCTTATACAGCTGCTACTTTGACTTGCAAAATTACAAGGTACTGCTTTTCAGTGAAGGAATTTAATTGTGGAAGTAGCTGTAAGGTTTTTATGGTACTTAAATTGTTTTATTTTAAAGGCCATGTTAAGAGCATTCTACAACTAAGCCTCAAAAGAATTAGGCATTGTAATGCATTTCAAGCTGCCACTGTTGTAAAGAATTACAATCTTTGAAGTATAAAAAGTGAGAAAATAGCTTCTAAAAGTGAAATCCAAGTGCACGATAGTTGTTTATTGTGCAGTGCACTTAAGTTATGAATGCACATGGTGCTAGGAACAGAAGGCAGTTATCAAGGTGCTTTCAAGGTTTGTTTTTTTTTTTTTTTTTTAATAGTCAGTGAGTTTTCAGGTAACCTGTACCACCAATATCTTGCTATTAAAATGCAGTAAAAGCTGAATTGGTGGCAAGGATATCTAATGTGGATAAAAGAAACTTTAAAATAATGCTCAGACTTCTAAGTTTTGTCATATTACAGCAACAACGCTGTTCACTCTCAGTAAGAGTGCTACAAGTCTGTGCTCTCAATTGACATACATCCTAATGTTGGGAACAAAGAACAATTTATCAATTTGAAAGTTAGAGCTAGAAATACGGATTGCAGTGTCCAGCAGTTGGATTTTCAAGTTAGAACCTTATATTGCAGAAATAACTTGTAAATATAATTTTTTCTATAAGAAATTTAACTCCAATCTTTAACCGCTGTTGGAAAGGAAGGAACTTGACTGCACTTTGATCTGTACTTAATAAACTTGATCTTAGTTTACACTTCCTTCTGTTATGAAAGATCAAAGGGTACTCAAAGCTGAAACCTTCTTGGATTTTGCATGTTTAATATGATGTTATTTTGTTTTTGGTATTGGAGACAGTACCATTTCCTCAAGGCAAGAAGATCAGAACAGGTAGCTATTATTGGGCCTTTGTGATAACCGCTCTGTGTTAATGTTATAGGTGCCCTAACAGAATAAAATCTATTCATAACATATGACTTCACTTAGCCCAGTTAGTTACATAGTGTTACTAGGAAAGTTGAGTGTTTTTTTTTTCTTGTTTCTTAAATAAAAGCTTCCATATTGTGTAGTGCTTCAGGGAAAAAAAAAAAAAAAAAAAAAGGCATATCACCTTTCTCCACAGAGGCTGTAAAAACCATAGGTAATCTTCAGCCAAAATCTCAGCCAAAAATTAGTACACCTAGTAACTAAAGAAATAAATAACCCAACATCGCCAGTGCTGGCATGAATTAATTTGTATATTACTAGACACGAATGACATCATTCACAAGGAACACGTGTTCTTTCTAAGTAATCTTGAATAGGACACAACCTCTTACCTGCCTGGGCGAGAAGATTAAGGCTGTCAGATTGATTCTACCTCTGTAGCTTTCTGCATAGGTAATGTTTTGTAAGTATTATTATTGCAACATGAATATTGAGTTTTTAATTGCATGATTAAAACAAAGATTTTTATCAGTCTACCTTATTCCCCAGGCGTTCCCCTACATAACCATGTGCAACATAACCATGTTTTTGTTGCACAAATATGAGTTGTGGAAACAGTGAGTGGAAGATGCTAAAGGAAATGATGAGATAGGGGAAAAGACATGTATAAAAATTAAGTTGAACTCATATATAATCTATATAACATTCTCCACAACTATTTTAGATGTGGATATCTATAACTTAGATTGACCATAAAATTATATTTCCCTTGTGACGTTTGCTAATCTGTCACATTGTCCAAGATGATATAAGGTGAAAAATTTGGTCTAGGGTGGCTGGTGTTCTAGATAACTACAGAAAAACGCAAACTTCCTGCTACCAATTTTACCACCTGCTTATCTTTGATTTCCTTTTTTAATTTATCAAATTGCTGTGTTTTGATAATAATTGCTTGCTCGCTTTCCCCAGAGCTGCAAGACCTAATCTTAGTGGACTGCATAATAGAGTATTTAGAGAATCTAAGAGATGTCAATGTTGCGGGTTTTGCTAGTCAACACTGCCTCAACAAAACATGGTCTAGTGCAGACTGATTCTGCAAGCTTAGCAGTCCTAGACTAGGTTAACTTTTGGCTGAGAGGCCACCTGGGAATCCTGGGTACTGTAGGAACAAACTGAGAGGTCAAGATCAAACCCTTGGCAAGTATTAGACCACAGATGTTGAATGAGCAGAAAGACTTCATTCAGCACCATTGGTGCTGCTGAGCTGACAGATGGGAATAAAAACCCACCAACAGCCCTTCCCCTCCTTGCCAGTGAAAGCTTTCTGTTGATCTATGAATAGCTAATCACACCCAGGGAGCAGCATTCTGCAGTTGCCTCGTTTGGGGCTAATGATACTGTGCATTACTGTCCATAAATGGCTTTCCTCAAAACATTTTTTTTCCAGAGAATTCTCTCAGTTTCTCTCATGAGACGATGTAGGACAGATTGGCAGGAGACAGAAAAGGGAAGTGTGGACCTGTGGCTGAAAAGCCAGACTAGAAATTGGGTTTTGCCAATTCCAGCCTAATGAGTGGTTTTGAAGCATAATTGTTCTGTGGAAGTGCTTATAAAAATATGTATCTGATAGGTTTGTTGTTGATGAAAGTCTGTAGTAGGAATGTAGAAGAAAAATGAGAAGTTTCCACTGGGAGCCAAATTTTCTGTCTTTATGACCGTCTAGCATTATGAATGAATATTATGAATGTCTGGCATTCCTAATTATGTTGTAGCTAATTTGTCCTGCCTTTTTCATATTCTTTTGTGATTTTATATCTGATAAAGCATATCTTTGACTGTTGAAAATAGTGACATGCAGCTTTTCTGTAATTCATTTTTTGAATAGCTTCATTTGCAGACTTACCAGATGATTAGTACCAAGAAAAGACAACTATTTTTCAGCTGTTCTCACAGAGCCGGTTGGTGTCTCCTCTCTTGATAATTTATGCCCTCGGAAGATTTATTTTAAAGAAGTAAGGGAAAGACTAAATTTCACTGAGTAAATTTCACTAAATTTCATCAGATTTTCAAAAAGTTGAGCCTGAAGATGAAGATGCTTCTGTATTTTTGATAGCATTGCACTTCTTAAAAATTGTATCTCTGATTTCTCTGCTTTAGTGATCATGGGCTGTTAGTCAAAATATTCAGTCTCTTTTCAAAGAGAAAGACAAGCCACACAGAGTGGACTGTGAAGGAGCTCAGCCAAATTGTGGAGTTCTTGTTCCTTTTCTGAAATTCTTGTACCACGTTTCCCAGTCTGAATTAGAAGAACAGGGCAGATGAGCTCGTCTGCTACTGCTGATTTTCCAGTTATAACTGTGGTGATGCCATCTACATACCTCTACAGAAAACCAATGGCATAAGCAGAAAGGAAAGTTAGCAGGAGATCCATGTAATGTTGATTGACTGACCATACGCAGGTTCATGGCTTTGTGAGAGGTTTTCAGATCATCCTCCTGTAGCACAGCTCAGCCGTTCTTGGCTCAGTACTTGAAGTAGTATAGGATCTATGCTTTTGGAGAGTTCTTGGGTGAATCCGAAGGGCAAGTCTTTCACAGCACCACTTAATATCACTAAAGCACATCAGATAACCTGCAGTTCTCCAGTAGGCCTGTGTAAATCACTAATTTGTTGATTGCCAATTAGAAAAGCTTTGCATTTTTCAGTTTTATTCAGTCCTCATCTTTGGAGGGGGAAAAAAAAAAGCATTCTTGCCCTTCTACTTAATGGAAAAGCAAAACAATTGGGTACAGTGTCATTACACCTACAAAACATGCTGTTAAAGACATGATTTTAAAGAGGAAGAATTAAAAAGTATTTTTCATAATGCCTAAAGTTCTCCATGCTCTTTGCTAGTGCTCAATGTTCAATTATTTGCCCCCTGGAGGTATAATGTCCAAACTGTTTATGAATTTTACCCACAAAAGCCAAGAAATACTAATTTTCCAGGGATGAATCTTCTCATCACTGTTCTTGGGTGACAACCACGTCACCTACACTGCTGCTTGTGAGAGCTGCTTTCCCAGGGGATGTACAGCGGTAATGCAGACAAGCCACCACGATGCAGTATCCCATATGCTGTGCACGGTTAACGTCTACTCTGCTCTTTCAGCTGGGCGCATGTGTGGGAACAACTTGTGCTATCAACTGACGTGCATCTTAATATTTGTTTCCATCCACATTCTTTCAATACCGCAGAACTTAAGATTATGTTCAAACCAGCCTGGTAAACTTGGCAAATTTTGACTTCATTAAGGAAGGCGGTTATAATGTTTCATAACAAATTGTTCCAGAGAAACTCTCTTGTAAGATGCAGAATGCACAATTTAGTTTTTTTACTACGAAACTATATTTCTATTAGGGCATAGTGTTAATGATTCAACATAAAATGCAATGCCGGATGCGGAGTGAATTTGAAATCATTTAGCATACTTGATTGTTAACTGAACCAGCTCTCCTAGAGTGCGTTGGCTGCCATCTGTCCATTTACTGACAGCCTTGTCGGGGGGGGAAATCTTGAGAGCTGGCAGAGGTCCAGTTTGCCGCAGGTCTGCTTTCTAGTGTTTTTGTAACAGATGTTGTGCCACATGCCCAGAGCTGCTGCCTATAAGCTGCTGTGTGCTCAAATTTTTAATTCGGGGGATGCCTGATTCTCTCGGATGCAAGATTTGCATTTATCTTAGCAGGCTATTATGGGGTTCCTTTGTTATAATGACAGTCTGATGAAAGAGCCGGAGCCAAAACTCAAACCCCTAGGCCTCTGTCACAGGTTTTCTGATGACTTCAGTGGACACTGGATTGAACCTGGACTGGCTGGTTATTAATAAGATACTTATCTTCTATTTTTTGAAAGATGTATTTTGGAGTACTATGGAGTTCCTAAAGCATACAGTGTAGAGTCAGGGAGCCTGCAGGTCTGCATGGTGCTTTTAAGGAATTCAGCGGCATCTGTGTATCCAGGATGCTCAGAAGTGTTTATACATGCAGACACCCTGCCTCCTATACACAAACTAGAAATTACGCTAATTCTTCCTCCTCTCTTATCTTCCATATATAACATAATTTGACAGTGAAACAGTTCAATCTAAATTTATGTAAATCAACCAAGGTGAGATGAAGCTTTAGGAACTGCTGTGTTTTTCAATTCCGTGATTGAAATGCTTTGCTCCTCCTGTGCAGCTCGGCAGTTGTCAGCAGCATAGCGGGAGGAAATTATCATCTTCCTGCAGCAACCCCTGCTGCTGCTGATAGGAAAGATTTCTTCTCCCCTTCCTTTCTTTTCATGAACAAAAAGCAAAAGAAAGAAAGAATAGATTAATGGGGTAATACAACACGCGGCATCATGCATATCCAGACACTTTATACATATGTTTTCTGTTTCCAGGGGTTTGTTGTATAAAACTGGTACCATGGTTGTCCACAGAATCCTTCTTCTAGCCTAGTTTATATTTCCACTTGATCATTTTTTAGTGGCCTGCCTGCGTGATTTCTTCGAGAGGATGAAAAGTGTTTTGGCTATGTGTCTGTTCAGCTGTAAAAGAAAACGTCCATTGATTTGCTGCTGGCGCTGTGCGTGTTTGTGTGTATAAATATGGTACAACAGGTGACCTATTTTCATGTGCTGAGCCTGCAAAACTTTCTGATCTCAGCAATTCACTTTTCACATTGCTGTCCGAGACTCTCTGAGCTTAAAATATTTGGTACAAAGACCCTGTTTTTCACAATATTAATAGAAGGTACATGAAATAAAAAATGTAGTTACAAACCTGAATCTTCTTGGTTAGCCTTCATCATTTTGTCTGTTAAATGCAATTTACCTGTCAGGGAAATGCTTCCCATGGGCTGAGATGCTGCAAGGATAATATGTCTGGGACATTCTGAATTTTGGGAAGGCCTTCATAGTCTAACTAGAACAGTGACTAGCTAGTGATCCTAGCATCTTAGGATCTCAGGCTGAGAAATGCTACTAGTTTGTGCTGTGTATGCAGACAACAGTTACTCAGCAACAAATGTTGCTCTCCTTCCCATATCGCTCTCCTTCCAGATAAGTTATTAGCAAGTCTTAAAAATACAAGTAGATAGTAAATGTTTAATGCCTATGGAATGACTTGGAAGCCTACAAATACCCTAGCATGCAGCATATAATTGAGTCACAAAAAGATGAGCATTCCAAGGTATGAGTGATGATTTAAAATGAATAAATAAACAACTCTCTCCCTCCTAAACAGCTGCCAGGTTAAAAAATAAAATAAAATAAAAATTCAGTTTAGCATCCCAACAATGTTTGCTCCACAGGTGTGCATGCTGTACCAAATGTACATGCTATGGTTTACAGCAGGCATTTAACTGAACGAGGTGACAATTTTTTTCTGCCTTGAAGTAATGTAAGATGCAAAGTATTTGTCTACAGTTGAAATGCTGTCATTTTCCTAAAGATTGGAGGTAATCTTACTAAAAGCAAAGCAAGAATGTTGCAAGATATCAGTAGAAAGTTGGCAAACTTCACTGAAGTCAGGTGAAGCTGCAGCATGTATATATCTTGGCTGATAAAATACCTCTGTAGCTAGTAGCCTAACAATGCAGTTAGAACAAGCTGTTGCTAACACAAGCATTTAATTTTCCATACCGTGCATAGTTTAAGTTATATAAAAGCACGTGTCTGTGGTATTTCTCTAAAATAGAAGAGAACAAATTCTACAATAGCTATATCAGGACAATTTCTGCAGTTCTTACCTGTTTAATCTGAAGACAGATGTTGACAGTTCTGGTGCGTAACTGCTGGTGCTCCAGGATGCAGCACAACCCTTCGCGAGCTGGATAAGTGTTGGTACAAATACTGAACCAGATCTGATTAATTGAGGCATGAACGGTTTGGAAGACAGGCAAGGAAAACACAGAATTTTAATGTTCACTATAAATAAGACTATGTAGGAACCATGGTGTCTTTTCTCCTCTCTATCCTTTTATAATCCTAAAGTCAGGCACTCTCCCTCTCTCTTGCCTTCTCTACATTGCTTAGCAACACTCATGGATGAACTTGCTTAAAGCAGAGCTTTGTTCCCAAATGTGATTTCAGTAATATTTGTAGGCTCAACAGTTCTGAGATGCAAAAATCAGCCCCCTTTCTCCCCATCACTGTTAGCCTACTTCATTAAATAATCTCGCTTCCTCTCTGCTTCTGCACCCCGGGCATGTTTCAGTTTTTGTCTCTACTGTTTTGATCCAACCAAGAGTGATGGAGAAGGCGGGGGGAGATTTGAATAAAGGTTTAATTATAGAGGGCACTCATACAAAATGTACAACAAAGCTGTGTGTTGGGTGTAGATTGGAGTACAAATGCAGAATGGGTCAAGAAAAGAACCATTATTTTTCTCCACTCAGCTTTCAATTTGATCTTAAAGTTAAGATTGAATAAATGGTATTTTTTTGTGCCAACAGTTGCATACTGAATTTGGTATGACCAACTGCATATTACAGCAGCGCCTTGAACAATCATTTTAAGTAGGGAGAAACTACAGTAGCTAATCGTTACCTGCATAGTTTTCCTAATTTCAGCAACACAGTGAGGTATCAGCATTTCCTAGAAATTCAGTTTGCCAGGATAAACCTGTATCTGACTCCCATCCTTTTTCTGGAGGATGGTCTGGTTCATCCATTCTGTTTCTTCCACCCTGGCTCTTTTTTTCTGCAACTCACTGAACTTTCAGTTCTTTGTGTATGTGTGATGAGTTAGATCACTAACTCATCATGAAGAGATTTCTGTGGAAATGCAAATATTTTCTGTTGAAGTCTCTCAATATATAAACTTAGTGTTCAGCATATATGAAATACCTGTGCAGAAGCTGGTAGTAAGTGTATGAGTTGTATTGTTCCAACAGTGCCATGACCACCTTGCTGATGGTTGTGGTTTTACCATGCTAGGCAGCTGAACACCCCAACCGCTCTTTCACTCCCCCTCCTTAGAAGGAGAAAAGAACAACTCATGGGTTGAGATTAGGATAATTTAACTAAAGGGAAAAAATAATTATTAAGGAAAGATTATTATTAATTAAACAATTTAATAAAGGGAAGAAAGGGAAAGGGGAAAAGGGAGGGGGGAAAGGAAAAAAACAAACAAGTGAAGGCTATGTGAAGTGCAGAGGAAAGAAATTACTCTCTGCTTCCCACAAATGAGCAATGCTTGACCACATCCTTGAAGCAGGGCCTCAACGAATGTAGCCGGTGTTCGGGAGGACAGATGTTTTTGCAACGAGAGCCCACCCCTCCCCTCTTCTTCCTGTTTCCACCTTTTATGGCTGAGTGTGGCATCATATGGTATGGAATATCCCTTTGGTTGGTTTAGGTCAGCTGCCCTGGTGATGTTTCTTTCTCACTTTTTTGCTCGCCCCCTAGGAAGGTTAGAGTCCTGATGCTGTGCCAGCACTGCTCAGCAGCAGACACAACCCTGGTGTGATCCCACTGCTGTTCCAGCTACAAGTGCAGAGCACAGCACTGTATCAGCTGCTGCAGGGAAAGATAACATCCCAGCCAGACCCAGTACAATGGTCCATTGAAAGGTCTCTATTTTGAAATGGAAGTCTTGCCAGTCATGGCATACCATTGGAACTTTTACCAAGCAACATGGTCTAATGTAAATGCTTTTATGTTTAGGCACCTATTATGTATTTTGAGGTTGGAACTCAGCTGAATTTCCTACCTGGTTTAAACAGTAATTCTGAGTGGCCTGTTGTTAAGAAGTGAGGTATGCAGTCTTGTGCTCTCTCAGCTCTAAGACAAGGAATAAAATGAGGCACCTTAAGAAAAGTCAGTGTATAAAATTATGTAGCAAATCTCTAGCAAATTTTGTAGGGATAGTCAAAACATTATGGGAAAAAGATGCAGAATTTTTTAGATGCCTTGGAGAATTGTAACTTACCTGAAACTAAAATCTACTTACCTCACAGTTTGTCTAGATAGAAACCAAATGAAATTCTGAGTTATCGTGCTGTCTTTTGTTGGGTTTTGTCATGGAGCTTGGTAGGATATTGTCCTTTCAACAAGAGATTGAATCAAAAAAAAAAAAAAAAAAAGGCCCAAATATCCTCATGGGAAGTTATTTACCAAGATAAAGGGATGTCTGAAAGCTCTTACAGCAGGAGTACTGAAGAACTTCGTGATTCCTTGTTCTCGTGTATGTTAGCTAGTGTGTGTCTGCCCCTGCACCTCTTTCTGCATCAAACTTGTGCTATTACCTTCAAGGTGTTTCGTTGTAGCTGGATAATTTCAGTGCTTAGTGTTATTATGAAGAAACAACTAAAATCAGGAAAAGTAAAAATGGACAGAGAATTTAGGTTTATTCTCTTGTGTGAGAAGTGGGTTTCTTTTGTCATTGATCAAATTATAGATATCAATAAAGATATCAAATTGACCCCTTCCCCTTGGCTTTACCTTCGCAGACAAATTTCTTGGTGAGACATTAGATGAAAACGATTACTAGTGTGAAATGTTTTTTATTTCCTCAGAACACTGCGGGGAAAAAATAGTCCTTGGCAGTGTGTCCTGTACTTGTCTTGTTTGTTGACATCTAACTTTGTCATACTTCTTAGCTATGTTTACCTGGTTTTGCTTCTGACATCTGGGAATAAGAAGTCATATGGAAGTTAAAGATGATACTCTGAAGGAAAGAAAACGTATTTATTTTCTATATGGTGTAATTCTATTACTTTTCATTGTCAGTGAATGTGCAATCAGACAGCACAATGTCAATCTTTTTCTTCTCATCCATTTAAGTGAAAGCTGCTTTTCAAGAGTTAATTGAAGTCTGGGGTTACCACTTGGAGCAGTACTGTTGTCTGAATTCAGTTTAAACGAGAGTGCTAAGTGAAAGGGTGGTTCTGCTTTGTTCTGAGGTCTTACGGTAGAAGTGATTTTCAAGGAGATAAACAGTCATAGAACCACCAGACTGGGCCTAAGGAGTTATGATATTTGTGTATGAAATGTCAAAATGTCAAAGCCAGAGAGCTGATAATTGCTTTGTTACTGTCACAGCTGTTTATGCTTTATGCAGTAATAGTGATTTTCAATATTACTGTTTTTTTTTTTTTGTTTTGTTTTGTTTTGTTTTGTTTTTTTAGCCAGAATACATTAGGACTTGCTGTTGTGCTGATCTGAGTGAAAAGCAGATTATTTTTGCAAAAGATCTCACCAGTGATCAATTGTCACTTGCTTTAAAAGTATGTAAAGATTTATTTGTAGTATGGCTAGATATTCAATTGAAAATGTACTGCATTATAATCTTACTGTCTTCCTAACATCTTCAAACAACTTGAACTATTGATCAGAGTAAAACTGGCCATGGTTCTGTCTGAGACCATGTAAGGATGGAACTGGTTCTGCACTAAAAGAGCCCAGTATAACACCCAACGTTCACGAGATACCTCGTACTGTTAGGTAGGATTAGGCATAGCGGTAATGATGAGGCTGAAGAGAGCACATTTATCTTGTGCTTTTCATTTTCAAAGTACTTTAAAGACAGTATCTAATTAATCCCTACCACAGCCAGATTAAATAATTCAAGTGCTTCTCCAGCTCAGCTGCTGTCATTATCAGCACTTTGCAGGTGATGGGGATATTCTGCATTTACTCCTGTATTTATTCCTGTTGCACTTGGTTGGAATCCTGCTGACCTTGCTGTTCTGGCAGAAACCCTGAAAAACGCTTTTTATTGGAACAAAATGAAATGCTTGACTCTGAGTATGTGAACAAAAAGCTGTAGAAAACTAGGAATGGAAAAGCAGAGAAACTGAAGGCCTGTTGGCTAAGTGACCATCCTTAAGGTTTGCTCTAGAAAACAACTCTTGGATTAAGGTGATAGTTGTGAACCGAGATTACACAGCTATGGGGAGAGAATCCTGAACACAGGGTTTGGAAACAGCTGGTATGATGAGGGGAGGGGAATGGGAAGTCATTTCCTCAGGTTTGGTGGAAGATTCTCCCCCTCTATGCTTCTTTTGTAGGTAAAACTATTCTCTGAAATTGCAAATTGGCTGAGAAAATTCAGGTCACTTGAGAAAATTGAAGTGCCATAGAAGGTGGCACTATGCATCTGGAATGCTTTTGCTGCTGAGTTCTAGCACATGGTGCTGTCACATTGTCTTAACTTTCCAACTCTTTCAACCTCATGATTCAGTATCTTTTTCATCTCTTTATCTCTGTGGACTTTATGGGAGAAAATGTGCAATGTTTGTGCCCAGCAGAGGACAGATGGGGGACTTGGACAGGAGCATTGCTCTGATGCAAGCAGTATGTAATAACTGCAGAGCAGATTTGCTGTTACAGACACTGGCCTTTGTGCTGCACACACAAAAATCTTCCGTATGACATAAAAGTGAAATGTTACCTTGTTTTTGCAGGCATTTATAAACAAAAGCTAGGCAATGACACTGATCTTCCCTTGTTCCCGTGTTTTCAAATTAAAGAACCAAGAAGCGTGACATGTAAAATCCTTCAGTAAGTTGCTCCTGTTATGACCTGCAGAGTTGTCTTTCAAAACTTTGTAACCCTCTTATAGTAGACATTGTATGATGTTTAAATAACCCTGCTAGACAGCTGTCATTTCCCATTCTAGCAACCCACCTATTGTTCCAAGGTGTGTGCAGCCCAGAACAGAGATGGGGAGCAGTGATGGGAGCCCTCCTGTGGCTCATTTGCTGCCTGCTCCTTCCCATGAATAGGATAAAATTTGGACTGGGCAGTCCTATGAATTTACTAGGATTGCACCCTATTAATGTTACAAAGGTAGCAGAAAATCTTGACTGTTTACCAGCTGAGAAATTGATACACCTGACATGAATAAATTCCGCTTGTGTGTGCGGATAAATTCTGTGTTATGCTCATGCCTCCATTCTCCCTCCATTTCTAAGGGAGGTGGGGTGGAGGCTCTAAGTGGCTCTAAGAAACCAGACAACAACTTGGGCCCCAATCCTACAAGCTGTAGGCACTTGCTAACTTTATTTGCAGACAGTTGTATTTATTCTTCAAGCTATCTTTGTAGGTCTAAGGGGTTTTAATATTGGGGCTTGAAGGGATGATCCTGTTCTATTATAATAGACAGTTTTGTCACAGATGTCAGTGGGAGCAGAAGTGAGCCTTAAACAGGTAAGATTTTTTTCCTAACATGGCTGCTTTAATAAGAGCATATTGTCTCATCAATTTTTAAGCTAAACTCCCTGAAGAAATCAAAGGAGAGTTCTGCCAAAAAAATCAATAGTACAGTATGACCCATAGGTACTGCATGTCTTACAAGATTGAACTGTTCTTTTTGCAATTTGGCCTATTTCCCCACCTCCACCTTTATTTATTTATTTTTATTAAAACAAAGCAAAGCATGTGCAATCTCTTTGGAGCACATATTTAAGCATGCCATCTGATGGCTGAAACTGCTTCATTTCCCTTGGCTGTGGTGGATAAGTTATCTCCACATGAAGCTTTGCCTCCTGCAGACACCAGAATAGCATGTGAAATATTTACCATTTTAATTGTGTAAGGCTTCATTGAAAACCTTATTTTCTTTGCTATGTGTCATTTAGAGAGGCAGCACTGAACTATTGCTGAAAATGGGAGCCCTGACAGACAGGGAGCATGGCACTTGTTTAACAAAGAACAGCATGCAGGCTCCACATACCATAATGCTTAAGGCTATATAATTCCATTTTCTTCTGTAGATTTTGTTTCATTGCTTTAGTGTCTGCAACACGAGCTTTTAGTATTCAAGAGAAAAAATTCAAAACCTCTTTAATGCAATGTCATGTGCAAAATAATTTAGGTTTTGCGTAATAGAAATTCACTTTTTAAACTTAAATGTGCTATACAATGAATATAGAACTCTTTTAAAAAGCAAACAGAAACCTAAACTCTTCACACGTTAGTTTGTTCATATAGGGAAAATCTGTAGGCTTTTAGTATCCCTGTTTTTGAATTTTTGATCCTGAGGAAAATTACCTTTCCACACCAAACCAACTATTAGTTCAAAAGATAATGCTTTTCATGACACTCTAAATTATTTTGGTGAAGGATGTTTCTTTTAATTTTTGCTTTGTTACCATATTAGGAAAATTTAGCTTTCTCACAGGGGTGAAAACCAGCTTTTCATGGCAAATTTTTCTCATACTTCCTTACCCCCAGCCTTTAGTCATGAAAAAAAAATCTGAAAGTGAAGTATGATGTATGTTATTTGTGTAGACTTAAATCACTTGTTGCTCTAGCTAATAACTCATATCAGTTGTCTCAAGAGCATTTGCTCACATGAAAAGGTGAGTCCCTCAGCCTACAGTTGGCTTTTCATTGTTTCAGGGACATAGTGCATATACATGTAATGTACATGTTTTAGGTGAACTCAGTTATGTTGAGTGTGAATTAACACGTGGCTTCTCTATCCCAAATCCAAAACGCTTCTGTAACTTTCCTTCACTTCTTGTCTGGGTCTTAAACTGCAATTCTGAACTTCAGCTAGAAGCAGAAATATCGAAGTCCTACAAAAATAACGCTTCTGTTACCTCTTACCTGGTTAGAAAGCTGAAAGTGGGGTCAAGAGATTTTCACAAATGGTACCTCTATCTTCACCTTCATTTTTCAAATTTATTTAGTTCATATAAAGTTCAAGAAAGACCCTTTGTAAAAGAAACCTGAAGCTTTTCAAGATTCAGCCATCATCACTAATTCTTTCTCCTGCTTTGACATGTTTATAATTAATTTTGTATCACGTACAATTTGTTTATGTAAGCCCATTAAATTATTCTATGTAGAAATCATAGGGTAAAAATAAACTTTGCCAGTGTTCTAACAAGAGTAATGTTGCAGCATATTTGAGAATGTCAGTGTATCCAACATTGATAAGAATTTTCTTCAGTAGTTATCTGTCCGTAGCTGTAGACTAAACAAAATTATATATATATCACCTACAGTTAAGATATAAATATTCAAGAGAACTCTCCAAGCTTAAAATAACTGTCACATGCAGTGTTTTGGTGGCAGGTTGGGCCAACTTGCTTTGGTGTCAGTAGTTTTTCCGTTATGTACTTTTCTATACAAATGACGTGAAGCATATTTTCTCATGCTGTATGTAATCTCTGAGGTTAATTATATGAAAACTCAGTGGCATACAGATTAAAAAAAAGAAAAAAAAAAAACAAAAACATTTTTATTTGTGCATCCAGACAACTAGGTTCTTTGACTTTGCTTAAATTAAGAACCAAGCATTCAGGTCAATCAGGAATTCCAGGCAATCCTTGCGGTGGGAATTTTGTGAGTGCATACATGCAAAAATACAGGTCTGTCTTTTCAGTTAAAGATACAGGTCTTTCTTTTCAGTTAAAGTGCACACAGCTGGATTTTTTTTTGTATGTGGGGAAAAATGTATAGAGAGCACAAAGAAATGTTGCACCATCCCTGAAAAAGAGAAATCTTAAGTGTTAGTATATGCAGCAAAATCCTTGATAGTATGCTTTTATATTTGCTCTGTGCTGACATCCTAAGTAGTTTAGGAGTCTATAATGGCTCTGTTATATATCAGTGCACCCTCTTACCCACCTTTCCCTTGAAATGGGGACCGGTTGCACAAATTCTGCAACAACCGTTTGTTTTGAGGGAATTAAGCTGTAGAGCTGTGGGCATGGAGGGGAAGCTGAGCATGCAGTGCTTCCTGGATGTGCTTCCTCATGTCTCTGTAGTCTTTCATTACCAAATTTAAGCAGGATGTTCCAGGGATGTGAAAAAGACCAAGCTTCCATGTACCATTACATTATCCAAAGGCTCCTATTGCATTAATTTCTCAATGAAGTGTTTTTTTTTTTTTTTTTTTAACACTTGCTTGAGAAAAACATCTCTTAAAAATGAGAGCAACAAAAAAATGCCACCACAAACTAAGGAAAAAAACAACAACAGTGCTTTCCAAGCCCTTTGAGACCCTTTATTTGTGTTTTTTTGTGGTAAAGTAATTGTGATTGCTGTCACACCGTGCACTTAGTGCTAGTGCTTCTTCCTGGAGCTTATGGCAAGTGCTACAGTTACAGTGGTAACATGAAAAGAAGTCCAAGTTCAAGTGGTGTTACTTTGGGAAATGAGTACTAAGTACAGATTTGAGTATTATTTTGTTCAAAGAAAACTAATGCAACTTCATAGTGGTCACCGGTAGTTCCGTAACTTTTTTTCACACTGTTCAAAGACTGTTTTGTTCTTGCAAACAAATCTGGGGTTACTACTACTTTTGTTAATCTCTTCCAGCATATCTGCATATTATATGTTGTTGCTTTGGGATGATATTTAAATTCTTTGGTTGATAGATGTATTTATTTTGCCAAAATGGTCAAAGTTTACCAATCTGATAGTTTTCTATTTACTTAAGCACCTGAGGGGAAATGCAATACAGTGTTTTGCAGTAAAGTATCCTCCTGATTTGGAGGGCAAGGAAAGAGAAGGAACAGGAGAGGAAGAGACTTCAAAGAAAAATAGATTTTTTTTAATCTAGTGTTTTAGTTCCTCAAAATCTTGTTTTCTTGCTTCACAGTATTTTTCCACATTTGTTTGAAATAGTATCTGTGAATATTGTAGAAGTTCTTATACACAAACCAGTTAGATTGTGAGATTTGCAAAATGACTGGAAGTAATCTCACAGTGGTTATAAAAATATCCATGTTATATGAGGTGCTGTTATCAACTAACATGGGTGAAGAGGTTTGCACTGTGTAACATGCAGGAATGAACCGTAGTTCCTTGGCTTGCCAGAATTTATCAGTGCAAACTGTGTAGTTATGTATCAATAACTATACAGCATCTCTACCTTCCAGTGACAAGACAACCTGATTTGTGATTTACATAAGTTGTAGAAGTGTTAACTATAACAGGAGCTCAAAGAGTTTATGCATGTACACTTCAAACCTCCAAATCAAAGAATAATTATTGTAACACTTTGGAAATAGAAGAGAGGTGCTCTGTATAACACATTAATGCACATGTTTCAGCAAGATGTGTAAAACATCTGCAATTATGAATGAATGGACTTGTTATTCTACCATGTGCTCACTGTGCTGAACAGAAAGTAAAAATAAATCTTTGAGACACTTCTATCATTTCCTTTTTTGTCAAGAATTTACATCTGGAATCCTCATGGAATCTTACCAGCCAAGTAAAGTGATCTGCCTGACTAATACGGCTATTACATTACATTGGTTATGGCTTTCTTATGGTTTAATTGTTGTAGCCCCTGTAATGTTAGCCACTGGAATGGAGAGATGCTGATCTGTTAGATGACAGATATTAACCTTTTGTTAACCTTGATCGATATCTTCTGAAGAGGGTCCTTTTTTTCCCTAAAGAAATAAGCAGAATTTCACCCAGGCTGCTGCTGTTAAAGACCTCAGATTGAAATTTATTTTTCTTTAAATAATGATAAGAGTTTATATGAATTTATTTCATATTAGGTACTCCTAAAGAAAAAAAAAATCATGAAGGTGTTATGTTGTTTTAAAGACTTGCTACATTTTCATCTTGAAATCTGGTTTAACTTTGAGCCAAATGGATAATCCTGAAATAGCTTTCCTCTGCTTCCTGTCAGCCGCATGCTTTCATTCTGCAGAGAGCAGCAGGAGGCCTTTTGGTTGTTTGGAGCAGTGCTCATAAATATAAAACTGAACTGGACGCTGGAGTTTCAGAGTGAAGAATAAATGTGAATAGGTCGCTTAAATTGGTCTCTGTTGCTTCTGGAATCCATAGTATGAGGGCTACCAATTGCCAGGCAGAGAGAGTTGTACTAGGGTGTAAGGCTGACTTTCATCAACTTGTTTCATGTAGTACTAAGAAAAGAAAGTTTCCAGTTTGCTTGATGACAAATTGATGGGTAGGTTCTTCCAGAGCATGGAGAGATCATCTCAAGATGCAAGACTGTGTGTAGTGCTCATTTTTCCAGTACTTATTACTGAGAAATTCAGCAGGGGTTTCAAAAACTATTTTATCTAGTGTATAGTTTATAAAGCATTCATTTTCTAATTATTAAGACTTGTGATATGCTGAGCTTGAAAGACTTTACCTGAAACAGCAAAGTTAACTAACTCAAGTTTTCCATAAAAGATGAAGTATGTAATGTAACCAATACCAGCTAAGTCTAGGAAATAGATTATGGAGGACAGACCACAGGAGAATGAGCTTTTTCTGTAACCCGTGTTGAGCCGTGTGTCAAGATGTGATCTTGATTAGCACAGTCTAACTACAAAAAAAGTTGTATGTGAGAATTGACCAGCCGGCCTCACGGTGAAAAATGAGTCACATGTATAACTTCCTGTTACACGTATACTGTTTAGCATTATGAATTATATTACTCAACATGTGAAATCTAAAATCTGTTCTTTGAGTAGAAGTAATCATACAAGGAGGCAAAAGATTTTTCTTAAGTCACAGGGTAACTGCAGCAGAGAAGTGGGGAGCTTGTGTTTCTCAAGCTTCAAACGCAAGATTTCATCACTAGATTTACTTTTTATTTACAAGCCCATCTGGAGTTATACGAGAGTTTCTTCCAAGTCGACTTGATTTTTTTTTTTTTTTTTTTTTGGTTGTGTAAATTGATTTTAGTTTTGTAAATGTAGCTTGAAATAGACTTGAATTTACCAGGCAGATTATGGGGACATTAGTCCAGTCTTGTGGGCTGTGTGAGGTCCTGCCTGTAGGATGAAATACGATGATTTGGCTTCCTAGGCCGTCCACCCACCCCCAGCATGTGCACTGTGGCTTCTGCCTCTGGGTAAACAATCCCACTTCTTAAAATTCAGGCGCTCCATGTATTTCCTGTCTAACCTTGGAAATTCACCCTTGAAAGACACCTAGTTGTAAGAGAATTGAGCTTAGTATATGGCTATTGTGTATGAAAAATGATGTATATTAAATACTAAAGATTTGAAAAGAAAGAAAAATTATTGGAATTACTTAGTTACTTATAGCTTTATGCTTAGCCTGCTTGACTGTGGCAAAGGAATAACTTTGTACCTAGCTGAATTCCAAGGTACAGCAAATCACTAGTACATGTGAACAAAGTTTCTCTGGTGGAAACAAATCTCCAGAGAAAACGCACTACTTGAAGAATTCTGATTGACCCTTGAATAAGATAAAAAGATAATTTCAGGCTTCAAATTGGAATAAGATGACATGTGGAGCAGTGGTCATGCAGTGAGAAATTAAAGCTCTATGAGACGTATACCCAAAGTTCACATTTTAATGAGAATTTTTCTGACATTTGGGAAGATGTTCTCCTATTTCAGATTCTGAGATCTCTGAACAAACAAGACGGAAATGTGGCCTGTCCTGGAGGAACAGTAGATGGAGATCAGATTAGGTTGTGCATTCAGAAGAGCTCTTGAATAATCTCAATATATATTAAGTGCTTGCAGAGCCTTTGATTTAGGTAAGAGGTCCTTATTTAGGGTAATGTAACTGAGCGATGCAATAAACACATTGATAGCAAATGTAAATTCTTTGTAAGCACGTGAATGGTTACCTTGTTTTCTTAAGAAAGATCTCATTTAACCTGTTTATGTTTAACCTATGTAAAACTGAAGATCTAAAAAAAATTAAACTACTAACAACAACAAAACAAAAACAAAAAAAAACGACAAAGAGAATCACCACGATTGCACTTACTTTTTGTTATGGGATTTCAGTTTGAGATCTAATGTGCTTCTTGAATAAAGACATGCATAATGATTTTCTTGAATTTGCTTCTGACATGTATTCTTAATGTTGTTTTACCCAGTTATTTAAGAGGCCTAATGGATGATAAAGTTGGCATTCCTTACTGTTTTTGCATAATTATTTTAATAACAGCTTTCCTTCATGACTAGAGTATCAAAGGCTTTGTGGCTTAAAATCTGAAAACAAAGATTTACATGTCACTGTTTTACTGAACTGTCTTACCTATGCCCTTCAAATATGCTTGCTCTTCTACATAGCGTTTCATTATGATGTGTGGACTTGAAGCTTCATGACGACCTATAGTTTTTGGTGCTCTTGCTTTTGTGGCAAATATTTAGGGGAGCAAGTGTTTTCCAAAAATGTGGCAGGAGTTCAAAGATTGGTTCTGTGGATGAAAGATCTTTTGGGGTAATTGAATTTGGGGAGTTTAAACTATACAATAATTTGTAGAAAAAGGAGAAAACTATTCATATGGGAGATAACTATTCTGAAAGAGTACTAAGAGCAGCAAAACATGTATGTCTGAACTCCTGATGAATTTAAACAGAAAAAACGTTCAGCAAATGCTTGACCTACAGTTTGCTAATTCAGTAAAAAGACTCCTGATAATTAAAATCTGTACCAGATGGTGGATACTGAGAAAGGTGAAGGCAGCAAATGTGACTGGAGGCCAGATTTGTGGTCCCAGATGCTGAAACTGAGGATTGATCCAGTCTGTTTGCTGACACAGGTTAGGGGAGTCTGTGTTATATACACAGCTGCCTGCAGCCGCAGAAGGCGTGTGTTTGGGGGAATTCTTGGGCTTAGTTTGGAGTCTTTTATAGGGGGAAAAAAAGGATGAAAATTGAAGCGATAAAGGTTGCATTGTGGAAGTGATGTGTTTAGTTAGAAATCGTATTTAACTTTAGGTTCAGTTAGACTCACTTCTCAGATTCAATTCTAAACCTTTCTCCAGCCTCTTAGATAATTCTGCTTGCCTATCAGATAGGGCTAATGGGAGAATTAGGTCTTTTTCCAATTTAAGTATGATCTTAAATTTAACTCCCTCAGACGAACTGTGTTTTTGTGGCCCCACTTTCATCCACGTTAACTCCATGTAAATCCATGTGTTGTATCCTACAATGGAGTAAAGGGGGAGAAATTCAGGTGAAATTCAGGACTGGGGAGCCCAAGCTGAGGACAAAAAAGGGCAGTTGTACTCCCAGAGGGGAGTCTGTCTCACACACAGTGCTGAGGCATAGCTGGACTTACTGAAGCCTTTACAATGCTTGGGGGTTGTAATAGTGAGCAGAGAATAGTTGGAGTGGAATTTCAGCACCTGGTCAATCAGGTGTCATCATCTGAGTGGCCTCTCTGTCCCCACAAGGCTTATAAATACAACAAATTCCTTTTCGTTGTAGCTCCCTATCTGAAAGGGATGAGTCTTGAAGAAGCACTTCATAGAAAAATAAAGTAAAATATGTGAAATCTGGTCAAAATTGTCCAATGCAAATACCATTTGATGCCTTATTTAGGGGCATTGCACTTGTACACATTCCGCCCCCACCTCCCCCCAAAAAAAAGGGCTGAATCTGTGCAAGCTAAGCTTGTATTTATCTGCCTTATGTGTATTTTTAAGAGATGTATTATGAGAGATTTCCTTGTTTCCTGCTTGATTCTGTTTATTTTAGTAGCTGTGGTATGAGAGCTCAACAGGTAATTTTAGAGCACTATGCTGTCTGTGAATGAGATGGGTATCTGTCTTCTCTAGAATGGTTGCTGATGCTTCCTGGGAAAAATTCAGTACATAGAGCGGAGGACTCAAATTGAAGAATAACTTGTAAGTTCCTCAAGTATAATTCTAGATATGTTTTGCATCTTAACTTATCAGCTTGCCCCATGTTATGTTGGAGAAATTAATTTTGGCGTTTTTGGGTTAAGGCATAATTTTCTCATATCCTCTCCTGATCGTTTCTGAAAATGAAATGGCAAAAAGCCATGAGAGTTTGAAGAAAGGAAAAAAAGAAAAAGCACACAAGTAGTTATAAGACTACAACTCAAACACACTGAATTATACAGTAGAGTCCTTGAAGTCTCTTCACAGGTGACTTCCAAGTTATCATCAAGAAAGGCTTTGGACGGATGATTTAGAATATCATAGGATATTTTGAATGTTGTCATCCTGTTGTCACTGGGTTATATGAAACTCCTGTAGAATATCAATGAAAACAAACTTTGTTCTGGAGTGTTTATAAAAATCTCCATTATGAGAGACTAACAAACCATAGGAAAATAATCTGTATTCCAGACATGCCCAAACAATGGCTTAACACTCTGAATATTCAATAAATAAGTTGTCTTTTTAATAGTCATTATGTTCAGTATCAATGGCTGACAACTGCTCTCGCCCCATCGAATTGTGCTAAATCCTCCTAAACAAGACACCCTTGCAATAAAGCTTCACTTGTAATCATTTTTTGGCAAGCACATCTTACAATTGTTATTATGCTAACTGCTCACACTCGCATACAGCATGAGGTGCCAATGTTTTCAGTTCCAAACATTAAAGATGTGGTGATAGAGAAGGCGAACCCTTATTAATTCTGAGAGATTTGCTTAATTGGGACACAATGTGAAGATTCTCAACAATAATAACAGATGATGGGGAATAAATAGGCACGGCAGGAGAGAGGCAGTTTCTAGTGTGAATTTCCCTTTGCTTCTGTTTAATTGCATTACATACTGTGGGAAGTATCTGGAGTATGCATTTTCTAGTTAATTTTTCTTGACTGCATCCATCTAGCTGCTGCTCCTGGACATTTTAATGTTTGATAATACTCTATTTGCATATGACTACACATCTATAGCTGTCATTAGAACCAATTTACACACATGATTTGCTTCTTGAAGTGTCAACGTCTGAATTTTATCTAGAGACGGGAATAGGGTCAGGGAAGTTTAATTGATTGTATAATGCAATTGAAAAGGCTGGCAGGGATCTAGGGCAATTTTGGGACATCTGTCTTTGAGTCATCAAAAATAAAGCACATAACAGCTGTGATAACAGCAGGATTATGATTAGATATACAGCATTCACCATCAGATTGAACAAGGACTGAAAAACAAAAAGGAGGTAAATAAGTCAGTTTTGATAACACAAATTTTGAGTAGATCTTTATTTTATGCCCTTTACAAGTTTATATGTAAATTCCAAGTTGAACAGAAATATAAACAAAAGCAGTGCTTATTTTTCTTCTAGCAAAAACTTCATATTCCTCAAAAACAAACTTTTTTTTTCCCAATAGCACAGTTATATAGCTAAATGTTGCATCCCAGTTACGACGTTGTGTGTTGAGTGAGCAATTCCTGCTCCAAAATTGCGTCTACCGGCTTCTGTTCTTGCTTTCTACTTAAGAGGTCCAGGAAACATTTCTGATAGATTCAATAGCAGGAAAGATTTACACTTACATCCGTGTTGTGTATCTGTTATAAGTACTGTTAAAACAATCCCTTCAGAAACAAATGTAGTGAGCTCTACAGTACCCTTTCCAACCAGAAGGCTTATTTTGCTCTAAAATCTATTCTGTGTAAATGGCCTGCCTGTCCTCTTTATCTGCTTTAGGCTTTGCACTGCATAGCACTTAGGCTTCAGTTACTTAGTATGTGAATGTCACCAGAGACTGACTTTAGTTTTAACATATAAACTACTGCCTAATTCATATTATGCGCACCTAAGAAGCACTTCAGTGAGATATCTATAAAACTGAGTCAGCTGTTTGCAGTCTGACATTTTCTTAGTTACAGAGCTGATTGTAGAACATGAGGAAGAGTTAACTATTTATGTGGTGAATTTCACATCATTTCTAGTTAAAAATAATTACTGGTTAAGTTTGTAAATTTGTAGTGTGAAGGATATCTAGATATACAAAGCTACTTTTGATTTTTTGCATCTAACCTCTTGCATGCAATTCTGTTAAATTTGGTTGCATGACTGCAACTAGACCTGATGTACATTTCGTATACTCTAGTCACCATATGAAATAAGAAAATGCATAACTTCAGTATTCAATTATCTTCTACTTAAATTATGTAATTTTAATTAATGAAAACTGGGTAGATAAGTAATGACGCTTTCAAAATTAAAGCTGTGGTTTTTTTCTATCTGTATGCAAAGTTGTCATGCTATGGGATCATAAGGAAAACTACAGAATGCTTGCAAAAATACACAGCCCAGAGCTGTTTCTCTGTTCAAAAATAATCGGTTAACAAATTCATTTTGAGGTCAAGCTTGAAGACTGACATCAGTTTGAGTTACCAAGATGTTCTATGGATGCCTAACATTGTGATATTGGCTTTGCAAAAACATTTTCATTTCTGAGAATTCTCAGCAACTATCCCATGTAATATAAGGCAAGTTGGAGCCTTGGAAACTGTCATTTATTTTAGATACCCAAATTACTGCTTCATTTAGAAGTATGTTTTGGCACAGGAAAGCACCAACTGTGGAGAAGTATGCATTTATGCCAACTTATTTTTTCCACCCCGAAGTGTCAGTGCAATAATGATCATGTCATAATCAGTGTTTAGCAGATGCGCTACTGGTTTTAATTCCTGCAGCTTCTGTAGAGTTTTGTTTTGTAAACTTCATGTGAACATAACATCTTCTTTTACTGCAGTAAGTGCATGTAAAATTTTTGCAATGCAAAAGTAGATGTTGCTTTAATGATAGCTAATAAAAGTTACCAACAATCAGTGGGGTCCAAAAGAGACAGGTAGTGTATCGCAGTAATTAAGGATGGATACTGTATGATAAGCTGTCAAAGTGGTTTAAAGGCTTCTGTTGGTTAGTTTTGATTGTGGCCATTAAAATTCGTGGGTTATTGACTGACCTATCATATGCCAGTCAGCAGCTGTTTTCCACTTTGGACTAGTGGCTCGCTAGTCTCTTTGAAATGAAAATGAAACTACATTGGGGAAGTATTAAATATAGGAAGAAGTAAAGTATGCTCATAAAGTTTGCCTATATAGCTAGCATAATGCCAGGCAATGCTCGCATGAGCGATTTGCATAAATGTTGTACAAATTTGTTTTCATTGATGATGAGGATTAATAGTTTAGCAGAAATGGAGACAGAAAAATTCTTCCAGTCTCTCTGAAAAATCAAAATAGAGCTAACTAAAAATATCTTTATCTGCTTGAATAAATGTTCACATAACTCATTAGTGAAAGCACAACGTATGTTATCACTGAAGTAGAAATGGCAGTGAATATCCTAATCTGAGAAGTACCCGGAATATTTCGAGTTTGAAAAACCTGTCCAAGGCCTTGGATGTCACAGAATTCTGCTCGTCAACTGATGTCTGCCTTGTGTATGTGGGCTTCTCCCGGGATGTTCTGGGAGGAGATGTAGATGCCTGATGACCCAGCAGATATTGCTAGGCCTGCTGTGAGTCTGCAGCTGGCACGTTATGATATTAGTAAAGACAGTGGAAGGAGGATTTTGAAGATTGAGCTGAAACACTTTGAGGGTAAAGGGAAACCATGCAGGAAATTGCTGTAAGTGTGTGCAGCTTGGTGCAAACCTGAGTTCAGTCAGAGGGAGGAGAGGTGACCAGTGCGTGGCATTTGGGGAATGTAAGAATATTCTACGGCAGTGCCTTGACAAGGAGGGAGATGTTACAAGAACAGAAACCTTTTCAAGAAACCTTTTCAAGTTTCTTGTGGATTTAGGGGGATTTACTCGCTTCATCTCCAAAGTAAGGAACTGCAACTTAAGCTAGTAGACCTGGTCTGTATTTCAGGCTCCTTTGCCAGCTGTGGTCACCCAGTGCTGAGGAGCTACATCTTTAAGATGCTTTTCAAACTCTTTCCTCTTGCGGTGGCTCTGTGGGGACTGTGTGATGGTATTCCCAGGACCCAGCAACATTGAGAGTGCTGTTGTGCATGGGGTGTCACAGAAGAGGTTTAGAAGCAGGCATCTTCATTAGCTCTTTCTTACTTGTATTATGAAAATAATATGCAATTCCATTGTTCCTTTTCACAAAGAAAACAATTCCTCAACAATTAATTCCTTTATGTAAATGCAAAGCATTCCTTGACAATAATGAACATCCCTTCCACTGGGGTTAAAATTGCAGGCACAGTCTGGCAGTCCCCCCAAATTGAAGTCTTTGTTTTCTTGTTTGGGTGTGAAGTATGATCTAGCCTTTTCTCTTCCAAGCTGACATTTTGTCCTTAGAGCAGGATTTCATGAAAGAGGATCTTCTCTCACTTCTGTAAGATTTGAAAGTTAGCTTTCCAACTCACTATGTACACATGAATTGCAGATAAATGATTTTGATCTTATTTCATGAGGTCTTGGGAAAGGCTTGTGTAAGTCCTAAATATGATTGACAGCTCTGTTCAAAACACAGCAGTTTTAAATCAAATCAAGGCTCATAAAAGATGGCCATGTTTTTGGCACAAGAATAAAAGACAATAAAATGAATAATTATTTTGCTTGTGACACCCCTGGGCATGTGAGGCAGTTGCAATCTTTTCCATTGAGAGGCCAAGGAAAACACTTGGGGTGATATAGCTGCAGCTAGAGAGAATCTTATTGCTCAGGTGGCTGGAAGCATAAATGGGTTGCACAGATTTTTTTTCTTTTTTTTTTTTTTTCAGGCTTTCATCTGCTGAGGAGGTTTAAATCCTTATAGAAAAGCTACTGCAACAAAAGGGCTTTTACATGCTTGGATTGTTGTATGTGAATTATTTGGCTTCTGCAGCAGGATCTCAAATATTAAAAACAGCAACACTCACCTTGTCCTGTTTTGCTAAACTGTGCCAGCGTAACTGGTAGAATCTGAGTAATCTTAGGGACGAGTTTAACAGAATTTAAAAATTAAACCTTACCACTACTTCAAAATACTGGCATTGTTGGCTTGGGCTCTATGAGGGATATGGTGGTGTGGTGGGCTGCCTTGCTTGGCTGCCAGATCCCTCTGTAAAGAGCCCCCCAGATGGGCTCTCATTCCCCTTCCCTAATGGGCTAGGGTGATAGGCAGGCTCATGTGTTGAGATGAAGGCTGTTTAATGAGAAAATCAAAGGTTGCATGCAAAAGCAAAGCGAAAGGAAATTTATTCACTGCTTCCCATCAGCAGGCAGGTGTCCAGGCGCTTCCTGGGAAGCAGGGCCTCAATACATGTAGTGATTGCTTTGGAAGACAAAGGCCTTAACCTTAAACCTCCCCTTCTCTTCCTCCTCCTTTCCTTCAGCTTTTATTGCTGTGTGTGGCATTGTATGGCACAGAGCATTCCTTTGGTTGGTTTGGGTGAGCTGCTTGTGCCCCACACCAGCCTCCTTACCAACAGGGGCAAGTTGGAGAGGGAGCCCCAGTGAGGACACTGCTCAGTAACAGCCAAAACATCAGTGTGCTATCAGCACCCTTCTAGCCCCAAATGCAAAGCATGGCACTGTATGGGCTGTGTTGAGGAAAGCTAACTCCATTCCAGCCAGACCCAGGACAGACAGCATTGAAAGAAAAAATAAGCTGAGAATCCTGCTAACCACACTTCATTTTCACCTCGTTTTCTTACATCTGCTGCAATGTTATTGATTTCCATTAAATTTATCTACAATAATGTCATCCTCTGGTCCGAAGCACAACAGGAAGGCAGGTCTAAAGCTAAAAGAGGATTTGTCAGGAAGCGTGCTGTTCGTGCTAGTGGGGTGGATGTGTTGGAAGCGTATGCTGGAGCAATTCTGAGATTATGTTAAGTTGTGCTTGTAAGCTAAACCTGATCAGCAGTGAGGCCTGAAAACCTTGAAGGTGACTTTTCCTAACTTCAAATAGCAGTTCTGCCTTGAAGTAAAACATAGGTCCTCTGCTAGGACAGTTGGCTGGAAAGTGAATGTATGTGACAATGTACTCATGTGCAAGGCTCTCATGAAAGTGCATGATGCATATGTACAAATCTTGCAGAACTCATGGGGAATTTGTACAAAGAAAACAGTTTGTGGTGCTGGCTGACTTGGTTACGAGTCCATCAGTGGATTTGGTTCATAAACTCTGCTGGAAAGTAGGCACATACTGTGAATTTGGTTGCTTTTAGCTCAGTCTTTCATATTCCAGACTTTTGTATTACACAGTCCACTTCCTTTTCTGCTGAGCTTGAAAATACAAGGCTTTTGAAAGAAATAACATGTTTTGGCATGGGTTTCTCCAGTCACTTTAGCACTAGTGTCTAAGAGCTTTCCTGTATTTATGAAGATTAAAGCATCCCCTGATTAGTGCAACATTTTGCAAATTGCACAGAGCTGCTGGTGAAGGACTCTTGCAGATTGAGAGCCTGTTCCAGCAGCCTCTGAAATTGATGTAAAGATGAGCATTAGCAAATGCCACTTATAAGTGCTTTAGCAGAGGAACAGTTCATTAAAATCAGTGGCTTTTTCACAAGTCAAATGCAGCCGAAACAGAGCAATTCTGTCGTCTTTTACATAACTTTTTGTGTGCGAGAGGTTTGGCAGGGAACACTCAGCAACAAGCCACTCTGCAGCCTGTAGCTAAAGCCAAATGCATTCCTCCTCACTCTCTGAGGACCAGAGATAAGATGATATTCTGGCTATAAGTTGGGATCGATTTTCATAGAGTGGGAAGGAGAAAATACCAGAGTGGGAATTATGATTAGAATTCCATTTTCTCTAAGTGTCATTTTGATGGGAGGGTGGGGAGGGAAGGGGGTACTTTTAAGCAAGATGCATTACCTAATACCTGAGAGAACTTAAGCTATACACTGCAGACAGTGTCTTTGTATATAGGAAGCGTTTTGTTGGCTCTTATTTGTGAACTTCTCTCATCGTATTGCCAGGCAATGCAGCTCGGGTATCTGAAGGGCAGTGGGAGTGGGAAGAGCATGTCCAATACTGTGTGTATTAGAGCTGGCGTAACAGCACTAGTCTCTGAAGAGAGAGACCCTTAAATGCAGTGTTTTTCCCAGTTGGAGTGCCAAATGTCTCTTGATTACCAGTCTCTTGACAGTCTGCAGATGAGGGGCAGAATGCACTTAGCTTTGGGGAAAAAAAAATAAATAAAATTACAGCTAACCCATCTCTTCTGCCTTAGTACTGTAACTCTTACTGCTCTCAGACTATATAAACTGATGCTTGTTCTTGAAATTTTGAACTTATTTTAAAATATTTATTTCCTGAAACACTGCTTAGGCATTTACTATTTGACAACATAGGACTTTTAAAATAACTCCAAATTGTACACTGTCAGGTTTTCACTCATAAAAATTCAGTCCAAGTCCTTTTAAAAAAGTCGGAAGATATGTAAAATGTTCTGTTTAAAAATGGGAGGGGGAGAAGAGCAATTAAAAATGTAAGAATAGAAGCTAATTATGAGCAATTCAGGCAGAGCTTTGTTTAGAAAATGTATCAGTATAAAATGGATAGGTGAATAGATTAGCGCTGATTGCAGTTTTTACATATAATAGTCTCTTTTTCATGAGTAATCATTAGCAATTATAATATAGGCTTTAAATCAGCCTGGGAAGGGACTGCACTGTAATATGAATACTAAATAATTGTACGTTCCCTGCTGGAAGAAGAAAACTTTGATTTGGTGATAAAACCCATAGCCTGAGTATTTCCTTGGACTCTGTTTGTTACTTGCTGTCTGTATTTCATCTCTGAGTTCAATAATGTCAGTATTGACTGCCAAGGTTCATCACACAAATGATCGTTACCTTGTGTTAGTTGGCGGTGGAAATTGTAATCATGCTTTTAAAGAAGTTTAACTTCATATATTAATCACGGGCGTTATCATAAATTGCCAAAGGAAGAAAATATGGTCCAGGACATAAGGTGGATAAATAAATGTAACACACTATGTGGCCATAACAGTGCAAATACATTTGGAGGCTGGTTGTGTCACCAGTCAGGGGTGATTTACTTCCCAAACCTGAAGGTTCTGTGCATTAATGATTGTGTGGGACTGCATGGGAAGACCTTTTATTCCACTGTGCCTGTTAACACCTGGGATACTCCTTTCTTTTTGGGGTTGCTTGTAATGAACTTTCAAAAAGCAGGCTTGGTTATGCAGAGTGATTTCAAGCTGCAAATGCAGATGTTGTAGAACAGGAGCTTAAACTTCTACAAAAACTTGTTTTATTTTTTGAAATCTTCAAATTAAAATGGCATTTAAAACAAACAAACAAATAAAACAGCTACTCCTGGTGGCTAGTTCAATTTCCTGGGGAATACTAATACGCAATTAAAAAATTGTCCTGTTACACATCTATGTTTCTGTTCAAGGTTGGGAACCTGTTATTTAGGTTCTTAATCCTTCCCTCAAAAGTATTTTTAAAAGATACATGCTTGACCAAGATTGAATGAAGTAGTCCAAATAACAGCAGCAAAGAGGTTTGTGAGAATATGGATCTAGACTCAGAGTTTCCTGTTGCCTTTAATATGTTGATAATGGTTTTCTGTGGAGAGGAGTCTTGTGCTTTCTGTCTGTCCCACTGCCAGTTTTTGTTCCACAACCTACCCCGCTTAGTGGCTAATTTTAACTAACCAAGACAGATGGTAGAAACTTTATGGAAAATTATAGAAATTTTCATTAGGCTTTGTGAAAAATCTGTATCTGAGCAAGGAAGAAATAGTTGTTTTCAGCAAGGGGAGTGAAGATGGTGGAAAGGGAAGGAGAATTGAGGAGGAAAGTGTGGGAATATAGTTGTCAACCAACAGGAAAAAAAAAAAGGCTTTCAAGCGTGGTGACTGACATCTAGGCTTCAAAAAGGCTTTTGAATGGTGGAGTTCTGAGCTTGCCCCATCAGAATCAAGCAGGGTTTTCAGGACGTCCCTTAAAAAACTGCACACACACCCCTTTTAAGAGTTTAGGTCTACGCTCTTAGGTACCAGTTCATAGAAAATGTGTATGTATTTTCTAGAAATGTGGTCTGGTGTTTTTTCTTCTACTTTCAAATTTCATTAGGGAAAATGTTGAGCTTATAGCTTAAATATCCACTAAAAACAATGCCAGCCATCAAAAAAAGGCAACATATGGAAAAAATGAAAGTAAATGCACCAGGACAAAACTCCAGGGCCTCATGTGCATTCCCCCCCCTCCCCTCTCTCCCTCAAAAGAAAAAAGGGATTATTGCTTATAAGGCCTGACGTCTTTGTCTGTTGTTGTTTTGAAGGGGAGGTAGCTGACCAGCACCTCTGTGTTTTGGTTTTGTAGGTCCTAGCTGTCCCTTTCGTCTCTGGGGAAGACTAACTTCCAGAAATATGGGAGACGGAGACCATAATCTGCAGAAATCTGCATTCTAACATGCTGGCTCTATCCTGAGGAAATGCCCTGCAGGTATAAAAGCACTGCACACATTATGCTTGGCCGGTCCGAAATGAATACTTTCCCTCCTAACAAGGTCTCCTTTCACATGAGTCCTACAGGTTTCTATAAATAACAGTGTTTTTAATAGCCCAACCAACACACTAAAAAAATATTTTGGGAAATGTGGAATTAATTGCCTTCCTTCTCCCTATTTAGAGATTTCTAGGACTACATTTTTTTTTTCCCCTTCCCAGTTCTCTATTAGAGAAACATGCAGTAATTCTTTACCCTGTAAGGGCTGAATTATCCACCATTTTTTCCTCAATTTGGCTATTACAACTGTGTTAATATTAGACTGTGAAAGAAGTAATCTTATTTTTAATGGGCTTACCCCCCTTCAAAAACAAGCAAAAACAAAGCCAAAACAAAATAAAAAACAAACAAACAAAAAAAAACAACACAACAAAAACACCTACAAAATCCATTTAATGGAATGATTTGTTCCAGTTTTCATTAATTCTTGTTACAGTTAAAAGTAACACTTTTCAGTGATGTCTGAAACCTTATAGTAGAGTGTATTAAAGTAGAGCAATTCATTTTTCCCCAAAAATGTTGAATATTCTTTTTAACTGCAGTGATTCAGAAAGTTGTGGATTACTACAATATGGATTATTTTGGCTCAGCCAAATCTCAATATTTCAATTAACAAGTACTGGAGAAAACATTTTGTGTTGCTGTGTTAGCAGTGGTGGTTAAGCTGCTGCAGCTGGATATGTGATATGATGTAGCTGGATAGGTGATAGGGAGGTGACTAGTCTGCAGACACCTCTGGAGTTTCTGTGCATTTAATTGTGCTCCTTGGTCACCTTCCTGAGCCTTGTGTCCCGTGGCACATGTGCTTTTGCACTGCTTTCTGCTCCCTAGCCAGGCATGCCCAGAGCTCCAGGAGCCACCTGCCCTCCTGGTCCGAGAGCCCCTAGCTCTCCAGATGCCCCTGTGTATGCCAGTAACAGGTACACAATTCAGCACAAGAAAATCCACCAGATACTGGCTGCTAGCAAGAAGCCACGATGGCTCTGATGACAGCATACTTTTTTTTTTTTTTTTTTTTTTTTTTTTTAATATATATATTTTATAAGTAGGTTGGGTCTCTTTAGGATTGGAGCAGTCCAATTCCCTCTTTTCATTGGCTTCAGGAGACACTCTGTATTCTTAATTTTTTTCACTTTTTATTGTTTGTTTTTAGCAGTGTTACTTTATAAAGTGAAAGAAACAGCCTTGATATAGAGTGAAGTGAGGTAGAGGGAAGGGAGGGCTTTACCCTCTTCCTTCCCAGTTCCTACTTTCAATGCGGTGCAGATGCTCTGGTTCCCCACCACTCCCCCCAGCAGCCCTCTGGTCTGTGAGCAGTTGCAGGAAGGCATTTGAGTATGAAAGAAATGATGCATCAGGTGCCGAAGGAGAGGTTAAAATGTCTGTTTGCCCTGAGTCAGATAATAGTGTATATAGTACCGATAAACAGATGCACAGCTGTCCTTAATCTTTCACACTTTTGTTTATATACAGAAATAAATGTGTTTCCTCAAATGTAAAGTTACTATATTCATTTAAACAAACATTACATGTGTATGGGAAACCTCAACCTTTATCTAGTCCATAAAGGAGATAGAGATTTTATTTTCTCTTCCTATAGGGGAGCTTCTGGGAGAATAATCTCTTAGCCCTCCTTTAATTTTAATTTTTTTTTTTTTTTTTTTTTTTGCCCTGTCCCTTGAATAACCTTGTGGAAGGCTGAAACAAATGGAAATTCCTGTGTGAGCAAATAGTAATATGCAGCAAAATGGGGATTAAGCAGAACTCATGTCACTTCCCCAGTAATAGATTGCCATTAAGGAATGCAAGTAACAAGGCAAGCTCTCCGCCTGCACTGAATCAAGGAAGTTGTTCCTGCCCTGACCCTCCTATGTTTTTTCACCAGAGGATTGAGATTTAATTTCCATATATGATAGAGGGTTTTGACAGCTGGAATTTCTGTAGTGCTCGAGCTAAGCACCTCTGAGAGCGCTCTCGTTTGCACTCCTGCGGTATTTGCTGCCTGCTTTTGCAGACAGTTTTTTGTACTTGAATTCTGCTCACCTCCACATCTGGCTCGTCTGTGGTGAGCTGATAAGATATCAGCATATCTAAACGAGGAGCACATGAATGATCTCTTCTCGCTCTATTCTTTTCCTCCCGTGATTTGTAAGTGTTAAAGCACTCATCTGTTCTGGCAGTTAATGTATGCAGCCTCTCAATAGCTAATATCCTGTCATAGGCAGTGCAAACCAGCTTAATCTGGTTCACTGCTTTAGCAAGTAGTAGAGAAAATATAGGTGAAATGAAGAACTCAGCTACTAGCTTGCAGACTGGCACTTGCTCGGCTGTAAAGCAATACAGAAATATTACATGGAAGATTGTGTCTGTAACAGAAAGATCTACACTTTGTTGCTCACAACAGACTAGACATAGCTCTTTGTATCACCCTGCAGCTCTGAAGTCTATTACTTTGCAATATGAATGCTTATGTTTGAAGATTTAAAATGCAGATGCAGAAAATCTGCAATGAATTGTAACTTGGCACAGATGACAAAAAATGGGGAGAAAATTTGATATATATACATTTTTTTTGTCTGCAAAATCCATCATTCTAGACTTTTGGAAGTCAGTTTCATTTGTTTCGCTAATAAAATAAATAAATAAATAAATTAGTCATTTGGGCTCCAAATGCTTTTCTGCCCTGATATATGCTGGGAAAGGAGTTAATAAAAATGACTTAAAACCCAGACTCTTCCAGAACCTAACACCGGATTTTGCACCTATGGGAAACCTGGTGAAGTTAACCTCTGTGCCATTTTATTGCCAGCTTTGCCTTTTCTTCTGAGTTCCCCTTAATGTTTTCACAGCTTTCCCTCCTGCTTTTCCCCTGTGCTTTCACAATATGAATATTAATAATAAGAGTGCAGACCCAGTTGAACCTGAGTTTAAAGTTCAGTGTCCTGACTTTGAACTCTTTTGTCATCTCTGGGGATTTTTTGTGATGCACCCTAAATTATACAGCATCTCATGAGAGGAATGGAAATGAAGTGACTTTGTGGTGCGTGTCTTGGCTTCCCTTGAAAGAGCTCAGAGCTTCTGGGAGTTTCTTTTGCTGTGCCAGGCACTTCTCTGGGGTGGAGATGAATGGTAGAAACCTCCAAAGCTCCTTTTTGCGGGGAGAAGACAAGACTCTTACCTCTTCTTAAGAAAGCCGGGTGGGATTAAAAGTGAGGATATGGTGGCAATGCCAAGGGCTCAAGGGCAGGGCTGGGGAGATGCAGCCTTTCTGTGGTGATGATGCTCTTTCCTTGGGGCTGGTGAAGCACAGAGGCACGGACAGACACTGGTATGGTCGTACTGCAGCCCAAAGCTCCCTGTCTGGTGGGGGACTGCCAGTGGCTTCTCAGAGGTCAGCCTGGCTGTTTGGGGAGAGGTGTGAGAGCATAAGAAGGACCCTACTGCATATGCTCGTGGTTAAGTTATTAATTAACTGCATGATTATAAGCTTAGATGTTTTCTGAAGATGTTGAGGATATACTGTAATGTTTGTGGAGTGATACGTTTTTTTGTATGTTTAGTGACGAGCTTACAGTTGTCTTCATCGCTGTGAAGGTCCAACGTGGCTGCAGCACCTCACCCCTCCTCTACCTGCTAGAAAAATCTTGAACCACCCCATGCTACTCTTTCCTTCCACTTCTCTGTTAATGGAATAAGGAATTGCAGGCAAGAATCTCTTCAACATGAGGTTGAGATGTCTTCCTGAGGTGCAGAGGTTAGGGTAACTGTTCATCTTTTAATGATAAACAAAGGCATGGCTAAGTGATCTGTTTTTGAATATAGCTCCCCTTAAATGGAGGTGCCTGGTGAAATGTTTCCTTTTCAGCTCTTTTAGCCACGTTACATGTTAGAAGTTGCGTGTTAGAAGGAGCTGGCAGTGACATTTCTGAGGAGAACTCCTACCATGTCCTTCTAGAGGGGATTTTTGCGGTAGCTGGAGAAGCTTAGCACCTCTGCTGTGTCTCCAGCCTCTGGGAGTCAGCGGAGAGAAGTCTTCAGGCAGCGCCATTTTCTTGGTGCATTAATTCTGTTGGTGCATGAATTCTGTTCTGTCTCAGCTCAGATACAGGCTGGTGATCGTCTTAATTCTCCTTTTTTTTTTTTTTTTTTTTTTTCCCTCTCTCTACAATAGAAGTATTGGCATTGGACCAAACAGTAACTTCAGCAGGAGGTCAAAAGCCAGCTTCTGTGGTGCTGCTGGAGCCTTGGAGGCCATGGCTCACAGGGCTTGTGATAGGAGGGGGCGGCCATATGCTGGGCTGCTTCCCGGTCCTTCTTGGATCAGCCTGCAGGAGCTCTAATAACAGGGGTTGCTGCAGTCCTACGGCTTTAGAGGGCTACACAATTTAATATTCATCTGAAAAAATGATAGCTGTTGCTGCAGGGCCTGATTGCACTGAGGCAAGTCCCCTCAGCAGATGGGCTTGGTCACCGTACCTTTGGATACAAGCCAGATATTCCTTGCTCTTTTAAGGAGCTGAGCTTGGTCACCTTGCCCTAGTGGTCATTAGCATTTTTTATTCTTTTTTTTCTGGAATAACAGCTTTCTTCTTCTGCCAGCTACTATATTTACTCTTGCAAAAGTGTGATAAATATGCAGTGTGATAGACATCCATTTATAATCATCTATGTTTTCTTGTGAGATACCTCAGTGCACTGAGCAGACACACAAGAAGAAAGGATAAAGACTGTACAAGTTGCCATGAATCTGAATTCCCCAGCTTAAGTGTGTGTCATCTTGCTTTCTAACTAACGTTCTAGTAGCACAGTTTTGGGCTTTTAATTTGCACCCAGAGTTACTTTTTGTGTCCTTGTGCTTTTCCTAAAATTAAGGTTTTTACACTGATCTCCTCAGCGCTCACGTTTTCTCATTAGTATTTTGCTTAGGGAGTGTTCTCTCAGGCTTCTACCCTATTGTTTGTAAAGGAGCACTGTGGGATGCCATTATCAGGCTTGCATAATCCACTGTGTCCTTGGCGTTATTTATTGCAGAATAGTTAGTGCATGCTGTGTCTAGTGCTTCTTAGGTAGCAAGTGTGGGAACTTTATCAGTCAGAGTAGCATCTGCTCACGCCTGGCCTTGCTCTCTACCTTTCATATGGGTTTTATGGCTGTGCAAGTGCATTGGTTATAATCACAGAATGGCTGAGGTTGGAAGGGATCTCTAGAGATCATCTGCCAAGCAGGGTCACCTAGCACATGTTGCACAGGATGGCATCCAGGCAGGTTTTGAATCTTTAAAGAAGGAGACTCCACAACTTCTCTGGGCAGCCTGTTGAAGTGCTCTGTCACCCTTTCAGATGTAATGAGCTACATTTGGACCCTGACCTACAGAAGGGTGATTAGGCTTATAATATTTTCTGAATTATAGGAAAAGTATAGAAGTGATAAAAATGAAAATATATCAATAATGCATAAATCAGTGATAAGTCACCAAAAAGAAAATGAACTTTGAGCACTACTTTCAGCAGAGTGATTTTTTTTTATTTAAATGCCTGTAATAGTTAGAAGCTATAAACTGTAGTGGAAAGCTCCCAGAGAGCAACAGTGGTTCTCAACCTTTTAAATCTGTGCATCATTTCAGTTGGCTACAAATCCTTTGTATGCTTCACTGTGCTGCAAGTTTCAGGAGTTTCCCAGGGTCCTTGTACCTTCTTTATGCAAACACCTCTGAGACCAAGGTGGGATTACAGCTTTCTAGCTGACAGCCAGGGGCCCTTTGTTCCCAATGCAAACATGTGAGAGTAGCTTGATATGTGTTTTATTTTATTTCTTTGCTTAGTCACGATACACAGTCTTGAGGATGTTATTACCTGAAAGTCATCTTTGTAACAACGAGAAACTGGCATTATAGACTGTTCCGGGTTTTTTTGTCCAGTGTAGCACTGGTGCTGGCTTAGAACATGATAAAGGTGAGCTGAATTGAGCTGTTGCCCTGATCATGTATAAATATTCATGTGAAAACTCAGTATGGAGGCTAAACTTCACTCACTAGTGTTATTGTGGTGATAAGAGGTGTGTGGGAGAGAAGGGAGTACACGCTACAATGGAGCTTCTGCACCTATGAGGGCAAACCTGGTGTATGTGGAAGGAGACTTGTTTAAAAAAAAATAAAAATCATCACAATATACTTCTTGATTTATTTATTTTTCACTATTTTATTCACAGCTGTATCATGTTTCTTACAGAAGAGAGTGTCCAGGTCAGGTGGAACTCCCTGGGAGATCAGGGGAGCAAGTTTTCAGACCCTAGCAGGCAGGGTGAGGAGTGGGAAAGACATACCTGGGGCTGGAGGGAATCTTGGAGATGGTAGTGAGCAGTGTGGAGTAGGCAGGCAGGCTTCAGGGGAAATCACAGGCTCATTTTGCTGTGGCATGGTCACTGAGTTAACTGAAACCAGACCTGGAAGTAAGAGCCTGCCTGGAGGGGCACAGCAGGCAAGGAGAGACTTGGTAAAAGCCCTTAAAACACTTCTGTTGTCTTTTGTCTAATGAAATGGGACCTTTAAAAGAATGCTTATGCTCCAGATGGAGGGTTGAGGGCTTTCTCAAAAAAAGATTTTGAAGTTGTAGTTATATCTCCCTTGGACTGAGGTACTACATTTAGTTTAGTTGTCTGTATTTAAGTAGCCCAGGTTTCATTCCAAAGACCAGGTTGTTTAAGATTTGTTATAGACTAAAGCTTTTAAAATGTCACTGTATAGAAGCTGGATTTACAAATCTCTCTCTCTTTGTGTGTGTGCTTATTCTCTAAAACAAAATTATTCAAAGAGCTTCAATCTTCAGGCCTCCCTCACCTGAATTAGTGGTATCCACCCGCTGAGGGAGGGGAGAGCAGCTTGCACTCAGGTCTCCTATTTCATGGTGCTTCAGAGTTGGCCTCTTTGCTCTGGGCACAGCTGAATTTCGTAACACAAGCTGAATGCAAAGGCCAATGTCATGGTCCACAAACAAAACAAGAAGCGGACTGTGGAATTCATTTGCAAGAGTTTTAAAAAGTCAATGAATAAGGCTTAATGGAAGCAATTTTTCCCCTCCCTTCTAGTTGTGAATGTTTTTGCTGAATTCCTGCAGAGGGCTTACATATGTCATAGCTTGTGACCCCGTGACATAAAGGACTTTGATTTCCTCCGCAGGAAGTGGTCTGGTCAGGAGTCGGACCAAGCGTAGATGGAAACAGAGTAATTCCCAGAGAGGGTGAGTCCAGCTGCTGTTTGGTTAAAAGCTACTTTTCTGGCACTATGAACATAAAGCAAGGCAAAGAAAAAGAGAAATCCAGGACATATTAATATGACTGAGTTATGATTTCAGTTTAAAAAACATCAAGTGTGATTGTTCAGTTTTTAAGATACTTTTCTCATTGAGAACATGTTGGTGCTTTTTTTCTGTGTTTTCCTATATATATATATATATATATATATTTATATATATATATATATATTTTTTTTTTTCTATAGGAAAAAGCCTGAGGAAGGGTGGTTTTCTGGTCACAGTAAGCCTCCCCTGAAATCTCTGGCAATTTTTCTTTATCTCATAAACTGCAACCATTGTCTTTAAGGCTTAAAAGTTGGCATTGCTTAGGAGAGGCAGTATTTGCATCTGTTGTGGAAATATGAGGTCTTTTCATCACAGACCCTTGGGCTGTGATGAAACTTAGGTATGATTACCACTGTTTCTTGCTTTGGAATAAACCTTCTCCAAGTGATGCGAGTGTGGAGATTTCAGTTATAACTAAACCCTTGCTGCCAGGTTTGTACTGACATGTGATGCCTCATTCATCTGTGTTTCGCAGAACTGGGACCCACCAGCTTCAGAGCTGTTGGGTGCCAGTTTGAGCCTCTGAACTGATATCTGATGGGCAGGCAGAGTACCCTTGCTTGAGAGCATCATTTTGAAGTGGGGTTTCATAAGCCATCTTTTTCACATGATAATTGAAATATGTACTTCAAAAATTAGGGACTGGGAATCTTAACCCAAATTTCTTAAAACTAAGATGATGAATAAATGTGAGGGAAACAACTTTTTTCTCAAAACATTCAATCCCTATAAATGTTGCCGGGAATTCAAATAAATGGGCACCATTTAAAATCAGGCACCAGGGCTTGGTGATGTACGTTGCTGCATTGCCACCTAATGGCAAGGTAGATAAGGAAGCGGTATTGCTGGCAGTGGTTTGGCAGTGTCTGGGAAGAAGCTTGAACAGAAGAGCCTAGCTGAGTGCTGGTCTCCTGTGAGTGGGTCATAAATATTAAAGCAGGATCGTCTGATGGGGTTGAACATGAACTACAAGAGAGATGTATGACTGGGAAGCACTTGTAGGCCTTTCAAAGGTGGTACCATAGGGAATTAAGTGGTCTGGTCTTTGCTGAACATTCACCTGAATGTTTTAGGTTAGTTGGAACTCTTCAGTCTTTCTAGTTGAGAATTTTCTACAGAACAGTGTTGTTTTTTGTTTTTGTTTTGTTTTTCCAACAACTAGCTTGGTGGCTCTGTGTATCTTTCATGGGTAAATATAAGGGTTCAGGGTGTCCCCAGCTTAATGTTTTCAATGGACATGGAGTAACAGAACTCTGAGAGAAGTTAAGATCTTTCTAGTACTATATTCTCATTAAAAATAATAATAATAAAAAAAAAATCCTCAAATTGTAAACAGCCCATATATTTTAAATATGTTTAGCTGAATTGGGCATTTGCCCTATGCACTGTACTTCTAAATTAAATGTAGTCTGGATTTCAAGAGGTAGGATCAAATATTCAGTGTTGGTTTTGTACTGCTGTGGAAATATCAGAATTTGCTTTCAATGTGCAAACATACTAAGAGTGCTGGCAAATATTTAAATGAACCTTTTTGCTGACTTTATGCTTAAGTATTTGTTGCAATCATGTGTATGTACCTGTTGGATGCTTATGCTAATGACCAGTCAGAAATATTCAGGTTAAAATAGTATGATTGCGCTGTTGCCTACCCCAAACATTGCGAATGCTAATATTCTTCCTCAGAAGTTATGTGCTTAGGAAATCGAGGCTTCTTGTTTCTTGTTTTATTCTGGAGAATCTGAGCTTGTATCTGCTCACAATTAAAAATTAGAGGGGCAGAAAGCCAACTATCCATTGCTTGCTGAATAACCTTCAAGACACCAGAGCTCCCTACAGCTTGGCACGAGGGTGATAAAAGAATTTTGCCAACAAAAATATAGTTTGTTCTGTCTCAAATGCTCTTGTCCTTGTGAGGATGGTATGTTGGCATATTTTTCATAATAAAAAACTCCCTGCATAATCCTGTTGAGAGGCTTTAATCAGGATTTTGTGTGGAGGTCTTTGAATGGAGTGTAATATGGTGGATTCTCTTTGTGTTAATTTTTATAGCAAGATACAGTATATTGCCATTTTCTGCATGAAAAAATATTTGCACAGAATTGTATGGTTGGTGAATAACAACTTATTTTCTGAGACTGAAAGGCTGTGTACAACTTCAGGTTTAAGACTTTTCTTTATTTGTTTTTGAAGAGTCAGGGATTGTATTTGGAGGTGATGCTATGCCCACCGCAAGGCAGATAACTAAGTAACACCCAAGGATTTCATTCCAGAGCATTGCATTGTTCCGGCTTTTGTCCAGACACATTCATCATCTTCTGTGCATTATACATGGATTATGATTTATACATTAAAAAAGTGTTTTCTTGCGGTTGCTTATCAGACTTGGCAGATGCTACTGGACAGAAGAATGTAGCTCTATGTTGTCTGATAGTTACACGACTGTATAGAATTGTATTTACTTTGTCTGCAGCGCATTTATTATTATCGCTGAAAGATTGTTAACATAATGTAAATACCCCATTTACAGGAAGGCTAAAGGCTAAGTTAGATTTTATTAGAAGAAGCCTACTTGGCTACCAGCTGTGCGGTAGAGGCATTTCAATGCATAACCTGCAGGGCAGCTTTCCTGCTTTAAACAGATGTTTTCTTAATGACATACATTCAAAGAGGGATCTCATTCTCAACAAATGGTTTGTCATTGTATGCAAACTGAAGGAGAGAAGCCTGCCTGTTTTGGTAAGATCTGGATGCGGGATTGCAAATTCCCATTTTAAAGCTAGAATTCTGGTTCTGTGGGGGATCTTGGAGTATTTACATAGCCTTAGAGGACGCTTGGCTTGATTCAATGTACTATTTTAAATGTAAGGATGTAATTTTCTCTTTCTTAAAAGAAAAGGAGAATACTAATCTAAAATATATGGGTGAAAGCTTTTCCGCCCCACCAAGGATGAAAAAGAAAAAAGTGATAGTATTTTTCTTCACTTCCCACTGTTCCATATCTTTTTAACCAATGAGACCCATAGAGGACACAGCTAAGGAACTGTAGTAGCTTTGTTACACTGAGAGCTCTTTTGCTGTCCTGATGCAGCTTTGAATGTGGTTGGAATATGACAAGGCAGGAAAATCTTGACAAAGTGCTTCACCATTCCTGAAGTTTCTAGTACTGGTGTTGAATTGTACTAATTTCAACTGCTGCTGGAAAAGGAGCATTCAAATGTTTTCCTTGTGCAAAACATTTCCTTTTGCTGTAAATGAAATAGAGCCTACTCACAGGTGGCTGGTGGTTCGTGTCTTTGTGATCAGCAAGGAGTGTTGAGGATGTGGGGCTTGGAGGTGGAAAGGTGGCATTCTAGGAAATCCATGTCCTGCCATTCCCACTAGTGGTCTTCCTAACACTGCTGAAAGGTGAAAGCTGTACACCGGGAGGGACAGCAAATACTATCACAAGTAAATAATGCCCCTTGGAAATGTGTGCCCATAAATCCCCTCTGGGGAGCAGAGCCCATTGTCATCTCAGAAAACCTCAATTCCTGAGCACTTGAATGAAAAGAGGCACTCGCTGGTTGCGCAAGGGTCTGTATCCCCTTTGGAAAACTTTTGAAATGTGCTCTTGACAGGTCACCCCCACCTGCTTCTGCACCCTCTCACTTAACCTCATTGAGAGCTCTGCAGACACTGCAGTGTGTCAAAGCAGAGCTAATTAATTTTGTCTTCCACTGAAAATCACTGCTGCTTTCTGGTTCACCAGAAAGCTGTACGCACAGAGCACATGTGTAAGTCACATGTATAAGTCAACAGAAGTCTCTTTTTTATTATTATTTTATTTTTATTTATTTATTTATTTATTAATTTTGAGCTCTGGGTGGGAAGAGCGCCAGCCCAGAGCTCCCAGAGGTGTGCATGTGCATTGAGAGCCCGAAAGGTGCTCAGTTCCCTCCTTGGATAGGGTCAACTGGAAAACCTCCTTGGTGGGAAGGGCTATGTCCAAACAGAGATGCCCTGTTTAGGTGGTGTAAGTTGGAGATTCCCAGCTTGGGGTATCAAAGCTGCTCATTCTGCCCACCTAGAGAAACTGCTGCTTCGTCATATGGTGTGGAACATTTGCCAGGGGGTGATGAAGCTGTACAGCTTTAAAATTTCTCCTGCTGCTGTCAGTAAATGGTTGGATAAGTGACACAAGGGGGTGAGGTAGAGAGAATCATCTGAGTTTGAGACTTTTTCAAAAACTCCAGTTGTTGGTCTGAGACTAAAACGCTTTTGCAGCTTTCCATTTTTGTTTCTTAAATAGCTACCAAAGGCTTGGTACATTGTTGTATTACACATTTAAACAATCCTTTAGAGGGGTTTGTGGAAATTGGCTTATTTTTCCCTTTGCTTTTATTACTTCTCTTTTACATGAGGTATGCAAGAAAATATGTTCTGTTTAATGAAACGTTGGTGATTTCCTGCTGTGGAAAAGACTGGCTTATCTGAGGCTGTCACACTTGCCTGATATTAATTGATTAAATATTCATTTGCTAATTTTGAATCCTGTGGTTTTGTGAGCACAGCGATCAGCCTGCAGAGGTCAGAGCCATTGCAGCTGGAGCATGAACGTCAAGTGGAGAGGGATTGGGGGCAGCTAGGAGTTGGGTGTGGGGGGGGAGATGTAGAAGGTGTAGAAGATGTAGAAGAACATCCAGCACTGTTCCTACCATACGCATCTCCTGTGGTCCTCCACAGTGTGTCCTGCACCCTGAGCTTTCTGCTGCTGTTCTTCTGTCCAGCTGCAGTTGCCTCACTGTGTGACCTCCTTTCAGGCTGTTACAACATCCCTTTTGAGATCGGGTCTTGTCTTGTCTGCTCCCCCTGCCCTCAGTTACAGACCCCAAGGTTGTCTTATGCTCGGTGGTGAGAGGTCTTACCATCTACTCACAAGGCCTGGCTCTGCTTGAGAAAAACTGCTGATGGACACCATGCTCTGGAATGGGTCAATTCCTTGTACCAAATTGCCACGTACGTCTTTAGGAATGAGACCTGTGTGGAAAAACAGTGGTAACTCTGCCAGGAAAATGGGAAAACATTTGCAATTAGATTTCAGCTACACAGGGAAGGGAGACAATAGCATTTTCTTGTATTTATTCAGGCCGATTCCTTTTTAAGCCATATTAAAATGCATCAGAAGTGCCAGCCATTATAAAGCTCTGAGATACCAAGCAAATGAGGTAAGTAAAATTAGCGGCAATTGTGCTCAGACTACGTTCTACTGAGAAATATTAGCAAGATGGCTCCCCAGAGACAGCCGGGCTTTTAGGGGAAGCATCGAGACAGTTGTAGTGAGCTGATGCAGTCTCATGACTTAGTTATGAGACATCAGATTTTTATTTTAAAGCTTACATTATTGGAATTTCAATATTTTATGTGCCACTTGAAGCATTGTCTTAGAGATGTACCCATGTTGCTGATCATTTTTATTCAGCCCCCCTTGAAAAACAAGGCTGAATTTTAGCGCATATGCGTTGAAGGGACCACGTTCAAATGATAGAACCAAAGCAACAAATTTTGTCCAAACAGGTCTCAGAAATTAATAAAGCAGATTATTTTGTAATCTGTGCATTGAAACAACGGAATCTTAGTACGTTTGGGAGTTCTGGAGGTGTACTTAAAGCCTGTAACTGGAACCAAGTTGAGTTGCTTTCCACTGCTTCATTATACGAATACCTATACCAGTTGGAAAAGAGTTAGCACATCTATTTTTCTGGATGCCAACTCAAAGACTCAAATAAGATTTTGGAAATCACAAGTAATTTCTGCATGCCTGTTTTTTCAGGTTCTTGACATAGGAGACTCTATTTTCCAGACTACTGCAGGTGCCAGCGGACTGAGATCAGCCTGGAGGAGCTGGGATCTCCTTGAGATATTTAAGCAGTGGTGCAGTGGAACCCAGGGAAATGGAGGGTGGTGTGGGAAGGCAGTGAGGAGCAGGGATGGCTGTGGGGGTGCTCCTAGGCCCAGCCTCTCTGCCTGCTGCCCCTGGGCTACCACCAGGCTACGGGCTTTGTGTGTTTGTATAGGGGAACAGATTTTGGTGTAGGGAATGAGGTAAATGTCTGAAAAGATGATTATAAATCTGTTTGTCTTTCCTCATCACTTTTTGTTTAGCTTCCAATTTCTGTGCAGCTGATGGAATTATAATATTCTCAGGGAGCAAATGTAGCTCAGATAGTGTTGAGAAGCTGCTGGGAGGACAGATAGCTGGACAGGCACATGTATGTGTACCATGATTGCCCAAGACTGATTTCTTTTGAGAAATTGGACTGAAAAATCTGCTTTGGACAGAAGCTTTTACATAAAGGATGATTGTCTGATCATTGTGTATGCATGAAACTTCATTTAGCATTAATGAACATCAAAGAGATTCAGTTATGGGACTCAACTTGTTACTTTTTAAAAATTTAATTTAAACAAAAACTTTTGGAAATTGCTAGGTTATAAACATTGGGAAGAAAAAATCTTTTAGTGCATTAGTATTTGTACTCAGTGTCTGAAGGCTGTTTGCCAGGTATTGGGCAGTTATCTCTCTTATAAAATAATAAGCTAAGCTGCTGTGTTTATACAGGCATTTATGCGGTGTTTGACTCCAGACTTGCAGGTGTGAGACTTGCTCTGAGGTTTTTTTCCTCTTAAACATTACAGTTTGCTATATGAGATATGAATTCCTTGCAAGCACAGCTAAAGCCTCTGACTGAGGTCAAGAGAGACAGCAATGTGTGACTTGGTTTTCTCTGCTCATGGGTTTACAAATACAGTGATTCAAGTGACTTCTAATGGTACATACCATACAGTTCAGGAAGGAATCCTGTATTAGAATACTGCCAAAACTATTTGATTCCCCCTCTATCTTATTTGAAACATGCAATTAAACTGAAGGTAAAGGACATTTTGCCTTGAAAGCACGGAGATGTGTAATTAGGATAGTTGATCCCTTTGCATTGCAGAAACCTCAGCACTGTTCACCAGTGGCTTGTAGAGACCAATTTGTCCACATTGGTACTGCTGGAACCAAAAGTTCTTAGTAGTTTCCAGTTGGAAGGCTGGGACAGACTACCAACCTAGGCATTAGATAACCTCTATTAAATGATCAAATGTAACGTGTAGCAGCAATGCACTGCAAAGCTGCATGTGGCATACAATTGCAATGTTTCACTCTTACTGATCCTGCCTCCCAGGATTGGTGCTGCCATTTGAGGAAAACGTGAGAGAACACTGAAGTCTCTCATCATTCATAAAGTAGAATCAACCATCCCAAGAAATACTTCATCACTTATTAAATGTGGAACATTTTAGTCAGGATTGCTGTACACTTTTTTGATATTCCCATAAGTTCTGTGACCTACCATGTTCCACAGTAAATGACGCATTTCTGCCATGCAATGTTGCCGTGTCTTCATCATCTATCTTATTTCTTCAGGTTATCTAGATTTACTAAATTAGCTGGAAATTATATAATTCAATATTAATGATGTGATTCTTTGAATAAAAGGTATTCTTAGAATAAAAGAATAAAAAGTCTAATTTTTTTTACCAAATTCATGTGGTCTCTGATCACTTTGAAATTTTATATTTATCAATTATTAAATTGATAGCTTTTTTTTTTGCGGATGTCTGTACATTTTATTAGCATACTTAATCCATCTATCCACATCCTTCTATTGTTATAAGGGATTTACTTCCCCCTAGGTTTGAGTATGCTGTTAGCACAGCACTGCTGGAGGGAGCAACGGATTTCCATGACTGATGTTTGTCAGAAGAACCTGGCTTGGAAGCAGCACTTCTTCGGTCAAAATCTGAAACATCTTGCTGCTTTGATAGAATTTTGTGCAGGATGAAGTGAGTATGAACTGCTTAGAACCAGGGAAAATGGGAGGTCCTAAAATGTCTGGTGTTCCTTACAGCCTTTTAGTGCCAAGTACTTACAGGCAGAAGGGTAAAGGGTACTGTATAACTTTCTGCATTAGTGTTTTCATAGGTAACTTGCAAGTATGTAATGCTATGGAAAAATCAATTTTGACAAACACAGTCAATGACTCCAGTACATCCAATTTAAGTGTTGTAAATTAACACAGTCATTTCTTACCAAGTAATGCTCAGTTATGTGCTCTTGGGCAAATAATGCTCTAGCCATCTCTTTCTTCATTACCGATCACAAAATACAATCAACAATGCTCTTGACCACAAGACCTTTGCTGAGACAGGAGTTTGTTTCAACTTACATGATAAAATTATCTAGTCATTAAAAATAAAACACACAGAAAACACCATTACTTAAGTAAATGAGATTTCTTATTTGTTGTTGTTGGTTTTTTTTTTTTTTTTTTTTTCCTCATGATTTAGAACTGTTTGAGAAAATTAGTTCCTTTGTATTGCTGAGTGTGACTTTTGCTATAATTGGGAAATTTGTTGAAGGGAGAAGTTCACTTTCTGTTCTTTAAATTTGCTCTACTGTGTGAGTAGCAAATTGACATTAGCAATAGTTTTATACATCAACCATATCCAAAATGTTTGCGTTGGCACATGAAGAAGGAACTTCTACGTCCACAACTAAATACATTTTTCAAACGGATTTGTTGTTTGTCCAAAAATGCACTGATTCGATAGTGATATAGGATGAAATCATGTGAAATCATGCTATATTCATCTATCTGATTTCCGATTCTTGATCTTGAACATGGAGGAATAGTCCTTTAGGAAAATAATTTTCTGGGCACGTTTGTTTGCAATCCTTACTGAGGCTGCATAGGCCTATGATCTTGTTACATAATAGCTATTACTGCTATTGAAGGTGTTTTTTGGTGGTGTAAACCAACTGAAGAAAAGTGATGCAATGAAGCCAAAATTGTTATAAAGTGCTATGTATGTAACTGAAATCATTGTTATATCATATAGTTTTCAGATTCAATATATTTCTTTATTTTGTTACAGGTGCTCATCTAGGAAGACTTTGTGAGATTGCTTGAGGTGAATAAGTCTCAGGAAATACTATTTGCTTAGCAGGTCAATTCACTTGTTTTTGATATAAACTGCAAAACATTCTCAGCTTTTGTCCCTTTTCTGATAACCTTGTCACTCACGAAACATAAGTATTTAAAGTAATTTGTGATTAAGGCTAAACTTGTGATGTTCCCTGTCAGGGACAGAGTAACATTAGCTTGTTCCTTCTGTTCTACTTCACAGTTGCTTGTAATTTGTGAAGAAAGTTGCTGATTGGCCTTAGATGTTGAGACTATGTGTTAATTTTCAGGAGTGGAGACCCATCTTTGTCTCTTAATCACTGCATTTTACCTTCTAAAATGTGCAATTTCTCTATACTTTGATAGTTTCCTCCCTGCTAGTTCTATCATGAATAATTTTTTGTGCACTTGTTTAGCAATCTTGTGTCCTGTAATCAACATCTACAAGCTATTTGGGATTCATAGCATAAGATTTGTTTATTAGTTCAGCAAATATACGTTAATGAATTTTAAATCGTTATGGGGAAACTATGTCTCCATATGTTATTGATTTATCTATAAATTAATTTGCCAGGTCATCCAGAATAAAACCAATCTCTTGAAGTAATAGGAAATCTACATTTTCATTTCAAATATTTAATATCTAAAAAGGCTCCTAGTGTATTTAGCTAATAAGATCATGTACGGGTTGCTTCCAGTCAATGCAAGTGTAAGACATTCTGTCAGTAATTAGTATGCACTGCCAGACTTTGATTATACCAGCTCTTTGACCTATTTTTAACAGAAACTAGGGCAGTCCGTTGGATTGCCTTTCCCTGTCCCTGGGCACCCTGCTGTGTTATGTTCTTCATATTTGACATTATAACACACAACTGCAGTGCCAAACTGCAGAATATTCCCCGGGGGTTTTCATTGAAACAGATGTAACAGATGTCTGCCCACTCTAAAGAGCACAGTGGTTTCTGATAATGGTCGCACAGTAAATGACTTTTCTCCATTGTTTATTAAAGATTGCTTCAGTCAAGAGTGCTTTTTGGAGCACACTGTGTAGAAGATTCATTTGGAAATAAGTTTCAGACTGATTTGAAAAGACTCTTTGCCTCTTTCCCTCCCCGCCATGTTCAATGGGATCTTAGGCAGCAAGGGTATGGCTAATGACTTAATAGCCTGGTGGGTATCCGGGAGATAATAGTATTAACTATCAAACTATCAGGCACATGCATACTGGTGTGAATGTGCTGGATGCATGTTAGCTACTGGGAATTAAAGAGCTAAAGCCACTGTCGGGATATTCATTAATCCGCGGTTTTGCTAGGAATGCTTTAAGGTGCATTTAAACAACTGCAGCATGGCAGACTTGAAACACGTCTAGTCCTGAAATACAGGTCTAGACCAAAGCCTTTTACTTTGCTCTGTTTAAAAGTGTTCTTGAATGTCTGTCCGTACCTTTGGGGAACTGAGTGTGAGTGGCAGTTTCTACACAAGCTGAACAGGCTGATGAACTGAACCATGCTAAAGAAGAAGGAGGGGGGGTTGGCTGTGGATTTGAGGGTAGCGGAGGAGGAGGAGGAAACATTAACAGGGAGAAGAGTGAAAGACAGGAGCTGAGTGCTCTACTCAAGCAGTGATGTGTGGAAGAGATGCTTGGGGTTGGAGTGAATATTTGTCTTGAAAAGAGCTGTCTAGCCTGGATGCTGAAATGCCAAATACTACTATCTACTTAGGTGATGGGAGGGCTGTACCAGTCAACACTAGCTCTGTCCTGTTTGCATCTTTGCCTGCACAACCTCCTCTGTTTGCATACAGCCTTTGTGCTGGGATTAAATGGATCATCAAACAGTATCAGGTTGCCCTTGCACAAACCTGCTAAGGAGAAGCCATGCTCTTCATGGTTGATTGAACTAGCAAAGAGACTTTGGTCCCACTGTTGTTCAGAAGTCTTGGTGTTTCTCTTTATGAAAGAAAGCAGTGGAACAAAATAGGCAGGTGTTATTGTTTTCTGTATGAGAGGGACACAATATCACACATTTTTCTGAGTGCAAGAATGTGAAGCCACACAGTTCTCTTTGAGAACTTGCCTTGCTTGGAGACAAACTACTGTTTCTGAAAATCCCACTTAATTTACTTGCCTGAGCCAGGAAAGGTTTTTTTCACAGTTACACTGAAAATACCAATTTGTCTCTTGGGTTATGATAATACACTTGTTACTGAAGTTGTATCTGATTGTTACACAAAGACACTACTTGATTTTTAAATCAACATTTGATTTTTTTCCTCTGTCACAGTTATTAATAACACTGTCTTCTAGTTGGAAAATTAATTCCAACCATCATGTACAGTGTTATCCTAGCAAGCAGGATCACTTCATGCATATGTAATATTCTTACCATGTAATAATTTCTTGTATTTGGAAGCTGCATAGGAATAATGACCAAACTTTCTCTACTTCTAAAAAAAAAATATTGCAGCACTTCAAATAAATCACTTTGTGGTAGACTAGGTAATCTGGGGTAGATTAATGACCACCCCCCTACACCTCCCCCAAAAAAAAATAAAAAAATTGTGTTCGTACCTGGACATATCTTCTTTGCTTGCTTGTGTCCATGTAGTTCAGCTGAGCCCCTTGGAGTGTTTGGGATTCATCTGGACCAGTTTTACAGGATGATGTTTGCAAAGGCAGAAGCTGTTTGAGAGAACAGCCTGACTTATGCTGAGCACTAAGGAAGGGTGGCCTTTTGAATTAGGCAATGCTGATTGATTGTTTGTCTTTTGGTCCTACAGAAGGTTGTACGTTTTTAATGCTGTAACTAATGAGTAGAAAGAAAATAAAATTTCAGCTGAAATTCCAAATCTCCTTAAGATGTCTTAGAAACTAAAAGCATTGGGATAAGATCATTTTAGGTTCCTACTGAAGTGACTGACCTAGCACTAACTCTGACCCTGGGAAGTAGTGTTCTCTTTATGCAGCATCAAAGTTACCATCTTTGTTTCATCATGGCACCTTTGTGAAAACACCATGCCCCCCACAAGATCAAAGTAATCGTGCCTCATCCTTTTGCTTCCTTCAGTAGTCAATCCCGTAATTCGTTATAAACCCCGTCAGAGCAAAGATTAATGTTACCACTTCATTTAGAATAGAGGTTTCTTCCTAGACCATAATAATTGTACAAACATGTTAAACGGGTCCTCCAGACCCACTTATAAGACACAGTGGGTAATGTGGAGGCAGACATGGTTTATGAACTTGTAAGAAGAAATGCCCTGAAATTTGTGCTATGGGCCTACAGTTGATTACTAAGCACATTTTTATTTTTTTCTTTTGCTACTACTTCAAGTGTTCCCAAGTGTTCCTAGTATAATACAGTGAATCCCTCTGGGTTTGAGTTGTTGAAGTCACTGCAGTATTAAAAATCAGTGTCACTGCAGTTTTATGACAGACATCACTAGATTGTCCAAGCTCTTCTGCAGGAGTCACATAGTATTAGACTTCATGCTTACGTTTATTTTAGAGGGAGCTGTTGCAGATGGTGAGTGGCTGTCCTTTCTTTACATTGAATAGCCAAGCTCAGTTCTTAGAGCAGATATTTTTGAGAACTGGAGAACCAGGAGTAGGTTTTAGGACAATTGAATTTAGATTTCTGCAGATTAAGTCCAAGGACTCTCGGCAACAACTTAATGGAATAAATCTGGTTTCCTTTCAAATTCAGTGAAGACACATTCTTTCCTTGGGTCAGTTCGGTCAGTATGAGGACATTATTTCATCTAATAGTGAAGTGATGATTGCACATCAATCCAATCACATTGTTAAGGTGGCAGTGGTCCAGTTAGGAATTCTGGAAAGGATAATAGATAAATAGTAATGATAGTAAGAAATAGAAGAAAAAAATAAAAAATCTTAAAGGCAGAGGTTACTAAAGTTGTGAATTATGTAAAACTTCAATACTTGTGTTACTAACAGCTACACTGAAATTTAAGTTGTACTTATATATTGCAAGCAGAATGTACAAGTATCTGAGTTTTTGGTTCCATTTTGTGAATGGATAGAGTTCTGTGTGGGAGAAAAGTTAATGTTAACATGCTACAGAAGAAAGTCTGTCCTGTGACCAAGAGCTTAGGTCAGAAAAGAAAACAGGGTAGTTAACTGCATTTTTTTCTCTCATCTTGGTTCAACCCTACTATTCACATCCATGTTTAATTATAGAGGGATTGGAGTATACTTTGTGCTCCAAAAGAAAAATGTCGGATTTAAGCCTAATTTGCAGCATATGCCATATGCTTTGGGTTTTCTTTCGGAAATTCACACAAATGAAAAATGCTGTTACAAAGTGCAGCCTGTTTCCTGATCTTAAACACTAATGTAGTATGCTAATCCCATCCTGCCTAAATGTGTGCTCCTAACAACCCCTCAAGGTCAGTGATGTCATGGTGAGCACCTTCATTTCTGTCTCAGAAGATGTAGTATAGATTTATAAACTCATAGGGGGAGATGTGACCTGTAAAGAATTGCACCCTTGAAGGCGTACTGACTTTTTAAAGCCATTTACTCCCCTGAAGGTATAGTTTTATTGTGAAATGCTTTTGCTTTCCAAAACTAGGACATTTTTGTCTCCTTTTAGGACTTAAAATATGTTGAATAAGAGGATTTTCTGTTGTTAATTCAATTTACCCTCATATCATTTTTAAATCTACCATTTCCATTACACACTTCATTCCACTTACCGTAAGATTTTTCAAAGGAGAGCTCCAGCTTGACTGTAGCCTGTTCAGGGTGTGTCAATGAACCTGAGCCATTTCACCCCTCCGATCCTTGGTTCCTTGTGATTCAAGAAGTGGGTGGGGGGGAGTAGCTACAGAAGGCTGTTCCTCATTAGGACATCACTTACTTTTTTTCCTGTTTCATTGCTGTATTTTCTGCTAAGTTTTTAAGAGCTAAAGTGGAATGACATGCTTGAAGTGCTTGTGTTGAAAATGGTGAAACTTCTCTTGCATTGAAAAGAAATACTCTCCACATAGTGTAGCCAGTGGTAACAATTGCTCAGAGTTTTGTTTTCACTTCTTAAGTGTGTTTTCAAAATTATTTTGGATTTTAGTTTAATCAAACAAAATAGCATGCCTTGTAAAAGTCAATAGCAGAAGACAAAGTAAAAGAGCATTATTATATATAAATATTACTTATATTTACCTTATAAGTACAGGGAATGCTGCAGAAACCACAGCAGAGATTAATACAGGCTGCATTAAATGCTGTTTTTATGGTAACTATTGTTTGGATGTTGCAAACTAGAAAATACACAAAGCCAGCTTCTTTGCAAGATGCAGTAAGCCTGTTGGTTTATGCAGTGTTTGCTAAAGAAAAATCTTGATCCTGCAAAACTTCAAACAAGTAAAAAGCTTTGCTCTGGCTATGGATAGATTGATTTATTTATTTTAAGCTGGCTGTGAGGAAAATAAACCTGCGCTGGGAGAGAATAGGTTTTCTGTGTTAGTATCTTCCTTTTTGTGCAGTGAAGGTACGTGTTGACTTTCCTGTTAAAACTGCTCCTTCCCTTGGGCAAATAAAAAGCTGTGATGAGGCAGCTTGTCAGGTTATGTAGTGACTTTGACTGTTCTGTTGCAAAGTAGGATGTAGCAAACTTTTTGTCAGGTTAATAAGGAAACATACTTCTGAAGAAAGTTAAGCAACTGTATGTGTCTCCTGAATGTTAGTCTCTAACTTAATATAAAGGGTGAAAGAAGCTACAGCCAGATGCAGTCAGGCTGTGGATGCTTTCAGCTGGCTAGCTGTCAGGTGGCTCTGTGGTACAGCCATTTGCCAGTATTTTTGCTATAAGGCACTCATTTTAGTTCCTAAATTCACTGAATTTTAGCTTTCAGGGTGAACTTTTCCACACTTGAGTTTCAGGTTTTCTTTCATTTAAGTCATGTAGTCACATCAAAGAATAATGGTTGGAAAAAATATAGTCCTTTATCCTTTTGAAACAAATACCTTCCAAATATTTTATTTACAAATTAACTTTGTCATATCATTCATAAGATGTTCTTTTGATGGTCAAGAATGTATGCAAACCTACCAAAATCTGGCCAAATTTAGAGCACATCAAGAAACATCAACCTTTTTAAAATAAAATCTGGTCTTTAATTTCCTATTAAATAGAGGTTAACACAGGTATGAGCAGTTTTGGCTTCAAAGGCTAGCTTAACATTGTGCTTACAAATACTGAGCTGGCTGGTAGGTGCTAATTATTGTTCCTTGCAGTCTCACTGGAGCTAGAACAGGAGATTCTAACCAGAAAAACAGATGGTGTGTTATTTCTTTACAGATCTCACATGATTCCCATATAATGGTGTAGGTTTCTACTCTGTATTTTCAAATCAGTGAGACCATTGCTGTCTTTTTATGACTGTACTCAGGAAGATTTTGTATCAAATATATAACTGGATTATCAGTAAAACATATATTTTAATGGAAAAAAAAATGTTGTAATTCTCACCACTTACTATTCATAGAAAACTTTAAACAATTAGAAAATGCTTTATATTTTAATGCTTCATTTGAGTGCACCCTCTGGAAGCATGTAGCATCTGTTCAAAACAAGCAAATATTGATGTGTGCCAGAGTGCCCTGATATTGACTTAGTGTGCGCTTGTAGGCCTTGTAGTTCTGACCTTACTGTCCTTTGCAAGTTGGAGCCAAATTCTGCATCTGCTGAAATCGGTGGGATTTTTTCCTGGCTCTGGCAAACCTGACATTTGGCTCATTTATTTAAGCATTCTTTGTGCAGCTTAGTGTTATTTTCTAAGCCTTTTTCTCTTCGTATGTTCCTGCTATTAATTGAAATATTTTAACATCTGTTTTTGGGTGGGGTAAGAAATTGATTACTGATTAAAGTATTTCCAAGCCTATCTATAATTTAAATGTAAAAACATCATTTAAATATCTTATTGAGTTTAAATGGAAATTGTGACCAGATTCATAATGTGTTGAGTTTGTGTTATGGCACATCTCCAAAGCATCAGCTCAGTGCAAACTGCTACATCTGCATTTCATGACTTCAGGGGAATGCCAAGATATTTCCATGGGGTCCAACTGCAGAGCTGTATAACAAGGCAGTGGATGCCTTCTGGTCAAACATGATTGTAGAAAATATTTGAGCAATGTGTGGCCTAGTAGAATGTCTCCCTCGTTGATGTTGCAAAGCTTTATTCAGAGAATATTTTTATATGCTTTATTTCTTCAACTTTTAGCACAATAACAGTTTTTAGACCTATAAGCACGTGACCAGGTAAGAAAACGAAATTAAAGGTGGAATATAGCTATTAACAGTGAAATATTAGTGTTCTGCTAACACATTGGTGCATGGGATTATCTAAATACCAGAGCTGTTTGGAGAATGGGTGTTCAGGTGCCTTAATCTTGGAATGGCATGGAGGTATGAGGACCAGAAAGAGCAGTTGGGGAGGAAAAAAAATAAAAATGATGGAGAGGGCTTTGTTGTGAAGTGTTAGCAAGCTCCTGTATGAAGGTATGGCTTGTGATTTGTCATATAGCCAAATAGCTATCGCTATGCAAATTAGAAACATCATCCATTTCAAGCAAGGGAAGAATTCCATGGGACTATAAATTCAAGAATCCATATATATGGTTATGTAGCTTTTATAGGAAACAGCTTTACAAAATATGGATTCCCTGGAGAGAAGACTCTTGCTTTGGAGTCTTGCTTGGAGACTGCTTGCTTTTACTTTGTGTCTTTGCTAGTCAGTAATATTCTTCCTGATCTATACAATTGCTGATGGAGCAGAGCATTGGTTTAGCTTCTGGGTTGTACAGATGCAAAAGCGTGGCACTTTGCTATCTGTTTTATTCTGAATAGATCAGAAGTACAAACACAACTACAAGACCTCATTCTCTGAGATGAGATCTTAAACCAAGGTGTGAAACCAAGCACAGCTCTTACTGTGGCCTTCTAACACTTGTTCACACCATTTCTTTGCTGTTAAGATTTTGTCATGTTGTCTTAAAATCTCCTAACCACTTTTACGAAGGGCAGGGTACAGCAGCCACAAACACTTCTGCATTGCACAACCAGAGCACAAACAGCACATCCTCTGCCACAAACCTCTCTCAGAATCCAGTAGCAGTGGTTAGAGAATGGTCTTACATTTCTTTTTCAAACAGGTAGGAGGCTGAAGGTTTCTAAGGCAGGGGTGAAGCTGGTGACTTAACTGCTGTGCAAAATCAGTGGGAGGTTCATGTCTCTGTGCTGCTGGGCTCCTGTGCTGTACCTGTAGATTTCTGCAGGTTAAGTCTTTAGTATATCTGTCTGAAGAGCGAGGTTCTATGTCACGTTGAAAATAGACCTGTAATACACAAACTTGCTCTAAATATAAATTTGCATCGTTAGATAAAAGAACACAGTGTTTCCTCCTTCCTTCCCTTCAACTGTCAGGAAGGAATCTGGATGATATTTAAAAAGCAGATAGACCTTCTGCAAATAGTGGCACTTGTTGTTTTCTAAATGCTTAGGATCTACCAGATCACAAAATGTTGCATTACCTTTTTGTAACTCTTGTCACAAGTCTGTTGTACGCTGAGATTCTTCCTCTGTGACTTACTTAACAAGTACTAAGCAGTATTGATAGGCAAATTTAATATTGTAAAATCAAAGGTAAATTTCTTATCTCTGTAATGAACGTGTCCTTGAAACAAATGACAAGTAGGGTGCAGTTCACTGATATATCAAGGCTTAGAGTGTGTCATTAGTCTTTCCTTCTGGATGAACTGTGCTTTTCAGCATTGAGTCCTTCCATCTGAAATGGCTTTTGTACGTTGCCTTGCAACGGAAGCAGGGAGCTGCAGAGGGGCTGGGAAGGGACCAAAGCTATGGATTTGATTAGGTGTTTCAGGCAACTATGACATGAGGTAAAATATGGATCAGATAACCATCTTGGCTGGGACTCAAATGCTGTTGGAATTAATTATTGGACAGGGCTTCTTTTCTTGCTGCAGGAAGGCCTGCATGCATTCAAGGGATTGATTGGAAAGAAATGTTTTTCTGAAATCTGTGTGTAGTTTGTTTTTCATTGCTCACAAAAGTTCTTCCTTTTTTGGGATGCTTTGTGGAAAGCAAAGCTTGTTAAGAACCAGCTGCTGAGGGACCAGTTCCCCAGTTGTTACCATAAGGAACCTGGACTTTTGCCTTGGTCTCTTTCTGCCTTAATACACAGGGAGTAAAACATTTCTGGAGGTGGCTAGCATCTGCCACCCAGACTTTGTTTCACATAGATTTCTAATAAACTAGAAACATGACGAGAGCAGTAAGGAGCAACGCAAGCGCCAAAACGTCTCTGTTACTTTTCAACCAGCCATGGCAATTACTTGACATGGTTTTGTCACATTGCTGGTTTGAAATGCATTTCCTCTCCAGGTACTTTATAGAAATTTCAGATTGACCTACAGTATGTTGTGACAAGCCATCTCAGTTTCACCAGTTCCATTTAAGATACAAAGGATCTTGCTTTATGATCTTCCATTATTTGTCCGTTACAATCGCCCTGTACATGTTGCAGTTGTCAATGAACCTTGAAATTATCAAGAATGAAACTTTGACCTTTTAAGAATTATATATATTGCTTATAAAGCAGGGGTTTGCTCTTAAAAGGGCTACCCACATCTGGTAAATGAGTAAAGATGCATGGGAGGATGTTTCCCAGTGCATAACTGTGCTATCATGCCTCGTTTTGTTGGATGACATGAGTTTCATTTCACTGTGCTCCAAGTGCAAGTCTTTGCATACAGTCTGGGATGACTTTTGTTTCTCACTAATATCTTAGTGTAGCAGATGGTGGAGATGTCAGGAAGCTGCTGAAAACCGTCAAGTTTATTATACCTCCTTAGCACAGAGTAGCTCATCTGCTCCTGCTGGCATTGGTCCCCAAGGGACTAGATCTTGTGTCCTGGCCATGTTCTTGCCTGGCCTTGCATGCTCTTATCTTTGATCATAAGGTTAGTGTTTGGTATAAGAGAGGGGTATGTGTTGGACAAATGATCTCCAAAGTAAATTTGTCCCTAACAAACATAGAAGTGGGAAGAGTTAGTGCTGCCAGGCAACCTAGTCCAGTGCTACCTTTCAGTGTTTAAATGGTTTTAGAGCAGGAAACCTTTGGTCTGTCCTATAAGTCCTCTGCAAGAGGGCAAGGTTATGGTGGAGTCGCGTTTCTGCAATATAGCATGAAGATGCTGCAAATAGTGTTAAGTATGGCTTAACAGTAAGCATGGGAGCAATTCTGGTAGCCCAAGCTGCCCATGATCCTAATATTTGAGCTGTATTGTTAGAACCTAACCTAGCAAGCTGCTGCCATGAGTCTGGGTGTGTTGTATCCCTTTACACTTAAAGTTGCTTGATAAATCAAAACAGAGCACTTGAAATCTGAAATTACATCATTGCTAAATGTGTGAACATAATTGTGTAATTTCTTTTGATTGCACTTCTGTAGACAGGCTTTTAGATTAAGATGGGAATGAATCTGCTTTCAACGATTTTTTTTTTCTTGAAGCTTCTATATAAAGACTATTGTTAATATTCTTACAAATCAATTAGACTGTAAAGTTTGTAAAAACAAATGGACGGCAAGTATTTAGCTTAATCAATGTTAGTGTAGACTAGGAAGGAATTAAGAGAACGTAACCAAACCATGCGGCATGGCTGAAGTTGCATCTGATGTGGAAGGAAATGGTGTAAAGAAAGTTTACCTTTCTCCTCTAGTGCATCTGTGTGCCAGTACAGCTGGCCAGTGTCATGTGAGATCCTACACCCCTTTTCTGTGCCCAGTCCCACGGTCTCTGTCATCTGCATGGCTCTATCTGGTGCAAACAGTTTGCCAGCAGATGAAAGCCAGTGTAGGCAAGTGTGAGGTATCTTGCATCGGAAGGAACAACTTTAAATTACTTGCACACATTGCTTGATGAGAAATTAACTGCTAGGGGAAAAAAAAAAAAAAAAAAAAAAAAGGAAAACACCATCTTGGCATCATTGTAGATATATCACTGAAAACATCTGCTCAGTAGAGAGCACTGGTCAAAAGAGGAAATGAATTTCTTCTCCAACCCAAATGGTCAGTGAATCCCCTGCGGTGTTGGGATGGATAGTGTTTGTAGGGCCAAGTTTTTATCAGAGTATGCATGCTTGGACACAGCTCACTGACAATCAATGACAAGAGCTTGCTGCTTGAAGCAGTTGCTTTTCCTTTACACTTCAGTGTCTGTTGCAAGAGTAGCTCATAGTGTTACGTGACTGAAAGTCTCAAAGCTTCCATGCGGAAAAAGATGATGATGGAAATCCAGGATGACTTGAAAATAAACAGAAAACAACGCCCTGTCCTTAGCATGATGATAGATACAACAGCTCCTTTGTTCTCGAGACCAAACAGGTTCTCTTAGGGAAACTGAGGTACTGTACGTGGGAGTTACACCATGTGGGACTGACAAAACACAATTTCCTTTTAGCTAGAGGTGAAACAACCAAGTATATATTGAAGATGAAAAATACAAGCTTTGCTTCTTTTTTAACGGTTTGTATTTACTGATGTTTCCTAATAAGCTGAAAGTATGTGAAATGTTTTTACACAGTTGTTTTGGGATTAATTTTATTTTCTCTACATTGCAACAGGCTCAAACCTAATAGGAAATTATTTGGGCTGAAATCTTTCATTTAGGAGCTTGATATAGTATAAGGATTTTAAAATATTATTGAGGAATAACAATGAAAGAGTTAAGTTTCTGATTTTGACAGTGGTGGAAGGTACATGAAGGTAAAATGAAGTTATATGTATGTATTCTTCCTCTGGAAAAATTGCTGCCTGAGAGTGGTGCATGTCTCTAGTATTTCATTGTGTGCACAATTCTGTAAGGAAAATGTGGTGCTGTGTGATGACAAGTTAGCTGCCTCCTTTGAGAAAGAGATTTTAGCTGTGGGCAATGAAAATCAATCAGATGAGATCACCTTTCTCCTCCAGTTGATTGGCAGTAGTGATGAAAAGAGCTCAGGCACCAAAATCAGCTTCTGATGTTGAAAGACTCCGAGGGCCAGGACAACCTGAAGCTATTGACACAGTTTTTGTTTTGTGTTGATTCCTGCACATCCTTGGCTATGATTATGAAAATATCAAGGAAAAATTTCAGGGGTGTCTTATAGATCCACCTGAGGGAATTTACACAAGAGCAGGATTCCCTCTGCTTTGTTCAGAGCTTGCATGCTCTGGGAACTTACTTAGTCTGGGGGGCATCAGAATACTATCCCACAAGTTTTATACCTTGCATGGAGTATTTTTCATTGTCAGCTGGGAGAACTCAGGTTCTGAGACCTCAATAATCCTTTTCCCTGGAATGATATCCTGGTCCAGCAGCGATGATCTGAGTAAAAATAAATAAAATATTGGAGCCGCTGTTTTTATACGGCTCCATTCAGGAGGAAAAGATGATTACATTAAGGGATTTTTGCCTCATCATGTGGAAGGAAAAGGATGGCAATGCACACAATAATCAATAACTAACACAGTAACCACTCCTTTTGCCTTTCCTTTGGCCGCATCACTTGTCTTACACTGCTGTACCTGTGGTGTGGCCACAACCGGACACAACAGCCTGGTGGGGCTGGCGTGGGAGGCTCAGACCTTTCAGAGCTTCCCAAATGTTTCCCTCAAGGAAGAAATGTAAGGCTATTATGTTAAAGCACCAGTGTTGCACTAGATAATTTCCTCTTCTCTCCACCCTCACTTGCTTTTTTTCAGTTTGTTCTTCTAAAGGGCTGGTAAATCTTTTTATTTATTCATTTTTGTTTTGCTTGCATTTCTAGTAGATTGCTCTTTGGGGGAAAATATGGCTTGTAGCAGGCTGTTAACATCTTAGCTAAGATTCATTTGCAAAACTGTGTGAATTTTCTGAGTAACAGTATTTCACACTTCTGCATGTCAGTGATGGAAGTGGTTGTGGAAAGTGTCCATGCTTTAACTGAAATCTGGGTGGAATTAATTCTCTTTCTCTATTAGAAAGAGAGAAGGGGGGAAAAAATTACTGGTGGTCCACAGAGACATGACTGCTTACACAATGCTGACTCCTCCTCTGTATATATGTTGCTAAAACATATTATGTTATTTCTATAGTGCAGTGAATTAGTGAATTGCTTTTTTTTTTTTTTTTGCTTTTTTTTTTTTCCCCCCCTATGTAAAGTAATTGCTGTGGTTACCTCATGAGCTTTAGGAACTCAGCAGTGGGCGGAGAAGAGCTAGTGAAACACATTGTATAATCTGTTGTGAATCATACCAGGAATAAGTTTGTGAGGGTTTTGCTTCAGAATGTAAAATCAATATCTGGGCCACCCACAGGTCATCCTCTTTATGCAATGCAGAGTTTAACAGATGCAGTAACTGCTGAACGGCTGCTTTCAGGAGAAGTTAACAGGGAATCTTTTGCAAACGACTTCAGCCAACCTTTCCTGCGTCAGGGAGTTATCTCAGAGCTGGCTGAGACACTTCTGTGATTTCACTGTTTTGCAATGAGTCAGTGCAGAGCTGGAGTTTAAAGTGAGTTGGAGATACTGTAAGATATCAGAGTATCTGTTATCTTTGGTTAAAATAAAAAGCAGCTGTATACTTTAATCTGAATGGGTTTATTTCATATCAAGAGCATACAGGAAATAGAAACATCTTGAGTTAAAGGGATGACTGTCTTCAGCAGATTTGTCAGCTCTGAAGACTTGTGCAAAAATCTCATGTTTTGAGGTTTTCATAAAGGCTTTTGCGATTAAGTCACAGTCTGGTCCACGTAGGAGGAGGTTTCTAGGATTTATTTTATTATTTATTTTTTGGACAACGTTTTGAAGCGCTCCCTATTGCATCATCTAGCTGAATTGCTTGGTTTCAATTTTTCTCCTTTGGCTGCCATGAGCTGAAGTTGATGGGAATGCTGTACTTGAGGTCATGCATGGAATACTTTCATAACAAAAGCTCCCAGATTATAATGTGGTGTGATTCGGGGCGGAAAAAAAAAGTATGCCTGTTTCTGATATTGTGCTGCAGCTTGCTCAGTGAAAAGCTAGCTGTCAATTACTGTCCCCACAGGCCCCTTCAACATACCAGCAGAATTGCATAAACACGTATCCTGTGGCTGGCGGCTTTCGGTAGCCCAACTAGACCCTATTCCTAGAAGAGTCTATGCCATGAAGCAGAATTTTGCTGAACTCATTTCCCATTTTCTTAATATCAGAATCATTGCTGAAGAATTGAGTTCCTAGCTAAATGTTATTCAAAAAGAATCTATTGCTGTCCTTTTTTCTGTTTGTGGTGTTGCCCCCCCCCCCCCCCAGCTTTATAGTCTAGTTTCCATCTTATACTACAGTACTGGGAGAGGTGGGTGTTTGATTATTTGGGCAGTTCTGGCAAAGTTCCTTTTTAACATCCCCAAAGGCCACATAGAGTAATATGAATATTTTAACAAGTCAATGGATGACTTTCCTGCATGATAAATGCCTGTTGGGCAACTAAATTAGAATGATTTAACATGACCAAATCTCTTTTGTCGATGAGAGCTTTCTGTTACATTACCTGAACTGCCTGGTGCAGTGGCCATAATTGGTTTAGATATAAAAGTGCATCGTCATCAACAAAACTCTTTGGCTGCCCAAGATTTTCAGAGAAATCTGTTTGTATAATGTGAAAGAAAAATGATCCTTGCCATCTGGCCTCTACAGGTAGCCAGTTTGAGCACAGGCTGAATTGGATAGTGCATCATCCAATAATTTTTATTTTATTTTTGTTTTCTAAGCTAAGATTGATAGAGCTGCAAAATGTTGGCCAGAAGATTATCCCATATCTCATTCTAATGTCAAAAAGCAATATGATACAGTTGAGTATATTACACATGTCAGACCAGTGCTATTTAGTGGTTCCTCTGATCATCGGATGATGTTAAGGCTCAATGATTTAAGCCAAAGGGGAATGATAAATCTTTGCTTCTTTTTTAATTAAGTGCAAGCCATACTGCCGTCGCCATGACTGTGGTTTTGAGTCTTTTCCTGACTTTCCAAATTAACAAAATGCCCTCAAATAGTCATGTAGCTAAAGAGTAATCAGCTGTCTTTACTGACTTCAGTGAGTGGGTTTTTATTCCTGACCTGGAATGAATTACAGGGGTGTACCTTTGGTCACCAAAGATGACCTTTAGTGAAGCTCCCAAAACACCTGGTGGTAGGAAACAGAACTGAACATGGGAATAGAAATTATTCTCACAAGTTATCCAAGTTGTAGGTGCTAAGCAAGAGAATGGAAGTGTGGCTTTGGAGTGAAGAATTTGAATACTTAAATCTAATTACAAGATCACCCAAACAAGCCCTTCCAGGGACAGTGTGTTTAACCCCAGCTTATAGGTGTAGCTAAATAATTGACCTTAAAACTTGTGCTGCGGATAAAGTAGAGAGACATCATTCATAATATTAAATAAATCATCTTAGTTTCTTTCATTTTAAAGAAAGAATTGCAGGGACATGACTAACTTGTGTATCTGCAGGTGTTATGTTAAGCACTGTGTTATCACAAAGATGTATTTGGGCAGTAGCCCTGTGTATCAGGGTGCCCCTAATGGGGGTGGTGCAAAAAGACTGTTCCTCTCTGAGCTGTCACAAGCTTCAGACTTTGCTAGATACACCTGGAATTGACTGGGCACAGCTCTGGCTCAAATGTGTGATTAAAAAATTCATCAGAAATGGGCCGGTTGATTGCCTGACAGGTGAGCTAATATTTATTACAGGATTTGGTTTTAGATTTTCTGGATGTGATTCATTTCCAGCCATTAAGGCATTTTCAGTGCTGCATTATGTGCATCCTAAATGAAATATTGATCACTTTAATGTCAATTGTTTTACTTTTTATAAAAGACTTTACTTATGCAAAGGTTTACTTTTTGGAAGAGGATGTAGTAGGAGAAATGGTATTTCACAGCAGGTGTCCTCTATTTGAACTCTAGGATGGTTGTGGGTGGCTGGTTACACTCGGCTTTTCAAGATTCCTTGTACCTTAATGCATGTCTATATATAACGCTGGTGATCTCTGAATAGGCATGCACAGAGAAGCCAGGAATAGATAAACTTGGATATTTATTTATACACTTTCAAGAACAAAAATAGTGATTACCACTTTGCTTTCATAAAGGTGATTACTTTGTAGATGAACCAAATGTTAACCTGTAATTACACAGAGCAACACAGCGTGATGTTTCCACTTATTTCAAAACTCTGGGAAGAATATTCTGCATAAATTCAAATGCTTGCTATTTGATTTAGAGATGTTCCTTTTAACTTAATTTTGTAAGGTTTTAAATAAATATATTAAATTTAGTGTAGCCATTACTATCTTGAAACAACCTTATTTTTATAGTGTATTTCTTCTAATTGCAGTCTAGATAGATCAAATTAAGTTCTTGCTGAAGCTTTTAGATTTGGTTCTGAACAATTATTTTTTGAAGAGCCTGTACTTTTATGACAAGGATTGTGGTCCAGGTTGATAAGAGGGGAGAAAAAATCAATTTAGACCTTTTCATATTTGAATTCATTAAATTGGTCTTACTGTATTAAAAGAACAATTAATTTATGGCAGCCAGTATTGTGTAATCTCATTGGAAGGAAAAAAAATGCAGTGTAATAATGATGATAGATTTATCAAGTTACATGGTTGGAACTTATTACCTTGAGTGACACTAATTTTGTATTCAGTTAAAAGGTTGTAGTTAATAATAATAATATCCAAGGATCGGGATTTGAACTGATGGATCCCTCTATTCACTTTAGCTCTCTACATTGCAAATAAGAATTTGGCATTGATGTAGCAATGAAAAAAGTCTTAACCGAATCTCATTTTTATTCTTCAAATAAAATTTGAATAGGTCTTTAAGTACTTTTTGTCTCCTCTTGGCACACTTTGTACTGGTACCTAAAAGCAAGCTTTAGTCAGAACTATTTATATGTAATTCTGTGGTTAATGCACCAAACATTCTTGAAAAGTATATTACTGTCTGTAAAATGTTTCTAGCTCTGTGGAAAGCAGAGCAATTAGTACCTAAGAGAGATTCTCTTTTAGCTTTTGCTTTTCAGAGAGCATTAACCGTGGCAGGTTAAAGACTGATGTTTACTTCATGCTCTTACATGAAAGCTTTACTTTTTCCATTGGTAGCCTATATATCACCAGGCACTCACAGCTTATTGCTTCCCAAATCTAGGGTTTAGCAGTACAGCAGTATGTTCTAAGCCATTTTTGACTGGTTAGATTGAAAAAACAGTAATATGCCAGAACTTCTCAACAATAACGGTCAAGTGTAAATCCAAAAGATCCTCTAGGATTTTGCTTTTTCAGTCCCTGTTGAGACAGCTTTAAAGAAACGTGAGTAGAAAGTTCTGTGGGTAAACTGATGATAATGTCTCTGAAATGGACTAATATGGGGTTTAGTGAGAAATTAATTGTCACATATGTGAAACACAAGAAGCTTTATGTTACTGCTGGGTGCTGCTCTGTTAGTGGCCTGCCTGATACCAGACCAGCCTGCATCACTGGTGATGATGGGGGGGGGGGGGGGGGGGGGGAGAGGAAAACAAATTCTTTAATTTACTTAAGTTTCATTTTTTGTGAAACCACAGATGCATTGCCAAATTTGCCAGTCTTGCTAATTCAATTATGAGAAGAGCTTAAAAAAAAAAAAAAAAAAAAAGCCACCCTGGAGCCCTGGGTATCCCAGGGCTATGCCAGGCTGTGCACATGGAGACTTTTTTTGTGTGGTGTCATCAGAGATGCTCATAACTGCATTGGTATTGCCAGGATCTGTCTGTCTACTCACTTATTCAGGCATTGCAATAACTATGCAGTTTCAAGTGAATTAAAACCAAAATGAATCAGCAAAATGCCTGCTTCTTCCTTGTTATTTCAACATGGCAGAAAATACAGTGGGATTGTGTTACAAATGAGGATAGTTGCTCTAATTTTCCAATGATCTTGGTATCAAAAATGTAATCCTTTTAATACGTTAGACCCATTGACTGGAAAACTAGATCTGCATGGCTTAATCTGTCATGCCAAAGGTAACAGCAGCACACCAGCTGTAGTGCACCTGCTGTGCAAGTGTCCCAACCTTCAGGGTTAGTAAAATATTTGTTTCACTTGAAATGATCTGTGTTAATTTAATCAAAGGCTTCCAAATTCCTTTTACTCAGTTCCATAAAAGTAGATACTGTGTCTCCTGGGGCTAATATGAAACTGTTACATCCTGATTTGTGGTAGTCTTGCAAGACCAATTAAATATCCAGCTATGGCAATGGTGAACGAGGTGATCTTAAAACCTTTGGTTACAGATGAACGGGATAAGCAGATTTAGCTTAGCACCATTCATATTCAAGCACTAGCATGACTTGAAGAAATCCGGAAGATCTGATTTGGCTTGACAAGTGGAATTGCCATTTCAGAGTGCTGAGGTCCTTGTGGGGTGTGATTCTGTCTGGCACGGCCATGGTGAGGTCTGAGCTGTTATGCAAGCACGTAGACCTGGGCCAACAACCTGCCTGAGGCCTTTCCTACCTGCTTATGCTTTCTCTGGGCATCAGACAAAATCAAAGGTAAAATGAATTCTTATGCGTGTGTCCATTGCAGGAAAAGAAAATACCGTATGCACACAGCCTTTCAGCTGAGCCCAGTTCTTTGGTAGTACTGATGGTTGTTTTAAGTGCATGAAAAAACCTCTGTTGCCATTAGAAATTGACATTTCTAATCCTTCCTCTTCTCCCTCTTATCAATTTATTTCAAAAAATAGGTGACAAAAGCTAAAGTGAAGGTGTGAGTTCCTCTTTTTGTTGTGACAGTGGTGAGAATTGTGGTCCAACCTAATTCTCCCCTGAGGATGGCAATGTTTGAGTCGCAAGCAGCTGATGAGAGTGCAGTTTCCTCTGATTTTGGATGTCGGCCTCTGGCTGGTGGCTGACCCCATAGAGTCACAGGAGGGGCCCACCTTTCAAAGGGCTGAGAAGAACCCTCAAGAAGGCTTCAAAGATTAGGGCTGGAACTTTGGATTTGGCTCATGTTAAAAGGAGAACTTTCAGCATAGTGCCTGGAGCCCTCAGTGATATGTTCCCAGTGACCTGCTGTATATCATGCTGTATAGCATGATATAGCCAATAGTATAATAGAAGCATAACAAAGCCTTGCTATGTTCAGTAGGAAAATAGATGTGGAATTCTGCACTGCCGTAAATTTGTCCAAAATGAAAAAGTGGTTTATTGTCTCAAAAGTAACCCAAGAGGAGGAAGTCCAAGAGTAAAAGTTGTTGGTGGTGTTTAAATTAAAAGGGGGAAGGGAGAAGGTTGTGATTGATTTGTGAATGCTGTCTCTGGTTTGAGGTTTCTCATGAGAGAACTCTTTCAAAGATGCTAACTAGCCCTAAGCTAGGGATTCAGTAGAAAAGAAAAGATTTATTTTATTTTTTAAAATATCCTATTGCTTGTTTAACTAGATTCCCAGATAATGCTGATGAGTAGCAGAAGATGCCTTTTTATAACTATTTTTGAGCTCTTTGTTTATCAATGACTTAAAACAGCCTAATGTACTTCTGTATGATATGTAGTGGGGTGTTAGAATATGATGTTTTCTCCCCCAGAAGATGAGCAGAAAACCTCAAGAAGGTGAAAGTCAGTGTTTCATGTAGATAGCCACTGAAACAGCTTGTTGTGAAAGCAACTGTTCTCCCATTACGTGACTCCTCAGAAGTCTTAACCAAGCTCCAGCACATGCAAACACAGTGCAGACGGTCGCAGTAATTATGCTAACCAGCGATAAAAGCTTCCATTTATGTGGCCCATCTACATCCTCGATGCAATCACTTCCAATTGCAAAATGCATCTAGCAGTTGGAAACCCAGAGCTTTATTAGATTGCATTGACTCTGCTCCCCACAGCTGAGGGAATGCTCTTTCCCTGCAATACATTTTCCTAACAATTTCAGGACCATTGAGATACACCCTTGAGTCAATTAAAATTATCTCCACTAAACTAGACTGCAGCTTTTAAAGTGTTGTCTAATAGCTCATGCGAGCAGCGCCCATCTAGATTACAGTTCTGTACGATGGTTTTATAAAACATAATTTGTATTCTCAGCATGTCAGTTCAGAATGGAATTCTTATTCATTTACAGTGATTTCATTTTACTAACAAAGCAGTGCATAAAGCCATTTTTAGTACAATACAGAGTATTGTATTAATCTTGCAAGAAAGAATGAGCAAATGTAAATTGGGGTATTTTTTGTCTGTGTAGCTGTGCTTAGGTAAATTAGGGTATTTTTTGTCTGTGTGTCTGTGCTTAGGTGTGGGGAAAACCGCACTAGCCTAAAGAGGCAGGTGACTAGGAAAACAAAATGCTTGTATGTTCTGATTGCTATTTCTGCAGATCCTTTTTTCCTTTGTCCTGTTTGTTTCATAACTTTTTGCTCACCTCTAGGTTCATTGGTAAGCTGCTGTTGAGCTCCTGCTTGGATGTAGGAATGGCAGTTACAGGTAGCTTTTGTTATAGGGTCTGAGAAGGGGCAGCAGTAAGCTGCTAAGTGATGGAATGATGGCAAACAGGCCAGCTTAACGGGGAAGGAAGGGTTCTCTATACATACATCAGAATTAGATTTAAATTCAAGTTTAGATGTAAACCTCAGTTTAAGCTTTTTCTTTAAACAGACAAGCAAAGAGGACAAAATGCTGCTTTTAAATTGACTTAGAAACCATACAACTCTACTGTACACAGTGGGAAGAAGGCTTAGCCTGTGTTTACATGGTTGCATGTGGCAGTTTATCGTTACAAATGTCTCAAAGGATTATGAGATGGAAATTGATGTTCTGAGCTTTCATTTTATTTGAGAGATGCAGGTAGTTAAATTTAGTAGCAGTGGGCTTAGATAGGAGCAATTCTAAGAAATAATATATTGCTTGGAGATGGTCGTGTTCTTAGAGGTAGTTGGAGGCATTAGATATCACTTCCCAAGAGGATGTTTTCTGCCCAGTCTAGAGGGCGATCCGCTGGGTGTAGGACTTTGATTAGGAAGGAGGTCTGAACCTGGGACAGGTTTGTAATGCAACAGCGTAACATCCACATATGTGCTGACTCTGAGGCTGCCATAAGCATTGGAGTCTCTATAATGTTTTGGGCGTTATCTTGTATATGGTGAAGTGTTTCTTTAGAATTATTCATTAGACATCTGTGAACTTTGGCACACCGTCCTGCTGTGGATTTACAGTTCTGGACTTGGTCATCTGTTCTGTAACGCGGCCTTGAAAGGACCCCAGAAAAACTGCATTACAGAAGCAGCAGGAAATTCCGATGTCCATGATTAAGCAATAAAAGATCTGCTGGGCTCAGAATGAGATCATTTCCTCACGTTTCATCCTTTACACAACTTTTGGTATGTGTGAGTCAAACCTGATACTGGCTTAACGTATGTCTGTGAAAGACAGCGAAAGGGGGAGTATCACAGCAGGCCTTGGGAGTGCGATATTTGCTGTCAGCTTTTAAACCTTGAGGCCTCATCAGAAGCTGAGCTCTGATGCTACCTGAAGCTGGGGCCTCTTCCACTGTGCCTCTCTAAGTACGTAGACATTTGCTTTCTTTTTTTTTCTTTTTTTTTTTTTTTTTGTGAGCATTAAAACATCAAAGGCTTTAAAAGTTTGAACAAAGTCCGATTTTAACAAGGCTCGAGTTCAACATTAAAGCTGATAGCTATTAGCATGAAATTAGAACACAGCAAATAATTAAAAATATGAAATGACTAGTAAAATTTAACCTTTTGCTGATTACACTTTTTCAAACCCCTCTTTCTTTCCACAACTTCTTGGATTTTCTCCTATACCAGCCTATTCAAGGACCTTGTTGTTAGTCTTGTAAATAATGCATTGCATCCAGCCATCTGACAGTGTGTAAAATTTAAAAACCCATTTCATAATAAGCAATATAGTTACCTAAATGGTGTTTATCTAAGTGTACCTTCCTGTTTAGCAGAAGTACCAAATTTTAGGATAAAAGTTCTTTGTATTTGCCTAATCAATGATGTACTACTAATGCAGTCAATGAGAATCACACTTGGGTTAGGAAAGTGGCTGAAAAATAAAACCAAAGACCAAGATTAAAATCAAATCCTTAAAGCAAGGCTTCTAACCTGAAGATTGACATGAGGCTGAAGTCAGTGATTCAGATCATCCTGTTAGCAATAATGCACTCTGGGTTAATGCTGTATCTTTTGTTTTAGTGCACAGCAGTTAAAACCTGGCACAGCTTCAGTGGAGACAGCTGGGAGAGCATCTTTCTGTTTGTGTGGTTATATGGGGGGGGGAGCGATGTGCTGAGCCTGCAGCACAATGAGCACAACGCCTCCCTGGCTCCCCTCTCCTCCATATGGGGCCTTGGGGTGGCTCCTGCTCTCCCTGCATTGGGAGCTTGTTATCTCCTTCTCAAAGTTTTCATGGTGCCATGCCTTGTGGGGTGGGATTCAGTCCTCTCTCCTGGTCTCTGTATTGTTTTGTCTGTAGATTACTTTAATTTCTGTATTTAAACTGCTAAAAAGGAGGCAAAATAAAATGAAGTCAGAAACAATGCAACTTGACTTCAACCTAACATTTAGGGAGATCATGGCATGTGTTGTATGGGGAAAACATACTTTGAATGAGCATAGAGTACCTTGCATAGAGTACTATTAATTTAGCAAGTCACCATTATAAGTAAGTTTGCAATTATGACGGTAGGCATCCAAAGCAACTGCAAGGATCTGAAACACTTCTAGCTGGTACTTAGTGTGCCAGGCTCAACTGCCCCCCTTGGTCAAGACTGGTTTCTGACCTCTGCCAGTGCAATGCAGGGTTAGGGGTCTGTGTGTGTTGAAAGAGCAATGGTGTGCAATGGACAACTACCTGGGGAATAAAGAAACAAATAAATGAAATAAGGAACAGTTACATTTATTTCCTGAATACATTAAGATTTGGAGTGGAGATGGATACAAAAAGTTCAGGAAAGATGTTAGGGAAAGTCTCATCCAGAGGATGCTTTTAATTCACTAAAGAGTTTATTCTGTGGTTTGAAGTTGTGAGAGGTAAGAAAATACCTTTAGAAGGTTGGAGGAAGGATGTGCTGTTTGTTAACTTTCATAGAGGTCAGAAACCTTTCAATATCCTGTTCAGAAGAATGAATGAAAAAAAAAAAAAAAACTGGAAAGGATATCAAGGAAAGATGGCATTAACGGTGTCTTCCGGGGAGCGGCTGTCATTATTTGGCTTGGCCGTGGGAGGAGGGAGGCTCCTAGTTGTGTAAGGCTGGAGTGTTATCTTTGTGGGGGCCAGAAGGGAACGTGCATTGCTGCATGAGAAGTTACTAAGTGAATTTTCAAAACTACAGGTGAAAAAAAAAAAGTACAGACTTGCCAAGTCTTTCACTGAACCTTTGCTGGAACTGGCAGGCTGAGAGACAGGAGTTCTGCAGTGATTCACAAGTTGAGGGGGAAGGGCTATCCTTCAAAAGAGGGAAAAACAGTTATATAGTGAGAATTAAAAACATTTATCATTGATCATGCAACTGAATCCTTGCTTGTGAATAGATTATAATATTCATTGTTCAGGGAGGCTTTAGTGAAAGTATAACAAATACAAACAAGGAAACTTTAGTGAGATTGCTTAAGCAGTCCACCCAAACACACACTGATATAGGAAACATCCCTCTTAGTCGTTGTATGTTGCAAAAACAATAAGAGAAATGGTGACAGAGCATTTGGAAAGCATCCCTAAGGCAGAATATAGGGAACTTGCAAAGAGGTTTGTATTAGTTTGGAGTAAGAGCATGCTGTTTTGGCACTGAAAAACAGGAGATGAAAGTGCATATGGTAACAAACAGCTTTGTCTCATTTGATTTTGGGCTGCTGTGCAACTATTTTTATTTCTTAAAACTCTTGAGGCCTTGCCAGCTGTAGTTACTCCCTTCTGCTCTATCTGAGGCTGCCCAGGGCCTGTTTAGCAGCTTGTGTGGTGCCAGCCCTCGTCCCCATTATCAATGGGTGGACACAGAATGAGGGGGTTGAAGGCTGGCGGGTGGCCTTGAGCTGTTCTCCCAGCCCCATGTTTGGGTGGCCGGCACTCACTGTGCCAGCGAGGGAAGTGTAGGTCTCCAGCTGGAGACAGTGGGCTTTGATAGACACTGAGCCATAAATAAGCAGAAAAGATGAGAAGGATGGCTAGGCTGATCAGGGCCATTACTTCTGTGTCAAATTCAGCCAATTTGGATCGCCACCTCTAAGTTTTAATTAAAGCTGGTGCTTCTGCCATTAATTGTATATTCTGCTAACTTTAAATAATGCAGATGATTTTTATTCAGTTGTCCTCTCCTGGCCTTGCCCCACTGAGATCACTGTTAATTAGACACTACATTAAAACAGCAATGTCTTTATAGCTGTTAATGTTGCTGTCTATATTATCGGGATGGCTCCAAAGCAAGAACATGCTGAGAATTTAATAAGATGACTGGTAGTTGAGGAGCAGATATTAATGTGCTGTAAAACATCTCATATGACACTTTTTTAAATAAGTGGCCATATCATGGACGGAAGAGGATGATGCAATTCATGGCCAAAACAGAATTAACCAGTTCAGCTGCTGAGAACTTTTCCCCTCCCTTTCAGGACTTTTAAATTAAAGTGAGGGGTTCAAGGGCCATACACAGAAAGGTTTCAAAGTCTCTCGTTCATGTTTACTCTGTGTCACAAGGATGTGGATTGGCACTGTTAGAAAACATTAGCGATGAATTTGATTTTGATACTGCTGAGTTGTAAAGTATGATAGAGGCATTTCTGGGGGAGAAGAAAACATCTGCTGGGAGAGTCAGTGCCTAGAGCCAGGCTCAGGCACAGGGCTTGGCTGGACACAGCTCCCTGCCCTGCTGCCTTTGGGGAAGAGAGGGAGGGCTTGAAGCAACCCATCAGGCTCTAGTGGGCAAAAGATTCTGTATTTATTCATGCTTTTTTTTTTTTTTCTTTTTTCATTTTTTTGCTCTTCCACATGACTGCCAGCTAGAAATTAAAATTGGGAAGAAAAAAATTGGTAAATCATGGATCTTTTGACATTTTCAATATTGAAATGTATTTCAATCAGTGTTATTTCTACTGCTGTTGTCACAGTGAACCCACTCTTTTCTTTTTTGAAAGAAATAGTTCGCTGGAATTAATCTAAGAAAATAGGATATTTTTCAATAAAATGAAATTTCAATTTAAAGTGGGTAAAACCTTGTTCAAATGTCTCTGCTGTCTGCAGACGCTGACTGCTCTTTGTGCAAGCCTCCTTGCAGCACGGACTAGAACAAATCCCAGAGGGCAGCGCCCTGTGCTGCGGGTGGCTGCCTTACAGATAACGTTGGACATGAAGCGGGCTGCAGAGAAGCAGTGCCAGTCTTTCCACTGATAAAGCTTTCCTTTGAAGCTCTTGAGCTGTTATTTTGTCTGCCTGTGTACTGTTGAAGAGCATTGTGTACGTTTAGTGGCATAAATAAATAAATAAAGCCTTGCACATTTATCTCTGATGAAGGCTTGCTGTAAATTTAAATGCAAATGAAGCTCAGCTCCTGGTGAGGTGCCAGTGCAGCCTTCAGGGATGTTTGGGTTGGGCACTGCAAGTCTTACCCTTAGGAATTCTTTCCTGATACCCAGACCAAACTTTTTTTTCACCCTTCGTTTAATCTCCTTACTAGAGTTATAACAATTATCAGTCACTGAGACTGCTGCATATTTCAGCGATATTTTAGTCTTGTAATTACAATAGGAAAACTTTTCACTCCTTGCTTTGCATTGCTGGGTGGAACTGGACATGAAAGTGAATTTAAATACTTTGTTCTTGAGTAATAGTAATAAGAGGTACTCATTCCTTCAGGTCCTATAAATGCATAAGAGGAACAGCGATCTAGTTCTGTAGAAACTGTTGATGTATGGTAATTCTCTGTATGCTGAAGATACTGAATGATACTGTGAACCATTTTTTGCCGCTTTCCTTTCCTAAGGAAAAAAAATAAAGTCATTATGCATTGTATACACTTCAGTGTTCTTCTGCATACGGGGATGGGGATTAAATTACAAACTGTTTTCAACATTGCTTATGAATTTAAAGACTGGAAAAGAAAAGATCTTCCTTTGGGTTATGGGTTTTGATTATATCTTTCTAATTGCACACATCTACTGAGATTACATCACATATTCCGCAGACATGACCAAAGAGTATGGCTCAAGATTTATGAGATAAACATTAAAGTGCAAATGCATAACTGCAGAGTAATGTAATGTCAGTTAGGAAAATTGGGCTGAGACTTCCAGACTAACCACAAGTGGGGAAAAATGCACTTTTTCCTTCATCTGCTATATATTAGGGATTGCATTTTACAGATGATTCTGTGGGCATCGTACTGCTCTTTGCCAGCATTTGTGCATAAAGTGATATTTCTGGAATCATCCTAATGGTGGGAGTAACTGCAGGGAATTGTTGTGGGATTTTTTTGAAATATTTTATATATGAATACATAAAAGCAGTGGCTGTACTTTTCTTATTATGCTCAGTGGCTTCTATAATCCAGAACTGCCATTCTTTTGCTGCGCAGCTATTAACTGTAGGTACAATATTTTTCTTGTTCTGCTGAGGTTGAGCAAGATGCATTTGGTTTCCGTTTGATCATGACCGTGTCACTTGAGCTGTCAAAAGTTTGAGCTATGGCTTAATGTGGGGAAAAGAAAAAATATAACTCCAAATTTCTCCAGAGCCTAGATCAGATTCAGAGCCTTTAGATGGGGCAAGTACCATCATCCACCTGCTGGTAGGGAGTATCACACCTGGTTAGAAAGAGTGCTCTGGCTCCTGTAGAGCAAAATGCAGAACAGGAAAAGGGATTTCTGCTTTGCAAAGAAAGATGTTGCTAATCTATAGTTTTTCATGACTAAGGCTTCCAGTTCCTATCATTTCCTGTTGTGGTATGGGGGCAATTTGCCTTGCATTTCAGCAAATTAGTGCACCTGCTGGAATATTGCCTCTGCAGCTCCCGCTGAGCCATTTCAAGCACTCCTAATGCAGTCATTTGTATCAGAAGGGTGGCAGAATGGGGCTTTTTAGCTTGCAAACCTGCTAGGATGTACCACTGTATTTCAGACACTGAGGGCAAGCTGTCTAGGTAGTAAAGCTCTAAAATATTGCAAATAAAATAAAAACACTTATTTCAGGAAAGAAATAATTCCGAAGCATCTACTTCCATTTTAATATTCATTTAGTTCTGAATGCCAGTTAGATCTATATAATCATTTTGACCTCATTTTTTTTTTTTCCAATTTGAGTTCCTAATGTTAAGCATCTAAAACTATATTTAGACATCTCAGTGAAAGTGGCCTGATTTTTAAAGGTGCTGAGCAATTACAGGGATGGGAGAAGTGTGATAGTTTTTGTCCTGGATTCCTAGGCTTAAAAAATTAACACAAGAGCTTGTTGTTGGAGAGTATCAGCCTATGAGCTATTTTAAAAGACTGAAATCATATGACATTGCATGGTAATGGCAATTTATCCTTTAAGCAGAAAAAAGTTGACTGTGGATATTCAAATAAAAACTCGTAAAATTTGAATGTTAAAAGGAAAAAAAAAAAAAACTTGAAATAAATTTTTACATTGTGGAATATGAAAATCCAATATTATAAATAAATAAGGTATTAAAAAAATTTTGTTAGTCCATGTCTGACCTCAAGCATTTTGTTTTAATCATTATAAAATCTGGAAATTAGGGCATACGATGGAAACACCAACACCCCTTCAATTGTTAATGGCAGAAGATTGCTACTTAAGAAGCACAGTTATTTCTATGAACCTGGGCAATGCCTTTAACTGCAGGCAGTCTTCACATCTGGTGAACCCTCATTTGTGCATAGGACATTTTAAATGACTGCATCTCTTTCCATTTTAGCAGTTAATGGCGGGCATTTAGTTTTCATAATGTTGACTCTAGCATTCTTCAATGCTCTCTGCATATGTTTGATTTATGGCCTTCTTATGGCTCCAGTGAGTTGACACAAATTGTTTGGGAAAAATCTGAAAATGACAAAGAAAATCACTTTTTCCTTGCGGCACATGTTTTGAGCCTCTTGCTTTGTTTTGTTTTCATTTCCTTGGGTGAATGTTAAGTGCCCAATGTCATGTGTATGTTTTTCAGGTATGCTAAAGACTGATTTATTTTTACTTTGCCATAACATCAAATGGCCATAAATGGATCTGAAAACTCCCTGAGAGTACGTCCTGTGGGAGAACCTCACAAGGTGTTTTGGAGCCCAAACTAGGAACTTTTTTATTTTTTGGGAAATTGCATTTGTAAGTGTTGTGGTCAGTTGGGCATAGCATTGGGATGGGCAAATTGCTGAGCACTGTAAATAGGTAAAGCTCAGCATTACGTGGTTAGGTGGGGCTGTGGAAACTGTAGAGAGCCTGTGTACATATTGTAATGGCTTTATTCCTGCTGCATGGGCCTTGCTTTCCCTCTTTGTGTGCTTCTAAAGGGAGAGAATGTTCTGCTTCAGCCTTGGTCAAAGAGGTGTCTGAGAAACTGATTTCTCTTTTTCGAAAAACTTTCCTTTATCTCTATACATTGTCTAAACCTCCTGTAGAGGTTTAAATGTAGAGATTTTTCCAGAGGTGATGACTTTTCATCAAAAAGATGACTTGGGTTACCCTAGAGTGTGAGCTTTATTAAGGAAGAGCATTCTGGCTCCCAGATCCATTTTCAGCCACAGGTGGACAAGAGCTCGCTACCTGCATGGAGCCAAGAGCCAGCACCAAAGGGATGCTTGAGGAGGACAGGAGTGAAATTTTTGAAACAAGTCTGCAACAGAAAGATTTGTCTGCTCTGTTTTATAGCAGGCAACAGAGAGCTCTCTGAATGACCTCTCATATATGAGAAACACAAGATATTTTAAAGGTCACTGCCAAATATAGCAGAGTAACACAGAATCAGGCCCATTACTTCTCCCTCATTCCAACAGCATGATGCTTCCCAGCAGCACAGGTACCACCAATTACTTTCTATTCCTAAATGCAAGCTGACATGATGTCTAAACCTCACTGTTCTCTCATTCTTGCTTCAGGTTTAACTCCAATTTTCTTGAAGGCTGAATTTTAGTGCTGTAAGCAAACATTTACAAACACATACTTGCATTTAAATATGTTATTCCCAAATGCTGAACTCAAAACTGATCTCTGCTACTGGCTGATGCAAGGAGGAGCTAATGGGAGGGTCATCAGGAGGATGGAAGAATACAGCTGGCATATGTTTCTCAACAGCTTGGGGAGCACTTATAGTGAGGATACTGCTCCTAATGTGCATGTGAAAGCAAATCTGGCAAAAGAAGAGTGGAGAAGAGGACCATGCTGAATTAGTGGTACTTCATTGCTTTTGTTGTTATCAATTATTTGTAAATCTGGGTGTGAGATGTAGCTTAAAAATAAGTGCAACTACCAAACCACCTTTTGCTTGGGAGGGCAGCTAACATAACATACCGCTCTACTGGCCTGCAAAAATGTAACAGTGGAGGATTTGTGTTGCCTGTTTGTGTTCTCTGAATGACACTGAGTCATAAAAGGTTCAGCTGAGGTGGCTACCCACAGAGAGGCATGGAGAAACAATATTTCCCTTCAGTAATAAAGTGACTTTGGAGAAAATATGTATTTTATTAAAAAGCTTGATTAAAGCAGACTTTCATTGCAACAGAAAAAGGGCTGAATACAGCATGGATGAGGTTGCGCAGTTGCTGACTTGTATGAACACCCTGGCATCTTGGGAAGGGGAGCAGTGGCCCTTTGCAGTGTAAAGATTGCTCAGCAGTTTGTGGAGTTTAGTAGCGTGCACTGAACATGCGACAGCTGAATGTAAGAGGAGTCTTTTTCAAGTGTACTGGAGCTTACTCAGACCAGGAAGAGTTTTTGAAGAAGTCACTGCCCACAGCTTTTTTAGCTGACATCCGGTCTAAAGTTGAACAAAAGGGGGAGGAAAATTTTATATTACTGGAAGATATTTTTTTTAATGAAGTTAGAAACAAGAAGAATCTTTGTGCTCTGCAGCCTGTCTTGTAATCTTCAGCAAAGAATGAGTAACATTATGGCATAAAACCTGATTAAGCTGGGGCAATCTGTCTTCCAAGCAACCTTTTATGGGCCAGATCTTGATCCATTTATTTCCTATGCTCAAAGTTATTGCCATGGCATCATTAAGCACTATGCATGCTGTTGGTGTTCCATAAATAGGAATAATTGTTGTTCTAGCCAGAAGGCTGGTCTGCTCCCAGCCCTTGTGCTAGGGAGATAGTAGGATTAAAATGAGCTTTTAGATCCTGGGAAGTTGAAAGAGCGCTTTCTGGAAACTGTCTTGTGTGCATTATCATGTTTTTAGGCCAACAAATGTATTTAGCTTATTTCTTTCAGGGCATCTGCAGGAGGACAAATTTTCTTCAGTTTGGTTTGCTTTAATACAGAATATCTGTGAACTTTTTGAGATGGCAGTTGGAAAGTGGGTATTTTGAACTACTGCAAGGTATAGCATTAGTACTTGTAAAATATAATCCTAGAAGCTCTGTGCCTCAAAATATATCACCAATTTAGTATATAACCTAAACGTTTATCCATGAGTTTCTCTGACATAACTCATTTTACTGCTTATACTGGTACTCAATTTATAAACAGCTTGCTATTTACAACGGATGTTTCTAAGTGGTTTTATGCTGATTGAGAACTAAAAAGGCACTACTATAATTGTTTTACAGCACACAAGAAGGAAATCCCAGCAAAAGACTAATTTAGCTCATTTTCTTGTGCTCTTCTCCTTACAGAACTTGACCAACCACCAATAGATTCATGCTTACTGCAGACAGTAAAACTAATTATGCTAAGCAGATAAGAAAAGCTCCTATTGTTGTGGTCTATCTTCAAAGCAATCACTTTCCTTGACAAAATGCAGCCAGGATCTGGAAACAGTGACCACCCTTAAAATCCATTTACTGAAGTACTCACTTCAAGGGAAGTCACCTTGGTGTATTTTCCTAACAATCTGGGGACATTTCATATATTTAAATACTTGGATTTGTCTTCAATGAACTGGTCTGAGTTGTCTACCAGAACTATTAGATCATATTAAATCAATACTTGAATGTACTGTACAAGTATGCAGCGTGCAGTGTATATTGGAAAAAATTAAGCTTACACTCTGAGCTAAATCCTTATTCATTTGATATTCAAATGCCTTATAGGCATAGACGAAGGTGAAAAGCTTGTTCTGTTTTGATCATCTTCTAACTCTCCTGATTGTGGTCAGATGGGAGGTAAAAAGGCTCCTCCTAACTAAACAGTGAGGCAGTAGCTCATGCATGTATAGAAGGTTTTCTTTGCTCCACCTTAAGGCTTTTGTCACTGGTGGTACTTGGCTGCCTGCTCTAGAGTATCTTTCCAGTGGCTGTGCATCCTTTATAAATCTGGGTCTCAGATCCGGTCTTCTTGTTTCTATAGAGGTTTGCTCTTCCTTATGAAAAATACAAGGCATGACTTTTGTCTGTGGGCCAGGTGACTTGATCGTAACCAGCCACAGGAATTTTTTTGCTCTTGTAAACTGTTTACAAAGAGTATAAGCATAAAGGAAAGTGTGCTACTTGTTTTTAAGATTGGTAGAATTGTTTTTAATCAATACTCTATCTCTTGTTTTCCAAGGAAGAGAAATTTTAAACTTGTCCAGGACTGAACAGAAGAATCTAGAATAAATTCATTGTTGCTTTAAGTTTGTCGTTGCATGCAGTTATGACAATGTCTCCTCATGACTTCATTCCAGTTCATTTTGAAAGATGTTTGTATGGGTGAAATGAGTCTGAGTTGCTGAAATGCATCAAGGCGTGTTAACTCCAACAGGCTTTTGTTCAGTAGCAGCTTTTTAGTTCACCTTTGCTTTCTTTTTCCTTCTTACATTGCAAAGAACACAGGGAAAATACCCTCTGGTTCCCTTGCAGTCGCTGCTAGGCAGTGAGCAAGTCTTCCTTTCCTTCGGAGGGAGAAGGATGATGGCATGCACTAAAGAAAGTGCTGTTGATGTTTAACATGTTAGTTTGCAAACAATATTAGACATCCAGGACTTGAAACAGAAAGTCATTATGCATTTACGCTTCCCACTGCATTGAGTTGCCTGAAGTCCAGTCATGTGTTTCAAATGGTACGTTAAGAAAAAAATTGGGTTGTAAGTTCAAACATAGTTAAGTGTTAACTGAAGGCTAATAACAGTTCATTTGTGAGATTAGATCTGGTTTCCTTGGTCTTCTCTGCTATTTTGCATAGTGTGTAGTCCCTTTACTGTGCAAACACATTTTATTGTTATGGGCCCGAAGCTACAGTAACGCAAACACACATGAGATTTACTTCAGTTTTACAGTTTGTCTTAGTGGCGTAATGTGAGGAAACTTAAGTATGTGCTCAAGTGTTTGTTGTATTAAGTTAGGACTTACCCATTTTCAAATGTTTCAGTGCAAAACTTATAGTTAAAACCAAATTTTTGTCCTTTTTCAAAAGTGCACAGATTTAATTGTTACAAATAGCTTGTTATTAGGAGTTGTCTGGATTTAATATAAGCCAAACAAAATAATGCATTTGACTTTTTAAATGCTGTGGTAATTTTTATTTTGTATTATGGCTTTTATTTTAAACAAAAGTTACAACATTTCCCAATGCAAATGCTAATTTAAGCAAGCAGAAATTCTGCAAAGATTTTACAACAGATTTTACAACTGTAGTACTTTAATTCATCTGAGGAGCTTAATGGCTTCAAGAAAAAAAACCCTACCATCTTCAGTAGTAGATAAAAAGGAATGTTTATAAACTTTTTTTTTTTTTTTTTTAGAGCCCATTCCAGCTAGGGTTTTGTGTTCTTGCAACTAACTATAGTGAGTGCTCCACTCTTCTGGAGAAGCCGACCTGAACTGCTTTGCAAATGTGGCTGGAACGAGCTGGCTCAGAACTAGGTCAGGCCTGGCTCTGGGGCAAAGCCCTGTGTGCCTGGTGCCATAACTGCTGTCCCTCCTCTGTAAGGTTTGAGCAGTGCTTGAAGACACTGTACTTATGAGAGTTACCAGTGTGCCTGCAGTAGCCTTGATGCAATTGCTGCTGTGGTGGAATAGGTGGGGAAGACCTGGAGAAAGCAAACCGTTTTTCCTGGGGTTAAAGTAATGTGGAGAAAATTCTGTAGGAAGTCATGGAAGAGATGAAGGGTAGATGACATTGTGTTGGGGAACAATGAGAAGAGAGATTATTTTCCAGAAACCTTTATCCATCTTGGAGAATAACTAATAAGCAAGTAATTACATTCATTCAAGCTTGCTAGCCCATTTACCCAAAGGCAAAGTATAATGATTTCCTAAATGATTTCATTCATAAAATGCTTAAATGGGTAAAGTAATTTTACATGGGTACTGAAGAAGGATTCCATTGTCTTTCTCACAGTATGATGTGTGAATGAGGAAGGAGAGAGTAAAAGTTTCAAGCTATCAGAAAGAAATGACATTCAGTCTGCTTCTGGGTCTGCTCCTGTTCAGCCAGGCAATTTTAGCTGGCTGAGACTCTTCACTAGTCTTGAGGTAGTAATGCTGCGGCTGTGATTACCTGAGAGAAGTGAAGTCCTTTGGAGAAGGCACAGCTATGTGTTAGATGACTTAATGTAGCTGGAGTAAGTGAAACCTCTTCCTGAAACCTCTCAGTGGAAGATGCCTTTCTTGGCAGAACACCAGGACGACAATCCCTCCTTCGCCTCTGAACTGCTATCCCAGATGTCTGCCCCTTATATAGCAACCCAGCATGTGAAGCCTCACATGTGTTAAGAAGCCTAGCAGAGGTGCCTAGGTGTTGCAGAAATGAGAATAAATAGCATAAGTTGTCACCTGGGTGCTGAAATGCAGGGATGAATCAATTTTTTTATCCTTAATAAAATTGAATCCACGTTAAGAAAACCACTGAAGCTTGAGACATTCATCAAGTCCTCTTTGTTATCAGCTGTGTCTTCCCTTGTGTAATATCATGTGTTAGGTCTCCAATTGCCATATAATTTTCCAGGGTCAACCTGTTCTAAGTGTAAAATATTCAAGGAAAAGCCATGTATCTGTCAATAAACCTTCCATGTAATTCCCTGTTTGATAGATTTTACCTGATACTGCTGTTGGATGTTAGCAGATCTTCCAGATCACAGAGGTGTTGAGCACAGGCTCTTGCTGGGCATGTCTAATGGTGAAGGGTTTTGTGAAGGGTGAGCTGTTGGTGTAAGGTGGAGGGACCCTTGCTGCCTCAGGCAGAGGTATCTGCAGGGTAATGCCTGGCAGTGGCTGCAGCACTGTGACCCTTCATTTGGGGGCTGCCTGCCCTCCAGGTGCCAAACCACAACCCTATAGGACGGTCCCAAATGCAGGAGAGGGCAGACGTGGTGGCTGCAGGCGTCATCACAGCATAAAATCATCTGCGTGAGGTCAAAAGGAGCGATGCTTCTGGTAGGTCTGTGTATGTAATTTATGATTAAGTAGCAGGAAGATGGGAAATGCACCAGAAAGAATAAGGCAAGTGAGAGCAAGACTGTGACCTGTACAGTTACACACACACATTTTATGCCCTGTTATGACAAAGACTCAAACACCTCTGAGACGCTGCTGTCTTAATACCTGTAAATGCTTAAGTACTGTCAAAACATAATTGTTCCATTTCTGGGAAATGTATTAGGCTTTGATCTCTACAAGACATAATCAATAAATTTGTCAGGAGAAGAACCTTCTGACTAGTTTATTGTTGTGAAATGCAAAGGTAAGGTGTTTTTTTGTTTGTTTTTAGATCCGTCTCTTGATGTAAAAGTAGCTAGCATGAAATGAGTTTACTTTAGCTTTGGTGTAGAGGGTATAAATAGTTATGTAGAGGATTCACAATAAAATCCAGCTTTGTGATCTAGATTTCAGATCAATGCAGTGCAAGACATTCTTACAGGAAAAATAATTTTTTTTAATTATTTCTGTGTACATTTGTAACTTTAATCATGTACCATCTCTTCTGTTTGCAATGGCATTTTTCTCTACTGTGCAGAAATCTTATCTGAAGTAAGATGTTACTTTTAGTGTGTATATATATATATATATATTAAACTTTAGGCATACTTTTATAGTGATTTTATGGAATTTATCAAGCAATTAATGACTTCTAAAATAACAGGGTTCCAGTGTTGTGCATTTACTCTGAAGTTAGTTTTATGGTAACTTTCGGTTCTTGGTTTTTGTTTGTCTAAGAATGCTCTCTGTCACTGCAGATTTCTGGTCAGTGTTCAGCCAAAAGCCACTGTTTTTACATGAATTTCAATGCAATATGAAAAGAAATCTCAATTTTTCTTTCAGGTGTGATGCAATAACTTATACCCGTGCTGCTGAGCTGCGTTGTTCTTGCCCCAGCAGTCAGTGTGCAGGCCAAGGCTTGTGTCTTTAAAAGCAGTCTCAGATACTGATTATCTTGAAAATGTCAGCATAGCTTAAAATACACATTGTGTCAATTAGCAACTTCAGAAAAGGAGAAAATCTGGATTTTTATTTTTATTTTCTGAGTGAAGCTTTCTTTAATTAAATTGCATAGCCTTCTCCAGAGAGAGCTACTTGTTCATGAGGCCTTGAACATCTTGCCAGAAGTATCTGAGGCCAGTATTAACTCAATGATTCAAGAGCAGGTTATGAATGCATTACAGAGGAGTTCTGCAAGCTGCCAGAGCAGCAGAATGAACTAATCAAAGGTATCTTGCTGGAACCTGCTAGTTTTGTTTTTGGGAGTCTGTTACAATGAAAAGGACAACTGCAAGTAGGAGCTAATGTTTTTGTTGTTGTTTTTTACAAATACTTTTCCCAAGCTTTCCATGTACACTGACTAAATCCCTGAACCTAAGGGATCTCTTTCCTTGCCTCTGTGCTGAAACAATGTTTGGTGTCAAACTGCCTGAGAAACACTGCTGAAGAGCCCCTTAACTGAACCTTCCAGAGGAGCTGTTAGAAGTCTGCTTCAGTAGCTGAGCTGGTGATGAACATAACAGCAAAGTATGATGAATGTCGCATTGCACAATATGTCGTTTTTCTGATGAAGTCTCCAATATAATCCCTTAATATCTTCCTCTGGTAGTGCTTTGTTACTGGTTCGGAAGCCAACATATCCCCTGCTGAGAGGCTGTTTCTGTACCAGCTGCAGTGAATAATCTTTGTTCTTGTGACTAGTAAATGCTGTTTAAGGTGCAGAATTGCACCTCAATTTACAACTTACTTCTGCAGTGCCTAGTTCTTTTTATGTGATATCAGAACTCTAACTTGAGGTGAATTCTCAGGGATCGTACCATTGTGTATACTTCGGTGTGAGGTACGTAATTGAACATCAACTTCTGAAACTTTGTGTGTTTTTTATGATTTACTGTGAAAACAGCTAATCCTGCTGGTTGTTGTCTCTCAGGCATCCATAGGACAGTGACTCAGTAAAACTTTATGGCAGTATTTAGAGAAATATATTCCTTAATTTATTATGACTAACCTTCAAGGGAATCAGCCAAAGTTTTGAAGCTACTTTAATATTTTACACGTCTTTCTTAGAAACTGTACATATGTTTAATAGGAACTGTGATTTCAGTAGCAGTTGTACACATGGAGCTGTGTAATATAAACAAAATCATGTATTAAAATATGCTAACAAATAGGAAGTAAACACCAAAGAATAGCATCTTAGGCTGAAACGTGTTGAAGGTGCTTTCTAGTTCCCCTCCAGCTTAAAGGCTTGGTGGGGTGGTGCAGAACTCTGAGTGTCTTTAGGATTGCAGTGCAAAAAGTACCACAAGGATACGTTATGAAATCCAGAGATGTGATGATCACAGGCTTTCAGTTTTCTGCAGCTCTAACACTTTTTTTTTTTTCTGGGAACTTATTAGGAAAAGTCTGTTTCAAATAAAGTGTGGCTTGAGCTCAGAAGCACAGGGTTGTGTACTTTTAGTAAAGTGCAGGTGTGAGTCACCCTAAGCATTTCCCTCAGTCTCTAGAGTTGAAGACTCTTAGGGGAAAAGTAAGAAACCCAGGAGCTAACAATAAACACAACTGAAAATGCTTTGAGGAGTAGCTCAGTTTTTGTATCTTCTGCCAGATAGAAAAACAGAAAACATGCACTGAGGTATTGGTGTTGTGCTTCTCAAATGGTTGGCAAAATAGGATGATCACAGACTAATTTTGGAACCTTTCTTATGCCCCACTGACTTATGCTTCATCCTCAGGATGGTGTTCCCTCCTCTGGCAAATACAGTGAGGTTTAACCCTACAGGAATCTGTGGGCTGCTGCCACCTGTGGGCATTACAGGTGAGGAATGTGGGTGCATGAGCAAAGTGGGGCACAGACTTTTCAGAGTTTATAAATATCTTAGCAGAAAAGTTTGTATCCTGTAATGGAGAGAAATCTCAAAGTGAGGAGAGCAAATCTTATTGGTTTTCATGTGTTTTGTTTGTTTGTTTGTTTTGTACCAGACCACAGCTGCTGATAGGGCTGACATCTGTTCAAGTGGGTCATTTGCCACCAGGCTCCCTGAGCTTGGGAGGATGTCAGAGGTTCACTTCTGCAAAGAGAGGAAGGACGCATCTCATAATGGCAGCTCAGATACCTTGGTAAATGCTGGCAGCCAGGCCAACACGTAGTCCTGGAGGTGAATTGGTCTGTGGTCTGCAGCACAGGGCTTTGGCCAACAGAAATTTCTTCTAGTAAACAGGGAATACTGAGGAGTTTTTATTCCAAGAAAATACTGGTTGTTGCAAAACCAGAAAGTCACATGAGGGGGCATATCTCATTTTCAGTTCATCAGTTAAAGGCCTGAGGATTTTTTGATTAACCAAGAAATTCTTTCTAATCCCTTCTTCCAATTTAAGCTTTCTCGTATTCATCTGTAGATGAATCAGCTGCAACCTTATCTCAGTCCAGGAGAAAACCTGCAACAGATGCATCACGCCAGTAGCAAAGGATTTCAGCTAAGCTACTCAGTGTGCTTTGCTCTCTTTTTAGCCTGGTCGCGTCCTAAAATGGCACCTTGACTTTTAGTAACTGGGAGAAATATGTAATTGAATGGGAGGGAAACACTGCAGAAACAGCATCTTGGGCCCCAAGACATTGCATGCACTTCGAAGTTCCCTTCCAGACGCCCTGCTGGACAGACGTGATGTGAAAGAAGTATTAAAAACAATCAACAAAGAACCACCTTGTGGAATAAGGAGACCTTCCACAATGTGAAATAATAAGCCCTGATTTTATTTGTTGTTTTATCCTCCTGGGAAGACCATACAGCCTTTGTAAGCAGTTGTTCTGAATCAAGCTTTACATTTCTTAGGTGAGGCAAAAGATTTTGTTCCTCAGCCCTGTACCAGTGCATTTGTATGGGCTGACATGACAGCCTAACTATTTCCAAGAGTCAGGTTTAACCAAACATTTTAAAATAAACTGAACTGCCATCATGGCATGCTGCCATGGAGAGCCTTCCATTCTCCTTGCAAGTTACAATGCTATGAATTTTAAATAGCTAAAGATAATCCATGTGTAAAGCCCATATTAATTCCTAAATTATAATAATTAGGTCCACTAAATTTTACATCTGTGTGAAACAACAGATATGTGATCTGAAATGCAGTAAATTAAAATTTTCATTTAATTTTGGAAGGTTTCTAACAGATGTTAGCATTTTCTGTTAGCTAATGTCACCCTTAAAATTGTGTTAAAACAGTGCCATAGTTCCATTTTTGTGAATTGCTTTAGAGATGAAAATGAGTCAGTCTCTTTTCAAAATAATCAGATTCCTATGAAGTGATCTCAGTTTGATATCAAAGGAAAAAATACTTAAATCAGTCTTTTTGTTTCAGATTGAAACATGACTTGTACTTGTCCTACACAGCCTGTGGAAAAAACACCAATTAAATATGCTGCTCTGGAGGGTTCACAGATTTATTTCTAAGTGTTTCCTAACTACCTTACCAAAAGGGGGGGGGGGAGGGGGCAAAACTACAGCCAATGAGACAGAATTTGTTATGCTGTATTAAAGGCACTGCATGAGCGACAGAAGAAATATTAAGATTTCTGAAGAGATCTCTAGCTGCAAGAAGGGCTATTTGTGTTAGTGCAACTGCATCAGTCCCTATGGATGTGAAGCAAGAAAAGTGGAAAAATAATTCAGATTGCTTTAAATTAAATTTGAGAGGTTGTCAGTGGAAAATGGTCATCATAAAGCCTAGAGACATAGCTTTTTTTTTTTCTTTTTTACCCCAGAACAACAGACAAGGGAAGGGATACATATATGTATTTTTACTATTATTATTTTTTTGTTCTAAATGATGCTTGGCTTTATAGACTTCCTGAATGGACAAAACGATCAGAAAGCTCTTTTAAATAGACCTTTGGTGGCTTTTTTGGACATCCTAAAACCCAAGGGAGACACGGCGAACTGAGCAAGGCCATGCAAGTTGGCTGCTGGTGTCCACTGAAGCTGCTGTCAGCTCTGCCGAGCAGGCAACTGGTGGTACCTCTGCCACCTCACTTACCCCAGGTTCTCCACTGGGTGAGAACAGAGGGAAAAGAGGCCAGCAGTTGCTAGCTGGGATGGCAAGGAAAAATGGTCTGTGCTTCTCTTGGCTCCCAGAAGTCACTAGTTTTAAGCTTAAATTATGGCTGTCCTTAAAAGCTTTGCAAATATGTAAGCTGTTTTTAATAGTGCCTTGGAACAGAGGTTTGTTCACCAGCATCCCCCCATAGGTGTGCCATCCTGGTTTGGGTCTTGCTTTTAGGAAAAGAGCTTTTATAAGCCCAGCTGTTCTTTAGCAGAGGAGCTCTGCTGGACCTGCTGTGTGCAAGCTTTTGGGCAATGTGGAAAAAAAATAAAATAAAAATCCCCTTAGATCTTTGAATGTGACACTTCCCCCATTGTACCTGTATTTCATAAACTAAACTTGAGGAATATGTTTGAAGGTTTACGTGTTCACTTAATCTTATTACAAACCATCACTAGGAAAAATAAGAACTGTATGGGTATGTACAGCTTGGTTTAAGATAAAGGGGTAAGCAGATAATAAACATATGGCTGTGTAATTTTGCTGAAATAAGCTTTCTTTCGATCACTTTTTCTTTTTCCTTCGTGTGCTGTCAGCCAGATACTTGGCCAGTTTCTCTTCTCATTAATGTTAGTATAAAAACTCAAGCCTTCAGTGAAAATGGAATATGATCCTTTTCTAATAAGCAACTGTGTTTATTAAATGTCATTGTTTTAATCATCTATGAAAGTACTCTGTAGGAATAAACTGTTGTGGTTGTGGCATGGTGTTGTCTTATTAGCTCGTGATGAGGAACGCTTTACTGAAGTTTCATGTATCAGTTAACTAAGGTAGCTTCTGGGTTGGACAAATAAACATCTTTTCATTTAGAGTCAGTCTGTTTGTCCACAATATGATGAAAATTTCAAGCAAGTTTCCTATTTGTCTTAAATAATTTCAGCTGAATCTTCTGATGTCCTTATTTAAGGCAGACTTTTCCAAAGAGATCAAGGAAGAGTGTACATAAATAGTTTTTCATACTGAATGTGCTCTGCAAGGAGTATATATATAAATTTTTGTTTTTAATTGTAATTAAGCACACGTCAGTTGCAAATATTTGCAATGAAAATCTGATAAAGCTTGCCTGAGATTGGTTTTCATTACCATTGCAAAACTAGGAACAAATGAATAAACATGTATAAAAGGATCAAGAACCGTATTGAATGTACGAGGGATTACTTCCAAGGCTTCTAGCTCCCTTGGATTTTTGAGCTGGCCTGGTTATGGTTTTTGCAAATGCTAGAACTTGACAGATGTAAAAAGAGACTATCTGATGATTTTTCTGCAGTCAAATATTCATAATAATAGCAGGAAGTCTTAAAATTACAAGTCCTATAGATTGCTTTTACAATTTTGTATCACAAATCATATCTAGGCATAGAATTTGGGATGCAAATGAAAGGGAAAAAACTGAACAGCTTCTGTCTTGCTGGCCTTGAGTTTTGCTGACAAGTAGTGATGTAAAAATTATAAAACTGCAAGAATCACAGTCTCCAGAGCACAACCCAGACTTAACTTAAAAATCTGATTTTAATAGGAACAACTTTCATTAGTTTTTCCTTGCAGTTTCACTAATGTGTTAGTCTGGGCTTCACTAATGCGTTAGTTTGGGTAACTCTTAAATATTTTTCTACTGGTTTCTATTTACATTTGAACAACAGACAGTGTTTACTGTACACTTAGAAATGGACTCTTGTGAACAATTCTTAGGTGGAAAGAATGAAATGACTAAATAAATAGTCCTGTTTAAGCCAATCACCAGACAGGATTTGCTGTATTTGTTTAAGATTTTTTTTTTCAGAGATCTCTATTAGAGTAATTGTAGTTAACCTCTACTTTCTGTACATCTGTTCTCAGACTAGCTTTCCTTGCAGAATTATATTATTTGCTTTTACAGAGATTATCTCAAAGCTTTGGATTTCTAAATCTATAGATTAATGCATGGAGCCTACAACAGATACATTTGTATATCTCCTTCTGTCCATCTGCACCACCATCATCCGGTTGAGGCATAGGATTACTGAGAGGGTTTGTAATGGAAATACATTGTGATACCAGAGTTTGGAGAAAGTGAGAATTCACTGTGGAAAATAAGAGGCTACTTGAAATCTGAGGCAGCAGCCTGTGTCGTTATAGTAGGTCTGCCTAACTTTGCATTGAGAACTCAAATAAGAATTTTTACAGCTGGCTTTGAATCTCTAAGCTTCTGTCTTTCAGACTGTCTAAAGCTTCTCGGCTGTGACTGAAAACCCACTATTGGATTTAGTCTTGCTGACTTTCACAGCTGTGGCTTAACACGCTCAGGAGGAGAGTTTCATTATGGAGACTATAAAATGGTTAATTCTTAGTGAGAATGCTAATAGTGATAGAAAAATAAAATCTGTGTACCTGTAGCAACAGATAAAGTACAATCCCTGTGAAGTGGATTGGTTGAGAAGAATAGGCACAAGATGGTTTAAATAAATAAATAAAAATCAGTTTGAATATATATGTGCTTTTCAAGTGGCTTAATTCTGTTGTGCTTGTTTTCCCTCTTATAAACATTTACACATTTGAATTAATATTAATGGAAAGCAAATTCTGAACTCACATGTGATTACCTTCTAGAGCTGAATTTTACATGCTGTGTCCTGCTGGAAGAAGAGAAAAACAAACAAACAATAACCACCTTGCTAAATGTCCAGAACATTTACAGGTGCTAGTAAAATTGTATTCCAGGCTTTGGACTGAAAGATATGTACATTTCAGCCTAGTTCTCCACAGTTTTTCATCCGTGTCTGAACAAACTTACCTGAGAATATGATACATGGATATTTCCATTTTTTTCACCCTTTTGACACCTTTTTATTTATTAGCATGACACCTTCTACAGTAGAGATCATGGAACTGTTCTTTTGTCCATGGCATTCAGGTAAAGATATGTAAAGATTTGTTAATTTATGGGGGTCCAAGGTTTTGCATGAACCTTGAGCTTACTTTGTAAAGCACCGAGCTCTCTCCAGAGTTTGGTCTAGAGGCCATTATGGTGGATGAAAGACTCTGCTTGACTTATTGGGCATTGGTTTAATACTTTGAGCTTTTCCTGCTTCCTTGTGGTCCATTTTCTTTACCTGATTATTAGGTGACTTCACAGGGAGTTGCAATATCATATTTGAGGAATGCGCTAAACAAGTGAAAATAACATTCTTGCACTTTTCTAAGCTTTTTCAGATGTATTAATCTCAGAGGCACAATGAAGCATAATGAAAATGATATTAAAACCTCTATTTAAATGTGAGAATGAATGCATTATAGCTGCTTTAAAGGGTATTTGAAATATCTGTTTCATAGTCAGACGAGATTTCTTTGACCCCAGCTGCTTGGTGAAGTTGTTGTACTGTAATCTTGTGGAGAGGTTAAATGCAGTGTGCATCAAGCTAAAATAACAAGACATGCAGATTTAGAAACACACTCACACAGCCCTTAGCATTTGTTAAAGTGCAGGTAGTACTGTAGTTTAATACTGAAGATTTCACATTGCTGATCAAACCTCAGTACCAAATTTTCCTGCGTGCTTGGGCGTAGCTGGGGAAGGCCTGCCCAGCGCAGAGCTGGCTAGGCATGTCTCTGCAGGTAAAAATACCAGCACAAACAGTTGTGTCATCCACATTATGCACTTTATTAAAGGCTTTCTCTACTTTAATATGTGCAAATCTGTTGACTACCTCTCACGGGATCCATGCTACTGCCACAGGAGCTCTTTGTGGAGGGACAGGGTGCAATTATACCAAGGGCTTCTTAACCTCAAAAGAAAGATTGCTGTTTTCCACTCACTCTGCTATTTGCTTATACACAGCCTTGGGCTTAGGTTTTTGTAAATAATAATAAAAAAGCAACAGTAGCTTCATTTAGAATAAGACTAATTTTAAAGCATAGATAATGCCTAAGATACACAAATATATGAAAAATATAACCACCCCTCACCTCCCACTCTAATGTGGCATTAAATTTCAGCTGGGGAGAGGGCACCTAGACTTCCCCCCAGAAGGCAGCTGAGCAGAAGCTGGAATATGTTATTGTTGGCCCCTTCTATGTACGTATGCACAATGGGAGGATCTCAGCCACTGTCACTACTTTTTTCTCCTTGCCCTACATGCAAAATAACCATTGTTGGTTGGCCCTGGTGATGTGGAAGTTAAGATGCATGCACCTCTCAACTGGAAGGACACTTTTTTGTAATCACAGTCTGATGCAAAAGTAAATTCAGTCCTATATGCAGCTGTATTTTTCAAAGGTAAAGATCTTTGGAGAACCATCACTGCTTCACTGAGGGATTTGTTTACAAAAAAAAAAAAGTGTATATATACTTTTTTCTTTTTAAAGCAGTTTAAGAAAAATTCTAAATGCTGAGCCAACAGTATACATTTACATTTTAATGCTTCTAATGTGATTTTATGGCATGATATTTAATAAGCAGCAACACATTGAGTCTCCTGGCCTGGGCCTGTTAGAACCATCTACACTGGCCCCTTATGCTGTGTAATGAAATAAATGTAACCTTGTCTGGTGCATCAGCTTTGAGATGTCACTCCTGCTGGGGCTGGGGGAGGAGGGCAATGAATCATGATGCTCAGCAGCTTTCCTATCAAGAACATGTTACGGACCAATGCTCATCAGCAAAATACAGTTTTAGAAAATGTGTCTTAAGAAAGCTGAGCTGATTGGAAAACAGGCACCAGTACAAATCAGAATACTCATGACTTGTGAGCATTTTAGTGGGTTTCTTTTTACTGCTATTGAGATGAAGCAATTCTGGAATGACAGTGTAAATGTGAAGTTGCTAATTAGTTGTCCGTATTAGTCCTGCATCATGATGATAGGATAGAATGTTTTCAGAATTGTCCAGTTTTATTGCTTCTTTCCTAGAGGCACAAAGAATCATTTAATGTAGCAACTTGAGCTATGTTCTTCCTTTCTTACCTCCTTTTCATGCCTTCACATAAAAGGAATGTAGTTGTCAAATGGTGTCTGTAGCAGCTGAAAGGCGACTGTTAACATCCGGATCTGGTAAAGAGCTCAGCATCTTCTCTGCTGTTTATTATGTCAGCAGGCTTGTGGATGTCTGGCATCTTTTTTCTGACTTGAACTTGGGACCTCGTGCAATTGGGTTGTGTTAGAGTGATAGTCTTTTGAATTGAATGTGAAATAGAGAGTTCAGTAAGGAACTGCAAGGCCAAGTCTTTGGGCTGCCTTCTTATCTCTTGCTTAGGTTTTGTTTGATTTATACGATCTGTCATCTGCTAACCAAGCAAATCAACACTGAATCTTTAAATGAAGATTTGTCTATCATCTATCTACATCCTAGCATATCTGTGTTATATGTCTTCAGTAGAAATGTTAATGAATCAAGCAGCACTGTGCTTCCCGTGAGGTGAATAAATACTGCTGATCCCTTGAGAGGCTGGAGTCTGGGAAAAGCTGTGTTTTTTCCAAAATCACATAAGAAACTAGTAGCAGAATAAGATGTGTTCTTTTTCCACAAATTTGTTAAACTTCAGTGATAAAGTATTTGTAGAAAATGTTGTTGTTTTCTATACAAAGTATTATGAATGATATTTCTGTTACAGGATTAACCAGAGTAGCCTTGTGATTTATGCATTAAATCTGTGAGCCAAATTCTGGGAAGACTGAAGTTAAAAATAGGGCAGTAATAATGAAAAAATTGAAGTAATTTGGCCATGGAAAATGTTATATAAAAATTCAATAAAAGATGATAAAATGAATTTAGAAGATAGTCAGTTTTGATTTAATAATCAGAGGGGGGAAAAAAAAAAGGAACTAATGAAAGACAAGGATCTCCCTTCTGTCTGCTCATCTTTTCTCTAATACTTTTGTTTTTTAATATATTGAAATATGTCTTATACCATGCAGTAGTTTGCACTAACTGTGATGGATTTCATTTTGTGATTGGGACTGGGGCTACCAGCCATTGCCAGCCCATCCATGGGCTGTGCTTGGCCTCGTGCTTGCTGATGGATGGCACAGCAGCGCATGTTGGAACTAGCCAGGCCTAGGGCTGAGCCAAGCTCCCTGACGATCTGCCAGTTCAGCACATGTCCCTGGGCAGTGTGTGTTAGCAAGGTTAGTAGGAATCCCTAGAAGCAATTTAAAGCCTCTCCTTGCTACTTAAAAACCCTGTAGAAAGCACAGCTCTCCTTGCATGTTCCTGGAGCATTTGCACTTTATGCCCTGCAAAGTTAAGTCAAGTCCTATACTTTTGGTTTAATTGTTTTAGTGTACATCTGTCCTCCATGTCAACTTCTGTTTCTTCCCTCTCTTTTCCAAGTGTAATTGTAGTTCTTTTAAGTTTGTGTGGTGAAAATTAGCTATAATTGTTTTACGTACAAAGTTGAAAGTGTTTTCTTTCTTTTTTTTTTTTTTAAAAAAAAAAAGGCAAACCCATGGAAGTTAGAGAACAGATCAGAACTCTGCTGATGATGATCAGTTCAGTAAACAGAAGAACTAGCTGAGTCTAGGGCCCTCAGCCTTTATCTCTTCCATTAAATAATGAAGCTCTGTTTAGCTAGGGGGTGTCCTGCAGGGGTGGGTGATGAGACCTTTGATGTGTTCTTTCAGAAGCAGATGGGGAACAGGAACAGTTTCAGAATGATCATGCCTGTAGGGTCACTTGGCTTTATAAACTAGCAAAGAACTGGACTGCTGTCATGACAAGAATAGTGAAATAGTAAAGATGAGTAAGTAACATTTCAGCCATGTTCAGCTGCATCATGTCAAAGAACCACATTCACCATGTTAATAGTTAAGAGGTCTTTCTTCAGGCCCACGTTCAGGACAGACAGAAGAGCACCAGCCCTTTTGGTGGTTTTTATTGGCATATTTCCTTGTGTTTGAACTCTATGCAGAACTCTGATATTTGTTAGCTGCTGTTCCAGGGAAAAAGTAATAAAGTGGACAACAGGAGAGAAGGAACAGGGATGGGCATTTCTGATTTCAAAATACATGTTGTTTTGCAGCATTAGTTTGCATTATGCTGCTAAGCACTAGAGTTATTTGTGGAGTACAGTATTGCCTATCTTGGTTGCTGAAAGCTGTTGTGATGAGGCTCTGCAGGTAGAACTTCACATGCAGATAATTCCTCCAGGTGTAGGGCAACAAGGTGAGCTGCCTTTTATTTTTTTATTTTTATTTTTTTTTGCTTTTTCCTTTGGCAAATATATAGAGGTGTTACTTGTTTCAGTCCTAGGAGGAACTGTTCCCACCGTGTACAAGAAACCCTGATGGGAAACATATTTAAAAAAAAAAAAAAGAAAGAAAAAAAAAGAAAAGACAAGACAGATTGTTTTCTGCTGATAGACATGGGATTGGTATAATTGGAAACTTCTTTCAGGATCTCCTATTATGAGTTTCTTTGTATTATATTCCTAGTGAGGGCACTTACATTTATTTTAAGATACCATATTTACTGCAATTAGGTACAGACGTTTCCCATGGTTTTGCTTAACGTGGCCAAAGCAATGATGTAACTGCTGCCTGCTGACTGAGTGTGAATAGTCACCTAATGCATTCATTACTCGCATAGGGCTGTAATTTGAACAAATATGCTGATTTGATTATCTGCTCCAAACCAAAGAATTCTAGGGTGGTTCAGGATGAATTCTCATAGTGACGTTGTCATCTTTACATTTTTCCTTTATCCTTATAGCTATTTGCACTATTCCTGTCCTGTGGCAATCAGCTCCACTAATGCTCCTTATTTTTTTTTTTATGATAGTTTCCCATATAGCTTTTTGTGGTGCAGATCATTGCTTTTGCAAATTATGTGGGCATTAGAGAAAATCCTGTTTTTTCTGATAGAAATATTTCTGAGACTGGAGAATATAACCCTTCTGCCTTGTTTAAGATAAACTGGAAAAATAAATTGCCTGTCCCCCCATTATGAATGATAATAACTAAGTGTTCGAGTTCAGTTGTGTGATGGAGGGATTTATTTTGGAGACAGAATCATTAAACAGAAGAGCAGGGCCATAGGTTGGTGGAATTTCTGGTTTCAGAGAAGGAATCAACTGTAAGTAAACACACAGCTGAGAGTGTACTTCTTTGGTAGAGTGATGCCTAGAGATGAGAACAAAGAACTTTCTTCAGATGGTTTCATTCCTGTTTTATTCAAGGAGTAGGATTTCTGGGACTCAAGTAATTTTATGCCAGTTCTCCTGATTGTTGCACTGTTGTTCTAGTGCCTATTCAATAAAGTCTGATTCTTCCCAAAAGTGTTGGATTATTACACATGTGCTGTTGATTTCTGGATATAGAACAGTCCTTGGCAGAAACATTCGATATATTGCATATGTGCCCTGTGAGGGTATAACATGTCTGTAGTCAGTCTAGGGTTTTTGCCAGGAAAAGGCTACCTCATGTCTGGAAAGCCCAGACAAATTCCTTACAATTTATCCAGATGAGATTAGAAAAGGGGTAAAAAAAAAAAAAAAAAAAATGTTGTACATTCACTCCCCCCAGAAAGACCCCAGGAGACCTGCAGGAGTTACCTGTTATGTCTCCTTGGTGGAAAATGATGTCAGCTACACCTATGACATTCCTAATTAGTGTCTCTAAATCTGCTCTGAAAGACCTCCAGGAAAGGTTCTCTGGAGCTTCCCTAGACAAGTCATTCCCATGCTTCGCTGTCCTTAATTTAGAAAGACTTTTCCTAAAGTCTAAATTTAACCACTTCTTTTAATCTGTTTTCATAGATCACGTTTTCCAGCACTTAATTATTCTAATAATGTTCCCTGTACATGGTTTGGGTCTATTGTCACAAAAAACAACAAAACAAACAAAAAACAGACAGAGAAAAGGGGAGGGGAGGGCAGAGGGAGCCCTAAACCCCCACTTTATGTACTTTTGTGTCTTGAAGTCTGTTTATGCTCCATATTTTTGTTTGTTTGTTTTGAGGAAAACCTGCAGAATAGCATAACTGACTAATGTTCATCTTGGAGATCCCCTGCATGGATTCTGAATTTTAATCCATCTTCCAAAGTTTTGGCATTCTTGCTCCACTTTGTGATATTTGCATTTAATAGAGCATTCTTCCATCAGCAAATCATCAGTGATGATTTTGAGGGGAATGACATCTAGATGGTGTTTTGTGCAACCTTTTGTCATAATCTCGCCTCTTTGATAATGTGTGGGTCACTAAGTTGCAGCCATAATTTTGCTTCTGTTATACAGGTATTTGAAAGAGTAAACTTCCCTGGTTTGCATAGGAGGACATGATGGCAGCATTAGATGCCTTAAGTCAGAGATTTTTATTTTGTTTTAGAAAGAAATTAGACTGGTTTTGATGTAATTTGCTTTGGACAAATCCATGTTGGCTGCTCATAATCTCCTTGTTGTATTCCAGGTGGTTACAAATGGTTTGTTTGTTCCAGAATTTTTCCAGGAAACTGCAGTTAAGCTGCCTAGCCTATAATTTTCTTCTCCTCAATTTATCTTTTTTTGATACTACGCATTAACTCTTTATTTCTCTGCTTTTCAGTGGCCTTGCCTGTCTCCTACAAGTTCTCAGAGATAACTGCTAATCAATGTTCCATGCAATTGTTTAGGTAAAAAAAGGGATGTGGGATATCCCTAGTACACCAGAGGAAAAAAAAAAAAAAAAAAAAAAAAGAATCTGACTCTAAATTATTTTATTGGAAGGAAAAAAGCCCCCAAACCCTGACAATTGGCTGTATGTGTGGGCCTAGGCATTTTGCAATTCTTAATTTAGCAATCCTGGAAGTGGAGTGCAGTAGTATAAGAAGTAGAGCACAGTCTGCCCAGTGAATAAATTGCCTTCTTCCTTTGTCTCCTGCAGACCATCTTGTTGTCTTTAATAGCTTGCCTCGTATTTCAGTAGTTGCCATGGCAGCTAATAATTTATTATTGAGCTAAGTAATAATTGCTTTATAATTATAAATCCAAGCAACATGCTGGCACATCTATCTGAAAACTTATGCACTAATTCTTTTCATATCGATCTTCCTCCACACTTGATCTTTTTGCATTTGTGAATTATGTTTTATCTCACCTGTTAACACCAAGGAAAATCAAACAAAATCAAACTAAAGCTTTTGTGTTTAAACTTTTTTTTTTTTTTTTTTAATCCAAGTGCTAGAAAGCCTCTCTGACCAGCACAGAACTAGGTTACCTCTTTGGATGCCTTGATATAAATCAAGCAAAAAAGAAAGTTGGTTTAAGCCATCCCTATGCACTTCTACTGAGATATTTTCTCTGCTTTGTCTTAAAAATATATATATATTTTGATAATCATAATAAATGTGTTTTGATTTTTTATATGTATAAAATTAAACATTAATGTTAAAGATGGACATGGGCAAGAATATTCCTGCATTAAGGTGGAAATTTCCAATGGGAACCGTCCTTTGCTTGGATACTGGCAAAAATTGGACACTGATTTGGTTGCTGATAGCTTGTCTTATTGCATCCTTAAGTTGCTTGCTAGTCTGTATGATCTATTGCATCTTGTTTGTAGCTTAGGTTTGAGCTATTTAAAAACCATATCTCAACAGGTTGAGATAATTATGAGTACAGTAGGGAACCGATGTGGCTGAAAATGGAATTATGCAGTATGTGTAAATGACATAAATACTCTTTTTCAGCAGAATAATATTTTCAGATAAACTAAGTTGTAGATAAATGCATGTTTTTCTATTTGGGAGCTGCATTTCTCATGACAAAACTGAGAGCCATTTTTATTTAGTAGCATTTCTAAGCAGCCTGTGCAAAGCTTTAGTGGTATCGCAACAAATCCAAGTCTTGTTACATCATGCGGTCCTCAGAAGCTAGATGACTTTAATCCTCGCAAAGTCCCTGTCTTGCAGCATTTCTAGGTAAACAGGCACAACATACATTTCATGACCAATGCATCCGCCTTGGATGTGGTACAGACCACAGCAAATGCCCAATGTGCAAAATGCATGTGAACTGCTCTCCTAAGGACGCTGAGATACTATACACACGCTTGATCCCTGTGCTCGCTTATTTGAAGATTAATCTTGATTTAGGAGACATTTACTTTGCTTGGCATTGTGTCACTTCTATGGAGGCACTGTAATAGGCTGAAGTGTTTAGTGAAAGAGGAAGCAAAAGCAGTTTAGTCAACAGTTCAGTAGTTATAAATCTAGATGTAGAGCAAAAACAGTGAATATAGGCTTCACCTTTTTCTAAATGGATGTTTCTTTCATACCTGCAGTAAGACAGAAGAGAAGGATTGTGTACTGCATTTCTAGTTTAAGATCTTCACGGTATTTTCACTGAAGGCATTTGCGACGGTTCTGCAGCTAAATAACATTAAACCTTGGTGAGTAATTTTCACTGCTGCGTGGTAGAGGATGTAAGCAAATATTTCCAGGTAGGTGATAGCATGGAGATATCCTTCAAGAAGGAGGATTTGAATTTCAAAAGGTATATGAAAGCTGTATCACTTGCTGTGTACTTGTTTTGTAAGACAAACTGTTTTCAGATGCATTTTCATCCGGATTTATTTTTATCTTCATTGATAACCAAAGAACCCTTGAGCATCAGACATTTACTTGTTTTTACATCTAATAAGCGGGCCCAAGTATCAAAGGTACCGTTGGGCAGTAAGTGTACTGTTAAGCAGTACTACTATATTAGCATCATGGTTTGCAAACCTCACTGGGTTCTTTTCTTTAGTTTTACTAAAAATATCTAAGCTACCTTAAAGTCAAGTTATATGTGGAGGATGCTACCAAGGCCACTCTTCCTTACAAGTTCTGCCTACCTAAACCTGGCACTTGGGAATAGTGTAACACGTATGTGGTTTGTGTGTGGATGCTGCTCAGCTGTGTTGCCAGGACTTTGTCCTCTTGGTGAGGCTCTGCTCAGCCTTGGCACTGCATGCCTGCAGTTGTACTGATTCCAGGTCCAGCCCAGGCTTCTGGTGATGGCCAGCCCGGGGAGCCTCTGTGAATACAGGCATGTCTGGGAGCCCATACCATAGCCTCAGCAGTGAACATGCACCTTTCACAGCACCATGCTGTTTAGTTTTTGCTGTAGTTTCTCGTAACTAGTTGATTATAATATATACATGTATGTATATATATGGCATTAAAAGCCTTAAAGGTCTCATGCTGAAAAAGTGTAGTCATGCTGAACTGACAGATGAAGTAGTTCAGCCAAACAACAGCCTGCAAACTTGCTTTCCAGGTTAATTTGGACCACTTAAATGCACAGAATGTTGCTTTTTTTTTTTTTTTTTTTTTTTGAGGTTGAGATGAGGGATTGGGAAGAACTCTGAGTGCCCAAATGATGTTTAAAACTCAGCAATTATTTAGAATTGCTCAGACTTGCCCATGAACTAAAATATGTACCTTAAAAACAAGAAGGCAAATACATCTGGGTGGTAAGTAATGATCAAACCCTTGCTATTTACTGTTAATGCATGTGGTCCTATCTTCTGGGGGTCAAAGAAATCAGCTCTGGTAGTGAAAAACTGCTGCTACCTAGGGAGAACTCATGACTGAGCACTACAGGGGCCTTTCCACGTGGTTGGGTGCAGCAGCTATGAGCTGTTCTGCCCATGGCCAACCTCAGTGCTGAGCCTGAGGGGTTCTGGTGGGCAGCATCCATGTCAGGGTGAGCTCAAGGACAAAGTCTAGCAGGACTTTGAGCCGTGAGTGTGTGGGCTTCCTGATACCACAGTGGTGATTTTTATTTTATTTATTTATTTAATTTTAAAGCTGCTTTGTGATTGTTGCAGTTCTGTTACAGAATTGATCCAGAGCTCTACTCTGTCTTTGACCCTGTTCTTTGACCGTATTCCCCAGTCACTTGCAACAGGCAGGGCCGTTGCTCCCTTCCTGTGTCCGTAGCTGTTTGTACTGGTCACTACCTTCTGTTTCAGTGTGTTGATGTTTCATTTACCACTAGCGCTTGCCTTCTTCCACTGCTTTTTTTCTCTACTGACTATAAGGGATCGTTTACTCATGTTACGTTTTAATTTTGCTGTTAACGTGCTTGATTGGAAAAATGTTCTTGTAACAGTAATAAAAAAGTGTGTGCAAGACGGCACAAATGACATGTAAGCTTATGCTGTGAGGTTTGGTTAATTGAAGATAAACAAATTTATTATCTTGCAATTAGTGTGGCTTGTATATGTAAATGGCTTCCTAGCAAGTTCAACAACTTGATTCAACATGCTGCTTTTGACTTGGCACCAGGTTTCATTTTAACTTAAAAGCTTCTTGGAAGAGTTTTCCTTTTGGTTCTCTTGGCTCCTTGATATATAGACAAGATACCATATCACGCTCTTTCAAATTCTTCTACAGAAAACTTGGTGATGGTGGGGAATTATAAGCTTTCTGGAAAATGCACTTTTTAGTTGTATATTTTTGCAACATGCTTCACAGTTGATCAGTGATACAGGGGCTGTTAGACACTTCAGCAATACAAATATGAATGTGAGCAAGCACAATACAGACGTAAAATGCTTTTCTTTTCTAATTTCAGAGTATAATCCAGCTCTATGAGATGATTCCTAATTGATAGGAGTGATTAGCTTTCTTTTATTGTTATTGTTTTCATAAGAGAAGAGCCCTACAGAATAGGAGAAATTAGTAGTTTGGGATCATGGGAAGGAGTGCTGTTGAAATGTGAAACTGTTGTTGGAGCTAGGCAGACTCATTCTGCCATAATTACCCCATTGACCCACAGATGAACTTTACTTTTCAAAGAAACAATTTTGGAATGTTTCCTGGGGAACATTTTGCTGTTGATGTGTGAGCGTACAGTGCAAGATGCTAAAGATATATCAAAACTTGTGGCTACGTATTAGCATAATGATGAATGCAGCTGCCTAGCACTGCTCTACAGTCAGTTTATAGCTCATCATAACTTTTGTAGGATTGCTTCGTGTCCTTGTGAACAACTGTCCATGGAGCTGTGTGATGCTAAAAGATGCCATTATTTCTACATGTTCAAAGTGCATTGTTTTGAGTGACTATGGAAAGCTCGGGGCCTGATGCTAGATAGTGCAAGATAGGGGGACTTGGCACCTTGTGAATGGGACCAGAAATATTTTACAAAAAAAAAAAAAAAAAAAAAAGCATAGAGGGTTTGTCTTAATTCAATCACATAGCTTCTCCTTCTCCCATTTAAAGGTATGGATCTGGTTGCCTTTCCTTGTGCTTGATCAGAAACCAGCAGACACATCTATTCTGTATTAGCCAGCTTCTTTTCTTCCACCTGTGTGCAGTGCAAGGAGCTGTGAACCAGGATTTGATCACTTGAGATATCTGTAGACTAAAAAATGTGTTATAGCAAGGAGCTAAACATGCTGGAGAACGAACTTTCTGATTAGAGTAAAATCTAATTCTTTTAATGAAATAGCTGTTTCTGAAGAGCAGGTTTGCTGTGGTTACTCAGATTTCCATTTATGTTATCAATGAAGTCTTTCAAAACAAATCCCTGGTAAAAGAATAATCCTGACAATTCAAGGATGAGTTGTAGCTGATTAATAAGTTAAATCATAATATAATGTAAAATGGTCTAACACACTGAGAGTTAATTGAATAGACAAAATTCTTAACATACTGATGACCCAATTCTGGAATTGATCCATAAGCCTTTGCCTTTGTAACAATAAAGACTTTTTTTTTAATTCTTTGACAAGGTTTTAATAAGGTAGCTGTGGAAATTCTTAATGCTTATAATGGCATTTTTTCACTGAACTAATTTGTGGAACTTATAAATATGAATATCACTGTTAGATTATATTGTGTGGAAGTGACAAAAGCAAAAGTGTTTCTGAATTATCAAAAGTTCATCTTGAAAACACTTCTGAGCTTTTCATTTATTAATTGTATTTTCCTCAGAGGTAAAAAGTCTGTTTCCACAGACAAATAGTCCCCTTATTCTTCAGAAGATGCAGCTCTCAGGTACCTTTCATTCCAAATCCTTGCCCGCATAATTAAAACACAAACTCGAGACCTTTTTCTCAGCATTTCCATCGTCTATTTCTCATTATGCTTCTTGATGAGATTTTTAGGCTTCACAGAACACCGTCTAGGCAGCTAATCCGATGCAGTGCTAAGATCACAGCACTTCTTGTGTAATTCTTATTAGGTTAATCAAGAAACTTACTGAAGCAGGAGGTTTTTTAAGGCCTGCCAAGTCTGAAACCATAGATCAAAGTTCATAGCCCTCTGACCCTTTTGCCCTAACTTGCCTCAGCAAAGTCTACATGAATGGCCTTATTGTGGTTATGGCAATGTCCAAGAGTCTGTACATTTGCAATTGTTTAGGCTTAAGAGAGGCATTGTGTTGTGAGTGATGAAATGCATTTTCTTCTCTTTCCAAAGTGTAGAGGTTTCCACCTCCATTGCCTATACAAGTGCACCGGTGATCACAATAGCGCTTAGGTGATCCTTGTTCCTGTCGGACTGAGCACCCAGCTTTATGACAGGGTGTAATTAAATGCCTCAGAAGGCAATGTTAGGAAAACAGCGGTGAGGAACAGGGGAAAAGCTTAATTTCCATATGGTCAGCCAAGCAAGAACAAGACCAGCATTGTGATCTGGAGTAGACAGTTTAAGCATTATTAAAGAGATGTCTATTCTTTACGTTGTCTCTTGAATGGCCCTGCACTTCTTTGATTGCACTTCTTCGTGCTCAAAACCTCTTCCTAAACCAAATGCTTTTTGCATGGTGTGACTTCTTTGGTCATTACTATTAATATAATAACAAGGATTATTTATAATAATAACACTGATCTTAAGAATGGAAGTGAAATAGTTTAATTAAATGAAGTTTGACCCAGAAAAGATTAGGGAATTTTACTAAGGTTCCCCTAATAACATTTTGATTTATGTCCTTTTTCAGGGGGAAATAACAAAAGCAAGATCCCAGTAGTGTTGGTTCTCTTAGGGAGCATGGGTAGAAATGCTAACTGTGCTTCCAAAGGGGATCTGAAGTTCTTTGGGCATGTTAGATTGCATTCAGGTTTCTTAAACTTCCTGAGTTAACTTCTCTAAAAGATAACCAGTGGCTCTCTGGAGCTAGCAATTAGCAAAAAAGTTTTCACTCTTGTATATTCTGTGTTACGAGAGTGAGAACTATTTAAGTACTCAAATGTAAAACTGACACCTTGATTTTAGACGTGCATGTTATCACACAGCTGCTGTGATATTGGGGTGATCTCGTGTTGCATCTGACAATGCTGACCCCACAGCCTGTGGGAATTTGGGTGTTTTGGGCATGAGCTGTGGCTTTAAGAAATTCATCTAAGCAGGGTCTGTGTTCTCTCATGGTCAAAAGAGCATAGGGAAAAGTATGCAACGTTCACAGTGTAGAAATTAAGGGATCGAGGGCCGACACGGGTATTTTTTTTCTTGATATGATTGATTAAATTGAAAGTAAATGTTTAAGAACAACGTAACGCTGTTTCTGGAGGAGCTAGCTTGAAAGTCAATACTTGTATAACAATAAAATCTGGCATTTCTGAGCACACCCTTATGTATGTAGCAAAGCATAGGAACGTGGTACCAGACACTGCAGGAGTTTATTAAGAGAAAGCAAGAGATGTTCAGATCACAAATTTACTAATTAAAGAGGAGTGTCGATTGATTAAAGCAGGATGTTCATTTACAAAACAAGGCAAACAAAGTGGTTCTGGCAATTACGGCCCTCCCTCTTATTGCAGGAAAACATTTGAAAGTTTGACAGGCAGTTGTTTACTTAGTGTGTGCATTCAGTTCTCCTCTGATCTTCAAATCTATAGAAAATCGCTATCACCTGCAGGAAGTTCTCAAGATAAATACCCAATGGCACATCTTGTGCAGTCAGGCTGCTGCCTTTCAAACAGGAACAGTGAAAGGCAGAAGCAATAAAAAGGATGTCTTTGAGGGGTCTAAATTTTTTCTGCTCAACCCCATCTTGATTACAGCTTAATATTAAAATGCATCCTTTTGCCTGCCGCAGCCAAGCCGCTTTCCACTCTGTGTAAAACAGAAGTGTCAGTTTTGTTCGATGCTTAGATACTGAACATTAAGATGCATTAGGATTAGAGGAGGCAAAGTTTATTTTGGTAGATTGATACCAACAGCAGTATGACAGATATGATACAACCACACACTGAATCACCTTGGGAAGGAGCGTATGGGCAGAAGAGAATATTTTCATCACCCTAAGCAAACTAATATGCAGTATTACCTTATTTATGGCTTGAAAAAGTGACAGAGACAGTTAAATCTTTGTGTCAGTCAAGTCCTGATTTAAAGCTCCAGCTGTCAGTATTCAAGAATTCAAGAACTCAATTACATTATGACCTTTCATCTTTTTCCACTTTATGGCCCAGACTCCTCTTTTTTTTCTTTTTTTTTTTTCTCTTTTCCCCTTGTGCTCTTTTCTTTAAATAAAAGCAGGGGTTGAAAAATCTTTTCCCACAACTGTTTTTTTTTTTTTTTCTCTTACATAATTATCGTTTTCACAGTTGTAATTCTATGGCATTTCTTCCTGGCGTATTCTCACTCACAGAGCTAAATGGGATTTACCAATTCACTTCTGGAAACTAAATGGCCTAATGTTCCTCTGTGGTTATCTAGCCTTTCAGCTGGTGGGATATATGCTCTGCCTTCTGCCTGCTTAGTGCCCTGTAGATAAATTTGTACAGAATTTCTTTAGCTGTCAGGGTGATGGATGGGTGGTACAGTGGAGCCTGCTCAGCCAGAGCAAGTGGCTGCCTTTGCCATCCATCACTCTTCTGCTGTCAGCCCCCTGATTGGGACTTCAGAGCAGGTCCAGATTTCGTCTAGGTCACAGTGCCACAGAAAAACAATTAGTTTGTCAAGGATATACATATTTTAGCATGAGGATATTTGACATCTGAAATGCTGCAGTGTCCAGTATTCAATAAATCAGATTTTTGTTCTAAGTAGGGACTTTGTGCAGAGGAGAGAGAGGAGTGTGTCACACTGGGCATTGCTGCAGCTATGATTGTGGATGGGGGAGGTGGGAAGGGGGGAAAAGTGTGTAGCAAGTTAGGAAAAAAAAAAAAAAAAAGAAAATGGAAAAGAAGCGTTTGATACCTGAGCACTTGAAGCAGATGTACATTTTAACAGGGATGTTAAAAAACAGCTCTGGCCTTTTTAAGGATTTAGGTTTTCTTTCCTACAAGTAATTTTTAGTAACTCTGGTTGTCTTTGGGTTTTAGATCATACTCTGGCTTGATTTGTTGGCTCCTTTGACTCACCAACTATTTGCAAAATAGAGAGAAAAGTACCAAAATAAATTGAAGTATTTCTTCCCATTTGTGTTATATTTCACTAAGACGGGTTTTTCTCTGTCATTACATTTCATGTGTTTAGCTGGTAATTTAAGTTGCTGCTCATAAACACCAATCATGTTTTTTAATTCAGGGCTGTCCTTAGCTCTTGCTTATGAACTTAATGGGATTCCCCCCCACCCCCCCTCCCAATTTAAAGCTGTTGGAGAGAAGAAATGGGATACCTAGACGGACAATTCATTTACTTTGCAGTGAAATGGGGTTAACTGTGTGTTGATTATCATCCAGTGGTTTTACTGTTCTGTGAGGGGTTTGTCCACCATTCATGTACCTCCTCAGCTTCTGGTGGGGCCAGCCCACCACAGGCATGCTACCAGTGGCTAAACGTGCCTTCCCTTAGGAGGGTGCTGACTGTCATGGCCTGCTGGAGAATACCTGAAGCATGAGGTCATGCTGAGAAGGAGAGCTACTTTGGTTATGAAGAAGGCTATAACGTGTTATAAACCTGCTTTCTGGGCATGAATTGCTTCAATGAAAGATGGAAAACCCCAGGTTTGAGGTTGTCAGAGTGGTAACATATGTACACTACTACTCTTGAGCATGCCGTGGGGTAAGAGAACAGATTACACGTGTTTTGTAACGCTATGCAGGCTAACAGCAGTCAACCACGTGGTGACTTGAGCAGGGTTTCCATACTGGCTGTGTGCACCAATTGAGCCTGATGCAGCACTAGCATCCTGAATCTGTATGCAAGTCTTTGTTCTTGGGTCCCACCAGCTCTCTTTAGGGAACAGACATGGTAACAGTGACTACTTTCAATCTGAACAATCTATTTGTGTTTGTATGTATAAACCAATTAGCTATAAAGTGTGCTGTGGTACTGGAGTAACAATGATATTTTCCGAAAGTAAATTGGTTGTATTTAGCATTTCAATGCCTGAAGAAGGTGTTGCAGCATTTTGCAAATTAAATGGCTTTGCAAATAACTATAATGTTCTGTGCTTAAGTGGAGAAGATGCTTAAAATCATAGTCTTCTTTCTTTGAAACTTGTGTGGCATGCTTCAAGCCTCTGGAGACAGGATAGCTGTGTTGTGGATGTGCTGAGCAAGCGCAGCAGTAAGTCAGCTCCTTGTTTGCTTATATTCCCGTTATCTGTTACCATCCGCTCTGTGTCAGTCTGAGCAACTATGGTTACAGGACTGTTTTCTTAGAAGACTGCTACATATTTATATTTGAGCAGGGAAGATTTCTGCTTGGAGCTGTTACCAGTGGATCAGCAGGGAAAATAAATCTTCGCTAAATTTGCATTTTTACATTTTCAAGTGATCAATTACATTTATCAAGTTTCTGGATAAACACAGATTATCTCTTCAGCTCAGTAAAATTAAAATGTTTCTTCTCCATATGCAGAGCAGAAGCTCTTGCTGTATGGATGCTGTGCAGACAGCCTCCTTGATGGCTGTGAGACAGATGATATAACTAAGTCTATGTTGACATATTTAGAAGGAATTAAGCCCTCTCCACACATCTGTATTTTAAGGATGTGGACTTTTCAGCATTTGTTTGCACAGTGGAACAAATCAGGAATAGCCACTGTAGCTGAAAGTAATGGAGACTTTAACTCTAGTACTAGTATTTCTTTCCCAGTCCTCTTCCAAACTTTTTTTAGACAACTGTTTGTTGCATTATTGTATTCAAACCTTCCTTTTTGGGAAGAATTTAAACTTAATCCTGGTTTATTGAGATAGAAAATAAGTCTAGAAAATTAATAAAAAATATCATAGTGGGGAATAGTTATTGGCTTCTTGTTTCTGAGAGTTAACAGAAGTTCATGGAAGCAATATGCCCACAGAATGATTCTGAACGTGGTCTAAGAGGAGTGTTTTCATCCTAACTTCTCTTTCTCTCAAATAAATGGAGAACCTGGGCTTTGGCAGATGGATAGCCAAGAGTACAGAAGTACTGTAACTGCTACAGGAGCTGCAAGACAAGCACCAGGCTGAGGGGTCACAATAGAGATGGTAAATATTTAAATGCATTTTGAAATGAGTGCCTCTGATTTTTAAAGCCTTTTAACATCTTATACAATATTTGGACAGAATAATGATTCTTGTGCTTCACTCATCTTGAAAAATATCAAGTGCCAGTTCAGCTGGCTGCTATTTTATGCTGCTACGTCTGCTTATTTGCACTGCAGGTGGCTGCAAAGTTGTTTTTTTGGGGAAACTAGGGGTAATATTTTTGAATACCTGTAAGATCATCATTTGTGGCTCTAAAGTACCATTGTAGGTAGTGTGATGTGTGTTCATGTGGGCATCAAGGAATTGTCCATCTAGTTTTGGTGGTCACAAAGCTCCATATAAATATAGTGACTGAGGTCTGATGTGGCCAAAGGAAGGAGAATGAATAGTTTTAAGCAGTAAATGACAGACTATTGAAGAAGGAACAAAATGGTAAGTTTGTTCAGGAGATAAGTATTCAATACAGCAAGGGCAAAGTATGCATTATATAGTATCTAGGGGTTTGACTAGTTACCTGTAACAAGACCCTGAGACTGTGCAGTTGGAATGATTGGGTGTTCAGTATGTGGAACGGAATTTTCCATCTGAATATCACTTTAGTGTTTTAAAGCTGGAAGAGACCACTACAGCCACCCCTTTGTTTTATCAAAGAGTACTTGTATATTCAACCCCAAATCCATTTAATCTTTTCTGTACCTGTTGTTCTTTATAAGTCCTTGGGTGAAGCCCTGTAGTTATCAGTGCGTTGTCATTTGAGGTGAGATATCTAAATAATGCAACTGATGTGTCCTATGCGTACTGACATTTAGTGACTCCCACAGTTCCACAAGAGCTGCTTTTTCTCCAGGGCTCTGGTATGAACATGACCTTCTATAATGCTAAATATTAAAACAACTGTTTTAAGCTTCATGTTTTAGTTCTAAAAGCAAAGGAACAAAGTCACAGTGGAAGCCAGCTGGCAGACTTGCATAGCAATCTGCAAATCTTTCCCCTTTAGAAATACCAGAATTTAGATTTGCACTTAAATCACAAGTCAATATGAATTTGAACTATCCAAGAACTCATTTATGCACATCACAAAGCCAGCCCACAAATTGGTACAGTACTTTTCACTTGGCAGTCGTTCCTCCAGAGATATCCAGGACAGAAATAGCAAGGGTAGTGCAGGCCAGATATATGCTGGCAGAGCTGCTGATGGTAGAAAACTTGCTCAGCACCTGCCTGGTTGTGCTGTGCCTGGCTGCCATCACCTCCGTTAGACTTCTGCGTTTACAATGACTGAGATTGCCTGTCTTATTTAAGAGTAATGGTGTATGTTTTTTTTTTATTGTTTAACCTGAGCTAAAATTTTAAATGTTATTGAAGCGCACAAGAAGATTGGAGAGCACAGCAGGGCTGAGCAGAATCAGTGTTCAGAAAATTGTCACTTCTTGGGACTCAGGCTTGCAATCGGCTGTGTCTAGGCAAGCACTTGTTCCTCTTCCCTGCTGTGCAAAGCTCTGTCGGGGCTGACAGTTCTCCACGTGGGTGTGGAGATCTCTGGCTTTAACAACTCATTTTACCTTAGTATTTAGAAACTGAAATTGGTATAATTGTTAATCAGCCTATTTACTTCTGTTTGCTTGAGTTAATGTCTGATGGTAATCCCAATGACTTTCAAGTGAACTGTGTAACATCAGGAATAAATGTGGATCATTAATTTAAAAAAAAAAAAAAAAGAATTGAAAGAATTGGAGCTTAGGTCAGGATGATCTTAAATCCTCTCAAGGCCACGTAGTCAGCACTGGAAGACAGATCTGTGTAGCCTCATGAAAGAAATCTTCAACCCAACTTGTTTTTGAGAGACCCTGAAGAAAGAGGCTCCCTGTGCAACATGAAAACACTGTGGCGGTCTTACTTCATATGAAATATAAAATTGTGCTTATGGTGCCTGCAAAGTCAGTGGCACTGCAAAGAATGCAGAAAAGAAAAACAGGTTTTACCTGGGGATTTTTGCTAAACATTAACCTATCACTGAATCCTGCCTGGATAATTCATGAGATGGCTAAGAGTCTCCTCTTATACGCATGCTGTCTCCAGTACCCTGGCGTGCTTTACCTTCTGGAGAATGAGAAAAGCTGGCAGGGATTCCTCTTGCTGGCACTGACAGCAACATGTTCGCTGGCAGAAGTATAAAGCTCCACTCTGCAGAATTGCTTTTAACGAGTGTAGGATATCTTGGAAGTGCAGAAGACTGCAGCCAGCATTGATTGCTGTCCCAGCTAAATTCCTTCTATACACTGTGCGTGGGACCTGCTGTATCCAAGTTGCAACCCTTTAATTCTTAGTTTGTTTTGTATCTCTGCAAAACTACCCATGTGAAGTCTGACCAAAATGATGAAAAATTCTTGATCTTACTTTTGCTGTGTAGTTTTTAAACTGTTTGTGTTTAAAAAAAAAAAAAAAAAAAAAAAAGTGAAGCCCGATCTATTTCAGAGAAATAATAATATCAATATTTTTTTTAATGTCTTCCTTTGAAACTTTCCTGAAATATTTGATAAACATTTAAAATTATTAAGAACCTGGGAAGGAAAGGACAGGCACTAACTAAAGCAGTAACTATCCTGAGAACCCCTCTTTCCTTGTGGGGATGCCAAAATTGTGGTGTACTCAGAGCAGAACCCTTGTTGTGGCAAAAAAAATAGCAGCTTGTGTGGACCTAACTCTGTGCTGTTCCCTGGGAGCGAACCACAGGTTCCCTCAGAGGGGCTTTGCTTTCGATGGGATCGCTTTGATCCAATTCTGTTAATCTGTGTTAGTCTGTCTGCTCTAATTAGCCCAGGGTTTTAATGGCAGTGATAAGTGGAGTTAGTGCTCATTATCTTAGTCGGGAATGACTGCAGTAGTAGTCCATTCCAGCAAGACTGGAAGATTTTAATTATAATTCCTTCATGAAAGGCCATCATTTATAAAAGACAGTGCCTCACAGCCGGGGGACACCCCTGCTGGACACCCCCCACCTGCTCTGGGTGCATCCGGCCCTACAGCCTCTGGCTGGTTTGCAGTTCCTGAGGTTGAAATGTGGGAAAGATGAGTACTTCAGTTTCTCTTTCTTGCTTGCAGGTCACAGGCTGGCTGTTCATTTTCCTAAAAATGGGACCTCATTGCCCAAATTTTCTGTTCATGAACTGTCTTTTGATATGCAGCTAGCTGCCTTCTTAGCTTTGCCTCTGGTCTGCTCTGTCCGTCCTCAGTGGCTGAGTGGAGAGCCTACCTTTACAATTTAAAGTTCACTTTTAGTAAGCTGCTCCTGCACCAGCAAAAGTCAATGAAAACTGCTTGATCATTTCACAGGGAGTGGATTGTGGCCTTGCTCTACAGATGATGTTTGGTAGAAATACCTTCCGAATTATGGACTACAAATCTTGTAATTTTTATTCATGTTGTCTTTGTGGATGAACTGCTAGATTAAGGACTTCTGTTTGCTTTATCCTCATTTATATAATTATTTGTTTTCTGAATGAGAAGATATTTCAGTAGAAGTGTTTGGAGGGAACATTGTATTAAATATCTGGCTTTTTGTCAGAGAAATATTTTTCAAAAGCAGTAAAAATGTCTTATGAGACTTTCACTTAGCTGTAGTGTGATAGGATGGTGATTGTTATAGTAAATCTTCAAAGAATCTCTATCTCTGATTCCTGTAGATGGATATCTTACTGAAACACTCTTCTAGCATGTGAAAGCAGATGAATAATTCTTGCTTTGTTTCCTTAGTTATAAAGGGAAATGATTTCTCTTAACAGTAAATGATTGCAAGAATCTTATTCATGCCATGGTTTGAGAAAGTATGTGGCAAATATGGCCATGGCAGAATTGCAGTTTGGCCTTAATCCCAAGTTCACATGGGTACAGGGTTCACCTGAAAGACTCTATAGTACAAGAATTGTGAACGTAAAAAGAGAGCTAAGGAAATTAATGTAGCATAAATAGGACTTGCAGACCTGGATGCTACCCAGCAAAAAAGACATGCATTGGGTGGAGAGAGACCAGAGGTGAGCAAGAAGGATGGCGAAAGAAAACACAAGCTATGAAGGCAAACTGAAAGAATTTGGTTTGTTTAGTCTAGAGGTTAAGCAAAGAAAACAGAGAAGATGTAGGCAAAAAGCTGCTGTTTGAAGGAAGAGAACGATCTGTTTTTCATGTCCGCTGGGGACAGAACAAGAATTGATGAGCTTAAATTAAAGCAAAAAGAGATTAGAAGTTAGATATGAGGGGAAACTTTGCAGTTGTAAGGATAATTAGTCACTGGAATAGATTGCTTAGGGCTGCTATGGAATCACTTCAGCTCTGTAAGAACAGGCTTGGTAAACACCTGCCATAGGCAGCGATGCCGGTGCCTGGGAGCAGCAGGGTAAATGAGGGATGGTTGGGGCACCTTCCTGTCCTTCATCTCCCAGTTTCTTTGATGTGCTGGTTGTATTTTTCATTCTCACACTGCTGCTTTTTGGCACCCCATCCACCTGAAAAATCTTGGGTAAAATGGAAGACGTTTCTTTGCCTACTTCCAACGATTGTCAGGAAAACAAATATAGTGTAAACATTTGTGACTAAAGAAGAGTTAGCCTGTAGCTGATTTTGCTCGGGAGCCCAGCTCTAGGGCTACCACAACTCCTGCAACATCTGCTTCACTGTGGGGTAGCAGGAAACAGCTTGTATTACGCTTTATCAGCAAAAAGTCAGATCCAAAAGTGACAGGGCAAGCTCAAAAGGAAAAACAGCTGTTGATGAGACTAGTGACTGTGCTGTGGGCCTCAGCAAAATAAAACTTGATGGGAAGGGAAAGCAAAGTATCCCTTCATTCAGCTTGAAGAAAAATTTCCATGGTCACAGATTAGCAAATGGATTTATTCAGCAGTTTGCACAACCTGTTATTCACACTGTTGCATTGCATGTTACTGACAGCTGTCTCAGTGACCCTGGCAGTGCCTTCCCCAAGGCCCCAGAAAATGGGCTGCTTTTAATGTAACAGCCAGGGTGGTTCGACTGAGGAAACAAAGTGGGGATTGCAGTTGCATAGGTCATTTCTGTTGGATAAAAGGAAATGGTGGATACGTTCAGTTCTGTAATTGTACAGGATTCATTAGAGCACTAGGTTACAAGAAAGGAAACGAGGGAGAGAGGACTGAGATATAATTCAGGAGTGTATAACATCAAAATTGCCAGCACTTAAATATTGAGTGGTCTGTAGTACTAAGAAGACATAAGCTTCTTAGATTATTTTCTTTCAGATTTAGGTCTAACCATTGACTTTGAAACAGAATTTAGCCATAAAATCAAGTAAAAGCTTTATTGTGCTAAATAAAGTCAGGGTAAAGCATCCTAGTTCCTTATTTGTCTTTTCAGGAAGCACTTTAAAAACTGTGGTTGTTATTTAGAAAGAAAAGCTGGAATTCTTGCTACAAGCTAGGCATTTATTGTCAGTGGTATCTACAAGAGACACTAGAAAGAGAGAGTGTCATAATGTCCACTCCTTTAAATTCCTTCTTTCATCTTTGGTTCAAACCTTTTATTTAATAATGAAATATTGTTTGGATAGAAAGACACAAATGAAAGCAGAGGTGTTAAACTGTGCAAAGTGTGTGTCTGTGTGTATATCCATCCATATAGTTACAAACCTGTATTGCATAAACGCAAAAAAAATACCCCAAATTTGGCGAGGTGTCTGTATGTGTGTAGCTGTTAATGAGCTAAGAGAGCTGAAAAGCAAACAGGATGTGCCTCATTTCCCTTGATGAGCTTTTCTGAGCAGGATCCTGGAATTTGCCTTCAGGTGAAATGTCAGGGATTGCACTTTCCTTTGGGAGAGCCAATTCTAATTAAGCAGCATACAGTCAAAATCATCTCTTTGTTCTGCCTTTATTGAGAAGCACTTGAATACCAATTTTGTCAGCACACTAATGCTGAGATCCTGACAGTTGCACGCTACCTGAATCTATCTGAGTACTGTGGTGTTACAGTGGAGTGTAGGAGCAAGTATAAAAGTGATGGTGCCTACAAAACCTGCTAAGGAAGGAGCAATAGCTGATCCTTGTTATATCAGCTTTGTTTTCAATTTAGACAAGGTGCAAGTAATGAAAACTTGTTAATTAAATAGTGTTTTGTTGGATTTATTTAACCTGGTGACATAAATGGCACACTTAAAACAGTGAAAGCTATTCTAGCAAAACACTATAGGATATGGAAAACCTACCCAAACAATACGGAGAGACCATAGTTTATGCAGGAAAGGAAATTAGAGGAAATTATTTTAATTAAATGGGAGTTGTATCTGTTTAACCTGAATTTTATACTGCTTTTTTTCCTAAGCATTCCAGATGATGGTATTTCACAGTGTGGTACAGAAAAACCTCTGTATGATTTTGTATGTTGGTATATGGACTCAAGATAGTGTAAAGATGTAAAAACAGAGTTCCTATGCATGTTTGTGCCTCTGGAGTACAAGAACATTCAATGTGTGTTTTTTAAGTACATTAAAAAAGCACAATCAAATGTGGGTGTACATCCGGCTTTAAATTTTTTTATTTCCTTTCAATTTTAATCCATTTTGGTTGAAATGAGCTTTTATTAGTAAAGGACTGATTTACTACCCATAGCTGTGTGTTAGTTGTGTAATAAGCCTGATCTGCTCAGAGCACATCTCAAGATAAGCCTGTGAGATATTGGACAGTGACACCTTCTTTTTCAAAAACATTGTAGGCGCTGGGCAAATCCCATGGAAGAGGCATTAAGGTGAGATTTACTGATTCATGGGTTACATTCTGTCCTGTCTTCAGTGGTATGCTTAAGGCAATGATTCACTGTATTAATGTTGAAAAAAAAAAAAAAAAAAGTAAATCTGAACCACGTTGGCTTATGCTGAACTTGGCCATGTTATTTCTCAGAGATGTTTTGAAACTTCCTGGGGGTTGGTACTTGAGTGGATTTACATTCCTTCATTTTTTGGAGCAGGTTACAACTCAAATAATTCTCTAGATTCTAACATGTAAATTATTCAGACTTGTCAAATTTCACCCATTTTTATTTACTCAAAGTTGCCAAATTCTGTGTAGTCTGTATAAGATTTTCAGCTGACTTCACTAACTTGCAGATGAGCCTTTGCACATGTAGTGAAATCCTTAACCTTGTGAGAATTGTACAGACTGTGTTTTTGTACTTTCCTAAGAGTTCTTCTGAGCTGTTTTAATTTGAGACTTGTATTTTACTAATGGACAGTTTGCTTTTACACTATGTGGTATCAGTTGGATGTGATTATAAATGAGTGTGATTATGACAGTGAAAAAAGATTATTAGAAGCATCTATTAGTATTTAGTTGTCCAGCTTTTAGGATATATTAAAAGACTTTGATTTCAAAGGGAATTGAGAGCTGTTTCTGAAAATGGGATTTATCTAGAACCTCACGTAGTCATCATTATTACTAAAAGTTCTCCACTAAGAAATAACACGTCGTTCAATTTAAATGTGAAAATGGGGTGACTGCTTTTGACAGTAATTACTCAAGAAATCTTGTTCTTGACTTTAAGAAATTTTCCTTGAGAAATCCTATAATCACAGCTGATGAGGAAAGTTGGGTGTATTTAACAATTAGGAAGTGGCCATCAGATAGCATAAAACTGAAGGTCACTATCTTGAAATGTTAAATATGTCACCCTCTGCCAGGCCTGCAGACTTCCTGATCTTCCGTATTATGGCCATTACTGTATTTAGCAATCCAGACATCTTCGTTGCACAGGTTGTGGTGGGTCATGATGCAAAAAGTGCAGGAGCTCTGCTCTCCAGAGATCATTGTGCAAGTTGCAAGGCCTCTTTAAAATACTCCCAGAAATGACATACTGCGTGCAGCTGAGGCAGAGCAAGATGCTAATTTGGTGAGCGTGCCTCCTTTTGGCTTGAGCAAAATGGCTTCTTGCCATGTATGTGCTTCAGCCTCTGTTTACTTTTATTTTTCTATTGTCAGACATATAGTAATGCCAATGAAGAACTGAAAAGCCACTTGGATTGGTATTGGCTACTGTGATGCTAGCATAGTTAGGCATCACAACTGTTCTGCTGGCAAGGAACATTTTTTTTTCTTCATTTTATTTCCTATTAAGCTTCACTCCCTTTGAGAAACAACCTGAGGTATCACTGCAGGAATCAAAGAAGCGTACATACAGGAGAGATGTTAACGGTCTGGCTCAGGCATATGCCACTTACGTTAGTGAAGAGCTTCCTGGTGGTTTTTGTAACGTTTGTTTTCCAATACATTTTCTTTTTGAACATACCTGAGCGTAGCAAACACTTCCTAATCTGTTTTGGTTCTCCCAGAATACTATTTCTGTGCCTTACTGTAACTCAGCATTCTTGACATATTGTGGTGTGAACACTTCAGGTTGCTTTTTTAGTTTAGTAACTCAGCTTCTGATGCATGGATGTTGTTATAAGTGAGGCTGTGAGAGTTAATTAAGCTTCATGGTGGAATGCTTTATTGATTCAACAGATTATTCACTCTGGAAAACTGAAAACATTTGTATGCATGATGTAGTACCATAAGGAAGTTTGGTAAACATTTTGAACGGATATCTTTTAACCTGGAAGATTTATAGACTCTTCATAAGCCTTTAAGTTACATTAGGGGAAAAACAAAAACAACACACACAGAGGATGAAAAGTAAAAAAAAAAAAATAATAATAAAAATGACACCATGACTGATGGGATTAAAGAACTTCAAGGTATTTTTTGGCTTTATTCCACATTTGTGGGATATGACTAATATAGTTAAAATAAATGTAGGGGAGTTAATAGTGATTGCCACTTAGCTAAAATCAAGGCTTGCTCAGGTTTAAGGTAATATTGGTTGCTAGAGGAAAACACATGTGCATTGTCAGCTTCATTCCTGAGATAATCAGGAGTTAGTCTGAATTCAAATGAATTAGAAAGTTGGTTTTGTTGGTTAGAGAGGAAAGAACCTGATGGAGGTTTGTCTGTCTTGTAGGGCAAAAAAAACTTGAGGCAAGAGTGAGCATCGGTAAAACAGAAGGTCCCAGGTGGGACCTGTCTGAGGTGTAAGTGTTGATGGAGATTCAGTGCAAATAAGATAAAACTAAACTTGTCCCAGAAGTCTTCAATGTTGGAGCTTATTTACTGTGTTGCTGTGTTGCTTTACTTATTTGCTATGTTGCTGCAGCTGGCCGCCAGCACAATGTGAGTGGATCAAAAAATCTATTCCTCATGCCATAGATGTCTGGGCGTACAGCTCCAGTTCTCACCAGTGCTGGGAAAGCGGCGAGCTTGTTTAGGTGGTACAGGAACAACAGCAAAACTCCTTAAATAATTGTTTAGATAATATCACTCATTTGAGATTGTATTCACTACTACTAATTAAATTGTTGGCCTAACAAGCAAAGAGGTAAATTCTGGCACCATACTAAACCACAACAATTATTAATGCAATTAAGCTTAGTTATCTGGGTAGATTAGCAGAATGGGGCATTTAGTACGGCATAAGCATGTAGCTTAAGCTGTGTTGTGTAATGGGGCATAACATAGGAAAAATCCTTCATTTTTTCCCTTGAGCAAAACAGCAGTAAGAAGAGAGGATGCCTCAAAGGTACACTTTGCAGAGTTAGAACAGAATTGCTGATTGATAACAGAGGAAATTTAATATTCTTATTCTTTGAATAACTTTGTAGTAAAGCCAAGCTCTTAGAAACAGTTGATTATAGTTTCAGTAAAAATATTTAGATGACAGCTGTAAGCCTTCATTTCTACACATATGTTATAGAGCTCTTTTGTTGTTTCAGTATGTGTAAAGGAAGAAGTCAAGACGAGCAAGTAAGAACAGATCTGACATCCTTAAAGTTATTACCAGCAAAAGCACTGAAAAGACAAGGCAGGTCATTTGCTCCCACCCCCCGAGTTTAACTAAACATGGTGTGAATTATTGATGGATGGGGTTTGTGCCTCAGTCAGCATTTCCCTGCCAGGCTGCACATGCCACGTAGCGTGAAGGGATCTGTGGGGTAGGTAGTAGTTGGGACATGCTGAAGAGAAGGGAAAAATCCCTTCTTGCCTACCTACTAACAAAATCTCATTATCAGCCAAGGTTTGAAATCTGTTTAGACTGTCGGTTCTGTGTGAGAATATTGAGGCTTTTTCTTCCCTCTCTAAAGGTGATGGATTGATGAGAATTTCCCCTTCTTGGTATTGAAGTCCTTAATAGTCTGCTGCCATGTTATGTGGCCAGCACGTTGCTACAAACCCTATTAAATCAGCTAGCTGAAGTGAGCTAGGCATTGTCAGCATCCCAGTTGTGCTTTATTGATCCTGGAATCAGACTTCATCTATATCGCTTCTCAGGTAGCTTCTCTGCTGATGCATGTTGGTACTCGCTGTGCTACTGATGGGGTTGGCTGCAGTCAGAAACAGCTGGCGAGGATTACCTTCCTCTAGGCTGTCATGCTGGCTTTTACAACTGATTTTTTGGCAGGGTGAGGAGCTGAGCTGCATTCTGCAGCCGTGGAAGATGCTGACATGGCTAATTCCTGTCCTTTTGTGGCTTTGCAAACTCGCTGCCAAATGGCTGCAGTTCTGAAGAGCTGCACTGTATGCAGAGGAAATGATTCTCTTCAAGCCTATGGGTTGCTGGAAATTTTAAAGAGAATCCTTTTCCAGGGATCACAGACTTTTATTGAGCAGTTTTTGAAGACAGGTTCTGTTTTGGACTTATGGTTTCATGTATTTATTTTCATGAGAAATGTTAGTAACAGATGTTCCTTTGGGAAAAGAGACCTGTCCCTTGACAGTATTTTATTTTTTTTTAATTTCTTGATCTCATGTGTTTATAATCAAGGCATTTTATGCCCCACCAAAAATACTGTTTTGGCAGTGCTCTTGTATTGTGTACTTTATTAACAGTGAAGCAATCATGCACTGTAAACAGTTTCAAGCAAGCTGAAAAGCAGGACAATGCCATCCACATGTGCTGTATAATGAAAAATCCTGAAGCAGGAATTGGAGGAACTTCCTATGGAAGTGACAGTGCATTCTCAACAAGTCCCTTCACGTCAAGTATTCCATATGCGGACTGAGAGGTGATGTTTACATGCACTCAGCTGCTGATTTATTCATAATACTTTGAGCCATTTGTCCTTGTCTTAATACACACTGTAGTTTTCTGGTATTTTTATAAAGAATGTAAGAAAAATCTGATACCTAGAAAAGTATGTTTTGACTGCGTTCACTCCGTTTAACTGTTCCTTTTGTTTTCTTCCTGAAAATTATTTTTGCTTAAATATTTTGATGTGGGAAGGTCTTGACAGGGCTGTTTACTTTGACAACAAATTCAAGTGTCATATAATAGACTTTTTTATGGCAGTGGATTTGAAATGTGTAGCTGTGAATGTCAAGAATGGAGAAGAAGGTTCTTGTCATGCTCTGAAGGATTTCCTAACATCCCAAGTACCTGACAGTCCACCCAGACTAGCTGGGAATTTGAATACTTAGTACTGCAATGCACTGTTGGAAAGGATTAATCGTGGAATAGTTCAAGAGTAATATTTAATCATGGCTTTCATTCTACCTGTGTGAATAGGAAAACAAATCTCAGTGCAGATCTTGCTTAGGCTATGCCAAGTTTTGACTGGTTAGCCTTGTAGGCAAAACAGAGCTGACAATATCTGTGTATTAATGCATGGAGAACAAATGCTTGTGAGGAAACCTCTATGTAGAAACTTCTAGCAGTGTGCAAGCCTGTTTTGTGTGGTGAGATAAAAAAGAAAACAAGCACTAGATGAGGTCTCTGTCATGATCTGCTTCAGCTGGTCTTGATCCAAGCTTTCAGTTGACCTTTATCTAATAACATGTCAGGAAAAGAGCTGTAACACTTTTCTTTTGAAGTGTTTGGTAAAACTTTCCACCAAACTAGCCTAATGGGAAGATACTCCACTCCAAGTGGAGTGTTTATTTTATGCCCCTGTAAAAAGGTCTGTCTTCTTGTTCCCAAGCTGCACCAGAACCCCTTGGTTTGAAAAATAAAGTTGGTGTCCTGTTCCAATTGCACAAGTAGCTTCATCCTTGCAGGGGGAATGTGGTGGCAGCAGATTCCAGGAAAAAAAAAAAAAGTATCCAGGCACTTTCCCTAAATTATCATTTACCTCCTAGACTCTTACCATCAAATTCTGAAAGGTACTCAATTTGACTTGGAATCCAAATCAGACCTTAAAATTAAACAATCACCCAGAAACCAACTGCAGAGCTTGTAGTAAATTTAGCGCCCCAAAAGTGAGAGGCAGGGAACTGCTGAAATGCAAGGTCATGTCCAAAGCAGGATACAGGCTCTGGGAGCTCATCTGAGCTGTGGTGGTGGCTGTGTGTGTGTGTGCGCACACGTGAGAGATTTGTGCCTGAGGCTGCTGGGTGATGCCTCCAGCAAGGGGAGCCCGAGGAAGGAAGGAAGAGAGGAGGGAGCGGGAATGTGGATGGAACAGCAAACCACAAAAACATCTCTTTGATCTCTGGGGGGAAGAAAGGAGCACTTAGAGTGAAAGGCTGAGAGTCAGGAAACCTGCACCACTGAAGTAATTGTAAGATAAATCGCAGGACCCTCAAAAAGCACCCATACTAGTCAAGGTGGTTCATAGTATAATAGCTGCATTACAGAATTAGTGAACATACTATGATCGATTTCACATTTTTCTGTGAACTTCCAAACTGCCCTCACGTAATACTTCACCTTCCTACCATTTTATTAGTTAGCCAATGCAATGTATTTGGAGAAATTTCAACAAAACAGTTGCACAACTAAAGTCGATTGGGTGTTTTTGTGGTCTTGGATAACGTAACTCATGATGCATCATAACCTGTTTTTTTTTTTTTTTTTTTCAAAGAAGCTTTGATATTCTTTGATCATTTCTAGCCATTTTTCAGAAGAGGTCCCTCGCTCATTTTTTTGGATTCTTTGTGGTTACAGTGTGTGAGCTGAGCCGTGCATAACAGCACACATGGTGCATTGGGGCTGCCATAATTCCAGGGCCACGCCACCATGTGGTATGTAGAAAGGGAATGAGGGATGAGCATATTGTTTATTGCCAAAGAAAGTAAGTCTGAGTTCCTTCCTGAAAGCTGTAGTTCCTGATGTGTAGGCACTTCTTGAGAGCTCAAAACGGTGAGATAAAGCAGTGGGTCTTACAGGGAAGGGAGTGCAGCATATATTCTCTGGGGGCATCAGAAAGCCCAGGAAAGCTCTATCTGAGCTTTGCGTTCCTTCATGCCCTCCTCCCTTTCTCATCTCTCTCATTTCTCCACTTCTGAAAATGTTCTCCTTTCTGGCAGCCATATGAAGAGTGTGACTTTTATTTTAACTGCTGGGCTTCAGTCTAAGATTGAGATCTGTTGTGTGCGTGCAATGGCAAGAAACTGGCAGGGAGGCTGCCTCCTCCTTCCCATTCCTCTCCCCTGTCCTTGGCAGGCCAAGAAGTGTGTGAGGGATGTAGGCTGGCAGCTGCTTGGCTTTGCTTCCTCCTATGAAGCCTTCAGACCCGAGCACTGTGTCTGTATGTGAGAGAGTGAGGGGAAAAGGAGTCCTTGGGATAATACTCCAAAGAGGTTGTACCTGGAGTGAAAGGGCAGGAGGGAATGTGGGTGAGCAGGAGGGCAGACAGCTGGGACCGGGGGACAGGCTGGCCATGCTGAGGTAGCACGAAGATGAGGTCCCAGCTCCTGGGAGCCCTCTCAGGGCATTGCAGGCACTTGCATGCACAAGGGGTGCCTTGGAAGTCCTGCACGTGTCTGTGTAACAGCTGGTGGGTGGGTAGACCTGTATCTGGACTCCAAGTGCTGTGGATGTGAGTGGAACGGCAGTGCATACAGTGATGCAAATCGTAAGCCTTGTCTGAGATCCTGCTTGCAGCCTCGCTTGCTGTTATTTGACTGGCAGTACAAGATTTTCTGGCGTTTGAGGTTATTAAAGTATACTTGTATTTCCAAAGAGAGAAAAAAACAGCAGTCGCTGTAGATCAGCTTTTCAGTTGATTTTTTTTTTTTTTTTGATTCACCTAAGAAAAGGTTGACTTAAATAATGGTATAAGCAGAATCCATATGAAAGTTCTCGTTCTTCCTTCTTTTGTTTTCTATATGTTGTGTTGCTGTGACGGCATCAAGGAGATTACCCTTTGCAGGAGTGCAAAACACCAAATCCTTCACAGTTCTGTGCAAAATGTTGCCCTGTGGCATTTCAGCACAACAATGCAGCTTGTTGCCATTAAACTGTTTTTCATTCCATGTTGCTATCTAAATGTGCCTCCTTCTTCCTGGAAAATTAAATGGTTTAAACCCTAATGGGAGGGTGTGCAGACTGTAATGTTCCTTCATGTGTTCTCAGATGGGCTTGTCTGATTTTTCTCTTTATGCTGCAGGAAGAAGCTGATACTTACAGGCTTTTTACCTTTTAGAAGAGTATAGAATTGGGGGATGGATATTTTTTATTCACTTTTTAGAGGCAGAAAAATCAAATCACCATTGTAACAATTTTTCACTTTTTGATTACCATAACCACAAAGTGCCTAAGTGTAAGTTGTCCTAATGTAATGACTAAAAGGATGTTGGAACTCTTGAACGCAAAGATTTTTTCATGGATGCAAAGATTTGCACCATGCCAAGCTATTTGCTAGAGTTGCATCTGTTGCTTGGTTCTGCCCTACCATTCTGTTCCAGAGCTGAAATTCTAACCATGCTGACGTGGGGGCAGGCATGAGAGTGCACTGTGTTCCCTAACAGAGCCATCCTCCTGCAAAGCCTCAGACCTTTTCTCATCTGAAAGGACTGGCCTACACCTTTCTCATTGTTTAAATAACAACAAACTGATTGCTTTAGGGAAGCCATAGCAGCTCTCAGTGTAACTTCTTTGAGCCTCTTTGTACATAGGATTTTTGTGGCCATTGTGCCAAGAAGCCCTGTCTTTTTACAGCCAAAGATAAACTTGTTTCTTAGATTTATTTTGGTATAAAAGTGGATTTGCATAAATGTGATTTGTTTTTCTGGTGCTAGCAAGCCTGTCAACTTCAAATGGAAATCTTGTTGGTTCTGCTGGTGCCCATTCCTGGCAGTACAAATGTATATATGAAGAGATGATGCAAAAAAAAAAAAAAAAAAAAAAGAGGGGGGGGGGGTGGAGGGCAGAACTTATTAGATTACATCCAGCTCTGTAACTGCTAGTTTTTTTTTTTTAAAGCTTTCTGGAAAAAAAAAAAAAAAAGCTTATTAGAAAAACAACTACCACACTGAGGAGAAGAATCAGGACTATTTCAAGCATATTATTTCACTGTTTCTTGCCAGTGGGAGACTCAGAGAGGGGGCTGGGGGTTTACAGTGGCTAGACAGACCATTAAATTGGTATTAAACACTTTTCCATATGAAGGAAGTCCCCTTCTGCCAAATATCCAGGAGCAGGGGGATTGGTTTCAATGCAAGTACTGCTGGGATGGGGCTAGATAAACTTTGAAATATTAAGAGGTCACTGGGGTCAGGGCGCAGGCTTCAGAGCCCGTCTGGCTGGCTTCCTTGTAGACTCTTGGAGAGCTGGCACACCGAAGCAGCATGACGTCCTGCATAAACATCTGATCCTCCTGACCAGTTTTTTCCATGGTATTAACTTTCTTAACACAGGGGGGAGGGGGAATAAAAAAATGACCAAAGCTGTTTTATATCAATTTTTACCACGCTGAGCCACAGCAAGATTCCTGTGCTGTCCCAAACAATAGAGAGGGCAAAAGGAGAAAAAGCAGGTTGCCAAGCTGCTTTTATAGATTCACAAACTTTGCTCTAGTTCCTAAAATAGCAGCACAACACAACAGAGGGCTCCTCTGAAATTATGATAAAATGCACTGCTATTGATTTTTCAGCTGGTTAATCAAATGGAAAAGATAAATAATGTAAACCCTGCAAATCTGGAAAGATGCAGAAGAACGCTAAAACTACAGATAAGTGGTAAGAGGACTGGCTAAATCCCCAAAGCAAAGAGAACCCAAATGGAGCAACACTGTCAGGATGGAGGCTGGGAGAGAGATCCCAGGTTATGCAGGCAGTTGGCACTGACTGCATGGCAGAGGGCACAGATGTGCCTTCATGTTGCTGGTCTGTGTCCCTTTGGGGCTACAAGTTGGTGCCACAGCAGCTTGTGCAGTTCCAGGCTGCTGAAGCTGCATGTTGTCCTCTGCAAAGGTCTCTGGAAACTAGTTTGTCCCACGGGACTATTATGCGCAACACAGTCATGCTTTCTGTTTGGAAACCAAGACAGCTAAGGGGTAGCAGTGTCCTGGCTAAATTGAGTAAGGTGGGGCTGAAGCCTTGGCTAGCTGGATATGTTTCACTTTCCCGGAGACTAGAGCCAAAAAGAATCAAGGATTTGGCCCATAACTTCTATTATTAAGAACATCTCTTCTGCCCAGCTTGGCTTTTGTTCACTGAAAAGCAATCTTTCGACTTCAAAATACTGATCTCAGTTCAGTAAAAACAAGAAAGCAGAAAATCTCTGCTGTGCTATTGTGAACTTCCCTTTTATATGCTGGAGTTTTGCTTGGTTGTGCTTTAATACAGACTCTAGATTCTGGAAATAAACTAATATGTTTCCTCTTCTGAGCTTGACCATGAGAAAGTTCATTAATGATCCCATATACAGCACAGTACAAACTTAGACAGCAATCTACATGGGAATCCAGTGGTGCAGAGCTTGGTGGAGGCAGCTCTGCTCATTTCCTGTGGAATTTGCTTGGTATCTCTGTACTAGCAGATGGTATTGTAGTAGCAGAGCTTTACTCAGAATGTGGAGCCATTAAGTAGTCAGTGAAGCAGCTCAGGAGTCTGCATTGTCAATACAGAAGCATGATGGTTTGTTAAATCTGCTGGTTGCTTGTGTAAAGGAAATAGTTGCTTTCTATTTTAAATCTGGAAATTTCATAAACGTAGCTCCATTTGCAGAGCTGTTTTGCTGTTTCTGTAAGCAGTGGTGCCTGCCCTCCTGCCTACAGCCATATAAACTTTTCTGGAAGCCCTAAAGGGCCAGATGCTACAACCCTATGCCTATAATATGGCCAGAGAGCAGAGCAATTTGATAATAACAGGCACTTATATACATGTACAAGTGCTATAGGACTTTCTATGGTTCATACCTCGCACATGATCAAAATGCACTTTGTGGATGATAGGTTTGCGTCCAAAGCATATGCATTCTTGCCATAAGGCCAGAAAAAATCTGCTGTATATTGGGAGTGTTTGTTTTCTATTGCATACAACATCCAAATCTGTTCATCTGAATAGAGGGACATGTCAAGTTACACTCTGAGATATTGCAATGGCTAATCAGTCAGCTATGAAGGCAGAGACTCTAATGACACAGAAGACCATGAGTGTAGCTTGTAGGGGGAGGGGAGGGCAGGAACAGATGAAATGACAAAGGCAACCAGAAAAGATGGAGTATGTTGCACTAAAAGCTGAAAATAACTCAGGGAGATGAGAAACCCTGTGGTATAGGGTGTGGGGGGGAAACCAGAGCTTAAAGAAGAGAGCAGTGAAGACCACAGCAATGACCGTAGTCCATTTTTATTTTAACCACTTACAGGAAGGTGGTGAGTCACCTCTTCCAGAGCTCTTTGATTTATTAGCGAGGTGAGTTTCCTGCTATGGAAATCGGAGCCAGGAGAACTGCCAAAGAAGGAGGAAGAGTGTGCACAGATATCTTCGTAAGCTCTGCAAGGAGAGGTGGAGGAGGCAACCATTAGGCTGGGGAGAGGAACATACCAGAGACACAGAGCAAGAGTTATGTTAGCCCTCATAAAGGTGAAAAATATAAAAATATTGTCAGAATTTCAGATAAACAAATGCACACCAATAAATGAAGCATTCTGACTTTTATTTTTTATGGATTGGTGAGTGCAGAAAAAATCAGTCTTGAAACTATAATACTCCAGTAGGTCATTGCAAGGTCATCTGTCCAATAAGTTACAGAGCTATGTTAATTTGTTCCACATTGGGCTTGAAGCCTACAAAGAGGTGAAACAGAATTTTATGGAAATGTTTTTACTGAAGGAAAGCTTGGATTTTCAGGTCCTGTCATTTGTGTGCTTTCTGGACCTGACTAGCAGTCCTGCTGGAGAGCTTGGGAACCTTTTGGTAGTATGACGTTGAAATGTGTATTCTTTTTATGATTTTGATTTTAACAGATTATTTTTAATTCAAATTTTTCCACTTGAAACTGTTCTGAGAAGTTATAATAGACAATAAAGCCCAGCAATACAGTAAAACACTTCTGACAAAAAATGCAACGTGCTGGACTGCATGTCTGCATCACCTGTATGCTGCTTGCTTCTCCTTGGAAGGAGGACAGGTCGCTTAGAGCTGACCTTAGCTTCACCTTTCAGCTTCTTCCTTAGCTGAAGTGCTCATGGATTTGAACTGAAGCATGTGTATATGTAGATGTGTGGGTATTGCTAAAATATTAGCACTGGGCACTAGCAGAAAATAGGATAAATCTGTTTAAAATGCTCTTAAGTAATTAGGCATCTATAAATAAAAATGAATATGTGCTGTGTGTTCACTCACCCACCTTGTCGAGGATCTTTTTTAACTGTAGAAATTCACAACATCTGAAGCTGATCTTCACAGAAAACCAACTTGTACTTTTTTTTAAGAGCTTGACTGGGGTTCAGGCTACTGCCACGTAATACCACAAATACCTTGGTTTCCATCAAGGTGGTTTCCTTTTGGAGCTTTGCAGTTCAGGCCAAATTATAGGCTGGGTGCTATTCATCCTCACTAGTTTAGATAAAATATTAATCATCATCATGTTAATATTTGTTATGTGGATTCATTTTTTGTTTTTTTTTTCCAATTTCTTCTACCTCTTCAATAACTTCTCAATTTCTTGCTAACCTTAATGTGAAACTAAGTATATTATTTCGACTGATTATTTGGCATTAAGTAAATAACCTTGGCAATGTACTTGCTCACATTTGTCCATAATAACTCCCTGCCCCTATTTTATCGTTTATGGAATTGCTTTCTAATCCTTTTCATAGTTCTTTTTAAAATAGCTTTCTTATATAATAGATAATAACATTTGTTATAAAATGAAAGTAAAACCAATTAAATCTGCCTTATTGTACTTACAAAAGATTGATGTGTGTAAAGTCTAACAGCTTATTTGGGGATTTTAATCTAAAAGTGCCCTGCAATAACATTCTGTTGTGTTCTGGGAACTAGCTGTAATAGAGAAGCCACTGCCTGCAGAGATGCTGAACTAAATTAAAGTATTGTGTGCTGGTATTCTAGCATCTGCCTCCTACGTTAATCTGTGGAAAACGCCTGAAAATACCCTAAAGTAGCAGCCATTTCTTTGTTTAAGTTTGAAAGCTTTTTGTATCTGTTCTCATTAATGCTGCACTGCAGAAGATTCACTGTTCAGTAAATGAATTGAACAGAAGCTTCTGCAAACCAAGACCAGACTGCAGTTTTCCCATTTCTGTCTCCATTTTATTTTTGTTGTTTGTAAAAGGTTTCAATTTGAGCTCTAGGGACCTAAGCTTTACTATGCTTGCTTCAACATATGTATTTCCTGCTAGGAAGAAGCAAACTAGTTAAAACAGAATGAATGTTTCAAAAATTTAAATATTATACTATTTGAATGATTGAGGATTTCTTGATCTACCTTAGTCTTTCTCTTGAGTTATATTTGCATATATGAGACTGTAAGTGTATACTTTCTCTGAAAGGTGCATTCTGAAAACGCTTCATCTTCATTGTAAAGTCTCTTATTTTGCTCCTCCTTTATAACACTTTCATTCATCCAGTGCTGGATGAGAAACTACGGCATGTGATTTACGACTGTATATGATATAAATAGCTGAAAGTCTAAGAGCAGCAAGTAGTAAACAGACTGTAGGCAGTAATATATTTGTAGTATTTTTATGCATGAATAATCCATGAGTTTATTAAAAAAGTCTGTTTATAGATAACTTAGTAATAGAAGAATGCTTTAATTCTTGAAATAAGTTATCGTCTCCAGCTTCAAAAATAATTCTGTGAAATGAAAAATAAATAATATAGAAAATAACTATGATGTATAGACTTGTCAAACTTAGCAGTTGCTATTTCAGAAAATAAAATATACGTTCACTGGGATAAGGGCTGCAGAGTATGCATCTCTGAGGGTGCTCCCCCAGCTGCTGATCTCTGCTATCGTACCTAAGCTGTAGGTGAACATCCTTGAGCATCGTCCTTTGGCTGCGGCTGTACTGGTTGAAAAAGTTCCTGCTTCCAGCTGTTTATCACTGTCCCATGCCTGGACGTTATCACGCGCCTTTAGAGCAGGCAAAATGATGCTGTTTAAATTGTTTTAGGAGTTTCTATACACCTCATTGTCTCTGGGCCAGTGAATAGGTTCAGTATTGTCATGCCAAGCACTGTCCTAGCATGCACTATAGCCCTGCTTGGAGTGCCTGGGGCATCAGGGCAAAGAAGGCCTTCTTCTATACAAGACAGACCAACCGATTTGTAAATCTGGCCTGAAAGAATACCCATGCTTTATAAATAATGATTATGGCATTTTTGAGCCCTTCCCTTCATTGTTTCTTTTAGCCAAAGATATCTGTTGAATTTGAACCAAATTACATCCATAGGTTATGACTGATTTGAAAATTATTTTTATAGCTGAAAAACTCATTTCCTTCTCCAAAACAACAACAACAAAAATCCATCAATTCCTTTCCCATCTGAGCTCCTTTCTGTTTGTGATTTAAGTTACTTTTATGGGTTGTAACAAGCTCTGTATGCCTTTCACCTCAGGTCTCACATACTTAAAAACTATTCTTAGAAAAAAAAAGAGGCTCTGTTAGGATAAATTGATATCTTAGAGTGCTTGCAATATGAAAGGTTGTTTACTAATATTAAGTAGGAATAGTAAATACTAGTTTTAAAATGGTTACAAAGGCAACAATTTGAAATTGGAAATTAGAAAAAGACTGAAGAGAAAATAACGAAGGCATTAGGAGAGTGTCGTAGTGCTTCAAACTGACATTCCTAATATGTATTTAATTAAGAGCCAATAAAGTGGAATTTAAATGTACATAAACTCTACACAGTAGAAACTTGTTAATTTGCACTCTAATAATTTGCAGACTTTATAATTCACGAAAAGGAAAAAAAAAAAGCTTTCTTCTGCCTCTCAGCAATGATTTAAACTAGAGACAACAGTGAACTAGCCTGTTATTAATGCTTAATTTCTTTGGCAAGTATATGAGGAAGCAGTGTGTGTATGTATGTGAAGCAGTGTGTATGACCATATTGTAAGGTATTAACTACTGGATCAGAGTTAATGAAATGAAGCCCAATTTACAGTGTATTATCTTTGTATTCCCCCCCTTTCAGATAGCACCCAGTGCAACTCCAGGATTTTCACTGATTCGGAGTTGATCGTAACAGAGCACTTTTCACAAAGACACAAATGCAGCAATTCGCAGTAACTCTCAGGCTCACAACTCACTGCCACCAATGGCCCAAAAGCCTGATCACAGAGGCTTATGAAGGTACACATGGAAATTCCGTGGGATTGTTCAAGTTCTCTTCCAGGAGGTTTGACTGAGTTGTGGTGGTGGCAGGAGGTCAGCTCTATTGCTGGTGTGCAGTTCAGTGTCTGTTGGAAAGCTCCCAGTCTTCACATGTTATTCTCAACTCCTTTGCCTTAAACAAGCTTTTAGGTTGATATGAAGTTTTTGGTGGTGAATCCCTCTAGGTCAGTTCCTGTCCATTACTGGCTGTTGTTCATAATATAGTTCTGATTTCCTTGCCTGCTCTGACTTGTGCAATATATCCAGATCACGTTGTTTGGTGATGCAGTTTTACTCTCTCTTCCTATAGGCATATTTACATAGAGGGAAAGTTGAATTTGATGCTATTCTGTGACACTAGAGATGGTAGTAAATTAATATTTGACTATCATTTTCAGCCACTTCCAACCTGTTATTCTCATGTTGTGTTTGATATTTTCAGCTTTAATGGGTGAGAGTTCTTAGTCTAAAAATATTAATCAAACCTAGGGAAATTCTAAACATAGCATATTCAGTTAATTTATTTTGTAATTAGATTGAGTTATTAAATAGATTTTTATTTCTAAACTCATGTTTACTTGAATGAATTATGAATCATTGTTGATTACCACCACAGTATTTATAGTACTTTCCTTTGAATTCCAGGTGTGTGAAATGACCTTGATGTACTGCACCAGCTTCACACTCAATCAGTGGAGAAAAAATAAAAATAAAAAAAAATAGTGTGAATGTGTCAGATAAAGATGTTCCAATCTGCTTTAATCCTGACTCCAGTTACCCAGAAACTGTCTATCCAGTTGTATGTGAAAACCTGGAGTAACGGCTATTGAGCCAAATTTCATCATCTGCCAGGTAATTATAGCTCGTGTTATCTTCAGCTGGGAGTTACCCATGTAGAGGTACGTGCAGAGTAGGACCCATTTGTATTTGTTCTTCTCCTGTGGTGTATTTGTTTAAACAAACATACTTATCAGCAGCTTTCATTTTGCAGCTAGAAGGCCTGTAGCAAAGTAGAGGAGCTGGCATTTGCATTGAGATTCCAATTAAGTTGAAATTAGCATGAACTTCTGTTCAGTAGCTGATGTTTAATGTATGGCAGATGAAATGGTACTTTGATAAACTGACTCCAAGGATTGTTATGACATTTCTTGTCTGCTTCCTACAACGTGATTAGACTGCCATACTACCATGTGCTTAATAGTTAGTGCTATCTTGTGCCATACCTTTCTGGCACAAGAAATATCCAGATCAGTGTGTAAGATAAAGCTTGCTTATACAAACAAATCCCTCAAAACCTGACATGCACACCACACTACACTTAAAAATAAAATTAAATAAATACATAAATAAATAAATAAATAAATAAGCCCCCTGGATAATTGAAAAACCTGTCTTAACTGTTATGGCAAAAGCAAGGATTAGAACCATTTTTAAATAGCATAGTAAATTACTTTTCTGCTTTATTTTATTTTGCAGTTTTATTTAACTAGGTGGTCTCTTAGAAATAGAGCACTTCAGAAATGCTTGCATTACTTTCTCTTAAGAAAAAAATAATCAGTACTTCAGCCATGACATGTGTTGCAGGGGTTGACCAGCTCCAGTTTCTTCATAAAAGAATTGGTTTTTAGTATCATTTTTTGAGGAAATGTGGGTTACTAAAGTTCCATTAAATCTACAGTACTGAGGCTCTAACAAGAAATCAATGTGCCCTGGTGACTTAAACACTTCCTTTTAGGTGGTCTGTGTTTCTAGAGCATATCTCACATTATGAATTTGCCAAGGCTCATTTAAGCAGAAATTTTTTCACTCCTGTAGTAAGAGTGTTTTCCCCCAGAACAAAAGGGATCAGTTCATCTTGTGCTGCTTCTGTTGCAAATGGTACTGTTTCTCTTCACCACTTTGCTCTGTTTTTTTCCTCCCATTACTTGCAAGGAAGGCTGCTCAGGCCAAGAGGCAGCAGGAAGCTGTTGACAATGGAGAGAGGCCCCAAGACAGGCCATAATAGCACAAGCCAAGTGCTAGGAATTTAGCAGCTGAGAGAAGATGAGCAACAAGACAAAAATGTTATCCTGGCAAGGAAGTGCTCAAGGATGTAATTAACAATGGTAAGGGAAGAGAAGAACAGGTATGGAAGTGTGAAATTATCACAGCTAAGTATGCAAACCTACTCTTGTTGCTCAATGTTAATGATTTTTAAAGAAAGTATGGCTGGGGAGCATCAGCTTAATTTGATTTAACTACTGATCCATGTGGCAAATACCATTGCTTCTGTTCTAAAAAATGTGATTTCACAGGGTGGCACAGAAAGGCGTGGGGCTTTCCTGTCCCATGGTGTCTGTCTTGTGGAAGTTCAGCCTTCACAGTTCCTGGGGAAGTTGTGTCACAGCTGAGAGCCATGTCTCTGCAAGGGCAAACCATGCCGCATGGGCAGCGATTTTCTAGTGCTCCCTTTCTAAAGCTGAGGCCACCTTCATGCTTTAGTTTTAAAGCATGGCTGACAAGATAATTTATCTCATATTTTTACTAGTGCAGTTTTTCAGCCATTTTTTTTATTGCAAGTTATAATTTAATTTGTGTATCTCTGAAAAAAATGTTTTGAATTCCTCGTGGTAGTCAAGATCTTTTTCAGTCTATTTTTTAACCATTTTTAAATTGTATTGCCTCTTTGGTAAATATCAGTAATTTAATATTTATGGATTTTGTTCTTTTACATATAAATGTTTCTCCTAGGATTAAGCTTGAAATAAATTGCTTCATGTTGTTACCCATTACTTGTATTCACAGGTAAATTAAAGTGTCTGGTTCCCTGTCGCTGATTTTTTCAAACGTTAGTAATTAAAACTGTAGAAGCATTTTTAGTGCCAAAGATTAAACAGATGTTGGTGGACACACCAGCTTCAGACACAAATTTGGCAGGTAAAATTGAAAGCAAGAATGGCTGATTTTATATTCCTCTTTAATTTTAATTTTTCTGACCTTCCAGGTGTGCTTAAAATGAAAAAATGGATTATGAAAGAGTTTGCCACATGCATAAAATGAGAATGTGTGAGATGAGAAACTCTTTCTAGGGAGAGATGTATATAATGGTTGATATCAAAAGTTGTTCACCCATTCTCTGTGAACTTAACCTGAGAGCTCTTACTTGGTTCATTGTAGCAGCTGAAATGACTCTTCTTGGTATAATCTGACCACTTTGGGCTCTGTATGTACGAACTCTGAAGCCCATTCCCTATGCTGATGAGTGTCTTGCTTCATACGGTCCTGGAACTCACTGTTGTTCTGAATGTCTCTCCCTGCTTCCCTGCTGTTGTTACCTTGTGATTTCTCATGATTACAGCACATTTTTGTGAAGCCACATTGCATCTTCTGTACTGCCAGACACAGTCCTCTGTGTCTTAGTAGGTGGGGGGCAGCCAGAGACGATTTTGCAGCTGCCTTCTGAAAATCCCAGTGGCTGAAACCTCAGTGCTGTTAGGATATACACACATGTCCAGATTTTCAGAACTCATGCAGGGCCCTTTCTGAGCCTCAAAATGTTCTGAAATTCTTCCAATAGGTGCACCCTGCCTGCTTCACTGTACTGCACTGTACTAGTTTAATGTCTATTCTTTCTCAAGAGAACAGATGTATATGTATATATATTCATGAGTATAGATGGAAAAAATGGTTATAAGCCATTTTATACTTGTCTAAATACAGGCCAAACCTCACTGTAGCATAAAAACCAGAGATGATTAAAAACTACTCTACTGTATTTCTAGATGTTGGAGTGTTCAAGTGCTGACTCTTGCCATACTCTCCTGTACCAATAGCCCACCAAGGATTAGCAGATTGCTGATCTATACCATGACATGTGAGGGTTTCTCCACCCATGGGGGATTCTCCCAGCAGACTAGAAGATCATCTGAAGACTGTTTTGCACTACTGGGAGAGTTTAAAGGAGCTGCCTCCCATCAGCAAGGGGAGCCTGTTGTGTCTAACAGATAATTGTGCTCCTGTCTCAGAGCTGTGTGAATTCACATCTGAGCCTTATCCTGACCAAGTATGTTTGAGCAGGGTCCTTTCACTTATGCCATTTGTGGGTCCACCCAATTTAATTTGCCAGTTTGTCTGCCAATGTTGAGGTTTAGAGCCTTAGGGTTTAGGGGATTTTGGGGAGAGCTTTTATGTTAGCTTCCCAAGTTCAGCCTTTGCTTTCTGAAAGTGGGCAACTGCTCCAGCTGGTGCCTGGATGGGCTGGTGTCTGGCAGGGTGCGGCTGTATTTGGGTATGGGGCCCCATGTCAGACTTTTTCAGTAACAGGAGAATTTTGCTCTCTGATGTGGTCCTTTAGTGCTTTCTTACTGAACATGCATTTAATTTTGCTTTGAACTGTCTGGTACATTTAGTAGTTAGAAACAGCTTTCTTTCGTTCCACCAAGTCCAATCAAAGATGGCATCCGTCTTGTATTCCAAGTGTTATTACCTTTACAGGAAGTTCACATACCTTTTGAAACAGTGCATTAGGCTCGTGGCTCTATTTCTACATGTTCATATGATTGGCTCAGTCAAAAGAAAAAAATCTCATTATGTTTGTGAGGACATTTGCTTTCCTAAATCATTTGAAGCTAACTTTATCAGGCTATTTCCCCAGAAGGTTTGTGATCTCATCTTCTATTAAACTCTGACCTTACCTTGTCAACAAAGGTCAGATGGATTAGTTTATAGCTCCCTAGCTCCGTTTTGCCCAAGTGGCACCCACTTTGCTATTTCTCTCTCATTCAGAGAGCTACTTTTCTTCCAGCTGCACTGCAACTTCTTAAGGAAGGTAGGCTGAAAATGATTCATCTCTGGAGCTCAGCTTTTCTCACTGTTAGTATGTGGGCATGGTTTGCTCTGGGCTGTTTGTTGTTGCCTTAGTTTTCCCCTTTCCCCTTCTCTAAGCATGTAGCCTGACCACCCACTGCCAGCCTCCAGCCATGCCAGTTAAAAGGGTTTGTCTGCAACTTTATTTTACATAGAAAATCATAGATGTGCCCTAGCTGCTCAGAAAGCTACATAAACCTTCCTGAAATCAGTGCTGAATCCAAGTCTTGGTGATGGTGGTCTCTGGATACTAATTTCACCAGCTCAGTGTGATTCAAAGACCCTGTCTCTTATCCCTGCAGTGCCAAGGGGTGGCTGTCTGTCCTCAGCTCCCAGTCCTTTCTGTTGGATGGGGCATTTCTCACTTCCATCCATAAACCATTCTGCTGAGCTGCTGAACATTGTACAAGAGTTACAGAACTGCCTCAGAGGTGGGAGCTTCGGTAGTTTATGTGTTGAGGTTTGCTTGTGAGTCATGGAAAACTGGGAAAGTTGGAATTGACTTTGTTTTTCATTACAATTTTACTTTGGATCAAAGTGTTAGTTTTTTGTGTGTGTGTGTATTTTTTTTTTAACTTGCTTAATCAAAGCAAATTTTTCATCTTTGAAATGAATGTGAATAAGTGTCATGTGTCTGTCTTCAGCTGGGCTTTAGCTCTAGGAAAGAGAATCTTCTCCATGCTTCACTGACTCTCTCATGCCAAGCGAGTCCATGTCTAACCAGGAATGTAAATATCTGGTTGTTGCCTCAGCCTAATTTCTGATAAGTTTAGAAAGTAATTTTATTCTTGTTGAGAATTAAGAATGTATCATTTCTTAAACTACAACAACATCTGCAACAATATAAATCAGAATTTCCACAGCATTTCTCTTTCTTCTCCTGGAAGATATAGTCCAATTTTGGGAATCAGTTGGCTGTACATCCCTGTTGATATTGGGGCATAATATTAATTTATCATGTCTGTGAATTCTGTGTGTGTTGTCAGTAATATACTCATGCAGCTGTTCATTGAACCTCATCTGATCCCCGAGCCCATTCATCCTGGAAATGTGTGTTAGTGTGTCACTGTTGTTGAATGAAATTTTCCATTTTTACAGTCTGTGCCTCCATGTATTTATCACTTGTATTGTCTCGGATTAACTCTGTAGTCCTTACTGGCACCTTTTCTACCTTTCTGTCTTTTTACCTGTTAGGTACATCCTGTTCTGGCTACCTTCCTCACTTTGCCTGCTGATGTATTTCTTGACGAATGGCTCATTTCACCCCAAGCCACATAATCAGTACTCCTCTTCTTCCCTTGTTGAAGATTTGAAAAATGTACTTGCAGAAATCTGTACAGGTAGGACATTTTGTGCATTCAGACTAAATTAGAGACACAAATCCCATTAACTTTAAGGTACACATTTAATATATTGTGCAGCTCTTTGAAAATTTATGCTCTTGCCTTTGTTTCTTATTTAGGTCACAAATTATCCATGATTGTATTATGGTTACCACTGCATCACTTTTTTGTTTGTTTGTTTTGTTTTATCTCACCACCATCCCTTTTTTTAAAAACATTTCCTATCCTCTGTCTTGCAGGTAAGCTATTTAATGGTTTTATTATTTAATTCAGTGGTGAAATCTTCACTGCCTCCAGCATGCACAGGATCAATCCTTACAGTTTTCTGTCTGAAGTCTTATTTCTCCTCTTAGGCTGGAGAGATGTGTGTATTGTGCACTGCCATGGGTGGGGTATGGGCATGCTTGCAGTTTCTGGAAACATTGCCAAGGCAATTGTCACATGCTGTTACTAAATATTGCGTTTCTTTGGGCTCAGAAAAGCAAAATAGCCCTCTTCCCTAGTCTCGCAACATGAGTTAGACATAGAAATAATATCAATGTCTCCTTTATAAAGCATGGTGTAGAAATACAATGGGAACAGAAGTCCAAATCTGTGGGGAAAAAAAAAATCCACAATGTATATTCTCTGCATTTTTCTTGTAGGTTTGCATTATTCTTTATCAAATCTGCATGGCCACCTCCTTATCTTGCCTCTAGATTTTAGCATCTCAAATGGCTTCCCAATTTGTACTTATTTCACTGCCTAAGTTTGTTATCAAGCAGAGCAACACTGTAGGTTGTTAAGGTATGCTTTAAGTTTGTATACAGTGAGAATCACTTCTTGCTCTGAGTACTGCAATAAGCTAATGCTTTTGTTCCTTACTAAAAAGCTTAGTGAAAAAATCTGTTCTAAGTTATTGTGGATGATGATCAGCACGTCAGATGAAATTACTGCTATTTCATGCTGCTGCTGAGTGAGTGAAGGAGGTGGCCCAGGTTTTAAAACATGACTGTCAGGTTTGGGGTTTTGTGTTGGTTTTTGGTACCACATTTGAGGTCACACAACCTAACTAACAAAATAGGTTGTTTTGTCTTGAATGTAACAATTGGTTCTGGGGAATAACATTCAAACCTTGCTTTCAGTGTTTTGGATCTGCTGTTAACAGATAACTGACTACTAAAGGGAGGAGGAATGGTCCACTGAATTTACCCAACTTTTTTCTACCTGTTCCTTTGCTATAGTTATGTGCTTCAGTTTCTAGAGATGCAGTAAGCAAAGTAACCTCCTAAATGAGAGGACAAATCTTGTTTCCAAGATGAGTGCTGTCCATGATATCCTTTCCTGTTTTTCTCCCTTCCCAAACACCCTTGCCTCCTCATCTGACAAGCTGCACAAACCTGTAGTATCTTTCCTAGTGTGTATTTCCACAGGGCATGGAGATGACTTTTATTTTGGGGTCATCACAACTCCTGTTGGATGAACACTGGAGAAAGAGGAGATGACTGATGTGGGAAGCTTTGGATAGTTCGAGTCCTTGGGTGACATAAGATAGGTGAGATACAGTGAATAAGGGAGAGGATAGGCTGAGTGGCCCTGTAATCCTAAACTTGAGGTCCCAGCAGCTTGCAGGTGCTGTATATTTATGGAAAATTTAAAGAAAACAGCTGGCCAGAGTCCTACTCCTGCATGATCCTGCAACTTTGTGTGGCCCTACATCCCCCTAAACTCCTGAGAGAAGAGGTTTCAAGTACCTCCTGCAGTTTCTCAGCTTTGGCCTGAAGCAGAGGATAAAGGATTAATGTTGTCACTCAAAACCATTTGGAAAAGCTTTTTGTGTCACTGCTATGCCATTTCAATGACCATGAAACAGTGGGAATATGAGAATTTTCCAGCGCTGCTATATTTCCATGCCCTGCTTTTGCTGTCCATTAGTTACTGTTAGTTTAAAAACATTTGAGAGGCTGCTGAGGTTACTGTTTGCCCTTGCTGCTCTGAAGGCCATGAAGGTAAAAATGTTTGCCATTCTTTTTTTGTGTGTGTCATTTTTTTATCTCTTGGTGTCTCAATAAGATTATTTGCTTTACTCCTGAGATCAAAACAAGAAATAAAACTGTTCAATAAGAACTGCAATGGGGATGCAACCTACTCCAAGAAAAGAAAAAAAATAATATCCTGCATTTCACAATCTTCACATGATTATTCATGTAATCAGGAGCAGCCTGTCCCCCCAGCAACACACTACAGGTTGTGACCAGGTTGTCTTCATCTCCTATTTCCAGATCTTTTTTCTTTCTTGCCTCCACAAATGAGAATGCATGCCATTTGTATGGATGTAACATGCTCAGATCACCATCTCTCATCATTCTGAGATCTGTGTCTGAGCTGTAACACTAATTTTTGTCACACTAGTATCTCAAAGACTAAATTATGGGGTTGCTTGTAATTCTGCAATGTATCAGACAGTCTGATCCTAATTAGGTTACTGACTGCAGTGAAGACCACAGACATCAGATTCTAGCCAATATGCCTACATTATTTCTGTATGGTATATTCTATTTTCATTTTTGTTGACTTCATTGCAGCTGTGTAATTAAAATCTCTCCATGATATCCTGGGAAAAAAAAAATTGTCAAAAAAAGTGCCCTGTCGTCGTGACCAGTTGGATGTTCTCATTTATTAGAAAGTGTTGTTGCAATGATAGCTATTGCACGTTGCTTCTGCCTTTCATTATAAATTGTGGTGTTTTAGGGATCTTTAATACACTTGATCCAGTTGAGTGAAGTTCCTGTTCTATTTATGAATTTTAATTTTAGGATTATGGGTTTGTTTACATTCAACAGTTCTTTCTGTCAAGACAATCAAGCTTTTAAGATTTTTCTGCTTTATTTGTATGTTATGACCTAATTCTTATACATTTAGAAAAATAATAAAAAACACACGTAGATTATACAGCAGTCATACAGTAAACCCTTGTACTGGAGTCTTATACATTTAAATGTTCAAAAATAAAGGTGTATAAAGGCTATTGCATGTAAAGTCAGTTATTCAATATTTAGAATACATCAAGATTAAAAATCTTGCATGTGGACAGGCATTTACAAGGTTTTTCAGAAGGCTCTAACAAAATAAAGCATTGAGCTTCTGTTGAAATTTTTCAAATGCTGGGTCTAAACCATTATGCTTTTGAAAAACCATACGGGTGCTGCTTGGATATCTGTATAATTTTGAAAATAGGTTGTATGTATTTCACTGGAAGTCAGGGAGACTTAGCCACTGATGTTTTTGTATCAGTATTAAATACTATATACATAGCAAAAGAGTCATTCTGAAGTACTAGACCACTTCTCAGAAATGTGGATTTGTTTAGGTGTTTAGGGGATTTTCTCTAGAATGCACACCTGAAAAACTTAATTGAAGCGACTCAAAGAATGTAAAATTTAAGTTCTTCACAGAAGCGAGGCATGTGAATGCAAAATTACCAGACATATAAAGTTCTTTAGAACAGAAAAGGCAGGTGCTCTTTGCTTTTGAATGATTAATCTAAATCCAAAACTATTTTTTTTCAGGCTAAGCATGAATTTCCTTCATTTTTCAGTCCTGAGCCAAGTCTTTACTCTTTGAAGATGTCATTAAAACCACCTCAAAGTCTCTCTGCCTCACACTGTTATTTTCAGGAATTGCTTAAAGGTAAACAGTAATATAACTTGGTGTTATAAAGTGAATAATTAAGAAATGAGAAGAAAGATGAATTAATGTGCTATCCATGAAAGTATCTTGCTGATAATTATATGGTTTGCAATTATACCTAGTTTAATCTGACAGTAACAGTGAGGAGCTGTGGTTTTTTAAACCATCCTTTGTTTGGGGGAAAAACTCTAATTTGTTTGACATGATTAATTTGTGTCTTTGCTTTTCTAAGTGTTTTTTTTTTGTTGTTGTTGTTATACTTTGAGCTATTCACTTGCATAAATTGATGCATTAAAATGGAAGATAACATCCATTTTAAAAGGAAGAACGGAGGACCAAGCTGAACATTTGTTGTTGGAACTAAATATATTAATCTTGATGTTGCTGGTTATTTCTTTCTGTCTATAAATTGGGAAAGGATCATTTTCAGAATGAACTCACAATTTAAAACTTCAAATTACAATATTTCTACTTATGCACTTAATGCCTTCCCTTAGAGGCCTCTGTTGTGCATAAATTAAAATAGCACTACCCAAAAGAGTTAAGCTAATATTGCTTGATAAGATAAGGTGGATGAACACAATCAGTCCACTTGGGAAATGGAATGGAAAGCTGTCCTATTGTTTTAGGTATCTTTCAGGTGTTTTCTCTTGTCCTTTCAAGTGTGATCTTTCTGTATGTATATATATAAAATGTCTGTCTCTTCCTATATGCAATTTCATTTTGTTAAAGGCTGTTTTTCTATTAATCTCATTTTAAATCATGTTTGTTTTCCATTATTTCAAAAACAAAACAAAAGCATCATTTTTATATAGTTGCTGTTTGTAATCATAAGGCAAAAACATTTAAAAGTTAATGATGGAAAATGGAACATCCCCCTGGGTTTATTGCATTGTTCAGAAAGCCTCACTGCAGTTTTGGCCTCTGCTACACTGGATATTTAGTGTTGCAAGAGAAGAAAACACTAATCACTATTATCTTTATTAAAACTTTCACAGAATCTTGTATGCATGATGCAGGAGTGAGTGATGAATACTGTGGATAACGTAACCATCATTGCACAATGAAGCTTTTGGCTTGTACAATTTATAGTTCTGTTGATCCAATTCTCTGCAGATTTTTTTTCACTCACCAAACTAATATTTGGGTTCAAATGTTCACTCTAATGTCAGGGTCTGATATTTTTACCTCTCAATTTCTCTTAATTTTATTGATTTTCTAAGCCAAGCATTCCATAAATTAGTTATAGTAGAAGGCTTATTGTGGAATGTGATATAATTGGCAACTGATTGTTGATGTAGGAGATTTATGTTGGCCTTATAGTAATAGTTTCTTATAATTGAAAACATATGTGATTTCTAGTGTCTAGACTTGGGAACTTTCCCAGGAAGGAGTTCCAGGTGGTTATCTAAGCAGAATAGGCCAAATGGCTACCACTTAAAGTCTGCAGACATGGGAAATATGCAAATGCTTCTGGCAAATATAATTATTTCATAAATCTATGTTTTAAAATTGTAATATATCCATTTACATCTAATGGTTTGACCAGCTGATTTGTTTTATAGATTAATTTGCAATCTGGTTTTAAAACTTGAAATTTGCTTTCCCTTGATTGCTCCCGAAACTGAAATAATGCAAAATGCTGAGGTGTAAAGTTCTTGATATGCCTGGATGTCAAAAAGTTTTAACTCTACTATGTGCCTGATTTAGTTGGATTGATATAGGAGTGTTTATCTTGAAGTAGCAAGAAGTTATACTGCAATATTTATTAAATTAATTCTGTGAAATTTTGTTTAGTATAAGTAAGTTACATGGCACCTTGAGTTTTCATTTGCTAATTGACTAATTTGTGGAAGGGTCTCAGAAAGGAAAAGTGTCTGGAAGCTGTACAGCCTAGTAAAACATGTGGTGATTTGATATTGTCCTGGTCCCAGTTTGCTTCGAACATGCTCTGCACGTTAAAATATCCCCAGAGAAGGAAAGCACAGTTGGCTATCCCAGCATGAATACTCTGCAAATATTGTTCTGGGACCCGCACAGCCTGTGACTCACAATGAATATTTTCAGCTCTGGTTCTTACTGTACAATAGGAAATACAAAAGAAAATAAGTAATTTACAGGGGCCTAACACAGTATGACTTGATCTTTGTGCTTCTAAAAGAGAACACAGAAGAGCTGCGTTAGGAGAAGTGAAAAGTCCTCTCAACTCAGGTTTCAGATGGCAGATGGCTGTTTCTTGTTGTTGTTTTGTTGTTGTTGTTTTGTTGTTGTTTTTTTTTTTTCCTTTCTTTTTCTTTTTTCCTACCTGTTAAGATAGCAAAGAATGACATACGTTATCTGGCTCTGCAGCCAAGTGTGTGGTCCAAATTATTTTCACAGAATGCCTGACAAAGTCTGCTTGCTTGCCTGCCCGCCTCAATCATTTTTCCCAACTAATTAGAAAAGTCTGCCAAACATTGTTGGGCTAAGGCACTAATTATTCTCAAACAAATGTTTCAATTTTGCAGAAGTGTCTCTGTTTTAAATGACTACATGCCAAGATGCCAGAGTAGTCAATCCAGTTTCATTTATCAATATGTCTGGAGGTCCTGGGGGACCAGGGGATAAAACTTTAAAGCACCATTTTGAAGCAAATGGAGGTCTCTGGAATTTGGTGCTTTTTAAGGAAGTAATGGTGTAATACTTATTTTGTATATGCCAGTTTAAATGAGAAGTAAAAGGTCTCTCTTCCTTCTGGAAATGCTGTGGGTTTTTTTTGTTTGTTTGTTTGTTTGTTTTGTTTGTTTTTGTGATATTTGTAACTGTATTGGTCCTTGGATTCTATTGTTTCTGGCATGGAATAAAAGGAAGTTTTGTTAGTCATGCAAGACTGGTCTATCTAAACCTGTCTCAGGTTTTATAGACCACTCATTATCACCCTATCTGAGTGTTACAGAAGATGGTCTCTGATGGCAAGAGCATTGGAAAGCCTTTCTTTGTAAAATTTCAATTTGACTTTGGCAATCTGAAGAAACTTGAATGGTTTAAAACAAGCTTGCAGCTTGTTTTCTGAGCAATGGACCTGAATCTGGACTCCCTGCTTTCCTACTTGGAAGTAGTGGTCAGCTTCCAGAATGGTCTCATCCAACCTCAGATCTGGAAATGTTTAAAAATACTGATTTATCTGGGACAAGGTTTGTAGTCTAATGGTTTGCTGTGTCACTAATGAGTGCTTCTGATCAGCTGTATGTGTACTGGTATGTAATACTTCTGCCATCTGTCTCTCATACTGTTTGCCCTCATCCCCAAAATTGCTCTATACAAAGCAGATAGATTGCCATACTTGAGCCTCTTTAGCTTCTGTTGGATCTGCCCATGTATAATCAACAAAACAGAGTTTCCAAGAACAGCCTTCCTCCATTTCTTGAAAGTGGGGGGATGCGTTCTTTTCCAGAGAAAAATGTTTATTTTATGATATAAGATGACAAGAAATTCAACAGTTTATTTCACGGGGATAATTGGAGTGGTTTACTCATGAGCCAACTCTAGTTTGTTTTGTAGATGTCTTAGCTCAAAGTTGCTGGATTATTTTTTTTTAATTGTATATTAAGGGGGTGTGGAAAATGAAAGAATTAAACCATCAGAACAGCAGAAGAACTTGGAGCATTTTATTACTTGATTAGGTTCCAGCAGCCACCTGTGCCAAGGAAGAAAATGTGCCTAAATATTATGGTACTTGTATCTCCTTGAACAGTTATTCGTGTTAGGGTAAATGGGCAGTCATAATTTGTGTTTGAATAACATTTTTTATGTGTTTTTCTTTTAAATGCTTCCCCTTCCTTCTTTTAGGGGAAAATATTGAACCTGCTGCCTGATTACTTTGTATCATTAACTACTTTTTGCCCTGATCTGCACCCACTGGCTTCATTGCCATCTGTCTGTGTAGTGTGTTTGGTGTGATGTTTTTCAAGAATTTTGAGAAATTATTTGTAAAGAGGAGATAGACACTGAAAAATGTTGTCTCTGTACAGTGCTGGCATCTCCTAGAACTGGCTGCATTGCAGGGGTACATGAAGACAGATGATCTCAAGTGAAGACATTGCAAATAAAACATTCCTGGTTCTCAAGTATGATGTAAAGCAACAAAAGACAAATGAGATGTGATTCCCAGGGTGTTCCTCAAAGTTCAATCCATTGTCATTTCTCACACAGTGAGGAAGGTTTTAAGAGAATGGTGTTACATGCTTAAAAAAAACTTTATTTTTCTATTTTGTTCCTCTTTTCCTTCTTGTCCATTCAGTGCATTGCTAGTTGCTAATTACCCCTGCTGGTTTCAAGGTACTGACTGCCCTTTGTGAGGACATCAATCTTCCTTGTAACATGAATTACCTGCTTTAAAACTGGTTATAAACACTGAATGTATTAGACAATTGGTAACTCTTGTTTGCATTTTTGACAGCTGGATATCTGCAGATTCAGCCCTCTTCTGAGGGGTAGGGCAACATGGGGAAGCATATGGATAAGGTGGCGGCTCCTCCCCAAGACCAGTAAGGACCTGGGGGCAGCAAAAATATCAGGTTAGCTATTTATGCAAAGGTTAGTAATGAATTAAGTCTTACAAGTCCTACGAGGAGCGGCTGAGGGAGCTGGGCTTGTTCAGCCTGGAGAAAAGGAGGCTCAGGGGTGACCTTATTGCTCTCTACAGGTACCTTAAAGGAGGCTGTAGCGAGGTGGCGGTTGGCCTGTTCTCCCACGTGCCTGGTGACAGAACGAGGGGGAATGGGCTAAAGTTGCGCCAGGAGAGTTTTAGGTTGGATGTTAGGAAGAATTTCTTTACTGAAAGGGTTGTTAGGCATTGGAAAAGGCTGCCCAGGGAAGTGGTTGAGTCACCATCCCTGGAGGTCTTTAAAAGACGTTTAGATGTAGAGCTTAGGAATATGGTTTAGTGGGGACTGTTAGTGTTAGGTCAGAGGTTGGACTTGATGATCTTGAGGTCTCTTCCAACCTAGAAATTCTGTGATTCTGTGAATCCACGATCCTCAATATTTCTATGCCAGGAGGATCCCACTGTAGCTATATAAACTTCTCAGGTCCTCCTTCTCCATTTGAAAGATGTTTTATACATAAAAACACTGTAAGCATTGTTAGTATAGCAGAGGATCCCATTCCCGTACATCAGTTTTTCTTCAAGTTGTATTCTTCAAATATGATTTATGCATCCTCTGTTTGCTTTTTAGAAGTGATAAAGGCACAAAAGGAGCAGGCTGAATATTAATGGATAACCTGTTATGAGTTGTTTTTGTAAGATAACAGAACGAGTACCCTGAAATCAGCCCCAGTTACAATGAAATATTAGGTGGAGCCTATTACACTCCTTCAGAAACAAAAGAATATTTTTTTTTTGGAACAGATTCCAGTTTCACTGACACGTGGTAAATTTTGGGTAATTACAACAGTAAGTAAGGTTGTTGGAGGCCAGAATTTAGCACAAGTGCTTCTCTTTTCATGAAAACGTTCATAAATGACTTAACTCTCCTTTTTTTGCATAAAAAAAAAAAAAAATTATGGATGTCCTTAGAACATGGTAAGTTCAGCTATGTGTTTTTATGCTATATAATCCTTTGTACATTGAAGACCTTGAGTTTTATGGGAAACCACAGTTGTTTCTAATGTAAAGCTATACTTTGTCTGAGAACACTTCTTATTTTGTATATCTGCTCATGTGAGTTCACAAAAGTGCAATGGAAATACGGTGGGAGTAGCATCCCATTGTAGTTACATGACTGTGATGTGAGTTTAAATCAAGCAATTTAATGGTATAAAACCTGTTGCTTTTCTTTCTCATAATGCATTGCTACAATTAAACTTGATTCAGTAGAGGCCTGGTTGTACTTAATTTTTTAATTTGCTCTTTTTGGAAGAATCCCTTTGGAACTGTTTTCTGATATTTATTTATTTATTTATTTTCCACAAAAAGCATTAAAATGTGCACAATTGAAATAATTGGGAGGAAATTTCCAAGTTAGCAAATTTTTCTTCAAATGGAGGTAGCTGAATGCTCTCTCAGCAGCTTGGTAGTTTCCCCATTTGCACATATTATGTAACTAAAAACAAATTTCATCTGTGAACTGATTTAATATGCCTTATCATTCATACCTGACCTTCTTGTTTCCTTAATGCAAACTAAAGGACATCCTGATTGAAAGCAAGAGGCTGGGCCCTTGGCTTGTTTTATTCCGAGGAGGAAATGTGTCAGCACTGTCCAAGAAACCAGTAAATTGCTCTTTCTGTGGTGTTTGGGCGAGCGATGAATTGCTCTCTCAAGGGTGTCACTAACTCTTAGGTTGTTTCTCAGCGCATCGGTGAAGTCTGTGTATTGCATAAAGTAATTTCCGCATGAGAGAAGAGCATTCTCTTATGAAGGTTAACTGTAAACTCACCCTAAGGGGCACGGAGTACAATGAATGAGAGTTTGAAGTTGTCAGGTACATGATTGCACATAATACTATTCTAATCACACCTCACGATGGAAAAAAAATAATAATAAAAAAAAAAATGACAGAAATGGAGGAGATTCACTGTTCCAGAGAGAGACACTGGCACTGGACAAGCAGCAGGGATAAATCTGTTCTTTGATATATTGGTGTGGTTGCTGTTTTGCTTGGCAGAAAGCATTCAACCTAAAATGTTGTAAAGTTTATAGCTTTTCACACTGTGTCACCGTGTTATGGAACCCAGTAGGGCACAGCTATGGAAAGAGATTTCTTGAAAATCTTGTCAATATATTTTGTCATTTCATGATTGATTGAACTGCAAGCATAAGCTGTGTATTTTAAGACAACACTTTTTTTGTTACGAAATTACAGCATAGAAGCTAAAATCTGCTGTTTTGCTATAGGTGCATCATTCTAATCCAGCAGTAGTCCTTCCTTCCTTTTTAGTAGGAATGTCTCCATGTCCCAGCCTACAAGAAAGAGGCAGAATGATGCAGGGGTTTTCAGCTCAGAATGGATTTGGTTGCAATATATAATTGAGCACTGGAGTAAGGGAGTTTTTAAATTATGGAGTTGATTTTAAAAGTTGACATTGGCATTAAACGTTCTATATTTGGAGCTCCTGCTTAAGAGGCTAAAATGGACATTTATAGATAGAAATAGTGATCTGAATTCCCCTCGTGGGTTTGGCAGATAGGTTTGAAAGTTGTTTCATTTTTGTGTGCAATTTTCTTTTGGCAAGAATGTCTGCAGGGGGGTGGAGGAGAGGTCAATTTGTCTATGTTTATAGGTGCTGACAAGTTGTCTGAGATTTATTTTTAATTCAGCTTGTTTAAAAATTGCATAGCAGTGTGTTTTTTAAAATACACTATTGCCAAAAACATTCGTGTTAATTTGAATGTGTACACCATTGCTTTTGTGACAGAAATTGGCTTCATCAATGCATAGTGCATTAGTTAGAAAATAGCTAGTTAAATGTGAGCTTCCAAAAGTAAAGAAAAAAAATTATATATTTTTTTAAAAAGTGGTGATGACTGAAAAGGCATGCATTCTGTGGTTTTGAAAACTAGGTTATGCTTTTACTAATTAATCCAGTTAGTAAGGTAGATGCTTTTTGGATGTTTTTTCTCTGATGTGCATCAATTTCAGTGTGAAATTAATGTTTAATCGTAGTTTATATATATGTTTTCCATGTATTTGAAAAACAGCTGCTTTCGAGGTTGGCAACGTTATCACAAGAGATCTGGTTATTTCCAAATAAAATCAAATTTACCTGGTTTGAAAGAAATTACAAAATAATTTTATTAAAATCTGATGTAAAGAGCTAACCTGTAAATGTTGTGGTTAGTTCACGTGTTTTCAGCCCACATGGATTATAACTGGCATAGCTTTATTTGCCACACGGGCCCTTGGGGAGGGTGAGTGAAGGAGCAGCTCACCTGGACCCTGCTCAGGATCAGAGCCTCCTTCCCCACAGACTGGCTGAGTGTGTTTTTGCCAACCCTGGGGGTGTACTGGAGCCTTCTGCTGCATGCAGTGGTAACTTTCAAGCATAATGTTGATGAAGTGAATTGCTGCGGTACTGTGTTACCAGCCAGATCTTCTCTCAACTGTATTGCATTGATACTCAAATGATATAAAATAATTGTCAGAGAGTGAGCCAAGACCTGTACAGCAATCCCTGCCGTTTTCACAAAGGCACTCTCTTCCTTAGCATGGCAATTTCAAAAGACTGTGGGCCAAGCATTGCAACCCAGAGAAGATGTATAATGAAATTCAGTTAGATATTTTTGTCTAATTTAAAACAGCCCAGGATGTGAATCGGTTAACACTTCTGTAGGTATAATTATCCATAGCAGTCTTCACTTAGGTAGCTTTAGCCTCAAATCTTTGGTGCACCTTCTCTTTCTGAAGCAGTGACTCTTCATCCAGAATTTGGTGCATCACTCAACCATGGACTGATCTAAAATGAAAACTTATATTAAGAACAGTGCCAGTAGTAGTAAATGGTTACGTTGCAGGAATCATAGCCAGTTAAAAATTGGAATTTCTGAAAGGGGGGCTGGAGTCTTAATCTCAAACAGCTCTGGAAAAATTGCAGCTCTGGTCTCCACAGGGAAGGAGAAGGGGGAAACATTAATTCAGAAAACATGTGCAGCGCTCCACTGTATAAATCTGGATTTCAAAAATAAACTTTTTTTAGCATGCTTGAAAGTTGTTGCTGACTACTGCCAACTAGAAGATTTAATAAAGAGTTTAACTTTGTGCAGCCCAAGCCAGCTCTGCAAACACATGCTTTCCCGCTGAGATCAGAATGAATATCTAGTGCAGTGTGCAAGAGCCAGACTGTACGAGCAGGCCTGTCTACATGCATCCCTCATCTGACTTCAGTTATTGTTATGGTGGGCACAGTTCCATGGCTGTAATCATTGCAAAGAGTGTGTGTCCAAAGCATTGCTCCAAACTCTATCATGCTGCTTACATTTTTCAATTATTTTAGTAAGGTCATTTCATCTGAAAGCTTAGGCTGTTTGGTAAATGGACACATTTACCTTTGCAGCTGTAAATCTCTTTATAGAAGATATCTTGTGCTCTCCTTACATATCTTCCAGCATAGGATTTTATACTTCTTGGAGCTTAGCCCTGGCCGTTTTAGAAAAGTCTTGTAATATAAAGAAAGCAAATTAATAGGTGGTGTAAAAAGTCACATTTTTTGATAGTTCTTTTTAAGGTGCATTTTCAAATCTAAATTTAAGCTTAAATATACTTCAGTCACTATCTTTATAGGGTAGATATGGGAATGGAGCTGAAAACAAACTTTTGTTTTCAGCCAAGAATTCAGCATTTGTCTAGGAATGTGTGCCGGTAAGAGTGCTTGGGAGAGCAGCTCATCAGACTGTGTCAGAGTTTGTGTTTTCAGCCTAGACCTTCAGTGTTCTCTGAGAAGGGCCTCAGAGTACTGAGCAATTAGTTTGCTGTGCTTGTTCTGGAAGGGATGAGACTTCTGTAGTGTTAAGGTACACTGATTCAGAGGAAACTTATCAAGACATGTCCAAAATCTGTTTAGCTGGATATGTTGTGACTGGGGGAAGTCAATAAATAAAGGCAGGAAACTTTTATACCCATGGTCAAATGATCAATCACTTCAGAAGATACCATCTCTAGTTCTATTCCTTCACATAAACACCCCTTTCCAGAATGGCTTATAGGAGGAATATGTTTTGTTTGTCAAAAAGTAAAAGGATTAAAACATTGCCAAGCTATCAAGAAAAATTAAGGGAAAAGAATGTACCTTCCTGATATTTGGGTATAATGGGACCAGGGGTCTTAGGGAATAGCAAGGAGAACGATAGTTCCTTTGACTCCTCTGAATAGCAGATTGAAAAAGAATACTTCAAAATGAGAAGCTATCGGTGGTGGGATAGGACATGGGATAGGAATACAATTGTGCACTAAATCCAAGTTTTTGCAGTGGCAAGCTCTCTGACTCCTGCTTTGACTAGGTTAGTCTTCTTTTCATCCTTTTCCTGTCATTCTCTGATTACCAGGTAGATATAAACACTTCGTATTTTCCTGTGAAGATACAAGAACTAATATAAAATTAGTCGATAAAATTTTGCAAGCAAATGCATTCTAGGATATTGTGTGACTATAGAGAAACAGGTGAAATTAGGTTCCCCTTGCTTAGAAACTGAGTCTTTTCCTTCTTGGAGACTTCATCTGAAGCCTTACGTGAACGTTGCTGTTTGTGGTTTCACTCCCTTCGTTTGGTTTATTTTGGTTTACAGTCATGATGAAAAAAATGAAATGAAAATAAAAATGAAACAAGCACTAACCAGAGCCAATTGGTCTCTGCATATTTGTGTGAGAGAGAGTATTGAGGTTTGGTTTTATTGTGTCAGTCTCAGGCTGGTTCAAGGAAACAGTTGGCAATAACTGTTCTGCTAACAACTAAGCAATTGCATTAAAGTAACACTAGAAGACTGAGAAACCAAGAAAAGAAATGAAATTCAAATGTAAGAACTGTGTAATGTTCAGGGAAAAAAAAAAAAAAAAAAAAAAAAAAAAACAGTTTACAGATGTTGGTGGCTTTGCTGCTTATTCTTGGAGCTCCAACTGTGTGTTGCTGGAGAAAAAAAAAAAAAAAAAAAACTTGCCATGAGGAAGTGTTTTGGATGTGAACTAGAGTGTTTTGAAATGCCCATCTTGTAAAAGTTTATAGGGACAGCAGGGAAACCTGATAGCTGAAGTTTCAATGAATTGCCCCATTTGGCACTTATTCCCAACAGAAACCAATGCCCCAGGAATTTTGCTTGGCACAGCCTACTACAATTCTTGTATGGCCTGACTTTAGCTGTGCAAAATTTACCTAGGAAAAAGTGGTTTTAAGATTTTAGCTATTGGCTGTAGGGTTTGAGGGTACTGGGGTGGAGGGAGTCTGGCTTAGATTTTTAGCTGCTCATCTGTTTTCATCTAACCCCAGACTGTTTTGTCCTAGAAATACGAATTCCCAGAGTCATCTCACTTAACTGAGATGTTAAATTTAGGATTGTAAATGTCCTAGATTCTCAATATAGTCAAAGAGATATGAGTATCTCCAAAGGGTAATTTGACCCCTCCAATAGCTGAATCTGCCCCTGAAGGTAACTCTTCTTTGCCTTTACGATTGCGAGAAGTCCTTAAGACTTCACAATTTATGTGCCTAATTTATGTAGCTATGCATGCGAGGATTGTACCTGAGCAAGTATGTCTTACCTAGCTTTTCTTCTTTAGGCAAAATGCCTTGTGGTATTTTGATACACAAAAACTTGTCCTAAAATGCCTGAAAAGAGATTGCTTCTGAAGCAGAAATTCTGGCTTCAGCTGCTAAGCTAAGGCAGAGTGGGGCAGGATATAGGAAGGTGGCAATAAACATTTTCCAGCAAATATTATCCAGCACATAAACGTGGAAGGTGCACAAACCTTGGAGATGGGGAAAGATGTCATAAGTCCTCCGTTCTTCAGAGAGATGGGGAAGGGAAGTTGCTGAGTAGGCGAGGTCAAAAGAAATTAGAGAGACAGAGAAAGATGTGATGCTGTCAGAGCACAGGTAAAGGGATGATAGAAATGATGTCCTCAGTGCTGAGGACAGAACACACAGATCCTAGAGAGATAGTGTGCCTATTGAGTATGGGGGAAAGAGGTATGCTGTAAGAAGAGTTACGGGTTATGAATGATGTTCTTAGTGTTTTCCCCTGTGAGAATAAAATCAATGGTACTGCCTCATTTTAAATGCTTTGAGCGACTCCAGCCGTCCCATCTAAAGAATGGTGTGATGGAAGTTGTAAAAGTGCAAGAGAAGGTGACATGATCAGAGGGATGCGATGGCTTCTGTGCAAGGGAGGTTTCAGTAACCTAGTTTTTTGTTTTATTTTTTACAGTTTCAAGGAAAGGTGACTAATCAGGGGAAGCAAGATATATTAGAGCTACGTAAAGTCAAAGTGATATGAAGAAAGTGAAAAGATAGTGATTATTTATTATTTCTCACTATACAAAACCCAAGTGAAATGATCAGACAGTACATAATTAAATTAAGGAAGCTATCACTACAGGATGTTGCAGATGCCAAAATAGAAATGGTTTCTTAAAGTGATTAGATAAATTCATGGAAGAATAGTTCATAAAGAGCCATTAAAGACACTGATGTGGGGCCAGCCTCCAGCTCAGGAAGTTTCTAAACTGCAGGTTTGCTTAGAATTGGCAGGGCATGCCTTATGCTTGCCCTGTATTCATACCCTTTCCGTAAGTATCCGTTTTGGCTGTTATCAGAGACAGGATACCAGGCTAAATGAATCCTTGGTGTAACCCTCTGTATGGCTTTCTTCTTGCTAAACCACACAATAAAGGTCTGCATTAAGTATCTGCAGACTGGATGCAATTTAGCTCTGAGAATTCTAATTTCTGCATATGATATTATTATTCTTTCATTTATAGTGTTACTTAAGCACTTGCATAAAAAACAATCTAGAGGACTAAATCCAGTGGTACAATGATGTGTCTTAGTTCCCAGTGTGCTTTTCTGCATTGTGTTCTACATATGCTACATCGCTACTGGCCCATATTATGTGTGTGTTAATCTGGTCTATGCAAATTATCTTTCTGCATTTCTCTGTAGCTGTTTAATAAGAATACTGACCTAGGTCAATTACCTTTAATTATCTAGGAGGTTTCTTTTTAGTGTTAGTATAACCTTGGAAAATTATTAACTAATATGTAGACCCTTGTGTATAGGTCTCATTGAAGGCTGTTTCTACTAGCAATTAAGAAGTGAAATGTAATGGAATTGCTACTATCTTTTTGGAATTATTAGTCACATCACTCAAAGTAGTTTTCACTCTGGCCCTCATTGCTCTAACTTCTTTAGAACAGCAATGTTTGTAGTTTCCTGCTGAAGTAGTGCCAAGAGAGCCAGAACTGAGCAGCAAGCACAGTGGGATGCTGTATGTCTTCTGTAGCTTTTCTAGGGTTTGCCCTAAGAAGAATTTCATACCCATGTGACAGTTGCTAGCAGGACAAGAAGCTTTTGTTTAATATTCAGCATGCAAACTGATCTCTAGCTTAAAGTTTGGGTGGCATTTCCTTTCAATGTAATTTGTTGGGGAGTATCTGCCTTTCCCTATGTATGTTTAGTATATGTGGGTTAGTAGTCCCACTGGTGCAAATTAAATGATTTCTGTCAGTACCCATTTAAAGTTTTATTTGTAGTAGACCCAGTGAATCCTTGTGGAAAATTGCTCATACAATCTTGGAGTTATACAGGTGTATTTACTGGTGCATTTAATGGGTTGTTTACAAGCAACTTGGATGAAATATGCAAAATTTGACCCTCCTGCTGAGGTAGAGGGGGATTCCAAAGTCTTAAAAATACAAGCAATAAAAGTATGAATATTTTACTTTCTGTTAAAGTAACAGTTAAGTATTATGACTTCCTGGGCTCTTTAGCTTCCCATGATGCCAGCTGTGTGTTCCAGGAGTCTGGAAAACATGCGAATCCTTGAGGAATCAATGTAATAATAACCTTTTGTTGGTGTGAGTGAACCTCATATTGACCTGAAACTCTCAGAACACCCAGCTTCCAGGTGTTTGGCCCAAAAACTATAGGATCTGTAAGTGTAGTGCTGTTTGCACGATAGGGTGATCCTAGAGTTTCAGGCCATTGGAACCTAAGCCTTTGCAGCACCTTAGAGAGGTAGCCTGAGAGGAAATCAGGTACTCTTTCTTTAGTATTCTCACTCCTGTCATTCTGTTAAAGTGGGGATGACCACTTTTATGGGCCCTCTATACAGGAGCAGGATTGTGCGTTGTGTGGAAACATACTTTCTCTTTTTTATTAGTTTTATTTATTTTTGTTACGGGTGTGTATTGTCCTCTCATCCTTCCCACCCCAACCTCTGTAAGGGTGGAAGGGTCTTATCTAGAGATTATTTACTAGTCACATTTAGCATTCGCTTTTGAAAATCTTGGAAAGCTGCCAAGCCAAAGAAAACACTTCTTGTACAGTCTTTTCTGAATATGTAAGGAAACCTTGCAGAGTCTTTAAAGCTGCAAAGTGTTGGAAAAATCAGGGACATTTGTAGTATTTGTATAGTGCTACAAATGTGGTGAGATATGAAAAGCTGTGATGGGGGGGGAAATAATCTCTTCATTTGTCCTATTCTAGAGAGAGTGCTGTGACAAACATGAAGAGAGCAACTGCTGCCCAGAGAACGGAAGTGGGTTACAGCTCGGAGGCAATTTGCAGGGGAAAGAGAACATGAGGTTTGATCAAATGCCAAATTAATTTGTTGCAAGTTCACTTGTGTAAATAGACATCATCTAAGACCTCCTAGTGTGTCATTAGAAGGGTAATATCAGTCGTGTCTTACAGATGGGAAAATTGACGAACGGCAAGATTAAGTGACTTTCCTATGGTGTAAAAACAGGTCACTGACAAAGCTGAGAGAACTGAAGCTTCTGGAATCCCATATTTTTCCACTGTTGGACCATGTTGGCTCAATTACAGGGATGAGAATACTAAGAAAACCAAGCCTGGGGTGCTCTTTGCCTCCAACCTCATTGCATTGGTTGCATGCTATTCTTCTAAGAGAACTACTTCAAGGATTGCAGCAAAAGAATGTGCTTCTAAGAGCCATTTTGATGAAATCCCAAAACTAGCAGCAGCAAGCAAACCTTTCTCACTTCATAGCTTGATAATAAACCTCACCAGTTGACAGTTTATTTTCTATCCAACAATCAAGTCTTGACTGAAAGAGCACTTGATTCTTGAGTAGGCAATAACAAGCGTAGGCATGGAGTTGTTGCCACTTGTGCTTTCATTTCAACAGAAAAGTAGAAAACCAGATTTGCTGAAAATGAATTGAAATGTTTCCCTTAGCCCTCTTCTCCATGTATATCTACTTTCTGTTCAGTTTTCTTAAATGGCATTCACAGAAGCTGACAAAGATCCTCACTTAGATTTTTGTCTTTTTCTTTTGGCTTTTCACTTTAGGCTTATATAACAAGGTAAAAGACTTGTCTTTCTTTCCAGCTTTTATAATGAGGTAAAAGACTTGATTTTCGGTCCAGTTATGGAGGTGGTGAACAGAAGTGAATATTAAATAGAAGTTTTAAATTGAAGATGTATGGTTCATACAACCTGACTATATGCAGTGAACTCAAATGAGCTGGAGGTCAGTGAGCAAAGCATAAAAACATGCCCTTGGAAAATTTGGTTAAATCAGGGGATGTATCACCTCGCTTGTGTGTTTATAGTATCTAGAGGAGGAGATAACAAAGAAATTGAGGATTTGACTGATGTATTTGTTTTGAAGGCAAAATAGGACTGCTGTGGGGCACTTTTCCATTCCTATTCCATGCAACGTTAGCCCATTCCCAGAGCTATGCTTCAAGAAAGACTAGGACATAGGTATGCTTGCTTAGCTTGGAGCTCCTAGGGGGTAGAAATTGTTAGTTTTATACAAAGACTGGAGCACTGAAGCACTGACCTTGATTTGCATCCTGAGGGGTTACCATATAGAAGTGTTCAGTGTGTAAAGGAATAGGATTATAGAATTACTGCAAAATGTTCCCATGCACAACACCATAGAAACTACTATGAAGAAAATTAACTGTATCCCAGCCAAAACCAGTATAGAGTGTCATGCCCAGGGAGACATCTGGTATGTTCCCATTCACTGGAGTAAGATAAAGCCATTGCAGCTACCTCACAAAGCTTTCTTTCTTAAAACTATGTATTGTATTTCATAGGTTAGCTAAAGGAAACTTTTTTTCTCAATTAGTATAAATCACCATGGCTTCATTAATTCCTTAATAAGGTTCCTTTGCATCAGGTGTTGCTAACACCCCAGAATTTCTGTACTGTTTGAGTAGAGAGAGAGAACCTTTAAATCCCATTCTTCATTAGAGTAAAGCTCTTTTTTTCTTTGTTACCCTGCATAACAGCTGGTAATACAAGAAAGTGGTCTACCATCCCCCCCAAATTCTTTGAATTCTGCTTCTAAAGCTCTTCTTTGAATCATATTTTCTAACATCTCTTGGGGCTTTGTGGAAAAAAAAAAATCATTCTCTTCAGCATTGCACAGACATTGACTGGGAAATCTCTTTATCAGTGGTTTAAATCAAAAGTAATTTTTTTTTTCTCCAGAATCCATTTTAGTCTCCTGTACTGCTGTTTCTCAGTGTGAAAGAATCTATTTAACTGCCTGCTTTTTGGATGGCTTTTAATGTTGTTTTTAGATTTATACAAGGGGTATTTTGCCAATGAGTCTCTTCATCTTTACCACTAGAATGATTTTTAATGGACATCCAGTAGTTTCATACTAAGTAGTTTCTTTCAGCTTTATTCTCCCTAGGGAGGAATGCACTGAATGGCTGGAAATGTCAGCAGCTGCATTAGTCGAAGCAGTTTAGCTGCTGCCACCTCCTAGATAAATCTTGCCCTTTTTCGTTTCTGTGTTTCTGACTGTTTCCCTCAAAGTAAGAGAGCCAAAAAAACTTCCTGTCTGGCATAATACAGATTAGGAACTAAATTAGCTGCTATTATAGATGGGCATTTTTCTATTGATTTCAGGGTGAAATCCATTAAAACTGGCAGAAAAGTTGGCTGCATTTCTGTGGAGTCAATGAAATCAAATAGAAATATGAAGCTGAGAAAAAGGAAGGAATGTGTGCGGCTGTGTGAAGTAGAGTCCAGCTCAGCCATTGCAAAGTGGAATGAGGACCTTGCCTGCCTGTCAGAAAAGGTAGGTACAGCATGGGCACTGCCACTCCTCTTGGCTATCGGTTGACACGCAGATGAGATTTAACAAGGAAGCAAATTAACCAGGATACTCATCCTATCCTTCAGAGCATCTGATCACGGGCCTGGCTGGAGGCTGGAAATGAATTCAGTGAACCTTTGGTACTGTGCAGCCAGGCATTGCCTGTCTTGCCCTGTTCATAAGCTGGTGAAGTTGGCACTGCAATTGCTGATGTTTTAGTCGCGTGTTTTGTCTGAAAATGAGTAGAGCCAAGTCTTCTCCCAGGAGTAAATGTTGCTGATAATAATTCTTTTATTTGTCTTCATTCATATACATGTTGCAATGATTAAAAATAGCAGCTAGATGGCTGGAGAAATTCTCCATATAATAAAACACATCTGCCAATGTATTTCGCAAGTTGGCCTGTCAGGTAAAGTCCATGGTCTTAAATATGCTTGTTTTTTTTTTTTTTTTTCACATTAAGTGATCAATAAATTCAGAGTTCTGGCTGTATAATTCATTATGTTACCTGGAGGCATCACAGGCTTTGCCTCAGAGTATAGCTGTGGATCTGTCCTACATCCAAGTTCCTCAAAGAAAGGAGAGATTGTGCTTTAGACCAGTAGAATTACTTTGAATGTATAGATAGCTGCTTGATTACAACTCTGATCTTGTGTTAAATGTTCATGATACTTAATACCGGAGTCAGCATATCCCACAGCTGTGCAGTTGTTCACAGTGCTAAAAATCAGGATTTTAGGAAAGTGATTGTATGTCTTGAGTCATCAGCATGGATTAGCCCCCAGAAATATTTTTTAGTGTAATGGCTTATCAAACTTTATGGTTGCTTTCAGAATGTGTGTTTTTACTGCTTCCTGTAAAAAAAAAATGTAATTTGAAACTATTTTTTTGATCTGCTAAGGCAAAGTGACCACCTAATTGACAGGGTGTTGTTAATAAGAACACTGGAAGGCTTTTTGAAAATCCATTGTAACTGTTTCTGAGTTAGTCAAGCAGCCAGCCTGACAAGTTTGTTCCAGTTGGGAGAATTTGATGTTGGAGACAAAAGTCTTTCATGAAATCCTGTTTACTTATAGAGATGTGCCAAGCACCTTTTCCTTGAGCATAGGAGGATCAAACAACAGGAGATTGTTTTCAGCTGGTACTCAGACCCAAAAGCTCTGTCTAGGATTTTCTCAGTGCCGCATCCCACATTTGCCCAGCCTGCATCTGGATATCCTTTATAAAAATCTGTTTGTCTGTGGTGTTTCTGCTGTCCTCTTAGTCACACCCACACACCAGTCAGACAAATCTTCTTTTGCATAATTCAAATTCCTGCTTTGGCTTGTGACAAGCTGTATGGTAGGATCAAGGCTGTTTATGTATTTTTTAATAAAGGAATTAGACTATGAATTGTTTTTTAAAGGAAGTGTATTGGTTTTTGGTTATAATAGCAGCTCCCATAGTCTATTCTATATGGATATTCCATTTTTTTTAAGCAATGATAAAATATTGTGTGGACAAGCCCTAAGCAAGCACCTCTCTTGCACAGGGAGGATTCTAAAAGTAGGACGCTCCCTGTGGTGTGGTTTTCTGTGAGCACTAGGAGGATTGTCATGTGAATTGCTTGTTTAGCAATTTTTGAGTTCAACATCTGTATTCATCATTGTCTTAGAGTGAGTGGGTGTTTCTTAGCTTTGAGAAACCACTCTGCTGTTCATCCCATCAGCGTGTGAAATATTAAATGCAAACAGGGAGGCTCTGACTCCAGGTCAAGGTACAGAAATACTTTGAGTCAGAGAAGTGTCTCTGACAGAAGTCTTACCCTCCTGTCACCTTGCTTCTGGGAACAGTAGTTGATCACTGGACAATACAGCAAGTGTCTGGGCTGTGAGGAGAGTGAGAGCCGAGGCTTGCTGACCTCCTCCTGTGGAAAGGAGGGAGATGTTCAGGAGCAGGGATGTTCCTCCTGGGAGGAGATGGCTTTGCAGCAGTGTGAATGGAAATCCAGGTCATTTACCACCATTCCTGTTTTCCTTCACTTACAGTTTCTACATACCATCTAGGTTAGTTTGCCATTGTTTAGTACTGATATTGTTAAATAGTATTCTCCTGGTTTGTACTACCTGTGAACACTTTTTTCGTCAATCTGCTTCTTGGGGAATAGAGTCGCTCTGTGGATGGTCAGACTGAGAAAGATGTTTGGAACACAGAGCAAACACCGAAGGCTATGGTTACCTGCCAAGTCATTGTAGAGGACCAGGAATGTGTATATTCTTGCTTGAGTGTTCATTTCAGAGGTGAATTTTATTGAACTTTCTCTTTTCAGCACTCAAGCTACAAAACAAATGAGCCAGAATTTTTAAAGGGATGATGATAATACTAATATATTGTCTAGAAACTAGCTGCTTCAGGTTGTGCTTCATTATTTAGAAATCCCAGGTATATTTTAATACAATTTGTACAAGCAGCATAGTGCACTTTTATCATGTTCATTTCCTGGACCGTCTTTCCTCCTTATCTAAGTGTCCCCAGATTCTTTCATCTCTCTCTGGGAAGCAATCAGATGGTTATGGAAATCCAGCAGGCAGGACAAGTCTGTCAGTGGTGCTTGTGACTCTGAAGACAGGATTCTATCCAGCATAGAGCAGCCCTTGGGCAAACTAAAAGACCACCCATTTGCAGGACCAGAATTCAAGTTTCACATTGCTTTTTCTCGGCACCCTTAAGCAGAAACAGACAAGGCACAGGGCACAGAATTTGCTGCTTCCATACATACTTATGGATAACTTACTTTTGGAATATCAGATTTGCAATAACCTAAAGCCATTAGGAATGGTTCATGAACATTCAGGCATGCATATATAATTCATGCTAACTGAATACATTTATGTGCATGCTTGTAAAATGAAACAGGTTGCAACTTATTAGTGGAATAAATGGAATTGCTTCTTTATAGCATGTTTTATGCTTCTCTCTAATTTAAAGCTAGATCATTGAAATATAAAATTGGCTGATAATTACAATAAATATTCCTAGAATGTTTCTACTTTGCAGCTTATAAATAATCTTTGTTTCTTTTTTAAGCACTTTTTTCTCTTTTGGATTGTTCAATATATACTATGAGGTTTTCAAATCTATGCTTGTGGGTAAATAGCTTCTAAATGAAGGCTTGTGGGAAAATGTCAAGTTTTACCTGAGTTAAATTATTTTTACTGGAGATTCAGTGAAAGGACTGAATCCACTTCAAAAAAGCTGTTGCTCTTAGCTAAATTCCTCCTATATTATTAGATAGCTTTACCAATATTATTTTACTGGAGTGTGTTGGGGAGGGATGAAACAAAACAAACAAACAAAAAAGCATTTTCTCATGTTGTATTGAGTAAGCAAAAGAGTTGAAATGGAAGGTTGTGTCTTGTGTAAAAATATCCTGTATTTTATGATCTAAATCCTGAAATGGAATAACTCTCAGCTGTACTTTTTGATGTTCATTAAACAACGGAACAGATCATGCACAGTATGTCATTAGATTCATAAGGCTGATTGGTTTGAGGAAGTATGTGCATCCACAGCTCTACTAAGAGAAACATACAGGCTTTTTTAATACTGTTTCTTTATAGTGTTTAAGAATAACATTTTTGTGTGGCTGTGTTTCTGAGCTATATTGCATTCAAAATAATTATCCCTATACTCAAGAATTAATGTGGATCTCAGTGCTTGAAATTTTAGCAGACTAATAGACAGGCATGTAAGTGAATCATTATCAGGGCCTCTACAGGACAAGATGGGTGTGTAACTGAACATTTGCAAAGGTCTTAGCTGGTATCTGAGACTTATGACCACAATTTAAGATCTTAGTTTAAACTTTTATTTATAGTTAATTGAAATAAATATAAAACACAGTAGACGTTTCTGATTTAATTCTGAGAGTAAAGAAATCATAATGATTTCTTTATTCTTATTTCAAGAAAAAAGTTAAGGTATGACACGTTCATTATTTGTTCTTGATAAGTTAACTATTATATTTTGTGATTAAAAACCACGTGGAGGAGTGCAGTTGCAAAACCACAGCTTTTGCACAGAGAGCTAGCTAAAGTTAGAGCAATTGGAATGACTTCTATTGATCTATTTTTTATTGTTTTTCCTCAATGTGAAACAATTATAAATATTAAATCTGTAAATATTGATATAAAATATAATACTGTTCTTATATTTAAAGGGATGAATGCATGAAGTTTTTTATCTGCCCTTATTTTAATTAGTTGAAACACCAATGGAAAAAAGAAGCAGAGGAGAAAATTCTGTGGATTTTTTGAGATTCTGTCAGATGGAGCTTTGCCTTTTCTTTGTGCCAGGTTTCATTTTCGGTTTCTCTTTCCTCCTTGGAATGAAAACGTTAACTAACACTTCCTCCCTTACCTAGTCCAGCTTTATCAAAGTCAACACCCAAAGTTCTGTACTACACAGCTCTCCTTTTTAGAAATGTTCCAAAACATTCTGTTTTTATTTTTGTTTGACAGAAATCTATGTCTTACAAATGCTTTCTTGTATTGTATTAATGAAGTCAGCTAACATGGCTACTACGTGGTTATGGTGGACAGGAGATGTGAACATTTACAGAAGTGCTGAACTTTGAAGGCTGGCTGTGGCATACTACCTAGCAAGTAATCATTGCAATAATCACCCTAGTTTTTCTATGTCAAATTGGTTAATAACAACCCAGGATTACACGGCTGTGAGACTAATGTCTAGGTCAGACTACCCAGAATGGTTAGAACTTTAAATCCCTTACATTAATCCTTTTGGTGTATGTCATGAAAGTATAGCCTGTAGCTGTCAAATTACATATGCACTGTGAGTGTAGTCTGTTTAAGTTCAGGATTTAGCATCATGTATTCCAATTCAATTTATTTTTATATCTCATCTTTCACACAGAGGGTCTGAAAATGCTCAACAGTGAGAGACAGAATAATGAGATAATGCTTTACAGAACTGTGTAAAGTGTCTTGCATATAGATAGCAAGCAAGGCAGAGGTTGGATTTCAGTGAGAGAAGACAGTTGCAAATTAAAAGCAGTGGTAGTATAAATGCAGAGCAATTCTGATAGATGAGACTTTGAAGGGTGTATGTTACTTATGGGAGGAATAATATAAGGATGGAAAGGTAAAAATAGCATGATAACCTCTGCTTATGATGAACAGAGAAAGTTGCTGAGGGGCTTTGAAAAGACATCAGGATTCAGCTGTGAACAAATGTAAAAATGAAAAAAAATAGATGTTAAGGGTCGCTTTAGACAGAATTAATCTTGGTCTGAGCAAGAGTCACAGTGATGTTATAGAAATAGAGGGAGGCAGGGGGGAGGGTAGGGGATGGAATCAATATATAGGAGTGTGATGAGATGATTAGGTATCTTGGATTGAGTGTTTACTCCCAGATTGTTTCACATTTAGGACATGATACTTTTTCCATTGATCTCAATATGCAATATTCAGCATTGCAAAAGCAAAGTGAGAATTTCCCATTGTGGGATTGAATTTTTTTTTTTCCTTTAAGATGCTGCCTTTCCTAGACTGTCTTATGAACTGTAGTAAGGACATTAAACCGAGTTCTTATCTGAAGGCGGTAGCAGTAGAATCAGGGAGAATATTCTACCTTTGAATTGCTCTATAGGGAAGTCAATGTACTTTAGATTCGCATTCCTGAACTACCTTAGTTAACTTGTACAAATTTTCTAATGTAGACCAAACTTGAGTACTACAAACACATTTACACTAATTGCATAAAATTGATGGGCCAGGCTGAAAGAAGCATAGATCAGGAAAACAAACAAGCAAACAAATATATATATATATAGTTAAAAGCATAGAGCCTTAAGCAGTTAAGAATGGAGATGATACAAAACCAGAAAGTAGAAAAAAGCTTCAAATGTTTTTTGTTCTTTGAGGACAGCATCAAAGACAGATTGTTGGAAGGTTTGGGAAGGACAGGCTAAACAACCAGTGCTGCCTTAGGAGAAGAGAGAATAATCTATGTCCAATAATAAATAATTAAAAGAAAAGGTAGGGATTCAAAGTGAGGGGGACGGTATTTGGGAAGAGGATATCATCTAATCTCAGTTTAATTTTTGGAGAAATAGTCAATGAGAAATGAAATGGTGATTAGGTAGTTAAGGCCTTTTAAGGTTGTGAGTGGAAAAAGCCAGTGAAGAAAATTTTGAAAAGTGAGGAATGGAGAAAATGGAATGAGAACGGGATGATATAATGGAGAAGAGATTGAGATTTAAGAGGATTCAGTGCTACCTACTGTAATTTAATTATATTATACCATAATTATATTAATTGCTTTTCCACTTCATGTTTTTAAGTAAGATGTTATGCTAATTCTAGAAGAAAAAAAAATTAAGTTGTCCCTCTTGAATAAACAGATTTTTTAGAAGGAGACTGAGGTTTCTGAAGAGATGCTCTCAAGCCATTGTGAGCAATGAGTAAATGGATGGATCTCTCTGAAGAGATGGCTCTCTGAAGAGAGTCTGGATGCAGCTCTGGGCAGCCTGCTCTAGTGGTTGGCAACCCTGCCCAGAGCAGGGGGGTGGAAACTATATGATCTTTAAGGTCCTTTTCAACCCAGGCAATTGTATGGTTCTGTGAAGGGGAGGGAAGTCCTGTTCCAAATTCTGCCAACTGACTGGTTGGTCTTTGCTGACCTTCACTCAGCTTCTGGAAAGACTTGGCTCTTTAGAACGTAACCGCAGTCTGATTTGATGAGATGTGTAACATCTATACATAGTTTTCTGCAAATTTTTGATACACACCTTAATGTGTTATAAGATTGTATAGTATGCTGTAAGATTGAATTATAGCAGTTGTTTTATTCCTAAAGAGCCTTTTATATAAGTGAACTGGCTAGAAAACTTAGACAATTGTGATTTTTTTTTTCCAGAGACGAATTTATCATAGGACTACAATATGACTAGTTATTAAATATTGTTAATATATTATCTACTAATAAAAAAGTCAAACTGTTTAATGTCATTATGATTAAAAAAAATAAAAAGACCCTTAACATAAGTCCTGACGTAAATTATAATTGTTTACTCAGCCCTCCCAGCAGTCTACTAAATGCAGCTTGCCACTCAGAGTTTTATAGCTGTTCTGCTTGAGACAAACTATTCTTTTACATGTAGTACTGGGCTGTAATGCAAATTATCACTATAACAGGACATAAATTTATCCTGTTTTCTGCTGCTTCTAATTATATTGTATATGTTATAAAAATAGAAAATACTTGAAAAGTTACTATCTCACATGAACTGGGCAATCTTTCATCTATTCTTTGTCTCTTTTATCAATAGTTTTCCCCTAGTTATTGTAAAATATTAGCGTGATATGAAAGGTTTCATGTTTAAAAGATTTCATCACCTTTAAATGACATTAAATGGCTGAGCTTAGTTGAACACATGCACTTTCTGCTCAGTGGGGTAGTTAATAAAATATGAGCTTAGCACACAGTCTAATATTGATTTCTCTGGGAAAGACCGGATTGGTATTAGGTAATGTTGTTTCATATGGACAGCAAATGACTTAAAAGACCTTCTCAGCTTTTTGATATTCACACTGTACTTTCAGCACGTTCTGCAAATATACCTGTACGTTCTCTTTCTAACCAAAAGTAGTGTACCTGATACATTCATACCTGATACAAAGTAGTGTACCTGATGTTGGTCACTTGCTTTGTCTCTCTTTGAAATGCTTAAAGTCATTTTTCGTGATTTAGGGACTTGGTTACAAAAAGCTGCAATATAGCCTCTGATACTCAAATAAGAATGCCCTCAAACAACACAGCCATGACTTTCTTATCTTCCGGAAAGAGAGTTTGAGAATGTTTGGTCTGTCTTCTGGGGAATGCAAAACCTTAGCTTTCTGTTCCCTTGCAGTGCTAGTCCAGGATCTAAGCTGTATTTCTATAAAAACATGAACAGATTCAGGAAAGTGTGAGGGATTACTTAAAATTTCATTGATGTTAGGGAATGAGAGGGAAGTTAGAAGATTTGTGTTAACTTCCAGAGAATGATGGGTCAGTTTTTCAGTATCCATTAATACTGAGTTTTTCCTAAGCAATTCTGTGTTTAAACCATCTAGTTAAAGGACCAACTATAAACAATTCTTCTTTGTTAATGTCATCTCTTTACTGAGACTGTAAGTATGCTGTGTAGGGAAAGGGACCATATAAATGAGAATTTCTATCATTTTTGGAGCCTCACAGTTTTGCAGTGAACCTCAGCCACTATTAGGGTAAAGTGGTCATACAAAAGAAATGTTTTACCAGTGGATGTGATACTGGATAATGAAAGCCTAGCAGGACAAACAGGATGGAAATGTGAGAGTTTGGAGATATGCTCAGAGATGAGTGGGCTATATGGGGATATAGTTAAGATGGGGATAAATTTTGGCATTAGGGGTACCTGTAATTTTGTGAATAGTGGGTTGAATAACTTCCCTCAGTAAAGTCTGGGCATCATTATAAACAAGCTATTAGAGCTGAAATGATGGAACAGATCTAGTAATAATAGAAAGATAATCTTTAGTTTGTGTTCAATAGCTATTAGACAAGATCCTTTCTGACTTCAAAACGTTTGACTCTTCATTTCCCAAAGGGTCTGCTTCATAAGCTGAAAAACTCCGGTATTTTTGTTTTCTTTGTCATGTAGATGAGCATGTTTGGAGTCCACTTACATGAGATTCTTAAAAATATGAAAAAGATTTTCAAAATATCAAATCAAAACACCTAAAAATGAAACAAATGCAAACAAACAAACACAAAAGGCCTAGATTTCCCCCCGCCACACACACACAGCTGGACGCCATTGTGGAAATATAAGGAGTGCAGAACCACGTTTTTTTCTTGTTTATATCCTCATTGATTTTTTTCATTGTACTTGTATTTACTGTATATTTAATATATATCTTATCTACAGTGCATAATGTAATGCAGAGTTTCTTTTGCCCAGATGCAGGTGTAGTTAGAGCCCCCAGGTAACATTTATCTGATCAGAACTTTGCTGAACCCAAACCTTTGCTGAACGTGATTATTTTCCCTCCAAACTGAATGAAGTAAACATGCTAAATTTTTTAAGCTCCTTTTCCTTAAAGACTCAGGACTTAAATCAAGTTCATCAGGTTTGTTGCTTTACACGTGAAAATAAGGATTGGAGTTACTTTGAATACGAAAAACCTACAGATAAAAAGCTGACATATTGGAATTGGTTTAATGATTGGCAGAATTCTGTAGGTAGTAACTTGGTCAATGATACTTAAATCCTTGAGACCACCTTGTATGTTAAAATAAATAACCATGTGCATTTCCAGCTGCACATTTGTCTTGTAAGTGGTGGATGTGTTTTGAGTGTTTTCATAGTTCTTTCTGAAAAGTGGGTTATTTACTTACTACATATTTAGAATAGTCTGAACAGCTTTTTCTGAGACTCTTTTTGAAAAATAGGTTGATTTTATTTTCCTTTCATGGTCAAATATGAATATAAATCATGTCACAAAGGATAAGTTAAAATTGAATCCACTAAGGGAGGTATTAACTCCTACAGAAAAGTTGTGACAAAACTTTCTTTTTACTGACTGTCTAATTCAGAAAGTCTTGAAGCTTTCAGAGTGGTCTCATACTCCAGAAGGCATATGACAGTATTGTCCTGGTTTGAACAACATGAACTGCAGATGTCTCCTGCTTGAGAAACTCAACCCTTTTGCTGTTTGTAGCATCAGGTTGTGCAAGCCATGAAATTTCTTACACTGTGGAAATGTCAGGTGGAAATTTGATGGGCTGCAACTACCAAAAGGGAAACTTGAAGAGGATACTATGATTAGCACTAATATTCTAGAAAAGACAGTTTGGGATCTTTGACCTTGTGCAATTAAAGGTCTCTCTTTAGTATCCGCTTCATCATTTAATGTCCCCAGTGCCTAATAACATGCTGGTGCTTTGTTTCAGTACCAACTTCAAGGGAAGAGTGCCACCTACTGAACTACCAGTTCCGTTTTCTGCAACATCTATTCACGTTTTTTCACCCAAAATACTAAACAAATCCTGTCTTGTGTATTGTAAGAATTGTGAGAGGATCAAGGCCATTACGTGGCATGGGCACATGTAATGTTTTTAATCTGGATGAGATTACTACAGGGTAATAATGCACCCTGCATATGCAAATGCAGGGTGGCATTCGCAATTTTTTTTTTTTTTCAAGTGTGGACATTGGAACTTGTATTTTAACATGCCAATTATAAGAGACTGCAATAAAAATGAAGCTAATAGCAACCCATATAACATTACTATTATCTGACCCTGATTTGAACTCTTCACTGCTATAAGTGCTAAAGTATACTGCTAATGATTTCTTCAGAAATATGCTCATAATTGATGCAATATTTCAGTCTGCATCTCATAAAAACTAGAAATGGCCTTTAAAGGAATTAAAGTAAAAACTTTTTGCTTCCTGTTAGATGCTCAAAAGCATATCATTGAAGTCTCTCATGCAAAAACTTTCAATTATCCTTCCATAAATATGGATGGAATAAAATATATATTTATTCCATAAACTCTTCATTCCAGCATGACTGCAATTGCAGATCTTTCTATGTTTTTTTCCTACTAAACTCTTTCTTTTGGCAAAGCAGAAGGAAAAAAAAAAATCCATCTTTGGACGTGTGTATTTTCATTTCCAAAGAAAAAGAGGACAACTTCAGTTTTGTAGAAAAACTGAATCTTGTGGAATGAGTATTCTGAATGCTTTTCAGTGAGAACTTGAAAGTTTTTGTTCAAAGTTGGTAGTTTGGATTCCCATGTATCGTTTGGATTTAGAGGATGACTATAGTAACAGCATAAAACTAGCCCAAGTGATAGAATAGAAGGCTGTTTTATATGTCTCTGTTTGAAAAGGAGATACTGAAATAGAGATTAAAATAGGAATAGTGAGTCTTTCTGTTGGGGTGAAGCAGTTTGAGAATTCTTTACAATTTTTTGCTAATATTTGCATCACGATCCCTTTGTTGACCTCATATGAACAAGTTTCTGCATCCAGTAACTTGAGGTCTTTCCTTTAGGGAGTTGCTGGACTATTTGTAGGATTAAGATGGCTCATAGTTCCTGTTGATTCATCAAAATCTTCTACAGACATTCCCTCAAAATCTGACAGAAAAGACAAAAATAGGCATAAAAGGGAGTAGGGGGAGAACGGGAAAAAAAATGCAGAAATGGAAAATTTACATCTGCTTCTTTTTCGTGTGTGTGTGTTTTGTTTTCCCATTGACAGGATTCTGCTGTTACTTTGAGAAGTAGATTATGCTGTCCTATGAATCCAGTCCATCAGAAAGTTATCTCCAAGTAAAGGCAGCAAGATGTTATTTGTTCCCCACTCCTCCACACCCCCTCTTTTAATATTTGTGTTCCTCTTTATTGTGTAGCCGTAAAGCCCTAGAAGTTTGCAATCAGTATGCTTGAAGTAGATGCACAAGTTGTTCCAGGTGGCAAGTGATTCTGGATGTTCCACTCACTGGACAAAGCAGGTTATAACGTAGCCATAACAGAACCTACCTCTATTTCTTCATCTCATTTTGTGCATTTAATTAAAGGAATTAGCTAATGGATCCACTCTTGTTCCCCTTAGGCAATCAGAGCCATGGCTGTAGAGCTGTACTTTGAGGAGGGTGCAGATGATACCATGGTGAAAATTAGCCAACATGTTCACCCCAAGCTCAGCAGTCTTAGATAACTTCAAATCTGTGTTCTCGTCAAGCCCTGTTTTAGCTCAACTTCATCAGAACAGCTTTTAGGCATACTGAATGGTTATTTTGTTTTGGAAAAAAACAAAAAAAAAAAACAAAAAAAAAACAGCTGACATAACCATTCTTATTTTGTGATGAAGCAGAAAATTTGATAGAAACAAGCTGTTATAATGTGTTTTTAAGCCTTTTTCTTTGCCCTCCTCCATAGTTTCCATCCTTGGGTTCTTTTCAGGTGAGTTCTTCAATACGTGAAAGCTGACAGGTTCCAAAGGCTGTTCAGATAGCTGCTTCTAACAAAAGGTTGCCTTTCCTGGCATGCATTGGCTTCAGATGCACCAAAAATTAACCATCTTCGAGAGGGATCATGACCTCAATTCTGGAAAACAGTAAGGCATCCATACACGTGTAACCACAGTGAGATTACTCATGGTCTTAAAGTGCTTAGTACTTGGCTGATTCATGGTTTAATAGGAGGCTCTTTTTACTGTAAAGAAAATTAGTAAGACATTTGACTCTATCACTCGTTAGGTGAAGTTCACTGGTAAAGCCCTTATCCCCAAACAGCCCATATTTAGTGGGTGATTATATTCACAGAAGAAATTCAGTGATGATGAGGAAGATTTTTATGTATGTTTTTTTCTTTTATTTCCTTGTATTATTTTTTTTTGGAGATGTATCTGTTCTGATTATCATAAATACGTAGGTTGCTAGAAGTGCTTTTATATGTCATGCTTCTTATTGTATGCAAGTACAAACTGATGCTTTATCCTTTTTGCAGCAAGATGTTGCTGAGTATAGATGGTGCAGAGCATCGGGTTTCATGTGTTTTCTTTGTTTCTTTGCAGAAAAATGAAGTGACAGGTGCTTAGCCTCATTTTTCATGCTAGCTTTGCCATGCCATTTTCACCAATAATGAAGGCAGCTGCCAGAGCTTGAGGAAATCAGGCGAAAAATTCAGCTGGCAGGTAGACCCAGTCACTTTAAGAAATGTAATCTTATGTTAGCAGATGGTAATTAAAAGGCAGAAGAAATAAAATTTTGTCTCAGTTTTCTGCACTGTTACATCAATTAAATCGGCAACAGAAATGCAAGCAGAAAATATAATTTATTGTCATGTGGCTACACAGTATGATTGTATGCAAATCTAATGATTTGTTTTACAAAGACAATTGCAATTTTTTAAATCTAAGTAGAATAACTGATCATTTCCAGAGTGTATGTGTACGCAGTAAATCTTCAGTTTTCAGTATGCCTAATGTAATGAAAAGCATCTCCTTGTTTTCTATTCATTGTTAAACCTCAAACTAGGGTTTCACTGTCTATGTGCTTCCAGCTTTCAGTAACACCAGTTTTAATTCTAAGAGTTCAGTAAATCTTAATGTGGAGAGTTAATCTAGCTCAGGCCTCAGCAGGAGTGCATCCTACTAAGAGAATATCAAAGAGAATAGCAAGATGGAACCTGGTAAGAGTTATGATCTAGCAGGAAAATGATGTTAAGGCTGTGACGAGATTCCTAAGGATTTTCTGTTGTTCCTTCTACTTAAAGACAACTAGTTCTGAGAGCAGAGTCTCATCAGTCTTCATATGTTACTTCTTATAGTTGCTAGGATCATGAACATGTGCAAATCTGTTGAAGTGTGAAATAATTAAAGCTCATTATGGTAGTGACGAAACTGAAATGCTACTGCAGCTACGTCAGTGTTTCCATAGCTAGCTTTGATTTGCAGGGGTTTTATGAGTCATGCATAAAAATTCACCCAATTTTATAACCATTCACCCAATTCTGAACATTATGGTATAGTCAGACTTTGAATGATATTTTACTAGATGTGATTATTTTTAAGACAGGGAGTTGCTTAGTTCAAAATTGATTGAACAACTAAATGCTTATTTTGTAATTCTGCAAATCCAAGCACATTTGGTTTGTGATACTAAAACTGTATGTCCATTCTTAACTTTCTTACACAGTCTTCATTAAAGACAATGAGAAATAACTACGATATGTTGCTTAAATGTGCTGTCTCTGGTTCTTCTGTCTTGTTGACTGATTGCTGATACCTCTAAGCATAATGGAAATTTTATCGCTGTAGCTCCAATCTAGTGAGACTGGTATAACAAGCAACGCTTTTTAAAATAGATTTTAAGTGCTCATTCAAATAGAAATGCAAACACAGTCTGTAGAGCTGATCAAACAGATTACTTCAGATCCACTAGTTAACTCTAGCTGAGTCTGATAACATAACTGCTTGTGTGTGTGTGTGTATGTATATATATATATATATATATATATATATAAAGATCATATAATGATATAAGATTTTTAATTTTTTTTTTATGGGTAAGAATGAGTATTAGTTTTGAATCACTTTCATGGACTCGCATTTATTTTGTGTTTGCCTGTGGAATATCTCTAAACTTTTGCATTTAATAAAACCATATTTCATTGTGGAATTTGTTTAGTGACTGCTTATGAGAAAAGAAAAACAGGAGGGGAAAAAAAGGCATCTAATGTATGGGGAGACAACCATACTGCTCTCAGTTGAGTTTTTCTGTTTTTTATCCTGGATCTCAACATTTGCCTTGTGGTCACTGGTGATGAGCATTCATGTCCACAGTTTGTTACCATCCCTTGGTATCCTGGATGCTAGCTAGGCAGGGTGAGGGAAAAAGTGAATTTCAGTTTTTCTGGAGCCTAGGTGGTGACTTTTATATCCACAACAGGTTATAAATCTGTTGGTAAATCACTGAAAGAGATGGAGCTGTGGGCAAGCAGAGTGCTGGAGAAACAAGCAGAGTGCTGGAGAAACCAGCAAAGAAACCAGCAAACTCCACTGGAAAACCCTCTGTTTGTGGTGCCTGAGCGGCAGCAGCTAGCTGGGCCTGTGGCTGAAGATGTCCTTTAAAACTCCCAACACATACTATTTGCTCTTACCACCATCCTGACCCATGAAGCTCTTGTTACACAGTTCCTGAGCTCTTTTTCCCCCCAGGAGTACTTCTATTGCCATGTGGTGTGGTACTCTGAAAAGTGTGCGTGTCCAGAGAGACCAGAAATACATTTTCGCTAGTGATCTAAGCCAGGTCTAATTCTTGGACTTTGTTGAAAGTCTAAGGCTTGTAACCTGTCCTCCCAAGTATCAAGTTTTAATTTCCTACTTTTTGTCACTTATGCCATACCACATTTCTGAGTCTTAAACCTTTTTGAGTATCAGAGATTACAGTAGGACAAATGAATGAAAGAATTAGTAAAGTAAAAGTACAAGTGGGTGAAGCTTTCTCTGCCTGCTGCTTTTTAAACACTTGATACTATTGCTTCATATTTCTCCTTTTTTAAATAACTTTATAATTGTACTTTGGCAACAAGGAAGGTTCTCCAACACGGTTAAACCCCTTGCTTTCTCTAGACACTGACATTTAACCTCTAAGTTGTTCAGCCCCAGGTTTTAGATCTGGGAGCTGTGTTTGTACTTGCCTTTGCTACACACAGCAAGTCTGTAGTAGGCTATGAATTCCTGGGGTATCTGGGGGTGTTCATTATTGTCCAAAAAGCCAATGCTTCAGCTTTTGAAACGTTGTGTGTCCTCTGAAAAAGGATTACTTTATATATATATATATATATATATAACTTTATATATATATATATATATATATATATTATTTGGATATATATATATATATATCCAAAAGGATAAAAGCCTTTCAGCAAAGGCCTTCCAATAAATAAATAAATGAATGCTGTATTTCTCCTGCTGGGACTTTGTGTTGAAGAAGGAAACAGATGTTTCATTTGGTTTCTACTCTCACACAAAAATCAATGAGGAAGGTAATATAAAGTCAAGATTCAGAAAATGTGTGAAGCAAAACCGATGTACTTATACTAGGTATTTTCTAAAATACTGAAATGTGAATAGGGATTTTCTGGCCTTAGTCTTTAAGGGCTCAGTTAGGGGGACCTAATGGTCTTATAAAGCTGAAACACTTCTCTTGACAAGCTGGGGTTTCTGTGTACTTCACACCTTTTGCAGAAAGCACTGATAAATAAATAAATCTTGCCTCCAATATTAATTCCCCGTCCCTTACGACCCTTCTAACCAGCTTCCTCTTCCATTTGCAAAACTAAAAGATGGTTGGGTTGGGCCAGTTTGGAAGTGGCAGGGGTGTTGGGGCTGGGACAGGCTGTGGTCTAAAAACTGAGCCAGGGGTTAATCAGGCTCTTAAAAAGGGAGGAGATATGGGAGAATAAGAAAATAGTTTGGATTCAGTTTGACGTTTTCTTTTATGCTTGCCCTCGGTCAGCTCATGCAGCAGTAGTAATTTCTCAGCGCAGTGTCAGGTATATAAAGAAATGTGACAGCCTTGCCTGCTAACCTAGGCCGCCTGCTAGAAATTATCATTCGTTATCATTATTATTATAGCTAACTAACTCCAAGTCTGATCCCACTTCACTTATACAGAAATGGCAAAAATCCCAGTCATGTCAACAGTGTAGGCTCAGGCCTGAAGCTCTATTATTTAAAGAAATCCAGTGGTGATTAGTGACCATAGTTCTGTTAATGTACCTGGGATTTATGTTCTGTTTCTTAATGGAGTGTGCTAAATGAGGACCTGTAAAATAGTAGCTACTATGAGAAAAATAGCTTAATGTGATTTTAGAGTTTTGATCTAATGTGTTACCAGATGTGGCCTCTCAATCAGTAAAACAGCTTTTCTTGGACAACATTCTGCTCCAGCAGATAAACTTTAGTAATTACCCTGCCACCACAATTAAAAAATAAAAGTAAAAGTCTTATCTAGACTTCTCGTTTGTTCAAGCTGATGAGAAACTGATAAGATGGAGTTTCAGTGCCTGTGACATGTTGTTATCACTTGGCAGCGTTCAAATGCAGAGTATTTTAAAATTAAATCTGTAAGTCTGTGCATTACTTTGAGGAAATGTGTCAACAAAATGCTGTCAGCTCTTTGCCTCTTGACAAGCTGTATGGATTTCAGACTACTCTGAACTGTAGCTTGTCCATCAAATCAGCAGATGTCCTTTTTTGGCACTATCGGTAGTGTCGTTAGGTTGCTTTGTGGCTTTTTTCTTGTTTATAAAGAGCAGAAAGAGAATCTGATTGTAACTGAGGTCTCAAATCTGGTCTTGATGGAGTAAAGATGAGCAAGTGAAGGTTTTTTTCTGATGAATTGGCGATGAGAAGAAGGGAAGCCCTGAAGACTTTCATGCTTTGCTCATTTGATTTCAAATAGGACTGGGTGTCCTGAATGGCAAGAATGGCTAATTGGAAGCTGCTTCAGCCCTACAAAAGGAAATAAACTCCTGGAGCATTTGTTCAAACTGTCAAATGTCACATCTTGAGGATTCTTACTCTCGTCATTGTAGTGTATAATTTTCTATCCTCTTTAAAAGGATCAGCATTGAAATAGCACCTATTTTCCATTCTGAGAAAATCCTGTTTGTGAGGTACTTCTGGTTGCTGTTATCTCCACATCTCACGAATTGGCGTGGCTGGAGAGGTTCAGCTGCTTCTAGTTTGCACTGAAAGAGAATATAATACACAGTTTCAGTAGGTTTAATATTTTACCTGCCAACTTAATGGATTGTTAGATTGAAGCATCTTGTCATGAGTTGAAAGATGGTAGAGTGCCTTTCTAGGTTAACTGTCGATTTACTTGTGCACAAGTGTTTTATGTGCATCTGTGTACTGTGCTTATGTAGTGCCTTCTTGAGTCCATAAGCTGCTTTTATTTCTTAAGATCAATGTGCATGTGCTTCTCAAATAATACAAAACTAAAGACTATTGTATAAAGGTTTGTGGAAAGGAAAGCTGATCTTTTCTATCCTATGCATTCTTAAGTTTTATTGCAAAACTTAGGCTGGCTGAAGTTCCTTCATACGGTTACACTTTCAAGTATATTTACTGAAAATTTGTGCACTTTTACTCTATCCTTTGTTTGTAAATTAAATCTGATTTTCTTACATTCTGTAATAGCCTGCAAGTTTTATTTTTCCTGGCATAAAAGCACTTTCCGTATGTCCTTCAGTTAGTCAAAGGTAGAAGTCTCTCCCTGAGAGAGAGATTAGCTTGTCTCATTGGAATTTCGTATTGCAGGATGACAGTCTTCTCTGGCACAGAGTAAGATCACCAGCATCTACAGTGTACATGAAATCATAATCAAAGACAGATGCTTTTCCCTGTTATAAATAATCACTGCTGCTTGTATAGGCCAGGAAAAATCCTTGTTTAGACTGGTCTTACTTTCTTTCTTGGACCTCTGTATTTCCCGTGGCCTTCCCTTTTTTTCATCTTTTCTGTCTCTAATTCTAGATAGTTGCCTAAGGAAATAAAAGGAATGGGGAAAGTAGATCTTGGCACACTCTGAATTCTCAGAGGTTTACCCTATGGAGTGAAATTAAATACACATGACATATAAAAGGGAATGGCCTTTTAATTTATAGCAAAAATCCCAGTTCACAATAAATCCGTTCTTTCCTGTTTGTTCTTGTGCATGATGAGAACATGTCATATGCTTCTGCGAAGCTGATATAAAAGCTCTTTGTTCTATGTAGGATTATTTTTTTTTTGAATTGGTGAACGTTTTTTATGTAAATATCAAATAACAATTTTGGATACACTTTTAAATTGGAATTTACTTGCTTTTCAGCAAAACCCAGTACAGTACCATCTATTTAAACAGCTTCTTACAAAGGCCCAGTGCTTCAAACTATAAATTTTCTTCAAGTAGTCGTGAGATATCTGAGATGTCAGAACTCCAATATGAAAGCCTCTTATGGGTAGTATTTTCAGATATCTTGTGGAAAAATGCAGTTCAGGGTGGATGCCAGTAAGAATTTTTAACCTTGGGCAGTGCACAAAACACTTTGAGCTTTTCAGCTGCAGTCACTACCCTACCAACATGCATCTTATTTAGATTTTCTTCACTGTTTTCTGACTAAACAGTGTGTGAATGTTTGGCTGTAGTGTTTTGCATTCTAGGCTTCCAAATTCTTGTGCTATTTTCTTTCAAATATATGTAGTGTGCCAAGGCAAGGACTGTGAAGAGAGCATTGCATGATTGACTGGTTGCTGCTGCACAATTGACATTGAGTTCTAATCCTTTAAAAATCTAAACACTACTGAGGTCAGTTTTTTGCCATGTTCTGTGCTCTTACAGGAGTTTGGCAAGAGCCTGCCATTAAGAAATGAAAACATCATTTTGCTTTGCAAAGAGGCTCAATCAATGTGCTTGAGGTATCAGTTTTACTCCATTAGATTATATTGCTGCAGAAATATGCTTGCAAAGTGCCCTGGAGTCTGATCTCAGTAAGGCTGAAACTGGTAGCACAGCAGATCGTGATTGTTCTTACACCATTCATCAGCAAAACCTTCTAATGTGGAAAGTAATTTAAAAAATATCTGACTAGGGTGGAACCCATTATGATGGAACAGCAGGATTTTCTTTTTAAATCCTAGTAGATTACCATTAAGAAAAAAAAAAAGAAAAGAAAACTGCCGATGGGTGTGATAAAATTATGTGCTGGTCTCCTACAAGAACTAACATTTTCTCTTCAAAAGTCATTCTTACTTGGGATAGCATGGGGGCTGAGAAGCAGTTTTTTCTTCCAAAACATATGTACTCTTGACCACTAAAACTCTGTTTTCTTTGCCTGGTAAAAAATAATTAATTAAATAAAAATGCAATGGTGGTTTTCCTGTTAGTATTTATAGTTTTCTCCTTTACCTAACATGTTCCTCTTTTTCACAAGACCAGAAGTACATTAGGGGGGCAAATGAAGGTCTGATCTGTTTGCCCTTGAAACATGCACTTGAGTTTGTTGACATTAGTCACATTAATTAATCATTTTATAGACTCCAGGTTCCCTAGCAGAAGAATCATCTGATTCAAGCAATTAATCCACTCATCTGATAAACACCCACTCCTGGTATTAAGGTGACTTATGCCTGTTGCCACCAAAGGGGAAAAAAAAAAACACAAAAACACACCTTAGCAGACACTTAGCAGACAGGCCAAATGCAGCTAAACTGGCTCTTAGATTTCAGTGCATAGCAGCGAATGTTTGCCCATCATAATTTTTCTGTGTTTTCTACTTCTCCAGGAATCATTTAAGAATATAATGACCCTAATCTAAGGAGATGAAATCCCTCTGCTTGAGTTTTCTTGGTACAATTTTGGTTTTTACCTACCGCGGTGAGAAGGATCTGACATTCAGCCACTTGTATTTCCTTCTCGTTGAATAGACAGATGGTTAGATGTGTAGGACATGGACAAGGAAAAGCACAAGTCAGTCTGTGCTTGCAGACTGACTGTTTCTTAGCATGTTCAACCTTGACACCATTCTCTGATTATAAGTCTGGGCAGTGAAAGTCCTATGCAAGCTACATGCTCAAACTATCGTCAAAATTCCTGCTCTATCTGGAATGCTGTGGAGTCTTTCTGAAGCCTTTGTATTAGAAAGTAGCATGTTTCCTGATAGCTGATACTTTAAATTTTGGGATAAAGCCATGTCATAAATGTCACGGTGAAGAATTACCCAATAGATATTTACACTCAGTCATCCACTGGAGAAGCAAGGCACTCACCGCTAGTGATGTGAATGTTGTGTGTTGACTTTCCAGCTCTACTGGATGTAGCTTAGTCTTATGTCTAAGTTAATCAAACCAAAACTTTAACTGTGCTCCATTTTTTGTAAGAGGTTTCTTTTTTCCCCTCTTTCCCTCTCCCCATATTGCTCAATATCTGATAAAATGGCAAGTTAGAATGGAAGCCAGTTAAATCACTTCACTAGGGAGTGGTGAATCATCCTGTCTGTGGGTGAGAGCCACAAACAGTAGCTTGATGTCCCTAAGCTTGAATTTCACTGCACTTTTGCTTAAAATTTGTAAGTCAACCCAACCTGTTTAAATATTTGTTCTTGAAGGTGTGATAAACTCAGCTGATAAATATTTTAGGCTAAATAATGCAATGACTAGATTAAGGTAAATTGCTAAAGGAAGTTTTGCTACAGTTTGTGCTTCTGTGATTGGCCAGCCCAGGTTGCTTACCTGGAAACTGGCTGTTAACACAGTCTGCACCTCCAGCCTTTTGAGGTTCTCTTCCACCAAAACTGGGCAAGGTAACAGTATCCTTTGTGGTGCACTCTGTGCCTAAATAAGATTTTTGTTCCTAAAGCTATCCATCAGACTGACTTTGTGAGCATAGGAAAAGCATACGCACTTGCTTTTCAGTTAGTAAGTGTACAGTTGACCCAGCGCACTCTTTGCAATCCTCTTGACTGATGTCACTTGAAAGTAAGTCTCTTTGTTTCCTCCTTCCCTTCAACCTGTGCATGATAAATGTAAACCAAAAACCAAGTAGCTGTGGTTTCATCCTGTTACACTACTGAGAAGCCTAGCGTAACATTGCTAGGAAGTAGCCAGCTTGTCTGTATAGAAACAGTAAGTGAAGAAAATCATTCAAAATTTGTGCATGGGAATGCAGCACAGGGGACTTAGGTAGGAAAACTGGAGGAAAAAAAAAAAAAAAGAGAGAAAAAAATGAATAAAGCTCATTACGAAAAATAGTTTATGAGGTATCTTAGAAAATTTCATTCTCAAGCATGAGTTTTTAGCCTCTAATAAGTGCTATACTCATCAAAGCTAGGGTGTTTAGCACTATTTGCTATTTAAGCCTGGTTTGGTTTCTATGATGTGCACAAGCCCATGTCACAAACTCAGTTTGAACAAAGTGGTCTTGGGGGCAAGCAAGAGTCAGCAGATAGGAGCAAGTTGGGTGGTTGGCATCGCAGAGACCTTCAGCTCTGTTTTCGAGGTGTGTGTGAGCGTGTGCCTGTGTGTCTGTGCTTCAGAGGCAGGTGTGGCTAAATGGGAATGGCCAAGAGCAGGGACAAAGGCAATACCAGATTGATGAGGAACAAAGATGGAAGGCAACATGGGGGGACAGATCGGAAACAAAATGACTCAGAGCTGGAAATGGGCCAGCCTCTTGTAGTTTGCTGGGGGAATTAATTCTCTCCAGCACATTTAAATTCACATCCTATGCCTTACCTTTCCATTCAAGACTTCCAGAAAATATCTGTTTTAGGTATTAAAATGGCCCTTCTTACTTGTTCCTTATCTTGGCAGTTTTCAGCAGTGCTGCCAGGAAAGCAAAACAGTTGTCTTTAATCTTTGAAAGTGTCATCAGGGAACTAAGAGGCCAGGATTAGGTTTGCTAGTAAATGTGTGCAAGGGGGCTCCTCTGGGGCTTTCTGCTTTTCTAACTGTTTGCTTTAAGGATGATGAGTTTATGCCTTCCCTCTGTGAGACAGTTGGAGTTTGCCTGTTGTTTCCTCCAGTCTGTTGTGGAGGGGAAGAGAAATAACCCAATCAGTCTGCTTTTTGAGTTCCTGAAAGATCTCTTTTTCAAGCTTTTTGGCTATAGAAATTTTGTGCTTTCCAAGGGTATTACTGAGACACTCACCATCCCCCAAAGATCTGTCATCAGTGCTATCTGGTTCCTCCAGGGAATAGCAGCAGGGATCGTAGCTCTGTCAAATTAATGTGGGTTAAGGTCACCATCCCTTGGGCTAGCTGGCTCACTTGCCTTGGAGAACAGGCGCAAGGTTTTCTAGGTAAACAAAAATCCCTGTGTGATAGTGAGCTGACATTCACACATATTAAGAATCCTTATTTGAAGCTGCTTTAGGCTGTGTGGGAACACGTCTCAACATATCTTTGCCCAATCTTGGCCAGTGTGCTGCAAAATGAGCAGACACTTGATCAGGTCTGGAATTTCCACCTGGGGAGGGAGGAGAAGCACACCAGCCCATCAGGCAGCATATTGGCCTCTGTCAAAACCAGGCAAATGGATTAAGGCTGCTCAATGACTTTATGCTGGCTGCAGTCACTAGTTACTCTGAACCCATTCATAAATTATGGTTTAAACAAGTTTTTTCAAGAGCTTGAAACAATTAGGTGCATAGATCTAAAATAGTGCACTGCCACAGTAATTTTTGTTGTGTGTCTTGAGTATACAATACTCGGTCTTTGGTGAAAGCCTCCATCTGTGCAAACATTATTACTGACACTGTTCTGAACGAAATTTGAGTGGCAGAAGAGAAATAAGTTATTAATTACTTGGCTGCACAGATGGATACGTAATCCCTAGCCAGATGAATTTAGACATTTTTATATAAGCAACAAGGTAGATCTTCAGATATCCAGTTACAGGCGTCCACTATAAAATTAATATCATCACAATCCCATCTTGAATGTCTTCCCCCTCCCCCCCTCCCCTTTTTTTAAGACATCCTTCTCCTCCTCTTGTGTTTCAGCTTCTTCCTTTTCAGTTCAGTAACAATCACTTCAGCAGAGACCCTTTAGATTGCTTTGATAAAAGCATTCAGAAAGATCAAAGAGAAAGTGCAACTCAGCTGGTGGCCTTTCCCTTCAGAGCGCTGGCTTTTAGGCCATGTCTCAGCTACAGATGTTTGCTGGCAGGGCTGTGTCAAGCCACGTTTGATAAGGAGTTTGATCCCTGTCAGGAAGATTTGTGCTAGGAGAAGCCCTGAGAGCAGATGCAGTTTTTCTGGCTATGCTGTGTGTACTTGTTGGGCAGGAGTGAGCAATAAACAGGACCAGAATAAGCTTCATGGTGCGAGTTTTGTCAGCACAAAATGCATTCACAGATGCTCAACGCTCCTGCTGCAGTAGCATTCACCTGTCTGCGGTGCCATTTCTAGCACAACCTCAGCACATCCTAAAAGTTTTTGCCAAAATAACTGTGCTGCACAGGAGGTAAAGAAACTGGGCTTAGAATGAATATAGCTCTATGGTAAAGACCTTGGAGGGAAAAAATGGTAAAATATTGCTGTAGTGTTGAATTATCTTTTGTTTTAGCAACTAGTTTAGCCTATACTGGAACAGACACTCATACTGATAGAAGTTGTTGTTTTTTGTTTTGCTTGTTTGATTTTTACAGCTGGAATGAGTTTATATTACAGTTGAATTCTATCTCATTTGCTGGAAAACCTTTATATAAAAGCAAGGCATTAGATTCTTCCAGGTAGCTGGGTTTTTAGTGGATAGAAATTCTGCTGTGAAGATCAAGGGAAAGGAGATGGACCTCTAAAAGGTGACTGGCCTTGGAGGCCTTTCCATTTTTGGTGGAAATGCAGCTCTTCATTGTTTGCCAGAATGGATCATAATTCTATTCTTCTAATGAACATTTCCTCTTGGTAATGACTCAAGCATGTGAGTAATTTATGTACTTAAGAAAAACAGAATTCCTTCCATTTTCAGGATGTTGTGTTTTTAGTGCCAAGGAGATGCATTTTGGGGAGAGCATCTTCCAGCTTAAATGCTGAAATACTGCAATAGAATTATGGGCTGCTGAGAGTGTGTTTGACAGTGGTGCAAGGTCAGGGTGGACATCAGAGGCTATAACTGTGATTCAGAGCTTCACCTTCTCGAGCAGAAGTGGCTCACATTTTTGCAATGAGAGCTGCTCTCTGCTTGCCGATTTCAAATGAAATGTAGGGTGTGACATTTCTCTCCTGCCACACTCAAGACAAAATATTTTTCCTTAAAATTTGTATCTTATTGCGTTTGTTTTAACTTGCATAGGTGCAAAAGATGGTCCAGAATGTTGATTTCATGCTAACTTTAATGGTTATTACTGAACTCCACTGCTGTGAAATCAGGTAAGTGCTCTTTAAGTGCAGGGTTGGTTTGTTTGTTTGTTTTAATAAGAGCACTTACCTTTACTGAATAGCAAGTGTTTATGAATGCTATTGCCTAATACCTGCATCTGTTTGGATGAATGTGAAGTTTACTCCCTTCCTAATCACCCTGGATTTTTTTGGCTTTTATTTTACAAGAGGTTTTTTTGCAAAGGTTTCCAATGTTGGTAGTCTTACAGGGCTTCCAGTAAATGATTTTTTTACTATTGTTTTTATTTTAAATAGCGATCTGATTAACTTTCTTTTTCTTGTTATTTTTTTTTGTGATTTTTTTTTTTTCTTCCAAAAAGTACACTCTTCAATCACACTTCTGCAACAACCTACTCACTTGGGAGACTGATCCAAAGCTCTTTGAAATCAGTGGAAAGCCTCCAGCAGGTTTCATGAGATTTGGCTAAGGCCTTTTTTCAGAGCATGAAAATGGAAGCTTTTTTGTTTCTTACTGTTGCATTCTTAAATCTAAATAAGTAGAAATGTGGATTTATAAATCATAGTGAATCTACAATAACAAAGAACTTGTAGATCTCTACTCTAAAATTTGGCAAGATGTAGAGCAGGTAAATCTTACAATGTGAATAATGTAGATAACTGGAATTAAATGCAACCAAATGTACCCTGGATCCAAGGTTGTAATTTATAATATGGTCAAGAATGTACTGCAGACTCCTCAATCGATAAGCTAACGAGAAAAAGCTCTGCAATTAATTACAAATCAACTGGGTCAATATCCTGTAAACGAAAGATATGAAATTGCTAACATTTGGGTGAAATTTCTTTGCCAAGTCTATTTATAAACCTTGTATAAAATATGATATTTATAAAAAGAATAAAAGCTCCTTTCACTGTTCAAAGGCAGCACCCTGAATGCTGATTTCTTTTGCTCTGAAAATTCAACTGAACTGACTTTTTCATCAGCTTTTTGTCTGTGTGTAAAAGAACTGAAGACATTTTTTACCTTTAATTTGAGACCTTACAATGAAGCAAAAGAGCTATAAATAGGGCTCCCAGGGTGATGTTACCCGTGACTTAATGGTCAAACATCTGAAATACTTAGAGTTTGTGGCCAAATGATTCTCTTAGTAGATGGCAGGACTTGAAATGTTCTAATCAGCAATCTTGGCAATCTAACATCTTGTCACATTTATAGAAATAGTCCCAAAAAGGGCAGCTGGGTAGTGAGGTGGTAGGCTAATGCTTGTATTTGAAAGCAGCTTGTCATCTGCATGGCTCTCCAACTTCAAACAGCTCTATGCCTTTATAACTTGCAAAACTGGGAGTGATACTTACCCGTAATCCTTTTCATCTGGCAGTGATGATTTTTTTCATATATATTTTATAATGTTTCTGCTTTTTATTAAAAAGACAGAGGATGATCATTTCCAAGCAGGAAATAATAATATTAAATGTGAATCTCTCATTTTCTGTAAGATATGTTTGTTTTATTACCTTGCTATGTAATTTTACTCCCCTTTTTTCAGGGGCAAGGGAAATCTGAGAGTTGTACTGTAATTATATACAACAATAATGAGAGTTTAACTGAACAATAACTGTTCTTGAACTGTAACACATTCATTGATATCAGTGAATTCCTTTTAAGCAGGTGGACAAAATGCCCTTAAAGATATTGACAAGAAAGGTCAGGACTTCATTACCTAGTTTTCCCCCATACATTCTCTGTAAAGACTCTGCTGGTTTTAATTTCGGGGTTCATAGGATTTTACAGAGGTTGCATTGTTATTGGTGTATTGGTATTTCCAACATAATGCTGCTAGGCTACCCAGGTTGTCTGAGGTTCCTAGGGCTGCTTGTTTGTGTTAAAAATGTACTAGTCCTGTTTCTTGTTGCAAAGAGGAACAATTTTGAGGAACAATTTTTTATTCGATACATAAACAAGGAAAGCAAACTCTTCCCACACAATGTTCCTGGTTTCACCATGGAAATCAAAACCATAGTAGCCATGGGAGTTGCTGAGACATGAAGAGCTTGCTGTGAACAGTGTCCCTTTGTTTTCTTCATCTCTCAGGGTAGACCGAGGCTGGGCTTCTTAAGTCAGTGAAAGGAAATCTGAAAATCTGGAGAGAGGATCTGAGATAGAATATGGAAAACAGTGAGTACTGACCAATTGAAGGGGAGTCTTTTCTCTACAGGGGGCAAATATCTGGAATGATCCTTAGCAGGGAAGTACAGGAGTAAGGGTGTTTACAAGCTTTTTTAGGCTTTCTGAATTCAAAAGTACTTGGATCAATTCTGCTTTGCCATTGTTTTATTATTATTATTATTAATAAAGCCATGGTGCAAAGCCCCTGGAGACACTTTTTATTTAATGTTAAAATACTAATAAATCAAGGCCTTTTCATTTATGTTAAAATGCTGGTATTTATAAAGCTGACTGTTTCAAACAAATATTTCATCTAGCACACCAATTGATCATTGACTATAGGGTTAAAATACCAGAACGTTTGATACAAAAACATGCTAAGCCTTCGACTTTTCTCATGTATTAGGAAGGATACATAATAATAAATACAACTAAGGGACAAAGTATTATATGATTTTAGAGAAAAATATCTGGCTGACAGCTTACATCATCAGAAGTGACAATGATATTGGATTACTATAATCAGCTTTAATTGCAGCTCTACTTTAATGTTTTTTCTGTCTGACTTCAGTGCAACTGCCTCCACACCTGAATTCAAGCATTTCGTGCAAATATTTGTGGAACATTGAGTTTTATTACCTATTTGGTTTTCTGCCTATTTTGTAGTGCTCAGGAGGCTTAAAGTTTAAAATTTTTTCCTTATTTCCAAATTGTCATGATTAAGAGGTGTTCCCAAAATCTTTATCTGTAGACCCACAAGGACAGCAGTGAAGGAAGTCTTTCTGGAGTCTTGGCTGCTCTATGAGATTCATGAGATTTCCATAAAACTGAAATTTCCTTTTCAATCTGGGCTGTGGTTTTCTTTTCAAGAAGGATGTTGCTGAGGTAAACTAGCTCTGTTGAGGTTAGAAGAGTTAAATCACCAACAGCTTTCCAGGGCATTATAGATGTGAGGCTGGTCTGTCTCCACATGAATGATATACTTAGCACACAAAAAACTTTTGTAACTATTTTTTTTTTTTTTTTTTTAACTTGGAACAAGAATGAGATCCTTTTCCAGTCCTCTTTGTTCTTTCTTTTACTGCATCTTTTCTCAGCATTTTACAACATTTTGTTAGCGGTGTTATAATATTATAGTACATTAAAATATTATTGTTTTATTATATATTTTCTACCATTAGATTAATGGCTATAAGAGGACCATAATGAAGGTTCATGATTCCATTGATGAAAACTTTTTTTGGAGTGGAAAATGTGTGGTGATGATTGTGTGTTAAAGCAGCATGTAGAACTTCCTATGTCATTTAACTTTTTCTGTATGTTTTATATGCAGCTTCAAAGTTATCTTGCCATTTATTTTTCTCATCAAGGCATGTGCCTCCAGGCTTTTAGTATGTCTGTCTTGGTTTCATTCTAAAGACTCAGCTCTGATCTGAGTTGCTATTTCTCACCTGCAGTGACAGTGAGAAATATTAGTATTTACTTGCCTCCTCTGAAAGAGGGATTTATTGTACAAATATATAAAATAAAATAAAGGGTGGGGAGGGAGGGAGGGAGGGAGGGAGGGAGGATGTGCACAACAGAAAATTAAATAAAACATTCCCAGTGAATACTGGGAATGACTTCAATCAACAATGAATAAATCAACTAATGATTCTGTTTTAATAGGGTATAATTTTAATGCAACGTTGAGAAATATTATTGTATCACCAGCAGTGATGTCATTAACATGTAGACTAAAACAGACAGCTGCAAAAATACTATAGAAAATGCCTACATTTCACATGTGTACTGTGAAGCTAGAACTCTTCCCATTTCTAAACCACTCCACCTCCTCAGGAAGTTGCATATAGATTAGAAATGTCTAGGAAATGTGTCCAGAAAGAACATTTGTTACAGTAACATTAGCTGGTTTCCATTCAACCTGGAGAAGCACAATCATTGTTTTGTCTGTATTTTCCTTATTAGACATTCAAATGAAATTTAAGCACATGAAATCTGCATTACTATGAATATATTTTTTCATTAAGCTAGAGAAACTAATTAGCACTGAAATTAGATTTCAAATACAATTCATGATATAAAGTCTCTTGAAAATAAAATAAAAAAACAAACAACAATAAAAAACAGCCAAAACCTGCTATCAGTTTTACATCTGCATTCTTATCTGCATTTTTAGTCTGGTCATCTTACAGATGGTGCCTCCACAACTCCATTATAGACCACTTTTCATCTGACTTTCTCTTCAGTGAATCACTTGGTTTCCTAAGTAAAAATGCATTATGTCAATAATCAGGTTTTAATTTAAATGCATTCCTTTGTTTATCAAGTTGATCAGTCTTCCTTCCTTTCTTCTGATGTGTTTTTTTTGGGGGGAGGAAATTGTAAAGTGTAACATCACTGTTTTTTTTTTCTGTATTTGTCATTGTTTAATCTATTCTGAGCAGACTGTAAACTTCTTATAGTCATTAACTTACTGAGTCTATTGGCATTCATTGTTCAAATGGTGTGAGGTTGTAGGAGAAGAAAAGGGTCTCAGGATCGTCCCCTTCATAAGGAATTTGTAAGTGGTGCAGCACAGATGAGTTGAGAGAACTGGGAGATGAAATATCTTGAAATATGCATCTAGAGGTAATTTCTTGTCTTACACTTTGCACTGCTATTTTAAGAGTTGCTTAGGAGACCCTGCAAAGCCAGTAGTCCTAGAACAATATTTGAGAGTGAATAGTAGTAGCAGTGTTCAGCTATGAAAACAAAACAACCACAAAACAACTACAAAACTTATCTAGATTTTACAGGCTGTACATGTTTTTTGTTTTCAGGACAAAAATTGAGACATACTATAATGGACAATTAATAATTAAACAAATGACAAAACAGAAAAACAGAGCAACCTGTTTCAGATTATCTTCCACCACACCAACATGTTCTTATATCTCAATTGCAAAGACAACAAACATTCTCTTCTTTTAAATAAAAAACTGTGGTTTATAATGTTTTCTTCTGTTGCATATTCATTATTTTCAGCAAGGAAGATGGCTTTTAAGTTTGCAGATGACACTAAACAACAAGTAGAGCTCTGGACAGCAACAAGCCTTTCTCTCCAAGAAACATCTGCTCAATGAAGAAGGTATACAGTGAAAAGTGTGTCTCATATGTTCTGCTTATATCCAGTGGGCTTAGTTAAAATAATTAGCTAGGTAAGATTTCTCACTTTGATTTCCAAGTCTCCTGTTACTTTGTTCCATCACCTTGGTCAATTCAGTTCAGTTTACCTGGTTGTAAAATGTGTTCCATAATATTTATTTGATTTTACTGTGATTAAATCTTCTGTTGTTAGTTTAGGTCTCCTTTGTTCTAGTTATTGTATACATATATAAGTATTCAAAGTCCTGCTTCAGGGAAGGTATTGCATTCACAAATAATGTAGGTACAGTTAGCAAAAAATTCTAGGTTTTATTAGGGGAAGCCGAGCAGCTGGGATCACAGCTAAATAACAAACTTTATTTTATTTTATTTGGGGGGAGGGGGAGGGGGGGGGGGAGGAATAGTCAGGAAGTGTTGGATATTGAATCAATGAATTTATGAATGTGTTATCTGCTCTTCTAAAAGGGCTAACTTATTTTTTTTGACAATTTGTTAAGAGAATTTTCTGAAATCCTTAAACCCTTCCAAAAAATAAGGCAGCCTATAACAAAGCTCAACTTAGTTGTTCAGTTCTTACCAAGCCAATATTACAATATTATATATGGGTTGCTTGTAAATAATTGCATAAACCTATGCTGTATAGAGCACCCTCCTTGATAGTTGGTTTTTTTTTTCAGATGTATTTTAGTGTCCTGACACAGTGTCTCTTTGGTATAAACAGTAAATACAAATCAAGTCCATCCCCAGCCTGTTCTGTGAAATTATGGCACTATATTTTGAGGTTTTGCCAGTTTAAGATACAAGCAGAAGTGCTGTTGGCTCTGGCTTGCTACTGTAAATGTAAAATGTTAAAATGGTGAGTAATGAAAAATGGACGTAATTCAATCCTGCCCAGGAAATTCAAGGACTTAACAGGGAAAGAAGGTAGAAATATGTATCCTGGCTCTGGAGCCTGATTTGCTTTCTTGAAACTTGATTCTTCTCTGCCTGGGGTCTGCTGGAAGTTACAGAAGATCAATAGCATCTGATTGCATGCCCTAGAAAGCAAGGATTGCTAGGTGGTGTTAACCACTGGTAATTTGGTTTTGGTGCTGTATTTCTGTCTCCCATCCCCCTTCTCTTCACTAGCTGCCAAATTCACTTTACATTGGCATTGGTTGGTCTGTGACCTTTTTATCTAACTTGCTTCTGGGGTTTGCTATTTTCCTTCATTACCCTCCTCATCTAACCTGTGTGCTTGTCACCATTTACACATCCTTCTCCAAAGGTAGGGATCATCGTTCAAATAGAGAACAAGCTTGGCCAGCATTAAGAGCTAATCATCAGCTAGTAGGTTAAAAGTAAATAGACCGAAGAGTTAATCAGCTACAGCTTTTCTCCTTTCTTGAACATGGGCAACAGGCAGCTTGGGGAGTCCTAATATCCCAGGGAGGTTTGAGAGAGAAGAGATGTTTGCTGAGACTTTCCCTGTGGTGTCTGAAAAGCTCTGCTTGTTCTTACCCTTTCCTCGTATATATTTTATCCTTCTTCTAAATGCTTCTGTTGCTGCCTCCTCAAGACTCTCACACTTCTTGGTTATTTCCTTATTTAAATACTACTACTACTACTACTAATGACCTAATCTTGGGTGATTTTAAGGCTATTAGTTCATCTTTATCATCCTTACCTTCCTCAGCTGTACAGTAGCAATAGATGTATGCCTAGCTGCTGCTATTCCATTCAGTGCATAAAGTATGAGGTATTATTAGTCATATTATTATTTAGATAAATATAGATATTTTGTTAGCCTAGCAAGTTTTCACTCTAGACATTCATTTTAATTGCTCAATAAACTTATTCTTCAGAAATCCTCTTCTCCTCTGTAGTTTGGAAACATAAATAGATTTGATTGACACACGAGCCAAATCTGACTCAGGGCGTGTCGATACAGGTAGAAGTAAAAGTGGCACGTTCCTTAATGCTGTATGTATGTGACAAGTGAATTCAAGAGAACAGCAGAGAATAGCCGTGTCACTTAAGCAGAAGATTTGTCAAGAGATTCTCCACTGGCACTACTAGAAATACACACAACTTCATTCTGATCCCATCCAGGTAACTTAGCTCTTTAGTAGCTGGTGGTACTTGTTTTGTGCTTGTGCTACAGCTGTGCAAAAACATTGAAAAGAAGTAAGTAACATAACTGGGGTGAACTTCACTTCATTAAGTTGAAGTGTGTCATTTGTTTAAAAAGTGAACATGGCAACAGATTTCGAAAGTGTGTTAATTAATAGATACAAATTACCATAATCACGTCAAGATACAAATTACTGTAATCATGTCCGCTTAAATCTTTCAGTGATTATAATGCCATCATTTCAATGCCATGTTCCTAACAAGATACTAATTTCTTGTTGTGAGTAATTTTGGGATTGTTATAACTGCATTTTGATGACCATTGCACTTGGGGGAGACAAATAGCACTGTGAGTGGAGAAAAAGATGCTCAAAAACAAGGGGAGTTAATGTAGATGGGCACGCTAATAGGTATATTTATATCTATAAAATCACTTGGATGAATGAGTCCAGGTTAGCTAACTGCCAGTGTGCCATGCCATTGCTTTTTTTTTTTTTTAATGATGGTGGTGACTTCACAGAGCAACTAGAATCCAAGAAGGCATCCAGTGGGGGACAATAAGTGATGAGTTTTCAAAAGAGGAGATCTGTGGTATATAAAATAAAGAGAGCATTGAAGCAATGTGATTCCAAGGGTTTTAAATAGCCATTTTTTTCTGCTGTTATATGAAATTCAGCAGGGCACTACATGCACAGTGCACGGATCCTCCTTAGAGAAACACATGCATGCTACCGTGAACGTTTACAGTGACTTGAGAAGATTGCCGTGGCAGTGAAAAGGGCTGCTATTTTCCATAAATTTAAGGGCCAGCTGCTGTACTATTTAGTTCCTGTTTCCATCAAAAATAGAGAACATTTGTGAGCCAAAACAAGAGAGGAATCTGGTTTGTAACATTTTTCTGGGTGTCATTTTTTTTGGTGTGGGTAAGGGAGGGGGAACTGCTTGCACTGGAAGCTTTGGCATTGTAGGCAAAGGAGGGAGTTCACAAGTTACAGATGTTTACTGCATCAGGGTTTTTTTTCCGTTCTTGTTTTTTTATATATATTTTTGCTGGTTTTTTGTTAGTTTTTTTAAGTGAAATGTGCTTTGCAGGGTCTAAATTGATTTACAAGCTTCTGATTTGCTTAGTCAACTCCTTCCTTGACAATATATTTAACCACATATAACTTAAATAATTGTACTTGTGAGAAATGTATTTATTGTCCAGTGACCAATCTTTTTTTTTTTTTTTTTTTTAATTTCCTCCTAATGACTGGTTCTGTTCATTGGGAAATATGTAAATAACGTTACAGCCAAGGAGGAGAGCTAATAGATTTTAATGGTTTAAGTTCTGTAAATGATGCCCATGAGGAACTCCTTACGCAGACAGTCCTGGGGAGTTCAGTGGTACTCCTCACAAAATAAATTTACTCACAAAAGTAAGTGTTTGAGAGTAAAGCTGTTAGTGTTCCTCTCCAGCATTCCTCTTATTCTTACTCCATTACAAAAGCAAGCCAGCACATGAACACCAGAGGGCATTTTTTAGTCTAATGAGGCCCAAATAAGGATTTAATCCAGACTAAACAACAGTTCTGAATATTTGCTGTAACTATTAATTATTGAAAATGTTTTGAATTTTTCTACTTATTTCCTAGCTTTTAGTTCTTGATTTAAATCATCTGTAATGTTCCTACTTAGTGTGTTTAATTTATATTTAATGTTTAATATATCTGTTTGCTACAGTTTAACAACCTTTACAGTTAGCTGCATTTTACTTAAAATGAATTTATTACTCTAAAAAGGTTCTGGAATGAGTTATGTATCAAAGAAGCAAAAATAGCTCGATCTTATGTACTGCTAACAAGGCGCTGAAGATTTGTGTAATTGTAAATGTGTATTCAAAGCATAAGCAATAAGTTGTACTATACTTATCAAAGATATGTTGTCTGTAAAAAGCTGTCACGTTTGCCTGATATGAGGTTCCTTCAAAGTCACGATTTCCCCTGCAGGTATTGCATGTTTTCCAATTACTCTCCTTATTTATCTATTGCAATTAGTGCATTCCTGCTACAGCTGTTTCATGAATACATGTTTTAATTAATTGATAAAACTACTATTTTTCTCAACCAGTTAGTAAACCTGTTCACAATATACACGTGAGTTTCTGGAAGTCAGTATGTAAAATTGCCCATTGATTTTTCTGGGGGGGATGATGGTGATTGATTGTCCAGGCTTTTTTTTTCCGTTTCCTTTTTTCTTTTCCTTTTTTTTTTTTTTTTAGTCCATTGTGTTATCCTTTATCCTAACAGTAAATTACAAACTGCATTTTAATTTAAGCTTATTTGGAGTCAACTATTATCTGATCTGTAACTGCTGAGAAAGCTGACTGATTCACCCTGTAATTAGGTCTCTGCAGCACCTTCCTCCCACATAAATGGACAGATGGAGTCCTGGTTGTTTTCCTGTGGTCACCAATGCAACTGAGGGACACATCTAAGTGACAGGCACTTAGATTCATTTGGAATTTTTAATCATGGATTAACACTTGTCAGCTTCAAAGTATACACTGGTGGGAAATTAGTGTCACATCATGCGATACAGCAGTTGTAAGTCTGCAAAGAAAACAGATTTTTTTTTTCTCTCCCCCCCTTCTTCACCCCCCCCCCCCCCCCCCCCCCCTTCCCCCAATGGCTAAGGTTAACTGTCTGGACAGCTGTGAGTCAACCCTTCAAGACACGCTGCTTTATCTGATTGGTCTCAGTCTTGATCTGGCACATGAAAGGAAATGTGAGGAAGTTTCAAGCAGAGATCATTTTGCAAGTCCAAAGCCGAGGGTGAGGTCAAGTTTGCTGGCATTTTCGGAGTATCACGTTACAAACATAAAACAAAGTACCATGCAGACAATCTGAGGTTTAGTGGAGCAATGGTTTCAGCTTCAGATCTCCATTGCTGGAGTATTTTTTGTATTGTTTACTATCATAAATGAAAAATACCGCAGTAAAGAATCAGCAGTTATATATATATTTTAAAGGTGACTCTTCCTTCTAGGCATATGGTGACTTTTTCTGAGTTTTGATGTTTAACTTCCGCAGGTACTGCCAACATCTCATGGGGCTGCAGGGTAATGTTAGCATATAGTTAAAGAGCAAGTTGTTATTATTCATGTTACATTAACTTAGCCCATAATGTTACTGCAAATGCTTTCCTCCTGCGGCAAACTACTTCTTTTTGTGTGCATTCAGAGCTATGGAGATTACTGTGGGGTGGTAAAAGCAGATTTTTTTAATAGTGTACTTTATGGTTTTTGTAAGCTTTGGAGTGTTAGTCTGCAAGGTGGAAGGAGCCACCTTTGCACCATGAAACTCACCAAAACCACTCCACAAGATACAGACGAGTGTTGCCTTACAAAGCTAACCCTACCAACTGCCTTCCTTCTTGACAAACTCTGTTCTAGTCTCAGGGCTGGCTCTTCAGTTTGTAAAAAATAAATAATAATAAATTTTCTTAGTTCCACCAAGGATTTACTGAAATTTCCCAATCAGTCATTTTTCTGAAGATGTTTAAGTCTTAAAAGTATGCATTGTTATGCTACCAAGTTTTACAGATATATGTAATTGTCGCGTTAAAGGGGTGTAGCTGATTAACCGTTACGGGCCCGGTTGGATTCAGAGTACTGAACCAGTCGGACATTCACCAAAACTGGGGGTCCATTCGGACATTCACCAAAAACGTAATAACCACCTGGGGGTCCGTTCAGACATTCACCAACAATGCATTAACCGTCTGGGGGTCTGGTTAGATTCAGAACACTGAACTATCACGGATAACCACCCTCACCCTAGTTGCATTAATGAGAGCTATCACAATGCAATCAAGTATGGTTTATTACAGCAACAGATAATCAGGTTCTTTTGGATTGCCGGTGATAGTGACTATCTGCAAAAGCAAGCTAGTATGCATGAAATACACAGGTGTTACAGGGGTTCTAGGTGCGGGTTCTAGGTGCGGGTTCTAGGTGTTGGGTTCTAGGTGTTGGGTTCTAGGTGTTGGGTTCTAGGTGTTGGGTTCTAGGTGCGGGTTCTAGGTGCGGGTTCTAGGTGTTGGGTTCTAGGTGTTGGGTTCTAGGTGTTGGGTTCTAGGTGTTGGGTTCTAGGTGTTGGGTTCTAGGTGTTGGGTTCTAGGTGTTGGGTTCTAGGTGTTGGGTTCTAGGTGTTGGGTTCTAGGTGCGGGTTCTAGGTGCGGGTTCTAGGTGTTGGGTTCTAGGTGTTGGGTTCTAGGTGCGGGTTCTAGGTGCGGGTTCTAGGTGCGGGTTCTAGGGGTTCTAGGTGTTCTAGGTGTTCTAGGTGTTCTAGGTGTTACAGGTGTTACAGGTGTTATAGGTGTTACAGGTGTTATAGGTGCGCAGCCTAGAAATAAACGCGTTAAAAGGATCAAAGACTCTATAGAGATTTATAAGCAAATATTCAGATCTCACCCAAAGGCGTCCCAATGGGGGGGGAAGAGAGGCTCAGCCCGTCGACTGATCCCAAGAGTCAGGAGGTCCTAAGGATGTTGTATGTCCTTGGGATGGTATCTCCCCTGATGATGGTATCTTCCCTAACATCCCCTCTCTCTTGGGCCAATTTATATTATTTTCTATCCTTTAGGTGGAGCTTGAGGGGCTCTAGTCAAGCATATCTTAGTTATGATTGGTGTAAAGTTTTCCCGTTTCCGTTTAAAGTAATAGGCTCCGAGAAATTCAGAGCGCATGCTCGGTGAGGGGTGGTCACACCTTGGAGGCGGGTAGCTTTTGGGATGGAGGTGTGTTTTGGTATTATAATGATATTATAATGAGCAAAAAGTACACTAGGGTACAGCATTTGTCAAAACATGACAGGTCTTTGGCTTAGGGTGGCAAAAAGTGCAGCTTTGTGCACAAGAACAATCGAGGCCCCACCTGATTACAGAGCCTAGCCGTGGTGTCTCCACTCCACTCTACGCTCCGTGGTGTTCCTTAGGGCTAGCACACCAAGTTTCCTCAGCGCGATAGCATCTAAGGTTGGGAGGCTAGGGAATGCTCAGATAATGCAGTTATGCCCTACCCTGAAAGCCTCTTCAATGCTGTACCTTTTCCTTAAAAGTGTGAATGTTAGTTTTATTTTCCTAGTTACTTCAGGCATTTACACCACAGTAATGAGTTTTTTTTCTTTTTGGTTAGCTGTACATTTCAGTAAAAACACAATGTTTAACATTTTGTTATCTGTAGTAACATGCAGTAAATTCTGCGGTTAATGGAAGAGTATATTGAGTAAGACCCTGTGTGCTCTTCAGCTTAGTTGTGTGAAGTGTTATTTTGTACGCTATGCTTGAGGAATGGGTCTGACGCTTCTGACTGTTGCAGTATGAATGTTATATTTCTCAACATCTACCACAGAGAAGCTGAAGTCGAGAGGTTTTTCCCTCCAAAAGTAGAAATGCAGTAGAGATATGAGCAGATGTTGCTATTGGTTACATTTGAGCAACTTCCAAGGGGTCACTGGGCATCAGCATTTTTACACTTTGCATGTTCAGGTAAGCATGGGGAGCTTCTGTATGCAGCCAAGGTAGATTCTTAATGTGATACATAGCCAGGGAAAGCACTTCGTTTCCTTAAGTATTATCACACTTCTAGCTTTTATTAACAGCTATTAAATTTTGGAATATAGGTGATGCAGTCATGCGATGGAGATTTTTTCTGAGGCCTTCAGCTGAACTTTTAAAAAGTAATGCTCCCCCCAAAGGAAAAATCTGGGTGATAAAATACATCACTCCTTCATGAAGGCACTAATTAGAAATGCCATTAAAATGTGAGATTATAAATTACTTGTAGAATATCTTAATAGCTTGTATGCAAATTTTTATTACACATTATGTAAATGACCATAATAATAGGCCCCTTTCCAAACCCTTTTGCAATCTTTGTTCAGAAAGGTAACTACAATTGTACTATTTCTAATGTAGAAGTGAAGTGAGTGATGTGTTGCTAGACAAAACTTGAAAAGATAGACGTTGATCTGTTAGCAATCATCTATATTTTTTATTTTGAAATTGTATCTTCTCTTTATTGTCTGGGATTGCAGGATGGGGCATGTCTTATTTTTGTCTTCAGACGAGCATGTGTTATAATCAAAAGGGCACAGTTCTCTCATCACTTGTATACTTGTCAGAGAGAGCTCTGCACAAGCTGGAACTAAATTTAAACCTCAGTACAAATCCCTATGGTGCCCTGAGATGAGGATAATACAAAAAGGAGCATGACATGGCCTTGAATCTCCCTTGCCTTAACAAGAACAGGAAGAATTACATGGGGGAATAACGATACCTGCATCTTCAGCTATCCTATAGAAATCAATACAGAAGTGTGCTCCCGTTAGGGGCAAAAAGGCTCAAGGGCTAAACATTTTAGACCAATTCCAGCACAATTTTTATCATTTCCTTTAGAAGTCATTACTAGCACTGAGTCTCAGAGTATTCCTCAGCTTTTCTGTGCTGTTTTCACTGTTTTATCTAATACCAGGAAACCATGTTTAACTTGGTGTAGCATTTTCTTCCAGGCAGAGCTGATCACCACGCAAATTTATCCTGATCAGTCTGTGTCCAATCTGTTACTGGCTTGATCAGATAGAAAAGGATGAGATCAGTGAAACTGGCATATTGCTCCTAACCCTTCCTTGTATATTTGGTACTTGAAATACCAATACTTGAAATACCAAAGGTCTAATTTAAAGAAAGGTCTGTAAAATCATTGTACCCTTTCTCAGAAGAAGGAGCAATTCGCTATAATACATATCTTCTCTCTCCAGAAGTCTCAGTTCAAAATCACTTTTGCTACTGTTTGGTCTTTATTCCCATTTAACATCCAAGACGTGTTATATTTCACCAAAACACATCCATAGCTTTCAACTTTTCCTCGTTATTTTGCAGGGCTTTATGAACAAAAGTAAGGAGTGTCTGCCTTTAAGCAGACCTGTTTTTCGTTTCCAAAGCAGTGTCTTTCATCATTAACTTTCAAATAGCAAATCAATCATACTAAACTGCCACAATACTTTTCCTAATCATTTTTCCATTTGTTGTGTTTCTTTTTTCCACATGTGCTTTAATATGATTTTGGTCTTCTCCCTTTTTAAAGTATAATATTAATACTTATGCCCCTTTAGTTTCCAGCTTTATTAAAGCATTATTGACTCTCATCTTTGTGACTGTTTGCCCTTGAAATTTCAACTTTTGTGATAAATATGCACTTCCGCTGTTATCATTATCTATAAGTTAATTACTTAAGCTCATATTCAGCTTCCAGTTCTCCTTGGGAGAGAGAGAGTAAAGCATCCTTCTGCTCCTATCCAGGCCTGCACCAGAGGATCTGGGAACCAAACTTCAACATTTTAAGATCTGCACCTCAGTATGTCATTGTTTATAGTCAAGAACATCTCCTCCTTTTCTTGCTTTCTTAGCTAATGAAAAACCTTTGGATATTTCTGATAGCATATGTACTGTCTGTGCTGAAATACTGAGCCATTCCAAGACAGTGGTATTATAATCCTGACTCATAACTGTAGTCTCTTTTTTTTTTTTTTTTTGGTGGGTGATACTACCTTTTTTTGTGGCAGATCATATACTTAATCTATGAAATCAGACTCTTCTCTGTTGTCGTGACTGTGCATGAAGGGAATAGCTGTCCAGTAATATAACCCATTTCAGCGGAACATGCTTGTGACTTGGCTAATTTTGAGGTGCAATTACTCACTACAAGAAAAATCTGGCAAGATACAGTTTCTTATTTTGGTCCTTGGGTTAAATGTCAAGTTGGCTGTATGCATGTGGTAGACCCTATGAAAGACAATATTGTTTGTGTTTCTCTGACAAATGTGCGTTTCTAGCTGCTTCTGTCAACTGCTTGAGTTTGAAAAGCAAAGACAAAAGTCAAAATAAAAATTTGGAGACAAGAGACAATCTCTGGTAGTCCAGAAAATTTCAGGGGAGGCATGGGTTAGTTGTAAGGAGAAAACATGAAGACAGGAGTTAAATTCTAACAAGATACCCCTCCTTAATAAGAATTTGTTTTAGGAATTCTGTACAGTCTGATGTGGCTTTGTAGTTGGCATCGTGTAGATGCACATGCAGATGCTTCTTAATTGAGTAACATACGTTGTTTAGGTGTCCTGGTAAAGTCCCTTTGTACAGCTCATATGGTAGCTTTACCTCACTGCAAAGGTGTAATTTAGCCTTTTTGTTCACTTCCTCTCAAGTTTATGTGAATTCCTTGTGTGTTGCCATTTATGCCAACAGTGTATACTTCTCTAAGGTCTTACACTAACACTAGCTTCTTTTCACTGGACCAGAGGAGATGGTCTAGGTAGCAACTGCTCTGGAAAATGTTCTAAAAGATGCTGAATAAGATTTTTCTAGTCCAAGGGAGAGGGTACAGCATTATCAAGTGATCCTAGAATATTTTATTTCTGTTCTAAAGGACACGTTAGACTCAAATACATTGGCAATTTGCATATTAATTAGCTTCTATAGGGTCAGTTGTTATAGGCATTGCACCGTATAGGCTGGTACTCTTCCTAAACATTGACATCAGAGGGAGAAGAACCAGCTGAGCTTGCTGATACAAACTGCACAGCACAGAGGGGTTTCTCCTGATCCCACCTGTCCATCACCACTGAATGTACCCCCTTAACACAGAACGTGTACAATATGTGGCAAGCCCTCTGTGATGGAATGTGTCGTGTCAAAATACCACATCGGATTTAACAGAGAAAAACAAACACAGTGCAATTACTCTGCTTCCTAGCTAGAAGGAGAATTAAACACTCTGGGTGGATGTGGCTCTTTATCTTATTAAGGTGCACTGTGAAGTTCATTGCATCTCTTGAGCCCTCAAAGGACCCTTCTCTTCACCTTTCTGACTGCTTCTCGTCTTGGTGGGTTGGGCAGCTCAGCAATCTCTGTGAGTTGCTGTCATTCTGGTCATGTGCCTGTTTGCTGCCAGTGCAGTCACAAACTGAGCCCAACAAAGAAATAACATGGTGAGGCTTACCTGTGATGGGTGGGATGGAGGGGAGGGCTTCAGCACGTGGGGTGAGGCTATTGCAAGCTGAAGGCACTTGTGTAAATGTTGGTGACCAAACATGTCCCTTGAGCTGTGCTTGAGCTGCCACAGCACCTGGTCCCTTGGGCCTCCAGCCCTGCCTATGTTTTCTCCCTTTATTCTGCTGGTTCTCTCACAAAACAAGTATAACAAGGGACTATTTCTAACACGCTTCACTGTTTTTTTTTCCCTCTTTGTCTTGGATTTATTCTGAATGTACCTTAAACCCTAGTGCCCTCTTCTGATCCTGAAATAGGTGTCAGTTCTCAGCAGACCTGTCCCTGCAGCTCCAGATCAGCAGACAGGGGCAGCCAATTGATTGAAGATAGGCAAGCATCTGGGGACAGAGATATTTTAATTTGTAATCAGCTTTAAAATTTTCAACTCTTGCTCTGTTCAGAAACAGGAGCTTAGGCATAAATTTGTCTTTCCTACTTATAAAAAACATTTTTCTCCCCTGGCAGCAGCCATAGGTTTGAACTGAAGTCCACTGAAGTAAAGGGATAAACCCTTATCAGCTCTGGTCCAGCCCTTAGCATAGCAAGTTCTTTAGCCAGTAGAGAGTCATTTAGGCTGGAGGAAGCATACTATTACAAGATCTTCAAATGATAAATACTAATTAAGAATAATCCTGTAGAAAATATTGCTTCTTTGGACGTTTATCTTGGAAAATACTGAGAAGTGATAACTCTAAAATTTCTTACTTTTGGGACTCTTTCCAATGTTACTAAACCAAACTCAGCTTGTGTACATATATCTAGACAGATGTACGTAATGCATATTAGATCTCTCTTACACTCAGATAGCTACAGACTGTATGAATAAGTTCATTCATCATTTATAGGCTGCCACCTCTGGGATGGAAGGCAGCAGCTGTCAAGCAGCACACAGCAGTGCTTCACAGCAGACTCAGGGCATATTCAGCATTTCTGCATACAGTTAATATTGTTGTGTGATTCTGTGTGACTGGACAGAGAATCCTCTTTCTGAGTTAAGAAAAAATAAGTATATTTGTTTTTCTAAAATCTTGATCATATTTTTTGAGTACCATTTAAAAACAATTCAAATAAAATGTTTGCCTTTAAGGCACTAACATTTAACAGACTTTGGGAACATTACTAGATCTTGTAACATTAAATTTACTTCAAAATAAGGTTATGAATTAATCTTCTCAGCACTGGCTTTTATAGTCTGTGGCTGTTTGCTTATGTTTTAAGCAGCTAATATTCTGCAAATTGGGAGTTGTGTAACTGCAAATAAACATTTTGTACTAACAAAATTATTTGTTGATAATTTTAGATGAGAATTACTGAGACACTGATGGGCAGATTAATACCAGAGGCCTCTCTAGCAAGAGGTTTATCAACACATTAAGCAACAAAAGAGATATTTATAGTACTCTCCCAGAACACGCTTTTTCCAGCTCTCTATTGCCATCTTGAGTCTCTTACCTTCAGGAGAAAATATGAGTTGGGGCATATGCAGAGACAAAGTGAAAATAGCTGGCCAATTCTGTTTACTGTACATGTCTCTAGTCATCAGTTGGAAGTCATCAAATATATATATATTTAAAAAAAAAAATAGTTATTTAGTTTGAGATTTGCTATAGTTTGTCATGAGTCGTATAAGATTTAAAGCAGAATTGTGGAATGTTTTGATTGTAGTGGGAACATGTAAGGTGCTGCAGAATAAGGTTCTTAGAAAGGAGCCAAGCTCAGGTGTGGAGTGCTTGGGTACATGCATTGTGCAGACAGCACTGGCAGTGGCTGTCAGATGCTAATGAGATTTTAGGATGTATTTGCAGGGGGATAGGGGAATATCGGAAGCTATAAGTCACTAGTTATGCAGATATTTTAATAGCATAAACGTTTTTCTTATAATTGCCATTATAAATTTTTTCACCTTCCTCTGAAAATCAGAAACATGTATTGTGGTTCACATTATTCTAAGTATATACAAAGAAAAATCAGTGTTTTTCAAAGTCCCATGAGAAAGCTGGCATACAGAGCAGAATGCTGAGGTCTTCTCACGTAGGCAGTTCTCCAACTGCTGCTGCTTTATCCTTCATCATGTGCAGACTTCTTTCTGTAGGTTAATAACTTTTACAAGTCTTTCTCTTATTATTCCCCATTCTTTTCCATTGTTTCATTATTTCACGCTTGGTGACAGTACTTTCAGTCATTATTCACAACTCGGTATTTTATGAGTAACCAGTGTCTCAGGCAGCAGCAACATGACTGAGAGATCATTGTTACTAATTGAATATTTAATGGGAGAACTCTACCCCTCTAATGAGTGCTTGATATGAACTAAAAATAAGTTCCTACAGTTTGATTCTAATAAAACCTATTGTCCAAAGCCTGTTTTTATACTCTGAGCATATTTGGGCATACTCTTAGGAATCCTCTTCCAAACAGAAGACACTGTTTTCAGGCTACGTGTACACTCCGTTCTAATAAATCTCACAGTGGTAGCTGACAATAACACAGCTTAAGTTGTGCTAGCACAGGGTTAAATAAAACCCTGATGAAAACAGCCTGAGCTGTTTTTTCCACACAGTTTTCTGCTGCTGCTCTAGTGCAGCAAATATTGGCCCTTCTTCATTGCTTGTAGACAGGGGATTTCTGCAGTGTGTGCCAAGCCAACATGAACAGATTCTAGACCCTCGTGACTGGTGCAGGGGGTGTGCTGTGTTGGGGTATTGAATTGGTTTATTAACTCCCCAATGAAAGTACACCTTTGAAATTGTTAGACCTCAATACCATTACCTTATCGCATACTGGCACAAAGGAAAAACATGTTTTATGCCCCCTGCAGCTGACCAAATAGTTGTCTTCTCAGTTTTCTGGAAACTAAGTCATTATTTATTTGTGGTTGTGTATTCTACTCAGTCCTTGTGATGCCTTTCCAAGAACTGGATATTTCTTCAGATACCAGTTATGTATTAACTCTGTCATTTCTTCATTAGTATGGCCTAATTTACCAGATTCTTCCTCCTGTAATCTGAATGCCAGTGATGGTCTTCCAGAGAAGTACTACACTACCTGCTAGACTTACCCTTTCTAAACTTTCGGAATTTGTAAAGGTGATTATTTTTCATACCATTCTCAGGAATAATCTTTAGATGATGTGTATTTACATTTCAAGTCACAGCACTGTTTTATTTTCCTTTTTTCAGTGCTCCTTTTTATGTGTTTCCTGCAAGTGCCACATTAAATGACCATGGGATTCTTGGAAAAGCAGCAGGAAATGATATAATGGTGCCCGCAAGTTCTGTATATTGACTTTTCCACAGACTTGCTGGTCTTTGAGAGTAAGAGTTGCTGGTAAAACCAAGATATTTGATCTTATTCTCTTTTTCTTGATTCTTGTTTATGTGCTTGAAGCCCTGACCTTTTGCTCCTTTATTAAGGGAAAAGAGAGAGGTGAGTTAAAAATAAATAAATAAATAATAATAATAATAATAACGGAGATTATTGCGGTTTTGATAATAGGGATACTTGTTTATTTTAGTTGCTTTGTATTCCTAAGTAACTGTTAGCAGGCCATGCTCTGTTACCTACTTGCAGCTTGATTTGAGATAGAGCAGAAAAGTCTGTATAATAGTCATAGCTCCACTATAAAATTTGTACGATATGCAAATAAGTAATCGCCATTTAAATCTACATAAGTACATTGAAACTGTAGAGGATAACCTGAAGAAAAAAAAAAAAAAACCACCTACAGGAAAAACTTGTCTGTGTCATTATTCCTCAGTAGCTTTACTGGGGTTGTGTGCTATGGAGGACAGGGCAAAGATTTCAGTGGGAAATAATAGAGAATCACCCAGTGCCAGTGTTACAGAAACAGAAGGAATACCTGGAAGATCTGTGCTTTTGGACATGTTTAAGGAGATCTAGAAGTGCTTCTTTGTAAGATTATGAACATTTATAGCTGGGAATTTTAAAATTGTATCCCTTTGTTGGCCCGCAAATAGCTTTGCTTTTGAGATGACTCCTTGTGGTTTATTGTGGTGAGTTTACCAAATAACTTTCCCCTCTTATGGGCTTAGTTTCCATCTGAGGGATAATTTATCCCCTAGATGTTAACAAGAGTAATTACATTGTTTAGAGCCTTCCAGCCTCATTTGGATGATCCCTTCAGTAAATTCCCTCCTCATCTGTGATGATTCCTCAATAAATTCCCCAGGCCAAGCTGGGTTTTCACCACATTCCTTCAGAATCTTGTCACTGGTTGAGTCCCGTTAAATGTATTAGTTTAGCAAAGTGTCAGGATGGTGAAACTGTGCATCCTTGCCTGCCAGGCATAGTGCTGTTCGCTCACGCAGCACCATTGAAAGTAGTTTGCTGGGAGCCTATAGTGGTGATCCTGCCTTGTGCATTCCCCGAATGTGTTACTGTAGGAGGTATGAATACACTTTTTAAGCTGATGGTCACAAAGCCAAGGAAATGAAAAAAGCAGTATGTCTTCACAGAAACCTGCAATGAAATTCTTCACTGTGTTAAAATCACTCTGGTACCAGAAACAGCCTTCTCTTACCAGCTTGAGGTCAAAATGTGCTATTTTACTCTAAACTGTACCGAAGCAGTAGATGAAATTAATCTCTCCTGATCGCTCCATTGCAACTGCTGGACAGCTTCCAAGACTCAAGCAGGCCTGTGTAACGTTAACTTAAGTAATTCAGGATTCCTGCTGTCTGAAAAAAGACATATCCTATAAATGCCATTTTAGTCCTTCATTCGTGGCACTCAGTAATGAGGCAAAGGATAGAACATGATGGTAGACCTTGGGGGCTGTGTTTTCTGAGCCTTGTAGAAGGACACCAACCAAGTGCAGTTGTCCCGCTTTTTATAGATTATTTATAATCCTAGACTTTTCCCTCTCTCAAGCAGAAACACTGTCATCCTAAAACATTAAGCACTTTCATGTTAATAAAAGAAAAAAGAGGAGGGAAAAAAAAAAAAAAAAACAGCTGGGGTGAGACAACTGTGCTTTGCTTTTGCTTTTCTATAAGGGATACCAGCCCTAGCCCACAAACTTTTTTTTTTCCCCCTTAGAAAAATCTAGGCTGACTCTCCCCTTTACTCCTTACCACCTTTTTTTCCCCTTGAGAATTGTCCTATTGATGTAACTTTAACTGATTACATGAAGGTCAGCCTGGCTTACTGCTGTTATGCATATAAAGCAGAAAGAGTAACAGCAGGGTCACAATTCACTGCAGAATTTTTCCCAAGCCTGGGCATGTTTTTTTTTTTTTTTTTTTAAATAATTTCAGTTGTTAATTTTGTTGTTCACATATTTTGGGGGGAATGCAGGTGTCAATCACATGGTTTAGCTGCTTACCATAAATAATATATTATTTTCCTTGTCTGATTCTTATCATACTCATATATTCAATAATAAATTCATAGAAGTCTTTTTAAAGCACTTTAACTTGACATATGTGAGATTTTCAGACTCACTGTGACTCTTGAATTTCCTACTTCACAAGTAATTGAAAGGGCACATGGAGTTGTGTTTTCTGAAGGAGAACAGTTCCTCTTCAGCTTTTATTTTAAGACAGAATACATGCAACATAAATTCTGATGAGAATTGACATCAGCTCGATGTAGTAAAATACTGAACAGAAATTTTACTGAAAGTTCTTTATTTTTTCCTGTCCAGCATTAAAATTTTGTATTACTGTGCCACATATAAGCTCTTTGCTGTCTGCTGTTTGGGAAATTAGACAATTTGTGAACTGAAAAGAAAGTATTGGAAACTTCTACTGCTTTTATTGAGGGAGGAAAAATCATTCTTATTTAGTTATTCACTTAAATCTTTTTTCCCACAGCGATTTCTGTAGCCGTATTATGGTATGCAGAAGAAAAGACTTGGTTTAGCTGAGGAGGTGAATGAGACCAGAGTGTTCTGTCATGATTGAGAATGAAGAAAAAGTAAGCCTCTTTCCATTGTAAATACCTGTTGAGTAGTGCAAAAATTTGCTTTGGGATAAGTGTTTATAGTGATCATTCTTTTAGTAGTCATACTGTTATGAATGCTGTCGCTAAAGTTTATTCTTCCTTTGTTTTCTGATAGGCTGTATGAACTGTCAAGTAATACTTTTTTTTTCAGAGCATAAAACATTGTGGTGTTTATCTGTTTTGATCAATGTTAAATTATTTCATTCACTGTCCAATTACATTTCTGAGTATGCTCATTTTAATAGGCTCGGTATTTTCCTAATTTATCTGCTAATCACTAGAAGCCCATTGGCCTCAGCTCAGAGACTGTTGTGTCCTAAATTTCAGGCTGGAATTAACACAGCACTAGCAAATCTAATGTATAATGAAATTAGAGCATTTTTTGCATACGCGCGGGTGAGAACTAGGGCTGATCCTTTGTATGCTCAGGGTTGTGTTTACTCATTTAAGTTTGCATCCACAAAGGGGTCAGTAATTTTGCTGGTTAATGCAACTTCCTCAGCAGGTTTTAAGTACCAGAAATAGCAGTGCATGCAATGACATAAGTCTGTTTACCATGTAATTAAATTGGTCTTGCACTGTTTTAGAGAGATTTTTTTGTGACCTGGATGAGTAACTGTATATACTTTCTTCGCAGTGACAGTACTCAAAACGGATTCATGCCTCTTGCCTGGAATGAAACGTGGTCTTCTGAAACTGTGACACCTGGTAGGAATCAGAAAAGGTGAGATTAGCTTCCAGCACTATCACAAAATTGTTTAGCACAAATATGCAAATTTTATATGCAAGTCTAGGATGACTTTAGGAACCCTCCCTTCACCTCAGTTAAATACCTAATACTAAGAAAGGGTTCTCATAAGCATGAGAGCATTCTGCTAAATGGAAACTGACCTCAAAACTAATCTGTTTTAAAACATGATTAGGAGATTTCATAAAACTCTGAGTCTTAATTTCTCTACAAATGGTAGTGCTTGGACATGATATAACGTTCTGTTTCCTGTTCATCTATTCTTAGAGCTAGGGAACCAAGCTTCCCAGACTTCCCCGGAAATAGGCTTATTCCCAAAAAGAAAAGTTGACAACAAGAATTATTAATGTCCCCAAAATCCAACTTCTACTTTGCAAGATAAATAGAAATAGTTCAACCATCTGGAGTAATGTTAGTAGAGTTAGAAAACTTGTATCTAGAGTCAAGAAGGAAAGATAAGGAAATCATTAAAAGTCATCCTATGGGCAATGTAATTCTTTTTGTCAGCTACAATGTTTAGGAAATTATATGTAGACTAAACATAGTTTTGGTTTCACTCCAAGACACCTACAAGAGAAATTGCATAATTTTAACAGAACTCCTTTAACTGAGATGAAATGCCTGGTTTGATCCCCTCTTGGAGAACCATATTCCAGGATGAAGTACTTGATGTTGTTAGCTTTTCTCTTCCCTTTTTTTTTCCTCCTTAGTTATGCAGTGAGAGTTGACTGACAAACAGCAAATGTCATTTGCCTCCTCCTCACCCTGTAACCAGAAGGTTGGGGTTAAAAGTGGGAGGGAAGAACAGGAGATGAATAAATGAGAGCACTAGAAATTTGGCAGCATCTGAAGTCTCTCTATACAGTAAAGTGCTGAATGACGCATTAAGGTGGCACACCTCAATTGTGAATTAAATGTGGTAAATTATGAGATAAAAGTATTTTAGAAACTAAATCCATCCCATATTGGTATGTTGTATTATCCTGAAGTGACCCGGGGCAGCCAAATGTTCTTGCAGTCTGTCCTTGGCTCCTTTTGCATTATACAGGTTCCTAAGCCAAATTTGCTAAGTTTAACGTCTGAGCTGTAAATAAAGATCCCCAAAGCCTACTGTGTTTTTCTTGTTCTACAAGTCCCTTCACAGTATGGCCCCAATTCAACTAAGTACTTAATATGTACTTAAATCCCACTTAAATCAATGGGATTTAAGCATTTGCTTAAATGCTTTGCTGAATCTGGCCTATTAAACCGTCTGTGTTGGAGATCAAAATGTAATTTATATTGCTGTGATTTCTTTTCTGGTGTTATATACAAGACCCCAAACTACATTTTACTGTAGCCTTGCTTTAACCAAAGCTGGAATTGTTTAGAGGGAATGTGTTCAAGACCTGTATTCATCATGTGCAAGAAATAGGTTTTTAATTATTTTGGACATCAGCTATTGTAAACTTGTGTTCGTGATAAATGAAGTCAAACTCAGTGGAGAAGACTGATTGTTTTTCATGCACCATGAAATCTTCATTTTGAAGTCTAGTAATATGATTTTTTTTCCTTTTTCAGTAATATTTGAAATCCTTAGTATTCATGGGAACATCAAAATTTTGCAGAATGTAGATACATGAAAGCATTTGAGGAGGAGGAGAGTTGCAAGTTTTTTCTTCTTTGGCTGATTTGTTGGCAATCCTTTTCTTTTGTCTCCCTCTTCCCCCCCCCCCCCCCCCCCATCCAAACTCAGCAGCAGCAAAGGAAGACAGAATTTTGTAGCAAAGGGGATGGCAAGAAAAAAAGTCACCAAAACAGACATCAAGAATACCCAAGTCATTAGATGTGTAGGGAAAGTATGTCAAATATACTGCAACTGCATCTATGACACTAAAATTTTTTGATGTTTGTGATATCTCCCCCTATGCCTGGGGTGCCAAAGAGATTACGTTGGCCTTATCACTTCCTTTTTGTAGAGGAGTGAAGATAGATGGTGGGAAAGTGAGGACTCTTCTTGACTTCTGTAATGCAAGCTCCCTGCTTGTAGTGGAAATCAGCCAAAAGACAGCTCATATGCCAAGAAAGCCCAAGTTAAGAGATGAGTAGAAAATACCAGATGCTTAAATTTCTTGTGGATTTTCTCAAAGCTGCTAATACTAGTTTCTTTCTTAATTAGCCAGATAAGGGATGGACAGTATTTCATGTATAGATCTCTCTTTAATCATACAAGAATGTTAGCCACTTCCAGCACACCTCTGTCCATGTATGGGAAGAGCTAGATCATGGCTTCTTAGTTAAAAAACATTAATAGGAGATAATTGGTGTAAAGCAATTATCCTCACACTCAAACCATAATCCTCCTCACCCTCCTCATGCTCAGAACACAGTTACCCTGCTAGAATTTCCTAGGGAAGGGATTCTTAAGACTGCTTTGTCTGGAAGATTATTTAGGCCTCTGTCCCAGGAAGAAATTACTGTCCGTGTTTATATTTCCCCAACTAGATAAGGTTTATTTGAAGTTGAAGTGTCTCTTTTGTTCACCATTTTGTTCACCTTTAAGCAACTAGGCTTTTCTCAAGATACCTCAATATTTTGTCTTTAACCTCAGGGGTATGGAAGGAGAAATAAATTTGTCTCTCTTGGGCATTAAGTAACCTTTCTGTAAGGGAAGTTGCTGATGGCTATCTGTAAAGCTCTTCAGCTTTTCTGTGCCTCCTGAAATGTGTGAATAAGTCAACTATCCGTGGAGGTTGTTTAAACACGTAGAATCATTGGAACATATGGAAGGGCATTAGCAGTAAAGAAAACCAGCAGAGTAAAAAAGCAAACATGTTCTGGAGAGGAGTAGGTGGGAACAAGAAAATCATCAATATTAGATGCTGTAAGACCATTTAAAGTATACTTGGTGTCACTTGTTTTGTTGCAAAATTAAGAAGCCTACAGTACTTGATTAGTCTAGCCATTATATCTGATATGGCCTTTTCATACAGTCTGAACACAAATAATTTCGTAGTAGTTTTATTTTTCCATTTACTTCCAGAACTTGATAAATACCATTTATATTCATCTGTTTGCCATTTACAGAAAAATGAAACACATTCAGAAAAGATTTTGACTTTAAACAAATGGATATAAAGGCAATGGTCATATTCCGAATGCAGTTTAATAATTATTTAATACTATTTTTTTCCAAAGGATGATGCATGAATTTTAATACTACTTCAGAATGTGACATATTCAAAAAAAAATTAAGGTTCATATCTGATTGACAGTTATATTGTGTATTATTTGGTATATATTATAAAAGTGTTTCTTGCTAGGATTTTTTTTTTCTTTTTTTTTTTTTTTTAACATCTCCAATGTGGCTGAGCCAGTACAGGATTTCTGTGAAAGGTAGAAAATAGTAATTTGAATAGGGGAAGTAACTCTATTTTCATAATACATCTTGAGGATACAAGTTCTTGAACTTTGTGTGTTCATTGAAGAAACTTTCTTTTGCAACTTCCTTTGTTCCCAAGTCTGGATGAAATTTATCACTTCTCTATAAAACCTTTAGAATATTGCAGCATGCTTTGTTTCACCTCAAAGACTATGATTTGTGCTTTGTGCATGAAAGGGTTTCATGTTGTTTCTTGAAGATTTCACATTTTCCCAAACATTTTGTACTACTTATCCTTTTCTTACAACTGTGAAGTGTAGCTATAAAATTATGCCCCTTGCCATTTTCACAGATTCCTTATCACATATTGTATTAAATAAGAAGGGAACATGGAAAATAAATTAATGGAAATTAAAGAAATTAATTTATTTTCCATTAATTTCAAATTGTTACTTTTCAAATAATCATAATTTGATTTAATTATAAAACAAATATTAATACAACATTTTTTCTTAGTGAGAAATTACATTAATGGAACAGCTTTCCATGATAAAAGGAACAAAGTGCCTAACTGTCCTTTCTGCTTTTGATAATGAGATGTCTAAAATACATAGTTTTGACTGGTTCAGTATTTATCTCTGTACTTATGCACAGGTCTAGGACCTGGCATATTATGAACTTTGTTTTGTGATATATAATTCTCACTCTTTTTAGAAGTTGTAAATTAATTGCATCTAATTTCAGTGATATAATGACTGAAAGTATTTTTGAAGAACATGCAAGATATTTCTAAATGCAAATTCTCATGAAAAGCTTCAGAGATTCAAAATTACGTAATTTTAATGTACTCTTATGGTTGTTTTCAGTTTAAAAATAAAATAAAATAAACTCCAGAAAAGTCCCCCTAATTAAATGAGGTTTCTGCAATGTTGAAATTAATCAGCTCTTTGATAAGAGCCAAGCCTCAAATCCTCAAGCATGAAACAACAGCTAGTAATGACTATATAAATTGATTTCAGAAGGTTATATGTGCACATTCAGGGTTTGGAGAACAAAGTCTTATGGTCTTATCCAAATGGATATCTGTGTGACTCACATTACTTTACATACCCTGTAATCATGAAAATTAAGGGCCTGGGTTTAGATGAGGCCATGAAGTTTGATTTTTGTTGAGAAGTTGGTTTTTTTCATGATGAACTAGGTCCATGGAGGTCTGATGCTGAATAATTTTGTTTGTTGCTGGGGCAGGAAGAGGGATTTAAAACCAAACGCTTAAGTATTTTTGTAAGTGTAGAGTTTTTGGTTGATGTTTGGGCACATTTAAAGGGCGAAAATGAGGGTTGCTTGTTAGACCTAGATGGAAACCAAGGTCAGCAAGAGTAGCTGGCTCCACAATGAGGTTGTTGCTGAAGCTGGCATCAGCAATTTGACTAAGCTTCAAAGAACCGATCTGAAAAATGGGTGCCTAAGAAGGGCATGTGAATCCGTAAGTAATCAGGCCTGAAGTCTGAGAGTTCAAGTAGACAGGCTTTGCTTCAATGTTTAGACAAAAGGTTGCTCCACTACAGGGGTATGATATAGATTTGAGTAAGTACAAGAATTCTGATCAGCAAAGAAAACTTATGAGACCTAGATTTCAACCAGGGACAGGATAGAAATTCATCTGGGAGTAGTCTTCTGTAGGCTTTCTTTGTGGGACTTTCCAAACTAAGGCTGCAATTAGTTACGGACTAAAAAGGGATCATGGACTATGAGGATATTTAATATCTGTTTCATATGATGTTCATAGGCTAGAAATCAATGTTGTGTCCTTCAGGCCTCAGAAAGTTAGAGCTGTGTAAGGGCATGTAGATCTCCCTGGTTTAAAGCTGTTGCAGTGCCTGTGCTAAAACTGTTGCAGGTAGAAAGAGGCAGAATTTGGATTGCAGCTGTTCACATTAAGACAGATTGAGTACATATCCCTGGCTTAGATTTCTGTTTAGGTTGTGTTGATGTTCTTTTGTCAGGGCAAAGTTTCCAGGGCTAGGTGACTGGCCAAGCTTTTCATACCCAAGCTTATGTCTGGATTTTTGCTTGTGTTGCTTGGCTGAATCAGAGCTTAAGACCCACAGCCAGTGACAAGCAAGGGTGTGGAATGGCTAATTATCAAAAAATCTAAGCTGGGAAGGGACAGGAGGTATACTGACAGCATGTAGTGAACAGTAATAGGAACAGCTGAATGACAGCCAAACGTGGGTAAGAAAGCATGTTTGACAATCAGTGTAATGCAACAGAAAAGGTCTATTTGCAGAAGACAGAAATGCAATGTTTTCAAAAGGTCTTTAAGGAAAAATTAATAATAATAATAAATTATTTCAAAATTTAAAAAAAAAAAAAAAAAAGAGAGAGAGAGAGAGAGAAAAGCAGTGCTGATGATTTGGAACATGCACTCATGTAGCATATAATAACCAAAACCTGTGAAGAACTATATGAACACAGGGACCAGAACAACACCTCAAAAAATGAGAAATGTTTCACTTAAATTTTACATCTTTTTTCATGAAGTTTTGAAAAATATCGTGGGTATTTGCATTTTTGAAAGGTGTAGCTTTCTGTAGCGCCCATGTGCACTTGAAATACTCTGAGTATCTTGCCCTTGGATTGAGACGCCACAGCTTCGGTTATGATGCTGCAGTCTCTGCAGCCATCTCGCGGGGAGTCTGTGCAAGTCTGCTGAGGCAGAGCCGGCAGGGACTCGTGCAGTAAGCAGCATGTAGCCTTGCTGGTAACATCCACTGAAGCTTTACTTCCACAGCTCTGTGAATTTTTACTGGGTCAGAGTGAATAGAGTCCTATGGCATATGTCAGTGAGTAGCATCTGTAGGTAGTGGTAGACAATTTCTCCTTTATTTTAAATGTCCCCCCCCTTTTCAGAGGGCCTGACTCTGCCTCCCAAGCTGCCACAGGCTGACAGGAGGGTGAATGCAGAGTTTGGGGTGCTGGCTGCAGAGCTGAAGGCCCCCTGTCACAATGAAGCTTTAGCTTCATAAGAAATTACATCTATTGGGTTCTGGCACAGCAGTTGTCAGAGTCGCTGCTGACTTCCCTAAGGAGTTTTGGAAGGATTAGCTGTTTGACAGCACTACAGACAGGCTGAAAGGCTGAACAGGCCATGTCTGTTTTATCCTTCCGTCAACTAGATGCCTTGTATTTTCCCACTCTCTCTGATTATACCCTTACTGTTCTTATCCTGCCAACTCAACCAGTTGAATTTGTCTTGGGGACGGCATTTCCTTTCTTTTCATAACTGCCTTACTGTCCTCCCCTCTTGGCACTTTGCTCTGCAAACCAGCAAAACAAAGGATGCTCACTTCAGTAGAAATAGCATTCATTTCCCTGAGGGTTTTGTGGATTCGGCTCATAGGAAGACAGAGACCAAGCAAGTTTCCTTTGGAAACAGATTTGTACTGACTGACAGGATCAATCATGAAGGTACAGGCCATTCAGTTCATGAATTCGCCTCTAAGAACTATTGTATATTGTATCATTTTTAATTGAATTCCTTAGTGGAACTTGCTCAAGCTCTCTAGCAAGCTGCCCTACTACCATTCTCCCCTCCTGACTTGTGTTGGCCATGTTTAACCACCCAATTATTGATAGGAGGATTTCAGCCCTCAGGGATGTCTCCTAGTAACCTTATTTCCTTGTATAGGGGGCAGCGTGGAAATGGCTTCTTGGTGATGGCTCATGTCCTTGTTCTAAACTTATTCCTGGTTTATCATGGGGAAATTTATGCACTGGAAATCAAGGTTATCTGTGCACCATTTGGGGAGGCCATGGCAAAAGGCTGCCACAAGAATCTTGTGACCAGATCTTCACGGAGAACTGAACAGCTGGAGAGGCTGTGGTCTTTGCTTCCTCCTCAGGTTCCTCCTTGCTTTGGTCCACTGTTGAGGGTAGCTCTGTTGGATATTCTTGAGAAATATGTACATAGAGAAGGATTAAAACAAAATAAATTTGCTTGCTGTTTGATCAGGAAATTGCAGTTTATTGTACTCCTTATTTAAATGCTCACTGATAATTACCCCCAACAGACAATCTCACAATGAAAAGAATTAAACAGCCAAGCCATCCACGTTTTGTTTTTGTCTTTTAAAAAAGACCTAAATTGATTAAGCAGTTGTCAACAGGGTCTGAGATGTGGGTTAAGATTTGAGAGCTGAATCAGAGTGTAGTTATCAAGAATGTAATCAATATTGACATGTTTATCTGGGTTTGGACAGATGTTTATTACGAAGAGAAAATCCTTAAGCATCCCCATGATTTCTCTGTAAATTCTATTCCTAGCAATCTCTTAAGATTGTCCTAATTAATAATTCATCGTCATATTTGCTGAAACATTGATGGTTCATGATCAGTGAAACTCATTGCTATAATTGAGCTTTTAGATATTCTGGCACTTTGTGGCACATTTAGAGATGACAAAATGCTGTTATTGTACCAGTCTCATGAAGGAATTCCTTTTGGATTGCTTCGGATATATGGTAGGAGTGATGACATCCTAAATAACTGAGCTTTAGTTCTTCCTGTTGGTGCCTGGTAAATGATGCCTTGCTATATATCCCACTTTCATAAAATTGTATCTTGCAGATGCTATCCCTAATCCAGGGGACAAAGACTTTAGGCATTGCTCTTATGCCTTTTTTTTTTTTTTTCCATTCCTGAAACAACTGTTTGCTCCTGCACTGGCCAGGGTGAGAATATATTGCCAGTGCATAAGAATCTTCATCTTTTGAAGCAGGGATTTGTGATCCAGTGAATTGAACTTTTTCAGGTGTTCTTGGTGCCTAATTGATATGTAGCAAATCAAATTAATATTAAATGTTCCAGGAAATGATTGCATCTCAAATGATGGAATCTTGTTTTGCTACATTCATCTCAGATTCCAGTTGTTTTGTCTCTGTGTATGTCTGTGGATTATTCTATTGGCTTATTTCCTTTTGAGAAGTGTAGGTTCCTAATCTCATTGATCTGGTTTCTTCATATTAGGTCATGTTACAAATTCCAAATCAGATTAAAACAAAATCTGATTAGTTTCTTGTTCTTAAACAGAACAGCTTAAATGTCTGGGCCTGGTACTTACAAATTTATATTTTATAGAATTTGTCTACTTCAGGTGTGCAAGAGGAAAAGAACACTTGATATTGGATGCATCGACCCCTTTTCAAGAATCTTTTCCAGTGTATGTAAACAATGAATTAACCTGAAAAAGCAGTTTTCAGAAAAATGCTCTGGCAGTCAACACGTCAAGAGTTGTTCCCAATTTAAGTTTCATTTACCTTCCTCAAAATCTTATATGAAAGTGACAAAGAATGTGGTCTGCATACCAGGTTTGTTTTATGTTCTGGCATGTACAGTATTTATTATTCATCATTACGAGAATAAAGACAGACAGTAGAGTCATGTTACACATTTCTAGGAAATGTGGTATATGTACCAGTCATCTGAATCAGACACCTCTTTTAGTTTCAAAAACATCTCGTTTATTATGAGAGCATCACCTTTCCACAGAGGATGCTGCTTTTGTAAATGGATGAGTTTGTTCTAGGTAAGAGGGCATGGGATTACTGGAGAAAATTTTATGGGAAAACTTTGTTGCATTGCTGCCTTTTCTGCTGCTCCAAACTGGGAAATTAGTAAATGGTGGTAATATTCTCAAGGTCTTTATGGCTGGAATTTTTGGTGTCCTGCTAGAGCATTTTAAAGGCCTTAGAACACACCGGAAAAAAAAATAATAAAAATAGTAATTGTTAAAAACAAACAAGCAAACAAAAAAACTTCAATAAGGTTTTGAATCAGAGCTTAAATGAGAGCCTAAATGTCTACTCACTCAGCCTTACTTATCTCTATAGCCATCTACAGATATTGAACATTTTAATAGGGCATTGAATATTTATGCTTCACTGAAGTAGTGCTTAAAAAGCTTACTAAGGAGTTCAGCAGAAAGGGTGAAGTAAAAACATTCTAAATGTTTAAAATATTAAAAGTAAAGGAAAATAAACGAGAAAGAGATGCACCCCATATATCTCAGTGAGGAAACAAGAAGGATATATAATAAATAAAATACATTAACTGAAATAAATGTATTGTGTATGTTACATTGGCTATCTTTTTATTCATAGTTTACTGTTCACCATTTCTTATTAAAGAATCTGAAGAATATATTTTTTTTTTGGTTTTAAATGCTGATTTGGATTTCACATAGGGATTTAATTGTTTCTGGACTTTCACGTTTTCTGTGATTTTAGTATTCCTCGTCGTGCCTGAGCTTCCCAGTGCCATCTCTTGCTCTTGTTGTGCAACTAGATCTGGAGTGCACAACTGGATCTGGAGTAATTTATGAGCTAGAAATGTCTTGTCACAGGTGTACTACAAGAAAAAAAAAAAGGGGGGGGGAGCAGGAAGAATAATATCAGTAAAGTTTGTATGAATCAGGATGATTGCTATTTGAATAGACTGTACATCTACAGTGTCCATTGTACCGATTACTAGTTCAGAGACTGTAGTTGTCATAGTATTCTAGTTAAATGGCCAAGGAAAATATTTTAAGTATTCCAAGCAAAATTGTGATAACGGAAATAATATGTCAGAATATGTCTTAATAAACTATCCACCTGTTTGGTTTTTTGTTTGTTTGTTTAGCTGAAAAAATCTGTTCAATCTGTTGTTTTTTCCCAAGAGCTAATCTAAATATTAGTAGGGGATAAAACACTTCTACAAAGGGAAACCATCGTCTCTGGTAACAAGCAATTTACAAGGAAGCAACTTCACCACATGGTGGAGCTTTCTGCTCTCTTCGCAAGAAAAACGTGCTGATTGCCAGAATCCTCCAGCAGAGAATGAGGTACCAAGATGTTCCCCCTAGAAATGCCATTCCTTATGTGGGGAATTATCCTTATATGTGTAACGAGAAGTGTGGATGAATGGTTTTCATCTCTGGAAACTACATCTAATTGTGAAATTAATTGCCAGTTCAATCAGACTAGCAAATTCCAGTTTATTTCCAGCATTATGGTTGTATTTAGCCTTCTGTCACAGGCAGATGAAGGGGTCCTTGGCCTATTTTTCATGCCTAGATGCATCAAGTTCTGATATACACAGTTATGTTTACAAATAAATACAGCTTATCGTTTGCACCCTGTTTCTTCTCTGTGCTACTGCCTGTAAGAAGCTCATTATGTACTTTGTTTTCTTCCAGGCTCATTTCTTATAGCACTTGACTTGTACCACATTGAAGGGAAAGGCTCAGGACCAGCAGCAGATGCAGGAGCATTACTTAATAAATTGCTAATCTGTCCTCATTAACAATGAAGTCCTTCCAGAGTGGATATTAAGACAAAGAGCTTTTGGCATTTGTGCAGACTTAAGGGAACATCTGTGTCTGTGATGGCAGAAGATTCATTGTGTGATAATGGAAATGAAACCTCAAAGGAAAATCCTTTTGCTGATAAAAGTAAGACTTTTTTTTTTTTTATAAGAACTCTCACTGATTATTTTTTTCCCTACAGATTTTATTTTTGTTATCCTTTCTTACCTGTTGGTAGTCATGGCATCCCCTTGGAGCTGGGTGCACATTCTGAAGGAGCTAATCAGATCATAGACTAGTACTTTCAGTGGGTGTGTTCTCTGACTCTTTCATGTGCTTTAAATTAAAATGTAAGTGTAAAGGTCTGTATGTACAAATTGCAGAGGCTGAATTAAATAACATCTTAATGTAGAGTTGGTTCAGTTTAATTCTTTAGGTATTTAAACCAGTTACCTGATTTTAGTTACCAATTAAATCAGTATTAGTTACAGCTAAGATGATTTAGAAGTATATAAGAGGTGGCACTGATTTAACTAAACATGAAAAAATTTTGCTTTAATTCCATTGATACAATTTATGTGGCTAATTTTCTTCTTGGGTATATTTTTAAATTATGAAGAGAACTGGGTATCTTAAAACCTTGAAAAGAACAGGGGTTTTTGTTTGTTTTTGTTTTTTAAAGTGTTAAAATTATTTTTTGTGGGTACAGGAGAACTGTATAATCACACGATAAGCAGGAAAAAAGAAAGGGGAGCAAAACATGAAGCTGATCAGTCTAATTTTGCTGTACAACAATAATGAAAAAATATTAATGGTAGGTTGTGATGCACAATCCTTTTACCAAGGCTTAAACTGCTTTGCATGAGCTGAGCCTTAGGGTCTGCCCAGATGCATCTTCACAACACATAGCAAATCTTAGACAAGTTAATTTAGCTAAGCCCATACTGTCTATTTCTCAAAACATTCCACCTACTAAGCATATAAAAATACCATGAGACCAATGAACATAATAGAGACACTTAAGAAAAACAGCATGTGTTTCGTGCATGCTGGCAGGAAGAAATCATTACCACAGTATCTGAGAAAGTCTATATGCTACTTGTATAATTTTTTTCTTTTTTTTATGATTTTTTTTCTGACTTTTGGGGCTCAAAACTCCATCTAAATAACCTGGTTGATAACAATTCAGTAGCAGAGTAAGGTTTAGGTATTTGCATCATGAAGCCCTTGGATGAAAGGATTATTTGAAATGCAGAGATAATACAATTTTGTAATTATTTCCTTAGTGTTTTAAACTATATTTTGCTTTCTTTGCACTGTTTTTATAATTCTTTTGTGTGGAGGAGAGTGCAAACAAAATCCCACCAAAACCAAACAAGCAAAAACCCAAGATCTTTACCCTGTTAAAATAGGTTAAGAAAGAATATCCCCTAGAAAATGTGATGGTGTTTTGTGCTCCCCTCTAGAAAGTAGTCTACGAACATCTAATGCAAAGGCTGTGGGTCTGACTTATCATCCACTGCAGTTAAGGGCAAGAATGTGATTTTATTCATCATTGCAGTGTCCTTCTGTCTGGCTCAATAGCATGAGTTGAGAATACTCTAAAGCTCTACAGCATGAGTTGAGAATACTCTAAAGCTCTACAGCTGTCTTTTCCTTTTGAGAATAAAAAGCTATTATGAGAAAAATTACGTTGAAAAAGTGAGGGTGCTAATGGATTATTAAATGTCTGGGTTAACCTTACTAGAAATGTTTTCATTGGGATAACTTAATTTAATACAATATAATAGAATTTGCTACTGTACGTTGAAGTCCAAATAGAGATGTGTAAAAGCAAAGAATGAAAGTCCCTTTGAGAAATCTGCTTGAATGCTGATTGTTTGAAATTGCCATAACCTTATAACTCTTTATTCCTGTGATGAGATAATGATATCATTCCAAAGTGGGTGGCTTAGTGATATATGTTGCATTCAGATTCTTTCTACCAGGTGACATTTATTGAAAGCTGACAGTTCAACTGTGTTCCATGCCTTGTGCTATCTATCTCCTTGGAACTGTTGGACACTGTAATTACATTTTGCTTCATTTCCTGTATAATTTATGTGAAAATCCTTCCATGGTCGGAAAGTACAAAGTCCAGATAATGGGAACATGACAATGTATATGATTTAGGATGGTTGTTTAGATGGCAGCTAGAATTGCCCGTGACTCAGGCACTTTCAAGGTCATCCAATACAAGGAGAGCTCAGGCAACAGGGCACTTTAGAAACTGCATAAAACAAAAACATTTTGAAACTTCTAATAAACATCAATCTTAACATAATTATTCCTAGAAGCTGAGGTGTATCTTATGGGTAGAGTAAGAAAGAATGACAAATCTTACTGAATTATTGTGGCATTTAGCACATTGTTTTTGCATGAAGATATTAAGAATGGTTTTGTGCCAGTGTATAATGTTTTGAAGTTGCCAAAGCTTTGGTATTTTGTTTTATTATACTTTCAAAGTTTTCCCCTTGGCAGTTTCTTGATGGTGCTAGATATATTTATATTTCTTACATATATTTTATATATATACATATAAATATATTTACGTTCATTTATATATATTTATGTATATTAAATATAAACTATATATATTTAATGTGCTTTTTAATGTTTAATGTGTTTTGTAATGTCAAATATGTTTTTTTCCCTTAGAAAACTCTTCTAACTAAATCATTATGCTACCAGTTTCTCTAATCACGAGCCTGGTCAAAATTACACCTAGAGACAGTCAGCTCAATTTGTTTTCTAGGCAAAGGATATTATATATCTTCATCATGCATGGTTGACTCTGATGGTTTGTGGATTTTGTCTAGGTAGAGCTTTTGAATCCTAATTTAATATTGCAAACTCTGTATATGCTTGACTGTCTTTCATTGTATTTTTACTGTGTGCTTCATGTGCTAAGAAACAGAAATGGGCCACAAGACCACTTCCAATGAGCACGTTGGTGGCTGAAAGCTGGATTTCATTTGCTCTGCATCCTTGGTCTAAAGAAAGAAAGTTTGTGCTGGCTAAAGGAGTTTGGGACTGAATAAGGAAATGAGAATACAACCTTAAGCGGCAAATTGGGTACATTTCCAAGAGAGGAAGGAGGGAGGGACTATCCAGAGGTTTTAAGGTAATATTCAACAAGAGAGGCACAAACTGTGAAAGAACTAGTGCAAGTGGATTTTGTGGGCCTTAAAAATTCTTGGGTACTTACACCATTCTTTCGACATACCTCTGTACAACTGTTTAAAGGGATGAGCCTACCCAACTCGATGTATCCTCCTTGGTTCATTTCCTCCACCTCTCCTGCAGTTTCAGTAGGGATTATGCTGCTGAATGGCAGCTGAATCAAAGAACTGAGCTGCTAAAACCTACTCTGGGATGGGATAGCCAAAAGTACTGTGAAGAAGTGCTGAATTCAGATGATCACGTAACTGCAGGCTGATGCACCTGGCTTTTCTGAGTAATTGTGTTGTTGGGATATCCTGGAAAACAAGTGGAACAAGCTTGTGTCTTTGCAGACAATACTTTTAATAGCTGTGCTTGGGATTTTTCCTTGGACAAAAGATGATTATTTGCTGATGAGATGACTGTAGTGTATCTGAAGTGTCTTCCTATGCCATACAATAGTAGAATAAATAACATTCCTTATGCAGTAAATTAAGTAGATCTGGATTTTGTGTTCCCATTTTTCATGAATTGTGATCTCAGAGAGGTCAAAAGGAAGTTCAGAGGCTTGTCTGTTGGGGCACAGAAGTCCTTGCCTTTGCTGGAAAAAAATGCTGACTACACTGTTTCAATTCTCCTTAGCTAAGAACTTCATCCCATGCATTTCAAAACATTGCAAAACTAAAGTTGTGTTTTTAGTGAGTATTAGAAATGGTGCAGAACTGTGTTCTAATGTTTGGAGGACAATGAAAACCAACTTGAAACAACCATTCTGTTTTTCAAAACATTGACAGCTCTTCATGACCTCATCCTGAGCCAAAATGAGACTTTCTAATGGACAAATAAGTTCCCCAAAGACTATTAGAAGCAATTGTGCAAAGGTTTTAATCTCATCCAAAAAATATATATATTAAAAAAATGGGGGGGGGGGAAGGGGAATTCTGATTACTTGGTTACTTTTTGCCATTGTGAAATTCCTTGATCTTCTTTTCCTCTTTTTTTTTTTTTTTCCTAAAATGTGAGAATTCTCTCTCTTTCTCTCCCCTCTCTCTTTTCTCTTTTAATGTTATAAAATTGTCTTCTGCATTTTCAGTGACTCCTAGGTCTGGCTTGCAATGACTCACGTAAGCCTGGAAAATAATTTAGTTACAGTGCTTTCAGAAAGGTCTCTGGTGAAATGAATATGTCTGTAGGATGCACGTCATACTGCTGGATAGACAAAGCTGCACAAAACACAGATTCCCTTGTAGAAGTAGTAGCTACAGCCTATGGCAATTGAAAAGTAAGTTTATCTAGGTGTCCAGTTACCTTCTTGCTGCTTGAAAGTAGAAAGCTGCAAGTTAGAGGGAGTGTCACACATGTCAGGGCAGTGCTGCAGGCCTTGTACTTTGGTTGCATTGGCTGTAAAAGCTGGTGGGACATGGTCTGCCCCACCATGGGTGCTCGGCTCTGCTTGTGGCTCCCTTTGTCTTTTGCCACTGTCTTAGCATTAGGCTTTAAAATGCTTGTGTAAGCATTACCCTGATTTTGCTCTTGACGGTTTTCTGAATTTGATGGATTCTGTTGTGGATTGTACTGTCACAGAAATGTATATTTTAATAGTCATGGTAATCATCTAATGAATAAAAATAGACCTATTATGGTGATGTAAGATCAGTTAACTACATAAGGAGCTTTTTAAATGAAAGATTTTTTATGTGGGATGTGAATTCACGAGAAAATTGAACTGCGATGGGAGTATTCCCCTTGATCCAAGTCTGATAAATGTCAGTAAGAGTTATGAGCATGCAGAAATTGAAGAGTGAAACCTACTGTATGAAATTAAGCTGTCCAAACAAACTCATGGGAAGACGGTGATTTAACAGAGTCCAGTAGATGAATTTTACTCTCAGTTCATGAAGGCAATGGCTTTGACAACATTACCCAGGAAATCCCATATCTGCTTTTTTATCCAGCTGTGCACCTCTAATATCCTTGGGGCCTGAACAGGTGAACTGAGATTATAATTTGAGAATGGAACGTATTTCTTTGAAATCCAACTGGCTTGTCTTCTGATCATAGTTCTTCTAGCTCTAAAAGTAAATGTTCTCAAACTAAGAGGAGTTTGTGCTTTCCCACAAACCTGAATGTGGAACAGCATCATTACCTATCACTGTTTTCTACAGAGTTGAATATTTTTAGCACTACTGATGATTAGCTCTCTTAAAGGTGCAAAAGTTTCCTTCTTCGGTGTTTCCAAATAATTTTTTCCCCATCTGTTTTATATACTTAAGCATCTTGGAGGGATGGTACTTTTTTCTTTTTTTTCTTTTTTTTTTCTTTTCCAGGCATCGCTGAAAACATCAGTCTTTTCTGAACTTTCACCTTAGAAATGGAATGTCCCCTTCCCATGTAAGAACATTTTAGAAAGGTCCAAGTTTAACTGCAATGCTGAAAGAAAGGGGAGATTTAAACTGAATCTCCACAGGAATGGGCAAGCATGGGGAGGACAGCCTGCTGTTTGCTTCGATTTTTCTATGTGCAGAGTCCACCCACTGGTGTTGTTTTTTTTCCCTAGCTGAGTATTTGAAAATGCAACATGACCCTATGCATCAAATGTGAGACTTTTACGCTCAGAAAGATGCCACTACACGTTTTGCAGTAAAAGGTTAACGTCCTGTTTTACATCCACTTAATGACAATTGAAATCAAATCTATAACTATTGTAGTATTCATTCACAGTAAAACAACCCCCGTACATTTCTGGATTCAATAGAGCGTATTGAAGCAGGCTGCTGTGTTGTTCTGGCTGCTAAACTGCTTGTGGAGTTCAACAGCCAACCCTGAACCCTGTCTGTGATCTGAGTGAATCCTAGAGTTCTTTAGAGAGGCTGTTGTAAGGGTCATGGGAAGTGGAGGATGCCTCCAACTTCAGGGATAAGCTCTTGAAGCCAGTTTACTGTTTTCTCTTAAAAAGCACTCTGCATCCTCCTGTCAGATGAGCTCTGAAATCATGAGTCTCTGGCTGCTCGTTGTGCTTTTAGTGTTTGGTAGTAACTTCAGATTGCATTTGTGATGCCAGCACTGGCAGTATTATAGCCATATAAATGTCAGGTTTAAATTGTCCCCTTGTTTTAATACTTTGGGCTTTCTTCTAACAAAGGGAAAGGAAATTAATATATTCCCTGTTGATGTGTTAAGATATACAAGCTAATTAAATCTATGTAAATCATTAATGTTAGCATTTTAATGTCTTTGGTAGTGCTGTATCACCATCGCATGATAGGACACTGCTTTATCTGTGAAATGTAGCAATCCCTGGGAACTGCCATTGATGTGAAGTTTTAATCTCCAGTGTGGTTTCTTCAACTAAAAACTGGTGTATCTGGAAGCCAAGCAAGAGGTGGGAAATAGGAGCTGTAATACAGAGGGAGAAGTGGACAGGTTTTTCTCCTGTTGTTTTTGGAGGTCTAGATCATGTTCTCTGAGGGATTTGGGATGTTAGTGTTAAAACCTATTTTTCGTGGGGGAGGAAATTTTCCTTAGTAAGACCTCTATCAGTAACACGAGTTCAATGTTTCTACATGTTTGTCACATTACTCAGGGCTCTTTCTCAGATTATTCTGCTTCTGTTGGAGTTTGTGGTGCAGACAAACCACAAAATGAAGAACTAAAGCTGGATATCCTGGCCGTTAGGACCAGCACAGCAGCAAGGTATCTTACTGTAAAGATGCCACCAGGAGTCAGGTACTTCAAGATGGTGAAACCTAAACAAAACCGTATTAGCTTGAAGCCTTCAGTTTAAGGTCTATATTTTGGTTTATTAAATATAAATAATAATAAGTTAATAATAAGTGCAATAAGTGTCAGGTGCACTGAGTTTCATAGGGCATGTTTTTACCTTGATAATGTGTTACGCAGAGATCTTCAGCATTAACCAACTGGCACTAGTCAATAAAAAAAAATAAAAGCATGTTAACAGTCAATCAGTGCTGATGGAATGGGCTTGTTACCTGGACACAAAGCTGCTGTGCCAGAAAGAACCGTGTAGATGCTAGGTTGCTGCATTGTTTGAAATGATGTGTATACGGAAAACATTTGAATTTGATAAAGGAGAGCAATGACTAAACATAGCTGGAATAAGTAGCCAACTAATGGATTTTAGTAGGCTGTCCTGAGTAGAGAGGCATTTATACTCCTGAGCAAAGTGGCAGAATCTGGTCCCCATTGATGTACCACTGGCCAAAATGCAAAGGCAAATAACTAACTACAACCCAGAAAATATATTTGAACTGACGTTTCATTGCTTTCAGATTATAAAATTGAAAGTGTATCTTGCAGCAGGTCTCAAAAGTGGTGATGTGGGCGTGTTTGCAGTACTGACTGCACATCAAAGCTTTAAAAGACTTTTCTGGCATCCAGAATAGTTCCTCTGTTTGTTTTTCCAGCTGGAAAGTGGTGATAAGTCTTTTAATGGAGACATGATTCTGGGCTGAAACATGTTCCTTTTGGCTGCGTGCTTTCACTTGATGGATGGTCTGACGCACAGAGAGGATGTTAGGGCACGTCTGTCCTATGTACTTAAAGCCAAACAACAAAGCCATTCCAAGGCTGGTGAATTTAGGTAAGGCACAGGTAGCTTGATATGCTGGAGATCTAACAACCTTTGTTTTACAGAATTCACTATGAAAAAAATAAAATACAGCATAGAAAACTTAGAATTATTATGCTCCATCCTTCTGGGGAAGTTGAATACTGGAGCATACACCCTTTAGTCTCTATTGCGGCTGAAGGAGGTGTGTACAGAAGATGCTTAGAATTTGATTGGGATGAGTGAGTTGAGTTCAGAGAAAAATCTACAGAGTAAATAGAACATGGCTAAGTGGTTTCCACCAATGTTTTTACTCTGTTTAGATGCCATGCACATGAGAAATTAAAGGGGTGGTGCAGAATACAGGTGCCTGATTTCACTGAGCTCTGGGTGGGGCATTTCTGGAGCTATTCTGAGGCTCTTCTCCTTTGTGTTAATGGAAATCCCTGATTTCTGGGAGGCTTCAAACAAGATACACCTGGAGCTCTGGACTTCACAAGCCTCACTACTTATGGTCTGAGAGATACTTGCATGGTAATGAGGCTTGTGACTTCTTAGTCCCTTAATTATTTAGCTAAATAAGTATAGTACAATGGACTGAACCACAATAATGGAAAAGTAGGATTTCTCAGCTAGTGGCAGTATTTTTGATTAGCTCAGGGCAAAGGGGAAAAGCAGTCTGTGCGCTTCTCTACAGGAAATGTAGCAGAGAGAACTTAATGTTCTTTCTTGTCAGAGGCTGCAAATAAAAGTTAACTACAACAGACCATTGATTTATGCAACTGAAACCTTTGCCACATTGTACACAGAGCTATTACAGAAAGAAATACCAAGTTAGGAACAAGAGAAAACTCTCTGTAAACTCATCCCTTTCCTCCCAAGTTCTGAGCAACAAATTATGTCAATAGAATATAATAACAAGGGTGTTTTTTTTTGGCCTGTTTTGCTCTGTTTTAATAATGTGACCTAAAATACCTGTAACTTTTATGATGGAGAAAGGCCCTGGAAATTCACTTGATGATGTGACAAGTTGCTGGTCCCAACAAAACTTGGAGCAGTCTATTCTGTCCTGACAATCCAATACCAGTACCATGGAGAGGTGGTGTTGGAGCTGTCTATAGGAACATCAGGAAGTTTATGCCCACAATGGCTGTTAATGAAGTATATTACTGTGAATAATACATAATCATCATATGATAGACACAGAGTACCTCAAAATTTGTGATAAATTGCATGATATTCCTGTGAAATGAAGAAATACTCTGTATTTGTTGTTAGGAAGTGAGGCATAAAAATGCAAGACCTTGCCCCAAGACTTGAATAAAATGAGAGAAAGATAAGTAGTTATTTAATACAGGTCCTTAAGCTGCCACCACTAATCCATTTGCTGACTTTTAAAGTGAGTTTGTGTTAGCTGTGCATTTAGTATCTAGGAAATTAATTTTGTAATAAAATTAGTTAAGTAGTAGTGTTGAAGAAATGGGAAATGAACATCAGATGGCAATATTTTCCTGTGTTAAACTCTAGGAATAATTATTAATATCTATAATCTGAGAAGATGCTTAAAGTAAATGGTGAAAAAGTTACAGTACTTAATGGAATTGAAAAGTAATTAAGATACTACAATTTTTGAGAAAGAGTGAACTGCTGGGTAACATGTACTTGTCTGAATGGCAGGTATTTTGATGCCTCCAAAAGAGAGGTCATACATCGGGGGCCAGTGAGCACAGGTCACGCTGTGAGGTGGGGCTGGGACCCAGGAGATCAGCAGCTCTTGTGTTGTGCCAGGGCTGTCCCCTGGGAAAGGGCCTGCTAGTCCTGTGGGAAAATGCATTCACACTTGTCTGTTAGCAAAGACCAAAATGCAAACAATTCTTGCTTTACATGGGCACGAATGGTCTCTCAGACACATGAAGCAATGATGACAGTCATTCCAGTGCGGTCATTGCAAACATCACCCAGCGTGATCCAACCTGGTTTGGTGGGGTGGCACTTTGAGGGATCACCTCATCCATGAAAAAGTGATGCTTTAAGGACTGCAGCTGGCCCACCCTTGGATTCTGTTCCCTACCCAGCTCCTAGGAATTTCACTTGACAGCACCCTGGCTGCTGTGTGCTGCCGCTTTAAGGCATGCACGCACTGCCAGGCTTCAGGTCCTGCCACTGCAGGAGCACCAGGCGCAGGCAGCAATCCTCTGATCAGGGCTCGGCACTCTCTCGCTGCTCTCTACTTAATAACGTTTGCCTGCTTAGCAGACAGCTGCCCGGTGAGCTGAAGGCTTTCTTCTAGCGTGGCAGAGTTTCACCTGGTGCTGGCAGCAGCTCCCACCATGGCAGCAGCTCCAGGTGCTGCTGCAGTAAAAACTGCAAAGTCCTGCAAAAAGTACCAGACAGTGAAGCGGCATGCCAGCATCTACACCTACCAGGAGCCACCCCACAGGTAAGGCATCCTGCTCTATTCTGAAGTGCAAATATTCCTTATTGAGCAGAAATGTGGGGTCTTGTCTTTTGCCTTTCATTTTGTCAGAGTGTAGTAATGTTAAAAGGAGCATGAGAAAAATCACTCCTCTCTCTATTTTTAGATGTACTTTAAACCTCTTTTCTTCTCTTTTTCTTCTCATAAAAGTAATGTTTCATACTGCATCATAAACATCTTCAGCATAACTCCAGTGAATTCAGGGCATATCAGGGTAATAAATCTCTCTATACTTTTCCTGTGTATTATAATTTCCCTTGAATATCCACTGTGACCAAAGGTCAGAGTGGGGACTGTGGATCAATGGACCAGCAATCCGACTGAGTATATCCTTTGGATGCTGTTACAAGAAAAGGTTTAGGTTGATTTATTTCAAAGTGATTCAAAAGTGTTCAGTTCTGTTTGTATCATGCAAGGGGAAATTGTAGCAACAGGTTTTTAGCTGTGAGTCCCTGCAAGAGTGAATATTGCTGGTGTCACTTACAGTAGCCTGTTTAAAATGAGATGAGAGAGCTGTAGCTTAGTAAATGTGGTGACAGCATCAGAAAAGATGATTTAATAAGCATTTACAGAAATCTGCATCGGAACACATAATTTTTTTTTACAGGAATATGTAATTCTTGGTGTGCTGGGGTCTTATGCTCCTGTCCTCCCAGCAGGGAACAGGAGCAAAGGGCAAGAATTTCTTAGCATTTATTCCCCTCATTTTAACAAAGAAAAACTTCTTCATTATTACCATCAAAGTAAAAGGCCAACACTGCAAGGCAAGCAAATGAATGTTAAGTGCTCTTGCTGGAAATGTTTAGACAGCACTTTGTTCCAGAAAAATATACAGAACGTCTTGCTAGCCTGATGTAAAAGGTGCATGGCTGGAAAGGCTGGGAAAGCAAAGACTGGAATTCCTGCTGGGAGCATGGATGAGTTATGGCTGAGTAGCAGGTGGTGGGGAGGAAAAGGCATGTCCTAGAGTTGGGGAAACAATCCTAATTTTTCATCAACTCTAAAAACAAGGTCGTGCATATTCCCTAGCTTATTGCTGTCATGTAACTCTCATAGATTGAGGACTGTACAAATCAACAGTTTGGGGAGCTGGAGGGTAATAATTTGTCTTGTTTTTTCTCTCGTGGGGTGTGTGCTGGACCATCAGCAACTCAGATGAGGATATCAGCGAGGATAAGGCTGACAACCATGACCCCGAGCAGATCTTCCAGAACATCCAGTACCAGAAGGAGATCATGTCCAACATCCGCTGCAGGCCGTGGCCGATGAGGCAGAAGCTGCGGGCGCTCAGGTAACGGTGTTTGCACAGAAGCTCTCAGGCTTACTGACTGTGACCGTGTTTCCAGCTGCAGTTTTCCAGCGTAAGCTGAAAGGGAACAAGCCCAGAAATGATTAAGAGCAGCTAGGAAAGCACAGTGTGAGTATGGTCTGATGAGACCTGGTTGTAATCTTCAGGTAATATATTGTAAATGGTGGTAAGTAATGCGTGCTGGTAGGCACATTTGGGGTGGTCATGATGTTTCACAGCTATAGTTATAGTTTCAATAGTTATATTAACACTGCCATATTTGCAATGCAAAGGGTAGGTGTCCAACTCTTTCAGTTAAACTGTGTCAGGTCTTTCACAGTATGGTCTGTTTGGGACTTGCTTTTTTTCCTCTTCATCAAGCCTCTTTCTCTTAAAACACTGTCTGATGCAAGGATGGCATTGTAGTGCTGAGGAAGTCCCAGCAGCAATAGGATCCTTGCTTAATTTTGGAAACAAAGTGATTTTTCTCTGTTACACAGAGTAGTGACTTGATGTCTCCCTGCTCCTACATGGTTTCTGTGTTGATGACTTTCCTGTGGTCCTCATCCACTTTCTCCTGAAGTTAAAGATAGAGGATGAGCGAGCAGCATTAGGATCGTATATGAATCTCTTTGCATCTTGAAACAGCTCTATACATATTCTTATGTATCCACATAAAATTAAACATGCCATCAGGACAGTCGTCTTATTTTAGTCATTTTGGGTGTGCTGCTTTAAGAAAGATTTGAATTAGAAGGACACGGGGGAAAAACACACACACACACACAAAAAAAAAAAAAGAAAAAAAAAGAGAGAGAGGGAGAGAACTCTCCCTGCAGTAAAAGTTCTTAATGTCAAGTTTTCTCAGAAAAAGCTCTCAGTGGTTTTAAAGTGGTAGTAAAAACCTCAGTAGATAAAGAAAAAAAAAAAGCTTTGCCTGGTTAAGGATTTTGTAGTGTGACATAGTCCATGACAGTGTTTCAGAGCATTTTGCTAGTTGCTGCCTGTGAAGAGCTAGGGGTTCAGAGTAACGGCATTGATGTAAAACATGATTCCACCTTCTTGTGCAGACAGGCAAAGGAGATCGTGCTGAAGTACGAAGGGAGGCTCACTAGAACAAGAGGCTACCAAGCTGCTGGTGCAGAGGTATGTCTGCTGCTTCTTAAATTACAGCTCCTCTCTATACCTATAGTCATCCGCAGTTTTTATTCACAGGAGTGTATGTTTTCTGTGCTGTCCTGATCTCCATCTCAAGGATCCTGTAGAGGGAAGAAAAAGGAGTTGAAAGCTTCTTTTTTCTTTTTTTCTTTTTTCCTTTTTTTCTTTTTTTTTTTTTTTCCAATTGTGAATATAGTAATTACATTTTTGCAGACTAATTTAATGTGTGAGGGATGGATCTCCTATTAACACAGGATAAGCTTTCTTCTCAAATAAATATATTGAATATTGATGTCTGCCAGAGGGGGTGATGGGAATGGGATACCAACAATACAATGTCAGTATTCTCTGAAGAGCAATTTCAGCAGACGGTGGGGCCACAGTTCAATAGTTTAGTATGAAAAATGCGTCTAGCTTTTATTTTGGAAGACAATCCTACAGTAGCTTGTTGTAAATACATTGTCAAAGAAGGCTTTTGCTTGCATAATACTCAAATAATTTGAATCTAATCTTAGCAAATCTATTTATAACACTAAAAATAGACCCTGGCCCTAATTGCTGGAAATTAATAACACATAGGAATTTGTCCCTAATATGCAACCAACAGAGAAGAGGTCATTAGTCATTTAAGCAGTCAAGAATATTTGTGTCATCATAATGAGTAGACTTTTAATGATATAATTCATCTTAATTCTAAAAGTCAGGGTTGTGATGGTAAAATAGAACATCATGTATACTATTCATGTAAACAAGTGAAAGGCTGCATGCCTAGCTGGTTTTCTGTTATGGTGGCATACAGAAAAAAGTTAAAAGTACTGCTTCTTGAGGGAGGAAAGTCTCATCTTTTCTTGTTCTGCCTTTTTGTGTATGGCAAGTGCAATGGAAGTAGGATGGTGTTAAATACTTTTTTGTGCCTTGGACTTCAGTGGAACTAGCATGTTAACTAGAAAGAGATGTGCCAGGGGTCTGCAATGTGTGTTGGTAAATCAGATACTGGGCTCTCTTTTGTTCTTATTCCCATTTCCATAACAAAATCAAGACTTTCATCGTAGAGTTCACAATGATTCAAGCCTGTATCTAATCTAATTGCCTCTACTGCATGCTTTTGCTTGAAGACATTCTGCACAGAGATATAATTCAGAAGTTAATTAACACCACTTATTATGTGTAGGATATTCTTTTTTCAGCATAAATTAGGGAATACATCCTTTATTTCAGGGCTAAATTAATAATAATAAGTATAACAGAATGAGCTGAATTGTTTATTAAACTGGAAGTATTTTCTTAGAAAATAATGTGGTGACCAAAAATGCACCACAATAAAAACAAGCACTAGATTGTCAGAATAAGAATTTAATGTTTGAGAATGTGCTAAGAACAAAACACTTGCCTCAACCTGTAAGATGTCAGCAACAGTCTCAAGGTAACTGAGAGGTAAGCTGTTAAGTGTACCCATTTTTAAATTAGCTTGTAAAATTGGCAAAATACGCACTGTTCATAACTGGACAAGCCATTCCTATTGAGATTTATAAAAATTGAAGGTGAAGTACTTATTACTGCTTTGATATTGGCACTGAAGGCATTTTGCTTTTCAGTTCAATTGTTTTCAATTTTATTTTTTTCTTTACATTTAATGTAGATATCCATACTCTGGATTACAAGGGTATAATTATCCTTCCTTTTTTTCTTTAGGTATGTAGTAGACAGAAAAAAATAGTTATCTAATTATAATTTTAACTATACTACTCAGACATGGATATCTTTGTATACTTTATGAAACTACAGCGCAACTGGTACAAGCTGCTTGATTCCAGTCTCAGCCTTGTGAATTCTGTTTTCAAACAAAAGTAGCAATCCTAGCAATTGTCATGCAACTCACAACATCTACAGTTTCTTTAATTAAAATAGTTCCAGTTCATGCAATAAAAATACTCGCATCACCATAAAAATTAATTAACTTTGGCCAAACAGATTGATGATACATTCAGTAATTAAAATGTGATTTACTTCTCTTTGATTTCAGGAGATTAAATTTCATGATACAATATTGACACTGCTGCTGACTAAAATAGAGCTTTTTAAATATTTAGCTGTACTATGAAATGTACTTTATAATGAATAAGATATACAAATGTTATTTTTCTATTGATACTGTCATGGTATAGCTCTAATTCAACAAATCAAAATCTACACTCAGTTTTGCTCATGCAGATCTTCTCCTACATGCACATTCCACTGTGTGCAGGAAGATGCTTTGCTTTGAGCATGCCAAAATATGGGGACTGAATAAGGATTCTAGAAAGCATAAGCACAGTTTTTCTGTAGGTGCCAATTGCAGTACGCAGAGATGAGAATATAGTTGTTGAATTCACCATTGTTGAATTATGAAAAGTTTTTGTCCTCTAAGAAAAACTGGTATCCTGCTTCTCTTCAAATTTGAAATTAGTTGTACGTTCATTTGTTTGCCCTAGAAATTTAATTTATTGTTTAGTGCAGTGGGATTCCCTCATGAAGTATATGGAGACTGATTTGTATTGGCTTAGTTGATCTAAATAGAGAATCTGTAGAATTCTTCTTGTGGACCTTGGTATTGTGTTGGTGTTTTTGTGTTTGGTTGGTTGGTTTGGTTTCTTTTTAACTCTCAGGTCTAGTTATACGTCTTCACAACTTCTTGCCCAAAAGGCCTATGCTGTGGAGTCATTTTGTTTCCAGGCGTCTTGCAACCAAACCCCATCTGGCAGGCTGAGGAAGGGGGTGATGGGTGCAGGCAGAATGAAAGCTGCCTCCCGCAGCACCTCCCTCCGCAGCCCCAGCCTGAAGGGGCAGCGATGAGGAGCAACACTGAGCAGCTTCTGTATGTCTGGCCCTTGTGCATGAAAGGTGTGGGTTGATGGCTACTGACTGTACCCACAGAGGTGTATAAATGTCTCTCTGTAACTTGTATTTGTCTGCTGGTAAGCAGAGTCAAGGGGTCATGGGCCCATTCACATTTTGTGTGTTTCTAAAGCTCACCGTGGTTTGCTTTGCCCATCTCAACCCACAGACATGCTCTGAGGCCACAGCAATTAATGTTTGTAGTATTTCTTGTGGTACCAGATGAAAGAAAGGTGAGCAAAGTGCTCTGATGGATTTTTTTTTTTTCCTTTTCCATGCAAAATTGTCACATTTATTTATATATATATATCTTTTTTTCTCTCAGCTTTGGAGGAAATTTCTTCGACTTGCGTATAATTTTGTGGTCCTCTTTATTCCTTGGGAAATGAGAATTAAAAAAATTGAGAGTAAGTATAAAAATTGAATGGGATTGAACAATAAAGCACTTGACGAAGTGACTTACTTCTGAATTAAATAGTACTTGGGAGGAAGTGTTAAACACAAACTTTGAGCAGCAACATGATTTTCATTTAGAACTTTGCTTTTTCTACTTTTCCTGATGCCTCAGACACTGCAGAGTTCTCATTTATGATCTTAGTGTCAGGTGGCTTTAAAAAATAAAATCAGCTTTGTCCTATTGCCCATTGTGGTTGTTTAAGAGCAACAAGCTTTGGGCATAGTCTGTTGCAGCCCGTGGGGCAGCATCTTTAGGCCAAGCCCAGATGTGCCCAGGACCACGTGTGGCATAGAGCCTGCGTCGCCAGCCCCAGTGTCGGTGTCATGGACATGAACTAGGGCAGTGCTTATCATCCCAGTGTCTGCGACATACCTCTGTGCTTCCTCAGCAAAGGAAATGGCTGCATGATGTCACCCTCACTGGCAGCTTCTTGTGTAAATACTGATGGTAATTATCAAACTTCCCCAACAGAGTTTGTGTTGGAATTGTGTTCTCCACATTGACATGCTAACATGTTCATGACCTTGCTGTTTGCACTGCATGAATGAGGCATGGTTTTCTTTTGCTTTAGTCTTCAAGAAATACTTGAATAAATGATATGAGCTTTTATAGACCGTGTAGCTCAGATAACTATTTTCTGTGGTTTAAGGTCATTTTGGGTCTGGAGTTGCCTCTTATTTCATCTTCTTGAGATGGCTGTTTGGAATCAATATTGTACTTACCATAATGACAGGAGCATTTGTAGTCTTACCAGAGGTAAGAATGTATGGTTAATATTTGCAGAAAATGCTTACTTGTTGCACTTTCCTTTCTGAATTAAACAAATGCCACACTTAAAGGCATACATCAATATAAATAAATTATTTAAAATAAATTCCACTGTTAAGAGGTTGGTTTTTTTTCTGCCAAAGGGTAAGAGAATTTTGCTATTAGTGTTAGAGATTATATTTTGTCAACATGGTACTAATGCTTTTATAGAATATGTTTGTATCCGATTACTAAAATGAAGAATCAAATCCTAAAAGCTGCAGTTGGTGTTAAGTACACTCAGGTCCTGCTAATGTCATTTACAGGCAGAAAAACATAACATTTCCCTCCAGGCTCCGGTTTATTGTCCATTAGAGGGCATTTTCTAGAAGTCTGAACAGCCATAACTTTGTTTAGGTCTTGCATGCAAATAAGGCTATTTTTTAACTTTGTTAAATAATTAATATTATTTAGCCTCACATACCTGTGCTTCAGTGATGTCACCAGAAACATGTCAATGTCTGATTTATCTTATAATTTGTGAAGATGATAAAAAAGCAAAGCCTCCCCAAGCACACACACACACACACACAAAAAAAGCAAATTAAAATGGAAAAGATTCTTTCCACTTTCTTTTTTTTGATTTTGTAAGTAAAAGTGTATTTAATTTTAAAATACTATTTTGAGATCAAATATTGTTATATTTAATTTTAAAATGCTTAAATTGAAATGGACAATATTTTAAATATGTATAGTTAATGATTTCACTTGACCTCTTTTTCATTTTTCAGCCATTTAGAAGATGTCTACAGAGCACTAAATTACCTCATAGGTAGACCACAGATGGCCAAAAAAAATCTGGTTTAGCGGAAAACAAACGCAGGATTTCTTGTGGAATTGCTAGTTGGGGCAGGATGACCAAAGTCCTTGCCATCTGATATACCAAATGGGGGGCAGGCCTTTGAGGGTTGGAGATGCTCATGCAGTTTTTCAGACCTTGTCTCTCTTTTCCCAGCTGCTGGCCGGAGCACCGTTTGGCAGCACAGTCAGCAAGACCATTCCCAAGGAGCGCATCGCCTCTGCTCAAGACCTGGACACCATCTGGTCACTGGGGGCAAGGCTAAATTCACTCTTTATTTTAAACCCCTCACTGTTTGGTTGTAGCTGTTATTTACTGCCCTTACTTACCAACTCTGCTCTCTGCAGGGCTACCTCCAGTACTCTGTTCTGTTTTACGGTTACTATGGTCGGGACAGGAAGATCGGGAAAGCAGGATACCGGCTGCCCCTCGCCTACTTCCTCGTGGGAATGGCAGTGTTTGCTTACAGCTTCATCATTCTCCTAAAGAAGTAAGATTTCCCGTTTGTTGCCGTTCATAAGCTTACATGTTCTGGCAGTTAATGGTGTATTTATCCCATTTCCTCTGCCTTTATCCTGCATGGCTCTATTAACCTACTAATAGCAGGGTGGCAGACTGGTTTTAATTATAGCTTGCTCTTTATCTTGCTGTTGATCTTTTCTCTCTCTTCGGTTTCCCAGTCTATAAAAGGAGGGCAGCACAGAGGATCTGTGTGGTTTATGTTTGTAGAAAGTGAGGTCTGACTCTCCTGGAAGTTTTTCTCTTTTCCTCTTTACTGGTTTAAATATAGCTGTGACAGAAATTAACATTTTATATGTAATGCTTTCAAGCATTATTATTCCCATCTACTGAAACACAAATATAAAAATGCTGTCATAGATGTAATATCTTTTGCATCATTTCAGCTGGTATGTGGTATCCCATTCAAACATGAGCTTAATTCCTTTGCTGTTTAAGGGCCAGGAGTTAGGAGAGAGCAAGACAAAATGCTGGCCATAAATCCAGGAATGTGCAGTGCCTACAGAAGGGCAAGGTCACTGTATCCTCTCGATTCACTTTCTCCTCCCTTCTAGATACCTATTTATCTGGCACAGTGCAGTCCAGGGTGATTTTTAGAGTTGCCTTTAATAACTTTCTGTTTCAAAACTGATCCTTCCCTTTTCATTTATTTTTATTCTAGCTGCTAGTTTGTGCCAGGGTCACTGATACGCTTGACACTGATTTACACATCTGCAGTTTCTGGATGTGATTAGCTTTTCTCTTTCTGATTTAGCCCACTGACTTCTTGCTTGCCTGATTATTGTAGTCCATTTAACACTGTCCTTTTAGATGCCCTTTCTTTCATAAGCTATTAATCTTCATTTCATTTCTTAGCATTTGCAATACTCTGCATTCTTGGCTGTGACAAATAGGTGTTGTGTTTTTTTTTTTTCTTTTTCCCAAAGTCTGTAAAACATCACTGGGCTTCTATTTGACAATAACATATATTTTGAGGATGAAAAAAAAAACAGCAACAAACACACAAAACAAAAACAAGCAGATCTTCTGCATGATAATTAGTTTTGCCAGATTGGTTCATAATCACATTAAATGTGGTACGTTATAGCATTTTCTAGCTGGATCCTACATGGAAATCTTAAAGCCCTTTTAGCTCACAGCTCTAGTGAGATAGGTTTTCTTTTTTTTATTAGCTATAAGGAATGCAAATACCAAACTGCCCTTCCACCCTGAGTCTCTTGTGCACTAGAACAAAGTGAAGTTTGTTCTTGCAACCTCACCCTATTTTATTTTCTTCAGAGAACTGCCAGCAATGACACTGATTGCCACAAAATTTTCATGGTTCTAAAACAAAGACAACTGAAAACTATGAACCAAACCACTGACTTGATACTTATCTTCACACATCAACAACTTCAACAACTTTTTTTTTTTTTTTTTTTTTCTGGTCCAGAATGGCAAAGAACTCAAGAATGAGTTTAGCAAGTGCCTCTGATGAAAATTACACTTTCTGTTGGAGACTGTTCTGTGCCTGGGACTACTTAATAGGAAATCCCGAGGCTGCAGAGAGCAAAGCTGCTGCCATAGTTAATAGCATTCGGGTGAGCATCCACCCCATAATTTTTTTAGAACTGATTTGTTTGTTAAGTTGGAAGTTAAGTACTCTTTTCCTCTCATTTTCTTGCACTCTGTTGTTTCTTGGTGTTCGTTGATGTCTTTGCCTAGGGGAGGGCTGGTATCACACCTCTGTGAGGTGATGCAGTAATATCATACTGCTGACACTGTTTCTCCTTTTCATAGTGTCTGTTGTGTCCATACATGACCATTGTGTTCCTCTTGGGAAATGCTTTATTTAATGCCACCATATGTTTGACAGAAAGCTAGAAAACTTGCAACAAATTTGCTTGTGGTGCAATTTTATTGAACAGTAGAATCAAAGTTACATTAACAATGCAAAAGCACTGATTTATTTCATCTCTCTGTAACAAGTAGTCCAGAGACACCTTACATTTCCATCAATATTAAAAAGGTGAATTAAATACAGATATTTTCCACTTAGAATTTAAAAAACAGGAATGGTTTTCCTCAAAAGCAATTTACTTCATAAATTTAGTGTATTCATATAAATCATGAAACCAAATTACTTTAAACTACATTGAAGACAAATTAATAATGAGATTTAGTTATTTCAGTGACTGAGGATAGCTTTTGACAGTTGTGTATTATATTACTGACTCAGAGATTTTAAAGGCACATCCTGCAAAAAGGATCCAGTAGTGTAAACCTCTACTAGTAGACCATGAAACCACTGCGACAACACAAGTTAGCGGGACCTGTCCAGCACAGTAAGAGACAAAAGTGACTGAAAGTGCACAAATATTTTATTACTTGCATGTTTATTTCTCAGAAATCTCCTTCAATTCTTAAGCTCCCTTATCACTTCCAAAACGTTATGCAGAAGAGAGAGGTGTTTATCTATTTGCATTTCCAGGATGTAAAGTTTTTTATTAATATACTTAATACTCTTTGCAAAAGATGCATGTGTTATTTTTGCTGAATGCTACTAAAATGATAATGTTGTGTTTCTTTCAAGGAAGCTATATTGGAAGAGCAGGAAAAGAAGAAAACCAAAAATCTGTATGTATATAAGATTGGGGATACCTTCCAAAGCACTGCTTCAATGCAGATAGCAGGGCTATGTGCTCCTTTCATACTTGTAAAAAAAAAAAAAAAAAAAAAAAAAAACATGTTAGAAAAGACCCCTGTGTCTAAAGACAGCCTACTGTTTTGGCTGTGTGATTTTTTTTGTTTTTCAGGGCAGTCACTATAAGCTTAAGGATTATCGCAAACATCCTTGTGCTTCTCTCACTTGCTGGAAGTATTTACATCATTTATTTTGTCGTGGATCGATCCCAAAGGTTAGAGCATACCAAAAAGGAATTGACTCTTTGGGAAAAAAATGAGGTACGTTGCATTTGTCACCACTGTGTTAGAAGCAGGATTATTGTCTTGGGGCTCTCCATAGTGATAGTGTGCTCATGAGAGATGAGCCAGGAGAAATGAGGAGAGATAGGGCAGAGCTGTGGTTACCTGGGTCTCTGTGCACGTTGGCAGTCTCTGCTCTGCACCAAGGCGTCAGCAGAGCTGACACGGGCAGGGAGATGCTGCAGGTCCTCATTTCACAGAGACTGCACTTCTAGCTGCCCCTTATTTCATGAGGACAAAGCATAAGCTCTCCTCTGTCACTCACAAATCTACTTTTGTGCCTGTGATTGAGCTGAGCGAACACTGGCCCAAGGGACTAAAAAGAGCTGTTAGAAAGGAATCAGCTTTGACAATGGCCATTGATTTCAGCTGAAAGATATGGAACGTTCTGTGAATATTTCAGTTCAGAGGAACAAGTGGTTGCTGAGAATAAGAAGTGAGTGGGTGTGGAGAACATACTCATCAGTTTCAGAGGAAGATGCTGTCCTTATATTTTCAACAAATATAATTTTATTTAATAAAGTAATAATGTGAAAGCTAGAATATATCTAGAGTAAAGATTCCTGAGTAGCAGATTCCAGATCTATAATTTTGGATCCCAGCAGCTGTTACTACTGATGTCAATAATAGCTGTTTAACATGACTATTCTTCAAGAAAACCAATCACCAAAACATGTAGTAGGATTTCAATCAGTAGTCAAGGCACTACAGGAGATCAACAAGCAAAGCTACAAAATGCTGCGTCTTTCTGTTCTGTAGGTAAGCGTAGTTGTGTCGCTGATTACCATGATCGCACCCTCTGCTTTTGAGCTTGTGGCAGCTCTAGAGATGTATCATCCAAGAACCACTCTTCGCTTTCAGCTTGCCAGGTATGGGCATTCTGCAGTGTAGAAAGAATGGGAAGAGCAAAGGAGGAAGAGGAAAGATGCATTCTGGTCACAGTTTTTATTTCAGCCAAACCAGAGGGTAAGAATTCCGTAGGATATCGATGCCAATAACCTTTATCTCTTGCTGTTTTCAGAGTTCTTGTTCTGTATCTGGGAAATCTCTACAGTTTAATCATTGCTCTCCTTGATAAAGTGAACATCATGAGTGATGCTGTAAGTTTAAAGATATTTGCTTATGTGCAAAACTAGTTGGCTTTATAGATTTATAGACTTTATTATAGAATTCCTTCTATTGTAATATGTATATATATCAAGTCAGGTGAAAGCTAGATTGAAATCAAAGTATTAAAAACACTACGGCTTGATAGGATTGTAAAGTTTATTTTGTAATGTTCTTTTACAAATATCTGTAGTCTGTTAGGATAATTGGATCCATTTAATCATTGATGTCTAGTAAGAAAATAGACATATGCATTGTTTGGCTACTCAAATAAGTCAACACTTTAGGTAGTTGGAAATACTTGACCTCCACTCAGCATTTAGTGCTGTCCTAAAATTGCATCTGCATCTAGGCTTTGGTGGCTACTTGAAAGTCACCTAATGGCTGCTTGAAAATGCATGAAGAAATGTCTTTATGTGTATGTATGCCTTGTTGAAGGAATGGGGCTTTCGTATGTACTGCAAGTAATAACAGCATGTGAAAATGCAGCTTTTCAGGACATTTATTTTTTCAGGGCTCCAAAGCTAACAGTGATGCAAGTAATTCTACCTCCTTCTTAGTAACCAAAACTTTTTCTAAAGAAGATAATTTATCTACAACTATTCCTTACGTACAAATTACGAGAAGCAGCATTGTAACATCGGAAGAGTCTCACACTCAAAGCTTGACAGTCCCTGACTCACAGGTTAACCAAACAGTTTCCTATAATACCCAGAATTCACAGGACCAGTGCTGGGAGACCTATGTTGGCCAAGTATGTAATTCTTATATTATTTAAATAATTAATTCCTAATCCATGTTTGACCAAAAAGTTAATATCATGTTGGGCTGTGTTCGATTTTAGAGATTTTCTTCATGTAAATTCTGAATTTTTAGCTAAGGGTTGTGTAGAAAGAGCGAAGAGTATGCAAAGTGATACAGCCACAGATCCAAGCTTTGTTTTTTGTTCAGTATCTACAATGTGTTTAGTGTTGTATGAATGTCCTTTTGCCAGGCTTCAGTCTCCATCTTCAGCTCTTCACAGGCAGATCTCTACAGATGTATGATGCTGATACAGACCCTAATTTAATAGGATGCATAATACAAAAGTTGTCATTTGATCCTGGTGCATATTGGTCTCTGTCAGTGCTGCACATGTGTTGTGTCCAGGCCACTGGAGTAAGAATGACGCTAGCGTGCAACTGACTTGCTTAGCTCCTTGTTCAAGAGTGAGCAGTATTAAAGGACTTGCTTGATCATCAGGAGCAAAAATCTCTTCCCAGGTTTATTAGGTTGACTTCTATTCTTGTATAGCCACTCTCCCTATTACACAGACATCAGGTATTTTTTCTAATTGGTGTTCTTTTTTTTCTTTTCTTTTCTTTTTTTTTTTTTTTCAGAATGGGCTAGAGATTCTTGGAAACAATCTTTTTTTAATGTAATTTTGTGTTTTTAAGGGTCAAATAAGGAATAACTATTCATTTATAAGCACTAAACAGATTTCTGTTGTGGCTTGATGATCTTACTGTCAATGGGTTGTGTTTTTGTATGAGGAATCAGCATTTCTCCTTGTGAAGCACTTATCCAGTGTGTATTACACCAGCGAGGATAATAAACAATTCTATTCAGCAGAGTAAAATTTTCAAGATAATCATTAGAAAGAAAGGTTGAAGCCACTATGACCAGAGTTATATTCGTGCAAGCAGTAGAAGGCACATTGGAAGTTTGATTATATTTGTTCTCTTTGCCAGAATAAAGGCAAATAAGGGAAAAGTCAAAGAAGAAAAGCTTAAAAAGCATCAATTTATATATTCAAATAATATTTCATCAGGGTACTAATCTGGAGCCAAAATATGCAATACAAGGATAAATGAAAAAGAGCTGTATGTGAGGCAGTTTTATTCCAGAATGACTTTGTGTTGGAACGATATGTATTTCAGGAGATGCTAAAGCTGTCAATCATCGACATGATTTTCACAGTTGCAAGCATCCTGCTAATTGATTTTTTCCGTGGACTGTGTGTCCGATATTTAAGCGATTGTTGGTGCTGGGATCTAGAAAGCAAGTTTGTAAGTACAGGCTTTTATTTTATGAAACTAAGATGTTAAAGATAGGTAGGTTCCTACCCTTAGTAATGGATGTTCTTAAAGCCTTTCAACAGATACATAATTTCTTGGTAGCATGTTTCTATAAAGGCACAGCTCACACTGAGGGTTTTTGTTGGAGGGCATAGGATAAATGCCAAGATTGGGTATTTTTCTCAAGCCTACTCCCATGGTTGTGGTGCAAAAACTTTGTTTTTCCCAAAATGAGATATAACAGTCCTAGAGAAAAAGATGAGTAGTTTGGCCTTTGGAAAAGAGAGGGCATGGGTTGCTTCCCATGTCCTCTTTTCTGTAGCTGTCACAACAAATCCATAATGGAGATAGTGGTCCAAGAAGCAAGAACCAAAAGCATATAGTCCTTCAAGAAAATTAAGCTAAGTAATATTTGGTTAGCAAGCAGCTCTTCTCATGAAAGGCTGAAGTCTGTTCTTTGCAATTAGTTCAATGCCCTGCTACAGAGTAGGTTTTACTGTGTTCTCACTACCTGTCAAAAGTGGGTATTTGGTCTGGACATTTCAGGCTATGTGCTGTCTGAAAACTGAATCAGTCAAATGCTTGTACTAAATGATCTGAGGGGGGGAAGACAAGGTATTCATCCTATACTGTGTTTATTGTAGCCAGAATATGGAGAATTCAAAATTGCAGAGAATGTACTGCATTTGGTCTACAATCAAGGAATGATCTGGTATGTAATCCCTAAGTGATCTTTCTTGTCCTTGGTCAGTGTGTTGATTACTAAGTCTGATAATTCCCAATGATACCTATTTAAGTAGGATATTAGTAATGCGTTTTTTGTACTTTACTGTAATAAGAGATTTTCTGCTGATAGTTAACTATTGCTTACTTATATTTTTCATATGTTCTTTGTTGTTAAAATTGCTCCAGCAATACTGAGCACTGAAATTACATTATTTTTGCAGGATGGGAGCCTTCTTTTCACCTTGCTTACCAGCATTCAATGTTCTCAAGTTGATTGGACTCATGTACCTGAGGAGCTGGGCTGTGTTAACGTGTAATGTACCACATCAGCAGGTTTTCAGAGCCTCTCGGTTAGTCAAAATAAGAACAAAAGATAAAGAATAAATGAAATGCAGACAGTGGAAATGCCTTCTGTGCACAGAAATTAAATGCAAGGAGCTTTTAGTTCTGAAAATTGACAATCAAAATTGACAGATAACAAAGGTCTGTGAAGGAAAAAAAAAAAAAAAGAAAGAAAAACATAGTTACTGAGAAACTGGAGAGTTTGAAAAGCTGGGTAGTTAAAGATGTACACAGAAGAGAGGCAAATGGCATTGAATTGCCCAAGGTTGTTTTCTGATTGTACTGAAAACTCTGGTGGACGTTCCCTGCAAAAAGGCAAGGTATGGATTTTGATGGGCAGTATCCAGGGCAGAAGGTTGCCTCATTTCACTGAGGAAATTAACCAATAGTATCAGAAGTCTTTTTATTGCCAAAGTTTGGGGGTGAATAGAAATCAAACTGAAAAATATGTCAGGGAATATTCCTAGACCAGTAAATGTGGCCTAACACATGATTTATTTCCATACAAATCTGATCAAGTGCAATAAGCTACATGTGTAAATTGTTCAAAGTCCTATTTCTTGGTATTTCTTTTTATGAAAACTATTAAGAATCCGATTTTGTCTGTTGCATGACACAACGGAATTCCACATTTTTATTCTGTCTAGATGAATATCAGAATTGTTTACTCAAAATGGAAATAACTTAGGGCATCTTTAAATCTTAAAAGTCAATTATTTCTAACATGTTTTGAAGATGATTTAAGTTCTGCCTCTTTTTTTGTGTTCTCCCCACAACGTGTCTGGGAATTAAAGCAAGTTTTTTAAAGAAGAGTGCTATAAATGGTTCTCTGGCTGTAGCAGTGGTATCTGGAAAGCAGTGCAAATAGAATTTTGATCATTAAGGGTCTGTTTAAGCTGGCTCTGTTCAGACTTTTTAATCAGAACAGAATGATTTTGATCTTTCAAAAACATAGATCTTGAACTTGTTAGGTAGATGCAGACTTACATCTTTCATGTTGTCTCTTTTTTTTTCTCCCTGATTAGTATAATCTGAAACATGTTATGCCTTCTTGCAGATCCAATAATTTCTACTTGGCCATGTTGCTGTTCATGTTGTTTTTATGCATGCTACCAACAATTTTTGCTATTGCCCGGTATAAACCATCTTTAAACTGTGGTCCCTTCAGGTAAGTTATAATGGACTAATGAAAATTGAGAATGTTTTATTTCACCCTCTCTCAATAAATTAATCAGCTTTAACATTACCCAAATTACCAACAAATAAAAGTTTATGGATAGGACAATGCTTTAGTGCCGTCAGTTTTTTCCAGTTAAGTATTAATTAGCTGAATATGTCAACCTCCTGAGTGAGTTGCTTTATATACATGGTTCCAATATTTCATGTTTAGATGATGTAATGTTCCAGCAAGAAATCTAGCACATATCGCCATCCTGTGTCTCAGTCCAAGCACCCTTCAAGTCTGGTCAGTGCTATTGCACTTCTGTAAATTTATTTTAAAAATAATGAACTTACTTGTAAAAGCGTATCTTTTTTTATATCTCTCCTTGGACTACACTATTCCAAAATAGTCTTGTATGAAAGCTCTTATTTATTCAGTGCAACACTCCTTAAAAGTTTGGTGTACCAAGCATTTCTTACAATTTAATTTTACTTTTTTCTTCCTCCTGTAGTGGACAAGAAAAAATATATGATATTGTTTCTGAAACAATTCAAAATGATTTTCCCGCATGGTTCAACACAGTGATTACTTATATCAGCAGTCCTGTGGTGGTCCTCCCTGCACTCCTACTTCTATTGTAAGCATTTTTTTCATAGAAAAGTTAACTTGATTGTTAACTTGATCTCTTGAGAGTCAAATGTTGATACTGAAGAACAAGCACTGCATTATTGTTAAGCATTAAGCATATCTGAAGGAAAAAAAATACTCTTACTGAATATACAATCTATAGATCAGATGGGAGTGAGAGGATATTAAAAAAACTGTCAACACATTTTCAAAAGGACATTTCTTGTTCAGGGAAATAGTGTTAAAGCAAGTTCACTACAGTGTGTCAAGGCTTACAGTGCTGTTGATTCTAGGAGGTTTTAAGATATTTCTTCCCTATCAAGAGCTACGCAGAAGTTAATTTTCCATTTCCTCATGGTGATTAGTTGATCTTATGACTGTGAACAGGGTTCAGGCCATCATTGAAAGAAGCTACCCAGTCCTGCTGATTCCCGACAAGATAAATCAATTATGAAGGTCTGCTCTTAAGTGTTAATGTAATACAGCTTCCTGTAGACCTTCCAGTGGAAGTCCTTTCTTACTCCAGTCTCTAAATAATTGTTCACAGCTGGGAATTAATATTTGCTTTGAGCTGTTTGAAATTCACTTTGTTTCTGTGAAGTGTCATGTATTTTGCTTGCATCTTTCTAATTTTTTCCCATAAGCTACAGACAAGTGCAGAGTTTGTCCCACTGTAGTACCAAGATACAATTTTATAGCAGATCCCCAGCTTGATTTTCAGATAAATTGAGAAGACATAAAGCATTATTTATCGTTTGTAACTTTTGCCTTTAAGGTCACAGCTTCATAAATAAACTTATTTACAAACTCAAGTAGATCTATAGATTGTTTTAAACCGATGTCTAAGCACATATGTAAATGTTTGTGCTAACAAGTCTAGTTATAAGACTTTACATCATCTGAAAGCCACTAATACATTGCCAAGCCAGATCTGATCTCAGCTGTATCAGTGTAAACAAGGTGTTATTGCAACCAGCCAACAAAATGACATTGTAAAGCACATGCAACTCATCTGTAGTTCCTCTCCAAGTAACCTTGGGCTGGAGAAAAAGAAAAAAGAAAAAAAAAAAGGCATGGGCACAATTAGTACTGCTGTTAAATCTGTTTTCAGTATCACATTTCTTACACTTCCATGTGTATTTGCTTGAAAGAAGGCTGTGATCCATTATCACAATATAAAGGAAATGCTAAAAAGCACCAACTGACCTTGTACACCATTTTGATGACTTATAAATCTTCAAAGAGAATATTGTCAGGAATAGTTGATGTGATTTATAATCACCTCTTTCACTTCTAGCATGCTTATCTATTACCTGCAAAGTATTGCAAGATCCTTGAAATTCACCAACAATCAGCTAAGAATGAAGATCCAAACAGTAAGTACAGCTCAAAGTACTTTTATATAGAATTTGGTGGGTCTTCAGGAAAGTGCTAGCCTAATTACACCACAAAAATCACTTTCCTTGTTTCACAATGTAAAACCCATCCTGTATTTCTTATCTTTACGCTAAAATAAATTTAGTTTCTAGTCCATAGTAACTCGCTGCTTCTCATTCTCCTGAATGCATTTTAGGAAAGAACTGAAGATAAGAAAAAGGTGGTTCAGATGGCAGTAGGTAAGTTGTTGAGCTTTAGAAGTTCCACTATTAATAAAGCATTTGGATACAAATATATTTTGATTTCTTATTATAGGGAGAGACATTCAACCACGTTTAAAAAACTATTTCCAGTAGTCATCCTTGTAGATGGCTTTTGAGCCCAGCTTTACTTGGGCTGAGTATTTTCTTGCTTTTGTCACATACAGGGCAGAACCTGGTAGGCAACCCTGATTCATATCATGTCAGACCTTGCTCAGAATTTATCGGGTAATAGACAGAAGAGGGAAAATGGAATGGCCCCTGTTCTTTGACCTCCCTGGATTAAACATTTCATCTGCAATGAAGAGATTTAGGTTTTTATTGCCCACTGTGCCTTGAGGGAATTTGAGCCTACACGCCTTCCACCTCTCAGATTTTAGCAACAAGAAGCCACAGAAAGGATGCAGTCCTTCTAATTAATCCCTCCCAGTGAAAGTAATAAGTAGATATGTGCCAAGCTTTAAATAAATAAATAAATAAATAAAAGACAATCCATGGTTCAGTAGCCTTATGGCTAGATCTTAATGTTACTGACCGCTTGTATCGCTACCGTGAAGATGTAAGTGGTGAAAAACCTGAGGTAGAGCAATATACTGATGAGGAGTGACTATAAAGGGCAATGAGGTGTGATGAGGTGTGTGTGCTAGTTTGATTTCTGTTGTTACGGAAACCAAATGAAGCTTTTGACTCTGACCAGCACAGTCACTGGGGCCAGTTTGCTCAATCTGGCCATCTTCTTACACGTTGTGAACTAAAACAGGGCTCTTGAAAAGAGACGATGGCTTTGTGCCCACTTGGATTTCTACAGTGCAATTTCCAGTGTTTTTCTGTGTTCAGCAATAGTATGTCTGCTGCGTACTGCAGTGTGCCTATCCACCCCTTTTTATCACCCCGTCTACAAGTATAGCACCAGTATCTCTTTGCTGAACACAGCGAGGTTCTGTCATCATGTGATCCCGACTGGTGGGTGAATTTGAGCCAATGCATTTACACAACTGTTTCTAAATGTAGAGGCCTGGAGAGATAGTGTAATAATTTCTGTTTTCTAGCCAGAATCCAGAATCTGGGTGGGAATGACAAGAGACCAGACCAAGAAAGTGATCTTATCAGCCAGGAATCTTCTGTTCGGTCCTCAACGCCCCGGAAGAATGGCAGTGTCCTGAACTTTGAATCTCCTGTGAGCAAAGGCACCAGAATACAAACCATTTCCCAGTCTGTGCCCCAAACTGTGCCCTCAACTGATGTTGCAAGACCTGTCAATGCAAATCCCACAACTTCAACATCTTTAACGTCAGCTCCCTCGGTATCAAGTGTACAGAAATCAAGAAACAATCATACCACTAACAGGTAAGACTTTTTGTTTTGAAATGGTATTTATTCCATCAACTCCATGACATTCCTGTGTTTATTTGCAAAATAGCTGTGCATTCAGACTAACTGTCTGAAGCAGTACAGCAGCTAAGGAATTTTGTAAAAGCAGATTCATTCATGAGTACTATTCAGACTCCTGGTAACATCACCTCCTTAATTCTCTCTTAATTCAGCCTGCCAGACAGGATTATAAAATTTTTGAAATAATGTAATTGATGGAGTTTACACACACCTCAAGCAGAGGTAAATATTAAGCTTTCTGTCTGGCATATAAGTAAAATAGTTTATGTGGGACACTAAAAGAACAAGACAGACACAGGAACAGTGAAGTAATCCTGTGCAGAATGCCTGTGCAAGTCTAGTTGTTGCATGACTGTTTTTGGACATGTTGGTTCAGACAGCACAGTAGTGCTTTAAGCTACCTGTGTGGGCTTTTTTGTGTTGTGTTTTTTTGTTGTTTTTTTGGGGGGGATTTTTTTTTTTTCTTCCAAGTAATGAGATTAAAAGTGTTTCTAAATAGTTCTCAAAATATTAAGAAAACAGATCTGGAACATGCTTTGAAAGGTCAACGGTCTGATGCCATTTCATCAGGAAGTACAAATGCATCTCCTAATTTCTGTGTTTCTCTAACAGCTCCTAAAACTTTTGAACAATACAGATTCTGCAACAGAGATCTGTCCTTACAAGCCAGTGTTTGACATCTGTGCAGTTAATTTCTTATGTGTTTCAATTATATTGGGACATAAGAATATCTCTCAACATTTGATTCTTTTTTTATTTCTAAAGGTACCCAAGTGTTGTGCATGGGAGTGCAAGTGAGCTCTGTAAAACAAAGCCCTACACACCAGTGACTTTCAAAAAGCATATGGAAGATGTTCATTCTGAGCCTCTCTTTAGAAAAAGCATTCGGCAGGCAAATTCAGATGCTCTTGGGGCGGGGGCTCCTGTTTTTGTGGGACGCAGACCACATGCTACCAGATACATTATTGTTAATGAAAATGAGTCCCGCAAAAAATCATCCCGTTCTACCACCCGACTCCAGAGGCAATTCCGAATGGAAGAACCAGGAGATGTTATTGAGTTGTATCCACGCAACATTAGAAGATATGTGGTTCGAACACCGCACCGGGCATATTCCCCTCATCCCAGTGAAGAGGAGGAGGAAGAAGAGGAACTTAGGAGACACTACATCAACAGATCGCATCGCCCTCGTTCACTATCTGATCTTCGCCCAGCACCAAGATTTTACATTGGGGAGCACGCTGATGGCCATGTTCTTATGAGCAAGGATCTAGCCAAAGTGCATTACAAATCCTGGGATGATGGTTTTGAGATGGACCTAGACAGACCTCCATACGCTTACAAGAAAGTGCACCTGAAAAATGTTGAAGCTGACCAGCACTATCCTGAGCCACATATGAAACCGAAGTCAAAGCATAAGCTGGAGCAATCTCTCACAGAATCTGATTCAGTTTCCATTGAATCCAGCAGTGATCCGCAGAACAGCAGCAATGACCAATATATCCAGGTCATTCACAGCAAAGAAAAGTACCTGAAACCTGGGTCAAAACTCACCAAAAAGAAATCAAAGAACAGTATTGATCTAAACATGTCTGAGCCTAATGAACTGGTATGCTCAAATGTCTGAGAAAGTGCCCCAGCCTTTTTTGTGTTTTGGACAGGTGTATGTGCGTTTGTTGTATTTGCTGTTTGAGGTCTATTAGAATAACTACAAGAGTCTTTGGAACAGTGTGTGCAGCTATTTGAGGTGGGAAAGTACAGATAGCCTTGTGTTTTACTGTTAACTGTACCTCGCTTCCGTATCACAACCGATGCATTGCAAAACTTGGAAAATTATTCCAATTTATTACTTGTTATGCTGTTTAAAAATACTGGAAAATCAGAAGCTATGTACTCGGGGCATTTTAATTAAACCTGTACCAAAACATGTCAGATGAGGCTCTCTTTGTCTCCTTGACACAGTCACAGCTTAAGATGCTCCGGGTGAATAAATCGAGCAGGTAATCACCTTCCAAGCACGGCCACGATCTGCAGCCTGACATCTTGCTGTGTCTACCCCGAATATGGGGAAGCTCAAAGAAATCAGCGACAGGTCAATTACCAAGCCTAGTAAGTTTCTTTAGTCTGTACTACATGGACAACTGAATTATTGGATCTTGGAAGTCCACGCAGCCTCACAGATGAAGTCCTAGGTCTTCTATTCATTTTCTGGGGAGATTCCTCAGCTCACGCTGACAAACTTCACTGCAAGCCTTTGGGGAAAACTGTCTCTCCGTAGCCTTTTAAAAACGTATGTCATTACTCCTGACTTTTTTCACACAGCCTTGCAATTCCGCGCCTCCTTTAGATGCTGAAGATGGCGCTTTCCGGGATGAAAGCCTGCAGCCGGCCTGCCCCCCGCTCCTCCGGGCTGTCGGTACGCCATCCATCTCGGATGAAAGCAGCAAAATCCTGGCTCCCGGCGCTCCTTGGAGGCCGGAGGCGACCCAAGCGCCGTCCCCTCGCCGCTGCCTGTCTCGGGAGCCGACCCGGGGCGGGCGGCGTGAGGCCGCTGCCCCTCAGGTGAGGGGGAGGCGCCGCCATCGGCCCACAGGGCGCGGGCTCCTCACAGGCGGCGGCCGAGCGGCTCCGCCCTGCCCGGCCATGGACTACGCGGGGCTCGCTGAGGCGGCGGCGGCCAAAATCGGGCAGTACCGGCAGGACCCCAGCGGCTGGCGGGGCTGCCGAAGCACGGTGAGCCCTGGGAGGGACGTGCAGGGTGGGATCGGGGCGGGCAAGGGGACGCGGGGGTGGGGGGTCGGTTTGGTGCCGGCTCACAGCTCTCACCCATCCCCGCAGAGCGAGGTTGTGGTGTCCTGGAGACCCTCGGCTGAGTTCAGCGGCAACGTGTGAGTACAGCCGGGGCGTTTCTCGGACCGACCGGGGCCGTGCTGGGGGGGATGCGGGGTGGAGCTGCGGGGTTTGCTTTCGTTTCGCCCTGCCGCAGGTACAGGGCGGAGGGGACCGTGGCCGCCTGCCCGGAGGATGTGTGGGAGTGCATAAAGCCGGTGGCCGGCGGGCTGAGGACCAAGTGGGACCAGAACGTGAAGGACTTCGAGGTTGTGGAGGCCGTCAGTGATGTGAGTTCCTTAAGGGCTGTGGCGGTGGGGTTAGTGAGCGGGGGTTTCAGAGGAATTGGGCTCTGCCTTCCAAAACAGCCTACGTCACGTGCAGGTAAAAAGGGCCTCTAGAAGCTGTGCAGCCTCTGTGGATCAGTGTGACAGTACTGGGATTAGGAATCTATTCTTTTTACTCAAAATTGTACTCAATTGTACACGTATGTATTATCTTATCAGTGGATTATCTTTGTGAAAGGAACTACTGTACGTTCTTGGCTAAATAATGTTGTAAACTTACATCTTTTTAAACTATAAATATTCCAGCAAAACGTTGTTAATGCTGCAAATCAAGGTAAGTGTGATTATTTTGAATGAGCTATCTGTGAGGAAAGAGGAGGTCTAGAGAGCATATAGGCTTAAGTATGTAGTGAAGGTTCACGTCATCAACCATTAATTCAGGCCCTGTCTTGCACCATGGCAGCACCCAGTGCTCTGTGCCACTGTTCTTGGCTGGCTCAGCACTTTGCCCTCAGTGTCTCCCCTTAAAACACAGATACTGTACTTAGAGCGCTACAGATGAAAAGGGCCATGTGTGAGCAGTGGCTGCTGCTGTTCCTGTGACCATACGACTGTACGATCTGATTTCCTTTTTTTTTCTTTGTGTGTCAGAATTTTAAAAATGTTGGATTTAGATCCCCAAATCAAAAGCAGATATTCGTGCTTGGAGATACCCAGGGTGCAACCACAACCACTCCCAGGGGTGTTTGTGGAAGTCCTGTGAAAGTTTTTCTTGTTGGAACTTTACAGGCGATCAGTGTTATAATCCTCAACTTTCGAAGCGGTACAGCTTGCCATTTGAGGTTCACAGACATTGCTATACTTGCTAGTATTTACTAATGTAGTAGAAACCTCTGTTTTGGGGTGTCCATCCACTATACAGCCTCCATAGAAGAGGATGAAAGTGTTAAGGTTTCTTCAGGGTAACAAGTCTGGGTATCAAGTTGCCTTACTATATGATATGCTACAAAGAAGATACCTTCATGGAATTCCTGGAAAAGAGAAGCATTTTAACAGTCCCGTGAGCATACATGTGCCAGATCTGCTTTTCTCTACCCCCTGTGGTATCTGACCTTAAGTGACCTGGGAACAATGCAGCGTTGTGTTTTTCTTCATTAAGCTGTCCTTCGTCAACATACCTTGGTACCTTTTGCCTGTGCTGATTTGCATTTTTTGCAAATGGTGTCATAGAACTCATGATAAGTTTTTCAAGAGTAACTAAAAGAGTACCAGAAAGCACAGGGATTTTTATTCTGTTCTTGTGAGAGCATCAACTGACATAAGGGCTTTGTAATTTCTAGGCTGTCTCTGTATGCAGAACCACAACCCCTTCGGCTTTCATGAGGATTATTTCACCAAGAGAATTTGTGGATGTGGTCCTAATGAAGCAATATGAGGATGGAACAATGCTATCTGCTGGTAAGATGCTTGTGCTCATGTTGTGTTGGGAGTTAATTGGCAGCTACCAGAAATAAATATAAAATACAAAGTAAGTTACATGCTGCTTTTTAGCTATTGATCTGAGTGTGATCAAAAGGTAAAATATTAGTGGTCTCTATTCATTGTTCTTTCTTTGGCAGAGTATATATATATAAAGCCATGTTAACATTCAGAATATACTGCTGGTCTTTGGCTCCCATGAAACCAAATAGTGCTGATTTTTTAGGGAACTGCTTCGTGGAAGGATGCTTCTTTGTTTGTTTTCCTTTTCGTCCTATTGTTTGCTTGTTGCAAGGCAGTACTTTTATTGCCCCTGTGTTCAACTGCCCCATTTTCCCATCCTGTTTAGGAATGATTTGCCAGCAATTTATATACATGCTGGAGTGCAACTTCTCAGCAGTCAAGGTACCTGTACCTACGTGGCATGGATTACTCGGAAGCAACTTGAATGATCTCTCAAGAAAAGCAATGCACTCACACAGTACAGGTTCAATAAAACTCCCTTAGAATGTCCTAATACTTAGAGCTCAGTAACAGTTGCTTCTGAATTTAAAACTTCTTCGATTTTTTCAGTTCTCTGGCCAGAGTGGTTCCTTTTTAATATTTTTTTTTCCTGACTGCATGCATGGCGCAGCCCAACATAAAGAATGTTATGCAGCCATTCTTAAATATATTCTCTTACAGCGAGTTTGCTTCTCAGCTGGTGCTTTGAGTACAAAGGACCCTTTCCCATCTCCTGTGAAAATTACATTTCTTCATAATTGCTTTTTTTCTTGTAGCCACCAATGTGGAACACCCACAGTGTCCTCCTCAACCAAATTTTGTGAGAGGGCTGAATTATCCCTGTGGCTGTTTCTGTATACCTCTTCCAGGGTAAGTAGAGATCTATTTGACCACTATGTATTCTGAAGCCCTACTTATCCGTTGTGCAGTGTAGCTTTGTGTGTGTGGCTACACCTGATCTGTAGCACCTCAACAATAACACATTCCCATCTTCCTGTGACTTGTAGTCATTATGACTGAGTACTTGCTTTGTTCTATTCTCTGTGATGAATTAGTCTCTTGGACATGGGTCTTCAGTGTTATAGGAACTATCATTGTGGTAGGATTCTTGCTGACCTCTTAAACAGAGATTCAGCAGAACATACAAGTATGGTCTTAATTTGGGGGAAATGAGTATCCTGTTGTTTATTACATGGTCATAGTTCATAAACAGAATTGTGTACCTAATGAGGGCCTAGCTTAACTGTAATTTGATTTGTGGGGATAGCCACATTCATAGAAATGATGTCTGTTGTTTTCTTATTTCCTAAAAAAAAAAAAAAAAAAAGAACTTAGAAATATCCATTGTCAGATAATGCGTGTAAGAGTAATTGTGAAGTCCTAAATGTTTCCAAACCTCTAGCTATAAAATCACTTCCATTGTCGTTGCAGGGAACCGGATAAGACTCAGCTACTCAGTTTCTTTCAGACAGATCTTGGTGGCTATCTTCCCCAGACGGTGGTGGATTCCTTCTTTCCAGCTAGCATAGCTGGATTTTACAGCAATCTGACCAAAGCCGTTAAGGCATTAAAAGCATGACAAGACCAAAATGCTGAC